>NC_135002.1:1612672-6612672 GCF_051020985.1 Nomia melanderi
CCTGGTTGTGCTGGTTCAATTGGTCACTTTTGAAATTCAAGCGATCCCTGATCCGCGTCTCGTCTGAGATTGACACGTTCGGTGCCACGTGTACTACATATGGTAAGAAAATGTTTTTAACTATTTCTACCGTTGTCGAGACACCTCTTGAAACTTTAACTTAAAATTATCTTCCAGATTTAGTCATATATTCTGAATTCATTTTTTGACTTTTCCCATCATTATAAAATCGACTATAGGAAACGTCAAAAATTCAATGGAGAAAAAATAATGAAACTGAGGAAACATTTATAAGTTAAAATTTTAAAGGGTTCGACACAGTAGAAACAGCGTTGACACATGGTCAAGAATAACGGTATACAAAGCACCGTAAAGAAACAATATGAAAATATATAAAAATTACCAAGAGCTTGAATATAATTTATTTTATTTAAAAAATCAATACAGTCCATAAGGAAAGTGTTACCGAAATTTCCGTGGCACGGAACGTGTTAATCCCCATCGATTCCCATCCGAAGTTTCCCATGAGGGTGTCGAGGTGCGTCAAGGCTCCTCGAGCAACCCCTACTCACGAGGGTCCTCCGAACACGACACGCGATCGATGTCCGAAACACACCGCTGGTCTTGGTATTATTATATCGAATAAAGTGATTATTCAGATTACAAGACTGTGTACGGGGGACGGTGCTTTTATTCAATGGAATTTTAGGTACATTGATTGCTGTGGAGCTGGATGCTGGTTAACGAAGTCCGAGTGCTGGCAAGAGTCATTTTGTTTAAAATAGACGGTTCAACACGTTGAATGCTGAATTTAGTTCTCATTAACTTCATGTCAGCTGGTATTTATTGTGTATATTGGTGCTATAATAATAATGAGTCCAGTGTGAAAAATAATTGAAAGAGAATATTAAAACAGTCTGAAGTCCACGATGTTTGTTGGAGCACTCAACGTGTTAATCTTTAAAAACAAGATTAAAAAAGACGTTTTAGATAATTTCTAATATGGAAAAGGTGATACAAGAAAGCTTAGCTTTCGAATTTCCTGAAGTTGGTTCATGTGGACAACTTCAAATGAGTCTCCAACGTTAACTGGAGTCATGGGGCTCTGTATTAGTAACTGGAGTCTCCAGATCACGCGATTTCATCGCTACGGATAGTCTCTCCAGGCAAAGCAGCAGCTCGCAGTGCTTCGTGTGCGGAAACATGTCGACGGCCACAGCCTTCACTGGCACTAACGGGTCGCCGACGTACTGCTTCGACGGTGGCCTGGCCAGGTCCACTAAATTCCTCGCGGCAGCTCTCGGATCGCAGGACACGTAGACCAGCCGCGACAATTTGTTCGCCTTGCGCAGAGTCAGCAAAGCTCGTTGATCTGAAACGTTTCTCCCTGTACTAGAGCTCTGTTATTTATCAGATCTGTTATTTATCAGATCAGTCTTGGTCTTACGAAGTCCTGCCCGTGGAGGATCCACAACAGCAACGATGTTGGACTTGGTGGTCCTACGGATCACTGGAGGGAGGATGTCCTCCGCTTTGCCCACGAAGAACTCGCAGTTAGTCACGTTGTTCGCGACTGCGTTCTCCCTAGCGTCTTTTATAGCGTCCTCCACCACTTCCAGGCCGAACACCTCGCCGCAGTGCTGCAATGTCCTGAATTTAATACTCTGGAATACTCTGGAATACTTTTCATGGAGTCTTTTTACCTTTGAGAACACCAGACCAATCGTCCCAGTGCCGCAGCAGATATCCAGCAACGCTGTGTCCTCGTTGGGTGCTGCCAAGTCGATGGCTGCTTTGTACAATACCTCGGCGCCCAAGGTGTTCACCTGGAAGAACGCCTGCGGAGACACTCGGAACTTCATGCCCAACAACGTCTCCTCTATACACTTGGAGCCGGAGATATGAGTGAAATTGTCTCCATTCTCGCCATCAATGCTTCTGTGCAAGAATAAAGATACTGATAAAATCCAGGGACCTTATATCCTCTATTTCTGAGTTACGGTTTTTGCTGCTGGCTTACTTTTTGTTCATTATTTGGAAATGCAAGGATGTAACCCCTGCCTCTGCACCCTTTCCTGTCTCGAAGAAGTCCTTCAGCTGTGACCTTAGTTCCTCTAATTGTTCGGGGCTCAAATCCTGTGGGTGGATACCCACTATCACCATCAGATCACCCGAGAGGGTTGATCTGACTGTTACTTGCCTCCAGTGTCCACTGTGATCAACTGGTTGGAAAGGTTTCAGACCAGAGTTTCGTATGAACTCTTCAAGAATCTAAAATGTGCTTATACAAAAGACAAGTTTAAGGAGTCGATGGTGGAAGGTGTCTTGTGGAGAACTTACTTTGACTACAGTCTTCATTTTATTGGGAATGTGACAGAGGTCGTCTATGGGTCCTACAGCAGTGGATCCAGCTGCATAACTGGACAGTCTGAATCCTATCATAGCTTGGTTACCATCAATGCTTCTACCTGTGTGGTGATAGCATTGTACCCATTTGTATCATTTGATGTTACCATTGAGATAAATAGGTCTACTGTAGAATTACCAACTGTAAATTCACACTTGTTTCTGTACTCAGTGTTCTTGTCTGTGCTGAGAATAGGGAGTAATTCGCAGGGCAATCCTTCATACTTGTTCCTCTGATAATTTAACCAGTCTAAAAGATCATCCTTGCTGTCTTTCAACATTTGCTTGCAAATATTTGTTAGAATAGACCTCATTTCCTTTTGTTTCAACTCCAACTAAAAACAAGAAAGAGGATCCTTATGTGTCCTTAGTAATCTTATGTGCTTAATCATTGATAACTATCTTACTTGATCAGGATAAGGCATATTCCACAATGGTGTTGTGGTGGATTTAATCCTGTCCTCAACAGAGATAGGTTCACTGTCATCTATCTTTAAACGCTTATTGATATTCTGCTCCTCTAATCTTCGTTTCACAAATGGATCTGGAGCTGGCTTAGCAATCTATGTCCCAAGGGATGAAAGAATTTCATGTATATCGGTTCCAATGTTTTAATGTTAGCAAATAAAGATGTACCTGTGCTGTAAGTTTAGAGTTTTTCCACTGAATCCCATTCAGTTTCTCTATAGCCTTTTGACGGTTCTCTTCATTTCTGAAGGACACGTAGAGCCATCCACTGCCCTTTCTTGGTGGTTTCACCTTGCATGTTTGCAGCTCGAGCTTTTCATTTAAAAGCTTTTTAAATTCACCTATGCCATAATACTTTGGCAAACCACGTATTTCAATCTTATACTTCTCTGACGTGAAGTCGTCTCTATCCAGGTAAGCATAGGGGTTCTTCTCCACCCCCGTGGATTCGTTTGTAGTCATTCTTTTGAAATTTTCTTTCACAATCGTAACTTATACAACTCACTCATAGAACCATAATATAATTTGCTAATAAAGGTAAATTCCCCGACTAAGTCCACGTGTTTTTCTATCTTTCTATCAAAACACCACGTGCTGGAAGTTGCATAAGGTTAGGGTTAAGTTGGACCCAACCTACTCTGACTGTCACAACAAACGCGAAAATGGTCGGACAGAATTTGTACCCAAAGAAATTAATTGGTGAATTAAAGATAAAGAAATCCGATAAAAGCTATAAAATATTTTTTAGTGGTATTGATAATAAATAAATGTGCAAATAACGCTAGCATAAAAAACTTCCTGACATCTTTTGCGTTGCTCTTAACAAAACGTCGCATTACTGTTTGTGGAATATTTTGATTTAAAACTATGTTATCTATTAATGTAATCTCTTCGTAAATGTTTATATACATTATTTTTGCATAGATATGAATGTTTCTGTTGATTTCATTGGAGGAGTAAAATTATTGATTTTTTTTATATTACAATGACTGAGGAAGCTAAGAGCTGTTATTTGAAAAGTAATGATACAGAATTACTAACTGTATTCTTGCCACATCAAAAACCTGTTATTGTGGGACGTTGCCCGGAGACTAACATTACGGACTCACAATGCTCTAGACAACAAGGTTAGCAGCTTTTTGTCTGATCATTTATATAATCAATATGCTTTGCATAATGTATTACTTGCCATTATTCTTTACAGTACGACTCTGTGCAGATTACCAGGAGTACAAAGTTTTTATACAGCAGCTTGGAAAAAGGTCTTGTGGGTTCAATGGCTTTAAAACTCGTAAAGATGTCAAATTTATAGGTCAACATGAAGACCACTTAGAAATGTTATATGGTAAATACGTATATGAAATTGAATTTAACCCTCCTCCTCCTAAAACTCTGTTACCTCAGAAGAGAACTAGACAAATAGACAGAAGTACTGAAGATGAAGAATATACTCACAAACAAGCAAAACTTGAAGACAACTTAGATGACAATAGGTTTGTGAAAGAAGAGCACAACGGAGAAAAGGAGAAAGAAACAAAACCAGCAAAAAATACTGAAAGTAGCATTTTGAAGTTTCTAAAAAAGCCAAGCATGAGTTCCAATAAATCAAAAGATGGGACTAACTCTGTAGGTGAGAAGGATGAACAAAGTACATGGGAAAGTAAAGAAAATGGAGCATTATTAATATGTACAACAAAAGATGTAGAAGGTCGTTCAAAGGTAATTAATTAATATTATTCATAAGAAGTTCATGCAAGATTTAACAAGATACATTCATTATCAGATAGCTGCATACGATATGGATGGAACATTGATAAAAACACGTTCTGGCTTAGTATTTCCAAAAGATTTTGACGACTGGCAACTTATATATCCAGAAGTATGTGGGAAATTAAAGACACTTCACAGTAATGGTTATAAAATAGTCATTTTCACTAATCAAGGAGCATTGGGTACAGGAAAGCTGAACGTTAAATTATTCAAGAATAAAATAAAAAATATAGTACAAAGAATTGGTGTGCCAATGCAGGTATGCTTTGAATTCAGTTGAGCAACAGTACATAAGCTTATTCTGTATATGTTAATTTGTTTGTAGATTTTTATAGCTACTGGAAGTAGCATCTATAGAAAACCAGCAATTGGTATGTGGCAACAATTGGAAAAGAACAATGATTCCGTACCCATTGACAAAGACAGTTCTTTTTACGTCGGGGATGCAGCCGGCCGACAAAAAAATTGGGCTCCAGGAAAGAAGAAAGATCATTCATCAGTAGACAGATTGCTAGCATTAAATTTAGGCTTGAAATTTTATACCCCGGAAGAACATTTTCTTGGACACAAAGAAGCACCTTATCTACTGCCAACATTTAATCCAAAAACTTTACCAACTGTTGATGTATGTACAGGGGGCAATATAACTTCGAATGTTCAAGAGGTAATTAGAACGATATTACGCAATGTATAATTCATAAATATGCTGTGAGTGACATATTTTTAGATAATCTTGATGGTTGGATGTCCAGCATCGGGCAAATCATTTTTTGTAAAAAATTACCTAAGCAATTATGGATACGTTAACAGAGATAGTCTCGGGAGTTGGCAAAAATGCATTAGCGCCGTGCAGAAACATCTGATTGATAACAAGAGTGTGGTGGTGGATAACACAAACCCGGATACTTCCTCCAGACAACGATACATTGAAGTAGCAAAGAAACATGGTGTTCCTGTGAGATGTTTCGTCATGACGACAACTATGGAACATGTGAAACACAATAATAAAGTAACAGAATATTAATTGTTGATTACATAAAATAGCCATTGCAACTGTGCTATTGAATATTGTATACAATTTTTTTATTTCAGTTTCGAGTGTTAACAGATCCCAGTCACGCTAGGATTACTGAGATAATCATTAACTCTTACATGTAAGTGATAGATCCTTATAAAATTAATGATATTGTAACACAGATTCAGTGAATGGTATATTTTTTTTTAGAAAAAATTATCAATCACCGACTTTGGACGAGGGTTTTACAGAAATCGTACAAGTTAACTGCGTCCCACTGTTTCAGAATGATGACCATCGAAAACTGTACGAAATGTATTTACTTGAAAGCTAGTATTACTCGTTTATAATATACAAAATCACTATAGGCATGCTTGTATGTACTTAAGTAGTGTTATCTAAGTAATATTTATTTTACAATGTACTTTAAGAACAACTGGCTTTTCTTTAAATATTGTATAATTAAAAGCGAATTATTTAAAAAGACATTGTAACATTATAATTTTTTAATAAAATGAATACGCACTTTTAATGACTATTGTAGCTTTCCTTGTCATGTGTATATCACAGTAACGGCACTATGATATCGGGGAACCCTGTTCTCTATGTAATTTTTATTCCCTCTAAATCTTAAGGAAAACATAACCTCCTTAAAACCGCATGGTGTGTCTCAGTGTGTCAATGCATAACATAAACATTGGGAATTTTTATTAGAAATAATTATGACTGATACAAAATGTCACGTCTAATAGTAAAGAATTTGCCAAAAAGTGTTAGTAACAAATCTTAACTATATAATTACAACGATAAAATGTGGTAGAAGCATAATGTACACTGAAACTTTATAGATTACAGATACAAAATTGAAGGAATTGTTCAGCCAAAAGGGTTTAGTAACTGATGTGCAATTGAAATACACAAAGGATGGAGTGTTTCGACGATTCGCATTTATTGGATTCAAAACAGAGGAGGAGGCTATAGCTGCGAAGGAATATTTTGACAAAACATGCATAGAGACTAGCAGAATATCGGTTGATCAATGTGCAAGTCTAGGTACCTTAAGAATTATAGTAGATTAAGGTTACTTTTGTTGCAGTAGTTTATATTTTATGCATTCAATCTCATAGGGGATTCTTCTAAACCCAGGTCTTGGAGTAAATATGCATCTGATAGTTCCAAACAAACTGCAGTTAATAAGGGTTCCACTGACACAGCAGAGAATGATTCTTTGGAGAAGACAAAAGCCAGTGAAAAGAAAAAGGAAAAAGATAAAAAGAAGAAGCAAGAAAAACTTGTAAAAGATGAAGTGAAAGAAGCATTAGAAAAGGTAAATTTATCATTGTTTGGTAACAATATTTATAATCTAATGTTTACACTGATTTAACTCAGCACAAAGATGACCCTTTATTCATGGAATTCCTTGAAAGTCATACAGCAAATAAAACTGTATGGACCAATGACACGATATTAGCAGTCACTAAGGAAAAGGATCAAAGCAACAGTGAAGATGACGATGAAGAAGCCAGTGATAAGGATGAAGATGATGAAGAAGAAGAAAAAGATGAAGAAAAGGAAGAGAAGGAAAAAATTGCAGATAAAGTTATATCTGATTTAGAGGTGATTAAAATTTTATCTGTCACAAATTGATCCTTGTAACATACCACAAAAGGATAATAATATTTATTTTTCTTAATATAGTACATGCAAGCCCTGAAGAAAGGAAAAGACCAAGCTGAGAAAAAAGAGAATATTGCAAACAATAAAATTACACTCAAGGGTGGCCCACAAAAATTTTTTACTGTGAAGCTTCGTGGACTAGGATACAATCACAAGAAGAAAGACATCAAACAGTTTTTCCATCCACTGAAAGCAAAATCGATAAGAGTGCCTCGCAAGATTAAGGGAATAGCTTATGTTGGTTTCAAAACAGAGTCACACCTTAGGAAAGCACTACTGAAGAATAAAAGTTTTCTAGGTAATAATACAACACTTTACGTAAATCAGAAGTCTAATTTCAACTGTTTACTAGTTCCCATGGGTTTCTAGATGGTAAACAAATATTTGTAACAAGATATGAAGAGAAGGAGAAAACCACAACTGAAGAGCAGAATGAAAATGAAGCAAACAACAGGTGGAAGAAACAAGAAGAGGCGTTGAAGGGTGAGGAGAGCATAGCAGAATCCGGAAGAATGTTCATCCGAAATCTGTCTTACACCACAACGGAGGACAATATCCGGACACTGTTCGAAAAATACGGTACACCATTCCTCTACTGAATTGATGTCTAATTAATCTCTTTCGTGTATTATGAAACGTATCAAACAATTCAGTCAATTCAACTGCTCCAATTCTTTCCATCTAGGTCCCTTAACAGAGGTGAACCTGCCAGTGGACAGAGTGACCAGAAAACCAAAGGGCTTTGGCACAGTGACGTTTCTAATGACCGAGCACGCAGTGAAAGCGTACAGCGAGTTAGACGGCACCGTCGTGGACGGCAGAATGCTGCACCTGCTTCCCGGCAAGGCGAAAGTGGATCCACTGGAGATGCTCAACGACAAGGGACTGTCTTACAAAGAGAAGAAGCAACTGAAAGCAAAGGCGACTGCAGGGTCCTCGCACAACTGGAACGCGCTATTCCTCGGTCAAAACGCAGTGGCGGATGCCATCGCTGCTACCTACAACACAACCAAAGAAGCTGTCCTGGAGGACAGCTCCACGAAGGGCCTAAGTGCTGCAGTGAAATTAGCTCTGGGAGAGACTCAGCTGGTCCAGGACACCAAGAACTTCTTGGAGGAGAACGGCGTTTGCCTGGACGCGTTTAATCAGCCCGCACTGAAGCGATCCAAGACCGTGATATTAGTGAAGAACCTGCCAGCCGCGACGCCGGCGCAGGACCTCTACCAGTTGTTCAGCCCGCACGGGGAGCTGGGGAGAGTGGTGATGCCGCCGTCAGGGATCACCGCGCTGGTGGAATTTTTAGAGCCGTCCGAGGCACGCAAGGCGTTCACCAAATTAGCATACACCAAATACAAACACCTGCCGCTCTATCTGGAATGGGCGCCCGACAATAGCTTCACGACGCCCGCCGAGAGGAATAAAATAGGCGCCAGGGTGGACATCGGAGAGGAGCAAAAGAAGCCTGAGCAGAATGAGGAGGAGAAAGAACAGCCGAAGGACGAGAACAAAAACAGCAAAGTCGAAAGCGAGGACGAAGAGGAGCCCGAGCCAGACACCACTCTCTTTGTCAAGAACATTAATTTCACGACCACGGACGAGGACTTGAAAGCGGTATTTTATAAGTTAATCACGGATTTTTCGAATTCCACTTGACTGTGGTGCGACGGTATTCTGAAGTTTACTGTTACATTGAATGCATAAAGGCCACAGTCTGCTGAGAGTGTGAACTTGGCGAGAGTTAGGGTTCTCTTATGAGTGGTGTGTAATTTGTTCTATGTTCAGTATTTCAGTAAATGCGGTCCAATTCACTATGCCACGATAGCAACGAAGAAGGACCCGAAGAACCCTAGTGCGAAATTGTCAATGGGCTATGGATTCGTGAGGTACAAATGGAAGGCAGACGCAGAGCGTGCCCTGAAGACTTTGCAGATGACTGTGCTGCAAGGGAAAACGTTGGAGCTCAAACGTTCTGAACGGACATTGACGTACGTTGACTCGTTTATCTTGGATTTCTTAACGTTTGTACTTAACCCCTTCTACAACAATGAGTGAGACTCGTGGTGAAGATTTTCAACATGGTTCAACAAATATATACTCAGTTCATTCGAATTCAAAGTAAATATTATTCCTCTGTAATCAACTGTTACACTTAAAAAGAAATATGGGCATAACGTATGCTTAGAATTTTTCTCTTTTTCCAATAAATTATTAACGACAAAGTAGCCTTATCGATCAGAGTTGAAAAAGACATCATAGGCCAAGGGGTTAAAGAATTATTGTGTTGCAGCACCGACGTGAAAACTGCGAAGAAGACGTCCAAAGTGACCGCTCAGACTGGTACCAAGATTCTGATAAGGAATGTCCCCTTCCAGGCGAACGCTGCGGAAATATCTGAACTGTTCAAGTACGTACTTGAAACGTCACTCGTCAATGATTATTTAATAGTGGTTTAAGGATCAAGTAATGTATGATTGTAGTAGCAATTTCCAGTGAAAATTCTTGTTATCGTTGACAAAGAATGAAGTGTTTTAACGAGATTCATTGAGAACAAACTTTCAATGTCGACGCTGAATAAAAATTGAACAATCCGTAGAGCGTTCGGCGAGCTGAAGGCGGTCAGGCTGCCAAGGAAATTGGTCGGCGTTGAGAAACACAGGGGTTTCGGGTTCGTCGAGTACTACACGAAAAGCGAGGCCAAGGTACTGGTCGATGCGCATTGAATTAAACGTTGTTTCTTTTTAATCGGGTTTACGATCATCGATTAAATCCCCTTCTGCTTACCGCAGAAAGCGTTCAAGGCCTTGTGTCAGAGCACTCACTTGTACGGGCGAAGGTTGGTGCTGGAGTGGGCGCAGGCCGAGGAAGGCGTCGAGGAAATTCGGAAGAGGACTGCCAAGCATTTCCATCAAGGTACTTCAAACAATTTAATGCTATTGAATTTGGAAATTTTGTGGGTCTACGCTGTAGGTATTATTACCATTGAAAGGCTAATTCTATCAACTTTATCAATTCTGTCAATTTTATTATTCTTTCAGCTCTATCAATTTTACTAATCCTTTCAGCTCTACTAATTTTACTAATTCTTTCAGCTCTACCAATCCTTTCAACTCTACCAATTTTAGCAATTCTTTCATCTCTACCAATTTAACCAATTCTTTCAGCTCTACCAATCCTTTCAACTCTACCAATTTTACCAATTTATTCATCTCTACCAATTTAACCAATCCCTTCAGCTCTACCAATTTAACCAATTCTATTTCCAGACGACACAGCAAGCAAAACCAAGAAAGCTACCCTAAATCCTGAAGATGTCGGCTTGAAAGTAGATTGAACGAAGACCACTAAATCGCCCAGTTGGATGTCCTAACTTCAAACTTTCCTACGAAACCAACGATCGTTAAGAACAATATACATCACTCTCCAACATCAACGAATCTCTCCGTAAATCAACGAAAAGCTACCACTCAGAAGACCGAAGGAGCAACGATTGAAACGAAGGACACGCGTCAGTGGTCGACGGGAAAAGACATCGCAGCGTCTGCCCATGGAAATTTGTAAATAGCCAGCCAGCGTATCGAATAAACTATAAATTCATCGAACACATCCGCGATTTTATCGCGCGTTTCCTTTCGTCGGTTGGCAACGGCTCAAGCCCCGTCGAAAGTCAAACAATCCCGGGGCGTGTACCGGCGACATTGACCTTCGCGTCACGTCGACGCCGCCGCTCTTTCTCTCGACGTCGCTTTTCTCGAAAATAGTTTGGATTTCTACCGGGACGCGCGAGCGCGCGTCGCGGTTACCAATGCCCCGCGTATTTAGGTTCGGCGGATATCGCGCGCTTAATCGGCGACCCACGCCCAGCCCGACTTAATTGCAGCCCCGAGGCGAGCTGTTGCACCGGCCGCTGCAAGAATGCGTTCCCCGGTCCCGGCCAGGTTTCGCTTTTGATCTTGCTGTTCGACTGGTTCCGACGACATTATTGTTAGTAATTTATTGCGTGGGACTAGCGGAGATATTATCGTCCGAGTAAAAGAGACGAGAACGAATGGTTCGAACTATTCAAACTTTAGACTGTATATGGATCTCGGAATCTATTCATTTGAGTCGATTCAATGTCCAGACAATTCATAAATTAATATTCTGAAATGATTATACATACTCTGAAGCTGTAAGAACTTCCTGATTTTGGAAAACTGGGTAAGTCCTTCAATATCATTTATTCCACAAAAGTCCATCAATAAGAATATCATTTATTCCATAGAAATGTACAAAAATCAGGAAACATCGAAAAATCGGCTTCATTAGCCACGCATTTTCATTTACTTCTCAACAGTCTAAAAAACCGGGTGAGTCCATCAATAAGAATATCACTTATTCCATAAAAATATAAAAAATCAGGAAACATCCAAAAATCGACCTCATTAGCCTCATTAGCTTCAATCACTTCTTCCTCAACAATCCAAAAAACCACCGGCTACCATAAGCTCAAAGTCCACTAAATGTCAGAAGACACACTAAGGAAAGCTAATCGAGCTATTCAAGACCCTAATCAAGCTCCAGTTTGACAGCAGTCCGACATGATCCTCTCTAAATCTAGCGAACACGAGACGAAGGCGCGGCTCGGTATTTGCATACATTCCGTCCGTTCGAAAACAGCTTTTCCCAAAAATAAAGATAGCCCGTGGTTATCAGCGTCGAAAGAAGCCAGCTAACCAGGCAGCCTCGGTGGAGGGAAGAAATGTTTTTCCTTTCACCTGCGTGTCCGAGAGGAACACGGCGAAGGAGGAGGAGGAGGCGGTGCGGGGGAGGAGGGGAGGAGAGAGCTCGAGGAGGCGGAGAGACGACCCATGAAAGTAACAGTGCCTTCTCCCGGGCGAAACTCAGTCCGAGTCTCCCAGCCCTGGAGAACGGTGCGCGTGTCCTGTTGTCTCTCAGTCAGTGAGGTGGTGCCGGAGCCGACAAGGTCGCGTGATACACCCGTGCCACCGGAAACCGTTCCGCGAACATTTTTCCGACCGGGTACCACCGTCCCCGCGGACCGATATGTGCACGACCTGATCGAGGGATCAGCAACGAGAACGATCGATGAGAAAGGATAGCTACCGTGGATCCGCTAAAATGGACTGGGTAAGTCGGGGAGGGTCAAGGGTTGAAGGTTGAGTTGCGATGTTGAGGAAGATTTCGGAGGGAGTTATTTAGTTGACGTTGGAGGAATTAACTATGTACTGGGAAGTTTCTCGTTAGGAATATTGGACATTTTTTAACTAGACACAGACAATATTTTTTTAAATTGACTTAAAGAAAAGTTGCATGTGAATTGAGAAACAAAGATTTTCATTCCAATATTTTACACATCGATGCATTATGTACAGTTGAATAATATTAAATTCTTTAGTTTTACTACATGAGATCAAGTGACTGAGAGTCACCTCTCGAGTGCAAAGGGTTAACTCTGCACTCGGAGGTTTCTGGTTAGGAATATTTAACCCTTTGCACTCGAGGGGTGACTCTGTCATCACTTGATCTGATTTGCAAAATTATGAAGTCTTGTATATAATATTAAGCTTTGTATGATGCATCAATATGTGGAATATTGAAATAAAATAACTTTATATATGTTTCCTCGTTAATTCATTTCAAAGAACTTCTTCTGTATCTCATCGCAGAGTATTGAATATTTTAGTGAAAAACTTTCGAGTGCAAAGGGATAACACTAGATTTTCGAGTCAGTTTGATTCATATTGAATTTTATTAGCTGTTTAGATTTCTTAGATTTAAATGGACGATCAATCTTTCTGGGAACGATAGGATAAATTATAAATGTTCGTAAATCTAGTGTTAACGTTGTTTGAAGATCTTTGAAAGTAAGTTGGGGGAAGTCACAAGTGCATTCAGGAAGAAAGAATATTCTAATATTTTATGTATCGAGAGGTTATATGAGGATCGATATCAAATGGATTTTATAGTTTGATTTTGTCAAACCAGAGGGTAGTTGTGAAAGAACATAGGAACAAGGGTTAATTTGCTCGAGTTAACTCTGATCCGTTTCAATCCTGTGTAGAGATAGACTCCACGTTCAGTTTAGTATAGTTGAGTGGTAATAATAATAACAAATCGTATGTATAAAACCATGATAATCAAAAGTAGAGGAATATCAAATGGAAATTTGGAATATTGATATTTGGTTACGATTATGTCCATAAAACAGAGAAGAAAATAAGATAAACCTCTTTGTCGTGTAATTACCTTGGTCGTCCATTTTCCGTGTTGTCCTTTGATCGAATGAACGTCTGCTCGAAGGTTGAGACTTCATTTTACGGTTGCAGCGTCGTGATGCAATCTAGAGAGGATTGATACGCTTGAGGATCCTGCGAGAGGAGATAGAGTTTCGAGTTGGCTTGGCTTTCAGGTTGAGGCTTGGTTGACCTTCGGAAGGCCGCTTTCGAGTGGTCGGTGGTGTTTAGATTCGACGTTCGGACATTCTTGCTCTAACTGTGGAAGTGGACAAATGAAAAGTTCCTTGAGAAAAGAGAAGGGTACTTCTATTTTCTTAGAACCTCGATGTCGTGCCGCAGAATTTATATATTGCCAAAGAAAGTGTCTAAAATTCAGTATGCGTTAGATTCTTCCGCAAACTCAGCGTTAACCCTTTGCAAAATGAGAAAAACTGACATCTAGATATTCATCGTACTCAAGTGAAACTATTTATTTCCAAAATCATTCCAAGTATTCAATGCTTTCAAGGTATTAACACTAGCTTCACGAAACGCGTCGCTTTGACGCATATAGAATTTGATAAACATTATTTACTAAATATTTACCTCGATTTTGATCGATGCAACTACAAGAATATGTATCGCAAATGTCTATTTTAAAACCCCTAATTTCTAAGATCTAAACGAATGAATATTCACTGTGCTGGGAACAACAGAATAAACTACAATAAACGTCGTAAACCTAGTGTTAATAACTGCGAAACAAACAAATCGAGACCAGTCATTTTGACTAGTTCTAGTATCAAGCGATTGAATATAATTCAGTTTCACAGCCGAAGGTTCGTAGATTTCAAAGCACCTTCGTCGAGCATGGCTCGCCTAGCTCGCAGCTCGGCCGTCCCGTTCGGAGACTTCAACGCCGGGTCAGGAGATGCGCGCCGCTAGCCGGCCGAAGAGGATCACGTCGGGCGACGCGATCCTCCTCGAAACGACGGCTTTGAGAGCGCGGCTGTCTGAATGGATCGAATCTTGCGAAATCCATCTGGGTCGTTGATCGATTCCACTTTCTCCGTGTCCCTCGGACACGGACACGCGTTCCTCTGCGTTCGCGTCGCGAGGAAAAGAGAACGCGAGGAATTCTGGTCGCCTGGCCGGGGCCGGTCCGTCGTTTTCGACGCTTCGAAACTGGAACCCGGCTCGGATCTCGTTCGAGGGCGCGATCTGCATGCGTATCGAATACCTGGGAACGATCGTCGGCTTCCTGGCTGGCGGAGGGGGAGGAAATCTACCGGTTATTCGAGACACGCCGCGCGCGCGGTCCGCTTCCAGCGACAAGCAAACAAGGAGCGAACGTGTGTAGCAATTCGAGATTGCAAAACTGCCGAGGCCGGCCGACCGGGCTGGGAAACGGGCTGAGAGACGAAACCCTGCTGGGAGACTGCTTTCCGAAAATCATCGCTTTTCGGATGCTGTCGCTTACTTTTGGTCGAGCTTCTTCCAACAGGTCTGTGGGACTCGTTTGGACGATCTGTTGCGTTCTGGTGAAAAGGTGCAGAGTGAGGAAAGTGTAAAGGGTCATTTCTTTTGGAAGCTGCTTTGATCTTATTGGTAGATGATTGGTTCTGGTTACTTGGTGGTGAAATGAATATTGTTAGAAGGAAATGAAAGTAGATCTAATCGCAGTTTCCTCTGAATCTTATCGTCTGTCTTTGTTAACTCTACGAATGTCGGTGTTATGAGAAGGTGAAATTGTAATGTTTCACATTGTAACTAGGTTGCAAAGGAATGGTTTGATTAATTAAACAGCAAGAGATCGGTACGTAGTTTCCTCTTATTGTTATTTAATCCTTTGCACTCCACTGGCTCTGCTCTAGATACAAATTGCACAATTCTTCTCCTTATTCGAAGAAAGCGAATTGACAAAGGAAACTAAAAGTGAATCCGTGAACTTTCCTTTTTCTAAACGAAATTTTAGGTTCTTGGAAGTTCCTCGATAGAAATCGGCTACTAATGATATTCAATTTATCTTCATCTGCCAAAGGTCTTATACATTTCAAAGAATCTTCGTCAAAGGATTAACTCTAGCTACATTTCGCCGAAGCCCAACCCTTAAATGTCATTCCCAGAACAAACTTTCGATCCTCTATCGCCACCAGGAAGAAGTTGACACCTTAAGGACGGATGACTCGATGTTACGTCAAGTCGACTGTTCCCTGTAGAAAGTACATCGGTTGAAATTCAGAGAAAGGGGCCGAAGTAATTCCGCATATTTTGAACGAAGAACAGTCGAGCGATTCGAGTGTCCGGCGGTTGACACGAATTTCCGTTTACCAGAGTACAAAAGAGTGTCGCAGAAGCCCGCGGGGTTTACGTAACTAGAAATTCGAGCGCCGCGGGCGATTTTCGGGAACAAGAAAGAGCCAACGGTAGCTCTCGATTGGAAATAATTGTGCAACGTTCGAGGACGCAGGCGAGATTCGTGGGCTTTCCAGCGGCTCGCTTTCACGAGGACTCGCTCGGAGATTCGGAGGAAAGTTTCCCGCGTCGCGAACGAATTCACCCTTCGCGCTCGGCTGTTGTGGAAATGAAACTAGAGCAGTTTTATGCATTGTTATAATGGCTGACGGATTGAAGATTTATTACACGTATTGTTCGCGCGAAACGATTGTTCTCGCGATTCGGTCTGCCATTTTGTGAACTAATGTACTTGAATTGTTGGACATTAATTTTCAGTAGGATTACTATCAAAATTGGTAGGAGTTGCTGACGTATTACAGAACTATGTGGAGTGCTAAGGGTTAAGTATCAAATTTTATAGTTTTACTGCGCAAAATCAATTAGTGAGTGAGAGGCACCTCTCGAGTGCAAAGGGTTAAAGGAATCTCTGAGTGCAAAGGGTCAGCTTCGGTCACGGCGCGAAGGAAACCGAAGGAAACGGCGGAAAGGTTCTCACGGACGTTATCAGAGTCGCTGACCTTCGAGATTTCGCGAGGCTTGACCTTCGCTGAGAGAAGGTTCGACGGTATGCGAGAGGAGACGAAAGCTCCGGGGTCGAGGAGGAGAAAGGGGAGAGGGGTGGATGAAAATAAGAGGAGAGGACGACTGCGAAAAAACCGGTGGATGGAGGGAGGAAGGTCAGCCGGTGACCTTTCCTCGGAGACACGCGGGACTGATCTTCTCCGAGTTGGTTTTGTCCGGTTAATCGTCGATGGCAACCCTCTAGATGTAAATTATTCCATTGTAATGACAATCCAGTTGGAAATGCTAGGTTGATGAGATTTCATAATTTTATGGTTGACATTCGATTTTATTTCGTTGGTAAAACGTATTGTAACTAATTCTATTCGGTATCGTAACGCTAGTAATGTATAAAAATAAATATTTATTGCTAACGTTCCATCTAACATTATAACATCATAACATTTTATTCAGCATATATATATATATATATATGAAAATTAATAATACAAGTTCGTTAGGTTTTCGACTCTCTCTCGTTCTTCGTTGCGGTATCGTTTGTTTTCTGTGACCTTTTTCTTGTTTTTTTCGTTTAATTGGGTTTTAGTATTATTATTGTTTTAGAATTTTTTTAGTATTATTATTATTATTATTTTAGTATTATTTTAGTATTATTATTATTATTTTTAGTATTATTATTATTTTAGGATTCAGATTGGTTTGGAAATCAAAATTCGATCGGTTTTTAGTTCTCTTCCGTTTATTTTACCGTTTTATCCTTCTTTCTTTATTTCGACAGTACTTTTCCTCTGCTTCGTGTAATTCGGTTTCGGTATATTTCAAATTCCTTGGAGAACTCCAAGATCCGTTTTCAGTTGTCATTCGTTCGTCGTTTTTGCTCTGTTTCGCCGCTTCTTCGTTCGCGTCGTGGTTTCAGTAGAATTCAGGTTGAGCTGGAAATGCGAATGTCCTCCCGCTCGGGAGGTCGTGAAAGCAGGATCGCCGGATCGGCCGGGAATGCAGATCCTGGCTGCGAGTCTAAAGGTCCTTCGGTGACTCAACCGGAGAAATTCCTGGCTAAGACTAGCGGGACGAAGAAAGCGAACAGAGTGCGTCGGTGGGATCGAGCGAACAATATCGGTTGACACTAGAGACTATTTCGTAATAACCATCAATCGTTCGTGCCACTGCAACAGTCGGAGCCATTCTTAACCTCGAAACTAAAATAACGCTCACGATTAACGAGTCCGAATCCTCGCGAATTTATAACTTCCAAAACTCTTCTAATTTATGCTCATCTTTGCGGACGAAGAATTGTTAAACTACAAAATATTTTACAGATATTAGATTAGACATTGAATGACCCTTTGAACTCTATGCTCCAATATCGCACCAGTTATATTAAATATTTTAATGAATCTCAAAGAAACTACCCTAAAATTATTCGATTTTCCGCGCATTCAAATTTTTCACTAAGGAAAATAAAAGATTCACATTTGGCGTTCCAAATATGAAAGGTCTCAGCAAAATGTCGACGCGAAGGGTTAAAGTTCCTCAGAGATCCACCTCTCAACCCTCTGCACGCGAGAGGTGACTCTCGGTCACCGCTTGATTCCATACAACGAACAATTGCCCCGCGGCAATTAGGGCCGGCAGAGAGGATTTCATTAGGGGCGTAATTGTTCCATTAGTTTCCTGGTAAACAGAGCGAGAGAGGGATAAAGAGACGGAAAGAGAGCGAGGGAGTGGCGGGAGGCGAGCGAGCGAGAGAGGGACAAACCAGGCGCAGCCTCGAAGCGAATTCCGCGGAAAGTAAAAGTGACCGAGCCACGCTAGATTTATCCGCTGGCAAAAGATCGAGGCGATTTTACTTTCGATCCCCTCGGCTCCGTTGGGATGCGAATTTATTCGTTTCGTTCGCCGGCTCGATTATCGCGGCTCGGGATCGGTTCTTCGTTCGAACGATCGGTCGCCGTTGCTGGATTCCGTCGTCTGTCCTCTGGAATTCACGTCCTTTCGAATCATCGCGGCTCTCGAATTTTATTACTCGACGGAGGACTTCCACGATGATTCGAGTAGAAACGACTGGTCTCGATTGTTCTGTTTCGCAATTATCGATATCTCAACCCTTAGCACTCCAGGTTTTGTAATCTATCAGCAACTGCAACTAATTTTTATAGTATTCCTAGCGAAAATGAGAAATGCTATAACATTTCATCGATCTTTTATTTTCCTTGTTAGTAGAAAATTTGGATGTGTGGAAAATTTAATAATTTTAGGGTAGTTTCTTTGATTTATTAAAATATTTAATATTATGACTGGTGCGATATTGGAGCCTACAGAGTTCAAAGGGTTGAAAGCATTGAATATTCGAAACGATCTTGGAAATAAATAGCTTTGTATTAAATCCTCGGTAGTTCTAGTGTTAAAAATGTAATTCGAAGAAGAGGATTGAGATACGGAGCGGTGTTTCTTGGGAAATACTCGGGAGCGTTATACTTTGTATATATTATTCGTGTCGTGCGCGTGCTGCGCAACGTTGCACTTTCGAGTTTCTCACGAATGCATACAAATGTAGTCCAGTTGTTAGTTCAAGTATTCGTTTAGAACGGATAGCTGGAGTTCTTGGACTTTTTGAAATTTCTGCGCGAAAATTCTTTCTTTTATGTGAATGATTTTGTCAGATTCTGCTTGTTTTACGGAGCTGATCGGTTTGATGAATCCCCTTGGTATAACAGTTAGTTGTGTAATGAATAATTTATTGAAAAATTCTAGGCATATTCTATGCATATATTTGCTATATAATATAATAATTGATACCAGAAGAATATCAAGTCATCTAAGTTCAAAGGAATCGAGTAATTTATGTGTATTAGTCTCTAAAATGCACATCAGTCTGAGTCGCTATTAAAGTCAAAAGGTTAAACTCTCGATTAGTAGGTATAATGCAAATATTTCGTTCATTTGTATTTTTAGGGGAAGGTTCGTTTCCTGCAGGTTTCCTTGACGTCGTTCGAAGTCTTGATAAATGAATCACGCGATTGGATCTTTTTTAAAACCGCGACTTTGTCCGCGATGACCCCCAAATCAGCTTGTTCACCTCTACGACTGGTCTACCTGGCCCGCTACTGGATCCAGGACATTCAAGGTTGAGTCGAAAGGAACCGACCACTTTTTCTTTCCATTCCAACTCGCGAGTGCCCGAAATAACGCGGACAGGTTCTCGAATGTACGTCTTGGCTCTTGTTTTCCTTTCAAAACCACAAGTGAAATTATTTCCCTCGTTGCAGCCATTCAAAAACAGATTTAGTCTCTGAAAATATATATTCTTCACTTATATATATATTACATATAATTCTATATAATTAATATACTCTTAATTCTTGGTATACTACTCGCGCCTGTTTCTCTTAAACGTTTGAAATAACACTCGTAAACCGAGAAGCAATTAACTGAGAGTTAAATTATTTCCACCAGGAATCCACCTGTATCGGCAATTTCTAATTTATTTACTTTCTCGTGCGCCACCGATTACCATTACCATCTTGTTTTATTTCCCTTGATGCCTCGCGATTAATATCACCTAAATATTCAGTGGTATCGTAATGAAGTTTCCGATTTCTTACTGACTAATCGACATTCGATTTTTTAAAATAAAATATGATATATGCTTGATTTGGTGAATTTCGAGCGCAGAACCTGCTGCAAGTTCATTGTGCGATGAGTTCACCGGGCGAAATGCAAAGTGGAACGATGATTGATATTCCGTTAAAGATCACGGGATCAATGACGCACCGGTCAACGGTACATCGAGTCATCCGCGGCGTCAACGAGCCGTTCAAACCGCGGACCGAATGCAAACAAGCCGGCGCGACCGCTCGAAATAATCGGCTGGCGACGATTACGCAACCTGATCTCGTTCCCATGCAACGTTGCGGACGGTCCCGTAATTCCCCGACCGTTATGGATCATAAGTCGCGCGACATTTTCGATCCACGCTCGTTAATTCCTACGTGTTAGTGAAGTGCCTTTGCACAACCCTCCTCGGTGTAGTGGTCGTAGAAACCAGTCGGGACAGGCGGTAAATTGTATAAGCTGATGCGGTAATTACATAATTTCCCATTTAATTGCCAGGATATTGGAAATTGCGTAAAACATTGTTGTCTATTTGTTGCGTACGTGTCGCAGATGTAATGAAAGAGAAGTGGTTGCTTTAATATCTTAGTGCAACGACGAATTCGTAATTCGATTGGTGGAATGATTGGAATTGCCTTAGACTTCCTATCGATTCTTTTATGGAGTATTAAAAGTTCATTCATTATTTTCTACAAATATCCCAAAGATAGAAAACTAGTAAATTCGATAAGTGATCTCAGTAGTCACTTCCTAGTTGAATCATTGAAACATTAAACCGACTCATTGTCTTTAATACTCCAAAGACAATAGAAAAGAGTTCGAAACAGGAAAATTCGATAAGCGATCGCAACAGTCACTTCCCAGTTCAATTGTTAAAACATTAACAATTGCGTAATTTATTACTTCCTACTGATACCCCGGAAACGGCAGAGAAGAGCATTAAATTCTCAAACTCGACTGAACAATTACTTCACGACTCGATTGACGAGGTAATGGAAATTGCACAATTCATTACTCCTCGCCAGTTTCCCAGGACAGAAGAGAACTATTTAAATATCAACAGCAGATAAAGAAAAGCAATCTCTTTATGTTGTTCTCGTCGTCGCCGCGGATCGAATAGTCGTTCGGCGAACCGCCGGCCGGCGAGATTTACGAGCGACGCCGGCGCACAGTGCGATGCGGGCATTGAAGTCTCCGAGCCGGCCCGTAAAACGCGACTGCCCTCCGAGCAATGCCCGAACGTTTCGACGCGACTTTCGCGGCCGAGTTCATTGAATTCTCGGCCAAACGGCCGGACGAAATATCGTCGACCTTCTTTCCGATAACTGGCTTCCACTTCATTCCCGCTCATTAACTCGATCCCATTATTTCACCCGCCACTCGTTCGGCGGAAGAAAAAGAAACTTTCCTCCGAGCTCGATTCTCGTTTAATTTCGTCCCCGGGGAAATGAATTCCGCGTCGAGTCCAATTCATCGGGGAATTTCAAAGCGGCGTTAGCCGAATGGTAATTCGATGCAAATGATATGCATTGTGGGCTTTCGATAAAGCGCGTAATTATGCAATTCCAGCCGTCACCGGTATTAATAGCGTGCCGCATTCCACCCTCTAAATTTCCCTGCTGAGAGCCGTTAGCGATAGCGATCGTGAAATATCAATATTAATGCGAAGTAAATGGATAAATGGGAAATGTTGAATATTGTTATTATCGTAGTATAATTAGTGATTACGGTATTACTGATCGTCAAATACATCGCCATTTGATTTCATACAGTAAAACTATAAAATTTGATACTTAACCCTTAGTCCACATAGTTTTGTAATATGTCAGCAACTCCTACCAATTTTGATAGTAATCCTACTGAAAATTAACAATGTTATAACATTTCTGAGACCTTTGATTCCCTTCTCGGTACAAACTTTCTATATTTGGAAAATCTAATAATCTCAAGGTAGTTTTCTTAAGATTCATTAAAATATTCAATATTAGAACCGGTGCAATATTGGAGTCTACAGAGTTCAAAGGGTTAATATTAAACTTTGTACAATGCATCAATTTGAGAAATATTGAAATAAAATAGCTTTGCTCCTCAATTTAAGTGTGATTTCTGGTCGAGTTAGTTTCACAAAATATCATCTCATCGGAAAATGTTAAAATATTTCCAACGAAAAACTTCCGACTACAAAGGGTTAATATTCTAAAAGTGTTCAAATCGAAGTAATATTCTGACGACTACCATCGAATATCGCCGACGAATGAAACGGATTTCCTGGAAGCCAACGGGATTCCGTGACGCGGCGGGACGCTTTCGGTTCCGGTTACGAAACATTTCGGAAAGGAACTGGCCCGACGAGCAGGTGGTTTTCGCGCGTTACGAGCCGCCGCGATCTCCCGGCTTCGTAGAAAGTGATTTGACATTTAGAAGGGTCCGGGGGGAAGGGAATTTTTCGAGAGCCGGCGGCCTCGCGCACGCTCGACGCGTGCCCGACCGATTCCTTCTATCACGATCTCGTTCCCCGGCAGCTTTCTCGCGGTGGAACTCGTCGGGTCTTTTCATTTAATTATATACCATTTATTTATCGGGGAAAAGTCGCAAACCCGACAACCGTTTGAAAAATTACGCCCGCTAATCGGCGCGATCGGTTTCACTCGCTTCACGGTTTGCCGGAGAGAATGATTCCTCGTCGGAAAAACGATCTCGAAAGTCGAGATGATACTTGCAAATGTTTATCGATGGATTCGTCGAATGTTTACGAGGAATGGTATCGGAGTTTACAGAAATGATGGAAAGTCGGAGCGATGTATTTGATGGAATGTATTCATTGATGGGATTTGAGAGGATTCCGTTACGCAGATGTAGATACAAGAAGATGAACGATACGGGTTCAACGTGAACACCTACACGGTCTTCACATTTTGCCTAACTTTCACTCGAGTACAGGTGACGCATCTCTCGATGCGAAATCAGGAATTAATTCTCCGCTTTGTGGCGAGGATGTTTCGTCATCGAGCTCGTTTATTATTCCATAATATGAATTCTATAATGTAGGAAACGTAAGTGCCTCGGCAGTTCAACGTAACAACCCGAACACAGAATTACTTCCGTACCCCTAAAAACCATAAGATCTTCATTCGATTTTTCTCATTCTTCAAAATATAATTCAACAACACCCGAAACCTATATAAAATCCAAAGACACCATCAATCTTAAAAAAAGAAGGTTGCAACTCTAAATTTCTGAAGCATTCGTCAACTTGAACACAGAATTACTTCCGTACTCCTAAAACCCATAAAATCCCACTTCATTCAATTTTTCTCATTCTTCAAACTATAATTCAACAACACCCGAGATCTATGAAAAATCCAAAAGCCCTATAAATCTTGAAATCATCACGAATCCTGAGAAGTATTGTATAAACCCTTCGCAACGCGTCTCATTAGCCGAGCGCAGAGTCGTTCAGCCATTACACCTAACAAACCGCGCATTCCAGTTCCTCAAACGAACTGCATTTACACCGTCGCATTTACACCCGGTGCCATTTCACGGTTTCCATTTCCCCAAACAATCGCGCCAGACGCATTCCGGCGCGACCGGCATTCCGAGCGTAAAGGGTTGCTCCGAGGAGTTCCGCGGCGGTTGCGCGCGAGAAGGAAACCGCGGGGAAATCCGCGAATTCCTCGGCGAACGGGCGCGGAATGCGCGATCTCGCGCGATAGCTGGCCCAACCGTTTCCCCGCAGCCTCCCCCGTAAGCACCGGCTAATTGTTCCATCGCATCGCGCCGTGAGGTAACGCAACGCGAACGTAACGCGCTCGCCGTCCGAAACGGCGCGAGAAAGTCGCCGCGTGCGTTCTTTCTTCTTTTGCTTTCTCTTCGCCGAGGGTTACGCAACCGGGGAAGGGACGGGCGGGTCTGGTGTCGCGGGCCCGTGCTCATAATCGCGGATCATCCTAAGTGTCCTCGATTAAGTAGCAGCCGAGCGGTCCGTAATTAATGGAGCTTGCCGCGTAGCAGGTCTCGCGGTTACGACGTTCTCCGGTATGTTGCAGTTGAGTTCTGCGCTTCGAGTTTGATGTTTTGGAGGCTTTGGAGGTTTGAAGAGTTGACGTTGTGGAACTCGTTGTGGATGCTTTGGAACTTTGGAGCTTTGAAGCTTTGAAGCTTTGAAACGTTGAAGCTTTGAAGTGTTGAAGTGTTGAAGCATTGGAACGTTCGAACTCTGGAACTATAAAGCTTTGACACTTTAAAACTTTGATGCTTTGATGCTTTGGAGCTTTGAAGCTTTGAAACTATGAAGCTTTGAAGCCTTGGAACTTTGGAACTTCGATGCTTTGACGCTTTGAAACCTTCAAGCTTTGAAGCCTTGGAACTTTGGGACTTTGAAGCTTTGACGCTCTGAAACTTTGATGCTTTGACGCTTTGACGCTTTGGAGCTTTGAATCTTTGAATCTTTGAAACTTTGAAGCTTTGGAACGTTGAAGCTTTGGAACGTTGGAACTTCGAAGCTTTGGAACTTCGAAGTTTTGGAACTTTGAAACATTAAACATTAAACTATGAATAACTTTCCTCTTTATAAAATCCAATCGAACGTATTCGCCACAAGCTAACTCTCATACTACAAGCCAAGAAGTTACAAATTGTTTCGCATTAATCCAAACGTCTAATTGATAAATGATAGTAGGTTGCCTCGCCGCTGATCCATTCAACATCAGAGAAATTTGCAGTCCATCAGGAGCAGTGTCAGCGAAATTAGAAATCCGTGCGTTGGGTTAAATAGACTGTGTGATCTTTCTAAAATGCAAGAAAATAAGAATTCCAATGAGCGTGAATATTCCAAGAAAACGAGCATTTCAGATAACCGTGAATGAATAAGAGCAATGTCTTTAATCCTGCGGTAGCCGATCGCAAACGAAAGGGAAACAGACGATCAGAAATATTTAGATAAAATGTTGTTATGGAAATTATACCGAGTGATTGCGATCGACCGGCGACTCAACGGAAATATCGATTCTTTATTCAGCGAAACGCCGGGTGAGCGGAACGATCGATGTTAATGATTGCTGGTGCAGTTGCAGGGTTGCAATTTACTGCACTTAATGAGCACCCTAGATACTAAAGGTTCTACGAGAAATGTAGAAACTCACGAAGCAATCCTAGGGCTTGTGCACAATTTTGCAATGATGGATAGAATAAAATTAAAAAGAACTTAGAATAGAAATAGAAGACATCGCAAATATAGATTAGCAATTATAAAAGTACCAGATACTTAAAACTAGAAAGATTCAAAGCTTCGAACTTCCAAACTTCCAAACTTCCAAACTTCCAAACTTTCAAACTTTCAAACTTCGATCTTGCAAACTTCTAAGCATCCAAACTTCCAAACTTCCAAACTCTCAAACTTTCAAACTTCCAAACTTCCAAACTTCCAAACTTCCAAACTTCCAAACTTCCAAACTTCCAAACTTCTAAACTTCTAAACTTCCAAACCTTCAAACTTGCAAACTTGCAAACTTCCAAGCTTCCAAGCTTCCAAACCTCCTAACTTTCAAACTTCCAAACTTCCAAACTTTCAAACTTCTAAACTTCCAAACCTCCAAACATGCAATCTTCCAAACCTCCAAACCTCCAATCCTCCAAACCTCCAAACCTCCAAACCTCCAAACTCCCAAACATTCAAAAGAAATCCCAAATCGACTCAATCACCGACTAAAAACTTCCCCATACCCCATAAAGAAAATCTCTACGAACGAATCGCTAGATGCCCATTATCATTAATCCCTTATGTCGAAAGAGCGAGCGATACATCAGGTGCCGATGGTGTTACGTATTTCCGATCGGCAGGCAAGTCGAACGAGGTCGGCCAAAGGAAATCCACGCAATTGTCCTCGACCGGCCCGTTTCCGAGCTCGAGCGGCTGGGTTTCGAAAGAGGATCGCGGCTAATCGTATTCTCTCCTCGCTGAGCCGCCTATGCAAATCCATAACGGATCGAACGGCCTGCCTCTTTGAAAGTGGAATTCTAGCCGGTGGACGCTAATTAGTCGGGATCGAGAACGAAGCGTAGAAAGCGGTGCACCGAAATGGCTCGCGCGCGATCCACGCGGAACGAAATCGAACGCCGGACCTTGGGAAGTTGGAAATACAATCTTTTTCCCGTTACTTGTTCCTTGATCGAGACATTCATTGATTCTATAATACGCTCGCAACTCGAGCAATAACGGAGATATCGATAACAATTCGAAAATAGCCTCTCGATGCATAAAATGAACATTTAAAAGATTTTTCTGATATACATTGGTTACAGATCAGGACGAATGAATCGGAAATAAAAGAAACGAAAGATACTACTAGAATTTATAGAAATATCAGAGGTTGCAGAAGAATTCTCTCGCGTAAATTCCAATTTAAATTTACCAAGACCTTGATTAGATCATGTAGCGAACGAGAGGAACATAGAAATTCTTACATACGTTTTCAATTAACACTGACCAGTTTCGAGAAGTTAATATTCCTTCATCTTCCGAATATTTCATTAATGAGCCAGATGTATAACAGGATATTACTAGTACAGAAGCTATCGACGAAGCGAACGATATCCAGCGAAAGCGCTGAAATGTAATAAACAGATAACTAGACCAAACTAATAACAATAATACTAACTAGACCGCGATAATTGTATAATCATCATATTCCGAATCGACTAAATCTCCGTTAATATTAGAACTACGTACCAGTCAGAATGACTGGTTTCGATCATTATATTCCAAGAGCAACATCTGTAGGGGTAAGCGGAGTAATGATTGGCTTTTTTCCTTTAGCAGACGTCAGGATCATTCGGTTAGGTCGGTAGTTCTAGTGTTAACATGTAGCAATCGAATTGCTATAGTTCAATGAAACGACAATTATACGAAAAAATTTCTATATTGTAAATAAATGTTTCAATTCGATCGAATGATTTAATATCGTATTTTCTCCATTCTGTGTATTTTCCTCTGTGAAATCGTGCGGCGTTCAACGTGTTAAGGAAATACACGTTGAAAAATGTGTACGCGACGGATATAAATCACGCGAGCGATCGATGACAACAATGATTGCTTAACACTAGAACTACCGAGCATTGAATACGATTAACACGCAATTCCTATAAAAATCGTAACAATAGATTATTTTCAGTTTCTTCAGGTCGATGGCTACAATGATTCACGTGATTTATATTCATCGCGTACACACTTTTCAAAGTGTATTTGCTTAACACTAGAACTACCGAGCATTGAGTTCGATTAACACGCAATTCCTATAAAAATCGTAACAATAGATTATTTTCAGTTTCGTCAGGTCGATGATAACAATGATTCACGTGACAATGCGATAGCATCGAGCGCAGCAGCCGCTTCCGAGAAAACAGGAGAAACCGTAGAAAGTAAAGGGAGCTCAAGGGTAACAGCGAGCATTCAAATAGGACAGACCGGTCGGATTCGAATCGTTAGAAGAAAAGGGTCGGGAAAAAACCGAGCTGAGTCGCGTGCGGCCGGCGTCCGCGGAAGCCTCCTTGAACAATTCGAAACGGGATAGCCGTTCGTGGCTACTTACGATCATAATTACGAGGCCGCTCGTGACTCGGTTACGAAAGCGAGCGGGGTGGACTCGCGGCGCGGCCGTTTGTTTGCGCGATCCTTCGACGCGATTTACTTTTACTTTCGAGCTGGACAAACACTCCCGCTTTCCTTTCGCGGAGTCTTTCACCGGCTTTCGCGGAAAAATCCGACCGTCTCGTGTTTGTAATGTTGACCCTTAGCACTGCAGATGGTTTTGTAATCTATTGTAACTGCAATTAGTTTTTATCCCTTAGCACTCCAGATGGTTTTCTAATATGGCAACTGCAACTAATTTTTATCCTTTAGAACTAAAGATGGTTTTGTAATCTATTAGTAACTGCAATTAGTTTCTATCCCTTAGCAATCCTATGTCGAGACTTAATGTTCTATTTCATTGCAACCTCTACCTGTTTCAACCCTTTGCGGACGTAGACTCTTTAAAGTAAAGATTGCAACGTGTGAAGCTAAATTATACATCGAATGCTTAAACAATTGTAAAAACCGGAACTATACACTGATCACTTGTTATAAGTAATTAAGTCATTCGTTTGCAACTTGATGTTCCAAATATGTGGGTGCGTCGTTGTGTAATGCTGCGTTTTCGTTGCAGGGGTGCCAAGCGGTGTCGCTGCTGCTCAGCTTGAGCATTCTGCTCGCGACGATACAACACGGTGAGTAGAGTTTTTGCAATGCATATTGCAATTGATAAATGCAATGTCGAGGAGTTTTCGTTTGGGGACTGCGAGGGACACTGTGGTAATGGTTACTGAAGGGGTTGGGGTTGAGGATATGGAATTTCTCGGTTCAATTAAGTTCCAAACATTGTAAAATAAAAGATCTCGTCATGCTCATAGAAATCTCCTCGGTTTAATTAAGCTCCAATATTGCAAATAAAAGATCCATTCATGCTCCCACAAAATTACTCAGTTTAATTAAGCTCCAAACATTGCAAAGTAAATGGTCCATCGTGCTCATAGAAATCTCCTCGGTTTAACTAAGCTCCAAACATCGTAAAATAAAAGATCTCTTCATGCCTCCATAAAATTCCTCAGTTTAACTAAATTCAAACAATTCCATTCACGCTCGCGCAAAACTGCCGAGTTATCGCCAAAACGATCGCCTCCCATGACAATAGAGCCCAAAGGTCACGGATACTCCTAATTACACTCAAGTGGGAAACCCACGAAAGCAAAGAGAAAGAGAGAGAGAGAGAGAGAAAGAGAGAAGACACCGAGCAAGGTTAGCGCCGCGAAAGAATGGCCCATTTACGCCGTGACCGAGTCTCTCCCAGCAGTCCCCCGTAATTTCTCTAGCGTGCCGCCTCGCGTGCACCGTGCACGCACGGATGCAGTTTCACTGCTCGCAGCCCCGGCCCAGTGAAACCCATGGTACGTTCAGCGAATGTGAAATCTGAAATTTATCAACGCAAAATACTCGTCGCGCCTGGCGATCTCTGCGAGACTTTGAATATTTGCTTTTATAACAAGACTTCGAATACTCCGCTCAACTATTGGTTATTAAATGATCTCGCGTTCCGATGAACGAGAAGGATGAATGATAAATATGCAGATACCATGCTGAAGTTACAATTCTTTTCTCTAACATTAAACAGTTCACTGTTTGTGTTCTAAGCTTCAGAAATATTTGGTCTCGATTATTTGAAAATATCCTACAGAGTTCAAAGGGTTAAATGGATAATCAATTCGAATGAAATTTTATACTTTTTTCAATTTTTTTTTGAAATTTCAATTTCAATATACTTTCAAAATTGAATTACAACAGTTCTCCATTAACCCTTTGCAAAGAATTCTCGGTTTCCTCGATTCGATACAGCAAAATAAATTCAATCCTTTCAAAACAAACGTTATCTCATTAAACACATCAAGCTTTCATATTCAGAAGCAAAAGTGGTAAACAAATAAATATTCAAAGAAACGCAGTTCCGTAATTTATAGGAATTACCGAGTTTCCAAAAACGTCGTCCGTTTATTCGGAGAATGTTGAACATTTCTAAATAACTTTCGGCTGCAAGGGGTTACCAAAGTTGAACGATCTGTACACGCATTCTGCGCGCGGTGAAAACGGTCGGCGCGGCAAAAACGGCGCTGGACTGTTTCGATCGGCACAGGTGGAGCGCCGAGAGGTTCCGAAGCTGCGAGAAGGGGTCAGAGGAGAGGGAGAACCGTCGAAAGTAACATTGTAAACGTTAAACGATCTCTAAACGATCTTTAAAGGCGATCGATCGGTTGTTCCCGCCGGGTTTCCATGTCTGCGCGGTTGCAATCGATAGGGTACCGTTTCCGGGATCTGGAAAAAACACCGCCGACCGTAATTGACGCAATCCGCCGGCCCAGCTAAAGGTGAGATCGTGATCTACGCGAGGGAACGCCCGCGAGAATTCGTTCCCTGTCGATTCTTTCCCCCAGTATGCGCGAGCTCGGTTGGTTTAGATGGAGGAGCGGACGGCGATCGGCTTTTCTAGATGTTTATAGATTTTCCTAGGTTTTTCTAGAGTTTTCGCAATTTTTATAGGCTTCTGTAGATTTTTCTCGATTTTGATAGGTTTCTATAGATTTTTCTAGACTTCTCTAGACTTTTCTCAGTTTTTATAGACTTCTCTGGATTTTCATAGGTTTCTATAGATTTTTCTAAGGTTTGCTCAATTTTATAGGGTTCTATCGATTTTTCTTGATTTTTATAGGTTGCTATAGATTTTTATAGAGTTTGCTCAATTTTATAGGTTTCTATAGACTTTTCTAGACTTCTCTAGATTTTTCAGTTTGCTCAGTTTTATAGGTTTCTATAGATTTTTCTAGACTTTTCTAGATTTTTCTTAGTTTTTGTAAGCTTCTATAGATTTTTCTAGATTTTTCTAAATTTTTATACGTTTCTATATATTTCTCTAGATTTTTCTCAATTTTTCTAGATTTCTATAAATTTCTCTAGATTTTACTCAATTTTTATCAGTTTCTATCGATTTCCTGAATGTTCCTACATTTTATAAATTTTCCTAAATCTACATAGCTTTCTACAAATCTTCCCGTTGTCCCTACATTTTTCTAAATTTTCATAAATTTCCATAGATTTTTAATTATTCCTAGATTCTTCATTCATAAGTCTCCACAGATGTTCTTACACTCTCATTTAGACCTACATACACAGATCAAAAAAATTAAACGTTTCCATCCGAACCGTAACACAAGCTTCAAGAAGTTCACGGGGTTTCTAGAGCCATTTTCTATTCTCTATAAAATATACATTGCACGCAACGATTCCCTAATCCGATGATCAAAGGAAAACGGTCTAATTAGCTCGCGAGAGGAGAATAACGAGCAACGATCTCAAAGGAACCGGGAAACCGGCATTGTCGGCCAAAACCAGCCGGTCCCGATCCGCGTATCGCGAGAATTTCTGGTTCCCGGCGAACGAGGCGCCTCTTACCGATATTATCTACGGCGTTACGCGCCGTGCTCGGCTCCGACGCCGCCGATGGAGCGCGAAACTATGCGGTGAAAGAATCGCGGCGCGGTTTCCGTCGAGTCGTCGCTCCGCTCGGCAGGAGAACAATCCCGCTCTATGCAAAACGTGCGAATTACCCGTGCAAACTATGTAGCTGGAGGAGCGCGCCGGTTTTCCGGGAGTATCGAAAGGCTTTCTAACTCGATCGCGACGTCCTTCGTGCCTCGGGATCGTTTCGAAAGAAAAAGCACCGTGCATCGTGGATGGAGATCGATGGACGGAACTGAAGTAATTGTTCGAGTGTAGCAAAAATGATGTTTGATACTTTGTTATTTTCTAACACTAGAACTACCGATCACAAACTGACTTTTACAGATTTCTTTAGAGAAACAACTGGAGGTTCTATGATTCGTATCGTCAGCAGTGGAAACGGCTGGTGGAATGGAAACACTAGAAGTTACTGGTGATTGTGACATCAGAACTTGACACGAGAGGTCAACACCACTGTCGAATAGAATCTATAGTTGTGATAATACGAAGACAACCTTTACAAACAATAACATTTACCGAATTTAGATACACCAAGCATTTATTTCGTATGTCCTTATATGAGAACGCCATGACGTACCACATGTGGTACACGTTAATTTTTGTAGCAAAATATTTTTAAGGGACACATGGTCAAGAATAGCTGTATACGTTACAAAGCACCGAAAACATCAAGGCACGATATCAAAATATATAAAATTAAAAAAAGCTTGAATATAACTTAATATTTTATTTAAAAAATCAATATAGTTCATAAGCAAAATATGACCGAAATTTCCGTGGCATTCAACGTGTTAAGAAAATGTTCTGCGCGGATAGTAGTTAGATAGTAATTAAATCTTTACGTTTTCGATAGCTGGTCGATTATAATTATTCCTGCCTCTGCATTAGACATTTCACGTCGATCAGCCTTCGATCAAGGCTCACGACCGACGCAGATCTTCGAGATCAATCGGCGGATTCCCCGCGCCGCGTGGGTGGTCAGGGTCGCGCGCGATCTTAATTCCACGCTCGATTTTCGCATTGTGCCCCGAGGTGACCTCGATTCGCGTGATCGGTGAAAGCACCGGGGCCAACGCCGGCCGATCGAAAGCGCCGCGCCCGGAGATCGATCGCGATCGGCATAACTCACGCGCGAGTACAAAAGAGAAACTGTCTCGCGACCGGGACAAGTGCATTAATCGATCGCGCGCCGCGCGAATAATTCCGAACGGATCAATCATAAATTCATTTCGCGTGCCGATGGAAAAACTCGATTGGAAAATGCTCTCTTTACGTGCTCGAAACCTAAATGCGTCGTCGGTTCTTAACTCGTTGCACTCAAAATTCCCAGTCACCAGTTGATTCGATACAGCAAAACTGTGAAGCTGAATATTCGGTATTTCGAATGAAAATTATATTCTGCAATGTGAAATATTTAAAGAAATTAAAAAATTGTCTCATCGGAGAATGTATAAATATTTCTACTGAGAAACTTCCGAGTGCAAAGGGTTAACACGCGTACCGGTTAATTTTCAGAGAACTGAATTGTGATGGCAATTTTCAGTGGTCAACTTATATCGCTATACATAGAAAAATTCAGATATATTGTTATGTAATATATTTTAAATAGATGATTGATTCGAATGAAATTTTATATTTCTTTCAATGCTGTGGTAATTAGCGAAGTTGTATGGTTAAGTGTCTTTATAAAAAAACGAAATTTCTCGTTACCGGTATGCAATTTATATCTGAACTGTGATGCATCCGACTGCTTTGTTACTGATAATTTATTGAAAAGAAATTTTCAGTCTTATTCGATGCAGTATTAGCTTGTTTTGACTGGAGAAAATTAGACGCGTCGCGAGACAAAGCTGATCGGTGGAATCCGTGGAAGATTCTCGCGAAAGTTTGTGAACTAGATTCGCGATCTATTTGGAACACTATAGACGTCTCGAGGAGCTATCAACATATCGGCTAATTTCTATATTTCCTATAGTAAATTTTATAACCGTTATTGGCAACGTCGAAAAGTCAATTCAGAATCTACGACTAAGCTTGGAAAATAATTTTGCAAGCAGTATTAATTGGAGTTACGATAACGCGATTCGATCGATCTGTGCCTAGGTGATGCCGAGCGAAAGATCGTCTGTTATTACACGAACTGGTCGATCTACCGGCCAGGTACGGCCAAGTTCTCACCCCAGAATATCAACCCCTATCTATGCACCCACCTGATCTACGCGTTCGGTGGGTTCACCAAGGACAATGCTCTGAAGCCATTCGACAAGTACCAGGACATTGAGAAAGGTAGAACAGTTTAATCAGGATATTGTGAGAATTAAGTGCGATCCATTGATTAAAATTATTTTAATCAATGATTTTCTGATTTTTCTAGACATTAATGGAATCGATAATATTCTTTTCAATTACCTAACCAAGAAACAAATAATTATTCGTTTCTTCTAAGTTAGACAGCCTGGCAACATAAAGAAACAATATGAAAATATATAAAAATTATCAGAAATTTCAATGTAACTTAATATTTTATTTAAAACACCAATAGAAATTTCCGTGGCACGTGACGTGTTAACTTGCCTTATCATTGATTTCTCAACTATGATACAATTACTTTGTAAATAATAATTTATTAAGAAACGGACAGATTATTGATTTAAAAGCACATTCCATATGAATCTTTACTCCAAAATATAGCAACTGATAATAGAAGAATAATATTAAATTTGAATTCGAAGGGATCGAGTAATATTCACGGGGTTCATGGGGTTATCAAGGCAAGGGGTTAATAACCATGACAAATGTTCAAGGCGGATACGCCAAGTTCACCGGATTAAAGACCTACAACAAGAACCTGAAGACACTGTTGGCGATCGGTGGATGGAACGAAGGTTCCAGCCGATTCTCGCCAATGGTGGCCGACTCGGACCGACGGCGAGAATTCGTCAAGAACTCCGTCAAGTTCCTCCGGAAGAACCACTTCGACGGCCTCGATCTCGACTGGGAGTACCCGGCGTTCAGGGACGGCGGGAAACCTCGGGACAAGGACAATTACGCTAGCCTCGTGCAGGTACGATCGTCCTTGCTCGTTTGCTCTAGCACAGTGTTTCCCAACGTGGGGTGATTTGAATTTTAAGGGGGTAATTTGAAATTTCAAGTATCCCTTCATGTTATGATATTTTCGCGTGTAAACGAAATGGGAAAGATATTATAATGAATATTGTGAAAATATTGTAATATTATATAATGTAGTATTATAAAAGTATTGGAATATGGTATTGTAAAAATATTGGAATATAGTATTATAGAAGTATTGGCATATAGTATTATGAAAGTATTGGAATATAGTATTAGAAAAGTATTGGAATATAGTATTATAAAAGTATTGTGATATAGTATTAGAAAAGTATTGGAATATAATATTATAGAAATATTATAATAAATACTATACAAATATTATAATATAGTATTATAGAAACGTTATAATAAATACTATAAAAATATTAGAATATAATATTGTAAAAATATTATAATATTATATTATAATGTAGTATTATAAAAATATTATAATATAGTATTATAAAAGTATTATAATACAGTATTATAGAAATATTAGAATATAATATTAAATATTATACATACGTTACATGGGCATAAGGATTTTAGAAAGGCTTAACTGGGGCACGTCATAAAAACTGTTGGGAAACACTGGTCTAATCTGTGTAACAATTGTGTAACAATTGTTCTCACCGAAGGAACTCAGAGAAGAGTTCGAGAAGGAGTCTTCGAAGACAGGAAGGCCGAGGCTGTTGCTATCACTGGCAATGCCAGCTGGCATCGAGTACATAGACAAAGGCTACGATGTGCCCAGGTTGAACGAGTACCTGGACTTCATCAACCTGCTATCCTACGACTATCATTCGTCTTACGAGCCGGCCGTCAACCATCATTCACCCCTGTACCCATTGGAAGAGGACAACGAGTACAACTACGACAGCGAGCTGACAATCGTAAGATCAACCTGAACTTCACCCTTTGCACTTTGAAAAATTTCAATATTTGATGAGATAAACACGATATTTACATCGAGGAACAAAGCTATTTCTCAAATTGATATAATATTAACACTAGAACTATCGTAACAGTCAAAATGACTGGTTTCAATATTCGAAATGATTTTGAAAATAAATAGTTTCATTTGAGTACTACAATGAATGTCTGAGGAAACTGAAAATAATCTATTGTTACAGTTTCTATAGGAATTGCATATTAATCGTACTAAATTCTCAGTGGTTCTAGTGTTAAATATCAAATTTGCAAAGGGTTAATAACCACCGAGCTGTCGAATTGAAGTTACCAAATTTACCGATTTCTTCGGTACTGATCTCGAGACACTTCTAGGATTACACGATCAACTATTTGATGAAAAAAGGCGCCTCGCCGGATAAGATCATTCTGGGAATCCCTACGTATGGTAGATCGTACACGCTGTTCAATCAGGATGCAACGGAACTGGGATCTCCAGCGGATGGTCCTGGAATCGAGGGTGACGCTACTCGCGAGAAGGGATACCTTGCTTATTATGAGGTTTGCTTGAATCTAGTCTAGTTAGTTCTGATGTTTTAATCTAGTGCACGTGAAATGATTAGTTTATCTAAAAATGTCTAGTCTAGCTAGTTCTCATGTTCGAATCTAGTGCATGTGAAATGAATAGTTTATGTAATACTGTATAGTCTAGCTAGTTTTCAAGTTTGAATCTAGTGCATGTAAAATGATTAGTTTATCTAATACTGTCTAGTCTAGTTAATTCTCACGTTTGAATCTAGTGGACCTAGAATGATTAGTTAATCTAATACTGGAGACCAAGAGAGAGCAAAATTAGATGTAACTTTTGAAATTTGAATCTAGTCTAATTTGTTCTCAATTTTGAATCTAGTGCACGTGAAATAATTAGTTAATCTAATCTTATTGTTGAATCGTTCACCAGATCTGCGAGAGCCTCTCTCAGTCAGACGACTGGGAAGTGATACAACCGAATCCCAAGGCGATGGGACCGTATGCTTACAAAGAAGACCAATGGGTAGGCTACGACGACGAGGACATCGTCAAGCTGAAGGCGAAATACGCGAACGAGAAGAGCCTCGGTGGTATTATGTTCTGGACGATCGACAATGACGACTTCCGTGGCAAGTGCCACGATAGGCCCTATCCGTTAATCGAGGCAGCGAAGGAAACTTTGCTAACCGATTCTGGGTAAGCAGTTCTATCTTCTTAACCCTTTGCACTCGAGAGGTGACTCGAAGTCTGTTAACCCCATGCCCTATGATTTCTTTCTCAACTCTGATCGATAAGAACGCAAAAGAACTTTTGGAAATGCAATATGAAATAATCAAAAGATTTCAGTAAAAAGTTCAAATGTGACTCTTTAGCAACAAAAGTTCAAAAGTCACATCGTGGTCCGATTAGGGTTAATAAAACAGCTTTGTTCCTCGATTCACTTGGGACTTCTTTTTGAGTTTATTCCCAGAAATATCGTCTGTCTAGTTAGAAAATGTGAAATATTTCTAACTAAACACTTCCGAGTGCAAAGGGTCAGAAGATTCTTCGAACTATCCGAAACCTTCGATAGATGAAGCTAAATTATATATCAATTGCTTAAGTAATAGAAAAAAAGGAAACTAAGTGGTGATCTCTTGCTGTTCGAGTAATTCAATCATCCGTTTGAGACTTGGTACTCCGAATATAACAATTTCATCTCGAAATGAAATGAAAGGGTTAAAACATTCGACTAATTAGTTTCTCGTGTCCAGGAACAGTGTTCAGAAGACAAAAACGGCGGACAGTCGCAAGAAGACGAGGACACCGACAGTGCAGAGCAACGTGGTGGGCAGGAAACACGGTGCCAGAAGAAGTACCACGACAGCGGCACCAATTACCAGGAAACGTGCGTCTTCGCCGAGGCCAAAGTTCAGAACGTTCACCAGATCCAAGGCTAGCAGGGAAGAGGACGACGACGATCGGGAAGTGGAACGACGCTCTTATAGTCCATCATCTGAGGAGGATGAGGATTCCGATGGCGGAAACACGGTGAAAATCATCGAGAAAAGCGATAGGTCGAGGGAGAAGGGGAAAAGCAGGCCTAAGAACCGTTCGAGTTCGAATAGGAATCGCAGGAAGCAGACGCGTCGTAAAGAGAACAGGAACGATTCTCAGGAGGAGCCTCTCAGCAACAAGCTGACTACGCCTGAGCCACCTACTACGCCTGATCCTGGCAGCGGTAGGTTTAGATTCTTTGCGTAAAGCGCAAAACGAAGAAGAATTACACATTTATCTGAAAGAATTCGCATCATTTCGCGTTTTAACGCTAGAACTACCAAGCACTTAAATTGAATCTTCTAAATTTCTTTATAAAACTTCTAACATTCCTTATATTTCAGTATAAGTATTACTAACTCGATTTCCTTAACGATTTCTCACGGAAGCAGCTGTACTTTTTCAATAATTGTAACAGAAGAAATTTAGTTCTTCCGTAACTGAAGAAATTTAATTCTGCTAGTTCTAGTGTTAAGATATTTTTATATCTTTTAATTTTAAAATAATGCTACGAATTTTGTTCTAGTTCTAGCGTTCTAATTATTTTTGTTCGAGCAGATTTCAAATGCGAGGACGAGGGATTCTTCTCGCACCCCAGGGACTGCAAGAAATACTTCTGGTGTCTGGACAGCGGCCCCGGCGGTCTCGGCGTCGTTGCGCATCAGTTCACTTGCCCTTCTGGTAATTTTTGTTTTAGCTACCACTTCAGCAATCGTTGATAACACTAAAACTACCGATCAGTGAAGTTGACTTCTCGAAATTTCTTAGAGAAGGATCTATTGTTTTTTCAATAACTGTAAAAGAATTTAGGAATGAATCATCTGACCTATCTAGCTCTAGTGTTAACAAAAAAGAAGACTTCCACCACATAAAACTTAGTTCGCGTATTGCTGAGACAATCTCTCCAAAATTTCTCAGAAAAGGATCTATTATTTTTTCAAGAATTATTTAAGAATGAGTCATCTGTCCTACCTAGATAAATCAACGACGATTGTTAATATCCCAACAGGACTGGTGTTCAACAAGGCAGCAGATTCCTGCGACTATCCTCGCAACGTGGTCTGCCCGAAGGCAAAGACGTCGCAGACAGCGTCGACTACCAGAGCGCCGATAACGGCAGCGACTAGTCGCACGACTTACCTCTACAGCAGCACGCGCAGACCCACCACCGAGAAACCAGAGGAAGACGAAGAAGAGTACGACGAAGAATACGAGGACGAAGATGAGCTCGAGGAAGAGGAAGAGGTAGAAGAGAAGAAGGAACAGAGACCGAGAACCACTCCCAAGCCACTGCTCTATAAAACGATCACCAGGAACAGGCCCACTACCACTACGACCACCACCACCACAACTGAGCAGCCGTCGACGACGAAGAGGTCCGAGAGCCACGAAGAAACGGTGAAGCTGCTCGGCACCGACGACGAGGAAGACCCGAGAGTGATCAAAGAGCTGATTCAGCTGATTAAGAAAGCAGGTGAGTGGAACAGGGAAATTCTGGTGTCCTTTCATTCGTCAATCAGTTGATTGTCCATGATTTAACCCTTTGCACTCGAGAGGTGACCCTCAAATTTAATTTCATATAAGAAAATTTCAAAGTGTTATATATAATATCGTGGGAATGGATGTATTTGAGTGTGTGAATGGATATATCGATGAGTGATGAACGTGTGTGCAATAGATGAATGACGCGACTGTGTGAGCGCGTTTTGAATGAATGTTCAAAATGGAATATTCTAGATTATATTGATTTTCTCTATATTCCACAGGTGGAATCGAGGAGCTAGAAAAACAGTTGTTCCATCAGGAGAAGAGTACAGACGAATCAAGCACTAGTAAGGAACACGCTACTCCTGCTACTATAAGTCGTACTTTGTATGAAAGGGTGCTGAATCGTCAGTCGGGTAAAACTACGAGTAGAACGCGTACTTCTGGGACCTCGAGCTACGCGAATGGACCGGGTGGAGCGCAATTTGAAGGTCTGGACGAGCTTCCGGAAGTTAAGAGCTTGAGGAGGGCGCAGAAACCTCAGTATGTGACCATAGAGAGGCCTAAGTACGTATATTGCTTAGTCTATTAATTATTCTACGTCTATACTCAATTACGTACGTCTATTACTTAATTATTCTATTACTCGTATTCATTCATCCATTAACTCTTTGCGAACGAAGGTTCTTAGAAACATACAAAACCTTCACCAGATGAATTGAAATTATACATCATTAGTTCAAATAATAGAAAAAAGGGAAACCACGTGCTGATCTCTTGCTGTTCAAACAATTAAATCATCAAACACAAAACTTTCATCTCGCCGAAATGTCGACATTCGTCGGGACGCTAACGATAACGTTCACTTCGACAGACCTTCTAGAAAAGAGCCAGCAATCGAAGAGGACGAGGCGGAAGAAGACGACGACGACCTCGAAGAAGATATCGCTGACGTAGCGTCGTCCGAGGAGCAAACCGTCAGCAATCCATTCCTGACCAGTTCTACTCAAAGAGCGACGCCTAACTACTTCAACATTCGACGCAGCAGACCGTCCACCACTACATCCAGGTGAATTAATAAAACTGCAACCGACAGAGTCACAGTACGCAATACAGTTCACGACTAAAAAGCAGCGCGTGCTTTCCAGAAACGAGAACGACGTGGAGATCAAGGACGAGGACGAAGAAGACGAGGCACCGGTTCGTTCCAGGCGCCCTTCGACCTATTCAAGGTGAGTACATTAAATATCACATTCTATAGTTTTACTGTGTCAAATCAGAACTGAGAGTCACCTCTCGACTGCAAAGGGTCAATATTAGTAAACAATATAGAATTCAAGGGACACGACTATTCTACCTACGCTTCACGAATAACTACGTCAAACGAACTTCAACATTGAACTTAGTAACTTCACTGTATCAAACTAAACAGCAACTGAGTCTCTCAAGTGCAAAGTGTGAAACAACACAAACACCTAACAAACATCAAATTCCAGAAGCACGGAGAGCTCCTTAGAGGACACCAAGGAAGACTCGGAGGACAGCGCGCCAACTACTAAATCCAGGTGCATACTCACTACTCGCCAAACTTCCACTCCCAAATTCCAAACTAACACGAGCCAACGTTCCACAGGTACGTTAGCATCCAAAGATTCCGAAGCACAACGGCCCGTTCCACGGAGCCAGTATCGCAAACATCAACAAGCCCGGAGCCAACAACAGAGCCGACCTCAAAGGCCGCAGAAGTCGAGGAGAAAGAAACCACGACCCCTGCGACCACAGCGTCCCCAAGCACCATCAGCTCGTCAACAACAACAACCTTCACCACGCCGAACAGCATCCAGATCTCCGACGCGGAGAAGCCAGCCAGCAGCGCAGAGGTCACGAGTTCAACGACGGAGGCCGTGAGGCTGGTGGAGGACTCCGCGACGGAGATCCTGTTGACCACCGCGCCGGCCAGTCAGTCGTCGACGCTGTCGGCGCCGAGCACTCGAGCCGTCAGCGCGACGGTGTCGCAGCCGAGGCCGTTCCGGCGGAACCGGCCGACGACGGAGGCCTCGACCACGCCGCTGCCGGGGTCCAAGGTGAGTATAGCTCCGCGAAACACCGCGCGCTCCTTTCTGGCGGGACGAGGTCGGTTGCGCCCGAGGCAGGAGACTTCTCCCGGGCCAGACGGCGAGAACGCGGCCCGCGCGACCGCCGAGGGCGCGGTCGGCCCGGCTGGGCCCGGCAGGTCGCGGCAGAGAGGCACGAGCAGGTACACGCCGCCCAGCTTCAGGGGCAAGCCCGAGGAGCCAGCGAACTCGCTGGTGAACGAGCGAGCGCGCTCCACGGAGGCTCCCAGCGCAGCCGAGAGCGCTCCCGAGCCGCCCAGACGGAGGTTCCGCAGGCCCATCTCGCGCGCCGTTACGGAGGGGCCGAAGGGCAACGAGCTGGAGGACAGTCCCATCGTGAGGATCACGCAGGGCGGGCCCAGGAGGACGTCCTCCAGGGCCAGGAGCGCCGCGAAGGACGACGAGAACGATAAGATCACGAACATCAAGGTGTTCAAGAAGCCCGCCGCGAACAGGGACATCTACGCCAGGACTAGGTACACCAGGAAGAGGAACAACGAGGAGAGCAGCAGCAAGCAGGAGGAGGTTCAGAGTTTGAATCACTCGCCTACGACGGTGGCTATCTCCACGACGCTGGACGGAAGCGAGAGCGACGCTTTGAAGGAATCGACGACGGAAGAGTTTAGGAGCACGAGTGTTGAGAGCTACGAGACGACTGCTTTGGGACTAGAAGACGCCACGGACTCTTTCGTCGAGACTAACACTATAGAGTCGGTCCCCACGGAGTCGATCGTGGAGAACGAAGTGGTCACGGATCAGCCTTCGACCACTGAACTCCCGCAGGCGACGACTGTCGGCAGCAACAAGATAGAGGACTTCGATCCTGACATCATCAAGATCGTCTTCCCAGGGAACAGCACTAACTTCCTGGTTCAGGAAGTTGGTGCCGCGAACGCCACGGTGCCGAGGAGGAGGAAGGTCCTGTTGAGGAAAAGGCCGGTGACCTCGACCACTTCCGCGCAGGAGGACGAAGAGGAGCCAGCGCCTCGCAGGAGGAAGGTCATCAAGCGACTCCGCGTGCAGAATGCCACGGAAGTCCCTCCGACGGAGGACGATCGCATCATCCTCAGGTTCGCTTCCACGACCGCTAAGGAGGAGGAAGCTCCGAGCTTGCCGACCGTTGATGGAATCACCGGCATTGACGTCTCCACGGAGAGCCTATCCGCGTCGACGACGGAGACCGCGGGGACCGTGGACTACATCGTGATCAACGATTTCACTGCAGCCGGCTTCGAGACGCCGGGAAGCACGATCGACGAGTACTTCGAGAACTCCGACGCGGCCACGATGGCGTCGACGTTGGTCGACAACTTCACTGCGACTCAGAGCGGAGAGACCACGGACGCCTCGACGGAACCGACGACGCCGTTCCTAATCAAGTTCGCGGACACGGAGAACACTCTGGAGGAGACCTCGACGAGTCAGTCTGAGACTGTAGCGACGTCGACGTCGGCTCCTACCAGCCGGCGACTGGAGCCGTACAACAGGACGTACTACCTGGACTCCAGGTTCGTCAGGAAGAAGTTCGTGCGCAGACGACCGGTGGAATCTTCGGACAACGCAGGACAGGTCGCGCCATCGAACACTCTTGTTCGAGTGTCCTCGACGACGGAGATAAGCAACCTCGAGGGAGCGTCGAAGCGGAGGAAGAGCCTGTTCATCCGCCGCAGACCGGTCACGTCGACGACCAGCAGGACCACGGGCTTCGTAGAGGAGTCGAACGAGAACCTGAACCTCGAGGAGGAGGAGGCGTCGTCGGAGACCACGCCCAGGACCAGCCGGGACAGCGTGTTCGAGATCAGCCTGCCGACGAGCAGCGACTCGAGGGAGTTCTGGAGCCAGTACACCACTCCGTCGACGGACCACCCGTCCTCGTTGGTCCCGCAAGAGGCGGACGAGTCTCTGCCGACGGGCAGCGAGGAGGTCTACCAGTCCACGAGCAGGCCCAACCGCCGGCCGGACAGCAGGCCCAGGTACAGGGTGCCCGACTCGCTGCGGAAGGTGAGCACGGAGGGCGCGTACGCCGCGGACTCGTCGCCGGAGGAGTCCGAGGACAGCAACGAGTCGAAGCCCAGGTACCAGAGCTTCCGGCAGCCCAGGACGCGGGTCAGGTACGAGGAGGGCACGCGGGAGGAGCAGGAGGAGGCGCTGGACGCGACGCAGTCGCCCAGCTTCGACTCGTCGACGCACGTCAGGACGCGGTTCTACGCGCGGCGGCCGGCCACCAGCACCGAGTCCGCGGTCACGGAGACGCTGATCCCCGCGAAGCGGTTCGACTACGTGGCCGACGCCCACAGGAGGCAGCAGTCGCTGCGGACCACTCCCAGGAGCGCGAACGAGGAGCCGAAGAGGAGCGAGGACTCGACGAGCCCGAGTCCCAGCGAGGACAGGGCGGACCAGAACCTGGTGGAGCTGGAGTACGCGACGACGCCCTCGTCGCAGCCGCTGGTGACCAGGCTGGTGACCTCCGTCGAGGAGTCCGCCACCACCGAGCGGCAGAAGATCCTCATCAAGACGAAGTACTCGTCCCTGACCTCCACCACGAGGATACCGGTGCAGACGACGCCCTCGTCGGTGGCCGACGCGCCCAAGGACTCCTCCGAGGACGAGTCGGCGAACGAGATCAGGCAGGGGATGGTGGAGCGGTCCACGCTGCCGATCGAGGGCGAGTTCCTCCATCGCGCCGGCCGCGTCACCACCGAGTCCCACGAGTCCTCCACCATCGAGATCGAGTCTGTGTTCAGCAACTTGATCGCCGGCAGGGAGGCCGGCCAGTGAGGCGTCGCGAGGCCGTCGCGGCGTAACTGTACATAGCGTTCATCTTCATCCATTGGAGGACACAGCAAGCGGGGAAGTCTCATCTCTCATGCATCATTCATTCGTAGAACTTCGATTAGCGTCGCGCGAAACGTCCTGGCTAACGCCTGACTCCCGATCGGCATGCGGTCACTCGAGGAAGCGGAGAGTCGCTCCGCGAGGATGCTTCTCTTGGACACATTTCACGGACACGCTCGATAAAGAGGACAACGATCGGAGAGATCGGCCGCCGTGTATCTTTCGTCTTCTCTCTCCGCCTCTACTCCTCCAGGACGGAGTCGAGCCGAACGCAGGGGAGGACGGAGCCGGGGATCGTGCATTAAGCGTGCTTGCCTTCTTCTGATTTTCAGGTCGCCGGCTCGGAGGCAATTAGACTGCCGACCCTGAAGGAACTTATCGGCCCGAGGGCCGCCGACAGTGCTTCGCCTGTGTATTTGAGCTTGCTCGAGAATCGGACGGGCCTCGTTCGTCGGAACGACGAGAGCCGGCCGGCCGACGGCCCCTCGAACGGGGAGGCCCCCGAACAGGGTCCCCCGGCGGACGATAGGGACCCTTGGATTCTGGCCAAGGCGAAACAGGCCGAGCTGGACCCGATCGGCGACAAGCTGCGCGCCTATTACGACGAGGATAACGCGGCGGACGAAGAGGAGTCCTCGCTGGCCAGGAAGAGGATCGACCGCGAGGACTCCACCACCACCCTAAGGCCGACCACCATGCGAGGCACTCCTCTCACTCGGCTGATACAGAATCAGCCGCCGAGAGGATTCTACGTCACTAAGGGACAGACGGAACCGCCCGGCGACGAGGTCACCGAGATGGTCACTGCTGAGACCACTGTCCTGCCTACGGAAGAACCTGTTACCGAAGTTACAAGTTCGACGACGGTCGAACAGCCTGCGACTGTTCCCAGAGACAATAGTCCTCGGGCGACCACTGTGCGACCTCGACGCAGGGGGTCGAGGACTACTACCGAGGCTGCGGATGGTCATAGACGCGCTACTAGGAACAAAGGAAGAAGTAGACACAGAGGCAGAACGGAGGCTGCTTTGGTTAAGCAGAATGAGGTCAAGGATAGGGAGTCTTCCACGATAGCAGCGATTACTGAAACGTCCTCTAAGGAAAATAGGGATTCGTCTACAGCTGTCGGGTCGACTGTACCGATGACTGAATCAACTGTGGCTCCAGTGACTGAAGTTGAGGCTACCGTTGCGAAAGGATTACTGAATGACCTCTTGTCTTCGAGCACTAAGGGTTACGATGCTTTCCCTGAGGCTCTGAATGAGTCTCCAATCACGGAGAACGTAATCGAGTCGCGGTTGTCTGTGACTAGTCGCAGCGACGTTTCAGAGAACGTGGGAATGGATAGTCTGATGGAGTCTTCGACAGAAGAAGCGAGGAGCAAGGTGAAAGAGGATCGAGATACTTCATCGGAGAATGTAACTGAAACTATGACTAGTGGATTTAAACTAGATTCTGAATCCTCTACAGTGAACCAAGGTGCAATAAGCAAGAAAGAGGATCGAAGTATTCCAGCAGAGAACATAACTGAAGCAATTACTTCGCAAGGATTTAAACAAGATTCTGAATCCTCCACAGTGAACTCGACAATAAACCAAGTTGCAATAAGCAAGAAAGAGGATCGAGATATTCCAGCAGAGAACGTAACAGAAACAACTAGTTCGCAAGGATTTAAACAAGATTCTGACCACTCTACAATGAACTCAACCACCCAAGAAGCAAGAACCGAGGTTCAGATTCCACCAGAAAACATCACCGAAACAGCGACTGCTTCCCAAGAACCTAGCCCAGCCCCAGAATCCTCAACAGCGACCTCCACACCGAACCATCGATCAAGACACTCAGAAAACGACAATCAGAACGCAACAACAGAGACAGCACCGGTTCGCAGCAGACAAAAGGTGAACCTCCAGGAGTTCGGTCGCCGAGGGAACCGGGGTCGGGTCAAGCCGCCGAGCGACCAGGAGAACCTGGTGAAAGACGCGAGGAAGACGCAGCTGCCGCGCCGTCGCGTGCACGTGTACAGAGGACGAAAGCGCAGGCCGTCGACGAGCGTCGTCGGCGACTCGGTCCCGGAAGCGTCCGAGGAGCCAAGCCCGCGTGGTTACCGTAAAGGATCGAAGGTCGGCGGCAAGAAGCGAAAGCAGGTCGGGAAGGGCGGAGGAAACGCGGAGGAAGGGGTCAGGGTCGAGGAAAGTGTCGGTCGAAGCGAAGCTGAGGTCAGTTTAGACATAGACAACTCGTTTGCTCGGGGATAGAAGCGTAACGGCGAACGGGACGACCGCATAACACCTAGTAGAAACGTAGGGCTAACGTTTGCTCGCTGATCTTTCCCGTCTAACCAAAGCTATCGATAAGAAAGCGTAACAAAAGGGACGAATCAACGGCGTCGTTCATGAAAAAATAATAAAAATAAATAAAAAAGAGAGAATGGCCTGTGACTAATCGAACACGAGGATTATCGTCTGCGCGTCCTACGGCTTTACTTTGCTCTCGCCTAACAGGCCATGGGGATTACCCGCATCTTCTCGGATGTATCCGATCCTCGGACGACGTTTGACCGGACCGTGTGTTACCCTCAGGAAGAATGGTGGTTTTTTTGAGAGAAAGAGCGGGAGAGAGAGAGAGAGAGAGAGGATCTTGTTGCACGGAAGGAGAACTCGACGGGGACCTGCATCGTCGTCCATGCCTGCGCCTATTCTTCATCTGCCTGCAGATTTTTTTCTCTATACTTCTCCGGGCAAATTAACACAAACTTTATCTTCCCTCCTACTATCGCAACAATGGCGCGTGTCGCACGCTATCGCGCGCCACTTTATGTACCCCAGCCTGAGCTTCATCATTACCGTCTCTATATTCACCTTGTCGTGGACTGCAGTAGAAACTTTCGTGTCTTCGACTATGAAGGTCGTCGCGGTGGCTAACGGGCACCGTTGCTGCCCACCTCTATATTCTCTTTTATGCAACTGCGTTCGCGCGATGTTACGACTCCGAACTACGAAGGGTTCACGCTTAGCCGGAAATTATGTGTCGCTCGCTTGACCTCCAATTTAGTTGCGCCTGTTCCGCGCTGCGTGCAAAATGGCGGATATAGGATCGTGATCTTTTATTCGTTTTGTGATTTCTAACACGTTGAGTGCTGTGCGATTTTCATGAGAGGAATATGGAAAATGAAAACAATGGAATATTAGATTATTATTATTATTGCAGGTTTGTCGAATGTTACTGCGTTAGGTGGTGTTACTTGTGAGATAAGTTTTCAAATAATTATTCTTTAATCGAATGGATTAGAATAATTTGATTTGTTTGAGGTCAAAGGTGACCCTCGTGGCACCCAACGTGTTAAGAGATGTTTGCTTGAGTTATTTGAATACGTGTGATGCACCAATAAGCGACCTAACTTTGTTTATATCGGTTGTTCCAGTAATGGCCTTCGTTTGATACCCTCCGCCATTTTGAATCGGGAAGCGAAGCTAAAGTATTATATTATATTCATGATTAAATGAAAAATATAAAGAATATGATTATATATAATATAATTTTATATATAATTTATATATATAAAGTATTATTTATATTGTATTATATTCAATTTCAAATGTATCACGTGTTCGCTTAAAACAACAGATCGCTTATTGGCCAATGAATAAAAATCATTGTTTTAACCCTCTGCGGACGAACATCATTTCGGCATGTCGAATGATGGCGAATGATTCAACTGCTCGGACAATAGATTAGCATGTAGTTTCTGTTTCTGCTATTGTTTGAGTAATTAATATATAATTTACCTTCATCTGTTGACGGTTTTGTACATCTCGAAGAATCTTCCGCAAAGGGTTAATGTTGGAGGATAAAATCCGCCATTTTGCGAGCAACAGTCTAATAGTCGTCTCAGTGCTCTATTCTCTCGAACGACCGTTTCAAATATGGCTGACTAGCTCAATCGGTATAAGACCACGGAAAACAATCACTCACTTTTCTCTTTTAAAATCTATTTATTTTAGAAATCGAATTAAAAAGTTCATTAACACGTTCAGTGCCACGTGTGCCACATGTGGTACACGTTAATTTTTGTATATTTGTTGTTCATAATCAAAATACAACCGAAATTTCCGTGGCACGGAACGTGTTAAACCCTATTATTTCGTTGACAAAATGAAAAAGACAGTACAGAGTTGTCAATTACCGACACTGACAAGTACAGCGCCACCTAACTGAAAAGTGGCCTGCAACTGACTTCAATTTCAAACGAATTCCCGCCATAGTATCCAACTGTGACTAAATGATGACTAAATTAACTAAACTCTTTTTCAATCGAGCAAATCATTCGAAAACAACTCTGCTTTCCAATAAAGGGGAGCAGAGCTGTTTAAAAAAAAATTCACTTTTCGCTTCCGAGAGTAAATGCGTCACGTCTAGGTTTTCACGAGGATTCGCTTATACCAATTGATCGATTTGGTCGAGCAAAAAGAATTGATCGAGCAACGGTCCCATTGCAAAGAAAGAGAATAGCACTCACCGTTTTTGGCTCTGTCGACATCAAATACAATCTGCGTGTGCTCCGCGAACAGGTGAATACCACCAAGAGCACGGTAACGTCTCTTCGAACCCCGGGAACGTCGGCGAACAGGTTCAGAAAACCAGGTGGATTCACGTTGGCACCGCCGCGAAATAAAACTACCAACACGACTGTCAGTCACCGGAACAACAGCACGACGGATGGACCCGATAAACTCGGTAAGCACAATTAAAACGAGAAACAATTTCGCGGAGCCACGATCCGTCTTCAGTGCACGCGCGCTTTCGACTGACGATCTTGTAACCGGAAGTGTGCAATTTATGAATCGATGTATCGAGATGTTCCTTGGAGTTACTGAAATAATTGGTTGAGTGAAACCGTTTGGAAACTAAGGATGTAGGAATATTTCATGATGTATATAAACACAGGTATTTAACGATTTCATAGAGTAAAATATAGTAAATGAGTAATATATAATATTAAATCATTTGTTTGAATTGCAATATTATTGCACTTGGTATAGCTGAATGGCAATGCTTTAGGTAGTATTGTTTATAATATAGAAACGTTTTTAAGTAATCATTGTTGGATTAAGTGAACTATAGTAATTTGATTTGGTTAAAATCGACCGATTTTTCAGACTTAACCTCTAATTGACGCTTTTCGCGGTACGAACAAGAAGTATGTAACCGCCATAAAATTGGCGGGAGTTTTTGGCGCGAGATTCGAAATCGGAATTGAATGTTTCTCTCATAACTTTGATTTCAAAATTAAGTAATCAGTTAACTGAAACTTTCATACACTCAGGCGTGAAAGTTTAACGTCATAACGTGAAAGTTACAAAATATATTCTTTTCATGAAATTATCGAAATTATCGAATACATTGTTAACTGGTATTTACCCTTAGCTCTCCAGGTTGTTTTGTAATCTATCAACAACTGCAACTAATTTTTATAGTATTCTCAGCGAAAGTTAGAAATACTATAACATTTCTTCGATCTTGGTTATGTGATAATGGTTAACGGCTAAATCAGAACTAATAAGAAATATTGTTTCAGGCACGAACGACGCAGCGGAGACCTCGAAACCGGAAAAAGACCTCGACCAGAGCGGTCGCGCGCAGGAGATCGCGGTGACCGTGGCGGATCCACCGTTGCCCCAGGCATCAGCCACCGGTACAATCAGCTTGTTACCTACACCGCCAACAGACTTCTTAATCTACCTAGCTAAATGATCATACACGGCTCGCGAAAGGTTCATGGATCATCCGGTTCATAACTACCCATCGCATATATCGCAACACCACGCTGGTGGAGTCTGTCTCTGTCTCTGTCTCTGTCATCGTCATGTTCTGTCTCTGTGAACGAAACCCTTGACGAAACCAGGGTGTCAAGTTTCTGGCTCGGGTGGTCATTCGATCAAAAAAACTCTCGGACAAAGCTGTTCTCATTAAAACGGACAAAACTAATCACTTCGTCTCTCTTCCCTAGAAGAAGACATCAACTCTGCTATTCGTCGGGGATCTATCGGGGTTAGCTAACCAAACCGTCTACCGAGTGGCCAGATTCGTTCTCTAATCGCTCGTTATTCTCGCCTACCACTTCATCGTCACCCATCGATTACGTGTCTCTGTCAAACTCTCCTCTCTCTGCCTCTCTTCTAATTCTTTCTATGTCATACTGCCTCTGTCTTCCTGTCTCTAAACTACTGGGGTAGTTCCGGCTGAGATGGCCCGTTTTTATATTAATTCTTGAGCTCTAAATTGTTCTTGTATTAATTCTTGAGTCTATGTTCTAAATTGTTCTTGTATTAATTCTCGAGTCTACGTTCTAAATTGTTCTCAGTGATACACTGAGTCTTCCATGGTAACCTGTTTAACCAGTTAACTGTGGAATTTAGTTGGGAAAACTATTCTATTTTACACAATGAAAATGACATTAACTCCTTGCCCTACAATATCGTGTCAGACTAGTGAAGATTTCAAATAGAATTTAGTAAACACAAATATTCAGTTTGAATGCAAGTTACATATTATCTCTCAATTATTAGAAATTATAAACTGCGACAGTATGTTAGGAACTCAATGACTCCTTTCAGTTTCATTTTCCTAATATTCTATTTAGAAGACTTATTAGATCTCAAATTGCCCCCTTAACCCTTTGAACTCCATAGGCTCCAATATTACAGGAATAACATTAGATATTTCAATGAATCTTAAAAAACCTACCCTCCAATTGTTAGATTTTTCACACATCCAAATTTTGCACTAAGGAAAATAAAAGATCTAAGAAATGTTACAGCATCCTTCATTTTCACTAGAGACACTATAAAAATTGCAATTGCTAGATTACAAAACCATCTGGAGTGCTAAGGGTTAAAAATCAAACCCACGTTGAAACACTGGTTCCAAGTATTCCTCGCCAAGCTGACACAATATTGTAAATCAAAGAGTTAACTCTCCGCTGAACCTGGGCCATCTCCACCGACTTCCAACGCAACAATAACTCGTACCGCACATCGATGCTCTCTGTGGCCGGCACCCTGTCGGCCGGCACACTTGTTCGTGGTGTGCTAACGCATCATCCATACCCGACACACCGCGCGTCACCGTTGGGGCAGCTAACCAGGCCTTCTTCTCTAGTCTCCTCCCCCCGAGCACTAGCACCACGGAATAATGAATCGGGTTCCAAACGACCAGGTCGACCGTCGTTAAGGAATCCCGCGCTAAGGCGCAGGATAAGCACTACGCTAGCACCTAGAACAGACTCGACCGCTAGGACCACCGCGCGGAACGCCGCGAGGCCGAGGGACAGGGCGGCTGCGCAGAACGCGACGGCCAGGCCGAGACGACCGCAGGTCGCCGACTACGACTATTACGAGGACGAGGAGGAGCCGGTGGTGGGCAGGTCCACGTACAACGGCAAGCTCTTCCTAACGAGCAAGGGTAGCATCCGGTGCCTGGACCAGGGCAACTTCCCGCATCCGTACTCCTGCCGGAAGTTCATCACCTGCGCGAGGATGGTGAACGGAATGGTGGTCGGCGCCGAGTACACCTGCCCCGACAAGCTCTCCTTTGACCCCGTCGGCGGCATCTGCAACTGGTCCGCCGGCCTCGGGTGCAAGGAGTAAACCTATGCTTCGGCAATGGCAATGTCGTTACCAGTTGGGTTGTACAATGTTACCAATTAGGTTCTACAATGTTACCAATTGGATTGTACAATGTCGATACCAATTGGATTCTACAATGTTACCAATTGGATTGTATACTGTCGTTATCAATTAGGTTGTATAATGTCGTTACCAATTGGATTGTACAATGTTGATACCAATGAGGTTCTACAATGTCGTTACCAATTAGGTCCTACAATGTTACCAATTAGGTTTCACCTACGGTGCGATTATTGCCAGTTGACGAAGCAAGGTATAACATACCTTTGTAGAAAGGTATAAATATCTGTATAGGCAGCCCTCTCATGACACGGTTTCGCTCTAAAATGAAGAGACAATTGCGAGAACCTTTGTATAACACTGTACTTGTACAGCATTAGATAATATGATTGTTTAACATATTTAACACTACAACTACCGAGCAGTTACACCTTTCGAAGTTCCTCTGTAGAAAGTCTAAGAGCGTATCTATTCAAATTGATCCAGAATTCAATTTGTGCATTGCTAAATCAATGTTTTCAACAATTTCTCAGAGAAGTCTGAAGATTTGTCAAAGAAATCTTTTCAATCATTACAAAAAGAAGAGGAATGGTCATTTCGACACGGTAGTTTTAGTGTTAATTAAATTATCTTGTACACGGTTTCAGTTTCTAGGAACCTACCGTGTTACAGGAGGGTTACCTGTACTATTTGATCAACGGATCGTAGAGATCGCGAACAGGGGACGAGGAGGAACGTGGTAATGGGTGTCCAACGTGTCCGAGGTTGGCCAAAATGTATAAATTCTTAGTGTTATAATAAGAGAATATTGTAAATAAATCAAGCGGAAGATGTAATGGAGTGAAATTCTTGAAAATCTGGAATAGACGTTTTGGCTAGCCTGATATCGTGGTTCTATGGGGTTACAAAAGTGTCGACGTTATGTCGACACTTGAGACAAGACATTCGGTTGCAGTTTTCGGTACAGCTGTCGATTCGATCGACGGGAGATCGCGTGGAGCTTTGGGAACGGTTGCAATTTTTTGATCTTCGAATGGACCAAGGGTTGGACACCCATGTTCTATGGTAAAGATGGACGCGATAGCAAAGGATACGTATCGGTACGCAGCCAGCCATATTCGATGGAGGAGCGGTGATATTATCGTTTAAAGAAATGTGTCCTCGTGTAAATATTCTCGAGTTGTTGTATATAAGTAGGCTTAGCGCGACGTGAACGTCGAGGAACAGGCCGAGTCCTCCGAGAGAACCTCCGTGAACCTCGGTCGAGACGTTCACGTGGATGTACGCGAATATGTTTGATGACAACGAAATTGTTCTTCTTCTTTTTCTATTTGAAATAAACGCATCGTTCTACTACACGCCTACGAGACCGTTTATTTGGGTGCATTGCCTCGCTTGCTGGGGGACCAAGATGGCGTCGCGAGTAGGGATGGTTTCAGATTTGGGAAACTACTTTTCGTTCGAACTTTTGATGTTGGGACGTTTCGAGTTGGAAGTTTTGGTATTGTAATTTCTGGTGTTCGAATTTTTGATGTTCGAATGTTTGGTATTCGAACTTTTGATGTTCAGAGTTTTGGTAATCGAACTTTTGATGTTTAAATTTATTATTATTCAAACTTCTAGTGTTCAAATTTTCGGTAATCAAACATTAGATATTCAAATTTTTTATTTTAAAACCTTTGATGTTCAAATTTTTAGTATTCAAACTTCTAATGTTTACATTTTTAGTATTCAAACTTCTAATGTTCAAATTTTTGATTTTTAAACCTTCGATGTTCAAATTTTTAGTATTCAAACTTCTAATGTTCAAACTTTCGTTAACCAAACATTAGAAGTTCAAATGTTTGATAATCAAACATTTGACATTCAAACTTCTGGTGTCCAAATATTCAGCATTCAAACTTTCCACATCAAACCCTACCCAAAACTTGCAAAACGAAACGAATGAAAGATACTGGACATCAGGGTACTTACAACGAACTCGAACCCATCTCTAGTCGCGGGAATAGTTAATCGGTTCTCCGACCGCTCCACCACTCACATTTCCTTCATTTCTCCTTTTTATTTGTTTCCCTCGTATTCTGACTTTACAATATCGTTCCGTTCGTCGGCAAAGTGGAAACGGATTGAAATCAAGATTCGGGACCATCGATATCGGTGTGTCGCGACACAGTTTGAACGGTTGAACAGAATATCATGAAATCAAATGAAACCGCATATATATATATAATTACAAGTGAACAATCGATCGATGAGAATGTACCACGTGTGCATCGTTCGAATGATAAATTTCCCTTTTCTCCTCTCCTCTTTTCGAGCCGTACACCTATACAACATACATAATATACGTTACGCAATTTTCGGATTCGTTACATTTCGTCCTGACAAACATCGATAAATTTCCTTTTCTTTCCTCGTTTCTCCATTTCATTTTTCCCTTTCTCTCTTTCTTATATCGCAATACGGCGCACAACTTGTGTTCTGTGTGTCTCCATATGTATGCACGGTATGTATGCGTGTGTGCACGTGTCAGTGTTCGTGTCGAGATGTATACTGTTCGATTGACTTTCCTGTAGCTCTTTGTTTTCCTTGATATTTTTCATTATCGTTTCACTTTTCGCTTTTTTTTTTCCATTTTTTATTCGCCCTCTCGGACGAAAGAGTAGAGATGCGAGAAACCAAAGAAAGAACTCTCAAGAAAACGGCGTTAAAGATAGACAATGAGTTAAAGCGTTAAGCCTCGAAGCGAAATTAAAAATTGTTACAGTATACACGTCTCTCTTCCTCTCGGATAAAGTAATCGCATTTTCACACACGAGCGTATTTTTTTTTTTTCGTTTTAATGGTCTTACAGTAGTAATAATAATAATAATAGTAATCATAATAATAATAATAGTAGTAGTAATAATAATAGTAATAGTAATAATAATAATAATTATAATTATAATTATAATAATAGTAGTAATGATTTGGACGACAATGATTCGACTAAATGATCGGTGTTCGTTCCAAGCTGCCGCTCAGCGTAACACGGTGCGGTCACTAACACACACACACGACACAAGGTAAATGGCAGCTGCTTGCGTTCGGAAAGATTTTACAATGAACAGGTCCTATATATATTACATGTGGCCTTTCTCGTTCCTTTTCCTTCTCTCCCCCCCTATACTCATATGTTCCCCCCCCATCGTTCCCTTTTAATCGGATCACTTCTCTCAAATATTTATAAAAATAAATACCTCGAAAAAGTGGCGTGTTCGTTTCGCTAACCGTGTAATTAATTAATTATTCGGAACAATAATAAATAAATCATTTAATTCAAATAAATAAATAATTTGCTTTTTCTTTAGCATCGTTTCGCGTTCCCTTTATCGTTTGTAATGGTACGATTCTCGCTGAAGTGCAAAGAGCGCGGCTCGTTCGTCCTCGTTTCCCTTTTTCCATTTTTCTCTCACTCTCTCACTCTCTCTCTCTCTCTCTCTTCTTCTTCTTCTTCTTCATCTTCTTCGTCTAAAAAATTCGTGGCTCGCCGCGGCCGGCTTTTCATCATATATATATAAAAAAATATGAACGTTTTCTGTTCGATTTTCGAGCGTTTTACAAATTTGTTTTCTGGTTCCTTAGCGAGAAAGTCGACTCGTACGTACATACGGTGTGCAAGGATCACCAAAAAGAAGTTCGTCACGGTGTGTATCGTTGATCATCCCTCGACTTATACACGTACATCGTGAATTCCCGATATGGCGTCGCGCTCCCCGTCGATCCCCGCGCCCCGCGACGTTCCCCGAGCCGATCCCCGCCCGGAGCGACCGACCGCGAACACCGTTGCGTGTAGGAACTATGTATTCGAGCGCAACGAATGCGGCTGATCGGTCGACTCGATCCGAGACGAGGAAAGGACTCTATCCATTATTCCCGAAGTTACCATTACAATTCTCACGCGTAAGGCTGCGGCATCGACGTCGGCGACGATGAGACGCGAGACGCGTCCTCGACTCCTCTTTTTCCCATCTTCCTTGAAATATATTACTCGTTTTCGGCACAGCTTCGTTGCTCCTTTCCCGGGAGGCGTTCGCAGGAAAGGAAATGCTTGGCTTATGTTCCGTTTCTTCTCCTTTCTCTGTTTTTCGTTTTTATTCCTTTTTTCTTCTTTTTCGCTTTTGTTCATCGTTGGTACTCGCGTGACTTATCTTTCTCTCTCTCTCTCTCTCTCTGCGGGGGACGACGTTTATATACAATTCAAGTGTTAACTTACTAATTATAGGATTCGTCGTAGACATTAGGCAAGAAGCGAACGTTCTAGATGAGCCCGTCGCGTTCGGCCGCGTGCCGCCGCTCGAACGCCAAGGTACCCGGAAGTAGGACACTTATTGTCACTGTACAGACTTACTCTGAGCGCGAGCTGCCTGCATTGAGCATTCCCCGGGGATCTCTGGTCTAGGAGACGGTGGTCCTAGGGAAGGAAGAGACCGGCGTATCAAAATTGTTTCTCGAGTTCGACTACCTCGGTGTAGGCGTACCCTAGCGTTCGGAACGGCGCCACGGGCCTACGGTAAAATCGCTGACGCTCGTGCACGGCGTATTAAGACTATCTGAAGCGCCCCGTTCCCCGTTTCTCGCCCTCCATCGAAACGCTCCGAGCATTGTACTGCACTTCTTTGATACTAAATTAATGGTTCCCTGACCGCGTCCTTGTTCCTGACTTGTAGAGCCTGCGTTCGAGTACCAAGAAGGAAAAACCGTAGAGCAAACTTTCGCGGGGATCTTTTGTCACTTGCTTTTCGACCGGGAATCGTCCGAAAACGTGTTCTCTTCCGCTGCGCTGATATGTATAATTTACAGGTCCGATTCGCCGTACAAAGCGGTGGAGAACGAGCGGTAGTCCAGCGCGCCGGGCATGGCGTTGGGTCCTTTGTAAGGCGGCATTCTTTGAATGCAGTACTCGGCCTGGTCGGGCGGTAGCTCTCTCCTCAGCTCGTCCGCCATGATGTACGGCTGCAACAAAGCGTTTTGGGATATATCCAATGTCATAGGATCTCCTAGACTCTGTAGTAGTAGTAGTAGTAACACGTTTGCAGACAGTAAAAATTTTAAGGAACCATAAAAATAGAAAAAACCTAAATACTGTACTCCGAGGGTTAAAGTGTATAATAATTTGAAAAATTAAGGCTAAGAATTAAATTCATGACCATGTGGTTTATAAATTTCATTGTTACAGCATTCATTTTGCATCACAATGAAAGTGAATGCTATAGCATTCACATCCAACGTGTCAACCCTTTGCACTTGACTCTAGTCACCATTTGATTTGATCCAGTGAAACTATGAAATCTGATATTTAATGTTGAACTTTGTATAACGCCTCGATACGTGGAATATTGGAATAAACTAGCTTTGTTCCTCAATGTACTGATTTCCCTTAGAGTTAAAGAACATCGCCTATTATATATTATAAAAAATATATAATATTTCTAGTGAATTTATATATATAAAAAATAATATTTCCAGTGAATTTATATATATAAAAAATGTTAAATATTTCCAGTGAGAAACTTCCGAGTGCAAAGGGTTAATAATGACATCAGCGTCTCTGTCGCGCGTGACAGAGGGCATGCACGAACCTTGTCTCCAGCAAGGATGCGGAAGCTGTCGATGACCTGTTCAGCCGTGTCGGTATCCGTGGACTCGCGCGTCATGAAGTCCAGGAACGCGTCGAAGTGCACGTAACCAGAATTATTAGGATCGACGATGGCCAGTATACGTTGGAAGTCGATGTCACCTTGCCTGTCCTTGCCGATCGAGTAGCCCAGAGACACCAGGCAAGACTTGAATTCGTCAGGAGCCAGTCTGCCCGTTCGGTTCTTGTCGAAGTGATTGAAACTGCTGCGGAATTCGTTAAGCTGCTCCTGCGTGATACCCTGCGACACAGAAAAATGTATACGTGAGGCTAATCATCCTGAACCATCGTTAACCTCTTAGGCACGACGCGCCTAAGTTAAATTACGTGTATCATATCTTTAAGAAAAATTATAATTTAATCAGAACAGAGACGACGAAGAGGTAGCTGAGGTCACCTTGGAGTCTCGGGTGAGGATCTGGTTCTCAACTTCGTTGATGTTGCGGTTTATCGAAGTCAGAAGCTGTTCCCAGCCGACTCGCAACGTCTCCATTGTGTACTGAGTGTACCGGTTCTCGAATATCATGCCTTCTTGGACAGCTTGGTGAATCTTCTCCAGTTCCTCGAGGTGGGCCTTGTACTGGTAGACCGCCTGCTCGTACTCCTTCAGACGGTGCAGCTGGTCTTCAAGAGTACCCTGAACAATCCAACAACATACTTAGCACATACATTCATGGGAGATCTATGGGAGACGACGATGAAAAGGACCACTCACCTGAAGACCAAGGCCAATAGCTGTTACAGCGTCCAGCTGACGCTCTATCCATGGACCAACGGCGTTGGCCTTCTCAGCGAACTGTCGTCGAAGCAACTCGTTGTCTATTCACTGGATTAAGGAACTATATAACCTACACTCTTACCAATTCTCTGTAACATGAAGTCATTGGCAAAAGGATACTCTGTTGTTTGCGAAGTTCCGCTTGCAGTGTACCGTCGCGCTGTGGAACGAGTTGCCTGACATCGCTCCATTTCTTGGTAAGGTCCTGCGTATATTAAAATATATAATAAATCTGAAAGTTTCAGCAGTGCACAGTAAGGAAGTTACATCATCATTTACCAGTGCAGTGAGCGTGGTGTACGGGTTCTCCAGACCACCGGGGATCTGGAACTGTTTGACTATAGACTCCACCTCGCGGACCAGTCCCACGATGGAGTTGTACTCTTTGTCAGCTTCCCCGAGGGTCGCCTTGAAGGCCGCGTGGGCGTCCATCAGGCCCTGGATTTCCTCCATGGTGTGGACGATGAACATGTCCACCAAGTCCTCCCTGGTTCCATCCAACCAGTTGTTGAACGGCTGCACCGAGGAAAGAAGCAAAGAATGAAACACTGGACAAGGGGACGCGAGAAATGGGAACTTACAGCAGCTCGCTTGGCGAACTCGAGATGAAGGACGTCAATCTTCTCTAGGATACGCTCGGCTTCGTCCAACGCCTGGCGTCTGCGCTGGGTGAGAGTACCCAGACGATCCCACTGGTCGCAGATTCGTTGGCATCTGGCGTTGACGGACGCGCTGTCGTGATATTCCAAGGTGCTGAACAGAGGACGATCAACGTTAATCACTGCCAGGTGGAGTTACAGGGTATCGGATGAATATTTTTGATTGTGTTTACTTGAGCTCTTGCGCGATAGCAGCTATCTGTTCGACGCGGTCCTGGTGGGCCGCGAGGTCGGACTCGAAGGCCTCGTGCTTCTTCTTCAGAGCCTTCAGTTCGTTCAGTTTGCACTGTCGGAAGTGCTGCGACGTGAGCATCTCCTCCTTACCCGCGGTCCATTCCTCGTGGGCGTCTGCTTTGTGCTTGAACTTCTGGGCAAGATGCTCCAAACGCTCCAGCCGCATCATCTCCGACAGCAGCCATTCTTCGAACGACTTCTCTGCCAGCTCCAAACCTACGGATACCATGATTTGTCAGAACCAATTATGCGGACCTTGATACCTCTGTCAATCGTCTTAGCCTTTGCTTCTCTAATTTGTTTCTCTGGATGCATTTGTTTCTCTGAATTCGTTTGTTTCTCTAAATTTGCTTCTCTGAATTCATTCGTTTCTCTAAATTAGTTTCTCTAAATTTGCTTCTCTGAATTCATTTGTTTCTCTGAATTCATTTGTTTCTCTAAATTAATTTCTCTAAATTTGCTTCTCTGAATTCAGTTTTTACCCTGAATTTATTTTTCTGAATTCATTTGTTTCCCTAAATTTCCTTCTCTGAATTCATTTGTTTCCCTGAATTTATTTCTCTCAATTCATTTGTTTCCCTAAATCTGTTCCTCTGAATGCATCTGTTCCCCTGAATTTATTTCTCTAAATTGATTTGTTTCCCTGAATAGATTCGTTACCTTTCCAAGCCTTGTTGATATCCGAAACCATTTTCCCTTCCGTCGGCATGTACGCGGGTCGATTGCTCAGTCTCAGCTTCGTTTGCAACGTATTGAAATTCGTTTCGAGTTTGGCCTTCTGTTCAACGCGTGGCGGCTTATGCTTGCGACGATACGTTCTGTACTCCTCCAGCTTCTTCTGGCAACCGGCTAGGGAATTGTCCGTCTGACGGCTGGCCAGCCATGGCATCGTTCGCCGTATCCACTCCAGCAGGTCGGAGGCCAGTCGCTCGTACTCCTCCATCAGCCTCTCGTTCTCCTGGTTCACTTTCAGAACCTTGCAGATCCTGTTCGCGGCTGTCTCCGCCTATTGCGCAAATCGACCATCTTAGTTTCATCGAATTAACATCTGCCGACGTGCACTGTCGCTCAAACTTAAAGATCATCAGCTTTCTAACCGTTAAGGACTCGAGTCACGAGTACTGAATTATACTAATTTGTACTAATCGAATGATCACTCAGTGACAGGACTAAAAACGTTCTGATGACCAACTAAATGACTGACTGACTGAACTCTCTGATGGAGGTTTTCTGAATTTGTTCCTTGCTCCTGATGGAACACTAACATATCACTAAAAACTACTTGGTCACTTATTCGGTGAACAATGATCCTTCAAACATTTCTTGACTGACAGCGCACGTCTCTCGTTAACACGTTCGCTACCAGCACATATTTGTGACGGCAATCCAATATTTTACATAATAAAAATGAAATGAATTACAGATATTGTTATTAGAAACTATAAACTACATTATACTTAGGAACTCAGTGACTCATTTCAGTTTCATTTTTCTAACATCTTCTACAGATTCATTAGATTGAAGGAAATTGAGACCGTCACCGAGATAAGCGCTGACAGCGAACGCGTCGAGGTTCACACGGTTCAGTGGCTAGGAGTAGAATACTTGAACGGTAGCTCGTTACTGGTTAATCTCAGATGCAAGAACACACACCTTCTGCGCGCCGCTAAAACAGTGGTAGTAGGAGGAAACGTAGGTCATCACAGCCCTCTCGTCAGGCATTGCTGTGTTTCGCATATCTAGAAAACACACATTCAAAGGAGTCTCAAACCATGCGTTGTTAGGTCCGGGTTAGAGCTGGCCCACCGCCTAACCGATTTACTCTTCGTCAAAGGAGGAGAGTCTGAATCGGCGGGTGGACGATCGCTGACACGTCTTGGATCTATAACGAGTGCCACTACTTAGAACGGTACAGTGAACTCGTCGGACGGACGGTACAGAGATGAACGATAGAAACGTATACACGTGTGCCGAGACAAGCGAAACAGTTTAGACTTCCAGCTTACAGTCTGCCCTGAGTATTTAGTCTCGGTGAAGCAAAGTAATTGTCACGGGTTGCGGTCAATATGGTGAACACGATCAAACGGTGTTAGACAGTAAGCTAATGGTACGAGAGGACCCGCACACTTTCCGTTTAATCGTACAACGACTCGCGCAGATCTATTCTAAACAGTTACCTAGTTACCTACGCATCAAATAGTTTCAACTTTTTATCTACCAGTATTCAAATCAAATGTTCAACACCAACGTTTATCTACCAAAATGTTACTAGCCCTTATTGACTATATTAACACATTGAATGCAGTACGATTTCATAGAGCAAAATACATGAAAATAACTTGATTTAACGCTTTATCTACCAGTATTCGAATCAAATGTTCAACACCAACATTTATCTACCAGAATGTCTTCAGACTAGCCCTTATTAACTATATTAACACATTGAATGCAGTATGATTTCATAAAGCAAAATACATGAGAAAAATGAATATTGAATAACTTGAATTGCATTATGATTACACGTGTCAGCTGAATGTCACCACATTAAGTATTCTCTAGAATATTTCAGTTTTCAAATGATCATCGTTACTGACTATAATTCACTTTGGAGTCACTGGTGACAGCATCAACGTGTTAACATTGTACTAATTATTCCTCTCACATTACAATCTCTCCTTACTTAAATATGTTCAATTCCCTTCTTTCTATAGACCAAAGCGTTACATTCATATACAAGGTAAAGCGTTAACTCTTCATTCTTTCAGTAGTTCCAGCTCGTTGTACGATTAACAGGCAATACGCGCGAGTCCCTCCATTGGAAGGTAGCGACGGATCACTTCGGTAACCAAAGTTAGGGGGAGCAACACGCATTTCTTTCCGCTGACCTGCTGAGCACCTTGGAACGCGTGGTAGTAGCAGGACACGTACGTCATGATTGCACGCTCGTCCGGCTTGGGTGTGTTGATCAAATCTATACGGTATCAAGGGAACAATGCATTAAAGAATCTGATTGGTCTAACGACGCTGCGGGTGGCCGGCTGAATGCTTGGCATCATTAGAAGAGACCGACTATCGGACGAGCGACGAGTATAATAACAACAGAGAATAATAATATGGTGAAAACCGCGGTGTCGTTCGTGTGGCGGCGAATTTCAACGGAGAAAACGTATTTACCGTCGGGATCTAACATGCGAGGAATGTCGAGATACTTCTCAGCAACGTCGAAGGCAGTGTTCAAATTCTCTAAGGGGTTATCCTTGCTAAGCTTATTGTAATCGATCAGGTCGGGACGATGACGGTGGATCAGGGCGCAGAACGCCAGCCCGTCCTTGAACGACAGATGGAAGTTCTGCACGTTCACGTTCTTGTACGGCGCCGTCTTCCGTTGACACCACAACAGCAGACCCTCCTTGGCGGTCATCTCCTCCACGGAGATGTCTTGGATGGCGAACCGCAGGATTATGGTCCAGATCATGCCGAGGGTCATCTTCAGGTTGCCGTCGACGATTTCTGAAAGGAACGCTCGTCAGAATTCTGCGGGCACTGTTCTGGCTGATTGTTTAACACATTCGAGACGGTTTTTTCGAACACGGTCCTCAGGAGCGAAGGACATAAGGACATTATTATTATTATTATTATTATTATTATTGCACGGTGCAATCGGTCTCGAATGGGTTAACGCTGGGACTACCGGGTAAGACTATAGTTTTGTATGGTTTTATAATTATCAACATCAAAATTCTTAAAATTCTTGGTCTTGAAATTATTGAACATATAGATAATATAAATACAATAATTTTTATATACTTTTTGTACGTCTTCTTTCACAATCATTGGAAAGATAACTGATGTTTCTCTGCGAAATAACTAGAGAAATTTATTTAGTAATGCGCAAAGTGAATTGTGAATCAATTGAAATTGAAATAGACGTATTCTTAGTGTCTAGAGAAATTGAGAGAATTCCCACTGCTCGGTAATTCCAGTGTTAATCAGTGATCAATTAGCACTAGAACTAGCAAATGGGTAAAAATGACCTTGACTTCTTCTTTTGTGATTATTAAATAGGTACGAACAGCTCTTTGAGAAATGACTGAAGAAGCTGACTAATACCTAAGCTGAAATTTAAACTGATTGAAATCTTAATAAATCCACATTTTTGTAATGAAATATTCGAAAGTCAGTTTAAGTGCTCGGTAGTTCTAGTGTTAACGAAGACTGCTCCATCGATCTTCTATGCAGTAACAATCCCTAGGAAGATTCTCGTTTGAAAAACAATGAAAAGTTCCTCCTCGCTAGGGCGCGACCGTTAAGCAGCTTATTTTCAGGCTTCCAGCGGGATCAGGACAAACAGGAAAGAGAACCAACCCTCTGCTCCGATCGAGACCAATTTAACGCCCTTGCTGGCGATGTAATCCAGTGCTTTGTTCACGTTCGCGATCTTGTGGAACCGCATCTTGCCCCTGTCCGGTCTCGGTAGGGTTTCGCCGGAGATCACCTCCAGCAGCAGCATCAGCTTCAGCCCGTTCCTGAAGTCATCCTCGATCGATTCGATGGCGGTCCCGGCTTTACGGAGATGCGAGTTACACCAGGCTGTGAATGTCTGCGAACGAAAGTGATAAAATCGGTCAATCGAACGATTCATCGGCAACACATTCGCTACCAGCATCGCGCGTTCACAACGATGGCAATTCACAATTCGCGTAGCAAAAAGTGAAGTCACTTTCAAACGGTGTATTCGAGAAAATATCACGTAACGAGTTAAGAAATTGGAAAACTGGAATACTAGGGAATTTGGTAATTAGGAGCCTAATTAGTCTAGACTATGAAGACCAAACTCGAAAGAAGTTGCTGGTAGCGAATCAAGATCATCGGAACAGCCGCTGAATTTCCTTTAAAAACCTTTTTCTCCGCAACGGTTCTTCGATGTTCCGTTCATTTTACGCTCGCGTATTGCTAGCTTGATCGGCAGCGATTTAATTCGTCGCGGACGACCGGGCGGACGGTAGGGTTCGATTTCTGAGTTCATTTGGAAGCGAGATAGGAAAAGTGATTGGCAGTTCAAGGCTGCATAAATTAGCCCTTTCCGAGCTGGCGTCGCGGGCCAAGTGTCGCCGACTGTTTTACTGCCGCCGCGCGGAAATTTCTCATCCTCCGCAGGGTCGTCCAAACCGACCGACGTCTCGGGAATGATATACAAGTACACAAATACCGCGACGCGCGGGTTGCGCCAGCCCGTTTCCCGGAAATCCCCGTAGGAAACGCCGCGGGAACGGTCCGCGCGTGGACCGCGTTTTTTTTCGACACCGGGGCCGATTAAATAACACGACACCGGGCAAGACTTTATGACCAAGAAGAATTTAAAATGGGGAATTGAGCTTGACTGCTGCTTAGTGTATATTTTAGTAACGACCCCAATCCCACCTGCTATATATATCCCCTGTCCTGGTTCTTAAACCGTGCTTCCTATCGCTCGCGCCGAAAGATTTTCGAACCCTTGATATCTCTAGCTCCGAAGACCGGTCGCCGATAGCGGGCAATCGCTTCGATCCATTATGGAACACCCAGAGAAGCTCCTATGACTTCCATTTTATCGAACCGAGTCGATAAAATCGTATCATTAACCTCAAAACGTGAGAAAAACAGGATTTACGCAGTTCCGGAGCCGAAGGACGTTGGACGCTTCGCTGGAGTCTCTTCAGTTTTCCGTGTTTCTCTTCTTATATTTTCATTGAATCAATGATGTATCATTTAAATAAGTTTCTCGGATAACGACCGAACAGGAATGTCGAGAAAACGGATAAAAAGAATCCCGATTTTCGATGTATTTCAGCGAAAACGCAGCGATTCGGTAGATAATTAAATGGCGGCCGATTCCACGGACAAAATGGCGGCCCGAGGCGCGCGCGGCAGCGAGGTCGCGTGAAAAATGCTGTATCGGCGGGCCGCGAATTCTTTTCCTCGGTTCTTTTTTTTCCATGGAAACGCGGCGAGAGAGAGACGGCGCAGAGAAAAATATTGGGTGAAATTTAATACGGGCGGCGTGAAGCGCGACCGGCCAAAATTGGACATGAGCCACCTTAACTTCTACGAGACCGCTCTAAGATCTATTTGTAAAACATCGACTCCTCCCGCGCCGAGGCGGCCGAGCATCTCGAAAACATCCTGCGGGATCGTTCACGGGCCCATTACCGCGTTACGATTTATCGTGCCGTTGAATTCTACGACTTTCCGGCCCGGCGAATCGTAAACCCTGCACGCTGATAATCGTAACGCGCGCGCCGAGAGCGTGCGGTCGTTGTAGCGTCTCGCGGGAGATCTCTATTTCGCGTGTTATTAACACGTTATCTGTTGGCGGTTGTTGAACAGTTTGTCGGATTAATAATCGATGAGGATTTCCTCGTCGGACTTTCGAAGGCGATAGTGTTCGCAATCCTGAGTCGGTACCGAGTCGCGGAATCTAGTTATTGTTTCGAGGCGAGAGAAATTTTTTAATTTAAAGTTCTTTTGCTTTATAATTTTGTAAGCTTCTAATCTTCTCATCTATGGGTTCCTAATTCCCTAATTTTCTAGTTTTTTCATCTGTGAGTTCCTAACTCCCTAATTTTCTAGTTTTTTCTATGAGTTCCTAATTCCCTAATTTTCTAGCTTCCTCATTCACGGGTTCCTAATTGCCTAATTTCCTAACTTTCTAGCTTTCTAATTCCTTGGTTCCTAATTCCTTAATATCCTAACTTTCTCAGTCTTCTAATATTTACGTTCCTAATTCCCTAATTCCCTAATATCCTAACTTTATCAGTCTTCTAATCTGATTGCCCAGCCTCCAATAATTTCCTAAATCCTTTGACACTACATTCCTATATCTCAGCAATGTTTACAATACAATACACAGATTCAAGTTAACCAAACATCCGAAATCCACTTAAGTTACTCGTTGATTCGAATCATTCGTCTGTCAAAGCGATTCCTCCGTAAAACGAAGAATCAGACGAACCCGCTGCAATCTCGACAGAATAAATAGCCAAAGTTAATCATTTCCACCAACGAACTAACCAATTATTCCCGCCGATCGCTTTTTCAAGATCACGCGTCGTCGAGCGTCGAATCGTCGTCGCGTTCGTCGCGAGGCGATCGAAATTCTTCCACGCAGCAGAAAAGTGGCGATCGCCGCGTAAATCGTGGCAGATCAAGTGAATTCGCTGATAAATTCGTAAAAAAGCGACCGCGGCCGATCCGGAAGAGCTCGCTGCCGGGCGCCGCGAGGCGAGCGCGAATTCTGCTCCGAAAATACGTTTCGCGGGAATCCGCCGCTGTTCCGTGACGCCGTCCCTTGCCGAACAACGCGATTTCGCCGGTGTTCACGGCCGGATCGGCTCCGCTCGAACGGTGAGAATAACAAGTTACATAATAATCGCGGGAGCGGTTCATTAAGCCACGAATTTCATGCGCGGCGGAAACTTGGAACGCGCCGGGAGGAATTTTAACGAATTTCGACGGAGTGTTTCAACTATTTCTGATTCGATCGCGCTCTGACAAGATTGTCTTATAGTTTCACGCTAAATTCACGGACGTTCGCAGTTTGATCCATCGTTTTTGACAAAACCGATGTTCCTTTAGATCTCGGCGATTGGAAGTTTCAAGGTAGAAACTTACACATCAATCGAAATCGATATGGACATTTACCGAATGTTTAGAAGATTCAACACGCGTCGAATCTGTTCAGATCGTCGATGGAAATAGATTTGAAGAGGCGACGAGACAAGAAACGCGCCACTGCATCGTGCAGAACGAAGTCCGATGCAAGCCGTTATCAACAATTTGCAACTTCTATGTGAGCTGTCCACTAATATCAACGTCGGACGCGTTGATTACGTTGCTAATTAGGCGCAAGCGGAATGAAACGTGTCTCGCATCGTCTGTCCATCGGACAATGCTAATTAGTCGCGACGCTTGCGTTCCGCTGGTTTATCCGAATGGTCGCCTAGGATCCTTCACATTATTCACAGAATACATTTCTTCGATTCACTACTCCAACTAGAATATACAGGTCATTGCAAATAAATGCATCCTACAGCTCGTTGAAGATCAAGCAATGATTTACTGCACAAATCGCAAGAACAGTCACGTTTTTCACAAATCTCTTTTTACTCCCCTAATGAAAATAATCCAGTCAAACAATTTCCAATCTCAATATTCAACTTCAACAGTCTACCAACCGCAAGCCTATGAATCAAGTTACCAAATTCAACCGCTAAATAATCGACAACTCATCAAACCCCCGCCGATTCCAAAGAAAAGAAGTCAGAAAGTCGCAACGAGACGCTTCGATTCGAAAGTCGCGAAGCTCCGCGAGCGAGAATTCGCGTTAGCACGCGACCACGGAAATCGTGCTGCTAGTTAACATAATGGCAGATAATGCGCGAAGACAGTCCCAAGACTTGGCAAGAAACAACTCCATGCGAAACATCGTACAGCCGTTATTCTCATCGAGCAGGGTGTCAACAGGTCCGCGCAGAAAATTCGAGCAGCCGAGTAAAGATCACTGGCAGATCTCAGCCAGCGTTGAACCTTGGCCGACTGCGGCGACCGTTGCCACCGGGGAGTGTTAATTAACCGAATTAAACATGGAAACTCATATGCCCCCGACGCGGACGGCCGTCGGAGGGGTTCAACCGTCGAGTCGGTGCCACCTGCTCCGAAACTCGCGGCGCACCTGCCCCTTCTGCCCTCGCCCTCGCCCGTTTCCCGCCGTTGTTTCGTAAACACGCGGCAACGGCGGCTTGCTAAAAGCATCTCCCCGGCGGCCGGATAAATGATTCTCGTAAATATCCTTTACGGCCGCTTTGTCGCAAGATTGTTGCGCGCCGCGGCCGGAGCACCGTGCCAATCCCGACGCGACGAGACGCGACGCGACGCCTCGGCCGGTGGATCACGATTCATACCGGCGGATCCTCTTTCGGATCCGTTGCGTATTTCAGGGAGACGGCGACGAGCCACGGACGGGCCGGATCGTTAATTAGACGACGCCGACGATCCGCGGCCGTTGTTACGGAGATTTATTCTTTGCGCCGGGACCGCAATGGCGGCGCATTCTGCGTCGAGACCCGAAATTCGGCTGTTCGATGGAAATTGAAGGTTACCGATGCGTTGCTAGGTAATTCTTGTACGAAATGATTTTCATTTGAAAATTTCTCTATTTATATAACGGAATAGCTTCTCTATTTATATAACGGAATTGAAATGGAAATCCATTGTTCTTTGGAAAACTTGGTAATGAAAATAAAGATTGATGACCGCAATGGCGGCGCATTCTGCGTCGAGACCCGGAATTCGGCTGTTCGATGGAAATTGAAGGTTGCTAATGCTGAGTAATTCTTGTATGAAATGATTTTCATTTGAAGGAATGAATCCTGCGTCTTGAAATGGAAAATGTCCATTGTTCTTTGCAAAACTTGGTAATGAAAAGAAAGATTGATCTCGAGCGTTGTTACGGAGATGATTTTCGTTTGAAGGACAATTTGAGGGAATGAATCCTCTGTTTATGTAACGTAGTTGAAATGGAAATCCATTGTTCTTTGGGAAACTTGGCAGAAGCAGTGTGGAAAGTATGTAATCGAAATATGTTTAGATTTACAACTTATAACGATGCACATGTAGCCAACGCTCTCAGCAAGAACCAACGAAACACGAAAAGGTTGATCCCGAAACGTTGATCGACCCGTGCAGTTTCGTAATTCATTAATGACTTGGAACGCGTGTTACCCTGTTACGTAATTGTTTACGTTCCTAGAGATCCGTTGGACATCACCGAGGACGCAGCAACGCGCTGGATGTTGCAACTGTCGGATATTGTAACAATTTCCGAGTAATTTGGAGGCATCGATCAGCGAGGCCCGCGGTGGCAGTGAACGCGTTAATCGTTTTGGCAGGCGATCGAAGGAACGGCGATCGGATCCGAATCGCTGCCGCGAGATCGAACGGCGACTCCGCGCGAGAACGTCTAAAAACAGTGCCGCCCACGCGACTGATAATGAATCAGCGACGCTCGGGGCGCGAATCCGAAACTATCCGAAGCAACAATTCGTCCGTCGCGTCGGCCACCTGTGACCGCCGGGCCGATTAATCGCTGGGCGAGCCGACTCGAATAAACCGGGATGCTCGGTAGCTCGCCGATACCGGCGCAATCTGTAACATAAATCTGCGAGCCTTGGCAACGCGGACGCGCGAAACATAATACCGGAGAACAATCGAATAATTCTCCGCGTTTACGTAGCCCATTGCGTGATACGAAGATCACCGGGCAGCGAACGTATCGGAAACACTTCGCGCGAGTCCCTGATTATCGAGGGTAACGCGAGCGCATGAAATTTCTAATTCGCGGCGGGGCAATTAGCATAATCAGCTCGCGTGCAGAAAATTCCGTGGAACCACCGACTGAATATCGAGGCGTAACGCAAATATGTTCGGACATGTCGAACATTCCTTCGTTCCGCCGGTTTCCTGCCTTACCGAGATAACAGAATCAGCGTTAAATTGAACCAGATTCGCGATCGTTGCAGCTACGATCAACGAATCCTACTCGAGAGCGACGATTGCATAGAACATCGAGTAACGCTTAACGAGATGAATAAGACACTAACGTGAGGATTGCGATGGAATCGAGAGAAATTAACGGTTTCGCTGCGAAACGCTGAAAGTTTCGTGGCAGGCGCGTTGGATCTCAGAATTGGAACGTGCAGCCGAAGTTATTTACGTGTCCGCCGAGCGTTCAGGTGTCTCCGGAGACGAACCCGTCCCCGTATCGCGGTCCGTTCATTGACGAGCCCGTTATCAATCGAATCTGCGTGGAGACGAACCGATCCGGGCCGCGCGTTTCCGCGCGAGGGAAGTTCAACGGCTGAAAAGAAATTCAATGCCAGAGACTTTAAGAATAGACAGAATTCAGTGGCTGCGACGCGCGGCGGTCGCGAGCGCGCGCGCGATATTTAGAATTCGGGTTACGTGAATTATGCGCATCGTATTTAGGGCGTTTCGTGTTTAACTGCATTTATTTTCGGCCCGACCGCGCCGGGCTCTACCTGTAAAAATTCGCGTTGCGAGATGACGCCTGCCGGCCGTCTTTCGCGCTTCGCGTTTCGTGTTTCGTGTTTCAAGTCCCGTCGCTCTTTCATCCGCCCACTCCCCGTAATTGAATTGTAGATTGTGTGTCGCGGCCACGCGAATCTCGAATTCACGTCTGTCGCCCGGGAAACTCGAGTTTCTAAGATTTTCTAGAGCTTCTTTTCATAACGCGATGTTTCTGTGATATGCTGCGAATATTTTGCGAATATTCTTGCAGCGGATTGGCTTGCTTTTGTGTTCTTATTGAATAATTGAGGAGAAGATGAAGATGAAGATTATCTAGCAAATGTTTACTTCGATCGGTCGACGCGACCTCCGAAATCCGAACGAACGTGAATTTTTCTAGCAGAGATAACTTTCCGTGAAGCTAATGAACCTTTCGTTGTCCTAATTACGAACAATTTCCTTGGAGAATATTAACCAGTTAACTGTGTTTCAGTATACGTCATCGTGAAGCTTGACATTAATTCTTTCAGCGATGAATTCTTTATTTTATCACATAAACATGTAACTCTTCGTTTCGCTTTGATCTTCCATTAAAATATACTCTACGCGCATTCGTCCTGCGTTCGACGAGTACACGCTCCGTTTTTCACAGTTAACTGGTTAAATCGTTACGGACAATCTAATACTAATTCAGGAATAAACGGATACCAATTAGAATTTCCCCACGTTGAGAGCTTAAATATTCTCCAGCGTTCCCGGATCTATCAGTTCTCGAAACCTCGAAATGTCAGCTTTCATTCGTTTCTGCGAGAAGAGTTCCGACGAATGCTCGTCGATCCATCGAAGATCGTGAAATGTAATAACAATCCTTCACGGATCAAGTTCGGAAAAGGGACAATAGAGACCCAGAGCAGATGGTACGCACGTTCACGCTCGAGAAGAGGAAGTGCGACCCGGTTTTCGAGCTTTTGTCGCGGCTCGGCCGATCCGGGGAGCACAATGATCGATGATCGATCGGTCGCCGAGGAAGCGCGCGGTGAAAAGATGTTATTTCGGCGACGGTTTACGTTACGCCCGACGAGAATAAGCTCGGATGATCGCGGGGAACGGGAAACGCGACCCTCTAGCGATCTATTTCCGTGCGATATCGACGGGGGCGAACGGAAACGCGGCGAACATCCATTCAGCAAACGATCCGCGGACACCTAGCCGCTCCACTGTGGCCTGGCTAGGCTCATCTTGGCCACTGCTGATCGTCTTGCTACGAGACTTCACCGTGAACCGATGAATTACCGGTTCGGACGAGAATTTTCCCGATTTTCCGTCGACTGGTCGTCTACCGACTTTCACTAGGTTCGCAGCGGTTTCGCAAGCATTGGATTTTCTAAATGTTACTCGATAAATATTCATGTAGATTCTGATTAACGTGATTACGAGTATATATATATTTGTCTATTTTTAACCAGTTAACTGTTTGACGAGTATACACGTCATCTTGAAACTCTTAATGGTGCTTTTTCAATGGATTATTTATTTTTTGAGATTATTTATTATTTGATTTTATCGCGCGCAATGAGAAATTTTTCATGCTAGATTCCACACTTAACTGGTTAAACCTTTGATACTTAAAATGTAACAGAGCATCAATTCTAGAAGCAATTCTTTCCTATGTATATTCGATAAATATTCACGTAGATCGTGATTAACGTGATTACGAGTATATCTAACTATCTTTAAACCTTCGATACTCAAAATGTAACAGAATATCAATGTTTCTAGAAGCAATTCTTTCCTATGTATATTCGATAAATATTCACGTAGATTTTGATTAACATGATTACGAGTATATCTAACTATCTTTAAACCTTCGATACTCAAAATGTAACAGAGCACCAATGTTTCCAGAAGCAATTCTTCCTAAGCGGTTACCAAACAGTTTCCTTCAAAACAATCGTTTTCAAGCTGTAACCTACATAAACCACGCTTCCTCCGTTTTTACTCGCTTTCAGTTTCAAGCTAACCGCATCGAGAATCATGAAAACTCGCGGCGAGCTAAAACGAAGGACGCAGGAAACCGCGTCGGTTTCGAAAGTCTCGCTCGAACGGTATCTTCAAGTGCACCGATTCACCGTCCGAGCATCCAGGCAAGTTTCCCGGCGACAATGAAACAATAATTTCGCGTAATTATCCGACGACCTTTGCCAGCGGCGAGAGCGTGCCCGTCCGAAAATAGGGGATCGCGTGGGCGCCGGGATCCGCGGCCGAAATGTAATCTCGCCGTAAAGCGAGAGGAACGATGAAAAGAGAGAGAGAGAGAGAGATAGAGAGAGGGAGAGAGAGGCGAAGCGAGGGCTTAATCATCGCACAACAATCGGCTTAGATTCTTAGAGGCAGGGACGAGCGCGCAGCGCGCAGCGCGCGGTTCACCCGGTTCCAATCTGAGATCTGGCGCACAGCCTAAAACTCTTCTCTCCCGAAAGGTTAACGATCCTTGTCCTCGCCCCTCGCGTCCCCCGATCGAACGACGATCGCGAGATCGTTGATCGATCCACCGGCGCGACGCGTTCTCCTAGCGCGACCGATATCCGCTCGCTCGCTCGCCCGCACGCACGCACGCCGAGGACGACGTGGCCGCAGAGACACAGCCTCTAAAAATACTCACGAGTGTGTCTTTCTGCTCGAGCCGAACGCAAGCTTGTCGCGTTGCTCTGCTCGAAAAACTTGCGATCGCGAGGCCCCGGGATCTTCGGGTCGAGAGAATCCCGATGGCTTTCCGGGAATTTCACCGATTTTATTTTATCTGCGGCGCGGGATATTCGTTGATCTCGAGGAAATCGGGAGATTTTTGGTGTTCCTCTGGGATTAACCCTTTGCACTCGAGAGGCGCCTTTTGATTTGACTCAGGAAAATTGTAAAATCTCAAATTCAATGTTACATTGTCTATGATGTACCGACACATGGAACATCGAAATGAAATAGTTCTGTCACATAATTTATGCATTTCTTTATGTTAGTTGTAGAAAATATCATCGATATTTCATCAGAAAATGAATATTTCTTGAGAATATTCTCGAGTGCAAAGGTTAAACCTGTTGGGAATCTGTCGAGCAGCTCGGAGATCGGGGATGTTGTCAGTTGATTTTAACTGGTTTCCTAGGTTCCTGTGAAGTTTCTTGGATAATTGACGCATGGATCTTTGCTAATCGATGCGTTGATCGCTTCATTCCTCGGAATTAACCCTTTGAATAGGAATGTCGTTTCAGTGACATCGAGATGCACATTTCGAATGCGAAGTCATCGGTGAATAATTGATTTTGAAGCATTCAAGGTTTCGATGTAGAATTTAACTTCCTCTACGAGACGTTTTCGACGCATCAAACGATCCTCGTCGGCGAAGGGTTAACAATTCTTCGTGTCTATTGTCGGAATCTCCATTATCAGTGTTCGTAATAATATCCGAGGTTCGATTCGACTCGATTTTCGGAGTGATCCGCCGTTAACGCGTCGAATAATCTGCGCACGCGGAAAATCGCGACGACCCACGCACCTATCGGCTTTCATTGTCGCTCGCGATGCAGGTTAACGATACTCGTGCTCGAATATCGGCGAAAACGAAGAGGCGCGACCTGTTTATAGCCGGCGATAACAATTGGATAAACACCGAAATAGATTGAATTTGAGCGAACAATATCTAAAAATTCCACGGTGACACACGTCGGCCGCGTAATCGCGAAAGGTTAAGGCGACGCGTTATTTCTATCCCGGCCGAGCTGATTTATCATCTGAATAAACATATTTATCGGGTCGGCTATCTAAGCGCGCTCCTGCCCGCGGAACGGCCATTTGAATTTTCGTTCTACAGTAACGTCGTTCGACGTAACGCCTGCAATAATAGCGCTCCTATTACTTTTTTTATCGCGCGTCAACGAGACAAGCTAATAACTCACGTGGAACGAAGGAGGAACACGAGGAAAAGAAAACCGCTATCGATACGGCGGTGTTCGAATACAGGGAACAATCCGTCATTCGAGATTAACAGTCAATCGCTTTCGCTGCCAAACGAACGCTTTAACGAACAATTAACCCTTTCTCCTATAACATCGAATTTCACAGATTCAAATGACTTCTTCCATATTTAACGAAATTAAATATTACTCGTTTACTTGAACTAATTCCTCTGAATGGTTAACGATAAAGTAGATTGTCAAGCACAAGATTAGAAGTCAACAGTCAAGATTCTTCGATCCTTCGTATTCGAAAATCCGGTTCTTTCGATGTATTACCGAGGAAATCGCTTGAATTCGTACGAAGTACTAGTCAAAGTGTTAACAAAAGCACGTTATTCGATCGAAAATCGTCCGATAGATATTCCCCGGCAAAAAAGGAGAAAGAACAATTACAAACGGATATTTCGAGTGTCTAACGTTCGCATCGTTGAACGTAATACGGACGTAGTCGCGCGTCGCGAGCCATTCTTCCGTGTAATCTCGAAATCGTTAGAGAATGCGACCGAATTTTCGTTTTGGAAAGTTCAACGGCTGCCCCGGCGGGGCGGGCGAAGAGAAAGGGAAGGAAAAAGAAGGCTATCGATGCAGTCGGCGGCGAGGAGGACACGATTGGGCGCCCGGTTTCGCCGTGCACCACCCTGTATATCGTCTATTTATACGTTAACGTCGGACGCCGCGTCGCTCGGACGGAAACGACGAGGAAAGCGCGTCGATGTCGAATTCTTTGACGAACCGTTACGAGTCCTTGTGCGCTCGCCGACGACCACTGTTGACCGGCGGAACGATAACGCTCGATAACGCCGTTCCCCCGGCCTTCGGGCGTGAATTTCGAAGCGTTTTCCGATTAACTGCGGCTAGCTCGAACTATGATCGCTGGGACGCGTTAACTTCTGCATTCTTCGATCGCCGATCACCGAATTAAACCGTTTTACTACTGATTCGCCGATCTTGAACATCGATTGTGAATCAATTCGCCTTTCGTTGGGATAGAAGTAGAAATCTCGCTTCCGTGTTTGACCCTTGACTCGGTATGTTGGCTAGTCTAGGAAGTTTGTAATTTCATTTTAAAATTTAATTAAAAAATAATTTGGAAGAGAATATCTGGGAAGCATTGTGCAGAGCAATGTGTCCTTTGGATTATCGGGTTACTTAGGTTAAATCAATCTAGTGTCTATAGCTTGGATAATTAAGAGTTGATCAATGTTGATCTTCATTCGTTCATATGATAGGAGAGTCTGCTATTAGATTCAATTTAGACTTGCTGGAGATATAAGAAAGTTTTAACGCGATTTTGTATAGGAAGCTGAATGGTTAACGTGTTCAGTGCTAGAAAGGGAGAGAAGCTGATCTTTTGTGGATGGAATAATTAAATAATTCATTTGCAGTCTTCGAGTGTAGATAGTTAAGTGTTCGAAGGATTAAAGTTCGTTAGGAATTTCTCGCAATTGCACGAGGAAAACGAGAGATCCCATCGGGATAGAAAGCGATCGAAAGTTATCGGAAACGGGCGCAACGAGCTCGGAACGCTTCCAGCGTTTAATCCCGATTCCCAATCATCGTTAATCCGAACGTGTAAGTAATTACGTGTAAATCCGCGGCGATGCTCTCCGAACGATCGTTTTACGCTCGCCGGAAGACCGTTCGCGACGAGTATTCCGTTTAAAAGCGAATTAATGGCCGCGTCCACGGTTCGCCACCTCCGCCTTCAGCCGGCCGCCATTTTTGAAATGTTTCCCGCGTCACGGTTCGGGCCGCGCGACAAACTGCAAGGACGACGGTACGCGCGTTGATATTTCTGTTCCGGCAGTCCCGCGAGTACATATTTCTTTCTCCCTTCGGAATATTTCCGACGCCGGATCGAAAATAATCGAGGAAACACGTGGCCAGGCCTGTTACTTATGAGTTAGATCCTCCCGCGTCCATGGGAAACTTGTAATCGCGCGATCAAGGGGAATCCGCGCGATGCGGAAGAATCTGTGATTTATCCGAACTGCGTTGTTTGTTATAATACTTCCTAGAAAACACCCACCTACTATCACAACCCTATTTCTCTAATTGCGCTCTGCAAAGTTTCAGGAGAAAAATTCGGGAAACTTTCGTGATTGAAAAGAATTTTAATGGTACATCGGTTTTACTAAGAAACTAAGAAGATGACAGAAATATAAATTACTTAGAGAAACCACCTATTCTATCTTACTCGCTAAAAAAACCCACCTACTGTCACAACCCTATTTCTCTAATTGCACTCTGCAAAGTTTCAGGAGAAAAATTTGGGAAACTTTCGTTATTTAAAAGAATTTCACTGATTACGGGCCTATTGGTTTTACTAAGAAACTAAGAAGATGAAAGAAATATAAATTACTTAGAGAAACCACCTATTCTATCTTTCCACATTCTACAAAATTTCGGAACGCGGAAGATTCACTCGAGATTTCTCAGGGAGATTTGGTAATACTAGAAAATTAAATATCTCACAGAGTATTGGTAATACTAGAAAATTAAATATCTCACACGGTATTGGTAACACTAAAAAATTAAATATCTCACAGAGTATCGGTAATACCGGAAAACCACGAAGGTGAGAGAAATAGGAAGATCCTCGTCGGTCGTGGAGAGAACAGGGGAAAGAAAGAGGAGGCGGCGCGGTGCACACGTGCATCGCGACGCGATGAACCTTTAAATAATTTCGTCGGTGCAACGAACGGTTCACCGAGCAATTCGAGGTCGTCGAGTTAGGTGAATCAGCCTGTATATGGGAAACGAACCAGCCGACTAGTTCCGTACGGGACGGTTAACTGTACAGTTTCTCGTAAAATCTCGGCCGCGCGAGCGGCTCTCGAGCGCGGGCCGCGCGTCAAACATTCCGGGGATAGGCATCCTTCCTTTTTTCCCCGCCGATGGGTCGTGGCCTCATCGCGGAAGCTTTCCGTCGATTCTCACCCCCTTCGACCGTTTCACTCCGATGATAGAAGTGTCACAGTAATCTACAATCGAATCGAGCGACGATGCGGAGATTCGCGGAGAACTGAGAACAGTTCGGACCACGAACTATCTGCGTGCTTAACACTATAATCAAGCAGATAGTCAGACCTCCTCGAATTTGTGTACTACTCTAAGAAGCTACTGACATTTCAAATGATTTACGACTCAGTTTGTGTACTATTATGTCAATTTCTTCCGTAGTTTCCGATAGAAGCTGCTGTCTTTTCAGTAGACATGGAATTCAGAAATAGGTCAATTTGAGTCGTTCGATAATTCCAGTGTTAACTAAAACTACTGGGTCAAAATGACCTATTGATTCCTCCATTTTGCAATTATTAAGATAAATGTTTTCCTGGGAAATTACTCAGAGTTCGCAATACGCAAACTAAATTATAAATCAATTGTAGTCTCGATGGATGCACTCTTGAAGTTTTCAGAGGAATTTCAGAAGATTCTTTGAAACATTCAAAACTGAATTATATATCAGTTACTTAAACAATAGGGAAAAAGGAAGCTACGTGCCGATCTTGCTGTTCGAGTAATTAAGTCATTCGTTTGCGACCCAGTCTTGCGAACAGGAAAATTTCATCTGTTAAAATGTCGACTTCATTTCATACAGTAAACCTACGAAATTTGATATTTAATATTTAATATCTATTTTTAATATCTTTGTTCCTCAATGTACTTGTGATTTCCCTTCGAGTAAGTTTCAAAAACTATCGTCTTCGCCTGATCGAAATATTTCTAGCGAGAAACTACCGAGTGCAAAGGGTTAACCGTAGACACGAGCAGCAGTTCAGCAAAGTTTCGTCCGACGAGGCAGAAATCCGCGAGCTTCCTGAAAAAGTTTCAGCCGACTTTCGATCTAATTATCGTATCCGTCGAGGCGTAACTCGAATTTTCTACGTTATAATACGCGCGCCGGTGCCTCGGTTCACCAGCAGACGGGGTCAGATCGGTTTTCCTTCGATTTTCTGGCGTCGAGGGGACAAAAGTCGCCGCCGCTTGCCAAATTTTCGGCTGTTAATTATGCGGGCACGTCGAAGCCGCACATTGTCGTTCGCGTTGTAAACGTCGCGCGTTTGGACGCACCTTGGCCTGCGTCCGCCGCTCGTGGACCGGGTTCCTCCGGGACGCTCAGGGACTCCCGAGGCAAGGCGATGATCATGACATCGATACCAGAATTTCATTCTAGAGCACGCTCTCGCGATGGAGATAACATCTGTAATCCGATGCCCGGAGATTCTCCGCGCGTTCGCTATATTCGTTTCGTAAACAAAACGTGGAATGTTAGAACTGATAAACAGAATGTTGGAATGTTCGCGTCGGAACTACCGAGCGATTAACCCTTTGCACTCGAGAGGTGGCTGTCATTCGTTTGATTAACCCTTTTAACGAACAGTTTTTTTTTCAAAAGAACCGGCCAAAAAGTTCCGTAGAAACCACAACGCTAATTATTGAGATTTCAATTGGTTTGCAATTCAGTTTGCATTGCTACACCAGTTTCTCTACTCTCTCGGAGAATCTCTTATCTATTGAATAAAAAAATGAAATCAGGAATCATCGACACATCCGGTAGTTCTAATAATTAACGTGTTTCATTACTTCCCTTCAAATATCGTCTATCTCTCGATATGATAATACTCGAATGTTCTAAGTAGCAAATACCGATTGTTCTTTCAATGTTCATTAACACTTTGACTGACTGTTAAGGAAAATTCGTCCCCTTTCCGAAGTAGTAAGCGTATCAATTGAACGAGTTCGTTTCAACTTTGAACACCTTCGACATTCTAGAATCCTCCAGTTTTACATCAACTACAGAAAATCTGAAGAATTGCAAGAATTAATAGCTGCACTTATTATTCAAGAAGCCTCAGACTTGTAGGCGGTCCGAATGGTTCTACGAGCCACGGATCTCGATGAAATTCCACGAAACGAACTTAACTTTCTTCGCCCGAGATTCAAGATCGTGGACGTCGCGAATACGTCACTAGCAACCGTGTTAAGGTCACCAAAGCGGTTGCAAGCCATGGATGCCCTAACATTCGTTGCCTCGGACCGTGTCTCATACTTCCTCGAAATCGTCTTCGACCCAATTCCTCCGCGACTCGCCGATTAATTCAATTTTCCTTAACCCTTAGCAGTCCTATATCGAGTCAGACTCGACGTTCTATTTTATTGCAACCTCTACCTGTTTTAACAATTTTTTTCTATATTTATTTGTAGTATCACAATTGTACCACTTAAAGGTAACATTTCAATGACTCCCAAAGTCAAAGTCTGTCTAAAAATCCCAGACACAAACCATTCTTGAACCACCCCCTCTCTCACCCCATGATGACAATTTTCATTCCCAATAAACCATCCACTGTAGTCTTATCTCTAATCGATCATCTAAACTCCCTCAAATTTCAATCACTCTAAGCAACCAGATTAATAATTATTTCCAACCCTGCCGACCTTCATTAACCCTTAGCACTCGAGAATATTTTTCTCAATAAATATTCATTATTTTCCGATGAAATGTCAATGATATTTTTTGCAATTAACATAAAGAAATACCTTGAGTAAATTAAGTTTTTCAAAAATGAAAAACGCAATAACATTAGATCTTTGGATGTGTGAAAAATCTAATAATTGTAGGGTAGTTTCTAACATTCCTGGTGCAATATTGGAGCCTACAGGGTTCAAAGGGTTAACCCTTAGCACTCCATGTTTTGTAATCCAGCAACTGCAACTAATTTTTATAGTATCCCTAGCGAAAATGAAAAATGCTATAACATTCCTCAGATCTTTCATTCTCCTTAGTACAAAATGTGGATGTGTGAAAAATCCAATAATTCTCGAGTAGTTTCTTATGATTCATTAAAACATCTAACATTCCTGGTGCAATATTGGAGCCCACAGAGTTCAAAGGGTTAACCACTCAACGTCCAATCTAATATCTGTAAAATATTCTGTACAGTTTAAACATTCGCCCGTAAAGAGTGAACATAAATCTAAAGAATATTCTCACGGTGTGCCTCATATTTTATCGTCTTATTTATACTCGATAGGGTTAAATAACAAACACCAAAACAGAACAGATCCCCGCGGTCGGCGCCTTGAATTCGCGCATTTCGTTGACCGCAATTGCTGGAATAAATGAATAAACAAGAAAACAAACGTCCGTCCAAGTGAAAACTAATCCGGCGCTCGTCAAGCGTTAACGAGAGGACTTCGCTCTCAGGATCAACGCGCAGGAACCATCTGCTACGTGCTAATCATCGATCCGCTGTTTCGCTGGACGATCGAGGCCCTGGCAGATCGATTTCCCGGAGCCCGTCCGTCCGAGCGAGCGAGCTAGCGAGCGAACGTCACTGGAGTGACTCAGTCCGCGAATTATTTTCGTCATAAAGTCTGAAAATACGATCCGAAGGGCTCCCGAACGGCGATTCGCGTAAACCGAGTCGAGTCGGGCCTGAGAGGAGAGCCTTGAGCACATGCCAAAAATTAGGAAAACGTCTTCGAAACCCCGCGTACTTGAGGCTGCTCCACTTTATCAATTGACACCGCATTAATCTGACTCCGTTGTGCCTTGTCCGCTTGATTATACCATCCCCCTCTCGGCCCGCACCCTACCCCCCCAGGCGCTACCCTCTCCTCGTCTTCTTCTTCTTCTCCTTTTTTCACTGATTCCCTCCCTCTCTAGCTCTCGCGGCCGCTTAATCATCGAGAGCCCTCCGCTCGCGAATCAAACGGCTCGTATTACGTCGGCCCTGATTTCGTTTCGGAATTTCAGGCTTGACGTCCGTCGCAATAATTTTCTATTGAATAATTCGTGGTGGGTGATGGATGTTGCTACGTTGAAATGTTGATGCGTTTAACGAAATTTTTAGGTGGATGTTTAACTCCCTGGGGTGATTCTTATAAAATCTAGTATTTAACAGTAGAACTACTAAGTCGAGTTGACTTTTCAGAATTTTCTATAGAAACCATAAGAGAGCGTCTACAGAGACTTCTATCGCTCGAAACTTTGTTTGCGTATTGATAAAACAATTTCTTTCGGAATTTTCTGCTTGACACCCGTTGCAATAATTTTTTATTGAATAACTTATGGCGGACGATAGATGTTAGTGAATTGAGATGTTGGGTTTATCGAAATTTTCAGGTGTATGTTTAACTCTGCACTCGAGGGGTGACTCAGTCAGCAACTGGTTTGACACAGTGAAATAGAATTTGATATTTAACACTAGATCTACGAAGTCGAGTTGACTTTTCATAATTTTTCTATAGAAACCCCAAGAATGCATCAGAACAATTACTTTAGAAATTTCTTAGAGAAGGATCTATTGTTTTTTAAATGATTGTAAAAGAATTTAGGAATGAGTCATTTTGACCTATCTAGTAGTTCTAGTATTAACGTTGAACTTTGTATAACGCCTCGATACGTGAAACATTGGAATAAAATAACTTTGTTCCTCCTTCGATTTAGTCTCAAAGAATATCGCCGAAATGTTAAATGTTCCTCGTAAACTTCCGAGTGCAAAGGGTTAACTTCGAGAAATGAGGTTATCGTTGTTATTGTTATTATTATTGTTTGACGTTGGGGCGGTTAACCTGATTGAGTCATATTTAAATGTGCATTGAGAAAGATTATTACAGTAGGGGTGTTCGAATGTTGTTCAATGGATTACTTGTCAAATCGAATACTTGTTTTCCAAGAAATTGCAAACAGGAAATCGAGCATTAAAGAAAGATTAAAACTGGCGCGCACCTAAGTTTGCCGAGCGAGAAACATACAGGTCGTTCCACAACTGCTACCACCGAGTATCAACGAGAATAATGATTCATATGATAACATTTTCCTAAACGAATCATTCGTGACGCATAAAACAACGAAACATACATCAAAACTCGATTTTCCCTTTCCATGAGCCTGTCGATTGAAATCCGGCCAATCCTCTCGAACGATTATCGATCGGACGTTCAAACGATCCGCAATGGTAAACTAGCATTCTGAAACGTCCCACGCGAACAAGATAAAACTCGCGATTAAGAGGCATTCCCAACGATTCGTCCGCTCGTTCTCACTGGACTGTCCGAGTCCCTTTCCCATTGACAAGTTCAACGTGACAACGAGGGGAGAAAAAAAAAAAGTGTCGAACGGTCGAACGTTTCGCGAATTACGCTCAGAGGTTATGTGTACCCGCCGAAAAGGTGACCGAATCGATACGGGCACTCGATGAAATCCGTCGGCGGCTGAAACGAGCCCGGGATTTTCGAGGTGCCTCGATTCCGCGAGAGGAATTCCGCTTATCGCGTAGACGTATCGCGGAATCGAAGCCGGGCCCGTTCGATCGCGAGCGTAACGACGACGGAACGATTGCGATAATCGAATCGAAAGTTCTCGCCGCGAGAGCCCCAAAGGGGGAAAGGCGAAACGGGCACCGCCGCCGCATCAGTTACGAAATAAACGTGAAAGATCGTGGCGAATCAACAGGGTGGGAGGTGGGGACTCACCTTTTTCTGCTGTTTTTCCCAGGCAGGGTCCAAAAGACCTTCCCTCTCCCACTCCTCCTCCGGCTCCATGTATCCGTCCCCGTAAGCTTCCATGTCGTTCATCCTTCCGCGGATATCTCACGTTCCTTCAAAACGTAAAACGAGTTTCCGTGTCACTCGGCGTACGAGCACGATTTCTCGTGTGTGTGTGTGTGTGTGTGCGTGTGTGTGTGTCTGTATTTTTATTTCTTTTTCTCTTTTTTTTTCCCTTTAATATTTGTTTTCGGTTCGATAAAACGAATGCGGTTGTACGCGTCCCCCTTCTACACTCGGCTCGCGGCGACCAGAAACATAACGACGACACCTAACGTGCGTGTACCGTCGATAAAAGGGACAAAATATTTTCCGCGCGGGTTGCAATCAAAAGGGGGGGAGGAAGAGAAGGGGATATAGAGACCGTTAGAGAGACTGTGTGTACCCGAATGTGTAAAGGCCGCCGAATGGACACGGGGATCGAAAATGATACAGCCGAACAGGATAACTTGCGGGAGCAGAGAGAAGAGGTGTACGTTTTGTAATCGTGAAAACGTACCCGCTAAGCCCAGAAAACGGTTCGGTTCGTGTCGTTCTTTCTCTCGCGCTGACCCCTCTGCCACGAGTCTGACACACGATTTGCTCGCCGGCGCACGAGCCCCCCTCCCACGCTCCCTCCCTCTCTGTCTCTCTTTCTCATTTTCTCTTTTCTTTTTCTTTCTCCCCTCCCCATCCCCCGTCTCTATCACTCTCTCCCTCATTCTCTCTCTAGCTCTCTCTCTCTCTCTCTCTCTCTCTCTCTCTGCCGCCACCCCCCACCTTTCCCTACCTCTTACCGTAACATCACGCCCCGCACCCCGACCACCGACACCCCGTCGCCCACCCAAAGATCTGGTTCTCATACAGCAGCTTCCGTGTGCAACCCCCGCGAACTGCTCGCGATCGGGTCAAGTATTCCGAATATGCGTATACGCCTGTTAAGGGTGGATAGATTAACGTCGCCTCGATGCGATCGTAGAAATTTTTTTTTTCTTTAAGTACACGGTACGGGGTGGTAAAAATGGGAAAAGCGAGTCGGTTAATCGACGGTTAATCAATGACAAACGTATCTTTCGATCGATCGATGACGATCGATTTACGATGACGATTTAAAAAATCGACGAATTCGGATGTTGAATCGACCGTACGGTAAATACCCGCGAGTTTTTCAAGCGGGAGACGAAGTCGGAGACCGTGTCTTTTTTTTCCCCCCGGTGAGTAGGTACCGTTCGTTTTTCGTTTTATTCCTGGTTTCCTGATATTCGGCGAAACAGATTTAGCACTGTTGATCCCCCGGATCGGTCCGATATCGAGCGAGCCGTCGACTTTAACGTACCCGAACACATCGGTCGGAACTAACCTCCCGTTCTTCTTTCTAGAACGCGAATCCCGCGCAGCAGGCAGCTCGGTGAATACCAAGATATCAAAAATAGTATCGAAGGCGACTAAGACACCTGATTCACCCACACACGATAAAAATAGTACGGTAATTCGCGCGAAATCCCCAAAACAACGAGGGTAACTCCATTCCTCTGAGACTTCACGGACACTGAGGCATGAACGTTTTTCTACATAGAACGGCGACACTTCCATTACATTACTGAAAATTGCGTGTCCCTTTTCCTTCCACTTTGCGTTTCGAGCGTGTCGGGGATTCGATTGTTTTTTCCTTTTTTTCTTTTTTTCTTTAACTATCGACCAAGGTTTCCATCGACATTGTTATACGTAGAACTAGTGGGCGCTTTGCTCGTGATCCATTTATATTTTAAGAGAACTCTAGATTATGTTAAATAAACGAATTGTTCGCGGAATAATTAATTAGGACTGTCTTACGGAGCAACGAGTAAATCTAACTGAACTTTTATATAATTGAAGCGGATAATAGACTTTAACCTTTTTTGCAGCTTGTGTATGAGCAGAACTAATTATATTGCGACGCTACCATCTAAAAAAATCGAATGTTTTATTTGATAAATTCAGCAGGAAAATTGTCTCAATATAATATAGTTGTATATTATTTGTTTAATCTATTAATATGTCTGTTCTATCTGTATGAAATCTGTAAAGGGATAGGTTGATTATAAACAAAAGATTGTTTGTTCATTCGATGGCAGAGCTGAGTTATTAATCGATTATTAATTGATACTTTTCGAGTATAGTTATTAAACATAGAGCAAACATGTTAGAATGCAATGCGACGTGACAGATTAATTCCTAATGGATACGTAATAATATCTGGAAGAAATAAAAAATTATCTAGCAATATGTTTCATTAAAATCTTTAAATATCAATGAAGTTTATAGTTCGCTTACAAAAAATTACAACGATCAGTACACGCGTATGCCGGTGGTGTCGCTGTATGCAATGGTCCTGTATACTCTCACTGGACCATCCTATTTTCATTTATGTATTTGCGTTTGTATGCATATAAATATACTTATATAGAAATGGACGTGAATAGACCTGAAACATCAAGCAATGGAATGCCAATGTTTATTATCATTTTTTAATCATATTTTGTAACGCGTATTCGAAAACAGAATATTTAAGTATTTTACAGAACTAACATAATCGGCTAGAACAGGATTGTACGTTCACTCTTCGATCATATTTCCTGTTTCAAGTGATATTCTTCAGGAAAACTTAGGTTTGTGAAATGTGTGCTACAGTATTTATGAGTTTCCTTTAAACGGTAGATATTCAGTGAAAAAGTTATTTGAAAAGCGTTATCGAGCAATATATACGAAATAACCTAACCGGTGAAATGGCATCATCGTTATCAGGTATTTATAGATTCCTTTCGCTATTTTCTTATTTTTGTAATACACCTTTAATGTCCTTGTTCTTTTTTCTCTCTGTAGCATATTGGGTAAAATTCTTTAAGGGTGCAGGATTTCCTCAAGATGTAGCCACAAAGCATGCCGTTGTATTTTCTAATAATCGTATAAAACCAGATATGCTGCCAGATTTGGACAAACCTAGTCTAAAAGAAATGGGCATAACTTTAATGGGAGATATGATTGCGATTTTAAGGTATGCAAAGAAAGTAGTCGAAGAGACGACGTGTGAAAGATTTCTTGTCGATACAGAAGACCCATCCACAATTCCGAAACAAATCGCAAAGAAAGTAGTGACTAAAACACCTATTAAAACAGTGGCTTCCAAAGTTAAATCTGATGCTGTAGTCACAAAGAAGATTGTGAAAGTTCCGACAAGTTCAGTGAAGAAAACTGTTAGTGTTAAAAAACCAGTATCCACATCTAACGAAGTAATAGCGGACTTTACCAATCAAAAGAAACAAACTATTCTCAAAAGAAAATTAGATAATGAAGAATATGACAGTAACAATGAAGAAGAATGGAATGGAACAGTTAAAAAAATAAAGTCATTAGATAATAAGGATGATAAAGTAGGCTATACAGTAATACTTCCAAAAGGATCAACATCTAGAAGTCAACAGATTCTTAAAAAGTCTACAGAACAAAAGAGAACTGTTTTCGATAGACTAGGTGATAGTTCTGTAACCAGTACAACAAACCTGGCAGAAACATCTCCAACATTTAATATTACTGGATTAGGAAAAGATGTGTTGAAGAGATCTATAAGTGTCTTTAAACGATTAGGAGATAAAGATGCCCAGAAAGATAATACAACTCAAGTAGGTATATTAAAAAATGGAGCATCTAGTACGGGAATACTAAAGACTAAAAGTACTGGCACGAGAACCTCTATCATTACAACAAATAAAGTAATACCAAAAACCATGGGGACAATGAGAGCTGATCAAGAAGCTAGTAGAAAAGTTATGACAAGCAATATGACTCAACTAGTGAAAACAAGTAAAAAAATTTCTTTCAATAACACATCTTCAAACAATACTAGAACAACAAAGTCTAGCGTTACATCCGGAAAATTAGGTATGTAATATAGTTTTAGTGCTATTATTATTTTCCATGCTGTAACTATTTTTATTACTTTCATAATTAATAATTTTTTAGCCTCTGAACGACTGACTTCGATACCAGCGAAAGCACGTTTGGGAACAGTAAAGCCAACTGGCACTAAACAAGTAACTTTTGATAGAATTACAACAGTGGCACATCTAAAGAAACCAGATGTTTTCAGTCGCCTTGGAATTTGAATACTATGAATCCCTTGTATTAAATTAATATGTCTACAAATAAGACTTCTTTGTACAAAGTTAAATAGTTTCGTACAATATAGTATGTAGAAGTACAGAAAGTACTTACTATCATTAAATGGTGTTAATTAAAAAGTAACATTAAATATGAAGACTCTTCAAAAATCTTATTATTTTCTAGTAATCGATCATTGTAGACTCGTAATTTCATTAAAAGATGCAGGTACATTTAACAATGCAATTATACTTTTATTTTCATAAAAGCGTATAAAAATTATATTTTCCGTACAATCTTTTCATATTAATTAACAGTCTTAGATGTACGTTTTTATTAACACGAATATGAAATGTATACAAATATATGACTTTTAATCAGGAAATGATATTAGAAAAATCAGTACATTGTTTAATACTAATAAACAACTTTTTATACAAAATAATTTATGATTTTTGTAGTTTACACATGAATGAATTTGGGTTTGTACATAACAATCGTAAGTCCCAGAGGGAACTCATGCTTCAATACATAAAATCAAAGTAATAATACCTAATTTTCAATATTCGCTCGAGTTACGTGCAAAAGTGATGTTTTTTGTAATATAAAAAATAAAAAAAATACTATACATGTTATAACAATAAGTTAATTTGTCCCACTTCTTTTCCCTCGAGAACGAAAATATACTCTAGAATTTGTATACTTTTCTCTAAAAATATAAATTTCAATACTTTTAAATACTTTTCTCGCGATAGAAAATTTTGTAGGACTGTGAAAAACTAAAATTCTGGCATTACAAGAGCGCTTCTGAATAATATTTTAAAAGAAACTGTCATTTAATTTTTGAACTTCACTATCAGTTTACCACTACACTCGATCAGTGGATGGAATGTTGTTCCATACTGGCAGGAATATCCTTAAAACGCAACTGAAACTGAATCATTGAAATGATGTTCTTTAAGTGAATTTTTAGGAAGTTACCATTATATCATTTTAACCAAAAATATTGCCACATTTTTACTCAACCTGCTTATAATCATATGAAATGTGTAAATGAAGGGGGTGATCGTAATTCCATGTGCATTTCCCGCAACAGCTCATCGTATTTACTTCGATCTACTACATTACTGTAGTTAAAGCAAGCGCATCAGGAATGCCAGACCGAGCTAAATGAAACAAAAATATTGTATTTCTTATACATTGAATATGAAATTTCCAATTTAACAGATTTAAAATACTAATTATCTACATTAAATTGCCCACCTTTCTGTATGATCCTTGCTAGTAAACTTCAATGCCAATGTAATCATCCTGAAAAAGCAAACAGTTACAGTTTTAGGGGAAAAGAAGTGATACACGATTGCGTAACACATAAAGTAACTAATAATAACCCAGGACATTATTGACTATAACTAAACATAATAAAATTTTATAAAAATGATTCACTTGTTCAATGTCATCCCTGAAAAGGATTAGCAATGCAGTCTAGAGTGACAAATAGTCGTATACTATTACTCGTTACCAGTCATAATTATAAAAAGTTTTACCAAATTTTGATACTTATAAGAGAAGTATGAACATGTCAACATATATATGTTGCATGCATGCATGTATATATATTACATATATATATATATAACATGAATACTAATTAACGCAACTTTCGCTCCACAAGGAAAATGGTCTCATGATGTTGAAACAACAGGTAGACCTAGATGGTGATATATATCTTCTTGATATACCTGGAAAGACATAGAATGTCTACTACTGACGTACATATATATATATACACACACATATATCATTTTCTAATGTTTTGTAAAATATCTATAATAAAAAAATAATCAAATAATACATTGTCCTATTCTTCTCTTATATTTGATACTCCACTGATCATGAAATACTTTTATACTCCTTGGCTGAATCTCTAGTCTCTTCTAGGTAGGACTCATTATCGAGTGAGCTTAAATTACGATCAATTCCCCCTTCAATTCGATCCTGTGTTCTTGCTATTTAAATGGCAAATGGAGCAAAATTCCAAAGATACTTTATCGGAATTTACATGAAGGCATATTCCAGTATTATCTAAATTTGGAGAAATTTCTTCCTCCGCAAAAAGATTGGATGAATCATTTAAATTATCCACTGTGTTCATCATTTCATCACACTTAGGAAGATCTTCAAATATATCCATATTGAATGTCGATAATTGATCGAAATCAATTCCGATAGCATCATTATTCTTCTTCCCATTAATATTGGATAAATCAGCTTGAGTAATTGGTAACAAATCATCCAAATCTTTTGTATTGTCCATGTAACTGTCTTCAGATATTGAATCTGTTGTTGAAGTTATTATATTTATCAGATTTTTACTTTTCGAATTATTCTTGGTATCCACTGTAGAATCATTAGAAATGGTGTAAGTATGATCAAAATGTAAAGAAGATACATCAATATTGTCAAAATTAATATTCTTACATGTGATTCCTTTTTTCGTATCGAGATGAGATTCACTGACATTATTCTCAATTGTACTTTGCTCCGTTAACGTATCATTGTTAACATTTGTAACAAGCATGTTACCACTTTCAACATTAAATATATTCTCCTTAGCATTCGGGTAACACGTACATTTGTGACGGGTTTCCAGTTCAACTGGATATTCGGAGACATGGTTTGGGTGTAACGAATTATTCTTCTGTGTACTCATTTTTCGGAGGCCTTCATTGATAGTCTTAAGCAACGCAGTGATACTCGTGTTGTTGTTTAGAATGCTTCTGAGGTATGTAACTTCGCCGCTCAACCTTTTAATGTCGATATTCTGTTTCCTTATAACATTTACCAAATTCTTATTTTCTTGCTGATAAAATGACAGTTTGCTTTCTATTTTCTCGAGATATGCTTTCTTCCTAAGCCTGTTCTCTCGAGCCATCAGAGCGTTTCTGTTAAGGCAGGGTCTCTTAGAGGGTCCCCTGCCTCGTTTCCGTGGCTCCGAAACAGTTTCATTTTCAGATTGCGGCGGGTTTCTTCGAGAATCCCTCAATCTCATATTAAATTTAGATTCGTACGTGTCATCCTCATCCGAGGAACTGTCCCATTTGACATTTGTCCCTCCTCGCAGTTTTCCCGACATTGTTGCAGGTATATTTATTCGCAATAATTAAGCTGGCGAAACGACTACCCGTCAACGTTACTTTCGAAATTGGCAAATAAATTGCACTTTCACAATATAACCAGTACCTTACTATCTCTGTCCTCCGTACATACGCAATTTTTCCACCCAATTAGGATTGTTCTAAAATATGCGTATGAAGCACTGAGTGATCTTCAGCCGTTGAACATACGCTTCCTTCTAGATGCGATGACGTGTACCCAGCCAATGTAGTGGAATTACCAGAAATTTCGAACAAGATTAAGAATCAGCATCGCGGTAAATACTGAATTTTCTCTGTAACTTCGCGAAAATCGAGAGATTTAATGGGACATTCGAGAATGGCGAAGGATAACGATGTTCGCTAAAAGGTAATATAAATGAGACGCTAAGGAAGTCACAAAGGCGCGAAGATACGGAGGGAACACTGTAGTTCAAAAATTCCTATCAAGACTCTATCGGATAATATAATTCATGACCAAGTAATCATGAGTATTTTCCCCTAAGAATTACGGATCGAACAATTTTATTTAATGTTGAGACAGAAAATACAATTTGGAAAACTATAAAGGCACAATGTTCTTAAAAAATGCAAAAGCAATCTCGTCCTACGGGAAAAAAGTTGTATTATCTAGCGATTCTTTTTTGAAAATTCCAAAACGCAATGGATACTTGGTACTGTATGTATGATTTCATTCAAAATGTTTTTTTTTTTTGAGAATTTATTTTCAGACATGTACTGTAAAAATGTTAGATTTTTAATGTTTGATTATACTTAAATACAGCGTACCAGAAATTTTAGAAGATGTAGGAACAAAGGATCCTTTACTGAAGGAGAATAAAATTCCAGAATTTAATACCATCACAGTACACAAATGTATAGGTGCTATGGGAAGGCAAGCGTTAGAATTTGAAAAGGAAGTCAAAATCTTGGAGACAAGACTTGAAGGTAATTTTATTCCACTGTTCTGAGGTAGTTTCTAATGTGTCGTATTAATTCATGTTACAGGATAAACAATGTTTTCTTTTAGGTGTTGAGAATATTTCCCCAGAGATTTTATTTGAACAGGTCCTTGATCCTATAGAAAAAATGTATAATTCTTTGAATGCTACATGGGGTATTGCAAAAATATTATATTTGGGAAACCGAAGTATAATACCTTCAGAATGTTACATGGGTATTCACAACCGTGCTAGAAAAGCTTTAGCTATAAGATTTGTTAACAATTTAATTTATCAAGCATGCAAATCAATTTTAAACAATAAAGAAATCAAATTAAGTACAGAGCAAAGAAAAATTTTAGAAAAATATATTTTGGAAGGAAAGTTAAATGCATTAGCAGTAACTGATAGAACCAGAGAAATCCACGATGCATTAACAGAAAGAATAATTAATAAAACTAAAGAGTATGCACACAACTTGGAGGTCAGTAATCGTAATTAATATAATGTGCAGTATGAATTCTGATATTGTTTCCTGCAGGAATCCATAAAACTGTTTAAATATACAATAAGAAACCCTACAGTTATGAAAGATTTTCCAGAAGATGCATTAAAAGCTATGGCAAAAGATGTAGAAAAATATAATGTTGGTCCTTGGTTAATTACACTTCGTCCTCATATCTTGAAACCGTTCATGGGTATAATAATATAATAAACATATTTTAAGCATTAAATGTTACTGCATAGAAAAAAATGTTAACTATCAATTACTTTTTATTCTACATTAGAGTATTGTCCTGTACGTTCATTGAGACAAAGTATCTGGGAAGCAGATGTTACCAAAGCATCGGTATTGCAAGAAAGATTACTAAACACCAGTACACCATTAGAACAACTTCGAGCCCTAAGGCAACAACGAGCAGAGTTGTTAGGATATAAAACATATGTTCATTTAAGTCTGGAAACAAAAATGGCTGAATCTATAGAGAACATTTATCATACATTCGATATCTTATTAGGAACAGGTAAAATTTTTGTAAGTTCCAATTAAAAGTGATAAATAAATATTTAAAACTTCCTCTATTGCAGCACGTCCTGCTCAAGAGTATGAACTTATGCAGCTAAACTCATTTGCAAATGAAAATGGGTTTGCAGGTACGCTTCAGTTTTGGGACATACCCTTCTGGAGCAGGAAACAATTGTTTAGTATACACAAGTAATTATGAAGTGAGCTTTATTTATGTGGGTACAGGGTAATTTTTATCTATAATACCACTTCTGGTTCCATACATTTTTTAGGTATAAAGAAGGAGATTTTAAACAATATTTTCCACTACCAAAGGTATTGTCTGGTACATTTGAATTAATTGAAAGATTATTTAATGTAAAAATCGTTGAAAGTGAAAACCTACATGTCTGGCATAACGATGTCCACTTCTTTGATGTTTTTGACTTGAATGAATCGAGTAACGAACCTGTAGGAAGTTTTTATTTAGATCCTTATGCAAGGAATAATGAAAAGGTAAAAGTACCAAACGATTCTGGTCATATAGTGCCTATAAATAGTAGAAGCAAAGTAAGCAAAACAAAACCATTAGTCGCTTTACTGTTCAACTTTCAACCACCAACTGAAGGAAAACCCTCTTTACTTTACTTCAAAGATGTTAAGGCCATTTTCCAGAAGGTAACTTCTTCACGTGTAAAATGTGCTTAATTTCTAGTATGTTTATTTTTAACTTCAATTTCTCTTATCCAGTTCGGGCGGATGTTACAACACATATTGACAAAGGTAGATTATGCCGAATTATCTGGACTTACAAATGTAGAATGGGACGCAGCATACATCTCTGATCATTTCTTTGAAAATTGGTATATTTCAAATTTCTTTATTAATTTTTAATGTCGTTTCATATACATAATATTTCGCTTGTTATTAGGTTGTATGAACCATCAATTTTACACCAAATCTCTTCTCATTATGATACCAAAGAATCATTATCTGCAGAAATGATAAAAACGCTAAAAGACACAAAATTACAATTAGCTGGTTTTAACTTATGCAAGGAACTTTATTTATCGCGATTCGATCTGGAGCTACACTTTTGGTAAGATTAGATAGATTAAGTAGCAGCGAACGGTACTTTATCGAATATTTTTCTTTAATTTGTAGCGATAAATTTTGGGGTGTCATAATGAATCGCTTGTGGAACAAACACTTTATCATGCCCCAACATAAACTGGACAGTCACATCTGCTCGTTTGAAAGTATTTTTAGTGGAAACTTTGGAGCTGCTTACTACAGGTAAAAGATGGAAGACGTATACAATTTAAAAGGTTTCAAAATCATAAAAGTGAAATAATTTTTGTTGCAGTCATATTTGGTCGCAAATGCTTGCAGCTGACTTGTACAGTATTTTTAAAGAGATATCAGTTAAAAATTCAACAAGGGACGCAATGCGAGAAATCGGTGACAGATATTATGCAACGTTTCTGTCTGTAGGAGGAAGTCAACCGATGAGTGAAACTTTCAGAAAATTCACGGGAAGAGATCCCAATCCTATAGCACTTTTACTAAATCTTGAATTAGATGATAAGTCTACTATAGTGAAATCCAGGATCTAGAAACAACAGTAAAATTCAAACTCAAGGAATAGGGAATAATTATAATAATATAAGAACTCAGTTTTTTTCTTTGTGTAAAAAATAAGGAAACATAATTTATATAAATATAAACGTTACAAAAACTCTATTTTTCATTGTTCAAGTTTATTTAATTACAACGCGACATGCGGTTGTATGTACTTATTTACAGTATTCAGTTATTTACAATAATTCTTTATGGTACATTCACGGTACTGATCCTAAATCACAAATAACGTTTTTAAGCTAGTGAATATTTGAAAGAATAAAAAAAATGCACTAATTGTAAAAGGTTTTTACATGTATTTACAAAATATTCATTTACATGTTTAAAAGTTTTTACAATTCAAATGCACGTTAAAGCTTAGAAACAGTGGAATTTCTTTAATTCATAAATATATTCCTCTTAGTTAAACCAAAGAGACTATAACGATGCAAATAAACAGGATAATTATTACTATCCAATAGCCGCACGCGCGATCTTTAAAGCTGATACTTTGTACTTGGCGCGTTTTATTAACTAACGACTCATCAGTTCTATCCATATGATCAGCTAAACTATCGATTATTTCTGCGCAAAAAATGGAAATTATCAATTTAGTTTAAAGTACTATCATTCGTAACATGTATAAATTTGAATTCAATTTACCACTCTGATGATCTACTTCATTACTGATGTTTTGACCAATTTCTTTTTGTCTTGCAATAACTTTACATAATTCTTCTAATCCTTTGTCTTGCTCTATAAAAGATTAAAATCAAATTAATAGTGAAACAAAGATAAAAAAATATACAGACCACAGTTGTACCTTGTAAAACTCTCTCCTGTTGAGATCTAATATCTTCAACAGATACTTGAACATCTATAAGCTTTTCATCATCGTCGTCAGCTGCCCAAGAGGTAGTACCACCATCTGCAAATGCAGATGCTTTGGACGTAAATAAACTGGTACGAGAAGATGCATAATTATCTGCACGAGCGTTATACAGCTTCTGCAATTGTACATCTCTACTTTGTAATACTTCTATCTGACGCATTCTCCGTTCTGCTTCCTCAATAGTTCTGTATATTTATATTTTAAGGAAAGCATTTACGTAAGATGATAACAGTATAAATCTCGGTAATGTCAAAGAGAAGGATACATAGTTTTGGATCTTGATGCATCATCCACTTTATTCTTAAGTTGTTGAACTTCTCTATTGTATTGTTTCAAAAGTATTCGTACATTTACAGATAAGCTTGCGTATGTTTGTGAAGCCTTTGGGTGTTTATTACGTGCCGTGAGTTGTTCCATGATATCCCTAAAGAGTTTCTCGCAGGCATCGTACTCCACTAACCTGTTTAAATTGAAAGATAATTACCAATCGCTAAAATTAAACTGAAATAAATCATCGCTTAACACAAGACATTATACCAAGGGTCACTGTCTTCAATGTGCACAAGTGCCATTTTTCCAATGTTACTATACACAGTTCTGATGTACAAGAAAACTATCAACAGTATATTGACATTGAATTATGATATAACGGTTGTGTAAACTTCTTAAATCATGTAAGTATGTTTAAGTATTTAACAATCCTAGACAACTCATGACACATTGTTACAAATCCAATATAATATTTGACGTAACGTCAGAAACCGATTTGTTGGTGTCATATGTACTTCAAAGTACTATTTCGTACGCAATACAGCCAACCGTACAATAATTCAATAATCCTCTCTATCCGTTAACTGATATGAATCGCTCGTAAAAAAAAATAATCTATAATCGAGCGTAAGCACGTCAAACGGAAAAAAGGATAACACGAAATTTCAGGGAAAAATGTATGCAAGCGAGTACACAGACGACAGTATACGGTTACAACTTCCAATGAACGATTTATCGTGAAGAATGTAGCAACGCAGCTGAGGTAAGCGCATGCGTTCACGATGTTAATTAAAGAGGATCATAGGAGGGGATTTCGCCTGGAAGAGAAGGGAAAAAAGAGATCGTCCGTGAGCGTGAAACAAAGAGAAGCAAACGGAAGATTTACGGGTGGAACGGAGAGAGGTATATGGTGGTAGTGGTGAGACCAGTTATATTTTTATTGTCGACTGGCATATTTCGCGAAGCTGGTCGCAACGAATGTGTGTTTGACGTATCGAGGAGGGAACGAAAAGAGATGCCTGAAAATGTCGGGTAAAAGTGAAACTCGGTGATCAAAGCTGGATGGGATAGACAGTGAAGGGAAGTGAATTTCGGTGGATTTATTCGCATTATCTCTCGGAAGGTCACGACCATTGCGTTGGTAGCTGGTTAATTGAAAGTGGGGAATCTCCGAGAAGCTCGATCGTGCAGGTCAGCGCGTTACGGTGCGACACGAAGGGAAAAGGAGTACACGTACTACGAGTTACGTCGGCGAACGAACGCGTATATGCTGGATACCTTGCGAAAACATCCGCGAATGGAGCACGGGTGCGTCCACGAGACGAAATTTTGCGCACAAACGGAGTATCGTTGTTATTGTTGTGCATATATTGATTTTTAACAAGCGAGTCGTATTCTTTCGACGTTCGCTCTCTGTGCCATCGTAAACACGTTGTCACATTACACCTCGACTCCTTTTGTGACCGTGACTAAAATGGACTCCTTCGACGCTCACGATTATCTTTCTTTTCATTTGAATACACTAAGCTGTTACTGTTATCTGCAACACTGATTTTCCTCAGATTAAAGTATGACTAGTACCGTGGCTACGGAACCATCCACGACTGTCAAGTTTTTGGTAGACGGAATGACATCCACGACTACTGTCACTGCGTTTTCCAAGGAGGAACCAGCACCGATATTCTTGCAGACTAAAGCTGCTCAAGTTATCGCTGGTGTGTTCGTTTGGATCGCTCTGTTCTTAACATGTCAACAGGTATTTCATCGTGATGCGTTAGTAACGCGTCACTTGTTGGTAATGTAAGGAATGCATGTTCTTATCTTGATTTCAATGGTTCTTTTTTTTAGATTTATCAGCACTTGAGGTGGTACACCAATCCAACAGAACAGAGATGGATAGTGAGGATTCTGTTTATAGTCCCAATATACGCAACTTATTCTTGGGTCTCTCTACTATTTTTTAACAGTGAAAGCTATTATGTTTATTTCTTCACTGTACGAGACTGTTATGAAGCATTTGTTATATATAACTTTTTGTCTTTATGCTACGAGTACCTGGGAGGTGAAGGAAATATTATGTCTGAAATACGTGGCAAACCTATTCGTTCCAATTGCCTATATGGAACATGCTGCCTAGTTGGGAAAACGTATACCATCGGCTTTCTTAGATTTTGCAAGCAAGCCACATTACAATTTTGCTTGGTGAAGCCGGTAATGGCATTCGTCATTATATTCCTTCAAGCATTTGGACATTACAGAGATGGAGATTGGTCTCCAGATGGAGGCTATATTTATATAACTATAATTTATAATATCAGCGTGTCTCTTGCCCTCTATGGACTTTTCCTGTTCTACTTCGCTACAAGAGACCTGTTAACTCCATTTGAGCCTGTTTTAAAATTTTGTACTGTCAAGAGTGTTATCTTCCTCTCATTCTGGCAAGGTAATATTTCGAATTATGCGAGATTTCGTGTACCTTCTTGTTGTAAATCAATGTTATTTCTTTTAGGAGTTTTACTAGCAATCCTTGAAAAGGCAAATGTAATTTCACCTATAACCTTAGGCCAGACAACCAGTGCAGGCACAGTGTCTGCTGGTTACCAAAATTTTTTGATTTGCATTGAAATGTTATTTGCTGCTATAGCTTTACGTTATGCATTTCCTTATCAAGTATATTCAGCTGGTTGCGTTACTGATTCGAGAGGAAGAAGTGTAACAATGCAAAGCATTAGCAGCAGTCTAAAGGTATTTATGATTCTGTAGTTGAATTTTTATTTAAAAAATCGGTCGAACAAAGGAATAATTTGTTTAATGTTAATTTCACATAGGAAACCATGAATCCAAAAGACATAATGACTGATGCCATTCACAATTTTCATCCACAGTATCAACAGTACACCCAGTATAGTTCTGGTATGTATAATTAACTTTCTTGCAAGGAGTTTGTTTTAATAAACATTGCCTTTGAAATTCTTTTCATTACTTATTTTCTTAATCGATATAATTTTCATATAGCATGATGTAGCAAATGATGAAATCTAAAATTATCTGTATCTTATTTTGTTCATTTATATTTTTTTTCTTCGAATTTCTCTATACTCCACAAATACGATAAGTGAAAGAAAGGCAGAAAGATATAATCAGACATTTGAAATCCGTTACGAATGTTTCATCCGAATTTAAACAAAGTAAATGATTGTATTGAATTTTTTGTATAATGGGTTATACTTTTATCTTTCAACGTATACTTCATTGGTAACCACCGATACTTGTAAAATATATTTGCCTATACTTGAACGTTACACTCGAATTTGAAGAAAGTAGTTTCTTAAAAGAAAAATTATTTCCATTGTGATATCAGTTTACATGTGCCAATTAGGATGAAATTCTTTGAAGGCACTTTCTTTTTATTATTTTTCAGACGTTAATACCAACTTGCCGTATGAAAAACTATGAGAGTCCGAGGCGTCACTTTTTTAATTACAAGAAATTGGACATCAGGCATTTATACAGTTTAAACGAAGATTGAAAAATTCTTAATGTTATATTATTATTTCTTAAAAGCTAATTTTACAAATTTACTTGATGTTTTAAGTTCGAATGAAGTTGCAGGGTGGGCAAAGAATTCTCTGCTCAAATTATGATTTAAGGTTTACATTAAATATCTGTATACGTATATACCTATATGCATACACATATATAAATATATAAGCATATGATTCAATCATTTTTAAAATTAACGAAATCTACTGTACAATAGAAATTAAGCACTTAACACGAGAGCACTTAGAGTACAGTGTAATTTCATAAAAGATTTTGCTTTCTAATAAATGCAGAACAGAAATAACAATTGAGTACTATTCTATAACAGTATTGCAATTAATCATTTTAACAGTACATCGAAAATAATTTAAAAAAAAACATATAGTATTATTTTATAATGCCTTTTTGAGAATCAAAAAAACGAATGGCATGTAAACATGGACAACCAACCGCGTTTAACATACTTATTTACTTTATTATATTTTCATTCTTTTTCCCGCGCATTGTTTATGCCTTTTTTAGTTGTTTCAAAAAAAAAAAAAAAGAATAGGAAAGAAAACAACAACTAGCAAATTTGAATGATTCTATCACAATGCATGTTCAATTAATATTATTGTGTTACACGTACGTTAATTGTATTGTTGTTTTGAAAAATAAACATGCTGTAGATTATGCTGTGCCTAGAAAAAGAAATTTTGTTTGATCGCATAGTTTGCGATCGGTTCAGTTTAACGACAAGGTAATTCACGCATGATTTTTCGCTATTCGCTGAGTGATGATCGATGTATCAATTAGCCACGGTTTTGCCGGCGATAATACTATACGTGATGTAATGTAACAATCAGGAGCTCCCAAAGGACAACGTGGAATGCGGATATCCAGCTTTGATCCGGACGATCCACAGAATATGCCAATTCCGCCGCCGCAAAGACGACACACTTCTCACCAACGTGTTGCAACAATATCTCAAAATTATAACGAGAAAACAATGCTGTTGAGCAGCGACGACGAGTTCCAATAAAGCGAAAGAAGAGAGAGAGAGAGAGAGAGAGAGAGAGAGAGAGAGAGAGAGAGAGAGAGAGAGAGAGAGAAAGTAAAAGTAAAAGTTTAATCGCATTTAAAACGAGAACAAAGATGAGAAAAAGCGAACGCGCCCGCTCTGACACACTCAAGTTTTTCGGGACCGTCGTGAAACCGATGAAAATCTGAATTGAAGGAAACGCAACATACCAACCGTTAAATTGATTGTACATCATTAGGTAGGAACTTGACTCGCTCACAAAAAAAAAAAAGAAAGAAAAAACAAACAACAAATAGATAAAACAAATTATGTGATGTGAAACGATATTGCATCATACTGTAATAGTTCCATAATGTTACATCCATGTTAATACGTGTATTACGTTACATCATGTAAACATAGCATAGAAGATATTTATTTTAATATGCTGAACAATGTTTAAGGCAGCGTTACCTATAGAGGTAGCTCCTACTATAGTAATACAACTATGTTTATTTTACGAGGACAAGTTACGTTTCTTAAAAAGGGAAAAAGGATTGTACAGTACTTAATATCTGAATACTCACAAATACGTTGCCGCATTATTTATCGTAGTTAATTGATATTTTTACACTCTGAAACTAATAATATTACGTATACGTTTTTACATCGATATATTTCCAGTCTGAACGAAGGATCACTTATTTTATGAGATATACCGAGGAAGGTACTTCTAATTCTTGCACGCGCGTCCGGGTTATATATATATAAATATAAATAAATATATATATATATGTATATCTGAGCCAGAAAAAAAAAGAAACAACAAACCTTTGCGTCCTAGATTAAAGAATTAATGAGTGTATATATCGTTACAATAGAATGTATTTAATAATGCAAAAATTAAAGAATTTTCCTTCGATGTATTTGTTTTATTCGAATATAAGTATTTAAATGTTCGATGTTCTATGATTTATCCTCTGTTATGAACAGTTCAAAGGAGAACGGAAAGCAATTATTTCGATCTTAATCTTTTTTTATTTTCTGTACAATAGAAATATTTGTGTATACATAAATTATACTTATGGAAAGAATATATTATTCTGTTCCATAAAATAACAATAAAGTTCATTTGTTAAAAGTAAATCGCTACATTTGTACTATTAATTATTATGTAGTATCTTATGTTTACGTATCTAACTCTTATTAGCGGAAATCGTAACAATTAAGTTTATTCGAGAATGCGAATTAGTTCAACAAAAAAAAAAAATTCAAGGTTCGCTTATTCTACAAAAGCATTATTTACGATTACATTAATCCATTGAAACAGTATAACTATCAGTGAAAAAATAACTTAGTATTATATATCAACAGCCTTTGTTTTGGCGGAAAAAAAATATATATGTATATATATACAGTACTATACTATATATATATATAAATATATTGTATATTTCTGTTTGCTTTCTTTTTTAGAGGAATTCCTTACGATAATACAATAATACAGAAAATTACAAATTATTTGTTACACTCAAGATTCGTTTGTTTTACCAACCAACCCAGTATATGTTTGTATTTGTTACGACCTTTTTCCATCCATGCCAAGGTGAATCTAAATCTTGTTCTAGGGACAATCTAGCATCGATGCTGGATTCCTTTTCTGCTTCATCGTTGTTCGAACTGCAACCCTCCATTTTTAATGCTTTGCGTTTATTGCACAATGAATACTTATCTTCATCCTCGATATCTTGATATTGCAATTCCTCATCCATATATACAACGATATCATTCTCTTCGTTGGTGTACTTGTTATACTTTTCAGCAACGTTCTGCCTTAAAACTTTGCTGATAAATGTTCCAGAAGAGTTTCTTTTACTTTGGTCAGGCGTAACTTCGTTACTACTGTTACTACAAGCGATTGGTTTGAATCCTATTGATCTGAGACGAGCAATTTTCAAGTCATTATCCAAAACATTAACAGGTACGAATGCAGATACTCTTTCCATTGATGATTTAGTTTCTTCCTTTGTATTCAAAATATTCTTACCCGACAATGTGCTCGTGTTTTTAGAGTGTTGTGCATTATATACAGACTCTATATGTTTATGTTTCTCAATTTTATGTTTCGGATAACTTTTCTTTTCACTGTTTGATCTAGCAGCTTTGCACACTTCGGATCTTACATCTTTGTTCTCACCGTATTCTATTTTAATGAAAGTATATTGCTCGTTGCGATTACATTTCTGCCCAAAATCGTATAACTGCAGATTTCTCATTAACGGCTCCTTGATAAGGGAACATTGAGTAATCGCGTCCGTTTTACAAGGTTTCGACACTTCTTTCCCACTGTCACTGTGCATCTCTCCCTCGAATTTAATGTTCTTCAGTTTAGTGGGAATTGGTTGTATTAATTTTTTTCTTCGATTCACCACTATGGCTCTCATCGCCGGCTCAACGTTGCTTTTTAGAACCTTCGGTTTCTTGTTATCATCACTTGTATTAATACTATTATTAATTACAATTTTATCATCTACATTGTCTTTATTTACTTTCCTAGCAAGAGTGAGATTCTTTTGCACTCTATTCTCTTTTAACGCTTCCGACTTCTGAATACTTACTGTCTGCTTATTCCTAATACGTTTACAGCTACCAATTTTGATGATTCCATTTCGATTTTTAAACGTAGACTGCTGCCCAGATATTTCAGGGTTAATTCGACATTTGGTCAGAGTACATATTCCAGTCCCATAACGTTCGCATGATTGTTTAGAGTACGTGTTACTAATGCACCGTAATCTTCTGTTTCGTGGACCACGCACTTTTGGACCAATTTTCGCGTCTATTAACAAATTCGCAATTTCTCGTCTCTGTCTTTTATTTATATGTTTCTTCATAGATGGTTTAATTGCTTTCATAGTTCTTAAACGTGTCCTTATTTCGTTCCTGGTGCCCATGTTCTTTTTCATATTTTTCGGTGATTCCTGAAGACCATTAATTTTCTTCTGCCTCACTATTTTATTTTTTACCTCCTTGTTGAGTTTATTTGAATCCAAAGACTCTTCCTCTGATATATTTGCTTTCGAGCCATTGCACATATCAAAAGGTGCTACGCTCTGCTCCAAAGCATCTGAAGATTGCACAGACCTTTTTCCTAATTCTCCATCGTGTGTATTTTCGCACTTCATTAGCTCTTGCTTGTTTATCATCTTTTTAGATAATCTTCTATGTCGTCTGAATTTATAGTATCTCGATGTTGATAACTCATCCGAATTATTTTTCTTTTCGTTTGTTTCTTTCATACTGCTCTTCGACATTGCTGTTTTAGTCTTGTTCTCGGACTTGTCAATTGATAAATCGTGTGGTTTTAAGTCTATAGATTGTTCCGATGTTAGTCCTATCATATTACCAATGAGCAGTTTTGACAGAGGATGACAATTGTTGTTAATTAAGTGTAAAATTTTATCCGGCGTCAATGTGTCCAAGGAGTTAATTGATTTTAATTCTTGTGCTTCTTTCAATGTTGAATTATCATTCCTATATAAGAAATTTGTTGTGTTCAAGATATTAGTGGTTGTTTCAGATGAACTTCCGTTACTTCCATGGATCTCTGTGGAATCATTTGTTAAATCCTCATATGTTTTATTAATGTTGTTTTCATGCTTGTAATAAGGACTTAAATTTACATCCATCGGATTATCATTCTTTTCTGAACTTACATCTTTAGTTACCTTTATTTTCAATGTTTCTGACTTTACTGAATTAGGCAAAATATAATCCACACGTTTAGGAAATTCATATGCTCCAATGGATTGTACTTTTCCATCCAAAGTCTTATTTTTATCTTTACTGGATGAACTTGAAATTTCAGTATGTTGATTAGTTTTAAGAAGATTCAGTGGTTTAACAGTTCTACAAAACGACGACAAAGTACTACTTCTCTTAACGTCATGCTGTGTACTATGCGACGAGTCGTACAGGCCTGTACGTATGGAAATATTTGTACTGTGAGCTTTAGATCCTTGGTTACCAATATGAGTTAACGGTTTGTTCTCTGACATGATAGAGGTGCTAGGAGTACTGACTGTACAATCTGGATTTCCTTTTTTAAACACATGACGAGTTACTATCGCACTTTCAGCGGTACCCCTTTCCTTTTCATCTGTCTTCTTAGTTTCAAAATTCGGAGACTGCAAAGATTCAGTTGATCTGTCATACTTTCCTTTTTGTACATGCTCGGAACTGTGCAGGCATTTCTTAAACTTATATGGACTTGGAGAAGAATTTTCGGAGTTGTTCTGAAGAGACAAAGATGCAAGTTGCCCAATGGAGTAAGACGTACTAGTACTCGTGGAAGTCTGTTTACTACTCCAAATTGGTGGATCTTGATTAGTTAAACGTAACAGAGCGAATTTGTAGTACTTTGTAGAATCTGAATTTACACCTATCCAGAAGTTTGCTACTATGTACAGACCGTCATATCTGTAGCCCGTTTTTGGAGCGAATTCGTTTAACAAATTGTAACTTCTAATTAATCTCACTGGTATTTGATTTTCATAATTTTTAATTAGCGGATCCCAATCAGTCTGTCCATTAATATATTTTTGACCTGTAAGAGTAAGATAACTACCAAAATCAACATCTTCGTTCAAATTATTGCTTGAAGTACAAAATGAAGTAACTCCGAATGGTCCATTCTGAATATTTTCATCAAAGGGATCATGAACACGATCCCTGGAACAATCCATACGGATACCCCACCAAGAACCAGATGGAAATCCTGGGATAGGTCCATATATGTAGTTTATAACCTAACACGAAAGGATACAATAAAATCTATTTATGCGAGATAAATGGATAAAAGATATATTCCTCTTAAATCTTACATTTTTATTACTCCAAGAAGTCGCCTGCACTTCCTTGGATGCTTTAAGCTGACAAATATAATTGAGTTTGATAAACAACTTCTCGAAATCTTCCTTGTTTTTAGTGTCTGCCTAAGGAATTAACGATAGTTAATGGTTTCTTCTCTGCAATAAGATACAATTCTTAGACGTACAATATATAATACTTACTTGATGTCTACGACATGATTCGTGTAGCATTCTTTCATTCTCTCGAACAGTGTTTGCACAAAAACACTGTTGCGATGTTTGTTTTGTGATGTTTGAACCATCATTCTTCGCCATTTTATAAGAGAATTTTATTTGTATAATAGGCAATAAGTATAGGCACGTACATTACACACATAAACAGTGAATCATAATATATCTTCTGCTTGTTATGCAGCCAAAATCTTGAAGGCACGTCAATTACTCCAATTGAAACACCTACATACCTTCCTTTTATTCGCTGTGTATTGCTTAGAATTTTAAAGCGCGAACAAATCCACGTGTTTTAACTTATTTCTGAATCGATATTTTTTCCCCATTATCGTAAATTGGACATAGGATGAGTTGCTTCAAAAACAAATATGGCGTACTTTTATTTTTTCCTGTGCGTCCACTATAATATACATCGATTACATATTACGTCGTACAATTTTCAACAAATATTCTTCCTCGGTCGTTAACTTTTACCATTATTCCCTTTACAATGGAATACGAACAATAACCTAGTTTAGCTGGATAAATATTAACACTGAATAACTATGGAATATATGTTACGATCTGCTCAAGTAAATAGTACAAGTGGAACATTGTAAGAATTTCTCCTACTTATGCATAGTCTATTCTCAATTGCTTTTAATTTTAATAATTTAAACAGACAGTTAAAGAGTTATCAAATAGCTTTTACAATATTCATTTATAATTCTTTTTATTCGTATTATAAACACTGAAGAATAATTAAAACAAGAGGACAATAATGTGTCAATTCCTACATTATCGATTTATACTTTTTATGGATTACCCAAACTTGCTACTCCGATTAACTAAAAATCTTTATTTCAACAACATACAACTGTAATTGCTGATTATATTGAATTTTATTTATAATGAACACAATATGCACATGCAAGCACATACAAACACACACCTGTATTTCTTTATTTTCGTTAATTTACATAAGATGGATCGGATTGATTAACAAAATTTAATATTAACATACTTAAAGGTCACTTATTTTATTATTACACGTAAGTCTTCAAGGAAATATATACAGTATAAATTTAAATATAGTTTACAGATTATTATATCGGAATTGGTAAATCTCTTGCGACTAGTATCAGAATTTGATCTATGCTCAAACACCAATTCGCTATATTCTTCGATACTTTACACCAATTTTCACCGTGATGAGGTTCCGCAGTGATACAACGTTTCTTTACGTCTTCTTGTTGTTCCTCTGTACCATTTAAAAGTTCGAATTTATAGAAATATGCCCATGCATCTCCTAAATCTGGGTCTATCTTCACCGTCCTATTAAACCAGTCTCTACATTTGGAAATTTTATGTTCACACCAAAACAACCTGAAAACACATACAACTTCATTATCACAAAAGTACCATGCTTGAAACAATTTATAGATAATCAACTAACTTGGATACTGCTAGAAGTACGTGAGGATCGTGTTCGCATTTCTTCAGTGCATCGACGCTTTTAGTTTTCCTCTGTGGCCGCGGCTCCATGAATATCGCCTCCGCCCAAAGCAATCCTGACGTGGGACACTCTTGCAAAGCTTTCGCCATTAACGTATTCGCCATATCCCTTACGCCGCCGCTTTTCAGTTCGTTTCTGATCGCTTCCAACCAAAGCTCCGCGTTCTTTGGATTTTTCAAGCGCGCCTTCTCCAAAACTGAGCGAGCCTTGGTGACTTGACCTTTCCTATGCTCCAACTGTGCCAGCAAGCGCCACAGTGGAATCGAATTTGGGCATTTCTTTATCTGTAAAAGGAGTAAACATGTAAAACAGAAATCTAATTTGTAAATTTACCTATTAAATGAACTGACCGCCTGATTGTAGGTGTCCAAGGCTTTATCCAAGTTCCCCTGCTGCTCTTCGATTTGACCTTTCATCAGCCATAGCTTAGGGAAGTCATCGAATGCTTCCAAAGCCTCCCTTAGGAGTAGCAAGGCAGCGTCGAGATTGTTTAAAGCCCATTCTAACTTGGCACTCTTCATCATTACTCTGGGAGTTGGAGCAGATGCTCTCGCCTTCGCTAATAATCGACGGGCTCTCTCGTACTCCGAGTTTTCAGATTCTAACTTCACAGCTGCCAACCAAATCTCTTCTGAGTTCGGATTCGCTTGGAACGCGAGAGACAGAATACCTCTAGCTGCTGGAACATCGCCCTGTGGGAAAAAGAACAGTCCATAGTTCCATGTGTGTTAATGATACAACAGTCTATGGAAATTTATTTTCATTTACGTACGGCTAACCACTTAGATTTGGCACCCATCAGCCAAAGTACTTCGCTCTTAGGACAGTGAGCAACCGCTCTTTGTAACAAAGACTCCAGGGACTCTCGCGTGCCATACGTCTTCTCAAAGTAAGCTGCACGCAGCCAGATTGACTTCTTACTGGGGAACGTTGACAATGCGTAAGCATAAACAGCCCTGGCGCATTCCAGTGCCCCTTGTTGAGCACACTGAAAAAGTACAGAAATTAATAATTGTTCCTAGGTGACAAAACTATGAAATTGAATATTTACTATTTTAAATTAAGCTTTGTATTGCAATGTGAAGTATTTAAATAAAATAGTTTTGCTGCTTAATTTGTCGTCTTTATCTTATTAGAAAATGTTCAAATATGTCTACTGAAGAACTTCCAAGTGCAAAGGGTTAAATAGAAGTAAAATTTATTGCTGGTCATACCGTTTCCGCATCTTCCATCCACGTATGTTTTCTATCCTCCTCCTCCACTCCAAAACCAATAATTGCTTTAACAATAACTTGGCACGTATGCACGGCGCCAGCCTTTTCAGCCTCCATGGCTTCCTTGAACCAGTGTTCTCTATTAATTTCAACTCCGTTCGCGCTTAACGAGGATATTGCACGATCTATGATCTTTTCCACCATGTGTTTATTTCCGTTAGCCTCCTCCAGTTTCGCAGCGGTGGTCCAGATTTGCCTGTCAGTTGGAATGTTCTCTCTGGCTTTATTCAGGACCTTCCTCGCATTGTCGTAAGTTTCTAATCTCGCCAAGGCGAGCCACAAGTCTACACTGGTTGGACAGCACTCGACTGCGCGGCTGAGCAAAATGCGAGCATCCTCTGGCTCTTCCAATTCCACCGCCGCTTTCCAGAGTCTGACAGAATTTGGAATATGTTCCAGCGCTTTGCGATACACTCTTCTCTTCGCTTTTGTTTCTGTTTCTAGATCGGCTGCTTTTATCCATATTCTAACAGAAGTTGGGATATGCCGCACAGATTGAGCTATCACTGCTTTAGCTGTGTCCGGTGGTTGGAGTCTAGCTGCTTCTAGCCAGAGATCTTCCGATGTAGGATTCACTTCACAGCCCTTCATTATCAAATTTCGAGCAGCTTGCACCTTTCCAGTAACTTCTTCTAGACGGGCTGATGCAATCCACGCTGGTGGATGATTGGGATTCGTTTCTCTCACGGATTTCAGCAACAACCTGGCTTTCTTGATGTCGCTGCGAAAATGAAATCAAATATAAATTTGGGAAACTGATGATTAAAATTACATGTGTTCTGCGGTTCTTTAATCTTACTTGATATCGCCGCCGTAGGTTGGAATCATACTTTGCAAATCGGTAAGATAGCCCTTTGGGTCAACAACAGTTTGCCCCTCTACAGAATCGGAAACCTGATTCAGTTTAACGTTCATTAAAGTGTTCCTAGCTTGTCCGATTTTCCTTAAATCTAGATCTCCTGTGGGAGTCAGCATTCCAGGTGTTGTCACACCAGGCATCATGGATGCCAAACCACTGGAAGGGTCAATACTGGTCGATGTTTCACCCCCTAAATTTCTAGCAAGCACAGAATCTGGTAATGGAGTGAATTTTTCGGCTCGCGGATTTCGTTGTTTCCGGTTTCTAGCGTCGCCCACTTCTGGAACATTTTTCCATTCTTCCTCGGTTACGTTTACTAATTCTCTCTTCAAATCTGAAAACTGCTGCTGAATTTTAGGACGTTCTTGACGATACCTTTCTAGTTCTTCCCTAAGTCTCTTTTCCCTGTACTCTTTACGTTTTTCGTCCATACGCTTATCAATAGCCTCGTAAATAGCATCAGCTTCTTCGTCATCTTTATCATACGGATCCTGTAAATATTCAGTTATTTGATATTACTAAAAATTTAATATCACTGAACAAACATTATCTTACCTTGCTAAACAGTGAGCCTCCATATCCAGAGAATTCGTCATAATTAGAATCGTTTAAGTCTTCTTCGTCCTCTTCTTCTTCTTCTTTCTTTTTTGTCCGTTTTGTAGGTGGAGCATGCCGATCATCTCTACAAAGACAATCCTGCGTAAGATACATCTCTTTCATCAACCAAATTCAAAACTAAAAACAATCAACACTTACGATACATCATTCGCGTCTCGAGCTGGACCAATATCAGATCTGGTTGTGAATCCAGTAGCTCTGTAAAATAATGAATCCCAAGAAAATGAGTATCTTGTTATGACAATGAAGGTTAGATTGACTATGTAACATTCTCTCGTATACGTTACCCTCTTCCAACACCAGCAACATATCCCAAAGGAGCCGGTACTCCTAAGAAATGCTTTTTATTTCTGGTTGACAGAGAAACTGATGGAACTGCCATTATTCTTCTTAACGTAAATACCTTGATGCAAACAATAAACACTGCACTTTCGTAAATACAACGAAATTAAAGTAAAACAGCCATCTAGCAGTCATCGATGAGATCACGGTAACACTGGTCGGTAAACAATTAAACTTTTTAGTTACAGGTCTGAAATACCGACACTATTAATAAAATCTTAGTGCACTAACAAACACTATTATAGTTGAACTATGTCAATTATGACGTATTTAAACATTAACAATAGTTGGTACAAATAAAATAAAAAATATTTCATTAATTATATTCAAAAAAATTTTCATACAAAAATAGACCAGTATCTTAGAACATTCCTCAACAAAGAGACATCGCATTTTTACAATATTTAAATACCTAAAAGAAACAAATCATCGATAAATGCATTGCAAATAACGATTCAAATTTATCGATCATTAATCGATACGCAATCGAGTAAATAAATGGCGGGAAGGAATTGCGCGCAAACGCGAGCTGAAAGTGATTACCCGCGAAATATAATTATTGTTTTATCGTGCTGTTACGTTTTACTACTTATCTCGTGTTAAATAAAATTTTACTGAGATAACTTATACGCTAATAATAAAACGAAGGGTATAAATAAATGCGATACAACAAATTAGGATCCGTAATCAATTATTTTTATTTACAAAGTAAATTTATCGATATATTACTGCCTATTACGTAGAATTTTAGCTCAATAGATACTCCAATTTCTTTTTCTATATTGGTACCGTATAAATAAGTTTCACATGACGAAAAGAAAACTACGCATGCTTCGAATAATTTCGTTAAATTACAAAGAGTCGTAAAATTATTATATATATATATTTATATGTAATCTATTTAGCTACGAGTCTACAGCTTGAAAAATGTCGATAGTACTAAATTAATTTTATTGAATAATATGTAGGATGCCTTTATAAAATGGTTATCAGTAGACTGCAAATATTAATGCAAATGTGGATATTTATGGTCTGCTACGCAGGAACTTCAATGAAGCAGAAACTTTGTGTCCTTATTATCAGTTTTACCATGTTCTAAATAAAGTGAAACAAAATGAAGTAGAAACTTTATTAAACATTATTAAACGTTATGCTGTACTGAATTATAGATATCGATGCATGATATGAATCCATAAAGTCTGCAGCCTAGTTATCAGTGTTTAGATATTATTTTTTTTTGTTGGATATATTATTGCCCTTATCGATAACAGGGGTGAGTTATATTTAAGCATGGAAACATTGCTATTGAAAGAGCCTACCATGTGGTGCTATAATTTTGACTGCGTTTGTCACATAGAGTGTCTTACAGTTCATAATATGTATAGCAGAATATTTTCTGATAAATATTTTCACACACACATATATATATATATGTATCATAGACACTCTGTATCACAACGTGAGCCAAGTTACAAAAGATCTTTATCGTTCATCATAGTTTCATTTTAATTAAAATTTTAGCAACGATGTACATAATATACTTATTCACCCATAAATAAATGAATAAGAGTGTACATACATAATAAAAACGATTTTTCAAGATACCAGAGTATCCATACTGCACGTACCCACTGACTTTGCTGGATTACAAAAAGAAAATGACAGCATGTCAGTCTAGAACGCAATGTAAAAAAGAAATAATAATAAATATAAACAATGAAATAAACTTTTTAAATACACGATCAACAAACACTCCGACAAGCTTGTTCACTTTAACGAATAAATCAAGTGTTGCTCAACGACCATTCCCTTATACGTACATGTCTGATTCAATCGACTTAGTTTCACGGATCATCCAGAGGACAAGGTCGCTATTAATCATTTCTAAAGTCGTATAACATTACATTAAATGATACGGTAATCTGGTATTACAGTTGACTCGGACACAAACCTGAACATTATCGACGCACGTTTTTGGAAATCAATTTACACCATTTACATTTTCAAGCAAATCGTGTCATCGTGTCATCATCAACTGTTTAAATAACATAGTATCACTATAAGAGATATAGGTGTTAACCAATGAATAAGTGTCTTTTAGTCATTGGTTAAGAAAGTAGAATTAATGTATATATATATGTATGTATGTACCTCAATATATATGTAAATGTATACAAACAAGTTATTTTGCGGAAGATTACATACAATAGTAAATTCTACATCTTACATACGATTCCTGCGACTTTCCCCATCAAAAGAAAACGACAGCTTGATCTTTTTACAATTAATTTTCCGAATAAAAAAAGGAAAATTGTAGAACATAAATTGTGTGCATTGCAAGTTTCATTCCTCTCCGTGCACCCGCATAATAAATTCATGCGCGATTACATTCTAAGCATTTTAATTATAATTTTTTAGTACTACTTAACAATGGAACTTTTCAATGAAAGTTGCAAATAACACTAAATCAGCGTAAAATAGATTAAATTTGCTTATAACATTCTGAAAGCTATGTTCCTCTCTAATATGAGCTACGTTACACCTAGTTTCGAGTACAAATATATATTGGTAAAATAAATATTTAACATTAATATAAACGTATCTTAATAGTGTAAAATATCGTTATTATACATTTACTTAAATATACACTATGATCATATTCTCCTATCCTTCTCCCAATTAATTCGAAACCCAAGAAAGTGATTGATACATTTTTTTGAAATTTTACACTAATATGAATCACAACAACCAATTAATGCTGAGCGTGTATTTAAGAATAGAGATTAAGTCTATGTCGAACTCTCCGTAAGACAAGTTTAAACAAGAGAAACTGATGTCAATAGAATGTCCAATTTAGTTTGAAAAATAATGTATACTCCACATCCATTATTTTGATACCCTGGCAGTGTAAAGATAACAACTGACAATTTATCGAATAGTTATAACAATTTCAGAAAAGATGCTCCTAAAAAGTATTAAATTATATTATAATTCACAATAAGCATGGGCTACGTGTATTCATTCGGTACCCAGAAAATCTTAGCACTGTTTAATCTGAATTATTAAAATAAATAATAACAGCTGATAGAAATATTACATATATATATTATATTATATTATATTATATTATATTATATTATATATATATATATATATATGTAAGGTCGCACCACATCTATCAAGGTCACTCAATTTACGAGAATCAATGGTTTTCAATATGATAATTCACTGCGGTCACAAATCCTGAAATTAAACTGCACAAGCTTTCAATTTTCAACTAGCTATTTATATATTCATAAATATGAATACCAACAAAGTTCTAATATTATTTAGTTCTATATTTATTTGTATGCCCCCTTATAATGGCATTTCGAACTAGTAAGTTCCATAGATTAGCTGACGTTCATTCTGTATACTCTTTGATGACAATCTTCTATGAATAAATAATAACTCGATAAATGAATATGCCGTAGATCCGCCAAGATTGCAAGGAAGTGTTATGAAAAATATATTTGGATATAAAAAATGAAACTACTTTACAAGTTCCACTGAAAGCAGGGTATGATTTAAAAAAGAATACACATAGACTTGGATTAATAATATCATCGACAAGGAATAGCACGAAAATGGAATAACCGATCAGCGTAAATCTGGATTATCGTTAACTTGTTTTTTAATGCGTAATAATACTGTTGTGTACCACTGATCCAATCGTGAAATTGAATCATATTCCTTTACCGCCTCTGTAAAACCTTCAAGATGTTGCTCTTCTAGATGTTCTATTAATGTCTGAAATAAAAATTAAATGATCTGCTGCATGAAAATGTAAATTGGAATCCTCATCTATTCAGTCCTCTTTCAAGACCGTTCAGGAGTCTTTGTTCGAATGAATAATTAAGAAATATTTGTAAAAGTCATACCTTTATTAGTTTACATTCCCTAGAGTCTTGGAATGCCGGATATTGTTCTTGGTAACGTTCAATCGCGTGTTGCGCATTTAATACGTCAACACATAAGTGACACAATGCCGCTCGGAAAAAATATTCTTTAGCACTATACTTCAACAAAGAACTTTCTAAGGATGAAGAAGCAACCTGACAAATAAAAGAGACACCTCTATTAATTTCTTAATGATTAAGAAGTATTCAAAGTATCAAGATTCAAATTGTTTTACCTGTTCATAAATTTGAATAGCCTTATCATATTTTTCAAGTTGTGCAGCATACTGCGCAACTTTTAAAAGACACTTATTGGCAGAAGAATTACTTTCCTCCCCGCGAAAGTAGTCTGCAGCTTGTTCATAATGATGAACAGCTCTTTCGAGATCTACTGCCTCGCTTTCATACATTTCGGCTATACTTTGATGATGTTTAGCTGCCATTGTAAATCTACCCATATCTGTGTAAATTTCGATTGCTTTCAACAAACAGCTAATGGCCTCTGCAAGTAAGTTAACGATCGCATTAATATATTTCTCTCATAAACAAAGTTGAATTCCAAATATGACTGTACCATTTATGTTAGATTTTTTAAAGCAATTCGCAGCATCCACATAATTGGTAGCTGCATCATGACGGTTTCCTACTTTGCCATTCACTTCTGCTGCTTCGTAGAAAGCACTGCCAGCTGAATTCCACTTCTTTGCCATCTTGAACAAATTCGCAGCACGTTGATAGGATTCAACAGCATCCTGAACCTTAGGTCCGCTGCAATACAACCAGTAAAATCCATAAAACTGATCTTCCGTTCGTATTTCAATACTTCAAATAAAAAGCAGCAGCAAGTGACAGAAATTTATAGTCGCCAGTAAAAATTAAAACTGCTAAGTAGAAAAAAAATCGGAATTCCGATAATTGCAGGCCTGTGAAAATTTATTGCTTCGTGTTTTCCTAGAATGCGCCTTAATTTAGTCTCGTCACGCTATATCGCAACTGAATGGTAACTGTTACATATACGGCTATGCATGTGTGGACGTCGCATATCATAAAAACCATACGTTGAACGATCCGAAAAGAAAGGAAAACATTCCGCAGCAAGATCGAAGATCATCCGAAAGAGAAAGAGAGCGCGACGTTGATCCGATTGATGAATCATAATAAATAAATAATGACAAAGAGAGAGAGATAGATACTGATGGATTCAGTGTCGGACGAGTTCAAGTAAATGAACGTAGATAAACTTACCCGAACAGAGAGACAAAGAAACCTTTCGAACTTAGCTTCTTCTCGGCTTCGGCCATCAGCAGCATTGCTTTCTCCTCGCTGTCAGCCATGGTGACAAATATCGAATCCTGGCAAACAATAACTCGAAATAAACGTCTCAAATCATAAACCTCGTACGAACAGCTCACCTCCTACAAAAAGACGTCACTAAAATCAATGAAAGTGAATTGAGTGTCATCCGTGGCAGGTTAGCCAACGTCGAAGAAAATTGCTACAATTATTAAGTCCCGTTCACAATAACAGTTCGTCATTTTAATCGTCTGCAATTTGTTTCCTTCGTAGATTTTAATATTCTATTTCATAATAATTAAACGCCAATCGATTTTCATTAATTATTCATTGTAATAATTCTATTGACACGTACAACGTAGCATAACATATGTATCGTTCGTTCAATTTAAAATTGAAAAATTAAATAAAGCCAAATGAACTTTATTAAAAATATGCGATATCGAAGTTATTTATTAATTAAATTTGTAATCAAAAATTTTAAAAATAGCAGCAGATTTTTCTTCGATTTATTGAAAACAGATTTGTCCAATGAAAAAAATAGACGAATCAGACGTCACCCACATGACCAGCGACGCCATCATTGTCATTGCGCCTTTGTCCGATTTTAAGTTGAACGTACAATAAAAACCGCGGGACGTAGAATTCGAATAATTAAGTTCAAATCGAAAGTTATCCTCCGATCGTTCGAAAAGGATAATATTCCTGGTCCAACGAACGTATTGAGAGAATCGAGGGAGCATTTAAGAATGTCAGGTGTACACAGGCAAGAATTAAATTCGTTGCAGCCTGGCGCGCAAAACGCACTTGTGATCGGCATAATCATGCACAGTTTTAATATGAAAACGTTCGATAGCACAAGGTCGAGATGTACGTATTTTATGTATTTGTATTATTTTCAGGTAGAACCAATCGATCAGACTACGAATTTTTATCTATTTACAACTTATAGCGTCATTGAAAAAAAAGAACTATATTAACAGCTTCATGAGATTTTTAGTTAATCATGGTGAACGTGGCGTGTGGACGTTCACGTTACGGGACTCCGAGGAGGATACCATAAACGTCACTGTATGGGGCAGCGTGCAATTCGTGAAAAAATTATCTTCCAATTTCCATATAGGCAGCGTAGGTTTGTGTTCATAAATATATATATATATATATACAGTTTTAATAAATTTAATAAATTTTTACAAATAAGTTAGATTAAATATTAAAGCAGAAATATTTAAAATTCGACTCACAGTGGAGGTGATCAATCCGAAAGTGTTGGAACGCCGTCCGGAAGATAGAAACGAGCTTTTTGTACCGTCCGTCTCCAGTCAGTGCAATCTGACGGTAAACGAGGGCAAGGCGTTAGTGCAGGCTCATGACGCACCAACACGCTCAAAGTACGAGCCCCTTCTGATGCTCCCGATTAGGAGCTTAGCCACGACGCGATGTCTGAAAAGCATTTTTGAAAACCTGGAGACGCTGCGCGATCAATACGTAGACGTTTTGGTCGTCGTCACGTTCGTACGTTTCGATTTCAATTGATCGGATAATTTAATTAACCTTTGAGTCCCACGCGGCGCGATCCCGCTTCGTGCCTAAAAGTGCCAGTCTGTCGCTTTTATTATTTTCTTGTCGATATCAGTCTATTTCCTTTCTAATTATTCATTTTTATTTTTATTATCCGTCTGAGACTAGAAAAATGTAACGGTCTATTCAAAATTTGAAATAAAAATAAAATAATTTTTTCAAAAAATGAAAATTTATATATTTATCAAATTTATGAATACACTTTATTTTTTATTACTTTTTATTTAGTAATTTTATTCTTGTAAGGATAGAAAAGCGGCATTCAATTTCTGAATTGAGACGACTGGCATTTTTTGACTGGGTTTTTACAAAAGTGGGACTCAAACGGTTAAATATCATATGAACAAATTAGCTTACCGGGTTGTACATGTATATGTTACAAATTTGACTAATCCGGCAATTATACATAACCCCCTGGAAATTATGCATAATCACCACATTGGAGAATGATTGTATATAATCACCGAGGGATTATGTGTAACCCCTGTTTTTAATATTGCCTGAACATGTATTTTGTCAAGGTCATTAGACTGTCATCGTATAACCTGCTCACTGAACAAATCGGTTAACTATACTTGGATATTTTATTATTGACAAACGCAGAATCTTCCTTTTTATTTGACACTCTGTATATTTGATAGATCGGCGATATTCGTAACGTAATTACACGGGACGGAAGAAGCATTCGATTCCGTAATTTCGAGGCAGCAGATGGATCCACGGATGAGGTGGCATCTTTGGTGCTCTGGGAGAACGAATGGATCAACAGGGCTGCGTACTGGGGGCCTAGACGGACGGTACTTCTCTTCACGGACGCCCGAATCGCATATGATAATTTTAAGAAGACGATCGTGTTGTCGATAGGTGGTTACTTGGACACAATGATTAACCCTTTGCACTTGGAAGTCTTTCACTAGAAACACTTGAACATCTGATGAGACAAAGACAATATTTTATTTCAATGCTTCTCAAATAGATGCGTTACACAAGTAATATTAAATATCAAACTTTAAATGTATGATATTTATATACTTATTTCATAATATTTATATATTTAGTATAGTATAATAATATTAAATATCAAACTTCAAATGTATGATATTTATATACTTATTTCACAATATTTATATATTTAGTTTAACAATAATATTAAATATCAAATTTTTAAATTCAATTTTATAATTTTACTGTATGAAATCAAGTGGTGAGTCAATTTTCCATGGATTTTCAGCTAGAAAAACTCTGATCATCGAGAACCCCGACGTGCCAGAAGCGACGACCGTCAGAGATTCGGTGCGATACTACGACCCGGACGTAATGTCCGGAAACACGTTCGCGACGCCAAACCGTAAGGACAAAATCGGACACTATTGGGAACATGTTTCTCTTACTTGGAAGACATAGAAATATTTGATTTCTCGCCAGCGGACAGTATCTCCACCGTAATGACGATACAAGACATTTCGAATAAGTTGAACAAACAGTCGAAGGAAGGGAAAAGAATTCAATTCGCTGCAATTCTGAAGGCGTACATAATGGACATGAACGTCGACAGCTTGAATCCTGGAATCATATCTAGGAGATGGTTTCGCTCATTACTATTTACCTGCCACTAGTAAAATTTCCTTTCATGGGGTCATTACGCGTTACAATTGATTGTCAACGAGTTGTATCTTTGAGAATTTTATTTATGATTAATTTGCTAGAACAGATTTTGTGAAAATCATATTGCTATGAAAGATGATGATTGAATGAAAATTATACTAGTACAATGAATCGTAACGCGTGGACCCCTTTGGTCACACGGTTCAATTTGCAATTTCCATTTCACAGCGCTTTATGCAAAAGAACGGTCCTCGACGAGAACGATTCATGCATGAACCTTGAGTGTCCGTCAGGCAACGGTTCGCGTGTCCCCATGAACGTAATGAGCCTTAATTTGAAGGTAAATCTGAAAGACGACACTGGGTACCTTATTGGTTGCAAATTATCAGGAGACGTGGCTGAACGCGTCCTTGGTTGCACGGCCGCTGAGTTCCAGGTCGCTATAAATAATACTGCGGATATGCATACTTATTTATATTGTTCACGGTTCCACCGAATATTTTTCAACCGACACTTCTGTGGATTTCAGGCGATGATAATACCTCAACGCGAGGACTTAAAGTGGAAGTACGCGTTGGAGAAATGCGAGATCCGCTTGCACATCCTCGGGCCAACGTCCGCTTTTCCAAACGCCGTTTATAACATCCTGTCGATCATCAGTAACGAAGACGAAGACGAAAACGGAAATACACAGCCGCTCGACGAGTTCATCGATATGAACGTTTAAATACTTTATTGATCGGTTACCATTCTTAAAAGATATTATAATATAGTATTTTATTATAAGTAATACATTTTGTATTCATTTGTGTCAGAGATAACAGAGAATCACTAGGGAATTTTTTAAACGAAACAATATGTAAACTTGAAACTGAACGCTGAGGACAAATTAAGATCAGCTGACTGATAGACACGCGGTTTGTCGTGCGTGGTTTCTAAAACGTGTGACGGCTCTTGTGAAACGTCATTGTTGAAACGTGTGCCCTATCGGTCGATTACATTGTTTTCTATTGTTTTTATAGTTCTGTTCATTTTAGAAATAAAAATGGAATTAGATGTTTCTACGAAACCAAACGCTGTGGAGGTTATAAGGGAGGCTTTGCGGGAATTAACTTACACGGAAAGAAAGGAACACCGTATGAAAATATTAAATAAGAATCGCGTGTCTTTAGGTAACATCATACTGGATTCGTCTTTCACGCCGGAATTTGTTGTTGACAAGGCGAAAGCGCTTAAAAAGAAGCCGTTACCGATCGAGGAATATAGACAATTGCAAAATGCTCTTATCCAGGTTATTGTTTTATTTATTTACTGTCTGTTTATATTTACTTAACTTACATATATTTATATATATATATTTTATGATTTTTTGCACTTTCCTTGATTCTTCGTGTGGCGATTTCAATGTAATTATTCTTGTATCAGAGCGAAGAAAATGTGACATCATTCTTGAAGGTGGACAATATAATATTTGCCCTAGTACGTGATGTTTCCAGTAATAATCCAGCTTTACAGTTATCTGCTATCAGTTGCTGTTGTAACATAGCGCTTGGAAATGCAAAAGCTTGTACAACATTGACTAAAAGTATCGCGCCGTATCTTATTACAGAATTAGAGAGTCTAAACTATCCTTTATTGGTGAGTTATAGAGTGTTATATATGAAAAGACAATATAATTAATGTTGTTCTCTTCGTAGGAAGTTTCTATATGGACAGTGGGAAATTTGGTAGCAGAATGCAGCAAGGCTTTTGAAATTTTTCATGCTCAGGATTGTTTAAAATATATTGTGTCGTTAATGCATAGTTGTGATAATACTATCTTATCCTCTGTAGCGTATACGGCTATGCATTATGTACATATTGGCTTTCCCCATATTCTGTAAGAACTACTTATTTTCGCATTGCATTATTTAAGACTAGAAATGTTGTTAATGGTAAAATTACTTTCAGCGAAAGTGAAATGATTGAACTTGTTAAAATGAGTACAGAAAAAAGTCTCACCTTTGAGGATCCTTATCTTATTTGGCTACTAGCTTTATTATCTTCTCATCCTGCCTGTAACACGTATTTATATAATACAGTGCCTTTGATAGTAGACTACTTATACAAGAACACTACAAATAATATCACAGCTATAACAGAGGCATGCGCCTTTAGATCAATGTTTTTCTAAATTCAATTGTACTATATATAATATATTTCATTTTATTTTAGATTACAGCATGTATAAGGATATTAGCCAATACTGTTAGCGAAAAGTCCGGACAATTAGCGAAGTTTCTTTTGAAAAATCCAAAGTATCCCAACTCAGATTCCGAGATTTTAAACAAATTACTCTCATGCCAACACCTACACGTTAGGAAAGAAACTTTATGGTTAATAGGTAATTATAAACAATTTATTATTAAATTAGACAATGAACGTCAACGTTTTAACAAGAATAAATAATTTTTCAGGTAACCTTTACAATCATAACTGTTTGGATATTAAAAAACTTATACAAGATATTATACCCCATTTATCATATTTAAAACAAGCGATTACTTCCATAACGCAAGATACTATACCAATGAATACACACATAAGTGTTTGAGCAAGTTTATCATGCTTTACAACATATTCACTACAGTATTTACATATACGTATGTATATTATTGACTAATTATAAACGTTAAAACACCCTCCTTATTTTCTAGACCACAAGGCTTGCATTTTCATACAAAAATATTTAAATTATCACTGTACAGTACAAACTACGTTCGCCCATGACTCAGAGACCCAACACAGTCGTTTCAATAATTCATTTTAGCAGGAATAAATTGTCGCCGTATTCCTATGGAAGAATGGTCGTCCCTTGAAATGTCTTCTATACAGGGCACCCTCACTAGATTGAAATAAATGTGGCCCATGATGTTCGCTGTCGGATGTTTGCTCGCTTTCAAACAGCGGTACAGTGCCTCGTCGCAGACACAGTGGGATCTACAAAACAGGAAGAAGATTGATCTATATTATAATAGATTAACCACGGTGTATCGAAGATACGCGATTCACATGTACAACCAGCGAAGTAAATAAATTATATTTTTCATACTTGGTATACAAGGAGTAATTAGTGAGATTGTATCGTGTCTGTTGTGCACGCACTTTAACAGGACAAAGATCATGGCTGCGACAGCATCTGAAACAACCGACGTTTAACCTTGATAAGAGAGTGTCTATCTTTTGGTACGGTACGAGCAATTATAACCGTTCAAACCTGTCAATTTCTACATCTTGACCCAAGTCGTGGTAACTTTCTGCGATGTCCCCTGTGCCACACCATTTTGTTCCTGCAATAATAACGCATGTTTGATGATTCACATTTAAAAATCACGTATTTTCAGAAATTCACCTGGAAGAATGCCTGAAAGAAGGGACAAGGAGCTGCTCATCACCCGTGTGCCCCTGCTCAAAGCGTTGCTCATCGTGGACGACAAGACGTCATGTTGTATTTTATCCAACAGCTCGCATTGCTGCATAAGCTTCGTTATCTCACGGAAAGACACTTGCTGAGGTATCGTCGTCGCGGACAGGTTTCTCAAAATTTCATTAGCCTCGTCTTGCTCGCTGAAACAATTCCACTTTCTCTGAATTCCGCGCGACGCGGTAACTTCTTATTCAACGTACCGTCTCGACTACGTACTCGCACTTAGTTCTTTGCAACCACTTTATGCAAATGAGCGTGCGAATAACTGAATATAATCTACAGTCCCTGGTCAAACTACAGTGCTATTGATGAGCTTTTAAAAGATCAACTAATGTATCCTACCTGACGCTTCTCTCTAGTTGTCTCTATTCATTTTTAATAATTCATGGATAATATTCAATAATTAATGGAAAGAAATATGATACTAAGTCATTATGATTATTACACGTTCATCTAGCTGAATGTCACTGTATCGAGTAGCATTATTTCTAACAGAAATGTTTGCAATTATCGTTTCATCGAGTGAACTATAATAATTAGATTTTAGATGGCACTCAACGTGTTAACGCTAATGAACAAACTATCACCTTTCTAATTTCTAATATTATAATTAACACGTTCGCCACCAGCGCTTATTTCAGTAACGGTCTCAATTATAATATTCTCTTCAATCCAATAAATCTAAGCAAAATATTAAAAAAATGAAACTGAAACGAGTCAATAAGTTCCTAAACATACTATCATAGTTTATAACTTCTAATAATTGATCTACAGAATTGATTTCATTTTCATTATGTAAAATATGAGATTACAGTCAAAAATGTGACGCTGGTAGCAAACGTTAAACAAAAACATTGAAGCCTATGGTAATTCTTTGATCAAGGACTGTAGATCATTCTCCACAAAGAATAAATATATCTTAACAAATATATCTCGCAAGTGGCTATCAAAATAGACAGCGCGCCAATAAGAGACTCACTAGACTTCGATCAAGTTGCAAAGAATCTATATCTTAACAAATATATCTCGCAAGTGGCCACCAAAATAGACAGTGCGCCAACAATAGACTCACTAGACTTCGATCAAGTTGTAAAGAATAAGTATATCTCGCATAAAGTAGTTATCAAAATAGACAACGCACAAGCAATAGACTCACTAGACTTCGATCAAGTTGCAATTATTCAGCTCGTTGTTGTTCCCGATCTCGACGACCGCGATCGTCTGCTCGTGATAGTATACGGCCGTTATTTCGCTGTGGACCTGCGGCCTGGTCCTCTGCGTCACTCCGATCAGCCCTTTGAACACGCTCTTGAAGAAGGTCGGCTGCTGCCCGCTGCTGTTCAGCAGCAGCAGCACCATCAGTACGCTCCAGAGGCACATCTCGAGACCTCCCGGGCCACGCTACGCGCAAACGGACAGAGACTCGATCGCTTACCGATCGCGTGGTCGTTTTATTCGCATTCTTGTGATTCCCCCGCCGGAAATCGTTAGATCATCCTCGGCGAAGGGACACGGGAATTACGCGAATACGTCGCATCGTATATTCCGTTTGCGGTTTTCTCTAGTGTTCTAACTTATTCATAGGATCATTACGATCAATGCTCGCGCCGCGACAAAAACGTGATTGCCGACCGTCCGCCCCGGGCACCGCTTATCGTCCATAGTCTAAAACCGTGCGCCGTGTACTTGAAGCTAACGATCTGCACGGGGTGCCGAGGAACCAACGAGACTCTAGGTGCAATGATTGTTCAACCTACGTCTCGCTGAGTTGATTAAGGATCTTTAGTCTGAATGCATAAAGAATCGTGTACACGGAGAAACTTTCCTGCACTGGCTAACGATCCTCGAGCGACGTTGAATCTATTAACACGTTCACTGCCAAATAAGCCAAAACCTCCAATGAAAATAATTTTCATACTGAAATAGAAACTAAACGGTCGAAATTCTTCGTAACGATTGTCTACTGTTCTTTCTATATTTAATACATCTAACGTTCAGTTCGTTCGATACACCGAGAAAATTTTTAAGTTGGAGAAAATGCTGTCAATTCGGACGACATGGCGGTTAAAGTGTTAACAGCGTATTTCAAATGTATATGACAACGAATGTGATGGAACTACGACAGTATTAACTATCCAGTAGTACGACAGTTTAACCAATCCTTGGTGAGACTATAGAATTACGTAGATCAAACCAGGATGTTTCCAAAGAATGACGTAGACTATTCACCCGGAGAACAAATGAAATCACGTTAACAAGCTCGCGTATCTACTATTGCACCGATGATGTAAAAGCGGAACTGAGTTAGAGAAAGGTTTATTCATAACATTGACCGAGGCGTTGCCGTGGTACCTTTCGTCGACCGGGACCAAACCATGGTCCAGCGTTCACCACTTCACTGTAGTCACCTCGGTGCGAGCACCTTTGCAAGGAAACGCGCGGTCCTTCAAAGGTGCGGGAAATGCAGGGTTGCACGGGAACTGTCACATGTCACCTGTTAATCCTCTAGTTCTGATCTATCCGTTCAACTCGGTGAACTCGAGGTCGGGCTCCGTTCTCCAGGGTGAACCTCATCCGAGCTAGTTTCTTTGATCCTCTGATCATCGATTGATTCGCACGTTTGGTAGCTGTATTAACTAGTCGAGAGAATTGTAGCTGTATTAACCAGTCGAGAGAATTGTAGCGCGAACACAATTAGGAGAACGAACCGGAGACGCGACTTTACCCGGACGCGAGCCGCGAGCGTATCGGTGTTCCTGTGAATGTTGCGGCTTGCGCATCTATAATGGACGCGCAAGCGTGCCTGGAACTCGACCGTCGCCGGGCACCGATCGAATCAGGATGTGGCATGGCCTGCCAAGTTTCAGAAGGCCCCCCGGAGGAACGGCCGGCCGGGACGCGGTGGGACGAGCCGGAGGGAACGACTCGTTCCAGCCCCTCTCTTCTGTTCCAGCCATTTTTTAAGCCATTTTGTCCCTGTGCGTTTACTCGCTCGGGCACGATATCCGCGAGGAAACTGTTTACCGGTGACGATTGTTTTGATGCTGGTACCATTATGGTATTGCTGTTGCACTCGTGCGAGTGGGTGGATTTATTGCTAGGCAGAGTTGGATTGGATTCAATACTGGGACTAACAGATGGGTCCAATGAACCATTCCTGATTTCTTTTTTAAATGAAATGATAAATTATTCAATTACCGAGGAAATTGTTGTAATAGGTGAAGAGAATTGTAATTAGTTGAGATCTGAGTAGTGCACTTTTAGCGTTTCTATGGAAAAATTAGGAAAAGGCAACTGCTAGACAGGTCTAAATGAGCCATTCATGGTTTCTTTTACAATTATTGGAAAGGCATAGATACTTGTTTGAGAAATTCTTAATTCTTAGTACTATCTTAGTAATATCTAATTCCTAATTAGTAATATCTTAGTAATACTAATTCCTAGTAATATCTAAATTGATATATAAACCAATTACCAATTAAAGTCAGTTTAAGTACTCTAGTTTTAGTGTTAAATTTCTCCACAGAATCTCTGAGTACACTATCAAGATTTCAATTGATTTACCATTCAATTTTATTGCTAAGTGAATTCATTAATTATTCAGTAAATCTCCCTGCTACCTTTTCAACAATTGTAGACAATTTTAGAAATGGCTCATCCTAATCCATTCAGTGATGTACTAACATTAAATGAATATTTATCAATATTCCTCAAAAACATCAGTACACCATTCGTTTTCCATAAGAGGAATGTTTTCAACAAATTGCTCGCAGGACAAAATGGGTTAAGCTTATCAAGCATCGCAACAACTTGGCAGGGTACACCTGCTCGCTGGACTCCCACCTCCTTCGTCGCCCCTCTCCTGTCCCCCGTGGCTCCCACCATGGTTTATCCTGACGTTACAAGGTATTTGGCAGAGACGATGTACGCGAGCTACGTGTACCGGGGGGACCTACATTCAGGGAGACTAGGACAAAGAAAGTAGGACGAAAAGTAAAGAATTATGCGGATAGTGCGCGGCGATCTACTCGAGCATCTTCGATGATCCCGCGGATCCGAAAGAGAAACCTAGCGGCGAGTTTCGTACACTTTAAACCCCTTGCCTTGCGACACCGTGTCAGACTCATGGGGAAGATTTCTAATATAAACACTATTTAACATAGTGTTTCCCAACCTTTTTTGTGCCATTTTGTGCCTGAACTATTAAAGAATAACAAGATCACGTAGAATTATAACTATTCTAACGGTTAACCCTTTGCACTCCAGAGGCGCCTCTAAGTCACCAAATGATTCGACACAGCAAAACTGTAAACTTTGATATTTAATATTAAACTTTGTACAATGCATCAATGTACGAAATATTGAAAGAGAACAATTTCGAGATTTCTTAATTCAATCTGAGAAAATGTCATCTGCATCTCATTAGAAAATATTGAATATTTCTGGTGGAAAACTTCTGGAGTGCAAAGAGTTAACTTGATTCCTTTCAAAAATGGACTTAAGCTATGTTCAGAATATTATTCATTGATCTTCAGACGAGCAAGCTTTCTGCCAATGTTCAGCACTCAAAGTAACCCTTTGCACTCGAGAGGTGACTCTCAGTCACCACTTGATTTGATACAACAAAACTATGAGGTTGAGTGTTTACCATTTTAAATCAAACCTTGTATTGCTACGTGAAATATTTCAATAAAATAGCTTTGCCTAATTTATCTATGAATGTTACATTAGTTTCAAACAATGTCTTTATCTCATCAGAAAATGTTCAAATATTTTACTGAAAAGCTTTCGAGTGCAAAGGGTTAAAGCACCGAGAAGACACCAAATTGATTACGTTTGAATTTCTACAGGAAGCTCGTTAATAAACTAATATAGACATAATGCAACCGTGTCTGAATTGTTCTTATTAATATATACCTTATATAGTATTAATTAATTATATTCTAGAAAACGAGAATAACGCAACACGGTTAATTTATTGTCCAGAATTTGCCATCGTACAAAGGCAATAATTCTCGCTCGTTGTTTTTGTCGAGTGTGTTTCCATTCGACGATACGCTTCAAAATTTTATCTGCCGGAGTTGCTCGTCAAACGTCCATGAACAATTGATAACCGCGAATTTGCGTAATCCGTCGTTTGCATACGCCGATAAACGTGCAGCGAGTGGCCCAGCGAGTGGCGCAGCGAACGGTGTCCGACGTCCGTTAAGACTGGCCCGACTTTAAGGGTTGCTGCTCGTTCGTCGACGGCGTCGTCTTCGTCGCGGCGTTCACCGGATACTGGTTTCCGATCCGAGTCGTGCTCAGCGTGATGCTAATAGGCGTAGCATTCGAAAGTTGCTGCCGAACCGGGCACTGACGGTAGCCTGGAACGAGAAATTCGTGGACGTTAACACTAGAAATAGCAGATGGATTAACATCATTCATTCCTTGATTCTTTTGTGATTACTGAAAAAATGAATCTTTGAAAAATGATCAAATAAGCTGATTACGTTCGCTAGTCACATATTTGTGACAATCTTATATTTTACATGACATTAATTAAATAACAATATCTAAGATTAATTTCAAGTTATAAGCTACGGAATAATCTTAGATATTGTTGTTCAAAGTTATAAGCTATGGTATAATCTTAGATATTGTCGTTTAAAGTTATAACCTACGGCATAATCTTAGTTATTATTGTTTAAAGTTTCAAGCTACATAATCTTAGATATTGTTATTTAAAGTTACAAGCTACGCCATTATATTCAGGAACTCAATAACTTGTTCCAGTTTCATTTTCTCAATATTCTGTTTAGATTGATTAGATTGAAGAAAATATTATAATTGAGGCCATCACTGAAATAAGCGCAGCTAACGGACGTGTCAATTAATGCCTAAACTAAAATATAAGCCAAATGTTAAATCTACACTTTTAGCTTTTACAAAGACAGTTTAGAAATCGATATAAAAAATCTGGCCTCATCGCGCATTATTAATATGCAAGCTCGTTAAATCTTCAGAGAACCATCAACGACGACTTTCATTTTCCTGGCGCGACTGTGTTTACCGTGGACATTACAAACGGCTTATTCTTCGTCTTCGTTACAAAATTAGTTGCGACCCATTAGCTGGCTGATTACTCGACTAAATAGTTCTTCCATATTTGAATATAGAACATAATTCTTCGAGTACAATGAATAGTTAAGCTCAAGTACCGTAACATGAAGGCCAACGAACGCGTTCGACGTTTGAGCCGCTCGTTAGCGAAGTCGACCAGCTGTTGGAATTTTTTTTTAATTTTATCGCCGAAGCAATTAAATGACTCTTCTTACATACGGAATAAATTTCTTTGTTGTTCGGTCTGGTGCCGCGAAACAAATTCTTTCGATGAAAACAGGAATAGTAATGACTATTTCGATATTATATTGTTCTACGAGCTAATTTAGAACAGTGCGTTGATAGGAGACGTTAACCGGACGACGTCGAGTGTGCCAGAGAAAACAGAAGCCTCCAGGTGAACGGACACGGGAATAGAAAACCATGGAAAGACATGGCAAATAGAAATGACGAGTTAACTCGTCCTCCCGATTTAGAAAATGATCGTTCGTGAGCACTTGCTCTAGATCAAACGAGATAGCTACGGAGAACCTCGCTTATCCGAGTCTATGGTATAGAAACTCCTAATAGGACCTCTATTATCCGAACTGCGTATTAAACCTCTGCTAGCAGTGTTTGCTTCAGTGACGATCCTCTCAATTGTAATATTTTCTTGAAGCCAGCAAATCCTCTTAATTGTAATATTTTCTTCAAGCCAACAAATCCTCTCAATTGTAATATTTTCTTCAAGCCAACAAATCCTCTAAACAAAATATTGAAAAAATTCAACTGAAACAAGTCATTGAGTTTCTAAATATAATACCATTATATTTACTACATATATTCTACTATATATATTCTATTATATATATATATTCTACTATATATATTCTATTATATATATATATTCTACTATATATATTCTATTATATATATATATTCTACTATATATATTCTATTATATATATATATTCTACTATATATATTCTACTGTAAATCTAGAAACTAGATTCGCAACAATGCTTCACCAGCGTGATGAGGGCCGGAACAATGGCAGCAAATGGGGTTGTTCCGAGGTCTGGGGCAGAACTCGACGCTGTGCGGTTCTCCGCAGCGAACGCAACGCGGCAGGTGCCTGCAGTTGGCGGCCATGTGCCAGAAGCCCTGGCAACGGTAGCACTGGAGGACCCCGTCCCCTCCGGTCTGGAAGTTCGCCACCTCCAGGAGGTTGTTCACCATCCCGGGTCCCGGTTGCAGCGGGCCACCGCCGCCGCTTCCGGTTCCTCCGCGCCACCAGCGTTCGGGGATCGCGTTGAACCGCGCCGCGCCGAAGAAGTCCAATCCTTGACGTAAGAGCAGCTCGTAATGGCCAGCGTCCAGCACCTGAGGAGCATATTCAAACGATGTAGACAATGCCGACCACCGATCGTTGATCCTTCTGACAAAGGAAAGGATCATCGCGCTGGATAGCGTGTTGCATATTTATCGACGCTCTCGGTTTGTCCCGGTGCGTTCACTTGTTCACGACGTTCGCGGTGGAACGGTTTTTAACACGTTCCGCGAAGGATCATTTTTTGAGACTTTCCCTTCTTTGGTTTGGTCGTATGGAGTACGACCCACATTTTTACAATCGATTAAAATTAACACGTTGAGTGCCGATTTTGCTATACTTTCCGCCCAGAAAGTTCCTTTCAATGTTTCACGTATCGATGCAGTGGTAATGGTTAATGATAGATGTCAAAGTTTATAATTTTGTTAAATCACCTAATTTAACTTTTTAAGTGTGGTACTCTCGAGTGCGAAGGGTTGAATTTGTTCATAGTCTCTAAGAGTACAGTATCAAGATTTCAATTTATCATTCGATTCGCGTGTTGCTAAGTCAATTTAGTTGATATCTTATTACTTACTACATTAAGTATGCATTTATAAAGTACTTAGTAGCATCAAAGAACTCTCTGCACAAAGGAAATACTTAATAAGTTCATCTGCGTATAAGACGTCATTGGGAATTTTGGAATAAATACTCCACGTGCATGGTACGTCTTTGCAGCGCAAGAGGTTAATAATATACGCCGTCTAATATGATGTTCAACTGTCAGCCACGTCAGCGTCAAAGCGTTAAGCTAAACGTGTCGGGCTGTACTATAATTATAAAACAATTAAGCGGGTTCACGTAACCTATACCTATCGCCGCTGCCTTAGGCGACTGTTCCGCAATGAATGACTCTAGCTATCTTTAATATTGAGTTTACTGAACGTCAGTTTAAAGCGTGTCGGTTTTTATAAAAATCATTTATCTAAGAATAATGGAACCAACTCTGACGCAGCTAATGAAAATTAGTCGGTACGCAACGTGTTAAGAGATTGAGGAGTATAACCTCAACGCGGACGTATTGACGCCAACGCTCAACGCTTCCCGCCGCGATGGCTTGCTTCGACAGGGCAGAGTTGATGTCCTGAAGCGGGATCGCCCAAGGAACATCACGCAACAGCAACGCTTGCCTGTAGCGGGAATCCTTCGCCGAGAACCGAGCCACCTAATGGACAAACGGAAAACTTGATACACTGATCTCCACATGAATTCATCAGCCGCTCGAGCGGACGACATTATACAGAGGGAAAAGAAAAGAGAAAGGCAATATCTCGGCTATTAGGAATTCTTTGAATATTGCGCGATCCGACGCGATTGTCTTCGACCTTGCTCCTTTCTAAATCGTTCCCATGAGGGAAAATCGATTAGAAGATGAAGATACGCTGGAAAGTTAGTCGGTTGTTCAGTTAACACTGGAACTACCAGATGAGTCAGAATGACGTTTCTGATCTCTGTTACAGTTATTGAAAAGGTGCAGATATTTCTATGAAAAATGATTAATTAATTCAGTAATAGCAAAACTGAAATGCAACTCAAGTGAAATCCCAATAAACGCACGCTTATGGTTTTTATCAAGAAATTTGTAAAAGCTGTTTAATAATAGAACTACCATGGGTCAAAATGGCCAATTCCTAATTTCTTTTATAATTACTGCAAAGGTACACTTCTTTAAGAAACGATTAAAGAAGCTGATGTAGCAATAGCTGAACTGAAATATAAATTAATTGAAATCTTAATAAATTCATGCTTATAGCTTTCATAAAGATTTCAACCTACCTTTGCAGTAATTTTTTATAATTATGAAAGCTATAAGCATGAATTTATTAAGATTTCAATTAATTTATATTTCAGTTCAGGTGTTGTTACATCTACTTTAATATAAAAGTAAAAATAAATTTAATACAAACATTTCTATATGAAAACTATAAGCATGAATTTATTAAGAAATGTTTAGACAGTCGAAGTGCTCGGTAGTTCTAGTGTTAACAAGACAATCAAGGCCACAGGCGCAACAAAAAGGCGACGCATAAATTGATCAAGGGAAACGACTTCTTTCGTTGCTCCTATTGCCTAGATTTCGGTGCGGCGAGGATACTTGTACTGGTCCCTGGAACACACGCGCCAAGTCTCCCCGCTGCAGGATTTTCTCGGCGTCAGCTTCGCGGGCGAACGCAGCGATCAGGCCGCAAGGAGTTTCGGACACGTGCCACGCCGCCAAAGGAGCCGACGTGCGGATCACATCTTCCAGGTTCGAACGCAGCAATTCTCCGCCTGCTCCAATCATACATAGAATGTTTCATTTGATACAGCAATGCTGAGAACGTTGATATAGTTGGTGATATTAACACTAGAACTACAGATGGTTTTGTAATCTATCAGCAACTGCAATTTTTATGGTATTTATAGTGAAAATAAAATGCTGTAACATACCTTGGATCTTTTAATAAAAATCTAATAATTAATAATAGAAAATCTAACAATTTTCGTTGGTGACATTAACACTAGAAGTACAGATGGTTTTGTAATCTATCGGCAACTGTAAGCGGTCATTTCGATGACGTTCGGTGGTTCCAGTATTAACAAGCATACAGTGTTCTCCAGGTTCACAATTAGTTTGCCACGTGTTACGTATTAAATGAATGTTCCAGAAAATGTTGCCAAGCGCTAACGCAACGAGCACCGATTACAACAGTCTGTTAAACTCGTTCGAGCAGTTTGCACGTTTTTTTTAAATTCTGTTGACCGAGCAATTGCGAAACGACCGAGTTCCATTAAATTGCAATACAGGGTGGACTACCTAACGCGCTGGAATATTCGAATGTCCGCCGCGAAACTATGCAACCGTTGGCTGTAGGAGATGCTATAAATTAACACGTCGACTGGCACGGTGGTCACCGGTGACCCGAGCTTCTAAATCACTTGGAAACGATTGCAATACAAACAGTGATATCGAGTCGTTAATTATTATTTCTAACTTCCAGTGGCAGTCGACGTGTTAACCCTTTGCACTCCGAAGAATTTCGCTAGATGTATTTAACATTTTCCAACTAGACAAAGACGATGTTTTTTTAACCCATTTGCATCATAAGGAAAAGTGGAAAATTGGCCTTCACAAATGTTTCAATTGCATCAAAATGGAAATGGGTCGAAATGTATAAAAAATGAAGAACCTACATAGCCACACGGCGATTGTTGCACTCATGACATGTATCTCTCCTTTTTTTTATGATATACAAATTACACAACAGTGGCGCGCATATGTGCGCTTATGATGCAAATGGGTTAAAGGAACTCGAAGAGAAATCACAAGTGAATTGAGAAACAAAGCTTTTTTATCCTAATGTGACTCTCGGTCGCCGCTTGATTTCAAGGAGTAAAACTATCAAATCTGATATTTTGAGTTTATTTTTATTTAGTGAAATATTAGAATGAAATAGCTTTGTTTCTCAATGTACTTATGATTTCCCTCTGACATAGTTTCAAAGAACATCGCCTATTATACATTATAAAAAGTATATAATATTTCTAGTGAATTTATATATATAAAAAATGTTGAATATTTCTAGTGAGAAACTTCCTCGTGCAAAGTGTTAACACGGTGACTGCCACGGTGGTCACCGGTGACCGCATCTCCGAGATGACTTGGAAACAATTGTCTCATAAGTTAACTGACGTCGAATAAAAATATTCAATACCGTGAATAAGTAGATAACACGATAATAATTATTCCTATTTATCTATGAAATGAAAGAATATAACGAAATTAAATTAAAGTTTCCAAATAATCGTCGTTTAATTGAGTGAACCATAGTGATTCAATTTGGTCACCGGTGACCCACGTCAGTCAACGTGTTAATGTACAGTCAGGACTTATTCGGACTATACCACTCTGTGCATAACCTACAGCCAGTCGGAGAGGTTTTCTCCCAGCGGTACGAACGAGATTGAATTGCGTAATTCGTGTTACGTCTGAAAAGAGAAAAGCATGACAATCGTTCGCGCGATGAAAAGAATCGTGGAATTCATTCGAGCACCTTGGGATCCTTGCACTTGCGGGCCAACGGCACGCGATACGTAGAGGGAACACGTAAATTCTTCTTGGCCTGTAGCACGTGCCCGATCGGCGCAGAGATCAGGCTCGTCCGGTAGCGTGACGCCAGCTTCCAATGTCGCATCGTTTTCCTCCTTCTGAGGGGACTCCTCCTCCATCCTATGCACCTCGTGCACCATCCAACCAGTCTCTGATAAAAAGCACATTCCCATTTTTCCTTGGCCAATTGGTAATATCGATTTCTCGGTATCCCCGTGATTCTCGTTTTTTACAATAACGTGTCAGGCTCGTGGAGATTTCAAATGGAATAGAGCAATTATAAATGTTACTTCTATTGGATTTTAATTAGACATTATTCTGTCAATTATTATACTCTGGAGAGAAGATTGATGTAAAATATGCTTATTTTTTTTTTTTCTTAATAAATTATTAATGAGAGTAGTTGTATCAGTTGAGAAATAAATTATAGGGCAAGAGGTTAACACTAGAATTTCTTTCATTTTTTCTTTTGTGATCAGTGAGAAAGCGAATGCCTCTTTGAAAAATGACTAAAAACTGATTACGTTCGCTAGTCACTTATTTGTGACAATCTTATATTTTACATGACGCATATGAAATTCATCTTAGATATTGTTATTTAAAGTTATGAGCTACGGCATTATATTTAGGAACTCAATAACTTGTTCCAGTTCCATTTTTTCGATATTCTTTTAGACTTCTTAAGAAGTCTAAAGATCTTGATAAACTCACGCTTCCAACTTTGATAAAAACATTAAAAAAAACAGTTTAAGTGTTCAGTGCTAATATTAAACAAGAACGGTTTCGAAATCAATACCTGATGATTTACTCTCGGTAGAAATATTTAATCTCAATGAAATATGCAAACAGACAACTTTACCGGCAGACTCCCGCATTTCTACGTCGATAAGACGTACAATTTGAAAGCGAGATGTGAGGTTAATATCGTTTTAGAAATTGTCGGGTCATAAGTGCTCGAAGTTGCGAAAACCGAATGAACATTTCGAGAGAATTTTTGGTCATCCTGTCCCTCGACGCTGACGACCGTTGAACGATATATCATCCGATTTCTAGCATAGCGGAAACCAGAAGTTTATACGCCGGTTTCGCAATCGATGCGGTATGAGACGCACCGATTTCTCTTTGCTCGATTACCGTTTCCCAGCCGCTTTGTTTCGAGCCAGCGTATCCGAGCGACGATCAATCGCCTCAGCCGTTCCTCGCGTTCGTCGTTTCACAGGAGAAAGAACTCAGGACCGACGAAGACATGGCCCAGACATCGGGCAGCTTCTTTTACGATCGCAACAATGCCGTTGTTCTCTCTGTTTTTTTCAAAATCGAAAATCTGTCGCCGCCGGAACTGCCTGTCCGCCGATATCAAACGAAATCGATTTTTAACGGTGTTCTCGTTACTCCGATGCACCAGGAATAATAGAACAATTTGATCTTTTAAATAAATCTAAATATTTTGTGGGAAAATTGAATTTACGCAGTTCCTGTACTCGCATGTGAGAATAATATTCGGTATCCCTCTAACGTCGACGAGTGGAAACTAGATGGTTTTAGGAATGCGATTTTTCGTGTATGGTAAAAAGGGAATCGACGTTATCGATCGGATACGACGAGTAACTTACGAAAATGCGAGTGCGAGTCGCCAGTAAAAATTTAAAATTAATGATAAGAAACATTGACCGCCACTGATATCAAGGAAAAGAGATTGTTTATGTGATAACAAGACAATGTTTACTGTTCCATGGATATGCTGTAGATTGTTTATTTCTTGTTTCGTCGAAAATTTATATTTCAGGGCCGTACGTTCATAGACCCTAGACAGTTGTGCCTCGTTGTCGGTGTGTAACGTCCTCCGTTCTCAGCGAACGTTTTTCCTGTTGTAATCGTTAAAACGAACAAAAGGCACGAGGAGGAGAGAAAGGGAAATAAAGGGAAAATGTTTATGCACGGTGCACCGGATGGTTGGTTTTATCATGTTTCTATATTCTAAAAGTGGGGGTTGTCAATGGTTGGACGACAGAGAGGATCGTGGCAGCATATGCGCATAAAAGAGAAGACGCGACAGTGATTGTTGTAACTGTGTGTTCGGTGTTCGTAATTATTGAGAAAGGACTCTAAGGAAGATGGCAGAGAATGTAGAACCACTTGTGCATTCACCGAAAAGTCTTTATGAATTATGCGTCGCCAGAATAGTTGCGTCAACTGGCGGAGACTTTATTCCGTACTTGGATTATCTAATTTATTTGCCGAAAGAAGTTATGTTCGATGTTTATTATCAGGTAAATGTCAAAGTGTTTCGTGCGTGGTTCTCTGAATGTATGTAATCAAAAATACTGTAGATATTTTATATATCCATATATATATGTACGTACACGTATATATGAGTCACACGACATATATATGTATGAGTATAAACAATTATTTTCATCACACAGAAATACATATATATATGTTGTATATTTATTTGTTTCCTTTGTTGTTATGTGTTTTAAATAGATGTTTCGTTTCTATTATAGCCAATGAAAGAAGATATAGTCTTTTGTTAGCAATAATAAGATAATACTTATAGATATTGCCCTTGATTTCACAGGTATACAAAGCAGGCACGCATCCTTTCTTCATATTAACAGAATTATGCAGGTTCGAGGTGTTTTCTAAGATGTTAGCAGTTACTAGTCGACGCGTCGATTTGTTCAAATGTTTTGAGGTAAATTGATGCAAAGAAAAGTAAGATTTTAATGTTATTTTATAATCTAATTTGAATGATCTTTTAAGGACTGTGCTCAGAGTGTACCAAGATTCAAGGATGAATTAATTATCCAGTATTCGCCTTGCAGCTGTGTTAATGTAAATCTAGCAGCTCGAGAAAGATTGATAAACGCAGGTCTGATATTGGGCGGATTTTTAAGCGATGCTGGCTGGTATCCTCAAAGTGAAAATATTTTATTAAAATGTCTTCGATTATGTTTATTAAGTAGTTCTACACCTCAACATTGGTGTAGAATATTAGAGTGTTACCATAGGTAAACAAAATATCATATTCTAACTTCAGTTAAATTTAATCTATAAATGAATTCTTCATACCGATTGATCACAATTATTTGATTCTAAAGATTGTTACATGTGCAAGCTGCGTATTGCTCGTTTAAATGCGCAGAAGAAACACAGAATTGTGCTTTGGTAATAGTGAAACGTTTAAAGGAAGCAAAATTTGACTGCAATTATGCTGCCTTATATAGCGAATTTAGTATGTTACACTATATGAGAAATGAATATGATGAGACCTACAGGTAATTGTTGCATCTATATTCATTAAACTAATCATGTGTAAGTTCTATTTGTCATATTTCTGTAATTATTTAGGTGGAGTATAAAAGCATTAAAACAATTAAAGCCCACACTGCCTGCCCGCATTACTATCGACGTTCTGAGACAGGCAGCAAAGTCGTGTGTATTGAAACGAAAATTGCAGAAAGCCGGTCTATTGATCAGACAAGCTCTGTACCTTGCTAGACAAGAATTTGAGAAAAATCATCCTGTGTACACTAACGTTCTTATAGATTATGGATATTACTTGTTAAATTTCGATAGTTTATTTCACAGTGTAAATGTTTATGAGGTTAGCATTACAACTACTCAATGCGATTAGTTCCATTGTAAAGTCACATTTCTTACTCGTTTCAATTGAAATATTTTCTTTCAGGAAGCGTTGTCTCTAAGGAAGTCGGTGTTTTCAGAATTTAATTTAAACGTTGCACTGGCTTTGGAGAACTTTGCGTATGCTCTGTACGTGCATGAGTATACCTCTGGCAGTTTCGAAGTGGCAAGGTTAGCATTTTACGTGAACCCGTCGCATATGTAAGACAATACACTTAAGTATTGAGTAGATCACAGTGTCTTAGTCCGTATTCTACAAGCAGAGAATGTGTTCTGAAGGCGAGGGACACTATGGAATCGCTGTTACCCGGAGACCATTTATTGTTAGCCAGTACAAGAAGGGTCCACGCATTGATACTTGAAGAAATAGCAATAAACGACACAGCACTAATGAGGACGTCATTATTAATCGCGGCTGCGAATCTTCACCGATCTGCTTTGAACTTATCAAGGAAAGCATTTGGCGAGAGCAACGTACAGATTGCGAAGCACTACGGGAATTTAGGGCGACTTTATCAGAGCATGGGGAAATTTCAGGTACGTGTGGCACAATGAACCGTGTCAAGTAAATATATCATTTAATAATTGCATATCAGTTATCTATTTTAGGAGGCGGCAGCGATGCATACCAAAGCTATACGCATTAAAGAAGAATTACTAGGACCCGATGATTTCGAAGTTGGATTGAGTATAGGACACTTAGCTTCCTTGTACAATTTCGACATGAAGCGATACGAGGATGCTGAACGGCTGTATCACCGCAGTATTGCAATTAGTAAGCAGTGATCAATTTTCAATTTAATCGTTGTTCTTCCATCTAATGTGTTTGCATTGTTAGATTTAAAATTGTTCGGAGAAAGCTATAGTGGATTGGAATACGACTATCGGGGACTTATACATCTGTACACTCAAATGCACGAGGACGATAAAAAAATGGAATACGAAACTACGTTAATTAACTGGAGGATATTGAGGTTCGAACACATCCAAGCAGAAGATCCACCGATAGACCATCAGGGACGACCGCTCCCGCTCGAAGAAGTACTTGACGCATTTTTTTCTACGTAATATAATTGTAAACACACCATCGAACATTGAAATTCATCGACCGACATTAAGTTTCTATTACCTCAGTCTGACTCAAGTCGAAATATAAACGAAAACATAAGTTGCACTATTGCGATCAACATTCTCGTGAATTATGTGTATATCGTTTGAACATACCCCGTGATCGTTGAAGCTGTAAGCGACATGAAGTTTGTCATGTTTGTGTCTTACCATTTTGTATATTACAATTATTTTTATACTTAGTTTTAACGGTGCAACTGGTAGATCGAGATTTTAATAATTCTTTATCCGCATACTAATAGCTTGTGAACTGTTAGTACGCGGATAGAAGAGATTTTATAGCAGGCTTATCGAGTGAATCCGTTTGTAATTAATGTATGATACAAGATGTTCAACTTTTAGCGAAGTAAAAACAAGTAAAAGGAGAAACGCATAAATGCTTTTAATTTATGTTATCGGAAAGAATATAAGCGTACCGTTAAGAAAATATTTTAGTATTTATTAGAATAATATATCAAGTATAATTCGTAGGAAATTATCAATTTATTTTTAGTATCTACATTAAGAAATAATGTAAATTAAAAAGCATCTGTGTTATACTATGTATATATATATGTATGTATATATTTATACATATATATATATATGTATATATACATTTAGCGCAACTTGCATGCACGTACTTTACATTAAAGAGACGATGTATATATGTATATTTACATAATTTCTCTGTTTGATTTCTAATTTATAAAATATCGTTACTAAATCGACTCTTAATCCACGGACGTTCATCATAAGTTAAGTACGTAGTATGTAATATTCTTTTTTTTTTTAATGAACATTATGTTCCTGTATTAAATATTATAACAAATAGTGAGACTAAAAAGTTTTATTAATTTTCTAAGTATGGAACGAGAAGTGTATCATATTACAAAAGAGTGTAAAGATTTGCACTGCTTTGAACAAGAATAAATAAAATATGTTTCATTCCTTCCAATATCTCGATTCTAAAACGACGATTAAAAGATACATACATACATATACACATCCGACTCACTTTTTTTTTTATATACATATAACACCTTGAATGAAAAAAAATACTTTTGCCCAGAAAAATAATAGAAAATAATTGAAAAACTAAACGAACAACGAGTTATGTCAACAAATATAATGTTCCATGTAAGTACTCGTTCTACGCGAGACTCACTTTCAATAATAACTGACATAACAAGACAGCAGATAAATATTCAGTAATTTTTGGATAACACATACATTCAAAAGCTTTAATCTTTTAAATTACAATAAACATTAAGTAGTACATAATTCGTATTTACACGATATTTATCTTATCACTCCAGTTGTCAGGTAATAGGAATTTTATCTAGCATCCTTTCGTACTAAGAGCATTTCTATATTTTCCTGAAACTAATCGAGGAAATATTTGTCGCATCGGTTCGCACTTTATATAGAGGTACATTGAACTGATCAGTATGCAGAGTTACCGAATTCATATTGCACATCATGCTGGACTGGTTTCGCGTTAGAACATTTAATCAGGTGTGTGTGGAGGTTCTTGGCTAAAGTATGGCGCAGTGTCCTGCACCAACAACGTATGGCAAACATCACAGACTCTGGATGGTCTTTGTTTTGGTCCACTCTTCACAATATGTGAAAGGCAAGACTGACAAAATATATGGCCACAATGACGGCAATGCACCTGCGAAAATACACTTCAGTCTTCGCTGAACCGTGCCAAACGAGAAACGTTATTTAACTTAGTTCCCAACGATACCTTCTTTTTTGTAACCGTGAAAGCAGTATGACAACTAGGGCATTCCTCCACGTCCTCTTCGTGTTGCCATCTTACTTCACTACCAGCTTGTCTAATTCTTTCTAATTGTACCTGTGTCACCAACAGTACATTCAATGTTAACAGTGTACGTAATTCAATGAACGTTATATCATTTTCTTTTTGTGTTACATACCTGCAATGATTGTGACAGTCTAACAAAGTCTTTTTGAACTGCTTCACTAGTGTCTAGTTCTTGTTGAAGACTGGTAACTCTCTGCCGTAATTCAACAACTTTCAATTCGGCTTCCTTATTTTCTTTCAAAACTGAATCCAATCGTTTCTCTAAACGTTCGAGTTTCTCTTCCCTTTCGGCGAGCGATCGGTGATCCCTAATGTATTTATCTAGTTGGCTTCTGCAGAGAATATAGTTAAAAGTAGTACGTACTTGTTAAAGTGAGATACTTAAAAACATTGAAATAAGTGATAAGTAATATTACCTCAATCCGGTAATTTCATTTTTTAATACCAATACTTCCTGTTCTTTCACTCTATTCTCCTGTTCCATTTGTTCGTGAAGCAAAGTCACTTCGTACCGTAACGTTTCTTCTTTCTCTTGTGCAACTTCTTGCGCAACTTTGGCGGTGATGAGATCTTCGCGCATTTTTAAAAGACTAATGTGCAGTTCTTCAACATTATTCGGCATGTTGATGCTCTCACTCTGCAGTTGCTGGGAATGTTTACTATGCTTACCAACAAGATTTTCATTTTCTTTTTGCAGTCTGCAAAGATTCAACTAGATTTTCAACAAAATTTTCTCAGGATTGCCTTGATAAAGGATGATACTTTACACACATGTCAAGAATGAAATAAATGATAACGGAATCAAAGCTGCATGATTACTGAAAAGTTTCTTACGCGATAAGATGCCTCTGCACTTCTTCCCGACCCCGCGTCAATTTAACCAGTTCATCTTTAGCATTTCTCTGAACTTGTTCAAACGTTTTCTTCAGCTCAGTTAAAGTCTGTTGCACTGTTTGCGAGGTGTTCGTAAGCTCGGCTACTTTGATTTTGTGCTCCTCTTTTTTCTCATTCCATTTCTCTTCCATTTCCTTACGAAAGTCCACTTCCTTGGCCAAATCCTCTTTCTGCATTTGCAACATGCGCTCAGAATCCAACAGTTGCTTCTCTAGATCTTTAGCGGTGGCTTGCATTTTAACTAACTGCGCCTCATAATTCGCGCACATGTCGCACGCAGGTTCAAAGGAACCTGGATCCTGTTGTTTCTTTAGCAACTGTGCCTCTTTGCACTTCTGTAACTCATCGTCTGTGGCTCTCAATTTTTCTTTCAAGGCTTTAATCTCTTCTTCGAGTGGCACTACCAGTGAACGCAGAAGTTCTGCATCTTCCTGTGCCTATAAAGCAATACTTTCTAACATTTGCACACCTATGTAAAATCGATAGGGGAAAAAAAACAAGTAATAAAATAAACACTTCATCGTGATCAGTGAAATGATTTATGAACAGTTTCTGAAATGTAGTGCAGCTCTATAAACTCATTGCAGAAAAGTTCAGAAATCATACGTTCTTAAGTTTACGTACATATTTGTTTACCTTCCTCATGCTTTCTCCAAGATGGTCAGGACCTAAAGACAGAGCATCCGCGCCTAGTTGTGAAACTACTTTTCGAGCTATCGTTTTCGTTACTGTGGACAACGATATCTGTGGGCCGTCTACAGGTGGTTCCCGAGGTAGCTGTGATTTTAACAATCTATTTTCTTCTCGCAACTTGGAAAGAGTCATCTTTAATTTAGATACTTCTGTGTCCAATTGTTTTCGCGAGCTTGAAGATTCCTCTACGGTTTCATGTATAACTCGTTGTAAAGATGCTATTTCTTCTTCAGCCTTCTTTTTCTCCACGAGTATATCATCCACAATTTTTATATTTGTCACAACCAGTTCGTTCTTCACTTCATGCAGTTCTTTTTGTAGCCTTTCATTTTCTTCTTGTAGGCCCATGTTATCGTTTAATCTTCTCTTTAATTCTTCTGCAAATATATATGTATATGTATATATGTACATATTTATATTACAATTAACATAATTCTTAAATTATTCATCGCAACTATTGTTGACAAGCAATTTCACCTTCTTTCTGAAGAAACAGTTCCTTCATCTTCGCTCTCTGAACATTGAATTCCTCTTGCATCTTGACATTCTCAGTCTCCAATCTATTTACTTTCTCTTGCAACTCCTCTGGATCATTACGGAACGCTTGATTAGTAAATTTATTTAACGTATAAAAAAAAAAAGAAAGGACAATAATTTCAGGCAACGAATCATTGCTCTCAAGGGTAAGTATCTCGAAATTGATAAAAGCATTTCTTTCATTGACATAACACAGAGGAAAACTGCGTGAATGTATTACCGCATCAAACGTACCGCTTCCGTTCATGTTTATGGTGTTGTCCTCTGTGTGGTTTTCCATTATTCGACGATACGCTGCGGTTAAACGAAATTTTGTCGGGCGGGTCACTGGCTGTCGTGAATGAGAGAAAACTGAATTCTAAGGTTCTCCTCGCTCAAATCTTTCGGTGACATTATGGCACGTGTCCCGTACCAGTCGTTCTCAGATTTTACTGACATCCATCCCAACAAGAGGATTTTGAGACTACCATTAAGCACGGCGACACGGGACGACGTCACATACGACCAAATGAAAAATCAACCTCAATAATCTAGCGGTCCGCCAGCGGTGTATTATCAGCACTTCCTAGTCAATCAGTATATCGATATTTTAAACAGTGAACTTTCGATAATCGAGCGATGCCATAATCGACTTTCCTAAAATCTCGTTCGTGTTCGTCTTTTCTGTGGCTACTTTAAAAACACACGCACCACTGGAACTAATAATGTACACAATGAATCATCGTACGTCGAGAATGATTCTGCTGAATCTATCCAGAAACGTAAAAAGCGCCATAACGCGAATTTTAACTATACACTCGTGCCATGCCACTCTCTTTAAGCGCAATACATTGTTAGTGTACGCTGTTGTAAATATTTTATAGACTCACTTCAGGCTAGTAAAACTACAGTGATATATGTACCAGCACTATAGTATCATATTACAACGATGTCTTATATCGATTTCCTATAAAAGAAAGCTGTCTATTGTTTCTTATTTAAATAAATAATCAACGAAGAAACATTAGAATGTTACAATAGAATTAATACATATAAATAAGATTTCTCGTCATACTGATTTTTTGAATCACACTCCAATGATTTCATTGTAATCAAAGCATTTTTGAATATGCACAATGAAAATATAAAATAAACGAGTAACAAGAAACATAAACATTTTCGGTTCAGATGTTATATTTTATATGCTCTATGAATATTGAAAATCATCAGAAGCGATCAATCTAAGTCGTGATCAATTTATCTTAATTGATAACAATCTGATAATTCTTGTATTGTTCTGAAAACAAATTTATCATGTAGCATTTTATACAAATGATCAAGTTTTCTAAATCATATCACAATAAAATTTTTTTTAAATAACCGTGTACTTTGCATAGGTTACATAGCTCTAAACTATAGCATTGCAGTACTCATAGTAATCTATAGAACATGAATATATTAATAATGATTCTTAATATCTTTGAATTTTCTGAGATTTCTATTGAGATACATTAACGTTCGCACTTCATAATATTAATTTTTAACGCCAATAAGTATGACATTAAGGAGCGATTGCTGAATCATGACTTTTACATAATGCCAGAAAAAGAAATTTATAAGAAATTAATCTGTCCTCGACGAAAGGTTAAGCGTTTAATAGTGAATGTTTCAAATATTCAATTGCAGTATTATCTAACGTTGCCTTGGGCATAAATTATTGTGGAAAATGGAAATACGACAAAAAATATCCTGTACAAGTGTGCACTGTATACAACAGTATCGCATGAAGGAAACCTGATAGTGCGTGACCAATGCCAAGCATCGGAATCAGTTTTCCACCATTAATTATCCCTCCTTTTTTCTTACACCGAATCTACACAATCGCATTGGTTACCTTCCATGAAGCTGATGATTCATAATAATGATGTTTCGTAATTTTCTGTTATACAAATGGAAAAACGGATCATAAGTTATCAGCACTTTTTATGTCATAGAGAATTAACTTCTAGCGACGTTCTACGAAGTAACGGTCGTAAGGCTGCTTCCGGTGGTTCGCGGTTTTTTCCTAACAACGAGGAAGAAATACAAACTTCGAAATACGTTTCTTGGGACAAAAGAAAGCGCGGAACGTCAGCCTTGAAATCACTTTCGACCTGTTTCTCAAAGTGTTGCCTGTTGCAATTGGTGTGTTCGCGTCTGTACCTGTTAATTGTTCATAATGGAGGTGTTAATAACAAACATCTGAACCCTCGAAATTATACGAAATTCATCGTTACGGATTGATTTGAACAGCAGTGCCGAAACGTTAATCGTTTCACTGTGATGTCCTTTAAATGCCATGAGTTGTTGAATCGCGAAAAGGTAAGAACGTCGCCATCACGGCTTCTGTCAATTTGCACAAGTAAACCGACTACGACTCCGCCTTGAGCGTGTATTCATTTTCGTTCTCTTTTGTTATGCGTCATCGCGAAATAACGCAACGTTCGTCGCTTTACTGGTGCATCATTTTTTCTTTTTTTTTTTTTAGTTTGTTTACATGAATATTCATCATATTATTTTTTGGCGTGAATATTTTGATGTAACCAATTCAACGACAGTACCGTTTTTTGTCGTTTAAATCAGTGAATAACGATGTATTTTCACATCTTGTTTCCTACAAGTTCCTACAACGACGTGGTCTGTGTATAACGGAGTTCCTGATATTTCAGAAGTAACATTGCCAAATTGCATCATGAGTGCATTATGGAGAGAACGTAAGTTGGAATCGACAGGACCGGCTATTATGGAAAGCCTAGACAGCATGTGTATTTATAATGGGGAAGTACATTGTTCTAATCATAATGCAGTTCCCATAAATGGGATCCTAGAAAATGGACCGCAAACGAAATGCCAGTGTAATCGACCAAAGAGTTTCTTATTGATTGATGGACAAGAAAACCTTATGGTTTCCAATGCGAAACAGTTTGCAGAAAAGTTACACTGCAACAAAAAAGATTTGAAAGTAAAGGTGGTGTCTATATTTGGGAATACAGGCGATGGAAAGAGTCATACGTTAAATCAGACATTCTTCAAAGGAGAAGAAGTATTTAAAACTTCCAACGATCAGAATTCTTGCACGTTAGGTGTTTGGGCTGCGTTTGATCCAATTCTTAATGTGATCTGTTTAGATACCGAAGGTTTATTAGGTATTTTAACATCTATATATTTGTATTCTCTGTTATACTTTAAAACAATATAAATATTTTGGTAATTAGATTATTTTTGCTTAGGTGTCTCGACCCATGAGAATGAACGAACAAGGTTATTGCTTAAAGTGCTTGCTGTTTCTGATATTGTAATGTATAGGACACAATCGGAAAGACTAAATAGGGATTTATTCACATTTTTTGGTACTGCGTCCCGAGCGTACAGTAATCATTTTCAAACAGCTTTACAAGCGGTAGTACAGAGAGAAGGTGTTCTAAATTCTTTAAGTACATTGGGACCAAGCGTTATAATACTACACGAAACTAGATACACCAAACCATTGACTAACAGTACATATTGCTACATTCTCAGATTAACAGTAATTTCAAAATAAGAGTTTCCTCACAAATCGTTACATTAATGTCACACCAAATATATTATCTTTTTCCTGTCGCAGATGGTGTAGAGAGTACAGAAGACATACTCAGAACAAGATTCGCTGAAATGAAGCTCGAAACAGAGGCGTTCAGTTCTATGAAATACGTTGGTCTACAGGCGGCAAATTTCACACCCGACTACGAACCCTTGTACACTACCATAATGAAAGAATTAAACAACACAAGCGTCAGATCTGCCAGACCGCCGCACATAGTTTACAATACTTTGAGAATTCTGAACGACAAATTTTCCGGGGAGATCGACAACTACTCGAACTCTTTGTTCCCTGATCAATATTTCACTTGCCCCGTTAAATGTCTCAGTTGTGGATGCAGATGCAGCAACGGTATGGGTCACCTTCGAGAGGGGAAACCACACCATAGCGACACTAGGTCAGTTTCGCAATCGGAATTCAGTCCTAAATGACTACAATCGATGGAACTATACAGTCCTTGACCGGTTTACATTTTCATAGGTGCCGATATCAGCATCAATATGAAAATCTAGTATATATATGTAAAAAATGTTATAGTAATGGAAACGAGGTACGAGTTACAAAACAAATTCAATCAGGAAACGATAATAGTTGGTACGGACTGGTGAAGTATGCTTGGGTAGGGAATGTGATAGAATGCCCCCAGTGCGGGGAAATATATAGAAGTCGCCAGTATTGGTACGGCAACAAAGATCCAGAAGAGTTTGCTGTCCGTACAGAGATCACACATGTATGGAACATGGTACGTCAATGACCTATCCTTTCTCGTACACCATATCAACAACCCAAACTCAATCTTTACTTTGCTCCTTAAAAATCCCATTTGTTCCCAGGTGAATCACTCGGTATCTTCACAGAACACAGCTCAAAGGGTAATCGATGGCGTATCCTATATCACCGAAGCTGTAACGAACGTTTCGTTGCAACCGTCAAAGGTGTTGTCCGCGTGGGTTGCTGATCAGGTAGCACCATCATACTGGAGACCTAACAATGAGATAAAGCATTGCTATAAATGTAAAACTGTGTTCGGACCAACGGACACGAAACACCATTGCCGGGCATGCGGCGAAGGATTTTGCTCGCAGTGTTCATCCAATACAAAGTGTGTTCCGTTTAGGAATTGGCATACACCTGTGCGTGTCTGTGATACCTGTTATGCCAAGGACCTGAACTCCAACGATGAGGTCACTGAATCTTCGGACGACGTGAACGCCAGAAAAGTCTCCGAACAAGTGGTCTCTACTCTGAGCGCGGTTGGAACAGTATTGAACTATTCAAAGTGTAAGCATCCGTACAAATCATTTATTCAACCCTTTGCACTTGGAAGTCTCTCACTAAAAATGTTTAACATTTCTTTACAAGGTGAATATTCCTTGGAACTAACTCAAAGGGAAATTACATTGTACAAAGTTCATTAAATGTCAGATTTTATAGTTTCACCGTGTCAAATCAAATGGTGACCGACTCACCTTCAGAGTGCAAAGGGTTAAATTATAGTACTACCGATACTGCTCTGTCGTTTAACAAAGTTTCCATTTCTTGTTGCAGCATTCATAAAGGATACAGTTAGACCTCTGTATTGGATTCCCGACTCAGAGGTGGTCAGTTGTTGCATATGTGATACAAAATTTTCGGCTACCGTTCTGTTGCACCACTGCAGAGATTGTGGACGCGGTGTGTGTCAGGAGTGCTCGCAGCATCGGAAGCCCGTGCCACACAGAGGATGGGAGAAGCCGGTCCGAGTTTGCGACTCGTGCATAAAAATCGAATAAGAGAGATTCTATAAGAAGAGACAAGAGAGAAAATCAATTTCATAGAAACGTCGGTAACCAATCTCTGCGCAGATATACAAATGACTTGAATTAAACGTTTAACGAAGGTGATACGAAAACTATTAATCTTTTGGTTTCTCGAATTTTGCGTGTAAGATCTCTTTACATGTTCGTGCAGGTTTCGTTAAATGCACAGTGATCGAATGTTTCGTCGTCGGACGATCTGAAATTGAATATTTTAATACGTTAACCGTAACGAAACCTTTCCTATATGACCGTGCCATGTGAATATACTTACACCTTTCCCGTGGGAAACCGTATTTACGAGGACAAGTCGTCATCGAGATTTTAATACGCCGCACAGTATAAAAGCCATTAATGGTGCAATAATGTCGTAGCAGTACGAGTGGAACCATAAATTGTTGTAAAGCAGGGGATTATTATTATTCGACGAGAGACGAGACGAATTTTATCATCGATGTGTTGCGGTTTACTGGGCTGTGATCGTCTTTTAGACTTCAGAGAAAAGCATTTGCCGATTTCTTTGTTAGAATCTTCAGTATCTATAATCAGTACTATATAATTTAAGAGAGAAAGAAACTATTCGCTATCTTGTAATGTAAACCTCGACGATTTGAAATAGCAAAATAAAAATAGACGTTCGAACGACACGGTTGTTTATTCTCCAATCATCCTGAACAAATAACGATTTGGAAAAAAATTCCACAAATTACTTTTGTAACGTCCTAAACTGTCTCAACACTTAACACTTAGACCGCCTAAAAGACCATAAATTGCAAATAATCCCACTTGAAGACTTACTAAACAAAAGAAAAGATAAAATAGGCAATGGGAGATCTATTCGGTTGGCTAAGTGTTAAGAGTAATTTTTCTTTTATCTTACTTACATTAATTTCCAATCAATCTATTCCAATTATATTATAAACAGGTACTTCGCTGTTTATAATCCAATTAAAATCTATTAATTGTTCGTTAACTGTAAAAAAAAGTATCTCAACCCTTATAGTTGACAACCATCGTTACTCTTATATCTGTAAGATCTGACCAATGATGGGGAACCCCATGAAACGAGATTGAACCGTCGACGGTGTCGCGAAAGTATAAAAATTACCAGGCGCGGCTGTTGTGTTTGAAATTCATATTTTCCCGGATCCGTAATACGATACATCGATGTTCGAGGTGCGATAGATGTTTCGGCAAACACGTGATGACGTCAAAACATGGCGTCCCAATCAGCTGGGTGTTGTGTAGAGTGTGCTTGAGATGCCCGTCTTTAGAAAACCAACGAAGACTGCCGTCTGTCTACTCGAATACGTGAGTTTTTCAAAACAGATCCTCGCAGCGTTCCTCGCGTTCGTTTCCAAGTGACGGGATTCACGTGTGCGTCGACGATCGAACGGCAGCCTGAAAAGCAGAAAAACGCAAAATGCCGTTTCATTCGTTAAACGTCCCGATGTAACCATCGTCGGGAAATTTTCGTTTGAAACAGCACGGATCACGGTAACGTTTCTCGAACGTAATTATCCGATTACAACGACGAAAAGCGGACGGTTCGATTCCCTCGAAACGCAACGTCCGAATTGATGACGCGTACGCGAGAATACATTAAAAATATGGTTGGCGTAGAAGCTTTTCACGGTGCGCCCGAGACGTCTCTCGGTTCCCGTGATAAATCGTCGGAACATTTAAAATCGTGGTAATTCATTCGAAAGCGGGATCCCACCGGGAGAACGACGGTTTTGATATCGTGCGCGACCGCAACCGTGGCCATTTTCATGTTTGCTCCAGTTTCGTAATCATTATCAACTCCATATTTGAATTCAACAAGTAACGCAGTGTGTGGCATGTTTTCGTCCGTTCCCGAGAATCGCCTTCCGTTCACGTGGAACCGTGATTCCGTCGTGGACGGGAAATTCGGCGACGTTTTTCCTCTTCGTTTTTAATTTTCGCAGGCTGAACCGTTCCGACGGGGAACCGCCGCCGCCGCCGCCGCCGCCGAGTGTGTGTCCGTGAAAAATCCGCTCGTCGCGCGTTCCACATATACACGGGCGATCGGCGTTCGGCCAGCCCTGTCCGTGCGATTGCAAACGAGAATTCGAAAACCGTTGAACATTCTCGAAAACTGTCGTCCCGCGTACGTGCACGTCGCGCGGCGTGTCGAATGACAAGGCCGGAGAAACATGTTGGGCAAAAACAGACTGCGCCGTTGGTGACGCCATTTTTCTCGAAAAACCGTTTAAAAGCCGCAGTACCGACCGAATCTGTCCCGTGGAATGTAGCACGCACGATATACCCGCGACACTATCGTTTACGAGAACGGACCATCGTGGATGGCCCCGTGGAACGCATCGATCCTTTCAAAGTTTATTTTCAGAGTCCAATGTGTTCCCAATAGCGCGGCCATTTTGTCGCTTATTAGCGGATAAACAAATGACGACGTTGGTAGCCTGGGTACGAGGCTACAGGCGGACGCGTCGCATGCGCGGAAATTCAATTTCGCTGGCTGGCTACGCGTCCATTCTTAATTATAGTATTCCTATATGTTACCAAAAATAGGAGACGAACGCGGTACGCCCGACTACGATTATCCTCTTTATCGTTCTTATTTTTATTTTTCCCCATCGCCCCGCCATACATTGTTTCGCGTCTATCGAATTGACATGCATTTCTCTTTCGTTATAAATAGACCACGGTTTCTTTATACGTTTATAGCTTCGAAAGATCCTCGCGAGCGAATCGAATAGAGATTTCAATAGAGTTTTATTCTTATCTTTAATATTTTTAACCCACCGTGCCGGATAACGTGAGGGAAATGTATTTTCTTTCATTTCTCGTTTTCGATTGCGGTCAGCTGTGCATACGTTCGCGTTTCACGCGTAAACAGACGTCGTGTCTAAGTTTCGCGTGATTAGTCATTTTTATAATTATGCTCGTGCACACGCGACCTTTTGTTTCTTTTGTTGTTGTTATCGTAGCAAGCGGTAATTAATTGTCGGTTAATCGCCGTAAGAAGAAGTAGGAGATTTCGAATGATTTAGGGCGAACCGAGAATCCGCGATTCGTGTGTAACATTAATTTTAGCTAAGTAAAGAATCGAAGTGCCCGAGAGACTAGGTGTTACCACGTTGCTAGGATTACATGGTAGCTGTTGCTTGGCAACATCATTTCTGCTTCGTGGCTGGTCGGAGTCGTCGACGCTTATCTATTTTCCTCTGGTTCGGGGATAAAATTCCTTTTCACTTTGGGCGAACGAGGAACAAAATAGTTCGGCCAATAGCAAGTGATTTTCTTTCTTGCCTCTTGAAGCAATGCTGCGCGAACTTTAGGGGAAAGATTTTTCTAATATTACACGTTTCAAATGTCAAACGTTAATCGGTTCATGGAGGATAATCTTTTAAATAGATAGCAAAATCTCAGCGAGTAACGTGGTTTCCTTTTTTCTTTTTTTTTTTTATTTAAAATAACATAGACCTTTAACCTATTTAAAATAATAGTTTACCAGGCATTGCTTTGAAATTGGTATATATTTTTATTGGTACTTTTGAATGTATTTTAATATGTTTTTAAATATGTTTTACAGTGACAAAGAAAGTACTAGACACAATATGCCACCAGATAGACCAGATGCATCGGGAATAGAAACTGGGGTAGGACTGAATAGCACTCAGGTTTTCAGTTTCGGAGAAACAGTATATACAATGAAAGAAGAAGAGAACGCAAGTGCTTTTGTCGAGACAAATTCGTCTGATGATCTTCACAAAGACATTTCGGTATCCGAAAAGTCTATAGAGAAAAACAGTCAGCTAGACGACGATTTAACCTCCTTGAGTTGGCTGCATCAACAGAATTTACTGAAAGGATTGGACATCTCGAATCCGTCTAAGGACATGAAAAACGAGAATGTATTGAATAACAATGTATGCGATGATGCGGCAGACTTTTCTGAAAACACAAACTCCATTTCAAGTTTAGACGACGGTTATTGTCCAGGTACATATCGTTTGTTGCCTATACGTATTCTCAGTTGACATAACAGCATTAATTAAGTATTGTTTCTTTCTTTTCTCATTTCGACAACAGATAATAGTGGCAAGATAAATAATTCAACGTCGCACAGTCATAGTCAAAACTTTCAACACACGAATAAGAATAGTCAAAAGTCGATGCAAATATTTCAAGAGTCGGTCAAAAGTCATTACAATTCCTCGCAGAATAATCAAACGAAAATTTCATTGAGCAACAATAATCTGCCAGTTTCGAATCGGAACAAACATCCTACTCATATACCATACGATCCTCATTTGCACAGAAACAGTAAACCGCCGTATTCATTTTCCTGTTTAATTTTCATGGCTATCGAAGATAGCCCTGTGAAAGCCCTACCAGTCAAGGAAGTGTATGCTTGGATATTGGATCATTTTCCATATTTTAGGAATGCTCCTACCGGATGGAAAAATTCTGTAAGACATAATCTAAGCTTGAATAAATGTTTTCGTAAAGTGGAGAAAGCGCCGGTAAATATGATGCACATTAATTAATTCCTCTTATTTTTCTCTGATTCCTCTGTTTGTGATACTGTCAACCGAATTCAATTGTTTTCAGAATTTGGGCAAAGGTTCGTTATGGATGGTAGACGCTCAGTATCGACCAAATTTAATACAAGCATTATCTCGTGCTCCATTTCCGCCTCCTACCGCTCAAACTTTGTCTTCCCCAGAGAAACCGCCGAGAAAAAACACAAGCACGCGCCTTCCAGACCCTATACTCTTCCCTTACCTTTCCAAAAGACTGGCATCGAGCAACATTTCCGACAATACAGAAACGGAAGTAGACAGCGATGTAGATGCAGCCGCTGCTGCCATGCTTTCTTTTAAACACGGACCTATTATTTTAAATCATAATAAAGGTGACGTTACCTCACGCTGTCGACCTATCGCCACTGTAGATAATTAGAATTCTCCTAGTTGATTTCACGGTAACGTATCAAATTTAATTACAGATCGCAAACGGAAATTGCCGGAATCCGAGTGGATCCCAGTGATCACCAGGAGCTCCAGTGAGGATCACACGTACAGTTGCATCACCACGATGAAGCGAGAAAGGTGAATACAACGGTATAACAATGCTCATTAACACGTTGAATGCCGCACGATTTCACGGCGGAAAATACACAAAATGGAAAAAATTAAATACTAAATCATTCAATTGAATTGCATTGTTATTGCACGTTCTTCTAGCTAAATGAAATCAAGTAGCATTGTTTGTAATATAGAAATGTTTCCAAATAATCGTTTAATTGAGTGAACCATAGTGATTCAATTCGGGGGTCACCGGTGACCCATGGCATTCAACGTGTTAAGGTTTCAACGACTATTTACATGTCTCGCATATTTCATTATCAACCAGATACCCAAGTGAAGAAACGAATTCCGATTTCGACGAGCAACGGAAGATAGCCGAGGGTGCGGACGCGCTTTTGAATCTGGCAGGCGTGACCACGGCGCTTAACCATACCAGAACACCGCACGCGCAAGGTATTAACCCAACACCAAAGTCGGAAGGTACATCGAAGCCGAAGAAACGTTCGGCACCGAATGATTATTCGAACCCGCCGGAAAAAAGGCGTAAACATTGGCCAAAGTGGAGTGAAGGAAAGCGGTATTTAAAACAAATTATATAAAACTTTTTTCGTTGCGTGTATATTTGCGTGTTATACGCCGTTACATCCGCTCTCGTTATGTTTCGTCTCTGACAAAGGGAAACGAGGAATCTCCCGCGATTCCGGTTTTCGAATAGCGATTATTGAAACGGAGAAAGAATAGACTTAACGTCATCTTCTATCGATCACTTGATCGACGAACTTCTCTGTCGTATTGTTTCTTTTTGTTTTTTTTTGTTTTTTTTTTCGATCGCAACTAATCGTTAGCAATGATTCGCATCGAAGAATATTGCCATTTTTAGGCATGTAAGAAGAAAGAGTGCGAGAAGAGGAGCGCGGCGCGCGTGCCGTCGCGTATCGGGGAGAAAGCTCTATCAGGTGCATTTCTATTTAATGTGAGGGAAACAAGAAATGACAAAAATTGGCGGTCGCTCAGGGTTTAGAACTCGCTATATGCCAAAATAAATTTCAGTAGCACTAAGCAACAAGCAATAATAGGGAGGTTAAAAGGAGGAGGAGAAAGAGAGAGAGAGAGAGAGAGAGAGAGAGAGAGAGAGAGAGAGAGAGAGAGAGAGAGAGAGAGAGAGAGAGAGAGAGAGAAGAGAGAGAGAGAGAGAGAGAGAGAGAGAGAGAGAGAGAGAGAGAGAGAGAGAGAGAGAGAAAGAGAGAGAGAGAGAGAGAGAGAGAGAGTTTCTTTCGCGAGAACATGTTACTACGAGAGAACATGATAACAATTAAGAGGTTCACAGAATGTCAATGAAGGAAACACTATCGCGTACTAAACTAAATAATGATAAACTTTTTAGACCTGTTGTGACGATTATACATATTAATTCATAGAGAGTTTAATTAATGATAATAGAGTTCTATATATTAGGTTTTGTAGATATGTATAGAGATATAATTGATATCTATTCGATAGAGAAATTGATAATATATTTAAAAAAACAAAAAGATGATATATACATATGTATATATATACATATGTATATGTATATATATGTGTATGTATATATATATGCATATATATACACACGCGCATGCACGCGCACATACATATACACAGACACCCGCGTTCATGTGCTCATTCATTTACACTAAAAAAATACATCTGGTCATGTACGCAAACTGTATGTGTGTGCAAAAAGAAGCGTACCAGTAAAATTATCAGTAACAAAAACAAAAAAAAATAAGAAGAAGAAGAAGAAGAAGAGGAAGAAGAATCACAAAGTTGAAGTGCGCTAAAACATGGATTTGAAATGACAAAAAATAATTCATCATTTCATGCCTTTTTCTACTCTCTTCGTGGCTTTTGAGATGATTTTGATCAATGCTGTATATATATATATGTAGATCCTATAATGTATGCACGGACCAGTTTCGAAATTTTGTTAAAGGATCAATATATCATGTCGAATCGATACTATTGATTGGAACGTAAGGCATAAGAACACAAGAGGTCAACTTATTTTTATAAAAAAAGAAAATACAAAAATAAATATATCCGTAATATTAAGAGTATCGCGAATACCTGATAAGTAATGAGAGAAAGCGAGAGAGAAAGAGAAAGAGAGAGAGAAAGAGAGAAAGAGAAGATGTGTATACAAAGATGAATATCGATGGTGGACTGGTCTTGCATACATTAAACGTCTAGTTCTATATAGAGAGAACGTATATATTTTTACAGGGCACTGCCCGCGTGATAAAAGCTCTTCCTAATAATTCGCTAAAACACAGTTTATTAGCTTAAACCATTTTACTAATCGTAATCAATAGCGTAACTCGCGGTGACATTACAAGTACAGCACGGTAGCGCAGCCTGAACAATCCCATGTGTTTATATATATATACATATATATGTATGTATATGGTTACACGCCATATAATTCCGAAATTCTCGTGCAAAAACAAAAAAATACAATGTACAATCTCTTTTTATTCTTTCGAAGAACGAAAACACACACGCGTGTCGTCGAAAATGCGCACGCACAGAGAATACACAACTACTTGGTTACCAATTTAAAATTATTTGAAAAATTTTAAATCGGAGACGTTTCTAGTCTTACGACTACGTACGCGAACGTAATGAAAAGAAAGAGAAAGAAAAAGAAAAGCAAAGGAAAGAAAGAGGGTATGAGTTGTTACGTCGATAATGATATTTAATGCGTCACAGTTGAGAATAACAATGAATTGTTACCTGTAAAATATATGTTACTGCTGGCTCAGATATATTCGGATGCGAGACGCGTATATATATATATATATTGCTTTCAAGAAGGTGCAATTTAGTTTAACTTATTGATAACGCATCGATGATTATCGTCCGATATTTAACTTGTTTAGTTGAACTGTTCGAAGTCTCCAATTTGCCTCGTAGTAAATTTATTTTAGTTAGGAATCTGCGCGATGGTCGTTAATTCAAGAAGCGGTATCTAATTTCAGAGAGAGAGAGAGAGAGAGAGAGAGAGAGAGAGAGAGTGAGAGAGAGTGAGAGAGAGTGAGAGAAAGTGAGAGAGAGAGAGAGTCAAGGGATGTTATATTGTATACTTGAGAAACTACAGAAAACGTAACACATCTTTAGAAAGTTTGTTAACGTAAAAGGTTCTGTAATTTAGTATGACAATGAATTTAAAGGACAAATATTGACAGGGCGCGCTGCCACATCTTTTTACGTGATTGTAGCTGGTCAGTTACAAAATGAAAATCCAAGATAAGGGTGCAAGGAAGAATGCCATGTTATGTATATGTATATGTATATATATATATATATATATACATTTTGTGTGTGTATATATATAATTATATATATATATATACATATAATACAATGAAATAACTTCAATTTTTGAGACGAATGTACATTCTTTGTGTAATGTAAAATTATTGTATTTAACTTATACATTGTATATTTGTATCCTTTAGAAGCACTCGCTCTGAAATTTTGAGCAGTTTTCTTTTTTGAAAATTTGTATACACACACAAAGCAAGACCAGTTTTTGTAGACTTTACGTTTTCTATTGTCTGTGATATTATTGCAAAACTAAACATGCCTTGTTGTTGTTGTTATACTTTTGGTGAAACAGATGTTTTTAGAGCTTTATAAGTTTTGTTTAGAAAAAAAAATGAAGAAGGAAAGAAAAGAAAAGGTGTTCTCGCACTTTCTGATATTATTGAATTGGCATTCTTGCTGACACCTTAACATTCTAATCTAGATAGAGAAACTGGCATCTTTAAATTAGTAATATATTATATATACATATGTATATATATTTTATATATATGTATATATATATTTATATGTATATATATATGTATATGTATATATATATATATATTTATATATATATACATTATGAAAGTAATATCACAGTTTTCACTATTTGTTGAAATTTTTAGTCTAGCTTTTATTTGCTACGACTGAAGATCTGTTCTTCCATGTAGTTTATTCTAATGTAATCAATTAGGGGGTGGGATGCCATTTATAATAATAGTAATTTAACTAATCGATCAATTACAAATTAGAGTAATCGATTAGCGGTGCAAGATAAAAAGCAATACACCAGTAAATCCTGACATTGGGCAAAATACTCTGGTCGGCCGATCCTCAGGGAAGAAAAATATTTATTTATGAAACAATATAATGTCACGCGTTTGCACCATAGCAATATAAGTACAAGAAGAAACAATTGTAAGACAGTAATTGTACAAGATAGGCTCACTCGACGTCGAGTATTTTTTACAAAGTATTACTTATAGAGTGTACCGCGACAGAAATGTCAAATTTCTTTTGCGCGATCTTGTAATGCATGCAAATCATTAATTAACGTAACGTTTAAAATCCTTACAAAAAGGACGGCCGACTAATATGCATTCAATGAAACCATCGACGAATAAAACACCAAGAAATTAATTGTGCGAAGCAAACCATACTTTATTCTATCTCGCAACTAGCCACGGACAATCAAAATATAATATGGTGTTTAATTTGCTTCGATTACATGACATCGTGCCAAACGCAGAAATCATTTATTTGAGGAACAGATGTTAATTTATATGTATATCTACAAGTTGTACATTATATAAATTTTGTTGGCGATATGCGTAATATTATTATTATTATTATTATTATTATTAATTATTATTATTATTATATTATTATTATTATTAATATTAATATAATTATTACTCATTTTAAACAAAACACTGTAAAATGTTTGTTAAGTTTTTGACCTTGCTTATATAATTGAGTAAAATATTTAATATTTTAGATTGTAACCAAGACAGAACTTTATTAATGAAAAGAATCTAAGAAATTATATACGAGTAGAACCAATTATTTTAACATACACCTTCATGAACATGCTATATTGCAATTAAAGATGCAATTATTTCATTTGAAAGTATCGAAAGGAAATGATTATCAATCTATGGTATTATATTGAAAACTCTTAATTATTTGTATTATGTCATTTTTGTATCTACAAGGGAAGGAGACTTAAATAGGAATAAGAGTGTACGTCTGTGGTATCAAAATGTACACCAGTTCTCTGAATCAGTATTATTCGACAATTAGTATTTAATTTTTTTTAACAGAAAATGAAGAATATGGTGTGAACCAATTGTTGACGCATCCGTATTTTCAGAAATATTTTAGCTTTTCAATAAATTTACAAAGAACGAATATCTATTTCGTCTGCCAAAATCCCAAAGTATTCAAGGAAACAATTAATATATCTTAAATGTGTAGAAAATATTGAGACATTTATAAGTATCTAAAATCTATACAATATATATATATATATATATATATATATATGATAAACAGTAAGAAAAAGAAAATAGAAAAAAATGATTATAATCAACATATCCATAAGTCGACTAATTCTACTAGAAATATACAATTATAATTACAAATTTTAAAAGAATCCTCGAGACATGCCCTTACTCAATCTGTTACCACAGACATGGTTTACGGCTAGACACTGCAACTTACGGGACTTCCTGTCACATGCTCGTAATTACCGACCGCGTAAAAAATCAGTTTCGCTCCGCCCTCTACATTTAGGGAGGTAAAAATCATCGGTAACATCGAGCGCGACACCGAAATGCTGCGGAGGTCTCCAGCTGACAAAAATTTCCATGAGCTGCAACGTCTGTACGCATCTTACGTCCGTGCAAGCTATGAACGAGTCAGAATTCTCGAGTGACGAGCAACATTTTCCGGACGATGCGTCGAACATGGAGCTTATCGTAGATCCGAACAGACAAAGATTCCCATTCTGCATAGTTTGGACTCCACTGCCAATCCTAACGTGAGTAAATACCAGAGGTAATTCGTCTCCGATGATCCTACCGTCATTTACAATGCGATCGTATTTTTCCTCGTTACCGCTGGATTCGAAATTCGGCCAAAATCGCGTGGTGACGTTTTTCTAACGAATATCTCATCTCGATGCTAGGTACTTTTTACCATTTATCGGTCACATGGGCATTGCCACCTCTGCCGGCGTGATCAGGGATTTCGCGGGCCCTTACCATGTCTCCGAAGATAACATGGCGTTTGGGAATCCCACGAAATATTGGCAGTTGAACTACGCCAAGGCGAAAGGGGGCATTCGAGGATGGGATGCTGCCGTGGCCGAGGCCAGTGAAATTTATAAAACGAGAATGGTCAGTGTTTCACGGGAGCGGTACCCTCCCGACAAAATTTGACCCCAACCGATTCGCGATTCGCTATACGTAAACGTTTCCATCCTCCACAGCACAATCTATGTTGCGACAATTGTCATTCTCATGTAGCTACGGCATTGAATCTAATGTCGTACGGTGATTCCAACAGTTGGAACATGATAAAGCTAGCGTTCCTGATGCTTTTGTATGGGAAGTACGTAAGGTAAGAACCGACGCGTCCCATGAACGTTCCGTTTACCTTCCACTGAAATGTCTTTCTTCAGTTTTTTAGCATTCTTGAAGACCTGGATGCCGTTTTGTCTGATCGTCGCTATCGTCACCGTCATTTCCCTATACGTATGGTAACTCAGAGATTTCACAAAAAATATTTTGTAAGAGCACATTGAGCAAAATGACAGCTACTAATTTCGACAGAAGTTTAAACAATTGCGGTCGATTTATTCAAATCTCCCGGATCTATTATTAGAATTACATTATTTTACAGATATATGTACATACAACAATAAGTCACACGATACAACGTAAGCTTAAGGTTACCTGCAAATCGATACTCTACTGTGCAGGTGCACGACATTCTGTCCATTTCTCATAAAGTGGAATAAACGTTCGTTCATCCTAGTACAGGCTGCACGCGACGTTTTTATTTCCTTGTTCGAGAAGCTCACATTCCTGCTCTTCAAGACGAAGCCAACAAAGAGAATTTACTGAGATTTAACATTTCTCCGTGCAAAGTTGTCACTGATCGTTTCCGCTGTTCATCTCTGCTACGACGCTTTCTTCCACAGAGAAATTATAACTATAGTCGTCGTTTTCTATTCGCTCTATAAAGGATAAGATCTCACCGACCCTCAGTCTGTCTACCTCAAAATCGTTATTCTCAATAATTTCTAGTTGCTTGCACAATTTAAACGGTATGTCGTTCAGATACCGACTACTCTCCCCTTGATTGCTAGCAGTGTCAATCGACAGGGAAGAATACTCTGAAACGGGTGGAACCAGCGGATACAAATTTTCAGTAGGGTATCCCGGTGCGTTCCGAGCATACGGATGAGTCGGTAACGACGCTGGCGCATCGTCAACGAAAACGTAATCCTCGTTCCTGTCCGAACCTTTCGTCTCCTCCGTGGATTCCTGCGGGGAACCCTTTTGGTGTTTCTTCCATCCGAATAACCAAGACATTTTCCGGAAACCAGCAATCAACGACGCAACGAATCGGTTGTTTCTGAAAAAACATTATAGGTTAACTTTCCCGTAGGAGACGCGACGTTCCGACGCAACAAACGAACGGATCCCTGTGTCGTCGAGCGATTATTCACGCGAACCAGTCGAAACAAAGAAAGATACTTACTGCTACGTGGGAAATTTCTCTCAGAAACGAATCATTCCGCGAATCCGTCGGCTCGTCCCCGTCGCGAACGCGGCTCGAAACAAAACGCGAAAAATGACAGAAATTCCGTTTACTAGTCGGAAAACACGTAAGTCGGTATATTTAGCAGTCGCAGCTAGTGACTTTGCGATTGATCGAGCGCGATCAAATGCGAATCCGTCTATGCGTCTCCGCTACACGCGATTGCAGTTTTCCGTGGACGAAGCGCTTGCGGCACACCCCGTCAGATGTTAGCACCGAACAAGTGCATAAGGAGGAAACGAGGGAAAAAGGGTGAGAAGTAAAGAAAGAGAAAAAAAAGAAGAAAAGGAAAGGAGGAAGGAAAGAAAGAAAAAAAAAGGAGAGTATTCGGGTGTGGGTAATGTGTGGCGGGAGATTAGCGGCGGGAAAGGGGTAGCGGGTGGCGGGAGACAAAACCACAACGTCACGGGCGAGATGTTGGTCGATCGGGGTCGTCGAAGGTACACCAGTCGACGGTTGGTAAGCCTGCCGCGCACCGCTAGGTTGTAGGTTAGACATAGCTGGCCGCATAGTTGCGTAGATACGTCGAACTGGCGACGCGAGTGGTACCGGAACGTTCGCGGGGAATTCGTGAAAGTTCAGCGTGGAATCTCGGCGGCGGTTCGGCGGACAGCGGCGGATCATCGAGAATTCTCAAAGTGGCTGCCGTCGCGTGGACACGAACGATCCTATCGAAAGCGACCTACGCGTTCCTCGTGTTTGGAAACGCATGCGTGCTACCAAGGTAACGAAGTGCGTCTGCCACTCGTCCGACGGATTGTTATAGTTGGACGAATGGCGTCGAGGTAGCAGCTCGATCGCATTGTTTTTATGTTTCTCGTGTGTGTACATACCATGCATATACGCTCTAAGGCGTATCGCGCGAGTGTTTCGCGAGTGTCTACCATTCGTCTCTTTTATGCGGCCAGTTGTTCCGAAGTGTTTTAGTTTCGCGTCGATAGAGAAACTACGGACCGAGTTGTCGCCGAACGACCCGAGGATTCGCAGTTCGACAAGGTGTGGCAACGTTACCAGTGAGTCTTGGTATTAGTGAATTTGCGCGGTACCGACCATCGCTGGTCCCCCCGTTCGTTGCTTCTTCGACTGCGTTCCACTCCAGTCATCTCTCCTCTCCTCTCCTCTCCTCTCCTCACCTCTCCGCTCTTGTCTTCTCTTCTCTTCCGTCGATCGTATAACCCGTACGATCCCGTGTTATTCCGTCTCATCTCATCCGATTCCATCCTGTTCCAGCGTATCCCGTTCCACTCCCGTCCCGTAGATACCATTCCATCTCATGCGAACCGATCCCATCCTATCCCGTCCGAGCCGATCCGATTCGACACCGTCCTTATCTATCCTACGCCACCCGATACCGGAGTATCCTTTCTACTTTCGCTCTCGCATCTTCGCCCTGGCAGATTGTCGTCGTTACCCGAGTTCCTTCCCTGTCCGTTGCTCGCCCGAGAAACTCGGTCGACGAATGTGGTACGCGGATCGGATTTTTGCCACGTGTCGTGGGACGCGTAAAACTAATCGAGGCTGACGAAACGAGCACCGAGACGGCTGGTGCACGTTAATAAAGAAGGAACCCGCCGAGGAATCTCTTCCGCCCGTGGGTCTCGGAGCGACGGGAAACCGAGCCTCCCGTTCCGAGAGGTTAAACGACGTAACCGTTTTCGATTCGTTACCGCACTCGAGCAACCGTCTTGGCAACTGGTAGCACCGCGATCGTTTACGAGGCAACGCGCCACTGTCACAATCCGCGGCGAGACCGAGCCGCGTTCCTTCGGGCCCCCGTGCGATTCTTTTCACCAGTATTCCTTTTCGCGATCGGATTACGTATTACAAAACAGAGGCAATAGCCTTTCGTCCGTGACGTTTATCTTATCTGCCGTTCGGATGCAAACGACGTTTTCGATGCGCAAGGCCGAGGGCGAAGAAACCTCGATGAATCGAGTCGAGTCGATTCAATGGGGAAAGCGAATCGGTCCCAGGGCACGATCTCTATCAGCATAATAATCCATCGTCGTGAACGGACCACCGACTCGAACTCAAACCCGAATTTGAACTCGAACTCCCGTCCAAGTTCCGTGTCGCGTGCTCTCGGCTCGCCTCGTCCCGTTCCGCCTTTCCTCGGTGCGTCTCGGTCCGGCTCGCTGGAACTCGAGGCGGCTCGGTTCGGCTCGCCTGGCCTCGTCTCGGCCACGTTCGACGCGAACCGAGCGTCTCGGACCCTGTGTCGCGCGCGCGACTCTACATCGGAGCTCGTGCACGTACCTCGATCAATGTGGTTCGCGTACAGCGTCGTTTATTATTTATTTAATAATCGCGTCGAATCGCACGGGCCCGCCGCCGCCGTCGCCGCCGCCACCGCCGCCGCTTGATTGCTCATCCGCGTTCGTTTCGCGTCGGAACGAATCCCCCGGGGCGGGCGCGAGTCGAGTGCACGCACACCGACGGGAAACCGAAAGAATTTTGTCTCCTGCGGAGAACGGTCGCGGTCGCGGTCGCGGTCAGGGTCTCGGTCTCGGTCGCGGGATCGGATTCGAGCGAACGAGAGAAACGCGATTCCCAGTCCGCTCGGAGGAGGAGAGAGAGAGAGATTCTGATCAAGGATTCGATGGGTTTCGACGATCTGTACGGTTCGAAGCGCGGTTCGTGGTTTCCCGGTTTCCCAAACGCGAGCTTATTATCCGAAACGATGTATAATCTCTGCTGTCCGAGCCGAACGAGAAACGTTTCGCGATCGCGCGTGACGGTGCATTTCGCGTTGCCGCGTTCGGTACCCAATGAACCGCGTAAACTGTTCCATTCGAGAAATTCCACTGCTTCCCCACTCGCTGGCTGACGTCGGATGCGCGACCAATAACGTGCTCGCGGGAATAAACGAATTCCCGTGGATAGTCGGTGGCAACGCGACGCGGCAAACCGCACCGCCACGCGTCGCGTACCGTCGTGTCCGTCCGTTCGTTCGTCTTCTTAATGTTTTTCCGCGCGCGCGCGCCAGCGAGCGCGCGTGTTCGTTCGATTCGCGGGGAATAAAGGATTGTCCCTTTGCGTTTCAGGGAGCCACGCATGACACGAACGGAGAAGAGTATCGCAAAGTCGAGGCGTTGACGGTAAATGCAGGACACGGTGAATGTTGGAGGAAAGAGAATGTCCAGCGAGCAACCGCGAGCGAGCGCCGTTGCGACCACGGGTAAGTCCTCGATTCGCTCTCGTCCCTTCGAATCTCTCGCCGGGCATCATCCGACACGTCGTCGCGCGGCCCGCCGCCGATCTCCCTCGGGTCTCGAGTTTCGCGTTTCGCGCGTGAAAACCGTCGGGGACTATGCCGGCCGTGTCGAGCGACGCCCGATACAGAAATCGTTGGCGCGGTCCCGACGTTAGCGTGGAGCTTTCATTCATCGTTTCGTATATATTTTCGATCCGTGCCGTCATCCCTTCCCTTCCGCGATCGCACTTGTTGCCATTCAGCGTCAAGATGAGACGGGGCGGGTTAGATCGTGACGGGACGAGATGGGACGGCACGGGACGGGTCGGGACGCGACGGGACCAGACCAGACGAGCCGCGCGAGCGTGTCTAGATCGTTGTCGCGCCGCGCCGCGCCGCGCCGCGAAACGGACCGAAACAACCTGAAAAGTAGAAAAGATACACGCACGCACGCACGCTCCGGAAGATGAAGGCGCTGCGTTGCCCGTCCGTTCACGATCGACACGATTTACCGAGCTGGTTAAGCGCCATCGTTCATACCTCGAATCGCTGGAGACGATTCGCTCGGCGGAATAATTCACTCGTTTTAGGGATTTTTATTGTTTTTCTCCTCGAGCTGAATTATTCGATTCGAGTCGATTCGAGTTCGAGTTGGGGAAGAATAGCGGGGAATTTGATGACTGATGTGTTTGAGATTTCTAGATAATTAGCTGGTTTTCGGGATCTTGCGGAAGCTTTGTTTCCGAGAATAATTCGATTCGATTCGATTCGATTCGATTCGATTCGATTCGATTCGATTCGATTCGATTCGATTCGATATGATTCGAGGTGGGAAAGAATAGTAGGCAACTTAACGGCGACTGTTGCGGTCTTCGAGATTTCTATGTTAACGAAATAATTACCTAGTTTTAGGGACCTAGGTTTGTTCTCGTTATCGAGAAGAATAATTCGATTCGATTCGAGTTAGGAAAAAATAATAGGCAACGTCGATGGTGGACGAGGTGTTCGAGATTTCTATATTAACGAAATAATTACCTAGTTTTAGGGACCTAGCTTTATTCTCGTTATCGATACGAATGATTCGATTCGAGTTAGGAAAAAATAATAGGCAACGTCGATAGCGACACGTTCGAGATTTCTATGTTGACGAAATAATTAGCTAGTGTATGAAACTATCAGAGGATCTCCGTTGTTTTCGAGACGAATAATTCGATTCGGTCAGGAAAGAATAGCAGGCAATGTTGATGGCGCCGCGTTCTTCGAGCTTTCTATTTTGAGCGACCAAGCGGCGGGTTGGGCCGGGTCGGGCCAGGTCGAATCGTGTCGGGTCGGGTCAGAAGGCGCGTAGAGGCACCGCGAAGGCCGCGCGTTGCGAAACGAACGCCGTTGGCTCGTGGCGAACTGTGACGGGGCATTTGCCTTCCAAATACGGTGGAAAGTCCCTTTTCATAAATACCCTCGAAACGGAGGGAAAAGTATACGCATAATTAACCCTCAGCAGTCCTATTCTATTTTATTGCAACCACTAACTGTTTTAACAATTTTTTCTATATTTATTTGTAGTATCACAATTGTACCATTTAACCCTTTGCACTCGAGAGGCGCCTTTCAGTCGCCATTCGATTCGACCGAGCAAAACGATGAAATTTAAGGTTCAATATTAAATTTTCTATAATGTATCGACACACGGAACATCAGAATGAAATAGTTCTGTCACTTAACCCTCTATGGGCCGAATTTCGTTTCGTGATAATAACAAAATTGATGCGGTATGAAATTAATAAATAACATATGAACATAAATTAACGATGTATTCAATGGTTTTAATACCTTCATTGAAACGCCTGTATGTGTAAAAGTTTAAGTTGATTATTTAATGTCGTTCGTCATTTTGTAATAAAAAATTAAATAAATTTAACCCGGTATATTGATGCGTGACTTCAGAGTCACGCGAGCCTATGGTTAATTTATGCAAGGTATTCCTTTGTGTCAGTTGCAAAAAATATTATTGATATTTGAAAGTAATGAATATTTCCCGAGGAAAATATTCTCGAGTGCAAGGGGTTAAAGGTAACGTTTCAATGACTCCCAAATATTCTCGAATAAATAGAGTTGCCCTACGAGTGAGACTCGTGAAGATTTTCAACATGATTCAACAAATATATATATATATATCAACTATTATACTCGAAAGGAAATATAGGCGTAACATATGCTTAGAATTTTTCTCTTTTTCCAATAAGTTATTAATGACAAAGTAGCCGTATCGATCAGACTTGAGAAATATATATATATATATATATATATATATATATATATATATATATATATATATTACTCGGTTCATTCGAATTCAAGGTAAATATTATTCCTCTGTAATCAACTATTACACTCGAAAGGAAATATAGGCATAACGTATGCTTAGAATTTTCCTGTTTTTCCAACAAGTTATTAACGACAAAGTAGCCGTATCGATCAGAGTTGAGAAAGAAATCATAGGCCAAAGGGTTAAGCTGCGATTGAATGAACTAACGTCCACGTGAACCTCAGAGTGAGAAACCAAGAGCACCTCGGACCACTTTTGCTTTCAGAATTCCGAAACGCAGTTTTTTTTTCATTATCTGTTACTAGGGAATCGAGTATCGGTAGTATATTTAGAAATGGAAATTGACAAATTTTACCACAGTTCTTTCCGGGAAAGCGTAATTTGTTTATCATTACTTTTTTCTGTACTTAGAACAAATGACTGCTCCAACCGTAATTTGCCTGCATATCGCAAAAGAAAAATGGACGGCTATAGCCGTTTGTGTAATGGGTTAAATGAACGTTTGAATTATAATGTGGCACGATTTTGTTGGTATTCGTTAATTATTAACGCGACTACACAGGTTTAAGGAAGACAATAAAATTGAGAAGTGAAATAATTAATTACAGTCTTCGCTGCTTTTACCATTTGAATAACTCCAAGCATATAAAAGAGACGTCGTAAACATTTGTTTAATTACACGTTATTTAATATTTCTGATGTTCACTGTGAATGCGAAAAACGAGTTTAGTAGAGTTTCTCCTTGGAACTATTTAATAGTGAACGAGAATTGTACGCTATTATCAAGAATTCTGGTTAAATTGGAATACACTTATAAATTATTCCGTCTAATTAGTGAATTCGCTGAAACATTATATAAAGAAATTACTAAGAATTCCCCCGACGTAAATCTATTAATCGATCGTATCGAATCCATGGCGAAATCGGAACTCTAACCCTTGCCACTCTTGTTTTGTAATCTGGCAACTGTAAACTAATTTTTATATAGCGAAAATGAGAAATGCTACATTTCTTCGATCTGTTATTTTCCTTAGCACAAAATTCGGATGCGTGGAAAATCGAATAATTTTAGCCTGCAGAGTTCAAAGGGTTAACCCTTTGCACTCGAACATCGTGTCGCTAGATACATTCTTCATTTTCTAATCAAATTAGAAACTTAATTTATAAGTAACATTAATATAAATAATATAGAAATCAAGGGATTATTCCATTTTAATGTTTCACGGAGAATCACGTTAAATGAACTTTAATATTATACACTGCATCAAACTTTGTAATTTTACTCTATCAAACCAAGTGGCGACTGAGTTGCCTCTCGAGTGCAAACGGTTAATAATTAAAATGGCACGATTCTCACACCAAACAGAATTTCTACGATTGCAGTTAGCGTCCGATTTCCTTCTACATCAACCAGCAGACTCTTCCAACACCAAAAACACATTCCACGAGAGCAGCTTCGCACAAGTGATTCCACCGGTAAAACCGTTTTCACCTAATTGGGAGACAAACGTCCCACAGCTTGCCGATCGTCTTTCCCGGTTTCCGCGGCGTTATCCACGGCGATCCGTTACGCGGGGAAAAAGTCGTGTTACCAGAAGCGAGTGGTCCGTTTCAGCGAGTAGTTTTCGGGACGTGAGCAATGCGACAGCTCCTGATGTGCGAGAAGTTCCGTTTGTAAATGTCCATCAGCGCGATTATCAGCACCGCGAAAATCCCTATGCCCTTGAGCAGAAAGATCTGCCTGGTCTCGTGTTCCGGGGCGGCCGTCCACGACAGGAATTCGACCACGTCCTTCGCCATCTGCGATTCGGTCGCCGCGGTGCCGTCTTCGTACTCGAGGATGCCGTTCTGCAGTATCTGCGAGACGAGGAGATTACGGTTCAGCTTTGACTTAACACTCAGCCAACGGGGAGATCTCCCACTTTTTCCTTAGCAACGCATTGCCTTTTATTTCGTTCATTTCTTCTGTTATTCAGTGAGTCTTGAATTCGAGTTATTTGCAATTTGTCAGATATCTCTCTTGCTTCTATGAAACGAAGTTCCTGATAAAATCAGTTAACGCTAGGTTTACGGGCACTTATTGCACACTTGATTCTATTATTCCTAAAAGAGTTGATGCTCGTTTATTTAGATTGTAGAAACTGGAGATTCGATAGTAATTTGGGTACATGTCAGTGTGATTGCATCAATGGAAATCGGCGTGAATATTTGCAAAATAATATTTCTAAAATCTAAAATGCGTCAGTTTGACGCGTTCCGTGAACCTAGTGTTAAATAAGTTCTATCGAAGATAATGAGAAAGGTTCTAGTCATAGTCCTTTTTAGGCGGTTGACGAATATTAGATTAAAATGTACTATTTTACGGAAATGTGTAATGTTTTGAATATTTCTTTTGGCTACTCATTGATCAGATACGAGCGAATGATGTTTGGGCTGAGTGGCCGATACGTTGGCGCTCAGGCTTTAAATGTCTCTTAAGTCGCCGGCGCTCAATGTGTTAACCAGTGTGACCCTTTGCGGACGAACGTCGACATTTCGGAGAGACGAAATTTTCGTATTCGGAAGACTAAGTTGCCGACTGATTTAGTTACTCGAACAGAGATCATCGCGTAGTTTCCTTTTTTCACGTTGATTACGCATTTGATATTTGATCGAATAGCAAGAAATCGGTACATAGTTGACTGTCACGTCGGTCACCGATGACTGGAGCTTCCAAATGACTTGACAATAATTACAATTTGTCAGATAACTAATGACGAATGGAAATATTCCATAGCGTAAATTACTAAGTAATAGTGTAACGTAGGCATTCCGATACCAAATAACAACTATCCGTTCCTCATCTTTGCTACAAAAGCATAGACACAAAACTGAAGATTTTCGTGGCAGTCATCGCATTAACTGTATTCCTCTTTATAATCATTTCTTTTCATTCTCATTACTACCTGCTTACTTCGACTGCCAAGGAAGCACTCGTCAAAACTGCCACGTGCTCGAAGCAGTTCTCTTCCTTAAGTAAACTAAAAGGTCAAAATTCTTCGTAACAATTGCTCTGCTATCTCATATCTCATGCATCCAACAACATTCGGTTCGTTACCAAGAAAATTCATATTCAGGTTTACGTGCAAATAGTGTCACCCAAATCTGAGTGACGTGCAGTCGAAGTGTTAACACGTTAAGCGCACGAAAATCTTAAGCGTCCCATAGAGTTTGCCTTTCGTAGCAAAGAAAAGCAGGAATAATTATAAATTGTTCGACGTTGCAACGTTTGCGTTATATTATCAACTTAGTTGCGTTAAACATTTTTATTTCACATCGGTTATCTTGTACGTTACTGACTGACGTGGCGCTTAACGTGTTAAAAATGGAGCAACGGATCTATCTACAATCCTCCATAAAAATAGAAAAGCGTGGTTCACTTCCCAAAGGAAAGCAGTCCTTCGCAAGGACCCGCGGCACTAAACGGGGAGGAAGCAGAAGGGAAAGCGGGAAAACGTACTCGCGTCATTCCGGTCACGCCGCCGGGGAAATAGGGGTTGAAGTGTTGCCCCTGTTGCAGCGCGACGCCGGCCGGCGGCTCCGTCCAGCCCGTCAGATAGGCGAACAGATAATTGAATCCGTTCCTCCTCGCGAAGACCATGTACGTCAGGTCCGGCGGATAGGCGCCGAAGTTCGCGGCCCTGGCGGCCTCCTCGTTCGGGAACGGCGGCGGGATTTTGTCGGACAGCTTCGCGGGTCTCGAGTAATAGTTGCCCTGCTGGTCGGGGCCGTCCTCCACCTGTTCGAAGTCCCGTCGGCCGGTTTACTCGCGCGTTTCGACGATGAGAGACGATGAGATCGTCGTCTAACCTCGAACTGCTCGGCGATCTCGCGAGCCTCGTCCTGGGTGTGAGTCGCGCCGACCAGGTCCAGGAAGCGGACGTACCGCAGACTGTGACAAGCGGAGCAGGCGGTTCGATAAACTTGCCAGCCCCGTCTGAGGGCCGTGTGATCGAACGACTTGAACGTCCGGTTGAATTGCCAGGGGTAGTCGGGCAACGAGATCGCGATCTGCCCGGCTTTCACCGATTCGTCCAGCAGATATAGAAACGTCCCACACCCTCCGACCAGCCCGAGGACCCCGAGACACGCTTTCACCGTTCGCTTTCGCGCGGTCGCGAACATCGTCCTGCGGATCGCCGGTCGACAAGCTACGCTCGGGGATAGACGACTGAGGCTATGTTCGCGTCGCGGCGATTTTCTCTGGGATTTTGTTTCCGGTGAGAACTTCGGCTCGGTTCGTTCCGCGAGCTTGGGAAATTGAACTGGGGATCGGTAGAGAATTTCAGAATCGATAGACGAGCGACGGGGATCGAAAGACGCTGCGTTCGCACCGATCTTTCCTCTGCCATTTTGTTTCTGTTGAGAACTTCGGTTCGGTAGCGTGCTGTTTCGTAAGCTTGGGAAATTCTATGGACTGGGAATCGGTAGACTGGAATTTCAGCATCGTCGAATCGATCGCCAAGCAGCGATCGAAAGATAGACGCTGCGTTCGCATCGATCTTTCCTCTGCCATTTTGTTTCTATTGCCGAGAACTCGGGCTGGTTCAGTCGCGTGACGTTTCAGAGTTTCGGAAACTCGAAGGACGTCGAGAATCGGTAGACAGGAATTCCAGAATCGTCGAATTGATCGCAGAGCAGCGGCGATCGAAAGATAGACGCTGCGTCCGCATCGATCTTTCCTCTGCCATTTTGTTTCTATTGCCGAGAACTTCGACTGGTTCAGTCGCGTGACGTTCCCAGAGTTCCAGAAACTCGAAGGACACCGGGAATCGGTGGCCAGGAATTCCGTCGACTCGGAAAATCGGCCGACGCGTCTGAGCAAGCTCGATCCCGCGGCCGGCGGCGTAATATATTCGCAGTCGCGCCGGTCGTAAACGGTGAAACCGATTCGCCGTTTCGTAGCTTCTCCTGCTCGGTTACGTAACACGCTCGCGGCGTTACACAACAGCGTTTTACAATAAAGGCGTCGCGTGTATTTCCGCAACGTTATAAATAAACTACTCGGTTATGCTTGGCATTATGCATGCGCGTGTATCGGCGAGTCCGCGGCGAATCGGACGAGCCGTCTCTTCCTCGCGATGTTTTCGCGCGGACAACGACGCGCGTGGAGCCTTCGATAACAAAAACCGCGGCGCGTTCCGTCCCGCGTCTCTCCTCTTTCGCTCCGTTTCTCTCCGTTCCATTCCGTTCCGTCTCCGACGAACGGGGCCCGCGTTCTCCGAGTGTCCTGCGACGGGAGCGCGGTAACGGTACCGCGGCAAGGACGACGATAACGAAGGAGCACGATAACGCTATGCACGATAATTCTCGCGACCACCGGACGCTTCTAATAATAGTCGGCAGTCGCGTATCGATCCGCCACCCCGCGAAAGATAGTACTCTCGATTCAATCGTCCCACTGAAACACCGCGCCGACGAACGCTCGCCTCGTCCTTAGACGAAGCGGCGCGATCGCTCCGGCCGCCCCGTCCCGCCGCGCTCTCGTTATCAATCGGCGGAACGGACTATTTATATCGCGAATCCGCGAGCTTCGATACGCGCTACGAGGACCGCTGATGATAATCGGCCTCTCGTCTCGTCGTCGACGGATACTATACACGATTAGCTTCTCGCGCCGCGAAGACTCGCGTACGAGAGATTTTTCCTCGAAAATTCCCAATGACACGCGCTGCACAGCGATAACCTCGTTGCATCACGCGTGCCAGATCATCTAGAAACGTATCACTCTATACGGAACTATTAATAAACAACGTGATCATAGGAAACGAGGAAAAAACGGAGTTCCTCGCGCGACTTCGGATCTCCGAATCCCAGACGCCTCGAACCTCTTTCCGCGGCTTCGCTCGCGACCCCCTCGATTCCCGCGAGATTCATCGGAGTTCCCATGGTAGCATTCACCGTGTCTATTTACGTAACGGCCGTGTTTTCCTCTCGGCGTCACCGCGCGCGCGAGCGAGCGAGCGAGCCACGGATATCGAAACGTTACGTTCGCTACACTATTTACGGTGGCAGCGTTTCTCGGAGAGCGCGTTCTTCGCCAAGTTGCTCCGCGTCTGCAACTTGTACAGCAGAAATACGCGGCGATCCTCTCGAACGGCCGCGCGCGTAAAATAGTCCCGCAGGGTTTATTTTCATCGGCTCCACTTATTTTCGCCGCCTTATGCTCGCCGTTTCCCAAGGATGCCGCGGACGGTCTGGCGTCGGGACCGCGAGCGGCAGGGTGCAGAGGCGTGGGCGCAAGGGCGCGGATCCCTCCGCGCCTCCGCGCGCCTCCTCGCGCGTCTCCTCGCGCGGCGAAGGGCTACTCCCTCCCTGTGTAGTTCGCGGTGGAGATCTCGAGGTGGAACGCAAAAGACGACAGCGATCCATATATTTGGGCTCTATTCACAGCCGGGCTTTGGTCACTTGCCAAATCTATTTTTCCCGGCGAAGGCGGGATCGCGTATTGTGCCCGTGCTAATTCCGTCGCGTCGTAACGCGGCCCGATCTCCGTGCGCGGGTGTTGCCCGTTTCTCGGTCCTCCTCGGCTACACGCTCGCACGGGCTCCACGGTTACACGCGCGGACGCCGGCGACGGCGGACCTCCGAGCGATCTCGCCGCCGCGCGATCGGCCGAAAGCCGTTCCAGGCCGCGTTTCGACCCGCGGCCGGCTTCTAGAACCTTTTCATCGGCTGGACAGCGCGACTGAAAGGAACGCGTCGATCGATCGCCGCTGCTATTTCTATTTTTATCGCGACGGCTCGTTGCTACGCGAACGGCGGCTCGTTCCTCGCGCTTCGCACCCGATACAATTTTTGCGATCGCGGCCGACGGCGGACCGATATCGAGAGCTTCGCTCTTTTTCTTTTTCTACTTCTCTTTCTTTCCTTTTTACCCGTGATTTTCTAATATCGCCGCGCGTTTTGGAATCGGTAGCTTCGAGCGTTCCAATGGCGGCTTCGCAGCCGATAGAAACTTTGCGATCGTAGAACGGCGGACGAATCGATAAAAGCTTCGCTCTTTTTCCTTTCCTCCTCTTTTTATTTCATTCCTCTTTTCCCAAGATTTCCTATAACACCGTCACGCGTTCCGGAATCGGTAGCTTCCGTGCGTACCAATGGCGGCTCCACAGCCGACACAGTCTTCGCGATCGCAGAACGACGGACGAATCGATAAAAGCTTCGCTCTTTTTCCTTTTCTTCTCTTTTTATTTCTTTCCTCTTTTCCCACGATTTCCCGTAATACCGCCGCCCTTCCGGAATCGGTAGCGTCGAGCGTTCCAATGGCGGTTCCACAGCCGATACGATCTTCAGATCTCAGAACGACGGTCGAATCGATATCGGAAGCATCGCTATCCCTTGCCTTCTCAGTTTTCCTATTCTTTCCTTTTTCTTCCCCTTTTCCTCCATTTCTTCCATCGCCGCGTTTCAATGGCCGCAACCGCAGCCGATACAATTTCTCCAATCTCAGGACGACGCGTGAACCGATATCGAACCGCTGTCCCTTGTCTTCTCATTTCCCTTTTTTCTTTCCCTCCCTCCCTGGCGATTTCCCCGACATCGCCTCGCGTTCCGGAATCGGCATCCTCCGCGCGGCCCGCGTCGCCGATAAGGTCTTCTCCCTCCCTCCCGCGGCGTTCCCCTGTTTTTCGAGGGTCGAACGGGCACGGTCAGCGTAGGAGACCGCGAACTCTCGCACACGCGCGCGTCGCGCAGCGTACGAATAGGTGGTCGCCGAGCACGCGAGGAGGGGGTAGTAAACATAACCCAGATTCGTAAACGGTGGTGGCATCCGGCCGAAGAGAGGCGACGAGAACGGGCAAAACCGATAACCCGGTCCAACGGCGGCCGCTCGTGAAAGTGGACACGGCGACCAGACGCAAAGGTCGCTCCGGACGACCTAGACCAAGTCCGCCGGACGAGCCTCCCCTTTTTCGTTTTCCATTCTCCGCGTTTCTCCGCCCGTTCCTGCTTCCGCGTCGATCGCGCGCTACGCGGCCGTCCCTTTCCTTCGCCGCGGAACGGCACGTTTTTTCGGTTTACGCTGGGTTCGATCGGTTTCGACGATCCGCGTTGCTTTCGCATCCAGTGATCCGAAGGCTGCGCCGATGGAGTCCTTGTTCGCGATCGAACGCGCAGCGGGGTGCTCCTGGTCGATCCAGAAATTAACCCTTCGCGCTCGGCAGTATTTCGTTAGCAATAACGCTTTCTAACTAAAGACGATGGTTTTTTTAAATTGAATTCAAAGGGAAGTTACAGGTGAATTGAGAAGTAGCTTTTTTATCTGAATATTTTGCGCACCGATGCGTTATACATAGTTGAGTATTTAATATTAAATTTTCTAATTTTACTGCGTCAAATCGAATGGTGACTATCAGTTGCCATTTAATTTGATACGACAAAAACGCGAAGTGTTGTATATGTAATATTAACCATTTGTGCAAAGGGTTAAGAACGGGTCATATGATATTCATAGGAAAAGATGCGTACCTAATTTCTGGAATTATGAGGCATACCACAATGAATTTATTAATAAGAATTATATACGATTTCATATGTTCGATTGGAGATTAACTATGTCAGATGTTTATCTATGTCACGTGGTAAACAATGTAATACATAGTTCTCGATCATATGACAATGTCGTTCGCGATCTTGACAACTGTACGTACCAATGATTATTTACCTTGAAATGCAGATAAAATGCAGATATTTTCATAATGATTCATGATGAAACAATAATAATAACTATTATAGACATAATATACTTATCCGAGAAAGTTTGTTACCAGATAAATTGTGCAACATTCCTAAACATATAGAAACTAATAGAATTTCAAGAGCACAACCTGTACAAAAACGCCCTAGTTTCGGGGTAGCTCAGCGCTTCCCGAATTCCCCGAGAATATAAAAACGATAATCTTCGAAAATCGTACGGTTTAAGGAAAATGTTAGAGAACATTCGTTCGTTCAGATCAGAAACAACAATCAATCTTCGAAAATCGTACAGTTTAAGGGAAATATCGGAGAACGTTCATTCGTTGAAATCGAGCAAACACCCCACCCCCAGGATCGATCTTCGATCGAGCGATTCCTGCCGTTTCGTAATTCCGTTGGTCGGCCGAATCCGCTTCCTCGTTCGGTTGTTTGCCAGGTCCGCGGCGAGGTTTTCCCTCCGGAAACGCGAAAATACGAGCGCGCCGAACGTACGGACGAATATTAATGCCTGTTTTCGCACGTGTAGACGTTTATTTTTACTCGTATTTTTAGCAGTCGATATTTTCGAAAGAGTCCGCCGCTATTTCGGTCCCAACACGCCGCGCGGCGTATTACCAAGCGAGCGAGCGAGCGAGCGAGCGAGCTAGCTAGCGGCCACCTACGAAGAGAGGAGCAGCGGCGGATCTCTCTCTCCCTCCGTTCTCCCTCGTGCTCTTGATCGGCCTCCCGGTTCTCCGGCGTTTCCTCCGCGACCGGTCGATCGCTTTCCGTTCCACCGGAGAAATTCGTGGGGGTATCGAGGGAACGAACGCGCGACGGCGGAACGTAGCGAACGTGTTCGGACGTTCTTATCGATTCGGCTATTTCGAGAGAATAGCAGTCGACGGCATAATCGCGCGTATAGGCGATTAAACGGAGAGTTACGCGACCGATCACGGAAATAGACGTCGAGTTTCAGGTGCGCCGCACCCGATCGAATCGATGGGCGGTCACCGGAGGGGGAGGAGATCCACGGAAGGGGTTGGCGCGATCGTTTAAGATACTCTGTCTACGAGATCGTTGAAAAATCGCGATCGTAACGCGAGAAGCTAGACGAAGCTAGGCGAGAGTCGTTCGGTACTCGTCTACGTTGCTATTTCGAAGGGGGTGAAAGGGCCGGTCACCGGAGGAGATCGACGGAAGGGGTTGGCTCGATCGTTTAAGATACTCCGTCTACGCGGAGATCGTTGAAAAATCGCGGGAAGCTAGACGAGAGTCGTTCGGTATTCATCTACGTTGCTATTTCGAAGGGGGTGAAAGGGCCGGTCACCGGAGGCGGAGATCGACGGAAGGGGTTGGCTCGATAAGTTACTCCGTTTACGAGAAGATCGTTGAAAAATCGCGGGAACGATCGTAACGCGAGTCGAGGCTAGACGAGGCTAGGCGAGGCGAGAGTCGTTCGGTTCCCGCTCGCGTCTACGTTGCTGCTATTTCGAAGGGGGGTGAAAGGGCTGTAGCTAGGTAAGCCGCTAAAAATAACGTCGGTACATCATATCGAGCGGTCGTCTATAAATAGCCAAAAGTGACACAAGAGGCCCTGGATGGATCGGAGTCACGAGCGGAGCTCTACCGGACACGCCTCTCGCACCTTGCTCCTCGCCGCTCGCGGCGCTCCTCCCTCGCCTCTCTCGTCCTTCGCGCGCGCGCCTCCCGCCACGCGCCACGGAAAAATCTTTGCACCGATCTACGCGTCGATGGGCGAGCTTTCGTTCGTATCCACCCCCACTCGGCCCCGTCCCCGCCGTCGTCGTTGTCGTTGTCGTCGTCGTCGTCGTCTCGTTCCGTCTCGGGGGTCCCGCGGTAACGCTGGCGTCGTTCCATTTGTCAGCGATTCTCGTCGTTGGACGTTCGACGGAGGGGCGGCGGGGGGCCGGGGGGGACGAGGCACGACGCGGTCGAGGGTTTCCCGACCCAATTTCGACGGATCGCCGACGCGAAGACGACGCGAAGACGACGCACGCGGCCGCGCGGGGGATCGGGGCCTCACGGAAAAATCGGTTTCAATGAAACGCTGCGCGTGTCGGAGTTCTAGGAACGACACCCTTGTCGAGATTTCGACGATGGTGCTCCGTTCCAGAGGGAAACGAGGTTTAACCCTTTGCGGACGGATGTCGACGCTTTACCGAGATCGAACTTTCATGTTTATGATACTAAGTTGCAAATGATTCAGTTGCTCAGACAGCAAGAAACCGGTACCTAATTTCCTTGTTTCATGTTATTTAGGCATTCGATGTGTGATTTGCCAGAATCTATAAAAGGTTTTGTATAGTTCAGAGAATCTTCGGTCGCAAAAGGTTAACCCTTTGCGAGCGGATGGCATTTCGGTGGGATGAAACGTTCAGGTTTGGAAGACTGTCGTGGAGAAATTTCACATAGTTCTCAAGAGAATATTTCATAAATATTTCATAAATATTCTTATTAACCGACGTTCATTTTAATCAGGTGAAAACACCCCTTAACCTTTGCGAACGGATGTCGACATTTCAGTGAGACGAGGTGTGGTTTGGAAGACTAAGTCGTGGAACAATGATCTAATTAGTCGAACAACGAGAGACACGTAGTTATCTTTTGTTCTATTAATTAAGCGATTGATATAGAATTTAGCTTCATACGTTTCGAAGAATCTTCGTCCGCAAAGGGTTATGTTTCATACTGTAATTAGGGGTTGGACGATTGGGGTTGCGTGTTGTAGCGGGGTAGCGTCTCTGGCTGTGACGGTGGAGGTCGTAAGTTCGAGTCTCCACGGTTTGGGATTCTTTTTTCTTCTTTGGATCGTTGTCTGGAAATAACTCGCGCTTTATTGTTGTGATGTTATTTGTGTCGATGTGATTGCAATTATTAATGACTTATCGATAGGGCTTATAGTCTGGCGATAACGTGTGAGATAAGTATTGCGGTATACTTTTTTGCTTTTGATGATTGGAAACTAATAGTTGCTTGGAATAATGTGCAAGGGTAGAATATTTGTTATGAGTAGTTGTATGGTGCTGGATAGAATTTTGTAATGTTCCTATGCGAATGTATTAACACTAAAACTGCCTGATGTCTTCTTTTCGCAGTTAGAAAGGTAACAAATGTTTCTCTGGGAAATTGTTAAAGAAATTCATTTAGCACTATGCAAATTCAAAAACATTGGCAATAAACAATTGCTATATCAACGTAAATACCACAATACTGACGTAAGTCATTTAGAAATTACAATTCAAAGAAAAAAAAGGAATCTCAAACAAATGGAGACTCGAACCCATGACCTCCGTCGTCTTAGCCAGACATGCTACCCTAGTGCTACAACACCTTATCGTTCCAACTTTCTCCCAATCGTCACATTGCAATTACAAAAAAAAATAAAAGAAACTATACAAGAAATAATAATCATAATAATAAGAAAAAATATAATACTAAATCATTATGACTATTGCACGTGAGTCTAGCCGAATGTCACCGTACCAGATAACATTATTTCCAACATAGAAATATTTTCAATCGTCGTTTCATCTAGCGTATAGCAATTCAATTTTCTTTGGGTCACCGGTGACCCCATATTCAACGTGTTACTCCCTTTAAAAACCGAGGACCACAAAAAACCCATAAGCATTCCCCATTTCTACGTGTCCATCGAACGGAATCTACTGCGACGCCCCCGGGACCCCAGAATCTACGCATCGGCGAAAAGACGATTCGCGCGAGTCGTTTCCGCGTAACTCTCGAAGATGGTTCAGCCACCGGTCCGGCCGATCGATACGGGCTCGCTCGGGGTGCAGCGAAGGAGAAGAGAAACCGAGCGCGCCACACGCGAAGAGGAGGGATCACGGGCCGAGAAGGGGTGACCTTGCTTCCTATTTTCGGAAGGCGGCTTTCTCGTGACCCGTTCGGTCGGAAGCTTTCGGTCGTCGCGAGCGACGGTGCCCGCGGGAAGCGGCGGGAATGGAAGAAACTAAAACGCCGGGGGAAGGGGTAGCACTCTGGGGTAGGGGTTGACGTTGGCGTCCGCGATCGCGTCAGGTTCGAGACAAGGGAGGAGCGTATCGATCGAATCGAAATATTTCGAATCGCTCCTGAAACTTCGTCCAACCGAATCCCTCTACTTCCAACGAACAACCATTCAACAGCGAAGACAAAATTCCTGAAACCGTCAACGAAGATTCGAAGAATGCGTAGTGTCCGAATTCAACGTCGAGAGGATGCGTGAACTGGAAACGTGGGCGGGAAGAGAAGCGACGATCGGCGGCGGCGCGGGGGGCGAGCCGCCGCGCGATTACGTTGCGGTCGCGCGCCGCGGAAAAACAGAGGGAACGAGAGAAATAGAACCGGCCGCGTCGAGGTGGCGTTGGCGGTAGCGTCGGAGGGGTCTATAAATAGGCGAGATTCGCGAGATTCGCGCGGTGCGCGAGGCTCGCGCTGCGCGGCGCCACGGTCGCGCGGTGACGGCAGAACGCGAGTGATCCGCGAGAGAGGCGGCAGCGTGGCCCGCGCGCACGCAGTGTTTCCTCGATATCCGGGCGGCGCGCGCGAATCTCGCTCGAATCCGCCGAGCGACGGGGCTCGTTCGCTCGTTTCGCCGGTGTTTCCCGCGTTTCTGTCGGTCTCGGAGTACGGTGTCCTGTCACTGCCACCACCGCCGCAACTGCCACCACAGCTGCCACCGCCATCGCTACCGGCGCGACCGCGACGCCGACGATGAGAGTGACCGCATTGTTCGCCACCGAGAAAGGTGCATATCACGCGACAGTTTTTTTTATTTTCTTGTTAGTACGTGGTCTTATTGGCTTGGACTCTTGCTTCCGTTATCCGGGAGCCAACTGTTCGAGCTCGTCCTTTTCCCTCTCGCTGAATGGCCTGTCTTTCGCAACAACGTTATTCTCGTCTCGCGCCGACCCGACCCAACTTCAGGCTTCGAGTTGCGTCTCGACTCGTTTAGATTCCGCTTCGCACCGTTTCATCGAGAGACGAGCGGTGCGCCAACCGGAAAACGGTTTCCAATGCGCCGGCAACGGCGACAGTGACGGCGACGGCGAACACCTGTTGTTCTTGCTCGCAGCGCATCCGTGCTGCCCCCGAGTTTCACGAGACAGTACGCGTTATCGCGGTTTACGGCTGTTTTCACGCTCGGCTCGGTCACTACGGGATGACGGTTACTCTGGACTTCATCGGAAAATCGAATGGCGGCTACTGGGAATCGGGACGAACGGAATCGTGCACGCTTGGAAGTCGATCCGCGTCGATAATCGAACCGTATGATGAATATAGTCGAATTTCCGAGAAGAACGCGATTCGCGGCGAAATTGACACGCGTTGTCGAGCGGATTCAGAAATAAATAACCTGGAAAGTATAAGTGATACGAGCAAATGCTTCGGACAGTTGTAAGGTACAGATTTATATTATGGTGGTTGGATTTTGTTTACGTTACTGGGACGTTATGACGTTTTCCTATTGACGATGAATATTCTGCGGTTCGATTGCGACGTTATATAAATAGACAAATTTATTCTGACGTAATGTTTATTTTCCGAATAACAGTCATTTCGAACTGACTACTCAGTGACGCATAACCTACAATTTCCGTCACACGAGTAGTCAAATTTTAGCGTTTATTTTGTTCACATTTCTAGAATATTACGAAGTTCTTCAATCGACAATAAACATTCTATTTCAATCGCAAAGTTATATAAATAGAGAAACAAAATTTATTCCACGGAATGTTTACTTCAAAACAAAAATCATTTCGAACCGACTACTCAGTGACACATAACCTCCAATTTCAATTGTGCGAGTAGTCAAATTTAAAGATATACTTTTTCCACATTACTAGAATATTACGAAGTTCTTCAATCGACAATAAACATTCTGTTTCAATTGCAAAGTTACAAAAATCGTTCCATACACGGACTACTCATCGACGCACCCTCCAATCTCCATCACGCGAGTAGTCAAATTCTTCAATCAAACAATAAACATTCTGTTCCAATTGCAAGGTTACAAAAATAAACAAACAAAATTTATTCCACGAAACGTTTATTTCCAAATAAAAATCATCCAATACACGGACTACTCATCGACGCACCCTCCAGTCTCCGTCTCGCGAGTAGTGAAATTTTCGGGTTCCGTCGACAGGCGACGCACTGTGCGCACGTTGCTCACTGGAACGGGGTCCGCGCCACTTAGACGGAGTCAAGGGATCAATTTAGGACGGCGACGCGTCGTTCGTCGTCGGACGAGCGATATCCGATCGGTATCCATCGGAAACTCGGCCGGCTTTCACCTTCCGTGGAATCTCCGCATCCCCGAGAACGCTTCTCGCGGCGCGGCGGCACACGCGTGCACGGCTCGAAAGCCTCGAATCTGGGACTGCATCGTCGAAGCGTGCCAACTCGCGGAGATCGGGAATGTCCGCGGCTCCTAGCGATTCGACCGTCGATCGGCGGATGGCGAGAAAAACGCTCGGGGCGGCGGGTCGGGTCGGGACGGACGGACGGACGGACGGACGGGGCGAGAGAAAAAGATAGATAGAAGCGCGTGCACGCTCGCCGCGTTTAGTAGGCGCGTATATAAATGTCATCCTATATATAGCGAGCGATCGTCTAATCTTAGCTAGTCGGCCACCGGCCAGGAACACGAGCAAAAAGTTTCGTCGACTCCTATTCGACGGTGCGCTCGTCTCTGTCGCAGGCTTCGCTCGGGTTCGACTCGATATCGCCTAGTTTTCGCACAGTTTGTTGCTCTGGTTGTAGGAGACATTGGGAAAATCCAATGTTGAGCAACGAAGCGGGGTTGTCTTGTTGGTTTGATTCAATATCGCCTAGTTTTCGCACAGTTTGTTGCTCGGGTGGTAGGAGACATTGGGAAAATGGAATGTTGAGCAATGAATCGAAGTTGTCTCGATGGTTTTCATCGAACCAACGCTCCTGCGGCTTAGGTTTGGTTCTATATCGCCTGGTTTTCTTGTAGTTCGTTGCTTTGGCTACAGGAAACATTGGAGAAATGAAATTTTATCCAACGAATCGAAGTTGTTGCGTTGGTTCGACTCAATATCGCCCAGTTTTCTTGTAGTTCGTTGCTTTGGCTACAAGAAACATTGGAAAAATGAAATATTGTCTAACGAATCGAAGTTGTCGCGTTGGTTCAATGATAACCAACGCTCCTGCGGTTCGATTTCGACTCGATTTCGCCTAGTTTCCTTGTAGTGCGTCGCTCTGGCTGCATAAAACATTGAGAGAGTGAAGTGTTTTCCAAGGAATCGAAGTTGTCGCGTTGGTTCGACGAGAACCAACGCTCCTGCAGCACCTCGTTGGGCTACAGCGTCGAATTTAACCCTTTAACTGCGAACAGCGGCTGTATGCGCTCAGCAGGAGTCGCATTCTTCGGTGAACATCACCTTCGCACTCGAGAGTTTTTCACCGGCAGTATTCGTCATCTAATTTAACGATAACTCGCTGATGAATTAAGCAACAAAGCTATTTCTCTTAAATATTTTGCATAGCAATACAGTATTTCATTTAGAATACTAAGTATTTCACTTCATTCTATTGCCGTAACAAATCAAGTGGTGACTGAGTGTCACCCCTCGATTGTAAAGGGTTAGAAATGTCTTGAAGTTAATGCGTCTCGCAGAATATACAATAAATCCTGTAAAGAATAACAAACAGAATACTCCCCAGGAAAAAAGAACCTGCCGCCATATTGGCGCTGATTCCCAAAACAAACGTCAAACGTTAATTATTAAAGGGTCAACCCTTTGCACCGGAAGTATTTCCAACGAAGTACTTAACGTTTCCCATCAAGACGAAGACGATATTCTTCGAAGCTACCTCCAAGAGAATTTACAAGTAAACCGAGAAACCAAAACTCCACACACCGCTACCCAGTTCAACGTTGAACACGAAATTCGACAGTCCTACTGCATCGGATCGAATGATAACGAAGAGTCACCTCCCGAGTGCAAAGGGTTAATCGCGAGCGATAGTCGGCCCGTCGCCCCGGGCGATTCGCGCGAGCCAACGACCGTGCCGCGATCCTCTTTTCGTACCTCGGCGAACGTTCCGACGAAAGACGACGCGTTTCCTGCTACCGCTGCCCCGCATTGGCGTCGTTTCGCGGTATTCCCACGGTATTCCGACGGTATTCTCACGGTATCTTCGCCGGGAGGAGCAGCGGCGAGGGCCAGCCAGCACCACCTCGGTCCGTCTCGGTTCGCCTCGGTCCGTCTCGGTTCGTCTCGAGCGAGTCCTCGAGCAACAGTTTGCTCGACCTACACACCGACATTCGTCCGCTAATAATATCGCCGTGTACCGAGACGGTAGCCGCGGCGGGCGATCTCGAGGAACGCGAAACGCGGAAACGCGTCGGAACAGAAAGAGAAGAACGCGCTCCGCCCGGCGCCTTCTTCCGTGCAACGACCGGTTGATCGCGAGCTGGACGGAGGAACCGATCGAGACCGAAGACTCGCGATCGTCGAGGAGTTTTCCGCCTCGATCGGTTCCGTCGAGCTCGCGACCGGTCGTTGCACGGAAGAAGGCGCCGGGCGGAAGTCGTCGTTCAAGCAGCCGATCGCTCCTATTCCTCTCTGTCGACTCGTTTCCGCGTTACTCGAGATCGGCCGGCGCCTTCTTCCGTGCAACGACCGGTTGACCGCGAAGAGAGGAGCCGATCGAGACGGAAGAGACTCGGGATCGCCGTCCCGTTTCGGGAGCAGGGCTGACCGGTAAAGACGGACGAGAAAGAGAGGAGAGCGAAGCACGCGCGTCGGAGGGCGGCCCTCCTTCGATTAACCTTGGACTTGACTCGAAGGAATGCGGCGTGCAGTGACCTCTGCTCCTCCGCCGACTCGGCGCTCGCCCGTGCTCTCGCGATCGGCATCGGTAACGTCGATCGCGCGTTTTTTCTTTTTTTTTTCTTTTTCTTTTTCGACTCGACCGTGTTCCCGTTCGAGACACGACGCCGCCCCGGCTGTTCGCATCGCTGAATCGACTTTCCATTTTGTTTCAGAAGACGTGGGCTATAGGAGCGTCGAGATCGCGTCCGCGTTTACGCATTTGCCGCAAAAGGGTAAGTGTGGCGGGGGACGTGCTCGGCGAGGAATCGTTTCGGTGGTCTTTCGGCGCGAGTGTCTCGGGGGAAGCGAGCAATTTTCTTGCGCCGGAGTGGATGGGGTTACCCGTAGGACCGTATCGCGTCGCGTGCACCTCCTTTTGGCTCGTTCGGACGCGGTTTCGTTCGTGTCGCGTTGTGTTGCCGTTGCGCTTCGTGTTTCCTCTTTCTCCTTCGTTTTCGCGTTTGTCCTCGGCTTGTGATTCCATCTTCGTCTTTGGCTTCGTACCTTCGTCTTCACCTTGAACTTCTAATTTCATCTTTTAATTGCATCTTCATGTTCATCTGTACCTAAATCTTTACCTTTACCTTCACCTTCACCTTGAACTTCTGATTTCATCTTCTAATTTCATCCCTATCTTCATCTTCCAATTTCATATTCTAATTGCATCTTCTTCTTCGAATTTCGTCTTCTAATTGCATCTTTGTCTTCATCTGTGCCTTCATCTGTACCTTCATCTTCACCTTAAACTTCTAATTTCATCTTCGAATTTCATCCCCATCTTCATCTTCCAATTTCATATTCTAATTGCATCTTCATCTTCATCTATACCTTCATCTTCGTCTTCATATTCATCTTCACCTTAAACTTCTAATTTCATCTTCGAATTTCATCCCCATCTTCATCTTCCAATTTCATATTCTAATTGCATCTTCATCTTCATCTATACCTTCACCTGTACTTCATCTTCGTCTTCCTCTTCCTCTTCATTTTCCTCTTCAACTTTTATTCTCATCTATGCCTTCTTCACCTAATTTCATCTCCAGCTTCCCCTCCGCCCCACCTTCCTCCCCCCATACACACGTCTCCTCGAATCTCTATCCGATCCATCGATCGGTTCCTCGATCGCGCCCACCTCGTAGACCCGTAAAAATCGGCCGAACGGGAACAACGCGATAAGTTGGCCGCGCTCGCGTTCACTCTCACGCCCGCGCACGAGGAAATTCTATAAATAGCCGCGCTATCGAGTCCCGAGCGTCGGATCCGAGATAAAGATCGTGAACGAGAGCCCGTGGCAATTTTCGCGGTCGCGTATCTCCCGTGACGTCCGCCGCGCGCCGTTTCCTGAACTCGCGCGAATCGCGAGGCGAACGTTCACGAAAAACGCAGAAACCGGGGGGAACATTAACCCTTTCGCGACGGGTGCCGCGTATATACGGCAGCCACTTTTTGGTCCACGGAGGCTGACGCCGCTTATACACAGCAGTCATTTATTACTTTGCAGCGGCAGTCGCTCATTGGTTTTTTTATATTATTATTTTATTTCAATGGCGGACTCAAAATAAAGCTACAAATACGAACGCCAAACTGGACCGCGCGACACGGCGCAACGGACGATTCCTTTTTCTCGCTGTTTCTTTTGTCGTTCGCACTGTGACAATGGTGCAGGCGATGCACGTGTATACAATGTATAAACATAAGATAATGGGGGGGGGGGGGGCAGAGAGACAAAAGTGCGAACACCAAGAAACGATCAGCCCGAGAGAGCCACGGGAGTACACTAAATTTTAACGTGAATTTTTTAATTGTCATTAATAATTGAACCCTTTAAAATGCTGGTCTCGTGCACCGATGTCGACCAAACGAGAAGTTCGCTGTCAGTCCGTAGAATCCAGCCCAAACGAAAAGTCTACTGCCAGTCCACAGGGACTGACGCCGTCTAGATACGACAGCCGCTTATTGGTTTTTTTATATTATTATTTTACTTCAATGGCGAAAAATCAAGCTACAAATACATTGGCGGCGAAGTATGGTTGCGCTTTCGCGAAAAGTGGCAAAGCATGGTCGGTCGCACTGTTGCGGAAAGTAGCGAAGAATGGTACAGGTGCGCCGTCGCGAAAGGGTTAACCGTTCGAGTGCCAGCGGTTTTTGCAGAAACTTGCTTGGAGAATGCCGACCGATAGTTTCTGTCGTTTAACCCGTTGCACTCGGAAGTTTTTTTATTAGAAACATTTTAATATTTGACGATGAGGAACTATTTTATTTCAACGGAAAGCGAGAAACGAGGGGAACGTTAACACGTTGACTGCCACGGGGGTCGCCGGTGACCCTAAGCGAATCGAATTACAATTCACTCGGTTAACACTTTGACCGCCTGGACGTATGAGATATAAGAAAACTACTGGGACAATCGTCATAAAGAATCGTGATTTTTTCATTTCCGCTTTATTAACAGGACTGTTTCGAGTGCATGGAAGTTTTGATGAATGTTTACGTGGCAGTCAAAGTGTTAAACGAGGATTATTCGCAAACATTTCTATATTATAAATAATGCTGCCCATTGCGACATTCAGTTTGATGAATCATGCAATGATGATAATATCAATTCAGTGGAATGATTTAATATTGTATTTTCTCCATTTTGTGTATTTCGCTCTATGAAATCGTGCGGCGTTCAACGTGTTAACGAAAAACGCAGAAATGGGGGGAACATTAACACTAGATTTACGGGCGTTCGTTCTACACTTTATTCTATTGTTCCCAGAAATTTAAGCGTTCGTCCATAAATTACGAAAATTGTAGTTTAAAAACTAGAGAATTGCAATACGTATTCGCATAATTTCCCGAAGCAGAATCGACGAAAGCTGTTACTAAATAATGTTTGAAAGATTCGGTATCCGTCAAATTGACGGGTTCCATAAATCTAGTGTTAATGAAAAACGAGAAATGAGGGGAATATTGACGGAAAGCGAGAAACGACGGGAACGTTAACACGTTGACTGCCACGGAAACCTTCGGAGTTTGATGTATCGCTTATTCTTCCGTAGAAAAAGATAAAGAGGAACAATTACCTGTTATTTGGTATCTTAATGTTCGCGTTACACTGTCTAGTAATTTACGCTACTAAACATTCTCATTCGACATTAGTTATCCGAGAAATTATAATTATTATCAAGCAATTTGGAAACTACGGTTATCGGTGACCGACCTGGCAGTTGACGTGTTAACTGAAAACGGGAAATGAGGGGAATGTTGACGAAAAGAGAGAAATGAGGGGAACATTAACCCTTTGCACTAGAAAGTTTTTGATTAGAAACATCCGAAATTTTCCAACGAGATATAGGCGATATTATTTGAAACTAGTTTGACGATGATTCACAGGGTAGCTATACAAAGTTTAATTTAAAATACTAAATATTCAGTTTCATAGTTTTCTTGTATCAAATCAAGTGGTGACTGAGAGTCACCTTTCGAGTGCAAAGGGTTAAAGCCTGAGCGCCGGCAACGTACCGGCCACTTAGCCCAAACTTCATTCGCTAGTATCTAATCAATGAGTAGCCAAAAACAATGTTCAAAACATTATACATTTCCGTAAAATAGTACATTCTAATTGCATATTCGTCAAATCCAGAAATGGAAATCCAGAAATCTGCATTATTGCGGTCAAGCGATAGACTCAGAATCCCGCGTTTTCACGGGGCCGGCGCTCAGTGTGTTAATAAACTTGTGTTTTCCCTTCGAGTTAATTTCAAAGAATATCGTCTTCAAATGTTATCGTCAAAAAATGTTAAACATTTCTATCGAGAAATTTCCTAGTGCAAAGGGTTAATGGAAAGCGAGAAACGAGGGGACCATTAACACTAGAACTACCTCGCATTTAATACGATTAATACGCAATTCCCATAGAAACTGTAACAATAGATTATTTTCAGTTTCTTCAGACATTCATTATAGTACTCAAAGGGAGCTATTCATTTTCAAAATCATTTCGGGTACTCAATTGCTAAACAAACAAATCGAAACCAGTGATTTCGACTGTCACGGTAGTTCTAGTGTTAGCGAAAAGACAAGAAACTCGAGCAATCGGTGGATATTATCTGTGCGCGCAGAAATGGCCAGGGACACGCCGGGTTCACCCATGTCTAGACCGCGGGACCTGGTCGGCGGAGTTGGCGGCGCTACGGCCACCTTGACATCCAACGTCTATCATACCGCCTCCGGCGACCCAACCACGACCACCCTTCACGGTCACGCGCTCCAGCAAAAGATACTAGAGGTAATACTTCGTCTTCCTCGGTTCCCTCTTCTTCTTCTTCCTCCTCCTCCTCCTCTTCCTTCTCCCTCGTCCTCGTTCTCTCGTTTTCGTTTCCGTTTCCACTGCCATTCCTATTTCTTTGCTGGTCCCTCGCGGTGTTCGCCATTGGCCGAACGTCGGCTCGCCGGTTTTTTCCCAGGCGAAAGTAAAACACGGGCCCATGCCTCAGTTGCAGCAACAGCACCAGCTTCAGCAGCAGATCCTTCGGCAACGATATCAGGCGCAGGAACGGCAACTAGCCGAGTTTCACGAGCAGCAGATGCATCAGTTAAAGGTGAGTTTTTTTTTTTTTTGTATTAGATGATCTTATGTTGTGTGTGTATCGGTACTGATTCTCTCTCGCGATTCCCGGTGCAGCTCTGGGAGCAGCAGAAGCAGCTGGAGGAACATCGAAGGGAGAAGGAGCGCATCGAAGCACTCCGGAAGAAGGACAAGCATGATCACAGCGCGATCGCATCGACGGAAGTCAAGCAACGGCTTCAGGTAGCTGGACCGCGAGCTTCGAGCGTTTCGAAGATAGCCGACTCGTAGATCTGCTGGTGCATGGACAAAACTCGATTACTTGGAAAGTAATTGGTGGTTAGTGATAAGAACTGTGGTTAGATTTTGTTGTATTGATAGTAGTTTTTTGAGAATTGATAGTAGGAAGATTTTAATGATGTATAAATAGAGAAACGGGATTTATCTGTGGAGTGCTATTCTTTGAAGAATATTTTTCTTTGTTGCTATCAATCTATATAAATATATTTAACCCTTAGCACTCCATTGTTTTGTAATCTAGCAACTGCAATTAATTTTTATAGTATCCCTAGCGAAAATGAAAAATGCTGTAACATTTTCTAGATCTTTTATTTTCCTTAGTATAAAATTTGGCTGTGTGTAAAATCTAATAATTTTAGGGTAGTTTCTTTGATTCATTAAAATATTTGATATTCTAACTGATGCAATATTGGAGCCTACAGAGTTCAAAGGGTTAACAATGAATACGAGGTTAAGTTATTAACCAGACAGTTATTAATTAGTTTCTGCGATAAAAATGATTTGGTACAGAGATTCTTTAGCAACAGATTAGTAAGCTTGAATTTCTGAAATTGATGCAAATAGTGATCGAGTTTTGTCTATCGCGCGTTGGCAGTCGGCTATCCTCGAAACGTTCGCAGAATCCTGAGACGCTGAAGACGAAGGAACCGTTAAACGATTGCCATTTCAGAGTTTTCTCGTGAACAAAAAGCAAAGGGAAGCCGCCGCAGCCGCGAACGGAGCCGTGCCCGGAACGCCCGGATACAGAAGCTGGTGAGATTTTCCTCGGGGTCGACGAGAAAACGAACCCTGTCCTCGGATTCGGTCTCGCTCCCCTTTAATTTTGCTCGGACACTCGGTTCACTCGAGTCTCGAACCGACGCGAGCCCGATCGCTGACGATAAGCCGAACGTTTGTCCGACAGGTTGCAACCACAATCGGATTCGGCGGGTACCGCGAACGCCTCCTCGCATCCCTATCGTATGCCGCAGATGCTTCAAGAAAAGTTTGCCCACGATTTCCCTCTTCGAAAGACAGGTACGTACACCCGCGACAACCAACACTTGCGTCATGCGAAATATCCCGTGGTGTCGAGTGATTCTCATATTGGTAAGACGTAGTTTCTCTTTCTTTCCCTATTTTTTTCTCTTTCTGCTCTGTTTCTTTCTTTCTTCCTTTCTTTTTTCTTTATCCATTTCTTTCTTTCTTCTCTTTTTCTTCTCTATTTTTGTCTTTCTTACTTCTTTATTTCTTCTCTATTTTTGTCTTTTTTCTTCTCTATTTCTTCTCTATTTTTTTTCTTATCTATTTCTTCTCTATTTTTTTCTTTCTTCTCTATTTCTTCTCTATTTTTTTCTTCTCTATTGCCTCTCTATTTTTTTCTTTCTTCTCTATTTCTGTCTTTTTTCTTCTCAATTTTTTTCTTTCTTTATTTCTGTCCTTTTTTCTTCTCTATTTTTTTCTTTCTCTATTTTTGTCTTTTTTTCTTCTCTATTTTTTCTTTCTCTATTTCTGTCTTTTTATTTCCTTTTCTCTTTCTCTCTCTACTTCTTACTTTCTTTTTCTGTCTCTATTGCTTTGCTCCTCACTCCGACCTGTCTGTCTTCTTTTCTGTCTAGTTTTCTTTCTTTCATGCTCCCCCTTTTTTTCTCTATTTTTCTCTCCCCATTTCTTTCTTTCTTTCTCTGTGTGCCTATGTACGGTAGAATGCCTACTAAAGCATGGTTTTTGCGATACAACGGTCTTGCCTGATAAATTCATCGCCTACCTTGTTTATCAACGATAGTCGCCGAGGCGCGTTTGTCCGTAAATCTTCGGTTCCCCGAGAAACCCGTTCCGACGCAGCGAGCAAGTTAACCTACGATTTCGGTGTGCTGCGAACGCAACAAGTATCGTTCAGAAGTGCGGCCGCTCGTCACCGCGACGCTTCTCACCCACGTCCCGTTCGACTTTAACCCTTAACGGAGCAACACCCCCATATAAGCGACATTCCACTTTTATTTACTGAGTCCAATGTTGCATATATGGTGGGAAAAATAAAAAAAAATAATAAAATATTATCGTTGTAAATATATAATATTTACAAGAAACACTTTGACACTAAACCTATCAAACGAGTCAGAATAATCTATTTCTGATTTATTCTGTTTGTAATTATTAAGAAGATATTTTTCTGAGGAATTATTGAAGAAATCGATTTAGCAGTATGTAAACTGAATTGTAAAATAATTGAAGTCTCGATGGTAGACGCACCCTTAAAGTTAACTGCTAGGTTTAGTGTTATCGTGATAGGTCACTTCTACGAATTACTTTACGCGATAAGTCAGCTTGACGTACTTCCGGTCTGTTAAGGGTTCACTCTTTGCGGACGGACGTCATTTCAGCGAACTGAAATATATTCGCAAGACTAAATCAGAAACATGATTTCATTGAACAGTAGAAGATCAACGCATTGTTTCTTTCTATCGTTTCATTCGTTATTCAACTGAATATTTAATCAACTATCAGCACATACTTTCATTTTCTCTATTATTTGATCAATCATTTGACTGAAAATACAATCAACTATCAGCACATAGTTTCCTTTTCTCTATTACTTAATCAATCATTCGACTGAAAATATAATCAACTATCACACAATTCCCTCTTCTCTATTGTTTAACCCTTTGCACCCCACAAGTTTCTCATTAGAAACACCCAAGATTTCTTAATCAAATACCATCGACATTCAACCTGACTTAACGAGAAATCGTACATAAAGGAACAGTCTGTTATTTCAATATTTCACGTGTCGATTGTACAAAGTTAGAAATATTTTCGAATAATCATCCTTCAATTGAGCGAATTACACTAAGTCGATTTGATTGGTCACCGGTGACCCTCACAGCATTCAACGTGTTAAGACATCGACAATTGCGAAACAAAAAATTCAAAACCGCAAAGGGTTAATCGATCATTCGCTTCCTACACGAATTATCTTCAAAGGTTTCGCGTCTAAACCTTCGTCCGCAAAGGGTTAAGAACGTTCCCAGCCCGAATCGGTTTCTCGCGGTTCCCACCTCGATTCGATCCCGTTCCACGCTTCTCCGTGTCAGCCAGACTCCCCTCCGACCCCTCGAGCGACGCCCGTCATCCGCATCCGTATCCGTTCCCCCGCCCCCGTGTTCGCAATCGTGTTCGCAATCGTGTTCGCAATCGTGTTTTACACTGCGGTTCGTTACGACGACGACCAACAACAACAACTAACCCTGGCTGAAATTGGCCAGCCTCGGAGCCGAACCTGCTGAAGGTGCGACTAAAGCAACGCGTGGAGAGGAACATGGCCGCATCGAGAAACTCGCCGCTGATGGCACGTCGGAAGGACCGCCTGCTCTCGCACCTGAAACGGAAGTCACTGCTAGCAAGTACGTTCTCCACGATCGAACCCTCGATCGAGATTCGATCGACCGTCGAATTCTAATCGGCATTTCCTGCGTGAGAGCATTTAGCGAACGATTCTTTTGCACCCGTGTTCTCGATAACACCGATCGTTGATTTTTCTGCCTTTTTGCCAGTGTCCAATAACAGCATGCCGACGAGACATGTGATCGTCTAACATTTCGAACATTACCGAGCTGCGTCGCACTAGTTCCACGATTTCGCTTGCTATGTACATCTCGCGACGATCTTCGCTCGGTCTCCGTTTTCTTGACGCGTTGAGCGGCGACTTGAGACGTTTGAAGCGCCAACGTGTCGGCCAATTAGCAAACGGCTTCGTTCGCTTGTATCTGATCAATGAGTAGACAGAAAAGATATTCAAAGTATTATACACTTTCGTGAAATAGTACATTTTAATCCTTGGTACTCCAGGTTGTTTTGTAATCTATCAGCAACTACAACTAATTTTTATAGTACTAGCAAAAATGAGAAATGCTATAACATTTCTTCGATCTTTAAATTTCCTTCTTAGTACAAAATTCGGATGCGTGGAAAATCGAATTATTTTAGGGTAGTTTCTAGATTCATTCAAATATTTAATATTGTAACTAGTGCAATATTGAAGCCTATAGAGTTCAAAGGGTTAAATTCTGTATCTTTTATTTTCCTTCTTAGTGGAAAATTTGGATGTGTGAAAAATTTATATTTCTGAATTTAGGTTAGTTCGGTTTGGAAAAAGAATGTTGGAATATTACAGTATTTTTATGGTATCCCTAACGAAAATGAGAAGTGCTATAACATTTCTTAGATCTTGTTTTCCTTAGTACAAAATTTGGATGCGTGGAAAATCGAGTAATTTTAGGGTAGTTTCTAGATTCATTAAAATATTTAGTATTGCAACTGCTACAATATTGAAGTCTACAGAGTTCAAAGGGTTAATCGCATATTCGTCAACTCCAAAAATAGAAATCCAGAAATCCGCATTATTGCTCAAGCCATAAACTCAGAGTCCCTTGTTCTCACGGCGCTCAACGTATTAAGAAATCGAAGATCCGTTGTGACGATCGGTAGAAATAGGAAAGTGCGACGAGCTCGCGCGCAACGGGATTCAAATTTGCCATAGGAAAAACGAGAGACCGTCCGCCCGTTCGAATTTCGATCTTGACCTCGATCGCGATCGCGATCGCGATCCCGATTTCGATGTCGAGTTCGCACGCGGCACGCGGCAGGCAAGCCTCCCGATGTTCCACGCCGCCGCTCTCTGACCGATCGTTTTCCAGATTCTAGCAGCAATCCGGAGTCCGGGCCTAACTCACCGCCGACAGTAGGCAACTCGCAGGCGAGTCCGACCGCTGGAGGTAACGCGGCGGCGATACAGGAAGTGAGTCAGACATTTATTACTAATTTCTTCCGTGTGCGCAGGTTGTTTGTTTTTAGGATTTGTTCGCTGACGGTTTCCTTTTTTTTAGGAAAGCGAGAACACCGCGTACGGCGGACCTCTGACCAGCGGCAGTCAGCAAGGCAGCCTCTCGGACCTCTCGCTGTTCAGCTCCCCGTCCATGCCCAACATCTCGCTAGGCAGACCACACGTTCCTTCCGGTGGCAATGCTGTGAGTTGAACCGATTCGCCATCTTGGTTCAAGATAGGATAGTTCGCCGTTTGAGTGCCAGCGGTTTTTGCAGAAGCTTGGAGAATGCCGAGCGATAGTTTCTGTCGTTCAATCCTTTGCACTCGGAAGTTTTTTACTAGAAATATTTTAACACTATGCAGTGGTGTTGTACACAAAGTATCGCCCAGTGGCCGGCGACAGCACTCTAGTATCGTTTGCATTATGTTCGTGTTTTGTTTAGGTAACTATAAGTTAGTGTCAACAAGTTTTTATTGACAAGCGAAGTAAGCCGAATAAGTGCTGTCCACGCCGAGCGAATATATTTTTACGAGACGTGCGGACGGCTGTGTTAACATTTTCTAATGAGATACAGACGATATTTTGTGACACTCGAAGAGAAATCACACGTACATTGAGGAACTATTTTATTTCAATATTTCTCAGTGGCGCATTATACAGAGTATAATATTAAATATCAAGTCTTATAGTTTTACTGTATGAAATCAAATGGTGAGAGTCACCTCTCGAGTGCAAAGGGTTAATTTAGAATCTGAATGACACTGTTCTACTTTTACAAAGACAAAGTTTGAATAGTACGATCGTTATTTCCAGTCTTATACGGGCAATAACAAAAATGAGAATGAATAATTAGAAGGAAATAAATAAGCTTATAATTCTACGAACCGATAGACTCACTTTTGATGACTCAATCATTACTGACTCAAAGCTTAATATACTACATTCTAGAATAGCAATAGCAACCAAGATCTAAACACCAATTTCGCGGGAGTCATTCAGTAAAATCGCAATAACCGCAAGGTGACTTGCCTAATCTAACGTACGTTTATGTCCTTGCGGCGTCGCGAGTTCACACGGCTTTTCGTATTTATTTCTATTCATTTGATTTTCCTATTATCAGCTGTTTGGCTGTAACGACCGCTACATATCTAATCCCTGTTCGTTAAATTTCCAGACCGGCTCGAAGCTGGCGACCGTTTCCGAGGCGGAGGTCAGAGCGGCGTTCACGGCGCGGCTGGGGATGCCTTTGACCGGTCAGATGCTGCCGGGCACGTTGCCGTTCTACCCGTCGCTGACCGTGATCGAGGGTGAATCGGGGAACTCCGGCTACATCCACAAACAGATGCAGAACATGGAGCACTCGACGGTAACCAACAGACAGCACCCGACCGCCGCGGTGTACCACAGCGCCGCGGCGGCGGCTGCGGCCGCGGCTGCCGCCGCTGCAGCGGCAGCCACGTCCGCCTCGCCCATCACGGACACGCAAGTAGCGCACGCGAGACTGCAAAAGGCTGGTCACCGGCCTTTAGGTAGTATGTTCTCTCTTCGTTGCTGGCAACCGGTCGTTTGGAGCGGCGAGCGGTAGGCGAGTGCTCGAGACGCGCGGACGGCGGCCGGGGAAGACCGGTCAGGAGATTTCATGGGGTGTGTGTGTGCGGATCACGGGGCGGATGGGGCGACGCCGATGGCGATGGCGAGGGGGCACGCGCGTCTCGACAGTCGCGACCGCGCGCAATCCTTTTTCTCCCTCCTCCCGCTCGCGGACCGCCGCGACTGCTCGCTTCTCTTGTCGACAGGCAGGACGCAGTCCGCGCCGCTGCCGCTGGGCCACCCGATGCTCCAGGGCGGCATGATGGCGCCGCAGACCCACTACGAGGAGTACCTCGCGGAGAAGCAGCTGCACGACCAGCAGCAGGCGCACAACTACCTGAAGCAGCAGATACGGCAGACGGTGCTGACGCGGGTCGGCTCCAGGGGACAGGCGAACCAGCTCGACGAGGCGTCGGAGGCGGAGGAGTCGGAGGTGATAGACCTGACGGGCGGCGGGAAGAAGGACCTGCAGGAGGAGAGCGAGATTTCCAAGCAGCAGCGCGACAGGGAGCAATTCCTCCAGCAGCAGAGGGATCTGATGATGAGGCACACCCTACAACTCTCTAACGAATCTGCGGCCTACAGTGGGAACGCTGGCGGCGTCGGCGCTGGCGCCGGCGCGGGCAGCGGCGTTGGGGGCTCGGGCTCGGGCAAGACTGGCCAGTCGTGCGCCAGGCCGTTGTCCAGGGCGCTGTCGAGCCCGTTGGTTCACTTGGGTAAGCTGGTAGTCTCTTTGGGGAGGTTTGGGGTTAACCCTTTGCGGCTGAAGGTTGGAATGTAGCACTAAAACTAGCAGTTAAATTGAATCTGTTAAAGTTCTCTATAGAAACTCCAAGAGATCTGTCGAGACTGATTTGTAATTCAGTTTTCCTATTGCTAAATCAATTTCTTCAGTCATTCAGTGGAAAATGTTCCAGAGACATCTGTTACCTTCTTAATAATTACAAAAAGACATCAAGAATGAGTCAGTTTGACTCTTCTGGTAGTTTTAGTGACAGAAAACCGTGTCGGTATGAAGCTGAATTATGTATTGATCGCTTAGATAATTGGAGACACTACGCAGTGGTCTGTTTCAGTAATTAATTTGCGACTTAGCTACTGAATGCGAACATTTCATCACGCCATTCAATCGCAAAGGGTTAACACGTTGAATGCCGTGGAGGTCACCAATGACAATGCTTAATGTGTGTTCAATTATAATAATGCAATTCAATCAAATGATTCTTGATTTTTTCCGTTTCCTGTATTTTGCGTCGTGAAATCATGTGGCATTTGACATGTTAATAGTCGCGAGTCTAACCGATTCGACTCGGATGTATTAATTGATCGGTAATTTTTGGGTACAGGACCTCAGGCCGGTGGAGCTGCCGACTTGTTCGCGCGTACCTCCTCTCACCGGCCCACCACCGGATTGGCCTACGATCCGCTTATGCTGAAGCACGCGTGCGTCTGCGGGGAGACGGTGCGCGGTCATCCGGAGCACGGCGGCAGACTGCAGAGCGTCTGGGCGCGACTCTCGGAGACCGGATTGCTTCAAAGATGCGACCGGATCAGATCTCGCAAGGCTACCCTCGAAGAGATTCAAACCTGTCACAGCGAGGCGCACGCGCTACTCTTCGGTGAGTATTCGAGCAAACCGCGTCGCCTTCGGATCGCTTTCTCCTCTCTTCCCACTTTGCTTCCTCTTTTATCTCCTTCTCCGCGTTATCCTCTTCATCCTGCTCTGCCTCCTCTCGTTTTCTAAACAGCGAGCAGGGAATGAATTCTGGTTCGCCCGAGAACTGCGTCGCCTTCGGATCTGTTACTCCTCTCTTCCTAATTCGCTCCTCTTTAACCCTTTGCACTCGACAATATTTTTCATTAAAAATATTCATTACTTGCTGACTAAGTATTAACGATATTTTTCGGAACTAACACAATTGATTGTCATATATAAATTAAGAGTATTGAATTAAAAATTTTATAAGTTTGCTGCGTTGAAACAGGGGGCGACTGTAAGGCGCCCCTCGAGTGCAAAGGGTTAATCTCTACCTTCTGATCCTCTTACTCCTCTCGTCTTCTAAACAGCGAGCAAAGAATAAATTCCGGTTCGCCTGAGAACAGCGTCAGCTCATACCTCTCTCACTCCTCTCTCATCTCCTGCTCCTGATCCTCCGGCTCTTCCAAACAGCGACGCGCGAGCATAGAATAAATTCTGGTCCGCGCAGGAACGAATCCGATGAACCGTCAAAAGTTGGACGTCTCGAAGCTCTCTCAACTCCCGATCAAGAGTTTCGTCCGACTGCCCTGCGGCGGAGTGGGCGTCGATTCGGACACGACGTGGAACGAACTGAACACCGCGCCCGCCGCCAGAATGGCCGTAGGCTGCGTGGTCGACCTGGCGTTCAAAACGGCCATGGGCGACATTAAGAACGGCTTCGCGGTCGTCCGGCCCCCTGGACACCACGCCGAGACCAATCAAGCGATGGGCTTCTGTTTCTTCAATTCGGTCGCTATCGCCGCTAGATTACTCCAGCAAAAGCTCGACGTCCGGAAAATCATGATTCTGGATTGGGTAAGACTCTCGGCTTCTCCAATCTCTCCAATCTCTCAAAAACCACAACAACAACAACAACAATACGCGCCAGTAGTCTCTCTCGCGTTGACGGACCGTGTTTTTTTCTCTTTCTTTCTCTCACCGTAGGACGTGCACCATGGGAACGGGACGCAGCAAATGTTCTACGACGATCCGCGAGTGCTGTACCTCTCGATACACAGGCACGACGAGGGTAACTTCTTCCCGGGTACAGGCGGATCGACCGAGTGCGGCGCCGGCGAGGGCCTCGGCTGCAACGTGAACGTCGCCTGGTCCGGCGGCCTGAACCCGCCGATGGGGGACGCGGAGTACCTCGCCGCGTTCCGCACGATCGTGATGCCGATCGCGAAGGCGTTCGACCCGAGCATCGTGCTCGTGTCGGCCGGCTTCGACGCGGCCGTCGGCCACGCCGCGCCCCTCGGCGGCTACAAGGTTAGTCCCGCTTGTTTCGGAAAGATGACGCAACAGTTGCTCGGCTTAGCGGACGGCAAGGTTGTCCTCGCGCTCGAGGGCGGCTACGATTTGGCCGCGATATGCGACTCCGCGGAGGAGTGCGTGCGCGCGCTGCTCGGCGACGAACCGGCGCAACTGCGGGAAGAGGAACTGACCAGGACCCCTTGCCAAAACGCGATCGACACGCTACAAAAGACTATCGCCGTCCAGGTACGATCGTCGACTCGTCGTGTCCTACCGTCAGTCTTCGTGCTCTTGATCCTCTGATGCCCTCTCACTCACCTATTGGTCGCTCCATTCTGAACTCTACTCACTGGTCCTCGTCTTTTCTCCCGGCTTGTGCCTCCTGCTCTCTCTATCTATCTCTTTCTCTCTTTCTCTCTCTCTCTCTCTCTCTCTGTCTTATTTTCTCTCTCTATCTCTCACTGACTTTCTGTTTTCTGGATCACTAGCTCTCTCACTCTCCATCTGTCTATACCGAACCGACCAACAGACCGATCGATCGAAACATTTCAAAGCCTCTTCCCTTCTCGACTCGTTGTTTAAACGTTTTTTCTTTGTCCCTCTGCTCGTCTCGCAACGCAGATGTCGCACTGGCCTTGCGTTAAGGTGAACGCTCACACGGTGTCGATGAGTGCGATCGAAGCCGGTCAGAAGGAACGCGACGAAACGGAGACGGTCTCCGCGATGGCCTCTCTATCGATGCAACAGCCTACCAATTTAACGTAAGTTTTCTCGGTGCCTTCTCGTGTGTCGCCTTTATTTCTCTCTCTCTCTCTCTCTCTCTTTCTCTCTATCTATCTCTTTCTTTCTCTATTACCTCTCTCTGTTCCTCTATGTCTCTATCTATCCATCTCTCTATCCGTCCCTCTATTTCTCTATTCTTTCTACCTATCGTTTCCTTTCGCTCTGCCTTCGACCGTCAACTAATTCGATGCCCTCTTTCAGGACTACCCCAGAACATTCCCGCGAAGTTTCCGAGGAGCCGATGGAACAAGACGACGTGAAATGAAACTGTGATGGACTGGAGTAACGAGCCTCCAGCCGGCAACCACCGAATCGTCTCCGTCGACCGTCGTCCCCTCTACGCGACGCGACGACAGCGTCTCAGCTATTCCCATCGGATCCGTTCGTTCTCGATGTCGCGTACCTATCGAGTCGTCCCTCGTCGCTGTCGACGACGGGGACGACGCAGGGTGTACTCTAGCCGCGGAATTTCTACGCTACTCCCGCCGCGTCCGTCCGACGCGCCGACAAACGGATCGCTCGCGTCCAACCTGAACCGGCGTCGAGACCGACGACGTCGAATCGTGGAAGTTCGGTGGATCGATGGTACGTCCCCCTCGAATTTCGACGACGAACCGACGGGAATCGTCGCGAGGCAAACGGGTCCCGTCGAGATTATCTCGTGTAAAAGACAGTAGCGTTAGGCACCTCGACAGCCTCCCTCCCTTCTCCGTCGCGCTGACGCGTCGTCGCGACGAATCCTCTTTGGAGGACTGGACGAAAATAATAGATGCTAGAACGATGAACGGTCGAATCGCGAGCAGCGCGACGGAGGAACGGATGCGGGGCAGACAAACACCGGGGAACGGGGAACAGTGCAAGAAACAATATAGCGCGTCGCGTAACCCAGTATCGCGGGAATGCAGCGATTCTATTTCCTTCGAACAGAATAGCAACATTTGGTTGTTTTATCGTGAACAAAGGCTGGTGTGATTTTTGTGATATTTTGTAAAAAAAAGATGAAATTAAACGAGCTATGTTTAATTATTAATGATGTATGCGCACGGAGAAACTGAGGCGAGAGATTGATGCGTGGACTGTGTGTGTGGTACGTGTTGATGGATGAGAAATTAAGGAGAAAGAGTAAGAGAGAGTAAGAGAGAGAGAGAGAGAGTGGCACATGTGAAAGAGAGCATTGAAATAGGAGCATTTATTTTTGTGTCGTGCATTTTACGAAAACACGGAGAGACACGTGGACAAGCTATATCCGCATATTTGTACGTTGTTGCGAGTAAAACGTATGTATACGGATCCATGCGGATAAAACTTTACGTGGATGATGCGCGGCGCGATGGAACAGCCCGTGCACGGGCGTCGGAGTTCTAAGAGTGCACGGATACGCTCTCACGTGTCCGATAGAATCTCAAGTGTTCGTCGTATGTATCGTCTCGCGTTTTTACCAAAAAAAATCATGGAAGCAAGAGCGCGAAACAATTGCATCGGTCGATTCGTGTCGCGGTTCTCTCTCCCTTGCGATATCGTCTCCCGAATCCCGTTCTCCCGACTCGGGTCACAGTGCATCGAATCGCAACGAAACGAGATCACTGTTATCTTCATTGTTCGCGCTTCCTTATCTCTCTCTCTCTCTCCTCGACCCGTGTCGCTTTCCGATTTTCCTTACACAGTCAGATCCGTCTGTCTCTTTGTCCGTACATACTCGACTCGACTCGACCGAATTGTTCGTCGCCAACTTGTTCCATTCGCGTGCGATGAACATTTATAAATTGTTGACAATTTACGAGAGTTTTATGAGTTTCCGACGATGAAACTTGCAACATTCCGATATCGTTCGTAGAAAATCGATACAGTTTTAGATGTATATTCGTTGACTCGCATCGAAACCAGAAATAAGAAGCTAAAGTTGATGATAAACAAATGTTACGATTACGTTATTGCACGTGTACGAATGTCTATATTGCGTAAGCTTAAACGTATTAATCATACATTTTTTATGTATATAAATGTACCTCGTAAAATAACTCGAAATAAAAGGTATAGTCATTGTGTTACATATACATTACCGACGCTTGCTTGCTTTGCTTTGCTTGCTTGCTTGCTTGCTTGCTTGCTGTCTTTCACTAGAATATTTCCGTTTCCCTTAGGGGAAACGAGACACGTTAGGTATTGTCCGTTGCGAACGTTAGTCCGTGCAAATCGTCCTCAACCCTCTTCGACGCTCCTGTATGTCTCGGATGCGAGATTCTTTCGCGTTTGATCCGTGTACGGACCGACCGCAGCGTTACGCGTGATCCACGCTGTCGTTCAACCCTTTGCACTCGAAAGTTTCTCAATGGAAATATTCAACGTTTTCTGACGAGATATAGGTGATATTGTTTGAAACTAATTTAACGATAATTCATAGATAGATTAAATTCATAGAATAATTAAGATAATTCATCGTTAAATTAATTTAGTTTAACTAATTTAACGATGATTCATAGATAGATTAAATTAACCTCTTGACAGAGGTGTTTTATTGAAATATTTCACGTAGCAATGCAAACTTTCATTTGAAATATTAAATATTCAATTTCATAGTTCTGTTGTATCGAATCACGTGACTGAGAGTCACCTCTCGAGTGCGAAGGGTTAACAACCATCTCTACCGAACGTGTCGAATGCCACCTGAAATCCTAACCCTTTGCATTCCGAAGTTTTTCACTAGAAATATTTCAACATTTTCTGATGAGACGAAGATATTTGGTAGAACCAACTCGACGAGAAATTCACGTGAACTGACGGACAAAGATATTTTACGTCAATATTTCTCAGATTGATGAATTATATGAAGCATAATATTAAATATCAAACTTTATAGCTTCACTGTAAGAAATCAAGTGCAAAGGGTTAACACTTAGGCGGCCGTCTAAAAACAACTACAACCTCCTCCATTGCCTTCAATTGAACTCAATTAATTCAATTAATTAGAAACTGTGCTTTGTAAACCGTATTCGATGAATTGCAAATAATCCCACTAAGACTCACCAAATAACAAAAGGATAAAATAAAAGGCAATGCGTTAGAAAAATGGTAGATCCTTATTCGATTGAGTTTAACCCTTTGCAAATATTCAACTTCATAGTTTTGTATCAAATAAAGTGACTGAGAGTCACCTTTCGAGTGCAAAGGGTTAATCTATAAATCTTCAGTCATCATCACAACAAATGATATAACCGAGAAAATGATTTCAAACTAAAATTTAAAAAACTTTCGACACCTTCGGTAGAATCAACATCAACGTGATCCACTCGCTCGAAATCAACGGGAAAAAAAAGAATTCCAAACAAGAAAAAAAAACACTTCGAATAAGCATTACGAGCAACGTATACATATGAGTGCGCGTTCGCGCGCGTATGCAAACATTCGAGACGCAAAGTGCTAACACTACGATAAACTCGGGCTTTTCTAGATTTATTTCCATTTTCCATCTTTTCTTCATCATCGTTCTCTCGTGTTAGTATACATATCGATGCGATTACGACTAACATCTCGGAGTAATGTTTTACGTAGTCGGCAGCGACCCGACGATTTTCGCTTCCTTTTTTGATTTCGGTAGTCCACGTTTCCGTTCCGACTCACTCTCACTCTCTCTCTCTCTCTCTCTCTCTCTCTCTCTCTTTCTCTCTCTCTCTCTCTCTCTCTCTCTCGGCTAAATTGAAGAATACGCGGCGTGCCTGCGTGCGTGCGCGCGTGCGGTTTCGCTTCGTTTTTTTTTTTCTTTATAATCTACCGATACGTACATACAACAGCCAGCCGTGTATACGTATAAATGCATATATATACGTATCTCTATGTAATTCGTGTATAACGCGTGTACACTTGTGTATCGAGTCTGTTCTCTTTCGCCATTGATACATTTTTTTTCTTTATGGTTTTCTTTACGTACGGTATTATCTCGATAGGTGTTGGGGTATCGTACACTACCGATTATTCGTTTACATCGTGGAGTTGTTTTTGCCTTTTTTGTGTTTTTTTTTTAGTTTTTTTTTCTGAAAATCTATGTAATATTCCTTTCATCTATGTACAAAGATGTCGAGAAGAAACGATCGTGTAAAAACGGTCGCGCCGACGTTCGAGTCGACGCGGGCTTCTCCGTTCTTCGATTCTCTATCTTTCTTCTGTCCGTCCTAAAGATCAGCTATCGGAGAGCGCAGAATCAACGCCGAGGAGACAAGGATTAATACGCGGGACATACGCAGCAGACGGCGGGGTCGGATACTGTGTCGACTCGTTTCGACGGTCCACGCACGGTTGCGCTCGTCGAACTTCGGAACGAGCGAACAGGAGACCTCGACCTGTTCGATATTGTCGGTCCTCGCTTCAACACGTTAAGCGCCACCAAAATCTCAAGCGTCGTCCCATAGAGTTCGTCTTTTGTAGCAAAGAAAAGTGGGAATACTTATGAACTGTTTGGCGTTGCAACGTTCGCGTTACACTGTTATCAACTTAGTTGCCTTATTAAACATTATTTCACATCGGTTGTCTTGTTACGATTGTTCTTTAGTCATTCAGAAGCGTCAGTGGCTGACATGGCGCCTAACGTGTCTACGTGAGCTCGGACTTCGCCCTTCTCTCCCGTTGGACGTCGAGACGTCTCGGAATCGTCGAATGTTTCTGGCACACGGGTTAATACGACGCGTTTTTTCGGAAGAACGACTCGCAGAGACCGAGAGTATCGACTGATATCGAGAAATCACGTTGGACGCGTCGTCGGTTAACACTTTGACTGCCGTGTCCGAATTTACAGGCATTTTCTCCATCAACTTAAAACTGAATTTTGTTAGATGTATTAAGTACAGAAAGAACAGGGCACCCGTTACAAAGATTTTTGACCGTTTAGTTTATTATGAAAATTATTTTAACTGTGTGGAGGTTTTGGCTAGCTTATTTGGCAGTCAACGTGTTAACGGGCAGCGTTCAAGCGATGCACTCTCGCACGTTCGCCGTTCTTTTCCAAGACGCGACGCGTTTCACAGGAGACAGGGGTTGGGGGTGCAATTAATGAGAGGGTTGCGAAGGCTCGGAACTACGGTTCGGTTCGATGAGCTACTTTGGCGATTCCATAATACTTTGTCGCGACGCGCGGAGTCGTCGCGTTTGCAAACAGGAGAATAGAAGCGCGGTGAACGACTCGTTGGTCCGACGAGAAGCGCGCACGGCTCAAAAATATTCGTTTCACGGCGGAGAGGAGAGACACGCGAGGAGGAGGAGGTTCTCGGGAAAGGAGGGCCCTGCTTTACCTCCGAGCCGTGCGTATGCCTGCGCGTACCAGTCGAGTCGCGTCGTCGGTTTAGTTCCTCGATTCTACGCGCATCTCGTTGTCAATTTATGTACATACTTTAGATCAGGTATACTCGTGTCGAACCCGAACGAGCGAACGAGCGAACGAACACACGACTCTGTAACGAGCGTTACGACGCACGAGGAGGAGACCGTTACACACGACCGGTATATAACCGTCGAGCGCGTTCGCGATGGTCGCGCGTCAACGATTAAATATTTTCCTACTTCACGGTGGAAAAGTTCTGTTGTGGATTCTGGTTCGAGGAAACCCACGTGGTGAACACGTCTCTGCAGTGGCTGACTACGCATTCGTTGCTGCAGTACTCGTCCTCCCACTCGCTGTTCGCGACCGCGGGATTCGGGCAGCCGTGCCTGATGCAAGCGTTGGACGCTGGTCGCTGGCCGGCTATGGTCGCTTGACCCGTGCTACCCACCGGGGAGGGACTCGACAGTGAGTCTCCCTTCGGCGGGCTCGCGTGCAGCATCTGTTGCTGCTGCTGCGGCTGGTGCTGCTGGTGGTGCTGCTGCGACTGGTGCTGCACTTGCACTTGTTGCACCTGCTGCGGCTGCACCTGAGGAAACACCGTGGAACCGTTAGACTTATGGAGACGACGCGGAACTGTCGTTTTCCTGCTAGCGCATCGGTATGCCAGGAACGCTAACCTGCATGTACTGCGGCTGGGAGACCTGCTGTTGTATATGTTGCTGTTGCTGCGGCTGGGGCTGCGACTGCTGCGACTGCTGGCCAATATGCGTTTGCACCATCGGATTGGACATTAAACTCTGAAAACAGTTCAGTCGTTGACTCTTGAGTTACGAGGTCGTTGAGAGCTAGATCTAGCTTAACACTAGAACAGTCCAATCGACGTTTTAAAATTTGTCTATAGGAACTAAGAATACGGCTACTGAGATTTTATTTATGATTCAGATTTATTACTAAATCAATTTCTCTAGTGATTTAGAGAAGCATGTTATCTTGTTAACCCTTGACTAAGCTCGTAACATTTTGCTATCAGCAGTTTAGAAGAAAGGCATCATCCACTCTACTTCAAGTGGAAATTTCATTTGAAGATAATACACTGATAACAGCGAAACAGTTTACTTTGATTCGTGGGCAATAAACATTGACTGTTAACCTAATCTAAAAATCACGACAAGGGATTAATAATTGAGAAAGTAGAACATAGGATCAATTCGACCCATCTAGTAGTTCCAGTGTAAACACACCGGTAACGAGAAATCCCGTTTTTATGTAAAGACACTTAGCTGTACAACTTTGCTAATTACAGCAGTTAACAAAATATTACAGTTGCGTTGAACGGATTATCTGTTTAAAATATATTATATAAGAATATGATATCTGAGTTTCTCTATGTACAGTGATATAAGTTGGCCTCAGTGAAAATTGCCATCACAATTCTGGAAATTAGCCGGTACGCAATGTGTTAAGAGAACGAGGAACACTTGACCAAAGACAACGTTACCTGCGACTGTTGCTGCTGAGGGTTGCCCGCCATCGTTAAATGATGGGTAGACTTTTTCATTTGAAGGTGTTGCTGTTGCTGTTGTTGCTGCTGCTGCTGCTGCTGCTGTTGGGGATGAGAATGATGCGGATGTTGATGCTGATGCGAATGCGGATGAGAATGCTGTTGCTGAGGGGATGGCGGCTGAGGTTGTGGACTGTAGACCTGATACGACACGTTCACGGGGGTCCCTGTCCCGGAGTAGCTTCCGTACGTTGTGTACTGGACTTGCTGTTGCTGCTGCTGCTGCTGCTGCTGAGGCGACGGCTGTTGCTGTTGCTCGTTCTCAGTGGCGCTTTTGCTGACGAGGGACGCTCTGTACGCCGCGAGAGCCTGCAAGTACTCCTTCTTCGCCGCCTCTGTCTTCTTCTTGTAAACCTAAAACCGATTCCATAGGATAAGAGACAAACTCAACGACCACATAAGTGCCTGGTGATCTAATCTCTCCGACATGATCCGACAACACTCACGTTTTTGTGTTCCGTTTCCAGAGCGTCCCACATCGACGCAACGATCTTCGACACCTCGCCGAAGCTCGCGTTCGGGTTCTGCCCCTTTATCGCCGCCTGCGTGTCTCTGAAGAACAGCGCGTACGCCGACACGGGTCTGAAACGGAAATCGGCCGATGTAGAACCAGCGGAGACAGGGGGGAGAAATAGAAACGATACTCGCTTCTGCGGCTCATTGGGATCCCTCTTCTTCTTCTTCTTCTGGGACTTCGGCTTCCTCTGGTTCTTCGCTCCAACGTCGGCCGGCTCGGGCGACGGTCGTTTAATACCAGCGATCTGAAGGAATCGTCACCAGTCACAGGAATCACCGGGATCATTCCAAAGCCACTTACCATTCCAGAGTGCGGTGTGCTATCATCGCTGTCCTCGCTGGTGGTGGTATTGTTATTCGGCTCGGGCACCGAGCTCGACTGAACGGCGGGCGGACTGCCCCCCGTGGGGCTTCTGTACTGCATTTGTTGCTGCAGCTGTTGCTGCTGAGTGTGCATGTACTGCATATGCTGCTGCATTTGAGCTTGCTGCTGCTGTTGCTGCTGCTGCTGCTGTTGTTGCTGTTGTTGCTGCTGCTGCTGGAGCATCATCATCTGATTTCCGTGTTGCTGGCGAGGCGAACTCATCGTCGCGTACGAGCTCTGCGGACTATTGTACGTGGAGCTGGAACGAGACCGGAAAACATTGGAGATTAAGACCACCTGATCGTCCTTGACGCCTGCCGGTGTCGGGTTAGTGGGCTGAGATCGTGGGCACGCACGATGCGAGAAGCGACTAGAGAAACGAGCACGAAAACGAGGGAGAAACCCGCGGACCCGACTCCACCGCGTCTACACACCACCCTCGTGCCGGTACTCATCTGCGGATCCGCTACGTTCTACCCTCTACCCGCCACACGTCTGCCCATTCGCGAGAGAAGCGTTCGTTCGTGCAAGCGGGCATTTTATCCGTGCGTCGTATCCATCGAAACGAACCGGCCTGGCGGCTTACCCGACGCTGATCGGTTGCATGGCGTGGTCTTGCTGCAGGTACAGCGACTGCTGGTACCCTCCGGGATCCAGGTTCAATCCGTCCGGAGATTGCTGTATGCGCGAGCCGGTGGACTGCATCATCTGTGAAATCGGTTTCGAAGGAATTTCGACGAATCGACGCTCGCCCGACGTTTTCGACGCGCTCGTCGCCGCGATCGGACTCACCCGAGCCTGATAACTGTGCATCGGATCGTGCTGAGCTTGCGGCTGCTGCGATTGTTGTTGCTGCTGCTGTTGTTGCTGTTGCTGCTGCTGCTGTTGTTGTTGCTGCTGCTGTTGCTGCTGCTGCTGTTGATGCTGTTGTCGCTGTTGTTGTTGATGCGAGTGAGAGTGAGAGTGTATCGAAGGAATATCGAAATCCTCGTCACCGAAGCTTGGCGTATGAAACGTCTACGAAGATAGGGAAATTTCACGAACGGTCCAATGGCGTTTGGGAAAGAGGAATCCGACGGACGTTCTCGAGAAGACCGACGATACGCGGACACGTGGCAACAGATCGTTCGAAGAGAACGGAAATCGAGGAATTTGAAAAGTATGCTCAGCGTAACGCTCGACTGCCGGACTTGGGTCGTTCGCGTCTCCGTTGCCGTTTCCGGTTCCCCTTCAGTCTCTCCCTCTCTCTCTAATTCGGACGCATACGTGTACTCGTTCACTCAATTCTACGTGCATATAAATATTTGCCCTCCAGAGGCGCCTCTCAATCGCCAAATGATTTGACACAGCTAAACTGTGAAGTTTGATGTTTAACATTAAACTTGGTATAATGCATTAATGTATGAAATATTGAACGAAAATAGAGATTTCTTGGCAGTTCAATCTCAAGTATTGAGAAAACGTCATTTGCGACTCGTTAGGAAGTACTGAGTATTTCCAGTGAAGTACTTCTGGAGTGCAAAGGGTTAAATATACATACATACATCCGTACAACCATTCATACATACATACATACATATGTATATACATTCCTACATACATATGCATATACATACACATATATGTATAAACATACCTACATACATACGTATATACATACATGCATATATAATTCACACAACATACATACATATATAATTCACACAACATACATACACATACAATTCACACAACATACATACATATACAATTCACACAACATACACACATACATATATAATTCACACAACAAACACGCACCAACCAAACAAACAAACGCGCACGCGTCTCAGGCTCGCAAGCAGCCACTTCCGGTGTCGAATATCCGTACCTCGCGTCTCGGTTCGTTCGGATATCTTCGCGCCGTGTATCCTCCCCCGAGTCACTTTTTAAGCGCAGGAAGCGTGGTAGCAAGTACAGGTTACACAGGTAAAGGGTAGCTGCAACTAAAGGAAAATAAAGGTGGAATAACGGGGAAGCAAAGCGAAAACAAAACAACAAAAAAACAACCCCCCCCCCCCCCCGAAAGAAAAAAAAACAAAAAAAAAGAAAGAAAGAAAGAACCGAGAAAAATATATCCACGGTGCACACGCATGGCCGTGGGGAATAAAAGTTTTTAAATTGGATTTAATAGCGTCAGGAATTTTCCTTTGAAGGAACGTACTTGCCTATTGATCGAGTACACCTACCTCCACCCTCCTCCCCGCCCCTACCCCTCTTACCGTGCCCATCGCGCGTTACCCCTTAACTCGCGGTGTTTCTCTTACTCTATCGTTCCGCTCCCCCGGCTCTCTCCTCTCCGCCCCGTCCCTTTTCGCCCGCTGCACCCCTCCGCCGTCGTGTGTACGCGTACATCGTATCCGTCCCGTCCCAGTCCCAGTCCATTCCACCCCATCCTATCCCGTTCCATCTCATCCCGTCCCGTCCCGTCCCGTAACGTCCCATCCCATCCTATTTCAACTACTCTTACCTCCTACCCCTAGCCCCACCTCCTCCTCCTCCAGCCACCTCCTCCTCCTCCTCTGCCAACACCGCCTCTCTTCCTCCTGCACCTCCTCGTGCACCGAACCCACTCCCGAGTCCCCTTTCCATCTCTGCCAAATCGACTACGCATCTATCCATCTTCTTTCTCCGACGGATCTAAACTTTTCCGTCTCCGTTCGCCTCGTCCGAGCCGCTCTTCCATCCGCCCGTATCCGGATCCACCATGTTTCTTCCACTTATTCGAACGAGCCCGAGACATATCGGTAACCCTTTCGCACTCGGCGTCCGCCGCGATCCGATTCCGGCGTGCGTTCTTCCCGCGCTCGCACGCACGCGTACCCAGATCGACACTCGCCACTATCCTGCACCAATCACCAGCTTCAATCGCACTCGCATTTACACTCGCAGTCGCACCAAGGTGAGAGAGTCGGTTTTAACAGATTTCGACTCGACGGGAACAACCCCAAACCAGCGTCGAACATATCTATGCAAATTTATCGTTCCCTCGCGGTCTGGTCTACGGGACGCGAACGGTTCAGTCGGCCTCGGGAATACTCGGGACGTTCCGTCGCTAGGTTCAAGTGCCTTCGAATTCAACGAACGGGCCTAATGCGATTCGAGTTCTCGGGAAACGATCGGTTTGCTTTGTGTCTATGTGTATGTGTGTCTGTGTGTGTGTGTGGCTGTCCGTGTGTTTAGACGTCGCGTGAAGTCGGACGTTAACACGCTCGCGGCGGTTGGAATTTTGACCCTTTGCACTCGGGAGTTTGTTATGGGATGTGTTTAACAGTTTTTGACGAGGTGAGGACGATACTTGAGAGTAATTCGAAGGGAGATTAGTATACTGAGAGATTTTGTTCCAATGTTTCACTTGTCGAGGCGTTAAATAAAGTTTAAGGTTAAATGTTTTATAGTTTTTTGTTATGGTGGATTTTATAGTTTTACCAAATCAAGTACATGGAACTCCGAGTGCAAAGGGTTGAGCCGTGAGAATGGGAAAAATGCAAATACTCCGAGGGTTGCATGATTTGAAAAAATTCAGGGTATATAGAATTGAATTCGTGACGATGTGGCTTATAAATGTCAATGTTATAGCATTCGTGTCATTTTACGTCGCAATGAAAATGAATGCTATAGCATTCACGTCCGAACGTGTGAACCCTTTGCACTCGGAAGCTCCTCGCTGGAAATATTCGACATTTTCCTGAGACATAGACGATACTATGTGAAACAAACTCTGAACAAAGCTACTTTATATAAACGCTTCACGTATCGATGCATTATGGGAAACTTAACACATTCCGTGGTCGTAGACGACCCACACTGAATTTTCTGTTCAGACCGAATTCTCATTGAAGAACAAAGAAGTTTTTAAAAATTTAGAGTCAAATATAGGCATCTTAATATCATGTATACTGCGTTTATTTAAATTTATTTAAGTAGGTCGTATGCAACCCATATGGCCTGAATGGAAAAACTGTCCGGCACGGAACGTGGTAACCCTTTGAACTCTGTAGGCTCCAATATTGCACCAGTTATAATATTAAATATTTTAATGAATTTTAAAGAAGCTACCTTAAAGTTATTAGTTCTTCCACACATCCAAATTTTGTACTGAGAAGGAAAATAAAAGATCGAATTTTTCATCTTCACTTGGAGTTCTATAAAAATTAATTGCAGTTGCTGATAAATTACAAAACCATCTGGAGTGCTAAGGGTTAATATTATACACAACACTCTGTAATTTTGTTTGATATTATATATAACACTGTAACTTTGTTACATCGGAGAGAGTCACCTCTCGAGTGCAAGGGGCGAACGAGCGATATATCGAGATCGAGATCGGAATCGAGATCAGAGAAGCGAGACTGTAACGATGACGTGTCCTGAGCGCGTCATCGTAAGAACGCTCGAAGAGGGACCCGGCCGAAAAGACTACGAGAGAGAGAGAGTCGAATCGAGATCCAAGCCAGACCGGGTTTCGAACATGCATCATTCGGCGCGACTAGGTTGCCTCGGAATCGGTAGCGGCGCTAGGTGTCCCCCGAGATCGGCGAAACTCACCTGATCGGCCATGGCGTAACCTTCCTGATGATGATAGGGCGCCGGGTGATGAGACTGCGGCACGTTCAACGCGAAATCGAGGTTCTCGTTTCTCTGGAAACAGACAGCCGAGGTTAATTCGTCGCTCGCCACCGAATCATCGAGGAACCAGCTCGGTTGCGAGGAACGCAAACGTCCGACGGGAGGATTCGTTACGTTCTAGCGCACCGTTCCAACTTCGAATGCGTCACGTTCCATAACGTGAAGCTCGTTTACCAAGTGACTCGGAAGAGAAGAGGGAAACAGGGATAAAAGAAATCTGCCCGCTGATTGTTGGGTTATGTATCATACACATGTTACAAAGATGCTTCTGAGAAACAGCTTGAAAGAAGGTAGAGGCTGTCTGTTTATTTTCAACGTCCCAAACCGTTTGATGCGGTAGGGTCGTAGGTATCCGGACCTAAGCCAGTGGCGGCTCGTAGCTGAAATTAGTGGGGGCGCTGCTTTAGGATATTTGTACCGTTTCTTTTAGAATGTTTGTTTCTCATGAACTGGATGGGTACTGATATTAAGCTTAATGATTATGTGTTGTATGAGTATAGAGACAGAATTGTAGAAAATAGGACTTGTGTTGAATGTTGTTGATAATATCATGGGGAAATTGGGAATGCAGTTATGGGGCCTATGCGAGCCGCCATTGGACTAGCGTTCTTTATTTTGTGCATCGTTTTTGAACGGTAGATGAGATATTCTTTTTGGTTCTGAGGATGAGAGATTTCTTGATCATTAACACGTTGAGCGACATGTTAGACATTAATGATTTGACGCTTTTGAATTGGAGAGAATTGTAAGATGCAAGATAACCGATAACGAGTGAAAATGTTTGATAACGTGACTAAGCTGATAACAGTCTAATAGAACTATCAGGTGGGTTAAAATGACTAACTCCTAATTTCTTCTTTCAGAATGACTGCAAATGTACAGATACTTCAAGAAATGATGAAATAAGCTATTTTAGTAATACTTAAGCTGAAGTATGAACCAATTGAAATGTTAATAAATTCAGGTATATAGCTTTTATAAATACATGTTCAAAAGATGGTTCAACACTGGAACTACCAGATGGCTCAGAATGACTTATTTCTGATTTCCTCTTTTACAGTTACTGAAAAGGTACAGATACTTCCACGAAAATTTATTAATGGAACTAATTGCGTAATAGCAAAACTGAAATGCGGGTTAATTGAAATCTCAATAAACGCACGGTTATGGTTTTTATAAACAAATTTATAAAATCTTCTTCTTTTGCAATTATTGAGAAGATAACAAATGCTTCTATGAGAAAGTATTGAAGAAACTGTTTTAGAGTTTCTATTGACAAATTTAAAAAAAAGTCAACTTCACTGCTGACAATACATTTGAATCATAGAACCTCCAGTTGTTTTTCTAATGAAATTTGTAAAAGTCAGTTTAAGTGGCCAGTAATTCTAGTGTTAATGGAAACTCTACTTTCATTCCACCAGCCATTTCCACTGCTGGCAATGCAATTCAAATCATAGAACCTCCAGTTGTTTTTCTAATGAAATTTGTAAAAGTCAGTTTAAGTGGCCAGTAGTTCTAGTGTTAAAGGAAACTCTACTGCTTTCCACTACTGGCAATGCAATTCAAATCATAGAACCTTCCAGTTGTTTCTCTAAAGCAATTTCTAAAAGTGAGTTTCAGTGACCAGTAGTTCTAGTGTTAACACTCTGACTGCCACGAGATCCTTCAGAGTTTTATGTCTCTCTTATTCTTTCCTAGCAAAGATAAAGAGGAACAGTTACTTATTATTTCGTATCTTAATGCGTACGTTACACTATTGTCTAATAATTTACGCTATAAAATATTTTCATGCGACATTAGTTATCTAACGAATTACAATTATTGTCAAGAAATTTGGAAGCTCCGGTCATCGGTGACCGACGTGGCAGTCAATGTGTCAAAGTAAACTTTACTGCTTTCATTTCACTAGTGATTTCCACTGCTGACAATACAATTCGAATCTAAAGCAATTTCTAAAAGTCAATTTCAGTAACCAGTAGTTCTAGTGTTAAAGGAAACTCTACTGCTTTCCACGGCCGGCAATAAAATTCAAAACAGAAAAACCTCCAGTTTACACGCGTTAGTCCCGGACGCCTAAGTATCCATGCTGCGTTCGTTTCCGTCGCCGGTCTGCCACCGGTATCGTCGTTACCGACAGCATCGGCTGCTACGACGCAGCATCGGCATCGGCAACCACCGCCATCGCCGCTAACGACGATACCCACCCTCGTCCGAACGCGTTACTCGCGTTCCTCCACGGTCATCGACCCTTTACGCTTTCCTTCGGCTCGCAGCACTCATTCGAACGGAATACAATCGAAATCGTACGGTTCCTACAATGTAGCATCGCCACGTAAGAAGACAAAGGCGCGCGAGGACTCGGGGGAAAGGATCGCGCGCGAAAAGTCCGCCTCGCTGGTCGCAGCCTTCTGCGACATCTGGAAGGCGTATCGCAAGTCCGTAGTCGCGATCCTCCCGCAAAACGATTATTTCTCGTTTAAACGTGACGGACAGGTGCTGGCGCACCTTCTCCGACGGCTCGGAGTCGGACGATGTGAAAGGGATCCTTTAACCCTTTGCACTCCGTTGGCTGCAGACATAATTATTAGATCTGATATAACTTCCAATTACAACATTCTTTTCCTTTTCACTCGAATAGCAAATTCTCATATTATCTTGAAAACTAATTTCTCGAAATGAAATTCTAGATTAAAAGTTCCCTTATAGAAACGAACTATTCAGAACATGATAGGGAACTAGATTAAAAGTTCCCTCATAGAAATGAACTATTCAGAACACGTTCGGAGTGCAAAGGGCAGGAACAATTCCAGGTTGCAGTGTGTATGGTTCCTCGGTTGACGCGGAAGCGAACGGTATGATAGTGATAGAAATCAAAGACGGTTGAATCGCGCATTCTGCGAGAAGAGTGCGCGCTTCTTCCTTTTTCCAACAGAAGCGACAGCAGGCAAACGGGCTGGCGGGCTGGCAGGCGGGCAGTCGACCGAGCAAGAAAGCGAACAGGTAGGTGCAGGTAGATAGGAAGATAGGTAGCGGGCAGGTAAGCAGGCAGGCAGGCAGCATGGCAGGCAGGTAGGTAGGTAGGTAGGTAGGTAGGTAGGTAGGTAGGTTGGTAGGTAGGTAGGTAGGTAAGTAGGTAGGTAGGTAGGTAGGTGGGTGGGTAGGTAGGTAGGTAGAGGTAGGTAGGTAGGTAGGTAGGTAGGTAGGTAGGTTGGTGGGTAGGTAGGTAGGTAGGTAGGTAGGTAGGGTGCTAGGTGGACAAACACTAGCAGACCAACAAGTAAATCCGAGTGGATCCACGAAGAAAAGCCAGAAAAAGTGGAGGCTCTTAATCGGTCAGCGTGTTCCAGCAATATCCAGTTACGGGACTTTCCTTTTCTCCGGGCAATCCGATGTTGCAAAGCGTGTAAGCGCATTCGCGGGGAGCATCGTAATCGGGACGATCGACTGGGACGAGAGAGAGAGACGCGGTGCGCTTTCTGTCTCTATTTCGGCCATCGTTAACGACCGCTCCGGTGTAAATCCCGGAACGATACTCCTCGCGAGTTCTCGTTGAACCGAGAAGAAAGAGAAAGCGTTCGGACGAGACGAGTACGAGAAAACCGAAAAACGAGTACAAAGAAGAGAGAGAAAGAGAGAGAGAGACAGGGAGGGAGAGAGAGAGAGTATAGAAGGGAGAACGCAGTAGAGCAAAGGGAACAGAGATCTAATAGATATACTTGTACAGGTCTGTTACTCGATGTAAGCAACGTTAAACCTGTTTCGCGGCGCCCCACCCCCGTCGGCAAACCGTCACCATCCCACTCTCCTACCCCCACTCCAGGATGCTCGAAACGATTATTCTTTGTAATTCGCAGCTCGTTGCTCCCCTCGTTGCGCGTGCAGTTGTTCTCAATTTCCATCGAAACGTTCGATTCCAGGCTCCGCGACGCTGAATACCCGGAAATCTTTAGGATCTCTTCTTTTCACGTTTCTCCCGTGGTTTTCGAAACGGGAAAGCTTCTTCGAGATTATTATGATAACGGAAACGTTAGAGAGAATGATTCCGAAGGTAACGGTTAAAACTCGAAAGCATAAGGAACGTGTCCCGTCCCGTCTTTGCATCGTGGCGCGATTTGGATCGATTCGGGCTCGCTCGGTTCGATTCGAGTCGATTCGATACGGTTCGGTTCGAGAGGCGGAGTACGCGGAGCGTCCGAGAGGTGGCGGCCGACACGTTCACGCAGGTACGCGTTCCGAGAGAAAATACGAGCGTCGAATCCGTAACCTCTCGTTATCGCGACGACGCGAATCGCGGGCAAACTCGCGGGAAGGGAGACGCGCGATCCGGTCGTATCGCCAAAGTGTCATCGACTTACCGATACAGCGAGATACCGGCGGGCATGCGACCAGCCGAAATCCAAGTCGTCGCGTTCGAGCGCACGTGCAGCCTACAGGTACGCACAAACCAAGCACACTGTTACTCCTAAAGCCGGACTCGTTCGTTCGGTTTCACTGCACGCGGTCCGGAGCGGGACGGAGAAAGTCGGAGGGAGGATATATATGTTTTTTCGTTTGAAGACGAAAGGGGGGAATATTCGGGAATGAAATCGGGGAAATAATACACGACGGGCAGGATCGTGCGGGATATGAGAGGATCACACGATGATTCTCGACACTGTTCTTAAAGCGCGTACAATACCTGTTCGGGATATCGGAACGACGGTGCGATGTTCGAGCGATGGCGTAACATCGAGTCGGCGTACGGGCCGCGTGTAAACACGTAGACGAGCAGCACTGGACCGACACGAGAAAGACAGCGCGTGATCGAGTTTCGAATTGCTGCGCAACGCACTCGACCGCTCGGTTCGACTCGGCTCTGCTCGATTCGTGGCGTAACCGGTGACAGCGTGGCAAAACGACGCGCGCTCCTCGCGGCGGCCGGCGCGGGAATGATTCAAGAACCTTTGGTTCGTGGCACGCGCTCGCGGTGGGGATGAATCTCGCGACAGGGGAGTCGACGCGGCGAACACGGCACGGCATCGCTCGGACAGCCGCCACTGCCGTCAGCCGAGCCGAATCGACCCCCTACCATCCCCCAATCGAAACAACGATACACTCGGTATCCGTTCCGTGCGAGCACTGCCTAGAACGGATTTCCGAATTTCCCAAACGGCCGCGACGCGACGCGTCGCTCTGCCGTTCGTTCTGTTTTTCTCTGTTATTAATTACTCGATTATTAATTAGTCTCTGAAATCGAGTTGGGGCTTCCAGGTTAGGATTTCGTTTCCCGGAGTTCTCGAATGGACGCGACACGTTGCTCTGCCATTAACTTTACTTTTCTATTTAATTACTCTTTTATTAATTAGTCTCTAATCTCGAGTTGGGGGTTGTAGGTTAAGATTTTGTTGGGATTTCCAAGATTTTCAAATGCACGCGACACGACCGCTCTGCCATTAAGTCTATTTCTGTTATTCAATTACTCTTATTAATTAGTCCCTAGTCTCCAGTTAGGGGTTCTAGGTTAGGTCTTGGTTACGATTTACGATTTTCTCAAACGAACGAGACACAACGCTCTGCCATTAACATTCTTTTTCTCTCTTGTTTAATTACTTTCTTATCAACACTAGAACTAGATGGATCAAAACAATTCTCGATTTCTTCTTTCATAACCGTTGAAAAGATACTAACGCTACTCGAAGAAATTACGAAGATTTAGTAATATGCAACATGAGAGATAATCCAACTGAAATCTCAATAAACGCATTCTTATAATTCTTATAGCAAAACAACAAAAAAATCAACTTGACTGCTCGGTAGTTCCAGTGTCAATTAGTCCCTAGTCTCCAGTGAGGGGTTCTAGGTTATGTCTCGGTTACGATTTCCGAATTTCTCAAACGGCCGCTACACGACGCGTCGCTCCGCCATTAACTCTCTTCTCTCTTATTCAATTAGTCTCTCGCTAATTGCTCCCTAGTCTCGAGTTAAAGGTTCCGTTCCCGGTGTGTCTACATCAGACGATCAAGGGTAGCAAATATCGAGAGGCGGATCAAACTATAAAAATCATACAAAGAAAACTTCGCCGTGAAAGAGGATCGATCAACTAATCGATATCGGGTTCCGACTCGTTTACCGACCGGTATAGGTCGTGAATGTTTTATGACGCATCGAGCGCGATTGAAAGATGCCGTTGGCGCAACTGTCGGAACAAAGAGGAAATAGGAAAGGGAGTGCGGCGGTGGTCGGTGGGAGAATCCGCGATTCACGGCCGCCGGCGGATCCGTAAACTCGTAGACGTCCACTGAAAAATCGTTCGAGCGCGGGACTCGCTTTCGGCCGGAGCGCGAGAGGAAAAGTGGCTTGGAGCACGCGGCGGCGGACAAGCGGCGGTGGCGGCGGCGGCACGGCGAAGAAATGGGAAAACTCGAAACACGAGTTGTCCGTTTGTACGCGCGTTTAACGCGAGTATTATCTATCGACGCCTCTCGCTTACTCGAATATTCTAAGAAAGTAGGCCACGGCAGCGGTGCCGGTGAACAGCTAGGCTGGAGGGGACACACGAGGCGGGGCGAGGCGTTTCGAGGCGTTGCGAGGCGCGTTGCGAGCCTCGTCGCGACGAGCCGTGTCGAACCGAACCGAACCGAACCGAACCGAACCGGGCCGGGCCGGGCCGGGTCGGGACGGGTCGGGACGGGTCGGCCCGGCTCGGTCCAGGTGGGATTTCGTCGCAGTTCATAAAGAGTCGTTACGTTACGTCCTCTCGTGAAAGGCAGCTTTAATTTCGCTGGCATTCCAATCGTATTAAAACGTACACACCGATACGCTTGCGCCCGCGGTAAGCGGCAATTTACTCGCACGGGATTGTTACGCGATCGGGACAACGCAACTCGCCGTTCGTGCACGGGACCGCGATAAACGCCGCTTCAACGGCCATCCAGCCAGCTTCAATCGAGTTTTCTCCGCTCGCTCTCCTCCCCTTTCATCCTTAACGTATCCACGGGAAACCGATGGGACTGAGAATTTTCTGAAACGTCATCATCGCGAGCTTTATAGGATCCTGATCGAACCGTTAACGTCCGCCGAACATAACCTATCCCGTAACGAGCTTCCTCGAAGCGGTTTCGCTTTCGCATGGCGACCGAGCGACACGAAGGTCCTCCGTGGAGAAAAACTCCCGAGTAAGCGTACCTCGCGCCGGCAGGGAGGGGAGGCGAACGAACAACGCGTAAATACTAACGGTATCGGATCGACCGTTCTCTCCGGCGAAATCTCCTCGATTCCTGCTCGCCGTTGAAAGAGAGCGCGTTCTCGAACGGGCCCGCTCCGGACGCGACCGCTAATCCCGAGAGCGTTCGAGATTGCGCACCGAACAGGTGGCCGCGTTCGATTCTCCGCTCGCGATCATCGCGTCCCGAGCGAACGGCCGGGGGAGCGTCGCGGAGGAATCAATCCGGATATTCTTCTCGTCGGAAGCGAGACAATGGGACAGCACGCGCCGTGACGCCGACGGAAACGGATTCGCAATCGAATCCAACCGCGATTCGAATCGACGCAACACGATCTTGTTCCGCCTCCTCCGCTACTCCTCCTCCCGACCGAACCGTGTCCCGGACTCCATTAACGGAGCTTTTCAGCGTCTTACGCAAATGTTGATTTTACAAATTTCTTCGCGAGGAACGTTTGCACAGCTGATAATAACTCGAGGCTTATCGACGAAACAATAGTTTTCTCTTTTCTTCGGGGGACGAAGCGTCCCATTATTTTCTGCTGTTTGCACTTTCGCGTTTCGCCGAGTCGCGTCGCCCCCCACGCCCCCTCGCTCCGTCGCCCCTCCCCCGCGCACGGCCCTCCTTGGAGCTCCGCGGCCCACCTCAGCCTTGTTAGACCGCGTTAGCCCCTGCTCGGTCCTCGCCTCCTCCCCCCGGCCCCCTCGGTTCCCGGCGTTCCCACCGCGCCGGGCGAATCGCGCAACTCGCAAACCGTTTCGTCTTTATCTCGCGCGCGTCGATTCTCATTATCGTCGACGGTCTCTTAAACCGGTTTTACTTATTACGCGAGCGTTCGCTTATCTCGCGTAGATCTCTTATTAGCGGTGACGGTAAGCGAGCGTCTCTTCGCTCCCGATCTCTCTCCGTTCACCGGGATCCACCTCGGTGTCGGGAGGACGAACGGGGTGGATCGCGAGTGGACGCGACGGAAGAGCCGAGTGTCCCGTGGCGTGATCTCCGAACCGTAGGAAATTCTTCGGATAAACGAGCTTTCCGCGGGCACAACCGAGAACGGAGCAACAAGTGTGAATCTTGTCTACCCTACGGATCGGACCGTTCTTAGCTTTCCTCCCTGCTTTTCCACGCCACCGTCGCCACCGCCGCCACCGCCGCCGCCATCCGATTCGCGTTTCCTCCTTTTTTCGTCGCGCTCGCCGGCCGAGCGTGCACGCGACACTCCACAGAGGTCGCGCCGTGTTTTCACGACCCTCTCGAGCGACTAATCGTCCTCTCGCGTTTTCGTCCTCGGAGCGGGACTGCTCGTAAACGGCGAAAGAGGTTTCAGATACGAAATCGTCCCGGTGAAACCGGCGCGGCGCGCCGGCTCGAAGCCGCAAGAAACGAGACGCGGAGTATATACCGGCGTCGAACCGATACTCGAAAATGCTTATTCACCGGCACGGAATGAATAATGCGCTGCTAGCGAAATACGTCGGGGCATAAATATTGTATCTGGAACGCTATATATTACCTGTACCGAATACGTTATCTATCTCGTTCTCTGTCCACCGATTTCTGTTCTTCGTCCCGCCGCCTCTCGTATCTGATCGAGATGGTTGCCATGGGAATGCGCGTACGCCGCGCGATGCGTTACGATCCCGTTCGATCCGATCCGATGACGACCCGCGTTCGATTATCGGTACTCTTTAACCCTTTGCACTCGAGAGGTGAGTCTCAGTCACCGTTTGATTTAGTCAAACTATAGAATGTGATGTTTAATGGTAAACTTTGTATAATGCCTCGATACGTGAAAATTAGTCACAAAGAACATCGTCTTCGTCTCGTAGAAATGGTAAATATTTCTAGTAACATCCGAGTGCAAAGGGTCAACCCTTTCGCGTCCTCATATAAGGACCAACCTAAATTCGGTGAACTGTATTATTTGTAAACATCCTTGTATTGTAACCATAGATTGTTACAATCCATAGTATAAACCATACTAATAATATAAGGTCATACTAAACCGCTCGGTATCTCTAAATTAGGTAAATTTGCTTGTAAACGCCCTCATATTGCAACCATAGATTGGTGCAACCATACTAATAATATGACATCCTAAACAAACGCTCGTAAACTTAAATTATATCGTAAACGTCCCGTATTATCGCAACAGATTCTATTCGACAACGGTGACCTTATCAAACGTTATCGCGAAACAAAGCTAAAACACTCAAGCGGACTCGCGAATGATTCGCGAGCGAAAGGGTTCCCAAGCTGAATCTCCATCGAGCAACACCGTCCCATCGCATCGACGTCGCGATCGGCCACGATCCCCGAGCCTGCTCGTCACCGGCGAACGCCGAAGGGCGTCCGCGTCGGCTCCTTATTTTTCGATCGATCTCCCGAATACAAAGTACCCGCGAGTCGGCCCGGGTGGGGCGCAAGGAAACGTAATCATTTGCAATCCCGCGTAGAACCGCTTTGAAACTCCGCGAAGGAATTTATTAAAGTTTGACTAAGTCGCTTTACAAAGTTTCGCCGGTGCAGCGAGGCATCGTGGCGTCGCGGCGCGGCGCGGGCGGAGAGGAGAGGAGCGGAAGGTTCGGGTTCGGGTTCGGAACGGCGCGCGAGCTTGCTGTGCGAAGCTTGCGACGGTAGGAGGGGGCGGCGGCGGCGGCGGCGGCTCGGAACGAGGAAGTGGAGGGGAATCCTCTCGAAGAAGCGGGACGAGCCGTTGAAGGTGGCGAAGGTGGAAGTTCGAGAGGCGGGGGAACCGAACGAGATGGAAGGAGGAACGGCGTAGGGCCGGCGCGGAGGGCGGAGGGGGCAGGCCGAGGGGCGGTGGAGGGCGGCGGAGGCATTGGCGTACGCGAAACGACGAAACGGTGAAGGGAGGTGAACGAGTTGCAGCGGCCAGAGGAGTCGGAGGGCCGAGAGGCGGTAGGACACAGGGACGCAGCGACGCAGGGGCGATGGGGTGTAGGAGCGCGGCGGCGGGGGACGGCACGACGGAAGGACGGAGGATAGACGGGACGTTGTGTGTAGCGGGTATTGTGGGTGGCGGCGGGCGGCGGGCGAGTGCTTCTCCTCCCGGTTGGAAGGGGACGCGAGCAGGCCGGAGGGGAAGGGGGAAGGGGCAAAGTTACTTTCCCAGAGAAATAAAAGTTAATGGAGTTCCCTGCCTCCTCGCCTCTCATACTTCCATCGTCTTTTTCTTCTCTCCATCTCTTCGGCGTCGCGCAACTTTCACGAAAGTTATTATATCTTAATTTACTATTGAGCATTATCTGAAATTTCTCCTACGTTTCCGTTTCGACGCGGCATTATACGTTGCCGGGCGACGACGATGATGGTGCTCGTTGTGTTCGGGACGTATCGCGTTTACGTTTTCTCGAATTATAACTGTGAAGCTGGATCATGGAAATTTTGGGTTCCGTTGGTCGCGCCGATGGGAACGCAGGTAAAAGACCTTGCGCAACGGATCAACCTTGTCTAACGCTGGGAACGCGTAGCCTCGATATCTCGCGCACGCGGTAGAAACGATAAGACCTACTTTACTCGGTTATATACTTTTAGCCTCGTCTCTTCGCGTTGCACGTACGCGCCTGTTTTCGTGTGGATACGCAACCGTGGGACACGTACACGTAGACGGATCGCTGTCTACTCTGTTCCAACTCTGTTCCACTCTGTTCTACTCTGGTTTACTCTGTTCCACCGTGTCCCTATCTGTCGTGTTCTTCACCCTTCCTCCACTCTACTCTCGTCTATCCGGTCCATTCCATTCCATTCTACTGCACTCCACTCGACTCGACGCCACTCTCCCTCATTTTCTTCGGCCGTTTCCCACCTCCTCTTTTTTTCATTCCCGTTCCCATTTCATATTCCCGCTTCCGTCCTCCTTCCCGAACCACCGTTCCGTCTCCCGAGTCGCCCCTTCCAGCGCTTTGATTTACAGCCATAAGTTGTAATATTTGCGCCACTATTGTATGGTAATACGCATAGCAAAAAATATGTTAATGGCCGCCATAAAGAAGATATACAACATACATATGTATTCTATTTCGCGGTATATACTTCGCGGAACATGGACGACCTGTACAAGACTCTGCCTTTCTCCTTCTTCATTTTCTTCTCGGCCAACTTTTTCATTCGTCGACTCTCTTCCTTCCCGTTCCCTCCTCCCTCCACATTCCTCCCCCCAACCGTCGTCCTCCCTATATTTCTCCTTCGTTCCTCGTCCTCTCGTTCCCCTTTCATTCTCGTTTCCCATTTCTCACCGTCCAATTTTTTTCTCGCAAAGGTATCCTCTCAAAATCAAGCGATACACGGTCGTCGTTATAATCGTTCGAGGACCATGAGAAAGACAATCTCCATCGGTAACCTTTCCTCGATCGCGAGGACGCTAGACGAACGGACAGTCCGGGAGACGTCGAGATCGACGCGGGAAAAACGGCGGTCAATCTCCTCGTAGATCAAATCCAATTTTCTCGGATATTGACTGCGCGTTATATCGCGGCCCCTTTCTTCCCTCCTCGCCGGCGCTGGTTCGCTATCGCGCCGCTGATAGCAATACCCAGCCATCGATGGAAATTCCGGTATTCGAACATCGCGACCGTATCGTTCGCAAAGGCATCGGAACCTCGTCTTCCCTTCTATATCATGCTTCCTCTCGGGCCGTTCTTCTATTCTCCCTTCCGTTCGCCCTCCCCACTCTCTCGCTCGACTCGTTCCTCGCGTGTGTCTCTCTCTTTCTTCTTCTTCTTCTTCTTCTTCGTTTCACGTAAGTCCAACGATTTCCGTAGCCCTTAACACTTAACACGTTGAATGCACGATTTTACGCAGCAACGTGCGCGAAGCAGGGAAACGTATAATGTACTTGATTGAATTGCATCATTGTTGCACGGTTGTTTTGCTGAACGTCCGCCTTGGGTTCCATTGTTTCTAATGTGGAACTGTTTTTAAACCTGTGCGGTCTAAAGTGCTGTTGGTTTCTTACTTTGAGGTTCACGTTATTTCATTCGATTACAGCTTAATATTACGCTCTATTTATTTATTCGAGAATATTTGGGAGTCATTGAAATATTACTTTTAACACTTTGCCACGTCATACGAATTCGGCTGACATATGTTACAGAAACGTAGACATTAATTTCTTATGACGCATCGAACGAACCGAATTTTGTTGGATATACGAGATATAAGATAGTGGAGCAGTTATTAAGAAGAACCTTGATTTCTTAGTTTCTGATTAATGAAGAAAACTGTTTCGAGTATATGGCAGTTTTGATGAATGTTTACGTGGCTGTCAAAGTGTTAAGTGGTACAATTGTGATACTACGAATAAATATAGAAAAATTGTTGAAACAGGTAGAGGTTGCAACAAAATAGAATGTCGAGTCTAAGGGTTAAATAATCGTCGTTTGACACTTCGACTGCCACGTCAGTAATAAGGTGACGCCATTTTTAACGTAATCTTGGAGATGAGTCTTTTTGGTGACGCATCGAAGGAAATAAGTTTTATTGGATACGAGATATGAGGAAGGTAGAGTGATCGTTACGAAGAATCTTGACTCTAATTTCTGGTTTATTAAGGAAACTGTTTCGATTGCAAGTTTTCATGTTCACTTGGCAGTCGAAGTGTTCATTCAGTGAATTATAGTAATTCGATTTGGTTGGGTCACCGGTGACCCCACGTCGTTCAACATGTTAATGGACGGGATACGTAGATTGACGTATTTTCATGGTAATTTAATGATTTCTAAAATACTGTACTAGTGACAGGTACTAGAAACGAAAACGAGTGATTTCTCAAATTGTATTAATAATGATACTGATTTAATAAATCAGCAATAAAGACACGATTTCAGGTTCATATCATTTCTTCAAGAATTCCTGGGACTAGAGGAAAGTAGACAAAAAAGCCTTAATGATTGCTTAAAGCAGTATATGTACCTTTGCAATAATTCTAGAGAAATAAATCAGAAATTGATAATTTTGACCCACCTGATAGTTCTAGTAAAAACATCTTACAGAAATTGGTGTGCCATGTATGGTACACGTGGCACTGAGTTAACGCTAGAACTACCATTTGATACGATTGATACGCAATCTCCATAAAGATTATAACAATAGATTACTTCCGGATTACTTCCGGAAATAAAATAGCTCTGTTACCTAATTTATGTAAGGTATTTCTTTATGTTAGTTGTAAAACATATCATTGATATTCCATCAGAGAATAATGAATATTTCTTGAGAAAAATATTCTCGAGTGCAAAGGGTTAACAGTATAAATGGTGTCATGGAGCTTACCGAGTGCAAAGGGTTAACACTAGGTTTACGGGCATTTATTGTCTTCATTCTATTATTCCTAAAAGAATTGATGCTCGTTTATTTAGATTGCGGAAACTGGAGATTCGATAGTAGATAAATGGAGTACACGTCAGTGTGATCGCATCAACGAAAATCGACGTGAACATTTACAAAATATTTCTAAAATCCAATAAGCGTCAAATTCACGCGTTCCGTAAATCTAGTGTTAAACATCGAATTCTACAGTTTCGCTGTACGAAATCGGTGAGCGAGAGCCATCCCTCTCGCAGAGGGTTAATTTATTTGCGAAATCCTTCGGAACACTCGAAGGTATCGATAACCGCGAAACAGGAGAACCGAGAACCGTTAGAACCGTTAACACATTGCGTACCGGTAACGAGAAATCTCGTTTTTATACAAAGACACTTAGCTATGCGACTTCGCTAATTACCACAGCATTGAAAAAAATATAAAATTTCATTCGAATCGATTATCTATTTAAAATATATTACACAACAATATGAAATCCGAGTTTTTCTATGTATAGCGATATAAGTTGACCTCAGTGAAAATTGCCATCACAATTCAGTTTTCTGGAAATTAGCCGGTACGCAATGTGTTAACGCTAGGTTCACGGAACGCGTCAATTTTGACGCACATTGAATTTCACAAACATTATTTAGTAAACTGTCGATTTTCATTGGCCTATGATTTCTTTCTCAACTCTGATCAATATGGCTACTTTGTGATTAATAATTTATTGGAAAAAGAGAAAAATTCTAAGCATACGTTACACCTATATATCCTTTTAAGCATAATAGTCGATTACAGAGGAATAATATTCACTTTGAATTCGAATGAACCGAGTAATATACATATTTGTTGAATCATGTTGAAAATCTTCACGAGTCTCACTCGTTGTAGGGCAGTTAAACGACCAACTTCCAAAATCTAAATGAACGACCATAGAATTCGTTAAGACAAACGGAATAAACTGAACAATAAACATCCGTAAACTTAGAGTTAATTCATCGACAACTGGCAGCGAACTCGTCTTCCTTGCAGATACGGACGGGGCGCAACTATGCGAATCGATTCAGCGGAAGAGTGACAACCGAACGAACGAACGAACGGGAACGAAGAAGAGAATAAACACGGCGTACGTGGCGTACAGGAAATATGAGTGGATAAACGGATGGATAGACGAGAGAAAAACCGAGGGGGTCGGCGCGGGAGGGGTCGATGGTGGGGATCGACGGGTAGGCCAAGAAGAAACGTAGTTGGTCGAAGGTGGAGATTGCTCGGAGGGAAGGAGTTTGGAGGGTAGATTCCACGCAGAGATGCGACTGGAGGAGAGCCGAGGGAGGATGCACGGAGAATACGGGAGAGAATACGGGGGGTAGGAGTCGGTGTGCCGAGGTAAGTTAAATAAACTTGTTTAGTTTCGCGGAAACTTCTGCCCGGCCATTGTATTCGACTGCCTCGCCGTAGAGTTCGCACCAAAACTTTCGAATACGAACGAACTCGGTTCTCCGTTACGCTTTATTCGCTTGTTTTGCCAAGTCGCTACCTACAGGTACCAACCCTCCTCTCTATCCACCATGTTCCTCGATTCTCTTCCCTCAACCGTCTCTTATCAATTCTCTTTTCCGTTTCTTTCCTCCGATCTTTACTTCCTCGACACCAAGGATAGATCCGATCGAAATCTGTTCAACGTTATCGCTGGCAGGGGTGAATTTCATTCAGAGCCCCGAATCGGGGTACAAATATAAATACAAATAGAAACTCGAATGGGAGCGCGATCGGCAAGAAAATCGAACAAAGTGCCTCCGCCGCTAGTGTGGCAGCAAACCGAATGGCTTATTGATTTAACGAGAGAGGGGGAAGGCAAGGGCGAGGGAGAAAGAGAGAAAAGGGGGTAAAGGGAGAGAAAGGAAGCAAGAGAGGAAGAGGCGGAAGAGAAACAGGAGGAAACCGAGTACGGGGAAAGCTCGGTGAGACTCGAGGTAGTTAGGAGGAGGTTGGGGGCGGCTGTGGGGGTCGCGGCCGGGAGATCGGGGGAGGCTCGGGGAGGTTAGAGCCAAGTCTGGGGGAGGGTACAGAGAGAGGAGATGAGTAACGCGGAATAGGCTAGGCGGGGAAGGGGGGAAGGGGAGGGCTCGCGGGTTCGCTGGCTCGCGAGGTCGGCAGCGATGGATGGAGTAGGGTAACGCGAGGTAAGGTAGGGTAAGATAGGGTCGGGGGCTGGAGAACAAGGGAAGCGGTTGCCAATGCCGGGCTGCGCCAGCGAACGGGACGGCCGAAATTACGGGACCGGCGAAAACAATGAGACCGATGGAAACGATGAAACCCGCTAAACACGTTTCCGAACGAACGGATCGGCCGATGAAGAACGAATCGAGTCGAATGTAACGTTACAGAGCTCGCGCCGCAGCAACCGTTCCGAACGGCGTTCCCGTGAAAGTCCGGCCGAGGATCGAAAGTCGCGCGAACGATTGGACGCTCGAGGAGCGAACGTATCCGAGAAAGGATTCCCCGAACGATTCGGTATTCTTCCGATGATTTCCGTGCAACCCCCGAAATTCGGCTCCGGAGGACACGCGGCGCGTGAACGCAGGATTTCCCGATTATTCGGCGCGGCGCCGGCACGCGCGCGAACCGCCGTGTTCGATCGGTCATTGGCCGATCAACAAGTGGCTCATGATTTTGTCAGTGGCTTTGCGACCGACTGGCCCGCTAGCCGACCCGTCGATCCGACGACCCACCGGCCAGCCGTGCGTCCACGCGTCCGACTGTCCGACTGTTCCGGTCACCCGCTGCGGTTTACCGCTGAAGCACCCGCACCGGTACTTTCCCCGCACCGCCGGACGTTCGTCGCGCGTCGTCCGTCGTGTCCGCGGATCACGGGAGACCCGGTCGCCTCCCGAATCTCGACCTGTAGGGTCGGTCGTCGCGGACTTGAGTGTTTCCGCCGGGAAAATCCAGTCGAACTTTTTTCTCGCGCGAGCAACGATCCTCTGCCTACGTCGATGCGCGGCACACTTTCTCCGAGGCGACTTATCCACGCGCGAAAGAGAAAGCAAGCGATTTTCTCCCTTCGATTTTGCCCGATCCTGTGCGCGGTTGTCTCGGGAATATACGAAGCGAGAGGAAAGGAAGGAATGAACGAGAGAAATGGGAGAGCTGGAATAGCTCTCGTTACGGAGAGAAGTAGGAATCTTATGGTTTCCGTTGGTTCGCGCGGCACGCGATACGGCTTCCGTTTCGCCTGGAGAAGCCGAGATAAGCTACGCGTACGAAACGGCGGTCGTTCGTCGTTCCGGTCGCTCGGTCGGCGATTTCGAGGGAGCGGGAGCGTCGGAGCAGATGGCACGAACGGGACAGGCGGCAGAAGCTCGCGGAATTCGCCGATCGTTCGCGCTCGGGAGAGCAAAGTATGCGCGGTGCTCGGCGACCGGCGATCCCCGACGGGACAGGACGCGGCACGAGCGAGTGAAAAGGGTTACGGTTGAGCCGCACCGACGCGAGGACCGTGAAAGCGTTGCCTCGACGGAGAACGGTGTTCCGTCCGATCGGGCGGCGAACGATTCGGCTGATTGGAAAGGTCGCCGAGCCGGTCGTCGCGCGCGGTGTCCGGTACGCTGGTCGGGGAACGAGCGTCGGTTGGAACACTAACCTTGTAAGAGAACTGGTCGAACATTCTGCAGACGTCGACGTCGTTACCAATGATCGCGTAACTGGAATCCATGCTGTCCCGGCGCTTCTTCTCGCTGCCTGGAACGAGGCTTCCGTGAATGAAAATCAATGAAAATCGGCGCGCGTGGCCGCGTGGTCGGCGGGTCTGCGGGCGAGCCAGTACCGAACAAACTAATCGCGATCGCACCGACGATCCCGTCGCTCATCTTCCCGCGGCTCCCAGCAACGGCCAGCTCACGGTACGCCGATTCCTCTTCTCGCTAGCTTCGCCGGCGACTCTCCTCAGTCTACGGGAGACACCGCCATTCGCGAGTCGCGACACGAGTCCGCTGGAAAGCGCCCGGTTTCTCGTCGGTCGGAACGTTCGATCGGAGGCGAATCGATCTCGTCATCGGACCATCGCGGATCGAGGATCGCGCACACGCGGTTCGCCGCGATCGATCCACCCGATCGATCGACGGGTCGACGGAGAGATCGCACTCGGTTCGATCGATTCCGCTCTGTACTTGGATCCGCAGCCGATCCCGAAGCCCGAGCGTACGCGGCTTAAGCGAGTCGCGAAGAGAATCGCACTGGCGCGGCGACCGGTCTTCCCGCGTCGGATATCCCCTCGATTATACCGTGAAAATGGTCGATCGGTCGGATACGTTGCGAGCCCATTGCCGCTTCCTCCGCGGCAGCGTAACACGCCGGGAAAGATCTAACCGGATCATCGTGTCTCTCGGGTTTCTTACGGTTTCCCTCGTTTAACACGCCACGAATACCGATCCCCCGGGGTTCGCTTCCGTTGCGCGCCGATCGCGTTCACCTATTCCTTCACAGAGAGAGAAAGAGAGAGACAGAGAGAGAGAGAGAGAGACAGAGAGAGAGAGATAGTCCTCGTCCGCGGTACACGGTAATACGTTCGTCACTGGAATCGACGTAATCGCGGCATCGGTTCGTTCTCTATTGCCAGCGGATCGGCGGTATCCAGGCCAACCGCGATCCAATCCCGACGCGAGATTCCCACTATCGTAACCGTTCGGAATACCGGTTTCTCGACGGAGCTCTCCCGGAGCGAAAGCACGTGTCCGACTCCGAAACGAAACGAAACGAAACGAAACGGAACGGAACGGAACGGAACGAAACGAAACGGAACGACTCGACTCGACTCCGAGAACCGACGGATAAAACTAACAGCGGTTAATCGCCGGACGGAATCGAGGCCGCGAACGTCGCTACACCACTGTCGATTCCATTTCCGTTCAACCAGCTAACACCGACTGCGATCACCGACTGCGATCACCGACTGCGCACCTGTACCGGTACCGGCAACGACAACGGCAACATCGACGCTGAGAGCGAAAGCAACCAAGTTGTCCGTGACGTCGGTGGTGGTGCCGCTACCACCGCCACCACCGCCGCCGCTGCAGCTGCCGCCGCCGTCGCCGCCGCCGCCGCCGCCGCCATCGTTTCCACCTCCATCTCTTCCTTCGTTGTTGCTGCCGCCATCGCCACCATCGTTGCTGCCACCGTCACAGCCACAGCCACAGCCACAGATACAGGCCACAGCCACCGCACCGTACAGTTACGCGATTATACGGTTATACGGTTAGCCAGTTAGACGATTAGACGGACGATTACACGATTACACGGTGACAGCCGCGTAATCGGCTATATAATACCTGCGGTACCGAGCGCGATCACGCCGGCCGAAGAAAAAATTCAGACGCTCCCGATTTTCCCGCTTTCTTCCTCTTCTCCCTTACACCCGCGAGCGACTCGTCGAATTACACGCGGACAAAGAGAGTCTGAATCAACGAAGGGAAGCAGGGGAACGTTCGAAGGGGTCCGATCAATGTTGCGCAATCGTATCGCTGTTGCGAACATTCTAATCGCGGTACGTTTAGAGACATCGTGCCGATCTCGATCGCTCGGTCTCCTGCGCGGAATGTATCCGCCAGGGCGCGAATCCGGGGAGGCTGGGGAAGGAAAGGGAACTCGGGTCGCGAGGCGAGCGACAGACATCCTGTTTTTCCCCGAGCGGATTAGCTCGGAAAGCCCGGAGAGATCGGCCCGGATCGACACCCAGGAGCTCGCGGAATCAACGGAAACGGTCACGTGGATCGCACGTGGGTTTCATTCATGAAAGTCGCCCGTAGGTCTCGGAGGTGTCGTCAGCTGTGTGTTAGCGGTCGGTGTCCGTCGGTGTCCGTCGGTGTCGGCTGCGGTGGATAGTGGTAGGTTATGGCGAGCGACGGCTGCCGATAGCCCGTCGTTTCGACACGGGCGAGTTTGCTCGGCTGGCTCGCAGGAACGCGCGGACGCGCGGTTCTCCTCGACTTTTACGTAACACGTAATCGGTAAATCATCGAAACGGTGAACATTCAAAGACGATAGGATTTCGGTCGAATCTGTAGGTAGTTGTTTCTAGTACTACGCTTCCGCTCCCATCGTCGCAGTACCATACAATAAATCGGTAAATCATCGTAATGGTAAACATCGCGAATGACGAAAGGATTCGAATACGAGTTACCGAGCTCCTGTCGCGTTCTCCTCTTCTCGACGAACCTGTACCCTCATGATTGTCCAACGGTATTATACAACGCGTAATCGGTAATCGTAATGGTAAACATTCCAAGCGAACGACGCGAGGATCCTCGAATCGCGTAGGTGCCAGTCACCGGAGCCCCTTCGCCGTTCTGCATCCCTCGGCTTCCCGATCTCCGAAAATGATTGTTAATCATCGAGAACTCATACCTCGGGCCATTCGTGAACGCGAATGGGCCCGATCAATCGTCGAACCCGACAAGGTCTGCCCTCGGTGCCGCTGTTTCTCCGAACGAATCGAGCGAGCGGTAGCTGCGAGTTATATGTCTCGTGACGCGTATATCTCTCCGCATGTCTGCCAAAGCATCGTACATACGTTTAGATTTCCGAGTCTCGTCGAGCGCGCGCATATCCCACGGGAATCAATATCCGCGTGTACCTCTCTGCCTTCCTCTCCCTTCTTTCCCTTCTTCACCGATCTCATACTCGGCCTCGTGCCTCTTGCCTCTTGCCTCGCGCATCGCACCTCGCGCCTCCTCGCTCCGCTACTCGACAACTTATCAACCGTCCGCGTTCGCGATCGCTACTCTCCCTTTCTCTTTCTGCGTCTCCGTCCTCATCTTCCACCCACCCCCTCGTCCCCCGCCCCCTCCGGCCCCTCCGGCCCCCGCGGAATCGGCCTCCTTCCCTGGATGGCCGCACCTCCTTCGCTCCGATACTGCATCGCGCCGCTCGCCATCCGTCTCTGATAAACGTGATTTAGAGGAGGGGGCGGTCGGGCACGACCGCCCAACTCCCCCGTAGATCAGTCTTCGTATTCCTTACGTAGCCCTGTCTCTTTAACCCTGGACAACTAAACATTCGTCCGAATAGCCACTTTCGCGAGGACGAACGGAGCGACGGATTTTTCACCCTTCGCGCCCGGAAGTTTCTCCCTGGGAGCGTTCGGTGTTCTACGACGAGACGGATGACATTGTTTGAAAATGATTTCATGAGAATTTATAGATGAATTGAGTAACGGAGTTGTCTTGTTTAGCACTAGGTTTATAAAATTGAATTTTATAAACATTATTTGGTGAATGTTTCAATCGGTTTTCGTTGATCCGATTACACGAATATGAGTCCTGATTGTCTATTTCTACGTCTATAATTTCCAGAATCTAAGTGAACGAATATCAACTTCCCCGGGAACAATAGAATAAACTGCAATAAATGCCCGTAAACCTAGTGTTAACCCTTAGCACTCCAGATGGTTTTGTAATCTAGCAACTGCTAATTTTTATAGCACTAGCGATTATGAGAAATGCTTCTACAAAATTTGGATGTGTGGAGAATCGAATAGTTTTAGGGTAGTTTCTTTGAGATTCATTGGAATATTTGATAGTATAACTGGTGTAGTATTGGAGCCTACAGAGTTCGAAGGGTTAAATATTGCACGTGGCAATACAAAGTTTCATTTAGAATACTTAATATTCGAGTCCATAGTTTCGCTGTGTCAAATCAAGTGAGTCAATGGAGTGTAAAGGGTCAGATATGTATAACACGAGTCCAAAGTAAAATTAGAATATCGAATTTCTTATTCTTCGTAAGTTAATTTCACTTTGACTGGTGTTTAACCCTTTGCACTCGGAAGTGAGTTACTGGAAATATTTGAAACTAATTCGAAGGGAAATCAGGGCATCATGTTAAATTCAGCATTAAATATCAGATTTTATAGTTTCACTGAGTCGAGTCAAATGGTGACAGAGTCACCTCTCGAGGGCAAAGGGTTAAGAGTGTAGTAATTTGGTTGGGGTCACCAGTGACCTGTCAATCGACGTATTAAAATCTAGTAACATATCTCTTAACACAAACTACGATTAGAATGATTTAGTGATTTTAGTATTCCTCGAGATTTGAAGCGTCTGGTACCGACGCATCCATACAAACACATAGATCTGCTTAATAACATATACATAAATTTCACAGAAACATCTTCACAGCTTTGATAACTATGAAACAGGAATTTCATGGATCATTTTGACCGTCTCGCAGTGCTAGTCTCAACCCTTAAAATGCTGAGTGGAGTCCTATGGGAGCCCAGAAAGTATTTTTAATAATTTTGTAAGTAATTTCTTATAATTTCTCATATTTCATGTATTTTCTCTTTTTTCATCAAGTATTGTGGATGATTTGTCTATTCTAAAAACACCATTATTTTATTTTTAGCTATAAACATACTAGGATCTCCTGGAGAAAATATGAAAAACGACAAAAAATTACAAAATTATCAAGGAAAAATACTTCCTGGGCTCCCTATAGGACACTCAGCATTTCAACCCTTTGCACTCCAGAGTCTCTAAGTCATCAAATGATTTGACACAGCAGAATTGTAAACTCTGATATTTAACATTAAACTTCGTACAATGCATCAATGTACGAAATATCGAAAGAAAATCGTTCTCTTCTTCAATGCATGTGAGATTTCTTAATTCAATCTAAGAAAATGTCTGCATCTCATTAGGAAATACTGAATATTTCCGGTGACTTCTGGAGTGCAAAGGGTTAAGGGTTGAACCGAGCTACTTTAGTTGAAATATAAAAATACGCGTGCGTATAATTCGTAGTCTACGAGTCGGATGTTTCGTCAGATAGTAACGCTAATTTAAGTTTAGTTATCTAGGGTTAATCCGGACCCGTCCTCCGCGAGCTCGGTCTCTTTGCCTGCGCGCGTGCATGACTGGTTAGGTTTCTTCCTCTTTCCCTTCGTCCCTCCGCAACGTCTCGCATCGCGTCTTCTTCGGCGATCGTACGCGATTCGCTCGTCTACCTTCAGCCGTCAGACTTCGACGTTGCCCGACGAGGCAACGCCGGCCGTTTCCTCGTCCTGCCTCGCGGTTCGCGTTCGACCCCTCCTTTTTCGGGCGAGCGGCCCTAAAACGTTCAATTCCGAAAGTTCGAATCAAATTTCTTCTCAGTCGAGCACGCTCATCGAAACGCTGTCCAATCCGATTCCAATTTGTCGGACGTACGTCCCTTAGGCGTCGCGTGACAATCCTTCCCGAACTGACCCCTGACGGACCGGAAGTAGTTCCAGTTTTCGCGGAAAATAACGGATGACGAGAAAGAAATTTATGGAAGTGACCTAACGCAACATTTAATCGGGCTAAACCTATCGAGTTAAATCGACTTTTGAGATTCTATAGCAACTTCAACGGTGCATCGAGATTAATTGATTTGTAATGGATTAATTTCGATAATTTCTCAGAGACTTTTTGATGACTGCAAACAGAAGAGAGGAAACAAAATAGCTTTGTTCCTTAATACGTTAAGCGCCATGTCAGTCACTGGTGACTGACGCGTCTGAATGACTAAAAAACAATCGTAACACACAAGACAACCGATGTGAAATAAAAATGTTTAATAAGGTAACTACGTTGATAACAGTGTAACGCGAACGTTGCAACGCCAAACAATTCATAATCATTCCTACTTTTCTTTGCTACGAAAGACAAACTCTATGGGAAAACGCTTAAGATTTTCGTGGCGTTTAACGTGTTAACGAAACATCCTCTACCTCATCATAGAACGTTGAAATATTTCCGGTGAAAACCCACTGAGTGGGTTAACCCTTGCCCTACAATGACTCATGAAGATTTCCAAACTAATTTGACAACAATGTTGTTCATTATCCACGGATCAAAGCACATTACTTCGCTATCATCAATGTATATCTTCAAATGAACCTTCCGCTCGAAGTAGAACAGAAAATTTCGCTACTTTTCTTCGAAATTGCTAGTAAAACGTTCCACGATCCTAGTAGCGAAAATGAATAGTACGTCAAGGGGTAAATCGCGATCCGCCGATGCCTCGTGGCCGTCGAGGACGAAGAAAGGAGAGACGAATCAAAGCATCAAGCACATTACTTCGCTATCATCAATGCATCATCTCCAAACTTACCTTCCGCTCGAAGTAGAATAGAAAATTTCGCTACTTTTCTTCGCAACTGCAAGTAAAACGTCCCACGATCCTAGTAGCGAAAATGAATAGTACGTCAAGGGGTAAATCGCGATCCGCCGATGCCTCGTGGCCGTCGAGGACGAAGAAAGGAGAGACGAATTCGGGCACAGGGTTGGGATCGCAGTCTGGTCTGCATCCGATCCGGTTCGGGGAAGTATTTACGCCGGGCGAAGGGAGGTCCTGCGAGGAGCAGCAGAAAAACGAGAGAAAAGAAAGGCGAACGGACGGGGTCTCTCTGCTCGCCAGCTGACGGTCTCGTGCCGCAACTCGAAACTCTTTGCGAAGATTCGATCGCTGGCATTTGGATATCGCGCGGGAGCCAAGCCGAGATCAAGAGAGACCGAGACCAAGACCAAAACCAGACTCGATTGTATCCGGACGGGTGACATCCGACCTTCCGCGACTCGTAACGGAGACGCAACCGGTTATCGCGCGACAAGATCGAAACCGTCGTCGAACACGACCGTTCCCTTCCGTCGAACAACATTTTCGCGGAAAGCCATCGACCGCGTAGGTACGCGTTGTTCCCCTTTCGCGATTCCCTCTTGGCCCGCTCGTTTCTCTTCCTCCTATTCTCGAGTCGGTGTGTATTGATCCGTCGAGTTTTCAAAAGTAAAATAGGTTATACCGTTGAATCCCGCGAAACTATCGTTTCGGATGAACGGCAACGAACGGCAAACGAACGGCAAACGAACGGAGGACCAAACGGTGAAGAACGGGGCGCGAAACCAAAAGAAACAGAGACGCTATGGGGGAAGGGGGAGGGAGGGATGGGGGATGGGACCACTGAATTGATAGACGGACGTGGAGAAAGAACCTCGCGCGACGCCTGCCTATGTATTATATTCACTTTGCTACCTATCTACATATCTGCGCATCTATATCTCTCTCTCTGTAGCCACGTATCTACATATTTATGTACTCGTATGCACACTTGCGCACGCAACGCACGCATAATGTATCAGACTGTAACGTATGAAATCATTTTGATCTTCGAGTTGTTTTAACAGCGTGGAAATTTTTCAGTTGGTTTCACTGGTGGTTTAATTAGTGGCTACTGGAAGATATATATTGTATGAAATCATTTTGATCTTCGAGTTGCTTTAACGGGGAGTGTTGAAATTTTTCAGTTAGTTTCACTGGTAGTTTAATTAGTGACTACTAGAAGATATATATTGTATGAAATCATTTTGATCTTCGAGTTGTTTTAACAACGTTGAAATTTTTCAGTTGGTTTCACTGGTGGTTTAATTAGTGACTACTGGAAAATATATATATAGTAATATATATAGTAATATATATAGTAATATATATAGTAATATATAGTAATATAGTAATATATATAGTAATATATAGTAATATAGTAATATATAGTAATATAGTAATATAGTAATATATATAGTAATATATAGTAATATAGTAATATATATAGTAATATAGTAATATATAGTAATATAGTAATATATATAGTAATATATATATTTTCTAGTAGTTACTAATAAAACTACCAGTGAAACTAAATTTAAATTTCAACGTTCCTCCTTAAAACAACTCGGATACTCAATGGTTACTCCATAGTCATTCGATGGGAAATATTGATTACCAAATAGCAGTTCATTCGAAGCTAATCCTACAAATCTGTTACAACCTAATACTTCATAAAACTTCCTCCGTGTACTCCTCATCATACTCACGCAACGTTCCATCACCGACGCCACACACCACCGTCCGTTCACGCGTGCAATAAAGAAAGCACGTCGGACAAAGGCGGCGCGGGGACACGCGCGTGCAGAGTCCCGAGCGGGTAGGTGGCATCGGCGAGCGAGTGTTCCTCCATGGAAAACCCTGAAAGCCGGCGAACGCGGCGAGAGAAGCGATCGAAGACGTTCGATGGCCGAACGAACGAACGAACGAACGAACGGTCCTCGAAAGCTCCATTAATCGTGGCGTGCGCTCTCTCGAAACACGATCCCGGGCCGCGTTCGATTACCCGATACGCGGGGAAGTTAAACACGGTAACGGGAGACTCCCGTATTCTCTTTATCTTGTCTCTGTTGGTATGGAAACGTGTTCAAAAACGCTTCCATCCGCTGCCGCCCTCGCGGCCCTTATATTCGAGTGTCGTCGATTCGAATCGGCGATAAAAGAACGTCGATTACGATCGCGATAAAAGAAGGAAAAAAGAAGAAAACGAACGACACCATCGAGCGAAGGGGGAGAGAAAAGCCGTGTTTGACCTCTAGCCAGCGATAGACTCGAATAGTCGAAACGCGCGTCAGCGTTCGAGCTTCTTTTCCCCGTGTATCGTATCGTTTCGTTTCGTTTCGTTTCGTTTCGTTTCGTTTCATTTCCATCCTTTCGATAGTTCTCATCCTATTTTAGCACCCTTTTCGGGACTGGCTACCCGAGGGAATCAATAACCGACGAGGAAGCGACTGTAGATTCGGGTACCGGCGGAGAGAAGGGGAACCCAAGGAACCAAAGAGTACCGAGGGGCGTCGCGCGTCGAGTAGAAGAGCTCCCCGCCGTGCCGGGCCGGGAGGGTGTTAGAGGGTGCAACAGGGACCGCGAACTTTAGGGTGGAGGTGGCACGCGAGAGAGTCGGAGCTTGGCCCCGCCTCCGGCACGCGACCAGCACGCGACCAACGCCATCGACCACGTCGTCGGCTCGGGCCACCGCCGTCGCCACCGCCGCCGCCGCCGCCACCACCGTTAACGTTACCGTTACCGTTACCACTGTTACTTCTATCTTGCCACGGGCTTCGTCGACGATTACGCGACCACCGGAGACCACCGTTCGCATTGCTTTTCGTTCGATCTTCCCTCCGTGCTCTTACGTTCTCCGTTTACCGGCCGTCCCCGTTCTTTCCTTTCCAACGACCTTCGATGTTTCAATCGTTCCTCGCTCTCCCAGATTCGAATCGTTTCCGTGCAGCTAGTAATCTACGGGTCCGCTACATGCATTGCGTGGATACTTACACGCCCTGTAATTACACGTATGTAACTATGGGAATGATCGCCTTTGGTAGCCTTCTATGGTGGGAGGTGTTGGGTGGAATTAGTTGACACTAGAGCTGAATTTCTTTGTAGTTGATAGCATCTGAGTTTTGGATGAATTTTGAATATTGCTTTGTAGATTCTTATCTAAGATTTTAGGGTAGGTGTTGAAACATCGTCTTTGGTAGCCTTCAGTGGTGGAAGGTGTTGGTTAGAATTTGAGCTTGATTAGAGCTGAGAACATTTCTTTGTAGAGTTGATAGGATTTGAGTTTCAGACGAATTTTGAACACCTTTGTAGAAGCTAGGATTTGAGTTTGTGTCTTCTCTGAACACTATAGCTGAGAACATTTCTCTGTAGTTGATAGAATCTGAGTTTTAGCTGAATTTTTAACATCTCTGTAGAATCTAGGATTTGAGTTTGTTTTACGCGTTAGGTGCTAAGCTTCTGGTTTCTCGAAGACGTCTCCGTAATCGCGGCCGGAAGAATCGAGTTCCAGTGTTAATTACGCTTATCCCTATAGGCATTTCACCATACCATGCTATTTACTCTCTCGCGCGCCCTGTACATGCACACACATATGTGCGGAGAGCTCCCGTGCAATCAATTCGGAACGTTCGTACTTGAAAGCAAATATAAAACTCGTCTTTTCTTCTCCCCATCGTTCCCCGTGCCTTCCGCCCTCTCGGTCCTCCCGCGCGCTCCGCGCGTCAATCGGATATCGCTGCAATAGATTTCCATCGTCGCGTGATTATCGCTCGATTCGATTCGAGTCCACCCGAATTCCGTGCGAGCGAATCTCGAATTAGCTCGAAACCATTTTTCCCCGGGCAGATAAACACTCGCCGAGGAAACGGGCCGCGTCCCGAGCGCGCGATGAATACATCTGACCTGGCTTAACCCGGGATAATCGAAAATATGAAAACCAGTCGGCATTCGGTTAAGTTCGGAGGCTGGGAGAGCCGTCGAGTGGCGCACTGTACGCGGCCCGTGAACCGGAGAACCATGGGCGTTGCTCGGGTAGTAGCGATTCATTCCCCTCTTTATCGTTCCTTCTACTCCAACTTTATACAGCCGCCCACCGCCGCTCCGCGCCGCGCCGCTCCGACCCTTCTTCCCCCACCCTCAACCCCAATCCCAAACCCGCCTTGCCCCTTCTGGCGGCGGCGGCGGCGGCGGCCAACTACCACCCACTCTCATTTTAAACTTTCAAAGGAAAAAAGCTAGAAATACTTTAACTCGAAATGAAATTTCAAAAGGATGGAAGGGGCCGACAACGATTCCCTCTCCAACCAACAACCCTCTCTACTTCTTTCTTCCACGTTGCAACCACTGAAAAATATGTAATACGAATTCAGACACTCTTCCTTCGAACTCGTTTAACCGGCTGGCCGTCGTTCTTCGTCTGACCCGAGACGTGCGTTTTTTCATCTCCACTATTTACCTATAATCTATTTTACACGATTATTTCAGCGTACGTGCGTTATACAAATCATTTCGACGTTGGCTCAATGATTCAGTGGAAACCTTAACCCTCCATGGACATTTTTGTTCGCGAGTAGAAGAAAATCTGTGCAGTAGAAAATTAATGAATATTCATGTATGAATGCGAATTGACAGTGTATTCAATAGTTTCCATAATTCCGTTAATTAATTTTAATGACGTGAAACTTTCACGCCTGAGTGTGTAGAAGTTGCAGTTAACTGATTACTTCATTTTATTCACCACCTTGAGTGTGAAATGTTGATTTATTTCATCTTGTTGATTTATTTCAAGATGCTAATATACAAGCTACAATGACAAACTTTCACGTCTGAGCGTATCAAAGTTGCAGTTAACCGATTGCTTCATTTTATTCACCACCTTCAGTGCAAAATGAAATAAATCAACAAAATATACTGATGTGTGACTTCATGGTTACATGGACCCACAGAGGGTTAAGTTTCTTTTTTTGTTATTCATACTGGGACCTGCTTCCTCCATTTTTGTAATACACTGTATTTATTCTTCATTAATATTTAATTCGTCGATCCTTACAAGAGAATACTTGGGAAATCGATTCGAGTATCGAAACGTTTCCTTGGGAAAGAGGCGTTTAAGCTGCCTAATACCACAGTGTTTATATGAGATATAAATATATACGACATCTTCCAACTATTTTACAAAATATAATTACTATAGAGTTTCACTTAAATTATGATCATATACTACTGTCTTCTCACTCTTCTCCGCGTCCCCCGCGAGATGCCTTTCATCTACGGAAACAGATTATGCTCGTGTGCAGAAGGGAACTGTCTCATCTTTTCCAAAAGGGGAAAGAGAAAAAGCAGGAATAAATGACGAAACAGAGAAAAAAGAGAGAGAGATGCATTGTTTTCTTACCGATAAGATCGAGGTTGATCCGTTGTGTAATAAGGTAGAGAGAGAGAGCTGACGAAAGTCGTAACATCTTCGTCCGTCCAGTCCATAAGAGGAAAATGTATTTGTACGCTAGGAAAGGAGTCGGCACTCAACTGTGCAACACGCTCGTAGACTTCTTTCTTGTTATCATTCGATCTCCTGCCGAGCAGCAATATTCGTAGTTCTGGTCTAATTGTAATCCTTTTATTACTTCCCAGACTGCACAACTCCACGTTGTACCTATCGAAACGGCTCAGTCCAATAAATCCGATTCGGTCTCTTACTGTTGCGCTTTCCAAAACAGTTGCTCCACCTACCTCTGGCTAATCTCCTGAAGAAACCTGTTCATATCCGTTCTCGAATCATCCGATTGTTCCAAATAGATTCCGTGCAGTTTCGTTTCCGAAGGATGCCCGAGTTTCTCGACAGCGACGCGAGCAAGGTGCACCGAAATCACCGACTCCGCGCTGCCGTCGAAATACACCCAGACGTCTTCTGGTTTTCGGTAATGTTTTCTGTAAAAAGAACAAGAGACAAATTGATAAATCCATTGGCACCGGGAATCTAATGGCACGAGTAAGAGAGCCTTTTTTCCATTTCAAGATGCATTACAGGAATATTTCGAAGGGCTTTTCGTAAATCGATGGACGTTTTAATGTGTCAAGCAACTTCTCGTATTTGCTGAGAGAATCAATGTGAGGGGTTCGATCGTAACGCACTAATACTGCGCTGGAAATCTGGGAGCAAAACATTTTTCTAGCTGCTTCGGTGTCCCTCTCGTCCTCACTCTCTATGGTGACACGCGCTTTGTAATACCTGAAAGAAACATTTCTTGACTTGTAAAGGTCCACGGTTATTGGCAACAATGCGTTAAATGGATCCGAGTCAACGCTGAACGTTCCACCAGGTTTGTTCATTTATTGCTTTTCGTTTCTCCTTTGGTTTTATTACCTGTTACATTCTGGATACGATCCGAATGAAACATTGGGATAGTTCTGTACAACGTCGTTTAAGATGTGCGCAAAGGAATCTTCCCCTGCATTTATAAAAACTTCTGCGGTTGCAAAACGTTTGTATCCAGCAAACAATTCCTATAAACATCTCTTATAACTGGTTCCCTCGAACACACGAGCGACAACAACATTTCTAGTTGAGAATAGTTTACCTTGCATAAAGACTGAAAAGAAGATTCAAAGAATTTGGGTGACCCAGGGAAGATATAAACATTTTCCACTACTACGCACGGATAAGGAAACGTTTCCCCTGTAACTTCGTTCGTTCCGAATTTAAAGGTAGATTTCTTTGGAATCTATAATACGGTTGGATGAATTGCTTTCTGTTTCGAGTTTCCCTTGTGCTGTTTTACTGTAACTGGTACTTACATATGCCATTTTATACGCAGGGGAAGGAAAGCTGTTACAACCGAATTGATTCTTTATTATATCCACCAATCTTGGATGGTAATGTAGCGTATCGTTGAAACCCAATGCCACAGCTGCAGAATAAATTGCGTTTATCGAGGTGTATAGTCTTCGAGTGGTTTCACATAATTACCTTCGTACGTAACATCGTCGTGAGTTGGCCCTATACCCCCGGTAGTAAAGACGTAATTAAAGTTCGCAGAAAAATATTTGATTGCTTTCGCGATATCTTCAACGTTGTCTTGGATGATCGCGATCTACAACCGAACAGTGTTATAAATCTCTCGCGTGTATAACATCGATATATGCCACACTGACGATCGCACAGTATATATGTAAACACGTGGAAACTAACTTTCTGAACTCTGATTCCATGCTTGTACAGCAAACTGCTTGCGTAAAAAGAATTAGTGTCTTTCACTTGTGCCTTCAAGATTTCATCTCCGACGACTAAAAAGAACAAAATTCTTTAATGCGAGGAGAAGCGAGACGCATGTGAGTGCAAAACTGCCAGTCGCATAGGTTATTCTTATTGTTGTACCAATTATTCCAGCAGTCGGGTGTTCCCCACTACTTTTGCCATGTACCAACATTACCCTCGTGTTACTCGATGCATGGTACCTTGACGAAATATTTACTAGATACCGCCGTAACTGTATCATAATCAATCAACTTCGTAATTAACAACTATCGAACACCACTGTTCCCAGCGAATCGCCACACGTCTCGTAACTAAAAGTGTTTTGTATCAACCAGATACAATTCTATATCTACTACCTAACGGGAGACTATCATATTGATACATGCAGCATTTTCTTATGTTCAGTTCACTCTATGAGACTGGTATAAAGTTTGTATTAAATTTTTAAATACAGGATTAAATAGAATTCGCAAGGTAGTCTGTAAATTGTCGTAAAAATCATTGGCACAGTAAAAACGATATTTGGACAGCTGGCACCACCTGTGGTAAAATGTTTGAACCCTGATTGAATTTTGAAGACTTTTTTAAGTTATTTCGCAGTGGACTTGGAATATTTCAGTAAACTGCCGGATCGCCGCAATAGATGGAACTCCGAACAATTCCGCAGTTCCATTCATTCAAATCAGTCGGTGGATTGTTGAAAATTTCATGAATGTTCAAAGTAGTATGGAAATTTTCAAAGTTAAATTTATCCCGATAAGTAACCAGAGTGAATATTAATAGAACTCGAAAGAATAATATTAACCTCGGAACTGCGCACAAATATCCCTTTGTTTCCGCATCGTTTTCATTTTACGTTCTCGTCGAAATGGCCAGCGCAAAGTTACGCGAGACTGCTTTGAATTCCCCGAAACTGCTTTATAAGTTTTTACTGAGAGAATGTGAAAAGTTACCGAAGGATGCACAACAGTTTTATAAACATTCGATTAAGCAGGTGAACTTCATGCTGTCTACTAGAGCGAAGAAATGTACCTCCTTGCATCCACGTGATTTAACAGACAGTTTCATTCAAATTTTCGAGCATTTCCTTAGAATAGTTGCGTACGTAAGTACCCAAGTGCCTACTACTTAAGCAATTATTGTTCGTAGAGTTATAAGCAACACATAATCGAACCGGACGAGGAACGTGTGCAACAGATAATGAAAAAGGCAGTGCAAGACGCGGAATGGATCATCAATAAGGTACATGTTTATACAATCTTTTTCAATCGATGCATTAGTTTGATGAATTATTTTTTCCATATGATTTTTAGTATTGTAAAACGGAACAAACAGCAAAGTCTAAGGAGAAATAAAGAAGCTAATACATTCCCTTGGACATAGATGCTTCTAATTGTTTTGTTCTCCACTTATCGAGAAATCTGTATAGTTGTGTTACAAGAATGGAATTTACGACATTAACGAGTGTAGAAACCAACTTCAATGAGTCACAGTTTTGGCAAGCCATTGACATTTGGTATCATAATCCTCAAGTTGCTAATAGAAGACTGTTAACATGCGTGGAACTATTAAATGTCGAAGTTGACTGCAATATAACTGAGATTTTTCTAAATATTTGTGCCTTGGATCTCTCTTCTGTAACTGCAGCACCTAATGAGAACAGTGTAGATATAAAGAAGCTACTGGACACATTATGTATTGCAGACAAGGTTTCTGCTCCAACGTCTAAACCTAATATTCTCCTGCATGTGAGAAAACAGTTACCTCGTGTACCAAATTTATTCTCCTGTTGCATTGAGTTCTCCTTGTTGGAAAAAGAAGAAAATCGGGTGATAAATATCCACAAATCCTTCTGTACAGAGAAGAAATCTCTAGGTCCACAAAGACCATACGCGATACAGCAAGGGAAAGATGGTTACACATCAATAAGCGTGTATCAATTGGAAAACTCATTAGAGGATTGTAGTCTAGATTGGTTGAAAACTAAGTTCTTCCCATGTATGTTAAAGTGGATGAGAGCCATACCAAAGGCTGCAGCATCCCATCTGCCATCGTTGAGTCTCATCTCAGCGGAAAGATACGCGACATTGTATTGGGAATTAAAAGAAAAGTATAGCACAGAATTAATCAAGAATTGGCCGGAAAATACGGATCCGCTGAAATTCGTTTACGAAGATATCGCTATTGCTACTTACTTATTGCTATTATGGGAGAAAGAAAGATTGGAGAGAGGAACTCAAAATTTACAGTCGTTTGTGGATTTGGGCTGTGGCAATGGTTTACTTGTGCACATTTTATTCAGCGAAGGTCATCGCGGCTTAGGAATCGACTTACGTAGAAGAAAAATTTGGGACTTGTATCCTCCTGAAACACCGCTCCAGGTAGTGTAAATTCCATTAATCCCTTGCCCTACAGTATCATGTCAAATTCGTGGTGAAGATTTCCAGTAGAATTTAATAAACACAAATATTCAGTTCGTTCGAATGCAAGTTACATATTATTCCTCTGTCATCAATGAGTATACCTCAGAGCACACATTGACATAGAACAAAATTGGAATTTTCTCTTATTCTCAATCAAATATTAACAACAAAGCAGTTAGATCCATCAAAGTACCATAATATTTAATAAACGAATAAAGCATAGTTTCCTATATTGAGCTTTTTATTTTCCACAGGTCTGTACGATTATCCCATCCTCTGCAACTGTGTATCCAGGATTCGATTGGATTATAGGCAATCATTCGGATGAATTGTCACCCTGGATTCCAGTGATCGCTGCACGTAGTTCCACTGACTGTCGTTTGTTCCTGCTACCTTGTTGCCCGTACGAACTCGACGGTACAAAATACCAAAGATACTCAGCCGCGAAGAGCCAGTACTCGGAATACATTGACTACCTGAAACACGTGTGCAACGTGTGTGGCTTCAGAACGTACATCGACAAGCTGAGAATCCCATCCACGAAACGAATCTGTCTAGTCGGGTGGGAGAGGACAGGCGACGACGACGTTGAAGCGAAGGAAAATCGCATCCGAGAGATGATAAGCGCAAAAGCAACACTGATTCAACAAGAAAACAAGACGGACGTGCATTTAAATGAAGGCTCCCATGTAAACGGATGGACATGTGACTTTAAACCAAGGGACACCGTGGAAAAGGTACGGAACTGCACGCAGCTGGAGAAAACGTTGATCGCTAATATCGTCAACATCGTGGCGAATCAGTTGCTCGAAAACGGTCGCCTGATTTCCCTCGACGAGTCCACGAAGAAAAATTGGAACGCTGGTCGACGTCTCGATTTGCGGCAATTAGCAGAGTCCATTCCGCGAGAAAGTCTGATACGCCTGCGCAAAGAATGCGGGGGTCTGCAGACGTTGCTAAAAAATCACAGTCACGTGTTCCGAGTGATGCAAGGGAAAGTCGAGTTCCGAGTACCGGGGACAGAGGTGCACGAAAAATCGAAGAGAAAGAAATCGTCGGTTAGAAGGAAGGTGAAGCCTTGCTGGTTCCACGAGCGTCACCCTAATGGCTGCCCCGTGACCGAGGCGAATTGTGCTTACAAACACTGAGTTATCTTGACCTTTAAAGTGTCCTCGATTCTCAATGTGTACGTACGAAATCTATTTTCCTTTCAATTTTTATACGAACACGATTGTACATCAAGAACGCCCTTGTATTTCTCGTGAAAATATAGTCCATCAGTCATACATCAACGACACGTATATATAGAGGAAGAACGACTATCTATGGTAAGATCCTTCTCCTTTTCTCCAAGCTCCCAGAGAAGGCAGGGAAGCGAAAGGAATTGAGACAGGTGAGCTGGCGGTTACGTCAAATGTTATTTAAGAAATTCGATAAACGGTATATCATCTAAGTTCAGACTTTTGGCGTCGGCCAGGTTGGCTTGAGGGGACTTGCAGTGCGACGATTGACGGTTGTACTTCATTTTCCTGGAGTCGACGGTGTCCAGCCGGTGGACGCGACTCATGTGCGTCCGGAGGTTGCCCTTCTGCGTGAAGGAGTACTCGCAGTAGGGGCAGGGGTACGGCCGGTCCCCCGTGTGGTGTTTCTGGTGCATCTGCAGGGTCGATTTCTGAGCGAACGACTTGACGCACAAGTCGCATTTGTACGGTCGCTCGCCGGTGTGGATCCGTTTGTGTCTCTCCACCTGACACGGTTTCGTGAACGTCTTCCCACAGACGTCGCACTCCTTCTTCGACGAGCTTCCCTTAACGGGCGTCTTCTCTGAGGCCGGTAGACATTTCTCGACCGCGAGCCTGGGGAACGGTTCCATTTGCGTCGGAGTCGCGACGTCGGTCAACAGACAGTTACTCGATTGCAACTGATACGGAGACGACAGTTTCAACGTGTCCTCTATGCGGACGGTCTCCTTAGTTACGTCTTGATTGCCGCTGGCCTCCGGCGTGATGCTTATCACAGATGCGCACATGGGGTCGGCGACGACAGTCGAGTGATGCAACGCGTTAGCAGCCGACGCCGCTTGCGGCAACAGAGATTCCTCTGTCTGAATGGTGACCAAACCGTTCGCCAGGAAGAAGTGCAAGTTGGCAACCAGCTGATTACCTTCGTTCACGGACAGGATTGAGCTGTTGTTTGGAACGGACCCCTCGGGTTCAAAAGTGATTTGGTCTGCTAAGCACGAGGCAGTTGTTTCGACGCTGATCGCCTGCAAATGGGAGTACTCCGGTTCGGTTACTTGAGGGACCTGCTCGTAATGGTTATCTTGTTCCTGTTCTGTTGCTTCTTCCTCCTCTTCATAAGTTTCTTTCTCTTTTGCGTCGGATTTTCCAATGTCAGCCGCGACCTCTGCTACTGCAGCGACTTTCAGGTGCTTTTGTTTCCTCTTCAAGTTACCTTTGTGCTCCCGCGCGTGCTTCAGTAAGTGCACCTTCCTGTGACCCGATGTGCGGAATCTTGAGTCGCAGATGGGGCATTTGAACGGTTTTGAACCTGTACGTGGAAGCTGTTAAAGAATCTGTGTGTGGATAGAGATTTATGTTTACTCACCTGTGTGTAGACGCATGTGGACTTTCAGGCTGCCTTTCGTGGCGAACAAACTGCTGCACACGTGACAGCGAAACGTCTTTTTGCCCGTGTGAACTTTAGTGTGGGAGTCTAAGGTACACTTCACGGCGAAACATTTGTTACAGTAGTCGCATTTGTACGGCCGTTCCCCTGTGTGTGTACGTATGTGCCTGATTAGATCACTTGGCTTGCGAAACGTCTTTGGACAGTATTTACATTTATTCGTATACTCCTTTTGTTCCTTCTTCTCCGTCGTTACGCACTGAAATGCAAGGTGTACATTACTTGGGATCAAATAAAATATTTCATTATATTTCTAGTTTCTATGGTGAATGTCTGGCTCGATGAGAAAATGGTAGTCACAGTGACACGTTCGCTACCAACGCTTATTTTGGTGACAGTCTCAACTATATTTTCTTTAATTCAATAAATTTTTGCAATAAAATATTAGAAAAATATATATATATATTCGTTAAATCACGTTGTAAATCTTCACCAAGACTCTCACTTGTAGAACAAAGGGTTAACTACGTTCAACTTACTCCAACTCGGTCCATCACCTTCCTCTCCGCAACCGTGTCCAGTAGAACTCTTTCCGACACAGCCGAATCAGAATCCTCCACTACTATATCGTTCAACGACTCGTTAACTATCGCCACTCGTATCTCCGACAAGGTCGGAATATCTTTATTATTGTTTATCTTCGAAGGCGTAGCATTCCACGAGAAGTTCTCATGAACTTTGTTGTGCGACCGCAGTTGCATTCTATTATCAAAATACTTGTCACACAGCGAACACTTCCAGTGTCTGAAAAATGAACTGTTAGCTCATCGAAGCGATCTCTAGTCATTCATTCAGTTGATACTCACTGTTTATTCGTGTGTGTCTTCGAATGTCTATTCAATCCTCCATTTGTATAGAATCTTGAAGAACACTCCGTGCACTGGTACTCCTTTTTCCCACGGTGGACTTTCAAGTGTTCCTACAATTGAAATAAATTAACACAATGAACACCAAAATTTCTAACTTATGGAAGAGACTAAGGGATTCGATTTTGTAAATTTTACTTTGGATTTGTGTTATACATATCTAGAATGTTACATGCACGTAGTAGCAATTAAACGATAGACTAAAAATGTTAAAAAATGAACGACTCTTCATCAAACGTTCACACTGTTATACCTTCAATTTTGTTGCTGTGAATCCTTGTTGGCTACACATATGACACTGTAGCAAGGATTCCTCCCGACACGACTGGCCTGCATCGATTTCGACGCGTTGATTATTCAGGATCAAAGGTGACGACGACGTCGAGGACGAGGAGGACGACGACGACAACGATATCTGTGGCTTCGACACCTTCGTTCTTCGTCGAAACTCTTCTCTATAAATTATACCCATCCAATTAGAATTTGTTCATTCGTGTACACATACGTATCAGTCGGTTTCTTACCTACTAGCAAATTATGTGGAAAAGGAGAACCACTGAACCATTTGGGCCACTTACGTTAACAAGGTTGGATCATTAGCGACGCACTGTCTCCGGTCGCTGTTCTTCTCTGGCTCGTGCACCTCCAGTTCGTTGTAGCTCGCTCCGATTCCTTTTTCTCTAAGATTCTCCTCGGAAATTAACACTACAGTCTGCATGTACCTACTTGCTTGGCGACTGCTGCTCAAGTTCTCTGGCGACGCGACAGAAACGGCGAGCTGACGCTCCTCTTTCACATTTTGTGGCAGTATGCTTGCCATGCTCGTTGAACTGTTTGTGTCCAGGCCAATATTGTCCAGTGCTATTTCAGTTTCCGGCTGAAAGATAAATGGATAGAAGATAATTCTTTGTAACAACAGCTTCTTCTGTAGAATGGTTTCGCATATTTGAAAAATTATCTCAGTCCCACTTGCAAAGTGATGTGATCCATCTCGAATGAATCCAGCTGCGACGCGAACACTTGTTCACCGCACTGCTCTGCGTTGTTGCTGTTGCTGGAGTTATTGTTACTCGTATATATAACGTTCAACGCAGGTTGCTGATGCTGTATCTTCACATTCTGCAACTCACTGGCGCTGCACGTCTGCTTCGAATGGTCGCTTCCCAAATTGAGGTTCATTCCAATGTTGAAGAGCTGCTGGTTCAGTGTGTCTTCTATTTCTTGTATGCTCTCCTGTGATGTAACAAATAATAATAAACAAATGTATTCTTACATTGCTCTCCTGCAATGTTAGAAACAGATAATAATAAACAAACGATTACCGGTGTGAGAGCTTGATCGGTTGAGTACACTGGCAACGTGACAGAGCCACTTTCATCAATATGCAGCATTTGTGAATTTTCTAGATTCGTTACCGTTATTTCTGTCACACTTTCTGAAAAACACACACACACACATAGATTCAATTTGCAAGAACATTCTTATCATAATTTCTGTAACTATAATTTCTATGGAAACGGAAATTCTCATATGTTTAAGGTGTTCTATGCGTACGGTTGATAGTCGTCGAAGAGCAATTCGTCGACAACAGTGGTCTCATTTTCTCTTTCTCCTCGGTTATGGTTTGAAGCTGGTTCGAGAAAGTCTGCGAGTAGTTAGACGCCATTCGTTCTTGAAAAGACATTTCCACCGGATCAAGGCGGGAGAGTGCAAGATTGTCGGTGAACGTGGAAGATGCTGCGACGATATTACCAGCGCCAGTTTCATCGGTAGCCACGCTGAGAGCGGCGTCATCAGCGTTAGGAGAAAAAATGGATGCAGCGCAACAGGACAGTTCGGTGCTTGTTCCTTGTCCACAGTTTTCTTTCGAGTTCAAGTCGTTCGTTGCTTGTACTTGCGATATTAATTTCTGTTGTTCCAGTTGCTATTGTTCGGAGGGAATTGTAACCAATAATTGACGATTAATAATAAATTGGTTACAGTATAGAATGTTTCTGAGGCAACAGATACCGTACCCGTTCTGCCAATTCATGCTTATGTATTTTCATGTGTTTACGGCAGTTCACGTAAGTCTTGAACGTCTTGTGACAGTATGGACACATGAATGGCCTTTTGTTACTGTGAGTAACCAAGTGTCTCTTCATGCTGCTCTGAGTAGAAAATTTCGCGGTGCAAATGGAACACCCGTACGGCCTGGAATCCTCGTGCGTGTGCAAATGCGACTTCAGAACACTGTTCGACGTGAATCTCCTGCAACGAGTGGCAAGGTAAAACACTGCCTTGCAAGGGGAGGCGTTTAACACGTTGAGTATTTTCTAATGAGATAGAGATGAAATTTTCTTTCAATATTTCCTACATTGAAGCATTATACAAAGTTTAATATTAAGTATCAAAGTTCACAGTTTTGCTGTGTCAAATCATTTGGTGACTCAGAGGAGTCTCTGGAGCGCAAAGTGTTAATGGGGAACGTGAATGGGAAAGTATAGCAAAATCGGCGCCGCACTCAACGTGTTAAGAAAGAAGAAAGGAAAGAGAGACAATAATTGATGGATAATTCTTGATGCACCTGTCGCACTTGGTACACCTGTACGGACGTTCCCCAGTGTGTCGACGATGGTGTTGCTTCAAGTGACTGATTTTCCTAAACGCCGCTTGACACACCCAACATTTGTGTGGTCTAGCTGGGTCAACGGTCGCGTCGTACACTCGCTTCTTGGAAGGTATCTGGACGACGCATATTTTGTTTCCAGAATCACTGATCACCAACGGCTCCTGCAACACCACTTGCGACGCTAAGCTCTCTGATTTCGAGGGCACCTTCTTACTTTTCCCGTTGACTTTCAGTTGGTCGTTGCGAGTGCCTATGTTGGTTGCTGTGTCAATGTCAGCGTTATCGTTGCCAGCTGATATGTCAAAACATTCGCTGGAGTTCTCGTGTAACCTACGACAAAACGTAAGTGCTTAGGAGTGCATTGGATAACTTACAATAATTAACAAGTGTATAGATTGTTCACCTTGTATGAGCGACCAAGCTTCCATGACAGGTGAATGTCTCATCGCAAGAACCACAGGAGTACTTTGTAATGTTGGTATGGGTACGTTCGTGTGCTGTCATGGTGGACTTCAAAGCGAAGGAACGATAACAGTGCGTACACTAAACACAGAAGAGCGTTAGGAAGTGTAGGGGAAGGTACTTTGGAAGGTACATTAATTTCTCCTCCTACCTTGAATGGTTTCTCTTGCGTGTGCACTCGCAAATGGCGAATCAGATCTGACGGTTTCTTGAACTCTTTATGGCAGAATGTACAGGAATACCATCTTACGTTTCCTACGCACCGTTGTTTTATTGTTAAGTACTTTCTATAAAATAAAAAGGGATAAGAGGATACGTACAATGGATGATACAAGTGACGTGCAACAAAAGCAACCGTTAAGTATCACTAAACATAAATATGTATACACATTACACGTATACTTGTACATATGAAATTTGTAGAGTGTAAACTACCTGGTGCCGCTGTCTGGTGCTCGGTCCAACAAGGTAACGAAATTTGTGCGCGCTTCCAACTTTTTCGTTTCCGACGGACCTTTGACAAATAAGTTTTATAAACGAGAAAGCAGCTATTAAACGTACACTTGCCATGATCTCGCTTGTGTCGAGTGCTTCGCATACCTTCGCAAACAGTTTTGTTTTTACTAGGAAGCCCACTGTTTCTCAGAGCTTGCTGCAGAATGTCTTTCTTCGTTGGGACATTTGACAACAACGTATTCCCTACAAAGTTTTCCGGTTTTCGAATCTCGTCTGTGTTCGATTCTAGAGAGGCCAGCTGCGTTATGACACTGTCTACGGTGGCACGAATATCTGATTCCATGGTGTCCGTCGATTCGTAATTTTTTACCGTGACACTGTCCTGAAAATAGTACAATTTCGAGTTGGATCGTTGCACAGCATTTTACACTGTACTTTGGTTAATCTGTATTTTCATTATTTCTGCTTTACCTCGTTCACTTCCGCGTGCATGCGTTTCATATGGCCGTTCAAGCTACCAAGCTTCTTAAAGACACATGAGCAATAATTGCATCCGTATATAGGCTCTCCTTCTGGCACATTGTGAACTCTCATTATATGAGCATTTAAATTACCTGTGAAACAGTATACAGTTACAAATGTTTCGTTTTGATAAATTTCTAGTAAATTTTGTATGTTTACACGACCTATTATTACTGTTGAGAATGAACGTGATGAAAGAGAAGGAATATGTCATGTTCTGACAAGCTTAAAGGTTACCTTTTTGACTAAATCTGGCGTTACAAAGCTCACAAGCGTGTGGTCGAATACCATTGTGTTGCCACATATGAATTTGTAAAGAACTCTTTTGTGTGAAGGCACGGTCGCACACTGTGCACTAGGGAATTCAATACATATCGAGTGAAACAATGATCAGATCATAATCACACGGACTCAGGATTAATTTACCTTAAAAGGCTTTTCACCGGTGTGCACTCGAATGTGGCGCATTAATTGGCTCGGTTTTTGGAAGGACTTTAAACATATTGTACATTTATACACCGTTTTATGCTTTGCTCCCCGTTTTGTCTGCTTTACTACCTTTGTCTGCAACTGCATCATGTAACAGACACAATATTGATTAGTGGAGTAATGTCAGTGTACTAAAAAACAACTAGACAATGCATGCTGCTTACCCGATAATGCTCGCGAATGTGAAGTCGATACAGTGCAGGCTGCCGAAACTGTTTATTACAGAGTTTACATTTCCTTGCCTCTTCAGTTGTCCACCTTTCTCCATGAAGCTTCTGATGTGCATCTAACTGAGCCTGTGATAACAATATATAGCTTATTGCTGAGAAGAATGCTTCCCAAGTTCTACACAGAATTACTTACAATAAAAATCAAGCAGTATAAAAAGTCAAACATTCGATGTTTAAACTCACTTTAGTTGAGAAAACGTCTTCACATTCTGTACAGAATAAGTTTTCCTCTTTCTCGTGTAACAGCATATGAGACTTCAAGCTGGCCATCCTTGCAAACTTTTTACCACATTCAGGACACTTTGGGTCACCAGTATTATGAGTTGCCATATGAAGCGTAAAGTTAGTCTAATCATACAGGAGGTAGAATTACAATCATTCTTGTGGCTAATTTCTACCTAAGTTTATGAAAAGTACTAAAGAAAATGAAGGAGTACTTGTCATTACCGGTACATTGAAAGATGCTGAACATTTTGGACATCGATGCGGTTTCTCTTGTGCATGATTTTCCATGTGTTTCTTATACAGTGCTTGCTTCGTAAATTCTTGCTGACATATTTCACATCTTAAACTTTCTTTAGCCTAATGTCAAAAAAGTATGTTTATTACACAATCTTTGTATCAAAAGTTAATATGCATAGACAGAGTACAATATGACAAAACAATTTACTCATGTCCCAGTACATAGTTAATCAATGAATGTACTCTTATTAAATGTAAGAAAACTACCTTATAGCCAAAGTGAATACAAATTTACTTTTAATGATATTGACGCATTCTTCTTGGGCCTTCCAGGGCTGCTTATTTTAGGAGCCACAGCTGTCGGCTTTTCCTTATGGATTCCATTGCTTTTTTCTCTTGGCAAAGACTCATCGTCAAGGAAATGATGTATCGTATCCAGACTTAATCTGGTTTTGGTTCTTTGATGAACATCAGGCTCGATTTGAAGACTTTGCTTAGACTCTTCGAGCTCTGAACTCTCAACATCTTCTAAATTTATTTGAAACAGGGACTGAAAAGAATTGCTTTGCTAAAAAAAAAAAACATACTTTCCCTTTCGCAAAGGAGAAACATAATGATCGAATACAGGCATACCGGATGTAATATCAAGCAACCATTCAGACTCTTCACATCCATCAATGATGCGGCTGTCCCACTGTGGTCGACAAGCGTAACCGGGCTTGAGACAATTTCCAACAAACCCTCCTTGTCTTCTGTAACAATTGTCATCTATAGATTTACTCGCGACCACTCGAGTATTTCCGACGCAATTATGTACCTGTCACCGCTAACAGCGTTCGGCCGTCCTCGGTGGGGACAACATTTATTGGCACGGCTGCGATTTGATTAGATTCTGCGATTATAGCGTGTCGTGTCAACATCCTCTCCGCGGTCGTCACTCGACAAGTCTCGCGCAGGATTTACACAACGAAAAGCTAATATTTACGCGCTAGGTATATTTTAAATGACTATCACGTTCCCGAGTTATCTGGGAAACATTTGATAAAGTGTAAATATTGTATATTGTATTAAAACATGTACAGTTTGATTTGTCTCCGAACTTAACCTAGCCTCTCACGGCGTAAGAGGTTAACGTCGACGAGAAACGTTATTAAATCCTATCGAAATGAACAGGGAAGCTCAATGGAAGGGGCATGACGAAGCGAATGGCGATGGGAGGAGAAATGCTTGGAAAGGAAAGGTGTGGGTACATGTCGGTGGAGTGGAGGGGCAGTGGGGAATGTGTTGTGGCTGGAGAAGATGGACCAGAGAGAAAGGGAAACAGCCAACAATTGAATCAAGGAGTTGAAAGAAGGTAAGTGCTTAAGTCCAGAGCACGAATAATGTCCTGCAGCAAGGGAACGGGGCAAGAGGGGTTTTTCAATGTGTGGCAATGTGAACTTAGTGTATGTGACCGTTTCACCAATGGTACGTTAGAGTCAAGAATGTGAGGCAATTGCAGGGTTCCTTCGTTACCAGCACTCAATAGAGAGATACCTCTTTTGCCCTGGTTCCTTATCTTTGATTATTTGTGGACATGTACATTTGATCTGTTATCAGTTTATGAGGATTTTCTTCTCTTGTTTTTATTTGAAAGATTTAATTTTAAGACCATTTAATATAAATGATGAAGTATTTGAATATTAGAAATTTTATGTACTGTAGGTAAGTAGCAAGTATTTACCTACATGTGCTATTGAGTGGAAAGAAAAATGTTCAAGTCTGATACTAATTATAATACAACTCAATCTTAGTATAATGAAGGAGAAAGGAATGACTTTAAATGTGAAACACCACTTTGAAAACAAAGAAATTGAGTAATTGTATATAAATTAATGGTAGAACTACCAGCCCTTAAACTGACTTTTGACCATTTCTTTATAAAAACTACAAATGTGAATTTATTAAGGCTTGAATTGGTTCAAATGTCAGCTTAGATATTACTTAATTAGCTTCTTTGATGATTCCTTAAAGAGGTACTTTTCAGTAATAGCAAAAGGAAACAAGAAATGGGTCATTCTGACCCATCTGGTAGTGTTAATCATTCCAGCGTTAAAGATTAGTTGGAGCATCAGATGTAATTACTAATTCACTACTACCACTGAAAACATCAGACTTCTCAAAATCAAAATCCGACAGGCAATACTCGTACAGTCTCGTCGATGCATTGGTTAACATTGACATTTCCATTGGCAGTAAATCACGCGTAATGGAAAAGGATAGAGCAGTATCGTTAGCCATGAAGTTCGAGTCGTTTCCTACCCGTTTGTCAATGCACTGAGACTCCATGTTATTAAACGGTGTCGAACACCCTTGCATGTTGTTTGAAAAACGTTCAGTTCTCAGCAAATAAGAGGACAAAGAACTGAATGAGTTGGAAGGTCGCCTGCAGGAATCATCGAGATCATTTCCATTTAAATTGGAGGTAGCATTATTCTGAAACTGAACATTTTCTGCTTGAGCTTGTTCCACGCCTGTACGATTCGACAAAGAAGCTCCTTTGAAATCATTTTTCTCATAAGTTTGGATTTTGTCAACTGTATGCTGCTTCAACGAATTCATCCAGCTTGTTCCACACGTGGAATCCTTTGAAATGGTCCCTTCCATCCTCTTGTCCACATTAACTGTGACAACATTGCTCGTCGTTTGTTGAACTTCCATTTCGTTGTCCCTATTCGCATTTTCTATTCGAAGCTTCGCGATACGTTCCATTTGGCTAGTTATCTTCTCCGGATGGAACTCTCCTCTTTCTAGGAGTTGATACATCTCAACGACGATACGGTAACACGTGTGTTCCCATGAACTGGATTCGCCCATAATTTGATCAGCAATCTATGGAAGAAAATCAATGGAAAAGAATTAATTTATTTTAATTATTAACCAGCCTGAATACCGAATTTAAATGACTTTGAAGCCGTGATATGGCACAAAGTGGAACAAAACGAATCATGCATACCGCTCGTTTAGAAGCATACTTCCGAGCGTTTTCCGTGAGAGATTTCGGCAAGCCGGATAATTCGGCTAAAACGATACCATAGTCATCGGCGTGAGATGCCATGCCAGACTTTAGTCGATGAGTATACAGGAACCGAGGGGGACTTCCGCTGTCCGATGAAGTTTCTTGCACACTCGTCGTTTCAAAGTAATGGCTAAAGAAAAAGCGAAAAAAAAATTTATTATTCAACACTAGAACTACCGTACCAGTCAAAATGTTTAGATTTTTTTGTTTAGCAATTATTGATATCTTCGAAATGATTTTGAAAATAGTATCATTTGAGTACTATAATGAATGTCTGAAGAAACTGAAAATAATCTATTGTTACAATTTTTATGGGAATTGCATATTAATCATATTATATGCTGCTAGTTCTACTGTTAAAAATTTAACGATTGTAGGTACTCGGACTTATTACTTAGCGTACGAGTAACACAAAGATATGCATACTTGGTCACGTTGCAGTACAAGTGCGCCAGTTTCGTCAAATGCGCGAAATGCGTCGCGGCGAAGATAAAAGCGGTGGAGTCTAAAAGTCGTTCGCATATAGCCCACGCGATGGAAACACCTTCCTCGACTGCAGTCCCCTTGCACAATTCGTCCAGAATAACCAGCGAGGTGGGTGTGATGGATCGCAGAATGTACTGTGCCTCTTTCATCTGAAAAAAAGGAATGGCAATGAAAAGGAATGGCACAGGTCTGTCGTTACACGATTAACACTAGAACTACCGGACAGTCAGACTTTTTGAAATTCTTCTATGGAAACTAACAGTGCTACTGTTCACAGATTGTATATGCGACTAACTTCGAGAGCAAACGTCGAAGCATTGCATGCAATGTCGTCGCGAACGGCTATTTTGCAGAATATTAGATCCGTTATACGGAACGCCGCTCGTTTGGCTGGCACGAAGCAACCGATTTGTGCCATTATATGCAACAACACGATTTGCTTCAAGTAAGTTGATTTGCCACTCATGTTGGGTCCAGAGATTACATGGAAATTCCAAGGTACCGAGGCACTCTGCAATAAGAGGATAAAAACATAAGTCAGGAGTGTTTGAACTGGATTTTTTCTCAAAAAAAAGAAGAGAGGAGAAGGACGTACAACGTTATTTGGCACAGGATCATCGAGGCCAAAAACTTCTAAGACTGGATGTCTGGAGTCGAGTAATTCCAGCTTCGTTCCAAACGTTGGTCTGACGTACGCGTGGAGTGCACTCGCTCTCGCGAGTGAACTTAAGACGTCTAACTCTGCTACATCGGTGCTCAATTGAAAGAAACAACTGATGTGTTCACGAGCAGCTTGTAATAGGTCGCAGAGTAGTCTGTTGGCAAGTACGTTGTTTTTATTGATGCTCATTGGATGTCTCAATCATTATTGGACGAAGAATAAAATTAGTACGGTCTGCGATACCTACACGTTGCTCATTAAGTGCAATTCTTCGGACGAAATCTTACATTGTTGGCTCAACGTTGCGAGCGCGCTTGTGGTCATCATGCAGATCCGTTTGCTTTTTCGTACCTAGCCGTGAATGTGAACGTGAAGGTAGAAGTAAAAAGGGAAAGGAAAAGTGAAAGTGAAAGTGAAAGTGAAAGTGAAGGTGAAAGTGAAAGAAAAGTGAAAGTAAAAAGTGAAAGCAAAAGCAAAAGCAAAAGTAAAAGTAAAAGTAAAAGTAAAGGTAAAGGTAAAGGTTAAAGTAAAGGTCAAAGTAAAATTAAAAGCAAAAGTAAAAGTAAAAGTAAAGGTAAAAGTCAAAGTAAGCTTCGAAGGTCAAAGTAAAAGTAAAAGTAAAAGTAAAAGTAAAAGTAAAAGTAAAAGTAAAAGTAAAAGTAAAAGTAAAAGTAAAAGTAAAAGTAAGCTTCCAAGGTCAAAGTAAAAGTAAAAGTAAGCTTCAAAAGTCAAAGTAAAAGTAAGCTTCCAAGGTTAAAGTAAAAGTAAAAGTAAGCTTCAAAGGTCAAAGTAAAAGTCAAAGTAAAAGTAAAAGTGAAAGTAAAGGTAAAAGTAAAGTAAGGTTCAAAGTCAAAGCAAAGTGAAGGTCAAAGTAAAGTAAAAGTGCAAGTAAGAATAAAAGCGAAAGTGAAAATAAAAATAAAAGTAAGAAACATACGTTTCGCATGACAACAACTTATCGAATAATCCAAATATTTTGAAGAAACTTGGTACCTCAATAAATTCCATTGGTAACTGAAACGTTTCTGTGGTGGAGTTTCGAGGGAGAATAGCTTGGATGTGATAACCGTCGGACGCGTTACAGCCCAAGGACAAAGGTAGCTTGTGCTTGGACGCTAAATTCTCTACCATGGCTACCGGAAAAGAGTAAAGAGTAGAAGAGAAGTAAGAAAATGATTGCACCGTAACTCATCGGAAATCGAGTCGTCTACCGACTTTTCATATCGTCGATCAGCTCGCAGTAAGTTCGTCTCGCTACGTCCAACAAGTCGTTGATGCCTGCCTTGATGGCGAAGCAGCGTTGCATGTTCGAGGACGTGTACCCCGACACGGACCTCGCGTCCGGATGTATCGTTTCGAGGATTCGCTCCTTCATCAGTCGAAACCGGGGGTTCTCCAGTCTCTGAAAAATCCACCGGTGCCTCTGTTAAGTATTTAACAAGACTTACTATTGTTACTATTTAACAAGAATCAATGTTGTTCATTACCTACGGACCAAAAAAAACAAATATTTTGCTATCATTAAGATTAAATTGAAACAAAATTATATTATATTGAAAATAAAACCCTAAGAATGGTTCAAATCTCCGAGTACAGTTTTGCTAGTCAAAGACAATCGCAGCACTGACGTGTAAATAATGCGCAAAAGGTTGAACGTCTAAGAAAAGAAAGGAAAAGAGACCTTCCTGATTTTCCGAAGAAGATCGGTCTCCGCCGACGACAGCGCTGCCTCGAGTTCCGGCACAACGTCCAACATGTTCTTCAGGAGCAGCACGTAATTCAAATTCTGCTCGGCGCATTGTACGTTGTTGTCGTGGAAAACTGGCACCACCGACAACGCAGCGAGTCTGTCCGCGCCGTACAGACGGCGTAAGATTGGCTGTAGAAAAATATGGCGAGCTACAATTGGCGAGTAACAAGCAGGAAAAGAAGAGGAAAGATAAAGAGGTAAATCATGGTTGCATGGAAGGAAAGATGTTTGAACCTGAAGAAGAGTTCGCAGAGCACGGTTGGACACCAGCTCGGCGATGGCAGTTTGCCGGTCGACGATGACGCATTCCTCGCACGATGGCTGTAAGATGTTGGCGCGCAATAGTTTTCTGCCCATTGGCGTCGAACAACGGTCTAGGACACCTAGCAAGCTGACGTTCCGTTGACCGCACTGCGACTGAACTAGCTCCAAGCTTCGCGCGCTCTCCAGATCTACGGTTTCATCGAGCACATTAACCCTTAGCAAAATACGTTCATGGAAAAATTAGAAAATTGCTATGAACAGAAATCATTTCGATTCTAACAGCAGTGTTACAACGGCGTTTTTGAGACAAAAGTTCTGAAAGGGTTCAGAAGATATGCTCGTGTTTCGCTTATTCGTCTAAAGTACGTATCACACCTATACTAATAGCGTTCGGCGATCCTTGGAATTCGATTCGAACCGATTTAGGAGAGTAAACGATACGCTGCGAGTATTCCACGTACTTGACCAAGGCAGCGGTCGCAGCTAACGCGTAGTACCTAAAAAATAAAAAAAAAATGAACAGCGAGGAGATATTGTTCTTGCAACAGGTATTTACATATATATTTAAATTTTACACAGGTATTGCAAATGTGTATTAACACGTTGAATGCCATGGGAGTCACCGGTGACCCCCAAGCAAATTACTATACTTCACTCAATTAAACGATGACTATTCACAAACATTTCTATATTATAAATAATGCTACCCACTGCGGTGATATTCAGCTAGACCACTGTGCAATAATAACAATGCAATTCAATCGAATGATTTAATATCATATTTTTTTCATTCTGTGTATTTTACGGTACACAATCGTGCGGCATTCAACGTGTTAATGATCTCTTAAAAAGATATTTATTATTTTTTTAATAAAAGAAATCAATAAATGTGCTATTATACTTTTGTTTAACGAAGAGCTCCACAGAGGAGTATTCTGGCGCGCAAAGGGTGCGCACCCGTTCCAGTCCGACCGTGTCGTTGAAGTGAACACGAGATATCGGTGTCAGCTGTGTCTCTGGGAACTTCTCCATGATAGAGCGAGAGAGGATGTTCCTGCTCGCGACGCGTTCGCACATTGTGTCTGGCATCAGAACCTGTAGAAATCGTTTTTACTATTAGCCTCGTTTGTTGACCATTGTAGCAGTCAGGATAGAGATGTTAGGACTTACTTGAATAGGGTCGAACAAGTATAATTTGGATAAGGTATTCGTGTACGTCTGGGAGTCACTGATTTGACAGAGGATCAGGTGAGGACAGTGGACACCCATCGCGGCTATTCCTACCTCGGCTCTTGCGTCTCCACGGCCGCTTGTCATTGCTGTTTAATTATGTTACGTTGCGTTAATATTAGAACTACCCGGCAGTCAAATCTACATTTCCAAATCTGTCTGTGGGAACTGTATGAATGTAGGTATTGAGATTTTAATTGACTTGTGATTCAGTTTAGATATTAAATTAATTTCCTTAATAGGAACTCTAAGGATGCAGGTATTGAGATTTTAATTGATTTATGACTCAGTTTGGGTATTACTAAATCAATTTCTTTAGTAGAAACCCTAATACAGGTATTGAGATTTTAATTGATTTATGACTCAGTTTGGGTATTATTAAATCAATTTCTGTAGTAGAAACTCTAATGCAGGTATTGAGATTTTAATTGGCTTATCATTTAGTTTGGGTATTACTAAATTAGTTTCTTTAGTAGGAACTCTAATACAGGTATTGAGATTTTAATTGATTTATGACTCAGTTTGGGTATTACTAAATTAGTTTCTTTAGTAGGGACTCTAATGCAGGTATTGAGATTTTAATTGATTTATGACTCAGTTTGGGTACTACTAAATCAATTTCTTTAATAATTCAGAGAAGCATCTGTTATCTTTTCAATAATTGAGAATAACTTAGGAAAGGTCAATTTACCCCATCTGGTAGTTCTAGTATTAAACAACGTATTACCTTGCACACAACGGTCATTGGAGACTCATCAAAATCGATGCAACATCTAATATCCCATACTTACCGACGATGACGCCTCTGGACTCAGGCACGCTCGAGCCCACTGCTGTGGTACTCTTCGTGGTAGACCTGTTAAGCCAGCAATAGAAACATAATTTCTGTTAATTGAAATTCTACTTGCTTTTCAAATTTTTCCAAATATGCGATGCTGGTAACGAACGTGTTAAATTGGTCTAGAAATCTTCATCGCGATTCTTACTCGTCATTCCACTCGTCATTAAACCAGCGTTTCCCAACGTGGGACCAATTTGATTTTTAAGTGGGGCAATTTGAAATTTGAAATATCACTTCATATATTTCACAATATTTACGCACGTAAACAAAATAATAAAAATATTATAATATTAACACTAGAATTACCATACCAGTCAAAATGACCGGTTCCGATTTGTTCGTTTCGCAATTGTTAATACCTTAAAAGCATTGAATATTCGAAATAATTTTGAGTACTATAATAAATGTTTGAAGAAATTGAAAATAATCTATTGTTACAATTTTGATGGGAATTGCATATTAATCGTAATAAATTCTCGGTAGTTCTAGTATTAATTAGAAATAAGACTCACCTTGGGACATAATTGCGCGAAGAACCAGGCAACGCAGAAGACGACAACGAAGTTCGAGTTCTAGCCGCGTTTCGTCGTTGATCCGTGCGTTTCGAGCAGTTCGAACTCACCGATTTCCATTTCGTCGTTAATCCAAAGTTCGCGTTCGACGTCGGACCTGAAGAGACATTTCTTTTACAGGCTGATTCCCATTATACTCACGATGAATTTTATTCGCCTGGAAATCAGAAATCAATACGAACGACAATTTGGCAAGAAAGGCACGTTGAATTCTCTTGGTCTAGCCTCGTTCCTGCTTCTCTCTTTCGGTGGTGGAAACAATTTATCCGTTTGCATAACATTCATACTTCACCAATAATTAATCTACACAACAATCACGACTAAAACAATCAACGAACAACGTCGATTATCAACACAAGCTACGTTTGACGTTGGAAAGACGAACTCAGATCGAACAGTCGTTTTGGCGGGACTCCGAGCAGCGCCATCTTCCCAACGGTCACCCGAGTTCAAACGAAATGGCGGGAACGTTGGGTCGTCCGTGCATAAGATTCCGGTTTAAATTGGTAATATAGAAGATTTATTTACAAATTCGATATATGTCCTCGCAGTGCAGGTAATATTGAATTATTTTAGTTATTGGACGCGCGATACATTCAATAAATAACATTATCATGGATATTACGAACGTGAAATAAATATCGTTTAAATCGTCGGCTGTTACTTCTCGCATTCGTTTTGTTTTGTACACGTAATACACGTTTGCACGCTGCTAAACAGATACAGTCATATCAGACCAGACACACGCGACGCGCACACTCCCATGCAAGCGAAGAAAAAAGAATTAGAGGCGAATCAAAAGCACGCGCTACACACGCGGACGCGCGCCGTTTATATTCCGGAAAATTGATTGTCAGGCTACAGCACGCCTCACATGACTACAATTTTCTCGTTCGCCGAACACGTACGGACTACACGCGGTCTTACATACGTTATTCGAATGAAAGGAAAGCGATTCGTAATACTTCATTACCGAGGAAAGGAACGAACATCTCTTTTTTGAAAGAAAAGAAAAGAAAAGAAAAGAAAAGAAAAGAAGAGAAAAGAAAAGAAAAGAAAAATTCGAGCTCTGTAAATCGCGACACGATCACCGAGTATTCCTAAGATATTGCTCAATACCAGAGCAGCGTTTTGGATGCTTTCGAAGAATCCTTCGAATCTCCGATCGATTAGTAAAAAATATGTCGTTATCGGTTCGCTGTAATGACGCGAACGAATAAAAAGTTATATACACAAAAAATTGCACACGATCACATTTCACAAGTACGATGCATCATTGCTATATATGTATATGTAATATGTATATATGTATATGTATATGCGTATTCGTTTATAATTGACGCGTTCAGATGTAAATGCTTGGCGAGAAAGAGAGATGGGCAAAGTAAACGGTACGAGACAGAAAGTAGAAAGTACAAGATAAAAGACAGGAGAAATGCTGGGCAAGTGGATGAACCCGCGTTCAAAGTCCTCGAGGCTCGCCGGGCTAACACTGGAACTGCCAAGTCAGTCTTGACTGTTGAGTCGAGACTTCCCAAAATCCATAGAAACCACAAGAATTTATCTACTGATACTCCCATCAGAACTTAGTTTATGTACTAAAACAATTCCTTTAGAAATCCCTCAGAGGATCCACTGCTTCCTCAATAATCTTAACCCTTTGCACTCCGTAGGCCTCTCAGTCAATTAATTTGACACAGCAAAATTATAGAGTTTGACATTTGAAATATTCAAATAAAACAGCCTCTTCCTTTAACCCTTTGCACTCTGTAGGCTCCAATATTGCACCAGTTATAATACTGAATATTTTAATGAATCAAAGAAACTACCCTAAAATTATTAGATTTTCCACACATCCAAATTTTGTACTGAATAGAAATAAAAGATTGAAGGAATATTATAGAGATACTATAAAAATTAGTTGCAGTTGCTGATAGATTTCAAAACCACCTGGAGTGCTAAGGGTTAATTCATGTACGATTTCTCGTTAACCCACTATGGGCCGAATTTTTGTTCATGACTATAACAAAATCTATGCAGTACAAAATTAATAAATATCCACATATAAATACAAATTAACAATGTATTCAATACTTTCAATAACTTTCACGCCTGAGTGTATGAAAATTAACTGATTACTTAATTCTATTCACCACTTTCAGTGCAGAATGAAATAAATCAACAAGCCAATACACTGATACGTGACTTCAAAGTTACATGGGCCCACAGAGGGTTAACTGTTTAAACATCAAGGTTTACAGTTCTGCTGTAAATCATTTGGCGACTCGCGCCTCTGGAATGCAAAGGGTTAATTCTTCACATGAATAAGAACTCACTCTGGTACTCGACGATGAAAAACATTCAACACTTCGAATGCAGAATGAAATAAATCAACAAACCAATATACTAATACGTAACTTAAGTTACATGTGCCTACGAGGGTTAACTCAGTTTGAATGTTATTCCATTAAAAAATCCTGAGTATTCCCAACGAGAACCTCCCACAGTGCAAAGGGTCAGAGTTCAGGAAAGTTCCAGTGTTAACTGTATCCCGACTTCGTTCACAGCTGAGGACTGCGTGGCAGTCAGACGTGACTCTCGAGAGGGACCTTGAACACTTTGGAGGCAACGCTGGTGTCCGGCAGCGACTGCGGTCTGGCGTTGGTGGCGACGTTGAAGACGACGTTGCTGGGCCCGCGGAAGCTGACCTCGATGAGGAAGCTGGCGTCGGTGAGGGCGCCTATGCGGCCGGTGCTCAGATCCGGGGAGCTCGTCCTCAGCTGACACTTCTTCGGCCGGTACTCGTTCCTCACGACCTTCTCGGCCTCCGCTTGCAGCTTGTTGTCCAGCCAGTGCACCTTGTCGAAGTCCTTGGTGCCGCCGACCGTGTGCCTCCGCTTCAGCGACCGCTCCGGCATGCCGTTCTTCCGCTTCAGCTTCGTCGCGCTGTCCTTCCTGACGGACTGCCGCCTCTTGCTGATGTTGCACTCGGTCTTCTCGGTCTTCGTCAGCGACTCCGACCGCTTCAGCTTGCTGTTCGGCGAGTCGGACCTCTCCGAGTGCTTGTTCAAGCTCTCCGACCGCTTCAGCTTCCCGCTGGTCGGCGACGACAGTCTCTCCGCGGAGTGCTTGTTCAAACTCTCGGATCTCTTCAGTTTCGAGCAAGTGTTCTCTGTTCGTTTGTTCAAGGACTCCGACCTCTTCAGTCGCGACCTGACCTCCAGATTCGTCGTCAGGCTTTCGAACCTCTCCAGCTTGTTCGTGTACGTCGGGTCGACGAGGTCGTAGTCGAAGTACTTCCCGTTGTCCGGCATCGCCTTGTCGTTCTCCACCGGCGCGCCGGCGTCCTTCTGCGTGGACAGTCTACAGCACTCCTGCGCCTCGTTTGACTCCAGACCCGCGTCGACCAGGCACGCTTCCTTGCAGCGCAGCTGGTCCTTCGACTCGATCCTTCGTCGCGCTATGGCGCTTCTGTCGTTGTCCGGGATGTCCGTCTCGACGAGTCGCTCCACGTTGCAGTTGGCCGCTACTGAACAATCCGTGTCCTTCTCCGGGATATCCTGCGGATAAGAAATGACCTGATGAGATCATGAGCAGTGTTTTCTAAGATTTTCGTGATATGCTCCACCCGAGGCTTCTTAACACTTAGGCGACCGCATAGAAAGAACTGTAACTTCAAGCTTCTACATTATCTTCAATTATACTCATTCAATTAATTTAGTTAGAAACTATGTTTTGTAGAAACAGGAACTGCAGATAATCTCACGTCAAAATTTACTAAATAACAAAAGAAAAGAAAAGATACATTCTATAGTGTGTTACCGAAGCCAGGAATTGAACCAATGGGTTAACACTAGAACTACCAAGCACTTAGACTCTTAAGTTTCTTTGTAAAATACTTCTCTATTAATTGAAATTTCAATTGCCTTATATTTCAGTGTAGGTTTCACTAAATCAGCTTTTATAATGTTTCCTCAGAGAAACACTTGTACCTTTCTAGTAATCATAAAAGAAATCAAGGTCATACTAACCCATCCATTAGTTCTAGTGTTAACTCTTTGAACTCTGTAGGCTCCAATATTGCAGGAATAATATTAGATATTTGAATGAATCTTAAAGAAACTACCCTACAAGTATTACATTTCTCAAATATCCAAATTTTGCACTATGGAAAATAAAAGATCTATGAAATGTTATAGCATTCATTTTCGCTAGGGATACTATAAAAATTAGCAGTTGCTGGATTACAAAACCATGGAGTGCTAAGGGTTAAGTCTATCTCAGCCACTCTGGGACCATCGCCAGGAACAAACAGCTACCAGAAAAATTAATTGTAGAACCATCAATTCTAGAATTAATTTTCCCTTTATTATTTCTATACTCCAGAATTAATTTTCACTTCTAAGCCACAGGTTCACTTCAACGCACTGTACATTTCCTCCACTTCCAGCTTACAGTAACATCCACTTACATTCTTCTGGCGAACGTGCTGATGTTTCTGAAGGGCAGACTTGTGAAGACTAGGGTCTCGATAGGTCTCTATCAAGCTGGGATCCACCGGTTGCACGGGCATCGAGAGTTTCCTCTCGTCCCTCTCCTCCCTTGCGCCGTGCATCTGTCTCAATATCTGCGGGGAGTCCCGGCCCCGTTCCTTCTCTTTCTCCTTGTCCCTTTCCCTTTCTCTTTCTCGCGCGCCGACGATGTCCTCGTCGCTGACGGACGCGTTCTCCGGCGCGGAGCCGCGGATACCGTGGCCGGACGAGTTCACCAGGGACTTCCATTTGCGGTCGAACGTCGTCGTCAAGCTGGTCAACAGGTCGCTACCTGCAAACGTAATCGTTTAGTTAGCGCCGACGGTTACCGGGTCGCTCAAGGACAAGTATCACGCGAAATCATTTGTACACGTTGGAAGCAAACGGTCCAACAAAAGGCGCGCAAAGCGTTGTTGTTGTTTTGCGATAATAGTGGTGATGATTGTGGTGATGGTAGTGGTAGTGATGGCAGTGCTTGCTGCTGCTGCTGTTGCTGTTACTGCTGTTGCTGCTATTGCTGCTATTGCTGCCTCTGCTGCCGCCGATGATGGCGATTGCGGTGGGATGTTGTTAGAAAACAGTACCGGACAACAAAATCACAGTCGACAAAGTAACGGCAAACGCAAACCGTGTTTTCGGGGGGGGGGGGGCGGGCAACGTTTTTGTTAGAGCTTAGCTGTGTAAGGTGGTAGCTGCGAAGTTCGTAATGTTCGTAGAAACGTTTATAATACTCTAGTGATGACGAAATTGTTCTGGAAATGAATTCCTCGACGCTTTTACTGTCACTCGCGATTCTTCTCTCGATGATCACGGCGATCGTCGAAGGAATTTCGAGACAACCGAGGGAAATTGATCACAATCGTTTCTTTACGCTTTGATTAGGATAGAGAAGAGAGTTGGAGGTAAGGAGGAATTTAGTTTCATCGATCACAATAATACTGTTCTAGAAATGAACCTTGGGAATTCCTCGACTTTACTATCACTCGCGATTCTTTTCTCGATGGCAAAAATCACGGTGATCTTCGAATGAATTTCAAGAATAACCAAGGGAAATTGATCACAATCGTTTCTTTACGCTTTCAGTAGGATAGAAAGAAGGGAAATCTGGGGCAAGGAGGAATCAGTTTCATCGGGCACGAGGGATATGCACGTGTGCGTGACAAAGTATCATTCTCCAGCTATTCAACATTGCGATAACATGTTCAAGCAAGTGGGAACGAAAGGACGTGTATAGTCTTGCTATCATTAAATCGCAAACAAATGATTTAATCACTCGAACAGCAAGAGATCACCGAATTTGTAAGACAGAATTTTGTCAGAGCAGGACTATACACGGTGAGGTGTTAGAAGAATACAAACAGCTTAGCCCCTTGCCTTACAATAACGTGTCAGATAATTGCAGCAGATTTCAAATAGAATTGGACAAACATAGACGTTTACTCTATCCTTTAGAATTCAAATGAAATAGTATTCTTTTCTTATCAATTATCACGTTTTAGAGCAAAGATTCATAGAGAATATACGTATAACTTTGTTTTCCTTAATAAATAATTACTGACAAAGTAGTTATATCGATCACAGTTGAGAAATAAATCATAGGGCAAGAGGTTGTTAACCCTTTGCGGACGAGTCTTCTACTAACTCGCGAATAAATGGTGTTATTAGTCGAACAGCAACAGTTCAGAACGTAGTTTCCTTTTTTTTCTAACGTTGACTCATTAACGTTAACGATGATTCATTTATACGATTAATTTAATTTTCATTATGTAAAACATAGCGTTACAACTGTCACAAATATGTAACGCCAGCAACGAACGTGTTAAGCAACTGACACATACTTCAATTTCGTCTATTGAAGGTTTCGTACATTTCAAAGAATCTTCGTCCGCAAAAGGTTAACCGTTTGAGTCCCACGGGTTTGCAAAAACCCGGTCGAAAACTGGCAAGCGGCGCGATCGCGCTTCTTTCCTTTCAATTTCGAAACTGACGCTTTTCTATTCTGGCAAAAACAAATTTTAAATACCGCGATCGTTGCATTCTTCCAGTCTGAGGCGAGTAATACCAGAAATAAAAATGAATTACAAGGAAAAGAAACAAATAAGCTTCATCCGATACGAACCGATAGACCGCCATTTTAACAGAGAAGCGCCATTGCGTCGCTTGCGTTTCAATTTCGAAACTGAACGACGCTTTTCTATTTTCACAAAAACAAGTATTAAATAGTGCGATCGTTGCATTCTTCCAGTCTGAGGCGAGTAATAACAGAAATAAAAATGAATTAGAAGGAAAAGTAAATAAACTTCGTCTGATACGAACTGATAGACCGCCATTTTAACAGAGAAGCGCCATCGCGCCGCTTGCGTTTCAACTTGGAAACAGAACGACGCTTCTCTATTTTCACAAAAACAAACTTTCAATAGCACGATAGTTACATTCTTCCCATCTCAACAACAAAAATAAAAATAAATTACAAGGAAAAGAAATAAATAAGCTTCATCCAATACGAACCAATAAACCGCCATTTTTAGATGCAACAGAGAAGCGCCATTCGGGACTCAAACGGTCAAAGAAAACACAACAAAGAAGAAGTAGTAGAAGAAGGAAACGGTAAGTAACGTTAATTAAACGTGCGCTTAGTGCAAACGGAAAACCTATTAAAACAGAAAACACATCTGTAACGTGTGAAGCCGTTCGGGTGAGCAAAGGTTCATTCGAATGTATTTTTTTTCTCTTTTTTGATTAGCGCTCGAGTTGCTTGCGACGTTGCTATTCGAGAAACTGCGAGCCAAGCAAATTTACCTCGGAGGAATCTGTTTAATGTCTTGGAAGATAATCCGGCCCCTGAGCCCGACACCCTCCGGCGTGATTGTTCGACGAGCTCGACAGATTCCGAGAGTTCGGAGGGCTCCGAGGCCGGCGGTACTCTCGGAAAGGGTGCGATGGGTATCGATGATCGTCGCACGACATCGTCACCGGCCGCGCTCGGCACATCCGACATTGACCCCGGCACTTGCATTCGCCCTGGCACCGACATTGGCATTGGCATTGGCATTGGCATTGCCCTTGGCAATGACATTGGCATTGGCGAGGCTGCGGCAGCACCGTGAAGGTGGGACGATATGTACCACCATAAGCCGGGGCTTGCCGTTTGCCTAAGTGTGTTTAATTGTATTCTGTAACGGCATGACGATCGACGCGCCGTGGACACACGCGGCTACAAAATCTCCCGTCAACGAACCAGTGAGCAAAACGAACGACTCAACGGAACAAACGGGCACAGTCAGCCGATCAACCAACTAGCGGATACGACAGCAAACGAACGAACTGAAAACCTCTCCTGCTCTTCTTCGACGGTTATCTTTGTCGATTAGTCGCGGTATAAGAGGGACCTCGAATCTTGTTTAAACCTTCGCACTCGAGAGGCGACTCCCAGTCGCCAGATGGTTTGATACAGGGAAATTAGAAACTTTGGTGTTTACCATGAATCTTTGTATACTGCGTCGATACGTGAAATATTGAAAGAAAATTTGCTACATAATTTATGTATGATTTCTTGTTAAATTCATTTTAAAGAATGTTGTGTACATCTGATTAGGAGGTATAGAATACTTCAAGTGAAAAACTTTCGAGTGCAAAGGGTTAACGTGGGGGAACGTGAGAAATTTGTTGCAATGCTCGTTTAGCTTTCTGTTTCAAGTACGAGTCTGTGTGAGGAACGAGCAGGAGGTAAAGGCTCGCGAACGAAAAGGGCTAACCACCGAGTGCACATGCGGTCTATTGTCTTTGCGATGCTGACTGATCGTGGGTTTCTGTGAGACTTGGGCAGAACTGAAGGAAACGGATTGAACGGTGTATAGATACAGAACACTTCGTTGGGTGTGTATTGTATGCGACATTCGTTTTCCACAGTGATTGACACTATGCCGTCCGGTGACACGGTGTCGCGTGCGAAGAACAAATGCAAAAAGAAATCTTACATTTATTTATATATATTCTCGAGATTTTGTGGAAATAGAGGGACAGAATTGAGAACTATTGACATTAGTGAAAATTGAGAAAGTATCTGGAATCAAATGCAAAAAGAAATCTTACATTTATTTGTATATATTCTCGAGATTTTGTGGAAATAGAGGGACAGCATTGAGAACTATTGACATTAGTGAAATTCGAGAAAATCTTGAGAAAAGATCCGAAGGAGTTCTACCAAATGAAAGATTCCTGATCACGCGTGCGGACGGCATAGTGATTAACCCCTTGCCCTGCAATATAATAGTGTTAGACTCGTGATGAGGATTTCAAAGAGAATTTACCAAATGTAAATATTATTCAATTTGTGTGAATGCGGATCACATATTATTCCTTTCTTATCAATGATTGCATACGTTGACATAGAATAAGACTGGAATTCTCTTTAATTTTCAGTGAATTAATTATTCTTCAATAACAAAGGCTAATGATATTGAAAATAATGGTTTACTATCACAGTAGTCATATCATCTAGCTACTTATGTTACTAAATATTTTCATTTAGAATCAAGCTTTTTATTGTAATTTTCGAAGCTCCGAAGTTCAGACAGAAACCATAGGGCAAGGGGTTAACTGCAGAGAACGAAGAGTGGAAAGATTCAATGGAACTGCACGGAAAACTAACTGAGTCATATGATTAAGGTCAACGGAGATTTCAACATTTCTACAGATCTCTGTACCGCATGCGACGTTGCATTCAGCTTGGAGAACGCGGTACGCTTTGACGCGTCAACCCTAATCGCACCACGTCATAACGAACCATACTATGTGACTCTCAATCACCTATGAGAATAAAAGAAATGATTAGAATATTACTGTCATTTATAGGGTCCAAGTTTTCAAAGCCCAAAGAAACTGTTGGAAATGCAGTCTGAAATAATCAAATAAGTAAAAAGTTCAAACGTGACTCAAACCGTGGTCCGATTAGGGTTGACCAGAACAAAATTCGCCGATGCAACTAATCTCACCGTGAACGCGCAAGCGATGGAAAGTATATGAAACGAAGAAACTTGCGACAGCGTGCTTGGAACTACGAATGCGGTGCTCGATACTCCGTTCTAACGATTCTTTGCCAAACTCTCGCATAACAGAAAGATCAAAGGTCCGAGAAGAGGAAGAGGAGGAGGGAGAAGAAGAGGGAGGGGAAGAAGAACAAGAAGAAGTATCCAGCAAAACATGTGAACAAAATGTGAAAAGAATAATATGCATCTACTGTACATCGGGCAACTGAGCTTGAAAGAGTCACCTAAAGAGTAAAGAGAAGAGCAAATGATAGAAGTATACCTAGAAAGCTTTTTGTTAATAGTTAGAATCTTCTGAGTCCATTGCAGAAAACAAGATCCGCCTACACTCACCGACCGTCAGAAGCGACGTTACATAGGAGAAAAATATGAAAAGAATACTCGTGAATAGGTACATGTATACGGAACAATATCACACATTTTATACTAATACCGATATAACATCGAGACACTGTACACGCGCGGGGATCGAATTTCAAGATGGATCGTTCTGTAAGGAGACAGGAACGGGAACGGAGATTTACGTCGTTTACCAGAGTAAATGGTCTAGACGGGAAACATGGAGGATAACAAGGAAGGAAAAAGTTTTGACAGGAGATATCGACGTGAGAACGTTCAAAGAGTCGTTTCTGAAGGAACTAGTAACGATTTTATACTAACCATCGTCCGAGACGTCGCCCGAAACTGCCTGCTTCCGTTGCTGATGCATCGACGGTGAAAGCGACGAATGGGAAACGTCGTGTGTTTCGTGGAGAGAGTCCAAGCTCCCGTACCGGATCGGCGGTGATGTCAAAGGTTCCAAGGTTGACTGCAATTAGGGAGGTCATTGTTAATGAAGGTATCAGTATTATAGAATAGTAGCTTTAATGCTTTTGCGGTTTGGAATGTTATATTTATAAGTGGCTTTCGGGGGAGAAGAGTGTCCAAAGGGAGTTTGTTTTGAATGTTTTGACATTATTGCAGTTGGCTTCGTCAGGGGTTGAAGGCACAGTGATACTGGTGTGTGTTTAGGAAGACTGTGCTTATGTAGGTGGATCATGTTCTGGATCAGTAGTCACTAGTAGTTTTTAATTGGTCAGTTGAACTATGTAAGTATCTAGTTCATGTTCTGGAATAGTAGTCACCAGTAGTTTACAATTCTTCAGCTGAACAATACAAGTATCTAGTTCATATTCCAAACCACTAATCACCAGCAGCTCTTAACAAATCAGCTGAACAATTAAAAACAAAAAGCTGCTGACTACTAATCCAGAACACGAACCAAGTACCAATATAAACAGTCTCCACAGACCATGTCTTCAACCCCTGAAGCTGCACCAATGCAAACCCTTGAGACCAAACTCTACTGAACTCTCTCACCCAAAATCCCCTACAAATCTAACACCACAGAAACCTCCACTCATCCCAGAAGCATTATCTCCACGATACAACCCCTTACCTCCTCTTTATCCGTCTTCAATTTCTTCACAATAATATCAGTAACATTATCCGTCGGTGGCGGAGGCGGCGGCGTGGGCGTCGGCGTCGGTGGCGGCGGCGGCGGCGACGGCGGCGTCGGTTGCGTCGCCGGCATGGACTGCGCGACCGCTGCAGCAGAGTCATTACCATGCGCGAATCGTCTCGCAGTGGTAGGCTCCTGCTGCACGGCGATCGAGAGAGAAGGGATTCTACCTGTCGACCTTGATCCGATATCGAGGTACGACTTATCGGCGAGCCTGTCGTTGAACGCGGACAGCCTAGCTGTATTGGCAAAATAATTCGGCGCGACGGTGGTGTCGACTATACTGTCCAGCAAATCGTCGTTCTCCATCTCGCGTTTCGCGAGCTGCCACTCCATCTCGATCCTGCGCCGCTCCTCCTCCCTCTTCTCGGCCTCGCGCCGCTGCCGGTTCTGGTCCCGCTGCAGCATCGCCTTCGTCTCCTGCTCGAACCTCCTGATCCGCTCCTGCGTGGTCGCGCTCAAGCCGGCGTACGTTCTGATCGTGATCTCGTCGTTGCTCTGTTTCGTCTCGTTCGAGGCGCTCGAGAGCACCGAGCTCGCGTCGAAGCAGCTCAGGCCAGTCTCGCTAGAGAGTCGCGACGACGACTCGGAAGTCGACGAGACGGCCGAGCAATGGGGCGGCTGGATCGCCGAGATCGACTCCGCCGGCGGGCTGAAGTACTTCCTCGTCCTGTCGAACGGCGCGCCGTCGTCGTTGCCGCCGATCGCGTCGGCCATGGCGTCGACGGTGTCCGAGAGCCCGGCCGCGCTGCCACCGCCAGCGATGGCGGCGATGCCCATCGCGGCCGCGTCGACCGTGGCCGACCGGTCCGCGCAGCGGTTCGGCTGGCTCTTGTTCTCGTGCATCAGGACGATCTCGCTGACCGAACACTGCCGCTCGTTCAACGCCATGCTCCGGCGGTTCGCCAAGCTCTCCGCTTCCTGCTTCGACTTCGACTGGAAAGGAAAGTTTCTGTTCAGTTTTCTTGTGGTTTCTCTCTTTTGCAGCAAAGAGTTGTATTTTGTAACGGCATGACTGTCAGTACCAGGGACTGACGCTACTACTGACGGTACTGTCTGCTAGCAGTGCTTTCGGTGACCTCAATTATATTTTCTACAATTCAATAAATCTTCTAAATAAAATATTAGAACAATGGAACTGATACGAGTCATTGAGGTCCTAGATACAATGTAGTTTGTCATTTCTAATAACAATATCTATAGGATTAGTTTCATTTTCAGTATGTAAAACAGGATTATAACAGTCACAAATATGACGCTGGTAGCGAACGTGTTAACTTGGTCTATTTCTTTCTCAACTCTGACTCTGACTATATTTCCTTTAGACACTTTGACTGCCACGTGAATGTATACGTTATCAATGTTAACGTGTTAATCGTGAATACCGATAGGGTTGCACGAACCTTATCCAACTCGTGATTCTCGTTGTCCGTTTCATCCTGTCCTTTTCTCCTTCTTTGTATCTTGCGATTCGCAGCGGATATAATGGACGAAACGATATCTTTCGCGGATGCCATTTCTCGAACACCTGTGTCGCATTAGAACGAACAACAGAAAAAAACAACGGTATGCGGTACACTGCGCTTGACAACTGACAGCAAACATTCCAAGGAAGACCGTGTTCCAAGTATAAAAGCTTTAAAGAATACTACTGGATCATACCTTCCACTTTCTGAATATTATTCAACAAAAGGCTATGATTATTGCTCGGTATCGTGTCTGTCTCGTTAGTGTCAGCCGGGAGGCTTAGATTCACGCTCAGTCTACTCAGGTCATCTAGATCGTCATCCGAGAAGAACCATTCCACCTGAGATACGACCAACATTAATATAACACATCACTGTAACTAATATCAACCTTCCTCTTCGAGGAAAATAAAATAATTAACACATTCCATGCCACTGGAAATTTTGGCAATACCTTGCTTAGTGCACTGATTTTTTCAATGAAGTAACACTAAACCTGCCATTACTGATTTCTTCATTTTGCAATTACCAAAAATACATGTTTCTCTGAGAAATTATTGAAGACATTGATTTAGCAATACATGAACTAAATTATAAGCTAATCAAAGTCTCAATAAATGCACTCTTGAAGTTTCCATGGAGGAATTTCAAAAAGTCAATTCAACTGCTCGGTAGTTTTAGTGTCTTCTTATTATTATCTTATTATCTCTTCATGTTTTCGCTGCTTTGCAATCTGTACCGCTACCCTTTGCCACATGTTTCACAAGAAACGTTTTCTCAGAAAAATTCTACGTGCCACAAATGGTACGAGTGGCATGGAACGTGTTAAACGTGTGTGCAATGTCGTACGTTGTTCAGCAAGCTTTCGACGATCCGACATTGGTGCGACATATCGGTGACCATGGTGACCATATTGTCTCTGGAGCCACTCGCTCGAACCAAAGTAGGGCCGAACACGATAGCTAAATTCTTCGCTTCCATCTTGTTCACTTCGCTGTGCTCGACTATCCTCTTCAGATGGAACATTAGAAACTTCAGAGTTTCAAAGTGATGCTCCGGTAGATCCCGGAGTAGCTTCCGTATAGTTGTCATTCTCCTTTGCGGATCTTCAACCTTATCGGCGTCGATGAACATTGGATACAGTTCTGCAGTGAGCAACGAATCAGGCAATTGTCGAAAGAACGATTTGAGAAGAGACGATATTACATTCACGTCGCTCCATCTGGGATCCTGAAAGAAGCAGAGATAAATGGATCAAGAAACGAGTAAACCAAACTCTTAGTGATTCAATCTTCATTGGTAGAAATTGAATATCGTCGATCGATACCTGCAGATTGATATTGTCGAACCCTTTGTTCACGCTTTCGGTCAGATGTGAAATGGCGGCCGTGTTGCCGGGTACTCTGTAAATACCAACGACTTCCAGACCTCTCGCTTCGACGATACTCGTGCACATCTCAACGATCAGTGGTACGTACTCCGAAAATGACGACTGCAAGAAAGAAAGATAATCATATATATGATACTTGATAATGGTCTACGCATCATTCTCAAATTATACGTTGCTAGAACTGTTCAATGAGCAATGAACTCGATAAAGTGTCAAGAATTCCAATTATAATAGAATCCTATTATCTCACACCCTATCCACAGTCAACATATTTCTTCCCAATAACTTCCCCAGTAGTACGTTAATAATACTAACAATATTATAAATCAAATAGTAATCATTTTATTTCTAGTACTTACCGGTGGACAAAGTTCAAGCGGCACTTTGAAGGTGGCACCCTCAGGTGGTAGTTGCGTGGTCGGCGAAGAAGGTGGTCCAGTTTGTCCATGCATTCTCCGGAGTTGCTTGGCAACTCTGCCCTTCCACGTTTTCGTTTTAGGCGAAACTAAACTTTCGATCGTCTGACTCGGCTTCCGCGTCTTGTTAATCGGCAACTGGCCGGTCGGAGAACGATTCCTGAAGGAGGTCAGCTTCTTGATACCTTTGTGTCCGGGTAATGGACTCAATCTTTGCCCACTCCCATTGTTGCCACCGTTGCCGCCACTATTGCCACCGTTACCACCGTTGCCACTATTGCCATTGTTGCCACTGCTACCACCGGTGTTCGATATCATCATCGTGTCACTGACGTTCCCGCCGATCGTTTGGTACGCCGCGGTGCTGCTGCTACTGGTAGGCCCTGGAGTTTGCGGTACAGCTTGCTGCTTCAAGGTACTATTGTACACTACCTCCTGAACAATACGAGAGAACAGTTCCGTTTACTATTATGAAAATGAATATCAATTAACCACTTGCGCTGGGAAGACGTGCCAGGCGTCATGCTTTTGTTCTATAATTGTCAACTATATGTTGTACATGTTGACAGTCTTATTGGGTTACATACTTTAAATTATTTTGACATCCACCAGTTTGTACAAAGTTATGAAAAAAATTAGTGTATATATACTGCTGAGTCTCTGACTTCGTTGCCAGCGCAAGTGGTTATTAACCCTTTGCACTCCAAGAGTTTACTACCAAAAATACCCAACACTTTCTGATGAAATCAAGATTCCCAAATATTCTTGAATAAATAAATAGAGCATCGCATTAAGCTTTAATTGAATGAACTAACGTCGACGTGAACTTCAAAGTGAGAAACCCAGAGCACTTCGGACCGCAAAGGGTTAAAGTAGTAGAACGTTGAAAATTCTCTTACGGATGGTTTCTCGGCGGCAGCGTGCTCGTGTAGCGATCGCAACCAAAGCGCCATAGACGCAGCATCTTCGGATTGCAGCAGCACCTCCGCGCTTGGGTTTGCTAAGCGGAGCACGTGTTTACGTTTCGTATAATCCTCCGCAATATCCACCAAGGAGCATCTGACATCCACGCTCTGTGCTACACCCTCGCTTTCGTTGGTCAATGAAGGACTCTGAACAGTGAAACAATGGAATTATTGATCTAGGCTAAGGCCTTTCAGTCCTTTGTGCTGTACGATGGTATTGGACATGTCCATCGGACTAGATATGAACGCACCTGATTTTGACGATCCTTGTAAAAGAAGAGAATCGGTCCACGAAGAACACCCCAGACCTGCTTCCACGAACGATCGGAGGATCGCTGAAAGAGACACGTTGATCAATATAGAATTATGGTTTCTGCATGAGAATGCAGAGAATAAAGTATAAACTAATATAAGTTCTTATTACGACTAATCTCATCTATTAATCTATCAATCTATCAATCTACCAATCTACCAATCTACCAATCTACTAATCTACCAATCTACCAATCTACCAATCTACCAATCTACCAATGTATCAATCTATGAATCTACCAATCAATTAATCCCTTAATCCATCAATCTAGCAATCAATTAATCCATTAGTCTATGAATCTATCAACATATAAACCTATCAATCTATTAATAACAATAAAAAAAATAGGTCTAATAATCTAATCTTATCATATTTACCTTGCCATCGAGCACTGTAAACTTCACATGCAACGGACCCTCACGATCGACTTGTTCAACAATATTTTTCACGACACCAGTCGCCTCTTGACCAGCGCACGTGCTGCTACTGAAAAAGATTCAATACAGTCTCCGGCAAGGTCGTTCGCATTTACTCACTACCCTCTCGGTCGCTACGCCACTACACGTAGAATATTTTCTCCTTTCCGACTTACACAGTACATCACTATATTACCACTGAACTATCACTGAGTGAATGGGGTCGGTGAATTAAGTTAGTAAGTATGGAACACTATGTTCAATCGCAACTGTTAGTCAAAATGCGCGAAGCTGTTAAACCACGACGGATTACAGATTGGGATCGATCAAAGAAATTCAGGTGATTTTACAAAATGACAGAGAGAGAGAGATAGAGAGAGAGGGAGAGAGAGAGAGAGTAATTTAAAGAGTGTTACGACAATTACGATGCCAACGATAAACAAGGGTGAACGCGACGAGAACATTCACCTAACACAACAAGAACGCAAGGCCTCGCAGTCGGCAAATAACCAATTCGCAATTTGCGTCTATGCTTAGCTCAACATGTACTATCCTCACCGAGAGATATTTCTGTTTAAGGAAGCGGTTTGTGTCATGTCCTCGAAGATGCGCCGTAGGGATGCTATATCGTTTGGAATCAGCGATAGCCGCCACCTCTTATGATTGCTGAAAATACGTACGGAGGCAGAGTACTCTCTACGTGTATTCTACGCGGGACAAACGGACGCGAAGGGCGACAGCTCCACGCCGCGGACTGCGCGCGGAGAGCAGACCGTGTACCGAAAGGAACGCTTTGCAAGATCCCACGGGAATCTCGGACTCCGTCGCGACGGTCGCGTGAACACTTACATTCTCGAACTGTGAATCGGCTCGGAATCGCTCAGCTCCAAGTCGCTGTCGACGTGCATTCGCTCGCCCCAGGTCGCCTTCAAATACGACACCCTCCTCGTGGCACGGTCTTCGTCGGCTGGAACGACATGTCGTCACACACGTGTCAACTTTCAGGATCGCGGATCCCTCTACGTTTCACCGATTTCACGGCGAATGTTCTACTACTCTTACCGATCTGCGCGTTCTTCTGCCGCCTGAACACGACCCCGTTACTGTGGACGCTGTCGTTTGTCACCGCACCTGCGAAGTCAGTAAGAGAATTAGTGTGATTTTCATGGAAATTGTGGATAGTGAGGTGATGTATGGTGGGTTGTAACTTATGGAATGTCTGGTCTTGGATTATCAGTACTTTAATGTTGAACGCCATAGAGGATTTCCATAGAGGAAACTACACAAAATGATGGAAAATGTAATATCTAGTCATTCGATTGAATTGTGTTATTATTGCAAGTCATCTAGCAGAATAGATTTATTACAAATATTTGTAATAGTGCTAAATAATTAAAATGTTGTAAATATAATATTAACCCTTTGCGGACGAAGGTTCTCTGAACTATACAAAACCCTCAACAGATGAAGCTAAATTATATATCAATTACTTGAGCAATAGAAAAATAGTTTCTGTTCAAGTAATTAAATCTTATTTCAATATTTCTCAGATTGATGCATTATACAAAGTATAATATTAAATATCAAATTTTATAGTTTCACTTATGAAATCAAATGGTGAGTGAGAGTCACCTCTCTAGTGCAAAGGGTTAAAAATATTGATTACTAAGTAACTGGTTCATTTGAAGCTAATCCTAAATCAGACATTTCATACGTTACAACTTGATGCAGAGCAAGTCTACCAACCATGTTCTACATCCGCAGCCTTAGGGTAACCGTCTTGCTTCTTCGATCCTGCTGATCGTGCAGACTTTTTGTTGTCATCCTCAACAGAATCACCTGTATTCCCGTAGGAGTCCTCGTTCTCCTTCCCTTTCCCTTTCTCGTTTACGTTCGCGTCGACATTCTCGTTTTCTTTGTCGCGACTCGCCTGCTTCCGTCCGAGAGCTTCCTGCCGCTGCGGCCACCGGTGCTTCACCACTTGCAAACGGTCGCCTATCGACTCCCAGGATTCCTCGCTGTTGCTACGTATTCTCGGACACAGTGTCCCGCTATCCGTGTACCTTGGTAACGGGTTAGACGTCTCTGCATAAATGATGAAACGCGAGTGAGTGAATAGCTTGTTCCAATAATTCTAGCCAGGTGGAAATGAACTGCCAGATACTAGCAAATTCTTCATTCGTTAGGTCGCTGGATTAGAAGAAGAATTAGAAGAAGAATTAATAGAAGGGGTAGAAGTAGAAGAAGGGGGGAAACGAACAACAGAAGAAATGTAAGGAGAAAAGAAAAGAAGAGAGGCACACAGCTACAAAAACAGTTACCGTGATCAACTTATGGATAGATTATCGCGTTAAAGACATCAAAGACATTAAAGACATTAAAGACAATCTGTACCAAGAAGGTTGCAATAGACGGACTTCACGCACAAGCGAACACAACACTGAGTAAACTCGATTTTCGCATTGTTCTACCTTCGGCTGGTGTATAGTCAGTCGGTGGCTCACAATGAATGCGTCCGCTGCCCACAGGTATTATTCTGTTCCCCTTTAATCCGTTACCTAAATATTCACGCATGACGTTACAAAACATAAAGCTTATCCAGAGTACAATAATCGGTTGACTTTTCTCTACTGCCTGTTTACCGACAGATTAATCGACTCCGGTCCTAAGTGGAAGACTAACCGAAAATATGAATGTCGAAGCAGAGTGAAAGAAGATGAAGAAGAAGAAGAAGAGAGCAAAGAATAAAAGACAAAAAATAATGAAACCCACCAGCATCCAAAGACTTGGTTTCCCTACTGGCAGACACGGTGGACCTGCGCGGCTCCTGAGCCTCGGCTTTCGATTCAAATTCTCTTTTTCGAACGGCAACGTTTGGCACACTTCGCTTACTCGAGAGCCGCGACAGCTCGCTCTTGTAGAGGCTGGTCCGATCGCCGGTCGGCTCGTCGTCGTCGCTCAGGAGCCGGCCCGACTCGAATTGCTTCGCGCGCTTCGACACGATCTGCAGACCCTGCGGGAGCGCCGGCAGTTTGTCGTTGGCCTTCTTCTCCGGCCCCGGCGAGGAGGGCAGCGACGAGGCGTCGCGAGGGCAGGGACTCCTCGCGTCCTGCGAGTGTCGCTCGCTCGAGAGCAGAGCCGCGGCGCTCGTGATGTTCTCGTGTATTCTCGACAGGGTGCCGACGAAGCTCGATTTGCCGGCAGTGTTTCTATGCGTCGGCTGCTGGTGCTTGTCCGCCTCCTTCGGCTCGGAGATCTCGCGACAGTCGTTGTACAGAACGGCCGGGGAGCACAGGCGGTCCTCCATCACCACCGACTGCGCGTCCTCCAGCGAGCGGGAGCTGCTGAAGTACTCGGGCTGCTCCGCCTCGACCGACGCGCCGGACCGTTTCAGTCTTTGCTCGTTTCGCAGCGTCGAGGAGAACTTCTCCAATGCGAGCTTCTCCTTCTCGAAGCCTCTGTCCTGCCCGGACACCGTCGGCGGCGAGCACTGTCGGTCCTGCTTGGGATCGTTCGGCGGCCAGATCTGCTTCTGGAGCTTCTGCGGCCTCGCGTAGAACTCGCGCGGTATCGTCGTCGAGCCGCCGCCTCGCACCGGCGACTCGCTGCGCTCCTCCGACAGGAACCAACCGATCGGATGGCTCGGTCTCCGCAGGAACTCCTCCTTCTGCTCGAAGCTCTTCCTCAGCCTGGTCATGATCACGGAGTCGTCGATGCCGGAACTGCCGTTGGCGTTTCTAGCGCCGCTCGAGTTCCCGTGCCGCGCCTCGACTCTGCCTCCGTTCGCGTCGACGCCGGGGAGGACGCACGAGGAGTCGTAGCGGGGCGGGTCGCCAGTGGACCGGATGGGCGACGAATCTCTGCCCGAGTCGATGCTGAACCTGGAGCCGGGGTCGCAGGAGCGGAGCGCGTCGGCGCTGGCGTAGCTCGCCACTTCGAAGTTGTTGATCGTCGAGCTGGACGTGCTGCCCTCGCTGGCGCGCCGCGAGCTCACTCTCCTCATGGCGGGCCGGTAGATGGGCACCTGAGGCTCCGCTCGGGACAGGGAGTACCTCGTCACGCCCGAGGCCTGCTGGTGCGCTTGCGGGTAATACTGCTGCTGGTAGTGGTGTTGCTGGTAGTGATGGTGATGGTGGCGGTGATGATGGTGGTCGTGCTCCTCCGCGCTCAGCCGCGACGGCTCCCCCAGCCGGACGTGCTCGTAGATCGGGTCCTTGATCCTGTCGTAGATCTGCTCGCTGTTCGTCCGCGAGTAGATGGAGTCGGGCCGCGTCCTGTCGTACACGTCGTACTTGTCGTATCTCGAGTCCGAGTGGATCGACCTCTCGCACGTCCGCGCGTCCGCCAGCTTCGGCAGGTCGTCGGCGATGGACTGCTGCGAGTGGTTTCGCACGCCTAGCTTGTCGTCGAGCGACTCGGGCCGACCGGCGACGTCTTGGAACGGCTTGGCGTGGTAGGTCGTTGCCTTCACCGACGACTGAGCTTGCAAAGGCACCTTGTGCGCGCGCATTTGTTGTTCCTTGGAGAACTCACGCGTCTCCTGCTCGCAGTAGGGCGCGTCGTCGAGCGGCCGGTCGGGTTCGCATTGTATCGAGCTGGGCGCGGAGCAGACCCAAGACTGCCTCGTTCTTGGGGACAGACCGGGGATCATGCTGACGGACCTGCGTTGCTTCTGACCGGCGCTCCGCTCCGGGGAGCGCAGCCGTGGACGCTGGTTCGTCTCGGGATTGTGGGCGGTCTCCCCGAAGTACCTCTGCAGAATGTCGTCCTCCTTCGACACCACCAGCAGCCGCAGCCACGGGCCCGCTTGCTGGATGCGCTGCACCACCTTCGCGTACTGCTCGCCCCGCGTCGCCTTGCCGTCCACGGAAACTACCCGGTCGCCTGTGCGCAACCCCGCCTCGGCCGCCGGGGAATTCCCTCGCACCTGCTTCACGAATATCGTGTCCATTGGCTCCTCGATCCTCGTTCTCTCGTGGCCAGGCAATATCTGATAAGAAGAAATTTCTATAGTAAAGCATCGTTCATAGAGTTGTTCTGATCGTTGAAGAGGATACTCACGCAACATGATTCTGGAGGGTAGACGATGAAATGCCGAAGGGTGAAGCCGAAGCCATTTTCGCCGCGGCGCAGCAACAACGTCCTCGGCCCCCGTGGCGGAGAATCGTCTCGTTGAACATCTCCGATTTGCGTGATCGTTCTGCCACCGTCTCCTCCGCCGACACTTCCACCGCCTCCGCTGCTACCGCCACCTTCACCGTCACCACTACCACCACCACTATTACTACTACCACCACCACTAACACCAGCAACAGCAGCAGCACCAGCAGTACCACCACCACCGCCGCCACCACTGACAGCTAACATTCCCGCTTTCGACTCGACGCTAGACATTGACGGCGCTGCCATTGAAATCGTACCACCGTGTTCTACCTGAAAGAAATACAATTACTAGTGCTACCTCAAAGCTGCGAGCGTAACGGCAAGTTCGTCGGATTCAAGCGGAACGGAGGAATAAATTGATTAGAGGCTGTTTCACATATTAACACTAAAACTACCAGAGGGGTCGAATGACCTATGCCTGATGTCCTTTTGCAATTGTTAGAAAGGTAACGAATGCTTCTCTGAGAAATTATTACAGAAATTCATTTAGCAAATTGAATTGTAGATCAATTGAAATCTGAACGGACTCTTGGAGTTTCTATAACGAAATTTTAAGTCAATTGAAGTGCTCGGTAGTTTTAGTGTTAACCCTTTGCACTTGGAAGTCTCAATAGAAATATTCAACAATTTTCAATGAGTTATGACATCCTTGAAAATTAATCAAATGGGAATATACAAAAGTTAAAGTTATTTCAACATTTCATAGATTCATTATAATTAATAATATTCGTATGACTATGATTTTTGTGTATCGAATCATCACCTCTCCAGCAAGGAGTTAAGAGGCTTGAGAATGACACGACGAGAGAACACAGTTGCGTCGATGATACTCGGAAGTCAGGAAAAATCTTGAATCATAGTTAATATTCATCCGCCGTCCCCGCTTCGCGCGGCGCACGCGTGCGCATGGACTCTTCCGAGCAGTACTCGCCAAAATAAACTGAATCAAAGTTTGGCACAAACGTTTGGTTTTACATACCGTATGCGCCTGTCCAACGAACCCTTGAGGATTATTTCGGTCTTCAGCCATCGTACGCCCCCTGAAACTGTCCAATGATTTAATCCAACCAGGAAATTCATGTTACGCGAGATATCGTTGCTTTTGGAAAAATGACTAGGATGACTATTCGTCACCAAGAATTACGAATTACCGCGATCCGTACTAATTCCAGCTGCTCATTTAGTCTGCTCCTCTTCGCGTGTGCGTCCGATCGTCTACGATTATTAAATATTTACGGAACATCAAGCTCGACTTTCAATCGCGTACACTATGTGTGCTTTTTAGCACACGTACGTACGCACAGACGAATGGACAGCGGAAGGTTGAGCGAACCAATCTACTTTCTCTGCGTCTCGACATACTTTCTGAATATTATTCACGACTCGGGATTATTTTCTTCGAATTTCTTCGCCGTGCCTCTCAATTTCAGTCGATTTTCTGCGGAAAAAAAGAGTGTCAGATTTTAGGAATTTACGGGTTCACCGATTTTCCTTTCTTTTCCGCGTGGATATTTTCTTATTGAACGATGCATTGGAAAGACCATCCGTAAAATTGTTTACTGATTTTTTTTTTAATATAATAAATAAAATCTCTGATATCTTGGATAGATCTGTTGACTAATTTTTTAAATGGAAATTGCAGTTTGATTGTCATTCCAATTGATATCGATGAACAATGTTTAACAACAATCTGTTTATTGAATTTCAATGGTGAACCAATTGCGCGTGTAACTGAAGAAACTTTGGAAACATTTATGAATAAGCATAATTATTTAAAAATCTGATCCTATCGTTTCACTGGTTGTCCGTTGTTTATTAAATTAATTACTATTTTGTTGTTTCTATGACAAAATGTTTGCCTATTTTTCTTTTATAAAAAAAATCATTTTGTAGTAAATAGGTCATTTAACTTGAAAAACTGAATACCGATTTCTAATCACTTTTTCTCTACCCTCGTTTCTTCTTCCGTTAGACCATTAATAAACAATTTTAACAAACGTCAATGTAATGTGTTCAATGCAACGCCGGGCAACTGCGAAAACAACTGAAATTATTTCGCGGCACGTGAGTTTTGTTGACACTGTCTACCGAAGGTGTCAAAAGCCAACTTTCGAATTTATCACTTAAAATTATCTTCCAAGTTTAGTCGTATTAAACTGAGAAACTAATTTTAAATTAAAATTTCGAAAAGTGTCTGTTGACATCTTGGGTAAAAGTAATTAACCCTCTATGGGAATTTTGTTAATAACAAAACGTACGCGGTATGAAATTAATAAATACCGACATATGAACACAAATGAACAATGCATTCAATAATGTTAATAATCATATTAAAACGAATATATTTTGTAACTTTGGAATTATAATATGAACGCAAACGCCTGCAAAAGTTAAAATTGATTAATTACCTAACACGTTCGCGCACGTGAATGCTACAGCACTCATTCCCATCGCAAACTGACATGAACGCTATAGCATTAAAATTCATAATAAATTTTTCTAAATTCCTTCAAATAATGCACTAACCGTCATCGTCCGCCATTAGCATTTTTCCAATTTCGCGGCTGATTAAAATGTCCACTGTCGAACGTGTCAGCTTCATCATTCCAATAAAAAATTCGATAAATCAATGAACCCGAGTGTATCGATACTCGACTCGAATTCACACGGTCCTGTGGAGGGTGAAATTCCCGCGAAGCACAACATAAACACAGAATCCGAAGAAAATAATATCACAGGAAGAGAAACGAGACGAGCGAATTTAAACGAGTCATCTACGCACTCACGCACGCGTGCACGGTAGAAGAAGTGGCGGCGGCGACGGTAGGAGAAGGGGGCGGACGGAGAGGGGGTAGTTATCGAGTACGAAGAGAGGAGGCAGAGAGAAACGAAAACAGAAATGCACCTAGAGCAAGTACTGTACGCACACTTGACGTAGGAAGTGTCGCGCATCAAGTGCTGCTGCTCGCAGCGCCTCACCGTAGTTACCTCGCCGTGTTCCGTGATGCAACGATGAATCGACTTGTCGTCCTATGAGATTCGCACTCGCTCTTTTGCCTTCCGCCAGATCGCTGAAAGGTTCATCTGACCCAGACGTACGGAAATGGACCGACGATAAAGACATCCGACGACGTGATTTTAGCGGCGCGCTCGCCGTACACGACAGTCTTTCGGCGAACGACGAGTCTCTTTTTCGATGGCATAATCCTCCTCGTCGAGCGATCGTCGATATCACCGCTTACCTTGATCCTCTCTATTGACACGCATCTCGTAGACCCATTATCTGCATTCGTGCAGATACATTACTATTATTATTGTTGTCGTTAATACTATTATTAATATTACCATACTAGTATTACTATTGTTACTATTACTATTAGGAGTAGCAGGTAACGTTAAGAGAAAGATCGAATAATGAACGCAGCGTGGTTACGAACCTCTCTCTTCCGATTACGAGTTGAAAATAAAATCTAGCAGCCGACCGTCCCTCGTAAACGTGACGCGCGTCAAATTCGGTCGACGCTGTGATTCGCTTACTCGATTAGGTTATAATGGCATGTAAAGTTTGCACGTATCACTTTTCGTCGGTTTCATTTACCAGTCCCGTCCCGTCGAATACGTTCGCCTGATCGTTCCGATAATGACAACGACTCGGGCGAGCTCGGAAAAGGCTACTCCTCAACGTTCACTGCACTATCTGATACGACACGATACGACACAGCGTAACATGGCGGTCCGACTGAGCCGAGCAGACCGACAACGATAAACCTTTTCGCCGGACGAGCGAACGGAACACGACGAGAGATTAACTTTGAATTTTGTCGGCGACACGCGTCCGTCGATCCCCTGTGCATTCGGTTCGTACGATTTAACAGGGAACGTCAAGAAATGCTACTTTCACGCCCGCCATTATTCCATACCGTGTTCCTCTTCCCTTTCGGTTCCTCTTTCCCCACTTCATTCTTTCCCAGTCTCTTTCTCGTTTCTCTTTCTCTATTTCTAGCGATCAACATCTCCGCCTATCTCTCTCGATATACCCTAGTGTATGTGTGCGACATCTGTGTCGGTTAGCGGATGTTATAATCGGCGCATTTTTTTGCTGTGATGGTAACGACGCGGGAGATCGTATCCGCGGTTGGTAATGGTGAATATTTCAAATCTAACCGTTAACACGTTACGATTGTTTTTTAGTCATTCGAAAGCGTCAGTCACCAGTGGCTGACATGGCGCGTAACGTGTTAACAAATAAAGTGCAGTGTGTAACAGTGACGAACCGTCGTGACAATTGAATCGCTCGAAAGCTGCGATTGAATGCTGAAAAATTGAAATTCATGTTTTGGCTTGAATTAGCCAAAATTGGCTTGAATTAGCCTAAAAATTAGTGAATATTGAATAGTGGACCGTACTGAGTTCTTAGCGATTCAATTAGTGTTTCCAAAAATATTATATTTACGCGGTAGTTGAGTCTACTCGAAAAGGAATTCAAAATCTGGAGAAGGGTTGTACAGGTAACTGCCCGTTACTTTATCGTGTTTTCCATGATACATATTAAAAAATACATACATATGTCAATGCTTATCACATATTACTCGTTACTCGTCAGATACCACAGTATCTCGCGATTAGTATTCGATCCGGTCTGCAGGATCAGTGCCGGGTGACAGTCCCGATTTTAGGTTATGCAGGTGAGAGTACCATACAAAATACGATAGACGCATCCAAGGTATTAACGTTCATTTTAATCTACAACGATTCCAGAGACAAACGTAGCCAAGAACGTGGAATACAAGGTACATCAGGATCATGAGCAACATGTCGGTCCAGAAGTTAGATTCGTCGAAATCGTATTGGTGCAGTACTCCAAGACCTTCAGTGATGCAGGGTAGCTCGGAATCCACTGTCTCGCAAGCTGTTGGTTTAAAAAACCATCATCGAACATATTCTTAAGTATAGGTAAATGTACAATGGAATTTGTCAAACGTATCTGCACATGTGTATAGGTACCTACTTACATATATTGTGTACTCCACTCCACTGAAGTATGGTAAGCGCTTCGTTCGAGTACAGGAGCCAGGAAACATATCTCACCCAGCGGATGTATATTGGCAGGGACCTAGAAAAAGTAGGATCATGACAAGAAATTTATGGAAAGCATTTGGAAATAGGAAAAAGGAGCTGAAGAAAAGAAGAAGAAAGGAAGGAAGGATTGTACAATGGAAATGTATGTAAATACTTCAATTACATACTGCAAGCAGAGGCTACGTACCCCAGCTTCAGGAATGGACCCATAGTTACCATGAGGACATAATCGAAAGGCACCAGGTATGCCATTGCCAATGGTACATTTTCAAATGCCGTTGAGAAAAAACAACCTGTATTATTAATACACATAACACATAACACATTTTATATCTACAATCTGTAAATTATCAAATCTTTCACTTTGAACTGAACAATTCAGAAATTACCACAAGCAGTTGACACGTTTATCGTAAGTAGGATCACGAGTAAGGTGAATCCGAATGCTTCCACACTGTTCCGTAATCCTGCCAACCAGTATATTATCGAAGTGAAGACCAGTAGCTCGACTATCAGTCCAGGCACCTAGAATTCCAATGCTCTCTTTTTCCTGCTTTTGGAAAATGCTGACAGCGTTACGATTACTCACCAACGAAAGTATTCGTGCAATGTAGTACAGATGAATCGGGTACATTCCAGCACGATACTCTCTTCGCAGGAGCGGCAGTTGTTGCGGGATCAGGGCAAGCGTAGCGTACATTGGAAAAAAAGCATTCTCAGATACCAAAATGAAAACAACGCCCTGAGTAGCTTGAATTCCCAGCTGATCGAAATTCACGGCACCCACGAAGCATAGTCCAGCGAGTAAAGCGACACTCTGTCGAATTTACATCGGGGTTGATACAAAATTTCCTCCCATAGTTGCTTCGAGCACACACCGTGTCCACTGTCGGTCGTCCCCCTCCCCCAACCCGTTTCAATTGCAATCAGTATACCAATCTCACAATCACTTGTTTGTAGGTGAGCGAGGCTGGACTTACCACTTTCTGAAGGATCCTGATAATCTGCAGCGATGGATCTCTCAAAACCTGCAGGAAATCTCGATAGATCAACCAATAAAGTCTCGAGCAGCAACGCTCTTTCCTCCTATGGAAGTATATAAGATACGTCAGGATTAACTGTGAACATATGCACAGAGGAGTCGCAGCATTCTTAAATACTCACCCCATAGAGTTATCGATAACCAGCCTCACCGTTGACTGAAACGTCGAGAAAGATGAGAGGAAAGAAATTTAATTCCGCTGCACATCTGTGCGATACGCTTACCTTCGACTGCTCCGACCTTCCCACCTGGATGTCCTTCTCCAGAATGCGATCAATCTCGCTGGAAGCTTCGCTGCTCGAAAACAAGTCGCACACCTTCCGGGCAGTTTCCCTCCCATTTTCAGCGGCCACTATGGCTATTAAGAAGTCTGCGGGATTGTAATTCCGAGGACACGCGTAGCCCTGGCTGAAAAGCCGAGTAAAAAACGTCACGTGGATAGAAGTCACCTCGTCGCCAAATTTGCAAGCAGATTTACTTGACAACGGAACGGTAAGAATCCTCCTGTACGTGTCTTCATACAATGTACCTTTCGAAAAACTGCACCGCCTGCTCCGTGCGCCCGGCGAACGCCACCCGTCCGTCCACGATTAATATTATACGGTCGAAAGAATTGAATATAGCAGAGCTCGGTTGGTGTATGGTGCACAGCACGGTGTTGCGTCCTTTCGTAGCGAAACACTTCAACTGGGAGATCAAAGAGTTGGCGGAATGCGAGTCTTGGCCGGTCGTTGGTTCGTCCAGGAACAGTATTTTCGGGTCGATCAGTAGCTGGAAAATTCGTAGCAACTTAGTGGGCTCCTTGTTAACACGTTGAATGCCATGGGGGTCACCGGTGACCCCCAAGCAAATCGAATTACTATAATTCACTTAATGAAACGATGATTATTCGCACACATTTCTATATTATAAATACTGCTACCCATTGCGGTGACATTCAGTTTGATGAACGCGCAATGATAATCCAATTCAGTCCAATGATTTAATATTGTTGCAGCGAACCTGGCACTCGTGACGTCATAGGGGCGGAGCCAGTCGCGCGGTAGCTCCGCCTGTCCCGCCTCTACGGCTCCGAGACGTCCAATCGCGAGTCAGGAAGCGGCTGACTGCGCGGCAGCCGACTAGCGTGCGCGGCGCCGCGGCGAATCGTACCGAGAATCCACGTGGGCGTGGCTTGCGCCTTGGAATCTGACCACTCGGACGAAAGTGCCAGGTTCCCTGCAACGGAATTTGGTAGCTTTCAAAGTGAAAGGCGATGACTGAAGTAGTATGTGTCGTCTTTACTGCCGTGTGGATGTTTCGACCGAGTAAACTAGCTAGTAGTTTTCCTTTTTGCCTTCTGGCGAGAGAATCACATTCGTCTTACTTCTGTAGCGAAGGCCAATCTCTTCTTCTCGCCGCCAGATAATACTTTGTCGTCGATACCGTTGCCGATCCGCGCGTTGCGTCTCCCATCTAAGCCAACGTTTCGCAGCAGACGATCGATCTTGTCCTGAATCTCGAACACGTGTGTCCTCCCGTGTAATTTCATTCGAGCCTGTGATGTTCAAACTTAGATAAATGGATACGTACGTAGGTATGTAGATACGTAGTTGAATTTTTCTGTTGGTATGAGTATTTCATATTCCATTGATATACGTATCTAATGCATTGAATTTCGCACCATGAACCAGAGGTGCTCGATCACAGTCATAGTTTCGACGAATATGTCCTCTTGATGCATGTAACCGCTGTTCGCCATCATGTACGAGGAATCGACCGGCACACCATTCGCGCGGATGTCGCCGTGAACCAAAAGTTCGGCTGAGTAGAACAAAATCGGATTGAGGATTGTATAGAAATATGTAATGTATATATGTTGTGTATGAAACAGAGGATGAGAACTCCATAAAGACACTTACGACCATTTCGAAAAGCCAATGCCGTCATTAGTGAACTTTTACCAGCTCCGCTGTGTTGTAAAATAGATTGTAGGAACAGAAAATACGGCTTAAACTGAATGTTTCATCACTCCGATCTTACCTTGCGCCAATTATAGCTGTCAGATCGCCGGGTTTTGCTGCGCCGCGCACTGAAAAGGACCATCGCTTAAAAAATCGAAAATCCACGTAAAGTACGTATTTCACTTAACACTAATTCTATCGAAGGCGTCGAAAGACACTTGAAATTTGAATGAAAAATTCTTTTCTTAATTCTGTATACTTTGAATTGACTTTTCGACTGTTCCAATATTAAATTGTATTTGATTATAAAATTCACTGTAGGAAATGTCCAAAATTCAATTGAGAAACGATTGAACTGAAAAAATAGTTTCAAGGTGAAACTTCAAAAGTTGCTCTTTGACACCTTCGGTAATGTTATCCTTTGCACTCGAGATTTGGCCCAAGAAAATAAAATTTCAAATTCAATATCAACACATGGAACATCGAAAATAGTTGTCACTTAATTCACTCCAGGTACTTCTTCATATCAGTTGTGAAAAATATCATTGATAAATATATACATAAAAATATAAAAGATATATCTAAAAATATTCTCGAGTGCAAAGGGTGAAGATCCACACTATTATAAGAACAAGATTACGTACCATTATTGACAAGTTGCTTGGATACGTTCCTCCTGCCTCGGTCCATCGCGTAAACCGACAGATCTCGCCACGAAAGTGTGACACCGATCGAACAATGCGTCTGTTTCTCTCTTCGATCATCGCGATGGTTCCGGGACCAATGTGTCCCTTCTAAAATGTTCATCGCGGTCAAACTAAATTTTACTGTTCGTTGTCGTTTCACCACTGTTGTTTACTCGATCGCGTTTCTCCTCTTCAGGCTGTTCAATCGTTTCACAGATTTTTCTAGTGCACCGATCTATTACATTCGTTTTGAACTCGAATGAGTAAATACAAACGATTAATGAGTATACTAGTGGACCGACCGATCGACGGACCGACCGTCCGACCGACCGAGTCGTTCCGCAAACGGGATTGTTACTGAATCGGGTGGCTCGTACGCGGTAGTTGACACCCGGCCATTTCAACTTACGTATCCTACTTCCTCGTGTCCCTTCGACCAAGCAGAACATTCGAATCTGCCTGTTGTATGGGTGTTATATAGGTTTTGCACTCGATGTTCACCGTTTTGCTGGTCAAATTCATCGTTTTTCGAACCAAATTCATCGTTTCGCATGTCAAATTCACCCTTTTGCAAATCAAATTCACCCTTCCTCAAATCAAGTACTTCCACACGTACATTTTATTTAGAAAGCCATCAAATGTCAATTGACATGAAATGAAAAATTGTATTACAGAGAGGCGTATTGCACGCTTGAACGCGAGCAATAGAATAAACTCGAAATTTGTTTGTCGCCGAGGCACATGAAAAAGGCGAGACTGACGAGAGCAATGGGAGCTTGGAACGGGGCCAGATTAGACGCATTACGGTAATCGAAGAAGGAAACCTTATACTGGTCCCCCGTAAGGATTACGCGGTAGCTATTCCTCGATGGCGGCGCATGCAAATGCGTGTCTGACTCCTGTCCCCTCGATGTTTCCGTGTACTCTCGAACCTCGTATTTTTCCAATAACAATTCTACTGCTACCTCATGTAATATTTCTCCATAAAAGTCAGAGAATCGCTAAACGTTTCTAAAGTGTAGTAAAAGTATGTTGGAGGAAGAAACAAATACTTTTATTACAGAAACAGTGAATACTAGGAATACTAGAAATTTGCTATATCTTGCCAACAGTGCATTAAATAATTCAAAAGTAGTACAATGTAAAATTAAAATTAAAATTCTTTAGTGAAGTACAGGTTAATCGCCACGAGAATCTCGACCCTCTTGTAGCAAAGAAAACTAGGAACATTAATTATTCGTTGTTACAAAAAGATAATAGTATCGCGAATCGCTCGAAACGAGAGCGCCGTAGAAGCGATGAAATCGATCATCAAACAAACGCGCCCGATAAGTAAGTACCTATGTCGCTCGGCTGCGATTTCGTTCTTCTTTCGATGTGCACTCGCACGGTATAAGTGACAACCGGTTTATCAGAGATATCGGAGTCTATGCTCGGGAGGGTGGCCGACCAAGGTGTTCGTTACTATCGCCACCCGCAAGAGGTGCACAGCCCGCAACGAGTAACAGGAAATACCCAGCCAGTGTTCGAGTTGCGCTCAAACACGGCTGCTTGTTTCTAGATCAGCGGTTTCCAACCTTCATGCTGCTACGCCTCCCTAAAAACAATCTTTCTCCCGCGCCTCCTCATCTTCTGACCCTTTGACCTCGGCAGTTTCTCGCTGGAAATGTTTGAACATTCTCTGACGAGATACAGAGGATACTTTGGAAGCTAACTCGAAGAGAAATTATATTACATCGAGGAACAAAGCTGTTTTATTTCAGCGTTTCTTAAATTGATGCATTATGGTATAATATTAATCCCTAAAATTTTCATATTTGGAATAGTAAGTCGCAAACGAATGACTTAATCACTTGAATGACAAGTGATCAGTGCATAGTTCCCTTTTTTATCATTGTTTAAGCATTCGATGTATAATTTAGCTTCGAATGTTGCAAGCTTTGTCTGTACCTCATCAGAAAATGTTCAAATATTTCTACATAAAAACTTCCGAGTGCAAAGGGTCAATAGCTTATCGTAGTTCTTAAGTTGCACTATTATTTAACTAGCCAAACATTCTCATGCGACAGTATTCTCTCCTTGTAATTTAATATGCAATAATACTCCTTGTAATTAACCCTTTGCACTCGAGAGGTGCCTCTCATTCACCAATCGATTTCGTACAGTGAAACCATAAAATTTGATACTTAATATTAAACTTCGTGCAACGCATCGATCTGAGAAATATTCAAACAAAATATCCTCTATCCGATCGGAAGACGTTAAAAAATATTTCTAACGAAAAGAGCGCAAAAATGTTGGCGCCTGCCAGGTTGGAAACCGCTGCTCCAGATACCTTCTCTTTTTTCCATTCCTGTTGTCTTCCGTTGCGGCGAAGGGGCGTGTCGTTGGAAACAACGAGAACGACACCGACTGTACGCTGGAAAAACGAGAATTTTTTCCGGCGCGCATAGAACGATCGCCTGACCGTTACTAGAGACCCGAGAGGAAAGAAATCGGATTCGTCCCATCGCGACGGTGCCGTGACCTTGAATCGATCCGCCATTGATACGGCGCGTATGGTCCTTGCCGCGACATTGTCGCGGTCAAGCGAATCAGCGACTCTGTACGCGTTTCAATTATTTCTGAGATGTAAAGCGTACTTACCCTTATCTCTGATAAAAGTTTCACTAAAAAATAGAATAGGAATTAGGCTGGTTAACCCCTTAACGCACTCTTTTGAAATAAACCGGCCAGAAAAATCAATTTTGATATACTCCTTTGTTCCATGGAAAACGGCTATATTTTATTCTTGAATAAATAAGTGTTACAGCTTACAATCCCATGTAAATGATAAATATCAATGAAACGATTTTTTTTCTTTACTTTCACATTGTTATTTTCACAGTTTGGCCTGTGACGAATTAACTCGAGCGTACAAGTTAAGGGGTTAATCGTTCAAGCGGAAAATATACAAAGGGCACCGATACCGATCCTGCAAAAAAGTTTCACTGGAAAATAGAATAGGGATTAGGGTGGTAATCAGGTGCTTGCGAGGAGAGTTTGTAAAAGTTCTTTTAATCGTTCAAGCAGAAAATATACAAACAAGAAGGGCACCGATACCGATCCTGCAAGTTTGTCGAGTAAAATACGCGCGACGACTGGAGATGGTACATTGTACCTACATGGAAAACGGTTAATAGAGTAGCAAATTCTTCTTCTTCTTCTTCTTCTTTGATTCGTGTCGCTTTTATTGTTATCTGGCGCGACGAGTTTTCGACAGCAGCGCTAGGAACGCCAGGAAACGAAAGGCGACGATTAAAGAGAAGAGACACGCGATGTCCGGCCAGAAATGCTCCTGCAAGGAAGAACTGTTTACGATCAAATGTTTACTAGAATTAACTAACATTTCTAGTGCGATTGGTCAACGATAAGAAGTTAACCCTTTGAGGACGAATGTCGATATTTCGGACGTTGCGAACGAACCTGTTTAAAGTTGAATGTTTGCAACACCATTCGTCCGGTTTTAGGGCACGTTGCGTTGCTTCTTGTACATGCTATGGATTCCACTTGCGACCACTGGTTGATCAGTAGAGCTTCGTTGCCGTATCGGAACCAGGACAAGTATGAAACCCATTTGAAGTAGAACGGGATGGATCTGTGACATGGCAATTTCCACGTTGAGAATGGCTATTGTATAGTATTGCAACGTTATGTTTATCGTTTGACGTAGGATTTCTTACGCTGTGTTCAGGAAGAATCCACCGAATAACAGGAACGGTATTATCACTGGAGGTCCGATCGACAGTGCCATGGATAGGTTGTCGCTGATGCAGGATATTAAATAACCTGAAATACAGGGAACAATATTTATTTATTTAATAGAATATTAAATAAATAAAAATATAGCACAGAAAAGACCCAGCAATCAGTAAAAGAAACTACCCCATAAATTTTATATTTAATAGCTTTATAATTGAAATTGTCGTTGATACAACCTTGAAATCACAATTCCAAATTTCTGTCGAATTATTTATATGTATAATAATATAATAATATAATATAATATTTATATAATATATATTAATACGGAAATCTTGTAAAAACTATACAATAATTGTTCTCAACGTGGAAACTCGTGTATATATATAGTATATAATATTATTATATTATATTATATTATATATATAATATAAGGGGTGGAGCCAAGACTGGCGAACTTACGAACAGTTGAACAGTATGCTCACCAAAGGATGTAGAGACATTTGCAACCAGTGCAACGATACCAGCAGTAACGAAAAAATGGTCGATCCCAGGGTACAGACCAATCATCGGATACGCGACGATGGTGAATAGCAGCGGCACAGCTATAAAGATCGGCGCTTCCGCTAACGTCTTGCACAGAAAGTACACGTCGGTACGATACATGCCGTTCCGATGTTCCCGCAAAAATATCGGCAACTCTGCGCAAAACACCTACATATCGCATTTTTACGAATCATTTCTCTTCCCCTTCTCTCTCTTTTAACCCTGGATAACGAAACTGAAATCAACGTTACTATGCAATTAAACATTCGACTCGTAGACCACGGTTTAACCCTTTGCGGTCCGAAGTGTTCTTAGTTTCTCATTTTGAGGTTCACGTCGACGTTAATTCATTCAATTACAGCTTAATACGACGCTCTATTTATTTATTTAAGAATATTTGGGAGTCATTGAAATGTTACCTTTAAGTGGTACAATTGCGATACTACAAATAAATATAGAAAAAACGGTTAAAATAGGTAGAGGTTGCAATAAAATAGAATGTCGAGTCTGACTCGACATAGGACTGCTAAGGGTTAAACACAGTTGGTTGGCAGTATTCAATTAGATCAACGTGTGTATACAAAAATTCAGATATTATATTCTCATGTAATATACTATAAATAGACAATCAATTCGAATCAAATTTCCTATTTCCATGCCGCGGTAATTACCAAAGTCCCACAACTAACTGTCTTTATAGAACTAATTGACAACGTTTAGTTACCCAGGGTTGACACCCGCGTGTGAGGTTCGTAACGCCATAGATTCTTACGTTTATAACGGCGAACACATTCTGGAAAGTCATGTTCGTAAGGAAAATAAATAAAGCACCGTTCACGTTCATCACTCCGTCCTGATCGAGCCGTTGATCGAAATAAACGATTCCAATCAGGAGCGACACCATCTGCGACAAGACACATTTACAGAACGGTCATTTCGAATTCGAGTCGCCATTGCTACGCCCCGTTCGCGTAGCGCGAGCTTATAATATCCATTTTGTTTTTCAGCGTGACGTACGATAGTCTGCAGCATACGGATCTTAATGAGGATGGGCTCCTTGATGACGGACAGCCAGGACCGCCAGAAAACGGCGCGGAACTGTTCGCACCAGGTCGCTTTGTACGGCGATCGGCTGTCGGCGTAGCTCGAGTCCCGAAGGGAGTCCTCGAACTCGCCGTTCACCGCCTCCGCCTCCAGCGCGATCTTGATTCCGTGCTCGCTCTTTTGGAACGCGTCGCACACGGTGTTTATGGCGTGCCGACAGGACATTTCGCGACCAGGTACCACGGCCAGTACCTGAACGAAGTAGTCGGCGGGGTTGTAGTTGCTGGGGCAAGCCGCGCCTAATCTGAAATCATCGCAGATCGATTGCAGACGAGGAGAGAGACGCGAGGGAGAATTGTTCTCCGTAGACGACGTCTTTTCGGTTTTCTGTCGAACTGGAGGAGCGAGTGCGGTGAGGGGTACGAAGACAAATGAGAATGAGTAGAATGAGAAGTGAGATGGATAGTTCTACGAGCGTTGAGGCGAGACTTCAAAGCGATTTGTCAAATATAAACATGTAATACAGGGACTATTAGTTGAATTAATTTTGATGTTAATCTCTTGAATTCTCATTTGTCTGTGTTCCATGTCTCTTCACTGCAATTGCCGTTTCAGTTCGACGGAGAAGCGACAAGATGTCGTCTGCGAACAGTATACAATCAGTTGAAGCTCACGTCTCGAAAAAAGCGCAAGCTTGCGAGGCTGTGCCCATGAAAGCTACTCTTCCTTCAGCCATCAGCAACGTTCTGTCGAACAGGGCGAATAATTCCGACGAGGGTTGGTGTAACGTGGCAATGATCGTTTTACCCCGTGCTGCAGCACATGTATCGTCAAGACATTTTAGCAAGTTCGTTGAACCGTTCGAGTTCCATGAAAACTGGCAACCGGCGCGATCGCGCTTGTTTCGTTTCAATTTCGGAACTGAACGACGTTTTTCTATTTTTACAAAAACAAATTTTAAATGCGATCGTTGCATTCTTCCAATCTTAGGGGAATAATAACAAATAAAAATGAATTAGAAGGAAAAGTAAATAAGCTTCGTTTGATACGAACCGATAGATCGCCATCTTTAGACAATCTACCAGAGAAGCGCCATTGCGCCGCTTGCGTCTCCATTTCGAAACTGAACGACGCTTTTCTGTTTTCATAAAAACAAATTTTAAATGCAATCGTTGCATTCTTCCAGTCTGAGGCGAGTAATAACAAATAAAAATGAATGATTAGAGGGAAAAGAAGTAAATAAGCTTCGTCTGATTCTACGAACCGATAGACCGCCATTTTTAGACAATGTAACAGAAGCGCCATCGCGCCGCTTGCGACTCAAACTGTCAACCGCGTTTCGGTTCCCCATAAAGGCGCGTCATCGACGACGTACCGGCCAAAGTTTTCAAAACAGAAACCACTTGGTGAGCCATGAAAGAGTCCAGGCCAGACGTCGGTTCGTCGCAGAACATTATTGGCGGATCGGTGAGAACCTCGGACGCGAACGACAGTCTCTTCATCTCTCCGCCCGAGAGACCTTTGATTCTTCCTGGCTGGCCGATCACTGTGTTTCGACATTTCGTCAAGGCAAGCTGAAAAGAAACAACGGAAATGTCAAGATTAAGTTCGACTTCAAATGAAGATTCATCGATATTATCTTTGATTGTTCACCGATTTAGAGTCCATCAGAAGCTAACGCGCTCAAGTCCTCGATGCTTTTTAATTTTCATACACTTTCATGATTCTTTGAAATATACAGAACATTCAGCAGATGATAAATTACATATCAATTATCTTAAACAGGAAAAAAGGAAACTACACGCCGATCCCACGGAAATGCCGACATTCGTAAAGGGTTGAATTCGTTGCTTCGTCTTCCTAGGTCAAAGAACCTTCCTTTTTGCAGCTTCTGAATATTGTGTAATTATTTTAGAAGCCAGAGCATTCATTTTCTCAATTTTCGTTGTCTAGACTTAACTGCATTGGCTTCTGAGCGACTCGATTCGTCGAACCGATGCTCACCTCGCTGATCACTTCGTTCACACGACTGATTCGATGTTGGATGGGTATCCGCCGATCCATGCGCACCATCGCTTGGAAATGAAGGTGTTCGGCGACGGTTAAAGTGCCAACAAATAAATCGTTCTGTTGTACGTAAGCTGTTCTAGACGTTAGTATCGTAGGCGAGACCCTTCGGCCGTTGGCCGCCATTACGCCGGTCACGATCGTGCCGCGGGCCGAACGGAACGTTAACGCGTTCAATAACGTTGTCTTCCCAGCTCCCGATGATCCCATGATTACGAGCAGTTCGCCTGGGTAGGCGACTCCGCATACTGCAATTTTGTTTCGATATCAACTTCGAATTCTGCGTCAATATTGGAAACCGATGGATCCATTCGTGTTACGGTGTTCTCGCGATTAGTACCCGAAAATCGGAACTGCGATTGGATAATAATCGTACTGTTGTGTTGATTCGAAATCGAGATAATTTTTGATATTAATGCAGTATTTTAGTATCTTTTATCTAGACATTAATGCAACATCTTAATACCTCTCACCTAAATATTAATGCTATACACTTCTGTAGTCTTCACCAATGAAAACTATTACCAATTAGATCTCATTTTCTCTGATCAAAACGAGACCAAACATATCTTATATAACACATTCACCAATTTAGTCACTTACAATAATCTACTTTCTAGTAAATTGTGACTTAAAGTATCTCACATTTGATCTCGTTTCAATCAGAATCTCACAAATGCCTTACTGAAAATTTCATTTACACAACGACCCTCATAAAGAAGTTTCATCAATTTAATCGTTGACTCCTGCAGATCGGACCGGTTACCAATCGCGAGGATGCCGTGTTTCACCACGTGGATCATTAATTTTCATCTGGTACCATCTTTCAACAAGTGTCTTCTCTCTATTGCTCTCTTCTTGCGCATGAGAAACCGATCGAACAGCGATTCGTTCCTTCTGGAGACGTACACGTTCAAGTCGCTCCACGTATACGTAATCGACTCGTTTGCAAACGAACGCGACGCTTCCGTTGCCGCGTCTCCGATGGCGGTCGAGGATGGTGGGATCGGTTTCAATTTCAGAAATGTTTTGCTGCTCGTCCCACGCCTGTTGTCCCCGTCCTACAATTCGCAGACGATGAATCGCTTGTCGGCGCTACCGATCGTTACCGCAGGTATCTATGGGGTTTGCACTCCGCATTCGACCTTTTAACGCTAAAACTACCGAGTACTTTAATTGACTTTTGAAAATTTTATAGAAACTCCAGGAGTGCATCTGTTCAGACTTTAATTGATTTACGATTCGATTTGCGTAGTGCTAAATGAATTTCTTGAATAATTTCTCGGAGAAACATTTGTTACCTTTCCAATAATTGCAAAAAGAAGACATCAGTCATTTGACTCATGAGAAATTATTAAAGAAATTCATTTAGCACATATATATTTTCTTTGAAAAACATCGAATGTTAATTAGTAAGAAATGAAAAACTTTATTACAGCAAGGTGTATTACATAGTTATTTAACGTAATTACTGATTCATTATACTTAGCAGATATTACGCGTGTAATTCATGTAATTACATAATTAATGGATTCAAGGTAAATTATATAAATGCGTTCGCGTTTTCTTGTTGATATAGCAACGTTATTCGATTATTGTAAATATGAAACGTTCGCGTTTTCTTGTTGAACAGCAACGTTATTCGATTATTATAATTAATCCCAGATAATTCCATCGAACAAAAACAATAAACGTTGCACGTAACACATCAAACGCATTTGCCTCGAGATTCCAGTTACCTTTGCTTTCAAGTAAATAATACACCTTCGCGTAATAAAATTGTCCATTTCCTACCAATCAACATTCGCTTTCTTCGATAAAATATACACGCACGAATACTCGATCCTCTAAACGGTGAATTTGACTAGCAAGACGCTAAATTTAGCGCAAAGCCTATAGATAATTGATCCGTTTACATTCCGAACAGCCCGTTTATCGTAGCTTCCCTCGATTTAATTAACTCGAATGATGCTGCCGTAAGCGATCGGTATCGCCATTCCATCGGCGTGATTCTCAAGAAAACTGAAAACCGTAATCTTAACGCATCGAACGCCGGCCCCGCGATAATGCGGGATTTCCAGTCTATCGTTTAATTGCTAATCACGTGTATAACACGAATCCAAAGTGAAATTTACAAAATCGAATTCCTCATTCTCTTCCGTAAGTTAGAAATTTTCGTTCAATCGATGTTCAGCGTTTTTAGTAGCTGAAATTTAGCCGGCGTTCGATGTGTTCAGCAGCGTACCCTTGGCCCGGTACTCTAACGAGCACACGCCTGTACCGGTAACTCGCGAAAATCAATCGAAATATCGCGGAGAACAAGCTTCGCTGTTGCTTACCAATGAAATCGCATCGTACGAGGCTGTCCGCGGTTTGTTCCCACAAGTGGTCAATACCTTCGTGGAAAGCAGCGGCTCCGTCTCCTCCGTGGCAGTCATTTTCTCCGCTGTCTCGCGATTGTTCATCAATCTTCGATACGATTTCGCTCGAAATCGTCTCAAGAAATCATCTCACAGCTATCATTCATTAACACGAAACTCGTTAATTACTACTTTAAAATAAATATTCCCTTCGTTTGAAACCTGTCGCTCTCGAACCGATTTATTCGTAACTCGGATCGAATCCAGCTTCCCGACGAGCGTTTATTATTATTATTATTATCGGAGGAGCTTTGACACTGCAAATCCCGCTTATTATTATTATTATTGGAGGAGGAGCTGCGACACTGCAAATCCCGCTTATTATTATTATTATCGGAGGCGCTTCGACATGTTCGACGGATAATGAGAAATTATGAAACGAGTCGACGATGACGAGGAGAATCACAAACACCGGAGAAAACCGAAGAAAGACTCACGGTCCGTGGAAGCGATTCGTTTTGAAATCGTCTCAAGAAATCATCGTTAATTACTATCTCAAAACAAATATTCCCTTCGCTTGAAAACTGTCGCTCTTGAACCGATTTATTCGCTTCGTAACTCGGATCGAATCTGGCTTCCCGGCGACGAACGCTTATTATTATTATTATTATTGGAGGAGATTCGACACTGCAAACCCCGCTTATTATTATTATTATTATTATCGGAGGAGCTTCGACATGTTCGACGGATAATGAGAAATTATGAAACGAGTCGACGATGACGAGGAGAATCACAAACACCGGAGAAAACCGAAGAAAGACTCACGGTCCGTGGAAGCGATTCGTTTTGAAATCGTCCGATCGGCCGGCGCGCTTCACTCGACACATGACAATGAGAGCTTAGATGCAACTTAGCCGCAGACCAAGTGCACAACATTCTCGGATTGCCCGTCGCTCACCTTTTCAGCTTGCGTCTCTCGTCCCTCCGTCCGTCCGTTCCACCGCATGTGTCGGCTTATGTAACGCGACTCCACGGATCTACGGGTTTACCGACAACCCGACCAATAACGAAGTAAAAGAACCTGCACGGCGGCCTTGCGCATGCATCCACCTGAAAGATAGTTGTCCACCGACATCCTCGTTGTTGTCACCGGTAAACAATTCGATTCCCTCGGAACCGATCTCTTCGCTCTTAACGCGTTAAGCGCCACGAAAATCTTAAGCGTTTTCCCATAGAGTTTGTCTCTCGCAGCAAAGAAAAGTGGGAATAATTATGAATTGTTTGGCGTTGCAACGTTGATCGTTAATCTTTGAGGTAAACGTAGATATAGAGTAAGCGTTGGAATTGTTTCTTTTTCATAATTATTAATGTAGTCGATCACGGTTAAGAAACACGACGCTCTATTTTCACAAGAATGAATAGATCTACGTTTTTGGAAATAAAAGCTTCATACGTTAGCTAATATAATATAGTACGTAAATTGGAACATAATTGGAATCGATAAAACTATAAGTAGAAAACGGTTTCACAGATACTAAAGAGGGCCGACGACAGTGAATAACAACAATCGCAGCAATTGAGAAAACGACATGAAGAATGACTGTGTTTATTGTTATTAGTACAATAGTATTTCAAGCATCTGAAATTTCGATGATTCTTCAATGTTCTCTTCCGTTGTGTTCTGTATGCTTTCGATTTCAGTCGAAACGTACCGGGAGGGGGTGTGTCTCGTGGCATCGGCGGGATCACGACGCCGCGATAATCTGACGCGAGAAACGGTAATACCCTGAAACATTTTCTAGCAAAGAAACGGCCGCGTACATTCTTTTCAGGAATCCGCAATGTCAATCAATGATATGTACCGTATACGTATTCTGCCACCGTTTCCCGTTACGATCTATGGTTCCACAGGGTAAACCGGGGACAAAGATGAAGCGAGTGTTCGAACGCGACGCACGCGTACCTTGCCGATCCGTCGTGTCGCGCGACAGAGAGGGAACCGGTGCGATCGACGATGACTGGCGGTAACGACGAATCAATCGTGACACGCTTTTTCTCGGACACCTCTCGTTGGATTCTGGATCGAATAGTTTTGTTCTTCGCTAAGGGTCCCCCGTGGCTGGGGGGACGTTTCGTTTGCTTGTTACCATTTGACGGCAAGACGACGCGACGGGCGTGTTTTGAAATTGTGTACGTCCATCGAGTTCACTCGTACCCTATTCTACCCTGCCTCTTCTGTTCTTTCACTCCGGCTTTCTTGATGTCTTTTGCCTTCGCTCCGCTCGTGCCGATTCACGTCGTTTTGTTGTTCTTCGACATGTTGTGGGACGCCCAGTTCAACGAGGTTTTCCACGAGTTGCAAAGGGCTTCGTCGAATTTGCTTCTAAAATGCTTTTGTGCTTCGCTCTCGGACATTTCGAGTACCTGAGGAGAACAGTTAAGAGACAATTAATAATTAGATTTATATGGAAGATGGAGAGAATGATGGTTAACACGCTATGATGGACCATTTTTCTAAGACTTTCCGTTCAGGCCGCATGGGGCGTATATGACCCTCATTTTTACAATCAATTAAAATTAAATAAACGCAGTACACATGATATTAACCCTCTGTAAGTCCATGTAACTTTGAAGTCACATGGTATATTGGAATCTTGTTGATTTATTTCATTTGGCACTGAAAGTGGTGAGTAAAGTTAAGTAATCAGTTAACTTCAACTTTTATCAGGCGTGAAAGTTTAACGTCATTGTAACTTGAAAGTTACAAAATATACTCGTTTGATGAAATTATTGAAACTTGAATACATTGTTAATTCGTCTTCATATGTGGATATCTATTAATTTTGCACTGCATAGACTTTGTTATAATCATGAACATAAATTCGGTCCAAAGAGGGTTAAAATACCTATCTTTGACTCTACACTAAATTTTCAAAAAGTTCTCCGTTTCCCAATGAGAATTCATTTTCGGTCTGAACGGAAAATTCAGCGTGGGTCATATACGCCCCACGTAATTGATTGAACGTGATTAACGTACTAATGTGTCCCGTAGGTAGTTGAGGTCCTTCTCCGAAGATAATTCGGGCAATCCCGTCGAGATCATCATGGCGAACAATGACAGTATCAGACCGCCGTGTTGTCGCAGCACGAGGAAAGCCTGCTCGCAGTGGCTCTGAAACCGCTGGAACTCGACCGCTTGGCCTTTCTTCGTTTGACCCTTGTTTATCACGTGGACGAAATCGTTGGTTAACACGAAAGGCACGCGTTCACGCCTGAATCCGAATTTCTCTTTGAAATGCCCAAGTATGTGGCCGAAATCAACGTGGAACAGTTGTCCGGTCTTCTTCACCATTATGTTGTCCGAGTGTCGATCCGCGATCCCCAGGACGTACGTGGCCACGCAGTAACCCGCGCAGCTCAACGTGAACTCCTCGATAGCTTTGTTCAACGCCGCTTCCGTGTGATTGTGGTCTTTCAGCCAGGCGAGCAGGGAACCCCGCCTGAAAACGAGTAACAAATTACAATTTAATTTAAGAGAATAGTTTCGTTACCTAATTTATATGTGACTTTTTGTTAAATTCAGTTGAAAGAATCTTGTCTACAGAGAATTAGGAAGTATAGAATATTTCAAGTGAGAAACTTAGTTTCGTTACCTAATTTATATATGATTTCTTGCTAAATTCATTTTAAGGAATCTCCTCTACATCAAATTAGAAAGTATAGAATATTTCAAGTGAGAAATTTTCGAAGGGTTAACCCTTTGCACTCCGTTGACATTGTAAGATAAGTTTATAACTTCGTTTTTAGTCAAACATAACTTTAAAATGTACAAGCGCTTTTTTAACCGTATTTCCGGAAACAAAACAATACAATTGTAAATTGACTGAACGGAATGTCTTCAAAAAACGGTCTGACACGGAACGTGTTAAAACTGATTCGGAGTTGCGGAAAGGTTATATCAAAAATTGCTCGGAGCGCAAAGGGTTAATTAGCCTCCCTTAAACTCCCTTAGACTAGAAGAGCACTTCTTTCGCATCTCGCACCTGAACGCAGCGGTCGCCGAGAACGTCCCCTTCTCTTTCTGAATGTTCGCTATCGTTTCCGCGTTCAGGACCACCTCGATCATTCCAACTCTGTTCTCCGTCGATATGCAACCGTAAGGATTCATTCGTAAATCCAGGCCCTCCCTTTTCCACAGTTTGTCCATGATCCGTAACATCTGAAGCGTCAGCATGTCTTGCCTCAGGTCGTCCCCGTGCTTCAGTATTAAATAGATGTCGTCGCCGAATGGATCGGTATTTTCAAATACTAGCCAGAGCGGCCGCATTTTGCTGTCCATTACTCTGCACTTCTCCATTCTGCAAGCAGAGTATTATACATTGTTAGGAACCGTTGATCGATCAGATTCAATATTATAATACATATGTGTAGGATTAATTCGTTGAGAATCCCACGTGTTGCCGTGGCGAGGAATGATAAGAAAAAATACACTCACCGGGTAACAATAAGAAAAATGTGAAGAATTATTTTAACACTAGAACTACTGAGTATTTAATACGATTAATATGTAATCCCTATAAAAATTGTAATAACTGATTATTATCAATTTCTTCAGACACTCATTATAGTATTCCAGTGAAACTATTTACTTTCAAGATCATTTCGAATATTCAATGCTTTCAAGATATCAATAATTACGAAATAAAAACGTTGGAAACAGTCATTTTGATTGGTACGGTAGTTCTAGTGTCAACCCTTTGCACTCGACAATATTTTTCATTAAAACTATTCATTACTTTCCGACAAAGTATTAACGATATTTTTCGCAATTAAGACAATTATCAACGTACTTGATACGCTTCCACCGGAAACTCGGATCCAACGGGTTCAACACGTTCGAAAGTGCTTCCTGGCAGTGGGGCTGTTGAATGAACTCCTGGAAACCTTGCAGGGCAGCTTTACGGTCTTTCCGTTGCTTTATATGGTCGGAAGCGCACTTCAATTTCCCCAGACACTCCATTTGCTTGAACAGCGATCGCATGTGCTGCTGGCTTCCTCGACAGTAGGCTTCCAATATCAAACCGAAGCGAACGGACACCGCGCCGACTTGCATTTCCGATCTGCGAACCAAACGTTAGTTTCAGGGAAAGAGAAAATGATTTTTGAAGCAAAAGAGAAGTAAATTGATTTTTATAAGAGCGATCGTAAACCTTTCCTTTCATCAGTCTCTTTCGTCTTTTGTTTCACAGAAACGCAGATGGTAGTATCATATCACGCTGACGTTATTTGAAACGATTCACCGATTTACACGGTGCATTTTATACAGGGTGGAAATTATAAAGCGTTACAGTCGAATATCTCAGAAAATATTGATTATACGCAAAAATGTTTCAGACGAGGGTTGTTCAATACCGAGGGGGACATCATGTGGAACTTTTATTTTTCCTGGTACACTCCAAGGTGAGGTGAAGGTCAACTTTTTTTTCTAAGTGGAATGATACGTTTTTTTATTCACCATCGAGTAGTGCGTTTTAAGACGAATTCAAGGACCTATGGCTCAAGGTCATTCAAGGTCAAACTTGCAGGGAAATTATAAAGCGACAGCAAAGAGAAAATATTTTCCAAACCTAAGATGCCAGAACAGGAAATGACCGATCCTCCGATTGTTTAGGGCGCGTCTCAGCAAGAACTCAGTCAAATCGCAGGACAGGTAATTCTCGTGTTTCAAGGCTTGCACCAGCTGGAGTAGATACAAACTTAAGTCTTCGTCGCTGACGTCCATTAAACAACGCACGGCGAAGCTTCGGACATTCTGGTCCGCGTAAGCGTAATCCAGTAGCTCGAGGGCTTTCTCGACCGGTAATTTCGGCCATTGTTGGACCAACGCTGTAGCCTCGGCCACTTCGCTGTACGCATTGGAAATCGAGAAGAAAAGTGAAATCACATTTCTTTTTCTTTATAGAGATACGCAATTGATTTATCCAACGTGTTAAGATGATTCACCTATAATCGTTCCATTCTACGCAATGCAATAATTTCGCCAAGAGCGTGGGGATCTCGTGGAGGCAATGATGCCGCAACGTCCACATGATCTTTCGTTCTTGCTCGTGCAGCTCGTGCAACGGATCCCTGTCCGCCAACAGGCGCAGCTGTTCGAGTTGCTGGAGCTTGCTAACGTCCGAGTCTTGATCCGGCTCCTCTTGGATTGATCGTTCGGCGGACGATTCGCGCAACTTCCTCGCGTGCTCGACCATTTTCTCCGGTGTCGGGTACAGAACGGACTTGTCCTTTCCGTAACTAGATGTATTGTCAAATAAAAGGCGTTGATGTAGCTTGGATTTACGTGGCGGGGGAGAAAGGGAGAGAAACTGATGAGATAGATAAATAAATAGATAAATAGAGATAGATAGATAGGTAGAAAAATAGAGAGATAGATATATAGATAGATAGAAAAATAGAGAGATAGATATATAGATAGATAGAAAAATAGATAGATAAATAGATAGATAGATAGATAGATAGATAGAAAAATAGATAGATAGGGAGATAGAAAAATAGATAGATAGATAGATAGATAGAAAAATAGATAGATAAATAGATAGATAGATAGATAGGTAGGTAGACAGAAAATAAAAGAAGAAAAGAAATAGACATCGAACAGAACTCACTTTGGAAACGTTAACATTAGAGCAGCTGCTCTATCAATATGAGGATTCGACACTACCGTTCCAAGGGAATGTAACAGATCGTCGTTTTGCATGTCCTCCGCGTACGTCCACGTATAAAGTGTCATCGCCCCGGTCTTCAATTGGGACTTGAAGTCGTATATAGTCGTGTTGGCCCAGCATAACGGATTTATAAAAAACTCTTGTTTCGTGTCTTTAACCAGCCTACGGCTTTTCAGTCCTTTCGCGGTTTTGCTTATCTCGTATAAAACCAAGCACAGCCTAGCCATCCGCGGTATATCTCGCACTTTAATGTCGAATCTCAATGTCTCTTCCCACTCACAACTACCATCCGCGTTGACAACGGTCTCTTTCGTCTTCTGGCTTTCGCACAGCGACTTTCCACCATGAAAAAGTCCAGCTTGAAGCCCGATCTATGGACATCGGAACGGAAAAAAACAAAACACGCATCAGCGTCTAAGCAACATGGGCAAGCGTAATCATAAAACACGGCTCACGCCGTACCTCGACAGTGCGATGCGCGGCGTCGCAGTTTAACCGTGATATTCCATTCACAGTGAAAATGAACGGTTCCTCTATCTTCCAGGCGGATATCAGTTTACCCTTTTTACGTAGGGTCGGCGGAGGAAAGGGTCTGGCGCGTTGCGAACCATCCGCTGCGTCCGCGTTCTCGACAGCATTCTCCTGATCGACGCACACGCTGTCTCTGCTCAACGTGACCAACGTCGGTAGAATATCTTTCGCCAAACAATCCTGAATGTAACTAAACTGTATAAGGGGATAGTCCCCTATCAGATACTCCTCCTGTCCGCAAACTTTTAGCGTGAAGTCGTTCGGATGGCCGCGCGACATCAACGTGTTGGCCCGTTTGTTCAATATTGACACCAACAGCTGATACGGCGTCATGGTGTGCGACATCTGGAACGTGAACGCCGTCTGAAATAGGAAGAGACTTTAGTTACCGATTTCGTCCGATGTTGTTCTCGGTCCCGCGCTTTCCTATCCCTACCCCGACCCGTATCCCTACCCCGTTGTCTCTCTCCCATCGCTTCGTGTCAGTTTCTTTTCCCGCCGATTTCTCGTCCTTTCATTGGGAGAATGATGGAAGGATGACGCAACAAGGGATCGAGAAGAAACTGAGGAGAAAGAATTAGCAGATATTTAAATGATGTAATAGACAAGAGAATACGTGAAAACGAGAAAGAATCCAGCGGTAATCCATAACCTAACTATCGCGACCACTGGGCAAGTTCGAATAGATCCGTTCGACGATGGGCTCGCGAGGCGTCTCGGGATATTTGAAATTCAAAATCGTTTCCGGCAATAACCGCGAGATGGTAGCACGGAATACTCGAAACTCGTACCTTTATGCGTAACAGGCCAGCTGTATTTTGTACATCAGATATCATTTGACATAAAAAGAGAAGAGAAAGAGAAGCGAGGATAATTGCTCGATCAAGCGTACTTTCTTCGCCAGGGACGCATGCGCACTGGTAATCGATTTTGGAAAAAAGACCAGGTTTCGCTTCTGTGAAGATACTCTGTGCTTCAAACATGTCGACAGCTGAGACGATCAACGAACAATACAACGAAGAGTACAACGAAGAGTACAACGAGAAAGATTTAAAAGGGATCAGTGCTCGTTCCTATCGCGTACTGGAAGCCGAGAACGAGAAATGTCGGCAGGAGATATACGATCTAAAACGCAAATTGGAATTAAACGAAGCGATGCTTCGGGAAGTTCAAGAGATGAACGAATTACTTGAGCACTCTCTCGATCGACGAGTTTCAGAGAAAGAGAAAATGATTTTTGAAGCAAAAGAGAAGTAAATTGATTTTTATAAGAGCGATCGTAAGCCTTTCCTTTCATCAATCTCTTTCGTATTTCGTTTCACAGACATCGCGTCGCTACGAAAGAATACGAAAACACAATTGCAAATTTGGAAACGAACTTGGCGAAACGGGCGACGGAAATTGAAGAATTGCGTCAACAGATTAATCAACAGAAAGAAACAGAATGTGCGCAAACTGTAAATCAATTGGCGAATCTTTCCCTGGAAGCAGACAATACCGCTCTGAAACAACGCATTGATCAACTCATGATGCTTCTACACGAAGAAAAACAAAGATCTGATTGTGCCGAAAGTACGATTCATGAACTAAAAGCACAATGCAATGAATTCGAACACATTATTCAGGTAAGAAGCGATTCGTTCGCGTATTTCTCTAAAAAAATATCATGTTCCCTGTTTGATACCACCATGGATCGAAATACAAACGTACGTATCTTTTATTATTAACAGAATATCAAGGAACAATTGAACGAGAAAAGTACAGCTCTAGAAGGTGCTCTGGAAGAACTTGCACTGAGACACGCAGAAGCAGGATCCCTGGATACGAATCCTACAAGTGATTCGTCTAAAGGTAAGTTAAGCATAAAAAATTCAATTCGAACAATTCGCTAGTTTTTTTCCTGATTTCCCAACGTGTTTCTTTTCAGGCAATTCACTTTTTGCTGAAATAGAGGATCGCAGACGAGACACAGTAAATAAAATGAATACATTACACCATAAGTACACTGAAGTAAAACGTACTTGTACATTACAACTAGCAGAGATCAAAATGTTAAGAAGAGAACGAATCGCGATGCTTCGAAAATGGGAAAATGACGCGGGAAATGCCGTAGTGGAAACCGACGACTTAATACAGAAATATAAAAACAGAGTGTCGGATCTTGAAAGAAAACTTAAATCAGAAATCAACAAATGTCATGAACCTGCCCCAGAAAACCTTGATTGTTCATCATTCGGGTAAATCTAGTTTGGATTATAGAAATTTAATATGGATTATTCATGTACATTTCATTTACTTTCTAACGTTTACCATAGGTACTTTCAATCGTTATTATTCGCTAACAAGAAGGCGGACGAACTTCGTATAAAAGTAGAAGACCTTTCCACACAATTGTTAGTACAACAAGAGGCAAAACTGAACATTAGTAAACAATTACAACGTTCGCAATGTAAAGTTTCATCATTAGAGGTAATTATTTTTCAATTTTACACTTGCTAATGTATATGCAACTTTAGAAAGTTACTTCATTTTACAGACCCAGATGTATGCTTTACGAAGTAAATTAAAATTGGATCTTGAGGATAATGCAAATACTAAAATACACTTAGAAGAGTTACAAGATTTCACTTGTGCACGTAATAATGATGTAATGACTGCAGAAACTGAATTAGTTGCTAAACAACGATCGGAAGATGCGATTTTTACACCTCAGAATAATAAGGATTGCAAACTTGCGGATCTATCGAAGACAGAAGAAATTATTAATCACGAAACTGTCGTCGAGGAAGCTACTATTACATCGAGAGAGCCATGTGAAATTAATCGTATTAGAAATGCTACTAAAGATAAAAATAAATTTTCCAAAAAGACTGCACAATTTAGCAAAAATGTTGTCTACATACCAACAGACAGTAATACATGACAAAAGTGCTATTTAATTTTTTTACAAGTCTATTACTTATGATTAAATAAGCCTATTTGTATGATATTAATATAACTACCAGCATCACCACATCGTTCATTACCTAACACATAGTAATAAAATTAATAATAAATTTGTACTTATTTCTTACCTCTGTGTTTTCAAATTTTGTAACAAGAACGATATTGCCATCCTTTAAACGACATTCAATATTTTTTGGTATTGCAGCAGTGGGTGCTAATCGTGTAGGAAATTGGTAACGTACTTTTTCCATCCAAGACTTTTTCCGTCTTGCCACTGCAACTTCATCTCCCAACATTCGCATTTTCCATCTGAAGTCGTTTACTTCGGAATTCTTTAAAGCTGCGAACTCGTGTAATCCTTTCCCAATTAATACACCAATTTGCGAATCTAAATTTCTATCGCTTTTCACGCCTTCGTGCTCTATTACTTTCAGCAAAGAGCAAAATGGCTTTATATCGCATAAACGTCTGCTCTCGTCCCGCAGCTCCTCTGTTTCGGCGTTAGAATTAATACATAAAAATACATAGGATGGAGCATCTTTCAACGTGCCATGAAGAGGATATTTACTGGCTTCGTCCCACAGATCCTAAACACCAATCCGTTCTATTGTGTACTCTGTTTACCGTTAAATCCTTAGTATAACGAACAAGATACGTATTATTAAATAAAGCTTACCTCTTTTATTTCAGCCAAAGTAATGTTACAATTAGTTTCGAACGGTATAACGACTCCATTTGGCATTAAACAGAACAATTGAACGACTTCGGTGAGCGAGTTTGCCCAAAAATTGTATGTGTATGCACTTGGTATGTGGATCATGTTGTCAGATATTATCGATAAAACGTATAAAAATTCAATGTAACACACCAGACAATTGCCGAAATATAATTAGTTTAAAAAAGAAGAACAAAATACGTTCCCGTAGACGCATTGCGACCGAAGATATTCTCTTTTCCTTAGGCAATGTGTCTCCATTGATTCGGCTGGTAAAGAGTCGCATGACAAACGCCCGTGTTTCATGAAATTTTATCCCTCATCTTTACATCCTTAAATATAACTTCATATTTTCCTCAAACTTTTGAAAGCTATGGAACTCCGTTTAACCAATAAACTTGTTTGGCCAGTTATTAGCTTCCGATTGAAATCATAAAGCTTCCCATCGATGTTTACCCCTTAGTAGAATACAAAGTATAACTTTGTTTGACTAATCGTGAATGAAATTCATGAGATCGTCTCCCTCTATGTGTGATAACAGCACTAGTCAGCCATTACGTCTACAAGTACATTCTGTCTACTGCCCACATATCTAAATATATATACATATGTATATAGAGAGCACAGCCACACTGTTTCCGCACGCTCGCTTTACTCACACACACACACTACAGTGTACGAAATAAACTGCCCAACTTGCTCTTGCTTCTTGAGAGATCTTACAAAAAAATCGCATTCCTATCTATGTTATCACGTTCCATGGTGTAGATTTTAGCGCCATGTATTCGTCCGCGGAACTATTACCGATTACATTGTAGTTTGAACGTTTTCGTCACAGACGAGCTACAGGATAGACACAAGTTGCAATGGAAAATTTCGTCCCAGGACCATTTTACCATTTTCGCGTCACGCCCTGTTATGTCGACTTCGATCGGTTTTGCATGGCAGCGTTATAAGCGATAGGAATTAGAATCAAGAATATTCAAACAGATTTCTTTAATTTCAAATTCTGCAAATTCGTTCGTAAAAATCTGTGAGTACTGCGCAAGTCACAACTCGTTCTCATCATCAAAAGTTTGTTTTTAGTAATATTCAATAATTTATAATCGACACTGTATTTCAACGATTACGAGTTTCTATTCGATTAACATTTAATTTTAAAGCAGCAAAGTTGTAAGACAATATGGAAAATATTCATGGCGCTATCTACATCAAAATGGCCGAACTACGTCACAGCTAATAACTTATACCTTCCACCGTAGATGACACTAGGAACCGTTTTAATTTATTACGCACGGAAAACTTGAAAACATTGAAGATGCGTAGGTAACAATTATTAATATACAATATCAGTTCAAAGTACGAAATTGAATACAATATTATCGCGGAGAATGTTTATTTCAAATTTTTGTATTTTCTACGTCTTGTTACATTTCATCCCCCAGTGTTTGATAAAATAACGAATTCCGTGACGTAAACGGTGACCAAAATTTAACGTCACCGATATCAAATTATTCCGTAGACGACGGAAAACAGCATGAAAAAAATGAAAGTTATTTTATCTGGGTTTACGCGTAAGAAATAGAGAGTAAATCTCAAGCGCCAAATAACGTCACGTGGTCTGCACTCATAAGTTCGTCCCATGCTTAGGGAAAGTCGATTCGGTAATAGAAAATTTTTAATGGAACGCGGTTTTCGCACCACCGTAAGAAATGTTTAGGAAATATCGACAATGTACAACGAGGAGACGGTTAGGATAATATTTTACAATTAAAACACTCTATGACGCCAACAGTAATGAGCAACTGTTCCCCTTTGTCTAGGGTTTTTCGGGAACACAGTGTTTCCGATAATCTCTCTATCAGCGATAGATACTCGGGTACAGCTGAAGTGAGTGTGAAGCAGCGTAAAGTGCTCGAACTGACTTGACCCCGGATCTTTATGTCGTTCGATTCCGAATAAATTCTTCCGTGTCGAGGGAAACTCTGTCCGCGTAGAGATGGCTGATTTCTTAGATTCGGAAGCGGAGGAAAGCGAGGTATCCGCGTTGCTCGGGTTTGCGTAGAAAAATCTGGATTATTCGTTTCGTCTGTTCCCTCGGTGATCGGCAATTTATGTCACTGATCGATGCGTTTTGTTATATTGTAGGAGGAGGAGGAGTTGGACGAGAACGAGAAGAAAAAGCTGAAAAAGATAAAGGCCGTCGAGGAAAGCGACGAGGATGAGGAGGAAGGTGAGAATGAAGTAATATATATTGTGATTTTCCATTGTAATTGGCTATGGAATTTTTTTCATCCTTCAAAGTACCATACTTTTCCTTTTATCGTGATTGTTACGCAATAGAGACAGACGTATATCGTTCTATGTTCGTGCACAGATGATGAAGATCGTTTACGCGAAGAACTCAAGGATCTGATAGACGACAATCCCATCGAAGAGAGCGAAGGGGAAGACAGCGACGGCTCGGGGACTTCCAAGAAACGTAAGAAAAGCGACGACGAAGATTTCGACGATCGCTTGGAAGACGAAGACTACGATTTGATAGAGGAGAATTTAGGAGTTAAAGTCGAAAGGGTATACACGCGAATCAGTTTGCTTTACACATAGATCGATAAACTGTACGGATGTAGTGATATGATCCTTTACTTTAGAAACGTTTCAAACGCCTCCGCAGGATACAAGATGAGGAATCAGAGGAGGAACAAGAGAAAGAAGTGGATGAGGATAGGGATGCTATCGCGAACGAGCTTTTCGAGGTCTCGGGAGATGTAAGCATGCTACCCAATATACGTGTGCTCTTACGTATGATTTTGTTGCTTTTAGTTCTAATGAAACAAGTTCCGTTGTTTTGTGTAACGTGAAATGCATAACTTTTGTGCTTCTTTTCATATTTCCTCTCTCAGGAAAGAGAAATTAGTATGGTATGTACAGTAGTTGAAAAGACGAATGATCGTTGCATTTCTGATTGGTCCGACGATATCAATATGCGTTATTTGTCAGGAGGATGAGAGGAGAAGCGAGCGGAGTCACAGGCCCGAGGCGGAAACGTTCGACGAGGAGGGAAGCGAGGGCGAATACACTGACGCGGATGATTTTATCGTGGACGACGATGGCAGGCCGATCGCCGAGAAACGTAAAAAGAAGAAGCCCATATTTTCGGACGCCGCGTTGCAGGAAGCTCAGGATATCTTCGGCGTCGATTTCGATTACGATGAGTTCGGTAAGTACGGCGAAGAGGACTACGAGGAGGAAGAGGAGGAGGAAGAGGAGGAAGACGAGTACATGGACGAGGAGGACGCCGAAAGACCGAGAAGACCCAAGAAGCAACTGAAGAAGAAGACCACGAGGAAGAGCATTTTCGAAATTTATGAGCCCAGCGAACTGAAGCGTGGTCACTTCACCGACATGGATAACGAGATACGTAATACTGACATACCGGAGAGAATGCAACTCCGCTCGGTTCCCGTTACGCCGGTGGCAGAGGGTTCCGACGAACTGGACCTGGAAGCGGAGTGGATCTACAAGCAGGCGTTCTGTCGTCCGACCATTTCCATCCAAGACGCTCATTTGAACGCCGAAGCTAAAGAGCGGGCTCGAAAGGGTCCGCAGACAATTGGGAAGATCAAGAAAGCTCTGGACTTCATGCGGAATCAGCACTTCGAGATTCCCTTCATCTCCTTCTACAGAAAGGAGTACGTCCTACCGGAGCTGAACATCAACGACCTCTGGAAGGTGTACAAGTTCGACGCGAAATGGTGTCAGCTTCGCCAGAGGAAGGAGAACCTGATGAAGCTGTTCGAGAAGATGCGGAACCACCAGCTGGACGAGATCATGAAGAACCCCGACGCTCCGTTGCCGGACAACGTGCGGGTGATCAAGGACGACGACATAGAGCGGCTGAAGAACGTGCAGACCAGCGAGGAGCTGAACGACGTGTACCACCACTTCATGCTGTACTACAACCACGAGATCCCAGCGATGCAGGAGTCGGTGCGGCAGAAGGAGAAGGAAGCGCGTCGCGAGGCGAAGCTTCAGAAGCGCAGGCAGCAGCTGGCCGACGCCGAGGAGAACGGCGAGGATCCACCGCCGGAAGAAGAGCCGGAGGCGGAGGAGGAAGAGGAGCCGGACGACACGTTGAAGCAGGCGGTGCGGACCGGTCCGTACTCGATCTGCAGACGAGCCGGGCTCGACGGTCTGGCGAAGAAGTTCGGTCTCACTCCTGAGCACTTCGCCGAGAACCTGCGGGACAATTACCAGCGACACGAGGTGGACCAGGAGCCCACGGAGCCGCTGAGCATCGCAAACGAGTTCTGCAGTCAGATACTCACCACGCCGGAGGAGGTGATGAAGGCCGCGCAGCTGATGGTAGCCATACAGTTAGCACGCGAGCCGTTGGTCAGGAAATGCGTGAGGGAGATGTACATGGAGAGGGCGAAGATCTCCGTGCGGCCGACGAAGAAGGGCATCAAGGAGATCGACGAGAACCATCCCATCTACAGCATGAAGTACCTCAAAGACAAGCCCGTGCGCGACCTGGTCGGCGACCAGTTCCTGAACCTGGTGATAGCCGAGGAGGACAAACTGATCACGATCTCCTTGAGCGACTCCATCGAGGGGAACACCAGCAGCAACTACGTCGACGAGACGAAGCAGCTGTACTACCGGGACGAGTTCAGCAAGAACGTGCAGGACTGGAACGCCCTGAGGGTGAGCAGCGTGGAGATGGCGCTGACGCGCATGGTCATACCCAGCCTGAAGAAGGAGCTGAGAACGAACCTGGTCGCGGAGGCGAAGGAGTGCGTGATGAGGGCGTGCTGCCGGAAGATGTACAACTGGATCAAGGTGGCTCCGTACACCTGCGAGTTCCCCGAGGAGGAGGACGAGGAGTGGGACACCAGCAAGGGGCTGCGGGTGATGGGTCTGGCCTACGTGCCCGACTACTCCCAGGCCGCGTTCACCTGCCTCATAGCGCCGGACGGGGAGTGCACGGACTACCTGCGGCTGCCGCACCTGATGAAGCGGAAGAACAGCTACCGCGAGGACGAGAAAGCCATGAAGGAGGCGGACCTGCTGGCGCTGAAGAACTTCCTGGCGACCAAGAAGCCGCACGTCGTGGTCATCGGCGGCGAGTCCAGGGAGGCGATGATGATCGCCGCTGATATCAAGGAGTGCATCACGGCCCTAGCGGAGGAGGAGCAGTTCCCAGCCATTCAGGTCGAGATCTGCGACAACGAGCTGGCCAAGATCTACTCGAATAGCAACAAAGGCGTGTCCGAGTTCCGGGACTACCCGGAGCTGTTGAGGCAGGCGATCTCCCTGGCCAGGAGGATGCAGGATCCCCTGGTCGAGTTCTCCCAGCTGTGCACCGCGGACGAGGAGATCCTCTGCCTGAAGTACCACGGGCTGCAGGACCAGCTGCCCAAGGACGAGCTGCTCGAGAACCTCTACCTGGAGTTCGTGAACCGGGTGAACGAGGTCGGCGTGGACGTGAACAAGGCGGTGCAGCAGGCGTACTGCGGCAACCTGGTGCAGTTCGTCTGCGGCCTGGGCCCGAGGAAGGGCCAGGCCCTGATCAAGATGCTGAAGCAGACCAACCAGAGGATAGAGAACAGGACGCAGCTGGTCACCGCCTGCCACATGGGGCCCAAGGTCTTCATCAACTGCGCCGGCTTCATCAAGATAGACACGAACAGCCTGGGGGACAGCACCGAGGCGTACGTGGAGGTGCTCGACGGGTCACGCGTCCATCCGGAGACCTACGAGTGGGCGAGGAAGATGGCGGTGGACGCGCTGGAGTACGACGACGAGGACGCCAACCCTGCCGGCGCTCTTGAGGAGATCCTGGAGTCCCCTGAACGACTGAAGGACCTGGATCTGGACGCGTTCGCGGAGGAGCTGGAGAGGCAGGGCTTTGGCAACAAGTGCGTCACGCTGTATGACATCCGCGCGGAGCTGAACTCCCGGTACAAGGACCTGCGCGTCCCGTACCAGTCGCTGAGCGCAGAACGTCTCTTCGACGTGCTCACCAAGGAAACGCCGGAGACCTTCTACGTAGGCAAGCTGATCCTGGCTAGTGTGGTGGGCATCAGCCACAGGAAGCCGCAAGGCGACCAGCTGGATCAGGCGAACCCCGTGAGGAACGACGAGACCGGTCTGTGGCAGTGCCCCTTCTGCCTGAAGAACGACTTCCCAGAGCTGTCAGAGGTGTGGAACCATTTCGACGCAGGCGCCTGCCCCGGAAAAGCCACTGGCGTCAGGCTGAGGCTGGACAACGGGATATCTGGTTACATTCATATCAAAAACCTGTCCGACAGACACGTCGCTAATCCTGAGGAGAGAGTGAGCATAGGGCAGATCATTCATTGCCGTATTATCAAGATAGAGGTGGAACGGTTCAGTGTTGAGTGCACCAGCAAGAGCAGCGACCTCGCCGATAAGAACCACGAATGGAGGTAGCACACCTGATCCTGAATTGATTCTATTGGACTTGCTTTAACCCATTTTGTCGGACAATTCTGATTTGTCGGTTTAATGGTAGTACAGTCACTGGCCAATTTGAAAACTATATTAACCCTTTGCACTTGGAAGTTTTTCATTAGAAATATTTTAACATTTTCTGATGAGGTACAGATAACATTTAGTGAAATAAACTAGAAGAGAAATTATATTACACTGAGGTGCATTGAGGAACAAAGCTATTTTATTTCAATATTTTATAATTGATCAGTTATGCAAGGTATGATATTAAATATGAAATTTTATAGTTTTACTGTTTGAAATGGTGACTGAGAGTCACCTCTAGAGTGCAAAGGGTTAACACTAGATTGTTGATATCTTCATAGCACCGAATATGATAGTTTCCAGAATAAGTAATTTCAACTGAATACTCTAATGAATTCAAGAAACTGGAAACAATCTATTGTTAAGATTTTCATAATGATCACTTGTCAATTATAGTAAATTCTCAGTAGTTCTATCATTAGAGAGATGAAATGGCAAAATGGGTTGAATAAGATCAATATTCAAGGGTAACTGGAACATTCTACTGATCCATTGATTTGTAGGCCACAGAGAGATCCCTTCTACGACACCGAGGCGGAGCAGAAGGACGTCAAGGTCGAGGAGGACGCGAAGAAGGCGAAGCAACGTCAGACCTACGTGAAACGGGTGATCGTCCACCCGTCGTTCCACAACATCAGCTTCACGGAGGCGGAGAAGCTGATGCAGACCATGAAGCAGGGCGAGGCGATCGTCAGGCCGAGCAGCAAGGGCGCCGACCACTTGACGGTCACGTGGAAGGTGACCGACGAGGTTTACCAGCACATCGACGTGAGGGAAGAGGGGAAGGAGAATGCTTTCTCCCTGGGACAGAGTCTGTGGATCGGGAACGAGGAGTTCGAGGATTTGGACGAGATCATCGCGAGACACGTGAACCCGATGGCCGCGTACGCCTCGGAGCTGCTGGACTTCAAGTACTACAAGCCAACCGTCGAGGGTATCAAGGACAAAGCGGAGGAGATCCTGAAGGAACAGAAGAAGGACAATCCCGGTGGGATACCGTACATCATATCCGCCGCAAAAGTTTGTACCGATTAGCTCTAACGCGTCCCACGGTGCGCTCGTCCTTCGTAGCCAACACTTTTCCGTGCACGTTTCAGAATTACCCTGGAAAATTCCTGCTGTCCTATCTGCCGCGTGCCCGGTGCCGCCACGAGTATGTAACAGTGTCGCCGGAGGGATTCCGATTCAGAGGGCAAATGTTCGGCAGGGTGAATGATCTGTTTCGTTGGTTCAAGGAACATTTCCGAGATCCGGTACCGGGTCAGTCCACTCCTAGCACGCCGCGCGGCGCGATGACTTCTAGGACACCGTATCACACCACGCCGGGAGCAGTCAGCGGTGGGTAATTCTCGACGTTCTCAACATGAGAGACAATAATAATCGTAATAATAATAATAATAGTAATGGTAATAATAATAATAATAATAGTAATAATAGTAATAATAGTAATAGTAATAGTAATAGGAGTAATCGTAATAGGAGTAATAGTAATAGTAGTAATAGTAATAGTAGTAATAGTAGTAATAGTAATAATAGTAATAGTAATAGTAATAGTAGTAATAGTAATAATAGTAATAGTAATAGTAGTAATAGTAATAATAGTAATAATAATAATAGTAATGATAATAATAATAGTAATGATAACAATAACGATAAGAATAATAATTAATTAATAATTACTATGATAATACTAATAATAATCGAATAATAATGATAACGCGTGTGGCCATTCGGTTGGCTAAGCGTTAATTACACCTGGTCCCAGTAATGGTTTGAACGGTGAATATCTGTTGCAGGAATGAACCAAGAAGCGATACAGAGAGTGGCGCAGAACCTTCCTCATCATATGTTGCATTCTTTGTCGCAAGTGGCGAATCAGACACCGCATCATTATCCGCCTCACACGCCAGGAACAGCGAGCGTGGCAGGTTACGGTGGAGTCCATACCTATCCGAACACACCGTACACGCCATCCGGTCAGACGCCATTTATGACACCGTACCAGACGCCTCATCACACACCGCATCACGGCCAGCCGACACCCAGATACGGACAGCAGACGCCTAATCATCAGCAAGGTCCTTTCGTTCATCCACCTCCTCCTTCGGTCGCCACTCCGGGTCATCATCGATCGACCCCGTCACACCGACCTACGCCTCCTATGTCGACACCCGGCGACCCAATGGACTGGAAGAAGGCAGCCGAAGCCTGGGCGAGATTGAAAACCGGCCCTCGAATGTCGTGAGTATCTTTGTTTCATGAACTAGTTTTTTAGGAACAATAAAGTGTAGAATAAACGCCCGTAAATCTATTATTAATCTAAGCCAAACCGTTCGGACGTGTTTACTGTTGTACATTGTTTTTCGTTGTTTTTATTTACAGCTCGACTCCGAGATACGACGAATCGAGGAAAACACCACGAAACTACGAGGAATCGGTGGGAAGGACAACTCCGCGAAACAGGACATCGACACGGACACCGTCTTACAAATCTCCGCGGGGAACACCGCATACTAATTCTAGTCCTCGGAGTATGTCTCTCAGCGGAGATGGTACACCATTGTACGACGAAAGCTAACGGATTCGTATCCGCATAATACTTGGCACTTCAAACGATATATCATTCGGCATGATATACAAAGAGAGAAAAAGAAAGAATACATACAGAACAGTATGTAAGTGAAACAAGCAATTTTATGGGGTTTCGTCACACGGAAGGTATACTTAGCGACGGGCAACTATTGTGCTGTATAAAAAGGAATGGTAAAGCCATTCACAAAGTTATTGTAAACGCGTTAACCCTCTGTGGGCCGAATTTTTGATCATGATTATAACAAAATCTATGCAGTGCAAAATTAATAGATATCCACATATGAAGACGAGTTAACAATATATTCAATAGTTTCAATAATTTCATGAAACAAATATATTTTGTAACTTTCAAGTTACAATGACGTTAAACTTTCACGCCTGATAAAAGTTTAAGTTGACTGATTACTTAATTTTACTCACCACTTTGAGTGGAAAATGAAATGAATCAACAAGATGTTGAATCAACAAGTTACATAGGCCTACAGAGGGTTAATAAATTGATATCTTCCCCTGCACGTTTATATATTTAGGTGAGCGATATTGGATGCATACTAAGAGACGGCATGCTTCGTATATATGCGTATGTACATATGAAATATCAATGATTACGTTGGAACGTATTCACACTTGGCACGATTGAAGAATCGTAAAACTTTGAAATCCATTTATTAATGATTCATTTTATCACCGTACTACCGCATACCAGGACTTATGCTTTGGTATATGTAACTCGATTCCTCTCTCTCTCGATTTTAACTTTACTGATACTAAGTTATTGTACATTTCTTATGTTATTGGCTTAGGAATGGAATATATTTCTTACGCGCTTTATACAGTTGTTAAATCACATTATTAAACAATAAAATAGACTACAAAATACTTTGCGTTGTAATCATTTCGATAGATCCATATATACATTGACCTCGAATAAAATATAATCATCCCTCTTTGTTTATATGTTTTATTTTAAAAATCTAGCGAAATTATAGAGCATCAGGTTACGTCAATGATAATTATAAAACAAATGATATGTATAAACGGATATTCATGAACGTACGACTATTATACATGAGATTCTTGATCCTCGGATAACGTGTCATCCATTTGTCGAAAATTTTTATAATACAAACATTCTTCCGTGTAACAATTCTCAGTTGGAGGTGCGTACTGATTCGTGGGCCTGGATAAGTAGAATAAATATCAACAACATGGAACATTGTATAGAGGGAAATTGGTAATAATAACACACTTAAAAGTTACGTTTGTTTATCGCCGACTTGTGCACTCAATTTACCACTCGACCTTGTTTTCAACTTAGTTGAGCTCGATATTAGTTTCGTTTCTCCGTCGTCCAACTGATGTTTACGCTGTAAAACGAATGGGATTATTTATTCAATAATTTGAACAAGTATGCAGTAATAAATCATTTACCGAATTTTCTCCATTTACTACTACTTTCCCATCGAATTTATTTATTGTACGAGTAGAGTTAAAAGGTTCCTGTGGGTTCGAGTTAAATTTTTGTCTCTAACAAATTGAGCATCGGATAAATAAATATATGTATATGTATATTCTAAAGGGAAATAGCTGTTGAAAGAGGAAAACGTCAACCGTTACCTTCTTTGCTGGCGATTTTTTACAATCACTGGAATCGCTGGAATCTGACCCTTCTACTATTCTTTTTATCTTTTTCCTTTCCACACCTTTGCGAGTAGTGTTTTCAACTTGTCTTGTATTTTCTGTGCTTCTGTTATTACTTGATCTGTTCGCCGAGTTCGCACTAGAATTCTTCAATATGAAATATAAAAAATATTATGCAATAGCATTTAAAATAAATTAATTACATTATTTAAAAGAATAATAATGGACATACCTTTAATTCCTCCAAACTGCGTTTCTTTGAATTACTTTCTCCTTTCTTCGTTTTTTTACCTTTAGCTTTATTAAGACTTTTATTTATAGACTCTAGAGAATCTTGCGGAGAACCCGGAATGTACACTGGATTATCATTTTTAAGAATGACACGCTCACCTGAGACAGAGAGGACAATTTACCTGGACACTGATCGTTCCTTCGAAAATAGATAACTTTCAAATTTTACCAGTCCAATAATGTAACGCGGGTACAATTCTTCTGCCTTTCGAGCTTATGCGAATATTCATGTCGTCAACCGAACGATCAAGGTTCGACGAGTTCTGTTCATTGTCCTTCAACGATTTCCAGATCTTACAAAACTGTTCTATTCTTGTAGGACAACCTTTGCGACATTGGTTTATCAATGATTTAGGTATCACTGTACAGACGACAAAAGTTTCCAATTATTTAAACTGACATTTAAAATTTGTAAAATATTTAAATATTATATTACCGTTACTCACCATGCTTGATATCATTCAAATCGCCGACTAGCTGATAAAATTTATGGCTTACTGTCTCGACCAATTTTTGGGACACTCGACGAAGTACGGCGTCTGTTCTGAATTTTCTATCAACAATGTGGCCAGCATCGCTACAAATTTATATTAATATATCTGTTGGATTGAATAAACAGTGAATTAACAAAATACATGGTGGAATACTTACTTCACTAATCTACCCTCGAAAATTAAACACAATGCAGGATCGCATATGACATTTGGTGTCCAACCAGATAACATGTTAACTTTGGTATCATCTTCATTAGGTTTATCATCACAAATACGATCCTCCTGTAACGACTTTTCTGATTCCTCTAGTTCTTTTTGATTGTCATCGATTAACGACACTGAATTAATGTCTCTGAAAGCGTTAGGTGTTTTCAAAGGAGTTTCCTCGACCAAGCGTGCTTCTTTCTCAGCTTTTTTAATATTTCTATTTGCATCCTTGACTTGTTTCACTTCTGTATGTACTGAGGTTACATTAATCGGCACTGAACTAATCACAACAGGCTTTGAAATGTTATTAGTAACATCTTTGAGTTGATAAGACGAAGGTTCTTTGAACTGTTCGTTAGATACTTCCTGCTGATGCTCATTAATCGCATTGTAAACATGTTTTCCAGGAGTTCCATTCTGAACGCTTGTTTCTGTCATTTCTTTCTTGTTTTCTGATGTTCTGTTCATTTTCTGTACATTGCTTTTATTAATACCGAAAGAATCGGACAAGTTTTCCGACGGTCTATAGATAGATGTTGAATTTACTCGACTGGAATGTTCCTGCATTCCACGAGCACTTATTTCTTTTGAAAAAACATTTGACCCTTCTTGTTGTTTCCTTGGTGTTTTACCGGGATTAACATTCTTACAAATACTGCCTTCTACATCATAATTAGCAATATCCTTGTTATTTGGAGATTCTACTACATCGCCGATAATACTAACGCTGGAGTCATAAGCATACGTGTAATTAAAATTTTTGGGGGTGACTAATGGTACATTCGAAGCGTGTTCCTTTTCCACGATATCACACCTTTGTTGTGAAACCCTCGTTCTCGATTTACGTTTGTAAGGCTTCACGAATGTTTCTCTTTGTTGCAATATTCGTTGCGCTGATATTTTTGGGACTCCGGCATAAATTTCACTCTCACTGTCGGAAGTATCCTTATCTTCGCGGCTATTCATTTTGATAGGCGTTTTCGCCTTTGGTAACTCGTTACATGCAGTAGATTTATTTTTAGTGATTATGTGTTCCGTAGTTTCAGGATATTTTCGATTTTGAAGTGTAGTAGTATTTTTACACTTACTCTTATTACAATCAATAACACTGTCTGAAGAAAATGGTTCAGTACATGTGTTGTTCTCTTGTTCTTGAATAATACCTTTATCTTGTACCGACGTTGAAGTTTCCATATTGGATTCATTCTCTTTAACTGATCCATACGATACAACGTAACTTAAACAGTCAAATATTTCAACGATTTTAGTAACAAATTCTTGAGGACAGTTCCTATCTGTTAAATTGTTAACAATAATATTTAATTTATCCTTCAATTTATTTGTCTTGTTATCGTTATAAGAACACTTTGCAACTGCATTTGTCAATTGCTTCTGATGTTCCTCATCAAAATAGTTTTGCTGATTATTTTCAATTACATCAGACATACATGTTTGTGTGAACGAATTATTCATTCTACGAGTCGGTGATTTAAAATATTCATTGCTCTTGTTTGTTTCCAAGACAGAGTCTACGTGTGACATATGCATGCTTCCTGTATACGTGATGTCCGTTACTTCACTCCTTAAATCATCGTCGCTATCTGCAAGAGGTGTAGGCCAACGAAATGTTGGTTTAAATCCTTCGTGCACAAACGTCCGCCAAATCTGATGGACGTTTTCCCAGTCATCAGGGAATCCATTGCAAAATTTGCCTCGAATATAATCCGGTAATTCTACGCAATTGTATTTCAATTTTAGATATAAAAATATATAGAGAACCATATGAAATGGTGTATAACCATGAAAATACAAGATATTCAAAATCATTTACCATTCCCTTCGTCAACAATGTCTCCTTTTAATTGATAAATATGTTTGAATACAGACTGCACTTCTCTTGACGTCAACCTCCTTAGAATAGGTTTGCTTCTAGCAATTTGTTTACTAAAATATTGAAATCAGACACATATTAAATTAAAACCACATATTTATGTACATGCACACTTACCGATCTATTATTCCTTGAATGATCAGTTGGCCTTGTTCATTTAAAGCAACTTTCCATTGAGAAAAGACTCTAACTTTTCTATTTTGTATTATTTCGTTAGAACTAATTTGTAAAGAACCAAGAATATTTCTTTTAGGGGATTGTTTATCAACATCAGACGAATTATCTTGAAACGTTGATATAGTTCTAGCAGTATTGGATACCGATGTGCTATTTAATTTCTTAGAAGCACAAGAAGGCGGTTTAAAATTAAGCGGTGGCTTCATAAAATAATCTTTCTCAGAATCATTTGTATTACTAAATTTTTTTACGCTTGATGTGCAAATATTTGAACGATTATTTCTTATATCTTTCTTTTCCAACACCATATTTCTGAAGTTCTTACACGAAGAGATAACCTCGCTACCAGTTTTGGAAGCTTGTAAACATGGAACATTAATACCAGAATCGAATGCATCCGCATTGATACTGGAAATACTCGGTGACATGGGTAAAGCCCATGATTCGTCTCCTTCTTGTGTATGCCCTTTTCTGAGCGTGGCAATCTTCAAAGCTCGTTCTAACTTCTTGAATCGTTTCTCAATTAGATAATCTGAGAATTTCGTCTGCACAAGCAAAAATAAATTTAATACTAAACAGTTAAAAATGAATATAACGTTGGACGTAAACAATTACCTCTGTCGTATGTTCCATTTGTAGAAACTAGTGTCGATCATTTACGCATATTCAATATTTATTAAATCACGTTAAATCCTTTTATATTAATAACAATGTATTCATATTAAACGCTTCTTTTTGTACGTCAAAATCTAAGAAATCAGTTCATTAAATAGTATTTATTTGTCACTCGGCTACCGGGGAAGATAAAGGTTATTTTAACTTCTACAATCTTCTATTATCTATTAAATTAACAAAATTTTCAAGCATAAATATTAGAAGAAGATTCTTAACATTCTCAAACAATTATTTTACCTTAATTTCTGTATTTCGATCCGCATGCGTATCACGCACTCAGTACGCGCGCAATTTCGACACCCTCCACCACGTACTTTAAGGTTTTAAACGCGCAACTGTTTTCTCTCTGTACAGTGGTTCTCAATTTTATACCTACACCACAAATCATCGATGATTTAAACGTGTCGGTAAATAAATACTGTCGATGAAGTCGTGTCGGTAAAATGGTTCACGATGAAATGATTATCATGCCGAGAACGTGGTACATATCATCATCATTAATACAAAATCGTAGTATCAAGTGGTACTTTAGATATAGGGGCGTGTATCGTGAAGAGAAAAAAGGGAAAAAGAGAGAAGAGACGTTTAATTTAATGATTCTTTACAATTATAACAAGTTTTTCCTTTGCACATCGTTATATCGATGAAAATATAACGTATAAATTGTTCGAACTGACAAAATATCTAGACGTAACACCGACAGCAGCTTGATCATTCACTCTAAACTTCTATCTATAAAAATCATACGAAACCTATCGCAATAAATAATATTCAGTAACCTGAAAATAAAAATTCAATACACGTACACACTGCGTTGGAATATTACACGTGTATCAAGTTTAAGCTTTGGTCAATTTAAGCCTGAGAAAACTAACATTATATAAACGTTGGTCGCATTATTTTTTTTTCTTTTTTTTTCTTTTATTATTATCATCGCCACCATCTTCATTATCATCATGATCATTCCTTAAAAAAGAAGTACGTTATTATTCCTTTCCACAGTAAGAAACGAAACGATCCCAGATTTTTTTTATTCTCTTTAACTCGCGGTTAACCACAAGTAATTGTATTCACTCATTATCACTGATTCGTAAAGCACAGATATTCTACCTTTACAATGGTAGTCTACGATGAGTAAAATTGGACTAGACTTTCACATTAAAGATCGTATAATCTTAATCGAATATCATCAGAGCTATATCCTATGGTAAGCTATAGGAATGTAATTTTAATATTACTCGTTCAAAGCGGGTACAAGAAAAAGTAGATTATTCCTCTTATTAACAAATATATCGCTATTGAAATGTTTCCTTACAATCACTTGTATTAGACAGAGAACAAAATGTCTGCTACGCATCCCTAATATTTTGGCAGACCGTTTTCTACTTTTAAGATTTACTACCCATCGAATTATCTGCTTCTCTCGATCCCTCCGCCGAATCTACGAGTTCTTTATGATGATCTTTAGAATTTCTGTCCTTATAATCCCGCCGATGATGATGAGAATTGTTATGATGATGAGGATTGTTATGATGATGATGATGGTGATGATGGTGATGATTATTATTATCGGTATCTCTGCGATCTTTCTGTGACGTTTGAACCCTATATTTTCGGTTAATTTTATCAATTTTATCACGACAGAAATTGTGGTATGCGTGTATCGGGTGAAATGGGAGTTCGGTAATTACCGTATCCAATGACATATTATCGTTTTGAAGTTGCGGTAATACCGTGAAGTCCACTTCTGACTGATGATCTTGTTTATCGTGCCGATTCCTTCCGTTCCTGTGATCACAGAAATCAAGATAAAATCATGAAACGTTAGAAATCGATATTTCTCATATTTTACCTCGGCGTCCTACGATGCCAGTAGCTCTGACTCTGTAAAGGTGGGAATTTGTGAGGAATTTGTTCCTGCGTGGAACTTGTAGGAGATCCACGATTGTGATGACTATTATTACTATCACGAGAACGGGCACCTTTATTAGCATTTGCAGATGCTGCTTTTAACGTTGCAATTTCTTTCCTCTGATCTTCGTTCAGCTTGAGTAACAGTTTTACAGTCGCTTCTGAACCTTCCAAGCGTGTCGCTAAGTCTGTCTGAGCAGGATTTGTCGTGTTCGCCGATGCTGCTTCCAGCGTTTCAATTTCTTTCTTCTGATCCGCGTTCTGCTTGAGTAATTGTTTTACCATCGCTTCTAGAACACCTAAGTCTGCCTCGACGGGATTCAGTCTAGGACAATCTACTTGAACTCCTACGTCCGTTACCAATTGTTTATTCGGTTTCTGTTCCTTCGAAGTATCCAATTTCCTAGATCGAGGAGAATTCTTTTTATATTAACGAGCAATAAACACAGTTCATGTCAACTGTAATTACTAACTTTTTCTGTTGTTCAACGATATCAGATAAATACTGATTCTGGGTTTTAGCTTCTTGTAAAGATATCTTAATGTCTTGTAAATCTTTCTCCAACAGTTCTACCTGTAAAGGTGCGACATTTACGCATACTGGGCTACCCTAAAATGGGAACAGTACGCGATTCATTATCTTCTTTTAATCTCGAATTAATTACTACAATTTAAAATTGTAGAAGTTACCTTTGCTTTCACGAACCCAGTTCCATTATCTTCAGGGGAAGAAGGACTGCTAGGTACAAACGCAGATCCCTTTGAGAATACTAATTGAAATTGTAAATCTGTATATAAGCAGAAAGTGTTAGAACTTCATCTTTTCCTTTTGTGAATAGAATAAAAGTGTTAATGGTATACGATTTACCTCTATTCCTTTGACGTAGAGAATCAACTTCTAGATGTAAAGCAACTAAAGTAGCTTGATGTTGCTCTTGCAAAAATTTCATATTTTGTTCTAATTGAGCTACTATATCCGCAGGTGGTTTCTTTCCCTTAACGAAGAAACAATTCGTATTGGACTTTGCATTCAAAGTGTTCACGGTATTATTCGAATAAAGAGAAAGTTCTACTCACTTGAGAAGGAAAAGTTATTGGTGGTACTTTCTTTTGCACTGGTGGTACTTTCGGTACTGTTGGCAATTCGACCAACATTTTCGATTCCATTCTTGAACTATCAACGCTTAATTAAGAAGACAAGACATAAATATTTATTGCTGGAAATATTTATGAAGATAAAATTTTGCGTTGTAAATGTTGATGAGCGGAGTAAAGAAGCTTGTCCTTAAGAAATAATCGCACTTCCAAACATCTAAAAACAATACATAATGAACAAAAAGAATATATATCACGTTGAAACATTAGTTTCAAAATACAACTGAACGACGTATCTCATTATCGCATAATTTAATCAAAATAATTTTTAGAAATCGTCAATTGGTTTATACATTCGAAAAGTACACGAACTGAATATAATTTTACAACAACAAAATATCACATCGTATTATTGATACACGGCGATAACGTTCTTTCGTAAAAATTAAAATCATCCCGCGCCGCTACATCGTCATTCAGAGTATTTTAATGATATTGAATAAACGCAAGCGATACAAGCTTCGATTGAATGCGGGACAACGAAAAAATAGTGCGTGTTGTCAAAAGGCAAATCATGCTGGCACAAAATTGTAAAATTTCTCTTTTATACATTACCGAGTGAATTATATTTAAACCGAAATTCGGCGTGCAAAACGAAAGCTGAAAATTCGTCAGGACACACGATATCGGGGCCTTGGTGGAGCGTGATTCTGCGCCTGAATTTTCTGACGTCACTTGACACCAACCAAGGATTGGTTAATGCTTTACCAACAATGGTGGACGTCGAATTTTACCGATTAATTATTGCGGACAACGTGTACGATTTTAAAGATTTCTAAGACACGCCGAACAGAAGGGAAACGAATCGATGGTGCACATGCACCGATATATGGAAATAAAATTTCTATCGGTGTACTCGAGGAATAGAAATTGCGCTTATCATTGTCGAGCGAACTCGAGGATTTTCAAAACAACCGCGTAAAAGGTATAGATCGTTAGGTGAAATTCTGTTCGGATACGCAGGACAGTACCTGTTCGCAAGACCACCTGTGTTTTCTATGTCCTTGCGGACGGGAGTATTGATCCAATAACATTTAACATATGATATCACACCATAGCCGCGCCCATGTCTCCCGACGATTTTATTTTCACATTTATTAGCAGATAATATCTGCGAGATTTCGTTATGAAAGAAATGGCGTTTTGCTTATTTCACGAAGCGAATTAGACGAATGGAATTTTTCAACTTTCTACAGATCTGCGTATTTCTGTATTGAAACAAAAGCATTTTTTTTGGATTTTGACGTAAACAATGATTTTCGTGAATACTGAACAGCTTTAAATGATCAAAATGCCTACGCTGTATACGTTGATACGTTTAAATACACGTGTCCACTGAAAACGCGCGCGTACCGTAAATACGAATTTCAGATTTCAATTTGAAAATACTCTGAAGTATTTATGTTACGTGACTGAAACATCGAAATTCCATTGCCAATTTAACTCCTGTTCGAAACTGAAAAGAGTACACCCTTTTTTAATTCTCTTCCCATTGCCATTCGAAGGAAAGTAGATTCATGTTTAATTTTTTCAGAATCTGCACACAATTTGACATTCGTTCTTTAACATATCGGACACGCATGAGAAATTTGGTTAAATTAATTTCTGAATCTTTGACGTGATAAAGGAAAAATGGCTTGTTTAGTAGAGCACAGGGAAAGTAATGAAATAATTAATAAAGATAGAGTGCATTTACCATCTTTTAAAATGGAAGAAGAGTATAAGTTTAAGGTATCTATGTGTATTATTTACAGTGTTTATATATGCTAATAAATTGATGTAGTTTATATTAATGTAAAATTTATCATAGTACACGCCTGAAAGTCATTTTAAGCATGTAGTAAAAAATGTACAAAGGCTAAGGCGCAAGGAGGATGAAGAACGTATCTGGATGTCATTCGTTAAAGAACAGGAGTTAAGTAATCTAAGGTTCTCAGAAAAAGACATTCATCCGTCTATAAAAGGTATCAACGATCTCTTACATGACAATATGCAAGATGTGGACAGGGAACTTAAGAGACTGCAAGAAGATACTCTACCCGAACGAAATAAAGGAATTTGTATCTGTAAATCTAATAACAGAGATGAAAATACTGCAAATATAAAGGTACGTGTTTCTTGTGTTTTACATTCAATTATTGCATTATCTAGAGAAAGTAAAATTTACATTACTTTCTTAAATACTAGACAAACAGTATACAAAACTATTCTCCAAAGCAAAAATCACAAATAAGAGACAGAAACGAGTGTGATGCTAATATTTTAATTCCAATAACACAGGAGGATAATGTTACAAACTGCCAAGATCCTAAGGCATTTAAAAAAGTTCTGAGATCAAAGACCAAAAAATCTGTATCAGATTCTTCCATTATACGAAAAAAGCATTACACCAATCAGTTTCTTCGAGCAACCAATCACTTGATTGAAAATGATTCAGATTCGGACATGGATTTGAGTAATGATAAAATCGATACTGTTCATATACAAGCGGATCCACTTACAATACACAAAATTCTCTCAATGCAAAAAAAGATTTCTGAGTTATTGAATGAAATTTCGTTTAGATTATCCAGAATTCCTCTGCCAGATGGAAATAATGATCTGAAAAGAAGACAGCAACAGACTATGGAATTTGCTATTAGGTTCTCAAGAAATTATCTGTACAATCTTAACAGACTTGTTACAAGTATTCAAAGGCATATTGGCGCTATATCCACTAAAACAAGACTACAGCATTATCATAGAAGTGTTACATTGCATCGTGATATGATTAAACAAAAGCTGATTGCTGCTCATCAATTATTAATACAAGCTTTAAATGCCTATTGCAAGCATATACCGAACTCTACTTCTGAAGGTCATTCTACAAAGCTTCAAAATGTGTTACAGATCGTCGGTAACTTAAGAGATATTTGCAATAAAGTTGATATCTCTGCCAATCATTTCTGCTCAGGAGATATGAATGCTTCATTAGTGGTACATGTTGATTGAAAATAGTTTGAATAATTTAGAGACAAAGTTCTTTACAAAGTTCTTGATTGCAGGAAGATGATCTTCAAGCTGACATTGACACTATCTTGTCGAAATTAAAGTTGAGTTTAGAATGTAAAGAACAACCTGCAAGTCATAAGAATATTGAACCTACAACATCTCTTACAAGAACATCTTTACAAAATGGAAAACAGACGAACAAGAAAAATTTATCTAGTCGATTAAGCATGTATAGTATAGATGTACCTAAAACTAATCAAAGAAAAAACACAGAGCTAAGAGGGAAAAGTACATATTTGCTTGTTGTTGATTACTATATATCACATTTGAAACATTTTAAACATGCAAATTTGTATTTTTCAGAGCATGGTTACCAAGGAGAAAAAAAATATAAAGTTGAAGACGTAAGAAACGTACACAGTCAACAATTTACAATACCCGAGCTACTGTATCCTAGTCCTGCTACACACACGTCATCTTCTAAGGACACCGTTTTGATTGATTGTACGAAAAAGGCGAATTACTCAAAAGATGACGATATCAAAACTATGATGGATGAAATACCAATTGATTCTGAGAATGTAAGATATGTTAATAATAAACTTAAATATGTTACAGTAAGTGTTAAAAATATATGATTTTATGAAATAGGATAGTAACATAGAAATTCGGAGCGGACGTAGTAATATAGTGAAAATGGAACAGTCTAAAGGAGTACAGAAGAAGTCATTTACAGAAGTATGGAAATCTAAGAGTACAAAAGATAAAGAAACAGATCCTAAAGTACAAAATGTTTTAAATGATGATGATTTAGTAAAAAAAGTAACTACAATTACCAAAGAACATTTGTCCACTCTAGTCCCTGTAATAAGTGATTTAATGACTCTTATTTCAAAAAAGGTAACACTGTACGAAAATGCTAATGCACTAAGTAAATAAAGAAAATATCAACCTCTATAGGAGAAATTATAACTATACTATTGGTTCTATAAAAAAATTAAATAAAATTTTTCTTAGAAAACTGAGGTGGATACACAGCCTATATCCGAAACATCTATGGGAACATTAATGGAGTTTCTACAAAAACATCAATCCCCTAAAGATTTTGACACTAAAACGATTTTAACAGATGCTGGTGATAAATGTTCATATTTTACAGCAACTAGGTAAATATTTATAGAATAAACGTAACAAAAAGTCATATTACTCAGGTAAAATAGGATCAAATATTTTTTGACTCTGTCATGACAGTTTATCCGAAGTTCAGAAGCACAATAACAATGTACAACTGATTTGTATGTCATCCGTGGATAAAACTTCTGAAACAAAGCAACGTGATGTGTCGTGTCAAGCAGATGAGACTGCACTAAAGGTAAGTAATGTAATGAAACATGTATGTTATTTGAAGAAGAATTTTATATGGTGTTAATAAATATACAATAAATTTTTAGATACTCAGTGATACAAGAACACCGTGTTCGATTACCAAACATAAATTGAAACTCACTACTTCAGAAGAAACCAAACAACGAACTCTAGCGTATAGATATAATTATAAAAAAGTGTGTCAATCGAGACCAATGTATTCTAGCAATACCCAGAATAAACCGTGGGATATAGTAGCATGGTAAGACCATACAATATTTTGATATTTCCCTTTATAAATTTTGGGTAACACAAATTATTTGAAGCAGGATATCCGATAAACTAATAGAAGAATTAATAAAGGAGGTAACAAAAGATTTAGGAGTGAACGACTTGATACAAAAATTGTACGACATGGAGTTTCAAGAATTTTAAGAATAATTAACATTGAATTAATCTAGAATATCATATTCACGAAATCAATCATTTTTAAAACGTTTTTCATTTGGGATGCAAATTTTTTAAATAAACTATAATTTTATACATCGATGTATAACTTATTCTCTCATGTTTGTGGTGATTCAACTAGATATACATATAGTATATACATATACGGTACAATGTAGTAAGTACTAAAATGTATCTCGAATGGCGGCGACCACACTACGGCAACATGGCGGTGAAACTAACCACTTCATGATACTTGTTACGAACACAGTAATCATTGGTAGTAAGTGTACATAAAAATACGAAATGAAAAGAACGGTTTTGAAATTGTACAAAGACATATTGCGATACGGTGAAAATTTAAAATACACCGATAAAAAATATTTCCGGCAAAAAATTCGTAAAAGCTTTAAAGAGAATAAAGGGTTAACCGACGAGGAAGATATAACTTTCGCATTAAAGGTAAAATTAACGTTAATATACTTCAAATTTCTGTTGAAATAAAAAGCTGAAACATCTGCTATTTATTTTACTTAACCTAAAAGAAAGTACATTGTTATTATTCGCAAATATTTCTTTTCAGAAAGGGCAGCAATTTTTGTTACTACAGCGGGTCGTCTGAGTGAACCGTTAATGCGAAGATAAACATGTAATTGTAGTTATAAAAATGTTTAAATTTGTATCACAGAAAAATGATTTTATTCGTTCCTTCGTCGGACACGTATCCTCGTTCAGTATCAATCAAATCAGTACCGATCAAATTCGATATAAATCTTACAAGCGGTTCCTAGATTACTCGAATGTGCCTGAACTGAATGACGATGATCTTCAAGAGCAATTCGTGAGGGGATCCGGACCTGGTGGTCAAGCGGTCAATAAAACGTCAAATGCAGTAGTCCTGAAGCACAAACCAACCGGTTTAGTTGTAAGGTGCCACGAGACCAGAAGTTTAATACAAAACAGGAAAATTGCCAGGGAAAATATGCTGACGAAATTGGACAATTTAATTAACGGTGAAAACTCCTTGCAAAATCAAGAAGAGAGGCTTAAGAAGAAGGATGCTGTAAAGAAGAAACAAAAACAAAAGAAATTGGCGGCCATGAAACAGGCGTTCGAGGAAAGTAACAATCCCAAATGAACACCATCATTTGAGAAAAAGATAATTACCTGTAGATACAGATTACAGCAAAAGCGAGCACCTAGGTAAAGGGTGAAAGTAATCACGTACAACATTTCTTTCAATTTTAATGGAAAATTCATATCTTTAATAGTCATCTCTTTTTTGTAATCATGAAAGGCTTACATTACTTTTCTTTGAAATAAAATATTTAGGTGGACCCTCCGCGAGGGGATTTAATATTTAATGTTTACGTACAATGATGCGTTTTGTAACAGAACATGATCAGTACACGCTACGATAAAGCTTCCTTATGCAGCTTCGCGTGATTCCGGGACTGTCCACTGCGAATGGAGTGAAAAAAAAGGAAAAAAAAGAGAAAGAAAAAACAATCATCTCCTTTGTATGCAATTAAGGTATCTCCCACGCGTATTACCGAGCGAAGCAAAAAAAATAATGCCAAGTCTTTTGGTGAACACAATAAGATCCATACAAACGGCGAATTTCATGTTTACGAACGCAAAGGCTGCAATATAGTACTCAAAGAGAATGTACACGGTCCCAGATCGAACCAATACCGGAAAAAGACACTATCATGTATATTAATAAAATCCTATCGATGGGTGCCAATAGCGTTAAATACTATTCTCTACATACACAAATAATGTTTTATACATAATGTACAGTAGTCGCGAGGGGTTGTACGGTGTAGAAATTTCAAGAGCGAGACGTCCGTGGAAAATGTGTGTGTGGCTCGGTCTTGAAATTCATACGTATACAACAACAGCAGCGGCGGCGATGGCGGCAGCAATGGCGGCGGCGACGTAACTCTTTCATCGAGGATTTCAGCTGCTCTTCAGCCACCTACCGAACTGGCCGCGACCGGTTTTCAAGCGTTTCTTCGGCGGCTGAACGTTCGACCGCGGCGAACTGGAGCTTCTCAGCCGTCTGTTGCTCGCGATCGTCACCGACAGAATACTATGGTCCATGTCCACCTGCTCGTCGATCTTCATCATCCGCACGACCGGCTGAAACTCTATGCTCGACCGCCTCTGCTCGAGCTCCGAGGTCGGCATGATCGTCGGGCTGACGCGACCCGACAGGCCGCAGTCGACCTCGGAGTTCTGCGTCTCCGAGGACACGGCGTCCGCCCGCCTCTTCACGCCCCGCAGGGTCTGTTGCTTTTTACAGGTAATACTTAAATAGGAGTCGTCCTTGCAGTTCTCGTTCTCCTCGAACACCGTGTCGGAAGACATGTTGTTCCTCTTCGCGCGCTTCCTCGAGTAGATCCGCCTCTTCGCGGCGACCTTGCCGACCTTGCTCTTATATACATTGTTACCGTGCTCCATCTCCGAGTCGGGGTTCTCCGGATGGATCTTCGGCTGCCGCTTCCTGGACAGCCCGTTCGGGCTGTGGCGGTTCCTGGCGACGATGCCGGCCTCGGTCTCCTTCCTGCACAGGTTCTCGTGGTTCTCCAGCTCGGCGCGCGACTCGCAGCTCTCCGGGGCCGCGCTGTCGCGCTGGTGGCGCTTCTTCAGGGACGCCTTCGACACGAAGCGCCGCTCCGTCAGCGAGTTCACGTCCTTGCCGAACACGTGGTTCTCGTCGTTGCCGGGGTCGTTCTCCGAGATCTCCTCGATGCCCGACAGGTCCTTCTTGAACGCGTAGTCCTTGGCCAGCAGGAAGCTCCTCTCCGCCTCGCACGCGTCGGCGGCGAACGGCTCCGCGCAGGGCTCGGTCGCGAGCGGAGCCGAGTTGCCCGGGGACTCCGCGCGCGCCTCCTTCCTCTTCGCCTCGTCCTCGTCGTGGCAGGCGTTGCACGAGGCGCCGGAGGTGTACACCTTGCACAGGTAGCCGTCGTCGTCGCGACGGGCGAGCGTCACCGACTCGTCGTGCGACATGCCGGTGGCGACGACCGCAGTGGATATCCTGGTCGCTTCCTCGACCAGTCTGTCTAGGGCGTTGTCCTGCGCGTCGCGGCTGGTCTCGCTCCGCTCCACGTTCTTCCTGGACAGGTTCTCGTCCGCGTCGACCGAGTGCTTCGCCTGGAGCTTCTTCTTCATCTTGATGCCAGGCCAGCCGGTCCGGTTCTTCCGCTTTTTCCGCCGCTTCGAGGGCGACTCGACGGTGCCCTCGCCGCACTCGGAGCTGGCGCAGGACGAGTTCTCCAGGCAGTTGACCACCTCGTGGCAGTTCTCCAGCAGCTCGAGCAGGTTCGGCGGCGGACCCTTGGGGATGCTCGGCTCGTAGAGGTTCAGCTCGACCTGGGCGGTGGAGGGCTCGAAGGAGTCCTCGAGGTCGAGGGTGTCGTTCGCGTTGAGCATCTCGTCGATGGTCTTCACCATCTCCTTGAGGTCCTCGTCCAGGTCCGACTTGACCTCGACCTTGTGCTCCGACCTCGGCGTGCTGGACGCCTGCGAGCCGACCGACTGGCACTCCTCTATCGTGTACAGGTGCGACGTCTGCTGCTGCTGCTCCCTCTTCCTGATTATCGTGGACATGATGGCCAAGGTGGACGCGTGACAGCGGGGGCTCTTCCTCGGCGAGCGGCCGACGCAGCCGGCGCTCCTGCCGCGACCCTTCCTCCTGCTGTCGCTCCTGTGCGGGTTCTTCGTTAGGACCTCGTGGAAATTGTCGATCTCGTACGGCAATAGAAACGGCTTCTGCGAGTCGCCCTCGCTGAAGTAGTGCCAGAACTCGGCGCCCTCGTCCTGCCGCTGGTACGTCTGATACCAGGGCTCGGACTTCGGCACCGCCTCGAACGAGAACTGCATCTTCTCGACCTCCGGCGAGGGTTTGGACGGATATACTCTCTCCTGCTCGTCTGCTGCTTGTACTTTGTCGGCGGTCTCCTCCGGTCTCGCCGGGTCCCCGGCGGCCGACGGATCCTTGATGCCGGTCAGTGGCGCCTGATACCTCAGTCTGCTGCCGGGCGTCTCGAATTTGTAGTAATCCTCGTTATCCTTGATGAGCGCCTCGGCCTGCGTCCGCCTCCTCTTCCTGGCCCGGCCCAGGCTCAACGAGTCCTGCGAGTCCTCCTCGACCGGCTCCGATTTGATCGGCGAGCCGCAGCCTACGGATGAACTGGGACAGACGGAGCTCGGAGCGTCGTTGTACTCACTGTCCGTCTCTCTGGGCAGCACGCTGCTCTGCTCCTCGTCGCTCGCCTCGCTCGAGTCGTCCCGCCTCGGCTCGCCGAACATAAAGGACTCTGCCTCGTCGCTGAGCAACGACAGCTCCGACTTTCTGACGCGTTTGAACCGTACCACTACCGGCTTTTCGCTAGATGGCACTTCCTTTTTCTCTTCGTCGTCGGCATCCTTCGGCACTGTACACTGCGAATTATTGTTCGATACTATACTTGACCGTAATTTACTTCCTAACACTTCCACTTTGTAATACGCACGATTGTCTTCGATCAAACGTTCCTCGACGGACAGCCGGTGCCGGCCACGGAAACTTCTGCCCCCCCGACGGCCGGGCTTGAGATATCTCGGTTTCTCGATTTTCACGTCGCTCTTGTCCGCATCGTGTTGCAACGGTTTGCTGGACTTTAACTCGTCCTTCACGACGTGACCGTTGCAGACGACGACCGTGCCCGCCGCGTCGGCACCGTCGCACAATTCCGTAACCTTTCTCACACTCGACGCGACATTGTCTACTTGTAGCTTGCCGTTCAACCCTCTGACCGTTTCAGTTCTAGATAGTCTGCAGGAATTGTTACAATTGTTCTCATTTACACTTAAAGTATTTTCATTATAATTACATTTTACACTACCGTTTGTTTGATCGTGATTTCTATAATGTACAGGATCTCGATCCTGTTTTATCAACTCCGTGCTCGCACTATTGTTCTGTTCGTTATTACAATTTATCGTTCTGTGCGGATCCTGATTGTCAGAATCGTTCTGCTTAGCGTTACACACGTCGCCGCAGTCTTTCTCGTTATCGCATTTCCCATCTAATTCCGGCGCGAAGGTATTTATCTTGTATTCGTTCGGTTTCGACTGGTTCAACACCTGCTCTTGGATCAAGTCGTCCTCCGGCTCGTCCTCCTCTATCCAGATCGTTCCTTTCGCTCGCTTCTTAATCGTGTAACCCTCGAACTTATCGTAAAACTTCTCCGTCTTCTCGACCTCGTGCCACGGGCTACCCTTCGACCTCAACAGGTGACCGCTCTCGTGTTTCGCGCGAGTACGTAAATTGTGGGGTGAACTTAATCTTAAATTGAGATTCCTCCGTGCACCGTTACACTGCACCATCTTTATGTCTTCGACCTCGAAGTCTCCCAGGCTTTTCGCGTTTCTGTTTACTTTTCCCTCTGGCAGTACTATGTCATGAAGATTGCGATCTCCATTGGAAAACAAATTGCAGTCTTTTCTGTGAGACAAAAGAAAGAGAAAAAAAAGAACAGAGAAACGGAAGCTTATTAAATGACTCTCGTGATTGTACGTTCAGATGAAACATGAAATATTGAGTGTACTTACTCTATATCTTTTGTTCTATTCAATTTTAGAAATGCTTCGACGTTGGCTCCTGCATTAATCAGAGTGTCCAAAGACAAAAAATTGTCATTGTTCCGCACGAAACTGAGGTGTTGATCGCTCTGCACATGTTTCGTAAGGTCACGGTAACTGATACGGCAAATTTCACAATAACCAGAAGCTAACTGTTCAGTTCTGCGAGCACGAGTGCCAGTGGTCCGTGGTCGCCGAGTCATCTCTTTATCCTGTCCGTTATTCAAAGCATTATCGCGTGAACTATTTTACACGTAACAGGGCGATTAGTAACGCGCAACACGTATGCTCTAATTACCTCTTCTTCTTTGATAGGTTGAATTCGTTCTCTGTTTTCTTTCACTTCCGCCCGCAATCTTTCCGGCTTGTCGCGTCTTTTCGTGTTGAAGGGACAGGAGCCCGATTCCCCGGAGAAATTTAATGTTGGCCAGACAGGCAGTTCAATAAAGACTGGCCTCGTATTCCTGAATAATGTCACAATTGTAAAACACAACGTCACCTACAATTACATAATATCCGTAGAGAAACGTACCTCTGAAAGGCCTCGAATTTGATATAAGGTCCCTTAAGATGCCTGACCTTTAAATCCTTAGTTGAACTCTGTTGACAAGAATCCTTGGATCGCTTCAGATGATCGTTATTCCTAACGGATAAATAGATTTTATCGAGCCAAGCTTGAAGTTTATCGATCGCCCAAATAGGAATTCCCCAGCTTTGGGCGTTATAAAGTGGATCCACGGAACACTGTTGTGGCTGTATCAGAGCACGTTCCAACATTGCATCCACTCGCGATTTCTAAATCGATTCAAACCAAGATACAGAAAGTTAACATATATGTAAACACATGTAAGTTCAAAACATGACAGATAGCCATCGCTGGAACAAATTTACTTACGGATCTTTGGGTAGTTTGACCCCTCAGAGATGTCGAGTTGGACAGAGCGCAGTCGGGACTAAAATACGGCGTTTGAGGAGTTGGCACTGGAGTCGGAGTTTCTAAACTCCTCAGCGAGGGAGGTCCCCCGCTGCCTCCACTGGCGCAACCCCATTTATGTTTCTCAAAATTGATGTTACCCGACTTATTTACCCTGTCGCTGACCACCAGACTCACGTTTTGTACTAAAAATAATTCTATCACCTAGAAAGAGAGAAACAAAGGAGCCGTGAAATAGCTGAAAACGTTGAGACGTGTACAGGAGAGGCTTGAGATCCAATGAACGAGGCACACCGAGAAGAAAGCGAGCGTGAATGAAGGATGATGAACGCCGACCTCGGGGTAGCAACTTACACGGGTAACGTCGGTAGCTGCATGGAAACGAACGTGCACCAAGCGTGGACGCACGGCGATAGTAAGTGACCCGATGATGACGGACGCTCGAACAACACACGTTTACATCGCGGTATGCTGACGTCAAGCGGTCTCGTGTTCCCCTCGAGAGCGGCCGAGCGCGCTATCAGGCGATTTCGCGGAAGCGCGAGTTACCCGCGTGCAGACGGAAATGTTCGTGCAGTCAACAATGGTCGCCGCATTGTTACACACCGCTTGGTTCTAATAATACGCCGAGTCGCGGGGAACCAGGACAATAACGAAGCACGTGGGACAGAACGAAAACGGAATAATTTAAGGCGGCCCGATCGAAACGTTAACGTAGAAGCATCCCCTCCGGCCGAGCGTCCACGGGCGTCGAGGCGGCCGCCGAGTTTCCACACGGTCCGCTGTCAAACGGTCTCGAAACGCACGGAACCATCGCACAAAACAACTTCCTCGGACGACACTGTTTATCGGTCCGCGGATCGACGAATATTGCGAAGTATGCGTCGGACAGCCCTCGAAACGCGATCCGCGAGGGACGGCACCGGGCGGGATGGTTTCTCGGGACGTGTCTCGAGCGGTCAAACGAAAGTAAAGGGATAAAGGAAAAGAGCGCTGGGACGCGCCGCGGGATCGTTACTCGCGGGGGAGAACTGTCACGCACAAAATGGCCATTCGCCGTTAACAGCTTGGCGAGCGAGCCTGGAGGCGGCGCTTCGCGTTTCTGCTCGCTCGGGGACGGCGGACCGAACGGCGAGCCGAGCTGGCCACTTTTACCGAACACGCGAAAATCTCTTCCCGTCGGCTTTCCACGTCCATTTTTCGTTTTATTCCCCCAACCCGCCGCGCAACAACACAACAACACCACCGACGATGACGAATCCGGCCCACTTCGTTCTATTTCCGTGGCTAACCTAAAGATGGCGCGACGCGACCCGGTTTTTCAGCGATTGTTTGTCAACAGAAGGCTATTTTACAATTTACACGCTGAATTATTCAACGTCGCGGCCGATTCGGTAACGCGCGGCCTATTTATTTCCGACGATCGTGCCGCGCCGATACGGCTCGCTCGAAGGAAAAAAAAACCTTTCACCGGGAACCGACGATCAACGTTGTTGCATTTTTCTGTACGCTTCATTTTTCGTTCTGTCACATTTCTCCATTTAATTCTCCTTTCGACCGATTTCGTTTTTTATTTTACACGAATTTTTCTCTCCCGCGTATCGCTCTTTGGTTGAATGTATCTTTTTCGGAATATCGCACGTACATTCGAAATTTCGAATCGAACATATATATGTATATGTATATACGTGCACCCACGCTTCGAGGGAAGAGTTAACGTCAACGAGATATACAAACGGACATTGAAAATGGCGGGAAGGAGAAAGCAAACGGTCATGGGAGAGAGATGGGAAGAATGGGGGGAGGCACTCGAGCCGTCAACGAAAAAAATTGTTGACTGAAACGCGCACAAATCGTATGCAGCCGAGTGTGGTCGACGGGGAAAAAAATGAACGGGACACGGATGAAAAATGCTATCGCTTCGCGAGCAAGATTGCCACTTGAACGGAACACTTACCCCACCCAAATCTTTGATTCTCGCTTCTATTTTCGATGTGGTAGCATGGTTTTTGATATCCAGGTAAAATGTTTTCCCTTCTAACGGTTTCTGGTCTTTTTGTGCACGAGCATCTAGAACGTTAAGAAAATCTCTTAGCATCGACACGGTCGGGGAACACCGGGTATTCCTACGTGAACATACTTGTACATCACTGAATAGGTTAATAACAAATTAATTGCCGCGGTTCAATGAAATAAATCGTAGAAATATTTAACTCGTCACGACAGTTTTTTTTACAAAAATGCAGCGTTTAATTAAACTATTCGCTAAGATTAATATCTACACTGTCGAGATTGCATTGTTGACGAAGAATGAAATACCGAGTACTTCGATCGATCAGACTTAGCAGAAACTATCGTACGATGAGATCATCGTGTAAATGTCAAGGGACAGGTGCATTTACTCATTTGAATGGGAAAGAATCGGTTTGAAATAAATACGCGAGCTGTTGTAGCGGACGTAAAGGGGTAAACGCTCGACGTAAAGATTTCGGTCCTACGTAGACACCGCTCGTGCGTGCTAAGAAATTCCTATGCGCATATATTAGACGTACGTGACTGTTTGTTGAATTTATTTTCTCTCGATGGCTGCTTCTGCTCTTGATGTTGAATTTTGGACGGAGATACCATTCCTATGCTATACACCGCACGCACAACAACTATATATTCCCTTCACTATATTTTAGTATTTTCGAAACACTTCCCATTCTCATGAGCGTGCCGCATACTATCACGGATACTCTCCTGCATATTCACTGGCTGCATTCGTTATCGGGAAAACGCATCCTCGGCCGAGATACTTCCCATCGAGACTTTTATTTTGTAACGAACATTCCCAAAAAGCCTGCACACCGCCCTGAACACATCGATGAACTGAAACTATGCATAACAGTTTGATATTTTAAACCATGAGCACACACGCACGGCTGGCCAACAGAAAAAATGTTCCTGTGTCCGAGTGGCACGGCGATCGTCGGATATTTGGGTCACAAATCAAATTTCACATGTTACTCGGTCCTCGTTGTTACTCGAGCCTTCAGATTTACTCATATACTTTCTTATAATCGCAGCGTAATCGGAAATGTTAAATTTGTACGTGTAGATTATTTAACAAGGAAGAACAAGTATCAGTAGATATTAGATATTTCCTGGAATTTAAATATAGGGATTTTTTCTACTTCCCGTGCGGGTTAACGCGCTTCGTGACTCGCAAGATGGCGCCTGCGATTCGGATCAGAAAAAGAAAGTGAGAAAGATTAATTTCACCTGGGTGTATGCAGCGCTTGTAGACGACAGAACTCGTGTAACAAATAACCTCACCTTTTTTAAACCTACAGATGGTAAAGAAGTCGTGGGATATTTAATAATTTTGTGTTGTTAACATTTGTGCGGATTTATTTTGAATAGATTGAGTTTATTCGGTTTTTTATTTGGCTGAGAGTGATCCAAGGAGAATTTGGTGTGCTTCTATTTTTTAAACGGTTGATTTACTTTAGCAAATGATTGTTCCAGTTTATTCTGTTTATGTGACCGGCCATAGAATATACGCGATGTAGAAGGAGTCCTCGCCTCGCTCAGTGACTTTCGACGAGATAGCGGAAGGAATTTAGATTGGAACACATTTGTCTGTCAGCGGTTGTGAAAGCGATTGCCGGGCGGGTGGATCATTGTAATGATCTATTCGATTAAACTCGTAGAATGTATAATTTTTTACGAAGTTTGGTTTTCGGGGTGCTTTTCTGCCTCGTGAGCACTAACCCATATAAACCGTGGGACGAGACTTCGCAGTCGATTGTTGCAAACTACAAAGTGCACATCGATGCCAGAAAAGAGGATTGTTACTTTCAATATGCTTCCGCTGGAGCTGATTTTTATGTGCATTTTCAGGTATACTAATTACTCTTATCTCTATCGCTTTATTCGAGTGACTTATATTTGCTCTGTGTATTTATTGCTTCGCATTAAAGACTCGTATGCCGTTTGAGAATCATTATTAATTAACAGTTCACCATATGGTTGTCAGAAACACTAATACTAGTGATAACAATGATGCTTTTGTTGGATACAACACAGCAATGTGTCTGTTACAAAAAAAAAATAGCTTAAAGAATAGTAAGATAAGGATAAAGCAAACGTATGATAAACGTGAAAAATATTAGATTAACTGATAAATTATTTTGATATAGGTAATACGTGGTGGAGATGGTAAAGCTGGCTTTTCTGTGAGGAACCCAGAAGGTACCTTGGATCATCCTTATCAATGGCTCTCTAGTTCAGGTTATCAGGACACAGTAAGAACTGCCGGCTACTATAGCATTTGTGTGAACAATCAATTCTCACGATTTGCTTCGAAATTAGTCAATTTATACATCTCTGTGATCAGGTAATGTATAAGAGTGTACATTACATACACGTTTCATTCAATTATGTTATCTTTGTATATTATCTTTCATAGATACGACGAATGGGACAAATATACCAAGGAGCTGAAAGAGTTGGATCTATCTGTTGATAATTTCACGGTAAGAACCTCTAACAAATACATAAAATCAAAGTATTCTGAATCACCTTTTCCTCTTACAGACCTCCATATCGAATGTGGAAAAGAATGTAAATGAAATGTTCCAAACTCAACATTTGAGTAGAAGCAGGGAGGCACGAGATTTGAATTTGTTGCTGGACAATAACTTTTATGTCCAAGTGTGGTCCATTACCCAAATCACGGTCATAATAATAGCAACGACGACGCAAATATATTACGTTCGAAAATTGTTCCAGGTGAAACCATCTAAATATTCGAAAGCAGGCATATAAACGAATTGGAATCCTGCGAATAATTAACTACATTTCTCGGAGATGACACCTAGTTTGCACAAGTTCCACTATGCATCCATAGCTTTCCTTTCTAGTATTCTTAGTTCAAAGTCGACTGTTCACTTTGCAACAGCATAATACTATATATATATACATACATATATATATATATATTTTTTTTTATATACGAAGCTATAAGAGCATACAACATAAGACTGCATTGCATTTCAGATTTGCGACGATGAGACGCAAATTATTACTCATTTTTACAGTTATCAGCATTTTAACATAAATGAACAAATTATATTTATGTATAATTGAATTTATTAAGAGAGAAACATCATTGTACTTATATGAGAATAATAAATAACGAAATACTTTTGTTATATTCATTTAGGTTTCACTCGACTTTCTAAACACGCGACTAAACCGTGCTCCAAGACGAAGAACGCTTAGGGGAATTTCTCAAGCAAAACAGTGGAAAGAAACGTGCAAACCGTCGAACACACTTTATTTGATATTGCACAGAATCTCTATCATCGTATATAACTTATATTTTATTCGGTCAGTAAAAGGCAGACTGTTGTTTCGCTTTCCGTTGCAACGCGCTGCCGTTTAATGCGAGGAGGCGATGTCGTTGCTTCAGATTTCTCGCGCGAACATGCTCGGAGGCGACTTCCTTCGTGTAGTTACCAGGAAACCAGCCCTGCTCGCCGTCCAACAATTTCTCACCGTGGAACCAACCGTCCGACATCTTTCTGAATACGTTTATGACGTCCCCTGCGTGGAAAGAAACATTTGCAACGTGCTCGTGTTCGACCCGGCGTCGTTTACTCAAGACTATCCTTCTTATTTTATAGATCTCGCCGCTCACCTGGATGCAACGATAGCTCATCCGGTTGAATCGACGAGTAACTGTACAAAGCGACCACCTGCGGGCAGTCCCAGACCTCGTAAAGGGTTTCTCCCATTAAGCCCCGCGTCAAGGGCGACACAGCTTCCAGCCACCTCTGCTTCTCCGTGTCGCTATCGCAAGTTAAAACGTACTCGGCCTGACGGCCCGAGTAATTTTCCAAGAGAGTCAGAAGCATCGCGTGGCGACCTCCGAACGGAGAATCTTCCGGCGCCGACTCCAAAGCGATCAAGCTTCTCTTGCAGGCGTCTATCACGGAATACGTTTCGTCCTGAGTACTGCGGGTAGAAAGAGGGTGAGAGAAACGTTAGCTACCACCGACAAAGAATCCGCGCGGTTAACCCCTTGTCCTACGAGTGAGACTCGTGAAGATTTTCAACGTGATTCAACAAATATATATATTACTCAGTTAATTCGAATTCAAAGTAAATATTATTCCTTTGTAATCAACTACTATACTTAAAAGGAAACATAGGCATAACGTATGCTTAGAATTTTTTTCTTTCTCTAAGAAATTATTAACGACAAAGTAGCCTTTAAGTATAATAATTGATTTGAATTCAAAGTAAACATTATTCCTCTGTAGTCAACTATTATACTTAAAAGGAATTATAGGCATAAGGTATGCTTAGAATTGTCCTTTTTTTCTAAGAAATTAATGACAAAATAGCCGTGTTGATCAGAGTTGAGAAAGAAATCATAGGCCAAGGGGTTGAGTCGAAAGCGGACTGGCGCGAGCGTTCGTACTTGGATTTGTATTTAGCGACTAGAAGGTAATCAGTGAGCAGTAAAAGGTAGAGCGGCGTTTTGTTGAACTTCTTCCCGAACGTGAGCTTGTACTCGGCGTCAGACTTCGTCAACAGCTGCACGACCGGTCCGCTTTTCACTAGGTGCTTCCCCTTCAAGGGGATCGGTGTCACTTTCGACGAGTATTCCAGTCTTCTGTCAAAGAAATCCGCTCGCTGTTAACAACGCTGCGCCGATTCTGTCCCGGAACGGGAAACGTTCGTCGGTTACCTGGTCAAATTCTCCATTTCCACTTCCTTCGCCGCGGCACGCGCGCCTTCGTTGCACTCGGCGACGACGCAGCTCAAGCTCGACAGCACCGTCTCCCAGCGGGATCTCTCCGCGTGCTCGATGGACAGTTTGGAGAGGACAGCGTCCGCCAGTAACGGAAGCCTGAACGAAACACCTCGTCGTTTAACCGTTTGAGCGCGGCGCCGATTTTGCTATACTAAAGCTTTGCTATACTAAAGCGGCGCACTCGAACGGTTAACTCAGAACTTGTACTACAAGTTTAAGTTACAGTAACAATGATGATAACGTTCTCATCGCACAACGTTACATTACAGAGTCGAAGATCATACGTTGACGGCGATCTCCTACCTGGTTATCCGTTGCATCGGTAACATTAGAAAGGAATGCAACGACAAGCTGTGGCAAGCGGGCCGCGCTTCGACTTGCGCGACGGCCTCGAAGAACTTGTGCCCCCTTCTCGTTCTGGAACACGATTCGATGCTTTAGCGATTACTCTCGTTCGGTCTGAGCAATATTGCTAAGTTGAATGTCACCTTAGGTATATTCATTTCTAGCTTTGGGGAGAGAGCCATGTTCATTAGGAATTTTTTTCCAACGTACCAGCATTGCAGCTGGGTTTATCAGGGGGCTAAAGGCATACTGATACTGATGTCTGATAAGAGTCTCCTTAAATACGTACCCTGTTCATGTTCCGGATCGATGGTCACCAATTATTTTAACTGGTCAGCTGAACAATATAAGTATCTAGTTCATGTTCTGGATTAGTAATCACTAGTAGTTTTTAATTGGTCAGCTGAACAACATAAGTATCTAGTTCATGTTCCGGACCAGTAATCACTAGTAGATTTTAACAGATGAGCTGAACAATATAACTATGTGGTTCATGTCCCGGATCAGTAGTCACCAGTAGTTTATTTTTCAGCTGAACAATATAAGTCTCCAGTTCACGTTCCGGACCAGTAATCCCCAGTGGTCCTTAACAGATCAGCTGAACAATTAAAAGCAATAAAAAGCTGCTGACTACTGATCCAGAACATGAACCAAGTACCAATATAGACAGTCTCCATAGGCAATGTCTTCAACCCCTGCTGAAGCCAGCTGCACCGATGGCGAACCATTAAGACTAAATTCCTACTGAACACAGCTCTCTCCCAAAAGCCAGAAACGAAAGTAACACTCCAGGCCGTGAAAGCATCAAAGCTACTAGTCACCTCAGATGTTTGAGGGTGGTATCTATGCTGACTTGATTGGAGCAGTAAGCGACGTAGATGTCCGAGCACTTGTCCGCGTACTTCAGTAGCACGTCCGACAGTCCGCGCAGCATCGGGTCCTGCCTCCACACGGCCTCCAGCTCCGCGAGGAACTGCTCCGACGCGTGCAGCACCGCGGGGATGCCGCCGAACAGTTTCTCCTTCTCCGGCGGCGTCAGCATCTCGTTGATCGAGGTCTCGTTCAGGAACTCGTTCTCTAAAACGCGAAGCGAGTTCAAGAACGAGGCCTCCGACGTCAGGATCTCGAATTTCGCCTCCTGAATCTTCCTCTCGTCCGCGCTTAGACGCTCTGCAAGCAAAACGGACGCGTTTCACGACTGAAGGATCGGAAGCTGGCTGCAAACGACGAGACCGCTCACGTAAAAGGTCGCTGCCCGAAACCTGCGGCGTGTGACACCATAGCGTCCTGTGTCCGGGTCTCACCAGGTCCGTCGCCGACTGCGATGGGGTCGTGTCCTCGACCTGCGATCAGAGAACACTTCATTTTATATCGATCCACGGAGAATCTGCAGATCTTCCCTAACTATTCATATTCATGATCGAAAAGTCACTCGGTTAACACTTTGCACTTGAAAGCTTTTCACTAGAAATATTCAATATTCTTCAATGAGGTACAGACGATGTTCTTTGAAACTAATTAACGAGGAACTATATATAAATTAAGAAGAAAAGTTATTGTATTTCAATATTCCACATATCGATGCATCATACAAAGCTTAATATTATATGTAAGACTTTATAATTTTGCAAATTAAATGACTGAGAGTCATCTCTCGAGTGCAAAGGGTTAATTACCGATAATACCAGTGGAAATCAGTTGCACAGTTCCCATACGCGAGCCGCTGGTTAGCTAACCAGTTAGCCGTATCCGCACGAACCTCGACGCCGTCACGCAAGGCGCAACAAAGTAGCCACGAAACTTTCTCGCAGAGTGAAACAGCGATTACCTCTTGGTAACTTTCAGAGTTGGAGTCGAACGCTCCCCTGGCTGCCGCTGCGGCGTAGAACTGATACAGCGGCTCCTGGTCGGCGAGGATGCTGTACGGGTCTGAAACGAATGTATAATGATAATGAGTAAAAAGTATGAAAAATATGTTCTGCTAGATTCACGGAACAAGAAACCCATAAGAAACACATTATACAGGAACAATCCTGGACGCGCCCCTAATATTATAGGAACTATCCCAGGGGAGTCCCCAGTATTGTAGGAATGATCCCGGGAGAGTCCCCAATGTGGTGGGATATTCCCTCACAAGTCGCAAGATCTTTACAGATCATCAAAGTACATCGTACAACCGCGCTGTATGAAGATACGAATAAATACCAGATTTTGATACTTCCGTGAACGCAAAATGTGGGTGTGAATTGTGCTTTACTGTCTCCTCGTTAACCTACACTCATCTCCCACACACTCTTCCTCGCATTCTTTCAGCCACTTAAGATTTTCCAAACGCAGTCACAATTTTCCGAACATCCCGCAGGTCCGTCGCGATACGACCTGGTCGCCCTTACGCACGCGCAACGAACCATTCGTCGTAAATACATACTCTCCTGAAACTCACCAGGTTCGCTGCTCGTGTTGCTGTAAATCGGTTCTTCCGGCGTGGCGCGGTCGCCGCTGGACCTGCTGGACCCGTTGCTGCCGTTGGCGAGCGAGGCGCCGTTCAGGTAGAAGGTCGATAGGCCGGAGACGCTCTTCTTGAAGTGTCTCGCGAGGCCGAAGTACCTGGCGGGGTCGAGGGTCGGCTGATGATCGTTGCACGAGGCGTCCTTGGCGTCCTCGTGCTCGTCGCCGGCCGAGGTCCTCCTGCGCATCCGGCCGAGGCTGCCTTTGGTGATGCTCCAGGTCCTGCGCAGCATCTTGATCCTCCTGCCGAGGGTCTGCGTCAAGCTGGCCTCGCGGGGCGGCGGAGGATTGGGTCTGGTCGGCGCTTCCAGGCTCGGCTCCGGGATTCTCGTGTCCGCGGCCCCCGTTTCCGGTTCCGGCTCCGAGCTCGAGCTGAAGTCGTCATCCGGCTGGAAGGAGCGGAGGCTCTCGTAGGTGCTGTCGTCGGACGCGTTGTCTGGAAAATGGTCCATCGTGAGTGGAGAACTCAAGGGCAACATTGACGGAGCTGGAGCTGGAGCTGGAGCTGGAGCTAGAGCTAGAGCTAGAGCTGGAGCTGGAGCTGGAGCTGGAGCTAAAGCTAGAGCTCTGAAAAGATAGAGATAGAGCTAGAGCTAGAGCTAGAGCTAGAGCTAGAGCTAAAGCTAAAGCTAGAGCTCTGAAGAGATAGAGCTAGAGCTAGAACTCTGAAGAGATAGAGCTAGAGCTACTGCTAAAGCTAGAGCTCTGAAGAGATAGAGCTAGAGCTAGAGCTAGAGCTACAGCTAAAGCTAGAGCTCTGAAGAGATAGAGCTAGAGCTAGAGCTAGAGCTAGAGCTAAAGCTAAAGCTAGAGCTAGAGCTAGAGCTAGAGCTAGAGCTAAAGCTAAAGCTAGAGCTCTGAAGAGATAGAGCTAGAGCTAGAACTCTGAAGAGATAGAGCTAGAGCTACTGCTAAAGCTAGAGCTCTGAAGAGATAGAGCTAGAGCTAGAGCTAGAGCTACAGCTAAAGCTAGAGCTCTGAAGAGATAGAGCTAGAGCTAGAGCTAGAGCTAGAGCTAAAGCTAAAGCTAGAGCTAGAGCTAGAGCTAGAGCTAAAGCTAGAGCTAAAGCTAGAGCTCTGAAGAGATAGAGCTAGAGCTAGAGCTAAAGCTAAAGCTAGAGCTAGAGCTAAAGCTAGAGCTAGAGCTAGAGCTAGAGCTAAAGCTAGAGCTAAAGCTAGAGCTCTGAAGAGATAGAGCTAGAGCTAGAGCTAAAGCTAAAGCTAGAGCTAGAGCTAAAGCTAGAGCTAGAGCTAAAGCTAGAGCTTTGAAGAGATAGAGCTAAAGCTAGAGCTCTGAAGAGATGGAGCTAGAGCTAAAGCTAGAGCTCTGAAGAGCTAGAGCTGGAGCTAAAGCTAGAGCTCTGAAGGAAACGATCGCTAGAGGCGTTCGAACCGATCATCGATCTTTATTCTTTTCTGTTCATTCGTTACACCGTTCGTCGTTCCAACGGAACAACGCGATAGCGTTCTCAGGCCGAAAGATATCTTGGAAGCATGGGACCTTCGTGAACGTAGCAAGACGCCTCCTGCGTGTCCACGTCCTCGTCCAGGTCGATGACTCTCATCTGAACGAGACCCTGCGTCCTCTGCGAGGCCTCCCGCGCCGGCCGGCCGTTGGACCGTTCCCCGATCCATTCCTCGGTCTTCTCCGTGCGACCCACGAGCAACACCGATCCGCCGCCGAGGCTTACCGCCACTTGAAATCATTGTTCACGGTCAAAGCGTCGTCGCTTAGGCGCGCGCGTGGGCGTTGCTCGACATTCGCCGAACAACCGAAGGCTAGATCTCTCCCGGAGGACCCGGAGGAGGGGTCGGAGAGGGAACAGGACGAGAAGGAGGAGAAGGAGACGGTCGGAGAGGCGGGGGAAGCAACCATGGCTCATGGCGCTCAGCGTCCGGCGAACGAAGAAAGCGAAATCGCTGCGTTTCCTTTCGTTTGCCTTCGGCTCGTTCCGTTTCGTTTCAACGAACGATGCGCCCGGACACCGGAACACCAGCCACACTGGCTGAATCGCGATGGTTCCGTCCGTGGAGACGCTTCTTTCAGCTCGGCGTTTTCGAAACGTCGGACCAAAGGGAAACTCGTTCCTCGCTCGCCGGGGGGGAACAGGGAAACGCGAGAGATCCGTTCCTCACTTACCTTGTGTGTTCGGTCGTCGGAATGTTTTCAAGGTCTGTCTCATTTCCTCGACATTTCGAGACTCGGTGCGAGCGAGTCCCTCGCGCGTCAACGGACACCGGCCACGACGCGTACGGCGAGTATTCGAGCGTGTCGCGGACGCCTCGGCAGAGAAGACCGTTTACACATACGTACGTGTACGTGTGTACGTTCCGTTCAGAGAGGAGAGAGAGAGAGAGAGAGGACGAGGAAAGTTTCCTCCTTCTCGTACTCCGATCTCGGTCCCGTCCTCGTGCCCGTGCAACGCGAGCAACGGCTCGGCCGTGACTGACACCGGGACAGCGCAACACGCGCTTTCACCTCGCGGCGAGCAGCTCCGCGGCGGCGGGTCCGGTTCCCGGGTCCGAGGGCCCGATAAACGGATCTCTCGCTGGCGACGAATCATCGGTACTTCGGTGGCTCATCCGCGAAATCGGAACCGCCGAAACCGAGCGACCAGCCGCGCTCCATCTTCTCGCACGCGGAGCGCGGGTCTACGCAGATGTCGGGATCGGCCATTTTGTCGGGGCGATCCCTGGATGCGCGCGTTAGCCGCTTGCGCTGGAGAGACGCGACACGCGCGTCGTGATGTTTTTGTATGGAAATTACCGATATATTGTGCACGTTGGTAGTCAGATTGTTCTGACTATTATTGGTAAACATTTGTACGTGTCTATATGTAATCGAAGACGAAATTCGCGCGAGATCCTGTCGAGTTTCTCTATTCCTTGCCAGCGCAAGTGGTTAGGAGCTAATTTGGCTACGCGTGTAGCGTGTATGAGAGTTTAACAATAGAACTACCGAGCAGTTCAATTGAGTTTTTGGAATTCTGTAGAAACTACAGTATATCTGTTGATACTTCCATTGATTTAGTATTCAGTTTGAGTATTGCTGCGTCGGTTTCTTTAATGATTTCTCAGAAAGACGTCTACATCTTTTTGATCATTCCGAAAAGAAGAATTCAGGAGTGGGCCATGTAGTGTCACGTTTGGCTTCTGAAGTGATAGAATATTCAGAAGTTGTACAAAGGACTCTCTGACCTAGGAACACGCGGAGTAAATTCTTCAACTTTGCACTCGAGAGTTGCACTTGGCTCAACGTAACGAAGATTCAAAGTTTACTATTAAATTGCGTGTTTCGATTCATGAAACATTCAGATAACGCTTCTGTTTGAAGTATGTTATCAATTTTTACAGTGTGGCTTTATTGTAGCTGCTTTGAAAAACACGTCTAGCTCTTTCAGGTTCTCGGATGCGAATCACTCGGACCCACCCAATCACAGGTGTTAAAGAGAGAAACACTCGTCCGTCGAGCGAAAAAGCTTCGGAAGCCCCGTCCAGAGCTGGGACTCGCGCAATCGGTTGATTAGGAAACGAACGAGAAGAACCGCGGCGCGTTGCGACAGGGAACAACGGAGCGCAAACGTTTTCCCGGTCCGAAGTTTCAAGGAGCACGGGTCGCGTCGGCGAATTGTCGCGACGCAGAAACGACCGGGTGAACTTTTACTACGGACACGACGCGAGTATGCCGATCGCCGGCTCGATACCACGGTACGATGAGTCGCGCGCCGCTCCCCGATAGAACAAAGCGCGAGTTTCTTTTTCCTCCTTTTCGTTTCTGATCTGCGATCCAAACTCTGCTCGGAGCTCGCGTAATTTGGAACCGTGGGCCGCGACCTTGACATTTAACCCTTTGAACTCGACGTTCTTCCGCTTCGTATTTACTGTGTTCTAGAAAGGTTCATTCGACTATTGATACTATTAACCCTTTGCACTCGAGAGGTGACTCTCACTCACCACCTAATTTGGCACTGTAAAACTATAAAATTTGATACTTAATATTACTCGCGAAGAAATCATAACGTACATTGAAGAACAAAGCTGTTTTATTTCAATATTTCTCAATTTGATGCGTTATACAAGGTATAACGAGTTTCACAAAATATCGTTTTCACCTCGTCAGAAAATGTTCAAATATTGCTAGCGGAAAACTTCCAAGTGCAAAGGGTTAACACTAGATTTGCGGAAGCCGTCAATTTGGATATTGAATTTTTTAATATTTCATTGCAACCTCTACCAGTTTTAATATTTTATTGCAACCTCTACCAGATACACAAAGGAAGAAGACCTTGCGTACGTCCGAGCACACATGCAAATGTAGAATGCACAACGGGACCTTGGCTAACCGAGACGCCATTTTTCGCGATGTAGACCGCCGAGGATTTTCTTCTCGAGCGGAGACTCGCCGGTCGTCCAATTAAATCGGATAACCGAGGTTCCACCGTGTTTCTTTCTCTGCCCGAAGGTGTACGTCATCGAGCGCGACCTCCTTACGATCCACGAATTCTTAAAGGTAAACGGCATCCACTGGAATTTCCCGTGCTCGCGCGCGCGCGCACTTTCGCCCGGAAACTGCTCGTCGCGAACGCTTTCGCGATCCGTCGTGTTTTTTTGACATCTATTAACCCTTTGAACGAAGATTCTTCGAAACGAACGGAACCTTCAACAGATGAAGCTAAATTATATATTAACCTTCGCCCTCGACAGGTCACCACTTTGACACAGCAGAACTATACACTTGAGTACTTAGTATTTTAAATTAGACTTTACTGCTATGTGAAATATTTAAATAAAACAGCTTTGTCCCTTAATTTATCTGTCCTTCGTTAAATTAGTTTCAAACGTCGTCCATATCTCGTCGAAAAATGTTAAATATCTCCGCTGAAAAACTTCCGAGTGCAAAGGGTTAAAGAAACGAGATACCAACTCCTAGAAGTCCCGTAAATATTTCAAGAATTTCGACCTCGAACGGAGGAATATCCGAAACGCGAAGGACAACAGCTTAACGGACCTCGCACGAGCGAAACGCGATCTAATCGCTGTATTGCCGATTTTACGCGTTCGCAGCGTTTTTTCGGCGTCCGGTGCTCGGCAGAGGAATTCGGCGGTTGCATCAGATTTTTCGGAACGTCCGTCTCCAATGTCGAGCGACGTCCTCGACGACGAAAAGGAGACTGGCAACGTGCGCGAGGAATTTATGAATATTACGCGCCCGCGTTCCGTAAGTCGAGAAAGTCGAGAAAGTTCAATCAGATTTTCATCCTCTCCGGGACACAATAAAATCTGAGCCGGCGTCGCGCATTCGTTTCCCCGATCAGTAACGAACGATCGCGGTTCGCGCCGGTTCATATCCGCGCGAGGATCCGCCGGCGATCGCCGCTCGATCGGACGCGCCGATCGGAATGCAACCGACGCGACGATTCGATGGTAATTCACTTTCTATAATCGGATTACATTTCACCCGATGTTTTCGAAAGCGTCGAATCGGCCGCGGACGGAATTGTTCCGTGGTTTTATTTACGGATTCTCTCACGCCGCGGGAAAAAGAATGGGCCGCCGGGATGGAAACGCGAACTGTTTCTCGGAAGAGCCGAGAAACTCGGCTTCGACGACGCCGGAACGGAATCGTTCGACCGTCGATTTAGATCGTGATGTTTTCGCGTTTGTAAACAAATGAATGTCGCAATGGTCTTTTTTCTTTGCTTGTTACAGTCGCTGGATATCGGGGATCTGGCGCGTAAGTTCGCGCTACCGATGGTATTATAGTAATCTTTGCGATCGAGTGTTGTAATGATGACTTTGAGCTTTCAATCGAAAGCTTCCAATGAATAATGTAATAATAATAATAGTAATAATTCGTTGTAATGATCACTTTGAGCTTTCAAATTGAAAACTTCGAATGAATAATTTAATTGAAATATTGGGAGGTAGACACGAGGTTTCTTTCCTTCATAATTCGTTGGAATGACCACTTCGAGCTTTCCTATCCAAACTCGAAAGCTTCGAATGAATAACTTAACAACTGAAATATTGAGAGATAGACACGAGGTTTCTTTCCTTCATAATTTGTTGTAATGACGACATCAAGCTTTCCTATTTAAACTCGAAAGCTTCAACTGAATAATTTAACTGAAATATTGAGAGATAGACACAAAATTTCCTTTTTTCCTTCATAACTCAATTTTTGATAGAGTTTTCCAGGGTTTGAGAACTTCTCGTCCACAGAGACTTAACCCTAGATTTACGGACATTATTGTAGTTTATTCCTCTGCTCTTCGAAAAATCGACGTTCGACGAGAATAGTTCACCTTCACCGTTCGCAGCAGTTTTCGCGAGCCAGTCTGGCGTTGCGGAGTCAGCGCGATTACTACAATGAAAGATCAATTGCTACTGACCGTAGATCGTAGTATCGCCGATCGGCAGCTTCTTGGTCGACTTGCAACTCTTCCTGGACAGTCTGGACCGCTGTCGGCCGATCTTCCGAGACCATTTCTGTCCCGCCTTCTTCTTGCTCGACACGAGTTGCGTGGTCGTCGCCTCTGCGCCTTTTCTGTCGAATAAACGGAGAAACGATACGCATAGCATTAGCATGTCTTTACCGAAGCGATGAACTTTATCAAAGAAAAAGTAGAGAACATTACAGAAATCGCACAGGTGCACGTGAATCTCACGCTGGAACCATCAGAATCAAAATGACTCAACGCTACTCTACAATTATCCCAATGATACCTTCAAGAAACTTCCTATACGTTCGAGAAAATTCTAAGTTATCAATTGCTTATTCAACTGACAGTTCTACTATCGAACGTGTTATTCGAAAGCACTGACTGCGTTAATTGAATAAATAATACTTCCGTCGTTAATCATTCCGACATCCGGCAGTTCCACCGCGAATTACTTTAGCTAAATTAATTACTCCTATCCAATAGTTCCAGTGTTAGTCGTTTCGCCAACTGTTAATTACTAGCATCCGGTGGTTAACCCCTTTGCCTATTACTAATTACCAGCGTATCAGTTCCAGTGCCAGTCGGTTTAGCTACCAATCGCTAACCGTCTTATTTATTAGCGATACCGTTAATTGTTTTACTTTCTGTTATCGATCACCGGCTTCTAATAAATTCTGCTAATCGCTCTGACCCGTGAACAACAGAACTCGTTCGACGAACGCTTACGGCCAACTATCGTCTCTTCCAGGCGAAGGGAGGGGCGGGACGCCGGTGCTCGGCTCTTCCAGGTCTTCCCACTCGGATTCCTTGCCGAGGATCGAGCCGGTCGTAGAGCCGGCGTACAAACTGTTGACCCGCTCCTCCGTAGGCAGGCCGACGTCATCGTACAGACCCTGCCCGCAGTCCTCCATCTCGTCGACGTCCTCCTCCTCCACGCTGGAGTACTCGTTCGCGATGGACAGGTAATGGTCCTCGTCGTTTCCCTTCGATTTCTCGCTGTTTCCATTATTCTCCTTGTTTTCTTTGTTCTCATGCGTGCTGCTCTCTGTCGTAGGATGATGCTGCGCGAAGGAAACCACGTCGTCGTAGACGCCATCGTCGAAATCCGCGAAGATCGGCTCCTCCACTGAGGTCCAAGGCGCGACCACGTCGTCGTAATTCTCCTCGGCCTCGTCCTCGTCTTCCTAAAAAGAAGAAAAAATTGTTAATTTATGGATGAGTTTGACTCTTTGCAATCTGTAGGCTCTTAGGCGCCAATTGTATTATTAAACGTTCATATTTGGAAGACTATGTCGCGGACGACTGATCCAATTACTCGGACAGCAAGAGATTAGCATGTAGTTTCTGTTGTTTCTATTCTTTAACTGATTAACTTAAACTTAACTTAAACATTTCGATGATCAAATTGAAAGAACTACCCCATGACTATTGCATTCGCTGCATATGCAAATCTTCTCCTAATAACAGAAAATCTAAGAAATGTTATATCTTTTCATATTCATCACGAGGACTAAATGTCTTGGAGTTGCTGATCGATTGGAAAATCAGGTGGAGTGCTAAGAAACTATAAGATCGTTCTGGATTCTCTTACGTAATGTGTTTTGTAAATTGAAGCGGCCAGTGATGTTATGGCAGGAGGAAGAGATTAAGGAGAGAGTGTTTCACGTTTGTAGACGGTGTATACAAATAGGTAAAAGATTGACCAGCAGCGAGAAAGGATCTCAGATGTCAGCAGCCCTCTACTGGCACAGTATAAAAGTAGCCATAGTAAAACACGTTCATTGAGACGCGATTCGCTTGTATTCTAGCCTGAGAGTGACTGAATCGAGTTATTGAATAGTTTCTCAGTCATACGTGTTTTTTCAATAATCGTGAAGGAATCAGGAATGTTTCGTTTTTATGCACCTAGTAGTCCTACTATTGAACAATGTTCTACAGATTACACGGTGTTCAGCACAGCCGAGATTATAGTCACGGGAAAGCAACGCGGCGAACGGTGATTTCTTTTTAATTCCGAACTTCCGCGAATCTTTCTCGTAACCTCGATCGACGCTCGGTCGACGATAGTACTGCTGTTATACAACTGGACACGGTCTTATTGCAGACATTAGCGGGGAGAGGCCGAGTTACTTAACCACTCGTATACCATTGAAATCTCTTGTTTTCGTTTGGAACGTTGAACAGAGAAACTCTTTGATTATTCTCAAAGTTGCTGATCGAAACAGTTCCTACCGATTAAAGCAACCTTCAGTTTCAAGATCCTTAACTCACACTTTCTCCGACTATCCTATTTGTCCGTCCGACTGCGTTGATTCAGTATTCGACGTTTCGAGCACACTAACGCTAGAACTACAATGATCAAAGACTAGATCGAGTATCGAGTTCTTAAATGAACCAAACCAGTTCTTAACACTAGATCTACCAGTCAAAATGACTGGTTTCGATTGTTTTGTTCAGCAATTATTGATATCTTCGAAATGACTTTGAAAATAAATAGCTTCATTCGAGTATAACGAATGTCTGAAGAAATTGAGAATAATATTGTTACAATTTTTATGGGAATTGCATATTAATCGTTTTAAATGCTCGGTAGTTCTAGTGTTAACCGTTTGAATGCTGATATAGCGCTTATTATTATAGTTTTCTTACTATACTCTTCAAGAAACAAATCAAAGTAAATTTACTTGAATAAACATTATTTTGATATTTCTTTGTAATAATATTTGTGATCTCATTAGATAACTACTCTTACTAATTCTTTGCATACACCCAATCACTTCATTTTTGGTAAATATCCACCAAAGTTGTTCAGCGTCCATGATGTTTAGCATCATAATAACACAATATTTGTGATCTCATTAGATAACTACTCTTACTAATTCTTCTGCATACAGCCAATCACTTCCTTTGGTAAATATCCACCAAAGTTGTTCAGCATCCAAACGGTTATCCTATCATAAATCCTAATCGACCTAACGTCAACGATTAAAATCTCTGAGTCTCCAAATTCATCAATCAAAGTCCCAATAGGTACTCTCAGCGATCTCGACTCGGTTCCAGTGTCGGTACCTCGTTTTCCTACAAATTAGATCGCTTTCCAAGGCTGAACGTCGGACGACTCGCGATCGTTTCAGCGCCGCGTGGAAAGCGGTCGAGAGGAACGGTGCGTCACCTGACGGATCGGTCCGAGCAGTCCCACGTCGTCGTAGCTGTCCTCGTCGTCGCCCGGGTGGTCCGGCTGGTTCTTCAGAAGGCACTTGGCGCGGTCGCTCCATAGAAAACTGCGGTTGACGCGTGCCGGTTCCGGCGTCGTTTTCCCTCGGCGGCGGCCGCTGTCGTCGCCGACGTCGCGGGGTTCCCCGGTTTTCACTAGCTGGCTGCGCTCCAATACCTCCGCCGATCGTGCCCGCAGCTCCTGCAAGAATTCGCGTCTCGCTTCGTCCACGCCTTCCTCCGTATTCGCGCCCGCTGCGTCCGCAGAGAGAGTAGAGGAAAAAGAAGAGAGATCGCGCACGTGAAACTTCTCGTCGCCTTCCGGTGCCTTTTTAAACGGTTCGCTCGCGTGCCGAAGATTTCGAGCGTTCCGAAGGTTGCAACCGTTGCACCGATAAAGAGAGATAATGTTTAATCCGTCGGGAAGATAGCGCCGGTGTTCCTCGAAATCTTCGTCGCGTGTCTGGCTCGACTTTGCAAGGGAAATTTATAAGCTGTAGGAATTCCATCGTGTCGCAGAAGTGGGATAAGCATTTTCTGAGAGAAGGGTTGGGGTGCGAGGAGTCTAGGGGGTACGGTAAATTATGGAGAGATGGTTTTTTAAAGAAACATGTATGTAAATAGCATCGATGCTTAACGAAGAGAATTTATCAAGGTTCGTGTGTTAACCCTTTTAACTCTGTAGGCTCCAATATTGCAAAAGGTATAATATTAAATATTTTAATGAATCAAAGGAACTACCCTAAAATTATTAGATTTTCTATTATTAATTATTAGATTTTTATTAAAAGATCCAAGGTATGCCATAGCATTTTTCCACTAGGAAATTTAAACTCTGTAGGCTCCAATATTGTTGTAATATCAATTATTTTAATGAATCTTAAAGAAACTACCCAAAAATTATTAAATTCTGCACTAAGAAGAAAAATAAAGGATCTAAGAAATGTTATAGCATTTCTCATTTTCGCTAGGGAGACTATACAAATTGCAGTTGTTAGATTGCAAAACCATCTGGAGTGCTAAGGGTTAATACTAAAACTACGAGTCAAAATCACCGATTTCTGATATCTTTCTAATTATTATAAAAATAGCAGACGTTCCTCGGTGAAATAATTCCAAACATTGACTCAGCAATACACAAGTTGAATTGTAGAGAATTGTCTACACAGAGTTTTCAAAGAGAAATTTCAAAGAGTGAAGTTGACTTATTTTCAGTGTCAGAAACGATTGAAGAAGTACAGGCATTGTATAATTGAAAGGGGATAGGACCATCTCACCCGGAATTACCAGCACCCGGTCTAGAATCGCGTCGCGCGGCTATTTACCCGGCTTTGCTCGGTCCAGGCTCGAGCCGATCGCGTCGCTCCGATTTTCGTTGGAATCCTCTGTTCTCGCCTGGACGAGGAGAGGCACCGTGGCACACTTTTCCTCGTGAGTAATCACCGGCAGTTGCTCCGAGCCGAACTCGACCCTGTTCTCGTTCGAGACCAGGCTCGGGCTGGTCGCCGACGCCACGTGGACGAAGTTCGTCGGCGACGAGATCTTCAGGTAGCGCAGCTCCTCCCTGGACAGGCTCCTCGACCTGTGCCTGGACATTCGAAACCGGAATTTTCAAGCTGTTCGATGTTCTCCAGCAAAATTCGATCCTTAACCGTTTCAAGTGGCGCGATCCTTCTTTCGTTTTAGTTCAGAAACTGAATGCTTTTCTGTTTTTACATGAGAAGATTATAAATAGCGTGATCCGTTTTTATATATCTAAGCAGGTAATGAGAATAAAAGAAATAATTGAAAGGGAAACTGACAGGAACGACCCATTCCTGGTGTCTTTCTTCTGCAATGACTACGACAGATATTTCTGTGAGGAACTATTGAGTTTTAACTTTGTTTTTGACACATTTTGACCGGCAATTCCATGCAGAAGCTATCTCATGTTACCGGTTATTTCGTAATTAAATATGAAAGTGAAGCAATAATGAATTGAAATATAATTTTGAATATTTTGCTTTTGAATTAGCTTCTAATCACTTCTCAACTAAGTATCAACACTAACACTACTTATCCCATCACAACGAACGCGAATGGTACTAGAATTAATTACCAACAATCTGCTATCACATCCCCTAAGTCACACTATTAGCTACCCTCGCAACTAAACATTCTGACACCTCAGTTTCCTTCTAATTATCTCCAAGTAATTTCTATTGGCCCAGTGCCACCGCAATCACCAAGCCATCAAATTCAAAGCATCAAACACCTAGACCTTCCAGACGCTCAGTCACTCATTCTTCCTCGAAACCGTTCAAACTTTCCTCCTAGAAGCAAGAGCCTCGGTCAGTTTGCCTGTCACACTATTAGCTACCCACGCAACTAAACATCTTGACAAGTAATTTCTATTGGTCCAATACCACCGCAATCACCAAGCCATCAAATTCAAAGCATCATAAACACCTAGTCCACTCTTTCATCCTCGAAACCGTTCAAACTCTCCTGCTATAAGTAATCGCCATTGCTACCTGAGATCGAGCGCGAGATCCTCGTCCATCGTCGGCTCGACGAGCGTCGTCTTCAGCGAGCCCAGCGACGAGCTCAGTCCGGCGGCCTTCTTCTTCCTGCGTGCCCTCTTCGAGCCTTTCGCGAGGTAGTCGGGCACCAGCTGCAGCACGTTCTTCGCGAAGCGCTTCTTCTTCTTCTCGCCGGTGTCCCCGGGCCGGCGATTTCTCCGGTCTCCCGTTAGCTTTTCCGCCGTGGGAGCCGCCTCCGGGTCGCTCGGGGAAACGGATCTCACGAGCACGCTCGCGTACTCGGCTCCCCCGGCCTCCGGCTCTCCTCCGCGAAAGCTGGGAACCGTTTCTCGAACGGGAGAGCACGGTACCTCGATCCTCTCGTAGTCGCTGCAGCTGGATCTCCGCTCGGCGTGGTCGTCGTCGGGCTCCGTTTCCGCCGCGTCGTCGCACTGGTCAACGCCTGCGGCTCGCGCGACGGTCGCCGAGCGTTTATCGTCGCGGCCGTTATCGATATCGAGGTGGTTCGCAGCTTTTCCCTCGATAACGGCCGACACGTCGACGCGGGCATCGCTTGATGGAGGCAGGTCCTCCGGTGCGTCTCTTTGTTCAACCTGTGCAGAACGTTCTTATCTTTATCCTTGCGTCGAGACTAAGATGTTTATTAGGGACGATTATTAGTAGAAAACGAATCGATTGTAATGTTAACCCTTTGTAGGCCCATGTAACTTTGAAGTCACGTATCAGTATATTGGAATCTTGTTGATTTATTTCATTTTCAACCTGTGCAGAACGTTCTTATCTTTATCCTTACGACGAGACTAAGATGTTTATTAGGGACGATTATCAGCGAGACGCAGAAAACGAGTAGATTGTTAACACGTTGAGTGGTATTAGAATTTAGAATTTAACAATAGGTTTACGGGCATTTATTGTACTTCATTATATTATTCCTAAGAGAATTGATGCTCGTTTATTTAGATTGTGGAAACTGGAGATTTGATAGTAGGTGGGGTACATGTCAGTGTGATCAATCAAAATCGGCGTGAACATTTGCAAAATAATATTTCTAAAATTCAATATACGTCAATTTGACGCGTTCCGTAAACCTAGCGTTAACGCTTTGCACTCGGAAGTATTTCGTTAGCAATACTTAATGTTTTATAACTAGACAAAGACGATGGTTTCTTTTAAATGAATTGAAAGAGAAATCACAGGTAAATTGAGAAACAAAGCTTTTTTGTCTTAATATTTCCGATGCATTATACATAGTTCAGTATCGAATATTAAATTTTCTAATTTTACTTCGAATCAAATGGTGACTGAGGGTCACCTCTCGAGTGACTCTCAAAGTCACTCGCAGAGGGTTAATATATAAAATGAGAATCAATGTTCCTAGGAGCAATAGAACTGTACACTGCAACGGTGAAACGTGGACATAGAAGGTTTTCTTCTTCCACCGAATTACGAGCGACGAAACAGCTGAATCGAGCGCAGGTATGGATGATGACATAGGCGGGCAGGTTAACTGGGAAACGATGCCGTAAGCTTCTAAGCGAACGCATCGAATTCCTCGCGGTATTCGATCACCGAGTGTCATTCCAAGAGTGTCGATCATTTCGCAACGGTTCTTTTATTTCTCGGACTTCGAAACGAAGATTCAGAAGCGGGATTAAACTTTTGACTGCGGCGCGCTCTCCGAGGAAGCCATTGATACGGACGGCGCGTTATTTGCGTGTTAGTCGCTGCGACTGCTCGTCCACTGACTAGTGACCGAGTATCCGGAGATTTGATACCATTCTTAGGGTTTGAAAAAAATAATAATTGCGAATAAATTAAAATATCCATTTTTCTATTCGTTTTAACCCCTTGACGTACTATTTATTTCCGCTACTAAGCTCGTGTAACAATTTACTATCGGCAATTTAGAAGAAAAGTAGCAAAATTTTCCATTCTACTTCAAGCGGTAGTTCCATTTGAAGATAATACATTGATAATAGCGAAATAGTTACGTACTTTGATCCGTGGATAATGAACAATATTGATTGTTGTCAAATTAGTCATCACGAGTCTCACTCGTCATTGTACGGCAAGGGGTTAAATAACTTCTTAAGCAACTTTAATTTACTTAACTTAATATGTAGATTATTTCTTCGATAATAATAGCTGGTAATTGAATATAAAGAAGAAAATGGAAAATTGATAATAAGGAACAAATTCATTTTGATAATATTAACATAAAGTGGATGAAAATGCAGAGGATGCAAATTTATGCCTATCGTGTATATTGATAGACTTGTGAGAGCTTTTATACATACATCTTTAGCAGTCAAAGGGTGAAAGGAATTTCACCTGTCGGAACCGAGTTTTACGAGGGAAGATCGCGGATCTGAATTCGCGGCGGCCTTCGGGGGAATTTGAACGCGAGTCACGCGCGCCGAGAAACCGTCATCGATGAGAAAGAGAGGCGCGGAGGAACCGTTGAGACGTTAGCGACGCGAAAAACAAGCTTGTAACTTCTCGTCGCAACGAAAACATGGAAACCACGGTGGAAACTGGATCACGGACCTCCTGGGGTTTTCTTGTTAACGACTCATTGAAGGATGACTGTGTTTCGCTAATTTAATACTGGAACGGCCTAATAATTAATAATAGAAGATCTAGTAATTTTAAGGTGGTTTCTTTGGTTCATTAAAATATCTGATATTATAACCTGGTGCAATATTGGAGCCTACAGAGTTCAAAGGGTTAAATATTAGATTTGATAGTTTCACTGTATGAAATCAAGTGAGTGAGTGTCACCTCTCGAGTGCAAAGGGTTAAGAATCCGCAGGAACTTCCGGTACCTAATAGTCCGGACAACCGAGGTTCCATAGTACCTAATATTAGTACTTAACAGTTCCATTGACTATGGAATATTAGTATATGTATTAGTACCTAATATTAGTACCTCACAGTTCCATTGACTATAGAATATTAGTATATGTATTAGTACCTAATATTAATACTCAACAGTTCCCTTGACTATGGAATATTAGTATATATATTAGTACCTAATATTAGTACCTAACAGTTCCATTGACTATAGAATATTAGTATATATATTAGTACCTAACAGTTCCATTGACTATGGGATATTAGTATACACACTGGCCGCAGAAAGTACGTTGACACGCTCAAGAAATCTGCATTTTTTGCTTTTCTCAGTTGTAAACACAACGTGTAGACTGTTCATGAACAGTTTAGGTTTGTCCTTAGAGTGAAACAGAAGTATATATTGTGGAATTGTGATGAACCATCAGACGGAAAGTATTTGACTCTGCACGAACCTGTTGCTCGCAGTTTCCCTCGTCTTCGGCAGGCACGTCGCAATCGGCCGCCGCGTTCGGGCGAACCGGTAGCAGCTGCAGAGGCAGCCTGGCCCTCTTCAAGGCCAAGCTGTCGAGGGTGGCGTAGACGACCCTCTCGGGGGGCGCGAAGCTCTTCCGGTCCCCGTGGAGGAAGCTCCGGTTGGCTACCGGCCACAGACTCATCCTCCGATCGGACGGTTCGTCGGGCACTTCCGGTCGTCGAATCTCCTCGGTCAAAATCTCCGAGCGGAAAGGCGACGTCGAGTCGAGCATCGTCGACGTTCCCCTCTCACGGTGAACAGCGATTCCGCCGTGTCAGTCCCATTTCATCGGCTCGAACTCGCCAGCAGAGTGTCCGGGTAATCGAAACCGTACACCGTGAATGGAATTCCGGCGAGACAGCGATAACAGGCTGCAACGTGCCCCGCTATCGGCCGATCTTTCCCGCCGCCAGCACTACACGCCACTGTTAGGTTAGTTTACTCGCGTCACTGATCGGGTCGTTCATGAGTGCCAGTGTTTACGAATTTCTACGTTCGAACGAACGATTGCTTCTTGACGTACCTGTGAAGTTCTAATCAATTCTAATTTTCATTCTGCGCAGTTGATTAATTTTGGAAACTAACGATTGCTTCTCGATCTAACTACGAGCTTCTAATCAATTCTAATTTTCATTCTGCGCAGTTGATTAATTTTGTAAACGAACGGTTGCTTCTCGATGTATTTACGAAGTTCTAATAAATTCTAATTTTCATTCTGCGCAGTCGATAAATTTTGTAAACGAACGGTTGCTTCTCGACGTACCTGTCAAGTTCTAATAAATTCTAATTTTCATTCTGCGCAGTCGATAAATTTTGTAAACGAACGGTTACTTCTCGACGTACCTGTGAAGTTCTAATAAATTCTAACATTCTGCGCAGTCATAGAATTTTCTAATAAATCTTAATTTTCATTCTGCACAATCGATGAATTTTGCAAACGAACGGTCGCTTGTCAATCGACTTACGAAGCTCTAACAAATTCTAACTTTCATTCTGCGCAGTCGATGAATTTTGTAAACGGTTCGATAGTCAACGAGTTTGGCGCCTCCGACGTTAACGAAGGAAACGTTGAGTGGTGTGCCCGTTTGTACCGCGAAACGACGAGTTTCTTCGCTGTCACTCCCGAGTAAGCAAACGAACACAGTCTGTCAACGATTTCGCGCGTTTCTAACACTGAATTCTTCGAGATCCGTGAAGATCCGCGAGGATCGATGTTGCGACGCGAGTACAGCGACGGACACTGGGCTATCGCGGTCTCCTTGGACTCGAACCAGGATCCGGACTCGATCGAGAGTGACTAATCGATAGCCGAGGTGTTAACGCGACCTCAAACTTCAACGTGATGAATCTCCGGACGATTTTCGTCGAAGCTGCTAGCTATTCCGTCGATTTTCCTCCTTTCCTTCGGAGAACAGTCGAAACTGTCAAGTTAACACGTTGACTGATAAATAATCACTCACTAAAACTCTCATACGAAATCAAAAAGCCAAGATTCTTCGTGACAATTGCACTACTGCCATTTCTATATTTATTACATCTAACAACATTCGGCTCCTTGAACACGCCACCGAGAAAATTAATTTTTAAGCTGACATAGTCAAAGTGTTAACCCTTTGCACTCCACAAGTTTTTCATTAGAAGTACTCAACATTTTTTAATGAAATACCAACGACATTCTTTCAAGCTGACTCAACGAGAAATAGCACATAAATTACAGAGGCTGTTTCATTTTAATACTTTACACGTGGATGCATTGTACAAAGTTTAATATTAAATGTCAAACTCTATAATTTTGCTGTGTCAAATTAATTGACTGAATGCACGGAATGCAAAGGGTTAAATACATGCGAGTCCTGGCAACCATTCCTCTGACACAAAATCAAGTTCGAAGACCAAAAAATACCTACAGGGAATCAATTGAAATCCTGAAGCACCCGAACATCAACTGGGACACAGGACATCAATTATCAAATCGACACTCGCTCCTCCCATCTTCTTAATTACTCAGCTGCCAATTAAGAACTACAGGTGACCACTGATCCGGAACATGAATCAGGTATGTACAGACAGTCTTCCTAACACATACCGATATCAATGTGCCTTTAACCCTGATGAAACCAGCTGCAATGATGGCGAAACGTCGCGAACAATTTCCTACTGGACACGGTTCTCACAGGAAAGCCACTTTTGAATGTAACATTCCAGGTCGCGAAAGCCTCAACACGTTGACTGCCACGAGAATTTCGAACGTTTTGTATAATACACATTCTTTCATAACAAAGGCAAATGGTATTAGAAATAATTATTAATGACCTGGTATCACAGTACACGTGTTACACTGTCATCTAGAACTACCATACCAGTCAAAACGACTGGTATCGATTTTTTAGTATCGCAATTATCGATACCTTAAGAGCATTGAATATTCGAAATGATCTTGAAAATAAATAGCTTCGTTTGAATATTATATTGAAGAAACTGAAGATAATTTGTTACAATTTTTATCAAGATTAAGATTCTAGTGTCAACCAATTTTGAAGCTCCGGTCACCGGTGACCACCATGCCAGTCAACGTGTTAAACGATTCTTATTCTTCTCGTCAGATGGGGAACTCTCTCATTCACACCAAGGGAGTTGCAGCTGCAACATTTTCCCGCGAATCGCTCGTGCGCGTTCAGCTTTAGCCTTATGTGTCACGGGAACGACGGCGGAACGCGGAGGGGCGGGAGGAGTCTCTCGCTGTACGTTTTGTTTATGGTCAACGATTGGCCGCTTGCAACCGCGGTGACGAACAGCGGGTCGGCTATCGATAATCGAACGGGAACAGGTGAAAACGATCAGACGAATGCCAGCGGCATTCTTGTCTAAGACGCGTAACGGTTTTTATCCTCGCGTTCAGTTGTTATTATCGCGTTCACCGGAATGTCTAAATCGCTCGCGGCCGTCCCACGTCGCGCGTTGCGTCGGCCACGCGACGTCCCCGACTGCTGTTGCGAAACCGAGCCGTACGATTCCCGTCGCGTCGCGCGGAGTCGAAAGAACCGTAGCCTCGCCGCGATCCACGCGCACCGTTCATCGCGAACCGAACACGTGAATCGTGTGTCACCAGGACCAGTGTCGTACCGTCGTGCCAGTAAGTAATGTTGATTTTCTCGAATCTCTCCGGGAACCTTGAGAGCACACCTATCGAGATTTTAGGAATTAACGTACCAAAATAAGTTTCCTTGTCTCACGATTATCGATACAAAATCAGTGAATATTCGGAATAATTTCGGTTTCCTTGTTTCGTAATTATTGGTACCTGAGAAACATTCGAAATGGTTTCGAAAATATGTTCGCTTGAACACTATGAGTGTTCGAAGAAGCTGAAGATGATCCGTCGTTACAATTTTTCTATAGATTACATATCAATCGTATTAAATGCTTGATAGTTCTTATATTGACATTAATAATTTTTCAAGTATCATCCGTTATCTTTTCAATAATCAAAAAATCGAAAGTAGGTAATTCCGAGTCAAAAGTAGTCTCAGTGTTAATTCTGCAAATGGTCGAATCGAGGATTCCCGAATTCTAGAATTCTCTGCGGATTCAGCTCAACGCGAAACGTCACGCGTCGTCTCGTCCCTGAGATCGCCCGTCGACGGAACGTTAAACACTGATGCGCCTGGCAAAATATTGTCATTCCACCGCGTGGACCTCTTCGTTTCTCTCGGTCGTCCCGCCTGCGGGAATTTTCCGCGCGTTTTTACCGACCGACCGCGGAAAAACTCGTTCGCACGTCGTGTCTGTCACACCACTGTTTCGCGCACTGTTTCACAAGTTTAAAAACTAACGCACGAGCATTCAACACGTTGACTGTCAGCGGTCGCCGATTACCGGACAATTATGATCTGTCAATCAGGATCCAATGAAAATAGTGAATTCAATAGTGATTAAATGATAATAGTGTAACCTAACAATAATGTAATCAAATATCGCGATAGCAGATTAGAGGTAATCTTTTATCTTTGCTGAAAGAACGATACATAGAACTCTGAAGTTTCTCGTGACAGTGAACGTGTTAATGAACTGTGAAAAATCATCGTACCTCGAAAGAAAAGGTAAGTCGAAGTCTCGCGTTTAATACGTAGGAAGAAATTCGTCCGCAGCCTCGCGCACTCGCGTCGCGCACCGTCTTCAGCTGGCGTGCCGAGTGCGCGTCGAACGATCGACGATCGAGCGACAAATCGCGCGTACTCGCCGAGTTTTTCGAGCTCGCTCGCTGCAGCGTCGCTCGGGAATCCCCGCCAGCTCTCGCCGAGACCAATCGCGCGTTCCACAAATCGCTCACCCTTCCTTCCTTTCTTCCTTTCTTTCCGCTTTCCTTTTCCTCTCTTCCCGCGTTCCTTTCCGATTCCGCTGTTCCCCGACCGGTTCCCGCGAAAAACCTCGATCTTCGATGATCGATACTGGATGGCGGTTATTTTGGGGGGACCACCATTTAGAGACGCTCTAGGTATAGGTAAACTTCAGGACCTTTTTTCTAACCTCTTACGTGAATGAGATTTGACAGGCTTGCGCGAAGATTGCTTTCACTTATTTTACGATGTGTAATTTTGTTTATTGACAATAGAACTACCGAGTATTTAGTACGAGTGATATGTAATCTCTATAAAAATTGTAATAGATTTTCTGTTTCTTGGAATGCTTGTTATAGTGTTTAAGTGAAAATATTTGTTTTTGAAAGCATTTCGAATATTTAATATTTCTCAAGTATCAATAATTGTGAAACAAGAAAATCGAAACCAGTCATTCAAAAGAATCTAGTGTGTGTAATGCAACAAGACTATCGATGTGTGTTATTGGGAATTTCGAGACAAAAATGGAAACTCGACGTACGTGGAAGATATTCCAAGTGGTTAGTAACAATTAAGTGAAAACTGATTTTTCTGTGTAACTGTAACTGCTTTGTTTCTGTTTTCTAAGCGAAACTGTTACGAAATGGCGGAGTTGTTCTCTAGCTTCCCTCTGTTTGCAAAACATCCATTGTAGGCCGGCTGATTGCAAACAATTGAAGCGTCCGAAGACGTCGATTTATTTTGGAAGAATAGAGGCGTGACGTTTTACTCGAACAAAAGGTTTGTCGCGATCGTCGTGACGTATTACTCGCGCGCGTTTCGCCTCGGTCGAGCAGAGGCTCCGAATCCGCGCGATTCCGCATTCTTCCGTGGATTTCTCCTGTCTTCGCCTTTCTCGCGCGTCCCCCGCGAAGACCGCCATGTTTCATTAGCACGTTGACTGCCGCGCGGTGGTCATTGCTGACCGGAGCTACCAAATTGCTTAACACGTTGAACGCCGCAAGATGTTGTACCGTAAAATACACAAAATGAAGTAAACATGATATTAAATCATTTGACTGAACTGCATTATTATTAATATTGCACGGTGATCTAGCAGAATGTCACCGCAATGGGTAGCATTATTTATAATATAGAAATGTTTGCGAATAATCGTTTAATTGAGCGAAGTATAGTACTCGTTTGGGGTCACCGGTGACCCCATGGCATTCAACGTACACATTATTGACCGACCATGAGTTAACCCGTGTTTGCACTTGTATTAGCCATATTAATTTTTGAAACGCAGAGCAGTATAGAATATTGTGAAAGTAAAATATTCAAAGTTATATAAAATTATTATTTTAATAGATTATTTCGCTTTTATATTTAATTGTGAAATAATAACCGGTGACATGGGATAGCTTCTGCATAAAATTAATATCAATGATAGGTTTATTAGCTAACATTAATAAAAATAACATAGAAATCAAGGGTCAGAACTATTCTATTTTACCATTTCATAGATAACTACGTTAAATGATCTTTAATATTGTAAACAGCGACTGTAAGTCGCCTCTCAAATGCAAAGGGTTAAAATATCTTTTTCCTCGCAGGATGCTGAGGAGCAGCTGCGTCATCGTTGGACCGCAGGGCCCCGAGATAGTTCCGTGCTGCGTCATCGTTTCCGACGAATCCGCGGCAAAACGAACACTCCGAGGACGGTTCATGGGCCGCAACGAAGCAGCCCCGCTCGAGAATGCGAGGAATCGTCGGGCAGGCTCGCCGCGGATGACGATCGCGATGATGTGGCACGCGTTGGCCTCCTTTCCTTCTCGTCGCCGTTTCCCCGATCACCGGCCGAGCTCTGCTGCCTAGGCTCCGGGCCCTGGGACTCTCGTCCTGCGAGGATCTCCTGGTACATCGAGTTCAACGCAACTGAACACGATCAACGCCCTTTTACTTGTAGGGCTACTAAAATAAAAACTAAGTCCGTAGTCAGGTTAAATATATTTATTGCTCGATGTGACTCTAACGAGGAACGACGACTAACTTTTCCTCGACGCTTTTCTAAGAAGGAAACCTCTTCAGACGAGGGCGTACGTGACCTAGGTTCTGGTGGTCCCCTCGGTCATAAATTAGTCAATGGGCCTGGTCTATCTCTCAGGCCCCCAAGTATTGACACGTAACATACAAGACAACCGATGTGAAATAAAAATGTTTAATAAGGCAACTAAGCTGATAATAGTGTAACGCAAACATTGCACCGCCGAACGATTCATAATTGTTCCTGCTTTTCTTTGCTACAAAAGACAAACTCTATGGGAAAGTACTTAAGATTTTCGTGGCGCTCAACGTGTTAATTTATTCTCCGATTGCTGAAAATCTGGCGGCACCTTTCCTATGCTGCCACTAGGGGGCTGCTGACACCGACAGCCTTTCTCGCTACTGCTCGGTTCTTTGCCTATTTGTATATATACCGCCTGGAAGTTACAATCGCTACTAGCATCTAAGGCACGGGGTAATAGGAAGCCTTTTGATGAATCCACTGGTGCTCATCTTTAATCTTTCATGAATCTCTTACACCTGTTATATTATCAGAAGGAGACGCCTTTGGAAAGATACAATTTTTACATTATGGAAAAGATAGGACATCTTGTTATGACTCAGAATTAGTTCACAAAAAATGTGAACACCTAAAAAAGACGGAACAACTTTTCTGCAGCAATTGTGTTACCTGAGAATAACAACACATCTTTGCACGAATGCTGAAGATATCAAACACAAAAACTCTCAAATACAAACTTAGACCTAGACACAACGCTCTTCTACATCATAGGATCACATTAGAAACACAATGAAAACTACCTGAAGCAAACCAACCTTACAACAAAATTGAGAGTAAAGCAAATGAACAATGTTCTGTGGCTAAAATGGACCTCTAGTCCGTCGATGTGACCTTAAAAGTTAATTTAACCCTTTACGGTCCAAAGTGCTCTCTTGGTTTCTCACTTTGTTAGTTCATTCAATTACAGCTTAATATGACGCTCTATTTATTTATTCAAGAATATTTGGCAGTCATTGAAATGTTACCTTTAAATGGTACAATTGTGATACTATAAATATATAGAAAAAATTGTTAAAACAGGTAGAAGTTGCAATAAAATAAGAATGTCGAGTTTGACTCGACATAGGACTGCTAAGGGTTAAAGAAGAAGATTACATTGTTGTAAAAAAAATCCTCTGAAGAAGAGACCGACGGAAATGTTATTACTGAAACTGGAAATGTAAATTGATCGAAGCTTCTCGATAAAATAGGTGTGTTATAGACTCTGAACGGAGAGTCGAGGAAATCGGATACCCCCCCAATGTTTAACGCTTCTTGCGTTTAATTGGCTGGGGAAATATTATGCGCATTCATGGTGATTATAGAACCGGTTGCCGCAACTTCTAAAATTATATTATTCATCTATCAAACAATGCGTTTAAAATGTTCAATGAAATTTGTAAAATTAGATTCTTAAACTTTCTCAAACTTTGCGTTATCGACCAACGATCGAAAAACAACCGGTCCCCGAGGATAACGTTCGTACCGGTTCGACGATCGGTTTTCGACGGTAACCTTTGTGTCCGGGTTATCGCTCATCTGAGAAAAACTTGATTAGCTATTCCGCTAATAAAATGACACGACACGGACACTTGAACGTTGATCGGTCCGCAGGTATAAACACCTGTCGCTAGCGAGCACACGAGATTGGTTTTCATGATCGGTTAAAATAATTATCGTTTGCTGGATCGCATCGTGGAGAGACCGGTGGGGGCGAGACCGGAAGAGATATTTAACCGATGCATAGGTACACGCGCTGGCCAGTGGTCATAAAGTACTCGTTACGAACAACCTCGCGACAGGATGTCTCTTCAACAGGTAAATCGGTTTCTACGGCGGGCACGGTATTTCCCTTGTTTCCCTGTGGAGTTCTTGTACCTTGCTGACCGAGTTTGTCGAGTGAACGGAAAGTGCTTAGATGGAAAGTGAAGTTTCGGTAATCTTCGCTTGAAACAGTAACGAAATAGTTGTTGGAAATAGTTAGACCCTAGAGGATTGAATTTGGAAGGTTGAAAGGTGACGTATCGGTTAACGATGATAGTCAAATTTGGAAGGTTGAAAAGGTGAAATATCGGTTGACGATAATAGTCAAATTTGAAAGGTTGAGAAGGTGAAACATCGGTTAACAATGATAGTTAAATTTGGAAGGTTGAGAAGGTGAAATATTAGTTAACGATGATAGTCAAATTTGGAAGGTTGAAAAGGTGAAATATTGGTTAACGATGATAGTCAAATTTGAAAGGTTGAGAAGGTGAAATATTGGTTAACGATAATAGTCAAATTTGAAAGATTGAGAAGGTGAAATATTGGTTAACGATAATATTTTAAATTTGAAAGGTTGAAAAGGTGAAACATCGGTTAACGATGATAGTCAAATTTGAAAGTTTGAGAAGGTGAAATATTGGTTAACAATGATAGTCAAATCTGAAAAGGTTGCATTTGAAAAATTAGCTCTCGGAACTGTCGTTGCCAACAATCAACAAGGATCAACAGGTTGCAGTTTATAAATAAATCGTATCGCGAGCGCTCTTTCTAAAAACCCCGATAAGCCTCCGTTATCGCGATACACTCTAATCTGTTGATTACGTTATTGAGAAGATATCGCGCGATAGGAATATAATATCTTGGGGGAGGTGAACGCATGACACGCGTTCGAAGAACTTCGCGAAAAACAAACACGATCCGGAGAAGGCAAAAAGGCGAGAAAGGGCAATGTATAAACACGACGCTCGATTTGCAATTACGTCAGATTATGTAGATAGTTTTTTTTTTCATGCACGATCATCGCCGTTGAACAGTCAGGTTAAAGGTTGCCTATCCGGTCCCGCTATTTTATTATTTAGTATTTATTAAGTCCTTGAATTATTTTCTTTTTGTCTGCACAGAAATTCGAGGAAGCTGTGGAGGCAATTAAGACGCTCTCCAAACGTCCCTCAGACAACGAATTTTTGGAACTTTACTCCTTGTTCAAGCAGGCGACGGTCGGCGACATCAATACCAGTGAGTTTTATTTACCGCCGGAACTGGTGACCGGTCGAGTCGTTTAATATTGATGGTTGTCATAAAGAAATTATAAATGCGTTCACCGCCATTCCAAATGACTTGTATTTTACAGTCTTCGATGAAACAATTCGAGCAACGTGTAGGTTTCAAGACTGCGGTAGCAATTACATAATAACATTTGTTAATAATAATTGCGGCAATGTAATCATCATTATTTTATCGCAGCGTTAAGACCAAGTCTTAAGCAGTGACATTTAGCTTGAGTTATGACAAAGTTATATAATTGTAAATAAAAGTATAGAAAATATATAATGTAACAGATTGACATAATTGGCATCAATGGACCTAATTGTTTGATAGGGACTGTAATTTTCCTGTTGCTATGTTAATTTATTTGAGAATTTTTCAAAAATACAGCCACATTTGCTATGTGATAGTCGATACGTTACTTTTATTGTAATAATTATTGTGTTATTCAGAATGATTTTCTAAAATTCCAGCCAGGCCCGGTATGATGGACGTGAAAGGAAAAGCGAAATGGGACGCATGGAAGTCGAAGGAGTGTATGTCCCAGGACAACGCGAAAGAAGAGTACATTAAATTGGTCAACAGATTGGTGGAGAAGTACAAGTAGATCGTTGAAACAATTCTTGTCATATACTTTTGTAACCACGGAATCCTGTATCCGCGTTGTTAACATAAATTTTATATATTGTTCTACGATACTATTATTAAAATAAAAACGGTTTGTTCCTATCCCTTTCATTTGATTAATTAATAAAACAAAGGTACACTAAATGGGTTTCAAAGGTAAACCATAAGTAGTGTAAATGATTGAATGAGAACGACGCTGAATTAAAGAAAAAGTTCAAGGGCGATAATTAATTTCTTTAATTTCGTTAATTAAATATTTTGTAATTCACCGCACGCGTCGCTGCGATCGCGTTCTTACGTATGACACTACTATTGGTCATCTAACCTCTTTATTTGAATCGTGTATAAAATTTGAAATACACGTTCCCGCGCTGACACAGATCAGTGTATACACCTATGCGGAAAAAGTCTCTGAAACATTCAGTTAATTTGATGACAGGATAAAATGACTATCCGGGTTTTGGATAATAATACGGTGAAACTAATAACGACTACGCAAGTTATAACTTCGATATCGAACGCTGTTAAAGAATTAGTAGAAAATGCATTGGATGCGAACGCTAATACCATTGAAATTAATTTGGTATTTCACACACTTTTACTGTTCGTTTATGTTCGTTTTTCACCTTTGTATTTAATGATCTTATCGTGAAATTTATGTTCTGACCATTAGGTGGATAATGGGACTACTTTAATCGAAGTGAAAGATAACGGCTGTGGTATTCATAAAGTGGATGCACCTTATATGGCTGCATCTTCTTGCACCTCCAAAATTAATGACTTCTCTGATCTGGGTGAGTAGTTGTATATTATAAGCTTAAACTAAATTTCTCATGTAAGTACTTTAATATATTGTTGAAGTTTTTAAATCTGTTCTTCGTATGAATGACAGATTCCTTGGAAACGTATGGATTCAGGGGTGAAGCATTGTACGCGTTAAGTGCAGTATCAGATCTTACAGTTATATCTAAAACAAAAGACGAGGAAGTTGCTACATCTTATATCATTGATCATCATGGATGTATTATAAAATCTGAGCCTTGTCACAGAGCTACAGGTAGATGATTAAATTTAATAGTTTCAACTATTGCTTCTTACATATTTGTATACTTTTAGGAACAACCATTCAAGTTAGGCAATTATTTAAGCAAGTACCTGTACGAAGACAATTGATAACTAACTCGAAAAAAGTTTCTCAAGATCTTAAAGTATTAGAATCATTAATTAAAAGCTATGCAATGTGTAAATACACGGTAAGAATAAATTATAAAGTAGATGGCAATATTATATTTGTAAAACCTGGTATGCAGACTCTTGAAGAAGCAGCATCGTGTGTCCTTGGAAAAAAGGTGACCTCAAAAATGGCATGGGTAGACACTGAAGATGCAGAGGTAATTAAGCAATAAAGTTCTATACATAATATGATAAAGTACCCTGCTTTAAAAATAAAAACGTTTTGTACTTTTCAGATCAGAATGAAATTAATGCTGCCTGTTAAAGAAACTCAAAATGTATCCGAAGAAATCCAAACTGGAACACAATACGTTTTTGTAAATAATAGGCCTATTAAACATAAAGATTTAGAGAAGGTACAGGTTTTATGTTTTTATATGTTACAATTATGTAGTGGAACAAAGAAAGATGTATGTTCATTTTCAGACCGCGAGTAAAATAATACTGGAAGCTTTTGGATATGATTCGTCGTCCAAAAAACGGCCAATATTTCTTCTATACATGTTGGTAAATGCTGGGAATATTGACGTTAATCTGGAACCAAATAAAACTTCCATTTTATTCAAAGATCAGGTGATTATATTTTTAACGAAAGCAGTTTTAATTCATATTTAAATTTGTGCATAATACGTATCGTGTCTATAGCAAATAGTTCATGATGCACTCGATAAACGAGTAAAAGATTTCTATGGAATACAAGAAGAAAAAACTTGTCAAAACGAGCCTCAAGATTCGCAAAGCGAGTACCTAGACTATACGCAAAGAACAATTGTTGATGATGAAGGACCTGAATGGCCCGCGTGTAAGAAACGAAAATTAGTCACAGAAGAAAACGTTGATGAAGGTCCTGAGGAATGCGGTTCTGAATTAAAACAAGGTGACAACAATGCCAACCAAGATTCTAATTTTGTCGCACGTATGAATCCCGAATGCGATAAACAAGTGGAAACAGCCGAAAAAGATAATTTATGTTCCGACCAGAACAAGAATAATGATGGATATGAAAAAAATATAATAGACCTGTTACCTGTTTTAAATTTAAGTGATTCGGATTCAGAAGATTCTCAGGAATTGAAGTTAGTATTAGTAGTGTTAGTAGTAGCGATAATGATGTTTCTGACACTTCGGACAGCCGCTAACACACTTTTATTTTCTCCAGCAAAGGAAATGTAGCGGAAAATGTAGACGATGACAGTCCTCCCTTCGAATTAGACTCACAATGCGAAACATTGAGTCAATTGCCCGTTGTGGATTTAGGCGAAGATTTTGATTGGAATAATTACTCGACTACGGATACTGCAGATACAAGTGAGAAAGAAAACGCAAGGCAGAATGAAAATACATCAGTCTCACCAGTACAGAATAAATCAGGTGCGAAAAGGCAGAGTACATTAATCAAATGGAGCAAAGGACGCATGTCCGATTTAAAGGTAAGCACTTTGCAGTGAATTCGATTAAAGGAATTTTGTGACGATTAAATTACTTTCAATAGGGCGGTACAGATGTGCAGCCTTGTAACGATGCCAAGGTCAATGAGGAATTACAAAGTGATTCGTATCGCAAAAATATATGCGACGGTTTCATCAAGTTTACTAAAAAAATCAGACCACAACGTGAGTACAGATTGAAAAAGTGTTGAGCACAATGTATAATGAATATTTCGTTTTTCAGTCTTAGAAAAAAATCCTGATCTGTCGATAGCCCAAACTGCATTAATGCTAAGTGAGCTGTGGAAAAAATTATCATCTGAAGAACGCGGTTACTACAGAGATGTCGCACATGAAGAAAAGTTGGAGTTTGAAAAACAGAAGCAGGAAACGAGTGAAAAGGAGAAGCAGGAAGCTGAGAAAAAACAGGCACTAGATTCTAAAAGGACGAGAAATAGATTGTTGAAAGCATTGGACAAGATGAAGGAAAAAAATTCTGAAAACAAGAAAAATTTGTTACTGAGGACCATTGTTCCATGGGACATGGACTTGAAAAAAGTGACTGAGAGTTTCCTTGATAAGTAAGCGTTACAAAGTTCTCGTGTAGGTATAAACATTACATGTTTTGTTATTTGCTACTTAATTTACATGTTACAGTCCAACATGTGAAAATAATAATCTAATTGTTGGAACTATGAGCCCTGATTTGTACATTGTTCACAAATACACACAGATTTGGCTTCTAAACATTGTACGGCTTAAAAAGGAGTTAAATGTATCTGCTACTGGTGTACATGAGGTAAGATTGGTATTCATAAAGATATTACTCATTCTCACATGATATTACTCATCAGTTAAATATATTGAATTACAGGGAGGTGCATCTAATACAGAACAACTTTTGAAACAGTGGTTTTCTACGAAAGACGATTTGTCAGTGTTATATCCACTGCATGTATTATCTTAGTCTGAACTATACATTAACAATTTGTTTAAGCATAAGTGTTCTGTTAAGTTTAAAATAAAAATGTACCTGTTGATCGTTTTACTTTGTACATACATTTTCATGTCAGAATATTTAAATAAAACTTTTACAATCGACGTTACTAATTTGGAGACAATCCATTTATGGCTTTATTAATACGGAACGAATGATTTAGATTCACACATTGTAATTTTGCGAAAGTCAAGAGGTTTCATTTCTTCATTTCGTGTTTGCCCTTACTGTCCAATACCTGTTTTTCCCATCTTTCTCAAAAGTTTATTGACCTACGTTACGAAACATAAAAATAAAAATGAGATATTAATAAAGTAATAAAAAGCAGAATTACAGGACTAATTCTGTACATCAATTCGCATCAATCTATGGCGAACACATGTCAAATAGCCATTTATGATATTAAGACCATTAAATGCAATATCGCATAGAATGATGTATCGCCCATGCCGGGACTAATTTTGATTGGTTAATGTATAAGTGTTCCTAAATTCGGCACTACACGTGCAATTAACAGGACCTTGTTTTTACGGCGAAAGAATAATGACCAGCGCACTGCTTTCAACGAAATTATAAAATTAAACGAAAGTTTCATACGGAAACTTTACTATTCAATTTTTTATCGATTTCAACGGTGGCAATACTGTTACGTAAACAGAAGTGTTAGGGGAGTATTCGTCTCCAGTGAATATAAAGTGTATATTTTGTATTTTTCCTATTAATTGTTACTTTACGAGAATACTTATTAATCGGCTATCGACAATAGCACGATTTCCATTTCCACCGATTTTTTTTTCAACGATCGGAACGAAAAAAAAATGTCGTTTGCCGCTTAAAAGATTCGATATGTTGAAAATCGTTTAAAAACGTACTAATCCCAGTTTGAAGCTTTTATCAATGAAAATATCACATTACGAGGTGTATCGTACGAATGCAGGAATACGTGTAGAATTTACTTAACGATAATACAGTTTGCTCTTGAAAAGCACCATGAACGGTTAAAGGCTGAAAGTTTTCAATCTATAGAATTGAAATTTGTGGCGGGTTGTTGGCTGCCATCTTGGACCTCGCTCGTTTGAGAAGCCGGCCGCCCGCAAAAATCTTTGAGTTTCACGCGTTCGCGCGGCTTCACGTATTCCGTAAGCGGTTTGCGTGATTTCACGACGAATTTCCAGATCTGGCGCGGTCGATTCAATCAAGATTCGGGTCCGGAATGTATTAGGTGAGTCCGAAATAAGTCAACGTTAATTTCCTGATCGCGATGGCGTGTGATTTATCTCGTACATGTGTGTTCGTGCCTTGTGCTTGTGCGTGCTTCTCTATTTCATGTAGCAGATAGCGGATTAATTTTTACCTCGGTTTATCTTCAATCTCGAGAATATTGCAGTTTTTCATAAGCATAATTCTTCTTTAGTCCTCTGACGGGCCATTCTCGGGCCCGTAATTATAAATTGCTGAAACGAACCGGTAGTCTTCGGTAAAGTTACAATCAATAGACATCTGTGTAATATGCTTTTCGTTCATCGTAATTACCGAACACATTTCTTTCCTCGTCAGCCTCTCGTGTCGCGTTAAATGATTTCCCGTACGCCCGAGGTTCCATTTCGCGGCATAGAATGATTCCCGTCGAGATTCTTACCTTCCTAACCACGTAAACGATAATTCCGATTAAATTTTTTTCAACTTTGTTGCATAGGTACTTCCAGTAGAAAATACGTCATAACATTCGTAAAACGATTCGGTCACGTATTTCAGCATTCATATTTCCAACAAAATACAATGGTAATTAATAGTTATTCCGAGTACTTTTAATTTCTTTTATTCTGTTGCTGTAGTGTACGTTCAAGAAGTATCTCTATTATTATTATTTGGTGCACAACCATTTTCATTCGATAAGTTGTACGTAACACAATCGTTGTGCATTTCGATGTATCAGTTTGCTTTTGTACATGGAACTCTTCTTTTTCATTGCTTACAAACTCGTTGAAAACAATGAGAACGTACCGCTTTACTTTAAAGTATAAACATAGTAACCGGAGACATTGCTTTCTTTTATAGTTATTCGAATAATTCTCCGAGCAATTAAAATGAATTTGTATTCTTTTAGCGTTTCAATGTTCCTTTTGTCATTGAATATAACAATGAAATGAGATTGTCAAATTTGAAGTTCTGAGTGCAGTGGTCTGTAAGCATTTTGTCATTTATTTTTTAATGTGAATTTTTTTTAATGACTCAGGTGTACTTTTTTCCTCGCGCATTCATAATTGGGTGAGAGGAGGAGTAAAAGTAACTAGATCTTGTAAATTTTTGATAGACAACGGTGAAAGCATAGCAATCAACAAAACAGATTATAATACTTATACATTGGGGAGAATGGCATATCCTAGTAGAGCGCGAGTTTACACCGACGTGAATTCACACAAACCTAGAGATTATTGGGACTATGAATCTTATGTTGTCGATTGGGGGTAAGTAAACATTCGGATCCATGTAAGTACACGCTTCTTTATTTCAATGATTTCTTTGATTTATAATCGACCTGTTTTTATTATACAGACAGCAAGATGATTATCAGTTAGTAAGAAAATTAGGCAGAGGAAAATATAGCGAAGTATTTGAAGCTATTAACATCACAAATAACGAGAAGTGTGTTGTAAAAATTTTAAAGGTATGACAATTTATTCTAGCCTTCAAGTTACGGGATCGTCCTTCTCCAGAATCTATAATTTCCGTTTTCTTTGAATTTTTAGCCTGTAAAAAAGAAGAAGATAAAAAGAGAGATTAAAATCTTAGAAAACCTTAAAGGGGGGACCAATATAATCACACTCCAAGCAGTTGTTAAAGATCCAGTATCGAGGACACCGGCATTGATCTTCGAACATGTGAACAACACAGATTTCAAGCAGTTATATCAGACATTAACAGACTACGACATTAGATACTACCTCTACGAGTTATTAAAAGTGCGTGTATTGTTAAGTGCAATGGAAACAAGTTCGAGATTATTATTTTACTAGATGTAGGTGTACATTATAGGTTCAAAGAAGAGTTCGAAAATATTGATTATTTTATGCAAGTATACTTATCTGCGAATGCTAAAGATTTTCAATGAGTCATATATTTGAAAGCGCAAACTATTCTTTTATATTCTTTAACGAACACAACGAGTAAGTTTACCCGTGAACGCGTCAGAGAATATAAAATTTTCCTCTAATTCAGTAATGCTTCTGAAATTTTCGAACTCGTGAATAGTTCTTTAAGTAAGTAGCGTGCAAATTCACTTTATATTTCAATTCAGTTTTCATCTGTAGCAGTGCTAGAAGCAAAACGAACGTGAACGTGTCAGACGTGAGAATTATTCTATCATTCTGTTTCCTTAGGCATTGGATTATTGTCACAGTATGGGAATAATGCATAGAGATGTCAAACCGCACAACGTTATGATAGATCACGAAAATCGGAAATTGCGGTTAATTGATTGGGGTCTAGCAGAATTTTACCATCCTGGTCAAGAGTACAATGTACGAGTAGCTTCACGTTATTTTAAAGGCCCAGAACTACTCGTAGATTACCAGGTTTGTGATATCAATACTGACCAGTATTCGATACACACACGTATATGTATAATCTAGTGACAATGCCGAGTAACGGTTGCTCTTTATATACCGCAGATGTACGATTATTCGTTAGATATGTGGTCTCTTGGATGCATGCTCGCGAGTATGATATTCAGGAAAGAACCGTTTTTTCACGGACACGACAATTACGACCAGTTAGTTAGAATTGCAAAGGTTCTCGGAACCGAAGAATTGTTTGAATACCTTGACAAGTATCACATCGAATTGGATCCTCGTTTCAATGACATATTAGGCCGGCATTCGCGCAAACGTTGGGAACGTTTCATGCATTCGGAAAACCAACATTTGGTGTCTGCCGAGAGCCTGGATTTCCTTGACAAACTTTTGCGCTATGACCATTACGAGAGACTCACCGCACGCCAAGCTATGGAGCATCCCTATTTCTGTAAGTACAACGAACACCATTCAGTATCCTACTTAACTTAATATTATTACTATTATTGTTATTATTATTAATATTCGTGATATACCTGTTAACGAATTCAAGTCTCATCATCCTCTATGTGTTTTAGTCCCAATAGTGAAAGATCAGAATCGATTAAATATGGTATCATCGTCACCTACTCCCATGACAGGTTCGTTGCCTGTAGGTGAGTAACGGCCCAGGTAATGTCACCACCACGATTTCCAATTTATAATTATTTAACCATATCATTCACGTACTGCTGAATCGACCACCACACCACGAGAGAACGCCATAAAAAAGAAAGAAAGAAAGAAAGACAGAAAGAAAGAAACTTTTTCATCCGCATCCCCGAATACGATGCGCGTTGATCGAGAACATCCGTGAAGTTCGTAATTATAATTCGGATTCACAATTTCTATTTTATAATATTTATAAAAAACGAACGAAATACCACCACCGGGGTCTACGTACGTTGTATTTATGTCGTTAATATCCACGGATACGCGGAGCTCGGATTGGCGCCTGTGGTTAACGACGCGAAGAATCCAGCCGTAGACATTAAAGAGAGTCCGGTCTCGCCGTCTGAACAAGCTTCAACCGATTCGCAATGACGGGAACCGCCGCTCTTCTTGGTGTAAAGTGTTGAAGCGTTGAGCGTTGGAAACACTCAGTATATTCAAAAAGAGAAAAAAAAAGAAAAAAAATGTATCGTTAACAGAGGGTGGCAGCCGTTGGATATATCATTCCCATTGCGAATCACTTGAAGCGAGAAACTACGTTTACGCTTTACGCAAGGTCGTTCCAGGCACCTAAATAACGAACGGACAATGAAATGTATAAGCGCATCCGTGGCCAGAATAGAAACCATGTTATTGTCAGTGATGTATATTCGATTCAGAGAAATTCAGAGACAGAGAAAAATTCAGAGAGGAACAGAGAGAAAGAGAGAGAGTGTGCGTCTGTCTGTCTGCCTGTGTGCGTGATATGTGACCGTCCGAGAGAGTGAAAGAGAGGAACAGGAAGAGCGTGCTTGTGGCGCGTGAGCATCCGAGAGAGTCAGAGAGAGTGAAAGAGTGAGAAAAGTATCGAATGACCAGCGCGGTTTATATAATACAATAGAGAGATATGGGGAAAGAGTGAGAGAGAGAGAGAGAGAGAGCGTGAGTGTGCGCGCGCGTGGGCGTGTATGAGAGGGAGAGAATGGGATTGAAAGAAAAGAAAACATGCGAAATAAAGTAATAACGGCCCTTAACAGCGCGGAGCGATCTTCTTTTGCTGCGAGCGAGATACATGTTCTTGTTTTTTACGGTATTCGTTGTACTTGAAGAAAATTTCCAATTCTCACGACAACCATGGTTTTTATCGTCCCTAGTTTTCTTTCATTAACGAGAGCGAAAGACAGAGAACAAGTGAGAGACGGAATGAGAGAGAGAGAGAGAGAGCGAGAGAGAGAGAGAGAGAGAGAGAGGAGAAGATCGTTTCGGATGACCGTGTAGGCGTGACTACAGAAAGATATGCGACTAAGTAAAATGTTTGATTTGAAATATTCAAACGATTCAAGTCTGTGTCGTATTATGATGATGATGATGATGATGAAGATGATGATGATGCTGATGATGATGATGATGATGATGATGATGATGATAATGATGATGCTGATGATGATAATGATGATGATGATGATGATGATGATGATGATGATAATGATGATAATGATGATGCTGCTGATGATGATGATGCTGATGATGATGATGATGATGATGGTGATGATGATGATTGTCGAACGATCGAGAATTCGAATAAACTGTATAAAGTGCTGCCGATTTTCTTTCACATCGTCGCATTGACGGATCTCGAGAGTCCTCGGGGGTTACCCATTTCTCGCCGGTTCCGCGTCGTGGAACGTTGCCTCCTCCTACATCGACAGAATCCGGTGACACGACGACGAAGTCGCCACGCGTCAGTGTATCACTATTTGAAGGAAAATGTTTGATTCCGCCGTCAACGACGCGATCGTAGGAGAAATTAATTTATTTAAATACGGCCCCGCATTTTTACCGATACCGCTTTATGGTAATAACATGCGTGATGTACACTGTATTATATGCTATGTAATATATTATATATATATATATATATATACATATACGAACACACACAGACATACAGATTCAATGACACTCATCATATATATATATATATATATATGTGTGTATATATACATATATACTATACTCATTGTGCAATTAAAGTCTTGTAATTTTTGGAGAGGAGTGTAGTGCACAAACACGCGAACAAACAAAACAAACGAAACAAACAGACACACCGTTACAGAAGCAAGCGCGTGATTGGGTCGCTAATCACGAGAATGTATTTTCCATTAAATACCGAACCGTGCTTAAACGACAACTGGACTTGAATTGCTCGGTAATTTCAAAGCAGGCATTTTTCAGTCGGTGTGCGCAGAGTTAGTGTCTCTTTCCTCGTTGCGTTACGATAAGTGTTCCTTTATTATTCTCTTCTACTTTTTTTTTCTCTTTTTTTCCCCTCTCTCTCTATTCATATATATATATTGTATACTCTCTCAATTGTCTCTCTGTTTTTCCCTTGATTCGTGAAACTGTTGCAAAGAATCAAACATTTTCGTTTAGGTATTGATAGCTCTCGCGAGGGGCTTGATCCCATCCCTAGACGTGACTGCGAGCAGCATCATGCCGGTTCATGGAACGGACGGACCGAAAAATGCGAGAGAAGATGGAAATGGGACACAGGATGGAACAAAGTATTCGTCGCGTCCATCGCATCCTTTACACACGATCTCGGACTTTTCACCCGTTACACCTGACCACACCTGACCGACCGCCTTACGTTTCAGCCGTGTCCGCAGGCTTGAGAAGAGAAAAAGAACCAAAAAAACAAAAACAAACAAAAAAAAAAATAATAGCTCTGCGCAAGCTACACCCAGTGAGAACCAGATGCGAGCGCCGATTCCGTTTCGTTTCGTTCTCGGACGGTCGCTCCCTCGTGTTCCTCGGCTCGCGGGGAACCACCCCCCCCGAACACAGCACTGCGCGTCCCGTGTAAACGTCCGTCGAGCTGTAATCGCACCGTGCGCGCACAACTTCGACTCTTCGAACGGTGTTCGAGAATGGTGTTTCCCGAAAGTGTGTCGAGCGTATAGACAAAAAGAAAAACTATATTCTATTCTTTCCTCTTTCTGTTGTTTTTTTTTTTATATATTTTTTCTAAAGGGCACGGGTTTGGGGACGACGGTTGTAAACAATTGGCTGGTTCGGGCCGTTCGCGTCTCGAGCATCGCTTTAGCTCTGTCTGTTGCGTAACTTCCTATGCACACCGGCGCGCGTGTGTGCGCGGGACTGTCCCTTGATTGACGCTGCTACCGATGTCACGGTCCTGGGGGAATCCCGGTTGTACGGTTCGTTGAGCCGCTCATTGGCCAAATCGGATGAATCCAGTTCTGTTCTTTTTTTTAAAATGATTCTCTTCTATTTTTTTTTTTTTTTGTAATTTTATCGTCAAACCGCCCAATCGATTCGTAGGATCTTATTTTTTAGGATAAAGCTACTTTGCCACGCGGTTTGGTATCGTGGAACAACATTGGCCATGGAAAGGGAAGCGTCTCGATCAGTCGAAAGCTGCACCTGTAACAATAAAGTGAAATGCACAATCGTGGAATTGGTCTGTTTGGTTGTTCCGTTCGACGAGAGATTTCTAATCGTCGGCCGTCTCCGTTCGGCTTCCGACTTTCCGTTTGCGCGGGGGTGAACCGATCTTTGGCCAGCGAGTAGTTCAATCGCGTTCGGAGTTCCGTCGGCCGGACGACGATCGGCGACGATCGTGATTTCGCGGGACATTGACGACGAACGAAACGATCGCGAAGCAAAGGAATAACGAAGAAAAGAGAAAAGAAAAACTAGAAAGAATAAAGAAAAGCCACTCTTTGCATCTGGAAAATGCGCTCGCGCTCCGACGCGACACCCACGTATACTCACATGACGTACACACGCATTCGTACATTACACACATACACAGACACACTCGGAGAGTAAACGAATACAAAAGATACGATACTTACAGATACGTACACACGTATACGTTCTCACACATGTACACGTAACTTAGGCCGCTCGGTTTAGTACTTTTAACGATGATAAAAATGTTCGTTTATATCTGATACAATGATAGTTGAATAAAATGTTTGTTATAGCCAAGTATCCTTTGTGCTCTGTGAATACCCGTGCAAATCCATGATCAGGGAATCACCCGTAACGCTCTCTTACACGCGACTCGTGCTCTCGTGCAGCGTCTCTCGACGGATACGTTAGAAATTTCTCGGAATCTTACAAAATCCCGCGCACCGTTTTCATCCTTCTCTGCGGGCGTTTTTCGTTTGCCTCGTTTCCGACCGACGACGTCTCTGAGTTGAAACATTGTGCCCTGCAAGCGACTCTCGCGTAGTGCTGGTGCAGCTTCTGACACGACGATTAATCAAAGATCCATGCGTGCGAATATAGAAACGTCCGTGAAAGATTTCCAAATGGAAACGGAAATCGAACTCAATCGCGAAGAGGACGGTTGAGTCGACACGCACTCAGCATCGCCAATGTGTTCCTTATCGGATTGAACCTGTAATTAATTTATATACGAATATATAAGTCGATTCATTGTGTATATTTGGAAAAAGAGAAATATTCACCGTGCGCGTGAATGTGTGAGAGAGAGAGATTGAGAGAAAGAGAGATTGAGAGAGAGAGAGAGAGAGAGAGAGAGAGAGAGAGAGAGAGAGAGAGAGAGACGTACTTTTAATGTATGTATAGGAAATAGAGCCACACTCCACTTGTACACCGTGTTCTTTCGTCCTGTCTCGAAAGAATCCGTCAGTTCCTATACGTATAAATTTTGCACATAAAGTACGGTGAATTCGATATAAATAAATAAATAAATAAATATATATATATATATTATATATATATGTACGTTAGCGTATTAGCAACAGATGCGTACTCTATTCAAGCGGAGTGTGAATTAAGAGAATTCAACGAGCGACGCGTGGCTCTCGAGCATTAATCAGTTAAAACGGAATATTGTCATTGTTTATTTAATCCGACGTGCGTCGTTTTTGCCTTGTTAACCGTTATTTTAAGGCTCACGTGTATATATATATATATATATCTATATCTATATATACATGTATATATATACATATATGTGCGCGCGTGTGTATATTTTATTTTTCAATATCGCATTAAAAAGAAATATATATATATTTATATATATATACATATATAATAAACATACGGAAAGTTGAAGTTGTTTTGGCGGGAAAACAGTCGGCTGCTACGGGGGCCACACGCGCGGCAGAACGGACACGCGCTATAGACGTATACAAATCTGTAGGAAGAGAAAAGAGGATTGCTCCGTGTAACGGTAGTGAATTATAAATACAATTTAATTTATTCCGCTTACGATTATCCCTGCGCGTCGTTGCCAGCCGGACGGCTTTCGTTTTTCATTTCTAGCGGGCAAAAACGACGCGAACGTGGCTCGTTCGTCCATGTTCCACCGCCCTCCTCCCTGATCGCCGTGCACGCGTTCGATTTCACGATAATCCGGATCGAGCTCTCTCTAATCGAAACCTGCGAGCGAACTGAAACGAACGGGGGAGAAGAAAAGGGAGGTTACTTGTCACCGAGACGAATTAATATATGTATTACATTGTGAATTTGAAACTTTGACGTTTCGTCTCGTCGTGATTTTCAATGGGCAGAGCATTCTGTCGTCGGACCGTGTATTTCCTTTTCTTTTTGTTCCGTCGTCCTGTCCCGTGGAAACGAGCACTGGATTTCAACGTACCGGAAGCATGTACACTTCGAATGGTCAATTGCGTCACATTTTCTCTTCCCGATTCTCCCTTCGGGGAGGGGAAAACGGGAGGGTTGTTTTCTTTCGAACGAATGCGGGATTATTTGTAAAATAAAGTATTTTGACACGGCTGAGGTATGACAATAAAATTGGCCAAAGTGTATGAGCTGGTTTGATTTGAAACCTAATCAACGGCGAGCAAAACGATGAATTAATAGGATAGTTACTAATACCGTGTTATCGTGCGGGCTCGTTTCATGATGTTTACCCGGGAATCAGCGATACGATGATCGAATGGTGAACCATGATAAGTCGCTCTACGTGGACACGACGCGAGGCTCAGGCGCATGTACGATGTAACAATGTAATGTGTATGGTTTACGACACAGAACGACGCCTTGTAATGAGACGAAAATAACGATGCTGTATAGGATTGATTAAAGAGAAGGCAAATACAATTTCGTTTATATCAAAGGGGACGAACTTTTGGAATGAATTAATCCTTATTGGTTGCTGGGATCGATTGACGGTTTCGATAGCTTTGACAAGTTGGATTTGAGTACATGAACGTAATCTGTACTAATCTATGGCTTGAAGACGTGGGATAATGTCACGTGTTAACGAGTAATGGAAATGTATTAGATATTGAAAGAATATTTAAGGGAAGAACTTGTCGATGCTTCGTGTTTTGGAATCGTTTGACGTATGTCACTCTGAAGAGTGACAGGTTATGTTCTCAGTCATGGGATTCTCGAATGCTATGAGAATAAACGATAAATGCTGACGGGAATTCGAAAATATTACTTTATGCACTTGTTTGTTTGTATTAACGATTCAGGAAATTTTGTGGAGATCGGGTGTACACCTACTGTGACACGTATACATACGTAAGCGTACTTTCTTTTGCCATCTATGATTTGTCTGGAGCAAACGCGTGTACAGTGACATCATCGTGTTTGAGAAACATATTCTGTGTGCGATATAGAGTCGAATTTAATTCTAACAATGGATCAGATCGAAGAATTACAACGTCGAATAAAGGAGTTGGAAAATGAATTGTTGGAGGAACAAAGCAAAAACATGTTATCAACCAGAGAAAAGATAGAACATATGTCAAGTGAAGTGGTTGATTCAAACCCTTATAGGTAATTTTCTTCTTTTTGATGTTTGTTCGTTGAATAATTTAAAGCAGGCAGGAAATGTTAATATTGTTGTACTTTTCTGATCAGTCGGCTAATGGCTTTGAAGCGCATGGGAATAGTGGACAATTATGAAAAGATAAGGGAAATGTCGATAGCTATAGTTGGTGTAGGTGGAGTTGGAAGTGTGACTGCAGAAATGCTCACGAGATGTGGCATAGGAAAGGTATCTATCTGCTTTATACATGTTTGAAGATTGATAATCCTTAATTTTTTAATCAGTGAATGTTATAAATTCTAGTTAATACTGTTCGATTATGATAAAGTGGAGATGGCAAACATGAACAGGCTCTTCTTTCAACCACACCAGGCTGGTCAAAGTAAGGTGGAAGCAGCAGCGAAAACATTACAATACATTAATCCTGATGTGAATATTGAAACACATAATTACAACATTACTACTGTGGATCACTTTGATGATTTCATGAAAACCATAAGGTACAGGGAATGACACACCAAAGATTAGAAGTTTACATACTTACAGAGTAAATTTCATTTTTAGCTCATCCAGTTTAAGCAAAGGGCCGGTAGATTTAGTACTAAGTTGTGTAGATAACTTTGAAGCACGAATGGCAATTAATACTGCCTGTAATGAGCTAAACCAGAAGTGGTTCGAAAGTGGAGTCTCTGAGAATGCTGTTTCTGGACACATTCAGTTTATCATTCCTGGAGAGACTGCTTGCTTTGCGGTGAATAGAAATTATAATCAAAATATGAATGTACCTTCAAACTCATTAATTACTTCTCTACTAGTTCCATATCATTTTTAGTGTGCCCCTCCATTGGTAGTAGCAGAAAATATAGATGAGAAGACACTAAAGCGGGATGGCGTTTGCGCAGCTTCTTTGCCTACAACTATGGGAATTGTGGCTGGATTTTTAGTTCAAAATACGTTGAAGTATCTTTTACACTTTGGTGATGTGTCCTATTACTTAGGTTACAATGCTATGCAAGATTTCTTCCCTAAAATGACATTAAGGCCGAATCCAAATTGCGACGATAGATATTGCAAAGAACGTCAAAAAGAGTACGCATTAAAACCGAAACCCCAGCTAAAAGAAAAAGAAATCATAGAAGATAAACCATTACACGAAGACAACGAATGGGGTACGACAATAATATAAAGGAAATGGTATCAGAAAAATAAATGGTCATTAATTTAATTGATGTGATTTTACTATAGGAATTTCACTCGTCGATGAGCAAGATCAACAGGTGGATGAGAACGAACGTCCAGCGTTTATGGGAGTGAGGGAAGCTCACAGTTTACCGTCTCGTTCAAACGATTCGCAGAACCATGATATGCCAACCGAAACAGGCCCAAGTCTAGAGGAACTTATGGCTCAAATGAAATCCATTTGAATTTCATTTAATTCGCATTCGAAGGATTTCTTTGGCTTTTACATATAACTTGAGTAACATCAAGTCTACACTTCTACTATGGGAAACAGTGAAATAAAACGCAGATTCACAATGAGATAATACTCTATACACTGTATCTTGAGAATAGAATGAGCTAATATTTGTACATTTGTCAGAAATTTCCCATAATATGTTTTGGTTGTGATTAAATTTTTATTCAAGAATATCACAGTATTTATTGAACTCTTCCAACCAGATACTCTGAACTATCAATTCTGACTTATCACCTCATCAATTAATAAATAATCATTTTCTGCGTCGATATCATGGCGTCATAATTATTCAGTTTCCTGTTCAATTAAGTATTTAATGTTAAAAATTGTAAAATGCATTTAATGAAGGAACAAATTGCGCGCCAAAAGTAAGTTTTATATTCCACCGTGAAAGGCGCCACTGTCCATTAAATCACATTTTCTTTATAAAACAGAATTTTAAATATTAATTAAAACCTTCACCAGTGGTAATTACTGCTGATGATTATCCATTCTCAGGATATCAATAGATAATTTACCTTTATTCAGAAGGATATTCAATCGCAAGTAGCTTAATACTTTACATGCAGAAACTTTATGTTAAGTTTACTAACACACTGTATAGTTTCGTGTTCCCGCTATATCTGTCAATTTGAAAAGTTCGGTTAAAGTTTGTCGGGTGCCAGTCGAAAAACAGGCGATCTTTAGGAAGAAGCAGAGATATTCTGTATTTTATAATAATACGAGTTTGTAGAATTTTAAACCAGTGAAACTTACAGATATCCGGATGGATGAAAGCTTTAATCGGTGGCGCGATTCGCCTTCTAAAAGGGAAATGTCCTTAGTTATTTCTGACAGCGAGGAAGATGTTGAAAGTGTGGGTAAAGAACAAATATTTGTTATCGAGAGCAGTGAGAGCAGCATGAATGTTTCTGGAAGAGCAACCCCGGATGTGTAAGCAAGTGCTTTCAGTTTTCTTATTACGCCGGCGGTATTTTTATAATTACGTTTGTTTTTAATTATTTTAGAGACATTGTACCAAAGAGATCTACTTTATCGGAACGTCTTATTAAACAAACTATTAGAAAGCATATGCCTTATTATTCCGACAATGATAATGAGGATGATGGTGATGATGATGATGATAGCCATAGAGATGATGATGATGATTATGAAGATGATAGCCATGGAGATGATGATGATTCTAATGATAACAGTGACAGAATTGGTATGGATCATATCTTTTACAAGGTAATGAATTTTGAAATAAAATAGCTACATTATAAATTAATTGTTTTATAGAGGAGACTGAAAGAGATAATGCAATGGTTATCAAGCAAGACAGGTTTCAAAACACCAGAAAGAAAAACTTGAATGACTCTGAATCCAGTGCTTCTAGTGCATACGAGATTGGGTCTAAGGATAGTTCCATAATAGAACAAGTCAATGATGTTAGCATGCATTCATCAGACATAGAGCCAAGAGATCAACATAACTCTTTAAACAGTAAGTTCAATACAGCTAGCAGTACATTCCAGATACAATTCTTTACAGACAGTTTATAGAACTACTTTAACTTGATTCTAGATGTTACCATGGATGAAAAGAATAGTTCAGAATCAGAAGTTGCAATATCATTTGCAAAACAGGAGATTGGAGTTGGTAATATAGATCCACTTGTCGCACAAAAAAGAGCTTTACTAGTTTTTAAGATGGAGAAGTTAGAGAAGCAGCTGGCACAGGCAAAAGTAAGTTCATTCCTTTGCAGAAGACACGGAGAAGGCGATTTTCAATTTGACTACCTATTCATTTTATTTTTCAGTTATTATTACAAGCCGGTAACATTGACTTGTTACCAGACAAAGGCGAAAGAATACGCGTGAGTATCGCGAAGCAAGAAAAAGAGATTGAAGAAGTTGCAATTGAACTGGCAAACACTCCTCTGACGCAAAAGTTTGAAGCAAACCAAAATCCTGTCAAGCAAGAACTGATGGTCGTTAAAGAAGAGTTCAAATTTCCAGATGACTGGTATTCCAATAAGGCTGATTCCTCCTACAATGTAGACATTATACCAATGCAACCTACATCGTCCCCAGATAAGAAGGAACTCGGTAAAAAGGCTCAAGCGACTCTGGACAGAGAGTTAGCGTTGACGGTCGACAGATTACAAGACTTACACGGATCTTTGATCGCGAGGCCATCGGAGGAGGAAAGGGCGGAAGATCCGCGAGGGTTGAAGGTCAAGTTAATGCCGCACCAGCAACACGCGTTGGCATGGTTGTCGTGGAGAGAGCAACAGAAACCTCCAGGCGGTGTGCTCGCCGATGACATGGGTCTGGGTAAAACATTGACGATGATATCACTGATCATAGCGAGCATTGAACAGAAGAAATTGAAGGACTCAGACGATGCCAGTGACGACGAGTGGACGGACAGCACGACGCCGTTGCGGCACAAAGGTGGCACGTTGGTGGTTTGCCCAGCGTCTCTGTTGTCACAGTGGGACAAGGAAATCAGTAGTCGGTGCAAGCGTGGTATGCTTTCGGTCGAGGTGTACCACGGTACCAATCGGGAAAGTGTTCCAAAGAGACTGGCGAAGAACGACGTGGTTATCACAACGTACAACATATTGACTCGTGAAGTGAAATCAAGAACTACGGTGTACAAGATCCGATGGGAGCGCGTGATATTGGACGAAGCACACATCATACGCAATCACAAAAGCCAAGCATCAGAAGCAGTGTGCTGTCTAGCAGCGAACAAACGTTGGGCTCTAACCGGCACCCCCATTCAGAACAAGGAGATGGATTTATACTCTATACTAAAGTTCCTGAAGTGTTCACCCTTCGATGACCTACGTGTGTGGAAGCGGTGGGTGGACAACAAAAACGCAGCCGGTCGCCAGAGGCTGGCAACCGTGATGAAGACTCTGATGTTACGCAGAACAAAGCAGGAGCTGCAAGCCAAAGGTGCCCTGGGAAGCTTGCCCGACAAGTGCGTAGAAGAAGTGATGGTGAAGCTCGACCCGCAGGAGCAGTTGGTCTACGAAAAGGTTCTGATATACTCTCGCACGTTGTTCGCTCAGTTTCTGTCACAAAGAGCCGAGAAAGATCACATGTACGACTTGGCTTCTGGAAAGTATGACAAACCAACGTTCCTTTCTAATCCAAGTACGTCTACAGTAAGACACAGACTCCTCATTGTACCTTCTAACGTCAGAATCCTTTAAACATTCACGATTCCTTTGCAGATAAGGACACACAGTTCACAAAAGCGCAGAACAGATTACTGTCGATGCACGCCGACGTCAAGACCCACGAAATTTTGGTTCTGTTGCTGAGACTGCGGCAAATCTGCGTTCACCCGTCGCTGATCCATGCGATGCTGGACCAGGAGGACATGAAGGAGTCCGGGATCACCGAGACGGAGAATATGGACCCCAAATTGATCATGCAGATGAACGGTATATCGCTGACGGATCGCGAAGAGGACGAGGAGAATGAACAAGAAATAGGGATCGACCACAGGGTGGTCGCCAATTTGCTCACGTCCACGAACCCGGTCTTCCAGACTGACCGCGCGAGTTCCAAGGTGAGTGTCATTTTACAAAATATGGGAAGACAATCGTTCCAGTATTATGTGATTATTACATGATGTCTGCACGCAGATGAAAGCAGTGCTCGGCACAGTGAAGGATATCTTACAAAAAGGCGACAAACTGATAATCGTCTCGCAGTGGACAAGTATGTTGAACATCGTTGCATCCTATTTGCCTTCGCTGAAGGGCGCCAGCTTCAACATGTTCACTGGCAACGTGCCAATCAAGGAGAGACAGGTATTTCTCATGAAGTATCGGTTCTCGGTGTGCGATGGATACTTTGGGATCTAATTCGCGTTAGGGAACTTTCTAGGGTATAATGGACGCCTTCAACGAGCCGGAGTCCGACCCAAGGATACTGCTACTGTCGCTCACCGCGGGAGGCGTCGGATTGAACCTCGTCGGTGGCAATCATCTGCTGTTGATCGACATCCACTGGAATCCGCAGTTGGAGGTGCAGGCGCAGGACAGGATTTACCGCTTCGGCCAAACGAAGAATGTCTATATATACAAGTTAGTGCGGCGATAATTCTATCACGAGGCTAACGAGACTCGAGTTACAGTGGACAATTTATTTGCAGGTTCATCTGCAAGGACACGATCGAGGAGCGCATCAAACGCCTGCAGGAGAAGAAGATGGAGATAGCGCAGAACGTCCTGAGCGGCGACAAGAACTCGGTGGTCTCGAAGCTGAGCCTCAACGATCTCAAATCTCTGTTCGCTCTCTAAAGTCTAAAGCGAATCATATACATATATACATAGTAATATAAAAATATAACGGTAAGGTACACTAGTTTCCAATGCACTCCGCCTATCGATGCAACGTGATGTACAAACAGTCCTCGGGAATTTTTATTAATGAAAATATAAAATGCGAGAAGGGTGTATCACGTTAATTTGGAGAATCCCTCGGTTTTCCACGACTCCTCGTTACCGTCGCTCTCGGCCTTCGCGTGTTTCCTCTGTCTCATCTTGCTGTGCCGAACGCCGTAACAGAAGTATATGCTAAGTCCTACAAGATAGAACATAATTATTCATTCTTCCGCCGTGATTCTTCTGCAACTCCGTTTCCTTCGCGCGTGCTCACCTACTAGCATCCATATCAGGAACCGCACCCACGTCATGATGTCCAGCATCAGCATCAAGTACACGTTGATGATGATGCTGAGCGCGGGCAAAAAGGGCACCAACGGAACCTGCGGATTCGCGTGTCAAAGTGCGCTTCAAGACCATAGACCCACGTTAAAGTACTCACCGAGAAGGCTAGCTTCTTCCCGGAAGTCGGCTGCTTGTAGATGAACTGGAGGACGAGTAACAGAGCGGCCACCAGGACCGTCAGGGGCACGACGACTGCGGGCGTTCCCTTCGCGACGTGGTCGGAGTAGAACGCGAATATCACGCCGATGCAAATGCTCAGGACAACTGCGAGAAGATAACGGTGATCAGTTGTGAGAGCGAACCATGGAAGAACAAACCACTGAAGAACAAACGGTCCTCACGGTAGCAAACGACCAGGTACGTGACGATTCGCGACGTCGACCTCGTCGCGTGTTTCAGCCCGTTGGCGTTGATCAGCTGCTTCAGGACGAACGCCACCGTCCTCGGGTCGCGGTCCTCCTTCTTCTCGTACGCCTCGCTCTCCTCGTACCTGAAGCAAGAGCCGAGCCAGCTGAAGAACCGACCATCGCGTGGAGCCTGGACAATCTTACCGGAGTATCAGCACGCAGGTGGCGACGATCGAGTAGGCGAGCAAGGTCCCGATGCTCATCATGTTAACGAGCTGCGTCAGCTCGAATATCGCAGCCAGCACACCTGCAAAGATCAGTGTACTAACCTAGGGAACTTTCAGGAAAAGGGGACGGTGCCAACCTGTGAGCAGTCCCGCGGAGAAGGTGCCCATGAGAGGAGTGTGGAACCGCGAGCTGATCCTCCCCATCCACTCGAATATCAGGCCGTCGGACGCCATCGCGTAGATGACTCGCGGCAGCGGGAACATGGCGCCTAACAGGCTGCAACGGTGTGTAAGCGTTCTGATCATCTGAGAGACTGATTGATAAGATTCATGAAATCAGTCAATTTACCTGGAGCACAGGCCGCAGATGGCACCTATGGTGACGACCCACTTCGCCCAGCTCCAGCCGATCTTCTCGAACAAGTAGGGGAACGGCGCGTCCGGGTTCTGCTCGTAGTAGGGGAGGACGGTGGTCAGCACCGTGGAGACGCCGAAGTACGCCAAGAAGACGACGGTCAGAGAGGCGACGATCGCTATGGGGATGGACTTCTGCGGCTCCTTCGCCTCCTCGCCGGTGGTGGCGACGCAGTCGAAGCCGATGAACCCGTAGAAGCACGTCGCGGCGCCCGTTATGATGCCCGCGACGCCGTACGGCGCGAATCCTCCGCTCCCGTAGTCGCAGCTGTCCTCCGTGCACGGAGGCGTCGTTTTCCAATTGTTCACGTCAGCTGTTGAAGTACGTAGAGATTAATCAGAATACCGAGCCACCCGTTTCATAAGAAGCTTGACTGTGGATGACGAGGTTACCTTTCAGCGACCCAGCGATGATCACGAACAAGACCACCAGCAGGTTCACCAGGGTGAAGAAGTTGTTCGCCACGGAGGACTCCTTCGCGCCAAAGGCCAGCGCCGCTGAGGACAGAGGAAATCCAGATTAACCTACATGTACTGCCATAAAGGCCTATGGAGGGCCCCCATGGGCACGGGATTGAGATGTCGCTCAATCAGCGGAGGCCGAAGCCCTACCAGCGTAGCTTCCCGGGGATGACGAGCCCCATGGAAGTAGACTGTTGGTAGCCGAGTTACCTTTCCAAAAACTCTACCAGATTTCCTGTCTGGTCCAGGAGCAGGTGGGACGCTGCTCACGCGCCGAGACCCTCGAAAGGTCTCTGCCCAGCATGTAAGCTTCAACCACTGCCACTACGAATCCGACACCAATTGCACCGGCCGAGAGGACCCGGGGACAAGCACCCATGGTACGCTCTCTGCGAGGGGACAAGGGGACCGTAGTACCAATCCAATCGCAGGTCTATTGGTAGGACCTGTCCGGCTTCTTACATACAAGAATAAGCTTTGCCTGCCATGTCAAGGTGTCTCGTGCACACCAAGGGTTGGTTAGACCCTAGCTAAGGACCCCGGGATCGCCACACGGCCCCTGGGAGGCGCCGCTGAGGACATCGGTCTCCGACTGTTGGACTCATTCGCGGAGAAGGAAATACTGAGGAGAATCTCTTACCGGAGAAGATCAGGGTCACCCCGAAGGCGAAGAAGTCCGGGTAGGATGACAGGTGGCTGACGTCCATGTGCGCAGCCGACTCGAACGCGTTCCTCATCGAGTTGTTGAACAGCGCGTCCACGTAGGTGCTCAGCCCGCGCACCACGCTCGCCGAGCCGATCACGTACTCCAGGATCAGCGTCCAGCCGATCAAGAAGGCCGTGAACTCGCCCATGGTCACGTAGCTGTAGACGTACGCCGATCCGGCGCGCGGCACTCTCGCCCCGAATTCCGCGTAACAGAGACCTAATCATCAGGGTCACAATTAAGGTCGGGACACCAGTTAAGGTCTGGCTCAAGCTTTCGCCTGTACTCTGATTTCGTGGTCTACCTCTTAGATCCACTTGGATCTCTGCTTCTTAACCAGATGAAATTTTCATGTTTGGAAGACTAAGTCAGCAAATGATTAATTACTCGAGTAGCAAGAGATCACGTAGTTTCCTATTTTTCTATTGCTCAAGTAATTGATATTTAAGCTTCACCTGTTGAGGGTTTTGTATATTTCAGAGAAAGGTTAATTTTTACCCTTAGACAAAGAATCTTCCAAGTAGCAAACCTGCAGATTCTGCTAAATCACCTAACGGTCAAGTAATAGAGAATCAAGCTACTGATCTCTTGCTGTCTGAATACTGAAATCATTGGTTTGCAGTGTGCCAAACATAGAAGCTTCATCCAGGCAGTCATTCGTCAAAGGGTTAATAGAGCCTCTTCTAACCGTACAATTCCAACAAACAGATGCAGACAATACGTCTACTAGACGAAGCCTTTGGAGGCCAGTGGAAACAGACGCAGTGATCGGTGTCCGGCGGTCGACCAATTGCACCGCCACGTGATCAATCACTGGTCAAACGGACCAGGAGAACGTGCCAAGGTTTGCTCGGAACACGTTGCACTTAACGAACGAAATGGCGGTGAACTTGGCGAGCAGGAATCTACTAGGAACAGTACCTGCGAACATGGACGCTATCGCGGCGATAGCGAACGAGACGACCACCGCCGGCCCAGCCGTCGTTTTCGAGACCGACCCGGCAAGGACGTAGACACCGACGCCGAGGGTCGAGCCGATTCCCAGCGCTGTCAGGTCCAGCGTGGACAGACACCTCGCGAGCTTCGTGTCCTGGCTGGGGCCGATGTCCTTCTTCCGGACGAACGCCTTCAGCAGACTGCCGAACTTCCAGGACTTCATATTGTACAGCTGAAAGAAAACGCGATGACTTCTAGCTAGAACCGATCGCGATCCCGGTTTTCGAACCAAGTGTCCCCCAGGTGTTCGAGTCCTCTTCGATCTCACCTTGTACAGAGTACTCAACGACGAATCCATTTCGATGCCGAGTTGTTTAGCGAGCACGCTCAAACCGACTGGACTTGTTAACGTGGCGAACGTGCAGGCTTCCGACCGAAGCGACGCTAATTAAAATGCCTTCAAATCAAGCTCGAGGATCGACCGACGAGTACGATTGAACCGTTCAATTGGCCGGGATCGTATCATCGCCCCGCGACTAGATTAGAGCCGACCAGTGTCGCCTGTATCGGCCGTGTGCTCGTAATACGCTTAACTAGCGCGGCCGAATCGGGACCGTCGATCGTTAATCCTCGCTGATAACTTTATCGGTATCGTAATCGAACGGAGATCAATTGTGTTTTGTCCGAATGCTTTCTGTGATGGTAGGTAGAGAGCAGCTCTCATGTGTTGAGTTGATCCGGAAAGTTGAGCAGTCACAAGGGCAAGGGGAGACGTCCAATAATGGCACCGGGTCGTTGCGGGACAGTGGCTTAGTTTCGCCATGTTTTTCTTTTTCAGAGTCGTATCAGCTTTTTATCTTTTGCGATTCCAGGGAACAGATTCTCAGCTATGTTTCATGGAAAGACTGAGCTACCGATTTCCCTTGCTCCTGTGACCTTTTGACTCATACCAGAGCTGCACTGTACCTTCGCCTTTTTAATTTGTTCATGGATTAACCAGTAGTCAAAAGCTAGGTTTGAAGATAGTTATTTTAACATGTTGAATGTCATGGGTCAAGGTGACCCCCAACTATATTGAATCACTAGTTCACTCAATTAAAGGATGGATATTTGAAAACATTTCTATGTTATGAATAATACTATCTAATGTGGAGACATTTAACCAGATGAACGTGCAATTATAATAATGCAATTCTATCAAATGATTTAATATATTTCTTTCATTTTGTGTATTTTACTGTAGGAAATCGTGCGGCATTCAATGTGTTAACTAATTAAAATAATTGTAGTTTCAATTTGTATGTGCAGTGGGTCCTAGAACAATTTCAGCAAACTTATAGAGTACTGCACTAAAAATGTTTCTGTTCGGAGAAGGAACGAGTCAGACGATTTCAATCGTCCAGCTGTTGGGTCGTTACCGATTTTATGGCGTGTACAGAACTCGCAGATACGCTGAGGTGAAAGAGAACTGGGACGCTTGATTTACAATTCACCGTTTATCGCTGGTTCGAATGTTTCAGCTGATATTGTATCGCAGAATATTTTTATGGTTATAATAGGAAAAGCGGTGTGTACTTACTTCACAGTAATGAACCACGTGAATTCGTTTTGAACACTGTTACATTAAATGCTAACTGCTTTTTGTTCTGCTTATCTGTGAAGATATCTGTAATAATCATATAAACCGTTTAATCCGCCATAAATGGATTATGCGTTCCCCAGATTAGAAGCGTGAAAAGATAGCTTTTCAATGTGTTCCAAAATCGAAGCCTTGCACTTTACTCTGGTTAATAACTCCGGTTAAAACGCTTACCGTGAAACGTGCAGGAGAGTCGACGAAGGCGTGTCGATTATAAAAAAGTGGACGTTTATTTAAAAAATAAAGAAAACAATGTGTCGTCTATAGTATGGCTATTACTTATAGCCATAACAATAAATATAAAACATTGGCTATTCTGTATACTTTGCGTTAATAAAATATATAAAACATTTCTTGGACGGATTGAAGGAATATCATTGCTGCTTCGATCGCAGTCAGAGATTAGATCCACCTTCTCCTAATAGATCCACCTTCTCCACTGGTGCTAGGCGATCCTGATGTACACGAATATCGAGAACGTGACCACTATTATCCAAGAAGGATGCAACTTCTCAACGCCGGACTGAATTCGATAAAGAGAATGGATAGATCAGTGCGACTGTCTTTAATCCCAGAATATTAACTCTTGCTGGAATGGTTACTTACGAAGGCATAGTAATTGCATTTGTCTCCTTGACAGCAATCCGAACACTTCCAATCTTGGTACCATATATACGTACAATCAGCCATGTTCGACTGCTTTATCCTTTCGCACTCCTTCCTGGTGGAGCACCTCTTGGATACGTAATACTGTTTCTTCGCGCCCTGCGACCAGTACGGTGTGCCTAGAACCAACAGACTCCTGCAGGGACTGTGATGACAGTTTGTTGGAAGATGTAAACATAACCTCATCCTCAATGTTTACAATACCATAGAACAAACATTTAAAACTTACTTCCCCATTTGATCTCTGTGAAGCAAGCATCCTGGCCTTGCTCGCAAGTTTTTGTGCTTCTCAGACACTTTTCCCTGTTACCTTCCTGATTGGTACACACATAACATTCCAGGGCGTGGCCTACAAACATCAATGAATTAAATAAAGAGCCTCGACGAAAGAAACTGGTATTTGCGACACCTACTGAACGACAGGTAACACGAGACAATCAGTATCGCGCAATATTCGGACAGTCTCATTTTAAAGGACAATTCACGTTTTGAAAAAAGAAGAGGCGCACAGGCGTGCTGCGAGTAACGCGACACTCGTTTAAATCGAATCGACGGGCCACGAGTGAATTTTCGTCGGCGTCGGTGGTGGCAGGACTGAAACTTTGTTACCGTCCGTGGAACACAATCGAGGATGCAAGGGCATTTTAAACGAGCGTCAAGGCGACCGTCGACGCGACGGTTAACGTTTCCCCGATATAAATAAATAAATAAACAAATTTCGAACGAAATCGATCGCACCGACGAACGATCCGTCCGTCGAGCTTCCATCGATCGATTCGATCGAGAGGAAATCGACGCGGTCGGATCGATCGATTCTCTTCGATCCAATCGAAGCTCGGTTCGAGTAACGGCGGAGTAAACGGTCGCGACAGGTTCGTGCATGCACGGTCTCGTTATTAAAAATAGCTTCGAGATATTATTGACCCGCGCGTTGGAACTTGGATTACAAATTTTCCGGTTGACCGGCCTAGATCGTATCCATTCGGATTTTACCAAGTCCTTAAATCTCGAGCTCACGGAGACTGCGAAGACGCGGCTTCCCAGCCGGCCATCGACGCCTTTGAACCCGTAACGTTTGCTTTTCTTTCTAAATCAATTTTTCCAAAGCATTTCTCCGGGACGAGTCGATTCTTTTATCGACGCAGGCTCGGTGATCGTTAGGATATAGTGAAGGAAAGATCGGATGGGAGAAACAGGATAATGTTTAACAATAATCCTACCATGTGACTTTGAGTGACATTTGAACTTCTTACTGAAATTTTTTCGTTATTTCATATTGCATTTCCAAAAGTTTCTTTGGCCTTTTAAAATTTGGGCCCCAGAAACAAAAATAATGACATTTTGATCATTCCTTTCATTCCATTTCCAAAAGTATTTTTGGGCTTTTAACATTTGGCCCCTAGAAACAAAAACAGTAACATTTTAATCATTCTTTTTATTCCATTTCCAAAAGTTTTTCTGGGCTTTTAAAATTTGGACCCTATAAACAAAAACAATAACATTTTAATCATTTATTCTTATTATTGACTGAGTCACATCGTGGTACGATTCGTTAAAAAAACACGTGGTGCGATTACAGTTAATAAATAATTTCAGACATGCCTGTCCAAAGGATATCGCGTTGTATCGAACGTCACGAGGAGATCGACGATCGATTATGTCGGTTTCGTCTCCAAGTTCAAGACGCACGGATGAACCACAGGAGAAAATTGGTGAGGCTGTTCCTAAATTTCGGGTAACTCGTATTTTTTCGTTTTCGTGGCTAATGGACATGATAAAAAATCTCGGACATTCTTCCTGTAACAGGTCACACGTTGACGAGCTTCGATTGCACGGATGTATCATGGGATGATAAATTGACTGGACCTGTAACAGGTTATCGGTGCAGTATGCCTTTCTCGAAATGACTTATCCAAAGTGAAGGTAGGAGGATTCAATTTCTGAGTAAAGAGATAATGAGGATACACCCTAAAACCTCGCATTTTACTATTGAGTGATTAACATGTTGAATGCCATATGGGTCACTGGTGACCCTCGACCAAATGGAATTATTATTGTTCACTCAATGAAACGATTATTTGAAAACATTTCTGTTATAAATGATTTGATGGAATAACGTTGTTATTATTGCACGTTTATCTAGCTGAATGTCACTGTATTAAGTAGCATTATTTATAATAATAAATATAGTATCTAATACTATATTTTTTCCATTCTATGTAGTTTGCTCTGTGAAATCGGCGTTCAACACGTTAGTATCTTACCTCATTGTTTCATTATATCATTCTTAGTAAACTGCGGATCCTTATGCAAATTTCTGAGAAGGTCCTAAGGACCAAAAAACTCTACAATTTGGATGTTTCAAACATCTTTGTACATGGAGTGTATTCATGGAATCCTGCAGTCCCAAGTTTCCATGAATGCATAGGGATCAGCAGTCTAATTAGTAGACTAGAAATAAGACCGTATGACCGATATATCCTGACCGTTAACAGGTTACGAGTGAACAGCCGTCAACGACGTCGGGAGATGCCGCATCGCGTGATTTGGGAGAAGAAGAAGAAGAAGAAGATGAAAGGAGGGTCGTCGAGGAGGCACGAGGAAGTTTGAAAAGCGCGTCCGAAGGGGAAAGTTGGACGGAAAGAAAGGAAGAAAGGAAGGAAGAAAGGGTGCAAGGGATGAGGAAGGTAGCGTAGCTGGTGCAGGCGGTAGCTGTGCTCCTCTCTCCTTCTAATTTGAACTCTCCCTCGGGGTTTCAGTGAGGTCGCGTGTGTTCGCTCGCTTGCTCGCTCGCTCGCTCGCTCGCTCGCGGCCGTCGGATGTCGATATTCTAGTGCGCGGCGCAGGCTGAGCAGTGGCAGTGTCGAGCCACTGCGCCGAGAATCTAAAATTATCGGTCGCTTCGAGAGGAGGAGAACTGGATAGGTGTGCGTGCGCTACACGCACGCGTGCTTACCTACGTGTGGGCACACACGGTAGGAGAGCGGGGAGAGACGGAGACATGGCGAGTAGCGACGGTAGCTTCATTCAGGGGGGAGGAAAAAATGAGAAGAGTGGAAGAGAGAGTCAGCAAGACGAAGAGGGACAGAGAGAAGATATAGAATGATGATGATGAGAACGGAGAGGAGGAGCAGTAGTAACACGCGGAGGAGGAGGAGGAGGAGGAGGAAGACATGGCAACGGATGAAAGAATACGTAACCGTGGAAGAGGGAAGAGGGGCAGCCTCTTGCACACGGTGGAGGCAACGAAAGAGTATCGACGATTTAACGGCCGGCCGCCGGGCCGTCCGACGATCGGGTGGAAAGGCGTAGTCAGGCCGTTTCCGATCCACGAGGAGCTCCCCGGTCCGCGCGCTCGACGCCAACCCGCCTCGCCATGTTCCGTACGCGCGTCCGCTCGAGCTCCTCCAATAACTTTCTCGCGAACAGCGACGATTATCAATTTAATCGGCGGGCCTGCCTCGCCTTCACGGCCGGCCGGACGCGTATCGCGGCGACACGCGCGACTCCCATGATCTCTCCGGGTTCCCCAAGAACAAGGCCGGCCAGAGAGCACCGACGTCGTCGACGACGATGAAGAGGACGAGACAGGGTAGTTGAAACGAGGCGATAAGAAGGGACACAGGGGAGGTGAAAAAAGAAAGAAGGCTAGGCGGGCTGAGCGCGAGGAGCGGGGACGAAGAGGGCTGCGGCTGGTGGGGGAACCGGCCAGCGGCGGAGACGGGCGGAGAGGATACAGCGATGGAAGCCGCGGCCGCGGGTGAGAGAGTGTGCCGCGCGCGCGCGCACACGCGATCCCGATCGCGAGCCCACGGGAGCGACGAGGAGGGAGAAAGGTGAAACGAAGCAAGAGGGTCGAAGCGGTGGCTGCCAGCGGGCGGCCGCGGGTGCTGGTGGGGGTGGTGAGGCCGAGGCCAGAGAGAATCGTCGTCGGTGGTCGGTCGACGAGGCGCGGAGAGCAACGCGAGAGGAACGTTACCTTAGCCACCGTTCGCATCGCGCGAGCTCGCCTCGAACGACGACGACGACGACGTTCCGTTTCGCGCAAACGAAGACTACGTTATCCCTCTCGTCTCTCTCTCTCTCTCCGGCTCCCCTACTCTCTCCGACTAATCTCCGTTTATCCGTCTCTCTCTCTCTCTTCCTCTCTCTCTCTCTGTCTCACCGTTTGACCGTCTTCTGACCGTCTTCTGAACGTCCGACCGTCCACTCGTCGGCTCTCCCGAGCGCGTTCGGTTTCCGTCTGTTCGTTTCCGGCGACATCGGGCCCGCTCGTCGTTGATTCCGCTGGTCCGTACGCACCGGTTCGACTCCAGCCGCGGGCGAGCAGCCAGGGTCGGTCCGCGGTGCGTGCGTGTGTGCGCGCGCGCGCGCGCGCTCGTGCATCCTTCGAGCGACAGTGACAGTCGAGGAAAAGCCGCGGAAGTGTTCGTAAGCCGCGCTTCGATCGGACACAGTTCGCGCTCTCGGGACTCGTTCGCGAGAGCGTAACCAGTCGTTCCCGTTTCCAGTTCCCGTCGACCGCCGACCGTTCCCGTGTCCCGCCGATCCGGAGGATCAGGACGTCGCGATGGCGGACGAGCAGGAGGCGAACAACACGTGCGAGGACTCCCTCGGCCCCGGGGACGCGAACACCGCGTTCGCCAAGAAGATCCGGGGCCGTAAGGGCGCGCTCAAGAAGAAGAATGTCTACGTCGTCAAGAACCACAACTTCATGCCGCGGTTCTTCAAGCAGCCGACCTTCTGCAGCCACTGCAAGGACTTCATCTGGTGAGCGACCGTCCCTTGTAGACCGTTGATCCTTTAGGCACCCCTCCTCCCCCCCGGCACGGGGCGAACCCATTAGCAGGCGTGCTGTCCCCGCAGCCAGCGGATAGAGGATGAGACCATCCGCGCCGTTTAGAGCGGATCGCCGCGGAGCGCACCCCGGGGGCACCGATGGAAAGACGTTCGCCCGACAGGCCTGACATTGCGCCGCGCTAGAGTGATTCATCGACGCGCGAGAGCGTTTTTATTATTATCTAGACGCGGCCAGGGTATATAGCACGCCCCGCAACTGTTGATCGACGACGAATCTCTCGGCGGCACGGGACCAAGGTGTTTGACCATCCTCTGCCGAGCGAGGGAGCGCCAGTCGATGACAGTCAGACTCTTTTACCCTTCGCGATGAAATATTATGTATTAGTTAACAGTAGAACTACCGAGCATTTCATATGTCATAAAAATTGTAATAGTTTCTAGTTTTAGAGGTCCATTATAGTATTCAAATGAAACTTTTCTCAAGATCATTTCAAATATTCGATGCTCTTAACACTTAGCCAACCAAATGGGGAGATCTCCTAGTTTTCATTTAGCAACGTACTGCCTTTTATTCTGTATATCTTTTGTTATTTAGCAAGTCTTGAGTTTAGTTTCTTTTTTACAAAACAGTTTCTCACCGAATTCTCTAAACGAGTTCAATCTAAGATAATGGAGGAGATAGTTATAGTTTTCATGTGGTCGTCTAAGCCTTAAGATACTAATAATCAAATCGATTTCACTGGTAGTTCTACTGTCAACCAAGACAAAAGGCAGGCTCTGATTATCAAAATCTGTCTCAGTCTTCCAACAAACATCTCGTCTCGCAACGCTCCTCAAGGGGTCAAACCGTATTATCCTCGTCCGTTCGTTCGTTTATTTTTAAACACTGTAAGTTTGACTTCCCGACGCGTGTCTCTCGAATCCCGTAATCCGAAAATCAATGGTAGCTCTACGGAGAGCAACGCGACATGGTAATAGCGTGACTCGAAGGAACAGGACGCCCCGGCGTGTCGGGTTGCGATACCGAATGTTTTGATACGCCGTCGTGGAGCTGCGTGTGCCGCGACGTGTTCGCTGGCCTAGGCGGAATGCGTGTCCCGCGGAGGAGGCCTGGAAAAGAAAAGCCGAAGGACGGTCCGATTCGGAATACGGGGAGAAAGCGGCGCAGGTCAGGTTTTCCTCGCGTGTACCCGGAATTTATGGCTCCCGGTGATTTCCTCGCGTGCGTTCTCTCTCTTTCTCTTTTTCTTTGGTCTCGGCTCGCTGGGAGATCAGGCGGAATCGATGGCCAGGCCGAGGAATGCGGCTCCGATCGATCAGTTTTCATCTTTCCCCGTTTCCCTTGCGATGCCGATTCGCCGTTCGGCGATCGATCAACGAGAGTTTCGCTGAAAGAACACCCCTAAGCGCTGGCAGAAGTTGTAATTCGAAGGGACGATTGTTGTCTGTGAACGATGGTTGTACTAACGCTTTGCGGTCCGAGCTGCTGTTGGTTTCTCTGTTTGAGGTTCAAGTTGATGTTGATTCGATTATAGATTAATAGGATGTCTTGTTTATTTGTGAAAGAATATGTGGAAGTCGTTGGAATGTTACCTGTAAATGGTACAGTTGGGATACTAAATAGATAGAGAAAGAATTGGTAGAACAGGTAGAGGTTGGAATGAAATAGAATAGAGTCTGAGTCGATATAGGACATGGGTGAACCCTTTGCTCGGAAGCTTTTCGCTGGGAATATTCAGTGTTCTCTAATGAGATACAGACGATGTTCTTTGAAACTGATTAATGAGGGAACATGTATTAGTTTAGGAGTTATTTTATTTCGATATTCCTTATATTGATGTATTATGCGAAGCTTAATATTGTATATAAGACTTCATAATTTTGCGAATTAAATTAAGTGACTGAGAGTCACCTCTCTAGTGCAAAGGGTTAATCCTAATCGGACCACGATTTTTTGTGTGTTACTGTTCCTGTGTTTCTATATTCACGTGTTGATATCTAACACAAAATTGAATATTGAATTCTAATCTTCAACATTCTAATGAATTTAATGAAACGAATGAGAGTCGCTTCTCGACTACAAAGGAAAATCTTACATAACTTAAGAGTTGGAGGTAATTTATTTCTAAGATTCACGCGTTGATACCCAACACAAAATTGAATATTGAATTCTAATCTTCATCATTCTAAATTTAATCAAGTGAATGAGTCGCTTCTCGAGTACAAAGGAAAATCTTACATAACTTAAGAGTTGAGGTAATTTATTTCTAAGATTCACGTGTTGATACCTAACAAAATTGAATAAATTGAACAAAATTGAAACGTAAATTTCTTGATTATTTCATATTGTATTTCCAAAAGTTTTTTCGAGCTTTTAACATTTGGTACTATAAACAACAATAACATTTTAATCATTCCTGTTTTTCTCAGTGGCTGACAGTCACATCGTGATATGTTTTGTTATAAAAGCACGTGGTACGATTATGGTTAATTATCCGTAATTCACGGATAACAATCGGCTATTCATGATATTCGTTCGTTCTTAACAAACATTTTATGAATCAGATTTGCCGAACAATGGCAGCGCGAGAAATGCAAATGACATTGTCTCGCTATCAATCTCATTTGCGAATGCGAATCAGAAACGAATAGCGAATGACGAGTAAAGGTTTCACGCGTGAATAGAGAATAGCGCGATGAACGGGATGGGTTTAATTGGAACGTGTAACCGAATAACGATTCAGTTATTACGATCATGATGTTAAGTTAAGCATGAATTCATTCGTGATCGTTATCGAGATTGAGTTCCATTTGAATAATGGGAAAAATTGTTCTATGTTCATTGGACTTTATAGGACTGCCAATTGAAGAATAGTTTAAAAATATTGTAATAGTACAACAGTCATCTAGGAAAGAATAAGATTTTGTAATTTTACTTTGGATGTCTGTTATAATATCTAAAATGTTAGATTAGTGTAGGACTATAATTTGAAGAATAGACTAAAAATCTTGTAACAATTCAATAGTTACTGAAAAGAATAAGGAATTCTATTTTGTAATTTTACTGTGGATGTCTGTTATAATATCTAAAATGTTGCATTAGTGTAGGACTATCATTTGAAGAATAGACTAAAAATCTTGTAATAATTCAACAGTCTTGAAGAATAGACTAAAAATCATGTAACAATTCAACAGTCTTGAAGAATAGACTAAAAATTTTGTAACAATTCAACAGTTATCAAGGAAAGAATAAGATTTTGTAATTTTACTATGGATGTCAGTTACAATATATAAAATGTTACATTGCTGTAGAACTACCAATTGAAGAATAGACTAAAAATCTTGTAACAATTCAACAGTCTTGAAGAATAGACTAAAAATCCTGTAACAATTCAACGGTCATCGTGGAAACAATAAGATTTTGTAACATTACTGTCGATGTCTCTTATAATATCTAAATTGCCGTAGAACTACCAATCGAAGAATACTAAAAATCTTGTAACAATCCAACAGTCATCAAGAAAAGAACGCGACAGAAATTCACAGTGCAAAGTTATGAATCGGGACGTTTGTCCAGCCGGATCGCCGAAGGAAACCACTGCGCTGGACATGAAACGATCCGCCGACGACGGATCCAGGGGACAGCGCCGGGCCGACACGTCGCGACAGAGGCGGCTCGAGCAACGGTTAAACGGTCCGGCCTTGGGAATACTCGCGCCTCGTCCGAATTAGAAACGATCGAGCCGAAAGCGAGAGGTCGATCCGAGCGTGCGGGGTTTACGAGTCCCGTTCAGCGGCTCGCCGATCGTTGATCGGATTCCAGGTCGGACGCTGAGGTCCTCGGCTGTCCTGTCGTGTCGTGTCCTCGGCCTCTGACGGGACGCGTCGACGTACGTTGCGTCAGATTCGTGGACCACTCTGTGGTCGATCGCGTTGGGAACTTGGAATCGCGACGAAACGATTTTCAATCTTTAACGCTAGAACTACCGAGCATTTAATGCGATTAACATGCAATCCCTATAAAAATTGTAATGATTGATTACTATCAATTTCTTCAGACATTCATTATAGTGTTCAAGTGAAACTATTTTCAAGATCATTTCGAATATTCAATGCTTTCAAGATATCAGTAATTACGAAATAAAAACTTATTCTGTTTAACTCTTTGGCTCCAGATGGTTTTGTTCTATTAGCAACTGCAACTAATTTTTATAGTATCTCTGGAGATAATGCTATAACATTTCTTAGATCTTTTATTTTTCTTCTCAGTGCAGAATTTGGATAAAAAATCTAATAATTGTAGGGTAGTTTTCTTAAAATTCATTAAAATATCTAATATTATTCCTAGTGCAATATTGGAGCTTACAGAGTTCAAAGGGTTAACTTTTTGCACTCAGAAGTACTTTGCTAGAAATATTTAACTTGTTTAACTGGTTGTAGTTTTACTGGTTGAAAATTGCTATGTAATTCTCAACTGAATCTGAGAAATCCAAGTGATATTTATTCTCTTCAACGCTTCGCACTCGGAAGTACTCAAGAAACATTTAACATTTAACTAGAGAGACGATGCTTTTTGGAATGAACTCAAAGAATCAGAAGTGAATTGAGGAGGGTTTCTTATTCTAATGTTTCGTACACCGATGCATTGTACACGGTTCAGTATTGAATATCATATTTTATAGTTTTACTGCATGAAATGAAGTGGTGGAGAGTCTTGACTGAGAACTTGAGTGCAAACGGTTAAATATAAATTGAATATCACTTCTCTATTGTCAGTCGTTAATCTGTTGGAATAAACGTGAATATGGAACGAGTAGTTGCACTTGGATAAAGTAGTTGGATAAAGTAGTCATCGATTGAGAGATAAATCGTAGGGCGAGCATTTGATAGGATTGAAATGTAATCGCTATAAAAATTCTAACAATAGATTATTTTCGGTTTCTTCAAACATTGATTATAGTATTCAAGTGACACTATTTATTTTCAAAATAATTTCGAATATCCAATGCTTCGGAGATATCAATAATTGAGAAACAGAAAAAGTGAAACCATTCATTTTGACTGTTACGGTAGTTCTAGTGTTAATACGACTCATATGAAATCCCTATAGAAATTGTAACGATATTCAAGTGAAGCTATCTATTCTCGAAATCATTTCGAATATTCATATATAATTGCGAAACGAGGAAACCGGAACCAGTAATCGTGACTGGTATGGTAGTTCTAGCGTTAACACTAACGGAAGCGACGCGAACTTTGCTAATTGAAAGCGGTAGTAACACGAGCAGCTAGATAACAGCGTAATACGAGTACAGTGATACCAAATTGTTAACGATTATTTCTAGTACCATTTCACTTTGATATGGAAGTATAAGTATTACTGCACAAAACGCGAGGTCTCGTGGCAGTCAAGGCAACACTATTTCCACCGAAGGTGTCGAAACGATTGTTTTCCCAATTTAACACTAGATTTACGTAACCCGTCAATTTCACGGATATTGCATTTTCTAATTATTTATTTAGTATCAGTTTAAGTCGAGTTTGATTCGTGCAATTTTGCGAATACAATTATGTTATAATTCTCGCGATTTATATAGACGAACACGTAGTTTTCTAGAAACAACAGAACAAAGTTTAGAATAAACGTCCGTAAATCTAATATTAATCATCTGTCCTTAATTATAAAAGTCGAAAGGTCAATTCGAATACGATTAATCTTCAAAAACAATCTTCAGTTAGTCTCAAAATTTCAAAATTTCAAAATTTCAAAAATTAATCTACTAATTTATAATAAAACAGGAGTCAGACAATGGCAAAATACAAATGGATGCAAATTTGTATCTAATTAGGCGGTACATCACACTCCTATGATAATTATTATTAGAACTATTTCGTTATCGACAGGTTCAGTGAACAATAGCTAAAACAATGCTAATGGAAATTAGTTGGTAACCAACAATTACCATGATAATTATTACACCAGTGTAATAACCGACCCACATCTAATTCCAGAGGAAAAAAGCCACCACACAGACGTTTGCTCGATTATTTCGTCGTTCGAGTCGGTTCAGGCACTAATATCTCGCACACCGTAGAAGTTCGTTCTGTTTTAGAATACAATAATCCGCAGAGATTCCGCAGAACGAAAGTTCTAATTGAAACCGAGGATGATCGGCGGCCGCTCGCGGAGCGGGGGGATTGAACTTTTCGTAATTTCGGTTCCCGGAACGCGGCCGATTTGCATAAACTTGCACAGTCCGCTTCTTATCTGCGTCGTTAAAATTCTGAATTTCGAAACGTGCGCGTTAATCCGCTCGCCGGACGTCTCGGCGTGGCCTCGCTTCGACTCTTCTTCTTTTCTCGCGAACGAAATACGTTTTTAGCCCCTTCACGTTCAATTTCCATTGCGATTGCGTTCGTCTAACGAACTTCACTATCAATTCGCGAGGAAACCAGCGAATTTCCCACCCATTGTAAATGGCGGTTCATTCCGACGATGAGAACATCGAGAATAGCTAAATAATTTGTCACTTTTATCTACGTGTAACAACGTGGACTTTCATTGGCACTTTAACACATTGCACTATAAAATTGTAAAATTTCATATTTGACATTGAGTCTTGAGTAATCTATCGATACGTGAAATGTGATTCCTCGTTAAGTTTAAATGAATGTCATGTACATCTCATATAAATAGATTGAATATTTCTAGTGACAAATCTTTGAAGTGCTAAGGGTTAATACGTTGCGCACTGGTAACGAGAAATCTCGTTTTTATGTGAAGACACTTAGCTATGCAACTTCGCTACGTGTAACGAACAATGTGGACTTTTATTGACACTTTAACACATTGCGTTCCGAAGGTGCCTCAGTCACCACTATTGGTGCATCGAAATTGTAGAATTTCGTATTTAACATTATTATTTTGTGAATGGATTCCTCGTTAAGTTAGCTTAAAAGAATGTCATTTGTATCTCATAAAGACAAATTGAGTATTGAGTGTTTCGTTCGAGGGAGATATAATGATCCGGTTACGCGTTAAGATTGATCATTGAAACGCAATTTCGATTCGATTGCAAATTGAATGATAATATCTGTAATGATAATAGATAATTAACGGCGATCGGCGACTGCGAAAGATAACTTGTAACGAAATCGGCTGTTACGTACAAATTGTCTGTCCGGTTCCGCCGCGGGCTCGGCAAGTTGTTGCTCGGCAAGAACGGGAAGATGTGTGCAGACGCAATTTACATTAATTACACGCAACCCGTGCAACAGACACGACGTTCGTTAAAGTTGTTTGTCCCTCGACCGTTGTCGGCGAGCGCAGCAACAATTTCCTTCTAATTTCTGTCGCTGCGAAAGCGCAGACGAAGCGACCGGGAATTCACTTGAACTTTCAGAGCTGAGATTCACTTTTCTCGGAGTAACGAAATTTATGGGAAACGATGGGAAAGAGGGTTCGTGTGGATTCTGAAAATTCGAGGTTTTGATTTATATGGCTGACATTTTCGAATTTGAGGGTCTAAATGTGCGAACTTTAGATTTCTAATGTTCAAACTCTTGGATTGGAATTTTTAGGGATGAACGTTGAGATTTTTGGAATTTGAACTCTCGAATCTCAGGGTTTGACCGTTTGGAATTCTAGATTTCTAAAATTTGAATTGTCGAATTTGAAATGTTCAAGAATTCAACGTTCAGATTTCTAAGATTCAAACTTTCGAGTTTCAATGTTCAAGAATTCAACGTTTGGATCCCTAAAATTCAAACTTTCGAGTTTCAATGTCTCAACTTTCGGAGCTCCAAATTTCAAAAATTCAAACTGTCGAAGTTGAATTTCTAAGAACTCAACCTTTAGATTCCCAAGATTCGAGCTTTCCAATTCGAATCTCTAAAACTGGCGAATTTCAGATTTCTTTCGGTTCGACAGACTAGTTCCTCAGCGAAACGGCTGCAACGCGCGACTATTGTGAGGCGTTTCTGAAGGGGTTGTTACTTTTCTCGAGATCCAACGCGGCTCCGGAAACAATGGAACGAACAATGGCTGTATCCTGAAATGGCACCGCTATCCGTTTAGGGGTTAAAAAGAGACGTAAAACGACCGTGGCAGCGTTAACGCGGGACTCGATAATTTTCATTCGAACGCCAATTGTACCGACACTCACAACTTATATTTTTCAATATACAATGAAGACAATGAACAATAAAAAATGGTGTGAATATTGAAAAATGTTTTATACAAATATTTTAAGAAAAGTCGTGGAGTATAAAGGCGATTCAATTACGTTGTCTATAGGAAATTCTAATCAAAATTTTAAAAACAGTCATTTGACTGGTCGCGATAGGAATACTGTTAAACGATCAGCCTGCACCTAGCAGGGAAACTCGAGAAACCTCCGACTAAAATTCAGCAATTCTGCTACGACCCCTTTTTCAGAAGCACTCTCGCTCTGCTTTCGCTAGCTTAGCATCAATAATAATTCAACAAACAATAACCAAAAGATCAATCAGTCGACAAGACAGAAGGCAAGCAATTTCTCCTCCCAACTCCACAACACACATTTAAACCATCAACTCAAAAACCACCCTTCGACGTTAAACGACCAACTCGAGAAACCTCCGACTAAAATCCAGCTACGAGCCCTTTTCCAGAAGCATCCTCGCTAGCTTAGCATCAATAATAATTCACCAAACAATAACCAGAAGATCAATCAGTCGAAAGACAGAAGGCAAGCAATTTCTCCTCCCAACTCCACAACACACGTTTAAACCATCAACTCAAAAACCACCCTTCGACGTTAAACGACGAACCTGCACCCAGCAGGGAAACTCGAGAAACCTCCGACTAAAATCCAGCTACTCTTCTACGAGCCCTTTTCCAGAAGCATCCTCTTCCAGGAGAAGCTGTCAGGATTTGCCATCCGCAGGGCCGCGGAAGCAGCGCGGCCGTTGAAAGATTTCTTAAGAAGCCCGCGGGCTGTCCGCCATCGATTTTCGAGGGATGATTAAATAACCGGGCAAAGTATCGAGGGTCGGCGGGAATATGTCGGGCGAGGATGCGCCAACAGAGGAGGACAGGGAACGGGAAAGGGTCGAGGGATTGAAAATTCCGGTCTAAATTCATGCGAGCGCATCGAGGATCCGAGTGATCGGGGCAACAGCTGTCTATGTGTATGTCTGTGTACGTAGAGGTATAAGTATGAGTGTGTTCATCTGTGCGCGTTCACGTGCGCATGTTGGGCTGTCGATATCGGGTCGGCGGTACAACCTATTTACGGTTTATAGTTGAAACATTTACGGTTTCTGGTTGAAACGTAAAGGCCTCCTGGCCGAGCGCGAGCGTCGACGCACAATAGCCTCTCGCGACCCAGTAACCAAACCGAACTAACTTGTTTCGCCGGCATCGATTTTACCGTCGGGAACGGACGCGGGACGCGAGAGAAACACGCGGACACCCGGCGGACGCAACAGACGTTTCCGATGCACACACGTCTCCGCCGCTCGTTCGTTCGTTCGTGTTGGCTCGGCTTTTCCGAGGGAAAATCCACTACCGGCAGCGATCGCGCTCGCGAGTCCTGTCTCGGGGATTCTGGGGGTTGCCGGGAAACTTGGAATCCCGATGTTAGGAGAATTCTTTGGTTTATAATAGGAAGTTTGGTTGATTGTTTAGCAGTATAAGGTTTATGCATAAAAATGAACTTTTCCACAGCTTGGCAGCGAAGTCCTGTCTCGAGGATTTTGGGGGTTGCCGGGAAACTTGGAATCCCGATGCTAGAATTCTTTGGTTATTTTCTAATAGGCAGTTTGGCTGATCGTTTAGTAGTATAAGGTTTATGCAAAATAAAAAAGAAACTTTCCACAGCCGGGCAGCGAAGTTGTGTCTCGAGGATTTTGGGGGTTGCTGGGAGACTTGCAACCCCGATGCTAGAATTCTTCTGATAGGTAGTTTGGCTGTTCGTTTAGTAGTATGTCCGACCCTCGATTTAGGTGGAGTACGTCTCGTGTGGGTTCGTTTTACGCGAACATCTCGTGAATAGTCTGTCGGTACAAGGGAAGAGCTGGTAGAAGTTTTAGATATACGTATTTATTTCACATGGCTTAACGAAAGAAATAGTAATAATGACGTTTTGATCGCGTGAAAAATTTTAACAAAATTTTAACACGTTGCGGACGAATGTCGGCATTTCGGCGAGATGAAACGTTCATATTTGGAAGACCAAGTCGCAGGCAAATGATCTAATCACTCGGACAGCAAGAGATTAGCATGTAGTTTCTGTTCTTGCTATTATTTAAGAAATTAAAATGTAATTTAGCTTCATCCATTGAAGGTTTTGTCAAAGAATCTTCAAAGGGTTAACAGGTTGACCGCTATGGAGGCAAGCTTCTGGAGTCCTTGGAGACAATTGCGATAGAAAATTTGATACTGATTGCAATTTTTAGTCTATTTTTCAATTGCCAGTTCTACGTTAATGTAACATTTTAGGTCTTATAACGAAAATTCAAAGAAAAATTACAAAATTGAATTTCTTATTCTTCGTTGTAAGTTACAAATGTCGTCGTACAAATGTTTCTGCAAAAGTGTTGTTTCTAGTAGCTGAAATTTAGCGTACAACGTGTTAACGCGTTGACTGCTACGGAGGTAAGCTTCTGGAGTCCTTGGAGACAATTACAACGGAAAATCTGCTATTCAATGAAACCGTTTGATAGCTCGAGTAACCGTTAACAGTAGCTCAAGAATTATGACACGAGAGCAGTAAAGAATGCTGACACCATTCGTTTCTACAATAAAGAAAATAAGTGTTTCTATAGGAAACGCTCAGAGTTCTCGTAGAAGTGAACGCGTTAACGTTAAGTAATCTCTGTTCCGAGATGCTCGATTCTCGACAGTCCTTCGCGAAATGCCAGACGCTAGGGAAAAAACAGCAAACTCGTTTATACGTGTCGGCCTCGGTTACGCAAATTCATAAATTTTCGTTTAGTCTGCGAATCGAGACAGCGGACGATTCGAGGAATAAATGAATTATTAATCGAGCCACTCGCCGAGCGGATCGATTAACTCTGCGGACCAAGAGGAAACTGGTGCTACAGAAAGATCTACAGTATAAATAACAAAAAGATTGTTTATCGTTTCGTGGTACTAGTCTTAATAAAATTGGTTCTAAATGTAAGAAGTTAAGACAGAATGAAGCCTTGACAATCTTAAATTCATTGTTACAATTCTTATAGGAATTGCATATTAACCGTATTAAACGCTCGGTAGTTCTAGCGTTAATAACAAAGGCGAATGATATTGAAAATAATTATTATTTAGTATCACCGTAGTCTTACTACGCTATGGTCCAGCTGCTCATGTTAAATATTCTTATTCGAAATCAAGTGTTTTATTGTAATCGTTCTTCAACTTAGACTATACAGAAAAACTCAGATATCACACTGTTATGTAATATATTTTACATAGATAATCAATTCGAATGAAATTCTATATTTTTCTCAGTGCTGTGGTAATTAGCGAAGTCGCATAGCTAAGTGTCTTTACGTAAAAACGAGGTTTCTCGTTACATACGCAACGCGTTAAGAGCTGAAAAGATTCGAAAGCGGAGTGAATCGATTCGCCTAATAACTCGAGCGGCACGATTCGAGGATTTCGAAACATCGGCGAAGCAAACGAGTTCGGTAAGAACACGGCCTCGTGCAGGATTCTCGCGCGCTCCTCTCCCCTACTTTGATTCGGCTAACGAGATCCGACGGGTAATCGAGTTAAATTATGACGAACGCGGTTCGGCGTGACGCGATCCGATTCTATCCGAACCGAACCGATTCGAGTCGGACGCGCCGGGGCGAGCTGAAAAATTCAACGAGATGTTCCAGGAACCACGGGAATCCAGAGTGTTTCGTATAACATTGCTTCTCGCGTCGTAACAAGCGCGAATGTTATTAGAACGAGTTACGATTAGTTATCGCTGTTAACACGTTGCGTACATTGTCGCTTTTATTCGCGCGTAACAAATAACGTGGACTTTCGTTAACACTTCAACCCTTAGCACTGCATATAGTTTTGTGATATGTCAGCAACTCCTACCAATTTTGATAGTAGCCCTACTGAAAATTAACAATGTTATAACATTTCTTAGACATTTAATTCCCTTCTCAGTACAAACTTTGTATGTTTGGAAGATCTAATAATCTTAAGGTAGTTTTCTTAAGATTCATTAAAATATTTAATATTAGAACTCGTAGTATCGGAGCCTACAGAGTTCAAAGGGTTGAGACATCAATAGTTGCGAAACAGACAAATTGAAACGAGTCATTTTGGTGCGGTAGTTCTTATCCCTTAGCACTCCAGATGGTTTTGTAATCTAGCGACTGCAATTAATTTTTATAGTATTCCCAGCGAAAATGAGAAATGCTATAACATTCCTTCGATCTTTTATTTTCCTTAGTACAAAATTCGGATGCGTGGAAAATCTAATAATTTTAGGGTAGTTTCTTTAAGATTCATTAAAATATTTAATATTACAACTGCTGCAATATAGGAGCCTGCAGAGTTCAAAGGGTTAGATGTTCGATGGTTCAGTAGCTTAGCAGTAGCTAGTTCTCATGGAATAGAGGAACATGGACTGATAAGACGAAGGTGTAACAAAGTAATTAATATCCGATTGTTACAACATTCCTCCAATCTCTTATTTTCCTTAGTACAAAATTCGGACGTGTGGAAAATCTAATAATTTCAGGGCAGTTTCGTTAAGATTCATACAAATATATAATATCTATACTCGTAATATTGGAGCCTACAGAGTTCAAAGGGTTGACATCAATAATTGCGAAACACAAATCGAAACCAGTAATTTTCACTGTTACCCAGTTCTACTGTTAGCAATCGTACTCCAGAAACGTCGAGTCAGCACGAAGATCCTCATCGTACAATCGCTTAGCGCTATCGACAATAACGATCCGCAGAGAAGTCGAACCGTCCCCTTCATCTACCCACGAACCGTTGATCGTCGAACGAATTTAGCGAAGAAGCAATTCGTTTCCAACGGATAAAAACGCCCGGCGTAACGAGCTCGGAGACGGCGCGAGATATTCAGCGTGTTTTAAACAGCGTCTTATTACTCCTTATTAAATCAATTGCCGTTGAATTCACGTGAGATCGAAACCGGCCACCGCGCCGCCTGGGCGCGACGTTAATTAATGCCGAGTTGACCTCCAGCGAGAGAGGAATGCTTTTTCGCTGTTCGCTCTTTTTCCTCTCCCTCGTCCGACGCGAGAGACTCGAGCGACTCGTCGAAGGGAGGATATCGCGCAGCCGGGATTCCCGCGTTTACTTCGCTGGCTTCCGACGTTGCGACTCACGTGTCGCGATCGTAGGCTGCTAACCCGTTTAGAAGACCATAAATCGTTATCGAATTGTGCGGTTTCGCGGTAACGAGTCCCCGCACGCTTTATCTGCAAGGATGCCGAGCGACTCGCGCGCCGCCCGATTTAATCACGCGCCGCGTCTCTGTCGACCGCCCCTTTTCCTGCTGTGGCTTATTTATGCGGTGTTAATGCTGTTTGACAATTTGACTGCCGCGTGGACGCTCGTCGGAACTGCCGTGTGCTCGAAACAGTTTTCTCTGTTAACCAGAAACTGAGAAATCGAGATTCTTAACACTTTGACTGCCAAGTATACACTCGTCGAAACTTCTACGCAATCAAAGCAATTTTCTTAATAACGCTGAAACTGGGAAGTCGATATTCTTCGTAACGACTGCTCTACTATCTTTCTAGCATCTCACGTCTAACAGAATTCAGTTTGTTCGTTTCGTCACCGAGGAAAGTAATGTTTAACCCCTTGTCCTACAACAACGAGCGAGACTCGTGATGAAGATTTTCAATATGATTCAACAAATATATGTATTACTCGGTTCATTCGAATTCAAAATAAATATTATTCCTCTGTAATCAACTGTTATACTTAAAGGGAGATATAGGCGTAACATATGCCTAGAATTTTTCTCCTTTTCCAATAAATTATTAACGACAAAGTAGCCGTATCGGTCTAAGTTGAGAAAGAAATCATAGGCTAAGGAGTTAAGTTCATGTGAATCGCCAAAGTGTTAACACTAGGTCTACGGACGTTTATTGTCCGGTTTATTCTATTGTTCCTAGAAAAATTCATGTTCGACTATTTACACTCTCACCATCTTGCACTCGTCATCATCGCTTACGCATCATTCGGATAAACCCAGCAACCCTTGGGCCTGGTCTCCATGAGTCCCTTACTATTTTATGGCCCTTAGAACAGTCGCTACATTTATGTATTCATTTGCTCGCGCAGTTGTTCGATCGTTTAGTCGTTTAATCGTTTAGTGGCTCGGTTCTTTGGCTCTTCAGTTGTTCGGTACTTTATGCCGGTCGAGGGGCGACTCAGCCACCGTTTCAATTGATAGAAGGATTGTCGAGTTTCCTATGGAATGTTAACCCTTTGCACTCGCGCAATATTTCTCGTTGAAGTATCCATTATTTCCCGGTGAAGAATTCCGAAGAATCTTGCGTACACCAAGGAATAGAACTGTTTATGCAATACACGAAATATACTATGGAATTTTCTATTTTATCTTTCTGCGTTCGATCAAGCGACTGTCGGTCGTCTCGCAAAGGGTTAAGTTTTGCGTTAAGTCTTGCACAATGCTTTAGGTATCTGTCAACCCTTAGCACTCCAGATTGTTTTGTAATCTAGCAACTGCAACTAATTTTATAGTATTCCTAGTAAAAACTAGAAATGCTATAATATTTCTTCGATCTTTTGTTTTCCTTCTCAGTGGAAAATTTGGTCGTGTGCAAAATCTAATAATTTTAGGGTAGCTTTAAGATTCATTCAAATATTTAATATTATAACTGGTGCAATATAGGAGCCTACAGAGTTCAAAGCGTTAGATATTCAGGTTCAGTAGCTTAGTAGTAGTTAGTTCTCATAGAATATAGGAACATGAACTGATTCCATTAACAAAGTAATTAATATCCGATTGTTATACCGTTTCTTCCATCTTTTATTTTCCTTAGTACAAAATTCGGACGCGTGGAAAATCTAATAATTTTAAGGTACTTTTAAGATTCATTAAAATATTCAATATCGCAACTACTGCAATATTGTAGCCTACAGAGTTCAAAGGGTTAGATGTTTGATGGATTTCTTCGATCTTTTATTTTCCTTAGTAAAAAATTCGGACGCGTGCAAAATCTAATAATTTCAGAGTAGTCTTAAGATTCCTTAAAATATTCAACATCACAACTACTGCAATATTGTAGCCTACAGAGTTCAAAGGGTTAGATGTTTGATGGATTTCTTCGATCTTTTATTTTCCTTAGTACAAAACTCGGACGCGTGCAAAATCTAATAATTTCAGTGTAGTCTTAAGATTCCTTAAAATATTCAACATCACAACTACTGCAATATTCTACCCTAGTTCAAAGGGTTAACACCCCCATACTCAATCCACAGGCCAGTCCCATCGAAAAAGCTCGCGTGACGAATATCGGAATTGTTAAACCGTTCACGTTCGTCCTAGGAGAATCGCGTAAGCACGAACGAGCACGAGAGCGAGTCGAAAAAGGGAAAGAAACGAGCGGCACGCGCGTCTACTCGGCGCGACCGAGCGAAACTCGATGATTCGCCGGGAAACGAGGATTACCTTGACGAGAGAGAAGTGTGCGAGCAGTTCGGACCATTCGGGATCTTTCCGGTCGGTTGGAAATTCGTTTACACGAGCCACCACGAGCGGCGACGAGACGCTCCTCGGCCGGGAAAGACGAGGAAGCCTCGAGGAAATGAAACGATTCTCGACGCCGCCGTCGCTTTCCAGGTTCCTCCCACTCGACGCGCCGGGCCAACCACTTTTTTAACGCATTATGTACCCGGCCGCCAGACGTTTCATCGGTGGCTGGCTCGTGCCCCATTTTTTTCCGCGAGACGCCTTTCCAGCGAGAGACCACGGTTTTGCCGGCGTTTAACGCCGCAACTGTCGGAAGAGTCCGGACGATCTCTGGATCTCTTTATTTTTAACCCACGAAAGTTTTTCACTAGACAAATTCAATATTCTGAGATACGATGTTTGAAATTAATTAATTAGGAAACATATGTAAATTAAAACTTAGGTGACCAGCTAAAGAGATCTGTAACTACAACGTCCTTCGTTATCTTCAATTCAACTCATTTAATTAATTCGGTTAGAAGCTGTGTTTTAAAAACAAGAACCATATTTGTTGAATTGCAAATAATCCCACTGCAAGACTTACTAAATAACAAAAGGAAAGATAAACAGAAGAAAAGGCAATACGCTGCTAAGCTTAACTTACATTTCGCGACATAATTTGTAATTCACATGTTAAGAAGGATAGTTATTTTATTCCAATATTCCACGTATTGATGCATCATGTAAAGCTTAACCCTTTGCACTCCAGAAGTTTTTTTATTAGAAATACTCGACATTTTTTAATGAATTACCAACGACATTCTTTCAAATTGACTTAACGAGAAATCGCACGTGAATTAAAGAAAGAAGCTGTTTCACTTTAATATTTTACACGTCGATGCATGGTACGAAGTTTAATATTAATAAATTATTATTATAGATTATTATTATTATGGATTATTATAGATATTAATAAATTAATATCAAACTTTATAATTTTGCTGTGTCGAGTCAATCGACTGAGAGGCGTCTACGGAGTGCAAAGGGTTAACGCGTCGCCCTGTGATTTCTGATGTAACTCGTTACGAGTACCTTGCTGTTAACCCTTTGCGCGCCTGTGTCGAGCGTGACTCGATGGGTTTGTTCACAGGCGGGCTTCTTTGTTGAGATGCTTTTAAATGGATTATATTGTTATGTTGCCGAGGAGAATCGGTTACTCTGGTCTCTATAAATTAACTGTTTTTTTAAATGAATTTCGACGTCGGTTTTATTCACAGGTGGGGGCTTCTTTGTTGAGATAGTTTTTCAGGTGGATTATATTGTTGTGTTTTCAATGCTGGTAATGAGAATCGTTTAATTAACTATTTTTTAAATGAATTTCGACGTCGGTTTTATTTACTGAATTCAGAAACAGGAGCATATTTTTGACGTCTGCAAACGTGAATTTCCTACGTTTTTCTATTTCCTGATTGAAATCTAATAATATATCCCTCAAGCTGTGCTACTTCGTTTATATTATATATTTTATATTATATTATATACAATATTGTATACTGATATTGTATATTTGTATTATATATTTTATATTATATTGTATATAATATTGTATATTAGTATTATATATTTTATCTTATATTATCTATAATATTATATATTTATATAATATTACATATAATATTATATAAGTAAATGGACGAAACAGAAAAATATACATACCACCAACTCCTAATCCATAAACCAAATGTTCACACACATACACAATAGCACTAGCACAAAATTAGTTATCCAGGGTTAAAGTATAACAATCCTGACAAACGATCCGTTCGAATGGAAAAGGAGCGACTACCGTATGCATTTATTCAATTTTCTTTGACACGCTCGCCACGAGTCTCGCTTGATATTGTAGGGCAAGGGGTTAAGCGTTCTGGCACCGCGATTCCGGCGCGATACGCTGGTATTAGTCTGCGAAACGTTCTTCGGAACTGCAGTCATCTTCGTTTCTATTTCCACGGGCGAAATGTCTGACGGCGGAGCCGTTATGTTTCGGCAACAATGTCGGCAAATGCTACGGCGACCCCGGAAACCGGGGATCTCGGCGAGGAAAGACGGCTCCTCGCGGGCTTGGAACAACGCGATCGTTATTTTTGGCTGGTTGGAAATATTTTCGGGTCGCGGATCGGAATCCTCGACGCTAGACAGCCGCCAAAGAGGAATAGAATTCGCGACGGTTGAGCTGCTCCAGGATACGCGGTGACGTTAGTTTACCGGCGCTGTCTTCGACTCCGTCCTCCGTTCTCGATTCGGCCGATCCCGATCCGTTTTAGACGCGACCCGACGTTTATTTCCTTCGGGCACCTCTGTGTCAAACTGAATTCGAGTTTTAGTCGTTTTATTATTCTCAGGTTCAGTTATTTCACTTACATTTCGCTATGGAATTTATTGTTACTAGTTCATTCGCTTCACTTACATTTCGACGACATAATTTATTAGCAGAAGTTAATTCACTGAACTTATATTCCGCGACATAATTTTTATAATTCACTAGTTAATTCACTTAATTCACATTTCTCAACATAATCTATAATTCACAAGTTAATTCACTTGACTCACATTTCTCAACATAATCTATAATTCACAAGTTAATTCACTTGACTCACATTTCTCAGCATAATGCATTACCACAAGTTAATTCACTGAACTCACATTTCTCAACATAATCTATAATTCGCAAGTTACTTCACTCAACTCACATTTCTCAACATAATCTATAATTCACAAAGTAACTTCACTTAACTCACATTTCTCAACATAATCTATAATTCACAAGTTAATTCATTTAAATCACAATTCTCAACATAATCTATAATTCACAAGTTACTTCACTCAACTCACATTTCCCAACACACTCTATAATTCGCAAGTTACTTCACTCAACTCACATTTCCCCACACACTCTATAATTCGCAAGTTACTTCACTGAACTCACATTTCCCAACACACCTCATTACGTCACCCTACAAACAACACGGTTCCTATTCTCTCACATAAAAAAATTCAAAAGCCCATATCCAACATACAACATATTCTCATCCGTTATTAAAAGACCAATAACTCTCCTTTACGTTAACCTTCCAAATAAAAGAACCCCATAGAAACCGCATTATTAATAAATCAACCCATTCCACGCTTCACATCCTTAATATTTTACAACCGAACTGGTCTCGATTCGCATTTCGGCTGGAATAGAAGCTCGAACGACACCGAATCCAATTATAATCGACGCTTCGCGAGTTACGTTCAATGTAAGCACGCCGGGCGTTCACGATCCGCCGGATAGCCGATACATTCCAGTTTAGACGGTACAATTTCCTCGCGAACGATTTTACCGCGTTAGGATGGTAGCGTCGAATTCGATTATAATCGGTGCTCTACGCCTGCGATCCCGGATTTCACGATCCACCGGTATAACCGATGTAATTGCGATACGAGCCATTCGCCTCTCTAATAGCTTCCCCTGTTCTCTGCGAAGATTCTATTTCGTTCCCTCGTTTTTCTCGGTGTTTTCATATCGGAACGCGTGCCCGGCATTGTCGTTTGCGTAACAAAGGGATTACCGGTGCATCGGGCCGCGCATAAATCGGATCGGATCGGATCGGATCGGATCGGATCGGATCGGATCGAGTCAAATCGAATCTTATTCGCGTTCCCTCGCTCGTATTCGGGATTACCGGCTACCGGGACACGGATTCCGCTAATCCTCCTCGTTCCTCAGAAATTCGCTGGAATCCTGCGCCGATCCCTCGCGCGAGCCTGTCTCGGGGCTGTGTCTCTGCTCGATAGGCACCTGCGAACTCTGGCTTAACCCTTTGCACCCTGTTGGCTACAATATGACACCGTTTATACTATTAAGTATTCTAACGAATGAATTTAGAACTATCCTGAGATTACTGGATCTTCTATACTTCGAAATTTTGTATTAACCCCTTGGACTATGATTTCTTTCTCGACTCTGATCGATACGGCTACTTTGTCATTAATCATTTATTGGAAAAAGAGGAAAACTCTAGGCATATGTTACGCCTATATCTCCTTTTAAGTGTAACAGTTGATTACAGAGGAATATTTATTTTGAATTCGAATGAACTGAGTAATACATATATTTGTTGAAACATATTGAAAATCTTCACGAGTCTCACTCGTAGTTGTAGGACAAGGGGTTAAGAAGGAAAACAAAGAAACCTAAGGGATGTTACGATATAACATTTTTTGTGCTAGAGATACTATAAAACATGTTGTTCGCAATGTTCCACATTTCTTATGCACGATTCTTGTGGAAACAGTTTCAATTCGATTCCGCTCTCGTCCGAGAGCAGTCCGACTTCTCTCGACTCGCGAACTCGTGTTTCGTAATCCCCGGTGTTCGCGGAGGTTCCGGGGCGCCGCGCTTTTCGCTGAAAAAGCACGTTCCGAGAAACCGGGAGCACGGTCCGCCTGGCCGAGGGCCAACGCGAGAACCGCCTGTTGAATTCTCCGTCGAAACCCGCCGAGCTTTTGCCCTTCCGATCGCTTCCGCCTAACGAACGCGGCCCATCGATCCGTCGATCGGCCGACTTTCTTCCCAATGAACTTCTCGCGAGCTTTTCAGATTGCTCGATGACGTACCTTGCAAAAGAGCTTCATAAACAAATCTGTTTCTGAATGGAACTTCATGACTGTTGCAGTACATATCTAGAAACGAAATATTCTTGTTCTTTTGAGAAAATCGGTTTGAATCCTTTACAAAATTTGTCGAACTGAGACTGTTTCCACAAGAATCCTGTATAAGAAAGGTGAAACATGTGAAACAAACGAATTTCTAGTTGTACGAACGATCGAGTTCTTCATTTGTAGGTTATGTTGTAGCTACTTGAGCCGCCATTGTTACGGCATTCGGCCGCGAGCGGTTAAGTTCGTCTGATACTTAACTAGTCGATTAGAAAACCTACTGTATAGTGTTGTAATCGTAGCAGAAGGTTGTAAGTTCTAATCTTAGCTTGGAAATTCTTTTCCTCCCTCTTTCGACACTTCCTACGGCGAATTTTCTAATCGGAAAATAATTTCAAGTTCAACATCCGAGAGGTATTTGACAGCCTCGCTAGAAATATTGCTAATCCCCGTCGCTCGAGACTTATTTTTACACAGACGAAATCTCCGAAATTCCGTGTCTCTTTGTCGTTGAATTCGATTCATCGGGAAGAGTGGCCGCTTCGATATCGCGTGGGGGTGGAGTGTAGGTTATGAAGGGTTAATGAAACACAATCCACACACGCGTTTCGTGTTCGCGGAAGTATCGAACTGATATTTATTAGTTTATTCGGAGTGGAGCGTCGGCGGTTCGCTGCTGCAGTTGAAAAGTGGAGTGTCGTTTGTCTACTGTTACAGTTGAAAGTCGAACGTCGAAATGTTGAATGCTCCAAAATGCTTAACCCTTAGCACTCCAGATGATTTTGTGATCTACCAACAACTCGAAGCCGTTTCTATAGTATCCATAGCACAAATGAAAAATGTTATATTCCAACATCTCTTAGATTTCTTTGTTTTCCTTCTCAACCCTTTTAGTGCCGGGCGGAAAGCTCATAAAAACCAAACTAAAAATATTTACATAATTCAAAAAAAAAATTCTCGCAATGAAATTAAACCATTTGTAACATTTTGTAAATTTATTTTGAGGTAGAGTTCTCCCGCAATGCGAATTGTAAGGCGCTATTGGATGCGCAACGATATATCGTCGCACTAAAAGATTAATACAAAATTTCGGCAATCGTCCGGTACTAAAAGGGTTAATACAAAATTTCGATGTATAGAAGATCCAGTGATCTTACGTTAGTAAATTTATTCAGTAAAATATTCAGTAGCATAAACGGTGCCATAGTGAAGCCTACAGAGTGCAAAAGGTTAAACGTCGTCCGCGTTCTACCAGAGTTACATACCCGATCCAAGAGACAGAAAACCGCAATGGACAAAGCAATCGGAAAATTCGGCAGGACAAAGTACTTCTTCTATCGAAAACACGGTAGCGACTCATTCGCTACACTCGCCTCGCCTCGGTGTCTATTTCGGATGTTCCGCCTCGGTGTACTTGGGCGAATTTCGACGGAAGAACTCAGAAATAAGTCGATCCGATCCATTCGGCGATTCTGGCGTTAATTTAGATCTCCGTGCCTTCTGGCTCGAGTCGGCGTTCCCGTTCCTCGGTGTTCCTCGACCGGCCGAAACACGCCCGGAGGATTTTTCCCGCCTCCGTTTCCGCGAGGGGCGCGCGGTCCAAAGATAAACGGTTACCTCGGGGCGCCGACGCCGCGCGACAAAGGCTCTGTTATTATTATTACGCGGTGATTATTATCGTTACTCGTTATTGTCATTTCTGTAAAAGAGGAGCGTCGGCGGAGCTTGGCCGCCGGCCAACCACCGCTCGCCACCTACAACTCTTGACACGATTCCGCGCCGCCGTAACCGGACGCCCACGCGTTCGCCGTTCGCCGTTCTCCACGCGCCTCGTTTCCCGCCCCCGGTCGCGCGCTCGCAGGATCACGCTCGAATTTCATCGAGGCGCTCGTCGAAATTCGCGAGAACGTTTCTCTCTTCTGTCGAAATTTCCCTCGGGCTTCTTGGACACTTTGGCCTTCGCTGGCGAGGATCGAACCTCTCGGCCTGTGACTTCTTTGAGGATGCTCGGTCGTGCCGTGTCGGAATGTTTGTTTCACCCTTTCGCTGTTAGGGGTGACTATGATCATTGGCCATAGAAGTGGAGGCAGAAGTTAATGTAAATAATAAGAAAAATATGTTCATGGGAGAATTAGGAAGACGGTGAACACTGCGCGTGCTCGCAGGATCACGCTCAAATTTCATCGCGGTGCTCGTCGAAATTCGCGCAAACGTTTCTCTCTTTTCTCGAAATTTCCCTCGAAGTTCTTGGGAATTTTATCTTTCGCTGGCGAGGGTGAAACCACTCGCCCTTTGTTAACCCTTTGCACTCGAGAGGTGACTCTCAGTCACCACTTGATTTGACACAGTAAAACTATAGAATGTGATATTTAATGTTAAACTTTGTGTAATGCCTCGATATGTGAAACATTGGAATAAAACAGCTTTGTTCCTCAATGTACTGGTGATTTCTCTTCGAATTAGTCTCGAAGAACATCGTCTTCGCCTCGTGAAGAAATGTTAAATATTTCTAGTAAGAAACATCCAAGTGCAAAGGGTTAATCCACCCAATGTTAATATATATATACATAATATATAGGTAATTATAATAGGTAATATTAACTTATCCCTTAACGATCGCAAATCACTTCACAAGACAGATCCTGTCAAAACTCACTATCTGTAAAATCTGAATGCGATTGCCTTAGCTAAGAATCAGCAACGGATTAACATCGAAATTTTCATTACACAATTTTACCGAAATTAGCAACCTAGTGAAAATTACATATATAAAAAGCTATCGTTCGATAAGGGTTACAACAGTTCCCATCGAAATACAACAGTGCATTACCTGGATTACAAAGAAAGTATCAATAAAACCTGAAGAGCTCGAAGGCGTGGGATTCAAACGGTCAATAAATTATCAGTGAAGTAGCATCGATCACCCTCGAGAAACAAATCGTAGAAGCAAAGGTTCGACTAGAAATTCGTGAAAACCCGAGAACAGATTCATCCGAGTGGTCCGTAGTAAGCGACCGCCTCCGTAGCCGGAGTCACGGTCAATAAATTACCAGTGACGAAGTAGCGTCGATCATCCTCTAGAAATGTTACCTGTAAATGGTACAATTCCATATACAAATGAATACAGAAAAACTTGTTAAAGCAGGTGGAGGTTGCAATAAAATAGAATGTCGAGTCCGACTCGACACAGGACTGCTAAGGGCTAGAAACGAATCATAGAAGCAAAGGTTCGACTAAAAATTCGTGAAAACCCGAGAACAGATTCATCCGAGTGTTCCGTAAGCGACCGCCTCCGTAGCCGGAGTCACGGTCAATAAATTATCAGTAACGAAGCATCGATCACCCTCTAGAAACAAATCGTAGAAGCAAAGGTTCAACTAGAAATTCGTGAAAACCCGAGAACAGATTCATCCGAGTGTTCCGTAAGCGATCGCTTCCCTTACCCGTAGTCACGGTCAATAAATTATCAGTAAAATCCTCAGTTAAATGGTACAATTCTACATACAAATTAATATAGAAAAGACACAGGACTGCTAAGGGCTAGAAACGAATCATAGAAGGAACGGTTCGACTAAAAATTCGTGAAAACCCGAGAACAGATTCATCCGAGTGTTCCGTAAGCGACCGCCTCCGTAGCCGGAGTCACGGTCAATAAATTATCTTACTGATAATTAGCATCGAAGTAGCATCGACCACCCTCGAGAAACGAATCATAGAAGCAAAGGTTCGACTAGAAATTCGTGGAAACCCGAGAACAGATTCATCCGAGTGGTCCGTAGTAAGCGACCGCCTCCCGTGGCCGGAGTCACGGTCGGTTCGGAAAGTGGGTCGATGAAATGGAACGTATCGGTCGGCGGGTCGGTCGGGTCGGGGCACGCCGCCGCTGCAGCCGGCCGAGTTCGATACAGCGGCGCGCTCGAGCTGTGTGTTCACGGGGCCAGAAGCTCTTACGTTCGCCAGGCGGCCGCCATCTTTCTCTCCCTCGCGGAGGATCTCGGGGCGGGCACGAGCCGGCCGGACATCGGCGCCCGCTGGAGGGCACCGGTGGGCGAAAGAGGGTCGCGGCTATCTTTGGGAATTTTTGCTGGTCCGCTGCCGCAAAGGGAGAGCCGGGGTAGAAAATCGATGGACACCGAGCGCATCCAATTAGGCCGGAACAAAAGGCTCTCGCCGGATTCGCCGGCGCTCGCGACGCTCGCCGCACGTATTCTCGCGATTAGCCGAAAATCGAGACCGGCCGCTAATGCGACCGTGTCGATCCGATGGCGAGATAAGATACTGTTCGCTCTTTGTCGAGGAGTAAGGAGGGGAGGAAGATATAGAACGTGTATTAACGTAGAAATAGCAGTTGAAGAATAGAGTAGAAATTCTGCACTATCACGGAGCACTGTTATCGAACATTTGCAGTATCAGATTTTCTATCGCCATTATTTCCGAGGACTTCGGAAGCCTGTTTACATAGGTCAACGCGTTAACACATTGTACGCCAAAATTCAGCTACTAGAAACAGAACACTTCTGTAGAAAGATTTGTAATTTACAGCAAAGATTAAGGAATTCGATTTCGTAATTTTTCTTTGGATTTCTGTTACACCTAAAATGTTACATTAACACGTTCCGTACCGGGTAATTATCAGAAAATTGAATTGCGCGGATTTTCAGTGAGATCCACTTATATCACTATCTATAAAAAAAACTGAAGTATCATATCGTTATGAAATGTCGACGTTCGTCCGCGAAGGGTTAAACTTTGAAACGATCGAACGAAGATGAATGAAGGGATGATGTTGACTGTTTTATTCTTTACTAGTAAGTAGTACTACTAGTACACTAACGAGTACTACTAGGCTTTAGTACTCGTCTGGAAGTCGAGAAACAGAAGAAATAGAAGAAATAGAAGAAATAGAAGAAATAGAAGAAATAGAAGAAGTAGAAGAAATAGAAGAAGTAGAAGAAGTAAAAGAAGTAGAAGAAGTAGAAGTAAAAAAAGTAGAAGAAGTAGAAGAAGTAAAAGAAGTAGAAGAAGTAGAAGTAAAAAAAGTAGAAGTAAAAGAAGTAGAAGAAGTAGAAGAAATAGAAGAAATAGAAGAAGTAGAAGAAATAAAAGAAATAGAAGAACTAGAAGAAACAGAAGAAATAGAAGAAACAGAATAAATAGAATCGTATTCACGAACGAACGGACAGATATGTCAACATCTCTTCCCATCCCTGCAAGACCATTAATTTTTATGGAGAAATTACGGTCGGCCGAAAAGCGACGCGGCGCAGCTGAGCTCGGCGAGAGGGGAAAGCTGCGAGAAGAGGAGGGCGGAGGATGAAAATTCGCCGTGCCTGGGACAGAATTTTCCGGCGAGAGGCGCGATCGATCGACGACACGCGAGCCCGGAACCGAAAGAAACCCGTAATCCGGCTCCGGCGGATAGAAAAATCGCGCTCGCCCGCTCGCCCGCTAAAAATACCCTATTTCGCGAGAGACGTTTCCACGGGCCATCGTGTTTTACGATCTCGGCAACGAAACGCGCCGGGTCTCGCTCTCGAAGAGACGAGGAGAGGAAAAGAGCGGGTCGAGTAAATAAAAAATAGTCTGGCGTTGCCGGCAGGTTTCGCGAGTTTCGCGAGTCTCCTTTAATCGTTTCGGAACGGAGACTCTTTAAAGTACACAAAGCCTGCAACATACGGGGCTAAATTATTCGTCGGATGCTAGGGAAAGATGACAGAGAAACTGTATATCGATCACACTTGGTATACGAGTAACCCTTTGAACTCCAGAAGTTCACTGGAAATATTCAATATTTTCTAATGAGATACAGATAACATTTTCTTAGATCGAATTAAGAAGTCTCACGTGCATTCGGGAAGACAACTATTTTCTTTCGATATTTTGTGAAAATTTACAGAATTGTAATTTTGTAAGAATTTAGGAAAATTTAGTTTTGCTGTGTCAGATCATTCGGTGACTTAGAGGCGCCTTCGGAGTGAAGGGATAAACCCTTGATCTACGATTTGATTCTCAAGTATGATCGATATAGTTACTTTAATATTATTTATTACGATAATTGTTAAGAAACAGAATGGAATGATAAGCATATTGTATATCAATTCATAGTATAAAGTATAATAATTGATAAGACTAGTATTTAACACTAGAACTAGTGGAACTATTTAGTTTCAAAATCATTTCGAGTATTCGATGCTTTTAAGGTATCGATAATTGCGAGATAAAACAATTGATAGTCATTTTGACTGGTACGTAGTTCTATTGTCAATGTTAACACATTGCCGAACGAGAAATCTCGTTTTTATGCGAAGATACTTATATAACTTTGCTAATTACAGTATTTAAGAGAATGTTAGATTTGATTCGAATTGATTATCTGTTTAAGATGTATCACAGCGATATATCTGAGTTTCTATATATATAGTGATATAATTTTTTCATGGCACTGCTGAAAATGTCGCTGTGTTGCTATGAATGTTAATTATATTGTATTATATTAATGTTGCAATATATTTGCTATGAACTAACTGTTACTTCTATTTAATCGTTCGACATGTAACTTGAAAACCAAAAACTGAAACCAGTTTCGATGGTTAGCGTTGAAACAAATTTGCTTGTTATCAGGCGTGATACCATAGAAATGGAAATTCTATTGCCGTGCAACAGTATGTAGAAGCTGATTCCGATTCAGCTCTCGTTCGGTGCTCGTTCGGTCGGAGATATCGTTGAGCCCAGGAGAACCCTTCGCGGACGAAGGTCGTTTAAAGTACTCGGAACTTTCGCCCGGGCGAGCTAAATTACTGGGAATTACTGCGTAGAATAAGGAAGAATAAGGAAGAAGCTCGTTTCCTATTCGGCTCGAATAACGCGATCGTTTCTTCGCAAGTTTGCGCTTCAGTCGTGGAAGTTCGGTGTCGTCGGTGCGATCGTTCTCGGAGCGGTTTCGCGAATTACGAAGTCTGGAAAGGTTTCGCTTCGAACTGACTTCAACCCTTAACCACTTCCGCTGGAGACACGTGTCATGTCGAGACGTTTCTATCCGAAAATTCTCAATGACTTTCACACATGGATAATCCTGCATCACTTCTATTAGATTACTTCGAAATGTATCACTCTATGCAGAATGATTAACCTGTTAACTGTGGAATTTAATTTCAGACGTCTCAGATAATACTCGCAATGAAATGAAATAATGAAGTGAACTTTTTCTAACGAAAAGCTAAAGCGAAACGAACAAGAATTACACGTGTTTCTGAAAAATAAATAATTCATCGCTGAAGGAATTAGTATGATTTTAATTTTAAGATGACGCGTGTACTCGTGAAACGCAGTTAACTGGTTAACAATCAGAATTAGTGTACCTATCAGCGTAAAATGGGTGAAAACAGAATTCATCGCAGGAGACTTCGCCAAATTTCTGAATTTCACGTTTTATTCTCGTTTCTCGCGTAGAGACGCAAGCGAGAATAAAATGTATTCGCGGGCGGAGCTTACAAAGTAGCTGAAAGCCTTAAAAAATCGAATCGCGTAAGACGTTCGACGAACGGTAGGAACATGCACGCGGCCTGATAGGATTTTCGAAAGGGCGTCGCGATCACGCGGCCCGAGAATTTTCCCGGGCGAATCCAATTTCGCGGAATCATATTTTCACGGTTGCGTCGGCCGGTGCTTCTTTGAAACTGAACAGGTTTCTGGATGAGGGACGCGGCCGATCCTCGAATTACGCGTCACGGTATCGCCTCGATGTTCGACGTAGCCGTTTCTTAACCCATTAAACATTATTATTATTATTGGACACACGGTGTGAAACCGGTCTTATAGCCTTCGAAATCAATTGCAAAATGATTTATTCATTCAATATTCAATTTTGTGTTAGGTATCAACACGTGAACTTTAGAAATTAATTACCTCCAATCCTTAAGTTCAATTATTTAATTAAATACATTAGAATGAAGAAGATTAAAATTCAATATTCAATTTTGTGTTAGGTATCAACGTGTTAACATTTTCCAAAAAATCTCCTAACAAAGGAAACGATGCAAAACCTTTGCACTCGAGGCGACTCTCATTCATTTGATTAAATTCATTAGAATGATGAACATTAGAATTTAATATTCAATTTTGTGTTAGGCATCAAAACGTGAACCTTCAAAATAAATTACCTGCAACCCTTAAGTTATGTAAGATTTTCCTTTGTACTCGAGAAGCGACTTTTAATCATTTAATTAAATACATTAGAACGATGAAGATTAGAATTCAATATTCAATTTTGTGTTAGGTATCAACACGTGAACCTCAGAAACACAGAAATAGAAGTGTACAAAGAGTCATTAGACATTAGAATTTAATATTCAATTTTGTGTTAGGTATCAACACGTAAACCTCAGAAACACAGAAATAGAAATATAAAAAGTCATTAGACATTAAAATTATAAAGATTAAAATTCAATATTCAATTTTGTGTTAGGTATCAACACGTAAACCTCAGAAACACAGAAATAGAAATATAAAAAGTCATTAGACATTAAAATTATAAAGATTAAAATTCAATATTCAATTTTGTGTTAGGTATCAACACGTGAACCTTCAAAATAAATTACCTCCAACCCTTAAGTTATGTAAGATTTTCCTTTACGTTGGTAGCAGTGTTACCAATATTCCCCCGGAAAATAATGAATATTTCTAATGGAGAATATCGTCGAGCGGAAAGGGTTAAACAAAGAAAATATTCGACAAATCCCGTCGCGGACGTTGGAACGAACGTCCCTGTCCGGCTGAGAGGTCAGATCTGTTGCACCGATCGACCTGTTCGACCTTAATTTTCGCGGAAAGCGGGCCGCATCGAAAATAGAAGCTATCCGCTCGATTCCGCACCCCCGATAAGCCCCGGAACGAGCAGAAATTTTTCGGTTCGCTGGGAACTACCCGCGCAACCCTTCTTTCTCGCGCCACGGCCGCCTCGTGACGCTTCCTTCTTGTTGCTTCGATCCGCGGAAGGGAGAGGGTGTACGAAATCAACGATACTTCTAGCTCTTTGCCGACGAAGATTTTTTGAAACATTGAATGCCTTGTATAGAAGACGGTGAATTGCACGTTGATCTTTTAAATATTATAGTAGAGGGAATTTATAGGGTAACGTTTTATTCATTATTATGCTTAGTAATGAAACAGAAGTGAAATTTATAATTTGATAGTTTTATGGTTTCAGAATTTCGTACTTTTAGAATTTTGTAACTTTATCGTTTTGTAACTTCAGTTTCGTAACGTTGTAACTTTATAATTTCATAATTTTATAGTTCCATAGTTTCATAATTTCATAATTTCATAGTTTCATAATTTCATCATTTCACAATTTCATAATTTTCATAGTTTCACAATTTAATAGTTTCATAATTTCATAATATCATAATTTCATAATTTCATAATTCTATAGTTTCTTAGTTTTACAATTTCATAATTTCATAATTTCATAGTTTCGTAATCTCATAATTTCATAATTTCATAGTTTCTGAGTTTTGCAATTTCATAACTTCACAACTTCATAATTTCATAATTTCATAACTTCATACTTTCACAATTTCCCAGTTTCATAATTTCCTAACTTTACAACTTTATACCCTAACAATCTTACAATTTTTCTGCGTTCAATCGAACGGCGAGCCGCCTTCCCAACGCGAAGGGTTAACATCTCCTTCGACCCTCGCCGGTTTCCCACGGCGAAACGTTCCTCCGGCGAATCCTCGGTGGATCGAAGCTCTCCCCCGCGTTCCCGAGCGATTTTCCACACGGAAAACTGGCTCCTCGCGGCTCGGTTTCGGAGGAAGCTGCGGAGGAATGTAGGCTAATCGCGGATTTGCGGCGCCGCTTTCCTCCCCTCGTCAGTCCTCGCTCTCTTTCCGCGTTTCCGCGACTTTTCCTTTCAACTCTGGACCCTCTAGAAACATCCGCGTGCTTTGCTTTTTTCTCCGCACGCTCGCACTTTTATCCTTATTTGACGCGTAGCGTGAAATCTGTCTCTCGAACGCGTTATCGCTCAAAGAAGAACGTTCCACGGATAAACACGAAGGGATATTAGTTTCCTTGGTCGCTCCTTTTCGTTCCGCGATAGTTACAACGCTGTAATTACAGTTAATTCAATGTTTCTTTATCTCACTTAACACATATACCAATATTGCACCAGTTATAACATCAAATATTTTAACGAATCAACTACCCTAAAATTATTAGACTTTGCACACGTCCAAAATTTCTACTCTGAAGGAAAACAAAATCGAATGTTATAGCATTTTCCATTTCCACTGGAGATACCATAAAAATGATCAGTTGTTGATAAATTACAGACCTATTTGGAGTGCTAAGGGTTAACCCTTTGAACTCTGTGGGCTCCAATACTGCAGTTACAGTATCAAATATTCTAACGAACCAACTACCCTAAAATTATTCGATCTTCCACACATCGAAATTTCTTACTGGGAAAAAAGACGAAAAATCTAGGGAATATTATAGCATTTTCCATTTTCACTGAAGGTACACATAAAAATGATCAGTTGCTGATAAATTACAAGACCATCTGGAGTGCTAATGGTTAACGCGTTGAACGTTTCTCCCAAAGAAATTCGTTCCCGATCGACGTTCCTTCGCAGATCCGTCGAGGAGGAGCGTCGAAAGGAGGGATCCGAAGGCTCGCGAGGCCAGGAAAGGGTTGGCCGATCGTATTTTCGCGTTAGCAGCGCGGCAGAACCTTGAAACATCGATCTGCCCGTCGAAGCCGACTTAATCGAGGGTCCGGCGCAAAGCCGTCGCCGGTTATAAACCGCGGACGAAGCCGGACGCTTGGAAATGCAGTTCTCTATCGAGTTATCGGCCAGCGGGGGCGGCGGTTTCGAAGTTTCGCCTGGTAGCGGTTCCACGCGAGACCTCCAATTTCGTTCCGCCCCGTCGCGTCGACGAGCACTCTCGTCCACCGCGTCGCCTCGCGTCGCCTCGCGTCGCGCAGTTTCGAATTTTAGGGAAAACCGTGGATCCCCGTCGCCGTGGAAACGGAATACATCGAACTCGAGCTTTCTCTTGTTCCAACGATGCTTCAATCTCGTGCGAATCTGTCCTTTTCTTGTTTTCAAGTCGAGAGGGTTTCAGATATTGGTATGAGTATTAGATTTAGATGTTGGTATGAGTATTAGATTTAGATGTTGGTATGAATGTTATATTGTTGTTAGTTTATAGTATTAAAATATTGACGTTATGATATTAAAATATTACTGTTATCGTACGTTGATATTAAATAATGTTAGGATATGATCTGATGGGATATAAACCTAGAGAGAATACAAAGACTTTAGATATCGTTATGAATGTTATATTGTTACTAGTTTATAATATTACAATATCGACGTTGAATGATATTAAAATATTGCTGTTACGGTACTTTGATATTAAATAATCTTATAATACGATCTGATGGGATGTGAACATAGAGTGAATACAAAGGCTTTAGAGATTGATGTGAATATTATATTACTATTAGCTTATAATACGATAATATTCACGTTGAATGATATTAAAACATTTCTGTTATCGTACGACAATATTAAATAATGTTACAATATCGCGTCAGAGTCGCAGAGAGATCACAAGCGAAAGTCGAAAGACACCTCGATTCTCTTAAATCCCTTGCTCAATGATTCACGTCTGAACCACAAACAATACTACTTGAATAACTTACTCAGAATTTCATTCAAACTCAAAAGAATCAACTAATCTTCATCCATATTAAACTCCCTATAAAATCTTCTTAATTCTAACGAGTTCAAGGGGTTCAATTCACCTGAAATCCCCTACTCAATGATTCTCTTCTAAACCATAAAGGATACTACTTGAATAACTTACTCAGAATTTCATTCAAACTCAAAATCAACTAATCTCTAACACCTTCAATATTAATAAGATTTATAGTTTTAATTGAATCAATCAGAAATTTCATTCGACCATGAACTTTAGCAATTCGATTATCAGCTAATATATTAGCTGGTCATTTATTATTATCATTATTAGGATCTTCCATATTAAACTCCCTTCAAAATCTCGATTCTAACAAGTTCAAGGGGTTCACTTCACCTGAAATCCCTGCTCAATGATTCTCTTCTAAACCACAAACAATACTACTTGAATAACTTACTCAGAATTTCATTCAAACTCAAAATCAACTAACCTTCATCCATATTAAACTCCCTATAAAATCTCAATTCTAACAAGTTCAAGGGGTTCACTTCACCTGAAATCCCCTGCTCAATGATTCTCTTCTAAACCACAAACAATACTACTTGAACAACTTACTCAGAATTTCATTCAAACTCAAAATCAACTAACCTCCATCCATATTAAACTCCCTATAAAATCTCAATTCTAACGAGTTCAAGGGGAATTCACCTGAAATCCCCTATTACCATCACATTCTATCTCCAATCACCAATTCACTAACCGACGAAAACCGATCTGTTCCAGGGGCTTCGGCAAGCAGGGTTACCAATGCCAAGGTAAGAGGTCTATCGAGCTCACAACGAAGAGCGGACTCCGCAGGGTGATGCTTGTGTTTCAGTCTGCAGCTTCGTGGTTCACAAGCGATGCCACGAGTACGTGACGTTCACGTGCCCCGGCGCGGACAAGGGAGCTGACTCGGACGTAAGTGTCGACCGCGAGGCGCGCGCGCGATCCGCGAACCGATCACACATCCTCCTAATCGGACTCGTTTTTCGTTTCGGTTTATACTGTTCCTTTCCCGACGCAGTTTGACGCGCCTCAACCCCATACGCTGCCAGCCGAGGACCAATCGTACTCGAACGTTTCAGAACCAACGGAAACTCTTCGAGAAACTGGAGCAGAAACGACAGAAAATACGTTGAACGTTCGAAAATACGATTTTCCAACGACAGAATAGAGTGAGATGAAATTAATGAGAGAAGAGAGGACACTCGGCTGCAGCGGACGGGTTCAGGACAAGTCCGGGGCTGAGAGCTATATATTTTTCCACGTTTTTATCGCACCGCGCACGATTGGCCTAAGCGTTTTCTGCGCTTCGTTTTAACCACGCTTGTAACACGGAATAATTTCGCGGTGTACCGGGACGAACCGTCGACGGGAAGAACGCTCGCGATTGGATAGAGGGATAGACGGATAGACGGAGTATTTGTGGGTTTTGTGGAGGAGATAATTAGCGGAGAGTCTGGTCGCGAGCGTTCCTCCCGAGGCGACCGCGATGAGAAACCGATTTTTTCGTTCACCCCCGGGGATCCCGACTGAAACGATCGATGTCCTAGCGTCTGCCCCGGCCCCGATGCTGATTCCCCCGTGCTTCTGTGCTTCGAAGACGACTCTTTCTATCTATCGACCTGTGTACCGTGCGTCCCCGCTGCCTGAGATCGCTCGACGTTTTCGCCGATCGAGATGACCGGTTTATAGGGGAGCTTCGCGCGTGCGGTGTTGTGGCGTTAACCCCTTGCCGATCTTGGAGTTGTTGGTAGAAGTACTTGTTGATGATACTGTTCGAGGAAGGGTTCTGTATTTTTGTATGTTGATTTATTGTGAACGTAGGAATTGTTTCATTTGAACTCGGGAGAACCAAAGAAATATTCAGTTAAAAGGTTCCACGTTTCTATATCTAGATTCGCTTTAAATTATACGAATTATCGAGACAAATGTTTCATTTGAATTCGGGAGAACCAAAGAAATATTCAATTAAAAGGTTCCATGTTTCTATATCTAGATTCACTTTAAATCATAAAAATTATCGAGACAAATGTTCCATTTGAACTCGGAAGAACCAAATATTCCATTAAAAGGTTCCATTTCTCTATATCTAGATTTACTCTAAACCATACGAATTATCAACGAGACAAATGTTTCAATTGCACTCGGAAGAACCAAAGAAATATTCAATTGAAACGTTCCATCTTTCTATATTTAGAATTATTACTTTCAACCATACGAATTGTCAACGAGACGAACGTTCCATTTGCACTTAGAAGGACCAAAGAAATATTCAATTAACCCTTTGCACTCAAGAGGCGCCTTACAGTCGCCACTTGATTCGACGTAGCAAACTTATAAAATTTTCAATTCAATATTACACCTTGTGTAATGTATAAACATCAGATATATCAGATAATCAATTGTGTTAGTTGCGAAAAATATCGTTAAGATTTCGTCGGAAAGCAACGAATATTTTCAATGAAAAATATTGTCGACTGCAAAGGGTTAAAAAGGTTCCATCTTTCTATATCTAGACCTACTCAGAACCATACGAACCGTCAGCAATACAAACATTTCATTCGAACTCGAACCAAAGAAATATTCCAAGGCAAGGGGTTAATTCGTCGCGCAACGGTTTCCGAGCAGTTCCCGATATACCCGAATCGGTGAACAGTTTCTCGGAAAAGCGTCCGCTTTCCATCAGTTGTAACAAAAGAAATCGGATACGGGTTGCGTCGGTCAATCCGACGGTTCCGCCGTTAAAAGCGGCGTAACGAGGGGCGCGAACGTTTCGCAGAGAGGGCGTCGAATATCGTGCCGATATAGAAACGCGCGGTGTGCGTCGGTCGATCAATTTTCAGCGCGGAGTGTTTCCATTCGAACGAGATAACCGTCGTGGAGTCCAGAGCCGCGGAAACCGGCAGGGAAATCGGCGCGAAAATCGGCGCGGACGGGCGTCGATTGTATCGGCCGAGAGCGGAATTAGCTGTAACGAAGCGGTCGTCGCTAACGAGCTGTGCGGAGGGCAATAATCGAGTTCGCGCTTCTGGACTTTGACGGCCGATGAGACACCGGGTCGTGTCCCGCAGCCCGTAATGGGCTCCCGTTGCGTGTCGCGCGGGGATCGCCTCGCGTGAGTCGATGACGTCGCCGATTCCTCTCGTCGCTATTAATTCCAGCGATTTCTTCCGGGCGGCACGCGTCGCGTCGCGGCGAGCTGTGTTAACGCTAACCGTACCGGGAACCGATCAAACGAAATTAACCCTTTGAGGAAAATCCTTCGAGACATAGGAAACTTTCAATGTGTGAAGATGAATTATGTGTCAATTGCTTAATTAATGGAAAGGGAAAACTACGCGTTGCAAAGGAAATTAACCCTTTGCGGACGAAGATTGTTTAACCCTTTGCGGAGGAAAATTCTTCGAAACATAGAAAAGCTTCAACGTATGAAGATGAATTATATATCAATTGCTTAATTAATAGAAAGGGAAAACTACGTGCTGAAAATGAAATTAATCCTTTGCGAACGAAGATTGTTTAACCCTTTGCGGATGAAAATTCTTCGAAACATACAAAAGCTTCAACGTATGAAGCTGAATTATATATCAATTGCTTAATTAATAGGAAGAAGAACTACGTACTGATATCTTACTGTTCGATTAATTAGATCATTTTTCCACGACTTAGTCTTCTGAATCTGAACGTTTTATCTCGCCGAAATGTCGACGTTCGTCCGCAAAGGGTTAAAGTAGACAAAGCTTGCAACGTATGAAGCTGAATTGCATATTGAATGCTTAGACAGAAGAAAAAGAAAGTATACATTGATCACTTGGTATTCGAGTATTTATAATCGTTTGCTACTTGGAATTCCAAATGTGAACATATCTCGAAATGTCAACATTCGCAAAGGATTAATGCTTTGCTATCACTGTACTCATATTACACTATTGTCTAGCTGTGACATCAATTTCCTTATTATCTTTTTCAAGCAATTTGGAAGCTCCGATCATCGGTGACCACCGTTGCACTCAACGCGTTAAGCCCTTGACATACGATTTAACCGAGAAAAATTCGAGCCGTAACAATGGCGACCGATACATCACTCGTGACATTTACCTTTCGTCGAGAATTTTGATCAAACTGTCAAACTCGTTAAAGTACAAGGGTTAACCGTGGGAGCCAATGAGATTCCAAATTCTGCGTTTTCTTTTGTTCACTGAAATCATATATCAATTCCTATATCGTCATTAATTGGATCGCCATTAACGTTCATCCTTCCCTTCGTTTCTGTTCGCACTAAAAAAATCTATCATCAAAAACTCGATCATCTAATTTCTTCATCTCTATTTCGCAGCAATTTATAGCATAAAAATTGCCGGTACGGTTAGCGTTAACGATCGTCGATCTCCCGTCTTTATTTACCGCTCGCGTCGGTTCCGTCGGCAACGTCGCAGATCCTTCTCCGCGTCGATCTCGTCGGCACTACAGGTTCCTTCCGATCGGTGAACGGCGTCGTCGACGCTGCGATAACACGGTTAATCGGTTTTTAATCGTCAACGATGCCATCGATCGGCGAAATCGCTCGAGCACGATCGACAGTCCCGTCCGAGGATCCCTACGACTCTCTCCCCGCACAAATACGACGACCCCGAATGTATCCGCCATAAAAGAAAAAAAAAAAGAAACGAACCCCCCGAGAGTCTGCGTGTGTGTGCACGGTGTAATGGTGTAATAACGCAGGACACGCGGACGAAGCACCATTTCAAGCAACATACCTACAACAGCCCCACCTTCTGTGACCACTGCGGTAGTCTTCTCTATGGTGTCATCCACCAGGGCATGAAGTGCCAAGGTATCCATTAATTAAAAACCAAAGAGAATCAAAGTAACCGTTAATCATATACATATATACATATATACCTATATATAATATAAAATATATAATATAATATAATATATAATATATTAAATAATATATCAAGAGAAACGAGAATACGCATCCTGTCACACACACACATACACACACGAAAGGAGAGTTGAGATATCTCAATGGTGTTTTTTTCACACGGACACTGTCGCACGTATACCGACCGTATACATTTTGTTTTGGCCCACCGTCTTGTACATGGTGTTGTTGCTTTGTTCTTCGTCTTGTTCCTCTAATCTATATCTGTATATATATTATATATTCTCTAACGTTCTAATCTTCTTCTTCTACTACTACTACTATAACTACTACTACTACTACTTCTACCTCTAAATACTTGTTGTTACTTGTTCTTCATTAACCGTTCCTTCTGTGTAAATATATATATTCTGTATATATACTTCTTGGCGAACGCTTTGGATCACGCTGCTCTCGAGACTACGGTCCTCGACGAGCCACGTCGTCGACGGACCGCACGATGTTCCACGCCCGCACGAGACGCTTCTCTTCGTGCCCCCCTCCCGCCGCGCGACCGCGTCGAGTCCATTGTCGACCGCGAAACCGATTTTTCCGGGGTGCGAGACGGTTCTTATTGTTTCCACCGCGGCTGACGGGCACAAAAGCGACGGAAGCTCAGCGACACGTCTCGCGCTTCCGGTCGAACGGATGTGCCCGTCTCGTTTGTTTATTTATCTTTACTTGCCTTGGCGAGCGAGGGAAAAGAAGAGAGAGTCGTTTCGGTCCGTTTGTCCCGGTTGCCGATGATCACTCCAGTTCTCTCTTTTCTTCGGATCTCGTTTGTCATCCGATTTTCCGAGACGTTTCGCTTTCTTTTATGTTTTTCCTCTGTTCCGTTTTTTTACCGAATCTCGCTTGAATTTTCCGCTCGGAACCCGGTCCCCCTCGGCGCGTGCACAGACTCACTTTCCGTTGGTGTGCGTGTGTGCATTGCTGTTGTCGCGGGCACGCGTCTTCCGCTTTTCGTGCCACCCGGACGAACCTTTGGTCCTCGCGCACGCTTTCGAGTCGAATTTCTCCGACACGCAGGTTTCCAAGTATAATGTGGCGAATGGGGTATTCTGAAATTAAATATGAGATTAGATTGTGTTCGAAGAAGCTTTTAACTCTTTGCACTCGAGAGGCGACTCTAAGTTATCATTCGATTTGACACTGGAAAACTATGAAGTGAATATTTAGTATTTTAAATGAAATTTTCTATTGCAATGTGAAATATTGAGATAGCTTTGTTGACACAGTAAAACTATAGAACGTGATATTTAATGTTAAATTTTGTATAATGCCTCTCGATATGTGAAACATTGGAATAAAACAGCTTTGTTCCTCAATGTACCGGTGATCTCTCTTCGAATTAGTCTCAAAGAACATCGTCGTCGCCTCGTAAAGAAATGGTAAATATTTATAGTAAGAAACATCCGAGTGCAAAGGGTTAAGAAAATAAGTCAGCGACTGGCAATGTGTTAACCCTCTATGGGCCGAATTTTTGTTCATTATTATAATAAAATATATGCGGTACAAAATTAATAGATATCCACATATGAATACGAATTAACAATGTATTCGATAGTTTCAATAATTTCATCAAACGAATCAATTTTGTAACTTTCCGATTACTTAATTTTATTCACCACTTCGACTGCAAAATAAAATAAATCATCAAGATGCCAATATACTGATACGCGACTTTAAAGTTACATGGGCCTACAGAGGGTTAACTCGACGATGATTATAGACGATTAGAATTGGAGAAGACTCGAGCGAAAGCGTGCAGAGATCGACTCGGTGGATGTAAATACGGATAAGGGAGAGGTTGCTCCGAACTCTCGGACGTTGTACATAGCCGTTGTTCCACGTTCTTTGTACAGTTTGTTCTTGTGCTCTGTTTGTCCCTGTCGCTTTCTACCAGCCTGTCTCGGCGACACTAATCCCGCACTCTGTCACATTTTTTACCTTTTTCTTTCTCACGTGCAAACGTCAGTGTTGTTCGTTACTGTACCATCTCGTACGTTGCTGGTGGCGCAGCGGTGGATTTCGAAGATGCACCGGCAAAGCGCTTTACTTTGTTGCCCCGTCGTCTATGGTATGATCAATTACACGAACAATGTCGATCGGTTTTTACGATACCATGCAGCGTTGAATCGGTTTTTCCATACAGATCGATCAACCCTTCATCGAACACTGAAAGAACAAGATTCTTATAGGAAACTCTTAGATTATACTATGTTACAGTTGAAAGAACAAGAAGATTCTTAGAGAAGATTTTTAGATTAGACTACGTTACAGTTGAAAGAACAAGAAGATTCTTATAGAAGATTTTTAGATCAGACTACGTTATAGTTGAAAGAACAAGAAGATTCTTATAGGAAACTCTCAGATTAAACTACATTGCAGTTGAAAGAACAAGAAGATTCTTATAGAGAATCCTTAGATTAGACTACATTACAGTTGAAAGAACAAAAAGATTGTTATTGAAAATTCTTACATCAGATTACATTACCGTTGAAAGAACAAAGATTTTTATAGAAAATTCTTAGATTAAACTACAACGTTACAGTTTAAAGAACAAGAAGATTTTTATAGAAAACTCTCAGATTAAACTACATTGCAGTTCAAAGAACAAGAAGATTCTTATAGAAGATTTTTAGATCAGACTACATTGCAGTTGAAAGATCAAGAAGATTCCTATAGAAAATTCTTAGATCAGACTACATTACAGTTGCAAGAACAAAAAGATTCTCATAGAAGATTTTTAGATCAGACTACATTGCAGTTGAAAGATCAAGAAGATTCTCATAGAAGATTTTTAGATCAGACTACATTGCAGTTGAAAGATCAAGAAGATTCTCATAGAAGATTTTTAGATCAGACTACATTGCAGTTGAAAGATCAAGAAGATTCTTACAGAAAACTCTTAGATCAGACTACATTAAACGAATAAAAAGATTCTTATAGAAAACTCTGAGATCAGACAACAGCATAACAATGATAAGCGATCGAAAGGGAGCTCGACATTCTCGTTAATCAAATCTCCTTGATCCCCCGTCGTTGCTGAATCCCCAGTTTCTCGTCCGTATCGCGTGGGATACTTTCCGCGTTATTAAACTTCTTTCCACCCGTGCATCCCCGAAACCGAACGCTGCCTCTCACCGACCCGACGCCAACGCACAATAAAGAGTACACGCGTGGCTGTACGATGGAAAAGTCGCGCAAGAGCGAGGTCCGCCCCCGTTCGTTCCACTAGCAAAGTTAGGGTTCTCGGGAACGGCAAGATCGAAGTAGGCGAATGAAAGGACACCGTGGGAAACCGCACCCCGATCCGAGAGAGAGAGGACGAGTCCGTGACCGTGAACAGGCGGGACGAGCCACCGGAGACACCGTGCCGCGGAAATTCGCTTAACTCGTTTGCTACCGGTGTCACGCACCTGTGAACAGAGAGGAAACAATGTTAGCTTCGCGCAGAGTTTTATTGGACAATGCACGGGACGATAGTGGAGGGATGGTAATCGGGTTTGGATAGTTGAAAGATGGTAAGCAACTTTGGATGGTTGAAAGATGGTTAATCAATTTTGGATAGTTGAAAGATAATTAACTTTGGGTAGTAATCAGGTTTATATAGTTGAACGGTGGTAAGCAACTTTGGATGGTTGAAAGATAGTAATCAATTTTGGATAATCTAAAGATAGCAATCAACTTTGGATAATTGAAAGATAGTAACCAACTTTGGATAATTGAAAAATAGTAATCAACTTTGGATAATCTATAGATAGTAATCAACTTTGGATAATCTAAAGATAGCAATCAACTTCTAATAGTCAAAAGATAGTAATCAACTTTGTATAATCTGAAGATAATAACCAACTTTCAATACTCAAAAGATTCTAATCACCTTTAAATAATCAAAAAATAGTAATCAATTCAAACAGTCGAAAAACATATTTCTTCAACCCTCTCGAAGCTCTCCAACCCCCGGCAATGTCCAATCAGACTCACTACAAAAGCTCTCAACCAAATTCAAAGAAACCAACGTACTATCTATCTTTCAAACACAAATTAAACATAACTTTCCTATCACCAATCTACCGTTGAAATAAACCTAGACGCAGAATAAGCATCAAAATCTCTTCTTCCCAGTCCAGTCGACCACGGTTCAAAAATAAATCATAGTGCGAGTTGGTAGCACGTGTACCAAAACACCACGAAATTGATGGTAGCAAACGTGTTAAAGATTTTTTACGGCTCTGCTCTGTGGCGGCGAACCAGTCGGCTGCTCTCTTCTTCTCTCGCTTTCTCTTCCTCTCTTCCTCTCACTCTCTCTATTTCTCTCTTTCTCTCGCTACTCTCCACGACACCCTTCTCCTTCGTGTTTAGTCGTCTTCTCGCCGACTTATCGCGCGCAGGGAGTCGAATGAACAGCGCGAGGACTGGCCCCGAGGGGTGTGCACCCCTCGCCGATGCGCTCTCAGTCGAGAGAAACGTGTTGTGTACCTGATCTTCGGGAGCACCGGTTGTCCGGATTCCGCTCGCGGGACGGACACCTGTTTGTTCGCTAGTCTGAGCTGAGGTATCCAGGGATCTCTTCCGGGTCGTGAATCTCCTTCGGAACGAGCTGCCCGTTTGATCAGCGTCTGATCTCTCGATTGATCGTCGATCGATCCAGATTCCATCAATGTTTGCCCGCTGCTCGGTCGACCAACGTTTGATCTCGACGAACGCCTTGCCTTACAATCTCAGATTCCAGACTTCGAGGAATGAATCTAACGAACGTCACTCGATTCCTTTGCGATCGAACGAAATGTTATTCTTCCGTCATCGATCGTTACGCTAATACTGCGAACGCAGGATTCCTGTTTCAAAATGAATCGGTCAATCGTGACACAGTGTTGTTCACGGTTCACAAGGCAAGGGGTTGGTCGCTGTTCAATTCAGACGATCAACATCCGATCGTTGCTCGATCACCGTCTAATAATCGTTTCGTCGATGATCCTTCCATCGCGATCTCGCCACCGGACGATTAGACGTTGATCGAGCAACGATCGGATGTTGATCGTTCGTCTGAATTGAACAGCGACCAACCCCTTGCCTTGTGAACCGTGAACAGGACTGTGTTGCGAACGATTGACTGATTTATTTTTAAACAGAAGAATCTTTCTGCGTTTGCAGTATTAGCGTAACGATCGATGACAGAATAACATTTCACTCGCGACACAGTCCTGTTCAGAGAGAAGTCACAAGGCAAGGGGTTGGTCGCTGTTCAATTCGGACGAACGATCAACATCCGATCGTTGCTCGATCACCGTCTAATCGTCGTTGCTTCGATGATGCTTCCATCGCGATCTCGCCACCGGACGATTTGCCAGACGAGAGGACGCGTTCACCCTTTCACGGAACTGGCTAGGTAATTGCCTCGACGGATCCTCCGAAGCGGAAAAAAACGACTGCTTCCACTTTCCCCGTGTCTCTCTCTGTACATCCACTTCCGGTAGCAGGAAGGGACACCCCCGCGTTCTGTCCGCCTCTCTTTTTCTCTTCCTGTCTCTATCTTTTCCTCTCTCTCTCTCTCTCTCTATCTATCTCTCTTTCTGTCTCTTTCTCTCTCTCTGTCTGTCTTTCTCGCTCGCCCTCGATCTTACCCATAGGATCAGACCAGAATGAAGGACCGGGTGTTCCCTGGACCCCTGTTTTGTGTTCCCAGATGAGCACCGCACACAAATGGGAGGTTTTCACGTACCTGACGCCAACCTTCTGCGACCACTGCGGCTCGATGCTTCACGGTATCGCGCATCAGGGACTTAAATGCTCAGGTAGCTAAAACATATTGAACCAGAGAAAGCAAAAACGCGGAGGAAACCACAGAGCAAAGCATCGAAACTCGCTAGGGAAGCTATCGAACCCGGAAATCCAAAGGACTATCGAACTGTGCGAGTAGAGTCAGTCTAATAATACTTTTCGCGTCGAGTTCCACGGTGAAGGGACGCTTTCACCTCTTCTAAGTGGAATTCGCCGCGAAAAGAAATTAGTGTATCAACCCCCTGCACTCATTGATTAATTACAACGTTATAAAATTCCATTTTCAGTATTGAACTCTACAATACATCTCTATATGAAATATCCAAGTGAAAACACTAAAACTAGACGGGTCGAAATCACCAATTTCTTTTTGCAATTATAAACAAGACAACAGACGCCTGAAAAACTATTCAAGACATTGATTCAGCAAACTGAATTGTAAACGAATCAAAGTCTCAATGCACTAGAGTTTCTATAAATTTCAAACAATCAATCTAAGCTCGGTGGTTTTAGTGTTGTCATTAGTTGCGTTCGCCGCAATATTTTATATATTCTACTAGTCTATTATTATTAGTCTATTATTATTAGTCTATTATATTATATATCTACTAATATTCTATTAGTCTAATATTCTACTAGTCTAATATTCTATTAGTCTAATATTCTATTAGTCTAATATTCTACTAGTCTAATATTCTACTAGTCTAATATTCCACTAGTCTAATATTCCACTAGTCTAATATTCCACTAGTCTAATATTCCACTAGTCTAATATTCCACTAGTCTAATATTCCACTAGTCTAATATTCCACTAGTCTAATATTCTACTAATCTAATATTCCACTAGTCTAACATTCTACTAGTCTAACATTCTACTAGTCTAATATTCTACTAATCTAATATTCCACTAGTCTAACATTCTACTAGTCTAACATTCTACTAGTCTAATATTCTACTAGTCTAATATTCTACTAGTCTAACATTCTACTAGTCTAATATCCTATTAGTCTAATATTTTTATCAAAACTATCGAGTGCAAAGAACCTAGACTAACTCTACCTACACTCTCTAATCCTTTGAATGTCCGGGTGCGACTCGCCTTCCAGCCGAACTACAACCCTAATTCTCGCGCAGCCTAATAATGATGACAATGGTGTCGCGATCAAGGGGGTTCCCTGGCCCGTACGTCGTTTCCGCTGAAGTCCGTCCGAGGATCCGGGAGAATGTAGAACGCCTCCCTGGAAACCCATCGCGAGCCGTGTCTTCTCTTCTGCCCCGTAGCCCGACGCCGCGATTCGCCGCCTGAAATCATTCGAACGCTAGAGACCTCCTCTCGCGAGAGACGGGTTTAAAGTATTTCTCGGTCGTTCTCTCGATCCTGCCTCCTCGCCCTGTAAACGAATCGCTGGCCCGCCCCGACGAGAGAAACGCCAACCACCTCTCCCCGCTCGATCCTTCTGGTTCGACGCTCCGTCCGCAACGCAGCCGTCCGCAGGACTCTCCGTGCGTGACCCTAGAGACCAAAGGGGAGGGTGAACCTTGCATCTCTTCCCAGTAATCGGTGTCGGCGTATCGCTGACTCGGGGGACCGTCGGCTGGATGGGGATTACCCGGTTCTTAGAGTGCACCGGAGCGGACGAGACGAGGCTGCTGTCTCGGCTTGAAAGAAATAAATGGGACATCGTTTCCGCGAGATGTGCCTCATGGTTGTTTCAGCTTCCATTGGCGAGACTGGGATCGGCAACTAGAACAGTGGAATGGAATTGTTAATGTAGGAACTTTGGAAATTTGAAAGCTTTTAGTTATATTCTTTGATTGCTTCATACTGCATTTCCAAAAGAGTTTTTGGGGTTTGGAACTAATTGTGGAATAGCGTTGTTAAAGTAGGTACTTTGGAAATTGAATTGAGAATTCGAGTCATTCAGATTGATCCACTGAATTCGGTGAAACGCGATGAAATTTAAAATGATTCGAATCAGTCGACTCAATTAAGTTTGCCAATGAAATCTGAAACTGTTCAAATCATAATTCAGTGAAATTTATTACGAAAATATGAAGATATCGACATTAAGTCTACCTATTTAGCGCTTAACACTATTTCCACCGAAGGTGTCAAAAGTGCTGAAATCTTCACTTAAAATTCTTTCCCTGCTCAATCATATATTCTGAATCGACCTTTCGACTCTTCCAATAGCGATTCTAAACTTAACTATAACAAACAATTTCCAAGTAAAAATTTCAAGAGGTCTCGACACCTTCGTTAAAAATAGCGTTAACCAGTTAACTGTGTTTGACGAGTAAACATGTCATAAAGCTTGAGGCGATACTAATTCTTTCATGAATTCTTTATTTTTTCACATAAACGTATCTTCTTTGCTTCGCTTCGATCTTTCATTGAAATATACTCTACGTGCATTCGTCCTTCGACGAGTACACGCATTTTTCGATTTTATTGCGAAACCAGAGGTTTCTCCAACAAAATTCCACAGTCAATTGGTTAAATCTCGTTGGACGATCTATCAGTTCAAATCAAGATCCTCGGCCGACTCTCGTTCGAGGACTCCATAAACAACCGTAAGAACCGTGGTAAATCCGGCGTCCGTTCGAACGATGCCCGATCCCGTCCGAAATCGGTAATCGTAGACAGCAAACGCGCCACGTACCGCGTACGTACTCACGTCACTTGGGTTTTTCTCCTCCTCGCTCCTCGCTTTACTCTCACCGTCGCTCTGTCTCTCTTGATCGTACTTCTCTGGCACGTTTTTTGAGAGCTCGCCTTGTACATACGAACGTACCCTTATACAGAGTGACTCCTTTTACCGTGCCACGAAGTTCGTTTGTAGACCGTTAGTTGAGATAGAAAAGTATCTAGAAAATTTCTCTGACACGTTGAACGTCGCACGATTTCATAGAGCAAAACATACAAAATAGATTTAATTTAATATTAAATCATTCGATTGAATTGCATTATTGTCACTGCATATTCATCGAGCTGAATGTCACCGCATTACATAGCATTATTTGTAATACAGAAATGTTTTTAGATAATCATCGTTTAACTCGGTTCGACTGGGGTTCACCGGTGACCCCGTGGCATTCAACGTGTCAACTAGAACCGTGGAATAGGATAATGTTAAACTAGGAACTTTCAAAATTGAATCCGACTTGCCGATCAAACTTTGAGTCATTCAGATGGATCCACTGAATTCGGTGAAACGCGGTCAAATTTGAAATGATTCGAATCAGTCGACTGAATTAAGTTTGCCAGTAAAATCTGAAACCATTCAAATCGTAATTCAGTGAAATTTTTTGCGAGAATATGAAGATATCGACATTAGTCTACCTAATTAACACTTAACACTATTTCCACCAAGGTGACATTCAACGTGTCAATACCAACAAGAACTACCCTTAATAACAAAAACATAAAAACTCTATTTAACACCAAGTAATTCGAAACATTCTTCCATACAACAGATAAATTTTACGCAATTTTATATGGCACGGTTCAACGAGTCACCCTGTACATTTCACTCGTATACCTCTCTATATATATATATATTTGGCGTTTTGTACATATATTACGAACACGTATGTCACCCGCGATTTCTGGGTCTGTCAGCCTACATTTATATATATAGTATATCGTACACTATTGTGATCGTGCATGCTCGTAGACGTGTACACGCGTGTATGTATAATCCCTGTATGTGAACGTAGATCTACGCCCCATACGCCCCCCATACGCCGAGCAAACGCGGGCGCAGAGCTCGACCCTTTCGACGGTTCAGCGACTCTTTCTGTGAGCGCGAGGCGTATCCGCTTCGGATCCCGGCAATCTTTCTCTTCCATTCGCCGAGCCGCCGGTTTGAACTTTCACCCGTCGATGCCCGACGATAGATTGCGGCGTTCCTTCCCCGGGAGTTTCGAGGGGAGACATTTTCTCCGGAAAATCGCTGGGTCAACCCCTCGTGATTTTAAACGAATACATCGAAACGCTCGATTCTTTCTACATTGTTTGTGTTTTAGTATAACCTCTTGACCTATGATTTCTTCAACTCTGATATGGCTACTTTGTTATTCATTTATTGGAAGGAAAATTTTAAGCGTATGTTATATATTTTGTTTTAAGTATAATGGTTGATTAGAGAGGTATATTTACTTTGAATTCGAATGAACTGAGTAATATATATATTTCTCAACTCTGATACGGCTACTTTGTCAGTGATAATTATCAATGATTATACCTTGCACACGTTGTCATAGAATAAGATTGGAATTTTCTCTTATTCTTATAGTATAATTCAAATAGAATTTAACAAACATAAATATAATTCCATTTGTTTGAATACAAACTCCACATCATTCCTCTGTTATCAATGATTATACCTTGCACACGTTGACATAGAATAAGACTGGAATTTTATCTCTTATCTTAATTCAAATAGAATTTAACAAACATAAATGTAACATCATTCCTCTATTACCAATGATTATACCTTAGAACACATATTGACATAGAATAAGACTGGAATCTTCTTAATAAATCATTCAGAGGAAAGTAGTCAGATGGACGCCAGTTTACAAGAACATCATAGAGCAAGGGGTTAATTTCTATTTTCCACGAGGGAAACGTGTAATCGCACGCAGGCAAAAGTTCGCCGCTGGGTCGGATCGAACACGGTTTTTATCTGTTCCGAAGCGGAGATTACAAGGACACGCCTCGCGACGCACAGATCAAATCGCGGAGCTGCGTGCGCCGTGTTTCTCGCCGCACGCCCCGTTCGCCGTCACTTTGTTCGCGCGTCCCCGCCATTCTCGTTTCTGGGGCCCCGACGCGGACCGGCGAGTCTCGTCGCGCGAACTCGATGCATTTCGATTGCGTTCATTCCCTTGAGTTCATTGAATTTCATTTGGAACGTTTCATCGGAAACGATTCGGCATCGAATGATTCGCTAACAGTACTGCCTTAGTGATTATAAAAGTTCTTGATAAGTTTTTAATATTATTATATACTATTATTAATAATATTATATAATAATAATAATATATTATATTATTATATAATATTATGAACAATATTTATATTAGTATTATATTATAATAATAATATTAATATAAATATTATTAATAATATTATATAATATAATATATTATAGTTTATAATATTATTTGTTATTTTATTTATTATAAGTATTTTTTAGTAAGTTCTTATCAAATTGGAGGAATAGATTTCGTTTTGCAACTTCTTATAAACGCATCTGAATAATTTCAGTAATCATGAAACACAAATGTTCAAGGTCATCACAGTTTGTCCGGCAGTTCTGTGGTGTTAAGAATCATTGGAAACTAACTATTCTAAGGTGTAAATTGACGATTCACTGACATCGCGTTTTCAGTCATAATTAGCGTTGCAGGAAGCTTCAATTAATAATGCCACGAAAATGGAAGGCCATTTGTAATCAGATTTGACGGAAGCTGAGTTAGACGCGGACGAGTGAACTCTGCTCTTCTTTTTGGCGCGGGCCAAAAATGAAAGACGGATAGCTGAACCGAGAGGAACCAGTGGCAGCTCGAGGGAATACGTGGCGAGGCTGCAGCAATGAAATTTAAATACGTGCCACTCATTGGGCGAATCGATTAACTCCGTGAAACAAAAGAGAAGAATGATGATACAGTTGTATATTGATTTTTGGAATTTTCTTTTGAATGCAATATTGAATCCATATTGTGGAATTTTAGTTGATTAACATAGGTGTAGATTCGTTATAACAAATATGTAGAATATGTAGAATAATATATTCTTTAGCTGTTATTATTGCAATTTTTCCATGAGTGAAAGATCTTCCATTGTGTCTTGGTAGCAAAGTTAGGGCTAAGGGCTAATGAAGCGCTTTAATGATAAAATCTTGAAAAATTCAGAAAGTGGAGTTAATTGATTTGGCCAGTGAGCGGCTCATATGCACCGTGTACAGGTATATCAATGCCACCCCAAGGTTAAGTATATTTATTAACACGTTGAATGCCATGGGGGTCACCGGTGGCGACCAAATCGACTGACTATAATTCACTCAATTAAACGGTGACTATTTGAAAACATTTCTATATTGTAAACTTCTATATTATTTCATTTCTATATCTCTATATTATAAACTTCTATATCTGTATATTATAATTTCTATATCTCTATATTATAAACTTCTATACTATTTAATTTCTATATTTCAATCCTATAAACTCCTGCATCACTTAATTTCTATATTTCTACATTTCCAAAAATTTCTATATCATCCAATCTCTACACTTCTAAATTACAAACATTATCTATCACAATTCAACTCAATAATTCATTACCACATCTGTCACTTCATGTACTTTGCTCTATGAAATCATTCAACGTGTTAATTATCAATCCTAGACTGCACAGCACATACAAAACAGAAACGTTCGTTTCCCATTCTGCAAGGGCTGCAGCCCTTGTCCCACACCCTTGAGCCACCATTGTTCCACGCATGATTCAATAAATACAAATTCCGAATATGAACATAAATCTACCAACAACGCTAAACTGAACAAACACGAATGATTTAAAGTAACGAAGTCGAAGACTCGCTCGACGGTACTCGCTTCCACGACGGGGCTCAGCGACGTTTCGCGTGTCCGCGGGTAAACGAACGCCCGTTGTTCTTCGGCATCGATCGGAGCTGCCATCGAATCTTTTCTTGGCTCGTCACGGCGCTCACCCCGCGAAACAGACACACACGAGGATGTCATCGACCGAACCGTAGGCCAAACCGCGGCTCGCGGATACTACCCCCAATTGAAAGTACAAGATCGGACCGTGCTTTTGCATAAATCAACCACAGCCGGCTGGAACTCGACCAAACAATTCAATTTAACCCTTCGTATAGAATTGACGAGTCTCGCAAGTGTTCTCTGTGACTCGATTTTGTCAATTTTCGAAACCTGACGCAGCGAGAGCAAAATAAGAAATTATTTTCAGGAATCAATGAAATTTAATCTATAATACTGCAGGTTGTAACAGTCGTGTCTATAGCAGTGTTTCCCAACGTTTATCGTGAAGGACGCCATAAAATTCTTATGCACCCCCTATGTGACATATATAGAATTTGTAATATTATAATATTTTTATAATGTTTATTATAATATTTTTGCTATTTTCTTTACGTACGTGAATACTATATTTCAAATTTCAAATTGCTCCCCTATGTAACATATCATAATAAATATTATAGGAATATTATAATATAATACTACAAATTCTATATATTTTACATATATAAATATATTTCTATATATTTTTGATATTTCCTTTACTCGCGTGAATATTGTGAAATATATGAAGTGATAATTCAAATTGCAAATTCCTATGTAAGATATATAGAATTTGTAATGTTATATTATAATATTCTTACAATATTTATTATAATATTTTTGCTATTTTCTTTACTTGCGTGAATATTGTGAACTATATGAAGTGATATTTCAAATTTCCAATTGCCCCCTTAAAAATCAAATTGCCCCTTATGTAATATATATAGAATTTGTAATATTATATCATAATATTCCTATAATATTTAATATAATATTTTTGATATTTCCTTTACTCGCGTGAATATTGTGAAATATATGAAGTAATAACTCAAGTTTCCACGTTGGGAAACACTGGTCTATAGAGTCGCGACAGCATGAAAGCAGAAATATTCGAGGTGAAACGAGTAAGACCAGGGGTTAACGGCTGTTACCTCTTATAGAAACTACGAAAGTGCATTCAGTGACATTTCGAACGACTTACACGTTTGCTACATCGATTCGCTTGAGAAATTGGAACGGCAGCTGTTATCTTAATGAGCATTAAACATTCGAACGTCGTTTAAATTATTAATCGATCGAACGTTCGTCGGTCTTGGTACAAGTAAACTCGAAAGTCTCTTAGCTTTTTTAATCGTCTGCCCCTTACCCCGTGAAGGATGCGTTATTTTCCGTTTGACAAGGGTGCACGGGCATTTATAGTTTCTTGAATATTTTCTTGAAATAACGCGAGCCGTTTCGTTCGATTTCCTTGACCCTCCGCGTCTCGAGGATACTCGACAGTTATTTTTAATCTGATAACCGTGGAAGACGTGTCGGCTCGTCCTTTGTCCTCGTCAACACCCCTGAAACTATTTTTCGTTTTCTCATTCACTCGCTCGGAATGCCCTCCACTGAATCTAATTAATTTAACCCTATAACAATTGTAACAATAGACTTTCGGTTTCTCCAGACATTCGTTACAGTATTCTAATGAAGCTTATTCTCAAAATCGTTTCGAAATATTTTTTTTTTCTCATTCACTCGCTCGGAGTGCCCTCCACTGAATCCTACCGCGACGTCTCAGCATTAACTAATTTTATATTATTAATATTTACAATATTAACCCTACAACAATTGTAACAATAGACTTTCGGTTTCTCCAGACATTCTCTATAGTATTCCAATGAAGCTTATTCTCAAGATCGTTTCGAACATTCAATGCTCTTAAGATATCAATCATTGCCAAGCAACAATGGAAACCAATGATTCTGACTGACACTAGTTCCAATGTTAACCCTTTGCACTCGAGTGACTCTCAGTCACTTGATTTGCTACAGCAAAACTATAAAATTGAATATTTAGTATTTTAAACGAAACTATATATTACTATAGGAAATATTTAAATAAAACTACTCTGTCTAATTCATCTGCAAATGATCTTTAAATTAGTTTCAAACAGTGTTGTATATCTCCTTCAAAAATGTTAAACATTTGCAGTGAAACACTTTCGAGTGCAAAGGGTTGAGAACAGCAGGATATCGGTACAGTTTCCTTGTTCTCTAACACTAAAACCACCAAACAGTTGAATCGACTTTTCTAAAATTCTCTGTAGAAACTACAAAGATATATATTGTTTCATCTCATCAAAATGACATTCGTCTACAAAGAGTCTAATCCACGGTTCCAATCGAGTACTTTCTTCAATACAACCGAGTATCCGCCACGGTCGATGATTTCCTCGCATGATCCAAAAATTCTCTCCATCTCACGATGGATGTCAAATGGATGTCAAATCAACGGACGTTCTAGACTCCGCGTACGCGCCTGCCGCAGCCGCCGTAGTCTCAGTTCTTCGCGAAAGGAGACAATTTAGAAAGCAAAAGACTCGAAGAAAATAATCAAACGTAGAAACTAAGATTGACCGGCGGCTGCGGCGCGATGGCGGAACGCGCGAAGAAGCGCCGCACACCCCCGCGCTAGTCTGCATCCACCACCCGCTGCTCGATCTCGAGACGTTGAATGAAAAGGAAAATGATAAAGAGAATGACAAAAAAAGAAAGAAAGAAAACAAAGAAACGCGGCAAACGAACGAGGTTGCCGGGTCTGGCTGAAACGACGCTAACGCCAGCGAGAGCGTCGAACGGTTCCGATGACTGATCGTTGATCTGATGACGCAGCATGTGACATGAACGTGCACAAGAGATGCGAGGAGAGCGTACCGAATCTATGCGGGTGCGACCACACCGAGCGGCGGGGTCGTATCAACCTGAACATCTCGTGTTCCGGCAACAAGCTCACCGTCGAGGGTAAGGCTCCCTTTAATTTCTTCATTCAACAGTGTCTTGCTACTCGCGTTCCATGTTTTTGAAGATCGGTCACTGAAACAGAGTAGCATTCATTTAACACTAGAACTACCAAGCGCTTAACACTTTGACTGCCACGTAAACACTCATCGAAACCCCCATGTACTCGAAACAGTGTTCTCCATTAACCAGAAACTGAGAAATCAAGACTCTTAACAATTGCTCCAGTATCTTTCTTATGTCTCATATATCCAACAAAATTCGGGTCGTTCGATACGTCATGAAAGAAATGTCCACGTTTCTGTGAAAAATAATGTCACCCGAATTCGGGTGACGTGGCAGTCAGTGTTACGATTGGTATGCACCCTATAAAAATTGTAATAGATTATTTTCGGTTTCTTTAGACATTCGTTACAGTACTGAAATGAAACTATTTATATATTCTCATAATTTAGAGTATAATCTTCAGTCTCGGGAAAAGCTGGACATGACAGCGAGTCGACGACGCGGCGATCGTTAGCGTTCCCCGACGGGGAGCCGAAAACGCGTCCCCGAGCTCCCAGAAGCGGATCCGCGCGATTGACGGTATTACGGTCCCGCGCAATCGTTATTAAAAATATCTCTCGATCGATTTATCGACGTTCACCGTCAAACGTTTTTCAAGTAGTACGAGTAGCCGAGGAAGATTATCTCTGGCGGAGCGCGGGGCCTCGAGGAAAGCGTGAGATCTTTATTATTAGACCGTTATTATCGGCCGGAAAAAGCGGTTCTTTCGGATCGCAAGGTCGGGAACGCGAGACGGAACGCCACGCCGTTGAAATCCGTTCTAGGTGAGACGTCGCGACGTCGATCCGCTGCGAGCTGGACCGAGCTGGTCTAGGCTAGGCCAACCCGCGACGTCTTTATCTCTAGGCCAGTGTTTCCCAAGGTTTTTTGCGCCGTGGCCCACCTGAGACTTTGAAATTCTTATGCACCCCCTATGTGACATGTAGAGAATTTGCAATATTATATTATAGTATTTTTATAATGTTTGGTATAATATTTTTGCTATTTTTTTTATGTACTTGAATACTGTGGAATATGTGAAGTGATATTTCAAATTTTAAATTGCCTCCTTGTGTGACATGTATAGAATTTGTAATATTATAATATTTTTATAATGTTTATTATAGTATCTTTGCTATTTTCTTTGCCTACGTGAATATTGAGAAATATATGAAATGATATTTCAAATTTCAAATTGCCTTCTTATGTGACATATATATAATTTCTAATATTATATTATTTTTGCTATTTTTTTGCGTACGTGAATACTGTAAAATATATGAAGTGATCATTCAAATTTCAAATTGCCCCCTATGTAACATATAATTTCTAATATTATATTATAATATCCCTATAATATTTATTACAATATCTTTGCTATTTTCTTTAGTGCCTAAATATTGTAAAATATATGAACTAACATTTCAAATTTCAAATTTCCCCCTTAAAAACCAAATTGCTCTCCTATGGGGCGACGACCCCACGTTGGGAAACACTGATCTAGGCCCTAATTCCGTGTCACGGAACCGATTGCAGTGAAGCAGGGACGAAACCTGATCCCGATGGACCCCAACGGCTTGTCGGACCCGTACGTCAAGCTGAAGCTGATCCCGGATTCGGACAACGTGAAGAAAAAAACGAAAACGATCAAGTCCTGTCTGAACCCGGAATGGAACGAGATGATCGTATTGTAAGTCCTTCGGGCCGGCCTCCTTGTGCAGTTCCTTACACATTCTTTTTCTCGTTGTGTTGCCTGAAAGAATAGATCCATTAATCCCTTGCCGTACTGTCACGAGTCCGACTCGCGATGAGAATTTAAATAAACATTTAATAAATACCACTGGTCTGACTCGTATTAAAAAATTCGAACCAAACATGAACCTTACGAGTCGACCTCGTCGTCTTAACCCTTTGCACTCAAAACCTTTTCACTGGAAATATTCAACATGTTTCAAAGAGATAGGCATTGTTTGAAACTCAACGATAATTCACGGATAAATAAAGCAGCTATTTCAGTTAAATATTCCAATTTATAAAATCCGTTTATAAAATCCAATATGCGTCAATTTGACGCGTTCCGTAAACCTAGTGTTAATCTCGAGTCGCAGGTAGTCTGAAGACATAATTTAAAGTTCCGGCAACATCTCCTGCTCCTTTCGCAAAGATTTCTGGACCGCTTGGTCAATTCTAAGTTACGGCAAGGGGTTAACGCATGAGCGTTGGAAGAGCTTGATGACCCTCACACGAGGATCTCGTCATTAAACTCGTGGCACCCGGCACTTTTCAGCGACCTGAAGCCCGAGGACAAGGACCGGAGGCTGCTGATCGAGGTCTGGGACTGGGACAGAACGTCCAGGAACGACTTCATGGGTTCCCTGTCGTTCGGCATCTCGGAGCTGATGAAGGCGCCCGCGAGCGGATGGTTCAAGCTGCTCACCCAGGAGGAAGGAGAGTACTACAATGTCCCCGTGCCGGAGGAAGGCGTCGACCTCGCCGAGCTGAAAGTCAAGATGCGAGTAAGATTGCTTTTGATTTATCACAGCGCTCGCTGGGGTTGCGTCGCTTCGTCTCACGCTCTTTCCCCTTAGAAGACATCGGTCACGAAGAAGGCGCCGGCCACCCAGGACAAAGAGGTGCCGCACAACATGGGCAAGAGCGACTTGATCAGGGCCAGCGACTTCAACTTCCTCATGGTCCTCGGGAAGGGCAGCTTCGGGAAAGTTAGTCCCCTTCTGGATGCTTGACACGTTCGCCACCGGCGTACTCCTGTATCCTGCAGAATAAAATGAAATTAATGGATATTGTTATTAGAAATTATAAACTATGGCATTATATTGAGGAACTCAGTGGCTCTTTCAGTTCCATTTTTCCAATGTTTTTAGGTTTAATGGATTGAAGAAAATGAGGAGACTGTCAATGAGATAAGCGCTGGTGGTGAACGTGTTAACGCGTTGACTACCGTTAGACTTTCTCTGTTGCGTAATACTTATTCTTTCTACTAAGGCAAATGGTATAAGAATCATTACCAATTTGGTATTACACTATTATCTAGCTGCTCATGTTAGCACATATTTTATCAGACGTCGATTGTCTTATTGTACTTGTTAAAAAGCAATTTGGAAGCTCCGGCCATCGGTGACCACCGTGGCAGTCAACATGTTCGATTGCGAATGAGGATCTATCTATAATTTATCTGTAACGATTGTACAGTGATTAAGACTGTATTATTGCAGAGATATAAATATTGGGATTTGTTTTATCACTGCAGTTGTGACAATAGTATAGAGTGACTAAAGCCTGCATTACAGGATGCAGAGACCTGAATCTTGAGATTCATTTTATCACTGCAGTTGTAACAACAGTATACAGTGACTAAAGCCTGCATTACTGCAGAGATGTGAATTTTAGGATTCGTTTTATCACTGCAGTTGTGACAATAGTATAGAGTGACTAAAGCCTGCATTACTGCAGAGATGTGAATCTTGGGATTCGCTTTACCACTACAATTGTAACAGTGTAAAGTGACTCACAAGTGTTTAAGCAATGCATGGAAACCACTTGAAGGATTGTTCAAATTTGTCCCCTTGCAATCCCTAAAGTGGGCTCCACAAATTGAATGTTTAGCAATCCATTGCCAAGATAAAAGCAGTACCAAAGCAGCGTGAAATTGACTGTAGGTGATGCTGGCGGAACGGAAGGGCACGGACGAGCTGTACGCCATCAAGATACTGAAGAAGGACATCATCATCCAGGACGAGGACGTCGAGTGCGCCATGGTGGAGAAGCGGGTGCTGGCGTTGTCCAGCAAGCCGCCGTTCCTCGTGCAGCTGCACTCCTGTTTCCAAACCATGGACCGGTTATACTTCGTCATGGAGTACGTGAACGGCGGGGATCTGATGTACCAGATACAGCAGTGCGGCAAATTCAAGGAGCCGGTCGCAGTGTAAGTGGACGCCGGTGATGGGTTTTAGGTTAGGTTTCTGCTACCCGCGAAACGGAACGGTTAAAGCGGGAACTCTCATTCGATTTTCGCAGATTCTACGCGTCCGAGATAGCGATAGGTCTGTTTTACCTGCACGGCCGAGGCATCATTTACCGGGACCTGAAGTTGGACAACGTTTTGCTGGACCAGGACGGACATATCAAGATTGCGGACTTCGGGATGTGCAAGGAGGGCATCAGCGGCGACAAAACCACCAAAACGTTTTGCGGAACACCGGATTACATCGCTCCCGAAGTTGGTTTCTTCTGTTTCGATCGATTCCCTTGCGAGTGAACCCTAGAACTGGTCAGATAATTTCATGGTGCTCGATTTTGTAAATTTTGATAAAGTGAGGTTATCTTAATGCTTTGGAGACTGTCTCACCGGTTCGAGGGTTGACGCTAGAACTACCGAGTATTACGATTAACCCTTTGAACTCTGGCTCCAATATTGCACCAGTTGTAAACTACCGTAAAATTATTCGATTTTCCACACATCCAAATTTTGTACTAACAAGGAAGATAAAAGATTGAAAGAATGTTACAGCATTTCTAATTTTCGAATACTATGAAAATCAGTCGCGGTTGCTGATAGATTACAAAACACCTGGAGTGCTAAGGGTTAATGTGCAATTCCCATAGAAATTATAACAATAGATTATTTTCAGTTTCTTGAGACATTCGGTATAGTACTCTATGGAAACTATTTATTTTCAAAATCATTTCGAAGATATCAGTAATTGCTGAACAAAAAAATCGAAACCAGTCATTTTGACTGCTGCGTAATTCTAGTGTTAAAGAAATATTAACGAGTACCGTCGAGGCTGGTAGCAGGTGTAGGTTGATTTATATCCTTCTTTTAGATCATTCTATATCAACCGTACGGAAAGTCGGTGGACTGGTGGGCGTACGGGGTGCTGCTGTACGAAATGCTGGTCGGTCAGCCACCGTTCGACGGGGAAGATGAGGACGAACTGTTCGACGCCATAAAGGATCATAACGTCAGTTACCCGAAAAGCCTGACGAAGGAGGCTAGAGAAATCTGCAAAGCGGTAATAGAATCTTTATCCGTTGAAATTACCAATTAAGAATGTTTTAATTGACCTTCACTTCGGTCTTAAATATCCTACTCTCTGAAGGTGGTTCCTCATTATTATTATTATTATTATTATAACAGTCGCACAGTTTTCCCGCGGTTTTCGAAAAACCAATTAATGACAAAGTAGCCATATGTAATCAATTATTATACTCAAAAGGAAACATAGTCATAACATATGCTTAGAATTTTTCTCTTTTTCTAAGGGATTATTAATGACAAAGTAGCCATATCGACCAGAGTTGAGAAATATATATATTACTTAGTTAATCCAAATTCAAAGTAAACATTATTCCTCAGTAATCAACTATCATACTCAAAAGGAAACATAGTCATAACATATGCTTAGAATTTCCCTTTTTCCAATAAATTAATAACAAAGTAGCCATATCAGAGTTGAAAAAGAAATCATAAACCAAGGAGTTAACGAGTCTTCGTCCACAAAGGGGTTAATTACCTCCTGATTTACAGTTCCTCACGAAGAACCCGGTGAAGAGACTAGGCTGCGGATTCAGGGGCGAGGAGGACGTGCGCAGCCACGCGTTCTTCCGACATATCGACTGGGTGAAGATAGAGAACCGCGAGGTGCAGCCGCCGTTCAAACCAAAGATCGTGAGTAACCTCCCATTCCCACTTCTCTCGTCCCACAACCATGAGATTCCACCATTAACCAACTCTATCTCCATCACCAGAAACACCGCAAGGACGTGAACAACTTCGACAAACAGTTCACCTCGGAGAAGACGGACCTGACGCCCACGGACAAGCTGTTCATGATGAACCTGGATCAGACGGAGTTCATGGGCTTCTCCTTCCTCAATCCGGAATACGTGCAGCACGTCTAAACGGATAATGGGGAGCCGTCGATCTCCTCGTTAGTTTGAAAGGGAAAAAAAAGAAAAAAAAAACCTCTCGTCGCCACGTCTCACCCCGCCATTTTTTTCCGGGGTTCATCTTCCTTCTTGCTACTCAGGGCTTTCACCGTCTTCTTCTTCTTCCCTCTCTTCACCGATTTTTTCCTTACCATCTCTTCCATTCATCACTCTCTCTCTGTCTCTCTCTATTTTTCCAGCAGCCTCTCCCGTCGACGATTCTTCGGAAGGGTTAAATAACAGAAGAAACGTGGAACTCAATAAAATCTGTCGCAAACGGGAATCATCATCGATGTCGCGTTCCCTGGAAGATTCGGACAAACAGACGGGAGAGTTCTCACCGTATTCCCCCTTTCTTTCCCACCGCCACCGTTTCTCTATCTCCACCCCTGTTTCTCTCGGTCCGCGATTAGAAACGAGGCGGGAACATTTCCTAATCGCTGTTCTCGTTCTCCGCGTATACCTGTTATTATTATAATAATATCGTACATACATATATATATATATATATATATTTACTTCGGTAGTTTCTACTGTCGCCTTCCAGAGTATATATAAATATAATATATAAATAAATGAATACACATGTACCTGTGTGTACACGCACGTATACGTTATACGTGTGTGTACATACACGTACAATGTGTATCGAACGAACGAACGGACGAATTATTGTTATATACGGGGCGCGAGGGGACGACCGGTGGAGCGAACCGAGATTCTCGAATTTCGAACGCTGGAATAATTCCATTTAAACGTTCGATCGAAGGTTTCTCGTTGAAACGTCGATCGACGCTCTCCCGAGGACTCGAACGTCCGACGCTAGATTTACGGAACCCGTCGGTCCGACGGACATTGTGTCGTTTGAACGTTCGCAACGATTCCAGTCGATTTTCATTGATGCAGTTATACGAGTGCACGTTTTAATTCTCTGTCCTTCGACCTCTGATTTCCATAGGAACGAACACGTACTCTCCTAGGAGCGGTAGAATAAATAGAATAAACGTCCGTGAATCTAGCGTTCGATTCGCGAATCGGAGATCTCGCGATTGAAACGCGGAAAATGAGACATGAACATTCTACCGGAGATCGGTTCGCGTAGGGTTCAATTTGAATTTGATTTCTCGACGACCGCCGGTCGTCCCGACGCACCCTGTATACTACACGCGTGTACATTATGTGTATAGAGAACGGTTTTGCGGTACACAAGCAACGCGAGATCGATCGTGTGTCGCACTGGAACCTCTGCGTCGGTATTTCGTTAACGTTGCACTCGATCCCCGTCGATTCGGAGTCGAACATCGTGACGACGAGCACGCGTGCGAGGAACGGATCGTCCTTCGTCGCGAACGACACGGCGAACCGAGTTCCCTCGGGTTCTCCGCAATCCGCGGAATCGACTCGATCGGTTCGAGGCGCGTGCTCGTTCCGCTTCTACGACAATCCGATCTGACGACTGTTCGCGGAGTGTCCTGGCCGATTGCGGTACTACGCGCGGAAGAGACGCGATTCTCCGTGAGAAGAGAATAGAAAGCGATCGGCACCGTTAACCGTTTGAGTCCCAGCGATCGCGCTGTTTCGATTCTGTGTCGAAGAGATCCGGTAGATTACGACGCGAGATATTCGAAAAATCGCTCTTTTTAACGCATGTACATCGCATGGTTCTTTTGTATAAATAAGACGAGTAATACGTTTTGTATTCTGTTGTTGCCTTTTTAATGAAATCGGTTTTACTGGAGAAAGATTTAAGTTTTACGCGGAAACAAGCGTGAGTCTTACTTGGCACCAAACATAAATTCAGCGCCGATTTGTCGACGCGAGATAAGAAAACCGATGTTGAGCCGCTTGGCTCTTTTCGCGATTAGTTTAGACAAGCGGTGCAGTGCTGATCGGTACGTTTCGACGGTTTTTTCAATGACACCTGGGACTCGAACGGTTAAGAGGAATAATTCGGGTACAATGACTGTTGTTCGTCAATGAGAGGTTTAAAATTGTGAATCGGTTGAACTTTGGTTATTCGGGAGATCGGTTACGTTCTGTGGGAACATTGAATATTTGTCCGATGATTTTCGTTCGCGTTGCAGTTGAAACGAACGCGGCACAATTGGCCGGGGCAGCCCGCGCACGATAATCTCGTTACGGCTAATCACGGGTAATGAAGATTACGAGTGATCGCGAAGACAACGACGGATTACGCTCGTCCGTTCATCCGCTCCGAGATTCTCCGAATTTACTTTGCGCCGTTCGTCGCTCACGGGATTCATTGTTCTCGGACTTTTTCGTCGATCTTTCTCGCATACGTTCGAACACGTGAGAAACGGAAGCGAAAACGGAGGATTCCTCGGTTCGCGCGAAGTTTTGGAGTTCTCACGGAGTTTTCAGGCCGCTTCGAAGCCCGATGAAAGGTTGATTCGGGTCAGGAACGAAGAGGAGCATCGTTAACGAATCCGTGAACCGGAAAACCGAGATTTTCCTGCGGGGTTCGGTCTTGGCGGATCATCGAATCGAGAATTCGAAGATTTTAATTGAGAACCGAATCGGAGAATGATTATCATAGCTTCTTCGGTTCGTTTTAAAATGTTGTTTATCGACTCGCCGCAATTCCCTCGCGAGAAACTCACCGTAGTTCTCGACGTTCGTTCCTGATGCGGACGATTTCATCGCCGACTCGCGGTTAGGATATTCGCATAAGAGAACGGCGCGAGTATACGCGCGCGTAATTCACTTTTTCGTCCTCTCACTCGCTCGCTCGGTCTCTCTGTCGCCCGTTTTCTCGTTCATTCTCCCATTCTCTGTCTCCACCGACCACCCCGACGGTCCAAGCAAATGGAAAGACACGAGTCCGCGAGTTTCGGAACAGAATATCGGAAATCGAGCATACTTAATTACGTCTTATTAAGCGTGTTCCAATAAATAAGTATATCGTAACGTAGTTCTCGCCCCCAAACCCCTGCCCCCTTATTTAAAAGGGCGATCCCGAGTCCCGTTCTTCGATCGGCCGGGCATTGCGTAGCCTCGGCGCTGCCGCCGACAACATGGCGGCCACCGGGCTCCCGCCGACAAGATGGCGGCCACCGGGCTCCCGCGGAACGCGTTCACTTCGAGGAAAGTAGGCTCGACCACGCGCGACAATACGGTTTTTCAACGCGAGAATCTCGAATAAGCTTGTATTCGGGCTCGACGAACGAGTAGAGTGAATTTCTGGCGTTATTCGAATACGAATTTATTCGCTTTTCGAAGCATTCGTAATAGGTACACGCGCGAGACTTGCACAGTCTCGCGGAGCGTTGGACGCTCGTTCGAAATTATAAACGCATTGACTGCCACGAGAATTTTGCGTTTCGTATTAGAATGTTTATCCTGTCGTAATGAAGTTAAATATTGGTAGAAATAATTATTGACCCTTTGCGGGCGAGTGTCGACATTTCGAGATGAAATGTTCGTGTTTGGAAGACAGAGTCGCAGATGATTTAATTACTCAATCAGCACGTAGAATCCTTTCTGTCTATTGTTTATATAATTTAGCTTCGTCTGCTGTTTTCTATATTTCAAAGAATCTTCGTCCGCGAAGGGTTAAGGTATCCTGTAATTTCGTATCACGATACTCACGTCACGCTGTCATCTAGTTATGTCACTAAATATTTTCACGTCGATTCACTTCGGTCGTCGATGACCACCGTGGCAGTCAACGTGTCAAACAACGTTTCCTCGGGTGAACGAAGACGAATTACTCGAATAAATCGACGGAGCATAAAACCGGACTCAATCAAGAATAATTCGCCGCGAATTGAAATCAATAATTCCATTGGGAATCGATATTCGCCGTTCTCGCCGAGCAATGTCGCGCAGGTACTAAACGTTTCCGCCGCGAGGCTGCGTAACCCGTGCTCGAGAATCTATTTTTGTACCAAAAATCGAGCAAAAGGAAAACCACCAAAAAAAAGCGAAAAAACGAGAAACAAGAGAAAAGAAAAGAAAGTGAAGCTCGGAATAGAATTCGCCGCGACACCGCGACGGCGATTCAGTCCTCTCTGTTTCGCTCGGAGCGAGCGATTCGCGGTGACGGCGAGTTTCCGACGAACTTCGTCTGGGTACGGTGAACATTGGATGATCGCAGCATCGTCATCGCCATATCCTTGCCAGGTTCCTTTCAACACACCGTCGACAAAAGTCAAAAATATAGAAATTTGATTTTCAATTAAACATCTCAAGCTGATCGCGAGTCGTTGCTCAGTCTGTTTCCTTCGCTCGTTTTGTCCTTTTCAACGTCCGTTACGTTAAAATCTTCGTTTCTCAGAGTTGACTCGACTCTACCTCGTCAGAATTGCAACCTTTCAATCCCGTAGAGTGCTTCGATTACCCAATGTTCACCGTAACTCTCTCCCGTAGCATCTAACACCGCGCGCGGTCTATATTCCACCGATCGGAATCCAATCGACGAGTCCGACTTTCGCGTTCCTCTCGAGCAGAGACCGAACGTCATCGACAATCGATCGAAAACGCAGCTTGACGCTTGTTCGGGTGAAAGCGTGTTTGCTCATCGAATCAAGGAAAACCAGAAAAAAGGAGGAGAAAACCGGGGGAGTAAAAACTAAAAAAAAAAGACAAACACAGTTGCGAAACAGTGATAGCGATCCGTTCGCGAGTATATTCGCGGCAACCGAGCAACAACCATTCCTTCGAGTTGTTTCCCTTGTTTAACGCGTCCGTTGCGCGCCGAAGATTCTCGATCGACAGATCGCACGCGCCATTGTAATCGCCGATGCGAAACGAATAGACGGATCGGACGCGAACGATTCGCCGTTCCACGGACAGTAGGACGGAAATACGGTCTCGCGACGAAACTCTTAGAAATGTTCGTTCTCCCGCCATTCCCCGCCGTGTGTTCCCGTTTCCCCTTCGCTCTTCCGTCTCCCGATTCTTCTTTTTTCGTCCGTCGGCCCTCGCCCGCTTCCTTCCGGTTAGGCGAGGGTCGCGGGAAACGGTACACGGCTCTCGACGCCGATCGGACGCGAACAGGCGCGTTCAAACGCGAAAACGTCGCCCCGCGCGGCGACGTTTTCGCGGAATAATCGGACGAGGACGATCGTCGATTCGGTTTTTCGGCATTCGAAGGGGTACTTGGTTCTAAACGATCTCGCTGCGCGAAATTCGGCTGCGCGAGCGATCGTTCCGAAAATCGCATTGGTAATTGCAAAATTTGTTCGTCGAGGATGGAGGCAGCGAACCTCCATCTTGCTTTTTGATTTCGCGCGACATCCGAAATGTGGATGAGCCGGCCTGCTCCCGTCCGAGGCGGTGACGAAGACTCGCCTCTTTCGATTTCGACGACTCTCGAGGGTCGCCGGGAAACCGGCGTCCCCTCGAGCAGCGTCGAACGCGAAGGAACGATTACTTGCAAGTAAACTGGCGGAAACGCGCAGGATGTTCGATGAAAAAAATGAAAAAAAAAATGAAAAACTCTCTGAAATCTGACCCGCGTAGATCCATTCACTCTCGAAGATGTAATCGAAAAAAAGTCTGTTGTTCTCTCGACTTACACGTCGCATGACTATACACGTTCACACGTACACCCATATTTTTAAGATGTTTTTGTGCATTTATAATGTCGTAATAAAAGTTTCGAGTCGTGTCACGACGACGGTCGCGTCAACTGATATCTTCCCATTTAACGCGAGTGTGTGTGTGTGTTTGCGTGTGTGTTTGCGTGTGTCCTTGGAAAGATTAACGAATGTCATTAATTGAATGGGATTAAGTTCGATTCCACCGGCAGCCTGTGTTGCAGGCGAGTCGAGAAATTGCCTGCATTAAGGGTGGATGATGATCGAACGGTTGGTCAGCTAGGGAACTGCTTGGAAACTGCATTACCGGCTCGCTCGGTTATCGACAGACGATCATAGTTCCGAATGACGAAGTAGATATCTTTTGAAACTGAACAGCATAACTCAGATAAATTCTAAGAGTAGATATCTTACCCGATGTATTTTCCGGCGCTGTAGCACGCCATTACCATTTCCGTTTCACTCGTGACGTTACCGGCAGAATATAAATTAATAAAATTATGTCATTAGAAAACAGCTCGTTTGCTTAGTCTTTTATCGAAAGATACATCGGTGTGTATATTACAGACGAAACAGATTGTATTTCAAGAACCTTTCGTTAGTTGTTTGTTTAAGGGTTACCTTGAGTCTCTGACCTTTTGTTAATAATTATTTAAATATTGCTATGTGGGTTTGTGGTGAAAGAGTGGGTTGGTATATAGGCAGATGTCGCTAATGCTGCTAATGTGTGAGGTGTTTTTTTATTTAATGTATTATTTATTTATAATGATTCACAGAATTATCTATTTAAAAAAGAATATCACGGATATTAACAAAAGAATTTAAAATAAATGTAATATAGTTAGATTTCTAAAAACAAACAGAAATTGGCTTTATCTACAAGTAAAAATCTACATTATCGACACATTGGCTACAACCGTTGTACCATGTTTATATATTCAATATATTATTTATTTGAAATATCCACTAAATTATAATATTGAGATATTTTATCAAACAACTTCTATAACAGCTTGTTTCTAACTGAATATTTAAAAAATAAATATCACGGATGTTAACAAAAGAATTAAAAATGTATAGTTAAACGATTTCTAATAACAAATAGAAATTGACTTTATTTATAAGTAAAATGTTGAGATATTTTATCGACCAACTTCTATGACAACTTGTTTCCAACTGAATATTTAAAAAAGAATATCACGAATAATAACAAAAGAATTTAAAATAAATGTAATATTATTAAATGTTTCCCAAAAACAGACAGAAATTAGCTTTACCTACAAGTAAACCCCGACATTACCGACACATCAGCACCAACCGTTGCAGCGCAGTCAAACGAGCGTGTCCTTTCCCGCCGAAACGAAATGCAAGAACGGCCGCGACGATCGTAAAGTCCTTCGCATCGGAGTCGTCGTCGTTGGAATGGATTCCGTTTATCGTCGATGGTCCGCGCGTTGCGAAAGCGTTGCAGAGTCTTCGAATGCCTGCGCCAAGGATGCGGACGCAAGAGTAAACAGGACAATAGCTCGAGCATAAGTATGTAGGTCTCGCCGGGGGAAGAGAAATTCCAACCTTTCTTTTTTACGAATATATACGTTTATTTTACTCGTATTCGGTCCGTACCAGAGTTATCTCTACGCGAGACGAGAATTGGCTAAAGCTTTGGACTATCCAGTATATTTGTGTTCTTCTCGCGAAACGTTGGCGGTTATATCGACACGGTGCACACACAGAATCGGAACACGTACACACGTGGACGCGTCGAGTGTGTCGTCCATCCTCGCGCTATGTACACTACGAGAGAAGGAGATAAGATAAACCCGTCGATCGGAGGGATGAAAGGGAGAAACGAAGAAAGAAGAGAAAGGTCAAGGATGAGTGTGGGATGAAGAGTGAGGAGGAGGGGGAAAGCCAAGCAGAGAGAGGAAGAGAGAGAGAGAAGAAGAGAGAGAGAGAGAGAGAGAGAGAAGGACGAAGAGTCGCGAGCACGATCGAACGAGGAAAATAATTAATCAAAAGAGGACGTCACGGTGAGTGAATTTCAGATTAGGCGTGCGCTCGCCTGCGTACGCTTCTGGTCGAGTACCGTTCGTCTATTTACAAGCGACCGGTGCGAGGCGGCCCGTACAGGTTAACGTTTTGCGGCCCACCGCGGCCATTTTGAAATGACAGTTCCCCACGAAAAATGAGTGAAACATTGTCCCGTAATAAATTACTCTTGCCACTCTTTTCTCCGTCGATGTCTATAGAATAAAACCAGTCCAATGTACAGGGTGGCCAGGAAATGCTACGATACCGATCGGAAACGGAAGTTGAATGTCGCCTGGGACTCTTCGCTTGCTACGTAAGAATTCTTCGAATGTTTTAGACTGACTCGATGAGAAATGCTTTTTCATTGAGAATCATGACAACAGGACCGCAAATCGTCGTTGGAAGGTCCGGCCGATCGTGCCGCGAGACACACGGTATACCCTGTACGCGGACGCTGGGAACGCTTCTCTTAAGTCTAGAAGAGGAAAGAAAACGTTAACACTAGAACTACCGAGCATTACGATTAACCCTTTGAACTCTGTGGGCTCCAATATTGCACCAGGAATAGTATTAGATATTCTAATGAATCTTAAGGAAACTACCCTAAAATTATTAGATTTTTCATCCGAATTTTTTACTAAGGAAAATGAAAGATCTAAGAAATGTTGCATTTCTAATTTTCGCTGGGAATACTATGAAAATTAGTTGCTGGTAGGTTACAAGACAACCTGGAGTGCTAAGGGTTAATATGCAATTCCCATAGAAATTGTAACAATAGATTTTCAGTTTCTTCAGACATTCATTATATTATTCAAATGAAGCTATTTTCAAAATCATTTCGCATATTTAATGCTTCAAAGATATCAATGAAGCTATTTATTTTCAAAATCATTTCGAATATTGAATGCTTCGGAGATATCAATGAAGCTACTTTAAAAATCATTTCGAATATTCAATGCCTCGGAGATATCAATGAAGCTATTTACTGTCAAAATCATTTCGAAGATATCAATGAAGCTATTTACTTTGAAAATCATTTCGAATATTCAATGCTTCGAAGATATCAATGAAGCTATTTACTTTCAAAATCATTTCGAATATATCAATGAAGCTATTTACTTTCAAAATCATTTCGAATATATCAATGAAGCTATTTACTTTAAAAATCATTTCGCACATTCAATGCTTCGAAGATATCAACGAAGCTACTTTAAAAATCATTTCGAACATTGAATGCTTCGAAGACATCAATAACCGCTAAACAAACAAATCGAAACCGGTCACGTCGACCGGTACGGTAGTTCTAGTGTCAACGGAGGATCGATAGCTAGACGCTATTGCCGCGAGCCTGCTCATCGGCCGAAATACTGCACGGTGCTCCGGAATATCGGGTTCGGGCGTCGGAGAGGATCGCGTGTCTCGTGTGTCGCGTGTCTCGCGTCGCGGAGTCGCGTGACCCGCGGCGATGATTCCCGTTCCCGTGGCGGTCGACGGTCGACGAGCAGCGGCGGCCGTCGCTGCTCTCGATCCGAGCTCTCGATCTTCCCAGGGGAACGGGTGACTAGTAATAGAGCGGACACTCTCGTCGAGCGAGGATCTCGCGCTTCGCTTCGCTCCGGATCGGATCGGATCGGATCGGATCGGCTGGCGAGTAGACAGGCCGAGGGTGCGTTTACGGCGGAGCTGCGTTAGAAACGGAGACAGCGTTCGTTCACTCTTGTATCGTCGGTCGACCGGTTAACACGTCGAGCGCGCGCCGATTTTGCTATACTTTCCGCTCAGGCGGCAGCGCGCGAGCATTTGACGCCGAACGCTAAACTAGACCGCGCGACAGCGCAACGGACGATTCCTTTTTTTCACTGTTTCTTTTGTCGTTCGCACTGTGACAATGGCGCAGGCGATGCACGTGTATACGATGTATAAACATAAGATAATGGGGTGGGGAATGCCAGAGAGAAAGTGCGAACACCGAGAAACGATCAGTCTGAAAATGCCATGGGAGTACGCTAAATTTTAACGTAAATTTTGTAATTGTCATTGATAATTTAATCTTTTGAAATGCTGGTCTCGTGCACCGATGTCGACCAAACGAGAAGTTCGCTGTCAGTCCCCAGGGACTGACGTTGCACTCAACGTGTTAACCGAACTTACATTGAGCGCCGGCCCCGCAATAATGCGGATTTCTGGATTTCCATTTGCATATGGCGAATGTGCAATTGAAATCTACTATTTTATGAAAATTTGTAATGTTTTGAATATTTTTTCTGGCTACTCGTTGATCAGATACAAGCGAATGAAACGCGTTTGAGCTAAGTGGCCGATACGTCGCCGGCGCTCAATGTGTTAAATGAGTTTGTAGAAATTCCTGTATTGGATTAACACGTTCGCTGTGTAATTCTGTTTTTTACTTAGTGAAAGTGAAATTAATGGATATTGTCATTAGAAAGCTGCGAGATTATATTTAGGAACTCAACGGTGGAGTTTCATTTTGCCAATATTTGGATTTATTGGATTGAAGATATAATTGCGGAGACCAAAGATAGCGAAGGTGTTAATTTGATCATTGATCGTTTAACCCTTTGACCTCTGTAGGCTAATATTGCACCAGAGATGATAGATATTTCAATGAATCTTAAAGAAACTACCCTAATTATTAGATCTCTCATCCAAATTTTGCACTAAGGAAAATGAAAGATCTAATGTTATAGCATTTCTCATTTTCGCTAGGGATACCATAAAAATACTATAATATTCGAATGTTCTTTTTCTCAAACCGAACAACTAACCTAGGCTGATCGCAGCTCTCCCGTAAACGTTGCAACGCCAAACGATTCATAATTATTCCTACTCTATGGGAAAACGCTTAAGATTTTCGTGGCGCTCAACGTGTTAATGTCTGATGTTTAAAACAAGAGTACTAATCCCCTAATTTCCTCGATAGGCTCTGACGTCAGCTCTCCCGTAAACGTTGCAACGCCAAACGATTCATAATTATTCCTACTCTATGGGAAAACGCTTAAGATTTTCGTGGCGCTCAACGTGTTAATGTCTGATGTTTAAAACAAGAGTACTAATCCCCTAATTTCCTCGATAGGCTCTGACGTCAGCTCTCCCGTAAACGTTGCAACGCCAAACGATTCATAATTATTCCTACTCTATGGAAAAACGCTTAAGATTTTCGTGGCGCTCAACGTGTTAATGTCTGATGTTCTTCAAAACAAGAGTACTAATCCCCTAATTTCCTCGATAGGCTGCAGCTCTCCCGTAAACGTACCCCGACTCGCGAGCACTCCTCGAGCCTGCCGAAGACGGAAGCCGAGGATACGCTTGTCCAAGATTGTGAAGCGGCGGTGGGTCGGTGGCTACGCGACGCGACGCGACGCGACGCGACGCGCGACACGGGGCTCATGGGAATCGCGGGCCGAGCAACGAGGAACCTGCGGCGGCCTGGTCCCAGCCGGTACGACACCTGGTCGATTTCCGCCAGTGTGGCAACTGTATGCCTAGTCTCTTGCACTCGTGCGCGTACGCGGTGAACGATTCGCAGTAGCAGTTCTCGCCGGGGCACTCGCACATGTCCTGCAGGCAGGCCTTGTAGTACATGGTCGGGTTCACCTTCTTGTGGCACGCGTCGAAGATCTGCGATCTCAACCGGTTGCACAACCTGCGCATCGAGCAATCATGTATATGTACACGTACGCGCGTATGTATCATCCCCGGCGAGCGAGTAACGCTGGGAGATCCCATGATGTCTAGCGGAGGTCTCTCGACGACTTTGTTTATGCTTGCGATTCGTCGCCTTTGATCGTACAGGCGAGTAGCGAATTAGCGCCGTGAATCGGATGAGAGACGAATCATTCCTTAGACTAGCCATAGAGATCTCCCGCGGTACGTGCTCGCTGTCGCTAGATTCATGGAAATTTCGATATTGAACTGTAAACACTATAACGATTCGATTCCTATTGCAATTATGCACATAATTGTCTATTCTTCTCCAATTTTGACTGATGTGAACAGATATATGTCCATAAATCTAGCAACGTGCTCGCTGTCAATAGATTCATGGAAATTTCGATATCGAACTCTGTAAACACCATAAGAATTCAAGTCGATTCCTATTGCAATCATGCGAGCACATAGTTCTCTATTCTTCTTCAATCTCGACTAATGTTAACAGACATATGTCCATAAATCTAGCAACGTGCTCGCTGTCGCTAGATTCATGGAACTTCCGATATCGAACTCTCTAAACACCATAACGATTCGATTCCCATTGCAACCATGCACATAATTCTCTATTCTCCAATCTCGACTGATATGAACACATAGTCCACAAATCTAGCAACGAAACGAGCTTGGATTCGCTCACCGACGATTATACTATTATACTATTATATTATTATAATGATTACCGATGATCCTTCCGCCCTCTGCAGCGTCTGTCGCGGTCGAGGTTCGCCGTCGGTCTGGGCCTGACGCAGCTCTTCTTGGCGCCGACCGCCCAGGACTGTCCGAAGGCCTGCGGGTCCTGCATCACGCGTCCCTTGCGGTTCTCGAAGTCGTCCTTGGACAGTGAATTGAAGTTGCCGCAGAGGCCGCACAGCCGGCCCCTGTACGAGGTCGGCGCGGACACCTCGAGGAAGCTGATGCCGTCCCACAGCACCTTGATGCCGATCTGCGTGGACACGATGATGCTGTCCGCGGTTCGGTTCACCTCCAGCCGGCCCGCCACGCGGTACGGCACCTCGACTTTCTTACCGTTCACCTTGACGCGCATTTTCTGACCGAGATTCACTTTCAGGTCGCCGACCTAAGACACGCACCGTGAGGAACCATGCCGCAGCCGTCGACTCGAGGTCGATGGGGACCGTGTCAGCTCACCTTTATGGCGATCGTCTTGGTCCACGCGGAGAACCTCGTCGACCTGGCGTCGTTGGTCACCCGAACGCTGAACGTGTGACCGGCGCAGTCGCTGGCCAGCTGGTACTTGCACGCGCCCTTGAAGCTGTAGAACTTGCCGTCGAAGGTGCGGTAGTGCGGGTCACCGAACACCGTGCACACGCCGTCGCCTGCGGGGCAAACAACACGGGGACGCCGTGTTCGTGATTCGCGTGTCGTCGTGATCGTACGTTACGGATCGGATCGAACGAGGGTGATTACTTTCGACGCAACGGGGACAGCACTGGCCCTCGGGGTGCTCCAGCCTCGAGTTCGGGGGGCAGGGTAGGTTCAGCGGCGGACACATCGGCATCACGCACCGCACTTTCCCCTGTGTGCAGGCGCACGCTTTGCACGAGTCAAGTTTCCAAGTCTCGCCATCCTGCCTAGGACAAAGAGGAGCGTTTAAACTCAGACGCGGCGGCGGCGCGCCGGTCTCGCGGTTATGTTCACTCGTTCACGCGAGTTCAGAAGGCGCACGTTTATTGAAGCACTTAGGAACAAGTAACCAGGATGCAATGCAATATTGTAATGTAATTACAATTTATTCACCACCTTTGCATGGCAAGGGGTTAACACGTTGAGTGCCACAACGCTTTTTTTGTGTCACTCAATCTTTCTGTAGTAAAGATAAAGAATTATTAGTTAATGATCACAACTCTGTTACAGTATTATCTAGTTATCTGCGCTACTCGACACTTTCATTAGACATATTTCTTAGTTATGATTACTTATAATTTGGAAGCTCCAGTCGCCGGTGACCGCTGTGGTTCAACGTGTTAACCGTTTGAGCGCTGAACAAATTTTTGTATGTACCAAAAATACGGGAATTATTGGACGTATATGAGAGAAGTTAATAAGATTAAGTTATCTGATTAGATTACAAATATTGTGTTACGGAAGAAATATCAAAAACATTTACTCGAATAAATTTACTTTGATTTATTTCTTGAAGAACATAGTAAAAAAATTATAATTGATACTGGCAATACAAGAAGACAATACTTGTTAATCGAGTAACTACCATATCTTTGTTCATCGCTCACGCGATAAATACAACTGTAGTATTAACATCGTTATAATAAATACTCGCCCCGTAGGTTTTGCCGGCGTAGGTGCACGACGGTCGGACCTCCTCTATCTCCGGACACTGAGGACAACACCGGCCAGGCAGAGTGATCTGGTGCTCGCTGGGACAGTCGTGGACCGGGCAGGTCTCCCTGACGCAGGTCACCGCCGAGTTCGAGCAGCTACACCTGGTGCACTGGTCGGCGTAGAACTGCTTCCCCGTGTTGTAGATCATGGTGCCCAGCATGCACGCGCCCTTCGGCGGTGACATGTATCTCCCGCTACCTGTTCGCGTTACCATTCTCACCGTGCGCCGCTCGAAACGAGACGCACAACCGTCGCAAAGACAGAAACTTTCAAGGTAAAGTCTGAGATCTTTGTAACCAGCAAGAACTGAGTGATCTTGACGACGACTGTACGGTCGAATGAAGTCTGTATTATTGAGAGATCACTCGACGGCGAGGCTGAGGAATGCGGGGCTCATTGGTTAGCTAATTTGTTATTGGTTAACACTAGAACTACCGAGGATTTAATACGACTGGTATGTGATCCCTATAAAAATTCTAACAGATTATTTTCTGATTGCCACTGTCAATACGGTTACTGGTAAACAATCAAAACCATAAAGAGAATTCTTCACGAAACGGAAGTTTCATGAAAACTTCTTGCCTCTGTACCGTCCCGCTGGGCGTCGAGTGATCTCCCAACTGTACCCGTTAGGCCACCTACCTTTGCATCGTGGACAGCACTCGCCAGGGTCGCGGACGATCCTCGAGGACGGGCAGTGCAACACCGGGCAGGCGCGCTTCGCGCAGATCAACCGTCCCGCGTTGCATCTGCAAGTCACGCACGGATCCTCGGTGGTCGTCACGGACCTGTCCGCGGTCACCACTTGCCCGTTCACGTGGCATCCTGTAGGCGAACGAGCAACCGAGGCTTTAATACTTGCTGGTGAATGAGAATGGACTAATCCTCGGCTACTGGCGATTGGGAGCATTTCAAAGGTTTTATACAATTCTGATATTTTTATCGGTTACTCGCAAGAGTCGTTGCATTTTCGATACTGATACTGATATATTCCACAGATTGTCTGTGAAATGTGAAACCTAGGAATCCCATCGCAATCTCACAAGAGGGCCTCATAGAAAAGTCTGTCTCCGAATGAAACGCTGTTATAGTAGGTATATAGATATGAGAAACCTCATAGCTTCTTTTATATAAAATCAGCCTCAACCCTTCGTACCCAAGAGGCTCTGTCATCACTGGATTCAATGTATCAAAATGATAGAATCTTACAACGTTAAGCTGTATATACTGCATCTACTGTGAAGTATTGGAGAATAGCTTTGATTCTCCATTTACGTATGCTGTCAATAATTTCAAAGAATGTCTATGTTGGGTGGAGGAACGTTGAACATTTCAGTGGAGAACTTCTCAGTGCAAAGGGTTCAGTTTGTATGTACTATAATAATCAGACCACGGATCTTTATGAAAATTAAAAATTTAAATGTTCAAATGTCATGAGAAACACTAAGCTTTAGATATTCTATTTATCTTTCTGTATGCATTCTATGTTGCACTTCCAAATTTCACATAAATGCCTAAAAATCCGCAGTCTATAATAAGTTCCTAAAAACATGCATAAAGTCTCATTAAGAAACAGATTTCGTTAACCGCCTTGTCAGCGGTATATACTATAATAATTAAACTGCGGATCTTCATGAAAATTCAAATGTTCAAATGTCATGAAAATCAGTCTATAATTTCCTACTACACAACATGCATAAAGTCTCATTAAGAACCAGATTTCGTTAACCGCCTTGTCACCGGTAAACGGGCTGCAAGACTCACCCGCGCAGACAGGACAGCACTGGCCGATCGGCGGCGGGATCGGTTTCAGGCAGGGCGTGTAGCAGTGGAGCCTGGACTCGGTGACGACGCCGGCCTTGCAAGTGAACACCCGGCACGGGTCGTTTCCTTCCGTCCACTCGGTCTCGGACTCGTGGTACACGCCGTTCCTCTCGCATCCTGTTGGCGAACGGAGAAGCACACGGTGCGCGCGTGCGCGCGCGTTACACGAGATAGAAATCGTCTGTGGAATCCGGGGCGGCTCGCGGAAAAGTACCGAGGCTGCCGCCGGCTCGATCGCGGGCCGAGCCGCTGGATTCGGAGGATTCGCGAGCGAGCGATCGATCGACCCGTTAACCCGTTAACCGGGGATCGCGAACTCTTCCTCGGCGTCGGCACGCTCGGCCGTGCACCCGCCCGCGTTCGCCGTCGTTCTCTCTCTCTCTCTCGATTATCGCGACGCCGTGAATCGCTGGTCCCGTTCCCTCGCGTTCGCTTTAACCCCTTGACCGACGATTTTTTCTCTAAATTATGATCGGTACACCTACTTTGTTATTGACCCCTTGGCCTATGATTTTTTTCTTGACTTTGATATGGCTACTTTGTCATTAATACGTTGAATGTAGTACGATTTCATAGAGCAAGATACGCAAACTGGAAAAAATACAATATTAAATCATTTGACTGAATTGGATTATTATCGTTGCACGTTTATCAAACTGAACACGTTATAAGGCAAGGGGTTAACCTATGCAATAGCGCAGAGGAACCTCGATCATCTGATTTAACCCTTTGCACTCGAGAGGTGACTCTCAGTCACCACTTGATTTGATTTGCAAAATTATAAAGTCTTATATATAATATTAAGCTTCGCATGATGCATCAATATATGGAATATTGAAACAAAATAACTATCCTTCTTAATTTATATACGTTTCCTCGTTAATTAGTTTCAAAGGACATTAAATATTTCAAAGGAATATTGAATATTTCTAGTGAAAAACTTTGGAGTGCAAAGGGTTAATTTAATTGCGAGGTTGAGTTACTCCTCTTCCTCCCCTAAGTAAGTCGAGCAGATCTGAACTCATCTGTGAGCAAAATTAACCCTCTATGGTCCAAATTTTTGTTCATGACTCTAACAAAATCTATGCAGTACAAAATTAATAAGTATCCACATATGAACACAAATTAACAATGTATTCAATACTTTCAATAATTCCATCAAACGAACATATTTTATAACTGTCAAGTTACAATGACGTTAAACTTTCACTGAGCGTATAAAAGTTCAAATTAACCGATTACTTAATTGTATTCGCCACTTTGAGTGCAGAATGAAATAAATCAACAAGATGCCAATACTGATATGTCACTTCAAAGTTACATAGGCCTACAGAGTTAAGCAAAAAAAATTATCTAAACAAACTGATCAAAAAAAGGCATATATGCAAAAGATTAGCCACCCTTAATCTACAAGCTACATGGAAACAGAACCGTATCTCACATCTTAACCCTTTCAGGTTGCAAATCTGTCGGAGATCAAGGAACATTCCAGGATGAACCGGAAGCCTATAAGAAGCCGGTGCAAGAGGATGGAAGCCGCGCGGTTTCCCTTGCGAGGAAGGAAGAGAGCGAACTGGGACGTGTGGGCTTTGCGTCATCGCGTCGCGTAATTAATAGAGACGGAGATAAGGAGGCCGGGAGCGCATCTGCCGGTCGACGACAGGCCGTGCGCGGTGTAAACACGGCCTCCGCGCGGGCGCGAGAAGTTCCTCGGGTTTATCGGCCCTATCGGCGGAGTATCGGCCGTGTCGGCGAACAGAAGCGGCTTTGTGCCGCGAGAACAATGCTCCGCGTCCCGGGCATTCCTCCCTCGCCGGGGCCGAAACTCCGCGCGGCCGCTTCTCGCCTTCGCGCTCGTGACCCTCGCCGGCACTCGGGACAATTGGAGCGATTCGCGGACGATAGGGATCTCAGCGACAGCGGGAAACAGACGTTCGCTTGTACGGTTCCATCCGCTCGAAAGCGCGGAGGACTGGAGACCCCCGTGCACGCCGAGACGCGTAACTGGCACCGCAGAGGTGATGGGTTTGAGCTTTTCACTGTTGAGTGTGATGTCTGTTATGGAAGCTTGGGAGACTCTAACACGTCGCTTGTATGGTTGTGGTGTAGGTTTTAATGTGAAGGAGGAGCTTCGGTTGAGTTTGATGTTAGAACTAGGTTGAAATGATCAATTTCTAATTACTTTTAGAATTGCGAAGGTATATACTTCTTTAGGAAATTATTAAAGGCTGATTTAGGAATGCCTAAATTGAAATATAAAGCAATTGGAATCTTGATAAATTCATGCTTTTGGCATTTGTGAAGACATTTTAAGATGATTTAAAGGTTTAGTAGTTCTAATGTGGAACTGTTGCTAGCAAGTTTCAATGGGGATGAGGAGCTTCGGTTGACTTTGATATTAGAACTACTATGTGGGTTGAAATGATTCATTCCTAATTACTTTTGGAATCATTGCGAAGGTATATATACTTCTTTAGGAAATTATTAAAGGCTGATTTAGTAATGCCTAAACTGAAATATAAAGCAATTGAAATCTTGATAAATGCTTTTAGCATTTGTGAAGACATTTTAAGATGATTTAAATGCTTAGTAGTTCTAATGTTGAAGGCCGTCATGAAACTTTGAAAGACTCAAACCCATCACTCATACCGATGCCTGCACTGCAAGTTTCAACGTGCACGAGGACCTCCAGTTGACATTAAAGGCTCCCGTACAAGTTGAAGCATGCGGCGATCGAGCGACAGCTTCGACACTTGTTCGCTTTCTGATTAACACGTTGAATGCCGCGCGATTTATGATATGAACTTATGATATGATATTAAATCATTTGATTGAATTGCATTATTATTACTACACGGTGATCTGAATGTCACCGTATGAGGTAACATTATTCGTAATATAGAAATATTTTCAAATAACCATCATTTAACCCTCTGCGGACGAAGAAAAACCTTCAATATACGAAGATAAATTATATATCTACTAATTATACCATTCGTCCACGACTTAGTCGTCGAAATCTGAGCATTTCATCTCATCGAAATGCCGGCATCCGTCCGCAAAGGGTTAATTGAGTGAATTATAGTGATTCGATTTAGTACTATATACAGTATTTAGTAATAAGCTAATTTAGTAGTGGTTAATTTTAGTTTTAGCGATCCAATCGCGGCGTTCAACGTGTATCGCGAAACCTCGGTAGACTCGAACCCGTCGCTCGCATCGCAGCACGTTTCAACGCGTGTATGGGGGGCATTAAGATGAGTGGCTTCATTGAGCAGCACGCCTAGAGTCCTGGGGTTGAAGACGGCGGAAGACGCCGCTTCAAGCGAGGAGCGGTCGTTTCTCTGGGAAAGAGGATGGCACGAACGAGTATCTGGGTTAACAGCTGGCGATCCTCTTTGCTAGGCTCTCGGGCAATCCGCGTCGAACAGACGCAAGCCCTGCGAGAAGAACTCTGTCTGGGTTACTGGACTTCTTTTGCTTTTTCGAACTGGGTGTAAGAGGTTATAGAAATGTTTTCCATTCGAGGGATGATGACCACCTCGGGACTGATGGAAGATGACACTAGCCATGGAATACCGTGTGAATTTCTATTAACGAGAAATATTAACATGTTGACTGTAAATATACATATTTAGTATCAAGTAGCTAGATCACAGAGTAATATGACTACCGTGATACTAAATTAATAATTATTTTCAATATCATTTGCTTTCGTTATTAAATAAGTATTACTATTCAAAACGCTAGATTCTCTGCAGGCAACGTAACCGTTTAAATCTACTTTGTCATTAATAATTCAATGGGAAAAGAGAGAAATTCTGTCTCCTTCTAACCTCTTGACCTACGACATGTCAGGCTCGTGACGAAAATTTTGAACTGATCTTTAGAAACCTGAGTATTATTTATTTGTTTTTTAACATAAATTAAATAATACTTTTCTATTATCAATTGTTATCCTTTTAGAGTAAACGTCGATAGAATACTCAACAAAATTTCTTCTAATAAATCATTAAAGACAAAGTAGTCGCATCGATCATAGTTCTTCTGTAATCAAGTATTATAACCCATTGCTCTAGGATTTATTTCTTATCGATCATAGTTAATAAACAAATCCTAGGACAATGGGTTATAACAGTTAATTACAGAATAATATTTCCGTTAAATTAGAACCAACATTCATCTTCATTGAATCCCCTAGAAAATCTTCATCACGAGTCAGTTCGCCGTCATCACAAGCTACAGGGTTAAATAGAAGAAAGACGAAGCAACCTCCTGTCCCGGAAGTACCAACCAGACGTCAACCGTCTCCACTCGAATCGAGAGACAGTTCGGTTGACGTTACAGCATCGTCGCGGATAAGACGCTTATCGTTCGCCAGCGATACACGGCAGCTCTTGAGGAAGATGTCGCGCGCGAGCGGTGAGCAGAAGATTCTCGGAAGGCTCGGTGGAAACGTTTCCACTCGGAAAATTCCTTAATTAATTCATCGGTCTCGCTGTGGAAACGGCGCGGTTGAACTTTTGACATCTTTTCTGACTGATAAATTTCTACGTTACAAAACACGCTCCGCCGAACGCCGAGCGTTCCGCAGCTGCGCCGGATTTCCCCCGGCTCGGGATGAGAGGATAATCCGCTCGGCTCGTACCTTTGCACCTGTGGCAGCACTCGTCCTCCCTCGGCTCCAGCATCGTGTAGCAGCCCTCGATGCTCGGGCACACGTGCTGCTTCCTGCACTCGACGAAACCGTTCTGCGGCAGAGAAAACAGGCGGAGAAAGTCAGATCGACGGTGGGCTGGAGATCAACCCTTTGAAGGACACGGGATTCTTTTGTGGAAACAATGTAGGGTTCAGAGTATAATGTACTTTTTAATGTCATTAAATAGTGTGAGGATTGTTTTAGGTAGAGGATTATATTGCTGTAGACGAGGTCAGTTCAGAGTGATAGTCGAGGAAGCTTGGCGATCAGTTGATGTTAGTCGTTGGCTAGTAGTAGCAGTAGTTTATTGTTATCTTTAGTTGCAAGCATGAGTAGCTGAGACCTTGTACATGGATACAATGATACGTTTGTTGTATAGTATAGCAATATGATATAGCTATTGTATAATGTAGCTATATGTAGCTGTATAATATAATATGTGTAGCTATATACAGTTGTATAATATAATATGTACAGCTATATGTAGCTATATAATATAATATGTACAGCTATATATAGCTACATAATATAATATGTACAACTATATATAGCTATATACAGGTATATACAGCTATGTAATATAATATGTACAGCTATATATAGCTATATAATATAATATAGCTATATAATATAATATAGCTATAGTATAATATAGCTATAGTATAATTTAGCTATAGTATAATATAGCTATAGTATAATATAGCTACAATATAATATAGCTACAATATAACATAGCTATAGTATAACATAGCTATAGTATAATATAGCTATAGTATAATATAGCTACAATATAACATAGCTATAGTATAATATAGCTACAATATAACATAGCAATAGTATAATATAGCTACAATATAACATAGCTATAGTATAATATAGCTGTAGTATAATATAGCTACAATATAACATAGCTATAGTATAATATAGCTACAATATAACATAGCAATAGTATAATATAGCTACAATATAACATAGCTATAGTATAATATAGCTATAGTAGAATATAGCTACAATATAATATAGCCATAGTGTAATATAGCTACAATATAATATAGCTACAATATAATATAGCTATAGTATAATATAGCTACAATATAATATAGTTATAGTATAATATAGCTACAATATAACATAGCTATAGTATAATATAGCTATATAATATAATATATATTGCTATATAGCAACATAGCAATACAATAACCTTCACAATTACTAATTCCATTACATGCTCAGGTATACAAAAGCCATTCATTTCTGCCAATTTCCCTAATTCCACGCAATATTCGTAGGTCTCCCGAACCGATCACACCGGAAACGGAGGATTCTCCTACAGGAATAATTTCACACCAGAGAATCAGAGGATCCATTAGATAATCATCCACAAGAATTTCGCCGGTCCTCTAAAGGCGAAGAGGAAGAAGGAGGAATCCGCGCGAGAATTTCGTTAGAGCCGAGAACCGTCGATTCCCAGCTCGATCGGCCGCCGTCGAGATCCCCGGTGCACAATTGCTCGTTCGCGCGGCGTTATCGCGACCTATAATTAAACCCTTGGGATTTATCTCGCGGCCGAATTGCGTAAAGCGGCAATTTAACGCGGGTCACGGCGGGTAGTCGCGCGGCGAACGCGAGAAGGTCGCCGTGGCTCTCGAAAATAACAAAGATTACGGCCGCGGGCTTTCTTCCCGCCGCCCGATGCGCCGGCCACCGGTGGCCGTCGCGCTACCGGACCGCTCTCGGGAACTATTGCTATCGAGGCAGATACGGAATAAGAATATTTAAGTAACGCGAGTAACTAGATAACGCTCTAACGTAACGAGCTATGATACCGAGTCGTCAATGATTATTTCGAACGGCGTTTATTTTCGCAACGGAACGAACAGCGTTGCGTAAAATACTGAAAATTCTCATGGCGATCGGCGCGTCGGCGTTCGACTATCGAGCTGCTCGAGACGTTACAGAATTCTTTTGTCAACCGTTCGGATGACAGCTGCTTCTCGGATACAGCGATCCAAATTAGTTGATTAAGAAACTGAAATACCGATTATAGGACACATCAGTAACTTTCCATAGAGAAATTTGGAAAAGTCTCCTTAACTATTCGATAGTTCCGGTAATTAACCCTTCGCACTCTATAAGCTTTATTAATGGTACTATTTAATATCAAATATTTCAATGACAAATCTGAGAAGACTATTATTGCATTTGTTCTGCAAAGGTTCATTAGTAGTACTATTTAATATCAAATATTGCAATGACAAATCTGAGAAGACTATTATTGCATTTGTTCTGCAAAGGTTCATTAGTAGTACTATTTAATATCAAATATTGCAATGACAAATCTGAGAACATTATTATTGCATTTGTTATGCAAAGGTTGTCCTAAGAAAACAGAAATTCTAAGGAATGTTATAGTAAATATCTTTTAATTTGAATAAGGGTACTAATGGCTTCGAGTTGATTGCAAAATCAGTTGTATAGGAGTATAGGAGTTAACTCTCAGTCACTCGATTTCATACAGCAAAACTACGAAGTTGAATATTCAGTATTCTCAATGAAACTCCGCATCGGAGACATTTAAACGAAATAGCCTCGCCGATTATCTGCGAATTATCGTTAGATTAGTCTCGAACAATGTCGCCTATCTCGTCGAGGAACGTGAAGCGTTTCCAGTGGAAAACTTTCGACTGCGAAGGGTTAGCAATTCGGTCGTCGCGATTTTTGACCGCGTTACGCGAGACTCGCCGCGAGCTCGTGTTGTTCGAGGGTCGGCGGAAGATAGTTCGGAGGAAAAGGAGATTCTAGTCGCGAGTCAACGAACCAAACGCCCTGATAATCGCCGGCTCGGCGGCAGTTCGAGCCGGCACCGGAGCCGAGCAGCCGCGCGGACGATGCGCGGAGCATTTTTCCAGCCGATAGGTCTTCAGATAACGCGCCGCGCGACCGATGTTCCTCCGCGACCGGCGAAAATATCGGCGGACGTGACTGTTCGCTTGTAACATATGAAACCTCCGATTTTCAGGATTAGCTTGAAATGAACGGCAGTTGTTTAGCAATCAATATTTTCTATGAATAGCAACCATTGGATTCTATATATATTTTCCAACAAGTTTCCAGTTTTTTAACCCTTTGTGGACTTTTGCTGGGGTCAAACTTTCATATTTAAAATACTGAGTTGCGATTGAACGATTTAATAACTTGAGTAGCAAGGGATCATAGTTTCCTTTTTCTCTATTGTTTAATTATTCGATATATAATTTGGCTGAATCTGCTGAAGGTTTTGTGTTCTTTGAAAAATCTTTGTCTGCATATCTTTGTCTATAAAAATAATAATAGTAAAAATAATTAATATATTAATAATTAATATATTAATAATAGTTCTAGTGTTGACAAATAGTTTGGTGTCTTCAACGTTCGATGGAGGTTTTTTTTTAGGAATAGACTTGAACGTTTAACCCTTAGCACTCCAGATGTTTTGTAATCTACCAGCAACTGCAACTAATTTTTATGGTGTCTCTAGTGAAAATGAAAAATGCTATATACCTTCGATCTTTTAATAGAAATCTAGTAATTGATAATAGAAAATCTAATAATATTAGGGTAATTTCTTTAATTCATTAAAATATTGAATATTACAACTGGTGCAGTATTGGAGCCTATAGAGTTCAAAGGGTTAAACCAAGGAAACAATTTTAAGTAAAACTTTCAGAAGGTATCTAGCGACAGCATCGGTAGAAAGAAAAAGGGTATTCCAAAATCTCAGCAAAATGGCGACATTCCTCCGCAGAGGGTTAACAGAGTCAGTCGAGTGTCTTGAAAATTTGAAAATTTGAAAGAAGTTGAAGTGGAGCTGCCCGATTCGAGAGAAAACCGTCGCTTATTAATTTACCTTGCATATGCAGTTGAAACACTTGGTGTTCGGGATCTTGTCGACGGTGAAGTCTTCTCCCTCGACGTCGCACGTTTCCCGGCTGCCTGCAATCAGAGCCGCGACGCTAATCACACCGAGCGAACACGGAACGGACGCGGATCCAGCGATCCATCGGCGTTTCGCGTCGCTAGAAAACGGATCGCGGTCGCACGATATCGATTTCCCGAGGCGATAATCCGCGCCGTGCCTCGCGACGACGTCGGCCACCGTTTCAGACGGTCGACCTTCGCGTTCCGCGTGCCCGGTGCATAACCGAGTAGTCGATCTCGATCGCGGGCCCGCCGTCTTTTCCGATCCAAGGGTTGCCGAACGGAGGGTCGAAATTGTCGCCTCTTTCTGAATCTCGTCGCGTTTCAACCACTGTCTAAGGTTTGACACTTTCGTTTCATTAATTGAATGTCTCACTTGGCAAATCGATTACAATGGTTTGCAAAATTTATGTTGAAATAGAATGTTAACCCTTTGCACTCGAGAGGAGACTGTCAGTCACCATTTGATTCGATATCATAAAGTTACAAAGTGTTATATATAATTAAGTTTCGCATGATGCATCGATATGTGAAACATTTATGTAAAATAGCTTTGTTTCTTAATTTACGTATGATTTCTTATAACTTTGCTTCAAATAGTGTTGTCTGTGTCTCTTCAGAAAGTGTCGAATATTTCTAGTGAAAAGCTTTCGAGTGTGATTCTTTGTAGAGATACTTTTCACATGGATTATATTTTCACATGGATTATGTAATTTTCAATGTTATTGGTGAGGATAATCATTTACACTGCTCTCTACAAAATATTTTTTAAAATAGATTCCAAAGAAAATGTAATAATACAGAGTTCTCGAGGAAAAAATGCAAAAGAAATACGAAGTTTGATCTAAACAATATATAAAATGTATTAATTGTAATGTAATGTAAAATTTTGTTTCGTGGTATCGCTGGTAATAAGAAGATTCATTTCTAATAGAAAAAGTCAAGAGTCGACGAAGCGTTTTAACGATGGGATCTTAAGAAATTCAGAAAGTGGAGTCAATGGATTTGCCAAGCGAGCCACTCGATTAAGCTAAATAATTTCCTTATTTATTATTTAAATTTTACTGTAGAGTTCGGTAGAGTAGAACGAGAATCCGAACAAGGAAATAAGAAAAATGAACAAGCAATGTATAAAACTTGTTATCTCTTCCATTCTCTTCGAGTCGCAATTAATCAATGTAACGGGTCGAATCGGTTTGAAACCGGCAATTAACGCCTCGCGCTATATCTTTCCCAATTGCGCTCAGCAGAAACACTCTATTGTTCATAATCCATTACAAAAATTGGAAAATCCTACGTTCTGTCTAAGCATATGTTATGCCTATGTTTCCTTTGAAGTATAATAGTTGATTACAGAGGAATAACATTTACTTTGAATTCCAATGAACCGAGTAATATATATATATTTCTCAATTCTGATCGATATTGCTACTTTGTCATTAATAATTTATTGGAAAAAGAGAAAAATTCTAAGCATATGATACACCTATGTTTCCTTTTAAGTATAATAATTGATTACAGAGGAATAATATTTACTTTGAATTCGAATTAACTAAGTAATATATATATTTCTCAACTCTGATTGATATGGCTACTTTGTCATTAATAATTTATTGGGAAAAGAGAAAGATTCTAAGCATATGTTATGTCTATATTTCCTTTGAAGTTGATTATAGAGGAATAATATTAATAATATTAATAATAATAATATCAACTATTATACTTCAAAGGAAACATAGGCATAACATATGCTTAGACAGAACGTAGAATTTTCCAATTTTTAATGGATTATGAACAACAGAGTGTTTCTGCTGAGCGCAATTGGGAAAGATATAAGTATATATATATATATATATTACTCAGTTCATTCGAATTCAAAGTGAATATTATTCCTCTGTAATCAACTATCATACTTAGGAAGTATATACACATTTGTTGAATCACGTTGAAAATCTTCACGACTCTCACTCGTAGAGCAAGGGGTTAACCGGCGAACCTATCCCGGTAATTGAATTTGCATTCCCGCGGATGTTATGACATAATTCGAGACGAATTTCTCAGATGCACGAAAGACCGAGACGGCTAGAAACCGGTGAAAGGTAGGGGAATAACTCGCCCGTCGGTTAACGGGTTAATTTCGTTTTAATAACGTTCCCCGGCCGCATTGGGAAACATAACGATTTTACCATCGCACCGAACGGAGCAGTTCCACCGTTAATTGCCCGTGTAATCAACGAATCGATCGATTACCGCTCGGAACAGTTGAATTCGTTCATTCGTTCGTTTCTCGTTTGGAAATCGCCTTTCGAGCCCGCGATCGCCGGTTTCCGGTGGCGACGCAATACGACGCGATACGATCGAGATCGAAAGCGCCGCGGGAATCTGATAGATCGGCCGAGGCGCGCGAGAAAGGACGCGGCGTTGGTGTTCGCGGCCGTTTTCCTCGCCTTCGTCCCTCATTCTCGCTCTCTTCTCGCGCTTCTCTCGGCGATCGGCCGCGTTCCGCGCGCGGAACGCATAGTTCCTCGTGCCCGGTCGATCCCGCGAGCCGATCGTCCCGGGACAACCGACCGCGGACCAGCTTTAGCCCTTCGCGCGACAGAAAATCTCTGTACAGTTATGAACAATGCTAGAGTATTAATTTTGTATTCTAATGAACTCTGAGGAAAGTTGACAACAGTGCCACTGAAATGTCATGTGCAAAGAAAAAGAAATAATAGGGAGATGTATAAAAGTTACCAGAAATTTGAATATAACTTAATGATTCATTGGAACGATCGATGCAGTTCTTAAGCGAAATATGATCATTTCTGTGGCACAGAACGTGTTAACCCTTTGCACTCGGAAGTTTCCACTAGAATTATTTTCACATTTTCTGACGAGATAAACACGATATTTCGTGAAATTCACTCAACGAGAAATCATACATTGAGGAACAGAGCTATTTTATTTCAATACTTCTCAAATTGATACATTATATAAAGTATAATATTAAATATCAAATTTTATAGTTTTACTGTATGAAATCGAGTGGTGAGTGACAGTCAGCTCTCGAGTGCAAAGGGTTAAACTTCCACGCGATACCGATTACATACTCGACGTCCGTTGTTATTGGCATTCTTCACAGTTGTACAGTGAGTCGGTTAACGTTGACCGCCGAAACACCGACAGAAAGGTCAAGATTCGTCGCAGCGACTAGTCTCTTGACCTTCCTGCGGATATTACGACATGATTCGCACTTGGATCTCACAGATCCGAGAAAACTCGATCGATGCGTCGCTATGAAAATGAATCTAACCCTTTGCACTCAAGAATTTCGCTAGATACATTCCTGATCTTCTAATGAAGTATCAATGATATGTTTCACAATTAATATTAACATAAACAATACAGAAATTAAGGGATAGAACTATTCTATTTCAAAGTATCATGGATAATTACGTTAAATGGATTGTTACTGAATATTAAACTTTGGAATTTTGTATCAAACCATTTGATCCAATATAACAAATCTACAAGGTTGAGTGTTTAATATGTCAAACAAACCTTCACATTGTTGCGTGAAATATTAAACACCTTTGTTGCTTAATTTATCTATAAAAAACATTAAACCTCGTATACTGCATCAATGTACGAAATATTGAAAGAATAGTTCTCTTCCTCGACGCACCTAAGATTTCTCAATTCAATCTCATAAAACATCGTCTGCATCTCATCAGAAACTATCGAACGTTTCCATTTCATTAAAAACTCTCGAGCGCAAAGGGTAAATCCACAACAGTATCAAGAAAACTCAAGCGACAGCGGTCGAAGCGTTCTGCGTCTCGCAACAATGCGATCGTTCGCAACGGAGATCCGCGGCCGCGTCCGTCGATCGTTTCTACGACTGACGCAACGCTCGTTGCAACAGATTCTCGTTCGAATATCCTCGACCCGCTCCGCGAATCTCCGCTCGCGATACTCGATCGCCCGGCGATCGGCCGAGTGACCCGCACCGTAGCCGGACCGACTCGCTTCCACCCGATTCCGTTCAATTCTACTCGATTCTACTCGATTCGATGCAAATAGACCGGCGGATAATGGACGCGTACTAAGAATAGAGCGTTGAAAACTCGTAAATGGAGCGTGACGCGGCCGCGGAGCTGGAGAACGCGAAACGATCGGCCGAACGCGAGGCGAGGCGAGGCGAGGCGAGGCGAGGCGAGGCGAGGCGAGGCGAGGCGAGGTCCGGGCTGGCTGCCAGAAAATCGGCGGCCCGCGAAACTCACCGATTATGCTTTCCGAGGCGTTGCACCTCGCGATCGACGACAGCAAGGCCAGGGTCAGAGCTAGGGCCAACGGCGTCTTCGGCTCCATCCTAGCGTCCGGTCCGCGCGGCCCGTTCGTCGTCCTTCGTTCTCGCCGGCGACGATCGACTGGAACAATCGGACACACAACTTGAAATGAACGACTTTTCAATCGGCCGCTGGAGAAATTCGTTCTGCGCTTTTCCGTTTTAACTGTTCAGCATTAACCTATTGCCCTGTGATTTCCCTGTCGACTGCGATGGATTCGAATAGTTTGTTAGTAGTTTATTGGACGACTGGGTCGTAGAAATACTCTGTGTTTGAGGTTGTAGGTTTGGAATATGGTTATTGGGCATTGAGAGATAATGTCTAATTAGAACTGGAATGAACTGAGTAATATCCATGTTTCTTGAATTTTTTAGGAGTTTATTAATTGGAAATGATTGCAATATGTATACTCTATATTCCCGTTTGATCTATAATATAATTATTGGGAATAGAGTGATAATGTCTAATTAGAACTCGAGTGAACTGAGTAATATTTATGCTTCTTGAATTTTTGAGGAATTTATTAATCGGAAATGATTGCAATATGTATACTCTATATTCCCGTTTGATCTATCATATAATTATTGGGAATAGAGTGATAATGTCTAATTAGAACTGGAGTGAACTGAGTAATATTTATGTTTCTTAGATTCTTGACGAACTTATTAATCGGAAATGGTTGCAACATGTATACTCTGTATTCCCGTTTGCTCTGCAATGTAATTATTGGGTATAGAAAGATAATCTCTAATTAGAACTCGAGTGAACTGAGGAATATTCATGTTTCTTAAATTCTTGTGAAACTTATTAATTGGAAATGATTGCAACATGTATATTTTTTATTCCCGTTTGCTCTTTAATGTAATTATTGGGAATAGAGAGATAATGTCTAATTAGAACTCGAGTGAACTGAGTAATATTCATGTTTATTAAATTCTTAAGAAATTTGTTAATTGGAAATGATTGTAACATGTATATTCTATATTCCCGTTTGCTCTAAAGTATGATCATTGAGAGTAGAGAGATAATGTCTAATTAGAACTCGAATGAACTAAGTAATATTCATGTTTATTAAATTCTTAAGAAACTTATTAATTGGAAATGATTGTGACATGTATATTCTATATTCTCGTTCGCACATTTCTCGTTAGTTCGTTTCAAATGTCATTCGCGTCTCATCGAAAACTGTCGAACGTTTCCAGTGAAAAGCTTCCGAGTGCAAAGGGTTAACCCTTTGCACTCAACAGGTGACTCTCACTCACCATTCGATTAGATGCGGTAAAACCATAAAATTTGATATTCAACATTAAACTATGTATAATGCATCGGTGTGTGAGATATTGGGATAAAAAAGCTTTGTCTCAATTCACTTGCGATTTCTCCTGAGCTAATTTAACCCTTCGCTGACGAAGACTCTTTAAAATACACAAAAGATTCAACAAACAAAACTAAATTATATACCAATTGCTTAAACAATAGAAAAACCAAAAAGTACGTTCCGATCTCTTGCTGTCTGAATAATTAACTCATTCGCTGGCGACATAGGCTTCGAAACATTAAAATTTCATCTCGAAACGTCGACATTCGTCCGCAAAGGGTTAAAACAACATCGACCGTGTCTAGTTAGAAGTATTAGAACGAAATATTTCCGAGTGCAAAGGGTTCACCGAATGAATCGCTCCACCTGCGTACGCGTACAGAGAGCGTCGATCGCGATCGAAGGACCCTCGCTGCTTAAGGAAGAGCCGGCGTCGCGGCCGCGGTACTGCGTCGCAGCCTCCGCGGGTATATTTGCTCGGCGCGTGTATATTTTGACGAGTGACGCGCGCCGCGCGGAATCTTTCCCCGAAAAAGCCATAACGAGGCCGCCGTTTCCGCGGAAAACGCGCCCTTCGCGTTACCGCCGATTGCGCAACAAACGGCGAACACATTTCGGCGGATTCCGACGCGAGCGGCGAGAAAGAGAGGAAGAGAGGAGAGGAGAGGGGACAGGCCGAGAATAAGTCGGAGGATAAGGAAATCGGCGGGCGAGGCTCGGAACGGCGCGCGCGATCGATAGGCGTTCGGTTTCGCAATCGCGCACGCGATCGATCCGAGCTCTCGCGCTCCCGACCGCGATTCACGGAATTTTCCCTCGGCCATTGTCTCTCCCGCTCTCTCTCCTCCTCTCTCGCTCGCGCTCCGCGTCTTTCCTGCCGTTTCTCTTTCGCTCTCGGCGTGCTTCTCGTTCGCGTTTCCATTCGCTCGGTCCCCGGCCGTGTCGGCGCGAGGCTGCTCGCGAGGGACCGTCGAGACTCTGTTCTCTCGGCGCCGAGAGATTTTCAGCGCTCAAGGATTCCCTCTCGCGGCGCGGTGCGGAGCGGAGAGAGAGAGAGAGAGAGAGAAGGTATCGGCGCGTTGTCTGGGGGCGCGCGGCACCGGGATTTGCATATAATCCGCATCTCGCGGGATCGGACACGTCTCTCTTTCTTGTACGGCCCGCGCGAGAGGCCGAGAGCGAGAGCGCAGCGACAGCGAGAGCGGAGCCTACGGGCCGGCGCAACGAGCCTTAGAAAGTCCAGCGAAATTTTCCATTCTCGGGGCCCGATCGGTCCCCGCGTGGTGACGCTCGTCGAACGGACGTCTCTTTATTTATTTCTTTCTTGCTTGCTTTTTGCTGCCGCCTCCGATGATCGCCGCTAGAGCGCTGCGGAGGCTTGTGCGCGTTTCTCGCTGCTACTCGGGCTTGCGCTAAGTCACCCTTAGCATTGTTGCTTTGGTTTGTAGTGATTAGGGTTTAGTCGCGGGAGGCTTGGGGAGTGTTAGGATTGTATGTTGTGTGGTAGTATGATGGTAGAATTTATTGACAAAGGGTCATTTGTTAGGAAATTAATGGAACTGCGGAGACATCTCGCGTTTGTGTGTAAGGCAGGGGAATGTTGAGAAGCGTTAGAATTGGACGTTGTGTGATAGTATGATTATAGTAGAATTTATTGATAAATGAATGATCATCAATGAAACTGCGGAGACATCTCGCCTTTGCGTCTGAGGTGTGCGAACGTTTGAGAATCGTTAGAATTGTACGTTGTGTGATAGTCAGTATGATTATAGTAGAATTTGACAAACGATCATTCATCTGTCAATAAATCAATGAAACTGCGAAGAGACATCTCGCGTTTGCGTCTAAGGCACGAGAACGTTTGAGAAGCGTTACAATCACTTGTACGTTGTATAATAATCAGTATGATTATGGTAGAATTTATTGACAAATGAATGATCATCTGTCAGTAAATCAATGAAACTGTGAAGAGACATCTCCGGCGTTTGCGTCTAAGCCATGGGAACGTTGAGAAGCGTTAGAATTGTACGTTGTGTGATAGTATGATTACAGTAGAATTTATTGACAAATGAATGATCATCTGTCAATAAATCAATGAAACTGCTAAGAGACATCTCGCGTTTGCGTCTAAGGCGTGATAACATTTGGGAAGCGTTAGATAGTCAGTACAATTATAGTAGAATTTATTGACAAATGATCATTTATCTGTCAATAAATCAATGAAACTACGAAGACATCTCGCGTTTGCATCTAAGACGTAGGAACATTGAAAAGCGTTAGAATCACATTGTGTGATAGTATGATTCCAGTAGAATTCATCAACAAACGATCATCTATCAATAAATCAACAGAATAGCGTAGACATCTCGCGTTAGCATCTAAGACGATCAGAGCAGGGCTTCCCGAGTCCAACCGACCTCCTTTGCTCATCGAATATTTCCGCCACCCCGGATGCAGAGGCGTGCAGGTTAAGTAGGTAACACTGTTAGGTGACACTGTAAGCCCAGCGTTACGCACAGGCCGTACCGTCTGAAACATCCGCGACCCCGAAATTCGCTTGACCTCGTACCGGGTCGCGACCCACGAGAAGCCCGCGCTAGAAAGCCCCGTGGTCCGCCGGCGACACCTTTTGTTCCTCCATTTCTTCTCACTATCGCCGCTATAATTTCAGCGCCGCTCCGTTCCTCTCCGTTCGACCGGCGGGGCCTAATGGACGAGACGAGTTTCGTTTATCTGGCCGATTTCGCCGGTCCCGGATAATACGAGTACCTTGGACCTCTCGTCGCTCGGGGTCCGTTGAAGAATGCGGCCGCGGACGGACCCAGAAGGCCGCCGCTCGAGGAGAGAGCGAGGGGACCGAGAAAGAAGCGAGCGACGACCAAGAGAGAGACACAGAGAGAGAGAGAGAGAGAGAGAGAGAGAGAGAGAGAGAGAGAGAGAGAGAGAGAGAGAGAGAGAGAGAGAGAGAAGAGCGCAGGCTACCGAGTTTTCAGCCGAGCCGAGAGAGCCAAGACGGCGCGGCGCCGCCCGAACAGCCGCGCCAAGAGGATCCTGGATCTCGACGGGCGATTAACCTTTGCGCCCCGTAATTACTTTCTCCGTCTGTTCCACGGGATCCCCTGGCTTTCGATGGATTTCGAGAAGAGGCCTCTCGGTAAACATACGGAAAGAAAGTTCCTGTCGCGGACCGTTTTCGGTGATGGGTTCCTCTGTTGAGCTAACGACTGTTTAACGCGTTGAGTGCGGCGCAGATTTTGCTGTACTTTCCGCTCAGGCGGTAGAGTGTAAGCATTTGATGCCGAACGCTGAACTAGACCGCGCGACAGCGCAACGGACGATTCCTTTTTTTCGCTGTTTCTTTTGTCGTTCGCACTGTGACAATGGCGCAGGCGATGCGCGTGTATACAATGTATAAACATAAGATAATGGGGTGGGGAATGCTATTTTGCTATTATCAATGTATTATCTTTAAATGAAATTTCCACCTCAAGTAGAATGGAGAATTTTGTTGTATTTCTTAGAAATTGTCGATAGTAAAATATTACAGCTTAGTAACGAAAGTAGATTGTACGCTAAGGGGTTAACCGGAAGTAGCATTCATAATAAAATAGTATCTCGCTCGACAGCGTTGACACTTTGCCAAGTAAACACTGATAATCGGACCACGATGACTTTGAGTTAGTTTGAACTTTTACTGAAATTTTTTCATTGTTTCATATTGCATTCCCAGAAGTTTTTTTGGGCTTTTAACATTTGGGCACTATAATCGAAAACAATAACATTTTAATCGTTCCTTGTATTCGTGACACGATATTGTGGTGCAAGAAGTTTTATAATTTTCTAGAAATTCTAGAATTTTCTAGAATTTCTATAATTCTCTACAATTTCTATAATTCAAATATCAATATTGTCTTGATTTTCAGGGAAACCTCGTGCCACCTGGCAAACCGTGCAAGGAACTCGTGAGACGACCGGATGCAATGGACCAGTAACGATCAGAGTAATTATGCATGGATAATGCTGGCCGATGAATCGAGCGACGAGCCTGTACCTACGATTTCAGGTGCGCCAAGAGTCCAATATCGACGAAGAACCGAACAGGTGAGTGTCAGATCATCGATACTCCTCGTTTACGTAACGCGGCCGATAGCAAACCGAAACCGAGGCATGGCTGTTCCCATAGGCATATTCGATGGGGCATCGTGAGCAGAGGAAACGAACAGTACAAGACACTCCTGAGCTGGACGACACACGGATCCACGAGAATCATCCCCTGTTTACTTTCGGACACCGACTCGGACGTCCTCCTCGCACGGATCGGTTGCGCGAGCTGGCACGCGCTCCCACGGAGAAAGGGAAACGACGCCGGCCGAGGGAGAGAGACGGCCGCAGCCGGAGAGAGAGGCGAGAGCGGAGAGCCGGGAAGTCGAGAGACAAAGAGGCGCGTCTTGCGAGAATAACGGAGAGAGAGAGCGAGAGAGAGCGACCAAGAGAGAAGAGAGAAGAGTGAAGAGTGAAGAGAGCGAGCAAGAGAGTAGAGAGAGTGAGCAAGAGAGAAGAGAGCGAGCAAACAAGGGAGAAAAAGAAGAGGGAGAGAGAGAGAAGAGAGATAGATTGAGCAAGAGAGAGAGAGAGAGAAGAGAGATAGAGAGAGAAAGAGCGAACAAGAAAGAAAAGAAAAGAGAGCGAGCGAGCAAGAGACAAGACAGAAGAGAGCAAGAGAGAAGAGAGAAGAGAGCGAGTAAGCAAGAGAGAGGAAAGAAGAGAGAAGAGAGTGAGCGAGCAAGGGAGAAAAAGAAGAGAGAGAGAGAGTGAGCAAGATAGAAGAGAGAGCGAGTAAGAGAGAAGAGAGAGCGAGCAGGAGAGAAGAGAGAGCGAGCAAGAGAAAAGAGAGGGAGAGCAAGCAAAAGAGAAAAGAGAGGGAGAGCAAGCAAAAGAGAAAAGAGAAGAGAGAAGAGAGAATGAGCAAGCAAGAGAGAAAAGAGAGCGAGCAAGAGAAAAGAGAAGAGAGAATGAGCAAGCAAGAGAGAAGGGAGAAAGAGAAGGAAGGCTGCGACCTCGCGTGCTCGAGCGCGAGTTTACCGGAGCACTCGCTCGCGGGTTCGCATGGAAGCATCCGAGGGAGGGTCTGGTATTTATATTTAGCAATGCGTTATCAGCGGCTCGAATCGTCTTCGAATATGCACGTGTGGCGAAGAATTCGAATCGCTTCGAATAGGACTCGACGCCCTCCGACTCCCGAGTGCGCCTCGAAAGTATCGAAAGTCTTGAACCCGAGGCGAGCCGCGTCGGTCTCTCTCGGCGAGCCCACGATCCGAGCGGCCTCTGTACTACGGCGTATCCGTGAAAACTTCGCGCAACGTTGTAAACAAACGCTCCGGGACGTGTCCGATTTCTTTCGCGAGTTCGTTGCTTGGAGAACGCGCGTGTCTCCGGAAAGGTCTCCGCGGAGAATCTAATATTTACTAGAACTGTCTCCTCGCCGATCTAACCGATACTACAGTTCACTTGACATTTCGCCGGTGTATATAGAGACAGAGCTGTACCGATAAATAACGGCGACGAACGAGACCGAAGAATGTATCCGCGGGAGAAGTATCAACCGCTCGAGTCCCGATTGTTCGCGAGAACACGCTCGAAAAACACCGAGCGTGTCGCGCTTTCGTTTCAACTTGGAATTGTTTCGACAATAACAAACTTTAAATAGCGCGATCGTTATATTTCTTCGGATCTAAACGGTAAAAAGAATGAATCAGAAGGAAACGAAATGAATTAGCTTCATCCGATTCTATAAACCGATAGCCACTTTCAGGCAGTGCAACAAAGAAGTAATCGCACTTCTTTCGTTTCAATTTCGAAACAGAACGACGCTTTTCTATTCTTACAAAAACAATTTTTCAATATTGCGATCGTTGCATTCTTCCAGTCTTAGGGGAGTAATAACAGAAATAAAAATTAATGATTAGAAGGAAAAGATAAATAAGCTTCATCCGATTCTACGAACCGATCGATCGTCACTTTCAGGCAGTGCAGTAGAAAAGTGCGATCGCGCTTTCGTTTTAACTTAGAAACTAAACTACGCTTCTCTATTTCGACAATAACAAACTTCCAATAGCACGATCGTTATATTTCTTCAGATCTAAACGGTAAAAAGAATGAATCATTAGAAGGAAACGAAATGAATATGCTTCATCCGATTCCACGAACCGATAGACCGTCACTTTTAGACAATCTAACAGAGAAGCGCGATCGCGCTTTCGCTTTAACTTAGAAACTGAACTACGCTTCTCTATTTCGACAATAACAAATTTCAAACCGCACGATCGTTATATTTCTCAGTTCTAAACCAGTAAAAAGAATGAATCAGAAGGAAACGAAATGAATAAGCTTCATCCGATTCCACGAACCAATAGACCGCCACTTTAGGCAGTAGAAAAGCGCGATCGCGTTTTCGTTTTAACTTGGAAACCGATCGTTAAATTTCTCAGTTCTAAACGGCAAAAAGAATGAATCAGAAGTAAACGAAACGAATAAGCTCCATCCGATTCTACGAACCGATAGCCACTTTCAGACAATCCAACAAAGCAGCGCGACCGCTTGGGACTCAAACGATTAACTAACATAAGCGAGCGATCCAGCGAACACCGCGACATCGAATCGTTAATAATCGGTGGCATTACCATTGGTCCTCGTTACGACCGGGTAAATATCGTCGCGCGAAACGTTAACGATCCTCGCCGCGTCGAGAGTTGGATGGTATCGGTTCCTGTTCCGCGCGAGCCGATCGCGTCGACCGATCAGCAACGATACCGCGGCGTCTCGTCGCGGGCCGTTCCGACCGGGAACGGGAGAGAAACGACGAGAGGCCGACGACGCGTTCCGTCGGGCAACTGGAGGTAAGTGGCACGAGCTGTCGCGTGCAAGCACGCCGCGGCCGGCGCGCGCGCGCCGGAACGACAACAACGGAACAGGTGCGTGGAACGAGAAGGGCCCGGAGCGGACCGGCCGCCTGTGTGCGTCGGTATGCGAGCCCGTAAAGCTACGTTTTCACGTGACGTCGCCGCCGAGCTTGCCGGCCGGCCCGTGCTCGGGGACGTTCGCCATTGTTCGTCGGCGGCGCACGCTGGGCGGGATCGCTGCCGGTCGGAAGTCGCGCTTCGATGCGCGATGAGCTCGATTTTTAGGGAGGAAGGATTTTTTAATGGAATTGTTGTTGATGTAGGGTTGTTGGTGTTTCTAGGTGATCGAGTTACTGTGGACGGTTTAACGAGGTGATGGCGAGGAGAATTTTTAGTAAGGAAACATTGAGATGAGCTGGATTTTTAGGGAGGAATGATTTTTGAATGGGATCGTTGTTAATATGAGGTTGTTGGTGTTTAGGTGACCGAGTTACTGTGGATGGTTTAACAAGGTGACGATGACAAGGAGGATTTTCAGTAAGGAGAATTTGAGATGAGCTGAATTTTCAGTGGTAAGGGAAGATTTTTTTAAGGAGTATTGTTATTAATATAGGGTTATTGGTATGTATGATTTAATAAGGTGACGATGGCAAGGAGAATTTTCTCTAAGGAAACATTTTTTAATGGAGAATTGTTGTTAATACAGGGTTGTTGGTGTTTCTAGGTGATCGAGTTACTGCTGTGGATGGTTTAACGAAGTGACGATGGCAAGGACAATTTTCAGAGATATTTTAATGGAGAATTGTGGTTAATATAGGGTTGTTGGAGTTTCTAGGTGATTGAACTGGGTTATTGGTATGTATGATTTAATAAGATAATAAAGGCAAGGAGAATTTTCAGTATGGAAAGATTAGTTGTAATGGAGAATTGTTGTTAATATAGGGTTGCTGGTGATTCTAGGTGATCGAGCTTTATTGGTATGTGTGATTTAATAAGATAATGAAGGCAAGGAGAATTTCAGTGGTAATGAAAGATTGACTGTAATGGGGAATTGTTATTAATATAGGGTCGTTGGAATTTCTAGGTGATCAAGATACTGCTATGTATTTAACAAGGTGCCAATGCAAAGAGAATATTCAGTGGTAAGGAAAGATTGTTCCTGACGAAGAATTGTTATTAATATAAGACTGTAGGTATTTCTAGTCGATCAAGCTACTATGTATGATGTACTCCTCTAAGCTCCCTACTCATAGCAAAGGTAACACCATTCTCCATCTTTCTTTTCCATCACATTACTAACTCGTCCTCGATTAATTAAAATTCTTATTCACAGACATCTCAGGACAGTTTCCTATTGCAAGCAAGCGAACCAAAGGCATCTCGCAAGAAAGAAATATCAATTCACGGATCACCGTTGAAACCTTCCAACAAGTATTTCACTGGTACGATCAACGTAGACACCTACGTACTCTACATCTTCGTTCCCAAGCGCGCGTAGAAAAATAGCCTCGCAGACTGTTTTCCGCGCATCTGTTCCAGCTCCCGGCTCTTAACAAGCTGTTAAGGGGGTTAATGGTGCGTCCGCGCGGACCACCGATACCTTCCACGCATCCCGGCGCGAGCTGAACTTTCCAGACCACGAGTATCGCGTTCCTCCGGCCTAACTCGTGTCATTAATTCTAGGAAACGAGGATCGACGAAACGGACGCTCGCTCGTTAGGAACGTCGACGATGGAACCTCGATCGGTGGATCATTTTCCACTCGCTTCGTTCCAACGATCTTTCAAACTACCCCGCTGGTCCCCGCTGGTTCCCGTTGGTTCCCGCTGGTCCCCGTTGGTTCCGATCGGTTCCCTGCACTAACTGCTTCGGACGTCGAGGAAGTTCCCGCGAAGAGAGGAAAAGAGGAGAAAGGAAGAGAGGAAGAGAAGAAGAGAAGAAGGGAGAGAGAGAAGAAGAGAAGATGGGAGAGAGAGAAAGAGACGAAGGGTTTCCATGTCAAGGAAAAGAGGAAACGAGGAAAAGAGGAAGAGAAGAAGAGAGAAAAAGAGACGAAGGGTTTCCGCGTCGAGGAAAAGAGGAAAAGAGGAGGAGAGGAAGAGAAGAGAAGAAGAGAAGAAGAGAGAGAGACGAAGGGTTTCCGCGTCGAGGAAAGGAGGTAAAGAGGAAAAGAGGAAAAGAGAGAGAGAGACGAAGGGTTTCCGCGTCGAGGAAAAGAGGAAAAGCGGAAAAGAGGAAGAGAAGAAAAGAAAGAGATAGACGAAGGGTTTCCGCGTCGCGTAGCGTCGCGTGAGAACGTAGCTTAACCGTACGCGCACGTATTTACTTACACGGACGCCTACTTTACGAGTCGACGTGGGCGAGCAAGCGAGCGAGCGAGCGTGTTCGAGGCGTAGGGGGAAAGAGCGACGAGGATGAAGAGTATCTGGACAAGCACAGGAGCGACGAGTCCAGACGACGGTCCGGATCTCGGCGCGCCGCTCGCGACATCTGGCTCTCCGCGTACTGGCCGGTGTCAGACGGGTCCGCGCCGCCTCCTCGGAGCCCCGATCCGAGCGAGCGAGCGCGCGCGCGGCGGTTCTCCCGAGATCGGACTCGTCGGTTGGTTCTCACTCACCAGAAGAATCGGTGTCCCGCGGGCCGTGCGAAACGGCCGTGCGGCGGTTGCGGGTGCGGCTCGCCGTGGGATGGCGGCTAGGCGGGTCGCGCAGGCCGCGCCGCGCGATCTCGGCCACCGACGGGGCGAGCTCGCGCGGCCGACGACCACTGGGTCCCCGACGGGTCGCCGCGGACGATCCGTGACACTCGGCGTCGACGCGTCGACGAGGCTGCTTTCTCTTGCCCGCGACCGTCCGAGGCTGGTCCGTTCATTTGACGAGCGTTTCCCGCTGGCCGCGCACGGATCCCGACGGCGACGCGTCCGACACGCTCGCTCCTGTGCGCCTCCTCTTGTTGCTGTCTCCTGTTGACTCTTCTCCGTCGATCCGTCGATCCGAACGCGCGCACCGAAGTTCTCCACAGCGATAACACTCTACCGAGGCGGCTCGCGACGCGCGTTTCTCTGAAGCGGACGGCGGAGCGGGCGGGCAGGCGCGCGCGCACACGGTCTGCCTGTCTCTCTCTCGCGACTCGCAGGAAACCGGGCCGCCCCTTGGTTCGCGACTCGAGTCCGAGCACCGACTAACCGAGGATTCCGCGTCAGCTGCTCGTCGCAGCTGCACCAAAGTTCCGTTGCGGACTTCCACCACCGTGCCTCGCCGGAGTGCCGGAGTAACGAGGTTCCCGTCCGAGCCGGGGGCACCGCGGGGAAAGGCGAACGCCGCGCCGCGCCGCGCCGCGCGCCGCCGAGACCCGCCGAGAGCCTCCGCCGCCCGGCCCGAGAGTAGCAGCGCCGACACCGGCGCTCCTCGCAACGGCGGCGGCCGACCGATCTTGCGACCGGCCCGCGACGGACAACCGAGTCCAGGAGACGCTGCTCCGTCGCTGACGGCGAACGGCGGCGAGAACCGATGGGACCGAGCAGCGTTATGTTTTAGATATGTTTATGTTTGTAAATACTGACACGTTTGTCTACGGACGTTTCTGTTGTTTGCGCTCGACAATGGTTGTTTTATGGAGCGAGGAAGCTTTAAGATTCGAACTTAAAGCAACCCTTTGCACTCAGAGGTTTTTCAATAGATATTTTAATATTCTCTGATGAGACGAAGATACTTTGTGAAAACTCGAAGAGATATCACGCGCAGGAAAGTTATTTTATTTCTATGTTTCTGTATTAAGCCTTTGAACTCTGTAGGCTTCAATATTGCAGCAGGAATAATATTAGATATTTGAATGAATCTTAAAGAAACTACTACTACTTCTGATTTTCGCTAGGGATACTATAAAAATTAGTTGCAGTTGCTGATAGATTACAAAACCGTCTGGAGTGCTAAGGGTTAATATTGAATTGAAAATTTAAAAGTATGAAAGTATAAAGGTATGAAGTGAAGTAAAGCGCCCCTCGAGTGCAAAGGGTTAACATAGTACAAGGTATAATGTCAAGTACCAAATTTTATAGTTTTGTGAAGTCAAAGGAGTGTCACCTCCAAACGATTAAGACAGTACTTTTCTGCGGACAATCTGACAGCTGTCCGATGGGTCTAATAGAATTTTTCGGTGTTGACCATAGACGGCCACACTGTGGCGCTGTAGAAACTATAGCCCTGGAAGAAGGGAGAGCAAGCTGGAACTCGACCGCGCTCCTGTCCACGCTCGCGTCCCGGACTAATTCAATTATCGTCGCTACGCTTTCGATGTCGATCTCGCGATACCGACGACTCGTGCCCGGCCGGCGTAGGAGGATCGCCGGCGAGACGGGCTGCGGGGGAAAGGGGATCGTGCTCTTCGCGATTCGTTAACGCGTTCACTGCCACGGTGGTCACCGGCCACCGGAGCCACCAAATCGCTTGGAAACTGACGTCGAATCGACGTAACCGTGTAATAATGCGGCAGATACTTATTTCGATGAGTAGACTGTTCGATAACTACTGGCTTGTTTATTATTATAATGTTAGTTATAAGACTTCGGTTGACTGGCATGTTAACCCTTTGCACGAGAATTGTTTTCTCAAGAAATATTCATTGTTCTCTGATGAAGTATCAATGTTTTCTACAACATGAAATAGCTTGTATAAATTTGGTGATACAACTTTTATCATTTTGTCAAATCAAATGACTGAAAGTGCAAACGGGTCATTCGCTTATGGCGAAAGATTTGCACTGTTGGCTCCCATATGACATAAGAAATGTTATTAACAATACTTGCAGCGAAGTATAGATCAAGCAAGCTCGCTTAGATCTGACATAAGTGAATTCTAACTCAACTATTACATGATTCTTTAGTATATTACATAAACGTAATTACCTCAGATTGATTTAATCTACTTTAATTCAATGTTCTCACGGATTCAATATGGTTTTTCAGAAATCACCATTGACGGTGCAATCCTGCGGTAGCCAAAGGGTTGGATCAGCTGAAGATTATTTAATATATTACATAAACGTAATTACCTTAGAATCATTTAATCTACTTTAATTCAATGTTCTCACGAGTTCAATACAGTTTGACGTCCAAAGACGAAACACTTGTTTTCGCACTGTTGACGTAAATGAATTCTAACTCAACAATAACATGATTCTTTAGTACATTACATAAACGTAATTACCTCAATTAATTTAATTCAATGTTCTCATGGATTCAATATGCTTTTTCAGAAATCACCATTGACGGTGCAATGCTGCGGTAGCCAAAGGGTTGGATCAAGTGGCCGCATAGCAATGTCCAGAGAAGCGTCCGACTGGCTCGAACGATCGCGGAAGAAGAGATTAGGAACGATGTCGAGGCATTCGGTAGTTCCAGCGTTGAGATGGTTATCGAAGGCAGCCGTCTTCCTCGGCTCCTCTTTCCCTTTCGTCCCGTTCGCCCGTTTCCCCGGCCGAGGGGGAGGCGGTCTCCCGCGGCTAGCCGCTAGCAACCACGGGCCACCTGGCTCTCGTTAGGATCGTTCGGTTCGTGGAAGCGCGCCGCGCTAAAAACGCGACAGGAGTCGGCCGCGCACCGGTGTGCTGCCCGTTGGATTATTATCCTCTCGTTGGATTCGATTCGAGCTGCGACGAACAAGCGAATCGATCCGTACGCGTAGCGCAAGACAAACTTCGTTTCGAAGCCAATGCGGTTCACACTAGGTTTACATTTTTATATATGTCGCTGGTACCAGGGAATTTCACCTTTGAACTGAATCTCAGATTTTCTTTGGAAAACTGTAGAGACTGTACAGGGTGTTTACATTATCAGCCAGTGTTTTTTTTGGAAATTGTACACATTAGACAATGTCTGTCACTGGTACCAGGGAATTTCACCTTTGAACTGAATCTCAGATTTTCTTTGGAAAACTGTAGAGACTGTACAGGGTGTTTACATTATCAGCCAACGTTTTTTTTGGAAATTGTACACATTAGACAATGTCTGTCACTGGTACCAGTGAATTTCACCTGCAAAGTGAATCTTAGATTTTCTTTGGGAAATTGTAGATTATACAGAGTGTTTACATTATCAGCCAGCGTTTTTTTTGGAAATTGTACACATTAGACAATGTCTGTCACTGGTACCAGGGAATTTCACCTGTGAACTGAATCTCAGATTTGCTTTGGAAAACTGTGAAGATTGTACAGGGTGTATACATTACTAGCCAGCGTTTTTCTTGTAAATCGTACACATTAGAAAATAATGAAAGAGGAAAGTATTAGATTAAAGGTTTATACTAATTTGTTAGATATGAAGGTGACCTTTTGTTTAAATGGAATGTTGTGTATTCTTTTATATCACTTAAAAGCGTGTGTATGGATGAATTTAGTTGTATACAGTGATGTTCAAGGTCGTGCAAGGTCAGAAATGGAAGTAACGTTTTGAATATCTTGTATCACATAATAGTAGAATCATGTGGTATATTCTGAAATGACTTTTCGACTTTTCTAATAACGATTACAAGATGAACTATAAGAAATGTCCAAACTACAATTGAGGAAAACTGAAGAAATAATTGTAAATTAACACTATTTCCACCGAAGGTGTCAAAGAACACCTTTAGAAATTTTAACTAGTGCTAATCAAGTAGACTAATATCAACATCAAATTCTCGCTCAAAATTATCTTCTTAGTTTAATCCCTGAAATGACTTCTCAACTTTTCTAATAACGATTAAATTTCAAATTCAATTGAGGAAAACTAATTAAACTGAGAAAATGATTCTAAGTTAACATTTTTAAAGGTGTCTCTTGACACCTTCAGTGGGAACAGTGTTAATACTCGTTTCTCCCTCCTGTGACAGTACAGGCAGACGCTTCCAGCCGCGGGGACGCATCCTCCGTAGTTGAGAAGCGCTTTTGCTTTCGCGTAACGAGCGCAAGGCCGTCGGAATTCCACGCGCGTCCTCCGACCGCTTCGCGATATGCTCTCTCTTTCTCACCGTATCGCTGTCCGGCCTATGAGCCCCGATTAAACCATTATTTCGCTGGAAAAATGGAAAGCTCGCGGTTAGACGAGTCGAATGGGACTACTCGCTCGTCTGAATCGATCTCGAGGCGAGATGTCTTCTCTTCTTCTTCAAACATTCGTTATAGAATTCAAGAGAAACTATTTATTTTCCAAATCATCTCGGGTATTCGATGCTTCGAATATTTCACCAATTACGAAACGAGAAAACCGAAACCAGTCGTTTTGACTGGTACAGTAGTTCTAGTGTTAACCCTCTGCAGGCCCATGTAACTTTGAAGTAACATATCAGTATATTGGCATCTTGTTGATTTACTTCATTTTGCACTCAAAATGGTGAATAAAATGAAGTAATCAGTTAACCCCCTGCCTTATAACGTGTCAGACTTGTGGTGAAGATTTCAAGCAGAATTTAACGAACATAAGTGTTACTTAATTTTTGTGAGTACAAATTGAATAGTACTCTTCTGTTACGAATTATTATAGCTTAGAGTAGACATAGATGTGGAATATGCCTAGAACTTTTGTCATTTTTCAATCAAGTTTTGATAACAAAATAGGTGTGTCGATCATAGTCGAGAAAGAAATCGTAGGTCAAGGGGTTAACTTCAACTTTTATACGCTCAGGCGTGAAAGTTTAACGTCGTTGTAACTTGAAAGTTACAAAATATATTTGATGAAATTATTGAAACTATTGAGTACGTTGTTAATTCGTATTCATATGTGGATATTTATTAATTTTGCACTGCGTAGATAATGTTATAATCGTGAACAAAAATTCGGCCCGTAGAGGGTTAACCGAATATTCGATTTCGAGGCGGAGAACGCGCTGGGTCCTTTCTCGCGGTCCGTTTTGCGCGTTCGAGCGGTCTCTCCCGTGACCGTTGGCCGGCGGAGGACGCGGCCGGTCACAATTAGAAGCGGCGACGGAGAAAAACCATGCGGGCACCGACGGACAGGTTCCAGACGGACAGGGACCGCGGATTTATTTGAATTAGCAAAATAAACCGACCAAGCGGCCGCGTTCCCATCGCGCAAACAGTCGGCGGTCTATTTTCGACGCGATCCCACACCTTGCCGCCTACACCTCTTCGCCGCGGGAAGAACGACCGCCGCGCCGGTGCGTGTACCCCGCTCGAAGGTCGAGCGGATTTTGCGAGGGTAGCGGAAACTAATCTGTATAGGCTCTTTTTTTCTTTTCTTCTGTTACTGTCTTCTGTGTTCGTCTGTAATTGAACAATTGCGGTGGAATGTTCAATGGTTTATATGTGATTTGTACTTTTGAGTTAGCTTCATGAAATGTCGTCTTTGTCTGATTGGGAAATGTTGAAATGTATAGTGAGAAAGTTAAGATAATGTTGAATTATAGATTGCAATGTACAAGACGACTGTTGATTGAAAATGTTTAATGATATGAAGTTGAGGATAGCGTGATGTGAGGATTCTGTGGCAAGTAATTAAGAGTTGTTCATGATTACTTGGTGTAGGTTTTAGTATTGTTTCGTTTAGTGATAGTAAGAAGTTTTTATTATTGTTTTATGTATTGTACTAAGAAGCTTTTACTGTTGTTTTATGTATTATAGTAAGAAGTTTTTAGTGTTGTTTCATTTATGATACTAAGAAGCTTTTACTATTGTTCTATCTATCATACTAAGAAGCTTTCACTATTGTTCTATTTATAATACTAAAAACTTTTTACTATTATTCTATTTATAATACCAAGAAGCTTTCACTATTGTTCTATCTATCATACTGAGAAGCTTTCACTATTGTTCTATCTATAATACTAAGAAGTTTTCACTATTGTTCTATCTATCATACTAAGAAGCTTTTACTATTGTTTCATCTATAATACTAAAAACTCTTCACTATTCTTCTATGTATAACACAAATTCTTTACTACTGTCTTTATAAACACTAAAATCTTTTTACTATTATTCTCCTTATAATACTAAGAAGCTTTCACTATTATTCTATCTACAATACCAAGAAGCCCCAACTATTCTTCCATCCATAATACTAAAACCTTCACTATTCTATATATAACACAAATTTGTCTATTTATAATCCTAACAACCCATTGCGTATTCCATCGTATTATTTATAACACAAGCCGGCCATTACCGTAATTTGCACCCACACTCGGCAGACTGTGGACGGCATCGACGTGTTAATTAATGCTTTCCATCGAGGCTGGCAACGGGCAAGGAAAAATCGCGAGAGGAACGGCGGCACGCTGTGTTCCCAGGGGTCCGACGCGGCTCCGTGGCCGACCGTGGGCCCGGCCGGGCAAGATCGGGCCCGGACCGCACGGATATCGACCTCCGAACAGGAGGAAGAGAGGCAATAGGTATTTAGGGTAGGAGCCGGGGAGCAGCGAAGGTAATTGGTCGGAACGGACAGTCCTGGGAGAGGATTCTTCTAACCGCGCGCGGGCCCTCCGGCCCCTCGTTATCCCCGGTTACCGCTCTCACGGTGACTTAGTCCCCGCCGAGGGAGGAGAGCCTCCATTGGTGGTCCGGTTCACGGTGATATGGAGAATTCGGCGAGGTGGTCCTCTCTTAAATCATGCGCGCCGACGAGAACCGTCCATCCATCTCTCCCCAGTTTTCTATCCTCGTTCCACTTCGTTTCCGTCGGTTTCGTCGGTAAAAGCCTAGTTCCGAATAATGGACAATTACCCGGGGAGATCGTTAGAGGCCACGGATGAGCGTCGTAGTTTGTATCTCGTTGGGATGGAAAATTGTTGACTAGTAGGTGGCTACCGACATTTGACAGTCTCGTTGCTGCTCAGACTTTTACCTATTTTTATGTGTCACTCACAATGTGTTTAACATAGTGAATGCCATGGGGTCACCGGTGACCCCAAATCGAATTACTATAATTCAATCAATTAACCCTTTGGGGACGAAGATTCTTTGGAATGTAGAAAACCCTCAGACGAAGCTGAATTATATATTGATTGCTTGAATAATAGCAAAAACAGAAACTACATACTAATCTCTTGCTGTCCGAGTAATTAAATCATTAGTCTTCCAAATATGAACGTTTCATCTCGCCGAAATGTCGACATTCGTCCGCCAAGGGTTAAACGATGATTATTCGCAAACATTTCTATGTTATAAATAACGCTATCCATTGCGGTGGCATGCAGTTCGATGAACGTGCAATGATAATAATCCAATTCAGTCGAATGATTCAATATTGTCCTTTTTGCTATCCCAAAATTCTCAATGATGTCTTTCATACATTGATAATCTTGTTGCGTTACGCCTGTTAGATTACTTCGAAACATATCACTCTGTACAGAATGATTAACGAACAATAATTAGTGCACATATCAGCGTAAAATAGGTAAAAACAAAATCCATCACAGGAGACTGCCAAATTTTTAAATTCCAGCGCAAGTGGTTAACACGTTCACTGCCACGGTGGTCACCGATGACCAAAGCTTTCAAATTACTCGAGAACAATTATAATTCGTAGCGTAACTGGCGTCAAATGACAATGTTTAATAACTGGAATAACTAGATTGTAGTGTGACCTAATAATCGTGTGCCAAATAATTGATAATTATTCCTTCTTATTTTCGCTACAAGAGAATAAGTGGTACACGAAACGCCGTTTCTCGTGGCAGTCGACGTGTTAACGCGGGCATTTTGTAAAATCACCGGGCATTCCGTGGAATGCCCAATTTTTCGGATAATGCATATAATGACCTGACCAGCCTTTCTCGCTGCTCAGTCTTTTACCTATTTTTATGTTACTCCAATGCGTTTAACGCGGCCACTTTGTAAAATGATCGAGCATTCTGTAGAATGCCCAGTTTTTTGGATAATGTATATAATAACCTGGTATTTCACAAATGGCCCGGAGATTATATATAATGCCCACGGTTAGGTTTATAGTTAGGTCTTCGTTAAATCTTGGTTACAATGCAGAGCTACCGATCACCTCTGTGATTCCAAGTGCGACTGTTCTTTGTCTGTTTGTACATGCTACTCGCAATGTTTAACGTGATCATTTTGTAAAATGACCAGGCATTGTATAGAATGCCCAATTTTTTGGACAATGTATATGTTACGATAAATGTGACTAATTCGGTGATTATAATTGCCGGTTATTATATGTAATCACCGTTAATTGACCTAATACTATAATCGATGTGCGAAGAAACTGAAAATCTTTTCTTATAATTTTTATAGAGATTACATGTCGGTTATATTAACACTAGAACTATCAAGGATTTAATACGACTGATATGTAATCCCCATAAAAATTCTAACAATATAATAAATTTATTAATATGAGAGATCACTCGATGGTGAGGCTGAGGAATGCAGGGCTCATTGGTTAGCTAATTTGTTATTGGTTAACACTAGAACTACTCTGTAATCCCTATAAAAATTCTAACAATAGATTATTTTCAGTTTCTTCGGACATTCATTATAGTATTCAAGTCAAAGCTATTTATTTTCAAGGTCATTTCGAATATTCAATGCTTCTGAGATATCAATAATTGCTAAACAAAAGAATCGAAACCAGTGATTATAACTGGTACGGTAGTTCTAGTGTTAAATACTCGGTATTTCTAGTGTTAATGAATTTAATTTCAAGATTCAGTTACTCCTTTCCTCCCCTAAGCGAAGCAGATCTTACTATCCCTATTTTCTTATCACAACCGTGAACAGAAGAAGATCAAAGAGGTTCTCCAGTTGTCTATCGCATTTGAACTCGTCTGTGAACAAAACTAGCATATGGTACGCAAAGGTTGGCCAGCTATAAAGAACCAAAAGAAAGGCGATTATTCAGCTACTTATCTTTACTTATTCTAGTGATTCTATCGTCGGTTCTCGTCGATTTCCGGCGCCAGCGAAACGACAGAAGACTTCGATGGAACGCTTGAAGACGCAACAACAGAAAGATACGCGGCGAGGCTTCCGAGGCCGATCGAACGCGATTCCGAGCGACGCAATCGGCCGCGTAAAAGGTAGAAGGTTGCGGCGTGAACGCGGTGCGTAATCTCGATCGCGTTTCCGGAAACGACGTATCCTGTCGCGGCTGGCCGGGGACGGAGAGCAAGGGGGCAGAAGAAGGAGCTCGGAGTGCCGGCCGAGACGACGGAGCGCAGAGGCCGCCGCAAGCCTTTATCGGGCCGCGCGAAACTAATTAGCGTCGCTCGCAATCAATCGCCTTCCGGGGCTCTCGCTCGCGCGAAATGCCGCTGCGCGAGGAACGACGGGAAATGGGACGAAACGACCGAGGCGGAGAGCTTGGAAGAGAAGTTTCTACCGAGGCACCGATTTCAGATATGAATGTTTCGGTGAACCGATCGGCATTGGATGGAAATGAAATAGAAGAGGAGATGCGTATCTAAGCTTTTGGACTAACATGAATGCTGCAGCGCGAGGAACGACGGGAAATGGGACGACACAACCGAGCCGACGAGGTTACAAGAAGAGAAGTTTCTAGCCACCGATTTGAGATATGGATGTTTCTGTGAAGAACCGATCGGAATTAGATGGAAATGAAATAGAGAAGAAGATTAGCGTACTTCAACTATCGGACCAATATGAGGGACGACGGGAAATGGAACGAAACGACCGAGACAGCGAGCTTAGATGGGAGGAGAAGTTTCTACTGAGGCACCGATTTCTTCGGCGATGGTGTTCGAGGATCGGTCGCTTTGATGTATGAATGTTTCAATGAAGAACCGATCGGAATTGGATGGAAATGAAATAGAAAAGGAGATGCATGTTTCAGATGACCAATACGAATGCCACAGCGCGAGGGACGACGGGAAATGGAACGAAACGACCGAGGCGGCGAGCTTAGATCGGAAGAGAAGTTTCTACTGAGGCACCGATTTGAGATATCAATGCTTCAGTGAAGAACCGATCGGAATTAGATGGAAATGAAATAGAAAAGGAGATGCGTATTTCATCTGACGAATACGAATGCCACAGCATGAAGAACGATGGGAAATGGGGCGAAACGACAGAGGTAGAGAGCTTACCAGAAGAGAAGTTTCTACCGAGGCACCGATTTCTTCGTCGATCGATCGCTTTTAGATATGAATGCTTCACTGAAGAACCGATCGGAATTGGATGGAAATGAAATAGAAAAGATTAGCGTGTCTCAGAGTTCGAACCAATATGAAGAGAAGTTTCTACAGAGGAACCGATTTCTTCGTCGATGCTGTGTTCGCGATCGGCCATTTTGAGATATGAATGTTTCAGTGAACCGATCGAAATTGGATGGTAATGAAATAGAAAAGATTAGCGTATTTTTGCTGAACAATATGAAGAGAAGTTTCTACAGAGGAACCGATTTGTCTGTATCCTTGGATCGATCGCTTTGAGATATGAACGTTTCAGCGAAGAACCGATCGGAATTGCATGGTAATGAAATAGAAAAGATGAGCGTGTCTCAGCGTTCGAACCGATTGCGTTTGAATAATCTTTCAGATTCTGCGAGCAACGGTGGGAATAATTCAAGTTCGAATCCTGTCACGTTTCGAGGCCGAGGCGCGCGACGGTCGAGCGGCGGAAGATTCGCAGCGGTAATCATTCTCGCGACGGATCGTTCTTTTATTTCCAGGAAGACAGAGTTTCCGCGTAATCCGCACGCGTGTCTCGGCGGGTGGAAACTCGAGCTCGCTCGGAGGAAGACGAGACGCGAGCGGAGAGATCGGCGGAACGAGGAAGGGACGAACGAAGGGACGGAAGAAAGAACGAAAGAGAGAGAGAGAGAGAGAGAGAGAGAAAGGGAATCGACGAGGGAAGAAGAGAATTTGCGCGAGCGTTCGTCACTGGTGGATGTCTCATCGAGGATGCGGTATTTCCTCTAACACGCCGCTTCCGACGACAAACGCTCGTTCCTCGAATCGACCTCGGACAGAAGCTCGCTCGCTCGCTCGCCGCTCGGCCGTCGCGATAAAACGTAAGCGCGCTCGCGCGTTTTTCGCTGCGAGCCGCCTGTCGTGGGACGTGTCGAGAAAACATTGTAGCCGAGGCACGGTAGGTGAAGCTTCGAATCGTTCTAATGTTGGACAACCTTTGACGCGTTGACACTTTGAAAACCTTCGGAGTTTTAAACTTGATGACTTAAAAGGAAGACTTCTGGGAGGAAGCTTGAAGGAAGACTTGCAAGGACTTTCAAACTTGAAGACTTAAAGGAAGATTCTTAAGAGGAAATTTGAAGGAAGACTTGCAAGGGACTTTGGAATCTTTGGGTCTGCTCCTACCTTCAAACTTGAAGAACTTGAAAGGAAGACTGTTGAGAGGAAACTTGAAAAGGCTTTGAAATCCTTGGATCTGCTCCTACTTTCAAACTTGAAAACTTAAAAGGAAGACTCTTGAGTAGAAAACCTGAAGGAAGACTTGCAAGGACTTTCAAATCCTTGCATCTGCTCCTACTTTCAAACTTGGAAGCTTAAAAGGAAGACTCTTGAGTAGAAAACTTGAACAAAGACTTGCAAGGACTTTGAAATCCTTGGATCTGTTCCTACTATCAAACTTGAAGACTCAAAGGAAGAGACTCTCAAGAGGAAACTTGAAGGCAAGGCTTGCAAACAAAGGACTTTGAAGTCCTTGGATCTATTCCCCTACTTTCAAACTTGAAGTACTTAAAGAAAGACTCTTGCGAGTAGAAAACTTAAAGGAAGCCTGGACTTACAAAGGACTTTGAAAAAATCCCTGGGGATCTGTTCCTTCAATCACAAAATGACTGAATGTTACAAAGAAAGGACATTTTGCAAAGATTACAACAGAAGCATTTCAAGATCTCCCAGTGGACTCACAACCAAAAGACTCTACCAGACCCTCAGCATCTCAGACACTAAATACTCAACCTTCACAAACAGTATATATACAAATATCCAAAGCACCGAGCACCAGCGAGAAAGGCCTCAGCAGTAAGCAGCCCTCTGCTGGCAGAGCGAGAAAGGTGTCGCCGCACAAACGTAATTCGAATCGCAGAATTGGCGCAATGCAACTCGGCCGGAGTAAAAAAGTCGGCTCCCGGACAAAGCGCGCACTGTAGAGGATCGCCGGCGGCTCGCGTTCCTTCGATCAATTAACCTCGGAAAAGCAGAATCGCGGCGCCTGGCGTCTCGCGTCCGAATGAATCACCGTCGCGCCGATTCGAGGGCCGGCGCGCGCGATTCCTCGGGCCTCTCCGCCGCTGCACGCGTCGCGTCCAGCTCCGGAGGAAGATCATCCGATCGGGCTATTACATAAAAGTTACCGTTTCCCGTGATCGACGATCCGATACGCGTCTAGGCGCGGCAACGCGAGGCGAAGCGGCTCGCCGACTCACTCGGCTCGAGCGCGTTCGTCTTTGCGCGCCGATTTCTTCGGCCGCCGCGAGGAAGACACGGATTTAACTTCTTAGGCACGACGCGACACTATTGTGGCTCGGTCACTACCAATATGTCACAGATCATATCCAATTGTATTACTATCAAAGTGAATCGTTGAAGTTAAATTACGTGTATCGTATCTTTCAGAAAAATTATAATTTAATCGTCGAAAACACGTTAAGCGCCATGTCAGTCACTGGTGACTGACGCTTCCGAATGTCTAAAGAACAATCGTAACAACAAGACAACCGATGTGAAATAAAAATGTTTAAGGCAGCTAAGTTGCAACGCCAAACGATTCATAATTATTCCTACTTTTCTTTGCTACGAGAGACAAACTCTATGGGGAAACGCTTAAGATTTTCGTGGCGCTTAACGTGTTAACGCTCCGTTGACGGGCGCGTCGAGAACGTACGAAATCCTCGGCGGAGAGAGGCGAGGCGTGTTCATCGAACTTCGAAACGAGGGAAAAGAGTGCGATGAACTCTTATCGTTCGCGAGGGTAATCCCGGAAGAGACGGCCGGTTCAGTTATTGCAGAAAGAATGAATACAATCGCAGCTGCGATTCGTTCTCATCTGTTATTTTAATTCTCGAAGCTATGGCGAGGAAGCAATTAAAGTTCATCTGGAAATCAAATCCAGCGTGCTAATTCTTTCGTTTGCATTTAGACGCGCTTCGAAGAGGATACAGCCGTGCCTCCGGAATTACCCTAGATTATTCGCTGTTTTGTATTCTGTATGAAAGTTTCATGTTTCTAAAACGTTCCTCTTGAATCGGTTGAGCAGAGTCCCGATGGACCGGAATCGTAGGACGAGCACGGCGAAGTTCCGTGATGTAGGATTGGGTCCGTCGAAGGTGGTTCCTCGGTGCTCGCCGACAGGCCCCCCGCCGACTTCTCTGTTGATCAGCTGTTGGACCACCAAGGTCGTCGATAGTCGCCCGCACCCGATGCCGATTTCCGTTGCCGGAAACCATCGCGTTCCTCTTCGTCCCAGTGTCCGGTTCTCGGTGGATTCTGCGAAGAGAGCGAGGAACGTTAGAATCGATTCCAGAGGATGGTGAAACTATAAAATTTGATGTTCTCAACTTGTATAATGCGTCGGTGTAATATTGAGATGAAGAAGCTTCGTTTCTCAATTTACTTGCGATCTCTAACACTAGAACTACCGGTCGCTTAAACTAACTTCTACAATATTCTTTATAAAAACCATAAGCGTTCGTCTACTGAGATTTCAATTGAGTTGCATTTCAGTTTTCTTATTACTGAATTAGTTCCGTTAATTTTCCTAGAAGTATCTGTACCTTTTCAGTAATCGTACAAAAGGAAATCAGGAATAAGTCATTGATCCATCTGGTAGTTCTAGTGTTAATTTAGCAAATATCTTTAACTTATCAGAAAATGTTAAGATATTTCTAACGAAAAACCTCCGAGTGCAAAGGGTCAATTGTTCACAATGTTCATTTACGAAAATGAAGGCTCTTTATGGAATCTTTCGAGTAAACTCACGAGAAAACGGCTGTCCGCTAACAGGTTGCCGACCCGGGCTCTAGACGAAAGAGAGACGTTAGGGATCTCGGTGACCCGCAGTCAGCTGCACGACTAGAATTTCGGAGAAGCCTGATTAAAATATCAGAGCTATAGTTCAGCCTGCCAGGTGCCCCTTGTAATCACGGGCCGACCGAAAAAAGAGAACGCCGGCCGAGTCCTCGCTCGGGCCGGCCATTATCGTGTTAGGCAGGCCAGGACCTCTCGATCCGGAATCGTAATTTCCCGAACCGTGATTCCCGGCGGCCGACAGAGCCGACAGAACCGCAGGGGATCGCTCGAACGGTTCGGGGAATCGGGAACGTGGGCAGTTTCGGATTCGCGCGACGAATTTACCGGGAAACAGATGGCTCGCATCGGCTAACGATCGTTGCGTCTCGGCCGTAAAAATGGCCGCTTGCTCGGGTCGGCAGTTCCCAAGCATTATTATGTTTTTATTTAAAATATTGTAACAATAGATTATTTTTAGTTTCTTCAGGCATTCATTGTAGTACTGAAATGAAGCTTTTTTCAAAATCATTTCGAATATTCAATTCGAAGATATCAATAATTGCTGAACGATCGTTGCGTTTCGGCCGTGAAAATGGCCGCTTGCTCGGCTCGGCAGTTCCCAAGCATTATTATGTTTTTATTTAAAATATTGTAACAATAGATTATTTTCAGTTTCTTCAGCATTCATTGCAGTACTGAAATGAAGCTATTTTCAAAATCATTTCGAATATTCAATGCTTCGAAGATATCAATAATTGCTGAACGAAAAAATCGAAACCAGTCATTTCGACTGGTACGGGAGTTCTAGTGTTAACACGTTGAATTGTTTGGAGTCACCGGTGACAACCAAATTGAATTACTATAGATCACTCAATGGAACGATGATTATTTGGAAACATTTCTATATTATAAATAATAATAATTCAATTCAATGAAATGATTGAACACTTTGACTGCCACGGTCACCGATAACTGGAGCTTTCAAATGACAAGAAAATAATTTCGAGTAGAAATTTTCTGTAACGTTAATAACTAGATAATAGGGTAATAGAATTTTCATATCAAAGAATTGATAATTCTTGCTTTGTATCTTTGCTATATAAAGAATAAGTGATACATAAAGCAATATAAGTTGACCTCACCGAAAACTTCCACCATCACAGTTCAGTCTTCTGAAAACTACCCGGTACGCAATGCGTTAACGGGAACGGGATACGTGGTCGTTTCTCGGTATCGAGCCAATTAATAGCCGGCAGTTATTCCCTATCTTCCGGAAAAACAATGGCGGGCAACCTTGCTTGTGCGCGCCGATAAGGGAGAGATAACGATTGTCGCCGGCGACGCGGCTCCTGCCGCTGCGTCGTTCAGGAATAACGGCAGCGTTTCTATGTCCTTCGCAACTTTCACCCTCTCGTAAACAGTCTGGCAATTAGGCGAACCGACGCGGTCGTCAACGGCCTGACGATAGTCGTTTGTCTCGCGTCCCTTTCGGGGTGGCCTGCTGGCCATGTCGTAAATCCTTCACAGATGAAACGTCTCAGCAGCCCCAACTTTCATTGGATTTTCCTCATGCAGAACGAGAAGATTCAGCTTTAGCTCTGAAGACTCAGTTTCAGCCTGTAACTGAGAAGCGGACCATTAAGTTAAATATTAAAATAAAGAACTTATTGTGTACGAATTGGACCATTTGTTGAGAGAGACTCTTTGGGATTCACGTCTCAGTTGAGTGTTGAAAATGGAGAAGAAGTGTTGACAATATTTGCTGAATTTTAATTTGGTGCCACGGGTGGGGTGGTTTCCAATGACAGGCAGCAGATGGCAATGATGTTGGGAGATGCACGGGTGGATTTTCCTTGGATTTTCCGCATGCACGAATGAGAAGATTCAGCTGCCTGAAATTGAGAAAGCTGGTGAACACCGTTTGAACTTATGGGTATTGTATGAGAGTTGGGCCATTTGTTGAGAGGGACTCTTTGGGATTCATTTCTCAGTTGAGTGTTGAAAATGGAGGAGTGTTGACAATATCTTCTGAATTTGAATTTGGCGCCACGGGTGGGGTGGTTTCCAATGACAGGCAGCAGATGGCAATGATGTTGGGAGATGTACGGGTGGTTGCATGTGCAGGGGTCCTCCAGTGACAGCTGAAGCCCAAAGTTGATATAAGCGATTGTTCTGTAAATTGTCAGAAGCGAAGGGACACCATGGAGCCGCAAGACATTTATTACAGTAAAGCGGAGTACGTCGAAACAGTAGGAAGAAAAAGATTGCAATCGAACGTCAGCTGGTGGAACGACGTGTACACTAACCTCACTTTCTCTGTTGACGTGCGTTTCAGGCGTCCGGGAACAAGGTCAGCAGGCAGACGGTTCTCTGCGGATCGCAGAACATCGTTTTGCATGGGAAGGTGATCGTGCAGTCGGACGCGATCATCCGTGGCGACCTGGCGAATGTCCGGACTGGACGTTACTGCATCATCAGTAAGAATGCAATCATCAGGCCACCGTTCAAGAAGTTCAGCAGAGGGTGAGTGGTTGTAGCGTTGAGCTGTCGGTTCTAGAAAACACTTTGTGATTAGATGTTCTTTTATAACGTTACGTCTTTTGATTGTTCAGGGTCGCCTTCTTTCCTCTGGTGATGGGAGACCATGTCTTTGTCGGAGAGAGAGCCATAGTGAATGCTGCAATGGTCGGTTCATACATATACATTGGGAAAGACGCCGTGATAGTATGTACAGACATGATGGTTTTATTTCATGCTGTCTAACAAGATGAAATAACACGGGTTCACCATACAGGGAAGGAGGTGCATCCTAAAGGACTGCTGTTACATCGAGGACGGCGCAGTGGTACCACCGGAGACCATAGTACCGTCGTTCACGCGCGTCGCCGGAAATCCTGCGAGATACGTCGAGGACCTACCGCACTGCACGCTGGACCTGATGCTGGACTTCACCAAGAATTACTATCAGCACTTTCTGCCGGCTCGCGTTTAACCGTTGCTTCTGTACATACATACCTTGTGCTTAGATTTCTATTTATTACAGTTTCTACTTGTTCACTGCATTTCTTCGAGTCTCTGATCTATTTCCAAGCTCTCTTCTACAACGATATCCTTCTTCCACGGCCGGTTTCGCCTGTGGAATAGCATCAGCATCTCAAGAAGACTGCTGAAATTAATACATTACCATTAACATTACCATCTGTGCCAGAGCAGTTCCAGTAGCAGCATAGCTAGACTGAACAACGCTCCATAACCCATCGAGACTATCGCAAAATAGCACTCTGTCAACCCGATGCTAATGAAGCCGGTCTGTCCCTGACACTTGGGTCGCCGCATGAAGAACCGATGCTCCTCCCTGAACTTGAGTCCAGTCTCGTGCATTCGGTGAGCCCTGGAAATCATCAGAATCACATCACCAGGCGCCTCGACGTGGCAACGAAGATTCCTCAAGTGTCTTACGCGTTCCTCACGATTTCTCTGTACGGCGAGTGCTTCTGCATCACCATCAGCGGGTCTATGACGTTCAGAAGATCGATCTGCTCGATGCCACACTTCTCGTCCTCCAAGAACGTCTCCTGCATCAGCTTGTAGGCGGATCCCACTTCAGCGTGGATGGCGAACAGCTCGGTCCTCATGCGACGCATGCCCTCTTCCAGGCTCATCCAGTTGCCCTTGTGGCCCTTCGGCTGAATCTTCTCCTCCACGATGGCCTTCCTAACCGGATCCCGGAATTGCTGCGCATTCATAGCAACAGCTTAAACGTTCCACGCTGATCCACCGTGACGCCAGGCTTACCGAGAAGTAGTACCGATTGTAGACAATGTCCTGCGCCCCGAGCTTCAACGGACTGTTTAGCAGGTCGGCGGGCGTCTTGATGGTGTCGGCCGTGGACTGCAGCAGGGTGACGATGTTGGCCGTGTAAGAAGCGTACAGGCTCAGCGCGGTGATCAGCAGCATCAAGGTGACGATGCGAGGAGGGACTCTGTACGGCTCGTAGTAGTAACCTGTTCAACGTGCCGGCGAAGTGGCTTCAGCTTCTCTGTCGCGAGTCCTCTCCGGCGAGATCTCTCACCTTGTTGGGCCATAGCTCCCAGCACGACCATCAGATTGTCGCTCAGCGTCTGCTGCGCGGGATTCAACGATTCCCAATACGCGGACGTGCCCAGACGGTACTCCCATTTCGACGACACGTACAGCAGCGCCAGAACCGCCAGCAGAAACACGCCGATCGCGATCCATACCGATCTTTGGAACGGCAACGCGAATATGTTGCTTATCATGGACAACAGCGGCTGACGGAATATGAAGGCTGACCTGCGTGATGTTTGGAACAGTTTGGATCACGGTTCGGTGAAGTTGTGGGACAGCCTTACCGCATTCTGGAGTACAGCTGCACGTACTCCAGCACGTCCAGTCTTTCCTTGATGAAGAACATCCCGGTGCCACCTATGTCGATCTCGCCGCGCTGCAGCAGTCCTACCATTCCGCTCCAGGAGCCGTTCTGGTCTTTGTATCCCCAAGAGTCCGTCATGCGGAAGCTGATGCTGATAGGAGGAAATTTAATTACATTTCGCTTCTTGCAAAAAGGAACAGAGTATACAGCGAATTACAGTTAATGATTCTGTTGTAAGCTTCATCAGTGGATTATGGGTAATGCAAAGCGTCATTCTTGTAGGTAAATGACTCAAATATCGAACAATCTGTACAGCAGAATTTCGTTTCCCAACAGTAATTCATTTTATACCAAAAATCTGACCTAACATTAGGTCAAATTTCATTGAGACATGCATTCTACTTGATACAGATTAAGTTTAGGAGCCATCGCGCATATATCTGGCAATTAACATCATGCCATTTGAAAACTGATGCTAGAGATAAACGCGAAGAGGTAAACCGGATAACCATTGCAGTTGATTGCTGCATTCTAATATCTTCATCAGTAGATCACGGACACCTATGCAAATTCAGTGTACTACGTTAACGGAGGGAGATAAACAGAAAAAAGCTTACGTCGCATTCATTCTCGCCACCATGGTCAGCATCCAGGGATAATTGGCCTTCGTTATTGAATCTATGTGCTTATTTTCGTAATCGGTTAAGTGGTTGATCGTATCGGGGTCCGTTATCTGCGAACGCAAACGCGCACGGTTGATTTATCGGTGCCGGAGCCGCGCTCTTAAGTTCACCGTCGATTCGCCGGACGCGCGACACGATACGATCGCGATCCGATCGGTTCGGTGTTCTTATGTAAAACTAGTCGGAAACTTTAGAAAAGGGTTTATCGCGTCGCGGATGAATCAAATGTATCTTATCTCGATCGCGGTTCCGCGAACGACCCCGCGCGACCGATCCGTCGCCGCTGATCGATCGCGCGGCGACCGGTCCCCGATCGAATTCGCTCGTTCATCTTCGCGACGCGGTTTCCAGATACCACGAGGCAGGATCTCAGATGCGTCCCGGCCAGATCCCTCCTCCGTCGCGACGTCGGGAGCAGATCCCTCGGAAGAACGCCTCCGTCCGCCGTCCAGTTCCCTCGATCCTCCAGCACCACCTCGCTCAGAGGACCTCGCCTGTAGATCGACCGGATCTCCGTGAAGTCGCCGCGCAGCCGCCTCGCCAGGAACACCTCGCTGTCCGGGAAAACGGCCATCTCCCGGAACGTCTCCTCGATCCCGTCCCGGTCCCCGTCCGACGCCGGAGTCCCGTCGAACGTCCGGCGGTCTTGAAGCAGCAGCCATTTGTTGGGCGCGCCGAACATCCCGCTTCCGTTCGCCTGCGGGAAAACCACGTTACCGTCCGCTCGCTACTCGCCCTCGCGACGTACCGCCCTCAGCATCGGGATCGCGTAGTCGCACTCCAGATCCAGCACCCAGAGCACTCGATGATCCTCGGGATCGCGCAGCCGCTCGAATCCCTTCGACGATCGGTGAATCTCGTGCATCAGGCCGCTTCCGGATAACTCGCGGGACAGGCTCGCTGCATCCTCTGCAGATTACAGTATCTAACGTCAGAGGTATTCTTAATTCTGAAATATTCAATCTCGTCGTTTGAGGAAGAACACAGAAAACTCAATTAACTTCGAATTCTCTTACACTTGGATTAGCTAAAAGTAATCTCCATTGCTACTCAATATTTCTCCAAGAGAATGTTTCTATTCCTGCTAAACCCAGTAATAAGATTCATTCTAAATCCAAGCTAGTCGGTCAAGTGCCGGAGAACGTTGCAGATCTCAAACAGTACACTCGACCGATCGAACCACCGAGTAGTTCCATTCAAACGATCGCAATCTCCATCGGAGATTGCCAAACGCTTCGCAGCGCAGGGTAGCGCTCGAGCGCATCTCGTCAGCTCGGTTATTAATCGCGGCCGCCTACGCGGAGCGTTGCGCAACCCCACGATTTCGTTCGGTCAGCCTTCTCACCTTCCTCCACGCGGCAGAGGTGCGCCGAGACTGTGACCGGCGGGAACAGGAGGTTCACCGAGTCGGCGACGAGTCGCGCGAACGCGTCGTCGTAGGCCAGCGTGCCTCTTCCCAGGAGGATCGTCGAGCAAGCGAGGATCCACGAAGCGGGCGACATGCTTCGCGACGCTCCACTATCCGCGAGCGAGACAAAAGCTCTCCGCAATTTGCCTGCTGCCTCGTTGAATCGACACGCCCATTCGAGTGGTTTGAATGATTTACGAGCCACCGTTCAACGAGGAAACTATCGGTCTGAGAAACGACTTCGCTTTCTTCGATTTACCGCGTGCTCGTTTATTTCTCGAATTACGGGGGGGAAGCGGCGGAACCGTTGTACCATTGTGAAACTTTGATCATTCCCGATAGCCGTTCTCCGACGGTGCTCCGGTTTTCTTTGAGCGAAGCGGAAACGCGACTGGTAATCGAGAGTGCCTTTATGCAAATATGCGGTTCTCCAATGTGCGGGGAATGCGGTGTACATGGACGAGTGTGCACAATGTTAGTCGGGTATAGGTTGACGCGTGGACACCGTGGAGGTCTATGAGACAACGGAGTAGATACATTGTATTTTTCGCTGTATTTGCGTTTCGCTCGGCGAGGCTCGCGCGAGTGTGACACTTGTTCGGTTTCCGTGTTAACATTCGAGTGGGCAACGTTGTCGCAAATAGTTTGAAGAAATTAAGATATTTAACTCACGACAGATAATTAAACTCACAATGTGCTCTGTAAATTACAATGTAGCATTCATGTCATTTCGCGTCACAGTGGACACACGTGTTAACCCTTTGCGGACGGAGATTCTTTGAAATGTACGGAAGCTTCAATAGATGAAGCCAAATTATATATTAATTGCTTAACCCTTTGCACTCCAAAGGTGCCATCTCAGACACTCCATTGGCGCAGTAAAATTGTAAAATTCTGTATTTGACATTGTCTTCAGTAATCTGTCGGTAGGTGAAATGTAGAGATAAAATTGTTCCCCTTATTTTGTGAAGATTCCTCGTTAACTTAGTTGAAATGTCATCTATATCTCATAAGAATAAATTGAATATTTCTAGTGACAAATGTTTGGAGTGCAAAGGTTAATAGAAGAAATGAATAATTAACCCTTTGCAGAGGTGACTCTCTCACTAGATTTCATGGAGAGAAGCTATAAAGTTTGATGTTTACCACATTAAGCATGTCAGTCATTGGTGACTGACGCTTCTGAATGACCAGAAAACAATGGTAACATACAAGATAACTGATGTGAAATGAAAATGCTTAATAACGTAATTGTGTTGATAATAGCGTTATGCAAACATTGTAACGTCGAATAATAATTGTTCCTGCTTTTCTTTGCTACAAAGGAAAAACGCTTAAGATTTCCGTGGCGCTTAACGTGTTAATATTATACTCTGTATGATGTGTCAATTCGAAAAATATTGAGATCATAGGCCAAGGGGTTAAGTCGCGGCGATAAAACAAAGGACAGTTGGAAAGCGATCGACGAGACGCATTCGAGGCCGTTCGACCGCGATTGCGAGCGACGCAATCGGCCCCGTAAAAGGAAGAAGGTTGCGGCGTGAACGCGGTGCGTAATCTCGATCGTGTTTCCGGAAACGACGTATCCTGTTGTTGCCGGCCGAGGAACAAACGAGGACGGAGAAACCGAGAGAGAAAGGGGCCGGGAGAACCGTGTGACGACGCAACGGTGAGGCCGCAGCCTTTATCGGCGCTCGCGAAGCTAATTAGTTCCTTTTTACCCTTTTCAATTTAAATTATCGGTTGACATTAACCCATTGCGCTCGGAAGTTTTTCACTAGAAATATTCAACGCTTTCTAACGGAACATAGACGACACATTTGAAACTAATGAGAAAGCATACATAAATTAACACATTCGCGTACGTTTCAAAATTTGTCGCAGTCAAAGTGTTGATAACCTTGTGTAGAATTTCTATAGCAAATAAACATTTCAAAGCAATCTAGTATGCGTGATGTAACGAGATTAGCAACGTGTATAACACGTGATTAACAAGTTTGGAACAGCATCTCGACGCGGCACGTCTTTCCAGCGCATGAGGTTAAGAGGACGAGGGATCGTTTCCGTCGGCAGCCTCGATTTCCACGATATCCGATCCGTGGGCGTCGTCCAGCCGCTCGACCGCGTGCGCCAGACGCTTCTTCAGCCTGGCGAGCTCTTTGGAGGATGCGATGGGCGCGATCGCGTTCGAGGACTTCGTCTCCGGGATGCCTGACTTCTTGGAGAAGGACTTGAGCATCGTCGCCAGCGTCGCGTCGGCGATGTCTTCCCAGTCCTGCGGTGGAATTGGAGAAAAAATGTAGTGCTTCTTCAATATTGAGTGTACTGGCATTTTTGCTAGCGTTACTAGTCAAATTGGCTACAAAATAGAGATGGAGAAGTTAGATGATCAGTTTTAGTGGAGAAGAAACAGGAAATTATATTCTATAATGTTTATACTCTTCTGCTTCTTCAACATTAACCGTACTGGTATTTTTCCTAGTGTAACTAGTCAAATTGGCTACAAAATAAAAATGAAGAAGATAGATGATTAGTTTTAGTGGAGAAGAAACAGGAAGTTATATTCTATGATGTTATATTCTTCTGCTTCTTCAACATTAACTGTACTAGCAGTTTTCCTAGCGTTACTAGTCAGATTGGCTACAAAATAGAGATGAAGAAGTTAGATGATCAGTTTTAGTGGAAAAGAAACAGGAAGGATAAACATTGAATAACCAGTGGCTTTAATGCTTTCACGTCTGAGCCGTGTCTAACAGGAAATTGTCCTTTGAATATAATTGAAAAACCAATTAACCGAGCAATATAGGCATTGATACAAAATTTAATGAACAAAAGGACACGCAGAATTTGGAACCTGGTCATTTGACTGGTTCCCAGTACAGTTAGTGTCAAGGAACAGCAAAGTGTTTGAAAGCACACGAGGCTTTGTTGTCAATCGCTTACGAATCGGTCGCAGGGACTGTGCTCGAAGCCGATCGCGGCCTCCATCGCGGAATACTTCTCCGGACTCGTGTTCAGCCGCAGCAGCAGCAGCAACAGCTTCGTGCTGCACATCAGCTCGTGGGCGCATCGCTGTCGTTCCTGTGAAATTCGATTAATCCGGAAATTATACATACTCCCAGGCAATTATGCATAATCACCGGGAGATTTAGTATAACCCCTTTACCATATTGCTAGTAACACATACATTAGCTTTGACTAGTTGTTACTGTCACCAACCCTAACACTAATGATCATAGACCGTGATTTACCGCTCTCGCAGCGACGAGATTCTCCAGGTGCGTGAAAATCGCTGTACAGGTCAGGTCGAAGAGGAACGGCAGCCCCGTGTCGGCCAGCGAGCCGATGTTCCTCTCGCGCACCACGCGCAGGATTTTCTTCTCGATGCTCCTCAACTGGACCATCAGCAAACTGATCTCGTTCTACCGTTTCACATGACAATGTTACTTTCAAAATCCTTCCTAGGAAAGGAAAACGAAAATGAGAGTTCATTGATCATCACCGTTATCCCCTCGATTTTTCTGCGAGCTAGAAAGTGAGCCTCAATCCGCGATTGGGCCAATCGAAGGTGGTTCTGCCCGATGCTCGCCGACAGGCCACCCGCCGACTTCTCCTCCAGCCTGTTGATCAGCTGTTGGACCACCAACGTCGTCGACAGCCCGTCGCTGGACTGCACCCGGTACCGATTGCTCGCGTTGCCGGAGACGATCGTGACCGCGTATCCGTTCCTTATGTGCCGCACTCCGAGCGCGTTCCAGTTCTGCCTCTGCCCCTGGCTCCGGTTCTCGGTGAACTCTGAAAGAGACGTTTCAGTCGATTCCAGAGAATAGATGAATTAAGGGTGCCGAGTGTAGAACCCCATACACGTTGATGCATCGCTGCATAGGTTTCAGTCTTAACCCTTTGAACTCTGTAGGCTCCAATACTGCAGCAGTTATAACATTAAATATTTTAATGAATCTCAAAGAAACTACCCTAACATTATTAGATTTTCCATCCAAATTCTACTGAAGAGGAAAATAAAAGAAATGTTATAGCATTTCTTGCTTTCGCTAGGAATACTATAAAAATTAGTTGCAATCTTTAAATCTTTACCCGCCTACTTGTGATTTTTGTAATGAAGTTTTAACGGTAGAACACATCATGCAAAAGTGCGACAAACTTTCTGAAACAAGGAAAACATTTGACATGGGAACGTCACTAGAAGAAACTATGGAAACAGAGAAGATAGGAGAAAGTCTAAGATTTTTGAAAGTGATCGGAATGTACCGGGAAACAGATGGTTCAGGCCGACCAGAGGATCGCTGCGTTTCAGCACGGTGGTGAAGATGGCCGCGTTCTCGGGCGGGCAGTTCCTAAGCATCATTTTCAGCGGAAGTTGCGCCGTTTTGCGTACCATTCGCAGCCCACCGTCCTCCGAGTTGCTCCGATAGCTGACGATCACGCCGATCTCGGAGGAGATCAACGGTAGATCTCCCTTCAGATGCACCATGGTCTCCACCGTTCGTCGGTCACCTGAAAGATTCCCAATTAACGCAGAATGAAGACATTCTCAAGCCGAACGGTCATTCCAGGATTCAGGATAGCTTACGCAGATTAGGGATAACGTAGAAATCGTCCGTCGCGACCAACGGCTCGCGAACCTCGACGCAGATCTGCACGTCGCAAAGGGCGGAGTAGGAAGACAACTCGACGGCGACCCTACAGTGCAAGGGTCGAGTCTCCTCTTTACCGTCCTCGGTGTTTCTGTCGTTGTCTCTGCCGAAGGTTCGAGGGGCAGCCTCCAAATCTGGTGAAACGTTCACCGCGACGATCAGGTCTGCGTCCGTTGTCGCGTCTTTGGCCCGGTCCTCTAATCAAGCATTCGCCAGTTATTATTAGTCATAGAAATTTCAGAGAATCTTCATTCGCAAAGGGTTAAAACTCGCTTCGGAATATGGAGGACCATTGTCAGAAATGGTAACTATATAAAACTGCTTAAAACTATATAAAACTATATGAAGTTATACAAAACTATATAAGACTATATAAAACTATATAAAGCTATACAAAACTATATAAGACTATATAAAACTATATAAAACTATATAAAAAGATGTAATACCATATCAAACTATATAAAACTGTACAAAAAGGTGTAATACCATATCAAACTACATAAAACTATATAAAACTATACAAAAAGGTGTAATACCATATCAAACTACATAAAACTATACATAAAGGTTTAACCCTTTGCGGTCCAAAGTGCTCTTGGTTCTATATACTATATACTATATACTATATACTATATAAAATATAGTATTATAAATATTATCCCATTTCTAGACGCGTACAACATGGAAAGTGGTTCGTTCGAGATTTCCCTGTCCGGCCCTCTGCTCGCAGAGCGCAGACTCACCCGAGGACCTGTTCTTTTTCAGTGTCGCCCGCAGCTCCGCGAGCTGCTGTTCCGCAGCAGCGTAATCGTAGCCTCTCGAGTGAAGGGGTGGCGCGACGAACAAGCCCGGCTCCGCGCCGAGGTAGCAAGCTTCCAGCCTGCCGTCGTCGGACAACGCGATGATCGCTCCCTGCAGGTGCTGTAAAGCGTCGAATATCGTTAGAACGGAGTTGCTGTCGCTGCTCGTTATTAATAACCGATTAATAATCGGCCTCCGTCTCTCGGGAGACAGGATAATGTAGCAATGACAGTCTCGCAACGTTTCCCGGTGGAAACCAGTTTACCTGCAGCTGCGCCCTGACCACGGTTACCGGAGCGAATGGCAGCTGCGCCGACCACTTCAGCCTCGTGCCCTCGTAAATCATCAGCGTGCTAGTGTCCGCCACCACGATCACCATTAGCCTCCCGTCCGGCTCTAGAAATATCGAGAGATCAGCATGGTTTTACCGTTTGAACTCTGTAGGCTCTAATATTGCAACAGGAATAATATTAAATATTTTAATGAATTTTAAGAAAACTACCTTGAGATTATTAGATCTTGCAGATATACAAAGTTTGTACTAAGGGAATTAAAGGTCTAAGAAATGTTATCACATTGTTCATCTTCAGGACTAATATCAAAATTGGTAGGAGTTGCTGATAGATTATAAAACTATGTGGAGTGTAACTGTGTGTAACAGTTCTAATATTAAATATCTTAATAAATTTTAAGAAAACTACCTTAAGATTATTAGATCTTCCAAATATACAAAGTTTCTACTAAGAAGGGAATGAAAGGTCTAAGAAATGTTATTTCCAAGACTCTACATCTTCCCTTTTAACGCTGGAACTACTGGATGATCAAAATGATCCATTCCTGATTACATTTCTCCCCGTTATTGAACAGATAACAGATGCTTCCCTGAAGAACTTCTCAGAAATTGATTCAGCAATGCATAAATTCAATTGCAAACCAATTGCACTCTCAATAGTCACACTGCTGAGGTTTCTACAGAACAATTTCAAAAACAATTTAACTGCTCGGTAGTTCCAGCGTTAATCTATGGGTTTGAAGTGAATTATGTTGGACTCGACCTAGACCGTTCATCAAACAGTGCTTCGGTTCTGCTTGTGCCGCAGCTAGGTCATTCAGAGATAACGACCGTGATTCAAGGCAACTCGATTGGACCTTCGTCATTTCCAGCTTTCATCCCCTAGCAAACGTCCGTCGGACAATCAGATGATTCGATACGGTCGTCAGCAACCTGACGACAGTCGTTAGCCTTGTCTACCGGCTTTCAGGACAACGTCCTGCCCGAGTCCCTGTCATAAATCCCTCACCGACCGTACAATGTCCCGTCTGGTGTTTTCAACTTTGCTGAAATGTCGGGCATTAACGCTAATGATCTAAGAGTGACAAGCGGCGCGTCGCGTTTCTCTTTTAGGGCCCTCATATAGTTGAAACCTGACATTTTTTAGCAGTTTAAAGGGCTCTATACAATTGAAACCTGCGGCGATGCAAGCAATGGCTTTGAGTCTTCCAGAGTTTCATGATACATGTTGCACTCAAGCAAGAATTGAGAAAGGCTCAAACCTATCGCTTTAAGTGATGGCTTTGAGTCTTCCAAACATTCATGATACATGTTACATTCAAACAAAAAGTGAGAAAGGCTCAAACTCGTCCCTTGCGATGCCTGCATCACCGGATGTTTCAACGTGTACTTTACACTGCCCAAAAGTGCCACTCTATCAATTCATAGAATCAAATAAAATTGATTTATCCATTTCCCTTCTACTTATTCCCATTTCTCCTATTACCAGCTTGTAAACAGAGAAACGAAACGTTCGCACTATCCAGACTTTTCTTATACAAAAGTTGAAAAGCATAATTCAGTTTCTGAACTGAAACGAAAATTGAAACGCATTCGCGTTGCTTGGCACTTTTTGACCTGGTACTCGCAGAAACCCATGGCACTCGAACGGTCAAGTTAAACCTTTCTTTTTTTTAATGTGGGTAAGATCTTCAAGATTCACCGATAATGTACGCCCGAAAGCAGAGCGGTTTGTACTCGAGCCTCTTCGCGTATTTCACTGTCGAGTAGTTGTCCTTCAAGCAGAAGAGGTGTCGCTCGCCAAGGACCATTATCCCCGTCTCGAAGCTGGTCAACGTGACCGCCTGGATGTCCAGGATCGCTTCCCCGATGTTGTACGTCCAATCCGGCTCCAGTTTGTCGGCGTCCACGCGACGATGCACGCGTGAATGTCGATTCTCGTTGTCATCATCATCGTCGTCGTGGGCTTCATCGTTGCTGCGTCGCGCACTGCTTCGTTCCGTTTCAGCCATACTCTGATACCTACGGAATACGCAAGCTTTTAGGCAACAACTCCAGTTTAACTTGCACCCTGAATTTCTGTTGCATTTCTTTCCTCGATAACTCTGTATTATCATACTTTCTTTGCAATGCATTTGAAGAAATAGATAGTTTGTAGAGAGCAGTGTGATTCTTCTTATTGATAATATTGAAAATAACATAATAATATAATGTACTTAAGGGTTTACCCTTTGCATCCCGAATTTCTGTTGCATTTTCTCTCTCGACAACTCTGTATTATCATATTTTCTTTGAAATGCGTTTGAAGAAATAGATAGTTTGTAGAGAGCAGTGTGAACTATTCTCCTTATTGATAATATTGAAAATAACATAATAATATAATCTACTTAAGGGTTAATAGAGGATAAACACACAATTATCCGCAATGAGACAATTCTAAACAATGTCCCAGAAAGCTACTCTAGTGGGACGTGCCTGTAGCATTCCAGGAACCAAGAGGTGCTGGTCGTGACGAACAGGTCGTTCCTCGCGACGTAGACGATCGGCTCCGGTAGCAGTCGATTTTTAAGCACCCGCCGGAAGGCGAACACCTCCTGCTCGTAGAAGAGTAGCGATCCGTCGAGGCACTGCACGCAGAGGAAGTCCCTGCCGCGCGTGCCGCCGAACGGGCCGGTGATCAGCGAGACCGGAAACCGCGGCAGCGAGTGCTCGTACGCGATCCTCAGGTCGCATCGGTCTCCTGTCGGGCGCAATCGCGTTTAGAACGTTTTACAACCTCTGAACGATTGGACGAGTGCGATTCAAGCGACCGAACCGTATTCCGTGGATCCGTCCGCCAACGTCGCGTCGTACACCACCAGATGCGTGGACGTCAGTATCGCCAGTCGGAGATCCTGCGTGCCCCTGAAACAATAACATTCTAGTAGAAAGAGAATATTTTATGGAGATAGTATAATTATTTCACTGAACAAAGAATGCTTTGTTTTACATTTTTTTACATCATTATAAAGAATGTTATACAGAACCTTTTAGTTTGTTTCATTATGAAAACTGTCTTCATTACATGGAGGTTTTAACCAGTGTTTATTTGACAGTCAACGTGTCAACACTTAACGGACGAGCCACGGAAATTTACGTTTTTTAATTGTGACTTCCTAGTACATGCCACATAGATTTACGTTTTACATGCATGTTTATCTAATTTCCCTAAATATACCCGGAAACTAGGAAAGACAGAGTAGATTCGACCCGTCCGTTAAGTGTTAATGTTCCCACTGATGCCTCGCACGAATGAAGACACAAGAAAACCACCCCCTGCTACTCACGAGACGAACTTCCCGACTTTGATGTCCACGATGCAGTCCCCTATCCTAGTCTCAATCATCGTGTCCGTGGATTTGTAATTGGTCGGTGTCTTGGTCTCCTCTGCCCACTCCGAGGAGGGACAGTAGATCCTCAGGTAGCCGTGGTGGCTGCCGACGATCAGCACGTCCTTCTTCTCCTCACCGAACAACGGTGCCACCAGCAGGCTCCGTCCGTCGAAGGTTTCCTCCGCGCCGCACGCGGTTCGCCACCATTCTTTCGCTTTGAACAGCGACATGTGCCGGCCAGGTGGTCCCGCGTTCGCGAAACCGGCGTCGACGTCGACCTCGCCGCATAGCCTACCTTATAGGAGACCTTTCCTACCCGTTGCCATGGCGCGCGACGCGAAAACAGTGCGGGTCGCCATTCATTCGGCGTTCGATTGCGTCGAGGACGAACGGTGCGAGTCGCTGGGAAGCCACGCGGTTCCAGGCAGTTTAGAAAATTTTATTAATTTCTGGCTTTCGGAGAGCCCACTAGGAATTTTATTAATTTTATCCCAACGCTTCGCCAGCATTGCAGGCTGAAGGCACTGACACTGATGTGTGCCTTTAGACTGGTGCTGGCGGAACATTGGCAAAACTACTAGAAAATTCATGTTTCGGCTTCTGAAGTGATTGCACAAAATATTCAGAAGCTAGCAAGGAGAGGCTGACCTGGAAAAAACGAAGAGACGTATAAGTCTTTGAATGGCTGAACAGAATATTATTTATCCTATTAAAATGTACAGAAAATATCAACAGATTGGAGTGGTTTAAAAATGCTTGCTTTACTCATTTGACCAGGAAAGTCTTCTTTCAAGGGCAGGCTCTGCAATGATAGAATATTAATTATTTTATTAAAACTGGAGAAAATCAGGGGACATTGGGAAAGGGTAACCGCATTGACTGCTGAGTCAGGTAACGACAGGGGAAAGATTTATTGAACCGCTGATGTTTGAGGAGTTAATTAATAGGGTTAATTATCGTTGGAACTGATTAAGTGATTTTCTTTGTGAATGGAGAAATGGAAAGATGAAAGAATGAATGTGTGTAACGTGATATAATGTAAAGGAAATGAATTATTGAATAGAAAAGAAATGATTGGGAATTAATAAAACGTCTGCTGAATTTGAATTTAAGTCTACGGGTACCGTGGTCGGCCGGGATGAAGATAGATGGCAGTAAAGGTTAAGTCCTATTTAAATCTAGTGGAAAGTGGGGTTAGGTGCGGCGATACACTGACAGATGAGACGCGAACTTAACCTGTTTTTCCATGTCGGACTGTAATTTGATATAAATCGTTAAGAGTCCGAGACGCCATGGAGCCGCAAGATATTTATTACAGCAAAGCGGAATATGTCGAAACGGTAAGAAAGAGAATTGTAATGGAACGTTAACTGGTAAAATGTGTAATCTAACTTGACTTTGCCTGGTGATGGTGTTTTAGGCGTCCGGGAATAAAGTTAGCAGGCAGACCGTTCTCTGCGGATCGCAGAACATCGTTTTGCATGGGAAAGTGATTGTGCAGTCGGATGCGATCATTCGTGGCGACCTGGCGAATGTTCGAACAGGACGTTACTGCATCATCAGCAAGAATGCTATCATAAGACCACCATTCAAAAAGTTTAGCAGAGGGTCAGTGCTGCAACGTTGAACAATGCTTTCATTTCAGGCAAACTTCTTTTACTGTCGAATATCATGCTACCATGTTGTATCTTTACTTTGTCCAGTGTCGCCTTCTTTCCTTTGATGATGGGAGACCATGTGTTTGTTGGAGAACGTGCCGTAGTGAATGCTGCAATGGTCGGTTCATACATATACATTGGGAAAGACGCCGTGATAGTATGTACAGACATGATGGTTTTATTTCATGCTGTCTAACAAGATGAAATAACATGGGTTCACCATACAGGGAAGGAGGTGCATCCTAAAGGACTGCTGTTACATCGAGGACGGCGCAGTGGTACCACCAGAGACTATAGTACCGTCGTTCACTCGCGTCGCCGGAAGCCCCGCGAGATGCATAGAAGAACTGCCCCATTGTACACTCGACCTGATGCTGGAGTTCACCAAGAATTACTATCAGCACTTTCTGCCATCTCGCGTTTAACCTCTGCCTTTATGCATACCTTGTGCTTAGAAAGATCCTCTATTTATTACAGTTTCTACTCGATCACTGCATTTGCTCGAATCCTTGATCAACATCCAGACTTTCTTCGACAACGGTATCGAACGTCAAGTCCTCCGGGAGTTTATCTTCCTTAATCGGCCGATTCCGCCTGTGGAATAACATCAGCGTCGTAAAACAAATAACGGAAGTGATGTGTTAGCCATACCATTTGTACCAAAGCGTCTCTAACAGCAGTACCACTAGACTGAAAATCGGTCCGCAGCACATGGAGACCAACGCGAAGTAGCACTCGGTTAACCCGATGCTGACAAAGCTAGTCTGTCCCTGACACTGCGGTCTGCGTGCGAATAGTCGATGCTCGTCCCTAAACTTCAGCCCAGTCTCGTGCAGTCGATGAGCTCTGAAAATCATCCAGATCTTCAGCCGCGTCGAACCAACGACTTCACGTCCGACAACGGATCTTACGCGTTCCTCACGATTTCCCTGTACGGCGACCTCTTCTGAATCACTATCAACGGATTGATCACGTTCAAGAAGTCCATCTGCTCGATGCCGCATTTCTCATCCTCCAAGAAGGTGTCCTGCATCTGCTTGTAGGCAGGCCCTATCTCAGCGTGAATCGCGAACAGCTCGGTCCTCACGCGGTGCATTCCCTCTTCCAGGGTCACCCAGTTACCTTTGTAGCCCCTCGGCTCAACTTTCTGCTCCACGATGGCTTTCCTAACCGGGTCTTGGAATTGCTGCGCAGCAACATAACCGTACAAACGTTAGAGTCTGCTGGAATTCCAACGAGATCACTCACCGAAAAATAATGCCGGTTGTAGACAATGTCCTGCGCCCCGATCTTGAAAGGACTGTTCAGCAGATCGGCGGGGGTCTTGATGGTGTCGGCCGTGGACTGCAGCAGGGTGACGATGTTGGCCGTGTAAGAAGCGTACAGGCTCAGCGCGGTGATCAGCAGCATCAGGGTGACGATGCGAGGAGGGACTCTGTACGGCTCGTAGTAGTAACCTGTTCAACGTGCCGGCAAAGTGGCTTCAGCTTCTCTGTCGCGAATCCTCTCCGGCGAGATCTCTTACCTTGTTGCGCCATAGCTCCAAGCACGACCATCAGATTGTCGCTCAGCGTCTGCTGCGCGGGATTCAACGATTCCCAATACGCGGACGTGCCCAGACGGTATTCCCATTTCGACGACACGTACAGCAGCGCCAGAACCGCCAGCAGAAACACGCCGGTCGCGATCCATACCGATCGTTGGAACGGCAACGCGAATATGTTGCTTATCATGGACAACAGCGGTTGACGGAATATGAAGGCTGTTCTACGGTAAAACGTTTCATAATCGAGACTACAGATCGGCGAAGTCGTGGGTCGAACTTACCCTGTTTTTGAATACAACTGCACGTACTCCAGCACGTCTAACCTCTCCTCGATGAGGAACATCCCGGTCCCGCCTATGTCCACTTCGCGACGGTGCAGCAGTCCCGTCATTCCAGTCCAGGTGCCATTCTGAGTTTTGTATCCCCAAGAGTCCGTTATTTGGAAACCGATGCTGGTGAGAGGGAAACGTTGGAAATTGAGTTACATTTTGTTTCTTGCGAAAAAACCGAGTATACAGCGAATTACAGCTAATGATTCTGTGTAAGCTTCATCAGTGGACTATGGGTAATGCAAAGCGCCATTCTTGTAGGTAAATGTCCAAAATATTGAACAATCTGTACAGCAGAATTTCGTTTCTCAACGGTAATTCATTTTATACCAAAAATCTGACCTAATTTGATCGAACTTGTTGGAGATATACAGCGAATTACATCTAAAGGAAGTACAGCTAACGATTCTGTGTAAGCTCCATCAGTGGACTATGGCTACCAATGCAAAGCGTCATTCTTGTAGGTAAATGACTCAAATGTCGAGCAATCTGTACAGCAGAATTTCGTTTCTCAACGGTAATTCTTTTTATACTAAAAATGTAACCTAATTCGAGCGAACTTGATTGAGATATACATTTTACTTGATATAGGTTAAGTTTAGGAGCCATCACACATGAGTAGAAATTAACCTGAAGCAACCGTGCTATGGTGGAGACCTGTTTACATATATAAATACTTTCTTTTGGAGAACGGGACCAGGTATCACGGGTAACACGTTCCTTCATTCCTTTGAATTCATTTTTACAATGCAGCGTTTCTCTTTATGGTAGCAACCGCCGCTAATCATCAGGCGTTTAGCAGATTTTTATTTCACGTTGCACGCGACAGCCGCTGCGTTATCGTTATCATTAGACCTGATGAACGATCGGGAGACAGAGGCTGAGGGACAGAAAGAGGAAGAGACTCACGTCGCGTTCATTCGTCTCGCCATGATCAGCATCCAGGGATAATTGGCCTTCGTTATGGCATCTATATGCTGATTTTCGTAATCGGTTAAGTGGTTGATCGTATCGGGATTCGTTATCTGCGAACGCAAATGCACACGGTTGATTTATCGGCGCCGGAGCCGCGCTCTTAAATTTACCGTTGATTCGCCGCGCCGCGGCGCTAACCAGATGCACGGTACGATACGATCGGGATTCGATCGGTTCGGTGTTCTTACGGAAAGCTAGCCGGGAACTTTAGAAAAGGGTTTATCGCGTCGCGGATGAATCAAATGTATCTTATCTCGATCGCGGTTCCTCGAACGATCCCCGCGCGACCGATCCGTCACCGCTGATCGATCGCGCGGCGACCGGTCCCCGATCGAATTCGCTCGTTCATCTTCGCGGCACGGTTTCCAGATACCACGAGGCAGGATCTCAGATGCGTCCCGGCCAGATCCCTCCTCCGTCGCGACGTCGGGAGCAGATCCCTCGGAAGAACGCCTCCGTCCGCCGTCCAGTTCCCTCGATCCTCCAGCACCACCTCGCTCAGAGGACCTCGCCTGTAGATCGACCGGATCTCCGTGAAGTCGCCGCGCAGCCGCCTCGCCAGGAACACCTCGCTGTCCGGGAAAACGGCCATCTCCCGGAACGTCTCCTCGATCCCGTCCCGGTCCCCGTCCGACGCCGGAGTCCCGTCGAACGTCCGGCGGTCTTGAAGCAGCAGCCATTTGTTGGGCGCGCCGAACATCCCGCTTCCGTTCGCCTGCGGGAAAACCACGTTACCATCCGCTCGCTACTCGCCCTCGCGACGTACCGCCCTCAGCATCGGGATCGCGTAGTCGCACTCCAGATCCAGCACCCAGAGCACCCGATGATCCTCGGGATCGCGCAGCCGCTCGTCGAATCCCTTCGACGATTGGTGAATCTCGTGCATCAGGCCGCTTCCGGATAAATCGCGGGACAGGCTCGCTGCATCCTCTGCAAGAGATTGCGATACCTAACGTGAGAGGTATTCTTAATTCTGAAATATTCAATCTCGTCGTTTGAGGAAGAACACAGAAGGCTCAGTTAACTTCGAATTCTCTTATACTTGGATTAGCTAAAAGTAATCTCCATTGCTACTCAATATTTCTCCAAAAGAATGTTTCTATTTCTGCTAAACCCAGTAATAAGATTCATTCTAAATCCAAGCTAGTCGGTCAAGTGCCGGAGAACGTTGCAGATCTCAAACAGTACACTCGACCGATCGAGCCATCGAGTAGTTCCATTCAAACGATCGCAATCTCCATCAGAGATCGCCAAACGCTTCGCAGCGCAGGGTAGCTCTCGCGCGATTCCTCGAGCGCATCTCGTCAGCTCGGTTATTAATCGCGGCCGCCTACGCGCGGCGTTGCGCAACCCCACGATTCCGTTCGGTCAGCCTTCCCACCTTGCTGCAGCCGGCAGAGATGCGCCGAGACTCTGCTCGGCGGGAAAAGCAGGTTGACCGAGTCGGCGACGAGTCGCGCGAGCGTATCGTCGTAGGCCAGCGTGCCTCTTCCCAGGAGGACCGTCGAGCAAGCGAGAATCCACGAAGCGGGCGACATCGCCTCGCGATTTCCCCAGTCCAGGAGCGAATTTCCACTTCGCCCCGGCGGGAAACGCGCCGTGACGTCTGTATCACGCCGGCGAAGCGTCACGCCCACGCGGACCCGCGTGTTCAAAGATTCACGAGCCGCCGTCCGCCGTCGAAACCACCGCCTTCGAAAATAACGGTCCGCTCAGCTCGGCTTCCCGGCCGAGTGTCCGCTTATCCCTCGAATTACCGGTGTCCGAGCGGAACCGCCTCGAACGCATACGCGGCATCGATCGGCGGGATGAAACTTTGATCATTTCGGGCGGCGTTTCCGCAACTGGCAGTCAGTCGTCATCGCGACCGCGAACGGAAACGCGACTGATAATCGCACGCGTCGTAAATCACCGGCCGGTTTAACCGGCAATTTCCGCGAATATGGTAAACGTTCCCGGCTTAATTTAACAAATACCACTTATCGACGGCGGGTCGCTGCCGCGTCTTCGAGCGGAGGCGTGCACGAAGCCGGCGTCGTGAAAGGAAAGCGAGCAGCGAGGGGGAGAAGCGGAAACGAAAGAATGCGGCGCTCTTTAAATTCAACGGTCGATTACTTTGTTCAAACGTGCACCGTTATCGCGTCACGTGCTCCGCGGAGATCGCGGATCGCGCCTGAAACGCTTCGATTGTTCCTAGATCGCGATCGAGGATGGTCGATGGGAATTCGATGTAGATTCGACGATCGCCGGTTATCTTTCAATTAGCTTCTAGCGTCCACTAAAGTCTAGTCGACCGGTGGCGAGATAAACCCGCGGCGGCGCTCGGTATCGGTCGAGCGGAGGTCGACCGATACCGATCATTAGCGTTTATCTCCCCGGTGTGCCGAAATTTCTCTGAACGTTGCGACGCTCGAGAAAAGGGGAGGCGCGCAGGAGCCGAGTGGGGAGGCGACCTTGTCCCGCGAGAGGATCGGCATCGGCGTGTCGCGTGACGGGTTGGTGATTGACACGTGCGCCGAGCCCACCGTCGCCGTTATCAGAGGTGTCGGCCGCTCGTCGGCGGCGCGGGGGACGCGGCACGGCCGCGGCTCAGCCGTCGACGAACGAAAGCCGAGAGTGTGGCGTGCCGATCCGCTACGCGTGCTCCGGCTTATCGGATTTGCGCGAAATTTTCGCGCGAGAACTTTTCCCGCCTCGCCGCTGCTTCCGCTGCTGCGTCATCTCGATTACCGAGTATACGGATTATTTGTTTGTCCGAATGCGAGTCGAAGAAACAGTGAGGGACCGTTGGTCTTTCCCGTTAGCGCTCGCTCGTTTGGATAGTAGAAAGTTGACGGCCGCGTGATCGATGTCTGCTAGGGCTATTTGCGAAACCGATTAGCGCTGGACGAATCGCTTCGGAGCGTAGCGTTGGACGGCGTTTTGGATTGTTCCTTTCGGTTTGCTGATAGAGCTAATCGCTTTGGCAAAGACGCTTCGCGTTTCTAAAGTAAGAGTCTTCTTGGGTTCGGTTGGAACAGGTTGAATTCAACGTTTCATATGGCGAACGATTTTTTCCGTACGATTTCATATAGCGAAATTGACAAAGCGAAAACATATTAAATCGTTTGATTGAATTGTATTATTGTCGAATGTTCGTCTAGATGAATGTCACTGTGGTAGACAGCATTAGTTGTAATGTAGAAATGTTTTTAGATAATCATAGTTTAACCCTTTGCACTCGGAAGTTCTTAGCTGGAAATGTTTGAACGTTTTCTGATGAGATAATGACGATTTTGTGGAACTAACTGGATAGCTATGGTATTTCAATATTTCTCAAATTGATGCGTTGTATAAGGTATGATATTAAATATCAAATTTTATAGTTTCACAGTGTGAAATCAGGTGGTGAGAGTCACCTCTCGAGTGCAAAGGGTGAACCGAGTGAACTATAGTAATCCGATTCGGTTGGGGGTCACCGGTGATCCCCACGGCATTCAACGATAACCGTAATCGTACCACGTGTTTTCCTAACGAATCATACCATGATGTGACTCTCAGTCACTTGTGAGAATAAAAGGAATGATTAGAATGTTATTGCTGTTGTTTATAGGAACCAAATGATAAAAGCCCAAAGAAACTTCTGGAAATGCAATATGAAACAATGAATAAATTTCAGTAACAAGGTCAAAAGTGACTTAAAGTGACTCTGAATCACTTATGAAAATAAAAGGAATTATTAAAATGTCATTGCTGTTGTGTACAAGGCCCAAATGTTAAAAGCCCAAAGAAACTTCTAGAAACACAGCATGAAACAACGAATAAATCTCACTAAAAAGTTCAAACGCGACTGAAAGTCACATCGTGGTCCGATTAGGGTTAATTAGGAGTTCTCTCGTTCTCGAAACCGCTGGTGACGCTCGTTATCCGTCAGTCGGTCGTCAATGTAAGACCGTTCGCGCCGCTTCTCCTCGCCGCCCCGTCGATGGATCCCGAAGACGTCCTCTGGTTATCTCGCGGCGATCACACCGGGCGAGCGGCGAGGTCTCGTTTCTCTTACGCCACCGTGCACTGCCATTACCATAATTTACTTTCCTGGTTTATTGCCGGATCGCGCGGGTGTTCACGAGGCGGACAGCGCGTTACCTCGGCCGAGCGACAAATAATGGGACGAACGTGTGCGCGCGCGATATCGCGGGCCTCCGCGAGGCGCGCCGTAGACTTTGCTCCCGTTTTCTCGCAACTTCGAGAGCCTCGGCCGAAACGAATATCCATGGAGCGAAGTTATTTGATTTTCGCTATCGTTAGTCTTCACTCTTATTTCTGTGTTAATTATTCTACAATCTCTCCGCTGTTACTCGCGGATTAGACGTATTTTTCTCGCAACTTCGAGAGCCTCGGCCGAAACGAATATGCATGGAGCGACGCCAATGATGTTGTTATTTGATTTTTACTTTCGTTAGTCTTTACTCTTAATTCTGTGTTAATTATTCTACAATCTCTCCGCTGTTACTTGTGGATTAGACGTATTTTTCTGGCAACTTCGAGAGCCTCGGCCGAAACGAATATGCATGGAGTGAAGTTATTGGATTTTCGCTATCGTTAGTCTTCACTCTTATTTCTGTGTTAATTATTCTACAATCTCTCCGCTGTTACCCGCGGATTAGCTGTATTCTACTCTACTTTCAAACGCGAGTACCTGTTGCACCTGTAACGTTGACAGTTCACGGTTAGAAGCGTCGTGGGTGTTTCGTAATTAACACTCTGCGGAGGAATGTCGACATTCCGACGAGACGAAATTTTCATATTTGGAAGTGTAAGTCGTAAATGATTCAATTAATGGAATCGCAAGAGATTAGCGCGTAGTTTCCTATTTTTCTGTTGTTCGAGTAATTGTATAATTTAGCTTCATCTGCTGAGGGTTTTGTATATTTCAGAGAATCTTCAAAGTTAACACGTTGAATGACATAGGAGTTTGTTTATTTATTTAGTATACGGGCTTCGATCCTTTGGTACACAAAAGACAACAAACTACAAAGAGACTAAATTCAGTAACTGCAATTTCCTCGTTTACATGATTATTCGAAAACATTCTTATATTGTAAATAATGCTACTTGCTGTGGCGACACGCAGCGAAGCAAACGATAATAACAACGCAAGTCATTTCAATAATTTAATATTGTATTTCTTTCATTCCGTGCGGCATTCAACGTGTTAACGGTTGATCGAAACGAGAAAACTTCTAGGCATCTGCGTCTGTATTCGATCCAACGTATAATCATTGACAACGGAAGAATGTGGTTTAAGTGAAATTCGTAGGAATTAGTCGTCATCCTTGTTAAATTATCTATGAAATCTTCACCGCGAGTCTGACGCGTTGCTAGAAGGCGACGGGTTAACGCGCTACCAAACTACGCGATTTGTTGATCGTTTAAGAGTATTTGAATCCTTGATCGTTTAAGAGTATTTGAAAATACGAGACTTATAATGCAAGTTAGTAGAACACGATGTTACCAGAACGGAATCGAACGTCAGGTCTCGATATAGAATCGCGAAAGGTCAACCCCTCGCCTCGCGATTTCTTTAACGATTATCTTCGCGCGAGCGATTTCACTTTCAATAATTTTCCAGCGGGAAAAACAAAATAATTCGCTTTCGATCGATACGAGATACGAACCGAGCGATGCAACGATCGAGTACAATGTTAACGTCGGCGCGACTCGACGCGAAGCGAGGATTCCAATTAATTTCGAAGTAATGGTCATAGATTACGCAGTCCGTCGTTCTAAGAAGCAAATGTATACAGAATGATTAACAAACAATGATTAGTGTACACATCAGTGTACAATAGGTAAAGACAAATTTCTGAATCCATTTCCAGCGGAAGTGGATTTCATTGAAAGTCCTGCATTCCCGTTGGTCCATTGCGAATTTACATAAATCCTGACATTCTAAGAAGGAAATCATATACAGAATGATTAACAAACAATAATTAGTGTACATATCAGTGTACAATAGGTAAAAACAAAATTCATCGCAGGGGATTTTGCCAAATTTTTGAGTCCACTTCCAGCGGAAGTGGTTAACTTTCATTGAAAGTCCTGCATTCCCGTTGGTCCATTGCGAATTTACATAAATCCTGACATTCTAAGAAGGAAATCATATACAGAATGATTAACAAACAATAATTAGTGTACATATCAGTGTACAATAGGTGAAAACATAATTCATCGCAGGAAATTGCCAAATTACTGAATCCATTTTATTGAAAATCCTGCATTCCCGTTGGTCCATTGCGAATTTACGTAAACACCGACATTCTCCGATGAATCGGTTTCACTCTTTGCTTTTATTCTGTTCCAGGCCGAGAGGTTAAACGGATATTACGCGCGTTACGCGTGTCCCGGTGTTTTCACAACCGCCCGGGGCAGAATTTCGCGAGCTCGTTGCGACACAGCCGTTCCGGCGAAAGGCAGGGACTTCCCCGGAGCGTTCAACCGATTTCTCGAGCGAACGAAACGTTTCGCGACGTCCGAAAACGGTCTATCAGGTCATCGTACCGGAAAGGATCGTGCTCGACGATGATCGACGCGTCGATGGAAAAACACGTGAGCATTAATGTTGTAGATTAGGAGTTGGCATTAAAAATCGACATTATTCATGAGTGATCTAATAGATCAGCGGATCTCGACACTGGAACTAGCACGGGAATCAATGGAATCTAAATGACTACAATCGCTTGGTATTTATTAGGTTGTAACGTGACACGCGATTCTGATTTAGAACTGTAAGTTCCGTTTGAAAACATGAAAATCTTTGACAAAGATTCAAGAAAACCAAACAAAAAACCTTCATCAAACCTTCATCCGAAGCAAACGCCGAAGACACCATTGAAGGATCAACGCCGGAAGGTCTGATAAAAATGGAATTAAAAAGCTAGAAAACTAGAACATATATATCTAGACCAGAGATCTAGATTACTAAAGAATTGCTATCCATTTCAAACGAATCCCAAGAATCGTATTATGTCACAGCCTGGTGCATCGAATCGCTACGCGCAGCAATGTGCATTACGAAAAACGTTCGGATCGGACTCCATAGGTAGCGCCATGAGCATCGTAGGAAACGACGGTCCCCGAAAATGGGCCTGAGTCCGCGGGACTTCCGCGACCGTTCGAGTTCCGCGTCGTTTAGAATAATCTCGGACGCCCGTAGAACCGACGAGAAAACCCGCGATCGGCCGATCGCACCTGAGCAAACAATTTCGCGGTGGAGAACGCGCGGGGACCACGGTCAAGGCGAGCTGGTCCCGCGATCCGCTTCGAACGCGATCATCGAAAAGAAATGCGCCGCGGAAACAATGGGACTCACGAGGATACAGGGGACGCGGGGCGAGGCGGGGCCGAAGGGGGGCACACGGCCATCGGACGAATTATTCCGATCACGAACGGTCGCGCTTAACGAGACCGACGTTGATAGAAATCAACTATTCCCGGGGCTGCCCCGCCCGAGGTCTCGCCCCGACCTCGTGGGTGGGTCGACAAACCGTTGTCGGAGCTCGATGGGTACGCAGTTTCTAGAACGAGCTGGTAGCTGTCCGAAATTTACGGGACCGATGGCTCGTAGGTGGAATTAACCCTTTGAACTCTGTAGGCTCTAATATTGCACCAGTTGTAACATTAAATATTTTAATGAATTAGAAACTACATTAAGATTATTAGATCTTCGAAATATACAAAGTTTGTACTGAGAAGGGAGTGAAATATCTAAGAAATATTATAACATTGTTAATATTCAGTAGGACTACTATCAGAATTGGTAGGAGTTGCTGACACATCGCGAAACTATGTGGAGTGCTAAGGGTTGACCCTTTGCGGACGAAGATTCTTCGAAACATTAATAGAACAAAAGATAACTACGTGTCGATCTCTTGCTGTTCGACTAATTAGATCATTTCTCCACTTAGTCTTCCAAACCTGAACATTTCATCTCGCCGAAATGCCGACATCCGTCCGCGAAGGGTTAACACTAGAACTACCGAGCATTTAACCCTAAAATTATTCGATTTTCCACACATCCGAATGTTGCACTAAGAAGGAAAATAAAAGATCGAAGGAATGTTATAGCGTTTCTCATTTGCGCTAGGAATACTATGAAAATTAGTTACAATTGCTGATAGATTATCAGTCACCACTTAATTGACAATTTTCTCGAGTGCAAAGGGTTAATAGAAGAAAAGGAAACTAAGCTCTCTCGCTGTTCGAATAATTAACCCTTTGCAGAGGTGACTCACTAGATTTCACGGAGAGAAGCTATAAAATTTGATAATTAATATTATACTCTATACAATGCATCAATTCGAAAAATATTGAGATCGAGTGCTCGTACAGATGCAATTCCCACACCTGCCGCGTCACCGTCGAGCGCTCGAGAGAAAACAGCTCGTCCCGAACGGATCCGCCGATCCGCGTGTTGACGCGAGGATGATACGCGGAACCGCGGCGAGCGGGCGCAGGGCGGGCGAATCGGAATGTCGCGATTACTCCGAAATCCTTTGATCCTTCGATCCCGGCGAGCGGTTCGGTTCAAAGAGAAGCGGAGGCGCGGTACCGACGACGACGACGCGCGTGTTCCGCGCGGAGGGCGCGGGCCGGGGAGCGAGAGGCGAGGAAGATACCGCGCGCCGGTGGGGCTCGAGCCTCGTCTTCTAATTGGCCGCCGTCCGCTAGGTGTTCGCGGCTAAGTGTCGCGGGTCCGGCAGCGTTCCCAACAGTGTCCGCGAGAACCGTGCGCGAACCTTTGCGATCGCGCGCTACTCCGACGAGGCCTCCGCGCGCACAGAGAGAGAGTCCACTGGAAAGTGTCCGTCCGGTCCGACGTGGTCACCTTTGACACCGCCGAATACAGAGAGCCCATCATGCCCGAGAACGGGACCGTCATGGACCGGAAGTCCGAGATCAAGCGGCCGGAGATCTTCGAGGCGGAGGTGCCCTTGCCCTCCGGTGAGTTCTTTCCGCCCTCGTAACGTTTGAACCCTTTGCGCTCCGGAGGTGACTCTTGGTTCGATACAAAATTATAAAGTTCGATGTTTGACACTAGGTTTACCGAACGAAATTGACGCGTATTGGATTTTAGATATATTATTTTGTAAACGTTCACGCCGATTTTCATTGATGCGTACATGTACCCCAATTACTGTCAAATCTCCAGTTTCCATGATATAAATAAACGAGCACCGATTCTTTTAGGAATAATAGAATGAAGACAATAAATGTAAACCTAGTGTTAACACTGGAACTACCGAGCAATTAACCCTTTGCACTCGAAAGTTTTTCACTTGAGCTATTCTATACTTCCCGATTAGATGTAGACAAGATTCTTTGACACTAGGTTTACGGAAGGAAATTGACGCATATTGGATTTTAGACATATTATTTTGTAAACGTTCACGCCGATTTTCATTGATGCGACTGACGTGTACCCCAATTACTATCGAATCTAGTTTCCACGATCTAAATAAACGAGCATCGATTCTTTTAGGAATAATAGAATGAAGACAATAAATGTAAACCTAGTGTTAACACTAAACTTTGTAACGTGTCGCTGTGTGAAATATCAAAGTAAAATAGCTTTGTCCTTTAATTTATCGATTAACCTAGGTGTCAGATAATTTGATAGAGCAACATTATAAACTTTGTTATTTACCATTAGCTTCTGCGTGCTGCATCGATACGCGAGATATTGAAAGGAAATAGCTTTAGTTCCCTGATTCATGGGATTTCTTAATAAATTCATTTCAAAGTATCTCGTCTACATCTAATTAGAACGTGTTCGACATTTCAAGTGAGAATCTCTCGAGTGCAAAGGGTTAAATTATTTACATTAGTCGCAACAAGCACCGTCTATATTTTATCAAGGAGTGTTGAATATTTCTGGTGAAAAACTTTCGAGTGCAAAGGGTTAACCCTCCGAAGTGCTCTTATTTAATTACAGCTTAACGTGACGCTCTATTTATTTATTCAAGAATATTCGAGCGTCGTTGAAATGTTACCTTTAAATGGTACAACTGTGATACTACAAATATAGAAAAAATCGTTAAAACAGGTAGAGGTTGCAATAAAATAGAACGAGTCTGACTCGACATAGGACTAAGGGTTGACCCTTTGCACTCGAGAGGTGACTCTCAGTCACTTGATTTAATTCGCAAAATTATAAAGTCTTGAGATTGCATGACGCATCGATATATGAAATATTGGGATAAAATAACTTTCGTTCTTAATTTATATGTTCTCTCATTGATTAACTTTAAAGAACATTGTATCTCATCGGAGAATATTGAATATTTTTAGTGATAAACTTTCGAGTGCAAAGGGTTAATCTTTCCGGAGCTCCGGTCATCTTCGATATCGGGAACGCTCGGATCGGTAACGAGATTTTCTCGTCTCGTTGAAAGAATCTGTTGGATTCTTTGGAGCTGACGCGTTCGACGTTAGTTTTTTGGTGTTATCAGCTAGTGATTGTCAGCGAACTAAGAATTGAAAAAGATTAACACTAGAACTACCAGTCGAAACGACTGGTATCGGTTTTTTGGTTTCGCAATTATTGATGCCTTAAAAGCATCGAATATTCGAAATGATGTTGAAAATAAATAGCTTCGTTTGAATATTGTATCGAAGGTTTGGAGAAACTGAAGATAATTTATTGTTACAATTTTCATCAAGATTACATATTAACCCTTTCCACTCCGAAGTTTTTCACTAGAAATATTTGAACATCTTCTGATGAGATAGAAACGATATTTCGTGAAACTAAGTCGACGAGAAATCGTAACGTACATCGAAGAACAAAGCTATTTTATTGAAATAATCCTCAAATTGATGCGTTATGTAAGGTATAATGACTCTCGTCACAAAATTATAGAGTTCGACAGTTAATATTAAACTTTGCACAATGCATCGACGTGAAATATTAAACTAGAACAGCCTCTTTCTTTAATTTATATACGATTCCTCGTTAAGTCAGATTGAAAGAATGTCGTCGGTGTTTCATTAAAAAATGTTGAGTATTTCTAATGGAAAACTTCTGGAGTGCAAAGGTTAAGCGTATTAAATGCACATAGTTCTACTGTCAAGGGTGTAGGAGATAGACAAAGAAAGGTTTCTCGAATTGTAGCAATCTTTCCGCGTGATATATTGTATCGAGGATTATGATTGATCTCTCGGAAGATTGAAAAAAAGAAATGCTTGTCTTTCTGAGCGGGAACAATGAGGAGGAAGCCAATTAGCGGGATTATCGGTGATTATCTAGTATCGGAGATTAATAGTTTCTTTCGAACAATGGCTCTGTAATTGCTACTGTTATTAAAAGAGTTGGTGAGCAACTCTTGCCACTTGATCGTTGATCTGCGATAGACGCAGAAAGATGGAAAGATTTAGTAAAATTCTGTTGACGATTCACCGTCGGGTTAATTAGTCGGTTACCAGTCGATTCGACGCAACGAAATTGTGAAGATGCAATATTGAGATTTGACGCATCGATAGGCGAATGGTTGACCCTTTGCACTCGGGAGGTGACTCTCAGTTGGTTTGATACAGTAAAATTACAAAGTTTCATGTTTAATGAAGTTTCACTACGTGAAATATCAATGTAAAATAGTTTTGTCCTTTAATTTATCGATCAACCCTACGTGAGCCCATGTAACTTTGAAGTCACAGTATATTGGCATCTTGTTGATTTATTTCATTCTGCACTGAAAGCGGTAAATAAAATAAAGTAATCAGTAAACTGAAACTTTCATACGCGTGAAAGTTTAACGTCATTGTAACTCGAAAGTTACGAAATATGTTCGTTCGATGAAATTATGGAAACTATCGAATACATTGTTAATTCGTATTCGTATGTGGGTATTTATTAATTTCGTACTGCATAGATTTCGTTAGAATCGTGAACAAAAATTCGGAAATAGAGGGTTAAATTATTTACATTGGTCGCAACAAGCATCGTCTATATTTTATCAGTGTTGAATATTTCTAGTATAGACGTTTATTTAAACGATGACAATTTTATATATTTTCCGTTGTCAACGCAAACTTCGTTTTTTTAATATCTTTTCTTTTTCTCGCATTTATTCATATGCACGCGCATCCATGAAATTTACATCGATATTAACCTACGCGTCTACACTAGTGAAAAACTTTCGAGTGCAAAGGGTTAATTTTGTGTTTCGGAGAGTGTCGTTTGTATCTCGTTGGAGAACGTTGAATGTTTCGAGTGAACGGTTTTTTTAGCTCGAAGGGGTGAAATCGAGAAGATTCGAAGAGTTAGTTTGAACTGTAAACGGCTGAATTGCCGATAGCAATTTCCATCGTCGGAGAAGAGAACGAGGCGCTAACAATAAAAGCCGCGGTTAGGCGACAGTTTCTAGCGAATCGGGAGCGTGACCGCGCGTGACAATGGCAAAGCAAATAAAAAATATCGGAACCGCGATGGAAACTCGTTCCTCTCGCATCGTGCATCTCGGATTCGAGATAATTCGCACGGAACGGTATACCCGGGGCAAATATCAATATTTAATACTCGAAACGTGCACTTTTTCTTCCTGCTCATCGGTTTATCGCGTTTCTGTATCCTTGATCTTTATTCTACTGTTATCGGTTCGCGTGTTGTTTGTGATTATTGGATTAACCGTTTCGAGGAGGCGGTTTTTAGATGTTTAAATGTTTAGGTATTTAGATGTCTAGGTGTTTAGGTGTTTAGGTTTTTAGGTGTTTAGATTTTAGACATTTAGACATTTAGGTACTGCGATATTTAGATATTTAGATATTTAGATATTTACATATTTAGATATTCGCATATTTAGATATTCACATATTTAGATACTCACATATTTAGATATTTACATATTTAGATATTTAGATGTTTAGATGTTCAGACATTAGACATTTAGGTACTGAGATATTTAGATATTTAGATATTTAGATATTCACATATTTAGATATTCAGATATTTAAATATTTAGATATTTAGATATTTAGATATCGAGACTCTTAGACACTTAGACATTTAGACATTTAGACATTTAGATATTCAGATATTCAGATATTTAGATATTTAGAAATATAGATATTTAGACATTTAGACATTAGACATTTAAACATTTAAACATTTAGATACTTGGGTATTTAGGTATTTAGATATTTCGACATTCACATATTTATACACACAATCGACTGTACCGATTTCTCTCGAGTAGTCGAATCGTTTGTTCGTTGCTTAGCATTCCAAAGATGAAAGTTCGATGTCGGAAAAATGTCGTCATTCGTCCGCAAACGGTCGAGTAGTTAAAAACTGAAAGCGCTTCGGTCTCCGGCTTCTGATCGCTGCGTCGAACGCAGGTTGCATCGATGCCGATTCGATAGCGATCGACGTATTATGAAACCCGGGTATCGACGAACGCGCCGACATAATTACGAGCAACGTGTATCGCATCGTAACAGCGCGGAGGCCTTAACGCTGATCGATTCTGTTCCACGTTTTGTTTCCTCGGGAGCTAATTGCCACGGCGAACGAGCTCGTTCCCGTTGAAACGTTGCACTCCCGCCGGCCGTGGTGCGCTCAAGGTGTCGGGTAAACAACAGCTTTCAGTATGTCGCGTTTTAACCCTTTGAACTCTGTAGGCTTCAATATTGCACCAGTTCTGATATTTAATATTTGAATGAATTTTAAGAAAACTACCTTAAGATTATCAGATCTTCCAGATATACAAAGTTTGTACTGAGAAGGGAATTAAAGGTCTAAGAAATGTTATAACATTGTCAATTTTCAGGAGTACTATCAAAATTGGTAGAACTGACATATCACAAAACTATGTGGAGTGTAACTATGTGCACCAGTTCTAATATTAAATATCTTAATGAATTTTAAGAAAACTACCTTAAGATTATTAGATCTTCCAAATATACAAGGTTTGTACTGAGAAGGGAATTATAATATTTCTTAGATATTCAATATTGTTAATATTCAGTAGGACTACTACCAAAATTGGTAGGAGTTGCACTGAAGAATATTTTTCTCAAGAAATATTCATTATTTTCCGATGAAATATCAATGATACGTTTTACAACTGACATAAAGAAATACCTTGTATAAATTCAGTGACAAAACTAGTTTATTCCGATGTTCCATGTGTCGATGCATTATATAAAATTTGATACTGAATTGTAAATTTGATCATTTTGTTCGATGGAATCAAATGGCGATTGAAAGGCGCCGCTGAAAGGGTTGATACCAATGGAGCGTTTCTCCTTCGGTTCTCTCGCGTTATCACTTTCCAAGCCGAACCAGACATGGCCGCGATAAAGCCGACCGGTCGAAGTAACGACAATGAACGCGGCCGACGGACGAGTGAAAAGCGATCCGACATCGATAGGGCGAGGGTTAACGGGCCGAGTAATCGAATATTCGCCGGGAACTTGATCTTCCGCTGAAAAATCCGTTCGCGCGACGGCCGATCGCCTCGCGTTGTCCGCGCGAACCACCGAATCGTCTGGGTTTGTTCGAATTTTAACGCTGGACCCGGTCGACCGGTCGAAACGAGACGTCGTTCGGTCGTTCTCTTACGATTGGAAGAGAAAACAGACGCTTCTCCGAGAATTTACCGAGGAAATTGATCTCGCCGCGTGCAAATTGAAGCATTTAACGCCGGGACGTTGCTGAATAACTATTCCTGCGTCGTTTTTTCGCGATTATTGAAAGGAAAACAGACGGCTCTCCGGGAAAATAATAAGGAAGTTAGTAACCCGGTTAGTTGCGATTAGTGGCCCAGTGATTCAGCAACCCTAAACGTTAGAATTGCTAAAGAAAATAACAATATAATAATAATAATGTATAATATAATGATGATGATGATGATATCGTAGTAATACAGAGTTAACGAGGAAAAAATGCAAAAGAAATTCGGAGTGCGAAGGGTTAACACATTGCCGACGCCGCGATACTGCGTGATTTTTGGTCTATCCGATTGCTAGTCCTACGTTAATGTAACATTTTAGATACATACGACAGAAATCCAAAGTAAAATTACAAAATCGAATTCCTTATTCTTTGTCGTAAGTTTCAAATGTCGGTCTGATTGATGTTTCAAAATATATCGATATAATCACCGACGTTCGCGTTTTACTACTATTCTAGTAGCTGAAATTTAGCCGGCGTACAATGTGTTGACACTCACTGCCACAATAGTGTAAACTTGATCATTTTCTTGGTAACGTATCGAACGAACTGAATTTTGTTGGATGGAGGCGCAAGGAAGATATTAAAGCAGTTATTACGGAGAATCTTGACCTTTTAGTTTCTTAATGAAGAACACTGTTCCGAGTACATGGGAGTTTCGACGAGTGTTCGCTCGGCAGTCGAAGCGTTAACAGTGTTAATTAATTTACAAAATAATGTAACATCAACTCGTGCCATTGAGTTACGTTGTTATTACTACAGGCTTGAATTGTTGAACGTCAGTGCGTTAAGTCGAATTACTTATAATATAGAGAAGTTTCCGAATAATCATCGTCTAATGGAACGAACTGTAGTAATTCGATTTGGTTGAGGTCACCGGTGACCCCTATGGTATTCAACGTGTCCAGTCAATCGGAATTTCGATGGTCTTACAGGTTCTACAGAAAAATCGGCGGAAAAGTGGATTCGATTGAGCGTTACGTAGTTCTATCGTCGAAAGCAGCGGCCGAGCGTGATGTTACGAGCGTCGGAGTCGAGTCGCGAGAAAACCGACCGATACGAAAACCCGTTCCACGAAATCGAAACTTTCCGAGCGTGACGAGCGGTGACTGTTTCGTACCAGGTGCGATGGCGTTTTTCAGCGCGCCAGCGTTTCTTGCGCGGGCTACGAGCGAGACGCGTGGAAACGGGCGCAACGGGTGACGATACCTTTAACACTAGAACCACCGAGCATTTGACACGTTGAATGAAATAGCTGCTTTATTTATCCGTGAATTAGTAAAGTAAAGTAAACCTAGTGTTAATCGAGTGAACTGTAGTGATTCAATTTAGTCACCGGTGACCCCCGTGGCGTTCAACGTGTTAATACGATTGATACGCGATTCCCATAAAAATTGCAACAGTAGATTATTCTCAGTTTCTTCGGTCATTCGTTATAGTACTCGAATGAAGCTATTTTACAAACGTATTATGCATCACTTATACACTTATGAATCAGAATTCCCATAATTCTCAGTTTCTTTAGACGTTCGTTATAGTACTCAAAGGAAGCTATTTATTTTCAGAATCATTTCGAATATTCGATGCTTCGAAGATATCAGTAATTGCTAAACAAAAGAATCGGAACCAGTCATTTTGACTGGTAGTTCTAGTGTCAACGTGTCTATCAGCAGCTTCGACTGTCCATTGTTAGTCCGTTCGTTCGTACGTTTCAACGTAGTATCGGTGATGTCGGCTGACGTTGAAACATGGAACGGACTATTATGTGTGACAAATACACCGCGCTTTGAAGTGTTCCCTGTCAAAGTTGCATAATTACGACGAGCATAATCCTGGGCGCAAATAGAGCTGAATTGAAGTTGCACATTGTTCGTTGGTTCGTGTTGATACTGCCGGATCGCAGATTCCTCGTTCTGCAATTATTGAAATTGCGAGACCGCGAGAAAGTGGGACGAATTTATATATTCGTGGGAACTGAATAAGAGTTGCTTAGGATCTTGAGACGGGTATTTCGAATTGTTATTTATAGTATTAACTGATAGTCACACGATTGAAGCTTCTAGATTGCTCAAGAAGAATTACAGTAAGACAAAATTTATATATTTGTGGGAATTGAATAAGAGTTGCTTAGGATCTTGAGACAGGTATTTCGAATTGTTATTTATAGTATTAACGTTGACTGATAGTCACGTGATCGAAGCTTCTAGATTGCTTAAGAAGAATTAGATACAATTATTTCGAATTGTTATTTATAGTATTAACGTTGACTGATAGATGATCGAAGCTTCTAGATTGCTTGAGAAGAATTACAGTAAGAAAATTGGTGCCGAATCAATATATTTAGCAACACGAGTAACTACATAATACCGCAGTATAAGTACCGTAATAGCAAATCATTATTTCCAACACTATATAACTTTGCAACAAAAGAGTAAGCATTACTATACAAAATTCTTGTAATGAACGTGTCGAAGATAGAGTCTCGTTTCTTTCTCAAACATTGCCATTGGGGAGAACGCAGATTTCTCTGGTGTGTCCCGTCGATTCCAAGTTAAGCGCGCGAACGGCAATCGCTCGCGTAACACGACAGTCGATTGCACGACGTTTCTACGGCAGGTTTCGTTCCGCTTAACACATTGACTGCCACGGTGGTCACCCATGACCGAAGCTTTCAAATTGCTGAAAACCAACTACAACAAAAACACTTGATTCCAAATAAAAATATTTAGTAACACGAGTAACTAGATCGTAGCGTATACTAAACCATTAATAATTATTTTCAATATCATTTGCCTTAACAAGTTGAATACCATGGGGGTCACCGGTGACCCCAAATCGAATTACTATAATTCACTCAATTAACCCTTTGCGGATGAAGATTCTTCAAAATGTAGAAAACCTTCAACAGATGAAGCTAAATTATACATTGATTGCTTAAATAATAGCAAAAACAGAAACTACATGCCAATCTCTTGCTGCACGAGTAATTAAATCATTTGCCTGCGACTTAGTCTTCCAAATCTGAACGTTTCATCTCGCCGAAATGCCGACGTTCGTCCGCAAAGGGTTAAACGATGATTATTCGCGAACATTTCTATATTATAAATAACGCTACCCATTGCGACATTCAGTTTGACGAACGTACAATGATAATAATCCAATTCAGTCGAATGATTTACTTGCTCCGTGAAATCGTGCGGCGAACAAAACTGTGACAATAGATTATTTCCAGCTTCCTCGGACATTCATAACAGTAGTCAAGTAAAACTACTGATTTCCAAGATAACTCCGAACATCCAATGCCTTCAATATATCAATAATTGCGTAACAGAAAAAATCAAAACCAGTGATTCCGACTGGCACGGTAGTTCTAGCGTGAAAGAATGTGCCATTCGGAACGCTAGAAATTTTCGTGGCAGTCGCCGCGTTAATTCCGTTTGATTAAACATTGTCGCCGTTATCTCTGTATCTCGCACTATTATTTCCGCGACGGGACGGATTAAACGTCCCGCGAGCAAACAAGGGAAAAGAAACGCGACGCGAGCCGACTACCGCCGATCGAGCAAATCCCCGCGTGTGCGGTTTTATCTTCGAGGCTCAGGCGGCGGCGGCGGCGGCGGCGGCGGCGGCGGCTCCTCTTTCCCGCGATTTCCAAGGGGAACCGTTTATTACCGGTTGCCCGGCGATAATGGCCGTGGAAAAATTACCCTCCGCGTCCGACGCGCCGATGGTTTTATCGGCTTTTCGGTTCCCAAGGGTACGCGGTGAAAAATCCAAGGGAAAACGGCGGCGCGCAAAGGAGAGCAGCCGCTTTAACGAGCAATCGGCCGAGTCGGTTGACGCGCTCGATTTACGAGCGATTCAAGGATCGCGCGAGTTATAGATCCGACGCTTTGCGTTATTTTTTCAGGCTAACGTATTTTCTTGAATATATATATTTACCGCGGAGAGTAACGAGTACCTGCGGCAGCTGCCGATCGTAAAATACAGAGCAAGACGCCGCCATGTTGACACCGATCGCAAGGGTTAATATGATAATATATGTGTATATTATATATGCATTGAATACTTATCGATTGATGCTAGATTATAAATACACCTGACCCTCGATTTACGCAGGAAATCGCGTAAACAGAGCCTGGTACGAGAGAGAAGAAAATATTGAAGAGAGCTGGTGGAAGTTTGAGATATATTTATTTCAGCTTAACGAAAGGAAGAATAATGACATCTTAGGAAACAATAGTTTATTTTATTCGCTGTTGCTAAATTCAGTGTTCCAATTTACGTAAACCGAGGGTCAGGTGTATTCAACATAATAATAAATGTGCATTAGTTGTGAAATATTGACCAATGAACTTGCAGCGCGAAGCAGTGCTTAATTCTTAATTGATTCTCGTCGATTTACTGAAACTTTTTGAAACTAAATTATTATCTCTTAACAGGTACAATTAAAAAATCACAATGTTCCCGTTGAAAAGACGCAGGAACTCGTGAGATTTTCGAAGAAAGAATGACTGTGCGTTTTCGTTTCATACAATCGTACCGCGTTGAACTCGAGCAATTGTCCAATGAACATTTTCTGATCTTTTAATCTCGCCTGCGAGTGTATATTTAGAATATCTCGCGGCCACGCAGCTAAATTGGGTAATTTTGTCTAATCTGTTATCTGGGATAGCAATGGTGCTTGTGAGAGGTCCGATAACTCCGCTGTTGCACGTGACGGTGTCGAATCGTTTCCCCCATCTTCTTGTACAATCATCTCTTTCGATAAATCATTCTTCACATATTCTACGATTTCGATTCACAGATTATAACCCGGGGATTAAAGGATTTCTTTTCGAGCCTCCGTTTATCTGGACTGTTAGTCCCCCAACTGAATCGGACGATCAAAATTCTACAGGTTTCTCGAATACACGTTATCTGTTTCGGGTATTCCCGGGTAAACCGAGTAATTGTTGTTTCAATGGTACTTTAACACTAGAACTACCGTACCAAAATGACTGCTTTCGATGCTTTAGCAATTATTGATATCTTCGAAGCATTGAGCATTCGAAATGATTTTAAAAATAGCTTCACTAGAGTACTATAATGAGTATCTCAAGAAACTGAATAATCTGTTGTTACAATTTTTATGGGAATTGCATGTTAATCGTATTAAATGCTCGGTTGTTCTAGTGTTAATTGAGTGAATTACAGTAATTCGAACACTTGAATACTCGAATACTTTGGGGAACAAAGCTATTTCTTTCAATATTTCACGCATTGACGAGATATATAGAGATGAAATGTTCATATTTGGAAGACTAAGTCGCGGGAAAATGATCTAATTAGTCGAACAACGAGAGATCTACACGTAGTTATCTTTTGTTCTATTAATTAATCAATTGATATATAATTTAGATTTCGTATGTTTCGAAGAATCTTCGTCCGCAAAGGGTTAACCCTTAGCACTCCATGTTGTTTTGTAATCTATCAGCAACTGCAAATAATTTTTATAGTATCCCTAGCGGAAATTATAAATGCTGCAACATTTCTTAGATCTTTTATTTTCCTCAGTGCAAAATTTGGATCTGTGGAAAATCTAATAATTGTAGGGTAATTTCTTTGATTCATTAAAATATTTGATACTATAACTGGTGCAATATTGGAGCCTACAGAGTTCAAAGGGTTAACATTCAATTCGAAACTCTACAATTTTACCGTGTTCAATGGAACGCCGACTGGCTGTCGCCTCTCGAGCGCGAAGGGTTCAATCCGAGTCGCGGAAGCGTGACCGGCGGAAGTATCGCGGCGAGATCGGAAACGAGCCGTTCAATTTCCAGAGAAACGATAGAACGACGATAACGCGGAACGATGTGTCTCGAGTTCCTCTGGTCGCTTCCCACTGTCATCGGGGACGCGCGTGACTTTTATTCAATTTCCGTCCGGGCTATCGGCTGTTCATCTGCCGAGAAAAACGGCGACGCTGGAGGAGCCACTCGACGTTGCCCGGCGGGCCTTATTAAAATCGTTATCTTATCCAAGATTTCTCTTTCTTGTTCCACTTACATAAGCCGAAACGCCGGTGGACACTCGATGCGATCTTACTTTTCGTAAACGCCAGTTTAACACCAGCCACTTTTCCCGCCGCAATCGGTCAATTAACGAATGCCCGTGGAATACGGATAAACAAGTTAGATGAGAAATGTTTTGCAGCGAGAACAGAGGCAAAGGGAAAGCCAAGAATTGGGACACTGAGTAATCGGGGAATGGAAATGAGGAAATACCTGTGTGTTTTCAGTGACTGGGAAAGACATGGGAGTGATGCAGAATTAACCCTTTGACCTCGAAAGCTTTTCATTAGAAATATTCGACACTTTCTGATGAGACATAGACGATATTATTTGAAACGAAGTTATGAAAAATACGTAAATTAAGAAACAAAGCTATTTTATATGAATATTTCACATATCGATGCACCATACGAAACTTAATATTATATACAACACTTTGTAATTTTATTATATCAGATCAAATGGTGACTGAGAGTCACCTCTCGAGTGCAAAGGGTTAAACAATCTAGCTTTAGAGGTGCCAGCAATCCGAACCCATCGGTTCATCTTGCACTTCGAATCGCAAGAGATCTGTTGACAAATTCAGATCGGAATTCTGGGTTGATTAACCCTAATTGAACCGCGATGTGACTTTGAGTCACATTTGAACTTGTTACTGAAATTTTTTCATTATTTCATATGGCATTTCCAGAAATTTATTTGGGCTTTTAAAATTTGGGCCCTATAAACAACAGCAATAACATTTTAATCGTCCCTTTTATTCTCATAAGTGACTGAGAGTGACTTTCAGTCACATTTGAACTTGTTACTGAAATTTTTTCATTATTTCATATTACATTCCCAAAATTTGGGCCCTATAAGCAAAAACACTAACATTTTAATCATTCCTTTTGTTCTCATAAATGACTGAGAGTCACATCGTGGTACGATTAGGGTTAAAGCACGTCTAAGAAAAGGACATTCTGTTTCATCGACAGAATCGAGAGGACTTTGATATTTCATAGTTAATATACAGCTAATGTTGCATCATGCTGCTAACCGGATTAACAATTCAATTCCTGTGTATTCTGGATCACGCAGGTGTGTCTGCTGATGAATTTTAAAATCGGAATTCAATCTCTAACAACCCTAATCACTTATGAGAATGTTATTTAAAATGTTTTTTTTTTTTTACTTATAGGGCCCAAATTTTAAGAGCCTAAAAAACTTCGGGAAATGCAACATGAAATAATGAAAAAAATTCAATAAAAAGTTCAAATATAACTCAAAGTCACATCGCGGTCCGATTAGGGTAAAAAAACAGCGGACAGAAAAGATTCCTTTTAACCAGGACAGTCGATGAGAAGCTTGTCAAGCGAACGATTCGTCTACCTGCGTCTTGAATCATGCGATCAGGTCCCATTGATGAGTTGGGATCAGAATGCAAATTTAATTATGATACGCTTAACAGGATAATTTTCTCCGACAGAAGAGTTCAAGGAGACTTGGTCGAACACCTCGTTCCAATTGGTCCATTATAACAGTAATATTATATCCACGGGTTTGCCCTATTTTTACAATAACAAATGAAAAAGAACATTATGATTTTCATTGGAATTACAAATCGACCATTGTATCTTCGGTTTTCGCAATTCGGCAGCTACTACAAATTCATTGTGCCGGTCATGGCATGTTGAAATGCAAAAAACAAGGTGACGTTGATAAGAAAGTTGACAGCTTAACCAACGAACTACTAAAATTGGTCAGGCAGGTTTCACATCGTTTCATAATACACTAGGTTCATCAAGGAGCAATTTTCCCAACGTTGAAATCACTATTATATCAAATAATATTAATAATAATATGTCAAAAAATATTTCTTTATTATGGTCGATATAACTAGTCATTAATAATTGACTAGGGAAAGTAAGAATTTGCGTGCTTGTTCTACGTGAGAATTTCTATTGATAATAGAAAAGCAATGCTTAATTTATATTTCAAGAAAATAAATAACAGATTTCTCGAATTCGGTTTAACACGTGAAACGCCATATTAGTCATTGATGACTAACGCTTCTGAATTATTTGAAAACAATCGTAACATGCAAGATAATGCCGACTGAAAATGTTTAACAAGGTGACTAAGCTGATAACAGTAATGTGAGAATAACGACAAATAATTAATCATTCTAACTGCGTTTCCTTGCTACCACGGAATAACTCTATAATAAAATGGAGAAGATTTTCGTGGCCCTTGACGTGTTAACCCTTTGCACTCGAGAATATTATATAATAAATTCTAAAGAAATACCTTGCATGAACTAAGTGACAGAGCTACTTGATTTCGATGTTCCATGTATTGATGCATTACAGACAGTTGAATATCGAATTTGAGATTTCATAATTTTCTTGTGTCAAATCAAACGGCGACTGAAAGGCGCCTCTCGAGTGCAAAGGGTTACAGATCCTTCTGGATCCTCGAATCGCACTTGAACTTCGATTGCTATTTTCCAAATAATCACTGCTAACCTGTCGCCGTTCAAGAGCCAGGATTTACGAAGATTACGTTGAACAGAATCACCCGGTTCGCGTGGCAGCCAGCCGTCTACGACGCGATAAGGGGAAACCGGACCGATCGGTGATGCGACGCGGGAACTCGTTCGATCGCGCGCCGCAAAAAAGAGCGGGCGTAGGTGCCCCATAAATATGCAACGGATCTATGTAGTCGTCGACTGCTCTTTCGTGATCCGTTTCGATTCCACTCGATTCGATTCGATTCGATCGGAAGCCGATAGCCATTCCGTGACAAGATTCTTCGATTCTTTTTCTCCCGTCGGACGTCTCCCGCGTTTCTAACCTCTAATCCTGATAACCATCTCTATCGGTGGCCACTGTTCGCGATTACGTTTGTTTATTCGCGGACGGAAACCATGTATTATCAACGAAGGCTACGGCGACGCGGAAGTGAACAGATGTCTTGATCGAGACTTTCGGATAACACATCTAGGACGACTCGGCGGCCGTGTCGAGTGTTTATGCTCGCTACTTCGAGCGCTGAGGGTTAGACTGGAGGCCGTGAGAGGTTAGTCAAACGCATTCGCATTTTCCGCGTAAGAACATTTTAACGTTTTAACCAGTTAACTGTGGAATTTAGTTGGAAAAACCTCTCGTTCTGCGCGCAATAAAATAAAACAATGGAGCGTGTACTCGTCGAACGCAGGACGACACGTAGAGTATATTTTAATGAAAGGTCGAAGCGAAACAAAGAATTACATGTTTATGTGAAAAAATGAAGAATTCGTCGCTGAAAGAATTAGTATTGTGTCAAGCTTTACGATGACGTGTATACTCGTCAAACACAGTTAACTGGTTAATTAGAACCACCGAACAGGTTAGATTTCCTGATTTCTCTCTTCCCGCGATTATTAACCCTTTGCACTCTGGGAGCTTCTATAGAGAAATTTCCGGAAGTTTCAATCGGTAGTTCTAATGTCGACTGTTGCGCAGATGCAACGATCCTCAGTTTTCATAGCTCGAGTATAAAGGATCAGAGAAGTGGAAACGTGACACGTTCCTGGAACACTAGATCTCCACATTCTGTTAATGAGGAGTTTACGTAGCGCCGCTTCAAGTCGCGTCCAATTTAACCACTTGCGTTGGAAAGACGTGCCACGCACGTCGAGACGCTTCTATCCCAAAATTCTCAATGACGTCTTTCAGACATTGAAAAATTTCTAAATTCATTTCCACCACCCCTTGGCTTACATCGTGTGAGACACGTGACGAAGATTTTAAATAGAATTTAGCAAAAATAAATATTACTCAAGTCTTGTGAACGCAAATGAAACATCCTGTTTCCGCTGTCAATTATTATATTTTAGAGCAAAATTTTTCTCTTTCTCCAATACATTATTAATGACAAAATTATTATATCTTTAAATATTGAAGATTTAATTTCAATAATTTATAATATCGTTAATAATTCGGTATTATAATCGTATTCAACGCGCCGGATTCAACTGGGGCGACATAATGCGCGTTATCCTGCGCGAGGCGAAGCGTTCGTGTCTTGTTCCGGTTCTACGGTCGACGCGCGCATGGGACATTAGGAGGCTGGTACACCGATAGAAATTTTCGGGCCGAGAGCTCGGGATTCCAGCCGACTCGATTCCGCGCACGGTGTCTCGTGAATAATGCATGTCGCGAGTCGCGTTCGCCTGTTGTTGTCGGTAATCGTCGTGCTCGGGCCGAATGGATAAAACGTGCGCAGCTAATAACGAACGGGAAGGCAGAGAGTCGGCCGACCGACCGACCAACCGACCAGGCGGAAATAATTTATCGGCAAGGCGACGCGCAATCCGCCGCAGAATTCCAATGGGCCGCGGCGTAATCGCGACGCCGGAGTTTAGCCACCGAGAGAGGGATGCTTCGGGGTCGCCGGGTAGACAGCGGCTGCGCCATCCGTGCGTGTCGCTGCACGGCCGCCGCGTGATCGGTGACGTCGGGGAGCCCGTCGAAAGTAGAAAGTTCCGATCGCGATTGCTAGTGTCCCCCGGAGCGTTCCAGCTGGTTCTGTGACGCTCGAGACGATCGCGGCTCCCGGGGACGTCAACGAACTTTCGATCCCGATAGATTCCGTTTCAGACGTCACGTTATCACCGCTCGATCACATGGGGATAGCCATTAACACGTCAAGTGCCATGTCAGACACTGACGCTTCTGAATTACTTGGAACCGTCGCACGAGATAACGGACACTAATGAAAATGTTTAATAACGTGACTGAGCTTATAGTGTCAATAGTAATGCGATGTAGTGAATAATTATTGCTTCTTCCTAACGAGGATACCTACAGAAAAATGGTCAAGACTCTCGCGGCGCTTGTCAGATGTAATTTTAGACCCTTCTTTACACGGACTATCCTTCGCCTGTGCACTTTCATGATAGTGTTATTCGTATGCAATCTAGTGTTACGCAATGCCACTGGAGAATGCTAGGGGGTTCGAATCGCGATCGGTCGGTACGGAAGCCATCTATGTTCGCTGCGACGTTTCGGACGCCGAAGATTTTCGGCTAGTTGATCGATGACCGACGTGACGCCTCCATCGTGGACACGATAGTGCGAGACAGTCGAATGAAATTGATAGAGATGAATCGTCGACTCGCGAGACAGATTAAGATGGACGAATTAGATTACGACGGGAAGCTAGGCGACCAAGAACCGCCGGAGGGAAAGGGGACAGCTCTCAAGGTACGTCTGTACTCGCGAGCGGAATGGTCTCGAAAACACGAGCGGCGAATAACGTCGTCGGGATACCTTCGAGCGGCGTGACAAATGTCGCGGATGACGCGCGCGCGGAATCTCGAAAACCGTGTACACCTTGACACGGATCGAGAGGAAAGTTCGAGCAATGTCGGTCGCGGGACGCCTCGCGTCGCGTCGCGCCGCTCGAAACTTCGAGTTCCGGCGTTTGAGGCGTTTCCGGCGGCCGGTCGCGTGCACGCCTGGCTCTGCGTCAGTCCTCGCCCACGGACGGACGGACGGACGTTATTTTCCACTTTGCAAAGTGAATAATGCGTTTTCGGGTTCAAACGTTTCCTGTTGACGCGCGACGCTCGGGGACCAGATGGAACGAGCATCGAGGTCGTGCCGGCTGGGAACGTCGCCGAGCCAGCCGCGCGTGAAACGCGATGCGACGGATCGTCCGGGAAAGTGGCTCGATCGTCCGGCTCGCGGAAAAATGTATCGAGCATCGATTATGAGAACCTGCTCGTTACCGACGCCGATTCCAGGTGGAATTCGTTTTAACGACTACCGATGAACGAGTGGTGTCGGTAGTATCGACCGTCGGTAACCGAGTATTTTTTCTCTGTTGGTAAAAGTGTGTATATTGATAAAGACGGTTTTTGAGTCGTTTAGATGTTAATTGTAATGAGATTTGTTGGATATCTGAGGAAGTCGAGATTTTCTAGTGTTGGATGAATTAACCCTTAGCACTGCAAGTTGTTTTGTAATTATTCTGAGGTATCCTAGCAAATGGAATTTACTTGACACTAAAACTACCGAGGATTTATTACGATTGATATGTGATCCGTATAAAAATTGTAACAATAGATTATGTTCGGTTTCTTCAGGCATTTGTTGCAGTATTCAAGTGAAGCTATTTATTTTCAACATCGTTTCGAATGTTCAATGCTTTTAACCCTTAGGTTTTATAATTTATCAGAAACTGTAACTAATTTTTATAGTATTCCTAGAGGAAATGAGAAATATAACATTTCTTCGATCTTTTATTTTCCTTCTCAACGCAGAATTTGGATGTGTGGAAAAACTAATAATTTTAGGGTAGTTTTGATTCATTGAAATATTTGATATTAGAACTGGTGCAATATTGTAGCCCACAGAGTTCAAAGGGTTAAATTCAGATTCGTTAGCAGAAATAGGATATCTCGTACACTGTATTCGCGCTTCGTCCAACGATACTTGGCGGGAACGTACTTAAATAGCGCGTACATTCGAATAATCCCAATTACATAATTCCCGACAAACCCATTCGACCGGTCCTTTCGTCGGTCTCGCACTTCCAAACGGGATTCGCACATAATCAAGGGTTACTTCAATTAATCCCGATTAACTCCAATTATTCCGGAGCGCGTCCAATTGTTTTCAATAATTTCCAATCGTTATCAATTATTTCATTATCCGATTACTCCCGAGGATCCGACAGAATCCAAGGCTCGAATCGAATTAACGCGACTCCCCTGAAAGCACGCAGAAAAAAAAGAAATAAAAGGAAACTGCAACGGGTGACGCAAGAAAGTGAAAAGTTACCGGCGAGTGAAATCGAAAAGGAAGGAACGAGCAACACTCGCCTGCCCCCGCCGACGGGTGTTTATCCGCGATTAGCATCCCCGGCATTAATTCCAACTATGTATCCACATTTAGCCGTGGATTGCATAATCCGTAGAATTCTCGTGGGCGGTTATCTACCCGCGAATTGGCGAGTAATCGTTCGCCTTAAGGAAGCTCGCGCATCATCGGCGTCGAGATAACGCTGAATCACGACGCGCCACGGTAATTTACGTTCATCGAGCTCGAGATCCCGGTGATTTGTCGCGTTTCACGTGAATCCGCTCGCCGGATCCTTCGTTCCTGCACAGTCATCCCGCTTTAGCAATTTTTCTCTTCTTTTTTGTCCGCGAGTCAACAAACGCGGTCGCGGAGCGCGCGCACGTTGCATTCGTAGCTCGTTAACGTGATCGCGCGCCGCGAGAAACCCGTGCATTAAGGGGTTAACGCAACGGTTTCCTGGCACGCGATACCCCGCGGTCTCTATTATTGGCCCGCGCCGCGGCATCTTTATTTTAATCCGCGATTTGGCGAGGCGGTTAATACGAACGCGGCCGCGCGTGCACCGGGCACGCGGCCGGACGTTCTTCCGGTCCCGCGGCGGTCCGATCGATCCTCCCGGTCCGATCGATCCGCTCCGGGGCACGGCTCTCGCCGCGAATTTTCCGCCGATTCGGCGTGATCGCCCGATTCGGCGGCCTTGTCGCCGGCGCGATTGCGAAACGCAAACGCGCGGCTTCGGTTAAACAAACGGTTACGCACGTATTGCGAGCGGTGAGTCATCGCTTGACGCGAGCGGCGCGGCGCGGCGCGGCGCACGGCGCGCTGAGAAGTGCCGATGGAAAGCCGATTTCCGCGGTGTCGCGGGATCGATGGGAATTCAGATGATTTCGTGGAGAGACCGTTGTATTGTGGGTACGATCTATGTATGGTGTTCCCTTTTGTTTTCCTGTTGATGGTTGAGATCAACGGATCGTCGCGCTACCAATGGCACTTATGCTCGGCGAGCTTAACTTGCACTCGGAAGTCCCCTCTTAGGGACATTTCGAATGCAATGTTAAATGCTCCGAGTGCAAAGGGTTAATCTGTGGAACATCGCTAGATGTGGTTTCAATTGAGTGCGAAGTATGTTGTATCGTAGGAACGATGGCGATAGAAAGAAAATTGAGGGTGCGAGGGAAAAAAGTTTTGAGCGACAAGGGAACATGTACAATTTATTGACGGAAAATAAATACTGTGGAGTTGTTGCTGAAGAAAGGCACAGTGATTGCGAGTTTCACGTGTCTGATAAGCGTTTCCGTTGAAATTAATAGGATACAAAGAGCCTATGGCAAAGATCGAGTGCTTGGAATTCCATAAAAGTAAAGCGGTAACAAAGTTAGAGATTTCTGATCGCCGTTCCGTCCCGCTGTGCGGCTTCGCGCGGAGCAAATCTCACGCGGCGATAACGCGGGAGGAAAGATTCCGCGAACCATGAGACACGCTCGAACGCCGCGGTATCAATTACGTTCCCAAGCGGCGGCGGATCCTTGGCGACGATTAGAACGCAAAAACTCGCATCGCCGATTACGCGATCGCCAAACAGAATTGTTATCCACGATCCGATAACGGGCCGACGATGCGATAAGCGGTCCGGAGAAAACGCCGAGGATCGATCCGAGATAAGACGCGGAGATCTCGTTGCGTAATTTCGCTGGAGACGATCCTGTCTCGAACCCACGAGCAGTGTTTGCTTCAATAGCTATCTTCGTGGTTTTAATATTGTACTATGTAAATGTAAAGAATGAGTCGTTCAATTTGAGAATGGCTTGAGTCCATTTTTCAATGTCGAGTTAACCCTTTGCACTTGAAAGTTTTGCTTCAGTAGCAATCTTCGTGGTTTTAATATTGTTCTAAATGCAAAGAATGAAACGTTGACTTTTAAAGTGGCTTAAGTCCATTTTTCAATATTAACCCTTTGCCCTTGGAAGTTTCTCACTAGAAATATCAACATTTTCTGCCAAAACAGACGATATCCTTTGAGACAAACTCGAAGTGAAATCACAAGTACATTGAGGAACGAAGCTAGGTTATTCCAGTATCTCGCGTACCGCATTGTACGAAGTTGAACGTTAAATATCAGATTTTATAGTTTCACTGCGTGAGATCAAGTGGTGACTCAGAGTCACCTCCCGAGTTCAAAGGGTGAAAGTAACCTAATGTTCTCCATGGAAGACGCAAAACGTTGATCATAAATATGTAACGTGAGACAGCTTTCCTCGATTCTCGGCTGTTCTGATTCCCCATCCAATCAGCGTTACTTCTGTCGGCGTGAAGCGAGACCTCGCGTTCACCAGCCTCGCATTAGCGGCCATCTTTCGCCAGAGAGAAGTTCCTTTCCGCCATCGTTACGACTAACTGTACGACGTTTGCGCTAATTATTCCTGTTCAGATCCAACGACTGTACTCTCTAGCAAACGAGTTTCTAGATCTGCTCTCGCACTCGCCGTTCGCACGCCCGGACGCGTCCTTCGTCGACCCTTTTGCCTTTAACCTTTTCGGCGTGGAACCGAACTGTTGCGCCCGATGACCGGGGCTCTAACAATAACGACGACGCGGTACGCCTCCGCAGTGATTTCTTCTCGATAGTTATGTTATTACCGTTATGCAAGGGCCGGCATAGCTCAAATGACATAATTGACACAATGTTGCGCTATTTTAAGGGGCGCGGCTTGCGAGAGAATGAGTGCGAGGTCCGAAGGTCGGTCGTTTCTAAGATTTCAACGGCGACTCTTTGAAATAAATATTCCAAGCTTTTTTACCGTGTCAACCGATGCAACTGCTGTTCCCAGCAACAAAGGCTGTCACGACTATTTCTGTCCGGGAGACATAAAGGATCGTTTAAAAGCTGTTTCAATTTCCATTCGATTAGACTCTATTGCATCTACCCCTAGCTGACAGTTGCTCCTCGACAGACGTATAAACGTCCGCTCTGTATCGGGATTAAAATATCCTCAAAAGAGCCGCTATGCAATCGAGAAAACTGCATCGTAAGTAACGGACGGCTTGAACTCGGCGCCGCGAACGTCGGCGCGTTTGGCGCGTTCGCGTGCCATTGGCCGCGTCACCGCGAGGACGTCAGATGGCGCAAGCGCGTCCAACCGGCTCGCCGGCCGCGGAAACGGGCCTCGCCGATTGGCCGAGCGACCTCGTGTCTCGGCTAGCCTCGCGCACCGCCCCCCACTCCCGGGCTCCGGCTCGTCCGAAACTCGGTGTGCCGAATGCCGGCCGAACCGAGCCGAAGGAGCGAGAGAGACAGAGGAGGCAGGTGCGTGCTCGCTCCCGTCACACGAGATCGCTGTTAATCATCGTTATCGGTGTGCACGAAACCGTCAACCGATCCTAAGCGCGCAGTGTGTGTGACCAGTCGGTCGTGTATCACCGCGTTCTCGCGTTTATCGAGAGTGTCGTCGCTGTCGTAGCCGCAGCCGCGTGTCCCGGGCGCCCGATCCCGAGTCCTGTGTCCCGTGTCGCGTCGACGTCGACGTCGTGCTTCCGCAAACCCGAGCGTGTGCGGCTCGTTTCCGTCGTTCTCTCTGTCTTCCCGTCGCTGCCTCTCTCCCGTGTCTCGTTGCCCGTCGTCGGCCACCGCCTCCTTCCCCGCGCGTCTCCGACGTCGGCCAGTCGAAGAAACGATTCCGTGAATAATCGCGAGTATCGCTCGCACGCGAGTCGAACGGAAACGGAGAGGGAATCGTCGTCACCGACGTCGTCTCTTCTCTTCCCCGGCCTCTCGTGCTACACTCTCTCTCTCTCTCTCTCTCTCTCTCCGTCTCTATATATCACTCTCTCTCTCTCTGTCTTCGTCGCGACGGGGCGACCGACGACGTTTCGTCACCGAGTTTTTCGCCCGTGCTCGTCGCCGAAGGCTCGCGCTCGATTTCGTTTTCGGTCTTGAATTCGGAACCGTGTACCGGCGCGCGCGCGCTCGCTCGCTTACAGCCACGTCTGGCGACCAGAGTTCTCGACGCTACGCGACGGATAGATAATCTGGCTTTTCGCGGCCGGCCAACAGAAGCAGAAGAGACGGACGCTCGGTGTGCGTGTGTGCGCGTGTGAGAGAGAGGAACAGGGACAGAGATTCCGGTCTCCTCGAGTGCGTCCAAAGGCGGGATGAACGGCAACGGCCGAGCGAACGGCGAGAACCGAGGACGGAATGGCCACGTGCTAGTGTGGGAGCAACCCGGCCTGGAGGAAGAGGACAGGCCCGGACGGAAACGGAGAAGTATGACACGCGTTATCGTCGCCGTTCCCTGCGAGTACAGACACGACCGCCTCGAATTATGCTTGTCGTCGTTCGTTAGACGACCGCTCCTCGTCCAGAAACCGTTCTGCCCCCCTCGCCGCCGTCGACGCTATTCCGACACGGTGTACGTCGCGTGTGCATTAGTTCGGTAAAAGCGTCTCCGGCCACGTGCTTTCGCTCTCGCTCTCCCGCTTCTCGGCCGTCTCGGCCGTTTCTCCGTCGCTCCCTTGGCTCGGAACCCGTCCTTTCCTCGACTTCGATCGTTCCTAGACCACGCGTATTTTTGTTTTTATCTGTTTACTCGTCGGAGAATGTTACTCTTTATGAAAAATCACGGGAAACCGAGTACGTCATCGTGGAACATTTCGGTGTACGGGTTCAACGTAGATCGGAAATTCTATGTAGGAGAATCTCGGTTGTTGACGTTAGTCTGTTTGTCGTCTATGGTGTAATCCGGGCATCGAACGAGAATCGATTCCGTTGGACAACGATCGCGCAGATTCGACGCTGCCGTCGCGTCGTGTCGAGTATCTCGTTTTCTCGCGTTCCACACACGGGCACAGTGGAACGCGCGTGAACTGTCACGGGACCGACGCGTCCGCGTCGCCGTGTACACGCGAAAATAATCGTGCGTGGGTGAACCCGCGTCAAGTGGCAACATTCTCTTGTTCCATTCTGTCGCGTTCACGCACTCTTCCACTTTCTTTTTTTCTTTTTACTATTCACGGGTTCCTTCGCGCGCGGCGTCGCCCCCCGCTCCCCGCTGGATACTCTTCGTCCTCTGGCTCTAGTAATAACCGCTAGCAATTTATTCGTCGCGATAACTTCTTTGGAAACGACTCGTGTAAAGCATCGCGTTAATAGGCCCGGACAGGCCACGACGGGAAGCGCGGAGAGAGACAAACGGAAAGAATTTATTCGTGGAACTAATTTGACGATAATTCATAGATACATTAACTGACAAAGCTGTTTTGTTTAAATGTTTCACGTAACAATAGAAAGTTTCATTTAGAACACTGAATAGTCGACTTCACAGTTCCGCTGTATCGAATCAAGCGATAAAAGTCACCTCTCGAGCGCAAAGGGTTAATATGGCTGATATGTTATCCTCGAAATTGTAACAGATTTTCAGTTTCTTCGGGCATTCGTTACAGTAATCGATCGAAACTGTTTTCGATATTTCGAATATTCGTAAGGTATCGATAACTGCGATGCGAGAAATCGAAACCAGCCATTTTGACTGGTACGTATTTCCAGTGTTAACCCTTTGACGAGGATTCTTTGAAATATACGAAACCTCCAGGTGAAGCTAAATTATATATAAATTGAAAAGAATTTATTTAAAGTGTGAAACAATGACTCGACCTGATCGGACATTAAAATTACGTTATAGAGAACTTCTAGGTTATGATAGCGTACGGTCGGAGTGCTCGAATGTTGAACGGTACGTTTGTTTATGGGAGAATAATTGATCAGTGTATCGTGCAAGGAAAAATTGTGATTCATTAATTACGACTAATTGAATTTTTGTACGGTGCCAACGCATCTTCGAAACGCGTGAGCAGCGCCGGGGAAAATCAATGGTCTCATGGACGGTGTTCGTAGCACGCACGTTCCCGTTCCATGCAATTGCGCAGCCCCGATCGTCGCATGGTGGTAGTTTATGTGCAACGGATCGTTGCATCCGAAAGTTGAACTTCCCGGTCGAGTTTTCTCGGAAGAAAAGCGAATTGTGAAACATTTCGGAACCCGACGTCTTTTGCAGGCGTTAGGGACTCGTATCGCCACTTTACTATCGAGAATTGTTATCTCGTTGGAAACTTTTGTGTTAGGAACCGAAATTATTGAAACATTTCCTCGCGATCCATCGTGCACACGTAGAACGTGGTTTTTCCGTTTTTTTCCGTTATAACAAGATACTCGTATTTCATGAAATAATTCTAACAATTTCTCAGTACCTTCATCGATACCGATTTATCAACAGTCTGAGAAACGCGTCATGAGTGAATCAACAATTTTTCTGGTCTTAATGATTACCGAGAAATACATAATTGTATTCAAAGAATTCGCCCGGAAACCATATCTTCCCGCCATTCTCACTTAACCTCTTCAAGGATATCGTCTAACGCATCCTAACAGTTCTAAATTCAGAATCATCTCATTATTCCATTTCACTTTTCCATTGAACTATCACAGAAGCTATACTGAATTAAAACATCTGATCCTCGAAGGTTATAAAAATCGCAGTCCATTTATCACAGAAACTATACTGAATTAACGTACTAATTTTTCCAACGATTAATTGGTTATTTCGTCAGATAAACGTATAATTCTTTTCTTTCTTTTATTATTCGATTTTATTGCGCTCGCGAGGAGAGATTTTTCAAACTAAGTTCCACAGTTAACTGGTTAACACTAGGATCACGGAGCGCGTCAATTAGACGCGCACTGAATTTTGTAAACATCATTTGTCAAATATTTCGGTCTATTTTTAAATGTATAATTTTCAAAATCTAAATAGGTGAACATCAACTGTTCTACGAATCACAAAATAAACTGTAAATGCCCGTAAACCTGATGTTAAAACATCTCATTCTCGAAGGTTACAAAAATCGATCTCCCTAGATTCCATTCAGCCAATCAAAGGACTAGCTAAACGACGCGAGTCGGTGTAACCAGGAACTGAAATCATCCTTGTCTATTTTTACGTAAAGTCCTTGAAGAATCCGAGGAGAAGACCGGCGGCCGATAGCCGAGGTCCACGGAGCCAATTAGTGGGAAAGGAACCGCGTGGAATCGGGCAGAAAAGATAACGCTCGGTATCGATACGTAATCGCGCGACCGCTTCGGTTTCCTCGAGTTGAATTCCGTCGGTCGTTCTCGCGCTGTTCGGAACGCGAGCCAAAGGTCGCTCGACGGAGAGACTCGAAGCGAACGCGTGCTCTGTGCGCGAGCGGAACAATTGGAACGACACGATCGAGAGGGGAACCACCGATCCCGATCGTTCGTTCGTTTCGATCCCGTAATTGTCCACGTCTCGGATTCCGCGTTTCGGAACGCGTGGCACAGAGCTTTAACAGCTTGTTAGCTATTTCCACCGACTCGTCGTCGATCGAGCACGTGCTCGTCGGCTGCTAGTCAGCTGCTCTCCGCGGCAGCAACTGCGATGGCGACACCGTCGCGGCGACGTCGCGACCAGCAACAGTTGAGTTCTTCCCGCGTTGCCAACCAGCCTTCTCGCGAACGATTCGAACGAGCCTCGAACTTGACCCACGCGTGCAATTCGAACCGTCGATGCGTCGGTGCGACGAGTTCACGACGTTTATTTTAATGTTCTTTCGATTATTGTTAGTTTCAACTAAAGATCACTTGTTAAATGTCGGATATTTTAACTTGTTTTTTTCGGTTATTATCCTGATAGTTTCAACTAAAATTCACGACTTTTTGAACGTCGGATATTTTGATGTACTTTCGATTTATTAGCTTGATGGTTTCAAGTAAAGATCAGTTTTTGAACGTTGGATATTTTAACTTGTTTTTTTTGTCATTATCTTGATAATTTCAACTAAAATTCGCGACTTTTTGAACATCAGATACTTTAACTTGTTTTTGTGTTACTATCTTGATAATTCCAACTAAAATCAGGACAAATTCGCACGTCGGATATTTTAATCTCTTTTTTTCCGATTATCTTGATAATTTCAACTAAAGTTGACGACTTTTTGATCGTCGGATACTTTAATCTGTTCCTCAGATTACAATCTTGGTAGTCTCAACTAAGATTCCCGGAGAAACATAACCGTAACGACCATTCAAAGGTTACCTCAGAACTTTTCGTGGAAAATCTAGAAATTGTTTACAGGGAAAATCGCCGCTGTTTGTCTCGGTTAACCACAGCGTGTCTTCGTCGAGCACACACCGTTCGCACCGCGAAAGAAAACAAGAACAAGGGGATCAATATTTGCACTTGTAAATTATCGCGTGCGATATTGGGAATAATAGAGCGGAGGTTCGGCGCGTTTTAAATAACGCGTTGTTGTTAACCACGTCCGATATATTTGGCGCTGCGATATTCCGAATCGTTAGCGTGAAATTTCTCTCTCCCGCTCGCCGTGACGCTCGCGAGGACGCGAAAAATGATGACAGGGAACGCAGAAACGCGAACCCGGTTGCCTACTCAGGGGTTCAACCTTTCCAACATGGCGGCCGGAATGCGCGGGAACCTGTCCCGTTCGCGAAAATCGAACGAGCGCGTTGCGACAAGCTGCGCAAATAATTGCGGTATGGCGATACGTTGCAGCTCCGAAAATAAAGCTTGCACAGGGTCTAATAATAAGCCGCATTATTATTACCCGATCTTATCGGCCGGAAATCGTATAAATAACCGATGCTCGTGAAACAGTCGGTTGTCGTTTGTTCTCCGAACGATATCTCTCGAACTTTCGATACGCTGTTCGAACCCTTCGAATGTCGTCATTACGAGATCGGATGTTCATGTTTGGAAGACTATGTTGCGAACAAATGATTTAACCCTTTGCACTCGGAAGTATTTGGAAATATTTAACATTTCCTGACTAGACACAGACGATATTGTTTTAAATTAACCCTCTATAGGCTCGTGTGACTTTGAAGTCATGCATCAATATACCGAGTTAAATTGACGTATTTAATTTTTTATTGCAAAATGGCAAACTATGTTAAATAATTAACCAACTTGAACTTTTATACGCTGAGGCGTGAAAGTTTAACGTCATTGTAACTTGAAAGTTAAATGTATTCGTTTGATGAAATTATTGAAACTATTGAATACATTGTTAATTCGTATTCATATGTGGATACTTATTAATTTTGTACTGCATAGATTGTTATAATCATGAACTAAAGTTCGGCCCATAGAGAGTTGAATGAACTCGAAGAGGAATCGCGAGTAAATTGAAACAAAGCTTTTGTATCCTAATATTTCACACGTCAATGCATTATACATAGTTTAATGTTGAATATCAAATTTTGTAGTTTTACTGCATCTAATCAAGTGGTGACTCACCTCTCGAGTGCAGGTTAATTAGTGAAACAGCAAGAGAGCAGCGCGTAGCTTCCTGTTTTCCTATTAAATAATTGATATTTAATTTCGACTGTTGAAGACTTACATTTTAACCCTTAGCACTCCAGGTTGTTTTGTAATCTATCAGCAACTAATTTTTATAGCATTCCTAGGGAAAATGAGAAATGCTGTAACATTTCTTATATCTTTTATTTTCCTTCTTAGTAGAAAATTCGGATGTGTGGAAAATCTAATTTTAGAATAGTTTCTTTCATTCATTAAAATATTTGATATTATAACTGGTGCAGTATTAGAGCCTACAGAGTTCAAAGTGTTAAAGTATCTTCGTCCGCGGTTCTAATAGGTTCCTAATCTCGAATTATCAATTCTCAGTAACGATGTCTACGCCGGGATCTCTAAAATATTCATGGATTCACCTTAATCCATTGCTCAGATACGCCGATCGTTCGGTTTTATCTTAATCCGCACGTATCTCACCGATTATATTCTGCTTCTAACGTCACCGTTACATAACCTGCACACGCGATTTCAACTCTTTTCGAATATCCCGAGTGTCTTATAGTTTATAAACGACGAAAGTGGTAAATATTGAATTAGGCGAATCGAACGACTCGAAATGAACCCTAATGGAAGAATTCCGATCGGTAGGTTCCTCGATCGCGAGGATTCAGGCGGATGTTTTCTATTCGAAGCGAATCGGACTCAACCGAAACTTCGTTTCGAATGCGAGGATCGCGTCCGCGATTCGAAATCCGCTTTGTCGGCGGTTCGAATTTTGTCGACTCGGAACGCACGGTGCATTACGCAGCCGCGCGATCGTTTCAGTCCCGACAATTCGCGTTTTCTGGAGACCGTGAAATCGACGTTGGTCCTCGTCAACGTTAGAACCAGAGTCGAAACCCATTTGGAAGCTTCCGCTTCGAATCATCGAACTCTGATGTTTCCGCGTGGAATTGTTAACCCAAAGTTATGATGTTTAACACTAAACTTTGTATAATGCGTCACTATGTGAAATATCACAGTAAAATAGTTTTGACCTTTAATTTATCGATTAAATTATTTACATTAGTCGCAACAAGCGTCGTCTATATTTTATCGAAGAGTGTTGAATACTCCTAGTGAAAAAATTTCGAGTGCAAAGGTCAACACTAGAACTACCGTACCAGTCAAAATGACTGGTTTCGGTTGTTTTGTTTCGGAATTACTGATATCTTAACCCTTTGATCTCTGTAGGCTCCAATATTGCACTAGTTATAATATTAACCCTTTGCACTGGAGAATATTTTTCTCAATAAGTATTCATTACTTTCCGATGAAAAATCAACGATATATTTTGCAATTAACATAAAGAAATACCTTGCATAAATTGACAGAACTATTTCATTTCGACGTTCCATGTGTTCGTACATTAGATAAAATTTAACATTGAATTTTCAATTTTACAATTTTCTTGCGTCAAATCAAGTGTCGACTGAGAGTCACCTCTCGAGTTCAAAGGGTTAAATCCTCGGCAGCCCCAGTATCAAATAAATTCCATTCGCTAGAACACCTTAGTAAAATCTACACAAACAATACCTCCACCAATAAACTAGAACATTGAACCGCAAGAAACCTTTCAAATTCTCCGAACAATCGGAAATCGGATCGGCATTTTTCGCCTTTCGCAGTTCGCGTCCTTGACGACCGAACACCGAACCAAAGTTGGCCAAAACGCAATCGGGCCACAGCCGCTTGTCAACACGTTTGCCGAAGCGTCCGCTTCCTGTATTTGTTAACAATTTACACGACCGCGGTCTATTAATAGTCTCCTCTTCGATCTCGAGTAATAATCCCGAAAGCGATAGGGTCACATTACTCGAGGCAGCTGGTCGATTCGCGTCGACGTTAGTTTGGCTATCGGAGGGATTAACGAGGAGACACTCGTGCCCGATGATTCTGAATTTTTCGTCGTCAGTCCGACCGAGCATCCGCTGATAAATCAGTCATCGTCGATCGGGGCGCACGTGATTACCGTGATTTCAGCTGGGAGATCGTCGAGATAATTCGTAATCTAATCAGCCGTTACGCTCCGAGTCGCTCCGTCGTTTGTAATCGTCGGTGGTCGGATTACTCGCGCGACTCCTACGCGAAGAGAGGAGGTCTCGGCGTACCCTTGGGCCGCGAGTCGAGACTTCGAGGCGTAATTTCTTCCTCCCCTCGGCCCCCGATCCGATTCCCTCCTCGCTCTCTTTCCCTCTTTAGCTCGTCCCTAGAAGAAGGGAAGTGGCGAGGCGAAGGGAAGGACTTGGTCGCAAACACGACGTAGGTAGCAGCCGAGTCTGCGAGCCAAGTGACGCAACCGGGGTCGCTTTGTCGATCTCGGATGGATAATTGATAATCGTCCCCGAGGAGCGAGATTCGTTCCGATCGCTCGACCTGGATCGTTCCTCCAGTTTCCCTGGAACGTCTGAGATTTGTCCTTTCGAGGAGCTATCGTTGTACCGAGCAGCTCGAAAGTTGGGTTCGATCGAAGTGTAAATCATTAACACGACTGCGAGAAGCGTGTTATGTATCAGAATTCCCGTAAAAATTGTAACAGATTATTTTCGGTTTCTTTAGGCATTCATTGTAGTATTCAAAGGACACTATGTAGTTTCGGAATCGTTTCGAATGTTCGATGCTTCGAAGATATCAATAATTGCTAAACAGATCGAAATCATTTTGATTGGTACGTAGTTCTGGTGTTAACGCATTGTTGACCGGTCACGAGTTAACCCTTTACTCGAAAGTTTGTCTTTAGAAATATCCGAAATTTCCAATGAGATATAGACGATATTGTTTGAAACTAATTTAACGATGATTCACAGATAAATTAAACAACGAAGGTGCTTTATTTCAATATTTCACGTAACAATGCGAAGTTTAATTTGAAATATGAAATATTTCACTTTAGTTTTGTTGTATCGAATCGAGTGGTGACTGAGAGTCACCTCTAGAGTGCAAAGGGTTAACCCTTTGCGAACGAATGTCGACAATTTAATCCAACAAAATAATCGAGTTACTCGGCCAGCGAGAGATTAGCATGTAGTTTCTCCTATAATTTAAGCAATTAACACTAAACCTACCAGACGGCTCAAAATGACCTATTCCTGATTTCTTCGTTTCGCAATTACCGAAAAGCCAACAGATGTTTCTCCGAGAAATTGATTGATCAATGCGCGAACTGAAGTCTCAATAAACGCATTCTTGAAGTTTCTATAGAGGAACTTCAACTGTTCGGTAGTTTTAGTGTTAACCCCTTGAACTCTGCTCCAATATTGCACCAGGAATAATATCAAATATTTTAATGAATCAAAGAAACTACCCTACAATTATTCTATTTTTCATCCAAATTTTGTACTAAGGAAAATAAAAGATCTAAGAAATGTCACGGTATTTCTCATTTTCGCTGGGGATACTCCAAAAATTAGTTACAGTTGCTGATTACAAAACCATCTGAAATGCTAAGTAATATATAATTTCCCTTTATCCATTAAAGGTTCCCTACATTCCAAAGAATCTCCGCAAGAGTCAACATCTAGTAAAAATAAAGCGTCATTCGGTTTCGAAATTGAATCGGTAGCGCGATCGTCTGCCATTTGTCGGGGTTTCTGCAAAAACCGGTTAAGTTTTTAACATCGGCTCGCGAGGAGGAGACCTGTGATAATCGCAATGGTCCCGATTTGTGTCGCAATTATCCAGTGTCCGCTGTATCGGTCTTTCGACTGCAGCTCGCTATCGGAGCTTATCAGAGCTATAATCAGAATACCGAGAACGGTCCGCTAAGAGCGAGAGATCTGCACCTGTATCGGCGACCGTACAATCCGATCGCGTCTGCTATTATGATCGATGAATTGCCCGCGAGGAACGAGCTAACGAAGTGTCACCGCGTTCTCGCTGCCAGATACGCGTTATCTTAGTTGACAGTGGCATCATCGTCACTTTCCCGACGCTGCCTTTCGGTTGTGCAATCGGCGAAGGGTTGAACGGCGACCGGCCGCGATGGCTAGCCCTTGGCAGTCCTCGAGTCAGACTCGACATTCTATTTTATTGCAACCTCTACCTGTTTTAACAATTTTTTCTGTATTTATAGTATCACAGTTGTACCATTTAAAGGTAACATTTCAATGACTCCCAGATATTCTTGAATAAATAAACAGAGCGTCATATTAACCCTTTGCACTCGAGAGGCGTCTTTCAGTTGCCACCTGATTCGACGCAGCAAACTTATAAAATTTTCAATTCAATGTTAAACCGTGTGCAACGTATCAACGCATAGAACATCGAAATAAAATAGTTCTGTCCCTTAACTTATATAAAATAAGCAATCGCGTTAGTTGCGAAAAATATCGTTGATATTTGGTCAGAAAGTGATGAATATCTTTAATGGAAAATATTGTCGAGTGCAAAGGGTTAAGCTACAATCGAATCAACTATCATTGAAGTGAACCTGAAAGTGAGAAACCAAGAGCACTTCGGACCGCAAAGGGCTAGACCGAGGAACGTGATGGTCTAGTCTTCTTTTTCCATCTCGATTTATTTGTCGGTATCGAACTCGTTTGTTATTTTATTTCTCTACTCGGAAGATTCCTTTTCGAAAAATACGTGTGGAAACGAAATTTGAATATCTTAGTGAAACCTCGATTACTCGGTTAGATATTCTTTTCCCATGTTGATTTATTTGTCGGCACAATAGTTCGCGATTCGCCGAGTCGGTGTTAGCGATCAAAGTTCCAAACGAAACGTATCGTTACGGAGATTACCAGGCATGGAGCTGACGACCGATTTCCGATGTTTCAGGGTTACTGGGATCGCGCCACATCGTCACCTTCATGCTTTTCCTGGGCATGGCGAACGCCTATGTGATGAGGACCAACATGTCCGTGGCGATCGTCGCGATGGTGAACCACACAGCCCTCAGGGATACAGACGAGCACGATGTGGTGACCAACGAGTGCGGATACGATCACAACATAACTGCCGCCGCGGCTGTAAGTCCCAGTGATCTTTTAATAAATCACTCTAAATTGTTATAGACAATTTGTTAATGAATAACGTATCTAATGATTAGGATAAATACGAGTTGGTATTTAGAATGAACAAATTGAATCAGGCTTTATTTCCAGATAAAATTTACACTTCATTTAAAGTTCTGAAAATTTACAGAATGGTCATGATTGCCGCGAGAAATTATTTATAAAATTTGAAATAACTATTAACTCTTTGCACTCGAGAGATTTGACCGAACGAAATGATAAAATTTAGGATTCAATATTAAATTTTCTATAATGTATCAATACATGGAACAGCAAAATGAAATAGTTCTGTGACTTAATTTATACAAGGTATTTCTTAGTGTTAGTTGCAAAAAATATCGTTGATGTTTCATCAGAAAATAATGAGTATTTGTGGAGAAAAATATTCTTGAGTGCAAAGGGTTAACTGTTATTTATAAATAATTTGAAATGAAGGTTAAAACTTTCGCAAGTTGGAATTACGAAATAAATGTTTCCAGAATAATGAAAACTCTATTTATATGCACTATTGAATAGAAACAATGTTATCAACATTTACATTAGGTGATATGAATGTGCCACTGCTATATATAATATATATTGAGTATGTCAGATTTTTTTCACTATTTTTCCAAGATAAACACATTACTACATACAGAATTTCGTCTAAAAATTCAAAAGAAAAATTTCATGGAACTTAATGGGTCCATTGCTGTTGCAGAGCCACAGCGACGGTGACTTCCCGTGGGACAGCACGATGCAGGGTTACTTGTTGAGCTCGTTCTTCTACGGGTACGTGATCACGCAGATACCGTTCGGCATACTCGCGAAACGGTACGGGTCCAAGTACTTCCTAGGCGTCGGCATGCTGATCAACTCGGTGTTCGGGCTGTTGGTGCCTGTATCGGCGAGGAAGGGATACTATTGGCTAATGGGGGTTCGGTTCATCCAGGGTCTGGGCGAGGTAAGTTGATCCTTTTCTCTCTCGATCTTGGAACGAATCGCGGGACAAGAAAGAGCGAATGAACGTCAACCTGTTCACTGGGGCGTGGCCTCGAAAAACTTCGACGAACCGGAGACCGCGGAATCGTCATTCGTCATCGGCTAATTGAATTTCCCCGTTTAACCCTTTGCGCTCGGAAGTTTTTCAGTAGAAATATTTGAACAGCTGTCGGTCGCGTAAATTTCACCAAAAGTATCAAAATCGTCCATTCTACTTCAAGCAGGTTTCATTCGAAGACAATCCATTGATAGCGAAACAGTGACACTTTGATCCGTGGATAACGATCACCATTGATTGCCAAACTAGTCTAGAAATCTTCAGTGTTACTCGTCATTGCACGGCAAGGGGTTAAAGCGGGGAGATACGCGTATCGCGGAGCGAAGCTAACAGTAATAACAACAAAGTGAAGCGAGTAAGGGTCACGTAACGATTTCCGTTAATTGCCGTCACTCGGGAAAGGAATGCGAGGCGACCGGCGTGAGTCACGATCTCCCCTCCCGGTGAACAGGTTGAACGGAACAAAAGAAAGAAAAAAAAGAAAAGAAAAACACTAACTCGACGAAAAATAAACGTGATGTGTGAACGCTTTTTGATCGTTCGGGTGTATTTCCTGCCCCTAGGAATGGATTATCCCTATTGCAGGGTCCAATTGTGCCTTGCACGCACGCGATGCTGGCCAAGTGGATACCGCCGAATGAACGCAGTAGGATGGGAGCCTTCGTGTATGCCGGTAAGCTCGTTCGCTGCCATCCTCGGTACCGATCTTCGAGGCCCTAGTCCTCCTTTCGCCGCGCGAATCCTTCTCCGCCGTTCTATCGCCTACCGCGGCCCACCGATGGAGCCAAACGTGTTCGCAGGCTGTGGCCGGATCGATGTTACCCGCGACACGCCTCTATTTCTCTCTCTATCTCTCTCTATCTCTGTCTCTGTCTCTATCTCCCGTTTTGTTTCCTCGAGCAGCAGGCATGTCCAAGTCGTAGGGCTCTCGCGAAGAGCCCTCGGCTGGCTCGAGAGCCAGACGGAGCCGAGAAAGTTTGAGAACGCTGATTCTCCCCAGCATGCGACCCTTGGATCTCCGAGAGGGCGTGGCCTCACCTACGGACGACTCTTGGACCTCCGAGAGGGGGCGTGGCATCCCCACCATGCGACTCTTGGATCCCCGAGGGGCGTGGCCTCGCCGGCTAGAATCTTTGGCTCTCGACTCACCGAAAATCTGGCTCGAACGCCGGCTTGACCATGCCTGTTGTCGACTATGCTACCTTCGTGACGATTCTGTGACTTATTTGTATTTTTTTTCAACCGCGACACAGGTGCTCAATTCGGTACGGTGATATCCATGCCGTTGAGCGGAATTCTGTCCGAGTACGGTTTCGACGGTGGCTGGCCATCGATCTTCTATGTGTTCGGAGCGGTCGGCAGCCTTTGGTGCATCGCGTTCCTGCTGATGGTGTACGAGGACCCGGAGAGCCATCCGCGCATCGCCGAGGACGAGAAGAAGTATATACTGAGCGCTCTGTGGGGCAGCGCTGGAGCTTCGGTGAGTATCGGCTGGTCGACTTGGTCTGCGTTGACAGACTCGAACGAGACGAGGCTCCTCCCTTGCACGATGGATCAGCCTCTATGTATTTTATTCTACCGCCCGTTCGATTCGCTAATCTGGGCGTTCCGCGACGCTCCTCCCATCTGTTCAGTCTCCTCCAGTGCCGTGGCGGTCCATCGTTACGTCCTTCCCCTTCTGGGCTATCTTGATCGCTCACATGGGCCAGAACTACGGATACGAGACCTTGATGACCGAGTTGCCGACTTTCATGAAGCAGATACTTCACTTCGACATCAAATCGGTAAGCTGTCTATTCAGGAACCCCTAGTTGCACTGCGTTACTCGATCACAGCCAAAAGTGGCTCAGAATTGAACAGGGCAAGGATTGGAAGAAAGGCGTGTCTAGACTAGTTCCGCTGTTACTACTGGCCGAGCGCCGGGAGTGGGCGTGTCCCTGCCCCTGTTCACTTCTGAGCCACAGGCTAGGATGACGTCAGTAACTGTACATGATCCACCCTGTATAGTCAACCATCATCTTGATGGTGCAACGGTCATGATGAACGTCACATACTTGTTTCAGAACGGCACTATCTCCTCACTCCCGTACCTGGCCATGTGGATCTTCTCCATGGTAATCTCGCACGTGGCTGACTGGATGATCTCGACCGGCAAGTTCAACCATACGTACACAAGGAAAATCATAAACAGCATCGGCCAGTTCGGGCCGGCGATCGCATTGATCGCCGCCTCGTTCACCAGCTGCAGCTCCTGGCTGACGGTGACGATCCTGACCGTCGGTGTGGGCTTGAACGGTGGCATCTATTCCGGATTCAAAGTGAACCACCTGGACATCTCGCCGAGGTTCGCCGGCGTGCTGATGTCCTTCACCAATTGCCTGGCGAATCTCGCCGGTCTTCTCGCCCCTATCACCGCCGGATATATAATCGTCGGAACGGTAATTACTTCTGTCGTTCGTCCCATTTCGATCCTCTAAGCCAGACGAATCCCGTCGACGGAGTTCGGCGGAGATGCCTGTACCAGGGATACTTGGTCCCGTTTACCAGGATTTATCTAGGGAGCTGTAGAGTGTTATTGCGTCATGAGTACTGAGATATGGTTGTAGGTGGTTGCATGTGGTGTAGTGTCAGGGTAGAAGTTTCAAAAACCTGATGTCTTGAGTTTGCAGATGCCTAAAAGCAGAGTACCTTTTTTTAGACCTAAGACCAATCCTACTTAGCACCTATCTGTCATTGAAAACATACAAGCTCTAGGTACTCCAGGAGTCGATTCAAGAGGACGCTACCTTTGTCGCAGAGTTTCAGGTTAGCATGTGCCAGTGCGTCGCGTTAACGGATTTCTTTGTTCGCAGCCGACGCAGGCGAAATGGAGGCTGGTCTTCATGATCTCTGCGGGCGTGTACATCGTGTGCGCGATCTTCTACATCATCTTCGGCTCCGGGCAGAGGCAGTCGTGGGACAACCCGGACAAGGACGAGGAGAGGCACGAGAAGCAAGGCTTGGAGCCTGTGAAGACCATATCGGAGACGCAGCATTGACAACGCGTCCGGCCGCGCGACGGACGCTCGTTCGCCGTTTCTCTCGTTCTCTCTTTTCCTCTTTCATTTGCTCGCCTCATCCGTGCCACCTTGCCGTCGACTCGACCGCGAGGGACCCGCTCGTTCGAGGAGACAACACGTTCGCTTCGAGGGCGTCCATTCCTATCGTGTTCGTGCGGATCGCGCGAATAATTCGTACATCGACAGCTTAACGCCGTCGACAGAAGCGTCGACTCCGCGTTGGAGAACGCGGGTTGATCCGAAAGACGCCTTACGGACCATCAAACGTCGAACAGCTCCTCCTGAACGCGTCAGCGTTGCGCTCGGAGGACTGTCTTATTGATTCGAGTCAAGCGCCTGGTTTCTACGCGATATTTAAATGGAATGAGAAATGAGCGAAAGTGTGTGCCAGAACGTGCGTGCGAATATACGTGTCGCGGGGAGCAGATAACGGAGAGACAAAGAGAGACAGAGAGAGATCGAGGGGGAGAGGAGGGTCAGTGGAGGGTAGGAGAAGACAGAGAGTGAGAGCGAATGAGAGAGCGAGAGTGAAAGAAGCGGATAAAGTGAGTGAGCGAGTGAGATAAGCGAGTGCAGATTTTACATTTTTATATAGCGTCCCTTTTCCTTTAACGAACACGTTACGTGCCTTACGACCGACAATGCCAGAACAAAAAAACGATAAAGAACCACCGGAGGGGTTCCCCGAAAATCGGAGGATTCCGTTGGACGGGCGGGTCTCTTCCGATCGAAGCGGGCGCCGGCGTCCCTCGCGCGGCGGCCCGAAGAACGCTCGACGATCGTCCCGGAAGCCGAAGACGAGTCCGGTAGCAGCAGCAGTATTAGAGCAAAATATCCTCGCGTTCGTCAAGCCCTCCATCTTCCGTCACGCCCTCGTCCGCGCGCCGCGCGTTTTACCGCAACACAACTGCCATTTTGTATTGTACAACTCGACGACGAAGGGAATTATTTTTCGATCAAACGAGAGAGATAGAGAGAACACGGTTCTCTCGGTCCACGATCTCTCGCCGACGGGGGAATCATCGTGCCGATCCACCTCGGAGAAAGCTGTTCGCACGGGAAACGGCCGCGCGCGTTGCCAATACAACAATGGTTTTATACATACTTGTAGATATTTCCACGCGTATTCTTTCTACTAAGTTATTAGCTGTTAGATGAATCATTTGCTCCTACTTATTTATACGACGTGTACAAAGCGAAACATAAGGAAACGAAGGAAAAGAGTGTTTCAATTACGAATCGTATTGAAATCCGAGGGTAAAAAAAAATAAGGAAGAACATTCGAAAGGAAATGATTTACACCTGCGTAGTGGAATGCATTTTTCTCTTTTCTTTAATTATAATTGTTGTTGTCACTATTATTATTATTATTATTATTATTATTATTATTAATTATTATTAATTATTAATACTACGTAATATTATTATTATTATTGTTATTGTTATTACAAATTATCATCTTCATCGACATCATAACGATCATCGCCAATCGTGTCATTTATATTATTGCCATCGAAAGGAATTATCGTCATCTTCGTCATCGTCATTTGTCATCGTCATAGTGAAAATAATTATCACCGTTATCGCGCGACCGATATCTATCTAAATGCGTTACCGAATCACCTTGTTACTGCAGGGGTAACACCGTTCTTTTCTTCCATGAAGACGGACAGACCGACAGACAGACGGACGTACAGGAAACAGAGAGAAACAGTTACGAGTATTCTTTTTCTATCCGATCTTACCGCAAGCGTGTCGCGTGCCCTCGCGGCGTCCTGTTCGACGCGACGCGTTCCGCAGTACCTGCGTTCTTCTGTGATCACGTGCCAAGGAAGTGCCTTCCTCATTTTCTCCTCGAATGCTACCATTGTCGTTCTCGTTTATTTTTTTTTCTTCTATATTTTTTTTTGTTTTTTTCTTTCTTTCATTTTTTTTTCTTTTTTCTTTTTTTTTTTTGGTGGCTGTACCGACTAAGTTGTGAAAGCCGAGCGCGTTTTAATCTTCAGTTATGCGAAATTGCGTCACGATTCCAGCCTTGTCTCTCGCGGAATCCATGCACGCGTGTGTACCGTACATCCATGTAAATGTATATGTATATGTATGTATATATATATATATATGTATGTAATTTATCACGACGACCGTGATGCAACTATCTTGTCCACCGCCGTGTCGCGTGAAAGATGGCACGCAGTGAAAAGTATACCTCCTTGCCGAAGATTGTACAGCGAGTTGGAGAGAGTCGAAAACTCTCGGGTCGATATTTTTTTATAAACATTTATGATCGTCGCGCGTGGAGCGTACAGAGCTGTGCGCGGAAGCGACCACGATCTTTGTTGCGATCCCGAGAGAGAGCCGTATTTTCATGGTTAAAATTAGGAAATATGTGATAATCCACGAGTGCAGGTATAAATAAAATGTTTCAACCATCAACGAATATAACTCGATCTTCTCACGTCCGATCCCTTTCCGTGTACCGACGCGGGGATTACCTTCGGCGTAATCGAGAGAATTTTCCCATGTTTATCCATAGAATTTTTCTCCTCGAATTAAAATGCAGCCCCATAAAAAAAGAATTGTTGACGTAATTAAAATACCAAAAGGACGTCAGATTTAGAGTCTAAAAATTTCGAGTAGTGAAATTCAGAGATTTAACCCTTTGTACTCCAAAAATTTGTCACTGGAATATTCGATTTATTTTTATAAGATATAGATATTTTTTTTAATTAATTTAACGAAGAATCTATGCACAAAATAAGGGGAACAATGGTATTTTATCAACAGATTATTCTAGACTTAATGTTAAATACGAAATTTTACAATTTTGACGCAAAGGGTTAACTTTTAATGTACGCAATTATTGGCCCGAATATACTTTCAGGTACGAGTGATGGCAATAGAAAAGAATAGCTATAGGTTTCCCATGTATAATTGTAAGAATGAAAAAAAATAGGAAGACATGACCGACTAGCAATTGGATTTGCCAGTATAAACAGATTTGGCAATGTCACAAGTAAGTGTTTACATGACGTCGAAATTTTATGGGGGTCTCTGTCTGCTCATAGATGGCGCCACGTGGGTAGCATGCCGTTGATATGAACCAAACAAAATGTTATTCGGACAATCTATGATTAAGAGTTATTCGAGTAATGTTTATTCAGAAAGACTAAATAAACTAATGTTTAATCGTCGTTTTTAATTTTCTTTATGTTTCTATTCGGTTGTATACGTAGCTTCTAGCACAAGTTCACATTGGTCCACGTGTATGTACCATGTGTTCGTTAAATGACATATAAAGCAACAAAATAAATTATGATCGTTTGAAAATTAATTTTATCCATTTCTGACGACTGATTAATTAATTTAGCGATAGCTCAGAATTGTTGAAAAAATTCATATATTTGAATTGATGCATTCGTGAGTTAAGTGGCATACAATATAGAACACAATATGGCCGCGGACAAGATAACTCAGCTTTTTGGCGTGAAAGACAATTTTCTCATCGGTAATTATCAAGAATGTATCAAGGAAGCACAGAAGCTGAAGGTTCGCGATAATTTGATTATTACTTTGAATATCTGTCTTCTTATGTATAGTTGAATTCGATGACTGCGGTTTCTGTCAGATTCTGTCACGTCAACGAGAATCTGTCATCACTGATTCAACTGGTCGGTTAATAAATATGATTTTTTATTGCAGCCGTCTACGCCAGCAATGGCCGTAGAACGAGATGGGTACCTTTATCGCGCGTATATAGCGCAGAGAAATTTCCGAGTTGTACTGGATGAAATAAATAGTTCATCACCGGCAGAACTTCAACCCCTCAAAACATTGGCGGATTACTTTGCCAACCCCAGTCGTAGAGAAGCTGTACTCACAGAACTACAGGAGGCAACTAATAACATCGATTACAATAATTACAATCTTGTAATCGTTGCTGCTACCATTCATTACCATGAGAACAATCTGGACGCTGCACTTACGATACTTAAGGATGCAGAGCATTTAGAATGTCTGTCATTGAAGTTAGCAATCTATTTGAAAATGTACAGAGTGGACCTCGCGAAAGAAGTGTTGAAAACTATGCAAGCAATAGACGAAGATTCTATTGTAACCCAACTGGCTCAAGCGTGGTTAAATATTACCACTGGTGCGGATAAACTGCACGAGGCTTATTATATACTACAGGTATATGGAGATAGTTTACCTAGACAAGGTATTTTTCTTGAATTATTTCATTTACCGATATTTCTCTATTTCATTATAGGAAATGACAGATAAATATTCTCGTACAACTATGATGCTGAATGGACAAGCTGCCTGTTTCATTGGACAAGGCAAATACGAAGAAGCTGAAACCGTCTTGCAGGACTCCCTTGAGAAGGACAGCAATAATCCGGTTACTTTGATCAACATGGTTGTCCTGTCTCATCAGTTAGGAAAGCAACCAGAAGTTGCCAACCGTTATTTGAGTCAGTTGAAGGAATCACACGCAGAACACCCGTTTGTCAAAGAATACTCTCAGAAGACGTCAGAATTCCAAAGACTAGTGAAGCAATATTCCGTGTGTGCCTAAATATACCGTATTGTATTAGATGAATTGATAAATTTACCTGTTTCTTACTTCACCCAATTTATTCATACATTTTCCGTTAGTCCATTCCCATGAGAAGAGCGGAAAGAAGTAGACGTTCTGAACATGTATGAGAAAAGATGAAAAAAGATAATATATTATTAGTGTCTGTTACAAAAGAATTCGATCTGTTATTTTAATAATATAAATGTGTGAATCTGCAAATTGAATCATCGTTTAAGTTGATCGGAGCGTTGGCTGGCGGCCAACGAGGGAGGTAAAATGTTGCACGGTGCTGCCACGAATTCCCCTTGTACCCTCGCCATCTGACGTCGTGTTCCGTAAACGTGTAGTGTCAAGCCAAGAAACGTCTATTACGTGCAAGAATTCGAAAATTTAAACGGACAAGTCTCGTAGTTACTTCGAATGCGTTAAAAGTGTCAAGAGCCTCGCCCAAATCCCAAAGACGTGTTCGTCGCGAAGATAGTAGACTTAACGACAAGACTAGCGAGACACTGTGATCCATCGAAATCCGGCGGGAGATACGATTGCAGCCAGCCAACAATTTGAAACGTCTTCCTCTCAGTAATAGCGCGGAAACGAGAAGGAAATGTGTAGTAACTCTTTTGGCAAATAATTCAAGATCATAATACGGATCATCACAATATGGCGACACGAAATAGGTAGGGGATTATTCGACGTTAACTATCATCTAGGATGCAATGAATTTTCTAGCAATCCTTTCTTTCGTTGATATATCGAGATTTCCGCTACTCCCAGTTGTCCCGTTCGGTCCAAAAAGTCGGATTTTTTTTTCAAATTATTTACGAGTACTATTTTGAACATTGATCATTCAGGTAGATTTTTTTTTTTCACACACACACAATACGCTTTGAATATAACCGATCGTTGTTCCTCGTGTATGTTTACAATCCTGATCATATTACATGAGTAATAAGTTCGAAATAATCTTCTAATTATATAGCGTTACGATCTTGGTTTCACGTAACCTTAATACACAAACACGCAAACGGATTTTTATGATGTACACACTGATCATGGATTTCTCGCTGATCCATTAAATTCTGTGCTGGAGTTTAGAATTTGCCTTGTTTTTGCAGGAACGCACTTCGTAAATTGTGAAATTGAATGTTACACAGGGATCTTGGAAAGGAGAACTTTTAGCATACCACTTTGGCTCTTGAACAAAAGCACTGTTTATAATTGGGATTATACAGCAATAAGAGCAAGACACAATCAGAGAGACAAGTCTATGTATATTTGAAATAATTTAAAGTTACAAGGGAACGAGATGCATTAAAAAAGGAGATACATGGTTCATATTTAGTTTTTTTCATGAGTGTTATCAATTTATATATTATTTATTCGATAATTAATGAGATACATATATATATATATATTTAATAATTTATTTTCTTTACTGTTATTCGTAAGTAATAAAAAAAAAAATATATCTACCATTAAAGGAAAGTATAGGGAAAAAAAAGGAATTTATATATACATATTAATTAACTTTGTTTTGTGCTTTTGAATATTGTATAAATTAATCTAAATAGCGTTCAGTATATTGATACTTTGCTCTATACATTGTGATAGTTATCCTGTTAAAGGTACAAAATTCTTCATAGATCTAAATAATATATTTAGCAGCATTTTGTATATTTACTTTGACTATGTATCACACTGTGTATCCGCCACAAATAATGGTGCAGATAATGGGTGGCCAACAGGCGAATGGACAGTGTCCGCCGCTTCAAACACATGCAATGCACATTCATGGTACAAGTGCGTTCCATCATAATGAATGTACAAAGTATCGTCCTGATACTTGTACACAGAATAAGCATCAATTGATACAGGTATATTTTCACATGTACAACTTCTGTAGATATCTTTGGCGTTTAATTATTAGTCACACTTCTTAAAGTAAAAGCAGCATTCTTACAGACAGGATCTTATCCATTGGAATTATTGCAACTGATGGGTGTTGAAATACCTTCCCTGCAACGTATAGAATATGTGCAGTCTAATAGTGGCACACCTTTAGGAAATTGGCAGAGGCGTATAAATACACCAAATAATTCACCCATTGTACCATCTCCACATATTACTTTTAGACCAACCAATAATGGTTTGATAAAGAAATCAAATTGGTATAGCAGTAAACTTGGTAAAAAAAGTTCCTTTAAAGAATCATTCGGAAACAATGAAAAATATGGCAGTGATAGTGGCTTTAGTTCCCGTTCACCTACACCGAATAAATATCAAGTTGATAGTAGCCAAACAGAAAGCTCGGATGAACGAGATTCTATAATTTCTTCTGTTGAACAGAGTATGAAGTATGTGTAACACGTAAAAGAAATTAATATAGTCCTGTAAATATAATCTTAAGTAATACACATTTCTTTTTACAGCAAGCCACAGAAACTTCATTCAAATAATATTATAAATAGTAATAGAATAGTACAGTATGGTGTAAATTCAAATACTCATCAGTTTTATCAAAATCAAAGACCATTTAACTCTTATCCTACCGCAATGTCAACCTCTAGGCCCCAGGTACAGAATTATCAGAGTAAAAGAAGATATCATTCAGGTATGTACATGTCTGTAACGATTGTAACATTTAGTCATGTTTATGTAATGAACAATTATATTTGCAGGAAGGAATAGCCCACCATCACAGAGAGTACAACGAAGCAAAAAATATGTAGGATTGTTGTCGCCAAATTATAGTACATTTCCTAGGTATGGAATCGCTCCAGATCGATTCCTCGCTAGATCCCATTTAGTAGAAGTAATTCGTACGCCCGACGAACTGCTCAGTGGATCGATTTGGGATAATCTTTCCAAAGATATTTGGTCAAAGTTTATGGTAAATCAACAGACTGAAACTGTATACAGGAACAAAATGATGTTGTGGAGATATCTGTATATTTACATTAAAGTAATTAATGTAGCTTTTTACGACCCACACGTACCGACCATCAAAATAGTTATTTACTCCCCTTTAAACGCGAAAACAATCATTACTCACAAGTAATCAGAGTAAAATGTACAACTGTTTTGATCGTCAGTATTTTATTACCTAAACTGGTTGGTGTATTAAGATTCGAACATTCGATAATTCTGTTTAGACTGCATTTCCAAAGTATGGTTTATTTTTGGTTGGGTCTACGATGAATGGATTTGGATCGGATAACAGTGATGTTGACATGTGCCTTTTAGTGAGGCATACGGAGATGGATCAAAGAATCGAAGCTATCGGGCATTTGGAACAAATTTTGAAATGCCTGAAGAGATGTGGTATGTCGAAATGATAAATCTCTGCTAGAACTGGTCAGTGTGAATTTCAATGTAAATGAAGTAACATTTTCCTGCCAACAGAGTTTATAGAACAGCTGGAACTTATACAAGCAAAGGTACCAATTCTAAAGTTCCACGATTCGATACAAAATTTAGAAGTGGATTTAAACTGCAACAATGCTGTCGGTATTCGGAACACTCACTTGCTGTACTGTTACTCTCGGAGTAAGTTTCCTATGGCTAGCAAAAGGTATCTAATTCAATATAAGACAATTCGTTCAACCTTTAAATATCCTTACAGTTGACTGGAGAGTGAGACCGTTAGTTCTTGTGGTCAAACTTTGGGCACAGTGTCAGAATATCAACGACGCGAAAAATATGACCATATCAAGTTATTCCTTGGTTCTTATGGTTATCCATTTTCTCCAGTGTAAGTGTACTTGCATTTTATGATACCATTCCAACAGGTCCCATGCAATTCAAATGACTCATTCGTTTCAGGTGGTGTTAACCCTCCCGTGTTACCTTGTTTGCACTCTCTCTACGAAGGTAAATTCACACCGCACACGGATATTCATTGCATCGATATGCAAGAAGAATTAGACATTCCAACTGCCGTATTACGGCCAAAGAATCGGCAGTCATTAGGGGAGCTTCTAGTTGAATTTTTTAGATATTACGTTACATTCGAGTGAGTATGAATACGTCACTACCGTTCATTTGTTTCAGCGAGCAAGTATAGTATTAAAACCAGTGAAAATCTTAAACAGTTTCAATCAGTATGCGATATCGGTGCGATTGGCTAATAAAATTCCCATAGAGGAATGTCGCAGAGTGAGGTCCTACAAAAATGATCCACATCAATGGAAATACCTGTGCATCGAAGGTAAGTATATCATGATAAACAAGAAATCATCTCTAACCGATAATTAAAATAATAGATCCACTCTATCCACAGAGCCATTTGATCTAACCAACACCGCAAGATCGGTCTACGACCCAGACGTGTTCGCGAGGATCAAACGTGTGTTCGATCGAACCTACCAGAACTTAAAGGAACACCACGATCTGGCCAGGATATTCGTGAAGGTGGATTCAGCTAGATCCTACACCGTTACGTAATTTTCGTTTGCAGGCTAGTACAGAAATGTTAATTAGTTAGGGTAATTTTATATAGGGGAGCAGTTTATTTTTGCAATGGGCCTCGATCAACGTGACCGTGAAGCAACTCGATTGATAATCCTTGCCACACTGATGTCCGAGAGCACATAGTGTGGCAGTCTGCTACGCTTATTTCGGGCCGACCCGCTCGTAATCTTGTGATAATCTGCGCTTGCGTGCAACGGCTCACCTGTTGCGTTTCTATCATCGAATTCTTTTCTCGTTTCGTTCCCGTTCTATTTGAATTTTCTTTTTTAAAATGAATGTGCAATGCCACTTTGTTTGTATACGAAGCGAAAGAAAGAAAGAAGGAAAGAGAAAAAGAGAGAGAGAGAAAAAAAGGAATTGATCCTAAAGAGGTCATTAGTTTACGTATCAGAAATTCTTCCTTGAACGAGCCGTGCAATATTATTATTCGTAGTTCTCGAGGAAGACCCTTGGATTAGAAATTGAAGGTTTGACAGCGTTCCTCTCGTACGAACATCCGTCGATCATCTTTGGAGTTTTGTTCAGTTCGATTTCGATGTGTCCTTCGCGATGGAAATTCAATGCTCTTTTTTTTTTTGTCGTCGAGTACATATAAGAACATGGTGCCTTACTTCATGCTGAATACAATGAAACTATTTTAGTTTTCCACGATGATTGTAGCAAGGAAATGAGTATTATTAGCGTAATACGTCGGGGGGATAGATTCAAATTTGAATGTAATCAAGAACGACACGTCAATGAATTTTCGTTGGAACCAGAGAGATATTCATATACACACAAAAGAGGTACTTACTCTTAATCGAATCTCATTATAATCGAAAAATTTATATTTAAAAAGGAATGGAAAAAAAAACTTTAAAAGGGTGAAAAAAATAAAAAAATTATTGTTCGAAGGAAAATAAGAGAAAATTAACAAAAAAAAAAGAAAAAAAAGTTTAAATCAAGATCAAAGTTCGACTTCAATCCACTTGTCCGGTTCAATTGTTGAAAGCGAGAAGAGAAAAAAAGAATTAAACGCCACGTGCCAAAGGAGGAAATAAGTTTCGTCTTTCGCGAATAACAATTTAACCCTTTGCACTCGAGCGACATTTCATTGAACACAACGAAATTGTAAACTGAAAAATTCAATATAAAACGTCGAATCATTAATCCTCTATGGGCCGAATTTTGTTTGATTATAATAAAATTGATGCAGTATGAGATTAATAAATATCAACGTATAAAATTAATTATTTAATGTCGTTCGTCATTTTGCAATAAAAAATTAAATCAATCTAACCCGGTATATTGATGACTTCAAAGTCACACGAGCCTATAGAGGGTTAACAAGTAGAAATAAAACAACTCTGTCCATAATTTATGCAATATGTTTATGTAAATTGCAAATGATATTAACACTAGATTTACTAGATTTATTCTAAACTTTATCCTGTTGTTTCTAGAAAATTAACTTCAAAACTAGACTATTGTAATTCGCATAATTGCACGAATCAAAATCAACTGATACTAAATAAATAATTAAAAAACGCAATATCCGTCAAATTGTCGGGTTCATAAATCTAGTGTTAATATTCCGTCAGAAAACAATGAATACTTGTAACAAAAAACATTGTCGAGTGCAAAGGGTTGAACAGCCTACTATATTCTTTTCTACGAAAACAAAGAAACAGGAGGGGAAAAAAAATAAAAATAAAAATAAAGAAATGGGCCGATGAAACATGCATTTGAGAAATCTGAAGAATAGACTGAAAGGTGAACTGTGAGCTAATAAAAGGAAAAATTTCAGCGTTATATTCTAAACTTGTTATCCAATAAGTGAAGTTCCTATTTTCAATGTTAAAACGTAGGCTCTCCGTTTTGATTCCGTTTCTAGTCTCTCGTCGACTTATAGTAATAACCCGTTCAACGATACTTAGAAAACGAAAGGCTGTGTTGACAGTATAAAAAAAGGAAAAAAAAAAGATTGTTAACTAAAATATACCCGTACCGCCGGGCCTGCGCAGACGAGTCCGAACGGTACAATTTTCATTTTCGAGCACGAAACCTCGTCTCTGAAGAATGATTTTCTCGTATAATTTATTTCTCGGATATCGTTAATTAGGCCCGGCATATTTTTCTAATCGATAATTTACCCGTTTTTATAAAAAACGCGACAATTAACCGAGAAAACAACCTTGTTACCTATTTCCGAATGGTCAATTCTATGCACACCTAACGCCAAAGTTTAAAGTAATAAATATATAACAGACTTTTGTAATTTTCATTTTGCTGTTAAATAAAAAATATTTATATACATTCACGTGGTCCGTTCGTCCGTCCATCCGTCCCGTTGGGGGATAGAGAGAAACGAGGGTTCCTTCAAATTAAATTTATTCGTTCCATAAAGTTTCACAATGAATTTCCATATATTCTGCAGTTAGCGGTGCGCTGTTGGTCAGAAAGAAAAAAAGAAAACAATTTTGGCCTGCATAATGCTGCTGCTGCTGCTGCCTGCATCCTCCATTTGTAGTTTTTTTCTTTCGAACAATCGTCTATTCTGCGATCGGAATTGATTACCGCGAGAAGCCAACACAGACGGAAAGTAGAAAAATAAAGTAGCAGGGGTATTCGTGCGTGTGTTATGTGTATGTGTGTATTATATGTGTCTGTATGATGTGTGTTCTGTATGTGTGTATACGTGTACGTATTGTAAGAGGGTAAAAAAAGAACGAAACGAAAAGAAAGCGTGTCTGAATTAAAAATTAGTAGATAGAACAATATTTTGGTCAGTACATTAGAACGAGTAAAATACCATGAACGCTAAATCAAAAACTATTCACACCGTGTGTACGTACAATGGAGTAACGTCCCGTTCGAAACTCGCGTTTCGGAGTTACGTCCATTTTATGGGTGTTCGGTACAACTCTGTCGGTACTCGGTCGCGACGAGAACGATTTACCGATCCGTCGCCGGAAGTACCGTCTGTTCCCTCGCGTTCGAAATGAACGTGCGAATATTCCGTTAACCCCTTGGCGTACTTTTTCGTTACTAAGTAATATTTTACTAATTTGTAATACAAAAAAATTCTCCATTCTACTACAGGAAATTCCATTTGAATACATTGATAGAAAAATACTTGTTTGACCAGTGGGTAACTAACTGATTCCTGTTAATAATAATAATAATAATAATAATAATTGATTCCTTTAACCCTCTATGGGCCGAATTGTTCACGATTCTAACAAAATCTATGCAGTACAAAGTTAATGAATATCCACATATGAATAGGAATTAACAATGTATTCAATAGCTTCCATAATTTCATCAAACATTTAGTAACTTTCAAGTTACAGTGACAAACTTTCACGCCTGAGTGTAAAAGTTGCAGTTAACACTAGGTTTACGGAAATTGAGGCATACTGGATTTTAGAAATATTATTTTGCAAATGTTTATGCTGATTTTCATTGATCATACTGACATGTATCCCAGTTACTATCAAATCTCCAGTTTCCATAATCTAAATAAATGAGCATCAATTCTTTTAGGAATAATAGAATGAAGACAATAAATGTCAGTAAACCCAGTGTTAACACATTGCGTACCGGCAAATTTTCAGAAAACTGAATTGGGCGGATGGCAATTTTCACTGAGGTCAGCTTGTACCACTATACATAGAAAAACGCAGATATCATATTGTTGTGTAATATATTTTAAATGAAATTTTATATTTCTTCAATACTGTGGTAATTACCAAACTGCATAGCTAAGTGTCTTTATATAAAAACGATATTTCTCGTTACCGGTACGCAATGTGTTAAATTAATTCAAATCGCAAGTATATTGAGAAGCAAAGCTTTTCTATCCCAATATCCTAAACCTAGTGTTAACCGGTTACCATTTCATTCACCACATTGAGTGCAAAATGAAATAAATCAACAAAATGCCAGTACACTGATCTGTGACTTCAAAGTTACACGAGCCTATAGAGGATTAAATCAGCTTCGAAATCTTGCATCCTGTAATCCTGAAATCGCTGTACGCCAAGGGGTTAATAACGTTACAGCCCTGCCGAAGGGAGAAACACAAAATCCATACCGAACGAAACTACTCTCGCCTCTCCATAATCTGTAGACCCCTGCAGTAAATAAAATATATACACGTGTCACGGTACCGGTCTAACCAGAAAAATAGAAACTAATCAACATGATGTCGGAATCAGGTCAGTAGGATCTCTCTTGTTTGGTCAGCATAATCGTCATCACGCCAAGCCTAGGAAGGACTTCTTCTCCGCGACGACATCTCGAGTGTCGGTTCCATACTGTTCGACGACTAAATCCATTTCAGCGACAATCGGCCGATGTCCGCCGGTACGTTTCCTCGCGTTCCGTTTCCCGTTCTCCCCCCCGATCCCTCCCGTTTCTGTCCTCGACGTGTCCCGCGTCTCTATCCGTCGATCCCTTCACGGTTCACGATCCGATGGAAAAATGGCAGAGATCCCAAGATCTCATCCTCTTCATACGTTCGCCTCGTTTCCCTTTTCTTGGTCCCGCGTGGCGAGTCATGAACACGTTCGAACGGGTCCTGATCGAAATCGATCTCCATCGATGCGAATCTACTGCACTGTCGAAGATCAAAGGTTAACCGGTCGCGTCCAAGGCGGTTGCGAAACATTCGTAAACACGCGTTGTCCAAAGGTCGCGTAAACACGCTGCGAATAATTTTACCTTCCCGATACCTTCGTACTCTTCGTACAACACGTGTTTACAATGCGGTCTCTTTTTCTCTTATCAATTCCAGGCCTGTCCGACCGCCCTAGCGAACGGCGTCTCTCGATACTCAGATATGACTTTGTGCGCATCGTTATTCGAACACTCTCGCGACCCTCCGCGCTGGCGCCGAGGGAAACCGAGACGCGTAACGCGCAGCGGTACTGCCAATACAAAACTCTCTCTCTCTCCTCGCCGCTTGGTCGTCGCGTTCCGTGGACTGTCCGTTCGTTGCGTCGTCTATCCTCCTCTCGTACGGAGAGATTCACGCTGAAATTACTATATTGGCACACTTGTGATCCGGTCGAGTCGCGAATCGTCACACGCTCCGTACCCTCTCTCTCCCCTTTTGTTTGTCGTCGTCGTCGTCTTTATCATCATTGTCATCATCTTCAACGTCTTCATCATCTTCGTCTTCATCTCCATCTTCATCATTATTACCTTTTTTTTCAGTTTTTCGTATTTTGCCTGTTTTTTTGTTTTCACTTGATTGCTCCTGTTGTTCCTGGCGTAACTCTAGCGTCACTCGATCCCCGCGATAAAACGGTCCGTTCACGATAAGCGCGTGTCACGGTGAGTTGGTAGTGTGAATTGTGTGTCGTCTCCCAGTCTTAACCCTTTTTTTAACCATTGGCGTGTCGCACGCTGCTCCATCCGACGATGCGTGTCGCCGCTCGTTTCCCTGTCCTCAATGTTTGCTTTTCTCATTTCTTTTTTTCCCCTTTTTTCCTTTTTTTTTTTGCTTCACATCGACGGTTCGTTTTGTTTTCTGCTTTTTCCCCTTTTTTTTTTCATTTGCGACGAACTCCTCTCTGTTGTGGTAGTTGTAGTAGTTGTAGTTGTGGTGGTGGTAGTTGTTGCTTTTTTGTTGTTGATTTTAAAACCCTCTTTAACGCCGACGACTGCGTGCATAATAACCGTACTCGATCGCCTCGAGCCGTTTTACCGTTTTGCGCAGTTAGTGATTTGTGGTTTGGTTGGTCGAAGAAGAATTTGTCGAACGAGCCTTCAGTCGCTCCCGCGACGCTGCATAGCAATTGCGTTGCTCAGCCGTACGATCTCGGCTCAGTATGGGTGGGAGAACTGCCCACCGGCTTGTGACTGTCCGGACTGATAGAAACCACTTCGGTCGCCCTGGTAGGTCGAATCCTGTGACAATAAGCCGTCCATCTGCGACTGGAACTCGCCGACCGCGAACGAGTCCTGCGACAGCTCCGCTTGGCTCAGGCCCGGCTGGGAAAGGCTGAAGCCCGGCTGAGACATGCCCTGCGTCGTGCCCTGCGTCAAGGGCAGACCCGGCTGACTGTACGGCTGCGTGCTCTGCTCCGTTTGGCTCAGCTTCCCTATGCGCGGACCCTGCTTGTTCTTGGACAGAGCGGCGCCGCGACGGTTCCGCTGGTTCTGCCTAGCCTGTAACGCTTGCTGATGTTGATTATAAAACCGTGGTGGCACGTGCGCCATATTCATGAACATGCCAACAGGAACGGGCACGTTGTTCATGGCCGCCTGCGCTCTTTCCGGGCTGATGTAGCTGATGGTGTCGTGCGTCCTGCTGAATATGTCCAGCGGCACGTTCCTCTGGTAATAGGGGTTATGGTTCTGCGTCCCGTTCACCTGGGTGCCTGACCTGTCGTACACCGAGCCCGGGATCAGCGCCTCCCTGGCGTCGTACATGGAGGTGGACATGAAGTGCGAGCCCGGATTGGCGGCGTTGACCAGCTTCTTCGGCTTGGCGAACTGGATCATGGACTCCTTGAGGTTGTTCAGCGGCCCCTCCACGAGCACCTTCTGCTCCTTGTAGAAGCTCAGCAGATGGTTCCAGAGCGGCTGCTTGGATAACACTTTGGGGTTGCCCACGATGATGATCCCGTACTTGGCCCGCGTCAGCGCGACGTTCAGGCGCCTGGGGTCGTTCAGGAAGCCGATACCCTGGTGCTCGTTGGACCGCACGCAGGACATTATGATTATGTCCTTCTCCCTGCCCTGGAACGCGTCCACGCTGGCCACCTCTATCTCCTGGTAGAGCTTCGAGTGCAGCGAGCCCTGGTACTGCATGTACTGCACCAGGTAGGCCCGCTGCCCCTCGTACGGGGTGATCACGCCGATCTGCTCGGGCTTCACGCCGCAGCGCAGGAAGCGCGTGGCTATCTTCTCGACGTTCGACGCCTCGGTTCTGTTCAGGTAGGAAGTGCCGCTCCCAGCGATCTCCTCTTGGCCCTGGGTCACGTAGAAGAACATGGGCTTGTCCGGGGCGGGCCAGGGGAAGTCGATCTTCAGCAGCTTCCTCTCGTCGGCGCACACGCCGTTCTGCAGGGAGCCCTCGTAGAAGAAGTTCGACGGGAAGCGCGAGAGGTCCGGGTGCATGCGGTATTGCACCTCCAGGCGGAAGGGTCTGATTCCGAGGACGACCAGCCGCTCGAACAGGGACTGAGACAGACCTGCTCTGGCTGCCTTCTTGCACATGACCACTGGTCCTAGTTGACAGTGGTCCCCGACGAGGATTAGCTGCTTCGCTCCGAGGACGACTGGTACCATGCACTCGGGCTCGGTGGCTTGCATGCTCTCGTCGATGAGGATCGAGTGGAATTTCAGTCTGTGTAGTCTTGGATCACCTGCTCCCACGCAGGTACAGCAAATTACGTCGGCCGCTTCTAGCAGTTCCTTCTCTGCTGCTTTCTTCAGCAGTCTGTAGCGCTTCTCGTCGACGCTGGATAGTTCACCGGTTTCATCCTTCAATTGTTGTAGCTTCTGTAGCTCGGTGTTCGTCTCCATGTTCTTGATCTGGTTGTGCAGAGCCAGGAAGCTCACGGGCGAGTCGATCGCTTCTCTTGATTTCGCGCATAGCCGTACTACCTTCAGGTTTGACTTATGTATCTTCTCTGTGAGTTGATCCACTGCTGTGTTGGAGGGAGCGCATACTAGTACGGGTCCGCCATTTTGTTTCACTAATTGATAAACTATCGTCGCGCTGGTCACAGTCTTCCCTGTTCCGGGTGGTCCTTGGATTAAAGACAGCGGCCTCTGCACCGCGTGTTTAACGGCGTACACTTGGGACCGGTTTAAATCGGGTAGGTTAGGAGCACTGAAATGTTTGGGCAAGTGACAGCGGAAGAGAACCTCCTCCACCTCGTGTCCCAGTAGTCTGTGGTATATGTAAGCGGAGACGGAAGTGTCGTCCACGGCAAATTTCCGCAGTGCCAACTGCATTCTACAATGGAACGTTATTGTGAGGTGTGTGATTGATATGAGGATCTGTGATCTTGAAGGATTACTTACCGGTCGAAGCTGGTGCTCTTCCAAATGAAATCGACGACGAAATTGCTGATGCACTCCGTTGGAGCCCCGGAATTGTTTTTTAATTCTATGCCGACTTCTTCGCCGTAGTTGTCGGGGATTTTAATCACGTGCCCAATGCCTGACCAAGGCTTGTGCAGTTCACCTAAGTAGCGAAGCCTCAACTCGTCCCCGTGCATCAGTTTCATGTCACCATCGGTTTTGGCAAGCATGAAGTACGCTATTGTCTTCTTGTTCAAACCAACGTCCCACCGGACTTCAATGTTCTCCTGCGTTTGAGACTCCTTCAAGCGTTTGTCGTAATCCGCTTCCAGTTTTACTAGCGGACCAAATATATTCTGATATTGGTAACCATCCTCGTACCGCAACAGCACTTGTTGCGGTTCCTCATCCACTCCAGGTTTCTCTAGATCTTGGAACGTCGCATCGACGTTGTCGCGCCATAGTTCTTCCAACTTGTTAATCTGTTGTGCAGATATCTGACGAGCTCGTAACTGTTCCTGTTCAGATGGAATTTTCACCAGCCATGCAAGGAAACTGCGATCTTCTATCAAAGGCTTCCACTGTTCCTGATCCCTGAAAGATAAAAGATCATTGAAATGTATAGAGTTATCATTGATATAATTGTACACTTTGAATTCTTTATTATGAAAAGAACAATTACCAGTTCATGTCTTTCAAGGAACTTTGAGCTGCACAAGGCTGTCGGCAGAGTAACACGACAACCGAATCTGCCTTTGCAGGAATGAAACCAAGAACAAAGACATTTCTAACGGCACAAGAGTAACATTCCAGAACTGTTTCTCCCAATGGACCATCTCTGTGTATAAAGATTACGTGTAATGTAAACTTTAGAAATGATAATTCAAAACTGCATAACAAGTAAAACACACTACCTATGTAGAGTAACTTCCTTGTGTTTAGCTCTGACAAGATGATTAATGATATGTGAACCAGATGTATTGCCACGTCCATTGCAAAACCATTTGCGGCAGACATTACACATAACAACGCAGGATGCTTCATGAATTCCACAATATTTACAAGCGTGCTCCGGTAAATCACGATTATAATATGCCTCCTCTTCTTCCTCTTCAAATTGTAATTCAGCGAGGCTCTGCGCGGCTCCAGAAATTTTTAAGTCCAAGGAAGACCCACCACTCGTTCCATTAACCTTAACAAGAATCACAAATTACTTCCATACATAAGTATTCCATTCAATTGATCAACATATTTACATCAAAGTTTCAACTCAGTCCTATTCCCTGAAAACCTCTCATTCGGTTTGCACCTGGCTCGGTACTACCATTTCCTAACGCCTAATAAAAGACTACCCATTCGACTTCCTATTACACCAACAAGTACAATCACACATCCGATCAATCTCACATTCGACAGCAGCAAACTGCGATACGTCTCATACATCTGATTTCGCACAACAAAGTGAAACAACGTTCTCCATGGAAGTCTCACATAACCTCTCAGGCCCGAGAAAGTTATTCTTAAAAATCCGACTCCAAAATGGAACCACGTTCCCCCGGTGGCACGGCATAGCCGTGGACACGTTGCCGAGGACATTATCCCGCCCATGAATCACAGGGATCGAGGGAAAAGATCCGCGAATAAGTGTCGCGAGAGCGACACAAGGCGTGAGCGTGCAGGTTTAATGGGCGAACCTTAGAATTTCAAAAATAAATCACTGAAACGGAGCAGGTTAGATGGCCACGTTCGGTTCGCAACGAGAAAACGGCGAGGCCTCGGTAAAATCGTCGGCGCGGGCGGGTCGCGGGTTGAACTTGAGAAACATATGACGAGCCAGAAACCAACCTGTACAGGCTGACTAGGTTGACTTTGAGCAACATCGTGCTGCGATGCTTGAGTCTGACTCGGCGACGGTAGCGTGAAGTCCGTGAAGTCGAATTCGCTGCCCTGCGTGTCCGCGCCGATTAAATCCGCCTCCTCCGGGTCGAGGAACGTGAGGGTCTGACTGCTGGGGCCGTACGCGTCGACGCTCATGCTGCTACGATGCTCTCTCGACGTCCTTTTCGTGTCCCTGCAATAAATGGACTGTCTCGCACGGCTGGTGTACCAGAGAACACCGTCGCGCGCGCGACAACGGTGCGCCGAGCCGAGAAAACACGCTCGGTAAACGACTGGCTCTCGCGGGCACAAACGGAACGGCCGCGCGGCGTGCACGAACGGACGGACGGTTAACACTTTCGACGAAACTGGCCCAGAGAATCCTACGCCATACTTCGCCTCGCGCAAGTCTCGCGCCCACCAACACTGTCACCAGTCGCACACAGCCAACTTTTTCTCCTTTGCGCTCGTCGCGTGTTACGTCATCAGCTGATCTGAAACGCGAGTGCCCAGACCCCAAAAAGAGAATGTCGTCGGATTCCGGTAGCGATTTCACTGCTCGGCCAACGCGGATTCGTCACTTTTCTCGCGTCTCAATCTTTCCTGCCGATTTCTCTTGAAACCTTTATCGGTTATACTCTCCTGATAAGGGGCTGATTGCGTCGCCTTCTCATAGATGGCGTCACCGATCCCCCTCGACTCGCCATAGAGTATATTAGCGGGAAGCAGCTGCGTTGTAATTCTTTATTTTTCTTTCGACTCTCTTGTACCATAAATATCTATTTTCGATCGAATCGTCGATTCTCCGAGCGCGAGGTAATGATTAATAATACAAAGAAAGAGACTCCTCGGTACGCGCAAGTTTGATCGTAATATTTTTCCTTTGGTGTACTTATCTGTTTGATTTCGACGTGACGTGAGTCGTTGATTTTTTTTCGACTATAACCCATTTTGTGGGACTCCTTCAGCGACACCTACGTTTCAAAGCGAACCGATTCCTCGACGATTTATATCTCTTTTATATTCTCGTCAAACCGAACATCCCAATTACAGTACACTTTCCAACGAGTAAAATATTTTTCTTATAATTTTCAAATCACGGAGGTATCTTCGATAAAGTGAAATTAGAATAGATGTCGCTGTCGATTTAAAAGTTCTCAATCGGCGAGTACTTCTCTTTTTATCCGCAAGCTAATCTATTATTCCGTGGTCTAGTATTTTTATACTTCATGGTTCTCACTTAGGAGCGATCGGGATTCAAATAATGTGGATGATCGAGTGGAAACGTTCGTGAGTACAGGTTTCAATGATTAATGTGTCTCTAATGACATTTCTTTCGTTCACTTCCATCGATTCGTTTATTGTCGAACTTTTTTTGTTTACGTACATAGACGAGGGTAACAGTAATCGTAATTCTATAGATACAATAAAAAATAATAAATACAAAGTTTAATATATATATATACAAAACGCCTGCCGTCCTCGTAGATCTACAAAACACGCGAACGTTTCTCGTTCGCGCTCTGACAATCTACTTTCGCAATATTCCTATCAAATACATCGTGTACTAAAATGATACAGGGCCTCGATACAAGGTATATTGTACATTTAATTTTCTTACGTCTCGTCAGAATTCAAACTGACAAGTTTTTAACGAGATAAAAAACTGTGACCCGTTCTATATTCGGTATCCCTTAAAAACGATCGTTCGATGAGATTAACCCTTTGCACTCGAGTGACTCTCAGTCACTTGATTCGATACAACAAAATTATGAAGTTGAATATTTAACATTTCAAATGAAAGTTTCCATTGCTACGTGAAATATTTAAATGAAAGAACTCTGTTGCTTAATTTATCTATGAATTATCGTTAAATTAGTTTTTAGAGAATTTTGAATATTTTCATTGAAAAACATTTGAGTGCGAAGGGTTAATGCCAGTATATAAAAAGGTAATTGGTCTATTCGAAAAAGGTTACTTGTGCGAGATCAGTCTTATGACAGTTACCATTTCTCGGACAAACTGGTCAGCGTTCCGTTGTTCCCTAGGTTGCCATTCGATTCGAAGGATCGCGATCGAAATTTGAAATCGACCGTTCATCGGCCATCTTGGAATCCAACGTACAACGGTCCCTCCCACGTTTTCGATTTATTTTTCTCGAATCTTCCGTTTCGACGCGGTGTCATCAGTGATCACGAAATTAGAATTATCAATGTTAATTATATATATATTATTCAGTGATCTAAGAAAGTTTAAGCCAAGACGAGTCGCAAAGCGCCGAATCGATTTTATCACGAATCTCGAAGTAAAATATTTATTTACTAAATTACTTCCGGTGTTGGGTCGAAGCATTCGAGGATTAACCCTTTGCACTCATATTTTTTTAAATTAACCCTCTATAGGCTCGCGCTCAAGTCACACATCAATATACCGGGTAAAATTGATTTAATTTTTGATACTTATTAATTTCATACTGCATAAATTTTATTATAATCACGAAACAAAATTCGGCCCATAGGGGGTTAGCTCAAAGGAAAATCACAGGTAAATTGAGAAACAAAGCTTTCCACACCGATGCATTATATACAGTTGAACATTAAATATCAAATTTTATAGTTGACTGAGAGTCACCTCTCGAGTGCAAAGGGTTAAATTACAGTTCTCCCAAAGTAGACAGTTCCTGTTCGCGGGAAAACATCGTCAAGAGTGTTCGCGCGGTTGCCAGCAGATGTCCGTTGCGCAGTGGTCTCCCGCGCATTCCGACGCAAGGATTCATCCACCTCTCACCACATTACTAAAATGGCACGTGTATGCTTTATTTAGCAAGATTCTCATCCTTACAATCTCTATCCGATACAAACGAAACGTCCAGCCTTTCCCTTCTTCCAGAACGCACCGAGTCTGACGACCATTTCCGATCCCGCGACATCCCGGACACAATCAACGTTCCACTTGCCGCCAATCTGAGCAGCTGCACCGATGATCTACCCGGTACATTCAAGTCTATAGTCAGTACTGAGGATTCGGCGAGTTCCTCTGAAAGTTGTTCTGCTGGCTCTGCTGCAGAGGCCCTGCCGGGCTGGGCCTGCCTTGGTCCCGGTACTGCGGGGGACCGGTGGGTCCATTGGACGGCCCAGGTGGGCCCGGTGGTCCGGGAACTTTCCCATAGTTTCCTCTGGTGGAGCCCTGGTAACTACCATATGCAGAGTCATCGCTACGTCTAGAAATATGCCCATACATGCTTTCCGGTCTCCTAGAATTAGCCGTGTTTTCAGTGTTAGCTGTGATCTGCTGCTGTTGCTGCTGTTGTTGTTGTTGCTGCTGCTGTTGTTGCTGCTGTTGCTGCTGCTGTTGCTGATGATGATTCTGTCCTGTGGGTTGAACGCTGGGTCCTGATGGGGGACTCTGGTTGCCTGGAGGAGGAGCCGGGGCACGCGCATATATGCTGGACCCTGTAGACACACCATAGATCCCGTTCTCCCTGGTGCTCAGGCTGGTGGAGATACCTCTGATGCCATAGATGCTTTGAGTGCACTGCTGCAGCTGATTCTGCATGTTCTGGTTGGTGCTGTTGTGGTTCTGGGAGGTCTGGCTCGGCCCGCTGGGTCCGCTTGGCGGTTGCTGGCCTTCTCTGGAGTTCTGCGAGCTCGCCTGGCCTATTCTGATGGGGTAGAGGCTCTGGGCTGGCACCAGAGGGCCCGGTTTAGGGATCATCAGGCCGTCCTTGGTTCCGGACGTTGATTTGGCGTAGACGCTTTGGGAACGGTTCAGGTTCGCCCGAGTCAGCGGCGGCGATTTGCAGTACAACGACTTCGTGCCACCGTAGATCGATTCGACGCGCTCCAGGGCTGTCGGCGGCGCGCTGTAGATCGAGGAGGATGCACCGGCCACCGGGCGATAGGTGGCGTACGCGCTGGGAAACTTTGGACCGGTGGGTTTGTCCAGGTCGTCATAGGTGTCCTCGTCGGACCTCATGGATGAATTGTCCCCGTCGTCCATCTCGCGCGAATCTCTGGCGCGCTTCGAGTTCAGCACGTACTCGTACAGCAGCGCGGCCACCGCGCTGCCGGACAACGGTCCCACCCAGTAGACCCAGTGATTGTCCCAGCGGTTGCTGACGAACGCCGGGCCCAGGGCGCGGGCTGGGTTCAGGAATGGACTCTGGAAGAATGATGAGTCTAATGTTAGCTGGTGATCAACTTCAGCGTCATGTATTTGTGACGGTCGTAGTTCAATGTTTTACATAATGAAAATGAGGTTAAGCATTCTTTATTATTATTGACAATTATTGATGTAATTAATTAGATTGAAGAAAATATTGAGGAGACCGTTACCGATGTAAACAAGTAGAATGATCTACAAGGGACCTATAGCTAGATTTCTAGTTACGATCGGCTATTTATTAGATTTACATTATTATAGTGATGCTCGCTTAAATTTCACAGAAACCTGCTCAGCTTCATTCTACTACACCATCCCCGCTGTCACCATCCCTGCTCGAGTCAACTCCTACAAGCAGATAGCTTTCTTCTGCTCGGTTAAATCCACTGCTACGAAACTGAAATTTAAACGAGCAACTCCTGAAGTCTACAACGGATAGCCTGCTATCTACACCATCCCTGCTGTCACCGACACTGCTCCAGTCAACTCCTACAAGCAGGTAGCTTTCTTCTGCTCGGTTATATCTACTACAACGAAACTGAAATTTAAGCGAGCAACTCCTGAAGTCTGCAACGGATAGCTACTTCTACACTATTTCTGCTCGGTCACCGACACTGTTCCAGTCAATTCCTACAAGTAAATAGCTTCCTTCTGCTCAGTTAAATCTACTGCTACAAAACTGAAATTTAAGCGAGCAACTCTCATCTACAACCGATAGCCTCTGCTTACGGGGAGAACACCGGAGAGAGCGTTTCGGTGCACGTTGTTCACCGTGCACGCACGGTAGTCTCGCGCTTCTTTTTACTGCATTGTACACACACTTTCCGAAGCAGGTGGCATCGGGATCGGGTTCTTTCGGTTCTTTTTTCTCCTCCGTCTTTCTCCGGCCCCCTTGCCCCCCGTCCGCCGCGCCGTCGCCGGGCTCTCCTCTCATCTGGCCTGTTCTTAGAGCGCAGGTGCTCTTTAAAGACGCGGACGTGGGTCCGATTCGAAAGAGACCGAGAAGAGAGACGCCTCGGATAGACCGGTTGGCCCGGGGGAACGGGAAAAGGTGCTCGCTATGACGAAATTACCGTGAACGTTCTCGGTTCGGCCCTACCGGGAAACATTAACGCTAACTGTCGCGGCGACCGGTAGCCTAACAGGTAGATCTCTCAGCGACACCATTGTAGTCTCGAATGATTTCTCTTGCAGCGGCACGCGACTGGATTCTCGATGGCGATCACGAGTACGCTCGTGATTATGGGATCAGGACACGAATGTCTTCGTTGGAGTTTGGAGTACATGAGATGATGATCTTCACTTACCGAAACTAAGGTGGCCGCTGTATATGCTGCGGCCAACACTCCGGCTGGTTTCGAGGAGATGGACATCGGCAGGGTTTTAGAGGACTCCGAGGTGAAGTGGGCGAGAACGATCAGCACCGACAGAGCTAACTCCACCAGCAGCCTCTCGATGGCTCCGTTCAGGCGACCGGGAGACGTCAAGGTTTGCGTGTTCGATGGCGTGGTCACTCTGCAACAGAAAGGGATTGCCGTTGTTAACGCTAATCGTACCGAGAACCGGTTGAATTGATGGATAACACTGCGTTTTCTTTGTTCGTTGAATTTTATATCAATTTTCGTATTGTTTGGTTCATTGGTTTGTCAATGTTTGTCTTTGGAATTGGTTTCCAGTGGAAAACAATGTGTCATCTAGTTTGTAGATAGTTATTTGACTAGTGGGAAAAGTGTTAGTCATTAATTAGTCATGATTAATCAATTTTCATATTGTTTGGTTCATTGGTTTGTCAATGTTTGTCTTTTGCATTCGTTTCTAGTGGAAAACAATGTGTCATCCAGTTTGTAGACAGTTATTTGACTAGTAGGAAAAGTGTTCATCTCGGTAAAACTATAAAATTTGATACTTAATATTAAACTTCGTACAATGCATCAATTTGAGAAATATTCAAACAAAACAGCTTTGTCCCTCAATTTAAGTATAATTTCTCGTCGAGTTCACAAAATATCCTCTCTATCTCATCAGAAGACGTTAAAATATTTCTAATGAAAAACACCCGAGCTCGAAGGGTTAATAGTTCACCCAGTGAAAACTCGCGAGAAGGATTATCGATTCGAGGCTGGAAGTATTATCGGGGCGTCGCATATGGCATCGTTTGCAACCGCGCTTCCCGGTGTATAATACGCCGATGATTTTCCCATTGAAAGTAACACCGACTCCGACACCACGGTCGCAGACCCCCGCGGCGTCCCGGTCTCCACGGTGCAATGTTTATATTAGCCGGTGCATCCTCGATCCCCCTGACTCTCGACGGCTCGGCGCCCCTTTCGTCCGTTTCTTTCGCACGAAACCCTGTTAATTTTCTCGCTTCGTACGACTGCACGGGGTCACGGGCACGCGACCTGCTCCTCCGTCGCTGCCCGCCGAGTATTGGCCGGCGTGGACGGATCCTGTTCGACCGTCACGCGTGTAAAGATTTTTTTAACACTATGAAAGATACGTCCAAAGTTTCATTTCAATTCATTTTATACAAATAACGTATATTGAAGTTTATTTAGGTTGACCGTCATATTTAATTACAGAATAATAACCGTTCATGTGGGATAGTTTAGTTAGTAAATTACCGGTCAACAATGTGTTAACTCTATGCCGTCCGGTAACACCGCGAAAACAATCGGACAAATTCCGGTGACATCACATTGGTGTCGTGTGCAAAGCTATCAAACAAATGCCGGTGACATCACATTGGCTATTTAAATTGTAATTTCTGTGGAAAGCCAATGGCCACTACTTTTTACCATGACGAGTATACTCGTCGTGACACAGTTACTGATCAACTGGTTACCTGAACATTCATTCATTGACCAGTTTCATTCAAGCTTTCCCTGACTTTCCAGATATTTCCATATTACTTCTCTACGTTTCTGTCTCGTATACCATTCTTTAACAAATATCTCAAAAAATCCTCACAAACATTCATGTACCACACAAGGAACTTTCGAATTGAATGATACTGGAATATTCAAATACTCAAAGTAACCTTGAGAATAGTTTCATTTCAACTACAATGAACAATTGCATCGTTTCTGTCTCGTATACTATTCTTTGACAAATGTCTCAAAAAATCCTCAAACATTCACGTACCACACAAGAAACTTTCGAGTTGAAGGATACTACAATATTCAAATACTCAAAACGACCTTGAGAATACAATGAACAATTGCATCGTTTCTGTCTCGTATACTATTCTTTAACAAATATCTCAAAAAATCCTCAAACACTCGTGTACCACACAAGAAACCTTCGAGTTGAATGATACTAGAATATTCAAATGCTCAAAACGACCTTGAGAACAGTTCCATTTCACCCACAACGAACAATTGCATCGGCGTTCTTCACGGAACGATCCGTGCGATCGTGAGCGATAATCGCGATGACGAATAGAGGTGGGGAGGTACACCGCGTGAAAATCGCCTGTAATGGGGAGGCCCGTTGAAAGGAGGACTCCTTTCTCCGGCGTTGATCCGCCCCGGGCTCGCGTTCTCGAGCGACACGGTTATAATCCCAATTGTGCGGTCGTGATCTGCATTTCTGATTCCATCGATTCGCTCTTTCGCAACGCGATCGCGCGCGAACTCGAACCGTCACGTCACGCGGCCAGAGGGGAGGCGAGCGAAGCTTTCATTTGCATCGGAGGGGGCAGGCTCCGATCGAGCTGCACGATCACGGCCTCCCCGGCCGTTTAGAACCGAGATCGGCCCGTAATCCGACGTTAGGGAGAACGTTCTCGCACAGGTGTGTGTACCTGTCCGCCGTTCGAGGGGCTCCAGGCTGAGCCTAAACAGCCGCGATTCGATGAGCAGAATCCGCTCGCAGGCTTTTATGAACCATACGTTTCCTTGAAATTACGAGTCGTGAAACACTTGAACCGTGAAAACTGTTGGCATCTTGCGTTCACGACTGCCATGGGTCACCGGTGACCCCCGATTGAATGGAATTACTGGTCGATTAAGACGTTGCGTACTGGTGACGAGAAATTTTGATTTTATAGGAAGACGTAACTTTGATAATTAGCAGAGCATTTAAGGAAATATTGAATTTGATTAGAACTAATTGTTCGTTTAAAATGTATTGTAACAATATACCTGAGTTTTTTTATAGATGGTTACAAGTGGATCTCACTGGAAATTCTCACAATTTAATTTTTTGATAATTAGCCGGTAGTGTTAACACTAGATTTATGGATGTTTATTCTACAGTTTATTCTATTGTTCCTAGGAAACTACGTGTTCTATAGAAATCGCGAAAATTATAGCTCGAAAATTAGGGTACTGCGTATTCGCATTCCCAAAATGATGCATTATAGGAAACTATTTTCACTAGAAATACTTCAACATTTTCTAATGAGATAAAGACGATATTCCGTGGAACTAACTTGAAGAGAAATCACATGTACATTGAGGAACAAAGCTATTTTATTTCAATATTTCTCAAATTGATGCATTATATGAAGCATAATATTAAATATCAAATTTTATGATTTCACTGTATGAAATCAAGTGAGAGTCACCTCTCTAGTACAAAAAGTTGAAAATATCGATTACTAAATAACCGGTTCATTTGAAGCTAATCGCTTCGTCTCTCCAAAATCTCGACGTTCATCCGATAAGGGTTAACAAGTAAGTTAGTTATCTATCGTTCGCAAAGAAATCGCGGGGCAAGGGGTTAATTCGAAGCTGGAAACCGAAACCGAGCGACGCCGGTGCAAAGCGATCGGAGGAGCATCTTCTCATGGGCACCCGACACCGGCGGCGTCCGGTTCTCTGATATTCTCTCACGTTTAGCGGCGAGAAGGTCCGGCGCGTTTCGGGAGGCGCGATCGTTCGCTCGGAAGACCGTTTAATCTCGTCGCGGCGTGCACTTGACTCGAGTGGCGGGGCCGCGTGCAACCTGTGCCCCACATCCGCGGCGAGGGGAGCCCGGTGAACAGCCCCCGGAGGATTACACGGGGCTTTTAAATAAATTTCAATCGGTCGCCGCGCCTCTGTCGCGTTTAATGAGCTATTGATACCGTCCGGGGCCGGCGTTGCTTGGGGTAAGGGACTCTCACGCACGCACGCACGCACGCACGCACGCGTACTCCCCTTTCGACTGGCAGTCAGCCGAGGAAAACCGCCACATGCGATTTACAGGGCAATCGGAGATCCACGAACGATTCCATTATAAAGTCTTCGCCTTTTCCCTTGTGGGAACGGTCAGGTGCCGCGATTAAAGCCGCGAAATTAGCTGCGGGGATCGATCGTGGGAAGCGTTCCGCGAGGGTGCGAGCTTGACCGCGTCCGAAACACTTGTCGGCCGCCAGTGGACAAACCCCAGAAATCGGTTACACGTGTAATGAGTATTGAAGCTGTCAGTCGAGTGTTGTTAGGTAGTCTCGGCTGTATGAAATGATTTTCCTTTGGAAAGTAGTTTTGCGTGGATAAATTCCGTTTCTCTATTTTCTATGGATGAAACTCTAAGAATCGGCTACTCGTATGATGAACATTGGAGGCTGTTAATACAGTGTTGTTAACTAGTCTCTGTTGTATGAAATGATTTTCCTTTGGAAAGTAAGAATTTTGGGCAAATATATTCCATTTCTCTATTTTCTATGGATGAAACCCCAGAAATCGGTTACTCGTGTAATGAACATTGGAGGCTGTCAGTCGAGTGTTGTTAAGTAGTCTTGGCTGTATGAAATGATTTTCCTTTGGAAAGTAACAATTTTGCGCGGATGAATTCTGTTCTATTTATGTAACTTTAGAATCGAAAATGTCTATTGTCACTGGACAATCTTCATAACTTCACCGTAATGTAATATAAACACCATATGTTTAGCTCTATATCTTACAGCTTTCGACTGTAGCATTTGTATCGCTCATACTTTAACCCTTTGCACTCCATCCTCAATTAATCTGACACAGGAAAATTAGAAAGTTTCATATTTAATATTGAATCTTCGTATGTTGCAAACGTGAAATATTGAGAGAAAATGGAGAGAATGGACAAATGGAGAATGTCTAGTATTTCCAGTGAGAAACTTCTGGAGTAAAGGGTTAACCCTCAGCACTCCAGATGGTTTTGTAATTTATCAGCAACTGCAACTAATCTTTATGGTATCTCTAGTGAAAATGAAAAATACTATAACATTCCCTCGATCTTTTATTTCCTTCTTAGTACAAAATTTGGATGCGTGGAAAATCTGATAATTTTAGGGTAGTTTCTTTGATACATTAAAATATCTAATATTATATCTGGTGCAATATTGGAGCCTACAGAGTTCAAAGGATTAACATTGAACCATATAAAATGCATCGGCGCGTGAGACACTGGTATAAAGAAACTTCCTCAATTTACTTATGATTTCTGAGTTCGTTTCAAAAAATACCATCTTTGTCTAACATCTAATATTATAACTGGTGCAATATTGGAGCCTACAGAGTTCAAGTTATTTTCCTTGTTAGTACAAAATTTGGATGTGTGGAAAATCGAATGATTTCAGGGTAGTTTCTTTAAGATTCATTGAAATATCTAATATTATAACTGATGCAATATTGCAGCCTACAGAGTTCAAAGGGTTAAATTATCGAGTTCCGTCGAGAAAACGGCTGTCCGTCCGCCACGCACCGAACGCCAGCGATGCCGGCGCTATTCGTTCAATCGGAGATTATACGGTTCGAGCGATTCGACCGGTGGAAATAGTTTCGCTCGCGCCGGAACGAGGGTGGAACGAGGGTGGAACGAGGCTGAAGGGTCGATCCGCGTTTCCAGGCTATTGTGCGGCCCCGGTCGGCCTCGCTCTTCCGCGTTTGTTCGCAGAAAAATGAAGTCTAGCTCGGCCCCGGATGGCAAAAAGCGGATGAAAAAAGGCGTCGTCCGTTTCAACGGGATCCATGCGGGACCCGGTTCAGCCGGGGAGCGTTTCGACCCCTCGCGTCTCGCTGTTTCTGCCTTATTTTTCATAATTCGCGAGGGGATGTAAGAGATTCCGCGTTCGCCAGCCTGCTACCGTTGTTCCAACGACTAAGCGTTAACCCCTTGCTTTGTGACACCGCGTGGGACTCTCTAGGAGGATTTCAAATAGAATTGAACAGATACAAATGCTATTCAGATTGTTTGAGAGCTGACTTAACCCTTTGCGCTTGAAAAATTTGTCACTGGAAATATTCAGTTTATTTTTATGAGATATAGATGACATTTCTTTAAACTTAAGGAGGAAATTTGTCATTGGAAATATTCAGTTTATTTTTATGAGATATAGATGATATTTTTTGAGACTAATTTAAGGAAATTTGTCGCTGGAAATATTCAGTTTATTTTTATGAGATATAGATGATATTTTTTGAGACTAATTTAAGGAAATTTGTCGCTGGAAATATTCAGTTTATTTTTATGAGATATAGATGATATTTTTTGAAACTAATTTGAGGAAATTTGTCACTGGAAATATTCCATTTATTTTTATGAGATATAGATGACATTTTCTGAAACTAATTTAACGATAATTCACAGATAAATTAAACAAAGCTATTTTATTTAAATACTCCACATTGCAAAATGTAATTTTAATTTAAAATACTGAATATTCAACTTCATAGTTTTGCGAAAACTACCTTAAGATTATTAGATCTTCCAGATGTACAAAGTTTGTACTGAGAAGGGAATTAAATTAAAGGGAATTAAAGGTCTAAGAAATGTTATAACATAGTTAATTTTCAGTAGGACTACTATCAAACTTGGTAGGAGTTGCTGACAAATTACAAACTTTGTGGAGTGCTAAGGGTTAAATTCTATTTGAAATCTTCCAGTATCTTCCATCCTTTCCACAGAAAAATCATAGAAATTGACTTCGTAACACCGAATGAGTCCGTCGAAGTCTCCGAAACTTTCGAGCATATCCTAAAATTCTGCGAGTTGTTATTTGAACGTGTCCGTGTTGTTTCAGGAGGTCCGGCCAGAAATACGAGCGATTCCAGTGATTTTTCACGGGCGCCTTGCGAGTTTCCGGCAGAGAGCCGGCGTCCGTGGAAGAAATTCGAAGCGACGAAGTAAGGGCGGCCAGGGGGAGGGAGGAGTCCCTTTGAAAGAACGAGCGCGAAGCAGCTCGGATCAAGATTCTATTCCCTTTTCTGAACGGGAGGAAACGGCCGAAGAAAGGCAGCAGGAAGCGCGTACACCCACGAGCATTCTCTTCTTTTCGGCGAGCCCACTACAATGAGATCCGCGCGCGAGCTCAACGAAGAAGCTTGTCGAGAGCTTTGCTTAACGCTGAAACTACCGAGCAATTAACCCTTTGCACTCGAAAGTTTTTCACTTGAACTATATTCTATACTTCCCCATTAGACGTAGACAAGATTCTTTAACACTAGGTTTACGGGCATTTATTGTACAGTTTATTCTATTGTTCCTGGGGAAGTTGATATTCGTTCATTTAGATTTTGGAAATTCTAGATGTAGAAATAGACAATCAGGATTCATATTCGTGTAATTGGATCAACGGAAACCGATTGAAACGTTTACCAAATAATGTTTATAAAATTCAATCTGCGTCAAATTGAAATTCCGTAAACCTAGTGTTAACGATAATTCATAGATAAATTAAGAAACAGAGGTGTTAACACTAGGTTTACGGACATTTACTGCGCGGTTTATTCTGCTACTCCTAGAAAAATACATTTCCGTTCATTCGGATTTTGGAAGTTAGAGATTTAAAAATAGTTAATCAAAGTACATATTGATATAATTGCGTCAATCAAAGTCGACGTAAATATATACCAAATAGTGTCTATAACATTCAATACGCATTAAATTGATGCGCTTCGCAAACCTAATGTTAAAAGTGTGCAGCAGTGAGTTAAAGAGTCCATAGACACCAACGACGCGCAGCAAAGAAAGCAGGACACTTTCGGTGCAATCTAATAAATGGAAGGAACGTGTTCGTAGAAGCGCCGGAACGCTCGTAAATTGTTCTTTTTCTGGATTCAGCCAGCATCATCTCGAGCGGCACCGTTCAGTAACGGATCGACGTTTCTGAAGGCGGAAAACATCTGTCGGGGCCACCGAGCGGACCGGCGCGTTCGATCCTGGCCGAAAGGGAATCATTTATGGGCCACTGAGGCTCCTTTTGTGAGCCGGGAGCTCGCGGCGCGCGATGCTCGAAAGGACCATGGCCAGAGAGACGTATTCCTTTTGTGCAACATGTGGCCGGCACGTGTTTCCCCGTAGAAAGCCACGCGGTCTCCGCCGCCGACGCCGCCGCGCCGGGCCACGATTTATACAGGATCCATAGAGAAGGATCCGCAACGATCCACGGACAGCTGCTGCTCTGCCCGGCTCTTCCTCTCCGCCTTAACAGGTCAATAGGATCTTTTCATCCTGGCATCGTCACGGCAACAGGCATTTTCTCCTTTCCCCTATTGTTGCACAGTCGGCTGGAAGCTGCTGGAAGTTACTGGACTGATCTTTACTATGAAAGATGTACATCATTCCACGGGAAGAGAGATCAAGGAATCCGTCGCTCGAAGATATTTTATATTTTATTCTATTCTGGGAAATGTTCTATTGGGTTCTTTAATACGTTCAGCATGAGAATCTTGAGGATTTTATTGTAGTTATTCCGTTGTAGGGAATAAGTGCAATGATTAACGCTAAAGCTACAGAGCAGTTGAGCTGATCTTTTGAAATTCCTTTGTAGCAACTCCAAGAGTGCATGGAAACTTGAATTGGATTAGGATTCAGTTTACGTATCGCTAAATTGATTTGTTTAACCATTTATCAAAGAAACGTCTGTTATCTTTTTAATAATTGAGAAGAAAGAAATCAGGAGTGGGTCGTTTTGACCTGTCTGGTAGTTTTAGTGTTAACTACTTGGCGTTACTGTACTTGTGTTACGCTATTATTAGTTTAGTTATGTTACTGAACACTTTCATTGGACGTTATGATTATTTCTAAGTAATAGAAGTCAGTCATCGATCATTGACATGGCATTTAATGTGTTAAGCTTAACCTTTAGCAGTTTTTGTAGTTAGACATTTGATTTGATTGCAGCCTACTTATTTTCATTTTTATATTTGCTTGCATCACGATTGTACCATTCAAAGGTACCGTTTCAGCGATCTCCAAATATTATGGAATAAGTAATTATTAAGCTATAATTGAATAAGTATTAAGTTGTAATCGAATCGAATAACGTCGACGTTAATCTCAAAGTGAGGCTGCATCTTTCATTTTCAAAATCATTTTCAAAACCATTTCGAATATTCAATGCTTCGAAGATATCAATAATTGCTAAACAAAAAAACCGAAACCAGTCATTTTGGTACAGTAGTTCTAATGTTAAACTAAATTCCACAGTGAACTGGTTGATTCCATCGGTCGGAAACGGTCGAGGCTGCATCTAATCCGCGCAGGCTGCGATCGAGGAACGGAAAGATCCTCGAGGAGGAACACGTGGTTGCGACCATCTGTTGGCATCCTGCTCCGGCCCGATCGACCTAAGCCGTCCCCGTGTTCGCCTCGCAGCTCCCTTTCTTCGTCGGCGCTTCGGCGTCGATTCTTTTTTACGCCTTCGCGTTTACAACTGTTCTTTAACCGTAACGATCGAGGCGAGCACGCGGACCCCGAGGAAATCATTCACCGGGCCCCTGCAATTACCCTCTAAACCGTTCGCAATTAAGTACCGCCGGCCAGCCTCGGATTCACTCCGATTTAATCAAAGGTAATGGCGGCCGCGTTCACGTTGCAATGATTTACAAAAATATTTATGTTTCAGCCGGATGATTGCTGCACAGGGAAAGCTGCCGCGTGCATGTCAAGGTAATATTCACTTTATTACAGTTCTGTGATATATTATGAAACATGTGCAGATAGAAATGTATGCATCATTGATCCTGTTAACCGCTTGTTCTAATTTACTGTCGCTGTTGAGCTTGTGTAGGATTTTACTAGCAATAATTTGGAAGAAATTAATTAAACCTTCTTGTTTTACTTTCAGTGGATGCTTCGTTCGGAGATGATGCATTGGTAATAGGGAAATAGTTTGATCTGTGGGGAAAACATTGGGTTTTCTTGAATCAAGAAATCTTGTCAATCTAGAAGTCTTGTTAATCTAGAAGTCTTGTCAAACTAGAAGTCTTGTCAGTCTAGGAATCTTGTCAGTCTAGGAATCTTGAATCAATCTAGAAATCTAGAATTAATCTAGAAATCTTGAATCAATCTAGAAATCTTGAATCAATCTAGAAATCTTGAAACAATCTAGGAATCTTGTTAATCTAGAAATTTTGAATCAATCTAGAAATCTTGAATCCATCTAGAAATCTTATCAATCTAAGAATCTTATCAATCTAGAAATCTTATCAATCTAAGAATCTTATCAATCTAGAAATCTTGAATCAATCTAGAAATCTTGTCAATCTAGAAGTCTTATCAATCTAAAAATCTTATCAATCTAGAAATCACGTCATTAGTCATTATGCAAGCTGTTAAAAAGAAATAATACAAGCATCAATGAATAAAACTAGATTACTCAAAAATCTCTAACCGCGTTATAGAAAATATGGTATCGATTGTTATCATTTAAGTGGTCTAAACATTTTCACACATTTGCAGAGCGAGCGTCCCGTCCACTCCAGTTCTCGGCGCTCCCGAGGAACGTTCGTCAAGTGGCCGTTCAGCTTCTCGTAGTTTATATTTTCATAAGAAGAAGAGGCCGAACAGGAGGAGCCGCGCTAGGCGTAAATTCTCCGAGCGACGAACTCAAATATTTAGCTTAGCGGAGACGGCCGGGCGTCGGTGGTTTCAAGAGGTAGTTTTTAAGGCTGGGCCACGTGTTCCGCGCCTCGTCTTCTCCTCCCGACCGGTGACAATTTATTTTTACTAACGAAGTGGCGTCCCCGGTCCCATCGGATCGTGTACGTTCCGCGCCGCGGTTAACACATTGCCTACCGGCAACGAGAAATCTTGTTTTTAGAGAAAGATACTTAGCTATGCAGCTTTGTCAATTACCATAGTATTTAAAAGGAATATTAAATTTGATTCGAATTTGTTATCTGTTTAGAATATATTACATAATAATATGATATAAGTTGATCTCACTAAAAATTGCTATCTGCACAATTTGTTGAAAATTGCTGGTACGCAATGTGTTAACACTAGGTTCACGTCAGTCTGACGCATTCTGAATTTTTTAAACATTATTTAGTAAGTACTTATGTCGATTTCTATCGATGCAATGACAAACATGCATTTCAAATGTATTTTTCTGAATCTTGAACTTGATCTTCATCTTGAATTTTATCTTCAATTTTTCATTTTATAATTTTCCTGCATTTAATCGAGTGCAAAGGGTTATACTTCTAATTATTAGAAGTCAGCGTATTGACAGTATATAAAGCTATCAATCATCACAGAAACATTTCAAAGATATTTTATACTGCGACACAAAAACAACGTAAAAATTCAGAATTCAAAGGGTTAATCTCGCGTTGTAACTTCCACAAACATTACTAACATTCATAGTAAAATAACCAATGCATCAACAATGTCAACAACATTTCTATAGAAAATCAGCGTATCATCACAGAAACATTTCAAAGATATTTTACACTGCGAGAACAGTGTGAACGTCGATATCGTTCGAATAATTGTAGACGTGTATTTCCCGACGCCTGAAATAACGTTCCTAAAGAGGAGTAGTAAGAGACCGCGTCTGAGGAGGAGGAGGAGGGTGGCGGAGGAGGAGGGAGGTCTGTGGAACGGCCGAGGCTGTAAAAGCTGAAATCGCGACCGCTCTTTGTGCGGACGGTAAAAGGTGTTCCATGGAGCAGGTAAAGCATTCCTGCTGAAATGGCTCTACCTGACCCACCTGGCTTTCACGTTGCATTTTCGGCCGAACAACAGTTTCTCTCCTTATACATAAAGGGAGCTCCGCCGCGTGCTGGCCGGAACGCCACGATTTTTCCCGCCACGATCCCGCCAATTTCATTCGACTGTAAACTTGCCAAATTTCCTCGAGCGTTATCTCTTAAACTCCGCGTGTCCCTCGCGCCACCGTCACACTTTCTCGCTGCAACTTTCAACGCGAAAGTGCTCCGCGAGTCAGCTTGTAATCCTTCGGACCCTCGAACCGAGGGACGTTACGCGATCGAATTAACACTAGGTTTACGGGCATTTATTGTCTTCATTCTATTATTCCTAAAAGAATCGATGCTCGTTTATTTAGACTGTGGAAACTGGAGATTTGATAGTAGGTGGGGTACATGTCAGAGTGATTAATCAAAATCGGCGTAAACATTTACAAAATATTTCTAAAATCCAATATGCGTCAATTTCACGTTCCATAAACCTAGTGTTAACACTTTGACTGCCACGTTGATCACCGATGACCGGAGCTTCCAAATTGAGAATAATTGCAATTTGTCAGACAACTGACGTCGAATGGAATTATTACATAGCGTGAATTACTAGATAATTTCGATACCAAATAACAAGTAACTGTTCCTCTTTATTTTTCCTACGAGAGAATAAGCGAGACATAAAACTCTGAAGGTTTTCGTGGCAGTCAACGTGTTAACTCAGATTCCGAAGGTCCGTCTTTGACGCGAAAATCTCGGAGGAAGTCGTTTCAGCAGAGGGACACGTTCATAGATGGTACGCAATATCCTCAGCTTTCTGAAGAACCCATTGATATTGGGTTCTTAAGTCCCCGTTGAATAAACCAACCGTGGTTTCGGGTCTTCCCCGAAGATTCTCCGATCGATCGAACGTGTAACGACGTTCCATCGTAAGGTTTCTGGTTTTCCGAGTATTTGAACCTTGAGACGTTTCGTAAACGGTGTTGCGTCCTCGCGCCACCGTCGATTGAGAAATACTCTTCCACTCCGACGCGACGGGTCGCAATGACGACTCGCTCAAAGGCATTAAAACACGCGAAAGAGAAACAACGAAAGAACGGTACGAACAAAAGGAGAACTCTCACCGATTTCAAGAAAATCGTTCAATTTTCACACCAGAGTCACGGGACTCAATTCGACGGGTATTGAGTTTTCTGAACTTGTAGAAGAAGTATCGCGATACTTGCCACAATGGAAACAATTATAATTTATAAGATAATGAATAAGAAATGAAAATATTCAACGACGTACTAGATAATATTGTAACGTAAGAATTGTGGTAGCTAGTAATTAATAATTTTTCGTGGCAGTCAACGTGTTAACTCCAGTTTCATTTTGCATAGTGAGGTCGCGAATAATATTAACCCTTTGTGGACGAATATAAATTTATATTATTATGTTGTTTCCAATGTTATTAGTAAGGAGAATCGTTTACACTGGTCTCTACAAATTAGCTATTCTCTCAAATGCATTTAGACATCAGTTTTATTCACAGGTGTGATTTTGTCTAGATGTTTTTGCATTGCATTGTCATGTTATTTTCAATATTATCAGTAAAAATAATTGTTCACGTTGATGTCTACGAACTATCTATCTTTCAAAATGCATTTCAAATCAAACGTTACAATGATACAGAGTTATCAAGGAAAAAATGCGAAAGAAATATGGAGCAAAGAGTTACCTCTCCGAATCAGCAGTCAAATACACTTGATATTTTTAGTAAAAATGATTGTTCACATTCATGTCTACAAACTATCTATCTTCTCACAATGCATTTCAAATCAAACGTTACAATGATACATACTTATCAAGTAGAAAATGTAAAAGAAATGTGGAGCACAAAGCGTTACCGCTCCGAATCAGCAGCGAAATACATTCGACATTCCGTTGCAGGTGCGAACGGGACAGAGGCAGGTCGGCGAGGCACGAAAACCCGATCAGATTCTGGAAGAAGAACGCGACGGCGCGCGAGCAATGATTTCATGGGGCAGGAAACGGCGCGATGCGGCTGTCTCTTCGCTGGACATCCGGCGAGCCACGCGCACCGCGTGTCTGGCCCGACGTCACAACACACCTGCTTCCTCACAGCTGTTTCCTCGGTCCGTGGTGGCAAACTCCCCTGACAAATAGGTTTATACCACCGCGTTCCTTCCCCCCTAGGCGCGGCCGATCGAAAAACGTAGAGGAATCCCGCTGGAACTTCGGTAAACCTTGTCTCATCTTTCAATTCGACGGACATTGAATTCTTTAGACTGTTAACCGGTAACTGTTTAACCAGTTAACTGTGGAATTTAATTCGAAGAATCATTGTGCGCGAAATAAAATCAAATAATGATGTTTGTACTCGTTATATGCAGGCGAAATGCACTTAAAATATATCCCAAAGAGGAACTAAAGCGAAACAAAGAATTACATGTTTGTCTCGAAAAGTAAATAATCCATCGTTGAAAGGGTTAGAGTTTAAGAGTTTTAAGAGATTCAGAGTTTTAAGATGACGTGTATACTCGTCAAGCACGGTTAACTGGTTAAGTGGATTTTGATTCGTGCAATTGTGCAAATATTCAATGCAATACTTTTGAAGCAACAATGTTTAAGAATTATACAGACGATCACGAGAAACCTCGTTTTTCTATAGACACTTAGCTATACAACTTTGCTAATTGCCACAGCCTTTAAGAAAATATTAAATTTGATTCTGATTGATGACAATATATCTGAATTTTTGTGTGTATAGTCGTATAAGTTGATCTCATTGAAAATTGCCATCACGATTCAGCTTTCTGAAAATTAACCGGTACGCAATGCGTTAACACGTTGGGATTTTCAGCGAAACGAAATTCTCGCGTTAAACAATATCGAATATCCATCGACGTCTCTCCGGGGTCGTGGATTGATCGTCGTCGTCGTCGCGGACGACACCCGTCATCCCGCAGAGACGCGACCGCCCCCTGACCAGCATACGACCGCACAAAGAGACAACAAGTGCGCGATATGTACCGAAATAATAATCGAACAATGCTCTAGTTAACCGGTCGAGTTCGCCATCCCTCCGAGGATAGATAGAGACCCTCCCCGGGGACCCGGGGAGCAAAAAAGACACGAAAGGGGCCGCGCGAAGAGGGGTGGCGCCGTATTCTTGCATCTGTTGCAAATGAGACGACGCCGGCGGTGGGCCTGGCGTTTGTAAAACACACGTATCCTCGCGTCGTACGCAGGGGTGGGTTCTGGGATACAAATACAGTGGAAAAAAAGAGGAGGAAAATAGAGACGAGGAAAAAGCCGGGCCGATAAATCGTAAACCGAACCGCGAGGGGTGAGCCAGATATATATTACGGGAGAATCGGAAACCGCGAGAGAGGGAGAGAGAGGGAGAGGAGAGGAGCAGCTAACTATCCGTAAAGAATTTACTATCGCCGGGGTACAAGATTTTTCCATTACAAGATCGGAGATGTCGCTGTCATTTTTTCCGAGGCCGTTTTCCGGGGGCTGGCGCGTCGCGTTTTGGGCCTGTGCGTCCGTTCGCTGAAATTCAGGGAGTTTACGTTAACCCCTTGCCGTGTTATTTACCTTTGCTACTGTAGCGACTAAATAGTTTGATTCAATATGAGTCTTATGGCAATCGGTTTCAAGCATTTTGGAAGCTTTAGTCACTGGTGACCACCATGGGTCGCGTTAACGCGTTGACTGCCATAAGTTCGAGTGTTTTTTGCAGTAAGATTGATTCCTTTGTAATAGAGGAAAATAGTATTAGAATAATCATTGACGTTTTGATTACTAAATTTACTAAATGTTTTGATTCGATATCGGTTTTCTTATGGCAATTGTTCTCAAGCATTTTGGAAGGGTTGATAGATATTCGATATTGTTTAACGCGTTCACTGTCACGAGAATTTCGTTTTGTAACGATACATGTCCTTTTGTACTAGGCAAATGGTGTTAGAAATAATTATTATTGGTTTAGTATCAGAGTAGTAATTATTTAATAATTTGAAAAATTGAGTTTGTAACTTTGCATTAGTCGCAACGAGCATCGTTTATATTTTATCAGAGAATGTTGAATATTTCTAGTGAAAAACTTTCTAAATCTTCTGATTTAAAATCAAGTTTTTTATTGTAATTGTTCTTCAACACTTTGGAAGCTCCGGTCATCGGTGACCACCGTGGCAGTCAACGTGTTAAATGCGATAGATTTAATTCTTGAATCGTCGAGACGTTTCCCAGAATTCCCCGTGCGTTGAACCTGCAACAGGGCACAGGTCCACGCAGGTTGCGCGAGCGCTCGTGAACCCCCGGACCATTCGGGTCGCAGGAGGGTCGCGGAACAGAACGATGCCCCTATGATTCGAACGAGCCCCATAAAATTTCATCGATACTCCCCGAACAGAAATAGCGGTATCACCCCCTAGCCGGTCGTAGACCATCGTGACAGTCATTATCCTTCCATTAACGTTTCGGTCTCGGGAAAGCTCGCGAGTTTTCCTCCGTTGCGACCATTGAAACGTTACGAAACGCGACTAATCAACTCGGACAGAAGTTGTAAGGTATCTTCGATGACAATGGATAAAATAGAGAAACCGAGTCTATTCGCACAATTGTGATTTTTCAAGTGAAGATCTATATTGAGATGCGAAATTGTTAAGATTTTAATTGTTCTATGTTGAGAGGTGGAATTGTTAAGATTTTAATTGTTCTATGCTGAGAGGTGGAATTGTTAAGATTTTAATTGTTCTATGCTGAGAGGTGGAATTGTTAAGATTTTAATTGTTCTATGCTGAGAGGTGGAATTGTTAAGATTTTAATTGTTCTATGTTGAGATGCGAAATTGTTAAGATTTTAACTCTTTGAACTCTGTAGGCTCCAATACTGCACTAGTTATAATATTAGATATTTTAATGAATCAAAGAAACTACCCTACAATTATTAATTAAGTATAATATTAAATATCAAAATTTATAGTTTCTCTGTACAAAATCAAATGGTAAGCGAGAGTCGCCTCTCGAGTGCAAAGGGTTAAATGGTAAAATTGCGACACTACAAATAAACATAGAAGAAAATTGTTAAAACAGGTAGACGTCGCCATAAAATAGAACCGCCAAGGGTTAACGCGAGCGACGCAGCCACGCGTCCCGTTGCCCCGTCGATTCCGTCGTCGGCCGGCGGTTTCCGGCCGTGACGTTAATTCCGAGCGTGTGTGGCGGCGAGAAAGAAGGGACAGCCGGGAGGCCGAGGGCAGGGGGAGGACAATGATCCTCGGAAACGCGGAGAGAAACATCTGCCCGGCTCCGGCCGGATCACCGGCGCGTCTTCCCCTTCAACCAGAGAGAACCGATCGCGTCGTGAAACTTGTCCCACCTTCGCCGTGCATAGGTATTCATTATCTTCGTCTTCGGCGTGCACACACACGTATACACACACGTGCGTCCCGCGCTCCCCTGGCCGACTCTCGCGGATCTTTTTTGGTCCACGAAACATCTGCGGCAGCTGCGAAGCGGTGGCCTGCCGCAGGACTCGAGGAACGAGGCAGGTGCTCCGAAGAAGCTTCTCTCGGTTCTCCCTTCCTCCTCCTCCTCCTCCTCCTCCGACGACGACGGTGCTGTTGCTCTGTTCCCTTCTGCCCTCCGTGTACCGGCTGCCAATTACGCGTGCCTTTTTCTGCCCTTTCTCTCGCTCGCCGCGCGTTTCGCCGCTTTTCGATGCCCCTTTCCCTGTCCACGCGCTGTTTCCTAATCTTTTCGCCCCGTCTTTTCGATGCCCGGCCACGCAGGGGTAGTCGACTGGTCGAAGCGCCATTTTGATATGTTCCTTCTGGAGGATGGCGTTCGGTCGAAGGATATATGAATTGTATCTTCGATGCAGGTTTAACCCTTTGCGAACGAAGACTCTTTGAAGTACGAAGCTTGCTATGTGAAGGTGAATTATATATTGAATGCTTGAAAAATAGAGAGGAAGCTGTACACTGATCTCTTGCTATTGAAGTAATTAAGCCATTCGTTTGCGACTTAGTATTCTAAGGATGAGCATTTAATATTGCTGAAATGTCGATATTCGTCCACAAAGGGTTAACTGTTCACGGACGAGCTGGAGAACGTTTGACACTGGATTTATGAGAGTTTAGTTTAGTCTAGAGTTTATTAACCGAAAATTTGTAATATGGTTTAACGAACATGAATATCATTGAGTTGTGTTAAGTTTAAGTGGAGCGTTATTGTTCCTGGTGACAATCTGTATGGTTTATACTCAATCTAGACATAGAAGAAGCAGGGAATGTTTTCCTTTAGTACATTATTAACGGTAAATAATTCTAATGAATGCATATATGAAATTAAATCGTAAGGCAAGGGGTTAAGGAATAAGTATTGATAGAGGCGATAGAAATACTCGTGGCAGTGGACGCGTTAATTATCGAAAACGCATTGATCTCTCATTGTTTGAGCGATAGAATTATTCCTTTGATTTTTAGAAGAGATCCTAATTATTGATTCAAGAATAATCAGGAATCACTGAAGTACCATTAAATGGTACAGTTCCTACTACAAATGAATATAGGAAAAACTATGAAAATAAGTAGACACCAAATCGAATGTTGAGTCTGACTTATTTGGTAGTTCTAGTGTTAATATGAAGTACCATTAAATGGTACAATTCCTACACTACAAATGAATATAGGAAAAACTATGAAAATAAGTAGACGCAAAATCGAATGTTGAGTCTGACTTATTTGGTAGTTCTAGTGTTAATATGAAGTACCATTAAATGGTACAATTCCTACACTACAAATGAATATAGGAAAAACTATGAAAATAAGTAGACGCAAAATCGAATGTTGAGTCTGACTTATTTGGTAGTTCTAGTGTTAATATGAAGTACCATTAAATGGTACAATTCCTACACTACAAATGAATATAGGAAAAACTATGAAAATAAGTAGACGCAAAATCGAATGTTGAGTCTGACTTATTTGGTAGTTCTAGTGTTAATACGAAGTACCATTAAATGGTACAGTTGCGACACTACAAATGAATATAGGAAAAACTATGAAAATAAGTAGACGTTGCAAATAAAATGAAATGTTGAGTCCGACTCGATGTAAGACTGCCAAGGGTTAAGATCGTGTTTCGTGTGTTTTAGAACCGGACACTGCGAGCCTGGACGCACCTGGAGGTCGGCATTGCGAGAGACGGAGGCGGCTGAGGAGCCGGTCGTGCCCCACGGGCCCCCTTTTTCTCCATTTTTCTCTCGCGATATTCGACGCACGAGCGGCACGTGCACAGGCCTGAGTTGCAGCGGCGGGCCGAGTCTCCGCCGGATGAGGTCTCGTTCCGCAAGATCATCGGGCCCGGACCTCGATGCGCCAATTACGGACCGCCCGAAGACTTACGGATTAATTGTAATTCCAACGTACAACGTACCGAACGCAATATTGTAACCACCGTTTTTGTCGCCGCTACACACCGCAATTTCAATTGAATTTTTAAGATCGCTTCGTGGAAATTATAAACGTGCGTTCTTTGGACCTCGATCGACTTGTATTCTAGTGTAGGTATTTACTTGTTCAGATTACTTGAAAAATATTAGAAGAAAATGTGTGAAAATATTGATGTATTAATATGATTAATTTAAGAGCTATGATATTAGATCGTTGAAACTCGTCTAAAGTGGGAGAAATCTGGTAGTTCTAATGTTAAAGACTTGAAGCGTAGAAACTTGAAATGTAGAACTGAAGTGTAGAAACTTGAAATGTAGAACTGAGGTGTGAAGACTGAAGAACTGTACATTGTTCTAGAAATGGAGGACATTGTTGTGTTTTGAGAGTATCAGTTTCCGTGAAACAGTTCACGAATAGTTGTGTCTACGTCAAACATCCGTCTAGAGATAAGAATATTCTCAAGCTAGCACAATCTAGCGTAGTCGATTGTACTCTAGGAGCACAGTAATATTCTTTATGGCCTCTATACACGTTGAAACTCGCGGCGATGCAGGCTACAAGCGATGGGTTTGAGTCTTCCAAAGTTTCATGGTACATATTGCACTGAAATAAAAAGTGGAAAGGCTGAAACACGTCGCTATAAGTGATGATTAAACTTTGCAATGTTGATGAAACTTTGCAATGTTAATGAAACTTTGTAATGTTGATGAAACTTTGTAACATAAATTTCACAATTTGTAAAGCGTGCATCATGAAACATTGAAAAACTCAAACTCATCACTTACAGCGATGATGAAACTTTGTAACGTAAATTTCACAATTAGCAAAACCTGCATCAAAACCATGTAAAACCCAATCCATCACTCATAGCTATGAGTCTGAGCCTCTTCCACTCTTTGAGTGCAACGTGCATCATGAAACCTTGGGAGACTCGAACCCATCGCTATAAGTGATGAAACTTTGCAATATCGATAAATCTTTATAACATAAATTCCACAATTATCAAAACCTGCATCAAAACCTTGTAAACCCAACCCATCACTTCTAGCGATGGGTTCGAGTCTCCCAAAGCTTCACGACAAAAAGTGGAAAATTCTCAAACTCATCACTGACAGCGATTCCTGTACCGCCGCATGGTGAAAAGGGCCCTTTAGGATTTATCAGTGGCGCGTTGTTTGCGCTGCGCGATACGCGACATTCGCTGTAACTCCCGAGGTGCGTCCGGAACACCTTCGTAAACGTTGTTCCAACTGGCCCGGCATGCGCGTCGTTAAATATATTTGTCTTCTACGCGCGGGAGTAGCTGTCCCCGTCTCGAGTCCCAGAAAAAACAGCGCGCGGCCTGCTCGGCTCTCCCGTATCTGGCAGCTGCTCTCTCGAGCGCCGCGTATCTCGTTTTTCCTCGGGCATCGGGCACGTCTTCCGTGCTCCCGGGACAAAATCAAGGAATCCCCGGCGTTTTTCCGTCATCTCTCACCGGGGACCTTGTCTCGAATTTCCTGCGCGCTGCAACTCGCGTGTAATCGTGATCCGCGTCAACCTCTCGCTTTCTAACGTGTCGGGCCCGTGGTGAAGATTTTCGACTAGATTTAACGTTAGAATTATTGGGCAATAGGAGAGCTGTTTCTAATTTCTTATGAAAATTAGGGAAGATTTCTTGAGGTTCGAGCTTTCTATTGTTGCATTTGTGTATGGACTTTATTTTGAAATTTAGGAAAGGAGCTTTGTTATCTTAATAGTGGCGAGATAAGAATGTTGTGAATTTTGTTTAGGTTTAGGGTTGATGGATATGAATGTTTATTCATTTCAAGTTGAAGTGAATGTTCTTCTGCAATCAATTATTGTTATACTTAATATATGCTATATATATTATATATAATATAGAAAGTATAATAATATAATATATTGTATGTGATATAGTATAATAGTAGAATATATTATATGTAATATAGTATAATAATGTAATATACTATATATAATATAGTAGAATAATATAATATATTATATATAGTATAGTAGAATAATATAATATATTATATATAATATAGTAGAAATATTATTATAATATTATTATTATTATTATCATTGTATTATTATACTATATCACATACAATATATTATATTATTATCCTTAAGAGCAAACACAGACATAGAATACAACTAGAATATTTCTCCCAATAAATCAGCAATAGAAAGTAGCATAGTATTAAAATTGACAGATTCATCATAGAGCAAATTGTTCAAACTAAGCTTTCCTCGTGGTCTCTAACAATCTTCACATCTTCCACCGGATTTGAATGAAAGCAAATTTTCTATTCACTCTATTTTCTGTCTCCTTCCAGGTACGGAGGGTCGGCGAGCAATAGGATGTTTCGTGTCAGGTGAACTTACCCGTACAGCATGGCAGCGCCTGCAATCCCGCCTCCGCATTGTGCCGCGATGTACAGAGCAGCGCGCAGCAGGGAAATCCGTCGACAGAGAGCGAAAGACACCGAGACAGCTGGATTCACGTGGCCACCTGCGCGTCGAACCATTTGATTGTTATTATCTGCTCGCTGGCATCGAGGCGACGATTCGCGATCGTCGATCGTGTTCACGAATATTTTAACACCGCACCGAACAAGTTCAAGTGATTCGTCATAATCCGAATAATTGCAACGAACACTTCGAAACGGGTCACTCGTACTCGTCCGGTTGTTTCAGTATTAACCCTTTGCACTCGAGAGGTGACTCTCAGTCAACTATAAAATTTGATATTTAACATTGAACTGTGTACAATGCATCGGTGTGTGAAATATTGGGATAAAAAAGCTTTGTTCGATTCACTTGTGATTTCTCTTCGAGTTCCTTTAAAGCAACATCGCCTTTGTCTAGTTAGGAAATGTTAAATATATCCAGCGAAATACTTTCGAGTGCAAAGGGTTGAATCTAAGAAAATGTCATCTGTATCTCATTAGAATTGAATATTTCCGGTGAGAAACGTCTGGAGTGCAAAGGGTTGACGCGTCGAATGCCGAACGACTTATATAAAAATATAGAAAATGAAAGTAACGTAGTATCAACTTATGTAACTGAATTACGTTATTTAATTAATTATTTTTCCTCCGTGGAAACGTCACGGAGGTCACCGCTGGCGCGTCGTCGCGGTCGCAGTCGGCCCTGACGATAGTTCATCTCGATTGACTCGTTAACCGACTCTAGCGGCCGATGGAAATACGGAACACTACCGGCCAAAAGTTTGGAATCGTCGGTGTTCGTTGAATCCTGTCGCGCGACGAAATCGATTGAACTGTCCTTAATTCGGCGCATTCGTACGAATATCTTGAAACGATTCCGAACGTCCAGCTGATATATTACAACGTCAGCCGCGAGTACGTTCCGCGCAATGACAACTTGAAATTCCTTAGCTATTCGACGCGAGTTTTCAATTTGCACTCCGGTTTTTCACTACTCAGTGCTTTCTAATGAGACGCAGATGAGATTTCCTGAAATTGAATTGTCGAGGAATCGCACTACATTCAGGAAGATCTTTCAATGTTTCACGTACTGATGCGTCGCGCAGTTTAACCCTTTGCACTCCAGTTTTTCACTACTTAATATGTACTTTCTAATGAGACGCAGATGAGATTTCCTGAAACTGTATGAATAATGTAATTTATTTACATAAGTTGATATTACGTTATATTCATTTATGTAATTAAATTACATTATCATCGCAGGTTCACCTTGTCGAATTATTAAGTGGTACTGCTTATAATATAGAGAAGTTTTCAAACAGTCATCGTTTAATCGAATGAATCATAGTAAATCGATTCGGTTGAGGTCACCGGTGACCCCCATGGCATCCAATGTGTTAACCGACACTTTGATCCCGTAATCGGCATCGTTCTCGTTACGCTTCTAGGCTGCTGAATCGAAAGCTTCCACTTTGAACTGTGATATTCGATTCAACGTCACAATATTGTTTATTTCTTTTGTCAAGCATCTATGTACTATTTGTTAACGTGTAACCTAGTTTAACTAAGTTACACGTTCTTGTAACGCGAGGCACGACCGAGCAGGACGGTCCTGGGTCAAATTTAATTGCACGCGAGGGTTAAAGCGCATCCGGTTCGCATTCTACGCGCCGTATCAGCCGGAGCTTTCGATTGGCGAAGGAAACCGCTCGGCAATTGTTCTACTGTACAGAACGGAACGTGTTGAAGCGTTAACGCGTTGACTGTCACGGTGGTCACCGGTGACCGGAGCTGTCGAACAAGATACAGTAATCCGACTGATCCTAACGAAAACATTCGAACAGTAACCTAAGAACTATAGTACCAAATAATTGATAATTCTCCTTGTGTCTTCGCTAACAAGTGATACATACACCACTGCAGTTTCATGGCAATCAATGCGACACGTTGACTGTTATGAGAAGTTCGAGTGTTTTGTTACAGTAAGATTAATTCCTTTATAATAGAGGAAAATAGTATTAGAAATAGTTATTAACGTTCTGATACTACAGAGCACATATTACACTATTAACTATCTTCTTACTAAATGTTTTGATTCAGTATCAATTTTTGTATGGCAATTGTTCTCAAGCATCTTGGAAGCTCCGGTCACCGGTGACCACCAAATAGTATTAAAAATAATTATTAATGGTTCAGTACCACAGTAGTAATATTACACTATGATCTAGCTACTTGTGTAACTAGATATTCTGACTTAAAATCAAGTTTTTTATTGAAGAGAATTTCTAGCGTTTTGAATAGTAATGCTTACTCTTTAATAACAAAGGCGAATGATGTTGAGGAGAATCATCAATGATTTAGTATTATAGTAGTCGTATTACGCTATCATCTAGATACTTGTGTTACTATATGCTTTGATTCAATATCAATTTTCTCATAGCAATTATTCTCAAACATTTTAGAAGCTCCGGTCACCGATGACCACCATGACCATCAACGTTAACACTAGGTTTACAGACGTTATTGTACTTTATTCTGCTGTTCCTAGCAAAATGAATATTCACTCATTTAGATCTTAGAAAGTAGAGGTTTTAAAATAGACATTTGCGATACATATTCTTATAATTGCATCAATAAAAATCGTAAACATTTAACTAATCTTTATCAAATTCTATATGTCGAAGTGGCGCGCGTAAAGCTAGTGTTAATTCTCATCGAGTCTCATAATCCCTCATCCAAGAAACATCAATGAGACTCATCTCAAAGAGCTACCTATCACAGAGACTCACCGCTGATATGTCCAAAAATCAGAGAGATCGCAGCGATGGCGAACCCGGAGGCGACAGCGGTGGCGAGCACGGAGAGTCCGCTGCCGGAGACGGCGGAGGACGCGGCCGCGCCGGAAACCACCAGGCTGAAGAGGAAAGTGGCGAAGCACTCGACGGCGACCGCTCTCCAGAGCTCGAGGCTGCGCGCCTCGATGGACATCGGCGCCTTCCTCTCCGTCAAATCTCCGTTCGCCTCCCTCAGCGAGGAGATCCTCGTCAGCAGCGTAACGATATGCGCGTCCAGTTCGCGCGACAGCGTTTCCGTCGTCATCGTCGGTCCGTCGCGCTTGTCAAAAATTCGAACGGCGTCTCTGGCTCCGTGGAAATCGTACGCGACGTGTTCTGATCGGCGATCGGCGTTTATTGCATTCCAGGGAACGGTCTAACGCGAAGCGTCGTGTCACTGTCGCGGCGCGCACTGCGGCTGAACTCGCGGAGAGGCACGCGTGGCGCGAGAAACCGGGCGGATTCGGGGAACGAGGAGTCTGCGAGCGGGCACGGCGGATGTTGCCCGAATGGCAACGCACTCTCGAGTGACAAGCCGACCTTCCGACGGAACAAGTGGGGCCCCGGCGAGCTGCTCCGCCGCCGCACCACTCCCACCCCTCGACCACCGGCGACCGGTGCATCTGTGCCCGCCTGGAACGACCACGTGTCGGGGATGCGTCTCGACGACGAAGACGAGGGTTCTTTATTGTCCGAGGGAAATTGACAGGTATCGAGAGTTAACACGTTGCACTCGGATGTTTCTTACTAGAAATATTCAACAGCTTCCAATCAGTTACAGATTACAAGCCTTTAAGACGAATTCAACGAGGGAATGTATCGAGAGAGTTAACACGTTGCACTCCGAAGTTTTTCACTGGAAATATTCAACAGCTTCCAATCAGTTACAGATTACAAACCTTTAAGACGAATTCAACGAGGGAATGTATCGAGAGAGTTAACACGTTGCACTCCGAAGTTTTTCACTGGAAATATTCAACAGCTTCCAATGAGTTACAGATTACAAGCCTTTAAGACGAATTCAACGAGGGAATGTATCGAGAGAGTTAACACGTTGCACTCCGAAGTTTTTCACTGGAAATATTCAACAGCTTCCAATCAGTTACAGATTACAAGCCTTTAAGACGAATTCAACGAGGGAATGTATCGAGAGAGTTAACACGTTGCACTCCGAAGTTTTTCACTGGAAATATTCAACAGCTTCCAATCAGTTACAGATTACAAGCCTTTAAGACGAATTCAACGAGGGAATGTGGATAAGTTAAGAAGCAAAGTTATTATTTCAATATTTCCAATATTCGTGGATTGTAACCAAATCGAATTGCTATAGCTCATTCAATTGAACGTTCAATTTGTATACTACAATGCTACCTAATGCGACATCGAGCAATATGAGCGCGCCATAATAATGATTCAATGATTTGAATTTTTAATTATTAGAAATTATATTATTAATATTTGAATTTTTTTCTCCTTTGACGAATGTCGGCATTCCGAAATTTTCATATTCCAAAGACCAAGTCGCAAAAGGATGATTCAATTACTCAAATAGCAGATCAGCGCGTAGTTTCCTTTTTTATCAATTATGCAACTTATATGTAATTTAGCACTTCTTTGTATATTTGAAAGATCTAATAATCTTAAGGTAGTTTTCTTAAAATTCATTGAAAAATTTTATATTAGAACTGGTGCAATATTGGAGCTTACAGAGTTCAAAGGGTTAACCCTTAGCACTCGAGGGCTCCGTTGCAGAGCCACTTAAAATTTGTCATTACAAACTGTCGACATATAATTTAACTTCATCTGCTGAAGCTTTTGGACATTTCGACACTTTAGCCGGAGAATTTGTTTGTAAGAAGAAGCCTTCAACTTTAACCCTTAACACGTTAAGCGCCACGAGAATTCTGAATGTTTTATATTGATTTGTTCCTTTGTAGCAAAGGTAAATAGGAATTATTAAGTACCCTAGTTGAAAATTATTTAACTGCTGCAACAGCAGAAAATCGGTACATAGTTTCCTAATTCTCCATTATTTAACAGATTCTCCACAGAATCCTCGTCCGCAAAGAGTTAATTACTCCTCATCGGAATTCTTACGTTACTGTTGCTAACTAACTTCTGTTACTCGACAGTTCTAGTCGGCAGCAGTCATCTTGCATGTCGGAATGTTTGTCAAGCAAGTCGAGCGTCGGTTATTGACCGACACTGCGCTCCTATGTCGAGCGTGACTCAGTTTTATTTACAGGTACGATTCTTTATCAACGCATCATTTCAATGATGAGAAGGTAAAATCAACGAACTCAGGAGAATGGCTTAAATTTATAAAAATCTGGGTAAATAATTGCTTTCAATATTATTAGTAAGTAAAATGCATCAAATCAAATGTGATAACAGAGTCATCGAGGAAGAGATGCAAAGAAATTCAAGTTGCAAAGGGTGTCGTGTAATAATGTACTTGATGTAATAATTTGAGATCAGTTAGGAGCGCTAATAGCATGCGATGGATTAATAAAATTCGATACTTTGTATCAGGTGTCCGTCCGACGCACTGGATGGCTGGCCCGGCCGACGACAACAACGATCCCGTCGAAGGTCTTATTCCCACGAGTTCAAAGACTATTTTAATGTCGAAGTTCCCATAAAAAGGGGATGCACGCACCACAGGACACGAACAACGAGCATAATAGCGTTCATTTAAATCAACTTTCCGCGAACGCCGGACAAGGACGGCGGCGGGGACAGGATTCAGCGATCGGGCACAGGAAATTTGCATTTCTCGGCGAGCCGCGGACGCCGCGCGAAACTAACTAACTCCGTCCGAAATCTTTCGGATGAACGGAGAATAATGAACTTGGCTTTCGTCGATGTGAGTCGTGGTAATTGATTTCTCAATTGTAATTCTCGTACGCTGGTACCTGTAGCTTTTTGGATTTTTCTACGTTTCTCGGTTTTTTAGAGAACCGTGGAAAGTGCAGTCTTTGTTTAAAATTTATTTGGAAAGGAACAGTTCTTGTTTAGGAAATAGTCATTATATTTTGGAGAAGCGTAAACTTATGCTTAGTGTTTCTCGGTTTTCCAGAGAACCGTGGAAACAGCAGTCTTTATTTAAAATTTATCTGGAAGAAACAGTTGTTATTTAGAACATAGTCATTATATTTTGGAAAAGGGTAAACTTACATTTAGTGTTTCTCTTAGGAATGATAGAAGTTTGATACGTGTAGAGGTTTTGATACTTTTATAGCTATGTATAATCTATTTATAGGTATAAATCACGTAGGTGGTAGGTATTAACACGTCTAAGTGTTAAGTATAATAGTTGATTACAGAGGAATAATATTTACTTTGAATTCGAGTTAACTAAGTAATATATATATATACATATATTTGTTGAATCATGTTGAAAATTTTCAGCACGAGTCTAACTCGTTGTTGTAGCACAGGGGGTTAATAATATTTGTTACTGTGAACAGCGGGGGAGTTGACTTATATTTCAATACATACATAAGTTTTAGCGTGAAACGCGTAGACCTTAGAACTGCAGACCCCGGCGTGTCAAGCGTGACGATTCCAAGGGGATATCGCGTAATTAAACTCGGCCGGTTCTTTACTGGGACTGTACACGGCCGTGTAAGTAAAGTCGACCGGGGAACGGCTAATAAATCCAGCAATTGCTGTAAATTGGAGAACTCGCGCGGGGGAAAGACCGGCGACGGCTGAAAAAAAAGAACCTTTTCTCTTTGTCCCGCTGCAGGCCGATGGAATTCTTGGGAACGCGCTGACCCGCCGGAACGACTGGCCTATCATCCGTTTCCAACCGCGTTATTGTTTGAATGCGAAAATCGCTTCCATTAATTGATATTCATTAACCCTTTGCGGACGAAGATTATCTGAAACATACAAAACCCTCGACAGGTGAAGCTAAATTATATATCAATTACTTGAACAATAGAAAAACAAGAAACTACGTACTGAACTCTTGATGTTTCGGTAACTGGATCATTTATTTGCTATTTAGTGCTCCAAATATGAAAATTTGATCTCGCCGAAATGTCGACATTCGTCCAGAAGGGTTGAAGTACACGAAATTTGCAGCATAGAAAGTTGAATGAGACATCGAGTGCTTGAACAATAGAGAAAAAGGGAACTATACACTGATCTCTTACAGTTTGAGTAATTACATCGTTAGTCTACAAGTTAGTATTCCAAATATGAAAATTTGATCTCGCTGAAGTGTCGACATCCGTCCGCAAGGGTTGAAGTACACGAAATTTGCAGCATAGAAAGTTGAACGATACATCGAGTGCTTAAACAATAGAAAAATAGAAAATTACACACTGATCTCTTACTGTTCGAGTAATTAAATCGTTAGTCTACAACTTAGTATTCCAAATATGAAAATTTGATCTCCTCGAAAATGTTGACATCCGTCTATAAAGGGTTAATAGTTCAACGGCTGGCATCCATTCACTCTTCCCGTGTAATCTCGGTTTGCCCTCGTTCGAGCTCGTCTTCCTGTGCACACTATCACCGGGAGTCACAAAACAATTACCCTCGCAAAGGAAATGGAAATGCGAGGAGAGATTCAGGAAGAGATGTATCTAGAACGCATTGATGCTGCGATTATGGTGAACGCAATGAATGTATTAACACGTTGACTGCCACCGGAATTTCTAGCGTTTCGAATAGTAATGCTTACTCTCTAATAACAAAGGCGGACGATGTTGAGAAGAATTATCAATGATTTAGAATTATAGTAGTCATGTTACGCTGTGATCTAGATACTTGTGTTACTAGATATTCTGATTTAGAATCAAGTTTTTCGTTGTAATTGTTCTTCGGCAATTTGGAAGCTCCAGTGACCACCGTGGTCAACGTGTTAATGGAACTAATTAATGGCATGAACAATGTTCTTTTTACTTATTCAAGGATTAACTCATTTCCTCGTTTTTTATAGGTCAGAAGCCTGCCTTTTTATAGCTGAATACGTCGTGTAATCGTTTCAGAAGCTGTAGCATGAATTTTTTCAATCTCTGTTTCCTGGACTTCCATTGGCTACTGAGCGACTCAGTTGAACTCTTCAAAGGAACCTGGAGAATACTGGCTTCCGTCTATCGATGGTTCAACCACAATCAATCTGTAAGTTAATAATTGAATTATCAATTCCTGTCTTATCCTATTGATTGGTTTCTCAATTTCTGTTTCCACTAAGAAATTATTAATTATTAAATTAAAAAAATTATTAATGACAAAGTAGCCATATCGATCAGAGTTAAGAAAGAAATCATCCAAAGAGTTAATGAAACAGCGAGCAAAGAGTGTCTCCACACATATGCACCGATACGAATCAATCCTCGATGAGCGTCACTGATCTAATCTATACCAGGTAGAATCATTTCGCGATAAGCGCCCTCAACGAGCTAGTAATCGCAGTTACATCCAAGTTGGAATGTAAGTGACCATAACGATTCTATTTCCTATCGACCTGGATTTCCCTGGAAATAACATTCTTCTATTTTAGATTAACAAGACAGTTGTCATCTGGAATTCGAGTCGACGAAATAACATTCTTCTATTTTAGATTAACAAGACAGTTGTCATCTGGAATCCGTCTCGACAAAATAACATTCTTCTTTTATTTTAGATTAACAAGACAGTTAACAAGTGTAAGTGACCATAACGATTCTATTTCATCGGCCTGGATTTCCCTGGAAATAACATTCTTCTATTTTAGATTACCAAGACAGTTGTCATCTGGAATTCGAGTCGACGAAATAACATTCTTCTTTTATTTTAGATTAACAAGACAGTTAACAAGTGTAAGTGACCATAACGATTCTATTTCATCGGCCTGGATTTCCCTGGAAATAACATTCTTCTATTTTAGATTACCAAGACAGTTGTCATCTGGAATTCGAGTCGACGAAATAACATTCTTCTTTTATTTTAGATTAACAAGACAGTTAACAAGTGTAAGTGACCATAACGATTCTATTTCATCGGCCTGGATTTCCCTGGAAATAACATTCTTCTATTTTAGATTAACCAGACAGTTGTCATCTGGAATTCGAGTGGACGAACGTGGAAGCCTAAACGAGCGGTATCTGTCTACGCCGGATCGGTACGTCGGCTCGTCCGTTCACGCGACGGCATACCTTAACGATCATAGGGTCCCGTGGATCACGCTCCTCGATCGTACCAGCGTGTATTCGTTAGCCCGTGGGCGGCCTATCGCGGCGTGTGTTTGCACGCGAGTGTAACATTACTGTTCAGTGGCCGCAGGGTACCGCAGGGCACCGCACCGTGCAACGTTTACCTCGGGAACAATACTTGGGAAATGTTCCTCGCGACTCGTTCTGCCCGGTGAACTTTTCCTTCCGTGTCTTAACCCTTTGACGACGAACGTCGACGTCTCGAGATCGTATTTCAGAGTAAGTCGGAACAAATGATTCAATTAGTCAAGCAAGAGATCTGTGTATAGTTTCTTTTCTTTTTGTTATTTAAGTAGTCGATATAGGGTTTAACCCTTTGAACTCTAGACTCCAATATTGCACCAGTAAGTCGTGAACAAATGATTCAATTAGTCAAGCAGAAGATCTGTGTATAGTTTCTTTTCTTTTTGTTATTTAAGTAGTCGATATGGAATTTAACCCTTTGAACTCTAGGCTCCAATATTTCAAAGAGTAAGTCGTGAACAAATGATTCAATTAGTCAAGCAAGAGATCTGTGTATAGTTTCTTTTCTTTTTATTATTTAATACTATAAAAATTAGTTGCAGTTGCTAGATTACAAGACAACCTGGAGTGCTAAGGGTTAACTTCAGCTGAAGGTTTGAGATATTTCAAGGAATCTTCGTCTGCGAAGGGTTAAAATGCGTTGAGTCGCAACGCTCTGGATCTGCTTGAAATCAGCACGAACATTGATAAGACCGATCGTTGGTGAGTTGCAATGGATGTTTACATTGACGATATGTTTACATTTATACTGATAATATATTGACAATAATTGGTTGATCCGTTATTTATACTGATAATAGATTGACAATAGTTGGTTGATCCGTGGGCAATGAACAACATTGATTGAAATGAAATCCTCGGTACTTCTAGTGTTAAACGTGAATGAAATTCTCGGATCAGTTCTTAGTTCTCATTAGTCTGAGAACGGTTTCTTGTTATTTATCTACCGGAAGTCACATGAATTTCACAGTAGAACTACCGAGCATCTGAACCGTCTTTCTAAAATGTCTTTATAAACGCTGAGAGTTTTATTAAGATTTGTTAAGATTTTAGAATTCATTAAGATTTCAGTCGGTTTATATTTTATTTTAGGTATTGCTAACTAAATTACTCGATAAATTATTCGATTTTCCACACATCCAAATTTTCTGCTAACAAGGAAAATAGATCGAAGAAATATTATAACATTTCTAATTTTCGCCAGGAATACCATAAAAATCCATTACAGTTGCTAATATATTACAAAACAACCTAGAGTGCTAAAAATTAAAACTGCGTTCGCTAGGAAATTTGCTTGATAAATTATTATTCCTTCGATAACAATGTCTCCGTGACTCGTTCATCGAGCGAGAGAAACGCGTGTTCGTAACGTGACGGGCTGTAGGGTGTTGGCCCACTCGCGTGCCGTTCGTGACTATCGTCGATTTCGTAATACGTGCAACGATCGCCGTTTACCGTTCTCTCCTCGGCCAAGCTTCGCACGAGTTACTGAAACGGTTTTTTACGTTTCTGCATTCTGTCACGCCGCGGTTGTCCTATTTTATATTATGAAGTGTGGACGCGACGAATTCAACACAGGAACACGTGATTTACATTCCTTTAATTATTAACCAACGGTACGTATTTAACATGGTCATTTACATAATTCAATTTCACGCCGCGGAAACTCTGGCTAACCTTTAGCGTAGAACGGCGAGTAGTTCCTCAATGAACGTACTCGTACGTACGTTTACGTGCAAGATTTTACTTTCGTAGTGCCTTTCCCTTTTCCCTGACTCGTCGTCGGTTTCCTGTTAAGACCGAGTTCCCTGGTTTTACCGTCCGTGTGTGCGCGCGCGTCCCGTGTCCGTGAAGTGTCACGCGTCCGTTTTCTCGTGGCTCGCACACGCGCGAACACACAGAGGTATCCCACCTGTCTAACGCTTTCTCTGTCTTTCTTTCTGGTTTCAGTGAAACGCCAGTCCGTAGCACGGCATAGCACGCGGTAAGATGGCCGTGTACAGGCTGTGCTGGTCGCTCGCTCGCGTCTGGTTTTCCCTGTGCTTTCTCGCGTGTACGGCATTGTGTCAGGAACAAATATCGGCCGGCAGTCGGTATTATGGCCGAGACGGTGTGTATGTGCCAGCGAACGGGCCCGATCACAGGCCCGACACTTATTTTTACAAGGATAGAAGGTACGGGTACCGTCCCAGTTACCTGGACCCTGATTACAAAAGGCCGCCCAAAGGATCGGACGATCGTTACCATTACGAGGTGAGTCGCGGAACGTGAAAGGGAATCGAATGAATGCGATCCTCGACTCGTTTTCTCGTAAACATTGCGTCGTTTCTCTTAAAAATCGATGACACACAATGTGCGTTTGTGGCTGAGCGAAAATAGGTCACTCCCATGGCAAGTTGGCTTCATGATGAATACATTGGGTTTTTCAAGAGGATTTATTGTTTTGTAGGATACCACTTCGAGATTGCCGTTGCCTGGTATATTAGGTGGTTGGCGGGAGGATCTTCAGGGAAAAGAACGACAGGGTTCTAAGCATTTGGAGAGGGATGTTACCGTTTCTACTACCTATGGAGAAGTAGAGGGATTCAAAGTTTATTTGTACGACGATCCGGAGGCTAGACATAGACCTTGGAGTTTACCGGTCGAAAGGGTTACCAGGCATGTCAATGTATTTTTGGGTATTCCTTACGCTATGCCTCCTACGAGGGAAGGTCGGTTTAAGCCTCCTCGACCTCATAGGGGTTGGCAACTGTTGCAAGCTGTCGATTGGGGACCCGCGTGTCCTCAACCTAGTGCGTATACTGGTGCAACTAAAGGAATTAAGGATGTGGATGAAGATTGCTTGTATTTAAATATCTTCACACCTACGATTAATTCTGGTGAACGTCTACCATATGCTGTAATGTTTTATATTCATGGTGGAGAGTTCACTCATGGAGCTAGTAACTTGTTTCCTGGTCATATGTTAGCTGCATTTTACAATGTAGTGGTAGTGTCTATCAATTATCGGTTAGGGGCACTGGGATTTCTGAGCACAGGAGATGAGAATAGTCCTGGTAACTATGGACTTTTGGACCAAGCAATGGCATTACGATGGGTGTATGATAATATTCGAGCCTTCAGTGGTAATCCTGATGCGATAACACTGTTTGGGCCAGGTGCTGGTGCAGCTAGCGCTGGATTGTTGATGGTTGCTCCTAGGACTAGAGAAATGGTGTCAAAAGTAATAGCTCAGTCGGGTTCTGCATTAGCAGATTGGGCAGTTATAATAGACAAGTACAGGGCCCAGAATACTTCCAGAGTATACGCTGAAATGTTGGGTTGTAGTATAGAAAGCAGCTGGAAGTTGGTTCAGTGTTTGAAAGATGGACGAAATTTCCTTGAATTGAGTAATTCTCCATTAAAGCCGCATATTGGAATGTTTCCATGGGCACCTGTATTTGATGTCAATTTTACAGTACCTGGTGATAATTTATACGAAGATTGGAGAGCATCAGACTGGCATTTCTTTACAGAAACACCTGAAGAAAGTATTAAGCATCGTAGATTTAAACATGACTTAGCATACATGGCTGGTGTTACTACTCAAGAGGCAGCGTACATAATATGTGAGTAATTTAAGATTTACTTTGGCTTGTTTGTATATAATAGTGTTATTTTTCTCATTCTAGACAACAATGCCACATTGGCAAGGAATCAATACATGATAGATCCAGAATTATTTGACCAAAAAATCTGGGAACTTGTCCTTCAGTATAATTACACTCTGAACCAGCAAGGTGTTTATGAAGCTATAAAATATATGTACACTTATTGGCCGGATCCGAAAAATGTTACACACATTCGCGATCAATACATCAATGTAAGTTAAACATATCACAGATACATTTGCATATTTTAATAGCAATCATTAATCATGTTATATATTTGTTTAGTTGTTAACTGATTTTCATTATGTGGCTCCATTTGATAAAATTGCAAAGTTATTAGTAGAGAAACGTGTGCCTACTTACTTATATGTATTGAACACTACTGTGGAAGCACTATCATTGCCACAGTGGAGAAGAGTACCTCACGATACCGAACTTCTTTGGCTCACAGGAGCACCATTCATGGATGTTGGTGAGCACGCGGTATCTCAAAATATTTTTTAAAGGTTTCTATAATAAGAAAATACAACTTTATAGAATTCTTTCCTCAAAAATGGAAACTAAGCCGAGACATGTGGACTGATAATGATCGCAATATGAGCCATTTCTTTATGAAGGCATATTCAAATTTTGCAACATACGGGTATGTTTAATATACCACATACAAATGTAGTATTCCACCATAGTCTAGAGATCATCTTCATTTCAGAAATCCTACAACTTCGCAAATTCTGGGACTTCACATGGATGTTGCCAGACAAGGACAGTTACGATACTTAAATATTAATACCACCTTCAACAGTTCAATTCAATTAAATTACAGACAAACAGAAAGTGCCTTTTGGTCTGCATATTTGCCAACTGTCATTGGCCGCTTAGTACCTACATACCCTCCAGTCACCGAGGTAAAATCATCATTTAAACATGTTACCTGTCACAGATGAAGCATGCCCTTATCTGTATTTTTCCATACTTATTACAGTACTGGTGGGAACCAAAGCAACCCTTGCAAATTGCATTTTGGTCAGTCTCTACAGCTTGTTTACTGTTAATCGTACTCTCTGTAGTATGCTGCATGCTTTGGCGTAACGCCAAAAGGTAAGAAAAGGTAAACAGAACCAAATCCATATGACTACAGGCTTCAGGCTGGTAGGGCTTGCCATAATTGTAGAGCATGCGGGATATGGTTCTGGTTTCTCATCTATTTATATCATATTTGGATAACGTAGGTCTCTAACACTTATACAATTCCATCTAACCTTATGTATGCTTACAATTCATGCAGCAAAACTAAGGCTGCCAGAATATACGCAGGTAACTACACTACGTAGTAAGCACTTTGCACATCTCACTGCACAGTTTCTAAGGTCTCATCAGTAGTTTTGTTCATCGATGAAACTATAACTTATATTTTTCTATTACCTTCATGTTTATTTTAGCATTTAGTCTTTTATTCTATCGGATGCACACAATTTTATCATTGCCTTTATGCTGACACTTTCAGACAATCTGATCACTACTATAGCGGGGACATCTTGATGGTACGAGACGACGAACCCTCGGAGGGAATCGAGAATCTGACTCGTACCTCCAAGGAGAACGTTTATGAATACCGGGACGCGCCGCCGCTCAGATCCAGGGTCACGCGGCAGAACGAAGCGAAGCTTCAAGAACGATTGACGCAAAACCGGAAGTTCAGCTCAACCCCCTCGCTTAGAAGTAACTCGAACATCTCGTTGAAGGACATGCGTTCCGAAGGATTCGTTACCAGTTCACCAAATGGCCACCCGAAGCTGAACAAAGCGATGAGTCAGTCCTCGTTGCGCAAAAGTAGAACGCAGCTTGTTCAGGGTGTCCCGCAGACAGCTGTATAATATTCTCATCGCGCAACCCTTTACTCATGATACTTTTTATTTTATTTATTTTACACAACGACGCACAAAAAGGAATTTTTCACGCAGAATGACTGAATTAAATGTTAGGGAATTCAGATGAACATCTCGTCCGTCCACGAAAGGATTGTTACGTGTAACGATTCGTATTTGTACATACGTCGATACTTATTTTGTACGTTCTTTTTTATACCGATTTTAGATTTGTAAGGATCAACGTTGTGCCTTGTAGGATATATGAATAGTTTTTTTTTACAAATGAACAACGCACGTTATAATAGTAATATATTTTACATAACGACAGAAGTCACGACAAACATACTTCAACAAAATGCATTTTTTTATATATCTCTTTTATCGTGAAAGGGACATATATATATAATTATATATATAGAAATCATATATTTATACGCGACTACGTTTGTAGTATTATTAGAGAACTTAGTTGTAGTCAAACCGATCTCATTTTCACCGTTGACACAATTTCATCTATATGTTTAAGTTTCAAAAGTCTAGTAATACACGATATCTAATTATAGAGACATAGATTATTTTATTGTGCGAGAGATTAAATATATATATATAATATATTATATATCATATTTAAGCGTCGTTCTGTACGGAAAAGGTTCGAAAGCATTTAATATTAAATCACGATATACCTGCCGCAAATATTGCAATTGTCAAAGAACACTTGATTAAATATATATTTAAGGTTTTTTATATAATTAGAGTATATATTGTTACAAGTAAAGTCTAAATGTTAAAGTAATCTATATCCATTGCGACAATATTCATTATGCACATTTTGTTTATTAAATGTCGCGCGACGAACGTGACTGTAAATGAGATTTCTACTGTTGAATGAAGAAACATGGGACCAAAAAGAACAGATGTAATCATTGACGTGTCCGTATTAAATTTCTTTTCTACAGTTGGAATATTAATTGTAACATTTCGATAGAAACATTCAGAGAAAGGGAAAGAGAGAGTAGATCGCGAAGAGCGAAGCAAATACAATTTCGATCCCCTTCGACTGGAAGTGAAATATCCGGGAACAGCGATATTGTTGTTAAAGTGTCAGGAACGACCTGTACTTTTGGCAGCAGCTGCTGCTCTGTCCAAGTATGGCAGTAAATCTAAAGAGAATCTGGAAGTCTTGTTCGATCTTGAGATCGTGGAAAGTGTGATCCCGTTAATTGAACACGAAGACCTGTTCACGCGAAGGTTTCACTTATTTTTTAATATCGATTTCTAACATTAATTTGAATAAAACTCTTTATCTCTTAACGTACGATCGGCAGATTTGCAGCAAAATTACTGGCAGAAATGATACTCATTCCCAATGTCCGAAACTTTCTGATGGACAGTAGCTACTATATTTGTTACTTCGCCAAAGTTTTCATCTCTGACAAGGATTTGTTCATGCAAGAATTTTCCTCTTCGATATTGGCAGAAATATCAAATGATTTGTTTGGTGCAGCACAATTGTTGAAACAATGCTCAAACATGAACTTCTTGTTCGAAAGAGTTCAGTCGCCTGATCCAGACGTGAAAAAGAACACCTTAGAAATCATGTTTAATTTATTACAAGATCCCATTGGAATAAAAGAGATCATAGAAACAAAGGTGTACTGGGATAAACATTTAACAACTCCCAAGAAATTCCATTAACTTTGAAAGATCTGTTCCAGTAATTAATGTGCTTGTTTTATTCTTACAGAATTTTAATTTGAATCTTATATATGATTTGTACGACTCGCCTTATCCTGATATCCAAAGGCTTGCTCTGAACATAACGCATGATTTAGTCAATAGAAATCAAGATGATCGTATGCAGGAGCTTTTCAGAAGATCCAACGGTCTCCAAACTTTATTAAGATTTCTAGATGTAAGATACAGTTACATGTACTCCTGTAACACTTAGTCGTAGACTTTCCTTAATTTAGAACGATGAGTGGCAAGACCTTCACGCAGAGATACTTAGGATTCTTTGCTTGGCTTCTGATAATTCTGCAACAGTGGAGCTGCTTCACGACATAGGTGGTATCAGGCAGATTTTGAAGTACATAGAAGGCACAGTACACTCAAGACTGTTCATGGAAGCCCTCGATGTAGCTGTTAGACTTACCCATACATCTTTGGGTAGAAGTGTAACATATATTATTTGCTATAGCTTAACAGTACGTAATTACTGCTCTCCGAATTAATACTTGTTTACTCTGTAGGCATTATACACTTACAATATCGTAGATCATTTATTGAGCACATTGGAAGAGAGTGTGCCAGCAAGCATATATGAGATCAGTTGTCATGGAATTGGTATGATGACTTTACACACAGATGCTGTCAAACAACTGACTGAGAGCAATTGTCTGAAGAACATCCTAGGTAATTCAGACATTAAGCTTTTTTATACTCATTCCATTAATCCATGTACACAAACATTACAGACATATTGAAAACAGAAACTTTCAAGTGGCCAATTAAACAAGCAGCAATGTTTGCTTTAAGCCGATTACTTAAATGTGACATAAGAAACTGTCATAACTTCTTGGACATGCAGGGCCAGGTATCTGTACGAACTAGATTTTTAAAACCTTCATGTCAAATGATCAAAATGCTTCAACGATTCTCTAGAATTATCTGATATGGCTGATGAAGCAGTCCGCAGGAAAGGTTCCTATAGAGATTCTAATGGGCGCCGTAGAGTGTCTAACAACAATAGCAAGACACCAGTTTTTACGCAGTACTATCATAAACACAGACACCATGGATGTAGTGTGCGCGTCCTTCGAGGTAATCTTCCCTCTGTTGATTAAGAAATAGGAACTGGAGAAAGGTGCAATTAATACAAGTTAATCAACATATTTTCCAGCTGACCTGTCCAACAATAACCGATTACAAGATCGCCTGCTGCAACGCCCTTCCCATTCTCTGCACGGACAAGACTGGAAGAACCGCTTTCCTGAAAGTCCGTGGGCCGACCAGATTATATAATCTGTTATGCGACGTCAAGTCGATCCCGACAAGGAACGCAGCCGCCCAACTCGTTCAATTGTTATGCGCGGATCCGGTTCTGGCCGATGTTTTCGTGCAGGCCAGATACCTGAATTAGTAAGCGTGCTCCCACAGATTTTGAACACGTCGAATGCCGCACGATTCCATAGCGCAGAGCTGGCCAACATTTTGCATACCATGCGTCAATTTTGTTCACAAACAAGTTCATGTGCGCCGTACAACTGAAGTACCTCTTCGACCTTCTTACATTCACGGTTGGGCTAGGAAAATGGGGATAAGGGTAGGATCTGCTTCTCTTAGAGGAGAAAAAGGAATAAGTCAATCTTGCAATTAAATTAATTAATTTAGAGTTCAAAAGACACTTTTATTGAAGCTTAAAAAAAGAATAAGTAGTAAGGATGTAATGTGCCACTTGTAATCATTCAATCTCATATTTTGGCCACCTCTATCACAGAGCAAAATGCCCAAATTGAAATATAATATTAAATCATTTGATTGAATTGCACTATTATTGCATCTAGCTGAACGTCACCGCATTAGGCAGCTTTATTTATAATATAGAGATCTTTTCAAATAATCATAGTTTAACTATGTGAACTATAGTAATCCAATTCAGTTGGTGGTCACCGGTGACTGTCATGGCATTCGACGTGTCAATATTCAAGGTAGAGAATAATCAATGAAAATAATGACTGGTCAAGCATGCTGAAGAACCGATCCACCGCGAGAGTCGTACCCTCCTGGGACACCTGCATAGACGCGCTCTTCGACTCTCACCTGCCAATCAAGTTTGCTTTCACCGGGCGGCTCTCGTTACACGACATCACCCAAAACGGATTCTACGTTCTACGAAGAAACGTCTGCCCGTAGGACATCGTTCAGCCTTACAACACTTAACGTACCACAGTACTCTGAAAAAGAAGTTTCGACTCAAGGTCATCCATTGTGTGACTATAATGAGACTAGCTTCAACCCTGATCGTACCACGATGTGACTCTCAGTCAGTTATGATGATTAAAATGTTATTGTTTCTGTTTATGGGGCCTGAATTTCAAAAACCTACAAATACTTGGAAATGCAATATGAAATAATGAAAAAATTCAAGTAAATTCAAATGTGACTCTCAGTCACTTATGAGGATAAAAGGAACGATTAAAATATTGTTTGTTTATTGGGCCTAAATTTCAAAAGCCCAAAAACACTTGGAAATGTGAGAAAGTCAAATCGTGGTCTGATTAGAGTTAATAGTCTTCAAGGATAGTTTCATGAGAAATAACCTTGACATTTTGATAAATTCCTCTAGACTTGAAACGAGTTCAAGTGGTCTGTTCTGTGACAGAAAGTGTTATTATTATTATCGCATTGCTTTTGGTTATCCAATAACTTTAGCTCCTCTCAACTGTAAACAGATTCCCAATATTGGATGATATCTTCCGGTTCAAATGCTGTCCGCTGGAAACGGTTTACGTGGTGAACTGTGTACGCCCCCGCAAGTCGGATTCCCTGGACTCGTTGCGTCATTCAGTCTTAAAAGGTACGTTGTTTATTACTCGTGTAGCACGGTGTATCAACATGTCTTTATCTTGCAGAGAATCTGGGCTATACGAGCGAGGTCACTCGTCGGACCGTGTTTCTGTCCGGCCAGCTGGAGGATTTAGTGATGGACTCGAAATTCGGTCGCCTGCAGTGCGACCCCTGTCTGCACGACTACGTGGAGCTGTTCAAGTGCAAGCTCATCGCTGCTGAGTCGAAAGCCGTGTACGTGTTCCCTGATAGAAATGAATGTTAACCCTCTATAGGCCTATGTAACTTTGAAGTCACGTATCAGTATGTGGCATCTTGTTGATTTATTTTATTTTGCACTGAAAGTTACAAAATATATTCGTTTGATGAAATTATTGAAACTATTGAGTACGTTGTACGCACGTAATTCATATTCATATGTGGATATTTATTAATTTTGTACTGCATAGATTTTGTTATAATCATGAACATAAATTCGGCTCATAGAGGGTTAAAACGTTGAACGCCGCACGATGTCAGAGCAAGATACACAGAATGGAAAAGATATAACATTAACCCTTTGCGGACGAAGATTCTTTGAAACGTACAAAACCTTCAACAGGAGCTGAATTATATATAAGTTGCATAATTGATAAAAAAGGAAACTACGTGCTGATCTGCTATTTGAGTAATTGAATCATTCTTTTGTGACTTGGTCTTTCGAATATGAAAATTTCGGAATGCCGACATTCGTCCGCAAAGGAGAAAAAAATTCAAATATTAATAATATAATTTTTAATAATTAAAAATTCAAATCATTGAATCATTATTATGGCGCGCTCATCTTGCTCAATGTCGCATTAGGTAGCATTGTAGTGTACAAATTGAATGTTTAATTGAATGAGCCATAGTAGTTCGATTTGGTTGAGGTCATTGGTGACCTCCATGGCATCCAACGTGTTAATTTCTAATCAAGACGAACGATGTCACGCTGTTAATACAGAGCGTCCAAGACAAAGTCAGGTTTGACGAACATCAGCTGCGTGGCCGTGCGTGCCCAGATGTTGGCTGAATTCGTGGTGAAGCAAATGTCGGGACCGGATCGACTGGTCAACTGCATCGATCATCAGTTGGAAGTACATTTGAAAGAAATCAAGAAGAGTATAGAGACCAGTGTCGTACCGTTGGGCATGCTGCGCGTTGGTTCCTATCTAGAGAGAGCCTTACTGTTCAAGGTGATAGCGGATAGAGTGCATCTACCTGCTGCTTTGGTGCGTGGAGAGTACGGGAAAGCTTGGATCGAAGTAGCTGTGCCCGAAGTAATACTTTAACAATTCATTTAAATCACTATACAGTTACACAGGGTGCTCTACTCTAACCCTTTGCACTCATTCACCACCAGATTTACAGTGAAACTATAAAATTTCATATTTAATACGTTGAACGCTACAGGATTTCATAGAGAAAAATACTTAAATAGGAAGAATATAATATTAAATCATTTGACTGAACATATGCTTAAAATCTTTCTCTTTTTCCAATAAATTATCAATGACAAAATGGCCGTATCAACCAGAGTTGTAAAAGAAATCATAGGCCAAAGGGTTAACTGAGTACTATAGCAATCTGATTCAGTTGAGAGTCACCAGGCATTCAACGTGTTAATTACCTGTAACACATCAATTTAAGGAACACTGAAATAAAATAGCTGTTCCCCAATTTACATATTTCTCTTCAAGTTTCACAGAATATCATCTACATCCCATCAGAAAACATTGAAACATTTCCACCGAGTGCAAAGGGTGTCAAATATATATCAGACTAGCCGCATTTAATAGAAACTTGTCGAAATTCCACTGAAGATTAATAAAAAATAACTTCGTAGACAAACGACCCAGCCGAGGAGACTGCGTACCAGCGTTACATAAAGGGGAACCCCTCGTGTCCAGAGTTCCTAACGTTACAATCATTCACGTACAAGAGAACCCCGGACGAGCACGCAGCGTCCATCGACCACCGTCAAACGGTGTTCCCGTCGAAGCTGCTCAAGCCGAACTTCATCGTTGACCTGATACATTTTCCCGGCGACCTGATCCCGATAAGCAGCCGGCGCGCTCAGTTGTACCGCGAGCAGGAGTCTCCATGTGAACGGGTGTGCCGCGACTGACGCGTCATCTGGTTCCTGCGACGCAACGTTTATTTCTGGTTCCGGCCACTACAAAATCGTTTACCAAAACTCTCACTCCCGCGAGCTCTCATCGCGGAGGACCAAGCGCGTTGTAAAATTACCCGGCGTGGGAATACAAAAGAATTATTTACACTGATGGCACTGTCTGGGAACTCTGATTCGCAGACGTCGCAATAAATTACACTCGAGCCACTCGGCGGCTGATTCGACAAAAACGGTCCAGCTGGATCGGCGGCGCGTTACTGGGACGAGTAGCGTTTCGACAGGGTTTTTATATCCCCGAGCCTGACCACTCCAAAGAAGCTGTCGATGGCCTCGAGCACGGCGCCGCGCGGCGACTCGCCGGTCTCCTTCAGGGCTAAGGAGTCGTTCTGCTTGAGAGGCGTCACTTGAGCGGAGAAGCAGGTCTGGTCGATCTTCTGGCCCGACTTCGACACCTAAAAACCATCATATGCGTCATTCCCATGAAGAATGACTCTGTTGCTGAAGAACAGATTCACCCACCGTGCACTTCAAGATGATGCGGTCGTTGACTTCTAGATTGAAGCCTGCCTCGTGAACCGTGTCCACGTAGTGGATCTGCGCGTAGACCAGGTACAGTCCGTCGTGGTTGATTATCAGGCTGCCGTCGTTCTGCATGGTGAAGTGCTGCCCCATGAGCTCGTCCACCCACTCGGTGGCTCGCCACGCGGTGAATATCCTGTCCCTGTGACAGTGGCCAGTGTCAGAGGTGTTGCAGTGCCTCCCGCACCTGTGGTTGCACTCGCTGACGCCCGGCAGCTCCCTGTCGGCGCTATAATGCGCGGCGTAGATCCGCTTGGACACCGGTAGGTTCTTCTTCAGCCGGCGAGCGGACTTCTTCGGCTGACGATGCTCCCCGTGGACGTTCGGCTCGCTTACTTCAAGCGATGGGACGCTACCGGTGTCCAGGGTGTGGTGAGTGTACTTTTTAGGTGGGTGTCTGCCTCTGACTTCGACGGATCTGGAAGAGGACAGAAGTTAGTTGCTTGTTTGTAGGACATTGGTATGCGAAGGCTTAGTGTACTGGTATGCCTTGGTATACTAAGGCTTAGTATACTAGTGTACATTAGTATACCTTAGTACACTAAGGCTTAGTACACTGAGGCTTAGTATACTAGTATACATTAGTATACCTTAGTACACTAAGGCTTAGTATAGTGAGGCTTGGTATACTATTATACATTAGTATACCTTAGTACACTAAAGCTTAGTATACTGGGGCTTAGCATACTAGTATACCTTAGTACACTGAGGCTTAGCATACTGGGCCTTAGCATACTAGTATACCTTAGTACACTGAGGCTTAGCATCTAGTGTGTCTTAGTACACTGAGGCTTAGCATCTAGTGTGTCTTAGTACACTGAAGCTTAGCATACTAGTATGCCTTAGTACACTGAGGCTTAGCATACCAAGGCTTCGCAACACATGGGAAATACAAAGTAGTTACTACGTTCACAAGACAAGGCAACAAGTACTTCATAACCTATACACAGCAACGAAGCCAGCAAACTCACGTGTCCTGTCTGTCCGCAGCTGACCTGTCTTTCAAACTGTCATCAGGGCTAGTCGGCATCGTCCTCCTGGTATGGTCTTGGTACTCGTCCTTCAGCACCAGCCTCCTAGAATGGACCTCATGGTCGCCAATGGACCGTTTCTTCAGCGAGCCTCTCCGTTCTGCTGAGTCCTCGCTTCTGCTACCTGGAGCATGCCTCTTCTGCTTGGTGGTGTTCTTCAGCTTCTCTTCAAGAGTCTTCCTCTCGTCCTCCGCGCGATGATCCTTGTCATTCTTGTGGCTACCGTCCCTGTCATTCTTCTTCGACGCTTGGCCGTGTTTGACCTCGGCCTTGCGCAGAGAGGGCGCCGATAGGAGGTCCATCATGGCTTTGTCAGCGCTTGGCGGAGACGGCGGGGATGGAACTGGCGCGATGGTCGACGAGTAGTCCGGGAAATCGGAGGGTCTGGCGCCGTAAGACGGAGCAGGGGATGCGTAGTAGTTGGAGTAGTCGTGAGAGAAGTTGTCGTCGTAGGCAGAGTCGTAGTCGGCGTTGTCGATGTCCGCCTCTCCGGCATCGTCGTCCTCGTCACGCGACCCTCCGGTGTATAGCTGCGCAATAATGGAAATAGACGTTTGAATAATATGGTTGTTTATTGTCTGATGATCTGAAATATTGAAGTAATGAACTACTTATGTTAAAGTTATGTTAAAGTTTAAAGTTTAAAGTGTTAAAGTATGAACTATATATATACATATATAGTTATATGTATAGTTATAGTTATATATAACTATATATGTATATAGGTTCAAATAATCCCATTTTAAAACAATGATCCTAAACAAACAGGGATTTGAAGAACATTTTATTACACAGAATTACTTCTGTAAATAGTCTCAAACACTTAACACTTGGGTGACCACTTAAAAAGGACAGTAACTACAACATCCTCCATTATCTTCCATTGAACCCATTCAATGAGTTTTGAAGAAGTCTATTTTGTAAACAAGAACCTTATTTGAGGAATTTCAAATAATCCCATGTTAAAACAATGATCCTAAACAAACAGGGATTTGAAGAACATTTTATTATACAGAATTACTTCTGTAAATAGTCCCCTACTTAGTCCTAAATAGTCTCAAACACTTAACTCTTAAAACTTCTGGAGTACAAAGGATGAACTTTGAGGTTCATGACACCTCTATTTATTTACTCAAGAATATTTGGCAGTCATTGAAACGTTACCTTTAAATGGTACAATTGTGATACCACAAATAAATATAGAAAAAATTCTTAAAACAAATAGAAGTTGCAATAAAATAGAATGTCGAGTCTGACTCGAAACTACTAAGGATTAAGAATCCCGGGGATTCCTGCGACTGTTTCTGTTACATTCATGAACCGACCGGGACGCGTCCCTCCAGCGACAGATCCGATTCCAAACCAGTGAATCGGTGGCGAAACACGTGCTCCCTGATCGCTTTATCTCCGACCTCTCGTCTCGCGCGCCCCACACTTGATAACCCGGTTTCCAGCGATGTTATTCGAGATGCGCGTCAACGCGTGTAATTAATATCGGTATCCGAGATCGCTTTACTTCGATCTAACGACCGCCGTCGATTCCTCGACGGTTTTCCTGGTACCCAGGCCTGAATCAATGAATAATCATCGACTTATCGGCACGAGTAAACAGGCGGACAGCGAGAACTGATCGATCAGCGCTTCATTCTAATCGGCGGAGTTACGATTTTTTTACTATAATGAAATGTCGAAACGGGGACATCGGTTCCGATTCCTGCGTTATCTCTGCAGCGTCCTTATCTGTCGGTTTTTCAGAACACAGCTGGAGGAACACCGGGATCAACATTCCTCCAGATTAATCTCTTCGATGACCTATATGTGATGATTCGAATCTCTACTTAATTATGCAATTCACTGATATATTACGTAATGATGAGCCTGTTAATACTAGAACTACCGATCACTTGGAGTATTAAGCCATTAATAATTATTTTCAATATCATTTACCTTTGTTATTAAAGAACAAGTATTACTAATCAAGTATCTATACCTTTCCAGTAATTGTAACAGAGATCAGAAATAAGTCATTTCAACTGATCCGGTAGTCCCGGTGTTAAACATTGTCCGCCGAACAATATACTCCTGTCAGTCACCATGAACCTCACCTGTCCCTCGAAAGCTTTCAGCGCGTCCCAGAGATTCTCCTCGAGGATCCGGTGCTTGAGGCTCTCCACGTCCCGCTTCAGCTCCTCGATCTCCCTCGCGTTCACCGCTGAGCACCGAAGCTTCCAGGTCTCCAGGCCGAGACAGAGGACAGCGACGACCAACGCGATCACGCTCAGCACAGTGTTCCTATGCGGCCTTGAGCATTGTTTGTTCAAGCCCTGCTCGAGCTCCGACTGCGAGATGCTCAGGTTCTCCCTGGAGAAGCTCAGGAACGAGCGGCTCTCCTCCTTACCGCGGACGTCGTTCTTCAGCTTCTGCTTCAGCTTGGCGACCTTCGTCTCCACTTCCGGTAACACGGAGGTCATCCTGCCGACAGCTAGAGGCAACCAATTCCAGACTCAACCTCCAACTACCTTCCAGTTGCCACAGGTGCTCGGGTCTGTCCTGACCCAGACTGTAGAAACCAAGCTTCCACCGGTGCCAGCTAATTCAAGCTTACAGTTATGGCCGACAGCTAGACCAATTCCAGACTCAATCTCCAACCGCCTTCCAAATCAGTGCCCGGGTCCGTCCTGACCCAGGCTGTAGAGACGCTTTCCAGCTTCCACCGGTGCGGCTAATTTAAGCTCACGGTTCACGTCACGTCCCTTGCACGCTTCTGAGAGGCCGTGGGGCGATTAAACGGACCCATGCACGAGTTTCGCGCGTGCGGCCACGGAAAGCGCGCATACAGCGTCCAAGGGCCGAGTCCCGAGCGGGCTTCTTCTTTTTCTGCGCGCGTTTCCAGCCGCGGCGGCTATTTAAAGACGCACCGGGAACTTTCCGCTGGTATGAATGGCTCGCTTGTACCGGCGGTGTCCGCGGCAGAGACGCACGGCTACCGGACTCCCGTCAACTGGCGCGTCGACGTCTCCGCGCGGAGCGGTCCGGCGATGTCATCCAACGCTCCCGCGTCTCTCTCCTCGTCGGCGGCCAGCGGCCCGCCGCGACGGCACAATCACTGAAAGCGCCGCGATAACGAGCTCGGCATGCTCGCGCTTTCTCCTCCGCCGGGTTCACTGCCATGAAACGGGCGCCGACATGGTCCAGCCCGGACGCTGAGAGTATCGACGGCTCCGCGGGAGGGTACAGGGACTAGCCGTACCGAGCGAGCGCGCGTCCGTGCGAGCTTGTAGCTTCCCGGCCGGGGAATCAAGACGTTAAACGTCCTGCGTCCTGGACGTGGCTCTCTTTAAAACCTGTCCGGTGGGTTTTCTCATCGCGGGCTACCACCGCCGGCGAGGATGTCGAAAATTCGACCCTTTCGCCCTCCGCCCCTTCGGACCCCGCGGCCTATAACCCTTCCACGCCTTTGTCTCCGGCAGTCTGCTTGCCGTGGCGCAGTTCCTTTCACCCAGTGCTTCTACCGACTTTATTATTCGGGTTTCTGCCTTGTCTCTTTTTCAGTGAAATATGAGTGGATGTTGTCGATGATAGAAATTTTTATAGGTGTCTATTTTTCTACTTTGTCTCCAGCTACAGTCCGCTTGCCATATCTCAAAGTTCCTTTCATCCAGTGTTGCTACCTCTGGACTTTCTTATTCAGTTTTCTTCTGCCTTCTCTTTTTCAGTGAACTATCACTAGATGGATGTTCCAATAGAAATTTGTATAGGTGTCTATTTTTCTACTGTCTTCAGCTGCAGTCTGCTTGCCATATCTCAAAGTTCCTTTCATCCAGTGTTGCTACCTCTTGACTTTTTTTCGGTTTTCTTCTGCCTCCTCTCTTCAGTGAACTATCACCGGATGGATGTTGCAATAGAAATGTTTATAGGTTAACCCGGCGAAGCTAGAAAGAGATAAACACGCGTTTAGCGAAACGGAAGGTGCAGATGTATAGAACGAGAAGCATGCTTTCGAGAACTTATCGGCGCAGTTAATTTTAGGAAACCGTGCGCTTCGTGCACGCGCGGCGAAGCGATTGTGCTGGTTGTATTACCACGTGGGCCGTCGCGAACCGAAGGATCCGAAATATTATCCCGACGCGCGGAGCCTGCAAGCTCGAGAGAGCGGCCAAGAAAAAAGCGACCAACTTGCCCGAAAGACTCGAGCGCACTGAGTCAGACGTATGGAACACGTTCGAGTTTATTGCTGCAGCTCCTTCGCCCGTGGGCCTGGGTGGCGTAGATCAGTGATCCATCGAGCAGCTTCCCCTCTCTCTCTCACGTTCTTCGTCTCTCGGATGCTTAACCGGTACGATATCCCACATCCATCAACGCTGCTCGCAGTTTCGATGGAATCCTTCCTACGCAACCCACATCTCAACGTCAATGCCATATCGGTACCGGTTAGTCGGATATAATAGATAATGTCAACAACCTTTTCTCCATGCTTCATTCTTGAGATCTGCGCAATTTAAATAGGGGTTAAGTTGACTCTGCACTCGGATGACTCTGTCACCATTGGACTGGACATTGGAAAAACTATAAAGTGGAATATTTAATATTTTAGATTAAATCTTGCATTGATATGTGAAATAGTTAAATAAAACACCTCTGTTGCTTAACCCTTTTAGTGCCAGAGCCGAATAAAATATACTTTTCTTTTCCAAACTGCCATTATTATTATTATTATTATTTGTTTTGTTAAGCTATGTCAAATAAATATGAATTTCTAAAACTTCTATCAGCTTTTCTCTTCAGTATTTTTTCTCTTGTACCGACAGACTCCATTTACGCGATTTTCGTTCGCGTAAAACGAACCCACGTGCAACGATTTCCCGCGTAAATCGAGGATTAGGCGTACTCGAATAAAATAGCTTTGTTTATCAACGTACTTGTGATTTCCTTCGAGTTATCTTGAACCAATATCGTCTTCGTCTCTTAAAAAAATCTGAAATATTTCCAATAGGAAACTTTCGAGTGCAAACGGTTAACACGTTGACTGCCACAGAAAACTTCAGCCTTTTATGTGTCATTTTTTCTTTTATGACGAAGATAAAAAAAATGATTATCAATTATTTGCTACTACGATTATAAAGTTACATTGTTATCAATTTATTTACGCTGTTGAACATTTTTCTTGGATGCCAGTTATCTCACGAGGTATAATTGTTTTCAAGTCATTTGGAAGCTCCGGTCATTAGTGACCACTGTGACAGTCAACGTATTAACGGATCACGTGACCTGAAATAAGGAACAATTTCTTTTCGTAAAACATTTCCAGTAAAAAACTTCCGAGTGCAAAAAAATTTAAATATTTCCAGTAAAAAATTTCCGAACGTAAAAAAGTCTGAAATATTTTCAGTAAAAAACTTCCGAGTGCAAAAAAATTTAAATATTTCCAGTAACAAACTTCCGAGTGCAAACGGTTAAAGGACCACGTGACCTGTAATAAGGAAAAATTTCTCTTCGTAAAAGTGGCTGTAATCGAATTCGATCGGCCACGCGATTTGCATTTTCCAGCAGAGTTAATTGGACACGAGCTCAATACGTACATACTTGCGAACAGAGAGTGTAATTTTTATTTCGTGCATACGTGACAAAGACGTTCGAACGCCCACTATCGGCCGTATTTGCCGCGGAGCGCACGCCTGTTCCAGGAAAGGCTGCAACGACACGGAATTCTATCATGAACGCTGCCGACGGTCCGGGAAACATCTCCGATTCCGAATTCTTTCGGGCCGCAGCGAATTTGATACACGACTCGCTCCTGGAACTGTTGCGGCCGTGAGAACGCCCCGACGGATTCCTCCGAGAAGCGTGACCGAATCTTCGCTTCCGTGAAGGTTATCTCGAGAGGAAGTTATCGATAGATCGCAGCTTCATTTTCGGGATCGCTTCGTAGTACGATTATTGCTCTGGATCAGTGTTTCCCAACGATTTTTTGTGGCATGTCGTATTTAAGTATTTTTTAAATTTTTGTGACTCCATATGTAATATGTATGTAATTTTTAATATTATATTGTAATATTTTTGCTATTTTAGGTAGAATACTGTAGATTTTCACAAAATACTGTGTAATATACGCAATGATATTTCAAATTTTAAATTGCCCCCCTTAAAACTCAAATTGCCCCCCATGGAGAGTCGACCCCACGTTGGGAAGCACTGGTCTAGATCGATAATAGAAAGAACCGGTAAAGAGTCGATTTTCTGTAATAATTAGCGCGAAGTTCATCAAATATTTTCGTACTACCGATCGTTATCTCATGATACACATATAACAAAACATGATTGGAATTCCCTTTTCCATAAGTATACATAAATTTATGTCTCCACGTTTTGTAAAATATTTATAATGCTTCTAAGTATCGGTAAGTATTTTTAGATGCGGAAACCAACTTCAGGTCGCGAACAACAGCTTCAGAAATGATAGTTTAGCATTCCTCTAGAGTCTACGCTCTGGCAACGTGTCGTCCTGATCTTTATTACGCTTTCAGGGTGCTTACAATAGCGAAACGTAACGGTTCAATCAAATTATTACGAAGTGTCGTACAACAAGCTGAAGAGGAACCGTTGCTGATAATCTAACCTTAAAATGTTATGCATCCTGGATGAATGAAATGGAAAAAAAATGGAAAAAAAAATGATTTGCGTGTTTGATATGTCTATATGCAAACAGAGGTTGTATAATTGTCGTATGTCTTTATTTATTTATATTTGAATTTATATTGTTATGTTATTCATCCTGGATGAATGAAATTGAAAAAAAAATAGGAAAAAAAAATGATTTGCATATTTGATATATGTACATGCAAACAGAGGTAGTATAATCATCGTATCTTTATTTATTTATATTTGTATTTGTATGATAATTATTATATTCTTGGTATTTTCCGTAGTTGAGATTAATCGGGATTATTAGTTCGTCGAAATAGTTTGCGAACGTTGACTGTGTAATCTTTCGCAAGACGTTATCAGGAATTCCGCAATTACAATCGTAATTAGTCACCGCACGACGATCGCGACACACGTGCTTTGAACCGTGCAATTGACACGCCTTGCGTAGGAAGACGAAAATTTCTGATCTGGATCAATTTACTGGCTCAACGAGTGGGAGCTCGCTGGCAATTACCTCGCCCGTTCTTTCTCCGTATTTCGTTCGTTCCGCCCGCTTATTCCTTCGACGGCTTTCCTGCGTTCGACGTACCAGGCGAGCAAATCTAAAGACCGCTTGTAGGTAACGATTTCCGTTGAGTTTGGGAATCCTTGGAAGAACCCTTAGATACTTATAGAATAGATTTGACCTTCTAATGATTAGTTTCTTAATTGGGATAATAAAGATAGTTTGTTGTTTATAATTCATTATAAAAGAGGACAATTGAATATTCATTCTGTGTCCATGTTTACTTGGAATTATTGCAATTAATAATAAGAGAATAACATTTAATAGAAGCTTTGACCTTCTGTCCTATGATTAATTTCTCAATTGAGTTCAATAAACATATTTTATTGTTTATGATTAACTATAAATAGAGGACAATTATAACTCATTCTATGTCCATGTTTACTCAGAATTATGGCATTTAATGATAAGAAAATACTATTTAATTGAAGATTTCACCTCTTGTTCTATTATTAGTTTCTCAATTGGTTTTGATAAAGATATTTTATTGTTTATAATTCACTATAAATAGAAGACACTTATATACTCATTCTATGTCCATGTTTATTCAGAAATTTTTAAATTAATAATAAGAAAGTAATATTTATTAAATTCTATTTAAAATCTTCACCGGCAGCCTAACACGACATTGTAGAACAAGGAGATATGTTAAAGACGATTTCTTCATTTCAGATACGAAGTTAACCGCAATACACGTAAATAGCTCTCAACGTTGAAGGATGAACGATATCCAACTTCCGGCGACGCATCGCGTTACACATACGCTAACCAGTGCAATTGTTTTCTTCCGTGTGCAAATGATTATTACAACTGGCTGTACTTTGACCTCTTGCCTTATGATTTCTTTTGCAACAATTATTTAGTTATCAATCACTCAGCAGGTATAAAAAAGAATTTCATATTATTCTACGCCCATGTTCATTTTAAAATATAATAATTGATAACAAAACAATAGTATCTCATTCCAATTTATCTTTATCAATTCCCATTTCAGATCTTTCTCACGAGTCTCGTATTGTTTAGCAAGGGTTTAAATAATTACCACCCTGCTAATGAGATAAGGAAGAAAGATTTGTAGATACGCAATACGTGGTATCACGAATTAATTATCAATCACTCATCAGTTACAGAGAAGAATTTCATGTTTATTTATCTTTGTTAATTTTCGTTTCAGATCTTTCTCACGAGTCTCGTATTGTTCAGCAAGGGGTTAAACAACCGCCACCCCAATAAGATAAGAAGGAAGAAGGATTTGTAGATGCGCGACACGTGGTACCACGAATGCAGAGACATCGAACGATGCGCCGCCGAATCGATGAGCAGTCGGAAACTTTTGCGGCTAAATATAGCGATGAAATTGACCGAAGGTTACAGAGAAGACGGCCTGCTTAGGGGACCGTTCCATGCTGCCCGTTCTCGGTTTTCATCCCGCCATTTACATTCCATTCGAGTAAATGGAATCGCAGTTATTAGCACCTGGTTCTATGGAACATGAAAATGAACGAGTTACGAATAGCGAGTCAGCGTGCCACGGCATGCGACAGGGCATTCGACAATGGCAACCCGATCCTCGGACAGAAACCATTACTGGAAAATCAAGTGTAGCGTTCTGGGAAGCAGCCGTGCGAGCAAGCCTAAAAACACGAAACTGTTAAGCGTGTAAATATGTAACCGGTCGGGCACGCTGCCGACCCGAGTCCGCTTCAAGAAGGCATTGCATTTGTCGGGACGAATTGAACGTACCGTATCGGTGGGACAATGTTCCTTTAGAAGTCTGAGGATTCGTTGTCTGGAATGTTTATTTAACTCGGTGCTTTTCATTTTTTTCTGTGGCACGCCTCAACTAAGCTTTTCTAGAATTATTATGCCCCCTGTGTAACATATATATATATATATATGTTAATAAAATACAATATAACTATATGAAATTACATATAACTACTATATATATGTACTGTAGTTATATTGCATTAATATGTATGTAAATTAGCAGAGCATTTATAATTTGATAGCATTTATAGTTATATGTATAATATATGTATATGATTACATAAATTATATAATATATATATTATAATATTATAATATTTTTCTAATATTTATTACAATATTCTTGCTATTTCGTTTACGTGCGTAAATACTGTGAAATATTCAAATTTCAAACTGCCCCTTTAAAAACATAAACAAACCCTTTGCGCTCAGTGTCTTCACAAGTTATCCACTAGAAACCTTGAACACTTCCTGTCGAGATAAAGACGATATTTTTGTGAAACTATCTCGCCAATCACACGTGCATCGAGGAACAATGTTATCTCAATATCTCTGATTGACGGATTAGTGTAAAGGGTTAATTACCAATGGCTTGCTATGAAATTTCCTGAGTTACACTATTATTTACTTACTTATTTATCGAATAATTTAATTCAACGTTAGTTTCCCTAGTGCCATTGTTTTCAAGAATTTTGGAAGCACCTGCGATCACCGTAAATTTCGACCACCGTAACGGTCAACGTGTCCCAATCCTCTAACGTACAACCGGGAGGATCCAGGTCAATTTTACGTAACGCAAGGATCAGAGACGGCTCGGGAAACGAGTTTCGAACGGGGATCCAAGGACCGAAAAGATTCCCGTTGCTCCGGGATATTCGATCTCAACGTTCCCGGTAAATCCAATGGATTCCCCGAGTAAGTAGGCACTGTTATCTTATCACCCTGGTCATCTGCTACGTCTTCCCTTGCGAATAGAAAGACTCCGTGCAGATAGACGCAGATAACTTATCGTGAAAGTTTATAAACCTTCTTTCACGACAGAAATCATCGAGTTTGCGACAGAAGCGATTCGATTTCCGGACGAGAAGCGTTAACCTGTTGAGTGGGAAGATCTTCAAATACCGATTCTTGCGAGATCATTCAACACCGGGAACAAGGTTTCATTTATTTTATTTTTATTTTTAGGCGTCGTTGAAAGATATAATCATAAATAACCAGATGACTTTTTTTTTCAGTTGAGTTCACTGGATTTTGTGAATATTCAAATACCGATCCTTGCAAGATCATTGAACACCGGCAACGAGGTATAATTAAATAAATTGGTGAGCAAACGTTAGAAGATATAAGGATAAATAACCAGATGATTTTTTTTTCAGTTGGGTTCACTGGATTTTGTGAATATTCAAGTATTGATCCCTGAAAGATCATTGAACACCGGCAACGAGGTATAATTAAATAAATTTGTGAGTAGACGTTAGGTGTCATTAGAAGATATAAATAACCAGATGACTTTTTTCAGTTGAATTCACTGGATTTTGTGAATTTTCAAATACCGATCCCTGCAAGATCATCGAACACCGCAACGAGGTTCCATTTATTTCGATATAATTAAATAAATTTCTGAGCAAACTGTCATTAGACATAAACATAAATAACCATACGACTTTTTTTCAGTTGAGTTAGTTCCCCGGATTCCCATGGAATTATCGGCAACGTTTTTCCATCCTGCGTGCGACCAGAAGAAGAACCATCGGCCAGCGCGAAGGAGCAAGAGAGGCGGCAATTATAGTTTCTTGTCAGGCGAATGTTGGCAGCGCTCGTAACGAAGAGCCGCCAAACCGGTCGAGTGGACCCGTCGCGTAGACCCGTCGCGAGGCTTCGTAACGCTTGGCCCGCGTATTGCCTTGAGTAAACAAAAGATGGTCCGGAACGGCTACATTCGGACCCGTAGAATGTGAGTCTCTACGGCGACGCTGCGAACAGCCGAGAAGACAATCGACCCGTACGTCGGTTCTCCCTTACCTGTTGCTTCACAGCAAGTACTTCCGGTGGAGAACCAAGATATGTCACTCAGGTAAGCAAGATGTTTCACAATTCACAAACACTCTAACTCGTTCGCGAATTTGGGAGATTCCTTTGAGCTGAACACTGAAAAGACTGAAAAACAGAAGGGACTCTGGGTACACTTAGAAACGTGGTTGATGAATCTTTAGAGAATATTGAACAGGTTAAATTCCATGTAAGGCTGAATGGTGTCATTGTCTAAAATTCTTTGCATTCTGTGCACTTTGTCTGAATTTAGAAATATTTAGAAATGTTTAAGTAGAATGTTATTGCGACGATTGGAAAGATTATAATATTGGACACTGTTGTAGGAAATGTTAGGTTTACGAATTCTGTGTATAACCTGCTTGAGTTACTGAACAACGGGACTTTTCATTCATAAATCTTTCAAAACAACTCATTGTTTCTTCTATTTAGTAGTTTATCAATGTTCTCGTATCTCAATGAGTATACTAATCTAAAGACTTCCTCTGTTTAACAATAGAAAGTAGAAATTACTTATTCTTTTTCATAAGTTAGAAATTTCGTTCGATTGATAATTGATATTTTTAATTATGTTTTAGTTATAGTATTATATTTAATTATATTCTAGCTATACTATTGCATTTAATTATATTTCATAATTATATTTTTAACACTAGAACTACCGAGGATTTAACACGATTAATATGCAATTCCTCTAAAAATTGTAACAATAGATTATTTCCAATGTTGTTATTTTTTTATATTTCTTTGTAATAACACAATATTTGTGATCTCATTAGATGCTCTTATTAATTCTTTTTGCATACTCATCACTTCCTCATTTTTGGTAAATATCCACAAAAGTTGTTTAGCATCAAAACGGTTAAGATATCAATAATAGAAACAAAAAAATCGAAACCAGTCATTTCGACTGGTTCTGTTAAATCACAAGCACAGCAACGTTACACTTTATTCAAGATAAGGTGTTACAGTTTTTTGTTTATTACAATGATGCATGTATGCGTGCATTCGCAAACCAGTCAGCGAATTCAAGGGTCATGACGAATCGAGTCTTTATACGCATTTCCCGTTCTCAGCCCGCCTCAGTAAGCCTTCGAGTCTCTCAGGTGTACAACAAATCTTGTTCTTTTATTTTTTACCCAATCTCTGACGCACGTACACGTCAAACGGGACCGTTAGAAAAATCAGTTATCGACTGGTTTATCAACGATCGATAACGTTCTCGTCGATCGTTGATTATATTTATTTACCGATGGAAATTGACTATGACGAAGGATAACAAAGGAGGACGAATAAAATGGTGAAAGAAATACTGTGTGTTCCAGGGTGTTCGTCGATGTGATATAATTGTTGAAACTGGTCCGGGCAGTTGACCAAGCGGTTTCGGATGGACACGAAAATTAAAATGGAACGAGGCCGAGGCGATACCGATCCCCGGACGGGTCAGCTCGAGAAAAGCTCGACGAACTTCATCGAGCTGAACGTCGACATGAACGTGACCGTGTCGAACGTGACGAAATCAAAGATGTTCCAAAGATCGCGCACCGTCGTTCTTTTCTTGCTGGTAATCGCGTTCGCTGTCGTGCTGTCCCACCTGAGGAAAGAAGTGCGCGCCTTGCAAGTGCAGGTAACGTACAGCACACAAAGAAAGTGAATGGGATGAGATTAACTGTTGAATGGAATTAGTATAATTCAATGAATGAAACGATGATTATTTGGAAATATTTTTATATTATAAATAATGCTGCCTGATGTGGTGATAGTCAACTAGATGGACGTGCAATAATAATAATGGTATTCAATCGAATGTCTCAATATTCCATTCTTATTCATTTTTTCCATTTTTTCCGTTTAATGTATTTTGTTGTGAAATAGCGCGGCATTCAACGTGTTTACCTCTTGGCCTATGATTTCTTTCTCAGCTTTGATACTCTTTTTACGCGGTAAATTGGAACCCTATCTAGTTTTTACGCGATCTGAATTTAGTAGCAGTGAATAAAATATACTTTTGTTTTCTACCATGTCATTATTATTATTTCTTTCGTTAGTCTATATAAAATAAATATGAATTTCTAAAATTTATACCAGCTTTTCTCTTGGATACTTCGTTTTCTCTTATACCGACGGGCTCCATTTACACGATTCTCGTTCGCGTAAAACGAACCCACGTGGAACGGATTCCCGCGTGAATTGAGGGTCACTTCCGTTACAACTGAACAGCGAATTCCCAATCACTTATTGTTTTTAATCTATTAAGGCTCCAATATTACACCAATTATAATATTAAATATTTCAATAAGTCTTAAAGAAACCACCCTAAAATTATTCGATTTTTCACACATTCAAATTTTGCACTAAGAAAGACAATAAAAGATCTAAGACATGTTATAGCATTTCTCATTTTCGCTAGGAACGCTATAAAAATTAGTTGCAGTTGCTGATAGATTACAAAACAATCTGGGGAGCTAAGGGTTAAAACGATTGAAACAGTAAATAAAATTCCATTTCCCAGCTCGTGAAATGTTCATCAAAATCCACCTCGCGTGACAAGTTACCATTTATTGTAAATAAATATTTTTTCAGATGCAGTCCATGAACGTGAACCTGCTGGTACTGATGTCCAAGTACGACAGATTGAACAGAAGTTTGAACCGAGCGTGGACCCACCGGTCCGACAGATTCCTCGAGTATGGAAGCATACACGACGTTAAACGGCTCCTCGACAGCGCCTCGACGATCTCCAGAGCCATCGAAATATTCGATGGTATCCATAACGGAGCCAACAGTACCTCTTACGGTTACGACGGGCTAATCCGATACTCGAATTTCGCGAAAAGCTCGGAGAACGAACACCCGTTACACGAGAATGGTACGAGCAACGAGAGTGAAACAATGAATCGAAATTCGTTAATGAACCTGGAGAATGACGAGATAAATTCACGCATTGAAAGAGCGGCGCTAACGGTAAACAAAGGGAACTTGTCGAAAAGGCAAATAGATTTGAGTGGCGTCGCCACGACCGGTTGCAACAACAGTACTGACGATGACTATGACAATGACGATTTCGTTGTAAGGAGAGAGCCTCGTTCCGGAAGGTCTCGGCGAGACGAGGGAAGAGGTAAAAAACGGGGAAAGAACAAAAGGCGGCCCAAGCGCAGTCGCAGGCGATTGGGTATCTAGTATTATTTAGTTAGCATGTATTCCCTCCGTTACACGTTTTCCATTTTTGGCAATCCATCTTTCATGTCGCTTTTCCAATTGTTCTCTAGAACCTAAATTATTGTTGGCTAAGCATTGTAGGCATGTGTCTAAACCAGTAGGAATGTCTGTACATGTTTCTGGACAGTATCAGATTTCATGTAATTGCGTTTGATTATCTTAATTTTTAAGAGTAAGCTTAATAACAAGAAATAACGGCACAGTGCAGAGAATTGTCCATTATAGAATTGCCTCTTTCATTGTTCTTTAGTATTACTACATTATGACACAATCGATAGGTTAAGTTTCAAATACTATTTCTTTTTTGTTATTCAGGACCATTGGTGGCAACATTTGTTGGTGCAATCCCTGAGCAGCACGTTACGGATACAGGTATATACATGCAGAATATACTGTTTAAGTTAGTAATGTATGTTTCACTGGTGTAATTGCTTTCTTTAGTTTATATCGGTCCCTGGGTGAAAAGTAGCAAGAACAATACTTTGTATAGTTTGAACAAATTCCATTTAGTTGAGGACAAGAAGTCTATAGAAGTTACTGCCACTGGTCTGTACATGATCTCTGCTCAGGTATGTAAACATATTTGTTTATACTTTTATCTAAATTGAATTACGTAATGTATATGAATCACACTTGTATATTTGCGAATCTTCACTTTTTTATAGATATTTTATTTCGGTGAACCAACAAATTATTCGTATTGGATACTACTGAGTTCAGAGGGTGAATCCACAACGAAGAAGCTGGTAAAGTGTTCTACAGCATCTTCCACGTCAGCCACAGAAGTTTCGTGTTATACAAGTGTCATTACACCCTTACAGAGGGGTGATAGGGTTCACATACAACAACAAGAGAAAAACAGGTAAGAGGTGAACATTGTTTCTCTTAACCCTCTGTAGGCTCACGTAACTTTGAAGTCACGTATCAGTATATTAGCATCTTGTTGGTTTACTTTATTTTGCACTGAAAGTGGTGAATAAAATTAAGTAATCAGTTAACTTCAACTTTTATATGCTCATGCATGAAACTTGAAAGTTACAAAATATATTCGTTTGATGAAATTATTGAAACTATTTAATTCATTCTTAATTCGTACTCATATGTGGATATTTATGAATTTTCTACTGCACAGATTTTTATATTTTTCAGATTAATAAATATGCGAGAGGGACACAGTTATATACAACTTGTACTTTTGTCCGATAACATTCGCAGACAACGTCTGCGGTAGAGCGACACATAGTACAAATTTATGAAAGACATTGTGCCATGAACAATCGCAGAGGGATGGTTCCTAATTGCGATCCCGTACCCCACTTGGAAATGTTAGATGCATTTATTTTTAGTTATAAGCTTAACGATAAAGTGATTCAAAGAACCATCATTCGCATGTAGGCGTACAATTATTTTTTTCAACTTTTTTTTTAGACTAAGTATACATTCTATGTACAGTTTCGTTGAGATTGCATAACAGATGAGGAGTGTACAAAGGAACAATGTTGGATTGTAAATAATTTAGACGGGTATTTAGCATTGTATCAATGAAACCACGATTCCGCGAGGAACCAATGGAATTTGCAATAACATTAGACCTTTGTACGTTTAGTATTTTAATTTTAAACTAAACTTGAATATGTGATGTTTAGTTTTAAGGAGAGTCAGTAAGATTAATGCAAGTTATTGCGTTTTTATACCTTTTACTTTGTACATTGTTTGCATTGTTTACAACATTTATTACGTCTAGTGTTAAAACGAAGATAAAATATAAATAAGAAAAAAAAACAAAGAAACTTCACGGACTTTATGAATTCGAACGTCTGAAAACCTGTACGCTTATCTGTATAAGTTCTACTATTCGTTTTAAAAGAAAAGTACGTTCTCTTATAGATTGTACCGCGGTCGATACTGAACTGGTTTTCTAAAATTAGTCTTTTTAAATACGAAGTACAACTAGAGTACCTTTTGACAACATTTTCCTTGGAAATGCAAAGGACACTTGACTCCTCTTGAAAAGCAACGTCGATGCCAGTCATGTGGCAGATGCTGCTCAGCTCAAACTTAGGTAGTGCCACCGTGCATGACAGTACAGATGTTATCAACCTAGAGAAATGAATAACAGAGAGTTAGAGAAAAAAAAAGAGTAACAAATAACAGGAGCAACAAGATCTTACGGATACTTTATACCTATTGTCTAATATGTTCGCTTATAAACAATACTTGAATCACACGTTATATACTTTTGTTCGTTATTTCTTAAATTTCTTTTCGTAGATGTTCAGTATATATTTCCTTCCCTATTTTTCTTATTGTCCTGGCAACAAGTTCACGATTGCTTTTGCGAAACAACGTTTTCTTAAGAAAATTCCAAATGGTATCTCTTTCAATGATTTCTTCATTGTTACCGTTGCGGTATACAATACTGCAGGTATCGCGCGTATAAAGCGGTTCAGTTTCAACGAAGGGATGCTCTCTCGTTCATTGCATTCGTTAATGAAAAATATCACGAAAATTCGACTAAGTCCCTACTAGAGTAATATCGCATCACAATCCCTGTCTACGCATGTATATATATATATAAATGACTCCACTTTACACTCGATAGATGCAGATTTATGTAGCACTTATCTTTGCTAACATTTGCTTTGCTATAAGTTGATAGGTTGTTGTTTTATTAAGAAACGGATAGATTTATATTTACTCACCTGAGCTTGGGTTGAGGTTTACACGGGCATTTGTTTTTTTTTTATATTTTTGTTTTTTGTTTAAATATATTGTGAGCATAATACATGTTAGCATAGATTTTTAGTTCGTTAACTTTCTTGCATGCTTTTCCATGTTTATTAAAAACTGATCGCTTTTCTGTCTTTTAAACGTGTGTTTTTCAGCTCAATATATATATATAATTTTTATATATATATGTATATATGTATATATACGTATATGTATGTATATATAAGGAAACTTGACTGAATTTTTTGTACACAATAACTTGGTAAGAGAATTAGATTTCACTGATAAGCATTATTTACACAGAAAAGAATCGTGACAATGTTTTCAATTAAAAAAATTGGGTGCATCATAAAAAAGATCAAATACTATTCAGTACTGGTCAGTTCTTTAGGAAATTAAATAAAGATACATATTCTAATTAATGAAAGTACTATGATACTCTAAAAGAAGAAATAACATTTTCTAGATTTCATTTAAATTTGTGCGGTACCTGTGCCATTGGTCAATAATAACTTTATCATATCAGTCGTCATTTATTCATATATTATTGTATGATTATCAGATTCGGTATCTCCTTGCTGGTAACGGAGGGAAGGTATTCACTCTCTTTCTTTCATTGTGTTCCCTAAGTATCTCAGGTTGTTGCTACGCCTGTGAAATAAACTTAGTTTTCGTCAAATTTTTCATATACCTAAAATTCTTCACCAATGGATATGGTTATGGTCGACAAACAATTGCACTCTGATTAAAAAATTATGCTTCAAACAAACTATATATATATGTACAACAAATAAAAAATGAACAGATCCTGTTTATGGCTTTGTTTGTTTTTTTTTTTTTTCATTTAAGAGTATACAAAAAACGATTCATTCTGAGAAAGATCAAGTATTGCGTCTTAATAAAAGCTCATACCTACATTTTCGCTTATATAAATGTTATGTTCTTGTAAAGTTGGGATCATTCTGGTTTCCCATGGCAGTTGCTGGTTTAATCAATATCTCTTTGCCTAGTGATCATAAGTTTGTGATCTTTCATGTTGAAGGTGAGGAGAAATAAGAATATGAAAAAGTAATGAGTTTTGTTTTTTTATGGTTCTTTGTTTCAATGTTCGTTTTCATTTCAATTTGTTAGACTATCACTTACAATACTAAGTCAATTTACTATTACTATGTTGATGACATCATGCGACAATGAGACTTTCAAGTACAGTTCGATTGATTTCATAGTTACTGATATAATTAATGGAAATAGAAGATTTCATTGCTTGTCCTACACAGAAGTGGTACCTGTACTTTCAATGTACACAATTGGCTGGGACAAATTTAATTTAACTAGTCATGCAGCACATTCTTTGGACAATTGTTCTATACGATGCTTTTCTCAATTATAATACGAGTATCTACTGCTGATAAATTTCTAAAGAATTTATCTTACGATTGTCTCTGCCAGTGTGACATTTCTACCAATACGTATCAGCATATTGAAATACTCTTCGAACATCCTAAAACATTTAATTCAATGCTCATGATTCCAACAAACACATTTACCACTTGTCACTTCTAAGCAGAGCGTTACACACAATTCCACGCCAAAATTGTTCCTCCATAATTGAAAGACACGAAATGAAAATAATCGCAACAATAAGACTGATTTATTGTATCGTTATATTGTTAATTTGCAGAGAAAATGTAGTCAATGTAATAATCGCACTAATGAACGCACAAATATGAACAGTGTTATGATTTGATACATGTTAGATTCTCTTGATTCGTATATGTTAATACGTAAACGAAATACACCACGAAATACAATTACTTTCTCTTCTTCTTCTTTCTTTTTTTTATACAGAACATATGACATTATTTGTTTTCGTTTTTACTCTATATACCTAGAATCCGTATTTAGCGGTAATTGAGCTGTGTTCACAATGATTGACTGTTTAACGACTTTACAAATAGTGTAAATATCATTGTCCTTACTGTTACAATGCAGACAATTATATACGTGTACGTGGTGTGTATATATATATATATTTATATTTATGTGTTTACGATTTAATATTAATTATTTCACAATCGCAAATTAGCTCGACTGTACACCAACTAAACTTAATCCTAAACGAAGTTATTTAGCCGAACATGACAAAGTAGAGATGCTATGTTGCTAGTCAAGTATAAAACGCTCTTGTCATTTATACTTTTTAATCATAATCATAAATGATCATTTTACGCTCTTACGCGCAATATTAAATTAAATCTTTTTTCCATGCGCGTGACAAAGATAGAAAACATAAAAGACCTCATCATAATGGATCATGCTCTCTCTTCCTTCTCTCTTCTCCTCTATAGTAAAAACCATTCTACGTTTAATTATTATTATATATATATAAAATACTTGTACACATACTTAATGACAAATGACATTTGTCCAACTTTTCACGCGCCAGGAATGATATATAATATATATATATGTATATATTTTTTGTTTCTTTAAATTTGGAAAAAAGTCTGGATATCTAATGTATAAAATTAAATAGTTGAATGTGTAATTTAATAACGTCGCTGAGACTGGGCGTTTTGGTAACCAGCACTGCCACCTGTGAACAACCATAGAGCTCCTCCGTTCAATCATTTTCTAGGCATAACTTTGTTATTTGATTCTGTATTAAACTCTATTACTTATATACACACATTAATTGTCACAGAAAATTGAATTAGCTACGTATATGTCACTTCCCTCTGTTTTGGGACGTATCATTAAGTTTACTTTTTTTTTTTTCGTGAATATGATTATATTGTCATGCAATTCAAACACTGTGTTCCGTTTATAAGCTTCTTTAGATTCAATACAAGTATGTCTTCAAATCAATTAAATCTGCTTTTAACGAGAATATCTGTATCCTTTTATTATAGGGACACTCTTTTTCTACATACATGTATTCTTGCAGTATCGAAAAATATATTAAAAATAAACCTGCGCTAATACTGTAACTTCTGCATTCAACATTAAAACTTCTGTCTTTTGCATCTGTTTCGTGAGAACGAGAAATTCTCGACCAAACTGTGTTCTTGGTTTTCCAAGTATTTTTCTCTCGTTATACTACGAACCGTTTCCCTGACACGTATCATTAATATCGATCCTAACATCTTACATGTAAGAAGAAATAGCCTCTCAACATTTAATAATGCCTGTTGGATTGTGAACTGTACTTACCGTAATCCTGTTTGCCGTATACACCATCCTGATTCGAGTAATCTGGAAACATAACGAATGACTTTTACTGATCTTTTAATGGAAGGTAATTCAAACAAACAAAGTATATAACGTAGACCAGAAAAATCTATGAACTGAAAAATTTCTAGTTATATGTATGGTTATTTCATTCGACTCTAATGCTTTCCAAAAATTTTCTACTTCTTCTCTATACCAACCTGATGGTGGTGCTTTGCCATAACTATAAGGATCGCCAGTACTGAAAGCTCCTGTAGCTGGAACGGTAGGAGCTCCGCCATACCTATTATCAGCTGCTGCCGATGGTGCATAGCCCTGGACAAAGACAACATCTTTTGTTAGTACCAAATAATTCATCACATTACACATAGCTCGTGCAAATCAACTAACCGCTGTTTGGCCATAATCTGGAGGCTGTTGGTAACTTTCATAACCTTGATACGATGACTGAGTGTAATTTTGTGAACCATAGCCTCCACCATATCCCACTGCTTGCTGTTGCTGCGGCTGTTGTTGACTTCCACCGTACGCGTTACTGGTACCTCCTCCGTAGCCACCTTGACTGTAACATTCGACGAGTAAAATTTTAATTTCAAATCACACGTGAATGAATTCTGATTCAAAACGAAGGAGTGTACCTAGGTGGTTGAGTTGCATAACCATTCGCAGGCTGAGAAGATGGCTGATCGAACCTTGGTCTCTTAGAAGGTCCACTAGAACCTGGTGGACCTCCTCCTCGTTTCGATGGACCACCGCGTCCACTGCCACCCCTGCTTCCACGATCTCCGAATCCTCCTCTACCTCCTAGACCACCTCTTCCCGATCCACCCCTAAAATTTACAATGCGATTTAAGAAACAATTATGTTTGTTTCATCGAGGAAGAGATTAATTTACTTTTAAATAATTTCACGATACTTTATGACTAATGTATAACAAAACTGTGTTTCTCTATGCTTTGGATATTCACATAAGAGCGTAGAAAGTGAAGTTCTACCGTACTGGAAATTACAAATCATACCTAGATCCCCCTCGACTGCCTCTGTCCATTCCTCCTCGCCCTCGGAAATTACTACTACCTCTACGACTATCTCCTCTTGAGAAATCACCCCTTCCTCTGCCACGGAAACCGCTGCTTCCACCGCCTCTGCTGCCACCGCGTGGAGGTCCTCCCATTCCTGGTGGGCCCGGAGGCCCGCTGCCACCTGGACCACCAGACATTCCTGGTTCTGGGGGACCTCTGTAATTCCAAGATGAATTGCATAATTTGTCACCAAGAATTCAATAAAATAATACACCTAAGCGACGTTCGTATGTATAACCTACCCTGGAGGGAAATGTCCGCCGTGTCCTCCTCTGCCAGGAGGACCTCCTCTGCCTCTCATTCCAGGCGGTCCACCTCTCATACCACCACCGGGACCACTGCCACGACCACCACGCATCATACCTCCACCTCTTGGAGGTCCACCCCTTGAACATCACCGAATATATAATTAAAGTTTACAAACCGCGTATTTTTTAAAATTATTCTAATAAAGATCTCTGTACCTTCCTCTATCTCCAAAACCACCGCGTCCTCTCATAGGTCCTCCTGGGCCACCACGGCCACGAAAACCACCTCTACCAGCTGAAGCACCTTCCATTTATTTGTCTGTCTGAAATTTTAAACAAATTAACTAAAAAGTTAAAAGGCAAGGAAAATTAAAAAACATTATTAATACATGCACAGTACACACGTAGAAATCCTAAACAAAGAACGATACTTCGTCGTTAGAATTAGCTATCACCCGTTTTATTTCTAAAATCAGCCTATTGACGCTATCTAGTATGATCAGTAAAACTCAAGTGTTTTTTCTCTTCTTTCTTGTTTTTCTTAATAAATCGAGAATTTCAACCACAACACAGAAGAAACCCGTGCACCACGTACGATTCGCTCCAATAAAAAAATACTTACAATTCACTGGTCGACAGATAATCCGTTCATAAGTAAGAAACGCGCCAACCTTAGACAAGCTAACAAGGAAAATGGACGCCGGTTCCCGGAAAAAGAAGCATCGACCATTGCCACTCGAATTACTATACCGACATTACCGGATATCCTTCCCTTAAGGCACATTTTCATGAGAGCATTTCAATCACAACGTTCGGCACCACGGGTGATGGATAATTTACGAGAAATGATAAATATTTATTTTCTGTTTACTTATCAGCCTGTATGTGTTAAGCTAAATTAAAAAATATATTAATAAATTTCGTTTGTGATTAATATATCACTCTATTGCTTCCAGAAATTAGCATTACGCATCGAAGGTTTTATGCAAATTATTTATTTAATCACTATGAATATCCGTTGCAATTTATGGTTATACAGTGTAAACAACTTTAATCAATTTAATAATATTTTATTCATAATTGAAATCTGTTAACTTTCACGGAAATGTCACAGTAAATTAAAATTTACGACCATAATCGTGAATTTTAAGGTGGATACGTAACACCGGATAGAACAAGGAATTTTTTTTTCCAACCAAAAAATTTTAGGGATCTTTTGACTCGCGTAGCATAGGGAATAAATATTTGTAGGATTGGCATAATGTACGGTTGAAGTCTGATTGGTTACGAAGTTGGGATTTAAATATTGAAATCCGTTGCTTGTCTTCCGTGGGACAAAAACTGTAGTTTGTATTTCGGAAGATATTCAACGGTGGATACGCAAATCTTTTCGTGTGGCATACATTTGACGAATTTACGGCCCTAACAGGAAATTTTACTCGTTATACGATACCAAATAATACAATCGAAATGTCGAAAGATGAAAAGGAATGTGTTGTTCCGGACATTATATGCGACATACTCTCAGGAAAAAGTTACATCAAAGGTCGATTTTTTGGAAAGGTAAGCATGTACCTATTTTGTTTCCCTTTCCCGTTTTGTTTTATTTTATTCGAAGTCTATCATGACAAAACAGTTTTTCTATTTGATCATACAGATTTCGTGTGCCTTAACACTTGTTGCTTTAGACATTCTGAATTGTATGAAACCTGTGCTAAGGCATGGTAATTCAATACTTTATTAATTCTATTTTACCTTTATAGTAGAAAATGTACAGATTCCTGCTATTTAAGTTTACTGTATCAAATATTTCCTAATAGATACACGTTAATCGGAGTTTCTAGTTCTTCTAAAGTGCTAAGAGTATATTACTACACGCTTTTGTAGGGAGGTTTTGCAAAATGTTACGAGATCAAAGAAACAAAATCACACAGAGTATTCGCTGGGAAGATCGTGCCGAAAGCTCAAATTACAAAAAGCAATCACAGAGAGAAAATGACTCAAGAAATCTCAATTCATCAAACTTTAAATCATAAAAATGTGGTTGGTTTTTATGGGTTTTTCGATGATCCTCAGAATATATACATAATTCTGGAATTATGCCGCAAAAGGGTAAACCATTTTAATGATACTTTCACGAGCGCGTCGTCTGTAGAGGCACATATATTATTAAAGTAGTTGTCTTAATTTCCAGTCGATGATGGAATTACATAAACGCAGAAAAGCATTAACAGAATGCGAAACCCGATACTATATGAAACAAATTTTAGATGGTGTTCATTACCTGCACCAGAATAAAATAATTCACAGAGATCTAAAATTAGGAAATTTATTTTTGAGTGACGATTTACAAGTTAAAATTGGTGACTTTGGACTAGCCACTAGGTTGGAACACGAGGGAGAACGAAAAAAGTAATGCTTACATCTGTTTCAATGCGTACCAAATTATTTCAATTAGATCAAACTTATCGTTTTTGTTAATAGGACTGTGTGTGGAACTCCTAATTATATAGCACCGGAAATTTTGACTAAGTCTGGCCATTCTTATGAAGTCGATATATGGAGCATTGGATGTATCATGTACACTCTACTCGTGGGCAAACCGCCATTCGAAACGTCCAGCTTAAGGGAAACTTATGCCAGAATTAAGCAAGTTCAATATAAAATTCCTGCACACATTAATACAATTGCCATGGACATGATTTCAAATATGTTACAAGGGAATCCAACCAAACGCCCTTCTATAAATAAATTAATAAAAGATCCATTCTTTACTTGTGGTAAATATAAACTTTTATCGGTAAACGGTATTGAAATATTGTTAAGAATTTGCAAATAATCAATTCAAAATTTATTACAGGTTACATGCCACTGAGTCTTCCGCTGTCGTGTCTAACGATGGCTCCTCGTCTAGACATGTTAGAAATGCATAATCAACGCAAACCATTATCTGAAATGAACACTAATGTAGGAGGGGAGAGACAAGACTTTATATTTAGAGTACCTAATAGTCCAGGGCGTAAGACGAAGCCTGTGGACGCAGTGAATGAAGTCCAGAAATTGAATTATGACATTAAAAAGATGCTTCAATCATTAAGAGAGCAGCTGGCTGCAGTATTAAAGGCTAATCCAAGTAGAGAATCTACACTATCAGAAGGTATTTCTACTGTAACAATTTTTGAATCAAAATTTCATTCGATCAGGCATCAAAAGCCATCCCTTTGAATTTGTTTATCCATTGTGCATCATCCCAGTGTATATTTAACAATACGTAGTACTTAACTATCAATCCAATTTAAATTGTACAGATGAAATGACGGATCCTGCTGCGCAGCCTGTTATATGGATAAGTAAGTGGGTTGACTATTCAGACAAGTATGGTTTCGGCTATCAGCTTTCCGATGACGGTGTTGGTGTTATGTACAATGATGGCACCCGGTTAATAATGCTAGCCAATTGTTTTAACATTCATTACATAAATCGCGAGGGAAACGAGTTGTATTACACCGTCAGAGAATACCCGCCAGAACTGGAGAAGAAAATGAAATTGATGAACTTCTTTTTGAAGTACATGAAAGAGCATCTAATGAAAGCGGGAAGTTCTGTCGCTGTGAAGCCGTGCGATGCTATGTCTAGGATACCGTACATGCATCAGTGGTTCAGAACGCAGAGTGCTGTAGTTATGCAACTGACTAATGGAACTGTGCAGGTAAAGAAAACGGAAAATTCAGTGTTCAAGTTTCCATTAAATTAAATAATAATCAAGAAAAGTGTATCGAATTTAACGTTATCAATGAATATGGTAAAGTTCGATACACTTCTCCTGATTATCATTTAATTGAACGAAAACTTGAAACGTTATTAACGTTATTAATGAATATGGTAAAGTTCGATACACTTTTCTTGATTATTATTTAATTGAATGAAAACTTGAAACGTTATTAACGAATACGGTAATCTCCTTTGCAGATCAATTTCCTGGACCATTCAAAAATCATCATGTGTCCGTTAATGGGGGCTGTCACGTACATAGACACAGAAAAGAGCTTTAGAACGTACAGATTCCAAACCATACAAGAAAACGGATGCTGCGAGGGTTTAGCGAAGAACTTGGCATACGCCCACGAGAAGCTCGTACTGATGTTATCGAACCCCCAGACCCGATAATCGTCGATGAGAATTTGTTAGGATGAAGCACTATTAATGCAGTATGTCATAGAAGTATCGAAACTATCTTTTCTTTGTTTTTAATAAGGATAACGTCGCGCGTTCGGCGACGAGCAGATGCAGTTAAGTAATTATTTTATTTTTATTGTATTTTGTAGAACCGTATAGAACCCTTTTTACTAGATATTTTTTGTTGTAACATCCGAGTAAGGCGATCTACGAATCATGAAAGCGAACTTTAAAGAATTGCAAATGGAGAGCAGCCCCCCCTTCGACGTAATAAAGAGAGGGCCGAAATTCTGTTCCGTTCTTCTTTTTCTTTTATTTTTACGCAGCTGACGATGAAATTGTGGTTGTTATCTATTGTATAATAACTCGTACTTTGACATAATTTTACGGATAAACAAACATTAAATCTAAGTATCTTCCGCCACTACGATACGTGCACGTTACTCCGCACAAATACCTTGGACGACACGGCTAGCAAAGAGTGAAAGCTCGCTCGCAGATGCCGTCGTATTCCGACGGAGTAGTGCAATCTAAACATTCGTCTATTTATACTGATATTCAGGGAGAACAAGCGGCCTAAACTTCATTAGTCCACCACCCCCGGAGAATGATTATATATTTTTCTACCCTCGATTGACCAAAGTTTCGAGTCCGCTAACGTGTACAATATACGTCCATGCGAATCGAGCGTCGTCTAAATATATTGAAACTTCGAATATTTTTGAGCCTTCCAAAAGGTCGAAAAGAAGGAAAGAAAGAAAAAAAAAAGTAAGAAAAAAAAACATTGTTGAGATCGAAATGACAGGATCTTGTCGACACTGATGATAAATATTTATAAGACTTAAAATTCATATTTTAAAAAGTACTTTAGCTAATTACAATAATGGATCTAAGCAAATGTACATAAATATAAGTGTCTCCTAACACTGTATATCGGATATCGTATAAGCATTTAATGTATTAAAACGATTGTAATGATAGTATTATTTTTGTAATTAACCTACGATAATGTTCCGGATGATGTAGGAATGATTTCATACACGTGACATGATCTTTTTCGTGTTCAATGTACAAAAACGGAGAAAAAAGCAGAAGAGGAATAATAAATAAATATCTTCATTCTAAACCTTCCGCCATTGATTGCCCGACCGTTGGAATACAGGGGTTTCGTGAAATGGATTAGGTTAGTTAGTCGCGTGTCGCAATTTTTAACAATGGACGCGAGCGTCATTTTTTCAGCTCGCCCGGTAACACGAACTTACCCCCTGAAAGCATGAAAATATTCTCCACGGAATATAAATCTAGAATCACGTAAATATCTCTACTACGTAACGATTCTAAAAAAGCGTGTTCGCGGAAATTCGTTTTTCAAACGGAACAATTTTAAATTACAACTGCGGGCCGGCCAAAGCGGACGGAGGACTGTGCACGACGTTGTCGGCTTTAATAGAAGAGGACGAATCGTATAATGTCCCGCGATGCAATAGTGTTGGTGCGTTACGCCGCGAAGAGCGAACAGCGAACAGTCAAGCAGGGGAAAAGTGAGATCTGTAGTCAGTAGCGGCGCAGGTTCTGCGTCGAGCGCGTGTGTGCCTTTTCAGTTTCGTTCAGCGCGCGCGTTCCACCGCCGAGAAAGTTTTCGTTTTCCACGTTCCAGCATGTGACTCGTGTGTACGTGCGATTCCACCGTGAGGCCGAATATATCACGAGCAACGTGCACGCGTGTGCTGACAGAAAACGGGTGAGTTAGAACCGTGGAATTGCGAAACGGGTTCCAGTCAGCCGCCCGTCGCCGACGTATTCGCTCGCGAATGAAAACGCGATGCGACCGAGTCGAGGGAAATGTTTGATGGGTGACGTCGAGGCCATTGCGATAGCCGCCTCAAGGCACGCTTACCCTCCCGGCTGAAAATATATTCGGTCACGTTTTTAACGCTAGAACTACCAGTTGAGATCATTCGTTTCGATTCTTTTGTTTAGCAATTCGGATCTTCGAAGCGTTGAATATTCGAGATGATTTTGAACATAGTTTTACTATAATGAGTGTCTGAGGAAACTGAAAATAATGTATTGTTACAGTTTTTATAGGAATTAAAAATTAATCGTATTAAATCCTCAAAAAACACAAATTGAATATTCGGAATGATTTTGAAAATAGTTTCACTATAACGAATGTTTGAAGAAACTGAAAATAATCTATTGTTACAATTTTTATAGAAATTGCATATTAATCGTATTAAATGTTTGATAGTTCTAGTGATGAAAATGAAAGAGATATAATAGCAAATTATTTCATTGAATCTTTTCATTATTGCACGTTTATCTCGCCGAATGGCGCCGCATTAGATAGCATTATGTACAATATAAAAATATTTGCACACCGTTTATATTGCTGAATTATAATAATTCGACTTGATCGAGGGTCACCGGTGACCCCACGGCATTCAACGTTTTCAAACAACTCTTGAATACTCGGCAGTTCTCCCATAATCTATTCGTTGATAAAATACAATAAACACGAATGCTGCGATTCACGCAAATGCTTCGCTCTCTAACGAGACTTGCTGATATCTGACTGATGGATATTGACTTAAACGTATCGACTACTTATGCTTTCGATTGTCAACGAACACGTTGCTATTCCATTGTTTAATTAATTGCATCAATATTTAAACTTCGACTGCCACGGTCATCGATGACGGAGCTTTAAAATTAGAAGATAATTATGAAGATAATTGATCTCGAATAGAAATTTTTAGTAACGTAAATAATTAGGTAATAGAGTTACGAGAATTTTCATATCGAAGAATTAATCATTGCTTGATGTTTCTCGTGGCAGTCACGTGTTAAAACTTTTGTGAAATTTTAGTGAATCTTCATGTAACTACTCTGATGATTCTTGATTATAGAAAAGTACTCACAGAAGCCAACAAATAATTCGCGGAAACAATGAATTCGTATTTTGCTTACTTGTCATTCCAGTGAAATATCGCTGAACGATTACTTTGAGAAAGCCCGATCGGCAACGTGACTAATTATTTTGTGCATCGAGTAGGATTAACCAGTTGACAGTTTGACGAGACATACGTTATCGTGAAGATTGACATGATACTGATACTCTCATCTATGAATTCTTTATTTTTCCACGTAAACATGTAATTCTTTGTTTCGCTTTGACCTCTCATTAACCCTTGCACTCGGAAGTCTGACTAGAAATATTCATTTCCTAATGAGATAGGCGACATTCTTCGAATAATAGAACATAACAATGATAAAAACAAAGTAATTCTATATTTCACATGTTCATGGTCTAAGCAGAGTTTAACCCTTAACTCGATGGGTGACTCTCATTCACCGCATGATTTCAGTAAAACTATAAAATTTGATATTTAATATTATACCTTATAATCTACTTGAAAAATATTGAAATAAAATTCGTTCCTCAATGCACTTGTGATCTTCGAGTTTCACAAAATATACCTCATAATGCATCCATTTGAAAAATATTGAAATAATAGCTTCGTTCAATGCACGTGATCTTCGAGTTAGTTTCACAAAATATCGTTTTTATCTGGTCAAAAAATGTGAAAATATTTCTAGTGAAAAACTTCCGAGTGCAAAGGGTTAATATCGCGTGTAAGGCTTTAATTTTGGTATATAAAATCGATTTACAGTACGAAGTGTTCAAATATACTCTGCGCATTCGTCGTGCGTTCGACGAGTACACGGTCCATTTGTTTATTTGATTGCGCGCAGAAGCAGAGGTTTTTCCAACTAAATTCCGCAAGTTAACTGGTTAAGGAGACGCGTCGCGTCGAGTGTGTCTCGCGTTGAACCGTTACGAATCACGTGCCATCAACAATTGACCCGAGCGTGGCATCTGTTCTCGATAACAATTCCGCGCGGCGGTCGTCTCGATGGAAGCGCGCTAGACGCGTCAAGCCACACGATTAGAAGGCTCGACCTACAATGATTAAATAGAATGGCCACGATTAATAATCGAACGGAGACGACGTATATTTTTAGATGTCGGGATGCTGGTCAGTTGGGATCGTGAACGTCCGTTCAGACGCGAGGATGAGAATCGTCGTCGCCGAGCTAGCGTTGCTTCGTTCCTGTCGCCTTCTCGCGACCGTCGGATGTTTCAGGTTAACTTCCAGTTGCGTAACGCGTCTCAATTGTTTTCGAAGAACGTTCCTTTTGCTCCTTCCAGCACGCCGCGTAGAGTCGAGACCGCGCGTGCTCTCGAATCGCCGGATTGCGAGTTTTATTTCGATAGGCGAATCCGAACGATACGCCAGTAGATTTCTGAATTTAGGTTAGTTGTTCGGTTTGAAAGAATATTCGAATGTTATAGTATTTTTATGGTATCTCTAGCGAAAATGAAAAATGCTATAACATTTCTTAGTGCAAAATGTAGATATGTGAAAAATTTAATAATTATAGGGTAGTTTCTTTCAGATTCATTGAGATATCTAATATTATTCCTGATGCAATACTGTAGCCTACAGACTTCAAAGTGTTAACACATTGCGTACCGGCTAATTTCCAGAAAATTGAATTGCGGACGACGGTTTACAGAAAAACTCAACTATCATATTGTTGTGTAATATATTTTAAACGCACAATCCACTCAACGCCACGGTAATATTTTTTTAAACGCTGTAATTAGCGAAGCCAACTGTCGTTACATAAAAACGAGATTTCTCATTGCCAGTACGCAACGCGTTAAAATAGAATTCCTCGGAAATAAAAATATACAAGTGACAGATTCGGTCGAAACGACGCCGACCATTTCCATGTGCACTGCTCGATGAACGATAACGGCGATCGGTTCTATGTATAAAATTCGAACGGCTGTACGTTTCTCGAATCGATCGATAAAGTCGACGCGTCGAGTGTCCTGACTTTCGAGCCACGAGGTGCAAACAAATATTAGGCAATTCACAATCTGGCGCCGTTATCTCCGAGTTTAAAAATGTTTCGATAATAACGATTTGTTTACCTTGCCGTTATTTACTTTGGGACCGTTACCAGTTTATCACTGTCGGTCCGTTCGGCGATGGACCGTAACGTTACCGATCGGGTTCCGATAGCGTCGTCGTTTATTTTGCTGATTCAGCAAATAAAATCGGAATGTCACGGATCCCCCAACGAAATTCGTCCACCGTGAACTTGACGTGCTGCTGATTCGATCTGAAACCGTACCGGTTGAGTCATAGAGCGACGATTTAACGGTACGATAGTTTGCTCAACCGATAACGGCAATAAACGTCTGTTTTTATGACAATGAATGATTTACGAGATAACACGAGAGCAGGAGCACAGGATTCTGAACTGGAAATACTAAATTACGTTATTATCGCTGTCCCGTTTATCCCATGACGTTCGTGGCATTTTCACGCGGCCACTTATCGATGCATGATGCAGCAGAACTTAGTATCTCTAATAAGGTGTCACTGGATCGGGTTCCGAATATTCTGGTTCGTTTCGAGTATTCAGGATCGACTCGAAACGAACTTCGAGTTTTGCTCTTCGACAGAAAAATCGAAAAGCAAGCGATTCGAAGTTGACAGATTTAACCCTCTACAGTGACTTTGAAGTCGCACGTCAATATACTGGATTAAATTGATTTATATAATCATTATTGCAAAATGACGAATTACATTGAATTATTCAACTTAAACTGTTGTACACACAGGCGTTTACGTTCGTCACTGTAAGTTTAAAGTTACAAAATATATTCGTTTTAATAAAATTGAATACATTGTTAACAATAGGTTTACGGTCATTTATTGTCTTCATTCTATTATTCCTAAAAGAATTGATGCTCGTTTATTTAGATTGTGGAAACTGGAGATTCGATAGTAATTGGGGTACATGTCAGTGTGATCAATGAAAATCGGCGTAAACATTTACAAAATAATATAAAATCCAATATGCGTCAATTTGACGCGTTTCGTAAACCTAGCGTTAATTAGTGTTCATACGCTGATATTTATTAATTTACTACATAAATATTTTTATAATCACCAAACAAAATTCGGCCCACAGAGGGTTAATCGGTGGAACAGGTCATCGTTGTTAATTCGTGTGTGTGATTGACCGAGAGAACCAGTTCTGAAGCTGAAGGATCATCTAGTATTATATAACCGGGAATGACGTGCGTGTCCCATGGAAAGTTTATAGGAATTTGTCTCGGGCAACCGTTGCCACTCTGACTCCACGGACTTGGCAACTATGCGAATGACGAACAAATGATGAATACATGTACATGTATAAACACACTGGTCTATTTACATATCGCGGCAATGCACACGGAAAGATTTGTACGCTGCGATAACAATGAGCCTTCTACAGTTCGCGTTTTCACATTTATGTGTATGTGTGTGTATATATATACCGTTCCCTGTAGGATTGTCACGATGACTAGATGGAACCCTGAAAATTCGAGGCAGCGTTTCTACTGAATCATGTAGGCAATGATTAACTGGCACCGTTCTCTCGTCGTCATTGACTGTACGTCGGTACGCGAAAATCTAAAAATAAAATAATAATAATGTAACCGCGGACTATAAATGTATTTGTATTTACAACGCTTTCGCGTTTTTCTTCATGCATTGCACTGCGTCACTGTGATAATGCTTTTTAATCTGTCGTTTAATTGCTAGTCTTACGTTAATGTAACATTTTAGATATATATATCTGTCGTAAATTAGAAATTATATATATATATATATATATATATATATATATATATATATAATCCATTTAGTTATACAGTTACGTTTAATTATTATTATATATATATAATTGTAATTATTATAATTATATTATTATTATTATTATTATTATAAGAATTATATGTATATATCTAAAATAATAATTAAATGTAACTATATAACTAAATGAATTATATATATAATTTCCAATTTACGACAGAGAACAAGAAATGCAATTTTGTAATTTTATTTCTATTCTAAGAGGAGGTTTCTTTAAAATTGAAACCAGTCGCGATATAAGAAATCTGAGAATTGATCTCGCTGATCCACCCGATGATTGAAACGTTAATTTTAGCATGAATTCGTTAACATTGTACGTCAGTTAAATTTCAACTACTAGAAACGCGAGCGTCGATGATTATATTAACTTTTTTTTTTTTTTTGACAGGACTAGCCTGTAGATTGAGTCTGGGTTTTTTTAAAAAATACCTAGAGCATAGTGTTCTCTATCTTTTAATTTGAGAACCCCTGGTTTACCGACAGAGGGTTCTATTTATCATAGCTATGATATTTGGAATATAAGACAAGTTTCAAAAAACTTTTGAAAACGGATGTTTCTGGTAATTCTACGAACCGATTGTGTACGCAGCGAGAGGGAAACAAATGCGTTTAATCACTTAATTACATCTAGCATAACTATCAATGGAAATTTGCTTAACCCATTGTTATCGATTTCCTTATCTTAGCAGTTTCTTTTTAAATTCAAAGAAAATGGTTTCATGTTACTGAAAACATTTTTAAAAAATATTATATTTTAAAATATTAAAGAAAGTACAACTAAGGAAAAACGAATACTTTTATTGATTTGATATTGATTTTCAAATTAACCCTTTGCACTGGGAAGTTTTTCACTTGAAGTATTCTATACTTTCTAATTAGATGTAGACAAGATTCTTTAAAATGAATTTAACAAGAAATACATAAATTAGATACCAAAGCTATTTTCTTGCAATGTTTTACGTATTGACGCAATATACAAAGGTTAATAATGAAGATTTTAAACAGAATTCAACGAACATAAGTGTTACTTAATTTTTGTGAATACAAATTGAATAGTACTCTTCTGTTACTGAATATGCCTAGAACTTTTGCCCTATTTCAATAAATTTTTAATAAAAAAGTAGGTGTGTCGATCATAGTTGAGAAAGAAATCGTAGGTCAAGGGGTAAATACCAAAGTTTATAATTTTCCTGTATCAAATCATCTGGCGATGAATTGCTCAGTTATGCAATAATAATGAATATGAAATTTTATAGTTCCACTGTTTAAAATCAGGTGGTGACTGAGAGTCACTGTCTAGTGCAACGGGTTAAGTGCAACATTAACACGTTGAATGCCATGAAGGTCACCGGTGACCTCCAACCTAATCGATTTACTATAGTTCACTCAATTAAACCACGAGTATTCGAAAACATTTCTATATTGTAAATAATGCTAACTAATGTAGTGACATTTAGCCAGACGAACCTGCAATAATAACAATGCAATTCAATCAAATGATATAATATTTTTTTTTCCATTTCAAGTATTTCGCACCATGAAATCATTGTTAACCTCTCGAAATTTTTGTGTCGAGTTGCTCCAGTGTTGTCCCCGAAAAAAAGGAAGGATGTATAACGACATCTATACGTCCGTTTCGGTCTCGAACATAAAGTGGTCCGTTCATCCTCGATAAACCGTGGAGTTATTGTTATTATTCGCTAAAGTCACGCGTCGCGCAGCCGCGAAGTTTCTGCGTGTACGCTCCAGTATCAACGTGTCAACGCGCAATTGTAGATGCGCCTTTTATCTCGTTGATTCACGCATCAGCCAGCCTATTTGAACTAAAGGAGAGGAGGACCGTTTCTGATGAATAATAAACAGCACGGCAGATTGCGCGAGAAATTATTCAACGCGGATCGTTAAAAATTCGTCGAGCGACGTACACGGTACGGAATACCGATTAGTCGATCGATCGATATTCACCGGTAGACAGAAGATATCTTATACTAAACCTTGGTCGACCATTCGTCGCTTTAAACGTGTGCACTCGCCAGTTTTTTCAGTAGAAATATTTGTATATTTTCTGATGTTTGCTTTTTGAAATTAAATTTGCTGAAGCTAATTCGAAGGCATAAATTCAGAGACAAAGTTGTTTCAATGTTTCACGCGTCGATGCATTGCGCAAGACACCCTTTACACTCGGGAGTTTCTTACTGGAAATATTTAATTTCATACTAGAAATATTTAAAATTATTAAATATCACACGTACATCGAGGAACAAAGGTATTTTGTGTCAATATTTCTCAAACTGATGAATTTTATACGAACACCAATTTCTCTAGGAACAGTAGAATCAACTGGACAATAAACGTTCATAAACTAGAATGTTGGGTAAATCAGTAAGATGTCTACCAACGTACCATTTATTTTCGGTAACTTTTAATAGTACTATTATTCAGTAAAATCTGAACGATACATTATTATCAGCAATTTTTTCTCATTATATATTACATATATTGTATTATTAGTAAATATATTATTATCAGTAACTTTTATGTCATACATTATATTATCAGTAATAATATTATTATCAAAAACTTTTTGTCATTACATATTACATTATCAGTAATTATATAATATTATCAAAAACTTCTTGCCATTACATATTACATTATCAGTAATTATTACATAACTATCAATAATTAAAACGATCACTACGGTACCGGTCATCTGGCTTGTTGCCCGATCGTTTTAGACAATCCGAATAATCGCGACACCCGAGACCCAAACGGTGTTGAATGTAAGGTATCTTAGCCCGGCATGTTGATCAAATTAATATTTAAGTTAGTGCCGTGGAGCGAGCGTAACGCAACGCCTGGCGCACACACAAACACACACATACATACACACACAGAGGCACACCGTCAGCCGCTTTATTTGACTAATGACAAAGCAGCAAGCAGCGAGATAAAGGAGAAGAACCCAATTACATATTTCGAAATCACGATACAGAATCCGCTTGTCTTAAATACAGGTGCTCGATCGATACGAGTCTTATTCATGGAGGAGAAGAAGAAGGACTTGCCGTATCAGGAACTTCGACTATCCGTCCAGACAATATTATCGACGAAGTTGGTAAACAAAATTTCGTGACACCGATCGAATTCGCCGCTTTATCCGAGACTGAAGATTTTTATCGGAGGGACCGAGAGTTTGGACGCGTTCTTTCGTTTCTTCGATTCACGTTCGGCGAGAGAGGAGGTTCGCGCTACGCGCAGGATCATCGAGGTGTTCACAGGTGTTCAAGGGCCGGTCAGACAGATGCCCTTCTTTCCGTCTCACGATCGGTGATGCGATGATCGCTTGAAAAGTGAGTTTAACCCCTTGATGTACTATTTAGTTTTGTTAATTAATCCTTTGCACTTGGGAGGTGACTCTCAGTCATTAATTGATTTCATACAGTGAAGCTATAAAGTTTGATACTTAATATTAATCCTTTGCACTCGAGAGGTGACTCTCAGTCACCACTTGATTTGATTTGGGAGTCATTGAAATGTTACCTTTAAATGGTACAATTGTGATACTATAAATAAATATAGAAAAATTGTTAAAACAGGTGGAGGTTGCAGTAAAATAGAATGTCGAGTCTGACTCGACATAGGACTGCTAAGGGTTAAACTTCGTACAATACATCAATTTGAGAAATATTCAAACAAAACAGCTTTGTCCCTCAATTTAACTGTGATTTCGCGTCGAGTTCACAAAATATCCTCTCTATCTCATCGGAGGACGTTGAAATATTTCCAATGAAAAACTTCCGAGTAAAGGGTTAACTTTTGTAATTTTTATAGTATTCCTAGCGGAAATTATAAATGCTGCAACATTTCTTCAATCTTTTATCTTCCTTGTTTAGTACAAAATTTGTATGTGTGGAAAATCGAATAATTTTACTGTAGATTCTTTAAGATTCATTGAAATATTTAACCCTTTGCACTCCAAGAATTTCTCACTAGAAATATTCAATCTATTTTTACGAGATATTTCAAATCAACAAACAACGGTATTTCATTCCCACATTTCACGTATCGACAGATTATTCAAGACTTAACGTTAAAAACGAAATTTTACAATCTTCATGCACCAATCGAGTGGTGACTGAGAGTTAATATTATAACTGGTGCAATATTCGAGCCTACAGAGTTCAAAGGGTTAACATTTTACAATTCGGAAGGAACGTAGAAAATTTTCCATTCTACTTCAAGTGGAAATCTCATTTGCAGATAACACGTCGATAGTATCAAAACAGCCGTTGATCCGAGGGTAATGAGCAACATTGACCGTTAAATTAGCCTGGAAGCGTTCATCACGAGTCTCGCTCTAATTATTGCACAGTAAGGGGTTAATGCAGCGTTCGAAGGAAAATGGATTCGAGCAGCGTGAAATCGAACCCGAACCCACGAGAACGAGCTAACTTGGTGTCGGTGTTGTTATGGTGGTAAGTCCGTCCACTGTTTACTCGTTTATTATGGTCGCGCGACTGTTTGTGTACGATTTGTTTGCGGATAACTTGATCTCGTAATGTTACCAATTGTAAATTCGAAGCCCTCTCGAGGGCAATCGAAAACTGAAGTGTCATCCATTACGAGCATTGTTCGTTTCGTGTATTACACAATGACACGTAACATTATCTGGTTTAAAGTGATCCTCTTATCGTTCGTCGTTTCGCTCTTAACCGGTTACCGACACTTCAGATACGTCGAGATAATTCCACGTGAATTTACAATCGGTAATTCGGGAGGCCGCCGGGTTAAAGGTCAGCGAATAAATGGGCGAATTGTAATTATTAATATTATTATTTGTAATTGTTAATATAGTTAATGCGATAATCAGGGATTTTTAACGGTAGAAATATCGGATGGGTTGGAATGATTTATTTTTTATTTCCTCTTTTACAGTTACTTATATTTATTTTTTATTATAGTTATTATATTTTTCATTATATTTTAGTTATAGTATTATATTCAATTATATTTTAGTTATACTATTACATTTAATTATGTTATAATTCTATTTTTAACACTAGAACTACCGAGGATTTAACACGATTAATATGCAATTCCTATAAAAATTGTAACAATAGATTATTCTCAGTTTCTTCAGACACTCATTACAGTACTCAAGTGGAACTATTTTCAAAATCATTTCGAATATTCAATGCTTCTGAGATATCAATAATTGTGAAACAAAACAATCGAAACCAGTAATTTCGACTGGTACGGTAGTTCTACTGGTAATCAGAATTGTTAATATGATGTGTGATATCTTTTACGTTGCCACGCAGGTGGACGATAGGATTGTTCAAGAAGGGCTACAAGAAGATCTTGCAGACGGACGACCTGTATGATCCATTGAAGACTGATCGATCACAAATACTCGGGGACAGATTAGAGAAGTTGGTATTCAAATGAACCTTGACGTTCAAATTGACCCTTTGCACTCGAAAGTGTTTCACTTGAAGACACTTCACCTGATTTCTTTCGCAGACGATGGAAGCTCGAACTGGAGAACTCGAAGAAAGGCAAACGACGACCGAGCCTGCTAAGGGCCATTTTTCGCACGTTCCTATGGGAGTACAGTATACTCGGCATGATGCAAATACTGAACGAGTTCATACTACGGTAAGCGTCTCGGTTTCCCCGCGTTCAGCGCGTTCGAGTTATTGCTGGACTATCAGGTTTCGGTGTCTAATTACCCTGATCTAAATATTAGGTTGGGGACACCAATACTTCTCGGCGGGCTGCTACGTTACTTCAAGAAGGACACGGTGGAAACGTACGAGACGGCGCTCCTTTACGCAGGAGGGATTTGCCTGGCCACGGCGATAAACGTGATCTCGCTGAATCAAGCGATCTTCGGCGCGTTCCACATCGGTGCGAAAATCCGAGTTGCGGCGTGTTCCGTTGTTTATCGTAAGGTAATGAAAATGATTGAGTCTTGATGTAGGATCAGAATTGTAAGATTGCCGTTGGACTGTTTATTGGCAACTCAGGGAAGTTATGTGTCGGGAGGGTAGGATGAGAAATTGTTGTTATCTAAACTCTTTCAGAAGCTTGTCCTTTGAGCCGCTAAAGACCGAATGCGACTCACAAGGAGAGTGCATATTCGTAGATTTGGTTCTCCTGTTTATGAATATATACCATTGTAAGGGCAGATACTCAATAGTTTTTTTAGATATTCTTATGTAATATTAGATATTAGATATATAATATTAGATATTACATATTATATATATACTCAATACTTTTTTAGATATTCGTTATTAAAACTTTATCACGTCAGTAAGTACAGTATTAATCAGAATAATGACCAAATTGAATAATGGCGTGAGGGTAACGTTCTGGAATTGTATTCTGTAGACCAGGGTTCGGTGCCCCGTGGGAAAGAAATGTTTTTCGATTTTTTTTATTTAAATTAGTTCAATTTTGTGCATGTTAAATGTTTGGACAGGTGTCGGCTGTATGGTGCTCTCTTGGTTTTCGGTTCAGCTAAGAAAGTTACAAAGGCCAATAACATCTAGGGCTGTCGTTATGCCGATGCGAGATACATTTCTCGAGTTAGTTTATTTTCCTACTGTTTATTAACATTCTAATTTTGTGGATTGCAGGCACTGCGTCTGAGCAAGACAGCGCTGGGCGAGACGGCACCAGGGAAGGTAGTCAATTTAGTGGCGAACGACGTGAACAGATTCGATCTCGTCTCCATATTTATTCACCACATGTGGTCCGCCCCGCTCTCCGCGTTAATTATAGCCTATTTCCTCTATATCGAGGCTGGATACGCTGGACTAATTGGCATCGTCGCTGTGTTCGTCGTCGTGCCGATTCAATGTGAGTTTTCGGTAATGATGCTGCTGCTGTATATGTTAACACGTTAAGCGCATTACAAAATACACAAAATGGAAAAAATATAATACTAAATCATTTAATCGAATTGCATTAATACTATTCCACATTCATCTATCTGGATGTCACCATATTAGATAACATTATTTATAATATAGAAATATTTTCATATAATCATCGTTTACTTGAGTGAACTATAGTAATTCCATTCGGTCGGGGGTCACCGGTGACCCCCATGGCATTCAACGTGTTAAGAAGCGTCAGTCATCACTGACGTGGCGCTTAACGTGTTAAGGGACGCAGATTTTGCCTCAGTTTTACTTCACCAGTCCATTAAAATGTTACAGCCTACACAGGAAAGCTGTCCTCGAAGTTCAGACTGCAAACCGCAATGAAAACCGACGAGAGGGTGCGCCTAATGGACGAGATCATATCCGGCGTCCAAGTGATAAAGATGTACGCCTGGGAGAAGCCGTTCTGCGCGCTCATAGAGACCGCCCGTAAATTGGAACTGAAAGTTGTCACGAAGAGCGCGTACATCAGAGGCTTCTACATGACCTTCAACCTGTTCACCACGAGAATGGCGCTCTTCTGTACGCTGCTCAGCATGCTGCTGTTCGGGAACGACCTGACCGCCGACAAAGTGTTCGTTTTCTCGTCTTACTTCAACATACTGGCGCACACCATGTCGGGAATGTTCGTCCGTGGTTTCGCGGAGATAGCCGAGTGCATGGTCGCCGTGAGGAGACTGCAATACTTTTTACTGTACGAGGAGTTCCAGGAGAAGGGATTCAGCCTGAACAAATTCGCCGCCAGTCTGAATGGCAGTATCAACATCGATTCGAAGCAGACCTCCAACAAAACTTCTAGACACGATTTGCCATATATTGATGACGAGGTGGATACTTATGAGAATCTCGACGAATCCGAGGAGAAGAGGAAACACAACGGGCTGGTTGTGGTCGCCAGTGATTTGTTGAAGAACACTGCGAATCTCATGGGAGGTGGGTCATGTGACAGATAGAATTTAAATTTGTGAAACTAACTTGAAGAGAAATCACACGTACACTGAGGAACAAAGCTATTTTATTTCAATATTTCAATTCAATTTCAGTTCAGTTGACTTTTTAAAATTTCGCTATAGAAAGTCCAAGAGTGCATCTGTTCAGACTTTAATTGATTTACAATTCAATTTGCGTAGTGCCAAATGAGTTTCTTTAATAATTTCTCAGAGAAACATTTGTTACCTTCCTAATTGCAAAAATCATTTGACCCCTCAGTCATTTGACCCCTCTGGTAGTTTTAATGTTAAATGGTACAATTGTGATGCTACAAACAAATATAGAAAAATTGTTAAAACAGGTAGAGGTTGCAATAAAATAGAATGTCGAGTCTGACTCGAGGACAGCTAAGGGTTAAGTGGCAAAGGTGATATTTGTTACAATCACTTTCTTTACAGAAGGGAAACGTTCGTCTGTGGTGAACGAGGATACGTTCGCCATTAAGATGGCTAATGTGACAGCTAAATGGGAACCTGGTCAGTCGGAGAACACTTTGGAAGGATTGAACTTTGAGATAGAAAAAGGAAAGATATATGCAGTGATCGGCATGGTCGGAGCAGGGAAAAGTTCCTTTCTTTCCGCTATACTTGGAGAGATAGATATCACTGAAGGTCACGTGAAGGTTAACGGGACTCTGAGCTATGCCGGTCAAGAGGCTTGGGTGTTCGGGTCGACTGTCAGACAGAATATACTCTTTGGTCAGCCTTACGATCGGCATCGTTATCAAAGGGTCGTTAAAGCGTGTTCCCTTCTGAGAGACTTCAAACAATTTCCTCAGGGTGATCAGACGGTGGTTGGAGAAAGGGGAAGTTCCTTGTCAGGTGGACAGAAGGCTAGGATCAATTTGGCCAGGTCGCTGTACAGACAGGCAGATATTTATCTACTGGATGATCCCCTAAGTGCTGTGAGTTGATTTTTCTGTAGATTATCTATGGGATAGATCCAATATCTCGTCAAAGTTTGTCTAGTATATGCAACCGTAGATCGTTTGAAGTAGACAACCTTGGAATGTTAGGTGTACCTTACACTTCACTTATAGGAGAAAGAGAATTTTATTAACAGTATTTCAAATACATCCATTCCCACACTTATGACACTAAGCAACTTGGATTCATTGCAGGTTGACACACACGTTAGTAAACACTTGTTCGAAGAGTGTATTCAACGGTACCTAGCAGGGAAGACTAGGATTCTGGCGACCCATCAGTTGCAGTACGTGAAGAACGTCGATGTCATCGTGCTCATCGAGCAAGGGAAGGTCACGATATTCTCGAATTATCAGGATCTGTTGGACAAGCGACCCGAGTACGGCCACCTCCTCGCAACGGAGAGCGAGACGCACGATGACTCCTCTTTGGAGAAGAGTGTGATGCGAAGACAATTTTCATCGTCGAGCACCAGAGTGAGTTCTAATTCAAGTGAAGAATTAACCCTTTGCACTGGAGAATATTTCTCGCAACAAGTATTCCTTATTTTCTGAAGAAATATCAATGGTATTTTTTACAATTAATATAAAGAAATACCTTGCATAAATTGAGTGACGGAACTACTTTATTTCGATGTTCCATGTGTTGATAGATTATAGGAAATTTAATACTGAATTTTAAAGTTTGTAATTTCGTTGGGTTAAATCAAATGGCGAGTGAAAGCCTCTCGAGTGCAAAGGGTTAAATATTGTATAATGCATCAATGTAAGAAATATTGAGAGAAAATAGTTCCTGAATGCATGTGAGATTTCTTAATTCAATCTAAGAAAATGTCATGTGTATCTCATTGGAAAATATTGAATATTTCCGGTGGAAAACTTCTGGAGTGCAAAGGGTTAACACGTTCCATGCCACGTGTACCACATGTGGTACAATGTTTGTGAGAAAATATTTTTAATGGATATATGGTATATGGTATACGTTACAAAGCAGTGAAAACAAAGAAACAACATCAAAATATATAAAGTGACCAGAAACTTGAATGTAACTTATTACTTTATTGAAAAATTCAATACAGTTCATAAACAAAATATAAGTTTCTGTGGCATGGAACGTGTTAAACAGGATATCTGACAGTTAGCAAGTTTGGGTTTAAATGACTCTGTACCTCTGTTTGGTAGAGCCGAACACCGGAAGCTAGTAGTTGTGGCACAGACGACGAAGAGGAAGACGAGGATCCTGAGAAGTTGAACGACGGTTTCGAAGGGACGTCGCGTGGAGCAGTGAAGGGACCGATTTTCATACAGTACTTCAAAACTGGCACCAACACGTGTCTGGCACTTACTGTACTCTTATTGTTCATATGTACACAGTTCACTGTCAGTTTGAACGATTACTTCGTTCCTATTCTGTAAGTACTTTAGTCTTCTTCCTAGCTCTCTTAACCGTTTGGATGCTAAACATTTGTGGATGTTTACCAAAAATGCGGAAGTGATGAGTATGCAAAAAAAAATTAATAAGAGTATTTAATGAGATCACAGATATTATGTTATTACAAAGAAATCTCAAAAAATAAAATTCAAATAAATTTACTTTGATTCATTTCTTGAAGAACATATAAGAAAATTGTAATTGATACTGATAAATGGTTAAAAGCATTGAATATTCGAAATGATCTTGAAAGTAAATAGCTTTCACTTGAATACTATAATGAATGTCTGAAACCGAAAATAATCTATTAGAATTTTAATAGGGATTATATATCAGTCATATTAAATCCTCGGTAGTTCGAGTAAAAATATAATTATAAAATATAATTAAAAATTTAAAAGCCTACTTGCTCTCCGCAATTTTGGCACAACACAATAGCGCTACAGCGCTCCTCAGCACTCAAACGATTAACGACAATCTCCTTACCGACCGTGCAACATATTTTCCAGAGTAAACGCAGAGGAGACGCGGCACTATCTACTTCAGCAAGCTAAGCTGAACGCTACCAATGACACGGTGATTGACGAATCCGACCTGTCATCCACGTATCCCTATCTGTATGTTTACACGGCGATAGTGATTGGAATATTCGTGATCGGCATCACCAGATCCCTCATCTTCTACAAAGTGTGCATATTGTGCAGTCAAAAGTTGCACGACATGACATTCAGTGCTTTGATCCGAACCGGCATGAGGTTCTTCGACACGAATCCCAGCGGTAGAATCCTGAACAGATTCTCCAAGGACTTGGGAGCGATAGACGAGCTGCTGCCAAAAGCTATACTCGACGCCGGACAGATATGCATGATGATGTTCGGATCGTTGACAGTGTCGTGCATCGTTAATCCCCTCTTCTTAATTCCCATACTGTTCTTGGGGTTCGTTTTCTACTGGATACGAAAAGTGTTTCTAAAAACGAGCAAAAATATTAAGCGAATGGAAGGAATTAGTAAGGAACCTTGACACTAGCTTGATAAACTTTCTCCGTAACAATCCAGTAACATTCAATTATGTTTCATCTAGCTCGTTCACCTGTATTCACTCATCTAAATGCAACGCTCAATGGACTGAGTACCATCAGAGCCTATTGCGCACAAGATATATTGAGGAAAGAGTTCGACAAGCTACAAGACGTCCATACTTCCACTGTTTATATGTACGTAGTAGCAAGCACTGCCTTCGGATTTTCTCTGGACGTCTTTTGCCTTATATTCACTTCATTGGTTACCTTCAGTTTCCTTCTATTGCAACAGTGTAAGATTCTTATAATTATATTAGACAACTATCAGGACAACTAGATGATCAAACGGCTATCTCTATCCCTCTAGCGCTTCTCGATATTCCCCTGTAGTATCTTTTTTCCACGTGTTCTATTGTACTCTGCCATTGTTGATCTTCATTTGACCTTTTAGGTGCCAATAGAGTTTTCTGCAGATGAATCTCTGCTTCTCAGAGTGTGAGTCGGATGATTGATTGCTTCTTTCCTTGCAGCTTTCTCCGGAGGCGAAGTGGGTTTAGCGATTACCCAAGTGATGGCGATGACTGGGATGATTCAGTGGGGCATGAGGCAAAACGCCGAAGTGGCCAATCAGATGATGGCCGTGGAACGTGTGCTCGAGTACACGCAGATAGCACCGGAACCAAATCTCAGGGATAGAGGAAAGTTCGCGAAGAAGACGGACAAAGATGTCGCGCTTCCGGCGAACGCACCAAAGAATTGGCCCGCTGAGGGGACGATAAAGTTCAATCAAGTTTATATGCGGTACGCGGAGGAGGATCCTCCGGTGTTGAAGGGGCTGAACATTGTCATTTCTGCTGGGGAGAAGGTTTGTACTCCATGGAATTTATATTTCTGTAACTGTTAACCATTAGCACTCCAGATGGTTTTGTAATCAGCAATTGCAACTAATTTTTATAGTGTCCCTAGAGAAAATGAGAAATGCTATAACATTTCTTGGGTCTTTTATCTTTCTGAGTACAAAATTTGGATGTGTGGAAAATCTAATAATTTTAGGGTAGTTTCTTTAAGATTCATTAAAATATCTAATATTATTCCTGATGCAATATTGGAGCCTACAGAGTTCAAAGGGTTAAAACACTCATGAAACATTGCAGATAGGTATCGTCGGTCGCACCGGTGCCGGGAAGTCCTCCCTGATATCAGCTTTGTTTAGACTAGCGAAACTCGACGGAGTCATTGAAATCGATGGCATAGACACTGGCTCTATTTGCCTGGAGGATCTGCGACGCAACATATCCATCATTCCTCAGGATCCAGTTCTATTCTCTGGCACCTTGAGACGCAATTTGGATCCCTTCAACGAGTTCTCAGATAAAGCACTGTGGGAAGTGCTTGAAGAGGTTAGCCAGAGAAGAGTGACAGATACTTTTTACCAAAGTCAATTATAAATAGAATGTTGGTGTACATGTGTGTCAATATTTGTAGGTGGAATTGAAAGAGGCTATCATCACTGCCGGCACTGGGTTACAGAGTAGAGTGTTGGATAGAGGAAGCAACTATAGCGTTGGTCAAAGGCAATTGGTTTGTTTAGCAAGAGCAATATTAAGGAACAACCGGATACTCATGCTCGATGAGGCGACCGCGAATGTCGATCCGCACACAGACGCTCTGATTCAGCACACGATAAGGAAAAAGTTTGCCAAGTGCACCGTACTTACTATTGCCCATCGGCTGAACACCATTATGGACAGCGATAAAGTTTTAGTGATGGATAAGGGTCGTATGGCGGTAAGAAGACTTTGTATTCTTCATTTAATCGGAGAACTGTGTATTTTTATAATTAACCACGTTTCTATGATGTGTTTCATAGAATTCTCAATGATGTGTTTCACACATTGATAATCTTGTTGCATTAACCTATTAGATTACTTCAAAACTCTGCAACTTCTCCATGACGAGTATACTCGTCAAACACAGTTAACTCGTTAATTGAATGAACTGTAGTAATTCGATTTGTGGGTCACCGGTGACCCTGGCATTCAACGTGTTAACACATTGTACGATTAGAGTTAAAGCCTACGTGTAATCAGAATTCCTATCGTTATCCACACGTTATCCGAGACGATAAACCAGCCGGATTAACAAACGTAATCTCTATTTGTTCTTCTCTCTAGGAATACGACCATCCGCACGTGCTGCTCCAAAACAGCCACAGCCATTTCACTTCGTTGGTGAAGGAAACCGACCGCTCGATGTACGATCAATTAGTTAAGATAGCGAGGCAGTCTTACATCGCGAAATACGGTGAACGATGATCAATTGGAATTCGACGGTCATCCACCGCGACTCGAGATAATGATCACTGACGGATGCCGATTAACACTGAAACCACCGAGTAATTAAATCAAATTTTTACAACTCCTTCATAGAAACTCCAAAAGTGGCCATCGAGGCTTCATTTAATTTACAATTCAGTGTTCGTATTGGCAAATCAATTTCTTTAACACTTCTGAAGGTGTCAACAGAATGTGTCCAAGGAATTTTCAGATGAAAACTATTTTCCTAGTTTAGTCGTAAATAATTAATACTAAATAATAATAATAATAGTTTAATAATTCTAAATTGACTACTCAACATTTTGAGTAGCGATTATAAAAATGATTATAAATGTCCAAAATTCAATTGAGAAATGATTGAACCGAGAAAATAATTTTCAGTGAAAATTTGAGGCGTCGACACCGGTAGAAATAGTGTCAATTTCAGAGAAACATTTATCCTTTAATTGTAAAAACAGGAATGAGTGATTTTCACCGGTAATTTTAGTGTTGATTGCGTCTGGATTCTAATCAAGTATTACTGTAAGTTCCGAGCCCGAGAAATCGAACGTTCGTTCGCTTCACGGAACAACCGAGCAGATTCTGTCCACAGTGCTTCCCGTAAACCGCGCCGTTGATCGGCGCGCGCATCACTTCCAACGAGTACTTATATTTTTCTACTATACAAAACAGAAGGAAGAGAGAGATCGTTTTATTTTACGAGCGACTTTTTCAAACACGCTGCAATCCAAGATCGAAGGTGTTCGGTTTCTTGCGTCGATTGTCTCGTCTTTTACCGAACGTTTCACGAGCGTGTCACGCGGACGCGTGAAAACACGTCTCGTGTTGCGGGCTTGTTATATAGGAGCGAGAGGAGCGTTATAAATAACAATTAATTTTCACGCGAATCGAATCGAATGTCGGAGGTCGCGTTCAGTGGAATTTTCGGAATTAATGGTTAAGCATGCCAACGCTTCGTCTCCTATATATTTATATATATGCATATATACATATGTACACAAGAAAGTACTTCATTACGTCTATTAAATACTAGATCTATTAATTTTCTATGTACGTACTTTAATACGTTTGTATATACCAAGGAATCATTGGTGCCAGCGGCAAGTCAATGTTCATTTTAAACATTGTGCGGAGATTATACTGTCGTTATATTTTTTATGAATATTATTATTATATAATATTGAAGTCTGTAAATAAAACTCTACTTTTGTATACACCACTGATTTATCGTTTCATGGATTTCGCGGACTGGCTCGTTTCGCGGTTATTTCGAGTGGATAATTAGTACTCACGAATTCTGCGGTTCGCCGGAGACAAATTAAAATTTCTCGAACGTTTAACGTCTGTCGATGTCCCCGCGACGAGGAAGGATTTAATGTCCACACTACACTGGAAATATATATATGTATGTACAGAACAATGCCGTAATTTGTTCAATTTGTACGCATAAAAAGAGATGTTTCCTCGCTGACAAGCGACAATCCACGCACATTGACAGGAATAATCGAACTAAGCTGCTCGGAGGCCGAGTTTGTGCGCAGTCGGTGTACCAGACGCTGATTGGCCGACAGCTGCGCGACCTAGTCATCTCTGCGCGGGGAATTTCGAATTTATTGTTTTAAATTCCGTTAATATTAGACTACAGACGAGATAACAATGAAAAAATGGTAAAATTATAACGAATAGATTTGTATATTGATTTACCGTAATTAATACTTGGTAAACTTCGAACATTTTGATTGATGTTTTTCTATCGATTTTTCTCTAGGTAGAGGGCAGAACATAACCTCTGAGGAAACTTCTTTACACAGTCGGTAATTCAGAACATGTAACACCGATAAATTTGCAACGTTTAAACAATAAATGTCTGTGAACCTAGTGTTAATGATGTGAATTTTTCTATGGTGACCTGTCATCTTACGAGGGAAGTCAGCGAACCTGGAAATTCAAGAAATTATGAATTACAGTGGAATCATTTTTCGCGCCGAATTTCAAACTGAAGGGGTGGAACCGACCGTTGGAAAGAATGGTTTCTTTTGCTTTTTTTCCATTTTTTTTTTAACAAAAAATACATTATTCTTTCGTGTCCATAAAATTAAAGAATAAAATTCTTGAAAAAGTTCAGATTTTTAAAATACCCCAGCACTGAATTTTTTTGGAAAATTTTATTTCTGCTATCTTTGTTCTCAAGATAATCCATGGGAAGGAAAAATTTACATTTTTCATCAGGGATTGGTTTCACCCCTTCAAAGTGAATGAGAAAAATTGCAATGTATTACAAATTTCATAATTTTTGTAATTTCCAGGTTCAATAACTTCTCTTTTTACAAGGAGAGTGCAAGGTCTTTGGGTCACTGATTTTGTTGAAACTTTGCATATTGGTAGATTTGGTTCTCCTGTTATTATATAAGAATATATTATAAGAATATCTAAAAAACTATTGATTATCTGCCCATATAATGATACATATTCATAAACAAGAGAACCAAATCTACCAATATGCAAAGTTCCAATGAAATCAGTGACCCGCAGGCCTTGCACTCTCCTTCTTAGTGATAAACTATTACACACTATCACATACAATGCGATTATTGTTAATTACTACTATACACCTATTAATTATATATTAAAATAATTTCATCCATAAATAGTGGAAATATATCCTAGAAAACCAGAAGCTAAATGCAGTTGCACTTGAATGCTAAATTACCCTCAGACTGACAATTAATCACAAGTATAAACAACAGCGAATAAAGATATTTGTTTCTATTTTTATTAGTCTCGCCATTTAAACGAACGAAGCTTGCAACATATATTACGTTAAACAAATGAAGATGATTTTATCTTTGCACCTTGAGTTAAGCCATGCATCTCTATCACATCACTATCTCGGTTACTTAGAATACACTTTATCCACATTTTCTCTGCACTTTAAATTCCTTTTTGCATGTATTTGTCGTTCTTTGACGCGCAAGATCTGCATAAAAGTCGACAACGTATAATTACCATACTAGCAAACGTAGGGCAGCTTTAAAGGCTGAAGTCGCGCCGGCTCGCGCTAAGTTGCACGCGAGACTGTGATTCTCCAACTAGGATTTCCACCATGGAACCAAAGATAGTGTGCACCAAGCGAAGTCCTAAAGAGACCGCTGGTCCCCTGAACCGATTCTTCTTCGTGTGCGTATTCCCCTTGGTATCTCATTAACCGGTTAACCGTGGAATTTTTAAAAAATCTCTCACTGTGCGCGCAATAACATCAAATAATGAAGTGTACACTCGTTAAATGCAGGCTGAATGCATTAAAAATATATCTTAATGAAAAACTGAAGGAAAACGAAGAAGAATGGATTATTTATTTTTTGAGACAAACTTGTAATTCTTTGTTTCCCTTTAGTTTTTCGTTAGGATAGATTTTATACATATTATATATATAGTATTAAGTTTCGTATAATGCATCAATATGTGAAATATTTCTATAAAATAGCTTTGTTTTTAATGTACTTATGTTTTCTCATTAGTTCGTTTCAAATAATGTCATCAACATCTCATAGGAAAGTGTCGAATGTTTCTAGTGAAAAGCTTCTGAGTGCAAACGGTTAAATTAACTCAAAGAGACATCGCAAGTAAATTGAGAAGCAAAGCTTTTCTATCCCAATATCACACACACGGATGCATTATACACAGTTCAATATTGAACATCAAATTTTATAGTTTCACTGCATCTAATCAAGTGACTGAGAGTCACCTCTCGAGTGCAAAGGGTTAACCGGTTAATTGCAACCCTTTCTTCTCATTCGGAAACATTTCAGATGGCCGCGAAAGCTGTTCTACAAAGGTATCCGTGGAGATCTCAATTTAGAGGATCTCTACTCTCCCGTGAAGAACGACAATTCCGGAAACGTCTGCGACCGATTGACCCAGTAAGTGTCCACGTTCGAAGTCTTCCATTCGGAAAATTTCAGAGACAAGATTTAACCAGTTAAGTGTGGAATTTTTGAAAAATTATACATCAATTACTTGATCAATAGAAAAATAGAAAACTGTTCGAGTAATTAAATCATTAAGCTGTTCAACTAATTAAATCATTCATTTGCAACTTAGTCTTCCAAATATGAACATTTCATCTCGTCGAAACGTCGACGTTCGTTCGCAAAGGGTTAATTGCTGATCCTACGTTCACGTAACATTTCACATACATATAACACAAATCCAAAGTAAAATTTACAAATTCGAATTCCTTGTTTTCTCCCATAAGATAGAACTATCGGTTTAACCGATGTTTAAAAATGTATCAATACAATCACCGACGCTCGCGTTTTTAATAGCTGAAATTTAGCCGGCGTTCAATGTGTTAAGATGACGTGTATACTCGTCGAACACACTTAACTGGTTAAAAAAAGAAAAGTAAAATCTGAAAGACACGTGCCACGTTTCGCAGATTATGGGAAAGCGAACTCCGGAAGTCAAAAGAAGAAGAAGAAACGACGGACTACACGGTGGACATGAATTTCAAGCGAAAGAAGAAACCGTCGTTGGGCATAGTGATTCTGCGGACCTTCAGGAAGGACTTCTTGATGTCCATGGTCCTCTCCTCGCTGGTGTACGTGCTCTTGGTTTCCATTCTACCGAGACTGGTGTCTGGGATCATCAATTATTTCAACGTGGACCCGAATACTCATACTGCGAGCAGAACAGAGGCTCTCTTGTACGCTGCCGGGGCCATGCTGGCTATGCTGGCTGAGGTCATCTTAATGCATCACGGTGACCTCTGGCTGAATCAGTTGGGCATGAGGATTCGAGTCGCCTTGTGCTCCCTGATTTATAGAAAGGTAAAGTTAGTGACGGTTGGAGTGATAGAATCTTTAGTTGACAATTGAGTTGCTTAGAAGTTAGTGTGGTTCTGTCTATTTTGGATATTTCTTGATTTTTTTCAATAGAATCTTTAGCTGACAACCGAGTCGCTTAGAAGACAATGAGGTTCTGTCTATTTTTAGATATTTCTTGATTTTTTTAAATTCCAATGGAATAAATAATATTTTTCTGAGTTATTCGAGTACTCAGTTGTCCCTTTATTTTTTTCCTAGGTATGGGAATTCTTTTTATAGCTTCTGAATATGTATAATCATTTCAGAGATCAGAATATGAATTTTCCGAATGTTTATCTTCTGAGCGAGTTATCTGTATTATAATTTAGACGAGCAAAATATTGCTCGAATGACGTAGGACGTTCTAAAAGATGTCTTGATAATTATTGAAATTAACCGTTCGACGACGAGTTCTGTTTCCTGCTCATCGAATGATTTACTTTCATTAATTTTTCATTGTTTACCCGGAAATAATAAAGTGCAGCGATTGTGTCATTTCATAATTGCTCGCTGTGGAATTAGAACAGAACGGAATTTCATAATTCCGTTTCCAAACCGAAACGGTTGAATATTTATACGTCCTTGATACATATTTATACCTTCTGTTCAAGACAAATAAGACACATTATGAATATGAATATTATTTGACATCGAAGTCGGAATGATTAGTCAGCAAATATGTTATCATCGTAGAATTGCATTGAACGAGAATGTGCGTCACAGTGGAGTCCCTACGGTGACCTTGTCGCCGTAGAATATGTATCGTCGCACGCAGGGAATTGAAGAAAACGTGGATAATGATGTAACCGTTGACCCTTTGCGAAGGAAGATTCTTGGAAGCATACAAAACCTACAACATATGAAGCTAAATTACATATCAATCGCTTAATTAACCCTTTGCACTCCAGGTTGTTTTGTAATCTATCAGCAACTGTAATTAATTCTTATAGTATTCCTAGCGAAAATGAGAAATGCTATAACATTTCTTAGATCTTTTATTTTCCTTAGTACAAAATTTGGATATGTGGAAAATCTAATAATTTTAGGGTAGTTTCTTTGAGATTCATTGAAATATTTAATATTATAACTGGTGCAATATTGGAGCCTTAAATGAATTTTAAGAAAACTACCTTAAGATTATTAGATTTTCCAAATATAGAAAGTTTGTACTGAGAAGGGAATTAAAGGTCTAAGAAATGTTATAACATTGTTAATTTTCAGTAGGATTACTATCAAAATTGGTAGGAGTTGGTGACATATTATGAAACTATGTGGAGTGCTAAGGGTTAAACTTGCAAGACTGAAATTAGGCCTCGGTGTCCTGTAAATTCGACGATCCTCTTCCATTTCAAACGTTTTGCTTCTAGATACTACGTCTTAACTACAGCGCTTTGTCCGAGACGTCTCCTGGACAGATCATCAGTCTGCTCGCCAACGACGCTGGTCGTTTCGACTACGTTGTGTTCTACTGCAACTTCCTTTGGATCGGGCCAGTCCAGGTAACGTCCACTTCGTTCGACAATTGTCCAATGACACAACTGAAACAAAACGTTTGTTGACGTCACGTTTAACTTCACAGATGGTTCTTTCTTTTATACTGCTATGGACAGTAATTGGACTCCCGACCGTCGCTACTTATATATTACTTTTCATAATGATAGCTCCAATCTTGATCGTCAGCAAAAAATTGAATGCACTGAGGGAGATTGTAGCTAGCATAACAAGCAAGAGGGTGGAGATAATACATGAACTGATAACCGGGATACAGGTGAGTCGATATAGATTTAACCCTTTGCAAACCTTCAACAGATGAAGCTAAATTATACATCAACTGTACAATTGATAGAACAAAAGGAAACTGCTGATCTCTTGCTATTGTAATTAAATCATTCTTTTGTGACTTAGTCTTTGAAATATGAAAATTTCATCTCGCCCAAATGTCGACATCTGCAAAGGGTTGAAAGGAGTCTGCTCGTTAACACTAAGTTTATGGAACGCGTCAAATTGACGCATATTGGATTTTAGAAATATTATTTTGTAAACGTTTACGCCGATTTTGATTGATCACACTGATATGTACCCTATCTACTATCAAATCTCCAGTTTCCACAATCTAAATAAACATTGATCACACTGACATGTACCCCAATTACCTACTATCAAATCTCCAGTTTCCACAATCTAAATAAACGAGCATCAATTCTTTTAGGAATAATAGAATGAAGACAATAAATGCCTGTAAACCTAGTGTTAAAATTCTGTCTCTTCCAAGGTGATCAAAATGTACGCCTGGGAGAAGCCATTTTCCAAGTTCTTGGACGCCATCAGAGCCGAGGAGTTGAAGAAAATCACGATCTCCGCGTACGTTCGTGCGATTAACATGGCTTTCTTGGTGCTACCGAATCGAATTCTTGTGTATATTATCATCCTGGTGTGTGTTCTATTGGGGACCAAGGTCCAGTCGGAGCAGATGTACTTGCTGACTATGCACCTGAACTATATACAGCTGACGGTGGCGTACTTCTTTCCACTCTCATGCTTGATGTTAGGGGAGATCATCGTCACTGTGAACAGAATAGAGGTTTATATACTGAGATCTTATTAAGAATCAGATCATTAACCCCTTGCCCTACGAGTGAGACCCGTGGTGAAGATTTTCAACACGATTCAACAAATATATATATTACTCAGTTCATTCGAATTCAAAGTAAATATTATTCCTCTGTAATCAACTATTACACTTAACAGGAAATATAGGCATAACATATGCTTAGAATTTTCCTCTTTTTTCAATAAATTACTAATGACAAAGTAACCGTGTCGATCAGAGTTGAGGAAGAAATCATAGGCCAAGGGGTTAACCCTTTGCACTCGGAAGGTGACTCTCAGTCACCACTTGATTTCCTACAGTGAAGCTATAAAGTTTGATGTTTAATATTAGACTTCATATAATGCATCAATCTGAGAAATACTGACGTAACATAGCTTTGTCCGTCAATTCACATGAATTTCTCTTTAAGTTAGTTTCACGAAATGTCCTGAACAATTGTTGCAGGAGTTTCTATTGTTGGAGGAACGCACAGACGAGTGGATCTCATCGCACGACACGCAAGGTGATACCGTCAAGGTTAACAAAGATGAGAAGAAAGCGAAGAGAATTGAAGACGCCATCGAAATTAGAAACAAGCCAGTGAACCAAGTAGAAGGCAACGCGCCGGTTTCCGTGGCACTGAACCACGTGTACGCGAATTGGCTGCCCGAGAAATTACCACCGACGCTGTCCGACGTTACAATGAGAGTCCAAGCAGGAGAATTACTGGCGCTCGTGGGTTCGGTCGGCTCCGGGAAGTCCTCCATCCTTTATTTGCTCCTCAGGGACCTGCCCTTGGGAGCCGGGAGCGTGAAGATGCTCAGCAATCCGATGGAAGACGTCCACGACGATGCGCACGGTTATTTCACCGATAAACGGAACCTGACGATCTCCTACGCCAGCCAAGACCCGTGGCTGTTCTCGGGGACGGTCAGGGAGAACATCCTCTTCGGAGTTCCGTACGACAACGCGAGATACGCGGCTGTAAGTTCTCCAGGAGGGATCGAATCTCTCTTCTCCGCTGGCACGGTTTGGTCTAGACGAAGCTTATCGTCCGCTTCGTGAATTGGAACACTCGATGACGAGCGCGTCGTGTGTCGCAGGTCACCAAGGCGTGCGCCTTGATCAGGGACTTCCAGCAACTGCCTTACGGCGACCTGACTCACGTGGGCGAGAACGGGTCGTCCTTGTCCGGCGGGCAAAAGGCACGCGTGAACCTGGCGAGGGCTGTCTACAAGCAGGCCGACGTTTACTTGCTGGACGATCCGTTGAGCGCCGTGGACGCGAAGGTGGCCAAACATCTTTTCATGAGGTGCATCCGACAATATCTTAGCGGGAAGACGAGGATCCTGGTCACCCACCAGTTGCAGTTCATTAAAAAGGTCGACTCCATCGCAGTGCTGGACCGAGTGAGTTCCCATCGATGGTTCTCCAAATAACGGACACGGCGTATTGTACTCGGGAAAACGTTGGTCTTCTCGTTACAGGGCCGTGTCAGGATGTCGGGCTCCTACGAGCAACTGTACAATAACACCGAGGAATTCTTAAACGTAATCAAGGGTATTAAAATGTCGGAGGAGGTCGCTAAGCGAAGAGAAACAGGGCTGGGATCCTTGAGCATGTCAGAGAGGAGAATTAGCAAAAGGAGCGTGGGCAAAGCATCGATGAGATCCACCACCAGCAGCGTGGTATCTAGAATTATATTTTCGTTAATGTCGAATGGGAGTCTGATAATGAAAGCACACTGATGCTCGCTTAAATTTCACAATCGGGTTTCTGCAGTGGGTTTTACTAGAGGTGGAAAAATAGGAGCAAGCTATTTCCTTTCAGGAACTAACTCGAGCATGGCCTGACAAAGGCAGAGTATATATTGAATATAAACACGCTACCTTAAAGCGACGTCACACGTGTCAAACGTAAACATGCAATGAACATTTCAATTACACTAATTGTAACGTTACCTTCTCAAACGCAGTGCCAGTGAATTTCTGAGATTATTGTGATTAGAATGAGCCCAAACACGACGGAGATCGGTCTAGTTTCACCGATTCAGTGTAATTAACGAAATTAAAAGCTCATTTACCCCCAGTGGATGAAACTACACCGATTTACGTCGTGTTTGGACTCGTTTTAACCAGCAAAACATCAACAATTCATCAGTGCCACATTTGAAAATGTAGGTTGAATTGACTAATTGAAATATCTCTTCATTGCATGTATACATTTGTACTCTTGTGCTCATTGTATTCATTTTCTCTCTATCTACTGAGATCATTTCACTGAGCCCCATATAATGAGTAACAGAAGGAGATTACCTATCGCTGTAGAATTCAGCTGAATTTCAGTGAAATTTAAGCGAGCCTTACATCACGTTGCGCTCACGGTCGCTGTTTTCAGTTGTCCTACAATTACGACACTCAAGAGTACAGTCCAGAAGAAGAGGACGAGATAGCGGCGACCGAACCGGTCTCCGGCAGTATGTACGTGGAATACTTCAAGTACGGCGGATCGTATTTTATCCTAGCTTTATTGCTGCTTGTCTTCGTTCTATCGCAAGCGGCCGTCAGCGGTTGCGACTATTGGATCTCTTACTGGATGAACGTGGAGACCATAAGAATAATTGTGGCGAACGGTTCCGCGACGGACACCAGCCGGTACGAGAAGATGACGAACGACACTTTCTTGTCCAGCATATTCACACTGGACAGGTACGGGCTCGTCACGCAATTCGACGCCCTGCACGTTTACACCTTCTGCGTGGTTGTCTCCATAGTGTTCATAGTGGTACGAAACTTCTTCTTGATGAGCGTGTGCGTGAACGCCAGCAAGAACATCTACAACATAATGTTTTGGAACATGTTACGCACGACGATGTCGTTCTTCCATCGAAATTCAGCTGGTAAATAGATCAAGCATGATTATCACTAGGTTCACGGAGTGCGTCAATTTGACATACTGAACTTATAAACATCACTTGGCAAACGTTTGTCGGTTTTGGTTGATGCAGTTATAAGAATATTTATATTTTTTCAAAAATACTGTGCGTTAAGGGGTGAATATTATATTTTTTCCTCTGTGAAATCGTGCGGCGTTCAATGTGTTGAATCCCTAATTTCCAAGATCTAAATGGTCGGACATCAATTTTTCTTAACAATAGAATAAACCGGACAATACGTCTGTAAACCTAGTGTTATACTTGAACGTAGACGATGACTTACAAAATTAGATTTATCAATGTATCGATTTATCCAGGAAGAATCCTGAACAGATTCTCCAAGGACGTGAGCACCATGGACGAGCTTCTACCAGCGGTGCTACTAGAGGCTCTCCAAGTGTTTTTCGTAGCCTTCGGCATCGTCGTCATGATAGTGATCAGCTGTTACTGGATGGTCGTCCCTTTAGTCGTTTTCAGTGTTTACATCTGGCTCGTGAGAAAGGGCTGCAAGAGGATCGTGCAGAGGCTGAAATATTTAGAGAGTGTTAGTAAGTAGTCAGGCTTAACACTTTCACACCGCTGTGATTTCCAGTCTTTCTCATTTGGTGACTGAATTTTCAAAATTGATAGAAATATTGAAATTGAATTAATTCTCTTATAAATTAAATTAATTGGATTAATTCTCAACTATATGGCAATGCTTTCTACGAGAGACGAGTGAATTTGTATGATACTTATCGAAGGAACTTTCAGCGAAGAGTCCTGTGTTCGCTCACATAAATGCCACGCTGCACGGCCTGTCGACGATCAGGGCCACTGGGCCAGAGGTCACGAAGCTGCTGCAGACTCAATTCGACCAGCTGCAAGACGTCCACACGAGCGCGTGGTGCGCGATGCTCATGACGCCGCAAGCGTTCGGCGTGTACCTGGACGTAGTCGCAGCGTTGTTCGTTGGATGCCTCGGTTTCATTTTCATTTCTTTAGACAGAAGTGCGTGTCGAGAACGGTGCGTTTAACACTAGGTTTACGGAACGCGTTAATTTAGAAATATTATTTTGTACATGTTTATACAATTAGCTACCATCAAATTTCCAGTTTCTACAATCTGAATAAACAAGCATCAATTCTTTTAGGAATAATAGAATGAAGACAATAAATGCCCGTAAACCTAGTGTTAATCTACACTCGCAGACCAATCAGAATGTTTTCCTTAGGTGCCTTTCTGGGGGGCGACGTCGGCCTAGCACTGTCGCAGGCGCTTGGTGCCCTGGGCATGTTGCCCCATGGTTTGACAAGAAGCATAGAGACGTCAGCGTACATGGCATCGGTGAATAGGTTATTACAGTATACCAAACTTCCCGAGGAAGGAGAATGGGAGAGTAAGAATCCTCCGCCCGCAGAATGGCCGCAGCACGGCCATCTGAGCTTGAAGAACGTCAGCCTGAGATACGAGAAAGACGAGCCACCGGTTCTCCAGGTGTGTACGAAGAACACTCGATTCATCACTGGATTGTATTCCATTCTGGAACCTGACTGTTCCAGGATCTGAACGTGACGATAGAGGCCGGATGGAAGGTCGGCGTGGTAGGCAGAACCGGTGCCGGGAAATCTTCCTTGATCTCGGCCCTGTTCCGTCTGTTCCCCGACGGGATACAAGGAGAAATAAAAATCGACGGGTCGGACGTGAGCCAGCTGGGTCTGCACGAGTTCCGCTCGAAGATATCCATCATCCCCCAGCAGCCGTTCCTCTTCTCCGACACCGTGCGCAACAATCTGGACCCCTTCAACGTCTACGACGACGCGCAGCTGTGGGACAGCCTCCGCCAGGTGGAGCTGACCGACCTCGTCCTGGACCAGAAAGTGCACCGGGGCGGGAGCAACTTGAGCATCGGCCAGAGGCAACTGATATGCCTGGCGAGGGCCATCTTGAAGAACAACCGCATCCTCGTCTTGGACGAGGCCACGGCCAACATCGACAATCGGTAATTCTCGTAATGGAGAATGAGGAACGTCGTCCACCTGTTGGCAGTGAACGTAACGGCGTTATGTTTCAGGACCGACTCGCTGATCCAGGAGACGATACGCACCAGGTTCGTCGACTGCACGGTCATCACCGTCGCCCACCGCCTGAACACCATCATCGACTGCGACAGGATCATCGTGATGGACGCCGGTCGCATCGCGGTACGATCAGGTTTACAATGTTGTTGTCAAGAGTATAGCTACTGTGGAGTGGCTCGCTCATAAGTGGTTTGTGGGAACAGGAATTCGGCTGCCCCCATGAGCTCCTGCGCGACAAGCCCAACGGGATCTTCTCGCAGATGGTGGAGAACACGGGGGTGACGATGGCGCAGACGCTCCACGAACAGGCGGAGAAGGCTTGCCTGGACAGGAAGAACCAGAGTCCGGATCGAACCAGGAAGATCTCCACCGACACGGATTCAACTGATGTCATCGCTGAGACCATACTGTGATGGGATCTTGGACTGAAATAATATAGACAATGAATGAATGAATAAGTGACTGAGAAAATGTATTTAAGCTTCGGCCTTACTTGAGTGGGACAGAACGTGAATTATTTTCGTAACACGTGCAGTACTGTTTCAATGAAAGCCACGCATACAGAACGCTCATATCAATGATCCAAGAATGCTGTAAACTAATTTATCATTCGACATGCATGTAACATGATTTTTTTTAGTTTCGTATCCTCGTTATCCTCGTGTTCGCTGTGTATTGTTTATCGTGACGAATAAATTTTAATAGGAAATTCATGGTCTGACCATCACTCTTGACAAATTCTATTCCAGCGGTGCATTATAAATATCCCTGTCGATATCAACGCAATGGTTCGTTGTTGAGATCCATAGGGAATAATGGAGACGAAGAAAGTGTACACGAAACGGAATTCAAAGGAGGTCGCTGGTCTGTTGAGTAAAATATTTTTCAGGTGAGCTTCTCTATCGTTGCTTCTTCCTCGTTCCAGACGGTGAAGGGCGAGACAACGTTCCTCTTGGATTATCTAAAACAAAATTATAGTAGTAAATTAGTACACGTGGGTAATTAAGGTATCCTGTTTATACTTAACACTAAACCTACCAGACGGGTCAAAACCATTCCTGATTTCTTTTTGCAATTATTAAAATAACGGATATTTCTCTGAGAAATTGTTCAAGAGATTGATTTGGCAATACGCAAACTGAATTGTAAATTACAGTCTTGATAAAAGGCATTAATTAACAAAGAATTAAAAAGACATTTTAACTCGGTAGGTTTAGTGTTAAATTACCTTCTCTGTTCATTGCATCCTATTCAGAATATTCTTGGGAATTATTTAGAAAATTTTATTTATCTCAATCGCTGTTATTCTAAGTATTATTACCACCACTATTCATCCAGGAGACGATACGCACCAGGTTCGCCGACTGCACGGTCATCACCGTCGCCCACCGCCTGAACACCATCATCGACTGCGACAGGATCATCGTGATGGACGCCGGTCGCATCGCGGTACGATCAGGTTTATAATGTTGTTGTCGCGAGTATAGCTACTGTGGAGTGGTTCGCTCATATATGGTTTGTGGGAACAGGAATTCGGTCGCCCCCATGAGCTCCTGCGGGACAGACCCCACGGGATCTTCTCGCAGATGGTGGACAAACGGAGAAGTGCTTGGACAACGGAAACGAACGATGCCTGGATCTAATTAGTCAGTCCTCTACTAACAGTGGGTCCATTGACGTCATCGCCCACAGTGTACTTGAGGTAGCGGGTTTTCAAGAAAATTAAAGCCGGAAGAATGTAGGAAGGTAACGCAAAACGGAAGCAACTGAAATAAAAATCATTTGTATACATATACAGGGTGGAAATTATAAAGCGTTACAGTCGAGTATCTCCGGAAATATTGATTACACGCAAACATCTTTCAGACGAAAACAAATAAAACGGTCACACCTTTTCTCCATTTTTCTGCAGGTTTGACCTTGAATGACCTTGAGCCATAGGTCGTTGAATTCGTCTTAAAACACGCTATTCGATTGTGGATAAAAAATGGTGTCGTTCCATTTGAGAAAAGAAAGTTGACCTTCACCTCACCTTGGAGCGTCCACCAGGAAAAATAAAAATTCCACCAAGCGACGTCCCCCTCGGTATCGAACAACTCTCGTCTGAAACATTTTTGCGTGTAATCAATATTCTCGGAGATACTCGACTGTAACGCTGTATAATCTCCACCCTGTATACACACGTGACGAGCGTGTATCCAGATTTGTTATATTTATTTAAAATCGAATATATCTATACAAGTGTAACCTTCTATGGAAAATGAGAAATCGTTTTTTCCAGTGTTCAAAAATAACGATATCGCAATCGTATTTAGAATTTTTTCCATTTTCGATAAATATTCGTGTCCACGTGATTAGCCCGAACGCACTTATGGCGGTGGTGACACTAGTCTCCCTCTCGGAAATACTTTACCATGAAATCGTCTGAGTCGGTACGTCGAGCGTAATAACTGCGAATAACAATTTGTCCGAAGATGCGTGTCGTGAGTTCGTTTCCCCGAACGAGAGAAATTAATCTGAGAACAGAACACGTTACACTCGCACGTATTACAGTGTGTGGCACACTACGGTGAAAACCATGGTTAATTTGTAAAAGGATTCTCTGAACGTACCAGGCTCGCTGACTCGTCGGAGGAAAAGAAGACATTTTGGAAAACGTAGAATCACGAAATTATTATTCTCTCTCTCTCTCTCTACGCTCTGTTTGGGCGTCTAATTCTACAAACGAGTTGTTGTCGTCAATGATTCCCTTTACTAAATGAGATTACACGGGACCTTACATCACACTTACAGCGTAAAAGGCAATTAAGTTCCTATGATCTTGCCCAGGAGTAATCCCCTGAGATCAATTTTGTCTCTGCGTTCTAAAAACTTCAAACGAGTACGTTTATGTTCCATGTATATAAGTGTTTGGATACGCATGTGTTCCTATGTATAAGGTGTCGTAATATGTAAATCCTCTCTCTTCATTTCTCTTTGTTATACGGTAAATTCGTTACTAAAGTAGACCCTAGTAAGTATACGTTGCTCTTCATAAAATGTACTTCTCTCAAAACTTCAAATTAATGTTTATCGGATTAGAATATTTCTGAGGAAACACGGTGATCCTCGCGGAATTCGCTATGGAGGCCCCTCTAACAGGGGAATCCCTAAGTCTTGAGCTACACGGTCCGCATAAACTGATATCTAAATCCGCGTTCGGATAGCCGAACGTCCCGAATCTCCCAAATACAACAAGTACGGTAACACAGTCTACGTAATACGCGAACGTGTCGCGTTATTTGCATACAATTGAATGAAAAGTACAGGAGAGATCATAAAGTTGTGATACATAACGCATTGAGTATATATTACTTAACCTTAGCTTTAAAAGTAAGAATTATTCTTCAAAACATTGTATAGAATTGCATATATGATTTAATTAATAGCCATATAGCAAGAGGTTTAATTAAAAATGAGAAACATCTTGAGTATCTACGTGATAGAACAACTAACTCAATATTCCTTGCGCAGCGTTTTGAAAGAAAAGTGTAAACACATTTTGAACAATTGTCTTTCTTGATTGTGTTCCAAGTATCTTGTATAAATTGAATCTAACAACAATGTTCTTAGATATCAGAATTTGAAATAGTTCAAACAGACTGTGTTACGCGCATTCAGTTCTCATACTCTATGCATTATTTACACAAACGTATGGTTCCTCTATACCAAATCAGTTTTGCATCGGTGAACTCCTTGTCGATTATAAATATCCAATTAACAGAACGGAAAATTCCAATGACCTTCTGTGCTCCTTTAAATATCCAATTTTTCCAAGGAGTCGCGACGCAGACGTTGCTAGTTTGTATAGTTTTCTAGAAACTAAGTATACAATATATTATAATGTAAATTTTCAAGTAGCACTTATAATACATATTGTTTTATTCCTTTCACTTAATCACTGCCTCTTGTAATTTACTTTCAGTCCTTACAGTGGTACTTAAGTATAATCCCTCGAATCGGGATTCACGTGTGATAATATAATAATCCAATTAAAACCTATGTTTGATTTATTCGTTCGGATTGTAGTTTGTGTACCACGAATGGAATTTCAGCTTAAAATATTCAATGTTCAATGATTCGGTTTTTATGTTGTGAACCTCCTAATTTGAAACTAGCTAGTAGGCGAATTCATCCACTTCTGTTTAAGTAATACGTATTAGTCGTTCTTATAACAATAATTATATTCGAATAACAATTTTCTAACATTACCGAGTGTTTTATAGTTATAAATTATGTCGCTATCTTCCATCCTTTTTCTTTTTCCTTCTCCCTCAGCTAAGTAGACTTCTAGTTGTTTAAGTGCAACTATAAACTATAGTAGTAAATATTGTATAACAGCGATTTTATGAGTAACTTTTTAGAATATCCGTGTGGTAGTGTTTTCTAAACTTCTCTATTCGATATATATTAATTAGATCGCCTGATTTTTCCTGAAGTTCCTTTAGTCATTAAGAATATACTTCGCTAATGTTTCTCATACATGTACTTACATGGGTGCATATACATTATTGCAAAATAAATGGAATTTGTATTCTAAATAAATACGAGTATACAACGAACAGAGTATATTGTAGAAAATATAATCAATTTCAGGAATAAAAATGTAACACTTTCTCAGAGTAGAAAGAAGTGTAGAGAAAACACTGTTATATAATATTGTACCATATAAATTTCATCTAATTTTTTTTGTTCCTTTCAGGTTTATGACAATTTCTTGTGCGCTGGAACTTCACCTATAATTGTTCCCTTAATAGTATATATTTACGTAAAACACGACAAAAATAGTTTAGCAGGGAAAATGTTATCGCATACATATTCAGTACAAACGGTGCACCCAACCTGCCAAGTTATTTTTGTCAGTCAGTAGTATTGTACATTCAACGAATCAAAAATGATGCGGCATTGTTGTCTTTATTCAGATTCCTTTTTGTATATTTAGCATGACTTTGAATCAAACGACTACATTGAATTTCATAGAAAGTATGCGCTGCCGTGATAAATAAATATAAGAATATTTCTAAACCCCGTACAAGAAAGACATTAACATTAAATATATTAAAACAAATCCTCGATGCCATTAACAAAAACACATTCATAATCATGTAACGGATGTCAACTGTAGAAATGAAAGATACTCCCAACGTGAAATACAAAAAAGTGTTGCATTCACAATTCTCTGTCTACTATTCCTTTCCATTATTGCTAAAAAATGTACACTTGCTAATAGAACTTAAAGTATTCTTTTGGCAGTTACAATGTTCTTTGAGCAATACGTGTGATATCTCATTAAATTATTGATGTATTCCTGTATGTACGGTATATATTATTTGCACTTCTTTACTGAACAGCTACGTCGACAAACGAATATCGTACGCTACCAATTGCGTAAACGCATGTGTATAAGAATGTAACATAATCGGAGCTAATGGATTACAGCCGTATTGGCTGCACGATTTTTCAATAATTGATTAGAAATCGTATCCCTATCGTATCTCTAATTAATATGAACCTTTATAAAATCCCATAGAAAACAACTAGGGATAACCTAAAACGATTCGCCTGAGCTACACCAGCAAATGAAATTACTTACCGTTGACTAGAAAACGAAAGACTTGAAGATGAAGAGTATGGTAACTGGGAATAGTGATAAGTTAGTGGACGGTGAAGCATAGAGAAGTATTGCTAAACTGTTGTCTCCCGGTCGACGTGTATATACTCCACGTAACCGGGCTGTTGCTGTCAGGATGCTGCTCCGAGCAACGTCTCTTCTGTTGGCGCGCGTCTCGGCCTATTGCTTTTCTTTGTACCCTTATAATGAAGTCCTTTGTTGCGTGCTTTTGACCTGCAAAGTAAAATCCCATATCGTTGACACACAATTCTCTCATGTTCCTATATTGCATTGAACTCCTGATGATCCTACCTGCTGATCAGCACAGCAAAAAAGCATGCAAAGGCAGCGATAATTCCAGCAACACCAGCTAACACGAGCCACACTTCCGATGGAAGTAATCCGAGCAGTTTCGCACCGTTACCACAGTTTGCCTCGTCATGCCCGGATGGACAATGAGGACGTCCGTCGCACCAAAGGCTCGCTGCGATGCAAGCACTTAGTTCAGGGCACTTGTGAGGGCAGTCTCCATGGGATAAAGTGTCATTCTCGATTCCCCTCTCCGGCAGACGCAATTGTCTACGCAACGCTGCTCTGCTCTTTGATATCTCGAGCCACGAAGCCGCAGCCTGGCCAGACTCTCTGGCGACGAAGTCCAGGAGAAGCGCGGGTGGCCGCGGTGGTCCCGGCCATTTGCCTTCTCCAGCTCCTCCCAACCACTCCTCCGAGAACACGTGAACCGTGTACTCCCTGGCACCTGGCTCCGCGGGACACACCACCTTCAACAGTTTAGGTGGCCAGCCGGAATACAGGAGAATCCGGTTGGTTGTCGGACACTTCGGTTGCTCGTTTATCTCTGACAACGGAGAGGGCTCCAGAGGGAGAAACCAACCCCAAGTCAGGACAAAGAGAGATCTATTCTCGCGTGCCTCCACTAACCAAGGCAGTCCCTCGCAGTAAATGTCTGGTCTTGATAATGGCGGTGCTATGAATCTTAACTCGCCTCCTGGAAAGGAATGAACAGAGAATCGATGAGTACACTTGTTAGGGTTGAACGAGTGATTCATAAGTAGCATTACCTTCTCCGCGCACTCTCTGTTTCCTGGGACACTCGGGTGCCCGGATGAGCTCGAAGCTGGCGTAGAAGAAGAGCGTTTCAAAGTCCTCGTGCGGTGCCTGCTGATCAACCAGGAATGTAATTTCTAGAGCTCTGCTCGAGGAAATGTGCGTCAGAGGTAAATGAGACGTATTGTCGCACAGACAAGCTCTGGGAAGCCTCACGTCCCGCCATGGCGCCTCGTATAAAACTAAACGAGCTTCTCTGGAGCCCACTTCCTGAACACAACGCGGTCGGCTGGTGTGAGGATCTGGTTCGCTCGTGCACACGGTCGCTTCGCCTAGGCTGACGTTGTGCAACGTCAGCCGCACCCTCTCGTCCGTGCCCGCCTCGATTCGGTATCTGCAATCCAACTTGGAGGATCCACCTCTGCCGAAGAGGCGAACGTCGCGCGGCGACATTACTTCTCCGCTTCGAATCTTGCGCCAGACTCGACTGCAAACACCGTCGCCCCAAGGCTCGCCGGCTTGAACGGTTGAGATGAACTCGTACTGCGCCTGTGTAATGATATTTTAAAGATGATTGATAGTATTCACTGGTGAAGAGAAAGAAAGTTTGAGAAAGGTTATATAGTTAGCTTACGTTAAAGTTAACCGTATGAAGAGCAGTGCCCAACAGTGTTTCCATGCGCAGCGTCAAGGATGGTGCTACTGTTATGTAACTTTCATCTTTGGTACATGGCCGTGTGCTCCTGGTTACGTTTCTTAAAGCTGCATGCGCGCACAATTTAGGTGTGTCGTCGCAGAGTGTAGCCATCGGATGGTCAGTGGGCGGGCTTCCATCCCAGAAAGTTAGTTTCACTGCACAAGACACGTTTGACTGCGAGCTAGCATTATTTTCTACGCTGCCTGTTAAATCTCTCTGAGAGTAAGAAGAAAAATAAATCCACACTCTGTCTCCAGCGGCTCCTCTGATATTCCATGTACAACTGGAGTTCGGTGGCAGTGCGTGAAGCGGTGCTCGTAGTATACCACTTCTTTTACTAGTTCCGTTTACAAAAAAGTGACAACCCTGAAGGCCTCTAGCATAATCGAGTCCATCGGAATCAACGTATACTACTTGAATCTCAAGTTCGAGTCGCAACGCAGAAGCACCTAGGGGAATAGCTATTGGAGAACTTCTAAATTCCACTTGCATCGTTGGACCTCTGGCAGTTATTCTAGGTAAAGGCCCTCCACAGTAAACCAATAAAATCGGATCCTCTAGACGAACACCGTCGTGAAAAACGAGGCGGTCTTTCTCTGAAGGGCAATCTTGCCATACGCTTAGGGAACTATTGGCCGTAGTAATTCCAACTGGACCAGTGGGTGTAGATTTCACAGAAATCATAGCATGTTTGCACGTGGGTACCTCCTTTTGCCTTATGGTGATCAAACAGCTTGCATTTCTTGGATATTCACCAGGATAATTTGGACTTTGTAGTCTACACTGCTTTAAGTGGCATTCATAAAAATTTCTAGAGCAGTATGTACCTGGCACCGGGGAACCTCTTTCAATCGGAAGATCTGGTTTTCCTAATCTAGCAACAGCTTCGTTACGCGCTACAAACCTATACCGCAATTGGAATTCGAATGGTACTGTGGAAGGTGCATGAAATAATCGTATAGAGGCTGTAACAGTACTGGTCTCGCTATAATAAGATGCCTTCCCTTCTCCAGCTCCACACCATGAACCACCGGTAAAATGTCTACCTAATTCTGCTAACTGTAGCGAACCTTCCGGGCAATTGGTAATAAAACTATCACTGTTTGGATCTATTTTACCTACGCTAAATGCATCCCACAAAAGTTGTACCAATTCTCCATACCCCTGTCCAGCAGCGGTAAATGTTAAATGACAAAGAAATGGTAGACGTTCCTCTGCGGGTCGTGGAAGATCTAACTTGTATGTACGTCCTTCCCGACCATGATAGGTACGATTGCAAGGAGTACACATTGTTGGTTCATCGCTATTATCTCCACAATCATCTTGTCCATTACAATATGCATCTATCGGTACGCAATGTCCATCTCTGCAAGTTAATTCGTCCAGACCACAATCACCACCCGCTGCATGGTCAATCCAACCAGATAATACTACCAACAAAACCAGAGCTGTTACTTGAATTCGCTTGTAGCCACCTCCAGCATCAGCTACCTCCTATAAAGTGAAGAAACCTTGATTAAATAACTTTATATTAATTCTGAAACAACGAAGTATGAAAAACATAATATTATATTGTTCTTACAACTTTAAAACATGATCAACTAAAATGTAACATACAGCAACGAAAGCGGGAAGTAATCAATGTGCATAGGTGCACACGTATGTAAATATTGGTCAACAAGGCGCTTCAATTCTCGAAGTGGTCAATCACATTTTTATCGCGTCTATATTTACACGATACTCTCGACGCGTGAAACATGTTTCATCCCATCTAACAGGTTTAACTCCTCTGTTTGCAAACACGAATCTCGGAAAATCGTCACGAAAATAAACACGTCCATACAAATACTCATCTCCGAGCTGTTTCTATCAGATACAATTTTCATACTTCTCCACAAGAATCCTCAATACTTAAATATTAATCTTAATTTTCCCAATTGAAGACACACGAATTTCCTTTAGTCTCGTTTCCAGTAAGAACATTCTCACAAGAGAGACAACTATCATAAAACAATGAATTTAAAAAATGTCACCTTATTCCCGACATGTGACTCGATTTTCCGACAATAGCTGCTCGCCGAATACATCGCATTGTCCCACGAAACTAATTATTACGACGAAGAGGGTATCTCGAGTTCCCGGAATGTATGTCAAAAGCGTATGAATCTTTAAGTCGGGGCGCACACAAGATTCCGAAAGGAGATAACAGGGGATTTACCATAATCATCTGTCATTGAATCGACCATCACAACAGCAAGCTCGAGGACGCAGTCGAAATCGATGTCATTCGCTAAACGCCAGCGGCTTTATTCTCGGGGGACAGTGTTTCCCGGAAGTCCGTCGGAATGATGTTCGTCGACGAGCGACGCAACCGACATAATTACGACAACGAAGCGGCACCGGCGATCAACACTGTTACCCCCGGCGGAACCGCGACGAGCTCGAGACGGACATGTCGATCGGCGTCTTCTTTCGGTGGGTCCCGAGCGGAATCGAATTCGGCGAAACGGTGCGAAGAAGGGATTCGAAGGGGGGACCGTCGCAGCGAGACTGGAACGCTCCGGTAACCGAACGGAACGGCACGCAGCTCCACACCGCGAAGAGGTTGATGCGCAACTGCACGGTAAAAGAGAAAAGCCCGGAGGGCTGTTTCGCTGCAGGGCATGTGCTGGGGTAAGGGTGATGGAACGAAACGGGGCTGAGCTCAGAGCCTGGCGCCTCAATGCATCGATCGACGTTCGGTCTTTCTCTCTCTCCGTTTCAACGCCCTAAACCCGTGTGCTACGTATACTGCAGTGACGTAACTACCGATCGCGACATCAAAATTTATTTGTCACCGACCGCGAGCCTCCTGCATCTTTCATGCTCTCGTCGATGGCTCTTAATCGGGAACAACTTTAATTATCGTACTCTTCCTTTCGCTTCGCCGATCAAATGAAACTGGCACGCTGAATCGAGATGCGATTTAACATTAGCTTAAAAATACGATTGATATATGTACGTGATATATGTACATGTATATTTGAAAATGAATATTCAAACGATACTCTAAAAATTAATTACGCTTTTTGCATGATTGAGATTTGAATATTTTTATACTGACTACTAAACGTCTGACCATTGCCGATTATTTCTACTGGCATCGATGCAACCGGTCGCGATGTTTGCATGGGCTTAAGTGGTATTGTCATATATTTTTTTTCGTACGACGGAGCGTTTAAAATCTGTCGTACCCCAGTTAATACGTTTGAAGGTTAAACGAGGGTAATAACGTCGGATACCCTCGATACGCTTCGGTACGCGGATTAACCGCACTTTGGAGCTTCACGAGAAAAATGCGAGCCGTAACACGTCCGACCGCTATAGGGGATGAATTGTAGGTCGGAAGAGGCGCACACAGGCCGAGACCGGTAATAGAGGGAAGAAACGAGATCACGGAATCCGAGCAAAAAATGAGGAGTGTAACTCAATGAAAGCTTCGCGCGTAGTGGATCCTCGAATTTTTTATTAGCATTCCTGCATTAAGGATAAACGTAACGGTCGTTAAGGAGTTTGATTAGTAACACCAAAAATTAAAATTTTACGTTTTTTCCATGGTAACGGTTCTATGATTTTTATTCTGTAATCTACATTTATCTCTGAAGAAATTACATGGTTATTTTATAATAAATTGTGAGTTGATATTTTATGGAAATGAGTTTATTTGTGATTTAAATCCGTTATGCAGAATTATATGGAAAGGGAATCGAAAAGTGTAAATACAGAAATATATAAATAATGTGGAATTTCCACACTGTGTTCCATGGTGTTAACAATCGTTCGCGAGTCTCATTTTTAGCTCGGCATATTATATATTCATCGAGTACAGCACGGTTTACGAGCGTCGTATTTATAATATTAAAATAGGTCGATGAAACATTTTCTATTTTTTTCTGGACTATATATCTACCGTTCGTCCATAGCCGTTTCTTAAGAATGCATAACGAGGACAACGTAAAGCGGGAGAAATTAAATTTAACCGAGCACGGTGTTTACGAGCCCCGAGAGAAATAATATCACCGAGTAAATCAATTGCAATTAAACGAGAGTGCATTTATATGTGTATTTATTCAGCATTGCATACTGCCTCGCAGTTTCATCAGAATTTATAAAATACATTTAACAGAATATACAAATAGAATCCAAGGGAGAATCGCGGCGAAATAATACTAGCTTCGCATTACCTCAGAAATCGAGAATTTGCTCTACAAACATTCAAACGCGACGAAACATTCGGGATGTAAAAATTTACATGTCTTAGATAATTTAAAAATACATTTCCTTATTTATCGATAAACGCTCTTCTCGTACTTATATTATAAACTTTCGTCTACGGTCACCTTCAACGCTACTCGAGAAAAATTCACTTTCCGTTTATTGCATACGATGTACGGAATATACTATATAGAATTTCCTTTCAACACTTGTACATTGAAAATATGTGCGTAATTCCTCTACAAACAACTTGATGATAATGTTCTTGTATCGTTGTACAACAACAAAGAAAAAAGAAACAACTAAAAAGTCGTCGAACCAGAAACGGAATGCAAACAGAATAAATGTAATTTGTGAACGAATTTGATAAGTATGTTTCGAGGATCTTAAAAGGCGTAGCGCGTGCGTATATCCTCGAGTTTCTTCGACACTTCGGACGGCGTGCGTTCGAGGTCGCCAGATATGCTCTTCTGTTTCGCTGGCTCGATCGAGTTGAACTGTTCGCAGAGGTCACCGTCGATGACGTTCTTTACAGGATAATAATACGATCTGAACGACAGGTGATCCCTGCCGCAAAGGGGCGGATGCTCGGAGCGCATGTGCATCTCTAAATGCTGGAAGAAGTCGTGGTCCTCGTGGCTCGTGAACGGAACGAGGACGCCCACTGTTCCACTTAACGTCGTGTACACTAAACTCTCCGACCCGCCGGGAATCAGAGTGGCCTTCTGCAGGGACATGACGGTTTCGCCGACGTGGAAACAGGCGACGGTGTCCGCTTTCTGACTGGCGCCGTTCAGCAGACCTCTGTCCCACAAAGCCTTATTCCCTGTGGGGTCCTCGTCCACGTCGTCGTTGATTCCACTTGCCAGGCGTATCTGTCGACAGACATTAAAAATTAATCACCTTGCAAATTTGATCAATTCATAAATACTTGAAGAACAAACGGCAAATACGTACAACAGCGATGTTCCCAAATTTGTCTGCGGTGGCGACAGTGTCGTAGTCCAATACGCAAGTGGTCGTGATCCACCTTGGATGAGTGTCATCCGCGAAAACGATCAACTGATTCTCCTGGCGCTTGTACCTCACCGCGTACACTGACTCCTGCACGTCGCTCACATAAATTCGCTGGCCGATCGCGTTGATGGATACGACCGCGTTCGGAATATGCTTGTTCTCACACTTGCGCAACAGCTTCTTCTTGCCCATGTCGTACAGACGCAGCATTCTACCAACTCCGACCAGCACGCGACCCTGATAAGGACATATGGCCAATGGTACCTCGTCCAGGTTGGTTTTGTGAACCAATTCGAGACTGGTGCATTCGGCGTTCACCCTGAAAAAGAAAGAGATTATGTAAAAATCTATTTCTCTTTAAGAATTACTGAGTTCTACTTTAAGTATTTAATCAGTACTGCAGGAATATCATCATACGATACAGTAGTTGTGTATTTTTGTCATCATATGAATTAATTTGTTCTAGTTTTCAAATGTACTTGGATTATACTTACTTGTATGTGTATAGGAAACCTCCACTGCTGACTCTAGGGTTCAACTGGAACTCCTTGGCAACGCCAACGATGAGAAACAGCTGGTCGCCCTGATTAGCGAATTTCACGAGGCTCAGGCTGTAATTTAAATTGACAAATTAGATTTTCTCAATCTCTTCAGTACACACTGTATAAGCATGCATAAACCTTGAATTCTCACCACAAAGCAGCTAAATTCTGCTCGAGCCTATGAATTTCGAACGTCTGTCCCGTCGTAGGTGCGATTATTCTGATCAACGAGGCCCATAAACCCGGGCCAGCTCTCGGAGCGCCGAACACAGCTTCGTTCGGCTCCTCCGACAGGAAAGCTTCCGCCAGTTCCCTCGCCACGGCGGCCTCCTCGGCGCCCGCGGCTTCTTGCATCTCCTCCGCCATTTGCAATCTCCTCTGCTGTTTCGTTTCCTCCGTGTACGCGTTGTGTTCAGTCTCAATAATGATCAAATGCGCGGAGTCCGAGTGAATGGCGAACTTCCTCGGCGTGTACTCCAGAGGGAAACTGATCTGATTGAACACGGCGCCTAATTTCTCGAGAGCTAAGATTCTCAACGTGTTCGTCGAGATGGCGACGATCCCCTCGGGACATTGCTCGGAACTGAAACCCGACGCGAATTCCAAGCTTTCGTAGGACAGCGGCGTCAAGTGGAAACGATTCTGATAGTAATAACTTAACCACGATCTACTGCTCATCGCGAGCACCGCCTGGTTCCCTTGCATTTTTATCCTAAATAGCTTAACGGGTCGAGATCCTAGGTATCGTGTACGCGTGTCCGCGAGATCCCCGGAGATGGGATCTAATACTGTTCTTAATAATACACCATTTTGTAATCCTACAGAAAATAGAAGTATGTATATATTGCATGTTACATCTCATTGGGAATACAATGAACATCAACGTTCCAAAAGTTTGACTCACCTATATTTAAGTATAAACTAGATTGTTGGGGTGACAATTCTTCAGAACTATTAGCGTCTTTCGCACCCATTTCAACGATGCATAAACTTTCTGCGGCCGCGGGCAGAGCTTGCATACTCCTCGGCGCTAGACAATCCGATGGGTCTAGCGAAATGATTCTGACAGTGTTATCCTGAAGGCCAACAGCCAGGAACCATGATCTTTGTTCCCCGATCGCCACGTTGCCGAGAGCCATGCACATCACTTCCGATGGCATTTTCTTTCGTTCCGTGTACTCATTTAATTGTCCCGTCTAAAATTTAAGACAATTGGTGTTATCAAAATGGAATGCATGTCAGACGGAATGTTCACTTTTTCATCTACTTTAACTGAGAGTTAACTATACGTAAGATGAACAAGTGATATAATTTTCGCATCTTTTACATCTCCGAGAGTACGGATCTCGCGGAGAGAACAATCGATGCATAAATGAAAATGAATTGAAAGATAAAATATGAAGGAGTACATACAGGATCCATTTCGAAGTAAACCAGTTCTCCACCGGTCAACGCAATTACTACTTGGCGCTGGTTCACCGCGCATTTGACTATGGTCTTTTTACCAGGCGCTTTCCATTCGTTAACACGTTTGTCCGCACGAATATGGCGTATTCCGTCTGGGTATACCTAAAAATGAAATTCAGAACTGCTTGAAATTTATGTAAAAAGGATGATTGAGATCAGGAGAGGAGTTTTATGATAGTGTCGAGCTCTTAGTACCAGAAGTATTTAGATAGAAACTAAACATTTCAACGATGCGACGAACCCGTGTTAATTTAGCACTCGTTACTGCGACCGTCACGTGGTAAACCAGGTGCCGGAGATACCGTAGTGCATTTATAGAGATTTAATATATGGTCGATTGATTTTTTTACCTGGACCAATGCATCTTCGCCCAGAGCGGAGCAACTCAACGTTGGAGTTGTACCAAGAAAACCAGAATCAGTCACTTCTTCTACAGTTTCTCCAATACTAAGTACAAGAGTTGCATTCACGAAGGACACTATGATGTAAGCATCATACTCCTCTGTAATCAAAATCAGAAAGCTCACTCTGAATATCTTAAATAGATTAGAGAACAAGAAATCGATAAAACAATAGAGATCATCCTCGTGGCAGTTGAGTACACACACTCTGTCATCCTACAGATTAAAGAGCAGACGGAGACTTTTTGGTGCAAATCAATTCCCTTATCCCCCAGCAAAATCGAGTGTTCTTACCTTTTAGTCACTCTGTGTTCTGTAGTTCAACCAATAGCATGCTGGTAGCCTGAAAGAGAGAACTGGTGTTTGATAAAAGTGTATCAAGCCACCAGATTCGTCAATATCATTTACAAAAATTAATTCTTTTCTCTCTAGCACTATACGCATTTCAAAATTACTAATGACGTTTCAAACATTTATATATAGAATATTTCCGGATATTTTGAACAGTTGTTTCTCGTTTACTTATCGAAAACAAAAGGAAAAAAAAAGAGTAAGAAACGATGTATACGTATGTGTCACTTAAAATTAAACAATTAGAGCGACTACGAGAAGAAACATTTCAATGCTAAATTAACTAGTGTACAGATGAAGGTGTGACCGTGACATCAGAAGTGACAAGGAAGTATGTATATCGTAAATACAGAAAAAAAAAACAAAAGCTAACAATTGTTCTGAATTTCTTCCTTAAGCGTATGATAATAAAAGACATGCAGACAACTACTGTGTAAGACGTTTACAAACTAACCATCGACTCTTCGTTTAACAGTCCACACGGCATTCGGATTACCAGGCAATTCACTAACAGCCATTTCAGACACTTCCAAACCGTGTCTCAACACTCGCAGAGTCGAACGCGGTCCTCTGCCGCAAGTTATGTATAACTGAGGAGTATCTTCGTTAGCTAAATCAGCTACCTACAAAAATCATTCGTTCCAGAAATGCAAATCTTATACCGCGCATCCGTGTCTACCGAAATCTTTTCGTTTCATGGGTGTCATTCTTAGGTTCAATTTCAGTTTGCAAAAACAAAGTGAATGCGACTAAGAATATGTTATTCTCGCACCATTCCACAGAAAAAAGATGTATAAACATCAGATTTCTACTTAATAGTGCATTGATGTATTACTTTTATTAGAGGTTTTCAACAAATTCAATTTCAAACTACGATTTACCTGACACGCCATTATCGGCGATAAACTGTCCATTTCGTCTACCAATACTAAATTTCTAAGCGGTCTTGGCGCGAAGAAAAAGGTATCGCCTTCTTCGAGAGGCATAGCTGAACTAAACTCTGGTTCGTCGTCGTCATCTCCTAGATGAGCGATTTGGTAGAGGTAACTGGAAAGAAAACAATGTGTAAAATTTTAAATCAAATCAGATTCTTGAAACTATAAAATTACACTTACTGGTTACCAAATTCTGAAGCCACGAACAAAAATCCTGTTTTCAGGACACACATGCTTGCTGCCACTGGTACTGTATCAAAATATTTTAATTTAATTTCAGTGACCATGTCTTCGTCTGTTTCAAGTGTGATCTTAAAAATGTCTCCTTGTTCCGTCTGAGCCAAGAAGAAGAACATGCTTTTAGTTTTATGAGTAGCGGAACAGACAAATATCATGCCCCTTTCAGGATCGTCTAGGTCATTACGCCGCCTAGGGATAGGACAACGAATGTCATGTTGGTCTCCCAAGTTTTTATAGGTCAAATAGTTCTCTGAACAAATAAGGACACCGCTTGGTCCATCGTTTCCTCCAGGAACAGACACAAGGAAGTTCGCGTGTTCTTCTAAAGGTTCACTGTATTTACGAACAACATGATTCAAACCAAGATCCAACTCGTACAATGTCAAAGTTTGTTGTGTTTTTACCGCGGCGTCCCCCGTAGGATCACTGTCCGCCTCCTACAAAATAGAAATGGAGTTATTTCTATTCGGGATACAAATTACAGTCAGTTCACGTCGGTTTAATACTTTCAAAATTATTACCTCATAGTCAATTTCTAAACAGGCAAACATTGGATTTTCAAAACCAACATCCACGCCCACTGTATGATAAACTAATGTATTACTTTTATGAGCCTCCAGAGGTGAAGAAATTGTTAATCTAGCTTCTGGATCTCTGTTTAAAATATATACAAGCTTCTGTTTTTCAATTGCACCTGAAAAAGTGTTGAACTTGATCAGAAATTATTGTTAACTATGATACAAAAATTAAGAGCAGATTTATTAAACTGCACCATCATTATAATTATTATAATCAATAACATTCAGTTGAAACACGGATTAATATCATAATCATATGGTAGAAAATGTATTTTATTTCATTACACAGGGTAATGTGAATGGATAAAAATAATTATAGTACCTATCATTACTGCTCTTCCTTTGGGATCTATAGCTAAATATTGTCCAGGTACAATGCGCCTGCAACCGCTTTTGCCAAATGTTTCCTGATGTACTTTTTCAAAAACATTCTTTGCAGGGATATATTCCAAAATTACAATACGTCCAGAATCAGATCCAACAACAATGTAATCTTTGGTACCACCGGTTAATCTAAAGGCCATTAAGGATCTTATAATTCCAAATACTTCTACGGTCAATAGAGTATGAACTTTCCCCGTATTTGGATCTGGCCTTAGAAGTTCTAAAGATTTTCCTCGTGAAACCAAAATCTCTTGCATTTTACTACCAGAAAAATTCCCATGCACTGCATGGGTTATACCCGTTGCACGTTGCAGTGTTAAGTTATACAAATACATTGTTCCTTCCTTTCTTATTCAATCAATGAATAAAAAAAGTTATTGATGTAAAGAATATACATCCATCCTGTAATCAATATCATAAATAACCCATTTTAGTTGATCAATTGTATTCCTTATTGCCTAACATTTTTTTCAAAAAAACTAAAATACGCTGCAATGCACGAGTATGTAAGTACATGCTGGTATAACATTTTTACTATAATATTTACACGCTGAAAAAATTATACGCTAAAACCGATGTTACAGAAAAGAGTTATTTTAATTTTGTGTATAGTAAAGTTCTTACGGAAGTTAAATTACCAACGTGTATCACATTAAAAATCCGCTAACGGCAACGCGAAGACAACAACAGAAGAATTTTAGAAATAAACGGCCTTACATTTTATTCTGCAAAATATGGCGAACCAGTAAAAATATTAATATTCTTGAACCCTTGAGAATACAAAGAGTATTATTTTACCTTGTATTTGAGAGTACTTTCGCTTCCACCGACGATGCGCGTGGATACTTTGCCTCCTTCATGAACCGACCACCATTTGCAATGACCGATTTTGTTCCATTTCACTCGGATTATTTCTACGAAATTAATTCCTATAGATGGAGTAACAACGACAATGTTTCATAAAGAAACAATCAAGCGCCATCTGGAGTCGGAACAGAAAAATTAAAATGTACAATTGTGTACGTACAGTCGTAGATCAACTGTATTTTGCAAGTAAATAATTTATTTTTATACATACTGAGTACATTAAATTCCATATTCCAGAAATCACAATGTAATTGATTAAAATAAGTCATTTTAACTACGTGTACAATTAAGAATTCTTAGTTACAAAATAATGTATCGTTTTCTAGTGATTCCTAGATTATCTCAAACATTAGGTTGGTATTCTTAGAGAAAAATATCGTTTGAATTCAAAATCATTGGTACTGACAGTTTTCGTGCGATTCAAAATATGAGCTTTCATGCGAGGTGTATACCTTATCTGTGGTGAGATAGAGATAGAATATTGAAAAAAATTGTAAAGAAAGTGAAATATTGTATAGTAACATGGAAGAGATTTTTCAAGTTCTTCAGAAATATCATTCAGACATTGATGATAATCGTAATGAAACATTAAATGTTACTAAAAACGAATCACCGAAAAACCTGAAGAATAATATTGAAAGATTTCTTGCAGAAGCAAGATGTAACATAGGAAGTGTAGAATACGCGAATTTAAATAAAATGCTGGCAACTTGTTATTTAAAAGTAATTTTAATATATTGAGATAGTATTATATAGTCAATAATTTTATATGATAACAATACCAAAGTATTGTGCTTTTGCAGATAGGTAATGAACTTAAAGCTATATGCAACTTAATTGAATCACATGCAGTGATGCTTCGTCAACAAATATTACATAGGTATGCAAAAACAGAAATGAGAGAGAAAATTCTGAATGTGCAACAGGTGTATGGTCTTAAGTCCTCCTATGTTGATCTTAATTTGGATGATGTTAACAGCATTGATAATTTAAAAGCAAGGCTTTTTGATCTACCCAAAGGTAAAATACATAGCATTCAATATAAATATTCTCAATTATAATAATCATTTATGTATTTTCATCTTATATGTAGAATGGTATACAATTCAAATTACTGGTCAATACCAGTCTCCAGATATTAATACAGGTAACAAATCCATGCCAAATACGATGCACAAGATGCACATTACCATACTGCCAACAGGAACCAAAGACATAGAACCTTTATGTATAACATTACCAAAGCCTAAATTAGATTCCTTTTATGATGTTTGTCATGAAATTCAGAAAATACTCTCTAATAACAGGTCAGAACTTGAAGCTACTTATGCGAATAATAAATTGTATTGGAAGATGCGAAATCAACAAAATATTAGCATGAAGGTATTTAGAATATTAATAATTTGAATATTGTTGTTTTACAATTTTTGTGTAAATATAAAAACGTATATATGCAAGACAGCTATTCAAGCCTTAGAATACAAATGGTTACGAGAATGGAGAATCCTACTTGTCGCAGATCCTATAGACAAACTCGATGTAGTAGAGGATATTGTGCAAATGATTAACAAACTTGTATTGGACAGTAAAAAGCAGTAAGTAAAGTTTTTGATCCAGAGTTTACTTCAGTATTTATAGTACTACAGAGAATTGTATATTCTAGGAAAAGTATATCAAAACGATCCATGTGGTTATTAAAAAAAGTAGCTCTAACTGCATGTTTTCTTACAAGAGAAGAAATAGCATGTGCAATAAAGTATGTGATTTCCGATGACAATAAACTTGCAGATAATATTATATTGTCTATATATGGAAAACTATCATCTATACAAGAATTAAAGAATGCAGTTAGGAAAACATTGGTTTTAATAATCGATGAAGTAAGTTTACCTCATAGATATATAAAATATAAAATATATCACAGGTTTCCCAGTATTTATGTTTTGTTAAATACCTCTCAGCATATGGATTACATACCCTTTGAATCTATGGAAATTGTAAAAAGCCATCCCATTACTCGTTTTCCGTCGTTGCATATTGCATATGCTTTATTCAACGAGCATAAGAATACAATACGAAATGGTTGTAAAATAATTAAAATTAAAAAAGACATGGGTATGTGTATAGTGAACCCGTCAGGTAATTTATCTAAAATGGAAAAACGCATGAAACTCTTTATCGAATACTGGTTACCGAATTGGAGAAGTATGTACCACGTTGAACCGCAAGTAGAAGTTTTCGAAGACGCTTTAATTAATAATGATATACTAATGTATAATGGCCATGGCAATGGAATACAATACTTACCTGGAGAACAAATTGAAAGATTGAGGGTAAAAGCAGTTGTATTATTGTTTGGTTGTAGTAGTGTAAAGTTACTTCCAATAGGCGGACGATTTCCACCATATGGCATTTCAAACCAATACTTAATAGCTACCAGGTAGTAAATTGCAAGCCACAAAAGCCACTGCGTTCAGTTTGAAGTATTAAAAAATCACTCATATTTTATATTTTATTTTTAGTCCTTGCATACTCGGTATGTTATGGGAGGTCACTGATGCTGATATTGATAAAATGACTACAAATTTCATTAGTAGTTGGATACCGTCGCCATTGAACAGATCATGGGCCGACGTTGACTTCAATACGTGGTGTGAGGGTACCCTTAGTTAGTATAACAAATTGAATATAATTTCTAACAAACTTTGTAGTAAATTTCATTATTACACTGCTTCAATTTCAATTTCATACAACTAGAATTTCTGGATAATTCAGCAAAATATACACAAAACATACCTACGGAACCCGAAATGTTAAGGGCAGTAGCAAAATCGAAAGATGTCTGTTCTCAATATATGACTGCGGCTGCAATAGTAGTACGAGGACTACCGATAAAGTTAGTTTGAATTGTAAGTGTAAAAAGATTACAAATTCTTAGGAGTGTACAGGTGTATACCTGTTGATCTCTGGTATATACCTGCACATACCAGAGATCTGCAGGTATATACCTGCACATTCTTATGAAGTACTATAAATGTTAGATACTAATTTAAATATAGTTTAAAAAGCTGATACAAAATTTGTTCTTCAGAGAAGAGTGCGCAATTTGGTCAGTTATGTTCACTGCGTGTAATTCAAAATATTGTCTTTAGTCACATGATTATTTGCGGCTCTGGTACAGAGGTGGAAATGCTCTTGTGAGGTAACACTTGACCTCCATTGATGTATAATTCATCTTTAACGATTACATCTTCACCGAGAACTGTTATACCTTCCATTCGTACCCAACGGCCGACGACGCTTCTCCAACCAACGATGCAGCTAGAACAGTACATACCTCGTTATAACGTTAACAACTGATAATTCTACACACATGGCAACATAATTTGAATGATGAAATTTACCCATCTAGCCATGCGTGTTCTTTTATTATAGCTGATTTGAGAATAGTGCTACGTTTAATACAACATCCATCAGACAACACAACACCAGGACCAATGGTTACGTTGGGTCCTATCCTACAGTCTTTGCCAATCTTGGCAGTTTCATCTATTAAAACGTTTCCCACTACACCCGGTCCGGAATATAACTTTTCAGGTGACTTTTGCCTTAGGGATGTGAGATACATACTCATTCCTACATAAATAAGGAATAATGGAATAAAGTAGATACAATTATTACGCAAACTAAAGATTTCTTTGGAACATGTACCTTTAAGAAAATCTTTTGGTTGTCCTACATCCATCCAAAATCCTGTTAATTCCATTGCAAACAATTCTCCATCTTTAGCCATTAGTGGAAAGATTTCCTTTTCTATACTTGTTGGTTTTAATTCTATCCTTCTTAAGGCACTTGGATTGAAAACATACATGCCTGAAAAAAGATTAAAGTAATAATTACAACTAAGTAATCTTCATGGATGAAATATGACAGAATCATAGATTAGATCATTAAAAAAAAACGACACCTGCATTGATTTTATTGGAGATAAATTCTTGCGGCTTCTCAACGAAGCTCTCTATCTTGCCATCATCCCCATATACGACAACTCCATATTTCGATGGTTCCTCTACTTTAGTAACAACTATTGTACCTTCTTTACCATGATTTTTATGAAAATCAAGGAGTTGCTTAAACGGAAAATCACAAATGATATCAGAATTTAAAACAAAGAATGGCTCATCTCCTGAACTCAATAGGTCATTTACAAGTGCCAGTGGCCCTGCAGTACCAAGAGGCTCTGGTTCATGCGAGAAGAATAAATGTACTCCTAATTTCTTTGCTTCTTCACTTAGATCTCTTTCCATTTCTTCCGCACGATAAGATACTGCTAATATTACTTCAGTCACACCTGTTTCTACCTACGATCGAAGAATACAATCTATAATTTCTAAAATGCGTAAGAATCATAAAAAGAGATATTATAACATACCAAAGCTTCTATTTGATGCAAAAGCATCGGTTTATTAGCAAACTCGACCAAAGGTTTAGGCCGACTTAACGTGAGTGGTCTCAATCTAGTCCCATATCCACCAACAAGAATTAATGCCCTCATTGTACCTAACTTTTTCTTTTTCTCTTGCATTAGTCTTGAATTTTTTAATCACAACTTGTAAAACACCACAGATTCACTATTAGATAACAGTCTGACAAAACACTTGTCTAAAAGATGGTAAACATATATATTAGAAATAGTTTTAAGTAATATGACAGCTTGTCGATTAAACAATATTCTTTGCGCATTTTGGACTTTATCTTCACATTAATATTAATTTATACACAGTACTATGGAATTCATATGCAACTCAACAATCTGTATGAAATCTCTAGATATCTGTATAAACACATAATGGTTTTAAAATTCCGCGAATGTTTAATAAAAGAACAACCTAGAGAAATTAATATTATTACAACTTCTTAATTACGACGCCTTGATTTTTTTTAAGAACATGTGGAAGACTTACCTACTATTTACATGTCAGCTTGTAAGAGTAAACTTATAAAATAATTCCTATTTTGCCACGTAAGATTAAACTGCCGCGTAGCTTACATGTGTATACAATGACACAATCAAACGATAAGAAACACGCGCAAATGTAGCTCAAATCACTATCAGTCTTTACAATGTTATTTTTTTAAAATTTCTACTTTTTACCTTTAACTAAGTCTTTTGGTTATAATTGTTATCACAAAGCGAATCATTTATTGTCAGTGGTATATCGCGATAAACGCTGTGCCATGATTTACTTGTCATTCGTGCCTAAGTACACACGACATAAACATAGTAGTATACTATTAAATTAATTTTTTTTTAATAGTACGTTTATCAGTTCCTTTACCTTTTTGTTCATTCAAATTTGGTTTCATTGAGAGTTTGTTATACAGTTTCTCTACATTAAACATGATATTTCATAATTCAGTATATACAAAGGCAACAGAATTATCATAATTGTTACAGAAATTTCAAATTTTAACCGTACTTGGATACAAATACGAAATAATATATTTTTTTAGTTCTTATGATGTTGAAGTTATAAAAAAAATTTATGAATACAATACAACATGAATTATTTTCTTTTATAATTATTTATTGTACAACCGTTAAGTGTGAAATATTATAGAATTCAAAGGTACGCCCGTGCTATGCAGTTCTCTATTTAAATATTGTTAACGCAGAAGATGGAACCACACGTTACAGAGGAACGTAGCGTTATGCTACCAAAACCTTTTGTATCGTAACGTGTTAGCCATTGCGTCTGCGTCGAAGTGAATAGTTTATGCATGGGATCACAAAACAAAAAGATATAATCTCGTTAGAACCGATTTTCTACATCCTTCGTTTAAATCTCACTACTGGAGAAAAGAAAAATTTATATAGAAATCACGTCATGTTAAAAATAGTTAATTAACTTTCCTCGATACTAATTTTTATACGTTCCAATGGTACCATTTCATTCTTCGAAAAACACGAATCAATTACGCAATATAATTAACTTATTCGAATACGCCGAGCGCTTGGACGTAAACAATTTTGCAATTCTTATTATTAATAAATAATAATCCAGCAATCGTGTCGGTGAAAATGATAAAAATGTAGCCACACATTTGTTTCATATTTGATGTTACAAAGGGGGATATCGGTGAATGTTCGCATGGAACTTGTATCGCTGATTGCTCGGTAAGCGTTTTCGTTAGAAACCGTGGTCCGAAAAAACCGTCGTTGCGTTGGAAATGATGATTTAAAGGTAAATACGATTCACGGCATAGCCGCGAGATGGCGTAATAAGTACGACGCTGCTTTTGACGTTCGCGTACGACTTTTTTTTTGGTTCCTTCTACTTTGAAAACTGCAGGAAGCGAAAATTGTTAGTACGGTGCTTAGTGTTTGGTAGTCTGACTGAGGATGTGGTGGAAAGTGTTAAACACGGTAGGAGAGATTCAACCGGAAAGGATTTCGATTTTGAGCACATAGTACGCGAGACACACGAGGTCCCGCGATTGGCCAGTTTATGAGACGACGATGGCTCCGTGAGGAGAGGAGAACATGGCTGCGACGCAAGCCGAGAGCCAACAAAACGATGTGAAGCTGAACGAGTCCGTGAAATGCGCACAGAAACGTCCGCAAGTCGGTGGGAATAGTGCGAGTGTTAACGCGAAGCAGCAGCTGGATCCAGAGCCGGGTGATAAAGTGTCCCGGGGCGCGGCCCAGCTGCTTAAATATGTGAATCGCGGCGGGGACACGGGTTTCGAGATGAGTCAATACCGCGAGGACATTAGTGGACACACTGCCGGTGAGGTAAAATCACCTAGAGAGGCTGGCCAGGCGCCTCAAGAATCTATCGGCAAGCAAGAGCCTCTCGACGCGCCCGGTCATCCGAACCATCCCGGACATCCGTTCACGTCGAACGTAATACGTGATTACTCGGACGAGTATACTAACAAATCGAACGAGTTTCCCTCCAAGTCGTTGACCGATTATCCGGCCAAGCAGATACCGGAGTACGTGGGAAAGCATGGAGATTTTCCAGGGAAACAATTGGAGTATCATGGTAAACACTTAATACATGAAAGTGAAAGAGTCCATCGGGCAGACATGGAAGAGCATTATGCAGCTTCCAAGATTGAATCACGATTGGCATATGTAGGGGCTACGCCAAGCAGCTTTCCAGGACAGCCAAGGTTTCTGTCTGGTCAAAGTATATCGCAAGCTACGGGTCCAACCCCGACATTAAATCAGTTACTTCAAGCATCCACACCGGTGCATCGGTTTCATGGAAATTATCCTGGAATCGGACCCGAAACTTATCAACAAGCTTGGCCTATTCAACGACCGCCAGTTGTACCTCCGGTTTATCCTCAACCCGGTCAACGACCACCACAGACGGTAATTTTCTGTGAATTTTTATACATGTAACCGCGCGAATCGCATTCCGAAGAGGTAGAAAATATGTTTAGTTTTTAGGTCGGTCGATGCTTGTTCTCCTGTTTTGTTGTTAGATGTGATATTAAAAGTCTGATTTTATATCTAAGAAATATGTATGTTTTGTGGTAAACAGGGGTCACCAAGATTACACGCAGGGCCTGGAGGACCAAGTTCTCCAACTCCTATGCCATATCAACAATACACGCAACGTTATTCTTCTCCTACAAGACCTCATGCACCGTATAGTCACCATCAGGTAATGTTTTTATGTTTCCTTTATGGAATATATGGTAACAAGTTACGAGAGTTTCAATGTCAGGGTAGTTAATGGTACCTGATGTTTTTCAGATAAACTCATACACTACGCAAACAAGTCATCCTTCCAGTCTGTACACAGAGCAGAGGGGATGGAATCAAGGTGGACCACCGAATCCACCACCACCTCCATCTAATCAAGCTAATCCTTCCAGTCAGTCACCGCAACGTGCTCTTTCTCAATCTCCAGCACCACCACCTTCAGCATCCCCACAACCACAATCAACCGGCCAATCACAGGTAAATTACTCCCATAAGAGTCATGTCTCATATTTATTATCAAAGTACATTTATTGTATACATGTTTTTAAGATATACATTAAAAACGCGTGTAATTACATGTATACAATTACAAACATGAAAAAGAATCTTAAAAGATATTAATTCCAATATGTTCATTCGTATAAAAAAGAAAAAGAGAAAGAGAAACAGATAGAGAGAAGAAAAAAATGTTTTAAATTTATGAAAAGGATAACAATTATATTCAAATCACTTTAGCAAAAATATTTGGCGAAATTTATGTATTGCACGCATGAAACGTCGCGAATATCGTATAAGCGTATGATTCTAAAAATTACTTTCATGCTTACAGAGTTTCCATAATCTGCAGCAAAGATCCACAACACCAAATACTCAAGGAATCGATTCAGGGGTAAGTACTACTTTTCTCAAGACAATCGGTTTTTAAACAACTAAAGCGTGCGTACCATCCGCGGTGTCATTTTTCCCGTAACACCGTGATCATGGGTTTCACAATTCAAAATTTCACGTGTCTAACATCGGAAGACTTCGGTCTTAATTATAGAGCACATGCGCGTGAATGCACGTGTACACACGTGTTATTGTTATTTTGTCTTTTGCGTGTGAAATGAAATTGGAACTCGAATCAATTACGAAATAAATGAAAAGAGCCGAAGGGACGAAGTCTTATGTGGGACGATATTGCCGACATTGCAGAGCAATTCTAATTTCACGTTGCCATGAAGTGCCATTTGATCTTGGATACAGTGGACGGAGGCACTTGAATACTTCCCTCGTGAAAAGAGCAAGCATGAGTGAGCGAAAGGGAGACCTCTCGAGTATGGCTTGGCTATGGTAGGAGGGGCAGGGTGTGGGAAGTGGGGATGGAGAATAAGCGACTTGTAGAGTTCGATTAGGGCGCGAGTTGCGCGGCCGCTGGAGCCCCAGATATTAGCGACTTCCCCTTCTCTCTCTCTCTCTCTCTCTCTCTCTCTCTCTCTCTCTCTCTCTCTCCCTCTCCCACACACTCGCTCACTCTCTCTCTCTCCCACACACTCGCTCACTCTCTCTCTCTCCCACACACTCGCTCACTCACTCACACACTGTCTCTCTCTCTCTCTCTCTCTCTCTCTCTCTCTCTCTCTCTCTCTCTCTCTCTCTCTCTCTCTCTCTCTCTCTCTCTCTCTCTCTCTCTCTCTCTCTCTCTCTCTCTCTCTCTCTCTCTCTCTCTCACTCACACACACTGTCTCTTCCTCACTCACTGGTTCACTCACACACTCACTGTCTCTCTCTCGCTCTCGCGCACATCATGCGCGCGCCACACACGTTCACTCGCTCTATGCCAATTTTGTTAGTGCAGTGTGAACGTGTGTGTTCGGTCTCTCTCTCTCTCTCACTCTCTCTCTCTCCCCCACTATCTCTTTTCCTCTCTTCCCTGTACTGGAACGCATAGATTGCTCACGAATACGTACACATATCCCCACCATGATGTATCCGACCTCTCACTTCTTCTAATATGGATGGGCGGGTTAGTGAGAGGCCGATGTGCAACATAGGTTACAGGGAACATAGGAGCGAGCAAGAACGTGCGTATGATTCGCTCGGATTGATGGTGGGGAGAATACAGAATATCCGAGGCAGTTTCCCTCACCACCGGTTCTGACGTTTTATATCGTTCAGCTATATTCGGTTCGTTAGATCATGCAACTGTCACTCCGCGACATGCTATCGAACTTCTCGTATTCCCATGACACGGCTGAAAAGTGTCGAATATATTTTAAACGCTCGATGAACGGTTCAGTCTGTGTGACATTAAAATCTGGCCACTCGTTCCCGTACTAATTCGCTGGAATGGGTTATTTTTTTTTTTTTTCTCTATATCGACGTTGGAATTTTATATTTAGTTTTCTATTTCGAGCTCACGGATTCCTTATACACACACACGAGGCGAGAGTTAATCATTAATACGAATTAACGCGATATTTTGTTCCCGCGCTGGTAAAACGGTGTACAATCGTCGTACCTTTTACAGTATACAGAGATCGAGTATAATTGTCAATGTTAGTACGGTTTTGGAAAAGTTGAGTGTACTTTAGATTTGGTATTGTAGATTCATATTCTGCAACGATAACGTTATTACATTATAACGTTAACAGATAAAACCTGTTATTACATAATATCTTTGATTCCGTTTCAGTTACGTTTGTTATTTGGCTCGGTACGTGCACGTAGTTAACGCTGGCATAGCTTTTCTTTTCCATTCAATAGACAACAGGAAAACGTACTTTCATCTTTTGTTGTTCACCGAGAATTCTGTTATTCGTATAAATATTTTGAGATATAGGTTAACCCAAAATGCAAATTGAAATATTCGCCGAACGAGTATTACAGATTTCCAACGGCACTGACCAAATGAAAATTCAAAAGACGAATTCGAACCTGACAGGCAGGTCGGTTGAAAACGATGAATTTCCAAAGGATTCGATAAATAAATTTGAAAAATTATAGACCGTCCCCCCACCCCTACTATTCGGACTTCGGAGTAGTTTTCTCTCTATCGCGTACTCTCTTGGGGTTTTTGGAGCACACGGGTGCTTTTCCGCGACGAGCGGCGAGAACGGCCGACTGTTGCCGAACGCTTGCCGCGCCACGAAAGAACGCCCTCCAACGAGCTAGCTAGACGCGAAATCTTGTAAACCGAAGTCACGGAACATTCGATAAAAAGAATCACGTTTTTCGTTTGTCTCTGGCCACGTACACGTACGTAGACGACCAACGCTCCGAAATTCTAACCTGTTAATCGGTCGAGAGTCTCCGATCGGATCGATCGTGAGCTGTTTCTCGATCAAAGAATATCGGAGGGTTGTTTCTCGCGATACAAAACTGCTCGCTCAGTGGGACTTATTGACACAACATGCGATGGTCGGAGCGAACCACACGGTGTGTGAGCTAGCAGCAGCAGTTCTATAACATACTGGCAATATTATGATCGTTCTACTGTAGTTACAACGAGAATCGCTGGCTCTCTCACACGTCTCCACATGATTTGAGCTCGGTTCTGTCGTCGTCCTTGTTAGCGCACGAGATTCCCGTAGAAACATGTGAAAATCGTACGGGGAACATACGAGTCGTCCACGGTCGGTTTTGTCGTAGTGCGCGCGGGGTAACGCCTCTCCTTCGATTCTCGCGTCATGCCGAGAGTCCTTGTGTCCGACACTGTCTATACTATACGTTCCGTGATCCGTCCGAGGAAGTCTGTAATCGTCTTCTCTACGGATGAACTGTCCACTGTCTGGTAGGTGTAATGATGTGCTCTTTTCTTTTCTTTCGTTTCTTTCGTTTCTTCTTTCTTCCTTCCTTCTATCCTCCCCGTCGCCCTCCCCTACTCCCTCGCCTATGTATTTATCTATCTCTCTATCTCTCGTTCGCTTCCCTTCTTACCACTACGTGTACGTCCGTCTCTTTCTGTCTCGGTTACATGCGTTCGCCTTCTGTCTCTGTTCGTTTATCGGTGTATCTTTTGCCCACCTTCTTTCTCTTCTAGTGTATTCACACAATCCCCCCCTCTCGACCCCCCTCCTCCACATCTTCGGTGTGCCTGTCTCACTTCATCTTTCTTGTTTATCTCTTTCTTGCTCTCAATGTATCATATCACCTCAATGTACGACCTGGTGAAACGTTACGTGTATGTGTATACAAATGTACATTCAATACGAATAAATATCATGAAAACATGTGCGTGTGTATATGACGTGTTATGTTGCACCGTACGATTGGTAAAACGAGTGCCGCGTGTAGTGTGTACCCCTGATTTTTTTCGTAGTCAAAATATGACAGCGAGCACAGCGTGTTACGTCTAGAATAAATGTGGATATTATCATATCGTCCGAAGTGGTCTTTCCCGACGAATGTTTCGAAACGAGACTTTTCCTTCGCGCCCGTCGCTTTTGCCTTTTTCTTTGTTGGTTCTGCGAGATTAATTTTTGGACACTGTCCTCTTAGTGGGACACACAGATAACTGACTGATTATAGGAAACTATGTGGGAAATAACCTGTTAGGCGACTGGTCAAAAGTGACTTGTGTGTACATAACCCTTACTCGTGTATTTTTATTTGTGGCAATTAGTTTTTCATTCATTTCTTAGAATACAGGTAGTCCTTGTACATAGAAAGAAACATTATATGAATCCGGTGGTACGATATATAAAACTTTCTGAATTCTTCGATATTAGATTTTAAATTAACTTTGATTTTGTAATAGACACATTCGTTTATGTTACAGGAATTGTCGGGACAAAACAGCAACGATAGTTCGAATGGACCAGCTTGTCCAGGAACACCAAACTCACAGGGGATGAGACCAACCCCTTCACCTACAGGATCCACAGGTTCTCGCTCAATGTCCCCTGCTGTTGGTTCGTGTATTTCGAATTCTTATTTTACTCTTTTGAATAGATGTCTCAAATAATTGTCTAACAAAGGAATTCATAATGCTTTCTTGATGTTCTAAGCTGTATCTTAATTTGTACTTTTACTTGTTGTATTTTTATTTGTTTATCAGTGAGGTTTTCAATGTTGCAAATTATGTTTTATATTTGTTTGTCCCCAATAGGCCAACAAAACGTTCAGATGCCTCCACGTCCGTCAAGTAGCCAGTCAGATGGTAGTGGACCAGCACGAATGAGTCATTCTCCTATGACAACTCAAGGTGAATAAAATATATGTTTGATTTTTTGATTAACCTTTTATGACAAATTAGGAATTTTTATCTTTTGTACAAAATATTTAAAATAACAATTTCTGTTGTTCTAGTAGCATACCAGCAACCATTGGGTCCTTCACCACACATGCATACCTATAAAATGAACAACACTGGTCCTGGTGTTGTTCAACCAGGACCTGGTGCAACAAATCTTGGTGGAATAAACCCAATGGCTGGTGGGATGGGTTATGCAGCTGGTGGAACGGCTGCCGGTCAGCCTGGAGGTTACCATGCGCAAAGTACCTATCCTCCTCCACGTCCACATGTACAATTTCCACAAGGATATCCATCGCCAGCTAATTCACAACCACCACCTAATAATCAATATCAGGCTCCTAACAGACCCAACAATTTGGTGCAATATCCTCCATATACGGTAAGCTTGTGAAATAACTTTTAAAAGTAATCGAATGATTAACAACTGCCAATTTCACATAGATACAATTGTCTTATTGGAAATAATGTTTTTCTTTCTTTTAGCATAAAATGGGATTTAATAGTGTACCGCCAGGTATGCCACCCAGCCCTGGACCACCTCAAGTCTATGGAGGTAGTAATACAACAGGCATGGTACCTCCAGGTACACCTGGTGTAGCTGTAATCGGTAACATGGGACCTCCAGCAAGCTCCATGGGCCCTCCACCACCATCACCTAATCATATCAGCAGTCAGCCACCTTCAACAAGCTCTGCTGTGTCGCATTTACACACTCCTGCAGCCACACCACCTTTAAACCACGAGGGAAGTCCAATGCCTCCACCAAGTACCACCCCTAATTCACATCCCACTTCAACACCAACTTCGACCAGTCATAGTTCTTCGGACCTTACCACGGAAACATCAAATGACAATGGCATAACCACTACGGCTTCAGGTATTTGCACTTCGAAATTATATATTGTACTTTGTTTCGCTATTGTACCGATATATTTTCATTGAGAAATATTTTATTTTTGAAGTAACGTCATCGATCAACGTCACGTCCACTTCAAGTGGTACTGTTACATCTGTAATAACAACTGGCCCTGATGGTACGTCATTAGACGAGGGTTCCCAGCAGTCTACATTGTCGAACGCATCAGCTGGTTAGTAGAAAGTGTCGAGAGTACATTGAATCTTATGCCACAAAAAAAGAAAACAAATATGTACATGTCTTTGTTTTAACGCAGCCTCTGGGGAAGATCCAGCATTTACACCAAAGGTCCGGAAAGAAATGATGGGAGCGTATCATAGCCATCCAACTACACCGCAGAGTACAGTTCCGTCGCCTGGTGCTGCGAGTATCAATTCAATCCATGAAGAGTATCCTGACATGAACAGTCCTGGTTGGCCACGTACACCTGCTAGTCCTGTATGTATAGTTTTATGACATGGTTTTCTGAGAAACAATTGATATAATTGTTGGCCGCTTCGTATGTACATTCGTATACTTATACAATGTTCATTATCTTCGCAATGAAAATTGTAAGAAAGATATATGTTTAGGGTAAACGTCTACATATATTATATAGTGTTCTCGATCTTTCAATATTTCATATATTTTACAGGTTTTTAACAGTCATGTGCCTCAAGACCCGTACAGATCTAAGGTTACTGTTTTTTCACTATAAGTATTTATCATACTGTTGCAAAAGATATTACCCGCGTTGAATGCTTCGAGCTTTGTTTAATCTCGATATATCTTTGTATTTGCTTTGCAAAATGTCCTTCATACATCACTTTAACATTTACCTTTTTCAACGTCTCATCTCAACAAATACGTGTTCGTACAATTCGTTCGTTTGCATTATTATTATTATTATAAAATTAACAATACGTTTCCCATATTGTTTATAAATTCGTCGTAACGTAGTAATCAAGAGGTTGTTGGATAGTGGTTATATTTTTCCACGTACATCTCTGTATATATATATATATACATACACACATAACACGTTCCCCATTTATTAACATTGGCGAACAGAAAATCATGATTCATTAATAATTCGTTTTATCATCGGAAGTACTTTTTTTTTTTGTACGATACTTTGCTTTGCATAGCTGCATGATACGTTCAAAACGTTTCCTGTAATCGTTCGTTTTTCAACATAGAATTTTCAGGGGAAACAGCACTCATTGCATGAAAAATTTGGGTTATAGCAGCACTCGACTAAATCGAACAAAAATATTAATAATAATATCACGTTTGTAACATAAAATAATTTGAAAATTTATATACGTAAAACACGATCATTAGTAATAGTGTCATAATGATTTTAGACAAGCACCTATCAATGATAAATAGATGACTAACAGTTGAAACAATGACTATTACAGAAACCAGATAGCCTGGCGAAACTGTACGAAATGGACGACTCGATGGAACGAAGAACATGGCTGGACAAATTAGTTAACTTCATGGAAGAACGAAGAACACCAATTACAAGCTGTCCTACCATCTCCAAGAACCCCCTCGACCTATTTCGGCTATACCTCTACGTTAAAGAGAGGGGGGGCTTCATGGAGGTATGCAAGGTGCAGTGTAGTTCCATCTAGCCCTCGGTGTCTTTACGTAGTAGTTTTTTATTGTCTCTATGTGTTCACGTTTTCTTGTTTCAAATAATGTGTACACACATCGAGCCGTCAAAAACATTGGCGGCTCCGATGAAGTCACACACACGCACACACAAGTTTATCGTTTCCTGTTTTTTTTTCTCTTTTTTTTTATTTTGCATTTGAAAGTAATCGTCGTCAAGTTGGTTAAATCTACTGTGAACACGCTTCTTTCTGTTTATGCTGAATTGTGCATGAATCACATTGTACTTTTTTGCTATTAGTGTTTCATTTTCCTTTTTTCTTGTATTATTACTATTATATAAAAAAAAAAGAAAGAGAACAAAGAAGCTTAACACGTCTTTTCTTAAAGTAGTCGTTCGACGCGTATGGAATACGCCCTGATCTACAAACCTTGGTGCTATATGGAATTATTCTAATATACAGTGAAGATAAAGTTTTAATATCAATATAATAACGGTAATTCGTTTCGACTGTATACTTTTGTCTGTTTCACTTTTTTTCCACACTTTTCTGCATGGTCAGAAAAATATAAATCGTTCGAATGCAAAATTTGGCCGAACTGGTTATTTTCGCCAAATCGATGTTTTTTTTTTTTTTTCTTTTAGACTAGTACCCGTAACAATTATTTTTTTTCCACGTGTCTTTTTGTTTATTTTGCGTTTTCAAGATGCAGATTTTTGCTGTTTGGATTTTGCCATTGGTAAACTTGACTTGACATCTAACAGGGAACAATCATGTTAATTCTCCATAGGTGACAAAGAACAAAACGTGGAAAGACATAGCAGGCCTGCTTGGCATTGGCGCGAGCAGTAGTGCAGCCTACACATTACGGAAACACTACACTAAACACTTACTGGCATACGAATGCCATTTTGATCGCGGCGGTGTGGATCCTCAGCCCATCATAAATCAAGTCGAAGCTGGTTCGAAAAAGAAAGGATCAAAGGGAACTGCTTCTGTACCCTCGCCAGGTATATAATTCAACAGATCTCTTTAATGACAGAATCGATAGATAGCGATAGAATTCTAGAAAGTAGATTTACCAAAGACAAATTACATTTAATATATAAACATTAAAAATTCCTTAGGGTCTTCCAATTCACAAGATTCCTTCCCTGCTGGATCGAGTAATGCTTCCATGGATGGTTATGGAAGTTATCAAAGTGGTTATACTGCCGGTACACCCGGAGGACCTTCTTCAGAGTATACGCCTCCCCCTCCTAGACCACCGAGCCAAAGTAGTGCTCCTTCGCCTCATCAAGGTAAAAAGTTCATGCTTCATTCTATTATTCACATTAGATAAACAATGTATTAGGTTGGTGTGTATATACGACAGTAACATCAACCTAATAGTTGTGAAATTGTGTGAAAGGAATAGCGGTTGAGAGAATGATGTTCCGACAGGTGGTTCGAACCAGGGCGGGCAGAATAGCGCGAAACCGTTCGACAACAGTGTGGGACGCTCTGCTCGCAAGTCGAACGCAGCGCCCTACCCTGGTCCACTACGAACCCCAGGTACTTCTCTCTTCCTTGTATCCTTTCACGATCTAGGATTACACGTAGCTGTCTCCTTTTAAGCACGTCCTACTCCAATATTTGCTGGCTGTTGTAATTAGTCTTTTTTTTCTCTCTCTGATTATTATTCGTAAAAGCGTGTAATCGCAACTGAAAATCGTTGAATTATTGGAACAAATTTATTTGGGTTTAAGGTATACAACAAACCAGTTACCAGAATACAGGTTCCTACCAAAACTATCCCCAAGATCAATATATCCGCCCTCAAGGAAACACGCTGTCTCAACAAGGAGAATTCAATCAACCTTACTCACCGAGGTCACATTATTCACCTTACGTACCGGACGTCGACAGGTTAGACGAACGAGAAATAATTCAAATAGAATAGAGAAGACAAAACGTGATTAATAAACAATTGCAGGGGTTATCCTGGAGGGAATATGCCACCGAATAACGCCACTGGACAAGATATATACAATAGATATAGTAGTAGTCAACAAACTGCAAGTTATCCAGCTGGGACACCACCGAACGCTAGAAGTAACAGCTATCCGTCTGCGCCGCAGACACATCCGGCTACTGTACCGCAACAAACAGCTACCAGTCAACCTTCTTCGCCCTCCCAGCCTTCCGCTGCTTCGTCTTATTCGTGCCCACAAGATTATTATCGACAGGAACAGGTAACACCATCCATCTTGTCGTCGAATACTTTTCATCGTGTATTATTTGCTACGTTTCTTCACTAATCGGTTCGTTTTACATCAAAGAGTGGTTATGGAGCCCCCGCTGGGACACAGATATACTCAGGAGGCGCGAGTGCAAACAAGAACATGCCTCCGCCACCGCCGGGACCAAACCCGCCCAGGCGTCATCCTGATTTTGCCAAAGACCAACAGTATCCTCAATATAATCAGCAAAGACCAGCATATCCAGGTAAACTTATTCGGTAAATCAACAGGCGTAGTTCATGGACTTGACAATTCTGTAACGGTGATATGAATACACAGGATGGCCAAACACAACCACTCAGTACAATAGCAATAGTGGGAGCAGTAGGGTTCAATATCCGTCACAACAACCGCAAACGCAAACACAGCCACAACCGCAGCAATCGCAGCAACCGACGCCACCGGTTGGCCCTGTTGCCCCTACACCGGCAGCGGGAGGAATTGCCAGTAGTCAACAGTGGGTTAATCAACAGCCAAGTAGAACAACTCCTCAACCAACTCTGAACGCTATAGCACATGCTCCTCCTCCGTGGGATCATCGATATTCGAATCAACCGTCCCCTCTTTATCCTGCACCTGGAAATCACCAGGTACCTTTAACGCTCGTGAACAGCCAATGGTCTTTCATTCCAAATGAACGACTAATGTACTGTTACGTTATCCGTAGAATCAGCTCGGGATAAATCCCATGATCAGCCAGCAACCTACTTCGAAAAGAGAAATGACATTCCCTCCCGACAGCGTGGAAGCAGTGACCCCGCTGCTTTACAAGCGACGGAAGTTGACACGCGCCGACGTCGCGCCGGTAGAAGCTTGGCGCATAATGATGGCTTTACGATCTGGCCTATTAGCTGAAAGTTGTTGGGCTCTTGACGTACTAAACATATTATTATTTGATGATTCTTCTGTAAGTTCTCCCCCCTATAGTGTCAATTAATTCGCAAAGATTAAGTATGCTCGAAACCGTTGTCAAACGAAATCTTTTGCAGGTAAGTTATTTTGGGTTGACGCATTTACCTGGACTGTTGGACGTGTTACTGGAACATTTCTCGCGCTCTCTATCGGACATGTTCGAGTCGCCCGTGAACGAGGACGACCGCAACTGGAACCAATCGGCGGAGGGGCCGGAGGTAGATCTGGGCGCGGTGACCCGACCGATCGACCCCGAGGACCGAACCAAACTGTTGTCGTCGTCGAATTACACATTTTTATCGAGAAGGGGTCGCCCGGTGAAGATCGTTCCGAGGGACGACGACCTGTTCGTCCTGGACACGCGAAGGTCTTGGGACCATCAGGAGTGCGAGTCGGAGACCGAGCCCTGGCAAGTCGACACTAACACCACCAAATACATAGTGACCTGCTTTCAGTCGGAAATAGGATCGGTACCGTTCGCGCGCCTCCTCAGAGACGAGAAACCGCCGTTGCTGCAGAAGGAGGTGGAGTGCACGGATTCGAAGGACGAGACCAAAGTGGATCCGAGCACGTTCGAGGCGTCGGAGTTCTCGCAGAAGGCCACCGAGCTCGGCGAGAAACCGAAGGAGGCCAACGAGAAGAAGCAGCTGGACAAGAAGAAGAAAACGAAAACCTTGAGCGACGTACTGTCCAGGATCAAGAAGGAACCGGTGGAAATGAACGATTTGACGAGAGAGCTGTTCGAGAAGAAGAACGACGGTTTCAAGAAGGAGTGCGAGGCCGAGGCGAAGGTGAACAACAACATGGGCGAGCATTTCCCCGATATGCAGAAGACTGACGAGGAGATAATCCCGACGCAGAACGGGCTGAACGACACGACGATAACCAACGCGGAGTTGGAGAAGACAGAGATCAAGGTGGAGAACGAGGAGCAACAGGAGTCGATACCGAAGGACGACGACAACAAGGAGGGACCAAGATTAAAAATAAGAGATCCGGCGGGCACGCTGAAGAGAAGGCGAATAAGCGACTACGAGGACGAGAGTTACTCGAGGGACGAGGCGAGCCTGTACCTCGTCACCGAAACGCAGGACAACCTGGCCCGACGTTGCGTCTGCCTCTCTACGATATTAAGGAATCTCACATTTATACCGGGCAACGAGGCCGAGTTCGCCAAGAACGTGACTTTCTTGAGTCTCCTCGGCAAGCTGTTGTTGCTGCATCACGAGCATCCCGCCAGGACGCAGAAGACGCGCAACTACGACCGGGAGGAGGACGCCGATTTCGCGGATTCGTGCAGCAGCCTGCAAGGTGAAAACGAATGGTGGTGGGACTTCTTGCATCATATTAGAGAAAACGTATTGGTGATGGCGGCGAACATAGCCGGACATTTGGATCTAAGTCAGCACCCGGAGGAGATATCCCGGCCAGTGTTGGACGGCCTTTTGCACTGGGCGGTATGCCCGGCCGCCCACGGCCAGGACCCTTTCCCCACGGTCGGGCCGAACTCGTCCCTGTCGCCCCAGAGATTAGCGCTGGAGGCGCTCTGCAAGCTTTGCGTCACCGAATGCAACGTGGACCTGGTCGTCGCGACGCCCCCCTACTCGAGGCTCCAAAGACTCTGCTCCGTGTTGACCAGGCTACTGTGCCGGAGCGAAGAGCAAGTGTTGCGCGAGTTCGGCGTGAATCTGCTTCATTTCCTCTCCGCGGCCGACAGCGGGGTGGCGCGCACGATCGCCCTGCAGACACCGTGCGTCGCGTTGTTGGTCGCGTTCATCGAGCAGGCGGAATCGAGCGCGCTCGGAGTCGCCAATCAGCACGGGTTGGCCGCGTTACGGGACAATCCGGAATCGATGGGCACCAGCCTGGACATGCTGAGACGCGCGGCCGGTACCTTGCTCAACCTTGCCAGGCATCCGGACAACAGGACTCTGCTCTTACAGCACGAGTCACGGCTACTTGCCCTAGTGATGAGTCAAATCCTGGATCAGCAGGTGGCCGCGATTGTTGCTCGTGTATTGTTCCAATGTTCCAGAGGCGCGTAACTTTGTTGACAAAGACAGACAGTTGGTATTCTCCTTTTTCTTTTGGGGTACGCGCGGATACGAGTGTCGAGATCCGTGTTCGTTTGCCTCCTTCCTTGTGTAAAATGATGATGATAATGATGATGATGATGATGATGATGATGATGATGATGATGATGATGATGATGATGATTATTATGATGATTATAATGATGATGATGATAACGATGATGATAACGATGATGATAACGATGATGATGATGATGATGATGATGATAATGATGATGATAATGATGATGATAATGTTTTTTTCCAAGGTGACAGAAAGACAGCTATATATATACATACAGTGGCTGCTACTCTATATAGATAATACGGAAAGAGTGAGAGGGAGAGGAAGGAAGAGAGAGAGAGAGAGAGAGAGAGAGAGAGAGAGAGAGAGAGAACGTGTGTGTGCAAGAGGAAACGTGTGCGCGAGAGAGGTATGAGAACGTAGAAAAATGGTGTAGAAAGAAAGCGAGAAGAAAGGTGATAGTGTTCAGAATATACCGAGGGAGGACAAGGAGCACTTTACACGGCGTAGCTGGATGAATAGCGGAAGGAACGCGAGTTTGGTTGTTGTAGAGAATTCGTAGTGGAACGAAGTGTCGATATACGAACGCCACAGAATCGCCGCGCGGTGGTTGTAGTTTTATATCGAGTAAAACACGGAAAATTGAGAGGGAGAGAGAGAGAGATTGAGAGTGAGAGCATGCGAGCGAGTGAGAGAGAAAGAGAGAAAAAGAATGAGCGATAGAGAGAGAGAGAAAGAGAGAGAGCGAGTGTGCGAGAATGCGAGAGAAGTAACAGAAAAGTTAATTCATTGGTGTTAGCTGCGTGCGCATTAAAGCACACTACGATATTTGCAAGTAAAGCATCGCGACATGCAACACCTTTGTCAGCTATACCTTTTCCCCCCCTTCGTGAATTGGAATAATATCGATATAGTGTAAGATATTCACATAGTTAATGAAGGGAAAAACGAAACGAGAGGAAACGATAAAAGCGGAGAGGACCGACGAAACGAGCGGAACAAAACCCGGGGTCTCGAGCCACGAGTGAAATCGTGGTGTTTCTCGACGAACGGATTTCAGAGCAGTGGGAGAGGGAAAAGAGAGGGGAAAAAAAACACCGAGAGAGAGAGAGAGAGAGAGACGTCGAGAGGATGTCGGACAGAACGGGACGGATACAGAACACAGAGTAGAGTTTCATGCGAGATGAAACGAACGATTATTAGCAGCATAATAATATATAAAAGAAATAAACCGAGAAACGACGATCGAGACGAAACTAATTGAAGAAGGAAAAAAAAATGAAACAAATCTGACGAACCTTAAAATGGTGCGATGCGGAACGATAATATTGGGGTGACGATTATATATATAAATATTAACTATAATATAATGCAAATTTTTATATTTGCATGTTTTGTGCTGTAATTAGCGAGTAATTAAGATATTTTGTAGATAACACATATATACACACACGTGCATACACATACACACCACACACACACACACACACACACACACACACACACATACCTGCACACACAATACATACACGTACAGACAAATACATACACGAACACACGGTTTCATTGAATCTTATTTGAATTACGCGCCGTGCCGCGCCGCGTGTGATAAAACGATTGAAACAAAAAGGGAAAAAAAAAAGAGAAAAGGTGGCGACGAGGAGAACAAGAAGAGTAAAATGTACACAATGCGGCGCGAACGCGTCACGGTGGTCTCCGTTGCGAAGAGAGATACAAAAAATGTTGTACGACAAAAGCAGTAGACCACCGAGAGTCTCGACTTTAGATGCACAGGCAGAACTAGAACTGAAAAGAAGACGTTGGACGAATAAGCGAGCGAGAGGAAGATTGAGCGTGTGGCGAGAGCGTGTGTGCGTGCGCGACAAAATAGAGAAGCGATGATCACGGGCGAGAACAGCGATGGAATTGTAGCGCGAACGGAACGGGGAAAAAAGATACACGACACGGAGAGAATCGTTCGTATGAAGAGTAAATGGGACGTGTGCGTGCAACATGAAACGAACAACAGGTACACGTGTAGAAAATTTATGCGGAGGACAAATTTAATTCTCGTAAACAAGATACACGTTGGACGAGCGAGAGAGAGAGAGAGAGAGAGAATGATGGACGAATGAATGACAGGACAGAATGGGACACATAGTTTCATTTGGCCGCCATGTGTCGCCGTTTTGCCCCAACGCGAATATGTCTCTTGGCGTATCGACGAGGATCATGGATGATATGCGCGCGCACGTGTGTGTGTGTGCGTGCGTGTGTGCACGAAGGATGGGGTTGCTGGTAGAAAAGGGGGTGGGGAATAGTGTCTGTGAAATTAACTGCTAATATACTATGTATACACGAGCTTACAAAAAGAAAAAAACAAAAGAATAACTAAAGAATGAGAGAGAAAGTGGAAAGAGACGAGAGAGAGAGTGGCCACGAGAAGCATAACGCAAGCGACGGTTGGAGGAACAGTCTTGGAAACAGCAAACGCGAGACCACGCTTTCGAATTACTGGAAACAATGTTTTCTCGAACGATTGTTTTTCGATGGATTCCTGTTTTTTTTTCTAGTTTTCATTTTTAGATTTTATTTTTCGTTATTTTCCGGAAGGACCTTTTTTTCTCGGTAGAACGTACGTTTTGCTGTGTTTTCGTTTTTTTTCTTTTTTTTTTTTCTTTGGGAATGAACGTGTTTTGTAAACGAAAAATCGAGTGCCGTTATGGTCGAATTCGAACATGTAATGTTGACCTCTGAGAGAGGAGATCGAGGGAAATGTAATCGTTAATCACGGAGGAACATACGGGAGAGTAGAGAGTGAAACAGAGAGAGAGAGAGAGAATGAGTGAGTAAGAGAGAAAGAGAGACAGAGAAAGAGTTTGAGAGTGATTTTCAGTAATATAAGGAAACAGAACATACAAAGGTGGATAAAAACATGGAATTTTTAAATTTTAAGCTCTCGATTGTGCCATTAAGCAATTCTAATGGGATATAATTGTAATCTCAAGACTTTATGCTTTCTCGAAGCGCATATGTTATCGTAAAGGAAAAAAAAATGAAACTAGTAAGTACTCTATCCCCCCCCATTATCAGCTTTTGCACACATTTCGACGACTCTTACGTATACATTTATCTAATGTAATCGAAAAGAAACAAACAAATGGAGAGGAAACCACCCTGATTTTTAAATGATCCGTTGGAATAATGACATGTTTGTATTCGCGCGCGCACATACACACACAAACAACCCACCCAACATACACAACATACACATATACAGAGAGACAGACACACACAGTTACACGCTTTCCATGCCGGTACTTCCTTTTTCGTTTCGGTAGAGAGAATTGTCACGAGCGAGTGGTGTTTAAGTTTTCAAAAGGGTAGCGCATGTAAAAAAAAAAAGAAAAAACACAAGAAACGAAAGGATCTATTTGATTCGACTATGTTCGAGGATAATTAGGTGAAAAGAATGAAGGAAAAATGGAAAAAAAGGTGGGCGAGGTAAATAAGTTAAACAGAACACTTTCCCCTGATCCCAGCTTCTCCCTGACCCCAAAGTATCCTACTCTATAGATATCTAAATACGTGTAGTTCTTAAATTATTTACTTTAGTTCGAGTGGAGATGCCTGTAAGTGTAATTTACTAAGACTTTTTGTAAATAAATTATGAAATAAACTAGACGTACTTTATCCAAATGACTATATACATATATATATAAATATATATATATATATATGATATGCGAACACGTCTGGCACATTGAGATAGAACTTAATAGCGATTTAACAAGGGAAAAAACTATTATGAGAGTATATGAGATACTCTTACAATTGTGATGATGATGATGATGATGATTATGATGATTATGATGATGATGATGATTATGCTGATTATGACGATGATTATGACAATGACGATGACGATTATGATGGTGGTGGTGGTGGTGATGATAATGGCGATGATGATGATGATGATTATGATGGTGGTGATGATGATGAGATGATGATGATGATGATGAGATGATGATGATGATGATGATGATGCGTAGAGGATATTTAAACTATACGAAAGTTGAGAATGAATTAAATTGTACTTGTAGGAAACAATGTTGCTTCTTAGTCATAGGTTTTCAATATAGAAGGAAGTGTTGCGTTCATTGAAGAATTTATTGTGCCTGATTAATTTAAATATACAATGATCTTTCTTTTATAGTTTGGGTTCCAGTTACACAACTTGGTTTGAACATATACCGTTCTCCATATTCAAGATCATGGCTATATTTATTTTCTGGCACAGCCACTCCAGAATATCTGTTGCTTCGCTTTCCAAATACCAATCTCCCATGGGCGATAGGCTGCCTTCGTTCTACAGGTAAGATGAATTTATCACTCTTACAAGCGTATAAAGATGCTTGAACCACGCACTTCGCATCTCGTTTGATATCGTAAAATAAAATACCTTGTTCACATGTAGGATAAGTTTGTTGTTAACTACAGTTGGAGGTGATAGCAACTGATGAGTTTCCAAAGTCCATTTTACATTCAGAGCTCCCCATACACTTCCCTTCTCGATAAAGTACAATCGCCTGAACAGCGATGAGAAAATAATGAATAAATGTATTCATTATCTTGAGCAGGTAAATAATTTCATTTATTTAGATATGCTTACTGCAATGAGACCAGCGCTATGTGTTTGCCATCGTTAGATAGAGCAGTATGCGCCCAGTATGTATCCGAGTCCATGCAAGGATTCTTATTTATCAAAGTTAGAATGTGCATTCCTTTTGCTTTGTGTACTGAGAATATCTCGACTCCCTGCCATGTAAAAATTATTTTCACATTTACAAGATATACTTTGTTATTTTATGTGTGCAATGATTCAATAGTTTACCTTATACGGATTGACGTAACGTGGTAAGCGTATTCGAGATATAAACTTATGACCTATTTCTTGTGCCCTGAAATGTACAGTGGACTATGAATGAGATCAATTTAAGGGATGTACTTGTTTCATACCTTTTTATAATATCTGCTATCACTTTTGAGTAAGTCTTCAAGGAGGAACTTTCAGTATGAAAAAATATTGATGTTTTCTTTCCTAAGGTTCTGAAGAAGTATTTCAATTCTTCTTGATGAATACCTGTACAAGTTCAATTAGTACACGTATTCCTTACTGATTCGTTTCAATGATACACGCTTTTGTACTTACTATTTATAAACGCAGTCACTAAGCTAGAAGTTTCTAATTCAATCTCTGCAGAAAACGAGGTACGAATCAAAGGATTCAGAGGAGGTACATCCTGATTTTGAAAGCATGGCTCTTTCGTCTAGAAGTCAATTTTGTAGTTAAATGTTGTGATCGTTGTTGTACAGTAGCGTCAATGCTATTCTTTCTCTTTTAGTTACCTTAGCTGGAACTACATGGAAGTCAAAATCAAAATTAAAGGCTGATGTCTGTATAGAGTCAGGCGTGGCGTAACCCAATTGACATGCCATTTCATGATTCAATTTCTCTGCTATCTCATCCCCGCATAGAATCAGCTGTAAGATATTCTAAAATAATTAAAATTTCCAAATGTCAGTGAACATTGATTGGTAAAGTCTTCTCACTTACACTATTAGATTCATAAAAGTTGTCTCCTAATGATTTAAAGTTATACCCATACTGGTTCCCCAGAACGGTAGTCGAGCGGATCAGAACCAGAAATTGTTGCATTGCCTGAGCTGCGTAAGATCGTGACAAATCAAACAGAAGTTCCATATTGTTAACGGTAATAAAGTTTCTTTGAAAACAAGGAAGTCTGGAATTACAAAGGACACAACATTAGCCTCTGAGAAGCACACAACAAACACCAAATATTTTACATAATTCTATGCGTACCTGAAATCAGCGTGCTTCTCAGAACTTCCACTCTCAGAGTATTCAAAAATAAATCTGACAACATTCTTGTAATCCGCGATATCGCTAATATTATAAATATTAGGTCTTTCTGTATCAGCCAACAATATTAAGCGTATTAGAATTGGAGAAATATACATCTGTTCTATTATATTCTTCTTCTTCTTAATGGTTGAACTCTGTAATTATCAAAGCCTTATTATTATACCAGTTGTTTGTAATAAATGTGAAAGAAAATTGCGAATCTGTCATGACATACATTATTATTTCTGTTAGAAGGCAAAATGTGAACGCTCGAAACGTCCTTTCTCAGTTTTGCAGCGATTGAGTACTTAGTCACTGGTTTCTTTGGGATTAAATCAATCAAGGAAAGAAGGAAACCTTCTTGCAAGTTTAAGTCAAATTCTCTAACTATAATACAAACACCTCTGTAATCAATAATTATAATTAATGGTACTAGATTGACCAGAGGGTGTACGCGAATAACGAATACTCACTTATAAACATTATAATTCAGTTTCCTTTGTTTCAAGCAAGTAAATTCAACGCAATGCTTCAGTTTAGGATTCCCTGCATAATTGATAACACTCTTCTGTAAGTTTGAATATAGAACTACAGGGAACGTTGTGTTACGGATTTGATTATCCACCTGAAATTATATACGAATGTATCATCGTGTCATCAAGCAATGCCAAACGAAATTACAATCTCACCTGTATCCTATGTATATAGCCCTGCAAGTAGGTTAACGTCATAGATTTCCTACAATGTAGCCAAATACCTGGAGAGTAAGTTCTTCTTAGTTTTCCAAAAAACGGTTTAGTTATATGCATTTTAACGAGATCAATCTAGAAATTCATTTATGTAAATATTTATACCCCGATACTCTTAAGTGGTGCAAAACGAGCGACACAAACTTACGTCGATTAAATTGTCTAACTGAGCCTTTTTACAAGAATTTACATATTTACTTTCTATCCAAGCACTCAATTCTAAGGACAAACTTTTCCACTTTCTACCAAAATAAAGTTCCCAGTGTGCCGCAGAGTCTGTCACATTGGCGTATACTAACTCTTTCAGGGCTGTGTTTGATTTTGTTACCTGTATTTACATTTCACACGTTAAAACAATGTTAATCGGTGGGTGTCAAATAATAATTGGCAACTCACAATGCTAACACCGATACCAGCAAAGGAAATGAATATTTCCTTTTTGCTGGGTTCAGGATCAATAATATTCTTCGCTTCCAAAAATACTGCTTCGTGTTGGGTGAACAACAAGACCCTTTGATTACTCTCCATGTAGCTTACCCAATAAACAACGGTTTGCTCTGTTTGATCGCGTTTCGACGTGGGTGATTTTACATCCTCGTCGCAGATGTTGCTTTCGCTGCCACTGAAACTTGCGGATTTAGTCTCCAGCCACGTTGACTTATTGTTACACTGTTTGTACGAAGACGTCGTCGACGATACACTGTTACACGCGTCAACGATTATAAGAGGTACAACTTCTTGTCCACACCCATCCTAAAGATGAAACAATTGCTCTTGATTTGAACGACTTTAAGTGATATGTTACATGTACATTTACCTTCTCAAATTTTGCGTCGTATCCAGTCTTCTTGTTATTATAAACGTTCCATTTAAGTTCTCTAGGTTTCGTAGGATCGTCCCATGTGTACAAAAGGCTTTGAAATGGATTCACTAATGCCACCTGCCCCAAATTGTGTTGACTAACTTTCAGAAACAAATCACTGCAGAAGTTGTCTATTCTTACTGGTATGTCACCGGCCACGCACTTTTGGAATGTAATGTTGTAAGGACAATTAACGCCACCATTTATTTCCACGGTGACTGCTGACTGTAAGTTACCATAATTTTCTCATTATACCGAATACACTGAATTGTTCATGAAAATAACTTTACTTACCCCATTGTCCATTCTTAATACCGTCTTTCCTGTATCAGTGATGTTAAAGTGTTGAGATACCAATTGACTGTTCCTCCACTTTATCCTCATCTTCATTGAGTCTGTAACTGGCCAAAATGGCATGCTCTGTCCAGGCAGAAGGTCGTTCCACAAGTCAGCTTGATCGTTCTCTTCCATGAATCGTAGAGTTCTCTTGGTTTTGTTGCTGATACAGAAATAAGGCAGGAAGGTTATGATCTTTGTGAAGTTAGATAAACGAGAACTTTCGATTTCCGTTAGAATTCTGTATTTTCTTCCACGCTCTGTGTCCTTGCATACTATCAGAGACATAGAGGTGATCCCTTCGAGGCCAAATGGCTGGGACCATTCAGACTGATGGGCTTTTAGCCTGGCCGTACTCTTCTTATTATTTTTCTGGGAAAATATGATCAACTCTTCTTCAGGAATTTCATTAATTATATGGGAATGGCACTCCTGGAACCAATAAGTCGTTAAACAGCTGCATTAAAACTGGACTTGAAAATTAAGCGAGTACCTGAATGTACAGAGGCAGCCCAGATTTATTTATTATCCAATACTGAGACTGGACAACGACGTGCCAACTTGTAATTTTGCACAATTCTATGTTCAACAGAAAAGGTTTAGTTGAGTCTGATTCGCTGTCTGCTGTCATCAGAATAAATTTCCTTTCCAAATTAGTGTTCAACTTTGCTGCACCGGTCCAGTATCCACCCAAATAGTTTTGAATCTGCGCATAGGAAACGAAAACACTCAATTCTTAATATCGTCTGATAGATTAACGTGCTTACCTTAAATACAAATTGGATGTCGTTATTACAATTCAGGGAATGCATGTTAATCTTTTCCCCGGGTTCAATTTTTACTTCATAGTTGATAGAGGGGATGTTAATGTCTATAACAAATGGTAGCTGATTGTTGAAAATAAGAGGCGAGTGTATGTTTATCAAGTAACTGGGCACTTGGCAACTTGGCCTTGTGGTCAATGGGACTTCGTTGCATGAAACTTTCACGCAGAATACAGACTGACTTTCGTCTTCTTTCATTTTGCAGCAAATGTCTTTGGCGACGTTCGTCGACGAACTCAGTTCCTTCCAATAAATTCCTTCCTCGCTGACGTGATACTTCCTGTAATAAATATTGTACATTATACAATAGGATCACATTATCCTTAAATGCCACTTAGACTTGCACTTACTCTAAGTAAGCAGGCAGTATGTGTATAGGAAAATGATAAGCTATGTATAAAGGAATGTTGTAAGTAGAATCAGGCTCAATGATTGTCATTCTAATGTTGTCATCAAAGGGGTTCGTTGGTTCGCCGATGCAAGTTAGTCCCAGTTTGTCTAACAATGATTTCTTATAATAAAGACCCAATGCATAAGATGTCTCGTTTCTGAACTGCAATTAAATTACATTATAAGGTATTATCGCAACAGATGAACTGAAATCGAATACTCAACCTGTAACGGTGACCGCACGGTAATCGTGCGATGCAAGTAATTATCTATTGTAGAGTCTATGACCAAATGATATCGAATTTCGTGTCTAATTGGTCGCAGCGGAATCAAGTTGCAGCCTTGTCTCATAGGACAATATACTGACACATCTTCGAATCCTGAATGGAACAAAAAGTTCCATAGAAGTCTACTTTCTGTTTTGTACATTTACGCAAAGAATGAGAAGAATCAATACCATGAAAAACGATCCGCAATATTTCTCCCGTGATTGTTTTGTATATTCTAATGGAAGAGTCGTCCTGGAATATCCCCTTAATTGGCATCGCATGGTTTTGCAAATTTAAGTTTGGATCTGCGAATTCCATATCGTTCTCCACCCATTGTGGACTGTCCACAGATTGAACCTCTGGTTCTGGACTGCTTGGAACACTCGCTGGCGAATTGATATTATGGTATTCTTGGCTGGCTATAACGCGTGTTACAGTTGTAGTGTCTTTCTATAATGCAAACAAGACAATCGATTAACTCAAGCACTGATGTTTTAGATATTTTTATTGCATGTACTTACATCTTCAGAGGCAAGCAATTCTATTCGACTTTCATGGCCAATAGCGTTGTGCAGATTCAGTTTCTTAATATTGGGAAGCACTATTGGTATACCACTGTTGGCTTGGTGAAATTCATTCACTATAACGTCCATAACGGCAATCAAGTTCGGTGTAACTATAAGATTCAGTTTCTCTTCCGCTGATATGGTAGTGTATACTGCTATGTCGTTGGATTTTATCGATTCGCGACCAATGGGACCAACTGCAATTAAACGTTTGTGAATAGTAAATTATATGAAAATAATTGTATCATGAAATTGAGTGGAATCTTACATGAATCCACGTTACATTCCGGTGTTAATTCCAATCCTTCGTCCTCATTTGTACTGGAATTATCGCTATCGCTGTCTTCCTCTCCACTGCTGTTACTGTTGAACAAGTAATTAGATGTCCTCGTTAACTTTTTCTGGCCCTCGTCGTCGTCCGTATCAGAATCTTCCTCGTATGTCGCGTACAACTCGGTTTCTAAAATATTATAATTATTCTACTTGCGTATTGATTTTACTTCATTAAAGCAATGTGCTTAAAGTACCGTTTGGTTTTGGTACAGTTAAGTGATCTGGCGTTATGAAAACCATATCCGTGAAGTCTTGGTCAGTACTTCTCAAGCTTTTTTTCTTAGTCTTTGATGCATCTTGTTTTATTTGCTGGTACGGATCAGTCCAGTTGGAATTCACCATGAAAGCTTCACCGTGGCGCATCTGTGTATAACTCACAATGATATAATAGAAGCAACGTATGTTTCTGTCAATAGCAACAATCACTCACCTTTATTATTAACTCCCACGGCCTGTAGTTAGTGTCATCATCTGAGCACAAATCAATCAGCGGTTCCCAACTTTTATAATCTGCATTGTAACAAAACGCTTGGAATTTCATACTGGACTCAAGAGTAAAGTCATTGAACCAATCACTGATGGATACCGTAACTATATTCTCTACTTTTATCATAGGCAACCTTTCTGCCGAGTATTCTATCTCCAGTAGTAAGCAAATTGCTACAGGCTTTAAGTGAAAAGTCACTACTTTGTCACTGTTTTCGCAAAGCAGGCTCAGATCATCTGTATGGTATAATTTGAAATGCTTAGTCTGTGCGAAATTTCATGACATTTAAAAATGCTTACCATCATTAATCTTTTTATATGGTACTTTAGATATCTTCTTGGGCGTCCACAGATTGAAGTGTGCATTGAAATCTTGATGAAATGATTTTTCTTCCGCTTTCAAGTGCATACTGTCCAGAAAACTTGTCGCCTCGTTCAGTATCTGGAAACGGCCATGCATTACACTCAAATAAGTATGAGAACTATTGTTGGTACTCACGTCGATAAACGTGTGAATGATTTCCGCGGAGACGTGAATGTCAATGGCGTTGACAGTGACAGTATAATCGGCATTAAATTCTGGCGATTCTTCTTTTCTGGAAATTTCTATGTCACAAGGACACAGTAACCAATAAGGAGTCTGTTTCGCATAATTCCCTTGTCTCTTTGATTTAGCGCGAACATCCGTGAAGGTGCAAACAATCGACGAAGAGCAGCTGTGCCTGCTGCTCTCGATTGTAACCTCTGCTTGCAACAGAACCACGTGCGAGTTGCTTGCTTTCAAATCTCCAAAAAGTAAAATCTCTGGTTTTTGTATTCTCACAGACACAGAAGCACCTGAATATTAAAAGCCAAGATAAACCACAATCTACATGTACAATCGTAGCAAGGTAACATTAAAAATATTTGTATTCCTTTAACTAATGCTTGTTGTACGGTAAATGAAAAACTAAAAGTTACAGTTAAGGCAACGATGTTACATATATAAGTGGGTACCTGGTTCTTCCTTAAAGTATTGTGCATATTTTAATTTATCTTTTTCTGCACTAGCAATATCCTTGTTCTTGATTTAAAACATATATACGTATATTGAACAATCGTTTTACTGCTATCAAGTAGATACTTGTAATGCTCAATCGGTTGAAGTTCACTCGAGTAAATAGTAAATACTTACTGTTTTTTGATTGTTGCATTCATATCCATGATTAACGATTCCTTCTTCAATCTGATCAGCTGGAATGGAGTCCATGATGTATCTTATCAGATGCATCACGAATGGCACAGAAAGGTTCATTCTGACTTCCTGAATGAGCGCATCGAGACATGTCTCTCCAGCAGGAGCACGAGTATATGCAATGTCAACGATAGGTGACATTGAAACAGATATATAAGACTCAGGATGCACTCCTATTAACCTTGCAGGTGACTGAATTATTCTTTAATGAATCAAAAATATATTAATTGAATAAATCATGTCATATATATATATATATAAAATAAAATAATCTTACAATACACACTTTCTTATTGCTTGAGAGTCCTTCCTAGTGTCTTGTAAAATACAACTTTGAAGGGATAATTTCATCTTCAAACTCTTATCACTGTAGAACGCATAACTAACGATCATTTCCCCAAATGTTAACCTACATAGACCATGATTCAAATCACGAACCGGTGAACTCAGTACCTGCAAATAGAAAGTCATTTAGATGTCTAATGAAACCATTAAAAATAATATTATATACCTCTTCTGAATCCAGGAACAAACTCAACTGCAGTCCTTCTAGAGTGAATTTCACATTAACTTCGCATATGGTATTCTCGTTATGAGTGAGAAAATCTTCTAGTTTCTTCACCATCATATCGTCTTGATTAGATTTCGTCACTTGTTCTTCCACATTGGAGTGCATATCATTTTCGTGCATGTCTTTAAATAGAATAATCTTTGAAATATTGTCCTTCCACACTAGTATACTAGATTTTAGATCTTTTTGGCTCAGATTAATGTACACAAAATCCATAGAACCTAATACATTAAACAATCCATATGTTTGAAACTCCATGGCGCTCCGATATTCAGTTTTTCTTTTAATGTCAAAGTGAATGTGTATAGGTTCTACTATCGGTTCCTACAAGTAAAGAATTATTTTATTATCTATGAACGTGGAACGTACTCGATTAATGAAAGTAATAAATTTTACTTGAATCTCCAAGTCTCTGCTAAGCGTCGTAATCGCTCTGGAAATAGTCATATTCTTCAGTTTCACCAAGATATTATCAATTATCAACTGATTCCCATCGTTCCCATATGTTCTATTTTCATTAGATTGATCGACCTTTTTGAAAAAGTTTTCCACGGATAGAATACCTATAAAGAACATCAAGATCTTAATAATTGCATTTTGAAAATAATTAATCTTAAATAATTTCTAGCGAGCACAACCTGTATTTAAAACCAAAAGACTGGGAGTATCTTTCCTTTGTGGCAGAAGAAATATAGGACCTTGTACATCAATGAATATATGTAATTTTGTAGCGCTTCTCTTAAATTCTTTCATAGTATCCGTGATTTTATCAATTAAGTAATTCTTCAAGTGGATACAGTACACTGAGACGAACGGCGTTAAAAAGTACTGTACAACGAATTATTCATGATTATTAGTACTTTAAAAAAAGAACATTATTAAAATATATATTAAATCTATACCTTCAAATCGTACAATATTTTAGAAATAAGTACACAGTTGATTCTTCCAACAGAAAACTTAAAAGTTCCATCCGACATTACATCATCCTGCTTAGTATCGATGTCAGGACACGTGTACAGTCTTGGCATGTGTCTCACATATTTCAAGTCAAGTACTTTATCTTCATCCGTAGTTAATAGCTTTATACAAAATGATTTAACTTTCAAATATATGGCAAGCCTGCGTTTTTAATAATCGATAACATTAAATAAGATATTTACTTTTGAATACAGAGTATCCTCTTGCAAGTCTTCGACGAACAAGTGTCTCAGATGTGCACGAAAAACCATCCTTTCATTGGCATTGTAAATGCAATCATTTTCCAATCCAAGAACTTGTATTTCCATCAAATCCACGTCTTTGTCACAGAATCTAAGAACGAGGGCACTTAGTCTTGCAGAGTAATTCAATTTAATAGCACCTAAGGAAGAATTAGAACGTTAGAACGTTGCACACTGAATTAAGATACCTTTATATCGTACCTGGAGGAATAGGTGGATCATTTTCTTTTACTTTCCACTGCAGGACACTGCGGAATATTTCCTTTGTGAAATTGAAGAGATTGTTCTTCTCAAGAGTGCTGAAAATCAAAGTGTTTGTTATTAGAAATGATTTTTAATTTAAAATTGTAAATACATTTAATATATACTTACTTAATTAAATTATACCAATATTCCCTGAATTTCAATAGCGCAGGTCTATGAAGGTTTATATTAACACTAAAAATATTTATGACAAGGGATCTCTCAATGCTTTTAAAGTGAGATTTAAAATCAGGGCAATTTGATTTCACCTATGGAGATGTAAATATTTAGAAGAATAAATTAATTATGGGTCTGAACTTTTTCTAACATACCTTACGATATGACACAACGAGAACTTCATGAGGTTCTTCTGTCGATATTAGCTCCAAATAGGATCCTGTTACCCCTGCATTAGTTTTATCCACTAAAAGTATAGATCCTATTCCAAATTGAATAGCAGGGCCGTATACCATTAGCGCAGTTTCAAGATACAATCCATTAAATCTCAGATTTAAATAGGGCTCTTCTCTTCCATGATTGAAGCTCACCAAATGAACAGAGAGCTAACAATTGAAAACTATCTTCAGAAAATTCATATCGTAATAACGAAATAATATTGTGTAGAACAAATTTCAGTATACAAATACCTCTCCAATGGCAAATCTCAGTAACAGATTAATGTGGTTACATGGAGATACATTATCATCAAATCCAGATAAATTGATAGTTTTAGATAATAGTTCCAAATCTTCTTCGCTGATTTCTGAAGACACTACACTCCTGCAAATATAAAATATCTTTTATCGACCATATACTTGACGTTAACCGAAGGATCAGTGACTCACTAAAGTGTTAGAAAGTACATCTTATAAATTAGTATTTAAGTCTTACTTCGTTACCTATCAAGTTTCTGTTTTTGTACGTTATTCGTCAAAAGTTCTTTAGTAACATGACTGAATTTGTTCTGCCATGTCTCAATCGATAACATACACACACTGCACTGGACTCTTTTCAATTCTTTTATCGACATAACGATCCCATCATAATTCCTCTCTGAAGTATATTGCTTCCAATTATTATCACACTTGTTAAAACTTTGTCGATATGTCAACAATAACAAATTCAAAAAATTAACGATCATTTGTATTTTGTATTCTGACAAATTGAACTTGATACTTGAAATTGAAACATTCACCTTGGTTCTAAAAAAATTAAAACATTGCAATGAGGTGAATTAATGTTACTTAAACAACAAAGACCCACCTTGGTAACTGATGGTACTCTGGTTTTATACTATACGAAATGGTTGTATTTGCTTGTATTTTGGGTATAAAATGAAATTCAGAATCTTTCTTTTTTCTGGCCGATCTCCAGTCATCTCCTGTAATATGTTAAGGATAGCAAGAATGGAAAATAACAATCACAGAGAATAAAACATACCTGAGTGACAGAATAAAATTTGTGCACCAGAGAATACAAAATGTATTCTATCATAAAGTAATTCTTCTAATTCCATGAGTGTCGCATCCTCGAGTTGCAGGTTGGTTGCCTGAAGTTCGTTAGACACACTCACGTTACCAAAATCCACGACAAGGATATGTCCGCCTCTAAAATCCCTTCGTGTTACGTATAGACTCAATCACAATTATACATTTAGAAATGTTTCGTATTATCAATACGCACTTCTGTATTGATCCGTGTTCGGGAAATACTATATACGGTCCTTTAATATCAATCTTGAAACTAATTCGTAAGGTCTGCGAAACGATATTGTCTGCTAAAACTAGAACGTTCCCTTTCACATACTCATATAGTTTATACATCCACAAGATTGTGGTGCGAATATTTGCATCATTGAGTTTGAAAAATTGTATAATTTCCATAGCAGCATGCTGAAACAAAATTGAATTACAGTAAAAGAACATTTCTATGTGCTTGTTATTGCATATTGTTATTACATGATAATAAGTAACTTCGATGGGTTCAAGCTTTAAAGATACATTAAAAGTTGGGTCCACATTTTCTTCGTTCTTCTCAAAGTCCATTGCCAAGAAGTTAGTTGATACATTGTCTACACAAACAAAAATAAGTATCATGTATCATAACTTATACAGAAAATATGTTAGAAAATATGATAATACCTGTTAGAATATTGTCCACGGTAATTAAGGGCACTAAATCGCCTTCTGGAGAAACACCTTCTACTACAAAACTCTCTGCTCGAGCTGATACTTTAAAAGCAGACGTAATTGGTTGCATTTCAATACTTGTCAGAAACTGTGTCATAGTTATAATAAGTATTTCTCTATCATTGCAACTGAGAAAGCTCAAACAAGCATTTGCTAAAGTAAAATTAAATTTATAATCTGCAATAAAAAATTATCCTTATTATTTCTAATATATCTATTTTGTTACTTCATAAATATTTATGATTATACCAATCGGTTGTGGTAGCTTTTCTAATTTTATCTTTTTTCCTAGTCCATTACTAACATTATGATGAGATATTGTTTTCATTTCCCGCATTTCGTTACTTTCTTCGTTTGAAGTTTGCCCTTCTTTAGACAAACCTGCACTCTTTACATTCTTTTCTATCAAATTGGAGTCACTTGATGCATGAGATTTCTCTTCCATTGTTTTATTTTGCAACTCTTGCCTAGCATGTTCTCTAGCAATTACTATATTCAGTATTGTCAAACAGTCTTCATATTTTTGTAAATCTAACTTTAATTCTGTATCATTTGGCCGAAGTAAACTCTGCAGGCAGGTCTCTTTATATTTCCTGTAGTTTTTCCTATGCTCAATAATTCTTGTCCAGGTGTAGGGTCTTATGTTATATTCTAAAATTGAATTGTAGGCATACTTCCACCAAGCTGATGGATTCTTCAACACAATATCAATTGGACGATATTTAATATAAGGTCTGCAAACATTAATTAATTAGGCAGGAATATATTTAACGTAAAACGAAATAAAGATTAAGTCACATACTTATTGATAATTGCACGTTCTAGCGAGTCATAAAGATGACAGAAAGTAATATACTGCAACTCTGTAACTTGCATTGCAACATCATGAAGAACAATGTCAACTAACATACGAGATGTCTGTGCCTCGTTTCCTTTATGTATGATTACCTTTACCTTTGCAGTGAATGGTTTCAGAACTGTGATGGAATAAGGATAATATTAATTCTTCCAAACAGTCCAACTATTTTATAATTGAATTGAAATTAAATGTATGAACATACGAAATTGAAATTCCTTGTTTCCAACACCGAAAGTTTGTAGAGATCTATGCATTGTCTCTTTCCATTCTAAGAAAGTGGATATATCCCAGTCACACCTGTTGCTCATTAGAGAAGATTCAGTATCATGATCCATATACATGCTTAAAGATTCTGCTCGTACTAATTGATAAACTGTATTTATATTACTCCCACAAACACCAGGTTTCCATTTGCTAAAATTTGTTTCACTATAATAACTCCAATAGATAATTTAAGGAAATCATTACCTGTTTGTAGTCATCACAGATATACTTTGAATACATATACCACAAGCACATAGAGATTCATTTAACTTTTCTTCATATCTAATATGTACATTATTGATAGTAATTTGAAAATTCTTTGTTACTGACGTCAATATGTTATCAAACAATTCTAAAAATCATTACATATTTATATACATACACTATCTATACATATACGTATATATATGTAACTCTTAAATGCTACAACCTATCATACCACTCAAAATTTGTATTTATCTGTCTTTTCTTTTGTGTATGACTTATAACATTGAAACTCCATGTACCTTACAATTACAATTTACGTTTTAGCACTGACTTATAATTAACTAACAGTCTGACAGATCCACTGCAGCAGTTAAGAGATCAAAATAATCCGAAATATCTAAGTTACCTGTTCTATAAATTTCATCTTCCTTTAAATTTTCTAATACTTTTTTCTTCTCTGCCCTTATCAATTTTTTTTGCACCTCAGCATCATAAACACCGTAAGCAGCAGGTACAGCTACTATATACACATCCTTAAAAATGTGAATTAAAATATAAACAAATATCAATAACAACACGTGACAACTAATAGAAGTTAATAAGAACATTAATTTTCTACCTCAATACAAAGAACAATAGGTTGAGAAAATAATGCAGACCATGGAATCTTCAAAATGATCTTTCCCACAAGTCCTACTTCTACCTTGATGGGTAAACCAAGCTGATACTATAAACAATGAATTATCAGAACGAATTTTACTGTAATTTTCCATGAAATTTAGAATAAATATTTCGGATACAGAATCGCATCTCACCAAAGCTTCGGGTTTCAATTTGAGATCGGCGAGACAAGTATCACCAGAAAAAATACCAACGTTAAATTGCTCGGTGTCCAAATCTTCGACGTATTTGCCCAAAAGCCGATTCAGGAATGCTGCTATGGCACCCTCGAACATTGTTCCGCAGTTAAATAAATTTACCACGTTGTTTACCTGTCACGTTCACTGTGACACTGTTTTCTAACACGGGCTCCTTTCATAACCTTAAGAAATTCGTAAAATAAATTCCGTCATGCGCGACTCTACAACAAGGATTTTATTGATCCTGGTTACGTTACCACTCTCTTTGGTATTTCCCTGCCGATACCAACTATACAGAAGATTTTTACTGATTCCATTTATTACTATACCTTTTTACCGACGAATACTGTCAACTAATAAAACCAATACTATTTAAAAAAATACACTAAGGTCCATTAACAGGATCATTTGAATTAAATGATCTACAAAAATTGACAGGCAACGCAGAATAGAGGTTAACAACAGTCTATAATAGCACTTGTTTATTATTGTATTGTACAAGACTGATAGCTTTTAACTCTTGTATTTACAATAATATTATACCTGGTGAAATTGATAACCGAATGAAATAAGGGAGATATCAATTTCCATATATCCGACACGTGTTCAATCTCAAAAACGAGTTAATGATACAATGACTATGATCGTGTTCGCTTACAACTACGTTAGCGGCGTAAGTATTATTAACAAAAAAAAAAAAAGAAAAAAAAACGTTCTCTGTACAGAAATGCTCACGACAGTGAAAGAAGCGGGGCGTGTACTCGTTTCCATGCACATTTCACTAAATAAAATCCGAACAGCCGCAGTATATACGAATAAAATTTTCCCTACGTATGGCCTATTATTCGAAAGGTAACGATATCTCGCATGATCCTATGACGATCGAATGAAAGATCTAAAAAAGAAATGTATATGAACGCCTAAAATGCGTTGTACAACGACATTCAATATATACAGGATACGTATATTACATGATCATTCTTTAATATCATTCTTAAACGGTCAAGTGTTTCGTCTCTCCGGTGTTAGGATCCACAACCACTTTCTCCTTGCAATTGTTCACGGTGGAACCGTTGCCAAAGGAATTGGTATCGCTCAGAGGGAAGAACCTTCCGTCCTGATACTCTTTGAACAACAGTTCCGAGGCTTTCTGTTTCTCCTCTTTCCCATTGTTCGACAATTTCTTCATCGTTAAGGTTAAGAACTCTATGATAAGATAGGACTCGGGCTTGTACAGTCTCGTGAAGTGTAGCCTGATGTGCTCCCCGATGTTCTCGTCCTTCCTCGGTCTGTAGTCGCAGTGCGGACAGGACGGCGTCACCCGTTCGATGCCGTGTCGCCGCTTATGGGAGTCCATGGCGTCCTTGTCGCAGGTCGAGAACGGGCAGCTCTGGCAGCGTAGCGTCTCAGTCTCCTCGTTGTGCGACACGAGTATCCCCTTCTTCTGCATCAACAGCAGCGACTGCTTGTCCTGGTTGGAGGCCTGCATGCTGCTGTAGTTCAGCATCATCGTGCCGTTCAGCGAGATGGCAGCCGGCGTGCTGGCGGACGACTTGAGCGTCTTCCCCGAGCGCGACACGGAGGGCATATTATCAGAAACCGTGTCGCTGTCGATGGTGATGGTGTCGTCCTCGAACTGCCTGCGCGAGGCCTGAGCTTCGGCGTTCGCCTGGTGCTTCTTCAAGTGCTGAATGTAGTTCGCGTAATACTTGACGGAGTAGTCGCAGGTGTCGCAGCGGTACCGCTGCTTGGCGCCGTGCAGCGTCAGGTGCACCCTGTACTGCTCTCGCTTCTCGAACGCGGAGGGGCACTTGTGGCACTTGTACCGTTTCTCCTTCAACCGGCCGTTCCTCAGGTAGCCGGGGTAAACGAAGTTCGGGTTGCCCCGCATGTAAAGTCCGAACTGAGGGTCAGACGGTGGCGACTGGTTCGAGGTGACCTCGTTCGCCTCGTTCTGCCGCCGGTGGACGACCTGGTGCTTCACCAGGTTCTGGGCGGTCTTCGACGAGTAGTCGCAGTCCGTGCACTTGAACCTGTTGTTCGAGCCGTGCAGGGTCATGTGGTACTCCAGGGCGTCCAGCTTGAAGTAACGGGCGGGGCATTTGGCACAGGTGAACACTTGGTTCCCGGTCCTCGGCTGGCTCGCGTTGCCGTTGAAACTGCTGGAGGCGTCCGAGACCTCCACGACGATCCACGCGACCGGCGACGACGGACTGCTCGAGTCCTGACCGCCCGCCTCGACGCAGGCCGTGGTGGGAGGCGGGTACCGCTGGGAGTGGCCGTACAGGGACAGCAGGTACTTCGTGCGCTCCTGGTACTCCGTGGAGTGCGCCTTCTGGTGAGCCAACAGATGAGCCGGCTGGCGAGCCGCGTACGAGCACCATTGGCACGAGTACGCCAATTCGGTGGAGTGGTACCGCAGGTGGATCCTCAGTTCCTTCTCGCAGAGGAACCGCGCCGGACACTTGCTGCAGCAGTGCACCAGCCTGGAGTCCCGGAGGTCGGGCTCCGAGCCTAGCTCGGGCGTGTGTGTGAACCCGAGCAGCGTGGTCAGGTCGCTGAGCTGCTGGGAGTCGGGTCTGTTGTCGTCCACCAAACAGTGGACGGTGCCTAATGATCCAGAGTGCATGTCCGTGTGGGCGACCATGATCTCTCGGCGGGTGCAGGTGAAACTGCAGTCGGTGCACGCGATCACCGGCCCCTGAGTGGGAGCGTCCAGGTGCATGGTCTCGTGGTCGCGGACCTCCGCGCGCCTGGAAGACACGTAAGGGCAATGGCGACATTTCAACATCTTCGCTAGGGTGCCGTCCAGCCTGGACACCCAGACCAATGGCGCGTCTGGCAGTGCTCGTGTGTCTAGCAATAACGGTGGCGGTGTGTTGATGTTCTTCGAAGAGTTCGACATGCAGGTCACGTTGTTCTGCGTGGTTATATTGATCACTTGCTCCATGGATTTGTCTTGCTTTATACGGTCGGTGTCTGAAACAATAGGTGACAGTCAACGGTGGGAATTGGCGTGGGTGAACTTACTGTATGAATTAACCCCTTGGCCTATTTCTTTCTCAACTCTGATACGGCTATTTTGTCATTGATAATTTATTGGAAGAGGAAATATTTACTTTGAATTCGAATTAAGTAAGTAATATATTTCTTTCTCAACTCTGATTAGTACGGCTACTTTGGCAATAATTTATTGGAAGAGAAAAATTCTAAGCATTTATGTCTATGTTTCCTTTTAAGTGTAATAGTTGATTAGGAATAATATTTACTTTGAATTCGAATGAACTAATATGTATATTTGTTGAATCAGGTTGAGAAAGTTCACCACGAGTCTCACTCGTTGTAGGGCAAGGGGTCAAGTTGGATTTTATATTTAACACTAGGTTCACGGACGTTTATGGTCCGGTTTGTTCTATTGTTCCCAGGAAAATTGATGTTCGACCATTCAGATCTTGGAAATTAGGAATTCAACACGTTGAACGCCGCACAATTTCACAGAGGAAAATATGCCGAATGGAAAAAATATATTAACCCCTTAACGCACAGTTTTTTTGAAAAAAACCGGCCAAAAAAAATCAGTTTTGATATACTGCACTTTTGTTCCATGGAGAAAGGCTATATTTTATTCTTGAATAAATAGGTGTTATAGCTTACAATCCCATGTAAATGATAAATATCAATAAAATGACTTTTTTCCTTTGCTTTCACATTGTTATTTTCACAGTTTGGCCTGTTTAAGTTCGAATTAACTCGAGCGTACGAGTTAAGGGGTTAAATCATTTGATTGAATCCAGCTGAATGTCACTGCATTGTGTAGCATTATTTATAATATAGAAATGTTTTCATATAATCATCGTTTCATTGAATGAACTATAGTAATTCTATTTGGTCGGGGGTCACCGGTGACCCCCATGGCAGTCAACGTGTTGAAATTAGGTTATTATACGCATTCTTGTAGCTGCATCAACCAAAACCGACATAAACGTTTGCCAAGTGATGTTTATAAAATTCAATGTGCGTCGAATCGACGCACTCCGTAAACCTAGTGTTAACCGGTGAATAATCGTAATACGTACTCTGTTGATGCACGACCGCAAGCTCCTCCCCGTGAAGCCTGACGTGATCCAGGAGCTCCCTGAAATAGTTAGAAAAATTCAATAAATCAACGATCGGTTCAGTGTGTTGTTACTTGGATACGTCAAGTTTCGTACGAAAATAAATTCTGGTGTTCTTACATTCGTATCGTTTGAAACAAAAAAATCTCTTCTCTTCCGAAATACGAAATTAAAATGCACAGTACGCGAATACATACGCTTTCGTGCTGACATAGTATGGGCACAGATAGCATTTGAAAATGGCTTCCAAGTTGGGACGATGGTGGACTCTATGCATTGACAAAGTTGCGGCGTCTGGCGCGGAAAATGGGCAATCTCCGCAACCGAATGGATTCTATGGATAAATTATAATTTAGATTAATTAACCAACCGAGTATAATTATCCGTTTGTGCTGAGGTTGTGCCAAAATTGCGGAGAGCGCTTCTGTTTATCAATTATAATTTTCTTACTATATTCAAGAAATAAAAGTAAATTTATTTGAATAAATGTTACTTTTTGATGTTTCTTGTAATAACAATATTTGTGATTTTTTGCATAAATACCCAATCGCTTCCGCATTTTTACAACGCTGAAACGTTGGGAAAATATTCCTATTGGACACGGCTCACCCGAAAGCCAAAAATGAATGTAATAATATTCCAGGCCGTGAAAGCGTCAAGACTGTTAATTACTTTTCCTTGCTACAAAAGACGAACTCTATGGGAGAACGGTTTTTTCGTGGCGCTTAACGTGTTGATCATCGACGCGTCGAGAACCGTATATATACCTTTTCGTCCTCGTGACGTTGCTCCGACTCGCTGTGAGACTTGACGTGCAACGACACGGTCTCTCTGTTCGAGTGTCTAAAGTTACAACGCTTGCACTTCCACATGGTGCGTTTATTGTCCTCGGAGGGCGTAGCGGAGCCGGATCCGCCGCTCTGTCCGTTCGGAGAGATCAAGTTATTCTTTAGCAACGACTGGCCACGATTCCGAGCGGCGGCTTTCAGGGGAGGCGGTGGTCTTAGGCCAATGTTAATGGTATTAATGTTACTCCCCTCGCTCGTCGACACTATCGACACCGGCGTCGAGCTAAACTCCGACGCTTGCAAATACTCGTTGCTGTTCATTATCAACAATTTCGTCGGCGGCTCGTCGGAGTTAGTCTCCTCTACGCTACGCTCCTCCATGTTTTGCTCGTCCCACGACTGTTGTTCCACCTAGGGAAGAACGAAACCACATTTACATTCGAATTGTCATTGTCCCCGCGGTATGCCCGCGATACGTTGCGGTCGCGCGACGGGAAACGGACCGGATACTTCGGCACAAAAACGACTAATCGGCACACTGAGAATTTCTTACGAAAAAAGAAAAAAAAAAGGTAACGAACAAATAAAATAAGTAAATGAAAGAAGAAAACAAATAAAGTCACTTTCGAAGCATTGAAACATTTAGTAATTATCGTGTCGGTTTCAATTACTAAGAATATGCTTGTAATTTATAATAAAAAATATGAGATCATAACACCAATCAAGTGTCCAAGCGCTCCCATAAAAAATCAACTTTAGTTTTCCTCTGAGTTTAAAAGAATCCTCCATACTTGTACGGATTGAATTGTTTTAAGGATCATCACTGGTGCTTGCCGCAAGAAGAAACACAAAAAAACGATCAATATCAGTGCGCCTATATATGTATATATATGTATGTATATGTATATTAAAAAAAAAAAAAAAAAATAAAGAAATTGACAAGCACTGTTCGCTAATAGCTATAGTGGACTAGCCCGCTTAATCTAAGTGAAATTAGTGCTTTCACCTGTGCAAGATACTTGTTATACTTGGAATAATTCCGTCGACCGGTTTCATCCGTCATAAGTACCCTGGCAGTCATATGAACTGGATCTTTAGCTGCTTTAAGTTTAATATGTTTTGTGATGTCCCATCGCCAGTTAGAGCGATACGCGCACAGAGAACACTCGAATGGCTTCCGATTTAAATGACCGACAATATGAACGTGAAAGCGACTTGCGGTGGATGCCCAAAATGGACAATGCGGGCATTTGAATACCCGTCGGCCACTTGGATGCGCTGAGGTGCCTTCAACCTGACAAAAGATTTTACTGCCTTTATCAAAATTAAACTGTGTTAAGACAAAACGCGCGCTCGAAACACAATTTGGCTACGGTCTCGATCGCCATAGAGAACATTTAAAGCACATTCTTAATAATAAAAAGATCTATGTTTACAGACATGTATATATATATATGTGTATATATAAGAGAACCAGAAAGAGAAACAAATAAAAAACAAAAAGTATACAAGATACAAATAGTAACAATAAACTGATATCGTTATAGCATTGCATACTTAAAATGAATGATCATGGCTTCAAGCTGAATCGAAATGTATTTTTTTTTTTAAATAGGAACTGACCAATCTAATTTTACTATCTTGAATTATCTTCCGTATCTTTTAGTATTTCAATGAAATACAAGAGAGAGAGAATTGACTTATTGAAATACAGTTGGATAAAGAAAATATTTCAGACGAAATAAAATCGAATAGGACATTCCGTGTACTGTGTATCGTATAACGGCCATACAAGTTGCTTGCAATCAAAACGCTTAGTGTCAAAATTGAACGCGTATATAAAAAGAATTGATGTATAGTCAGATCTGTTGACTCTCGTATTGCAATTCGTCTATTCATTCGTGTGCATGTGTGCATTTTCATTATTCCATGTGCACGCGTTAAAGATAAAGTATGTATATATATATATATATATAAATATATAAAGATATATTACTTCTATAGAAACATCATACCGATGATCCAGAAGAATTGAGTCCACTGAGATTTACGTCCCAATCCGTTTGCGCTGGGAATGCATATTCACCGCGATACGAGGTCACACGTAGTTCTGAACAATTCGATAATTTTTCTAAGCTACTGTCTATGGACGCATCGTTGCTTGCCAAGCGACAACACTGCATATGCGCTTGTAGATCAGTCGAGCTTTTGCAACGTCTTCTGCACTTTGGGCAACGCGTTGTGCCCATAGATACACTGAGAGCAGTGTGGTGTGTTTGTTTGTGACAAGCCAGCTCTTCCATGCTACTAGCTTTAAATGTACACCAGCATTTCAAATCGTTCGTGGTACTTACTGCTACCTCCGCCACTCCGTTATTTATTGACGCCGACGTAGTAAGCTTTTCCTTTAGCTTATCAAAGAAGGACGCATTTTTTTTTTCAAATAAATCTGCCGCATTATTTGCATCCTTCTTATAGTTGTTGATCTGTCAATGAAAACACATTGGTATCACTAACAGAGAACAGGGCACAATAGAGTTTACGGTGTAACGATCACAAGTAAAAAGGAACAAAATAAACTAACTTCTTTATTCCCATACAACCTAGCTAGTTCCGTGTCCCTTGCGATTTGCGCAAGTTCCGGTCGTACTCTTACTCGTGGAACTTTTAACAGTGTCGTGGAAGATCCGGTGGCAGTATTATTAGGTTTAATAGGACTTAAAGGAATTAACATTGGCAATGGTTTCCTAGACTTATTAAGTGTAACCGGAGCATGACATTCTGCCAGGTGTCTCTGCATTTCAGAGTCCCATGCGGTAATAAATTGACAACCTTTCTCTTCACACTTTAACGCTATACACTCCGCGTTGGCTATTGCACTTCTCTTATCTTCTATAGAGTTCATCGACTGATCAGACATGAACGAATCACCAGGGCTAAGGGACACCGTTGTACTTCCAGATATATGAAGCGTTTCCCGAAAATCACTTGCACCCACCTAAAATCATGGTACACTTATATGTGCGATGTAATACATGGGATAGATGAAATACAAATACAAGATAAAGCTATTATATTGTACCTGATTGTAGCGCTTAGGACTATTTCTCGGCTTACGCTCAAAAGATGCATTCGACTTGCGATTGGTTTGTCCAACAGGGGGCTCATGGTGATTGGTTTCGTGTACCGTCAAGCTCTGCCTGATGTCAGCTGTGAAATTACAGGCACGGCACTGGAAAGCACCCCCTCCGCCGTGATTCCTCGTGTGTCTGTCCAAATTCCACTGAAAAACATGTATTTGTCGTTAACCATTTACTCAAAGATGGACAGTTTACTGCATTCTATGAAACTTCTATTAACCTTGTATGGTGTACGAAAATCACAAGCATCACACTTGATCATTGGCATAGAATGATACTTCACATGTTTCGTGTACCGAGCACGTACATGCGTTACATAAGAACATTTAGCACATCGGAAAAATCTCCTTTTCAAATGATGTACTCGTTGGTGAGTTTCAAGATCCCTTGAATTTAATGCAACATATGGACACATCGAACATCGATTTCCAGCATCACGCACAAATTTACCCTAGAAATCATTACACGTTCATTGCAGAATTTATACCAACTCTACATCACTAACCATTTCACCCTAATCATTGAAATGTCATAGCAAAGTGCTCCTTACAAACATCCCACATTAATCTTATAAAAAAAAAACTAAAAAGACCTATCAAACTGTCATCCATATAATTCTGATCAATACTTCAGAATTAAATTCTCACAGACGCCTCGATCGAAGCAGAAAAATTGAAGCATCGAAAAGAGATCTATCATTTCAAAATAAGATCAGAATAAGCATCTATGCGTATACCCATCTTTTTATTATTCAATGCAAACTGCAATTACACTGAATTGCTTCCATCTCTATTTCTACAGATAAGACAAAGATAATTAAAGCTCCGCTCCGCGATCGACCTTTCCTCCTTCAAAACGCTAATGACGTTAACGATATACCTTTTGTTTGTGTTCCTTTTTGAGATGATCGAGGTATGCCTTGAGACTTGAAAGAGGTTTCGGTGGTTTGCAGGTTTTGCATTCGTAACTCTGCGAGGGCCCCGAACAGTCGACGAGGTCGTCGTGTTCGTCCTTTAAACTGTCCTCCGTGGAACCATTGTCCTTATCCTGCAACTCGATTTCCTCCGTGTCGGTCCGCGACTCCTGCCCTCTCATCGCGGTCCCCTGTCGGTCTTCTTTAAGGTTACCTTCCTTTTGTGACTCGAGCTTCGACTGCTGAGGTCGTGGACGAAGTGCACGCAAACGGGGCAGCCTTCCTGACATCTTGGACAAGGCTCGTTCTGTCCCACGCAAGTCCTCCCGTGTTCCTGCCGCGCATCGGGAATACCCTTTTAATTCCCCTCGACCTCCTTCCGAATCCGCGTATCTCTCCGCGTCAGGGTAAAAAAAAAGGAGAACGACATTCACTTCTCCATTGGTCTACACCGTTTTCTCCTTCCCGATGACATTAACGTGTCGAGCAGCCGCTGCTCTACGATCGCGTACTACACACATATCTCCCTCCCTCTCTCGCTCTCTTTTCCTCCGCGTACACAGCTTAAAAACGATCTTATCCGGAATGAAAACTATCGTCGATCGATACGACATTCCTTCCGATCGTGCTCCAGAGAATGAACACTTCCTCCGGCTCTCCCAGGTTTATCGAACCGCAACGGAGGACCCCGGTGGTTCACGTTACGGAAACACACAAGTGCGGTGCGCTACTCGGTGGTCGCGCGATCTACACGCTGCGAGCCGCCATCTTTTTTTTCTTCCCAATGAAACTGCTGACGATGAAGCCGTCGGAAATATCGTTCCGCGGAGGACTTTTGCATTTCGCGCGATTACCCGTCCGCCGAAACGTTCACGATAACGAAGCAATTACCTTAATTCAGTATTCCCCCATCGATTCCCATTACAACGATCCGGACACCCGTGGCAACGTCCGTCAGCACGTAGGGATACGGTGCTTGCAGACATCGATCACTGGAAACTAGTTCTCGCGTTTGTAAAGGCCGCTCGTAATTGTCGATTTTTATTGAAATATTCAAAGCTAAAAGAAAAACGTCTCGCGCGTTACACTCCAGGTGTAAACAAACGATCGGTAATTGAAACAAACAGTCACGAACAACCGCATACCGATATCTCGTTCCCGAGTGTACCGCGAACGATCCGATTAAATTCTCCGCTATCGATGAATCGCTCCGAGGCGAACCGATCGTTCGATCGGTTTAATAACCGGTCGCAGCGAGCGAGACTCCGAATGGCTTTCCTGTCCCCGACATCCGGTTCACATGGTAATCGGCCGATCGTGGCGAGTCAGCGTGCCGTCGGGACGTTAATCGTTAATCATCGATCTCTCGTTGCTCGCGCGGCCGTCTAATCGATATATACATACATATACTACTCTCCTTCGATTAGAAGCGAATACGCGGAAATTCCCCGAACGGATCCGGCAGAACGGAAAAAAAGGTTCCACGCGACGGACAGAGAAAAAAGAAGAAGAAGAGATCCAGTTTCCCGAGACGCGTGTACGATTTCCGTTTCGCCGAGCGATTTCCGGTTTACGGTCGAACGGCCGCCGCTCTAGACTGGCACGCACAGTCTGCCTGTCCGCCGCGCGTTTTCGGGCGTGTGCGTACACACGCGACGAGCCAACAGAGGACGACGGGGAGGAGAGAATCAATCTTGGATTCGCTGACAGAAAACAAACCTCGAGGCGAAGTTAATTCAGTTGCAGTTGTAGGTTATCTTCGGTTTGTACGACAGTTGGGAATATGTACGGCCACATCGGTAAATCCCGTACGGTTCTGCAGGGCCGAACGGAAGAGTCACCGGATTTACCATCGCGACGTCCTACGTTTTCGACTCCCGAGAAAATCGGATACTCTGGTTGGACCCTCGGTTCCCTCCCTTCTTCCCCCTCTCTCTCTATCCGTCTCTCTTTCTCTCTCCTCCTATATCTTTATTCTCCTTTCTAGCCGCCGAGGGGGCTTCGCTCGTCCTTCTCAATGTTTCGATCCCGCGGATTAATCGTCGCAACACCTATTCGTCGTTCGTTAGCGGTTCAACGGCGACCGACGGATCCAGAGGATGAATCGTACAAAGACTACGAAGAGACCGAGCGACCAGTAGCCCCTCCCTCCTCTTTAACCGACTCGGACAGGAACGACGGCGAGGCCGGAGTGGCGCAGGTCGGGCGCCATCTGCAATTCCAATTCTGATTCTGGTAGCCGTGCACGGTGTCCTCACACGCCCCCACTTCCTTCGCCTGGTCTCATCCTGAAGCCCTCGGACCAGCAGGAGCTGAACAGTTTGAAATATTTATTTTTCCATGATATCCGTACGCTGATCGTCGCCGTCGACGATTTTCCGTCGCGTTCATTTACCGTAGGGTTGGTTCCCCCCTCCCCCCGATGGAAACCATAGGATCCGTGAAAGCATCGACACGATAAACATCCCTCGTCCGGGATCCGTTCGAACAGGTTCTTAAATGTCTTGGGAATTAACGTCGATGATTACAATAATTAATTATGGGAATATGTACTCTTGAGAGATCTATACGGAATTTTGTTTGGCTGTCGAACTCTTATTGTTCCTCTGAATGGAAGAACGCGGAAAATATTGCTTAATTATTTATTAACAACTCGGCTATAGATAGCCTGTCATTTGCATCGGTGAATGTACTTTGTTCCGGGAATTTTATAAGTGACTTTGGTAAGCTCTTAGTTGTAAACGTGTTTGTGATTGTTAGGACTTGTTAATGGAACCTGCAACCGGCAAACCTGTATACTTTTGTTTATTATTTTATCGTGACATCTTTCTAGACAAGGTGTATTTTATTGTTGATCAGTTTATACTGTTGTGTGGAGGAATTATTAAGAAATGCTTATTGTTTGACGGGAATATTGACGTTACTATTATATTCCATGCTACGTTTTCGTGGATTAATCTACGCGAGGTTTCCCCTTCTTTTAACCTGCACCTCCTACTTTGGAAGATTCGACGCTATCAGATTACAGGCCACGGTACAATCGCATATCCGACATTTATAGTTCGCTTCGGTTCGAACTATTTTCCAAATAATTCCCGGCAGAATGTCATGGTTTATTTAGCGTGTACACAGCACTGTTTCTTTTATCCACTAATCGCACTCACGTAGATTCGCTGCGTGACATCACACGTGTGCGTACCTCGCACGTATGTGCATTGCTATAGAAGCTATGCCGGAGTAACTTTTGAATCGATGTTTAAATAAAATAAAATTAAATGAAAAATGAAATAAAATTGAGAACGTTCGTGGACGTGCCTCTATAATTGTTGCAGAATTTTTTGTAATTAAAACGGATACGAGGAAAGTTGATACACGAAGTCACGTTGACATATAGAAACAATGATAAAAAAATATATGGTGATTAGGTAGGTAGACTTTTTAATTAATTGGTTGTTATAGTGGTGACTCGAAATAATGAAATCGAGTTAATCGGAGATCGAGAAACGATTTGTTTGTTAGAGCTACCTATTAACCTAGAAAATATAACTAATTAAGTCCGTGCAATGGTGTTCTTGCTGTTCGATCGAACGTTCGATTCAGATGAATTATTAGTGGCAACTGTGGCCGAAAGTTCTTTCTACGTGTCAGTTCTAAGGAAATAAATAGTACGATCTTTCAGTGGTACGCGTACGGACGTTTCTTTCTAGAGCATTCCGACGATAAGATAAAACAACTCGATAGAATACATATGTACGTGTGTATGGTCTTTTGGTATTGACCAATTGCTGAATAAATTAAACAGCTTTTTGTGATTTTCGTATTATATAAATGGGAGACAATTGTTTATTAATTATCGCTTCGTTGAATTTGAAACAAACTGATGTTAAACCTTAGGATGGGAAGAGGTGATTATTAATTTTATTAATACTAAATTTGAAAGGGATGTGAAATTAAATACGAAATAATTCGAACATAATTAGCGTTTCCATTTTTTTCGAAAGAAATCTTTTTTTTAGAACATTTTTCTATTGGAATTATTTATTAATTAATGTTTAATATAATATCTATTATTAGTGTACATCTGCTTCCTCGGTGTTATAGATATAGATATAATATTTGGTCCGAAAATATGACTAAAATTTTCGTTGGACCACCATTTTGCAACTTTCATTTCTACCGGTTGAAATAGATGTGTAACCAGGCTAATTGCGATTTATGAAATTTGAAGAAGTACTTGTAAAATAAAATTAATAAAACTTTCCGATCGATTTAATAAAACGAAATTATTTGAGTGTCATATTAGATACGAAAATAGAGTTGAACAATAAAGTAGGATAGGTTATTAATATGAATAATATAATCATGAAGATTTACTTTGAAATCAATATTATATCGATTATCTTCGGTTTGGTACGTGTCTATACATTGACGTTTTTCAAGTGTACAGGAAGTAATTAACGTAATTGAAGGTTGCCGTTCTTTTTGTTGTAGAACAGAGGATAAGGAAATATAAACAATCCTATATATTTGATATTATTTATAATTAACGTTTTTATAAAAATCTTTATTTTCTGTAACAAAAGTGTAAGTGTATATAATGTCAAATGTATGTTCTGTTAATGCAGGTTTCCAATGTTACAATTGGAATATATTAATTTCATTGTTGTTGCAATGTATTAGTTTCAATTGCTTACAACCTACAAATTAAATGCTATTTTTCCCCTTCAACCAGTAATGTATATTATTCGTATATATCTTTAATACTTTGATTGTACATCAAAAGAATTGCCTTCTAGTCACTTCAGCTGTTCCTTCAAGTTGTCTGCCAATTTGTTCATAAATTCAAATGTTTCTAAGTAATCAGATCTAGTAACATTATTCATGCCTTTAATACAAATTGCAAGATCCTTAGTCATAAAACCTGATTCAATAGTATTAATGCAGACTTTCTCCAAAGTTTCTGCGAATGTCTTTAAAGACTCATTTTTATCTAGTTTCGCACGGTGAAGCAAACCTCTTGTCCATGCAAAGATCGAAGCAATGGGATTAGTGGAAGTCTCTTTTCCTTGCTGGTACTGACGATAATGTCTAGTAACAGTACCATGGGCAGCTTCCGCTTCTACTGTACGACCATCTGGACAAATCAGAACCGAAGTCATCAAACCTAGGGATCCGTATCCTTGTGCCACAGAATCAGATTGAACATCTCCATCATAATTCTTGCAAGACCATACAAAACCACCCTCTGACTTCATTGCATACGCTACCATATCATCGATTAAACGATGCTCATACCAAAGCTTTTTAGCTTCAAACTGTGTTTTATATTCTTTGTCATATATTTCCTGGAAAATGTCTTTGAACCTTCCATCATACTTCTTAAGAATTGTATTCTTTGTTGAAAGATACAAAGGATAATCGTTCGACAGAGCATACTGGAAAGAGCTGTGAGCAAAAGCACGAATACTTTCATCCGTATTATACTGAGCTTGAGCAATTCCAGGGCCCTTAAAGGAGTGAACTGTATGTTGAATTTTTTCTCCATTATCCCCAGTCCACGAGAGTTCAAGTTTGCCTGGTCCAGGTACTACAAAATCTACGGCTTTATATTGATCCGCATGAGCGTGTCTACCAATAATAATTGGTTTGGTCCAGCCAGTTACTAAACGAGGGATATTTTTACAGATGATGGCCTCACGGAAAACTGTGCCACCCAAAATATTTCTGATAGTACCATTTGGACTTTTCCACATTTGTTTTAACTTAAATTCTTCTACTCTCTTTTCATCGGGTGTAATAGTAGCACATTTAATTCCTACATTGTATTTCTTAATAGCTTCTGCACATTCCACAGTTACTTTGTCGTCAGTTTTATCTCGGTTTTCTATGCCTAAATCATAAGTGTGCAATTCGATATCTAAATAAGGTAAAATCAGTTTTTCTTTAATAGAATCCCAAATGATTCTGGTCATTTCATCTCCCAAAACATCAACGACAGCTCCTGCCTAAAAGAAATCAATTGAAATCAATGAAAAAGTAAATTAAAAAAAAAAATATATATATAAAAACTACTTTAATACGAAAACTATTATTTCTCGAAGTAATTAAACTAAAAAAAAATTCTGTTTGTGATACGATCAACGCCAATATAAAAGTTTATAGATACACATATGTATAGTATCACAGGTGTTAATGATATAGCACTATTAGTCACTCACCTTTATTTTAGCCATTGTCACAGATGAAACACTGAACGTCCTAACGAATGAATGTGTGGTTTGGCAATGAGACGAGCGAATCTTTAATGATAATATTCGCGATAAAGTAGCGCTGTTACTAGCTGATTCGATGTTCGCTACACTCCTTATGAAATGTAGATTCGCTCTAACTAAACAGTGGGGCAAAAACATGGCAACCGTTCCGTCGTTACCTACTTTTCACTTTCCGTTATTCTCGAGATCTCCACGTCGTACGATCGCAAAATCTTTATCTGTTATCTTCTTGACCATAAAATTTAACTTCGTACGAATTATCGCTAGCGTTACATGTGTTACAGTTATTTTAGACAGTTTATCATAATACGCTTATTATACGAAACGAAATTTTCGTAATCGTTATAAATTCTTTTTTCTCAATCTGCTCTACTTTACGAAAAATTACAAATTGTATCAACGATCGATACGTACATGAGAACGATTAAATCGATAAATCATTTCGTTTAGAAGAAAACATAGTACAGCTCCTCTTATCTACTGAAAAATTCCTGTTATCTGTGGAGTTTGAACCGTAATGAGTAAACAATATTTACGTACGAAAATTTGAATGCTGTTAGTGCAGAATTTTTCGACGAACATGTTCGTAATTTCGTTTGTGCTCTCGATAGAAAAATACGTGCACGCCTACAGTGGAGATTTCCCATTTTACGATCACATTCGTCGAAATATTCCGAACAAAGAGTAAGGTTTCAAAATTATTTTATTAATCGTTGATCGTACAAATGATTAAAATGTTTAGTACAAATAAATAATATTCGATTAACATATGGTGGTCTCAGATGAAGTGTTCCAAACGAAAGAATTTAGTTTCTAAGTTATCGTAATCCACTCGTGTTTCCTTCGTTACGACTGTGTCGTCTTAATTACTAAATCATGTGTTCTCTATGCAGATGAGACGACAATAATATCCGATTCTGACGTCAGCGATTCCAAACACAATGGACACGTTTTCAAAAGACATTTTCCTGTTCTATTTTTGAGTACCTTTTTCTATATCCGCTGAGAATCTCTTGTGCAATAAGAATTATCGATTATCACGTTTGTAATTAATATTCAAATGTTTTGCACGCTATGACGTTAAAACCGGTTATTGCGCCATCTACGGTGAAACATCCAAGCTACTGACGGGAATATTGGATGATAGTTCCAGTGTTTTGCCGTAGATGGCACTTGACAAATTTTTAAACGTAAAGGACTATGTATGTGTATTAAAAAATGTTTAGTATATAGTGTACAATATTGTCTGGAGGAACTCAATAAACAAGAATTATGATTTATATAACAATTTTATATTTTTCAGTATTATACTATAATAATTCTAACGCATGGTATACTAAGTTTTAGACATTTGACAAAAACTTTAAATGTCCCAGTAATATAACAAAACTAATGAGTCTAAGTATTATGTTGTTGCCAAAACAGTTGGATTTTCACAGTCACACCGTGTAAATAAATTAAATGACAAAGGATTGTATTATGTTCTTGAAATGTAAACTTTCCATTCAAACTTTTCCGCCATTAAATCTGGAACTTTAAAGAAAACTGTTTCACACACATAATAAGAAATTATGCAACTATGATGGTAGAACAAATAACTGATAATTATTCAAAAGATTTATCGACGGACATAAACGTATACTTTAATTATTGTTTTTCTAGTGAAACGGTTAGATTGGTTGTATGTAGTGTCCGAAATTAGACCTCTAACCTCTTCGAAGAGATAATGAAATGCTAAACTCCCGATGACTTTTCATTTTGAGAATTATTTCTGTTTCGTTAGCGTCAGAAATGATTCTACTTAGAAGATTATTTATAAAAGGTATCATTTGTCAGAGATTAGAATATCGTACTCCAATAATAAAACATAGGCAAATATTTTATACATCTTTGAAACCGTCGATCCGAATCAACGGAAAAACATGTATATTTTCTACGTTAAGATATCGTTGCAAGAGTGCCGAGCAAGCAAAAATTTCAAATGCAACCGTACCTCCTGCGACGAGAGCAAAGAAAATATCGGAACTTAGAAGCCTGATCAAGTTAGCTGCACCTGAAAAATGGAGATTGTTTGGTGCCATTGCATTTCTAGTAGTTTCATCTGCTGTTACAATGGCAGTACCATTTTGTTTAGGAAAAATCATTGATATCATCTATACTAATGACATAGAGAACATGAAAAAAAATCTGAATCAATTATGCATCATTTTGTTTGGAGTATTCGTTATTGGAGCTATATGTAACTTTGCCAGAGTGTACTTGATGACTACAACTGGACATAGAGTCACTCAGTCTTTAAGAAAACAATTGTACAGTGCAATCTTACGTCAAGAAACTGCAATGTTTGATAAATGTGGCACAGGAGAACTAGTAGGCAGATTATCTGGTATGTTCTTTATTTTCACACACATATATATATCATACATTATTGATTTCTTAATTTTAGGAGATACCCAACTTGTAAGCTATGCCTTAACTAGCAACATATCAAATGGACTACGTTCTGCTATTATGAGCATTAGTGGAATGGCCATGATGTTCTATGTTTCGCCTACATTGGCTGGTGTTGGTTTAAGCATAGTGCCACCAATTGCTGGTTTAGCTATAGTTTTTGGTCGGTATTTGAAAAAAATATCTAAAGATATACAAACCAATTTAGCTGCATTAAACACAATAACCGAAGAAAAGATTTCTAATGTAAGAACAGTGAAAGCTTTTGCCAAAGAAACATCTGAAATTAAACGCTATAATTCCCAGTTAGAAAAAATGCTTAGAGTGTGTTACAAAGAAAGTTTGTATAGAGGAATATTTTTTGGACTGACCGGTTTCTCAGGAAATGCAGTTGTTCTTTCTGTTTTGTATTATGGCGGTGTTATGGTCTCTGATTCTTCTATTACAGTTGGAAATTTAAGTTCTTTCTTATTATATGCAGCATACGTAGGTATTTCTTTAAATGGATTATCCTCATTTTACGTTGAATTAAATAAAGCACTAGGTGCAAATACACGTATTAATGAATTAATTCAAAGACAGCCAGAGATACCTATTCAAGGTGGTAAAATTTTAGATAAAGAACTATCGGGTGATATTGAATTTCGAAATCTGAGTTTTGCTTATCCTACAAGAAATAATATACATGTTTTGGATAACTTCAATTTAAAAATCCCAAAATGTACAGTAGTTGCTATTGTTGGTTCATCAGGTTCTGGAAAGTCTACGATAGCTTCACTTCTATTAAGACTTTATGATCCAGATTCAGGATGCATACTTTTAGATAATCATGATCTTAGGTCTCTTGATCCTACGTGGGTAAAATCTCAAATGAGTATTGTTTCCCAAGAGCCAGTTCTATTTAGTGGCACAATACGAGAGAATATATTGTATGGAACAGAGGATTCAACGAAATGTGACATAGAAGATGTTGCACAGAGTGCATATGTTTCACAATTTTCAAAATACATGCCAAATGGTTTAGATACTATGATCGGGGAACGAGGCATTACACTCAGTGGAGGACAAAGACAAAGAATTGCTATTGCTAGAGCATTGATAAGGGTAAGACCATTTGTAAATTGATATTTATCTATCTACTTATGTAAGTTTTATTTTAAAGTAACTTTGTATTTAGCAACCAAAAATATTAATCTTGGACGAAGCAACGAGCGCGCTAGATGCAGAAAGTGAACATTACGTTCAGCAAGCTCTAAAAAATGCTGTTAAAGGACGCACTGTATTAACAATAGCCCACAGACTTAGTACGATAAAAAATGCTGATCAGATTATAGTTTTGAACCAGGGACAAGTGGCAGAAACTGGAACGTACAAAGAACTTATGGATATAGATAATGGTCACTTCCATAAATTGGTGCAGCATCAGACATTTACCTAAATCTGCATACTACTAAACTAATTAGGAATTGAGTAAATTCAACAGGAATTGGATTGAAATCATGAACAAAGGATATTGAAAATCACATTACACTTGTAATAAATAATTAGTAAATTTATTAATTTAATTTCTGAAATACAATATCTTATTCTGTAATTTATTAATTACGTTTTAATTATTGATGATTCCTTTATACCAGTGACATTTGTTAAGAATGTTTTTAAATAATATGAAAAAGGTGTGTACTTAAATAACTCTTACAATTACTGACTTTATTATTTCATTATTTACTTTTCCGTTTTTCATCTGCAGGATGTATAAACTCGTTGATAAGATATATCGATACATCAACAAAATTCGGAGGTGGAAATGAAATTTATATTCAATATGCTCTGTTTAATCTAATAAAATAATTTGGGCAACGCATGAAGTACTTATTAACAGGTTGTAACTTGTGTTAATACAAAAATCACAAAGCCCTGTGTACGTATGTGTGTATATATATCATTTCTGATCTAAGGTGTAAGGCAGGTATTATAAATAATTCCACTTTGGTAATAATTTTTAATATATTTTCCTATAAAATAATGTACACTGCTATTTTAAGCTATCAATGTATCTTATATATCGTCGATCTATGTTATCTTTAAATTAATATCCCATTACTACAATTATATGAGAATAATCTACTTCAAACCCTGTGTATAAGTAAAAATATTCATTATAACACACGATTAGAAGTAAATTGTTTCAATTAAATTAGTTGAATTTCTGTTTTCAATCATTACACGGGTCTGTTGAATACTACATGTTTTTTTCAGGAAATGAAAGAACATTATTATACCCTTGTTATCCAATAAGTATTCATCTATAATTTCTCTATGAAAAAACATAGCAAGGAATAAAGAAAGCAATAAAATTTATTTGTCTAACATGAAAAAACGATTGATACTTTTTAATCTTGCTATATCTTATACTTTTCTATGTAGGAAATATGTGTAACAAGGACATTCATTAATTAATTACATCTTGAATCATAAAATGGAATTGATCCTTCAATTTCATTTACGCTTATTATAATTGGAACATCCTTAATCTTCAGTCATCTGTGGGAAAACTGTGCCTAACAAGTTGTGAAGTTTTAAAAATTGACGCATTTTATTAATTACCAATTAACTCACCAATTATTTCATAAAATTTCAAAATATTTGCTTATATAAAACATTTATTAGCTGAACACTGAGAACCTGAATTTGGAATGCAATTCAAGCTATGGTCATACAAGAAATTAGCTCCTTTCACAGATAAAAAGTATTTTAAAACACCAGAATGCATATTTCAAATGCTCTTTGTTCACAGAACTATCACACGTCACATTTGTTAGGAGCTACATTAGAATTTCTTATGCTCCGGTCACAAGCACAGCCATACCCTAAATAGAAACTTTATTTGTATAAATTTATGACGAAACTTTTTACAATTCGACTTGAGCAGAAACTCAAATCGTAGTTACAACTGGTCGTTAATAGTATAACATCTTGGGAGTAGGTAGTTCTTTGCTTTCTACAGGAGCTTAGAAATTCATACGCACAAGTTTCTGTACAAGTAAATACCAAAATTTATCAAATTTAATTGTAATTATAAAGTCAATAAACCAGTAAATAATACATAATTGTACAATTCTCTGTGACTTTTATACTATTTTCTCATGTTTTATATGTCGAATCGTGTAATAGAATTAATAAAAATGACACTTCAATTATAATAAGAATTTTCTTACGTAGACAAGTTTTCATCCTGTTTGTTTCATGTTTTTTAAGTAGAACAAATTCGAGCATTAAAAGGAATTGAACAATCAATTTAAACATTATTAACTTTGCGATGGATGAGTTATTTCTTGTTCCATTGGTTCATCATCTTGTTGAAACATTGATGAAGTTTCTTCATCATCTACTTCCATCAGTTCTGCTGTATTTTCTTCTTTTTTATTTGTAACAGTTTCCATTATCGTGTCATTATCTTCTACATTAGATGCGATAGTAGCTATATTATTACCTTGTAATTCTATCATATCACTGCTTTCAATAGACATTTTTTCTTCGCATTCTGACTGACACGCAACTATAGGGTTTTGATTCTCAGACTCTTCTAGAAGTTCAACAATGGGTGTAGAATCTTCCTCTTTGACACTGACAGGTTCTGCATCTTTAGGTTCTTCTATGATAGGAATTGGTTCAGGTACTATAGATTTAATTACTCTGGCATCATCTTCTATAGCTTCCGTTATAGTCAAACTTTCCTTCTCTTGGTGTTCGCTAGTACTTTCCTTTATATCATCTTCAGAACATGGTTCCTCCACTATAGGTTTTAATTCTTTAATTAATTGTACTTTTCTACTTTGATCTTTCACATTTTTCACATCTGTAGATGGATTTTTGGATATACTTGCAGATGAAGTTCCAACTGAAACTGTTTCAGCAGCTGATAAGTGTAAATTACCAATAAGTTTATTCGAATTACTTGCCGAAGAAGTATCTCCTGTGCTAGTATCGTTTGAAGGTAAAGTCTCTTTCTCATCTATATTTGTACCAGGTGCATCAGTAATTGTTTCTGTATTAACTGCATTAATGCTGGACTTCGCAGTATCTCCAAAATTCATATCAGAAGTATTTAATAAATTATCAACCACTGGATCCATTGATTCTTTATTATTTATTGATTTAGATTCCATGTCAGACTTAATCGATACGTCGTTAACCTTATTTGGTCCTTCTTGTACATGTGCCTGCATCGAACCAACTTTCATCTTCTCGTTCACTTTAGAATTATCTAAATAAAATTTGGATGATTTATTTTCACTTGAGCTGAAGTCCTTTGTTTGAAAAGTTGTTTGTAATTTCCTTGTTGAGTCTACACCATCTCCATCTTCATTCTCCAAGTCTAAACTAGGTTGAGAACTAGTATCCTCGTTCATTATACCTTCTGGGACATCATTTGTTATTCCAGAAGTTTCAGAAACTATAGACGACAAATTTTGTATAGTAGGTTCTATTTGTGGCTCTTGAGTCTGTGTTTGAGATGTTAAATTCGAAACACCAGAAAATTCTGACGTATTCGGTACAAAATTAGATCCAGTTATATCTGCCTTGGAGGACATTGATTCAGCCTTCTCTTGAGAAACTTCTTCTGCGCCAAATACATTTTTTGCAACAGCGGTAGTTGGTACGACAGTCTGTAACATGGGTGCTTCATTTTCAACAGTGTGTACGCTAATAGTAACGGTAGAAGGGCAGTCCTTTTCCCAATATTCCATTTCTACATCCTGAGGGGGTTGCGTGGCAGAAGTATCTTCGTCCACAGATCCATTTACCATACCATCTCCATTTTCATTTCTCCTGGCAATTGGTCCTGGTTCTCTAGTAGAAACAACCAAAATATTCTTTTCTATGGCACGCATGAATTTGTCAACCCTATTGTATTCCTTACGCGGTGCTGTTAGTAGTTCGCAGATTCTCTGGACAGTGAACGGTGCATTTGCAAAGGATTCCAAACGTTCCAAAAGATTGCTCTTCATGGTGTCATAATTAAAATGCTCGACGTTAGGGCATGGTGCAAGTTCCAGGGTTGGACAACTCTCGTAAAAGTCAGTCATCACGCGGGTAAGCTTTTCCCGAAACAACGTTTTAATCAGTGACCACTGATAAACAGGATCACCGGTTTTCGCGACCCAACACAAATAGTCTTCTAGCTCTCGAGGTATCTCGCTCGGACGCATTTTCTGAAACTCGTCGAGCGCCTGCAACACCTCCTCCAAATTTTCCATGTTCTCCGCCTACTACCCCCGCTCTGCCTCCTTCGTTTCCCGAAGAATTTTCGTCGACACTTTTCCGCAAAAATTCTAAAAATTGTTAGCAGTGAAACTTTATACAGGAGAAACAACGAAAAACGCAAACACACCGGGCACTGCACAGCAACAATAAAAGGATGGGGGAACGAAGCAGGGGTACCAATCATTCGAAAAACATGTCATCGTGACAGCGTTGGTTAGCTTTCAGAAACTTAATTGCATTATATTATTATACGTTCGGCCGAATGATCCTCCCTTTATATAAATTTACCGTTCAATTTTTATAATTTACCTTTATTCCGAATATTCCCGTCGACTGAAACTTGTCTTTCTTTCATTATACATCGAAATATGGAATATATTGATTTATAAAATTAAATTTACATCACTAAAGAACTATGCGGGTATACATATATATATTTTCGTTCTAGAAATATTTTATTTGTAATCGCGATGATACAACGTTAAATTTGGATTTCATAATTCTATATCTACTACAAAATTGAATGGGGCGAATGACGATCAGTTATTTTTAATAACGTTACTGTAAAAGAAAGAAAGTAACTATTTCATTTTCTACACTTATATAGTGGTACTAATAATGTCTAAACACACGTAGTTTATTATAGAACAATTACAAATTAATTAACTGTGGAAATTTAAAACATAGTAGGACCGAAAAAATAATTTGTATTAAAAATTTCAATGATTTACGAGACATTCAATAATATAAAATATAATTTTAAACGAAAAAATCTATTGATTTTCGACAATATATTAAATAAAAGATATCGTAATTTGGTAAGCGAGATAAAAATTCAGTTACCGTTATAATTAAATATTTGTTGCACAAGATGGAATTTCTATATTCTATATTATCAAAATAATCGTACACGATAAATTATATGTAAATGAAGGTGGGGAAATTAATGTACAACTTTATATAGATTCTGAAATATCACATTTCATAGATATTATATGGATTTATTTCAACATACCGTACGATTTTGAACTTTGATTGGACATTAAGATTTGGTAACATGTACATGTATAAACAATCATGTTAATCGAGTAAAATGACATGCGTAAATTCTTAAATTTTATAATATATCATCTTAATAATCATACAAGGAATAAATATAATTGTTCGAATATAATTATGCATTTGAAAGTTACAAAAATACCATTTGTATTTCAGTCTTATTCATGATTGTAGTAAAAACAGACTTCTTATGACAAGGTCCAACAGTGTTCTACCAAGAGATACTTCTCCAATACTAACAGTAATTAATCACATAACATGTGTCTCTTTCAAATGCACAACTAGTAGTCGGTAAATAAGAAACGATACATGGTAGATCATTTTTTTTTTTCAAATTAGTTGGAAGCTTTTTGGAGATTCATTGCTTATAACATTTAACATAATAGATACCGTATTACAATATAAATATGATGTTTCTATATTCATATGCGTATAATTCCAATGGCATTTCATTGAAAAGTTAAGGTAAATAAGTAACATAACAAAAAAAGTAATACTACAAATATTGCATATTACTTGAGAATATTGTAGAATAACGGTTAAGAAATATGCAATATTTAAACTTTAATGTTTAGAAAAAGAGTATCCATTTTAATGGCTTACATTTACATAATTCTATTTCCATAATTTTTCTGAAACAACTTGATAATGTTTATATATTAATTAAATAAAAATATAAATTAAACAAATAATAACAAAATTATTGAGTTAACTTCAACTAAAAAATAAATATATATAATTTAACAAAAAGTTCACAAATATATATAACATTACAATTATGCAGAATAGCAGGTGTGCTTGATATTAGGAAGTTGGCGGTGAATTAATTTTAATATATATATATATACATACACATATATGTATATATGTATATATGTATATATATTGCGCTATAGATAAAATTTCAACAATGACAAACTTATATATAAATTAGCTTGGTTAAAGACTTAGTAATGGTCATAACTTCAACCTATACAGAGTTTTCTTACTTATAACTATTCAATAAAATTTGTTGTTAATAATGAATTTATAGTTAAACTGATATTATCATATATTGATATCTAATACTTTTTTTTATACATTTTGATTATTTAAACATCAACCACCATCTTCTTATGTATATCTGTATTACCGACAACCTAAAATTATACATTGCAAACATATTATTAAATTATTATGTATAATTTTAATCGCTTCAGAAAGAATACTTACAGAACAGAATTCCTCGAAACTAATTTTCCCATCCTCATCTTTATCAGCAAATAATATTGTTTTATCAACTATTTGCTGCAGTTGTGTGTCTTTCAAATTATTGCCTACCATCATTTTCAATACCTGGAACAATTCTCCATTGCTTATGAAACCATCGTTATCCATATCATAAATTCTAAAAGCGAATCTTAATTTGCTTTCTTTATCACCCTATAATAAAAGGAACACATGTTTAAAGACATGTTAGTCACCAACACATTGAAATATGTTTTAGCTTCTTAACAGCCTTTATAAGAGTCAAATCATTAATATTTTTACATTATGCGTTTAATAATCTGTATTATATACCTTAACACTGAACTGTGAAACACCATGAATAAATTCTTTAAAGTCTACTTCTCCATTACCATCTGCATCAAATATATCAATAACACGTTGAACTAAGGGATTTTGTTGTAATTCTGGCAAGGACATAAATTCATCGATACTTAAAGCTCCACTATTATCCAGATCCAACTTCCGAAATCGTTTTCCCAATCTTCTAATTTCGTCAACATCAACTAAGATATTAATTAATTTTGTGTTAAAAAAAATTCTTCAATAAGATAACTTGGATAACAACTATATTATTTATATTTCTAAACTTGTATTAACATGCATATATAATTGTAATATAATACAAATAGTTAGAGTAACTGAAACTTTATGAGTGCTATGTTTAGTTAGTGATAAAAATAAATTAATATCAGTGAATAAATTGAAAAGGGAAAGAATTTAGAAATTATATACGTCATGATAATAATTTTACTTCAAAATAGATAAAATATTGTCGCGTTACGTTCTCGATAACGCTAAACTGAAAAAATTTAAACTATTTAAATAGAAAAAATTGCGCGAATCAAATAGGTTACTTGAAGTAGGCCAAAAATGTTATTTGATATTGACTTACAGTTCGAGCATAATTCCATAGGCAATGAGCTTTCGTTACCCTGAAAGAACAAAAATAAAAAATCACATATTTTGTTAACAAAATATATAACTAACTTTGATAACGTCTGCCACCATATAATGGAATGTTTTTTTTAAAGGAGCAGTACAGAAACACGATGAAATGCATAATAACACTTTAACTAATTACGTCGTGGAATTAAAAGAAATAAAAATGTAATAAAACACAATTACCATCGTAAAATCGATTCAGTAGATTTCTATTAGAAATTCAGGAGGAAACAGCAAAATTGATCAGCAGACACTATTTTACGGTTGATGATCAATGGAAAAGCGCGAAACACAGACAGGAAACTCTAAGGAAAATTTGAATTCGTGTGAAATGTTGTGCCCAGCATTGCGTGCGCGCGCGCATGCATATAAATATATTAACAAATAACTTATATATATGTATATGTATACATATATGTATATTTACAATAATTATTCATGATTTTGTAATTATACTTCAAATTTATTAATTTTTATAAAACAGCCAACATTTATGAAATATTATGGAAGATATATAACAATTAAAATATAATTTTTCTATTTAATAATTGCAACGCAATCTTATCTCCAATTTAGGGCAAGAATAGAGCGAAATAAAATATTCTAGCTTTTCTGGAAACGCATTTTTTCCTCTTCTTCTTAAAGACCTATCAAGTTGTGCCATGAGACAGTGGAAAAAGAAATGAATTGTAAAAATGCAAAATTATAGAAGCAATAGTATACTATACAAATGTATACCGTACAAGCAATACGGTATAGGTACATTGAACAAATGCAGTAATTAACATTTGTAACTTATTTTATGTTTCGATTAAATAATTCATTAAGAAAGAACCGGAATGTATATGCTTTCACTTATGAAGTATGAATATTTAAACGCCACATCCCTCGCAAGGATGAATAGTTATCAAGGACTTTGGCTCAGATTTATTTCTGGCAGATGTGAACCTGCCTAGCGTAAAATAAACCAATGAAAGTTTCATCACGTGGTCGCAAGTGTCGCCATTGTGTTGTTTCACTCCAATCATAAACAAGGTATACCTCAGTTCCACAGATGGCTCTTAAATCGTCCAGTGTTTTAAAGATTTAAATTGAACATGTCAGTTGGATGGATCAAGGAAATAAAAGAGTCGGAGAATTTTCTTTACTGCTATATAACGATTGATTGGTGTGTTTAAAATTTGTCAGATGTACAATATTCACAATTGTCGCAGAAAGATATTTTAAAGTAAGAAAAAAGTGAAATTCTTTTATACTGTGTAACAACGTAAAATCTGTTTCACGAGATTTATATTGAACTGCTTAAACTTCATTGAAACAAAAGTAAAGAATAGGAGCTATATTAATATTCCTTCCTGTGTTAAAGGTAAAATATTTTATTTTCTTATAATTAAAACATAAATTTTACACCACTTATTATCCAGAACCTTACTTGTACGATAAATCTCTATCCTGTGGAAAATTACAAATATAAAACTAAAGAGAAGGTAATTTTTCTAGGGTATAATAAGTCATGGCACTCAGAGACGCCTTTAAGTTGTCTCAGAATATTCCATCTGATTATAAAGAAATTGTTCTTGACACTTTATACAAAATGGAAGAACACGTTGACAATAGAGGGCCAAGGTATATATTAAACTTATATCAGAAACAAACATCAGAAATTTATGATTTTATTTTATAGATACCAATGGAATTTAAATGACTTTGAAATTGGTTCGCCATTGGGTCGTGGTAAATTTGGACGTGTGTATTTAGCTAGAGAAAAAACCACACAGTATATGGTTGCTTTAAAGACTTTATACAAAGTAGAATTAATGAAGGGTCGTGTGGAGAAACAAGTAATGCGTGAAATTGAGATTCAAACCCATTTGAGGTGATACATGAAGCTATAATATATGTTCTTTTAAATTTGAGCACATTGTAATGTTTCATTTTTAGGCATCCTCATATTCTTCAAATGTTGACGTATTTTCATGATCATAAACGCATTTACCTTGTATTGGAATTTGCAGCTAGAGGAGAACTATATAAAGAACTGAAACGTCAACCAAATGAAAGATTCAATGAACACTTGTATGTATTTTCAAATTAATATTTTTAAAATTCTGCTACATTTTAAATTAATCTTATAATATTTCTTAGATCTGCAAAATATACTTTTCAAGTTGCGGATGCTTTAGAATATTGTCATAGGAACAACGTAATTCACAGAGATATAAAACCAGAAAATTTGTTGCTTACATATGATGGGGATGTAAAGTTAGCAGACTTTGGGTGGTCTGTCCATGCACCATCATCAAAGTGGGTATATTTGATATTAAAGATGTTGGAAGAGAATGAAAAAGAACTAATGAGAATATTGGTAATTATAGGAGGAACACTCTTTGTGGAACATTAGACTATTTACCACCAGAAATGGTAACTGGACAAACATACGATATATATGTTGATCATTGGTGCCTTGGCATTCTGTGTTATGAATTTCTAGTTGGTAAACCACCTTTTCTCAGTGATTCCCAACAAGAAACCTATGCTAAAATAAAGACGTTAAATATACAATGGCCGTCGCAAATAACGCCTGGTGCTAAAGACCTCATATCAAAGGTAATATAATAATTTGTTTTCTAATTGTATTTATAATCTTATGTTCACGTGAATTGTACCTTATATTTCTTTGCAGTTAATAAAACGCAAAAGTTCGGAAAGAATTTCTATGGCCGCTGTCAAAAAACACTTTTGGATTCTAAAACATAAGGACGCACGTTCATGAAAAATATTTAATCTTGTTCTTCTAAATAATTTTATAAAAGTATTTCGTATAACTGTAACAAGTCTACAATTTTTTAAATACATAGATTATACATTGTATACCAATATAGATAATATAACAGATAATAGATATAAGGAAATGAACATGACTACTTCTTTAGATAAACTAAGTGTTTTAATTACATTGAACAAAATAATTTTAAATATTTTCCTAAAAATTATCTTTTGTGAAATATTCATTAAAATTAGTGTGTACGAGTAGATTCACTATGTTCCTCTGTTATTATACAAACATAACAATTATAATTTGTAACGATATTCAAAAGTGGTTGAAGCACTAATATAATTTTTAAGGCCAATCAAGGTTGATACCTGTTACATCTAATGCAACTATATCAACTTCAGCTTTAAGAATATCGCATAAACTAGGTTTGGTTCGTCCAAAATCTCCATGTACGAATTCCTTAACGTATGTACCAGCTTGCGTTTTAATATCCAACACGAAAAACATACTGGGATCTTCGCTTGCAGTTGTCAATAATGCCTGTGATTCTTGAGGTTTCATCCAACGAGCTCTCATTTCATATATTACACGTATCCTTGGACTTAGAGGCCGCCTATGTAACACTCGAATCGGTGTTTTCTGAATTATTTCTATTCTTTTCATATTATTTAATTTTTCAAGAGACAACATATCTTCCGGCTTAGTGCGGCAGATGCAAATTGCTCGATAAATTTTCGTTTTAACCTTTTCTCCTTTCTTTAGTTTCTTTAAATCAAGTCTAGACAAGACTTTCAAATTTGTTGTGATTTGTACTTGTTTAGAGGACTGATTAATTTTCTGGATTAGGTTTGACAATAACGCGTCTGTTATTTTTGTCATACGAGGATTAATCAATTCGACTGCAAATGGTCTTCCAGAGTATATAGTTCTCACATCCACATCCTCTCTTCCAGATGATAAAAATTTAATAGCTATGTACATATAAATAAACGTATTATATATTACATGAAATTACGTATTTTGTACATCTATAAATATAATATAAATTAATTTACATACATTGAGCTTTTACAGCATCTGCAATAGGATTACATAATAGATCTTGAACTGATGTTTCCATCTTTTTTTCACCATTTATAAACCACGGTGTTTGGCTGATTTCTCTAGACAATTTGTTGTATCTCCCTGAAAATATAGTTGGTTACACATAATTTATAATATTTCCATATTGTTAATACTATATATTACCTCCTATAAAAATGCTTGAATGCGAGCATGCAATATTTCCTATATCAATGCTTGTAGATACATTGAGTGAAAAACTTCTGACAAATTTATTGAATTCTTCTTCTGTTACATTAGTTATCAAAGCTTCTACACTCTTTCTGCTGAATCTATTGTCGTTATTTCTTCTCTTTCGTTTTTTCCCTGTATTGTTTGCTCCTACACACAAGTTTTCTCTGCAACAAATAATATTATCAATGATACGCACTAAATTTTAATAAAAGAAACAAAATGTCCTTGTTGACTTACAGTGCTTCGCATTCCTTATCATTCTCTTTGTATGATAAAATAATCTCAATGAGGAAAGCAGAGGGAGTTATTAAATCCACTTTTTTATTGACAGCTTTTTCTAATTTAGGAGTAACTACTGCTTTCCAAATGTCCTTTATAGTCTCCAGTTTCCTTTTAAGTTGATGCAATTCATCTTTTATCAGAGAAAATTTATCAATCCATTTCGCATGTAATATACGTTCCCTAAGACTTACACATGTAGGTATTGTCAATGCACATGAAAATGTATCACTGTCGTAATTTTGTTTTTCTACTTCAGTCTGTATCTGTTTATAAAATTATTTCAAATTTATACGGAACCTATTCAAATTTATATGAAATCAAATATTTCAACTTACTTTTTGGATGACTAAATCTAATGTTTGGTCTTGAAGAATTCCTAGACAAGCCACACAGGGTACTTTATCAATAATGGAAGCATCTTCTGTAATATAGCCTAACTGTGAAAAATATTGTGATAACATAGAAACATGAAAAACCTATCATAAATGTAACTTACAGTTTTTGCAAGTGTTATGGGATTGTGATAACATTCCCTCCATGCTTTCCACCCAATGAAGCGAAAACAGCACCTTAAGCAACAGTTTTGTTGCTGTAGAAAAATGAAGACATCACGCTCTTCTTCGCCAGAACTCATTTTGAAAAATAATTCTGTAACATTTTAATATAAAGAAATGCGGATAGTTCAAATTTAACTGATTTTTAAAGTATAATTTTATATAAAATAATGTAAGATACCCTTATGATTAATAAAAATATTTTTCTTAGTTTAATAAACATCATTAGTTTAATAATAAAATAAAATAATAATAACACGAATTTTTTAAAAGATACAAAGTTTACACTAACCTATGAACTACACCACACGTGTTTCGTCAATTGACTAGTGTTTTTAAGAAGTCATTAATTCTTTCCAATATTATAGTACGCTTCTCAATTGTTACAAGTTTATGTGGTTTATTGAACATTTATAAAGACATGGGATAATTTATTAAAATGAAAAATTCAGTTAGATATAATGTGAAATTCGTATGAAACACAACATACTATGTAGTAAGTATATACAACACACCTGAGCATTGACAAGTGCATTTGCCCTATCGACTTTAAAAGAAGTATGATAGGCGATCATAGTGTCATTTATTGTTGATGTAAATACTTGTAAATTTTACGTTATATTTCGTTGCAAATTGGTTCCTAATTGATTATTAAATATAGATTCACATAGCATTCAACGACATGTCTATATCACGAAAAAAGTCCTATAGAAAGACCAGTACCGGGAGTGGAAAGAATTTTATCGGAGGTTAATTTACGTACTTGAAACAATATTGTTTATAACAACATATTTACTAACAATTGTTTCATTCTCATACTCCCACAGACGTAACTATTGACGATTTCGCCAATTCATCGCGGACCCATGCAAGACTTAAAAAGGCCGTGATTAATGTATCGTCAGAAGGTTATCTTTAAATCATTATTAAATCTGTAGTACATAGGTCCTTTTGAATCGAATATTTGCACCATATGTATTTCGTATACTTTACAGTGCAACATAAGGAAATAACAGAAGACAAAGTATGGAATGAAACACATTCACCCGATACAGATAACTCCAAGAAAAGCAGTAAAGGTAATTTGCTTCGAAGACATTTATCATTTTATTTATATTTTTTATCTCGCATTGACATTTATTCGCTAGGTACGTTGATGAGTCAAACAAAATACATAGAAGGAACAGCGTCTAAACCGTCCCAAATGGAGGAAGAAGAAGGTAAAATGTGAATGAAAGAAAAAGATGAAAAACTGTGACAAGGTAAATTATTTTTTAATTATTTGATAGGTATAGATTATCCATTGGACGTATGGTTCATTATATCTGAATATATAAGTCCAGAGGCTGTAGGTAAATTTGCTCGAATATGTAAAAGTTCTTATCACGTAACTACAACTGGCAAATTTTGGCTCCACTTATATAAAACGTGAGTGTTTTATTGTATAAATGAAATATTGTTTTATATATTAATTCAATAACGTTATTCTAAATAAATCGTAATTACAGTTATTATAAACCTGTACCTGGTTTACCAGAACGTCTTAAGCCACATTTTATGGTTCGCATGCACGGATTACGTGCTTGTGTTATTAGGACATTGCATCATACTTATTTTGCTTCGAAAAGAGATGTAGATAGTTCTATTCGACTTCCATTATTCCACTCCTTCGAACAAGATGAGCCTCATTCTCTTGTAAAAAGGAAATGTTGTCTTATGTGGCACAAAGTGAGCAATGAAAATGTACACATCATATTTCTACTAAATCTTATTATTTTAAGCATTTTTATTAGTATTTTTTTATATAATGGCAATGATAATAATAATACTGATGCTACTAGTAATAATATTTTTAATTGGGTAACTTGTTTTAGAAAGGAAAATTGTTGTGCTATTTTTATTTTAAATTAAAAGAAGTACCAAAATCGACCAGGAACTCAATAAAAGAGAAACCTAAAGTAAATGGTAGAAAGACAGAATTTCTTGAAATGTTGGAAGATGTAGCTGTAAATCCGGAAGAGGGTTGTAAACTACTTAGGGTACTTAACACAATATATGTCAGTTGTATGTGGCACATAACTATTATGTTTTAGCTATTTATCTTATTAATTTATAGGTAGCTTGTTCAAGGTATAGTCTGTTACCACCAGTAACCGGACTGATTTTACAAAAGGTATCAGTGACTTTAATGCAAGGTTTTAAAAATAACAGATTACAGTTGGGTTTTGGAACATCCGATGTTCCTAATACATTAACGCACCAAGTGATATTAAATGATGTCGTCAAGTGGCAAGTTCTGAACTGGTGGCATCCATCCTATCCCCATGAAGATAAGCTTACTACCATTGAATTACCGTACAGTGATTTTTGGGATGAGAACTTAACATAAACAAATACTGTATCTTCTGCTGAAGAGAATAGAACGTACCATACGTTTTGTATAATACCATGTTCGTGTAAATAATATATTAAATGTCTGTTACGTAAATTTTTATTTGAATATTTGTATTTTTTTTTAAGTTATTTGTAATCACTTAAAAGAGGATAAATAACAAAAAAAGGATTTAATATTAAATAAAGAATAAGCTAATTTTTTCATTGCGAATATTATGTACAAAGTATGTACATTAAATAAGTACATTTAACAACAGTAAAGAAGTAGCATCAACGAAGACTGTGAAAACTTGTTTCAAATATTTATAAACAAATCTAAAAGGGAGAAGGAAAAAATATTATCTTTTAGTCGCTGCTTCAACAGTATGTAACAGTTCTTCCACGTAGCGCACATTTGAAGTTGCAATTTCGATTTCAGCAATCTAAAATATAAATAATGTAAAAAAACTCTTTGTTAAAACAGAATAAATCTTTGTAATAAATCTTACCATATTGATATAAGCTTGTACATCAACTTGCAATTGAATACGTATTTTTTCATCATCACTAACTCCTTGAACTTCAGAAGAAAGAGTACCTGTGGATTTATCGCGTATTTTTTTCAATCTTCGTAGACTCTCTTCAGTCTTTTGAACTGACGTTAAAACGTCTGTTACAGACGCCAAGTAGCTGTAAGAATAAAAAAACTGATTGTAAATCGGTATTAAATGGAATAAATATTTTAATATCTGATATCGTTATCTATTATGTATTCCTTACTGTTCAGTCAAGGAAGAAAGAGTCAATTCCAACCAATAATTAACATTATTGGGGATCAATTTCTTGTAGTCTGCATGAAAGTTTACAAGAAAAGCGAGTGCGTTCTTTACATAAGCACATGGTTTTGTTGATACATCCCTATTTGTTCGCCTAAATAATCTTGGTATATCACTTACTTGCTTCAAATGCGTTACACATTGTTTCAAAAATTCATTCACAATTTCTTCTGTGATTTGCGAAAAAATTGTTTCGAATTTTGTTATGGTTTCATACAGAGAATCTATAAAACGATATATATACAGTTAAATAACGATAATAGTATTAATATTCGATATTATTACCTTCTAATAACTTTAATATCGTTGGAGTTTGGTGTTTAAGTTTCGCTGAAACCATTTTTAAATGGGATGGAAGCATTTCTACCAGTTTCTGTAGATCATGATTCAAATATATCAAAAAATTAAGTTTTGTGGAATGCTCAGATTTACTCAGAGATCCTACTTCATTTTCAATAGGCCACACCTACATTTAAAGGATGAATTAGTGATATTTACTTCAATGTGTTACAAGATTTGAAAAATGTTTAAATATTATACTTCTTTAAGTACTGCCATGGACCATGTTTGGTATCTTGCACATATCTGCAAATTGAATTTCCAGAATCTAGATACAAGACAACAAGCCATTATTATAATTATTTTGATAAAAGTTACTACTTTTACAATAAATTTCGTGATTTACTTATGAAAAAGCTGATAAAGATATACATCATCGGTCCAGATTCTTTGCAAATTTTCCCACACGATGTACGTCGCATGCAAGGAAAATTCATTTCTTGTAAGAGATTCCAAAGTTCCTTTTATCGATGCAGGTGATATGGGTTCTATTAAGACAGTTTCAATATTGGTAGCTATTTCTTGAAATCGTATTTGAAAATATACTGGTAAATTCCATTTCTTCAAAAAATTCTTATACTGTACATTTTCCTTTAATGCAGTTAAAGAATCAGATGTAACAAATTCAGCTTCTAATTTCTCCAGAAATTCTAATGTTGCCACATATCTCTGGAATTGTGTAACATTAAAATTTTATGTGTTAATAAGGTAATAAAAATTTAATTTTATTAATGCACTTACAGAATGGAATAATATTGGATCTCCTGGGGCAAAAATACATTTTATATGTTGCTCAATTTTCTCTTCTACATTAATCCAAAAACTGTTTACTAAAAAGTTAAAGCCTTTAACAGAGCATCTGAAATAAGATTGGAAAAATTTGCCTATATGAGACAAATATAGAAAATATCTCTTTGTAAAACATAAAACACGTACCTGTTAGGATGCAACGTAATATCTAAAAGTTGTTTCAGTTCCACACTCAGAATGTTTAACAATCTGTTATATATACTTTGTAGGCCAAGCGAGTCTACTTGCAGGTTTTCCATATTGATCACATTATCCACTAATGGACTAACAATTTCATCCCTTACTAAATTCTCCGCATCATTTACTTTATCCAGCATAATATATATTCTCAAGCAACGAATTAATAGGACAGAATTTTTCTCTTGAATACATGCTAAGAAAAATTCATTTAGATGAGTCATATAATGCTGATCCAGTTGTTTATATTCCTGAAGACATTTAATCCTTTTTAAGTAAATACTTATAAACAAAAATAAATTGATTCAAATTTACTTAATACGTACTTTTTGTTTGTCTTCGATAATATCTAATTTACACCTGGACATGTGAAATTGTAACTGATTAAATTCTGTTGCAGCTTGCTCTAAAATATCTATTTTAGCAGGACTTTCCAGAAACGTGTTCAACGATAATACTGATGAAAGTTTATTTAATGATTTGAAAATATATTGTAAACTATATAAACTTTGCTTGTGCTCCCTTATCTTTTTGCTCTCATTAATATTAATGGAAATTGCATTGATCTCGTTGTCCAAAGTTTGTTGTACTTGCTATTACAGGAAAGATAAAATGTTATTAAAATAATACATAAATATGTTTATTACTATAATTACCGTTATAACTTCTTTAATCGTTTACCATTACTTCTTCTTTTAATTGACCTAATGGCGCTTGCAGATCATTAATAGCTTTGTCTAATCCAATTAAATTACTTGATAAATTTACAAAATCAATGTAATCTCTGTTGATTAAGTCGATCATGGCAGATCTTAGCAATTTCAAATATATTCCCAGATCGTCCCGCATTGTTTCTAGCTTTGATTTCTTTTTGCGTTCTTGAAGGAATGTATCGACATTGAAATTTTCCTGAAATTATAGAATATTAAACTTAAATATCTTCAAGAACTTAACACTCACAACATTAGTGACTCACTTGGATGAAATCTAACTCTGTGAAACATAGATCCTTAGGAGCTTTCGGTAAGTTCATATTTTCACTTGACATTGTGCGAAATTTTGAATTCCTTGTATAATTATATGTTTTCTATCGAAGAAAATTAGGCTATTTATTAAATAAATAAGATACGTGTAAGTACATTCATTGAGTTTGAAACTGATAACGATCTCGATCACTTATCGACTACTTCCATTTATTGACAATGATCAATGTCGGAAAAGTAGATGTACAATCCAATGTCTAAAATTTCGCTTATTTCCATTGATTCACAAATTTGATTTTTTTTTAAGTAGCGCTTCTTGCGAACGTCCGTGGTACTTTTGATTGAAACGTTAATCCAACCGTGCACACAGTCGCATGAATTATGTGCGCACGCGCGCTAACTTGCAACAAAACGGATAAACGGATAGCGATTCATATTCTCACATAATCAATTCTAAATTTCCATCTATATTCGTGTCGATACGAGCTACGAAAAAGAGAACCGATCAACGAAACTTTACAGAAACTTTAGTTCGGGAGCTTTTCTCTATAGAAACGCTGGGGAATTTTAGAGGGTGGATATATGTAGTTGTGAAGTCGTCGGTGAGGGGCTTGACAAGTTTTGCTAGTTTTTTAGTGGAATTTATTTTCAAAATGGCAGCTACGAGAAGATTGCAAAAGGTAATTCAAAGTTTCGGTCAATCGAAGAGTTCGCAGGTGGAATTAAATGTGTGTGAAACGTTCGAAAATATCATTTGAAACTGTGGCATGCTTGTCCATGTCTGTTTAATTGAATTGCGATATAATCTCTGCTATGGATGACATTGAATTTTTCCAATGAAATGTGGAACGTTAATATATTTTATCAATGATTTATGAATGTTTTATGGTTTCGATTCCTATAGTAGATATTTATGTCCCATCTGAAACCAATGATGAACTTTTCGTTATTTATTTTAAAACTGGTGTTCGCGTTACGATTCTCAGTTTTCATGAAACTTACAAATGATGATTACATTTCCTCTTTTTAGGAACTCGGTGACCTAAGAGCTTCGCCTATGAAAAATTTTATAAATATTCAAGTAGATGAATCCAATATTCTCACTTGGCAGGGCCTTATATTGCCGGTACGTTTTGGCGTAACCCTTCTAATCTGGAAACATAACCTAACCTTGTCTTGCTTGAAGAGGCAACTATAGTTAGCTGAAATTTATGAACATTTATGTAAATTCATATTTTAATAGACTAATTTTTTAGAAGAAGATTCACATAGAAATTTATTACCTGAATGAGTAATCTACATAAACAAAGAAGAAAATAAATTATATACCATACTTTATTGTAACTTTCATTTATTAGATGTTACTTAAAAATATTTTCTACAATGCATATTTCCATTTAGAAGATATTGGAAACTGTTATATTGCACAAGAAAATTTGTCAATGATATAAATCAATGTATTTAATAGTTTCGAATGTTTTAGGACAATCCACCGTATAATAAAGGAGCTTTTCGCATTGAAATTAACTTTCCTGCAGAGTATCCTTTTAAACCTCCAAGAATAAACTTTAAAACTAAAATATATCATCCTAATGTAGACGAAGGTGGAAATATCTGCTTACCTATTATACATGCTGAAAATTGGAAACCAGCTACAAGAACAGACCAAGGTGAAATTGTATTTTAATCTGTAGTATTGTTAGAACGAAGGAGTAAAAATAATTGTTAAATTTTGTTTACAGTTGTACAAGCTTTGATAGCTGTAGTGAATGATCCAGAACCAGAACATGCCTTAAGGGTAGATCTGGCAGAAGAATTTCTTAACGATAGGAAAAAGTTTTTAAAGAATGCAGAAGAATTTACAAAGAAACATGCAGAAAAAAGGCGGGAGTCACCCTCTTCTAACGAATAACCATGAATGACTAGCTCTACTCACCACAATGCGTGCCACCCGTCAGCTAATTTAATTCAAGCCAACATAGACTTATCTGTTACGTGACAAACAAGTTGAGATACATGTGTACAGTATTGGTTGATTACCAACAATGATATAAATATATGCAAATTGTAATGTTTATAAAATGGATTAACAAACTTTTCAGAGCAAAGTAAAGTATAATAAACTAACTGTATGATATTGTATACTATGTGTGTCGAAAATCGTTACGCAATTACATTTCGTACGATTTTTAAAAGGCTTGAAGAAGCAGCACATTTAACTGTTCGTTTTAATGTTTTTTAAAACGATTTTCAATTTATTATCTCTGGACTCACGGTTCTAGAATGTTGCATTTACATTAAATACTAAATTATAGTAATTTTAATTTTCTAATTTACAGGCAACTTTGAACTAGTATCGATTAAGCTTGTAAGCATGAAATGATCATCATGAATGTACATAAATTTGTATGATTTTTGAAAATCATGCTGACACTGTAAACGCATTTTGATGTTAATTTTGGGAACTATATATCTCTGTAACGTTGTGTTGAAAATTTACATCTACCTTTTAATGTAAAACATGAATTTGTAACTTGATGATAATCTCCTATGTAATTACAATTGATGGTACTACTTTGCATATATGTAATTCTCGAACTCTGATGTAACATTAATACATTAAATATTAAGAAATTCAAATAATACTTCCATTAATTTAATGCTGAATAAATTCATTAGAATGTTTCAAATTTTAGGGGTGAAATATTAAGCTTAATTAAATGTCAAGTATTGCAGAAATCAATGGTACTCCAAATATTCTTAGTATCGTTGCAAAACTCAATACGGTGTTTAATTTCTAAACAATTACATAGTAAGTAGATCATCTAAAAAAATAATAAGCATGTAATCATTCATAATACACCATTTTTAATTTAGATCAACAACCGAAGTATTGAACTTACCTTATGATCTCTATTTTATGAGTATGCTTATATATACACGTATTGAAACAAAGGTGTATTTTGTACATGATCATTCCAAAATGAGACAGGAAAGGATCAGGCAGAATTAACATATTCTATATGTAAAATGTGCTCAATTAAGAACCGCTTTTACAGGACTTTATTTTTTATTCAGTTTGAGTAAGAAAGGGTAAAACCTGTTCATTTAAATATTAAAACTCTATATTGATAAATAAAGATATAAATGAAAATAAAAACATGATGCTTTTTACGTGATCTTCATCATTTTGACATTCGAACCCCATAATTAATATAATTTTCAATTACAACATTTTTTCATTCCTTTATTAAGTTCTTCATCTTTATACTAATTTTTCTTTCATTTCTTTTAAATCCACCGATAAATTCCGCATCTGATACAGATTCGTAGATTCCACTTTTGGCATACTATAATAAATATTCTGCGATTTAACAAAGAATCAATTTGAAATCAACATATTAAAATAATTGATGAGCTAGGTGGAAGAGGTGGAAGTTGCGAAGAATGTACCAACAGCTTGTTCTAATTAGTACTTTTATTTATTTTAAGTCTTATAATCAAATCATTAAGAGAAAGAGAAAGAGAAAGAGAAAGAGAGAGATAGAGAGAGAAAGAGAAAAAGAGAGGGAGGAGAGGAAATAGAATTCCATTGTGTCTGTTCTTATACAGAGATGAATAAAAATTTGAAATTTGAAAGAAGGAGCATAGTAGAGAATATTTTTCAAATAAAGTAATCGAACACTGAAAAGGAGGCAAATATATTCTTAGGATATACATTCACACTGCTTATGTACACACATTATAGATAACCACAGATATAAATAAAATCATGGTGGCATAACACCAATATTTTAACGAAGTTCATGGTATATCTAGAGTAGTTTGTATACGACCATAGACAATCACAGTTTTACAAGTGTAGAAAAATTTCTTAATCGTAACAAGACCAATGTGTAAATCATGTCTAGCAATTGTATGATTAAGAAACGCCTATTTTCAATTAAAAGCTATTGAATTTAAATCACAATACGTTTTATTATAGCTGATGTGCCCGCAAGTCTCGTTCAATTTAGCCGCTTATGATTGACAATACGAGTGAAGTGAAATCAGGGATTGAGGGTAAAAGTATTATCAACGTTACAAAATGTATCCGTAAACCTCTGTTCTGTTCTGTTCTTAAAAGTATATAATATGTCTAGAGCTCTCGAATACACGTCAACCTTTTCCACCAAACTGTTCAATTATAAAACATGACTAACCATTCTCTTGAAATTTCGAGGCAATCGACATCAATGAAACACTAATTACATTTTTTTTTACGTCATCATATAAATTTCATTCTTTCACGCGAGAATTTCTATTTTAAATTTTAGGTTTTCAATTAACCGGAAATCCTTCCAAAATCAGTGTATACAACGCACACGGCAATGACGTCATAATTTTATCTCAAAGGTAAATATCGTAATACTTCACAGAAACCTAAAATCTAAGATAGAAGTTTTATTACAGCGAAAGAAACTATCGAGCATACATGGAATGTTGAATTGACAACAATTATTCCAAATCGCGTGCCCTGTTGATGTGGAATGCCCCAATCACGGTGATCTTAATTATAATCGTGAAACAATAATAAAAGCGATAACAACTTCTCCGAATCAATGAAAACTGATGATGCAACAATACAAATTAATCGGCATTATATAATAAGATACTGATAATATGTTTAAAGGAATATGTGTATTATTACAAATTACTTACATGTTTGTACAGATCCAACATTTGAATTCGAGCATTAAGCAACGTACGTGTACACCTTTCTGCAATTCAAATTAATAATATCCTATTACATCAAGTTCCAATAGAACATATTTCTTTTTTTTTTTTCAAAACAAACAGATGATATTGCACAACACTTTCAGACAGTATTGTCGCTTACCTATCTTCCGGCGTGCGCGCCAGATATTCACGTTCAATTAAACCTTCTATACGCTTTTTAATAATTACGGGCGAAGGCAGGAATCGTCCTCTGAGTTGCTCTGTTACTTCTGTTACGAGTATATTGTGCTGGAAGAAAACGGAAATACATCTTATTAATATATACGATAATAAAAAAAGCAAAGATAGAAATAATTATATGAGATTAAATAGAAAAATTAGACATAACAAATTAAATGCTACTGTTACGTACAGGCATGCGTTTTCGGTCTTTCATGATGCGAACGATAGCCGCTTCTATCTCGTGCTTCCTGTCCTCGTCAACTTTGTTACGCGTCTCCCTTCTTTCTGGCTCTGATTCGCCTTTCGCCGCCACCGTTTGTATCTTTACTCTTTAGAAAATTACACATGAATAAGGATATTATTATTCGAATAGTTTCAGTCGCGTTTCGCTACGAAGAAGAGTCATTTAGTTCTGATGAGTACGATTTCAATGCCCGCAACATACCTGTGCAGTTTACTGGTGAAACTGTCATTGACACAAAAACAATGTGAAGGTTCTATCTCCTTTGTCCGAGGATGTTTTAATAATACTCTTTGCGTGGCTTTACCCATAGCCAGAGACTGCAATGCTCTAACCAAGTCCCTTTCTGGAATATCGGTTTCACCTTGAATTTCCTACGCAACGTTTCATAGATTGTATTGTGATATATATAAAGGATTACCGATGAATGTAAGGCACGGATTAAATCAGACCGGCGATTCTCAACTGACCTCGTATGTTAATTTGTCTCTTTTGTTGAAAAGCATCAGGACGCACATCTGATAAGTCGATACTTGAATTATATGTTTCCTCGTGTTTCCACAGCTACTGCTTCGCTGACTTAATAAACTACCGTTAGCGCTCCCGTTGCCAATCGAACTGGAGGACGATGGCGTGTCTAATGCCGTGCAACTACTTTCTTCCCTTCGTGGTCCGTGAAATATGGCATTCAAATCCGCAGAACCTGAGGACAGAAAAGTGACATACGATAACAATTAAATAAACCGACTATTCGAAACCTAACCCTCTGTAGGCCCATGTAACTTTGAAGTCAGTATATTGGCATCTTGTTGATTTATCTCATTTTGCACTCAAAGCGGTGAATAAAATAATCAGTTAACTTCAACTTTTGTACGCTCAGGCGTGAAAGTCTAAGGTTATTATAACTTGAAAGTCACAAAATATACTCGTTTGAAGAAATTATTGAAACTATTGAATACATTGTTAATTGGTATTCATATGTGGATATTCATTAATTTTGTACTGCATAGATTTCGTTATAATCACAAAAAAATTCGGCCCACAGAGGGTTAAGGAAACAAGTAGAAAACGATTTGACGAACCTAATTGTGGCTGTAACGTCAACTGGCGACCGCTGTGTTTAGCGAGATAGAACCGACGGAAAGCGTCGAAAGCGTCTCGCGGGGCGGATGGCATACTACACTTTGGCGTTGCCGATTGCGTTGGCCAAAAACCGGTTGTTAGAACCCTGACACTTATATCCACGCCATGCAAGTTTGTCTGTACCATGAAAAGTATTAGTCTACTAGACTGTCCCTAGCTATTGTGGAATACGTCAAGTAAAAAAACCTTACATTAGATGTGAGGACATGATCCTTAAATTCATCCATAATAGTATTACTGACTGTTATATCTTTGAACATCCCTTCCAACTTCGACGTGAACTGACATCCACATTCAGTCTACGGTAAATCATTCATTTGTTTGGTAATAGTTAGTTAACCCTTGATAGAATTAAACGACTAATGAAAAATAAGGTAAGTACCTTAAGTTTAGATATCATATTCTTCTCGCTGTCATCAGAGACAGACTTGTTTAAGAGAAGACGTTTAGCTAAGTGTTGCTTATAGTACCGTTCGAATACATCTTTCTCTTGGAGGAACCGAAAGAGAACCATGGTTTTGTCTAGAATACCCTCAATCTCCTGTTCTGTCATCTGAAAATATTTTGGATATTTTTAACGCTTTTTTAGCAATGCCATAATCATAATTCACTTGATTCGCGATTCATGACAGTAACAGTCAGTGAGGTGAATCAAGGGAATCATGAATACTTTAAAATGGATAGCTTTAGTTTGTCAAATATACAAGAGTCCATTGTATCATTACAAAAGACCTAGTGAAATTTCACGGTATTACCTACCATGAGTACCTATCTATAGGAATACAGTTAACAGAACTAACCCCTTTAACACCCTTCTTCAGCTTGTCGTCGATAAAAAGCGAGAGATACTCGGGACTCTTTGTATTCAGATTTAGGAAGTATTCGAAATCGGAGGCGATCATCTGTTTATAATTCTTATCGTTATTAAACGAGTAATGAAGGAAATGATCGAAACGATCTTTTAAATCCAACAAATTCTGGATAAAGAGGACAGCGTTTGTTGTTGATTCGTGTTCCTCTTGAACCATGGCACGTCCTTGCTCTTTGAGAAACTGCGAGACGCAATCGCATACTGTACGCAATCCGTCCGAAACTCTTGAAAATAATTTATACATACAACCAAGATCTTCAGTTTTTTGATTTTTAAGCATGTGAACTACGCCACTGTTTTCCATCTATAAATAATAGAGAAAAAAGAACAACTTAATAGAACATCCTTAGAAGGAACAACAGAGTCACAAATGTTTTGCGACGCGATGCATCGATTAACCTGATGACCGATTAACAAACCTCTACAATAGTTTTCATATGAATTTTAATTAATTCTTCTTCTACAACTTCTACTATTCGTGGTTCAGTAGATTCATCTAAATAATGCTTCGCCCTCTCTGATTCTTCGCAGATTCTAGCCTCAACTTTCTTAATATATACTGATGCACTATTTTCTGCTAAGAATTTCTGAGATTCCATCTAAAATGAATACGATTAGAAATCTGCAATAATAACAAGAAAGGAATTTATGAGACTACGAACAGAAAGTATTCTTACTCTATAAAATTCAGCACTCTGTTGTAAAAAAGGCCTTTCAAAATCTTCTTCGTAAACTTGACGACTGTTAATTCCAAGTAACATTAACATTTGGCAGGCATTTTTTATCGCGATACGATCTACTACTTCTCCCCTTCTTTCTCTTCCTACCATATCTAATAAAGTTTCCCTTAAATGATCTCTAACACACCCATATCTGACCACCTGTAAATAATAAAATAAATAATTGTTCATATTTTAGAGAACTTTCACAGGATTAATTATAAGATTATTAGAAGGTTCTTACAGGATTATTTATTCGTTTCAATGGTTAAACATTACCTGGTCTCTAAATATGATAAGCCCCAAATTATACACATTGTCTACATCATTTTGTTGCACGTATACTCTATCCATATACATTAGAATATCTCTAATCATCACCATTGATGTCTGATGATCGTTCCAAGCTTGATTCAATGTTTGAAGGAAATTATTGTGAAGAGATCTTAGTACATCTTCTCGTACTTTGTTCTCAAGATGATGTGTTACAACTTCTTTCAGACCTGTATATAAACGTTCTCCATACTTATGGAGAACCATGGTATAAGCATTTCGATAAAGTTCTTCAAAACTAAGACCAGAATTGTTTTTCTTTTGAATTTCCTGAATAGCATTTTTCAGTAGCGTCCAGATACTTTCTACATACTTCTCATCCATAGTCGTCTAAAACATACATACAATGTTAATCTTGTTATTACGAACAAGAATAATCAACTTTGGCAAATTATAAGCTTTTTTACTTATATCAACAGCAAGAAAATCATCAGAAGTATTATGTGAATAAAGTGGTTTTATTGTAACAGTACATCTGTAATTACTAAGAAATATATTCTACATGACTGTTAAAACTAAAAGAACTATGGATTACATGTGTGTTCAAGATGTTCACTTCTGTTGTGCTGTTATTATTACCGATATTTTTCTGGAATTGTTGCTTAGCCATGATTCTTTTTTTTTCAACTTTTACATTGTCCCTTTTTTATTCAAGAAAAACATATGGAATTAACTTAAATATTTAAATAAATTTGTTGAATTCACATTGCTTCAATATTTCATAGATTATTATTTAATATCAAGGTCTGGAAACTATCTATATCAAATGTTAAATTCATCATATATATATTATAATAAAACAGTGAATAATATTTCATAACAAATTACATATGATCGTGTGGAACATGATTACGTAAAGGTACATACACGTTTCTTATGATAGTTAAGATATTCAATATTCTTTGTAACTAATTTTATAATATCACATTATCATTGAAAGCAGAAGATTTATGAAACAATATTATATTTGTCAATTTAGTAGCCAATCTAAGTTCAAGTACCAAACTTAACTGACAGAATAAATTGAAATTAGTCATGAAGCAAGATAACATTGCAATTTCTATATTTCAATGCTTCTTTTTTATGATACTATAGCAACTGTATCGCATCGCTTACGTATTCAGTAATATGTTTACATTTGGAAACAAAACCTAAAAATGATAATTGTAAATATTACACGAATCGTGTGTCCTGTACGCGTACATTTATACAACAGTCGAATGAAATTCAAACATACAATAGAGGATCTAGCGATACAAACAACACGCAGTCATGGAAATCATTAAAGCAAACTTATTTTCCTAAGACCAATTATCATTTTCAATCTGATACATAATATAAAGGAGAAGGTTATAAAAATGTCTGTATATATGTAAATTGAAGTAGCCAGAAAACATATCTGTAAAAAGAGAGAGAGAGAGAGAAAGAAAGGATGTGAACGAAAGAAAAAAGAATTACAGGTGGGGAGGACGAGGAGGGGGGCGTGAAGGAAACAAAATAGATTTTTCAGTAAAGAGACCAAACGAACGAAACAAGGCTAAAAGGGGATAAACTGAACGCTAAGAGAGCCAAGTACTCACCGGAAAAGCACGTATGCGCATTTTGCTCTCTTTTTTAGCGCTGCCCTTCATCATGTCGAATTTTCTGTCTGAGCTTAGGGATCCCTCTTAAAAGTGTTCGCTCACGGCCAATGCTACAATAACGTTGCACCGTGTGTACATTGACACCAGTAAAACGTAAGGAGCATTCACGTTCTCCTCGCTTCCCAGGCAGACCAGCCGAAGATGATCGGCCACCGCGCGAAAGCACTATTACTCATCCACGTTCACGATGCGCGAGAGAACCGAAAATTGTCTTGTTATCGTGTACATTTAATAAAAAGAAAGAAAAATCACCGACGTCCCGAAAGAGAGGGGGAGAAAATTAGAGGCTTGGAGAAAGAGACAAAGAGAGGACCGCGAGAGGGATGGAGGAGGGGGAGAAGAGGGGGAGGGGGGCTGGTGGTGGTAAAGAGCTGAACTCTTTTTTACCCGGCGGATGGAAATTGGGGATAAGTCGTTTAAGGGCTGCAATAGTCCACCGAAAATAGAGGGATCGAACGGGGATCCGACCGAACGGGGAAAAACAAAAAACGGAAAGAAAATGTACGCGCACCTGTCAACAAACCGAATTTTCTGTCACGAATATACCGAGAGAGGGAGAAAAAAAATCGCACTCGATTCCGTGGGATCGTCGAATACCTTTAACGCGATCGCCGATACATGTCCATTGTCTTTCGAGGCATACCGCGATTCAGATTGTGAAAGCTCGAATTTCCATCCTACACAATTTTCCACTCCTCGATGAACGACGATATATGTGTATCGTTCGCAATGCACGCTTGACGCGCATGAATCACAAACTCTCTTACGATTAGAGTACCGTTGCGTACTAGATAGAGGCTTCGTTACCTCCTACGCGAAGAAAGCTCGTCTTCGCCCCTTCCCTTCTGTGTCCGAAGAGGAATAACGTTATTTGTCGTACAAGTTCGACTATTTCCAGCGGGTGATCGTAGATAAACTTAGCTTATCTTTTTCGCTGCGTGCCGCTTTTTATATTTAAAACGGCAGGTAAAGTTCGTACGATTTTGCGTTTTTCTTATTTCGAAAAATCAATCGAACGGGTTAGAAATATTCCGATAACGATACGGGAATACCGAGGATCGGATTTTCGTTACGGTAAATATAAATAATTCAGAGTAATTCACTTTTTTGTTCTTATCTTTCAATTTATGTACTGTTAGACGGCGCTTTGGTAGATTGTGGTCACGCCGTTGCTGCAGAGGGCGCATGTGCGTGCGCAATTTCAATATCACGTTGTGGATCTAGTAATATTTAGTTTCTCCTTAATTATTTTACAAAACACTAATTGAATTTGGAACAGTCCATTGCGACCTCGCAGGCGTTGTAGTAGGTTAAATGTTATCAGTAATGAACATAGAGAAAATAATATTTTGATTATTGTCGAGGAATCTAATGAATATTTATAATATTACTGTAGAAGGATGTAATGAAATTTCTATGTGTATAGACTGATCTCGTTAATGTCACACGTACCTTCTCGTATGATACTATATATAGTTTTATGGATTAATAATTTGTTATATATGTGCAATATAACTTCATGCGTTATCGTATAAATAAGTAAAATATTTTGAGTTTGTTTATCAAATTTAATACGCTTAAACGTCGAATTTTTCGAAACAAAGGTTTTGTCCTTCTTCCTCATATTCTTCTCTAGTGACTAAAAGACTTGAAAACGATGGATCTTTAGATAACGTTTTGCCACCATACCATGCATATGTAATTGGGCTGAAACAGTATAAAAATAAATTAAGAATTCATTGACATTTTCTAATTATAATAAGAAATCAAATATTCACTTCTCGGGTAAATAAACATTTATAGTATACTCTGCAGGAGCAAGGCTTCTCACTTCCTTATAAATTCTATCTCGAAATCCTGTGAATTTTGCATTTCCACCGGTAAGAATGATGTTAGACAAAAGGTGAGGCCATGTTTCTTCGTCGCATGCTTTTAAGCAATCCATAATTGCTTCTGGAATACCCATTTGCCGAATACCCACATCAGAGGGATAAAATAATATTTCTGGTATGGCAAATCTTTCATTGCTTAATCGTAAAGTTTGTTGTTCGTTAAGAGGTTCAGGATTTTTCAGAAAACCACGTCTCAGTGTTGTGTAATCTGGTAAAACGTAATCTTTGATTATGGGGTTATTCTCCAATTTACTTCTAGCTATTTCCATATCCTTGAAAAAGTCTTGAGACACGAAACAAGAATCCTCTTTCACCTGATTTATCACATAAGTTTCATCCATAACGTGTAGTTGTCTATAAGATATTATTTCTTTTAAGTGATTCGTAAGAAGCTTTCCACCCACATCGATGCGTCTGATACCTTCCTTTACCTTAGTATCATTTACATAAGGTACTATATGAGTAAAACTATATCCACTATCAACTACTATGCAGCACTTTGTGTTAGGATTTTCTGCCTTATACTGATAACAGGAGAGAGTGGACGCATTGATTCTCAGTAAACTTTGGCATTCGTATTCCTCGAAGAATATCTCAGTCATAGCTTCTTGAACAGTGGAGAAATTGTACAATGGTTCGGTCACAATTACAGAAAGGTGACTTAAATTTACAGGACACGATTCCTTTGAAAATATATAATCCCACACTGTTTTCTGAACATCCCAATTAACAAGGTAACCCTTTTGAAAGGGCAATATATAAAAGAGTCCAGACGCATCTCGACATTCTTCAATTTGATTTCCAACGAACGGTCTTCGTCGTTCACTTTTCGCTTTCATTATGCAATTAGGAACCAATCTGAAAATAAACATATAAAATTTAATAATGCTTTCCCTAAATGAATCATATATTGAAGAATTATCTTACTTTGGGTTGTCAGATGCTAACCCAACTTTTGCAGTGTTGGCTCCATTATCAAGAACGAAGGTGGAACTGCTCATTTTATAAAACAATTAAATGACATACATAAGTTTATTCGTCCTTTCTTTTCTATATATTTTTAAACGTCGATTAAACGTATTCGATGCTCAATACATTCTTCTTTCCAGAAGCATTTAAAGCGCTTTGGAAAAGCGCCATATTGTTGTTACCGGCGGATCATAAGGTACTGTGCCTCCCTCTTCACTACCAAACTGCATGCGAGTACCCAAATCGATAATATCGACGTGTTTAAACGTGTTTCAGGTTACTAATTATCTAACTGGCAAAGTAAAGCGAGGCCTCTTTTAATCCAATGACTAACTGGATATTTGGTATCCAATAAAAGGGATAACACGTAATTTGTTGAATGACCCGTTGTCTTAAGTATACCAAAACGGACAGAAGTAATATAAAGGGGGCACTCGTATCGATTCCCTATAAATATAGCATCTATGCGACTCGGTTTCATCCAAACGATCGGCATGGGATCCCACAGTACTTTCAGATAACTCTCTTCGAGCAACATCTTTGTCATGTCCCATCTCGCTCCAGCCAGGAACATCCCGTAAACGTAAACACCATCTGCTGGCGACTCGTCCAGTTTATATGCAGGCAGCACCTATGGAATCACAGAAACGTTAAGCTCTGATATACGACACTTTTAACACGTTGAACGCCGCACGATTTCACAGAGGAAAATACACAGAATGGAAAAAATATATTAAATTATTTGATTGAATTGCATTGTTACTATTTCACGTTCATCCAGCTGAGTGTCACTGTATTATGTTGTATTATTTACAATATAAAAATGTTTTCATAATTGTCGTTTCATTGAGTGAACTATAGCAATTCGATGGCATTCAACGTGTTAAATGTGACGTTTTTAAATGTAACCTTGAAGTCAAAATCAATCCTGTCAATCGGTATCTTATATTTTCTTGCAAAGTTCTGCGTGGTCGCCGTGAGAAAAGCGTGCACATACGAGAATCCCGATATCCAAAATGTCTTTGGTATTCCGTTTACCAGCCACTGCTGAAAGAAACTCAATCGATCCAGAAGATCATTGATGAAACTCGGCAACGGTTTCAAGCTCGGATAGGCGCACGCTTTCTTCCATGACGGTGGAATCCTGGAGCTCAGTATATGCACAGCTAGATCCTGAAACAAGAGATGATAAAAAAATTAACTCTTTTGAATTATCTACCTTACACTCCATTGTTTCAACATTCCATTCTCAGTTTAATATTTTCTATGCCCTTCGCTTTCTCTTATAAATATTTCAGTCTGTCGATAAACATTATCATTACCTCAAGTGAAGGAGTCATCACAATTAGTCCCTTCAGTGCGTTTTCGAGCATGGACAGTGATTGTCGGATTTCGTACAGAAGCCTGTTGTACCTTTCCAGCTCTTGTACGAGCACGGTGTTCATGGACTCCGAGTAAATGATGGGGTACCGTTTCTGGGCTTCCTCGACGTCGAACAGCGCCGGCATTTTATCGTATATGTCCTTCTTCATGCCGAGCAGTATCTCATCCTGCTCAGAGCTGACGCCAGCTGTCACCGCCATTCCCTGGATGAGTAGCATCGACCGGAAGAAAGTGCTCGCCAGCTCGAGATGTCTTGTTATTCCAGCGTTCATGTGGAGGCCGAGTACTTCCGGTGATGGATTTAAGGGGATCGATTGGATCAGTTTGATGTAATCCTCGTACTCGTGTCTGTTGCGTGTAACAGAAACAAATGAAATTAGCACGTCGTTGTATATGAATGATAAACATATTAACCCTCTATGGGCCGAATTCTTGTTCATGACTATAACAAAATGTATGCAGTACAAAGTTAATAAATATAGATTTATAGATTTTAACCATTTGCACTCGGGAGGTGACTGTCACTCACCACTTGATTTCCTACAGTGAAGCTAGAAAATTTGATATTTAATATTATACTTTCTACCATGCATCAATTTGAGAAATGTTGAAATAAAATAGCATTGTTCTCCGATAGACGTCTGATTTCTCTTCGAGTGTCACGAAATATCGTTTTTATCTCATCAGAAAATGTTCAAATGTACCTAGTAAAGAACTTCCCAGTGCAAAGGGTTAAAATATTAAAGATACAGATATCAAAGCTTATCCTGCCACATAACAATGAACAAGAAGAGCAGAAATACTTCTTTGGCAAAGAATATTCAGGACCACCATCCGCGAAAGAGTAATTCGGATCCGTGATCACGTTCTCGTTGTAGAAGTTTTGTAATATCGTGTTCAGACATCTTCGGTCCCTGTCGTCTGTTATCCTGCCTCCGTAATTACACTCCCCGGTTAAATACAGGATTGCTTTGAATGGGATCTCCGTGTACTGTTGCATGTACAACTGCAACTGTTGAGCGGATATTTGGAGATCGGATTCGTTGAAGCCTGTAACGGAGAACCATTTATCATATTGCCTTTATCCTTTAGACTTTAGAGACGCCAAAGTTTGTAATAAAAAATAAACAAAATTTTACAGTGAAGGAAATTTAAACTTCTGAACTTAGAAACTTAGAAACTTAGAAACTTCTGAACTTACAAACTTAGAAACTTCTAAACTTCTAAACTTCTAAACTTAGAAATTTAGAAACTTAGAAACTTAGGAACTTTTTTTAGGAGCGACCGTACGCTTCAGCGTACCATATTTTATGTTCCATCCCTGTGGCCCATAGTTTCGCCTCTCCTGCACCACAGCGTGGAAGAAGCACAACGCGTACAGCAGCTTCGCGTACGCCCTCTTCTTCTTCGCGTCGAAGAAATCCGGATCTCTGGCTGCCTCGGCTTTGTACGATCTAGAAAAGTGGATCGGTGGATCAGTTTGGTTCGTCTCGAGACGCTTTCGTCGCTCCACCTCATGATGTTGTTCTGCAGTCCGGTGGGAGGTTCGTTGGTCATCTTGACGCCATTTTGGAGGATCGTGATGGGGAAGTGCTCGGACGGGTAGCTCGTCAGCCACAGACGGAAATTCGAATGAGTGTTCGAGGGGTCGAAGTTTTCGCAGATGCTCTCCAAACTGGGCATCCAGGAGGCGGCCAGGTGGCAGTTCTGCAAGCATATCCATTCCCCATCGGCCTGGCCTTGCTGGATCAGCTTCTGCGCGATCGGTCCCTGACCCTGGCCCAGCGAGATCGAGTGGAACCTCTCCAGGAAGTGCACGCTCTCCGCGAACTGCGTGAGCGCCTCCATCGGGTCGGAGCCCGGAGAGAGGATGAAGATCAACGGTATCAGGAAGTTCGAATCCGCGAACGACTTGGCGATGTCGAACGGCGGCGGCACGACGAACTTCAGACCCATTCCGCTTTGGATAAACTGTTGAATCTGCGATGAACCGTAGAAATATTTGATTTGGACATTCTGTTCGAGTCAAGATCAAAGGAGGAGTTGATTTCTTTATAATATAAGCGTTACCCAGGCTCTTTACTTTCCTCACTGTTAGGTACTCGTGAGTACCGCAAGGGTGTTCTGACTTAGAAACTTGGGAACTTGGAAACTTCCAAAGTTCCAAAGTTCCAAAGTTCCAAACTTAGAAACTTAGAAACTTGGAAACTTGGAACTTTCCAAACTTCCAAACTTCCAGACTTTCAAACTTCCAAACTTGCAAACTTCCAAACTTCCAAACTTCAAAACTTAGAAATTTGGAAACTTAGAAACTTAGAAACTTAGAAACTTAGAAACTTAGAAACTTAGAAACTTGGAAACTTGGGAACTTCCAAACTTCTAAACTTCTAAACTTAGAAATTTGGAAACTTAGAAACTTAAAAACTTCCAAACTTTTAAACTTAGAAATTTGGAAACTTAGAAACTTGGAAACTTAGAAACGGGAAGGCTATAAGTGGCCTTAACACTCACCATAATCGTCACTTTGTCAGTCCTAATCATTCTCGCCACGATCAGTTTCTGGAAGGGCGTCAGTGTCTCCTCCCAAGGACTCGGCAGCGGCGAGCTTTCCGGGTTCAGCGAGTCGTAGTATCGCTTCCACTCGGCGCCCTTCTGAACGAAGCTTCTCCGGAAGTCGGCGAAGCTTGCCAGTACGTGGACGCGCGAGATCTCGGCCCAGGATTTATCCGGCAGCCAGGAACTCATCGGATTGTCCGGGACCGAGGCCAACGCAACGCCGCCGGATAAGAAGAACATCAGCTCCTCTTTGGTGATCGTGCTCGCCGTCACGAGGATCGTCGCGTACAGCATGAACGAGTACAAAAGCTGGAACAATCGGAGTTACCGATTACCGCTACCAATATGTCATACATTATACCCAATTGTATTACTAATTATTATTCCAAACTGTTAGAGTTAAATTATGTGTATCATATCTTTAAGAAAAATTATAATTTAACCAACAAAAACATCATTCCAATGTACTCGCATAGAGAACAGCATTGTTCGTACAGAACTCTGCCGAACAGAGAAACAGCCCCGCGCAAAATTCAGCCGTGCCTAAGAGGTTAACGTTCCAAGCGTACACAAAGAAACTTTCTCTTCACCTTGTCCTTCTCGAACAGAGATCTGCAGACGTTGCGGTACAGATTGTACGTGAAGGTTTCCCGCAGGAACATGAGTCGCCGCTCGAGGACCTTGCTCTTGTTCGCGGCGTCGATGGAGCTGACGTACAGGTTGATGAACCAGGTCAGCGAGTATTGGTACATGGGATCGATGTTCGGCAGATCGGTGATAGTGTAGTAGAGCGCGGAGCCGTGCCTCGCGATCGGCTTGTAGTTCTGCCGGAACCCCTCGATCTGTATCTCGGTCTTCCTCGCGGTGGACTGCTTTTTCAGGATGTCGGTCGAGAGGATCTTCGAGGAGTCCAGGATCTCGATCGCCTCCTCGTCCTCCAGGATCGCCGCGCCGGAGTCTGCCAGCGTTTTCAGAATGTTGTCCTCCACTTGCTTCAGGGCTCGCCTGTTCGCCGCGCTCTGCACGATCAGGTACTCCCGTTTCTCCTGCAGATCCGGCCTCTCCTTCGCCACCACGATGCCCAGCAGTTGGTCCTCGAGGCCGTCCATCGTCAACGCGAAGTTGATCAACGTCACCTTGTTGAACACCTCTGGCAGATAGTGTGGATTCCGCAGCTTGGTCGTCAGGTAGAACCTGAAGCGCGGACTGTACTCGATCACTCGCTCGCCGAGGTTGATGAACCACGCGTTCCCCATCTTGTAGACGGACCTCGTCAGCACGGGGTCGAGAGCCGGCGCGAGTTCCTCCGGCACGTTCTCGACCAGCACCGGTTTCCCTGTAGGAAAGCGTCGCATTGTATAACGGTTTCACCGAGCGAATATGTAGGAAGTTACACGGTTAACACGTTGAGTGCTACGTCAGTCCCTGGGGACTGACAGTAGACTTTTCGTTTGGGCGGCGTGGATTCTAGGGACTGACAACGAAATTCTCGTTTGGTCGACGTTGGTGCATGAGACCAGCATTTTAAAGGGTTAAAGTATTAATGACAATTAAAAAATTCATGGTAAAATTTAGTGTACTCCCGTGGCTTTTCTGAAATTTACTTTAAACCTCGCCCTTGATTCATTACAATCCCACAGATGTAAATATGATAAACAAAAGTCGCACGCACCGTACTCGAGAGCCTTCTCTATGATACTTATGTAACCCGCGTCCGTCAGCTTAACGATCTCCAGCTCGTTCTGCCTCTCCATGTTGCGGATCCACTTGTTCGCCTGACTCTGAGGGTCCACGAACAGGCTCCACCTCTTCGAGTTGTCCATGATGATCGCGTTTTCCACGGAGAACGAGTCCCGCGGCAGGCCGAATATGTTCCAGGAGTTGATCTTGATCTCGGTGCCGAGGGTGGCGACGAAATCGTAGCTGTCCGTGCACGGTATCGCCAAGGCTTTCACGTAATCGAACCATTTCTCTAGACTCTCGACGCGATAGCTGCTCGTGTACGGCCCCATGTACGCGATCATGCCGCACGAGACCAAAATGTCGCCGGGTAACGTGTCGTACGACCTTTGGAGGTTCTCGGCGGAAGCCATCCAACGGCTCTTCTCGCCGCCCAGACCGTTGATCAGCTTCTCCGCTCGGATCAGCTTATTCCGGCACAGAGTCACCTGCGCGAATTCGACCGAAAATGAATTCTCATTGAAAAACGAAGAACTTTTTAAAAATTTATTGTACAGTCAAAGATAGGTATTTTAATATTATGTGTACCGCGGTTATTTAATTTTAATCGATTGTAAAAATGTGGGTCGAACACGCCTCTCCGTTCCGCCTGAACGGAAAGTCTTAAAAAAATGATCCGGCACGGAACGTGTTAATTATCGAGCCGTCCTCTCTCGACTCGCGGCCAATCGTCTCGCTGATTACCTCGTTCTCGAGTTCTATTTTCTTCGCGACGGTTACTTGCAGCTTCTCGTGAAGCACGGCCAGCTTCTCCGTCAGCTCGGCGAGTCTGGCGCGTCTCTCGTTCAGAAACGCGATGGTGCTCTCGTATTCTCGTTCCGCGGCCTCCAGTTTCGCCCTCTTCGGCGCGACCACTCTCGCCACGTCGTTGTACAGAACCACCGCTCTCACCCACTTGCAGAGCCCCTCGGCAGCGGACGACGCTCTCGCTACCACTTTCGGCTCGAAATTTTTGTCCGTTAGATACGTCGTTTTGATCTCCTGAAAAACGGACATGGTTCCTTGGTTTATCCTTTGAGAAGATAGCGGTTTCGATGCTTTCACGGCCTGGAGTGTTACATTCGTTTCTGGTTTTAAAATTATTTTAATTGTTCAGCTGATCAAAATATCACGGCGCTCGTAACGCGTCTTTCCAGCGCAAGCGGCTAACCAGCGTAGCGCGTCCAGGCGTCCCGACAAGATGGCTGAGCCCGACATCTGCGTAGCCCCACGCGAGCCACGCCCACTTCGTGTGCGAGAAGATGGCGGAGCGCGGCTGGTCGCTGGAGGTTTCGGTGGTTCCGATTTGTTCAGCTGACCGATTAAAATAATCGGTGACCATCGATCCGGAACATGAACAGGGTATTTAAAGAGACTCTTCCTCGGCACACATCAATGTCAGTGTGCCTTTGAGAAACGTTGGGAAAGAATTCCTAGATTTTGAGAAGATGTTGGCGATGGAGTTGCAATGCTCAAAAGTGGAAAGGAACAAAGGGAGTTGGCTGTACAATCTCAATTTGCAGCTAGGCCAGTAACAAAGGCGTGTCGAAACTAATTCGTTCGTTATTATTGGGCAGAGTACTGCGAGTAGACTCCCCTCGTCTTTCTTCACTTTTGAGCCACAAGTTCTGTAGCACTGTAGACGTCGACAGAAATTAAGGAAAATTAGACGAGTTAGAAAGACCCAACAAAGTACCTGTATTATTCGCGGCGGGATATTGTCCTTGTCGTACTGGCGCAGCGTCTCCAAGAATCGCATGTCCCCGAGCAGACGTTTGCTAGGTCCCCAATAGTCCATCAGCTTTCTGCCTGTAGCCGGATCCTCGATCTTGGCAGGTGATATGTCCAACATGACGCAGACAGCGGCCATCACTAGCTTCACCCCGGCGGGAGGACTCCTCATCGTCCTGACGACCGTGATGTCGGCCGGTTTCAGAGTGTTCAAGGCCGCTTCAATGGCGAGACAAAGGGAATTGTAAGGCGGCGGAGGAACCTCGATAAGAGCACGCACCGATCGCTTCTTCCAGCGCCGGCAGCGCTTCCGCCAGGTCTGCCTCACACTCCGTCTTCAGCTTCATCGAGACTTCCGCCTGCTCGTTCGCCATGTTCTCGTCCCTCTTCACCAGAATCCTGGCCTTCTCGACGCTGACGTTCTCGGTTTCGATCTTCTTCATCGTCGCGACCGTCTCGTTCGCGGACGCCTCCAGCTGCGGCTGCAGCGCCGACAGCGTCACCCTCATCTTGTCGATTTGCTCGGCCGCGTACTGCAGCTTGTCCAGTCCGTTCAGGTACCGATCTCTGTTGCGAGAGGACCGCGAGCAGGTGACTCTCGAATGGGAACACTGAATCGACGTACCTGCCGAGAGTGAGCTCGCGTTGCTTCTCTCCGATTAGCTCGGCGTAAGTGCGTATCAGGTCCAGGAAGCTTGCGGTCGTGATGTAAGTGCGTCTGCCGGTTGCGTTATAGAACTGCGCGCTGACTTGCTTCGCGCAGACGTGGAAGAATTTACAAGCCAGCACGACGTTCACCTTCACCCGCTCCTCGACGTTGATCTCGTGGGTGCTGGTGAGCGCGACCTGTTCCAGGGCGTCGTCCGGCCACACGTCGAACCAGTCGATCGTGCAGCAGTTCACCAGGCTCGGGTACAGCCGCAGCCTGGTTCTGAAGGTGTCGCCGATCGGGCTGAAGCACAGCATCAGGTGCAGCTTCTCCTTGCAGCGGTTCACGAAGAACGCCAGCACCGCCAGCACCGACACGTCTAGGTTCCGGTTGCCGCCCTGCGCGGCCAGCCGCGTCGCCTCGATGATCTCCTGCCTCTCCTCGACGGTGAAGATGTTCGGCACCTCGCCGGAGTTCAGCAGACTGTCGATGTCGTTCAGGAAGATCTCCTCCTTGATCTGGCCCTCGGTCAGCAGGAACACGTGGTCCTTCCCGGCCGCGCCGCAGTTCATCAGCACCTGCAGAGACGTAAGATCAACGGATGGTAAACGTTTCAGAGGTTTCAGAGCTAAACGAATACGAGCGAAGGACGAACCTTCTTGATATCGTCCCTCCACTCCTGCACGCCGTACGCGCCGCCGATTTCCGGTTGGAACAGCCCGTGGCCGATCATGGCGGCGGCCAACCTGGTCAACGACTGTCTGCCGGATCCGCCGACGCCGACCATCAGCAGGCTGCCGCAGGGGATCACCAGGATGCGGCATATCCGCGCGAGATGTTCCAGCGCGTAGCGGAACAGGATGATGTTCATCTTGTGCCTGTGCGTGAGATTGTAGTCCTCGAGGCAGGACTCGGCCACCTCGAGGTACTCGTCCATGGACCGGACCTCCTGGTACCGGCGGTCCTCTCCCGGCGGCGCGTCTATATCCATGAAGCTGCCGAATAGTAAGCTACGCAGACTCCGCTCCGTCAGCTGGTCCTCGAACCTCGGCAAGTGGCCGAACACCGCGTCGAACTGCTCCCTGAGTTTGCTGGCGACCGCCTCCTTGATCCTGAGGAACAGCCAGCGCCGGTCGGCGTCGTCCACCAGCCGGTCGCCGAACACCCGGAGCACCTCGTGCACCCAGAGCCGCGTGAACACCGACTTGGCGTCGACGGACTCCTCCCTGATCATCGCGCAGCCGACGATCACGCGCGAGAAGTCGCGCAGGTTGAACAGGTAGTGGGACTTGGCGGGCGTCGGTCGCAGCTCGTCGCGAGCGTTCAGGAATATCGTCATGGTCGCGTGCACGACCTCGAGGATCCAGGGCATCACGCCGGCGGTGAAGCCGTTCCGCTGCAGCCCGATGAACGCGATGTTCGTGAAGATCCGGGCGACGGTGTCCTCCGTGAAGTCGCTGATGTCGAAGAGGTTGAAGTGCCTGAGGAACCTGCGGTACAGCTCCTGCCTGCTGCCCCCGGGCGGCGCCATCGCGCACACGAACATCGTGTCGTGGACGTGGATCGTCTCCGGTTGCTTCAGGTCGAACCAGACCCGGTGGTCGAAGAACTGCCGGAGCAGCTCGATCGGCGGCTGCGCGCCGTACGCCTCCTTCGCCGGCATGTTCACGTCGTCCACGAAGACCACGCACCGCGTTCCGGGCAACGGGCCGTACTGGTTCCTCCGTTTCTTGTACAGCTTCGACACGACCAGCTCTTGGGTCTGCGCGGCGGTCGTGTGCGGCGTGAACGTGACGAAGTTCGCGAGGTACTCGGCCTCGCTCAGCTTGTTCATCAGCAGGTCCTTCACGTAGACGCTCTTCCCGGTGCCGGTCTCGCCGTACAAGAGGAACCGCTTGCGGCGACGCACGTGCTTCTCGAACAGGGTCTGATACTTGACGGTGTCGCTGGTCGGGATGATCAACTGCACGATGCTGCCGGTCTGCGGGAACTCCTCTTGCCGCGCGACGTCCGCGTACCGCCGCCACGCGCCCCTGCCGCGGAACGTGTAGAAGCAGTCGTGGATCGTGTCGTCCACCGGGAACGAGATCAAGCTCTCGGCCAGGAACTCGGGCAGCGGGTGCTCGGGCAGCGCGCCTTTCCACATGCTCGTGTAGTACGCGTTGAACCTGTCGCGGGAGTCGTAGTCCAGCGTGCCCGCGGCGCCCCACACCACGGACGACGCCATCGCCGCTTGCAGCCAGAACAGCGTGAACTGGTCGAACGTCTTCGGGCTCTGCTCCACCGCGTCCTCCATGAACATCTCGAATAACACCGTCGTGGTGATCACCCGATGGATCTGACCGGCGGTGATCGTCGCGCGGCATTTCTTCCGGATGAACTCCAGACAGGGGTCGATCTGCCACTCGAACAGCTCGTCGATGTTGCTCGAGTGATCGGCCGCCCACTCCGGGTTCAGCCGGTGCAGCCAGGACCGGACGAAGGGTCTCCAGCCGAGGACGCGGGGCTCGAAGTAGATCATCCCGCAGCGCGACACCGTGGCCGGCGAGGCGTGCAGCAGGTCCATCGCCTCGAAGATCATCGACATGGTGCCCGACATCTGCATGATCTCGCCGGAGGTCAGGCAGAGCTTCTTGTTGTCGTCGAGGACGGTGTTCAGGTTCTCGATCCACACGGCGTCCACCGGCCCGTCGAAGACGATCCACTTCCTGTCGGGCGTGTCCTCGGCGCAGTACGCGCGGAACGTGACGGCGCAGACGCCGTCGGTCCACTCGGAGGAGACCGGGTCGAAGAACCCGTACAACTGGCCCAGCGTGATCGACTTCGGGTTGATCGTCTGGTACTTGGTCACGGCGCCGTTCTCGTCGCCGCGACGGTACATCAATGTCAGAGCGTCCGCCAGCGTGCGGAGGACGCTGGTCTTCCCGCCGAACGGCTCGCCGACCAGCATGAACCCGTGGCGCACGATCATCATCTCGTACGTCTGTATGATCTTCAGCAGGAAGCCGTCGACCGGCTGCAGCCTGCGCGCGCCGGCTGCCTCGCGGACGGCGCTCAGCAGCGCGCCGTAGCTCGGCGAGGGCAGCTCCAGCCCGGGGAACAGATCCGAGACGATGCCTTGGAACAGCGGCACGTCGTGGGCCAGGAACTTCGGCAGGTTCACGTCGATCACGGACCTGAGCAGCACCACCGACTCGTCCTCGTCCGGCAGTTGCAGCTTGATGTTCTGCGCCGCGGTCAGCACCGTCTTCACCGCGCGCATGCCGTAGTCGTAGTGCGACTGGCTGGACAGCTGCTCCGAGCAGAGCTTGTACGTGGTCACGATCTTCGTGGAGAGCGCCCGAGCGGTGGTGAACCCGGACGAGTACAGGAATATCTCGGCGATCATCGCGTAGTCGGGCACCATCATCGCGACGGTTCTGAAGAGGACCTTCAGGTTGTCCGGCAGCTCCGAGCGACCCGCGTAACCCGGGTTCATCGTGATGCACACGTAGACGGCGGGGTTCAAGGTCAACTCCGTCCCCTCGAACACGAACGTCTGCAGCTTGCCGCGCACCGCCTGCACGATGCAGAGGATCTGTTGGGCGACCACGGATAGCACCTCCAGGTCGATGCGATTGAACTCGTCGAAGCAGGACCACGCTCCGCACGAGGCCAGGCCTTTGAAGAACTTCCCCATGTTCTTGTAGTCGAGGCCCTCGGAACAGTTGAACACCACGCACTGCACTGCCAGCGCTCTGCTCAGGTCCTTCGTCGTTTCCGTTTTACCGGTGCCCGCCGGTCCTTCCGGCGCGCCGTTCAGGTGCAGGGAGTACGCGCCGATCAGCGTACGGTAACACCTGGGAACGAGCGTGATGGTGTCGTAGTATCTAGAATTCTTAGCGTAGGTTAAGGTATTTTTAGGAGGAGTGAACGTAAGAATGAGTGTGCATCCGAGTGTTTATGATGAGTGCGAGTGAGAAGAATGCTTGTGGGGAGAGAATGATGTCTGGGAGAGAATGTCTGTAAGAGAGTTGCGGAAGCAAGAGTCGTGTGTTGGCCTCCGTGGCATTGAGTTGTATTTTTTACGTGTTGTCACTCAAGATCCACCCTTTCATTATTTGTAATATAGTAATCACTATAGTATTTTCAAGGTCGCTCGAACTTGTTCGCGTACCTGTCCGTCAGCGGCGTAATGACCAGCCGAGGTGTGTTCCCGATGTACTCGTACGCGTAGGATACGGTTGTGTATATGATTCTGACGAACACGTCGTCCTCCCAGTAGTAACGCAACTGCGCCAGCCACTCGAAGTCCGTCTCGTCCGTGATCCTCTTGTCGATCAGGGACTTCACGACGTCCATCGCGTGGACGTCGAGCGTGATCAGAGCGTTTATCGTCGTTCGATTCTGTCTCGACAATTTACCTGAGGAATGGCAACTCGTTCAACGACGGCAAGAAAGTTTCTCTATTAATCTAACTGTAACACTAATCTAATTTTACCACTAATCTAACTCTAACACTAATCTCACTCTACCACTAATCTAACAGTAACACTAATCTAAGACCCCTACCCCTGATCAAATCGACCATCTCAAAAATCTGCTTCCTCAGCTTCTCATACAGAGTTTCCGTCGTCGAGCGGATGCGAGTCATCAGACTGTTCTGAACCTCCGTGCTCCAATAGATCTGAGCGACGCACAGCACGACCATACCCGGCCAGATGAGCACCCACGTGGCTCGTTGGTTCACCTCGTAATCTCGATAGCTCATCAGGATCTCGTGCCTCACGGATTTCACCATTTGTTCTTCGACCTACGTTGAACATACCAAGAATCATCTCCACGCTAATCATCGTCGACCGAGAGGAATATATCTATATACTTGAACCAGCCACCTCTCCACGCAGCCTCTCGCCGCCGCTGTTGAAATCTTCTCCTGCATCGTCACCTCCTCGTTGTCCTCGCTGAACATCGAATATATCTCCAGCTGGTGATCGAATCTAAGAGACACTCTCTTTTAGAAGTGTAGGACCGTTAAAAATTAGTGCGACTGAGTGAGTGTATGGCCGAGCGAATCAGGTTATTTAACAAATTGAAGAAAAGAGTTGTAAAGACCTTAATGCAACAGAAGGGACTACATTTACAGTCTCGCCAAATCTTCTCACCCCAACTTGTTTATTCCCTCGAAGCATTTCCGAAGGTGAGGCTGGACGCGCAGGGGCTCCTTTGTCTCCGACAGTATCTCGAGCATGTCCTCGTTGCTCAGAAAGAAGAATCGCGGAAAGTAGAGCCTCTTCTTCTCCAGGTAGTTCAGAACACCGTCGTTCACCTTCTCCATCGACGCGTTCGCCTCCCGCATAATCTCTAAAAGACCCACCTACGCAGAAACTCACGCGTGTCTGTCGTGCCGGTGATTTCTACGCTTACGGAGCCCGCTGTCTCTCGAACTCGGGGTTCCTTCGCGACGCCGTTCATCGCGCTGCGAAATATCCGGTCGACTTGACTGAACAGCACTTCCTCCTCCGGCAGCTGTGCTACGATGTCCTTGCTCGAGAAGATCGGCAACAGGTACATCCACTGTACTTGTACCTAATACGAGCGAATGAACTCTCGGTCAATCACCTGTCGCTTGTTTATCTTTCGAATGACCGACAGCTGATCGGCAGCCCTAACGACAGCTAGCGTTGGTGTTCCTTTTATTCGTTTCTAACTGCCGTTTTGACTTTAACTGTGTATCTTCCTACACTACAATAGGAACAACCGAAGGTCTTGTACCTTGGTCCATTCGTCGATGGTCGACTGTATCCGGAGCAGCAATTGGTAGAAGTTCTTCACTTCCTCCTCGATGAGCTTGACGAACGCGGAGCCTCGCATGGCTTGGACTTTGACGATGTGCTCCTCCAGAATCGCTTGGATGTCGTCCAGCTGCGCTAGAATGTTCACCCCGGTGTCTTTGTACGACACGCTGGTGAACACAATGTCGTCCCATTCCTTCATCATCTTCGTCAACGACTCCTCGAGCATCAGTTCCTTCGTCGCGCTCGTACTTATCATTTCGTATCTGCGTAGAGAATAGATTCCAGTAGCGTCGTTAGCTTTTCGTGGGCAGAAATCTTCTTACTTCTCCAGGTCGTCCAGGAAGTTCATGTTTATAATTTTCCGGAAGGTTGTCCCGGCGTCAGGGGTGACGTCGAACCCGGCTATCGTCGACATGTCGTCCCAGTGAATCTGCTTCAGGGCGGGGTTGCGGAACACCACTAGGAGCGGCAGGCATTGCTGTGTTTGAATATTGGAAACGAGTAAGACGCCGGTTTTTGAGGGGAATTTCTATGCATGGAGATTCACCTTGAACCATTTGATGTCTTCGATCAGTTGGTGGCAAAGTTTTAGAGGCGCCGGTTGCTGATAGGGGTCCGGATCGTCTGGCGAGCCTATGAAGCTGATGCATGCATTTTTATTATACGTCTCTGTGAACCCTCGTGAACTTTTAACCCTTTCGATACAAGGGTGACTATAGTCACCGGTTACAAAAGTGGAGCCAAAAATTAAGACAATGTACGATAACAAAAGCACCTCCATGGGAAAGTGATAAACACATTGTTATGAACGCAAATCATTTTGCTTTTAAAAACAGTGTCACCATGGCGTTGAGACAAAGGAGCCTCGAACGTTGAAGACTGGGGGTCACCGGTGACCCAACCAAATCGAATTACTGTGGTTCATTCAATTAAACGATGATTATTTGAAAACATTTGTGTATTGTACACAATGCTACTTAACGCGATGCCATTTTTTCCATTTTCCACACGAGGAACTTCGCAGTGAGACCCACAGTAGCGAAAGGGTTAACCTTTGCACTCGAAAGGTGACTCTCAGTCACCACTTGATTTGATACAGCAAAACTATGAAGTTGAATATTTACTATTTTAAATTAAACTTTGTATCGCGATGTGAAATATTGAAATAAAATAGCTTCGCTGCTTAATTTATCTGTGAATTATCGTTAAATCAGTTTCAAACAATGTCGTCTTTATCTCATCGGACAATGTTCAAATATTTCTACCGAAAAACTTCGGAGTGCAAAGGGTTAAATGTAGTTCAACGCTGCATTCCGTACCCATACGGATAGCTGGTCGCGAGCTCCATTTTGATCCTCGTCCTGTAATGTTTACCGATCTTCGTGAACTCCCCGAAGTACTCGGTTGTCTTGTTCTCGATGTCGTTCGAGTTCAAGTACTCGAACGGCCCGTCCAGCCAGACGTCCCGGTGCCGTCGCCACTGATAACCGCGATAAATTAAATCGTAATACGGCATTATGATCTCCTTGAGCTCTTTGATCCGCGGATAATGGGAGAGCGGATATTTAAACAACGCCTCCTCGTCGTTGATACATTTAACCCTCTCGTTCATGCGTTCCAAGTCGCGCGCGAACTTCCGCATGTACTCGATGTACTCCTGTATGCGATCTGCGTCGTCCATGTCATTCAGTATCTCCAACCTGCAAGCAACCAGCTGATGATACAAAGAAAATAGGAGACCAAAGATAACAGTGACTTGGATAGATGATGATTGCAATTTAACTGATTACTTCATTTTATTCACCACTTCCGGTGCAAAATGAAATAAATCAGCAAGATGCCAATATACTGATATGTGACTTCAAAGTTACATGAGCCTACAGAGGGTTAACCTAGGAAAAGTGTCTTCGACGTCCTTATTCAATATCTCCACTCTGCTTTGAAGCTTCTCCTCCAGCTCGAACTTCGCTTGCTCGTAGAGAGCGCTGTTCTGCTCGAATATCGGTCGGATCCGCTTTAACCAGTGTATGGTGGTGTTGTTCAGTTCCATGTGATCTTTGGACAACGTGGTCATCTCGATGAGTGTCGCCATCATACGCAACGACAGAGTAATCTTCTCCTCCAGCGACCTCATCGTTGTCGACGCAGCCGTTAGCATGTAGTCACCTGAGAATTTAAGTCGATTATATATTTAGTTTAATATCTGATTTGATGTTAGATCAGATTTTCATGTGTAAAATGTTCACCTAGCTCCAATAGCTGCTTGGTAGTGTTCGGCACATTCAGTGCTCGCTCCCTTATAGCCTCGAATGTGTTGCATATATCAAGGTTGAAGAACCAATGCCTGTTCACCAGCTCCTCAATGATGGATTGTCTCACGTTTCTCGTGTATTCGAGGAGACCTGCCTTCGCTGCGACTTGATCGATTATCCCAATCGAGAAGTACTCGTAGTCCGGCTGAAACAATTTCTCACTGTAGAACCAACGCGAAATTCGAACTTTTAAAATTAACTTTTCGAGTAACGGTTTTAAGTCACGGTTGCAATCCTTTGAATTCGAGAGGCGAAACTCATTTGCCATTTCATTCGATACATCGAAATTGAGCACTGAAATTCAATATTCGATTTTGTGCTAGGTAGCAGCACGTGAACCTTGGAAATAAATTAGTTCCAATCCTTAATTTATGTAAGATTTTCCTTTAAGTTACTTGCTAACAATTATCAATATTTCAACAGAGGAATAATGAATATTTATAACGAAAAATATTGTCGAGTGCAAAGCGTTAATTCACGGTTGCAAGTGGTACAGCAAATCGTTGTGAACATATACGAACGAAAAAAAAATATTATCAGGAACCATCAATGATCTGGTCGAAACCTTCGACTTTCTCGATTGAAACTTTTGAAACGAACGATTCGAGTAACGATTTTAAATCGCGATTGCAAGTGGTACACGAAATCGTGAACATGTACAAACCAAAAGAAAATATCAAGAATCATCAACGATAATTTACCATGCCATGAATTTCTCGAATGAACTGGTTGAAACCTTCGACCTTCTGGACGCACTCTTGAAAACTTTGCCCCGAACGAACATAGTCGACGATCTCTCGTTGCGTCTCCGAATCGAAGACAACCCGGAACCGTCCCCGCAGATTCTCGACGTAATCGATCAACGGTCGATAAGTGTCGTTCAAAATCACCGCGAGCCGTTTGCGAGCCTCCTCCAAGTACCATTCCGGTAGAATGACTTTGACGTGTTCGCGAGTGGTCTTCGCGTTGACCCAGGAGTCCAGCGACGGCAGTTGCTGGCCGACGTGACGGATTTGATCGATAACGTAATGGAACGAGAAACAAATTTCCTGAATGGTCGGGCTAAGGAACAACTCGTTGGCCTCGCATTTTAGTCGCAGCTGGAAAGTAGAAGATATCGTAATTTTCGATTAATCGCATCGGTCACGTGACAGTTAGATGTATCGTTACAAAAGGGATGATCGGTAATGTAGAGTACGTCAGTAAAATTTTGTGTACGTGACCATCGATTTACGCGAACTTTTTTCACCCTCGTTTTTACTCGGTAAATCACTAAAATTTACTCGGTTAATTAATTAAATACTATTTACGCGGTAGTTTTTAGATCTGAATTTTGTTCGTTTTTATTGAGTCTAATTAGAAAACCTCGGTCGATAACTTGTAAATGAAGTTTGTCAGCGAATGAGATTGGTAATAGCATGAGGCGTACTTTCAACAATGGCACGGAGCTCCTGTTGCTCAACATCTCGAGCAGATGTTCGACGGTTTTTATCATGCGTGTGACCACTTGAAGACCGAGTAAATGATTCGCGCAGTTGAGAAAATCGGCGAGGGCGTGCGAGGGTACGTCGTGAAGGTAGCGCGGTTGGGAAATCAGCCGCACGATGTCGCCGTAGTAGGTGCCAGTGATGGCGAGCGCGCCTTTTTTCGTATCCGCTTCCACCAAGTCCAGGAACCTAGATTAGATCGTACGGTGTTCGAGTTAGTTCGACTAGTAACCTATGTATAATGATATAAGTTGACCTCACAATATGACCGCACAATTCAGTTTTCTGAAAATTAGCCGGTACACAATGTGTTAACGTTCTGTCGCGTGCTGCTTCCACTGATTGACCGTTAAATCATTCGCGAGTGCAGAACGTCTCAGAAATGAAGACGTCTAATTTTCCGTTTTTGCGTACGAGTATTAGAATCGAGTGCTAAACGAATCAATAAATTAACCCCTTGCCATACAGTGATAAGTGAGACTCGTGATAAAGATTTTTAGATTGAACAAAAATCAGTGTCATTCGTTGCAACGGATAAAAAAAACTATTTTGCTATTAAATTTCATTGAACACGTTGACTGCCGCGAAAAACAGCGTTTTATGTATCACTTATCCTTTCTACAGCAAAGATAAAAATTATTAATTCTGATATGACAATTTTTATATTACCATATCATCTAGTTATTTACCTTACGGAAAATTTGTATTCGAAATGAATTATCTCTCAAGTAATTATTTTCTTGTAATTTGAAAGCTCCGGTCATCAGTGACCGTGGCAGTCAAAGTGTTGAACAATTTTCCTACGTTCCTTCGAAATCATCAATAGTAAAATGGGGTTAAATAAAATTAAATAAAATTAAAAGAATACAGAAAATAGAAATAAGAATACAGAAATATACAACGAAGTGCTGCCAAAGTATTCAAGCCACAGAGGACGATTTTGAAAGTCTACCTGTTGAAATCGAGGTACTCCAGTTCCCGATAACGGTTGAAATTGCATATCCACTCCGGCATCAGGCAATGACCTCTAGCGACGATGTTCCTGAGCAGCTTATGCGGTAAGTAGAATCTCCTCATTATCGTGCAACGATTCCTCAAATACTTCGGATACAGATTCGTTCTACCAGCTAATTTGTACGGCGGGATCGGCACCAATTGCTCGTTGCACGGTTCCTGGCATTCCACGGCGATCACGCGTTTCACCGCCTGCTCGTGCATCGACCGTTGGTAACGCGTCTTCGTTTCGTTCAGTTGATCCTCGAAGATGCTCGCGTATTTCAACCGTAACCGATCCGTCACCAAGTTTCGAATGTTGTCCTCCCATTCCTGAAATATCGAGCAATTATCCAGTCGAATTTCGATTGTGTTCAACTGTACATAAAATTTCGAATTGCCTACTGGAGCTAGGCTGTTCGCGGGCAATCTATCCGCGAACTCCTTCATCTTCGCAAAGTAGCAACCTTCAGGTTGCTCCAGCAAGCATTCGTGATCGGTTCGACACTCTCTCGGATGTCTTTCGTGGTAGATTTTGGACTTCCTGATTTCCGATGCTATCGCGTCGTGCATTTTCTCTCTGTCAATCTTAAAAATGAATATAAATGAATATAAATGAATATAAGTGAATGTAAATGAATAACATTCACCGATGAAAATACCTTTTCCAGTCTAAACGTGTGTTCAGGTAATTTCCTCGCCTTCGCGAAGGATTCTGAGTCCTCGTTTTCCATTTTCAATCTTTTCAAGCGAATCTATTACGTCTCGGACGATAGTTTCATCGAGCAAAGAAATCGAAAGATCGAATTGAACATTGCCGGCATTGACGTTTGACCGGTAACAAAAAATCCTAGTGCCTTGTTCCATGTGTCACGATTATTTTATTTAATTTTTTATTGCATTTGCAGGTATTCGGTTCTAGGACGGCGATGATAAAGTTGATGAATGCATTCAATTGATAATAATTAATACTCCAGGTTGTTTTGTAATCTATCAGTAACTGCAACTAATTTTTATAGTATTCCTAGCGAAAATTAGAAATGCAACACTTCTTCATCAAAATTTGGATGCGCGGAGAATCTAATAATTTTAGGGTAGTTTCTTTAAAATTCATTTTAAATATTTAATATTATAACTGGTGCAATATTGGAGCTTACAGAGTTCAAAGGGTTAATATAATGAAACTAATTAATTGATTCAACCCTCTTTACTTACCGTTCACGGTAAGGGATGGCGTTGGAAATAAACAAAGAAATCATGGGTTCATCGTGAAGGAAGTCCAATTTACTAATAAAGAACAGCACGACCTAAGATTATAGGTACACTACGGATTCCACGCGTTTCTAACGCAACAGTATAAAATTCAGCAAAATAGAAAAATCAAAGTATGGTTCAATGATGTTTTTATTTTATACGGAGCCTGGCAGGACCCTTCGTTTGATTCAGTTTTCTGTCAACTGGTCTGTAGAAATTTATATTTGCGTAAACATTCATAGTCTAATTAATTGTTGAGGAACAGAAGAAAAACGGAAAAAAAATTTGATAGAAGCGAACGAGTCGTAGAAATACAATGGAAGTATAAAGCGTAGCGACATTATATAATTATAATAGTAATAATAATAATAGTAGTAGTAGTAGTAGTAGTAATAATGATAATAATAATAATAATTTCAAATCGTTAGAAATCGTACGCTCGCCGTGTTCAGTCCGATCAGTTCTCGACGATGGTGCTTCCCGTAATCGTGCGTTAGTTGACTAGAACTTCGAATATCATGTCTTTACGGCTTCTACTATTCAACGTTCTCGTCGATTCTGATGCGATTAGCGATAAGAGAAAATCCTGAGATTAATCTGATGCCTGACATCCCGATGTGTATGTTTCAGTTACGTTTCAATGATGTACATAATATATACATATATATATATATATATATATATAATTTTTTTTTTCTGTATATATATATATATATATATATATGTACATATTTTTTGTTGGCTATACAATACGTGACGTAACATTATCAACAGACTGCGGACATCATGCATTTACAGCAACACTCAATTGCTCGACAAATTTATCTTTGGACAAATTTCATGTTCGACAAAATTCTTAGAGTGTTTCAAACGAATGTCGAGCCCTCGATGGATGAAAAATTGTATGTCCATGACTTGATGACTGGTAAAGGCAAGAACAAGAATTTTGAATCGGTTACGTATAACTATCAGCAAATTAGAATCGAAGGAATGAAAATTGATTAGACCATATCCATAAATTTCTAATCCTCAGTCATCAAGTTGTGGACACGTGCATGAATATTCGCAGTCTGGATATCACTTGGATACATTGAAGACGTTTGTCCACGGTACGCTTCCATGACGAACAAGCGTAACAGCCTTTTTCCATTGGACAAAGATCGCTGAACGATCGTGTCTCGTTCACAGAAATTTCGCCGCTTTAGTTTCTCATTTAGTGCATCATCTCGCTGTTCCGGTTCGTTTCGTTTCTTTTTTGTTTTTTACAAAGTGTCATACTACCCTAATCTATAACCGAGATGTACAATCGCTTCATTCCTCGACGCGTAAGTAATTCTATGTACAAAGATGCAACTGAATACCGCGCGCTTTCCCATGCATCCTCCCCCACCCTCCCCCCATAATCCACGCTCCCTCTCACTCGTTTACACACACACTCTCTCTCGCCCCTTTCTCTCTCACGGATCTGCAACGAAACGAGAAATATAATTCTGTTTACAATAGATATATCGGCAAAGCGATGCTATATACAAAGTGTTTATCGATGCGTGATAACGAGCGTGTCATCGAATAACGTTTACAGTACAAACAATTGTTAACAATAACGAAGGCTTCAGTTATTTACGTACTATAGTAGAATATACATGTATTTTTTTTATATTATATTTATATATATTTATATATGTATATATATACATACGGACACATATAACACACATCATACATATATATGTGTGTATATATATACAGGTACATACATGTGTACACACAAGGTGAAGAGAAAAATTGCGCAACTGCAAAAATTACAAAAGAAATGTATGTACACATATATATGTATATACCTATATATATATGTTATATACATATGTATGCATGTATGTGTATGTATATGTGTATATATGTATACGATGCACGAGTAACAAGTTAGGACGAGGAAGATTACGAATAATTCGCGTTACTGCCATGCATATTTACGACGACGGGATTTACCTTAGGTTCATTAACATTCTCCGTGAGGCATTTCTGGTCAACTTAGAATAAGTTGTAAACACTCGATGCTAGTTAGCAGCGTCTCAGACGCAATTGCAATTTGTAGAAAGTATTTGGAACAGTGAACGTTGCGAAGCTAACAGAATCAAAAGAATACGTATTTCCCTAACGTGTCGCTTAATGTGACGAGTTTTCGTTTCGTGAAAACATTTACAGCCCTCTTGTCGTGCACACGCGTACGAAACAGCGGAGGGTCTCTCTCTCTCTCTCGTGAAAAATATGCAGACTATCTTTCTCATTCGAACAGGTAACTGACGTTCTTTGCCAAATAAAATGGAATATTCGTGTAGAGGTATAAATGCATTTCGACGCCATGGCTCGAGTGTTCGGAACACAACGAGAAACAAACAGTTTTGAAAGATAATACATAGCGATATGCGCGAGCACACTCTTTTTTAAATCACGTTCCACAAAGCGATAACTATAAATGAAATTAAACGTTTCGGCTACAATGAGAAAGCAATCAGAACAATTCAATGCGAACGAAAACTCTGTACAAAAGACAAAATATATAGATTCACATTCTACATAAGTCTTCGCTTAAACGTATCACAATTAAGTATGCAATTAGTATAATTCTCTGTGTAAGTTTGTCATCGCGTGTGAACGAAATTAAAATGAATCTCTGAATATTTATAATATTTATATGTATATGTATACTCATACGTGTATATATGCTTTTGTAAATCCTCTTTCTTAAAACGATACAAAGAATTACACTATATAAAAATAACGTTTCCCCCGTTTTTTTTTTCCTTTTTAAAGATAAAATCACATTTCACTGTTCTGCGGTAAACACCTTCGTAAGATAACAAACTGAATCTCTTTGTTTTTCTATGTGTCTGGAGGCGTTCTCGACCGGTTCTCTCCGGTGTCGGTTCATAACGGCAAAAGATCGATCAGATTTGCGCGCGGTTGCGTCAATGATTCCGGGAAAAATTCCGTCAGTTTGTCGTACAGCTCGGTTCTCAGCGTGTGAATGTCGCGGCTGTTCTGGGCGTACATCGGTTCATGGAGGAAACTTCCTAGCATGCTGCCCGAGCTGTTCGAATTCGTGGCTTCCTCTAACAACGAGTTCTGCTCTTTGAATAGAATAGACGTTAACAATTGAAACTGCAACGAAGAAATTGCGTGAGGTTCAACATGTAAAATCGAAGGAACGTACTATCACCTGACAGTCGCAGATAAAAATGATACTACCTCTTTCGTCTGTTCGGCGTCGTTGTGATCAATGATCTCGAACACTTGAACCTGCAAATATTTAAGCGCCTCCACGCTGTTGCTCAGGGCCAGTTCTTTGAACTTGTGCTTCCTGATCAACAGCTTGCATCTCTTCAGGATCTCGTCTTGAGAGGGTCGGCACAACTTCAGCTGCCAGAAATCGTCGAGTCGTAGATTTCGAATGCAAGATCTTCCTGGATTTCCTCCGAATAAGAAGTGTACCTGAGAAACAATCGCAACAATGAATTGGCAAAAAGAGGATGACGATTTTAAGATGTTTATATACAACACCTTTTTAACGTGGTCGTAAACCAACTGATGCGCGAATCGCGGGCAGGGAACGTAATCTTGCATTTTGTTCCAGTACTTCTCTCCTACGTTCTCGTGTCTATAAATACATGACCATTTGTTGTTTTCGATATTGTAAACCCAGAAGGAATTCTGCACGTTGTCGTCTCGTTTATCCTTGTCCTTGCTCAACCCCTAGAGAAAAGAACAGAGGAAACAGAAGAATTGGAGATCTGATTGCAATATCTGTATCGTTGTTCTTATTAATCAGAAATATTTCAAACGAACCGACAGCACGTAGATCTCTCCTAATTCAGAATCGATCGTTGCCCTCTGCGTGAAACCAGCTGCAGGCACGTGATTCGAATCGCTTGAACTGGAATCGTTGAAGTTTATATGCTCTATGTGGTTCGTGTCGATCTCGTAGGTGACGAAATCGCTGAGATACTCTTTACCCCTTTGACCCGCAAAAATATATAGTTTTCTTGAACCCTGCGATAAACGAATAACATTAAAATTCGATGTGTCGCGCTTAATGAGTGTCGTTTGAAAAAACTTTTCAACAGATATACCGGATGGAAGAGCATAGAATGGCCGGCTCTGGATCTGATGGTCGGCACGTTCGGAGGGCACGGCCTCGCAATGTCGCAGGCCAGTTTCGTCCATGTACCGGTAGGCACATGATAGGAATACAGTCCAGAGAAAATTGGTTCAGGCAGGTTCGGTATTATACGGTATTCATATTCGTCGGAACTGTAGATTAGACGGCCTTGCTTAATATTGTAATTGCCTAAGAATGTAGAATCGAGTGACACTTACATGTTTGGCGAAACAACGACGCGACCACCGAAAATATAAATGGTTCGCTTTTCGACATCCATGGACATTTGATGATCGAAAATTAATTCTGGTCCACCCACGGATTCTGTGTCTTCCGATATTTGGGTCCATTTATTCGACTCGATATCGTACACGAAAAAGTCGCTCTTCAAGTTCTCTAGCTTTCTGTACTGCGTGTCTAAATATCTTCCAAGGATGAAAAGTTGTCGTCGTTTAGGGTCTAGACACATTTTATGACAGGATCTCGCGCTCGGGCCGCCCTACAGTCATCAATTTCAATCCTCGGTCTAATTAGAACCGTTCATTTTCTCTTACTTACCACAGCTTCTGCGTCTTTGCATATGATAGTCCACTTGTTGGTAGCTATGTTGTACGCCCACAGGTCAGAAAGATCTTTATTTCCATCCCATCCTCCGAATAGATACACCAGCTCCGCGGTGGGATCAAGTACCATTTGATGGCCACCTCTCATTCCAGGTTTAGGATCATCGGTCGACAATTTCGACCAAATTGCTCTATAGGTTTGAGCATGTATATAATCGTTTAATAGACCCACTGTAACGTAAATTGTACTACTCCCTAAGGTTGCAGAAACTTATTTTGTAAGTTGGATATGAGAAAATCAATGAAAACTCACTCATCACAATGTTACTTATAAAATGTTCAGCTTGCAAATAATCTCCCTTCGTCACCAATAGATCGTACAACGCGGTCAACCTAGGATCTTCCAACGAAACCCCTGTAACTCTTTGTAATGTTTGTACAATTTCTGGTTGCTCCAATCTTCTGAAGTGTTTCATACAGAGTCTTATCACCTCTTTCTGACGATACTGAAACGAACGACCATCTGTTTTTTTTCATAGGTAGAGAAGCAACATCACTTTACAGAGAATACGTTGTTATATTTACCATATTGAAGCATTCAATGTTGGGTTTCACTATTTTAGGGTCGTCGATACCGCTCAGTTTTACATACCAAATAGAGAAGTTAAAGCTGGGACCCCAAGATTGTAACGGTAGAATCTTTATGTATCTAACTGGAAAATAATTATCCTTGTTTCCTAATATATGCTTTAAATCGAATGTTTCTGGCATAGAATCATTTTTCAGTCCGCTAAAACGAAACAAAAGCAGTTATTATTTACTACAGCCTCAAGTTACAACTTACAGACTCACCTTTCTAATAGTTCCATCATATTTTCCGGTTCTAAACCGCCGTACACTTTGAACTTTTTTATGTTACATACGTGTGTTTTTTCATATTTACCGAAGGTAATTGTTTTCACAATTGAAGGGCGTTGTAACTTTAATATGAGAAACTAGAAAAAAAAACGGACACATTCAAACGATTTACGTATCATCGCAATAATATTAGATGATAAATTCAAACGACAAATTAGATAACGGTTCAGTTTCTTAAATGCTGTAAGAGCGAATTACGTTAATTTTAAACGATGTTTACCTGTGGGTGATTGTCAATATCGGACGACCAGCGCGATGTCTGATCCGACGGTTTATCCACGAGAATATTTCTAAGAGGAAAACGGAAGAATGTTAATCTAAAGATCGTCGAACAGCTCGATACAATAAAAACACTTGTTCACTTGATAATTTTACATGTAGAACGTGTTCGCTTTAAATCACAACCCCTTACTTTAGGTTAGAGATACGTTCGCGACGAATAAACGTTTCCTAGCCTACAATCGCGACGATATACTCGTCGGTGGACTATTCGGATATCGAGAGACGCCTTACCCTGGCACGTAAGATGAGAAAAAGCTGGAGTACTTGTAGATTTTGAACTCCAAAACTTTCTGGGAATCGCTATTTTCGTTGGACGCCATGTTACACAAATGACATAAGCTTTAACCACTGGACGTGTGTGCGATTTTCACAGACACAATTATATCGGCAAAACGAGCGCCATGAGAAGAAAACATGACCCGGTGAACGGCAGTCGGTTACGTGTATAACTAACAATACACACCTGAAAACTGATCGTCTTTACCGGAGGAACTTTACTCGGTTCACTGACATGTCATATTATTCTTATCCGTTTTATGATCGCCGCTTTTGAATAAAATATGAAACGCTGATGTAACGTTCAAATCATGTATTTGTCCATAGATGTGTATAACACTTGAGGATCTCGTTTTTTTTTTATTTACACGCTAGATTAACGATTTCATAAATACATATACCCTATTTTCTTATGTAGACTCGAAGTACAGATATAGGCGTCGCGCGACATTCGTGACGAATACAAAACATAAAAATATACACAATTTACAGTCGTAGACCAAGGACAGAGAAGTTACAACAAAAAAATATATACGTATGTATATATACATATATTTCTATATATTCATATATATATACATATATATACGCTCGTAATTCTGTCTGTCTGTATGTGTGTCTATGTGTGTGTGTGTCTGTATATGTATTTGTCCGTTCAACTTAAGATTAAAGCAAAACACAACAAATCCACGTGACTTTGTCAGGAACGTAACCCGACGATATTTCCTAAGAAAAAAAAGAAAAAAAAAACTGTTATTCTTTGAAGTTTGTAATTACGAACCGTTTTATATTTCGTAGCGTGACGACCGACGATTTACCATAATGATTAATACATCCGTCCGACGTGTTACGACTGGAATTATTGAGCAGTTAAAATGCTTATAAAAATTAGAAAAGCGTGTTTCCTGAGATATTTTATCTTTAGTGTCTACGTAAATAAATTTATTCGCTGATTCCCAGAGAAAGTACCGCACTCTCGGTAATTACATTTTGGAAATGGTTAACAACTTTTCTGTCGTGTACGGACCTGCCTGACGCAAGCTAGACCCAATGACAGATTTGTTAGCACGTAACAAAATTGCGCACCGTCATCGTTCCGTGTTTTGTTCTAATTTTAAATCGAACGAACCGTACGTAAGCTTGTGTGTAGCACAAGATCGTATATATATATAACGAACCAACGTATTCATACAAATGTTACGTTCGTTCTCTGTACCGGTAGTGTGTGGTCTTCCGAGACGCTACCCAATTAATTGGCCCCTCCTGACAATATTAAACGTATTATTGCCTTATCCGATGGAAATTCCTTAAAAATGTTCCCCGCCCCCGCCCCGCCTCCCTCCCCGTTAAGAATGCTATCGTTGACCTACCGGTTGGGCGCGAAAGAGCGGTTCCAATAGAAACGCGGTACACACGGAGCGGTAATATACCTTAGTTAATAAAATATTACAACATCTGCATCTCGCTCTCGCGCTTGATCGTCTCATTACACGTACAATTCTTTTTCTTCTTATATACACAATCAGGTATCACCGATTCAACTAAGAAACAAAAAAGAAAAAAAAAAAGAAAAAAAAACAGATTCGCCCAGATAGAATCCAAGGAGCACGGAACTTAACTTAGTTCGAAGCCCGCGCCGGCTTGTATAGCGTACAAAAGTTTCTCGCGCAAAGTCTTCTCGTCCGGAAACTCCGGGAGTTTCAGCAGATTCATACAGGTACTGGAAGTTGGCAAGTGATCTACACTACCAGCTTGTTGAATGCAAAACGGCGGATCGAGCTCCTGGAACATAAATGGTACTCTGTTTAAGAAATGAAATGAAATGAAATGAAATGAGAAGAGAAGGAAATGACTAATTGAGGAATTCTTTAACCAATTGTTTCTGTTTCTTTTTGTCTTTTTCGAGGAAAACAATTCCTCTTTAATGAAATGAAATGAAATGAGAAGAGATGGAAACGACTAACTGAGGAATTCTTTATCCAACTGTTTCTCTGTTTCTCTTTCTCTTTGTCGAGGAAAACAATTCCTCTTTAGTTAGTATTATTTAGCAAATAGGTGTACTTAAATGAAATGAAACGAGAAGAGAAGGAAACGACTAATCGAGGAATTCTTTATCCAACTGTTTCTCTGTTTCTCTTTCTCTTTGTCGAGGAAAACAATTCCTCCTTAGTTAGTATTATTCAGCAAATAGGTGTACTTTGAATCCAAGGAGAGGTGGTCGACTGCAACTGGTAACGAACTTCAGCAGCTGCCTCTTCTGCTGGTCGTTAAACTCGTTGACGACCTTCCAGAAAGCGGTGATGGTGGGATGGTCAGGGGCATAGCCTCCCGTGTAATTGGTGTGCAGCTTCAAGTCGTTCACGTCGACGGGGATCTGCGCGCCGGATATCAGAACCTGCAGCTCCTTGTTGCTGAACATTTGCAGCCAATCCATTGGGATCACGTTGCCGATGCCCTGCTTGAACGCGTAGCACTGCGCTCGGATCTGTTTGTTCAGCTTATAGTCGGCCATCAGATGGATGTACTCGATGCGATTGTGATTGGTGACCGGTATATTGGCGCCGCTCGGTTTCAGCTCGTCGACGCGCCGCTCGCCCAGCTCGTCCGACAGTATCGTGAAGTCGAGGCCGAGGTCCGAGACGTCGCCCTTGTAACTCTTCAGATACAACAGGTTCCTGTACATGATCGGGTCCAGGGAGGCCAGGTGGTGCACGTCGACGTCCGACTGGCGGCCGACGATCTTCAACAGGAAGAACTCCGCGAACGGCAGCTCGACCAGCAGGTTCTCGTACAAGGCTTTCCCGAGGATCCGACCGATGAAGTAATAATGCTTCGGGAAATCGTCGATCAACGACTGCACCGTGGGGTTCGGGTACAGCATGTTGTCCTTGGTGAGCTTGAAGAAGCCCCGGTTAGGGTCGAAGCAGGTCTTCAACAGTTCCGACAGAAACTCCCTGAACACACCGCCGCCGTCTACTCCGGCCTCCTCCAATCCGGCGGTGTTAACGAGCTGAACGCGCATCTTCAGTCGCAGCTCCGGCTCCTTCTCCGGCGATAACTTTTGGAACGCGTCCTCGTACAAGTAGTTTCTTCTCACCGATATCATGATCGACGGGCCCTGCATGAAGTGCGTCATTTCACTCTGCTGTTCGGACTTGTCCCGGTAGATCAACGATTGAAACACCATCACTCGGTCGTTGAACGGCACGACGAACGGTATCTCGCGGAGGAACGTCAACGTTCGGACCTCTTTCGAGGACAACGGCGGACCCTCCTCCAGTTCTTTCCGCGTGAACACACGTAACCCCTGGAACGGAACGTAGCCCCGCAGGCGGCGTCTGTGGAACGTGAAGTCCTGGGGCTTGTCGATGGGTATCGACAGCATCGCGTTCGAGGCGATCCAGTGTCCCTCCGGGCAGAACTGCTGCCTGAGATCGCGCGCGTGCAACTGGCGCAGCAAGCCGACGGTTACTTTGAACAGGTGCGTCCACATTTGCGTGTCTTGCTGGTTCTGGATCGGACAGGACGGACCGAGGACCGCGTCCTTGTAGTCGTCCCGCACGGTGAGCCGACTGTCGGGGAACGCAAGTTCAACCAAACCCAAGCAGACGCCTTTCAGGTGACTCGACAGCATTACCAGTTCTGAGATCGTGAACGGCATCGCCTGTTGCCCGTTGGAGTCCAACGTTTGCTCTGTGTTCTCGACGAAGAACTCCGTGTCGTGCAACGTGGCGATGAGCAGGCTAAACAGCGAACAAAACACGGCTAGGAGTGGAACGATTTTTCTCGTGTCCTCGCTAGAGAGACCTAGCCCGCGCGATATGATCTGTAAGAGCGGTGTCGCTCCACCGAACAACGACACTTGGTAAACTGACAACAGAGCGTTCCATAAGTTTTTCAGGAATACCGGCTTGAAGGCGAGCATGTACAATAATTTATACTTATGTATGGCTAGTTTGTTGCTGATCAGCAAGTGATGGCAGAGTTGGCACAACGATTGCAACACGATTGGGTCTTTGGTTCGGTCCACCGCTAACAGTATCTCCTGAACGCGGTGTTGCTCATTCAGCATCGCTAAACACTGGTGTAGACTGTCAGCTTGTTCGTCGTCGATCATACTGGCGTTCGACTCTGTGTCCGAATCGTCCGCTTGCTCTAGGTTCTCGTCGGCGTTCAATGGAACTATCGTCGAACTCATCGCGGCGAGGACTTGTAGGTAATTGATCAGAACGTCCTTTGATTTGTATGTCGCTGGAACGGAGAAACGTTTCTTTAACGGATGATCTTTGCCCCGTACGCTTTTAACGGACTGTCCAACATCTTTTGTACACTTACATAAACGATTCGATTCTAAAGATAATATAGAATAAAATAAACTCATTGTATACTCTATCTTGACTCTATTGATACAGTCAATCATTTGATCGTATGGGAATTCTTTGTACTCGGATAACGATGGAATTATGAACATTCGAATCGGATCAGTCATTCTTGGGGACAATACGCTTCTGCAAAGTTCCCTTAAGACGAGCACAGAAAAATCGTCTTTCTGATCTAGAAAGGAAATTAAGTCTAATGGTCGCTTTAGCATATCCACTAGACACTTCGAGAGCGGAGTCGCCGGGACAGAACTTGGCTCCAACATTGGTGGAACTTTCTCGTCTATTAGTTTCCTTAATTGATCGAAGTATTTGTGTTTTATCAAATATACAAAGATGGTTTCTAAATAGTTGTAACCGTGTTCTCCTAAGATCTTTTCTGTATCTTCACGACTAGTAAATACTTCTAAAGCCCTTAACGGTATAGCCAATGAACCACCTCCATTCATCAAGGCTTCTGAAATATGTTTCATACACATACGAAGCATCCATCTGTAAGGAATTACGTTAGTACATAGTATTAACGATGTTCTCACATTTTGGCTTACCTTACTCTCCACATCCATTCGGGACAATTCACGCATTTCTGTTTAATTTCTTGTTCGTGTTTCAAAAAATGTTGAAATGTCCACACCAACCTGCTAGTATCCAAAGTATAATCGTAAAAGAATAATAATTTCCTAAAATATAGTGTCAAGTCGTCCAAATTTAAATTTCTAAGACCAGTTATTTGCTGCTGTTCGTCGAATTCCTTTCTCACAATTATCTTTGTGCGTTTTCTAACGATAAATCCACAGATAACTGCCTGAAGTTTTAAAACTGCATTGTGTCTTCTACGTTGCTGTGCTCGTTTTAAACGTTCTAACTTAGCATGCTGCAATAGCAATGATTTCTCTGACCGGTCGTCTCTCCTGCTTGCACCGGCTAAATTTTGTTGGGGTTTGCGTCTGTAATCACCATCGAAACTATACATGATGTTTCGATATTTTTTGAACATCATAACCTTCCCAACTCAATTCTAAAATGAACAATAAAAGCAAGAAATTAACCTGTTGTCTTCGTAGATTAAATACACAGAAAAACGTTAAATATTTTTAATTACTCACCATAGAGGAAGACGTATAGTACGACTTACAATTGAGAAATCATAAGTCCTACTAATATGAATTCAACAGAAATATTTCACAAAAGAATATCATTTCTTAAACGCTACGAGCCATCGTGGGCATATTGCTACTTATCTCCGCATGGTTAAGAGTATTTCATCAGATCTGAAAACTAATGGCAATACCGATTTCACTCAAAATTTCAATTCACTTCTACGTAAGAGTCAAATTTTTTTCTGATTGACAAGGTTAACAGCTACGAAAACTATTGTTGTCGTTGGTTTTCGTTCCGGTATAATTTTACGCTGATGATCGAATTCCAAACATATTCTCCGTGGTTCGTTTATCTCGATGGTATGTCAGCAAAAAACAATTAATTCTTAACACTAGATCGCATGCATACGACCAGTCATCAAATGCTCGCCATACTTTCTTTCAGATCGTATTAAGGGGGATATACACATAATGCGCGTGCGTGTATATTTGTGTAAATGCATTCATCGATGGTGAACGAATTAAGATGCAATTTTTACAATACACATTTCTACATTATCATATTTGAAAAACATTACACGTGAACCAACAAAACTTTCAAGATTAAAATTTCATTGACACACACGAGGAGCAAGCATAGGCTCCAAGGACGAGATTTCTTCAAATATTACGTTTTTAATGGCCTTTGATTGATAGAATTTTAGATTGTAATACTGGAAAAAAAGTATAACCAGTGCATCGAGACTTGAACACCTCAAAAAAGTTACCAACATGTGTACTCGACACGGTGCTGGATTGATCGTTAATATTTACGAAATTATTGTACATTAATTCCTAAAAAGGGGTACGATTATATTTCGCTTGGTGTATATTGGAACAATTTTTTTTAAAGATTCATGGGAAAGTCATCATATGGGGAACTGTACCTGTAAGCCTTTACGAAACGCGTACGATACGAGAAATCCAGAAAAAGGAAAAAAATATTTAAGAACATACTTGTTCGTTCGAGTTTATATTTCATATAAGGCGCCACGATGAATTAGTCGAGTCAATAGGTTTTTCATTGGTACGCATCTAGTTTGAAATCGCAGATTTCAATTCGGGATTGGCTGTAATTAACGTTTGTGGTCAGTGGTTGTGATCGTGATGTTTTCGTTACGATTAGTTCGGTGGTTTCGTTCGCAAATGATATTAATAATGTTCGTTATGCGTTTGTGTGTTAATGGTTTCAATTAGGAAATCATTGATCGAGTTTCGCACTGAAATACGATATAAATGAAAAAATGGGAGGTACGCAGCTGATACTGAAACGCGTTTTTTCATTTATTCTGTGAAATTGAATAAAGAATGGCCGGGAAGATGGCGGCGGCAGAGTTAAAACATGACAATGTTTCGTGCTACGAAACTGTGAAAAGAAATGTATCAACAGCAATCTCGCACAGAGAAATAGAATGTTATCGATTCCGATTATTAGATTTAATTTACTATATGACCTCTGTCAGTTTTTTTTTCGTCGATATAGCAACAGGTGACCAAAGAATGAAAATATATTACGTATTTTCTCTATTGCATTTAGAAATTCTGTTTCATTTGATAGAACGTAAAAGTAACTTAAGAGAAATTAATCGTAACTAAACGAAAGTAGTTCTTTTTAATGTTGAAATAAAACAATAATATTATTCTAGTTTCGTGTGTGTATTGTTTACATACAAAACATACATCCATACGTACATACATATATATACATATATACGTATATAACATGATTATGATTGAGTAATATGTAAAACTTGGAATTTTTTAAGATTTTTCTGACTTTTATATACGCTTGATGTATTATATAATAAACATAAGCTTTAATTAAATGTGTTTTTACATAAAACAAAGTCTCGCTTAATTGATGCCTTTTAATCTTGATGCAAATTTTAAATGCAAATTATGAGAGAAATTAAAGTTGATATGTTTAATCTTCGTGAATGTAATGCATTTAATAAGAGCATCCGTAAAATACGTATAAATTACAATTTAATTTTTGTTGTAGACAGTATTGTTTTCATGGAATATTTTTTACAAGGCCAATTTATTTGGGGATGCTTTGCTATGAGTTTTACAATTTTACCCGCTGCTGTTATTCAGATGTTTAGTTTGAGATGGTATCACAGTGATGGTTCTATCAAAACTGTACATTGGCTATTACATTTTTTCTTTTTAGGAGTATTGCAAAGGTATTTTAAAACAACTTTCTTTGAATTAATTTATAATTATTAGTTATGTTTTCTCTCAGGGAAGGTACTTTTATTTTTAGGTATTTAATATTACTTTATGCCACAATTTATTCATTGAGGAGCAAACGATTTGTAAAGGATAAAAACTGGGTATATAGACAAGAAAGTGATATATGCATGTTACACCTGTTCGAATCATTTATGGGGGCTGCTCCGCAATTAATATTGCAATTATACGTTATGGCAGTATTACGTCATACACCGCTTTGGACAAGTAAGGACAATTCAAATAATTACACAATACGTGAATTAAAAAGTTACACACTCTGTGTTTGAGATCATCGATGCATGGGTTGGGGTTAAGTGTAATTATTTATCACATTAGAATTTGTATCACTAGTAACAAATGTTGTAAACTGTTGTCACAGAGGTAAATAAGAAAATAGCTTAAAATCACTTTCATAAACCTTATTAATATCATCGAGCAATGACCGAGGAACATTCTGCATGTATTCTTTAACTATAGCAGTAGTTGTAACTCCTCGTGGATTTATGTTTCTTAAATCATTTCTATCATATAAATAATCGCTTATACCTAGTTCTTGTATTAGAAACTGTTGATCTCTGTCGAAGGTATCAAATTTCAAAATGTAATTGTACGTAATTAAACAAGGTTCGCATGTATCAACATATGGTGCCCAATGTTCATCAAAATATTTTTCTTCTACTATAAAGCGGAGAAATTCTGTAAATGTGGGCTCTATTTTAGTTTCATTTGGTTGTCTATATTTGTGATACTTGTGTGTAATATGACGTCCAAATCTTTTATAATAGTAATCTCTTCCTTGTATGTGTTCTAATTTATCTCTATACGCAGATACAAGACGTTCGAACGGATGTCGAACAATCAAAAATTTTAGTGTTTTATTCAGTTTCTGCAACAAAGTATGTCTTACTTTTTATATCTTCCAATATGTATTTCTACTCTGTTTTTGTCATACTATTACATACTTGATATGCTTTTTTCATGTCTCTGTCACGTGGGAATGCTTTTCTAACAATTGTGTTAATTTGTAAAATATCTCTGCGAATCAGTTCCATAGCTGTTTCTGTTAATACTCCTCCAAGTGTAGCAAAATGCTTCATCCATATGGAACTGGCAACTTTGTATATAGGACACCACGATATTCCATGTACCCTGCAAAATACAGATTTAAATTAATTTAACTTTTTAGAAGCAGATTATGTTATACTTACGTATCGATGACCATGTTAGACAGTACATTGTCCAAGTTTGATTCTGGTCTTACTATAGTTTTGCAATATGTTTCTAACTTATTTTTTCTATCGTCAAATTCGATTTTTATGGCTTCCATTTCCTTTGTGGTTAAAATACTTGAACTAGATTTATTTCTGACTGGATCATAATGTTTGTAATATTCATTGTAAATATAATTTGCAGATTTTATATGTTTAGTCGTGTGTAAACACGAGTTGTGTAGCAAATTTAATAATAATATTAACAACATGAATACTATGGCAAATATTGTAATTAATTTCACTATCGTAAGTTGTCTCTGTAAAAAAAATTACAGATTCTTATCTAAAAACATTGAACCATTCGATTAACCTGGAGGCTACTTACATTTAATCCTAAAAACATGTTACTAAAGATATGTAAACATTTCACTTTTAACAAGTGTGGACGTATATGTGTTTGGCCTTCGAGTTCTGTCATTTTCACTATCGGCATTTGATATTCTTTTTGCTTGTACAGAAAATTTTCTAGAAAAAAAAAAACGATCTCTCTTGTCATGGAGGTAGTGCGACTCGAAGATTTTAAAAGAATACTATAGTTTGGAGGCTGCATACTTTCACTTCCTTTGACCCGCCCCCATAGATAACAGAGACAGGAACAAAGATAATATGGACAGTTTCTATCTTCCCATGGAGGACTCTACACCTCCGGTTTAGAACCATATGGCATGGCTACTGAGTAGATATTCTATCGGGCAAGCACATGGTACAGTAACTTTAAAAATAATATTTTCTTTCTCGAGTAGTGTGGGTGTTTCGAAGGGCTAAAAATAGAATAACTTTTTACTGCCACCGCTACAGACCAAAAAAACTGTTTGACTAAGTACAGATACATTATACTTCTGAATTCTATGAAAATCTAAGAAGCGTTTATAGTACCTGGCCACACAGAAGAGCATACACTACGATTAATGTACCCTTAAAATAAACAATTGAACAGGTCTGTCAGCCGTGGTGTCGTTTTGTTCACTGAGCTGGGCTATAGGTACATATATAAAAGCAATGCACAAAATAAATCCCGACCACGAGGCGACATGGGTGGCGTTGGCTCTTCAGGGATTCTGGCGTGCCGGAATGCTAATATCCAGAATCATCGTTCTGGTGTTAACGGCGCTCTGCTTAAGAGAATGGTTTTTACTGTTTCTCGGTGAGTGTACCGGCTTAAGCCGGCGCAAAAACAACCTCTGGAAATAGACTTATGCGTTTCGCACGGTGTGCATCATCCTCTTCTAACTGTTACAGGACTCCATTGGCTATTTATGACCGTATGGGTGATCTTACAGAACACGGACTTCTGCCCGACCATATGGGAGGAGCGTATTTATAATTGTATCATAGGATTAATTTATTGCTTCGATTTCTTCAATCTACGGGTTGGCAAGTCCCGTTACAGGATGCTTATCTTCTATCTGATCGTCACGATAGAGAATACAGTGTTCCTGGTGGTTTACGTGTTCTGTTTCAAAGACACGATCAAAACGAAGGAGATAGCGACGGTGGCGAGCGTCGTGGCCGGCGGTATGATGATCGGCCTCTCGAATATGCTGCTGTACTACGGCAAGTATCATCCGTCGAAGATCATCGGCGGCGCGTCGAAAGGCGGCGGCGAGAAACAGGCGGAGACGGTAACCAAGACGGTGGGCACGCCTAGATCGTTCAAACAGTATTACTCGAACTCCCCATGTTCCGTCGGTCGTTCCCAGGAGGCCGTGTCCGAGGAGGTGACCACGGACAAGCAGTCGCTACTGACGAACATCGTGCAGAGCTCGGACTGCGCGGAGACCGGTATCATCAACCAGAGCTGCAAAGTCGCGAGCGAATCGAAGACTGCCGCCATGCGCGTCGTTTCCGAATGCGAGTCGGCGCATAACGAGATTCTCCCGAAGGACGAGGGCAGCGGCGGGACGTCGGGCACGTTACCGAAACCCTCCTCGTTCCACCCCCCGGACGCCGCCGTCGCCGCTCGGGAGTTCAAGATGCAGAACGATTGCAACGACGCCGCCGAGAAGGACATTCACCGTCAGAAGCGCAGGGGCATCTGTTTGCCGACCAGCCACGGCCTCGACATAGACGAGGAGGTCACCGCGAAGGACGAGCCGTCGAGTCTGTCGGGCTCGTCGCGTAAGAGGCGAGGGATCTGCTTCTCGAACCAGCTGATCCTCGAGATGGAGAACGACGTGAACGAGAAGGTCGACAAGAAGCTGTCGGACATGAACGGCGCTCGCCAGGATCCGGAGGGTCGTTCCGTCGGCGAGGCGCGCAAGGACGCGCACGACGACAAGGACGACCTCGGCGACGACCACGACAACGGCGTCTCGATGAGGGACAGGCTGAAGACGCCGCCGATCTTCGACGACGCCCGCGAGAAGATCTCGGAGACCGAGAAGCTGACGAAGGACCTGCAGCAGAGGGACGAGACGATGAGCTGCGTCACCTCCATACACGACTACGAGAACGTCTGCCCGCTGGGGGTCGCCAGACCGCCGTGGTGCATCCGCAGCTGGAAGGGGTACACCGACATAGAGACCTACATCCACGACGACAGCGTGGTACGGGACAGACGGAGGGACACGTTGACCAGCACCACCACGGGCACCACGTACAGCTCCGAGTTCTCCGACATCACCTGCGTCAGCTCGATACTCAGAGGCATCCTGAAGCAGGACGACTACCTGGACACGCTCGCGTACGACCTGATCGACCCCCGCGAATTAAGGGCGGCTCGCAACGAGGACTCCTCGTCCGGGAAGAGGTCCGCCGAGGTGGAGGAGCAGAACGCCACTGTGTACATCGCGAAGCCGGTCGTGATAGACGAGAAGGGCGGCATGTTCGCGCTGGACACTATCCTAGAGGAGCACGACGAGGATAAGTTCGACCACTCCAGGCCCACTCGCGATTCGGTGAGCACCCTGGTGAGCACGATAGACCAGATAAGACGGTACACGGCGGAGAACTCGCCGAGGCACGTGTACCACACGACCGGCTCGCAGTGGGAGGACTTCGACCCGAAGAACCTGATAAAGAAGGCGCAGCTGACCAGAGCGTTGTTCAAGAACGACCTGAAGGACCCGGCCACCTGCAACCGGAACTACCTGAACCGACTAGACGAGCCGGACTCGATCGTGCGGGGCAGGTGCGAGATAGACACCATCAGGGACCTGGTGAAGTACTGCGCGATCGAGTCGATCAAGAAGACTCCGTTAATAGACGCGATACTCTCCGACTCGCCGATCCTCGGCGGCAAGGCGAAGACGCAGAAGGCGCAGGACTCGAAGGAGAACGACCTGTACGTCGAGATGAGTCCTCTGGTGCCGGTCGCGCAGAACGTTCAAGTTGTACATAATTTCCCAGGGGCCTGCGAGACCGCGGAGACCTGCAAAGCCGGCAGCGTGGACGCGCTTTCGATGGGACCGGCGGAGTCGAACGTCGACGCGGAGAAAGCCGATCCCGACAAGCGCAAGAGACCGATGAACTACCCGAAGCGGAAGTTCTCGCTGCTGAGGGAGAAGTTCGAGACGAAGTCGCAGCTGGTCTACGTCGTCACGCCGAACAAAGCCATCAAGCTGGAGCAGTCGGCCTCGGAGCTGGACCCGCTGAAGAAGGCCGGATCGGTCGTCTCGAGGAAGGGCGTGGACCTGTTCGCGAGACACGACAAGGAGAACCTGGCCCCGGCAGCTCCGCTGAACGTCGGCCTCGCGAAACACGCGCCGAACGACCGGTCCAACGCGAACCGGGACAAGACCGACACGATCTGCCAGATCGAGAAGTCCTCGCACGATACCGATTTGAATCTGAAGGAGAGGAGGCACATATTCCTGGAGCAGGTCCTGTCCCCGCCGAAACTGCTGACCTGGAACAAGAGGAGGTCCCTCGTCGGCTCCGCCGTGAAGAAGTTTTAGGAAACTCGTTCCACGATTTCACGTCGCCGATACGAGTTTCCTTCGCGCACCCCCGCGAGAGTTCGGGGCACGAGCTTCCCGCCGCGGGTGATACTTTAGCTTTAGTTTCGTACGATCGTTGTCTTCCCGGGTCGAGCCGCCTCGTCTCGAGGACGAAGCAGTTGCGTCCGTGTACTGTATCCATTTTTATTAAGTATGTAAATCAATTACATCGTTGCCAAGTACGATATTACATTATACAATATTAAAGATCTGTAATAATTATACATATGAAAATTATTTTTATATACAACAATGTTATGTATAATAAAAGACTTTTTTACACCATAATGTATGTATATGTAGTTATGTGTTTTGTATATTTATATATATATCTCTCTATCTACAGGGTGAATCGTTGAAAATTAAAACCTAAAGTATTGCTGTTATCGAAACAGAATGATTTTGAAGAATAGAGCTATTTAAAGGGGCAAACAATGTATAAAAGAATGGTTTCAAATTAATAATTTCATATATTTTCCTTACAAATCTGTTATATCGCTAAGGACAGCGGAGATATTTTAGGTTTTAATCTCACGTGATTCACTCTGCGTACGTATATAATTTTTTTCATTTTTAAATGGCACTGGAAAACTGCATGTTGTCGCCGTATAGAGAAAGACTACAATGTGTGTTGGAAAGAATGCGGTAAACATCGAGATTCAAACAATCGTCTAGAAACTGCGCTTGTTACAGTAATAATAATAATAATAATAATAATAATAATAATAATAACGGGACGAACAAGAAGAATGATAATAATAAAAACAATTCTACTTTTTAGTGCGAAGTAGCATACAGGTTCGTACGCTTACCTAAGTGACTAATTTATATATATATGTATGTTAACATAACTTTTACCAGTGCAATCTTCACTATACTACATAACATACAATTAATTACTTTTATCGTTTACTTAGTACTTATTTCTCGTTTGTACGCACGAGTTCAATTACACTTTCCATTGAAATAATTTCGATACGACGTTCAACGAAATCAATAAAGAATAAATAAAAACTAAATAATAATAATAATGATAATAAACTATACTGTCAGTCTTTTAAGTATAAAAGTTGATTGCACGTTAGACGTTCCTTGTCGTGTTCGTCTGATATGTAATACAATGATTGGCAGTCAAACAAGTTTCGTATAAATAACCAGGTACGCGTCATTAACGTACAACGCCCTCGTGAACACAACATTATTGCACAAACAAGTTGCGAATACCCTTACGTCTCTCGTTCCTTAAAACTAACAGCGAATCGTCTACACATAGAAAATGTGGAAAATCGTTGGCATTTGAAACGTATTCATAAATGCATTCTAAATTGCATAGAATCATTGCGGTATACAAATTCGGATTTTTTAACGTTCAAATTAGAGTGCTCTGCCCGGCGCTCGCGTTCCCGTCGTATTTCTTTATCCATTTGATGTGACAGATCAACGGCAGGCTCCGCAAATTGTTGCATATCCGTGTTCCAAGGGAAATTTTCCGTAACTCTTGAGCAACTTGATGCAGAGATTTCCCTTTAGTCTCTGGAATGAACAGGAAAACGTAAAATATGGTGATCAAACACATGAAGCTATAGAACAGATACGATCCGGCCAGTGTTAGTGATTCTGAAAAAAAAGAAAATTATTAAATACATAGTAAACAAAAAAATAGAGTATCCAAATGATTTACGCATAATATTAATAATAATGAAAACTTACTAATCATAGAAACAACAGATTCTGTGGCAATAATGTGTGTTACCCATATGACAATGGAAAGAAGACTAATGCACTTTCCTCGTATCGCGGCTGGGAAGACTTCAGTAAGATTCAGCAACGGTACCGGACCAAGTCCTAAAGCGTACGCAGCCTCGTACACGAGTAACGTTATTACTGCCAAAATCCGTAAACCACCGGTAAGACCTTCCGAGACAATAATGTTCTGAGTCTGCAATCAAAATATTATGTGTTCAAGGTTTAAGTTATATGAAAGCGGAGAAGGAACTTGATTCTTTCTCTGTTTGGGAATATGTACCTCGCAAGAGGATTTCACTTGAGTCCATGTCTCTGGACTGGGAGCGACTATGGCCAACGGTGTTGGTAACAATGGAAATGGCGGTGGAGATCCGGCTGGTATAGAGTTCTGAACTTTAATCTCCTCGTTGCGGTAGTTCTTGCAATGAGGAGTTATTATGCCTAAGTTGTCGTCGCTTCTGTCTATGGTAGCCAATAGTGACAACAATGATATCGTTGTCATGCAGATTGTTGCGGATGTAATTAAAGCAGTCCGTCGTCCGCATCTTTCCACTATGATCAATGACAGTACCGTGCTGAACACCTTCACCACGCCGAGAGATATTAAAGCGGTTATTTCAGCAACATCTGCAATGGAATTCATATGGAATTTTTGGTCCGTGTATTTTTGATAACGGTTCAAACGAATAGAATACTACTTACTTGAACAAATTCCCAGTAACGCGAACAATCGAGGCGCGTAATATAGAACTTGACGTTTACCAGTACCCTGTTGCAGTATCAGTAAGAACACCATGATCGTGAAGGTTTCGAGAATCATGTGCCAAGCATTTTTCGATGGTGTCTTCGAGACGTTCGTTATGCGTTTATAGAGCAAGAACGGCGGAGACCGTTGAAGAAATATGATGGTAATGATACAAGCAGCCAAGGAAGGAACGGCTGTTATACCAATGGAGAACCGCCATTGATAATCTATGTTTTTTACAGCAGCGGCAATAACGGATACCAAGAATCCGGTAGCCGTGCCTAACTGATACAGCATTACGTTGTACCCGCGTTTATTCGAATCAGACACTTCTGCCATGTAAATGCAATGCGCCACAGCTGAAACGGATCCGGAATAGCCGCATATTATTCGCGCTACGAGGAGCAGAATATAATGATTCGCCAAGGCTGACAATGTTGCTCCAAACGTTAAGAACACTAGTGTTAGTATCATTGTCCAACGACGGCCGAACGAATCAACTAAAAAGCCTGTAATACAAGAGGATAATATTTGTATTTGAATTGTTTTACAGCAGCCGACACAAAAAATGCAAATGCAATGAAGATGTGAAATTGTGTGGAGTTTGGAGGTACCTACCACCGGTTAAACCACCAAGAAGAGCTCCGATAAACCAAATACTAATAACAAAGTCTTTTTCAAAACAGTTCAAGTTGAATTCATGTTTAATTAGAGGAGCTATAGGTTTTGCTACTCCCATGTCACACCCAAAAGCAATCCCTGCTAAAACTGCCACCATGGAAACGAAAACATTCTGATTTCCTGATGTCAACGGCGTTAGGTTGTCATTTTGCTTTGGAATTGGCTTCCTCAAGTTTTTTGGAGGTATACATTGGTATTCCTCGCTTGGAACTTTATTTATAGATGTTTCTGTGGTCTTGTTCGCACTGTTTAACAATATCGCTGTGTCTTCCTCGTCTGACATTGTCTCTTAATGCGATAGCACATACAATAGATTCACATTAAATCATCTATTCTGAAGTCCTGTAAATTATATTTAAAAACTGACACATTTCATGATTCTTTTAAATTTGATTTCTGGTATGCAGTTGAAACGAATGTCTAAATAGAGATGCTGTCAATTCTGATATTGTGCGCTGAAACTTATCGTACAATCACATTTCGGTTGCAACTTAAGCATCAAGTCTTGAGGAAGGTAACAATAATATTGACAAGAGACTGTAGTATTTTCTTTTTACTTACGTGATTGACTCGTACCATAGGAAAATAAGTTCCAATATGACACTCGCTACTCGTACAACACAAAACTACGATGATGACGATCGTTGTTGCTGTTCTTTTTATTCATTTGACAATTTGTAATTTTAGACTCGAAACGTCCGTAAATTGACACTTCTCATCAGCGTTTAGATTGGCAGCGCCATCTTACGCAACTTCACAAGTAAAAGAGCGTAAGTTACACAAACTTAAGTTATATACAAACTGCATACAATGTACTTTTCTGTCTACCGTTCTGAAATACCGACACCGTCAGAAGTACCCCGATGCATTGGCGGACAAAAATAATGATCCGATGTTCATCAAATTAAAATTAAAATGAATAAAATAAACGAAAGCCGTATAACTAATTAATTAAAATAAAAAGGAAATAAATAATTTCCTTGCTCGATCAAATACGAAAATTATCACAATTCTATACTTTCATCTCCCATTACCTCAAATTAAATAAAAGGCAATAGCACAGAAATTTTATTACCTATTAAATTCAGTTCGTATTAAACTCCAATGAAAGTTAAATAAACTATAATGGAGACTATTAATTTCACTGAACATTAAATTCAATTTCTCGTACATTAAAGTTTCAAAGGTTAAATAAAAGATGAATGAATACATTCTTCTCGATGATTACTTATTGATGTACTTAGATGTCATTACATAGTACGAAGAAGCATACATCTACTAATGAGTGAACCAGTATCAATGGAAATATCAATGTAACAAATTAAAATTGTTAAACAATGCATCATCGATTCGTCTAAAATCCATTGTTTGAATTTTTCAAAAAGTCCAAATAAAATGGTAACGTTGATAGTGACCGAATGCGAGGAGCATTCTGAAACTGATGATACAAGAAACCGGCGTTTCGAACGGTTTCGTTAGCGGCCCGGTAGATGCCGTTGACGGTGCCTTTTCGCATGACACCGCCCTTGTAGAACGCATCGCGGGCCGCACGACCAATACACTGGCAGAGTCAGTTGTGTATCGGGTTCGAGTTGTTCGGGTTGTTCGTCGTCGGTCTCTATCCTTTTCGCGGTTACGGGTTGCCACACTCGGACATCACCGTGCGGCGGTAGTCCATCAATGAATAATCGCGCCGTTTGTCGCATACTGAGAACCACTGACGTTCCGTATAATTCATGCCAAGGCGGAGACAAGCGCTCCGTAGGTGTGTGATGTGGTTCAATTCGGAAACCTCCTCGACCGTCGCTCGGGGATATTCGGAGATCGTACGCAAAATATGTGCCGGGAATAATGGTGGTAACGGCTCGTTAATAACACGAGTAACGCGAACACGATCGTAACGACGGAAGGTGCCGGTGAACGAGAGTCCGTGTTGTTCGGTGATCAATGAACTTTACGTTGCTGTATGTTTGGGGCGTGCTGCCACTGTTACCTATTAAGCCGGCAGACGTACGTATCCAAGAATAATATCGCACATTTACAATGTCCGTCCCTTCGTCGTTTCGCAATACCGTTCAGCCGATTTCTTTTCATTTCCCGAGGAGCATTTTACTGCCCCGCCTTGTTCTGGTTAATCTTCCTCCGGTCTCGCTCGTCGTCCGTCGTCTGTCGTCGTACTCGGAATGTTACTTCAAACGTCTTCGGATTGTCAGCGTGTTTTCTCGAAACGATCGTTCGATTCCGTTTAGTTTTTTCGGCTCGTTCGTGCGCGTATTAGAAAGTCCGTTAAATAGCAGGAACTAACGAGGCGTACGGTTAACGGTACACCGCTCTGTGCGCTCGAGAGAGAGAGATCTCGGGATCGTTCATCGTTCGACAAATCAACACTTTTGTACCCTTTCGACCGCAGCCAATCTCTTAACGTATCCCATTAGCACTATTCGATCGGTAACGTAATCGGTGTAATCGTGGTTTGACGTAACATCGCGACGAGTATTTCCGTGGAGAGGTATACGCGGCCGAGTGGATCGTGTGCGGATGAACAGTTAACGCTTCTTACAGATAATAACATTATGAATGATGTAAACAAAAGAGAGCGATAATACACCCTTTTTTTTTCTCTCTCTCCCTTTCGATACGCTTTATGATAAATAATGGTTCGATTAATTGTCGTTTACGTAATCGTTGCCATTGACTTAGTTGCCGTATTCATGGGTACGCTTCTCTGCTTATTATCCTCGGTAATTTTTTTTATGCGTCAGAATGACCGTAATTTGTACAATGTCGTGCCGTGCTGCGTAGATAGGTACTTACATGTTAACGCGTAAACGAATTCTTCAATTTTCTTACCTTCTTTCTTTCTTTTTTCTTAATTTTCTTTCTTGTATAATATTATACGTAGCGTAAATTGGTTTTCCACTGCGAGGTGTATTTTTAATTGTTAAAACTATCGAGCGATTTTTTTTTTAGAAGAACACGGTTTTTATACGAGGACACGAAGTAGAGGCAACCGTGTCAAGAGTAATGAGATATTAAAGTGATACACTAGGCGTTAATCAGTTAATTTTAAGCGACAAAACCGTCCTATGCGTTAGCCGTTTTTTTAAAGTATTCATTGGGGTTTTGAAAATTTAACCTGTTAATCAGTTAATAATTTAAATTATTAAAAAGTAATTATACTGTAGAATATTAAAATATGTTTTTTTTTAAAACAAAGACATTGAATTTGTAAAGCATATTTCTATATAATTTGCATTTACTCAATGTTCTGTTACAGATGACTACGTAATAGGAAATTACACGTAAAATTTTCACTAGGAAAATAAAGATAACTGATTGATCTGCAGTTGAAGTTAGATGACTAAAAATGAATGATATAGAAAGTTTAAGCATGAAGGGCAGTGGAGGTTCTAAGATGCCTCACAGTCATTCGACTCCGGCAGGTGTGGATGGGGGTAGTAGAACTCCTCCCACAACACCTAGAAAAGCTGGGAAAATGCTCGCTGTTCGTGTACAAATGTTGGACGATACGATTACAATGTTTCAAGTTCAGGTAACATCTGCTAGATGCAACTCTTCAATGATATATTAAATTATTTATGCTTTGTATTTCTGTGGCTGTTCTAATGAACTTAAACACTTGTAAAGGTTGAACGAATGCTTTAACGCATTGGCTTAATGCTATAATGGCAAGTAATTGACCGTACCTCTACAATGGGACATTTAACAAGCACAGATGAATATAATTCATAGGATCCCATTCTAAATATATGTCTGAAGAATATTGAAATATAAACCATTAATATTCACGATAATTTGGTTTATCTACTTCTATTAATTAACATAAATGTTGAAAAGTAAATGGATATTTCGCTTTATATTTTGTGGAAATAGTTACCGTGCAGTGTATCTCATTTATATGATAAAATCATTCGCCGTGTAATGTACACGAGTTTAACACTTTTAAATGAACTATTGGAGCACATAATTGGTTCTACTATATTGCACAAGGTGCACGTATTGACGTATTGATTATTCATAAGACTCTACTTGCAGCATCTGAAACTTACTCTCCCTAGCCGTACATGAGACTTTAATACATAATAAGCATACAGGAAAAGATATACGTTAGATTTATGCCTACGAGACTGATACAAAGTTTTATAAGAAATAAACAGAGAACCCTATTTTCGTGCAGATATCCATAAACATATTTAAATTTTAGGCGAAAGCACTAGGCAGGGTACTGTTCGATCAAGTTTGCAAACAGTTGCATCTTCTGGAAGCCGACTACTTTGGACTCGAGTATCAGGAACCCAATGGAACTAAGGTAAATTTTCACATGATCGCATAGATAGAAATTTTATTCACACCTGTTTACCCATGAACGCGTTTTATTTGCAGTACTGGTTGGATTTAGAGAAGCCTGTTTGCAGACAAGTCGGACTTTCGTTGATAGATCCCCTTTTAAGATTTTGCGTTAAATTTTATACACCGGATCCGGCGCAGCTGGAGGAGGAGTTCACAAGATATTTATTTTGCCTTCAAATCAAACGAGATTTGGCGCAGGGTTTACTGCAATGCAACGATAACACGGCAGCTTTGATGGCCAGCTATATTGTTCAGGGTAAGCCGCTCGTAGTCAGCGGCACGCGCAATTTATTCTCTCGACGAGCACTTCTAAATCGATCGACTATTTCAGCGGAATGCGGGGATTACGTAATAGAGGATTATCCGGATCACACATACCTATCGACATACAAATTTGTACCTCATCAAGATCAAGAACTGGAACGTCGCATCATGGAGAATCATAAGAAACACGCGTAAGACGGTTTTCGATTAACGTTTGCATTCAATGGAGAACTGTGCGCCGCGTTTCGAATTGACCGAAGCTTTTTATCCTTTAAACAGAGGCCAATCTCCAGCGGAAGCTGATTTGAATCTTTTGGAGACAGCGCGTCGTTGCGAACTGTACGGAATGAAAATGCATCCGGCGAAGGTGAGTGTTACTAATTAGAATTCCTAATCCCTTTTTACACGACAGGTATACGGATAGTAACAACATATTCTTTGTCAAAGGATCACGAGGGTGATTCCCTGAACTTGGCGGTGGCACACATGGGGATCGTAGTCTTTCAAAATTTCACGAAAATCAACACGTTCAGCTGGGCGAAGATACGGAAGATCAGTTTCAAGAGGAAGCGATTTCTAATCAAACTTCATCCGGAGGGATACGTGAGTACGCCGTATCATCGAGCGAACCTACACTATCAAAGCGAGTCCCGTCTAAACGACTTCTCCTTTCCGATTACAGGGTTACTACAAGGATACGGTTGAATTCTTTTTCGAGGGTCGCAACGAGTGCAAAAACTTCTGGAAGAAATGCGTGGAGAATCACGGGTTCTTCCGTTGCTCTGTGGTGAAGCGAGTCGTACGGCAAAAGACGCGAGTTCTGAGTCGTGGTTCGTCGTTTAGGTATGTCCCTTCGGTAAAGCGGAAACACGAATTAATAGAAATTCATTGGTCAATAATAAACTGATCTACAGGTCTCCGACTCACGTTTTAATTCACAGTCAACGAGGAGAGGTCACACTCAGTCGGGTTTAAACGAGACGAATATTTTTGTTCTCAGGTATAGTGGGAAAACTCAGAAGCAGATCGTCGAGTTCGTGCGTGACAATTACGTGAAGAGGCAAACGTTTCAGAGGTGAGTACACAACACATACGCGCCGGGATGCTGCGTCGTTTGAAGATCAAACGAAGTTTTGGATATATATACATATATATATATATACCAGTAATGCGTAGAGCATAGTGCATGCATACCGTTGTGTACTGTCCCCTCCCCCCCTTTTTAACGCTGGTCTCACACCATTGAGATATGTGTATTTTTCTTTTCCTCTTCTACTTTTTTTCTATTTTTTTTTTTTAAATTAAGTTTCTATTTTGAATCACGAGCGTACCGAGATCTTTGCGTGGTTAAGACGGGAGGTGGCACGGTCTTGCTTTTGCCGGGACATTGATTGGTATTTATTTCGTCGTTGCTCCAACATTTCCGTAGTGTGAAGCGTGTTTTTTTTGTTCACTTTCTCTCTGTATCTGTCTCTGTACGTATTAGTTTTGTATTTGACCGTTTGTCAATGTTGCCTGCTCGGACAGGGGTGGCGGGGAGTCAGGCTCACCATCAGGCACGATAACCCGAATGATCAATGTGTTACCCTCTCTCTCTCGATAGCGTGGTCACTAATTCTCGTCATTGTTATAACATACACACAGGCATATAAGTATACACGTCCACACGCAATTATTCACACACACAATTATTCACACACACATACCTTTGACAATACACACTGCGAACCACCATGTTTCACTGTTTTCCGACAGCTGTACCTTTGATTTCTCTTCTGTTCGATTTTTTCTCATCAAGAATCAAGGTGTACACATGCACTTACCTATTGTATGCCCCCGCGGAACGGTGACAAACGAGTACCTCTTAAACGATCGGTGGCACGCGGAGAATCGGTTAACGAAAGTTACACGATGCGAACTTCTGTGACACGTTTAACACTAGGTTTACGGAACGCGTGAAATTGATTTTAAAAATATTATTTTGTAAACGTTTAGTACAAGTACCCCAATTACCTACCATCGAATCTCCAGTTTCCATAATCTAAATAAACGAGCATCGATTCTTTTAGGAATAATAGAATGAAGACAAATGTCCGTAAACCTAGTGTTAAGAGATGCGACGGTCGAGCTTCGTTCGAGTCGCTCAGAGGCCAATACGGTTAAGTCCATTTCCTTGTTTTCTGATTGTTCATGATTTTAGTGGAATATATAATGTTCTTTTTAGTTATTCAAGCATTTATCTTCGTTTTCTCTAGAAAGCCCTTTTTATAGCTTCTCATGTACTCATTTCAAAAGCCAAAACATGAATTTTCTTGATGTTTTTTGGACTGAACCGCATTGGCTTCTGGGCGACGCGTTTAACACTAGGTTTACGGAACGCGTCAATTCGACGCAGACTGAATTTTATAAACATTAATTGATAATCGTTTCAATCGGTTCTCGTTGATCTTCTACGTCTACAATTTCCAAGATCTAAATGAACGAATATCAACTTCCCCGGGAACAATAGAATAAACTACAATAAATGCCCGTAAACCTAGCGTTAACGAGCGAGGCTCGACTGTCCGGTCTAAATTTTAAATTGTCCCATGTAACTTGCGTCGGATATTCTTCTCGTGTTCTCGGACGCTTTAAGGGATGTTCTCTTGTTATCTCGAAGCGCGGACGTGCCGCATATATACACATGATACATATATACATAGCGGTAGACTGCTCTCCACGATAGCGAATAGATCGATTAACTCTTTCCTCACGACAATCTCGCCCTTGTACATAATTATGGTTCACGGACTCGCACGATCGGCGATTCGTCGAGTTACGTACATACGTTCACGGTGCGAAAAAAACACACTCGTCCATCCAGCTTTTCTCATAAGAATTTTCTTTTTAAATTCAACGGTTCAATCACGATTCGGAATCGGCGACGCATCCGTTAACGGAGAAACGCGAGAATCGGCGAAGAGGCGACGTGCTCCGAGCGGTGTGCGCGCGTCTACGTGAAAGACGATTTTCCGGATTCTTTGCGATTCTTTTGTTTTTCTCGTCGAACCGACACTTTCCATTTTTCTTCGAGTTCTCCGTTTCGCGACACTTCGGGAAATCCTCGAACGATACAGGACACAGAGTATACATGTCGCGAAGAAACGAACCCCTCGTCTTACAACGCGAGAGATTTCCGAAGATTTTCGAAAGAGATGGCCGAGAGCTCGAAAACCGAGGAAATTCTGCTTGCCAGTCACGTTGCATCGGTAACGATTGTTAACCCTTTGCACTCGAAAGACTGGAAATATTCAACATTTTCCGATGAGTACATGTCAGTCGCATCAATCAAAATCGGCGTAAACATTTACAAAATAATATTTCTAAAATCCAGTATCAATTTCACGCGTTCCGTAAACCTAGTGTTAAATATTTCACGTAGCAACACAAACTTCAATTTGAAATACTAAATATTCAACTTCATAGTTTCGTTGTGTCAAATCAAGTGACTGAGAGTCACTCGAGTGCAAAAGGTTAGAAGAAAGTCCTTGAATCTCCAAAGAAGTTTAACCCCTCGCCGTACAATAACGAGTGAGACTCGTGATGAAGATTTCTAATTTAATAACAATCGATATCATTCATTACCCACGGATCAAAGCAAACTATTTTGCTATCATTGTATTATCTTCATATAAAATTTCCGCTTGAAGTAGAATGGACAATTTCGTTGCATTTCTTCTAAATTGTAAAATGGTACACGAGCTTAGTGGCGAAAGTAAATACGCCAAGGGGTTAATCCTTTGATCTCTAAATTCTTCGAAAAACGAAATCTTCGAATCCTAACGTCGAATCGTAGGTTAGAGCTAGTTCGCGGATGTCGAGTACGAACGTAAGGCGAGGGGTCGAAGCGACTCGAAGCCCCTTGAAACGGTGACGGCTACGACAACCGGCCGCCATTTTCGGGAGACGCGCGCGTACGATGGTGGTCGATCGCCGGCGACGCGATCGGAGGATGAGGAAACGTACACGTGAAAGAAATATACAAAGATACAGATAAGGATAAGAGTAAACGATTAAAGATAAAGGCAAAGGAAGAGAAAAAGAAAATCGCATAAGCTAGTGTTCTGGACAGGCTTGGCATTTGGTAGCCTAAGTCTGATGCTGAACTTGACTCTCTCTTGCTCGCAGGTCCAATTCGTTCCGGCAGACTAGCGGTGGTAGGGCATTGCAGGGCTTGGAGGGGGGAGGCTATCGTGGGGCCACTCCAAGCAGCTCCCTTATGGGCAGCTCCAGCATCTCTGCCCACCCCCTCCTGCCCCTCGGCGATCCTGGTATGTACACCATGACCGACACCAACCTCCACGAGAGACGAAAATAACAGAGAAAGAAAAGAATCTCCGAAAGAGGAGAAAAACGAAACGAAACGAAACGAAACGAACGCTTTTTTTCATTTTTCTTTACGTCCTCGCTGTGTTATTCGCCTCTCTGTTTCGCAGCGCGCGGGAAGTGCTCGCGGTATCGGAACGACCGGTTGCTTTTTTAAGGGACTGCGCAGCCTGAGGTCGCTGGTGCCGACGCGCGTTAACGATCCAGCAAAGGATTCGATGCAACCATGGTTGCAATCCATGGCAATTTTTGTTCGATGAACGAACGATGTAAAATATTCTTTTATTTTCTACGCATAGAAACTCTGGTTCCGTTGGATTCTCCTTCGAAATCTCGGAATTTTTGTTCACGTATGATGGATCGTCGCGCGTCGGCCCTAACGATTCTCGGTTGGTCTCGCTGAAAAAAGATTTCGTCCCGACAGCGCACCCTCCCCGTCGGTTTCTCTCAGTTGGTTATTATCACTCCGTTTCCTCCTCTCCCCGGTTCATCCCCTTCTTCCACTGTCCCGTCGTTCCCGTTCTTCGTCCTCGCTCTCTCGTTATTCTGTTTAGCGTTTTTTCTGGAACTTTTTCTTTCTCTTCCACGTATCGTACACGAAGCAGCAGTATTATATATCGTAAGCGTAGAGAGTAGCTTAGAGCGTATCATGAACTTAGAAAACGCTTGCCCGAAACGATCGATTAACCGAATTATCTTCTCTCTCTGTCTCTCTCCCTTGCTCCCTCCCTTTCTCCCTGTCTTCCCCCTTCCGTTCCTCTCTCTACCTGTTTCTTCTCTCTTTTAACTCCGAGAACGGAAAGAGAGGGAGAGAGAAGCTGGAAAGCGGAGATCCGAATCACTCCAACACGAATCGGGGGTTCCGAGGAAGTAGTTCATAGCAGTCGTAGTTGATCATCTTTTATTTGAGTCATGAAGTTCCTAGGTTCCTAGCATAACAACAGTAAACCTGTCTTTCATTATTCTCAATTATCCAAATGCCAGCTATGAATTAACTTTCTCGTCCCGGTGTTTTCGGGTGAACCGGATGACTCCGCGTCGGCTGGTAAATTCCTGAAATGCAAGAAGAACGGTGGTGACAAGGGAAGATTTTTAAAGTGAATCCGATGATTTCAGCCCTGGAAACCCCAGCTCTGTCTCTGTCATGCGGCTCGATGACACTGGATTCTCCGACGACTGTGACGAGTGTCTCGATGGGAGGGACGATTCACCGTCGCGACGACACAGCTACATCGTTTCGGACTCTTACGTCCATCGACGTCCATTCGCCGGCCACCCCCAGCCAGGCACCAGCGTCGCGGCAGCAACAGATGCTTGTTACCAGCCATCAGCGGATTTCATCAGCAGGTCGTATCAGCCCCTCTAACAGCAGTCCCCCTGAATTCCCACCGCCGCGACCCCAGCCCCGACATCCCTGGCAGCGATCGGCGAGCTGCCGCGAACTGTACGCGTCCAGTTTCGAGGATTCAGGTAGAGCGCGTACACGCGAGGACGAGAAACCGTCCGTCGGCGACTCGGTCCCGTTGTTAGAGCCGTTCCGGTTGCCGTCGCAGGGCGAGCTGGACAATCCGGTGACGCGGTACGACGAGAGCAATCGGTCGTACAGCGCCGCCAGCTCGAAACTGCCCTCGTTGGACCACGACTCGGTACCGGACCGCGTCTACAGCAGTTCCTATCCGGGTACCTCGTCGCTGTCCACCGAATCCGGCCACGAGGAGTCCGGCCCGGCGGGAGATCTGTCGCACGACGATCTCTCGCACGATTCGTACGAGCTTCTGGAACGCGAGCACGAGTTTGAGTACCCGGAGTCGTACTCGAGCCCGCGCGACGACGAGGACGAGGACGACGAGAACGAGAACGAGAACGAGAACGAGAACGAGAACGCGAACGCGAACGCGAATGAGAACGAGAACGAGAACGAGGAGGGGAACGAGAACGACGGGAACGCGGACGAAAACGAGCCCGAGAACGACGGGAACTTGGACGAGATCGAGGCGATCTCCGATCGCAGCGACGAAGGGATCGAGCGCGAGATGTTCCAAATGGACGCCGAAACCGATTCCTTCGTCAAGCATCGATCGGTGCGCGCCTCGGACAAACAGCAATTCAAATCCGTGCTCGCCGACCTGAAGGGCCAAGCGACTCGAACCAAATCCATCGATCGGTACACGACGGTCGCCGCGAAATTCGACCCCGAGTACGTCACCGTCGAGTCCAGGATCCAACGGTCCAGCACGCAGATCGAACGGAAGTTCGAGACGCGTCACGCGAACTCCGTCGATCCGCAGACGGTGGTGCAGCTGCAGCAACAGCAGCACCAACAGCAGCTGCAACAGCAGCTGCAGCAGCAGCAGAAGATCGTGAGCAAGCTGCTGCCTCACCAGGACTCGGCGCGGAAAGATCCGATCGTGTCGCAGATACAGAAGCAAAAGATGTCCGTGCTTAATGAGCTGAAGAGCTTGAGGCCGAAGTACCGTATCACGCACGTCGACTCGGAGGTATTGCGGGACGAGGGTATAATGCGGCCGAAATCGCGGATAGACGACGACGAGGCGAGCCCCGTCGAGTCCTCTAGGTCGGCGGTCGCGGCCGATCGACGGGCGAGAACGGTGCGCGCCCGCAGCATCGCCAGTCTCGAGGATCACGTCGCGTCGTGCGTTCACGTGAACACCGGTAGCTTGGGCAGGGAGTTGAGAAACCGCGAGAAGAAGCTCCGCGAGACCGAGGCCCGGCTCGAGTCGACATTTTCTAGGTTGCAGGAGAAAGAGCGTAAGATGATCGCGGACAGGGAGTATCGTAAACGCGTCGAGAGGGAGTATTCCAGTGGCGACTGGAAGAAGGAGTGGTTGGTCGGCGGAACGGCGTCTTCGGACACCAGGGAACGACGTTCGACGGAGCGACTGGACTCCCGCGAGGGTCGCAGGTCCTCCGAGCATCACGTTCGTCGGAGCATCGATCGGATCGACCTGAGGGAGCTCCGCAGGAGCATCGAGAGGCTGGACGTGCGCGAGAGGAGTTACGAGCGGCTGGACTCGAAGGAGAGGAATTCCCGTCAGAATCCGTGCGAGCTTCGCCGCAAGAGCTACGAGCGGCTGGACTCGCAAGGCCTGCGCGGCAGCACCGAGTACTTGAACAAGAGCCCCAAGGAGAGGAGCGGCGGCGCGGGCCACCGTCACGTGGACCGTCGCGAGAGGAGCACGGAACGATTGGATTCGAGGGAGAAGCGGCGGGGTCTGCCCCCCAGGAGCAACACCGTGGACTACAATCAGAGGCACACGTGGGAGAGGTTCGAGATGGGCCACAAGGGTCCGTTCGACAGATCCTCCGGCAGAGAGCAACAGCGGGGCAGGAGCGTCGAGAGGTTGTACTCGCAGGAGAGACCGAGCTTCGACTTCACGCCGGTCTCGATCGATCGGCTCGAGTCGTTGGAGCGCCGCGATTCCAAGGACAGAAGCGTGGGCGTGCACGAGAGGCGGTCCGAGTCGAGGGGCGGGGACAGGAAGTCCCTCGAGAGGATGGAGTCCCGCGAACGGAGGCAGCACGTCGAGAGGATGGACTCGTGGGACAGCAGGAACAGGCACGCCTCCGGGGCGGACGCGTGGGAGAGGGGGCGGCAGGCGGAGAACGCGCGGACTGGGCGGAGTCTCGAGTGCATCGAGCAGGAGGCGTACGAGTGGAGGCGGGACAGCGTCGAGAAGGTCGAGTACAAGGATACGAGGAAGGGGAAAGCGGGCGCGACGCGGCTCGAGAGAGGCAAGTCCGAGGAGAAGCCCCGGGAGAGAGACGACTGGCGTAGCCTGGAGAAAGCGCGGAAGGACGAGGAGAAACGCGAGAGGGAACGCGAGCGTGAAAGGGAGCGGCAGACGAGGCTGTCGATGGAATCGAGGACGGACACGGTGATCGGCGTGCCGATGGAGATGGAGAACCTGAAGGCCAAGACCGTGTTCGAGGAGTACGAACCGAAGATCGTCGGGGGCGTGGTCTTGGGCTTCGACGACACGATCCCCGGCCACACCCCCGTCGAGCGAACGAAGAGCGACCCGAACCCCGCTCGACAGAGACTCGGCTCGAACAGCAAGCGTCACATCCTGATGCACCAGAAGTCGATCGACCTGACGCCCGCCGATTCGGGCGACGAGGACCCGTTCTCGGACAGCGCGGCCATGCAGAAGGCCAACGTCGAGATACCGTACACGTTGCACAAGCGTCACGTGATGAACGGCACCGCCTCCGACGAGAAGTCCGAGTCGGACAGCGGCAAGACCACGAAGAAGCCGGCCCCGCCGAAGGATCTGCCGAAGCTACCTCTGAAGATGATCACGGACATCACGTGCTTCGACCTGTCGAAGCTGTCGCCGGTGGACAAGTCGGCCGGCGGGAAGGTCTCGTCGCCGGACAAACCGAAGGCGGCCACGCCCACGCGACCGAAGTCCATACTGATCAGCCCGTCGGACAAGCCGAAGAGCATCCTCAGCCCCACCTCCAAGTTGTCGCCCACCGACGCGAAGAGCCTGGTCTGCGGTCTGTCGCCGACGAGCAGGAGCCCGTCGAAGGTGGGCTCGAAGACCGCCTCGCCGGAGCCCAGACAGGCGTCCAGGTCCGCGTCCTTCGACAGAGGTAGGACCGAGATCGCGATGGAGGACCGCGTCTGCGTCAAGTCGTCCAGCCTCGACAAGAGACCGTCGCCGTCCAAGCTGTCCCCGATCGAGCCGAACGTGACCATCGTGTCGGCGATCAAGAAACGCTCGCCGAAGGTGTCGCCCACAGACCCGGACAAGACCATCGTCTCCGTGATACAGAAGAAACGTTCGCCGGACGGGGGTACCGGCCTGGTGACCGGGCAGAGGTCGTTCGACTCGAGGACGACCGGCAGGCCGCTGAACCTCGCGGACGTGGTCGGCCTCGAGATGAAGATGAAGCTGGAGCGTAAAGCCAAGTCCGAGGTCGAGAAGGACAGCCTGAGGACACCGGAGGTCAGTCTAGAGAAGCAGGACAGCATCGAGAAGATACCTCTGCCGGAGATCCCCGCGCCGGCGCTTGACGAGCACGCCGTTCCCTTGCCGGCGGAGGACGCGTCGAAGGCAGCGAAGCCGGCGAAACCACCGAAACCAGCCAAGTCGGCGATCGAACGGCGAGAGAAGGACTCCGTGGTGCCGCCGCCCGTTCCCAGCACGCCGCCGACCGTCTGCGAGAAACCGAAGGTCCCCGAGAAGCCGAAGAGCCTGGAGAAACCGAGCATCCCGGAGAAGACGAAGCGCATCCTGGAGAAGATCGAGTCGAAGTTCTCCGAGGCGAACCGGAACTCCGCGACGAGGATCGCCCGGCCGAAGATCATCGACACCGGCTTCGACGACTTCGTGGACCCGGTGGCCGACCTGCCGCTCGACGAGGTCCCGGTGAAGCCGGCGCTCGAGCTGGACAGCCTGAAGGTGCCGGAGTTCGTTCCGTTCGCGTCGAGGCCGCACGGCGAGCCGCTCCGCTCGAAGTCTCTGTCCCTCGCCGAGGAGAAAGCGCCGATCGACACGCTCCTCTCGCCGGAGGTCGAGAACAAGCACTTCGTGACGGACGTCTCGCCGAAGCGCGCGAGGCGGGTCAAGTCCGAGACGAAGAAGGACTTCAAGAAGCAGTCGAAGTCGCTGGAGGGGGACAAGCCGCCGCTGAAGAAGGCCGCGTCGAAAGAGTCGCGCGCCCCGACCGCCGGCGCCTCGAAGATCGACAAGTCGAAGCTGAAGCTGGGCGAGATGCCGCAGGAGATCATCATCATCGACTCGACGGACGTGGTGCCCGAGGTGAGCATCGTGCAGAAGGCCAGGTCGAAGTCGGTCACCAGGCTGTCGGAGAAGGCGCACTCCGCCTCGAAGGAGGACAAGGACGAGGCTCCCAAAGGTCGAGCCAAGTCCGCGTCGGTCGACGACGACCTGATCAAGGCGGCGGCCGCCGCGAAGATGGAGAAGGCGCGGCCCAAGTCGCTCGGCATCTCCAAGAGCCTCGGCAGCACCGAGAAGAGGGACTCGACGGAGAAGATCTCGCCGAAACGGACGATCGCCGCGAAGGCGGTCTCGAAGATCGCGGACGCTAAGCTACCGCCCCTGCCGAAGGAACCGCCCAAAGAGTCACCCAAGGAACCGCCCAAGGAGTCGCCTAAGGACCCGCCCAAGACACGCAAGTCCGACGGGGACGCCGAGCGACAGCCGTCCGAAGCTGTTCGAGCGGGAACCAACGAGCTGGAGGCGAAGTGGGAGGTCGAGCCTCCGGAGGATCAACAGCGGATCGACGCTGGTAAATCATCGGAATCCGGTAAAGCGGGCGAGCCGAAGGATTCGAAGAAGAGCCCCGTGCCTCAAGATCTGCCGCAGTCGTCGGTGGTCCTGCGGAAACCCGGTCAGACACCTGTATTGTTCGCCAGGGCCCGTTTGGGTCTGTCGGAAGGGAGCGGCATCGGCGCGTTGCAGAGGCAAGGCGCGACCCAGTCGCCCACCTCGCAGAGGAGGGCGAAGTCGTTGGACGCCGCGGTGATCGCGGTGCACAGGTTGCCGCCGGCGAACGCGTTCTCCAGCAAGGACGACACGGTGGACGTTTCCGAAGACCGGGAAGAGCAGCAGGAAGGCCAGGAGGCTCGCGCGCCGACCGGCGCCGCGGCGTCCAAGCAGCAGCAGTCGATGCAGATCGAAGCGTCGCCGAACCACAGATCCGACAGCACCGACCACACCACCATCCCCGAGATCTTCACCGACTCGCTCTCCGTCACGGAGACGTCCGCGCAGTACCTGGAGTCGCCGCTCACCGAGTGCAACGAAATCGCCGTGACCGTCGACCCGATCCCCTTCGAGAGAGACGTGGCGGGAATCGCGGACACCGGGATTGAGAGAGAGGGCAGGGAGCCGACCACCGCGCTGGAGACGGTCAAGGTGGACGACGGTACCAAGTTCATCGATCAGAGCTCCGTGGAGTCGGGTGCCGAGCAGGAGATCGCCTCGGACGAGCCGGAGATCGTCGAGTCGCCGAGCGCGAGCAACACCACGGAAGGACCCTTGTCGAGAGTTGGCGCAGAACTCGTGCAGACTCCGTCGGGATTGATCGAGGATAAGATCCAGGAGGTCGTCGAGGAGAGGGTGGAGGCGGAGGTCGTACGCGAGGATTCGAAGCCGCCTACGGAATGGGAGGATCTCCCGGACGTGACGGTGACGGTGAGTGCGGCGAGAGACGACGGCGAGGCGACCGACTACGTCGGCAGGCCGCTCGACCTGGACGACGGCCAGGACATGGTCAAGTCCCCTATACAGATCTCCATCGAGGAGTGCTCGGACGACGAGGCGGGCCACAGCGAGGAGCAGGACGACGACTACCGCGACGCTGAGGAGCAGGACACGGACAACCGTCCGCTGGACGACACCAGCGAGGACACGCTGGACGCGTTGGACGCGCTGGACGCGCTGGACACGCAGCTGCGCGGAAGGGGCATGGACAGCGAGCCCAGCTCGCCGGACTACGGCGTCGATCGGATGGACGAGAAGACTCTGGTCGAGGTCGAGCTGACGCCCGAGTATCTCGAAGCCAGGAGAGGCGAGGAGGAGGAGGTGCCCGCGGAGGAGCTGCCGGAGGACGAGCCGACCGAGGAGAGTTACGGGTTGAAACGACAGTCGCCCACGACCGTCGCGACGGTCGACCGGTTGTCGATCGACAAGAAGCTTCGACTCAGCAGCGAACGATCGAGGAGCGAGGAGACGAACACCTGGACGCCGGACCGAGAGGATCCCGAGTCGAGCTCGTGCTCGATCGCCCGCCCCCTGGGAATAGGGCAGATCCAGCCGATCGTGGATCGAAGGGAGTTGGCGGCGATGAGAGAGGCTCGCGGCGGCACCGGCTCGTTCGGTTCGTTCGGTTCGTTGGAGGAGGAGGCCGAAGGCGGGGCCCAGCCGGGCCCTCGGCCCGACGCCGGCTCCGCGTGGAAGTCCTTCCCGCTGGAGAGCTCCGGCAGCTCGAGCATCGAGGACGGCTGGCCCGCGCAGGACGAGAGCAACGCGGTCCAATCGCAGTCCGAGGACAGCAACGGGCAGAACGAGGACAGCTTCCAGGAGGATCTCGCCGATTTTCCTGGCAGCTTCGTGTACCCGATCGGGCCGGACATCTTGACCAGTTGCGGCACGTTCGCGCTGACGCGGACCCTCTCCAGGATATCTGAGAGGTCGACCACGTCGGAGCAGGACAAAAGCGACTTGGAGGACTCGTTCAAGCCGAGCTCGAGGTCCCCGAGCTTGGACGACGAGTCCCTGATGTCCAGCGACCACCAACCGTCCCTTTCCTCGGACCCGCCCTCCGGGACCGCGCTCCCGTCCGTCTCGGACGACCGGCGGACCTCGTCCGAGCTGCCCGACATCCCAATCGACGTCCCCGTCGCCGGGCTCGCCGGCGCGGAGGAGGACGCGAGGTCCCCGAAATCCGCCAGCAGGCCGAAGCTGTTGACGCAGAGCTCCGACGACTGGCCGTCGCCGCCCAGCTCGCCCGTCTTCGAGCCGGCGGTGGTCAGCCACGTGGAGACCTTCTACATGGAGATCAAGCCCGAGGAGGCGGTCAAGGTGACCGTCACCGACAGCACCGACACGCCCGGCCGCGTCGACCACGACAGCGACTCCAGCGACGAGAACCGCACCCTGCACGACGAGGACCTGCATTCCACCCTGTTGGAGGACGGGCAGAGCTCCACCTCGGGTACCACGGTGGACGGCACCGTGAAGATCGCCGTCAAGCCGAAGTCCAACTCGTACATCACCGGCTCCTCCCACAGCGAGGACACTTCGATGGGCTTGTCCATGTCCGAGTGGTCCAGCTCGAACAACACCGTCCGCCAGTACTGCCAGTACTCCGGCGGCACCAAGTCCGACGACAACTCTCTCGCGGAGTTGGGCCAGTCGATCTCCGACTGGTCCGGCAGCACCACCGTCATCCCCCAGCAGTACTACTCCTCGATCGCGGTCGAGAAGAGCCAGAGCGACACCACCACCTCGGACAAGAGCGTGACCAGCATGCGACCGAACTCCAAGTGCAGGATAGTCGAGAGCCCGCCGTCCGGTCCGTCCTCCCCGCCGTTACCGCCATTACCGCCATTGCCACCGTTACCACCGTTGCCGCCGCCACCGGACTCACCTCCCCTGAGTCCACCACCGACAGGACTCGCGGAGGAGCACCGGCGTTCACCGTTCGACCCCGGGGACGAATCGGCCGGAGACGAGAGGCGGTCGACGCGAGCCGCCAGGGACGAGCAGCTGGACGAGGCCAGGCGATTCATCGAGAGCCAGTTCGACGAGCAGCGACGTCTCGCGTCCCGACGCTTCGACGAGGAGCACCAGCGGCAGACCGGCGCCTCGCGGACCTGCTACGCGGACATCTCGCCGCCGAGGATCACTCTGCGCAACGAGTTCGACGAGGCGGTGGACGAAGAGTTCCGGGCGATGTCGGACGACGGCGACCCACCGCCGTTGCCTATTCTTGAGGAGGAGGAGGAGCTCGACGAGGAGGACCGCCTCTACGACAACGTGCCCGCGATGAAGTACTCCAGTGGCGACCACGTGCGCATGGAGGTCGGCCGCGGGGACAGCTCGGAGGACATGCACGAGAAGTACGCGAACCTCGCGACGCTGGCCGCCAGGACCGCGGCCAGGGAGGACGAGTGGTCGTTCGAGGACGAGAGGAGGGACCGGCCCTCGGCCCGCAGAGAGAAGACCGGCTCGGCGAAATTCGAGCGCGGCTTCTCGGAGCCCGTCGAGACGGCCAGGTACCACGAGACCAGGTCCACCGAGAGGCCGGTGGTGGTGCCGATCCGCGCGAAGTCCACGCCCTATTACTCCACCACCAGCCTGAGCGGCGAGTCGACCACGTCCAGCCCTCCGATGCAGATCAGAACGCAGATCCGCACGAAGACGATGCCGTTCCCCTCGAGCAGGAGCCCGCAGAGCGAGGGCGACACCTCCTCGAGCATGGACAGCCCCGTGCACACGCCCATCCGCGGCCAAGCGACCGTGCGACGCCGCAGGCGGGAGAACCTGAAGAGGCGGCACCGCGTGGTGGTCGACCTCGAGGTGAAGGACGGCCAGATCGTCTCGAGCACCGACTCGAGCTTCGACGTGGCCAGCCACGACGTCGACGACGACGAGGAGGAGGAGCTGGAAGGGGAGGAGGAGCCGGAGCAAGAGGAGGAGGAGGAGGAGGACGAGTACTCCGGGCCGAAGGACGAGCGGGAGTCTCGCAGGCAGCAGCGTTGACCGCTTCGCCGGACGCTCTGGCCGATCCGATGATACCGAAGCGATACACCGAGCTGACGTCGAGCCGATATCGCTCGCCTTGGGCCCGTTCCTGCTCCCTTTCCGCTCCCGTCGTCTTCGACGCGCGTTCCCCTCGACCACCGGCCTTGCACTGATTCCCCGCGGATCGCCGCGGAACGTTCGCCAGTTTCCCAGTTTATCTTTCTCCGGAATCTACGAGAGACGAACTTCCTCTCGGAAGAACGTTTCGACTGTCCCCTCTGTCGACGTCGCGAACGTTGTCTCTCTCGTCGTAGTTCGCTTCGCGAATGTGATTCTTACTCTAGTCGCGAGCGTTCCGCGTTCCGGGGAATCCCGTGGTCGAGAGGAACGCTACCGTGCGCGGACGTCGCGCTCGAAAGGGAAACTCTCTTCGTGGAACTTCGCGTCCGTCGTCGCCCTCCTCGGAGGGGGGTCGACGCGCGAACGACACACTTCCGGTCCTCGGAATTGAGCATAGTCTGTACTCCTCGTACCGGTGGACCGCGTCTCCGTCTGTGATCGAGCGACGCTCCGAGTCGGCGTTCGCGTCCGGCGCCGACGATGTCTCGTTCGGTCGTTCGAAACCTGAAGACAACTTCGAACGAACCGCGCGAGCCATCGGCGTCGCGGACGATCGTCGCGTCGACGTCGATCGAGACACCGCGGAGACCGAGATACCGCGAACAATCTAGTCTAACGTGCCCCGTCAAGGGTATAGAATTATCTACGGTTTGTTACGCGTTTTAGAAACTCGATTTACTTTGATATCGTCGTTGATCGCGTGTTAGTTGGGGTTGCGGTGAATGGGTTTGGGGGTGGGGGGTGGGGTTGGGGCACGATGTAAAGTACCCGACGCGTTAAGTAACGTGATGAAACGTCTCGACGCGTGCATCGAACAGCCGAATGATACGAATCGAACGATGCTCACAGCCGCGCGCGTGCACGCAGCCATTTAACCTACAAATTAGCCGGTAACGGGAAGCGAGCCGCAATGGCGGCCGGTCGAAGACCGGGCCGCGGAACGCCGTCGCGTGTCGAACACGCGGAAAGAGGCTCGGCTCGATTGCGAATCGTTTATTCGGGAATAACGCGGAAGCTTTTCTCGCTGCGGAAACCGTTTCGGAATGCGCGGCGCTGTTCAGATTTTACGAGAACGACAATCATTCGTCGGATGTAAGAGACGAGCATCGTCGGGGAGTCTCCGGGATGACAAAGACAAAACGATTTATTATTGTTAATGGACAAGTAGCCCCTCGCTTCGTTCGAGAATCGTATCTTCGACGGCCGATCGTGTACTATTATTCGGTCGTAGTTTAGTTCGTGTTCCCGTTTTTTAGGGCCGAAGCTAAAATGAGAGAAAATGGGAGAAAAAAGAGAAAAAGATGAGGAAAAGGATTGAATGAAACACAAGGACAAGTTGCTCAACGTAGATACTCTTTCGGTGAAGGAGACGATCCTCGCGTACTTCTACCGCGCTGAGTTCACGACGCGTCCGCGTTCTCGATCCGTTTCGTTTCGTTTCGTTTCGTCTCGTTCCGTTTCGTCTCGTTCCGTCGATGGATAGGGAGAAACGGTTGCTGTGATAAACTGAACGACATTCAACTCGGGACGGACCGTCGAGTTTCGAATGTTCGTTTTACTCGAGAGAAGGGAACTCGTCGGTCCAGAATTCTGCTCGGAGCAATGGAAAACGCGTTGATTCGAGATCAGCCGAAATTACCTAAAATCGATCTTTCTGAAGCTTTGCATATTTGTAGTCGTTTAGGTCTGATATTGATACCCTACAACTTTTCCCCTGATTTTCAAGATCAAGTGTTCTTGGCTTCTCACTTTGAGTCTCACTAACGTCGATGTTAGTTCATTCAGTTACAGCTTGATATCACGCTCTATTTATTTATTGAAGGATATTTGGGAGTCATTGAAATGTTACCTTTAAATGGTAGAATTGTGATACTACAAATAAATATAGAAAAAATTGTTGGAACAGGTAGAGGTTGCAATAAAGTAGAGTCTGACTCGACATAGGACTGTTAAGACTTACGGAATCTATCGTGTTGTAACAAAAAAATGGTATAAACTCAGAGCTGATACTAAGAAGACAAGAGATCCAAGCATTCCTGCTTCATATAATTCCATGTAATTAGTTTATCGCATAAAACTTCGACTAATATGTCACTCAAATTCGTGTGACTCTATTTTTCACATAAACTTGAACATTCTCTTGGTGACGTATCGAAATACGGAATGTTGTTGTACGAGATACAAGAAAGTAGAGCAATCATTACGAAGAATCTTGACCTAATTTCTGCTTAACGAAGGTAACTGTCTCGACCGCACAGCAGTATCGACAATTGTCTATTTACCAAAGATAATTGAATAGTCAATTTAATTTGACCTTTAATAGTCAAAGTGTCGAATAATTTGTGGGCGTTTCGACGGATTTCTACGGTCCAATTGTCTATTTACAAAAAATAATTTAATAGTCAATTGAATTTAACCTTTAATAGTCAAAGTGTCGAATAATTTGCTTTCGTTTCGACGGATTCCCACGGTCGACGTCAGACCGAAATGGCTGCCGATATACAAACTTCCCGGAGAATCGACCCGAGGATAATTTCGGCCGATTTCGAATGAACGCGTCCGCGCGTCGCGAGCAACGGGATCGCGCGGGTGACACGCGTCTCGTCCCGTCCATCGTCCGTCGTCCACCGTCGAGCGGTTTTCGTGCGGCGCGCTGGAGCGGAAAGATTAACACGGCGAAAAGTGGTCGTCGCGTTCACGGGGGAATAAATAGACACGCTGCGGCCTCGCGCAGCGTTAAAAATACGGTATCGCCGGGAGAAGGAATCACGGAAGGATCGCAATAACGAGAGTCGCTTTATCTCCCACGGGTGTCGCGATCGTTGCCGTTTCTTTTCTTTTTTCTTTGGCCGCGGAAGTGAGATCGGATAGCCATGCTGGTCCCCCGGGAGCTGTACGAAAGCAATAATCGATCTCCGGAGATCGCGGATCGTGGATCGACAAGAGGAAATAACGAACGAAGGAAAAAAGAAAAAACTTCGACTCGAGTCCAACTCGTCCCTCCGACTTTACGCTTAACTCGGTCCTTTTTGGACAGCGGTATTAATCACGATCAGCAACCATGGGCATATCGGAGAATCGACGAATCTATTTTTCCATATCGCGACGGAACGCATCGGTTCCGATTTCTTCCTAGACTTCTCGATCGTTACTTTCGCTTCCTTCCGCTTTCGTTCGTGTCGTTCATTTCAATCGCCGATTTTGGCGTGGTCGTTCTATATTCGTTTTCGTTGCGTACATTTTCTTCGTTGTTCCGTTTGAATTGTTAATTACCATCGAGACATTTTGCATACCATCGACTACTTGGTAGCCCAAAAACTCGCGACGCGAACCGAAAACGCGCGAGACGGAAGGAAGGCCAGGAGAGAACGCGTGCACGTGAAAGGAGAAAGAAATAACAAAGGAAGCGCGCGCGCGACGTCCATCGTCACCGTCATCCTAGTCATCCTCGTCGTCACAATCATCGTCGTAATCGCGGAAATCGTCGTCGTCCTGTATCGTTAAGCACGGATACAACGCGGGCGGTCGTTTAATCGGTCGCGCGGCGAGACGCGGGAGCCGACCGACTGAACGAACGAACGAACGGCCGTTTAATCGCCGCTCCATTATCCTCTATTGTTACCCTATTATCGTCGCGGATAATCGATCGCAAGGTTACCGTTAACTACGTCGTAGCGCTCAGCGAAGATTACGAGAAACGAGGCAACGCGACTCGCGTGCAGACACAAACAGAATGAGATTCAACTAAACTAAACTAAACTAAACTAAAGTAAACTAAACTAAAGTAAAGTAAACTAAATTAAAGTAAACTACACTAATCTAAACTAAAGTATCTTATACGTACTTTATCGAAAGCAGCTAATAACATTTGTAGAAGAAACGACGGAAAGAAAAGTAAAGAAAAGTAAAGTAAAGAAAAGATAACCGAGAAAGAAAGAGAAACGCGTTGAGAAGCAACCGGACGACTGCCGAGTGCCGATAACGATGGCGAGGTTCGAGTCCCCATTTCCCCCCACGAGTCGAGTAACTCTCGTCCGTCGAACCGAACGGATCGACGATCGATCCCGCGAGATCTCGCCGCTTTTCGTTCGGATGCGAAAAGCGCGAGACGCAGCGGCCGGTTCTCCCAGAGTTCCGCCGTGTCGATCCGTTCCCCGTGCATGCGCAACGAGGCGTTCCCCTAAGCGCCGATCCCTCGTCGGAGCCGGCCGCTGCCCTTCGAATCTCGTCGACAACGGTTCACCTGGAACGCGGTGCCCTCGGATCGCCTTCGCTCCGCGCCGATCCTGAATTCGTCGGTCGTTCTTCCAAATTCTCGTCGCTCCTCCTCTTTTTCCGTTGTAATTGTACGCCGGACCCGCCTATTTCGCGGTAGACCCGCCCGTTTCACGGCGGACACGCCCATTCCGCGGTAGACACGCCCACGTAGGGCTTTCGCGAACAGTCACCCGTCACGTGGCTCCGCGAATCGAACGCGGAGAATCAGCGGATCGACGATCTGTCACGGTCGGGGCGGATCGAGTCCGAGAGCGAACATCATCCCCATCCGAGAGCGGAGGAACAGCCAACCGTCGCGTCCTCGATCATTTCCGTGCTCGAGCCCCTGGTACAATATCGTTTCGGTTCCGCCGAAGGATCTTGACTTGTTCTCGTCTCTTGCATCTGTGCATCGTCAGTCCTGTCTCCTTGCCATCGATATACATATATTTATATATATACATATAAGTACTGTATTACACACGCACGCGTCTCTCTTCAAGCACCATTTTTTCTCTCTGTTCATTTCTTCTTAGTTCTCGTCTGTCTCTTTCTCCCTCCGTCCCCCCGCAGTTCATTCTCTCTTATCTATTTATCTCTCTCCCCGTGCAGTCTGTGCGTCATCGTATCATATCGCCCGACGAACCCCTAGCTTCTCCGTCGATTCAACGCTACCCTATTCCTCGTCGGACAATTTCCTCCTCGCGTAACGCGTCGCTCCTCTTTCGTTCCACGTTCATTCCACGTTCATTCTACGTTCGTTCTAGCATCAGCATCATCGTATCTCGTCCCCGTTCTCGTTTGCCGGTATCATTCGACGCGTGTCGTCGAACGCGTGCGTGTCGTGCGCGACTTGCGCGTCCGCAGCCTCGAGATCGTCGCGCCTTGATAATCGTCCCGGTCCCTGCCACGTAATCACATCCTCGAATGATACGACGAACACCCAAGCGGACCGCGGATGTTCATGCGAACGTGGTTCAACTCGCGGACCAATCGGCGGAAACTGCGATCGGACAGGGTTTCGTTTGGTCCGCCGGAATTCGCGCGGATCTCTTTACATTTTAGCGAACTTTTTAATCTGGTCAACGACAGACGAATTTACTGTGAAACGAACAAGCGGCGTTCGCGGTCCGCGTGGGTGGTCCGCTGACTTTCCCCAGCGACCGAGACGATTCGATGGGAAATCTTGGCGCCGGGTCGCGAGAACCTCGAGCTGGACCAGAGGTCGCCGGTCGATCGGTTTCTATCCTCGCCAAGGGGCCCGTACACGTCGTACGATTCCCGGAATAAGGATCGAGGCCTGATCTAGATTTCTAGACCGAGTCCTAATCTATTCTTCTCTCCTTTCGTTCGCTTTCCCTTCTTTCAACTCTGTTACATCGTTTCCTTGGAAATAAGGGTTGAAAGGTTTACTTAGATTTACGAGCTTTAACCCTTAGCACTCCAGATGGTTTTGCAATCTATCAGCAACTGTTAATTTTTATAGTATCTTTGGAGAAAATGAGAAATGCTATAACATTCCTTCGATCTTTTATTTTCCTTAGTGCAAAATTTCGATGCGCGGAAAATCTAATAATTTTAAGTTTCTTTGATTCATTAAAATATTTGATATAACTGGTGCAATACTGGAGCCTACAGAGTGCAAAGGGTTAAACTTCAAATGTTTCACAGGCTTCGAGAATATTCCAATGTATATTAGCTGTTTATACTCTCTAATTTTCTCTTTCTCAATCAATACCTCCATCTTGATTTTCACTTCTAATTTGTTCGCGTCGTCCCTTTCGACAGAAACACCTCGTACTCGCCATTCGCGTGAATTCGAGGCGAAATCGGCGTCGCACGTCGAACGGCGGAATGGTGACGCGTACGGGCCCCTTTAGCAAACGACTGAATACTGTACTCGTTACGATTAAAAGAATGTCGCGCGCCTGCGGGATGGTAGCGTGGGCGCGTCTCCAATAGCGTGTATTTAAGACGTAATTTCCTAGACGTAAGAGGTTTAGCATACAAGACGAGCTCGTGAATACCTACCTGCGATAGGGATCAAGGTATCTGACGTAAAGATATATGCAGGTAACTGGTACGGTTATGCCGAGTGCGCCTGTCGGTCTCTTAAATCGATAGATCCGACGGTAATCGTTTCTCCGAGAGGTCCCCCACGATTCGGTGAAAGAGATCGTTTCGAGAGAGTCGAGTCTCGGGATTCCACGGACACTCGTTCGATGGAGGGCCGACAAAGGATAAGCTACGCGCGCACCGTCGATCGCCAACAAGGAAATCTATTCTTTTGTACGGTCCGGATGCGGCTGGCTTCATTTCCCCGGCTTTTCTCCCGTGGCCGCTTCCCGGCAAGGGAGAATAGAATATCTCACAGCTTTTCAGACGAACAATCGGACGATCGTCCGATTCGTTGACGCATTGAGCGCCGGCTCCGCAATAATGCGGATTTCTGGATTTGAATATGCAGTTAAAATGTACTATCTTAAATGTACAATGTTTTGAATATTTTTTTGGCTACTCGTTGATCAGATACAAGGCTTTAACCCTTTACTCGGAAGTTTTTCATTAGAAATATTCTTCTGATGAGATAGAGAGGATATTTTGTGAAACTAGATGAGAAATCACACATCGACAAAGCTGTTTTGTTTGAATATTTCTCAGATTGATGCATTGTACGGAGTTTAATATCAAGTATCAAATTTTATAGTTGTATGAAATCAATTGGTGAGGCACCTCTCGAGTGCAAAGGGTTAAACGTCTCTTGTCGCCGGCGCTCAACGTGTCGAGAACAAGGGAAATCGAAATTTCGCGTGGGCGAGATGACCGTAGATCGTAGGAACGAGATTCACGGGGATCCTCGCCGTAGCCCTCGTGCAGTGAGTCAATTAAAACGTTCAGGGTGTTCGAGCCTTCGACGTCCAAGCAGTTCGCGCGTTGCGAGTCGGGTTCCCCACGCTCTACGTCCCCTGCACTTCGATCGATCATATTTATATCATTTCCACTTTCGTTTGTTCAGTGTTTGAGAAAGTCGTCAGTGCGCGTGTAGTCAGAGTCCGTCGATGAACTCGCGGCAGCAACGGATCCTGCGTTCGTCGGATACGATGGACGAGCGATTCACCGAGAAGTAAAGAGAAAAGAGAGCGAGCGAGAGATGAGGGGCGAGTGGAGACGAGTGAGAGGGAACGAAAGAAGTATGACGGATAGCGAATGACAGGACGTTAGAATGGTGTGGAATGAATGAAGGGAGAACGCGAGACCCGAGATGGATCCACTCTATACGCATAAACGTGTGTGCTTTATCGACAGGTGGTGAACAGAACAATCGTTGGAGCTACGCGAACGGCTACGTGAACTCGCCGGCTTGGCACGTGCCACTGCGCGTGGCGCAGATTCGTAACGTAATGGTTCACGCAACGCCACGCACCCTCACCAATCGGTTCATACCGGCATACCCACGTTGAGAATGAACACGCATCGTTGCGGGACCGAACACGAGATCAAAGAAGTACCACGCTGCTCGCCGAGTCCCCGGCAAAAACGAATAACAACTATATATATATATCTTATATCGTGCCCGTCGCGTCTTCGTCCCGAGTGAAATCGAAAGTAAAACATACAACGGGGTCTATCGATTGACAATTCATCGAGACACACGAGACAAATGACAGTCTATCGAGACAAACGAACATCGTGCTAGCGACATTCACCGTCGATTCGATCGAAAGGAACAGTACGAATCGAACGAGAAACAATGTCACGCGTCGCGCCCGTAAAAATGGCGAGTCGGCCATTTTCTACGAACGTTGCTACTCTCGCGACCCCTGCCGTTACAGATGACACGTGTCGTGACGTTCGTTACTCGCCAGGAAGTTTCTTTATTGCGAGGTGCCGAGATCGAAACGATTGATCTGAAATATTCGAATGTCACGTAGGAACGGTCGTTTCGTTTACGAACGGCTTGTCTCATGGAGATCGCGTCTCGATCGACTCGTTCGATCGATCCTTCCTCTCATCGCTTGCCAACCAGTTCGATTCCGGTTCCCCTTTTCACAGGCCTTCTCCCGTTTTCTCTCGTTTTCTCTCTTTTTCTGTTTTTCTCTCTTCGCCGATCTTTTCCGATCTCGGTAGATACCCTTAGATGTCCGCGTTGCCACTCGCACTCCTCGTCTGCGTCGCGACCCTCTTCGAAATCTTGCGTCACGCGTGCATCGGAATTCACCGGTTTGTCGCTCCGTTTCCCAACGATCGGCGCGCGATCGGTCGTTCCGGACGAATCGAGCATTCGAAAGAATCCGCCGGAATCGGTGAACGATCTCGTAACGATTCGTAACGGCAGACTGATCGATCGTTACTCTCTTTCGCGCGTTCCTCCGAGTTGTGAAGTTGCACGCGTGCTCGGCTTTCGAAGATGACGCCGATCACCGACACTTGTGTCTGCATCCCGCACCTTTAGATACAGTGATGCTCTCTTAAATTTTCAAATCTCCGGACGCAGCATTCAAATTCTGGCGAACACGATCACCCTTTGGTTCCCTGAATTCGATTACCTTCGAAGGCAAAGATATAATGAGCGAGAAAATTTCAATTGAAGTCATTTTAACCTCACCTCGAATGTAGTATCGATGGGTCATCGAAATTCGTCCGATTAAAATGAGTCCAAACAACGTAAATGGGTCTAGTTTTTCCGATTCGGAGAAACGAACCTTAATTTCGTTAATTACATTAACTCGGTGAAACTAGTTCGTTCCGATTAGTAGAAACTGACTCATTTAATCGGACGAATCGGAAGAGACTGGTACATTTGAAGAGGTAAGACATAAATGACTTCAAACTGAAATTATCATCATTGCACGATTGTCGCTCGCTTACACCTAGCTCGAGACAGTAGTAGCAGAGCGGGGACGGTACGTTGAAATTTAGCCGAGCAGACCTTTGAAATTTAAGCGAGCATCACCGTAGCGAGTCACGGTAAACCGTGCGTTCCACCGGGCCCGACGAGCAATAACGCGTTGCCCGAAGCTTTCGAGCGTTTCAACGTTCCAAAATCAATCTCGCGTTCCGCCGGCAATCGAATCATTGAACTCCGTCGCATTCCTTGGACGACGATCGACGCGCGTACCAGCGCAGCCCGTTACAGTGGAATCTGAACGCGATGATCGTGACAGTTTCACTGAAAGCTTCCTCGGACGAAGGTGTCGAAAGTTTCGAAAGACGGAAACTGCGACGAGACGTCTCCCGACGTCTCGCGCCCGAGAAACTGATAAGTAGTCTCCTCCTGTTTTAGGTGTGTAGCTTGCCGTTTCCATTTCCTGTCTGTCCCCCGTGCCTTTACGCGCGGAGATGTGAATTCACGGCACGCGAGTCTTTCCGCGTTTCACCCTTAGCACTCCAGGTTGTTCTGCTATCTATCGGCAACTGCAACTAATTCTTATAGTATTCCTAGCTAAAAATGCTATAACATTCTTCGATCTTTTATTTTCCTTAGTGCAAAATTCGGATGTGTGGAAAATTTAACGATAGGGTAGTTTCTTTAAGATTCATTCAAATAGTCAATACAACTGCTGCAATATTCGAGCCTACAGAGTTCAAGGGGTTAACACGATAAATGCCACGTCACTTCCGAATTGGAAACGATCGTGACATGCGAGATAATCGACGTCGAATCAAAATGCTTCTAAATAAAGATAAAATTGTAACGCAGATCGTGAACAGCGAACAATCGCTACTTTTCTTCTAAAAGGAGCAGTAAAGATTCTCGTGGCGCTTAAGGTGTTAATCATTTTCCAAATTCTCCTACATCGAGCCCGATGACCGGGTCACTCATTCGTGTCACGCGTCTCCCGTAGACTCGATGCCGGATATTTCCAACAATCGTCGATCGAGTGACCCAGCCATTTTCGCGCGACAGTTAGCCGATACACGCCGGATCCTTCCCGATCGGAACGCGACGCGAGCCGATCCATCGGACTCACATCTCTGGCTGCAGTGTGGTACTACCGGTACTCGACTTGTCCCCGCATCGTGCACCCAACGACGGCACGATCCCGCGTTCACTGGTTGCTCTTAGGTACCCGTGAACCATTGCGTAGCGAAACCAACTCTCAAGACCCCCCTGTTGTCACACGATAAACGAACAATCTCACCGATGATCGTCTCTCTTTGTCGCCCGTCTCTCACCGACACACGATCTCACCACCCGTAATCTGTCACACATCGCCGCCGATCTCGGGGATTTCCCGATCGTCCTCGCCGCGATAGAGTCACGCACCCCGAGAACACCTACTTAACTTCGCACACGCGTACACGTGAATATCTCGTGGCCGGTAATTGTTGCAACGTATGCGTATAATAATCACACTGTAACATTTGTACATGTCTTTCACTCGCTCGCTCGCTCGTTCACTCACTCACTCACTCACTCACTCTCACTCTCTCTTTCTCTCACTTTCTCAGTCTCTTTCTCTTTCACCCTTTCTTCGCGTACCAGCATTATTTCTGAACCCTCTAACGTGGCCTTCTTCCAGGTGTTCCCGTTCGCTGTTCATTTTCCAGGTGGTCGATGATCCGCGTCGCGACGCGCGGATTTCTTTTCGTATCCGTTTCGCGTCTGTCTCCTATTCGAAAATGATTTTGATACTGTCGATCTCGAACCCCGTTTCGACGGTGCCAAATGTGTCTTCGACAACTTCCCGATCGCCGCTTGCCTCGCATTTCACTTCTCCAGCGCGTTTCATCGATTTCTTTGGGAATTCGACCGACCACGAGGCATCACGATATGCCGGAAATTCGTTTCATGCGATCCGTAAAGACTGCAGTTAGATTTTGATACGTATTTTTACATTTTATTGTATCCCTCCTGTTTGTATTCCACGCGGCCGCACTCGCGCCCGCGGTGTGTAGCTGTAGTCGTAGCTCCGTAGGATTGTACCTCTCGATGTATCTCGGTGTAGAACCGGTGTCGACACTCTGTTCGTTTAAGTGCCAAAATGGAAACCATATCTACGTCGTTTCGAGCGAACATGCGACGCAAGCAAGTCCATCCGAACTCGAACTTCTTCGACCGGTCGGTCGAATGACGGGGACGGCTCGGAAACGGGGTTCACGCGTTTATTGCGCATTCTACTTTTCTAACGATTCCACGTGGGTATTCACCCTTTGCACTCGGAAGATTCTCGATAGAAATATTTAACATTTTTGACGAGGCGAAGACGATATTAGAATTAACTCGAAGGGAAATCACATTTATTCCAATATTTCACGTATTGAGGCGTTATACAAAGATCAACATTAAATATCATATTTTATAGTTTTACTGCATTAAATCAAGTGGTGACTGAGACTCCCGAGTGCAAAGGGTTAACCCTAATCGGACCACGGTGCGACTTCAGTCACATTTGACATTTTTACTGAAATTTTTCGATTTCATATTGCATTTCCAAAGGTCTTTGTGAACTTTCAAAATTTGGGCCATATAAACAAAAACAACTTAACCCTTGTTACCTGAACAAAACTCCAACAGAATTGGACACTGTGTCGCCGGACGACATAGTGTCAATAATCTTGCATATTATATTTTTCAAATCAATTAAGAAAATTGACATTTCCGACAATTGCCTGTACAACACGTCGCTGACGTTCCTCTAACAGAAGCATCTCGACGTGTCGCGTCTTTCAACCGCAAGTGGTCAATAGAACTACCGAGCATTTAATACAATTAATATGCAATCTCTATAAAAATTCAGTTTCTTTGGATGCTCATAGTACTCAAGTGAAACTTTCCAAAATCATCTCAAATATTCAATTCTTAAGGTATTAACCCTTTGCACTCCGAAGTTATCACTAGAAATATTCCAACATTTCCTAACGAGACACAGACGACATTTTCTCAGATTGAAAGAAATCTCACACGCATCGAGGAAGAGAACTATCTTCCAATATTTCGTACATTGATGCATTATACAAAGTTTAAACATCAAAGTTCACAGTTCTGCCGTGTGAAATCATTCGGTGGCCCAGAGGCGCCTCTGGAGCGCAAAGGGTTGACTGGTACGGTTCCAGTGTTAAATCCCTGCCGGTGTTCTCCCAACCGAACGGTGTACCACTGAAAAAGTTCGCCGGAAGCTCCTTCGAAGCGGATACGAAAAGTAAACCACGCAGGTCGCGTAGACACCGAAATCGCCACCATTCCCGAACGCTTCGCTAAATCTCTGTACTCCCTTTCGTTTGATCTTCTAACGGTCGCCCATCGACATTACCGTACTCGTTAACTCTATATATGTTCGAACTATACATACGTATACATATATACATATGAATCTATACATATATATATATATACACGGTCCGTATATATAGGCGCGGTGTGACTGCTGCCCCCTCCCCGGACCGACGGGAAAAAAGGAATCGAAAATCGGTGTAACCGTGGTTCGATCACGATGCATTGAATTGTAGAAAGAGTAGGAGGATGATGATGATGATGATGATAATGAGGAGGAGGAGGATGGAAGGGTGGGCAAAGATTCTCGAGAGGGTGGGGGTGGTGGAGAAAAATAATTTCTATAACGGGGAGCCACGGCGTTCGAGGGATGGGGGATAAAAAAAAACGACTTTCCAAGCGTAGGGAATCTATTGTACATTATCGATTTATTGATACATCAATTATGATAATAATAAATTATATACAAAGCGAGTCTTCTGTGCGCGTGTGCGTGTGCGTGCGCGTGTATGTGTGTACGCGAGCTCTTAGAGATGCGTCGTGTGTTGTCGCGTCACCTTTTATTCTTTGCGTTTTATAATTCGGGATGATTTCTATGATTTCTCATCCGTTCAACGATCCATCTCCTCGGAAGACGAATCTCGCGACAGCCCCTCGGATCGGTTTTCCTCGAGACACAGAGTACGTTGGGACGCCGAGTCAGTTCCTACCGTGAAAACTTTCCCTTTGTCCGATCGGTTTCCGGTTACACGATCGAAATGAATTTTCAAGCGAAAAGTATTCGGAGATTCGAATGCTCGAAGAGATTCATCGTCGAACGACTCGGCGACCGCGAGCGAAGAGTCGATCATTGGATCCCACCGATCGGCTCCCGATTTTTTCCGCGCTCCCCTTTAACCTTATGTGTCTGTCACTTTCTCTGTCTCTGTCTCTCTGTCTCTTTTCCCCTCTGTCTCCCCGAGCTGTTTTCTCTCGACGTTCGGCTTTTGATTTTCTCCGTTTACAACCGTTTGGAACCGCGCCCCTTCCGGTCCCGGCGAGTCCTCCTCTTCCCGATCTTTATTACCGTATCTTTTTATCGCACTCCCGGATTCGTTGGTCGGCCGGACGACAAATAACCATGTGTGAGTAATCCCCAACAGTGCCTATCTTTACTGTCAGTGATACGTTCGTTACTATTATTCTATCGTTACATTACTCTCTTGTTCGTTACTGTTATCGTTTACTATTATTCTTATTATTATCATTGTTATTATTATTATTATTATTATTGTCAATACTGTTACCGCTATCGTTAACGTTATTACCGTTACTGTCGATCATGATTTCTCTGCTATCGTTTTGTGTATCGGCGAGAGTCCGCGGAGATACGTTAGCGATCGTCTCCTGCGGAACGATCGAAGGTTACATTCATTTTAGCCTTCGGGTGAGAGCCCTGTCCAATAGGAACATTTTCCCAACGTTTCAGCAGGCTTCGTCAGGAGGCTAAAGGCACACTGATACTTGTGTGTCTTGGAAGACTTTCTTTAAATGACCCTGTTCATGTTCCGGTGGTTACCAATCAGTCTTAATTGGTCAGCTGGACAATTAAAAAAGCGGGAGGAGGGAGCGCCGAATGGGGTTCGATTGATATCCTGTGTCCCTGTTGACGTTGTTAGGGTGTTTCAGGATTTCCATAGATTCCCTACATTTGCGCGGGAAGTAGTCCTTGCACCCGGTCAAGATATTGACCTCTTCGAACTGGATCGTGTGTCCCGTGGTCAGCTGATGTTCCGCAGACTGGGTGTATTTTAGTCTGGTGCAACGACTATGTTCGATAAGGACTACTTCCCGCGCAAATATAGGGAATCTATTATAGCGATCCCGGCTGAGCCCCCAATTTTATAGTGGGGCTACTATTATTATAGATATTGAAAAGGTGCGTCTTCAAAAAAATACAACTTAATACCACGAAGGCCAACACGCGACTCTCTATCACGCACAAAAATGTTCTCCGCTGTCTCTCACCAAAATGTCCACGTTTAAAGAAAGTCTTCCAAGCACACAAGTATCAGTGCGCCTTTAGCCCCCTGATGAAGCCAGCTGCAATGGCGGCGGAACGTTGGGGAAATATTCGTATTGGACACGGCTCTCGCCCGAAAGTCAAAAATGAATGTAATAACATTCCAGGCCGCGAAAGCATCAAGACTGCTGATCGAAGATTGTTCGGTTGCTCGGTAGCCGTACACCGGGTTTCTCTCTTCGCGTAGTAGACAGTGTACTTTGGTAGTTGTTTCACCAGGGAATGCATCCGCGGAATGGCTTCTCTTCGTTTCACCGATCGCAAGTCCGCTCGTAGGACGAATGGATGAGTCTCGTTTCGAACGAACGAGACTCGCTCGGTCGTTTCTGATCTTTACACCTCGTCTTTGCGCACGCCAGTTCGATTAGTTAGTACGTAACGTAGTTGCACGTCGTAGGACGCACTTAGAGACGTCTCGCGGTTCAGCATGGCCGCGGAAATATGTTTTCACCCCTTAGTTGACGCGAGCACCGTTCACCGCGTTTAGAACCGACGCGTCGATCGATTCGTTCGCGTGGCTAATTAACCCCTTGTCGTACGAGTGAGACTCGTGATGAAGATTTCTGGACTAATTTAACCCCTTAACTTGCACGCTCGAGTTCATTCGAAAACAGGCCAAACTGGAGAATAACAATGTGAAAGCAAAGAAAAATAATCGTTTTATTGATATTTATCGTTTAACAAGAATCAATGTTGTTCATTGCCCACGGATCAAAGCAAACAACTATTTTGCTCTTATCAATGTATTATTTTCAAATGAAATTTCCGCCTGAAGTAGAATGGAATTTTGTTGCATTTCCTCCAAATTGATAGTAAAATTACACACGAGCTTAATGGAGAAAGTAAATAGTACAAGGGGTTAAATCTCGGATCGACAGCGAAGTACAAATTTCGCCTCGGTATTGCTCGTTCCTGAATACTCAACATTCTCCTGGATGAAACTATCTTGTCCCTTCGCTGCGTCTCTACATTTCACGAAATTTCTATTTCCTGTCGTTCCAGTCACTTCGTTGTTCTCCGCGCGAATCGTTCGTCCGTTTTTTTTTTCTCTTCTCGACGTACGTAGCAGCGATGTACTTATGCGTGTGTGTGTGTTCCGCACAGAGTTTACGAGTATGTCACAATTGCACGTGCATCCGAAAGTAAAGGAGCTAGCGCTCGTTTGATGGTCTGACCGGCTACTCGACGGTAGAACGATTGTTTTCCTTTGTTCGCGGACGCGGAACGGACGTCCGTAGACGCCGGAAGCCGGGGTGCACCGTTTGCATGGAAATACTCTCTCCCGTTTCTGCTCTTCTGTTTCCTCACGGGTTTTCGAGTTTTCTTTTCCGTTTTTTCTTCACTTTCTTCTTCAGATTTACTTTATCATATATATATGTATATCTATATATTTATATTTATACTTATACTTATATTTATATTTATATTTACATTTATATATACATATATGTACACTTACTTTCTCGGGCCGTCCGCTCGATTTTGCGCCTCTTATTTGTGCTTCAGAGACGCCAGGAGGAATTCCCTGTCTGACTCGTGTGCGTTTACAGATTCCGGGACCGATAATAAGCCGGGCGCGCCGAAGAGACCGGAGAACAACAACTCCGTTTTCGCGAGCGACAGATCGCCGGAGAATCGGCCCGTGAACGGCGTCATCGACAACAGCAACTCGAACATCGTCGACACGCCGGATCTCAGCCCGGTGAAGCAGGTGGTGAGGAACGGGGAGGTCGAGGATATCGAGATTCGGAAAACGAAGGCAGGTCTCACGTAATATTCGAAACGACTCGAAATGATTTTCAACGCGTTGTCCGCCACCGATCGTCGGATTCTCTAAATTACTTAACCCTTTCGCGACGGGTGCCGTGTATATACGGCAGTCATTTATTGGTTTTTTATTCGCCGCATTCAAATTTGCGAAAGGAAATATCAAAAAATCAATTCAGACTTTCATTCTAACACCATTCGCTTTTAGTCACGCGATCAGTAATATACGAAACGCTCGAAATTCGCGTGGCGGTCAACGCGCGAACCGCCATTGTTACGCATCATGGAAACCTTCTGTTCTGAGCAGAGATGGCCGACGGACAAGGCGTACTACATAGCGAAGGAGCTTCTGATGACCGAGCGGACGTACAAGAAGGATCTCGACGTGATAAACGTGGTATGTCCATATTCCCTGTCATTAAAATATCATTTTCAGATAGCGTACTAATCTGTTCTTCTCCGAGTAAGCTCGACGAGCTTGTATCCGAGCGTGGAAACTCGAGAGAGAGAGCAGAGCGAAATTGTTTAATTCTCGTCGCTTTTTCCTTTTTCGGCTGACAGTGGTTCCGCGAGGAGGTGTCTCGAGAGGCTGAACTGGAGGGTGAGGCGGTGGTTTCGCTGATCGAGCTGTTAGCGGACGTCCACGGACCGTGCCTCCAAGAAATGGAGGCGAGGCTGGCGCGATGGGAGAGCAACGCGCGTCACAACATCGGCGATTTCCTCTACAACACGCTGCTGAACGTACTGCCGCTCTACGATCAATATCTCGAGAACCTGATACCGGTTCTCGAGAAGATGGAATACTACACGAGGACATCGCGACGCTTCGATCAGCTCTGCCGGGACTTCGAGGCGCAGAAACACTGCTATCTCCCGCTGACTTCGTTTCTTTTGAAACCGTTGCAACGATTGTTGCACTACAACAGTATTATAGACAGTACGTTCGTTATGTTATCCGATTCCTTCGGATATTTTACGCTAGTTCTTCTTGGATTAACTGTTTGAATCTCACGGGGTTTTACAAGAAAAGAAAAATGCCAAGCGATGCGATTGCGCTTGTTTTGTTTTAATTTCGAAACTGAATGACGCTTTTCTATTTTTAGAAACAGATTTTAAATAGTTACATTCTTCCAGTCTTAGGCGAGTAATAACAGAAATAAAAATGAATAATTAGAAGAGATAAATAAGCTTCATCTGATTCTACGAACCGATAGACTGCCACTTTTAGACAATGTAACAGAGAAGCGCCATCACGCCGCTTGGGACTCACACGGTTAACAATGGAATCTTAATGGTATCTTATTAACATAGTCTAGTTGCTTTATGTATTCTACGTTGTTTCCAAGTGTACCATTTGACACACACAGAATTATTAATCCGCACTCGGAGCATTTAACGTTGCATTCAAAATGTTTTACGGGACTTCTATACGGGAATACTATAAAAATTAGTTGCAGTTGCTGATAGATTACAAAACAACCTGGAGTGCTAAGAGTTAATAAGCAAAATTACATATCGCGTAGAATAGGTGGAAACAAAATTCTTCACGCAAGATTTTCAAGTCTCTAAATGAAATTCCAGTATAAGGGATTGATTCGTTGAAACGAAACGATTACGTCGAGTATCGTAGAAAGTGAATTGTTAATTGTTAACTAATTAAACATGTATTAGTTATCTGTAGCCGATTTGAATTTTTCAGGATTGCTGGATCATTACCCGAAAGACCACACGGACTTCGAAGATTGTCTGGCAGCTAGAGACCGATTAGGGGAGACGTTGTTGGAGGGTCTCAGCATCATCAATCAAGCTGTAAGAAATCCATATCCTGTACCTTTCGAAGCTTAACAGTCATAACGATTCTAACGCTCGTTGCTATTCGTAGGAAAATTTAGTTCAGCTATGCGAGATGCAGAGGGACATCGGTGGTTTCGACAATCTGGTCCAGGAGGGTCGCAGGTTCATCAGGCAAGGCTGCTTGCAGAAGTATAGTCGCAAAGGCTTCCAGCAGAGAATGTTTTTCTTGGTAATAAGAAATAATAATCGAAATTTCAACATGTAAAGTGGCGGCTAGTAGCTAAAATTATGGTGCTGCTCCAGAAAATTTGTAGCTTTTGTTTTCACATGTTTGTATCTTCTTTATAAACTGGGGGATGACTACTGACATTAAGCTTAACTTGTCCTACGAGTGAGGCTCATTGAAGATTGTAACATGATTCAACAAATATTCAGTTCATTCGAATTCAAAGTAAATATTATTCCTCTGTAATCAACTGTTATACTTAAAAGGAAATATAGGCATGACATATGCTTAGAATTTTCCTCTTTTTCCAATAAATTATCAATGACAAAGTAGCCGTATCGTTCAGAGTTGAGAAAGAAATCATAGGGCAAGGGGTTAACTGGTTAAAGAAAAGAGGATTCATTATATGAAAAGTTATCGATAATATCAAGTAGATATCATCAAAGTGAATAACATCAGCCGCCACTGCATGTAACACAGATGTTCAGAATGAAAAGCTCTGAATGAATCCTTCCAGTTTTCGGACGTATTATTGTACACATTCCGTACCCAGCAACCGACGCAGTGCTTCCGCGTGCACGGCCAGCTGCCGTTGAAGGGAATGAAGATCAGAGAGAGCGACAACAAGACCGGCTCGGATTTCGCGTTCTCAATCGATGCCCAAGGGAATCAGTGAGTGTACCAGTGAATAGAATCACCGAGCTTTTAACAAGGTGCCAAAAGGACGGGTTCGTGTGCTATTAAAAGGTCAATTGGCAGAGGTCTAGTCGACTCGGTCGTTCCATTCTGTCGTCTCTGAACGGTGAAAGGTTTCTCAATGCTATTTAAAAGAAACGAATTTCTCGTCCAGTTGTCTCCTAGCGTGCTAAGTCGAGTTCCTTCTGGTTTATCGGTTCACCATTTTCCTCTCGATTTTCCCCGATGACGTCCAACCGTCACTCAAACGACATTCCCGGCAGGTCTCTGACGGTCGCGGCCAGCAACGAGGAGGAGAAGGTGCGATGGTTGGAAGACCTGAGCATGGCCATCGCGCAGGCGGACGCGGATCCGAAGATGCCGTATCTGAATCTGCAATCTTGTAGTAAGTATGCCACGACCATCATTCGACGGCTCGTTCGACGGAATTATTATTCGTGGGACAATTCCGCCAAGTTTTAGGGTCTGCCGATGAAATGGGCGACGGCGTCGGATTGGACGGCGACAGAGGGAACTGCGGGGGCGCGAAGGCGTCCAACACGACCGTACACGTCTGCTGGCATCGGAACACCAGCATCAGCTACAACGACCAGCTGCGAGCGTTTCAAGTAATAATAATCATGAGAATTGATGAGAGTTTCCTGCAACTTTCTGTTAACCCTTTGCACTCGAGAGATGACTCTCGCCACTTGATTTGATTCGCAAAATTATAAAGTCTTGTATACAGGGTGGGACAGTAACTCTTAGAATCTCAGATATCTTCGAAATTATAAGTTTCACAGAAATATTTGAAATAAAATCGTGCGGCATTCAACGTGTTAACTTCACATATACTTGGAATATTCTAGATTCATAAAGAAACGAACATTATTAACATATAGGGAAAATCAATATAATCTAGAATATTCCAATGCTTTGAGTCAAAATGCGCTCACACAGTCGCATTCATCTATTGCACACACATTCATCACTCATTAGTATATCTATTCGCACGCTCAATACATCTATTCCCACAATAATATAATATAATAATATAATGTCGGTTTCCTCGCAGAACCAACTCAGCGGATTTCTGTTGCGGAAATTCAAGAACAGCAACGGTTGGCAGAAGCTCTGGGTCGTGTTCACGAACTTCTGCCTGTTCTTCTACAAGTCCCATCAGGATGACTTCCCGTTGGCCAGCTTGCCCTTGTTAGGATACACGGTGACCACTCCTTCGGAGAAGGACGGGATCAATAAGGACTTCGTGTTCAAGCTGCAGTTCAAGAGCCACGTTTACTTCTTCCGCGCTGAGAGCGACTATACCTTTGGGAGGTGAGGGGATTGTTTTTTTAATCCCTTGTCACCGGTTTATCTTGCTTAACGCATTGCGCGCCTGCGCTGTGATAATGCGGGATTTCCAGTCTGCAGTTTAACCCCTTGGCGTACTATTTACTTTCGTTACTAAGCTCGTGTAACATTTTACTATCGGCAGTCTAGAAGAAAAGCAACAAAATTGTCCATTTTACTTCAAATGGAAATTTAAAGATGATACATTGATAACAGCGAAATAGTTGCTTTGGTCCGTGGGTAATGAACAACACTGATTGTTGTTAAATTAGTCTAAAAATCTTCATCACGAGTCTCGTCATTGTACAAGAGGTTAATATAACAGAAATCTAGGAATTTTAGATACGTGTAACACAAATTAAAATTACTCGAATTCCTTATTCTTTTTCGTAACAAATTTCGGTCTGATTGATGTTTAAAAATACATCAATACAATCACCGACACTCGCGTTTCTAGCAGCTGAAATTCAGCCGGCGTGCAATGTGTTAAAATAGCAATGATCGCCGATCATTCGTTGCGAATACAATATTGAAGGAAATTCCATATTTTCCAGATGGATCGAGGTAATACGAAGCGCGACTCAGCAGAGCCACGTGCCGGTCAGCTTCAACGGGAAGGGCGTATATTAACGGGTGACCGCAATGTATTTGATTATGCGACGTAGGATTAGATAAGAGAAATCTCAGCGTATTCGAATGTTAAGATTCGCGTTAGGATCGAGATCGGGAGGGAACTGTGCGGCCTTATTGCAAGGACTGAAATTATTGTTCACGATCAAAATTGTAATCGACAATCAAATCAAAGAGTCGTGCGTCCTGGGACGGAGCACGAAGACTGTAAGTATCGTGCATTTGCGCATTGATGCATTTATCTCGTGCCGATTCCGCGGCACCATTGGCTGTTCGGAAAGAAATTTCGATATTACACGAACGCGGGCACACAAACAAACACACACAAACGCATACCGAATACGTAATCGCGGCTGCTGACAGGATAATCGGTGTGTAAATAGAATTAGTTAGATCGTAAGCGTATCGCCCGGTTTTGTTCGGTGTACCTCGCTCGCCGAGACAGCGGCGGGCATCGCGCGGCGTCGACGAAAGTGGAGGTCACGCGCGACGCAAACTTTGGACCAATTTTACATTGAGAGTTTTTTTGACGATCCATGTCTTGAGGAAAAGACAATAATTTCGTTAGCGTAGGAGCGTTTTTTCTCGTTGTTAAATTATCGATCGGTTGTTAAAGAGATTGCGAAGAGTTGTTGTTTCCCTGTTATCGGCGAGAACATTCGCGGGGGCGCGTGTTCGTTTCCTCGTTCTAACTCGGCTCGATGTTCTAACGAACGTCGACCGAGGGGAACCAGTGACCAGTCGATAATGCGAAGAGACCTGTTAAACGGGCGATTCCCGGATCGCGATCGGAAATTCACGTAGAAAGAGCGCGTCCCATCGGCACGGACGCGTTCCCGGCGTAATTTAGACTGATCTAGAGATATTACAGGATAGGTGAGAAAGAAGTCTTCTTAGTCAACGAGACGGGAGAGCGTTCCGAGGCGAGCCGTCGGGAACGACGCGACGACGAGCACCCTTCTCGTCTGTCCCGGTTAACAGGTCGACCGTTGTCTGTTTTTTTTTCTTTTTTTTAGTTGCTCCGATTGTTTTGTTACAAACATAGAATGTAATTAATATATGTATACAACACACGCGACGGTATATACGGAGAAGAATATTAGTTTTATACTCTGTCGGGCACGAAGGAGATCGTGACGAACCGCCGAGCTCGCGGGGACGGCGAGGCCGCGTCGGTCCGCCGGTTCCCGCGGACGGCTCGAAACTCGTACGTTTATTAGAGAAACAACGGAGGAAAATCGGAACGGAGAAAGGAATCGAAGCGTTTCCGCGCACGGAGCGAGCTTTATTACGCGGACTCGAAGTGTAAGTCGTTATGTAACATGATGTATCGATATTCCGCAATAAACGTACATATTGATACTCGAAGCGGTCGCCGTCTTGGGATCTGAAACCGTGCCGCCGCGAGAAGCGAGAATTTTTCCAGTGCGATTCGCAGCGGTACGCAACGGAGAGTGCGAAACGCGAGCAAGAAGGAAAAGGACGGAGAACGAAACCTTGGCTACGCGTATCCTTGATCGTGAATCCTTTCGGTGTTACCTGTGAGAACGGATCGCACCGGTAATATATTCGGAGGGACTTTTTCAGGCCCGATGAGCTGCTAACGAGCAGATTCTGCTAATGAGCAGAATCGCTCTCACGCCGCGGCTATTCGTGTACACGCGCAATTTACATGCGCTGGAATCGATCAATGTTTCCATTTTTACCGTTTACGAGTTTCTCGTATTTTTCTGCCTCTCTCTCTCTCTCCCTCTCTCTCTGTCTCTCGATCTATCAATCAACGCCGAGAAAAGCCACTGGAAATACCCGTAAGAAGATCGCGAGCGATATCCGGCAATCGTTTCCCCGATATCGCGTCGTATGATCGACGCCGATGTAATTCCTCGTCACATTAAACGCGGACGATGAATCCGGTCAGACTAGTATTCAATGTGATCGTTTATCCTTGGTACCGAGCGAATCGAAGAAAATCAATTGTCCGGCGCCGTGTCGGATAGTAGATGACACCGAGGACACGGAACGTCCGAGGCTTTCGGGGAAGACTCTAGGGTTCCAGCCTGCTCGCGGTTTTCGCGCCTCGCTGGAGACACGTATTTTCTGCTACGGAAATAAATCGGTTCCACGAAGAATCGTGCAATCGCGACCGTCCTGCGTACGATCCGATGGATTGTTGTTGGAACCGGGTCAATGTCTACGAGACGAATCGAGCGGGGTTATCAACGATATTTTCGCAGTTCTAGGCGCGAGACGCGCTCGAGATCTCCGTGGTGGATTTACGCGGTTTTCCTACGCCTCCAACGCTGACGGTCAACGGTTACGCAATCCCCTTATCGATCTTCAAAATTTTTTGCCCCGCGGGGGAACGGCGAAACAACCGAGCCGCGAGATCGACGATGACGCAGTTGGACGGGCGGTTTTACCGATATCATTATCTGACGAATTTCTTTCCAGCGATCCTGGGAACCCCTTCGGGATTTTCGCAGATAACGGATCACCCACGTCGACGTTTTCTCCTTTTTGTCTGCAGAAAATCCGGGATTGCCGACGAGGCGCGACTTTCCCGCGGAAAAATCGGACGAAGGATGCTCGGGAAAGTGGCGCGTCGGAGGCTTCAAGGATTACGAGTTCGACGGACAGGACGCGTCGGTGACGGATAATGGAACGACGGAATAGCATGCGTTCAATATTCGATGAAAAATATGTTTTCAAATAGAATTATTCGCTCGGAGACCTCTCGTTTCTGAACGAAGCGAATGAGCCTCTCGCGGAGCCGCCATCTTGTCGCAGCGATCGAAGCAACGGCGCGACAGCGCGGTTTCTATGGAGTCGTCGTTTGCAGTGTAGATTTCAAATTTGAAAGAACTAATTCGAAATTCTGCTTCTTGCGACATTGTCAAGAATCCTCGCAAGTGTTGATAAGTTTCTAGAACAAATGTTTCCTTCGAATCGTTGTCCAGAGTTCTGAAATTCGAAGCGATGCCGGAAGCGTGAGCGAGGTTTTCGGGCGAAAAAAGCCACGAAAACGCTTCAAGGCCGACGTTGATTGGAAAGTTCAACGACGCGAACGCGTCGGCTGTCGCCGGAGGCGATATTGGTTGAAGGAAGAGGCGCGAATCGTTCGGGACGTTGAATTCGCGAATCGCGGATCGCGAGACGCGAACGTGGGTCCCGCGTGGTCGCGCGCTCGCCGCCATTTACCTTAGCCTTGGCCAACGGACGTTTTTTTGCCCTCGTTGCCGCGTTTCACGCTTAGATCTGCGTTCGAGGAAGCGTCGCGACGATTTCAGGAAGATCCGCTGCTTAATGAGAGTGGGAGGAATGATATAAAGATGAGCGATTCGCCTGGCAGCGTAACAGAAGAATCGATCCCCAGCAACTATGCGCCGGTATCGAACGATCGGATTACTCGCCGCCCTGGCTCTTGTCTGCGTCCACGCACAAGGTATTTTCTTTTCGTATTCTCTCGTTCTCGTCCCTTTGACTTCATCTACGCTTGGATCGCGCGGTTTTACGGATCTTGTGTTTCTCGGATGAACATCTTTACTCGCGTCCAATCTGCTGGATAATAGTACAACTCGTAAATTCTCTTCTTATCCAGACCATAGAGAATCTTTGAACTACCAAAAACATCGAACCTTCGACTGCAAGAATCTTAGATAATCCTAGCTCATCAACTTCCCAAAGACCATCGTTCTCTATAACTTTCTCTTTAAGTTCTCTATAAAGTTCTCTATAACTTCGCAATGAGTTAATCGTCTCAGATTTTCAAACTCGCCTTTCCAATCTCCCAAATCTTCCAAGCCGCCATTTTCAAAACGCATAACATTTCATACCATTCGCATTTTACACAATTCTCTCGAAGTTCACAAGATTCACCCAGTATGTCAATGTTCCAGATGCCGTGGAAAGATCTAAACGTAGCCCCATACCAGGGTTCGGCTTGGGTGGATTAGGCGGTGGACTCGGAGGTGGCTTCGGAGGAGGATTCGGTGGTGGTGGCGGTGGTGGCGGCGGCGGTGGCGGTGGCGGTGGCGGAGGATTTGGTAGCGGAGGTGGTTTCGGTGGCGGAAAAGGCGGTGGTTTCGGCAGTGGCGGTGGTCTGGGCGGTGGCCTTGGTGGAGGCGGCGGCCTCGGCGGAGGCGCTGGAAACGGAGGTGGCCACGGCGGTTGTGGCGGCGGAGGCGGAGGTTGCGGAGGAGCCGGTGGACATGGTGCCGGTGGTGGTGCAGGAGGTGGTGCTGGTGGTGGAGCCGGTGCTGGTGGTGGAGCCGGTAATGGCGGCGGAGCCGGTGGTTATGGTGGATCCGGTGCCGGTGGTGGAGCCGGTGGCTACGGAGGATCCGGAGCTGGTGGTGGAGCCGGTGGCTATGGTGGATCCGGTGCTGGCGGTGGAGCCGGTGGCTATGGAGGATCCGGAGCTGGCGGTGGAGCCGGTGGAGCTGGTGGATACGGTGGTGGCAACGGAGGCGGTGGAGCCGGTGGATACGGTGGTGGCAACGGAGGCGGCGGCGGCCGTGGTGGCGGCGGCGGTGCCGGAGGTGGCGCAGGTGGACACGGCGGTAAGGATTGACAATTCCATCACTTCAGTATTCTCTTTGTAATAGAAATTGAAAATTGAAGCCATAATCTTCCACTCATATTCTCCAGGCGCTGGCGGCGTAGTTAAGACTGGTGGTTACGGTGGCGGCGCAGGTGTAGCCGGCGGATACGGCGGTGGTGCCGGAGCTGGCGGTGGTCGTGGTGGCGGAGCTGGCGGCGGCCATGGTGGAGGCGCCGGTGGTGCGGGTGGACATGGAGGTGGCGCAGGAGGTGCTGGTGGTTACGGAGGTGGCGCAAGAGGCGCTGGCGGTTACGGAGGTGGTAACGGAGCTGGCGGTGGAGCAGGAGGCTACGGTGGTGCCGGCGGTGGTGCTGGTGGAGCCGGTGGTTACGGTGGTGGCAGAGGCGGCGGTGGAGCGGGAGGCTATGGTGGTAGCGGAGCTGGTGGTTACGGAGGAGCCGGTGGTGGTGCCGGAGCCGGCGGTGGTGCTGGCGGCGGTGCTGGTGGAGCCGGTGGTTACGGTGGTGGCAGAGGCGGCGGTGGAGCCGGAGGCTACGGAGGCGCCGGTAGCGGTGCCGGAGGTTATGGTGGCGGTGCTGGCGGAGCCGGAGGTGGCGCAGGAGGTTACGGTGGCGGTGCTGGTGGAGCTGGCGGAGCTGGTGCTGGCGGTTATGGCGGCGGTGCTGGCGGAGCCGGTGCTGGCGGTTATGGTGGCGGTGCTGGTGGAGCTGGCGGTGGTGCTGGTGGAGCGGGAGGTTACGGAGGACTTGGAGGACTCGGAAGATACGGAGGAGGATCATCCGCTAGCGCTAACGCTCAAGCTAGCGCCAGCGCGAATGCGCAAGCGAATGCCAACGCAAACGCCTTCGCTGGTGCTGGTGGCAATTCTCACGCGAGCGCCAGCGCAACCGCGAACGCGAACGCAGGTGGTTACGGACCTGGCGGGTACGGCGGTTATGGTGGCGACGGTGGCCACGGTGGTCACGGGGTAGAGTAAGTTCAATTTTGACTATTTTTCATATTAACGAGATGATGTTTCACCCCTTTGAAGACGAACGTCGACGGCTCTCCGTAAAAGAGATTTTAGCTTGAGAAACGCTCGTCCTAGAAGGGTTGATAGACATCGAATATTCATACGCAAAGAAGATTAATCAAATGATCATTGCAGTCTCTTCAACCGCATGGGCGACCTCGACGAGGGCGTAGACAAGAGCGGCACCGTGTCCGGCGCTAAGGGTGTCTACAGCAACAGCGCGGCCAGCATCGACTCCAGCGGGAAGGGCTCGTACAAAGTCTCCGCGGGCAAGATCAAATAAACCCCTTCCTCGACGTCTCGCGTCGAGATCCAACCGAAGGACGACAGCTACCGACGCGGTGCTCGCAATCGAACCGCGACACTTTCATCTGTGATCCACTAGAAAAAAGAATGTCTTCCCCTGTCTCTATATTTTCGTAATTCTGCAGCGACTGTCCTTCGTCATTCGTACCTGATCCCTTTCGATCCGATCGACGCTCGACCCTCTTGCCAGTAGCTCTCTCTCACTCTCTCTCTTTCTCTATATCTTTGTCTCTTTCTGTTTGTCTCTCTCTCTCTCTCTCTCTCTCTCTCTTTGTTTCTCTTTCTATTTCTGTCTCCCACCCCGTCATCTTTTGAAATTGTACCGTATCTGAATAAACGATTGATCAAGTTGTACCTGCACGTGTCAAGAATAATTCGCCCGAGACGCGGCCGTTTCCGTGTATTCTCGACGATGACGAGACCGGCGCGGTTACGTTAATCGCGTTAGTCGAGCGTTCCTCCGTCTCCTGCCTAGTTTGCTCTCGGCGTTTCTTCTTTCTCTGCGGATGGCTCGAAGCGAGGCATTGTTATTCCTGTAGCAGCGCGAGCGATTATCGCCGGGACTCGCGGCGCACCCGGATCCGCCGCGTCCTGGACGACTCGCGAGGCCATTGGCTGCGTTCGTCAGCGGAGTCTCATGAATAATTTATGTCTAATGGTCTGCAGTGACCGGCGATGACATAAGCGGTATTCCCGCGGACACCGCGGTCTATTTACATCCATTAGATTAGAAAAACGTCGCCTCGGGTCAAACACGCGACTGCGAAGGCGGTTTCGTTGCCGCGGAACGAGCGTCTCGTCGATCGAACGCGTCGAGAATGTTTGCGGGAGAATAAATTGGACGAGATTTTTTCAAACTGCAGTGTATTAACGTCGATTGATCGAATAGATCTCGTCGGAGATACAATTAGCAAGATTTATTCGAGGAATATTCTATCTCGTTCTACGCGGCTTTCCTCGCGGAGCCTTCGAACGGTGATTACAAAGGAAGCTGTCACGTTACTTCATTCAGAGGTGTTTAACACTAGAACTACCGGTCGAAACCGGTTCCGATTTCTTTGTTTCGCAATTGGTAATTACTTAGAAACATTGAATACTCGAAACGAAACGGAAATAGGTTTTGAATACTATAATAAACTTCCAAGGAAACTGAAAATGATCTATTGCTGTATTTTTCATAGAGATTATTCGCATCCAATGCTCGGTACCTCTAGCGTTAAAGGTTCGCGATTATAGCCATTGATCGGTTTTAACCCTTTGACCTCTGTAGGCTCCAATATTGCACCAGTTCTGATATTAAACATTTCAATGAATTTCAAGAAAACTACCTTAAGATTGATAAATCTTCCAGATATACAAAGTTTGTACTGAGAAGGGAATTAATCTAAGAAATGTTGTAACATTGTTAATTTTCAGTATGACTACCAAAATTGGTAGTTGCTGACACGTTACGAAACCATCTGGAGTGCTAAGAATTAAGAGTATTCAATAACCGAATTAATCGTTAACCCCTTGCCCTATGATTCCTTTCCAAACAGCGACCGATCTGACTACTTTGTCATTAATAATTTAAAATAAGAGAAAATTCCGGACATACTCCATGGCGACGTGTGCTCTAAGATACAATCACTGATAACAGAGGAACAATATATAGTTTGCATTCGAACAAATTGAATAATATTTATGTCTATTAAATTCTATTTGGAATCGTCACTACGAGGCTGACAGATTGTAGGACAAAGGGTTAACGTCGATTGTTCTCGTGACGATGATCCTCTTCCCGAAGATCCCGACCGAGTCTCAACAACGGATCGTCGGAGATCCGGTACCGGTTCCTCGAACGATAGGTAACGAGAAACGATTAAGCTTGCGCACATAACCCGTTCCGTTTCTTCGATTACAAAAAGCCGGAGGGATCATCGGATGGGTCTGGCACGAGGCGGATTCATCGCTTATGTCATTGTTCATTATCCGTCGAGGATCGGCCGGCGGTGATCGTAATCTCCGCGGCGTAATAATAGCACAATCTCTTCCGCGAATCGGCATTAATTCAATTGCTAATCGTCGACGGGTCACCTGGATGAAATAAAATAACGTTGCATATTTTCCTTTTGTCTTTAATTGGAGATCGTATCGCGAGTAAGGGGAATATCGAATAAATTACGGGTGAAACGACACGGTTCGCTTTTGTCCTTTTTCGCCATTGGTCCGCCCCGACGTTGGCTCCTCCTCGTTGCCATCCGCGGCGTCCATTATCCTTTCACGTGATGGGGCGCGGCGCCAGACCAACCTGAAACCACGATCATGGGTTATTAAGCGTTCAATCGTAATTGGCATTGATACTATTCCTTTGAAGGTCGAAGGCTTTGACCCTTTGCACTCGGAAGCCTTTCACTGGAAATATTCAGTTTCCAGTGAGTTGTAGACGGGATTCTTTAACACTGGAACTACCAGTCAAAATGGTTTCAACGTCACTTCGTGATTATTGATATCTTAAAAGCATTGAATGTTCGAAATGATCTTGCTAGTAAATAGTTTCACTTGAATAGTATAATGAATGTCTGAAGAAATTGATGATAATCAATTATTACAATTTTTAGAGGGATTACGTATTAATCGTATTAAATGCTCGGCAGTTCTAGTGTTAAAATAAATTGAATGAGGGAATATTCAGAAGTTAAACAAAGTTATCTCAACACTTCACGTATTCGTGGATTGTAAGAAGCTTAGTATTATATGTGAGACTTTATGATTCTGGTGTATCAAGTTGTATGGTGACTGAGTCACCTTCCAAGTGCAAAGGGTTAAATTGACCCTTAACCCAAGACGAGTATCGTCATTTCAACATCGAGCTTTATAGTTCGAGTACGAAGTTGTGAACGAGCAATCGGTTTGTTCGGCAAGAGGTCGACTCTAACAAGAGGTCAAAGGCGACTTTAAATTAACCCTTCCAGGACGAATACCGTCAGTTCATGATCATCATCAGTAGCACTGATTTTCATTGTGATGCAAAATGACAAGAATGCTATAACATTGAAATTTAGCCACATTGTCATGAATTCAATTCTATATAGCCTTCATTCTTTGAAACTATCGTGCACTTTAACCCTCGTACATCTGCATTTCTTCTATTTTTGCTCATTAAAATTTCTGCTGATCGCGAGTGTATTAAGTTTTCATATTTCATATTTATTTAACTGGTTAAGCCTTCCACGTAGAATTGAACTTCCTCTGGATACTTCAACGAATCCTCGTCCACGACGGGTTAACTTCAAATCCAGCGATCGACAATTGATAGAACAATATCGCGTCGTTGCTATTTACAAACATTCCTGAATTTCGGAACAGATTCCCTCATGATTTGCGAATTCCGTGAAACCTACTGGTAGCGCTGCTGCTCGCGAAAGCGGACGCACCGCTCGAGGCCCAGGGACCGCCTCCGGCGAGGCTTCCGGCGCCGCCCCAACCTGCGCCGTTCGCATGGCCGAAATCAGCTTGTGGACCTGAAACCGAGTTACGAAATCAGCTCGTATCTTTCCTGTTACCTTTCAAATTATCATCAATTCAACAGATTCAAGACAGACAGAAGCGGTAACGTCGGCAGGCATTCCAATTACTCTTCCCCAATTATCGCGTGACTATTAATCTACGCTCGACAGGTAACTCTCAGTCATCACTTGACACAGTAAAACTAACACTAGAACTACCGTCAAAATTACTGGTTTCGATTTTTTAGTTTAGCAATTGATATCTTCGAAGCATCGAATATCCGAAATGATTTTGAAAATAGTTTCATTTGAGTATAATGAATGCCTGAAGGAACTGAAAATAATCTATTGTTACAATTTTTATGGGAATTGCATATTAATCGTATTAAATGCTCGGTAGTTCTAGTTTTAAGTGATCGATAGTACGATTTCAAGCAAAATCTACAAAATGGAAAAAAAGTCCGAACAGATGCACTCTTGGAGTTTCTATAGCGAAATTTCCAAAAGTCAATTGAACTGCTGGTTTTAGTGTTAAAGGTAACATTTCAATGACTCCCAAATATTCTCGAATAAATAAACAGAGCGTCACATTAACCCTTTGTACTCTGTAGGCTCCGATATTGCACCAGCTGCAATATCGAATATTTTAATGAATCAAAGAAACTACCCTAAAATTATTCGATTTTCCACACATCCAAATTTTGTACTGAGAATGGAAAGGAAAGATTGAACGAATATTATATCACTTTCCATTTTCATAGGAGGTACTATAAAAATTAGTTGCAATTGCTGACAGATCACAAAACCATCTAGACTAAGGATTAAGCTATAATCGAAACTAAAATCGACGTGAACCTCAAAAAAAACCAAGAGCACTTCGGACAAAGGGTTAACATTCATTACTCCATCACAAAAGAACCATCTCGCTAATTCCCGATTGCGCAACGCGTTAATAAGCGCCGGAAGCGGGATCAACGATTGCCGCTAATTATCTCATCTGCTCCGCGCCGTGCGAACTCTCTTCAGTCTCCTAACAATCCCAATGCCTTCGAGCGGAACGTTACCATCCGTTACCGATTCAGCTCACTCTCGAATCTTCCACGACCGAAAGGAACACGCACCTGCTCCGGCGAAGGAACCGGCGCTGGAGCTCGCGAAGCTGCCGGCTTGCGCTCCGCCGAACGCGCCGGAGAACGCGCCGGAGAATCCTGCCGCGTGTCCAGAATTTCCGTCCGCACCGAGGCCGACGCCTCCTCCGCTTCCGGAGCCGTGATTGCTTGGAAGATGCTTCTGACTGTCGTCTGGCCCGCTCGCAAGCGAGTTCGGGTAAGCGCCGAAAGGACTCGAGCCTAAGGATCCTGCTCCGAATCCTGGTGAGATGTGCGACTGACTTGCGTCTGGTGACAGTGGGATCTGGCTGTCGCTGTCAGGTGAAGAAGAAGGTGCTCCTGATCCAAGGAACGGGTTATTCTTGTTGATTCCTCCGCTGCCTGGGAAGGGACTTCCGGAACCTCCGGACGGCCATGTTCCTGCTCCTGCGAACGAATTCGCGCCGCCGGCTGGGACGGGCGCTGACGAGCCGCTGAGGAAGGGGTTGCCAAGGCCTATTGGCTTGCTCGGGGCTGGCTGCGGTGAACCTGTGAATTGAAGGTGAGTAGAATTTTAGCTTGTTTTGGGAAGTTTAGGTTTTAGGTAGTATGCTGTGAGCCTTTTTTCTTGGTGAAGAATGTCGGTACTTTAGGATTTTTTATAGACAAGTGTAACATTAGTTAGTTTGGAACTTTGTGTTTGAGCCTTTTTTCTTGGTGAAGAATGTCGGTACTTTAGGATCTATTATAGACGAGTGTGATATTGATTAGTTTGGAACTTTGTGTTTGTGGTACTTTGTGTTAGATGATTTTGTTCAATTCAGTTCGCTTGAAAATAGTTTGAATGAACTAGGACGTTCGCGGAATTCACTGACGGTTGACATATCTGCATATGAAATCAAAAATTCCAATGAGATTTCATTTTATACAACTAATGTTATAATCCAACTTAATGCACTGACATTCGACAATTCAAACTTGCAATAATAACAACGTAATTGAATAGCATAAGTTGATGTCACACTATCTTCATTTTCTATATTTCTCTCAGCAAAATCATGCGGCAGTCAACGCGTTAACAGTTGAACAATGAAGAATTACCTGCTGAAGAGACAGGAATTGGCACCATTCCGTTCAAGAAAGGATTGCTCGGGTAAGATCCAGGCGCAGCGTGTCCCGCGGTCCCTGGGGATCCAGGTTGGCAGCCAGGTTGGCCGTACGCGCATCCAGGACCATTGTTTCCACTTCCAGGAGCAGCGCCGCTTCCCGTGGGGAAGCTACCCTGGGGAGACTGGGGAATCTGAGAGAGGTCGACAGGAAGAACCTTCTGAATTCCGGGTGGAGGGCTTCCTCCGCTGCAAGGCGAGTGGCCGGAGGATCCACCGCATCCGTTGTCGCCATCGCAAGGTTTGTGATCCGGGGATCGACCGCAGCCGCTTCCGCTTCCGCCTCCGCAACTTTGACTGGAACAGCCGCTTCCGCCTCCGCAGCTTTGACTGGAACAGCCGCCTGATCCACTGGTAGGACCCTGGTTTGCGGGACTCGACGTTCCTGCGGGACCGGTGTTTCCTGCAGCTCCAGGCTGCGGTCCATTCGGTGTTGCGCCTGGCCTAAGGAATGGGTTTTGGTACGATGGCTTGTCGGCCGGAGCACTTCCGTAAGGTCCAGGTTGGTAGCTTGGCGTTGCTGCGCCTGGTCCATCATGAGGACCAGGTTGATAACTTGGTTTCGTGGTCCCTGCTCCAAATGGTCCAGGTTGGTAAGGAGCTTTCGTGGTACCTGCTCCAAATGGTCCAGGTTGGTAAGGAACTTTCGTGGGACCAGATCCATCAGGAGCACCAGGTTGATAACCTGGTTTCGTGGGTCCTGAGGTTCCAAATGGTCCAGGTTGGTAAGGAACTTTCGTGATACCAGATCCATCAGGAGCACCAGGTTGATAACCTGGTTTCGTGGGTCCTGAGGTTCCAAATGGTCCAGGTTGGTAGCTCGGCGTTGCTGCACCTGGTCCATCGTGAGGACCAGGTTGATAACTTGGTTTGGTGGTCCCTGCTCCAAATGGTCCAGGTTGGTAGCTTGGCGTTGCTGCGCCTGGTCCATCATGAGGACCAGGTTGATAACTTGGTTTCGTGGTCCCTGCTCCAAATGGTCCAGGTTGGTAAGGAGCTTTCGTGGTACCTGATTCAAATGGTCCAGGTTGGTAAGGAGCTTTCGTGGTACCAGGTCCTCCTTGAGGACCAGGTTGGTAGCCAGGCTTTTGCGCATTTGGTTGACCGTGAAGATTCGGCTGATTCGCAGGGTTCGCAGTGTCAGAGGGTCCACTACCGAATGGAGATTTAGTTGAATCGAAAGGCGCTTTCGTGGTACCGTGAGGTTTCACGCCACCCGGACCACCCTGAGCAGGAATCACGTTTATGTGGAAGATCTTGCTGTCGTCGTCATTTGGACGTGGACGGCCGCGACCTGGAGTTGGTTTCGGGTGTCCTTTGTCATCCTTTGGACTGTGGCTTCCCTGATCGGTACCAGGTTTACCAGCCGGTGATCCGGGCCATTGCGGTTTGTTACCGGAGTCTGGCTTCTTGTCGTCATCGTATGGGTTTTGTCCGTAGGTACTCGGTCCTGAATTACCTCCAGAGGGACCTCCTTTTACGCCAGGCTGTGGCTTCTGTCCTCCGTAAGGGCCAGTACCACTTGGTGATCCAGGGTGTCCAGCGTTTGGTCCACTTCCGGGAGCTGGTCCTCCGTAAGGGCTAGTACCACTCGGAGATCCAGGGTGTCCTGCGTTTGGTCCACTTCCGGGAGCTGGTCCTCCGTAAGGGCTAGTACCGCTCGGTGATCCAGGGCGTCCTGCGTTTGGTCCACTTCCGGGAGCTGGTCCTCCGTAAGGGCTAGTACCACTGGGTGATCCAGGGCGTCCTGCGTTTGGTCCACTTCCGGGAGCTGGTCCTCCATAAGGGCTAGTACCGCTCGGAGATCCAGGGCGTCCTGCGTTTGGTCCAGTTCCGGGAGCTGGTCCTCCTGGTCCGGAATGAGCTCCGGCAAAGGCACCAGCATTCGCGATTGCGGTACCCCCGGGTTGCCAAGGATTGGTTGGCTGATTTGGATTTCCTGGACTACTGGGCGATCCTGGACTGCCTGGACTGCCTGGACTTCCGGGCCCTCCATAACAACCAGGACTCCCTGGAGTTCCACAACTTCCGGGACTTCCGGGACTCCCTGGACTTCCTGGACCTCCATAACCTCCGGGGCTTCCTGGTTTTCCAGAACCTCCTGGACCTCCTGGACTTCCTGGTCCTCCTGAACCTCCATAACAACCAGGACTCCCTGGAGTTCCACAACTTCCAGGACCTCCTGGGCTTCCTGGACCTCCATAACTTCCGGGACTCCCTGGACTTCCTGGACCTCCATGACTTCCGGGACTTCCTGGACTACCTGGACCTCCATAACTTCCGGGGCTTCCTGGTTTTCCTGAACCTCCATAACAACCAGGACTCCCTGGAGTTCCACAACTTCCAGGACCTCCTGGACTTCCGGGACTCCCTGGACTACCTGGACCTCCATAACTTCCGGGGCTCCCTGGTTTTCCAGAACCTCCTGGACCTCCTAGACCTCCTGGTCCTCCTGAACCTCCATAACAACCAGGACTCCCTGGAGTTCCACAACTTCCAGGACCTCCTGGGCTTCCTGGACCTCCATAATTTCCGGGACTGCCTGGACTTCCTGGTTTTCCTGAACCTCCTGGACCTCCTGGACCTCCTGGACTTCCTGAACTTCCATAACAACCAGGACTCCCTGGAGTTCCACAACTTCCAGGACCTCCTGGTCCTCCTGGGCTACCTGGACCTCCATAACTTCCGGGGCTCCCTGGTCTTCCCGAACCTCCTGGACCTCCTGGACTTCCTGGACTTCCTGGACTTCCTCCTGGACCTCCTGGACCACCATAACCTCCGGGGCTTCCTGGTTTTCCTGGACTTCCTGGACTTCCTGGTCCACCCGAACCTCCATAACACCCAGGACTTCCTGCACTCCCTGGACCTCCACAACCTCCAGAACCTCCTGGACCTCCCGGGGCAGCACCATGAGGCTGATAACCGGTGTTACCTTGAGGAAAACCACTCCCCGGTTGTCCACCGTACGGTGAACCAACGGGCGACCCCGGTCTAGACTGGTCGCCAGGTTTGCCTCCACAAGCACCAGAACCACCAGCGCATCCAGGCGACGGTCCCTGTTGATTATACCCTCCTACGGGACCTGACGAATACACCGGTGTACCAAACGGCACCGGCGCCTGCTTCACGGGTCCAACACCGGCGGGACCTAAACAGAAATTCAACTCCATTGAACCGTCGTAAGTAAAATCTTGAAAAAACAAGAAGCTACTCGTCCGATGTTACATCATTTCGTTTAAATAGACACGAAAAATGCTGCTGACCTTGACTCCCGCAGCTTGACCCGGGCTGACCGGAACACGGAGAACCAGTTTCTGGCTTACTGTTCCAGCCTCCGCCTGGCTGATTACTCGGCTGTTGATTATTCGGTTGTTGATTAGGCTGGTAATTCGGTTGTTTATTCGGCTGCTGATTATTCTGGTAATTCGGTTGTTTATTCGGCTGTTGATTATTCTGGTAATTCGGTTGCCCAGGATATGGTCCAACCCCATGACCACCTTTCGCCGGTGATCCGCTCCAAGGCGAACCAGACGTCGGACTCAAACCCCCAGGAGGTCCTCCTTTGACGGGACCAGCCGAACTTCCGGTCCACGGCGCTTGGCCCGCGCCCGGCGCACCGAATTTCTGTATACCCTGACCTGGTGTCTTTCCGTGCCCATGATCATGCCCATGCGGCCTATACTGTCCATCATCCCCATCGTCACACTCATCGTCAGGCTCCTCTTCCGGTTCCTGTTCGTCCTCCTCCTTCTCCCAGTAGTCGTCACTCTCCCACTTACACTTGGAGCAGTCGCTGCCGCGGTTCTTCTTGCCTGACCCAGGCTGACCCTGGTAACCTTCATTGTCGTTCGCGTATCCGCTGTCGTCGTAGCTCCGGATTCCTTTGTGCCCTTCGTGGCCCGTCCCAGGGACGCCCAGGCCGCCGGCGAACGCGTTCGCGCTGCTCGAGGCGAAAGCAGCCGCGTTCGAGGATGCGGAAGCGCCGCCTATAATAGAAACGCAGGATTAGAATATTACCTCGGAATACGATGAACTTTGAGCAACCAAAGTCGACGCTGATTTCCGACAGTTCGGAAATTAGTTCCAGTTTAATTCCAGTTCCAGTTCGAAAATACGCACCGAACGCGAGGCTGCCGCTGCCAGTGGCGCGAGCTCCTGAAAGAAGCGACAACGATCACAGCGTGCACGTCGAACGTCGATGCGTCAACGCTTATAAATAGTATCGCTGGAATGCAAGGACGAGCGGACAATGGGAAAAGGAGCGGATCTCGCCCGCTGGATAAGCGAATTGTTCGGGAAAGGATCGCGCGTCTGAACTCTAGCTGCTCAAGGAAGGTGTGGATCGATGATTGAGATGATCGAAGAGGCAGGAGTGGAGAGGAGTGTTCAGTTAAGGTGTGTTCGAGTCTAGTTACCCGACGCAGCGCCGAGCACGCCGATCAGAAGCAGGACGATCGTCTGGGGCTGGATCATCTCGAGACGATTCGCTCGCGGTCCGCGAGCCTGTGACCACTTACGAGGCGAGTCCCGGATGAATAGTTGTATTTATAAGGATACCCCCGGCGGACGGTGAAAGGATGCGGCGCGCATCCTCGCGTCATCCCCGTCAACCGAAAGAGAAGAAGACGAAGACGAAGAAGAAGATTTGTAGCGACGTGGGTGGCGAATCGCGGAATTGGCTGACGCGATTCTTGTCCGGTTCTCTCGTCGACGCGGGGCAGACGCGCGACGGGTTTCGGTAGGAGGCTCCGATCGCGTCATCCGATTTCAGGAGTTCCCCAGGACTAGCGACGCAGAGGATCATGCAAATCGGGGCGTAACGAGAAGCGAACCGCCGCACGCTTCCATCGAATTTACGACGCGATGACACGACTGTCCGGCTGCATTCCACCTCGATGATTTTTCTTTTTCCGCGTCTTGCTCGTTGGACGCTTTGTTCTACGGTGTTACTTCCTCGAAGGCTGAGGATCGACGATCTCGCTTCCGCTTGAATGGGGTTACCGAGGTGATCCGATGGAATCGTGAGGAGTTGGTTTCATGGACGATTTGTTCGGAATCATGGAACGGTATGGTATCCCGCGTTGATTCGGTATCGAGAAAAGAGATGAAAGTGACTCGCTTAATGGTTTATTTAATATTAACGCACAAGCATAAAATAACGTTCTTTGGATGGTCGAGTCGACGGCACGGCGGTGCCGTGAAACGATGATACTCGTGGATTATAAAAATATACGAAAGTGTTTTTGGTTTGTCACGGTGTCAGTTTAAGTTGGCGTGTAACCAAGAAAATGACTAAAACAATTACGTTACGCTGCAATTCCTCTCAATCATTCCTCTCTCTCTCTCTCTCTCTCTCTCTCTCTCTCTCTCTCTCTTTCTCTCTCCGTTGGAATTTCCGAAAATGATTCACACTCTCTGAACAGTCATGTAATACACCGCTACGCCGACGACGCCTATTAGAATTGTCAAAATCGAGTATTTCCAATAACTCCCATTGGTCTCTTTGCGCAGCTGTTTCTTGTCGAGCTTGTCCCTGCCTTTGCGACGAGGCTTGAATTTCCTCTCGAACTTCTCGATCTCCTCCTGATTGCGGATCTCCTCGGCCTGGCGTTTCTGCGCGAGCAGCGCGGCCTCCGCTTGGCTCCTCTCCTTCTTCAGTTTCGCGCAGACGTCGTCGCACGGCACCTCGATCTTCTGCCTCTGCGCCAGCGAGCACGCGAAGTCCTTCTTCACGCGTTTGCACGGGCAGAATAGTTTCACCTTCTTGCTGCACTCGTTCTCGTCCTTGCACACGCCCGGGTGGCAGTCGTTCATGCACCTGTGACCGCAAGCGTACTGCAACGGAAACGAACGGTTAACGCATTGAAATTTTCTCGTTTTCCAATACATTACTAATAACGTAGCTGTATCAGAGTTGAGAAATATATATATTAGTTAATTCGAATTCAAAGTAAATATTCTTCCGTAATCAACTGTTATACTTAAAAGCAAATATAGGCATAACGTATGCTTAGAATTTTCCTTTTTCCAATAAATTACTAATAACGTAGCCATATCGGTCAGAGTTGAGAAATATATATATTAGTTAATTCGAATTCAAAGTAAATATTCTTCCGTAATCAACTGTTATACTTAAAAGGAAACATAGGCATAACGTATGGTTAGAAGTTTCCTCTTTTTCCAATAAATTACTAATGACAAAGCTGTATCAGAGTTGAGAAAGAAATAGGCCAAGGGGTTAAGGATTATACATTGTACAAGTGTAGAAACAGAATTAACCAGTTAACTGTGGAATTTAGAAAAATCTCTCATTGTGCAATAAAATCAAATAATATATACTCGTCGAATGCAGGCCAAATGCACTTAAAATATATCCTAACGAAAAACTAAAGCGAAGTGCACTAAATTTTAACATAAATTTTTTAATTGTCATTAATAATTTAACCCTTTAAAATGCTGGTCTCGTGCACCGATGTCGACCAAACGAGAAATTCGTTGTCAGTCCCTAGAATCCACGACTGACGCAGCACTCAACGCGTTAATGCGACATAATCAAGCTACAACGAACACGAAGCATGACTGTATTTACATTTTTAGGACACTGGTTCCCACATTTGAGCAGTTCATCGCGCTGCTCCGACGTGGCCGACGTCAGTTCGGCGCATCTCCGGTACAGAGTGACTATGCCGCAATGACAGGGAATTTTAACTAGCTGTTTACAGGGACTGCACGGCGCCGGGTGGCATGGCTTCGGGCATGTGTGCGTGCAGCCTTGCGGTCGCGGGAACGCGCACGGCTTCTCGCATTCCATGCACGGAGTGCCATTCGCGGCATCTCCGGGAGATGACACCTTGTGGCAGACCAATTCGCAAGTGTCGTTGGAGCAAGGCAGCATTCTTCCGCAAGGCCTTCCGCAAGAGGTAGGCCTGGCCATGTGGCAAGGCCACGGGCGTGTTTCATGTCCCCCCAGACACGTGACCGGCACGGAGACCTCGCACGGCGGACACGGCAGCGTTTTCAGCTGCTTGGTCTCCTTCTGTATCTCCCATGGTCCCGTGGGCTGCGCCTTCGCGTCGTTCTTCTTCACCTTCACCCACACCTTCGTGTGGCAAACGGCGACGCAGGAGTGGCCGCACCGCTTGTACGTCAAATCGCAAATCTTCTTGCAAGGTGGACACGCGCCCTGGTGACACTTGTGAGTTTCCCTTTTGGGATGGTGGCAGATCGGCGGTACCTTGCATGGCTTGTTACAGGGTGGAGGTCTTACTCTCTTCGTCGTGCCGCACGGTACTGTTATCTTGTTGTACCCGCATCTGCATTGAATGACGTCCGTGCGCTCGCACGGGTAGCAGGGACCGCTGTGGCACGGAGCTGAGCATTTGTGCTTGCGGCAGTTCAAGGTGTTCTCGCAAATCTTCTCGCATACGTTGAACGTGTTCTTGATCAGGCAGTCGCAGCATTTCTTGTTGCACAAGTGCCTGCCGCAGAGGCGCATCTGCACGCACTTCTTGTTGCAATGGAATTCCTTGGCGCAGGCGACTTCCTTCGTGTAACTGTCGCAGCGACAGGATTTTGTAACCACTTCCAAGCATTGGCCACATCGGTCAGCGTGACAGCGCATGTTACAGAAATGCGAACCGCAGTCTAAGAGTTTGCCACATGTGTCCCCGCAGGTTGGCAGTTGCTCTTGACTGCAAGACACCGCGTAACGCTTTTTACCGCAGGGACAGGTTCTGTTCTTTTCCAAAATGCAGGGTCCACAGTCGCCGGGTAAGTGACACGTGCTCTGACATACGTGGACGTTGCAGGACAGAGGACGGCGACAGGGCTTGTCGCAGCTCCATGCGCCTTCGGAACACTGCCTTGTGCCTGTGTTGCTCTTGCAGTGACATTCCAGTGTCAATGTTTCTGGACAAGGCGGACAGTCTCCTGCGTGACACAGTTGCTTGCAAGTGTGGGAACACGATTTGTACCTTTTGTTGCATACGGTACCACAACTCCAGTCCTTGGCGTTGCATCTTCGTTGGTCGGGTGCTTGCTTGCCACAGAAACATTTAACCGATACTGTTTTGGCGCAGGGGGGACATGGTCCAGGGTGGCAGAGTAAAACACACTTGTGACCGCATTCTGGCTGCAGGAGTTTGCCACATGGGTCTCCGCAAGAGTGTGGTATGTTCCATGGTTGGAACGCGGGGTCTATGACTTTTCTACAGAAACATTTATAGTTACGAGGAACTTCGTCCTGCCCATATTCCATGCGACACTTTGGACTGAAATAAATATTTACAAGTAATGATAGATATAGGGATTAAACTGTATACTACTTTTGTGCTTTACTTAAAATGTTTCTTACCATGCCCAAATAGGTGCAACACCTTTCTCGCGTTTCACATTTAAACTATCTCGTGTCCAGTGCAAGATACATGATAAATGTAGAAAGGCAAAACACTTGCTGCAATTCCAAATCTGAAATATTTTGTTCGTTTAATGCCAAGTTTCACTAATGTATCAACTACAAAATCAATGTAGCTTAACGTACCGCATCTGCTTTCTTTATAGTTGAAATGCATATTAAACAAACCGCGCTACCAGATTGAAACGCGTTAACTAAATAAGATAAAATCTTTTCCGCGTCTGCCTCCTTTCCTTGGTAACCAGATAAAACTTTGCCAACCACATTTTGTATGTCCTCTGTATTTATGTCATCCTCATCTTCACTCGATGATTCTAAGTAAGCATTCGCTTCTAAATGCTTATTAATGGCTATTTTATTTTGTGCCTGAGCTCGTCTAAATTTCTGCATTCTGAATTGAGTACCAATTAAAGGACAGTCAACAGCAATACACAGTTATCTATAACAATAGACAAATGATAGATGATTCAGTGAAACCTCCAAATACAATTTGAAGATGCAAATGAAATAATGTTAATAACATAGTTACAATATCCCATTCACAGAAGATATTCTAAGGAATACTTATGTATAAAATGTCGTTTATTTACCTACATGTAAATATCCTAAGAAATACTTAACACTTAAACAATATCTGCAAAGTAGCCATCCCTTTCAAATAATTCATTCCATGGCAAAACAGAAGCATTTCCTTCGAAACATATGATATTTGAATGGTACCGGATTATAGCCATATTCTGCCACGCATACCAACGAACAAAACACAAGTGTTTTTCCCCACTCCTGTTGTCCTAATCTATGTATATCTATGCTGTGAATCTTAGACTAATGTCTAATTATAAGGTGTGAAACGTACACGATAATACAGAACGATAAAAACTATGTAGAAATATGCAAATAAAATGTACAGCATGAATAGCAAATAATTTCTTTGCTATTGCAAGAGTGATAGAGAAACCAATCACGTTTCACAGTTACATAAAGTGATTTCGATTATAAACGTGGGACGATATGGTCCAAGTATTTAAGTATTAATTAATCATAGCAAATATGAATGATATATATGATATATATTAAATATCATCTCCTATATTCAATATTAGATTTCAATGATTGGATGGCTTTCAAAATTCGAGTTGATAAGGATAAACATACAGAAGTGAGGACAGAGGCCAAGTAGTAATGACGGTTTCTACTTGTAGATAAAGTCAATTTCTCTTTGTTATTAGAAATCATTTAACTATACATTTTAAATTCCTTTGTTACAAACCGTCATAGAAGTTGGTCGATAAAATATTTCAACGTTATAATTTAGTCAACATTGTAAATAATATATTGAATAAAGAAACACGTCACAATAAATTATTCGGTGGCGCCATTTAGTTGACATAATTTGACTAGAAGTTTCAACGGTCTCACACTATGTGGCGCAACAAATTTAAAACCAATATGTCGGTAATGTCGGTTTCTATTCGTCCAACCAATCTGTGTTATCATCGATCGATAAGTCGACATCCGGAATTATTGAAGAAAGAGTTCACGCATTGCGCAGTCGTGTGAGTCAGCTGTCAGGGCAACATGAACGGCGCAGTCAGGTGAAGTGTAAATAGTTTGTGAGTGGTTTGAACCGTAAAAATATTTCGCACTGTTGCTTGGATTGCAAAGGCAAGTGGATAAACGGTGGGACCAGTTTCCCGGAGAGGCGACAGAGGTGTGTCAGCGTGAAAAATCGTGACACGCGAATGGTCGTCACAACCTTTATCTAGCGATTTGCTTTTAGGTTAAAAACGATTCGGTGGAAATTTTTGTCCTCTTCTGGGAGCGATTCAACTGAACGATTCTACGCTTCGAGAATTGCGTTATTCGTTACAGAAAGAGAACGAAACAGCTGGTCAGAGGCAACTTGAAAAACATGCGAATAAAATGGACGACGATCGTGTATGCGATCGTTAGTTTGATCGGGACGACGAGATGCAGTGACATCACTGCAGCGGTGTTCGGAGGCGTGCTGGATGGCATGCCAGCCGCGTTTGGAGACTTCAATTCGGACGAATTGACGGATGTGTTCATGTTACGCAACAACGGCACCACTGTCGTGGAGATATTCCTAGCTTCGGACCAGGAACCGCTGCTGAGGCCCAGCTCGGATCTGACGTGTACGTTCAGTCGTACAGTGGTCGGCGTTGTGCCTGGAGACTTCGACGGAGATGTTTTCATGGACGTACTAGTGGTAACGTACGAACCAAGGGAGAAGTTGTCGTACGCTTACGTATTATGGGGTGGGAACGGTCAATTGAATTGCACAAAGGAGAGCGAACCATTGGTAAAAATGAGGGGCCAACCACTAGCATTGGACCACAACGGAGACATGATTATAGATCTATTCGGGCTGGATGAACACGGGGACAGGATGTTCTGGATATTCGACGAGAGTAGAAAAGCACCGAAAGCAGTACGAATGCTTCCACCAAACCGCTCTTCCATCCAGTTGGACCCTCTTCCACCAATCGGCGAACCCCACTCTAACGCCTACTTAGACCTGAACAGCGATTTCTTAGCAGACCTGGTGGTAACCACACGGAGATCCTTCGAAATCTGGCTGGGCGTCGAGAAGCGGGGTTTCGAATTCCAAAAGACTATACCATTCCCGTACAACATTTCACCAGACGAGAACTTCCCCGGTGTGATCGGGCAGACCCTCTACCTGGACATGGAGTTGACCGGCAAGATGGACTTGCTGCTGCCACTGTGCTTCGACAGCGCGTGCACCAACAGCACCATCATGATGTACTCCGACGAGTGGCACGACCTGCGCGTGAACTTTGCGGACGGGAACAACGTGATGTGGGGGTTCGTGAACCCCGACGGACAACGGTACACGGACACGATCACTCTCCGCGGCGGTGACTTCAACATGGACGGCTACCCGGACCTGCTGGCCACGCTCAAGTCGACCACCAGCAGGCAGAAGCGGTCCTTCCTCTTGGAGAACGTCGCCTGCGACAAATGCGTTGGTTTCGCCCGGACGTTCCAGGTCAAGTGGCAGGCGTTGAACCCGTTCTACAATGAGACCGCGATGGCGGTGTTCTACGACTTCTACCAGGACGGTATTCTGGACGTGATCCTGGTGGAGTTCGAGAAGAGCAACGGCACGTACCGTACAGCGGCGTTCAAGAACAGTTTGGACTACGACGCGAACTTCGTTAAGGTAATGGTCCTGACCGGACGCAACAACAGCTTGTACCCGATTTCACCGGGGTCCCTTGGGAAGAAGAAGAGGACGTACGGCACCAATCTGCCTGGACCCTCGATAGCGTATCGAACCACCACCCAGGACGGCAGTCCTCGAAACGCGATCGCCGCCCAGCTGCCGCAGAGTGCGCACTTTTCTCTGAACTTACCGTACACGACGTTCGGTTTAGGCAGAACGCCGAACTTCGTCGACGCTCTGACGATAGGGGTAAGCGATCCCCTAATTCAATCTTGCTTTTCTTCAATTTATCTAACCTATTTATATTTTATTCCATAGACTCTGCTCCGTTGTATTCTTACTCTTTTCCTTCTCAGTTTCTGTTGAAATTTCCATCTGTTAGATATATGCGTACCTTTGAAACAGGTAGGCGGCAAGTCTCGGGAGTGGCCGCAGATCATTCCAAACTCGCAGATGGTCGTCATTCCGAATCCGATAGCGGAGCCGTGGAAGTGGAAGGCGCAGCTGTTCGTGACCCCGAGCAAACTGATTCTGCTGAGCGCCGCCGCGTTGACGGGCACTTGCGGCCTGATATCGTTCATTATCATCGCCTTGTATTGGAAGGAGCGGAGGGAGGACAAGATCGAGAAGCTGCAAGAGGCGCACAGATTCCCCTTCGACGCTATGTAAAATACGAGGATAGAAATAAGAATTTGTTGCCCGCTCCCCGTTAACGAATGTATATTTATTTCATTTCTCGACGTGTAAGATGTTTCATAAACGATAAATAAATTAAGTAACCGATCGATCGTTCAACTTTCATCGACGACCGGTACCGATGGATACGGAGGTTATGCGTACCGGTAAGAATACGTAAACACCGAAATGAACGGGTGGAGGAACGGCACGCGAGAACTTGTAGAGTGTTCGTGTACGCGTGCTCCCTTTTGGCTTCGTCGTACACAACCGGCACTGATCGAATTGACAGCTTATTCGTTACTATTGGACATTCTTAGAAAACAGGACTCGCCGGTGCGCTTGCTCTCGTGACGCAACGCATCGAATACGAAATATACGCGTATAATAATAGCAATATATATGTATATATTAACAAACGATTTTTACCGGAGTGATTTTGGTCGCTGTGCTACTCGCGGTGAATGTGTATACATATATATACGTCCTATGTGTACATGTATGCATGTACATGTACGTATATATATTATACGGTCTCGATCATCGGGCTAGGTTAACCTGGAATGCGCTACTGGCAACGATCATTTTTTATGGCAGGGTTCAAATCGTTAAAGTAAGGGTGAGTCATCGCTTCGTCCGCCGATAATCGTAACGCTGGATTGCACACTAACAGTCTCTGAAACAGGGATCGTGAAATATGAGCGACAGTGACATTGATTTATGGAGTAACACTAGCGTGCACGTGTACTGTGTCACCTGTAATAAGTCTCTGCCCCTGGAATTGAGTTTCGGCGTAACGTGAGCCAATCCTTGGCCAGGGTGGTACGGAGGGAAAGGCCTGTAGTCGGGAAGCGTGGTAAAGTCCGGCCAAGTCTCTTCGGTTGGCGTACCCAACATTTTGAATATTCGTTTCAGTTGATCCTCAACGTCCGAGCCGGGAAACAACGGTCTGCCAGCATTCGCCAGTTCTACGAGGAATCGTTGAATCAAAGATACATATATAGACCTGCTCTCCAGAACCTCTTTAAAAAAAATTGCTCGGTTACTCACCAGCGAATATACATCCGGCGCTCCACATGTCTATGGACGTCGTGTACAATTTTGCACCGAAGAGAACGTCCGGAGGACGGTACCATAACGTGACAACTTCTGCGGAGTAACATTTCACTGGAATCCCGAAGGCTCTGGCCAGTCCGAAGTCTGCCAGTTTCAACTCCCCGTTCTGGAAATCGATTTGCAACCACTCTCTAAAGCTGGAAGTACCTCGCTGCCCGACGGACAACAAGATAGTCTTACCTTGTTGATGAGCAAATTTTGCGGTTTGAGATCCCTGTGTAGCACATTTCGGCTGTGACAAAACGCCAATCCACGTAGCAGCTGATACCTGAAACCAGTGACAGAGGCAATTAGAGGTTCTATGTATGCCCTCGCGAAGACTGCATTATAGAAAGATTTCTCACAGAAAGGATTTGACTACATCCAAGTCTATCTCTCCGTTCAAACTGTCGAAGTACTTTTTCAGATCCTGATCACAGTGCTCAAAGACCAAAATCAGTTTCCTGTCGCTGTGCAATACGTCGTATAGCCTAACGATATTCTTATGTTTCAGTTCCTTCAACAGACAAATCTCTCTGAGCGCGGACGACGGTACACCCTGTGCGAGACAGAAAAAAACTGGTAATCGGTGAAGCATGGAACCTGTGTGTCGATAGTTCCGAACTAGTCAGGCGAACAACGTACTTCGTCGTCCTCGTCCAATCGTACTCTTTTCAGGGCGACGATTTCGTGTGTTTCTCGGTTTTTCGCTTTGAAAACGGTTCCATATGTGCCTGAAAAACGCAGAGACAGTCAAGCGAGCGAAGGAAAAAGTTGTACGCGTCTTCGACGGAGATTGTCAAAAGAATGCTCGTTTAGCCCAGCATCATCGGCGTCAGTTTAAAATCAGGAAACAACGTCGCTCGTGTTTTGAAATGGGAACGGGTCGATTGGTAACATTTGGCACACCTACCTTCTCCTATTTTCTCGAGTTTCTCATATTTTTGCATATTTTTGGCGATCCTACGGGCGGAATAGTCGCAGAGTGGTTAGCGCTGCACTCAAAACGATCGTGCGCCGAATCACCCGTGTAGACAGCAGCACACGCCATGGATCTGTAGCCAATCTGTCGGTAGTGTCGGTTTCTACTTACAGGTAAAATCAATTTCTGTTAGAAATCGTTTAATTATACATTTTAAATTCTTTTATTAATATCCGTGACATTCATTTTATAAATAGTTGGAAACAAGCCGTCATAGAAGTTGGTAAAATATTTCAACATTGTAAATAAATAATATATCGAATAAAAAAGGACACCATAAATCTGACGCCATACCAGTTGTCAGTCAATTGGTCCCTCGATTCCTCGCTCGATAACTTTTCGATCATTCCATCGTCCTTTATTCTTGGTTACCGATCGGCGTCGTTTTATTTTATTATTCTTACTGCATGAATATTCATATTTATACACTTCCCATATAATTCTGCACTTAATTTCCAAAATCTTGGAGTAATATATCACACGCAGAGGTATATACCTAAGTAATTAAATATTTACTGTAGTTTCCACTCTATAATCGCGGCAAAAATCACTGCAAATATATGATCGATTCTGCACAGAATCGATACTCGTCTCGTTCAATTATTTTCCAAAAAGTTGACAGGTAAGCATCGTGAAACATCGCGTGGCGTCAGGTCGGAAAAATCCCGATCGTCCTTCCGTCGACTCGCGTTCCGATGGACGAGGCGAAGCGCAACCGATGCATCGTGAAATTTCCAGTGGGGCGATCCCGGCGATCGCCAGCGTGCTGATCCTGGCTTACGTCTGTCAACGGGTAAGCCACGTGACGACCGGTCGCGTTCGACCGAGTAATCCCGTAGAATTTAGTTTCTAGCAGCGACGAGGTTGCGGCGCAAGATCATCGCGGAGATGAGAGAATTTTCCTCGAACGTGAGTATAATCGAATCCGTCGATAAAACGGTGCAGCACGAGTAGGTAACGCGTCTCGTCGACAGGTTCGCCGGGCGCGCGAGAATGTCAGGTACATCGGCGAGCAGGTTGCCAAGGGAGTGGAGGAGGTGCGTACTCGCAAACCTGGGGTCTGTCGATAATTGGCGGTAATTGGTTAAAGGTAATTTAAGGTACCGATCATTCCCCAGATTGAACGGGACGTCGGAGAGGAATTGCGCATCACCGATCGACTGACCAGTCAGAGTGCGAAATTGTCGACGGCTTTACAGCGGTTCGCCGAACTTGAGGAGACCTTGATAGAGGTACTTGTGCAATGCAGGTCTCGCGAAAGCTAAGTTAATTAAATACTGGATATTTTGATATATCAAAAGATTTTCTTGTCATTGTTTTTGAGTAATCTAGACGATCATCAGTACTATGGCACGTGTTACACGATTCAAAAATGAAGAGGACTCTCACTCACAAAAAAGAATATTTTGATGTAGCAAAGTATTAAGTATTAGTTAGCTTGGCTGACGTGAGACCTGTACTGTATCTTCAGCATCAGGTTGCTGGCATCGTGTAGCACGTGCCATGACACTGATCTGAGCGTCTATATCGAAAACAATGACAGAAAAGAATATTTTGATGTATCAAAATATTCAGTTACGTAGATATCTGAATAACAGCATACCTCAAGAGCTACGATACCGAATGACTGCTAATTAATCCCAATACCATTCGCACTTGCGACACAAGTAACGTTACACGCTCTAAATTCTCATGACCAACGTACTGATACTCTTCATCGACTAGCTGCTCCGGATGGACCGCAACAGGGAGAGCGTGTGGATCGAGACGCCCGTCAACGTGAACGAAGAGATTCAAAGGATCCTTGCAGCAGCGGAGGGGAAGAAGAACGAGGATCGAAACGAAACCAGAAGCGGAATCCCTCCGGTTCGGAATCCTCTGTCGAAGTTCTCGGTCTGCGCGCGAGACCCCGCGTTCGACCGAGCCAAAACACCGACCACTCCGGAAGTTCGTCTCCTCAGCGAGCCGGCAGCCGAAGGATCGCTTAGATCAAGCCGCCCGTCCGCGTAGCCAGCTCGGTAACCGATCTCCACATCAAAGTGTAGACGTCATTTGTCGGCGCAAGCGGAAGGTTGAAATAAAAGAAAAAGAGCATTGTTTGGATGGTCTATTTCCGCGACAGAGGTATCGTTGCTACAGAGGTGCGAGACGGCAAGAAGATTCTCGTTGTTCAGTCGGTTCAGCGATCGAGCGTTGCGTACAATCTGTCGAACGACGGACGATCATCGTCGGAGCCGATCCAACCGGAGCGATCCAGCCGACCCGTGCTTTTCTTGAAGAAGTTGTCGAACGGCGAACGATCGATCTCGTCGATGTTCCGCTTGGTGGCGAACCTCTCGAACGGAACACGGACGCGGCCCGCGGTCCAGCTGTTCAAAACAGGATCGATCCGTCCGCTGCGAACAGAGCAACGAACGCCGGAGGGCGAATTTATTCGACGAACCGCGTCGATCTCGGAATGGAATCGTCGCTTACCTGCCGGAGATACCACGAAAGTGGTCCAACGTTCTCCCAGGGGCGGAATAGTGGAGACGATCGCGGCGCTGGCCGACTCTGTCCGTCGGCTCGTACGAATCCGGCGCATCTTGAACGAAATCGAGGCTGCGTTAGGTCTGGGCTTGATGAGGGAACCTTTTCGACACGATTTTGATGAAAGGTGAAACATAGTTCTTGATACTTAAAAAGGAGTATAACTAGAACCTCTTTCAGTATCTTCAATTGAATGAGTTCAATTCATTTAACTAAAAATTCAAGTTCTTGATAAAAGAAAGTATAACTAGAACCTCTTAAAAGGAGTATAACTAGAACCTCTTTCATTATCTTCAACTGAGTGAGTTCAATTCATTTAACTAAAAATTCAAGTTCTTGATACTTAAAAGGGAGTATTACTAGAACCTCTTTCGTTATCTTCAATTGAGTTCAGTTCATTTGGTTGAAAGCTTTGTTTTGCAAAGAAGGTATTTGATGAGTTGCAAATATTCATACTTCAAGGCTTACTGAACAAGGAAAGGAAAGATGAGTTGAATAAAAGGCAATAGTTGCTAAGTGAACAATGGGAGATCTCATCTACTTGGCTAAGTGTTAAGAAAATATTTGACACATTCTCTTCTTATCAGTTATATCAATTTTCGAGCGATGAGAACGTCCTTTAAAGTTAGGGTTGAAAGTATATTTATGCAGTATCTCTGAAACTGCAGAGAAATAATTTTCTTATCGCATTGTACGCCGGATATTGATAGATTTTCAACCCTTTGCACTCCGAATCTCTTTCGCACTTTTCCCTCGAGAACTCTGTATTACGGTACCTTCTTCAAAATCGGCGGTCGAGAAGGTTCCCTCGCACAACCGACGCAGGAATGAAAGAAAGGAGAAGGATGCGCTTCACGCGATGGCACGGGCTCGTTCGTACATACGATTTTTATTGTCTACTGCAATGGATTCGATACAAAGGCGACGCTATCGTCACGCTCGCGAGTGCCGCGCGTCCCGCCGGTCAGACGATCGCGTCGATCGCGTCCCGCGATCCGGCGTCCCCGGCGCGCGCCTGGAATCGGCGAACGGCGCCGGCGAGGTCGCGCACCAGGTTCCCTCCTCCGATTTGATCCAAGTTCCGCCGGAAGTCGCCGCTCGTGTCGCGCACCAGATTTCCACCTCCGATTTGGTCCAGGTTCCTGGAGAGCCGGTCGTCCGCGGAGCGCAACAGGTTGCCGCCGCCGATCTGATCGAGATTCCTCCTCGCTGCCGACCACCACGAACGATCGCGAGCCGTCTCCCTCTCCGACAGGCCCCTCAACAGATTACCGCCGCCGATCTGATCGAGATTCCGATCGAGTCTCGTGCTCGGAACCTGCTCGGAGACGAACGCGTTCGGCGAACGTCTACCGGTCGACCAATTTATATTTCGATTCCCATCGCGATCCGAGTCTCGTGCCGACGACGGTGGTCCGTCGACCGGTTTCTCCTCCGTCCTGCCTAGAATTGCCGAACAGCGTGGTTGAATCACTTCGACGACACAGGATCGACCTCCGATCTCTTTCTTGGACGACACGGGAAGCGTTCGACGAAGTTTGACGCGCGACACGGGACACGAGACACGAAACAGGTGGGCGCAGACGACACAAACGGAATGATGGAATATTGGAGAATGTTCCGGTTTATTTGGTTGAGACAGCCGTCGGTACGTAAAGATTTATGGCGTGACCAATTGTGCTCATGCCTGAACACTATCTAAGTAAATTTACAAGTAGTGTGGGTGCAGGCTAAGAAACTGTAATCGGCAACAGCCCGATCGTTTAGAATTCTGAGTTGTCACTAAGGACACCGCCCTACGTCACTATTTTTATATATACATCGCGAGACAGACATTGAGACATGGAGACAGACATAGACAACACAAGTTCATTACTAATCTGTACTCACTGGACAACGCACACACTTCAACTTCGTCACAACTATTTCACACAAGGTTAACACGTTAAGCGCCACGAAAATCCTAAGCGTTTTCCCATAGAGTTTGTCTTTTGTAGCAGAGAAAGGTAGGAGTAATTATGAATCGTTTGGCGTTGCAACGTTTGCGTTACACTGTTATCAACTCAGTCGCCTCATTAAACATTTTTATTTCACATGGGTCGTCTTGTACGTTACGATTGTTTTTAGTAATTCGGAAGCGTCAGTCACCAGTGACTGACATGGCGCTCAACGTAACACTAAAACTACCGAGCACTTCAATCGACTTTTAATAATTTCGCTATAGAAACTCCAAGAGTGCATCTGTTCAGTCATTGATTTACAATTCAATTTGCGTAGTAAATGAATTTCTTTAATAATTTCTCAGACATTTGTCACCTTTCTAATAATTGCAAGAAGGAGACATCAGGCATAGGTCATTTCACCCCTCTGGTAGTTTTAGTGTTAACGTGTTAATTCGGCGTGTGAAAGTGTCACGTCACGTACACTAATGTTGTTTTGACAGCGTGCGAACAGAGAACTTACCTTGGTCCTCGAGATACGCGGCGAGAATCTCCGCGGCTGTCGGCCCGTACATGTTCCGTTGTACGCCGCTCGTCCCAGCCTGCAACCAACGATCGTTGAAACTCGCAATCGTCGGACGAACGTCAGGACGTTCGGCCGACGCGAGATAACGCGATAAAGCCGACACGCGAACACGCGAGCCCGCGACCCGAATGGTAAAGTAATGAATTTCCTCGCGACTTTAACCGTTCGAACCGCAAGCAACCGTTGTTTAGATTCGATGTCGAAGGGAACAGGTACATTTATACACGGAGAACTGACGCAGCCTGTCGAAATAGCGGGCACAACTTTTCTGACGCGTACGTCGCATCGTGTTTGAGGAATACATTGTATTTTGTTGTTAGCTTCTCATTTTTACTGGAGGAAGCTTCAAGTTTGACAAGTTTAAAAGAAATTTTCTTCTGTTCTAGTTGCAATATATAGAAGGATCCGTTGTGCGTCGTTCGGTCGCGGAGTTTAAATTGACGCGACGATGAAAACGAGGATGACAGTAAATTTTGAAAAAGATGTTCAGTTGTTTCCCATTATTCTTCTGTTCTAGTTGCAATTGTCCAAGAATCTATTGTGCGTCGTTTGGTTGCGAAGCTTGAACGCGACGACGAAAACGAGGACGAAAGAGTAAAGCTTGAAAAAGTTCAGATATTTCCCACTTTTCAAACAAGTTTTCTTCTGTTCTAGTTGCAATTTATCCAAGAATCCAGTACGCATCGTTTGGTCGCGGAGCTTGAACCGACGCGACGACGAAAACGAAGACGAAAGATTCAATTTAAACAAACATGTCAATTATAGGTAAATCGAATTACAAATTTCCCAGTTTTCAAACAAGTTTCCTTCTGTTCCAGTCTCGATTTGTCCAAGAATCCATTTTCAAAGTTTTCTTCTGTTTTAGTCCCAATTTATCCAAGAATCTATTTTGCGTCGTTTAGTCGCGGAGTTTAAATCAACGCGGCGACGAAGACGAGGACGAAAGATTCAGTTTAAGCAAACGTATCAATTATAGATAATTCAAATTACAAATTTCCCACTTTTCAAACAAGTTCTCTTCTGTTCTAGTCTCAATTTATCCAAGAATCTATTGTGCGTCGTTTAGTCGCGGAGCTTGAACGCAACGACGAAAGCGAAAACGATGACGAAAATTGTTACCTGCACAGGAACGGGTACGGAAACGGACACGGGTACGGCGGCCGTCCAGGCGGCTGCGATCGACCAGAAGAGGATCGGGAAAGCACGGTTACCCAGTCCCGTCATCGCGCGAGAGTCGTCCAACGTCGAGTTGCAGCGAGCGGCTAAGAGAGAGAGATCGCGTGCTGAGAATCGCGTTCCGTTTACGAGTCCTCCTCGTTTTTCCGTCAAATATATAGAGGACAGACGATGGTTAAGGGGTGAAGAGGTTCGAGGACGCACGCGCCCCGGTGCGATACGGCCATCCAGCGCGGACGAGCGACGAGGGACGCAGGGCGACGCCACCGAAACCCATTAAGGCATTAAACGAGCAGCCCACATCGACGCTCGCTTTCGCGATGCGACTAATCAGCGTACGAACGGGAAAACAATGAAAATATTTCACTCTTGGTACACGGATTTCTTACTGGAGGAAACATTCTCTGTTTACAGCATTACTTTGGGAATAATTGTCTCAGAACCAGCTACGTACGTTCATCGCTACAAATTTTTAACTATGAAAACAGTCGTGTTTCCCATGGCAAATGACAAATGCTGAGTCGAAACGATCTACAGGTAGCCGCCGTATAACATGCTTGTTAGGCTCCTAAACAATGTTATTGGAATCGGTGTTACACAACAGAGAACTGGCGCAAAGGGGAGTTTTTAACAATTGAAAAGACGTAATAGCCATTTATGAACAAGGTTTAATACGTAACAAGGCTGAGGAATTTGAATCTGTGTATAATGCACTGAAAAAATCAGGAAGTTTTTAAATGTACTTGATAGTGCATGAACAAAATAGGATTTCAAGTTTGAGATCCTAGATCTCTCAAGATCTCTTCAAGATTTCATTGCAGATTTTCAAGATTTCAAGTTAGAAATCCTAGATCTCTCAAGATCTCTTCAAGATTTCATTTCAGATCTTCAGGATTTCAAGTTAGAAATCCTAGATCTCTCAAGATCTCTTCAAGATTTAATTTCAGATCTTCAAGATTTGAAATCCTAGGTCTGAAAAGCTAACAGATTTCAAAATTGTATTGATGTAATTGATTTAATTTCAGATCTTCAAGATTTCAAATTAGAAATCCCAGATCTCTCAAGATCTCTTCAAGAATTCACTGCAGATCTCCAAGATTTGAAATCCTAGGTGAACCTAATCCTAGGACCGAAACCCTAACAGATTCCAAAACTGCACAGAGAATTCCATGCACACTGGAATGAATTTCCAATGAACATCCTACGCACTGGAGAGCTTCCATTCCGTCGCGAGTCGCACAGGGACGCCGCTTCTCCGACTTTTCCACTGAAGAACTTCAAACGGAGATTCCTCTAATTTTCGCAGAAGTTCTGTGCAACGCGGTGGTTACCTGTTCTCCGTCTCGCCTCTCCGTCCCGCCTCGAGTTTCGAGCGGGTCGAACGCAAACTTGGAAATTGCTGTTCCTGCGGAAAAAGCTACCGCGCGCACCCGCGTCCGCGCGATCGATCTCGCTCGTATCTGATGCAGAAAATAAATTCCGGAGGCCGCGCTGTTCCCGCCGAAGCGCGCGTCGTAACGCGAAAACGTAGCGAGCTAAATTGCGCGTGTGAGTCGTAAACGATGCCGTCGATTCGATTGTCCGGCGACAACGTTCGCGCTTTACGGCCTGCGAGTTCGGCGACTGTCGATCGCAGAATCCGCGCGCTGTCGCTCTCTCGGATCTGCGACCGACGACTAATGCCGGATACGATTGCGACAAATGTCACAAGGGCCGGAGAATTGCGAGGGACGAGTTTGTCCACCTTCGTCGGAAATCGGGTGACGTTAATGGATGTTATTAGTCGTATCACCGGAAGATGTAATTCGATAGGGGTGTTTTCACCTATTGTCCCAGCCCCGACGGTTTCCTATATAAGACGTATCCGCGAAAGGAGCATCATTCAGTCCGCACGATGTCGATCCTGCTGCAAATCAGTCGCGCGTCGAGATACACCGTTATGATCTTGTTCGTAAGTAAGAATTCTCGAATCGAAGAGCGCGACGCGGATCGAACGGAGAGACTTACCCTTTGAACTTGATAGTACTCGGACGTGCATTGTTTTCTGAATGTTGACCTTAGTCACGTGTGAGACTTGTGGATTTTAAACGGAATTTAACGAGCATAAGTGTTACTCTTGTGAGTTCTAATTAAATATTGTTCTGTTATCGGACACTATATTGCAAACGTAGATGTAGAGTATGAGTAGAATTTGTCTCTTCTGATAAATTATTGCTGAGGAATAATTTATTGCTCATAATTAATCCTCAGCAATAATTTATTGCTTTATTATTTAATCCATTATAATCCATAATAAATTTATTGAAAGAGACAAATTTTACTCATATCCTCTGTCTACGTTTGCAATATAGTATCCGATAACAGAACAATATTTAATTAGAACTGACAAGAATCGAGACAAATTTTACTCGTATTCTACGTTCGTCTGCATAAATTTTGCATAAACTCGGTGGCAGAATTGTTTCGCTTCACGTGCCGATGGCTTGCTCATCCTATCGCGTTGAATCGTCGATTTTATAATTTTCCGAATGAAACGGCGATTGCGAGTCACCGTTTTTTTTTTATATTCAGATGATGATGCACGAGCTACGGTTCGCGGAGCCATCGTCCGTTGCCGATCAATGGGAGCTGCATCAACGCCGGCATCGACAATCGGCGCGCAGCCCGTCGGACGTTCAATTCTTCTCCGAACGTTACCATAGAACGGCGCCCGCCGAGTCGCCGTTTCCTTGGCACTTCGACACGCCGTTCTTCCAAGTGCCCGACGAGGAGGACTACAGCACCGACGTGGACAACGACTACAGCGACGATACAACAACGAACGTAGCGAAGCGAGTAAACGGTCAATCCTCCCCGCGGTTGCACCCGGTAGAGGTACGTTAACGCGTTCGCTACCAGCGACATGTATTTGTAACGGTTTTACATAATGAGAATGAAGCGAGTCGTATAGATGATGTTATTGGAAGCTATGAAGTACGTTACATTAGGAACTCAATGACTGACTTCAATTTCATTGTCACTATTTGTAACGGTTTTATATAATGAGAATGAAATGAATCCTATAGACGTCGTTATTAGAAGCTATAAACTGCATTACAGTAGGAAATCAATGACTGGCTTCAATTTCATTGTTACGTATTTGTAACGGCTGTAACCCTATGTTTTTTACATAATGAAAATGAAATGAGTCCTATAGATGATGTTATTAGAAACCATAAACTACATTACAGTAGGAACTCAATGATTCGTTTCAGTTTCATTGTTACATATTTGCAACGGCCGTAATCCTATGTTTTACATAATGAAAATGAAATGAATCCTATAGACGTTGTTATTAGAAACTATAGTCTACCTTACATTAGGAACTCAACGACTCGTTTCAATTTCATTCACATATCTGCAACGGCAAATCGAATTCCGAATTGTAAAATATTAACCCTTTGCACTCGGAAGTTTTACATCAGAAATATTTCAATGTCTTCTGCTGAGATAGAGAGGATATTTAGTGAAACTAACTCAACGAGAAATCACACTTAAACTGAGGGACAAAGCTATTTTGTGAATAGATTCCTCGTTAAGTTAGTTGAAAAAAATGTCAACTGTATCTCATAAAAATAAATTGAATATGTCTAGTAAGAAATTTTTGAAGTTTTTTGAACGAACGCGAATACTCGGCTAATCGTTTACATTTTTCCGATTGTTAGCAGGCGACGTCTTGTTCCTGCGACTCCGAGTTCAAGGTGAAGGATCTCGGGGTCGACAATTACCCGAGATACATCAGCGTGTCTAATTGCAAGCAGAGGACCTGCCGAAGCATACGCCACTCGTGCAGGTTGATCTATTACCCGGTAATACCACGATCAACCAAACTTTTCCCTCCTATCGAGTCTCCTAATTTCACTCGTTCCTCCGCAGGTGCACGTGCTGAGGAAGCGCGACGCGAACGAGTCGCTGCGCGAGGGGCCCAAGTTGCTGGAGACCTCGCTGCCGCTGTCCCTGAGCAACACGTGGCAGATGAGGCAAGTACCCGTGGCCGTCGCTTGCGTGCCGTCCTCGAGCAACAGGAGGAACTGATCCTCGCCCGTTCGCGCCTCGGATCGACTTCATCTTGGCTCGCCTGCACTTCCGTCTGTACTTACCGCCGATTTCAACGTTTAACCCTTTGCACTCGGATGTTTCTTACTAGAAACATTTAACGTTTCTTCACGAGGCGAAGGCGATGTTCTTTGAGACTTCGAAGAGAGATCACCTGCATTGAGGAACAGCTGTTTTATTCCAATGTTTACGTATCGAGGCATTATACGTAGTTTAACCAGTTAACTGTGTTTGACTAAAATATCTGTTTCTCAATTTACTTGCTGTTCCTTTGAGTTCGTTTAAAAAATATCGTGTTTGTCTAGTCAGAGGATGTTAAGTATTTCATTGGAAATACTTCCGAGTGCAAAGAGTGTTAAGGATTAAGTTGTTCAAGTAACTGAATCACTTGTTTGCAACATGATCTTCCAAATCCGAACGTTTCGTCTCGAAACGTCGCTCTATCGGGAAGCGAAACTTGCCTTCCGACGCGACATCGGTCGATAGGGCGATAGCAGAGGCTTTAGGTGGCTCGGGAACACTCGAGGCGATGTTTGCGATCCCCCGAATATTTACTTTCCTCGCGGTTGAAAGTGAAACTTTCGAAGCGACGCCTCCGATAGCGGCCGACGACCACTCAACGGGCTTATCCCGCTAATAGATTCGAGGCTTTTAACACGTCCCGCGCCACGGAGATTTCGGTTACACTTCGCTTGTGAACTGTATTGATCTTTTAAAGAAAGTATCGAGTTGTATTCAAGTTTTTGGTCGTTTTTACGTAGATTTTGATGTTTCTTTATGTTCTCGGTGCTTTGTAATTATAATGATATTCTTGACCGTATTAAAAGTATTTAATGTGGTACCAAAATGATATTGAAGATTATTAACGATTTAGTATTACAGTAGTCATATTATGATCTATGATCCAGCTACCTGTGTTAATAAATATTTTTATTTAAAATCAAGTGTTTTATTGTAATTGTTCTTCAGCAATTTGGAAGTTCCGGTTATCCAGAGATCATCATCCTCAGATTTCTCCACTATCCGTTCCTTCTTCCATCCCAAGAAATGTCGGTATTCGCCGACGTCTGAGAAGTCCCGTCGACCTCGTCGGCAAACGACACCCGCGAGAGGATCCCCGTTACGAGCTTCCGTCTTGGAAATCCGCACGAAATTCATCTCGAGGGTCCGATCGTTTGAAAACCGTTGCCGACACTGCGACAATTGTCCACGAGAAATATTGATCGTCATTTTTTCGAAATCGGTCTCGTGTTGGACATTCGAACTTGCCCTTGATACCGATTCCATACTGATTTCTTACCGATTCAATACCGATCAATACCGATTTCTTACCGATTCAATACCGATTCCATACCGATTTCTTATCGATACGATCTGATTTCGGTGTTAGACTTCAGCCTCCATCCGAAAGATGGCGTCCGATGTCGATTTCACGACGTAGACGGTCGACCGCCACTCCTCGCGTCAGACATTCAAACTTGCCATCGATACCGATTCCATACCGATTCCATACCGATTCAATACCGATTCCGTATGGTACCAATTGATTTCGGCATTAGTATTCAACCACAACTCGAAAGATGGCGCCCGATGTCGATTCCGCAACGTAGAAATCGATCGTCAATCCTCTCGCCGAGGACAACTGTCCACGAAAAATATTGATCGTCATTGTTTCGAAATCAGTATCACGTTGGACATTCGAACTTACCCTCGATACCGATTCCATACCGATTTCATACCAATTTCGTATCGATACGAATAGATTTCAGCTCCAATATTCAGCCTCCCGCCAAAAGATGGCGTCCGCTGTAGGTTCCATGACGTTGACGGCCGAACGCCACTCCTCGCGCCGAGAAGCGTGTTGTCATTCGGAAAACACTATACAAAACCGCTCGGAAGAATGAACACGATAACCGCGCTGATACTTCTCGTCTGCGAGTGCGTCGCCGAGAGGCAATTTTTGGACGATCGTTATTACCAGAAAGGTAAGTGGCACGCATTTTCCACGGTACTCCCGAGTTTCCATCTATTCGGAGATGCTCGCGACGCGTACACCTCACCGACCGCTTCCGCGGCACGGCTACGTACCGTTTCCTAACCTAGGAAACGCGCCTAGACACCTTATTGCTAACGGACCCGATGGACCGGCCGTGGACCCGTTGCAGAGGATTCGCGGCTCTTGCGACCGTACGAGCTGTTCGACCGGCTGAACGGGGAAAACCGGAGGAACGCGGACGGCAACGGATCCGGCGACAGCTGGCACGGACGATGGATGCCGGATAGACCGGACGAACCCATTCCGCCGCCGAAGATTTTCCCGAAGATTCCTCTGGAGAGCAAGGAATCGTTCCTTGACCGTGCTGTCTTGCACGGCGTGACGATGGGCTATCCGTCGCCGGACTGCGACGACGCCAAGGTACTCGCTTACCGTTCCCGCGCAATTTTCTCTTTGCTGCAGCGGTTTCCAATCTTTATTCTACTATGCCAGTTGTCATTCCATCAAACGCAGCAAGATTATGAAATGAAAAACTCAGGATAAAATATTGAATAATGTATTAACATGAAACAGGTAAAACAGTTCTGCCCCATAATTTATAGATGTTCCTTTATGGAAGTTGTAAATAAGGTTGTTGATACTTTGTCAGGAAATAATGAATGTAATGAATAGAATTGTCGAGTGGAAAGGGTTAATAGATACAATAATATAGACACGCTTTGAGTAACAGGAACTATAATTAATGTTTTATTAAAAACTGTGGCGTCTCCCCTGGCAATAGTCCGCGCTTCCCAGGTTGGAAACTGCTGCTTTACAGATATCTTTTTTCCAATGGATGTTAGACGAACCTGACCGTGGACTGGACCGGTTCACCGACCGTCTACACATGCTACCAGCACAAGTTCCAACCAGACAGAAAAACATTCCCCACTGAATACTGCGAGCACATACCCAAGAATTATGTGGTAAGGGTAACCGTTCCTCCTATAAAATCTACCTAACCACCGTCACCTGTCCTAATTGGTGGTTTCAATCGTTTCAGGCTTTGCACAAGTGCATGAATGAAAAGATAGAGTACGACGACGACATTCCATTGTAGTAAGTATCACTGGTGACTTCCTTTGGACATGGTCTTCTATCATTCCATCTCATTTCAGCGGATCGCACAGACCACTTTGGCCCATTTATGGGGAATACAAATTCCTGCCGAGGCAGAGGTGGCTGCACAGTCTGGAGGTATGCATGGTCCTCTCTGAGTCCAACCCGGTCGAATCGAATCTACATTTCATTTTGTTTCTGCGTAGCACGGCGCTATTGTCGCGCTCTATCATCCATGTGCGAATCCGTTGGAGGTGAAACGATTCAAGAGGTTGGTCACCGAGTGCCTGCGCCGCCATGTTATAACTCCGTACAACTTGTTGAGCAGCGAACGAGTAAGTATCTCCATACGGAGCCATCGCTGATACTGGAATTCTGCATATAGTTGCAGTGCGTTACTGACATGATCCCAGCCGACTTGTAGCTCAACAGCAAGAGGATTCAGCTACACCAGAGCTGGCCAACCTTTGCATGAAAATAGATTGGACCATCTTCGCTTAGACGAAGACAGCGAATAACTCAGTCTTAAATGAATTCATTTATGAGTTCATTGAAGCACTTAACCCTTTGCAGACGAAGTGCTCTTGATTTCTCACTTTGAGGTTCACGTCGACGTCAGTTCATTCAATTACAGCTTAACATTACGCTCTATTTGTTTATTCAAGAATATTTGGGAGTCGTTGAAATGCTACCTTTAAATGGTACAATTGTGATACTACAAATAAATATAGGAAAATTGTTAAAACAGGTAGAGGTTGCAGTAAAGGTTGGAGATTCTTCAAACTATACAAAACCTTTTGCAGATCCTGTCAAGTTACACGTCGAATAGTTAAATAACAGGATAAGTAAACTATATGCTAATTTCCTGTTTGAATAGTTCAATCTTTACTTAGTATTCAAAGAAAGTTTGATGTCAGCAAAATGTTGACACCCGTCCGCAAAGGGTTAAGCCACCGTGATCATGTCAGTAGCGCACTCTACCGAATCGAATTCAACCGATTCACAGATAAACGTTTATATCCGATTTTATAGCCGTTTGCGTTGGTCGCCTGGGGATGTCGACTGACCATGGCGTACACGGACCCGGAAACGATAAAAGGCTTCATCCGGAAGTACGCGCTGAAAGGGCCAGAGGATATACCGAGAGACGGACAGTACGATTACGGTCTGATTCGTCCAGCCAGAATCGTCAGCGACGTCCTGGACTCGAACCTGTGCCCGGCGGATACCGACGCGGGCTACGCGCGTTACCCGCGTTAAGCTGCCGGCTTACCGATCTCAATCTCCGTTCTTTTATTCACCGTTTTACCAGTCATTGTATACTATATTTATTTCTCCTTGTCCTGATTGAAGGTACCTCGTTCCCGTCGGACTCGCAACCGCGACCTACGGTTTAACCGTCGACGCCTGTAACAATAAAGAAGCCTCTGAAAAGCGGAAGCCGCTCGGCGTCTCGAGAGCAACCCCTGCTGTTCGTTGCGCGATTCCTTCCCGATGCGTCGGTACGGGGGCGGAGGAGACGAATGAATGAATGGAACGCGCAAACTCCTTTCACTCTCGCGTCATATATATATATATATATGTATATATATATATATTCTCGTATATTGTTCCTTTTTCGAGAGAAGATCGTTAAATACATTGAACATCGTGTGGGTTTTTTAAATTCTCTTTGCTTGCGGACTTTCGTCGTCTACATGATGTACGGGTAACTCGATTCGTAGTGCTGACTAAAATCGTTATTTTTCTGCGGATACGTACCTTCGACGATATATAAAATTAGGGTAAGACGATTAAACGCTACCGTGTTTCGTTAATGTAAAATCGTTCTACTCGTCTACTCAATGGCGTAAAGTCGTTAAACGTGGAACACTATATATATATATACACGATAATGTATGTATATACTTATACAGTAAAACGCTCGACTTACATCCTTCTCTCTCTCGGTGGATTGCTACAGATTCAATTTGACTCGCGTGTAATCGCGATGGAAAATCGGCGGTCAGCGCGCCGAAAGCAAAGTACCCGTATAGTCGTCCGCTGTGCTCCGTCGAATACCGATCCCAACTTCCGCAGACGGATCGAACGTTTCTTCGCGAATTCTTCGTCCGATCACGGGGATTCGATGCTCTTCCCTTACGTTCTTATCTCTTTATCTTTTTTTTATTTCTTTATCTCCCGTATCGCCATTTTTTCCTATAATATTGAATCCCCGGGATTCGCTCGCAATTCAATGACCATCAACGCACACGTTCGCGTCTACACTCGAAACAGAATTTTCTATAATTCCTTCTATCGCGACGATGCTCGGTTTTGCTTTCGGTTCGCTTTATCGTCATCGTCATCGTCACCGTCACCGTCGTGGTCGTCGCTGTCTCCTCCTCGGCCTCTCCCCCTCCCGCCCACGTGTACCAGACTCGTCTCAGAACCTTCCCATTCACATTTCGAGGAGTTCGTAGATTACAACACGCCGAGTCCCCTATGGTTATTGTCAACATCGTCGCCAACAGATTATCGATAATAAGCGATCATGGTGATGACGATGATAATAATCGTTAATATAATCGTGCGACGTTCCGGAGACGATCTTGCTTCTGTCGGGGGCGTCAGGGGAAAGACAGAAAAGAGGGAGAGGGAGAGGGTGGTGAGAAAAAGTGACGAGCGGAGGCTGTGCGACGTCAACCAACGGAAATCACGCGAACGATCGCTCTCTCCCGTTCGCTGACGTTCCACCGCAACTTCCGGTTTCCTCGGTATTTCTCGTGGAGTCGCCGTCTCCCTCTCGAGTACTTGGAAAAGAAACATTCGATCGTACACGCAGGCACGCACGTTTCCTCGTAATCGATCGTTCTTACCGTATTCCTGCAAGATCGACGTGTTCCTGTTCCCACCTCCGTTCGAACTGCGGTTCCCGGTATCCTTCTCCGCCATTACCGCCCCCTCGGTAACATTAATTTATTTATAGTAATCTCACTTTACCGCGCGTCGGCTACGAGGCACGCCGACGTTATCGTCCCCCCCCCCCCCCCCCCCCCCCCCCCCCTTACACGCTTTACTCTACTCAACCACTGATTCCATTCGATCGCTCTTTATTATTTTTGTTCGTTTGTTCTTTTGTCTCAAAACATTCGCAAACTTACGATTTACGTTTGAAAGTGGAATTGACACTCATAAGGTTATTGAAATAGTCTCTCGAAGTAATAATTGCACCGATGCGACGCGACCGGTAGAGTCTACGTTCTCGACGCTTCGTCGCGGTTCAAGGTCTCTAAAGCGTTCCCTCTGCTTCGTCGCGATACTCGAGTCCTCCCTAAACTCCTTCGTCCTCCTCGTTGTCCGCGTCTTTCGATCCCGTTACTTCCGGCTCCGCTCACCGCGGTTCCCCATTTTCTCGTTTCTACTTTATCGACCTCTCTCTCTCTCTCTCTTTCTCTCTCTTATATATGCACACGGATCGATCGTTTTGAATAAGCGATACAATTGGAAAATTCGAAGGAGCGCGAGATCAGAACGGAGAAGCGAATCGCGAGCAGAGGACGGAACTAGGGCCGGAGAGGGGCGTGAAAGGTGTAGGCAACGACCGATCGGACGTGAGAGATCGAAGGTGTCGCGATCGAGGCGTCTCGTTCGTTCTTAGGCCAAATCGAGTACCGCGAGTGGCAAGGTGCTCCGTCGAATGATACGATTCGGCGAGTCTTATTCGATGATGAGAGAGCGCGGTTCGATTTTTCAATTCCTATCGTGAAATTCGCTATGGGGACAAAACGTCGCAGTGACGGGGATGGAACGTTCAAGAAAGAAAGATTACACGCGTCCTTCGCGACCTTCCCTTTCGACGGTTCTCCTGTTAACACGCTGAATGCCATAGTTACCATAGCTCGCCCAATTAAATGATGATTATTCGAAAGCGTTTCTATATTGTAAATAATGCTATTTAACGTGACATCCAGTTATACGAACGTGCGGCAATAATGCAATTCAATCGAGTGATTCAATATTACACTTTTTCCATTTTGTGTTTTGCTCTAAGTGCGGCATTTAACGTGTTAACGGAACGACTGAAGCGACTTTGGAACCGTCAGGATCTTCGATGATCGTACACGCAGAGAAAGAGAGAGAGAGAGGGAGGAAAGATAAGAACCATGCAATTTCCGTGAGAAACGGAATGGAGTACAGCGTGAAGAATGAGTGCAACGAGGAATCGGTGCAGGAACGAGATCGTCGTCAGGCGAGGAAACGCGACGCACGGAGCTCGGTCGTTCACGATCGTCATCGATCGCCGAATCGGACGTGAGAGATCGAAAACCGGGGACACCGTTGATCACCGGCGCTATCTGATTGACTGTTCGCAGAGGGATTACACGTAAACTTCGTCGTTAATCGTAACGAATCAATGAAGTAAATAGATCGTGGCAACGTAACTATCTATAGACTAACAATTATTATGCCTCTGTACAATGCAAAGTGATTTTTAAGTATCGATAGTTGTCGTTATCATTATATTAGTATCGTCCTCTTCGTCCTCGTGATCGTTAACGCGTCGTACTTTCCTTCCGCTAATTCGTCTCTATCATTAATCGTTAATCGTTAATCGTTAATCGTTACGATAAACGTCGCCGCCGCCAGCACGCGTCCGCGCGTCGCTCGGCGCCAACCCCGGGCGTGGAGACACGCGAACTCGGCCGAGCGAACGATGCGCGTGCGGAGCGCGTGCTCGCGTCGGGCGACCGGTTGTGTGCGGCGGAAAATTTCTTTATCGTTATATCATTTTTTCTCTCCTCCCTCCTCAAACATTAACCCATAATCTTTTAAATATAGGTACCTCAACGTTCATATAATATAATCAACAAAACATTAACACGAACGTCGCTCGTTCTCTGCTCGAAAAGCGATTAGTAGTTAATTGATAGTTCACGAGCAACAGGCGTCGCGAATAATAAATTATTATCGTTAATATATTACTCTTTTCGACTGTGCCGACTAACTATTTCATATATACATGTAACGCGTGAATGTTTTCATTTTTCTTTTTCTTTTTTTTTTTACTCGTGTACGTGTGCACGCGTGTGTCTTCCTGTGGTACGTGTGCATGCGCGTGTCCCACTCCCCCCCCCCCCCCCCCCCCCCACATTGTATCCCGTGTGTGTACGCGTACGCCTCCGTTGTTTCCCCCTTCGCTCGTGTCACACGGTGTTTTACATGCGTGTCGGATGGTACTTTGGAAGTACCTTGTATAGATATATGTGTATGCGTACATATCCATACGTATATCTCTACATGTATATACGTATATCCGATATGTACATGTATACACGTATACGTCCGCCGCGCAGACGATATCACCGTCGCGGGAACGTATACGTATATATATACGCGTATCGTGTGTACTTACATTCGTATGTATACATTTTTCATTCGCGTACGCACGGTATATCGGTACGACCCAGATATTAATCGTCGACGTTTGCATTACCGTTAATTATTTCCCCATAACACCTATATTATATTATTGCTGCAGCTTTATAGACACCGCCCCACCCCTCCCCCCACCCTTTACCTCTTCGCGCGTTCGATTTCGAGCCGCGTCGCGTTCGTTATCCTCTTCCGGTATCTCTCTCGTTCGCGGCGAGAAACCGGTCCGCGATCGTTCCGAAGAGAATACGTGTAACCTCGTCGAGACACCGATCTCGACTTCCAACGAATTCCTTTTACGATCAGCGAAACGGGTTCCGTCGAAATTCTGAAGCGACCGAAACAAACGGTTCGTCTATTCGACGTTCCAACGGTCCTTGTCCTCGTCGTGGATCGTCGTCGTCGTCGTTGTCTTTTTGCATCGTCGTAGCGTCGAACCACTCGGCGCATCCTCGAGAAACGCGCTGGACAGCCAGGGAATTGAAACGCCGTTATCAATATCCATGCTAGATACACGACGCGGAGAAGAAAGTCTGGGCAACGTCCCGCGCCGCGGCGAACCGACGAAGCTCCGTCGCGTTCCAGACCTCGAAGGAGGATCGAAACGTTAACACTGCGAAGCGATTGAAAATTGGTCGTCCCGGTGGTTCCGAAATTCCCGAAAGAAGCCTATCCGCGCGGACGCGCCGCCGCGAATCCCCCGAACGATCGGGACCGACGTTGTACGCTTCGAATCGTACGACGTGTAGCGTACGCACGCGAATCCGTCGACTACACCGACGCCCGTCCGGAATCCTCAGGATCGCAAAACGCTAATTTCCAAGCTCGATTACAGTTTTAATTTCGGAGAGTATGGACTCGGATAGCTCGAATGGAAACGGAGAACGAGAGAAACACGGAAGGAGGGAACAGGAGTCGGGACAGGGGAAACACGGAAAGAGACAAAGAGAGAAAGGGAATAATAGAACAAGAGAAAGATAGAAAGATAGAATGACAGAACGCGGAATCCAGAATCGGTCGCGATACGAAACGCGTCGAGCCGCGGGTTCGAGACGATCGGATCGCCGCGTGACGGCTCGCGACTCGGACACGAGCAGTCGCTTCGACCGCCGTTCGATCCGCGTCGATAGGCCGGGCGACCTCGGCGGAGTCGCTTCCGCGCGACCGCGAGAGAACGACGATCGAGCGGCCGACCGAGGGGACACGGTTCGAGGGCGGTCCTCCCCCGTCGCGGCGGTGCGTCGTGTCGCATCTGCGTCGGTTCCAGCCGAATCCGTCGACGATGCGTAACAGGGAAAGGAACGACTAGCGGTCTAGGTGGACGGGACACTCCGTCCACCGGAGTATCGACGATCGCGGAACGGAATGAAACTGACGATGCTACTCGCTGTCGCGTTGGGGATTCGCTGGAGATCGAACGAGACGGAATCGCTTTCGGCGCAGCTACGACGGACGACGTCGATGAGGATGGCGACAGAGATGGCGATAGAGATGACGCTGGCAGCGAAGGCGATGACGATGGTTCGCGGTCCGCTCTTCTCGTCCCGGCGTTCGGCGGTCGCGACGCGCGCGTCGGTTCGCGAGACCGGACGACGACGATCGAGGGAGAAACGAGAAGCGACAGCCGTCGACGGGACGGTCGACGCTTCCGACGCCGACCGCGCGGTCCACGGCGACGGTTCGATTCAGGAACGGCGTCGAAGAGGTGTCCCGTGTTTCGGTCCGCTTCGTCTGGCTTGAGACGCTGCCGGTGGTTCACGCTCGCGCTTCTACGCACGACGGCGGCGCCTTCGGACTGTTCTGAAACACAAACGACAACGGTGTAATCTCTGGCGCGTCCGCCACGCGCGCCGTCCCCTGTCCGCACGCACGCACGCACGCACGCACGCACGCCCTATCGCTTTCATTCGGGACTTCACCCTCTAGACAGAATGCTGATAAGGAGATACCTGGTTGCGACGTTCACAGTCCAAAGTATCCACCGACGGTGGTGGCCACAACGACGACGAGTATGGCGAGGCATATCATGATCATGATCTTCTTCTGCGCTCGGCGTCATCGGGCGGCAAAAACACAATGATCGATTATAAGAGTGCTCGCGACGCGAATCTCCGATATCCTCTCCGTGCGACACGGCTCCTTCTCCGATGCCTCTCGTGTGCGCCGCTCGTGTGTGTGCCTCTGTTGCCTCCGCTGAACTCTGTCCCTTTTCTCGGTCGCCTAACTCGGAACGCTCGCTCTCGGCGCGGCGCGATCGCAATCACAACACTGCCGTTCGTAATCGTAAACATTGTATTGCCTGTTCTATACAAATGCAGTTATTTACACAATAGGCGTTACGAGCGGAATTGCAACCGTCGAGCGGTCGATCGCGGTACCATCGTTGTCCGCGGTCGCGATCGGTTCGGCGGTCGGCTCCCCGCTGTCCCGGACGAATCACGGAGCTTTCTCGTTCGAATCGCGACACGTGTTTCGAACGAGACCGCGAACGCGAGGAACGTTGACAGCGTGTCTCCTTGAGGAACGTGGAACGAACGATTCGGCCTCGCGAATATCCGGCGCTGGAGGTAGCTATCCTCGAAGAGACCGTCTTCGTGGAACTTCCGGATCTCGGACGGTTCTCGGAACGACGGTGGAGCGGACGAGAACGCGAGAAATGATCTGGTAATTGATTCCTCGGCACCGCGTGTCCTCTTTCCGGCCGGTTCTCGAGAGAACCTTGGAAACGCGGGGAGACGAGAAAGAAGGGACGCGATACCGTGTCGACGATGGGACGCGACGGTGACGCTGATCGAGAACGGGACGTTACACCGAAACCAACTGGGAGAGCGTCGATGAAACGGAACGGCCGGTCGCGACTGACGAATGATCGTCGACGCGCGAATTGCTGGCTGCGAGTCGGAGACTAGACGAACGGAGGACAGCCGGTCGATGCGGCCGATTTCTCTCCGGCTGACCTCCGCCGACCGACGAGCTCGCGCGTATATGAACGTCCTCCAGGAACGTCGTCGACCTATTCTTCGTCTACTCTAATTCCATCCTAGTCTACCTTACTCTACGATAGCCTATCCTATACTGTATCCTATCCTATTTTATCATATCGTATCGTATCGTATCGCAACTCTCTATCCGTTCGTTTCCCTCGTCGCGGCGACCTTTAGCGTCGCGGTTTAGGGTTGCGAGGGTCACGGCAGAGTCGTTTTATTCGGTTCCCACGACGAACGTTCCCCGCATCCTCCCACCCAATACCGCGCTCTCAATTTCTTCTAGGAACACTCGCTATTATTATGGAGATTAATATCACGGCCAATATTAACAAGCAGATTATGATGAAGATCATTTTCTGTGGACAAAAAAGCAAGACGATGCGTATGAGAGATCGCCGGAATAATCCTCGAAACGACGGCGACGACGACGACGACGACGACGATGACGACGACGACGACGACGACGACAAAGACGAATCGATCGAGTTTTGATCGATACGTGGAAAGCGTTACAAAAACACCCGGAAATTCAAAGGAAACTCGAATACACAGTTTGCGACGATTCGATCAAAAGCGGGACACGAGATATCGATATGCTTGCACAGTCAAGAAGAACAACGAGTGGACAAACAACGGACAATGAGCGAACAAGTGGTTGTACAAACAGACGGATAGAAAGGCAGACAGGCAGAGAGAAACGAGAAAGAGAGGGGAGCGGATAGACGGAGAGAGTGGAACAGATAGATAGAAAAAGATAAGCGAATGTTTATTTATACTCGATGCGCGCGCGTGCAACTGGATGGGCACTTTTCGAGCTGACCACTTGCCTCGCGGAAGTTCGCGGCGACGGAACACTGAAACTTACATGCACGCTCCGTGTATTTACTTCGCGTCACGTGATTTTATTTCACGTCCGACGACGTTGTAGAACGATTTTACCTTTAACGGGAGCAGACCGGAAGATACCGGATCGAGTCGGAAACGAGGGAAACGTAAAGAAACGCGATTAAGGGACGAATAGGCGAAACAACTTGTACGGCATCTTCTGCGTGGTTTTCGCGTCGCGTGCCGATAGCGCGATAACTGACCGCGGATCGGGGATCGATTCGTTTACCTTGCCGGCTCGACTCCTTTCGCGACTTCACTCGGGCGTTTGGGTTACGCGACAGCTATGCCTTTTATATTTTATATTTTATGTTTCATATTTTAGATTTTATATCTTACATTTTATGTTTAGTGTTTAATATTTAATATTTTATATTTTATATTTTATATTTAACGAAAAATATTGGAATAAATAGCTTTGTTCCTCAGTTTCACAAAGTGAATAGATTCTGTGAATAGCTTCCTCGTTAAGTTAGTTTAAAAAATGCCATCTACATCTTACAAAAATAAATTGAACATTTCCAGTGACAAATTCTTGGAGTACAGAGGGTTAATATTGCACCTTGTAACTCACCAATTCGAGAAATATTGGAATAAAATAGCTTTGTTCCTCAGTTTCACAAAGTGAATAGATTTTGTGAATAGCTTCCTCGTTAAGTTAGTTTAAAAAATGCCATCTGTATCTCACAAAAATAAATTGAACATTTCCAGTGACAAATTGTTAGAGTGCAGAGGGTTAACAACTGTGCACAGACTTCACCGGTGTCTAAGTACGATCCCGATCCGTTGGATCGTGTCGAGCAACAGGGGACGACGTGAGTCGAGGAAGAGAAACGAGGAGAGATGGACGCTGTAAACTAGATCCCAGAGTTCCAATGGAAACGACTCGAGCGAGAACGCAACGGCGATCGTTGGGATCGCCACCAGCGATTCACGAAGTTAACCATCGACGATACACCATACAGGTGAACGATGCAGCCATCACCCGATGCACGCGCACGTTCGCGCATACATATTGATAAGTAGTATATACATGTATAAAACGGATGTAGGTGTTATGTAGACGTGTATGGGTCGAGAGAAGTAAACACACCGCGTATCAAGCAGAACCCCGCCGCAACCGCACCCCGCGCAATTGTTAGTAGCGTCCCGCGCCACACTGATCTCAAGCGGAAACAGCAGTAGTCGTGGTTCTCGATCGGTCGCGCGCCACAACCGAAATCGAGAACGCGTGTTAGAGAGCGTAGGTTAGCGATACGCAGACTTTTAGTAATTACGAACAGGGACGAACAGTTCAGGGACAGAAGAGGCACAATAATTAGCACACTCATGTTCAAGAGGACAGAGCGACACACAAGTAGAGAGACACATACGTATATACGACGATGCGTGTACCGGTATGAACGTACAAATAGAAGGGGAGGTTGAGAAGAGATATATATATAGATATATAAAATATATACAGTATAGACCACGCGTTTGCGAGGGAATCGCGAGAAATACACCAGGGGTAATATATTAACACCGTGCACGTGTACCCGCACCACCGTATATACGTGATTCATATGTACGTACATATATGATACATATATGCGAGTAGAGATTCGATCGGAGAAACGGTCGAATTCTCGCTAAAGGTACGGCTGAAAGCAACACCGTCGCTCTCGCATCGAATCATCGGGTTAACAGTTAGTCTTGTAAGTAACGACGATACGCAGCGCACACATATAAACCAGGGAAACCAGAAACAGAGAGAGCCAGAGAAAGAGAAACAAAGAAAAGGAGATGGAGATACGAGAAAGCATAGAAACTATTGAACGATACGGCGAAAGTAATAGGGAATCGGTGATCGACGAATGGAAGTCTGGGTTGAAGGATCATTCGCTGTACGGTGTATGGAACACCGTCAGCTGATAAATGTTGGGCGAACGGGGTAACGGGAGAGGAGCGATTGGACGCAAACGGAACACGAATGGATCCACGCGAAATAGGGGGTAGACTCACCCGTCGGGCTTTGCTTTGATACTTGAGTGCTTTTTTGGTATCCTGCGTCGCAGTCTGCACGTAGTCGACCGCGTGCTCCACGTGGTACTCTATGCGATCTATCATCTCGCCCTGAAAGTGGGAGGCATTAGTTCCGATTGCCAAACGAACGCTGCGCGCCGGTTCGAGAGGATTTCCGGAAATAGCGCGTGAAGCCTTACCTGACTTTCCACCAGCATGGCCATGTCCATGAACATATCGTGGAGTTCTCTGATCGAGTTCTCCAGTTTAATGATGTCGGCGTGGCGGGCTTCGATGTCGGCAAGGGTTTGTTTCGCTTGTTGCGTTTCCATGATGATCTGCGGAGAACGCGGGGTCAGGTGATTCTGGGTTTCGACTTTGACTTTGAGTTTAACGATAGAACTACTGTACCAGTCGAAATGACTGATTTTTGGTTAGCAGTTATTGATATCTTCGAAGCATCGAATATTCGAAATGATTTTGAAAATAGTTTCATTTGAGTACTATGACACTAGGTTTACGGAACGCGTGAAATTGACGCATATTGAATTTTAGAAATATTATTTTGTAAATGTTTACACTGATTTTCATTGATGCGATCACACTGATATGTACCCTAATTACCTACTATTAAATTTCCAGTTTCCACAATTTAAATAAACGAGCATCGATTCTTTTAGGAATAATAGAATGAAGTGTACAATAAATGCCCGTAAACCTAGTGATAATGAATGTCTGAAGAAACTGAAAATAATCTATTGTTACAATTTTTATAGGAATTCCATACTAATCGTATTAAACGTTAGTTCTAGTGTTAACCCTTTGACTCGACATCAGTTTTATTAACAGGTGTGATTCTTTGTCAAAATATTTTTCAAATAGATTCACAGATGTGATTCTTTGTCAAGATATTTTTCAAATAGGTTCTATTACTTTCAATATTATTTGTAAGAATCGTTTGTTCTCTACAAACTATCCTTTCAAATGCATTCTAAAGATAATATAATAATAAAGAGTCCTCAAGGAGAAAATGCAAAAGAGGTTCATAGTGCAAAGGGTTACTGTCACCGCACGCGCAAAAGTAAGTCTCACCCCTTGCGTGAACACAGCCGGATTCCCCTGTTCCAACATTTCCTCGAGCTCCTCGTTGGTAGTCGTCCTTCCCGCTGCAAGCGGCGAAATCGATCGGTTAAAGATAATAGATCGTTAAGATGAGGTCGACGCTTACGTGATTAGCCGAAGAACCACGCTTACTGATTTCCAACTGTCGCTGTATCCTTCCCTTGCATCGTTCTCTGTAATCGGTTTGCGTCCGATTGTACTCCGTCATTACCTCGACGAACTTTCTAGACAGCGTCGAGTGCTGTGTCTTGCGTATCCTCAAGTCCGCCGAGGATTTGTTCGTGTGCTCCTCCTGCTCGATATTTTGCTCTATCACTGAACACCGAAAATCAAATCTCTTTAGTCATTGCCCGGCCCCCAGCGCGCAACGATCGAAACAAACGGACAGCGACGAACCGTCGCACGGTGCGGACGCCTGTGGACGAAACCCCGAAATTCGACTATTCGCATAACGAATGTTCAAGGTCACCAATATGTCGCTAATTAGTCTCTGGTTATACAGAATGAATTTCATTTGAAAAATACCGATTCTCTGCGAATCAATCCGGTTTCTCTATTTACATCGCGTTGGAATCGAAAAGTGTCCATTGTCACTGAAAATCATAATATCCCCATAATGTGAGAAAAAAATATAACGAATATTCAAAGTCACCAATATGTCGCAAAGTAGTCCTTGATTATACAGAATGAATTTCATTTGAAAAATACCGATTCTCTGCGAATCAATCCGGTTTCTCTATTTACATCGCGTTGGAATCGAAAAGTGTCCATTGTCACTGAAAATCATATCCCCATAATGTTAGAAAAAAATATAACCAGCATATGTTTAGCTCTATACCTCACAGCTTTCGTCTGAAGCGTATTTTTCTATCGCTCGTATTATTTAAGTTACCGAGTTTTCAGAAAACGGCCGATTGGCCGCACTGTGCGTCGCGTCGCTGCCCTGATCGCTTACCCTTCAACTTGGCCCTGACTTTGTTGGCTGTCTTCTTAATATCCGACATGAGGTCTTCCAATTCCATTTTAACCTCTGCAACACACAAGAATCGATCATTTATTCGTCGCCGAACGGAATCGTGTGCCACGTTGTAAAATCCCGAAAATAACGCGGCAGGTGCCTCTACCCACAAACCTTCACCTTCCTCGACGTGCCTTCCTCTGCTCCAGGAACCGACCGCGGAACCATCGTTTGGTTCTGATACGAACATTTTCGCGAATCGATTCGACGGATGGCGAAGCAAACAATGATATGGGAACGAAGGGAGAAATTAAAATTAGGGTGGAAACGAAGGTAAAATCTAGGAAGATTAGAGGAAATCAACGACGCGAAATTTTGAAAATAAATAGTTTCATTTCAATGCTATAACGAGTGTCTGAAGAAACTGAAAATAATCTACTGTTACAATTTTTATAGGAATTGCATATTAATCGTATTAAATGCTCGGTAGTTTTAGTGTTAACGACGAACCGAGTACATCATTTCTAAAATCTCCATTCCTAATCCATAGCTATTTCCACTTTTCCCCAAACTATCCCTGCAAATCTCCCTCCTTAGTCTTCGCAAGCATCGCAAGGAGTCCCGTCCCGACATTCAAAGGAATCCCTCCGCGAAGAAGAATAAGAGCCCGTATCGGAAGGTTTCCATCGAATCGCATATCTCGGTTGAATATAAATCACGACGATTTAATTAGATCCTGCAGTTAACCGTCAAACTGAACCGTTAAGCGTTACGCGAAGTCTAATTTACTCTATCCCAGCTCCCCCGTTGTCGCCGTGAACAAGCGTATCGGAACTTGCGATCCCTTAACCTTTTAGCTACGGGACCAGCCGCCAACCTATTGTACCTTTGTACGACATGGTTCAGCGCGGTCTGCGTATCATAAATGTAGCTCTGCGATTTGGATTGATAGGATTTCCTGGGTAATTACGTTAGATTAGATTATGTTGTGCTTAGCTATCGACGACTGAAAGAATTGTGCCACTATAGTGGCGTACCGTTAAAAGAATAGTATACACGAGAGCTACTATAGTGACGTATAGTAGCTAAAAGATGACATACACGAGAGCTACTATAGTACTATATAGTAGCTAAAAAAAATGATACACACGAAAGCTACTATAGTGATGTACAGTAGCTAAAAGATGATATACACAAAAGCCACTATAATGACGTATAGTTGCTAGAAGATGATATACTCGAAAGCAACTATAGTGGAATATAGTAGCTAAAAGATGACATACACGAAAGCTACTATAGTACCATATAGTAGCTAAAAAAAATTATACACACGAAAGCCACTATAGTGGCATATAGTAGCTAAAAGATGACATACACGAAAGCTACTATAGTGGCGCACAGTAACTAAAAGATGACATACACGAGAGCCACTATAGTGGCGTATAGTAGCTAAAAGGTTAACCCTTTGCACTCGAAAGGTGACTCTCAGTCACTTGATTCGATGCAGCAAAACCATGAAGCCGAATATTCACTACTTTAACGTAAACTTTGTATTGCAATGTGAAATATTTCAATAAAATACCTTTGTTCCTTAATTTATCTATGAATTACTGTTAAACTACTTTCAAAAAATATCGTCTTTACCTCATCAGCTAATGTTCAAATATTTCTACCGAAAAACCTCCGAGTGCAAAGGGTTAAAATTCGGGGAACGTATTAGCGACATTCCAAGCGGCAACGTCGTCCATCGTCGGCTATCGTTCGTCTATACGACGAAAGCGAACGATAGAACGTAGCTTCTCGCGGCGAAGAATACATCCGCTCGTTAAGTCGGACGAGTTCGTTGAACGGGCGCCATCCGCGCGACCCGCTCTATCCGCGATTCGCGCGGGCCCAACGCTCGACGCCCCGCGCCGAACGTTCAACACTCGACGCCCAACGCCCATCGCCCAACGCCCAACGCCCAACGCCCGGCGCTCGATGTCCAACGAGCCGCGAGCGGTATAGCGGTGCAACGGTTCAAGGGTTCAAGGGTGCGAGGGTGCAAGGATTCGTGAACGAGGGTGGGGCACGCGTCGAGGATGCTCAATGGAATTGGGTTAATATAGGGTGGATACGTGCCAGACCTAGTTTTAAGGCTCGCTCTCAAGACCTCGTCGCACTCGAGGTACGCTCGAATCGAATTCGATCGAGCCCCCACCGCGTTTTCAGCCCCGGAACGGTCTCGTTCGATATAGGACAGCGTCGCCTCGGTATACGAACCCTCGGATCGGTTCGACTCGATTTCATTGATGACCAGCCGCGCATCCGTCGGTCGCGTCGCACTGTGGTCGCACGTGGCACGGTGCCCGCTTAAATTTCAATGAAATCCGTACGATTAACACTCTGCCGGCCGTATATTTATCGCAGCGCCGGTTGGCGCGGGCGAGTACGAAGGAAGGCGGCGAAAGATAGTTTCAAACAGAAGAGGCATCTTAACCTTTTGAACTCTGTAGGCTCCAATATTGCAGCAGTTATAATATTAAGTATTTTAATGAATTTTAATGAAACTACCCTAAAATTAGATTTTCCGCACATCCAAATTTCCTACTAAGAAGGAAAATAAAAGACCGAAGGAATCTTATAACAATCAGATATTAATTACTTTGCTACACCTTCGTCTTAATACGAATCAGTCCATGTTCCTATACCATGAGAACTAGCTACTGCTAAGCTACTGAACCATCAAACATCTCACCCTTTGAACTCTGTAGGCTCCAATATTGCACTACTTATAATATTAAATATTTCAATGAATCTTAACCCTTAGAACTCCAAATGGTTTTGTAATTTATCAGCGACTGCAATTAATTTTTATAGTATCCCTAGCGAAAATGAAGAATGCTATAACATTTCTTAGATCTTTTATTTTCCTTCTCAGTGCAAAATTTGGATGTGTGGAGAATCTAATAATTGTAGAGTAGTTTCTTTAAGATTCATTGAAATATTTAATATTATTCCTGGTGCAATATTGGAGCCTACAGAGTTCAAAGCGTTAACACGCCAAGCGCCGCGAAAATGTTAAGCGTTTCCCCGTAGCGTTTTCCTTTTGTAGCAAAGAAAAGCAGGAATTGAAGAATGTTTGAGTGATTATCAACTTAGTCGGGTTATTAAACATGTTCATTTCGCATCGGTTGTCTTGTACGTTACGATTGTTTCCCAGTCATTCAGAAGCGCCAGTCACCGGTGACTGACACGGCGCTTAACGTGTTAAATGTCCGAGACTCGTCCACGCTTTATCATCAGACTCTCGAGTTCGACGAAGTCAGTAGCCGAGGATAGAGATCGAATACAATGGAAAGAAAGGAAACAGTCACACCAGTGGGATGACGAAAAGTGAACGCCCCGAAAATGTGATTTTCCGAATGATCTCGAAACTGTTGATACAGCGAAGTATTCTAGTCTCCTGAAATTAGGGAACAACTGAATATTGAATATCCTGTTCGAATATAGAGCACTGAAAATGTCCGACAGGCTTGCCTGTTCCACATTCATTAAGACAAGTTTCATCGAGATCGATGATTCACTCGTCGCAACCTCTCCTCGTCAGTCGCGGTATAGCTTCGAACTATCGAGTCCCGAGCGTCACTGCGTCCATCTCGCTCGTATCTGTCCTCTCGCCTCGTCGAGTCGTGCTCGAGTCAACAGACTGTGCCCTGCCCGCGAGAATGTCGCCGCTGGCTCCCGAGTTTAGTGAAATTTAAGCGGGCACCGCCGTACGCGGCACACGAGACGCGGCGCGTAGTACGGGGGACGAGGGACAGCAACGCCGAACAACGAAATCGATCCGCGTTACCTACCACCTACATCCACACCTACACCTACACCTACACCTACACCTACACGCCGGCAACTCGAACCTGTCGTGTCGTTTCGACGTAGCCGTGATACGCGAAACGACACCTGCGTGCCATTAAACTTCCGCGACGCCTCGTCGTCGAGACGTCATCACGAGCAACGGCGTCGCTCGAAAATTCCACGGATAAAACGGACGGAGTAGAAGCTACGACGAGAATGAGGACGTCGTTCCGACGAAGTCCCCGCTCGAATATTCTTCTGCCGAGGAACGGAGCTGCATCGATCTCTTCGCCAGACCTCCTCCGAGTCGTTCGACGGGAGAGACTTTGAGCGGACGCGTTACCCCTTTCCGATAACTTTGAATTTCTCCTCCGACTTGTAACTTCTTAGACTCCGACGAGCTTCGGTCGGGCAACGACGAAAAGCAATCGCGGGGAACGGTGTACCGAGGGGACATCGAAACGAGTCGAGGGAACACGGGTTTTCGACGGAGATCGACGGCGATTGTCCTCGAGAGGAGAGAAACAGAGAAGGAGAGAGGAGAGAGAAAAAGAAAAATGACGATAGAAAGAGAAAGAAAAAGAGAGAAAGGAATCCTTCGTTACTAGCGAGGTTGGAGGCTATCATGGCGGACGATGAACGGACAGTTGCCGGAAGAGTGGCATCGTTTCGGAGAGTTATCCTCGTCGAGACACGATCAAAAGTGACACGTACTGCACCGCTGCGCTCTCGGTTATAACCTGTGACGAAGGGTTGCAGGATGACCGCGAACTTGATCGCGAGAGCAACCGGTGTTACGTTGATTACAGGCGTCCCATCCTCCGAGGTTCGCGTCTAGTATTCCTTTTCTGGTCTTCTACCCTGGTTTGCCCGATTTCTCGACTGGCCCGTCTCTCTCTCCTGATGAAGGTTCTCTTCACTCTCGCGATCCAAACGTCCCGATCGTAACTCTTTTTCCCTAAGTATATCGCGCGCAAGAAAAAGGAAAAAACAAGAAGAGAAACGAATAAAATGAACGAGAATGCAAAGAAACAGAGAAGAGGCGAGAAATGAAGGCGAAGAAATGAGAACCCGAGGAAGCGCGTCGCGTTACAAACGGCGAACCAGAGAATATCGTTCGAAACGGACGCTTTTCCCGTCGCAACGACGGATCGATGTGGTCGATCGATCGAACAAAGATGGATAAACGTGAATGGAATAGCTGGCAAACTCACTTTCGTCGGTCTGTGGCGCCGACAAGATGGCACTGTGTTTTTTCTTGACATCTTCGACGTTCGTCTGAATCCTGTCTATCATTTCACGGATCTCCTCCACCTGGATCAAAACGAACAGACATTAAACGGATACACCGTCGAGCGGCTCGCTCGGTGGCGAACGGAAGAACGCGTCGCGATAACGTCTACGGTGTCGAAAACTCGATCGACATCTCGCAATCGGCTGATTCGATCGAAGGAGAAAATTATCAGGGTGTCCTCTACGTTGGAGAACACGGACATTCGGTCCGAGACCATCGGGGTACATGGGTCAGACGATCGCCGGACCGATCGATCGGATCGATCGGACGCGTTCAACTCATTTCATGGAATCCTTGCTGCATTGTGATCAACATCGATTTCGATGAGGGGTGATCCGTCGCGTTGCGAGAACAACGGTATTCCGCTGAAAAGGGTGAACCGTGCAAAAGAAGAAGAAACGGTAACGAAGAAGGCTGAGACAAAGGACGTCCGCCCTGGATCGTACGTTCGTATTGCGTATAGAATTGGATAGGGTAGGATAGAGTAGAGTGGAATAGAATAGAATAGAATAGAATAGAATAGAATAGAATAGAATAGAATAGAATAGAATAGAATAGAATAGAATAGAACAGTATAACAGAATGGAATGGAGTAGTATAAGATAGAGTACAACTGTATAGAGTAGAGGAGAGTAGTTTAAGGTAGAGTAGCGTAGAGTAGAATAGAGTAGAGTAGCGTAGAATAGAATAGAACAGTATAACAGAATGGAATGGAGTAGTATAAGATAGAGTACAACTGTATAGAGTAGAGGAGAGTAGTTTAAGGTAGAGTAGCGTAGAGTAGAATAGAGTAGAGTAGCGTAGAGTAGAATAGAGTAGAGTAGCGTAGAATAGAGTAAGGTAGAGTAAGGTAGAGTAGCGTAGAGTAGAATAAGGTAGAGTAAGGTAGAGTAAGGTAGAGTAAGGTAGAGTAGCGTAGAGTAGAGTAAGGTAAAGTAGAGTGGAATAAGATGAAACAGGAAATGAATGTATAATTCGCGCTTACCTCCGCGAAGAATTCCGTCATGAAATCATCTTGACCCCCAACGTTGACGGATACGTCGTCCGCCACGTCATCATCGTCCGACTGGGCCTGAAACCGAAGAAACGTCTCATTACTCAACGGCATTCGCTCACAATTCTTTTATTAACGATGCGTCGCGTTGCACCCGAAGAAAGGGATAATCGTAGTTCGCGCGTAACGACACAGACCGTGTGCCAAACATACGAATATGCCTACACCTCTGAGATCATTTTATTTCCAGCAGAGCATCATCACAGAGACAAGAGGTGTACTTCACAATTTTATACTTTTCATTAGTTTCATACAACTACACCAACGAACAATAAATTCTCAATCAAAAACATCAGGAATTAAAAAATTAAACCACCACAGAATTCCCCAACCCAATCAATCGATCTACCAGTACACTCACCCCTGTCGATTATCGATTTCTGCATCGACTTTAACCTCTTGCGCTGGAACTGATTTAGACACTCAAAAAGTTTCGCATTCATCATTTTCACCTATTTTAACCCTTATCACTCCAGGTTGTTTTATAATCTATCAGCAACTGCAACTAATTTTTATAATATTCCTAGCGAAAATGAAAAATGCTATAACATTCTTTCCTTTTATTTTCCTTAGTACAAAATTTATATTTCTGAATTTAGGTTAGTTCGGTTTGAGAAAACGAGTATTCGAATATTATAGTATTTTTATGGTATCCCTAGCGAAAATGAAAAATGCTATAACATTCCTTCGATCTTATAATAAAAATCTAATAATCAACAACAGAAAATCTAATAATTTTAGGGTAGTTTCTTTGATTCATTAAAATATTTAATATTACAACTAGAGCAATATTGGAACCTACAGAATTCAAAGGGTTAAACAATATATAAACAAACTACTTATCAATAATTTCCTTCCATCAGATCCATCTCAAAATCATCTATGCCACTAGACTATATTCACAAAACCCCATCGACAATTTTCAAATAAAAATATCTCGTGGCACTTAACGCAAGAGGTTAACGCCGGTACGTCGACGTATCGCATCGCGTCCGATTCGAGATCGATTCGAGACGGGGCCGTTCCAGCCTCGATCGCCGGGCCAGCGATCAACGCGAGAACCGATTGGAATCGGAAATCTCGCATGGCACGGTGACACGGTGACACGGTAACACGGTAACACGGCGGTACGGCAAATCGATGTCGTGCGTAGACTCGCGTTCGCGCCGGACACGAGTAGCTCGTTCGAAACGTCCCCTTTTCCCGTGGTCCCTGTGAACCATCGAAACGTTTCAACTGTGCTATAACCACGGATCTTCGTCCACGCGGAAGAGCAGCTTCAGCCATCGACACGCGAGTTCCCTCGAATCGATCGATTCCCGAACGACTCTCGACGATCGATCGAGTTCGTCGTCGAGCCGACGTTAATCGGTCCAACGAACATCGCTCTATCCAGTCTCATTGTCGACCTCTTCTCAGGCTTTGTTCCCGCCTCCTTAACCCACCTACTTTCCTTCTTCCGTCGTACCAGTCTATTTCGTTGTGTACCTACCCAGCTGCCAGCAAAACGCCGACCTCAACAAAATCCCCTCGCCACCGAGACGCCGTCGAACGTCCGCTGAAACCGATCGTTTCGGTCTTCGACTTCTCGTCCGACTTCCCCATCTTTTTTCCTATATTCAGGCTTCTCGCCTGTCACGCTCGAAATTCACTCGAATCGTTCGAGGCGCCACGTTATATCTTCCTGACTCGGAGAAAGGACGCGGTGGGGGGAGACACAAAAACAACGCGAGTGCTACAGTGAAAAACAGGAAACGAAATTTCGGTGAAACGCTATTTCAACATGTTGAATGCCACAATCAAATCGACTTACTTCAGTTCGCTCAATTAAACGATGATTATTCGAAAATATTTCTATATTATAAATAATGCGACCTAATGAGGTAACATTCAGGTAGATGAACGTGCAATTATAGTAATGCTATTCAATCGAATGATTTAATATTTGATTTTTCCCATTTTGTGTATTTTCCACCATGAAATCGTGCGGCATTCAACGTGTTAAGCGTGATTAACCCTTTGCACTCTGTAGGCTCTACGACACTATATTATTAAACATTTTATTTAATAATTTTATTATTATTAAACATAAATTTAAAAAATAAAATTTTAATTTTATACATTTTTATATAATAATTTTATTTAATTAAACATTTCGGTGATCAAAAGTGAAGAAACATGATTGCATTTGCACACGCGAATTTTCCTAAGGACAAAAATCTAAGGAATGTTATATTTTTTCATATTCATCACGAGGACTAAGAAAATTAGAAATTTCTAAGAAATTAGAAAATCAGGTGGAGTGCTAAGGGTTAAATATTCGACCGATTGGCGAGTGCGCGCGACGCGGATCGACGCGTTTCCATGTAACCACTTCAAATGCATCGTGCGTTGCAACTGTGTGGGGAATCCGAGTCGAATCGTGGTTTGGATGGTCGAAAGTTGGCTGGGGAGTTCGGAACCAGTTAGAATTTTTCGAAATGTCCCGAGAGACGAGGGGGGGGGGGTGGTTGCGGTCCAGATTCAAATTGCTCGTAGCGACTGATTCCGAGAATTCGATTCGAGGTTTCGATTCGATGAGTCGGATCGAGATGGGACGAGATACGGAATGCTAGTCAATAATATTGAATAATAATATTAACTCTTTGCACTCGGGAGGTGACTCTCAACCACTTGAATAGCTACAGTGAAGCTATAAAGTTTGACATTTAACCCTTTGCACTCGGAAGTTTTCCACTAGAAATATTTCAACATTTTCTGATGAGATGACGATATTTTCTGAAACCAACTCGACGAGAAATTCACGCGAATTGACAAAGCTATTTTGCGTCAATATTTCTCAGATGCATTATATGAAGTATAATATTAAATATCAAACTTTATAGCTCCACTGTAGGAAATCAAGTGACTGAGTGCAAAAGGTTAATATTGTACTCCACATAACGCATCAATCTGAGAAACATTGACGTAAAATATTGTCCGTCAATTCGCGTGAATTTCTCGTCGAATTTCACAAAATATCGTCATCTCATCAGAGAATGAAATATTTCTAGCGAGAAACTTCGGAGTGCAAAGGGTTGAAAACCGACTGTCAAGCGAGAGTCGCGTCCAGTAAGAAATTGTTCCCAAGGTTTCGCCATGATTGCAGCCGGGTCAGGGGTTAAAGGCACGGAGACGGAGAGCTGGGTGGAACGAAATCAGATGGAACGGTACGAAACAAGGCCTGTCTAATTGATCCACGGAACGCGGGAAGTCGATAAAAATGAACGAGTAATTGATGGCGGATGCGCACCGCGCGGTCAGATACGCCCAGATAATGTACGCTTCCCGTAAGTGTCAGTCAACGCCTATGAGTCATCGGCAACCGGGACGCGTGTTTTAGACCGTGTTTTCGAATTCGCTGCGACTCGGCCGCGTTCCGGGGAACGAATCTTTCTCGGAACGGAACCGTGCCGGTGCCGAGCCGAGCCGAGCCGAGACGAGCCGCGACGCGCCGCGCCGCTGCGATTCTCTCATCGTTGGGAAATAAACGATGACGAAAAACATATATCGGCAAACACCTGTCAGCCACAGGAGCCACCACTGTGTCCCCCCGCCCCCGCCCCACTCCTTAACACCGACACTCCATCTATCCACGGGCACACGTATTCTCCTATTTTCTATCCATTCGTCTATTTATCTGTCCCCTTATCTTCGCGTTCTCTGCATTCAGCTTGACTAATTAGAAATACTCTTTATCCGTTGAGAGAATATATTCATTGTCCATTGAATCGGCTAGCGAACGGATGACGGTTAGAGGAACTGGTAACACCTCGGGAACGCCTTTTCCCGTTGTTTCCCAGTTTCCCGGTGTCACCGTTTCCCCGTTCCGGCATCGATTCCACGGATGTCAGACGCTCGGGCGAAGATTCGTCCGACTGCACCGACTGGGACGGCCGTCAGCCGCACGCGTGTCGTGCACGATTTTGTCAATGCGAGTTTCGAGAGAAATCAGGGATTGAGTTTGAGAGCTCTAGACTTCTGTAGGGAGGTTCTGAGGCTCTGGAATTCTGGAGAGACTGTCTTTGACTCTAGGTTTGAAGGAGAATGGGATAGAGCATAGGGTATGGGATGTAGATGGGGCATAGGACACGAGACTCATGGGAAAGGATTCGAGTAACGTTAGAGACGTATTTCCGACGGTTGACAGAGAAAGCGCGCGACTTAACGAGACGAGGAAAAACGCAGATGGCGAGCCAGAGAAGGAAAGAGACAGAGACCGAGGTGGAAAGAGAGAGGGCGAGAAGGAGGGAGAGAGCGTTAACGGGCTGGCAGGCTGGCTAAGCTAGCTAGCTAGCTAGCAGACTAGCTGACTGGCTGGTTAGCTCGTTCGCTCGTTCGCTCGCTCGCTGTCTCGTTGACTCTCACTGGTTTACGCTGGCCCGCTGTGAAATCTCACTGATCCGCGGTTCGAATGTTCGGCGGAGCGGCTTAATTCTTTGCTAAATTAAACGTAGCTGCTTCAAACTCACCGCGACGAGGGCTGCTAATCTATCCTTGGTCATGGCGAGGTTGACGAACTGTTGCGAGTCAGCGGATGTACGAAGCGAAACGACTAGCGACTAATCCCATTCACAATTTTCTCCATGTACGACGAGCACGACCACTAAAAACTAAAGGAAACGGACGCACTAGCGGCGAGAGACACGATCGTAAAATCGATATACTCGCGAACTCGCCTGCTTCTGCAGTGCCGTCCACTGTGGCGCGCATGCGCCGCTGACGTCAACTCGGCTCAGGACCGGCACTATTTTTCTTCGCCGCCCTCGCCGTCGATTTAACGCTCGCATCAGATTTAAATGCTTTTTTAATGCTTGTTCTTTCGCGATTGAATTAAAATTGTGTGTATTGTATAGACGTCGGTTTAATGTTCGTACTGTTATGTGTATGTACTGGGTACTTTTGCGAAAACAATTCATGTAATATCGGACGATGAACGTCAAATGTCAAACGTCAAACGTAAAAACATCAGACGTCAAACATCAAACATCAAACATCAAACATCAAACATCAAACATCAAACGTCAAACGTCAAACGTCAAACGTCAAACGTCAAACATAAAACGTCAAACGTCAAACATCAAACATCAAACATCAAACATCAAACATCAACCAAGAAATATCAAATATCAAACATCAAACATGAAACATCAAACATCAAACATCAACCAACAAACATCAAACATCAAACATAAAACATCAACCAACAAATATCAAATATCAAATATTAAACGTCAAATATCAAATATCAAATGTCAAATGTCAAAACTTAAACATCAAATGTCCGAAGTCAAATTTCAAACGGTCACACGGTCAAACGTCGAACTTCAAACGGTCAAGCGGTCAAACGTCAAACGTCAAACGTCAAACATCAAACGTCAACGTCAAACCTCAAACGTCAACACATCAGACAGCAGACATCCGATGTCAAACGTCAAACAGCAAATAATAGACATCAAACGTCAAATATCAAATATCCAAATTAATGCGTTCCTAAGCAATGAAAATACATCCGACAGCAGACGTCAAACGTCAAACGTCAAACATCAAACGTCAAACGTCAAACGTCAACCGTCAAATATCGAATATCGTTGATCCTTTCCTTAATTAAATACTCGAAACCTAAGGAAACGCTGAAAATATTCAAACTTTCTTTTTAATCACCCGCGCCATAAAGCGGATTTTAATGTGGTTTAAATTGTGTAATGTGAAACACGAAAAACGACGCATACTATTATTCGATATCTTTTCGGCAACGTCAAACTTCTCATAAAATATGCTTGCAATGAACACTATCTGTTAATGATCGTTAAATGTAGCTAATTCGGTTTCATTTTCCATTTTCCTATGCCATAATGAGTCATGCGGTATAAAACAACAGTGGCGACATCGACGGCGAAACCATCGAACTACTGATCCATTAATACCACCATCTCATCACAAGATGGGACCATCATTTATAATTTTGTGATAGTTGTGCTACAAATTAAAGAAACGGATAGAAAATCATTGTGACTGGAAACCGATGGAGTAATTTTATTTTATTTCCACGAGCTTCTTTAATGATTTCTTTCTGTAGTTTTTTTTACAGGAAAAAGAAGAATTTTAAATATACTCTTTATTGACATTATCAAATAATTGCGATATGCCACGCATCTTTGAATCGTCTGAACGTTTAGCCGTAAATGGCGCTATGAGCAATTTCTATCTCTCTCATTCTAACATGTAAAATACGGTAAATGTTCATTTCAAACGCATAATAAATGTTTAATTTTTTAATATATAATTTGACGCGTCAGGCTTGAACGTAAAATGTGACGGCTTCAAAAGAAATATTCAATTGTCATTTTTCTATAGTTTTCTTTATTTTCCTGTATACTTTTACATTTTTCATTTTATAAATATTCGTAGGTTGTTAACGGTTAAAATGCACCTAGTTGTCATTCAATGTTACAGATTGAGAGGGACACTCTTTCGTACCGGTTGATGACAACTAAACTGATCGTATCGGATGTGAACATCCTTGGAAAATTTCGTTGAGGACGAAAATTCGTTGATCGCCGGTTCCATGTGGCGCGCATAAAATAGATGTCGCTACGGCCGGTCATGTTCTTGTTGAAATTTTTTTCGAAAACCAACGATTTCCAGATTCTTTTGAAGATCGTGGGATAAAAATATTAAAATTGCATTTTTTCGAACCCCGCCGGGCAAACGGTTCCTTTAATTCGAATCCGATTGTACTTGGCGAATAACGAAAAAGGAGACCCCTACTCGTCGAGTCAAGGGAACGCCATTGTGAGCCATAACGACTGTGTCGCAGGGTAAGTTCTATCGGTCATTTTCACGTACACATCACTTGCCGGGAAATTTTGTACTTACATTCTTTAATTTCTAAAAATTTCCTTCAAGTTTCAAAATAACAAGCGCTCGGTTGATCATCGTTTCTGTGGCATGGGATACAGTAGTGTATTGAGAATATAACGTAAAAGTGGTTTCTAGCGTTTCGATGAGGGGCGCCATTCTCTGAGAACGTGGTGAATTTTCCATGTCGAGTAACTGCTCGGGAGCGCGGGATAATATCTGACGGGTGTTTTCGTGTAATCTTCCGAGATATATTCGGTCCGAATTTCGGTAGGTGGACTCATTGAACGAGTGAGAATGCGTTTCATATATTCCAGTTTTCTCTACTTCTTTGCCGATCGTATCCGATCACGTTTTCAGCGCGTGATACCGTCCGATTTAGTATCTTCCATTGACTTTGAAATTAATTGGAAAACACCCTATTGCCGTTGCCACGTGCTATAATTAAACCATATTTCGTTTATCGTGATGTTTAATCGGGACCGACATATAACCGTGCCATAACTGTATCATAACCGTGTTATAACCGTGTTGGTGTCTTATCTCGCGAGGTGGCTCCTAACATGAATATTGCTTGTTTCGAGTAACAGCAGCTCTATTATTTACTCTTGCCGTTCTCTTTGCAGATCCGTCGGCTCGTTATTACCACAAATCAGTGCGGATTAATATCAAAATGGCACAAGATGCTGATATGCCAACTTTCAAGTGTGTCCTCGTCGGCGACGGTGGTACTGGGAAAACTACGTTTGTAAAACGACATTTAACCGGAGAATTCGAAAAGAAATACGTCGCCACTTTGGGCGTAGAAGTACATCCTTTGATATTCCACACGAATCGAGGACCCATTAGATTCAATGTTTGGGACACCGCCGGTCAAGAGAAGTTTGGTGGTCTCAGGGACGGTTATTACATTCAAGGGCAATGTGCTGTTATCATGTTTGATGTTACATCAAGAGTTACTTACAAGAATGTGCCGAATTGGCACAGAGATTTAGTCAGAGTTTGTGAGAACATACCTATCGTGCTCTGCGGTAACAAAGTTGACATCAAAGATAGGAAAGTCAAAGCGAAGAGCATCGTTTTCCACAGAAAGAAAAATCTCCAGGTAATGGATTATCATAACGCGAATGCACGGTTATTTCAAATAATACAAGGTATTCTACAAGAGTTTGTGTAATCCTTTTCACTGCCATATTATTACCATGTGTAACAAAGAATTCACAAATACTGTTCACTACAGAGTCAGAACTAAAATATGAAACATATTGCAAATCCTTTATATGTGTTCAACTTCAATATGTAATTTACTTTCTACATGGTTGTATACCCCGTGTAGTAAATTCATCTGAGAATAGGTATCCTAATCGTTGTTATCAAACTACAACATATTTCTCATATTTTCAGTACTACGACATCAGTGCGAAAAGCAATTACAATTTTGAAAAGCCATTCTTATGGTTAGCACGTAAACTCATCGGTGATCCAAATTTGGAGTTCGTCGCCATGCCTGCTCTTCTACCTCCCGAGGTTACCATGGACCCACAATGGCAGCAACAAATAGAAAAGGATCTCAAGGAAGCTCAAGAAACTGCATTACCAGAGGACGACGAAGACCTTTAGTCTGTTTCGTCGTTCCTATCATCCGAACAGAGGCATACCGTGTACGAGCATACCTCGGTTGTTACGTTCTCGTGCCTCTCCATAAATCGAAGATTCTTTCTTTGAAGGAATTAAAAGATTCGCCAAATTTTGTTCGATACGGGAATACGTTAATAACGATAAAAATATTTCTGTGATTTCAAACTTTACGCGAGCTTTATCTTGAAGAAGGGATACAGGAATTGATAACTGCGTTTGCATGCACATGCATCATGTATGCGAAGAATATAGTACACATGACCTCTAATTTTATACGAGTGCCGAATGACCCGAGCGTAACCTAGGACTTAATCGATGCGGACATGTAGGCTTTGATCGATACATTTCAAATGTTCAAAATTTAATACGCTGAAGTTGAAAAAAAAAGAGTTCTTCGATGATAAACGTTGCGCTTGCTCTATATTCTTTATGCCTTTTTATTGTATTGTGAATGAGTATGCGTGAGTAGTCGTATGTTGTATAACACGACGTATTTAATGTAACCGACGGAGTGGTTTTTCGATAAATCGTATTGTCCATCAGGTTTCAGGTGTACCGTTGTGTAGTTATTGAATTTTTTTCTTGTCGATATCGTCGCAGCCGATTCAATTGTTCGAACGAAACGAATTGTTACATTTTTTTTTCGTAAATCACGAATATAAAGAATTAATTCCATGAGAAAGAATCTATCGATATACAACAGAAAACGCTGATTTTTCCTTTTTTTAGAGGTCACTGTTTACACGTACACTCAGAAGTACGCACATCAGATCAGGAATACACATACACATACACAAATACAGATCTAAATGTTTCAATTGGTCACGTATCAACCCCGCAAAGCGCTTGAAATAGTTGGGATCTTTCTAAATTAATAACATAACCTTTGCTATTAGTTTTACACCTTGGTTACGTGGTAATGAATGAATTACAAAAAAAAAAGAAAAAGAGGGCATCGATGTATATGTATCAATCGAACGCGAACAATGTAGAAATTGTCTTTGCAAACACCTGTGACTCCCAGACACAATGTTGTATTTTAAAATAATGTTGCGATTGAGATGAAGCACGGTTTGCAGTCAGTTGCGCCTGTCCACGATAATAAGGACTATTTACTATTTTTATAAGCGAAGGTGAATGTATGATTTGTTCGACTTAAATTATATAAACAGTGTTTTTCTTTTTTTTTTTTTATATATATATATACATGAAAACGTTCGTTCCAGTTTTGTTGGGAGACAAAGCGTTACATGCGCGTGCATACACACACACATATAAAATTCTCCTTAATTTCTCCGGTTTATTGTGAATAAAATTATACGGAGTACACGATCGAGGAAGGTGTATCGAATCACCAACAGACTTTTTTCGACTATAAAGAGAAAGAAAACAGAAACAAAAGAGAGAAGCACTTGTTACTGAGCGGTTAGGGATTCTGCTCATTGAAACTTGTACCGATGATGTATTGAGTTCAATAAAACGTCCTTGAACTGTTTTTAAAGTTGTAACATTTACAAATATATGTAAGTACTTATGTACACGCACGTTCGAAAGAGACTGTTTTAAAACGCGAGAAATGGAGTAGACCGATGCGTCTGTGTCAGCGGAACACAAGCATTCTTATAAGACCTAGATTTCACGACATAATAGAAGAAAAACGGAAGTGAATGATTTCACATGAAACATAAATAATTCATTTGAAACATAAACTTCGTTGAATATTGAACGAACGCAATACTCGACGTCTATTTTCTTGGCTCTTACCCGTACTTTTCTGTGACAGTCTTTAACGCTGAATAGATCCAAGTACTTACATATTAGCATGATAAATTGAATACACAGTATTTACATGGAAGAGATTATATTAATTGGTATTTATATAAAGCATACCTCAGTTACATACAACTATTAATCTAAGATCGTAATAAACGCGTATTTACAGTAAGGATAATCTAACTTTTAAAATCAATATGTATGTGAAAAATGCATAAACACGTGTAATTAACATTTTAATATTTTTAAAAAAAATTAGATGATCAGCGTCACAGATATATAGATATGAATTTATTTATCTCAATCATGACATCCACTTTTGTGCACATCAAACGCGACGATTCAACTTTCCTGTTTTAGTTTCAAGATTTTCTTTTTACCATCCAGAAGGTGTGCTCGCTCTGTGTCGGTAAGTGATTTCAAAATGTCCACTACCACTCCAGTTGCCAAGGTTTTACCTCCAATTCGTAACGTGAATCGCTGTCCTTTCTCGAGAACCATTGGCCTTATTAATTTTAATACGCATCTATATTAAAGGAACAGCAAGTATATTTGTTTAATAATAATATAATGCAGTTGCATTTTATTTATTTACCACTATAATAAGTTATAACTAATAATAAACTTACGTAAAGTCTTCACCGGGCATAACTAAATCTTTGTTTTCAAAATTAAGTTGTGTCGCAACATCCCATGTTTTACAAAACATTTGAAATTGACTTAAATCACTGAGGGGCTTCTTATGACCTCCTTCCGCCGGGGTTAGCATATATAACTGACACCGTAAGTGGTCATAAGCTTTCATTGTACCTGGCTTGCACAATATCATACCTCTTTTAACATCTTCCCTCTTCACACCTCTGAGTAGAGCACCCATCTGATCACCAGCATGTGCCTCTTCCAGTGTTTTATGAAACATTTCTATTCCTGTTATGATACTTTTGAAAGTTTTGTTGAAACCAAGTATCTCACATTCTGTGCCTTTTTTTACTTTGCCACGCTCTAATCGGCCCGTTACTACCGTTCCTCTACCAGGGATTGAATAAACACTTTCTATAGGTAATAAGAATGGTTTATCCAGATCTCTTATAGGAGTTGGAATATGAGTATCCACAGCTTCCATTAATTTTAATACTGCATCCTTTCCAATGTCTGTTTTGTTTCCTTCCAACGCGCAAAGTGCACTACCTTTAATAATGGGTGTGTTGTCCCCATCGTATCCCATTGTGGTTAATAGTTCTCGAATTTCCATCTCCACTAACTCGACCATTTCATCATCTGCTGCATCGACCTTTACCATAGAAAAGGATGATATTGATAATCCAGTATTGCGGATAAGTTTGATAGGAAAAAATGATACCTTATTGATAAAGATGACAATATGTTCAATGCCAATTTGTTTGGCAAGAAGCAAGTGCTCTCTAGTTTGCGGCATGGTACCATCTGTAGCTGCAACTACAAGAATTGCTCCGTCCATTTGTGCTGTACCAGTAATCATGTTCTTAATATAATCTGCATGACCTGGGCAATCCGTGTGTCCATAATGACGGTTTGGCGTTTCATACTCTAAATGTGCTGCATTAATTGTAATACCACGAGCCTTTTCTTCCGGGGCATTGTCAATTTCTGCGTAAGTCTTTTCTTGTGCCAATTGTTTTTCGGACAGAACTAGAGTACACAATAATGCAACAAGATTACATTGTTTGAAAGAAATCAAAAGCTAGGGAGAAACCGTTAACCAAAGAATAAAAATACACACTTTTGGTGATAGCTGCGGTAAGCGTTGTTTTTCCATGATCGACATGACCAATTGTACCCACGTTACAGTGTGGTTTAGCTCTGGAATATACTTGTTTTTCTGCGTAGAACCTCTGTGTCGTAACGGTCGGTACAAACGAGGTGACCAACAACTTATCGCAAAATTGCTGAAAGTTTTTTCATTTTTAAATGACGCTCTACCTTACGATATAATATTATCAATATTCCTTACATTCTTAATAAAACGTTCGATGTAAAATACTTGTTTCACGGTTCGCCCAAGTACTAAAAGAAAATAACCATTACAATATATCATCAAATTATTGTTCTCTCGTAAAAGGTACACCGTAAACCGCAGAAGGTACACAAGTAAATCATTCAATTAAAAATATCAGGAGCATGTGTAAATGATTGCGTACCTGGACTAAAAACTATTTTTCCACAATTGTATGCCATGTTTTTTCTTTAATACTTCGGTATTCAACGATCCTCGAAGCTCGCGATAATTTATTTCGTGAGATTTCGCTGTACAATGCAGAGAATCGTTAAACGACACAAGCGACGTGTGTGGTTATCAATTGAACAACTTGCATCAATTACATAATTCTTCAAACATGAGATATATACTGGCGTTACATATTATTTAATTCTTTTACTTACGTCTCCGAGCCAGAATCGATATCCTCGATAATTTATTAAATTATATTGATCAATAGTTACAAAATTTTTTCAAGTACCTATGTTATTCTTTTCCAACGAATGTTGGCAACAATTCCGTTGCCAGCGATTCAAAATTGGCGGCACATTTAAACGATAAAATCGACGATAACGAATATCCATATTTTTACATATTCATTTATATATTCATATTATTGATATATCTCGAGGTAAATGATTCAAGAAAAGATATTCTCTTCCGTTAAAGTCGCCTGTGTCGATTTCTCCTTCGACTTGAATTTTCTGGGTCACGAAGATCGGTGCAACGTACAAACATACGAAATGAAACTAATCAGGATTAAAATCAGTAATGAAACTAATCAGCTTAAACGAGGCTTAACGCTAGAACTACCGAGCATTTAATACGATTGATACATAATCCGTATAAAAATTGTAACAATAGATTGTCAGTTATTTTACACATTCATTATAGTATTCAAATGAAACAATTTATTTTCAAGGTCATTTCAATTATTTAATGCTTTTAAGATATTGATTGCGAAAGAAAAAGGTCAAAACCAGTCATTTTGACTGCTACGTAGTTCCAGTGTTAAAATAAGTATGAACTGCGTACCTGTCGGTGAACGATCGATGTTTCCCTTCTTAAGCTTACGGTAACTGTTAACAGATGGACTAACAGGAACTTGAACTACAGTACACAGAAGAGAGACGAACTATCGCGAAAGAAAGAGACCATTAGAAGCACAATGTGAACAGGAATGGAAGAAGTCGTAACGACGATCGTCTCTTTCGAATTCACGCGAGAAGAAGATACAGAGCGTTATTAAATCAGCAATGTTAATAGGTCCTCTAACGATTTTCCGATCAGATTTCACCGCGTGGAAATTTCTGCTAATAAACACTCCGAGACGAAGATGGAACGTAAACCCAGAGGTACATCGATGCAAATTCTACTCGGTCCTTTTTTAACCTAGTTATCTTGCTAATCAACGAACATGATATTAATGAACTCCGCGAGATATTAAATCATATCGCGTATGCGTTCTTCCTCGAGTCTGAACTCGAGTTCAATACGACTGCCACGAAAAACGTTTTACGTACCACTGGTACTTACGTGACAAAGATAAATAATAATTATTAACCCTTTGCACTCGGAAGTTTTCCAGTAGAAATATTTGAACACCTGATGAGATAACGATACTTTGTGAAAATGAGGAACGAAGCTATTTTATTCTAATATTTTTCGAATTGTGAGTTATACAAGGTGCAGTATTAACACATTGATGCCGTGGGGTCACCGGTGACCCCAATCAAATCGAATTACTATACTTCGTTCGATTAACCGATGATTGTTTGAAAACTTTTCTATATTACAATATTAGCAACAAAATATTAGCAATATTATTTTTTACAAGATAAACCTGCAATTTTTTATTTCTCTTGGCAAAATCGTGTGGCACTCAATGTGCTAAATGTCAAAGTTTATGGTTCCACTGTGTGAAATCAGGTGGCGAGTGAGAGTCGCCTCTCGAGTGCAAAGGGTTAATTATTTTCTACCACAATTCTTTAGTTATTAGCGAATATTTTGCCATTTTTAGTCGACGTTAGTTGTCTTATGAATTATAATTGTTTCCGAGTTATCTTGATGCTCCTGTCACCAGTGACCCCAATGACAGTGTCGACCGAAGAAAAAACGTCCGTAATACTTAGGTTAACTCTTTGCACTCCAAAAATTTGTCACTGGAAATATTCAATTTATTTTTTTGAGACATAGATGACATTTTTTTTAACTTAACGAGGGATCTACTCACAAAATAAGGGGAACAATGGTATTTTATTTCCACATTTCACGTATCGACAGATTACTCAAGATTTAATTATTTAAATATTATTCAATTATCAAATACGAATTTTTACAATTTTGATGCACCAATCGAGTAGTGACTGAGAGGCACTTTTGGAGTGCAAAGGGTTAATATCGTACTTTTTTCATTTCGCATATTCTGCAGCTTAAAATCGAGCGGCAATCAACGCGTTGAGGTAGAAAGGAGGAAAGAAGGAAAGAACGTGCATGCGTGAGCTATGAAATTAATAAGCGAGGCCAAATTAGTAGCGAGAGAATGAGCAGCGGTAGAACGAAGGCTGAGAACCAGAAGAAGGCGGGGATGATCAGAACGGACGGTAATGTCGTCGTTAGCGCATAATTTGCCCCGAGTTACGTCCCCCTGATTTACGTGGTTGCACAGTTACGTCGGCTCTGTACTGTAGTCAATTGTCTTGAACCAATATTCCTCGCTCCGCGTATTTAACTTTAACTGAAATATAATTTATAAAGAATTCGTCGTGCAACAGATTAATTTTACAACGACTTCATGGGTAAATAATTTCGATTATAGCGTTTCCACATGATTTACGTGATTGAATCAGTTTGAAATATAATTTATAAAGAATTCGTCGTGCAACAGATTAATTTTACGTTTTTATGGGTAAATAATTTTAGACTATAATGTTTCCACATGATTTACGTCGTCTCTACGCTGCAGTCAATTGTCTTGAACCAATATTCCTCGCTTCGCGTATTTAACTTTAATTGAATCAGTCTGATATATAATTGTACAAAGAATTCGTCGTGCAACAGATTAATTTTACAACGTCTTTATGGGTAAATAATTTCGATTATAGTGTTTGCACAGTTTCGTCGTCTCTGTACTGTAGTCAATTGTCTTGAACCAATATTCCTCGCTTCGCGTATTTAACTGTAATTGAATCAGTCTGAAATATAATTGCATAAAGAATTCGTCGTGCAACAGATTAATTTTACAACGTTTTCATGGCTAAATAATTTCGATTATAGTGTTTCCACACAGTTTAAGATCTTATAGAAACGTGAGTACTTGCGCGGTAGGTGCAGTTAATTGAAAATTAAGACCATTTACGTGTATGTAACGGCGCCAGAGACTCGGATGAGATTATCTTTGAGTTATATCGTTAAAAAAGACGAGATACCAGTGGAATGCGAGGTTTTAAAGTGAACTAAAAATGTACAATTGCCAAAAACGACAGTGACGACGTGTCATAAAGAAAATGAACGTGTTTTAATGGTAATAAAAGATGGCCACCCAGTACGTTACAGTACTATTCGCGGGTATCGTGATCTGTTACGGTTCTCCGTAAACGTTGCATGATAAGGATATCCGCAGAGGCAGAGATAAATTGGGAAAGATATCAAATTATAACAGATATTAGTCCCGGGTAAGAAAAGTTCTTCCTCTTCCTGTTCCTCTTCCTCTTCCTTTTCCTCTTCCTCTTTCTTTTTCTTCATCACTTCCTTGTTCTCCTTTTTCCTCTCGATCTGTTCGCGTTTCGTGCACGATGCATAGATCGAAAATTTCGAACATGTACTGGACAGCTTGCTCGTAGGATTTTCGTTATAAGAAGCGAAACGTTTCGGGATTAATGAAAATGATCGGAAATTAATGGAAATTAATGAAAATTAATGAAAACGAATTCAAATTAATGCAAATTAATGGAAATTAATGAGAATGAATGAAAATGTATGAAAATGGATGTAAAATGGAAGAAAATGGATGAAAATGGATCCAAAATGGATGAAAATTAATGGAAATTAATGAGAATGAATGAAAATGGATGAAAATGGATCCAAAATGGATGAAAATTAATGGAAATTAATGAGAATGAATGAAAATGGTTGAAAATTAATGAAAATGAATGAAAATTAATGAAAATGAAGGAAAAATGAATGGAAACGAATGCAAACGAAAGAAAATAGCTAAAAATGAAAGAAAACCAATCGAGAAATAGCTGCACTCGCGAAGAACGGCGCACCGATCGTAGGAACGAGTCGAATCTGGGAAGCGGCCGATTTCGGTTCGATCGCGCTCCTTTTACGGAGGTTTTACGGTTCAACCGTATTCCCGCGCGGGTTCTTTACCTCGCACCGGAGGCGACCCTCCCCGGAGTTAACTCGTGGCAGCCTTTTCTTTTGTTCGAGCCTCGGTCGATCCGCAATTTACATTCCGACGTAGTTGATCGCGCCGCTGCCGCCGCTTCCTGTTACTCGCGGGCCCGTTCTCTCTTTCCGCTTCCCACTTGGCCCCGCGGTTGCATCGTTCGTCGACGAGGATTTCGTTCCATCTAGGAACGAAACGCGAACGGGCAGCCACCGGAAGTGACGCGGCGGCGGGCCCGTTGGATCGCGCGCGCGTCGAACGGCTCGAATAACGACGAAGCATCCCGAGAACGAGCGTTCCTCTCCCACCGGTGCGCGCGGTCACGATCCGACGACTAAGCGCGAGGTACTTACGAGCAAAGGTGAAAAGAAGGTGTGTTTCGAGGTAGCCGAGTGTCTCTCTCTCTCTCTCTCCCTCTCTCGTCCGAGGTGGCTCTCCCTCGAATAACAATGAATCCCGAGTGTTGTGCAGCTAACGCTCGACGTGACTCGAATTCCAGGTTCTTCTTCACTGGCGACTTCCTCTTCGTCTCGTTTCCTCCTCGTCGACGCAATGTCGCGCGTCGATTGGAATCGCGAACTCAACGCGACGATCTCGTATCGTCGTACCGAGTCGAACGAAACTTTAACCCTTTGAACTCTGTAGGCTCCGATATGGCACCAGTTATATTAAATATTTTAATGAATCTAGAAACTACCCTAAAATTATTCGATTTTCCACGCGTCCAAATTTTCCGCTAACAAGGAAAGTAAAGGATCGAAGGAATGTTATAGCATTTCTAATTTTCGCTAGGAATCCTATAAAAATTAGTTGCAGTTGCTGATAGATTACGAAACAACCTGGAGTGCTAAGGGTTAACCCTTTGCGGCCCGAAGTGCTCTTGGTTTCTCGCTTCGACACCTTAACCCTTAACCCGGATGGTTTTGTAATCTGTCAGCAACTGCAACTAATTTTTATGGTACCTTCAATGAAAATGGAAAATATAATATTCCTTCGGTCTTCCCTTTTCATTGTCAGTACAAAATTTGGATCTGTGGAGAATCTAATAATTTTAGGCTAGTTTCTTTGATTCGTTAGAATATTCAATATTACAACTGGTGCAATATTGGACCCTACGGAGTTCAAAGGGTTAAACAAACTTGAGAAAAATTACTTCTGTAATAATCTTGAATAAGTAGACTAGTCGAAGGAATCTCTCGTTTCGATAAAAAATCTGGAATAACCGATATTTAGTCATTGAAATGTTACCTTTAGATGGTACAATTGTACTACAAATAAATATAGAAAAAATCGTTAAAACAGGTCGCAACAGAATAGAATGTCTGACTCGACATAGGACAAAATAGAATGTCCGACTGAAGGGTTAAAATAAGACATTAAAGTAAAACGAAGAATTACAAGGTTATTCGAGAAAGATGAGCAATTCGTTACAGAGTGAATGAATAATGAATCGTTGATTATTAGTTTGGGTTTCAAGGCGAGTACACTCGAACACAGTGAACTAAATTCTAGAACCCTTCGACCTCCATTAGGGCTGTTAACACTTCACTTACGCCAAATCCAGTCTGTCACTACATAATTTTCGCTAAGATGTACAGGCGTATGTTTCTATTTGCAAAGATCTGTAAATTCCAAATCAAAGTGCAAGGGAATCCCGTTACATCGTTCCGATTCGTTTAATTTTAAGGCAGCGTAATTTGAATAGGTAATTGTCAGGCATCTGTAATCGAAGAGCCGATTAATAGGGTCGCGGTAGAAACGGTGTTAAGGGTTAAAGCCACCGCTTCTTCCGATCCAACGCTTCTTTCCCCGAGGAGAAATGCAAACGACGATCGCGGGACGGAAAGAAAGGAAGAAATCGGCGGGCCGACGGGGACCGGGATCCAGGATCGTGACCGACACTGGGAACGCGGCGAGGAGGTGGTAGGGAGAACGAGGGAACGCGGTTGCGTTCGCTTTTCCATCGGTCGGGCATGAGGCCCGAAAGCCGCCGGGGCCCGGTTCAGTCTGCTTTCAGCGACATCCAAGTACGCGCGGATTTCGCGCGATTCAAACTCGCCTCAACGTTCGCGCGGACCCTCCCGAAGAAGTCGTCGTGCGGGACCGATCTGCCAGGCGAGAGTAAGACGATCGAGATGCGCGGGAACCGCGGAACGATTTTCTTTCTATGGCTCGTGGTCAACTATCATTCGGTGAGTCTGAACAACCGTTTCGGGTTCAACGAACTTCCTGCTCGCGCCTCGACGCTTCCCGAAGAACTCTGCGAGGACCGCGCGACGATTTCGTATTCGCGAAACTGGAAATCGCTTGTTGGGATCGACTGTGGCTGCCATTGAAATTTAGAACCGCGCAGACCGTGCTCTTGTGGGAGTCAGTTTTAACCCTTTGCGGACGGATGACGCGTTTCAGATGAAATGTTCAGATTTGGAAGACTAAGTCGTGGATAAATGATTTAATTAGTTGAATAGCAAGTATATTATAATGAAACTGGAAACCGCTTGTTGGGATCGACAGTGGCTGCCATTGAAATTTAGAACCGCGTAGACCGTGCTCTTGTGGGAGTCAGTTTTAACCCTTTGCGGACGGATGACGCGTTTTAGATGAAATGTTCAGATTTGGAAGACTAAGTCGTGGATAAATGATTGAATTACTCGAATAGGAAGAGACCAGCACGTAGTTTTCTATTTTTCTATTGTTTAAGTGATTGATATATAATTTAGCTTCATTTGTTGATGGTTTTGTATATTTCCGAGAATCTTCGTCCGCAGAGGGTCGATTCGATTAGGTGAAGCAGTGAGAGCTAAAGCGTTTCGTTTCTAAGTCGTGGACAAATGATTGAATTACTCGAATAGGAAGAGACCAGCACGTAGTTTTCTATTTTTCTATTAATAAAGCAATTAATTTAGCTTCATATGCTGAAGGTTTTCTATGTTTCGAAGAATCTTCGTCCAAAGGGTTAACCCTTTGCACTCGACAGTTTTCCACTGGAAACATTCCACATTTTTCAACGAGATATAGAAGACACTGTTCGAAACTGATTTCACGATAATTCATAGATAAATTAAACGTCAGAGCTATTTTATTTAAATATTCCCTATAGCAACACAAAGCTTCACTTAAGATACCAAATATTCAACTTCATAGTTTTACTGCGTCAAATCAAGTGCTGACTGAGTCACCTCTCGAGTGCAAAGGGTTAACATTCGTCCCCTTTAACTTTGCAGTATGGCTGAATATATTCGTCTTTCTGTCTTTCGACGCATTTTCGAATTCTCTGCATTCTATCGAACGATAATTGATTGAGAAAGATTGAGGAAGATTAATTGTCTATTTCCCCTATCCCCCATCCTCTCACTGAGAGTCACCTCTCGAGTGCAAAGGGTTAAAACCTAAATGAGCGCAGTAGCAAAGGACAAACAGCCGCATCCTCCATCTTGGTTCTTCCAAGAAGCATAACCGCCGCGTCTAAGATTCATTTCACAAAATTCCACCGCATAGAAATGAAATCTACGCGAATGTTCGTCCGCATTGTTCCGTTTCCATCACGCCAGGTCAATAACATCGACTGTCATTATTTATTTATATCACATCCTATAGTTTCACTGTATCAAATCAATTATCATTCGTCCCCTTTAACTTCGCAGTATGTCTGAATAAATTCGTTTCAAAATTCCATCGCACAGAAATGAAATCTACGTCAAATTAAGTGGTGACTGAGTCACCTCTCGAGTGCAAATGGTTAAAAGCCAAGAGCGCGCAGTGGCAAGGACAAACAGTCGCATCCTCCATCTTGGTTCCTCCAAGAAGCATAACCGCCGCGTCTAAGATTCGTTTCAAAATTCCATCGCATAGAAACGAATTTCACCACGCCAGGTCAATAGCATCGACCGTCCCACAGTCACCGACGCATCCCGAGGAGTCTCCTTATCCCTGCAACATTTTAGCCCGTGGGGTTCGCCTCTCGCGCTCGAGGCGTACGGTACGAGGATCGCGATACCCGATGCGTGACGCGTGACGCTGGACATCGTGTAGCCATCCGCGAGAAAAAGAACGCGCGGGCTCTTCCTTTCCGTGTTTCCATCGCGGCGCAGGTGGTTCTTACGGTAGTCTGCGCCCGTCCCGTCGCGCCGCGCTCCTCGTCGGTGAACGAATCGTTGCGACGACTCTTCCGGCGAGCGGCGGATGACTAACGGTCCGCCGGTCGCGTCGGATCGAAACGAAACGATTATGGTTGCGCGTTAACAGGACATGGTCGCGTGCTCCTCGGCGACGGGGAACGTTCGCCTCGGGGATCGATGCTCCGCGGACGAGGATTGCCTGTCGAGCATCGCCGGCAGCCACTGCCGCCTCGGCCGCTGCCGCTGCACGCCGTACTTCGCTCGGTACAACGAGACGCATTGTCTCGAGGGTGAGAATCGGTTGTCCCATTTCCACTCCGGTTCCCAGCCCGTCCTCGGCGAGCAACGAATTAACGAGATACTTTCGGCGTTCCGTTGAAACAGCGACGCTCCTCGGCGAGGAGTGCTCCGTGGACGAGCAGTGCTCCCTGAAGGTGGCCAACAGCAGGTGCGTCGACGCCGTCTGCGGCTGTAGGTCCGGCTTCCTCCAGTTCCGCCGGCACACTTGCCTCGCTCGTGAGTAACACCCTCGGCGGTTCGTCTCCTTTGACACGTTCCCTGCCAGACCGTTCTTCGAAGACCCTCCGTTCGGGCCGCGCGGGGCGTATGCGCATAATGAGTGCATAAGGAATTTTTAAAGAATTCTTCATTTTATAATGATAATACCAAATAGCTTGAACGGAAAGTTCAGCGTGGGGCGCGTACGCCCCACGCGGCAGGGAGCGTGTTAACCCTTTTAGTGCCAGACATTTTACGGAGTACACGCGGAGAATGCCGGGCCGATTTGATATGTGCGCTAGTATGAATAGCTTTACAAGGAACAAGATTCCGATTTGGAGGAAAATTTTACTATTTATTCTTCTGAGACTTAACACTAGGTTTGCGGGCATTTATTCTACACTTCATTCTATTATTCCTAAAAGATGCTCGTTTATGTCGATTGTGGAAACTGGAGATTTGATAGTAGGTGTGATACTTTGATAGTTTTAAAACTTTCAAAAATTAACAATTATTGTTCGCTCCATGTTGTATAGATAGAAGTAATAGAAAACTAAATTAAAAATTGAATTTTCTTTTTAAATTTCATCTACCTCTTCGAAATACTATGTGATACCTATTTTCCAGATATCATTGAAATCCTACTATTAGATGCGAAGATATTACACGTTTTCTAAAAAGTGCACGTTTTTCATACTTCACTAATTTTCGCCTGTACATGTGAGTTAAGCTCATGATGTTACCCGCCGATAGTGTGTTAACATCGGACGATCGATTCTCTTCTGGCTTTTCAGCGGCGAAGCTCGGCGAGGTCTGCTACGACCACGGCCACTGCAAGCTCTGGCAGGAGAACTCGCACTGCGACTTCCTGATACCCGACCTGTTCGGTCGCTGCCGGTGCACCGCGCCCATGAGACGGGAGAACGACATTTGCCGGCCGGACAACCTGATCAGGCCGCCTCCGCTGCGCGACCCGACGATCGCAGCGGCTCCGGCGGAGACAGCCTCGGCGATCGACTCCGAGGAGGATCGGACGACTACCGTGTCCTACCATCGACAGGAGGAAACAGGTGAGACTTGGAACCATGAAGTAGAAACGATTCGATTCTTCGATTTCCTCTTGCGCAGGCGTTCCGTTTCCTTGGAACAGGGACGACTCGGAGAACGAGACCGCGACGCAGCTCGCCGACGCTGCGGACGACAGCATCGTCGTGGACGCCGTCGAGCAGGGATTTGAACAGGAGATGGAACAAGAGATAGGACAACAGGTCGATCAACAGGCAATCGAGTGGAGTTCGGGTAAAGAGACACTAGCGAAGGGTTGATGTTGATAGCGTGATTTAACACACTGAAGGACGGCTAAATTTCAGCTACTAAAAACGCGAGCGTCGGTTATAATATTAAATATTTCAATGAATCTTAACCCTTAGCACTCCAGATGGTTTTGTAATCTATCAGCAACTGCAACTAATTCTTATAGTGTCTCTAGTGAAAATGAGAGATGCTATAGCGTTCCTTCAATGTTTTACTTTCCTTCTTAGTACAAAATTTGGATGTGTGGAAAACCTGATAGTTTCAGGGTAGTTTCTTTAAGATTCATTGGAATATTTAATATTCTAACTGGTGCAATATTGGAGCCTACAGAGTTCAAAGGGTTGAAGAAACTACCCTCGAATTAGATACTATAAAAATTAGTTAGTGATAGGTTACAAAACAACCTAGAGTGCTAAGACATTTAGATTTCACCGATTTTACCGAGGCCGACAGGTGAGCGAGAACTGTAAACACTTGGAAGTACCGTAAAGCAGTCCCTGAAAGGCACTTTTTTGGCTAAATTCATGCCACAACTGCATTATCTTTCGTTTGTAACGACTTTATAGTATCGGAATTGAGTCTTTCAGAGAATTTTATTACAAAAAGATACAAATCGTTCTACAAGTCAAATGTGAATATTGAAAAATGTTTTATACATATATTTTAGGAAAAGTGGAGTATAAAGGCGATTCAATTACGTTGTCTATAGGGAATTCTAATCGAAATTTTAAAAACATTCATTTGACTGGTCGCGGTAGGAATATTGTTAAACGAGTCTCCTCGCGTTGCAGGTGCGGAGAAGACGGACCGACGCGAAACGAACGGCGCGACGGCCGTCAGTCTAGGCCTCGACTGCGCCTCGGACCTCGAGTGTCGTCTCGCCGACCCGTACGCCAGGTGCATCGAGGGTGTCTGCGACTGCGGATTCCGCGGGAACTCGAGCTGCTCCGCGGAGACCAGAGGCTGCGTGCCCGGCACGTTCCAGTGCAGGAGCACCGGGATCTGCATCAGCTGGTTCTTCGTCTGCGACGGGAGACCGGACTGTCCGGACGCGTCCGACGAACGGTGTTCCGGACGGGACACCGAGTGTCCGTCCGTCGCGTTCCGCTGCGGGGACAGCGGGGTCTGCGTGTCGAGGGCGACCCTCTGTAACGGCATCCGCGACTGTCCGCACGGCGAGGACGAGCTGGCCTGCAACGACAGACGAAGCAAGTCCTTTTGTTCTCCCTCTCTTCTTCCGCGTTCATTCTTCCATTGTTCTGTCCTCTTGCAAAGAAAATAGCAAAATATAATGTAGGACTAATTTTATTTAAATCCCACGCGTTGTGGTGAGGAATAAAAGAGAATTAGACTCGCTAGATAACAGTAACAGATACTTTATTCTATTATAACTCGCTGACTCGCTAACTGTTACTAATTCAAAACGTTCCACTTTGTGTCTCGCTCAAAAGACGCTCAACTGGGCACTTTTTTTTTAATTTGATTTCTCTTGTGGGAGATGCCTGTACCAGGGATATTTGGTCCCATTTACCAGGATTTATCTAGAGAGTTTTAGAGTGCTGTTGCGTCATGAGTGCTGGGATATGATTTTAGGTGGTTCCATGTGGTGTGGTATCAGGGTGAAACTTTCAAAAAATCTGATGTCTTGAGAGGTAGGAGGTGGATTGGGGTAGGGGGTTTAAGGTGGTCTTTAGGTTGTCAGCTTTAGCGTCTTCATTTTGGGGCGGAGTGGGTATTCGTCTTTTGTGTAGTTTCCTGTGTTTGCGATGAATGAGTATTCTATTGTTCTATCCTCTTGTTTCCTCCCGCAGAATGCCCGGACGGAGTGTTCAGATGCAACAACGGCCAATGCCTGCCGGCGTACGAGTTCTGCAACGCGGTGGTTTCCTGTCGGGACGGCAGCGACGAGCCGAGAGGAGCGTGTCGGACGCGGAACCGCGGCAGACTGTCCGCGAGACATTGCCCGTTCGCTTGCGACAACGGCAGGTGCAGGTCGGACGCGATCGCCTGCAGCGGCCGCGACGGTTGCGGCGACGGGTCCGACGAGAAACGTTGCTCCGTCTGCAGTTAGTATTTTGGGTATTTTGTTCTTGTCGCGTCGGCATCGTCGGTGTCGTGATTATTAACCCTTTTAACTCCGTAGGCTCCAATATTGCACCAGTTGTAATATTGAATATTTTAATGAATCAAAGAAGCTAGCCTAAAATTATTAGATTTTCCACACATCCAAATTTTGCACTAAGGAAAATAAAAGATCTAAGCATTTGTAATTTTCGGTAGGGATACCATAAAAATTAGTTGCAGTTGGTGTCACAGTAGAGCCTACAGAGTGCAAAGGGTTAAGAACTAAATCCTACGGGGTTAACTATCCACTCGTTCCACGCTTCTCACGACAGAACGTTATCAATGTCCGTTTCTCATTTCAGAGTGCATGCGGTTCCCTTAACCGAACCGGAGCGGAGTGGCGGTACCGGTGATAGAGAATCAAAAATAGTCCGGTGCACGTTTCGATATGGTTCCCGTTAAAGCGAACAATGCCACAAGTTCCTACGCGTCAGGGGTGCGAGATGCGAGTGTCATTTCCCGGTTCCTTGAACGGACTCGAATTCGAACGCGCGCGGCCGGCTCGCTCGAAAGTTCGCGGAGCGGAGATCGATGGTGCCGTTTGGAAGCGACTTATTTCCGGAAGGGGAGGAGTCGCGGAATCCTCCGATCGCGCATCGCTTCAATCCCACGCGGCCGCATCGATCTCCGTGCTCATTCGGTTCGCCCTTTCTCGCTGCCGTTCGACTCGATTCGGCCGCACAGCGATCGCGCGTCGCGTCCGTCAGTTGGGAGCGTCAATTCGGCCGAGCCGTGTGCGTCGACGCGACGGACCGCGACGCGAGAGTTCGCAGTCGATACCCGAAGAGCTGCAGCGTCATCGTCGCTCCGTCGATTCTCCCGTTCGCGCTCAACGTCGCTCCCGTGGATTCACGTGTCGGCCGTATCTCTCGCGCATCGACTGGCGCGTCGGTGATCGGCTAGGCCGGAGTTGTCCTCGCGTTCCGTCGCGTTCAATTGAATAATCTCCGCGTAATCGTGTTAATCTCCTCGCACAGGGGACGGTCGCCTTTTCTGGCCAGTCCGATCGAGGCTTCCGGATTAGGCTCGATCCACGAGGTGGTTCTCTGCGGCGCAATAAAACGAGACACTCGCGACTCCATGTTTTGGTCGATAGCGAGCGGAGGCGCGTCGAGGTAGCCAGCGTGGCGGTGGCGTGAACGATGACTACTGGCGGCCGTCGCGCGAAATCGAAGGTACTCCACTCGGGATGGTGCACGAGGGTAGGTGAGGCCGCGGACCGATCGAGGCGGGCGAGCGATGCCGCGATCGCGGTACGTCGAGTACGCGTACCGGCGGCCAGGCCTGGCGTTGCTGTTGCTGCTGCCGGTCGGCCTGCTGGCGAGCCTCTACGTGGCGTCGTTCGGCGAGGACTACGCGTTCGAGCCGCGACACCCGGGCCCGTCCAGGTGGTACAACGTCGCGGAAGGTGCGTACGGTACGATAGGATAGGGCAATAGGAGGAGACGATCGATCTGACGGTCCGCTCCCGCAGAAACGATGGACGGCTACCTGGTGTGGAACCCGCGGTGCCAGATGCCCTCGAAGGAGCCGCTCGACCCGGCGGTTCGGCCGTACGTGAGGAAGGAGAAGTTTGAGAGCTGCTCGACCGACCGGCCGATCACGGGGCTGGCGCGCGAGGAGAACGGCACCGTCGTCCTCTTCGTCGACACCGCGGCGACGGCGTTCCGAGCGGGCGCGCGGTGCTGCTGGTCGGCCGTGCTCCGAGCCGCCAACGAGTCGTCGCCGCGGCACGCGCCGTCGGCACGCGCGCCGCGCTCCTCGCCGAGCGACGGTCAGAGCGCGGACGGCAAGAGGAACGGCAAGCGGAGCGCGGTCGACTCGTCGATTGTGTAAGTGTCCCGGGTAGATGGAAGGGAACAGGATTGAGCGACCGTTTTTCAGGGTGAAACGGTGCGAGCGTTTCGAGGGGAACACCACGCTGCCCGACGGCATCGAGGCGGCCATGGTCTCCTGCAGCCTGCAGCCCTCCGGCAAGCCCTTCTATCGGAACGTGCACGCGGTCCTCGGCCTCGACAAGGTGCGCTCGCGCTTCCGTCGCAACGACACCGTTGCCGGTCCCCTGACGAGGAAGCTGAGCGTGCTGATGATCGGCATCGACAGCGTCAGCAGGCTCAACTTCCTGCGCAGCGCGCCCATCACCGACAAGTACCTGCGCGACACCGGCTGGGTCCGATTCAACGGCTACAACAAGATGGCGGACAACACGTTCCCGAACCTGATGGCCATCCTGACCGGCCAGAGCCTCGCGCAGTCCTACTCGAGGTGCAAGCCGACCGTCCCGTACGGCCTCGACCGGTGCCCGTTCCTCTGGCGGAACTTCCGCGACGCGGGCTACGCGACCGCCTACGGGGAGGACGAGACCGGTCTGAACACCTTCAATTACATGAAGGTCGGCTTCGTGGAGCCCCCGACCGACTACTACCTTCGGCCGTACATGCTCGCCTGCGAGAAACTGCTCAAAGTGAGAAAGAGGTACGAAACAGACCGCTCGCATCCGAACGAGATGCAGGTGCGAGTAGGATGAACGAGCGCGAGTACCAGTACGAAACGTGTTCCCAGATTCGGCCTAAAATACTGCACCGGACCCGAGACCAGCTTCGACAGGATCCTCGACTACGCGCTCGAATTCGCTCGGACGTTCCTCGGCCTGCCGTTCTTCGGCTTCTTCTGGACGTCGAGCGTCAGCCACGAAAACGCGAACGGCCTCTCCTCGATGGACGCGCGGCTGCACGGCAAACTCCGGTACCTGGAGCGCGAGGGCGTGCTGAACGACACGATGGTCGTGTTCCTGAGCGACCACGGGATGCGCTGGGGCCCGATCAGGAACACCTTCGTCGGCTGGTACGAGGAGAGGCTGCCCTTCCTCTACCTCTGGCTGCCGGAGTGGTTCCGGCTCGAGAGGCCGGACGCGTACTCCTCGCTGCGCGGCAACCGGCATCGCCTCGTCTCGCCGTTCGACCTCTACCAGACGCTCAGGGAGGTGCTCGCCCTGTCCGGCGGTGAGGCGAGCCCGTCGCCGGCGTGCCCCGACTGCCGCAGCCTGCTCGGCCCGGTGCCGCGTCGGAGGGGCTGCGCCGACGTCGGGATCTCCTCTCACTGGTGCGCCTGCACCGCGTTCTCCCCCGCCGATCCGCGCGACCCGATCGTCGAGAAGGGCGCGCGGGCCTTTCTCGAGCACGCGAACGCGCGCGCCGCGTCCTACAAGGACGACAAGGGCAGGCGGCTGTGCGCGAAGCTCCGGCTGAAGAAGGTCCACCGGGTGGATCGCGTGACCGACTCCGCGGATTCGAGCGGCCTCGCTTACTTCTATCTGATCCAGCTGCTGCCCGGCGACGGGAAGTTCGAGGTCACCGTGCGATACCACGAGAACGCCAGCTACACCGTGTCCGACCACGAGGTCAGCAGAATCAGCTCGTACGCGCTGTCCGCGAAATGCCTGGACCGCGGGCTCAAGCTTTATTGCCACTGTATCCAGTAGAACCGATCCGACGCGGTCGTCCGAGCTGCGCCGTGTGTTTCGCGGAGTTCTCTCGGGCTCGTGAACGATTCCGGTCTCGATCTCGATTCGCCCGTACGCGTACCAAAGTGCCAAATTCGATCGACGCGCCCCTGTCGCCCTGCGAACCGGTCAAGCGCGTCCAACTCGCGGACGAGAATCGAACCGAGCATCGAGACTCACCCCGTCCACCCTCAACGCAACTGTCAAACATATCGAAACGTGACGTTCGCGTGAACGAATTCAACGGTGCGGACGCATCTTTATCTATCCTTAGAGATATACAGGCTGGCTCTGAAGTGTGCCGCGCGAATGACAGAGCGTGTACGATACGTCAGACTGGCAATGAGTGAAGATATACTCGGTGCACAGAGGTTCTCGATAGTTTCCGAAGTGAACGGTTTTGTTTCAAGAAATACACAAATTCGGAACACCGGATTATTATTACCCAATCGGCAACTTCCGATCGTTGATATCTCGATAACGATTTACGAAAAACTTCATTTCTATGGTTAAACGGAGTCTCAACGTGGGCTTCGAAAATATGGAGAAACTATAGGGTTCTATTTAAGAATGATCACGTGATCTCTGCTGGACATTTCAAGGTCATTTCAAGGTCACGGTTAAATATCTCCCACCGTGATACGTAGCATCATTTCGTACCCTGTAACTATTGTTCGACAGGTTTGTTCGTCAATGACAGTTTTCGAGGAAAATTGATGTTCTTGATTCGGTGGTGATACTTTTCTAGCTAACTCGATGATCTCGATTCGCTGCCCATTGTTTTCAAACAGAATTTCTATCCTCGCCTCGCAAACCATCGACTTTCGAACGGACGTTCACCGACGTCCATTTCGCTCGTCAGTTCGGCGAGTCGTACACGCCGTACCATCAGCGCGGTGCATTCCCGAGACACCCTTGTACATATATTTACACGTCGCACGCGTGTCGGGAGACCGGCCCGCGAATCCGCGACAGAATAGGTACGTAGACGAGACTCGTGCGTGGGTGCGCGCGCGAGAATATATTTTATTACGTCTTTAATCGTTCTGAACCTGCAACGATGGCGCGCAACGACAAAGGAAGTAACGTGGACAGAGAAAATGTATGGGATAGTTTATGGAAGCGCGTCGCCGCCGCGCCCCGACGCGACGCGACGCGCGTACAACAAATAAAACATGTTTTGCAATCGACGTCCGACGTGCGATCCTTCCGTCCTTGGAATCGGCTCCTGTCCCGTTCGCTCCGCTGTCTCGCCGAGTCCGCTGGAGTCAGGGAGTCTCCTGGATCAGTCGGAGCGGGTTTCAGAATTGGCTCGCGAGATCCGCTCGATCCGGCGGATAGTCGGCTCGTCGTCGAGCGCCCGTCGCCGCATCGCGTGCCTCGGCGTGCCGAACAGCATGATGGTGACCGACTGCTTGGGCGCGTGGCCGTGGGCGACCGCCACGCTGCGCCGAGCCAGCACTCCGTCGAGGACCCTGATGCCCTCGTAGAGGCTCTCCAGGTCGCAGCTCGAGTAGCGGCGCGCGCGGCGCCGCTGGCCGCAGGAGTCGATCAGAGTGGGGTCCGAGACGTGCAGCAGGGTCCTGCTGCGGCCGACCTCGAACTCGCCGTTGCTCAGCTTCTCGTAGCTGCTCGTCGAGCCCATCCTGCCGACGGGGCCGTCCCGCGAGCACACCGAGAACATCCTCGCCGCGGGCCTCTTGAACGTGCCGCACGGCGAGGAGCTCGCCGTCGAGCAGCCGCTCCCGCATTGCCACCTGCCGGCCCTGCTGCCGAGCAGCCTCACGATCGCGCTCTTCGACCGGTGCGAGTCCTCGGGCTCCTCCTTTCCTGCTACCTTCGAATCCACTGTATCAACCGCGTCCTCCTTCTCTCCGTCCCGCTTCTGAACGAAGACGCGTCGACGGACCGACGGCCAGCCGCGCGTCGCGTCGGCGTCGCGAGCCGTCGCGCATCCGCAGGCTCCCTCGCAGCAGCAGCCGGACTGCGGCGCGCTGTCTCCGTTAGCGACGACCTCGCCGGCGAGCTGTCCCTCGGCGGGTCGGCGGTTCGACGCGAGTTCGCCGCTGCCTGTGCCGCGCTCGCTTTCGCCGCGCTCCGAGGCGGTGTCGCTCGAAGCAACGCGCGAGCTCCTGGGCTGCGAATCACAGGAATCGGCCGTGCGGATCGGACTCGAGGTCTCGCGATGCCGAAGATACGCACCGAGAAGCTCCGCGTCGATCGACTGCGACGAGCGGACGAGCGGCTCCGGCGTCGACTGATCGCAGTCCGACAGGGACAGCGAGAGTGTCTCTAGGCGACGGGGCCGATCGCGGCCCGGTCCTTGCTCTTCGTCTTCCTCTTCCGCTTCTTCTTCTTGAGCCGCGTTCGCTTCCCTCTCGTCTCGGCCGTCAGATACGTCCTCGTCCCGGCCTGCGCCTGTTGGTGCGATAATTGTCAAGCGGAACGTAGCAGCTGCGTAGTGAGACGAGGATACTCACTCGAGTGCGAGACACTCGCGTATGCCAGCGCGAACTTCCGCGATATCGACCCCGGCGGAGTGACGTACGGCGGCGGTGGACTGTCGGGCAGGCACGTCACGCGCCTCCGGGGCGGACCGAGGTCGACGTCGGCGTCCCCGTCGGCGTCGGTGTCCGCGTCGCCTTCCGCCTCGCCGCTGCTGGTCGATGTCGGCACCGCTGCTCGGTTCCCACGGCTCGTGCTCGCCGACGAGTGACCACCCTCCAACCTGGAATCGTTTGACACGTTGAGTGAGGCGCCGATTTTGCTGTACTTTCCGCTCAAGCAGCGCGAGAATTGCCTGAAAGTGCCATTCTATTTATTTCTCTTCCTTCTAATTATTCATTCTTGTGTTTATTACTCGCCTAAGACTGAAGAACGTTATTTAAAGTTTCTTTTTGTAAAAGTAGCAAAGTGACAAGGTCAGCTTCTGCATTGAAACGCTTGGCATTTTTCAACTGATTTGCAAAAACCGGTGGGACTCGAACGGTTAAGTTAGAGCATTCCGAGGGATTCGACTCATACGGGTACCGGAAATGGGAAGATTTCGTAGCAACGAAGCGAGCAACGGATGACTCACGAGCATCCGCGTCCTGGAGAATTCGAGATGCACTGATCCCTGGCGTAGGTCCTCCTCTTCTTGCGGGCCAGGATTTCCGACTCGAGGCCCATCTTGACCACCTCGTCGTATCCGGGCGGAGCCTCGTAGACCGGCGGGTCGTCGGACACCGCGATCTCGTCGATCCGCGCTCCGTCTGCAATATCGAATACTGTCCAAAGTCGCGGTGAGAAGTCGACGAGGATCGCCGGTCAACACGCATCGTTTGCTCGTCCGCTATCGCCGGTAGTTAGCGAGTCGTTCGACTTGTACGTAATCTGAACCGGTCGTTTCCCTACCTAACAGCTCGCTGATCGTTTGCAGCCTCGACTGCAGCTCCCTCTGTTGCCTCGCTCTAGCTCCCATCTTGTACAGCAGAACGATCAACGCCGAGATCAGGACGATCAGGCCCAGGCTGCTCGCGACGAACACCAGGGTGGCCGTCTTCAAGTCGGGATACCGGTCGATCTTGGGGAAGTAGTAGTTCGCCTTGTTCGAGTTCCATTTCCGATCTCGCGGTTCCACTTCCCAGTCTACGGGAAGAAATCGGTTCAAGCTACAGTAAAAACCGTTCGACGGACGTTCGACCGTTGGTATCTCGGAAATGGTACCTCGGAAACAGGTCGCCGGCTCGTCGCTGTCGTCTCCGCAGTGGTCGAAGCCGTCGCAGTTCAGCTGGTTGGGTATGCACCTGTGGTTCCGACAAAGGAAGTCCGATCCGGCGAAACAATCTGAAAAAGCACGATATTGTAGGAGTTATTTTCATTTAAATCCCACGCGTTGCCGTGGCGAGGAATAGAAAGAAAGAATTAAAGTACTTTATTCTATTATAACTCGCTGACTCGCTAACTGTTACTAATTCAAAACGTCCCACTCTGTGTCTCGCTCAAAAGACGCTCAACTGGGCACTTTTTTTTAATTCGATTTCTCTTGTGTGGGAGATGCCTGTACCAGAGATATTTGGTCCTGTTTACCAGGATTTATCTAGAGAGTTTTAGAGTGCTATTGTGTCATGAGTGCTGAGATATGATTTTAGGTGGTTTCATGTGGTGTGGTATCAGGGTAAAACTTTCAAAAAACCTTATGTCTTGAGAGGTGTAGGAGGTGGATTGGGGTAGGGCGTTTAAGGAGGTTTTAGTCCGTCGCACTATGACCTCGCCCGCACGCACAAACCATTCATCCCATACTCAGTCATTTGAAAAAATCCTACATCAACGTTGGAAGTACTGGTATTCCACGATGCATCGATGGTACTCTTACCAGTGTAGCTGAAGGCTGCGTAGGCGATCGCCAAATGAGACGAGGCACCGAACGTTCCTCGGAGGCTGACGTGGAAGCCGCTGGTAACCGGTGCTACGTGCTCCCTGTACCTCGGTGGCTGCACCTGACTCGCCGGGTGTCTCAGGATCTCCAGCGGCAGGAGCACCGAGGTTGGACCTTGCCTCACCACCAGCTCCGTGTTGCCGGCTGAAACCAGGGAATCCTCTTTGCACTCCGAGCAATTTCTGATGCGACCTCTAGGCAACTCCGAGTCATTTCTATTAACCAGTTAACTCTTCGACGAGTATACACGTCGTAAAGCTTGACGTGATACTAATTCTTTCAGCGATGAATTCTTGATTTTTTCACATAAACTGCGTTCTCATCCTGCGCTCGACGAGTACACGCTCCATTGTTTCATTTTATTGGGCGCTGAACCAGAGGTTGTTCCAACTAAATTCCACAGTTAACTGGTTAAAATACTAAATATTCAACTTCACAGTATTGCTGCGTCAAACCAAGTGACCGAGAGTCACCTCTCGAGCGCAAAGGGTTAGCTTCCATCAACTGCTCACCCATGTCCGCGAACGCGACGACTTTCAGGTACATGTGCGTCTTCGCGTGCAGGAAGTTCTTCGGCGGTCTGATCAGCCAGACGCAGTCGTACGTCTTCACACCCTCGCCGACCATGTCCATCATGGTGATGGCGCCGCCGAGGTTCTCCACGTAGCCGCCGCAGTCGGTGATCGGTTGCACGGACTTGTCGAAAGCGTGGCCGATCACGAACGAATAAAATGCCTTGTAGCCCAACCCGGTGCCGCCGTTCGCGTAGAACCGAATCAGCAGCGACGGGCCGGAGCTGACGATCACCGGTGGACGGAACCTCGCGCCGCTACTCACGTCCAACCGTTGCCCGTTCCAATCGTAGAACTGCAACGTCGAACGTAGATCGTTGTGTTAATTGTCTTTGCAACTCTTTATTTTAATTAGTTGAATAACTTCTATTAACATTCTTCTTTATATACATGCATTCTCTCTCTCTCACATCCACACACACCTCATTCGCTCGGCCATACGCTCACTCAGGCGCGCTAATTTTGAACGGTCGACGGGTTGCAACGTCGGGACGCAAACGGTGGAGGAACGGTGTCCGCTTACCTCCATTATCGACACCGTCGCCAATTGGAAGTCGCTGAACAGCAGCCTGATGCGACAGGACGGCGCTTCGCTCGGGCAGGCGACCACGTACTCGAGGCCCAAGTCTCGAGGATATCGAGCGGGGAAGAACGGGGACGTCAAAATACCACCGCCGGTTCCGTTCAGCCCTTTCGCCGTTAGACCCGTCGCTGTCGATTCCGTGCCCCTCAGGTGCAACCTGTTCCCTGGGAAACGAGACGCTTTAGCTCTTGCTGCTTCAACGGGTGAAGCTAAATTATATATCAATTACTTGAACAGTGGAAGAATAGAAACTACGTGCTGATCTCTTGGTGTTTGAGGAATTGAATCATTTGTTTACGACTTAGAAACGAAACGCTTTAGCTCTCACTGCTTCAACAGATGAAGCTAAATTATATATCAATTACTCTAACAATAGAAAAATAGAAAACTACGTGCTGATCTGTTGGTGTTCGAGTAATTGAATCAGTTTACGACTTAGGCTTCCAAATATGAAACTTTCATCTCGTCGAAATGTCGACATTCGTCCGCAAAGGGTTAAACGGTGTCAAACGATGCGCGCGCTTACTCTCCGCCGTGTATTCGAGCGTGAACGCATGCTTCCGCGACTGACTGTAGAGAAGAGTGATCGAGAGGGTCCTGGTGCTCGACCTGTATGTGATTGGCGCGTACAGGCCGCAGAACGGTGTTCCGGACACGTCCTCGTACGGTGGTTCCGAGATCCATACGTAGTCGCATCTGAAACGGATCCACTGTGATCAAACCGGTCACGGTTACACGTTAAGTGCCACGAAAATCTTGACCGTTTTTCTGTAGAGTTATTCCTTTGTAGAAAGACAAGTAGACACAATTGTTAACTATTTGGCGTTGTAATCCTTGCATTACACTATTATCAATATAGTTACATTATTAAATATTTTCATTCTATATTGGTTATCTTGTTACTACTGTGACTGACATGGCGCTTAACGTGTTAAGTTCAACGGGTGGTCTTAAAGCATTTCTCATACTGAATTCAAATGTGCCATCCATTCTTCCTCATAGTCCTTGAGATAATTCGTTTCTCAATATTAAAAACTTGAGTTTCTTCTCAAAATTAATTTTCTCAAGAACTACTGATGGAGACAAATGGATGGCAATAAATACCCGTAAACCTAGTGTTAAGACCATCCGTTAAGACTTCTGTAAAATCCTGTTGACCAGTGCAATTGCCAGTTAGGGGACAGCCGAGACTACCTGCAGGGGCTGTCCATCGTGACGCTGCCATCGCCGCAGTGATGCGACAGAGTGATACTTTGGAAGGTGACGATGATCACGCAGGACGGACACGTAATCAACTCGAGGGAGCACTGAGCGTGAGAGCTGTTGTTCGCGTAAATCCGCGTGCCATCCTGCCTCGCTTCTGTCTTGGCGAACGAGACGTTCCTCGCGTACAGGATACCCTTTTCCCCGAGTTCCAGGTACAATCGACGTCCGTTATGCGCTCCGCAGATGTCTTCGTTGCGGACGACGTCGCCCTCGGTATTCGCGACGACCAGCCACCATAGGATCACTGGAAGCGCTGTGAACATTGACCAACGTTAGTTTACTATATACAACCTTTATGCTACGACTCCCTAAGAAATTTCTTTTTCCCCTTTTCTATTTTTTAACCCTTTGAACTCTAGGCTCCAATATTCCACCAGGAATAATATTAGATATTTTAATGAATCTTAAAGAAATTACCCTGAAATTATTCAATTTTCCACTGAGAAGGATAATAGTAGAAGAAATGTTATAGCATTTCTGATTTTCGCTGGGAATACTATAAAAATTAGTTGCAGTTGCTGATAGATTACAAAGTAATCTGGAGTGCTAAGGGTTAATAGGTATAATCATATAGATACGTTTTAAATAATAATAAATTTGTCACAAAATAAGCATTACTTCACTAAATTTGTATTAATTTTTTATTACAAATTTTGGGGCCTCCCTATATTTTAATAGCTATAATAATATAGACACGTTCTACATAATAACTTCATAACGAAAGAAACATTACTTCACTAAATTTCTATCATTACATTACGATGTGAAATTTATTTATTCATAGATATTATGCAATAAATATTAATTTTTTATTCCAAATTTTGCCGCCTCCCCGGAGCTGCGTCAGCCAGGTTGGAAACCGCGGCTCTAACCGATCCGCACACGCACACGACTGTACAGCCACACACCATTCGAACGCACTCTCCTCCGACACACGTTATTTCGTCGACCGTTTAATCCAAACGGGGATCGTTCGGCAGATATCAGTAACACTTACCGAATCGGAAGCGACGATACATCTTCTTCCGTCGGAAGAAAATGTTCTTCTGTCTCTCGAGAAACCTATCGCGATTACGTGCATAATTTCATTAGTCGCAGCTCTGTTACGTACCTTCTTATCATGGTATAAAGCATTTTTATGGTATCCCGCGCGTTCAGTCTCCCCATCTTCGGACCGACGAACAGAAATTTTACGTAATTTTTGGCCCGCGTTCCTGTGCACCCTCCGACTCGTTGACGCGCGCACGTGTATCGATCGATCGGTCGATCTCGAGTAGATAGATCGTTTGACTCACTTCTTCTATTTACCACGACAGTTCCTCCGACGGATCGTACTATTAATTATAAACGAATTATCGTGTCACTGTTAATTCTCCGAGTCAAAATTTCAATCGATTTCGAGATTCCGCTCGTACCGGCGTTGCGATCACCGACGCAAATCGTAAATCGCAATTACACTCGAATCACAACGATGCGAATCACCATCGAACGTTCCCACTGGCGCGCCTGCGTACGAGCACGCTTTCGAATTGCGACATCACGTTCAACGGTGAAATCGTTACTTTTCGTACTGTTCATGAAAAATATTTAAAATATGACGTTCTATATTTTACAGTATTTTTCAACCCCTTAACTATAGGCAACTCTCTGTGCTCCCGCGTCCAACATCCCTGTCATCACGTTGAACGTGACTTTAATGGTACGCATCATCACAAATGGTGGTTTTTTATTTTTCTAGAAGTTTTCATGGTTTGGTTAGGTATCGCTTGTATTCGGAAACGTTTCTTTTTCGTGTTTTCATAAGGATAATGTGCGCAGTATCATTGCAGGATGAATTGCAACGTATCGAGAAACTTTGATGATCCGTTGTCCTCTGTCGGTTACCACGCGAACGACGAAATCATTGATCACGAACTAGGGAATTTTTGACAGGGATACACAGTGCTCTCGATGGATTTTGCCGTGGATGGCGCCAGGGATCTTTTTAGATATCGATATTGTATGGATAAGTTGAATTCATTTTATAGGACTTTAATAATTCTCTGTTAGTTAAAAAGGAATATTTGGTTTTGATGGTTTTTTCTCTGTATAATGGGCTGATATGAATAATTTGATTTATTATACACCATGGAGTATAAAAGCTTAAGAGTGGGCTCTCGTTTCAGCTGGTGATCTTCGAACTGACGGAAAAAGGATAGGCTACTATGTATTCGTTTTGTTCGTGTTCGTTTTACGTTAGATAAACGGTGGTGCTAGACATTGTTGGATATTTGATGTACGTTTGCGTCCGATCCAGAAGTTTCCAGAGCATTTGCGAAGATAATTTCTCGATAAGAACCTAAATTTCGCTTCGCAAAGCATTATCAGTTCCCTCGATTCTGTTCTGTCGGTCGTAAGTTGTTCTCCGTAGAAACAGTGTCAGAGCAACTGTTTTCCAAAATGCCCTTGTTCGGATCACTGATGGGTGATCTTGACGATGATCCTTTTTTTGGGTAAGTGGAACCGACTCATTGTATTTGTACGAACGTTACATACACGATTAATAATTCTTTCGCGAATTATTATTTGTTTCTTGCGAAACGTATTTTCGAACTTCGCATTTACACAATTAATTGCAAAGGTCATATATATATTATAATTTATGAGGTAAGATTACGTTTCGAATAAAGTATCGTTGCCGAACGTTTGTTTGACGAGTTGCACGAATCGATGCAATTTACGAAAATATTGGAATTGCGCGACACGTATGACAGCGTTATTGGAAGTTTCGATTGAAACATATTTTCGTCGACAAATATATTTATCGGTGAAAATATTTTTGGGTAGGGTTAACCGCGGGATTTTGACAATTGAGGGATCAAAAATTTATTCAAACTTCAGACTCAATTTGTTTCCATAGTGATTCGTTTGTGTTTTGCATTTACTCAATTGACATGGTTTATTAAAATTAAACAAGTTATGGAGATTTTGCCGCAAGAAAACGAGATTTACTTAAATCTTCAATTTTTCATTGCAGATCCCAAATGAGGTCCATGAGACAGATGAATGATATGATGAATTCATTGTTTAATGACCCATTTGGGATGATGGGTGCAAATGCTATTACAAACGGAGGACATAGGGGTAGGAACCCTCAGAACAATCTTCAGATGACACCATTTGGATTTCCACCTATGCCATCGTTCAATATAAACAGAATCTTTACAGACTTCGTTAGTAACTTAATAGCCTTACATTATTGAAAATATAAAAAATGATTGAGAATATGAAACGTGAAGATATAGCAATTTTTTTGTTATATTTTAGGATAATATGGGACAAGGTGGAAATTGTCATTCGTTTACTTCAAGATCGGTAATGACTATGGGCAATGGTCCTGATGGTCGTCCACAGGTGTATCAAGAGACCACATCGACAACAACTGCTCCTGGAGGTGTAAAGGAGACAAAGAAAACAGTTTCAGATTCTCGTACTGGAGTTAAAAAAATGGCTATTGGACATCATATTGGAGAGAGAGCGCATATTATGGAACGCGAACATAATGTTCGTAGTGGTGAACAGGAAGAACGTCAAGAGTTCATTAACCTTGATGAAGGTATTCTATTTTTGCATATATTGCTAAGATATATTCTTTTTGAGAAAATCAAAATTGACTTATATATATTATTTTTTAGAGGAAGCAGAGAGTTTCAACAACGAATGGGAATCGCGCACTCGCAATGCAGCTGGCGCCATTACTAATTCTCATTATGGTGGCCATGGTCATAGAAGCCGTCCTGATCATAGACAACTTGCTCTGCCTGATCCATCAGGAAGGTGAGTCTACTAAACTTATAATCTATATTCTAAAGAAAATCTTTGGAAAGTATTCATTAAAGGTAGGGTACCTTTCCAAAAAGTTATGGATCAGTTTCAATTATAGGAAAAGAAACAGAAATTAATTCATTTATATAATGTGGATGCATGCAGCATGCAACTATAAAATAAAGTACAAATTTTTCATTGGTGTCTATATAATGCATATAAGTGTAGTACTGTTACATATTTTGGTAAAGTGATAGTGCGTTAAATATACATATGATAATAAAACGTAGACGTAAATTTGTAGAACATATAACAAATATCACTTATACAGAAACATAACTGACAAATTCAAATTTATACAGTGGGTTTAAGAAATCCAGAAGGCGAACCAGTAAAAAAAAATGAAGGGAGAAACAGGATCACATCATGCTGTCACTTCTACCTCACTTCGTGCATTTCCTATCAAAATTTTGTATCAACCGTTAGAATAAAATCATGCATGACTTAATATTTATTTTCGTGTCTTTAAGTTCGGTATAGCATGTTCGATAGCTGTACTTGCATTATATTATTTTGTGATATTCACATTTTTCAAATAATAACGAAAACACTACTGTCCTTTGAATTTATCGTTCATGTAACATTTCTTCATTTCCGCGTACATCATTATGGTAACAAATTATTAACCATTCCATAGTGAAATTGTACATGAAAAATTGAACGACAGTATCTTATGTTTAGTTGCATAAAAAGTCCAAATTATAAGAGGTATATAAATAAAACGAATATTACAATAAACCACATAACGTTGTACTTGATTTTCTTCTTTTAATTTGCGTATTATCGATGTCTATAAAGGTTGCGCGATTTATAGAAGTTTCGATTCATTTCTCGCGGTTAGCTTTATTTTCTGTCGCTATTTGCCATTTCGTTTTCATAGTATTTATGCGCTTGTTATGTGCTTTCATAGTCGATACTCTAATTCTTCAAGATGGACACCTTCTTCCAGACGTAGTATTAGATCACCACCTACATCTAAAACGTACACTTCTCCTCATACCTTGAGGTAAGTTCTATACACGTTACTTTCCATAATAAATAGATTTTCAATCAACAGTTCAATGAATGTCCATGTGTTTATACATTAAAGGCGATAATGTATCCAACAAAATAATTTAAGTATACATTCATTCATAAAGTAATTTTCTATATATAAGAGTATGCAATTGTAATGTGGTACATAGTATATGGTATTGGTATATAGTAGCAAAAATATGGGCTTTACTTGCTGCATGATTAATTTATTCTTAAGTTTATTAGTATTGCGCTGTCTAGATCCCCTACTTCGCCTGGTACTTCATTCAAGAAATTCTGTTATATGTTTCTTCCCATGTCTACATCAGATACAGAGAAATTAATGGCTGTATTAATCAGATTTTTTTAATCATTTATCTTACGTTACTCGTAATGTGGCAAAAGACATTGGTATGGAATATACCATATTGTGTATTGCAGGTACAGCCGCAAATATAAATAAAGTAAAAGAATAGTACACAATGGTGACACTTTATGCAACGTAAGTACGTTGCGATCAATTCTACATTACTTTTAATCAGCAGTGTAATTTTACTTATGCATCTTCTATGTAAATTAATTAGTTTTTAATCGTATTAAAAACTTGCAAAATACTTTTCAAATGTTGTTTACACATGGACTAATCACGTAACAACAGGGCAATATTTCTTTTATATTTGTTCGACTGCAAAGCAAATAAAACAAACTAATTCCCGACGGTAAACATGTTCACAGTTCTGACGTATCCGGTCGTAATAAGTCTGCTGCTTCGCCAGCTAAACCAGCAGCAATAACAGCAGCAGCAGCAGCAGCAGCAGCAACATCGGCAGCAACATCAGCAACAACAACATCAGCAGCAACAACAGCAGTAACAACATCAGCATCTACTGCAAATGCAACAGGAAATCGAAAACGTGAACATACGCCGGATATAAAAGTTAGCAAGAAGCGTCACGCAGTGTCAGATAATAATATTTAGATCTTCAAAAACCATTTAAATTATATTCTGATAATACTGCAGAACCTCGGTAAACTCGTTGTTTAAACTAATTTATTGGAAACAGTAAAAAAAATGATTCACTCTTTCTGATTTGTAAAACTAATATTTTATGTAAGCTTTTTTCATATATCTTATCAATTTTAATAAATCAGAGTATCCTCTGATCGAGTGCCCGATCAACGATAAAATTTAAATCTTTAATTGATATATCATACATTCACGTTTACCGAAGTTCCACTGCAATTATTTTCCATTTTACACATAGACCTACTATTTCTTAGCATCTATGTGGAAAGCATAAATATATGTAGAGATTCTGTGGAACAATGTTTAAGGATGTAAGAAGTGAGTAACGATGGACAAAAAGTATATTACGTTGATTTTTAACGTGTATACAGATACATCATCAAAGGACTGTTAATTGATTATTGTTTTTCCGAAAGTTTAGTTTGTAAGTAATAATAACTGACTCGATAAAATATTTTGTTCGTAATTGAAACGATCGTTTAAAGTATTGCTTTTTAGGATCTGAAGTATTTTATCTTCATAGAGATCTTATTGTCTAAGATTAAGTTCAAACAAAATTCTTCTGATAGTCGTATTCTTTTTGGTACAAAAAAATATATTTAATCTTAGAAATGTGTTCTTCAAGAGTGTACTCAACAATGCCAAGTATAAGAAGGAACATATTTTGGGGTAGTGTATTTATCAATAAATTAGTAACTACATGAAATTGTTTCCCTTGTCACTGTTCATTCAAATACAAAAGATAGATTTAGTATAATTTGGAACCCAGGCTTCATAGTAACAATAAAAAGATCTGAATAATATCAAATATCCCTAATACAATAAACTTTCCCTGAAATTATATATAAGCATTAAACTAATTTAGCCTTATTTGGCACTGTTTTAATGGAAATATCTAATACCCAATAGCTTCTAATATTTCACTAAACACTAATAATAACATGTGCAAATGATAAAATAAAAACAATTTATATAATTGATACAAAGCATTTTTGAATGTTTAACAAATCATTCTCGAACGATTGTAAACATACCCTTCAACATTTTTTATCGAACCATAAATTCAATGTTACTGCGCAAAATACAATATATTTTTATTTAAGATTTCTCTTAAAAATATTAAGCTCTATATAATAACAAGAATAAAATTAACTTTTACAGTACATAGTGATAAAGCATTAACACGGCAGTAAACAGAAAAAAGTAAGTAAGAGGAAAGCCGACAAAATAATGACATGTTTCATCTCGTTTACACCTCTCAGGGTGGATTGACGTCTGTTAATTGTCCTCTGCTAAAGTAGATATTCTTTTGTTAATAGCCAGGAGTTGCGCCACAAAGGCAGAATCGCTCATGACCACTGCAAGAGCAGAAAGTACATCTTCCAATGTCTCCTGTGGCAGATTTAACTGCCGAGCACACTCTCCAATAATTTCCATCTCTTCGGCATCAGGATCGATCTAAAACCAATATTTTATCGTTTACAAATAAAGAATTATATAGATGTAAAATGTAAACTTTATCACAGCATTACACACACAATCGATTTACCTTTGGTGAACTGCAGAATTTGTTGAATGCCATTTTGATCCTTTTTTTACCATTACTAGTCTGATAAAAAATTGTAAAAGTCTGTGCACTGTTCATATCTAGTATAACAGGGAAATACATGCCAGCAGTAACATGACCTTTTGTGTCTCTTGCGAGGAGACTTCTGAAGTTATAAACCAAATTTCTACGTTCTGTAACATCGATAGCAGTTAAATATGGCCTTGCTACATATATAAGAGCAACTTGTGTTCTCTCCAAGGCATCGGGGTGAATTTTCCTCTCATGCCACTCGACGTAATCAGGATCGTTAGCACACAAAAAGTAGTTGTATTCTTTTTTACAATCCGGTTCATCCGACTGAATAAACCAGCCTGTATGCGGGTATAACTTATCTGCCATTACAGTAATGACTCGGGCTACGTGATATCCGGGATCAAGGAGCATAACACCTCGTCGCCCGTTAATTTCAATTTTTAGGCACACTAGGACATGCTCTTTCTCACCACTGTCTGCAGCGGGTGGTCCACCAACGTAATTAGCAACATTGCAAATAGTCTTGAAGTAAACATTTTTTCAAATTAGTACAAGTCTTAAATGTACATACATAGGTTTGTACAAAGCATAAAACATACCTCCTCACAGGACACCAAATAGAGGCCACTTGATATACCAGGAAATCTTTTATTCAAACCCCTTAACCGATGTAATAACTCAAATCCCAAACCCACACATGTCTGATGTTCTGTGGTTATGAGTGGTTGATATTTACGATAAAATCTGTCCAATACACTTTCACCGCTCGCAACATAGTCCTTGTAGAACCTATTAAACACGAAACAGAATACTTTACTAGCCGATTCCTATGTAGAAACGAATAGAATTGTTTTACCCATTAATATACTCACTTCAGGAAGTTGCCAATGGTATCATAGCGATGCTCACGCAATAGGTGTTGCGTTTCTAATTCAACGCTGCCTGCTAGTTCCTCGTACAATTCAACCGTTGACACGGTTAGGGCTGGTGACTCGTAATGGGCCCAAACCGGCAGGGGTAGCGGCACACCCCTGATCCAGGGCCCGCGTGCCTGCCCCTGTGGCTGGCACCATATGTCTGCCGTCTCGAGTCAACTTGGCCATTCGCTTCCCCAGCGGCCAACCGTTGGCACGAAGCCATGCTCATCCCTGCAGCTGCTTATTGGCTCCACAGGGCTCTCTCCGTGTTTTATACTCTTCTCTCGCTCTGTAAAGCAAACATTTCTCAGAAATTGTTTCAAACGCCTCTTAAGAGCTACTTATGTCACCCTCTAATAGGATATTGTCTGAAGATCTATATCGTCCCTACTTAATCTCTCTCGATAAGAATATATCGGGCCTATAATCTGACAACTAATATCTCAAACGCTAAATCGATTTACCGAAAGTCCACTGCTATTTAAGGACACGAATAAGTACGGTCCCGTACGATAAAATTTGCGAAATAAGCGCGGAGAGTCGGATCGGCTTTGTCGTTGGTTTGGTGTCCAACATGGCGACAGTATATACGCGTCTATACGACCAAATAGATGTATGGCAAGCCACGTGTCTACCGCGACCTTCGTCGCACGATGTTATCAATTTTTTTTACCAATGTAAATCACCTTGTACAGTTATTTCAACGGTGAAAATTACCGATACCTATCGATATACACGAGTGTCATCAACCTATCACATCCACGTTCCCCGTTGTCCAACAATTTAAAACCACGATAAAAAGTGACACAAACAAACGGGAAACGGTTGTTCAAACGAAAACCGAAGAATAAATATATTCGAATACCTCGACGGTACTGGCATTTATTTCAGAACGAGAGAAAAACTTTAAGCTTGAATCACAACGCGAACACGGGCAACCCGAGACGCTCGGAACATTTGTTTACGTTTTGTTCCGCGCATCCTCGACTCGGTACGCTCTAACCGTTATGTATACATCATCATCAAATTCCATGGGTGTCGCGCGTTACGTCATCAATCATACTGACTCAAAGCGGAAATGCATGGCACACCGAGTGAAGGGTATTTTCTTCTTGAATCGAGCGCACGGAGTGTTCAAGTACGTATGTAACGCACGGACGAATTACCGTTACCGATCGAGCGTATCATTCACGGGCGAACACGTAATGATTTTCCCGTGGCGAGAGGGAAAAGCGGAGAAAAGTAAAGTAAAGCGTGCACGACTTACCCATACAATGAGCGCACCAAACAAACAAAAACTTTCCCCCTTTGGAAGCTTGACACAATTCACGTGTCCGAAGTCTGTGCAGAACTGGGTGGTGGAACGCGAGCGGGAAGATTATATACGTTCAGTCTATCGCCCTTCCCCCTCCCACGTCCGTATCAGAGTCTTCGATAGGTCACCACGTGACCGTTACCCTCCACGCAAAGTTTAGAAGACGCAGTTCGCGCGAGTCTCTTTTTCTTTTTCTTTTTCTTTTTCTCTTTTCTTGTAAATAAACCAGGAAACCGATTTCTTCTCCTTGTCCGACGCGAAGTGTATCGCGCGGCTGCTTTCTCGCGTTACATCCGGCGATTCTGTTACGATCATCGTCGTATCTGGGTAAATACCCGTCTCCGTATGAAATAGGAAATCCTTAAGGTGCGAGCACACCGGCAAGGAGCTCGCAACATTACGAGAAAAGGATATGAAACGTTCCCACTTTTGTTTCGCTTTGTTATTGTCGCAAGTGAATCGACTCGTCGCGTAACGGTCTGCAATGCGTTTGTATGCGTCACGGGAGTTGCCATTGGAGAAACGCGTATGTCGCAAGTTTCTCGCTCGGTACGTTTTCACCTTTAAGAGGATCCTATTCGAGGCGCGTGTCATAGAGAAATTCTATTGTGGCCGAATAAAATGCGCAGTTCGAGGGGGCACGAGGATGCATCAGGAACGTGTTCATAATCCTCTTTAATGCGATAGGCCGAGCGTAATCGCGTCTCTGGAAATTGAACCGTTTTCCAGCTGTTCGGCTATCGAAGTCTTACGTCAGCATCGTCTGGTTCGAAATACGTCATGATGAGTAACGACTGCCGTTCTCTGGAACGCTAACGTAATTACCCACGTGTTCCAGGAAAAACTGGATGTACGTTACATATGTATCTACCTGAAGCCGAGGCCCGTTCGCGCCTTTCATGCGACTCGGACGGGTTCGTTCTATGTAACTTTCTAACGAGCTACCTCGGCGTGACCTTGAAAGCGGAATTTTCATATTCTTTCCCTTAACCGGCGACGATTATCTTATCGGGAACCGTGCTCGCGATATTGTTAACCGGTGAATCGATTAACGCGACGGACAACTGAAATTTTCTACGTGCACGCACACACGTGCAAATTGATACATAATCGCGTTATAAGCACTGGCTATCGGTCACGTGATTATAATGTGACTCCGTGTACGCGTCCCGATTAGAATGGACTTACGGCGCAGTAATATTATTTTATTTCAGAGAATTGGATGTAAACCAACCGTTTTTGGCACAATTTGCATATGTTTCGCTTGACAGCCGGAATAATAGAATTGTGCAAATTTGATTAGGGGCGAGACCGTTACACAATTGCCCGTATACGTCGCATAATGTCGAATGCTCGTGATAAATATAATAATCGTTTGCACGTTTTTTTTCTTTTTTTTTTATTGTAGAGTTACTAAATATTGAATATTAGGTAATGTTAGGCTAAGTGAACGTAAGTGAGAATATTATTTTTCGTACGATTCGGTGTAACAACCTCTCGAATGAACTTTCCACCGGGAGCAATGTGTCCGGGAAGTTTTCTGTCACGGATGAATCATCGTACGCATGATGAAGGGAATCCGTGAACGGAGAACCGTGTAGCAGAAGATTCGCGGATATTTTCTTCTTAGAATCTACGAGCTAGCGAGTTTCCGCTAATCTCTCGATCGATAGATTAAACGCGGATCGATCGGGAGTGTTTAACGGATAAGTCTCTTTCTAAATTGCAAATTCATTGTTGCGCAAGGTGCAGGAATTTATGAGTCATGGAGGTCAGTGACGTAGACATATATATATATGTATTTTTTTATCTGTCATTTGTTCGGTGCATCGGTTTAAGACATCTGTATGTGTGTGTATGAATGCAATGGTTTTTGCTTTCCTCATTCATAATTAGGATCCGTAAATTCGCCAAAATATTAATTATAATACACTGTATTTAAATTTCATTACCTGTAATAAAAAGATACATACACTTTACATTTGTTTATAATATTATTCGAAGGAAAGATTTGACAGGAGAGGTTTCCGGAATCCTCGTTCCGTAAACATCGATATAAACTTTTGTAATAACACGGAAGGCTGATCCTGGGTCATTTTAGACCCACTTTTTAACCCCACTACCGAAATTTTATAACATCTTATTACATCATAACGGTGTATGGATTTTTGTTTTGAAACGGCGTGAAAAAAATGGTAATAAATCCGATGCAAAATATTTGCAAGAAACGGTTCGATATTGAAATCAGCGATTGAAAATATTTGTTTTGCGTTTCGTGCGAGTACAAAGTCTGCCAGAGACGTAGTTTTCTGATAAGTTTCAACATCGATGATTATCCAGGGTACAGACGTGCTTATTACCCCCTTATCAACAGAAACAGAGAATTTTTCCTCAATAACGATAAACAATATTTTTTTTGTCTTCCCGTGTAACGTCGCAATCGTCTCATTACTTATGACGTATCGTGCATACATATGCACATCCTGTTAGCAGCTTTTACACGTGTACATTTTTAACACATGTCAGTATAAATGACAGAATGCATCGACCTTTTCATTGATTAGATACCGTGCCATACGATACCGCGTACGATACAGAATTGGAAAGTTAGATTACAGGATAGCACGGAAACAAAAATTGCTTAAACTCATGATTTCTTTGTACGCCGATTTCCCAACATTAGTTCGTTTCAGATTTTTATCGATTAAATTCAATTTAAAGAGAAATCTGTTATCTTGTGTACCTAACCTAATAAAATCTGTACCATGGGAAATGAATTTTTATTTAATTACCATTTTTGAAATTATACCGTCTGGAGAGTTTCATTTTTGATCACGGCCTCGTGATTTTTATATTGTAAATGTCAGATTCGAATATTTTTGTATGACAAGTTTCGTTCGGGGCACGTGATACGGCGAGACCAATCAGATGAATCAACGGGGAATTATCGATGTCGCGTGCATCTGGATAAGATTGAAAATTTCCCGTATACGTAACGCGTACGGTTTATCGTGAACTTTTCGTGAATGTAAACTTGCATATATAATATTTACTTCATTGAATCGTTATCGGTATCTTTCGCGGTCTCGTCCTGCAAGATAACGAAGAAACTTTTGTGCGTACTTATTTATTTACATATCGCCTACGAAAAACAATCAACATGTTTGACACATCTTTATAGTGATTCATGACAAATGAAAGTTTCCGTATCAGTTGCCCACGTTTACTGTCATTTTTCAATTAATTTTGCATCGCATCCTCTAACAATTGATAATAAGAATTGCGGTACTACATTTGTTACTTTTTGACGTACAATCTGTTTCTCGCATGAACATACGCCAGCTGCTACATCAAACGATTCAACATGTTGATCATTAATTCACCTAGTAATATTCCTATCACATTATTTTCGTGAATGAATTAAACTTTTATACGATTTATCTTAGCAACGACGTTACGTGTTGTATATTTTTTTCAATTTTCAGGTCACACTGATAAAAGCAATGCTAGTGGGAATAAGAATGAAGTTGACATGAAGTTAACATTACATGCTTTTTCTTATAACTGTCCGTTATGGTACAGTGATACAACTGTATTAATGAGATGACATTTATTGTTAAATTATATAAAGAAGAGTAATTATTGAATGTTAAATTATTAAATATTATCAATCATGTCTACTGTGGAGGAAATACATATTGCTGCAATGGAAAATGAACCCATAGATAACTTGTATCTTGCACTGATACAATGCTTTGCTATTATATTATGCGGGTGAATTTCACATAATGGTTTACGATCCGAATTCTTTGATTTTATTCCTAAAAATATTTTATCTTACAGGTATATTGCTGGAAGGTTTGATATCATTACAAAAACTGAAGGAAACGGCTTGAATATTTTTGTGGGAACATTCGCTCTACCATGTTTAATTTTCACGTCGTTAGCCAAGCTTGACTTTACTTTAGTGAATTGGAAATTTTTACTTGCTGTTCTATTAGCAAAAGGTTGTGTGTTTTTCACTGTTCTTGGTGTCTCTTTATTCATTAAAAGAACATCAAATCCAGGATGTGCTGCCCTGTTTGCGATATTTACCACACAAAGTAATGATTTTGCTATAGGATATCCTATGAGTAAGTAAAGCAGGACATATTGCATATACCTTTAATACTATATTATTAATTATATATTTTTTTAGTTGCTGCATTATATGGGAAAGTGCATCCTGAATATGCTGCTTACTTATACTTAATGGCACCTATATCATTGGCTATCTTAAATCCAGTTGGTTTCGTTTTATTAGAAATTGGTAAACGCAGAAATGAAAACCATAGAAGTTACAAAAACATGATTTATTCTATTGTTAAGGGGATTGTGCTGAACCCAGTACTTTTTATGACTGTACTTGGTATAGTGGGAAATCTTATTTTTAGCCATGTGATACCATGCGTCCTAGCTAGTGTTCTAGATGTATTTGGCAATGCGTTTTCTGCCAGTGCTCTCTTTCTACTGGGTTTAATGATGGTTGGAAAGGTGCATAAACTGAAGGGTACAGCTCTGGTTATACCTGGCATATTGATATCAGTAAAATTGTTGGTTCTTCCGTTAGTTATAAGAGAGTCTATTATTCTCTTAAATGCTGGAGAGAATGCTACGGATACTGAAGATTTAAGTACATATGGATTTTTATATGGAACTATCCCGACAGCACCAGCTTTATTCATTTTTACTCTCCGATATAATCTTGAAATTGACTTGATTGCATCAGCAATGGTTGCTTGCACATTCTTATCTGCTCCACTTATGTTTGTGTCAGCAAAAGTAATTGATGCAGTTTCTGCTGGAATTACACCAGCAAATTACATTCGTCAACTGAATATATTTTCTTTTGATGTGAGCATTGCTTCAATAACAGTTTGCGTATGGTTGTTAATTTGCTTTATAGGATTGGAAAGAAAGAAATATAAATCTGTTACTCATCGATGTACATTGTGTATCGTAATCGCACAGGTTTGTGCTATTATACTTTAAACTGAAGTATGCGCAATGAACGCTTTAAATTTTGATTCGAATTTTTACATTTTCAGTTAGCTACAGCCATAGGTGTGATCATCTGGACCAAACTTGATTCGCACAGCAATGGATCATTCTTGTGGTACTCTAATTTTTAGTCTTTATTTCATTAATCCTTATAGCGTACACTATAAATTGAATTGTATACGTGCATGTACATATAGGTATGTCCAGTTCATTTTAATAACTACTGGCGTTTACGCGTGTCGCATCTGGACAATGGCAACAGCAGCAACTTTATTATATCTGAGTTCCCGATCCTTGAACTTTGTGAAAAATATGCAAAAGTGGTTCTTCCCTGTTGGATGGGGGTATGACGAAAGATAATAACTGTTTTTCAATATTTAACACAGTAATGTAGCTGAAAATTGTATATATTTACAGGGTTCCACTTTTAATAACAATTATAATGTGTAGTACATTAAGTCCAAAGGAGATAATACTCGATTTTAAGAATCCTAACTTCCAGCTGGGTAGAATTCAAGCAGCAACGTCTACTTTTATATTAATATTTTGCTTTATAGGTACGGTATAACAATGGACAGAAAGATAGATAAAGTTAAATGGCTTTCTTTAACTTCTCCTTTTTTTTATAGTAACTTTGGGTTGTTTGATTTTACAACAGAGATATCAACGCCGACACATTTCAGCATCTTACAGCAATTTAGCAGATAATATAGAGAACTCTACGGATGAAGGGATTGAAAGACACGTAGTAGATGTTGAGGATTTAGTTCCGCCTAGCTCCCGCACACCGATGTAAGTATAGTTTGTATACTAAAGTAATAACAGGTAAATTACCTAAGAGTTAAATGATATTATAAAATAATGAATGAATTCCAGTATCGGTTGTGAATATCCGGATGGTTGTCCAAGTGGGACGTGCAGAGGTAACAATAACGAAATCGACAACTGTGATCTTGAGAACGAGCAAGACGCAACGGACGATGCGCAAATACTCCGACATCTAGTATTTCTCATTTTACTCCTATGCTCTATGTTTATCGTGAGTAAAGAACAGAAATTTCCATTGACAATATGCGCAATTGTCAACATAATGTTATCCCGAAGTTGCAATGTAATCAATGTTACACAACGCTGCGGCAGGGTTTATCTATATCGATTGGAACACTAATTATGGAACAATTGACCGGAGTTTACGCGGAACTGACATTCTTGGACGTCGCTTTGAACTTAGGCCAGTCATTAATCGCATTTGCTATCTTTGGCTTGGACCCTGGCCTAGGGAAATTAGGCTATTGGCTCAGAAAAATTTGTCGAGAATGGCGTGCTGGTAGGACCATTATTCTTTTGATATAAGACGTAAAACTGAAATGAGTAATGTTCATTTGAGACATTTATTGACTTGAATAGTTCTTGAGCGCTTTTTTATTTTTTTTTAAATTAATTTTAGAATGAAATTTTGTACATATTTAGTAATATTTTGAGCTTTATACCAAGCATACTTTCTACTATTGTAGATATACTTCTTTGTTCTTCATTATTTTTGTATGAATATTTCCTGGTGCTTTTGATAACTTTTACTCTGCACCTTAATCACCGCAATTAATTAAATTTTATCAAAGTATGTTTAGTGTAATGTGCGAATATTGCATGAATGCGTTACAGGAGAAAACTTTGAAAAAACTCGCACTCATAGTGATGTTATATTTGAAATACGTAATGCAAATGAAATGCTTTTAGGTAAGGAGTTGCAGCTGCCTTCTGAAGATGAACTAAGCCCAGAGGCAAAGGCTATTCGGGAGCAATTTAATCGTTGTCATTTAGCTGAATGCCGTGCTCGTATTACAATTTGCCGCAGACGCTTGTTAAAGATATATAAAGGTGTTTTCAGTGGGACTGATTTAGTTAATTGGCTAATCGAAGCTGGTGTTGCACAAACTAGAGATGAAGCTGTTCGATATGGTCGTTGCCTATTAGAAAGTAGAGTACTACAGCACATCGATGGTACCTACCACTTCAATGATGAAAATGTATTTTACACTTTTAATGCCTAAATCACGAATAGGTTTCGTGAATTGTAGATCCTTTTTTTTATAGTTCCTGTCTTAATGTTATTTATTTTTTTAAAGCGTTATAAGATGGAATATTTTTGTAAAAATATCATGATTGCATTAGACATGTAATTTTTTTTCAAGTCTTCGAGATTATTTATTTACTTAATATATCGTATTATTTTACTGTGAAATTTTTACATATCTAATGATAGATTTATATGTTGTGTGTGTATATATACATGTATGTACACGTATACGACAATTCGTTGAAATCTCTTGTAAAGTATATTCGAGGCTGTGTTACTGTTTCATATACTAATCATAATACCTGACACGTGTATTTCTTATAAAGTTAGATCATTCAGATGAAAGTGATGTAGCTATGTTACAACAAATGCCAAAGATAAGTACTAATATTTAACGTTCTATTTTTAAAGGCTAAAATTTTACACAACATTGAACCTCCTTTTTGAGACTAGCACTTTGAAAAATCTGTATTTTTTACAAAAGCTGTTTTAAAGTTTAAATGGCCAGTGTTCTACTGACGAAGATGATTTCTAACTAATATAATTTGAATGAATGGAGTATTAATAAAATTCATGTATGTCAAATATTCTTTAAAGGAACCTTTTATTGGGCGATTGTACGTACAGTAACAAAATAGTAGACATCTATGTGGCTTTCAACAAAATTGTATAAAATGCAAAACAATTATAAAATAAATAACTTTGCTTAAGATATTAATAGCATAAATATAAACATACTAGGAGAGTGCATTTTAATATCCCATGATAACTTGTCAATGCATTTCACATATAAATTAGATACATAAATCATCATCTGGATCTTCTTCGTCGATATCGTCTATATCTTCTGGTTGATAATGAATTTTTGATGTATTTATTGTATTTGAATTAATCATGTATGGTAATATTGTTTCTTTTCTTTGTTTCATTTCATGTTCACTTATTTCTATCCTAAACGAAGATTCAACCTTTTGTTTTTCATTTTCATGTGCTGCATCTTGTTTTTTACAATGCGCTTCAACTTTTTCCGACTGAATCTCATAGGAAGTACTGTTTTGAGTTACTAATTCGAGTTGCTTTAAAAGTGTGCCACCTAGTTTACGATGTATAATTTCTACCATATACTTGATGTTATCGTTTGTATGCACACCGCAGAACCTTTCTATTTTTACATACGTGGTGCCTAATGTTTCGATGCAAGGTATTTTATTCTGAACGAAGTCTCGTCTATAGATGCATACTAATTGTAACACTTGTTTACTTAATCTTTCCAAGAACCACAATGCTTTAGACAAACCAACAAATAAGATCAGAGATGTCAAGCAATCAATGATCACAGTAGATTTTGTTTTCGTGGTCTTTAAAATATGTTCGAGGGTATCGAAATCCTTATTGTGAATTGTACTCACATCGAGTTGATTTATATCAACCGTGTAATAATCATGAATATTTACATTATTTGACATAAAAGGGTCAGGTTCGTGTCTATACGTGGACTTTGGATCAGAAAATAACAGCAAATCGAATGTGAGATTAGGGTCTTTACATTTCCACATTTGTATCCATCCCGCGATTAATTTCCTCGCGTACATTGCATCCACCCCTAAAATGCATATAAAAAAATATGAACATATTGTTTTTCATATTACAGGCTAATTACTTATTTCTTAAATGTAATATTTTCATACCTTCGTCGAGGACGATTAATTTCGCGCCTTCCAATAAAGGTAACGTTCTTGCACACGCCATTGCGGTGGACCGCGATTCGTTACGAAAAGAATCAGTTATTGAATTAACAACGACCACAGGGTTGTTGAAAGTTCACGTCATGGAACGGGTGTTGGATGAACCATTAAATACGATACATCTGAAAATGTCAATGAAATGTCATTCGAAGGAAAGCGGAAACATTTACCCAGCCTGTCTCAGAATGCAACATATTTAACAGGTCCAAACATAAATTTCGAATGATTCCAATAAATTCATTTTCCATTAGAAAGCACCGGATCCAGTGCGCTTCGTCATTGATTTTCAACTTACGCTGATCGATCACAGTGTTACCCAACTTATGCTTAACGACCGAGACGGGAGTCTCAGTTGAATTATGCTACGACGGTGTTTCAGTTATTAAACGTAAGTTGAGGGGTACTGTCGACGGTTCGCACGAGGAAAAATTTTCCGGTGGTGGGGCACAGCAGGATACGAATAAAGATGTCTCCATTGATGCTAGGCCGCTCTGTAGCATGTACTTGATCGGTCGTGAACTACGCCGCGACATAGAGCGTCGTCCGAAACGTTCGACATCTCGCGTTGTCGGTGCTGCGGAACATGTCCGGGGACGTTGAGAACGTAGTTGACGGGGTTGTCGGTAGGTAGCAGCTGAATCGACCCGAAAAGGGGTGCGGTGCACGGTGATCGCCATACTGGGCGAACGTGACCGAAGACAGAGCGAAAATGAATACCAGAGTGTGTGTCACATCGAACCTATTTCGCTCATAGCAGAGGTTTTTATTTTGACAGTGTGATCAGCGAACGGCTCGCGCGATGTCCGGTACACCGGCCAAGCCCTGAGGGAGACCAGAAACTGTGGATCCGTGCGCGTGACCGCGTAAGATCAGAAATATCGCAGCTCGGGTTTCCTGCGACTCGGGTTGTCGCTGCATGTGTCACTGTGAGTGCTGCTGCTGCTGCTACTACTGCTACTGCTGCTGCTGCTGCTGCTGCTGGTACTGCTGGTGCCAGATCACGTTCGGGACCTGACGTTCACTGCTAGTTTCTTATTGCGCGTTCACGTGTTCACGCGTGTGTATTTCTCGGCAGCGGTGCACAGATGCAACATTGAGGAGCAACTCCGTCGAAGAATTGCCACCGATGAGTTTGGCCGCGTTGCGCTCTGTTCGGTGCTGCTCCTTCAACTAATCGCGTGTGTGATGCCCGGGAGTCGCTCCAGCACGGACCCAGAGCACAAGTCACCGCGGGAAAGTGGTGAAGATTCCGAGGATGAGAGTGAAATCCTGGAGGAGAGCCCCTGCGGGCGGTGGCTCAAACGCCGGGAAGAGGTACACTTGTTTTTTTCCTCCTTTCATCCCCTTGTTTTCATTACCATACACACTTCATCAATGTGTCTGTTTATATCACATGTTTGTCCATTTGTACATGGATATGGGCTCGTTACGGTTTGTACAGCTTCTAACAGGTTGGACGTGTACGTTCTCTGTATGTATTATAACCAGTGTTATGGAACTCTTAATTCTCTCACAGTGAAGGCCGAGCGAAACTTGAGCTAGTTATCGAACCTAGATGTGCGCCGTATGGAAGAGTTTCTAATGTGAAATCGTACGTAAAGGTCTATAATGTAACAATCATTCCAATAAGGGCGAATATTGGAATTGTAACTTCAGCTGTAATGGAATAATACGTATTAGCGGTGATTGTACTTTATTGAAATCAGAGTCTGGTCGGTCCTTGTCGTTTAATTATACTGTGAAAGAGTTAATGGAAAGAGTCATAGATAACTATATTTGCACAAGAAGTTTCTCTTTCATAAAGAACATAAGTTTGATTACAATATCGAGACTTGTGTACCTATCATGGTGCAAAGGATATGCAATGTTATATTTTGCGAATAAAAAGAAATTCTTAAAAGTATTTTTTTATATTCTGAATAATTAAAATGTTACGAACCATTTAGCAAAATGTAATTAAATGTACATATAGAGATTTATTTAAGTGATAATATTTTTCAACTTTTATTATGCATTCTCTTTTTGTAAACATTAAGCTTTCGAACACACATTATCTGTAGAATGATCTCCAACAACTTCTTGGCACTAAGCTTTTACCAACAGCAATCTCTTTCATATTTCATCCTAAAAATAAATTGGCATAGTTGGACCATTGACTACTTACATTAACACAAGACTGTTTTGTTCTAACATGTTTCTCTTTGTTATTTTATAAAGAATTAAGACGCATAATATTACAAACATAGAAGAACAATTAATGATTGTTTTATAGCACTTAAGGAATATATTTTGTGTACTAAAAATCTGTTTATTTCAGTATAAAACCAACAATGTTTCCGTTTTGGTTGAAAAGCAAAAGTGATACTAAAGAAAAGTAAAAAGATATGTTTGTTTATTTGTTGTTCAATAACTATTATTTTATGTTAGGTATATGTAGGTTCCAAGTCCACGTTAGCCGAAGGCTCTACCTTTGGAGCAGCCAGAGGCAGTGAAAACGAAGTCACTGAAATGGAGGTATGTCTATTTAAAGGAAAATAGGCTATCTCTTCTGTTTTACGCATCTTAGTTTATGTTTTGAATACACATTTGACGGTATATTATTCAATTCAGGAAGAACTACCTATATTTATCACTTTAGCCTAGTATAATGTGAATACCTACAATGACAATCCCTACTCTCAGTGAGCTCCCCTCCTTAAATTCCTTGCAAGGTCACATTAATGTAATGGCAAATAGGCATGAAATTGTTTGAGTCGTACGTCGAGTAACTTTAAAATGAACGATTGGCAGTAATATATTCTGTTACTCTGCATATAGGTCCTCAGAATGTATTAATAGCCTGGTTTTATTTTTACTTTGTATAGCTTTTATACCTTGTAAATAAACATTGATGTATATATTACATGTGTAAATTATAACTACAAATAAACTAACTTTTTGCGTTTTATGTTGTTGATTTGCATTGTGCAAACAATTTGTTAAATATGCATTAAATACGCACATGTATATATATATATACATGTATATATGTGTGCGTATGCTCATATAGGATAATGTATTCTCATAAATATTATTTGTTATCTAGGTGGAGCAACGTGATGTACCAGGAATCGACTGTGCTTACTTGGCAATGGATACAGAAGAGGGTGTTGAGGTTGTTTGGAATGAAGTGCAATTTTCTGAAAGGAAAAACTTCAAGGCACAAGAAGAAAAAATACAACTTGTATTTGAAAACCTGACACAATTAGAGCACCCAAATATTGTTAAATTTCATAGGTATTGGACAGATACTCACAATGATAAGCCTCGAGTGAGTCATCAAACATAATAATCATATTAATACTCTGACTGAAATTCCGAGCGACGCTTATACTACTTATCGTGTTGTCTGTTGTTTATCAGGTTATATTCATAACTGAGTATATGTCCTCTGGGTCATTGAAACAGTTCCTAAAACGAACAAAACGTAATGTAAAGAAATTACCCCTGCAAGCATGGAAACGTTGGTGTACTCAAATATTATCTGCATTGAGGTAACACAGTTCCTTATATCGCTTATAAATCTCATAGATCGTATTAATCCCGTAGTTTTGCATTATATTTTACGTATTTTAATCTAGTTAAAATTGTTTCAGTTATTTACATTCCTGTTCACCTCCAATTATTCATGGAAATCTCACTTGTGACACTATATTTATTCAACATAATGGACTTGTAAAAATTGGCTCGGGTAAGTATTTATATGGCGAAATGTAAAAAAGTTTCCATTTTGAGAAGGATGCTGTATATCCTTGGAAGTACAGCATTGAATATAATATTTCTACTTTATGTAATGAAATATTCTGCTAACAAGTATGAAGACATAAGTTGCTCATAGGTATTGATAAGAGCACTTATCCTAAAATGAAATAATTTAGTGTACATTGGAGTAGGAGTTTGCAAGGAGCTTCCCTTTTTTTATTCACAGGACAATGAGAGGCTAATAGTTTTGTTTCTCATAATTTTCACGAACGAAAGTAATAAAAAAAAAAAAAAAGAATTTCACAGTATAGGATTATTAACAACCGAGCGGGCGAAGTTAAAATAACAACTGTAAACCTAACTGGTATTTATTTTGTTTTTACATGGGGTGTATGCAAAGTACGTATATTACTATTACTGTGATTGTCTTGTACGGTAAGCCAATCGGCAGTAATTAATATAACTTTTTTACGTCATTACGAAATTAATCTCTGTCTGACAGATAAATATAATCGAACTAAACTGATGTACGAACAATACACTTTGATATAAATCATAAAAGATAATAACGTGCGGAAGAGGGTGCGATTCAATTGTGACGTTCAAAGAAAGTTTCATTTGGTTCTATAATGTAATCTTTCATAAGTGAGATAATATTAATTGAGCCTTGTAACGAGATCAATGACATGAGGCGAAGGAATACTATTTCTACGGATATCCCTGATAACTCTACTGGAAACTTAATGTGATATATTAGCGCTTCACTTTTAATATTGAGTCAATCACTTTAGAACCGTTTCGTATAATCACTGTAACTGTGTTTACATTCGTTCTACGTGCATATCAATTTTTGTTGTACATTGTCCATTAGTAATGTCAATCTGTTAGAAAGATTGTGTATTATAAACCGTTCTTTCATATTAGGAGTAACTTGAGTCCTCATTTTTAATTGTAGCAGATAGGCTAATCTAGATAATGAAAAAAACACAGCAAAGTCTTCGAAGAGAGAGGAAGTACAATCGTACTTTCGCCCATCCGGAGGAAATAGATCAAGCGACAGCGACCTTCTTCGATTGGTGTAAATTGTGAAAACATGGTGAATTTGATGGAAATACATTTGGCAGATAACCAACGACTATTGCCAGCTAAGTAATTTAGGCGTAATGAGGTAAACACTCCCATTTATGTATGTATATATTATATACATATATATACATCTACATCTTAATTACTGGTAGACTGGTTATACGTTAATACAGAATATTAATATTTCTTTAGTTTAATATCGTTAGTGCCATTATATTGCACTATTCATCCCTCGAGTTAACGGATTATGAATCCGATAAGGGGCAGAGCGTTTTGTGTCTCTTGGTCCTTTTGAACCATTCAGCGCACGCATCTCCATTGTATTCTAATATTTTTGTTTTGTACACCCGACCACCAATAAAACGAAATCCTTGTGTCCTATTCCTTTTGCTAAAAGTTCCACCGTACTCGATGAAAGTGTCTCTTCAAAGTGTTAACACGACCAAACATGTATGTTTCAGTTCACATTTGAATAACAGCAATTTGTCTCTTGTCTTTCCCTCGTTAAGAGACATTTTCATACATATAAATGTGTCCAAAAAAAAAAGAGAAAAAAAATATATTAACCGTATGAGGGCTCAAGTTACTCTTAGGATAAATTTTCAGTTACAACACAATTTTTCTAGAGGTTTATTAATTTACTTGTTGTGGCAGAGGTGGCGGGTATTCGGACAGAAGACCGTCTACAATTGTTTTCTTATATTTTTCTATTCAGGATGATTCATAGAATTCCTGCTGCCTCGTACAAACAATTCTCTAACACATTGCTTGTCGAAATCTATTATATAAACATATATCACCTTCGTGTGTGCGTATTGGAAAGCGCAATGCGCGAAATTAATGTTGTTTTATTTATCATCTAATTGCAGTGGCGCCTGATGCAATCCACCATCACGTGAAAACTTGTAGAGCAAACATGAAGAACATGCATTTTGTAGCACCTGAATATGGAAGTAAGCGATTGATTGCAACGACACTATGTTTGAAAAAGTTAACACGTATGAAAATTGTTGTCTGTATTTTCTTGCAGATTCTGTAACACCTGCCATTGATATTTATTCGTTTGGTATGTGTGCCCTGGAAATGGCCGCGTTAGAAATCCAAGGGAACGGTGACAGTGGAACGATCGTAACCGAGGAGAACGTTAGAAAAACGATAGAATCATTAGACGATGCCCAACAGAAAGACTTCATCCGGAAATGTCTTCAAGTAGACCCACTTAGTAGACCAAGTGCCAGGGAACTCCTTTTTCATCCTGTCCTGTTTGAAGTACATTCATTGAAATTACTCTCAGCCCATGCATTGGTTAATTCAGCTAGTAAGTTTCATGGCGCACATATTTCTAGGATCATTGAACAGCACACATGGGTCATTCACGCCTATAATCTGGGAAATTATATAAAAAATTGAACTGCGAACAAAATTTCATTCTTGTAGAATATTGGAACAGGTAAACAACTGATTGGTCGTTTATATATGCAAATGACTCATGTACTCTATTCAGGGTTGAGATAAGATTTTTTCCTTTGCCCTGACAATGTTTCTTCCAACGCATTGCAACGTGTATTAGATATAGCGAAATTTGTTCAGTATTAGACAATGAAACAGCATCTTTTGAGGGAATGATAATGGAACGGTTCAGTGATATCGTTTGTTCTTTCAGCCAACATTTCAGAAACGATAACCGACGAGGTACTGCAAAGGCTATACGGGCCGGATACGGTGGTGGCCGAAATCAAATACCAAGGTCAACCGCCTCAGCAGATTCGGTTAAGTGATATCCCTGTTACAGAAAAATTAGAGAAGTTTGTCGAAGATGTAAAGTGAGTATAACCTGATGGTGGTAGACAGTTGTCGCAGGGGTGAGTTTTTGATCGTGATCATTGGCACGTTAATGGTACCAATAAAATTTCCTGTCGACAGATATGGAATATATCCATTGACAGCATTTATGGCGAAGTTGCCACCGCCAGTTCGGCCCAGGGCGATATCGCCCGAGGTGACCGAATCGGTGAAGTCGGTCACGCCGGAGCCAGTGGACGTGGAGTCTCGAAGAGTAGTTAATATGATGTGTAACGTTAAGCCTAGAGAAGAGAGTTGTGAATTACTTGTGAGTGATAAACGAAATGTTAACCTGTACGAATAATCGCTGACCGAAATCGTTTTCGTGTTCCTCACGCCTGGTATATATATTTTATAGATGACAATATTGTTACGAATGGACGACAAAATGAATAGGCAATTAACGTGTCCTGTGAGCCAAGTAGATACGTCACTGCTTCTCGCGCAGGAACTTGTACATTTTGGGTTCATTAACGAGGTAATTACACTGTCCCTTGTTAAACAACATTCGCGATGATGGGAAGCAAGAAGTTGGGCGTCTCTTGAACACATTCTATTATCTCTTATCTAATCGATACCATTAGGACGTTGGGAATGTGTTTGAATTTAACTTGTTTCGAAAATGAGAAATTGGAACGTTTGGTGTAGTACGCGAGATGCTCGAATCTCTACCTTCTCATACGTGTAAAATTCATATGCGTTCACACGTAAACAAGATTTTAAAGTTAAGGGAGTACAATGTTTTTTTCTGCAGAACGATCGTGATAAGATAGCGAATTTAATCGAAGAGGCATTAAGGAGTTGCTTTAACAAACAGATGATGACACCAGGAATGGTATCGTTAACTAATCTTCCCACCCAAACTACTTTACTGCTGCCTGGTCCGGAATTTCCATGCTTGCAACACTTTGATAACTCGATGTATAACGCGACAACATCCAATAGTGATAGTGTAACTAACCCGCTGCCAAAAACCTCAGGTCTCCCCGTGTCGAGTAACTCGAGCAAAAGTCACGACGAAGCTGAACCACCGACGAATACTGAGAGCGGTAGTTAACCATCCAGGATATCTGGTAACTCAGTTCACTGTGCCACTTTGCACGCTCTATGTATAGACTGGCTATGTATTTTTATATTTAAGTAAACAGGAGGAAAGAATGGAATTAAAATCATTAAAAAAGAAACGACAAAAAAAGAAAACAAAGAATACAAAAAAAAAATAATGAAGGGTGCCGTGGCTAAACCACTAAGGCTCGACACGCAGTATAATTGAGTGTGGCTCGGTTTCTCTCGGGAACACGAGATTCTTTTTTTCTTTTACAAAGCTGTTCCACGTTAAACTTTCATTTCGTTCGGATCGTCAACCGTATTTTCTTTTCTTTTTTATAAACTATTGAATAATTTTAGGAAATGAGATTATAAAACGAAAAAAAAAAGGATATAAATAAAGGCCGTGTTCCATAATTTCAGTTAAGGAGAATATTGAGATTACCAGTGTAACGAGTTATAAGAAAACTGCGTCTAGTTATTACGGGATCAGTCTGATTCCTGTTTCACGTATCTGTTGTCACCCATTACTAGGCTGATATAAAGGGCATTTTTCTAGAAAACGTTTCGATTCCTTCGAAAAGCTTTGGGTAAATTATTTGAATAATTGAAATACAAAAAAAAAGGAAATTATACCTTGTACCGCAATGTGACGAGATGTATCATAGAAATTTATTTTGTATATACAATTTGACAGATTGAAAGATGGTGGAAGAAGAGGAAGGAATAATTTAATTAATTAGGTACGGGATTAGCTCGGTCGTACAGCAACGCGAAAATGATAAATACGATGAAGACTACGAACTTCGCACTTATTTTCGCTTAAATACTCAATATTTGTTGTAATTCATCCCTGAAACATTTGAATTACCAAATTATATTTCCTGTTCACAATGAATGAAATAAAAGAGGATCAGGTGTCGCTTTTTTTGTTTGTTTGTTTTTTTTCTTTTTAAGAAAAAAAAAAGGAAATAATAGTGATCAGCTGCAGCCACGGCCCTCCTATACTTCGGTATTATTGATGTGATTAAATCAAGATTATTAAATCTCGATAAAATTAGCTGAAATCCTTGTAAATAATTTATATTTTTAAGAAAAATCTGTTGACACAGAGAACTAGTCATATAGGTATATTCGAGTGCTAACAAACTAACACCGACCTTATTATGTCTTTTTGCATTTATAACACGTGCTTGGCCAAGAGAATACTGCTCCAATTTCGTACCTCGGTAAAAGAAATTTCAGTGACGCATTTCACTAAGCGAACGACTAACCATACTAGCGATAAAGAAGAAAAAAACTATTACCAACAACATAAACTTTGATCTTAAGTATGTAAGTAGACTTATCGAAACTAAATTGAATGTGTATAGCTTTATAATTCAAATTATAAAATGAGAGAAAAAAGTGCGACGACTGAATCTGGATATTATGAAAAGGGCTGTACGATGACAGTGATAAATAAATACTATAACTCGGAATTCCACTGCCTGAAATTTGTTTTTCGTTCATTGAAACTGTCACTCCTGTCTTCCTGATTGTTTCGGCTTCTGCTCCTATGTACATTGTACCTGGACATCTGTGGAAATAGGGAAACATGAGTTCGAAATAATGTATTCTATAAAAAATTTATTTATATGACCTTATAGTGGAAGGACAAACATGACTTGTCTTCGATGTAAAACACTTTTATGGATGGAGCATAATGAAAAAACGTCCTTACAAAGGGTTTTCTTATTAATTGATGTTTTTTAAAACATTTAATAAGACAGAGAGAGAGAGAGAGAGAGAGAGAGAGAGAGAGAGAGAGAGAGAGAGAGAGAGAGCGAGAGAGAGAGATCGTTGAAAGAGCGTATATGTGTTTGTAAAGAAAAGCGAGATTGTACATCTTCCGAGTTGTTTAGCTTAACACATTGCAAGCGTAATGTAATACTCTTACAACGCTAGGTCTTTGTTACATGATCAAACATAACGTTAAACAACATTATAAGTGATGATAATAATAACATTTTTTAAAAAGTACTGCTTGTTTGGATACACATATCCAACAGAACCTTCCTGTACGATTCCCTTACCACAGAGAAATTGGTAAAGTAATGTTTCATAAAAATAAGTAACTTAATAGATTCAAATTTTCATAAGTATTTCATGATGATTACATAGAACAATGCTCCTCAATGAATCATGTTGCTATTAAATTTGATGGTGTTGTGTATATATTCATATACATATAGTTATTAAAATCTTTATTGAGTAGAAAATAATTCACACATTTTAAGTACTCATACAACAGAAATAATTTTGACTGTAAGTGATCTGTGCAGAAATCGATGCATTCACATAAGAAAAACGTTAGTAGTAACTTAAATATTAATCATCTATTTAATTAATCAGTAAAATGGAATTCTACTATATTAAAAATTAGAATCATTGAAAAGCATTGAGCACATTATTTAATTGAATCAGTGAACACGAACAATACGTCAGATGAAACTTAAGTACCATCTGTAGAGTGCGTACGATTTAACAGGTAATCAAGATCATGAGAGATACGATCCAGCATACCGCTCGTCGTAGCTTCGCAATTTGTGACCATGACTTCCGGTGCTTTTTCTTCCCCGTCCGGTTGTTTACGTTCTGTCGTATTAGCTATATCAGGAATAATGTTCACATGTTCTCTGGTCTTTAGTTCGTTCGTGGACAATAATTCGACGTCGCTTTTAACGGCCAAAGTGACGTCCGGCATACCGGTCAAACGGGACTCGACATCGGCACTGCACAAAACTTTAGCCGAGCTCTCCGGCGTCGGATTGTGAGGTATGAAAATTTGCTGGTTCTGCGGCTCGCGGTATTTCCCGTATTCTCGAAAGCTGCAGCATTCGTTGTTGCTGTAAGGTTCGCTCACGCAGTGCGACGTCCGCGGAGAAAATATGGCGTCGAACACGATCGCTTCTTGGTACTTCCGCGGGCTCGTGCTGTAATTCTCAAGATTTATGTCGTCAGAGTGATCGATGCGTATTTCTGGCAAGAATCGGCTTGCAACGGGGACGGAGGGCTTCGAGTATGAGGACGAAGACTCGTTCACGAACTCACGCATGTCTATACTACCGGCTGCAATTCCACGAGCTTCTATGTAGGACTCCCCCAAGACTAAGGATGATGGAGGTGGTGCCATGTCGTTTTCCACCTCTGCACCACTTTTCGAACACACTAACCAAAGGTTAAAAAACATTTGATTTCTAACAAGGTATTCAAAGATTTGCAGCTTAGGTTCCCAGTTGATATTTTGTTAGATTTCTAGATGTTAGCCATGCTCATTTAGAAGTGTGTTACGAGTACATTTAATTGCATACATTGCATAAGTCTAGGAGGAATAACAATGCTTTACTTTTATTTCTAATTTAATTTGACGATTAACGAAACTCCCGAAAAGAATATGACTTGTACTTGGAAACCTCAACATTGACTGCAAGAACCTAGCTTCAGTTCAATATACTAGTCAACCTGTTTGTAGCCTACTTTTATGAAATACCTTTAATTGGCTCAGACGTTATCTCCTCTTCTGTGCTCTGTTTCCATGTCAGTTTCTTCAAGATCGAATCGACAATTGCTAATTCACCACTCACAATGTAGACCATTATTATGATGAACCCCTTTAAACATTGAGAATTATAAATTCGAACAGATAAGTATTGTTAGCAAGAAATGCTTACCAAAACAGAGGAAAGAGATGCAAATACATAGTGGAAGATAATAGAGGTGGAGTTTATGTAGAAGATGGAGGATGCTTCTATCGAGATTACACCACAAATGACAATAGCTGCACGATGAAGCATTCGTAGTCTGAATAAAAGGAATCATGTTAACTTTCATTCAGTCTATGAATATTGGTCAAGTGTGTTGGCACAGCTGTACCTTGATTCTATTGCCTCTTTCTTCATAACATTCTCTCCAACTAGAGCATGCGCTTTCTGCAAAATACCTAAATATAATAATGCAAATATGAGAAACATCATGGTGGCACAAGTTACAAATATATTGTAGACTCCACTGCCAAAGATCAGCCACCAGGATTCATGTCTCCACCTGGTGCTCTTATGTGTGAGTTCTGTAGTTAGCACTGCTAAGATGGGGACACCTATACCACATCAAAGTGTCATGTAATAGGAAGTTCAATCAAGAACTTTATTCTTTTTTACGTAATATAATCCTACCAGTAATGACTGCAATGACGGTAGGTTGAAAATGTTTGCTGTACTGGACTTGTGTTAATCCAGCATAAATGATCAGTGCTTCTGATATGGGTGCAGACATACCAATGAGAAGGAAAGCTTCTAAAGCTATTGCCACAATAGCATAGGAACTCTGAAATTAAACGGTATGTTCATGTTGAATCTAAAGTTCCATTAAGGTGTCCTCAGTACCTCTGGAAGATTACTGTACACAGCATAGATGAAAACAGCCATTGCTCCTACTAAAGCACTGCAACATTGAAGCTTCAAGAAGTTCAACCAATCACGATTTTTCCACCAGAAAGTTCCAAGAATGAGGGAAGACAAGAGACATTGAACTAAACAGCTGCCACATCCAAATATTACAATAAATGTAGTTTGTTCCTTCTTCGCTAACACTACTCTCACTGCTCGTGCTGTTAGAAAAATTGCAAAAGTCCCTGTGTTAGGACATAAGCAGTGAGTGGTAGCATCCCCTGGTACAGTATTCACTATGCAACTATTCAAATCCCAGCTGCCCGCATTGTCCAAGAGGCCACAAGACACATTCCAAAAACTGGACTGATTCTGTATATGTCTCATTTGCAAATCAACCCATATTTTGTTATGCTTATCTGGATTGAAAGCTGGCACCGCTACCATGATGACCCGAGAATTAATTCGAAACTCGAGATCAGTACCATCGCTACGAAAATGAAACATTTCAGTTAAGAAACAATTGAGCTGCATCAGGCTTTCGAGTTACTGAATTCACTCACTCAAGCTCCTTGACGTAAGTGATTGGAAGAAAGTGAGATACATTTTTAAAAACCACCACAATTCCATTAAGTCTGTTGTCAGACTTTGGATTCCTTTGTTTCTTTTTCCACAGTCTCACGGTTACTTTATCATCGTACCAATTCGGATATCTATAAGAAGTTAATCGAATCAAGAAAATACCCATGACTACTTTCTACAAACAATAATTACATAGAATCATCCACTGGGATCTGAAGTGAATGCGTAATACTATCAGCATTGTGTTGTTGCAACTCTTGAACATCCACCACCAAAGAAGATAAGGATAGATGTTTGTAAGGTTCACCGGACGCCTTTGACCAGTGCATTAAGCTTCGTTGTGTAATTTGAAAGAGCAACAGAACTTTCTAAAAATTATTAACCATCAACCATCCATTTCTGTCTGCGACATTATCAGGATCACCTTACCTGTTGACTCAAGATCGAATTTTCATCGTCAAGTATTCGGCTGATAATGCGTATCAGAGCTTCTGTCGAGGCGTGTAAGTCTAATGGATCGACATTGTGTTGATAACGTTCGATTTCCGCCAGTATGCTCAATATGCGATCCCCTTCGCCAGGATAGAGTGGCAATCCACGTGACCGTAGGACTTCCCAAAAGGAGAATATCGTTTCTGATCCAGAGGTGTTCTGGTACCCCAGAGTAAGACTTTTAAACTACAAACAAACAGAGGAAAATTAACTTCTTCCCCAACGGTACCATTGAACTTCCAGTATATAATTGGCACCTTGTCGTACTGAGAAGTGAATGGTTTGTACAAACAATGAGAGAAGTCTGGTGTCTGCCATTCAGGTGTCGTAGCATCCTTCATTGAGCACAACCTGGATACTTTGTTACCTATGAAATGCTGAGGGCACTCGAGCAGTGCCTCTGTTCCAGGAACTGTATCGGGCCAAATTAAATCCTGTGATTTGCTTCTCTGACAAATTGGCACAAGGGTTCTATTAACTATCTCAACTCTAACGGACATGGACTTGTCCCCTACGTTGCAAGTGTATATGGCGGATTTCTGGAAGAGGACAGTAATAAAACAATGAAGACAAACAAAAGGATCAGCATTATACATATGCTCTGCCTAAATGTACTTGAGCGTTGGTGATCTTCAGTATACTCCCAGCTGGATAAAGATCCTCCCACACCTCGCTTCCAAGTTCCAGCTTGAGTAAAGCTTTATTCTTTGTCCAACCAAACCCTATCTCAATGTTGGGCATATTGGGCGTCATGCACGTCAACTGTGTGCTACCTCCCTGGAACAACGGTGAAGGAAGTTAGCAAACAAAGTCAGACAAATTGTCGCCGTATTACCTTGTTAATGGTAGCGCTCATAGGCATCACTTTCACATTGGGCTCATCCCTTACGTCGATGTAGATGCTTTTGCACTGTTGTACACTCCAGTCGACCACCTGGCAAGTGTACTGACCTGCGTCGAGCAAGCTCGCCTTTTCCACAGTCAACAAGGATGTGTGGAGGTCTGATCCATCATTAGGAAGATGCTTGTACCAGATTTTCCTAATGGACAAAGCCACGAATGATACTATAATTTAATTGGCAAGTAATACATGTTTGAGAGGAAGGTATAAACTCTCATGCTATACTTGCACCAGGCATTTCAATTTTTATATTGAGTTCCTTTATGTCTCCAGGTCTCTTTTACCTGATCAATTTACAATCTTGTCGAAGGACTAAGTTCTTTGGGATTAAATGTTAGAAGCGGTGTGAGATTGTTTTCCATTACCTGGTAGCTTTGCTCATGTTCACCAGCATGTTGTCCTTGTACCAGGTAAAGTTCAGGCTGTAACTGCCTTGAGCTGTACAGGACAAGACAAACTGGTCCCCGAGATGAACTTCTCGCTCGTTCACCTGATTCAGGCGCAGGCTCTGAAGGGTGACAATTAATCATAGAGACTTGCAAGGATTAAATTGTAAATAATGGTCCCCTCGTTATATGCTACCCTCTAACATAGCTACCTACTCGGATCTACAAGAGGGTGGACAAAAATAATTTGAAAAGGTAAAACACAATTGTCCATATAAATTGTCAAATGTCACTAATGGCAGGACACCGTGTACTTATGTCAAGGCAACATATAACAACGGTGAAGATTCATCGAAGGGTACCTGCAACTTAAGGGCTGGCTTCTGCTGAAAGGTGAAGTGAGTCGACTCAAGTGAAATCTCGCTAAGTCGTCGACGCTGCACCAACCTGTTGAGGGACTCTCGAATCTTGTCCCCATCCTCCGAATTCCCAAAGAAATGGAAAGTGATCTCGGACGTGGGTCTGCGTAATTAATCTCATTCAATGACGACTCTCTAATTCTCTCTTATCGATACACAATGAGTTTTAATTCGCTGCGACGCAGGCGTTCGGCAGTCTACGCGGTAACTGACCTTTTTATTGTTTAATGTACCTACTCACGTCACGCTCAGGATTTGTAAATCCTCCATAGACGAGATATTGGAGTGCCTCAAGTACTTGGTAAGCTGCAAAGAGACGAAAACGAATGAAGAAGCGGTGGGTACTTCTTGCATAGAAGGAACAACAACAACAACAACAACAACAACGAGTAGTTGGAACATCTCTTTATTTCCATAAAAAAGAGTACAATGAAAACTCCTCAACGGATCAAGATAACTCCATTAGTCGATTTGTCGAGCAACGTGGCAGCAAGCGACACGACAAACGGTATCTTGCAATGGAACGGATTAGAGATACCAGTGAATCACAGAGTCACTGTCGTTAATTACACACACGCAATTACAAAATAGTGCGATAACAGTTCTCGCAATCAATAATTACAAAAATAATCGCCTCCTATTTCTCATACTCATCGTCACGATCTAGCCAGCTACAGCAGTAAGTTCCTTCTTAAAACGTTACTCCTCGCCTGTGCTGTTTAACAATTAATTATTCGGCAACGTCCGACGGCTCGAGTAGAAGCTTGTCGAACGTCCGACGGACGTTCGCGGCGGTCGATATCCATCGAAGAGAGCAGATACTTCCATTGGCCTCGAGTACGCTAATCCGTGCGTGTTCCTAACGGCCCGTCGAACACCGTTGACTCGATTAACAAAAAAGTCGACACCGGACGCCCCCCGTCGATCCGACGGCGCGTCGCAGGTTCACCGTCTCGGCGTAAACAATCACGCGACTGAGCCCAGTCGAGACTAAATTCGTTTCGGTGGCTTCCCAAGCGGTCGCGGGATTCACTCAGGCGGATCGAGGAAATATGGATCGTCGTTGGAGATCAACACGCAGGACAGATCGCCGCTGCCCGGGCACAGGTGGTTCCGTATCCTCTCCCTGGAGACTCGTAACACCTTGATCCCCGTCTCACGGCAATAGGCTTCCAGTAGGATCATCTGCAGGTGGCTAGCCGAGTCCATGTCTGTGTCGAACGGCACCAGGCAGATTGTGCCCTGGCTGTTCTCGCATTCTTTGGACGCCAGGGCCCGCAGCGTGGGCAGCATGCCGCAGGTTATGGTCCCCTTAGGGCAAGCATCTTTCTCCGTCCATAGCGGTCCACTAAAAGTTTAATTGAGAAATCAATTTCCTGGACTCAGAGTCTCAGACGTTAGGTACATAGTTAATCACCGTCATCCAAGTAAACACGTTGCGTACCGGTAACGAGAAATCTCGTTTTTATGTGAAGAAACTTAGCTGTAACTTTGCTAATTACCACGGCATTGAAGAAATATAAAATTTAATTCGAATCGATTCTCTACTTAAAATATATTACATAATGATATCCGAGTTTTTCTATGTATAGCGATACAAGTTGACTGAAAATTGCCATCAGAATTCAGTTTTCCGGAAAGTACGCAATGTGCACAACGAGCATAAATGTTACGTTCTAATTAAATATTGCTCTGTTATCGAATACTATATTGCAAACGAATAGTGCAATAGAATATGAAAATTTGTCTCTTTTAAGTTATAGCTGAGGATGTTTCTTCGCGTAAGTTCTAAATTATATTTCGGTGTGCATGGTAATTAGCAAAATGACTCAGTAGAAATTACTGATGCTACTTGGAATTTGAGAACGATGAGCCCACGAGGCGTGACCGGTTAACTGGCTTATTTCGCGAATACACAAATATTCAATAGAAATGTAAGTTTACAGTGACAGGTACGTGACGCAATACAGCGCAAGAGTTATCGCCAAGAGAAAGTTGCCGATTAACGGACGAAAGTTTCAAATTCTGAAGAACTGTGAAAACCGAGAACGATCTATAGTCTCTCCGACGCTAGAACCGGCCACGTTTCTTGGAAGCGGCGCGACCAAGTGTCAGAGCATAACGTACCTTTCGGACACCGTGGAGCCGTACGCGTGCAAGCTCTGGCAGCGAGTCATATCCGTGAGTATCTCTTCTTTCTTCGGCGTTCTGGGGTTCCTCCCGGGCGTACCTCGTTTGCACACTTCACTGAACGTGGGAATTTTCTCGGCTGTGATTGCCAGGTTATCGCGAGGAACACACTGCTCGTCGATTCTCCACTGATTCACTGAGATCTCCGCTGTTCTCCGTTCGTCCGACGGGCACAAGTCACACGGCTCTGCTTACGCAACGGACGAAAGTTTCCCGTGTTCGGCTCGAAGCTATCCGGCACGATAAAGGGTTCTTTGCTGTTGCGCAGTTGCGAAGTTAACTGTGCGGAGCTCTGGGAACGAGTGACCTCGGCGGTCGGCGCGTGCCGCTTTTATACGCGCGCCACCGCCACCGCCGCGCCGCCTCACCGACGCGCGGATATTCCAGATAAAGCGCGGGGCGGCGAGCTTTTTATCGACACTCCGAGCAGCTTTACCGAGAAACGAAGTAACGCGAAGGACAAAAGCTTCCTGGTACTCGGCCGCACGCGACTACGCGACCTTTCTCAGCTTTCGAAGCGTTTAACCCTTTGCACTCGAGCGGCGCCTTTTGATCGCCGTTTGATTTGAAGAAAGTGATGAAATTTAGAATTCAATATCAGATTTTGTATGATGTGTCGATGTATGGAGCATCGAAATTAAATAGTTATGTCGCTTAATTTTTGCAAGGTGTTTCTTTATGTTGTGAAACATATTGATGTCTTGTAAAGTAATGAATATTTGTTGAAATATTCTCGAGTACAAAGAAATGGTTATTTCTTATTTATGTTACTATTTTAATTTCGACTATTGTCTGAGTTGTCATCGCTGCTGTCCATTGTCTTTATTGCAGATGCAAGAGTGCTTGAACCCTTTGCGGTCCAAAGTGCTCTTGGTTTCTCACTTTGAAGTTCAAATCGACGTCAGTTCATTCAACGCACTCTAACCCTTAGCACTCTAGATGGTTTTGTAATCTGTCAGCAACTGCAGCTAATTTTTATAGTACCTCCAATGAAAATGGAAAATGCTATAATATTCCTTCAATCTTTTCTTTCCATTCTCAGTGCAAAATTTGGATGTATGGAAAATCGAATAATTTTAGGGTAGTTTCTTTGATTCATTAAAATATTCAATATTACAACTGGTGCAATATTGGAGCCTACAGAGTGCAAAGGGTTAATATGACGCTCTATTCATAGAAAAAAATTAACCCGTTGCACTCGAGAGGTGACTCTCAGTGACGACACGATTCGATACAACAAAACTATTGAATATTTAATATTTCAAATAGAAGTTTGAATTGCTACGTGAAATATTTGAATGAAACACCTCTGTTGCTTGATTTATCTATAAATTATCGTTAAATTAGTTTAACACAGTTAACTGGCTAATGAAAATATTCTTTTCAGGATGCCAGCAGCATCAACGCATCCTTCAGCGTTTCCCCAAGTTTTAGGCTGAAAAAATCGCGCCGCGTGCGAGCGCGTTCGGCCAGCCTACTACTATCGCTGATCGAAGTCGCAACGAACTAGACCGCGTGGAACGAGAGGAATTCCGACGCGATCCGCAGGAAAGTTGCCACGTCATGTCTAACGATTCAGCGGAGTCGTTCCGGGCCGCTCGGGGAGCTGCGCGTAGACAGTGTCCGGGTCAGGGACTTCCTGCGTCCGTTCACAGAAGTTGTACCGACCCGTTGTGAAAGATTCGCCTCTTCGGCGCGTACCGGGTGGAAGAGACAGGGGTGAAGAGGGAGGAAGGTGCGTGACGCAGCAATTCTCCCGGGCAAACTGGTTTCACTGCGTGCGGAACGTTAGGCTCGCGGAATTTCTGGTCTAACCGACTCTGCCCTGTTCCTTTGCGACGCAATCGAGACGAATCGACCCTTTGCGGACGGACGTCGGCGTTTCTGGGAGATGAGGTGTTCGTATTTGGAAGACTAAGTCGCAGAGAAATGATTTAACCCTTTGCACTATGAGCAATTTTTAATATAACTTTTCAGCAACTCCGAATCAGTTTTAATATGAACTATCAGCTACGAGCGTGGCTCTGTAAAAGATTTAAGACTCTGTTTTGTTATTAAAAAACAGCGTATACATTTTAACGTTATGTTTGACTAAAAAGGAAGTTGTAAACTTATCTTAGAATGTCGCCGTTGCGGCGACAACGGAGTGCAAAGGGTTAATTGCTCTGGCAGCAAGAGAGCAGCTCGTAGTTTCCTTTTTTCCTGTTAATTAATTGATATTTAAATTCGCTTGTTGAAGACTTTGTAGATTTCAAAGCGTCTTCGTTCAAAGCAACCGAGTCATTTAGCTCGACCTAACTTTTAGAATGCTTATAAATGTTACTATTCAAACACTATTGGCTTTCTATCTACATTTCAGAACACTTCTAATCTTCGTTTGCTTGTAACGCAACAATCGATGATAGAGAAGCAATTTTTGCTTGGAAGCTTTTCACTAGAAGCATTAGACACTCCGATCGAACATACGACACTGAAACGAACTAATCAGAAATGCGTCAATTAAGAAACAAAGCTTTATAGAAACACTTCACACAAAACTGAATATTATAACACTTTGTAATTATATCAAATCAAATGACTGAGAGTCACCTCTCGAGTACCAAGGGTTAATTTAGACTTGAAAGCATCAACATTCAAGCCACTCATTCTTAAAATACCATTTCCAAGCATTCCAAAAGTGTAGTTGGTAGTTTGTAGTCTTCGCAATGACTCCATTCCGACGGTGTAAAGCAAGAGATTCCAATACCTTTGAAAGCTACATACATCTTTCCCATTTGTCGCTAATAATCGTCGATCCGAGACGGTGAACCACACCGCGAGACGGATCGATGACACGTGTCATTGTCAAGAGCTACCTATGCACGTACCGCGTTGTGTGCCGAGCCATGATGCAAACAACAACGTCTGAACCCGTTCGGTTTCATCAGCCCCGGAATCGAACTGGTTTGTCCCGCTGATAACCGGCCACGGGAATCGCGAGGGAATCGTGAAAAGTCGATATTTCGCATCTGTTCTTTCGTCTCCAATATCTTTTGTACACAGATACAGTGAATCGACGATGGCCGATATAAACCGTCCGTCTTTGTCCGACCAACGTAATCGTAGTTCCCTTTTAAACCCTAATAATAGTGATAATAACAATAATAGTAATCATAATAAGCGAATCGATCTGCTCGACCAGGGGCGAGCCGCGAAGTTATAATTAAATTGAACGCATGTAACGAGCCGCCGTAACGATTCTATTTTAACGACGGCACGCTGGAAAGTTAATTCGTTGCGTAACCGATCGTCGCATTTTTTTATAATAACGGGTCCCGCAGATCCTTTCGAATTCCAGGACGTGGAAGCGGTCGATGGAACCTGTAACTTTCGATGGAATTTCTTTTGTCAACCGTTACGATTTTCTTTGCGACTAGATGCAGTGGTTTTATGTGACTGTTAACGATTTACTGTTAATTAATGATATTATTTACTATTATTTAGTATTGATGATATTATTCACTGTTATTTACTATTAATGATATTCACTATTATTTACTATTAACCCTTCGCACTCGGAAGTTTCTCACTAGAAATATTTGGACATTTTCTGATGAAATATAGACGACATTGTTTGAAACTAATTTAACGATAATTCACAGATATATTAAGCAACAAAGCTATTCTATTTAAATATTTCACATTGCAAAATGTCATTTCGATTTAAAATACTGAATATTGAACTTCATAGTTTTGCTGTATCAAATCAAGTGGTGACTGATGGTTTTGTAATTTATCAGCAGCTGCACTAATTTTTATGGTATCTCTAGCGAAAATTACAAATGCTATAACATTTCTTATATCTTTTATTTTTCTTAGTGCAAAATTTGGATGTGTGGAAAATCTAGTAAATTTAGGCTTAGAAAATCTAGTAAATTTCTTTGATTCATTAAAATATTCAATATTACAACTGGTGCAATATTGGAGCCTACAGAGTTCAAAGGGTTAAATGGTACAATTGTGATACTACAAATAAATATAGAAAAAATGGTTAAAACAGGTTGCAATAAAATAGAATGTCGAGTCTGACTCGAGGACTGCTAAGGGTTGACTTTCTCGAAAAGATCGTTTTCGCGTTTCATTGTTGACGCTTTACATTTTTGTTTCAGCTTCGAACGTGTGCTGGATAGTGGGGACTCGAGCCTCGATCGGTCAGCCACCTTGGCTCGAGAGTAGACGCGGCTGCGAGCGGGAATCCCCGAGTCCTTAAGCAAGGGGAAATTGGAGACTGGACTGTCCGCCTTCGGATTATTCCTCTGCAGCAATGATTCTGGGTAACCGGTCCGCTAAAAATAGCGCGAAAGCACGGCCGTGTTTGCACGAGACCGTTCACCGCGATGACAATGCATCTATCGTTAGCAGCATCCTCGATTATCACGTGCCTTCTCTCGATCTGCTTTTCTTAGCTGTCGCGCGAATGTTTATTTATGTTTATTTATCATGCGCTGACGTTTTTGTGAATGGGAACCGAAATCAAAGGCTGGCTTCGAGTTTGTACGGACCTGATTCTCGTGCGTGATTAACCCTTTGACCTCTGTAGACTCCAATATTGCACTAGTTGTAATATTAAATATTTTAATGAATTTTAAGCAGACTACCCTAAAATTATTAGATTTTCTATTGTGAATTATTAGATTTTTATTAACAGATCGAAGGAATGTTGCAGCATTGAAATTTATAAGCCACATTGCAATGAATTTAACGCTTTGACCTCTGTAGGCTCCAATATTGCTCCAGTTGTAACGTTAAATATTTTAATGAATTTTAAGAAGACTACCTTAATATATATAACATTGGTTATAACATTGGTAGTTTTCAGTAGGACCACCATCAAAATTGGTAGTAGCTGCCGACACTTTATGAAACCATACGGAGTGCTAAGGGTTAAACGAACGGATTCACCCGTATGCGATATTAGAGAATATCTATTCGAACTCTCGAAAAGCATGTTCTTATGTAACAGCTTTTCTAAGAAATCGCGAACCGGTTTATTGAACTCCGATTACGGCGATAAGCCATTGGCTAACCGTAATCTCCTCCGGTTCCAATTCGGAATTACCGAGTGTACAGAAAATTTCATATAAACGAACATTCGATGATCTAGCCGTAAAACGATCCGTCTAGTAATCCGACGCTTCTGAAAGCTACAGAATGATCGACGTGCAACTCGCATAATTTCTGTCTCCCATTGCGAGCGTCGCAAAATATACACGTGCATAATTCAAGAAAACAATCGTCAGTCAATTAATTAATAAAAGGATGATAACAATTCCTTACTCGATGTCCAAAATTATCAACTCGTTGCAAAGATAAGAATCGTTTCTTGGGACGTTAATTGAAACGTCGTCTTGTACTTTCAGAATAATTCGTTCAACGACCCCGTGTTACGTATAGAAACATTTTCGACAGTCGTGCCCGAAAATTGAAAACCGTCCGTCCAACTATAGGAATTCGGACGAGGGATTACTGGAAATCTGGCGGGCCGTTCGTGAGAAACTCGGTGACGTAAAATGGCGCAATTTGCCCCCGCCCCGCGTAATCCAAACGTTCGGCGACCGTCGAACGCACAAAGAAGAAGACAGAAATATTATCTTATCGGCGCCAGAGTCTTGGGAACGGAAAGGAGAAAAAAAAAATTGGAATTCTTCATTATCTTACTCATAAGATTGCGAGTCGTGATATCGTTCCGGGAAGACGGCGTTATCTGCAGCGTTATCGTCGAAACAATAGTTCCACGAGCGTTACGGAATTAGTAAATACACTCGTTGACCAAATTAATTACAAAACGAAGAATATGATGTTTCGTGGTAAGTTTAAAAAAAAAGCGGAGAAAACCGGTTTGGCCAACGAGAGGTTCGAACGGATCGAACTTTTTTCCCGGATAATTCACCGGTTATCCGAGTAAACGGAACGCGGGGAAGCACAAGGCGAAACGGGAAATAATGACTTTTTCCCTCTCGACGTTATATTCTCGGACGGTATCTCCTGCCGCTTATCTGCGCCGATTTTATCGGTTTGTAATATACACAAACGAAGTGTCGCGACACTTGGAACGTTTAGGAAATTATCGCGATAATTGTGCAACGATCGGAATACGGCGAATCAAATTTAAGTAAATCTCGAAAGCGATGGCCTTCCGACGACTACGAAACGTCGAGATTAACGATCGGATGGAATTTTATATTTTTCGGTTAATTTCGAGGTTGATCGGTGTTGGCAAATTCTCGAGCGAAAAAGCGAGAGAATTGCGCAGCCTGGTCAGTTCCCCGTATCTCGAGCTGTTAAGCACCTGTATCAGGCCACGCTCATCGGAAGCCGATTTATATTTAGACCGGTTCCTGGAACCAATCTTCTTATAGAAATCTTTTGTTTAGGCTACGCCGCGATCGGGCCGAAAGCGTCCTCGGTGTTCCGCGGAAGCGTCTGGCGGGCTTGGAAACACGTCATTGGCTCGCCGCGGCTTTTTCGGGGGACCGTCGGATGGGAACCAGACTTGGTAATGAGTGGCGATGGGTACTTGAACTCTGAGTTCGGAATAGTCGAGGATTTTGGGGACTGTCGAAAGTTGAATCAATTTGAGTAGGGGTTCAGATTTGCTGGAGGTGGAGACTTTGGAGAGTTTGAGGGTTTTGAGGTCTGGTGACCTTTTAGGCTTTAAGTTTTGAGATTTTGGAGGTTTTCGGAACTTTGAGACTTTTTAGAGCTTAAGACTTTCGAGACTTTCGAAACTTTGAGACTTTTTAGACTTTGGGACGTTCAGAACTTTGAGGCTTTTTAGATCTTGAGACCTTTAAAATTGTGAGAGTTGTAAGACTTCAAGACTTTTAATACTGTGAGGCTTTTTAGACTTTAAGATTTTCGAGACTTTCGGAACTTTGAGACTTTCGAGACTTTCTAGACTTCCAGACGTTCAATACTTTAAGACTTTCGAGACCTACAGAACTTTGAGACTTTTTAGACTTTAAGACTTTCAAAACTTTCGAAACTTTGAGACTTTGAGACATTCTATACTTCGAGACATTCAAAACTTTGGGACTTTTTAGACCTCAAGACCTTTAAAATCTTGAGAGTTGTGAAACTTCAAGATTTTCACCACTGTGAGATGTTCTAAAGTCCAACCCTTCCAAGTCTCTGGAACTTTCAGACTTCCAGACATTCGATACTTTAAGACTTTCGAGACTTGCAGAACTTTGAGAATTTTTAAACTTTAAGACTTTCAAGACTTTCAAAACTTTGAGACTTCCTAGATTTCGAGACTTTAAGACACTCAATCGCAGGATACCGAATCCTATTTAAAGTGATCCGAATATTTCGCAATGTTCTATCCATTTGAAACGATTAAAAATCTTGATAATTCCTCGCCAGGTACGAGCGATCGCGAGGAACACGGAGATCTCGAGAGATCACATGACGCCGGAGATCGGATTGCATCTGCTAACGCCTAATTGCCACTTGTACCACGCGCCGTTCTTGAACGCGCTGGAAGAGGACGAAGCGAGGAAGGCGGTGTTCACGGAACCCTTCTGGTCGATTTACTGGCCAGGCGGACAGGCGTTGACGAGGTTTATTTTGGACGAGGGAAAGTCTCTCTTCTCGGGATCCGCGAAAACGAAGGTTTTGGACGTGGGATGCGGCTGCGGCGCCGCCGCCATTGCCGCGAAACTGGTCGGCGCGGGAATAGTCGTGGCGAACGATATAGATAAAGGTACGGTGTGAAAGTTAATTGGGTCAGAACGTGCTCAGAGATTGATCGGTGTAACGATCAATTATGTAATAGGCACATATTACAAGAAAACCAGCGGAACAGCTATATCGATGTTGTTATCTGGATTATCTAGAAAGAATGTTGACTCATTGCCTACCACGGGAACCTCGAGTGTTCTATGTATCGCTTATCCTTTCGTCGCAGAGATAAATAGAAACAATTATTAATCATTTCGTGTACTTCCCAGTCACTCGAAAACAGTTGTAACAAAGAGATTAACGTCGAATAGAAATAATTAATAACGCGACTGAATGATTAACATTAGGTTTACGAATATTTATCGCACAGTAAGTTCTACTGCTCTTAGGGAAATTGAGATTCGTTCGATTACCTTCTGATAATTAGAGATTTAAGCGTAGGTAATTAGGATACATGTTCGTACAGCTGGAAGATCACTCGATAACGCAACGTCCAACGTTCAGTTTTATAATTGCAAATGCTTACGTGTGACTCTATCAGCGATTAGTAAATCAGTAATCGAAAGTATCAGCAATTTAGAAACAAAACCAACAGAGAATCGGCTGAGAAAGTATCGAGCACTTTTCCCGTCGCGACCGGTCAACTAACCGGCTGTAAAATCAAGAGAAACAAGTTAAATGATAAATGTTTTGCAGTGAAAACAGACAAAAGGAAAGGCAAGGATTGAGAAACTGAGCGATCGGACGATATAGGAAGTGATATTAACCAATTAAAAATTAGTTGCAGTTGCTGATATATCACAAAACCATCCGGAGTGCAAAGGGTTAACACCAAAACCATCGGAGAGGTCAAATGACCCATGCCTGATGTCTTCTTTGTGCAATTATTAGGAAGGTAACAAATGTTTCTCTGAGAAATTATTAAAGAAATTCATTTACTACGCAAATTGAATTGTAAATCAATTGAAGTCCGAACAGATGCAGTCTTGGAGTTTCTATAGCGAAATTTTCAAAAGTCAGTCGAAGTGCTCGGTAGTTTTACTGTTAACTGGTGCAATATTGGAGCCTAGAGAGTTCAAAGGGTTAATTTACCAGACGTATCCTGCAGTCTCGCGCGGGATTTCCGCCGGTTCGTCTGGGTTGCGTCGGGTTCGTTCCGAGCGGAGCCGGTTCTTCACCGGGAACTCCCTTCCACGAGCCAAGATAACTGCGGGAACTTCCAACGATGGAGGCCGCGTCGCGAGCCAAGACAATAATTGCGTTTCACTTGCAACGAGGAAACGCGATACCTTCTGCGATGCTTCTTCCCTGCTCGCGATTTTGCATAATCGCGAATGTTGTCAACGTTCCTCCGCAACATAGTTTCCCAGGGAATTCTCCGCAGCCTCGATTTTGAATAACCGCTCTCGATCGAAGCTGCAGCTGCTTTCCTCGCGAATATTATCAACGTTCCTTTGTAACATTGTTTCCCTCGAGCCAACGGCGTTGAAACCGGTTTCGAACCAATCCGCTTCTATAATTACATTTTCGGAGAAACGAGATAACGGCCGGTCTTCCGCTTTCCTCGTAATCGGCGGCCACGTTTTCCGTGTCTCGTGCGAACCCGAACCGATAACTCAGCCCGGACACCTCCCACCGTTGATACGCGGAATCGTTTTAATTCTTCGTTAACGAACGCTTTTTCCTGTACGGAATTCCGCGACGCCGTAATTCGCTCAAGCTCGCCCCGGAATCCGTGGAATTTTCACGTAACCGTCCCTCGCCGTTGGAACGGCGCTTTATATATAGAATCGCCGCCTCTCCGCTGATTGGTAAAATATTCTTCGTCTTTCATTCATCGGCTGAGCGAATATTTCCGTGGAATACTGAATGACTTCTACTTTTAGCAACGAGAGCAATGGCGACGGAGAGGGAGCGAGATTTTACTTTTCGAGGAAAATTAAGAAAAACGGAATCTTCTACATAGAATTTGTCAAGCTTGATCACAATAGTCTCAATTATTAATTTTCAATTATTTACGTGTTTGTCGGTAGTTCATAGTGTTTCTAACTGGATGAACTTTAACCCTTTGGCTTACTTTACGTCTACTAAGCACGTGTACCATTTCACTAGAGTTTCATTTCACTAGTTTGGAAGAAATGCAACGAAATTATACATTCTGCTTCAAGTGTGAAACTTCATTTGGAGATGATATATTGATAACACTAGAACTACCGAGCATTTGATACCATTAAAATGTAATCGCTACGAATATTGTAGCACAGTTTGCTTTGATCCGTGGGTAATGAACAACATCGATTGTTGTTGGGTTTAGAAATTGTTGAGTTAATTCTTTCGTAATCATTGAAAGCATATAAATGCTTCCTGAAGAAATGATTGAAATAGTTGATTTATTAACCCTTAGCACTCCAGATGGTTTTGTAATCTATCATCAACTGCAACTAATATTTATTTTATTTCCTGGTGCAATATTGGAGCCTACAGAGTTCAAAGGGTTAATATACAAATTAAAGTACAACATAACTGACATCTTAATCAACGCACTTCTACAGTTTCAATGAAAGAATGTTTGAAAATCGGTTCAACTGCTCGGCAGTTCCAGCGTTAAAGATCTACGCATCAGCTGGCGTCGATTTTCTTTCGCAAGGTGGATCGAAGCCAGCGATCGCGAGAAGAAAGTCAGAAATGTGGGTCAGGCCCGACGGTTTTTCCCCGTTTCGCAGAGAGACGACCGGCCGCCGGAAGGGTCCGGCAGCTCGTGCGTCAGTGAAAGGCTGCCCACTTCTGGGTACCACGCTCGCTGCATTCTAAATTGATCGGGCTCTGACGCAGCGGCGTTACGTCGGGCTTAATTAATCCTATCTCCGCCGGCGGTCGCCGCGAATTCGACGTAGCTCTGACGATTCGCTGCGAGCGAGCCGAACGGTTCGACCGAGGATAGCGATACTTGGCAACAGGTATATTCGCGCTTTCCAATCGTCGCGCGAGCAGCTAATTGGTCCGATCGGTTGACGCGTTTCGTACTGGACCGATTTTTAGATGCTTTAGTACGATTCAATTGTTTCGCTCTTGACCTGTGCTGAGACAACCCTTAGCACAAAATGATTTGATTACGACAGCAAGAGATCAGCTCGTAGTTTCCTTTTTTACTATTAAGTAATTGATATTTAATTTAACCCTTTGCACTCGGAAGTTTTTCACTAGAAATATTTCAACATTTTCAACTTTAAAGCATAGTAATCGATGAGAAGAAATACTATTTCATTTGTAGTTGAAAGAACTGCATGGTATTTGTATTTATGAAATTTTCTTTAAAATCTTCACGAACCCCATACAGTATTATAAGGCAAGTTAATAGGAAAGATTACTGTAACAAACACGTGGTTGATCATTTACTCTACCAGGCGACCGTCGACCTTAAACGGAAAGTTCACTTCAAAGGTAACTCGAGTATTTGAAGAATTTCGTGAACGCTTGAATCGACTTTTCATATTTAAACAAAGACATATTTTTTAATACATATTTTCCATCTTGCAGAAGTCGAAATGATAAAAGTGACTTCAAGGGTAAGCTACGTTACACATTTCACAAATTTCCCATGAAAGTTTCAATGGCTGGCTCAGATCTAACTCCGTAGAAGTAGTTTTCCAGGTCTGGGGACTATCCTGAATTTCTCAGTGCAATCAAGAATTCACTCGGCCGAGCTCCAGCTGGTGGCAGCTTTCTCCTCAGGATTGGGGAGCCGAAGATCCGACGCGGTTCTAGGACACGCGAACGTGGCTCGGGTCGCGTGGCCACGAAGAATCGTGGCGATTGCATAATCCCGATCATCCTCCGTTGGATCGCGAGGCTGGCTGCCACGATCCGTGCGCCGGTGAAAGTGAACTTGAAGAGGCCGCGTGAGATACCGTCCGTCCGACCTGTTCCTGTCCTCACGAGGAATTCCATCGCGAGACCTTGGCTCGGTTTGGCTCGCGTGAATCGGGCCGCGCACGAGCGAGTCGACGCGTCCGAACGGGACACGAATGTATGTAGTTCACGGTAGATAGAAGGGATTGACACTCGCGGACGTGAATGTAGCATTGATCTCCATTGTGATGGAAAATGACATGAATGATGTAGCATTGAAATTTATAAGCTATATTGTCATGGATTTAACGCTTTGAACTCTGTAGGCTCCAATATTGCTCCAGTTATATTAAATATTTTAATGAATCAAAGAAACTAGCATAAAATTATTAGATTTTCTATTAATGCAGTTGCAAAATGCAAAATTAGTTGCAGTTGTTGATAAATTACAAAACCATCTGGAGTGCTAAGGGTTAATTCTATGCAGCCTTAGTTCTTTGAAATTATCATGCACTTTAACCCTTTGCATTTGGAAGTTTCACTGTACGAACACTTCTTTCTTTAGTTTTACTTGTTTTTCGTTTAGCTAGTAAATAGTTGAGCTACTGAATTGAAAGAGTTCGAACTTTTGCATCGACTCAATGGTTGTTTAACATTGTCTTTTATCAATCGCGACTGGCATTGTTTTGGAGAACTGGAATAGATTAAATTCGATTTCAATTGATAATCGTTGTTGGGTGTATGGATTCTATATCGATTTGATAACCGTGATTTATCCATTTCGAGTCTGCATCCTGAGAAAGTGTTGAATGGCTTCTCCGAAATTGCCGTTCGAGTGTTTACGTTGATAAGACGGAACGCCTCTCGCAAAACAGGATTCCTCGATCCGAGCAAAACGAATCCTTCGTCGCTCGGGATTTCCGCGTCAGCTGGGAATCTCTTAAGCGCACCCGGAAAACTGTCTGTAATTCCACTGTTTTGATTCCGTCGTTGCATGTGCGTCATTGTCTCATTGTTTCCACGATTAAAACGTCCAGAATCATCTCTCGCTTTCTGATATTCCCGCTGGCATAATTTTATGAACAGCGTAGAATCATTAATGTCAGTTATCTAACATTAAGATATAAAAAGCTTTGTTCCTCAATTTACTCGTGATTTCTCTTCGCGTTCGTTCCAAAGAACATCCTCTTTGTCTACCTAGGAAATAGCAAGGAAATTCTAACGCAATACTTCCGAGTGCAAAGGGTTAAATCTGTGTTTGCCTTCCAATGTTCGAGTGATTTTCTCTAATACGTTGAGACAGAATGTTTGTCATTAACTCGTCGCACGTAATTATACGTCATTAGCAATCAAGTGATCTAGAGAGTTGGTTCAAAGTGCATCCACGCAGGTTCCAACTGCACAGCGTGTCGACCACGTGGATCGGAGCGCGCGTCAAAATGGCGCGACTCCCGTCGAGCGTTATCTTATCCTGCGACGGATATTCATTGAGCACGATCGTATCGGTATGATTGCTTTCAAGGAAAATTATGATCGTCGATCGGATTAACGTGTTGCGTTCGTATTTCGAGGATTCGCGTCTATTCGCCGATCTTTATGCGTTTCTCGTTGTCGATAACCCGAATGAGACGTAGTTGTTCCTGTTATAGTCTCGCGACGAGAACGTTGACGATTTCAAAGTAAACGGAGGAACAGCGACGTCATTGGAACCGTTGACAGCTTAACACGTTCCGTGCCGCGTGGGGCGTATGCGTATAATACCAAATAATTTACCAAAGTTTACCATTATAAATATATATGTAGCCTGGAAGGCCAGGAACTTTTGAGCGCTACAGTAATGATATATATATTGATATATATTTATAATTATAAATTATATAATATATATAATATATATAATTTATAATACCAAATGATTTACTAAAGTTATATATATATATATATATATATATATATATATATATATATATATATATATATATATATATATATATATATATATACCAAATAATTTACCAAAGTTTACCATCAGTTTACCATTAGTTTACCAAATGATATTTATGAAATTCAACATTCACGTGAGCTTCTTTCGTTAACACTGTAGTAATACCAAATAATTTACCAAAGTTTACCATTAGTTTACCAAATAATATTTACGAAATTCAACATTTACTTCAGCTTCTCTCGTTAAGACCGTAGCGTTAACAACCAGCCGGTTCTTACAAAAATGATAACGTATCCGGTGCATTACGCAAGCGAGGCTATCGATATTGAAAACAATTTCGGAGATGGATCGGCGCTCCCGCGATACAACTAATTACAAAATAAAAAAAAAATTAGTCAGCTGATACGGCGGTTCAAGTGTTAACCGTCAATCCCGACCGCACGCGAACCGATCTGAATCGGTACCCAACCGGTTTCTCGCCGCGTCCCGCGCCCGATAAAACCGGTTGGATCGGGAACTCGTAACGGTTTATAAACAGTAACGTTGATTTTGTAACGAATTCCCTTGTTCCACAGTTAACGAACGCCGACGCACGGTTACGCGTCACTCGGGGATGCGTAATCGCGGTAACGAGCGTTTGTTGCGCAACGCGGAGTTAGTTTCCATCGGCGTTTGTCTCCTCGATAACCCCGGGACTGAAGAACCTTAACGCGTTCCGTGCCGGCACCATTTTTTTTTAACACTTTCCCTTCAGGCCGCTTTGCAATTATATTGTTTTGTTTCTGGAGTATGCATTGAAATGATTAAAATGATGCAAAACTCGTAACTGTCGAGAAGAGGGTGTATAATTTAAGACGCGTAGCACAACGAAGCAATAAATTAATTTTTTTAGGAATTGGTTTAACGAATACCTGGCTGATGATATGTAATTTATATTATTTGGTATTATAAATTATATACATATAATTATATTGTTAATTATTAGAATTTTATTGAGAGATCAAAGGAATTCTATAGAAATTTATAAGCCACATTGCCATGAATTTAACCCTTTGAACTCTGTAGGCTCCAATATTGCTCCAGTTATATTAAATATTTTAAGGAATCAAAGAGACTACCCTAAGATTATTAGATTTTCTATTGTTAATTATGAGATTTTTATTAAAAGCGAAGGAATGTTATAGCATTGAAATTTATAAGCCATGAATTGCCATGAATTTAAACCTTTGAACTCTGTGAGCTCCAATATTGCTCCAGTTATAATATTATAACTTTGGTAAATTATTTGGTATTACAAATACCAAATTATATATATATAATTTATAATACCAAATGATTTACCAAAGTTTACCATTATAAATATACATATAGCCTAGAAGGCCAACAACTTTGGAGCGCCACTGTATCTCCCAATCATCAATCGTCAAGCCTCTAATTTCCGAGATCTAAACAAACGAGCATCAATGATTCCAAGAGCACCAGCAACAACGATGCAATAAACGTCGGTAGACGCAGCGTTGGCCGGTCCAAGCGGTTTTCCTTTGGAGTCCACGGAAGTCGGACTGCGCAAAGGATTCCCGCGACCGCCGGTCACGCACGCGTTTGACGCATGGACCTAATTCGCATGATGCATGGAAGAACGTCTTTGATCGCCGTATGCACCTGTGTGCTTTCAGTTGCGTGCGTAGCCGCCTCGATGAACGCGGCGTTGAACCACGTGGACCTGCAGGTGTCGCAAGAGAATCTGTTGCAACGACCGGTTGGGAATCTCGCGGACGTCATCTTCGTCGGGGACATGCTGTACGACGAGGAGATCGCGGTGACGTTGGTTCCTTGGCTCGAGGAAGCGCGGGAACGCGGGACACGGATTTATTTAGGGGATCCCGGGAGACACGGTTTGACCGAGGACTTGAGGAACCGTTTGAGATTAATTAAAAGTTACTCGTTACCGGAAACCGTCAAGAGAGAGAATTACGGTTACGATAAATGCGATATCTGGGAATACGTTGGCTAAGGAGACTGTTTGCAGATTGCGTACCGGTAGTGAGAAATCTAGTTTTTAGACACTTAGCTGTAACTTCGCTAATTAACGCAGCATTGGAAGAAATATAGAATTTAATTCGAATTGATTATGTATTTAAAATAGATTATATAACAATGTGATGTCTGAGTTTTTCTATGTATAGTGATATAAGTTGATTGAAAATTGCCATCACAATTCAGTTTTCTGGAAATAAGTCGGTACCCAATGTGTTCTTTAATGATTAAATACTTCTGATTGCAGATCGAAGATTACACTGGCGTGGCGTTTGAAGTTTTGAGCGGAGAATTGCTCGATTGATAAAATGCTGGCTAATCTTTTAAACACTCCTTCATCTGATGGATTCTGATGGATTCTTTGTGATATATTGAAGCACTTTGCGGTGTTATTAATTAACCCTGGGAAGACTAAGCCTCGAGACGACGCGAGACACCTGCGTAGAAGAATAATTCTCTTTACTGTTTTCGGGAAGAAATGTCTTCTTCTGTGTCGATTTTGAAGATTATTGCCTAATCAGATTTTGGAAGCGTTATAAATTAGAGAAGCTTTTAGTATCTAACCAAGACTAGCGATACATTAACACTAGAACTATCAAACCGACCAATCTCTTCTTTTACAGTTACTGTAAAAGTACAGACGCTTCTTTAAGAAATCATTAAAGTGGTTTAGTGATACCTAAACTGAAATACAAGCCAATTGAAATCTGAAATTCTGCAAAAATGCACCCTGCATATTTGAAACATTTACTCCAAGAGTCAACAAGCTAAGCGTAAGCTCTTGCACTAGAGAATAGTTTCCCAACGAATGTTCATTATTTTCTGAACAAGTGTCAATGATACCTTTTGCAACTATCAAAGACATATATTGCATACATTAAGGGGTGGCTGATGTGTTGACACAGTATACAAAATTGAATACTGAATTGTTTCCCCAATGAATATTATTTTCTGATCAACTGTCAATGATACCTTTTGCAACTAACAAAGACATATTGCATACATTAAGGGGTGGTTAATGTGTTGACACAGTATACAAAATTCAATACTGAATTGTTTCCCCAATGAATATTATTTTCTGATCAAGCCTCAATGATACTTTTTGCAACTAACGTAAAGACATATTGCATAGATTAACTCTTTGCACTCAAGAGGTGACTCTCATTAACCACCTGATTCGATGCAATAAAATCATAAAATTTGATATTTAATATTGAACTGTGTATAGAGTTCGTATCAAAAAACATCGTTTTTGTCTAGTTAGAAAATGCTAAATATTTTTAATAAAATACTTCCGAGTGCAAAGGGTTAGGGGGTGGTACTGCTTATATCAATGTTCCGTGATTTGACACAGTGAAAACTCAATACTGAATTCGACACGTTATCATTATACTGGCTCAAATTAAATGGCGTCTCTCGAGTGCAAGGGGTTGACGTTCAATAGCCAGCAGCCTTGAGGAGTCCGCCCGCCAGTTTTCCTCCGGTTAACGATGTTATCGCGTCGGCCGCTGCGTCTGGCAGCGATCAGATCGCGTGGCCGTTTCAGAGTCGCTATAGTCGCACGATCGGGTCGCGTGATTAAATAATAGTCCTCGGCGTTTGTCATACGGCAGCGCGTGCTCGTTCGTAAACAACCCGCGGTGCCCGGATTTATGGCGCGCGCTCGGAGATTGCGAAACGGGGGCCGATAACGCGATCGCGGCATTGTACGCTCGTTCCGCGTACTATCTCGGACACCGAGCACCGGCCATCATCTTGATCGGCTGCGACGACACGCAACGCCGATCCCCTCTTCACCCGCGCGGTCAGCAGATTTTCTGTCGCCGCTTCGCCGTGAGTCACCGGATCATTATACAACCGCGGATTCCTCGAGCGATTAACACTTTGACTGTTGAACCAGCAAGAAGTCTCGCAAAAACCGAAGCGACGAATGGGAAACCTTGGGAAGAGTTCATTGTCACGAACGCACTTTGAACTTTGCGTCTCCATATGAATTACCGTTTTTGTATGAATTGATCTTAGAGTTTAGTAATCAAAGTAACACTAGGTTTACGGAATGCGTCAAATTGACGCACATTGGATTTTAGAAATATTATTTTGTGTTTACGCCGATTTTGATTGATCGCACTGATATGTACCCCGATTACCTACTATCGAATCTCCAGTTTTCAGAATCGAAATGAACGAGCATCATTCTTTTAGGAATAATAGAATGAAGACGATAAATGCCCGTGAACCTAGTGTTAACCGAAAGACTGTTCATTCTTTCATTTTCTTATTTAACCCTCTGCACTCGAGAATATTTTTCTCGAGAAAAGTTTCCCTAAATATCTCCTATTTTTCCTCTGTTTCTATCTTATCTTCAGCCGCCTAAAACTCTCACCTCCTGACTCATCCATGTACCTTGATCCTCGAGTCATACCCCTGGAACTCCGAATCATCCTCGCCCTATCTCACCCCACTACTCCTATTTTTTCTTTTAAAAGGGACTAAATCGACCCTGCGAGCAGACTTGGTTCAGCGCTGTCAAACCGTAACCATCGAAATTAGATCTTAGTCGTACACAGTGTAAAAGGCGGCCACACGTCGAAAGCCTTTATAATAAAACCTCCCTTGAAAGTAACTAAGCGTTGCGCTCATTTCCACGACCGGGAATACAACAGATTGACGCTTACCTGCTTGCTGAGGTAAGACTCCAGGCTCCCCTGGTGCACGACGGAGCCGGCCCTCAGCGACGTCACGTTCGACAGTTTGATTCTGCACTCGTACCGCGACCGATCTGCGAAAAGCGTGTTTCCCCGGCGCGGTTAGGCAATGGGGATCGGCGGGAGGCTCGACAGGGAAGGGAATAGGGTGAAGAAAAAATTGGCGGCTCACTGTTGTAGATCCTGGTGCCGTTCTTGCAGGCGCACGCCGGCTCGCCGTCCTCGAAAGGGCACTGCATTATGCAATTCTCCGGTCTGCATTCTGGGAACACGCAAACATTGACCTGGTGAAGCGCCGATTCCCATCAATGAGTCACGGTCCGGCCGCGGACGAGGGCGTGACTCATCGGGGAGTTATCCGAGCGATGCGGGGAACGCGTGTTCGATAGACAGAGAGATTTACCGGGATCCCAGGTGTCCAGCAAGCGAATCTGGCAGCGGCGGCCGACGAAACCGTCCGGGCAGTGGCAGTTCATCGCTTTCGCGCCGATTTGCCTGGAATCATATTAGATAGCGTATCAATGAGGAGTGAATCGTCGCCGATGCGGTACCAAACGAAGAATTTCTTATGCTTTTAGAATTAGTATGTAATACTTTAGAAGTACTGCAACGTGTCAAATAGATTCATTTCAATGTTTGTTTTACGGATATTGAAATAACGAAGATAACTCGAATTGTCGAATGAATTTTGTCTGTTCCTCTGGATACAAGAGTGAGATTCCAAATCACAGAGGAGGAATTGTTTTAATTGGTATAGAGATTAGAAATATGTCACTCTGGATGCTTGGTTATTCTAATATTGAAAGACTGGAATTATTTTAGAATTGCATAATGATCTTTAAAATTCGTTTAAATTTGCAGGTATTGAAATAACGAAGATGCTTTCTCGAATTGTCGAATGAATTTTGTCTGTTCCTCTGGATATAAGAGTAAGGTTCCAAATTCGAGGGAAGGAATTGTTTTAATTGATATAGAGATTAGGAATAAGTGACTCTGAATGCTTGGTTCTAGTATTGAGACTTTGGAATTATTTTAGAATTGCATAATGATCTTTAACCCTTTGAACTCTGTAGGCTCCAATATTGCACCATTGGGACCTAGCTTTTCAAAGGTCTATAGGCGTCGCGAGTTGCTGGTAATCAGTTGATATTTTTGATTGTAGTTGATGATTATAGGGAAGTTAGTGGGACTGACTCATATGCGTACTGATCTGATTATTTGTGATATTCTTTCTTGTAAGTGTCGATTTCTTGGAAATATTTAGTTTGTTGGATGGTATCTGTCAAGTCCACGGCTACCGACAAGTGGAAGAATTTTGCTTCGACCGGTTGACTTTAACCGGATTGATTGAGTTACTTTACTAAGAGCCAACGGTACGTTAATGCGACCAGTTATTGCCAGTTTTCTCCGTCGATTCGCGTTATTGGGTTTCATTTCTTGACGCACTGACGTCGGGAATTCTTTCAATCAAGACATGTTGACCGTCGAGTCAATTTGGCAGTTCGACGATGATCATCGGTTTTTCTTTGTGAAAAACAAGTGCTCTCTGACCCCAAAAAAAGAAGAAACGAGTGAATCCTCGAATAACTAAACAGAATATTATTAATTCTATCGAAAATTTCCAAAAATTCGGAAATATTAAAAAATCCACTTAATCGCATTGGCTTCTGATCGACTGATATAAGAAAGGAGCGATTTTCATGAAAGGGATAACAAAGGGCGAGTTTCACGGAGGCTCGTATTTTCGATCGAAATGGGAAGTGCGACGACACAGGAACGGCTTCACGATCGACCTACTTTTACTCGGTCGGGACAATTCAATCGAGTTATTGGTGCACGATGATCGTCATTAGTGGCCTCGGCTCGATGAAACGAACGAAAAGTTGGTATCAATCCAGCATCCAGCCATCGCAGAAGTAATTCAATCTGTCGCCATTACGATTTGAACCGCGAGAATGCGGATGTTCGTCGACGAGGCAGGGCGCATCCGATTAACTTTTCAAATATATATTTTCACGCGTATCTCATTTAGATAATGTCACTGATCTTTAGCACAACTTATATCTTTTAATATAGAATGAAGATAATGAACGATGAAAGGTGTGAATATTGAAACACATTTTATACGCATATTTTAGGAAAAGTGAAGTATAAAGGCGATTCAATTACGTTTCTATAGGAAATTCTAATCGAAATTTTGAAAACAGTCATTCGACTGGTCGCGGTAGGGATAGTGTTAATGAACCGATTACGAGCGACTAACGGCTTCAATAAATTTTTCAGAGCGAAGTCGGATCCTCGGAGATTCAGGTTAATAAATAATAGAAATATAATATTGATCTGTCGTACCTGCAGGTCCCTCCATTCTGGCAGACGGGCTCCTGTCTATCGTCGAAACAGAGGGGTCCCTCGTTGCAGTTCCTCCCGTTGAAGTCCTCGAAGCAGTCGCACCAGAAGTTGCTGGGGAGGATCAACAGGGGACCTCGTTATTTGTACACGTGACGGCGGGGGAGTTTAATGGATGCCGGTTGAACGAATGGAAGTCGAAGGGTTCTACAATTCAACCAGTTCACTGTGTTCGAGGATACTCGCCTTGTAACCCAAACTAATAATCACCGATTAATTGTCCATTCTATAACAAATTACTCATCTTTCTCAAATAACCTTGTAATTCTTCGTTTTACATTAGTGTCTTATTTTAACCCCTTAACTTGCACGCTAAACAGACCAAACTGTGAAAATAACAATGTGAAAGCAAAGAAAAAAGATCGTTTCATTGATACTTATCATTTATGGGATTGTAAGCTATAACACTTATTTATTCAAGAATAAAATATAGCCTTTTTCCATGGAACAAAAAATTGATTTTTTGGCCAGTTTTTTTCAAAAGAACTGTGCGTTAAGGGGTTAATGTTTAATCAGAATCTTGTATATTTATTTAATTGATCTTATCGCACGACTGAACTCCACAGTCAACTGGTTAAAATTGTTCACTGCTGTTCGATTCGTTGGATCGTCGTCTAGGTTCGTTTGCTTCAGCAATGAGCCAGTGATGACGGTGAAAACGGATGAGAGATCAATTAGACACTTTTAAACAGGTTCCGAAGGGGGTCGAAAAGAAACCGGGGTTCCTTGGAAGCGTCGAGCCATGAGTCAGCAAACTTTCCGCGGGCGAGCGCTATAGCTCCGCCGGTCGAACTTCTCATGAAGAATGCAAGCACGTGTTCCGGAGAGAAATGGGTCGCCTTCCGAGAAAACAAGAAGCTCGCTAACGGCACCGTCCAGATGAAACCGGCGAAAAGAGGTGGAATAATAATCCCGGCAAACGGCAAAGAAGCTTAAAACTATCGTTCAAGCGAATTCGTCTGGTTCCTGTGATATTTTAACTTCTCGAGCAGCCGATTGACGTTCAACACGTTTACCTCCACGAGAATTACGGTACCACTTATTCTTTCGTAACGAAGTCAATTAGAATTAATTAACTCGGCACCATGATGCTCGAGATAGAGTATTATTCGACCATTCACGTTACTAATAATAGAATTACAATAATATTAACCCTTTGCACTCGACAGTTTTTCACTTGGAATATTCTATACTTTCTGATCAGGTATAGACAAGATCGTTTGAAATGAATTTAACCAGAAATCATACGTAAATTAGGTAAAGCTATTTTCTTTCAAATATTCCACGCATCGATGCAGTATATAATGGCTAATGGTAAATACGAAAGTTTATAATTTTTCTGTATCAAATCATCTGGCGATTGGGAGTCAATAATAAATTCTCTGATCCAACGTCATTGAAGACAAGCAATATTTTCATTCCCTTGCAATTGCTCTAAAGAAAATTAAATGACTGGTTTTGATCTTTTTGTTTCGCAATTATTAACATCTTAAAAGCATTCAATAATTCAAATGATCTTGGAAATGAATAGCTTCATTTGAGTACTGTAATGAATGTCTAAAAAAAACTGACAATAAACTGACAATGACTTTGCACTCGAGAGGCGCCATTCAGTCGCCGTTTGATTCGACCCAAGAAAATGATAAAACTTAAAATTCAGTGTTAAATTGTTACATAACGCATCAGCATATGGAACATCGAAGTAAAATAGTTCTGTCACTTAATTTACGCAAGGTATTTCTTTATGTTAATTGTAAAAAATATCGTTGACATTTCATCAGAAAATAATGAATATTTGTTGGGAAAAATATTCTCGAGTGCAAAGGGTTAAACGCTCGGTAGTTCTAGTGTCAAGCATCGAAACTTACGCGATGGTATTGTAATTCTATTTAACCCTTTACTCCAGAGGCGCCTCTAAGTCACATGATTTGACACAGCAAAACTGTCAACTTTGATATTTAATACTAAACTTTGTATAATGCATCAATGTACGAAATATCGAAAGAAAATAGTTCTCTAATGCACAGAGAATCCTTAGAAAATATTGAATATTTCCGGTAAAAAGCTTCTGGAGTGCAAAGGGTTAACCCTTTGCGGACGAAGATTCTTTGAAATGTAGAAAACCTTCAACAGATGAAGCTAAATTGTATATTGATTGCTTAAATATCGAAATATGTACGAAATATCGAAAGAAAATAGTTCTCTTCCTCAATACATATAAGATTTCTTAGTTCAACCTAAGAAAATGCCTGTATCTCATTAGAAAATATCAAATATTTCCGGTGAGACACTTCTGGAGTGCAAAGGGTTAAAATCAAACAAGATCATCGACGCGGTTCCAGGAAATCGTCAATTCCCCAGTCCCCGCAGATCCATTTCACGGACGTGGGTATTTTCGCGAGGATCTGCGGCGCAACGGTGAATCAGCGAGAATTCGCTGCCATGTTTACGCGGACGCCTGTCAAACGACTCGAACAATGTACAGTGACAAATAAATAATAGTGCACAATAAATAATAGTGCACACCGTAAGAGAACACCAGAATATCTTTAACCCCTTGTCCTACAGCTACGAGTGAGACAAATGTATGTATTACTCAGTTCATTCGAATTCAAAATAAATATTATTCCTCTGTAATCAACTATTACACTTAAAAGGAAATATAGGCGTAACATATGCCTAGAATTTCTCTCTTTTTCCAATAAATTATTAACGACAAAGTAGCCGTATCGATCAGAGCTGAGAAAGAAATAGGCGAAGGGGTTAACGATGAAGAAGTACTGCTAATTCCAGTCAGTTCTAGCCCTATAAATCAATAATAACAATTTTTCACTATTCAGACTTTGCAAACGCTTGAGTACCAGATTGGGGAGTGTTGAGTTGAGCGAAGTGCAGCATGTCTATGAGGTTCGAGATGATAGTACTAATGTCCTCTATGACCTGCTAGACACTTTCAGCGTCATTTTCAAAATGCGCGGACGCACGCGGAAAGAAGCAGGAATGCGCAAAGATACGTGCAGATGGAAAAACAGGGGGCTCACGTGTAGTCCGCGGACAGCAGGCAATTTCCGGTGAAGGAGCAGCGTTGCACGGAGCAGGAATCCGGGTTCGGCTCGACCTCGGTCATCTGGTACGTGACGTTGAACCCGTACACGTCGAGGAGGTCGTCCAGCACCCGCACATGGTTCCCCTCGAGCTGATCGAGCTCGAACTCCACGACGAGGAACGGCCGGAACGTTCGGATCCACCTGAACTCGAACACGTTGCCCTCGGTGATCTCCTTGACCAGCGCGGCGCCGAAGTTCATGCTCTCCGACTCGTAGTACGCGTACTCGGTGAACCTGAGCCCCTTGTACACGTACACCTGCGGGGAAAGGATCCGTCTTGCCTGGCAGACCGTTTTCATCTTTGCACACGAGCATCTTGCCTCTCCTTGTAACAGAGCTCGCGATTCGCGTTTAACCCCTTGGCTACGGCAAAATGTCGCGCATTTCTGAGAGAGTGTGCCGAGACCGTTGAAACACTGAGTCGAACTAAATTAACGCTAAAACTACCGAGCAGTTCAATTACCAAGAGTGCATCTCTTCAGACTTTAATTGATTTACAATTCAATTCGCTTAGTGCTAGATGAATTTCTTTAATAATTTCTCAGAGAAACATTTGTTGCCTTTCTAATAATTGCATAAAGAAGACATCAGGCATGGGTCATCTGAGTTTAACACTAAAACTAGCAGAGGGGTCAAATGACCCGTGCCTGATGTCTTCTTTTCGAGATTATTGATGTCTTCGAAGCATTGAATATTCGAAATGATTTTGAAAATAAATAGTTCCACTTGAATACTATAATGAATGTCTGAATAAACCGAAAGTAATCTATTACTACAATGTTCATAGCGATTACATTTCAGTCGTATCAAATGCTCGGTAGTTCTAGTGTTAATTTCTTCAAGTTAAAACGAATATTTTCCTCTGCACTCGAGAGTTGACTCTCAGTCACCACTTGATTTGACACAGTAAAGCTATAGAATGTAATATTTAACGTTAAACTTTGTATAATGCCTCGATACGTGAAACGTCGGAATAAAACAGCTTTGTTCCTCAATGTACTGGTGGTTTCTCTTCGAATTAGTCTCAAAGAACATCGTCTTCGCCTCGTAAAGAAATGGTAAATATTTCTAGTAAGAAACATCCGAGTGCAAAGGGCTAAGAGATTGGGAGATTGAGAGATTCGGAGATGGAAAGATTGCGAAATTGATAAGCTGAATTGATGATATAGAAATCTGAAAATTTTAGGATCGAAAGATTGTGAAATTGACAAGCTGATGAACTGTCGATATAGAAATTTGTGCAAAGGGTTAGCTTCAGCTTCTGACAACGTTTAACGCGGTTTCCAATTTCCGTTATCTAGCTGAAAGGTTCATCAAGATGCTCCGTGATTATTTGACTGCTGTTTTCATCGGTTGATCCTCAGGAACGCGATTTCCATCGAATCCTGGAGTGTCGTTGCGCACCTGAGTCAGGTAGAGGACGATCGAGCTGTTGGTCGCCGGTATATCGGACACGTCGATCAACCAGCGACACTTAATGGGAACCGGAAACGCGGCGGGAAAGTTCGGGGTCTGGATCACCCCCCTAGGTGCCGTCAGACGATCACCGCACGAAACTTCGGCCGTCGAAGAAGCTTCGATTAAGGTCAGACACCAGAGGGGAATGAGGGAGATGCTTCTGGATACCGTCAGCCTCATCTTCGAGAAATTTCCCTGCAATAATTTATCGGGTTATAGCGTTTAACGCTGAAACTATCGGATGGGTCAGAATGACCCATCCCTGATTCCTTCCTTCACAATTATTGAACTACATTGAACAATTATTAACCCTTAGCGGTCCTATGTCGAGTCAGACTCGACATTCTATTTTGCAACCTCTACCTGTTTTAACAATTTTTTCTATATTTGTGGTATCACAATTGTACTATTTAACACTAAAACTACCAGACGGGTCAAATGACCCACGCCTGATGTCTGCTTCTTGCAATTATTAGGAAGGTAACAAATGTCTGAGAAATTATTAAAGAAATTCATTTAGCACTACGCAAGTTGAATTGTAAATCAATTGAAGTCTGAACAGATGCACTCTTGGAGTTTCTATAGCGAAATTTTCAAGTCAATTGAACTGCTCGGTAGTTTTAGTGTTAAAGGTAACGTTTCAATGACTCCCAAATATTGAACAAATAAATCACTTCTCAAAGTGAGAAACCATGAGCACTTCGGACCGCAAAGGGTTAAAGAAACTGAACTGGAATACAAACTAATTGAAATCTTCATAACACGCTTATAGCTTTTATAACATTTGAAAAAATCGGTTTCAGTGCAGGATACTTCATTCCAACGTTGGAGGTTTCCTCAGAAGATTCATGAAATATTTATGATTATTATAGATCAGAAACGTTCTTAAGGTTACCGTAAGCGAAATTGAAAACAAAAGGAGTGGCTTAACAGGTTTGTCGGCCAAACATTTATCATGCGAAATGCGGGAACGCTTGCTATCCGATTGTAGGAAATTATAATCGAATTTGAGCGTAGTACCACTCGATTGAATCGCGGATAACGAGCGGCGTTCTGCTCTGTGCTCGGTTCGCTTCGAAACGCGACGCAATTAGTGTTAATCAATTCTGTATTCCTCGATGATTGTTATTAATACGCGTGCACCTGCGGCGCGAGCTGCTTGTGTCACAAGCCAATTGAGAGACACTCTGGTCCAGTGTTTATTATTCGCGTGCCAGGCGGGGACGGAATTAATGCACGTGGGAGTCTGATCCCTGATTACGCAAGGCAATCGCTACGCGGTTAAACTTAGCCTGTAGGATTCGGTTGTTTCGTTGCTGTTTGTTTATACAAATAGATAACCGTCCGAGAACCACCGCGCGATATGTAAATATCCCGCTCGACATTAAGAACAAACTTCAAACACAAAATCAATGGACAGCGTCAGTAGCAATCCTAGTTACTTCGGAACATGGAATCGGCGCAATTAAGGTAATTGCGACTCGCGTATTTAGTTACTTTAATCCACGGTACCAACAGGCTCTAACAATTAAGATCACTGTTGTTTCACGCGTACGAGCAAAAGTACTCACAGATCAAGTTACGAGCAGTTGTCAATCGACACCTCTACAACCAAGTTTTCACCAGCGCGAAACATAAACAAAGCGTTGAGAGTTAGCTGGTTTCCCAGCATCCTCGCGGAACCGACTAATCCCAGGAATCTAAACATCGCTGGACCGGGAACGCTGTCCCATCAATCGATGAACCGGACCCGTCGATGAATAGTTTTGCTCGTCACCGTCAGGTACAATAGACCAGATTCATTAAAAGAAAATTCAATCAAACATCAGTCTCTCGAATACTATAAAACAGAGAAACTATGTACCGATCTCCTATTGTTTACATAATCAGATTCTCGGACGGCGAGTTTGGATTCTATTCAGATGCGTGAACCTGATGCGGATGGCACGAGCCTCGTTCTCGAAGGGTGAAAGGTCCCGGGCGACCCTCACGCAGGTGGACAACAATCCGAAGGAGAACGGTGTCCCTGTGCTGGTCGGTCCAGTTCCAGGCGCGCCTACACCCCTTCGTTCGGCCGGGTTTTACACGCACTTCACTGCCGCACGGAAACAACACCCGTAGGGGGATGATCGCGACGAACGTAGCTTACATAGGGGACCCATGGATCCCGGGGGCTGCGAAGTCATAGTATCACGTACGTCGACGCGACGGGGGCGGCTACGGCGGGGCACGGGCCGCCGTGCATCGTGATCGATCTTGTACCGCGCGACGGCACGATTAAAAGCGAGCACAGATTGGGGAGGAAGCTCGCAGAGGGTTGCCGCGGACGAACGAAAGAGCGAGCGGACCCGCGATCTGTCGGTCGGCTGGGCGTTAGCCTCTTCCGCACGACTGATCTCTCAGCGCGCACCCTCAGTTCACCCCTCGTCACGGAGGAGCGGGAAGGGATGCAACGGTCCAACGGTGTTGCCGGCATGGATCAGCGGAATTTTCGTTTCCGTTCGCTGGCACGCACGAGGAGGATTTTGTGAATATGCGGGGAGTAAACGATGTAACATGTTACGATTCCCCGAATGGTCGGCCGATCGATTTTGTGTGTAGATACTTGAGATTTCGTGTTATACTACCTGGAACAGTAAGAGAAGGAAGAACTTAAAGGTCGACTTTGAAATTAGGTGTAAAGAGTTCGTGTTACTTGCTGGTAAAGGTGGTAGGGTATATGAACCGGTGCATCTTCAACGGTCGTGTGTCGTTGGATACTTTGGGCAGGATAAGGGTGATTAAGAGATGTAACGTTTCTACATCCGGGGGAAGGTAGCGATCATCCGCGTCGTCTGATTAGCGAATAGACCAGTTTTAAACTGGTTAGTCCTGGTGTGATGAGCCGTAGGAGGGGCAACGCGATAACCCTCGACGAGGGGATGTGAAGATAGTGAAAGATAAGGAAAGATAATTGCCGTGTCGATCGATAGATAATACTGGTAGGGCTTCTCGCGTTGAGTTGGTGGATCTCGGTAGAGTTAATGTGTCCAATAAAAGGTTGTGTCATCGGTACGATAACTTTTGCGGTGGTATCTCTTTGTTAGCGTTTAATCAGGAAGCTTGATGTTATTAGAAACGTATATATTTATTTCAGTGGAAATAGACGGGGCTTACTTATCTGATAAATCACGATTGTAATTTATGTACATTTTCAGTTTGAATGGTAACGGTAGGCGACGTATCTTTTCTTTCATGCAGCTGGAGATGGAGTCTCTGTTATCGTAGTAATTGCGATATTCCTCGCCGTCCTTGTGAATTTTGAAAAGCGTTTCCCAATGGCGCAAGGGAGGGTTCCCGTGCGTGGATGGATTCAGGAATTCTACGTTCCATCTGTTGTTACGCCGGTTGTTTTCAATTAATCGCTGTCTGATGGTTCCTTTACACAACTCCATTAACGAGAGGGGATTTAAGGGAGCTTGAACAATAAAAATCGTTATTGTACTAATGGATTATGGACAGTGAAGTTTCATTTTAAAATATACATACGTAATCGAATGTAAGGCTCTACTGAATGAGTGGGTACAACTAATGGGGTAAATGATACTGGTAGCAATCTATCTTCCAGCCAAGTTTGTTCATCAATCTTCTGGTATTGTATCAAATAGTCTTTAAAAGGCATTACAAGGATTCCTCCAATGCATACAAACTGTTTAATGAATGCTTCGTGAGCTTCTGGACATCCTGCACCACAGTATACTCTGTCGTATTGTCTATCAGGAATAACATTGAGACAATTTCCTGTCAAACGTACAATTGCATGACTGTTTTCTGCTTTCTCGGTAGTCACATGTACTTGTTACATAGCTTTTTGTGTTCATCACCTTGTATAAAATGTGGCTCACACAAGTTAAATTCGTCCAGAGCCAGTGACTTCTTCTTAAATTGCTCCAACCTTTCGTATGCATACTTTAAACAATTTTCGTTCAATTCAATACCATGATTTATTCCATTTTGAGCTAAGAAAGGTGCAAAGATATTAGGAGTACTCTGTACAGGTTTGTTAAAAAGACAATGTCCTTACTCAATAGAAGTCCTGCAATTGTACTCAGATAACCAGTTCCTGAACCAATGTTTAAGAAGCTCAGCCCTGGATGCAAACGAAGGCTACATATTGCTTCGAAGTACACAGCATGTGAAGACATATGAATAAAGTCATTTTCCCAAGGGCAATTTCTATATGCCATTGCTTTGTGTGATGGTGGAAAATAATCTGCTCTATCAACTATTCTAAACAGGTGCTCGATTAGTCTGGTATCTATGTATTTACGGCTTCCCAGAAGAGTAAATATGTCACGTTTGCTTTCCCTAATACTCATGTTTGTCCACTTTTTTCAGCACTTATTGTTCTATAATAAAGTCGTCGTGTTTAGTCAGCTAAGTGACTTGTGTTGTATAAAAAATTACAAAATAAATATTTAATACATATTAATCTTTATGAATTTTTTCTGTGAAAAACTAATATTGAATTATTTTAATTATCTTAAACTAATATTGAGTTGATACTGACACTATGCTAAGATATAAATATTAAGAATCTGAAATATCATGTTAAAAATAACTTACCAGGTCAGAATATGATATATCAGTGGCAGGTATCAAAGTTCATGTAAACAAATAAAATAATGAATATAGTAATGTCCAATAATATATTTCATCTGTTGAGGATTGTATTATAAAGAAATATTAAATATTTCTTATATATTATGATTCTTCTCTCCTAAAAAGTAATGCAGTAAATTGTATTAAAAGAACAAATTTAGCGGAAAATAAATTTATAATAATCGCATCAGTTAATAACGAAAATCGTAGAGTTCCGACTGAACGGAAACGTTAAAAATTCGTTTAAAGAGAAAGGGACGATTGCAATAATTACATTATTCTTGAAACTTCTTTTTATTGGACCCTCAATGTTCAGTATTAGCTAATAGTATGACTAACGATGAAGATAAAAATGAAAATGGAAAAACAACGGAATAAACGGAGAAATGAAAAGACGATCACTAATTTTGTTAATTCCAAGCTCGGGAGCACAATGACGTTGTTGCTATGGAAATCAACTGCTAAATATACGCTCCCCGCTGTATCAATTCAGCTTAATATCTTATGTGTCGCCAGTATTTTTTATTTCAATCGATATCAAAAGCGAAATAACGGAGGATTTCTGCAGAGTCGAACTCCGGCATTTTTCAAGAAGCAACGCTCAGTACGCATGCGTGTACATCTGAGAGATCCATTCAATCAGATTACCGAATACCGATTATAAAATTTCGAGGTATAAATATCAAAGCTTATAATAATGATTTCGTCCCTGTAAAAAATACTCTGCGATGATCTTAATTTAATATTTTTGTACCGTTTAATAAAAAAAACAAATGCACGTACATTTCCCTTACGCATTTCGATCGATACGAAACGGATACAATCCCACATTACAGAATTGAAAATTCAACGGAAAATTAACAATTTCAAGATAAAGCGAAATGAAACTGTACGTTCAGTCTTCTGTAGACCGGCATCATTGATGAGACGAGACCTAACCAAACCTCGCGTTAGATCCGGACAGAGCTCAGGCCCGTACGAATACTCGGTTTTAAGAACACTATTTTTTCAAGTGAGACTAATGAAAATTGAAATACAAGTAACATGTTTAATAGTCCTGAACAAACTCCGGAATCCTTCTTTTAAATGTCCGTGAATAGTCTCATTACGACGCATAACGAGATGCCTGCGCATCTCGTCTACGAACTGTAGCTTGAACTATTCAGAAGTATATATAGGTACTTTGTAAACATAAATTATATACATGTGTGTACGTATTATATATTTGTGGTGTGTGCGTGCGTATATATATATATATATACATATTATGGTTACGCGAGCTGTGCATAGTGAAATGTATTTATCTTGTATATTTTAAATTAGAATCGATATTATTGTAAAATGAAAAATGCAATTAGACGGCATTAAATACATATATATATTTTGGAAATGATTAAATAATTTTTATCTGATATTCTATATTGTACGAATGTGAATGAGTCTTTACAGCAGAAGCAACATGGTTCGATGCGCACGCGCACTTACAATGATACCGTCTCCTCGCATATGATGGCGACTGACAACTTTAAAACGTGAGTTTATTATCATATAATTTCTTATGTATACAATTTGCAGTCGGAGTGTAAAATGTAACAGTGGCATCATTAAATATTCAGATCTCTATCGATCAGGTAATTTTTTTTAACGGTGGTCGCCCGTTAGAGTGTATCCTTAAAATTACCGCTCATAATTCGTTAGACCAACATTCACTTATCCTAGTAAGTATACCTATAAAGCTTCCCGTAACTTCTCGCGCTAGTGTACTTAGAAAAAAAATAACTTATAAATTGTTTTCTGTATGAATGCAACATGCACGAATTTTCCACAAGTTTTCACAATAATCACGGCAATCTTTACGCATCTTCCTTCTGTTTTTTTAATTTACCACCGATTCATAATTGAGATACTTATAACACTGGCGAGTTTGGGTACATCGATAATGATTGCATCTGCATATTCTTAACGTGGAATTTATTACGTTAAAGTTGAAATAACGAGTGGCCTGTTGTTTACTGATTATCGGAAACTTTTTAAGTAACCTCGACGCGTTCGGTGGAGGAAATATTAGCTGGCCGAGAGGATAGGTGTTACACGATTTTGTTATAAAATAATAAAAGTACACGTAACAGTTGCATCAGGTGAAACGAGCAACAATTGAAAAATCGTTTCCAAAACGGTACCACTCGATTCATGTTGTGTTTCCGAATTAAAAGGACACCTGTAATCGATAATCGTGTCGTATTGTTATCGTTATTATTACATTGTATAGATTTTATAAAATATAAAAAATTATAATAAATTATTCAACAGCAAGCTGTCTGTCGGTAGTTTTAATACCTCTCGTACATTAAAATGTATGAAATTCATGCGTCTGATAAGAATTTTCAAGTCAGAATATATTTAAAGGCGAATCAATAATGCCAGCGAGCATTACGAGTATTAGTTTTATAGTTTGGAGGTTAACGCAGAAGTATATCGAAATCGGAACTCTAGCGCTAGCTCGACCGGCAAAATCAGTCTTCCAATTAACATTTTCTACGAATCGATACGAACAATATTTTCACGCATGGTACAGCAGAAAATATTGATCGACGACGAATTCACGAAATTCCCAGTGGCTGCTCGAAATTGCTGTTTCAAAGGCAGAATCCTTTTCCTGATCGCACGTATTACTCATTTAGCCAATCCAGTTACGATAACAATACGACGTCACGCGAGTACCAGCCGCCATTGGTTCAAACCGGGGGGGAGAAGGTCTCTGTAAAAATAAAGCAATAAAATCTAATATGCACCCGTACTCGAAATAAACTTCAGTCGCTAAACAGCATATATTCTATGCTTGTATTCGACGGACGATGCACGGTATCGAGGAAAATTTCAATTTTTCCGGTTCAACGATACAACGGGACGACGGTTAACGGCCGAATAACATAATCATTTTTTTGAAACAAATATCGGTCCGGTTCGCATCGATCTGGAGGACGCAAATTGCTCGTCCTTTTTTCCCCCACGGACGATATTTGCGCGGGAGAATGATCGTGACGCGTGATCATGAATCGTGCACCGTTCGCACGATCGGATTTCGATCGATCGGACGGCTCGTTCGTGCTCGACGGTTATCGATCTACCGATCGACGGTCCTTGAACGATTTCAAAATTGCTGGCTGCTCGGGAAAAATCTGTACATCGAATGCGGTTAGCAGCGCATCGAGAAACCCACGATTGGTTCAGATCACGGACTCGTTTCTCGATGTAGCAGGGATTAACCAATGGCGAACGGTCTGTTGCGCCGTCGCCACTACACTCAGAGCCTATGAGGATGTAGCTGTAGCGTACGGAGAATGAAGGTTCGAACGCTCAAAAGATATGCGAAAAGAATCGTTCGAAAACTCGTGGAAATCTAATGTGGTTTCCCATTTGTTTACCGTCGTGTAATTGTCCGCGTCGCGTTCGCCGTTCCCGTGGGAAGGATTAATTTTCAGCACGGCTCAACCAGTGTCTTTTATTCCAGTGAGAAGTGTGCGTGCGTGCGCGTTGTGTTCGTCGCGAGTGATTCGTGATGCGCGACGGGAACGAATTTTGTAAAAGTATTTGAACACGGATATCTGTTCTGTAACCAGCGGGAAACCTCGCATTCGTGGTCCACCGGTTTCGCGTAGAATGCGAGAAACAAATTGCCTTCCGTCCTGCGGCCCGTTTGAAAGCGTGAAAATTATTAACGTAACTCCACTCAGCAGCAATAATAGTTCGGCGCGTGTTTCAAATCGCGTTAGCGACCCTCTTAACGCCCAGTTATGGCTATTCGCGAGCACGACTGCGTTTGTTATTAAGGCTCCGGGGTCAGTCTGAATTTTTTACCGCGTTCCCCATTGTTTATTATTGCAATTGCTCGCGAATTATGTAACTAGCAATAATTCTATTGGGTGATAGGAGACATTATACATTGTTAGGTTTGTAAAAAATGATAACATACTTTTCCCTTTGTGCTTGTACCCGTAATTTGTTTGTGAACAGCTTTCTGTATACGAATTCGATTTTATTTTTATAGCAATTCCCATTTTACGATCGTTTCACGTTATATCACTTGTTTTATTATAATTTTCTCACTCCTGAATTGTGAACACATCTTGGACAATTGAGTTGCTTGTCGGTCATGTTTTTTTTATAGCTTTCCCAGTTGCATATTTTTATTGTCTACATTTTGTTGATATTGTGTTGCAATGTATTTTGAGATCAATAAAGTACATGTTAAAATTGATTGTATTGCTTGAAGTTTTCTTTTTCGTGTTTATTATGCGGGGACATTAATTCTAGTATGTAACTTTGAAGTCGCGTAGACTCTTGGAAAATACATTTGTGTTGTGTTTTCTTGACAGAATGGAGGAAGAAATAGTAGTAGACGATGTTGATGAGAACAGTAGCACAGAGCCTCCACAGTCAGACGATCCAACGACTCCCATTATGCCTTTATTATATATTCAACAGAGTAAATTACGTTCTGCACCACCAACAACAACAAATCAGACCTTGGTCTCACCGAATGCTACTCAACTTGCTGCCATTATCAATCCAGTTAACAATCAGGTAATATATATTAATAATGTATTTTGATAATATATTTTAAATTCTTAACATATTTCTATTTGTTTTACATAATGCGTACATTGAATAAAAAATATTGGAAAATTTTATTAATCGCTAATCTGTATATATAATTTGATTCTTACATAAGTAGATATAGTACTTTGTACTATATGCTACAATAAACTGCATGGTTACTTATATAGGTCATAGTAACCTATACTTGTATAAAATGATCCAGAATAATTGGTGTACTCAAAGCAACCACTGTTGAGTGTAAAACAAGTTTCACCGTATCATATGTGAATTAATATGTGATCTACACATTTAAAGTTTGAAATCATTAGATTTCATGTATAGATGGTAGCAGTGAGTGGCATATCTCTTCATAGTAAATATAGATTTGTTTAACATACTTTGTACAGTGAATTGCCAGCAAAAAGGCAAAGATTAGATTAAAAATTATATCTGTAAACAGTCAGTACTTTTTAATGCATTAAACCAGAAATCTTAAGAGCCTATTTTTTTGGAGGAAATAAATTAAATAAGTAGGGGATTGCATCAAGTTATACAAGTTTTGATAATCAGAAGTGTTTCCCATGGAACTGCCAAAGTCATTGCATCAGCTTTTTATAAACCTGTGGATCATTTTCCTGTGAACGGTTAAATATTTGTGCTGTTCTTATTCTAGATTGTCACTGGACAAAACAAAGTATTTATACAAGGGCCAAGTCAGGTTACCACTTCACAGAGTAAACAACATATTGTGATCCATCGGCCAATTAATACTGTCAGTACAACTGCAACATCACAAGGTCAAAAACACATACTGCTTAGAAAGTCGAACGCATCTACTGCTCAGATCGTGCCATTAAGTTCATCTCAGGGTAATCAAACAAATGCACAAGCTGGCAAGCATACATTTGCATACCTTGGGACACTCATCAAGCCAAACAAATCACGTGAATCTGTTGTAATTCCAGCAGGTGATAAATTTTAATTTAATAAGAAAATTATAGGTAGTTGAAATCATCTTTTTACTGGAAATAATATTAATTGATTTGTTAAAATTTCTTAATAGGAGCACTAACGACAACTCAGATAACTAAGCCGAAATTAGTGATTGCCCCAGTTATATCTCAATTAGCTCAAACATCGACTAGTACTACGACAGGATCTCAGAGTCAGCCTCCCAAGCATATGGCGAATCTGTTATTACCAGTCAGTATTCCCCAACAAAGTGGACCTACTAAATCTAGTATGTTCAATTTAAAAATTAACAATGGCCAAATTAGTACAGAAAGTAAAGGAACTATCACTGGTACGTATTCAGAAGAAATTCCTGTTTTTTATGTTTCCAAATTTGAATGCATCCATTGTGTTCGTTTTTATTATAGTTTTGCGAGAGTCGAAGACAACAAATTCAGCCACACATCCGCCGCCGTTGCATCCTATCGCGAAAATGAGTTTGCTGAACGCAAATAAGGGAAACAATAATTCCACAGACAGTATAAAAATTACAGAAAATCCTGACTCTGCTGTGATCACTCCTATTCCAAAAAAAGATGACAGTTGTATGCCCGAGAAACGGAAGAAAACAATAAGCAATATATTAAGGGGATCCAATGAGAAACGACTGAAGAAGCAAAACCTTTCGAAATCTCCACAGGATAGCATGGTCGAGGTTACTTATGCATTAAGTAGTCCCGAGTCGGAGCAAGATAAAGATAAGAAAGTGCAAAATGACGATGATATTACTTTGATCAAAGTAGTTCCAAGCGAGGATAAAAGCATCAAGCTCAACGCTAGCGTGGACGATGACATAAAAATAGAAATTATTAAAACGCGCACGAGTTGTGTAGAGCCGGTGTCGGACAATAAACATGATGTTAAACTTATTAATCATGATGATCTAAAGGATCATTTAAATACCAGTCATACAAATGATTCTAATTTTGATGCTGCGAAAGTGCTAGATTGGAAAGACGGCGTCGGTACTCTCCCTGGAAGTACATTGAAGGTGCGTTAATTAATTTTACTGAAAATACACAAATTCACATTTTATAACGGTACGTACATTTTACAGTTCTGTATGAATGAATTCGGTATTATGGAGGTAGTAGACGAGGATGAGAACAACAAACAAGGGAAAGACGGTATTGGTGATAAGGAAAATGTTTGTTTAACACAGAATTCTTCAAAATCCAGTCCCTTAACTGTTAATAATGTGAATTCCGAGAAAAAATGTAAGTGTTAAAATAATTAAGGCGATATATATGTCTTCTCTAAGAATTGTTATTCAGTATAAATATTATTTTTTATAGCGGATGATAGGAAATCAAGGACTGTTTCTGCAGACACAATGTATCATTGCGAGGGTTGCGGGTGCTACGGTTTAGCCGCGGAATTTGAAAGTCCAATATCATGTAGTCCATCGTGTACAGAAATAATAGAAGCTAAGAAGCAACCGTCGATGCGAAAGGACAAAGACTTAAAGTACGCTCTTTTAAACATCATTCGATAAATGAAAACGCTTAAACAAATTCATATTTAAAATTACATTTTTGGTACAGGGACATACGTGCGAAACGGAAACGTAAAAGATTGCTGCAAGAACAGCAGCAATCTAAAGAACTGGAGGATAAATCCGATGAGAAAGGTCAAGATAAAGTAAAGTCTGAAACGGATGAAGATACGAAGGACACCATCACAGGGATAGACGACGAAAGTCAAGGAGACTCTGCGGAGTCTAAGGTAAGTGAGACTTGTGCATGTGTCCAGACTTTTTGAAACATACTGCTTATAAGTGTGTCTCTGTATGTAGTATCCTTGGCAGACAGGAAAACTCGGATTCTCGTGGTCTAAATACCTTGAACATTGTAAGGCAAAAGCTGCGCCTGTTAAGTTGTTTAAAGATCCTTTTCCCTATAGTAAAAATCATTTTAAAGTTGGTATGAGATTGGAAGGGATAGATCCAGAACACCCGTCACGATATTGCGTCCTTACAGTTGTTGAAGTAGTGGGCAAGTTACTTTATACCTTTATTCCAATAAATATTTCTCGCCTGATGAAGCATCTGTTTAATGTTTACTTTTAAAAGCAGGTTACCGAATACGTTTGCATTTTGACGGCTATCCAGAGAACTACGATTTCTGGGTGAACGCAGACAGTATGGATATATTTCCCGTTGGATGGTCGGAGAAGAATGGACACCGGTTAGACCCGCCGAAAGGTTATGTCGCCAATAATTTCAATTGGAACGGATATCTCAAGATTTGCAAAGCTACTGCGGCACCGAAAAATATATTTTCGAATAAGAGTGTAAGTGATTCAGTGTTGCGTTCAAATCCCTTGAAAGTTGTTACAAAATTTCTGAACGGATCTCACTATTTCAGTCGGTCTTTCCCACTGGATTTCGCGTAGGAATGAAACTGGAGGCAGTAGATAGGAAGCATTCTTCGTTAGTTTGCGTAGCTAGTATAGCAGGCCTAATGGACTCTCGTATATTAGTTCATTTCGATTCTTGGGACGAGGTCTATGATTACTGGGCGGACGCGAGTTCCCCGTATATTCATCCGGTAGGATGGTGTCACCACAATGGCCACAGCCTTACACCACCCAACAGTAAGTAGAAATACGTTTATTCCTATTCATATGAATTTCCGAGTAAAAACAAAATATTGAATGTTCTTCTTGATTATAGATTACAAAGATCCGAAATTATTCACGTGGGACGCGTATCTGAGAGAGACTCGTTCTATGGTTGCACCGGCTAGAGCTTTCAAACAACGACCGCCCTGCGGTTTCAAACGTGGAATGAAGTTAGAGGCGGTCGACAGACGGGTGCCCCAGTTGATAAGGGTGGCAACGGTCGAAGATGTAAAGGATCACATGTTCGTATATTATAAATATGTTTTCGACTATCGGTCAAATTAAGAAAAGTCACTTGAAACAACAATTTATGTCCTAGGTTGAAAATACGATTCGATGGATGGCCGGAGAATCATGCTTATTGGGTCGATGATGACTCCCCGGACATACATCCCATGGGTTGGTGTTTGAAAACAGGTCATCCTCTGGAGCCACCCTTAAGTAAGCGTTGCAGACACTTGTTAACGAATTAAAGATCGAAAGACTTACACAGATAAATTAATGTTTGTAATCAACTTTATCACAGCTCCGGACAACTTAAACGACAGGCCAGAGTGTGGGACGTACGGATGCAGAGGAATAGGACATGTAAAAGGACCTAAATACGCAACGCACAATTCCGCATCCGGTTGCCCCTACTCGCCTCAGAATCTTCACAAAGTCAGGCAACTATCCGACAGACTGAACCTGAAGCACGAAGCCTGCGATTTCGAGGACGATGTATTGGATAAGCCGAAAATAGAGAAGACTGATAAAATTAAAATGGAAAAGTCTGAGAAGCCCGAGAAACTGTTGTTCGCGGAGGACCGGTTGAAGACTGAAAAAGACATTAAACAAGAAGATGGGGAGCTGTCCGATAAGAACGACAAGTCTGAAAATTCGGAGAAGTGAGTTACACGAATGTTACTGTCTTTGTATGTTCATTGGGATTATATAAGTAAACAATGATCGTTGATGTACAGGTCGAGTAAATCGAAGCATCATCACAGCGACGGTCAAACCGACGATGACGAGCTTTCAAGGAAGAGAAAGAAAAGGTAATTTTGATTATTTTATATTTGTATTTATTAATTATAACACCTATTGTATTGCTGCAGACGGCAGATTTCGGAGGAACCTTTGTATTCTTTATCAAACTATGGCGACTCCGCGCTGACCACTGCGCCGTACGCTGCAAACATGCCTGACAAGCAGTTGCGCATGGAGTTGTATCAGTCTGTGTATAATCCCGGTTACAATCCATTACCAGACGCGCCACACATATGGGCGAAACACAGTAACGCTCTGAACAGAGTGGTGGCGAGGCAAAATACGAATCCTCGACGGTGGTCGAACGAGGAAGTGATTAAATTTATTCAGAGTATGCCCAATTGCAAAGAGATCGGGAACATTTTTAGGAAACATGTATGTACCCGACATGTGAATGATTTCTTGCGAAATCGTTGTATCGGTTAATGATCATGAATCATTCTTTCCCGCAGAATATCGACGGCGAGGCGTTTCTAATGTTGACTCAAGAGGATCTGGTGTCTCTTCTAGGACTGCGCCTCGGCCCCGCAATTAAACTGTATAATAGTATAGTTCTCCTACGTCGAAGGGCATCGTGAATCACGTGCGATGAACGCACATACAATTGGATTTTAAAAAGTGCAAACTGGCAGCTATCATGACGATATTGTCGACTGTATTCGTTTCAGAAGTTTACGAAATTTCCAAAGTAGGAACGTACTTTCTACTGCAATTGGAAACGTTTATTTAATGTCGGGAACAGTGGGTAGACTTGTAATACATCGATCACGCGTGAAAAAAAATTTATTGACAGGCCGAGAGGGAGGACGATAATGTTTAAAAGTCAGATTGACGATTCCACTGATCTTTTGAGGTATAATCATAGCTGGGATGTACGTGCATCATAAGTACTTACGATTGTCCTTTCTAATTTCTTTTCCTATACAGTGAAGTGCATTCAATCATGTACAAATGTAAATACTAATGATCTTAATAATTAAATATTGTAATACAAAAACATCAGAGAAGTCTAACAACCAATCACCCTAACCTGCTGTTTTACGTGCGCGGTCACGTTTTTAATTCAACGATTCTTCCAGGACGATCTTACTGACAGAAAAAAATATGAAATCCAGTATTTTTTATAACGGTGTAGCATCAAGTAATAGGAAACGTTTCTCAACACTTACGTAAGAATGAAAATGTATAAATGCATAAGTTAATAAATGAAAATTATGATCTCACTGAACTCCCCGATATTTCATTTCATAATACACACAAATCAATGACCTTACGCCAACACTTATATTAATCTACTAATTCTTTTATCACAAAACTACAGTTGAATCTAAATACAAACGATAGATCAGAAGCTATCGATATCAACCCTTCGCACTCGAGAATTGTTTCGCCATATATATTCCTGATTCTCTAATGAAATATCAATGATATTTATAATTAATATTAATGTAAATAATATAGAAAGGGTAGAACTATTCCATTTTAACGTTTCATGGATAATTACGTTAAACGAACTTTAATATTAAATATCAAACTTTGTAACTTTCCTGTATCAAACCAAATGGCGAGTCGCCTCTCGAGTGCAAAGGGTTGAATTTCCGTCCAAACAAAATTCGAAGTAGCGGGTATATTAATTTCCAGCGAAACAAGGGAAGGGCGGTGCTCCATTTAAAAAGCGCCATCCCTTCCCCTTCGTTGCTGATGTTATGCCACTCACGTCACGGCCCGTTCTCCTCCCACCAACCGGCCAAGCGGCTGCTATGGCGATGTTTACAGCGTAGTCAGGACGACTGGCCATGTGTTCAGTCGGTGGCTCGTCGCGCGCCGGGTAGCAGTGAATTCTCGCGCGTCACCTTGCCTGGTAGTTCGTCGTGTCTTCGTTCTCGCGTGACACAACCGCATCACTGTCAAAATCCAAACCGTTCCATCCGCTCTCTCGTGCAGGATTCATTTCCTCAACCGCGGGGTCCCGCTGGCTCGGAAATCGAGGTGAAGATTTCCCGGGTAATTTCCGATCGAATAATCAGTGTCACTGTCAGGACTTTCGAACCGCGATATCTCGATCCATGAAACGACGCGCGATCTGAACGATGACAGTGCCGGTGTCACGTTGGAGTAATCGTATTCTGAAAATCTCGCGTGTCCCAGTTGATTATTTACAAAGCGAGGGAAACGGACGTTCGGACAATCGTAGCCGGTGATCGGTGTCACGTTCGACTCGCGGGACGAGGCAGATTGATTTGAAGGACTATCGATAGAGCGCGGTCGTCCGGTGTTTCCACTCGTTTGTTTCGATAATCGATGCATTGTCGAGGGCGCGACAGAGGGAAACGGGAAAAGTGATCCGGCTGTGTGTGTTATGACTGGAGTATTTTTCGCGCGTGAAAAGGGGGAGAAGGATGCGGGGTGGTCGCCGCTGATCGTTCTCGAGCGGGAGAAACGCGACAGCGTCGAGGAGGAAGGCCGGCCGGTGAAATTCGGCGCGGGATTCGCCGTTGCCACCGGTGGCGCCAAAATGCCCCGTGGCTTGCCGACTAGACGAGGCCTCCAGGCGTTGGCACTCGTTCTTGCCACCGCTTACGCTACGATCCTCCTTTACCAGGCTGTTGCTCCACGTCAGGTGATTATCAACACGTTGAACTCTGTAGGCTCCAATGTTGCACCGGTTATAATATTAAACATTTTAATGAATCTTAAAGAAACTAAAATTATTCGATTTTCCACACGTCCGAATTTTGTACTAAGGAAAATAAAAGATAGAAGAAATGTTACAGCATTTCTCATTTTTGCTAGGAATACTATAAAAATTAGTTGCAGTTGCTGATAGATTACAAAACAACTGATTTCATGAAGCAAAATATTCGAAATGAAGAAAATATTACATTAAATCATTTGATTGGATTGCATTGTTAGTATTGCAAGTTCATTTAGCTGAATGCCACCACGTTAACTAGCATTATTTATAATATAGAAATGTTTTCAAATAATCATTGTTTAATTGAGTGAGCTGTAGTAATTCCATTTGTTTGGGGGTCACCGGTGATCCATAATTGATATCTCAAAGATCTATTGTTAATTTTGTGTCATGACAGCGTTCGCAGGGGCTCAGTGACAGAATGTCATATATGACAACGGTGATTAATGATCAAATGTTTGTGCGTTTCAGAGAAAATTTTGATTTCACCGTTAACAGTTAGAATGGAGTTTTTGCTATAGATAATTTCATTGAATTTTTAATTAATATAATTAATTCATACAAGAACAGTAATAACAATAATTGTTAACAGAGAGATATCTTTTTGGCGGGAAAAAATCACTCGCTAAGAGTGAAGTTAGCTCCATAAATTTCCCGCACTTTCTCGACTGTAATTTTGCAACGATGTTACATGGCGCGCAAATTCAAATTCGAAAGAGACCGTGTTTCGAGTGCCGTGAAGTTTACCGACGTGGTGTCGTTAGTGTCGCGTCACTTGTCTTATGACGTCGAGTGACTCTTGATGGTTTCGAAGCCGACTTTGAAAAATACAGGTATTCATTTATTCGATTAAAGTTACATTTCTCTTTCCATTGTCAACGTCCGACCCGTGTAGTAGACACTGAGTTACACTGAACGCAGGTATACTTTGTTCTTTCTAGTTAATTGTCGAGGAGATATAGAAATTAAAAGAGGACAGTTGCGAAGGAAATCGTTGGGGAAGGAGTTAATTATCCTGACCGGTGTAACAGGACCGGTGTCGTCGTTCGAAATAAATGCGCGAAACGATTTCCTTGGAAGTATTCGCCGGTCGGTATCTAGTTATGTTAATCGGGCGACAAATCGAGAGTGACGGGTCTACTCAGTCGAGTTTGTTTTCATTCCTGGGGCCCGAGTAAACATTCGCCGTGCGTGCACGTGCTTGCTCTTTCCCGAGAACCGTTTGCTTATCGAACGGCATCGATCGAATTACCTTCCGTCTCTTATTTTCATTATCATATACTAATGCAATCTACTATTATTTTTATATATTACTGATGTAATTACTATTATTATTATTATATACTGCTAATACAATATACTATTATTATTATGTACTACTAACATAACTACTATTATTATGTGTATACTACTACAGTCTACTATTATTATTATATATTATTATTATATATTACTGATATAATTACTATTATTATATATTACTGATATAACTACTATTATTATTGTTGTTACTACTGTTATTATTGTTATTGTCACATGTTTATCTATTATTTGAGCCACTCACGTACCAAGTCAGTCAACTCCACGACACGAAACACAGGGAAAAATGATGCAGCGGTATGCATTAACGAGAAAACTAATGAAATAAATTTTCCATTTCCAGTGGGTGGAAGAAATGACGGTGGAGGTGAACAGTCGAAGCGTGCTGGTGGAGATGCCGGCGTCGAGGAAGTTGATCAACGAGGAATCATCGGTAACACCAGCAATCGCGACGGCGACCATGTCGCCGCCTTCGACGAATCTGGACGATGTGTTCATCAGCGTGAAGACCACCAAACACTACCATCATTCTCGTCTGCCGGCGATCATCAGCACGTGGTTCCAGTTTGCCAAGGATCAGGTAAGTGACGAGTACCTTTCTCATAGACTATCTCTTGACGACTGAATCCTCCAGACATGTGGCACTGGAACATGTACGATGGAACAACAAAATATCGCGAGACATGATTTGCCTAGGTAACGATCCACTATGAGCACTAGGACATTGCAGTGAACCTAATCTTAACCCTTTGCCATATTTTGCCACATTTTGCAGGTGTTTTACTGTTAATAATTTATTAGAAAAAGGACAATCCTACGTTCATCCTATGTCTTCACCTAGAAGCATTACAATGAATAATACAAAAATATCATTCAATTTGCACTTGGAAGGATTAAGTGATACTCATATTTGTCAAATTCTATTTAAACTCTTCACCACGAGTCTGACACGATATTGTAGAGCAACGGGTTAATGAATCTGAAATCCGGACCCTCTTGGAACTTCCCAGCTTCCGGACCTAGCGATTCAGTACCCTAAACGTTTATACCTCAACATTTGGAACCTCGAGCGCCCAGAGCTTCGAACTTCGGCGAACATTTCATCCAAGGATCCACAGTTCAGAGACCCTAGCCATTGTAACCTTCGAGCACTTTGGGTTCTCCAACGGTAGAACGTTGAATTTACGGCGCGATTTAGCGACCTGGTCCCTCGCATATGCGCGCAGCCTGGAAACGACGGAAGCTCGTCGTGGGAATGAGATTCACTCTATTTCCGCTTCACCGTTCCTTCGGCCACTCCGACCTTATTCTCCGTTAGCGTCCTCGCTGTTACGGCCAGCACGGACAACAAGTACTCTGTTCCGTTGACGGAATTTTATCCGTTCCTTGTTCTAGAACCTTCAATACGCAGGTCCACGCGACACGCAGCGTTTCGACCGGTTCCTCCCGGCTCCTCTCGTTCCATCCGGCGAGAAAGAGCCGGTCGCCTCAGGAAGGAGGCGCAGCCATCGCGATATTATCTCGCCGCGACTAATTGCGCGCATTGTAAATCCCCCCCGCCGCTCCCCGCCGGCGGGCGAAACTTCCTGGAACGGTAGCCCAGAAAAGTCGAGGGGCCAACCATCCGCGCGGCAGACTCCCGTGGCTCGCTGATCCTCGCCGGCTAAAAGACCATTTCGGAGCACTTATCTTGCCCGTCCGGCGCGGCGCTCGCCTGCTACGTCGCTGTCGGTTTCCTTTGGAACCTGTTCACGCATCGAGGCACGTTGCCCGAGGAACGCGGAGAATTATCCCGGAGCATCCTGAGATTTCGAGGTGCACGCTCCAGAAGTTTCGGAAACTCGGCGCTGCGAAGTCGCTGATCCCGGGTAGCTGAGATCGGGAATCCTTATTTCGACAGACAGGGAACTTAGGAGAAAGGCTCCGTCTTCGCAGGAACTCAACTGCTTGGTCCTGAACCGAATTAGCCCGTTGCCACTGCCATTTGGCCGGGCCATAATCGCAACGGTTGATATCTCACTCGTGACATTCGTGTTCGCTCTGAAACTGCGATCACCAATCTTTTCTTCCGCTATCTGGACTACAATTGAACCTCGGCTCCCCAGTTTCGTTTCGCCGATCGACCAACGCGCTGATCCCTTTTCCATGGGAGAGTCCCACGGTCCACCCCCGACCCTGCGACCTTTGAACAGTCTCAATCCACCTACACGAGAGCGTTCGCCGAACGAATTCACATTTTCGTATCCCGAAGCCCTTCTACCTGCTCCCTGGATCGAGCAAGAAGAGTGGAGGAGGAGGTTTAATCACGTGTAATCTGCGGAACCGACGGTGATTAAGCTCGCACCGCTGGGACGGGGAATCCCCCGAGTCGTTCTCTGTTTTCGCGACGCGACGCGTCGGGTCTATTTCGTTCTCGCCATAAATTCTCCGGAATAGATTCTTGCATTGTCTCGCGCCGCGCCGGGAATATTGGGAAACGTTGGCGCGGACGGGACAGGGCCGGGCCCCGGGTTCACCAATCCACGATCCAATTTGCGGAGGATGATTTACCGCGTGGAAGGAAATTGGAGTTAGGATGTTGCTCGGAGCGACGGATTGTTTGCGCTGCGCCGGCGCTCGGCTCTGCCTCGCGTTCGTTTAGCGCTTTAACGGCTCGAGGACGAGCTCGGGTAACAGTGAACAATGTGTTTACTAGGTAGACTCCAATATCACATGGTTTACGCTAGTGTAGTCACTATGATTCAAGTAGCAAAGTTCGTCGAGTGAAACCTGGGAATTACCGAGGAACGAAACTACTTGACTTCAGTCGAATGGTTAGACACTACCCTAAATGATACTATAGGTCCCAAGATACCCTCGATACTTGGATTTACAAAGAACTTTGCCAATTCTAGGATCCGCGGACTCGAAGGGACCGCTTCAAGAATATATGTCGAAGATAAGAGGATCTAGGGTTTAGCGAGAGGCTTGCTGCCCGGATAGAGGATCTCCGAAGCGTGCATTAGCGTTCCGACAATGGGCACTCTTGTCCCCGTCCCTTGACGCGAGCGTCTGCTCGGACGCGATCGAATCTGGAAGCTCCGCGTTTCGACAAATCGATTACATCGCGAGTCGGCGAGCCGCGTTCGATCGGCGGCTCGTGATCGGGCAGAGTCATCGCGGTCGATTGCCTCGCCGGGAGCGCGGCGTTACCGTTCGGCCAAGGGAAAGGGGGGGAGAAAAAGAGGCGAGCGTCGGCCGGCGATCGATCGGGAACCGCTTCTGGAACGTTTGTCATTAGTTTCAGTGACTCCACTCGCCGGGTGAACCCTTCAATTTACAAAAGCCGTTCCCCGGCTACGGATAATTGCTCAATTATGTCGTTTATTTATCTGAAAGCGGTTCCCGGCCGCGGCGAGCGAGCGAGCGAGCGAGCGAGCGAGCGAGCGTGGCAATTCCGTTCGACGAAAGTGCACGGTGCTTGCCCGAGTTCCGTGGCTTTTTTCAGCCGCGCGTTCGGCTGACCTTCGGATTGATTGGATGCCACCGGTTCGATCGCCGAAGGGACCACGAGGTGGCTCGCGCGTGGAACTGTTCGCGCCGGTTACGTCCTTCTCTCGAGGGAGATGCGAGTCGCTCGGGTTAAGTCGGTATTACCTTTTTTATAAATTCTAATGGAATGAGTGATATTGTTTCTAGTTGTAGAGGATTCACTCGGTTCTTCGTTCCGTCTAGGTCAGCAATGTTTGTTTTCTGGACTTAACCACATTGTTCTTTGAGTCACTCAGGCGGTTATGTCAATATTACCTTCTTTCTAAATTGTAATGAAACGAGTAATATTGTTTTGTTGTAGAGGATTCGGTCCTTCGTTCCGTTTAGGTCAGCAAGCTCTGTTTATAGCTTCTGAATACGTTGTATAATCATTTCAGAAACGTGAATTCTCTAAATGTTTGTTTTCTGGACTGCATTGTTTCTCGAGTCACTCGTATAGCGAGCTACTCCAGTGAAGCTTGTTTGATTAGATATACGACTTGTTACAAGTTATAATATATCTTGCTTGCTTGTCTTGCTTCGAGTCGCAAATGGCGCTAGAAAATTCGACGCGCGACTAACTGACGCTAACTCTGTCTTGTAACGCGTCAGTCTCATGAAAATATTAAATTAGCTTAGTAGCTTAGGGAACATAAACGTTTCAATTCTCTTGAATTCAAATGAAATATTCTTCTGTAATCAATTACATTACAGACCAACCGTGAGGATATACCCGTAAATTTTCTGTTTTACTGAATCATCAATAACAAAGTAGTTGTATCCATAATAGTTGAGAGATAGAACGTAGAGCAAGGGGTTGATTAGGTCCCGTGAATGCAGCGTCGATTCGCCGACGACGGTAAACGGGAACGACCTGCCGGCGGAGTGTACGCGCGCGTATCAACGATTCCCAGCTGAACGGGACGGAGGGAGCGAGAGATAGGGCCCGAGGATCGGCCCGACAATGACGCCTCTTTTAGCCGCGCCGTACGTGCGTGGATTAACGTAATTATGTCGATGTAACGTGACGCCGGTGCCAGTGACGTCATTCCGTTTCGCTCGTCCCTCGTCGCGCTGCGCTTCTTGTTTGCCCGGATACGCACTCGCGTTCCTTCTGCGAACGCTGACGTTGCTGTCTCCTCGCCCTGTCTCTCACCTTCTTTTTTCGCCTCGCGCACTCTCCCGATCCTCTTTCTCCGTCGACCTTTTAATTGCACCGGACATCCGTCGTCTGCAATTGGATGAAACGTTTCCGTGACTCCGCTCCGCTTTTTACGGCCGCGCCGCGCGATCGCGCACTGCCAGATCACTCGACTGGGCTGAGGAATTCGGTTGATCTCAGTTCTCGGCTAGGTTTCTATTAGTTTTAATTGCGACGTACGAAATGTCCGATTTTTGGGATTGAAACGAACTCCAGTTTAGTAATGAATATCTTTCATCGAAGTAGCAACCATTGGATTCTACATATTCATAAGCTTCTAGGTTTTCGTTGCGTTTTTATAAAAGTTTAGCCATTTGCGGAGGAAGATACTTTGAAATATACAAAGTCTTCAATAAATGAAGTTAAATTAAATATCAATTACATAATTAATAGGAAGAAAGGGAACTACGAGCTGATCTTCTGCTGTCAGAGTAACTATATTATTTCTCTGCGACTTAGTCTTCCAAATGTGAACATTTCATCTCTCCGAAGTGTCGACATTCGTCCGCAAAGGGTTAGTATTGATAAATCCTTTAACGGTGTCTTCAATTTGCTTGGAAAATACTGTTTATTGGAGTCATTTGCTGAAGTCACTGATAAACATTCGATGCGTTGACAGGATTTAGTTTGATAGGAAGACACCTAAGATGATCATAGGCAAGAGGTCTCTTCTGTTTCGTTTAATTTAATATATTAGTTCGTTAGGCCTAAAAATGTCTATCCGATTCGCTGATCGCCTGATAAATTAGACCCTCGTTAGACACCTTCTTCCCATCAGTTTCACAGGGGTCGAGTCGATTCAGAATTCTAGATCCCCTACGATGAGGTGCACGTTCCCACAGTATGTCTTTGACCGAGCAAGTGGTTTAGATCTTCCATTTTCGACGATCACGTGGAAATCCTCTAGACAATGACTCTGACGTCTGCTCCGCCACCGTTTCCCCTCTTTCCGTTCACTTCCTGAAGGGAACTCGACCAACTAAAAATAGGAGGCGACTGCTTTAACACGTGCGCCGCACCGATCCCAGGGCGAACGCTCGTCTCGTCCGGATGAGAGCGGTGCGTCCTAATGGGAACTCGTAGGTGTTTTTTTTTCCCCAACGAAATTTCCTCTCGGCAGTAATATAAATTCCCTAGATTCTATGGTAAACCACTCTTACCTCGAGCCGAACGTTCGTTCCGAGGCAGTCTCCGAAAACGTTGAATATTCATTTCGAGGATGTTCTGCTCGGGGGATCAGCTATTTTATTAGCGTCCACTTTCATTTTCATTTATCGAGAAAAATTCTATTTTATGAGTTTCATCTATGGAACATTCAAATGCTGGTGCCACATTAATTAACCCATTTGCATCGTGAGCGTTTATAGGCTCCACCGTTGTATAATTTGTATATCACAAAAAAGATACATTTTATGAATGCGATAATTGCCGTGTTTATGTAGGTTCTCAATTTTTTATACGTTTTGAGCTTTTGTTTTGATGCAATTGAAACATTTGTGGTGAAGACCAATTCTCCACTTTTTCCTATCAAAGCAAGAAACTATTTTATTATCAATATATTATCTCTAAAGAAAATTTGTACATGTAGTGGGCAGTTTCTTTGCGTCTCTTCTGAACTGCTGATAGAAACATTTCGCACGATCTTAGTAGCAAAGATAAATGATACGGCAAGTGGTTAATACACCACGCATTAATCCATTTAATACTAGATATTAAATCACATTCGAATAATTCCGAGGGATTTCTACGAAGTCGTTGCTCCGAATCGACAGCCGACGCGGCGATTAATTAAGATCGAGCCGCGGCGGAACCTGTGCGTCACGTTCTACGGAAAAGAAAGGAGTATAAGTTATGACTTCATTTTCCCAGCAACGGAACGAAGGTGAAACCGCTCGCGATCCCAAAAAAGGGAGGCCGCGCGGCAAGATTTATCGATCCCGCCGCGGACGTGGACGGCGATCGTTCGATCGATCCGGCCGTCGCGTCCCGAGGAAATCGAAATTTATGATCGTCGCGCCGTGTGTCGCGTTGCCTGGAACCGTCCGCGGTTAAACAATGGCGCCCGTACGTGACCGACACGCCGATCGTTAGACTTTCTCGCCGGATCGACCGATCCGATAGACCGCCGCTATTCAATCTCGGTTTTTCTTTCTGTTTGCAGACGTGGTTCTTCACCGACCGCGACGACCCCTACTTCCAGAATCAGACGAGTGAGTACAATCTTTTCATTCATATTAATCTATTGCTTTCTTTATCGCTGGAATGCGAGTTTTCATGCGATTCCGAACGTCCGACCGTTCCGTGGTTTCTTTTGAAACTGTGCGAAGCTGAGTAGATTCACTCCGATCTTGGGTGAATCGGATATTTCTAATTTTTCAGTGTTTTGGTTATAATACGGAGGTTTTTCAGTGTTTTGATGTGATGGATACTGCACGATTTTATAGGAAAATACACAAAATGGAAGAAATATAAGAGTAGATCGTTCGATTGAATCGTATTGTTATTATACGCTCATATAGCTGAATGTCAGTGCATTAGCTGGCATTATTTTTAATATAGAAATGTTTTATATAGGATAACATAATATAGAAATGTTTCATATAGAATAATATAATACAGAAATGTTTTGAAAATTTCTTTCTAAAGAATATCGCATTCGAAGATTTCCCAGGAATCCATGAAAACTTGCAGTCTACTTTTTACATAGCAGTCGCATTAATTAAAAGCTAAAGAATTGAGAATTTGAAAGAACTGACATTTTGAAACTGAAAATGCGACTAATGAATTTCATTATCACAATTCCATTCTAATCACGTTCCTTAACTCCTATTCCACGATACCACTTCAGACGCGCAACGAAAAACATTCTTACCATAATTCTACTCTTCTAATTACACTCTGAACACTTTGCCCTAATGATTTCCACAACCGTGCTCCGTGAAACTGCTTCATCCTAGATAATTTAGTAAAAAGCGAAAGAACTTGATGCTCATTTCACTACGATTACTTTGAAGTTTGCGGACTGATAATACACAAGTAATATTTCGTTTGTATTAATAGTAAACAAATAACATTCACATTCCCCGAATTCGACTGAAAGTTTCGATCGCGAGTCTGTTACTTTAACCCTTTGCGGACGAACGTCGACATTTCGACGAGATCAGATGTTCCTGTTTGCAACACTAGCTCGCAAACAAACGATTTAATTACTAAAACAGCAGATCAATACATAGTTTCTCTTTTCCAATTATCCAAGCAACCGATGTATAATTTAGCTTCATCTGCTGACGGTTTTCTATATTTCAAAGAAGCTTCGTACGAGAATGAGTTAAAAATTGAAATTTCCAGAAAGATCGGCGATCTACCGATATAAATACTGTTCCTCGTTGACTCGAAGGGGGCGCCGCGAGAGGATTTCGACGCGCACCTCGCCGTTGTTAATTAAATCGTCGTTGCGTCGTAGGTGCCGCGAGCGTTCTGTAATTCGCGCGAGATCACGGATAGCCGTAATTTTTCTAATAGTGAGAAAGCCTGTCCGGGCCGAGACCCACGATCGTTACCTCGCCGCCTCTCCTACGGGGGGAAGCTCCTCCGTTCGTTAATTAAGGAAGCAATTAAGACCGTGGCCCGAAAAATGTCGTCGTTCGTTATGATCGTTCGCGGAGTTGCTGTGTTCCTACACCGTTAGCTCGAACCCGCCGATTCCCGAGCGAGGATCCGCTAACCAGACGATTTTCCGACTAACAACCAGAACTATTACCATCTGATTATCGTCGAGTTGATCGTGAGGATTAGAAACGATCTCGGAACGAGAACAACCGCTCGTCGGACGCGTTGAACGCTGTGCGAACTGCATCTAGCTCGTGTTGTGCTGGGTTAATAGGTTTTGCAACGAAAATGTTTGTAGTGTAGACGTGTAGGTTAATGTTGATGTAAACTTCATGGATGTGCGTGCATATGTATGGGTGTGCGTGTATGCGTTGTTTTGGATAAACGCGAGAAAAAAAGAGATATTGAAAAAAACGAAGTTTGTGTTGACAACGGAAAAATAGAAATTGACATCGTTTTAAATAAACGTCTATAGTAGTGGTGATTCATTCGTTTCTAGCAATTTTTATGTTTATCGTAGTTATTGTTTCATGCTTTCATCTTCGAGAGGAACTTGTTCCCACCTCGAAGTTTAGTGTTTCAACGCTCAACTTATCAATCGAGAAGTTTCTTCTATACTATGACCCTTCGCTAACATGATTTGATATTAAAAACCATAAGAATATTCAATATTAAACTTTGCATAAGCAATACATGAAACATTGAAGTAACATAGCTCCGTTCCTTAACCCTTTGAACTCTGTAGGCTCCAATATTGCACCAGGAATAATATTAGATATTTTATAATAATAATTTTAATTTGAAAATTTTGCACTAAGAAGGAAAATAAAAGATCCAAGAAATGTTATAGCATTTTTCATTTTTCCATGGATACTATAAAAACTAGTTGCAGTTGCTGATAGATTACAAGACCACCTGGAGTGCTAAGGGTCAACGAACGTGTGATTACTCGATAAATTAATTTTCGAAACTGCCCACACTCGTCAGAAACCATTGAACGTTACCACAAAACAATCTTCAAGCTAGAAACTTAACATCACAGCGTCCCAAGCACAAAATCGCTTGTTCCCAAGCTAAAGCATCGCGAAGACCTCGAGAAGACATAAATCCGCAGTACCGGCAAATTTCGGTAGAACATAAGAAACTTTGTAGAAGAGAATATAAAAGTGGTTACACGTGTATCCAGTGATTAACACAAGCGTCGACGATGCTCGTACGGGGACGAGTTAATTCTCGTTCGCCGTTTAACGGAGGATCGTTCCGAAGCTCCAGATCGATTATCGTTTGTTCCCCGCGAGAGACGCATCGCTCCGGGCCGGTTAGAGAGAGAAAGAGAGAAAGGGAGAGATGAGCTCTCCGTGTAAGTACACGCGGGTTTTAGTTGCTTTCAGGTAAAACGCTCGCCCCGGTTAAATGGCTCTATTAAAAAAGGAACGGCGGCGCGAGAGGAGCGTTTATTTCTGTTGTAATACGAGGCACGGATAATTACGCAGCCGGGACTTAATGGTTGCCCTCGTTTATGCGATAATTGCCGGCGAAACGAGCGCGTGCGTGTAGGAGCGGCCAGCGCGACGGCTCCTCTCCGACGTCGCTCGTCAATCATTTCAAAAGTTTAGTCGTGCCCGAGACCGTGCGCGCGGCCGGCTATATGTATGCCAGCGGTTGGAAACGCCGGACGGACACGACCGGACCAGTTCCTTCGATTTTCTCGGGGACCTCGCGTCGCTCGACCGACTTTCCTCGGCGATTCACGTTTCCCTTGATCCCCTTAAGTAGTCTACAATGTCTATGGGAACTATTCAGAGATACCTCGGGAGATACACGCGTTCGAAGGTTCGAACCTCGACTGGAGGACCGGTGGTGTTCGCGATTTCGCAGGAACGTCGACGGTTAGAACGAAGTTTTACCGGAAGAGATTAACCCTTTGCACTCGGAAGTATTTTGTTAGCGATACTTAACACTAGGTTTACGGGCATTTATTGTCTTCATTCTATTATTCCTAAAAGGTCGCTCGTTTATTTAGATCGTGGAAACTGGAGATTTGATAGTAGGTAATCGGGGTACATGTCAGTGTGATCGCATCGATCAAAATATTTCCTTTCAAAGGTTTGCGATGGGGAGTAATTTTTCCGAAATGAGACTTCGTTGCGTGTTGAGAGCGCGCGAAAAGCAGAAGTTCGTAGAGATGGTATTTTAGTTCCGTGCTGAGAGGTTTAACCCTTTGCACTCAAGTTTTTCAATGGAAATATTCAACATTTTCCGACGAGATACAGGTGATGTTGTTTGAAACTATTTTAACGATGATTCATAGATAAATTAAGCAACAGAGGTGTTTTATTGAAATATTTCACGTAGAAATGAAAATTTCACGATCCGAAAGATTGTGAAATTGACAAGCCGATGAACCGTCGATATAGAAATTTGTGCAAAGGGTTAGCTTCAGCTGCATCGATCGCCATTGAAACAAAGAGCGAGGCTCGATTACGAAAGCTGCGATTGGTATTCTGAGAGATGGCGACGGAACGAATGGGCCGTTTCGGTTCGAAATTCGTCGGCTCGCCGGCCGAGTCGTGCGAGTCGCTGGTAGCACGCCCGTGGAATATCCACGGCAATAAAAATGGCAACGAAGGATTCTCCTCCGCAATATTATCGTCGAGCGTGCTCCCGGCATCGCGCGCATACTAACAGCACCCTCCGGCGCGGATGCAAATGACGGAGGATTGGTGGAGGCACCGACCGGCCGGCGAGCGGACGTTGAAACGCGCCAAGATTTCGTATTCGAAAGGGAACGCGTTGGATTCTCGCTGTTGAGTGCGGCGGATGGTCTTGGTCTTGATGAGCATTGGGCTGGAAACAGATGGAAGGTATTAGTTGGTGGACTTGCGAGGTTGGACTTGATCGTCTCGTGTCGGGTGTAGGTCTGAGGGGATTCGAGCAGTTAGGTGCAGTTGAATGCGACTGGGTTTAATTAGGTTTGAGAACAGTTGGATCCAAGGAGAGTTGTTTGAATAGATTTGAGTGGTTTGGGGTAGATTTGATTAGAAAAGGCTGGGTTTAACTAGGTCTGAGTTCAGTTGGATCCAAGGAGAACTGTGATTCAATAGATTCGAGTGGGTTCGAGTAGATTTGATTAGAAAAGGCTGGGTCCAAGTAGGTTTGAGCAAGTTCAGCTAGATTCTAAGAGATCTAAATCGAAGGAGAGCTGAGTAAGTCCTAGTTTATCCGGCTAGGTCCTGAGAAATTCGGCAAGATTAGATTTAGGACCTTGGTAGGTATAATTAAATTTACCAAGTGCAGCCTATCTTAATTAGATCCAGCTATCTTCAACTACGTCCAAATAAACAGCAATTCAACTAGGCTTAAAGAGATCTAACCGAGTCCAAGGACATCCAGCTAGCTCTTATAAAGTCCACCTAGGAAAAATTAGACTTAGGAAGATCTCGGTAGATCCTCCTAAATTATTTGGTCCAAATAAACAGCAATTCAAGTAGGTCTAAAGAGATCTGAGTCCAAGGACATCCAGCTAAACAAGCTCAAACTTAACAAGACCTTAGATCGAACTAGTTTCTACCAAATCCAACCAATCCCAACTAGATCCATCTACTTCCACATCCAACCAAACACGAGTCCCACTTATCCCAATCTCAGTCGATCGAATCAAGGAGCAACAGACGTTCCTACAACGGTACGAATAATTGATCGTCTGGTAGCTGTCGCGTGCTATTCTTATCCGCTGTCTACAGGCAAGAATCGACGTCGTTTAGAATCGTTAACAAGAAATAATTTTTCACTGTCCCCCTCCGGTGATTATTTCGTATTTCCCCGGTAATGCGGCGCGCCGGCCAGCCCGCAGCAGAAGCGTGGGTGGACGCGGGCCAACGGGGAGGATAATGGGACGGAAGGACGAAGGAGGAGGGATGAGCACGCGAGCCCTCGGGCACCGTCCGACATTTGACCTCACCACGCGCTCTGCACCGGTTTTGCACTTCCACCTCGATCGTTCCTACCTGACTCGCATATCATCCACCCCTCCTTGCCTTCGTCCGTCGGGATTCGAATAGTTTGTCCTAGAAACGGGCCCCGATTACGCGGATCTTACGTAAAACTCGGTGAATACACGATTTATTGATTATTATGAAATATTCTGCGAAAGCGATGATTTAGAGGTTTGGTTGGTTTTGTCGATTGCTTGAGACTTGCTATCGTAAGAAGAAATAGTCGAAACTTTGCGACTGCAATTTATAGTTTGCATGGATCGAGGTCATTGCAGGATTGAATTTGATTGAACACTTGTTTATTCTAGTTTTTAATTTAGTGGTTATTGGAATACTCGATGTTTTACTATTCTAGCTTCCTGATTCAGTGATCATTGAAAAATTCAACACTGAACTATCCTAGCTCCCTAACTCAATGATCACTGAACGATTGAACTTCCAACTATTATACCTTCTTAATTCGCTCGTCGCTAAAGAATTCAATACTTAATTATTCCGGCTTCCTAATTTACTAATCATTGAAAAATTCAACACTGAATTATCCTAGCTCCCTAACTCAATGATCATTGAACGATTGAACTTCCAGCTATTATACCTTCTCAATTCACTCGTCGCTAAACAATTCAACATTTTACTATTCTAGCTTTCTGATTCACTGATCATTGAAAAATTCAACACTAAAACTATTCTAGCTCCCTAACTCAATGATCACCGAACGATTGAACTTCCAACTATCATACCTTCTGAATTCATTCGTCGCTAAAGAGTTCAACATTTGACTATTCCAGTTTCTTAATTTACTGATCATTGAAAAATTCAACACTGTACTATCCTAGCTCCCTAATCCAATGATCATTGAACGACTGAACCTCCAGCTACTATACCTTCTCAATCTATTCGTCGCTAAAGAATTCAATGCTTGATTACTCCACCTTCCTAATTCACTGATAATTGAAAAATTCAACACTGAACTATCCTAGCTCCCTAACCTAATGATCATTGAACGACAAACTTCCAGCTACTATACCTTCTCAGTCCATTCCTCGTTAAAGGATTAATCCTTCAGCCATCATAGCCTCTTAATTACCAGCCCCGTCGATGGAGGGCTGGAAATTAATCGGACATTGTCCGCGGGCATAATTGAAACGCGTATCGTGGGAGTGTTTGGCGAACAGGTACACCGAGTATCCCAATGATCGGCTCGTCGTGTGTGCGCAGGCCTGCTCGAAACATCGGCGCGGCTCCTTCAGGAGCGAGAGCCATCGAGCCGAATTAATTAAAGCCTCCGCGCCGGCGACCCGGCAGGATGATTATTAACCTCTTAATTAATTGCACGCCAAGCCCACCTCCGCTGATCGTCCCTTCTGTTCTTTGCTTTCAGACGGCCACATGATCAACACCAAGTGCTCGTCCTCGCACAACAGGCGTGCCCTGTGCTGTAAAATGTCCGTCGAGTTCGACAGGTTCCTCGGCAGCGGCCGGAAGTGAGTAGCCAATCCACACGTTCTCCATGCGCGACGCTCGTTAACCCTTTGCGCTCCGAAGTGCTCTCGGTTTCTCGCTTTGAGGTTCACGTCGACGTTGGTTCGTTCAATTATAATTTAACCCTTTGCACTCCAGAAGCTTTTCACCGGAAATATTCAATATTTTCTAATGAGATACAGACGACATTTTCTTAGAGTGAATTAACCCTTTGCACTTTGAAGTTTTTCATTAGAAATATTTTAACGTCTTCCGATAGATATAAGATTTTATAGTTTCACTGCGTCAAATCAATTATAGCTTGACCCTTTGCAATTCAGAAGTTTTTCACCGGAAATATTCAATATTTTCTAATGAGATACAGACGACATTTTCTTAGAGTGAATGAACACTTTGCACTTTGAAGTTTTTCATTAGAAATATTTTAACGTCTTTCGATAGATATCAGATTTTATAGTTTCACTGCGTCAAATCAATTATAGCTTGACCCTTTGCAATTCAGAAGTTTTTCACCGGAAGTATTCAGTATTTTCTAATGAGATGCAGACGACATTTTCTTAGACTGAATGAACACTGCGCTCGGTAGTTTTTCATTAGAAATATTTTAACGTCTTCCGATAGATATCAGATTTTATAGTTTCACTGCGTCAAATCAATTATAGCTTGACCTTTTACACTCCAGAAGCTTTTCACCGGAAATATTCAATATTTTTTATCGAGATACAGACGACATTTTCTTAGTTCGGTTAGTTCCTTTGATTCATTAAAATATTTAATATTATAACTGGTGCAATATTGGAGCCTACAGAGTTCAAAGGGTCACTGAATGCTTAAATCATAGAGAATAAGGAAACCGTGTACTGATTTCTCGCGGTTCGAATAGTTAAATCACCTGTTCGAAACTGGGTGTTCCAAACATGGAAGTTTGATCTCAAAATGCCGACATTCGTCGAAGGGTTAATTCATATAAACGCGAACGTTTAAATACCTCGACAAGCGGTACGACCACGTTCGAAACGACCGGTGCATTTACTGTTAAAAGTGAATGCCACTTACCGAATAATAAGTGACTTAATTAGCCACTTTTAAAATTGAAACCGCAGTCGACCGGTTAACCGCGACCGACGCGACCGGTCCGTTCGCCGGTGATCTAATTTGGGATCGATTTCACGCTCTTCTTTTTCTCGCGAACCGACGAATCTCTTCATTCGAAATCCACTGGCCGCTCGTAATTACGGGCATTTCGGGTCATCTTTTATTTCTTACCGGTCGTTCGAACCGTCGACGAACCTTCCGATCGCGGACAAACACGGCCGAGATGTACGTCCGATATGAAACTCGCGTGACCGGCAAATTGATTTCGTGGCCCTTTTTTTCGTCCGCAACCCGTCCGATTCGTGTGATTGTTTACGAATCACTGGAATTAACGAAATTGTTTTAACGACGGTTAACCGGTTGTAACGTTACATCGCGACGGCCGTGTAATTAGAGGAAAAAACGCGAGTAGAAATCGGCTCAGGCGGAAGTATAAATCTTCCCCCGGGAGGAGTGGCCGGTCGTTCGAGAGATGCCGATGGAACCGACATCGCGACTGTTCTACCTGTTGCGTCGCGCAGGTTCGTATCGACGCGTTGCCCCTAATTAACCGGGGGATCCCTAATTAACGGCTGCTTCGAGGAAGCGCTTCCACCGAAAGAGTGATACTGTTTCCGATGGTCGAAACCGCTGGGATCTGGGGAATCCTCGGATTTTTTATTTGTTTCGTGTAGATCTTGGTTGGATCTCGAGGAGTGGATTAGAAAAAGATATCTCGCTTTATATAATCGTATCAATTATAATTTTCTTACTATGTTCTTCAAGAAATAAATCAAAGTAAATTTATTTGAATAAATATTATTTTTTGATATTTTTTGTAATAACACAATATTTGTGATCTCATTAGATAACTACTCTTATTAATTTTTTTGCACACACCCAATCACTTCATTTTTGGTAAATGCCCACAAAAGTTGTTTAGCATCCAAACGGTTAAGGCATTGTAAGGTTTACCTTTGTGCTCTAATTTGTAGTATTATTTTGTTTATGTATTACACTGATATTTGTTTCAAGTCAAAGATGAGATTAATAAGATCAATCTTTCACTCGAAATTTCAGATGTTCCTCAGCATATTCGAGTCCATCGTTATCCTCATTGTCGGTTAGGTGTTATTAAACGAGTCCTCTCTGTAACGGAGCCGACAGGAAGATTAATATCTCCGTTAATTGTTTGCTTTTCAAAGCGGTCCTCTATTCTGCCGTTGGAATTCATTTTTTCCAAGGTTTTTCTTCGGCGCTACCGTGTGTATCGTACACGTGTGCAGCAGGCTCTTAGCGGATTCTTTAGAAATAGACGATTGAGCTTCATGGGATTGTACTTGTTGTTCTCTCCTAGCTTTTTTAACTTTTTTAGCTTTTTTAGCTCTTTAGCTCAGCTGGAAAGCTTCTTTAGCTTAGCCTCTAAGCTCTCGTAGCTTGTCTTTCATTTTACGTTTCTTTATTATTTGCTTTCATTCATCTAGTTCGGTTTATTTAATATTTCTCATGGTGTATTATCTCTGCTGTTCTATGATTTATTTATTACAGTTATTTGAAGTTATGGGGTGCTGCAGTTACGTTTAGAATGACATAGTTACAGCGAAGAAAGTGATTTTAACATTAGAACTACTGTATCAGTTAAAAGTTTAAGGAAAGTTTTCAACTCTCAGAGTTGAGAATTCTTAAAGTTTGGAATTCTCAAAGTTCTGAACTCTCAACGTTGTAAGTTCTCAAAGTTTCCAACTCTCAAAGCTGTGAATTCTCAAAGTTTGGCATTCTCAAAGTACTGATGTTATTATCCTAATTTTAATTTACAAGTAGCTCTATTTGACACAGCTGCGAGATGAATCATAAGACAAGGAGCTAAACCCTCTTCATCGTCAGTCAGATGCATACTGTTTACGATTCGCTCGTACAAGCAGAACTATGGTGCTCTTCAAGCCCCCTAAATTCGTTCTAGTGGTCCACTTGGCTGTCGAGCCCTTCGTAAGGAGCAACGGTTCCTCGGCCGAATGTTTGTTTGCAAATCGGACATTATTGCCGCGCCTTCGCCAAGAATTCCGTGTTTAGATAGGCCTTTCTTCCCGATCACGGCTAGAAAATATTATCTCTGCTCGAGTGGCGCCTAGAAAAACACCCCTAATGGAACGATTATCGAGTACATTTCTCCTCTTTGTTTCTGGGACATGTCTTCTGAACTTACTCGGCTTCCGCCTTCTCCAAGCAAAGTTCAATGTTGAACTTCGGAAGTTTTTCAAGATTCTTGCGAGCTAGGAATGCGTAGAGTTCCAAAGTCAACTCACGATGAACTTGAGTGTGCTTGAAAACAAATGCAATACGAGCAATGTTCCTTCTTCAATATCATTCTATTCATAATATTTGATAGAATGTACAAAATGCAATTAATATAATATTACAAAAGACTTTCCACGAGATCCGAATTACATATCCTATCTTTTGCGACACTTCATCTGCGAAAGTCCGGAATTAAGAACGTTATATTTGAAATTCGTTCTGGATCGTAATGGCAGATTGTTCATCCATAAAGTGGCAGACTCCCGAATATTTCCAAGTTGCCCGTAAAAAGGCAAAGTCCTGAATATTTCAAAATTTTCCATAAAATAGTAAACTTTCGAAAATGTCCAAACTTTCCATACAATGGCATACTCATGAATTTTTCTCAATTTTCCATAAGAAGGCAGGCTTCCGAATACTTCCAAGTTTTCCATAAATCAGCAAACTCCCGAAAATGTCCAAACTCTCCATACAACGGCAAACTTACGACTTTTTCCCAATTTTCCGTAAGAAGGCAGGCTTCCGAATATTTCAAAATTCTCCATAAAACAGCAAACTCCCGAAAATGTCCAAACTCTCCATACAATGGCAAACCATCGAATTCATCCCAATTTCCCGTAAGAAGACAAACTCCCAAAAATGTCGGCACTTTCCACAAAATGTCAAACGACAGACAGGTCATTCCTCGCGGCGCGACTCCCTCGCTTTCCCTCCCCTTCAGCTTTCTCCCCGAAAAGCCGGGACCAATTACGATTTCACCGTCGAAGGGAAAGGACGAGCTCTCCGGATGCGGCGGCATTAACGGCCGCAATTACAGCGCAGGATCGCGCAGAGTTGCCCTTTGATCTCCGCACTTATCGCGGTTACATCGTCGTCCGGCCGTTGTTCACGTGCTACGGGGGTAAAACGGTTCAAGTGTCGGGGCGAGGGATTCGTTTATGGGAAAAAGCGAGCCGCCGCCGCTGCTTCCCCCGTTTCGCCGTGGCCGGGGATTCCCTCGGCAAAAAGCGGAAATCACGTCGATGGCCCTCTTAACTCGCGGACCACTCGACTTTGCTTCTAGTAGCCCGGAAACAATGGTTTCTTCTTGCTTCTGGGGCCCTGGGTAATCCTCCTAGCCACTTAGGGGGTAATCATATTATAATTCTATCATTTTTATTTATTACGTTGTTATTGTGGCTCAAGTAGACCGCAGGATCTTCTTGCTAAGAGTATTACGTGTAGGATGTAGAACTGGAGGATGTCAACGTTTTTCTGATAAACTCTTGTACAATGACGAGTGAGACTCGTGATTAGACTAATTTAACACTAGAGTAGAACTACCGAGCATTTAATACGATTAATATGTAGTTATAAAAATTGTAACAATAGGTTATTTTCAGTTTCTACAGGCATTCATTGTACTACTGAAATGAAACTATTCTCAATTATTTGAAATATTCGATGCTTCGAAGATATTTGTTGAATATTTATTTGTAATATCAAATATTCTAGCGAATCAAAGAAACTACCCTAAAATTATTCGATTTTCCATGCATCCAAATTTTGTACTGAGAAAATAAAAGATCGAAGGAATATTGTAGCATTTTTCATTTTCAGTGGAGGTACCATAAAAATTAGTTGTAGTTAAGGGTTAACGACAATCGATGTTATTCGTCACCCACCGGTCAAAGCGAACTATTTTGCTATTGTATTATCTTCGAATAAAATTTCCACTTGAAGTAGAATGGACAGTTTTGTTGCATTTCCAAATTATCGATAGTAAAATGGTACATGAGCTTAGTGAAAGTGAATAGTACGGCAAGGGGTTAATTAGATGGTGTACACTGACACAGTGATTTATATTAATTGAATTCAAGTCTGCTACTCGAGGATGCAAACTTCTTACTGGTACTTCGAATGATCCACTGATCTTCCTTCCCATACAATATTGTCTTCTACGGAATTCAATGCCTTCAGGTGTCCTAATAAACGCATCAAAGAAATCCGAAATTACCCCTCCAGACAACAAAAGCTCACTGAAGCGAAACAGAACTCTCGTCAAAAGGGGTTAGCCGCAAGGTACTCTAAACCTCTTGCACTCCTATCATATTCCTCTCATTTGCAAAACAATTCCCTATCCTGACGATCATCGAGTTCTCGTTCCGTTGAAAATCGCGCGAAGGACATCGGTATAACTCATGCTCCACAACAAGTTGGGCAACATGTGGAGGGGGTTTAAGACAAGGGACAGGTCTTGAGGAGGCTCTGCCTAAAAAGATCGTGCAAGGGCTGGACGGCTGGAGGAAGGGTTGAGGAACAAGAGGAAGAGGATCCTGCGGGAGGGAAGCCCGCATGCGACATCCGAGACACTCGGTTTCGGGCTGCCCTTTGGTTCTCTGTTCCGGCGAGCTCCTCGGAAATAAAAATGATGTTCAATTGAAAAATAGAAATTAGAACTGGCAAAATTTCAATTTTCTACGTATGAAGTTTCTGAGCTTTAATTTTCAACGCGTAGAACTCCCAAAATTTCAATTTTCAACGCGTGGAGTTTCTAAGCTTTAATTTTCAACGCGTAGAATTCCTAAGCTTTATTTTTCAACGCGTGGAATTTCTAAGCTTTAATTTTCAACGTGTAGATCTTCAAAAATTTCAATTTTCAACGCGTGGAGTTTCTAAGCTTTAATTTTCAACGCGTAGAATTCCTAAGCTTTATTTTTCAACGCGTGGAATTTCTAAGCTTTAATTTTCAACGTGTAGATCTTCAAAAATTTCAATTTTCAACGCGTGGAGTTTCTAAGCTTTAATTTTCAACGCGTAGAATTCCTAAGCTTTATTTTTCAACGCGAGGAATTTCTAAGCTTTAATTTTCAACGTGTAGAACTTCAAAAATTTCAATTTTCAACGCGTGGAGTTTCTAAGCTTTAATTTTCAACGCGTAGAATTTCTAAGCTTTAATTTTCAACGCTTAGAACTCCCAAAATTTCAATTTCCAACGCGTTTAGTTTCTAGGCTTTAACTTTCAACGCGTAGAACTCCCAAAATTTGCAAATAAATTCCGTTCCTCTATTTATACGACGTTCAAACCGCAAAATATCCATCGTCTTCGAGCAAACTTCATAATTTTGCAGCTCATTAAACGAACATTGATTAGCAATATTTTGACAAGCAGTCCTTGCTACACGAAGTGCTGTTCATTTTAAGGAACAAGAGGAAGAGGATCCTGCGGGAGGGAAGCCCGCATGCGACATCCGAGACACTCGGTTTCGGGCTGCCCTTTGGTCCTCTGTTCCGGCGAGGTCCTCGGAAAGGAAAGGGCAGAGAAAGGAGAGATTGAATCGTCTCGTACCGGGCCAGCTGCTCCTCTCTCCCCTCTCGTTTCCCTCTCTCTTCCGAAGCGTTCGACGGTAATCCCTCGGCGCGTCCTGATCCTCACGGCCGAGACCGCGCTCGGTCCTTCGTCCTCGGACCTCCTCGGGCATCCTCCTCATCGCTCGTCTCGTATTATAGACTTTTCTCAACGCGGACAAAAGGATTCCCCGGCGTGCACGTGCAACCGGCAATCGCCGGAGACGGCGGAGCACGTGTGTGTGCCCTTCGGAGTTTCGAGTCCTTTTCGGCTCGGGGATCGGAGCAATTAATGGGGCTGAATTGATGCTCGGACTGCGGGCTATTTGGGGAGATGAGTTTCAGCTTGAGTAGCAGCGATTGGTTTTGGGAGTTGACGTGCGAGATGTAGTTTGTTAATTAGGTCTCTGTGTATTGTACGGAGTTGTTAGTCCTTGAAGTTGTCAGATCTCACAGTTGTTGAGTATCAACGTTGTGAGTTCGGATTGTTGTATGTTTTGGAAGTTATTGATTCTCGAAGTTGGGAATTCTTAAAGTTGAGAACTCTCGGAGTTGTGAATTCTTGAAGTTTGGAACTCTCAAAGTTGTCGACTCTCAAAGTTTTGAACTCCCAAAGTTTTGAACTCTCAAAGCTTAGAACTCTCAAAGTTGCCGACTGTCAAAGTTTTGAACTGTCGATGTTTTAAATACTCAAAGTTATCAATTCTCAAAGTTTTGAACTCTCAAAGCTTAGAACTCTCAAAGTTGCCGACTCTCAAAGTTTTGAACTCTCAATGTTTTGAACTCTCAAAGTTTTAAACTCTCAGAGTTGTGAATTCTTAAAGTTCGTAGTTCTCAAAGTTCCGAACGCCCAACATTCTAAATTCTCAAAATTACCAACGCTCAAAGTTACGAACTCCCAAAGTTTTCAACTCTCAAAGCCGTGAATTCCTAACGCTGTGAATTCTCAAAGTAGCGACCTCAAAGTTACCAATTCTCAAACCGCCTGAATGTGCGGTGTAAACCCGTGGCGCAACGATTCTTAATTCCCCGTCCCCGGGGGCATTCTTCCACGGTTTGTCGGTGATTCCCCGCACATAAAGCCGTTTTTACACGTGGCGGTCGCGGTCGCGTGACCAGAATTGATCGCGCAACACGCGACGAGCCGGGTACGCGACCAGAAACGAAATAATACGCGCCGCGTCCTATCTGTGTCCCTTATCAATTTATATCCCCCGTCGCGTCGTTCGGCCCGATTGGCAGCCTCGTGGAACTCTTAACGACAGAATTCCCTATACCTTATATAATAATAATAAATTGCGTTTATTGCGTCATTGGGACGATAAAACGGCCGGCTGCGCTGTTATCGAACACTGTAACGCCTCGACAGCGGCGGCCCGTGGACTTTAAATCGCGGAATAACAGGTTCCCCTATGCGTTGCCTTAAAACGTTCACGCTATCGGTATCGCGTAGTCGTGATGGTCATCGTGATCTCCAGTTTCGCGCGAAGAATGTTCGATCGATTTCATACGAGTTTTTGTTCACACTCGTAACGCGTTGAGTTACGCTTACAACGTTGATAATCTCTTTAGAACGTTTCGAAGAACGTTGATCGTTCTTTTTTAGATTGTTGGTAGCACCTTTTCACGATGGTTTTCAGAATGCAATTTTAGAATTTGTTGCATCTCATTAAATATTATAGGATTGCTGCCAAGATAAATAAATTTGGAATTCTCAGAATTCTGAACTCTCAACATTGTGAATTCTCAAAGTTTTGAACTCTCAAAGCTTTGAACTCTCAAAGCTTTGAACTCTCAAAACTTTCAACTCTCAAAGCTTTGAACTCTCAAAGCTTTGAACTCTCAAAGCTTTGAACTCTCAAAGTTTTGAACTCTCAAAGCTTTGAACTCTCAATGCTTTGAACTCTCAAAGTTTTGAACTCTCAAATCTTTGAACTCTCAAAGTTTTAAATTCTCAGAGTTATGAATTCTTAAAGTTTGGAATTCTCAAAGTTCCGAAATCTCAACTTTGTGAATTCTCAAAGTTTCGAACTCTCAAAGTTTTCAACTCTCAGAGTTGTTCCAAGATAAATAGTAGTACCCTCTTATCTTCTCTTCTCACTTAATAAGAGAGTTCATTTAATTTGAGTTCTCCTAGTGGAATCTCCTAGTACAACATTGAGTAACTTGAATTTTTCAAAGACAATTGATGCAACCTTAAATATATGGCTCCAATTCGATCAGTCGAGCAAACCTGAAGGGAACAAGCAGCGTCTCTCGCGCTAGAAACGTACATAGGCTCGCGGGAGTGCTGCCGTTCGTCCATTGTTGGCTGAATTTTAGATCGGTAACGACGATACCGATGATTTATAGTTGGAAGTTGTGTCTGACGGCGGCGGTTGGCCCGTTTCGTAGCCGGTGAAAGGATCGAGCTCGCTCGGATGACGAGCCGCGCAACCGCTTCACGTTTCAGGTTGTCTTATCGCGACCCGACCGGCCCGGCCCTCGGACTAGACGCGGGTTTGCTCAACGATAGCCTCGTATCGCCGCGTTCAAATAACGCGCTCGGATCGCGTGCCCGTTCCGTAAATCTCGGGGGCTCGTATCGCTCCGCAAACGGTCGCGCCTTGATCGCACCGGAACTCGAATGGTCTCCTCTGTTTTTGCGGTTTGTTTAACTTCGACTAACCGGACGTCACCATTTTTACAGGTTTATTGTGGAATTTATTTCCCTGCGTGTTTGCTGTTTATTTTCTCTGCTATTTGAGATTTGAAGTTGAGGTGCGTAGTTTTGAGGTTTGGGATTTTGGTACTCTGGGGATTTGGAACGTTGGAACTTGGGGACTTTGGGACTTTGGAAATTTGGAGCTATGGACATTTGGAATTTTAGGACTTTGAGGTTTGGGAACTTTGGGCCCTTAGAAGTGGAACTTTAGAACTTTGGAACTTTGGAGCTTTGGGACTTTGGAACATTTGAACATTGGAACTTTAAGACTTGGGAACTTTGGGCTCTTAGAATTGGAACCTTAGTACTTTGGAACTTTGGAACATTGGAATTTTGGAACTTTGGAACTTTGGAACTTTGGAGCTTTGTGACTTTGGAGCTTTGGGACTTTGGAACTTGGGAACTTGGGAACTTGGGAATTTGGGAACTTTGGAACTTTGGAACTTTAAGACTTTACAATTCTGTACGTTCGACTCTTCATCACTCTACAAATCTCAACTTCGCAACCTCAAAGCTCCAAATTTCCATATTTCCAAACCTCAACCCTCAAACTCAAATTACCATTTATTCAAATTCCAAAGAAATCACAATTTCCTCTTACAACCATAACATTCCCAAGACCGTCTAAATCCGAGAGTAAACCAGCTCGGCCCCTCCAACCCCCAGCGCACAATGACGCAGGGGTCCCAAGGCCCCGCGCGCGGGTCGACGCGTGTCCGAGCGATTCGTGGCGCGCACTTGTTCAGGAACGAAGAGTGCGTGTCGCCATTTGCAGATCGGGCCGGTGCACTCTCCTCCTGTATGCACCGAAACTGGTTTGCACCTGATACCGGCTTCGTGATCGAATGACGCGTTTCAATGCGTCCTTCTCCTCCCCCTTGTCGGCCCCTCCTTTCGGTTGCCCCCGCTTGTTCCGTGCGGCCGCTTATTTTTCTTCCGCCGGTCCCCGCGCGCGGACGGTTGCTCCTTTTTCCACGTTCACAAAGATCAAGCTCACGCGAGATCTCCCCTCGATTTATATGTACGCTCCTTCTTTTCTTCTTATTCTCCCTCCTCTTTCTCTTTCGTTTTTTTCCTCTCTTTCTCTTTCTCTCTCTCTCTCTCTCTCTGCTCTTATTTGCTCTTCGTTTTTCCCTCCTTTTCTCTTTCTCTTCATTCCGCTTTTGCGAATCGCTGCTCCCCTCGCTGGTTCTTTACTCCGAGATGAGCATCTGGGATTGGCCCGACTGAAGGGAATCCTGGAATTGTCGATCGGGAACGTCCCGTTACGAAAATTTCGGATAATAGGCTGTCCCATTCGGTTTTGCCAGCGGTTTGATTATCGCTGATGGGCTTTTGAAAATTATACTGCAGGCTAACGCTTCGTGTGACGTCGGTAAATCATTGTTAACCAGCGGGCTTTCCTTGTCGATTTTAACAGTTGAACTATCGAGCGTTTAATACGATTAATATGCAATTCCCATAGAAATTGTAACAATTGATTATTCTCAGTTTCTTCAGACATTCGTTATAGTACTGAAATGAAACTATTTTCAAAATCTTCTCGAATATTCAATGCTTCGAAGATATCAATAATTGCTAAACAAAAACATCGGAACCAGTCCATTAGAAATTCTAGACGTTGAAAATTAAAGCTTAGAAATTCAACGCGTTGAAAATTAATGATTAGAAATTCTACGCGTTGAAAATTAAAGCTTAGGAATGCCACGCGTAGAAAATTGAAATTTTGACAGTTCTAAGCGTTGAAAACTAAAGCTTAGAAATTCTACACGTTGAAAATAAAAGCTTAGAAATTCTACGCGTAGTGCCATTTTGACTGGCAGTTCTAGTGTTAAGGTTGCGAGGTTCAAAATTCTAGAGTTTCAGTCTGCTTTCGTATCTTCTGTGCCTATTGTGCGACGTTACGTAATTGAAGAATTTCAACCATATTTCTATCGAATTTTCATTGAGTTTTATCTGTAACTCAGCGATGTAAGATTTAATTATTATAACGTTTTAATAGGACGTGAAAATGTGAAACGTCGACGGTCGTTGGAAAATATAACGGAGGACGTGCGAAGTATAATGCGAGGCAGCTAGAAACACGACTGAGCACGGTGCGTCGCCATTAATTTTGACACAGTTACGCAACGATCGGTTCGACTAATCGCGAGGCTCACGGTCCAACGGACCAGCGTCATCTAAATCAATTGGACGTTACAGCGACGGGTCAAATCGATTAAACGATCGATCGTGGAGTCGCCGATTGAAACGGTACCACGCGTCGCGCGGGAACTCGCCGGGTTCGTCTCATTCGCGGGAATAAAATGTTATGACTCGTATGCTTTCTAATGCATTTCATGTTGTAAAAGCTGTTAAGTGATCGTAGAGACTCGAGTACTTGAATTGATATATTATTTGAAACATGTCAGCTTCAGTTTTAAGTCTAAGATTTCTTAGTCGATTTCCAACGCGTGGAGTTTCCAAGCTTTAATTTTCAACGCGTAGAATTTCTACGCTTTAATTTTCAACGCGTACAACTCCCGAAATTTCAATTTTCAACGCGTAGAATTTCTAAGCTCTAATTTTCAACGCATAGAACTTCGAAAATTGCAATTTTCAACGCATGGAGTTTCTAAGCTTTAATTTTCAACGCGTAGAACTTCTACGCTTTAATTTTCAACGCGTACAACTTCCAAAATTTTTATTTTCAACCCTTGGAATTTCCAAGCTTTATTTTTCAACGCGTGGAACTCCCAAAATTTCAATTTTCTACGCGTGGAGTTTCTAAGGTTTAATTTTCAACGCCTGGAACTCTCAAAATTTCAATTTTGAAGAATCATACAGTTCCGATGGGCAACACACACGATCAACACAAAATCTTTCCCAAGACAGCACCGAACACAGCCACGCACCGTCACCTGCGGACAATGGCAATGAATTATAACGACGCCCTAATCCCGCCCCCAAAACGTACGTGTACTCGAAGCGTACGAGAGTTTCTCCACTCTCGGCTGCCGTACGTGATACGAATTCGGTGACGACACCGGTGTGTAAATACACGGGCTGTTCCCGGAATCCCGGAGAATATTATTTCCCCTGGCGTGTAGACAAAACCCGAAAATTCGACAATCCACGTAACGAACATTGAAGGTTAGCAACGTGTCGCTAAGTGGCTGCTGCCATAAAAATGATGTTTGATTCAAAAATACAAATTTTCTGTAAACTCCATGTCTCTGTTAGATGGTGTTCGAATCGAAGATTAGATAGTGTTCGATTTTAGTTTTCAACGCGTGGAGTTTCTAAGCTTTAATTTTCAACGCGTGGAATTTCTAAGCTTTAATTTTGGACCCTTAGAGTTTCTAAGCTTTAGTTTTGGACGCTTAGAATTTCTAAGCTTTAATTTTCAATGCGTAGAATTTCTAAGCTTTAATTTTCAACGCTCAGAACTGTCAAAATTTCAATTTTCTACGCGTGGAGTTTCTAAGCTTTAATTTTCAACGCGTAGAATTTCTAAGCTTTAACTTTCAACGCGTAGAATTTCTAAGCTTTAATTTTCAACGCGTAGAATTTCTAAGCTTTAACTTTCAACGCGTAGAATTTCTAAGCTTTAATTTTCAACGCTTAGGACTGTTAAAATTTCAATTTTCTACGCGTGGAGTTTCTAAGCTTTAATTTTCCACGCGTAGAATTTCTAAGCTTTAATTTTCAACGCGTAGAACACCGAATATTTCAAATTTCAACGCATGAAGTTTCTAAGCTTTAATTTTCCACGCGTAGAACTCCCAAAATTTGCAAATAAATTCCGTTCCCTTATTTATACGACGTTCAAACCGCAAAATATCCACCGTCTTCGCGAAAACTTCAGTGCCCATAATGTTATGAACAACATACCCACCATAACCTCAGTTCTACACCTTGCAACTATCGTCCGAGGCATTTGTTAGTGTCACCGATTTCAAGTTACCGAGTTTCGCCGAGAAAACGGCCGTTTGGCCGTGCGCGCCGCGTCTCCCTGCGACGAGCGCGATGACGGGAAATAAAACGCGGGGACGATGATCGTACCGCTGGCAGCGCGCCAGCCGTCGTCTTTTGTTCCCGTCTGCACGCGACCAGCCTTCCCGACTCGATACGTGTCGCTGAAATGGTAATGGCCCGCAGGAATGCGCCCGTTCCGTTCGCCGGGACGGTCCGTCGCGACGACGGATACTCCTGTGGTCCCTTTCTCGTTCGCGCTCGCTCGATCGTCCGTGTTTTAGGCAGTTTCCGCGCGTGCCACCTGTAAATAACGCGGAGTAACGGCCAGTTCGAGGCTAGACGTTATTGTTTCTTTGTGGTTTTCGTTGTTTGCTTTTGTCGGGGAGATTAGGTTCGATCGAGTGGGTGGTTTTCGGTTGGATAGTTTCGGGATCGTTGGGAGATCGAAATTTGACTGGCAAGGTTTAAGATTTCACAGGTGAAGCTTTGAACTTTTGCCTTAGTTGTTGGTAGGGATTATGTTAGTTGATTTTTAAGAAGTGGAGTTTCTGAACGTTGATTTCCAACGGGTTGAACTTCGAAGTGATAGTTTTTAAACTGTAGAATTTCTAAATATCAATTTCCAACGCTCAGAATTTCGAAGCGTCAATTTCCAACGTTCAGAATTCGGAAGCGTCAATTTTCAACGCTTGAGATATCTAGGCGTTGCTTTCGAACGCGTAGAATTTCGAAGCGTCAATTTTCAACGCTCAGAATTCCGAGGCGTCAATTTCCAAAGCTCAGAATTCCAAAGCGTCAATTTCCAACGCCTGAGACATCTAGGCGTTACTTTCGAACGCGTAGAATTTCGAAGCGCTAATTTCAACCTGTATTATTTCTAAACACCTATTTCCAACGCTCAGAAGTCTGAAGCGTCAATTTTTAACGCCTAAAATATCTAGGCATCACTTTCGAACGCGTAGAATTTCGAAGCGCTAATTTTTAACCTGTAGAACTTCCAAACATCAATTTCCAACGCTTAAAATTCTGAAGCGTCAATTCTCAACGCCTGAAACATCTAGACGTTGCTTTAGAACGCGTAGAATTTCAAAGCGTCAATTTTCAACCTGTAAAATTTCTAAACATCAATTTCCAACGCTCAGAATTCCCAAACTTCAATCTCCAACCCCTACGATCCCTAATCTCCGATTCCCAACTTTCAATTTCCCCCATTAAAAATCCTCCAATCCTCAAACCAAACATCTAACAACGAACTACCTTCTCCACGCCGGCCGTAAACGCAAAATTCCGCTGCCTCGAACGAAATTTTCATAATCTCCTCGCAGCGCGGCGCAACTTTATTAAACCTCGACACAGGTAATCTCGCAGTTACGACTTTTTCTGCTCCCGTTACTCGGGCCCTGAACGTCCCCCTGTAAACGACGGCTCGTCCGTTCTGCCGAAGGAATAGATTTTCCGCCGCGTTGGTCTCCGCATTCCCGGCCGTTTTCACGGCGGGCCGCGAGCGGAACCCCCGAGCGATCCGTTTCGCGGACAGCCGTGTCGCAACGCTTTGCGAAATCTCCCCGGCGACCATAAACAAATCGCGCGCAACGCTATCAGCCGTCGAATAGCTGCCGGTTTATGGCCTGTGCACGGTTAATGGCCGCGAAAGCCGTCCGCGCTGTTTTCCGCGTCCCGCTTCACGCGGATCTCGGGCCGTGCGTGCTCCTTTTCCGCGTTTCGCGGGAGAAAGAGACAGGCTGCCGGGGCAATTTAGGCTTTCCGTGGAGCACGCTAGTTGGTTACATTGAGTATAAGGTTTATCTTGCATGTGGGATCGTATGTCTGGTAATGGAACGAGTAAGAGCTGCGCGCTGTAATTGTCGGTGGTAGTATGATTCCTGCGGTCCCGTTTTTAATATGCGAAGGACTTGGGAGTTGATGTTTAGTGTGCGGAGTTTCTGAGCGTTGAGGTTTAATGCGTGGAGTCTCTGAGCGCTGATTTTGAATGATTGGAATTCGTAGACTTCAATTTTTAATGTGTGGAATTTTTATGGTTTAATTTTCAGCGCGTGGAATTGGTAAAATTTCAATTTTCAACGCTTGGAATTTCTAAGCTTTAACTTTCAACGCGTAGAATTCCTAAGCTTTAATTTTCAACGCGTAGAATTTCTAAGCTTCAATTTTCAACGCGTAGAACTTTCGAAATTTCAATTTTCAACGCTTGGAATTTCTAAGCTTTAATTTTCAATGCTTGGAATTTCTAAGCTTTAATTTTCAACGCGTAGAATTTCTAAGCTTTAATTTTGGGCGCTTAGAATTTCTAAGCTTTAGTTTTGGACGCTTAGAATTTCTTAGCTTTAATTTTGGACGCTTAGAACTTCTAAGCTTTAATTTTTAACGCGTAGAACTCCGAAGATTTAAATTTTCAACGCGTGGAGTTTCTAAGCTTTAATTTCCAACGCGTAGAATTTCTAAGCTTTAATTTTGAACGCGTAGAACTCCCAAAGTTTCAACTTTCAACGCGTAGAATTTCTAAGCTCCAATTTTAAACGCGTAGAACTCCCAAATTCTAATTTTCAACGCGTAGAATTTCTAAGCTTTAATTTTCAACGCGTAGAACTTCCAAAATTCCAATTTTGTAAGCGTGGAGTTTCTAAGCTTCAATTGTCATTCCAAATTACAATACATATCTCTGGTATCTACTCGCAGCTACGCGAAAAAATGATTGAAAATACCGCAAGCTGTTCTACCTATACCGCATAAATAAGAAGCAAACATTTATTGCGCGGTGGTTAAGTATTTCCTAAGGTGCCTATAGACGTCAGAGATATTTATGTTAATCCCGTACACAGAGATCCACCCTGTATATCCTTCGTCACGCTTGTAATCCCTGTTATCCTCAGTCTTACATATTTCCTCTCCATTATTCTTTTATCTGTACCATTAATTCTCTGTTCCGCCCGTTCTTTTTGCTCCGTCTGTTTTACGCCTGTTTTTATTATTAGGAATTAGTGTTTATTCGGTTTTGACGACGGCATTAATTAGAATTATCTTGTAACTGCTTCCTGAACCGGGGAAACGGCTCGAATAAATTGATCCCGGTTCCGCCGTTGCAGCCCGGGTAGATCATTCCGAGCGTGAACTCGCGGGGAATTCTTTTCCCTTGAATAATCCCAACGGCTCCCGAAGTTACTCCAACTTTGTTGCGAACATTTGTTGCGAACATTCGCTGCTTGTCAGACGCACTTGGAGAACGTAAAGCATTTACAGGCCGATTCTCGTCGTCTTCCAGGATCTGCGAAGGACTTCGTTGTAATGGGATTAAGAATTACGAGGAATTGTTAATAGTATTTCTTCTTATCGGAAGTTTTTAACGATATAAACTATCTAGGAAATGTCAATTCAGCTGCTTTCTTTCACAGAAGGGACTCTGTAATTAGAAAATAGATTGATAGATAAGGAAACGAACAGAACAATGAAATAATCAATTTCTTTGATTATTTAACTAACCATCTAACAATTCTACCTATTATTCTATCTATTATTCTATCAATCTAATTATTCTATCAATATGATTATTCTAAAAATTCTATTAGCATTGAAAAAAATATAAAACTTACTTCCAGTTGATTATCTATTTAAAATATATTACATAACAATATATCTGAGTTTTTCTATGTATAGTGATATAGTGATATCCGTACAATTCAGTTTCCTAAAAATTAGTCGATGTGTTAACGAAAACGTTTCTACGAACTCGAAGCAATCAAGTTCCTTGAAAAATCGTTAAAAGAGGAACCATCGATAACGCTGCATTCGCAATTCCCGATCTTTACCCAGGACGTCGTTCTATTAGAGAGCGCGATGTACCGAGAAGTATTTGCACGTGATATTTGTCGTGCCGGCGGGGAGGGGTTTCCCCGAAGATGTTCTGGCACCGAGCCACGGGATAAAAAAGTTCCTCGAATCCCATCGATAAGGTGGAGTGGTATCTTCCGATTGGCGCGCGACGCCGGATACTCGGACGCTTTTTACCCGGGCCGCTTATCTTCCGTTTTGCCGGCGTGTTCTACGTGTCCTCGCATCAATGATTCCATTCAGAATCCGAACCGGAGCGGGGGCGTCTCGATGAATTCGCGAGGCTGGATCTCGTTTCTCGGAATCAGGTATCGTTCATTCGTTCCTCTGATTTCGGCGATTGTTCGATGTTCATTTGAGCTTGTCGACGAACTAGCTGCTGAACTGCAGGACGAAGGTTGTCGAATTTTTATTCGTTCGTTGTTTTAGACCGTTGGATAACGCGTGGATATATTATACTTTGATCGAGGTTTGTAGATACTGAACTGTTGTGGTTAAGTTAGATTGGGATTTGGGTGTGGTAGAGTGAAATGAGAGATTTGGCTGGTTTGGAGTGAGGTTATGACGTGGGATTGTGGAATTGAGGAATTGAGGAGCCGAGGAATTGTGGAGCTGTGGAATTGCGGAATTGTAGAGCCACGGGATTGTAAAGTTATGGAATTGTGAAATCATGGAATTATAAAATCCTGGAACCCTACAATTAGGGAATTGTGAAGTTATGGTTTGAAGTGAGGTCATGAGGTTGTAGGATTGTGGAATTGAGGAATCCAGGAATCCAGGAATTGTGGAATTGAGGAGTTGAGGAATTGAGGAATTGTTGAGTTATGGCATTTCGAAGTTATGGAATTGCGGAATTGTAGAGTTATGGGACTGACGAATTGTGGAACTGTAGAGCTATAGATTTGTAGAATTATGGAATTGCTCAGTCAGGGGAATGTAAAGTTATGGAACTGTAAAATCATGGAATTATAAAATCATGGAACTGTAAAATTACGGAATTGTAAAGTTATGGAACCGTAAAGTTACGAGACCTCGGAGCAACGGAATCACAGAGCCACAGCATCGCAAAATCATAGAATCACAGACCTATAAAACCACCCAACTCTGACTTCCAAATAAAAAATTACCGAAACAATGCCAAATCCAACATTCCAAATACCTGAAGAAAGCAGGCTGCAAAAATTGACCGAAACAAAAAAAGGAAAAACACATTCAACCGGGTCCATAAAGACCCAGACCTTGCCTGTACTCCTGTTCAGCGATTAATCAGCGGAATGTCGGCGTTGTTCGTGCGCGTTCTCTCTCGTGATACACGTGTACGGCGTGTTACACGGCCGAAACGTTCCGTGGAACTCTTTTGTTCCACTTTCGAGTGTATCAAGTTATATTGTGTACCGGCGAGCATCGTGCCGGATGTAGCAATGAGTGGCGCGGCGAGAGTCAACGAGCCATTTCCGGGGCCTCTCGCTGCAGAATATTACATTGATAACAGAAATTGGCTTCGGACGGTTCGCGGCCGGGAAGACGTTCTCCTCGAGACGCCGCCGCCGCCGCCGCCGCCGCCGCCGCCCTTCGCTCCGGCTGAAAAAGGTCTGCTCCGATTTCGAATCGACTTTCACCGTTTCCTTACTGCAATTTTGCCTTTACCGATAATCGACTTCGCACATCGTTAGAATCTCTTCGCATCGATTCCGAGGAGCAAGCGGGAATCGTATTGAAATTTTGGAGAATATTCATTTGTAATTAGTACTGTGAATATATTATCTATCTAAGTACTATCTAAGCACTATCTAAGTACTATGAATGTTATTTCTTTAGAGAATATCTCTGGACTTTATCTTATTGGAATATAATTTTCAACGCGTAGAACTGCCAAAATGTCAATTTTCAACGCGTGGAGTTTCTAAGCTTTAGTTTTCAACGCGTAGAATTTCTAAGCTTTAATCTTCAACGCTTAGAACTCCAAAAATTTCAATTTCCAACGCATGGAGTTTCTAAGCTTTACTTTTCAACGCGTGAAGTTTCTAAGCTTTAATTTTCAACGCGTAGAATTCCTAAGCTTTAATTCTGGACGCTTAGAATTTTTAAGCTTTAATTTTGGACGCTTAGAATTTCTAAGCTTTAATTTTGAACGCGTAGAACTCCGAAGATTTCAATTTTCAACGCGTGTAGTTTCTAAGCTTTAATTTTTAACGCGTTCAATTTCTAAGCTTTAATTTTCAATGCGTAGAACTTCCAAAATTTCCATTTTCAACGCGTGAAATTTCTAAGCTTGAATTTTTAACGCGTGGAGTTTCTAAGCTTTAATTTTTAACGCGTGGAGTTTCTAAGCTTTAATTTTCAACGCCTAGAACTCCGAAAATTTCAATTTTCAACGTGTGGAGTTTCTAAGCTTTAATTTTCAACGCCTAGAATTCCGAAAATTTCAATTTCCAACGCGTGGGGTTTCTAAGCTTTAATTTCCAACGCGTAGAATGTCTAAGCTTTAATTTTCAACGCGTAGAACTGCCAAAATTTGCAAATAAATTCCGTTCCTCTATTTACACGACGTTCGAACCGCAGAATATCGTCTCCGAAAAACGTCGTAATGTTCCCCATAATGCAAAGAAAAATATAACCACCATAATCTTAGTTCTACGCGTTGCAACGTTCGTTCGGAGAATTTGTTTGTCACCGATACTTTCGAAGTTATCGAGTTTCGTCCAGAAAACGGCCGTTCGGCACTGTTCTAGCGTCGAGACGAACGTAAGTAGAAGCACAGTCGAAAGTATAACGCACGCGCGCTGCGAAGGAGACGAAAGTGTATCGCGCTAAGCCTGGACCCGTTCGTCCGAAGGGCGTTCCCTGGCCGTCCCTCGGAAACGAGGAGAAACAAGAAGAAACAAGAAGAAAACGGGGACGACGAACGAATATAAAACGTCCCGAGATCGGCGCAATCGTATCCGCGTAACAAAATATCCCACCCCGTCGCTGGCCACGGCGAAAGAAAATCTTGCGGTACGACTCCGACAGCCTTATTGTGTGTATCGAGTGTCCCAGAAGTTCGACAAGCATGTTCCTTTTTTTCTGTTCGACCTGGAAAAGAAACTAGTTTCCATTCCCTCAGTCAATTGATACGGGGACACTTCAATTTTACATCTTGGTCTCTCTGTCTTCATTTCTTGTGTAATCTTTCTTAGTGGATTTGATGCTTTGCTTTATGCTTTCGTTTTTCGGGGTTGTTAGGGATGCAGAGATTTTAGTGATATGGGGATGCTGAATTTTCGGTGAATCGTTTGGAATATTCTATTTTTTTATTGTTCTTGATCTTCTCTGTCTTCATTTCTTATGTAACCTTCCTTGGCTTTGATGCTTTGCATTGTGTTTTCGTTTTTGGGGTTGTTAGGGATGTAGATATTTTAGTGATATTAATTTTGGATGCTGAATTTTGAATGAATCGTTTGGAGTATTCTGTTTTTCGATTGTTCTTGATCTCTCTGTCCCTATTTCTTACGTAACCTTCCTTGGATTTGATGCTTTGCATTATACTTTCCTTTTTGGGGGTTGTTAGGGATGCAGAGATTTTATCGATACTAATTTTGGATGCTGAATTTTGAATGAAACATTTGGAATATTCTGTTTTTCGATTGTTGATCTCTCTGTCTCTGTTGAACGCCTATTGAACACTGAACCAGAAAAGCTGAAATGACAATTTGTTCTCCTTCTTTACTTTTTCTTTTCTTCGCTGGATGTCTCATGAAGGGTCGACAGCGTTTAGAAAGCACGGGAGCACCGCGATACCTCTCGAGCTTCCGTTTGGCTACTCTTTTAACTTTCGAGAAAGGGTGCCCCTACTTTCGAAAGTTAGTGCGGCTTCCACTCGAGCTGATTCCCTCTTTCCTCGAGTGGCTGCCTCCTTTTGGGACGCTCGCACGGAGTTTGAGTTGAATTTATATTACGGCGAGTCTTCAAGAGGCATTCAAACGTTCAAAGTGCCCGCTCTTTTGCTGGAACCCGGAGAGACCGATGTCCTAATGGCCATTCGAGTGGAGGTTACTGTTTTCCTTTGTGATTGTCATCTGCAGGATGAAAGATTCTCTAACGTAGATTTTTGCAATCGAAACGATCAGTTTAATTAACGCAATGGCGGCAACTGGTATTAGAAGAGCAGAATTCGTTAAGGTTCCTCGCATAGAAGTTTCAGAGCTTTGAATTCTCGCGTGCAGATTTTTCAAGAACTGAATTTTCACGTGTAGAATCTTTTAACAGTTGGATTTCCACGCATGGAGTTTTGCAAGCGTTCAATTTCCACGTGTAGAATCTTCCAAGATCTTAAATTCTCACTTATAGAATTTTCCATGCATCGAATTTCCACGCATAGAATATTCCAAGCTTTGAATTCTCACTCATAGAATCTTTCAAGCATCGAATTTCTACGCATAGAGTATTCCAAGCTTTGAATTCTCACTCATAGAATTTTCCATGCATCGAATTTCCACGCATAGAATACTCCAAGCTTTGAATTCTCACTCATAGAATTTTCCAAGCATCGAATTTCCACACATAGAATACTCCAAGCTTTGAATTTCCACGCATAGAACATTCCAAGCTTTGAATTCCTATGCTTAGAATTTTCCAAGCTTTGAATTCCAATGCGTAGAATTTTCCAATCTCCAAATTTGCACACACAAAATCATCCAAGCCCCAAACACTCCTCCCTAACATCCACCTAATCACCAACCCCCAAACTCGAATCACTAAAATTCTCGAAACCCACCTGCACCTTCAAACTCTGCTCACCATCCAAACTAGATCCACCAATTCACTTACTACATTATATCGCAGTCTCAAAAAATCGATTGCCCTCACCGTCATATCCCCCAAGAGCACTCGTGACTCAGAAAAGTCGAGCATCGTCGATTTCGATGGGAATCCGAGCGGGAACAATTCCCACTGCACGGTGTAGTACCGGCAACAGCACCCCGTTTACAACAGCGTTCCACCCCTGTTTGCTGTTTCGGCGTTACGGGGCAATGCGCGCGCCAGCGTGCGAGCGTGCGAGCGAGCGCCAGCACGTGTCAGTGCCACGTGTGACCGAGACTTTCGTAGAGGCAGTCGCCGGGTTTTTAAAGAGCCACTGACACGCGTTGTTAACAGGGGATTGTTCCCACGGCCGTGGAACATCCTTCTGCATGGGGGAAGTTATCGCGGACCGGTATGGTACACATGCTCTCGCATGCCAGGGGGTTGCGAGTGCAGCCGGTCGAGTTCTTGACGCGCCTCGCGAGCGACACGCGGCTGTTCGGACTTCCTCCGGCCAGGTGGGGGCACTAGCCGATAAGAGGATCTACGATAGGGGAGTCCCGAACCGGGGAACTTCGGGGATTAGACTGTGGACTCCTGCAATCGGTAGAAGATTCCTCATGGCAATTTGAAGGAAAGCTGGTACTATTTTTGGTGGGTTGTGAGGGAGTGGTGGACGCGGAGGTTTCGAGTGGAAATTTGGAATGTTGCTGATTTCGAATGTGGTAGATTCTAGGCGTGGATGTTTGGGATCCTGGAAATTCGAAGAGAGATTACTGTGGGTGGAGGTTTGGATAATGGTGGATTTTATGCGTGGACGGTAGATGCGGTGAGATTTCAAGTAGAAATGAGGAATGTTGCAGATTTTGTGCGTAGAAGTTGAACGCGTTGAGGTTTCTGTATGCAGAAGTTGAAATCACAGAGATTGTCACGAGTAGAATTTGAAAGCGCTGAAATTTCCACACGTAGAAGTTGAAACCACAGAGATTTCAAGTAGAAATTCGGAACACTGCGAATTCTACGCGTAGAAGTTGAAAGCGTTGAGATTTCCACACGCAGAAGTTGAAATCACAGAGATTTCAACGCGTAGAAATCCGGAATGTTACGTATTCTGTGCGCAAAAGTTGAAAGCGTTGAGATTTCCACACGCAGAAGTTGAAATCACAGAGATTTTCATGCGTAGAAGTTGAAATCACAGAGATTGTCACGCGTAGAAGTTGAAATCACAGAGATTGTCACGCGTAGAATTTCGGAACACCGCAAACTCTACGCGTGGAACTTGAAGACGCCAAGATTTCCACACGCAGAAGCCGAAATCACAGAGATTGTCACTCGTAGAAATCGATAGCGCAAAAATCTCAATTAGAAACTGGAAACACCGCAAATTCTCCCCATGGAACTCTAAGACGCCAAGCTCTCCACTGCTAAAAATTGAAATCAGAGATCTCAGCGCGTAGAAATCCGGAACACCGCAAATTTCACGGTCAGAAACTCGCAGCACAGTTCCCATACGCACAGGCTCAAGCCATCTCGAATTGCACGCGCACGAACGAACTTCACCAACACCTCTCCGCAAAAATACAAAAAGTCAACCACCCAAGCACAAGAAGGACAACCGCAATCCACGGAAATCGTATCAGCGAAAACGTGGAGAAGCTCAGCATCATCATCGCCGGCATCACGCGACTCCGTGAAAGTAGCCAAGTGTGTTACACATTGTCCGGGCGGTTTCGGGCCGGGCGAACGCGAGAACGGGTTTCACGGCAATCAATCGGCCGACGCCGGCTTTTTGCCCGAAAAACGATCCCCTTCGAACTTTCACGATGTTTACGAGCGCGATTAGCCGTTTAATATCGCGAGAGGCCCGGTCAATCGGGTTGCTCCGGCTAACTGCCGTTTTTTCGTTTCCTTAACGACGGCCGGGCTTAACGGTGGCCGAGGTGCGAAAAGAAGCTGGCCGGCACCTGTCCCGGGGACCATTCGTTTCATTCGCGCCAATTATCCGCGCCGCTTCTGCGGCGACAAAAAATCCGTGTACGAACACCGTGAACTCGATGCTCGATTATGGGTTCTTTGTATCAATCCGGCACCGATCGTGTCCGATCCAATTTGCTCCTTTCCGGGGATGCGTCTGAATTCCCGCGGTTGCCATTTTGATTTCTAACCCTTTGAAGGTTCTTTGAAATGTACCGAACCTTCAGATGTAGCTAAATTATGTATCAATTGTATAATTGATAGAGCAAAAGGAAACTGAGTGCTGATCTCTTGCCATTCGAGTAATTAACCCTTTGCACTCGGAGATTTCTCACTGGAAATGTTTTAAATCATCTGGAAACATTTTTTGACGAAGCGAAGACAATATTCTTTGAAATTAACTCGAAGAGAAAACTGTCAGTGTGAGAATGTAGCTGCTATTTTGTCAGTAATTGAGATACAGGGTGCATATTTGACAGTTCTAGTGTTAAATACCGAATTTTACGGTCGGAAATCCGTGTAACGCGACATTTCGAGCCGTGATCCGAAACGCGTGCCGCGGCCGTTTCCACGAGCGGCCGTCCAGCAAATTGACATCGAGACCGGTCGGGTTTAATGAGTGGTGGGTGTGTCGGCGGCGTTAATTAGCGTGTAAATGGTGTCTAGGTGGTCGCGTGGCTGAAAACCGGACGCGGAAACTCGACCGAATCCCTCGCACCGGTTTTATCTTCTTCCTAACGCTTTCTTCTCTAAGCTTTCGATGAGCTTCTTACGCAGAAAATATTCTAATCATTTCCCAAAGCTGTTATTGTTTGAATAATAACATTGCATATTATCTAACTCTTTAAATTGCAGTACTAATGTTACGAGAATAGAAATTGAAATAGATGAACGTCCTCAGAAATTTATTTATTTATAAATACCATTTTTACATTTAAAGGCTTGCCACATGAATTACAGTTACCAACAGTTAAATAAAATATCACCAGCAACGTATACAGTAACACGTCACCGAACGTCAAAATCGAATCACTGCATCCATCAATTTTCGTCCATAAAATTCCTTTAACTTTCTAACGAAAGCTCGTAAAACATTCTTCCCGGGCTCGTTACGAAGCTCGAAGCTTCTGCTGTCTTCCCTCAAAGCCATTTTTTCTCACCGCACTTTTACTTCGTGTAACGAGTGGAAGAGTGCACGTACTTTCTCATTTTTTAAATTTTACACCTGGTGCCCATGGTATTAATCGCTTGTGACCGAGTATTCGGTGAGAATTCCCGACCGAAAACCGTTCGAAAAGCATCCTTGAAGGTAACCGGAGGTGGGGGGAGCAGCTCGAGCGAGTTATCCTAGTGGAAGACACCGCGGAATCCGATCGCGCGTGAATAAACGATCCGCGCGCCGCGCGGCAGAATTTTTGCGGGCAGCCGTACGCGGCCGTTCCTCGCGCAGGTGCGTCTATCGCGGCCGAGATCTTCGCTTTTTCATGAGAACCCGCGTTCCGACGCGAATCGAAGCCCTTCGCGAGTCGGCCGCCCGTACGGCTCTCGATTTCAATGATCCTCCACGAAAAACAATTAATCGAACCCGCTTTTTACGCGTCTGTGCCACTTTCGAGCGTACCTGTACCTATCCACCTTTCGTAAGAGTACTCGCGTCGCGTTTAACGCGTCGGATATCATGTGGGTCACCGGTGACCCCCAACCGAATCGAGTTACTGCAGTTCATTCGATTGTTTGCGAATGTTTGCGTATTGACGGTGCTACCTAATGCGATTTTGAGCGAGATGAACGTGCAATGATGATACGATTCAAATGATTTGACACTGAAACTACCTGATGTCTTCTTTTTGCAATTAATAGGTAACGAATGTTTCTCTGAGAAATTATTAAAGAAATTCATTTACTAGGCAAATTCAATTGTACGTCAATTGAAGTCTGAACAGATGCAAATTTGGAGTTTCTATAGCGAAATTTTCAAAAGTCAATTGAAGTGCTCGGTAGTTTTAGTGTTAATATTGCGTTTTCTCCATTTTGTGTATTTGCGATACGAAATCCGTTTAACGTGTTGATAAACTGCGGATTTCAGTTTCTCGGAATATAATTAGAAACAGAATTGCAATTATAGAGATTGTGAAAATTAAAGTTGAAGGGAAGATGGTTTTTCGTGGAAGAGATTTTAGAAAGCAGTAGACTTTAATTGTTTTATACATTTTTCTTGTACAGTATGCTTTCTGTGCAATATTCACTTTCAAATTTTGCGTAGATGCATAAACATTCGCGTAATTAGTTTTTGACATCCGAAGAAAGGTGTTTCTCATCTTTCGTAAATATTGATGACAGGAGAATAATGTAGAAAGAGACGAAATTCCGTGTATATTGCGCAACGTGTGCAAATTTATAATTTACGACGCAGTTTATTTTCTCTTTCTTAATAACCTCGTGATTATCTTTTACTCATGATCACGGATGATTTTGGGTTAATTGAAAAGTATAGGGAATGACTTCCGGGACGGAGGTAAAAAATTAATTTTCCTTTATCAAGACATTCGGGTGTTCCGTACGAAACGAGGGAAGGTTCATTAAAATTCATGAAATTTCTCGTGTTCGCACGGTTATTCGTGCAAACGCGCGCGCGTACGCGGTCCGGATTCATTAGGCGGCGCTCGATCGTATAAGCCGAGGCAAAAGTCCGGTCCAATTTGCTCGATTGGACGAACGCGAGCGTCGGATTGCATTGAATCCGCCGTAAATCCGTGTTCGCCGATAAAAATCGGCCCTGTTGGGTTCCTGGCCGCGCAAGAAGCTTCCGGCGGGACTCTGCCTGCCAGTGCTGCTCTATGGGATTCATTTTGGAGTTAATTTAAATTGTAGGGTGTGGGAATCTTCGAGCGCTAGAGCTTCTGAGCTAAATTACGATCTTTGATGATTTAGAACGTTGGAATGTGGGAATTTTAAGGCTTAAGATCTTTGGAAGTGTGGAACTTTAGAGCTTTGGATGTTTGGAGTTTTGGAACTTGGAACTCGGAACTTGGAACTTGGAACTTGGAACTTGATACTGTGAAACTTTGGATCTTAGGGACTTTGGAACTTTGGAACTTTGGAACTTTGGAACAGTGAAACTTTGAAGCTTTGAAACATTGAAACTTTGAAGCCTTGAAGCTTTAAAACTTTGGAACTTTGGAGCTTTGAAGCTTTGGAACTTTGAAACTTTGAAGCCTTGAAGCTTTAAAACTTTGGAACTTTGGAGCTTTGAAGCTTTGGAACTTTGAAACTTTGAAACTTTGAAACTTTGAAACTTTGAAACTTTGAAACTTTGAAACTTTGAAACTTTGAAGCTTTTAAATTTTGATGCATTGAAACTTTGGAACTTTGAAACTTTGAAACTTTGAAACTTTGAAACTTTGAAACTTTGAAACTTTGAAACTTTAAAACCTTGACGCTTTGAAAATTTGATACTTTGAAACCTTGAAACTTCTGAACTTTGAAACTTCGGAACATTGAAACTCTAGAAGTTAGAAACTTCGAACCTTCAAATTCTCAGATTTATAAAACCATGGAATTAAATTTGAATCAACTACCACAAACGCACACACACCTGCCACGCGACATAGATCGAATATAATCCATTCGAAGGATCGGCCGGTAAGAATAACGGTCGTCCGTAATAATTTCTCTTGTTGATCGATATTCCAAACGATCCCCGGTCGGATCGGATCATTAGTAGCCGTGGTTCGGTTTATTAACAAGCAACCAGCGATGGAAATCAGTACGCTCGGATTTAGAGATCGATTTATCATCGTGGATCGACGTATCTCCTCCTAATGCTTTCCGATCGCTCGTGAAAGTCGCTTAATCGTGTTTCGTACACGAGAGGGTGGCTGCCGCGCTCCCGACTCCTCCATTTTTGTCTGTCTCCCTTTCTTTTTCTGCCGGTCGTTTTTTAACCACGGGACGTTGTATTTAATTAAGCCCGTCGTTTCGTAGTTTACGAGTCGGTGTCTGCGCGGAGCGCCGATCAAAGGACCCGAAGTGTCGAAACTCGCAGCACGAAACTCGCTCTCGGTCGCCGATTCTTCTTTTTCACTTCGTTTTTCTCGGTTTCTCTTTCGCGGGATTTAATTAAGAACCGTCGCGTATTAAATATTACGGGGGACTGACGGGCGAGCGCGCGTCGATTTGAATGGGACGACGAGTTTCTCTCGGGGATTGGTTCGCACCTATTGTGCTGATAATTTATTCATTGAATGCGAACCAGTTTTTCTGGGGACGCCGCGGGAGAAAAGAACGTGCGACTTTGTTACCGTGTGATTGGAACTGTAATTAAGCTCGATTTTCGATGCACTGCAGAAAGCTCCAGTCGAACCGAGTACTGGAGTGCCTCGCTAATTGTCGATGAGTACTGCAGCTTATTCAACAGTTATTTTTTATTATTCCTCTAAATTTTCCGCTGAATCGTTTAAAATTTCATTGCTACAGAATATTCGTTTATACACACCAGTAATCTAGTATCGAATCGCTACCGTACTCTAGACTTTACTTACTCAATACATACCTCCTATACCGAACTAATCCCGAAACAATACAACCGACACAGCAGTTGCTCCAAAGTTCCACTAACCAACTACAGTAACTGCTTCGCTTCTTGTCCACTCCAATTACTCTCTCATTTCAAACTCTCTAACCCACCTTGCAATATTACATCTACACAACGTTCCACGCGTCTCTACAAAAAGCAACGCCGTCACAAAACCACTGACCCACCGCGCTTCTTGTCCACTACAATTACTCTTCCATTCCATACTCTCCAACCTACAATCGTGCAACGTTACATTCAGACAAACGCCACGCGCCATCACAAAAAGGAATTCCATTAGAAAACCACGGAGCTGCCTCGATACTAGTAACAATTCTCACGTGAACTTCTTCAGCAACTTTGACGCGGTCATTTAGCAGGGGTCGCAACGTTGCATTCAAACAAACGCCACGCGCCCCCACAAAAAGATATTCCATTAAAAAACCACAGAGTTGCCCCGCTACTAGTAAACCCTCCCATATAAACTTCGTTACCGATTTTCGCACGTTCATTCAGCAGGGGTTGCAACGTTGCAGTCGGATAAGCGGCACGCGTCCCCACAAAGAAAATTCCATTAGAAAACCACAGAGTTGCCCCGCTACTAGCGAATCTTTTCATAGCAGGCGTTGCAACGTTACATTCGGACGAGCGCCACGCGCCCACAAAGAAAATTCCATTAGAAAACCACAGAGTTGCCCCGCTACTAGCGAATCCTCCCATCTGAACTTCTTCAGCGGCTTTCGCGCGGTCATTTAGCAGGGGTTGCAATCCCGTCGCGGCGCTAAGAGACGGAGTCCGGCGGCTCGCCGCGGAATCCAGAATGCAGCTCCATTTATGCGGCCCGCCCCCCGCGTAAATACACGTTCGCGTGAAACTGCCTCGGCCGGGCGAGGGGGCGGGGAGGGGTAAAAGCCCCTCCGGTGGCCGCGGTTAATTCCTGGCAAGGTGCGCATAATTCTCGTCCGACTGGTCGCACAATGCGAGCGGCGGTTCCGCGCCGCTTACCGGCGTAGCTTCGGTTTAATTTATACATGCCGATGTGCGCGCTGTCTACTTCGCCGTGTCTAACGTATGTTGCCGCGCACTGCTGCCCGGCCAGCCCGCCGTTGGTAGGCGTGCGTGCCGGGTTCAAGGGCGGGGATGAAGAGCTTTATTAACCCTTTTGTACTTGTGTCCGAGCGGTTCTGTTCGGGATCGGGGAAAGGAGCGATGGTTTCGTTTTGTTTCGGGTCGGGAATCGCCGATGTTCGGCTGCGGTTGGACGGTTGTTAGGGGTGGTTCCGCGGGAATGAGGGGTTCCGGGGATTTCGAGCGTGAAGATTGAGTGCACGGGAGTTTTCGGTGTTCCGTGGAAAATTGGGGAGAGTTTGATGCGTTGAAATTTCGAATGATGGGATCCCGTGCGTCGAGGAGGGGATTCCGAGCGTTGAAAATTGGGGCGATGCAAATTGAAGGCGCTGATTATCGGGATACTGTTAGTTGTACGCGACGTTTAGCGTGGAAGTTCCGTGCGTGGGAAATTGGGGCGAGGCGGATACGCGTTGAAGTTCCAAGCGAAGGAAGTTCTACGTGTAGACAGCTGGAATGAAGGGAATCCTACGTGCAGAAAATTGGAATAAGGGAAATCCTGTAGAAAATTGAGACAATGCGAACTCTACGCGTTGAAGTTCCATGCATAGAGAATTCGAGCTGAGGAAATTCCATGTATAGAGAATTGGAGCAGAAGAAAGTCTACATTTAGAAGTTTAGAACGACACAAGTTCTCCGCATAGAACATTTGCAGGGAAGCAAAACAATGAGACCTCCGCGCACGTAAATTGACAATAACGATCATTCCACGCATGGACCTTCGGCGGACTCTTATCCAGATAATCCGCGCAAGAATTCAACTCGTAAACAACTCGCGTAGAACCTTGAAGCCTAGGCTCCACACACAATTCTACGAGCGAGAGCCACGCATAAAGCACGTCCTACGCAGGCCGACTGAAATCCAAGGAAACAAGATAACGCGAACCTCGATCGTTCGACCAACGCGCTCGATACCCTTAACCCTGTCCGGACGAACCTTAACTCTTTTCGACGAGAGCAAATTTTCATGTAACCGGTAAATATTAACCGTTTATGGAACTTCTGAAGTTTAAGACTTAAGATCGTTGGGACTTTGGAAATTTAGAGCTTTGGATGTTGGGAGATTTGGAACTTGGAACTTTGGAAACTTAGAGCTTTGGATATTGGGAATTTTGGAACTTGGAACTTGGAACGTTGAAACTTTGAAACTTTGAAGCTTTGGAACTTTGAAACTTTGAAGCTTTGGAACTTTGGAACTTTGAAACTTTAAAGCTTTGGAGCTTTGGAACTTTGAAACTTCGGAACCTCATAACTTTGGAACTTTGCAACTTTGCAACTTTGAAACTTTGCAACTTGGCAACTTTGAAACTTTGAAACTTTGTTTATATTTATATTTTTATTTTAACCGTTAAATCGCGGACAAATGAGTTAAATTCTGAAACTGTGAGAGATCAATTCCTAGTTCCCTTTTTTCTTATTAATTAAGCAATATAATTTAGCTTCATCTGCTGAAGGTTTTGCATATTCCACGGAATCTTCGTCTGAAAATCGTTAGAGTTTGTACTCTGACAAACTTGCGAAGCTACAAGTATGTGTTTAAGTCTGTCGAACTTTTATTATACGCGTTGCACTCGACAAAATTGCAAAAAAGGCTCGAACCCATCGTTTGCAGCGATGTCTGCCTCGCTGCAAGTTTCTATGCATATAGGGACCATAACACTAACCGCACCTGCATTTTTCCTGTCGTAACCGGTCAGATAACTGGCTGTAAGATAACGATAAACAAGTTAAAAGATAAACTTACACGAGAAATAGAGACAGAAGGAAAGGCAAAAATTGAACTGAGTAACCGATAAGGTTCTGCACTGCAAACTCACCCTTCTTGTATGTAAAATTCCCCCTTTTGCAAATCGAGTTCTTCCACATCTATATTTCATGAAAAATATCGTGAAAGGGTCCACCCTTTGCACTCGAAATTTTTTCACTTGAAGTATTCTATACTTCCTAATTAGATATAGAGTTTCTTTAACAAGATTCTTTAAAATGAATTTAACACGAAATCATACATAAATTAGACACCAAAGCTATTTTCTTTCAATATTTCACTTATTGACGCAGTACACAAAAGTTAATGGTAAATACCAAAGTTTATAGTTTCACCGCGTCAGATCAAATGGTGACTCTCAGTCACCTCTCAAGCGCAAAGGGTTGATTCTAAGGGTTAACTTTTGTTAATCGTTACTGGCAGTTCTTTCGAATATTTATGAGCTTTTCCTTGAGAAGTTACTGTCAGTGGTTGACAAGGCTTTTGCTTCGGCAATACTCAATGCCGAATCAAACTTATCAACCGATCAGCCGGGATCGTTGTCGGCGATGAGCCAAGACGCTCGTAAATCCGCGCCGATGGAAACGAGAGCTCGCGCGCGAGTCGAACGGTTTTATCGGCGCTCGATCTGGCGCGGGTTTCTACGTCGGGGAAAAGGTCAGGGCTGACGTGTGCCGCGCTCGCGCGAGCGAGCGAGTCGAACGGGCGTGGCTCGATCACGATCCGCGGATTAAATCGTGATCCGCGCCGGCCGGGAGCACGACCCTTTCGTGTAGAAGGCGATCGCTTTTGCGCGGCCACCGCAACGCCGATTCCGAGCGGATAGACGGACGAGCGGGAAATTAAAGCGAGGCGTAGACGCGATGCCAGACGACCGTCGATACGGTTCTTCGAGCACTTGTAATTATCTGAGACACGATTTCCTGCCGGTTTCCTGTTGCTCTTGTTTCATTTCGCAAGCAGGTTCATTCGATCGTTTGATTTTCGGCTTTAAGATCGACGAGAGTTTGTTCAAATTTGGATTTTTGGTTTGTGCAGTTTTCGAATGCTGGAGATGCAGTTGGGAATAGTTGAGTTGATTTTGGAATCTTTTGGAATTTTTTGGGGCGTTGTGTTTTTGGAATATTGATTGTTGATGCGATTTTTCCGCATCAATCGCGAGGATGTAGTATAAGAATGTTATATTAACCCTTTGTACTCGAGAGGTGCCTCTCACCACTTGATTTCATACAGTAAAACCATAAAATTTGATATTTAATGTTACATTTCCTATAATGCATCATTTTGAGAAATATTCGAATAAAATAGTATAATAAAATAGACTTAGTTTCACAAAATATCGATTTTATCTCATCAGAAAATGTTAAAATATTTCTAGCGAAAAACTTCCGAGTGCAAAGGGTTAATATTCTGTTGTATTGATATTAAATTGAGAAGCCTATCGTAGACGAGAGAAAGGATATAGTTTCAACCTATTAACTGTGGAACTTAATTTCAATGATCTCTGATAATGCAATGAAATCAAATAACGAAGTGTATATTTGTCAAATGCATCTGTAATATATTCCAATGAAAAGCAAAAGCAAAGCAAAAAATAATGGCAAGTTTATCTGAAGAAATAATTTATCGTTGAAGGAATCAGCATCATTTTGACTTTAACCTACTTTATTGCAACCTCTACCTGTTCTAACAATTTTTTCTATATTTATTTGTGGCATCACAGTTGTACCATTTAACACTAAAACTACCAGAGGGTTCAAATGACTCATGCCTGATGCCTATTTGCAATTATTAGAAAGGCAACAAATGTATCTCTGAGAAATTATTAATGAAATTCATTTACTACGCAGATTGAATTGCAAATCAATTGAAATCTGAACAGATGCACTCTTGGAGTTTCTACAGCGGAATTTTCAAAAGTCAATTGATGTGCTCGGTAGTTTTGGTGTTAACGTTTTGCAACTTATGAATCGTACGTATTTGGCGACTGAATCTCCGTGAATTTATCGTCTAAAACGGCGAACTCCTCGGATCGACCGCTATCCGTGCGCCTAACGGTAACCGTTCGCAGGGGAAAAAACGCTCGAGCCGATCCCCGCCCATCCGCCTCGTTAACAGGTTCCGTTTCCGAAGATTCATCCTACGCCGACACGTATCGGCCTCTAATCAATTCCAGAAAAAAGGAAGGCTCGCGATCGGGGTCTTCGAACCGCGCGATTCGCCGGCGCGGCGAACGGGAACTGTAATCGCGGTTGCATTTTATCCCGCAGTTAGATTTAAAGCTGCACTTTGCTGCCCCCGGGTAACGAGAATGTTCAGCGAGATGGAGGGAATAATGGGGGAAAAGGGGGACTGAACGAGAAGGGGAAGACGGAGTGAGACGCGAAAAGGGAGAAAAACGAGCGTAAAATAGAGGAAAGGGAAAAGTGGAATAATAGTGCTGAAAACCGGGAGAATTTCATGCGTGAACGTAAGATAGAGACTGAGGCAAAAATGAAATGAGAGCGGAGAAGAAAAATGGATTGAGAGTAGCAGAGGTAAAAAAGGTGGAAAATGAAACGGGTAAGATAGGGAAAGAGAAACTTGTAATGAGATAACAGGAAACGGGAACAAAGGACTGGAAGATGGAGGAACAAAGAGGAAATTGAAGTGGTGATATAGGAAAATGATGGAAAATTCAAAGCGTTGTAGAATCGGTGCATAGGGAATTCCGAGCGTTAGAAAATCGGTGTGATGAAAATTCGGAGCGCTAAAATATCGGTGCGATGAAAATTCGGAGCTCTAAAAAATCGGTGCGATGAAAATTCGGAGCTCTAAAAAATCGGTGCGATGAAAATTCGGAGCGCTAAAAAATCGGTGCGATGAAAATTCGGAGCTCTAAAAAATCAGTTCATAGAGAATTCGAAGCCTAGGACAATCAGCGCAATCGAAATTCGAGGCTTTAGGAAATCGGTTCGTACGAAATTCAGAGCATAGAGAAGTCGGCGCGATCGAACATTCAAAGCGTTAGAACATTGATCCGTAGGGAATTCGGCGTGATGAAAATTCAGAGCGATAAGAAATCGGTTCATAGAGAATTCGAAACCTAGGACAATCAGCGCAATCGAAATTCGAGGCGTTAGGAAATCGGTCCGTATGGAATTCGGCGTGATGAAAATTCGCGCTAAAACATCGGTTCATAGAGAATTCTTATCTCACGATAATTACGATAGAAATCCAAAGGATTGAAAGACGGAGGAACAAAGAGAAAACTGAAGTAACGGTAATACAAAAAAGGACATGGTACGAAAGTAACAAAAATAACCAAACAAAGACACAGCGAATTGAACGAAGCGTAGAGAAAGATGCAGGAGAGGAGAGCAAAAACACAGACAAACGAGAAGGAAAAGAGGAAAAGACGCGCAGAGAGAAATAGACAGAAAAACTGAGTAGGAAGCGGGGAGACCGCGATGAAGAGAGGAAAAAGCAGGAAAGACTCTCTCGCAGAGGAAGAGAGAGGCAGATCAGGGATCGGCAATTTTCTCTACGTGTAATTTCACCTGTTGCGCGCATCCGGCGCGAATCTGATCGCTCGGCTCGATTTGTAAAGGTAACGAGCCGTCTCGAACGGTCTCTGGTCTCGATTATCGGTGGCCAACGATCCTCTCTCTCTCCCCTCCCTCCCCCCGCCACCCCTCTCGGCGTTCCTAGTTTCCAAACGACCCACCGGGGATCGTTGAACAAACGAAAACGCGTTTCACGGTGCATGGAACTGCACAGCTACCGACGACGCAACCGAGGCTTATCAGCTCCGCGCGGATCTTTATGCGAATTTCGATGCACCGCGCGCGGGGCGAGGGGTTGCACGGGAATTCTCTGGCTTGATACCGTGAGATTAGAAATTCATCGACGCTGCGCACGCTGCGATTTCGCTTTGGAATTCGACCGTGGAAAGGCGGAACGACTCGAACGAATGGCTCTCGATGGTTCTTTTGGCTGTGGTTCGAGGATGCGTTTCCAGAGAGGATCAGTGCGATTCTTTGGCTTTTGTTGGCTCGCTTTGTTTACTGATTGATTGGTTTTGGATGCATTGATGGATGGTTGAGTCGCTTCGGAAATTCGTTCCGGAGGCTCTGTGGCGATGGTTCGTTTGTTGGCTTTCGTTTGCGCACCGAGACGTTCGTGTTTATTTGTTGATTGCTTAGTGATTTGAGGGTGGGAAGATTGATAAGTGTTTAATTTTGGTTTTGGTTTTAATTGATTTGTATTTTGTAGTGAAGGTTTGGCATGGTTTGCTTATCGAGAAATCGGTGTTTAAGTGTTCAGTAATTAGAAACTTTAGATGAATTTATGATTGTTTATTTATTGAGTACTTAGTAATTTGACGATGGGAAGATTGATAAGTGTTTAATTTTGGTTTTGGTTTTAATTGATTTGTACACGTTTTTTTAGTGAAGATTTGACATGGGTTTGCTATCGAGAAATCGGTGTTTAAGTGTTGAGTAATTAGTAAAGGAACTTTAAGGTAAATTGATGAACATTTATTATTTCTGACTTCTTGGAGACTCAATTTGTGCAGGTTTTCATTTAAAAAGTGAGAAGAAAGCAATGAAATATAATTTAATGAATTAAAGAGTTGCGTAGTGATCGAATTTCGATGGCCATTACCGTCGCCATCCAGTATCCCATGCAATGACGTGTACATCTCCGCGAGAACGCATGATATCGGACGCGTGATCGCGCCAATTAGCTCGTTAATTGGTCACCAGCGTAAATCGAGTTAACATCGGCCGGCCGCGAACGGTTTAATTTCGCCCGGAGCGCTCGGGCTCCACGAAATAAAATCCTTGGCTGGCCAACACCGAGACGTTGCCTCTAAAACCCCCACAATTTTCGAACACACTATATTATTATTTATTCGATAGAAAAATTCAAAAGTTCGAATCTCTACTTTACATAACTCAGTTTTTCTAATATTTCAAATTTTCCAATGTTTCTATCGAAAGCAACTCTGCTCGAATTCTGACTTCAAATAAATAGGAAAAAATATTGTTGCTTGAATAAATAACACAGTGGTATCTTCGAAAGTTGTCAGTTTCATTTAGTTTTAGTCGTGTTCGATTTAATCGAAGATTCAGTCGATTTCCGAAAAAGAAAGGGAAGAAACCGATATGCTCTTGTCGGCTCGTGTTCCATGCACGACCTTGAAGATCGCGCTTCAAGGACTCGAGGGCTCCGCAAGGATGCCGACGAAGCCCTCGAGGAATCTCCGGCGACAATCGGTATCACTCGAACCGAACCTTCCCCGCAACGGGGAAGAAATGAAAAGAGTGTGGAAGAGGCAACATCTTGCGAGCGGCGGTCGATTAGTCACCCGATACAAGTGCGGCCGGGTGAGACCGGAAGTGCCGCTTTATCGGCAGGATCCTGCCGATGGAGAGATCTCGGTTGTCGCCGGTTTCCTCGTCCTTCCGAACTTCCTCCGTTTCTTTCCCCTTTTAACCCTTAACACTCCAGGTTGTTTCGTAATCTATCAGCAACGAATTTTGTATAATATTCCCAGCGAAAATTAGAAATGCTACATTTCTCCGATCTTTTATTCTCCTCAGTAGAAAATTCGGATGTGTGGAGAATCGAATAATTTTAGGGTGGTTTCTTTATTATTATTCTTCATTGAAATATTTAATATTCTAACTGGTATATTGGAGCCTACAGAGTTCAAAGGGTTAACCTTCCCTCTTGCAAACAAATTCAGAGATTTGGCAGTCTTGCGCGAAGAATTTTCTTTTCACCTATTTTACGCTGGTATCTGCACTAATTTTTTGTTAATAATTTGGTATAAAATGATACATTTCAACAGAATCTAGAATTAATATTTTTTCAAGAATTCTAGAATTATTTTAGGTTTCCTTTTCTACGGATCGTCAATTTATTTTGAATATCGTTCGGATAAACGTTGAATTAGTATTTTTGCGAATCGATATTAACATTTGCGTAATTACTGAGACTTATCATATAATTATTTAACTCCCAGTTAAATCGAATCGTAAGGGTCCAAAGCCGAGGGGTCGAAGATACAATTTTAATTAAAGTTTAGCACACTCTTCGTGCATCGATCCCCGAAAATCCCCTCTCGTTGTTCGCAACGGTTATTACCCCGGGTTATTATTCCCGATCACTTCCGATAATAAAAAGTCGGCGCTGGTAATAACGCAATTACCAGGTGTTTACTCGCCGACCCGTCTCGATCAATAATCATTTCGGGTTCAAAAGTGCGCGACCTACGCCGGGTCCATTAAGCACACGCGATTCGAGCTCGCCACTTTCGAGCTACCAAGTCACGCCCTTGCTGACACACACACGTTCAACTGATATTTTCTTATTTTATTCCTCTTCTTTTTATCATTAGAGAATGGTAAGAATAAACAATTAATCAAGTGAGCAATGCTAAGATTGCAGAGAGAAATAATAGTCACCAGCTTAGAGTCTAAATGGATCCAGTCAAAGGTTAATTTTTTTTTACTATTGAATTCTATCATAAATAATCAAGTGAACAATGCAAAGATTGCAAAGAGAAATAATAGTCACCAGCTTAGAGTCTAAATGAATCCAGTTGAAGGTTAATTTCTTTTTACCATTGAATTCTATCAGAAATAAAGAAATAAACAACCGAGCAATGCAAAGATTGCAAAAAAAGAAATAACAGTCAGCAGCTCAGGGTCCGAGTGGACCCAGTCGAGGGTTAACCCGATCGCCCATTATTTTTCCCGCGTCAGCGTTCTAATATTTCGCTGCTTTCGCGTAGCGCATTTCGCCGGGATGCGCTTCGGTGTTTATTTCAGCAACGCGCACGCTGCCCATCCTCGTTTATGCACGTCGCGATCCGCACTTTGTGTATTCTGCATTCCACCGTCTGCAATGTGCATGGATATGCATTATGCATTTCTGCAGTGTACAAATTGTATAATCCGCAACGTGCGCCGCGCATTTCTGACTCGTTCCCGCGCGCACCTTGCGTCCCTAGGGAGACGTTCTTCGAAGGAAATGTTAATTATTGCACGGGAAAAGAGAGATTCCCGTTTAATCGTACGCCGCGCATGCATAAAGTGTCGGAGATTCTTAATTATTTCTTTATTTTTTCCTTGCCTATTTTCTTCGTTCACATACTTCCTTTGAGACAGCAGGTGCGTGTAATGTACGCTAATAGAATTATATTTTCAATGACGTGTCGTCCTTTACTATCATAACTCTCTCCTTAAGAATCAACTCTAACTTTGTACTTAAATATCAATTCTTCATCAAAGAAATATCATCACAATCAACATCCCCAAGAAATATACACAATCACAAAAAGCTTCACATCTTAACAATACACCCCCATCGAAGCATTTACCCCCAAAAATGTATTCTCTGCAAATTCAAAATTAAATTTCATATCTTAACGATATTTCCTCGTCAAAACACTAATCCAAAAACATCCACCTCCACGACCATAAAATTCACCCCAAAATTGTATCCTCCGCAATCTCAAAATTAAAGTTCACATCTTAACAATACACCCCCATTGAAGCATTCATCCCCAAAAATATCTCCTCTGCAATTTCAAAATTAAACTTCACATCTTAACGATACTCCCTCGTCAAAACACCAATCCAAAAACAACATCCACCCCAACAACCATAAAATTCACCCCCAACGACAACCCCTCCCAGAAAGTCCGCAATCCAATAAATCATTTCGCGTTCCGCAGCTGTAGAACCCTCATCGAGTCCTCGTCCCATCGATTTCCCATCGATTTTCCATCGATTTTGGAAAAAACTCTGGCAAACAAATCACGTGGTAAACCGAGTCCCATGGTAACGTCGACATCAACTACCGAGCGACGACGGCCGCGCGGAAAGAAACGGATAAGAGAGCCGCCCGCTCCGCGCGGGGATTTTATAAAACCGGCCGATTTTTCGCGATAGGATCGAGCGAGCCGACCGGTCGACTGCGCGCCGGCCTCGGCCACGGCGTCCCGGGATAGTTGCCGTGCCGGGCCCCAGTTTAATAATCAATAATTTCCCCCGCGGGGCCCCCAGGGCTGCACGTGTGCGGACCGTGCCGCGATCGTGCCGTCCCGGCGGGATAGTATTGTCCGTTCCCGCGGCGCACGGCCGTGGATCGTTCGCTCGATAGTTTCCCCACGGTTCGCCGGCGCATCCTTCGAAAACCGTGCTGGCTGGTCTTTATCCTGCTCGTTTTATTTGACAAACAACGCCCGAGGTGTGCACACTTCCTCCCAGGAGTACGGCGCGGAGCCGATTTTCGGAATTTTACGGGGGCGAACCGACTAATCTGCCAGCCCATGGGATATCGAGCCGCGCGCCGATCGGGTGGGGGTTCTTGGAAACAGGGGATTCTTTGGGGAGCGGTTTTTGAAGACGGGGACGGATTTGGTTTCAGAGCATAGAGAAATCGGCGCGATAGATTTCAGAGCATAGAGAAATCGGCGCGATAGAAATTTTGAGCGTTAGAAAATCGGTAGAGAATTCAAAGCATAGGAAATCGGTGCGATAGAATTCTGAGCATAGAGAAATCGGCGCGATAGAGTTCAAAGCATAGAGAAATCGGCATGATGGAAATTTTGAGCGTTAGAAAATCGGTAGGGAATTCAAAGTATACAGAAATCGGCAGTTGTGACTCTTTGTCGAGAGATTTTTCAAATGGATTATACTATTATGTTATTTTCGATATTATCAGTAAAATTTTTTGTTACGTTCTATTTGAAATCTTCACAAGTTTGACGCGATATTCTGGAGCAAGGGATTAATCTTGTGCATTTCTGCAGGCTAGAGATGTTGCTGAGTATTCAGATATTGAGTTAGTACTTTTCGAATGATTAATGAACGAGTTTTTCTCTTAACTCTCGAGTAGTTTATAGTCATGTCTTTAAAGTGTTTATGTAACACTTATGTTTACAGAGTATATAATACACTTTTTATGCAACGACTCTTGCAACGTAAATAATCCCATAAACGAGTATTTGTACTTCAGCAGCAGTCATTACCATATTTATATGTTCCCTTAATTTATTAATTTATTCCCCGTGATCATGCAAGCGTAACTGTACCATGCGCGCTGAAAAAGTCTCCATAAAATTTAATGTATACGGAATTCCATATTGAAACTTACACACACTCAACCTTTGGTCTTATTGTCAAACGCGAGCGTTTATTATAAACTCAGCTACAGTTTATCGCTTGCTTTACATTCCGCACGAATTTAATACAATAATAAATCATTTTAATAATACATATTACAGTCCTGTGATCCCCATTCACAATTTATCGATCATTGTTCATCTTACGATAAAGATCACGATGTCTCCATAGAACATTGATACAAGATTTACCGAGTTTTTAACACTGGAATCATACCAGTCGAAATGATCGGTCTCCATTCTTTTGTTTCGCAATTAGTGATAACTCAAGAGCGTCGAATATAAATGATCTCGAAAATAAACAGCTCCACTTGAATATCATAGGGAATATCCGAAGAAACAGTCTATTGTCACAATTTTTATAATGATTTGAATGATGGAGGTTAATATAATTAACCCCAATCATTATCAAAATTGTACCAACAAATTCCTGTGTTCGTAACATCCAAACGAGGCTATTCTCAGTATCACTTCGACTATTCAACACCTTCAAAATACCGAGAATCGCAAAATCAGAGAACTAAGACCCGCCATTTTGTCGGGCGCAGTAGTTCCAGCGTCGGACACATCACGTGACACGGTATAAAGCATTTCTAACCGCGCACCGCCGAAAACACAACAAGCGACCGCCGCGAAATCTCGCTCACAGTTCTCGGGGCCATTAATCCGGCCGTTAAAGCCTCGATGCGGGGGCAAGGTAGAGAAGAAAAGGTAAAAAAGGGGGAGGAGGGGGCACTCAATCTCGCCGCGGCGCAAAAATCGAGGAAGAGTGTTCGCGCCTTTATTTTCTGCCGGTCCACGGCCCCGCCGCGCGGCGCAGGTTGATCCTAATATATATGCAGATTGCAGGTACAAGGAGTGCTCGGATTTTACACGCGGCAACGTCGATGGCGGCTGCCTTGGTTTTTCGTGCAACACCCCGTGCCACTCATGAAACCGTTTATAAATGCGGCGTGTTCGGAACTTCGACCGCCGTGTCGCTCGAAGTTGAACGGTACAATTCGTTGCGGAGCCTGAACATTTATTTTTCTCTACGTTGAACGATACTTAGTCGCATTTTTTAAAAGCGAGAGGGTTGAACATTGTTTTTAGGGCTTGAACATTTACCTTTCTGCACGATGAATGAAACTTTGTCGCATTTTTTAGACGTGAGAGGGTTGAACATTGTTTTTAGGGCTTGAATGTTTATTTTTCTTCGCGTTGAATGAGACTTTGCTGTACTGGTGAGATGTGAGAGGGTTAAACGTAGTTTTAAGGGCTTGAATGTTTATTTTTCTCCACATTGACCGAAACTTTGTCACATTTTTTAGACGCGAGAAGATTAAACATTGTTTTTAAGGCTTGAATATTTATTTTTCTCCACGTTGAACGAAACTTTATCGCACTGGTGAGATGTGAGAGGGTTAAATGATGATTTATAGACGTACAATAAACGATTAAGAATCAAGGTAGACCGAGACGAATAGGATCATGATGCGAATCGGGAGAAACTACAAATATTGGCCACATTAATTACGTTGTTATAGAAATGAGCACGTAGACTGAGAACAAATTCGTTTCCCATAAATAATCATCTTCAATCCTATAAGATTCCACGCGTGCTGCACTGGCGAACCTAATTTCCATCGTTAATAAACATGATCCTGCTTGTAAAACGACCCGCATCTCCGTCGAAGAAAATTCAAGAAGTTTTTTCTGCGCCGCTGATCCACGGGAGTTCGTCCCGCGGCAAATTCGAAATTAGTCTCGGCGTCGAGTCGCGGCTGTATAAATGATTCATGGTTTCCCGTGCCGCTCGTCTACGCCTCGAATACCGTATGCAGATTGAAGGGGGCGTATCACCGTTCCCCTCTCTTGCTCGCGTTTCCGCGGCTCAACGAATTTCTCGCCGTTGAACGCGATTCCGGCGATCCCCGGATGCGGTGCGACGCGGGGGAATCTTAGACGCGAAGGAAAAAGTCGTGAAATTGTTCGGAACGCTGGAAACTTTCGGGGGGAGCATTTCCTGCGTGGGAAGCTGGTCCCGTTGGGAATTCGTTGAATTAATTCATTCGGTGCAGGTGCATCGGGAGCGGGTCAATTTGTGAATAAGGGATCGGGGATTTTGGGGATTAATGCTTAGGGGATTTGGGGTGAGAGCTGCTGGAGGTTTTTGAGAATTTCGGGCATGGTCGAATGTGGTAGGTTTGTGGAGAATTTGGGGTGTAGAGGGATTGGTTCGTAGGGCATTTCAGGCGAAGGGACATCGACGCGATGGAAATTTAAGGCGTTAGGAAATCGGATTGTAGGGGATCGAAAGCTTAGAGAAATCGGCGCGATGGAAATTTAGAGCGATAAGAACTCGGTTCATAGAGAATTCGGAGCCTAGGATAATTAGTGCGGTCGAAATTCAAAGTGTTAGGAAATCGATTCGTAAGGAATTCAAAGCATACAGAAATCGACGCCATCGAACATTCAAAGGGTTAGAAAATCGGTCCATAGGGAATTCCGAGCATTAGAAAATCAACGCGATGAAAATTCAGAGCGCTAAAACATCGGTCCATAGAGAATTCGAAGCCTAGGACAATCAGCGCGGTCGGAATTCGAGGCGTTAGGAAATCGGTTCGTACGGAATTCAAAGCATAGAGAAATCGGCGCGATCGAACATTCAATGCGTTAGAAAATCGTTTCATATGGAATTCGGCGTGATGAAAATTCAAAGCGTTAGAAAATCATTCCATAGGGAATTCTGAGCGTTAGAAAATCGGCGTCATGAAAATTCAAAGCGCTAAAAAACCGCTTCACAGAAAAATTCTCAGCCCCAATAACTCTCACGATAGAAATCCAAAGAATATCAACAGGTGTCAAAACAAATTCACAAAGAACCTACAGCAGAAACTCTTTCCCAGTGAAACCAAAATTCAAACCCTCCATTAACCATCACCGTTAATCAAACAACATATTCTCACGAAGCACCCCTTTCCAAAAACTACCCTAGAATCCAAAATCTCAGAGTCTCGAAGTCGGATCAGCGGTCCGCGGAACCAAGGGACGGTGCACCGTCGCATTCGCCTGCTGTACCGTTCCGGTTCACGCGGAAGATACGATCCGGCGCGCGTATCAAGCGGACCGAGACGTCGTTTCTGGCCGGCCTCGGCGAGCTAACCTGGCTACCCCATTAAACCTGGAATTCAGGTGTATTAACGACGCGGGGTCGCGTATCGAGCGTCCACGGCCACCCGGTAGCGCTTTAATGGCGCGCCGGAACCGTTCGTTAGGCAGATTTTATTTCGTCCGCGCTTCCACCGCGCCGCGGTCCCAGGAAACCGCGTACCCGCGATTGCTTTTCGATGTCCGGCCCGCCCCGCCGCGCGATAAGATACGCGCCTCCCGAGTTTTCCGCATACGCCGCCCGATTAGATCGAATTCCTGCACCCTTATCCGTCCTCGTATCGCGTAACCGGGTAATTATCGGACGACACCGGCCGGTTTATCGCGGATTTGCATACCCGCGGGCCAATTTGCCGGAAAACGAATTCCACGGACCTTCGTCTAAGTGTGTATACACCGTGGGCTGCAGTTCCTTCGTGGATCTGCCGGTTCTTCGCTGATTTTCGATGACAGATAAGAGAGGACCGTTTTATCTGCGTTATTTGGGACTCGGTTACGACTCCTGGTTCCTCTCGGTTTCTTTTCGCATGGGCTTTTTACGGGTGTTGGATGTTCGGTGATTTGGAATTGGGCTGGGTATTTTTAAAATCCTTGTACGAAGTGCTCTTGGTTTCTCACTTTGAGGTTCACTTGAGGTCTCCATTCTTTTGTTTCGCAAGTAGTGATATCTTAGGAGCATGGAATATAAATGATCTTCAAAATAAACAACTCCACTTGATTATTATAGAGGATATCCGAAGAAACAATCTATCATCACAATATTTATAATGATTTGAATGATGGAGGTTAATATAATTAACCCCCAATCCTAACCAAATTGTACCAACAAATTCTCATGTTCATAACATCCAAACGAAGCTATTCTCAATATCATTTCGACTATTCGACACCTTCAAAATACCGACGATCGCAAAATCAGAGAACTAAGACCCGCCATTTTGTCGGGCGCAGTAGTTCCAGCGTCGGACACATCACGTGACACGCTATAGAGCGTTTCTAACCTCGCACCGCCGAAAATACAAGCCACTAAAGTATTTTTAATTATTGAGAGTAAGGAAATGTAGAATATATCTGAAATGATTTTATAGACTTTGAACTCTACGCTGAAAATAAGGCAGAAAACTAAGGGATCATTTCAGTCATTATATTCATTAAGCAGCCTTAAGTATTAAATTATATTACTGACGTATAGTTTAGTTTTAACATTAGAAATTACAGAAGATTAGAGTCGCAACTAAGAAAAAGTGAGTCAGAGGAAGGTAACGAGCAGGTTACTTTTATTACTACTTCTCTTAGGTAAGTTTCGTCATTATACCAGTTATTACATCGAATTACAGTTTCAACCGAGCAGGAATATACGTAGGAAGCCCTAGCCGAGACGCATAAACGTCGACGAGATCGAATGGGCATTTTTATCGGTGGAATTCACTCCGCGCGTCGTCGAACCGTCGCAGCCGCCGATAAAACCGTTCCGTTTCCGATCAACGACGTCGTACATCGGGACACGCGATCCAGATAGCGCGCTCGTTGTGTAAAGATCCGATGGCGATCGGCCCGAATGGCCCGGTTAATGGCACGGTCCGCGGACGAGACGTTTCCGAATGCACCGAAGGCGTCACGAGCGGCCAGAGAAATTGCATTCGAGCGGGGGATTTAAATCGATCCTGTTCTGCTGGTTTTCAGGTGGTTCTGCCACTTCGATGACGATAATTACGTGAACGTGCCGCGGCTGCTCAAACTGCTGGACAACTACAACCCGCGGGAGGATTGGTACCTGGGCAGGCCGTCGATACCGGCGCCGTTGGAGATCATCAGACAGGGACCGGAACCGTCCAAGAGACCGGTGAGTTTTTGTCGATGCCACGGTACCGATCATTATACTCGACAATTTGCTGGAGGATTTGCAGCTTTGCTTCTCCGTGGTTTTCTGACGATTCACTTCGGAGATTTCTTCTTATTTTGATTGGAGATCTAGTTGTTGGAGAGTGGGTCTTTTGGTATTTACGGATGTTTTCGAATTTTGGGATTGGGAATTTTAAGTTTCAAGTTTCGTAATTAGGAACTTCAAATCTGAGTTCGAATCTTTCGATCTTTCGAATTTTAGATTTTCGGTTTCAAGTTATAAGTCACAAGTTTCGATCTTTCGATCTTTCGAATTTTAGATTTTCGGTTTCAAGTTATAAGTCATAAGTTTCGATCTTTCGAATTTTAGATTTTCAGTTCTAAGTTCCAAGTTTCAAGTTTCAAACTTTCAAATTTTAAATTTTACATTTGAAGTCTCAAACTTTCAAATTTTAAATTTTACATATCAAGTTTCAAGTTTCAATCTTTCGAATTTTAAATTTCAAGTTCCAAACTTTCAAATTTCAAGCTTCAATCTTTCTTCGAATTTAAAATTTCCAATTTCAAGTTACAAATCACAAGTTTCAATCTTCCGAATTTTAAATGTCAAGTTCCAAGTTTCAAACGTTCGAATCTCAAATTCCAAGTTTCATAATTACGATCAAACCTGAAATTTCACGTTTCATATTCTCGAATTTCAAGTTTCAAGTCTCAAATCTAAAATGTCAACTTCCAAAGCCACACGAAACGCGAGAAACTCTGACCGTAACAGCCTGCAACAGTCTGCATTGAAATAACTACCCCTCCGGGGCTGTAACATTCGCCGTAGTCCATACGAGCGATGACAAATTGGTCGGCGTAGTCGATTAATTGCGATGGCCGATTAAATGCCTGAATCGCAACCGTTAATTACCTTGGACATTAGCCGAAGGCAGGGCGTCGACTTTCACGAGCAGTTCGCCCGGAGGAGGACCTCCCCTTTCCGGCCGCAGTGCCGGCTACCGCGAACAATAACGAGTCGCGTCTCGTTTTTTCCCCGTGGTCGCCAGCTTAACAGCGTGAAATCCGTTTACTCGCGCCTCGCGGGAGGTCCGGCGACGACGGGGACCTTCTGGAGCGGGGCCAGGCGTTGTCGCGGCTACCGGAAGGCGGCTAAGTGGCTATCATTTCAAACCATCCCCCTATAATTTCGAAAGACAAAGAATCTGCAGATGCCTTGGATTTTGAAATTCTTTTGCGTGAGGAACGGGGACTTACGTCTTCACTAACCCTTTTCGATGCCGTGTATATACAGTCACTTGTTGGTGAGTCATAATTATATTATTGTTTTATTTCAATAGCGAAATCAAAATGAAGCTAGTACTGGCATTAGGCAACACAGAAAAGTGGCGAAGTATGGCATAGGTACGCCGTCGCGAAAGGGTTAAAGTTAGCTGTCGTTAGTCTTGGGAACTGAGAGTTTAGCAAATGTATTTTACAGAGCAACATGGAACTACCCTTTGAAGGTTAGAGTGTGGAGTGATTGGTAGCTGAGAGTTTTCGAGTGATTTTCATTATAGTTATAGTAATTAGGGTGTTTCCAATAGGAGTTGAAAAGTGTAATCCACCAATTCCATCGAGATTATAATATTTCACCCTTTGAACTCTGTAGGCTCCAATATTGCACTAGTTATGATATTAAATATTTTAATGAATCTTAAAGAAACTACTCGAAAATTATTCGAAATAAAAGATCGAAGGAATATTATAGCATTTCCCATTTTTGCTAGGAATACTATAAAAATTAGTAGCATTTGCCGATAGATTGCAAAACAACCTGGAGTGCTAAGTGTTAAGAAACTGTCTCCAAACCTCTATTTTCAAGAGTTACAATCATAAATCCTGTCCACAGAGAACTATAAAATAATTGAAGTGCTATCTACTTAATCACACTATCAAAAATAATAATACCGTTATCTCACTAAACGATCAAAAGAAGAATCCAACGAACGGTCGCCCGATTATCAAGCGATCTCCACCGATCCCGAAACAAGAACACGAACATCATCGCGCGTCTCGATTTCGTGATCGCGTACCTTCTTCACGCTCGAGCTCTCAAAGAAATGACACGGCCCGGCTGGTAGTCGGAAAGAATCGCAGGAGCGAGTAAGCGGGCGAGCGAGCGAGTCGGGGTCCTGTCAGACGTACGAAGTCGAGGCGGCCGCGATCAAAAATCGATAAAAGGCCTGTCTTACCAGCGGACTTACGAGATACACGATGCGATTTGGATTTCCGCGATATGATCGGCCGCTGCCCTCGTGGAAGGGGGCCGGCAGCCGACAGGTAAAACGGGCCTGCGATCTTATCGGTCGACAGTGTCATGCTATAAGCCCATTAATCCTTTTTCCCTCGCGATGAAAAAAGAACTCAAGACGGAGAAAGAGCGAGAGGAAGAGAGAGAGAGAGAGAGAGAGAGAGAAAGACGGAGGGAAGATGAGAAATAAAAGGATCACCGTTGTCAGACAACGGGCTTCCAGTCGAGGGGCCGCGGTTCGTGCCCTCAAAAAAATTCCTCGCAGCATTTATCATCCGCTTAGACAAATTAATGGCGGCTCTGATCCGGCTGTCGGCCGCGCAAAGAATTTCTCGGGCCCGCGTTGTCCTCGACGCCGCGCCGCTTCCTTCTTCCGCGACACGCGACGCGGACTCGGGATACTTCGACGGCTTCATCCGGGACCTGCAACGGATCGGATCGGAGTAGATTTATTTTTGTGGCTACTTTGATGCTTTTATGCTTGTTTTGTCGGTTCTGGTGATTTTCGGTTCAGGGGTTTTCTGAAGTGAGGTTAGGATGCGACAATATGGCCGCTGAGTTTCGAGCGTATGAATCTTTGTCATCTGTCTGAGGTTCTGTAATGATTCGCGTGATGAATGGATTGAAGGTAATATGTAAAATGGTTTCTATGTTTCGAAGAATCCTCGTCCGCAAAGGGTTAAACCATGTGTAATGTATCAACACATAAAACATCGAAGTGAAATAGTTCTGTCTCTTAATTTATAGATGATCAATTGTGTCAGTTGCGAGAAATATCGTTAATATTTAGCCAGAAAGCGATGAATATTTTTAACGAAAAATATCGTCGAGCGCGAAGGGTTGAGAAATGATTCGATAGAGCGTGTTCGATATCGGTCGTGCCCGGCAGCCGGTTACGTAAGCTTGCGCAAGGTATCCCGTCGGAGGATCGCAGGTTTTCGCCGCGTCGTGTCGGCTCGGTTTTATTGGGCAGCGTATTCGGGGCTCGCCGTTCCGAGTGAATGGACATTGTTCGGCGGACACGGGCCGCATAAAGGGAGGGCCTCGACTCGGTGCTCGAACGTTTTTCAGCCCTCCTTTCGAGGACTCCTCTTCATTCAGGCCTGTTGTACGATCCGGTCGGACCAGTACCACCTCCCCCAACCCGCGCCGCGGCCGAAGTCGATCGAAACTCCGGCTGAAGCCTAGGCTATCGATAACGCGAACGGTAACCTACTTAACCTGTATTATTTTGTCGTGTCATTTTTTACTGTTCCCAAGAAACGCAATTGTTTGCAAGGATCTGCGAAGGAAATCTTGCATTTCGTTGAGGGTGAAAATTTCTTTGAGTGAGTAGTCAATGGTAAAATCTTAATCCTTTGCACTCGAAAAATTTGTTAGTAGAAATATTCAATTTATTTTTATGAGATATAGATGACATTTTTTAAAACTAACTTAACGAGGAATCTATTCACGAAATAAGAACAATGGTATTTGGTAGGAAGTTTGGTAGATAGTGAATTGATGATAGCGAAGTAATTTTTTACTTTGTTCTATGTGTTATGAAGGATAGTGATTTATATTGAATTGATCTAGAAATCTTCCATTACATTGTGAGCGAAGATTTACATTAGTGAATAGTAAACACTAAACTTTAGTGAGTTTAGTGGATAATAAATTGCTAATAGCAAAGTAGTTTCTCAAATTGGTTTCGATTTTTTTGTTTAATTATTGATATTTTCGAAGCATTGAATATTCGAAATGCTTTTGAAAATAAATAGTTTCATTTCAGTGTTATAATGAATGTCCGAAGAAACTGAAAATAATCTACTGTTACAATTTTATGAAAATTGCATATTAATCGTATTAAATGCTCAGTAATTCCAGTGTTAAATGGATCTCGAAATCTTCATGACGCGTCCGGCGTGAGGTTAAGCAATATTGGCTTGTGCCGGAATTACAGGATTCGGTACATCGATTCGATTATAAAAATCACGTTGCCCGGTGAACAGCCTCTCCGTGATTTCCAGGCACAGCCACGTGGAACCTGTAATTTCGCATCAGAATTTAGGCACTTTGCAAGGGAACTCGAGACGGTGTGTTGAACGGTGAAAGTGGATTTCGTTCGATGAAGCGAAGCTCCGTTGGCATGGTAGCGCCGATGACCGTTGGCTCCTTCGTGACTTTACTCTTCAACGGTTTTGTAATTAATTCCGCAACCTTCGGAAATATTGTTATATCTTCGATAATTACATATCGAACAGCCTTCGAACAGCTCGAAGTAAATACAAACATTCAAGCTAGACGATTCTTTCTTTTCGTTTTAATCGACACGGGAGAGCGAAGGGGACAAGAACATTACATGAAACGTTGGAAATAAGATTTCAAATGATCTTGATGATCGCTGAAGAATCAGCGGCGCGCAAGGTCAAGTTTCATCTCGCTCGCGTCCGCAGGGAATACTTGCGGCATTAAACAAATCCAAGGCTAACCTAGACCGTAATAATGCTCGGGCGGATCTCATTCCACGTAAATGCTCCCATTTCGCGATATTCGCTTGCATTCCAACGGAAATCACAGCCACTTTCTGCGAAATTCATCAGCGTCGACGCTCTATTTCCACTTGTTCCGCGAGTCTCATCCTTGCGAAACGCCGTTCGAATACTGTGCGAGGCTTCTTGCTAGCTGTAAACGAACGGTGTCCCAAGGTATTCGCTAAAATAGCGAACCATCGAACAACGATTTCGATCAGTTCTATATCGGCATTTGGGAACAACTCGATATCTTTATATTTTGACACCTAACATCAATACCTCCCAACATCAACTTAGGAGGATCAGTGATTCCAAATTCTAGTACCAACTCTCAAAACCTCCAACTACCACTTCGAACGACTGTCAAAATTTTATCACCAACACTCAAAACCTCAAATAACGATTCCGATCAATTCTATATCGGCATTTGGGAATAATGACAACTGAATATCTTTATATTCTAACAGCTCTATAATCAATACCTCCCAAATCAGTACCTACGAGGATCAGTGATTCCAAATTCTAGTACCAACTCTCAGAATCTCCAACTACCACTTCCAACGACTGTCAAAATGCTAGTACCAACTCTCAAAACCTCGAATAACGATTTCGATCAATTCCACATCAGCATTTGAGAATAACAACTCGATATCTTTATATCCCAACACCTCTAACATCAGCACTTACCAGGATCAGTAATTCCAAACTCTAGTGCCAACTCTCAAAACCTCGAATAACGATTTCGATCGATTCCACATCAGCATTTGAGAACAACTCGATATCTTTATATTCTAACACCTCTAACATCAACCTACCAGGATCAATAATTCCAAATTCTACCAACTCTCAAAACCTCAACCACCACATCCAACGACTGTCAAACTCGCAGAAACGCAGTTTCCGGTGCTACAAGCCACAAACATTCCCAAGTGCATCTCGCAAATGCCCTTCGAGCAGCGAGCCTACTGCCCAAGAGCATCGGACACAGGTACTCGTCATTAATACCTCCGAACGGTGCTCGTAAACACCCACCGCCAGCAATGCTTGGCAACATGGATGGCGCGGTATCCAGAAAGAGCCGTGGCATAATGGAAAACATAATACGCCCACCCATAGCAAATTACCCGAGCGAATGGACGGTCGGTTCGAATGATAAACCGAACCGGGGGGCAGCCGCTGTGGTCCAGTATCGTCGGTGCTCGAGTAGAAATCGTCGTCGGCCGATTCCGGAGTTGTCTAAAAGATTGCCCGTTCGTCCGGCGGTCGAGCGCGATCCGCGTGTAACGGGTGAAAGGTGGGACGCGCGGCGATCGTTGCGGCAGCGTGCATCCGCGGGAACGCAGCGATGCGCGGCTCCGTGCGCCCGTCCTTCGTCGCTGGTACCCGCCGACCCCCCATGGGTGTGGTACCATCGTCCGGCCGAGATTATGGTCTCGGTATGGTGGACGTTGCTCTCCCCGGGGGCCCTCGCGTACTCGTATATTATATTTGCCCGAGAAATACGTCTCCCTCTCGCACACCCTTTTGCTCTTGTACTTCCTCGTTCACGTTCTCTCGGCCCAACGTTCTTTTAATCCTATCTCCCTTTCTCTCTCTGCGTGGATCTCTCTCGGTCTTGCTGTTCCTCGATTTCTCTTCTGGCTTCGTTTCTTCACCTTCCTCGGTTTCTATCCCTGGTGGTTTCTTTCTCTTTTTATGTTTTCCTTGTTGCTTGCTCTTTCTCTCGCTGTCTTCTCTTCTTTATCTTTCTTTCTATTCGTTTCTTCGTTTCTTGCTTCTTTGTTTGTATAACTTTCTTTGTCTTTCTCTCGTTCCTGCTCTATCTTCTGTGCTTCTTCTTCTTTTACTCCCTTTTCGTTTGTTGCTCTTAGTTTTTCGTCGTTCTCTCCTTTTCTTTCTCTATTTCTTTATTACTTGCTTTTCCCTTTTCTACCATTGTCACTATCTTTCCCTCTTCCCCTTTTCTATCTAAATCTTAAACTCTTTTTCCCTTTCTTTCCTTTTTCAATCTCTATTTTCCCTAGATTTCTTAATCTTTTCCTCTTTCCTGCTTCAACTCCTCTTTCTCTCTACATTTCACACTCTTTTCCTCTTTCTTTCCTTCTTCAACCTCTTTTTCTCTCTGCATTTCATACTCGTTTCCTCTTTCTTTCCTTCAACCTCTTTTTCTCTCTACATTTCGTAATCCTTTCCTCTTTCTTTCCTCCCCTCATTCTCTCTACGTTTCATACTCTTTTCCTCTATTATTCAATCTCTCTTTCTATATCTCATACTCATTCCCTCTTTCCTTCTTCAATCCCTCTTCCACTACTTCTGCATTTCTCTTCAACATCTCTTCCTCCCGGTCGCAACGTCTAATCCATTCTCGTCGATCCCCCTTCCCCCTCCGCCCGATTCCATCTCCGTCTCCATCTCTGTCTCCGTTCTCGATCCTCTCGAGAGCCTCGCCCGCCGTCCTATTTGTTCCACGAGCATCCACGGTGCGCTATTCGCGGACCTGCAGGCAGCGCACGTGCACCGTGCGAGGAGCAGGCTCGGGACCGGCGATTGAATAGCCACGAGGGTGGAGTGGCCGAGCGGCGCGCGGCGTTGCTGCTGCAGCTCCGATCGCCAACGGAAAAATCACCGTCCGTCTCATCCTCCCCGCGTTTTTTCGAGTGTATTGACTCGTCAAGTGGTTAATCCCTTTGAATCTCGTTGCTCGTATGCAATTAATAGGCTGCCCTTCCATTCGTGCGTTTCCGTGGAGCTCGAACGACGGAGAACCGGCAGGAAAAAGGTTTCATTCGATCGAGCGCAGACCGAGTGTTTTTGAACACGTTTATCGAAGTTTGATTATTTTGCGCGAGTGATGGTAATGTTAAAACGAAGGTCGATTCGATTGGTCTAAGCTGAACAACCTATAAGTCTATAAAGATAGTATTCGTTTTTATCTTGATTCTCGTTGTGAAAATAATCAGAATCATTTCACGCAAGTAATGGTAATATTAAAACGAAGGTAGTCAATTCGATTGTTCTAAGCTGAATAACCTGTAAGTTTATGGAGATAGTATTATTTATTAAATAATATATTATTATTATTATTATATAAGATAGTTTATAAAGAGAATAATCAGAAGCGAATGGTAAACGGAAATATAGGATTTATTTAATTCGTTCAGCTGTTCATTCAGAGATTCACTCAGCCATTTATCTAACCCTTTGCGTACGAAGATTCTCTGAAATATACAAAACATTCAAAACTCGCACACACAGTCGCATTCATCTATTGCACACACATTCATCACTCAATATATCTATTCACTCAAATACATCCATTCCCACAAACATGAAAATCTCGTCGAAATGTCGACGTTCGTCCGCAAAGAGTTAAAGATTTATTCAACTATTCCACTGTTTACTCATCTGTTGGCACGGTACTTCATACCCGAACGCCAAAGACCAGATAATTAATCCCGTCACAATAGTAGCAGCCCGAATCGATCCATCGGTAATTACTTCGTACCTTTGTTATCCGACGGTGATTAAAATTACCGGTGCATCGGAGTCCGTGCACGCTCGATCGCGGAACCCTCGGTGCCTGTTGCATTGTCACGGCTGCGGATCCTAGGCAACGTTCGATCGTCGCTCGAAGATCGATGGTTGATTACGACAGGCCGTTGCAGGCTCGAATCGGATCGCAGCCTCGCAATCATGGCGCGGAGAGAACCGGGCGCACGACCCAACCGTTTTTTTCCCCCCCCTTCGATGGTTTTTCTCCTTTTTTGCGTGTTCGCCGTCGCGCGTTGCGTCAAACGGATAATTAGTTTCCGCGAGTGGCCGATTTGCATTCTTTCGCGCGGCCTCGGCGAATATCGCCGGCGCTTTTGTCGGGTGAAAGGCGCTCGCCGAGGAAAATCCGAGCGAAAGAAACGGAGCGAAGATATAAATTATCCCTTTGCGGTCGGGTACGACCTGGGAAACGCAGGAAATGGAGCGATGTATGAAATGCGACGGTTTTGGGGCCGTGAGGTTCGAGAGCGATCTACTTTGGCAAGTGCTGGTTCGATGTTATTGACGAAGGATGATGTAGGTGTGTTCGAGAGTTGGAAGTGTTTGGGTGTGATAGCGTTTAAATTAGGGGCGTTTAGGTTTGTAGTTATTCGAATTTGAGGCGTAGACGTTTGAAAGCGTTGATAATGATCAAATTTCTATTTCAATTTGAAAGCGTTGGGATCTAGACGCGTTTGGATTCGTAATTATTCGAATTTGAAAGCGTTCGAATTCGTAATGATCAAATTTCTAACTATTTCAATTTGAAAGCGTCGAGATCTAGAGGCGTTTAAATTCACAATTATTCCAATTTGAAGGCGTAGACGTTTGAAAGCTTCCGAATTGGGTAATGATAAAATTTCTAATTATTTCAGTTTGAAAGCTTCGAGATCTAGACGCGTTTAGATTAGTAATTATTCCAATTTGAAGGCGTAGACGTTTGAAAGCGTTCGAATTCGGCAATGATCAAATTTCTAATTATTTCAATTAGAAAGCTTCGAGATCTAAACGCGTTTAGATTAGTGATTATTCGAATTTGAAGGCGTAGACGTTTGAAAGCGTTCAAATTTCTAATTATCCAAACTCGAAGGCGCACATTTCAAAACGCTGAAATTCATAACGAATCACATTTGAAAGTGCTGAAATTCGGTAACGCTGAAATTCATAACGAATCACATTTCAAAGCGCTGAAATCCGGTAACGCTCAAACTCATAACAAACCACATTCGAAACCATAGAAATTCGAACCCCCTAAAATCCACAATTCCCCAAACTCAAACCCAAAATCAACAAAACCCTCGAATTCGGTAAATCCAATTTCAACCGCTCCCAAGCTCCATAACATCCATCCATACACATAGCATTTGAAAAATCTTCAAATCCCAAATCATCAAACCACGGGAATCGTCTAAACGAAAAACTCTCTAGCGTCGAACGCATTCGAACCCGCAATCGCGCAAACTCTAACATTTTCGAGAGCAGCTCACCGTAGTTTCACCCTGAAACGAACACCCAGCTTTACGCGGGCAGCTCGCCGAGAGTTCTCGAGCGTATTCGACTCGGCAGTCACGAGCGCACGAAAATTACAGGCGTATCGTAGCGCGCGTATCGGCGCACGGGCGGGGGTAAAAAGCATCTCGGCGCGCTGCCGTAACGAGAAAACGAGAGCGCAACAATAGGACGCATAGAACCGCGGAAAGAAATATAGGAACGTAATTATTCGCCGTCGGGCTGGGCCCGGGTCGTTACCCGAGGAGCAATAAACTCGCTCGCAGCTAATGCGCTGGAATAATTCCGCCCGTCCCCTCCCGCCCCTCCCCCACCTCCGCCATTGCCACGGGACACGGGGCAATCCGTGCGCAAAACCAACGATTCCAGCGATATGGATAATAACACGTCTAAAAACGCGACCCCGAGGCGCTGTATTAAACTCTTCCCGCCTCCCCGTGGACCCCCGCCTCACATGTTTCCCTCGAATCGCCTGGGCCCGTTATTAAATTAACCCTTCTGCCGGCGACCGAGGCAGTCGTCTTTGACGGGCTCTTAGAATTACGTTTTTGCGCGCGTTTCGCGGTTTTGGAGGATGTGGAAGGTTGGAGATGGGTTTCGAGAGATGTTTAACCCTTTGACGGACGTTGATATTTGGTGAGATGAAATGTTCGTATTTGGAATATTGAGTTGTGAAGGAAGGATTTTGTTACTTGAATAGCAAGAGATCAGGGTGTAGTTTTCTGTTTTTATTGTTTAAGCAATTGATGTGTAATTTAGCGTCATATGTTACCAGCTTTGTGTAGTTTAAGTCTTGCAAAGAATTGGTGCGGTGGTAGGTTAAGTTGTTAGGTTGTTAAGTTGGGGAGTTGGAAAATTTAGAGATTGGGAGATTGAGAGATTCGGAGATGGGAAGGTTGTGAAATTGATAAGCTGAATTGACGATAGAGTAATTTGGAAATTTTAGGATCGAAAGATTGTGAAATTGATAAGCTGAATTGATGATATAGGAATTTGGAAATTTTAGGATCGAAAGATTGTTAAATTGATAAGCTGATGAACTGCCGATATAGAAATTTGAAATTTCTAGGATCGAAATATTGCGAAATTGATGAGCTGAATTGACCATATAGAAATCTAAAAATTCCAGGATCGAAAGATCTGAAGCCTCTCACACCTGAAGCTCCGAAAGTTCGCACATCAACCTATCGCACGACAAACCTCGTAAAACCCCACCGCCGAAAGCCGGCGAGCGTAGGTCTCGGCCGCACCCGAGCCGCGCACGATAATTCAAATTACCTCACCGCGATAAACAGATCGCGAGTATTTCGATTATGAACTCCGAAGCTAATACCCGTCGCGGCGTAGAGGCACGTGAGGCAATAAGGTTTATATTACAATTTCCACGATAACAGTACGATCTAACCGGCCGTAAAGCCAGCCGGACGATATCTCATCTCCTCTCATCGTTGCTCCGCAATTAACGTGAGGCGATCCCGAAAGCCACGCTCGAGGAACAAAGAGAAACACACGTGCAAAGAAAGAGCGAGACGAAATACTAAGAACGAAGAACGAAAGAGAGAGTAGAGTACTCGGAGCGCAAATAAGTTTCGACCCTCTCTTTCCCGGTATCTTCTGCTCGCGTCCATCCTCGGCTCTAGAAACACGTGCAGCGTCCGCTGGTAGTCGTAATAATAAAGGTGGGGTGCGCGCTGCGCGAGAGAGAAAGAGAGAGAGAGAGAGAGAGAGAAAAAGGGTGGATACGGGAGAGCGAGAGCTCCGCAACGCTCCGTAATAAGTTCCTGGTTTACGGTTCATCGGCAGGTTATCCCGGGGCAGCATCGGCCTACCGGCCAACAGAAACCACCGGCTCCCGCACGAACTCGGGCTGCCCACCGGCTCGCTCTCTCCTTCTCCTTCCCCCTCGGTTTTCGTGCTCCCCTCCCTCTGTCCGGCGATCGCCGGATCACCCTTTCACCGGGGGCGTGGCGCCGCAATATCCCGGTGCCGAGACGCGATCGTAATTACACCGACGTCGAAAGAATGGAGACCGGGGTCGGTGATTAGGCCGCACGCGGACATTTTCTTTCGGCGACGTTCGGGAGAGACTGCCCGTGCGCTGGAATAAATACGCCGGGTCGCGAAAGTATCGGGTTGTGCCGAACGTTTGTCTCGTTTTCTTCGTTTATAATTGACGGACGTGTTTCGAGCTTTGCATCGGGATATCGAGTCACCTGTAATGATCGCTTCCTTTTCCTCGAAACTGTGTCTTGTTATGTTTGATCGCTGCTTTTGGATCACACTGTAGAGAATGTTTTTGATCGATTTATTGCGAAACTTCTCGAATAATCGCGAAAAGCGAAGTTTCAGGCGAAACAGTATTTATAGCAGTTGATGTTGAATTCCAATTTTGGTTGTTAGTCACGCCTACTGGCACTAGCCACGCCCAGTCTCCCGGATTAACCTGTACAAAAACATACACTGAATCCTTTCTGGACCTAACAGAACCGTAAACTCGTTTATTATAGAAACAAAAAATTAGTTTCGTGTTTTTCATCGGGCTATTCAGTCACGTGTAATGATCGCTTCCTTTTCCTCGAAGCTGTGTCTTGTTATGTTTGATCGCTGCTTTTGGATCACACTGTAGAGAACGTTTTTGATCGATATATAGCGAAACTTCTTGAATAATCGAGTGTTTCAGGCGAAACGGTTTTTATTGATGTTGTATTCAAATTTCGGTTGTTAGCCACGCCCACTGGCACTAGCCACGCCCAGTCTCCCGGATTAACCTGTACAAAAACATACATTGAATCCTCTCTAGGCCTAACAGAATCGTAAACAGGTTTATTATGGAAACAAAAAACTCCAGATTAACCTATCTTCCAAATCACCGTTCGACCCTCCACTGAACCGGTCAAATATTCAAAACTTCTAACCTTCAAACTTCAACCTCCTTCGAACCACCTCTAAAAATCCATTTCCAATCGATACAATCCGCTCAATACACCCAAAACTCAACACCAAATCCTCTCTAGTCCCAAATTCAAATTTCTCGCGGTTTCCTAACTCCGCCCGAAAGCTCGGAAACCCCGCCCATTTTCTGCTCGGAGCGCGACGCTCGTCTGCTTCAGCCCTTGTCGTTTTTCCCTGCCGGAAATAAATCTGTCTACACGCCGATCGGGGCGGGGCGGGGACGCGGCGCACAAAGCGCAATAAAAATTGATTACCTCGTTCCTCGGGCTGGTTACGGGGCCGCGATCTAGGATCGGTAACGACGCTTCGCCGGCGGAGAAGGGAAAAATGGCCGGACCGAGGGCCCCGTTTCAACGGGCCCCGGCCGTAATGGCTCCATTGTGGCCGATCGCGCGATTCGTTCGAAATACGAGGGATTCCATGGATGCCGAGGGCAGCTGCTCTCTCTCTCTCGATCTTCCTCTCTCTCTCTCTCTCTCGATCTTCCTCCGCGTTCCCTGCGACTGAGCTCGTTCCGGGAATCCGTCGCTCGGTTCCCGTACATCTTCTCCCGTCCACCGTTGTCCGCCGGTCTGCGCCCCCTGCTAATTGGTCCCGGCGATCCCCGGAGGTGTCCGCCGCTAGCAGCGTTTGCTGATCGCTCGATAAAAACGGGAATCGCGGGGATTTATTGGTCACCGCGGAGAGATCGATATTGCGAACCATTTGCACTCGGAAGATTTGCACTGGAAATGTTCGACACTTACCGATCAGACGTGGACGACAGTATTTTGAACGAAGTAATGAGGAAATATAGGTAAATTAACCCTTTGCACTTGAAAGTTTTTCAATAGAAATATTTTAACATTTTCTGATGAGATAATATTGATATTTTGTGAAACTAAGTCGACGAGAAATCACGCACATTGAGGAACAAAGCTATTTTATTTGAATATTTCTCAGATTGATGCATTATAGGAAATATAATATTAAATATCAAATTTTATCAAACGCAAACGCATGGGTTCAATGACAAACCCATTTACTTGTACAAACCAGAGTCACAAACATCCTCAAAGCTCCAGTACAAAATATCGAAATCCCAAATGAAAACTACCAAATCGTATCAAATCGCATAAAGCCAAAAGCTCCAACAAACCACCCAAGAGTACCATTACACTCCAAAACAAAAGCCCCTCGAATCCCCTGAAAAATAACCCCAAAGAAGAGAAAAGGCGGTAGCAACTGTATCGCTCGAACCCGAGAAAAAGCCATCTGTCGCGAAATTAGCACCGGACAAGCGACAATAAGCCGGACGGTGCCGGAAGCGCGTCACGGAAAGCAGGAAATCCGTGGCAGGAGGTTTCTGCGCGTTCTCCCTCGAAAACGAAGATGAAGTGGGCATTCGGTGCGGAAGGGGGGAGAAAAGGGGGGGCCGTAGGTGGCCGCAGCGGGAAAGCAGTAAACCAGCGGCTCTCCCGTGGCCGTATTAATCATTCCGCGGACGAGGGATGAAGCGGACGGAGAGGAAGAGCGGAGGAAGAGAGAGAGAGAGAGAGAGAGAAGGCAGAGACGCAACGCGAAAGGCCGAGAGGTGCGCTGCCCGTGAAATACGAGACGTTTCATTAAAGCAATCCGTCGAATCCCGCAGCCGATAATTATCCGCTACCAGCCGTTTTAATTGGGGGGAGCCGCGCGCGCTTTCGGCTTCTTCGTCAGTTTCAATTCCGGGCCGAATAGCCGCTCGGACGGGTCGCAATTATGTCCGCCTTGGGCTCGCGCGAAAATCGATACGCGCGCTTCTTGCTGCTCTTTTAGCTCGCGCTTTTAGATCGTTTCGAGATCGTTTCGAGACGGGAGATGTGATGGTACTTGTTTGTTTGTTCTGTAGCATCGTGTCGGACTCGTGAAGACTTAACCCTTTGCACTCGGAAGTTTATCACCGGAAATATTTTAACGTTTCCTGATGAGATGAAAACGATATTTTTTGAAACTCGCGGAGAAATAACGTGCATTGAAGAAATAAGATATTCTATTGAAGTATTTCTCGAATTGATGCGTTATGTAAGGTGTAATATTAACCAGTTAAGTGTTTCTCTGAACTATACAGAACCTTTTGTAGATTCTGCCAAATCACACATCGAATGCCTAAACAATATGGAACAAGGAAATTATGTACTGGTTTCTCGCTGTTCGAGTAGTTGAATCATTCGCTTGCAACTTAGTATTACAAACATGAAAGTCTGACCTCGGTAAAGTGTCGAGATTCGTCTGCAAAGGGTTAATATAGATCTTCGAGATTGAGTGGAAGGTTGCAAATTGTGTAGCTTTTTTCTTGCATACCAAGAAGTTTGACGGAGTATATACTTCCCTCCTTTTCATGGGAGCTCGGATGTTTGTTTCCAAATTTCCAAATTTCTATATCGTTAATTCAGCCAATCAATTTCACAAAACAATAGAAAAACAGAAAACTACACCCTGATCTCTTGCTATTCGAGTAATTGAATCACTTATTTACAATTTAGTCTTCCAAATACGAAAATTTCGTCTCGCCGAAATGTCGACGTTCGTCCGCAAAGGGTTAATCCTCGCGATACGGTGGACGCCGATTCGCCATTCTCCGCGCGGCGCGGCGCAGCGCCGGCCTTGATCTTGCATTAGAAGGTCGGCGAGCGAAGAAAGCGAGCGGCGATTCCCTCGGGAGGCATGCTCGGTTCCGCGCGGCCGGCTCCCCCTGCGGTTTTCCTATTAGCCCGGCAGAAAAAGGGCCGGGCAAACAAAAGGCCGGGGCCACGGGATTCCTCGCGCGCACCGCGAAAACCGATTGCGTGCGCGCGGAATCGAAACCGCGAGACATGTTCCGCCTGTTTACGGCCGCGGCATGAAAAACACCTACCGCCGCGGCACTTTTTCCCCGGCCGGTTTACGATCGTCGAAAAAGATCGACGATTATTCCGATCGTTACCTCGGTGCTCGGCTCGGAATTTTATCGAGCGTTACGCGACTACCGCGCGTATGCGCGCTTAGCTTTGCTGTGGTTCGTACGGAAAGACTCTTCGTGCGATGGATTTAGATTGTTGTGGGTGAGATATTTGGTGGTTTATTCGGTTGAATTGGAAACGGGGACAGTTTTGGATTTTTGGTTTGAAGTGTCGGCTGCTTATTTGCTTCTTTGATCGATAAATTAGGTGTTTGATAAATTTTGATATTTGTGTTATGGAGTTCTTCTGGTTTTCTTCTGCAGTTGATAAATGAGATTCACTGTCTTTTGTTTCGTCAGTTGGTGATTTTTGAAAAGCGGAATGTTCCAGGGAAGCTTCGTTTTTTCTATAGCTTTTAGGTTATTGGATACAAATATTTTTGGATTTTGGGTCTGAGATTTCGGTTGCTTGCGAATGATACAGTTTCAGATGAGGATGGATGCTAGAATTCTGATATTTCTGTTATGGAGTTCTTTTGGTTCTCTTTGGTTGTTAAATTAACTGTACTGACTTTTGTTTCGTTGGTTGGTGATTTTTGAGCGGGACGTCCCAGGGAAGCTTCGTTTCTTCTATAGAAGGTTGAAAGTTATTAGATACAAATATTTTTGGATTTTGGGTTTGAAGTGTCGGTTGCTTGCGATTGATACAGTTTCAGGTGAGGATTGCTGCTAGAATTCTGATATTTCTGTTATAGAGTAAAGCTTCTAAGCATTTAGGTTATTAGATACAAATATTTCTGGATTATAGCTTTGAGATTTCGGTTGCTTGCGAATGATACCGTTTCAGATGATGATTGCTGCTAGAATTCTGATATTTCTGTTATAGAGTAAAACTTCTAAGCTTTTAGGTTATTAGATATAAATATATCTGGATTTTAGCTTTGAGATTTCAGTTGCTCGCGAATGGTACCGTTTCAGACGAGGATCGATGCTATTCTGAAATTTCTGTTATAGAGTAAATTAAGTAGATTAATTAAGAGTAAATTTAAATTCAAACTCGACCGAGAATCCCGCGTTTCGCGCGCGGCAAGCCGAGCAGCCGCTGGTCCCACGAAAGTGACAAACGAGGGATTCGTTGGCGCGGCTCGGAACGGTAGTCGAGGCAAGAGAGCTAATTAATAGTTCCGGGAACGGCGAAGAGGTGAGGAGAAAGGATCGCAGGATCGGCGCAGGGAAGGAAGGAGGAGGCGCGCGGGAATGCGGGACATGTGGCGCGCATCCGCGTGCCACCAGCCTGCGAAACAGGCTGCGATTTTCTGCCGAATGCGGGAATAGGTGTCAGTCCAGCCTGCCATTGCCGATCGGCTACAATCCTTTACACCGTGTCTTCGTTTGCACCGATTATCAACCTTTCCGACGCTAGGTTCACCGACGTTTAGTATAGTTTGTTCTATCGTTCTTAGAAAATGTCGGAATAGAAAGGGAATGGAACGAATTATTCTTAGGGGAATTTGTATTCGATTTGGATTTTTCAAATCTGGAGCTAGACAATTAGGGTACGTGAATAATTGCATCGATGGAAATCGACCCTAATATTTCCTAAATCATATTTAGAAAATTCAATAGGAGTCGAATCGACTCGTTCTGTAAGTCTAGCGATCAATGCTTAACTCTGGGGAGATAAAATTGACTAATTTCTTGCAATTATTTCTTATTATTATTATTTCTTATTATTATTATTTCTTATTATTATTATTTCTTATTATTATTTGTTATTATTACTATTTCTTATTATTATTATTTCTTCTTATTATTTCTCATTATTATTATTTCTTATTATTACTATTTCTTATTATTACTATTCCTTATTATTACTATTCCTTATTATTACTATTCCTTATTATTATTATTTCTTATTATTTCCTGCAATTAAATTGACCTCTCCAAATTCCTCAGTAGAACCTCAAACGGCGCATCCGAGACTCGCTTAAAAATCAGTCGAAAGTAATCGAGAAAAACAAAAGAAATTCAGAGTGCACAAGGTTAATAAAAATCCTCGATTACCAATTAATCCTCAGTCCCCAGCGAAACGAAAGCCCGCGACACCGAACTTTCCACGAGTTCAGAAAGGAGCGAGCAAAGGAAGCTAAGCGTTCCGCAGACCGCGCAGCCCTAAAAAAGACATCAAAGTGCGCGCCTCGGCGAGCGAAGGGAAGAGAATCGCGCCGGTGACGGTCCTCTTCGCGGCGCGATTCGGGCGTGTTAGGAAAGGGCCTCGTGGCGGGGACCATTCAATCTGCGGCCGCCTGCGCGACGGATTTAATTAGAGCCGCATCGCCTCCAGATACGCGCGGGGCTGTCCGGCAGATAATTTCGCCTCGCCTGCCGCCGGTTCTCCGCGGCTAACGAAATTAAGGCGGTCCTTAATGAGCGTTGAAAACACCGCCGGGGCCCCGTCCATAAAGTTTCCGCGCCGAGCGGAGCCGAGCCGCGCGGCGCGCCGCCGATCCCCGAGAGTAACGATAATTACAAGGAATCCGTATCGCATCGCCGCGCCGATGAAATACGTCCCGGGGTGCCGAGGCAAATCCGGGGACCTTGGGGACCACTTTAAAAACCACCCCGGACCCTCTTCTTCTAATTAATCGACGCGCCGGGCAGGGACGCGGCTCGGTGTCGATTGGCTTTAGCGATTCGGGATTTCTTCGTGGAGGAAACTATACGCACGCGAGTTCCTACGTGTTTCGATTACGTTCTCGTGGGAAAAAAGGGACTTTCTTCGGGAGTTTTATTTAGATCTTTTAGGAAGACGGTAGATTTTCGGAGCTTTCGTTGCTCTTTAAGATCGATCTTTCCTAAAGATCTTTTATATGACAATGATTTTTTAATGACTTAGATAGCTTAGGTATTTAAGATTATAGAAGCGAATTTTGGTTTAAATTTTGTATGAAATAGACGGATGTTAGATGTTTCGATTATTCGAGATCTGTTATGGGAGAAGTAACTTCTCTAGTTTTAATTGTTCGAAGTTCGTACGAGGAGGCGATGGATTTTGGAGGTTTCGGTTATTCCGGATCTATCGAAGCGATAGATTTTGTAGACTGGTGTACTTGTTCAAGATTATTGCAGAAGTAATTTTTCTTAAGTTTATTTAACCCTTTGAACTCTGTAGGCTCTTATTAATTATTACTCTTGTTCATTATAAAGATAAGTACTCTTATTAATTTTTTCGCATACACACCGAATGACTTCGTCGTGTTCACTGTCCGGTCCGATCGTATTCGTCCGGCGGCTCGAAATCTTCCGGAAATCACGGGCGGAGGATCTAAGCGCAGAACGCGTTACGAACGTGGGAATCGTTCTCAGAGTGCACGCCGCCGTGAAACTATCGCGGCGCGATTGCATCTCGCTTGTTTACTCTCCCGGAAAATCAACATTATTTAGAAGTGCGATCGGTCAAGCGTGGGCGCCGCCCGTCCCGCCGAGATTTCGCGATTCTTTCGCGTTCGGTCGGTCGTTTGGAATCCACGAGACTTCTTCCATGTTTACTCTTGTCCTCGTTATTTTTCTCTCCTCCCCCTACCCCTCACCCCCGGTCGTTCTCTCTCTCTCTCCGCTTCTAATTACCGTTCCGCACCCTCTGCCCCCGTTCGCGAGCGGACGTCTCCGCTGTCTTCTACGGCTGTGACAAAGATAATTAACTCTGTCCCTCGAGGTACCCTTTAAAACTGAGGTGGCTCATTAAAGATACCCTGTCGTTAGTAATTGCGCTGTAGTTAGGGGAAAATTGGAATTCCGCGTTCGACGCGGGGCTACCTTCGTTGCCGAGGTGAAATATTCTTCATGGAATAATTCTATTCAAGTTGTAGTTAGAGATGAATTACATATATGTATCAACTACTTTATTGGATCGTCCGTTTCATTAACTCCGAGTCTTTGTTATAATGTTGTACCAATCTAACTCAACTTTCGTAAATCGAACACTCGAATTAATATTTCATTTCCAGCATTCCCGTTGCCATTGAAACTTTCGAACCGAAAATATCAATTCCAATCTCTCATTTCGATTTTCATTATTTTCTACTGGCCTTCGTCTCTCTTCCCGATCTTCTCGTCGGATTCCCATGTTTCCCCTCTTCCTCATTTATTTCTCTCCATTTTCCGTTTCCCATTCTCCCTTTTCTTCCATTATTTCTCTCTTCATTTATTTCTCTCCATTTTCCGTCTCCCATTTTCCCTTTTCTTCCATTATTTCTCTCTTCATTTATTTCTCTCCATTCTCTGTTTTCCCATTTTCCCTTTTCTTCCATTATTTCTCTTTTTCCTCTGTTCTTCCACCATATCTTTCTTCCCTCTCTCCTTCCACTATTTCCTTCTTTCTCCCTTTTTCTCCTCGATCCTTCCCTTCGTAATTCTCCATTTTCTGTTTTCCCTTTTCTTCCATTACTTCTCTTTTTCCCCCGTTATTCCACCATATCTTTTTCTCCTCTCTCCTTCCACCATTTCCTTTTTTCTCCATCCTGTTCTTCCACCGTATATTTTTTCCTTTCTCCGTTCGCTACTTCTTTCTCCCTTTTTTCTCCTCGTTTCGCTCGTACTCCTCCATTTTCTGTTTTCTCCGGCGCAGCGACGCACAGGCCGTCACGGGTCACGGGCACGCGTAGCTTCCTCGAGCTACCAACGTCGGAACGTGCACGCTCGCTCGGTCGCTCGCGCGCGTTCCACCTGTCCTCTTTCCCCGGGCGCTGGTTTCATTAGCCGACCGATAAGTCGGCTAACCGACCGCGCTATCGGCTCTTCCTGGTCGGGCCGTGGAGGCCTAACCCAGCCGGGTAGACCGTCGAATTATGCGGATCGCGCGACCGGGCTTGGTCGGGCACGCGGAATGCTCGCACGGGCGCGAATAACGGCATCGTTCACGAGACAACCCGCGATGCTTAGGCCTACGTGCGTGCGTGCATCTGTGCGTGCGTGCATCTGTGCGTGCGTGCGTGCACACGCGATCGGTTGTCCGTCTTTCGTTCACCGGCTGCTTCGCGTTGGATCGGCTTCGAGAATTCGCTGGGGACGGGCTGTAGAGTTAGGTCTTGGTTAGGTCATCATCAACGTCATTGGATCATGAGTTTCAGAGAACGTCACGGTTTGAGGGATTAACAGATTGTCGACCGGCAATTTTACGCAGAAGTTATTATTCCGCAATTAACCCCTTGCGGACGAATGCCGACACTTTACCGAGGTCAGACCTTCATGTTTGTAATACTAAGTAGCAAGCGAATGATTCGACTACTCGAACAGCAGGAAATCGGTACATAATTTCCTTGTTCCATATTATTTAGGCATTCGATGTGTGATTTGGCAGGATCTACAATGAGTTTTGGAGGAGAGTTAACGAAGATCGTTAATATTTCGATTGTTGAGATAGCGAGATACGATGTTGAAATTTCGATTATTCTGCGTCGAGATGCGAGATTGTTATGATTTTGATTATTGTACGTTCAGAGGCGGAATTGTTAAGATTTGAATTATTCCATGTTGGGAGAGATCGTTAGGATTTCGATTATCCTGCGTTGAGATGCGAGATTGTTAAGATTTTGATTATTCCTTGTTAAGAGGCGGAATTGTTAAGGTTTTAACTATTCTAAACTGAGGCGCGAAGTTGTTGAGATTTTAATCATTCCACGTGCAAAGGGTTAACCCTTTCCAGACAAAGATTCGAAATACGCAAAACCTTCAGTGGACGATATTATACATCACATTATATAAATTGAACTACATTCTCTATTCCTGTTCGACTAATTACATCATTTGCTCACGTCCATCAAACACGGAACTTCGATCTCGCTAAAATATCGACATTCAAAGGGTGAAACGTCCACATCCCTTGCAACTAGAAAGCGTCCTCCCCTAAATCAACAACAAAAGCGACTCCCACGAAGCAACGGTAACCGAGAAGATGGCGGTGCGCGCAAGAAAGTCAGTTCCCACTGTCTACGGAATCGGAGCACTTAATCAGCAGGTGAATCCAATCTCGTGAAAAATCAGCCGCCATAATCCGATTAGACCGCCTCCTCCCATTGTGTTCCGCGCGATGATTTTCCAGCGCGGAGGATCGCGCGTGAACCATCTGGCCTCGCGATGCGGCTCGGCCCGGTTCGTCACGGGTTGCCAGGGGCCGCGTGGCGATCACGGTTCGGGAAGTGGCGATTCCGGGTCCTTAGCTAGGGTCCAACCAACCCTTGGCGTGGACGAGACACCTTGATACGGCGGGCGCAGCTTATTCGTGTATGTAAGAAGCCGGACAGGTCCTGCCAATAGACCTGCGATTGGATTGGTACCACGGGCGCTCCGGTTGCCCACGAGGGCGCGCGAAGGGTGCCGAGTCCCTTGTCCCCTCGCAGAGAGCGTACCATGGGTGCTTGTCCCGGGTCCTCTCGGCCGGTGCGATTGGCGTTGGATTCGTAGTGGCTGTCGCGTCGCTAAATCTCTTTAGGAGGGTTATTGACGACACCTTCTGCGAGGCACATTGGAGCCCTGAGTATTCTTTACCATAGCAGAAATAAAAGCCCAAGGAACCATTACTTCAATAATTTAGTCGTATTTGCTTCGGCACGTTTTGCCAGTTTGTAGATTTACCGTAACTTTAACTTACATCTGTTCGCCAGAAGTCGAGGCGATCCTTGGTTTTATTACTCGCTATGGTCAGCGTCAAGAACGTTCAAGACCCTTGCGTGGGTCACCCGGGGGCTGCAATCGGCAACCCCCTCCAGGATCACTGGTTGACTCCCACTCAGACAAATTGTGTACACCCCTACCAAAAAAGGTTTATAAAAACCCACGCAAGGTACAGAGACGAGAGACACAAGAAAAATTTTGAACTAGACAAGACGGAACATAGACGTCGTTGTACACTCTCGCCGCTGACGATTATTATTGAACTAACCAAAATAAACGCTAAAGTATTTTTCACTGAAGTAATTAGATACAGTCCACTTTCCAAACAGTTCGCACAAAGTTAAGTCGGCGTGCGACGTACGGGTTTCACTATAAGATTTTCGAATAGAAAACGCGTACACAACAGTGGCGGTGGTTGAAGCCTACACGCCGGGCAGAGACCTCTCGAGGGTCTCGGCGCGTGGCAGCGTCCCACCTGCTCCTGGACCAGACGGGAAACCTGGTAGAGTTTTTGGAAAGGTAACTCGGCTACCAACAGTCTATTTCCATGGGACTCGTCATCCCGGGAAGCAACGCTGGTGAGGCTACGCAGCTGATCGAGCTTAATCTCAATCCCACGCCTATGGGGCTCTCCTTGGTAAGCCTTCGCGGCAGGAACTTGGATGATCGGACTTCCCTCTGGTTCGTCACGGGTCACTTGGCGTATGAGACCAAACAATGCACGTTCGAACGATATCCAGCGCGGAATGGACGGACGCGTCGCGTAAGTGGTTCGCGGCTGTAATCGACAGATCGTAACGCATCGAGCTATTAGCCTTTTTCCTGCGCCGGCCGGCCCGTCCGCGGTTCGTTCGGAGCTAGAAAATTATTGCCGGCCTCCGTGGATGCTCGGAGGGTCGTAAACAATAAATGAAACGAAAGCGACCGATGTACCGATATTTTTTCTGGTGGGCTCGATTTATCGACGGTATCAACGTGGGAACGCGGAGTTGCTTTTTGTTTGTTCTTCGTTCTTGAGTGTTTGATTGTTTCTATTGTGAGTACGATTATTGCCTGTGCTAATGGTAATTTCACCCTTTGCGATGGAAAGTTTTTTAGTGGAGATGTTCGAGATTTTCCGACGAGATATAGATATTGCTTGAATATTTTACTTAAATATCATCGCACAAAAATGAACATTAAATATTATACTTTATAATTTTCTGTGCCAAATCGAATGGCGACTGGGAGGCACCTATGGAGTTCAAAGGGTTGAAGTACTAAATATTTAACTTCATAGTTTTGCTGTATCAGATTGAATGGTGACTGAGAGTCACCTCTTGAAATTATCAATTTTACATTCTTATGAATTTTCTCAATTCCAACGTTACCACGAAACCTCACAGCACAAAAACCTTTCTAAATTTCAACTGTCAAAACTTCAAAAGATCTCTCAACATAAGAACGTCGTCCTTCCTCTCGAACGTCCAAAAAATCTCTATCGCTCCCAAAATCCTCACTTCCAACCTTCCAAACGTAGTCCCAAAAGTCTCTGTCAAAACAAAAATCCGCAATCTCGACTCTCTAAACACCTCAAAAATCTACCACCATAAACCGATCTCTCTCTTACTCTACCAGCGAAGGCGAAGGCGAGCAGAGGTGCAGCGCGGAGGACAAAAAGGGTGAGGATCGGTGCAAAGTGGCGGTAGGTGGCAAAAGCTAGAGCAACGAACAGCTTCGCAGCTGCGGCTTCAGAGCCGGAGCCGCTCGGAGGCGAGTTAATCCGAAAGGTTAATCGATCCATCGATCGGAACGCGTGGTACGACGCTCGAATGGCAAGGAAGAGAGTTATAACAGGCATCGCAGCGTTCTTACAGAGTAGCCGAGCGCGCGTGCTGGTTGGTCAAGGTTGCAACCGTGAAAAACCGCCACGCCCGATAGTCGAGCGAACAAGCGAGCGAGCAGCGAGCAGCGAGCGAGGAGCCCGTCGCGTTGTTGCATCGCGGTTCGACTGGGATCGGAGATAGGGCCGGTGATTGACGGCGAAAAAGGAGGATCGCGGTGGAAGAAATTAATTGCCGCGTTGTCGGGAGGCGGCGGACCGCGAAGAAAGGGGGGAGGAAAGGGGCAGAGGCAGCTCTCCGACCGCTTAATGGAAGTAATTTAACGCGGAATATTGTATACCGCGGGTGCGGTGTTTAAATTAGCACCTAAATCGTTTAAAATGATTGATACGTGTACAGGCGGCGGGATTTAATCTCGGCCGGGACCGGGCCAGGGCTCGTTACGCGAATCGCCTATTCAATTGCTGCGTTCTGGCGCGGCTTACGGGACCGGGAAGATGAGGACCTGTTTTTCTTTTGGAGCTTTCCTTTGGGTTTTTGGGCTGTTGCTTTTGGGGGTTGGTTGAGATTGAGGTTTGGAGATTGGGGTTTTGAGGGTTGATTGGTCTCGATTTGGATATTGAGTATTAAGTATTGAATATTGGATTTGATTGAGTTTGAGATTTGGAGATTAGATCTTCGAAATTTGATTGGTCTCGATTTGGATATTGAGTACTGAGTATTGAGTATTGGGTGTGATTGAGTATTGGATTTGGAGATTAGGTCTTCGAGATTTGATCGGTTTGAATTTAGATATTGAGTACTGAGTATTGAGTATTGGGTGTGATTGAGTATTGGATTTGGAGATTAGGTCTTTGAGATTTGATCGGTCTCGATTTGGATATTGAGTACTGAGTATTGCATTTGATTGAGTTTTGATTTGGAGATTAGATTTTCAACACTTGATCGGTCTCGTTTTGGATATTATGTGTTTTGTTTCGGAGATTCATCGGTTTTGTTGGTTTCGCTTTAATGCATCGGATTGTTTGAGATTCGATTGCTTACTTTTATCTCTTAGTGAATAATAAGATTATTCTTCTTTTCATAATTGCAGTTGTTACTCAGTTAGATGCCTCTTTATCATTGATTTCCTGGATTCCACGACCTCTCGTTTCGGGTATCGCGCGTTCAATCTCGGACCGGTCATCATTCCATTGAAGGATTATCCGCACCATAATTATCGGCGACGATTTTATAAGTTCCGGCAATTGCCCCAATTTTTCGGCCGAGTTCACTTCCCGCGTCGTGGCCACGATAAGTGCGTCCATTGTCCGGACCTTTCTCACAGGGGAGACGGATGAATCTGCGCTGGCCAGCAGGAAATTAGCGACAGAAAGACCGACGAGAGGGGGGCTGAGAATGATAATGACACAGGGATGAGACAAAGGAAAGAATACCGAAGGAAAATCATCTTTCCCCCTTTCCAAGTTTCTGATGAAAAGAAGGAAGGTCAGAGAAACGAAACAAGAAAACGAGAAAGCCGGAGTACCAACCGAGCAACAAAAATAACAGAAAGCAAAACAAAAGTACACAAGGGAAATAAAAACGTACATAAGCAAAATAAAAAGCACAGATCACGAAACAGAAGGAAAATGTGGTAAGACAGCCAATGGGCACGGAGGAGCGAGGAAATAAACAAACAGCGATCGAAGATAAGAAAAACACGTGCAGAGGCAGAGAGTTTCGAGCAAGAAAACCAGAGGAGAGTAAAGGAAACGAGAGATTATTAAAAGAACAGAGTGGAAAAGAGAAGAAGCAGCAAAAAGTTAATGCTAAGGACATCGAAAACAAGCGAACACCGTCGAACAGAAGAAAAGAAGCACGAGCGTAGGCTATGATTAGAAAAATAGTCGCTTTCCTATGCCACGCAGCTCCATTACCCCGGCATTATTATACCTGCAGCTTTATATCTCCGCGAGGAATCTTCGTTTTGCAACGACCGAGTGCATCCGGCGGCGTGGATCGCGCCTGCGCGCATGCGGCCCGCAGCGAATCGTCTTGCCACTCTTATTATTTATCCTTTATCCTGAAACGCATCGGTCGCGTTCGGACAGCGGTTCTTAGCGCTGTTCCACTGGAAAACTTTTCACTGAGACATATAGAAACTATGGAACATTTATTCCAATATTTTAGATATCGATGGATTATTCAATATCAACCCTTTAGTCGAGAGGTGACAGTCACTTGATTTGATTTGCAAAATTATAAAGGTTTATATATAATATTATAGTCTTACACATAAAATTATAAGTCTTATATACAATATTAAGCTTCGTACGATGCATTGATATATGGAATTTTGAAATGAAATAACTTTCCTTCTTAATTCATGCTGTTTCCTACGCGAGTACATTGGAATGAAGTTTTTGACGATTAAATTATAATTTTTTCTGAAAGATGTGATACACAAAGTTTAACTTTAACAATTTGATGATATATTGGTAGCGACGTAGCTACTATAGTGGCGCGTCATCCAGAAGAGGTTAATATTTAATCAGGAAGTAACGAGTATCTGTAACGAAAAATACTGTCGAGTGCAAAGGGTTAAAAGATCGCACCGTAACAAAACTCTTCCACGAAACTCCTGGAATCCCCGATCGTTTATCTCGATCCGCATCGGGATCGGCGAAGAACCACTGGACTAGAGCACGTGGACGGGTCGCATGCGAGAATCGCCGGCGCTGCATGTCCGGCAATTATCGTTCATTAATATTCCAGCGCGATAACGGCGCGTCTCGTCTCGTCGCATCGCATCGCATCGTATCGGCGCGCGAACCGCTGAAATTCCGCCGGAAACGCTCGATCTCCTCGCGGCGCGATCGTTTTCTTGCCTCTCCTAGCCGTCGCTTTACGGTCCAGATAAGATCGGAGTTTTACGATGTTGTCGGGTAAATTAGCGGGTAAAGTTTCATCGTCGTACAGGTGTTGAACGCTCGACAGCCGATACACCGGCCGGACGGACGGACGGACGCGGCGAGCCGCGTTTTTTATCTGCTGCGGGAATTTCCTCGGGGCTACGCTTGCCGGGCGCGAGGACGCGTGTGTACCTCGATCGTAACATTCAATTGGTACGGGACATTTTATCGGACGTTGTACGTTTACTTCGGTTCGCGAAAAATCGGCGTCCTCGCGCGAGGCGGCGCTTGAGAGATAGGATGTGGATCAGAGATTTTAGAGGGTGACTTTTAACCCTTGCGGACGACCGTCGACGTTTCGGAGAGATGGAATTTTCATATTTGGAAGACCCCCTCAACCTCCAGGGTTATCTGGTTACTATTTACTATTAGAAAACAATTGCGTTCGTTTATTGCAATTGGGAGCTGGAGGATAAAGATAACTGGTGTCCCTGGGTGCTTATCTTTGGACACGATGGACTCGGGACTAATTGACTTCAACGTCAACATCCGCTTAAAATAGGTAAAAAGAAAATTGATCGCGCGAAACCTCGTCAAACCCCCGAACTCATTTCCAGCGCGAGCGGTTAAGGGTTGGTCGCGGGTGCCGCGAACACGGGAAGCTCCCGGGACAACCAAAGAATGCTACTAATCATTCAACAACGCCAATTATCATTCCTGCGGTTTAACCCCTTAACCTAAACCATTCAACCACAAAACACCGACAATATTACCAAACTGTTTTCCAGTTAATTTCCAATCATCCCCGTCCGAAAATTCCTCAATTCTACTAAAACGTCTACAACCTCAAGTTTAAAAATCCTTGCTCTAAAATGCAATAAAACAATGACTAGCCTACATACAACAGTAGGGTGAAAGACGCCTTACGATCGGAGATTACAGAGAACAGGGCGGCGATTAGGGGTTGGTCGCGGGTGCCGCGAACACGGGAAGCTCCCGGGACAGCGGAGGCACGCGGGGAATCGTTCGGGAACACCGGTTACCGTTTCCGTGGTCGCTTTGTCCACCGGCCGACCGGGAGTTCAGCTGACCCCGGAATTCCGCGCGAGTCTCGCGGCTCCTCGTGACCGTCGCGAGCGTTCCGTTGTGTTTATTCAAATGGGGGCCACGGGAAACGAGGAAAGGGAGACAGAACGAAGGAGAAAACGGGATAGGGAAAAGGGACGAGGGGAGAGAGGAGCGGAGATCAGCCCCTCTACTCGTCCGGCCGGCGACGATGCTATCTGAGGCCACCCCAATCGGCCGTGTATATCTAATGCGTTCGTGAAGTCCTGTTTTCCTGGTCCCTCGTCTTCCCTCCGCGTGCGTCGCGCCGCTTTCCGACTCGCTCGCCCGCCTCGCCGGGATAGATCGATCGACGATGATCGATCGAGTGGACGGAGATATCGCTCCCGTTATTCCGGAAGGGAGATCATTTTCCTTGGGGTTGCTGGAGTTTTTAATGATTTTTGCTCTCGATTCAAGAAATACTGTTGTAGTGCAGGTTTTGAATTTTCTCTAACAATTTCAGATAGTCTTTCTTAGCTTTCCTATTAACAGTACAGCGAATTATTACTCAAAGTAATCTAAAATCAAATTTATTCTAAATCAAACCGAAACTTTCCCCAAAGCAAGTTTCCCACTTCCCTAAATCAATGAAATGAAATTAACACCTTGCCGTACGATGACGAGCGAGACACGCGATGGTTTCCAGACTAATTTAACAACAATCGATGTTCGTTACCCATGGATCCATGCGAACAACTATTTTGCTATTATTGTATTAACTTCAAATGAAATTTCCACTTGAAGAATGGACAATCTTGTTTCATTTCTTCCAAATTGGAGATAGTGAAATTGTACATGAGCTCGGTGAAAGTAAAGGGTACGGCAGGGGGTTAATTAGTTGTTGGTAGTGTTAGGGTTGTCGGTTTTATGCGCGTCTAGTTTACTATTTTCGATGTTTCTAATATTTTGAGATTTTGCTATTAGTGTTTCGGATCTTCGAACTCTCAATGATGTTTCGAATCTCTGTATCGATGATGCTTAAATTATTAATATCGCCTCGAACCTTCTAACTCTCAATAACGTTTCAAGCCTCCATACCCTAAATAATACTCTCTAAACTATTAACGATATCTCTCTAAACTAAATTACTAACAATAATGCCTTCAACCTTCTCAACAATGTCTCAATCCTCTCAAACTATCAACAGTCTAGCCTCGAATCCTCAAACTCTGAATAATCTCAACCTTCCACACTCCCAACTAAGTTGGAGACAAACGATTTAGTTTCTCGAACAGCCACAGATCATCGCGTAGTTTCTTTTTCTCATATTAATCAAGGATTTGATATGTAATTCAGCTTTATCGAAGGTCTTGTACATTTCAAAGAATCTTCGTCCGCAAAGGGTTAAACCTAAGACCACTAGTTGAACCTAACAAACGTCAATTTCATTCCACAATCATCCCGAGGGTAACTTCGTGCAGTAATTTTTAATTATCCCGCGCTCACGTTCATTCGGCAGCAATTGTTGTAACCCCGAGGAATCGCGGCGGGTTAACCGACCGGCCCGGTAGATCCTTCGCGAAGATTGCTCCTCTGACTAATTACATTCCGAACCCTAACTTCGAAGGGGGTTGATGCGAGAGAAGAGCGACGGGTGGGGGGGGGGGGAGACGATTATACGATCCTATATCCAATTACCTAGCGACGATTGGCAGCGATCCGAAGATAACTTCGGCTCCCTGATTGCTGCTCTCCGCCAAGGGTCGGCCGCTTTGCTTCCTTATCGTTTGAATTGGGAATAGAGGGAAGTTCGGTAGGAGTCTGGCTCCCAATTAGGACAGCCAGCAACGACTTTTGGGGAAAACCGTTGAGTCTCGTGACTTTCTACAAAAATAACGCGTCTGTTAGGAGGAAAATATTCTCGTTGCTTGGAACATTCCTAATTTTTCGATTTTTCGACTGGGAATAAAAATTGGAAGAATTATGAGTATCATAGTAACCTGGCAAACGTTAAATTATACGTTTCGATTATTGACAATTGAATGTTAAATATTCTCGTTGCTTGGAACATTTTCCGATTTTTGATTAGGAATAAATATTGGAAGAATATTAGACTTAGATTGCTGCAAACGTTAAATTAAACGTTTCGATTATTGACAATTGAATGTTAAATATTTTTGTTGCTTGGAACATTCCTAATTTTTCGATTTTTCGACTGGGAATAAAAATTGGAAGAATTATGAGTATCATAGTAACCTGGCAAACGTTAAATTATACGTTTCAATTATTGACAATTGAATGTTAAATATTCTCGTTGCTTGGAACATTTTCCGATTTTTGATTAGGAATAAATATTGGAAGAATATTAGACTTAGATTGCTGCAAACGTTAAATTAAACGTTTCGATTATTGACAATTGAATGTTAAATATTTTTGTTGCTTGGAACATTCCTAATTTTTCGATTTTTCGATTGGAAATAAAAATTTGAAGAACTACGAGTATCGTGTTGATTGCTGCAAACGTTAAATTAAACGTTTCGATTACTGACAATTGAATTGAATGACTGAAAATTGAATGTTAACGGTCTGCCATTAGTACCAGTTTCACTCGAATGTTATTGCGAATTTCATTCAGTACAACGATTTCTACTTTAACCCTTTGCACTTCGTAAGCGCCTCTCAGTCGCCAATTGATTTGACACAGCAAAATTACAGAGTTTGACATTTAATAAAATGTTAAAATAAAACAGCCTCTTTCTTTAATTTACGTGCGATTTCTCGTTAAGTCAGTTTCAAAGGATATCATTGGCGTTTCATAAAAAAATCTTGAGTATCTCCGATGAAAAACTTCTGGAGTGCAAAGGGTTAAAACATAATTACACCGCTGAGTGAATATAAGATAGTTTAATTTATCATCGTATCAATTTGCAGAATATTTCGAGCCGAGTAATATTTTTCATATACTTTAAAGGACATTACGATGACCGAGCGAAACCGAGTTATAACATCCTGTCCCACTTTCCCCGTTTAAAACTCCGTTACTCATGCCGAAACGACGGCAATTTGTTAAATTCTTCGATACGATCCTCATATCGGAGGCATAAAGATTGCCGAGGCGTTGATTAAATTAATTAAACGCGACTCCCCGCCCAGCGTGGAAGTTGTTAATCGAGCGGAGACGGAAGCGAGAGCTCTTTCTACGTTTCTCCCCGTAAGGAACGAGCGAGCTCGTAAAAGCGGAGGCTTGAATGACACTGCGAGTAATATCTGATGGAGAGTGGGTGGCAGCCGCTCGATATATTAGGACTAATGAACAGATTAGAGAGGCCGATATCGCGAGGCCGCCACAGATACGAGAGATGTCGTGCCGGGAAGCCCGAGAGCTTGAACTTTCGTTGCGACACACGCGACGTGTCTTTTGCCCTTTATCAGCTGTTATCATTCTATTCTTCCTTTGAATCGTTGATTTTCGTTGAGTTTCATTTAGGAGTGAAATATGTATGGCATACTTTCATTATTTTCTGATTAATTAACTTACTGAGGATCTACTATTAATAACCCTTGGAGAAGCTTAGATATTTAGCAATTTTATTAACAGTGACAGTTGATAACCCTTGACCTTAATCGTACCACGTGTTTTTATAAGGAATCATAGCACGATGATTAAATCTGACGCCTAGAGTAGAAGGAATGATTAAAATGTTATTGTTTATAGAAATTTTAAAAGCCCAAAGAATCTTTTGGAAATGTAATATGAAATAATCAAAGAATTTAGTTAAAAAGTTCAAATGTGACTCAAAGTTACATCGTGCTCCGATTAGAGTTAATAAGCTTCACTTTATTAGCAACTGATAGCAACCCCTAAATCTAGCAACTTAACACTAAACCTACCGAGAAGTTAAATTGTCTTCCTGAAATTCCAGTATAACACCTTCAAGGGTGGATCTATCGAGACTTTAATTGACTTACAATTCAGTTTGCGTATTGTTAAATTTCTTGAATAATTTCTCAGAGAAACATCACTTATCTTTTCAGTTCAGTGTTAATTAGCAACAACTTTCAATAACCATTAAAGAAACTTAACACCCTTATTATTACCAACCTCTGAAGACAGTCAGCTTCCTCCAGATCTGCATCCATCCCCCAAAAGCACCTATCAACCTCCCAAACTTCCAATCCCTCGCATTTGAAAATCAAACAAAAGACGCGCATAAATCCAAGCTGCAGCCTGCCAAACCGTTGTTGCTCGCGATTAGCATCGATCTCGTTCGCCACGGGACATTGTTCGAGCGGCGGTTGCGCAAGAGCTCGCGCGAGCCGGAGAGATTGGCCAAGTCCGCGATCGAAAAGATTTCGGTCCGGCGACAGTCGCATTGTTCCGTGCACGCACGTGTTCGGCTCGTGTGGCCACGCCTAGAAAGGAGCGCGAGCTGCCCCGTTGCCGCGGACCGGTCGAGAGATAGTATCGGCGGCGTGGATCGCGTCCAGGTCGCCTAGCTGCCCCGGCTGGAAATGCCCGGGGGCACGCCGATCGGTCAGAAATCGAACGGTACGCTCGTAACTCTCGGCTTTCTCGCCGGCCTGATAGCGAACGACCCGCCAAAACGGGATATCGTTCGGTAATCGAGTATAAACGATCGTCGGATCCGGGAGTTTCGAAATCGGGTTCGGCAAAGAATGGAAGATAATCGCTTTGTGGGAGGCTTTCTCTCGTGTTTTAATTGATAGCTGGTTTATCGTTCGGGTGGAGTGAGATAGAATAGGTTCAGACGTCTGAGATCCAGGAATTAGGAAATCGAATTGAGCGTTGAAAGAAAGGTAATTGCGCTGAGGTTCTTTCTGTTTTAATTGATGGCTGACTTATTGTTGAGATAGTAGTAATGGGGTTAGATCGAAGTCTGCCAGGAATTTGGAAGCTGGAGTAAGAAGCAATTCCATTGGCAGTTACTTTTGTTTCGCGATTGATGGATGGTTTATTGTTGAGATAAAATAATAGGTATAGATCGAATTGTGCGATCTAGGAATTTGGAAGCTGGAGTAAGAAGGAATTCCATTGACAGTTACCTTTGTTTCGCGATTGATGGTTTATTGTTGACAATGGAATCTGGATGATAGGGTTGCATTGAAGTCTATGATCCAGGAAGACAATTAGTGGAAAGAGTCTCGTTCTATTGAGAGGAATGAGATTAATTGCTGGCTGATTTAGACAGAAGTAGACAATAGGGAAGTAGTCTAAGATACGAGTAAGTGGATCGAAGAGAATAGAAGAGATAAGTAGATCGAAGAAGAAAATAGAAGACATAAGTAGATCGAAGTCTAAGATACGAGCAATTAACAATGAACTTGAATACGATAACGATCCAAATTCCACCGAGAATAATTCTACTTTCACCCTTTTTAATTGAAAGTTGGCGTACAGTTGAAACAAAATTCTCGCGTGCAAAGGGAGAGAGAAAGAATCGAAGGAACGATCGGTCCCAATCAGGGAGCAAAGTGATCGACGGACGTAATCGGTAGCGGTCCGATCGATCAGCCGTCCGATGGACAATCGATCGATCACTGCTCTTGACCGGTAGCCCCCATGTTCCGGCCGCTTAACGAACCGCGCTCGGTTTTTTCTGTTCCAGCAAAAGGTGAAATTCTGGTTCGCGACCGGCGGAGCGGGATTCTGCATCAGCAGGGCACTGGCGCTGAAGATGACGCCTGTGGCTGGGTGAGTGTGCTACGGCAATCTTCTTAAACCCCTCGCTCGGCCGCGGGCAGCTTTAAACTCCGTGAAACATTCGTCCGTTTCGTATGATCGTTGACCGATGCCTCGGGCAATTCGACGCGGCCATCGCGGGACGAAGCTATTTGCTTAAATCATTGCTTCACGGTTTACTCGTCTATCGAATTTACAAGAATCACGTCACTGCGATGATCACGCCGTACGATGACGAGTGAGACTCGTGATGGAGATTTCTGATTTAACGAGAATCAATGTTCGTTACCCACGGATCAAACTATGTTGCTATTGTCAATGTATTATCTTCAAATGAAATTTCCACCTCAAGTAGAATGGAAAGTTTTGTTGTATTTCTTATAAATTGTCGATGGTAAAACATTACACGAGCTTAGTAACGAAAGTAAATAGTTAACTATCTACAGTGAATAATTAACCCTTCGCATTCGGAAGATTTCTAGAAACACTTTAACATTCTCTGATGAGAAGACGATATTCTTTAAACTTGAACTATTCTAATTCAATATTTTAGATCAACGCATCATATAAAGTTCTAATTAAATTAGAGTCACCTCTCGATTGCAAAGGGTCGACGACGCGAAGATTAGCACGTTCACCGTAATTTCCACTCTTTCCCATTTAGCGACGAAGTTCTCGAAATTGATAAAAATATTCAAATGATCACTAAGTAAATTAATTCTCAAGTATATGGCAATGTTTTCTAATTACCAAGCCATTTGACGAGCTAAATATTTGATGCTACACACCGTCTAATGAGCCATCAATGGTACACATTGTCTAACGTGATATCTTACTGTGAGCCACCGGTGGTACACGCCGTGAACGTGTTAGAGAAGCTGACTAATTTTAAAAAAATTAATTTTCGAAATGTCTCCAGAAGATTTGCTCCTAACCAAAGCATTCTCAAGCAACAGACCTTCATGCAATTCTCTTCTTAATAACGAAAGAACTAATTCCGCCCTCCGCACGGCCGATTTCACGATCGCGTCCCGCCAGTAAATCGGACAAGAAACCTTTTCGATCGATCCAAATACGACACAATAAACTTGTAAACATCCAGTGATAACTCAACGGGCGGGCATTAAGTCGGGGTCGGAAAGAAACTGGATCGACGATTTTAATCGGGAGCCGAGCGTGTCCGATCGAGAGGGAACCGGGATTGCAGCAAGAACCGAGGACAAACAGAGCTGGCCACTGTGCGCGACATAAATAATGATTTATGAGAGGGCGACGGGCCCGGCGGGCGGCATAAACGCCGGCCCGGGGCCCGGGGCCCGACCCGGCCCGGCGAATTGCCCCTCGAGACGAACTTATTGATAATAACGCGACGTCGCGATCAACAATTCCGATCGCCGCGTCGTTAACCCTTAAGTGGAGCGGCTCGACTCGACTCGACTCGACTCGACTCGGCCCGGCGCAGCGTCTCTTATCGCTCACTCGAGGCGAATCGTTTTATAAATCTCGGATAATTAATGGAACCGGGCCGCGAGACGGTCCGAGGCACTGGACGATTACGTTGTTGTTAAACTCGCGGACGAACGCGATTATTGGTCGACCGGTTCGATGATGCGCGATTGTTTTTGCGTTGATAATGGGATCGTCCCTTTAACACTAGGTTTATTCTATTGTTCCTAGAAGAATTGATGTTCGAGCATTTAGATCTTGGAATTAGGGATTTAGAATTAGGTTATTACTAATGTTTTAAAATTAAAATTGTAGCAATAGATTATTATCAGTCTCTCCGGAGATTCATTATAGCATTCGAATGAAAGTATTTAGTTTCAAGATCATTTCGAGTATTGAGTGCTTTCAAGATATCAATAATCGCGAAATAAATCGAAACCGATCACTTCGACTGGTATGGTAGTTCTAGTGTTAACCCTTTGAACTCTGTATTCTTATGAATCTTGAAACTACCCTAAAATTATTCGATTTTCCACACAACCAAATTTTATACTAAGGAAAATAAAAGAAAATAAAAGAATACTATAAAAATTAGTTGCAGTTGCTGGTAGATTACAAAACAACCTGAAGTGCTTAATATCTCTATGATTATCAAAGCTTAATGATATAAAATCACGCAGAGCTTAAAATTTGAAACATCTTCGTCCGAATTCCGCCCTAAAGGCAGCGCGGTCCCGCCCCGCCGCGAGAATGACTGAGGGATCATGATTAAGCAAAGCAACCTTGCAACTTCTTACCGCAACAATTTCATCCGATCGGTTAAATAGAAGAGAACGAGCGGCGTGTCGAATCATTAACAGGCAGGTAATCACGGATCGAGGAAAACGATTAATCGACATCCTCGAGGATGACTCGCCGGACGTTCCCCGGGCTACTTCGCCCGTTGCTGACAGTTTAAACGGAAACCACGTGGCCGTAACAAGAACGGTCTCCGATGGAATGTCGATGACCGGTACGCGATTTCACGATACTTTGCTCTTGTTACAGCTCGTTGCCCTAAGTGCGCTTATTTAGAACCCGGAGATAGTGGTCTTCGAAGACAATTTAGCTGGAATTCGCGCGAGCTGCAGGGCAGGGAAGGTACCGGCACGATTATTAGATCATTTGACAGATAAAATAGGAACGTGTTGCTACTATCGAAATATTTTAGTCTCAAAGGTTAGTGTTCCAGTGGTACAGAGCTCCAATCACGTCAAGGATCAATGTTCTGACATTAACCCATTTATTCCGCGCTAGCCTCCAAAATCACACCACTAATCACACGTCAAAAAAATAAAAAGAATATCAAATTACTTAACCTTCCCTCAGTTCATTTCCTCATTCAACCTTCAAAACTCAAATATTAACTTCAAATCCAACTCTCCTAAAATTGAATAACCTTCTACTCGACCGTTCTCCAAAAATCACCTACCAAAACCCAGTTCTCAACCTTCAGCTTCCACCACCAATTCCTCAAATTCCGAAACCACAGTCAAAATTATCATCGCCCTCATTACCGTAATTACCGCGAGCCGAAGTATTCATCGTTATCATCCCCCGACGTCCCCTCAAATATTAACTTCAAATTCAATTCTCCTAAAATGAAATAACCTTCCCCTAAAAATCACCTACCAAAACCCCGTCAACCTTCAGCTTCCACCACCAGTTCCTCAAATTCCGGAACCACAGTCAAAATTATCATCGCCCTCATTACCGTAATTACCGCGAGCCGAAGTATTCATCGTTATCATCCCCCGACGTCCCCTCAAATATTAACTTCAAATTCAATTCTCCTAAAATGAAATAACCTTCCCCTAAAAATCACCTACCAAAACCCCGTCAACCTTCAGCTTCCACCACCAGTTCCTCAAATTCCGGAACCACAGTCAAAATTATCATCGCCCTCATTACCGTAATTACCGCGAGCCGAAGTATCCATCGTTATCATCCCCAATCCTGCAGCGTCGCCCGGCGTCCCATCGCGAATCAACTGTCCGCAGAGGAACGAATGGGGCTGGCAAAAAGCCCGTCACCTGGGAGGGCTTTCGAATCACCGAACAACGATCTCATCTTCCTCCTCCTCCTCCTCCTCCCCATCCTCCTCCCTGTTCCTGTGGGTACGCAGCGTTTCCCAGTCGTTCTTGTCCAGGTTGTTCCGTCCGCGCGCACCGTATACACGGTCCTGGCATTATCCTGCCTCCCGTACGCTCGTTCCTTTCGTGTTGCAACACGTCCGCGGAACAACGGGTCCGCCGAGGGGCGGAGCGGGACGGAGGAAAGGAGTGGCAAGTGCATCGAACCGCTTTCTCATTCAGGGACGTCGCCGCTGACCCCTCCCTCCCCCTTCGCCCCGGTTTCTTTCTCCTTTCCTCGACCGCGACTCGATTCACGACTATCCGATGCTCCACTTTTTTTCTTCATCTTCTTGCTTCTGTTCCTCGTCATCGCCGGACCACGCGGACCGGCGGACGAGACGTTGGAACGGGTTCGATTTTCGATGATAGGGTTGGGAATGATCCTTGTTTGGGATCCTTATCGCGTTGATCTCAGGATCATCTCCTTAGCAGATCTGCAGTCGATTCGGGGGAATTTGTGAGGCTGTTTCCGCGTTTCGAAGTGGTAGTGCAGTTGTCATTAGAAAGTCGGTGGTTTTTTCGTTGGAAATTGTACGCGAGACAGGAAGAGAGAATATTGAGTCGCGGAGAAATCGATACTTTTGTTAACACGTTGAACGCCGCATAATTTCATGGTACAAGATACTTGAAATGGAGGAAATATATTGAATCATTTGATTGAATTGCATTATTGTTGCAGGTTCATCTAGAACCACATTAGGTAGAATTATTTATAATACAGGAATGTTTGCGAATAATCATGGTTTAATTGAGTGGACTATAGTAATTCCATTTGGTTGGGGGTCACCGGTGACCCCATGGCATTCAACATTAAACACCAGTAAACTGGATCGTAAGTTATATTTCACGAGGAGTCCATTTTGTACTTTCTGTAATTTCTCATCGAAAATCGATAGATCACCTCTTATAGTCCCCCGGAGCCGATCGAGACAGTTATAGAATCACTAGGAGCTTTCTCTCTCCCTCATTGGCTGCGACGAGCCACGCCCACTGTCCGCAACAGTGGCGACACGATACAGTTAACACTAGGTTCACGGAACGCGTGAAATTGACGCACATTGGATTTTAGAAATATTATTTTGTAAATGTCTACGCCGATTTTTATTGATGCTGTCACACTGACATGTACCCCAATTACCTACTATCGCTCCAGTCTCCACAATCTAGACACTTAGTTATGCAACGTTCGCTACCACAGCATCGAAGAAAACATAAAATTTCATTCAAATCGATTATCTATTTAAAATACATTACACAACAGTATATCCGAGTTTCTCTATGCACAGTGATATAAGTCTACCTCAGTGAAAATTGCCATCAGAATCCAGTTTCCCGAAAATTAGCCGGCACGCGATGCGTTAAATCGAAAATTTCCTCCGCCTTCAAAATCAAAGTGCATCGCTGCAAGATTCTCTCGCTCGACTTTCCCAGAAATCGAGCATCGAACGCCGAGACGATTCGAACCGCGCGTCCGCGTTGTAAAAGACACGCGTTGCGCAATCTCCTCGCGCGTATTCGTCAATCACCGGACAGGCTATTACCCGGAGCGTTCCGTGATTAATGACCCGTGGCAATAGACTCCTGTTGCTTCTATTGCGCGTCACTCGGAGCTATTTTCAGTCCGTGCCGTTCGTTATTTACGCCGGGCCGCGCTCATAACGGTGCACTGAAAGCTGGCATGGCGATCGTAACTCGCGGTGATTTTCTATTATCGCCGCCTCCTATCGCGGCCCTTATTAATAGCTGAAAAAATCCCGTTTACGGTTTCTCTCCCCGTGGCGCGCGCCGCTTCCTGCTCGCTCGCCACGCGGCCCGTTGGCCGGCGTTCCGCGCCGAGGAACAATGTCCTCGCGCCGATCGGCACCGGCTATCCTTGCTCCTTATCCGGCTGTCATCGTCGTACCGTTTCGAGTTTCAACTTGTTCGAACGCTGGAACGATTGGACAAGTTGGAATTAGCTATTCGAAAATGCTCGTTCGATCATTTTTTCGATGAGAAAGATGCTTTCGCTTCGTTTAGCTTTCGAGTTGGAGACGTTAACACTAGAACTACCGAGGATTCAATACGACTGATATGTAATCCCCATAAAAATTCTAACGATAGATTATTTTCGGTTTCTTCAGACATTCTTTATAGTATTCAAGTCAAAGCTATTTACTTTCAAGATCTTTTCGAATGTTCAATGCTTAGATGTCAATAATTGTGAAACAAAACAATCACCAGTCATTTTGACTGGTACAGTAGTTCTAGCGTTAATCAAGGGTGAAAAATGTGATGAGTACTTCGAATCTGGAGAAATGTAATCTGATTTTTATAATGAATTGTATTATTGAGTAATTATTATTTGCGAGGATGATTGGGTTTGGGGTAGTTGAGGTTTTGTTTGTAGAATGGTTGGAATGTATAAAGATGAATGAATCGATTAGGTTTTGGGTTGGAGATATTAATGAAGCGAGAAATTTCGGAAATCTTATGACAGGAGAATTTTGTTTTCACGCCAAAGTTTCCATAAAAGGGTCGATCATGTTAAGGTTAAGAAACGGCCAACGTTTCGACGATTAATATTCTGTAATTGGAATAATTAAGAGAAATGGACGCGATTTATATGCCGAGAAAGTCGAGGAGTTCCATTATGGGTAATGAATCAGGAGAAGTTTGAAGGGTGGAAGTCTTGTTTGTTTGCTCCTAGCAATTAGTTGATAGAAATCGACAGGTTAGAGATTTGATTGCGATTAATGGCGGAGGAGCCGAGCGCGCGACGGGAACTCGGGGGATTTTTCGATGTATCGGGAGCCGATCGAGCGCGACGAGGAGAGACAACGACTGGTTCTGGCGGATCTCGCGGAGATGGGTCTTAATTAACGACGAACGCAACAGGTCTGGTCACAATGGGCCTGCACAGGCTGATTGCCACCCACGTGCACGCACGACCGCAGGAAACTCGATTCTGCATGGGCAATATATCTCTGTTTCTATCATTTCCTTGTTACGGACGCTTAACGAACGAGCAGCCACGAGCTGCTCGCTGGAATTTCGATCCAGTTCGTTTCTTTTCTCGTATAATTCAGTCGTTCAAAGTGTTTCGTTCGACATTGATCGGTAGATTGCGGATCTCTGCGCATCTGTAGGTTACAAGGTCCTCTGAAAAGAATCGGACATTTTAATTAAATTTCGTTCTTTCTTTATGTTATTTAACTCTTTGAAGCTTTAAACTGTCAACACTAGAACTAGCATTTAATACGATCGATATGTAATCTCTATAAAAATTGTAACAATAGATTATTTTTAGTTTCTTTGGATATTCATCATAGTACTGTGAAACTATTTCCAAAATCATTTCAGATATTCGCTTTTAAGGTATTAATTGCGAAACAAACAAATCGAGTCATTTTGACTGTAGTAGTTCTAGTGTTCTTTATTTTGTGAGAACATTGTATCAGAATTTTTGGTCACTTTCTTTTTAAAGCTGGCAGCACAGTTTGAATTTCCCGCTCGTTCGCCCGTAAAAATGGCGGGTGCTCTCGCCGGAGTTTCTTCGTCGATCCGGAAGTTTTCAGAGAAAACGAGCTGGAAACCTGTTGATCTCGTCGGGAGGGGCGTGTTTGGATATTTAAAGATCGCTCGATCCCCTCTCGAATCTTCCCATGCTTCGAATCCTCCTCGAGGAAACTCCCAAGTTTTTCTCCGCACGGAATTAGAACTCAACGCGGCTCGTTCCCATCGCGACGATAAATCTGTCGCTTGGGAAGCTTCCAGCGGCAATCAATTTTAACGTGAACTCAACGGGAATCAAAAAACGTTAGAGTAGCGATTGTTTAAACATCCCGTGAAGGTTAAAAATCGACGTTCCTACAGCTACATCTCGAAACTTCGAAAGCAGAGTCTGTCATCAATCATCCCAATCAATGAAATGCAAAAGACAACAAGATTCAAATTTCATTGCACTTCTCATTTCATCCCTCAAACATCTCCAAAACCCATAAAGACATTAAAAAAACACTCAATCCGTGACGGAACGATCACCTCACGATCTCTCTCACAATTATCCACATGTAAGGTCCAAAAGAAAATAATTCCAGCTTCGTAACAACCCGGTATCCACTACGAAGATCAAACATTCGCAAGAGAGAGATAAATTCTCCATTTCGTCTCGGGAGAAAAAGGAAATGGCTGCGTCCGTTAGTTTCATAACTTCATTACCGATTCCCCAGGAAACGCGAGGGAAAGGGGTTAATTCAAGCGTCGTCCATTATACCCTATGTTAATCTTTGTTTCTCGTATCGTGGGCTGATCGTCGAATGAATTACTACGAAATTATACAATCGGTTCCAACGGGTATCCCGTTCCAATTAAAAGGGCGAGCGAGCGCGCGCGCGCGTTCCTTCGACCCGTGGGCCCGGTGCGCCGCGGATTTTCGAGCCGGCGCGGCCGGTATGCGCGTCCACGATCTATAGATCACCGGATCGGTCGGGGCCGCGCGCACGTATACGTAGGAATGCCCAAATTGGTTTCACCAGCCGCGGGTTTATAGATGTACAGGGCCGCGATCGCGGCGAGGAATCCAATTAGGCGAGCAATAATGGAATCAAAGAGATCCTCGAACGCGAGCTTCCCTCGAATTCCCTCTCTCTCTTTCTCTCTCACTCTCTCCCTTGCTCTCTCCTACCCTTTTTTCTCCCGTTCGATCCGTGGGATTTCGACGACACGTTTGTTTGTCTTATTTCCACCGATGGTGGGAGCGAACGGAGGCACGGAAGCATCCGGCCGCTGGCCGGAGTAATCGAAAGCTTAACGATTTCGAGAATAGTGGAAACTCGCAGCGCCTTTGTGCGCGCTGATGGAATAATTGGATCGCGGTGGTTCGTGCGATTGGGCCCCGAGGGGATCTCGGGAACGCATTGTGATCGATAGAATCGGAGTTATTGGAGTTTTATTGTTGCCGAGCTGGCGATTTCTTTTAACATCCGAGCAGTGATGGGAAGTAGCTTTACGTGTTTGCTCGTCGAAGTTGGCGTATTATATTGTACCTCGTATCGCGATATATAATTTTATTTCTAGTCATTCTTACATCATCCCTTCACTGTTCTAGTCCAGTTATTCTACTAGTTCTACTGTAATCATTCTGTTTGACCCTTAGCAGTCCTATGTCGAGTCAGACTCAGATTTTATGGCAACGTCTGCTGATTTTAACAATTTTTCTATATTCATTTATAGTATCAGAATTGTACCATTTCAAGGTAACATTTCAATGACTCCCAAATATTCTTGAACAAATAACCTCAAAGTGAGAAACCAACAGCACTTCGGACCGCAAAGGGTTAACGCTAGAACTGCCGAGCAGTTGAACTGATTTTCAAACATTCTCTCATAGAAACTATAGAAGTGCGTTGATCAAGATGTCAGTTAAGTCGTACTTTAATTTGTATATTAACCCTTTGAACTCTGTAGGCTCCAATATTGCAGGAATAATATTAGATATTGTAATGAATCTTAAAGAAACTACCCTACAATTATTAGATTTTCCACACATCCAAACTTTTCACTAAGAAGGAAAGGGTTAATCCATCAATTCTACATCTATCACAGTTCCATTCTCTCCCAACCAGCATTCCATCAACCAAATCATATCGTCTCAGAAAATCAGCCAACTGCACCCAATTCCTTTCCAAACGAACGCGATACACTCACGACAACAACGATAAAAAGCTCATCGCGCCGATGAAACCTCCAGAAAACTTCCGCTCCGCTCGGCTCGTTTCGCGGCGAATTTCATCGCGGGCGCAGAAGTTAAGCCGGACGGCGGGGCTCGTAAAAGCTCACGTCTCAATTCCGGCCGAGTGGTAACGACGTCCGGCATTCATGCGTCCCGCGGCCGATCGATATCGATCGGCCGTGTCCGCCGAACGAAGGATCGAGCCGCCGCGCCGCGGCGCGCAGGAGGCTCCCGGTTTTCTTCCATTTCTGATCGCGAACGATCTGCCCCGTCCATGCGACGAATGAAGTGCCGGTACGTGCCCGCGATCCGGCCGATAGTTTCATCCGGCCGGTCGATCGCGATATCGATAGACAGGGCCGAGACGCGCGTCGCGATCCCTTTGAAATCGCGTCGTTCCACCTCGGCAGGCTTCAGTCTGTCCCCCCGGCTCGAAATACCGCCTGCGGAGTCTCCTCTTTAACGTCCCGCCCGCTCGTAATTGGAAAACCAACCGGGGATCCCGACGGAATTGCTCCCAGGGAGAGTGCGGTAATGCCTCTCCCGTTGTCGCCGGTCGACGCGACGAGGAGCGGCGATGGGGAATTCGGAAGATACCGTTCCAAGAGTACTTCCGTTCGATATCTGCGAGCTAGGGGATCGAGATAGGATTTATATAGAGTAACGGGAATTGCTCCTTGGAGTACGGTAATGCCTCTTTAGTTGTCGCGGACCGTGCAATCGCTGGAAGAATCGGGACGGCGTTCGGAGAATCTTTGCTCAATTGTTAAGAATCTAGGAGCTGAGAATATATATTCTCTCTCTCTCTCTCTCCCTCTGTCTCTCTATGTATATATTGCTCCTTGGAGTACGGTAATGCTTCTTTAGTTGTCGCGGAGCGTGCAATCGCTGGAAGAATCGGGATGGCGTTCGGAGAATCTTTACTCAATTGTTAAGAATCTAGGAGCTGAGAATGTATATATGAGTGAACTGAGTTTTGGGGACAATTATAGAGGTATTACTGTCCGTCGTGATTTCCTATTAATTTCTATATATATATATTATATAGAAATTAATAGTAATATCTCTATAATTCTATGTATATTATATAGAAGTTAATAGGAAATCACGTTTGACAGTAATACCTCTATAATTCTATATATATTGTATAGAAATTAATAGGGAATCACGTTTGACAGTAATATCTCTATAATTCTATATATATTATATAGAAATTAATAGGGAATCACGTTTGACAGTAATACCTCTATAATTCTATATATACTAATTTCTATAATTCTATATAATATATATATAGAAATTAATAGGAAATCACGTTGCACAGTAATACCTCAATAATTGTCCCAAAACTCAATTCACCAGTGACCTCAGGACCTTCAAACTTCGCACTCCAACCCGAGAACCACAAATCGGACTACAGTACTACCTCTCTACTTGTCCCGTCTCAAACATTTCCTCCCACGAATCGGTAAAATACCATTACCGATAATACCATTACCATTACTAACAAACCCTACCAAAAATATCACACCTTTCCTCCATTTCCCTGCAAGTTTGACCTTGAATGACCTGGCGCACTGATACAGTATCAGCGTGAAACGGAAAAACGTCGGGAAAGAATTCCCAGTGGACGGCTCTCCCAAAATCCAGAAATGAACGCAACACTCCAGGTGAAAGCATCAAAACTACACCAATTTCCCCGCTAACCTCGTCGGCAGTTTCCTCAGAGTCACTCGTGGAATCCGTCTCTCGAAACAGGGATGCCCGTTGTAGCGATCCGTCCCGGTTATTTAGCGCCGCGACGAAGACGGAAAGCTCCCGTCGAAAGGTACGCTGACGTTTCGAGCCTCCCCCTCCTCCCTGTTGGCCGGCCCTCGCTGCCCACCCTCGGTAACCCCGAAATTTCGATTTCGTCGTGGCCGCAGGTATTTTAACGAGGCCGATATTCCGTGTCGGCGGTGCCGAAAGGACGGACGCGGCGACAAGCCACGGATATCCAGGAGCGAAGAGGGGGCGAAAAAAGAAGGAGCACCGAGGGGCTGAACCGAACGGGAGGTGAGGAGGGTACGCGATTTCGGGACTAATCTGGCCAATTAAAAAGGACCCGAACGGAACGGAACGGAACGGAACGGAACGGAACGGGCCGACTCGGTCTACGGATTCTCGAATCCGCCGATGGTATTCGCTAATGAATCCTCCGGCTCCCCGCGGCCCGATCGCGAGCGGCCTCATTTTCGCGTCCCGCTCGGGCCTCTTTTTTCCCGCCGCGAGAAAGGCCCCTGCTCCTCTTTCTTCCCGGCCCGTTTCTTGCCGCTCCTTTCTTCCGCCGGTCGGGTCGGTTTGATCGGCGACTCTCCTGGAAAACGTTAATTAGACGGCTCCTTGATACGTCCTCGCGTACGCAAACGGATTCCTGCTAATTGGACGCGCATAGCCTGGAAATTTTCGGCGAGTCGCGCGCGGACGGACGAGCGTGAGAAAATCGGACCGTGTCGGGGGCCCGCCGCTTTCGGCGGCGCAAGAAATTGTTTACGCCGCGGAGACCGCCGCCGTGGTCTTTGAGAGTTGGGGGCCGAGCTTTCGGGAGCTTCAATTGGGGGTGGTGCGGCTTTCAGGAGGATTGGTTTTTCTTGCGATTGGAGAGGATTGTTGATTTTACTGCTCCTGATGATTCGGTGGATTTGTGAGTTGTGCTAGGGAGGTAGTTGTATTTTACTAACTATGGATGATAGAGCATCTAAGCTAACAAGTGAATTAATGAAACAAGAAATCGGTAGTTTCCTTGTTCTTTATTATTTAAGCATTTAGTGTCTAATTTCGCATCTGCAGGTTTCCTACGCTTCGAACAATCTTCGCAAAGGATTAATCGCAGCAAAAGTAGAAAGCAAAAATTAATACTAACAATATTCAATTTTAACACTAGAACTACCGAGCATTTAATACGATTAACATGCAATTCCCATAAAAATCGTAACAATAGATTATTCTCAGTTTCTTCAGACATTCATCACAGTACTCAAGTAAAGCTATTTATTTTCAAAATCATTTCGAATATTCGATGTATACACGTCATCAATGGTACACTCTTGGGTGTTTTGTTGGAGCTTGTGATTTTCTGCGATTTGATACGATGCATTTGTTAGTTTTCATTTGCGATTTCGATATTTCATTCTACTGGAGCTTTGAGAATGTTTGGGTGACTCTAAGGGATCAATATGTAAAGTACACAAAACCCTCAGCAAATTCCACCGAATTACAAATTATCATTACAAACATAAAAGTTCAACCCCACAAAGCGTCGACGTTCGTTCGCAAAGGGTTAGCCCGTTGCACTCGAAAGGTGACTCTCAGTCACCGCTTGATTTGACATAACAAAATTACAAAGCGTGATATAATATTCAATTCTGTACAATGCATCGGCATATGCAATATTTCTGTAAAATACCTTTGTTCCTTAACCAGTTAACTGGTACGGTAGTTCCAGAGTTAAAGGGAGTGAAGCGTTCGTTCCCGAGGGGATAGGCGGCCGGGATGATTTGCGGTCGCTTTGCACGCCGATTCGAACTGGTCTCCCGGTTTCGTGGCCACCTTGCTTCGCCTATCCGAGCGCACCTGCGCCCGCTTCCCTTTCCGCCGGTTTTCTTAACGGTCGCGGGACCCTCGTCGCGATCGCAAATGCAACGCGCGACCTAGCCTAACGAGCTTGCTCGCGCAGCCTTATGATTTCACTGCAGGCGTCTCCGCCGACTTTCTTGTTCCCTTCCCCTCTAATTCCACCCCACCGTTCGAGACGATCGGCTAATTCGAACGTAAATTACCTTCAATTAATTCCGAGCGAAATTTTCACTCGACTCCAATTACGCGGAAATTTTCCGCGCCGGATGGAGCTGGATTCCTGTGGAACTTGCGCGTTCCCTGCAGTTGAGTCGTCGGAGTTCGGACGCGGCTACATGGCAATTGAATTTCATTTGTGGCTGGCTGTTTGGTGCATTCGATTGCCGTTTCCGTTCGAATATTGTCGTAGGAATGCGATGTCGGTTCTCGACAATTGGAGGAGCTTACGTCGAATAGTTTCGTGTTATAAAGTTTAGTAGTTTGTGAGGTGAATGACTAGTGAACGGAGGGAAAACTGATGTTACCTCGTAGGAACTTTCGATATTCCGTTGACTCGTAATAGATCGATATTACATAAGGAAATAAGTTTCTTTTAAAATGTTAGTCGCCTGACAAAATAGTTAATACACATATCAACAAACTCCAAAGCAACATACTAGAACTAATCTCCAAACTTTCAGTTTTCACACGAATTTTCCACGTGACAAAACTTTTCGCTTCTAAAGGAGGTTTCAACTCAGACCCTAGAATAAAGTCGCCTGACAAAATAGTTAATACACATAACAACAAACTCCAAAGCAACATACTAGAACTAATCTTCAAACTTTCAGTTTTCACACGAATTTTCCACATGATGAAACTTCTCGCTTCTAAAGGTTTCAACTTAAAGCCTAGAATAAAGATAGTGAAAACTGACATCATTAGAACAAGTAAAGGGTTAACTGATCGCAGCCCTCGTTCATTTCTTAAAATAATAACAGACACTAAGTTTCCTTTGCAATATTACAATATTATACATATCAACAAACTCCAAAGCAAGATGCTAAAACTAATCTCCAAACACTCAATTTTCACACGAATTTTCCACATGATAAAACTTCTTCCTTCTAAACGAGGTTTCAACTCAGACTCTAGAACAAAGAAAGTGAAAACTGAGATCATTAGAGCAAGTAAAGGGTTAACTGCCTTTAGCCCTCGTTCATCGAAATCACGATAGATACTGAAATGGTACCCCGAAGTCCGAAAGAATTCGATTCGGATCGGAAGGGGCAAAAATTTCGTGAAACAGCCGTGAAGAGGATGAAAAAAGAGAGCGAGGGGGTGGCGAGGGGACGTGCAAAGAGAAAGAGAGAAAGAGAGAGGGAGCGAGGCGAGAGATGCACGAGCCACGCTGGACATAAATCGTGCCAATTAGAGCGGCGACCGGTAGTCACAAGTTCGGCGAGCGAGCTTCGTATATCGGCCGGCACCTCTCCCGTTCGGCGCTCACGTGAGAGAACACCGACGGACAAATGTCTCAAAGGCTCGCCGCCTATCGTAGATTTGTCTGCGGGACTTCCGCGGTATGTCGAAGGAAACGAGAATAAATTGGTCCGATCGGGACCGATATCGAACGGAGTTCCTCGGATCGCGGCCACTCGAACGCTCGTTTCTTATATTAATTAACCCCCTTCGGCTCTGTTTAATTCCGGTCGTTCGGTTCGATTGGTTTTTCGAAATATTCGATGCTGAAGCCTCGGAGTGCCTTAAATTGGAATTTTGCTAGTTGGTATCGTTTCAGTTTCTTGAAGAGAATTATTCAGTTCGGATATTAGTTAACCCTTGGCACGTGATTAAGGGTTGGTTAGCCTTTATTGCGTGAATTAAGTAACAATGTTGTTTTATGTAAATATTTCATATATTCATGCATCATAGAAAACTTAATATTATACAGAACACTTTGTAATTTTGTTATATCAAGTGAAATGGCGACTGACAGTCACCCCTCGAGTTCGAAGGGTTAATCCTTGGCATTCTAGGTTGTTTTGTAATGTATCAGCAAGTAATTTTTATAGTATTCATAGCGAAAATTAGAAATGTAACATTTCTTCGATCTTTTATTTTCCTTTGTGCAAAATTTGGATGTGTGGAAAATCGAATAATTTTAGGGTAGTTTATAGATTCTAGTAGTTAGATATTTGATGGCTCAGTAGGTTAGCAGTAGCTAGTTCTCATGGAATAGAGAAACATGGACTGATTCGTATTAATTAAGACGAAGGTGTGACAAAGTAATTAATATCCGATTGTTGTAACGTTTCTTCAAACTCGTATCAGATTCAAAAGTTGTTCAACTTTTAGTTTATTTCTATTTCAACCTTCTATCAAATTCAAACTCGCCAGATTAATACTATTCGAGTTTCCTATATTTAATTTTCGAAGTCTTCGCCGTCATCACGATGTTACGAGGCATGAAATTAAAATCTCGCGTTTCTTAAGTAATTTCGAGGTGCAAGTAAATATTTTACGGAGCCTATTGTACTACAAATCTTCATTAACGCAGCTCCGAGGAGATTCCAGCGACGCGAAAAGCTTCTCAATTTAAAAATTCTCCTCGCTCCATTGATTGGCAAACCGGAACGCGTCAGGTGAATCATTAATAAATCCGAAACGCGGCCGGCCGCCGCGTAAATTGAATCTTCCCCGCGCGCAACGAGGATCTGCCCGCTTGTAAAATCATTTCAAGCTCGTCGAAGCGTGCCGGCTCGTATTAACGAGCGTGACACTCGCGTGCCTCGTTTTCAACCTTCGAACCGCTCCATTTGATTATTATTTTGCCGCGGTGAGACCGTAATGAAATTTACGTTAAATGACTGGGCACTAACGTCGCATGAAAAACAGAAAGAAATCGTATTTGTGATATATTGTTGCATATTACTATCTAGATATATCATTATTAATATAAGTAGATTTATTACGTCAATATAACTTGCCATTTTCATCCTGTCGTTGACTAAATCATCGTATCACCGCAATTATCAGCATAAATCCTAACATTTCAATCTTCAAATTTTTCTACCAATATTAACACTAGAACTACCGAGCAATTAATACGATTGATATGTAATCTCTATAAAAATTGTAACAATAGATTATTTTCAGTTTCCTTGGATATTCGTCATGGTACTCAAGTAATACTATTTATTTCCAAAATTATTTTTATTATATTAATATTATAATTATTAAAATTATCAAGCCTCCATATCCTAAATAACACTATCAACGATATTGCCTCGAATCTTCAAGCTATCAACAATCCCTTGAAACCTGCATATCCCAAATATTCCCAAATAAAATTTCCACTTGAAGTATAATGTACAATTTCGTTGCATTTCCAAATTTTCGATAGTCGATAGTAATTGTCGGTTTCAAGCCTCCATATCCTAAATAACACTATCAACGACATTGCCTCGAATCTTCAAGCTATCAACAATCCCTTGAAACCTGCATATCCTAAATATTCCAAATAAAATTTCCTCTTGAAGTATAACGCACAATTTCGTTGCATTTCCAAATCGTCGATAGTAAAATAATACAACAACTTACTACCGAAAGTAAATAGTACGCCAAGTGGTTAAACAATCGCTACATCATTCAGCTCGATCCGAAGATCACACCCCGAAGAATCTTCCGCGAAGTGTTAAAGCGTTTAAGCGACTGGGAACATCTGTGTTTCCATCGCGAGGTTATCAATACTCGCAGAAAATCATCGTGTGCCGTGCACGTACACGTACAGCGGGCAGAATCGCGGCGGACGCATCGAAACAAATTAATAGGTCTTATTATCGGGGTAATCGATGGAAATTCGTTAGGAGACCGGACAAGGCGGCGATCCCGATGCCCGGTGTCCCGGGCTTAATAAATGCGGGGGGGACTTGGTTTAATGCGACCAACCAGTTCCAGAACGGGTGGATCGCGGGACGGGCAGGGGGGAGGGCGCAGGGGAAACAGGGGGACAGGACGAAGAAGACGACGACGACAGCCGCGCCGCGGCAGGTGCACGCTCCGGGGCTAATCTACATGCGTGGAATGTCGTTAAATTAAGGCGCTCGCCTTCTTCCTCCCCCCCTCCGTCCCTTTCCCTCCCCCTCGGCGCAATCCGACAATTAAACGGTCCGCGCGCCGAACGCACCGGCCCCTCGTTACTTTCCCATTATCAGATTCTAATATTTCTCGCGGCCGAAACTCGCCCCTCCTGTCGTCCCTCTTTCCTTCGATGAACGCTCTGCTCGCTGCTTTGTCCGCTGTCGGCGCGGTTTTATTATTCGGCATTCTTCTGCTTCTGCTTCTTCATCTTCCCAGTGGGTTTCTTCATCTGTTGGGCTTTCGGCTGAGAGTTCGGCTGATTTTGGTTGATCGTTTGCTGGTGTTTCCGATGTTTGATTGGGTTTGAGGGTGGGACATTCTGTGGTTCGGTGAAGAAATTTGGAGCGTGTGGATGATGGGGAGGATGGAGCATTGTTCATTGCTTTTGGTTGTTGAGGAAGTTAGAAGATGCAATAATCAAAACGTTGTTGAAGTTGGAAGCAGATGCAATAATCAAAACGTTGAAGAAGTTAGAAGCAGATGCAACAATCAAAACGTCGTTGAAGAAGTTAGATGCAGAAGCTAAGACCTTTGAGTTTTGATACCTTCTCATCGAAATCTGAATAACTCATTCTACACCATTATCCCTGAAACCTCTACCTAAGTTTTAATCCGTTCAATCCATGAACAAACACATCTTCAAACATTTCTACAAACATCAACAGCGTCTCTTCCAATCTCCAGATAACCCAACCCTCTGCCCACTGTATTCAAATAATCCCACAAACATCGCATTACTTAGGTCCTTCAATCTCCAAACAAGCTTCCAGCAACCTCCAAACATTCACGCAAACATCATGCAACATCTCTTTCAACCTCCAAATAAGCCTTTGCCCATTATAATCAAATATTCCCACAAGCATCGCATCACTTAGATTCCCTTCAATCCCCAAACAAGCTACCAGCAACCTCCAAACATTCACTCAAACATCATGCAACACCTCTTTCAACCTCAAAATAAGCCTCTGCCCGGAGTATTCAAATAATCCCACAACTATCGCATTTTGTCCTGCGTCGTTCCCCGAATAAGCTAATTTTCTGCTCATTAACCCCGACGTTCGTGCATAAACCGCTCTCGCAAACATCCCCAGTCCAACGGCGACCGGGAGCACAAAGAAGGCATCATCAGACTTCCAGCGAGGATTCAAACGCGCCGTCTGTTGAACCCCACCATCCTCGTTGTTGCAACAACCGGACAATGGCCAGCGAAATTTGGCGAAACTCGTTTCGCGGAATACGGAGCGCGCAGAGGGCAGGAGGGGGGGAGGACGGAGGGTCCCCGGCGTTCAGGGAAATCGTGTCCCTCCGCTGGCCGTTTCCTGTCGATCTTAATCGCGCGTGCGTGTCCCCGGTGTGCCACGCGAAAGGTTTAAGGACCCTAAGGTCCGGATCGCGTGACTTTCCGCCTCTGTGCGGCGTAATTTATTCGCGGAGGGGAGTCCCTCCCTTTTTTTCCCATAAGCCCGCAGCCGGGAGGGCTCCAGTCGCGATCCGCACGCTCCCGTGAACTCTCCGCGGCTATGAAAATGAGTTAATTGCTTCATACAATGGGACTCGGGCCCCCGCTGCTCGCCGCGGTCCTCTTATCGGCGCCATCGTTTCCCTGGCTCGTCCGCTGCGCGTGCAACAGCCGGCTCCAGGGTTATCTGGTTACTATTTACTATTAGAAAATAATTGTCCTTGTTTATTGCGATTGGGAGCTCGAGGATGAAGATAGCTGGTGTCTCTGGGTGATTATCTTTGGACACGATGGATAGGGACTAATTGATTTCTTAGGATTTTTGAGACTGATTGTTAGGTTTAAGTTAGTATTAGAAATTTAGGAAATAATAGAATTTATTATGGATTGAAATTGATGTTTGGTAGATTCAACTGGTGACTCTTAGGTTTAACCCTTTGCGGACGAAGATTCTTTGAAATATACAAGACCTTCAGCAGATAAAGCTGAATTATATATCGAATGCTTAATTAATACAAAAAATGAAAACTACGCGATGATATGTTGCTTTCCAAGTAACTAAATCATTTGCCTGCAACCTGGTCTTCGAAATACGAGCATTTCATCTCGCCGAAATGTCGACAGTCGTCTGCAAAGGGTTAAACTTCTGTAAGATATTACCTCGAAGGAATGTTGATTTTTCGAAGATTGGGGTAAGAATGATTGAAATTTAATTAGTATTTGGAGCTACCTTGGAATTTTAAGGAACTTGCGATTAATATTGAAGAAACAGTTAAGCTATCAACGCTACCTAGTTTCACAGATGCCGATATGTACTGTTAATTACTTAATAGATTAGACTAGGAACATTGCAACTAAACTCCAGTTACCAATCCCTATAATTTCTATATTCCTAGTACACAGTTCGCAGAGCAATTCTTGATTAACCCTTTATTAATTTAAGTATTAATTAAGTATAAATTAAGACAAAGGTGTAACAAAGTAATTAATATCCGATTGCTATAACATCTCTTCGATCTTTTATTTTCCTTAGTACAAAATTTGGATCTGTAGAAAATCAAATAATTTTAGGGTAGTTTCTATAAGATTCATTATAATATTTAATATTCCAACTAGTGCAATATTGGAGCCAGAGTTCAAAGAGTCAATTTATACATATTTCCTCATTAATTACTTTCAAAGAACATCGTCCGTACCTCACCAAAGAATATTAAACATCACTAAAAATCTTCCAAGTGCAAACGCTTAATTCCCACTCCAACAAACGCATTCCACCGAACCGCAAGCCAACCAAACCTTTTCTACAGTTCCCTCCGCACGAACGCCGCACAACACGATATTCTCGAAGAACCCAGCCACGTTAGACCTACCATAGAATCCAACCTCCGCTAAATCCACGATTCCCCCGCAATGGCCACCCAATGATTCACCCGCAGGTTTCCCCGTGCCACTAAATAATAATCCCGGTTAGCTACGAGCCGCGCTCGCCGGGCAACACGCGAACCCGGTCGCGTACGCTCCAGGAATTTATTATCCCCGGGGAAGTCCCCGTCCGGCTCTCGTTCCTCTTCCGCTCTTCTTTCGGCCGGGCCACCCGACGCGCCGCCGGGCAATAAACACCAGATAATCCTAGAGCGTATAGGTGGGCGCGGCGCGGCGCGGCGCGGCCTAGCGCAGGAGATCGTCCGAGGGACCCGCGGCGGAAAAGTATCGCGTGCGCGCCGCATCGTTCCGTAACTCATGCGCGGCGGCGTTCGACTTTAGTGCCCGGCACTTTCGGTTTATGCGGGGACACTTTATGGAACAGTAAAATACGGGGATGGTGGGTAGGTTGGTAGGTAGGACGCGACGCGACGCGACGCGACGCTCCTTTCTGACTTATTTATATTGTTTATGCATCCGCGAGACCGCACGGAAATCGAGAATGCGCGCCGCGGAATTCGAACCGTTTACTACGAAAGGTAATTTCGAGGTAACTCGATGAGTTTCGGTGGTTTTCAGGTTTCTGGTTTGTTGTGTGGTTTTGTTGTGTTACTCTTAGGGGATTAGTTTGTTCGTTTAGGTATTGGAGACTGGAGGATTGAGCTGTTAACTGTGTTTGAGTATACGCGTCATCTTAACACGAGAATTACCGAGCATTTAACCCACTCGAAAAATTTGTCGTTAGAAATGCTCAGTTTATTTTTATGAGATGTAGGTGACATTTTTTTAAAACTAACTTAACGAGGAGTTTGTTCATAAAATGAGAACAATGGTATTTTGTTTCCGAGACTTAATGTTAAATACAAATTTTACAATCTTGATGCGCCCATCGAGTGGTGACTGAGAGGCGCCTTTATTTGATTACGACGGACAAACCGACAGTAGCCAAGAGGTTAGGCACAGATGATCAGTGTACTAGATTATTATTTAGATTATTACCATGTTTATGAAATTCACTGTGGACCAAGCTGACGCGCCGACCTAGCGTTTAGGATGTGGGATTATTATATCGTCATTCGAGAATCGACGGTGGTAGGATTTATAGTCGGGACACTTGTGAAACGAAAGTTGCGAGGTCATTTTGATATGGCGGCTGTGGTGGTTCTAGTTTGTTAGGGGTGTAACGTGATCTGTACGCTTGAGATATTGGTGGTCTTGTTTCTTCGGAAGATGTGGAACTGTGTCAGCGTAAGAGGATGTAACGCGAGCCATTCGCTGAAGTGACTGGCTGCACGAAACAAAAGTAGAATTTGATCGAATTACATGTATGAAGAATGATTTAAGTATTCGAGCGTTAACTTTTAAAAGAATATCATTGAATTCGCGTAAAGAATTTCAAGAAAATCACCCTGTATCTAAGACGTGATAGGATACTTAACCCTTTGCGAACGAATGTCGACGTTCCGGTCAGATGAAATTTTCATATTTCGAATACTAAGTTGCAAACGAATTAATTACTCGAATAGCAAGTGATCGGTGTGTAGTTCCCTTTTTCACTATTGTTTAAGCATTCGATGTATAATTTAGCTTCGTGTACTTTAAACAGTCATCGGCCGCAAAGGGTTAAAGCAAAGATGATGTCATTAACGCGACAGTACGAACGTCGTTGCTCGATATTTCGATGGATTTAATTGCGTAGTTTGTGGAGAGAGTTTCCGGTCGTTCCCGACGAATCGACGGCAGCCGCGGAACGGGACGTGTCCCACGGCGACGACACGAGTAACGGCTGTTTGCTTTCCCTTCCAGGGGCGGGAAGTTCATCACGGTGGGCGACAGAATTAGGTTGCCCGACGACGTGACGATGGGCTATATTATCGAGTACCTACTGAAAAAGCAGCTGACTGTGGTCGAGCAGTTCCATTCCCATCTGGAGCCGATGAAGTTTCTCAACAAGGACACGTTCGCTGAACAGGTAAATATCTCAGACTTCTCAGTTCCTCATTTGCTTCTTGGAATCGCGGACAACCTCTCAATTCCACGATAAATTCGTGATTCTACAACAGTCTCAAACTGAACACGTTCAAATATCTCAGACTTCCCAGTTCCTCATTTGCCTCTTGGAATCGCGGACAACCCTGCAATTCCACGATAAATTCGTGATTCTACAACAGTCTCAGAATGGACACGTTCAAATATATCAGACTTCCTAGTTCCTCATTTGCTTCTTGGAATCGCGGACAACCTCTCAATTCCACGATAAATTCGTGATTCTACAACAGTCTCAAACTGAACACGTTCAAATATCTCAGACTTCCTAGTTCCTCATTTGCCTCTTGGAATCGCGAACAACCCACGCAATTCCACGACAATTCCACGATAAACTCGCGATCCTACAACAGTCTCAGAACGAACACATTCAAATATCTCAGACTCCCCAGTTCCTCATTTGCTTCTTGGAATCGCGGACAACCCCGCAATTCCACGGTAATTCTACGATAAACTCGAGATCCTACAGTTACAAAACGAACGCGTTCCATAATCCTTCAAAAACTCCGCGGCAATTCCAAGAAGCGTCAACTCCGTAACACTCAGATTCTGACATATCGCGGCGATATCTCGGCCGGTGCCGCAATTACAGGACAATTCCAGAAACGCTACGCGCGAGTTCCGCAATTCCAAGGGCCACTAACCGAGCAGGATTAAAATTGCACGCTCCATCAATTCTACACGGTCGTAATTCCTAACTCCGTGAGTGCCGCATCGCAGCGACTCCTCGGCAGCCTCTTAATTCGACAATCCTCCGCGTAATTGATCGACTGGACAGCTTATGAGCCCCGCACCGCGGCAATTCCGAATGATATCTTCTGTTTCGAACTGTCCCCGACGGCGACACGCACCGATCCCGGCCGCGTTCCGCGCGATGATTAATTGATCCGGTACGAGCGGCGGATTAAAAAGAATCACAGGGGACACGGGGTGGACGGACGGACGGACGACGGCGAAAGGGGGGGGGGGAGGTAGGGGGCGAATTAAGATCGTACGGGTCGCAGTGTGAAGTCTAATCGCGGGTAATAGAATAATCTCCGCGGTGATTCACCGCGGCGGCTGCTTTCCTTCACGGCGCACAATGGCCATTATTTAATTCGTGCCGTTCGCGTCCGTTGTTCGGGAATTGCCGTCGAGCCGCGCGCCGCCGGCTCGCGCTGACTCACGACGAAACCAGGTGACCGTCGCGATCGCGTGATCCCCCGGGCACCAGGTGCCGCCATTATCGCTTGCCGCTTGATAAATTCCGTCCGCGGGAATTATTAATCGAGGCGTACCTACGGCTTTAACGAGTCTATTCCGGCCGATGCGCTCGGAGCCCTTCGCGTTAGGGTCTTCTTTTTACCCTTTGCGGACGAGTGTCGACATTTGCTGACGTGGAAGCTTTGGAATAATATGTTGCGGATGATTGAACGACTCGACAGAGAAATCGGTTGTTTCCTTATCCTCTATTTCTTAACACGCTGAATGCCATGGGGGTCACCGGTGATCAAATCGAATTACTATAGTTCACTCAATTAAACCACTGTATTATAAATAATGCTAAGTAACGAGGTCATATTCAGCTAGACGAACCTGCAAGAATAACAGTGCATTTCAATCGAATGGTTTAATATTGTATTTCTTACATTTCAAGTATTCTGTACCATGAAATCGTGCGGCATTCAACGTGTTAACACTAGAACTACTGTAACAGTCAAAATGACTGGTTTCGGTTTGTTTGTTTCGCAGGTATTAATATCTTAACCCTTAGCACTCCAGATGGTTTTGTAATCTATCAGCAATTTTTATGGTATCTCTAGTGAAAATGAAAAATGCTGTAACGTACCTTCGATCTTTTAATAGAAATCTAATAATTAATAATAGAAAATCTAGTAATTTTAGGGTAGTTCCTTTGATTCATTATAATATTTAGTATTATGACTGGTGCAATATTGGAGCCTACAGAGTTCAAAGGGTTAAAAGCATTGTGTCAAATCATTGACTCTGGAGTGCAAAGGGTTAAAGAATCATCCCCAAACGGTTAAAATCGTCTCGGTGCATATCTCCACCATGGAATTGTCCAAACAAACGGAAGTCGAGTCGAATCGCGGAGATAATGACGAACTCATGGAATTTCTGTCTTAAGACTGTCCCCGGATTTCACGGTCGGCAATTCCCGGACAATTCCGCGAACCGGCAATTCCGCGGCTCGATAATTTCTCGTATTACGTCGTTACTTTAATCGCTCCGCGGTCCGATCGTATGACGACCGAGCAATTCCACAACTGGCAATTACACGTCTCGAGGATCACGACTCGAAAAGCCCACGGCTCAATTACTTCGTAACGCAACTTCGCGACCGAACGCTTCTCGAAATTGAAATCGGCCAAAAGGAACCAAGAGAACAACGTCCACATTCACGACTTCGATATCAATCCGAAACAAGGTGTCCGATATCCGCGCCGCTATCCCCGAGGAGATTAAGACTTGCTCTCGAGCGGAAAAGGTGCAGGCTGCCGGGCGCGTTCCAGGCTTAAAATTAACGGCGTAAAGTCACGTTCGTATCGCGAGGCCGATCGAAAGCAATTTATCCTGAACATGTGCCCGGGCAATTATTTTCACCGTTGTTCGGCCCTGTTGATCGCGCGGATCAACGGAGGGAAAGAGAAAAGAGAGAGAGAGAGAGAGAGAGAGATCGACGCGCGAACAAGTCGAGACAACGCGAGCCGCGAAAGGGAAATTTTCCATTGGCGAACGCGATCGTATCGCCGGCCCGAATAACGCTCGCCGAACAAATATTTTCGTTCCGCTCGTGGGCAGAACTTGATCGCGGCCGGTTCGGTCTCGCGTTTCTCGAGGCTGATTTCCTCGCCGCGCCGCACGCCTGTCGCTCTCGGAAACGATCGTGTTTGCTCGAGATTCGCGGGCCTGCATCGTAATTTCGAGCTCTCTTCGGTGCATATTTCTTTCTCTTTTTGTGTTTGTATTTCTTTCGACGTGATCTCCTCACGTGCTTTGTCTCGCGCTTGTTCCAGGTGTCGTTCAGCTACTCCAAGGGCCCCAGGGACGAGTGGAACATCTTGAAGATCGATGGCTTCGACATGAAGGACGACCCGAAGAGGTACGACAATCAGATTGATATGTGCTCTTATTTCGTTGTTTCTCTGATTTACGCTTTATTCTTGCATTGTTACTCTTTTCGTTTTTGGTAATTGGTAGATCGTTGAACGGACGCCATCGTTGATTTTGATCGTTGGTTTCAGTGGGAGATCAAGTTGGTGGAGTTCATTGGGAGTTTTATACTTCGAGGGTTGATAGATCGTTGATTTCAGCGGGATTTCAATTGTTTCGTAAAAACAAGAACTTTGAATTGCAAATAATCCAACTTCAAGATTTACTAAACGACAAAAGGAAAAATAAACAGAATAAAAGGCAATGCGTTGCTAAGTGAAAAATGTTGGATCTCCCCATTCGGTTGGCTAAGTGTTAACACTAGGTTTACGGAGCGCGTCTGACGCACGTTGAATTTTGTAAACATCATTTGGAAAATTTCCCCCCGAATATACATCCTAATTGTCTATTTTTAAATTTATAATTTTCAAAATCTAAACAGGCGAATGTCAGCTGTTCTAGGAACCATAGAACAAACTACAATAAATGTCCGTGAACCTAGTGTCAAGGATTGTACAGGATCTACGTGTACCTGACAAATGCGCATTACATTTCATATCCGACGACGCGTCGAAGTCCACGATCTACCAATTAGTAAGACCACAGGCATCGCGAAAGTTCCCGTCACACTTTCTCCAAAGCTGTAAATCCCACTGTATCATCCGATCAAATTAACTACTGTCCGCACTGTAGTCCTGATATCAAGCGACAGAAGGATTCGAGAGTTATTCCAGTGATTAACGATTTGCCCTCCAGAAGCGCCTCTCTCGCTAATTAATTCGACACAGTAACTTCGTGAAGTTTCATATTTGAACTTTTATAGCGTTCCCGGACGAGCCTCCAAGTTTATAGTGGTATTACTATAGATGGATCTTCGGTAATCGAGAATTAGGAATAAATATATATATTTAATGAAATATGGAAACAACACAGACAACACGTAAAAAATACAACTCTTACCACTCTTTTACAGACATTCTCTCTCAAAAATAATTCTCTCCCCACAAGCATTCTTCGCACTCATCGCAACCACTCGGATGCACCCCTGGAAAGCTGGCCCTGCAGTTTTGGGTCCGCGACGTTGCAGGCCACTTTTCCTCCACCGTTTTGCAGTCTGTCCTTCACACTCATTCTTACATTCACTCTTAAAAATATTTTAACCTACGCTAAATATTCTAGATAAAAGCGCTTTATCTCAGAAAATGTTCCCCCAGCCTTACATAGTCTGGCTGGGGGTGATACATGGTAGCGCCTTTAAGGCGAAGGCAAAATAGTTAATATAATTCTATAGTGTCTGTCACTATTTTCAGATCTCTATCTGTGGCGGCTCTTGTACATATTCTAAATATTCGAGATACCACACTTTGTACATCGTGCGTCGTTACGTTCGACGTTTTCCCATAGTGGAAAGCAAAAGTCCGCGGACCTTCCTCAATCCCACGGGACCGTCCGCCGGTTTTACGATCGGCTCGCCGGGGAGACTTTAAAAGGAGTAATTAGCGGCCGCGCGCAGCGGAGTATCTTCCTCCTTGCGCCGCCGCTGTCTTACCCGACACGTTCTTCGTCAGGTCTCCCGTATCATTTTCCCGTTTCTTTGACCCGCTTCGCGTCTTCCCTCGGCGGCGTTCCTCCGTAAACGCTTCAATTGCCTGTATAATTGGCCGAGCCGTGTGGCTAGACGATGATGCACCGCGCGACGGTGCCCTGGAACAGAGGAAGAGCCGGCGAACGGATGAACACCGTTGGTAATGACGGAACGTAGCTTTAATCGACTTTATTCTAATTACTGGACGCACACGGTCGCAGCTTTCCGAGTTTTCCAGGGACAATAGGGAATGGAGAGTGATTTCTTGGGTATTATTGTTTGAAGGTTTCTGGTGTTTGATGGGGTCTTTGGGAATGATTGGGGGTTATTGAGGGTTTTATTGTGAAATTGTTTGGGTGTTAGTATGTTGATTAGTGGAGCAAGGTTTGTAAATGGTGTAGTGGATTGAAAGAGTTTGTTTGAGGAAATGGGGATTGAAAAATGAGGAAATAGAGATTAAAAAATGAGGAATGTTGAAGACTATACTTACATTCTAGATCATTGTTCTTGTTTGAAGATTTCTGGATGTTTGATGGGGCCTTTGGGAATGATTGAAGGTCATTGAGGGTTTTATTGTGAAATTGTTTGGGTGTTAGTATGTTGATTAGTGGAGTAAGGTTTGTATTGTTCTTGTTTGAAGGTTTCTAGGTGTTTAATGGAGTCTTTGGGAATGATTAGAGGTCATTGAGGGTTTTATGGTGAAATTGTTTGGGTGTTAGTATGTTGATTAGTGGAGTAAGGTTTGTAAATGGTGTAGGAGATTGAAAGAGTTTGTTTGTAGAAATGGAGATTGAAAAATGGGGAATGTTGGAGAGTATATTTATATTTTAGAGCATTGTTTTTATTTGGAGGTTTCTAAGTGTTTGATGAGGTCTTTGGGAATGATTGTAGGTCACTGAGGGTTTTATTGTGAAATTGTTTTAGTATTAATATATTGATTACTGAACGAAGGTTTGTAAGTGCAATAGAAAGTTGAAGAAACTCCTCTGAAGAAATGGAAAGTGAAATGTTGCTTGATACAGGACAGTGTTTGTGAAACTTCACTGGTTAAGAGATTATCTTCTACGATTATCCTGCAAGAATCCTAATTAATAACTGTATTCTATCGCTGTTTGCTTCTTTTCCATCTTTAACTACCTATTTTTATCTTCTGTCCCTATTTCTATTTAACTACCGATTTCGTCACCAGTCCTTTAAAAGCACGAGTCACGAGCGAATAGACGGTTAAATATTCATCTGTATCTAGCAAAAACCGTTTATCCAGTACGCATCTATGTTTCTCTTTTTATTTCTAATTAGCCTCTCCTTTCACCGTGCGTTCTTATGAACGCGGGCTCCGGCGAGCAGAAGTTTAAATATTCATCGCTGCCTAGCAAAAAACATCTGTCAGTCGTGTGTCTGCAATAAATATATTCCTGCTTAATTCCCTCTTTCATCATCGGCTCTCGAAAAAAACGGGTCGGGAAAAATAGAGATTTAAATATTCAGTTCCATCTGGCAAGAAACTCTATCTATAACATCTTTATTATTCTACACATTATTATTGCATCTTATCAAAATATTGCTAAAAGTATCAATTTGATTTCTATAATTCATACAATAGCATATCGCACAAAGTTCAATGCTAATTATCAAACTTCATCGTGTCGTATCAAATCAAGCGGCGACTCAACGTTTATTCAAGTTGCAACGAAATTTCATCGAACAGTCGTAAACGGAACAAGATTCTCCTGTTGCAGAAGTCTCCGTTGCTCGCAGAATTCTTTAACCCTTTGCACTCCAAAAATTTGTCGCTAGAAATATTCAATTTATTTCAATCAGATACAGATGACATTTTTTTCAACTAACTGGGACGAGATTTTGTTTCCAAACGTATTTTATTTCCACATTAATTTCGTATTAATGTCAAATTTTATAATGTCGATGCACCAATCGAGTGGTGACCGCGAGGCACCTTTCGAGTGGAATGGGTTAACAGGTCGCCGGAGAGTTCGGAAGCCCGGTATCACCGCGAACGCGTCGATATTTTCTGATTGCAGATTCAGGTCGATCCACTGCCATCTGTTCCCCCACGTGGCCAATTGTCCGCACAGATGATGAGCAGCCGGCTGAGGAGGCCGCGTCGTCCCGGCGTCGACGAAGAGAAACGGGGGCGGGAGGGCCGATGATCGATCACGATCCGGAGCCACCGTCCAGGTCCTCGGATCCAGACTTCTTTCCGCTTCGCCGCGTTTCTCGTCGCGTTTGCGCGTTGCTCGACGCGCTCAACGTACCTCGTGACTTCGTCGATATTGCCTTGATGCAGGAACAAACTCTGTTACACTGGAGACGCTCGGAATTTAACCGTTAACGATCTGGAAATATTCATCGTGCTCTTCGATCGTTGAAACGATGTTTTCTTTTAGGAAGTATTAGTGGAGCGATTCGATTATTTTGTAGAAATATGTAGAAGCTTCGGAAGATGAAGCTGAATCATATGATCGGTTAAACGGTGGAAGTGTACCGATCTCTTGCTGTTTCAGTAATTAACATTAAAGCTACCGAGAAATTTAGACTTTTTGAAAATTCTCCATTGAAGCTGAATTATATATCGATCGGTTAAACGGTAGAACTGGAATCGTACCGATCTCTTGCTGTTTCAGTAATTAACATTAAAGCTACCGAGAAATTTAGACTTTTTGAAAATTCTCCATTGAAGCTGAATTATATATCGATCGGTTAAACGGTAGAACTGGAATCGTACCGATCTCTTGCTGTTTCAGTAAATAACACTAAAACCGAGAAATGAAGTTGACTCTTTGAAGATTCTCGATAGAAGCTGAATTATATGTCGATCCGTTAAACGGCAGAACTGGAATCGTACCGATCTCCTGCTGTTTCAGTAATGAACACTAAAACCAAGAAATGAAGTTGACTCTTTGAAAATTCTCCATTGAAGCTGAATTATATATTGATCGGCTAAACGGTAGAAGTGGAATCGTACCGATCTCTTGCTGTTTCAGTAATTAACATTAAAACCACCGAGAAATGAAGTTGACTCTGAAAATTCTCCATTGAAGCTGAATTATATATTGATCGGTTAAACGGTAGAACTGGAATCGTACCGATCTCTTGCTGTTTCAGTAATTAACACTAAAACCACCGAGAAATAAAGACTTTTTTAAGGTAAGGGTTGAATCTGAATACGATACTTTCATTCGACAATACGCAATCGTTACGATTGATCGATGATCTACTTACAATGAAATTATTGCTATCGTCCCAGATACATCAGTTCATTGTTCACTTGCCACACACTTATGAATTCACACAATTAGAATATAATGACGTCGGTAAGGGTTGAATCTGAATACGATACTTTCATTCGATAATACGCAATCGTTACGATTGATCGATGATCTACTTAGTATGAAATCATTGCTAGCGTCCCAGACACATCAGTTCATTTTTCACTTGCCTTTTGTCTGCATCAACGCAATATTTTCGCGCGACGACGAATGGTTGCCCGCAGGAGCTAATTATTTTTCTTCCTCGTCCTTCGAGCGAGACGCGTAAACGATCGATCGAGGGGATCGCGGCGGTCCTCTTGCTCGACGGTCGATAGGCTTTAATTTTCAATTAAGTTCGCAGATGATCCAGGCGGCTCGTCTTTGTACGGGCCACGAGATGGAATTTGTTCGTCGATCGGGTAAACCGCGGGAGAGGTTTCCCCGTCGTCGAGAGTTTTACGGTATATATAGATTCTTGTATATATATATAGGGAGGATCGATCGAGCCTTTCATATTTTATTTTGTACATAACGGGTAAGACACCCAAGGCAGGTCGCGGCTCGAGAGGACGCAGGGAATCTTCGTTCGAACGAATCGACTGGGATAGAACAATTATTTGCTCGCTTGGGCGTTTCGCACCCGTGTCACGTATTATGTATTGTGAACATTGAAAATTTAATGTACAGTATGTGCACATTAGGTGTCTTGGAATTAAACGTACGGAAACTGTAATGAATTTCAGGCGTCTGCGAGAGTGATCCACTATGATGCAATATAGTCTCGATTAGGAAATGTTTGTTTGATATAAATTTTTGGATATAGGTGTTTGAGGTTTTTAAGAGTATTATGTTTTTGGGGGACGAAGAATTTGGAAATGTCTCTGAAATTAGTATTATTCGAGTATTGTAGGTGTTTGAGTTTCGAGGATGTAGAATTTTTGGAAAGTTCTACATTTGTGATTGATATTCGAATGTTAGATGTTTGAGTTGTTTCGGGAACGTAGGATTTTTGATAAATTAAACATTATTGCGATATTATTCGAATATCGTAGATGCTTGAGTTCCGAGAATATAGAATTTTTGAAAAGTTCAATATTCTTGCGATTAATATTCGAATATTGTAAATGTTTGAGTCGTTTCGGGAACGTAGAATTTTTGATAAATTAAACATTATTGCAATATTATTCGAATATTATAAATCTTTGATTCGTTCCAAAGAGAGTATAGAATTTGAAAGAAATTGAAGGAACATTTTTCCAATATTATTCGAATATCGTAGATGCTTGAGTTCCTAGAATATAGAATTTTTGAAAAGTTCATTTGCGATTGATATTCGGATATTAGATGTTTGATAAATTCAACATTATTGCAATATTATTCGAATATTATAAATCTTTAAGTCGCTCCGAAGAAAGTATAGAATTTCAAAAGAATTTAAGGAACATTTTCCCAATATTATTCGAATATCGTAGACGTCCGAATCGATTCGAGGATATAGTTCTTCAAGAATAAGGAAATAGATCCAGTGGATTATTTATTGGTGCATTGGACAGACGAGCGATGCGCCGAGCGTGTGTACGTGCGTTAGAATATAAATTATTCGGAAGGTTGCTGGAGCGCGGGCGAAGCGAGGCGACGCGTGAGAAATGATTTTTTAAGGAGCTGAACGTGTGCAAATATTTCTTTTATCCGGCGAGTGTGTGTGTGTGGCGTTCGTGGCGATTGTACCATATGACGAGAGATGCAAGGAACATTTGGCGACGCTTCTCGCCGCCGCGAATCGAAATTACCTTAAGCTAGTCTCTTGCGCGGGGAAGCCGATGGCCGTACAATGTGATATTTAATGGGTGCGAGTGGATTCGCGATATTGCTTTCGCGCGGGGAACAGGGAATCGGACAGTTGCTCACGAAAAATAATCATTAGCTTCCGAACAAAATTCTCAAAATTCTCAAAATTCTCACAATTCTCAAAATCTCAGATCTCTATTTTAACGAATATTCATTTGAAAAATTTGATTTTAGAGTCAATTCCTTGAAAATCTGTTGGTCCACTATTCAATTACGAATTTGCAATGCAACGAATGTTTGAAAACTAGAATTTCAATAATACGAAATGTAGATATGAAATCTACCGTTCGGTGAGATCGAGAGTTTCAATTGTTTTTAGTATAACACTTGATAGTGGAAGAAGATTTCGCTGTATTGAATTTTCTTATTTTTTATTCTTTAGCCTTAAAGAAGTATTAAAAATAAGAAGATAAGTAAGGTTGTGTGCGAGGTTATTTTCCGTTGAAATGAATCTTCGTTTGCGCGAATCCGATTAGACGGAACGAGTTTCCCGTCCGATTCCCGATTGTTCCCGTTCTCTGTGCTGTCGATCGAATCAGTGTGCAATATTGAGAGAAAGAGAGTGAGAGAAATAAAACTGTCGTTCGTGGGTTAGCAGCTCGCAGTCGGATTAATTGTTTGCCTTTCCCGGCGGAGGATCCCGCGGGGAAAAATCTCGGTGTGAACGCACCTGTTGCGCGAGAAAAACGAGCGGAAAGAGGAGAGCCGTGCGGCATCGCCGAGTGGAATCGGCGGGCACGGTTGTAACGTTGTAACAATGATGTTTTATATAATACACGATATTCCATATCACACGCGCGTCTACCTTTTCGTTGGATTGTTCTCATTGTTCCGTGGAAAATCGGCTCCCTGTTTCCTGTTTCCTTGTTGCCTGGAAAACAATCGTTTTATTTGCGTCGATGTTCAGGCGTTTTTAATACGTTGAATCGAATTACTATAATTCACTAATTAAACGATGATTATTTGCAAACATTTCTGTTATAAATAATGCCATCCATTGCGGTGACAGTTTGATGAACGTGAACATGTTCAGGAGTTTTTAACACGTTGCAAATCTGACAAGCAAATCGAATTACTATAATTCACTCGATTAAACGATGATTATTTGCAAACATTTCTGTTATAAATAATGCCATCCATTGTGGTGACAGTTTGATGAACGTGAACATGTTCAAGCATTTTTAACAGGTTGCAAATTCCCTAAGCAAATCGAATTACTATAATTCACTCAATTTAACGATGCTTATTTGCAAGTGTTTCTATATTATAAATAATGCTATCAGTGCTATAATGCTATAAATAATGCTATGAAATCAGTGGTGTATTTCTATACTTTTGTCGAGTTATATTTTTCATATGTTTTGTATTTATACATTCATTATTTTCTTAATTATTGTTATTCAAGGCATTTCAACGTTATGAACCGTCGATATTTTACTTTCCGCAGAACAAGGACGTCCCTTTGAACCAGAACATTTGTCCTAGTACCTCCATCTGTACCGATCCGAGCGAAAGTGTTCCGGAAGTCGGTAAAGTTGCTCTCCTTGCTCGTCGTCCTGAATATCCTGCACTCAACACCTGTAATCACGCAATACTCCGTCCCAAATTCGATTTTAAGTAGTAATAAATGAATTACAAATGACACTGATGCTCTTTGACACGAAGAAAGAGCCGACGATTGGTAACATCGATCGAGTCATCGTGCGTACTGTGCATCGGTCAAGAAGGAACTTAAAGGTAAGTCAGGAATTGATGAAATGTTACTGGAATCGCTCGGAATCACTAGAAACGAGATTTCTCACCAGAGCTAGGATATTTTTCTCGAATCTAGTGTTTTCCTGGAATTGTCACTAGACGAGGCAACTGGAAAAGTTACTAGATAGAATTTCAATATTTAATTTCTGCATTCCTAAGTCCAGATCGTTGAGAAAAATTTTACAAGTAATTGTACAATAAACAGAATATAATATTGAGACTAATATAATAATAGAAAGGATTTGAAAACTAAATCCAGATCTTTGAGCAAAATTTTAGTTAAATAACTCTAGTTACTTGAAGCATGACGCCTCTTTCATTTTCACGTTAATTATTCCTTCAAGTAATTGTACAATAAACAGAATATAATATTGAAACTAACATAATAATATCTCGGCGAAGGAACGCACATATGAATGAGACTAGTGTCGAGTCTCGACGTAGCAGCGCAAAGGGTTAACATTAACCCCTTTCACTCGGAAGCTTTTCACTAGAAACATTCACTTTCCAAGGAGACATAGACGACGCTATTTGAAACGACCTAATGAGAAATACGTGAATTTGGATCTGTGGAAAATAGTATGATTCTAGGCTAGTTTCTTTAAAAATCATTAAAATACTTAATACTATAACTGGTGCAATATTGGAACCTACCGAATTCAAAGGATCAATTTATATATATTTCCTCATTAATTAGTTTCAAAGAATATCCTCTGTATCTCATCGAATATTGAATATTTCTAGTGAAAAACTTTCGAGTTCAAGGGTTAAAACCTCCAAGCGCAAGGAAGTTGAAAATTCGAGAATTCCAATTGGAATCGAAACACCCTCGATATTCTTCGGCCAAGGTGTTCCACGGGAAAGCTGATTCGATGGTTATTGACGTGGCAATTTACTAGCGCGGCACGTTTAATATACGAAGGTTCTGCCGCGTAAGCGGACGTATTTACTACTCGCCGCGAAAAAGCAGAATTCCGGGGCGCGATGGGGGATGGTCTCGTTACGTATCGCGGCCGGGGTTATCCCTCGCGATTCGCAGACACGCGCCATATACGATCCATATGCGGGCGAAGTGTACATTACCGGGATACATGGGCCTCGCGCATATTTACTCGAGACTCCTCGCAAAAATTTATTCCCCCGCCCGCCCCTCGCGCCGCCCCCGTCGAGTTATTCTCGCCCCAGTATCGCCGTTCTATCTGCCAGCGTTCAAATTTCTCGAGGAACGAACCCCCTTGATACTAGACCGGAAGTGCATCCACCGGGAAGCTCGGGAACCGAGATGAAAGCGCGTTTGAGACGCAGTATTTTGTGAAAATTGCGAAACGGGGCTGTTCGAGTTGTAACCTTTGAATTATTAATTTTAATCTTGACTCTTTGAATTTGTTAATATTTGATTTGATAATAGGATCGTATGGTAGAGTGTATAATTTTATGGCTAATGAAATAGAGGAATTAGTACCTTATTTACAAAGAGAATTTGGGAAAAACATGTATAGCTTGATTCGACAGTATTCGAGAATGAACATTGTGTTTTGCATAAGTTTTCTTTGTAAACTAATCAATTCCCCTGTTTCATTATTGGCCATAAAATTATTTAATACTAAAGACAGAATTTCAGAATGTTTAGCTTGCTAGTATTTAAATGATGACAAGATTAGAAATATGCTGTCCTAATTTTGATGAAAAGTTAGGAATAAATCACCCTAGTTGCTCGGTAATTTGAGTATTAACCCTTTGACGAACGTCGACACTTCGACGAGATGAAATGTTCATATTTGGAAGACTAAGTCGCCGACAAATGATTTAATTACTGGAATAGCAAGAGAGCAGCGCGTAGTTACCCTTTTTTCTATTAACCCTATGCACTTGATTTAATAGAGTAAAATTATAAAGTCATATATGATATTAAGCTTTGTATAATGCATCGATACGTGAAATATTCGAATAAAATTGTTTCTTGATTTATATATGCTTTCTCATTGGTTGCTTTCAAACGTCCTTTACATCTTACTAAAAAACGTTGAATATTTCTAATGAAAAACTTTCGAGTGCAAAGGGTTAATTAAGCAACTGATATACAATTCATGTTCATCTCTCGAAGGTGTCGTATATTTCAAAGAATCTTCGTCAAATGGTTAATTATCTATACACCAGGAAAAATGAATTTCGTCTGTCACGTAACATTCGTTCAAATATAATTTCCTCCGTTCATTTCGTGTTCTCCAGCGGTCGTTCGTTTGTTCCGTTTAATTAACGGCGACAATAACGGTTGTCCGCGTCGTAAACGAAAGGTGACGTTGTCATTCTCGCCGGGCCACCCGGTAGAACAGTCGCTCGATTGGCCGGAACGGTGGCACGCTCGAAATTGCAACCGGATAAGTATTTGCCGGATGCAGTCAGACGCGAACGAAAGTTTCCCAATAAAAGATGTTTATGTCGGCCGACGGATAGACGATCCTCGTGGCCCGTTTCCATCCGGCCAGCCATCGCGCGGAAATATTCCAAAGAAATTTTTAGGCCGGCCGCGAGACGTTGATCCGACGCTCGTCTCTCGTCGAATATTTATGAGTGCTCGAAAAGAGCGCGACGCTACGCGACGCGAATACGGAGACAATAGAAATTTCCCCTGCGCATTCTTCCGCTCGTCGCGACGCAGCGTTCCGAACATTGTCGGCTGACGCTGATCCTCGGACACGTTAGAATAATATCATTAACAATCGTCCCGTGGAATATCCCTGTGTTTGCGAGACGAAACTGAGACTGCGACAAGAGGAAGTGACATTTTTGGAAACTTTTATTTTGTGCATTATTTGTGATACTGGAGATATGATATTGAATATTTTGAAATAAGAAGATCCAATGAGGAATCTTCTTTCTTTTGAATATATCAAATTATTTCTATTTTTTGATGATTGATTTATAGAGATTGGAATTACCGTTAGATAATCAACGCATAGAAATTGGAATCGATTTTTAAATGATTAATACATACACTTTGAAATCTAATATTGAAATCTAATATTGAAATCCTGAAGTCATTTCCAGTTTTTAATAATTGACTCATTCAGATTGGAATTATCGATAGATAATTAGCGCGTAGAAATGGGAATCGACTTTTAAATGATTAATACATACACTTTGAAATCTAATATTGAAATCCTGAAGTCATTTCCATTTTATAATAATTGACCCATTCAGATTAGAATTATCGGTAATCAACGCGTAGAAATTAGAATCCACGTTTAAACGACCACCGCGTATAGTTCGAAACCTAACATTGAAATCTACATTTAAACAATCCCCGCGTCGAATGATTTAGTTATCGATTCGCTTGGTAATATTTCAGTAGAACTAGGACGTAGACTGCGGGCTGAATTTAAGTAGTGGAAGTTTCATTAATAATTTATTCAGGAAACGATGTCACAGAGCAAAGTACCGTCGCGTGAATTCAATCCACGATCGTTCCGTTGTTTTTCTGTTCCTCTGTTATCTCCGGCAGGCACCGCGGAAATTATATATCGCGCGTAATCGGACCTAACCGTCGGGTTTTCGAGGGTGGCTTCCCCGGGAGCAGTCGCCGTTCTTTCCCGGTGACTCCATTCAGAAAGAAAAAGGATGCGCCTCGGTTGCAGCCTCTTACGTCATCGGCTGCGACCGGGGGTGGCAGATAAAGGGGGATGATGTAAGAACAGGGCTGGCTCTAATGCCTTCCGCACCCCCGACGATGTTCCTCTAACTAGAAATTTTCACCCCTTTCTATCAAGTATATTCATATTTGGAAACAATACAGTCATCTCGCAATTAACACTGGAACTACCGAGCATTTCACCCTTTGAACTCTGTAGGCTCCAGTATCTTAAAGAAACTATAATTATTAGATTTTTCACACATACAAATTTTGTAATAAGAAGGAAAATGAAAGATCTAAGAAACGTTATAGCATTCTTCATTTCTGCTATGGACACTATAAAAATTAGTTCCAGTCGCTGATAGATTAGATAGATAAAAATTGTAATAACAGATTATTGATATCTTCAAAGCATTGAATATTCGGAATGATCTTGAAAATAAATAGTTTCACTTGAACTATAACGAATGTCTGAAGAAACCGAAAATAATCTATTATCACAATTTTTACAAAGATTGCATACCAATCGTGTTAACCCTTTGCACTCGTGACGTCACAAAATTACATAACAAAATTACACAGTGTTACATATAATATTAAGTTTCGTATAATGCATCAATATGTGAAATATTCCTGTAAAATAGCTTTGTTTCTTAACACGTTGAATGCCGTGGGGGTCACCAGTGACCCCAACCAAATCGAACTACTACAGTTCACTCAATTAAACCATGCTTATTTGAAAACATTTCTACACTATAAATAATGCTAACCAACGTGGTGACATTCGGCTAGATGAATCTGCAATAATAACAATGCAATTCAATCAAACGCTTCAATATCATATTTTTCCCATTTCAAGTATTTCGTACCATGAACTCCTGCGGCATTCAACGTGTTAATTGACGCACGTTCTCATCAGTACGTTTCAAATAACGTCGCCCCTGTTTCATCGAAAAGTGTCGAATGATTCCAGTGAAAATCTTCCGAGTGCAAAGGGTTAAACGTTCCAGCGTTAATATTTCACAAAGTATCAATCCCGCTCGCGATTAGAATCGTAGAACCGTAGAATCTCCGACACCATTCCGCCTAATAGAATCATCCGGAGCGTCGCGGGGAACCCCGTAAAAATCAGAATCGTTCTTTCATCCCCGTTTAGACGGGCAAACGTTCCGGAGTCGAAGTAATTTTCACGCTCGCTGGATCTCGCCGGGTACCTCGCAGACAGTTGCCAAACTTTCAAAGAAATTTCCACCGGGAGGTCGGCCGGGGGGAAGGGGTTGAAAACTCGAGCGTGAATCCGTCACTGAGAAACTGAGAAGTAGAGATAAGGAGGAGGGGAACGGCCGGGGGGGGGGGTGGGAATCGTATGTAGGTCGCACTGTCAGTGCCGCGACCCGGTTTCAACCCTGTCCCCCTGCCTCCCGCCCCTCGGACCCAGAATCATCTCCGAAAGCGTCGTCCTGCGTCATCCCTGGCCGGTCTGCAAATCCCTAAATACATTTCCACCACTCCCCCCAACCCGTCCACCCTCTTGTCCACGTCATAATGCTCTGTATTATTCAGGGCGCACCCCTTTTCCCAGCGACGCCCTTATCCGCGAGCAATTAACTCGTTATTCGCCGCGAGTGTCCTTGCTCGTCGTTAATGTCGAGCCCGCCGATGGTCGGGTCTGGGGCGACCCTGATTTTTTCCAGAGGCTTTTTCGAGTGGCTTGTCTTTGTCTTCGGTTTCGGGGAGATGGAGGTCGAGGATTTTGTGGATTCGTGGGTTGTACTGGTGGTTGTTGTGTTTGCGATGTTTGTATTGTTTATGAATCAGTGGGAGTAATTAGTGGGATTAACCCTTTGAACTCTGTAGGCTCCAATGTTGCACCAGTTCTAATATTAGATATTTTAATGAATTTTAAGGAAAGTACCTTAAGATTCTTAGATCTTCCAAATATGCAAAGTTTGTACTGAGAAGGGAATTAAAGGTCTAAGAAATGTTACAACATTGTTAATTTTCAGTAGGGCTACTATCAATATTGGTAGGAGTCGCTGAAATATCACAAAACTACGTGGAGTGCTAAGGGTTAATTAAAGTTTACTGCTGCGATTGTATATTGGAAGATCGACTGATTGCAAAGATAGAATACTGTTTTCCTTCAATCAATACGACTTGGTGTATTTATTAAACCACGCATGAATCGAATTCAGTACGAAACCCATTAAGCAAATCCTCATTAAAGTCACTCAAAATTCCCCGCCACGAATGTTGCTGGACATTACAATAAAAGAGCTTTAAAATCCTCCCGGCCGACATTCATTTCCACCGTTTCATCGTTCCGAGGTGCGAACAATTCAAAATTAGCCCCGTCTCGCGAACGGTTCCATTCGGTTTTCGAGTTCGTTTCACGCGGCCGGACAAAAATCGAAAATTCCGTCAACCCGCTTGCAACGATTCCGCGACCTCGTCGCGTGTTTGCCGAATCGTTCGCCGTTTAGGGATTACAACGGAGAACTCGTTGGAACGACGAACCGCGGGCGAAAAATAATCGTCGGTAATTATCCGACGTCCGGAGCGCCGCGATCGTCGCGCGCCAATTATCCCGAGTAATTATTCAAATTGGATATCGCGGGGCGATCGCTGGGAATCGTTTCCTTGCTCGATGAGAAGATAATTCGCGGCCGGACCGGTTTCCTTCGGTTCCGACGTGCGGCGGATCATTTCTTTTTTTTGGGACACTCTGTCCCTTAAAACGCTGCGACGTGTTCCGGAGTAATTATCCCCGTTGATTATTACGGGGACGCGTCGCAAATTGCTTCGAACGGCCGCCATCAAAGCGATCCGGGCTTTCGACTCCGTCGCCGCGGAACGAGTCGAGTTCCGACAGCGTGTCTCGTCTAAATTGGGAAGAATCGGATGGAGCTTCGAAGACGAATCAATTTTGTTAATTATTCTGATGGCGCTGTGGAGTATGTTTGATTAGTTTGCAAGTAGTTGAAGTAATTCGATCTGTTGGCTTGGGGGATTTTTTATTGGAGAAACTTACGGTGTTGACTTTTCGACTAGGTGTGAATAATAGTTTAATGTGAACAGGAGTTGAATATCTATGTTCAAGTGAACTTACTGTAAGAATTAAATGCTCGAGAAGTTAAAATATTAAGACACCTTTGGGAAAGAGTGTTAGTTATTAATCATTTTCTACAATGAAATATCGAACAATTGTTTGATTACTGCTGCATCGAAAGATAGATACTATTTCCTAAAGTAATAATATCTGTTCACATTCATTAACTTCCCCCGGTACAGTGAAATTAAATAATTCCTCAATATTCCATTTCACAAAATTACCCACACAAATTTCTTATCTATAATATTAACTGAGTTCGCATAAACTGTAAAATCAATGATAATTATATTAATAATATTTAACAATAATACATTAATTATATTAATAAGAATGATAACTGATACGTAATCAAAGAAAATCTAATAATTTTAGGGTAGTTCCTTTGATTCATTAAAATATCTAATATTATAACTGCTGCAATATTGGAGCCTACAGAGTTCAAAGGGTTAAACCAACGTTCCCAGAGTTCCGTGATCCCGGTCGCAAGATGGCGGCGGCGTGGCGCGGGCGTGATCGAACAAATTCATTGTCCCCGGGGCGCCGGAGGCGTCAGATTACTTTCGTATCCTTCGCAAACGATTCGTACGACTGTGTTTCTGTCCGGTAAGCCGGCGCGGGATTCTGATCCCGGACGAAGTGGGCTGTTATCCCGGTCGTAGGAGGTCCGACGGCGGGCTGCGCGCTGAATATTCAAGACCCTCGGCCCCGGGCTTTTCGTGAACTCGAATGGCCCCGGTCCGTCACGGTGCCGTGGTAATCGGCCGATTTCCCGCGTGTATGCGCCCCCACGAACGCGTCAGCTGTTATTTCCACGAGGAAAGCGCGCTGGAAATTTTAAGCGCGATCGTGCCTGGGGAAGGCGGACGTCTCGTAGCTTCCTTGGGACGTAAGATAACGGTCCAACTGGTTTCGGGAATTTCGACCGAGGAATGGTACAAACTGCTGGATGAAAGTTTGAATGGAGATTTTGGAAATTTGTTTGGTGACGGGAGATGGGAATTGGAGATTTTGGAGAATGATTAATCCTAATTTAATGAAATGGTAACTTTTCAAAATTGGAGGCCTCGAAGATTGCAGAATTATATCGTTTTGACTATTGTTTGACAGAGACAAGAGACGGGAATGGGAAATTTGGGAGAATGATTATTAATGGCTGGTTTAATGAAATTGTAACTCTTTAAAAATGGAAGCTTCGCAGATTGGGGAATTATATCGTTTTGACTCGTACTTCCTTGGGATATAAGATAATTGGTTCGTCTAATTTCGGGAATTTCGACTGAGAAATGGTACAAACACTGGTGAATGAAAGTTTGAATAGATGAAGGAGATTTTGGAAATTTATTTGACAGACAGGAGATGGGAATTGGAAATTTTGGAGATGATTAATGGCTGGTTTAATGAAATGGTAACTCTTTAAATATGGAGTCTTCGAAGATTGGGAAATTATATTCTTTTACTGATAGATGTTTCTGGAAAGTTCGAGTAACCGAATTTTGAGAATCTATTTGATAGAAAAGTGAGATAGTGTAGTGAAATTTAGAAGATTAATAGACTGTATGTTCAATGAAATGGTAACTTTTTAAAATTGGATGCTTCGAAGATTACGGAATTATATTTTTCCCACTTGATATAGACGGAACCTCCAAGCATAGCAATGAGGTTTTAATTGCAGCGGAACCGATGTACAATTGAAGACGATCATTTACTTCGATCCGAATGATTGGGAACGATCCTAGGGGTTTAAGGAATAAAATGTCGCCGCTCTCGAGAATTCAGTAGACGGATCACGGGTACGGGACAATTAACGGGGTGCGGTGCTCGTTCTTTCTTCGTGTCGGGCCTATCAGAAATTGATCAGAATTCAAGGCACGCGCAGCCTTTGGGAAATCCGAGCCCTGGCTTTAATTAATTTATCACGGCCAGACGATGTCCCGTTGATTCGAGTCGATGTTCATTATAGATATCCCCGCCGGCATTATTCCAACTCGCGACCGTCAACCTTTCGGGATCCGTTTAACACGGGTACCCCTGGCATTTCCATAAACATTGCTGGAATAATTAATCTTGCTCCTCGGTTGATCCACACGTTTCAGACATTATTCGAGACAAATAGGAACACTCCGAAACGGGTAACAAGATTTTCATGAAATCCCCCGGTTCGAAGTGCCTTCGACGAAATATTAGTTGAAACGTTTAGAACATCAATTCATAAGATATTAACCCCTTGCTCTACAACGAGTGAGACTGGCGAAGATTTTCAACATGATTCAACAAATATATTACTCAGTTCATTCGAATTCAGAGTAAATATTATTCCTCTAATCAACTATTATATTTGAAAGGAAATACAGGCATAACTTATGCTTAGAATTTTTCTCTTTTTCCAATGTATTAATGACAAAGTAGCCATATCAGAGTTGAGAAAGAAATCATAGGCCAAGGGGTTATCTTAAGAATCCGACGAACTAGAAAAAAGTCAAATACATAGTAGCAAAAGAATGGAAACGAGATGGCTCGAAAAAATGGACTCAAAGAACGCAGGGTGAAATTGTAATGCGTTCAACGTGGAATGTACTCTCGTCCACCTATTCGGTCCTTCGTTTTCCATTCATGCCGCCTCTGTCCGCCATTTTTTCGAGCATTTTTCTTCTCCCGCCCGCGTTCCCTGCTTTTCCTAGCGGTTTTCTTTCGCTCCCTGAAATTACAACACGTCCCGGGACGACCGAGAAATCTCATTTCCGGCCTTCTCTTATTCATTCTATTTTCCGGCGTCGTGTTTCGCGATCTCGCGTAGAGACGCGAAAGGTTGTTGTAATAACGGCCAGAAACGTAAACGAGACCACCGTCTTCCTCCTTTACGTTGCAAACGAGTTCGTTTACACCCCTCTTTTCTAACGGCACACACTTGATCCTGCGCGATGTTCTTGAATATTCCTGGCCCGATGGGGCCAATCAAAACAACCGACCGTGTCTTCGCTGTAGCTCCTCGTTCGAAGGTACTGCCAAAGGGATTTTTTTCTTATTTTCTTCTTCTCTTGCGCCATGGTGTAATCCCACCGTCGAAATTGCCGGAATGTAAGGACTCGCCTGTAGATTGGGTATTTAAGTGCTAACGAGTGCCTTTGGACCGTTGAAATTATGTAGAATACTGCATTCGAGTGTATTAGGGTGTACCTGTGTCTGGTAATCAAGTGTTCTGAGTGCGTGTTCGTATTCATTGGAGTACTTGAAATGTTATTCGATGTTAAGGGTTCTCTTAAAGTTTACTGTGCTAGATACATTGGCGAGGATGTACCAATTTACTTGATGCAGTTTCATGGAAGGTAATCTTGTTGTGTCTGGAGGAGTCATGTAGAATGGTACTTGGAGTACTGGAGAAGGTATTAGATACTTTATTTGTTATCCAATTGTGATACTATTTACAAATTTCCAGTACTTTTATTTGTGGGGTTTTATGTTCTAATTTTTACTCGACCATATTTATTATAATTCAATAACTCAATCATGTAACTAGTATCTCAAGTTCAAATACATACTCAAATACACCAGGTACTCATTAACGATAAAAGGGAGATTCATGAAAAATACTGAAAACAAATTTCAGTGGAAAAAGTCCTTTTATATAGAGGGATTCGAACCTTGATCATTCTCGTGGCAAGCAAACACTCTAACCATTACTCTAGTGAAATCCGTACACATGTACCTTACCTTTTTCCTTATATACAGGTCCCATTTAATCAATCCCCTTATTTTTCAGCAATCTTGACCTACCTCAGCAGACTTCCATTCGTTACATTATCCAGCTGATTAAGTGCATTACATTTACTAAAACCAATGGATAATTCTTATAAATATTTAACAAACTCCAACATTCTCCACTGTAATATTCGTTTCAACTATCGTTCCATTTCGAAACCGTCCAAACTGACAATTACTGACAAGTTGATTATTTCGATGTTAAAAATGAAACTTTAAAGGTTAAAAATGTACATAGATTATCATAAGCGAACACATCTTCCGAACTTGCTATGTATTTCATAAAAAGTAATCACATAAGAAGAATTTAATTGCTGAAATTTTCATCTCTTTCGCCGCAAAGGGTTAAAATTATTTTACTCCTACACTAATTCACTGAAATGTTTCACTCAGTGTGATCTATACAGTGTGATCCATTTCCCTTCTGAATATCGGAACCTTCCTCGAACGTCCTGTACCGGTGGACGCGGAGACGCGGCAACGGAAACGGCTCGGAAAAAATGCATTCCGAACGCGCGCATTAAGTTTATCGCGTTAGAAGCGCCGTTTCTGCAGCACCGGCAATTATTGTGCCATTAAAATTCCGTGACGTCTCGGGGAACCGGCCTGTCGTTGACACACCCTCCGAAGGGAACGGCACGCAGACACTCGCACCGCGCGCAGGGCGCAGACACTTTTTCACCCTCGTTAATTCTGCGCCTGGGAAATTTGCTCCTTCTTTCGACCGACGACAAATTGCCTACCTCCCCCAGCCGCCCCCTCCGCCGGCTTTTCTTTCAACAGCTATCGACATTATCATTTGGGGGAGGACTAACCAGCGAAGTTAGGGGAGTTCCCGGGGATTTCACTTTTTTCTTTCCTTTGCTCGCCGGTACAGAATGAAGCGAGGAACTTCGGGGATGGAATATTAGAGTAACTATTGCTGTTATTCGGTTATTCTGAATTTCTTCTAGCTTGTTTTGAAAATAACGTTGAGAAGTTTAGAATTCGTGTTTCACACATTCTGTTTATTTTAACTTGTACCAGTTAAAATTCAATTCGTTTGTTTATTATTTATATTTTCGAGAGTTTCCATTGCAAATAGAAATACTTTCAATCGTACAAAAGGATCGATTATCTACTTTTGTCGAAACTGGTAATGAAGTTACACAAGTGTTTAGTACTTTAATGGTTGGTACTTTTATTTTTAGTACTTTAATGGTTAGTACTTTTACGTTTAGTGCTTTAATGGTTAGTACTTTTACTTTTAGTGCTTTAATGGTTAGTACTTTTACTTTTAGTGCTTTAATGGTTAGTACTTTTACTTTTAGTGCTTTAATGGTTAGTACTTTTACTTTTAGTGCTTTAATGGTTAGTACTTTTACTTTTAGTAATGCAATGGTTAGTACTTTTACTTTCAGTACTTTAATAAAATAGTACTTCTACTTTCAGTACTTTAATAAAATAGTACTTTTACGCTTCCCGCATACAATGCGTTAACAGCTTCGTATTTCCAAAGGAAATGATTTATAAATCCTCTAGTTTCTATAGAGTACCTGGTTGAAATGATCTTCCACTATTTTTCCAATTCGATTTCAACCGAAACAAGTAGCTTAGTCAAATTATCTAATTTCCAAAGCAGAGCTTCGGTTTCCAAAGATTGAAGTTTAAACCCGGTCTATTTCATATTAAACCATCCCCTATCTCAACGTCCCCAACATCCCACCCCTGAAGCAAACAGTTCGACACTTAGATGACTCACGAAGCAATCGAAGGAATCCCCGAAAGAAGCTGTTCGTCGTCGCGTATAAAAGATTAACCATCGGCTCCGAAGGAAATCATCCCCTATCCGGAGATTCGAGCGTGTCACCCACTTGCCAGCGGTTCCTCGAGGTCTGTACAAGGGTTAAACAGCAGAAGGAAAGGTCAGGAGTCCCTCGTTGGCCCATTCATCCTCCTCGAGGGGTGGAAAGGTAAAGAGAAAAGGACTCGAGCCCTCGAAACCAGCCAGAACTACTCCAACCCTCACCTCGGGGCTGGAGATCGCGCGACTTTAAGTTCACCGGCGGCTCCCTTCGAGAACGAAAGTGAAATCTCAGCCCTTTCACGGCGCCGGGTCCCGTGGATCGCGTCGAGGACATGCATTTCGAAGAAGGTCGACGGAAGCCTAGAGCTTGTAATCCCCTTCGGGGGATGCACTTGATTTTACTTCGCCCCCATCCCTCCACGGACGACCCCTCGCTCGAGGAAAGGCGTTAACGAAGAGGGCGAGCGTTCTTCGTTTCCTTCCCCGATCGCGATGAGAATCAGAATCTCACTTGTTGAAAATATATCGGGACAATATGTGGTAGAACAGTTTATATTATGTTATATTTTTATATTATTATTTTATTATTTAACAGAAAGGCGTTAACGAAGAGGGTAGCGTTCTTCGTTTCCTTCCCCGATCGCGATGAGAATCAGAGTCTCACTTGTTGAAAATATATCGTGACAATATATAGTACAGTTTATTATTTATATTATGTTTTTCCATTAACTATTTTTATATTATTATTTTATTGTCTAACGCATTGCGTACCGGTAACGAGAAATCTCGTTTTTATATAGACACTTAGCTTGCAATTTCGCTAATTACCACAGCAATGAGAAAAATATAAAATTTAATTCGAATTGATTATGTATTTAAAATATATTACATAACAATATATCTGAGTTTTTCTATGTATAGTGATATAAGTTGACAGTGAAAATTGAGTCAGTGTTAATATCATATAATCATTATTAAGTTATTAATATTAAATACAGTAATAAAAGCAAATACTAATTTGAAAATATTATTAAACTCTGCAAGGGTTTGTTTACAATTGAATTCAAGTTGCGTTCATTAGAAGTAGAAATTGCCAGCTATAGTCAGACGTAGGTTGATCTATTGTTAGATCTTCAATTTGTAGTTTGGTTCTCTCTTCTTTTTCTATGAGAGACTTATTTTGTTTTTATTGTTCGTTCAAAAGGAGACTTTAGAATTCTAAAACTGCCACGAAGAAGTGACGGTGGAAAGTTGAAGTTAACCGATTCGATTTACTTTTATACACAGTATCACTGGTCTCCCCCGTTGCGCCATTAACCGTCCGAGACTTTTTATATCTTGATCCCTAGCTGCGAGCAGCATTGCTCGGTAATATCAGCCACTTCTGTCCGGCCACCGAAACTTGGGGACTTAAAGTGGCGCGAGTCCATAATATCTTCCAAGTTTTTATTCTCCCTGGCAGAAGTTCGTTTCCCACATTACTCCGTAACCGCCGTTGCTTTTCTGTGTTCGGGCCGCTTTCAATTGCGAGTAGTATAGCTGCTTTATAATATGGCTGCTCTTATTTCCTATTCGAAATAAGCACAAGCGAAAATCGTGATTTCGGTTTCCATTCTGAACTCTTAAACGATTGCAAATGAATTTTAGTATATACACGGATTACCCAGAATTATAGCTTATACTCTTTCACGATCTTTCTCGTTGTTCCAATGATCACAAAATACCAACGCTTAGAAATTCAAAATACCAAACTTACAAAATTAGAAATTTACAAAATTACAAAAGTACAAAAGTACAAAGGTACAAAATTCCAAACTTACAAAATTAGAAATTTACAAAGTTACAAAAGTACAAAATTCCAAACTTACAAAATTAGAAATTTACAAAGCTACAGAAGTAAAAAGCTACAGAAGTACAAAGCTACAGAAGTACAAAGCTACAAAAGTACAAAGCTACAAAAGTACAAAGCTACAAAAGTACAAAAGCACAAGACTACAAAATTACCAAAGTACAAAACTACAAAAGTACAAAACTACAAAACTACAAACCTACAAAACTACAAACCTACAAACCTACAAAGCTACAAAACTACAAAACTACAAAACTACAAAAGCCCAAAATTACATTAAAAAATTACAGAACCCCAAAATAACGTAATTCCACAAGTCACAAAGTCTTCGACCCGCGGTTCGTCGCGAAAAGCCGCCGACTCGGTGGTCGCGCGCGAACAATGGCGACAAAGGCGAAAAAAAAGGTGGATTCCAATTTAGGAAGCGACGCGATCGAACGACGTTCTCGTCGACGCACGTTTTCGGGGTGGTGGCGGCGTATTCGAAGGGGGAATCGAACCGTGGCATTTTAATATCGCGCCGGGACACGGGCTCCCGCGAATTTCTGGACAATAACGGCGCGCATCGGACCGTATTGCGGGTGGACATCCGAATTTCGACGCGGGTTACAACTGTCCCCGGTCGAATTAATTAATTGAAACGGCTCGGTAATAAGCGGGACCGCGAATGAATGTCGAATTAATAACGTCTTTGAGCGGTGCCGGTCAATAGCCGGATTTCCGCGAGAAAAACCGACGCGGCGCGGCTCGGCGCGACGAGCAGAGCAGAGCACGCTGGCCTGGGCCGGCCGATTTTAATCAATTAATAAACGCGTTCCTATTCACACCTGCGCCCCGCGGTTAAAACACGATTCGCGAATACCCTGCTCCCGGCCACCGCCGCGGGAGGCTCGCTTCACCCCCAGCTCGGCGAACTGTAATTTTCATATTATGCGGACGGTGTATTAGGGGACCGTCGATATTGATAATTAACGAGCGGGGGATGGGTATGATTTAGGAGCAACACCCCTTTTTTTACTGTTTTAGATAAGGGTGGTTCAGGCTCCAATGAATTTTAATTTTTTAATGTTTTCTCAATTCGATAATTCGTGATTAACGAGGTGGGGTTGGATATGATGCTGGAGTAATATTTTTTCTTATTTTTCTAGATAGGGGTGGTTCAGGCTCCAACGAATTTCAAGTTTTTAATGAGGAGTAATATTGTTTTTTAATTTTCTAGATAGGGGTGGTTCAGGCCACAGCGAATTTTGATTTTTTAATATTTTCTCAATTTGGTAATTCGAGATTAACGAGTTGGGGTTGGTTATGATGCAGGAGTAATATTGTTCCTTACTTTTCTAGATAGGGGTGGTGCAGGCCCCAATGAATTTTAATTTTTTAATGTTTTCCTAATTTGGTAATTTGTGATTAAGGAGTTAGGGTTGGTTATGATTTAGGAATAATATTTTTTTTATTTTTCTAGATAGGGGTGGTTCAGGCCCCAACGAATTTTAATTTTTTTATCTTTTCTCAATTTGATAATTCGTGATTAACGAGGTAGGGTTGGTTATGATGCAGGAGTAATATTTTAGAGTATAGTACAGAGAAGTTTAATCACCAGTAAATAACAATTTTTATATTTAAACGTTACGTCCATTGAATTCCGAAACGTCCGACTCGTTCGTTCCCAAATTTCCGTGGCAAAACAATTAATTACCCCTTCATAGATGGAATCCCATCAAATATTCGTGCGTTCAATTTCGAGTTGATTACTCTGGCAAATGAATGGATCAATTACCGAGCGATGGGTGGCATGATTTAGTGGCAGGCGATTCCTTTTTCAACTCTTCCATCGACCGCTGGTTCATCCCCGTCGAATTGTTATTTTCATATTACGCGGCCAGCAAATTGGTGGACCTATTGGTAATTACCGAGGGTTGCTTATGATTTAAGGCTAATTATTTCCAACTCCCCCAGCAAGTAGCTTCCAATGGGAACTTTTAGCAATCCTGCGGAATTGTTCACAGAATTTCTACAACAAAATTTGCGTAAAATTCGTTGGTAAAATCGGAGGGTGGAATTGTGTATACACATACTCCCTCCCCTCAATTTCCCTGAAAAAATACTGTTGCTTCAGATCCGATGAAAAATTATCCTCGCGCCGTTTGTTCGCGAGTTATTTACAATGACCGCCGAGAGCATTTATTTGAACAGTCTAAACAGAATTTAACAGCAACCCCATGCGCTCGGCCAACACCGCATAAAGTAATTTACGAAATCCTCATTAACATCTCTATAATTTTACATCCCCCTCGCGCTATATTTCAACGGCGAGTCGAACATTAAATTACGCGACTACCCTTACACCGCGAGCGCAACACACCGAGCGTTGCGGGGTTAAAAACAAAGACACGAGATTTTCAAGGGAAATTTCACAAGCCACAATTCCTAGATGCTAATGGCCAGATAATGCGGCTAACAACCCGCGACGGAAATAAAGATATTAATACATTTCCACGGTCCCGTACTCGGCCACGGGAAAATCGGTATCATAAACGCCGCTCGCTTGTTATTTACGTTTTTCAATGCTAATGGCTCGAGGACCGGCGCGCACAACACACACACACACACACAGGGCACACACAGGGGGTTGAACATTTTACGCCGCGATTCGTTCGAATTACTTCGCCGCCGTATAGAAAGTAACTTAATTACGAGTCGTGCCCCGAAACGAATCTCGTTCGGCGCTCATTGTTTTCGAATACAATAACAAATAATTCCCGCCTCCTCCTGCGCACCCCGATCCTCGGCTTCTATCGCGGCTGTTGCAATAATTAACATTCTCGGGGCGGAGAATGAAAAATTGTTCCCGCCGACGTCGACAAACAAAGGACGCGTTAACGGCCGTTCCACGGAGAACGGGAGAATGCGGCGAGTTATGTTTAATTAAATGAACGAAACGTCCACCGGCTGCCCCTTAATTATCGCGAGACTTCAAACCACCCTCGAAACGAGGCAATTCGTTTCACAGCGAATTATTCTGTTCGGATGCCGCGCGACCTTCCACCCCGCCCCGACGCCCCCGCGCCACCGAGCAGCGGTGCACGCTTTGACCCTCAATTTTTCACTCAGCCGTCCTTCACTCGACTCCACTCGACTCGTCTCCGGGGGGTGGCTCGTTCAAAGGACACACGCATCTAGTCAACAACCCCTAGAGACACGACCACCCAACGCTGGAAAGCCAAGGCCACCTGACACCTGACTCTTTTCGCTCGCCGAGGTCGCCTGCGCTGGGGAGCTGGGCTCCGTTCTGTCGCGATGATTGTTGCTCGATGACTTAATTGTCGCGTGGAGTATGGAATGATGTGGTTTGAATTAGAGTATTTGATTTTTGATTTGAACTAGGTAGAATAGAACTAGTTTTTTAAGTACTTCATGAAATAGATTTTTGTAAATGAAATTCTGTTATAGGATATTTAATAATAATTAAAGGTTACTCGTAGAAACTTATTCCTGCAATATTGAATTCATTAATATTTACATTTATATAGTAAATTATAATTAGTAATCAATGTATTCAGAAGGTTATTAATATTTAACCTAATTTAATATAACAAGAGAATTCAAGTTTAGAGTTTTAATCATTTTTGGTAGTCAACTAGGTAGGTAGAACAAGGTAAATGTTACTGGGGTAATTTGCTCGACGATTTGATAAATTAGTGTTTAAATTATAGAATGATCTACTTTGAATTTCAATATTCCATTTTTGATCTGAACTAGGTAGAAAGGTAAATATTATTGAGGTAATTTGGTGGTTGATTTGGTGAATTATTGTTTAAATTATATAACGATCTACTTTGAATTTCAGTATTCAATTTTCGATCTGAACAAAGTAAATCTTGTCACTGAGATAACTTCACTAACGATTCAATCAACTATCGCTTAAAACATACAACGATCTTTAAATTCAATTCCTCCCACTTACCTACACCGTACATCATTTCAAACGTTCCCAAAATTCGTCCAATTAAAAAGCCAACGACCCTCCATTCAAGGTTAACCCAACAGAATCTTACACCATCCCTCAGCGTCAAACATTCGAGTCCAAATCTCGCCCTTCGAACAAACAAGCGCGATCCCGCTCTCCAAACACTGTCCACCGGTCGGCAGGCGAGAAATCCGTCCCCCGTAATCCAGAGGCCACCCCCGCGCGAAAGAAAACACAATACCCATAATTCCATTGAACCAACCCCCATCGAGGCCCTGTCAACCGTCCTCTCATCTCTAGTGGCGTCCCATCGAAAGGGCTCACCTATCCCACCTGGTCCGAAGTCGCCCGTAGAGGGTGTCCCTCCAGCACCCTCGAACTTCGAATTTGGCAGGCATGTTGACAGCGCGTGTAGCATCGAGGGGTGAGTATCCAGGGGGGGGGGATAGGTAGTCGGATGCTGGCTCGCGCGGACTGCGCGCACTAATCAATATGGAGGGGAGTCTATTCGAAGCTCGGTAGGGGCTCGTTTCAAGCACCGAGGGGCGGCGGAGGGAGGCATATCTGGTGGCCGATGCTTTCGCCAGCAAACCTCACCGTGTCAGCCTCCGCTCGTCGAACCCCGAACAAAGCGGGGCGCCGCGCAAAGGGAAGAACCGCGCGGCTGATCTAAGAGCCATTCAGTTTGTTCGTTTCGATCGTCCGACGGCAGAGGAGATTATTTTTTTCGAAGCCGTCGCTGGAAGACCGAGGAGCCGGCGGTGGGGTTGGAACGAAGGGGTTGCCGGCGAGGCGGCGGGGTGCCCGAGGGTCCGCGCAGCCCTCGCGAGAGCGTCGCCCGCCTCAGTTGGTATCGCGACGTGCTGGCGTCCGTACCGCGCACTCTCCGCCCCGCGGCTCGAACTGGGTCAACCCCTGTGCCGAGGGCTGCTCGCCCCCGCGAGAGACACTGCGAGGCCAGTTGCGAGGCGCGCGCGCGACCATACACACCACGGCCCGACCACCGGACACCCGGGAGAAACGTGCTACGCGTCGCCGTCGCCGCCGCCGCCGCCGTGCCACCGAACCGTCGCGGAAACGATCCCGGTCGTTGGTGACGTCGCCGCTCGACGATCGACGAGTTCGACGCGGATGCCGGCGAGCGGAGGGTCCAGCCGCTGAGGACGTGGAGGCTTCCCTGTCCACGAGGAGCGCGTTCCTCGCGAATGGTAGACGAGATTTTTGCGTCCGCAGTTAGTTTTTCACGATTTGAGGTTTCGAGGCTTCGAGTTGGGATTTTAAGGGTGGTTTCGCGATCGGAAAGGCACTCGGATCACGGGTCGGACGACTCGGGAGGTTCGCTGACGGGATCTAGGGTGCTCGGAAGCTGAACGATCCCTTTGTCCGCGCGCCGATGGGTTCCTCGCGAGAGGCGGACGAGTTTTTCACGGATTATTGGGAATAGTTTCGAGTGATCCTCGTCGAAACCGACAGTGACTTTTCATTCGGGATTTAGGAGGGTCGTCGAGGAGGACGCTCGAGGACCGGTGATCGGTTCAGGAGAGTTCGGCAGTCGGAAAGTTTTTCTCCTGCGAGTGCGTCGAGTTGAAAGCTTGCCGCTTTCGGTGGTTTCAGTGACAGCTTTGACGAGGGTGGACAACCCTTGTCCGGGGGACGGAGGGGCTGTCGAACTTCTATTAGCACTTGGAACTTTTCTGTTCGGTAGCGGACGTTTTTAAGTGACTTCTCGGGTCGATTGCGATTATGAAGGTGGATGATTAATGAGTATTTCAAATCTTACATGTTATACGAAGACTACCTTTCGACATTGTTTCAAGGATTCTGATGATTACACAGTGGAAAGTGTCCTCGACCCTTAGCACTCCAGATGGTTTTGTAATCAGCAACGCGACTAATTTTCATGGTATCTGTGAAAATGAAGAATATAATATCCCTTCGTTTATATTTCTTCACAATCTGGATGTGTGGGGAATCTAATAATAGGTAGTTAATTAAAATATTTGATATAACTGGTGCAGTATTGGAGCCTACAAAGTTCGAAAGGTTAAAGTACATCGAATCAACTACCCGTCTTCAAGCTTCTACCTTTCGTCCCGTAATTCCAAATCCAACTGCTCTAATTCAACGTACCCTAACGTCTTCAGAGAAGTGTCAGAGTGCATTCGATATGCACGCTCCGAGCATCCCACTGAAGGTCAACCATTCTCAGGATTTATTCCCAAAAATATACCACCCACAATTCAGATGTGTGGGAAATCTAATAATAGGTAGTTCATTAAAATATTTGATATAACTGGTGCAGTATTGGAGCCTACAGAGTTCAAAGGGTTAAAGTACATCGAATCAACTATCCGTCTTCAAGCTTTTACCTTTCGTCCCGTGATAATCAACGAATCATTTCGTAATTCCAAATGCAATTACTCTAACTCTAATTCAACATGCCCTAACGTCTTCAGAGAAGTGTCAGAGTGCACTCGATATGCACGCTCCGAGCATCCCACTGAAGGTCAACCATTCCCGGGATTTATTCCCGAAAATATACCACCCCCAATTTGTCTTCGCGTGAATGGATGCTTCCGGTCGGAAGGGGACTCAGTGGGAGCTAGTTATCTCCGGTCGTCCAGCGGACAGTTAGCCTATCCTTGACTACCAAAGGAGGTCTGACCTTCGGGCCCGAGGTTCTTTTTCCCCGAGTTGACTTTCCGGCGTCGGGGAGCCACTCTTTTGAACTGGCGTTCATCGAGGCGTGCACCGGCCCGGCCCGCGAGCTGAATTTTCCCTCGCGGATCCGACTCGGACCCTCCTTTTCACGGCTTGATGGGAGGAGAGGCTTCTCGGGAACATTTATTCAGATTTTTATTTGAGCGGAACACACGGCAGTTTGTTCAATCCAATTCACTCGAGTAAATCACGTTTATCGGCCGCCGTTCAGTCTCCCGCGTTAATTCGCGATGAATATTCTCGAGCATAAATTTGATTTTCTGAATTTCAACACGTGGGAAATTCAATTGTCCTTTTTAACCGGTTAACTCTGTTCGACGAGTGTACGCGTCGTCTTAACACTAGGTTTGCATTTATTGTACTGTTTATTCTATTGTTCCTGGGGATGTTGATATTCGTTCGTTTAGATTTTGGAAATTGTAGATGTAGAAGTAGACAATCAGGATTCATGTTCGTGTAATTGGATCGACGAAAACCGATTGAAATATCTACCAAATAATGCTTATAAAATACAATCTGCGTCGAATTGACGCGTAAACCTAGTGTTAAAACTCTTAATAGTGCTAACTTTTTCAACGATGGATGGTTTATTCTTTCAGACAAACATGTAATTCTTCGTTTCGCTTTAGTTTTTCGTTAGGATTCTTTGAAATGTACCAAACCTTCAACAGACGAAGCTAAATTATACATCAGTTGCTGAAATAATAGAAAGAAAGGGAAGTACGTGCCGATTACTTGATATTCGACTAATTAAAGCACTGGTTCGCGACTTAGTCTTCCAAATACAAAAATTTCATTCTGCTGAAATGTCGACCTTCCGCAAAGGGTTAACAATTATTTATTATTCAATCTAATCGAAACCGGTAAAAATTGAATCTAATACAGAGAGTTTTCCAAGCACTCCTTATTTATTTAGTACTTAAATTATATCGATTCATCCAGCGTTAACTATCGAAACACGATACAACCTCTGAGTTCCAGTAGAAAAATTTATGAATCTACTTATCTATCAATACACCAACAGCAAAGAGACAAAGTGAATCATGACAATACACAACTCGATATATTCGAAGCTTCACATCGCACACTTCGAATCTCCCCTCGAATTTCCTTGGGATCTCTCGGAATTCACTTTGCGAACACGATGAAAAAGCGCGGGGGAGCTGTCAGGCCGGTGCCATCTGTCATGGTCAAGATTTACGGCGAGATTCGGGGATAGGTTTCTCTGTCGTTACTCTGAAAAGAATGTAGAGCCACCGCCGGAACTTTGTCCGCGCTCCCTTTCCACCTCGCTCGGATGTTTCGTGCTGCAAAGACAGTCGTTTGATTAATAGCCAGCCGTTCCTCGCTACCGGTTTTCCCTTTTTCCTATCTTTTTTTTCTTTCTCCCTCTTTCTTTCTTTCTCCACGAGGCAAGATTCTCTCGCGGTATTAAAAGCGAACTCCGCGAGTCCTGCGGTGACTCGCAGAGACGTACGACGAAAGGCATAATCTCTCTGATGGAGCTCCGTTCGCCGGGAAACTACTTTCAATCGACGGGAGAATGGGCCCGGCTGCATTTTCAGATTGCCTGATTCTTGCCGCGGACTCGGCGAACGGGGCTGGTACCTTTTTCTTGCACCTGGGACACGGTTCTTTCGGAAATACACTTTTCGACGGGGCTGCCGCAGCTCGGATGTCTAGCGGAAAGTTGCGATCCGCGGCTCGCATTTGCTTGAAACGGGATCTAAAGAAAGTGCTGTTTGCTCGTCGACGGACCGGCGGGAGCGGCGCGAGGGGAGTTTTAGGTATAGCGGAATTCGCGCTGGAATATTTAAGCTTGAATCTAAGCGATGGAGCACTTGAATTTGATGCCTGTGATTCGCTTGTTTGCGCGGCGAGTGGAATTGAATGGCGAATTCTGGAGATCTATGAGTAGGAAAAGTGAGTTTTTCGATCCTTTCATTTTTCGGTTTCTTGGTGTTTTAGTGTTGCAGTTTTTGTGTTTCTTGAATTCAGTTTCTAATTTCATAATTTCCTAATTTCCTAATTTCCCAATTTCCTAATTTCTCAATCTTTCAATTTCTCACTCTCTCAAATTCCTAATTTCTCAATCTTTCAATTCCTCACTCTCTCAATTTCTCTCTCTCTCAAATTCTCAAATTCCTAGTTTCTCAATTTTTCAATTTATCACTCTCTCAATTTCTCACTTTCCCAAATTCCCAAATTCTCAAATTCTCAATTCCCCAAATTCTCAATTTCCCAAATTCCTAATTTCTCACTCTCTTAATTTCTCACTCTCTCAAATTCCTAAATTCTTAATTACTCAATCTTTCAAATTCTCAATCTCTCAATCTCTCAATTTCTCACTCTCTCAATTTCTCACTTTCTCAATTTCCCAAATTCCCAATCTTTTAATCTCTCAATCTCTCACTCTCTCAATTTCCCGATTTCTCAACTTTCTGAGCCCAAGTCTCCAAACTCTAAATTTTCCACTCATCCTAAGTCAAACTGAATATTTCCCATTCGACTTTTCAACGAGTCTACAGCCCTAAATCTTCACATTTCCATCTCTACCTATTTAAAATTTTACACTCCAGTTTCTTAATTCTACTCAGACGGACTGTCTCTCCGACTTGGAATACTTAAAAATTCTCATCTCAACACGCGGAATTACCGCGACCGAACTGCTCGCAGCTCGCCGACACACTCCATCCCTTTCATCGAACCCCCGGTTTCTGAAAAATCATCAGAAAAAAAGGAAAAAGATAAAAGCGTCCCCCAGGAGGCCCGAAGTCATCGAAGCCGTGGCAGCCCAGAAACCCTAGCTCTTCAAGTTCCTCGTCGGAACCTGCAGAAGTAGCCCTTCAAGTTCCTCATTAAAATTTCCGTGGCACGGAGGAACGTCCCTCATTCCCATTCATCGAAACCTTCAGCTCATCCAAGACTCGTCAGCCCTTCCTCGCAAATAGACCTCGGAGATTCAAACGTATCAGCCGACTCGATTACAAATTACTCCCGGTAACCATCAATTATTACCAATCCACAATTAATATTACAACGATCGCGCCGAATCCTAATAAACTAATCACCTCTTGCATCAGTCATTACTACTCGAAAACTCAAACTCAAATAAAATCCTCACTCCATTGAACCCCAATTAACTAAAACCAAGCAACTAGAATAATTTATTTCTAAAACCAAAAACGAAACATCCCTCAATCCTCCAGTTTCAATGACCGAAAATCAAAAATCATCAATCGCAAAATTCCAAATCGTTTCAACTCGCCAAGAGCTCCTATTAACCCTTTGCACTCGAGAATATTTTTCTCAACAAATAATCATTTTCTGATGAAATATCAATATGTTTTACGACGAACATAAAAGAATACCTTGTATCAATTAAGCGACAGAACTATTTTATTTCGATGTTGAATTCTAAATTTCATCATTTCGCTCAGTCAAATTAAATGGCGATTGAAAGCCGCTCGAGTGCAAAGGGTTAACCCTTTCCACAAATGCCTCCATTCGCAAGATCAAACTTTCATATATACCAAGTCATCAATTTACATAATCACTCGAACATCAACAGATCACTACACAATTTCCTCTTCCCTTATCCAAGCATCCGTTACACAAACCACCTGCTGAAGCTCTCATTTCAAAGAATCTCCGCAAATCATGCATCGATCACCTAAAACACATTTCAATCAACCCTCACCGAATTCTCCCCCATTCTCAAACTAACCCCCAATCCTCGGAAATCCGAGCCCACGCAGCCCAGCCCGCAATGACGCCATTTAAAGAACCTTGGTAACCCGAGGGTCCGAGCGTATCCGAGCGTTCGTTCGTCGGAGCGCGGCCGAAATAATCGTCTCCGCGGTTGTGTCCTTCGACACTCGTCGAACCGGGTCAAGTGTGCTCGTGTCCCGGCGATGACCTTCACGGCCACACACCAGGATTGCGGAATTCTTTCCGCACTGCGCACACCGCCGCCCACCGCGCCTCGCCTCGCCTCGCCTCGCCTCGCGCCGCAGCTAGACGACAGTCGACTCGCGCGTTTCTCTTGACCTTTCCACCCGCGGACCCGCTGGCCCTCGGCCCCTCGTTGCTTTTTCACCCCGTTCGGCCGTGTCCGCCCCACCAGCCGAGCCCCGGCTGGCACGGAACAACTCGAGCTATCGACTGGCAACTTCCTGGACGCGGGGGCAACTTTCCCGTGCCGATTCCGCCGCCCCCGGCCCCCGCTCGACCCAATTTCTTCCGCTTTTTTCCGCCCTTTTTCCACCCTCGCCGAGCATTTCCTGATATTACCGCGCGCCGCTTTCTTCGCCGAGCGAATTTTTTCGACGTACAGCTGCGCTTTATGGAGTTACCCGAACGCCACTCGGCGCGGAGGTGACGGCGCTAGGGTGATCTCGAGTTTTAGTGCTTCTTGGGGTGGACCGGCGACGTGGACGCGCGGAGTTTCCGTTTTGGAAATGGACACATGCTGCGGGATGGTTTTCTCATGGGGGATTGATCTTCTGAATGGGAAGCTTTGTGAGATTTTAACCCTTTACACTCGAGAGGCGATTCCCAGTCGCCAGATGATTTAGTCCAGCAAAATTATAAATTTTCGGATTTACCATTAACCTTCGTATACTGCATCAGTATGTGAGCTATTACAAGAAAATAGTTTTGTTACCTAATTTATGTATGATTTATTGTTAGATTCATTTCAAAGAATCTTGTTTATATCGAATTAGGAAGTATAGAATATTTCAAGTGGAAAACTTTCGAGTGCAAAGGGTTAATTAATTCTTTGAGGACGAAGGTTCTTTGAAATGTGTAACACCTTTAGGTCAAGCTAAGTATATCGGTTAACCTTTAGTACTCCACATAGTTTTGTGATATGTCAGCTATCAATCTTGATAGTAGTCCTACTGAAAATTAACAATGTTATAACATTTCTTAGTCCTTTGATTCCCTTCTCAGTACGAACTTTGTATATTTCGAAGATTTAATAATCTTAAGGTAGTTTTCTTCAAATTCATTGAAATATTTAATACTAGAAGTGGTGCAATATTGGAGCCTACAGAGTTCAAAAAGGGTTAATTAATAGAGAAAAGGGAACTACATGCTGAGATCTTGCTGTTTGATTAATTAAATCATTTGCTAGCGAGTTAGTCTTTCAAGTATGAGCATCTCATCCAAAATGACATTCGTTCGGAAAGGGTTAAACGAAGGAGAGATGGGTTGTATTGTTTTTTTGTAGATAGTAGAAAATATTTCAGTTGTTTCAGACGATGGAGAAGAATATTGTTTTAGAAAGTATTGATATGACAAACTGCTCTGTGATTGAATTTTGTAATTGTCTTTGATTCGAGAACTCGGTACCTTAGATAAAAATAACAGTACTAATATTATTAATGCGGATAAAGATTTATTTGTCGAGATTCATCTCCCGCCAATTACATTTCCGAGGAGTTTTTCATTTCGTCGCTTTGTCGTTACATTATTTAGCGGTACAATTTCAATTGCAACATGAATATTCATTGGAATCGCACCGTTTCGCTTCGCCGCCCGGGTTTCCGCAATTTTGCCACCCGGACTGCCAGCGATTCTGGGGAACAAAGTCGACATTGTAGCAGAAAATCGGCGCGACGCGAATATAATATGGTGATAACCATCATTAAAGCTTTTAATAGCGTTCGCCGTGCGAGAGCACTCCTGTGAATGGGGTATTTACTCGTTTCCACGGTGCCGGGAGGGTGTGCCGTACACACCGGGGCTCGCAAAAAGGCCACTCGCGACAAATTACACCGGCAACAACGCGAAAATATATGAAATTAATCTCTGTTTACGCGTGAAACGAGCGGGGCCGTTTCGCGACACCAGATCGACGCGAAAATTCGGGATTCCGCCGTTTCAAATTCGCGCCCGAACATTCCGCCGCGATTATTCGAGTATTCCGTCGAATTCGAACGGACAATTCACGTTCCAGTCGATATTTCAGTTTGAATATCATCCTTAACCCTTTGCACTCCAACGGTGCCGTCTCAGTCACTCGATTGGTGCTTCAAAATTGTACAATTTCGTATTTAACATTGAGTAATCTGTCGATACGTGAAATGTGGAAATGAAATACCGTTGTTCCCCTTATTTTGTGAATAGATTTCTCGTTAACTAACATCTATATCTCATAAAAATAAATATTTCTAGTGACAAATTTTTGGAACTGAAGCTATTCCCATTGCCATTTATATTTTGAGCGATATTGTTTACCAAAGTACCGTTATTTCTTGGTAAGAGCATATATATTATACATAATCATTTACATGACGAGTATACTCGTCCTTAGCAGTGAATGAGATAAATTTACATTCGAACTTGAAGTCGGCTCGAAGTTAGATTCGAGCGTCGTTTCCATTTAAATTCAATTTTAATCTCCAAAGTATCACGTTGAATTTCCAACTGTCACTTACTTTATAATTTCACCCCCTTCGTTGACACTTCCAACAGTCTCGACAAATATTTTTCGATAGAGATATTAATGTTTAATATTAGTAACCCGAGGAAACAAACAATACCAAAGACAACGGTCTTCTCTAAGCGAACTCGTGCCTCGCTGTAAACTTAGATATTCAAGCATCCAACGTAGGAGACATAAGGACGCGAGCGGTTGTCTCGTCTGGCAAACAAGAAAACAATTGCGCGAACGTACCGCTGCCACGACATCTGTCTGCAAATTGTAAATATTTACGGAATACCGTAATATAACGGTGCCCGTCTTGTCGGGGCAGTTTTAAGTCCTCCCTTCGCTGTGTCCTGGATCAGGGGTTCGCAAACTCTGGCTCTCAAATTGATTCTCGATACGTCGCATTTGAAACTTTTATATTTGGAATACTCTTTCGATGATAAATAATTTCCAACAATAATATTATTCTTATAAAACTGAAAACATTTGCATTGCATTTATTTACCGAAATCGACTGCAACTTGGTGAGAATCATCTACAAAAAGCTAGGTTGCAGTCGATTTAAATAAATATTCGGTAAATGTAATATAAATGTTTTCAGTATTATAAGAATAATATTTTTGTTGGAAATTATTTATCATCGAAATGGTATTCAAATATACGCGTTCCAAATAATTATTTATAACCTTTCGAATATTATTCACAGAGACAAAGTACTATTGTCGCGTGAAAGGTGACTTACCGTTAAGGGATAAATAGATTTCGGTAAATAAATATTCAGTAAACGCAATTTTCAGTATTATAAGAATAATATTTTTGTTGGAAATTATTTATCATCGAAATGGTATTCAAATATACGAGTTCCAAATAATTACTTATAACCTTTCAAATATTATTCGCCGAAACAAAGTACTGTACCATTTTACTATCGACAATTCGGCAGAAATGCAACAAAATTATCCATTCTACTTCAAGTAGAAATTTCATTTGAAGATAATACAATGATAACAGCAAAATAGTTGTTTGCTTTGATCCGTGGGTAACGAATAACATCGATTGTTGTTAAGTTAGCCTAGAAATCTTCGCGAGTCTCACTCGTCATTGTACAGCATGGGGTTAAGGGTTAAATAGATGTTCGATAGTTTAGCAGGCACTGTGTCGTCACGTGACCCTGTTTGCACAGGCTCCGACACGTTGCCCCGTCGGTTGACGTCGGACGATTCAGACGGCGCGGGCGGCGTCTGGCTGCCGTCCGTTTCCCGCGACGATACCCGGGGGCCACTTGACAGTCGTTGATCAAAAGAGAACGGGAAACGGTGTTCTTTGTGCGATCAACTCCTTCGAGGGTCGTCCCGACGTTTGTCTTTGACAATAATCACCGCGTGGATGCCGACCGGCCCGTTCTTCAACGCGATTCCGTCTGTTTCGCTGGCAACCTTCCTCCTCGCTTGAATCGTTACCTTTCCGACGCTCGATCGCCCGCCATTTTGGACCTTTGTTTCGCGCTTTCCGAGCGAACAGGCTTGCGATAGACAGATGGAAATGTTTAGCAATTTTAGATGGTTGGAAAGAAAGTTTGTAAACTTGGAGTAAATTGCATGAAATTTTGATTAATAAAAAATTATAAAAAATGATAAATGTATTTCGAGTTGAAAGAAATTGGAAGCTAATTAGGAAAGTGCATCGGAATGTTAAAGTTTGTTGCATTTGGGAAAATATATTGTATGTTTCTTATATGTTGTTATATAATATATATACTACATAATTGATTTTCTCATCTCTGATCAATATGGCTACTTTGTCATTAATAATTTACTGGAAAAAGAAACAAATTCTAAGCATATGTTACTATGTTTCCTTTTAAGTATAATATTTGATTACAGAGGAATAATATTTACTTTGAATTCGAATTAATTAAGTAATATATATATATATATTTCTCAACTCTGATCGATATGGCTACTTTGCCATTAATAATTTACTGGAAAAAGAAAAAAATTCTAAGCATATGTTACAATGTTTCCTTTTAAGTATAATATTTGATTACAGAGGAATAATATTTACTTTGAATTCGAATTAATTAAGTAATATATATATATATATTTCTCAACTCTGATCGATATGGCTACTTTGCCATTAATAATTTACTGGAAAAAGAAAAAAATTCTAAGCATATGTTACAATGTTTCCTTTTAAGTATAGTTGATAACAGAGGAATAATATTTTGAGTTCGAATTAACTAAGTAATATATATATTTCTCAACTCTGATCGATACGGCTACTTTGTCATTAATAATTTACTGGAAAAAGAAAAAAATTCTAAGCACACGTTACTACATTTCCTTTCAAGTATAGTTGATTACAGAGGAAAAATTACTTCGAATTCGAAAAAACTAAGTAACACATACATTTATAGAATCACGCTGAAAAATCTTCACGAGTCTCACTCGTAGGACAAGGGGTTAATTACTCAGTAGTTCCAGCGTTAGCGCGAGATAAGAATGAAACGAAGTGACATCCGTTATGCACACTGGAGAAAATAAAATCTCCCGAACTCGGCCGGCCATTGTGCGGAACGTGTTCCGTGGGGATTGCAGGGACGTGCAAAAAAAGGGAGATGAAAGGGGTGCGGCGGGTAGGGATGATTGGTCCATAAAAAGGAAAATCCGAGAAGGAATAGCTGCCGGTATGAAAAGAAGGTTCAACGAGATTCGTCGCGAGCTGCCGTCCGACGGCGTGCTCCGTCGGTCGTCCTTCTCGCGCGCGTAAATGGCCGACCCTCGAGGAAACTGCAATCGGCCCGCGCGTCCTTGTTTACGATACTTCGCGCGGTCGAGGACGAGCGACGACCTTTCAACTGTCTTTCGCCGGAAACGAGCTCTCCCGCGACGATAGGTTACCGGGCAAATGGCGGCGTCCATCTTGTCGCCCGTGTTATTCTGCTCCTTGCTTTTTCAACGTCCCGCTCTGAGTTTCTCGTTTCACTTTTTGTAATTTTCTTTTTCCATTGTTGACGTTAGGTTTATGGAACTCGTCAATTTGACGGATACTAGATTTCTGACAAATTATTTAATAACGGTTTAAGTTGATTCTGACTTGTGCAATTATGCGAATACACATTGCAATGTTCTGAAGCTACAATTTTCGCGATTTATATAGACGATCGCGTAGTTTCCTAAGAACAATAGAACAAACTGTAGAATAAACATGCGTGAATCTAATGGTAACATTCCATTAGCAATCGATTCGATGTAATAGAATTGTATAATTTAATATACAACATTAACCCTCTGCACTATTCAATACGATCAAATTGTAATATTAAACGATGAGAATTGACTGAGCACCTGTGCATCCGATAATTAATTCACAATTGTTTAAAACCATTGTAGTACTATTTTCCCTCCAAAGTATGCATCGAAGTGAATCGTTCGAGTTGTTCATTTGAAAAAAGGAATTAATACTAAAATTAATTAATTTAGCGCCGTTCGAGCAGTTTGCATTAAAATCAGAGGAGTATTATTTTATTTAAAAACCGCCAGCCTCATTCGTAAATTATTTCAACCGTAGGCTCCAACGAACACAATTTTGTAAGAGTCCCGACAGTTTGTCGCCGTGGCGAACGTTAAATGAAAAACTCTGTGAACATTTAAAGGACTCCTCGTTTATTTTATTCCCCGTAAATCCGTTCATGAAGATTTATTATATTTATTTTATAAAATTATCTGTATACGCGCGGAGTTTGGAGGCTGATACTTTGGTACGAAAATAAATTGTTTCAACGGGGCTAAATGAATGGGTATCGCGCAACGGATTTTCACAGTTGATTATTTTCCGTTTGGCAAGTTTGTAAAACAAATGGGTCGGCTCGTTGCGCTGTACAAAGTGCTTGTAAAAATCACCGAAAGAGAGATTTCAGCGGAAAATATAAAATAACACTTTTCAGTGTAATACGAGTACATGTATCTCTTTCGGAATAATCGTTTGAAATATCGTTAAATATCAATATTAACCGTTTGCACTCGGACGATTTTCATTAGAAATGTTCCAACGTTTTCTGCAAATTAGACAATATTCCTGAAATTGATATTAAATATCAAATTTTATCATTTTACCGTATGAAACCTGTATTTTGAAATCCGAAGCCATCAAATGAACTTTCGAATTCGATTATTCAGTTGATATTCTGAATCAATTTTCTTTTAAATAAATATCTAATTATTTAGAATAAACGATGACACGTTAATACATTATTCTAAATCAATTCTCTTTTAAATAAATATCGAATTATTTAGAATAAATGATGAAATTCATATTTTTATTGTATATTGTTTAACCAGTTAACTGTATTTGACGAGTGTACACGTCATCTTAAAACTCTTAATGCTGCTAACTTTTTCAACGATGGATTATTTATTTTTTCAGACGAACATGTAATTCTTCGTTTCGCTTTAGTTTCTCGTTGGGATACATTTTAAATTCATTTGGCCCGCATTTAACGAGTATACACTTCATTATTTCATTTTATTGCAATGAGAGATTTTTCAAACTAAATTCCCCACTTAATTGGTTAATATTTTAATTATTTTACAAGTCAGACTTTTGAATATGAATTATTTTTGCACGTTGCATTCATTTTCTGACAAGTTCCACGCGCTAAAGTTTCGGAAACCATCCGTGTACCCGTGAAATCCAAATTTAGAAGCACTCGGCGTTCTTCGAGCGGAGGCCGAAGCGAGAACCCGACTCTCCTCCTTGACCCGTTCGACGAGTTAACCTTCTCGGTGGCTGTGGACGTGTAAATACGTCCAGCAATTGACGTACTGTGACCGCCAGGAGCGATTTCACGCGTCCGCAGAATTGGGTAACGCCGGGGCTGAGATTACTAATAAATAGACTGCGGCCATTGCCGGAAGCTCCTAACTCTGCACTATGAATTCGATTTGCCGGAAAGAAGATTAGCGATTCCGCCCCTTGCGTTAAGGGTGTAGGAAGATGAACGTATTGGGAATTTCGACAATGAATTTAGCGAAAGAAAATTAGTCAATATTCTGACTGTTGTAATTATAATGTTCATTGGAAGTTTAAAATCTTAGATATCGGTTTATGTAAAAGAAAGAAATTTAGATTAGATGTTCTAAATCTTAGGTATCAATTTATATAAAAAAAAACAATTTAGATTAAAAGTTCAAAATCTTAGATATCAGTTGATATAAAAGAAAGCAATTTAGATTAGAAGTTCAAAATTTTAGGTATCAATTTATATAAAAAAAATTTATATTAGAAGTTAAAAATCTTAGGTATCGATTTATATAAAAAACGCAATTTATATTAGAATTTCAAACTCTTAGATATCAATTGATATAAAACAAAGCTGGGCATTAAAATTGCAATAAAGTACCCTTTGAAAATGATACATCCCGTCGAAAGTATTTTCTTAACTTCAGTCATCTTTCAGAAAATTGATAGAAACTGCTTATAAAAGCTTGTATTAATTTAAAAAAAATTTCAATTGCTGGTACTACTGGAGAATTACTATTATACAGGGAGTACGATCCGTCATGCAAATGAAGAATTCAATAAATCCCCCGCGAAAGTAAACTTACAACACTCAGCAGCTTCGAAGTTCTCCAATAACAAGGTTCAATGTACTTAAAGTATTACGGGGAACTTAAGAATTTCCGACCTTCTTCTCGATACGTTTAATTTTCTACTCAAAAAGAACGTGTATAGACGTTCACTTAAAAGATGATAATTTATTATTTTTCGTTGTCAACACAAACTTCGTTTTTTTTAACCCTTTGCACTCCACAAATTTTCACTGGAAATACTCAATATTCCCTAATGAGCTGCAGATGAGATTTTCCAAAATTGCAAACTATTTTCTTTCAATATTTCATATTAATGCATCAAACAAAGTTGAATATTAAACCTCAAACTTTACAATTTAGCTAATTATAATTGATTTGTCACAGCTACATACATTTTTCTAGGAGCAATAAAATAAACCGTACAATAAACTCCCGTAAATCTAGTGTTAATGTTGAACTTATAATCCCTCGATATGTGAAATATTCAAATAAACTTTATTCTTCGATGTACTTGTGATTTCCAATCAAGTGAGTTTCAAGGAACATCGTCTTCGTCCTACCAAAAAATGTTAAATATTTCTAATGAGAAATTTTCGAGTGCAAAGGGTTAACCTACGTGTCTACACATTGTCGGTTACAATGAATAATTAGTGTTCAGCATCGAGAAGTTCCGCGGACAGTAAAATTATTCCTGAAACGGTGTTCAACGCGTAAAATGTAATGGTTTCAGTTGGAATTCGGCGATCAAAGGGGTGCTAGGACAGAATATCGACCGCTCCGGGCGTCGTTGGGAGTAATGGCGATCGCGGGGGACGCGTTGACGATTCGTTGTCACGATAAATCGTGAAATCTCGAACGCGACAGCGTCGGGGCAGCCGTGAAGCGCCGGGAAGGATGAGAAGTGGCGTCGCCATTGATACGCGGCGCGAGTAGAGCCTCCTCCGCGGCGTTTCCACCGGAAGCTCGATCGCGAGCGATGACGTTGTGCTGTGTGTTGTTGTGACGTGTTCATCTGGACGTGTTGTTCCCGGAAACGTGGATCCTGGTTCCGGAATCATCTTCGGTAAGCATGGTCATCGTGATTCTATTCTAAATTACTCGAAGATCTATTGAAAATTCAATCGTTCCTATGAAATTTCGAATTCTAATCAAATGTCACTGAAATTTCGATATATGAGATATTAAATTCGAATGAATTTGTTTTTAAATATTAAACTGTAATATGTAATAGTTTGAAGTTCGTTGGAAATTTCTGCGAGACGAATGATTAAACTTAGAATACAGAAGCGTTTCCTAAATTTGAATCGTTCTGAAGTTTCGATATAAGAGATATTAAATTTGAGTTTTGTTTCAAACAAATGTTAAACTGTAATATGTAATAGTTTGAAGTTCACTGGAAATTTCTGGGAGATGAATGATTAAACTTAGAATAAGAGTGTTTCATAAATTTGAATCGTTCTGAAGTTTCGATATAAGAGATATTAAGTTTGAGTTTTGTTTCAAACAAATGTTAAACTGTAATATGTAATAGTTTGAAGTTCATTGGAAACTTCTGCGAGATGAATGATTTAACTTAGAATACAGAAATGTTTCATAAATTTGAATCGTTCTGAAGAAGTTTCCCATTCAACCGTCATAAAATTCTGCATAACCACGGATATTATCGCAGATTGACTCAAATATCAGAGTTCCGCACCGCATTTCACACGGGGAATTCAATTCGAAGGTAGCGTTGCGACTAAAAATATCAGTTTCCATACGATTTCGCCGGTGGAAGAGTTAAAGGCTCCGCCAAACGGAGTCAGAGCCAAGTGGAATCGACTCCGGCCGTAGAATTTGGTCAGGATCGTTTACATTTTCATTCTCTTGTCGCCGTTCGTTAACCCCGATGAGATATGTGTGCCCACAGTAGTCGGCGGCTGGTTCGATTCGATTCGTCGATTCGTTTGCCAATCGGAGTCGGAACTTCTCCGCTCCGTTTCGCCGGATTTTTCGCTGGCAACGATCCCCCGCGCCGCGTCTAAGGCTATTTGCACGGCCGGCGAGCGCGAATCCGGATGGAAAATTAATTTATGTTCAAAGGAAGCGTCAAGACGCCGCTGGAGGCTGCCGGGAGCGCGAGCTTTCGATTTCTTTGCCGCGAGACCGTGTCCGAAATTAAGGCTTCTAATTTCTCTCACGGAAAATACGATTTGCTGCCGCCACCGTGTATCCGTGGTCCCTTTGCGGTGGCAAATTTAGGATTTTATACGGTGATCATTCCGCTGGCGACTCTGGGGAGTAGAGTGTTGGGAATTTAGGAAGTGTGACCGGATTGAGAAACTGCAATATTGCATCTACTGCTTTTAGCTTGTCGTTTGAATTTGGAACTTTGAATTTAGAGCTCTGAATTTAGTTGTTTGAATTTGGTGCTATGGATTTGGTGCTCTGGATTTGGGGCTCTGAATTTGGAGCTCTGAATTTACATCTTTGAATTTGGGGCTTTGGATTTGGAACTTTGAATTTGGATCTCTGAATTTAGATCTTTGAATTTGGTGCCTTGGATTTGGTGCTTTGGATTTAGGGCTCTGAATTTGGAGCTCTGAATTTACATCTTTGAATTTGGTGCTTTGGATTTGGAGCCTTAAACTTGGAGCTTTAGATTTTGATCTTTGAATTCGGAGCACTGAATTTGGATCTTTGAACTTGGTGCTTTGAATTTGGTGCTTCGAATTTGAAGCTTTAAAGTTGGTGCCTTAAATTTGGAGCTTTATATTTGGAGCTTCGAATCTGGAGCTCTGAATTTGGATCTTTGATTTTGGTGCTTCGAATTTGAAGCTTTAAAGTTGGTGCCTCAAATTTGGAGCTTTAAATTTAGAGCGTTAGATACGGAGCTTCGAATCTGGAGCTCTGAATTTGAAGCTTTGAACTTGAAGCTTTACAGTTAGAGCTTTAGATTTGAAGATTTTAAACTGTACCTTTGGATTTGAAGCTTCAGATTTGAAGCTTCAAGTTCAAAGTTTCGAATTCCAAGCACCGATCGTAAAGCACCAAACTGAAAGCGTCGAATCCAAAGCCTCAAAGTGAAGTGCCCAAAATATATCCCCGAACTTCAATACCTAAATTCGAAGCTCGAGCATTCAAATCTCAATATCCAAATCGCAACGTTTGAGCTTCAGCATTCCAATTGAAATTTCCAAAGCCGAGTCCGCCGAATCAGCCCCGAATCGCAAATATTTGAATTCCGCCGCGCAAACGAGTCTGTTCAAAATCGACTAATCAAAGCGTTCCTATCATTCAATTGCCGCGCACATTCCCTCCCCCGGAAAAACAGTTTAATTTCGGTAACCGAGTCACGTGGCGGACGACAGAGCGATTCGAAAACCGATGGTTCCCCGTCGGTGAAGTTTGCGGTGCGCGAATTCCGTGGCTCCTGCAAGAATTTCATTGCGGAAATTAATACCGAATATCCGGCTGCATACTGCAACAGTCGGCCCCCATTTCCCGCGGTCGTATTCCCTTTAAAGCCGACCCACGCGCGCGCATCAACTCGCAACTTTAAGGCCGCGTCCAGACTTGTTACTGTACCTCGTTCCGTTACCGCGAACTGTTTCAGACCGCAGGCCGACTGTGAATCTTTCTGCGGAATAAAAATTCCCCGAAGTAATTCAACCATCTGTGGGCGGAAGAATTTTTGTTCGTGATTATAACGAAATTGATGCACTGTGACATTAATAAGTATCAACGTATGAACAGAAATTATCAGTGTATTCGATAGTTTTAATAATTTCATTCAAACTAAGTTAACTGATTTCTTAATTTTATTCACCACCTTCAGTGCAGAATGACATAAATCAACAAGTTGCCAATATACTGATATGTTACTTCAAAGTTACATGGGCCTACAGAGGGTTAATCCTCTGTGGGCCGAATTTTATTTCGTGATTATAACAAAATTAATGCAGTATGATATTAATAAGTATTAACATATGAACAGAAATTATCAGTTTATTCAATAGTTTATCAATTATTCAATAGTTTTAATAATTTTATTCAAACTAATGTATCTTGTAGCTTTGAAGTTGCAATGACGTTGAACGTAAACTCCTGTGTATACGAAAGTTTAAGTTGTTCAGTTATTTAATGGAATTGGTTAGTTTTCAATAGAAGATTAAATAAATCAATTTAACCCAGTATATTGATGTGTGACTTCAAAGTTTCACAAGTGAAACTGGAAATAGAATCTTCCTCTCGCTTCTCGAAATTTTAACGAGTTGACAATCAAATGATATCCCTGTAAACGGCTTATTATTTTTTATTGTTGCATATAGTGCATTATTAATGCGCCCTTTACATCCGTCGTAAACGCACGAAATGAATGTGAGTTTTTACTTTGTGCTCATTACTTTAATCCCGCGGCCTTTGATGTAGAAATTTAAAATACGATTGCAAGAGTAGACACGAGGTTTTGTATGCATTCGTGGTTTTAATATAAATTAGTAATAATATGATCGTCGCGGTGTTCGGTTTGTTAATTTGAAATTTTATTACAGAAATATAAACACGAACGATTTCTCTATAATTTATAACCTTAATATAAATCAATAATAATACATAAATTGCAGTGTTCGTTTTATAAATATGAAATGTCGTTACAGAAATATAAACACGAACAATGTTTCTATATATTACACACTGATATTAATACAAGAATATCTCATACGCAAACTTTAATGTAAATTAGTAACAATATAATAACCACAGTGTTCGGTTTATAAATTTGAAGTTTCATTACATAAATATAAACACGAACAATGCGTTGAAAGTTCAGACATTCATTATAGTATTAAAGTCAAAGCTCATTCCCAAGATCATTTCGAATATTCAATGCTTCGAAGATATCAATAATTGCCAAACAACACAATTGAAAGTCATTTCGATTGGTACGGTAGTCCCACTGTTAATACAAGAATATCTCGCACGTAAAAGATTAACATTGCCTTTCCCGAATTCATGCTCGCACACGTCACTGACACGGAAGCTAAGGGGTTACAAGCAACGGGAACATCGCGCGGCGCCTAAGCACCTTCGTTCCCTATTCCCCTCGCGGCTCGGGTATTTTTAATATCGGAACGTTTCGGATGCAACCGGAATAGAGATCGAGATAACACGCGGAACGCGCCGGCTGAAATATATATCCGTGGAATTGCGACGTGTGTGTTTCTCACTTTGCGTCCGCGGAGAACGAGCCCTGTGCGCCGCAGTCAGCCGTTGCGGGGCGCACGAGATCTAACATTTACATTTAGGGATGGCACACATTTTTTTTCAAAGAACTGCTCCACCAGAAATATCCTTAATCAGTTGGCTGTTTTTCACGAGTACAGCCGTCATGAAGGAATGACGAGGTTTCGTGTTTTAACTAGTATACTCGTCGGAAAACAATTGACCAGTTAACACGTTGAATGCCGTAATTGGAAGTATGGATATTCGACAATTTTAATGAGATCGAGATTTATTTTACTCTCCTGCAATTATTTTGATTGAAAAGTCAAAAGTCTGTTTGAATAAACGAAGATCATCATTTCATGGTAACAATGGAACATTATTTAGCAACACAGAGGAGTGTACCCGTCATAAAGAAATGACGAGGTTTCGTGTTGTAACTAGTATACTCGTCGGAAAACAATTGACCAGTTAACACGTTGAATGCCGTAATTGGAAGTATAGATATTCGACAATTTTAATGAGATCGAGATTTATTTTACTCGTCTGCAATTATTCTGCTCGAAAAGTCAAAAGTCTGTTTGAATAAGCGAAGATAATCATTTCACGGTAACAATGGAACATTATCTAGCGACACAGAGAAATCGATAATTATTTCGTATGGGGTGCTGCAATGAGGATTAAAGTTCCTCGAACGACGCCATTACTGTAGGCACATGATTTAATCAGAATATTCTTGTTACAATCGATTTATCGAATATAAATTTTTATTAATCAAGAAACTTATTGTATCTTTATTATCGAGGAAACTTATCATATCTTTATTATCGAAGAAACTTTTTACATGTTTATTGTCGAGGAAGCTTTTTGTATCCTCGTCAATCAAGAAACTCATTATCTGTTTATTATTCAAGCAATTTATTCTATTTTTATCGGAGACGTATTGTACGTATTATTGACGGATCTCCGAATAATCGATGTCCGTCCGCAGAGATATTAATATTTTCCCTCGCGCGTCGTTCCATTTTTCGCAGCGTTGTTTAATTCAGTACGATTATTATTAATCGCGGTCCCTTTGCGCGAAAAATGTTGCCTTCGGGATCCGATGAAAGCCCGCTCGCTTTTACACCGTTCTCGACCGATTAATAACGTAATAATTAACGGTTTTATTCCGTTCGCTCTTCTTGCAGCTTACGCTGGAACTTTTGAGGCCGAAAGCGCGGAGAGGATTTATCGAGATTGAATGTTTGATGAGACTGATCGGCAGTTTCGTTGGAAGCAACTTGGTATCGATATTGGAAAATCGAGGAAGGTGCATTTAACATTGAATCGGTGAATATGTTTTTGGGAAATTTCAATGTAACCTTGTAAACCTTTTCCTCCTCGAATCTTGTAACTTCCCTCGTGGAGTACATGCAAACGCGAAACATTGTAGCTTCAAATACGCAGCATTACATATTGAGTACGCGTTTTCTACTTCGAAATTTTAATAGCGAAACCCGTACGTCGCAGGCCGACTTAACTTTGCGCGACTGATTGGAAGTGGACTGTATTATGACTGGATATATGAGATATAAGAAAGATAGTGGAGCAGTTATTAAGAAGAATCTTGATTTCTCAGTTTCTGGTTGATGGAGAAAACTGTTTCGAGTACATGGGAGTTTTGATGATTGTTTACGCGGCAGTCAAAGTGTTACGACTTCGCGACGCGAGACTGCAAGCGTTTGCGTTCCACCTTTTGCCTTGCCATTCTGTCGACATAAGCAATCACTGTGAATCCACGTTTACTCTATAATAATTAATATTGATAATCGTACTATACGTTTCCTCTACTTTCACGAATGATGAAGCACAGAGTACGATCTTGTAAAATGCTTACCGAACTGCTCGATTCCGTCGAAATGGCCGTTCAACCGAAAACTCCCCAAAATCTCTATCAAACCCAAATCAAAAGCTCATTTCCATATTCCTTGCGCTCAATCCCTAAATCCTCGTCACAAATCAGACGCATCACCGGCGACAACACAATCAAAACACAATCAAAACACGATTAAACCTTGGCCCGTGATACTATCCCCTAACATACCGAACAGCCCGGTTCATAAAGCTCGCTCAAACTGATTACAAATTCCCCGTTCGACCTAGCAGTAATCATCCCCCGCGATTCATCGTTTCGTCCGAGTCATCTGGGAGCGTCTAAAATCCTCGTTACCCATGGAACAACCTCGTAAACGATAGCAATCGCGATTCTTTCGCGAACAACCGGCCCACGCACCCCTAGATAGCGATGGGAAGTGACATCGCTCGAGTTGTGTCGATCTTTGACCCTTCGAGAATGAAAATCTGTTGAGCTTCTGGAAACCTTCTTCGTAGAGAAACTGATCGAGGTGTTGAATACTAGAAAACAAGAAATTATGTATCAATTTATCGTTATTTGAATAATTAGACGATTCATTCGCAGCTGTTGAATTTAGAAGTAATCATGCATCGAAGTTAATTACTAGACAAAAAGACTTTGACCGCAAATGGTTAAATAATGTCACGCAGAAGATCGCAGGTACACTATAAATGCATAGATATCGAAAGCATCGATTCCTAAACGATAAGCAATAATCGATTCATCATTTAGTATCCGTCACTTCAAATATCACACTCCATTTTCATTGCAATAATGATATTAATACATATATTAACTCTTCTCGCAAGTAATACTATCTTTCTCATTTTAATTTCAAAATTAATCTTTAATACTCTCTTCGATTAATTCTTTTCTCCATCTTCAAAACTTTCAACGATCCTCCATTAACCTTGGCGTATTTATTTTCGCTACTAAGTTCGTATAATATTTTACTACCGACAATTTGGAAAGAATACAACAAAATTGTCCATTCTACTTCAAGTGGAAATTTCATTTGAAGATAACACATTGATGATAGCAAAATAATTGTTTGCTTTGTTCCGTGGGTAATGAACAACATTGACTGTTAAATTAGTCTAATCTTCATCATTCGTCTCACTCGTAATTGCACGGCAAGGGGTTAAGAGGTTCCCAAGAAATTACCTCTACGACACTACCAACGTGCTCCGCATTACCAAACATCGCTTCGCCAAGTGAAACACCACGAAGAGCGAGCAACCATTCGATTCCCTATCAACCATTCGAAACGAGTGTTCGAGCAATTCGCTTAAAGCTCACGAGGAATCTTCGCATCGGTCCCATCGCTACCGGCGCTATCTCGATCGGTTGCTGGATCTCGTAAAAATTTTTACGCCGCGCCATCTCCCCGGCGTCTGGAAGTTTTCCCCGGGGCGCGAGGAAAGTCCAGAGGCTGATAAGCGGACAGTGCCCGTTGTTTCCCCCCTTTTCCCGCGGAAAATTTACTGCGATCGGACCGAGTCATTTTCGTGGAGACGTAAGCCTGCTCGTAAATTGGCCCGCCCATGGGACCAACCCCTCGAATTTCTGCCCGCCACCGTGCGCCAAGCCGTTCGACGTCTAGCCGCCTAGCTACCTGTTTCCATGGCTTATCGAATTTCCTTTCTTCCCCGCGACACTCGCTGGAATTTCATTACCGGTTCCTGCGGAAAGACGGTCCTCGCGTTCCCTGGAATAGTTTCGCTTGCTTTTTGCTTTGGATATGCGGTGTTCTTGTTTATGGAGTCCATTGTCTGTTACTTTTAGAGGACGATTGCATAGGTCGCTCTCTCGGAGGCTTTCCGGAGGCTGGATTTTCGCTGGGTTTCCTTGCAGGATGATATTGCAAGTTCTGTTTCTTTGTTGCTATTTTGGAGAGCGTGGAATGATGATTTTTCTTTGCATTCTTTAGTGACGCGAGTATATTTTCTGGGTTGATTCTTTAGTGAGAATAACTCTAGACTAGAAGTAGTTCAAGCTTGATTATTGATATCAAGATGTAAAATGATTTATGTGTTTATATATGTGACATTGGACTCAGTTAACACTAGAACTACCGAGCATTTAATACGATTAATATGCAATTCCTATAAAAATTGTATCAATAGATTATTTTCAGTTTCTTCAGGCACTCATTAGTACTGAAATGAAACTATTGTCAAAATCATTTCGAATATTCAATGCTTCGAAGATATCAATAATTGCCAGAAAAAAAATCGAAACCAGTCATTTTCATTGATACGGTAGTTCTAGTGTTAACTGTGTTTGACGAGTATACACGTCATCGTAAAGCTTGACACGATACTGATTCATTCAGCGATGAATTCTTTATTTTTTCAAATAAACATGTAACTCTTTGTTTCGCTCTGATCTTTCATTGAAATATACTCTATTTACATTCGTCCTTCGATGAGTACACGCTCCATTTTATTTTATTGCGCGCGGAACCAGAGGTTTTTCCAACTAAATTCCACAGTTAACTATTTAAGGATTAACCAGAAAATTTTTAAACTATCTGTTAGTATGTATGTTAATGTAATTTGTTTAGCTATGACACGACCAGCGTTTAGTTTTGTATCTACTGCAGCATTTTCAATTTTACTTCTAGCATCTATATTTCTCGGAACGAATTGATTCTTCTTTATTTCGAAATGCCCGTTCACAAATTTCGTTTGCTCGGAGCGGCTAAAATTGATAGCTGTCGCGACGAGCGACGCCGGATCCGCCGGCAAACGGAAATCGGGACGCGATAAACGCGCGGCGGCGCGGCGGCTCGCTCGAGAGTATCGCATGTCTAATTCAGCTTTAATCTACTCGGTCGCGTTTAAATAATTAACGACGTTAGATTCGATTGAAACATTTAATCGCGCACGGATATTTAATCGTAATTATCGCCGCATCCCCGAACGCGCTTCTCGGCGCGGACTGCGCGGGACGCCATAAGTGCGCGGTATATATTCACGTTTGCAAAATGGCGGCGCGTTAATGGCTGTTTAGGTATCCGGATCAGCGATTTATGGCTCGTAGAAAATTCATGCGTGCCGGAACTGTCGGCAACTTTTCAGCCACGGGGTGCATTAACCGTTCGACCGAGGTGTCAATTTTTGAATGTATCCTCGAAAGATAATAATCGATATTCTACAGCGCAAAGTCAATTTATATATCCGAACCTTTAGAAACTGTTCGAGGAAATTGTTATTTTTATTGGAAACGTGAACAGAGTTGAAAGATAATGGAAATACGGGACACGTGGATTGTATGGTTGATTTTGAACGGCAGTATTGTGGATTTAAGGGACGATCAAATGAATAAATCGAATGGGCGAACAAACATTTGATTTTGTATCGTTTCCTTCTGTTCCAGAGAGTGTTCCATGTTCCTGAAGCCTCTGATCGATCGTTTGTGCGCGGTTTCACGGTCGTGACAGGAGTATCGGTGATCGTGAAGTTTCGATATTGTTCCTCGGAGGTGGGTGCGACCGTGATCGATTAAATATCGATCGGAGAAAAAGTGTCCTCGAGCGGAGAGCGGTGCTAGTCCTCGGCATGAAGGGTGAGTACTGTCGCAAATATTAAGAAGCGAAGATGCGAAACGAATATTAACGAAACAGCATCAGTAGCAAGGAAGGAGTAGCTTCGGAAGCTGAGCTAGGGAACATAATACGAAATCAATACACTGATTAAAGTAAGAATTTAACGAGGAATCTTCTACTAAGATACGGAATAATGAGATGCGAGTTTAGGTGAAGATGCACTTTCCTTTAAGTGGGTGTACTATATAATCTCGAACAAGGTCTCCGTCATTGATTCCTTGTTTCAACTATATTTCACAACAAAATCAAGAAATACAGAGCTCAGTCATTTGCTAAGATAATCGACCTTATAAAAATACAAGGTAATAATTTTCCTACTAAAATTTGAAGAGATTCAAGTCAGTCTGGCTCGTGAACTACCAATACGATCATTCACAAATCGCAAACCATAGATAAATTTCAACTTCCTCTCGCCTGAAATTCCAAAATCCGCCACTGATCGTCCAATTTTCAGAAATTCACGCGTGCCCGGTATCGTGTTTCCTCAGTCTCCATCGAGATCCGGTTAAACCGGCCCAGTTTTCTATGAAGGATCAAAGGTCACCGTGGATCCTGGAGCTGTCCCGGTCCAGGTGGCCGGTGCCGATTTGAATTCCGGCGGACGCGTGCGGCTCGCCGACTAATTAGGTTATGCAAAACAGCTGTTACGCCGGACCGGAAACCGTCCGCTATCATTCGCCGGAGATTCCGGAAATTTTCACCGGTCCGACTTCAGCTGCGCGCGCGCGCGCGCGCGTGGTCGGCCCGCGAAACTTTCGGTCCCTCGATTTGCATTTTCAATTTCGGCCGGCCGTGTTGCGCCGGTTCGTTGGTCTCGAAGCGCGGGAGGAGAGAGGACTTCCGGTTTGAATAGTTGACTCTGCCGCTCCTCCCCACCTCTCCCCGGGTTCCACGGTAATTCGGTCAATTTGTAGCTACGTTAAAATTCAAATTTACCGGCGCGTTAAGGACTTTCCTGCGCGTGCAAGTTTTCGGCGTTGCGGACGGCTGCGTGGCCGCGCGGCCGACAATATGGCGGCTCCCGGGGAAATGGAGTGGCTAAAATCCGCGCGGCCAGAGAGAATTGGCGGACGCTCGCTGCGGCTGCGTACATATATTTTTCGCAGCGAGGCTTCAGCGAATTAAGTGCAAATTGGAAAGGCGATTACACTGGGAAATAGAAGTTCGACGCGGGATTGAATTTTTATCGCGCGGGGAAAGGATTCGGTCGTGCTTTTTGTTGCAGGGGAACTTTAGAATACATCTGTTGAATATTTATTTGTAGAAATGAACAACAGTTTGAATAGCTAAGCGTATATTTATTAAAGTATGTAGTGCTTTATAAAAACTGTAACACGGAACGCTGTTCAACGGTTGAACGGTTGCTACGAACTGTACGAACGACGCGGAGAAAAAAACGCTCAGCGCGTGCAACAAAGATGGCTGTCCTCGGGGAAAACTGACCGCGAAGCAGAGGACTACCAATGGATGCAGCCATTAAAAATATACTTCATGCTCATTCTCGACAATATCTACTAGTAACAGTACTGATGATGAGTATATCGTTTAATTAAGAGAAACACGTGCAAGACTTGTGTTTTAACCATGGCTACAGATATTATTATACATCTTCTCAGAATTCTATAAGAAAACAGTACCAAAATCCACAGCAAACGTGCAAATTCGAAGAGTAAACACTCGAGAATGAGAGGAACGATTATTCCAAGTAACTTCTTGCAGAAAATCGTGTTACACGGTGTTCACGGAGAAAGTGCGAAGCGAAAGGGAACAGGGAAACAAACGCCATATTGTAAATCACATCCAAGCCCCTCGCGCGCGAGGGCGACGGAAAAATAGACGAAAACGATCGTCGCGAGCGTAATTTTCACGGGAATAACCGGCCGGGCGCCGATGAGAGTTGCCGGAAGTGCGAAGACGAAGTTCACGCTTCCTCGAGTGCTCAACATCGGATACTCTCGTCTCTCGAGTGGGGTTTTCGAGTTATTAACAAAGAGTCCCGTTCGAAGTTACGCAATAATTACCGGCGCGGTTTCCGCCGGCGGAAACTTTTCAGCCGGCTCGGCTCAAGTTCTCGTGAACTCCGACTGCTCTCTCGTCCGCTTGTCTTCGCGCGCGAATTCACGCCGGTTAAATCCCGCGGGAACACGCCGAGCAAATTGCCGCGCGACCGTTCGACGATGGACAGAAACAGAATTCCGAAATTCTCGACCTTCGTTGAACTGTAACGGAACGTTAATCTCGGAACGATTGGATTTTGTTTTTATTTATCTTGTTACTTGACCAATAGCGGTTTTTATTTAATATTGCAATTTTTAATCGTATTCCTTTCATCTTGTAAACAACTTTTTTCGAGAGGTTTAGTGCAATAAATTTACTGGAGTACAGAAGTGGAAACTTTTAGTTTTAATTTAACTAATCGCAGTTTTCATTTAATATTGAAATTTTTAGTACCATTCCTTTCATCTCGTAGATAAATTTTATCTCGAGAGGTTGCAATAAATTTACTGGACTACAGAATTGGAAACTTCTAGTTTTAATTTAACTTATAGTTTAATCTGATTTAATTGATTTTAATACCCTGAAGAACTAGTGAAGGTGGTATTTCAAGTTGTACAGATTTCAAGCGAAAATGTTTGACGTCAGTTATTAAAGTTGAAGTAGCTTGAAGTTGAGTAATGGATCGCGCGACCGAGGATGAACTACAATTTGAGTAACGGCCAGCGCAACGGAGGGCGAAATATTTCATCGTGAAAATTTTGTTTTTCGGCGGGAATAGTCACTTTTTCCCGTGACCAGTTTTCGAGTTCGGCTCGACAGCTCTCCTCTTCGAGACTTCTCCATCAATCGGGGCCGTTGAATTAATTGAAGCGATACGTGTCACGTTTTGAAACGGTTCGTGACAATGTGCACAGCACTCGATATAACTGTCGAGGAACGGGGGGAGCGCGATCGTTAACAGGTGTCTCAATCTCCGATACTTGTTTGCGATTATTTGAGCGAACGCTCGAAGTAAACACAGGCTTGTATTACATTTACTCGCCACTCATTCGCTCTGAATTACTCTTTGCCAAACGACGAGCATTCGATAAAAGTAGTTTCTAAATTGATTGGCTACGCTTAGGAATTCGTGTAATGATCAATCGCATTATTGCAAATTTTTAGCAGAAAGGTACGTAATATTTCGCTAGCAGCATCAATAATTCTATAGGCATATAAAAATTGAAGATTTGAAGATTTAATAATTTGAAAGTTTGAAAGTTTGAAAGTTTGAAAGTTTGAAGATTTGAAAATTCGAAGATTCGAAAGTTTGAAGATTTGGAGATTTGAAGATTTGAAAGTTTGAATATTTGAAGATTCGAAGATTTGAAAGTTTGAAGATTTGAAGATTCGAAGATTCGAAAGTTTGAAGATTTGAAGATTCGAAGATTCGAAAGTTTGAAGATTTGAAAATTTGAAGATTTGAAAATTCGAAGATTCGAAAGTTTAAAAGCTTGAAACTTTGAAAGTCCCAATGTTCAAAGCTCCGAACCACTGAACTTCAAAGCATTCAGTAGATTTTCAGAACAATCTCCCTTCATTCTCCACTAAAATAAAGCCCCATTTAATCCATTCCCACAAATTTCTTGGGTTAAACTCAGATTCCGTACACAAAGTCCTCTGACCAAGCCATTATCACTGAATAAACACGATTAATATTCCGAATTCAATCTCACCCTAACGTCAGCATCAAATATCCCTTCTGGCCGTCTATATACTTCATCCCCAACAAAAAGCGGAGAAACAATAGATTCATAAGCGACCATGAAATTCATCAAGAAACAATTACGCTCGGACGTAATAGGGGTTGCGAGCTTCCTCATAAAATTACCAGTCTCCCTTGGCATTACTTAACCCCTGTGCACGAGCACGAGACTCTTCAGGTTCCTTCGGAAAAAATCCTCGCCCGAAAAACCGCGGGATTGTGTTCCTACGGAGCGTTGGGAGCGTTTCGCTCGGGTTTCATGAAATATTCGCCGTTCTCCGGGGCTCTGGAGGCGTCGTTTTCCTCGCTAATTGCTTGGCCCTCGCGCTCGTTCTCCTGCGAAACCAGGGGCAGCTGTGTGATGCACGATGAATAGATGAGAAACGAGAGTTTTGCTGAACTTTTGGGACCGAAGATCACGTTTCTAGTGTCTTTTCTTGATACTTTTTGTTTTGATTGGAAGCCTTTAGCTTAGGGATCGAGAGAACATTCGAAAATTTGAAGGTGTGAAGGTTTAGAGGTTTGGAAGTTTGAAGGTTTGAAGATTTGAAGATTTGAAGATTTGAAGATTTAAAAATTTGAAAGTTTGAAGGTTTGAAGATTTGAAGATTTGAAGATTTGAAGATTCGAAGAATTGAAAATTTAAAGATTTAAAAATTTGAAAGTTTGAAAGTTTGACAGTTTGACAGTTTTAAAGTTTGAAAGATTGAAAGTTTGAAAGTTTGAAAGTTTGAAAGTTTGAGGATTTGAAGATTTAAAAATTTGAAAGTTTGAAGGTTTGAAGGTTTGAAGATTCGAAAGTTTGAAGATTTGAAGATTCGAAGATTCGAACATTCGACGATTTGAAGATTCGAAGGTTCCAAGATTTGAAGATTTAAAAATTTGAAAGTTTGAAAGTTTGAAAGTTTGAAACTTTGAAACTTTGAAAGTCCCAATGTCCAAAGCTTCGAACCACTGAACCCTTCAACATTCAAAACCTTGAAAATCAATTTACTCAACATCTCAATAACTATCCCAACCCATCCTCCAAAAATAGTTCCCAACCGATACAAATTTAATTATCCCAAATCCAAAACAACCAAAAATCCCATCTACCTTAAAACCCATCATACCCCCACGAACACAAAAACCAATTAACAACCAACTACCCACAACTAATCCTCCAATTCAACCACAATCCCGTTCACTCCTAAAGACTTCACCAAAAAAAAGGTGCCACAGTCTATACAACGCTATCAAACAAACGAGTGTAGCGCAAACGGCTAGTATTCCGTTCCGCGTGGCTCGCGGACGCGGCAGCGAGGCGGAGGAAGCAGGAATTTTCATTTGGCCGGTGGCAAATATAAAAAAGGAGCGTCGCGCGACTCGCTGCCGGGTTAAACAAGCACTTTTCCGGTCTCAAAGAGGCCGCGGCACCGGGGGCAAATATTTGTGCTCGCAGCCGCGGCGGCCGCCGCCGCCTGCGCCGACTGCTCGTTGGAAAATAAATTCCGGATGCCGCCCCTTCGCCCCGGCAGCGCCGCGATGCCTCGTCGACAATTAACTTCCTATTAATTCGAGGATGCCGGATCGTCGACGGTAATTAAACCCCCGGAACGACGAACGCTCCTTCGATTAACCAGCGATCGCCGCGGGTTCGGGATTCGTGGCTGGCTCTGTTGTGCGATGATTGGATTTCGATGGGACTCGCTTGGGAAATTTTCTACTTTCGAGTTAACCCTTTCGCGACAGGTGCCGCGTGTATACGGCAGAGGGAAGTCCGGTTATCCTCCAAGTTCCTGAAGGCTTAGTAAGGAGGGCCCCCATGGGCGAGGGATTGAGATTAAGCTCGATCAGCTGAGGCCGTAGCCTTACCAGCGTTGCTTCCCGGGGATGACGAGTCCCATGGAAGTAGACTGTTGGTAGCCGAGTTGCCTTTCCAAAAACTCTACCAGATTTCCCGTCTGGTCCAGGAGCAGGCTCTCTGCGAGGGGCAAGGGAACTCGGCACCCTTCGTGCGCTCTCGTGAGCAACCGGAGCGCCCGTAGTACCAATCAAGCTGTGCCTGCCATATCAAGAATAAGCTGTGCCTGCCATATCAAGGTGTCTCGTCCACACCAAGGGTTGGTTAGACCTTAGCTAAGGACCCCGGGATCGCCACTTCCCGAACCGTGATCGCCACACGGCCCCTGGGGCGCGTATATACGGCAGTCACTTATTGGTTTTTTTATATTATTATTTTATTTCAATAGCGAACTCAAAATAAAGCTATAAATACATTGGTGGCGAAGTATGGTTCACTTGCGCTTTCGCGAATGACGACAAAGTATGGTAAGTCGCGCCGTCGCGAAAAGTGGCAAAGTATGGTCAGTCTTGTGCAAGCTCGTTGCAGTTCTAAAATGAAAATAAGCAATCAATATCTAGGCAGATCAGCTTTAACACAACTGTATCCATCGCACAGAAGCTGAGTGTACTTGCCAATCAAGGAGTTAATATTACAATCTCACAGCATTACCATACCGAATACATTACCTATCATCACAATTTAACGCAAAATACATCGATGCCGCGTAACAGCAGGGAATACGAAATAACACGCAGCACTGGCGCGGTCCCAAAGTCACCGGAAGCCACTCGCACCTCTAAGATCGGCCGCGATACTCCCAGATTCCCGGATACTCGGGGAATCCCCCGGAGCGTCTCCGAATTCATTAGACGCGTCGGAATTATTCGCTTAATAAGCGGCTGGCTCGCGGAGTCCCTCGGACAGCGTAAACGGGCGTCTGCGATCGTAGAATTTAATATTTATGATTCCCGTTTGCCCCCGGGGGAGCTTTCGCCGCGGCGCGAGGGCGCGAAGGCGGCGGGTTCGAGTGCCCGGGGGTGGGAATCACGGCCTCCGTCGGCTGCGCGGAACACCGGCTGCTACAATTTTCAGGATTGCCGGGACAACCGGATTAAAACGCTGCCTCCGCGGAAATAAAACGGAAGCTGCGAGTAATACCGCTGAAAGAGCCGAGAACACAGGGGCCGGGAACGGCGACTTATTAAATTAAGTGCGGGAGACTTCCAGGGAGCTGCGGCAGCAGACCTGTCTGCCGAATCTTTGCGGCTAAGGGATGTAAGGGGGAATTTCGGGGGAAACGTGGTATTGACGAACGGTCGTTTTCTATGGGAAATTGGGTTGCTTGAGATGTGAGTGTGTTAGGTTTGAATTATTGTTTGTTAATTGAACTTTTGATGGAAATAGTTTTGGAAATTGATTGGATACGTTTATGGATTCGTGTGATGATTGAGCTGATGGCTGCTCAAATGAAAACGTGGGATTTTAACGTTGTCGTATAACAAGTCTCGAATTTTTTTAAAAAATCTAGATACTATATTTCGTTAGCAGCGTTAATAGTTCTATTGACGAACTTTCGATAGAAATAGTTTTGGAAATTGGTTGGCTACGCTTATCAATTCGTATGATTAATCAGATTGCTGCTCTAATGAAAATCTAGATACAATATTTCGCTAGTCAACAGTTCTATAGGCACAAACAAAATAAAATTTGAAAAGTGATGGGAAGAAATGCTTCGGACAAAAGTTATAAGCTATAGAGCTAAGATTATGGTAATTATGTTTTTGTTTACAGTATGGGGATGTTATGGGACTTTTGCAATAACAAGAGATGTTTCGCGTTTGAGTTCCAAAATTGTGTGAATAGAGAAACAGAATGTACTCGCAGAAAATATTGATTTGTCAAGTGAAAATCGCGTTGTATGGCAAAGACTGCTTAGCAATGTATTGATAACCTTCAATTATCATTACGCGAGTAGTCGAATTTCTGGGTTTCGTTCACTGACGACCGCAGTGTGCGTCGGGTCGAATCGGGTTCTGCTGGTCTGATCGATTAACCTTCTCGAGGTTTATTTTAGGCGCTGCTTGTTCGGGGTGAGTGTTTGTATTTTGCGGGGTGGTTGGAGGAATTAAGGAAAGTGGAGAGCGAAGTGTCGGCAGGATGGAGATTGAGGATTGCTTTCGTTTGAGTGGGTTTATTTATTTATTACAGATGCAGGGTCGACGTCGAGGAAGTTAATCGTCTTGTATTATTTACACGCTGACGTGAATGCCGTCTATAGCCGTTCGATGCTCGTGAATGTAGGTGCGAATGACGGCAATGGCCTATATTCTTAGTATCATGAACACAACAGTAATAATTTTATTCTGAAAGTGACCTTGACCCGACCTAATCGACTAATTACCAAAAAGAAAATTGCTTTTATCCTTCACCTTTCAAAGCGACTGTCGATGTGACAATAGAAATTTAGCTTTTTGAAAGTTTGCTTGTTTGAATGTTTGCCTTTTTGTAAGGTTAGTGTCAAACTGGAGAAACTTTGGTTGCGGTGGAAGATCGAAAATTGAGAATAGTTTTCATTGAAGTATCTTTATATAGTATTTTGTTCATTTCAAGTTCCTGTAAATGACATGAGCACCTATGGCTATTCATCTATTATATATATATATATATATATATATATATATATGTATATATATATGTATATATATATATATAATATAATATAATATAATATTATATATATATATATATATATATATATATATAATATAATATAATATTATATATTTTACTATCGACAATTTGTATCTTGAATATTACTTTCATATAATTTGTATGAAAATTTTCATTTTGTAAATTAAATTCCTAGTTATATGGTATATATGTATACTATATATACTATGTATTGTACTATATATATATACTATTTTAGTACTAGTAAAATAAATATATATATATATATACTCTAGTAAAATATTACTACATATATACTATTCACTATCACTAGTCATCCACGTTGCCAGAAAGTTGCCTTTATTCGTCGAGTTCAGTTTCCTTAATTTTCGCTGTTACAAGCGGAACACAGAAACACAGCGACCAAGTGGCAGCGAGAATCGATAGGGAATATATTTCGAAAGCCAAACGATTATTCCCAGGTCCCGATAACACGGGAGGAAAATAATCAAGCTCGGTAAAGAGGAACAGTTCGATAAGAGGGACGCGTCCGCGAACGGGGCCATTCACTGTAAATGGAACGCGCGGGATCGGCGCGCGATAAATCGCTCGCGACCCCGTATAATTCGCGAATGATTGAAAATTGACGTACGCGCGGCGTGTACAATCGATCGGCAGTCGCGCGACATTTTCTGCTTCTGACAGGCGGGACGACGGCTGCCTTGACGCGCGGACTCGTTAATGGCACTATTAACACCCGCCGAATCCGTGCTATTCGTCCTCGCCGATTCGCCGTTTCGACCGAGCGGAAATTTCTGTTCAACGCGTTAAGCGGCACGAAAATCTTAAGCGTTTCCCCGTAGAGTTTGTCTTTCGTAGCGAAGAAAAGTAGGAATGATTATGAATTGTTTGGCGTTGCAACGTTCGCGTTACACTATCAACTTAGTTGCCTTGTTAAACGTTTTTATTTCACATCGGTTGTCTTGTATGTTACTGTGTAATATTTTACTATCGACAATTTGTATCTTGAATATCACTTTCATATAATTTATACGAAAATTTTCATTTTAAATTAAATTCCTAGTTGTGTTCTATTGTAGGTCTGTCAGTTTAGATTATATTAAAATTTGAACGCGTGAAGTTGAATTTTCCTGTAATTTATTTATAATTTCAGTCGATTTTTTGTCAGAATTCAGATTTCACCGAGCGGACGAGAAGTTCGTTCCACTCGCGTGATAAACGATTATTTTTAATGTATTCGGTCGGCGAAATTTCAACGCGACAGCGGAATTTTAATTAAGCGGTGGACGATGATGAATGCAAATTATCGATTAGGGTTCCATCAACGTGTTCGCTTGATTAAATTGTTGTTTGAACGCGCGCTCATTCGATTCCCAGCGAAATGATATCCTTATTAGTTGGACGTTGACGTTCTCAACTGCGAACAACGCGAAACCGTTTCGACCTTTGTTTATTTATCCCTTCGCACTCGAACGGTGACTCTCACCACTTGATTTCATGCAGTGAAACTATAAAATTTGATATTTAATATTATACTCCGTATCAATTTGAGAAATATTGAAATAAATAGCTTTGTTCCTCAATGCATGTGATTTTTCTTTGAGTTAGTTTCACAAAATATTGTCTTCACCTCATCAGAAAATGTTAAAAGAGTGCAAAGGGTCAACCTTTAGCAGTCCAGGCTGTTTTGTAATCTATCAGCAACTGCTAATTTTTATAGTATTCCTAACGAAAATTAGAAATGCTATAACATTTCCTCGATCTTTTATTTTCCTTCTGAATGCAAAATTCGGATGCGTGGAAAATCGAATAATTTTAGGCTAGTTCCTTTAAGATTCATTAAAATATTTAATACTATAACTGATGCAATATTGGAGCCTACAGAGTTCAAAGGGTTAAAACGTTCGCCGAACCGTTCACGCGGCGGCGGCCAAATGTTTCTAGCGAATTACGTTCGCGTAATCAAATGAAATGTTTTTTCACTCGGCGGGGAAATAAATTTCCGTCCGTTGCTCGGCACGTGTCAGCGGGCGAATAAACAAATAAATAAATTCAGTAGGGAGTGTACTCTACCGGCGTCCGAAATCTCCGATTGACAAACGTCCGAAGGGCCATGAAAAATACAGGGAAAAATGGAATCGCAGTGTTAAACCTGGTGGCATCGACCCTTCGCAATCCTATGTATTATTTTCTCAATGTTTATCGCATTCCATCTGTTATAAAAATATTCCTACAAAAACATATTCGTTGCCGTAACAAACATTTCACCAATACTCGGTAAAAATGTTATTAACATTGAAACAACCAGAATCAAAATGACCCACTACTGAAATCTTGCAATTATTAAAAAGGTCACAAACTTCTGAGAAATTATTCAAAAAATTGATTTAACAATACGCAAACTGAATCGTATATCAATGAAAGTTTCAATAGATACTCTTGCAGTTTTTGCAGAGGATTTTGAAAAGGTCCATTGAACTGTTCGATAATTTTAGTGTTAACAATCACTTTACGAGCAGACATTTGTCTCGAATATTCCCAATACAATGAATGAATAATATCGATCAACCGTCGAATTAACACTAGGTTTACGGACGTTTATTATCCGGTTTATTCTATTGTTCCTAGAAAAATTGATGTTCGACCATTTAGATCTTGGAAATTAGGGATTTAAAATTAGGTTATTATACGTATTCTTGTAACTGCATCAACCAAAGCCGACATAAACGTTTGCCAAGTAATGTTTATAAAATTCAGTATGCGTCAAATTGACGCACTCCGTAAATCTAGTGTTAAAACTGAAGTGTCAATCAAAAACACGAACGTCTCGAATAGCAAGAAGTCGAGATTTCGACCGAGAAAAAGTCGAAATAATTCAACGCTCGTTAATTGATCCGACGACGCTAATTAATCGATCTTATTTAGCCGGGCCGGGTCGGAGCAGAATTTCTGAGGCAATCTCTCAAACGTCGGCTTCGATCTTTCTGCCGGGCAGCGGGTTACAGTTCACGGGGAAGGATTAACGAGGGTTCAAGTAGCTCGGTGCGTTTTAACGCGATTATACGGAACTCCGATGTCCGAACTGCTGCCGAACTAGTCCCCCATGGCCGACGGCTGCTCCGATAAAGCGACGCGCTCCGATATCTCAACCCGTGAAATCATAATCGCGAATCGAACGTGTTGCGCCGATAACAGCTTCGAATCGCGCGGACTTCGGACGGATTCCGGTTGAATTGTAACGCGACGCGTCGTTTTTCAGCGTTATTGTCGACTTGTTGGAGGGAACGATGTATTCTGAAGCTTCTGTCATTTCAAGAGAGTAGAGTTCTTTAGTTTTATTTCTGTTAGGGTTAGGAAAGAAGTGAGTTTTTGATAATGGAAGTGACAGTTTAGAAATCTAGTTATTTAATTATAGTACTGTGACTTTCTTAGAGTTGGTAAACAGAGGAGTTATATTCTGATGTGAGAGATGACATATTATTAGATTCGAGAAAAGAAAAGCCAGAAGTGAATGTTTGACAATGGAAATAACATAGTTTAGAGATTTAGTAATTTAATCATAGTGCTCTGTGATTTTCCTAGGGTTGGTAAACAGAGAAGTTACATTTCGATGTGAGAGATGACATATTATTAGATTCGAGAAAAGAAAAGCCAGAAGTGAATTTTTTACAATGGAAGTAACGCAGTTTAGAAATCTAGTAATTCAATTATAGTGCTCTGCGACTTTCTTAGAGTTGGTAAAAAGAGAAAATTTCCACGTGAGAGATGACATATTATTAGATTCGAGAAAAGAAGACAGAAGTTAATTTTTTGATAATGGAAGTAACAGTTCAGAAATCTAGTAATTCAATTATAATTCTCTGTGACTTTCCTAGAGTTAGCAAAAAGAGAAGTTACATTTCGCCGTGAGAGATGACACATTATTAGATTCAGGAATGTTCTACTCCAATTTTTCAGACTCGTCAGAAAGGAAAGACAGAAGCGAATTTGCGACAAAGAGTAACGCTTGACAATTTACAGATTAAAGATTCAGCTCCCTTTGATTTCTTCCACGTTGCGCGGCGAAAAAAAAAAGATGAATCTTTTATTCACCGTTGGTCGTCAGAGAGCGAAGGGAACTGGTCCACTCGGAAGCGAGTTCGACGCCAGCCGAGGTTTCGCGGTCTCTTTGACAGACGTATTTAATCGGCGGCGAGTGGCGCTGGAGCGCTCCTCGAGACGCATCGACCGCTTGAAAAATTGATTCTCCCGGTAATCCCCCGCCCCGGGAAAATCGAATCCAGTTTAGGGTCCGTCGACGGGAACTTTCTTGCCGTTCCTCGTTCGGACCGTCGAACGCTATTTACGGCGTCGGTGTCGCATGCTAATTCAATGTCACGTTATAAATTATGACCGGGAATTATCGCGAACTGGATCGGTAGGAACAGTTTAGCAAATTCCGACATTGCACGGAGGGAATTTATAGAGAGGTTCGGAATTGCACGACTTCGGTACAGCCCGCTTATCTCGTTATACTCTACACGTGTTTGAAAGTTTGATGCTTATCCGTTTCGCTCGGATAGAACTTCGTACACTCTGTTACATGTATCAATCTACCAATTCATCAATTTACAAATTTACCAATGCACCAGTTTATCAATTTACCAATACATGAATCTTTCAATCTATCAAGCTATTGATCTATCAAGCTATTAATCTATCAATCTATCAATCTATCAACTCATCAAAGTATCAAAGTATCAAAGTATCAAAGTATCAAAGTATCAAAGTATCAAACTATCAAACTATCAAACTATCAAACTATCAAACTATCAAACTATCAAACTATCAAACTATCAAACTATCAAACTATCAAACTATCAAACTATCAAACTATCAAACTATCAAACTATCAAACTATCAAAGTATCAAGCTATCAAACTCTCAAACTAGCAATCTATCAAACCATCAAAGTATCAAAGTATCAAAGTATCTAAGTATCAAACTTTCAAACTTTCAAAGTATCAAACTTTCAAACTTTCAAACTATCAATCTATCAAACTCTCAAACCATCAAAGTATCAAACTATCAATCTATCAAACTATCAATCTATCAAACTATCAAACTATCAAACTATCAAACTATCAAACTACCAATCTATCAATCTATCGATCTATCAATCTATCGATCTACCAATCTATCAATCTACCAATCTACCAATCTACCAATCTACCAATCTACCAATCTGTCAATCACGAACAATAAATAAAAAACAATAGATAAAAAGAATAATATCTCCAGGTTCCACCTCAGAATAATCTCCCTATTCTATCTCACTCTCCCAAAAGTCTTACCAAGCAAAAATTTCGTTAGCACGATACACTCATGAAGTCCCGTATGGAACGAACATCGCGGGAAATTCAATTAAACGTTTCATTAGAGACCCTGCACGCCGGACAGACGGTCGCGAATCTCATTGAGAAATCCGCGTCGCCGCGGTTACGCGAGCGGGGAACGAGCAACGCGCATTTGTCCGCCACAAAGCGGCGATGAAGTGGTCGGTAAAGAGGTCATAATCTTCTCTGCGCATTGTAAATCGGTCCGGCGAGGTCTCGATTAAAAGTTCCCCGAGTGAAAAGTGTCGCCCGGCTCGATGGACTCCATTCAACCGGGCCACCATTTTTTTTCCGTTTCTCTTTCGCGCGATCCCGCGTGCACACTTCCTGCATGCAATTTGCTGCGAGGCCAACGGTTAACAGGTATGAGTTCGTTGGCCGCGACACCGTTCTTCCCTCGAATAAATTCCATTTTTCATTCTCTTTCGAGATCAACCGCTCGCTTCGATCCGACTTGCCTCGACGTTTCAACAGTTTCAGGCTTGGCTTCGCTCCTTTCCGGTACGATTTCATCGTGAAGAATCGCGCACGAAGCATTTTATTTTTATCAAAGAACAACGCGTTCCACTTTATCGTTCACAGGTTTTGTTTATTGGAAGAATATTAATCGAATGTAATTTGGCGAGGTACTAGTAACTGTTATGCCAATTTATTCTCAATTAGGAACCGCACAAATTTCGTACGTGTAGAAACGTGTCAGTCGTTCGACGAGCACTTGTCACTACATAATTTGCCAGGAAAACCAATGACGAGCTGTACTCGTCATTTTACTGCGAGGGCTTAACACTTTGTCATGTAAATACTCGTCAAAATTCACATGTACTCGAAACAATCTTTATTAACCAGAAACTGAGAAGTCAAGATTCTTAACAATTGCTCCACTATCTTTCTTGTGTCTCGTACACCCAGCAAAATTCGGTTCGTTCGATACGTCACCAAGAAAATTAATGTAAGTTTCTATGGAAAATAGTGTCAGCCGAATTCGAGTGACAGTCAGTCAAAGTGTTAATGAACATCGAAAGAACAATTGGTATTTGCTACTTAAAACATTCGAGTATTCAACGTTATCGACGAATTAGCTTCGACATTTACCTTGTCTCTAATTTGAAGCTGATCCTTTTTTGGCACTGCTGGTGTGACATAATTAAAGTTTGCGTCTTGCCGGGCTAATCGTTGGGTCAACTCAGTCCTCCGAAAGCTACCGGCAACTTTCTCCGGATCTAGAGCAAATCCGAGTGGAGCAAACTTCTTATATTTGACTTACTCCGCCTCTAAAATAATCAGCGACTTTAGTTCCCCGAGTACTCAGATCTGGCTTTGAGATAACCAATTACTGCCTTGAACTCCGAGAAATCACGCGAAGAATTTCTCCAAGCCTTCCTACACCTACCCAACCCGTTCTCGCTGCACATGCAACCTGGACTTACCTCTAGAATGATCGATCATTGGATCTTACTGCCTCTAGACGCATTCTGTCTCAATCAACGACGAAGTCCTCTCAGCTCTAGACTAATCAAGCTTCAACTTGCCACAGATTACCTTAACCCCTTGGAGTACTATTTACTTCCATTACTAAGCTCGTGTAATATTTTACCATCTACAATTTGTAAGGAATACAACAAGATTTTCCACTTCAGGTGGAAATTTCATTTGAAGATAATACATTGATAGCAAAATAGTTATTTCCTTTGATCCGAATATCATTTCCTGAATATCATTCCTTGGCATCTAGGAAGAATTTTGTTCTCTATGAATGCTTTCCTTTTGTTCTATTCATTGTCCTGTAATTATATTCATTAAACATAACATTCAAATGTATACGCGTTTTTCCAATGAGAAAACGATCTCGCAAATACTCCCGGAGCAGCTGCTAGCCAATAGAAGCTCGGAGTTGCTTAGAGGTCGCCTCAGAAATTGCTCCGACTGCAAATGGTTAATCACTATAATTGATACTGAACATAGAGATTAAGATAATCCTAGAGTTTCTATTTCTTCAGTAAACCGAATGACAAGAGTCGCAGCGATCATCGCTGAGAAACGAAAGGATCGGCTAGGATCAAGCTACCCTCTACGCCAGATGACGATCACGCGATCAAGGTGATCCCGAGTCGCCCTTCGGCCGAATAACTTATCCGGGACCTAACTCAGACCCAGATCAGACCTCCAGGTAGACGTTAGACATTCAGATGAGAGGACCTAGACTCCCCGAAGGCATACATCATCCGCCGGATGCATTTCCCGCGGTGAAATAGAAGGAGCGCCGCCATGGACGCCGGTAGGACGGGGAATGAGGCCGGGAATATAGAACGAAATGGCGGTCGGCCGCCGGCGAACATTATGCAGGATCCTCCGTTTAATTTGATTTGCAGATAAAAAGGGGATATCAAGGGGCTGGTCCTTTGGCTTTCGAAGGGAGGGGCTCGAGGATCGCGAAGTGGCTCGCCCTCGAATACCTGAGACGGGCATTTGCAAGTAATAGAAGCCTCTTTAAGGGAATCGATAGGTTGTTCGATGATTTGCGGGACGCTCGCGGATCGAACGTCTTCCGACGTGAAGCTCGAGGGCTTGGGACAATGGAGGACGAGTGGAAGCAATTATGTAGTCGCTGTTAACATATGGCGACTGGTAACGAGAAAGCTCGGTTTTGTATGGAGACAGCTGTGCAACTTTGATGATTACTAGAGCGTTGGAAAAATATAAAATTGAATTTGGATTATCTGTTTAGAATGTAGAATGGAGGAGATTGTGGAAAAGCCATGACGATGGGGATAGAGGAAATAGACAATTAACCTTCTTCAATCTTTCTCAATCAATTATCGTTCGATATGATCGAAAGAGCAATGTTCCAAAGATCAATCATCAAAAGTAAGATGATCAAAACCTAATGAATCACTAATAACAGACTGTGCTCAACCAGCAAATCTCAAAATTCCAAAGCAGAAATTTCTCAACAATGTCCTGTATTATTAATAACTGTAACAATACTATCTTCGTAACATTTTCAAGAACAGTTTATTAAAGAAAACAGAAATGGACTTTGGATTCTGAGGGAAGTTGTGGGGATGGACGGATATTAAATTTCCTGTGTTATTAATAACACTATTTATAACAATACTGTCTTCGTAACATTTTCAAGAACAGTTTATTAAAGAAAACAGAATACAACTTAAATCCTAACAAAACTCTCCACAGTGACCTAAACAACATACAGAATGTCGATTACCAAGACCAATGTTCCAAAGATCGACCATCAAGAGTAAGACGATCAAACTCGAATGAATCACTAATAACAGACTGTGCTCAACCAGCAAATCCCAAAATCCCAAAGCAGAAATTTCCGAAAAATACGTCGCAAAGCCGGTTAACCCCCGGTGACAGGTTCAACGTTCGTCCGCGGGGATGATAAAGCCGCGCCGCCATCGCCGGCGCCATGCTCGCCGGTGATCGCGAATTTACAGCCAACGCGGGGGACAGTTTAGGGCAATAATAATCGGTATCATCGCATCCGATCGAACCGGTGCGCGACGCGCGAAGAGTCAGCGAAGAATGACGAATGAGCTCGAAATCGCGGTGATACGAGCGGACACGGACGGAGCCGGTCCCGCTAGATACGCTCGCGCCGCGCAATATTTTACGCGGTCGACCGCGCGCGTCAAGCGCGAGCCCCTGACGAATCGCGCCGGTTCAACCTGGCCATGCATTATCGCTAATTGCCGGGGCAATAAAGCGCGCGCGCCCGGCAATTACGGGATTATCTTTTCGCGGCCATTATGTCGCGCGGACCGCGATTACAACGATTAATCGGCCAACTTTCTCCTTGTGCTTCTTTTTTTAACACGTTGAATGCCGCGGGGGTCACCGGTGACCCCCAACTAAATATACTAAATCGAGTTAGTATAGTTCACTCTATTAACACTGAAACTACCGAGTGATTGAATGAACTTTTTGAGATTTCTCTACGATTTCTCAACGATTTCTCAAGATTTCTCAACGATTAATCGGTCGACTTTCTCCTTGTGTTTCTTTTGAACACATTGAATGCCATGGGGGTCACGGGTGACCCCCAACTAAATCGAATTAATATAGTTCACTCAATTAACACTGAAACTACCGAGTGATTAAATGATCTTTTTGAGATTCCTCTATAGAAACTCCAACAGATCTATTGTAGCTTCAATTCATTTATAATTCAGTTTACGTATCGCTAAATCAATTTCTTTAATGATTTCTCAGAGAAACGTTCAACGTTTCGAAATTGTAGAGTTAGAATAATTTCTCTAACGGATACAATAATAAGTTTAATTTTGTAACGATTGAAATTGTAAAAACGTACCGTTCCAATTTTTACTCGGTACGTCTAATAGTTCGGTAGTTCTAGCGTCAATCGTAATAAATTTTTCACAATTTCTTCGCCTGCCCTTAGATTCCCCGTTCGATTCGCGCGCGGCGCAATTAGCTTTAATAAAGGTTAATAAGCTGCAATTCCGTGGACGATTTATTTCCTACCGTCGGGACATTTCCGCCGCTGGCCGTAGGTGCGACTCCAGTTAACGAAAATTTTATAACCGGCTCGCGCTGATATTAACATACGAATCGACGCGCTTCCGCGCGGCTTTAAACGCGGCGTTGACACGAAGTAGGAGCGCGCCGCGCGTATCTGATTAAAACACACGAAAAAAAGGAGAAAGAACGGAACACGGGAACGAAATTATCGCGTGCATGTCGGTGAATTTCGATTTAATCGGTTCAGCGCGACAATATGCGTCGCTTACAACCTACATAAAGTAACGGGCAGAAGCGTTCGACGGTGGAGAGGATTAAAAAAAAAAAATTATTCCGAGACATTCGGAACATGTTAACGATTTCAACCGTTCTGCATAAACGCACGAGATATTTTCAGTTTAAACGGGAATCGCACTGAATAATACAGAAATCTAATTCGTTCGGTATATCGTTTAATTAGAATGTAAGGAATGGTTCCTCTGAATCCCTTAACCCTTTGCTATACAACAACGAGTGAGTGAAGATTTTCAACGTGATTCAATAAATATATATATTACTTAATTCATTCGAATTGAAAGTAAATATTATTCTTCTATAATCAACTATTATAGTTAAAAGGAAATATAGGCATAACATATGCTTAGAATTTTTCTCTTTTTCCAATATATTAATGACAAAGTAGCCATATCAGAGTTGAGAAATATATATATTACTTAGTTAATTCGAATTCAAAGAAAATATTATTCCTCCGTAATCAACTATACTTAAAAGGAAATATAGTAACATATGCTTAGAATTTTTATCTTTTTCCAATAAATTATTAGCGACAAAGTAGCCGTATCGAGGGTTGAGAAAGAAATCATAGGCCAAGGGGTTAATATCAAGAGATCCAAGATACTAACAAAATGGAGGATACCAGAAAATAATAGTTTAAATGAGAATAAAGCTAAACGGTAAATAGATTTATCTATATTTTCTATTATACAGTAGAACCCAGAGAATAGAGAATTTAGAGCCCTTTGAATTCCACTGACCCAATTCCACGAACCGAAGAACCACAAAATGCGATCGAAGGTGAAACCAGATAAATTAGTCCATTTACATTCTATCAACCCTTAACGGAAGAATATTCTCTGGAATATACGAAAAATTTCAGTAAAAAGTTCAACCGTGACTCAAAGTCAGTGGTCCGATTAGGGTTAATCCAGCGATGACTCGCGAAAGCCTGTTCGCAGTTTGACGAACGAAATGAAAACTCCGAAATGTGTCAATTTTCACTGAGGTCAACTTGCATCACACATAGAAAAACTCGTTATGCAATACAAAAAAATTGTTATGTAATACATTTTAAATACCCGATCAATTCGAATGAAATTTCATATTTCTTTCGATACCGTGGTAATCAGCGAAGTTGCACAGCTAAGCGTCTCCACACAAAAACGAGATTTCCCGTGACCGGTGGGCAACGCGTTAATTCGAGTGTTAAGTATACAGATAGCGGCGACGCGCGCGGCGTTCGATTACACGCGCGTTACTTTCGTCGCGGACTGTATATAGTTGTCCGCGCCGAGGACTCGATCGATGGGCGGTACTTCGCGCGGACAATGCGGCGAAACGGTAACGGGGGAAGGCCCGGTGATTAACAGTATGTCGAATCCCTTGTCGAATTTTAGCCGATTGAAATTTGACGATTGCCGAACAATGAAATCCGGGAGCGGTGATTCGATCGTTCGGAAAGCGGCCGGCCATTTTGTCGATTTTCCGTTCGGCCGGACACGGAGCCAGCGGACGGGAGAGATTCGCGATAACGGCAACGGGTTGTTTTAGGAACACGCTAATCTGGATTCCAGCTGAGTTGAGTGTACGGCTACGTAGACCTAGATTGATCTTAGTTTAGGGGGTACTTTCGACGCGCGGTTCGCCCGAAAGTTCGGGCACCGAGCGAATATAGAGCAACGGTGGGTCTAGTTTAACCCAGATCCGGCCGGAGTGCGCGAGACCCGAGTTACTTTAACTCTTTAAAAGTGAATTACCCCGCGTTTCACGGAGTTCTTAAGGCAATTAGAACAGAGACGTTTTGCTTTCGCGGCTTTCGGCGTTCCGGGGCCACCGTGATTGTTATAGGCTGCTCACGGAACGGTCGGCGCTCGCTTGAAAGTTGACTGACGCAGACCTGAGATTGCCTGCTCCTTTGTATGGTTAACTCGATTTGTTACGAGGTTGGGTTTAACTTTGATCTGACTTCAGCGTGATAGGGGATAACTTGGATGTCTCGGGTCCAGGCTCGATAGGGGGTAATTTAGATTTTTCTAAGAGGCGGATTTAATACTTAGCACTCCAGGTTGTTTTGTGATCTGTCAGCAACTGCGGATTATTTTTATTGTATTCCTAGCGAATGAGGAATGCTATAACATTTCTTCGATCTTTTATTTTCCTCAGTAGAAAATTTGGATGTGTGGAAAAGCGAATAATTTTAGGGTAGTTTCTTTGAGATTCATTACAATGTTTAATATTATAACTGGTGCAATATTGGACTCTACAGAGTTCGAAGGGTTAACAAGTAGGGATCGGTAAACTTGAGTTTTTATAATGATGGATCTCTAAGTTAAACCTTGTCTAGGAAGGAATTTAAACTTTTAAAATTAAAAATAACTTCAACTTCTGCCTGGGACTCTAGCCTATTTCTGCTTCAGATGCTAGATTAGATCTGTCTGAAATACTAGCTTAGGTTCTGCCAATGCTAGCTTAAGTTCTATCCTACTGTACAGTCAAAATAATTAGAACCTATTCAGATTTTAAAACCACGATTGAAACATATATTCGACAAAGTTACATATTCCAATTTAAAGTAACTAATAAATACTCTAATTTAAAGTATTAAATCAGATTTCGCTAATTTTTCTTCGCAGTTCGTTCGCGACTGACTCCCAATGACTGAGGGTTCCTACACAATATTGTAGATCTAACTTAGATTTCTAAGATCTCTTCGATCTACCTTAGATCCAGCTAAGTCTCCCACGAACCTTCTCGCAACAAGTTTCAAAGGTTCAGCAGCGAAAGCTGCGGGAATCGTTGGAACCGAGGCACTTCTGGCTCACCCAGTGTATGGCCCGGTTCTTTCTATAGATTAAGTGTTAGTCCATAGACTAATCTGTAATTGGAGGCGAAGCCTCTGGAGGTCAGGCACGGGTAAAGTAGAGGACAAGCGATCGTGGTAATTGAAGCTGTGGAAGTAGATAGCCCATGGGGTCGGAGGAGTCTTGCCAGGGAGGAGCAAACACTTCTCGTTCCTCGCGGCTTCTTTGCCTGGTCTGTGCTTGTTCAACGTGTCGAGGGGCGTTCGAATGTGCCCCGGCTCATGACTTATGAATCCGTACTCTTCGCCGATCGGTCTTGCCCGATCCTATCTCCCCGCGCTGTTGAGCTAACAATGGCCGTAACACCCTGTTCCGTTTCAGAGCGAACTGCGAGTTCAAATCAATTTGGCATATACGTGTTCGATTGTATTTTTTATCGTTTAAAAATTATTTTGGAATTAATTCGAGCGCTAAGCAGGCCAAACTGTGAAAACAACAATGTGAAAGCAAAGAAAAAAAATCGTTTCATTGATATTTATCATTTACACGGGATTGTAAGCTATAACACTCATTTATTCAAGAATAAAATATAGCCCTTTTCCATGGAACAACAGCGCAGTATATCAAAATTGATTTTTTGGCCGGTTTAAAAAAAAACTGTGCGTTAACCTACGATAAAAATTCTAGATACTACACAATAATTCTCAAAAATCAGCTTTCTCGAAAGTAGCCTCGCTAACTCGCTTACAAACCATACCAGCTGTTCGCGCCAAATGTTTCTTTGCGTCGTGCCAGGCTACAAAAGGTTCGTCGCCGATTGATCGGGCCATTTTCAGATTTATCTGTTACACAAATTGAGAGCCGGCCCACGCGTCGAGCACGCCGAAACACGAAGAGGGATGTTTGCCGGCCGCGGGAAAAACCGGAGGGTGGATGGATGGCCGGCCGACGGTTTTTCGTTGCGCCGATGTTTTATGGACCGCCTCCGCGCTGTCCGCGGGGGATGAAAGCTTATGGCGTCTCCGGGGTTCCGTATAATCCCGGATTAAGTCTAGCGTCGCTCGAACCGTGACTGGGGATTTCGGGTCCCCAGTTATTTTGGATTATGTAGATCCCGGAGAAAGAAGGTCAACTATAATTCCGGCCGGGGAGACCGGGGATCGGTTATTGTAGGTGTACGCTGAGTCCAGGTGACTGGGCTCCGCGATTCGGTTGAGTTAGGTCAGGCATTCCCTTGGCTGGGGCGGAATGCGTTGGATTTCGGGGTAACCGGGGAGTTCGAGAGTAGAATTACGTGGATTTCGGTGGATCGTGGATTACGTTAAGTGGGTTTTTATTGAAACTTAATCGTGTCTTTTAGATAAATTTTAACATTTTGATTTTGTAATATTCTACACTGCACTTCAATAATTGAAATAGCTAGTGCGAACGCAACCCTTAAACCCTTAACCCTTAGCACTTCAGGTTTTGTAATCTATCGGCAACTGAAACTAATTTTTATGGTATTTCTAGAGAGAATGAGAAATGTAACATTTCTTTGATTTATTTTCCTTCTCGTTCAACTTCAGACATTCAAACTCCTTTAATATAATCTGAACTAATAGACTTACAATTGAACGTAACTAAGAAATTTAATTTACAAAATGAAAATTTTGATATAAATTATATAAAATTAATATTCAAGATATAGAATATCTATTTATTATTCTATTTTATAGAATTTCATTAATAAATTTAATACTAAGTTATTCATTCTACGAATTCCAGGATAACTATTCTTGAAACTCATTCAATGAATTCGGTTAAAAACTTTGTTCTGAAACACAAGAACCATTGACGTGCAAACAATCCCACTTTAAGACTTACTGAAGACCAAAAGAAAGGATAGAATAAAAGGTGAGAACCGCTAACCGATTTGAAACGAAGAAACAGCGAAACAGATTTTCCCAGTAGCATATATATTTCCGTTTCGCTCCTCTGTTCCTGTTCCATCGAACCCCATTATCCCCCAGTAAATAATGAAACCGAAGCGTCAGCTCTATCTCGTCAGTGGGAACGGTTTCAATTCGATCGATCGCAAACCCCCGGCGAATCGGATCCACCGTTGCCCGAAAAACAGAGGGTTCCGATGGTTTCCGTAGCTTTCGGTTCCGACCGGATCCAGGATTATGATAATTTCGATCTAGATCAAGGGGCTTTTCATGGAGCACCGTATATACATACACATATACATATACATATGTGTGTGTGTAGCTACATGCATGCGCGTTAAACGCGAAGAAGGGCGAAACGCACGCGCCGGTCGGCGGCGTACCGAACTCCCGGCATTTATTAGCCCCCGCAAATAGCAACGATCGAATACCGGAAGCCCCAGCCCGTCCCGATATCGTGTCGGATACTTGTTGGCAGTGCGGACCACTCGATTCTCACCCCTTCGAACACCGGGAGATCGATCGATATCGGGGGTATCGGTGGCGCGCTACTCGGACTCACGCATTCCCTGGATTTTCCTTTGTTTCCGTGCATCGTCTGTGTTGCGCGTCGGTACAATGGTGTTCAAAAGTATTCGGACGTTTCGCGGTTTTAACCCTTTGAACTCTGTAGGCTCCAATATTGCAACAGTTATAGTATTAGATATTTGAATGAATCTCAAAGAAACTAGCCTACAATTATTCGATTTTCCACACACTATGCAACTTCGTCAATTATCACAGCATTGAAAGAAATATAAAATTTCATTCGAATTCTCTATTTAAAATATATTATTTTGTACTGAGAAGGAGAATGAAAGATCGAAGAAACGTTATAACAATCGGATATTAATTACTTTGTTACACCTTCGTCTTAATCAGGGTTAACCCCTTGCCCTACGATTTATTTCTCGACTGTGACCGATGCACTTCGTGACCGTAACTTTGTCGTTGACCGGTCGAGTGCCACGGGCCTTTCCAAAAACCTGACCGAAAAATGCCAAGCGCGATTGCGCTTCTTTCGTTTCTTATTGCATTTGAATTTAGGGAAATCGGAAAATATCGGGAGATACTTCTGAGCATTGGCTTCTGAGCGACTTAACTGTTATTATTATTGTATTATTATCGTGTAGCTGTATTATCAGGTTTTCCTTCGTTTGTGTGCGTTTGTGTACCGGTACATTGATGTCCAAAAGTATTTAGTTAATTGAAATCACCAAAGTAGACGTTTAGTGACCTTAATTAACTGTTATTAGTACTGTCATATTATTAGCAAATTTTTCTTTGTTTCTTGTATGATAGCATTATTCATAATATAGAAATGTGTGCGAATAATCATCGTTCAGTCGACCCCCGTGGCATTCAACGTGTTAAAAAGTGTGTCGACATTTGGTGTTTCTACGTAAATATTCTTATTACATCATTCCACGCTGCTATTATTTGCTATTGCTATTGCGACACGTTCACTATTTCTATTCAGTTTCACGAGGTTTGTAATACACAATACGTGTATTATTATCGCTGTCGGCGTTGACATTACTACTAACAGACGTGGCTTAGATATTTCTATAGTATTGGAATTGGTGTATTGTGCCATTGTACCATTGTACCACCACACGGTAATAGTATTAAACGGAACGATTTCATTATATTAGTCCAGCGTTGTGTTATATACATCCCGTTGCGTGCGAACCATTTGTAAGGCTTCCCTCTTCCACTTTACGAAAGTAAACTAACTGCATTAATGCAATTTTCTATTTGCCATCTTTCGCAGACGAACACAGACAATTACAAAAGCCTGCGAGCTAGAATACCGCACCCTCTACGACAGGAGGAAAGTCCGATTTAACAAATTATAATTAACCCTAATCGAACCACGATGTAACTTTCTGTCATATTTCAATTTTTTACTGAAACTTTTCCTTTATTTCGTATTGCATTTCCAAAAGTTTTGCATTTTAACCCTTTGATTTCTCACTTTGAGGTTCACGTCGACGTTAGTTCATTCAATTACAGCTTAATATGACGCTCTATTTATTTATTCAATATTTGGGAGTCATTGAAATGTTACCTTTAAATGGTACAATTTACTACAAATAAATATAGAAAAAATTGTTAAAACAGGTAGAGATTGCAATAAAATAAAATATCGAGTCTGACTCGACATAGGACTGCTAAGGGTTAAAATTTCGGCCCTATGAACGAAAACAATGATAGTTGAATCATTCCTTTTATTCTCACAAGTGACTGAGAGTCACATCGTGGTATTCGTTAGAAAAGCACGTGATACGATTAAAAATCCTAGAATAGAAAAATTGTACAGCGATTCGATCGAACTTCAAATCGAATTTCGCGTCTTTCGATCGAAGGTTCCACACTGTGCTCGAAGTCGCTTTCGAAATTACAGGCACGTTCGCATAGTTTTGGACGACAGTGTATATTCGAACGCGTGCGCGCGTTTCGCTGTGGATTACTGGTTGCCACCTCGTGGCACGATGGAAACCGAGCGACTCGACGCGACCCATCGGCCCCCTAACCGATGGCGGATCACCGAACCGAAAACATGACGGATAAGCTTCGACCCGGTACACGGAACCGCCAGAAACCCGCTCGATCGAATCGGCCCGGCGATATTTTATGGAACGACCTATAGAGATCTCTGATCTTTTTTCATTCGGCTCGGCGGATCGCTATCTTGCCGCGAGATCGTCGATACCACGTTTCATTTCTCTTCCCTTTCTACTCGGGAATCAACGAAATTCCGCTACACGCCAATGGCTATCGACTTTATGGGCCCGGATATTGCATCTGTGTTCCTTGATTCGAGTGCAGTCTAATAATCCGCTTTCGTAATGCATTCGAGAGTATTCGGGGAACGTTGCTATCGCGTTTCCGTGTAGTTCAATCGTAAGAGAAGGGAAAATTACAATCGAATCGAATACAACTGATTAGATACTGAATCTATACCTTGAAATTCGTGTTTTATCGACTGAGATTCCTATGGGTATTTTAGTTGCCGAACATTTCGTAGTCAAACGTTTGAAATAAAATTCGACAGTTTTCATCTTGCAATGGGATATGGACGAGATCCCTTGAAACTAACGAACGAGAAAACTAACCCTCTATATTATATTGATATTAAATTGATTTATTTAATTTTTTATTGCAAAATGACGAATGACATTAAATAATTAATTGACTTAAACTTTTGTAGACACAGGCATTTACATTCAACATATACAGAATATATTCGTTTCAATAAAATTATTAAAACTACTGAATACATTGTTAATTTGTGTTTATATGTTGATATTTATTAATTTCATACTGCATAAATTTTATTATAATCACGAAACAAAATTCGGCCCGTAGAGTGCTAAGAAACAGGGCGATTTTACTTCAACGTTCACACAACCATGGAATTAAGTGCCTCCAATGTTCCTATATTAACCCTTTTATATTATTAAATGATCTAATTAGCGAAACAGCAAGAGATCAGCACATAGTTTCCTCTTCTTATAATAATTAAGCAATCGATATATAATTCAGCTTCATATATCGAAGGTTTCTTCGTCCTCAGAGGGTTAAATCGAGTAACGACTAAAATTCGCCTGTCGACTAGCGAAGGTTCAACATCCATCCAAGCCCGTTTCAACAGTAACCTCAATGAAACCTCCGCGGACCGCAAAGAAACCACGGAAAAAGATGTTCCGACCAGAGCACGCTGTGAAAATTCAGCGAATGTTAAAAAATCCCGCGATAAATGCGACTATTACGGTGAAAAATAGAAAAGGAAAGGAGGAAAGGGGTGGAGGAGGAGCGGGCGGTCGGGATCGTCCGGGACAAAAGGGGAATTTGTTGGCTGGCACGAAACCTGGCGGTCCCCGAAGAGTGGCACGCCGGTCGGGAGATAAGAGGCTTCATCGGCAAAGTTAATTACACCCATAATAACTCGGGACTACGTCACGGGCCAGCGAGTCGAGCAACGGTCGTCGACGACGGCGGAAACAAAAGAACGGGGCGGCGGAAAACAGAACGGGGCCGCGGAACGGGGCTGGGGCGCGGGGAGGGGAAACGGCCACGCCATTATTCTTGCGTTTCTTCGCCGAGAACAGCGTGTCGTGGCTGTGACGTTACATAATTTCCAATTAGCCGGCTGAAAGCAGGCGCCGCGTCGAAGTTAAAACGTCCGGGCGGAATGTTCCCGTGGAAATGTTGCCCCCCTGCGTTAATTCGATCGATAGTCTTCATTCTTGACGCATCGCACACCGGAAACGAGAAATCTCGGTTTTTATTTCAACCTACATTTGCAACTTTCTTCGCTGCCACGGCAACGAAGATGTTCAATCGTATCGCATCGCGTACCGGATAATTTTCAGAAAAAACTGAATTGTGATGGAAATTTTCACTGAAGTCAAGTTGTATCGCTATACATAGAAAAACTAGGATATCGTATTATGTGATATATTTTAAACGGATAATTTGAAGGAAATTTTATATTTCTTTCAATGCTGTGGTAATTGGCGAAGCTGCATAGTGTGTGGAAAATCGAATAATTTTAGGGTAGTTTCTTTGAGATTCATTAAAATATTTAATATTACAACTGGTGCAGTATTGGAGCTTACAGAGTTCAAAGGGTTAACAAGTAGGGATCGGTAAACTTGAGTTGTTATAATGATGGATCTTTCTGAGACATAAGTTGGATCTTGTGTAAGAAGGAACTTAGACTTTTAAACTTAGTTCATCTTAGACTAACTTTAACTTCTGCCCGGGGCTCTAGCCTATTTCTGCTTCAGATTCTAGATTACTACTAGTACTAGTACTAGTCAAAATGACTGGTTTCGATTCCTTTGTTTAGCAATTATTGATATCTTCGAAGCATTGAATCTTCGAAATGATTTTGAAAATAAATAGCTTCATTTCAGTACTATAATGAATGTCTCAAGAAACCGAAAATAATCTATTGTTACAATTTTTATAGGAATTGCATATTAATAGTATTAAATCCTCGGTAGTTCTAGTGTTAACATTTTTTGAAACGTTCTTCCAATAACAAAGGATCTTCAATCTCTCAAAGGATTCTTCAATCTCTCCTCTTAAACAAATAATGTTCGCGTTTCGTCATTGCAATAGAAATATTCTACAAATATCATAATATTCGAAGCACTGACTGATATTCAATATCTGCCGAAGGTTTCGTACATTTCAAAGAATCTTCGCCCATAAACGATTAAAAACACAGGGAGGCTCGCTGTAGAAGGTAGAACGTCATTCCGGTAATTTCTCCGCCGTTCGTTTCGAGGCACGTAATATCGCGTACGACGGGGAACCTCTGTAGCGTTTACACTGCCATCGTAATATCCCTCGTTACAGCGGGGCGGAAAGAGAAACAAAGATAAACAACGCGCGCGACGTAGGGAGGGAGGAGATAGGCAATTTGCATGGGAGAAAGAGGAAGGGATAGAAATGTCGTTGGGAATTAGAAGCGACGCGTGGGCGGGGAGCAGTCCGGGGCATAAATATTTAACCCTTACCCGGCCAACCGGCGTTCTCACTGTCAAACACGAGTTTCAGTTTTACTACGACTCACCGACGAGTACAATAGGCAACGAAGTATGAATTAATTTCCCAGTTTTTCATGGCTATTGTTTTATCTGTACTTCACGCCTGTGAGTATTCTTAGTGAATATATATTAGGCGACGAGAATAATTCGGTGCTTTATTATTTAGTTGCAATTAACCAGTCAAGAGGTGACTCAGTTATCACTTGAATAAAATATTTAGTGTTTTAAATTAGTTTGTATCGCTATGGGAAATATTTAGATAAAATAGCTTTGTCGTTTAACTCTTTGTAACGGAGATTCTTGAAAATATATGAAACATTTAGCAGATGAAGCTGAATTATTTGTGAATTGCTTAATTAATATAAAAAAAGGAAACTACTGATATCTTGCTGTTTAAGTAATCAAGTCATTCGTCCACGACTTAGTTTTTTAAATAAACTTTCATCTCGCCGAAATGACATTCGTCCGCAAGGGGTTAATTCATCTGTGAATTATCGTTCAATTAGCTCTAAGCAATGTCGTCTATGTCTCGTCGAGAAATGTTAAATATTTCTCGTGAAAAACTGTCGCTTGCAGAGCTTAATTTTAAGTTCAAATATTAGTTCCATCTCATCCCGAGGTTTCTCAATTTTATCTGAAAGGTTAAACAGAGTCAGGGAGAGTTCTTCCTCGAGATTCTCTCCTGGACGGTAAATTGATTTTTAAAAGCACCGAATGAATTTCTACGATTAATAAAAATCAAAAACGCTTCGATAAGAATCATATTTTTTCACAATCCCATAAAACACGCCATAATATTCTCGGAGCGATGGGGGTTAAAGATGCGTTTCTCGGTGCGTTTAACGATCTCGTCGTCTTCCGCCATCGACGACGCGCGAGCCTTTTGTAACGTCGTTTCGAGAGCCATATTTTCGCGCGCGCGGAACGACCGTCGGAAAATTTGACGAGCTCGCGGGAAATTCACGGAAGAATTTCCCCACGGCGAACAGTCGCGATAAAATGTCGGGACGGGCATTCACGGTGGAAATATTTCAATCTCGCAGCCCATCGGAGTCGCAGCTTCGTTAAGCGGCAGCTACTGCGCCGACCTGATCAACTTAGACCCGATTTATTGCGAGGAGATCGTGAACCGTGCGTTGAACCAGTTTCATCCCTTTGCCGAGTATAATTCTTCGGATAGAAGCGACGTCTTCTTTCCTCTTTTTGGCGAAACTTATTCAAGGAAAATTCGTCGAGTGTTTTGAGTGTTCGAAATATTAACGATCTTTCAACTGAATATTATATTCTCGGAGCATCGACGCTGTTTAACATGAAATTCTACGACGAATCGAACGACCGATGAAGTTACGGTCAAAATCTTAACAATCTGGCATCTCGACGTAGAATAATCGAAATATTAACGATCCTGCATCTCGACATAGAATAATTCAAATCTTAACAATTCCGCCTCTAAATACAGAATAATCAAAATCTTAACGATCTTGAATCTCGATGTAGTATAATCAAAATCTTAACAATTCCGCGTCTAAGCACAGAATAATCAAAATCTTAACAATATTGCATCTCAATGTAGAATAATCAAAATCTTAACAATCTCGCATCTCAACACAGAATAATCGAAATTCCAACAACTTCGTACCTCAGTATCTCAACAATCGAAATATTAATGATCTTCCAACAATATTATATTCTCAAAGCATCAACAACGCCGTTTAACATTTTAACCAGTTAACTGTGGAATTTAGTTGGAAAAACCTCCCGTTCTGCGCGCAACAAAATAAAAAATGGAGCGTGTACTCGTCGAACGCAGAACGAATGCACGTGGAATATATTTTAATGAAAGACCAAAGCGAAACAAAGAAGAATTACATGTATACGTGAAAAAATGGAGAATTCATCGGTGAAAGAATTAGTATCGCGTCAAGCTTTACGATGACGTGTATACTCGTCACAGTTAATTGGTTAAGAGCCGCAAGTGGTGATGTTTAAACTTATTAAAGATGATTCCTGAGTTGTTTCATTCTTTTGTTCCATTGATGGAGCGTTTAATTTAGAGCTGCGACGAGATACTTTAATAAACTTGGAAATTTGAATTCGGCAGGAAATGGTTGGAGCAGTGAATAAATGGTGGAATTTTAAATTGGAAATTAGTTTTCGCTTAGAAGTTAAGAACTGGACATTCGTAGAATTTTCATTAAAAAATTAGGATCTAGAAGTTTTCGGAATTTCAATTCGGAAATTCCGAACTGAACGTTTCTGGAATTCGAGTGGAAAACTTCAGATTTTTATTCTCGAGTTCGAAACTTTAATGGAGAAAAAACCGAAGTTGCTCGGAATTGTTAGTATCTTCCACTGTTATCGGTGTATCCAGCATGTCGATGAAGTATGAAAGGTTAAAGCCCGACAAAAAACAGTTTGCCGGAACGGAACCTCGAGTAATTATTTCCAGGCAGCGTTCAATTACCGATCGCGGCGCCGGGCTATGTAGCCGGGAAGAACACGGCCGAATCCTATCATCTTTCCCGATAGCAATCAGCCACCTTTGTCCACTGATACGTTTCCATTCACCGGGAAGCGAGAGACGACTTTAATCCGTGCCGACGTGCGGATTATTGGAACGCAGATGTTCGTTTCGATCCGGTCCACGGATCTGCGAGTCGCTGGTTATTCCTACATAGTTCTGTGAGTCTTGGCTTTTCGTTGCCGTACGCGTGGAATCGTGTATATCACGGGATTCTTTGATCTATCTGGATCTATCTATCTGGCGTTGGGATCTCTTGAATAACTCGAGTTATAAATTGAAAAGAGAAGTTATGAATGATTTGGCTTATGATGTATATTATTCGAGTTTTGGTGATTAGGCTTGAATTATTTAGGTTTGAGATGTAATCGTATATATCTCAGGATTCTTTGATCTACTTGGATTGTTGTTGGTCTTAGAATCTTTTGAATAATTCGAGCTAAACATTGAAAAGAGAAATTATGACTGACTTGGCTTATCATGTATATTATTCGAATTTTGGTGATTAAGCTTGAATTATTTAGTTTGAAGTGTAATCGTATATATCACAGGATTCTTTGATCTATCTGGATTGTTGTTGGTGTTGGGAACTTTTGAATAACTCGAGTTAAAAATAGAAAACAGAAGTTATGAATAACTTAGCTTATAATGTATATTACTCGAGTTTTGGTAATTAGGCTTGAATTATTTAGGTTTGAGATGTAATTGTATGCATTATGGAATTCTATAATCTACTTAGATTGTTGTTGATTTTAGGATCCTTTGAATAACTCGAGTTAAACATTGAAAACAGAACTTATGAATAACTTAGCTTATAATGTATATTACTCAAATTTCGTTGATTAGGCTTGAATTATTCAGGTTCACGTAATATTCACATTTAAAGCACCCATGCCTAAGTAATTACAAACTTAATCCCGTTCACTCCGAACTCTAGACTAATTTTCCAATATTTACGTTCGAATAATATTAATTTCCAAAGTACCCAACTAATTACAAACTTAACTCCAGTTCACCGCGAACTCTAGAATACTTAATTATACACCGTCAGATCTAAAACATTATCTATATTTTCAGAACACTTAACGAATCTCGAAAAAGCCTCCGTTAAACCAACTCAACAGCGTACCGGCTTTAAAGAAACAAGATGGCCTTTATTGCACAAAGGCGGCGGAATTATCGTTGCCCGGTAATTGCCTGATAATCCTCGGAGTATCGCCGAATAAAACGAAAGGAGGGAGAAATAGAAAAAAAGGGGGGGGGGGGAAAGCCTCGTACAGGTCGGCATCATGGCGGCGATCGACTCCCGATACCCGATAAAAGCGGCCCAGTTTTCCAGCGGTGATTATTCGCGGCGGCGCGGGTTAACATCGTTTCTGGCCTCCCTCGAAACTAGTTTAATTTCCGCCGATGATAAACTGGATACGCGGTATCAGCTCGCATTGTCGGTTTCCAGGATAGATTGCGCTCGAACGCGGCCGAGATCACGGCGCTCGCGCGCGCGGAAATATCGGCCGCACAAAGTGATCGAGAAATCACGGTTGTACGGGCTCGTTTCCCCCCCTGAACACCGTTTCATCCCATTTAACGTCTTTAACGAGCGACGGGCCGAATACACGTTGCTGTCGGGTATGTAGAAAATTCAAAGGGAATGTTACTTTAACGATAGAACTACCAGATGGATTAAAATGACTTATTTCTGACTTCTTTTTTTACAATTACTGAGAAGGTACAGATTAACCCTTTGCGGACGAACGTCGACGTTTCGGCGAGATGAAACTTTATATTCGATACACTAAGTCGCGAACGAATGTCAGTTTTGTACGTTTCAAAGAATCTTCGTCGCAAAGGGTTAGAAAGGGTTAAAATCCCGTTTAACGTCTTTAACGAGCGACGAGCCGAATACACGTGGCTGTCGGGTATGTAGAAAATTCAAAGGGAATGTTACTTTAACGATAGAACTACCAGATGGATCAAGATGACTTATTTCTGATTTCTTTTTTTACAGTTACTGAAAAGGTACAGATACTTCTACGAAATATTAACGAAACTAATTCAGTAATAGAAAACTGAGATACAAGTCAATTGAAATCTTCGTGAGCGCACGCTTATGGTTTTTATGAAGAAATTTGTGAAAGTCAGTATGAGTGATCGGTAGTTCTAGTGTTAACGCGTCATCCATGGACGAATAGACACTACACGTTTCGTCGATATAATAGAAATATTCTATAAATATCATAATATTAGAAATATTAACTGATATTCAATATCTATCGCGATTTATCTGGATAATATAGCTGGCTAGAATTGCCAATAAAACATTTAACCAATGTACAAATAACTCTTAAGGAAAGATAAAATGTATCAAATCTAAAGCTACGGTGATCTAAGAAGGCTACAAGTGGCCTTAACGATCATCAAGCTCGATTTCGTATATCGCGCAACGACAACTACCCCCGCTGTCAAACCGCAGAATCGATTGATCCTCGAGGATCCATCTGAACAAATCCGACCGAAGCCTCCACGAACACGGGGAACACCCGAGAAACATTCCAAGGAAACAGCGGCCCCTTAAAGCCACCCCCTGCGAGCGACAAGCTCGAGCAAACACGAGACTACACTCCGAAAACGGAAAGAGAGGATCGCGGGGAGCGTTGTCCCTCACGGAAGACAGCGGGCCAGACAGCGGGCGGTAGGCAGCCAGGCACGGGAAACATTTATCAGCGCGGCGGAAAAGTGGAGCAGCGAGAAATGGAACTTAGCCGAACGACTTCGCCAGACTCGAAAACTGGGAGAAACTTGAAATCGCGCGAGAGGATCGAGCGGCGGCGGCGGCGGCGGCGGCGGCAGACACTTTTTACCGTGACAAAAGGGCAGAACGGGGGCGAGAATATAAAAAAAAATACAGGGGAGAGGGCGGGGCGGGGGAAAGGTTCGACGTCGGCCACGTCAGCGACCCTTTGTTAAGAGCAACTTTCCTCTTCGCCGCGATTTTCCGTCGTGACTTCGAGCTTCGGGGATGAAGACGAGTAGGGTGGCTGGCTGACTGGTGGGGGTTGATGATCGATGAAAAGAAGTTAGCAGTCGGAGCGCCGGGGGATGATGTTGGGATTATTTTGCGGTGGTTCGAGCGTGTTTCGATGGATGCGAGGTGTTTTCGCAGTGGTTTCGTACTAGGACTGCTGGGTGGATCGAATTGAGATGGTGGAGAATTCTTCGTGTTTGACGCTAGGACTACTGGATGGGTTGAAATGATTCCTTGAGGGTTTCTGTTGCGATTAGTGGAAAGGAGTGCCTCTTTGGGAAATTGCTGATTGACACTAGAACTACCGGTTTCGACTGGTTTCGATTTATTTGTTTAGCAATTACTGATATCTTCGAAGCATTGACTATTCGAAATGATTTTGAAAATAAATAGCTTCGATAATATATAGAAGAAACTGACAATAATCTATTGTCACAATTTTCATGGAAATTGCATATTAATCGTATTAAATGCTCGGTAGTTCTAGTGTTAAGCTAAGGTGAACTATTGGAGTATTAATGAATTGTTGTAGCTTTTATAAAGTAATCTTCAAAAGTCAGTTGAGAATGTAAAATAAATTTGTGCATTTGTATAGATACAACGATAAGGGAGCTATCTTGAAATATGTTGCTCTAATTTTGATAGATATGATTTTTAGAGATTAGTCACACCGATTGCTCGGTTTTAGTGTTAAGGAAGTTGTTATATAATGAAGTGATAGTAATTGTAGTAGTGATTGGTGCAAAACTGTAAAATTCCGTATTTAAAATTAAGTCTCAAGTAATCTGTCGCTACATGAAACGGGGAAATAAAATACCATTGCCCTTATTTTATGAATAGATCCCTCGTTAAGTTGAAAGTCATCTCTATCTCATAAAAATAAATTGAATATTTCCAGTGACAAATTTCTAGAGTGCAACAGCGTTAATACTACAAGAATATGACTACCAGAAGGTTAACAGTATAATAATGCGACTGCACTCTACATTACGTTCGTATTGCATTATACCGACGCTCTTCATTCACGCCGAACGTTTCCGAAGCATCGAACGGCGCTCGTTTCGATTCATCTTATTCGCTCTGATAAACTTTCGCTCGAGAAAAATCGCGGCGTATCGTTCGCGGCCGGCGAACGGGGATCGATTCGAACCACCCCGGCCGCCTAAGCTCTTTCTGTCCGCGGTCTGCGGGTAAACAGAGACGTATTTTCAACTGTCGCGTTCAGGGGACCGTTTCAGCCTCGGAACGGTGAATTATTCGGGATTGCGTCGCCGGTCGCGCGGATTTCCACCCTTAAGGAGCGCGGACCGGTTGGCTACAGACTGGAACGAGTTATTTGTGAGATTAACTTTTGTTTTTGAAATGTTACGATGACAGGTTTTTCAGCCGGGATTATTTGTTCGGGCTTCGGGCACGGTGGATCGCGGATATTTATGTGTTTGCCGCTTCTGGGGAGTCTCCAGGAGAGGCGACGCGGAAGTTCAAGAGAGAAGAGAATTATATTTCATCGTGGATCCTCGGTGTATTCGTTTTAAAATTATAAATCCGCTGAATAATCGGTGTGTCGATAATTGATTCATCGTCTCGTTTGACTCTCCAGTCGATTCACTAGAGTAAACAAGACAATGGACGTTGGCATACGTGTACTTATTAAAATGGAATACTCGTTTCGTTAGAAAACACGATGCATGAAATATTGGTACACATAATTACGGGGATAACTGAAACCTGAATTAACCACGCGGCCCGTTGAGGTTAGGTTTGCCTTCCAAACATTCCTCCCGGTTCTGTCACTCTCGGGGAACCAACCGGCTAGATACAATAGTCTACCAGTTCGCATCAGCGAATACCAAACGAACCGTCTATTATTACAATCAGCAGAATAACAATTGATAAACAAAACGGTACCACTTTTCAAACAGTGCAATGTCAATTCCTACACGATACAATAACGATCCTCAAACGTTACGGTTCCTAAGCGAAGCAATAACAATTATTATTCACTTATTCCCCCTTGAAAGTTTGCAGTAAGATTCAAAAAATTCATAAAATTGTAATATCTAGAATTAGCGTAGGTTAAGGTATTTTTAATCGAGATCCACTCTTTCATTGTCTATAATATAACACTACAAAATTCTTACCAGTCGCCATTTTGTCGCGCGACGTCCAAGTTTCCCGGCGCGCCTCGCCGTGGCGAAGTTCGTAATTGAATGCGCGGCGAGAGTTGCAGCTTTGTTTAAATTTTAATCGATTTCCCCGCGACGAATTTTAATAGCGGCCGGGTAAAACTCGGATTCGATTATCGCGGATCGGGCCGGCCCGCCGTGGGAAGCGCGGCATAATAATGGCGGCGCGAGCGTTGAACCTTCCCGCGAGCTCCCAATTTTCCGGCGGCGTGGAATCCTTTTTTCCAGGTCCTTCGACGACCGTTTTAACGAGACCGTTCGCGGCTAACGGGCCAGAAGTTAATTCAGCCGGGGGAGAAAGTCCCGTCGCGGCCCTTCTGGGAGGGAAAGCTCGTTGAAAAAAGCCCTCGCCCCTTTGGTTTTCCCCGTTTTTCATCGCCTCCCCCGCCGCCCCGTCCTTTCGCCTCCTCCTTCCTCGTCCAACCCGCTCCTTTCTCCGCTTGTTTCGATGGCACTCTCGCGGCTCACGCACGCGGCCCCGAGCGAACGTCCGGACGGCGATAATACGGTTAGCCCTTTTGGGGGTTGAAGTCGCGGAAAGTTAGGGCGCGGGTCTGCCGCCTTTTTTCCCTCCAGTCCCTCCGCCATTATCCTATCATCGTGATTTTTAGCGACGCTCCGGGTACTCGCCGATGTTCGTGACCAGGGCTTTCTCTGTAGTTCTGCGTTCCGAGCGCGCGTGGAACGAGAGCTAATGGTTGGTACTGGGTGGATTTCTTGGTGGATTTTTTGGCTTTACGGGGTTCGGAGTTGTGTTTGCAGTATTGGTGGCGGGTCTCGAGTATACGCGTGGGAATTGCAGCGTGTAGAGCGAATTTGGGGAGCTGAAGCTGGTAATTGCAGTTGTTGAGAAGCGAATTAAGAAATCCGTTGCTACTGATCTTTAACTCATTGATTTTTTATGCCAATGGCGGTCGTGAAATGTTTCTGGCAACGCTAGTGAATTCTAATTCAATTAATTTTTGGGAAAAAATTTGCGTGTGCAGCAAATGCAATAATAAGGTAGTTTTCTCACTTTCGATCGTCGAAATGTTTAATAATATAAGTGATGTCGCAGTAGAGCCTACGGAGTGCAAAGGGTTAACAAAGTCAACAGTTCATTGAATCCATCACTTGGAAACGATGAACAAGCAGCGATGCAACTATCGAGTCGATCTTCGACTGCTTCGTCCGCCATGTTGACCTTCTCAGCCGTCGAGGCCCGTTTACGTTGATTCGCGTCGTTTCCCGGCGAAACGGGGAATCCCGATCCTAACCGGTGGCCGGCCCTTCGCGCAAATTGCCCGAACAGCTCGCTGAATCCTCGGTCGCGGCTTAATTCATGGACTCCGGCTGCGGGGGCATAAATTGGCGCGCAGTACTTGTTGTTCGTTAGTCGTTGGCGGTTGAAATGTGTTAACCTGGCCGAAACCGAGGCTAACTCGTGTGCGAGTCGCGTTTATATATGTCTCTGTGTGTGGAGGGCCGGATGGAAATTGCTGATGAAATTCCCCTGAATCCAGCTGAGTTATAGATTCGTTCGTGCGGTCCGACGATTATGCGCCATGATGATGCCGTCCGAACGACGCGCGTCGCGAGCCGACTTTGATCGCGTTTGTTTTGTTGATCGGGTTACGGGCCGGCACGCCGTCAAAGAAGATTACACGTGTCGACGGCTGGGGATCTGCATTTACGATTGTATTATGAATATATGTAACGATCGGCTCAGTTCGGAATATTCAGGTCTCGTTTAGTTAGACAGTGGAATTATAGTTTCCAGACTTGGAACTTCATTTGTTTCAGAGACGCTCTTTCTGTTGACTGATGGTGTAGTTTCTTGAAAATGGTTTCGATAATTACAGTAATCTATAAATTGCAGTGAATAATTGGAGTAACTCGGTAGCAAATTTAGGAAAGTAATTCTTCACAATTCTAGTTCCTCTTTCCAAAGGAAACCATTTCACGAAGCTTACCGATCGTCTGTATAAGCACAAAATGGCAGCGCGAACTTTAAAATTCCCAAACTAAAACTTGCTTAAATATATAAAGTATATATCTATCCGATGTTCGAAGCATCTTTCATCATTCGTTTGTTCATTAGTTTAACGCTGAAGCTACTGAACAGTCAAATAGACTTTCTGAAACTTTTCTATAAAGATTTCTATTAATTTACAACGGTGTTTACATATTACTGACTCGATTTATCCGGTAATTTCTCAGAGAATCGTGTTATCTCTACAAATCTCAATTATCAATACAAAAATCGATTATCTCAAAATCTCTGATTTTCGTAAATTCTAATGGAATAAATAATCTTTTTAGTTACTCAAGGATTCACACGTTTCTTCGTTGTTCATAGCTCAAAAACCCCTTCCGTTTATAGCTGTATATATTCTTTATATATTCTGAATGTGTCGTACAATCATTTCAGAAGCCAATACGTGAATTTCCTGAATTTTTCTCTTCTGTACCCGACCGCATTGGGTTCTCTGTGACTTATAAAGTAGTTTTAGCGTTAACAACCTCGCCTCTTTATTTCCCGCGAGTTTCGATGGCCGACAGTAGCAACGACACCGGCCGTCTAATTCGAGCAAAGGATTAATCCGAGCACAAACGCGCGGGACACATTCAATTACCCCGTATCCGGTGTCAAGGCTCGGCCGGCGAGAGATACTGCTCGAAAAGAGCAAAGAGGAGCCGGAAAAGCGAGCCGACGTTGTCTGGAAATGTGCCGGCGTTATCGTTTCCGTTCTCATAACGTCCCGTGTCTCCGCTTATCGCGCTTTATCAGCGAACGACCCGCTGGAAACCGGCCGACACCCCTTTCCTCCGTCTCCGCTACCCTTCCGTCCTCTGTTTCTCTTCAGTTCCTCTTTTTTCCCGAGCTTCCCCCCTTCTTCTTCTCGTCCGATTCGTCCCCGATAGCTGGGCGAAGGTTATTATTGCGTAGATCGATCGTTATTGGGTCTAGTTTTCGGTTGGTCGGATGATTCGATTAAAACGGTTAGGAAGTCGTAAATACTTGCGCAATCTTGCCGCTTGTAAGAGTGATAAAGAGAAGCTGATGATTTTGGCTTCCAATTCAACGCTGCTTGTTTAGATGTAGAGACTTTAGTGGAGATGATCAGTTTATAATGTACAAGCGACTTTAATCATGAACAATGGATCTCAATTCTTAACGTTTCTCGAGAGCAATCATTCTACTAGGAAACTATAAGGAGCTTGTATAATTCTACACAAATCTTTAAATTAACGCGGACGAAGACTAAAGTACGCAAAGCAACATTTGAAGCTGAATTGTACATCGAATGCTTAAACAACAGTAAAAAGAGATACACTGATCACTTGCTATTCAAGTAATTAAGTCATTCGTTTGCAACTTAGTACTCCAAATAGGAACATTTCATCTAATCGAGAAGTTAATACATTCAATAATTCACAGAAACTTCGAAACTTTAACGCGAGGAGTCGAAGAATCCCTCTTCCCATCGCGAAACGAGAATCCTTCGAAGACATATAATTTTCAAAACGAATCCCAAAATCATAAAGCATCCTCTTCGATCCACGAGTGTCTCTCCATCGAGATATCCGTCGCGGAACGCAGACGCTCGGACCACCCAGCCTCTTCCCGGTAAGATTGAGGCGCGCCCGTAAAAATGGCGTCCGCCGAACGGCGTCCCGTCGCGGGCTCTCATTCGCGCGCGATAAATTCTATCTTCCCCGGCCGATATCCAACGGAATTGACTTGTAATAACTTCGGGGGACGGGCCCTCCCCCATTTTTCGGGCAGATAGGCGCGCACGTAATTCCCGGCCGCGGCTTTTTGTCTCCTCCTTTCTCATCTTCCTTCGCGCTGTTTTACGTCACCGGAAACAATGGCCGGGCGGGAAGAAGGGTGGATTTAAGGTCGTCGCCGGGGACGGGGATGGAAGTCGGGGGCCGAAAGAAATACGGCGGCAGTGAATCCGTCGGAACGCGACGGAGAGAGGACGACCAGGCTTCGGCTGGGAACTTTCGAAATCATTTTTTTGTTTTTTACGTCGCTCGTTGCAGCGTGTCCGTGCCTCAGCTCCGTGAAATAATTTTTCGGCGTGCTCCAGTTTCCACGGGTTTCGTAAATAATTCCGTGACGCGTGGGCCGCACTGTTAACCGAGTGCATGATGTTTTGATGGAGGAACTCGGGGGAGTGTTGCTACTCCATCTTCATTACGCGATTGCGTTTATTCTACGTCCTTCGCCTTTTTCATGCGGTAACGTAACTTTGTATATTTATTACGCCAGTAACGCGTCGCAGTGTTCCGTTTGTTGAGAAATATCTGTGCGTGACTAACCTTTGTTTTTTGCTGAGTGAAATTTGGAATATTTGTGCGAAGTCCATTTTTCTATAATGGAAAAGAGAATAGAATAAATAGTATTCTTTTCAGTTATTAACACTGGAACTACCGTACCAGCCGAAATGACTGGTTTCGATTCTTTTGTTTAGCAATTATTGATGTCTTCGAATTGAATATTCGAAATGATTTTGAAAATAGTTTCATTTGAGTACTATGAGTCCCTGAAGAAACTGAAAATAATCTATTGGTACAATTTTTATAGGAATTGCATAATAATCATATTAAATGCTCGGTAGTTCTTAAATGACTCTAGGTTAGAAAGCACTTCTTTTTATAGCTGCTGAATGTGTAGTGTAATCATTTATAAAATATTCATTTTCTCAATGATTCTTCTCCGGACTTAAACACGTTGGCTTCCGAGCGACTCAATCGATCCTTGTTTCGTTTCTTACAGTTCATCAATGAAAATTGCGTGGTTGCGTAACGATTCCTAATCCGCTCGTTAGCAATGCCAGTCATCAATGTCCTCCGCGTAATAAATCGACGTAGACACGGGCTCTGACAACTCAATAGAGTAATGGCAACGGCGAACTGTCATCGATCCCCATCCCTGTCTCTATAATCTTGCGTTCTTCCACTCGCCCGTTCCCACCAGGCGTTGCTTCACACGCGGGACACCGATGATTCCGGTTCTCCCCAGGATAAGGTCCCTAGCACCTCCTAATCTCTGTCGCGGCAGCTGACACTCGCTGCTAGTCTCTGACAGCGACGACGATCGCTCGAAAAATTTGAATAATTTCGCTAATTCGTAAAACGATCTAAACCATTACCTCGAAATGTTCAATTCTTAACCCAATTCAATCGATGAAACTTCATTTCGAGTTAATTGCCTAGAAATTTCAGAACACTTTTAAATCGAAAATCAGAATACAGGATTTGAAAAATCGTCAGATACCTCTCTATCTGAGAACAAATCTGATAAGTTCCATTAAACAAGTAAACTCTGAAAAATGTCAATTAATGTCAATTAATCGTCACAATCTGTTACTGTTCCAGTAACCAAATCATTCGCTCCCTAGTATCCCGTACACGAAAATTCCATCTCCCAAAACGTCGACATTCGTGCGCATAGTTAACTCGCCAGAAATCCAATCGCGAACAATGCGATTCTCGATCGTCTCGCGTGAAATCAGCCGAATAAAATTATTCGAAAATTCATTCACCGTGCCGCTGGCGCGGAATCCGAATGCGCGGAGGACTCCGGTAATTCGAGTGCATTGTGCGCGTCGCGAGGGTCACTCGCATATCAGCGGGGATCGTCTTCGAGTAACGATCAACCCTCAAAGTCGATCCACGGCGGCGCACGGTATCAAAGAAATCCCAATTTCCTGTTGATTCGACGGCACAAAAGCCGATCGTCGCACAAAAGCCTGGCCCCGTAGGGGCCGGCATTGTTGGCAACCAGGAGCTCCCTAATGATTCAGGATTACTGTCAGTCGACCGACTGCGAAGTAGTTGTCTAACGACCGGCGGAGCCTCGATCCATCGGCGCCGGATATAATCTAACGTGTATCGCGCCCGCGCGCTGCGTAGACGTTCGTTACCGAAGTTTCTCGCTCGTTAATTACACCTGATAGCCGGCCGTCTTATCAGTAGTCAGGAGAGGATGCGCGATAGACGCCGGTAATTAGCCAGACAGGGACGATTGTGCGCCAGCTGCGGCCGCTATCGTGCTCTAGTAACTTATCGTTCGTTGTGGTTTTTTTTCTTTTTTTTTAGCTGCAGCAAGAGTTTGGATGTGTGTGCTTCTTTTTAGGGAGATGATTAGGTGATTGTTGGGTAAGGTTGATGGACTGTAATTTGATTTTGAAAGGGCGATACTTGAATTTGAATTTTTCTTTGTATTTACAACTGTTTTTACTTGTGATCTTAGGCATATTTCTATTTTTATTTCTAGTTTCGTTTCTGTTTCTTTTTCCACTTGTACTAAAGTTTTCGGTTTACCGAATATGAATTTAGTACACTTCTTTCTTTAACCCCTTGCGTAAATACTACGCTAAGGGGTTAATCGAACGAAAGTATTATTCTCCCAATGCCAATACTTATTAACTCTTTGCACTCGGAAGTTTTTCACTAGAAATATTCAATACTTTCCAACGAGGCATAAACGACATTGTTTGAAACTAATTTAAGGATAATTCACAGATAAATTAAGCGACAAAGCTGTTCTATTTAAATATTACACATTGCAATGCAAAGTTTAATTTAAAATAGTAAACATTCAACTTCATAGTTTCGCTGTATTAAATCAAGTGTTGAGAGTTACCTTTCGAGCGCAAAGGGTTGATAGTACTAATCAAGTGAATTTTAAATATCTCCTGATTCTCCTAAAGTCGATTTGATCGGGGGTCACCGGTGACCCACGGCACTCGACGCGCTGACGGGTCAAGTAGCAATTTATATTCCTCGAAGATGGCGCGCGTCGAGCATAACTCTCTGACCGATGCATCTCCTGCCGTTTGTTGCAGGGAGTGTTCTATGTTCCTGCGTGTATTCCTGATCAAAGTAGACCGTGCGAGTGATCCCGGACTTTCGAGGTTGTATCTCGGGCGTATCGATAGCTCGAGCCCAGGAACCAAGCACAGGAAAAGTGTCCTCGACTGGAGGAGAGCGCAAGTACTCGGCATGAAGGGTGAGTCCTTTGAAACTTCCCTCTCTCTTTCATTTTTTTCCCTTCTGCAGACGTATGTCCGCGCGTACTCGCAACTCTGTGTGTGTACGTGTGTATATATATGTTACGAAAACCCACGGGAATCGATGGCCATCGACGTCTCGGACCACTTCGAGCGAGGATACGAATATCCCTCGAATTCGCTTCGGAAATTAGGGATCCTTGAGCGAGCTGCTTCAGAACGCTACTTAGATGCGATTAAGCTTTTATTTCTTCGAGAGGATTTTTATTTCTGTTGGGGATCATTGGATCGCTTTGCGGGATTGTCCTTTTGATCGGAATTTTGGTTTGGTTGTCGGAATCATTTATATTCAATGGTACGAATATTACAGTTGGTAATCTCTGATTCTGTATTTCCCATAAATACTCGGTGAACCGTAAAAGTACCACAATCGATAGCTAATTATTCGAACATCTCGAGGACCATCGAACCATCTTCGATTTATCAAGAACCATCAAACAATCTTCGATCTATCAAGATCAAACATTTACAAATTCACAAAAAACCTCCTATATATTCATACAAACAACGCAGCGAAAAATTCAGGAGTACAAAAAAGTGCCAACTACTTCACAAACAGCCACGATTCAGTGAAATATTCACAGTCGCTCGAAAGATTGGCGCAAGCGGGTGAATTTTTCAGTCGAAACCGAAGTCGGAGAGGCTCCAGGCTCGAACTCGCGTACAGCTTGTTCGGGTTCCCTCGAAACAGGTTTGGAAAGCGGCGGAGCATGCGTGGCGTCGCTCGATCCGATCGATTTCCCCGGGTTTCTCGAAAACAAAGCGGTCAATGGAAAACACACTCGTCTCTCCCCGACGAATCGGATCATCGGCCGCCTTTGAGCCTCGAACGGCGCTGCCGGAGGAAACGGAAGCCGAGAGCCGGCGCCGGGACGAACCGGTTTCCGCGAAGTCGATCGGTGGAAGGGTGACTATATCGGGAATAGAGCGGAGCGCCCTCGAACTCGGTAATCTGGCCTCCATTAAAAACTTCATCGAGCCTTTATCCTGTTCGAGTGGCCGCCGCGTTATCTTTTAATCGGCCGACCCAGATAGATGGACAGGGAACTGGGAAGAAGGGCAATCCGGGTCGAAAGTATCCTCTGACGCAAGCTTCTTCCTTAGAAATGGGTGGATTGGAAATGCCCGGGAATATTTGCGAGCATTGATAAGGGATAAGAATTCTCCGCGATGGGAGCGGTTCGGGAACTGTTTTAGTTAGCGTGTTACGTGTATTAGTATGTTTATTGGGCATTGGCAGGGGAATGTAGGATTTGAGGGGAGTTGTAAGAACTTGTTTTTGACAGTATTTCTACTGAAGATATTGAAAGTTGAAATTTTAAATTGGAATTATTTTCCAAGGGTGCTCGTATCTTTCGACTTTTGCGATAGAGATTATAGAATTAACTGTAGGAAATGTGTAGGATTCAGTTGAGGAAGTAATTGTTGACGTTTCCAATAACGATTGTAGAATTGACTGTAGAATTCAATTGAGAAATCATTCAACTGGGAATAATTTTCAGTGAATATTTTAAAAGTTTTCCAGAAAAATAGATTTCACTAAGATAGAGCGTATTAAATCTGTTACTTAGGATTAACTAGGCTATTTCTAGGCGAGTTTCCGTGTTCAATTTGAAGAAGAATATTGTTCTCAAGGAGAAGATAGATTTAGATAGATAGATAGATAGAAGATAGATAGATAGAAGATAGATAGAAGATAGATTTCACCGAGATAAAGTGTTAAATCTACTACTTGAAATGAATTCTTTGCATTATTGAAAACTGTCTCACCCTATGCTTACATTGCTACACACAGATGAGACATCATTAGAGTCCTTAAAAGCGATTCCTATAAAGAATACCAGAATCCACTGAAAAAACTAACCTCCCTCCGTTTCCAAGATTCGAAAGAGAAACTCCTATCGACACGAGGCCAGTGGAATCCATGGTCCACCGGAATCCATTCGAAGCGTGATCATAATTACAGCGGGTTCCGTGCGAAACGCACGATCGCCGGCCGACTCATTTTCTAATGAAACTTCGTTCCCGCAGGAGGCGGCGGTAATTGTTTCTCGGCACGAGTTAAAACCCGCAGCGCAGCGGCGCGGCTCGCGAGACTTTCTTTCGAAACAATTGGAAGCGAACGTCGCGCTGAAAATGTGGAACGAGCTGATGGTTGCGTGCGAGCAATCTGCGTGTTCCCGGTCGATCTGGGTCGGCCCGGAATCACTGGAAACGTAATTCCAGGATACGCGTTCGACGCCCTTTCTCCCGCCATTTTCCCCGACCTCCTTTTTTTTCTAATCGCTCTAATGAAACAACACCGGTTTCCCAGTCTCCCTCTCTCTCTTTTTTTTCTTGCTCCTTTTTCTTCTTTCTTTCATTCCAAGCCACGGCTTCGCCACGGAGACGCAGCTTCGTTTTCTTTGTTGGAGCCCGCGAAACCGTTCTCCAGCCCTAACCTAACCTAGATTCGGCTCTCCGCGGAACGAGAACAACCCACATTCTATTCTTCCTAGAGACAGGACACGCCAGCGCCGCGTTTTCCAAGGAACAATTCGTCCGGATCCGAAATTCGTTGGACCGGGTTCGTCCTCGCGCACCCGGAAGTATGAACCTCTCGACCGGGAACAGTCCAGATGCAATTTGTCCCCGGATGTTCCCCTTGACGCACGGCGTCGCTGTTCTTCCGAAACGAAGATAATTTCGATTCTACCTTTCTTCGATTCGGTTCTGTAGTTGGCTCGTCTAGGCGCAATTTGTATAGGGATACCGGCTCCCCCGAAATTCAATTTATTTCCACGTACGGGACCCCCTAAATTCACTTTGTATCTGCATCGTTCGCCGGATAGAATTCGTCTCTAGACGGAGATTACCGTTGACTTCATTTATCCTTGAAGACTACTTCCCTTGACCCGACCCATCCTCATTCGCGGTTTCCCTAGGCGCAATTTATTCCTAGACATACATTACGCCACGCTCGATGTATCCCTAAAGGTGCTTCTCCCTAGACGCAATTTATCTTCGAATGTAGGTTACCCCGCGATCTATAAAAGTCGCTTCTGCCTCGTCTAATTTATCTCTGGCTACTGTTTCTCAGTCTACCCCTGAATATACCTATCCCCACGTGTAATCGATCTTCGTGAATTATAATCAATAATCTAGAATTCTGGCTTCGAAGCTCTCTTATGATTAATCCAACGTTAGAGTACTGTGCCGCTAGTGTACTACACCTAGAACGTTGTCCCCACTTTTTAAAACTACTTCGGTGAAATCTATTCTTCTCGAGAACTAAACATTCTTCTCCAAATTGGACACAGAAACTCTCCTAAAAATCTATTTTTCTTGTGAACTAATCATTCTTCTCCAAATTTGATACAGAAACTCGCCTAGAAATAGCCTAGTTAATCGCAAGTAACAAATCTAACATACTCTACTTCGGTTAAATGTATTCTTCTCGAGAACTAAACATTCTTCTCCAAATTTGACACAGAAGCTCGCTTAGAAATAGTGAATCCCAACTAACAAATATAACACACTCTAACAAACTCTATTTCCCAAAACTAAACATTCTTCCCGAAACGTAACACAGAAACTCTCCTAGTCAATTTCCCAGCAGACCCGAGTGCCTATTAATTCCCAGATCGATATCCCGGTTCCGAGGGTCTCGAGTGCGAACGGTCCTATTCGGATAAACGATCTCCGTTACCAAAGCGAGCGATCCGCAGGAACGTTCTCGGATCGAGTTCGGCCGTCGAACGTTCGTTTCGTCGAACCGCGAAAAAAGAAAGCGACCGGCTGGGGTCGTAAAAGCGTTTCGTTCCAGGCGGGACCGCGTGTCGCCGGGAGGACGCCGGGGGAGCGACTTTTTCCCTCGATCGGGCGTGAATATTCCGATACAGGTCGGTCGCGGGCGGAACGCGCCGTGGAAAATTTCGCTGGAAACGCGCGCGACGGTCGAAATAAAACGCTCGGCTCGTTTCCTTCATTTTTTTTTTCCCCCCGCATCGACCGCGTCGGTTTCCCGTTTCACCTTTTTAATGTTCCGGGACCGAGGGAACGCTTTGAACCGGTTCGGGATCGATAACTCGGCGAACGAAGTCGGCGGCTGGCTCGCCCGCTCGCTCGCTCGCGATCCCCTTCGGTAATTATCCCGCCCCCTATTATCTCGTTATTGAATTTAACGTTACAATCGAAGTCGACGCGAGCCGGCGAAGGACGGGACGAAAATAGAAGCCACCGAGGCGTGTCGGGAGATCGGGGGCATGGCTCGCGTCTCTCTTTGGGCTGGCGTTGCTTCGCGTTTAGGGAAATTGGATTTGTGCTTGACCGATTTGCTACGGCGCTGGCTGTACTCGATGGAGCTCGAAGGGCTGAAGGCGGACGCGGGATGAAAGACACTGTTTATGAGGCTCATTTCAACCGGAATCGAAGATTGCAGCGCTCGGGTTTTTAGGGGAGCGAGATTTTTTATGCGGCAAAGGTACCTTTTTAAGCATACGTCGATTTTTATGACGGTGATGTGGTATTGTAGTTTTAAGACAGTGGGGCAGCGAGTGTTCTGAGGGCCTCAGTCAGTCAGAGTTTACAATCAGATCAGAAACAGCATCAGTCACAGTTTAAAATCAGAACAGAAACAGCATCAGTCAGATTTTAATGTTTTGAAGACAGAGGCAACGAGAAAACATGTTGGTCAATGCAATTCGATTTCGGAAAGAATGTTAACACAAGAAACAATCAGCTAATTCTAGCATCGAACCACGTTACCCGAACCTAAAAAACCTCAACCGAGTTCCTTCCAGTCACGACCACAGGGCTTCGTGCGAAGACTACCCAACGGAAACCGTTGTACTGTAAATCAATTTACAACGTTGTGATCGAACGAGTAGCAACGTTTTCTTCCGTACGAATCGGTTACGTTTGAAGCTCGCTCCTGTCAGACGGAGAAATAAAAAGATATATATGAAAAGTAAAAGACTCCTTTATAAGTGGTTTACTTTCGAACCTTCTCGCGCCAGTTGCACGAGGGAATAATCGAAGAAGATCTAGAAGAAATATAGAAATAGGGGAAAGAGAGTAGAAGAATAAGCCAGTAGCTACTTTACCGATGTTCGAAGCTTCTCATACGAATAGCACAAGAGAAGAGAAAATATTTCTCCTTTATTTCTTTTATGTTTCAGTAGCTTCTATTCTATTCTCGGTCCCTTATTTCTCTTTTATTTCTTTTATTTACTTTATTCACTTTATTCGTTTCTTCTCTTGTATTAAGGGACAAAGAATAGAATAGGAGAGTAGCTACTTCATCAATGAGTCACAATCGAACCTTCTCACAGAAATGGCGCAAGAGAAAAACGAAAACAGAAAATATAAAAGAAATAAAAGACAAATAAGGGACCGAGAACAGAATAGGAGAGTAGCTACTTTACCAAGGGTTCAAATTTGAACCTTCTCACGGAAATGGCACAAGAGAAAATCGGAAACAGAAAATATAAGAGAAATAAAACAGAAATAAGGAATCGAGAATACAATAGGAGAGTAATTACTTTACTAGTGAATCACAATCGAACCTTCTCACAGAAATGGCGCAAGAGAAAAACGAAAACAGCAAATATAAGAGAAATAAGGGACTGTTATAGAATTGGAGAATAGCTACTTCACCAAAGGTTCAAATTTGAACCTTCTCACAGAAATGGCACAAAAGAAAATCGAAAACATAAAATATAAGAGAAATAAGGGACCGAGAATATAATAGAAAAGCAGCTACTTTCCCAATGGTTCACATCCGAACCTCCTCGCGCGAGTGGCGGAAGGGATAAAAAAAATCACGCATAAAAAAAATAAAACAAAAACACAGGAGAAAGGGAAGAATAGGGGAACAAAGGGAAGAGAAAGGGAGAGAGCGTCATCAGGGCTGGCCTGGTCCGCTGGATATCGGGAAGCGGTTCTCGAGGCACGCCGCGCCGGCTAGCAGAGAATTGGGGCTGCGAGCTCGCGCGCGAGAGAGCAGCAAGGGGTAGCACTGACACCGCGACCCAGATACCGGCCATTGTGCACCGTGTACTGTAAACTTGGATTGCGTCATCAGCCGCCCGGCACAGCCGCAATGTCGGGCTGCCGGATTCCGGCCGAGGCTGGCCCGAACCGACCGATCGTTTTTCGAGTGACGCAGTCGTCGCTGACGTTCTTCCGTCTCGCGCAACCCTCGGCGTCCTCGGCCAATTCTTGACCTATTTGCCAACCCCGCCTCCACCCCCTGGCCGACCTTTCCCGATAAATGGAGAGCGCTCCTTCTTTCTGGCCCGAAACACGTTCTTGGTTCGATGGTTTCTGCCTTGAACCGCGGTATTTTTGGTTTCTTCGTCGTACAGTGGTCGTGATGTTTTGACGAAGGTCTAGTCGCGATGACGTCTGCGCTAGTTGCTTAGTTGGTTAGTCGGTGGTTTTTACTTTTACGAGAATATGTTCTTGGTTCCATAGTTTTGGTGTTTTGTTGGTAGATTCATATTGGGTGATTCGATGAAGGCTTAGTTGCAATGATATGGAGTTTAGTTGCTTAGTTACTTGGTTGTTGCTTGCTATATTTAGTGGAACACGTCCTTGGTTCAATGATTTCTGCCTTGAACCGTGGTATTTTTGATTTCTTCGTCGTACAGTGGTCGCGGAAGCTTAGATGAAGATTTAATAGCGGTAATGTGTGCGCTAGTTGCTTAGTTGGTTAGTCGGTGGTTTTTACTTTTACGAGAATATGTTCTTCGTTCTATAGTTTGCACTTGGAATCGCAAGTTTCGGTGTTTTATTGGTAGATTCGTGTTAGGTGATTCGACGAAGTCTTAGTTGCAATGATATGCAGTCTAGTTGCTTAGTTATTCATACACTTTAAGCATAAGTATCGATCATAAGAATTTCCCACTGTTCAACAACAAGAACATCAAGTAAAAAGGCAAGAAACATACAGTCGATTACCATAATCAATTAAACAAGACGTTTCATCAATATTCATGAACTTAAAAAACACAGCGCACCCGAGTCATTGCAAATAATAATTTCCAACCTTTCACGAGCGTACACTTCGCGCGACGGAAGCTCGCGTGTCGTACGCGAAGGGACAAAAGAAGCACGCTGCACTCGATGTATCGACCATTCGGTCGGCCGCCATTTTGCCGATACGTTCCCCCAAAGTCCAATTCGTCCCGAGTTTGTCCATTCATCCTACTCGTCTTGCTGTCGACGGAGCTGCGAGTTCCGCCGGCCACTCGCGTCGGCGTAAATCGGCTCAATTTCAAGTTCACTAATGGCCGCGGTCACTGAGGAAAGAGATAAAGGGCGGTGGAACGGGGGAGGGTTGCATCCGCGGCGAAACGTCCAGTTTTCGACGGTTAAACGACTGCGAGGAGCGCGGCAGGGGCAGGGAAGGCTTTTAGGCGGGTCGTTAGCGTGGCTTCTCCGCACGGAATTTCGAATTTCGTCTAAATACAGGGTGTTCTGAACATTGCGAATCCTATGGGGGTGAAACGGTGACTCTTCTGTCCGCAGAGATACGTTAGACATGGTTTCTTGCAATTAAATTTTGAAACATGGAAAATAAAAATCGACAAGTCACCGTTTCCTTCAAAATTCGAATTTATCGTCTTTAAGGGTTGAAGGGGTTGCAGAATTTTAAAATTCCACGCTAGATTCGCGTTTAATTAACAATTCATTCTATTGTCCCTAGAAAACCATGTTTATGTTAATCGCGAAAATTGTAGTTTCAACCCTTTGTACTAGGGAGGTGACTCTCAGTCACTACTCGGTTGGATACAGTAAAATTATAAAGTTTCATGTTTAATACTAAACTTTCTGTAACGCATCATTATGTGAAATGTCAAAGTAAATTACTTTGTCCAATTTATCGATTAAATTATTTACATTAGTCGCAGCAAGCTTCGTCTATATTTTATCAGAGAGCGTTGAATATTTCTAGTAAAAAGCTTTCGAGTGCAAAGGGTTGAAGCCGAGTATTACAACACGTATTTAAAACAAAATCGACTTAAACTGTCCTTGAGTAATGTTCGAAACATTCGACATCCGTCAAACTGACGGTAAATCTACCCCTTTGCACTCGAGAGGTCTCTCAGTCACCACCTGATTTGATACAGCAAAACTATGAAGTTGAATATTATGATTTTAAATGAAACTTTGTATTGCTGAGTGAAATATTTAAATAAAACAGCTTTGCCGCTTAATTTATCTGTGAATTATCGTTAAATTAGATTCAAACCATGTCGTCTATGTTGAATATTTCCACTGAAAATATTTCGAGTGCAAAGGGCTAGTATTACCAATAAACTACTATTGCGTACATTGAAATTAGGTGTCACCGACAATTTTACAGTAGTCCACAGGATAAATATATAAGAAAACAAGACAAACCGACGATCTCCAAATTCAACGCTCAACAATCTCAAGCCATTCACCAGAAACCCGTAGAAGCGTCCGTCACAAGCTTCTACATTCTACGAAGCATTCTACCAGCGAGAAAGATTCATCCAGCAACGGCGAGGGATAAACGGAGCAGCCGTTGCGCGATCACCGGCAACAACGGCCGGCGCAATCGGGGATCCCGTAAACAAGAAAGCCCCGAGCGATCCCCAGCGCCCGCTATCCTCCGATATCGACGCAGGAGCGCGAACAAGGGCGAGGACTCGAGCGAAAGTACGCGAGCGGACGCGGGAACAGCGTCTCCTCGAGTGGAACACGAATCGCCGGGCTTCCGCGTTAAAGCGTGTCGGTCCCGCGCGAGAGGAGACCGTGGAGCGACGAGCAGAAAGGTCGGTGTAAGATGGGGAACGGCGAAGATGGTCGCTCGGACAAAGGCAAAGGGGCGACGGCGCGACAGGGGATGGGGGCTGAAGAATTACGTCGACGGAGGAAGGGGAACGGAGAGCCGCGAGGAAGCGAGAGGAGGCGTGCGGAGGAAACAAAAGGGGGTTGAAGGAGAAAAATAAAGACAGAAGGGTGTAGAATGGCGCGGCGGCGGGGGGATGAAAAAGGGGACGGGAGAGCGGGGAATTGCAAAGGGGCCGGCGAAGAAAGAATGGGAAAAGTTAAGGGATGGGGGAGAACGATTCCGTGCCGGGTAAAAAAGGAGTTTTCGGTCTCTTTAAATCGTTCCCGCGAATTCGAGCATTCGTTTCTATCCGCCGCCCCCGCCCCCGCCCCCTCCCCCGGGCGTCTTTCTTTACTCGGGGGCTGCTCTCCGTTTGTTCGACCGCGACGAGAGTAGTAAACACGGCCGCAACTTTCAGCCGAAAGTTCGGGGAGAGCCGAGGAGCTCGAGTCCCTTCGGTTTAATTCCGACCCTCTGATTTTTCTGGCCCTGTTTTGTTTCGAGACCGGCGCGCAGGTGAGCGTTCGGCTGCTTTCTGATGGATTGTTTCTGTTTTTTCGGTGGGGCTGTTTTATGGGTGTGTTGGGGATATTGGAATTGTAGATTGACGTGCAAGGGTTAACGCTAGATTTACGGACGTTTATTCTACACTTTGGTCTATTGTTCCTGCAGAGTTACGTGTTCGTTGATATAAATCGAGGGAATTGTAGCTGCGGAAGCAGAGTATTGCAACGCGTATTCGTACGCGTGAATCGAAATCGACTGAAACTATTACTGAATAATGATTAAAAAGTTCAATATCCGTCAAATTGACGGGTTCCGTGAATCTAGTGTTAAATACATATATTTATTCCTAGCTCTCGATTACTCAAGATCCACTCTTTCGTTATCTATGATATAGTAACACTATAATATTGTGGTTTCTGTGGCGTACGCAGTCCATAACGAACGCAGTGGAATTAATTCTAAGTCGTGAAAGTGAAAGCAATTCGAAATTGTTTCTGTTTTTTGGGTGGATGTGTTTCGTGGGTGCTTTGGAGATATTGGAGTTGTGTAGATTGACGTACAAGGGTTGATATTGTGGTTTCTGTGGCGTGTGAAGTCCTTGATGAAAATATTGGAACTAATTCTAAGTCGTGAAAGTGAAAGCAATTTGAAATATTGGAAATCGAACTTTCGAGTATAATTCGATTGATATCTCAACATGTAGCGTACCGGTAACGAGAAATCTCGTTTTTATATAAAGACACTTAGCTGTACAACTTAAGAAAGAAATATAAAATTTAATTTGAATCGATTATCTATTTAAAATATATTACATAACAATATGATATCTGAGTTTTTCTATGTTTATCGATATAAGTTGACCTCAGTGAAAATTGCCATCACAATTCAGTTTTCTGAAAATTATCCGGTACGCTGTTAATCAACGGACTGCTATGGTTTCTACGAGACAAATGTTTAAAAATCGTACATAATCACCAAGAAAATCGTATGGCAAGGTGTCAGTGCAATCTGCACAAAAGAAAACGCAAATCTATCCATCGCGAGGAGAACAGAAACAAACAAACGAAACACTTCGCCTCGAGTGCAAGGCTTCAATCGAGAATCCTCAATTTCGCCTGCGCGGCTTTGTCGCTCGCCGAAGACGGCGGTCGCGTTTAATTCTCGAGTAATTCTCGAATAATTCGAGGCGAGGGGGCACGGTATCTATTTTATTAGAGCGGCTGCTCGAAGAGACACGCGATCGATTGGAGGCTCGCTCGCGGATAAAAGAAGCCGGGACAGCGAAGTGGACGGGGCGCGGCGGCTCGACGGCGTATCGCCAAAGAATTCCAGCTAAATGAAACGTTTCTTCCCCCTTTATGCGCCCCCCTTTCTCCGGCGTTCCCCTTTGTTTTTCGTTTTTCCGGCAGCTTTCCGGATGGCTCCTTTGACCGCCGGTCGACGAGAAATCCCGGGCATCCGTCGATCGAACGGCGGCCACCGGGACGCTCGAAATGGATAAATAAACGAGCAAATGGAGTGAATGGGATCCGTTTCGCGGCCGGCAGCTGCTCAAAGAACTGCCGGGCATTCCCCCGGTATGCAAAGGGCGCGAGCCACGACCCTTGCCCGCGTTTCAATGGATCGCCGCGCCGCTGCGCGGATAACGAACAAGTCCGAGACGTTATTCTCAAAGCGGCCCACGGAATCCCTTTGAGCGCCGCGACGACGCGTCGCGGCCGGACGTCGCCGATGGCTGACCCGACCTCTCTGGCTCGGAGTTCAAATTTTCTTGAGTTCCGTGGAATGTTGGTCCACGGGATAGGTGAACGTTTGAGTTTGTGTGATGGGGAATAGATTGGGGGATTGGTTTCTTAGGTGATTCGTTTGAAGATGGTAATCAGGAATTTAAAAATGGAGGTTGTTTGAGTAATTAGTGAGATAGTATTGTTACTCTGTTATTGTACGCTGTATTTCCTATGGGGAATAGGTGTGGGAAGATTGGCTTCTTAGGTGATTCGTTTGGATCGAGATGGTAATCGGCAGAAACATAAATCAGTCGAGGTTATCCTAGTGATTAGCGAGATAACATTGTTACTTCTATTGTATTACTTGATCACTGCGATCACTTTATCATTAGTATAATTATTCTATTATCCATTATTATTCTAAATAATATTGTTCAATCAACAATCACTCCAACCATCAACTAGACTATCCCATAACTCTCAATCCCACAATTCCTAAAACCTTCACACTCCCCGCACAAAGCAAAGGCGACCATCTCAGATAAACAACACAACCACTTTCCAAATTCATCGCAATCTCTCCAACCCCTACCTCCCCAAGAATACTCTCAGTCTAAAGGTTCCAAAAAAAACACGGCCACCATAGAAAGATCCTCTCCAAGATATCAGGCGCGAAGATTTCCGCCATTCTCCGCTCCGTCGTCCGAGGCGCCGTCGGGTGTTCGTTTCCCAGGAAAAACGACCTCTCCCGACGCGGATCCGCTCGCGAGGAATAATCCCGGCTCGTGTCCGATCGGGAATTATGCTGCACTCCGCGCCGGTGCCGAAAGTTCCCGACTTGATATTCGAGTAAACTACTGCGAGCGCCCTCCCCTCGAGAGGACATCCCGGCGAGCGGTTCCCGCTAAAAGTGCCGTCGTCGACGTCGACGTCGTCGCAAATGGAAGGAAGGGGTTGAATTTTCCGAGTCACGAAATTTCTGGCTGGTCGGGGGCGGACGGAAGTTCCGGAAAGTGGTAATCTGGCCCGGGTCGCAGCGGCGCGACGCGAGCGCGGTCGGCGATCGCTCATCGTAATAAGATGGCGTGCGGCTCCCCTTGGAAACGGAAGGGTTAGGGGCCGGCCGCGCGGCGAGCATTAAGCCATTACGCGCACGACGAGATTTATTCCGCCGGCCGGCCACTCCATCCTTCCCTTTTTATGGTTTTATCTTCGGCCATCTTTCACGCGATCCTTCCGTTAATGGTTCGCTTAAATGTTTCTGTTGCGGAGGTCGGCGGGCCGAGGACGGGGGCAGGGTAATGAAAAAGTTTCAGTTGTCGCTTGATTCCCTCGTGCAACGTTGATTCATTTTCGCCGGCGGAGCGGGGCGCACTCGAGATTAGCATCGTTCCCGTGGAAGTTCGGGAACAGTGTTTCGCGGTGATTATTAACCTTCAATGCCGCCGTAAGCGGCACGCCAGTTTTACTTAGCGGCTGAACGTTGTTTCATGAGGCAGGAGTTGTTTGATTATTTTTAGTCAGCGTTTTGCTGGTGTTCTTGTGACAGTTGGAGTTGACGTGTTGAGTGTTGAGGTTTTTGGTGGTAGGAGATTTGAAGTTCTGGTGAGGGTTCTACGAAGTGATTTTCCTTTATTTTATTCGTCAGTTGCTAACCCCTTGCGTTGGAAATTAATTCCATTGATTAATTAATTAGAGATTTTTCGACGAATTTTGTTTCTACTTGTTTCAGCTGGACGATGTACATTAATCTCGTTTGCTAATCGTTCTGTGTAGAACGGTACATTTCGAAGCAATGCAGACGTAGTACTGTACGCGTCGATCGTTTCTTCAATTTCTCAGTTTCTCGTTTCTGTTTCCAGTATGTGGGGCAATTAAAATAAACACCAAGTCCGTAGTCGGGTTAAATATATTCATTAGGCGATTCATTCCTCAACTGCTTTCACAAAAACCAAAGACTATCTCCCAGGCCCCCAACTATCGACAAGCAAAAGGGCGAACCGCCTACGATTAACCCTTTGCACTCGGGAGGTGACTCTCAGTCACCGATTTCCTACAGTGAAGCTATAAAGATTCACATTCAATCTTATACTTCATACAACGCATCAATCTGAGAAATATTGACGTAAAACAGCGTTGTCCGTCAATTCGCGTGAATATCTCGTCGAGTTGGTTTCACAAAATGTCTTCATCTCATCAGGAAATGTTGAAATATTTCTAGTGAAAAACATCGGAGTGCAAAGGGTAAAAAGAGACACATCATCCGACCAGTTCACCTTTATTCAGCTAGTTATTCTAGTTATGGTAAAATCAGCGTTAAAAATTCATTCGGTCAAGAGCCGGGAGGATTTCATTGAGCGCCGAAGTGGAGGAGCAAAGGAGAAATCGCACGAGTAGAAGGGGCGAACGTGTTTACAATGTAACTGAACGTAAACGAGCAAGGTGGAAGGTAGAGTCGGCTCGGTTCCATTCGGTTAACGAAGCCATCGGAAATTTCACCGAAAAGCCGGTCGCTCCTCCTCGAGCCGTGTTCGCGGCCGCGTTCGTTACGAGACAGCGCGAGCGACGGCCGGATGAGCCGGCAAAAAGCGTTCACCTTTGATTTTTCGACGCGCGCCCGTTCCCGATACCCGCGCAAACGAGACGCCGGGAGTCGATACGCTTTGTGCGGCTCGGCGCGGCAGCGCGAGTCGCGCGAACAAACGGATCCACAAAGGAACAGCGAAATAAAAGTATCGCAGCGGAGGGAGCCGATTTTTCCGGGCGCTGCGGCGAATTCGGAGCGGAGTTTCCCGTTCGAGACTCTTCCGGGGACATTCGGGGGAGAGAGAACTCTGGGGATAAATTGGGAATAAATACTGATAGTTTATCAACGATGAAAGTACCGGAGAAATGAACCTTGTGCCTTCTTTCTGCGGTTGTTAACCCTTTGAACTCTGTAGGCTCCATATTGTATCAGTTACAGTGTTAAATATTTTAATGAATTTTAAAGAAACTACCCTAAAATCATTCGATTTTACACATCCAAATTTAGTACTAAGGAAAATAAAAGATCGAAGAAATGCTATAACAATTGGTTATTAATTACTTTGTTACACCTTCGTCTTAATTAGCTACTGCTAAGCTACTGAACCATCAAGCATCTAACCCTTTGAACTCTGTAAGCTCCATATTGCACCAGTTCTAATATTAAATATTTTGAATTCTAAGAAAACTACCTTAAGATTATTAGATCTTCCAAATATACAAAGTTTGCGCTGAGAAGGGAATTAAAGGTCTAAGAAACGTTATAATATTGTTAATTTTCAGTAGGACTACTATCGAAATTGGTATGAGTTTCTGACATATCACAAAACTATGTGGAGTGCTAAGGGTTAAAAAGATAACAGATGTTCCTCTGAAAAGTCGGAGAAATTGTAGCAATGCGCGAACTGAATTGGAAGTCGATTCGAGTCTGAATAGATCTCGGAGTTTCTATGGAGCAATTTCAGAAAGTCAACTCGTTTCAGCGCTGAGTATTGTTGTATTATTGAGAAATAGCTCTGGATCACCCTGTATAGAATTATTCTCCTCCTGTTTGTTCTTTCAATCAACATTATTGTTAATGTACCATTACTATTAATATATTTTTGCTCTTTTTATATTAGTACTTCATTTCTTTGGTGATAGAGAGTCGTGTGTTGGCCTTCATGGTATTAAGTTCTATTTTTACGTGTTGTCCATATTTTCTTTATCTCATTAAATACATATATATTCATACCTAATTCTCTTTTTACTGAAGATCCTTTTCAATATCTATAATAATAGTATCCCCACTATAAACTTGAGGACTCATCCGGGGTTACTATAATATTATATTCCACAACTTTTCGGCAAATCCAGTGGCGACTGAGAGGAGCCTATGCAAAGGGTTAAATGTCTTAAGTCGCTCAATGCGTTAATTCACCTTCGCCCCGTAGAATCCGCGTCACCGAATCCCGTCGCGCAACGGGAATCTCCGACTCCATAATCGTCGCGCCACTTGAGTCGGCTAAACGAAGCCGCAGCGCAACCTCGTTACACGTCGCGCGAACAGCGAGGACAAACGAAAGGTAAGAACGGTAAAAGGGGGGGCGGGGGTGGAGGAGAGAAACGGGTCTTTGATGGCGAAGTGGACAACGGTACACACGGGTCCTTAACAAGGGGACATTTAACGCGTGCCGTTCGCCGGAACAGTTTTCCCGGCGATGGTCTCTTTTCTTCGTCCGTTCCGCCTGTTTGGCCGGCCGGTAATCCGACGCGGAATCGCGCCGTGTAAACAGACCCGGGGGTGGGACCCGTGGCTCGAACCGTTCCCCGACAATGACATCCTCCTTTCCGAGTTGTTTGAGCAGCCGGTGGCTTCGAGTAAATTAAGGAGAGAGGGCCTTTCGCGGAATTACGGCGACGCAACCCCTTCCTCCTCCTCCTCCGCCGCCGCCGCCGCCGCCGCCATCGCCAGCTACGCAAACACTAGACGGCATTAGGCAAAGCTGGTAATAATTTCGCGTGGTGCTTGGATCTTTGGACGGCGAGTCCGCGCCATTGCGCCACCCCTGGCCCGGCGTGTGTTTAACGCTGGCGTAATTAACGCCGCTTAACTGCATGCAATATGTTCGTTTCACCCTCCCCGCCGCCGCTTCTGGGAGAATGGCGTTGTAGTACGAGAACGGTCTCGTAGAGAACTATTCCGGTGTTCTGTAGTTTCGATGCTTCGCCGTGGATCACCCTTAGAGCAGTTTGTGATTTATCGCGGACTTTGCGAGGGTTGTGTGCTTATTGATCGTGTTGCCAGGTTTCGCAGGGGTTTTTATGCGAGGATGTAGTATTTTGAATTACCCTGTAGAATATGGGATTGTGATCTGCTCGTGAATCAGACTGTACATTGATTATCGAAGTAAATGGATATTGCAGAGATAATTGTCTACGCGAAGATAGTGATATCTTTTTAATCGACGTGTATAGGCAGTACGCTATAGTTCATTCGTATCAAATTTGAAATCAATTCGTCAAATCGTCGAATGCGACGATGGGGCCGCGATTGTTTTAATCTGTTTATTCCAGCCTGCGATTGAATTGTTCCACGTGGTTACTGTTTCGCGTGTCACCCGGTGGATCGCGTCGAATCCCGAGGCAATGCGAATTCATCGGAAAATTCGTTGGCCGGCGATTTTTTCGAATATCTGTTCGCATGATTCTCGCCGCTGGTCGAAGGCTACGGTTCCGAACCATCGGAAAACGGTCTCGTTAATTGAGAATCCGGCCTCGGGCCAATTTTCCCATGTAAAACGCCCGCGGAGCCTGTTACGACACTTTTCGGTTTAATTAACGACGCGATCCCCCGGGTCTTGGCGATCGTTCCGGCGCGTCTCCGTCGCGTCGCGATTGTTATTCGCGCGGCCGAATAAATCTCCCCGCGATGAAACCGCGAAATTTATTGGTCCGCCGGTTATCGACGCCCCTTAAATATGTAAATGGCGGCGCGGCTCACGCCGATTCTGGTTTATGGATCGGGAGGGGAGAGGAGGGAGGACCGTTCGAACTGGTTTTCCAATTAAATTCTATTCTTTCCGTTGAATCGGGCTGGCCGGGCGGCCAGTCGAAACGCTTATCGAACGATATTTTACCCGAGAGCTGACCGGGAGCCTGTGCCAGGCAGTATAACGCTTTATTTCATGTCCGTTGCGCCCCGACAAAGACGTAAAGCTCGGGAATACAATATTCTAGCTCGGAGAGCACTCCAGACCGCGATTCGGTTTCATTTCGAGCGCATTAACTACGGTCGAAACAGTGAAAGAGAATCTAGATATCACGTGCAACGAGAGTACCAGAAATAACCATTCGTTACTCCCAACAGCGGCGCGGCGTAATGTATAGAGCATCTGACTACGAATCTTAAGGACTCCGGTTCGAGACTCAATGAATCGTGCGGGAAAAAAAAGTAGTTTCCCATTTTTCACGATTTTTCCTGAAGCTAAGTCACAGAAGTTCACCTCGGGATGCTCTTTGGAATGAAAAATTCTCCCTGGGTTTTTCCCCCTGGGAAAATATCCCCTAGAAAATATGGAAAAAAACGTGTCCATGGGAATTGTGGAGTAAAACAAAAGTAAAACGAGATTAGATAATATAAAAATAATATGTATACGTGTGTGTGTTTTTAGTGTATGAAACTGTGAAAGGGAAGGAAAACGAGGAATCATCGATAAAAGAAAAGGGGGATGTAGGAGAAGAGATGGTTGGGCATGTTGGGGACAGGGAGGAGAAAAGTTGGAAAGCGTCGAAAATCGGGGAAAAACAACCTCTTCTCCTCCACCCTCTTTCCGAAGGTTCTCTCCGGGTACGTCGAAAAGTAACCGAGCGTGGCCGGTTTCACAAAGAGCCCGGGACCGGATCGCGTGTAATTTAATTCGTGGTGTGCTTCCAAGCGGTGCCGTGGCACAGAGGGGGGGGGGGTTGCTTGGAGGTGTGTGCAGAGAGAGAAGAAGTTGGGGTTCGGGTGCAGAAATCCGGGGAGCACAGAGGGGAACGGAATAGAAAGAAGGGAAGAGGTTGAAGGAGAGAGAGAAAAGAGAGTCAATGAGTGAGAGAAAGGAGAGTAAAGAGAGAGTCAAATGAGTGAGAGAAAAAGAGAAAGAAGATAATGGAGTAGTGAGAGAGAGAGGAGAGAGAGTGAGAGAAAGAAGTCAATGAGAGAGAGAGAGAGAGGAGAGAAAGCGGGGGATGATGATGCAGATACAGAGAAGTTGGAGGATTTTCGTGTTGGTGGTGGTTGGTGTTGGTGGGTGTTTTAAGGTAGATGTCGTTGTCAAAGTGCACCTAGCCGAAAGACACATAACCACCCTTCTGCTGCGGCTGGTGAATCCCGTGCACCGTCATGATTTCGTTGGTGGTGGTGGGTGATATTGATCCACCCCCGGAGCGTGACCGGGGGGGTTTCCGCTAACTCTGTCTCTCCTCCTCTCTCTCTCTTTCTCTCCGCATCCCCGCGCGTGTTTGCGTCGGTGCATTCTCGCGGTGGCCCGCGTTCCTCTGGAAAAAACAGACCGTCTTTACTCGGTTCATCCACTTTCTGTCTCACGCGTTTATTCATGGGAGTTGCGTTTACACGGTCCCTGCTTCCATTTCCACGGATTCCCCCTTTCCCTCCCCGTGCCGTTGCTACCCCGTGATTTCCTTCTTTATCCGGGATCCCTATTCTGTATCCAGGATATTCTTCTTCCCCATTCTTCTTCGGTCCTCTTCAGAGCCGAGCCTCCGCGTCTTCGCCCGTTTCACGCTCCGCTGGTCTTTTCACTTAAACAGACACCTACCAGCTCCCCGTTCGTAACCGAATGTTATTGGCGGATTTATGACGGACCAGCTGTCTCATTAAGTCGTAAAACTAATTTATCTCGAGGAACAGTCGCACGGAGAACTTCTACGGCGACGAATTGGGGTTCAGAGACTCCTCTCTCTTGCTCTCTGCTCCCGTCACTCTGAAATCTGTTGGTTTACGATGTCGTACTTCTGGAAATCGCCCTTATTACACGAGGGCTTGCGTTGTTAGCCTGCACCTCGCGTGTTTGATTCGATCTCCGATCTAACCGTCACGGGACCGTCGCTCTTTCGCCGTTTCCCGTCACGTTTTTTTCGGTCGATCGACCGATCGTGGCGCAGACGTGACGGCAAATTGTGCGACGACGCCGCGCGTGTGTACACGTCGGTGTCTATCATCGAGTGTCAGGCAAGACGGGACTCGTGGAATATTCATGCAGGCCGCATTATGGCCGCTCGTTGGCAATAATATGACACAACTGCGCCACGCGTGCCGCTGACAGCCGGCTGGGTATTATGTATCTACGAGCGAGCGGATCTTTGAGACCGTCCCGTTCAAAACAAAATTCTGCGGGACGCTAGCGTGACGTGAGAATTACTAGTGATTCTCGAGTGAACGAGTTCTTGTAACGCTCGGAGAAAGTCATCGGGAATACTGTTAGTCTCGCGTTTAGTATTCCGAAAGGGAAGCTCTCTCTTTTAACTCCTCGCTTTGTACGATCGGGATTCGAGTGGAATTGAATTCATGTTGAATTTAAAAACGAAGATATTCTTCGGCTCGCTTCGGGTGAAGGGAAATGTTGGATATTAAATATTTAACGCGAAGCTCGAGAATATCTTCGCGGTTAGACTCAGTGTACATCCAATTTCGCCGCGTTACAATCTCAAATATTTTCATTCAGTATCTAATATTGGGTGGATATTAAATTCGAATGGTTTATGGTTGTAGATGTTCCGAGTTCGGAACTGTTGAACTTGAAAATATTGGACTTTTACATCGAATGTGTGTCTATGATAAGTTTATGTATCGTTCGGAAGCAAAAGATTTTTAACGCTGATCGTACCACGTCTTTTTATAACGAATCATACTTGGATGTGACTCTCAGTCACTTACGAGACTAAAAGAAATGATTCAAATGTTACTAATTGTGTTTATAGGTCCCAAATTTTAAAAGCTCAAAGAAACTTTTGGAAATGAAATATGAAATAATGAAAAAAATTTCAATAAAAAGTTCAAATGTGACTCAAAGTCACTTATGAGAATAAAAGGAATGATTCAAATGTTACTGTTTTTCTTTATAGGGCCCAAATGTTGAAAACCCAAAGAAACTTTTGGAAATGCAATATGAAATAATGAAAAGATTTAAGTAAAAAGTTCAAATATCACTGAAAGTCAGATCGTGGTCCGATTAGGGTTAAAGTAAAATTGATGCAATAATAATCACGTTGCGAATAGACGTCGAACGCGGTATTCAACTGTCAAGAAACGTTGATTCAACGCTCGCCAATCCACCGTAACAGAGGTCCCGATCAAGCCACACGAACCCTCGAATCATCAGCGTCGGCGATAAGCGAACATCAGCATGTCCGACCGCAAACATCCGAAACTACTTGGCGGGCCGATCGTCTGACCGTGGTCCGACCAAAATCGTCCGATTCCACTGATTCGGGCTTCGAAGCGAGATTCGATCTGCAGGAGCGGAATGCGCTCAAGCATTCAATAATCTCGACGAATCAGGATTCGCGTTTGGCCACCTGTGATGCTTGTTTGCTTCGACGATACTCTGTCTGATGGGGCTCCAACATTTTCGCTCGTCTACGCCACATTAAGAGAAGAACAATCGAGTTCTCTTAGAAGCCAATGCCATAAAGTCGGTTTTTTCATATTTTCAGATTCTAAACTTCAATGGAATAAATAATATTCTTTCCAGTTATTTCTGTAGCTTCTGAATATGTGTAATCAATTCAGAAACTATTTCATTAATTTTCTCTATTTTTTCTAATTCGCATACGTCGAATCTCACGTGATTTAAACAATTTTTTGAAATTTATAGAGGTGTCTCTGGAAATATTTATAATACATTCTTTCTTTTCATCGATATGTAGGAAATACAGTGGTTTTAGATACTAGTAGTATCTAAATACCGTAATTACTACATCCATAATATACTACGTGCAGTACCACGTAAACACCGTAATTACTATATCTATAATACACTACATCCACTATCACATAAACCCCATGATACTACATCTATAATACACCACACGCAGTACCACATAAACACTACAATAGCGCACACCATATACTATTTGCAGTTGGACACTCTCGCCCTGTCCCTTCAGCTGCCCTCCAGCAACCCTTCGATTTTTTCCATTGCGCCGCACTCCCCGATGCAATATCCGATCTTCCCCGGATCCCATTCAAGCGAACGCCGCGGCGTTAATCAAATTTTCCCGCGGTCGGCGAGAGCCCAGCTCCCGCTGCCAAGTTTCGTGATTCTAATCCGGTATTTCCATTAGCCGCCGCGCCAGCAAACTCTTCGGGGCGTCGAAATAATCCTTGAACCGCGAGCTCGCGGCTCGCTTGGAATCGATCTATCGCTCGAACGACAGAAGGACACGTAAAGAGAGAGAGAGAGAGAGAGAGAGAGAGTCAGGCCTGTTGTCTTCGTTAATGACTGGGTAATACGGGCACAATACGACTCCACGGAACTTGCGAGTAATTTAAGGGAGCACGCTCAACCGTGGATACAGTTGAACTCGCGGCTGTGGGAGCAACTTCGAGGAGGGATTATTGTTACTGGTCGTGTCGGGTTCACTGGGAATGCTTTCGATGTTCTACTTTTTTAGTGAAATAGGGGAAGAGAAGTTTGCTTTGGTGTTCTGCTTTTTTGGTGAAACGGGGGGAAATTTGCTTTGATGCAAGAAATTTGAGAAAGAGATTGTACGAGGTAAAATAAAAATTTGTACAAGTGAATGGTTCCTTTGGAACAATCTTTATATTATCGGGAATGTTAAGTAGTTGGTTAGTTTTGTATGGAATTTGCCTTTGCACTCGAAAGGTGACTCTCAGTGACCATTTAATTTGATATAAAATTACGAAGTGTTATGTATAATATTAAGTTTTGTATGATGCATCAGCATGTGGAATATTTCTATAAAATAGCTTTGTTCCTTAATTGACGCAGGTTTCCCCATTAGTTTGTTTCAAATAGTATCGTCTGTCTCATCGGAGTGTCGAATGTTTGGAATTTGAAACTTGACACTGTAAATTTGAAATTGGAAACTGTAAATTTAAAATTTGATATTTTCGCTAGGTATCACAACATACCTAACGTTCTCTAAATCAAGAATCCACACCACTCAATTCACCAAATTCACAAACACCTAAACTTAAGAAACTATAGCCTCCCATTCACGATTAACAAAGCCAAATAAAAGTTCCCTTAAAAGTGAACGCACCCTCTCGCCAATGCATCCCCGGTATACAGGTTTATAGATCCTGCCAACTGGCTGCAGGAAAAATGGGCGTCCAAATAATTATTCAAATCCGTTCCCGGGCCAATGATAATTATTTTAACGGACGAGGGAAGTTCCGAGCCAAGAAGAAGGCGCGAGACGTGTCAGGGTGTGGGAGGAGCTAGCTTTCACGGGTCCGTGATATTTATTGGGGAAAGTTTAACGGCCTCGGCAAAAAAATGGGGTCCGCGACGTCCGCGGAAGAGGCGCAGCGAATATTGAAACCCGTTTCTCGCCGTAAATCCGACGGCACGGTTATACCCCACTTACTAGAAATTAAAGAGAAAGGTCGTCGTCGTTCCCTCTGTTCCAGCGAACTCCTCGAAAAGTTCAATTAATTTCTCGCGATTAAGGAATCCTACGGGCACCGGGGATCCTTCGAGTAGCCATTTTGTCGGCGAAAACGCCCGTGCCGCGCGGACAATGGCGCAAACGCTTGTTCCCAGAAAATAAATTTTTCGAATTCTCTGTATTCTCCGAGAATACTTACTAGAAATTAAAGAGAAAGGTCGTTGCTCCCTCTGTTCCAGCGAACTCGAAAAGTTCAATTAATTTCTCGCGATTAAGGAATCCTACGGGCACCGGGGATCCTCCGAGTAGCCATTTTGTCGGCGAAAACGCCCGTGCCGCGCGGACAATGGCGCAAACGCTTGTTCCCAGAAAATAAATTTTTCGAATTCTCTGTATTCTCCGAGAATACTTACTAGAAATTAAAGAGAAAGGTCGTTGCTCCCTCTGTTCCAGCGAACTCGAAAAGTTCAATTAATTTCTCGCGATTAAGGAATCCTACGGGCACCGGGGATCCTCCGAGTAGCCATTTTGTCGGCGAAAACGCCCGTGCCGCGCGGACAATAGCGCAAACGCTTGTTTCCAGAAAATAAATTTTTCGAATTCTCTGTATTGTCATTTGATTCGATGTATTCTCCGAGCGTCCATTGTCGAAAATGGTAAACCAGTATGAAATGCCATCGCCGTTCGATACACACCGGCGTCCCCGCAGTATTTTAAACGACATTGATCGAAACGTCGATGACGAATAACTTGCGCAGCATTGAAAATGCAATTGCTGAATGCATTCCGCTGCTTCAGTGTTCTTTATTGCGCGATAATTGAACGTTAAAGCGACGTCGCGTGAAATGCACGAATTACCGGGAACGGAAGGGACGCTGCATGCAGTCGGAGACGATTTTAGTTACTGCGGATCGATGCTTCTCGGTGGTAATTGAATTTCAACGTTGATCTCGAAAGATGCCTCTCCGTTCCCGTTTCGATCTTCCACGTTTCTCATTTAAGAATTTCACGTTTCACGTTTGTAATCACGTAACCGGGTTCCCGAGAATTCAGTTTGAATCTCTAACGATGGTTAATAATGAACAATTAACCTTTTGACTGCTGTTGGCTCAAGGCGCTTAGAAATATTAGATTATTAGCTACATCCTGAAAACCGTGAATGTTAATATTAGATTTCTAGTATATACACTAACAATTCAATACGGAAAAATACAAACATCGCTTCGATGCAGTAGATTTCAGTTTTGATCATTTGAACATACCTTCTCAGAAACGCTGTTAATTAAAGGCGCTTAGAAATATTATTAGATTATTAGCTACATCCTTAGAAATATTATTAGATTATTAGCTACATCCTTAGAAATATTATTAGATTATTAGCTACATCCTTAGAAATATTATTAGATTATTAGCTACATCCTTAGAAATATTATTAGATTATTAAATACATTCTAAAAACCCGTGAATGTTAATGTTAGATTCCTAGTATATACACTAACAATTCAATACGGAAAAATACAAACATCGCTTCGATGCCGTAGATTTCAGTTTTGATCATTTAGAAATACCTTCTCAGAAACGCTCTCAAACTCTATCGTAGCGAAACGGTTAATAAACCCGCGGTTCTATAAAGGAGAAGATAAAACTGCTGTTCGTTTTATCGGTTGCACAAGACGCTCCGAAAAATTGCCCGAAGCGATCCAATGGGTTAATAAGAGGAGAAGATTGGATCAGAATAAAGAAGGAAATTGTTCTGGAATTTACAGTGTTCTTCGTGGGTGGGAGCTCTTCAATTCCACCGCGGCGGATAAAGATCAGCGTCTTATTAGCAGTAACGGCGCGAGGTAACTCACACGGGATTATTCGGCGTCTGGGGCCGCGCATCGACCGCACGCTCGCATAAATCACGTAGAATCACACGGCCGTTAAGCAACCTCTCGCCCTTCCTCGGCCCCCTTAGCCAAACACGCTAATTCTCGGACCGTTTCTAATATACACGAACCGTCCCGACAAACGGAAACCCGCTAATCCCTTAATTATCCGGCTCGATATCGCGCAGCAATCAACGCTAATAACTCGAGCGTCGTCTCTCGATGCTCCTACCGGCGACTTGAGTTAGCTGCCCGTCGGACGTCTAACATTTTAACCCTTTGCCGACGAATGTCGACACTTCGGCGTCATGAAATTTTCGTGTTATGAGTCGCAAACAAATGATCGAATTGCTGAAACGGTAAGAGGTCGACACGTAGTTTCTGTTCTTCCTATTATTTAAGCAATCGATGTATCATTTGGCTTCATCTGCTGAAGGTTTTATATACTTCAAAGAATATTTGAGTATATAATTATAAGAGTACTTTGAATAATGTCAATTTCAAGGGAACGTCATTACCAGCGAAAAAATTTGAGGTTAGGTCGAACCTTCTTGATAACTCGAAATCTCAACTATTTTTGAACATTTTGTTTAACAGTCTATATAGTTTGTATTATACATTGTATTTGTTTTATATAGTCTCTATTTTATTTATTATTGAATATAATAAATGAAGATCGAAGGAACATTACTTTTATCGAACGTACTCTATTCTTTATCAAACATACTTTTAATGTAACGGAATATGTTGGCAATAGTTTAACCGGAACAGTTTAGTTGCAGGCGTTTAGATAGCAATGCAAATGATTGGGAAGTTTACACGGCGAGCGCGGGGACTGTAATGGCGCCGCTGGAAATTGGGTCGTAGGAAAATGGCGGCGACTGTGATCGCGGAATTCGGGAAGGGATTTTTACGGTTTAATGTGGCGAGAAATAAATGGCCGGGGACCAGGGCGGCGCTGGGCTGATGGGAATCGTTGAGTGGGAATTTACGTTTATGATTTTCGTTCGTCGCGCTTGTTTCGTTGCGTTTTAGTTAAAGATTCTTCGCGAAGATCTCGCTGTCGCTGGAAAATACAAAAATAAAAGTCGCGTGTAAATAATTGCGCGGAAAATTGACAGAGGATCTTCCACGAGAGAATAAATAACGCGCAGCCGAAGATGAATTTAATCAAATGAAATTTGTTTTCGGCAAATGCGGGAATGAAAATGAATAAACAAATACTTGCTACCGGAAAATCTTGCATCGCAAAATAAACTCGCAACCTCGCTTTAAAACTGCGGATTCAAAGTAAATATTATTCATTAATCAATGATTACATTTAAAAGCGAACATAGACACAGAATACGCCTAGAATTTGTTTCTGCAATAAATTATTAACGACAATGTACTTGAATTGATGAGCGTCGAGAAAGAAATCAATCAAGATCGGAATGGATGTATTTGAGTGTGTGAATGATATATTGATGAGTGATGACTGCGTGCGCAATAGATGAATGACGCGACTGTGCGCCTTTTGAATGAATGTTCATTGGAATATTCTAGATTATATCGATTTTCTCTATACGTTAATAACGTTCGTTTTTTATGAATCTAGAATATTCCAAATATATGTGAAGTTAACCCTTTGCACTCGAAGGGCGCATTACAGTAATTACATTACAGTTGATACAGTGTATCAACACATAAAACATCCAAGTAAAATAGTTCTCTCTTAATTCATATAAGATAATCAATTGTGATAGTTGCGAAAAATATCGTTAACACTTAGTCAGAAAGTAATGAACATTTTCAATGAAAAATATTGTCGAGTGCAAAGGGTTAATGGTAATGAAAGAATGTTCTAAGTGTGTGTGAGACAAGAGCATCCGAGTATATAAATAGTCTGTGCGTTTGATTTAGTTTTGTGAGTTGTCAAGAAACAATTACACTGTTAATAAAATTCTCCTCCTACGAGATAAATCTAACGAAGTGAAATTTCTGTTCGAACCGTCTCAAAAATCCAACGAGCTTCCAAAGTTTTCCCAACACATTTCGCTCGCTTATCTCTGTAACAGTAACGAGCGCGAATTGTCTCCCGGTATAAAATCCGGACAGCCAGATAAGAATATAAACGCGTCCCGCGAAACTTGGTCCCGAACCCGCGGGGATTTCGGATAACCGAACTTTCGACGGAACTGATTTAATTGCGGCCCGAGCGCTGCGCACGGTCGCTAACTTGACCGCGAACGTCGGGTTACGAGCTGCGAGCAAAGTTGCGAACGAGTTCCCCGGCAAATTTTCCCACGGCGCGCGGAATATCATTACTTTATTACCCCTTTAGTTTAATATCTTGCCGGCGAAAACAATTCGGATACGATCCCCTCGGACCAGCCAATTACATTCGCGGGGTATCGTTGGAAATTTCGAAGAACAGCCTCGTTAGTTCCCTGCTCGTTAGCGGTTCGACTCCGTCGAAATTCGAGTAACTCGAAGCATGCTCCCTGCAACTTTTCAAAAATCCCTGAGGATAACTCACTTATTTCTTCTTCATCTATCGATGGGCAACACACTGATCAGCTTAATTAAATTTCCTGAGAAGTTCCAAGCTTCCGAAGACTAATCACTTCGGAATTACTTGATTCAATTCTAGCTTATACGGCGCTCTATTATCAACATTTCATTTAAGACAATTTTAAGAACAAACTCCAATTATAACAATTAGAATATTACAAATAATTCTATGGAAAGCGCATAGTCGCTGCAATCAATCTAAACTACCTCAACGTGCCCTATATTCTCGAAATAACCAAACTTCAGCCTAATTTCTCGCTAATCCCGATTAAACTCTAATTACATTTACCGTCAACGTTGACCTCTCACACTGAATTCACCGTCGATGTCCTGAAATCTAGTTTTACCGGTCGAATTCTTGAAAATGCAGAAAATCTGATTGAAATGGCAGTTCTCTCGAATCCAGGCGCGATTACTCGGCTCGAAGACGTCCTCCTGAGGCGCACTTAAGCAGGTGATATCCCGTTGATACGAACGGACGTAAGTTGTCTCGCATTACCGGGGCATGCGCCTCTGGTAATAGCGCGACGTTAACAACGCGCCGCTAAAGATCGCGTAACCGTAGACGTAATTCCGGCGGCGGAGGCGCGCCGGCTCGTTTCCAAATGCATGAATCAATTACAGTCACCGGCGGGGCGTTCGTTGCCATTACCGCATCCATCGGCTCGCATTTTCCACCCAGGCGCAACGAGAATTCAGCTCCTGAATTAGCTGCGAGCTATTTGCCCATCGACGGCCCACCGATTTATTTAACCCTAATCGGACCACCATGTGACTTCGAATCAAATTTTTTGATTGTTTCGTATTGCATTTCCACAAGTTTCTTTGGGCTTTCAAAATTTGAGCCCTATAAACGAAAACAATAAAATTTGAATTATTCCTTTTATTCTCATCACTGAGAGGTTAAGTTGTGTGTACGAGTTGGGACGATAATGATGTTAACACTAGAACTACTACTCTAAGAATACAAGAAATTTCGATCGAGTTATGATTCAATTAGCGTATTACTAAATCAATTTCTTTGGTAATTTCGCAGAGAAGCATCTTCTCAATCACTGTCAAAGAAGAAATTTGCTAATTCCACTGTTGATATAATTATTGAGACTGTAGGAAGGCTTCTATGAGAAATTGTTTGAAAAAACAACATTTTAATCAGTCCTTTTATTCTCACAAGTGACTTCGAGTCACATCGTATAATTCGTCAAAAAAACACGTGCACGATTATAATTACGAAAAATCCAAAGAGATTTCATTCGATCTACTCTGAATTTTACAGCTCTGAAAGGAGAATAGGCTCTCTATAAGCAATCTCTAGCGCAATGAATTAAACAAACAACGTTTATAGTCAGTAAAGACAGATGCTTTCGAAAGGAATGTCGAATGTTCACAAATGTACGATCGATTTCCGTTCGTGTCGCCTGGGAAACCCGAAATCTCGGGTCCCCGGAGATCGAGGTACTCAGACAGACCTCCTCGCGGTTTAAACTCTTCACTTCCGGTGAATTTCTCGCGTGACACCGCGCCTGGTCCCGTGCACTTTGAATCTTAATGGCTCGATCTGTATTCACAACGAGGGGATGAATTTTTCATCGGCGCGAGGGGAGGCAACGCGCGAACACCGTCCCGACGCTTCGACCACGAAAATGACCGATGACGGGACGTCGCGCGTCGCCTTCCGGTTCCGTCGCGTCGACCTTGAGATGATTTTTCGACCGTCGGTGGCCGAATGTCACGGTGAATGAAACTCGAAGAAATAAGTTTCCTATTAGAACGTGTCTTTGTTTTCTTCAATTTATCGTCGCCATTTTGTCGGCAGTGTTGTTATAATATTTCAATTTTGTTTAGGATTTTGGGTATAATGTTTACAGACAAGTTTGGTGAAATAGATTCTTTAATGGAGTGGATCTTAATTTGGTGTTTGAATTTATTGTCGCCATTTTGTCGGAAGTGTTATATTGATTTCAATTTTATTTAGGTTTTTCGGTGTTTACTGACAAGTTTGGTGAAATAGATTCTTTAATCGAGTGGATGTTTTTGATGTTTGAATTTGTTGTCGCCATTGTGTCGGCAGTGTTGTTATAATATTTCAATTTTGTTTAGGTTTATCGGTGTATTTTTACTGACAAGTTTAGTGAAATAGATTCTTTAATCAAGTGGATGTTTCTTTGATGTTTGAATTTGTTGTCGCCATTTTGTCGAAAGCGTTATAATATTGATTTCAATTTCATTTAAGTTTTTCGGTGTACTGTTTGCTGAAAAGTTTAGTGAAATCGATTCATTCTTTGATGTTTGAATTTATCGTCGTCATTTTGTCGGAAGCGTTGTTCCAATATTAATTTCAATTTCATTTCAATCTTCGGCGTAATATTCAGTCGAATGGTTCCAGATTTATCACAGAGAAAGTGGAAATTATCGGTAAACTTTTTCGTATCACTCTGTAAATAAGTAGAACATACATGCACGAAACTGTACATTGTAAATCTTTGCTCCAAGCATGCTCATTATTGCCAAACAAATATACACTCTCCTGCGCGAAGTGTATAATGTTCCCGAATGTTTCATTCGATGAACAGTAATTAAATCACCCTGTACACACTATTTTTCGTAAACATAAGGGGGCAGAATAATAGTGGCACAGGAGGCACGTAAACAGGGGGAAGGGGGAAATACGAACGAATAATTACAAACCGAGGAAGAATTAAATATGGAGATATGGGCGGGCACAAAAACGAAAGAGAATACAGGAGTTAATTAATTACACGTGATACGCAAGCGTGAAAATGTTAATCAAGACGCGCCGAGTCGTTATAAATTATTCTTCCGTGGACATACAATTTTGTAATTCATTAACGAACAGCGTAAAGAGCGAACGAAATTTACTTCCGTCGATGAAACGGGAAACGCGACGGCTGACGGATCGAATGAATAAAATAAAACGAAAAAAAAACGGCGGGGAATGGAGAAACGTGGGAAAGAAGCCGCAAATATTTGTTTCATCAGCGTTACTCGCCGCAATCTGTAAAATAATCCCCTAATTACGAGCGGTGCCACCGGAATCCGGGCCACTTTGTTTGATTACATTCAATGCCACTTCCGGGATCAAAATATCAGAACTTCGGGCGAAGTTCTCGCCGTTCCGTCGTTCGGTTAAGTAAATTTATAATACGACGGTGTTCCCTCGGGATCGCTCGTCTAAAGTACCTGTCTCACGGAATAAGATATTCTTCGTTAAGAAAGAATTAACGCTAGAGCTACCGAGCATTTAATACGATTAATATGCAATTCTATAAAAATTGTAACAATAGATTATTTTCAGTCTCTTCAGACATTCATTATAGCAGTCGAGTGGAACTATTTATTTTCAAAATCATTTCGAATATTCAATGCTTCGAAGATATCAATAATTGCTAAACAAAAAAATCATTTTGACTGGGACGGTAGTTCTAGTGTTAATCTAACGTGTTTCTAACGTTTTAATATCAAAATTCCCCAAATTGTTTTCTCTATTTTATATAGGATTTTATATATAATAATATTATTTTATCTTTAGGATTCATTAAAATATTTAATATTCTAACTGGTGCAATATCGGAGCCTACAGAAACTGAAAATAATCTATTGTTACAATTTTTATAAGAATTGCATAGTAATCGTATTAAATGCTCAGTAGTTCTAGTGTTAAGAATTCACATTAGAATTCTCGGTTCTTGACACACTAATTTCCGCCATGAACAAACATGTTTCTAAGAACGATAGAATAAGTTGAACTAAACGTCAGTGAATCTAGTGTTAATGAACAGAATTTTAGTTTCATCATTAGCGTGCCGATTGTTTGGAAATGCCCATTGCAACGGCTGTAAATCTATACCTGAACTGTAATTTTTCATTCAAGTATCTACTGAAATTTTCCCGATTCGGCGGAAATTGATCTCGGTTTATTAGGCTCGTTTTAATTAACGTTCGAAGCTGTCTTCGGGGACTCAGTTTCGGCTGACGGCTTATCAGGCGCCGGCATTATGCGAAGAGAATTCAGATGTCGGTTGGAAACTGCATAGGAAACGTCTCCGTCTAGCCAGAGCCGGATCGCAACGCATGCTAATGGTTTATCGGCCGAAATATGCGCCGGTAATTTGAATAATCGCATATTCATGCGTGAATTCGTGAAAGTTTTGATAGCGGCTGTCCAATTCCAGACGATCCGGCGAATAATCGGCCGGAATTTTTCATTTGTTTCGTATTCCGGAGGAAACTTCGCTCGGACTCGTCCGGAACTGTCCGGATTATAACGATAACGGCCGCTTAATCTCGTTAAGGGTCGTTGATACTTCTGGGTCGTGACCTAATATCGAGGCATTACCGTCTTGCGATATAAATCACCGGCATTCGTCCTTTCATTCAAGTCTCTAAGATTAATGATTGATATCGAGGCATCGCCGTCTTGCAATATAAATCACAAGCGTTCCTCCTTTCATAAGATTCCGAGATTAAACGGAGATTCATCAGAGTTGCGCGGAATTTGTACTGCTCGAGCAACTCGGAGGTACGGTAATGCCTCGCTACTGGTTCGTGTAATGGACTCTTCCATCGGGTAACGACTTACGAATCTCAATCTTCCATGGAAATTCATTTTCTACGACTCGGTCGCAACCTCTGCAACCAATTCCGCTGTTCAATTAGGATTAATTCGATTCTCCGAGATAATATCAACCAATTTACTACTCGTAGTACGGTAATACTTCGTTACTCTCGACAGATTTTCCCACTAACCAACTATCGAATCCAACGCATTCACCCTGCAATTGATAATAATTCACTTTCCCAATTCCCCATCAAGACCTTTCAAATTCATTCCACGGTAATGCTTCGCTACTAGTCCTCTCAACAAATTCTCCCACTATCCAACCCAACAAATTCCTTGATATTAATTCACTTTCCCAATTCCCATCAATACCTCCCAAAATCCTTCCACAGTAACGCTTCACTACTAGTCCTCTCAAAACACTCTTCCAAACAACTACCCCGACACCTTCGATCTCCAATTCAAATGAATTCACCTTCACCAACCCCCATCGAGACGTCCCAAAATCCTTCCACAGTAATGCCTCGCTACTAGTCCTCTCAACAAATTCTCCCACCAACTATCCAACCCAACAAATTCCTTGATATTAATTCACTCTCCCAATTCCCATCAATACCTCCCAAAATCCTTCCACGGTAATGCCTCGCTACTAGTCCTCTCAAAACACTCGCTCCCCAAACAACTACTCCCCCGACACCTTCGATCTCCAATTCAAATGAATCCACCTTCGCGAACCCGCATCGAGAATTTCCTAAATCTTTCGACGGTAACGCCTCGGTGCCGGTCCGTCCCACAAATAACAGCCCGCACCGCCGCGGGCGACGCGTCCTCTGTGATCCGAGGGGATGTCGTCGGACAGGTGTTGCGCGTTCGATCATCATATCGCGTTCCCCAAAGGGAAAAAGGTGGATGGGATAGGCGGAGGCGGCGAGCGGCGGCCGGCGCGAGCCTGGATGCGACGCAACGAGCAAACAAAGACGCGAAAGCCGCAGGAAATTGCTTTCGGGCGTGCCCCGGCTCCCTGGAACCCGTCGAATCTCCGGCCGCGGTTGTCTGCGTGCAGGCGAACACACGCGCGCGCAAACAGGGAAGCCCGGGAATTTTCGCGCACCGATACCGCTCGCGAAACTTCAACTTGTTCCGCTCGGCGGCGGTTCCGCGTCCGCCCCCGCGCGTTCCGCTGGCAGTCCGGGGCCGCTGTCCCGTTGCTCCACTTTTTCGATGTCGATCTTTCACTTTAACCGGCTCCTTTGGTCCCCTTCGAACGGAGAGCGTGTGATTCCGAGAAGAACCGAGCTTTGCACTTTACCGTCCGGATGACTTTGACGGACAAAGGGATCGAGTTGCGTTTTCTTTGTATCGCGGAATTTCTTGGTGACGTTTGATTAATGGGAGGCTTTGGAGGTAGGAAAGGGAGGGAGGGAATCGAGATACTTTTTAAGCGCGATTTTTGAATTAGGACACATTCGGTAGATGGGATAACAGGAGTTAACCCTTTGCACTCGGATGTGTGTTACTAGGAATGTTTAAGATTCCTTTACGAGGCGAAGACGATCTTTGAGACTAACTCGAAGAGAAATCACCAGTACATTGAGGAAAGCTGTTTTCCAATGTTTCACGTATCGAGATTATACAAAGTTTTAAATATCACATTCTAGTTTCACTGTGTCAAATCGAGTGACAGAGTCATCTCGAGCGCAAAGGGTTAATACGGTTCTGGAATGGAGTGCTCGATTGAAATTTGAAATTAGACATGATTAAAGGTAATTGCAATGTACTTTGGTTTCGGTGTTTATTTATAGAACGTGTTTCTATCGCTTCCGTAGCAGTCGCATCTATTACGGCCGCCATCTTAGAAACAATTGGCACGAAGCTGTGCCGAATTCAAAGAGAAGACGCCGTTGATCAAGAGGAAAATTAACGTTACGCCGATGCGCGTCTCGTTTTAATGAGATTGCCGCTGGCCATTGTTCGGCGCTCTGAATTTTTCATTCCCGAGGGACACATTTACAGTTGTAATTAACGGCGGACTACTCGAGTTACATTAGCAAGGAAAGTTTGATTACGCCGCGTCCCCTGTCTAGTTGTCTCTGCGTTTGAATGAGCGAAGTAAGACGATACCGCGGAGCTGCGGTGGGCTCTCGGCGTCGGGTTACAGAAACTTCAATTCGCTTTTGTTCACCGCGGCCGGCGTCGTAACCGGTGCCCGATGAGAATCGAGGCTCGGCCCCGTGCAAACACGTGCCCCGTCGCGAAACCAGGAAATTGTGCGACCTGTATTAAGCCCTCGCGGCGATGGAAAGCGGGGCCTTCTAAATCTACAGGCTTATTCGACGCCATTGTTGACGCGTCACGCTCTCGCGACTATAAGGGTGTTCAATTCATTCAGAAGAAATGAAAATACTGAAGCATTAAAACTAGTGAGGGGTGTGAATTTTTAAATTTCCTTTTTGCATGAGGAATAAGAAATTTATGAAACTTTAGTTTGATGTCAATTTCGTTTTTCTTGTGATATGTGGTTGTAGGTAATAGAGCCTCAATTTTAATGTTGATTTAATGTTTATTAATATTTTACTTCAATGAACGTAGAATTCAGTCTAACAGAAATTCAATAGGAAAGCTTCTCTTAACCTCAACGAAAACAAAGCGTTCAACCAACCCTTATGTAAGGTATCTCAAGAAACTTTCCAAGAGATCCTCCTCCTCCAAGAACAAGCATCATCCTACTTTCAATGAGCACCATGTTTACCAACGATCAAAGACGAGCCCCTAATTCCAGCGACAAATCGAGAGCTGTGTTTTCAACGTTGTTCCATATTGTTCAATTAAACTAAACAATTCCATACAATAGAAGAACTTCCCTTAGATAACCTCAACAAAGACAGTTCATTCTCTCAACCCTTATAGAAGCTTTCTTCCAAAAATTCCTCCATTTTCTCGAATAACAAACATCATCGTGCTTTCAATAACACCATGTTTACCAACAACCAAAGACCAACCCCTAATTCAACAAATCAAGAACGTTGCTCGATATTGTGCAATTAAACCAAACAATTCCATGCAATAGAAAAACACTTAAATAACTTCAACAAAGACAGATCATTCTCTCAACCCTTATACACGTTTTTCTCCAAAAGTTCCTCCATTTTCTAGAACACCAAACATCATCCTACTTTCAATAAACACCATGTTTACCAACGACCAAAGACCAACCCCTAATTCGACAAAGCAAGAGTTGTTTCCAACGTTGCTCGATATCGTCCAATTAAAGTTTCCGCGACGGTCCAACGAAAGATTCGCGCAAACGAGCCGTACGCCGGACGTTCCACGGTTTCCAAAGCTTCGAAACTTCCAGCAGACGACTCTGGAAGGGTGCGTGGAGGGGTGGGACGAACTTCCGGCCGTTGAGACACGTTTCGCAGGGGAGTGGGGTGCTCTGTCGACGAAACGTTAACTGTAGTCGCGATCCAGATACGGGAAACACGCGTCCAGAAGTTTGGCAGGCTGTGAATCGAACACGGAGATAAAAGTTCCACCCTCCCCCTCCGGCAACCCCGTGAAAATATTGTGTCTCTGCCGGCCGGCGATCATCGGCGCCGACTGGAACCGCCGACGAGCGTGACGTATGCGGTGAGCGAAACGTTTCACTCTCATTTACAGTGATTCATACGGTTCTTCTCGGTTTTTTCTGTTTTTTTTTTTTTGGACGTTTTCCTCCGCAAGAGAATGTTGCGGAGTTTTCGTGTTCCCGGGGTGAGTGGTTTTTTCCGATTTTCTGTGGATTGCGGTTTAGCCGGCGCGAGGGATGATTTAAACTTTGAGGCGCGTGAAACTCTTCGATTGTCCGACGAATTTGGGTACTTTGAGCTGGATAATAGAGGTTTTGGTTATGGGGGTCCGTTGGATTTTTTAGGAAGCGTCCGACTACTCGGCTATTCAATTATTCAATTATTTGATCATTCAACCAACGAAGGATTGGAGAGCTGGAGAATTCAACAACTAAAGTGTCCGACTACTCGGCTATTCAATTATTCAATTATTTGATCATTCAACCATCGAAGGATTGCAAAATTGGAGAATTCAACAACCGAAGTGTCCGACTACTCGGCTATTCAATTATTCAATTATTTGATCATTCAACCATCGAAGGATTGCAAAATTGGAGAATTCAACAACCGAAGTGTCCGACTACTCGGCTATTCAGTTATTCAATTATTCGATCATTCAACCACCGAAGGATTGAAATTTGACCTAACCAAGACCTAACCAAAACCCCCGTTTCTAGTGAAAAGCTTATAATTAATATATTAATTACAAGATAATTAATTCCTTGCTTTTCCGCTTCGTTTCTTTAATTATTTCCTAAAGGATAACCACAGCTGAAATCCGATTCTACAGTTTCACAGTCTACATTTCTCTATGTTTCCCTTTTCCGAATCGACAGGGATGGATCGCGAAAGAATTCGATAGGGATTCGATATAAATCATCGAGCCAGAGGCCAGGCACGAAGTTATCCCCGTTATTTCGCGAAACGCGCGGCTTCGATCGAACAAAAAAATTAGAGTCTCTTTGAAAACAAATAGTTACACGTTCCCGCGATTCGATGGAGTCCAAATGTTTCCGATTTTCCGTTTCGCTTTTTATTTATTTCGGCAGCGGCCGGGCAAATGAATCACGTGGTCGGATTAAACGTTCGGCGAACCGCGTCTTTCTAAATAGAGGGATTTATATTTGCGGTTTGCCGTGTCCGGTGAGCTGGCCCGGCCACCGTCGGAGCTTTATTTGACTGCGAGCCAATCCACTCCCGCGGAGTGCCAATTAATTTAATTGGGGAAGGCTGATTGTTCCTCGGTTTTATCGAGTTTAGAAGCGTCCGACTGCCGATCGATCTATCTTAGAATAATATCGCCCGCCCACGCAATTAGTCGCCGGAAGGATCGGTCGTGCGCTCATTTTATTCCCCAGACGTCTCCGGCCGATTCATGTAAATTTATTCTATTCCCCTGATCAATCTTTAACCCTCTTTTGACGACGTTATACGCGAGATTTCAATTCGTTTTAATTGTGGATTGTTCTGTGGATTTTAAGTCCCTCCTCTTCTGGATCGCACCGTGACGAGGAAATTAACGGGATAATTCATTACCAGTGGATTATATGAATTAATTATTCAATCATTCGATCATTCAATCGTCGAAGGATTGGAAAGTTGGAGAATTCAAGAATTCAAGTGTTCGAGTACTCGGATATTCAATTGTTCAATTATTTGATCATTCAACCATCGAAGGATTGGAAATTTGCGAATTCAAGAATTGAAGTGTTCGAGTATTCGACTATTTAATTATTCAATTATTCGACCATTTGACGGCCGAAGGATTGGAAAGTTGGAAAATTCAACAACTCAAGTGTCCGAATACTTAGCTATTCAGTTATTCAATTATTCGATAATTCAACCACCGAATTATTGAAAAGTTGGAGAATTCAAGAATTCAAGTGTCCGACTACTCGGCTATTCAATTATTCAATTATTCTTCTGCATTTTTCATTTTCACTAGAGATACCATAAAAATTAGTCGCGGTCACTGATAAATTACAAAACCATCGGGAGTGCTAAGGGTTAATAAACCATAAAGAACCTCCGTACAAATCCGCATTGTCCGCTTTAAATAAATCGCGAATACCATTCATCAAGCGCGAGGACTAATTCCAAATCCATTCTTCCCCGATTTTCCCGGCGCGTTCTCCCTCAAAGTCGAGTGAAACCCATTGTTCAAACTGTTAATAAGAATTCCAGCGTGAACCGTACGTTCCCGGTGAATATCGCCGGGGCGCTAACAGGGTTAACAACCCGAATCGGTCTCATCGGGGATTTCCTCGTCGCGGGTCCGCGCATTATCATTAAAAACGAGGCCTCGTCAAAGCCTCGTTACCGAACTCCCCAGACGCATCGACGACTCTCGAAGGAATTGCACTTGTTAACGCGCCGGTCCTCCAATTATTCGGAGCCGGGAGACGCGATCTCTTTCGAGCGCGCGGCCCGGCCAGGGCCACCTTTGACACCGACCCGTCGCCGTTCCCGCCGATCCGCGGATCGAAGCTCGACGATCCCCGCGTCATTGTCGCCGCGGCAGTCATCTCCACCCGTTCGCACTGCCGACTGTCTTTCGACGATGATTGGACATTGTTCGCGACAGAATATGCGAAATGAAAAAGGTACAATATTGTAGGCATTAGATACAAAAAAACCCTTTTGCGAGCCTATCCTAGCAGCAATAAAGCCCAGGGACCCGTTGCTTGTCGTTTTTAGTTAATCCGTGGATTGAGCCCGAGGTAGGCAATAGCTACGAATTTTATACCTGCATGTAATTTAAAGTCGAGGCGATCCTTGGGGCTATTGCTGCTATGGTCGTTAGAAATTTCCGAGTCTCCGGCTAACGGAACCAACCGACGGACCGCTGGCGAAAGTAGGGTTTCCCAATTTTTGGGAATCCTACCCACGCGTCCGTCACTCCCCGCCACTAGCGGAGAGATACATATTGTACACCGACCAACCGGCATATTCATTGTACATTTAGAAATTGAAATATTAGATTGAGAAACCGTAGACTGTGTCGACTTCTTTCGCGCTCCCCAAAATACATCCTCCGAATCCCCGACGCCCCTGAATTCGGTTTTTCTTTCCTACAATTAATAATCACGTATACAGTGATACGTTGTTAAAGAATCTATCGTGTGTAACGCGACAAGACTATCGACGTCCAGCCGCCATTGGCGATTTCCCATCGAATCGACGCGCGTGCCGCGTGTTTCCATCGCGAGAGGTTAATTTCGCGCGGAAATCTTGATCCTGCATCATTGAATTCTCGCCGAGGTCGCACGCGACACTCGCAAATAACAATATCGTGCGTTTCAGCGTGAGAAAATGGCAGCATCGAATAAATCAGGGCGAAGGGATCGCGATCTACGGGGTGTACCGTGCAGAATCAAGGCACAGTCGAGTAAAAAACAATCTGAGAACGTAACTACGAGGCGCGAGGCGCGTTTCTCTTCGTTATCGCCGGTTCCCGTCGTTCCTCGGGTGCCGTTCGCATATTTCGCGCGAAATCGGAACGTACATCAGGCGTATTCGCCGCCATTTTGAATACCGCCGCCGCCGTCGTCGTCGTCGCTGCTGGTACGTGTAGCTTTCTCTCTCTCGTCGTTTCGATCCTCGTTCGCGATCGATCCCGAATCGCCGACTACTTGCACGGTCTGAATGGAATAAAGAACCGGTGACCTGAATACGCGCTCCTTCGTCAAGTTTTCGATCGCGCGGCGCCGACCCCGGGTTTATTGGAGCTGAGAGCGGCCTTTTAGGAATACTCGCCGGATAGACTTCCTCGATGCAACACGATGTCAGTTATTTTAGACAGGTATTTGACCGTGAGCCTCCTCCATTGTCGACCGGGGAATTATGCTTTACGATTCACTCGGGCTCGACTGGAATTCCAGATATCGAATTGACGTCGATATTTAAGCTGATCTCCGGTTGTTCGATTTGGAGTTGTGCTGGTTTTATTTTTGGCGCGATGCTCGTATTTTTTGGTGTTTTTGTTGTGGGTGTTTGGTTGAATTGTCGATGCGTTGAATTACTCGCGTGTTTGATTATTCGAGTATTTGAGTATTCAATTATTCAGAATTCGAGTATTTGACTATTCAGCTATTCAATTATTTCATCATTCAGTCATTCGACTGTTGGAGAATTGAGAAGCTAAAGAATTCAGGAATTCGAATATTTGACTATTCGGCTATTCAATTATTCATCATTTAGTCATTCGACTGTTGGAGAATTGAGAAGCTAAAGAATTCTGGAATTCGAGTATTTGACTATCCTGCTATTCAATCATTCAATCATTCAATCATTCAATCATTCAATCATTCAATCATTCAACCATTCAACCACCAAAAAATTGAAAAACTCAAAAATCCAAGAATTCAAGTATTCGACTACTCAACCCTTCATCCCAAGAAATCTCTATTCCTACAATCCGCAGCAACATTTTAACAAACCTACTCCTTTGAGTTATTCTTAACACTAGGTTTACATTTATTGTACACTTCATTCCATAACTCCTAAAAGAATCGATGCACGTTTATTTAGATTGTGGAAACTGGAGATTTGATAGTAGGTAATTGGGCTACATGTCACTGTGATCAATCAAAATCGGCGTAAACATTTACAAACTAATATTTCTAAAACCTAATATGCGTCAATTTCACGCGTCCCGTAAACCTAGTATTAAGAGCACCAATATGCCGCACAGAGCTGACGATAAACGCGGTTATAAAATATCATCGCATAAACTATCGGCGTCTATGCAAGAACTTTTCAGAGTCCCCCGAACAGCGTGGAGCATAAGTTCCACTCGCCGTTCGGTAAAACAATGAACGCTATTAAAGTATTTACACGCGGGCACAAACGGTCCCACTGTTCCCGAAGGGTAGCAATTAATTACGGGTTCCCGCGATCTCGAGCAACGCAAAATGGCAGCCGGCTCCCCCGCCCGGTTTGCCGTGCAAACGCGCGGAACGGTTCAACGACGCCTCTAGACCGGGCCTGATCGATGGTCTAATTTCTATTCAATTAAATCCGCCGCGGTACAAACTACTATTGTTCAAAGTCCGCCGGCGCGGGCCGGGCTCGAGAGTCTCGCGGGTCAGCAAACTTCTACGGGGTTCGCGCTTTCGACTTACGGTGGAAAAGTCGCGCGTTCCCCCCTTTTTCCTCGTTCAACGGAGAGCTGTCCGATCGCGTCGCCTTGCGAGTCAACCGAAAAACATCCGCGTCGATCGATCCTACGAGTCCTTTTCATTGTTACGCGAACAACGGTGTTCCAAGTCGAGAAAAGTCTCTTCTGAAAGTTCTTAACCAGTTACGCGTGGAATTTAGTTTGGAAAATCTCTCATTGTGCGCGCAATAAAATGAAATAATGAAGTGTATACTCGTTGAATGCAGGCGAAATGCACTTAAAGTATATCTTAACGAGAAACTGAAGCGAAACGAAGAAGAATTACATGTTTGTCTCAAAAAATAAATAATCCATCGTTGAAAAAGTTAGCACCATTACGAGTTTTAAGATGACGTGTATACTCGTCAAACGCAGTTAACTGGTTAAATAATATACAATAAAAATGTCAAGTTAATCATTTATTCTAAATGATTAGATATTTATTTAAAAGAGAATTGATTTAGAATAATGTATTAACGTATCATCGTTTATTCTAAATAATTCGATATTTATTTGAAACACAGTTAAGTTAAAACGTACAGTTAACAAAAAGACAAATCAAAACGAATAATTACTGCTATTAGGAACACGTAACATCCTCGATCATCGCAACGAACGTCGCGAATGTCAACTGTAAAGAATCAATCATAATTCCGAAAGTTTCGAATTATACGAAATATTCTGCAAGACACCATGCGTCCAAGAACATTCGAAATTTCTAAACACTCGTCGGACCGATTCTCGCTCGACTCGACTGAACATTATAGAAATTCCGTTCTACAACTCAACCGTCAGCGTCCCTCTCGAAGAGCCACTGTAAAACTCGACAGCCCTCTCGGAAAACAAGGTAAACACTTGCCCTCGAAATCTAATCCACTCTTCCACTTCGGAAATAATCAATTTACCCGATCTCAACGTTCTGTTTCGAGTTCCCCAGAGAAGTTACCGATCGCCCCTAATATCGGTGTTTGCTTTCCGAGCGTTTAACTCGATTCCGGAGTCAGCGTCGGAAGAAGCAAACTTCTTAACCGATAATTCAGTTCCTCCCGGCGTCCCCATTGTCCGGGATTCATTAAATGTCCCCATTCGAGGCGACTCGAAAATTCCATCTCGATAATGGAACCTTTCTCTCTCTCTCTCTCCCTTTCTCTTCCCGTCTGTATTTTTCGCGTTCTCTCCAGGCAAGCAGAAAAGTCGCGTCGCGTCGTTGCGAAGGTGAAGGTCCTAGATCTCCGGCCGGAAGCGACCGGCCCACGAGCAGTGAACTTCGAAATTTAATCTTCCGGTGGAACTCGTCGTCGTCGAATCGAACGAGCCGAACCCCGTAACTTATACCTCCGTTCGCCAAGTTTCGAAACTCGCGCTTTATTACACCGTGCAACCCGTTAATTATATTACGCGGCTCTAACGTTGCCTTGGAAGAATCATCGATCATTTTCGGTAACTTCGCCGTTACTTTATTGATACTCGGGAAGAGTTAACCCTTTGGACGAACGTCAGATGAAATGTTTATATTTAGAAGTTCGTATTTAGTTGAAATGATTTAATTACTCGAACAGCAAGCGATCAGCGCGTAGTTTCCCTGTTTTCTATTAATTAAGCGATTGATATGTAATTTATCCTTATCTTTTGGAGGTTTTGTACGTTTCAAAGAATCTTCGTCCGCAAAGGGTTAAAGAGGTATTGCGGTAAGTTAGACAGGTTGGGAATATTATTCTGATGCTTTGGCTCGTTGATTAAGGAGATAACGAAGGTTTTATGTGTTAGGTGATTATATTAACACTAGGTTTACGGAACGCGTGAAATCGACGCATATTGGATTTTAGAAATATTATTTTGTAAATGTTCACGCCGATTTTTATTGATGCGATCACACTGACATGTACCCCATTTACCTACTATCAAATCTCCAGTTTCCACAATCGAAATAAACGAGCATCAATTCTTTTAGGAATAGTAGAATGGAGACAATAAGTGCCCGTAAACCTAGTGTTAAACAAACGATAGCTCGTGAATTGATTTAGAATTAACAGAGAAAGAACCGAGTTAACTAGAATGAACCGAGTAATATTTATGTTCGTTGAATCACGTTGAAAATCGTCCCCACGAGTCTGTCGCGTTGTTATAAGCTAAGAGGTTAACTGTAGTAATTGACAGAAAGTTAACCCTTTGCACTCCGTAGGCGCCTCTCATTCACCAACTGATTTGACGCAGCAAAATTATAGAGTTTGATATTTAATATTAAACTTCGTACAATACATCGACATGCGAAATTTTAAAATAAAACTATGATTTCTCGTTAAGTCAGTTTGGAAGAATGTCGTTGGTACTTCATTAAAAAATCTTGAGTGTTTCCAATGAAAAATTTCTGAAGTGCAAAGGGTTAAACAAACGAAAGAGAACGCAGAAAATTTCCAAGCAAACTTTCGAACCGGTCATTCGATTTAAGAGACGGGGATGAAAATCAGCAAGACATCGCGGGAGAAGGGTGGCTGCGTCTTCCGAAGGCATGGTGTGGCCGTTGGCTGCTGACAGAACAATTTCATCGTTCCTCCCCATCGTGAGGAACCGATGGCAGCGGGGGCGAAGGGCGGCGAGCCACCCTTCCGCTGTTTCAGAGCGGCGTAGAACGCGGAAGGGAGGTGGAACGGTTGCAATCGATATCTAATACTTGCGAGTTCTCGATCCCGCTGCCTCTGGCTATTTTCCACGGGGCTTGGAGCATGGGAGGAGGAACGGTGGGGTGAGGGGGCAAACTTCGAGGCTTTCCCGCGTGTCGGGAAAGAGCCAGGCTTCCGAACAATTAGAGGAATTTTGCTGACTGGCAAAGTTATTAGAGCCGCGGGGACAATGACTGACTCGAACACCCCTGTCTCGCAGAATGGTAAACGCTACGTCGGTTGTTTCGACCGTGTTTGTAATTATGGAACGCCTTTTGAGATAATCTGACCAACGGGATCTGCCGCGGACACTGTGCGACAGTGGCTCTCAACGTTCTGCTGTTTCAGGCGTGTTCTTTGGGAATCGAGTAACTGAACTGGATCTGGGTAGAATGAATTTATGGGGAATCGTTCCACTGAATGTGGTCTTCATTGATTTGATTGGTTGTATTAACCCCTAGCACTCCAGATGGTTTTGTAACCTATCAGCAACTGCAACCAATTTTTATGGTATCTTCAGTGAAAATGAAAAATGCTGTAACGTAACTTCGATCTTTTAATAAAAATCTAATTAATAGTAGGAAATCTAATAACTTTAGGGTAGTTTCTTTGATTCAAAATATTCAATATTATAACTGGTGCGATATAGCCTACAGAGTTCAAAGGGTTAACACTATTTCTACAGTTATATCAAATATTTTAATGAATCGAAGAAACTACCCTACAATTATTACATTTCTCACACATCCAAATTTCGCACTAAGAGGGAAAATAAAAGATATAAGGAATGTTATAGCATTTTTCGTTTTCGCTAGGGACACTATAAAAATTAGTTGCAGTTGTTGATAGATTACAAAACCATCTGGAGTGCTAAGGGTTAATTATGTAATATTCATTTTCAAAAAGATCTCAACATTCCGTCTTTAACCCTTTGCACTCGAGAAGTTTCTCACCGGAAGTATTCAATATTTCCTAACGAGATACAGACGACTTAGATTGAATTAAGAAATCTCACATTCATCGAGGAACAGAACTATTTTCTTTCAATATTCCGTACATTAATGCACTATACAAAGTTCAATATCAAATATCAAAGTTTACAGTTTCACTCTGTCAAATCATTTGGCGACTTAGAGACGCCCCTGGGGTGCAAAGGGTTAATATCGATTCCTGTCCCATCAGTTTCTCAATTCTCAATTCTCACTGCGAAACATTTACGATCTATCTTATTTATCTTCCTTTCCCCGTTGAAAATCGCCGGTCAGTGTCAACGTTCGCTCCACCGAATATCCCGGTAACAAGATCACCGGCAAACACCCTTCAATCTGCGAATCGGTATTTTATCTGCGTATCATCCATTTGGCAGGCTCTGTATCTAAAATTTAATCAGCGTCGTCCCTCTCGAGGACACAATGAGGAGGGCAAAGAGAGAAGTGTCACGTCCGCGTCCGAAAAAGTTTCGGCGTCGTGTAAGGTTCGCTCCCGAGGTATCGGGTTCAGAGTCACAAAGGGGACGACGGGAGTTAACGAAATCGAGGCCGGCCTGATTCCGCTACACCGTCGGCGGCCAGCCTTATTCGATTCTTTCGTTTGGGGTAGCATCGGGTTGGCCGTGGGCCCAGCCGGAAAACGCGATAAAAGGCTGACCCCTGTGAAATCGTAGCCCGGAGCTGGCCTACGGCTCGCTCCACCTCTTTTTCGAAATTTTGTTACCTCCGGAGCTAGGTTTCAAAGGGTTCCCGTCGTTCGGGAGAGACGCTCTGCGCTCGACAGGGTGAAACGAGTGCGACGCGGGTTCTTGCACGGTAGTTACGCTTGTCATCTCGAAGGTGTGTTTGTACGCGTTCGGTCAGCTTCGTTGGCTTTTCAGTTTGGGACTGTTCGGACAGCTGGATCAGTGTTTCGATTGAATTCGAGTTAGTGGGATTTCATTGGGATAAGGAAGTTGGCAAGTGGAATTTTAGGGTTGTCTGATAGATAATCGTTTAACCCTTTGAACTCTGTAGGCTACAATATTGCACCGGGAATAATATATATTTTAACGAATCTTAGAGAAACTACCCTATCATTCGATTTTCCACACATCGAAATTTTGTACTAAGGAAAATAAAAGAAGAAATGTTACAACAGTCGGATATTAATTACTTTGTTACACCTTCGTCTTAATTAATCAGTTCATGTTCCTCTATTCCATGAGAATAGTGCTAAGCTACTCAACCATCAAACATCTAACCCTTTGAACTCTGTAAGCTCCATATTGCACCAGTTCTAATATTAAATGTTTTAATGAATCTTAAAGAAACATTGAGAAGGAGAATAAAAGATCGAAGGAATGTTACAGCGTTGCTAATTCTTCCTAGGAATACTATAAAAATTCGTTGCAGTTGCCGATAGATGACAAAACAACCTGCAGTGCTAAGGGTTACTCGTTACACGAACAGTCGAATTTCGAGGTTTGGTCCACAGGCGGTCGCGCTGTGCGCCAATCCGATCGCTGCTCCGCTGTAAAGGTACCCTAACGCGCCGCGAGAGAAGCCGGAGACTCGTCGAGGAGCTTCCGACGACTCCTCGAGAGATGTCCTCGAGCGGATCCAGCCTGCCGAGCCTCGCGGAAGCGAATTAATTCTATCAGGCGTGCCCGGCTTGACTGGCTGACTTCTGGGACTAATTTGGCCGGAGCGTCATCGAGATGGATCGCGGCTGACGGCGAAGAGCCGACGTATACGTTACAGAACGCGGATCCTAGCCGAAAGGGAAATTCGCCGCGGCCCGTGTATCGGGCGCGGAGGACAAGCGGGAAATTTTCGGCGCCGGTGATTCTCGTTAACCATTCGGCCCGTAGACGTTGAACCTTCGTAGTCGACAGGTGAATTTTAGTCATTACTCGATTTAACCCTCCGAGGACGAAGAAACCTTCGATATATGAAGCTAAATTATACATCGATCGCTTAACCCTCTAGGCTCGTGCGACTTTGAAGTCGCACATCGATATACCGAGTTAAATTGACGTATTCAATTTTTCATTGCAAAATGACAAACGACGTTAATCAACCGACTTAAACTTTTGTACACAGGCGTTTACGTTCAACGTCGTAATTTCAAAGTTACGAAATATATTCGTTTCAATGAAATCGTTGAAACTATTGAATACATTGTTAATTTGTACTCATACGTTGATATTTATTAATTTCGTACTGCATAAATTTTGTTATAATCACGAAACAACATTCGGCCCATAGAGGGTTAATTAATATAAGAAGAGAAAACTATGTGCCGATCTCTTGCTGTTTCACTAATCAGATCATGTTCACTAATCATCTTAACTCTTGAGGAAATTTGTACGTTCGTTGGATTTCGAAGCTAGAAGCTAGATAATAGTGTAATGCGAGTACTATAATATGGAGGCCCTCGGTGATAGGCCTTCGCGGCGGGTGCACTCGAGGTTAACAGATTCCCTCTGCATAGGATCATCGACGAGCGATCACTCGTTAGTCAAAGCGTTAAACAAAAGTAAAAAGCAAGAGCGCGATCGACCGGCCCGCGAATTCGGAGCGGACGCCAGATTAGTTTTGCGCACATTTGAACGGCGAGGGGAAGACTGAAGTGTTGCGTAATGGTTTCCATAATGGAAATAATGGTCCTTCGAGAAAAAGTTTATAAGTCGGCGCAACACGTGCAAACAAAGCTCGATCACCGAGCGGTAGCCACGATTACCTAACACGCAGAGATAAGGCAAAAGTCGTTGGCTGTCGACTATAGTCGACGCTCGGCTGTGCGCGTTCGTCCGTGACTGTCGACTATAGTCGACGCTCTCGCACCGAAGTGGTTAAGCACAATAATGGTTACAGACGTTGATGAAAATAATGAAAAGCGACAGCGAAGACGATTACAGCGTGGAGGTGGTGTAATAACTCATAGCTCCGGCGAACGAGGAGTTTCACAATGACGTAGCTCGCGAGACAGATGGATCCCGAGCTGATCTAATTGGTCGGCGAACAATGGCTGCTGATAAGATAGAACCGGGATGTAGTTAGGTGATGCTCGGCGTTCGATTTCCGGCGATGCGTCGAGCAGCGAGCTCCTCTGATCTTGCATTAAGGGAATAGATGACTCGGAAGGTCTGCTTGATGAAATGGAAATCGTTCGAGAAACTTCAGAGCGACGGGAGGGATTATTAATACGCGCCACTGATTTATTCAAAGAGAGGGATCGATAAAAACGGCTGTAAATGGAAATTCACTTTATGTAACTCGATCATCGGTCAAACTCTTCTTGTGCTATAATCGTACAGTAGTCTCGGTCCGTCATAAATCATCCTCGAGTAGTTCGAATCAGATATCTTCGAGTCTACAGTAGTTTATGCAATGTATCAGAGGAATGTTGTAGTCAAGAGTAGTCGATTGTGTCTCGGTCTATAATATATCAGACAAACTTCGAGTCTTCAGTAGTATAAGTTAACGATAACAGACATTAATTTCAGTTTCAATCAATGGAACACGGTGCAATAGAAAATTTCACTGAAATTCAGATTGAATATTGTATAATCAAAAGAAGAAAAGAGAACAAAATATTCCATTCGAAATTTTCCAGATCAATTCGACAGTTTTCTATGCTATAATGATACAGTAGTCTCGGTCCATCATGAATCATCCTTGAGTAGTTCGAATCAGATATCTTCAAATCTACAGTAGTCTAAGTTGACGATACATCAGACATTAATTCCAATTCCAATCAACAGAACACGGTGCAATAGAAAATTTCACTAAAATTCAGATCGAATATCGTATAATCAAAAGAATAAAAGAACGAAATATTCCAGATCAATTCGACAGAGTCTGAGCCGTAAAAAAATCGGCAATCTACTTAGAAAACAATAGCTCGGATATCGCCGATGCCTCTCGCAAAGAATAATTACACCTCGCGAACGCTCGAGCGTAGAATAATCCAGTCTGAACCCAGACGCGGAGTCTGGGAAGTTTTATTTTCTCATTGGAAGACCCTCTCCCCCCACTCTCCCGCTGGTTGCCGGTCGAACCGCAATCTCTATCCCGAAAGCGTCGATGAATCGCCATTCAGAACTGGATGTAATCTCGAGTCTTTCCCGGGGTCTCGATTAAATCGACCTTCCCTTATTTTTCTCGCCGGGGCCGCAAACACTTTCCCCGGGGTCCCTCGTTTTGCCTCTCATTTTCGTGCACGATCGCGCGTAACAAAGTAGTCGGGCGGCCGGATAATGAACTGCCAGGGTTCGACTGCGATTGGGATCACGGACGACACTTGCATTATTAACGAACGGAAACCGTGCCCCCTCTCCGAGGGAGGGACGAGGGGGTGGATGCCGTGGGAAACTCTTGGAACCTTGTAAAAGGCCCTAGTTCGGAATACCAAGGGGGAGAGTAATGAGAATTGTTCACCGATAAAGTTCATAGATTTTGGGAATTCATTTTGCGGGAGATTGAAATTCATTTTTGATTGCGACAGAGCGGATTAGGTGTTTGAGGCTATGTTTTATGAGCAGAAGAAGAGTGGGAATCATTTGTTGACAATGTTTCGATTGATAATTTGTTTTATGGGAAATTGAAATTCATGTTTTATTGAAATAGAGTGGTTACCATGTTTAAGGCTATGTTTTGTGAGCAGAAGAAGAGTGGAATTATTTGTTGATAATATTTTGGTCGATAATTTGTTTTATGGGAAATTGAAATTCATTTTTTATTGAAATAGAGCAGTTACCATGTTTAAGGCTATTTTTGATGAGCAGAAGAAGAGTGGAATCATTTGTTGACAATGTTTCGATTGATAATTTGTTTTATGGGAAATTGAAATTCATTTTTTATTGAAGCAGAGTGGTTACCATGTTTAAGGCTATGTTTTATGAGCAGAAGAGTGGGAATCATTTGTTGATAACGTTTCCATCGATAATTTGTTTTATGGGAAATTGAGATTAATATTTGTTCGAAACGTACTGGATTTGCCCTATTCCGTATCTATTATGTATAAAGCAGTTACGACTGATCAATGGTGCACTTGAACCACTGCAGTCTCACTTGCCATTGATTTGCACCGCTGTCGTCGCGTTTACCGTTGATTCACACTACTGTCGTTGCTCTTACCATTGGTTTGTGCCACTGTCGTTGCACTCGCCATTGATTTGTATCATTGTCGGCGCGTTTAATACTGATTCCCGCTACTGCTTTCGCATTTAACATTGATTCACGCTACCGTTGTCGCGTTTAACATTGACTTATACCGCAGAGGTCGCACCTCTCATCGATTCGCGTTAATTTCGTCGCATTCGACGTGTGCCACTGTCATCGTTTTTCACTTATACCGGTGCCGTTGCGCTAGACGTTGACTCGCATCGCTGTCATTGCACTTGTCCCTCATTTCCACCGCCGCCATTGCTCTTATCATTGATTTATACTACCCGCCAGCCTCGCTTATGGCGAACCGAGGCCACTGTTTACTGAATCTCCATCAGAAAATTTTCTACATTTATCTTAAAGCCATTGTTAGAAACTCGTTAGTCTCGTTCCGGACCACAGCAGATACGGATCTCCAGTTCCATTGTCTCCGACGTTACGGAAGTCTCGAAATGTTCCGCAACAAAGGACTACTTCGTCGTCGTTAATTTTACAGGGAACCTTAGCTCTGTTCCTATTTTATTAGCGAACGTTCCTCGAACGAAACTTATTCATTATCTAAACGACTCTCTCTCTCTCTCTCTCTCTTTCTCTTTTTCTCTTGGTTGTAACTCCCGAGGAGACTCTTCCGAACTTACAAACTCGAGTTACCGATGTTGCTTCCGGCAAGCAAGCTTCTCTTTCCGTTTCCTTCGACACTTTAATAAAATTCGGAGACGGTGTTTTGAGTTTCATCTCGGGACAATTTGCTCGTGCCCAGTTCCTGAGTGACCACGAGAACCAGAACTGTGCATGAAAACTGGACCTAATGTATAAGAGGTTGTGAAAAGAAATGAAATATTGTAGTATCTAGAATTTTTAGCGTAGGTTAAAGTATTTTTGAGAAGAGTGAATGTAAGAGTGAGTGTGAGTGAAGGGGTCAGAGGTGCATCTGAGTGTTTGCGATGAGTGCGAGTGAGAAGAATGATTTTTGGGAGAGAATGTTAAGAGAAAATTGTATTTTTTACGTATTGTCCGTGTTGTTTCCATATTTCATGAAATATCTATTTAATAATAGTATTAAAGTTCATTATCTATAATAATAGTAACCACTATAATGTTGATAATGGATTAAGATATAATTCATGAAATTTCTCTATTTTTACTAGTGTCTAAATCGGATTCTACGCGATCAAAGATAAACGATGATATATGAAAGTTTGAGTCACTAGATACACTGTATTTCAATCGTAATTTGCACAGTCTCATTATATCAATGATTGCTTGAGCTGATGTGGAAGCGGACAGAAATAGGTATACCCGACAGCGGCTGGTTAATAATGTATTACTCGTACAGTGGTATAAATCAATCACCCGTCAGACAGTTAGTAATTTGAAATGCAGTAGCGAACGTTTATCATACGTCAGACGCAGGCTAAAATTGAAATCAAATGCGAGGTAAGTAACGCTAATGTGTAAAGACAACGATCAGATGCGTTACGTTATTACACGTAACCGCAACGCATATTTCTTCAGACTTGTCTGAACAAACTGCAAATAAATAAAACTGAAACTGTCAAAAATGAAATGAAAAAAAAAATGAAATCGATTTCAATGTTGAAATTGAAATCAAAATGTAGAGCCTAGCTTACATTTTTACATCGATTTTTCTACGCGAGTCATTTATTTATGCTGTTGTATTTTCATTCTTTCTCGACGAATAATATCTATCTAGAGTATTATTCAGAATAACGATATTCTCTCGTTAGGTTCAACTTTGTACTATCGTAATTATCGTAATTAACTCAGCAACGTGACTAGCAATCAAACGTAACAACTCATACGTTACACAATTATCTAGTAACTATCAATCTCCCCGAAGCAATTAGGAAGTCATTATTACTATTTATTATCAATACTTTACTACTCTCATTACACTTACTCTTCCATACGAAAATCGTAATTACCTCAACAAAAAGAATAACAATTAACCCCTTCACCTACAATATCGTATCAGACTCGTGACGAAAATTTTAAACTGAATTCGAGAAATCTAAGTGTTATTTATATTTTCTCAATATAAATTAAATACTACTTTTCTGTTGAAGCAAACGTAGACAGAATGAGCATGAAAATTGTCTATTCCTAATAAATTATTAACGATAGAGTAGTTGTATCGACGATAGCTAAGAAACAAATCACAGAGCAAGGGGTTAAACATAAAAACTCATACGTTCCAAACAATAAAACTAAAACTGTCAAAAATGGGAAACGCGACGAAGGGAAAAGAAAATTAAAAAACCTATTCAAATTGAAATCGAAATGCAGAGACTAGCTTGGATCGTTACACCTAAACAAAAAGTGTAATTTTTCCGAACAATCCTGAAACCGACGCGAATGGGAATGAAATTAAGGAAAACCCGAGAGCAGAGCGACAGAAGCTCGTGAGATTGAAATGTAAAAACAAACGAGCGTGCAATCGTTATCCTGAGCAAATAACGGTAGAGAAAAAAAGGGCACGTCGGTCATCGGACACGAGCTAATTCCAGTCCCGATTACAGCCGGGATCAATTTTCGGACTTTTTAACCGCGGAGCCCCGATTCCGCTCGAATTCCGCCGAAGGCAGCTCTCTCGGCTCCCCCCGTCCGATCGACGTTAATTAACATTCGACCGTCCGTGTTCGGAAATAAACGAGCAACGCGGACGATGAATTCAATTAATTCCCGGTGTGATTTCGCGCTGACATTAATTAATGACGAGCCACGCAACGAAGGTCGGCCATTGGGAGAGCGTGCGCGAGCACGTGGGGCCGGTCGCGAATCAACCGGAAGTGATCCACGAATCTGGCTATTAATGATACGAGATTCAACGACGAAACGAGAAAAAGGGGAATATTCGGACGTGAATGAATCCCATGGAAATCCTTCGATTTTCCGCGGATAAGCTGCGACCGGAATTCGGAAAATTGGGGGGATCGCGGAAAACGTGGAGAGCTGATTGACTTGAATTTTTCGGATCCGTCGGGGAATGTTTTATCTTTCTGAGTGGAGAATTGCGGGATTGGGGAATTGTGAAATTGGGAGAGTGATATCGTTGAATGTTGCGGAATAGAAAAATGAATATTCTTGTGTGTTGCGAGAATGGGGATATGAGAGTTAATTTGTTGCAGCATGAGAGCGTAAAAGCTACTGAACGTTGCGAAACGGAGAAATAAACAATCTTTCATGTTACAAAATAGAGGAACAAGGATTAATTTGCATTGTAATATGGAAGCATGAAAATTACTGCACTTCGCGAAACAGAAGAATAAACAATCCTCCACATTACAAAATGAAGAAACAAAGATTACTTTACATTGCAAAATAGAAACAATAATTACTTTGCATTTTAATATAGAAGCATAAAAATTACTGAACGTTGGAAACAGAAGAATAAACAATCCTCCGCATCACAAAATAAAAGAACAAAAATTAATTCACATTGCAGTATAGAAGCATAAAAATTACTGAACGTCTCAAAACAGAAAAATAAATCTTCCACATTGCAATACAGAAAACAAAGAATTCTTTCGCTTATAAAACATAATTCCGACGATTTCCCATTGCAAAACAGAGAAACGAAACTCGTCTCAGCCGAGTTCTCGGTGCTTTCGCGTGCACGCATCTCTGTTAGCCGAATAATAATGATTAATTATCAGCGTACACCGTCGATTGAATAGTACATCGAGCCGGTGGCACGAGTATTGTTCTGGTAATTGTTTCACAATTAGAACGCCGGCCCGCGATTCGTTGCCGTTCATTTGCGAGCGCCGACCGTCCGATGGCGAATCTTGTCGGTCGATCGATATCCATACGGTCGCGGACATTAATATGTTTTTCGATTCCCGTGTTCGTTTTATAATCCTTCCTTTCGAAATATTGAAAATTAATTAATAGCGGACGCGGGGCTCCCCCTTTGTTCGACTGCGCCTTTGTTTAGACCGCAAATAACGGGCCACGCGCGCCGCTTGATTGCTGTTTAAATTTTCTGACGTTCGCGTCGACGGCCGACGCGATAAATAAACAGAGAATACGGATCAAGATTAATGATAATAAAATCGTACAAACGTCAGAAGGTTGCGCATTCGCCGGTGACAAATGGACGGACTCTCGTTAAACTTTATCGTCGTCCGAATATCTGTCTAGAACTCGATTTCCAATCGGATTATATTCTCTACTTTTCATTATTCTTTAAAATTGTATAGTTATCGAGAGTTTCGCTTGTCGGTTCCTACGAGTCGATGCAATTATTTATAGTTCTTTGAATACGAAGCTTTTAAAGGAAGAAACCAAGGGAAATGTAGGTCCCCCGTACCCGTAAGTCAAGGAACTTTAAATTAAAACTGTTTCCTCCGCGAGACAAAATTCTTAGACAACAATTTATCGTTGTATCCACCCTTCGGCTTTCGCTTGACAACTTAGGCTTCGCGAGCTTCGGACTTAACTTCGGGAAGTCTGAGTATATCTCCGAGCGATTTTTCTAGGCGAGTGGTCATTTATTTACGCAGCTATGTTTTCATTCTTTCTTCGCAAATAATATCTGTCTAGAGTATTGTTAAGGATAGCGATATTCTCTTGTTAAGTACAACTTTGTACTATCGTAATTATCGTAATTACCTCAGTGAAATGACTGGCAATCGAACATAACTCATACGTTACACAATTATCTAGTAACTATCAATCACCCCGAAGCAATTAGGAAGTCACTATTACTATTTATTATCAATACTTCACTACTCTCATTATACTACTTACTCTTCCATACCAAACTCCTAATTACCTCAGCAAAAAGCCATTAGGAAGTCATTATTACTATTTATTATCAATACTTCACTACTCTCATTACACTTACTCTTCCATACCAAAATCCTAATTACCTCAGCAAAAAGAAACAATCAGACATAAAAACTCATACGTTACACAGTAACCTAGTAACTCACATTTTAATGATTCCTACTCGACATCACTCTTCCCCTATCAATCGCGAAGCAATTAGGAAGTCATCAGTGTTTACGCCAGTCAACACGCTAATCGCTGCGCAAGAGCATTTGTAAATTCTTATTACTAGCATTTTATTACTATTTGTTATCAATACTTCACTGCTCTCATTACACTTACTCTTCCATACCAAAATCCCAATTACCTCAGCAAAAAGAAACAATCAAACATAACTCACACGTTACACAGTTACCTACTAACACATTTCGATGATTCCTAACATCACACTTCCCCTGTCAATCGCGCGGCAATTAGTAAAGTCCCCGGTGACCGTGACAGTGAACTCGGTAATCGACGCGTAAGAGCGGCCGGAAATTCGCTGGAACGCGTCTCGTCGTCGGCGCACCGGTAAATAATGGAAATAGAAGGGTTTCCTGTAACTTCCGTGGGATCGGCGCGAGCTAGCAGGAGGCAGATAAGGTTAACACCGGCGCGCTAAAATCAATGTACACAACCGCACCAGCGCGGATAATAAAGCGAGCGATGCGCGCGTGTGGAGGCGGTACGCGCATAATCTATCCGCTGAGCCGGCTTGCGGCAATTACGTCGCCGAATCTATCCTCGCGTTGAACCCGGCCGCCGCGCCACGCCGCGCTGAATTTCGAGCGATGAGCGTTGATACCGACGCCACGCCGCGCCGGTGATTAATTCGATAGGGGAATTACCGGAAAATCCATGCCTCGAGTCAATTGTCCTGCACGCGCGCCCCTGGACCACTGTTCTTCGTTTAATTAGCTGCCGGAAAAGCTTCGCGCGAGTTCTTTGCCCATTTTCAGCGTGACTGCTGTGGTATCTAGAATTTTTAGCGTAGGTTATGGTATTTTTGAGAAGAGTGAAGTTATCCATGTTGTTTCCATATTTTATTAAATATATATTTATTCCTAATTCTCGATTAATCGAGATTCCGCTCTTTCATTACCTATACGGTACCACTTTTCAAACAGTGCAATGTCGATTCTTAAACGACGCAATAACGATCCTCAAACATTACGATTCCTAACCGAAGTAATAAGAATTATTTATTCCCTTATTCCCCTCTTGAAAGTTTGCAGTGAAATTCAAAAAATTCATAAAATTGTATCTAGAATTTTTAAGAAGAGTGAAGTTGTCCATGTTGTTTCCATATTTCATTGAATACATATATTTATTCCTAATTCTCGATTACTGAATATCCACCTTTTCAATATCTATAATAATAGTCAACACTATACTACTTTCCCAACTTGGGAGCGGACTGTTCCTAGAGGCGCCAAAATTTTTAATAAAAAATTAATTAATAATTAACACGTTGACTGCCACGGTGGTCACCGATGAGTGGAGCTTCCAAATTGCTTGAAAACAGTTACAACAAGAAGACTGATATCGAATCAGAATATTTAGTAACAGTAGAAGCTAGATAACAGTGTAATAAGAGTAATACCAAAACACCAACCTGTTAACTGTGGAATTTAATTTGAAAACTTCCTCGTTTCGCGCGCAATAAAGTGAACAAATGAAGTTCACTAAGGTATATTTTAATGAAAAGCCAAAGCAAAACAAAGAAGTATTACGTGCTTATTTGAAAAAATAAAGAATTCATGAAAGAATTAGTAAAAACACAGTTAACTGCTTAAACCTTAATTTCCATTAATATGGAACGAACCAAATCTGAGCCGCATAAAACACAAGAAAAATAGCAGATCACAACGAATTTCTGTTCAATTAAGTTTCGACTGCATAAGAGCATCGATCACTCGTTAGTCAAAGCGTTAAACAGAAGTAAAAAGCAAGAGTGTAATCGATCGGCCCGCGAATTCTGGCAGTCGTAGCGGACGCCAGATTAGTTTTGCACATATTTGTACGGCGAGGGGAAGACTGAAGTGTTGCGTAATGGTTTCCATCCATAATGAAAACCTATCGATTCCGTGTATGGCTTTGGGCTGTTAGCGCGATCATTTAAAATTCCGAGCACTCGTTGCCGGCGGAATGTCGGAGAGGCGAGGAAACCAGATCAATATTCAGCCGTGGGATCGCGTTGCAGCTTAACGATGCAATCGATCAGACCTATTATACCTCGAGACTCGCGATATTTTCCTCGGGGGAAACTTTTAGTCCGCGTTCCTCGATCCTAGCTACGGCCGACGACGTCCCAGGGTTCGCGGCTAAAGGTGCGTTTGCATTACGGCTCCGATACCGGCGAACAGAGCATCGATCATAGCGATAAAACCTGTTCGGGATGGCTGCCTTTTTCCTGCGTTCACGGCGGATAATCCGGTTCGGTTGTTCAGTGCATCTGGCGAGTGGAATATACGTTTTATCAATAAACTTTCCTATCGTGACGAACGAGGCTGGGTCAAAGGAACGAGCTGCTCGCAGGCAAAATCGATGCATTTCTTTAATTCTTTGGAACTTTAATACTGAAACATCTGATAGATGCTTGCCAACTTGTTTGCAATAATTGTTTAAACATTACGATACGTAAGTGATATTTTCTAAATTATTATTATTATTATTGTTTATTATTGATGTCTTAAAAGCATTGAATACTTGAAATGATCTTGAAAATAACTATTTCCATTTGAATACTGCAATGAACGTCTGAAGAAACTGAAAATAATTTAGTTACAATTTCCATAGGGATCACGTATACGTATAATAAATCGTCGAGCGTACGAATGGCGGGAAACTTTTGTAAGACAGCGTGTTTCAACGCTTCTTCCTCATCGGCGCTTTCATCGAGTATCGCAGCTGCGATGTAGACGCGGCCTAACGACCAGAACTCTCAGGGAAAATTATTTCCGCCATAATGGCCGCGTAATGAACTCTCTCGCGCAGCTGTCGGATCAAGGATCCGTGACGGGGCGGACAAACTAAGCCGGCAGAATTAAGATTCAACGGGGAACGATCGATATTTCGGCGAACGACGCGGCTCCCCCGTGTTCGCCGATCATGGGGTTGGTTCCCGTGTCCGGTTAACGTTCGGGCCGCAGCCGGTTAACGGGTATCGCCGCATAATCGATAACGACTCCTCGAATTCACGGCCTAAATACACAAACGGTTTAGCTAATCGTAACGTGTCCGACGATATTACGTGACGCCGACGGTAACTGGCGATCGGCCGTCCCGCAATGGGACCCCATTCGCCGATGAAAATTTATTTGCGCTTGTTCGACTCCCTCGACGATTGCTCTGCGACGATTTCTGTAGCGGGACGGCAGATTCGCATTGGATTTTGATTTTTTAGACGGGTTCAGAGTGATTTTGGATTTGATGCTCGGAAGCAACGACGAGAAACGAGATTTTGCAATATTTTAATATGATAAGTATATTAACCCTTTGAACTCTGTAGGCTCCAATATTGCAGCAGTTCTAGTATCAAATATTTTAATGAATCAAAGAAAGTACCGGAAAATTATCAGATTTTCCACGCATTCAAATTTTGTACTAAGGAAAATAATGTTATAGAATTTTTCATTTTCACTAGAGATACCATAAAAATTAGTTACCAATTTTTAAAAATTAAAACCATTTGGAGTGCTAAGGGTTAATTGAAAAAGTTGAATTAGAAATTTTGATTAACGGTACATTATTCGCTAATTCTAATTCTCAATATTTTTCTATATTTTCTATATTTTCCATATTTTCTATATTTTCCATATTTCCTATATTTTCTATATTTTATTCCTGTATCCGTTGTACGTTCATATATTCTTACATTTATTCTACTTTAGTGCGTCCATCTTTCTTGATACGCTCAATTATTCTTTCTCCGGTGTATGTCCACAGAAAATTAATGGACGAACTAAACATTATAATTAATTGGCGCCACCGTTACCTCGTGATTACCGAAATTAATTTCGCCGTCACGAGTAGAACATCATGTCCCTGTAAACGGATGACATCGCGATCAATGAGCGAAAACTACGCCCGCAAGATTCCGGAATTCCCTTTGTCCCGTGTAGTAACGCGGTCTCACGGAAATCGTCGTGTCGTCAATCCGATTATGCGGATCCGTTTACGCGGCGGCCTCGAGGATCCGCGGTTGCCGACGCCGCAACCGGTTTCCGGCTCAGAGGACGACAGGTTCGTCTGCGGAACGTCTGCGCCTCCAAATCGTTTCGGGACTCGTGAACGGGAAATATGTATTCGATAGAGTAATTAGATCCAGAGTGTCTTCATCTAAGCGAAACCTGCCGAATAATATTCCATTGAGATCGAGAAGAGCCTAAGTAACTTTTTTTTAATAAGTCTTAAGTAGAAGGTAGGGTACGAGAGATGGGAAAATAGTAGATAATTGAAATGAGAAAATGAGAAATTAGAATTATTTCAATGTGTCCGGTGATTTAATTTAGAAAACCATTGGCACATTCAACTGAGAAAGAGTATAATTTTTTAATCATTCTTAAGTAGAAGACAGAATACGAGAGATGGGAAAATAGTAGATAATTGAAATGAGAAAATGAGAAATTAGAATTATTTCAATTGAGATATTATAATGTGTCCGATGATTTAATTTAGAAAACTATTTGCACGTTCAACTGAGAAAGAGCATAAGAAATTATTCAAATAATTCTCAAGTAGAAGACGAGGAAACGTACTCATTCAAATGAAGACATTACAATCTTTCCACCAGCTGAATTGAAAAAAACTGACTCATGCTGTTTCTGATCTGACCGGTTCAATTGCGCGAGAGAGGAAAAAGTGGGAACGAGTGAGGAACGGCGAAAAGCTAGGTCCGACAAACGGCGATCCATCTTCGGCGATGGTTCCCCCAGCGCAAGCTCATTCTTCTTCGAATGGCCGTCCATCATGTAGACAGTTTTAGCTGGTTCAACTTCATTTCAATTTCTGGCGATGACAATTGTTTCGCCGGGGGGACAGAAAAATAATGGGATCCCTTAAAGCCGTGGAGGGGAATCGATATTCTCTCCCCTCGCTCTCTATATTTCCTCGATGATAATTAAGTATTAATAGATTCATGGAATTCTTTATATCGCGGATTCAATTACTCCCGGTATAATATTCTGACGTGATTTAATATTTAAGGATGAATCTCTGCTCCCGGTGTTCCGCTGGCAGCAGCCATTTTCCTCTCGGATATGCCAAGAGTATCCGCTTTAGGTGCGCCGACCACCGTCAGTCTGCTACCCGTCTTCTACCTACCATTTTCTTTGGGAACCTTTTCCACCTCGCCAATCTGTCTTTATCGCGAGGAAGAAAATTCCTGCCTCGATTACACGACACAGACTTACTTTCCTGACGTCGTACAGAACACTCTCAACCGGAAGCTCCTGGTGATGGGCAGGGGAGGGGAATTGGAATATCCTTTTTTTTCTGCCAAGGAGCTTCAATCAACTTCAACTATATTAAAGCTCCGTGCCTTGAATCTTCGATTTGATTTATTCGCTTGAAAAGTCAGTGGTGATGGATCAATTTCATTCTAGTTATACAGAACTTTTCTTCGAGTAGTTTTGTGTCTTCTTCGGTACTTTGTTACTCTACTTTCAGATTAAGCTATTTGATTAATTTTGGTACAGGTATGCAGCTGTTTATTTTCTGTCTTTGTACAAGTGTACAATTTCGGTTTGATATTATTTTATTTTAACATATTATTTCATTATTTTTCTTGGTACTTTTATTCTTTGATAAGTTATTTTTATTCCAATTGATTGCTCAAATTACTATTGAAGTCATCAATCAACATTCTTTCTTGATTATAACCCTTTTTCCATTGATCAATATATCTATATTTTTTCTACCACTCATCATCTTAAATAATTTTCAGGATTAATTAATTAGATTAATAAATATTAGTTCTTTTATTAGTAGTGATTACTTATTTTCATCTCGTAAGTGTTACTTTTTATTTTTCGAGTAGACGGTTGCAGAATATTCACAAATATCGAAAATCGATGAAAAATCATCTTGGACAATTTTCAAGGGACTCGAACCGGGGCCTTTCGCGCGAGAGCCAAGCGTCCTACCATCCGAACCAAGAGGAGGCCCTGAGTCCTCCTCCTTACTTTCCTATTTCCATCGCCGTAATTCAATTTCCTGGAAAGATTCTCCACATAATTCACCAGTTACACGAGATAAATCGATTCTGCGTAATAGCTGGCCTTAAAATACGCCGTCCTAGGTGCAATAACTTGGCCAATTTCCACGGGAGGCGTTACCATTTCATTTCTCCGTTGGAAATTCACGCTTCAAACGTCTAACATGCACAAAAGAAGAATCCAGTAAAAAGTATCCTACCCAGGCTCCATTGAAAACACTTTATTCTCGCTACATTTACCATCGTTAGTTATATAATACATTCTCATTCTAAATACTTATTACTTTTCTGAGTCTCATATTTATAGTATCAACATCCTTACACTTCGCTACACAGTTACATTGCAAATTCTGTCTCTGAGCAATTACTATTTTTTCCACTCTTCCATTTATATTATCATTTCTCCTATTCTTTTCATTTTTCCACTTCCATTATCATTCCTCCTATTCTTTTCATTTTTCCATTTACATTATCATCCCCCTACTCTTTCCACTCTTCCATTTACATTATCATTCCTCCTATTCTTTCCACGCTTCCATTGACATTATCATTCCTCCTATCATTTACAGTACCAACATCCTCACACCTCGCTACACACTTACACTACAAATTCTCCCTCCGAGCAGTCACTACTCTTCCAACTATTCCATTCATATTATCATTCCCCCTATTCTCTCCACTCTTCCATTTACATAATCATTCCCCCTATCATTCACAGTACCAACATCCTCACACCTCGCTACACACTTACACCACAAATTCTCCCCCTGAACAGTCACTACTCTTCCAACTCTTCCATTTACATCACCATCCCCCCTGTTCACACTATTACTCTACTCCTCCATTTGCACTAGCATTCCCTTCCCCCGTTCGCATCATTCTTTACTCCTCTATTTACATTGCCATTCTCCCCGGTGCTGCCACTATTCTTACCGCTCTCCGCAAAGTTTCGCGCTACCCGCGAGCGAAAAGCTCCGCGACAACGCGCGCTCCGGGGAAAAAAGGGGGGAAGAATTCCTCTATTTCCCGTGGCTGGAAGTGCCGGAGGGACGCGGAAAGTTCCGACGCGTCGCGGGAGGATCTCCGCGGGCCGGAGCGTCGGGGATTCCCGTGTTCCCGCGACGCGTCATCCCCGTATCGGCCCTAAAACCGCCCCCGGGGCTCCGCCGCGCCCCAGCCCCCGTTTTATTTTTACGTTCTCTCTATTACCGAGAGCCGTTCGACGCTCCCAGCGACGCTCGGAACCGCCCCCCTCCGCGGGGACCGACGTTTTTTCCCTCGCCCGACCTACCTCCCTCTGCCCGCGAGCGCGCCATTTTACACGCGTCCCCGTTTTATCACGCGCGAAACGCCTCGAGTGGAACGCGCCGAATACGGGAAACTCGCGTTCGAGTAAAGTTCCCGTCCGGGGAAACAAACTTTCGGGTTGGGAAACCTCGCTCGGAGATTCTTTCGATTGTACACTGGTTTCTTCGGATTCTCCTCGGCCCGCCGCTCGGAGATTGTTTCTCGGCGATCTGCTTTTATGGGGGATGATTCTCGCTGGGAGTCGGTTGAGAACGAGCGTTTTGTTCATTGGATAGGTGGTGGATCGATCATGTGCGAGTCTATGGATGTGCAGAACTTGTGAATGAGACGTGTGGATGCGAATGTTACTATTTTATTCAGTGTTTATTAGTATGTTATTTAGCGTGCGAGTATCAGTGATTGTGAATTTAGTCTTCGAACGACTGATTTAAAAGTGATCGAATGGAAACTAATTAGTTTCTACGTATGTTGAAATCGTGTGTGTTAAAGAGGATGTGTCGTTAAAAATATGGGCCACAAGTGACACGGATTGTGCAAGGTTTGGAAACAATGGAGTAGGAATGTTCGTTGAGAGGTTATGCGAGGTTCATAAAAGATATCGACGTTCATGAATAATGATACTAACAGCAGACGATTATTTTAGAACGAATGCTTAAGAAGTTCTCGGATCGACGGTAAACAAGGGTTAACCCGGCGTTGCAAGTTTCCGATGCAAGTAGAATGAGGACGTAATGATCAGACGCATTAGCTGGCATATTTCAGACCGCGAGAACTCGAAATCGATGGTATAATTTCATTGCAAGGACTCTCTATAGATTATCAGTGAATAATTACAGTAACACCTGTTGCCCTTCAAATCGAATCTAACAATTATAAAATTCATCATTACCTTTCGAATCAGAAAAACCACCGTCCAATTCCGCGGAACTGAAAACCGTCGAATGATTAATTTCAATCTCAACGATCTCCGATCGCACTGTTCGTCGATCAAGAATATCAATTTCCCTTCGTCTGCTCAGCTGGTCGCAACGCGAGAAAAAGCAAGCGTAAATAATCGGCTGAGTCGAGTCACATTTCCGTCTCGACCGAGAGAAATCTGCGACGCAACCGTTCGGTCGGAAACCGTCGACTTTGCTCGCGTCAACCGAAACCGCTCGAGCCTTCCGATAGGGCAAAGATTCCTGCCTTAATAATACGCACCGAAAGGCCGCGGCACACGTCGACTCTCTCCACCCTTAATCCCCGCGACGTGGAAGCACTCTATCGCCGACGGATCCACCGACGTTCCTCGTTACGTTCCGCGAACAATGCAGTAATTAAGATCGTTCTCTCTCTCGTATTTGCTTCTCTTTTCTGCCCCTATCTTCTCGTTACCTTCTCTCTTCCTCTTTTTCTCTCCTATCTTCTCTTTATACTCTCTCTCTCTTTTTTCTTTCTTTGTTTTGGTGTGTATCTTCCCTTCTGGCTTTGCTCTGGTCACTTCTTTGTTTCTGTTTTCCTCTGTTTTATCTGTAGCATCTCTTTCTCTCTTCTCTACCTCTTGCCTTTCACTCTTTAGTCTCTTAACTTTTCCCTTATTTGAACTTTCCTGTCCTTTCCTAACTTTCACTTGAACTCTACAATCTCCTAACTCTCTTTCCGTATCGTCTCTCTATTTTTTGACTCTTCTCTCTCTGATTTTTCCTGTCTTCTCTTTCTCTTTAACTCTTCAGTCAATCCCTAACTTTTCTCTTCCCCTTCGACTCTTCAATCTCCTCCTAACTTTTCTCTTTCATTTGAACTCTTCAGTCACTTCTCAACTCTTCACTTCCCGTAACTTCTCTCCATTTCTCTAACTCTTCTATCTCTGCCTCTCTCTGTCTCTCTCTACTTTTTCTCTCTTCTTTCTTCTCTATGTCCATTTCCTCTTCCTCTGTCTTCTCTTTAACTCTTCAGTCCCTTCAACTCTTCAATCTCGTCCTAATTCTTCTTCCTCTTCGACCCTTCAATCACTTCTCAACTCTTCTGTTCCCACATTTTCTCTCCATTTCTCTAACCCTTCTCCCCGTCTTTCCTCTCTCTCCATCCTCTCTCCGACTACAACCTCGTCCTCTCTCCCACGTTCAGCGTCTATCTTCCCTCGCATCTTCCTTCCCCCTTCACTCCTTCCCTCGCTTCCCGGCTCACCGCGACACGTCGATCCCAGGAACAGCCCCAGCCGGGACACGCGTCGCCCGTGAAGATTGTACGCAGATTTCATAATGGATCCGGGAGCGCAGGGAACCGCGGGAGCGTTAAGGGCCCCTTCCCGGATCGGATTATTACATTAATCGTCGTCGTTTCGGAATTAATGAACGACGCAGCGGGGTTTCGCCGTTTCTTCCGGCTCCGCCGCGAATTATTTCTGCCAGCCATCCCCCGCTCAAATTTCAGAGTAGACCCGAATTAAGTCACCCTTTCGATCCGGCTGATCTCGCGGCTGCAAAGAAATTTTCCGCGGATTCTGACCGAGTAAAATTCATGGAATTATGCGCAGTCTTGGGACAATATTAATAGAATTTCTATTCGGTTATTTATTTATTCGTCCATCTGACTCCGCTGGAAATTTTTACGCGCAGATATATTTCGAGCGTGGAGAGGAAAATAGAAATTTCCAACGTCCCGCGCACTGTCCATTCATAAATGGACCGAATTCCACAGCGAATTTTCCTGCCCTTTGTTTCGGATGTTTCGAGCTCCGTGTATTTTCGTAATATTTCATAATATTTTCTCTCGTGAATGAATAACGAAGTTTATCTTTCCGAAAGGTTCGATAATTAATTCAATCTGTCCGAATAATCGTTTATCGTCTTCTCGCTGCGTTTTCCGAATGTTTCGTGAAGATGCTTCATCGCGCATCGAACGCGACGAATTATTCTTACCTCGAAGAACAAACGAACGCTCTGAATTCCACGCGAGATCCGGCAACGCCGTAAACCACGCCAATATTACGAAACCGAGAAGAAACGAGGAGACAAATCGCGCGGATTTGTTTCCGAATGATCGTGCCTGCCCGCCGCCGGCGCAAATAAATCGCCAAGACAAAAGGTCCGCGAAGGAGCCCGAGGAACGCCGTTCCGCCCACGTGATCTATAAATCCGTATACACGGCGCGCACGCGGCGTTTAGATTAGAATCGGTGCGCGACGATGCTTCTTCGACCCCGCTCCCCTCCGCCGCGCGCGCTTTCACGCCGCGCGGCCGGCTTTTGTCATCGTATCCGCGATAAAGAATACCTTCGCGAGGCTTTAGAGGAGACGCAGAGCACCGTCGCCGTCGACCTTTTTGTCGCCGAAAAGCGACCCGACGTTTTTATCGCGGCCAACGTCTCCGCTAACGCGCGAAAACGTCCGGATAACGGACGCAGGATCGCGGAAAATTGCCCGTGGAATCCATCCGCCGGAAGAATTTCGCTCGCCGAGTGATCCTTCTGGGAGATATCGCCCTGACAAAACGCTTAAGTACCTCTTTCTGTCAGTTGTTTAGTCGAACGATCGAGAAAACCCATCGGGAAGCTACGTTTCAAGAAAATTGGGTGATCCATCTAGCTGAAGAAAGTAGAATAAAAAGAGTTCTAAACAAGATATACTAAAGCTGCGGTAATCATAATATTCCTCAAGAAATACTGTACTAAAACTATTTATAGATTATCTTCGTAAGACTTTCCTTTCCCAAGGAAATCGACTTCGACGGATAAACGGAGTCGCATTTTCGAAACTTACGTTTAACGCATCGATCCTTCACATCTCACGAACGAAGGGTCGCACGGAAAATCTTCTTCTCGCGTTTTCCCGTCAGTTTTTACCAACGAACAATTCCCATGCGCCAAGTTCCCGATCCGCGGTCGGAAAGCCGCGGAATCGCGTCGCGAAGTTGCGTCACGTAATATCCAGCGAGCGGTTGGTAATTGTCGCGAGGTCCGTATTGTCGCAATATCAGGCTCCCGAACGTCATTTGAATCTGAATGGCCCCGGGAGCGTCATAATGGCGAAGTCGGGAACCTCCCGGAGCCCCGGGACACCGGAGTTTCCCGTATTTTCCGGAGCTCGGGGCGAGTTTCGCGGCGAGGCGACGTTAGCAGTCGCGGGTTTCGTGGGGAGAGTTCGATCGAGACTCGCTCCGCAAGGCAGCGGCCCGGGGCTTGCCCGTGGCAGCCGGCTGGTAATCTCGCCGCGGTGACAGCGCTGAAATTTATCGCGACGAGAATTGCCCTCCTCGCTTTTTCCGTCCCCTAACCGCCGATTCGTCGATCGTATCTCGGACTAGGGGTGGCCCCGTCACGGCTTTTCGAGAAACTTTCGGGGCTGGTTCTGTATCGAGGATAATCGTGCCCTTGAGGGTTATTTCGGTAATTATTTTCCTTCGATTTTAGCGTCTTGGAATAGGGGTGGTTTTGCTATCAGTATTTGGGAAATTTTTTCTCGAGAAGTATCGTGTTCTTGAAAGTTACCTTGGTAATTATTTTTCTTCGATTTTAGCGTCTTGGAATGGGGGTGGTCTTGCTGTAAGTATATAGGAAATTTTTTACAGTGATTTTTTGTTGAGAAGAATTGTGCCCTTGAAGGTTATTTTGGTAATTATTTTCCTTCGATTTTAGCGTTTTGGAATGGGGGTGGATTTGACATGAGTATTTGGGAAATTTTTTAGAGTGATTTTTTGTCGAGAAGAATTATGTCCTTGAGAGTTACTCTGGTCATTATTTTTCTTCGATTTAGGTATGTTGGAATAGGTGTGGTTTCGATATGAATATTTAGGAATTTTTCAGGGATGATTTTAAATCCAGAACACTCGCATTTGAGAATTAGTTAGTAACGTTGTTTCACTCTGTCGAAAGGCATGAATACTGCAGTATTCCGCTTTACAACGAGAAACCATAATCGAAGCAAGTATTTTAATTTAAAACTGCTATACATGGGAACAATGTCATTCCTCCATCAAAAGGGGACGAAACAAAATATTTAACATTACTAACATTCAATCATCAATTGAATCGAGCCTATGGAATAAACACAAAGCTGTTTTCTCGTTTACAAAATAATCAACAACGAATCAGTTTCAATGCCCGCAGTTATAAAGGAACCGTACAGCGAAGAATTAATATTGAAACTCCTTTAAAAAAAGTCCGAACATTATCGTGAAATGGTAACAATATCGAGAAATTCTTTCATTCGATTCGAATTCAATAAACTTTCCTCCCCTTTAATATCAGTTCGCGAATGATCAATTTTCCGCGAGAGGAGGAAAAGCTGAAAATATCTGGCTTATTTAATAAACTTTATAAACGTACAAAGACGCAATTTTATAAATGTACAAAGACGACGCGGAGCAGCGCCGTTAAAGGAGCGAAGGAAAAATAAGGTAACAAACTTTCCGTGACAGCGTATCGTGGTAAATAAGGTGGCCGGATGCTTAATAGGGGGTTCATTGACGACGCGTCTTTAGAAAAGGTTCCGAGCCAGGTCCCCGAGCGTATAGAAGCGGATGAACGTTGTCGTCGCGGGTAGACGGCCAGTCGGAATTTGAAATGGAATCACCGGGGACCGGAAATAAGAACGACCTATTTCTTTCCGCGGATATTGATCAACCCATCGCGAGGCATCCGAAGATCGACGTTGCCCCGTTTAAGCGTCGGAACGCTCCTGGACATTCCGATGATTCCTCGGCGACGAGATAATCGAAATTGTTTAAATAAAAGGAGAGAGATAAATCCACGTTGCTAGAGAAGCTAATGTCGCATAATTTCTAGCGAATGAGTCGCTCAGAAAATAAGTCGATTGTTTGATATTCTTTGATGACTGTGAATTTTAATGGTATAAATAATATTATTTTTGGTTGATAAAGAAGAGGAATTTTCATAGTTTATGTTTCCTGAACAGCGTTGGCTTTTGAGAGATTGATATATTATTCATGCCATAGAAATAGGATCATTAAATTTCACTGGAACACTAATAATACGAAGTAAACTTATAGGTTAAATTAACACATCACCTATTTCTATAATTATTCATTAGATTATGAAAGCACCATTTCAGTGCTGTCCAAACATTCTCAAATAACCAAACCATCTTTATGAAAGCTGTTAAAAATTTCCACTAAAAAGCTAGTATAAAATCTCTTGGCTTTAAGAGATATCATTAGCATCCTATGGAAAGCTGTCAAATATTTCCCTTAAAAAGCTAGTAAAAAATCTCTTAATTTCAGGAGATATCATCAGCATGCCATCCAAAGTTATCAAATATTTCCCTTAAAAAGCTAGTAAAAAATCTCTTAATTTCAGGAGATATCATCAGCATGCCATCCAAAGTTATCAAATATTTCCCTTAAAAAGCCAGCAAAAAATCTCTTGGTTTTAAGAGATATCATCAGCATCCCATTGAAACCTGTAAAACATATCCCTTGAAAAGCTAGTAAAAAATCTCAATTTCAAGAGATATCAGCATCCCATGCAAAGCTGTCAAATATTCCCAGTGAACCTCTCTCGAGCGCAAAGGGTTAAAAACCGTTGACCCACGTCTCGTAGAGGAAGCCCGAGACCACTTCGATCCGCGAGGGGTTAAAGAAAGGAAAGAGGAACAATGGCAACGGGGATAGACACGAGAGAAACAAAAAAGGGAGGGGGAAAAAAAAGAAAGAAACGCGATACAGGCCGATCATATCGGGTCCCGGCGATACGGCCGTTTATTTTTACGACGAATCGTATCGAGAATGGTCCAATTAACTCGTTTTCAAACGGCCGGATCGAAGGTCACGACAAAAGGAACCGAAGAATCGGGCTGCCGTTCGCTGGAAACGCTCCAAATCCCTGTCCCGGGGCTGGCTGCTCTCACGGTCCCTCGGTCCCATTCGCTGCTCCGGACAAATTAGTCTCTCGATGGTTATCTCTAATCGACACCGCCGCTCTCGCCGGTGACCCCGCGCGCTTCCGCGCGCAGCGGCGGCCGGATAATTATTCGCGAGCGATGCCGGATCGGTCGTTATCGTGTCCGCGTGATTCCGCGCGGCAGTTAGTCGATTTCGCGCGATCCAAGTCCGCCGTTATCCGAACCTTCGGGATCGGATGGCGATCGGGACTTCCGTGCGGCCGTGAGCGGACCACGTGGAATTTAACCCTTTGCGGAATGACAGTTTGCGAGATGAAACCTTTACGAGGGCCAAGTCGCGAATAGATGGTTCAGTTAGTCGAACAGCATGAGATCGGCACGTGGTTTCCTTTTTTTCTGTCAATTAAGCAATTGGTATATAATTTAACTTCATCCGCTGAAGGTTTTGTATGTTTCAAAAGTATCTTCGTCCTCAAAGGGTTAACCCTTTCCATTAATATCACAAAAAAGGGAAAGATATATTTTACGAGTGCAGTAATTGTGTGGCTATATGTTTCTACGTTTTTACGCGTTATGAACCAGTTTTATTTCGATGCAAGTGAAACATTTATGGTCAGCACCAATTTTCCACTTTTTTGTATGACGCTAATGGGTTAAATTTCGTTCGATGCATCAATATGTGAAATATCCAAATAAAACAGCCCGTTTCTTTAATTTATGCACGATTTCTCGTTAAGCTAGTTTTTAGAAGTATCGACTATATTTCGTCAGAAGGGTCAACCATTTTTACTAAGAGGCAACTCTCAATCGCCAATTGATTAGACACAGAAATGATAAATTTTGATATTTCATATTAACACTAGAACTACCGAGCATTTACTACGATTGATATGTAATCTATAAAAATTGTAACAATATATTATTCTCAGTTCCTTTGGATATTCATCATAGTACTCGAGTGAAACTATTCATTTCCAAAATCATTTCAAACATTCAACGCTTTTAAGGTATTAGAAACTGCGAAACAAATCGAAACTAGTCATTTTGAGTGGTACGGTAGTTCTAATGTTAAACTTCATGCAACTCATCAATATATGGAATATTGAGGGAAAATAATTTCCTCGATTCACCTGTCTCTCAGGTCAGTTTGAAAGAATGTAGGCATCTCATTAGAGAACGTCGAGTATTTCCGATGAAAAGCATCTGAATTCCAAAGGTTTCACTTTCTACGTTCTCGAATGGTCGAGCGGCGGGTTACTTTTCGCAGACTTCCGCGTGGAAGCGCGGATTTCCTCGGTTGACGAGTGCAAACGGAATGCGATGAAAATATCGCGTAATAACTGGAGAAACGCTGCGCTCGTCGTTTCCAGCCGGAGCGAGGGTGGATCCGGCCGCGCGCAGGTGACAACGTTTATTACCATTCCGTGCCGTGACTTATTACCGCGGCCGGTAATAACCGAGCCGGCGGATTTATCGTGGCCGGGTGTTAACCCGATATGAATCGATATACCCGCGCGTGCATGGCCCGGTCCGCGCCAGCGACCGTGGAAGCCTGCCAATTTTCATATTCGGGATCACGCGGCGACACCGCCGCAAAGTTCGTTCCTCGTCGGGTTCCGTTTCGTTCGAGATCCTTTCGACGACATTCTTCGCTGCGGCGCAAGAATCGCAGCTGCTGGTTAACCCCTTTTTCGAGTGCAAAGGGTTAAACTTCCGTACAAAACTGCTTAACATTCCCGATAATGTAAAGATTGTTCCAAAGGAACGAAACTTGCGTCAATTAAGAAACAAAGCTATTTCATAGAAATATTCCACGTACTGATGCATCATAGGAAACTTAATATTATACATAACACATCGTAATTTTATATCCAATTAACCCCTTGACGTACTATTTACTTTCGTCGCTGAGCTCGTGTAATATTTTACTATCGCCAGTTTGTAAGAAATACAACAAAGTTCAATATTGGAGCCTGCAGAGTTCAAAGGGTCAAGTGATTAATTAACTTCAACTTTTATACGCTCACGTGAAAGTTTCACGTTATTGTAATTTCAGAATTACAAGGTATACTCGTTTTAATTTGTTTGTTAATTTTATACTACATACATTTGTTTATAGTCATGAACAAAAATTCGGCCTATAGACGGTTAACACGTTGACTGCCACGGAGCTTTCAAGTTACTCGGAAACAATTATAATTCTTAAGAGAACTGGCGTCGAATGGGAATGTTTAATAACTCAAATAACTGGATCATAGTGTAAGCTAATGATTGTGTACTAAGTAATTGATATTTATTACTTTTCATTTTTGCTACAAAAGATATCTACTCGGCGTATTTTATACAATTTCGCAGCCATTGGCCTAGCACCATCCTCGATAGGAACTTCTCTATCGGCGATGGTTCTAGTTTCCAGGTCTACCACGTGGAGGTTGCTGCGAATGAGACCCTGGGAGGTGGATGGAAATTCAATTCCATCGACCTCCGTTTTTCTAAATCTAAATCTTATCTTTAACGCATTTATTCTTATCGTACTTAATATTCTACTAATCCCTCAGCGGCTGTCTTCTTTCTTGAGTCTATTCAGGAATGTAATTCACATTTGTGAAATGGTTACAAGGGAATTGTAAATGAGCCGCAGGAACATTAAATAAAAATTGTTAAGTTAATAATGTGTCAATGTTAAAATAAAGTTCGATTAAAATTAGATTAAAATTGGGTTAAATGTAGATTAAAATTAGAGCTGAAAGAAGTGGATGTAAATTAGATGAAAAAGTATTTTTGTAGTAACACATTTAGCCGCCTGCAACAAAAACGATTAAAGTTATTTAAATCAGAAGTACAATTACATTACTCTGAAAATGAAATTATACTGAAATTAAAGTAAATGAAGATAAAAGGGGAAAGAACTGTCGACCGAGCGTATTTTTGAACTGCAGGCTTGCATGTTAAATGGTTGCTTCTATATTCTACCTCCACAGAATGCCATCTTCTAATCCTCTGAATCCTCTCTGCAACAGAAACTGTCTAATTCGATTAATAGATGAATTTAATTTAAGAAACATAGTCTAAAACGAAGGGTACAATTTTTACTTACAATTACATTTATAATATTCCCTGAAACAGAAGCAGAAATGGTAAAATAAATTAAATCAATATCAAAATTAAAATGTATGACACTCTCGCCATAGAAATCCATCTCATATTCACCTCAAGTTTCTCTGCAACAGAAACTTACTTCATTAGGCAGTACATTTTCTTCAATTACATGAAAATGAATATAAGGGATGTTTAAAAAATAGGACTGTCCACTCTGTATATTGCACGTGCTATCAAAATCCCGAGAGTGGACTGTTTCTTTCGCAACACTAATTTAAAGACTATACAAATATTTCAATAATAAACGCGGGAGGTGCGTTACTGTTCGCCACGTTAATTAATAAAATATGCAAAGACCTCAATAACAAACGCGAAAAGTGTATGATTGATCGCAACGCTACTTTACAAATATAATAAAATAAAAACGCGAGGGGTTCAGTATCGACCGCAACTCTAATTTACTTAACTTCAAATGAATAACTCGCGTGCACCAGTTTCATTATACGCAACACTACGTTTAAGAACATGGGGCAGCCATCTTGGCTGCGAAGAACCACTGTTCGCAGTAACGCAAACTGCTTTGTGGTTCTTATGGTTCCAGCATATTTTTGAGCATTCGATACATTCGCAACTCTAAGAAAACGCGAAAAATCATTGTCGCGACACTAAGGAAAACGCGATCGATCGATATCGCAACGCTACTTTAATCAATGAGAATTATATTTAATAAAGTGTATTCTATCAAACAAGTTTATTCAATTATTCGTAACGCTATGTCAAAATCAATAGAACTATGTGTTAGTTAACATAATCTAGCTTTATTCGACAGTATCAAACTCAAACGCGATCAGTGTTTGTCATAGGCAAAGTTACTTTTAAAACAATTTCAAAAGACAAGTATAAAAAATAATTCCAATCGAAATCGCGATTATATCATTCGCAACTCTAATTCAATCCGTAACATTTGTCTCGCAACGCTAATTAAAAACCGCGAAATGCTCATTGCCGGACGTTGGGGCGGCTATGGCCAGCCAGATACAACTACAACTACTTTTCTACCACCACCATTTCTACTGAAGCTAAAGTGAGCGCAGTGACAAAGTAGTAACACAAAATGGCGCTCCATCTCCATGCTAAGATGGAGCGCCATTAGTAGTTGCCCTCTTGAGCGACATTTTGTCGGGGCCTCTTCGGCGCACGCCTCTTCGTTTCTTCGGCCGTCCGCCATTTCTGAAACCCTGAGCCTGCTCGCTAGCGAATGGCCGATGGCTCGGGAACGGCCATCGACCATTCGACAGTGCAATCGAGCAGTTTCGAACGTTTCGCCTAATCGAGCCTAGCACCGTCCGCGGCCGCGGTATCTAAGCGAAACTCGAAAAGTCGCGGTCAAGGTTGATCAACAAACGGCATGCTCCGTTGTGCTGTCGACTTTGAGCCGTGTTTTCAAGTTTCCCCGGTAACTGACCGTCGTGTGGAAACGACGGCCAGCACCGGCCCCTGCCTACTTAAATCTAACATTCATTCCAGAGTATGCTACCTGCCTACCTAACGCTATATTTAAAAAATTGGCAAGACTCATTCTCACAAACACACATTCCACGATTGTCACCGATGCACCCGGGTGCGAAAGAACCTAACGTCTAGAGAGAACGTCCCGGGACGTTCATTGACGACAACATTCATACTCTAGTTTATCAATTCCTGAAATCGACGGGCAATGGCTTACGATCTTTGAGAAAATATTTTATTTTGCAGGAACCAATCATTGAAATTGATAGAATTCTACTGTCGTTTATGTTATTTGGCAACGTAATGGATCAAAGTATAATCTGTTAATATTCGTACTCTATTGAGTAAGGAAATAAGGAAAAGTGTGTATATATTCCATGAATAATTTATTGCAAGCATGATATACAGTAACTGGAATATATACGTGTAAAGAGTATTTATGATATAAAATCCGACGCATTTCCACTTCCTAACCACACACACACAAGTGGATAATACGTCGTGTACGATACGTTAGCCATTGCCAATCGCTCACATGTTTAAATAACAATTTCATCATGCTCGTTGCTCTCACTCTACCAAGTAGCACCTGAGCACGTGAGAGAGATCGAGCAACGAACATGGAACGATATCCTGAAAATCCTAGCTGTAAATTGATGTTAATTTTTCGAACGGACTAATGATCTTTGATGCTCAGCAATGATTATAATTGATTCAGAATTAAGAATTTAATTCTCTAACTTTAGAAATGACAGGTATACTAGTGTATAAATGTTGTAATATTCGATAAAAGAATAAGAGGAATTGAAATTTAATGAAAATTGAGACTCTAAGTAAAGTTTCAAAAGGAATGAATCTACTTTAAATTTTTAATAAATTTTCAAAAACCCTCAGGCGATCCCTTTGTCGAAGCAACTGTTTTTAATATGAAAAAATGTATTACAAAGTAGTTGCTTCGACTCGGAGATCTACCCGTCGCGAAATGTTTTCTTGTACGATATTTGCTATGATATTCTAGCGGTTAAATGAACTTTAACACAAATAATCATCTTAATCAATTGCATCTCAATCTTTAAAACTCAAGAACCAGACTGAACCTATTGATACAATTAATGCACCACTAAGTTCTCAGTCATACCTTAATATTCAATCTTGAAAGTTCTATTATATCTTCTATACGAAACTACAGAATAAAATTACGTTGCTCGTAATTTAATGAAAAGTCAAAGCATTATTTAGTATTTACAGTTAACGTTAAACGCGACGTACAAGAAAGCCCTATCCTATCTAACAAATAAACCAAAAAATGCTACTACTCTCGGGTATGCCTCGAGCATATCCGAGGTCACTGCACTCACAAAATCAGAATCTACTGAAATGGCACTACCAGCAACCGGTGTCGTTACGGACCATTCATCCTGCGACATGATCGGTGACTGGAGTGAAAGCAAAGAGCATGCGACTCACCGATCGGCGTTTGCAATCGGTGCATGGCTTAGGACGAGCCGAGGACCTTTGATCTGCACGGGTCTGCATGAATCTCGACTGGTCAGCATTGGTCAGCATTGGTCAGCATTGGTCAGCATTGGTCAGCATTGGTCAGCATTGGTCAGCGGTGGAGGTGATAGTAGACCCTGACGTCCTACCAGAGAGGCCCAGGAAGTATCAGGAAGTACCAGAGAGGTCCAGGAAGTACCAGGAAGTAGCAGGCGTCCTCAGGAGCGGCTACCGGTACACGAGGGGAAGCCCAGTCCTCACACTTGAACCGTTCGCGACAAACTGACCTCTCTGCTGCCGAGACTGTTGTCATATAGGCGAAGGTCCCCGATGTTAGTCGCGGTATCCTTGACTTGGACATCAAAACACCAACAGTGCCGCGTTTCACCGTTTGCACTCGGCGATATTATAGCAACCTTGAATACATTTCTTAATAAAATTTTATACAATTTCGCAGCCGATTAGCCTAGCACCATCCTCGATAGGAAATACTCTATCGGCGATGATTCTAGTTTCCAGGTCTACCACGTGGAGGTTGCTGCGAATGAGACCCTGGGAGGTGGATGGAAATTCGATTCCATCGACCTCCGTTTTTTTAAATCTACGTCTTATCTTTAATTCATTGATTTTTATAGCACTTAATATTATTAATATTAGAACGATCGAGGTCTTCTTTCGCACAATTTAATTCTAATTTAGATGGACTTCAACGGATAACTTAAACTACACAATCATCGCATCGAAAACTAATCAAAGTACTAATCAATAAACTCGAATCGAAGCACTTCTTCCTTCAGAAGAAATCTCTGATTCAAAGAGTAAAATAACCAGATACAATCTTAATTCTAACATAGTTTAACCTTATAAAACTATATATTATATATCAATCAATTATTGTGCCTCGAAGCAAAGGAAGAAGTCCCTGATTCCACTATAATCCAAATCAAAAAAGAAGCCTCCGATTCAACAAGAGCAGCACGAGGGGCTACAATCTTAATTCCAATCTAGGTTAACCTTATAAAACTGAAACTACACATTGATCTCGAAGCTCGTAACCCATTGTTTACGTTCAGCGGAAGCCATCCAGGAATATAAAATTTCCCAGAGGCCCGCGTGAACGTGTCTGGAACGGAATAAAACGTAAAACTGCCGCGAAGACGTTGCCGGTCGCCGTTTTATTTCCACGTCGCAGGGACGCCGGCTCCCGCGGGATTCTTTTCGCCGATTTGCTTTCCGCGCGGCGCAGGACCTTGTAATCGAGTCTCCGGGAGAGTTGAAATTTTCATCGGCCGGCTCGCCGCTCGGTAACAGGTTTAAACGAGCCGTCCATGAATTCTTTAGCTCGCGAGGAATCGCCCCGGGCCGCCGTGGTCCGGCTGGCTCGACGATAATTGATGAGGGACCGGTAATTAACGAATGGATTTGCTCGATGAATCGGGACTGTTCGACTGCTCGCGTTTCGTTTCGACGGCATCGATCGCTGCGCTCTTTGGGAATCGTCTTCGACGAAGGTAGCGTTCCTTAAGGGAACGATTGCGTTTTAACACGTTGAACGCCGCATGATTTAGTAAAGGGAAAGACACAAAATGGAGAAAATAACCCCTTGCACTCGAGAGGTGACTCTCAGTCACATCATTCGATGCAACACATCTATAAAGTTGAATATTTAATATTTCAAATTAAAGTTTGCTACGTGAAGTATTTCAATAAAACACCTGTGTTGCTTAATTTACCTATGAATTATCGTTAAATTAGTTTCAAACAATATGACCTGTATCTTGTCAGAAAATGTTGAATATTTCCATTGAAAAACTTTCGAGTGCAAAATTAATTTGTAGATCATCTCGAAGCACTAGAATTCAGTAGTCTCGTTTAAATGAGAATAGAATCGTCAGTCAGTGACATGGCGCTTAACGTGTAAAAAGCACTGAATTCTCAATGACTTCTTTTGATTTTGTCCATCGTGACCTTGTATATTTCTTGCTGAATAATGCCGCGTTAAATTGCAAGAATATTCTGTAAAATGTTTCCATGGAAGGGAAACTCCCCGACGAGAGTAGTCGAACGGTAATAAAGCGTATATTTAGACTCTAGAACGCCACTAGATTATCCTAACGCTATTTTCTCGTCAGTTTTTCTCGCAGAACTCTAGCTCAATCGTTCTCGTAACGGACAATCGCGGTAAAACGGATTACTTCCGTAAATCTGGCTCGCGAAACCCGACTCGAATTTTCTCTCTCGCGCTCCGGTTTCAACTAATTGCTCGACTCGCGTGTAACGCAGCTGTTTAACCCGATCAAAATTCGACAATACCTACTCTAACGCGATCAAACTCGAGTAATATAATTCCACGCGATCGAAGTCGAACAATACGCAACCCCAAATTGGGTAACACTACATTTCGTATAGTTGAAATCGAACAATACAGAGCTCTATGCGGTAAATTGGTATTGCAACCCCGAGATATGGGATTTTACGTTATCCGAATCCAATGGGATGCGAAATTGATAGCAACATTGAGTATAGTTGGGCTCCAAGTAACTGAAATCGAAAATTAGTGAGTTCTTCGCGATAGAAATTCGCTGACGCAGTGTTCCACGCGATGGGTGCCTTGAATTATTCAATTTGACGCGAACTGAATCGAGCAAAGTTGAATTATGGGGAAGTAACATAAGAAAATACCGAGTTCTAAGCGCTAAAAATCGAGAACCACGAAATTCTAAGCAATCGAAATTTACAGAGTATTCTACGCTATTCAAACCTCGGAACGTAGAATTCTACGCGACCCGGATGAAGCGGGACGCGAAATAAAAGGCAAAACCGAGGAAAGGTGAATTCTGGGCAAGTGAAATCGAGGAACGGGGAACTCGAAAACGGGTTTCTTCCGTAAATCTCGTTTCCGAGATCCGGCCGTCGTTTCCCGTGAACCTTTTCCTCGCCTTTTTCCGCAATTTCAACCACTTTCGTCGGATTATAATTTCCCGACGTCGCTCGGGACGTCCCCCGATGAATAAACCATAGGTAAACAGGATACAAGAGCCGATCCTTTCTTGCCGATGTATTCCGCGTATAAATTAATAATCGAGTCGGACGGCAGGCCACGTCTTATGTCATCTGATTACTCGAAGAACCGTCTGGGGCGAACCTCTCGTAAATATTTCATGGCACATCCTCGATACATGCTAATTCACGAGAAAAATTGTTGGGGATTAAAGGGAGGTCGTTACCTTCAGGAAATCCGTACGGTAAATAAATACACAACCGAAGTTTCCAAGTTATCCGACTTGATAAAGTATTATTTATACCTCCCTATACGATATTAATAATTCTTTCAACTTTAGACGCACAAATCGATATCTTACATTTAAACAATGCTATATTCCAATATTAATAAAAACTTTTACTCCATCAATTTTAATAAACCTTTCTACTTTAGATGCTCAACTCGATATTTTATATTCAAACAATTTAGCTTTTTCATTTGTTTAAAAATTAATTCTATTTTCCATCTTTTTCGCGTACTTTTCATTTGGATTGAATTGTTACGTATTGATACAATCATAAAATTGAACTTTAATTTTTATATTTCAATACTAATACATAAATACTTTTACTCTATCGATTTTAATAAACCTTTCAACTAGATGCTCAAGTCATTTTATACTCAAACAATACTACATTTCAATATTAATACAATACTTCTACCCTATCAATCCATTGCAAATGAACATTACCGCTCCAGTTTCAACATTACACCAAGTTTCACTTAAACATTATACGTACTCACACTCGCACCAATGAATATTTGATTACCCTCGGTTCATCAATATACTTTTAACGCGCCGTGTCATCAGCAACTACTCCCTGCTTGTTAATTCCCCAGCGTATTAATCAGAGCAAACCGACTAACCTTATTAAGAAAGTTCAAAGCGTCTGCGAGCGGAAGTTCGGCCCTTATTTCGAGGCATGCCTCGCAAAATATCACATTCCGGCCCTCGAAAATAAGCCCGCGCAAACGGAACGGCTCACAAACGAAATTAATCCCGAATTCCAGTCCGCACGGAATAAATCACCGCCCGGAAGCATGATAATTCCAGCCGAAAAATTCATCGCGACGGGGTGAACGCGGGCCGCGGAATGAATCGCGAAATAAAAGTTAGCGATAAATATTCCGCATCGTCGGGCGATGCGTCCAGCTTCCGCGGATTGAATTCCAACGGCCGAAGAACGAGCCCCGGCTCGTGAAAATGTTATTTCCGGAGGCCCGCGATTTTTCCCGCCGCCCCTAAGACGGAGCGAGAGGGCGGATGGCGCGAAAGGGGCGAAGTATTTATTTCCAGTGCCCTCGAACCGTTTAATTTTCCGCGCGCTCTTCGAGTGGACCGAATAATTGGCCCCTGAATTCTCGATTTTCATCCCTCGCCCTTGCGTTCCGCCCTCGTTTCACTTTTCCCTCGTTCTCTGCCCCCCTCGCCCTTTGCCCTCCTCCTCGCTGGGCCACTTCATACCGCGGGTTCCTCTCGTTTTCCTACGAGTGGCTGTCTAGCGGTGCTCGGAAAGAAATCGCACGTTCCAACGGATCGCGGCGCGCCCGGGGAAAACGGGGGCTGAAATTAGCACCCCCGTCTTTGCTGGATTCTAGTCGAGCCGGGGATTCTTTTAAAATTCGCCGAGATTAGCGAACAGGATCTCGGGTGATTTAGTGAATAATGGCATCTAGTGTTTGGTAATCGCACGGAAACCGGTGTTGGATTGAGAAAATTCATGTTTTGGACTCTCTGGAATTATTTTATGTGCTCGGGAGCTAAGGGAAGAGATTTTCACTTTAAGAAGTGAAAAGAATATTATTTGTATTAGAATTTACAGAAGTCAGGAAATATTGAGAAATGGATTTAATATTGGCTTCTGAGCGACTTAAGTCTTGACGTGATATAGTTGGATAGTTAATTTACTCGTTTGAGCTAGTGAGATTTAGTCAGTTAATTTTCTTGATTTAATAAAGTAATCAATGTTTCAATGAAGCTAGATAATCGAAGATCACGCAAGTTTCTTCAAACAATTACCTTTATCCAAAATCATATAGACAGAGCTCGAACCTAATATTCAAAACATTAAAGGCTAGATGACATGAAATAACGAAAAAGAAGGTTCAATACAGAATCATAAAAATCGGGACAGAGGACTCCGTGAAAAGTAACAGGCGCTTCCGTGAATTCCGCAGCTGTCCGCCCGCGACGCGGGTAAAGCGGCGAAATTACGCGACATCGAGCAGTAAAGACGCAAAAAACGAAGCCGTTAGAGGAGAAACGCGATTCTACTTTGGCGGGCCGACGCTGCTCCGCCACGGACGGATAAGTTTAAGCGTCGAGGGACGCGCGAAAGCGTCCTCGAGACGTCCAGAAAACGCGAGACGCCTTTCTTTCCCGATCCTCTCGGCGTTTCAGGCACTTACGGCGACTTTGCATTAAAATTTCGTCCCCGCTGAAAGCCCGGGAATCTCGGGGACGCGACCTCCGACCCCGCGGCCGCCGCTGGGAAGTTAAATTTCCAGCCAGTTTGTTCCTCCGGATACCGAAACTCCTCGAATTCCACGCGGATTCGGGAACACCGAACGATAAAAACAAAAACACCTTACTCCACAGTTCTCCGGAGCTCCAATGAGAACGGCGTATTACCCGGCGATCGAATTTATCAGCGTTGTTGGCCGAGCGCTTCGGATTCTACTCGTGTAATTAATTCCCCGACTCTTCCGCCTTTGAAAGAGGGAACGTCGATGGGATTCGTCAAAGATGATTAATCATTCGTGATTAATTGAACGATCGCGAAGGACATTTTTATCTACTGTTCTCAACTGTGATTCCGTTGGACTGTTTGTTTATTATTATATCTATCTCAGCGTTAATTCCTTCTGAACACACGTTTCTTTTATAAACGTGCAATTCATTCGCAAGAGATCGCGCGTTAATCTTCACGGAGCTCGCGGCGTGATTCATTAATGCGATTCGTGGAAAACTTCACGAGTAACTTTACTGTTTGATTCCGTTCGACTGTGTGTTTGTTTATTATATCTTCTTTATTCCGTCGGCGTTAATTCCTTCTGAACGCACGTTTCACTTTGCTTTATAAATGCGCAATTCATTCGCTTTAAGGGATCGCGCGTTGATCTTCATGGAGCTCGCGGCGTGATTTATTAATGCGATTCGCGGAAAACTTTACGAGTAACATTTATTCGGCGGGGGAGCGAGTGGAAGGATTTAAGGGCGCAGCTGTGCGACCTAGATTTCAGATCGTAAGGGTACACCAGTAACGAGCTGTCTAGGGAATTAATTCGACGGGATCGTGTACGTCGAGGATCGTGAAACACCGGATACGTGACTGGGGAGAGGGAGCTCAGAAAGTCATGGGACCAATGGGGAAGGGAGAGAGAATCATCCCCCGTTTCTCTCTCGACCGAGGTGTATCTGGACTTCGTCGGTCGGACGACGACGTCGCCGACGGTTTCAGACGTTACCGGAAATCGAGAGGACGTGCCTCGATATCCGCTCTCCTTATCGATTTTCTTGGTGGCCTTTCGACTTCTCGCCCTTCTCATTCCACGAAACACGTTTTCCTTAGTCGACCTACTTTTCTCCCATTCACGACCTCCCCCTCCACCACTCATTTTCAGACTTTTCTTGAACACTTTCCAAGAAATTCTCTTGACTATTTTCCCCCAACGCGGAACGAGTTTCCGCGAGCTTTTTACTATTAAGGGTTTTTCTTTCTGTGTCGGGAACTGAAGGGGTCTTTTTTCTCAGTTTCCGTGCGAACCGACGGAAAACGCTTACGATTTCATTTACATTTTCCATGAACTTTCAGAGAATAATTCCCAAGATGGGTGTTTTTCACGGGAAACTGCGAATGCTTGGGAATTGAAGTGTCTAGTGATATATTCAAAAGAGAATTAATTTTTTATTTTCAGTCGATGGGAAGGGGATTCGATTTTTAGGTATTCGTGGAAATCGATGACTACCGATCTCTCCGTTGAGACTTTGATAAAGTTCTTTCTGTGATATCCATATTAATTTTCTCTCGCAATACTTACTCTATATTTTATTTCTTAAAGTGTTGTAAGAAGTATGTCATTGTGAAATTACTAATAGAGCATTGAAAAATGTATTACTGTAGTAATTTTGAGGTTTGCATCAGAGGTGCAGTGGGCAGAAACAGTAAAATTGCTATAGGAAAATAAAGAGTACGTTTATTGACACTTAACCCTTTGCGGACGAAGATTCTTTGAAATGTAGCAAACCTTCAACAGATGAAGCTAAATTACATATCAATTGTATAATCGATAGAACAAAAGGAAACTGCGTGCTATTCTCTTGCAATCAAGTAATTGAATTATTTTTTTCTGATTTAGTCTTCGAAATATGAAAATTTCATCTCCGGAATGTCGACATTCGTCCACAAAGGGTTAATTTATGGTCCATCGGGCCACGTGCTTTGCACTTCTCAAAGAAAACAGTCCCGTGATCGCCTCCTAATACAATAACTAATAACGAAAGTTTCCTATTCAATTATTCATCTCAAAATCGCGGAGTGTAACGTTTTATTATAGGGAAATTGTTTATTGCGAACAGAAGGGAGCATCTCGGTTAATTTGAAAAGCGATTTCCTCTCGACCGGTAGTTCCGCGAGAATCCCGTCGGGGATGAATCACCGGGGAATCCATCTTGCCATCAATCAAAGGACGGGACCGTTTGTCTTATTCTTCTTTAGCAGTCGGGACGAGCAAATACTGAGGAACGGGTCGAATCAATCCACGATTCGGGACGGGGTTATTCGGGAGAGCTAACGGCGGGGCCGAATGATAAATTTCGCGCGTTTTCCCCGCGGAACTATGAAGACGAATGCGTTGTTTGCTTCCGGAACCGGCAGAAACTTCGCCTGCTTACGTAAATAATGCTGCACCGTTCGTCGTGATCGTTCGCCGAAGATTTGAATGGGTCCACGTCGCGCGCAAACATCGCTGAACTCGCCGGGACGAGGCGAAAAACAAGGAAAACTTGCTGTCTGTCTGAAAATTTCTCTCGTTACACGTTCACTTGTCTGGAATGTTTGCCGAGGAACGAGGGCGGCTTTTAACACATTGTTGACCGGAAATTTCATACAGAAGCTTTCTCGTGTCACCGGTTGTTATTTTGTAATTAACCCTTTGCACTCCAGAAGTTTCTCGTTAGAAATACTCAACATTTTTTAATCGAATACCAACGACATTCTTTCAAACTATTGTATTCAGTTTTATGTCGGTTTTAATAGATTGGGAATTATTGGCAGACATTCGTATCGAAACTGTGATTGATCGTCTTGGGTGATAGAACTTTAGTTGGATCGCTCGCGAGCGAAGGGATATTTAGAATACTGAAGTTGAAGCTTTTCTGAATTTTGGAATATCAAATTGAAGTTCAGAATGTGTACTTTAAAATGCAAGTGGTTTCGTAAAGAAAGGATTACGTTAACACACTTAAAATCGCGATCGATCGATGAGACTGGCAGTATCCAAAATGGACCTCTCAAGGATGATCTAATTTTCGAACAGCTTAACTTGAAGCTATTCTAGCTTCTGGCATATGAAATTGAAGTTGACAATACATACCTCAATCTGCGTGTATGCAATTTCGATTAACTTAGAATTTTGTTTCTCTAATTGACAATCGTTCCGTTTCAGACACTCATTGGCCGGTCTTCGTCTGCGTTCTAATGGCGACGACGGTGCTTTCCTGTCGGCAGAGCGAGTTTCAGTGCGGCAACGGCCGCTGCGTCGCCCTGAACAAGGTGTGCAACGTTGTTGACGACTGCGGCGATGGGACCGACGAACAGCGTCAATGTTCACGTGAGTACAGCCTTTTTTTTTATCACTCCTTCAACTTCTCTTCCAAAACTACCAACGACATCTTACGTACACCGATAGTCTCGTCGCATTACACACACAGAATTCTTTCGAAATCTACGCAAAACCATGAACAAACAAAATCAGCACATCCAAACCTGTAAAACAGTTAAAACCGAAATTACTCGATACTCCGCCAAGTCTCCGAATCCATTCCCAGCGCGAGAGGTTAACGAACCCCATCGATCCACGGAACAATCTCGGAAATCTCAGTCGTCATCCCCATTAATTAAAAAAGAAGGCACAATAATTAGTCGCAGATCGGCCTCGACAATGGCAGCCGCCATTTTCGGCGCGCCAGGAATTTCGGCCATCTTATTGTGCCGCGACCCGAATGCAGCCTGCAACTGATCCCCTCATTGTTCCCCGTTGCGCAACAATCGAACCGTTTGAAAGCCGCCTGGTGATTGCCGTCGGCCCGCGAGAGTTTCCACTTCGTTAGAACCCTTTCTTCGCCGGGAGATTTTTATTTGTTTACCCCTCGGTTTCGTCCAGCCGTGGCTCGCCCGCCAGAAATCTCGCGGACCGACTCCCGGGGACGCCGCGCTGGGAACTGCGGCCGATTCCCTTAGTCAGGCAAGACTGTTATCGACAGATCGTGATAAAACGGCGCCGGATACGCCGGGCGTCCAGCAAAAAGCCGTGGGACGGCGCAGCGTCTTGATCCCCGGCGCAGATCCCCTAATTTTCGTGATTTATCCGGACGATGTGTCCGGGCCGATCCTTTAAAGCAGAGTTTCTCGGTCTTTGAGCGGCGAACGGCTTTGTACACGGCGTAAATTCGCGGGAGAAGTTGCGTCTGGGTTTTCTGACGGATTCGAAAGCGGCGGATTATGTGAGCCGAGTGCATTTAGAATGGAGATAAGGATGGGTGTGTAGAGATTAACCCTTTGCACTCGAAAGTTTCTCAATGGAGATATTCAACATTTTCGAAACTGTAGAAAATCCGAGTAGTTATCTTTTGTAGTAAAAATGAAAAGTAATAAATATCAATTACTTGGCACACAATCATTAGCTTACACTATGATTCAGTTACTTGCGTTATTAAACATTTCCATTCGACGCCGGTTATCTTAAGAATTATAATTGTTTCCGAGTAACTTGAATGCTCCATGGCAGTCGACGTGTTAACCCTTTGCACTCGAAAGTTTCTCAATGGAAATATTCAACACTTTCTGACGAGATACAGGTCATATTGCTTGAAACTAATTTAACGATGATTCATAAGTAAATTAAGCAACGGAGGTGTTTTATTTAAATATCTCACGTAGCAAACTTTAATTTGAAATATTAAATATTCAACTTCATAGTTTTGTTGTATCGAATCACGTGACTGAGAGTCACCTCTCGAGTGCAAAGGGTTAATACAGTCAGCTTTAAATTACAAAAATATTCATAATAAAGTATATATTCTGTTTTAATGAGAGGCAACCGTCTTATTCTCACGTTTATTTGTCTCTTTATTTATATTTGTTAATAATATATCATTATTTTAATCGAATCATTACTACCGACAAATACTTGGGAGAAAAGGGAAGATTTCCATCGAAGTTGAGAATCACTGGTCCCACGCGCAACGACTTCGAAATTTATTATTTATCGAATTTATCTTATCACTCGACTCAAGAGGAATTCCCAAGCTGAAATCAAATTTGTCGACGGCGGTAAAAGTGAATTCCAATTTCCCGGAGAATTTCGAAAATTTTTCCCAATCCCCGGCTCATCCCTGGGACGCGAGCATTGGAGTAGGATCGCGACGTTCCACGGGCGGATCGCGAAGAATTCGCCCCGGAGAAAATATTTGCCTGTTCCATAGACGTCAAGGGAAACAGACGGACAAATTAATGGCTCGACTTTTCCGGGACTCCATCGGCAGGAGACTTTCCGAAGAAAGGTCGCAGACGGGAAGCCATTCCCGTGGGGAGGACGCCGTTATTTCCTTGTCGCGGCCGAACAAATAAGATTATAAAGTGATCCATCGCGGAATTTGTCATGGTACGTCTTCCGTAAATAATAAATAAGGGGGACGATCGGCCGCCGCGGCGGAAGTTTTCGAGGTTAAGGCGGGACACGTTGCTCCTCGGAGGAACAGAAAGTTGAGAACTTTAGTTTATTTGCCTGGCCGCTACCCGCGCGCGGATATAGAGCCGGTTTAATCGCGGGGGATAATAAAAAGCTCGGTGAGTGTGAATTATACAGTCCACTCGAAGTTTCACTATAAATTATTTAACTCTTTAGACGCTGGGCTGCTTTGTTCCTATTTCTTCGCTGGGGCCTTTGTTCTCGATACGTGAACATTTGAATAATGAATATTTCAACGTTATGAGAGAATTCTGATAAGACGAACACGTGCAATTATTCGGCAGCAAGTGGAGGAAATCGTAAGATTGTTATTATTGTATAAATATTATTGTACCTTTTTCTTCGTACCTTTTTCCTATATTTCTTCTGTATTTACTGATCTTAGAATTGAGTTTATAGAAAACTATAATGACCCTAGATAAATGCAATCCATGGAATATTGAATATAATATAGCAATATTCAACAATTCAGTAATAACGTTGAATATTAACACTAGATTTACGTTTATTCTACACTTTATTCTATTTATTTTAAAAAAACTCCGTGTTCGTTTATATAGACGACAAAAGCTTCAAAGCTACAACAGTATTCGCATAATTGCGAATGAAAATCGACTGAAAATAATTACCAATGTTTAAAGAATTGAGTATCCCTCAAATTGACGGGTTCTGTGAATCGAGTGTTGAAAGTTGGATATAAATCGAATAAGTCGAGAATTGATCTTTCAATTAGAATTCTTTAGCTTGTATCAAGCGCAAGTAGGATACAGAAGAGAAAACGAGGGGGTAACCTTGATCCACTTCCACCCCCGATCCGTCCCAGCTTCCGTTCCCCGGCCGAAGGACCATAATCACGCGGCGTGCCGGTATACCGGCGTAATTAACTTAAGTTACGAGGCTCGTTTACGAAGGGGATGCGTGTACGCGGGCGCCGGGCCGCGACTAAACGGCGCACAGATTTATTTGCGGTCGTGACTGCGCTCGTTCCCTTGTATATTTCTTCGCGATAACGATGATTCACGAACCTCGCCCCTTATTCTTCCGCGTTCTACCGCGAATTATCATTTCTCGAAACGTCGGGGCGTTCGTAAGTATTAGCCACCGATCTCGGACCGTAAATCTTCGCGCGAAACCGCGTTATCGAGGACTGCTCGGTGCAATATATTAATAAAAAGCAGGTTCGTCCGACTAGAAGAAGGCTTAGAATAATTTCATATTTATACCTTCGCTTCGAAGGTGTGAAACCGCCCCTCGAAGAAATGCAAATTTTACAATTTCGTAGAGCTTCCCTCGCTATCTCCTGCCGTTCCCAAGATAATCCACGGGAACGGCAAATTTGCATATTTTCAAGGGATGCTCTCACCCCTTCAAAGTAGCATTCGGAAAAGAATTGCAGTGTACCAGGCTTGACTCTACTTGAACGCAGAGTTTCATAAGTTTCGAAACGTCCGGGTATAACTTCCCTTCGAATCACCCCATGAATCCACTTTTCCGCGTCGCGAACACTTAATTTTCCACTTAACATCGCTGCGTAGCAATCGACAGTGCCCCAGAATAGTGTACAACCGATACAGTTATTGACTCAAGCCCTCAACAATTTATTTCTCCCTCGGAAGCATTCCTCGCAGCGAGGCTCGAATAGGAAATTCACGGACGCTTCCCGATGAGAACGCGTTCTCGCGCTAACGAACCCCGTAAAACCGCGAGCAGTCCAATCTAGGCACGCCGGTACAGCGTGCCAACCGCCACGAGCAATCTCGGCCTCCCGTTTTCCGTTTCATTAAACAAATTGGCCGGATTTTGTGGGATTTTTATGGTCGTCCGCCGGCCGGGAACGCGCGTTAATGGGTCCTCGCGGCGGGCGACGCTGCAAGAAGAGGATTCCACCGCTGGCGATGGGAATTAGGATGTCGCGGGTGCTGCGCGGGTCCTCGACGCGTACGCTCGGCGAGGGACGAGGCTGATTCGCCGCGGGATCGGTCGCCGCACGCGATAGATCGTGTCACCGGCGCGAAAAGGGGAAGAAACTCCGTCGCTGAGTCAGTCGTTCGTTTCCCCATTTTTATGCCGCGATCGTAACTCAACGGGCGAGTCGTAAAACGGCGCCTGATCCGAATGTTGCGCGGTTTTTATCGCTTAATGCCCGCCGCCGAGGGAAAAAGCGCAACGCGGCCTGATGAAATAGTAAGTTCGACGGCGGAGGAGGGCCGCGCGCTGCTCGGACCTTCGTTACACGGCGAACGGCCCACTTCCGGTCCTGAGGACAGGATTCTGGAGGATTCCGGTCACGTATCCGTAAAACCAGAGGCTGCCGCGGACCAGATAGAAATCTAGCAGCCGAGCGGAGCGACGAGTGTCAGCGGAATTCGAGGAATTGTTCAAGGGACGGTTCAAGATGGCCGACGTTGCGGAAGTGTATCGTTGGAAAGTTGACTTTTAATCGTTCGGTACTTTTGTTTTTTAGTACTTAGAGATCATTTCTATGTAATATTAACACTAGAACTATCAGATAGGTCGAAATGATCCATTCTTGATCTCTTCTTTTTACGATTATCGGAAGAATAACTAATTATAAACACTTGAGGAATCAAGATAAGACTGTATGTCGCTGTGAAAATTGGGATTAGCATATTAATTCGGTACACATGGATAAGGGAGAGCAGAGAGTCACGGAAACCATCCATCAGCCAATAACCGAGCGACTCCAGTCACCGAGACGCGCAGCGTCAACCCCTGAAGAAACCGGGAAAACACAATTTTAATTAAAAACCTGTGCTTCCCTAATGAAAAAAAGACGGTGGATTACCAAGCTGTACACCTAACATCCACTGTCCGCTGTATATCAAGGGAAAAGTTCGCAAATTACGCTCGCGAATCCGCTTTAAGCGGCGCGCGGAGTAATCCCGCATTCTTCATCCCCGCTCGAATCGCGGAATTATGAATTTCCCCGGGTCCCCGTTACCGCGGAACGCGCCGGCCACACGCGGGTCGCATTCATTCTACTTTCTTTTATTAAAATCTCCGATTTATTTCACGTCCGAGGCGAAAGTTCGGCGGCGGCGGCCGCGGTTCGAACGGCGACCACCTTCGTAAGCCGCATTCATAACGGGAAGCTGCCTCGCAGAGAAAGTTACGATTGGCAATAACAAACTTTCGTATTCTTGCCGCGGCCCGAATGGATTCCCCGCCATTCCTCGCGAGCCGAGTTCATTTATATCAATTATACCGGTTAAAGTAATTAAACTCGGCGGAGGAGGCGAGGAGGCCGGCCGCTGAAGAAGCCGCGACAGCGAGTTTTATTGACTCTCTGCAGCCTCGTGTAACTTTGTCACATATATGTAATTATTTCAATTATAATATAATGATATTATATATAATACGCCTCTTTGTTGTAACACTTTTGATTTCTTACTGACTAGTTAACACTAAAACTACCAGAGGGGTCAAATGACCCATGCCTGATGTCCTCTTTTTGCAATTATCAGAAGGGTAACAAATGTTTCTCTGAGATATTATTAAAGAAATTCATTTAGCGCTACGTAAATTGAAGTGTAAATCAATTAAAGTCTGAACAGATGCACTCTTGGAGTTTCTATAGCGAAATTTTCAAAAGTCAATTGACCTGCTCGGTAGTTTTAGTGTTAATGTTTGATGCTTTTTTGAATGAAGTATGTATGAGGGAGTACTTGATTTACAAAGCGTGAATTTTAGATGATAGTATTTAATATACTAGCGTCTCGTCGATGTATTTAATTTCGCACAGCAAACTGGCGAACAAAATTAAGTAATCAATTAACTCAAACTTTCGCTCAGGCGTAAAAGTTCGTCACTGTAATTTCAAAATTGTATTCGTTTTAATACAATCACTGAAACTATTGAATACATTGTTAATTTGTATTCACAGGTTGATATTTCTTAATTCTACACTGCATATATTTTTTTATAATCACGAGCAAAAATTCGGTCTACAGCGGGTTAAGGGGTTAGCTGTCGGACGACGTATTCCTCGCACGTCCCGCGGTCCGCGGGAACTTTTGCCCTCAAAGAGACGAGACGCGAGGCGGAAAAAATTTGTTTCGAGCTCTGCTCTGGAATTATCTTGCTCCCGCTTCTTCTGTTCCTCGCCTTGCGCTGCCTAGATTAATGGATTCCTCGCAGTTCTCCTTGTTAGCTCGTTTCAATGCGTCCCGTCCGAATAGTTCGAGTTCGGAACACCGTAATTCCGCTTCTGCCCGCTTTCTTCGAGAACTTGCACAGGGAAAAAATAGCTCTCCCGAAGTTGTAATATTACCGAGGAAAATTTGTTCCCGTTACGAACCGAGTTTTGATTCCTCTTAACACGCGGAAGAGGGATTGTAGAACTCGCGTGATCCCGTTGAGAGCGGAATGCTGGAATTCGCGTTCATGGGCTCGCTGATCAACGAAATTCAGTGGAATCGAGATTTTAATTGAATGTTCATCGCATTTGAACGATGCAATGAGTGCGGTGGTATCTCTGGTAAAGAAAATGGAATGTTCTCATACTTTTTCTCGTGAATTATCGGTCAAAATGCGAATTTATGCGGTAAAACCTAGAGAATTCTCATAACTCAGCTTCTAATTGTCCACGTGGCAGGCTTTATAGCAAGATTTATCTTTTACTGGTTAACATTGTGAATATTTGTGTCAACATTCGTAATTGATTTACAATATACAATTTCATCTTTCTGTTCGATCTATTAACTAGTCTTATCGTCGATGATTAAAGGATACATCTTTCGCTTGATTGCTAGGAACAGAGACATACTGGAACAAGGAGTAATATATGCAATAAACAAGCAAGAAACATACGAAAGATCAAGATTACTGTACTACAGAGAAAACAATGGCACAAATCAGGCCACGCCTCTTTCCAAAGTAAACATTTCCCGGTCCCGAGCGAAGAACGGCCCGATGGCCACGTTAAACACGGTCGCAGGCCAATATGGCGCGGAAGTAGGTGTCGAGTGTGCGATTCAAGATGGCGGAAGTGTTCTCGAGCGGCCTCTCAACTTTCTCCCAATTATAAGACCACTCTCCGGCTTCCATTCGACCACTTTCCTCTCGAACACCGGAAACTGTGCCCCTCGAAATCTAAAACGTTTCCCTTAATCTCTCGCCGTCCATCTGGCCGGACGTTGCCTGCAGCCGCGAAATCTTATCAACGACGCTAAAACTACCGGGCAGGTCGGAGCGACCCACTTCAGAATTCTTATCTTGCGAGTATTCAAACTGCGAAGGCGTTTCTGCGACAGAGTTTAAATCAGATTCGCGTATTTCGACGGGTATGTACAAGCCTAGATCCCTTCATTCTCAATGTTACGTTGTAACACGCGAAAGGATTTCCGTTTAAACGATTGGATTCCTGTCTCAATCGAAGAATGACACACAGTGCATTGTTGGTGTAAAGTAATACTTTATTATAACGTTTGTGAAAATAGCTTGGGACTGGTCAGTTGCATTTCTGAGTGGAGGAAAGTTGTGTTTCATTGGTCGAGGGTGATTTTGCGCCTTACAGTGGGAAATTGTAAAAATCTAGGTTCGTTTCGTCATCGTCGTGATTTAGAACTATTTGCTTGCTCTTTACGGTGACAACTTATCGCTGCGTCACACGTGGCGTCCACGTATTTCATGATAACCACCATAAGAATTATCAAGATTACGGGGTGCTCGTGCACCTGGTCTGTGATTACTGAATTATCTTAGATCGCTTCGCTGACGAGTACGTCGAACGTAACACTCAAGGAACATGTTGCTCCAATTTTTACACAAAACTGAGAACAAGTCACTCCATTTGCTCGGTAGTTTCAGTGTTAATCAATCCGCGTTCAGCCGACCACGCGATTTTCTTAAACAACTCATAAACACCCGTCGCGAAGATTAAATGTCGCCGGTCTTTAAAGGGTGGCGCGCGAAGAGCGGCTTTAAAGGACCTACTTTCAATCGTCGAGGCTGGCGTTCTCTCTTTTTCCCTCTGTCCCCGTATTTCTTCATTTTTTCTCGCTTTTCCCGCTGCTCCTTACATTTCCTCGTTTTTCCCCTTTTCTATCTGTTACTCTCTATACCTCCTCGCTTTTTACTCTGTTTCTCCCTTTCTCTCACTGTATTCCTTCACTTTCTCTATTTCTCTGCCTCTGATTCTTCTTCTATCTTTCCATTTCTTCATTTTTTCTCGCTTTTCCCGCTGCTCCTTACATTTCCTCGTTTTTCTCCTTTTCTATCTGTTACTCTCTATACCTCTTGGCTTTTTACTCTCTTTACTTTCTCTATTTCTTTGCCTCTGATTCTCCTCTTTTTCCATCTGTTTCTTCAGAATTTCTCGCTTTCCCTCCCTCTGCGCTGCTTCTATTCCTCGCGACTCTCCTCCCTCTTATAATTCGTCTCCTCGTCCTCTTCCTCTATTTCTTCGTTTTTCCTCGCTATTTCTTCGTTTTTTCTCTCTCTGCCTCTCTTACGCGAGTCTCGCGCTTCCTTTTCCCGGTTTCTTACGGAAGCGGGCGAGCCCGATGCCTTTCATACGGCTCTAGGGGTGGAAATTACGGCGGGTCTCGCGGAGCACGCGTAATTTCGCTCGAATATTATTCACCGCGCGTCGCGTAGCTGCCGCTCAAGCGGGGACGAACGATTGCGTTAGGAAGCGACGGGGATCCCCGCGAGCGGGAGGTGCTCGCGCGAGCTATGGAGACACCGGTGAAAACGAGACGTGATATGGAAATGTTTAAAGTCCTCTCTCCTTGAAGTTTCAACCGTTTTATTGTCATGTATCGGGGAATAGATCGATTTACATAGAAATATCGGATAACTTCGCTATCGTTGTCATAAAAAGAGAATTCTGCATAGTCTTATGGTTATATTATCAGAAGACAATCTTCTTCGGAAATTATTACAGAAAATCGGTCAAAAACGAAAAGGACGTTACAAGTAAACTAAAGATCTCTATGCAAATATATTATTTTTAACAAAAGACTAACAATATATCGAACAAAACTTGATTTGCTGTCTTGAGAGTTTCCCAGTTCAAAATTAAATGAAAATTCCATTTACTCGTATCAACCCTCGGTCCATGATTAACAATGAAAATCAACGTTCAGAACAGCTTCCGATCGTTGTTCTTCAGTATATCCGCAAAACTGAAGTCTGCAATAGAAGAACAAATTGCCATCCAGCACCCAGAAGAATTACAAAACAGTCTCATATTTACGTGAAATCTGGCTAGATGTGTTAGTAGCCGGCAAATCCTCGTTCCCTTTGACCTTTCCCCTTTCCCGATTCTCAGACGTCGTCGTCATATTGGAGCACCCGCAAAAATCGCGGGATCCTCCGTAGATAGATATATCGTCGCCTGCCGGCAGAAAGAAGCTGGTAGCACCAAAAAGCACAAGAGAACCGCAAGGAACAAGAAGCAACCAACAGTCGGGTAGCTAACAATGTACCTTTCAGGCTGGCCAGATTATTGTCCACGCAGAAGCTCATGATGCTATTATCGGAGTAGTCGTAATGGCCTGGGGAGAACATGCTGCTGGCCGGGTTCGGGTCGGTCCGATCGATCTTCGTCATCGGGGACGGCACGTAAGGGATCTTGTCCATCTTCCGGATCCTTGGGGTGGAGGGTCGATCACGTGGGCGATCGGCTTTTGGCCGGACTGCGTCGTTATTCGAGGAAAAACTCCAGTTTCCTTTATCCTGGAAGCTACCTCGGGACGCATCGCTGGGCTTAGGCTCGGCCCAATCTTGTTTCTGCGACGATGACACGTTGTAACGGACACTCTCGATCTTCGTGATTCGCGGGCCAATGATGGAACGATCGACTGATTCACCGCGCCTCTTGGTGTCTGATAGAGATGAGTTGGGTGAAGTAAATGCTTCAAATAGTGTTTAAGCAGCTGAGATTCTCTATGGGTTACGTCAAAAGGATTTTATAGATTTTAGTTTTTATGTTTTCAAGTTTTTGGTCTTTAGGTTCTGAAATTTTTTAGCTTTCGAGCCTTTGAACCTTCGAGCCTTCGAACCTTTAAACTTTCAAGCTTTCAAAATTTCAAACCTTCAAACTTTCAAACCTTCAAACCTTTAAAATTTCAAACCTTGGAACTTTGGAACCTTCAAACTTCCAAACTTCCAAACTTCCAAACTTTCAAACCTTCGAACTTTCGAACTTTGAACCTTCGAATCTTCGAACCTTCGAACCTTCGAACCTTCGAACTTCTGAACCTTCAAACTTCCAAACTTCCAAACTTTCAAACCTTCAAACCTTCAAACCTTCAAATCTTCAAATCTTCAAAATTTCAAACTTTCAAACCATCAAACCCTCAAACCTTCAAACATCCAAACCTCCAATTTCCAAATTACTACAACTACGCCCACACCTCACAACAAAGTTATACCTCATTTACCACTTAAAATGGTATATCACCCACCACTGGTCTCGGCTCGAGTGCCTTTCGATGTATCCGCTGGCGAGTCCCTCTCTTCATCAATGATCAACCTGATCCTCTTGGAGGCTGGCTCTTCCTCTTCTTCAGGGTCGAATGTTTGCTTATCTTCCATAACTAAAAGCGGAGGGGCGAGGTCGTACGGTTCCTCTGGGTGTCCCGGTTTCTTGAAGTTGATTCGACCCTCTTCCTCGTCGACCGGCGCATCGATCGCTTCCGGTACCGCGTCCTCCTCCGCCTCCATCTCGCTGGCTCCGTTCTGCTGCTCCATTTCTTGGTCCTGCTCGACGTAAGGACTTCCGGCATCGATCCCGCTACCGTCGACCTGGAACCGGGCCGGTTCGACCGAGTTGTCGTCCGCCTGGCATATCTCCTCCATCATCATCGTGTCCACTGACATCGAATCTACGGATTTTTGGAGATCGTTGATCCATTTACTGCGAACCTTCTGTACGGTTTTTGTGGATTTGCTGAGTGGACGTTTGATGGAAGTAGAACAGAAAATTTTGGGGAGGTTTTGGATTTGTTTTAGTACCGATGTTGATTAAGCAAAGGAGACTGAAGAGTTTGGTATGTTTTTTGGTAGATTAACTATTTATTCAGACTATTAACTGTTGACCAAATATTTTCAGATTTTTATAATTCGAGAAGAAGGTAATGATGATGGTTGAAGTTATACAAATATAATAAAAACAAAATGAAGATATGTTCAATCAATTAATTTTGATACACCTGATATAGATGAACCGAAAGAAGTTATATTATTTAAATAAGTGTGTCTGTTTTCAAGAAACCGAGTACTCTAGTTAGTATTCTTCGAAACAGTAGAAACAACAAAATAAATGGCAATATAATTATGAAAAAATATCTCGTTAAGTGATACAATCGTGCACCTAAAGAGTTCTCATAATTCAGTTTCCAACTGTCCACGTGGCTGGTTTTATAGTGAGACTTCATGTAGGACAAATTGATCTTCGGCGGTGGCATTTTCAGCATCTCCAGTTCTCGAATCCTTTTCTTCTCCTCTTCTATCTTCAACTGCGCCGCTATCTACACGTTCAACAAGCACATTAACGAAGAAATTAATAGAAAAAAAATGAAAATATTTCGGATACCTCTTCTTCGATCGCGTTCAATTCCTGCGTGCGACACTTGATGTTCTCAAGCAACTCTTCCAACCGGCGATCGAGCGCCATATTTTCTAAAACGGTGCGGGCGAGCTCCACGAGTTTCCCGCGCAATCTCATCCAGCCGATTTGCTGCTTTTGCCTGGACATTTTCCTCAGCTCGATAATTTTCTGATCGATCACTGCTCGTTCGACTTCAAGTTTCCTCAACTCCATTCGCGCGGTCTTTCTGACCTTCGCCAACGGAAACTCCTCGTATTGCGCCTATGGAAAGTGTATTAATTATCGGTTATCTCTGAATTCTAATTAGCTCTCATTTATCGAGACGGTTTCACGGAGGAACGACGAAATCTACATACATGGTAATCTTTCCAAGCGTTCTCGTACTCTTTCAGAATCGTCTCTTGCTCTTCGAACTCCGACTTTCTAACTTTGTACTCGTCGTTCAAGTTCAGCTTCGTCAATTCGATTTTATTCAATAGTTCGTCGTTGTACTTCCTTTGTCTGCGGAATGTTTGAAACGTTTAAATGGTAATTTAATGGAAACTTGGTGTAGGATCATTGTCGTACTTGTTCAAGCTGACGGTCAGAACAATAATATTCTCGTTCGTGTTCTTAATTCCTTCGTTCAGCTCCTTTCTCATCCGCCATTGCTGCTTCGTCTTCTTTTTGATTTCCTTCACCTCGGTGTCGAGAGCTGAGAAAGGTTTGTTGTTTCTTAAACAATGGTTTGCGACAATAGGACAATTTCCTTACAGTGCAGCGTCTTCTTTGCTGCCTCGACCTCCACTTGCAGAAGCGTGTCCAGCATGGTGATAAATTGCGGGTCGTCGCAAACTAGTTTGTCCTCCATTTTTGCAGAACAAAGATTCTGATAATACAATAAACAAATACAATGCTGACGATTGAACACTCCGTAAACGAGTCAGAACCTCACGAAACTGAAGTGCTACTCGCTTTCTACAAGGACGCTCTTCCTGATTGGAGGATTCTGTTAGACTCAACTTTGTGCGGGAAATTTGAATCTTCTTACTCAGATCACTTTCTAGAGTCAATGGAAAATTCATAAAATCAACACGATTTTTTTATTACCGTTGGAAAAGGTTTGTAGGTGAGTTTACATTGCAGATGCATCCAGTAAAAATTATAAACAGTAATTGTAAATATTATATGAGTAATATATACATACGATGTTTAACCTAACCTAGAAATGCATCTAGACTTCGTATTAAAGAACGGAAGATTATAATTTCTAGTGAATCGATTTCTGAATAAAAATTGTGGAAAGAATAATTTCTGAAGAAACGTTATTAAACAAAATATATATAATTCCCAATGAAGCAATCTTTGAACAAAACTTGTGAAAAGAATAATTCTTGAATAAATGTTATTAAACGAAATGTATAATTCTCAATGAAGCAATCTCTGAACACAACTTGTGAAAAGAAGAATTCCTGAACAAACGTTATTAAACAAAATACATATAATTCCCAATGAATCAATCTCTGAACACAACTTGCAAAAAGAAGTTTAATTCCTGAACAAACGTTATTAAATAAAATATATATAATTCCCAATGAAGCAATCTCTGAAGAAAAATCCTGTGAAAAGAAACAGAAATTGAGGGGAAGCCAGAGAGAGAATATCCACGAAATTATAATCAGCACGATTTTTTGGCGAGAGAAAGGGGATGGAGGTGAAAGTATCGGCAATTCGCCGAGTGTCCGCGGGATAGGGCAGAAGTGTCGAGGAAGAGGGATGGTCGCAGTTTGGGAGGGTGGCTGCGGTGGTAGTTGCGGAGGAATTCGCGAACACCGGAATGGGATGGCAGGTTGGTTTGACCCAAATGCCAGGCTGGGTTGGCTTTCAGCCAGTTACGTGTCTGCACACTCGGCATCGAAACCTTATCGCTCTTTTTCTCCTGCGAGCCGGTCGGCCGATAACGATTTCCATCCGTGAATAAATTAATCCCCCTATTCTTCGTCACCCGGGGACGAAAAATTAACATCGCGGATGAAGCCTTTTTAAGCGGAATTCGTTTAACCGTTGGAGGCGCTGGAATTTTAATTAAATAACAATAGTCGGTTTTGTTGCACGTGTGATCGTTACAATTATATTAAATGGAACGAAAGAGGATTTTATATGTTTTCTGATATTAAGTGGTTTTCATCTGTGCACCTTGTATTGGTATTTTACATAATAATTATTACATGATAAATTTATTTGATTGATGTATAGGGTGTTTATAAATGATCAATAGGCTTGAGTGTATGTTATACATTGTAGAAAGATATATTGTTATAGGTGTACAGTTATGTTTAAGAATTTTTTATTAAATAACGAAGTTAGATATTTTAAAGTGCGAAATAAATGTTTGGGGATAAAGTATGATAGTTCTAGAGTTCGACGAAATAGAATAATTTCTTTAAAAGCTGACAATCTGAAAAAGCGTCACTAATCCAGCAAAATTGATCTCAGCAACCGATCAGCCGGCTTCGTTTCCGTGATCCAAGTGTCCTCGTCGTTCCGCGTCGCTTCAAATTGGATCGTTCACGCAAGTCATCGACGGTCCTCGATCGCAGCACTCAAAACTTCCGGCGCGCGCAGACACGTTTAACGAGAATCGCGGGAGGAAACGAAGCCACTCGTCTCTTCATTCATCGCCTCGCGTCGTCGCGATCGCCATTTTCGCCAGGCGAAAAAGAAAAATGAAAACGACCGGGAGAATTTCGTTCCGTTCGCACCAGCGAAGGTATTTTTATGGCAGAGCTGCCATGGAAGCTAAGAAAGATATGTGTTATTCGGTTATTTTGCAAATTTACAATTTCCCAGCATTCAAACATTCAAATTTTCAAACTTTCAAACTTTCAATCTATCAAACTATCAAAGTTTCAAATTTTCAAACTATCAAACTTTCAAACTATCAAACTTTCAAAGTATCAAACTATCAAACTATCAAATTAGCAAACTATCAAACTATCAAACTTTCAAACTTTCAAACTATCAAACTTTCAAACCTTCAAACCTTCAAACCTTCAAAGTTGTCAAGTTGCCAAATATTTAACTTCTTAAATTTTCAAGCTTTCGAACCTTCATGTTCTTTACATTGATAATCAACTGCTTCATCATCAACGCTTTCGTTACTGATCAATTATCGCAGTTCCGTTGCAAAGGTACCCTAAATCTCGTCTCTCACGTGGAAGACTAAACGAAGATAGAGTAAACCCGAGACATCGCGCTTATTCTTGTGCTCACACAAATGAGCAGCCGTTAGAACGAAACGCGGGTCTGGCCCGGGTCAAATGCGAGGCTCGTGCGGTTTATTTAATATGACTACGCGAGAGAGCATCTCGTGGAATCCAGGTTTCACGTAACACACCAGCCCGTTGTCAAGTGGAAAAGACAAAGGACCGTCTCACGACAAGCAACGTTTCTCCCCGTGCTACTCGGATCCTGAGCAAAAGCTGCAGGAGAGAAGGATATGTCGCATAATGGCGGCACTTATACACGCTTCGGAGTATGTTAGGTACTTACAATGCGCACGTGAGTTGGGACACTGGCTCTGGCTCTGAACAGTGAGTTGAATAAACATGAAATTTGTTTCTAAAGTGGTTTCTGAGGATTTTGGAACTAGATTTTGGACTGCTTGTAAATTTCTACTGATGCAATGTGTCATTTATTGATCAATAGGGCAATAGTCTTTGGTTAACTAGGTACAAACAGACGAAAGTGTTGACAGAAAGAACAGAACTAGAGTAATTACAAATATGGAAATGGAAGAATTGTCGATAACTCTCCCATTCATCTCGTAACTGTCTTAATGCCTAATCTTAATCTTAAACTAATCGCAAACTTTCAAACTTTCAAACTTTCAAACCTTCAAACCTTCGAACCTTCGAACTTTCGAACCTTCAAACTTCCAAACTTCTAAACTTCCAAACTTCCAAACTTTCAAACTTTCGAACCTTCGAACCTACAAAATTTCAAAGCTTCGAACCTTCGAACCTTCAAACTTCCAAACTTTCAAACCTTCAAACCTTTAAAATTTCAAACCTTCAAACTTTCAAACTTTCAAACTTGTCAAGTTGCCAAATTTTTAACTTCTGAAAGTTTCAAGCTTCCAAACAATTTCGTTTAGAATTAAGAAATTGCAATCGAGTCATTTCCTTTCTAAACAGTGCAACCGTGTCAAGCTGTCCATTTATTTTGAGGAAGCGTGTACTCTATATTCGACAGAATGAATGCTGCTCGTTTCTGTCGCGAAACGACGTAAAGTCGAATCATCGTAAGCAGGACACGACGAAGCGAAAAGGAGCAGCAGGAAGCGAAGATTTGAATTAAAACGTGTCTGCTCGCCGATTGAATCGTTCGGTGCCGGGCGTTTCGTAAAATATACGTTTCCATGGAAATATATTTAAATTCATACGTGTCAGTTTACCCTGCGGGCGGGGGACCGTGATCCGTTTACCCGGACAACGAGGAGCACACGTTAAAGCGGAGCGTACACGAGGCTCGTTGTTCGTTTCACGGGACCGGGGAATATAGGACGCGGCGAAAATAAATAAAAAAAAAGGACCGACGAAAACCGTTTTTTAAAAATATCCCGTGCGCAGGAAGGACGGGGACGTAGAGCGGGAATGAAACTTTTATTTCGCGGGGATATAACGAACGATTCGCTGTTTCATCAAAGTGGAAATACAATTTACATTCGAGGAACGGGAATCGGGAAATATGAATCGCATTTTTTTGCGAAGGAATGAAACAGTATTTGCGAATGAACGATCAACTACTATTTATCAAGCCCGACACCGGTTTTGACGGGACGGCCTCGGCGACGGCCATTTTCTCGGCGTACGCCGCCATTTTGGAAGGAACACGATGGAGAATGGATTTGAATCTGTCGTTTATTGATTGGAAATAGTGATTTGAAAGGAATGAAGAATTAATCATTGTTAATTCTAATGTTCTAGTCATTCAACTGTCTTCAGTCGTTTAATGAGAATATAGAAAATCGAGTTTATTATTAATTCCAATATTCCAATGATTCAACTTCTCTCAATCCTAAAAATACCAAAAAATACTACAATCAATTCTAGTTCCAATTATAAAAAGAATTCTATTTTCACTCATTCGTCTTCTAAAAATACCAAAAAAAATTACAATCAATTCTGCATTGTTCGAATTACAAAAAGAATACTGTTTTCAATCCTTCTTCTAAAAATACCAAAAAAAAACTACAATCAATTCTCCATTGTTCCAATTACAAAAGGAATTCTGTTTTCAATCCTTCTTCTAAAAATACCAAAAAGAAACTACAATCAATCCTATGCTGCTTCAATTACAAAAATACCTGTTAAATTTCGGAATTGCTCGTTAACGCGTTGTTAAATATCTAGCTGCAGACCGAATGCTCCGCGTGCCGCGGTATTCAGAAGGAAATTTGAATGCTCGAGCAGATGCGGCGGAGACAGGGCCGCGACGCGAAATTGAAAAGACGCTGCACAGTGAAAAAAGAAAGGGGGAAAAAAGCACGTTGGCGAGAAGAAAGATGAAAGGGGCGTGTGCACGTGTCTTTGTGACACGGGGTACGTGGCACGGATTTTCGCGTGGCCGACACTTCGCAACTGCGCGCAATTTGCGACGCGCGACGCGCGATCGACGGCGCGGCGTCTGAGTTGACGAGTGCTCGACGCTTTTTAACGCACCGGAGACAAACGGGCGAGGACGAGCCGCGAAGGAGGACGCATCGTTCTCAATGGGAACGCGCCCACAGGGTAGCTGCCTAGCCGGTGTTCCCCAGACCGACAACCTTCCCTCTTCGATCGTGGGAAACTCAATCTGCTCGATACATCGATTCACGATGCAAACGTTCGTTTCACGACGCTCACTTTCAATTACCGAGTGTTTCAGTAGCAGGTAGTTTAATAATTTCGGATGATAGTTCGATCGAGCTTTGTACCAATACGACCGGACCGATTTTTCGACTTTTCTAGAAGAATTGAGAAGGTTCTTGATAACTTTTTGACATTATTTTCTTCTCTGTTACTTCCACTTTGAATCTGTCGCGTTTGTTACTATTTTTTGTTATTATTTACGTGTTAATATTTTGTATTTCACTGTAAATTTTATGTTTCAATTTGATGATTTATTCCGTGTGTTGAAAGTCTTATTGTTAGTATTTCTTGTATTCCCGTGTATTCGGTGGAGCATTCTAAAATGGCGTCCATCGGAACAAGATGGCGTCAGAAGCCTTCCTCGAAGAGTTTGAAATTGGATCGCGTGAAAAAGCGGCTGGTGGCGAACCTTATTTTGCCTTATGAAGCAGAGAGGCCGTGACTGAGGCGAAATTATAGAGGCATAGCTGGAAATTGGTAGTGAACTCGAAACAGTGACTCCGGAGGCAGTGTCTCGCGTGGCTGGCGCGTCGCCAATACCGAACCGGCCAGCTAGTTGCCAGCTGCGACTCGAGTGCGCGCCCGTTTAAACAAAACAACTCGGTCGTTTTCGAAAACTCGCGAGTTTAACCGGGCCTCCACGGTCCTTTGCATAATTCGGAAGGGAAGCGAAACGCTGCGAAGGAATTCGGGCGGAGCGAAACGGTTCGACGTTTCGCTGCGTCGCCGACGGCGCGAGACTTCCATTTGATAAATCCTGTTCCTCTCTGTTCGTTCGTGTTTTAGGAGACTTGGATCGTGACGGATTCGGATATCGATAGGTTGGAACAATGATAGATTCAAATGTTAATAGATTCGAATTTTGACAGATTCAGATATCGATACATTCAAGTATACTCATGAATTCAGACGATGATAGATTCACATATTGATAAATTCAAACAATTATAGATTCAAATGTTGGTAGATTCGAATTTTGATAGATTCAGATGATGATAGATTCAAACATTGATAGATTCAAGCACCGATAGATTCAAACACTGATATATACAAGTGCTGATAAATTCAAACACTGCTAAATAATTTATTTATTTCATACTGAATATTATTGCAATATTCAACCATAATTGACCAGTGGCACAAGGAGATCATATACCAAGAAAATGGAAATAAGTACAATATCTTCTAATACATTAATGCCGAACCACTCGATTGTTTCTTAATCTAATTTCACCAATCCTCTTTATCCTTCCTTTCAGTTAATCACTTTACGGTCAGTCCTTCGCATAAGTGACTTCGACAAATGTTCATTTTCGGCTCGATACTGGTAATTTTCTTAAAAATCGTCGAGACAGCTACTGACAGCTTCCGGATCGTTTCGAGGTGAACGAGGAGAATTTCTCGCTGCAACGCCGAAAGCCAAACGATCCCAGATGTTTCGCGAAGAAGGGCTGACCGCGATCAAACCTCCACCCCCGCCCACTCTTGAATGATATTTCTTTCCTATTCTAGCGGGAAGCCGCAAAAAGCACTCCGCTCGATAGGATCGCGCGGCATCCGCCATTGGCCTCTCTCGCGACGAACGTCTGTCGCGCAAATGGATCCTCCGGCAGCTGGAGATTCTCCTAGCTCCGTGTAGATTGATCTGCCCGCATCGGGATGGGTTTAAGATTTTAATGACTGAATCTCTCATATTCGAAACGAGAAACTGAAATTCATCTCGATACATCCATTTCAATCCGAGAAACGAGTTAACTCATTTAATCTCATTTCAGCCTTATTCTGTATTCACACCTTTTTCTTCGATGAAGATTTTACATTACTTCCAATTTTACATCATACTTTCACATTTAACCCCTTCGAATTTCACCGAGAAACCTTCATTCCCCGTAAAATACCAATTTCCCCAAGAGAACATAAATATTGCTCGTAAGCGAACTTAAAAAAAAACAAGAGAACGTCAATCGACGCAGGCAATAAATGCAGAAAATATTCGAAACCGTTCGAGAGTTCCACGCGGGAACCAGCCGAAATGAAGCTCGAAACTTCCTCGAAAACTGCGACAAGATTTCCAGGTCGAGTCAATACTGACCCAGTAATCGAGTCGAAAAGGCACGTCGCAATGCAGGAAACTACAGGAATTTCCGCGTGTTAGAAACGTCGATGTCGCGTACCGTACGTTGCACCGAACCTGGCACTCTCGTCTGATTGGTCAGATTCGAAAGCGCACGCCTTCCTCGCGCGAACGATGGACTCTGATGCGTGATTGGCTGACGCGCTCACGCACACTGATCGCATCACGTTTCGGACCCGCGATTGGAGTTCTCGCGGCGACCGTCTCCGCCTCTGTGACGTCACGAGTGCCAGGTTCGCTGCAACGGAGGAAAATCGGATCGAAAGCGCGCGTGTCTTTTCCGAAACGAGCGAGGCGGCTGCGAGCGTCGTTTATCCAAAGGCTCGTGCTTCATTTCCATATCCCCGCCTCTTTCGGGTCTTCTCCTCTTTTTTCGTTTTCCTCGGTCTGCCTCGATCCTCGCGCACGAGAGTTGTTCAAACGGACGAAAAAAGGAAGAAACGGGAGAGCGATCTCTGAATTGCCTCTTAGCCGGCGGCGGCTGCGCGGTAAACGACACGCACGAATTTTTCACGGTGCAACGGGATTCTGGCTCGAGCGAGATGCGAACTTCTTCGTGGAGTCGGACGATCACGAGAACGTGCATGGTTTTTCGTGGCTGGGGGATTTCAGATGAAGCAGAGGAGATCGTTGTTCAGGAATATTTAGTTGTTTAGGAATTAGTGTAGTAGTCGATTATGTTAGTGGAAGATTTATGGTGAAAATTGGTGTTCACTGAACGCTTTTCAGGAGTTATTGAAGATTCAGTAGTAGACGTGTTAAATCATTTGATTTGCACTTGTGTATTATTCTACTATATTTTTATTACACTTTACTGTACTTTTCATTGAGAACTGTTTGATTGTATTCTTGTTAGTAGCTCTATAATACATTCTAACGCAAAATTAAAGCAAAACGAAGAAGAATTACATGTTTATCTGGAAAAATGAATAATTGGTCGTTGCAGAAATTAGTACCATTTTGCATTTTATGACGTGTATACTCGTCGAACACAGTTAAATGGTTAATTTAACTTTCTCGTTTCAACTTTGTTCTATGAAATCGTCCAGAATTCAACGAGACAAGACAAACCTTAGCAGTCTGTAAAATTCTTCGTAAAACTCCTGTAAGTTTCAATACTTGTAAATGTCGATGGTTACAATTTCGCAACATTCGAAAAGCGGGGTCAACCAATTTGATTTGGGAACAAGTCGAATATCAAATTTCTGACTCGCTGCCGCAGCGAGATATTCCAAAGAATATTCACTCGAATAACATGCCGGGGCAATACGATTCTTCCAAATCCCGAAAATCCTCCGCGAACACGGAGTCCCGCGGTTTTCCAGGGAATCCTCTTCCGGTCCTAAAGAGATTTCGTGTACCAGGCGGCACGCGCTTTCCGGCAGGGTTTTCCGGGTTTTTCGCCGCAGTTTCATCCGACAGTGTCTCGGCAACGTGGTCTCAAAGCGGCCGCGGATCCGGAAACTACCGAACCTGCTCCCTTAATCCTTGATCTCCGCGCGGGAGATCGAGAAATTAGCTCGTCCGCTCGGGAGCTTCTCTCTTTTAGTTGGAAACGGTGTATTAAGATTTTCCATGCAACCCGGAACACTTTTGCATTTCGTTTCGGCACGTGTGATTCGGTTTTACATGGAAATATAAAATATTTTTGGTTTGGAGCACTGCTTTCCCTTTGAAATATTTTTACATTATATATTGCATTAGATTAGATTAGATTAGATTAGATTAGATTAGATTAGATTAGATTAGATTAGATTACATTGCATTACCTTACACTATATGATATTATATTATATTATATTATACTATATTATACTATATTATATTATACTATATTATATTATATAATATTAGATTAGATTGCATCACCTTACACTATATTACATCATATTGTATTATGTTACATTATACTAGATTATATTAGATTATATAATATTATATTATATCATGTTACATTTTTGGCAAATATTTGTCTCTGATACATTCCCAATTTACCTTCAAAATATTTCTTCATTTGAACACAATATTATTAAAATAACACGAACACGTAGACCAGAAAGAACTTTGTTAGACCCACTGTTCCCAGATTCAAAAGTTTCTCGCGCAAAACGAGGACGCGAGCAACTCGAGAAAGACCAAAGAAAGAAAATGCTGAGAAAATGAGAACGTGGTCGGAAAATGGAACTGTGGAACTTCAGACATTACGATTAACATTTCGAGACACAGGGAACTCTCTTTTTCAAACCCAGTGCGAATCTTGAAATCGTGGACAATATGTACTTAAATATTTGTACAGACTTTAACGCAGGCCAACTCGAGACTCAAAGAAACCAAAAGAATAAAATGGCAACGAAACGAGAACGTGGTTAGATAAAGAGATAAAATTACTGTAGGACTTCAGACACCGCGGTTAACATTAAGGAGGCCAGCAAAGCTCCTTTTTTAAGGCTCTGTAAAAATCCTCAGATTTCCCACAATTCCCTGTGTACACTTCTATACACACCTGAATATATCTAAGGAAACGAGCCACCATTTCCACGAGAGAGTATTAGGTTCGCCAACGAGTCTCGTCGCGTTCTGAATGAAAATTAAAGGGATCTTTCACCGCAATAATATTTTATTCCATTCAGAACTGTTTTACTGTCTTGTAATTCGCTTCTTCGTAATACAAACAAAAATACTTGAAAATAATAGCAACGCGAATAACAGTAACCCGAACACAATAAACACTTGAACGTAATGACAACTTGAACCTAACAATCCTTAACACTAGTACTACCTTGCATTTATTGTGGTTCATATATAATACTGATAAAGATCGTAACAATACATTTATCTCCGAGTTCTTCAGATATTCGTTACAATATTTAAGTAAAGTTACTTATTTTAATCATGAATACTTCGAAAATACCAATAACAACACAGAAAAACTAAAACCGTTCACTTCGATAGTAAAACTATAAAATTTGATACTTGATATTAAACTTCGTGCAATGCATCAATTTGAGAAATATTCAAACAAAATAGCTTTGTCCCTCGATGTGTGGTTTCTCTTCAAGTTAGTTTCACAAAATATCCTCTCTATATCATCAGAAGACGTTGAAACATTTCTAACGAAAAACTTCCGAGTGCAAAGGGTTAAACATCAAGAAAGAACAACAGAGAATCTTCAAATCCTCTCAGAGCAAAGAATCAAAAAGCAAGAAACACAGAATCTACAATACGACAAGTAGATTCTTCCTTCAAGCCGGCTCATCCTGTGATCCAGAACCACCTAACCTATTCATTCGTATGTTACAAGATAAACGTCGCGTTGAACGTTGAAACGACCAGACATTCCGACCGGCGAACGGTTCTCTTACGTTTAAAGGAGCCAGCGCACGAGGCAGCGGCTCTCTTAAACAGAGGCGAGATAGGGAAGTTTCAGGTTGCCCCGGTACGAGCGAGGCAGCGCGCAAAATGGCGGAGCCGTTCCCCATTTTCTTGGAACAAGCGCCGGTGAAACGAACCGTGGCGCGGCGAACGCGGGGCCGCGACACGTTTTATTCAGTCGCTACACGTCCTCCTTTATCTCCACTTATCTGCTCGTTCGTCTCTGCCCCTCCGCCCACGCTTCGCTCCTCAACGGTGCCCGTCCGCTGGCTCGGAATCGCGGAGTATGTACGAGTTTCCGGTCGGATAAGCGACGTTTATTTTGGCCGGATCGCGCGCGCCGCCCGCCCACGGCCGAATAAAACCACCGCCGTTTCCGCTCCTCGCGGCTCCGTCACTTCGCGGAAACGATTAAGTTGAGCGCAGCGTCGGCTGGAAGTTTCGAATCGCCCCGCGGATCGATGGCGATGGAGATAGACTCGTCAGTGTGATGGATTTCGGGTGGAAATTATTTATTTCGCTATTTTATTCCACCTTGTTGTCACATTTTTTAAATAGTTCTTGCTATTTCGTTATTGTACCTTCTTTCCACTGTCTCGTATCATCGATAACAATCTAGAATTCCGGATTAACTTGAATAATACTGCTTCAAACTAATTCAGATAACATCAGAGATTAGCATAACGTGTATTAGAGATTAGCATACAGAGTATTGTCAGTAGGGATAGTCGATCGTGACGAACTTATTAATCGTACGAGGTATTTAATGTGAACTGTACATAAACTAGGATTCACTAGGATCCACAAGACAGATTGAAATGGAAGAATCGTGTCATTGATGATTAACACTTTGACTGGCAAGTAAGCACTCGTCGAAACTCCCATGTGCTCGAAACAGTTTTCTTCCTTAAGCAGAAACTAAAAGCTCGAGATTCTTCGTAATAATTGCTCTACTATCTTTCTTATATCTCATACATCCAACAAAATTCATATTCAAGTTTATGTGAAAAATATTGTCACCCAAATTTGGGTGTCGGCAGTCAAAGTGTTAATAGAAATTTCAAACGAGTGAATGTGTATACTTCATTGCCTCGAGAAGTGTTCGGACGAATGTATAAGTCTCTTCGTTCGGATTCGATAAAGATCTCCGAGCAACTCGGTCGCCGGTGTCACGACCGGTAAACGCGGCATTCGTCTTCATCCCCGGCGGTTTCATTTTATTCGGCAAGAGAGGACGATACGCGGCTACGTGGCTTGTAAGAGAATGCCGTGCGATCCGTGATTTAAGATTTCCACCGCGCGGCGGGCCGTGATCGGCCGCGCGATAAACGGGCTGAGCACTCGCCGCGAGGAGTCCATATTTTATTGTGTAATAAAATATAAGCCCGCGGCGGAGTCGTAGGCGCCCGGGTCACCTGTCGACGATTTATTGCGGAGGCGCGCCGGGAAAACGGGTCAGAGGTTTGGAAATCGCGGGGAATCGCGGGCGAACGCGCCGGCACCGCGTCAGCTCGATACCAGGAGCACTCCGGGGCCGGGTAAACTGCGGATCTCCGCGGAATCTTGAGGAATAATAAAATATAAACGCTGCGATGGGCATTTGAATAAATGTCTGTTTTAACGTGTACCATAAAGTGTACCTTGAAATGGAATATTTTTATAGATTGCGCTCGTAATGTTTTATTTAGTCCCGTGGGCGTGCGAGGGAGGACAGAGTTTATAAGTGAAAAGGAATTACGCGAGAGAATGAAACTTAATGGGATGTATGGTAGAAATGAGATCGTTTCTTGTGCACATTAATTTATGGGAATCTGTGAAGCGGAAAGATAATATATTTGATTCTAGTCTTTATGAAACGGTTAAGTAACTGGCACGATTGTATATGTTACAATCTTCGGTGAATTTCGTGAAATTTCTAATTGATGAAGTAATGAATGAAAGTTAAATGAAGTGATAAGTTTCGTTCCGACTGGATTGTCGGGGATCCATAAAAATCTCCGAAGACAAGGCGTAATGAAATCACACCGGAAACTCGGTGGCCAGCTTATATTCAAACAATGAAGAGAACGGAGATGGACGTATCGGAGTGAAGAGATAATAAGACAGCGCGGCTCGCGGGAAAGAATGAAAGATAGACGCGGCAGGAATTATTAATCACGACGTTCCTCGGGGAGAAAGAGCGAAGAGTTTCTCTTTTCTCCGCGGGCGCGCGGGCCCGCCGTATAATCGCGCGTGCGCCGTCCGCGGATGAGAAGGCGGTCGACTTCGGGCAGTGACAAAGCCCTGTAATTCGTCAGGAATCCTCCGGGCTCGCTTCCGGACACGGCAGGACGTATCCTGCCGCTGAAACGCCGCGAAGTAGTTGATGCCGGTCATTAGTCAGCCGCGAGACGCTGCGCGCGAGGAAACACTTCGCGGAGAGATAGAGAAACAGACAGAGAGAGGGAGAGGGAGAGAGAGAGAGAGAGAGAGAGAGAGAGAGAGATTGAAGCAGAGGAAAAGAGAAAGTGAGAGAGAGAGATAAATTGAAGCAGAGGAAAAGAGAAAGTGAAAGAGAGAGACAGATTGAAGCAGAGGAAAAGAGAAAGTGAGAGAGAGAGATAAATTGAAGCAGAGGAAAAGAGAAAGTGAGAGAGAGAGACAGATTGAAGCAGAGGAAAAGAGAAAGTGAGAGAGAGAATGACAGTGATAGAGAGTGAAAAAGAGAACAGGAGAGAACAAGGAAAAGAATGAGAAAGAGGATGGCAGTGATAGAGAAGGAAAAGAATGAGAAAGAGGATGGCAGTGGTAAACTGTGAGGAATAGAATGAGAGAGAGAACGACTGTAACAGAATAAAAGAGAGAAAGTAAGAGCGTAACACAGAGTAAGGAAGAAAGAAAGAGTAAGAGAAAGAGTGAAACAGAATAATGAGAAGGAAAATGAGAAGCAGAGACAGTGAGAGTAAATAAAAGAGAGAAAGAGAAAGAGAAAGAGCGAGTGGGAATTGAAGTGATAGAGAGATTGAAAAATAAAACAAGAGAATGAAATTGGAAGAGGGAGCGCGATAGAGAGAGAGAATGGCAGAAAAAGGCAGAAAGCAAGAGTAAAATAGAAAAGAAGGGAGCGTAGCGCGAAGGGTGAGGTATCCCCCGTAATTTGACGTAACAGATGCACCCGGTGAATTCGTAATACCCGAACGCGCGGGGCCCGCGTATCGGTTTCCAATACCGAATCCTGTCATTAAACTTAACGACGACGTATATTGAATTACAGCCGAGCCGGCCGATTGTCCTCGAAGACGCGTCGTCGCGCGTCGCGGCGACGGGAAACCGTTTCTCTCGCTTCTTGAATTTTCATTTTCCTCGTGACACTCACTCTCTCTCTCTCCCCCCCCCCCCCCCCCCTCTCGTCGACGAGACCGTCGAGTACTCCCCTGTCCATCGTCCCGCGGCCCATTCAGACACGACGGAAACGACTTTCATTAATTCTCTTTAATGGTTCCCGCGCGAATCTTCTCGTTTTTCCTACCCCCTCTCTTTCTGTCTCTAGATTCGCTGTTTCTCGCACTCCGCGGAAGTTGACTTTAGCTCGACGGTTAAATACGATTTGGCGGGAACAGGTGAAAGAAGCCGGCAAATAATGGGGAATTTGACGAGGAACGGGGGAGGAACGAGCCGGTCGTGTTGCCACGGAGTCGCTCGAGCATCCTCCGTTTCGGAATATTTTGTTGGATGACGTTAATGAGGACGGTTTTGTTGCGTCTGCTAGTTAAATGAGGTTGAAGACAGCGCGCGGGCGAGAAAGAAGTTATATTGCAGCGTGAAACTCGACGGGAAACTCGAGGGGAGGCTCGCGTCTTGTTGGTCTCGCGTTTAGAGTCGCCTGATTGATTTTCAGATATTCCGTTAGATAATGGGTATAAAGTAACTTTTATTTCACCTAATATTCGACACGTTGACCGCCATGGTGATCGCAAATGACAGCAGCGTTCGAATAACTCGAAAACAAGTGCAACGAAACTGAGGCATCGAAATATATAGGTAGCTAAATAATCGTCTAACTTCAGAGCGACGATATCAAATCACTGCTAATCAATTCTAACACCATTCGCATTTATGACACAATAAGCACTGTCATACGTACCACTTTAAATTCCCATGTCGGTCAACATATTAAAGCCAACAAAATAAGATCACAAGACACACGCATTAACTCAGCTGATTCCCCACAATTTCCCAAATCGGAACACTTGCTCCACAAAACTTACCTATAACCAAAATTACCATACAAATGAGAGAGCAATTACCGAACATCGCAAAACTGTCCAAACGGAACAGAAAAAACGGCCCGGTCGTGTCGGTCCGCACGAAATCCTGCCACTCGAATAACTTTCAATACAAGCCGAGCGTACGACGGTAACGAGAGTGCCGCGTCCATAGCAGCAGCGCCTTACCCTCGAGACTGTTGTAACTTAGGTTTTTCGGTTAACGAAGCAACCCCCTCCAATTTGTATGCAGATCAAGTGTGAAAGCCGCGAACGATCCACGGGGAAAATTGCCAGCTATCGAGTTACGGGCCAAGAGGCGAGCTAGCCAGATTTTAGGTGGGCTATTAGCCAGGCAAACTGGGATTCTGATTAGGAGCAAGACCCCAATGCCTGGAAATAGCGTGCATTGTGTTCCCGATCCATTCACCCCCTTCGCCGCCGGTGGTGGCGTCGGCCTCCGCGAGCGGTCTGGCCCAGCATACCCTAAACCCACCCCCGCGCTGCGTCCCACACGTCCGTGATGAGCCCTTGAAGCCCCACAATGAACCGGTGTTGTAATCAAGCCGTCCTGACACAATGTGATTCTACCACGGAGAGAGCATGCGATACGAAGCCAAAGCAACTCGATCGGCGGCTGCGTTTCGGTCACTTACGAGACGCCGCGCCGCGGGGAGTCTTTAAGCCAGCGCGCTCGGAGAGTTGTCGGGCTATCGCTTTCGCGGGTCGATGGAAATTCGAATGGCCGGGATCGCTGGAATAACGCTCGCCTTCGATCGGACGCCGCGGTCGTTCGCGTGAGAGCCTCGGATTAGTGCATACTATTTGCCTTGGATTAGTGTGCACCGTTTGCCTCGGATCAGCGAAGCTCCTGGCGGCTTCGGCGCTTTCTTGTAGACAGATTCTGAATTGAACATTCTGCGCGGAAATTTACGATTTGGGAGCTGTGGAATTTTGAATGTGTTGTGACATTTGCATCTGTGATGGGAAATGTTAAAATACGCATGTGACTTTGTACGAATATCATTTATTTATATGTGAATATAGTTTTCTATTAAAGTTCCTTCGTGTTCGAGAGGTTGATATTGATCGAACTCCAAAGCTAAAATCAAATGTAAATAAAATATAATCACACTATCTCTTAAAACACTGAAGCTACCATACGGCTCAAAATGACCCGATTCAATACTCTTATTTAATTATTAAAACAATGATAATTCCTTCGTGAGAGATTTCAAAATAAATTCCTATTCGTACAATTGCAGCGAAAAATGCATCGTAACGAATCTACATTCTTGATTACACACCAAATTATAACGAACTCACTCGCGTCGTCCGGTGGTTCTAGTATTAAAACACTCGATGTTCCCGTTGACATTAATAACAGTGCATTAGCAACGATACAGCGCAACAAGCGCGAACACGGTCACCGAAATTCCAACGAAATCGTTTAATTGTATTTGCAGCTCAAACATCCGCGCACACCGCAAACGTTCGCAGTCGATCATCGGTGTTTGGGCACGGTTATCGCGTGACGCGCGCCCGACAAAATGGCGATTAGTAGCCCGGTGGTTCAACGGCCGATCGCAAGGAGGCGCGAGATCGAAATATCAATATATACAGTCGACAGTTGGACAGCTTTCAAAAACGATACGGGTATTTACCGTTGAATTAGCGGGCCGGGCTTTTCGAGAGCCTCGATATCCGCGCCGCGATGATTACCCTCGATAAATACGTGATCGATACCCGGCCGGGACACAATGGCCCCGTTCGATCCGCCCCGGCAGCTTTTTCGCGGTTCGCCCATTAAACTTGGCCGAACAGAGGACAAGTTCCGCGCATCAGTCAGCCGGGGTTCGCTTTTCTTCGGAAACGCCGGCGGGCTTCGATAATTCATCGGCGGCGACACCGGTTCCCCTGGATGCGACTCTTTTTAGACGACGATCGACGCCCGATAATACGCCGGATCGAATCAACCGGCGATTACGCGAGCCGGCTTCGCGGGATCTTTATTGGACAAGAGAATCCGTTGTCGCTCGGTCTAAGGAAGAGCTAAGACGGCGATCTTTGTTCTCTGGTTAGGATTCGGTGTTCGGTTTAACTTACAAGGAAACGACGTCGATTCGTTGCCGATTTCAATGAGCTCGTGATAAATGTAATTAACGAATCAGTCGCGAAGCAATGGATTAATGCGAAAGATTCGCGTAGCAATATAGTAGCACGCGGGACAATAAAGTCTGAAACGTAACAACGTGTAATAGTAGGTAGCATCGTTTCGAGCGCAGCTTTTCAAAAGACGTGAAAAAGAAAATTGTGAAGAGTAACGAAAAAAACGGGAAAGAATAACTGAAAGTGCCTTTGCACCCTCCAGCGCCTTTATTCGGCCGCGTTACGAGAAGACTTCTGATTTCAGGGTAGAGTGATACTTTTGATAGAGAGGCTGGCTGCCTGCGCCCCTAAGAGATTGAAACTGAAAAGAGCCCTTTCTCCCTTGTTGCAGCCTGCAACAAAACGTACTACGGCGACGTGGGGAAAACCTACGACCTGGAGATCCATCGACCGAAGCAGGATAAGGTGCCTTACTTTTGCAAGCTCACCTTCAGCGCGCCGGGCGGCGACTTGGGCGACATCGTTCAGGTGAGTCTCGCATAAATTCCTTAATAAAAAACCTCAGTGTACCGCCTCTGGTAAATTCTACTCGATCTTTTCACTTCGGAGAAAGCCGACTCAGCTTTTCCACTTGGTCTTTCAGTTAATTAGCTTCCGAGAGAACTTCGGTGATAGATCTAAGAAAGGAATATTTTCTGATTTACAGTCGAATTTGAAGTTTAATCTATAGCAATGGAGCGAAGATTGACAAATAATCAAACCTTCGGGCGAAAACAGTGAAACTAGCAAACATTCGAATAGTAACAAGATAGAATTTAGAATTGTAAGAGTATCTTAAAATTGAAATACACGTATTAAGTTCGAATACTTCGAAAGTTAGATAAACAGTATTATTTAAGCGCGTGCACATTTCATTTCAACGTCGAGTCTAGCTTGAATTTAAATAACTTCCCCTCGATTCTGGTGTGAAAGAGGAGACACGCAGTCATTTAAAAGTGTTAAATGGTCCCCGAGAATGGTTACCGTTGTCGTTCACGAGAAGAAAAAAATATTAGAAAAGAGTACAGAAACCGTTCCGCGAAAGAACGAACGGTTGGCAGAGGAACAAGAATCAACGAGGAAATTTTTAATAACGCTTATTGCCGGCCCCGACCCGGGACGGCTATCTGGGAATAGCTTCGTGCCCAAAAAGTTTCGCCGCGGATGAAAGTTTCCCGCGGGCCGGTCCACTGCCAAATTATTTATATTCCCGAAACGCCCGTTCCCGTGCGCTGTTCGTCGTGTATTTTTTCCTCCTATCAAAGTGATACGGCCAGCCTGAAACCGCAAGCGCGCGCGGCAGCCCGTTCCTCTTCGGAGTGATTATCAAAAAGAGCGGACCTGTCGATACTTTAATCGAGCTCGGGCGAAAGAAGAATGGTCCCGCTATTAATACCCGATAACTCGATCCTCGGTGAAATTTAGAATCGTTCCGCGCCGAAATAAAGAGTAAAAGAAGGAACGGACGCTTCTGTGCTGGCTGCCCGCGGCCGCCATATTGGATACGGAGCGTTTGTACAATTTCTATGGATGAAATCGATGGAATGGAAATTTAGAGCGCTTTCTACGGTCTTTGTTCCTTTCGAAGCAATCGCTGGAGAACCAAATTGTTATTAGAGTCTATTTCTAAATAATTCACTGAATCAACTCATTCTAAACGAATACGCTTTTTAAGGTTAGGTTTCCCTTGTTGATCACTGAAAGAAATGTCGATGCCAATGTTTAAACCTTGAATAAACATTGTGATTCTATGTTTAAGAAAAGAATCAAACATTTCTAAACGAGTAATTATTCAGTGATCCTTCCATTGAACAACAATCGCAAAACGAGACAAGATAGAAGCAGATGAATTAATGCAGCGACGAAACGATCGAAACGATCGCAAAACGATGAAAGATTCCCGGTCAGAAAGGTGACAGCCGTTTCTCCTGTTTCCAGTTGACGTTCGACAGCTTCACCCTGGGGAAATTCGTGTCGTTTACCGCGGAGGGCTGCCCGGACGGGTCCCTGCAAATTTCGGAGGCACAACGGCCGGACGTCGGCGGCCTATGGTGCGGAACGTCCCGGGGCCCGGCGATCTACTATAGCGAGACACCGACGGTCTCCATATCGCTGAAGCTGCTCAGGCTCAGCGAGGATCAGACGGGATTCAATTTCGACTTCCGGATGGCGTACAAGACGATTAGGAAGTCGGACGCTGTGGTGCGTTACGGGAATCCGTTCGTCGGTAGGTGTTCCAGAATCCTCCAGGATATGTCCTTTCTCTGCTGCCGATGGGACGTTATGGAACTTTCTCTATGGAGAAAGGAATACTTCTTTATTTTCTTAGACAAAGAATTTGTGTTTTAAAATAGTGGAAACTGTTGATTTCTTTATTTGTTTGAGAGAGATGGAGGTTTTGTTGTAAAATAGTAGGATATGTTGGGATTCTTTAATTTTTTTATATAGAAATGGCGTTTCCATTGTAAACTGAATAGCTTTATTTCAATGATAACGTACCGAGTGGATAGTTCAGGGAAAGATGAAACATTGCTGTAGGAAAGTTTGATTATTTATGGAGATTCTTAGATGCGCAAAGTTTAGATGCTAATGACGATAATTTGATTCGTCCGGGATGGATTTGGCAAGTCAGGAACACATTAGGAACTTTGCGCGTCCCATCGACAGCCATTTTAAGGGAAACTTCGGTGAAACAAGATGGCGGCTCGGTGGAGCGCGATCGATTTCTCATTAGTCCACCTTGTTTGCCTCAGTTTTTCAAAGTAAAAACTCGCGATAAATTCCTGCGGCTTTAAATCAGCCTGCCGTGCTCCATTTTTCCTTCTTCCTCTAATAAATAATTCAACGTTGGACCATAGATGTTATATGAAGTAAAGTTTATCCGGGTTAACCCGTAAAAGTAGACTTGTAACTTCTGTACCTCGCAGTATATCATAGCCAATTAACTTCTTATTTTTCTACCTTTCCCTCGTCACGATCGTATTAAAGAGTTATCCGAATTCGAATTTTTCACTGTTCCAAAATTACAACTTCCAATTCGTTCTCTAAGCTTCTCCCAAAGTTCATTACACGTCGAACTGTTATTATTAAAGACTTTTGTACCATTTCTATCACGATATTAACACAATAATTATCGCGAACAAGCAAACGTTTCAAATTTCTGCCAAATCAATTCCTTTCCACCCTTCGCTAAATAATATCAGCACACCAACTGTCGCAAGTAATTAAATACATTTCAAATTTCTGTCAAATTAATGTTTCCACCCCTCACAAAACATCAACCCAATAACTGCCGCGAGTAAATATATTTCAAATGTCCACCAAATCAAAGTCCCTACTTTCCTTCAGAAAACAATATCAACACACCGAGTGTCGCAAATAATAATCAAACGTACTTCAAACTTCCACCGAACCAAAGTTCCTAATTTCCTTTATTAAACGACATCCACTCGCTAGTCGTAGCAAATAACTAAACGCACAAATCAAAGTTCCTACTTTCCTTTAGAAAACAATATCAACACACCGAGTGTCGCAAATAATGATCAAACATACTTCAAACTTCCACCGAATCAAAGTTCCTAATTTCCTATATTAAACGACATCCATTAGCTAATTGTAGCAAATAACTAAACACATTTGAAATTTCCGTGCAAGGTGTATTGTACGCGTCAGGGACGCCCACGCCGACAGACGCAACGACGATCCCCTCGCCGAGCGAGTACGCTAACAGCTCGATGGCGATGCCCGTGCAAATGGTGGAGCAGCCGTCGGCCAGCGCGAAACCCGGCGTCGAGCAGTTCCTCGGCGACCTGATCTCTGGGACCTATTGCTCCCGAATATTCAGCGACTGCGACCGGAAGAAGTGCAGGCTGCAGTCGCCGAACTTTCCCGGATTGTACCCGCGCAATCTCACCTGCTACTACGCGGTAAGTCCCACGGGAGAAGGGGATCCGAAACTTTCCCCGGCCGACCGCCATAAATACGGAACACATCGCGGCGGGATATAACCGCGATACTTTGGAATTTTCGTCGGAATTCTTCGGCTTTGCCTCTCGACAACAATGCATAGTATATTATGCGGTCGGCTTACGATGAAAATCAAGTTTCCCCGTGGATCTTGAAGCGCTCGTGCTCGATGCACTGGCTTTTCGCTGTAGACTCCTCGCAGTTGCGGAGAAACGTCGATGAACTTACGATAATCCTGGAAATTCTGCTTTAGAAATATTCACTCTTCAAACTCGAGATCTTAAACTGCTTCTTGCGAAAATTCTGATTGAACAGTTATAGAATCGAAGGAGAAAGAAACTAAACAAGATTGCGCACGTCTTTATCTTTCTACGTGCTCCCCTTGTATTTACAATTTAAAATTGATCGCTGAATACGTCTTCGTGAAGGAAGCTAGTAATACAAACCTTCCGAAAATCAGCTCGTTCTTCAACCGCTCCCCGTCTCAATGAAATACGACACGATTATACATAAACGACGCTATCGGTATCTACGTCGTAACGGAAATCCCCGAAAGAATCGTACAGATCCCTTCCGGAGATAGGGATCGCGATATCGTCGAAAAACAGGCGCCGTCCCCGGGAATCGTCAATTCGGCGAGATCCAATGATAGAATTAAATTTCCCGTCGCGCGCGGCAGGTAGCCCATGCGTCTCGAAAGGGAATCGCGGCAAATTGAACGGTCGTATCGAAGCGTTAGGGTAAACGGACGGCGCCGGGGGCCGAACGGCGCTAGCATTCCGGGGGAAATTTACGAGGCAACGTTGCGTCGCGATGGCGGGCCGCGCGAACCATTATTCTCGTGGCCGGACGGCCCGGTAACCGGCCGTTCGCAGCTAAATACACTTCGCTGTCGGTGGAAACGTCGCGATTCCACGCGCCGTGGCACGTGGGAGCCGTTCCGCGCGCGAATTTCGACGAATTCGACGGAGACTCTGTTGTTCCGGAAGATTGAAGACTTCTCGGTTGTTGGCGGAACGATGTGGATGAACGGCGAGCGATCAGTCAACCGAGGAATATTGATTGTTCCTTTGTTGTTCGATTTTCTTGGGGATTATTGTTGAAATAACAGTCGTTCATAGGAAACACTGTATTAGAGGATATCGGAGTGTCACCTTTATATGCGCAATGGACGATCGTGAAAAGGTAAATTGAGGACGACGCATTTCATCTGAAGAGTGCCGTTCGTATTTTTGCATGATTATTGACTGCTGCTAATTTTTTAACAGTAAGGTCCTGGTATATCATTTCTTTTCGTCTACGTTCAGTTTTGTCTTTATTAAATATGTAAGTTACCATTTTTCACTGTTTCGTAGTCATCATTAGGAAATGCTCGTATTCTCAACGATGATGACTGATTCATTTTAAGCAAATTTCAGAGGTAACATTGGAGCTGAGTTAAATTTCATTATGTTCCGGAGGTAAAATGTCGACGATAGAGAAACATTCTCTCTCTTCGCTATGTTTCGATAATATATTGTCCTTAATTTCGATTCAAAGTTTGATATTTCAAGAGTGCCTATTAGAAATAGAATCCGACGACTCCGGCGAATGTGCGCCGAGTAAATTTTCGTTAAACTGAATCTGATTCGGTGCGCATTCGCTAATGGAACGCCGTCGAATTGATTTCGAGCAGGTACTCTCGAAACTTCGAGCTTTAAACGAAAGGCAAGAACAATAAATTTTCGGTGAATTAAACTGGAAGCTTTCGCGAGTGTGATTCGTCGTTTATATGATACCGGCTCAAGAATTCCGAAGCGAGGCTAGCCGGAATTATCGCGGTGAAACACAAAGGAGGCTAAGAGTAGATCCGCGGCGGCGTTCCGTCAAACTTTAACGAAACGAAAGAGACACGTCCGATTCGTTCGTCGAGCCCACGGCCCGTCCCCGCCATTATGGGACCTTTGATCGAGAAATAATTCGATTCGCCACGCTCCCGTGAGCCCCGTGAAATCGGCTCGGTCGTTCCCCGGCCGGAGAATGCACCGATGAATTCGCTTTACGACAATTAACTCCTGAATATCGTTTCTCCTTTTTTTTCCTTCTCTCCGGCTCCCCCTCATAATTTCTGGTGAACACCGTTGCGCCACAAAGCGGATCCGCAATTTGCATCGGAGCAACTGGGAAGCTCACGGCTGCCCGCTCCGCTTCGCCCCGGCGAATTGCCTCGTAATATTATCATTATTATTATTGGATTGACCCGTAATTTCGCGCGGATGTTTGCCAAGTTGCCGTTTGATTGCTAATACCAGTCGGATGGCTAATTTCCGTAAGACGAATTTGCGCCGGTGTTTGAACGCGAATTGCGGGAATATTTTATAATCCCTCGCTTTACGATCTCGCCCGTAATTGCTGCGGAAAATGGCCCTCGGTAATTAAGAACTAGTTACAATTGATTAGAGAACGATCGGTCGTTGCGGAATTAAATACTCGAACGAGAAATATGATTTTTCAATCGGATGTTAGATTAGATTTGATATCGTTAGGTTATTAGGTTATTAAATTGATTATATTATTGTACTATTAGATATTGTTAAGTTGTTAGATTATCAGAATTAGACTAAATAAAACCAAGCAACGAGAAGAGGGAAACAGAAGAAAGAGACATTGATCCGAAACGCGAACGGATTCCCGATTTTTCCTTAGAAATACAATTTTATGCAAACAGTGGAATATTCCAACGCGAGGAAGTGTGCTTTCGACGCGGTATTACGTGACCGAGGAGATTATTAAGCGAAAAGGCGGAGAATTATTATCGAAACGGGAAGACACGGAGCAATTCCGAGCGCGCGATACAGCGACTCGGTTTCATTTAGCTGCTGCGTGTGTTGCAGGTGAGGCAGCACGATATACCGGCGGGAAAACACGCCTTAATTTCGGTGAAGCAGCCTCGGGGCCAATTGGTGGCTATAAGGGCACGGCCGGCTACTCAGGCGGAGTCTTCGCCGCGCGAGCTTCGCCTTTGGAAGGATTGCGACTTGGTCCAGGTACGTGGAAATTAGATGAAGGCTGCGCCAACCACGTAAGAAACATAAGAAAAGTCAAATAAACGTCGCACTGCTCATTACTTTGCGTGATAATTCAATTGACCAAGAGGTTCTTCAAATGTGCGCTATGGTGATGACTGGAAAAATCAAAATTTTCCGAAGTAATCTAAGGAATAAGGGCCAAATTAATATTCGTTCTGCTAAAATCCAATTTAAAGATTTCACGATCTTCTCTTGGAATGAAACCATAGAAATCTGAAATTCTAATTAAAATTTGCTAATATACGTGATTTGCTATATACGCGACGATCGACGTTAGAAAAGTAATGACCATAGTATTAGTAATTAGTAACGACAAACGAGTGATACATCAAACGCATAAGATTCCCGCGTTAAATCACGAGTTCGGCCAGCAAGAAGCATCCTCGCATATTTACCGATCCTGCGTCGGGTCAGAAGGGCAACTAAATTCGGATCGCGCAGGATGAGGGCCGCCGCCGTGTGCTCCACGGCGATAAGACCGATTTATTGGCGGGCCACGGAGCCGCGCCGGTTAACGCGGATAACGCGGGAAACGTGCGGGTAGTTCGTAAAACAGAATGGCTGAAATTCCGCGGGATCTTTATAGGATTGGAAATCAACGGCGCCTCGATAAATATGCGTCCCCGGTTTACTTTACGAGGGAGTTCCTTTGCGGCCGCTCGTGTGAACCCCTCCGGTAATGCACCGGGAGGCGCCATATTGAGTGCCGTGCACGTGGCACTTTTAACAGCCTCGTTTACATAGAACCATCACCGAATCGTCTGTAAAGTGAACAGAAATTTAACCAGCTAACTGGAACGTTTCTTATTGCATAGAATATAACAATCGACATTCACTTATTAAACTGTCGAATAAAGATCAAAAGTGTCGCGTCAGTTGACACAGCGGCCATATTGTCGCGGGAGTCCATATTTGCCGAGAGCCCGTCCCAGCCACTTCAAACATATCGTTAACCGTTGATGTTCGTCAAATTTGAGTCGTAATTCACGAAGCGAGATAATCCGCCCGTCCGAGGTTCGAATAACTGTTGAAAAGAGGAATTCCTGGCCCGCAGGACTACGTGACCGTGTACGACGGTTACACGACCAGGGATCCGGTGATCCTGAAATTCTGCGGGGGCGGGGAGCCAGTGCCGGAAGCGACCAGCAGCGGCACAGAGATCCTCGTCGAGTTCACTACATCTCCTTACGGCACGTTCCTGCACCCCACGCCTCCGCACTCGCTCCACGGCTTTCAATTAGAAGTGCAAGTACGTGGTAATTCTCTTCAAACATTCAGTGAGCGAGCGAGAGAACTAGCGCCGTAGAGTGAGTATAGCCGAGGAGGGAGATAGAGAGAGAGGATTGGAGAACAGTGTGCTTTACACCTTGCTCGGGTAAAGTACGGCCTGTTCACGGATCGCATTTAAATGGATAGCTCGGGCACCGCGGCCATTTTTCAGAGGGAACGGGCAACATCCTAGCGTCCGTGTAATACCTCTCACCGCGCTGTGGAAGCTTCTCTTTAACGTCCGTCCGGCTATTCCGGTATTTAAGAATCGTTGTTCTTTTCAATTCCGACGCGCTGAGACGGAAGGAACGTCGGGAACGAATGGAGGAGGAATTTGATCGAAAGCGATCCTTCTGGTTCTTTGTTGAATTCAATTCTGCAACGATTTGCAGTAATACTTTTCTTATGTGTTGGAAGAAAGGGAATTGGGTTATTCTTAAATTAGATTTAAATCTATAGTAGTATTCGGAATTTTTCGTTTGAATGTTTCAAATTGTAAATATAGAAGCTTCAAATTTCTAATTACAAATATAGAAGTCTGAAGTGTCAAACTTAGGGGTTCCAAATATCAAACTTGAAAGTTTCAAATCTGAAATGTAGACGTTTCAAATGTCAACTTGGCAATTTCAAATATGCAAGTTTCAAAGCTTCAAATTTTAAAGTAGAACGTCCAAATTTCAAACATACAAGTTTCAAATATCAAAATAAAAAACATTCAAATTTCAAACACACAAGTTTCAAATTTCAAACCTCGAACTTCCAAACGTCAAACATCAAACACCCATCTTCCAAATTCAGAAATCTCCAAATCATCGCTAAAAGCTTCCAAACTCACAATCCTCAATAAAGTCAAATTCCACCCTAACAAGTGCACCATCGATAAACGAACGCAGCCTAACGCAAACGTTTCCTCCGCCTCGCACAGGTGAAATTCGTGGACGCAGACTCGCCGACGTACGCGAAGAACAAGCACTGCGAGTTCTGGTTGCAAGGGAACGGCGGCGGAGTGTTGGCCTCCCCCAGACACTCTCTCCCGAGGAACAGCACGTGCCTGTACCATCTTCGCGGCGCAGGGCCCGCGATGCCCAGCCCCACGCCGCCTCGACCTTTGCCCAAGTTTCCGGAGCAGCGGCCGGGGACCGTGTGGCGGAGGCCCGCGCCGCGGCCGCAGCAGCCGCAGTTCCGCGTGTGGCTGTCCATTTTGAAGTTCCACGTGGGCACCAGCCTGTCCAGCACCGACGAGGACTGCTCGACGACGCTGATGGTGTGGGACGGCGAGATGATGCCGCTGTCCGAGTGTAACGACCTCGCCTGGTCCGTTGAACCGCCTTTGATTAATTGCTCGGCTTACGGCCAGCCGTTTGCCGCACGTCAACAGACTTATTCCCTTTACCTGGTCGTCGATGGCTACAGCTCGATCGCTCTGATGACTTTCATTTATCTTGACATCTTGTTTTGCTGGGCTTCCCTTTAGTAGAATGTCATTTTTCTTCTTTGCTACTTTGCTTTTCATAACCGAGAGTTTTATCCGGGCAGCTTGGGAAGATTGATTTTGATGCTTAGAGTTTTATAGATTCTACAGATTTTGGGGACGTTGTGTATCTAGCGAAAGAAATAGATTTGCTATAAGGGTGTGGAACACGAAAATTATCTTGGGGTGGGTTTATCAGAAGAGAGGAATAAGGAATTCATAGATACATTCGTCAAGTTATTATTCCTAAGACAAAATGCAGAATTTTATTATACTATATTATATAGTTATATGATAAGTTTCTCGATATGAAATTTCGATGGAGAACTTATCAGAGTACAATTAAGTAATTCAAATTTTAAGTTCCATTATATTATCTTTCCATTAGAAATATTTCTAGTAGAATCTCTAGAATTCAAAGCTTCGGTAATTATACGACGTCTGTTTTATTCGCCGAATCATTAATAATAAAATTAGCATCCTTCCTCGTCTTGAATTACGAAAAAAGGATCCCGTGACAAGGGGTTAACAGCTCCGCCATGTAACCTATCCTCTGTAACAGCGAGAAAGATCAACAAAGACGCGGAGACAAGACGAACGAGCCCTCGAGACCCTTGGTGGGTCGCCCCGCCGGCAACACGACCCTTCTGGCCCGTTACTGCAAGGACAAAGTGCCAAGGACCTGCGACCACGCGATCCTGCAGAACAGCAGCCGGCCGTGTTCCCTCGTCGAGAGCTTCGTTTCCAGCGGGAACACGCTGACCATTGAAATGCGGATGGTAGAGTCGACTGCTCTCAGGCGAGTGTAACGTGGATTCGGTGGAACGACACCGGATTCGAATACTGAACGCGACAATTAACCCTTTGCACTCGAGAGGTGACACTCGGTCACCGCTTGATTTGATGCAGGGAAACTATGAAGTTGAATATTTAGTATTTTAAATGAAACTTTGTATTGCTGTGTGAAATATTTAAGTAACACAGCTTTGTTGCTTAATTTATCTGTGAGTTATCGTTAAATTAGTTTCAAACAATGTCGTCTATATCTCGTCAAAATGTTGAATATTTCCGGTAAAGATCTTTCGAGTGCAGAGGGTTAACCCTTAACGGTCGACGGGTTTCTGTTGACTCTTCGCGAACGAGACTGTCTGAGACTTGTAACGTTTCTTTTCGTAACGAAGGGAATTATACATCGAAGTTTTAGGTACTAAGAAAAGAAAACTGCATGTCAGTTGAATAACTAAAGTGTACGTTTGCAGTTTTCGATTGCAGATATCGAAGCTAACGTTTCTTTTCGTAACGAAGTAAATTATACATTGAAGTTTCAGATACTAAGAAAAGAAAACTACATGTCAGTTGAATAACTAAAGTGTACGTTTGCAGTTTTCGAAGCTTCTAACGTTTCTTTTCGTAACGAAGTAAATTATACATCGAAGTCTTAGGTACTAAAAAAAGAATACTACATATCAATCTCTTGTTAGTGAAATAATGAAAATACTCATTGGCAGTTCTCTATCTAGATATCAAGGGTGAACTGCAAAGGGTTAACACTAGAACCACGAAGTTTCCACTGTCAATTTCCACCCCATAAAACAAACGTATTCTAATTCCACTACAAACAAGTATTACACAATCCTCGAAACCTCCCCCATTACCTCCCACGATTTCCCTGCATACTCCACGTGGATTACGAAATTATGCCGAAAACGTCAGGAGTACGTTCGAACACCGAATTTGTAATCGATCGAACGAGTGAATGGAGCGGCGAATTAATTTCAAGTAGAATAACATAGGGGGCAGAGGAAAGGAAAAGTCGGGGCGAAGAGAAAGCAGATTCCGTTTCAATTACGGCGCGCGGGGATGGCCGTTCGCGTGCCGCGTTTCATTCGGGCTCGCATTTCACGGGGAAACGCGCTCTCGCGGTCCCGGCATATCGATCGCCGGCTCGTATCACGTTTTCTCCCGGGCGGAAATGTAAAGAGACCTTATGCCAGGAGTATCGCGGCCGGGAAACGAGCTTTTATTGCTTGCCGGGGCGGCGGTTCATCGTTAATGGGCAAAGAAAATAGTATTGCCCACCGGTGGGCTGATTAATGCCACGGGCGATCTGATCGCGCTTTAATCTCGGCGGTTTTTAATGCACCGACATCCGAGTAAGTTGTGGGAACATGGTTTCGTAAGTTGATACGCCGATGGATTAACGATAACGAAGATCGACGGGATTCGCCGGGACGGGGATTAATTGGACGACGCTTTATTACGATACAAAGAGGTTTCGGTGTTCGCGTTTGTTCAATGGGGAAACGTTGATCGCGAGTCTCTTTGGTAAAAATTATACTAATTAATCTTGTGAATCTGGAAATATTGGAATTAGAGCATTGAAATTACGTGATTGAATATCGGATTAACAAACGTGTTAGTCACTTTAAATATCAAATGATTATCGAATTATAATAACGAGATTGGATTTATTAATAATTTATAATAACGAGATTGGATTAACTATTGATCTATTTTAACGGAATTAGACTTTCTAATAATAACACTGAAATCAGATTCACTAGTAATCATAAACCCGCGGAAACTGATCGCATAAGATTCCTAACGGACAATCGAAATACTGCGGGAACAGTACGAATTACTCGGACGTAACTGTGAAATATAACCAAAACCTGTAACAAGCGCGCTAATTAGTATTCCTCGATCCTTCTCATGAATATTCCTCTCGCCGGCAGTAATGCGAACGGAATTGTAATACCTGAAGCGTTCCAGCCCCCGTCGCCGGTGTCGTCGTGGATTTTTTCCATTCCCCGGGAAAAAGGGAGGTTTCCCGATCAAGAAATAATTACCGGACGATAGGGGTTGGTAAAGGCAAGGCAAGGCAAGGCAAGGCAAGGGACAGGACAGGTCGCGTCAGGTGGAAAGGATTAAGTAGACCGTGCTACGCGTCCGCGTTCCGTGTGCTCCCGTGCCCGGCGTCACGCTTGAACACGCGTTACCCGGGTAAATAATAAGAATAATAATAAAAAAAAATGTAAATAACCTGCACGGGGGGTGAAGGAACGCGACCGAGCCGGTGGGATAATTACGGGAACATCGAACGCGCGCCGGCACGCGTTCGTTGGACGGTTAATTACCCGCCGGCATTCTTGTCCCGATGTAACTTTGTCATCCGCCGTATTTAAAGCTCCGTTCGTTTTATTTCGTTTGCATAAAGCTCCTTCTATATTATCGTCGTAGAGTCTGCTGCATGACCGACGATTTTTATAAGACTTTCACGACGCGTTCGATAATGTCCCTCCCTTTCTCGCCATTTTGCAGAGTTCCTTCGAAGAAGCGCGTCGGTCACGGAGATTTTCTTAAGAGGATTTTCCTAGAGACGTTCCACGTTTATTCTAATTAATTCACGATTGACAATAGAAAAGTAATCAATTTGTATCTAGAAACAAACATTTGGATATCTGACATGCGGTTGAAAACTTGCGTCGCGAGTCGCGACATTGTAGGTCAAGGGGTTGATACGGTTGATTCGCTCTGAAGAGAATAAAACTTACAAGTAGTTCATCTTGATAAGATCAATATCGACAGAAATGGCTACGCTGCTCGAAAACAAATCTCAGACGTCGTTCGAGCGAGAGTTAACCGAAATCAAGGTCGAATGGAGAACGAGACAGGAGTCCCGCGAAGTTCGGCGGTTGTTATTTCCCGTTTAAAGCGTCGGTGCCGCGGTATTCCCGTGACTTCCGCTGTGCCGCTCGGTGTACGGAAAAATCGCTTCTTATAAATAACTGATATCAGTCGCGGAAAGGGGCGGAAGGGCGAAGGGAAGCGCCAGGCGGAACGAAAACGTGCAAGTGCGGCAGATATTGCGCTACGCCGCCATAAAACCCTTCGCATTCTTCGCGTGTAACGTTCTGTATCGATTCCGCGAGGAACGGTCTCGCGAGCAAATTTCGTCAGAATTTATATTCAATTCCTCTGCCCTGGCCCCTGTTGCATTATTGAATTTCGGAGGGAACGGTTGTACATTCCGTTTATGCGCTTGATAAACAGCGCGGGATTATCGAGCAATAGTTTTAATCTCTCCGCGGTGAATTAAGCAACGCGAAAGTGTCAAAATACGACCGATCGGCTTTGTCTCACTGGAGACCGTATTGTAACGAAGTTAGGGACCATAGAATTCGGAGGATTTCGAATGTTCAATGTGATATATTTTGTTTTATTCATTTTCTGATGTAATTTCGAACATAATTCATTGAAATCGTTTTGCGAGAGGAATTGTCTGTTCCCGGGAGATCGACGGAACACCTGGAGCATTGTAATAATTAATCATTCCGAAATTGCGTACACATGTACGGTATACTGATCGCCGTCTGTTAATAATAATAATAATTGCGAAATCACCGAATTCGTCCGCGCCATGGCAATTCCAATTAATAGTTTTGCGAGCGCCCGAACATTTGCAAACACACAAATTAATATTAATAATTATCACGGAATCGCTTGACAAAATACCCGCTGGAATTACTATTAATAGTTACGGAATCCATTAAGCATCCGCGACACGGTGATTACTATTAATAATTCCAAAATCCGTGAATCATCCGCGGCACGATACTGTTATCAATTCCAAAAACAGAGTGGAATCCGGTACGGGGAAAGTTGAAGCGTAACGCGAGCGTGTCGCATTTTACGAGAGAGCCGTCGCAATATTTGACCGTACAGTGAACATTGGATAGTTGCGACACTCGACAGAACTAGAAGGTTGAAATTACAAAGAGGTAGAATCGAATTCACCCGGAGAAACGAGGAAAATGACTGAAAATCGAAGCGTTCGGCGAAAATCAAATTTCACTTCCGACTTTTCATGAATGAAACCTTCGCCATCACTTTCGTTATGCTTCTCCGATTGAAACGACACCAAACACGATAGAATTACGATCACAATTGATCGTAAAATCGTTGAATTCTACAATAATCGAATTTACACCCTTCAATCGTAGCCAGTCGCCGAACACGATAATGTATTAACCTCTCGCATTGGAAATTAATTCGAAGACTCGCTGATGTCTTATGCGATATACAGTGATACATGTCAAAACAATCTATTACGCAACGAGACTATCGACGTCTATAAAAGGTCGTTAATAATTTTGCAACAAAAACATCTGCGCGCGGTATTAGGTCTTCCCAGCGCAAGTGGTTAACACTAGAACTACTGTACCAGTCAAAATGACTGGTTTCGATTGTGTTTCACAATTATTGATATCTTAAAAGCATTGAATATCTGAAATGATCTTGAAAATAAATAGCTTCACTTGAATACTATAATGAATGTTCGAAGAAACCGAAAATAATTCATTGTTACAATTTTTATAGGGATTACATGGGGGTAGTTCTAGTGTTGAAAGGAGCCTATCGAGGATGCGGCGGCGATGACGAAGTTGCAATTACGAAGAAGTTCCCGTTGTTGCGATAATCCAATGTTCGGTGTAACGCGAATCCGCGGTGTAACGCGAGTACGTGCTCGCTTATCTTGTTATTCACGGGCCGCCTGTAAATCATTCCGTCCTCCGGACAGACTTAACAAGCCCGCGGAACGGCACTGAACGATTACCATGAAGAACGCCCGTTTGTCCCGCAGGCCGGTGAATTTCCGCGCCCTGTACGAGTTCGTCGATCTCCATCAGGACGGGGATCCATACGGCACCGGGCCCTGCTCGAGGATTTTCTACAGCCGTAACCGGGATCACTACCCGGACCGTAGATTCCAGGCGCCGCGCGATATTTTCCTTTACGGCCGGGGCGGTTCGAAGAACATCAGGTGAGACCGTTTCCCCAGATATTTTTTCCATCAGCCGCTGCTGCACCGGCATCAGACTCTCGACCGGATGGTTCTATCGTCACCCTTCGGTTTTCTTATTCGACCCGTGAATCGCGCGGAAAAATGGAGAGACATCGGGGGATGATGAAATTGTACTGCGAACTCTAAGCTTCGGGGGTTGAGCTTGGAATCGTATTCGTTCCGTTTCTTTATACTGCCGCGGAATAGAGTAAAATGGAAGATTTGTAGCGAGAGTAAAATGAAATTCGAGAATTTAAACTTTACGGTAACGGTAGTAGATCTTTATCACATTTTTGCGATGAGCGATGGAATATGGTAATAATCGTTGTTCTTTTTGTTTCTTTAATATTTCCGATAACTAAATATGCGAGGAAACAGGCTACCGTCGTGGTTATCGTCTAGAATCCTGCATACGGAGAGCAAGGAGAAAAGATGGACGTTAAATTAAGAATGACGGGTCAAAGGAACACAGTAAAAATTTGTCTGCCGTCCCGATTACCGCGCAGCGATTCAATCCGCCGCGAAAGGGGCGTTGGGACAGTAGTCCAAACTACTCGGAGTATCCCCGAGGAAAATAAAAGAATCCAACGGGGACAAACTCGTCCGCCGGGCGCTTTAACGCTGGCCCTTTATGCGCGAGCGATTCCGCGATTTCGAATGAGACACGCTCGCGTCAGCAGCGTCCCTTTGTTCGGCCAGCAGAGCGATAACGCCCCGTAAATAGTTCCTTTGTGGGTCGCGACGAAAGTGTGCGTCCCTTTTTTTTTTTTTATTTTCGCCGTGCTTTCTCCCCATCGCTCGACCTCCTTCGGGCTGAAACGCAAGAGTTAAAGCGAAAAAAACTAAGAATTAATGTTTCCTCTGCGATTTCCTGCGCGTTTCGCCGCAAAAAAAAGTGATTCCAAACTGTAAGCCCGCGGGCTGGGAAAAGTTGGCTCGTGATTTAGAACCACGCGGTGACCGCCATTTTGTGCCGTCTCTGCTCGCCGCAGCGCGCGATTTTCAAATGAAAGAAAACCAATTTTGACCGTGTTACACGAAAGTCTACAGTGTTTCTCGACGAATCGGTAAAGTGGTTGCTTTCTAGACTTCTAATTCTTTGAAGAAGTCAGTGTTGGTTCATTCTGAAGGTGTTGTTGTCGGATTTGAGCGATTATCTCGGATTACTGATCGGTAGATCGAAGTTCTTGACGTGTTTTTTCGCTGAAACTCCAAGGAAAACGTGTCGGTCGCCCTGTCAAGCGAAACGATCTGCTTGGAAAGCAACGACGCGGCAGACTGACACGAAAATCGCTTTGCACGGTTGCCGATCAACCGGCCGCGGCTAGTCCGATGCTAGCCGCGGCCGTATCGATCGGGAAAGCGGCTCCTTTGCGTGGCCGACCGGCCATGTAAATTCGATTAAGTGTTGAAAGTGCAGCCGAGAATGGATTTTCCAGCTGCGTGTATCGGTTCGAGGGCGAGCACGACGAGATCGTCAAGCTGAGGTTCAACAAGCTGCTGAACGGCAACCGGACGTGCCGCAGCGTCTCCAGCCCGGATTTCAATCGGCTGCTTTGCGTCGGATCGAGCAACTTTTCCGTAAAGGTGAAGCTTCATTCCTTTTTATCGCTATACAAGTTTAATGGCGATCCTCTTTTGGTGATCGCTACAAATCGCTAGACTTCTTGTCTTACAACAAGTTCAGCTAAATTATCCCTTTGCATTTTTAACCCTTTGCTCTTCGAACTGTTCGTGTATTTTCCTCGATATCTTCAAATGTTTCGTTTGAAGCATTAAGTGCTTTATTTTGGAAGATGATTGATAGGAAACAACGTGAATTATTTCTTTTACCATTAACTGGCAATTTAGAGACGTTAGATACCCAATATAGGAATACCTATGAGCAAAATCGATGTTATTTCATACTCGATGAAGAATCGCAAGGGGTTAAAGAACCCTTAGAACTTCACATCGAACGAAGACGTTGATACAACGTCGATATAGCCGTTAAACCTTATAGTTGCGATTCAATTCGAGTTCCCTGATCGATGTGCCGACAGGTGATGGACGAGCCATGGCCGAAAGCGCCGCCGGTGCAGAGGGATTGCTTCTGCTCCAACCGGTCCCTGCCGATGAACGTCAAGTCGACGTCGAACGTTGTCGAGGTCCACTTCAACGTGATTTCCATGGACGCCCTCGACGACTACAATAATCTGTTCTTCGAAGCCACTTGGGACTTCATCAAGACGGATCCCTGTCTACAGAAGCGACGGGTCAGGGGACCTTCCGGCGAGATCAAGTATAAATCGCCCATCATCGACGAAGACGAGGTAATTTTTCTCATCGTTGCTTGTCGGCGTTGTACGAACAATGTTCACTTTGCTTCGAGAACAATAGTGGCGGATTGAACAGCGGCATTCGTGCGAAAGACGATAGAATTCTAATGTAACGTAGTTGACTTATAAAATTCAACTTTGTCCTGTATCATCCACTCGATTTCATTGTATTTTACTATCATTCTTTCATCTTTAACCTTATGAATTATCCTGTGTCACTGATATTTTCAGAAAAACTGCGAGAAACATCCATGGCTGATCGAGCCAGGATCTAACCAGTATCTCTACGTGAAGACACAAGGCACGTTAATGTCGAAGACCACAAAGTGCGAGACGAAAAATCGGATCGTGGTGCACGTCGGGAACTCGCCACCGAAGTCGGTGTGTCCGAAACCGCCGCCGGAAATGAGACACGAGGTGGTAGAGGTGTTCAGCGACGGCTGGGCCGTCAGCGGTAACTCCATATTCCCAACACCTGGCGATGATCCCGTCAGAACCATTGCCATCGAGTTCATCATAAAGGAACCGGATTCGTACACAGTGACGTGGCTCGAGCTCACTAGGAGGTGAGTAATCTCGTAATAGTAATACCTGGATTAATCCTAATCCAGGTAACATCGAATAGAACGGGAGCTCTTGGAAAATTAAACTCAGTAGTCGTAGCAGATACTACTACTTCCTGCTGTGCAATTATATTAGATTAAACTGTAATGTGCACAGCTATCGATGACAAAGAGAACTGTGCCGCTATATAGTGGCGTACAGTAGCTAGAAGGTTAAGCTAGAGACAATTTCGAAAGAATACGCGAACACGAGACAATACGACCGAACGGAATATTCGTTCCAGGCCGTCGCTGACGTCCTCGGTTGGCCTCCAAATGCAAAGGGACTGCGAGCAACGCTGCCCGGAGCTGAACGCGTGCATAAACGAGTCCCTGTGGTGCAACGGTGTCTCCCATTGCCCGTCGGGCTACGACGAGGCGTTGGCGCACTGCTCGAAGCTGCTACAGCTGCCGCCGCTTCACCTGGGCATCGGCCTCCTGATCATCCTCACCGTCATCGTCGTGATCTGTCTGGTGGCCTGGCGGATCTGCCGGCAGCGGGCGAACAGGTCGATATCCCAGCACAGGCTGAAGAGCATCTCGTCGGAGACGGCGATCATCGACGGCAAGGAAGTGATCTGCTGACACAGCGACAGTTCTGTGCGATACGTGGAGGTAGACCGCGTGACCACCGTGTGACGATCGCCGTCGGTCATGCTGCCCGGCCGCCATGTTTACGCGCTCTGCCTGGCGTCCTCCTGAACGGGACGACGCTGTCATGGCGGCCGCCGTCTCCGCGTAACGCGCAGAACTGCTTCTTCGAGATGTCGCCGAGTCGACGAGGACTCGGATGCGCACGGTGGTTCTCTGCTCGATGACTCGGACCGCGTGGATCCTAAATGGCCCCCGTTCAACGGATCCACGGGTTTTCAGGGACTTCCATAGAGTGTTTCCTTTGGAGAGGCCGCGGAGATTCTCTTCTTTAGATCACTATTCCTCGGGCATCTCAGTGAAGATGGCTGTCCGGTTCGGACTGTAGATTTCTAGGCACTTCGGCGGGAGTTTCTTGGAGACTGGACTGGGTATCTTCATCGTGTGCTCGGGGAATAGGTGTAGTTAGCTTTCAGCTTTGGGGCGCGATTAGGCTGGCTTCACTTGGGTCACTACTGGTTTGGATATGGTTTTAGGGGGTTGTGTTTGGGAGATCGGAGATCAGTTTCAAGTAATTCTTCTTTGGTTTCTTTTTGTGGAAGGACTCTTCGGTATGAGGGTGCGCTGAAGATCAAGATGCTTCTCAAGTTTGCTCCTATGTTGAGGTATCTCCTTTCTGTTCCCGAGTGTTAGAATCCGTATCGTTCTATTATTTCGTGATCGCAAGAAGTTTGCGCAGGGAATAGCCGTTCGTCGATCAGACTGTGGACGTTCACATGAATTCTATATTGAAATTTTGCTTTAACAGTCGAAGAAACCACTGTTTCGTCAAGGGAGACTCATCAACTTCACTGCGAAGGGAATAGGAATCTTAATTTCCGTTATTCTTGTTCGATTTTCATGCATTCGAGTCTTCGGACATGTCTCGGCGAGGCTCTCGCGAGCGAAAGTCCTCTCCACGACTCGCAAGCCAGGTATTCCAATCAGTAAAGTCAATGTTTGGCTTCTAGATAGCCAGAGCTAACTCCTGAGAGCCCTAACTCGGACATTTCCGATCGATACAGCTCGCAGTCCACGGTCCATCGATCAACTTTTTCGTCTGACAGCGCGTCACGTCAGTGGGAGGTGGTGTCGGGTTGCTTCAACAAGGACAATAAGTAATAGATCCTAGGTGATATCGTTTCGCTGATAGTGTAGCTTAGCGCTGACATTGTATCGCTGTCGATCGGGTGCCGATCGGTCGCGTTTCGGGACGCTTTCTCCGTTCCGGGAGCAGAAAGGCCGCCGATCGGTCGCGTCTGGATCGCCGGGAAGCTTGAAATTCCGTTGAATCTCGTGCTGGATCGGAGCCGGCCATCGGAAAACGTGTGTCCGAGTGATCGAGCAGGGAACGAGCAAGAAACTCGCACTAGTCATTCGATCGTTCGTCGGGTCGCTTCGACGAACAGACGGAAACACGATTTTTAGCACGAGCCAACTGACTGCTGGCCTCCCTCTCTCTCTCTCTCTCTGTCTCTGTCTCTGTCTCTGTCTCTGTCTTTCTCTCTGTCCCCTTCTCACCTCTCTCTCTCTCTCCCTGTCTGTCTCCCTCTTTTCACTTTCTCCTCCGTTTTTAAGCGCGAAAAAGGGATATCCTCTGTACGATGCTCGGTCGACGAGCCGAGCAGTCGCGCGACGTTGTTCAGGTGAACCGAGCCGTTTCCTTTGACAGCGACGTGACACCGAGCCACCTCGTTCCTTTGTGCGATAATAGAGATCCTCGAGATCAAACGGCCCCGAGGAGGAATCTCGAGATCATCCGTTGGAGGACACGCTTCGTGACTCCTTTTTCTGTGAAAGACACCCCGGCCCTATCGCTTTGCTTTCGTTTTTCACGCACTCGTTGTGGGAGTTTGCCGGTTGTTACCGCTCCAGGGAACTTGGGATTGGTCTCCGAAGACCGTAGACACGTTCAAGACGCCGACAACGTACGTGAAGCTCCGCGGAGTTGATTCTAAAGTGTACCGAATTCGTTCACGGGGAAAATGAACGGTTACCTTCGGTCTTCGTGGATTACAAAGAAGAAACTTTATGTAGCAACGGAGATTTTCCCGATCGTTTGCCATGAATTATTTTCTTATTCCAAATCTTCTCGATGTACGCAATTTTTCAGAGTAGATGATGGAATAGTCCGATGAATTATACACGGTCTCTTTTCATCAATGTTCGCGATGAACTGAAGAATTCGTTTTCTGAAGAATAGTACAGAGTTTTCCTTAGAGTCTATTATTGTTTAGAGGGAATGTATTTTCAATTGCAACGAACAATTGATCGCGTCGTTCTCAAAGGAACCGCCGGCTCGGCGCTTGGAACTAGAGAAACTGACCAAAATCGTTTCGAGTGATTACCGTTTAGACGATTTACCTTATGAATACTTGTGCTAGCGATAAGACTCCGGGAGGAACGCGTGCGCGACGGGTGGAAGGAAACAAGAAACGAGAAAGATTAACGGTAGAACCTATGGTAGCCTGAAATTATGTGATATATATATGACGAGACGCTGTTTTTTCCGCGGAGCTGTGCTCCCGTTTAAAGAGTTGTTACGTAACGGCCCGGAGGCCGCGAACGCACGAGGCTCGACGAAGAGTTCGACGCCGGGAATCATTTTTTGATCGGTCGACGGATCAACAACGGCGACACGCCGGGACTTGTACACCATGTTCATACTTGTACATAATTATTTATCTATTTGTATCGGGCGAAACGATCTTTGGGCACGCGTCTCCGTTCGCGCCGCCATCGTTCCGCCGCCATCTCGCTTCGGCGAGGCTCCAACGGTCATCGGGAGTTCGAGCTTCGAAATTTTGCGATTTCGAACGGAACGGTTGATCGTGTTTCATGGATTTCGGAAAGTTCGGTCACTCTTTTGCATTTACAACGTGAGAGGAAGGTGCGTTATTTAAGTTTGTCGAGCGTCACCGCGAACGGAGACCTGTACAGAACCGCTTTATTACTATAAATAAGCATAGAAGTTTGAAAAGCGAACAGGAACGAACCTTCGAACGCGAAACGAACGATAGGGGATTGTAAAGGGGGAGATCGAGGATGAAGGGGATGCCGAAAGGAAAGGTAAAAACGAGTAAAACAATGCAGCGCGTGAACGAAACGCCGCCGTCAGCTAGCCGGAAGCACCGCCATCGTTTTTCTCGCTGTTTCCACCGTGCACACGCTGAACGATTACCGCGAAAACAGACGGGGAAACCATTCGCGTACCGAATGCCACAGTCGAACCGTGATGATATTGTATTCGAGAAACCGACCCTCCGTTCTTATACGTTCACGAATGACAATCGTTGTAATGTATTCCCGGGCGACGCGGAGCCGCGTTCTTTCGCTTGATTCGATTCATTGCACCGTATCGTTTAAGTAGCGCCGATCCGGGGCCAGCGGTTTCGCTGCGGGAAACGCTGGGACCACCCTCCAGGTTCCTGTACGCGGGAAAAATTCAATGGGGAATTTCGAAAGATTCTTAGTTCGGCGTCGATCGAAGCCTAACGGTCGGACAAGTGTAAATCGAAGGATTTTCAAATTCTAAATGTTACATGGATGGAAATTTGAGAGGTTGGAGGCTCGAGAATTGAAATGTCTAAAAGTCGAAGAGCTTCGAAGAAAAATGATTCGAGAACTGAGAAGTTCGCGAATCTGAAAGTTTGAGTGACTTAGAGATTCGAACAGTCGAGAGTTCAAACATTTGTAAAATTTGAGAACTTTAGAGTCCAAGAGTTTGAACAGTTTGGAGACGCGAGAGTTCGCGAGACTTGGAAATTTGAAAGGTAGATCACTCGTATGTTTGAAGTTTTGTAATTGTATCGTTAACGGGACACCTTTTCTTTCTGCAAATCGCGTTCCCCGAGTGCTCAAACGGTACAAAACGGCGTCGAGAGGGTGGTTCTCACCGCGACGCGACGCGCGAACACGATTTCGTCCTTACGAGAAGACTTTTGTCGTTCACCAGTTTCTTCATTCTCGTACGGTTAAATTTCGCTCGAGCACGAACCGATCCCTGATTTCACGTAGAAACGATGTTGCTCACGCGCGCCAACGAAACCGACGCACTTCTCTTCGCGTTAACGATCGTTCCGCGACGTCTCTTGCGTTCCGGGGACCAACATGGCCGCTTAAACGCGATCGAAACGTTCCCTTTGGTTCGATTATGCCCGCGTGATTCCGTTCCGGCGTGAAATTAATGAAACCGTCACGCGACACAGAACGATCCAGAGAATCGAAGACTGAATTATAATTTCCGCGACGATCCGACGAGGTCCTTCCTGGAACCTGGGACTCAAATTCACTGCCATTTTGATTTCGTCTCCGTTTAAAAATTCGTTCACGACGAACCAGTACAAACTATCGTTAAATGATTGCCATTGTTTCGACAAAGATTTTTCGATAATCAAAAGTGTAATGCTAAGGCTGTTAACAATTATTTCGACGATTCGTTTAAGCATAGAACAACGAGGGTCAATCAGAAAATGGCGCGGAGACGAGAACACCGTTCATTTTGCTGATCACGAATTACACATTGCACGAAACGATGGACTCAAGGTGCTCAATAATCATTCTCCAAAGATTCATTCATTCTTATGAAATAACGATCATTTGTATAGACGACGACTGATTCGATATCGAATCGATCAATGAACAAACTCGAGAGTTCGAATCCTCTGCCGGACGAATCACCGACGCGGTTCTCTTTCCTCGAGTGTGACTTTCATTCGCGTGCCATTTCTCGTCGCGAGTTTACGACAATGTCTATACGAGTTCACAGTCTACCATTAACAGGTTGATTGCCGAATCATCCTATACAGTTAAAACGACTTTCTTAACGAAAGGGAAACCGAAAACTCGAGATTCTTCGTAGAGGTTGTTCCATTGTCCTTTTTGTATCTCATAAATCCATCGGAATTCGATTCTTTCGATGCGTCATTAAGAAAATTAATTTTGAAATTTCTAGGAAAAATTGCATCACCAGGCAGTCAATGTGTTAAGGATTCTGTTAGATCGAAATCGAAGCGACGCGTAAGCATCCTCGGTTCGAATACTCAGCGAGCTACATCCGCACGAAATTCCGCTACACGCTTCATTGCCAATGATGATTTCGCGTGCGCACAGCTGCACAGCCACTCTCATCGACAAGAATCCCGAACCGCGAACCGTTACACCGTGTGATTCTAAGTTAACGTCGCAAAATTTCCCAACGGAACTCGAACTTAACGCTAGAACTATCAGACAGATCAAAATGACCCATTTCAAAGTTTCACAATTATCGAAATTACTAAGTTGCTTTTGGGAGAAATTGTAAAACAAATTTACCCGTTTGTACTATACCGCAATAAAAGCTGCTACGGATCTTGAGGAACGTACTCTTCCAATTTTTCTAAGGAATTTTAAATAAGTTACTCCAATTGCTCGGTAGTTCTAGTGTTAATGAACAAAATATTTATTACTTTCCACGTTATTTTGCGCACCATGTTTCTCGCGTCTTTTCAAACGGAATGGCTTTGAGAACCACTGCGCGCTACAAGTGTAACGTCGTATGGGAACGCCATATTGGATTCCGGCGGGATTTGTGAAATTAACTTAGAAAATCGGCTCGTACGTTTCACGAACTACTTTTCGTGAATGTGACCAGCCCAAATGTGACCCGTACATCATCAGATCCGCTGTTGGTTATTAGAGGATCGCGGAGTCCAGGTGAGTTTGAGTGAAACGCGAGCCGCGCACAAAGGTCTCCATTTTGCACACGGTATAAATACCAGCGATGCAACGCGACGCAACAACGATACAAGAGAAGGGAGAACAGCGGAAAATCAACATGTGCGATCAAAAAAAAATTCCCCTTGTTTGGCTGCGCGCGGGTGCACGATGGGAATGAGGGTTCCGCTGGTCGTTACGATTTCCATTTAAGCTGGCTGCACAGTTGTGCAAACAGAACCGTGTCCCATCGTTGAAAAAGAATTTTATATAAATCTTTTCCGTTCACTAAACAAAGAACACACAATAATGATGCGATTTCCATTGAAAAATGAGAACCAATAGAGGGTCAACATGATTTCGAATTTGTCTTTCATTCGATGCTCTATAACCAGATTCTATTTAATTCAATATTTAACTTCAAGACTGATTCTTTTTACGAATAGGAGATACAAGTATTTTTCATAGACATAGCAAACGAGAACGTTCAAATAACAATGTGTTTGACTCGAAGCGAAAGATGAATATTAAAAAATAAAATCTGGGAATATAAATTTGATCGAGCGACTATTTATCGAAAACGGTAGCGGCGTCGTGAGAGGTTGGCGAAAGTTTTTATTGGAGGAGCGAAATTTCTGTTCCCCGAAAATTCGTTGCAAAAAACACGCCCGTGCAAACATGCAACAGTCTGTTGCGCAACGATGCAATTGTGGGGCTAGCTTTAACCGGCGCGCAAACATCAGGGCGCGGCGGTCTCGATGCAATTTATTGGCGAACCTTTATTGACATCGTGCATGACAAACGCGGCCAGTGTTTGGAGACAGCCGCGCGCGAGGGCTATCGGCTGTAGAATCGCGCGAACAATAAACGGACTGTTGCCATCCAGTTCTTTCCACGCAATATGGCCGCTCCGTTCATATCCGGCGCGCCACCGCGACCTTTTTCATCCTTTGCTCGTTGGCTCATACCGTTGAAAAAACGATTCTAAACGGTGAAAACGGCGAATCAATGACTAACGTATCCATTAATTCAGAAGATAATCGAGTTGGTCGAGCAGCGAACGAAATTCGCGCTGTGAATCAGGCAGAACGGTCCGAGGACGTTCCATCGTCGCCATATTGGCTTCGGAAGTCGGTCTCGATCGCCATTTTGTCGCCGATGGCCCGCGCGGGCAGCGTGCATGTACATAAATAAGATGAAAATGGGTCGCGATACCGACCCGATTGTAAATAAAACGTAAACTGTACACGTATGAATTTTAAAACTAATTCTAGATCACGATCTAAGTTACTGAATAACTAAAGAAACGTAGACGATTAGAGCGTTACTAATTACGATGTAAACCATATCCATGGCCGCGCTGCCAGCGAGAGACACGGAAGCTGTCGCTGATGCATCGACAGTCGCGATTCTCAAGGGACGTCGGAAATGGATTATTAAACATGTTTTAATTAACTCATATTTTCATGTTTCTCTCCGTTGAACGTTTAACGAAACGCCGTTTAATCTCTTACTAACGCGCCGACTATTTATCAACTTTCACACGAGATCAACGATCGTCTCTTTTCAAAATGAAAATCTGACGAATCGTTTAATCCGATTGTACCATGGAACGAACGAATTTCCGACGATCCCGCGGGAATTGGCGATCCGTTGTCTCCGATCAGATTCTAAGGAAAAAGAGAGCATAATGGAACGCGCAATCGAACGATCTCGCCGTCGCGCCGGGCGCGCCGAATCGACGAGATCGCCGCGATTCCATTCTACGTAAGTGGACTGCGGATCTCTATGTGGATTCCCATTTTCATAGACCACTTGAGAGGCAGAACAGAAGATTTTCCTTTTCTCCGTACGGGAGAGACTCGTCGAGATGAATGTGATCCAAAGATTTGACTAGTCCTCGTTCCGCGAATTCGTAAAATCCGTAGTCTAACCGTGGGTGTTGCCGGTGAACACCGATGAACTGCACAAAACGATTATGTTAATCATTAACGAGGTGAGAACGAAGGAACAGCGGGAAGAAACTCGGAACAGACGGTTCGAAACTGACCGTACGACTCGCGCGCCATTTCCCGGAGACCCGCTCGCGAAATGGAGGCCGAGGTTTCCAGAATTTCTTAGCAATTCGATTGTCCGTGCTTGCAGAACACTCGTTGAATGAAGATCGTTTGAAGTTTTGGATAAATTTTTGAAAATTCCGTCAGCTGATTCATTTCGGCGCGTGCGACTGTTCCGAGCTCCGAAACTCTTCCCGGGGACTGTCGAAAACGCTTATCGTCTTGAACGCCTCGGCGTTCCGTAATAATCATCGTTTCGAACGATCAAACGAACGAACAATCTTTATTTTATCGCTCCATCGGGGTGAACGCGTCGTCAAGTGACGATCGTCGGCTGTTTGTCAGCCCTCGGTAAGTCGGACAGCGCTGTTGCCAACAGTCACGGAGGGAAAACTGCACGGGAAACGAAGATTCCTGCATTATTCGCAAACGCTACCCAAGGATCCTTTATTTTCGTGCGCAATCTCGAATCGAAATATTGTTGGTTCCCGTCTTCTCGAATCGTCCAAACCGCATTGTGTTGCCAGAACACACGGATCGTGAATTTCCTTAATGATTCTTTCGAATGTTTTTCCGTGTCCTCGTAACGCACGAAGTTTTTTAATGACGAAACATCGCTCGGTACATCGAGGCCCCGAAATTCTCTCGTTCCTGACGTTGATTGGCCGCTAGACTGCGGTCGTTTATGCAAATCGTATCCTACTCGAACATTCCTATCATTCGCTACGAGATAAAAAAACAAGCTCGACAATTTCTGTTTCTGAAGAAAAATACGCTATGTACCACCCGGTGTATTGCGTATCACGGTTGTATGAATTCGTTTGATTTACCGTCTGCTAAAATTGAGGTCAGAACGTAATAACGCAATGACAATGGCGACCCTTTCATTGATCCATTTATATTACGTAAAAACCATCGATGATCGTGCCATTGTCGCGAACGGTACCGTAAAGATCATTTTCTTCCTTTAAATAAAATATAAAACGATGATCGCAAAGGAGATATACTGCACGATTCCTCGTTTCGCGTGGACTGGGATCGCTGTGTTTGTCAATAAAGTCACGTGGTTTCGTTGCGTTCCGTTCTAATCTCTAATTAAACAGGCGTTACGTGAATGACATTCGTAATATTGTTTACGCGTCGCACAAGGACAGCGTTCATCTTGGGCTATCGCGTGTGTCATGCATCTCGTGCGCATCGCGAATGCATAAAAACTGCAGTCTAGTCTCGTTTTAGAGGAGGAACCATGTGGATATGCCTGTAACAACGTTTCTTTCCACGTTGAAATAAAATTTTGCGGTGAACGTGTATAGTAAGGAACTGGCTCGACAATAACACACGTTGCACACACACACAGATAATAACACACACATATATACACGAGGAGCGTGCACAGCACGAGATACGGTGTGACGCGCGTTTATCAGGTCGACGGTATACTTAAGTATGTGGAAGTATGTCAACGATTCGCTCGACGATTCGTCAAGGATTATTGTAATTCATCGGAACGGCCGGTGACATTGTAACTGTCGTCTCTGTAACGGAAAGGACGCGTTACACGGAAATAAGAGGACGGAACAACTGTAACCGGAATAATCAGTCGGCGTTGGTTAATTGAGGCTGACGAGATATCGTGTCGGTCGACCTGAGGAACAGCTCTCTCTCTGCGAGATGATCGACGAGAACAATAGGGGATCGACCACCGCCAGACGTAAATCTGAATGAAAAAACCTCCGGATACATGCTCACACGACATGCATATAGTTACTAATTATACCATTATTGATTACCGATTCGAATATCGAGTATGCGACATTTTTAATAAATTATTTTGAAGATCGCTCGAGTAGTTCATTTCTGCCACACCTCCGCCGCACCGTGTCCGATAAGCGTTATTTGTTTGTAGCTTTCTGGGTCAGTTCTGGAAGTGGATAATAAACAGTGCTCTTTCGAAGATACCTTTAATCTTCACTCGGTATTGTATTGACAATTTTATTCGTGTGGAGAGTAAGTAAAGTTGTAAATTAATTCGAACAGATTTGCGCATTAAATCTACCCCTTGAATCGGTGGTTGCTCAACGGTACGCGCATGCGCGGCAGTTACCGGATTTTCAAAGGTTCTAAATACAGGTTACATCATTCGAAATTTGTGCGGATTCCCTTGGGCGCAGGTAGTTGTTTGTTTAGGTTCCTTGAAGAGTGTACAAATTAGAAAACTTTTGAATAAACTTGTTTGTGAGAGTATGAATACTGGAGTAAAAAAAAGAAATTGACTGTAATTGTTAAAGTTCCTAAAAGACTTTGAAGATGCTTTTGAAAGTCTACTGTTTCTCACAACCCATTCAGTCGCAATTGCTATATGAGTTAGAATATAATTCAGATGGTAATTCGGAATGAATTAATACAATTTTAGGAAAAAATAATTTATTATTTAAACGGATTAGTCACGCATTAAAAACAACGACGGCAAGAAAATGCTGGTTTGATTTACACAAATACACAACGCAAGGTTGTTTTGACTGGTTCGAAAAATGCGTGCAATACACGACTATCGAAAAGGCGGTTTTTTTCTTTATCTGGAAATTGTATACTCATTCACTCATACATGCATACATATACATATATGTATCTAGAACCATAATCATCTAATTATGCCGTTTTCTTTCTTTTTCTTTAATAATATATGTAAGAAGCGATATACATATTACGGTAGTAAGTACTCTGGTAATGTGTTAAGAATACCTTAAGTCATAACGAACATTTTAACCTCAAAATAAAAATGAAGAACCGTCGGAATGTACCTTAATATAAGATAATATCCTTTCAGAGATCACATAATTCCTTGTAGTTCAAGAATTGTATGCATAAATCTCACGTTTGAGTGCTCAATTAATTATGAAATAAGTTAACCTTAAAATTTCATATCTCTGTTCTAACTAATTACATCATACATACGTGATATTGCATTGGAAGTACAGCTCACCAAAAACTGTTTGTTTTGTCAACTTCAATATGAATGAAAGCTTTCACTAAGTCATCAGTACCCTTTTAGAAAATGCTATCATCATGGAATAACATTTACCAAATCTCAGTAATGCTATTGTATACCACAGAGCTGTGGTAAAAACAAGCTGTAACTTGTTTTTTGGTAATGTACATTCTCGCTTCTTTTTCTTTTTACATATCCCGCTGTATGACTAGAAACATTACTCCTGCTTTTCCCTGACAACAGTACCATTTGCATTTACAGACTCATCTTCTATTTGCCGATTCCTTGCCTGTTGTCGTAACTGGGCTCTCTTTAAACTGGTCATTAGCTGACTGGACTGATAAAGCCAACTAGCCTGAAAATATAATACAATCACATATTTTGTTATAACACTCCTACAACTACACTGTTATATGGATTTGTCCCTTGTGTACTCACAATCATTATCATACAATTCATCAAGATAGGCACAGAAAATACTACAGATATAAAAAGTCCATTGGAATCAAAATACTGCTGCCTTGAGAATAACCTATTAAAGTTGAACGAAGTTGCTTTAATATGTACTATCGATGCGCTGTTCTGTTATAATAACGATATAATCGCATTCCTAGATACTTACATCCAATTAGAAGCAGCCATTTCATTAATGCTTTCAGAGAAGTATACCAATAATACTGCAATACACGAAGAAGAATATAATTACATCGAACATTTAATATTCCAATAACAGTCTCAAGGAACTTACAAAGAACGAGGAATAACATTATTTGAAAATTAGCATGATTTCGTGTCATAACTGCTGTCATGGTCACAGCGATATGAAAAGTTAATAACAGTGCAAGCCATGGATCCCTCCACTCGATCTGCAATGATTTATAACTTCACCTACTGGCATTTAAATGTTCCTACATGAACTTACATAACGATGTGAAAAAACAATATTCTAAGCAATACATCTGCAGTGAAACCTTCAAAGTTCAACGATAAGAGAACTATTACATACTGCACAGCTCAACGATTTTTAAACATTTCAAACGAAACGCGACATTCCGACAAATATAGCAGTCCAATTTAAATAAAATTAAAATAAAATACGCCACTCATTGTTTACTAACTTGCAACTATTTACTACCGCCCAGCGGTGCGCTCGAAATACTTCAGAATAAATTTCCCTGGGCGAATGATTAATATATTTACCGCCGCGTCGTGCGTCGCGTCTTTCTTCCGTGACATCGCGTTTCAATTATCAACGAGCCGCGTCCAATCACGAAAAGCCGGCTAAAAGAGCGAACATCGTGGAAAGTGAACGGCGCCCGCGGAGACACCCAGCCAGACACAGAGAAAACAAATTCCATAAAGTGGGAAAAAAGAATGCGTGACACGAGCGTCGAAAATAGATTGCACTCCGATAAATCCATCGACTTTCATTCGACGGTATCATCCCTCGCGCTACACCGTGGAACCGTGAGATTTAAAAATGTCGTAACGCCAGCCAACTATCACTGATAACAGCCCGGACACACCAGCGAAACCGGGACGGAAATTGACATGTGCGCTAGTGCCTCCGCATTGACACTATTTCGCCGGCTCTGCGGAAAACGAGAGTGCGTCGTTCGCGATGCATACGCACGCAGTCCCCGTTGTTTTTCATTGTCCCGTAGACGATCGGCAAAGAGACACGGTGTCGCATCGTCGAGAATCGCGGACGACGGTAACACGCACGTCCGGAGCCGTGAGCCAACGGAAAAAAAAAACAAGCGGAGGGGAAACGGTGGAGTAACACTCACGCTTTGCAGGAACGGCAGAATACCGTCGATCGGGGACTTCAGCAGCTCCTCCTCTGACATCATGTGGCTGACGAAACACCCGGCCCCTTCGAGAAAGAACTGCACATCCGCGAAAAAATAATTTGGGCCGCAGCGCCCCTCCGGTAGCTGCTTTCAAATCGACTCAGCCGTCTCAGCGAGCGAACGACTGACACCAATGGGAAACACGGATAAACGATTCGCGACGACGGCGACAACGACAACGCAACGGCAACGGTGGCGGCAGTGGCAGCGGCACAGCGAAAAAACAAATATCACGTACTCGACAACGGAGCCGCTCTCTTCCTCTATCACTGTTATTTTCTACCCTCCTCCGCGCACGCACACGGCTTTATGGGATTTAACACGGACGATTCGACGACGCACGCAGGCGTATCGGTACCAACGACTGCCGACAGAGGGCCGCCATTCCCAACGGATCTCGCGAGTCCCTCGAGACGGGGCTGACGTAATTCTATTTAAATTAAACATCCGTTGAGCATACGTCATGTTTCGCCGTCTACGTGAAGTTATGGGAATTTTAATGTTTTTCAGTAGCGCCTGTTTTGAACGTAGCTGCCTTGTTGCTTGAGCCGAGTAGCGACATCTGCTAACCGATCGTTCGCGGAGTGAATTCAGGAGGAGGTAGAATTGATTTGTGGAATGGATTGTTTGGTTATTTGCAACTTTATCGATTGAGTTAACCGGCAGTTTCATTAGTAGTTGAATAATTAATGAAATTGGGTAGGAAATGGAGATGAATAAATTAGATTTTTGTTTAGTGGAAATTGAGACAAAAGAGTTGATTGGATAATACAGGAATTGATGTGAAATTAAATGGACAAGGAAACAGCGTTTTGAATTTTTCTTTCTTTACTATGATCGGTACTACTTTGTCGTTAATAATTTATTGAGGAAAGAGGAAAATTCTAAGCATATGTTGTGCCTATTTCCTTTTAAGTATTACAGAGGAATTTTAACTTAATTATTAAGTTGATTAGAGAGAAGTAATATTTTGGATTCGAATGAAATGAGTAGTATATTTGTTGAATCGTGATATTGTTTAAGAAGCGACAGTACTGACGAATGATAGGACTCGTCGCTTAAAATTCGATGATGTTATTATCAGCAGTTGGTACGATCTTCTAGCCAATGAGTCGGTAATTTCTACTTGCGAAGTCGATTTCTATTTGTTATTAAAAATTAACCAACTTGACATTTTAAAATATACCAAGTTGCGAACAAATGATTTAACTACTGAAACAGCAAGAAATCAGTACACAGCTCCCTTACTCTTTATGATTTAGTCATTCAACATCTAATTTGTTAGAATCTGCAGTTTCGTATACTTTAAAAAATATTTACGTAATAACATCAATATAAGATAGGCCTGTTTGAAAGGGAACAAGGAAATCACGACAGTAGATACATTTGAATTTTCTCCACTTAACTCTTATTTGTCGTTCCAGTTAACTAGGAATATATTTGAAATTCTAATCGAACTAAGGAATCATTAATTCCGTGGTACGCAAATTAACCCTCTGTGGACCGAATTTGATTATAACAAAATTGATGCAGTACGACATTAATAAATATCAACGTATGAACAGAAATTATCAGTGTATTCAATAGTTTTTATAATTTTATTCAAACGAATGTATCTTGTAGTTGATCAATTATTTAACACTTTGACTGGCAAGTAAGCACTCATCAAAACTCCCATGTACTCGAAACAGTTTTCTCTATTAATCAGAAACTGAGAAATCAAGATTCTTCTTAATGATTGCTCCACTATCATTCTTATATCTCATATATCCAACAAAATTCGGTTCGTTCGATACGTCATGAAAGAAATTAATGTCCACGTTTCTGTAAAAAGTAATGTCACCCGAATTCGGGTGACGTGGCAGCCGAAGTGTTAACGGCATTCATCAGTTTTCAATGAAAAATTAAATAAATCAATTTAACCCAGTATATTGATGTGTCTTCAAAGTCAGACGAGCCTACAGAGGGTTAAATTGCAATTTATACGATAAATTGTGAACTCGAACGAATATCGATAATCACCGGACGATTGTCATTCCACTTATTTATGGTCTGTTTAATTAATTCGTTCGAATGATCGCTGAGTTTTCGAAATCGTCGCTCTGTTGGAACGTTTCTCGCGCTGTGATTTATGCGAATACTCGCGAGATCGAATCCTCGAATCGAATTGTTGCAACGGTCCATAACGAGTCTCGTATGCACGTGTCCCTTCGAAAGCGTGTCAAGTGGTCGCCGGAAAAACAGCGGCAGAGGAATATTTCAAGTAAACGTGTTTAAACAGTTGAACAATTACAACTGAAGAGAGCCCCCTGCGAACGCGACCCGTTGCCAGTATCTCTGTAGTTAAATATTCATCGTGCTCGTCTCTGTTTCAGTTGTATTAACGAGCAACGATAAGATTGCCAAATAAATTGTCAACATAAAATAAAGTACAACAGATAAGGTGTATCGAGGAGATTACGACTTTCGCGTTAAATAATATTTTTCCTTTATCCTCTTTATCGCGGCTCGATAACAAGTTGTTTATAAAACATTTGTTTACAGTGTAAACCATCGGAGCCTATTCTCTCCCGCAACGGTGCGTTGCTTTCGATAGAAAAATTTGACTATTTACACCGTACGGATTGCCGAATCGAATCGAAATGGAATCGATCTAATTTTGAAGACTTTCCGTTCGGGCCGTTAATATCGATCGCATCAGGATGGATATCATTGTTGCATGATTTCTATTGGCGAAACAGAACGATTGAATTATTGATTCGATTCTCTCGATTAAATAATCTACATTGTTACTATTAACACGTTCCCTGCCAAAACTCATAACTGTCAAGAAAAGGGTGTATAGTTTAAGACGCACAACACAACGAAGCAATAAATTAAGTTTTTTAGGAATAAGTTTAACGAATACCTGGCTGAACATTACTCTACCGAGCGAGTCGCATCCTCGCGCATAATATTCTTTTATGATGTCTGTATTAGTTTAAAATAAAACATTTCAGTTGAAATATATTTAATATTATATTCATGTGATAAGTTTGTATATAATCAGCGAACTTTGTTAAAACATGGCAAACATAAATGTGGTTTATCCACACAATTACTACAGAATGTTGCAACTTTTACAGTACAGTTTCTCGCCGATTGGGAACCGCATTTTTTAACGTTGAAACAAATCGCAGTAAAGAAAGGTGACTACCACGCATCAGCAATAGTATTAAGATGCCCGTAATTGACTGCATAATGAATTTTTCAAAAATTCTTCATTTTACAATGATAAGACGCATATACCCCACGCAGCAGGGAACGTGTTGATACTAACAATGTAGATTATTTAATCGTGAGAATCGAATCAATACTTGAATCGTTTTGTTTAGCTGATGGAAATCATGCAACAATGATATCGATCCTCATTTGATCGATATTAACGAGCAGATACCTTGTCAGATTGAAAATAAATTGAATTTTTGCAATTCGAATGTTATCTGTATCGAGTGTTGATTGTATATCGAGATTAATTGCAAATGAAGCTGATACTGCAGTTGGCGATGGGCGATCTCGGTATTCAAAGTGATCCGAATCACTCGGGGCATGATTCGATCCCACAAGACTCTCGAGACCTTCAACCCTTTGCATTCGAAAGTTTTTATACAGACGATGCTCGTTGAAACTATTTTAACGACGCTTCACAGATAAATCGAGGATCGAAGTTATTTTATTCCAATATTACGCATACCGATGCATCGTACGAAAGTTTAATATCAAACGTTAAATATGAAACTTCATGATTTCACTCGAGTGCGAAGGGTTAGTAAATTTCCAGTAATATCGTTCAAGACCTATCGGATCGAATTGTATTAATAACGATTCGAATTTTCCGTCGCAGCATTACCAAGTGCCTGAGTGTCCATCGCTACCATCGGTCATGATGTAATTGTACTGACGACACAAAGGAAAAATCGTTGAGTAATGCTCTGAATTAGTCGCACGGATTTCATACAAATTATTAGTCCGGAAGGCCACCTTATCAATAAACGTCGTTATCGTTTAATTAAGTAAACACCTTACGCACCAATTTTCCCAGAGAATTATACTTGTCAATTGTAATATCAGATGTTATACTCAAACAATCAGAAAAACTCGTGCACGTACATAACCAGGGGAAGATGAAAAGAGGAAACGATTGAAATCCGTAAGTCACGGCGGTTTCCAGTTGTTATTACGTTATGTCATTCTCGATAAATCCGCAAAAAAGAACAAAAGCGAAACGCATCTCTGTTAGAAAACATTGAAAGGAATCGATGTAACTGAATAACGTGCACGACTCAGTTGAGTTTTCCCTTTAAAAACTGTACGGAAGCCAACGTATACAGGGTGTATCGATATCGGAATATACCCGAAACTCTCATCCAACCAACCTAACCGAGACCTAAGACACCCAAAGTCCTCATCCAAACTAAATCAAATCTCGTCAACATGGCATACCCTATCTCTGCAGTTATGACAAGAAACCTTGAAAATCCTCAGACAGAAATTCGAAAACTGAAATCTCAATCAACCCAACCTCATCATCATCTAGCACTAGAACTACCGAGCATTTAATACGATTAATATGTAATCCCTATAAAAATTGTAATAATCGATTATTATCAATTCCTTCAGACATTTATTATAGTATTCAAGTGAAACTATTTACTTTCAAGATAAATATAGAAATAACATCCCTGATCATGAATAAACATGAATTGTATTAGAATGAATTAGCAACGGCTATGATTTACCTACTTGTGCAACTAAATATCTTCATATCAATATCTAAATATCAAACATCTTCAAGAGCGATAGAACAAAGTAGAATAAACGTCTATAAATCTAAGTCGATGTTGATCAGCGCGAGTATGAATACACATAATCCTCTGAAACTCGAATTTCTCCGGACTGTATAAACAAACGCGTATTCTAGGAGCGATAGAACAAAGTGCAGAATAAATCTAGCGTCAACGAAAACCTAGATGAGCCTAGCAGGAACGAGGGAACGTCGACGCGTTCCCATTTCGAATATTCAATGCTTTTAACACTAGGTTTTCGGGCATTTATTGTACAGTTTAATCTATTGTTCCTAGAACAATTGATATTCGCCTATTTAGATTTCGAAAATTATAAATTTAAAAATAGACAATTAGGATATACATTCGTGTAATCAAACAAAACCGACCGAAACATTTACCCAATGATTACAAAATTCAATGTGCGTCAAATTGACGGATATTGAATTTTTTAAACATTATATAGTAGCAGTTTAAGTCGATTTTGCGAATTATGCGAATACGCATTGGAATACTCTGGCTTTGAAGCTAGAATCTTCGCGATTTATACAGACGAACACGTAGTTTCCTAGGAACAATAGAACGAACTGTAGAATAAACGTCCGCAAATCTAGTGTCAAGGTATCAATAGTTACGAAATGAGAACATTGAAACCAGTCATTTCGACTAGTTCCAGTGCCAAGAAGCAGTCCCCTAGGAGTCCGATTCCTCGGCCGATCGTTCGGCTCAGTGGACTGACCGAGGATCGTCTCGGCGTAGCCGTTCGCCGCTTATCAGAGGCTCGCCGTTGAAAGTCCCCCTGCCGCGGATCGTCTCCTACGCCGGCCGTCGGGCTTTATCAGGTGACGTGCCCCGGCCGACGATACGTCTCATTTTCGTGCCGCGGATCGACAGCACGCATCTCGAACACGAAATCGTTCGGCGCACGACCGCGCACCGCGGCGGAGGAGACCGGCCCCGCTCGTCGTGTAGAGCGATGCGACGATTGGACTTTGAGCGGTCAAAGATTGGATGCGACATGGTGGACAAGAGGAGGCCTCCTTCTCCGCGTGCGAGATATATCGGGTCACAGATATATCGTGGTCGTCCTGCTGCGAGGATCGTTTATTACGCGGCCCAACGCGAAAGCTGAATCGGCTGCTGAATCGGTCGTGCGACGAAAACGAGCAGATCAGACGCGCGGTAGAAGCAACATGTCGTGCGAGATCGAGACGGGCCCGCCGGGACCGGAAGCCCTCGCGGTCGCCGCCAAGGAGCTACGCGAAACCGAGGAGAACGTGAAGAAAGGACTCGAGGAGCTCAGGAAATTACTCGAGGGTGAGCGTCCCGACGTTTTCTTCCCGCGCGTCTTCCGCCGGCGTCTCGCTGTTCCCTCGTTCGTGCTGGGCTCATCTAGCTTTTCGTTAACGCTAGATTTACTTTACACTTTTATCTCGTAATTATTGATATCTTAACTAGATTTACGGACGTTTATTCTACAGTTCATTCTATTGTTCCTAGGAAACTACGTGTTCGTCTATATAAATCGCGAAGATTCTAGCTTCGAAACCAGAGTATTCCAATGCGTATTCACACAATTCGCAAAATCGACTTAAACTGTTACTATATAATGTTTAAAAAATTCAATATCCGTCAATTTGACGCACATTGAATTTTGTAATCATTTGGTAAATGTTTCGGTTTTGGTTGATTACACGAATGTATATCCTAATTGTCTATTTTTAAATTTATAATTTTCGAAATCTAAATAGGCGAATATCAGTTGTTCTAGGAACAATAGATTAAACTGTACAATAAATGCCGAAAACCTAGCGTTAAAAGCATTGAATATTCGAAATGGGAACGCGTCGACGTTCTCTCGTTCCTGGTAGGCTCATCTAGGTTTTCGTTGACGCTAGATTTATTCTACACTTTGTTCTATCGCTCCTAGAAGACGCGTTTGTTCGTATAGTCCGGGGAAATTCGAGTTTCAGAGGATTATGTGCATTCGCATACTCGCGCTGATCAACATCGACTCAGATTTATAGACGTTTATTCTACTTTGTTCTATCGCTCTTGAAGACGTTTGATATTTAGATATTGATATGAAGATATTTATTTGCACAAGTAGGTAAATCATAGAAGTCGTTGCTAATTCATTCTAATACAATTTACGTTTATTCATGATCAGCGATGTTATTTCTATATTTATCTTGAAAGTAAATAGTTTCACTTGAATACTATAACGAATGTCTGAAGGAACTGATAATAATCGATTATTACAATTTTTATAGGGATTACATATTAATCGTATTACTCGCGCTGATCAGCATCGACGTAGTCAGTAGATTTATAGACGTTTATTCTACTTTGTTCTATCGCTCCTAGAAGACGCGTTTCGTCCGGGGAAATTCGAGTTTCAGGAACAGAGCGTTATGCGTATTCGCCTACTCACGCTGATCAGCATCGACTTAGACAGTAGATTTATTGACGTCTATTGTACTTTGTTCTGTCGCTCTTAGAAGTCTGTGCGTTTTTTATAGAGATCACGATAATTGTAGGTTCACAGCTGGAAAATTACAATGTGTGTTCGCGTAATTGCAGCAATCGATATTCGAGCATTTTGATTTATTTACTGTCAATTAGCCGATCCGATTCATTTATTCTACTACTATTAAAGTAGCTAAATCATAGTCATTGCTAATTCAATGATCAGTTTGATCGCACGATTACAAGAGTCACCAAGTCTTCTATATCACACTAAGTCTAAATGAAGGTTAAGGTAGGATCGCTCAGAAGCCTGACATCGTCAAATTCGTCTAGAATCTTCGAAAGAAATCATTGAAATCCCCGAATGCTGGTTACAGCTCGCAAGCCTGCCGAGCAAATCGACAGGCGAGTATAATTGAAATTCCAGCGTACGCCGCGTTACGTTGAACGCTCGTAATTCAATGGAGTTATCGATAAGTTGATAGACGATTAATCGCAGCTTTATCGACGCCGAGCGGGCGAACAATTAGATTTCGAGGTGCCCGCCGCACCTGCGTTACGCTCGGCCGTCCAGCGACGATCAAAAGTCTCCGAAGACGCTTCCGTTCCCTCGACCGCTAGCCGAAACGAGAACGTCTCGCACGCACGCGAATTCAGCTGTTTTCGCCGGCCGGTCTCGATAGTTTATCTCGTTTTTAGTGCGTGTACTACCATGAACCTTGAGTGTTTGATATACCGGTCGCTCTTTCGCCGCGGAGGCTCTGACTGAAAAATTTGGATTATCAGTATTATCCAATAATAAGTTGTACAAATAAAATTTGTTCGCTAATCAGCGTTTTATACGTCGCTTGTTCCTTCGCAGTGACGATAAATACAGGAGATAATCAACGAATTAGTACCATCATCGCTTTTACTGCACATTTTTTCAGTGATAAGTTCAGAAAATTCAGTTTGTTCACTAATCAGCGTTTTATATATCTCTGATCGAAAAATTAGGATTATCATAGCTTTTACGTCACATTTTTCCAATTATAAGTTGTACAAATAAAATTTATTCGCTAATCAGCGTTTTATATATCGCTTGTTCCTTCGCAGTGACGATAAATACAGGAGATAATCAACGAATTAGTACCATCATCGCTTTTACTGCACATTTTCTCAGTGATAAGTTCAGAAAATTCAGTTCGTCCGCTAATCAGCGTTTTATATTTCTCTGATCAAAAAATTGGGATTATCATAGCTTCCACGCGGCATGTTTCCAATAATAAGTTGTACAAATAAAATAAAAATAAAATAATCAACGAACTAGTACCATCATGGCTTTTACTGCACATTTTCTCAGTGATAAGTCCCGAAAATTCAATTTGCCCACTAATCAGCGTTTTATATACCTCTGATCGAAAAATTAGGATTGCCATAGCTTTTACGTCACATTTTTCCAATGATAAATTCGGAAAATTAAATTTCTCCGCTAATGGTAGAAGTCCGAAAGGTAATTCAGTAATAATTTCTTCGTCGCTTTGTTGAGACCGAAAGTTACGCGAAGAAGTTGAGTCGGAGTCGTACAGAATTAATACGAGAAAGAGGACGGACGAGAATTAGATCGTTGAATCATTGCTGATCTCTTTAAAGATAACCCCAACGATAGTCTGAATTTTTTTACCAGACAGTGTGGAAGAAACGATTAAGTATCTGGTATCGGAACTCTTAAGGTACGCTATCATCTGGTTACTGGTCCCTCGAATGTCTGTTTTCGGCGTTAATCGTCTTACATGAGCTAATTATGTTCCAGCGATTTGCTCGTTCGCTTGGCGGCTCGTTCGAATTGCTTTCCTTCGTGTGTTCGCTCGCTGGCGATGGACCGGTGGAGAAACGAACAGAAAAATTCGTGTGACCTATGTTTCATGTCGCGCGCCTACGAGCCTCGCGTTATCAATTTCAGGCTTTAATCTTTATTAGATAACTGTGTAAGAAAGTAGCTTCTCGAACGCTGTGAATTCTGGAATCTAATATTCCGACATACATTGAGTTCTGATCTTGAAGTTTGAATTTAACCGTTTGAGTTTGTGTTGCGCCAAAAATGAGAACGCGGAGGCGCTTCTGTTTATCGGTATCAATTATAATTTTCTTACTGTGTTCCTCAAGAAATAAATTAAAGTAAATTTATTCGAATAAACGTTATTTTTTGATACTTTTTGTAATAGCAATATTCGTGATCTCGTTAGATAAGTACTCTTATTAACACTGGAACTACGGAGAATTTAATACGATCAATGTGCAGTTCCCATAAAAATTGTAACAATAGATTATTTTCAGTTTCTTGAGACATTCATCATAGTATTCAAATGAAGCTATTTATTTTCAAAATCGAATATTCAATGCTTCGAAGATATGAATAATTGCTAAACGAAAAAATCGAAGCCAGTCGTTTTCACTGGCACGGTAGTTCTAATGTTAATTTTTTTGCATACACAATGTAGAAGTTGTTTAGCATCCAAACGATTAATCAAGTTACACGACGTGAGGTTTTTTAATTAATTCAGTTGTTTAATCACATCGGGCTTTAGACGTTGATGGTCAAAGAATAGATCGAGCTGTAAAGGATAATGCACCGAAGAGGTCTAATTACTAACGACACACGTGCGCATTGAATATTTATACACAATGTTTCCAACAAAAACTGTTGCCTCGAGGTTTATTCAGCGCGACAGATTTCTTTAGAAGACGCGCTTCGTTCGGAACGAAACGAGAAGCGGCTCTAAGATAAGGAAATCCGAGGGAAGCGAAAATCGCTGGAGATTCTCGCGACGCTTCATTTAAAATTGAATCGGTTTGGATCGGAACTGACGCGGGTCGACTCTGTTTTTACACGGACACATCGGAAGAACCATTTATATCTTGATTATTCTCTCTGTTTCACGGAGAACTGATAACCAGTGAGCTATGGCGCAGGTAACTTCTAAACTCGTTCGTCGGATCGGCTTTAATTCTGAGGGAACTTGTCATTTTTCAACACTCTCGCGGTGATTCGTGATATTGCTCGTTTGTGAATTGTAATAATAAGTATCTTGGTGATACTAATATTAGTATAACGTCATCTTTCGTCGGAAGAACTGTCCGATTAACTGCCGGAAGATTAAATTCTGCAGAGACTTCGATTGATCGGAGTTTCTAGAATTCCGAACAAGAACGCCATTTAAAGATTTAACGCTAACTGTATGATAACAACGCTTCTTAAACTTCCTTAAAGATTCTACGTTTCTATCGCCCATTAAACTTTTATCAATCTTTACATTATCCGACTAATCAACTCTCAACTTTTTCCTAAGAAAAAATGTATCGATCAATTCATTCGCCTTTATCTTCCAATCAATTAGCCAACCGTTCACGATAGAATTAATTGCATATAAACTACGATCACCACACATTCACCGTTTAATTCCCAGAAAGCGATTTTCAATGAGATCAATTCATAACTATACGCAAAGTATTCGAATATCTTATTTCATAAATCTCAACGAAATAATCGGTTCTTACAAAGCTCAATGTTTCCTTCTATCGCCAGCTAGTTAGCAAAGCTTAGGAGGTATGTGCGTATCGATACAAAAGCGAGATTCCCGAGTGTTAACCCGATCTTCTTAGTGCATTGTGGACTAGACCAGAGGTCACGTTTTCCTCGATAACGGCTATCGCCAGTGTACCCGAGGCTTTCTATCTTTGAGACTCCCGGTTTACACGATCGAAGAATGTTCCATCTTCCCCGTTATTTCGTTCCCTCTTCCTTCGCGGGGGAAAACAACCTGCGGCCGGCGATACACCGGACTGGAGGCGATCGAGGATCGCTGATAAGCCGATCGATCCGGAATCCGTGGCGATAAGCGACGCCGCGGACCTTGACCCTCGGCTGCGACAACGGGAACAGGCCGAGATCCGTACACTCGAGATAACATTCTTATTGCACTGGCGCAGAATCGCGCTCGCCCGCTGATAACATTGGAATTAACGCCGATAACGCGCCACGGCCGTCCAACGGCGCGTCGGAACTTTCGAATTTCGCGGGCGAAATCACGGCGAATCGCAGCGAAGGCGCCTCGTAGGCCTGGTTCAGCGTAAAGGCGGGAATTTTGAAAGTTCGCCACGGTTCTCGGAGTTCCTTCGTTTCGGGTTGCGTCTTTGATCGGTAGATTGTAGGTGTTCGTAGGAATCTGCGTTTCTTCTACCGATCTTGAAGATTTCCAGCGATTATTGTATTTTGTTGTTTTAGAATCTGTTTGAGACTGGGTTGTTAGTGTTTGGAGATTTGAACTTTCCACGATTTTGGAAGTTTGTAGCAGTTTCTGAGAGTTTGTTGCTTTAGATTTCGTTTCTGAACTAGATTATGTATTCGAGGGTTTTGTAGGATTTGAAGTAGATTGATCGTTTGCTTGATTGGAGCTCTTCAACCCTTTGCGGACGAATGACGTTTCGACGAGATGGAATTGTCATATTTGGAAGTCTAAGTCGCGAACGAATTATTTAATTGCTAGAATAACAAGAGATCGGCACGTAGTTTCTGTTTTTAGCTTCATGTGCTGAGCATTTTGTATATTTCAAAGAATCTTCTTCTGCAGAGGGTTAACTCGTTGAACATCGCGTTTTTTAATGATTCGAACGATTTCGTGCGTCGGAGATTGATAATATTCTTCAGGCCACTGATTCGCGTATTTACTTAACCGGTTCACCGGTGCGCGACGAGTTAACGACGAAGGAGATGATTTTGCGCGCGCACAACCACCGAGAAGTTTGTTCAGGTGAAGCTGTCTTGTTTCATTGTCCGATTGACACGCGGAAACCTGGGATTTCGTTTGAAAATTCCGAATGACGTAGCACCGAGGCGACTTTAAAAAGCAACGATAACAGGAGATGACAACTTAACAGCGAAAGTATTCGGACGCGTGTGAGTCATTACACACACTGTTGCCGATATGATAAACAATAAAGCCGGAACGACGCAAAAATAACGAGCGATAAGATTAAACAATATTCCGTAAATAAGGGAATAAAGCAATTATATCGAGCCACAACATAAACTTCAAATTGCAGTATCTCGGATTTTTCGATTCGCAATCTCTGTTTTCTCGGTTTGAAGTCGAAGCGACGAACCGACGGCGAAAGTGGCCGTTTCTCTTGAAGTTTTCGCGACGAGTCTCGATTCCGACGTTTTGAATATGAATACGGTCCCGTTTCTAATGGCGCTGTTCAGACATTCGTCTATATTAGAATTAGAATGCGGATGGAACAGGAAATAAGTGACAGTTACGGATTATTCACGGTGGAAACGCCTGTGGAATGACAACCGACTCGCGGCGCGGCACGACCGTTAACTTATCGCGCGAATGCTGCGATTCGAAAGTTTGGGGCGTGTTACAGCCTTAACACATTGAACGCCGGCTAAATTTCAGCTGCTAAAAACGCGAGCGTCGGTGATTATACTGATAGATTTTTAAACATCGATTAAACCAAAGTTTCTAACTTACGGAAGAGAATAAGGAATTCGATTTTATAATTTTTACTTTGGATTTGTGTTGTACATATCTAAAATGTTACATGAACGTAGAATTAGCAGTTAAACGATAGACTAAAAATCTGGCATTATCGGGCAGGCGCTCAATGTGTTAGAATGATAGTATTTCTAAAATAAATAAATAAAAATTGAATATTTCTTCTCAATTTTAGTTTCTGTTTAACTCCATATAATGGTAACGGTGAATTTTCTGTTAACATCGTTGCGGGATGCATAGAAGAAATGTTCAAAATCAAGCTGAACGATAAAATGAATATTAAAACTGTCCATCAGTAAGAAGTATAAATAACTGAATGATTCGAAGTGGCGGAAATGCAGATAAAAATACAACGAAACCCCCGTTGGTAGGATATATCTGAAATCGCGAAAGATTTCCACTGAGTGTTTGCAATAATTTATCACGGGGGGCTTGTCAATGTCCAAAGATACGTCCTTATCACCGAATGATGCACTGCACCTATTGAATGTTTACGAGGACACACGAGCGAATGAAAGATACACTTTGTACTTCGATGATTAACGTCCGCGTGATTGTATCACCGTGCCCGTTGTATTTTTCGTTACACATCATGCTAAATTTTAATCGAACGAGTCACAATCGTTCCCAATGATCGTCGGGAATGCTGTGTTTCCCACAATGCTACTCGCGTGTCTTGCTTCGAATTTATAGTTACAAGTTGAAGTCACAATGGACAATGAAAGAAAACATTCACAAATCGGGAACCATCTCGTTCGTCGATGATTCCATTCAAACGAAAGAAACTGGAAGTTCCGTTACACTTCATTACTGAAAGACCAAATTGCATTCGGTTTTAGACACCGCTCACTTTTAATATATTACATTGTTTCTAATGAAACTTTCTCTAATGAATATTTAACAAACGCAGTGTTCACGATCTATTCGTGAGGACTCAAGGCACAAACGTCAAATTACAAAGAATCGTTTAACCCCTTCAAGTCTGATTTCCAAACAAAATCATGTTCACCTGACAACAAAAGACTGAATTCAATGCAGTATTAATGACACCTGTTTTGAATAAAATATAGTGCACTTTTCTGATGAAAATTAAAGCAAGGGTGTATATATGGCTTATAATTTTCATGTTCTATAATACATTGAAACAGGTAAAATATTAGAATGTTTTATAATTAATACTAAAATGTTCATCAAGTCTGAAGGGATTAGAAGCATTGTTCTTTCCACGATCGAGACAAATATTTGGAAATTGTCTCAGTTAACGTATGCATTTCCTCGACAACCGTTCACGTGTCTCATCAATGTTTCCGCTGATAAGTTCGACTAACAATGGCTGAACTCCGCTCGTTCTCCCGCGTCTCTTTCGATTTTCCGTCGGATTTTCAGTTTCCACGGACTCGAGGCTCGCCAATTCGAAAGTCCCACGATGCCGGGCTCGCCGGGCAAATGGAGATCATCGCAATTTCCTTAACGAGGATCACCGAGGCAATTTCCTACGGAACGAGCCTTCGTTCCTCGCACGCGAGGACAGTTCCGTCCGCCATTGCTGTCGCGGATCGTGAAACGAAAATCGTTCGTTTCGCCGTTGGCAACGATCGTCCTTAATTACGTAGCCGATTCGATGGTGATTAGCCGGGAAATAACTGTCTTCGTGACAAAATACCCGATAAATCGACTGTGCACTGCTTCTACGTTCTTCGAGATTTCTGCGACGATACGATTGTAAATAATATCGGTGTATTTGATATCAAAAGTGATCTATTAATACAATCTAGAGTTAGTAGTCCAGTTTCTCTACTCTGTTGTTTATTTCGTTTTAGCGAACGTTTATTAAGAAATCGTAGATTTACAAGGAGATTCACTGATAAATATTTTCTCTTGTAACTGTCCTCATTGAGACTAAGTCGTCAACTATTGGAATTTAACCCTTTGCACTCGAAAGTTTTTCAATGGAAATATTCAAGACTTTTCGACGAGATATATGTGATATTGTTTGAAACTAATTTAACGATAATTCATAGGTAAATTAAGCAACGAAGGTGCTTTATTTCAATATTTCACGTAACAACACGAAGTTTAATTTGAAATATTAAATATTCAACTTTATAGTTTTGTGAAAAGGGTTAATATTCCTTTATCCTTCGTTCCTTCAACCAAAGGATATCACTGTAGTGAACACACTTCAACGAACGATTAACCCAGTGCCCTATAATTCATTTCTCAACCGTTCTCGATGAAACAACTCCATCGTTAACAATTCAACAGACAAAGGAAAGAACTTGCGAATCGTGTCTCTACGTTTGCTATAACCGTCTTCATACTAGACAAGTGATATCTAACACTAGGTTTACGGACGTTTATTGTCCGGTTTATTCTATTGTTCCTAGAAAAATTGATGTTCGACCATTTAGATCTTGGAAATTAGGGATTCAAAATTAGGTTATTATACGTATTCTTGTAACTGCATCAACCAAACCGACATCAACGTGTGCCAAGTAATGTTTATAAATTCAGTATGCGTCAAATTGACGCACTCCGGAAACCTAGTGTTAATTCACGTTAAAGATAAACAAATGATTCGTCGATTACTGAAAGGCAGACGGTTCAACCATCTGATTCAGCAAAACCTGATTATCTGAATGTTTTGATAATGTGATTAATCAAAACCTGATTATATTCAGTACACAACTGACACATAATCCATATTCTCAAGGAACGCACACTTACGGTTTTCACGAAAGAATTTCGAAAAGTCTGTTCAAACGGTAGTTCCAGTGGCAGTTCGCCGTGCCGCGTTAATGGCGGGCGCGAGAACGTAGACCGGTCGCGTTGTTATTGATCCAGGGCAGAGGACAATGAAATTTACACGAGCGGTGTCTCGGTTGTTCCATTCTCGCGTTGCGAATAACGCGATCGAGATGATCGTAGCTCGAATATTCTGACGGATTTATTCTTTCGCAGGGGACAAGACCATCTACTTTAAGACGGACGATGAGGTGTTGATGATTTTCCTGCGGCCGTGCAAGTTCTACGCGAACAGCGCGTTCCAGCTGATGAAGAGGTCCGTCGAGTTCAGGGACAAGAACGCGAGCCTCTTCGAGAACCTGATGCCGGCCGACGAGAAGACCGCGTTGCTCCAGTACAACGTCGTCAACGTGCTCAAGGGCAGGGACCATAAGGGACGAAGGGTGCTGCTGGTCAACTCCGGGAAAACCTGGGACCCGTCGAAAGTCTCCGCCGATCAGATACTACGATTGTTCTATCTGGTCCACATCGTCGCGATGCGGGAACCCGAGACGCAGGTACACGATTCAACGCGTTCACGGAATTTCGAGCGTTCCGTGCAACATTAACTAGTTAACCCTTTGCGCTCGACAGTTTTTCACTAGATGCAATATTTCACAATGAGATGTGAACGACGTTCTTCGACACTAACGAGCGAAAGAACGTACGTAAATTAAGAATAGCTATTTTATTTCGATATGTCGCATTTCGATACATTGTACGAAGCATATTATACGTAAGATTATAATTTTGCTACATCAGATCTAGTGACTGAGAGTTACCTCTCGGGTGCAAAGGGTTAACTGTGACGAGTATACGCGTCATCGTAAAGCTTGACACGATACTTTACGAGATTTCTTTTGTTTATAGATAAATGGGACTATTGTGATAATGGACTTCGACGGGCTGACCATGAAGCAAGTGATGGGACTGACGCCATCTTACAGCATGAAGCTCCTGACTTTCATCCAAGACGCTATGCCGTTGCGTCTTAAAGAGGTCCGTGTGAAATTTAAGCTTCTTTTGCTTTTCTGCGAAGTAGAAACGCGTGTTTATTAAAATAGACGAGTAGAATTTATTCTATCTATGAATGTATGTAGAATAATTCCACATAAATGTGAATAGAGGAGTAGAATTCGTAAATCTATGAATCTGTGTAGAATAATTCCTCATCAATGTGAATAGAAGAATAGAATTCATGAATCTCTAAATCTATGTAGAATAATTTTTCATCAATGTGAATGGAAGAATAGAATTCATGAATCTCTAAGTCTATGTAGAATAACTCCTCATCAATGTGTAAAATAATTGCCTATATTTAACTAGAAAAGTAGCATCTAAATGCGTTTCCATAAATCAGTGTAGAATAGTTGCCCATTCATCGAGGTAGACTGAAACCATCAAAGGAACTCAACGATCGGAACATTTCAATTTGACGCGATCGCAAGCGCCGCTGTCGACAGCAAGTATGAATAAGTAAATTGACATTGACGATCTTTTTCAGGTGCACATAGTGAAGCAACCGTTCCTGTTCAACATGGTCTGGCAGATGTTCAAGCCGTTCGTCAGGGAGAAGTTGAAGGGTCGCATGTTCTTCCACGGAAGCAAAATGTCCTCGCTTCACCAACACATTCCGCCGAGCCACTTGCCGAAGAACTACGACGGCGATCTGCCGGAAATCAACTACACCAGCGCCGACTGGTACCCGGCCTTGATTAAATGCGAGGATAAAATTGCAGGTGAACTATCTTCTTTAACTCTGAACGCACCTTCATCCCGTCTTTTAGCACTAGGTTTACGGAACGCGTGAAATCGACGCATATTGGAATTCAGAAATATTATTTTGTAAACGTTCACGCCGATTTTGATTGATGCGATCACACTGACATGTACCCCAATTACCTACTATCGAATCTCCAGTTTCCACAATCTAAATAAACGAGCATCGATTCTTTTAGGAATAATAGAATGAAGACAATTAATGCTCGTAAACCTAGTGTTAAAGACAACGGTAAATCTATTACAATTTTCCAATTTTCCATCAATTCATGAAAGCAGAAAGCCAAAGCGTTAACAGTCAAAAAGTCAGTTTCAAGATGGAAGATTTTTGCGCGAAGAGATTCTACTGAATGATTCGAAACTTAACGATACATATATCTATTGAAAGTAGAAAAGAAATGACTGAATCATCAGATGCACGTCTTAAAATCATGTACATCCTACTTAGTCATTTTTTCATACTCTCAATGATAACGGAAATAATCTAGGTGCTTGAGTTAAAGTATCGTTTCTTAATTACTTTCCTTTTACTTTTAGAATGGAACACATTTGGCTCCAGAAAGGCCGATTAGACTGATATTCGTGGAGCATCACGGAAGCTGTAACACTCGAATCGTCCGAGCAATGGACAGACGTGTCCAGAAACTGTTGTTATTATTTTGAAATAGATTTCCGCTTGATTGTATACTTTTGTACGTTAGGCAACTGTTACGGTAAATAAATAAAACGGTTTACACGAGTCTGTCTGGATGTTAATGTCTCGATAACGATCGCCATCTGACCGCATCGTTGACTGTTACATATGGATCGTACCTTATAATTAGAGACAATAGTATCTATTGTTATTTTACAATTGGTAAACACAAAAAGAACATACAATTATATAAATATTTTCTTTGAACGCTTACATCTGTTTCGTTCGATTTATTTAACACTAGATTTACGGAACCCAACAATTTGACGGATACTGCATTTTTTAGTTATTTATTTAGTATCAGTTTAAGTCGATTTTGATTCGTGCTATTATGCGAATACGCATTACAATAGTCTGGTTTTGAAGTTACAATTTTCGCGATTTGTATAGATGAGCACGTAGTTTTCTAGAAACAATAGAATAAAGTTTAGAACAAAAGTCCGTGAATCTAGTGTTAACCGTGCGCGTATACTACCGCTTTCCATCGCAGAGGTTAGGTTCGAAACCTTAACGCTAAAGCTGCAGGTCAAAATGACCCATTTCTTTTTTTATCAATTATTGAAAAGGTAATAGACGTTTCTGTGAGAAATTATTACAGAAACTGATGTAGCGATACGCAAACTGAATTGCGAATCAATTAAACTTTCAATAGACGCGCTCTTGACACTAAAACTACCGAGCACTTCAATTGACTTTTGAAAATTTCGCTGTAGAAACTCCAAGAGTGCATCTGTTCGGACTTTCATTGATTTACAATTCAGTTTGCGTAGTGCTAAATGAATTTCTTTAATAATTTCTCAGAGAAACATTTGTTACCTTTCTAATAATTGCAAAAAGAAGACATCAGGAGTCATTTGACCCCTCTGGTAGTTTTAGTGTTAAAGATTTCATACAGGAATTTCAAAAAGTCAATTTAACTGCTCGGTAGTTTTAGTGTTAATTAGTGAATTTAGTGAAAACTGGGAAACTTACGAAGGCGGAGGAATAGAAATAGAAATGCAACGCATTTGAAATATTCAAAGTTACGCAAGTAGATTCGGTGCAATGAATTCGTCACGTGTCCGATAACGTGACAAAATGGAGGATACGGACTCGTGGCGTTGAAGTGTGAAAATATTAGAAGGCTGTACGATGTGGGACAGGAAATTCGATAGATAATGGGATTCTAATTAAAACAGACTTCCTAGTTCAAGGGCCAATGACAAGCCTCTGAAGTGATGGCCTTTCGGTAAAATTTCGCAAACGTGATGAGGCCATCAGCATTTCAAATGTCCATCAGACGATTGCGTTAACTGTATACAACGTTTCAGCGTAGCGTCGACGATTCGTCAACATTGTTTTCAATGGATCCGTTGGCACAAAAAAACGCTGACAATTTTGGGTCAATGTTACGTTGATTCTTTGCTCGAAATTCGCACCTCCGTCAGTCGCGCGGAAAATAAAAATGACGAACTATCATGTTTCTATTATTGAAACTTACGGTTAATATGATGACTGATGATAACGGAGCAAGATGTCGCGTGTTCTAAAATTTTGGCACTCGGTGGGAAAATGATGGTCACTTAATGACCGTACTCTCGTCCTAATTGTTCACCGTGAAAAACCAAGCTGCAACAGAATTTAATTCAATTACGTTTAATTGGCGCTGAATTTGTTCTAGATTGTGTTTTCCTTTAATCCTTTGTCTCACGCTTTGTTTCGACTCAAATGTTTCTAAGATCTACTTACGCTATTTATGTCTGTCACCATTTTACGGATACAATGACCATAAAGAAAATTCAAGTATCAGAGGATCCAGTGAAATTTACGAAAATAAGACAAATATGTTGGTTATAATACGACAAACTTATAAAATAATTAACAAAATCAAGTGTGTTACTTCACGGGCTCACACAATGGGTTAACGACCTAGTCGATTAAGTTAAAATTCCTGAAATTCCTCTGTACACTTTGCCAGTAATTAACAATCATTAATACACAATCAGAAGACGAAACAATGCTTCCGAAAAACTTAAAGAGAAGGTGGGGAACGTGACGACACGGATAGCTCAAAAAATCGTCATAAATGGACAACGAGGCACTTACCACGAAAGTCGACGATATTTACATAACGAGCGAACGCTCCCAAGCTCGTTACCAACCGTCGCGACTTCGTCACACTCGTAATAACACCGTGAATCAGGCCTGGGACAAACGACAACAGAGAAATTTCTGTTGCGTCAGGATCACGTCGCGCTCGCTTATTGCCAAATCGAAAGGTATCAAATTTTCCGAACGTAAGACGAACGGTGAATTGAAAAGCATCTTCGCTGTTACGAAATGTTTGAAAGACAGAGACAGCGTGTAACTAGATGAATCAAACAATGACAGTTGCGAATAATTTTACACTCCTTTGCACTCTTCGACCTGCAAAGAACATACGATCTACAGGTCAGAAGCTACATACAACGCTTGCAATTCCAAACGATTCAAATATCGTAATAAAAATATGCTCATCTATTTGATATTCCACATTGAACTCAATACAACTCATTGGATATCGAGACGAAACATTCTATCAAACAATGACTGTTGCGAATAATTTCACTTACTCCTTTGCACTCTTCGACCTGCAAAGAACATACGACCTACAGGTCAGAAGCTACATGCAACGCTTGTAATTTCAAACGATTCAAATATCGTAATGAAAATATGCTCATCTATTTAATATTCCACATTGAACTCAGTACAACGCGTTGGATACGATATCGAGAGGAAACATTCTATCGATCGAAATCTAGAAAAGAAAGGAACTCTCGCGCGAAGGGCTTCCGTCGACAAAATGGAGGTCGCGGACACCTCCGGCGGTCCGCGCGAACGGCTCGCGCGTAGGAAGTGAGGAGCGCGATAGGAAGTTCGGGAAAGAATAAAAGAGAGGAAAGAGAACCTGATTCCCGCTCGCTCGCCGCGGGAACCGTTAGACCGGCGTAGAGGAACGTAAAACGCGGCCGGCCGGCCGCCGGTGCGATGCAATTACGCTACACGGTCGTCGACTGTAATGCCTGACATTTGACATCGGGCGGCGGCGATTGAAATTTCATTGTAATCCGCGCCTCGGCGGCGGCCGGCAGCGCGACCTACGCCGACTTTTTCACTGTCACGTTCACTCGGCTAGAAGAAAAAAAAGTGGGAGCGGACGACGGGCTGGCTTTCCAGCCGATTTCTGACAACGGGACGTCCGCGCTGAGCAGTCTTCGCCGGTGCCTGGCCACGTTGCATCCTGCCCGTTCGTCGGTCCCCGTGCAACCCGCGACAACCTGTTTTCCGTTGCCCTTGAACCGCTCCTTGCGTCACCGACCTTCGCTCCGCCGCGGAACAATCGGATTCTCTCGTTCGATTCGACTCGCGAGGTAACTGTTCTCCGGGCGCAACGTTTTCCGGGGGATCCGAAGGGGAACCTCTGCTCGGCGGGCCTCTCCTGGGTATCGGTCGCTCACTTGTGCCGCGTTTTTGCTGTCGGACCGACGGAACGACGGAGGATCTCGCCGGGAACGCTCCTCGAGGACTTCGGTTCGGTCCATCAGGTACTGGATCGACGCTGGTGCTTCTTGGTGCTGCTTTTACCTTGTTCTTGGGGATAGGCTCTCGTATTAGGTCGTTTCGTGAGTAACGTAGTTCACCTTGTCTGACTTTGTAAGGGATTGGTTAATGGCTAGGAATTGGTAAAGTAGTGATTGGGAAATGGCAGGTTGCATGCAACGATACGTTGAGGATTGAGAAATGGGGGATTAACCCTTTGCACTGAGAGGCGCCAGTCATTTGATTTGACCCAAGGAAATTGTGAAATTGAAAATTCAATGTTAAGTTTTATATAATGCACGAACGCATGGAACATCGGAATAAAATGGTTGTGTCACTTAATCTATGCAAGGTATTTCTTTATGTTGATTGCAAAAAATATCATTGACATTTCATCGGAAAGTTATAAAATTTCGTATTTAATATTATACCTCGTATAATGCATCAATTTGAGAGATACCGAGATAAAACAGCTTTGTTCCTCAACGTACGTGTGATTTCTCGTCGAGTTAGTTTCACAGAATATCGCCTTCATCTCATTAGGAAACGTGAAGATATTTCTGGTGAAAAAATCGAGTGCAAAGGGTTAAGGTTTCCGCAGGAGCTGGAACAACGAACGATGTTACTCGTGGGATGACCTAATGCTTTGCGACAGTGTGGACGCTTTCGTATTTGTTTTGCTTAATTGGATCGAGTGGAACTTCTGGTGTTCGGACGAAGGATCGCTCGAATGATCGTGACGATGAATTGCGATTTTTAAATACGAAGAAGCTAATTGCTTAACGAGGATAAGATGTCCTGTACAGGAAATGTTTTTAGGTTTAATTATTACGTGTATATCTGTTCGCTCGAACAGCGTTCAAAGTAACAGGCAAAAAATTCTCAGGTGTTCCTGATAATTAGTGGAAACGTGTTACATTCTCGAGGAGAATTGATTAATTGAAACTAGGTTTATGGACGTGTATCATCCGGTTTATTCTATTTTTCCTAGAAAAATTGACGTTCGACCATTCAGATCTCGGAAATTAGGGATGTAAAATTAGGTTATACGTATTCTTGTAACTGCATCAACCAAAACCAATATAAACGTTTGCCAAATAATGTTTATAAATTCAGTATGCGTCAAATTGACGCACTCCGTGAACCTAGTGTTAAATCGAGACCAATCATGGTATTTTCCTCGACGTCTCCCAATACTTATATATTTACAAATGGCACGATCCCGGTTTAAGTCGATTGTTCTCAAAGCGATTATCTTCGTTCATGTACCGTGACTTAGTAAAACAAGAATAAAAACGGTCAGTCGAACCAGTACACCGATCGCATTTAACCTAATTATCATTTCCAAAGACTGTGGATCACGCTTTCAAAGTAACTTTCACGCAAAGCAACTTCGAATCCAAGTTTCCACGGTCCACTGCTCGGCCTGTAAAGTTCCCCATCGAACTCTTATCGAATGCATTACGACCGGAATGTTTAACTAACGCATTCCCCCGGAGATTTCGAGCTCTCGATGGAAGTTTGAGCAAGCAGCCTTAAAGTTTCAACGTTTTCAACTTGCCACTTTCCCTGATGATTTTTCGTGCTATTCTTTAGAGTTTATCTGTCATTTTCTTTGGAAATTTTACGAGACTCTTTTGTCTTGGTTCTTGGCACACATGTTTTATGTTATTTACATACAATGTATTCGTTTCAAGTGAAGATACGTAAAATTCAAAGTTGTACGGCTTTGAGCGATGTCTTGAAAAAGGGACGTTTAATCGGCGCGATTGCAGTCCTTTTGTTAATTAAACGTAAACTAATCAGGTGTAACTTTCATTAGTATGAATGCATTTTAATGTGAAACCAGTGTAATGGAATTTTTCTAACGACAAAATTTTTCTTTTAAACAAGATATTTTCATACGAATTTTAATTTCCAATTTCATTTAAACAAATAGAAAAATTGAAAATATATGCCGGTTGCGAGTTTAAAGTGAACCGTACAATTTTCTGATGTATGCGAGTACATGTAATTAGAACAAATCTGCAAGTCTCGGATCACTAGGTGAACATTGTTTTTGATTCGAGAACGATTGCTTAACCATACCTCCGTCTTTTCCAGCGAAACTATGCTTTTTTGTTATTTCGAGCAACCGATGCCTTGGAATATTCTGCATACATTTTAGAAGCAAATGCGCGCGAAGTTCCATACAAGAATGTCCCCTCGATATCATTGCTATTGTACGAACTCGTCGAGAAGCAATTCCATCGAATTATAACGAATTCGAGGTGCTATGCATTTGATAAAATTCACAATCGTCAGAATTTATACAGTCGAGATGTAACGTCAACTAATCCAATTTTTGTCGATATAGTTTCAACTGATCCATTCGTTGTCGATATTATTTCGATTAACCAGTTAACTGCGTTCGACCAGTATACGCGTCTTAAAGCTCGAAATGATTCTTTAAGCTATGAATTATTTATTTCTTCAAATAAACGTGTAATTCTTTGTTTCGTTTCAATTTTTCGTTAGAATATATTACAGATTTGCCCTACGTTTGACAAGCATACATTTAGTCGTCTGATTTTATCGCGCGCACAATGAAAAACTCTGAAACCAAATTCCACAGTTAACAGATTAATCCGATTACCGATTACGATTTCAAGGGGAAGTTTCAACGAATTCGATAATCGTCGGCATTATTCCAAATACGCAATCGAGTGAAGAACTTCCGAGCAGAATTAATCGAAACGTCGGCAGGCAGCACTTCGCTCGAACTTCGATTCCGCGGCTCGAACTTCGGTTATTCAGAGAAACTTCGTTTCTCGGTCGATGGATTCCTCAAACGACGCGGAATAGTCCTTATCAAACGCGTCCCCGCTCGTCGGTGGAAAGTTCCAGCGGCGGAAACGCGTGCGATCGGCGATTTTCCCGAATCAAAGGTTGCCCCGTCGGGATTCTGTGCTGCGGCCGCGTTATAAAACACGTGGTCGCGCCGTGAATACCGATCCGCAGGCTTCGGAGAGCGAACCGTGACGTAACGGACGTAAATGGGAATGAAAACGGAGTGAACGAACTTTCTCCTGCGAGCGGGTTGCCCGTGACGGACGGAAAACGCGCGCGGAAGCTCCGGAGAGAGGTTCGAGCCGAGGACGCTCGCGTTATCGCGCGCGACTCGATTCGTCGGTTCCCGGAACGAATGTTGCTGATAAAGTTGACCGATATTGGATCGGTTACACGGTGGAATTACGTTAGTCGATCTAGATCTAGGAAATGCTCGTTAGATCTTGGAAGATAGAGCTTCTGTATTAATCTGTATTTGAATCTTTCAAGACTCAAAGCACGCGACTAATGTTTACCCTTTTATACAACGAATTTCTTCGATAATTGATAACGCGAAACGATAGAAACCTTTTCGAATAACGACACCGTGTTTCAGGGAAATCCCGAAATTTACTTTAAAATCATGACTAGACCTCGCGGTCAACGGTCACGAGAGTACAATTGGTTTTTATATTCATATGCGTGTTCTCGAATGTATTCCGATGACGCGGTCCAACATTAAACGCGGAAACAATGAATTGAGTATTCGAATGTAATCTGAATAATTGTAATATATATCACGTTTTTCCGCTGGAGATGGCTCGTGTTATAATAATTGCATAATCGCGAAAGAAATTGCGAGGAAACGAAGCACCGTTCTCGTTGACATGCAATCATATTAGTCGAGTGTTCTGTAGCGTGCGCAAAAAATATTTCTTGTAAGAAATAATGACGGTGCAGTGCGCAGTACAAACTGTTAGAAAAATGTGAATCCGCGTAGAGAGCGGCAGTTAGTTGATAAGTGTGCAGCGCACAGTTCGCCAGCTGACTAACCGGCGATCGACAGTGAACGTTTCGTTGTCTTATCTGTCGCAGACCCGACGGATTAGAATCTCTAGACGAATATAAACAGACGCGTGCACTTTGCACGTCGATAACTTCGACCGATACGGTTTCTCATCGAACGAATATTCAATCGATCGATCTTCCTGTCGTCCTTAATTTGCATGTCGACTCGGGGGATGCGACTTGTTTGCATGTTCCGGAATTTCCAAGCGATCATCGTCGAAGCTGAATCTTCAACGATTTCAAGAGGAATGTAAATATTATTACGTGTTGATATTAATTAATTCGTATTGTTTCCAGAGAAATGTGAATGTGAGTATCGCGTCGCCGGAGAACGTCGCTTTCGCCGTTTCATTAACGAGCTCGAATTTTCGGGGGAAAGCGGGCACCCTTTAACCTGCTTGAAATAATGCCTGGTGTCACGGTTTTGACATTAACGGGTTCGAAATCGTGGGAATCGCGTGACAATCATGGGATCGTGGAATATTAATATTATGCGTGCTGTTACTTATATGATGTCGTTCTGCATTAACCGCATCACAATTAAATTACGTTATATGTTTCACACGCACAACATTACATTGTACACCGCCACCACACGAAAATAAACACCATACTTGGGTCTACGTGTTCTCCGTTGTTTATAAATAACGAATTCTTGTAAATAACACTCGCAAAAAATCTTCTGTAAAATTTCATTGATCTCATTTATCGATTCCCGATTTTACCGATTACCTCAACGATCGATTTCCCATTTCACCGGTATTCTCATTGGTCGACTTATTTCATCGAAATATGTAGATTCCGTTTCCATTGTCCGCGAGATTATATCTTCCAAACGAATTATTTCCAACGCGTGAGAACTTACCGATTTCACCGATTACCTCAACGATCGATTTTCCATTTTTCCGGTACTTTCGTTGGTCGATTTCTTATTTCATCGAAACATGTAGATTCTGTTTCTTCCATCATTGATTGTATCTTCCAAACGAATTATTTCCACGTTGTTTTCCATGTTTTCCGAAAGAAGCTAGAAAATTCGAGAATGAACTCTGAAAAATACATCGATGACAATCAAACGGACACTCATGATACTCGAATCACCGCGAAATCCACCGAAAACCATTGTAAAGCACGGGAATTCGCAGCGAGATCGCGTTAGCGTTGGAAACAAAATGGCGTCCCGGGACGCGCGCGTCATTCACGCGCGACGAACTTCTCGCGCCGCTACGCGTCATTATCGACGAATCGTGGACCCAAGATAACAGTTTAAACCATTGTGTACACTGCCAGACACCACACACAGAGGGAGAGAGAGAGAGAGAACAAGCGATATTAACAACGCGGACACGAGGCGACACTTAGCGAGCTGTTAAAAGGCCACACTAAAACAGAGACACAGAGGGACACTAGGGGAGAACTCAGGACACACAGATTGCAACCTAACGCGGAAGAGAGGATATTCACGATGTATGTCAGACAGATAACGGTTAAGCACAAGAAGGGAAGCGCCGGTGCAGCCCTGATGTCGCGACAGCGAGACCAAGATGGCGGTGGCAGCGAGACGATCACCGTCAGGGAGGTGCCGCAGTTTAAGGTGGAGAATTTCGTGTTGATGGCTGAATTCGACGATGGGGACGAGAGCTACAGGCAGAAGGCCGAGAACGAGCTCAGGGAGACGCCGGAGGTTGTTCAGCAGGCACTCAAGGATATCAGGGTGTTGGTTCAAGGTACAGTTGATTATTCGCATGATCCCAGCCGGCCTGCGAATGAAGCGCATAGAAAGGCAAAGAGGGATGTCGAACTAGCGGTAGTCAGTTCGATAGTAATGGCGAAATTAGTTTCGGCAGGTTTTTCTTACTGAACGAGTCTTCTTGTCTATCTATTCGTTTCAGACGTAGGCTGGCTGGGATCATGTGAGTGGTCAACTGTGATTTCTCTTAGTAATTGGCGCTAGTTTTGTAGAATGATCGAGTCTTTGAAGCTTTGAGGATTAACTTTGAAGACTGAGTCTTCGAAGTTTCTAGGATTAACTTTAAAGGTTGAGTCTTTGAAGCTTTGAGGATTAACTTTGAAGATTGAGTCTTCGAAGCATCGAGGATTAACTTTAAAGACTGAGTCATCGAAGCTTCAAAATTTTAGAGACTGAGTCTTCTCAAGACAGCCTTGAAGCTTAGAAAGTTCGAACTGAGCCTCGAATAAAATATATTACAATACCATTGGGCCTAACGTAATGATATTTTCCAAATTCACGCAACAAAGAATTTTTACCGGTCACGCCGGTAAAGGAAAAGAGATAATAGAATCTTTAATTAGACGTTCGATAACAATGAAGATCTGAATCCGTACCGAGCAAAGTTCGTTTATCAGTACAGATTGAATCAATTTGTCAAGATATCATTGTTTATCCAGACTTTTCATCGGTCACCATTTTTCTTTGTGCATGCTACATTCATACTAACGTCTGATTCACAAATTAATTAATTATTGTACTAAAGAGAATTGTTAAAATAATATCGTCAGCAATATCACTTGCACGGTTAGCGATTATATTCGATCAAATGATTTCGATTTGATTTATGCACATCGACTGTAAACACTTTCTTAAATAACGGGTGTCTGCATAATGACCGTTCGAACGCTTCGAAGTGAATTCACTCACGAACCGGCTCAATGAAAACGAAAGTCTCAGCTGCTGGTCGTTGGGCCTTTCGGACGAATTTTTATTTTAAACTGAGAGTGACGGAAAATCATTCAAGAACGTTTTACGTGTACTTTCTACTATAGACTGCTGAGGATTTTAGGGCCGCGGTAAAGAGAAACAAATAGCCAATAAATGTCGGGAGCTCGTAGAATGGTCGAATAAGTGCCGGGAATGTCGATGAGCATAAACGAATTGACCTCTGTTTCTTTTCCTTCTTTCTAAGATCAAGAAAATTCGATAACCTCAATCTATGATTATACCTAAAGCAATGAAACATCCAACCAGTTTAATTAGTACTATAAAATAATTCATTCTCACTTTCACTCATTTCATCCATATTTCTATTATCTATCAACTCATTGTTTCATTTACTTGATTTATACAACCTGCCATAAAATTCTTTATAAAAGTAGACAAGTTCTAAAATGGAGGATCACTGCTCTTCATTCTTCTTCCGACGTTTCTATCTTCTCTTCATAATTCGATACTTACATATTTCATTTCATCAATATAACGATAAAATAATTCATTCTCACTTTCACTCATTTCATCCATATTTCAATGATCTATCGACATTGATTCATTTATTTGATTTATACAACCTGCCATAAAATTCTTTATAAAAATAGACAAGTTCTAAAATGGAGGATCACTGCTCTTCATTCTTCCCCATTCCATCTTTATAATTCGATACTTACATGTTTCATTTGATCGAATCGATCAGACCCCAAGATTCCCCGCAATTTTCCCTCATCTCTCGCCTCGTTTCCCGTTAGTCCTCTTCCTCCATGTTCTTCCGCGCTTAACTCAATCGGCGAATACTCATTCACGTTTTTCACTCGAGTGAAACATCCTTTTCCTCGACGATTCCGTCCTGGACGAGGAATCTTCCTCGATTTTTTGCGTCGGAATCGAACATTGAGGCGCCGCTCGCGAAACATACGTCGGAGACGATGATCCGTCAATGATTTGCGGTTATTGTCCACGAACTGCTGTTCTTCACTTGTCCTATTTTACGCGAGAGGAGCGCAGAATGATCTGATCTCTCTGACCTTCGCGCGTTCAATTTTCCAGGCGAGCCCAATTTCGCGGTCCCCGACGACGACGAGTTCTTCCAGAAATTCCTGCGACCCTGCAAATGGTACCCGAAAAGCGCCTTCCAACTGGTAAGTCGCTGTCTGTCATCCGTTTTCTTATTTTCCAGCGAAAATATTGTTATCTATATCGAAGAGAATCGAAAGAAAGAAACGAACGAACGAATGATTGATTTGTAAACAATGAGTGCCACGAAACGCAAGGTTAGATGTTTGATATTAGATCGATGTATTAACCTTTTGCACTCGAGAGGTGACTGTCAATCGCCGCTTGATTTGATTTGCAAAATTATGAAGTCTCATGTATAATATTAACAGTAGAACTACCGTACCAGTGAAAATGACTGGTGTCGATTTTTTAGCAATTATGGATATCTTCGAAGCATTGAACGTTTGAAATGATTTTGAAAATAAATAGTTTCAGAAAAAACTGAAAATAATCTATTGTTACAGTTTTTATAAGAATTGCATATTAATCGTATTAAATGCTCGGTAGTTCTATTGTTAAGTTTTGTATGATGTATCAACATATGGAATATTGAAATAGAATAACTTTCCCTCTTAATTTATACATGTTTCCCCGTTAATTAGTTTCAAAGAACATCGTCTGTATCTCATCAAAGAATATTGAATATTTCTAGTGAAAAACTTTCAAAGCGCAGAGTTATATTTACTTATTAAATAACATTCTCTTAAATTGAAGCAAAATATTATTCATCTAGTATCAGTTAACTTTTGAATAGAATTTGTCTGTCCTTAGTTAACCCCTTGCGCTGGAAAGGCGAGTCACGCGCGTCGAGGCGTTCTTGTTCTAAAATTGCCAACGACGTCTTGTACGCTTCTTGTATTCTTCGCAGACTTTGCTAAATTCTCTGAATTCATTTCCAGCGCAAGAGGTTAATTAACCCTAATCGGGCCACGATGTGACTTTGAGTCACAATTGAACTTTCTTAGATTTTTTCATTATTTCATATTGCATTTCCAAAAGTTCTTTTGGGCTTTCAAGATTTATAAGCGAAAATAATAACATTTTAATTATTCCTTTCATTCTCATAATTAACTGAGAGGCACATTGTGCTATAATTCGTTAGAACACGTGGTGCAATTAGGGTTAATGATACAGCTACGGAGGAAACATTTTGCCACTGATATTCGGAAATATTCAAAAATATTCGAAAATATTCGAGAAAGAGCGTTTATCGTTTTCACGCGTGGAGGGCTCGAAAGATACATGAATGCCTGTGTTCGACAGATGACGAGATTCTACAGATTCAGGGTGAACAATCCGCAGTACTGCGCGGACTTGGTGCCGAGCACGGAGAAAAAGGCGTTGCTCTCAGAGATGGTGATCCCATTGCCGGAGCGCACGACGCAGGGTCGCAGGGTGCTTCTGGTCCACTTGGGGAAGAGATGGAACCCGAAAGTGATCACCATAAACGACACGTTCAGGGCGGTCGCGCTGTCGTTGGAGGCCGCCATGGCGGAACCGAAAACGCAGGTTCGTCGACGATAAATTATTTCCCGAATTTATTCTGAATTGACTTCTCGACTTTTCCAATAACGATTATAAAATTAACTACAGGAAATGCCCAAAATTCAATTGAGGACGAATTATTAAGCTGAGAAAATAATTTTAAGTTAAAACCTCAAAAGGTGTCTTTTGAACACGTTCCGTGCCACGGAAATTTCGGCCATATTTTTCTTACGAACCGTATTGATTCTTTAAATAAAATATTAAGTTATATTCAAGTTTTTCCTTAATTTTATATATTTTGATATCGTTTCTTGATGTTTTCGGTGCTTTGTAACGTATACAGTGATTCTTGACCGCGTGTCCCTTAAAAATATTTTGTTACAAAAATGTGGCACTGAACGTGTTAACTCCTTGCCCTAACACCGTGTCAGACGATGAAGATTTTGCAACGGAATTCGACGAATCTAAATTCGTCGTTTAGTTCTTCTTTTAACACTAGGTTTACCGACAGTTTTATACTAGTCAATTTGACCTGTGAACCAAGTGAAAGTTGAAAGGCGAGATAATTGTACACAATGATCTGATAGATGAAACTATGAGATGTATGGATAAAAATTGGCGCAAGTGACAGAAATGTAAACAGTTTCTGTCATTTCCTTTACGAAGTTCAAGCTGGGTCAAATGAAATAGAGATGAATTATTATTTATCTATAATTAATCGTTAGACTTCAGAGTAACTGTAGAAACGAGATGACAGTCTTCTCTTTGCAAGTACCGATGATTAAGTGGTTTCATCAATCACAGTCGTGAAAGGAATAGCAGGTCAAGGGGTTAGCTAAATTGTAACCGATCGATAGATCAATGTTGCAGTTGATTGCTTAGAAATGGAATTGGCATGGACAGCCATCTATGGATTCGACTGACAATTATAATCAGTTCAGAAGGAAAACGGATCTCAATCTGCATATTATTTCTGAAATGATTATTATTATTATTTCATATCATCATCATCATCATCATCATCATCATCATCATCATCATCATCATCATCATCATCATTATTATTATTATTATTATTTCATATTATTTCTTTAATATATTTATGTTATCTCTGAAGAGTTAACGTAGTTCATCATGTACCGATCAATTATATCGAACAGACGTGTTTACTGATTGTCTTAGTTAACACGTTGAACGCCGCACGATTTCACCGAGCAAAATGCACAAAATGGAAAAAATGTAATGTTAAATCATTTTATTGAATTGGATTATTATTATCGCACGTTCATATAGAAATGTTTGCGAATAATCATCGTTTAATTGAGTGAACTATAGTAATTCGATTTGGTTGGGCATTCAACGTGTTAAAGAAACATTCATCCGTTACTCCACGATCAAAATCAACAGAAAGTTTCAGTAGAAGTCCGACAAGATCGAAATTCTCGGCGATAATAATTTATTTATAATTCTATGATATGAATATTAATGATTCCTTTGTTGCAGATCGCCGGTGTGCACGTGATAATCGACCTGAATGGTTTCTCAGTGTCTCACGCGACGCACATCACGCCGAGCTTCGCGATGGCGTTGACGGAATTTGTGCAAAAATGTTTGCCCTGCCGCCTGAAGGGCATCCACTTAGTGAACAATCCGTTTATATTCAACATGGTGTTCGCCCTGTTCAAGCCTTTCCTTTCAGTAAGTCTCCTGGACGCTCGTGTTCATCTACGAACCGTTAACCCTTTGCACTCGGAAGTTCTTCAGTAGAAATATTTGAACGTTTTCTGATGAGATAAAGACGACATTGTTTGCAACTAATTTAACGGCAATTCATAGATAAATTAAGAAACAAAGCTATTTTATTCAAATATTTCACGTTGCAATAAAGTTTCATTGGAAATACTAAATATTCTACTTCATAGTTTTTCTGCATCGAATCAAGTGGCGAGAGTCACCTTTCGAGTGCAAAGGGTTAACACTAGAAGTAACGAGCATTTAACACTAAATGCCGCCATTTTTCCTATCGTGACTAGTCAGATAACTGACTACAAAATAGAGATAAACGAATTAGATAATAAATTCTTAGTGGAAACAGAAACAAAAGGAACGATGAAAATTGAAGAACTAGTTAACCATAATCGGATCACGATGTGAACTTTACTTTAATTTTTCGATCATTTCATATTGCATTTCCAAAAGTTTATTTTGTCTTCTAAAATTTGCGCTCTATAAACAAAAACAATACAGTCACATCGTGGTATCTAATCGGACAATATTCTTCTGTTACAATAAACAATCCAACGTAAATATCGTTCAGTAAATATCATTAGATCTCGGATTATGTTATTTTCTTAAAAATTCTTATTGTACTGTTCCACATTTTCTCCTCTCGTCAAGTGTATCATTATAGGTTATTGTGAAAGTATTCAACTGAATGCATTAATTAACCGAGTCAGTGTAATTAACACATTGAGCGCCGGTCTCGTGAAAACGCGGAATTCTGAGTCTATCGCTTGAACGCCGACCCCGCAATAATGCGGATTTCTGGATTTCCATTTCTGGATTTGACGAATATGCAATTAAAATGTACTATTTTACGAAAATGTACGTTTTGAATATTTTTTGGCTACTCATTGATCAGATACAAGCGAATGAAGCCGTTTGCGCTAAGTGGCCGATATGTTGCCGGCGCTCAGGCTTTAACACTTTGACCCAAATTTGGGTGACACTATTTTTCACGTAAACTTGAATATGAATTTTCTTGCTAACACATCGAACGAACCGAACTTTGTTGGATGTATGAGATACAAGAAAGATAGTAGAGCAATTATTACGAAGAATCTTGACCTTTTAGTTTCTGCTTAAGGAAGAAAACTGTTTCGAGTGCATGGGAGTTTTGACGAGTGCTTACTTGGCAGTCAAAGTGTTAAGTGTCTCTTAACCGGCGCTCAATGTGTTAATTCTGTTATTACAGCGACACGTGGTGTTTATGGAAGATGTACAATGATTGTATTCGATCGTCTTGCAGGAGAAGATGCGCAAGAGAATCATTTTCCACGGCACGGACAAGAAGTCGCTGATGTCGCACGTGTCCGCGAACTGTATACCCACCGAATTCGGCGGAGACTTCGAAATTCCCAAGGTTCCGCTCGGCCAGGGGATTTACGAATACTTCTACTGGTTCGAGAAGGATTTCGAAAGTAAGACGCCATTTTGGCATCACCAGCTGACAATGGGAGCTGATACAATCATATTTCGTTCGTTTCAATCCTAATTCGATCTTTCATCAGTAACTTAACACTAAAACTACCAGAGGGGTCAAATGACCCATGCCTGATGTCTTCTCTTTGCAATTATTAGAAAGGTAATAAATGTTTCTCTGAGAAATTATTAAAGAAATTCATTTAGCACTACGCAAACTGAATTGTAAATCAATTAAAGTCTGAACAGGTGCTCTCTTGGAGTTTCTATAGCGAAATTTTCAAAAGTCAATTGAAGTGCTCGGTAGTTTTAGCGTTAACGTTGTCTTAATACATTGAACTTCATAAATTCAGATCTATTATTTTATTCGACATTCTAACATTTAATTGGTGGATCTATAATAATTTCTCCTAAGTGAAAATAAGAAAGAAAGGATCATAAAAATATTTAGCACGAATGTAGCGTCGAGAAGATATTTGAAAATAATTGAGGGACTGATAATCTAACGTTAATTCTTAATATTGATCATTCATGATAATTAATATTAGTAACGAGATTTTAGTAACATTGTTCACTAGTAATACTTAATAATATTAATATCATATGTAACATGACTGTTCAAGTGAACCAACATTTCATAAAGCCTCTTCCCTCTACTACTCAGAAATAGAAATTGGGTCATTGTTGTTTTGAGTCATTCAATTAAAACGAGCCATTTCAACCTCGTGTCTACGAGGTCATAAAAATTCGAGACAACAACTCGTGCCCCTTAAGCCCGCCTCATGTGTTTCGCTTATCATAATTATACCCGAGCGTCGCAGGAGCGGCCATCATTGTTTCATTACGCAATCGAGTGTAATTTATCCTGGTGGTCGGACGAAACGCGTTATTTCTCACCGGAAATCGCGAAGCTTCTTTATTAAAGCGTCGAAATTCGAAGTTCTCCTCTTCATTGCCTTGCAAATGACAGAGTCCATTGTCGCGGACACTGCGGCGGTGACTTTGTACATTGTAGTCGATTCATTAGCGACCGCAGTCTGTATACACTTTTAGCTTTTTGCTTGGAGAGGAAAATTTACATTGTGTCCACGAAAAACTTTACAGCGAATTCTTTGTATAGCTGCATGGTGTTAAACGTTTTTAGATAACAGATTAACATTGTAAATATTTTCGAAGAGAAGATAATGTGTTTCGTTTTTCCAGTATGAATTTATAAGCACTATACGAGAAGGTTATAAGCGAAATGCAAAAATGTTAAGTAATAAGGGAATTCAGTTTCCGTTTAATGGAACGATATGCTTTTAACATTTTACGGTGAAATTTTGAGACACTGTATATTTCTGAAACCGTTTGATGAATATTGAAGGGACTATAGTTAATAGTTTTTCATCTCTTCATCTTTTCATCTCCTCCGCTTTTCATCTCCTCAACTTTTCATCTCCTCCACTTTTCATCTCCTCAACTTTTCATCTCTTCATCTCTTCATCTCTTTATCTCCTCAACTTTTCATCTTCTCAACTTTTCATCTCCCCAACTTTTCATCTCCTCAACTTTTCATCTCCTCAACTTTTCATCTCTTCATTTCTTCATCTCTTTATCTCCTCAACTTTTCATCTTCTCAACTTTTCATCTCCCCAACTTTTCATCTCCTCAACTTTTCATCTCTCCATCTCTTCACCTCTTCATCTCTTCATCTCTTCATCTCTTCATCTCTTCATCTCTCCATCTCTCCATCTTTCCATCTCTCCATCTCTTCATTCTACTAAAACGGCGATCACTAATTTGCTTTCAGTTGCCAACAAGTACGGATACAGCGCGCAGGCGAAAAGTTAAGGACTCAGGGGATGTTCGTCGGCTTAATCGACACTGTCGGCGAACGTAAGGCTACCCGGATCACGTGATCCGGGGTTGTATTCTCAATGAGAAGGGAAACGGGAAGCGAGTCTACCAGACAAGTTGCAGCGTTCATTTTGCCCGGTAGAATTAAGAAGACAGTATATCAATACTTTAATTCAACTTAAGATTACTTTCTTGTATAAAACAGAAAATAACGATTCTCCTACTGACGTGATAATCGAAAAGTTTAATACGTGCGACAGTGAAAACCGAGTTACTTACCAATTTTTAATTACGTTAAAGCGTTCGCCTGTAATTTTGCTTTTGTACATTGACAGTTGTTTCACGTGTTACAATTTTCACGCGCCAGAGAACACCGAACAGAACTCTCAAATAAACTGTAAAATCCGCCTAGCAGTCAACGCGTTGACAACCGAATTTTTACCGAAGTTCAAATCTTCACGAAATTCGGGAACAGACAGGAAAGAAGACCGAATTAACCTACTATGGGCCGAATTTTTGTTCATGACTATATCAAAATCTATGCAGTACAAAGTTAATAAATATCCACATATGAATACGAATTAACAATGTATTCAATACTTTCAATAATTGCATCAAACGAATACATTTTGTAACTTTCAAGTTACAATGACGTTAAACTTTTACGTCTGAGTGTATGAAAATTTAAGTTAACTGATTACTTAATTTTATTCACTTTGAGTGCAGAATGAAATGAATCAACAAGATGCCAATGTACTGATATGTGACTTCAAAGTTACATGGGCCTACAGAGGGTTAAAACGATCAAGAACAATTGAAATGCTTTCGAAATAGTTCTCAAATTTCTTGACAAACCCTTTCTTAACAGACTCACAACGAAACGAAAATATTTAAATAAGTATACAATTCTGTTCGAACATAATCTCTAGGTAACACGTAGAATAAAAAGTTTCCACAGGGAACATAGGAACATTGTTTTACTCGGCGCAGCGGTTAAATAAACAAATCCGATTTATAAACATGCTAGACGACTTTATTCTCGAACAACCGACATTTACAGGTGGTTCTTACAGCCAGCAAGAATCAACTAAAAAAATAATTTACCATGATGCGCCACTAGCAAACGTACAAATTGCTACGTAGCTTCCTCGTTGTACGCGTCACTCTAATTAAGTACACGTTTCGCGTGCGATTCGCTCGACGACCGCTCGATTCGTTCCACGAGGAACGAAGAAACGTTCGTCGGAGTTCCGTCAACGTGCCTCAACTCTTCCGCGGATTCTTTCCTACGATTGATTAATCCTTCCGATCCTAAAGGTAAATGCAAGGCTAATTTCGCGATGGATGTTTCTCGTTCAAGCGCGATTCGCAAGCGTGAACAGCTATCGACGTGGCTCGATACGCGACCAATTGATTTATTGGAAATTCTATGTCTAAACATACATCTACGGTTCGCGTTGATAATACGAAGCGAAGTGCAGTGGCCAAGCAAACCTGTTGCTTCCTTTGCATTCTGCTTTATACGAAATGTAAAAAAAAGGAAAAATTCGCATTGAATTATTACAAGGAGACGGTGACGAAGGAACGTGTGGAGGGGGCAACGAGGTACGGGGCACCATACGTCTCTGAAGCTGGCCGACTACCATAGGTGCAGGTACTTACACTAGCAAGCAATTTGCAATATTGCTTTCATTTTATTTTATTTGATTTTATTTGATTTCATTCTACCATATTTTATTAACATCACAAGCGAATTGCTTCTCTGCCAGCAATAGGTATTTACATACGTCACAGGAATCGCTATCAGGAAGAAGATTAGAGATTAGGGACAGTCTAACGGTGGAAATTTTGTATTGTTTCATTTCATTTGATTTTCTTCTCTTTCGTTTGGTTAGAGATTAGAAGCAGTGTAACAGGGTAGGAATTTTGTTTTGTTTCATTTCATTCGATTTTATTTTCTTTCATTTTATTCCATTCTATCTATTTTTTCGTAGAGATTCGATTAGAGATTGGAAACAGTCTAACAGAGAAATGAAAGAACAGAAACGAACGTACATATTGATGCAGTTTCTTTTCGATTATAGATCGCGAATACCTCGGTAAAATCCCTGATCGTTGCTTATCCTTATCCAAAGATCGATCAGGTAATACCAGCGATTTCTAATACAAGCTTAGGTATCATGGACGAAAGATATGTTCACTAATATATAACTCTATATAAAAAACTGAGTAAAACGTACAGAATAATATTAATCGAGGGCGATTCCCCTCGCGTCTTAGTTTTAGTTCGCTGGTAGTCGGCCATCTTCCTAGAGGCGAACGCGAATGAATTTTCTTTCGTAAACAAACGGACGAGTCTGGTTTTTTACGACGCGAGCAGTCACAGCCGTCGTTCCTCGATAATCGCCCCGCAGACTCGGGAGTCGAGTCTGAACACTCTTCGCAGGCAATTGTTCCTCCTTCACCCCTTCTCGTCAGAACGTCGCGTTCTATGTGTACGCAAGCCTACTTCGACAGCACGTAACCGTAACTGTTGATCGCTGGAAAAGAAAAGGGATAATATAGAGTTCCTCGGAGAAATCTGGATTTCTTAATCGTTAAGTCAAAAGTCGATTGATATTTTCTGATTTTTGTGTATCTTTATGGAGTGGATAATATTCTTTTTGGTTGTTAAAGGATTTACTTGTCTCTTCATTGTATCTAGGTCAGAAAAGCCTTCTTTTTATAGCTTATGAATATGTTGGATAATAATTTCAGAAGCTGGAACATGAATTTTATCAATTTTTGAAGTAATTCTGTTTAGTCATTTGATATTTGATTCTTCTAATTTCTATTGAATTTCTTAACCATCGATCCTCCTAATTTCTTCTTTCATTTCCTAACACCTAGTTTCCCTAATTTTAAGAAATCTGTTAATGTTTAATCTATATAATTTCTTCTTAACTCTTGAATGCCCGATTCTTCAGTTAATTTCCTTAATTTTCTTCCAATTTCAATTTCTCTTCGTTCATTCCCGACTAAAGAGACGTTAAATACAAAATGATTTTCACTTACCATCGTATTCCTGGTCGCACATGACCAACAATTCTAACCACTGTGGCCCGGTTATTCGTGGTACTTTCAATGTGCCACCGTAACATTCCGGCAGGCACTTCGGCGTCACGTATTGGTGCAAGGATTTGCGGTCCGTGCCGTGGAAAATGATCTGGAAAAAGCGACGTTACATTCCATCGTAATTCCTTAATGGTGGACGCTTGCTTTCAACGCCTCCTTCGAATCAAATGTAAAATTCTACCAAGAACCTAAGTAAACTCAAATTATATCCAAATAATTTTCCATTCTACTTGAGGTGGAAATTTCATTTGAAGATGATAATATACATAATATACAAGATAAAAATATATTGATAATAGGAAAACAGTTGTTTCCCTTGATCCGTGGGTAATGAACAGCATTGATTTCTATTAAATTAGTTTAGAAATCTTCATCACGAGTCTCACTCGTCATTACGGCAAGGGGTTAATGTGCACACTCATCTCTCTAAACTCATTCCCAGCGCAAGTGATTAAAAGGGTTCAGGCTCACCCTGTTCTTCAGCTTCTCCTTGAGGAACGGCTTGAACAACGCGAACACCATGTTGAAGACGTACGGCTGGTTGATGATGTGAATGTTCTTCACCCTGAGTGGCACTGCGTCCTGCAGCCACTCGAGCAGCTTCTTCGCGAAAGGAGGGCTGAACTGCCAGGTCTGTTGGAGGGTCAAACCGTCCATGTCGAAGATCACGACAGCGCCCGCGACCTGCGTGCTGGGCTCCAACATGGCCGCCTCCACGTAGAGGACGCAGCCCTTGAACACTTCGTCGAGGTTGCACTTGTTGTGCTTCCATTTCTTGCCCAGCTCGATGATCAGTATCCTTCGACCGTGCTGGTCCCGGGTCGGCAGCACTGTCAGGATATTGTGCTCGAAGATGTTCTTCTCGCGACTCGGCTTCAGGTCCTTGTAGACGTTCTCGTGCTTCTTCTTGAAGCTGTAGTAGTTCTTCACCAGGGTCAACGCGGACTCCGGGTAGTACTTGCACGGCCTGAGGAACCGGATCAGCCAGGCCTCGTTGTCCAGTGGCACCTTTAGGTCTCTCTCGGCTGCGAATGATTTTTGTTTGGTTAGTTTGATTCGAGTGGGTAGAGTGGAGTTTTCATCTTTGTAGGCAATTTGGAGTGGGTAAATGGAGTTTGAAGTTTTGCTTTGGAGTGTTGGTGTATTGAGGGAATTTCTGGGGAAGTGGGACTTTGTGGTGATTGGTTTGAGATTGTGGTGGGTGTGATGATTAGTTTTTGGGAGATTGGGGAGTTGTTTGTGATGGTGATAGTAGGTTGGTATGGTGATGTTAATGTTGTGTTGGAATGTTATAGCGATATTGAGATTTATTGCAATATTATAGAGGTATTAATGTTGTATTGGAATGCTATAGCGATATTAATATTACATTGGAATGCTATAGTGATGTTGACATCATGATATATTATTATATTGCAATATTATAGCGATATTAAAAATTATATTGGAATGCTGTAGCGATATTGATACTATATTGCAATATTATAGCAATATTAACATCATGATATATTATTATATTGCAATATTATAGCGATATTAATATTATATTGCAATATTATAGCAATATTACCATTACAATATACTATTACATATCAATATTAACATTACATTAACAACGAGCAATACTCAACAGTAAAAATCTCTCAAAATCAACTAACAATAACAAAAGCAGCAACCAAATCCCAAAAACAAGAAGACAAACTTCCACTTGCCACTTCGTTCCAACTATCACTATCACACAGCAGAAAATTTCCCAACTTCTCCACTATAAACCTTTACCTCTCAACAATTCCTTCAACTTTTCCGCGGCCTCCTTCTGTATTTCCGGTGTCTCGCGCAGCTCCCTCCTCGCGACGTCCTTCAACTCGTCGCTGGGATCCTGCATCTCGATCTCGAGCGTGAACTCGCCCAGTTTCAGGCTCGGCACTTTCTGGAAGTCAGTCAGCATTGTTCCTGCGAATCCGAGACAAACGAAATTACCGTCAACCTCTTTTCTCCGCGCGACGTAACGGAACGGCACAAAAAAAAAGGAAAACAAACGTGATTACAATTCGGAGAGAACAATGGAGACACTTACTTTGAACATTGCTGTCTACCTCTTTATACGATATTTCAAACATTTTCGACGTTCCGTCAATGAACGAACCAACACATGCTCGCTCGCAGCGAGACGAGTCACGGGGATTCACCGAGCCGAGCGGCGACCGGGTAAACAATGATGTTTGCAAACGCCGAGACGTCGGGAAACGAAATCACGGGGAAACAAAGACACGCGGGCTCTTGTGTAATCTAATGTCCCTAGCTGACGGACACTGCGAATTTCCGCGAGGAAGTCTGTTATAACATTTCAACCACCTAGAACCGCCGATGTTAACAATCTCACTGCTCCCCTGCCACACAGAAGCCTTCTTTCAACGACATTTCGTCGAGCAACATTGCACAGTATTTACTTTCCGAAGATTATCAATTTAGGATATAATTTGGACTTTCGGTGGACTCAGATTGTAATTCACGTTACGCTGAAACTACCGAGCAGTTAAATTCGGTTGAAGTTTCTCTATGGAAACTCTGTTTTAAGACTTCAATTGATTTACAATGTAGTTCAAGTACATCAATGTATTTTATTTCTCGGAGAAACGTCTGTTTCGACAATTGCAAAGAGGTCGGGAATCGTTTAACCCGTCCGGTAGCTTCAGCGTTAACCCTTTGCACTCGTGAGGTGACTCTGATTTGATACGGTAAAATTATAGAATCTGATATTTAACGTTAAACTTTGTACAGTGCCTCGATAGTGAAATATTAGAATAAAATAACTTTGTTCCTCAGTATACTGGCGATTTCTCTTCGAGTTAATCTCAAAGAATCGTCTTTGCCTCGTCAAAAAGTTTTATTTCTAGTAAGAAACTTTCGAGTGCAAAGGATTAATATATTCAAAAATGAATTTCTCGATGCTAGACACTTATGTTCAAATATGAATTACAGCTGTGAGTGTTAACGAAATACTGTATTTCGATGAGATTCGTTGATAGTGGATATTGGATTGGAATAATCAACGGTACCGACACGCAGGAACAAAAGAGTTCCCCTCGTCAAGGAGCGAACAATCACTAATTATCACTGTTCCACAACAAACTTCCCAACTCTGTCCGATTCTTAATTTTCCTGTCGGTCCGCGGAGTTCCTTAGAAACCCGGCGACTTCCGGTCACCGACGGGCCCGCCGATCCGCCCACACTGACACTAATGGCCGCGCGCCTCGCTCGCGAACTTTATAATCAGAACACTGGCTGAGTAATCCGCTTCGATCGCGCAACAACGAAACGCGGCGATATTGTTATGACTCGACTGCGGATTCTACGCGTCTACGGGAAATTCGAAAGCGCGAGGTTACGTAAAATCCGGGCGATCCGAAAGAATTCCGGTGCTTTCTACGATAAATTTCCCATTTACTTTCCGATTACTCGTTCTTTCCAGCTGTTTAATATTCATTCTATTGTTTCCTGCCTCTCTTGATCGCTCAGATTTGCATAATCCGCGGTTTCGTCATGCGGCCGCCATTCGGTCGGCGACGCGCCGGCTCGCCGCTGTCGAGCGTCGCGAAATATGCGTCCTCGAAATTTCGAACGATCCACCGTCGTCGCTTTCGTTGATCGTCGATTCGCGTCGGTTCAACCGATCGTGTTGTTCACGGTACTGACAATCCTCAGCGATTCCTGTACAGATGAACGTCCAAGAATAGAATAATCAGATTATTCGTTGTCTCGTTACGCACTGTTGAACGTGACGTCCACGCGGAACTCGATTTTCAACGGCAGATCACCAGGCAAATGTTATTCGAACTTCAACGATCGATTTCCTGGAGTGACTCAGAAGTGTAACTTAATTTTCCAACGTTTAAGGAGACGCTGGATGTCGCTCGGAATCTAATTATCGAATTTCCCCGGCGATTCCTTTGTGGAGACATTCTGCGGAGCCATTTTGTAATTTGCAATTCATCGCGGGTTAATTTAGTTTCATTCTACTTCCCGCTCGAACGTTTTCCGGGCCTCGAACCGCGATTCGGCTTCGAAAGAATTCTTCGAGAAACGAATCGGATGTCGTTGGAATCGTGAATTTTCTGGAGTAACTTGCCAGTGGAAATCGTCGAGCACACAACGGTGTATTAGACGTGGTTCATTTAATTATCAAACGTTAGTGATTTATTCCAGAAACCATCGATGGCCACTTTGGGAATTGTAATTTATAGGTTAATTTAGTTTCATTCTACTTTCCATTCGAACGTTTTCCGAACTTCGAAAGAATTCTTCGAGAAATGAATCGGATATCATTGAAACTGCAATCATGAATTTCTGGAGTAACTTGCCAGAAATCCTCGAGCACACAACGATATGTTAGACGTGATTGATTTAATTATCAAACGTTAGGATTTATTCCAGAAACCATCGATAGCCACTGCGAATTGTAATTCATTTCGAATTTCGTTCCATTTTCTCGCCGGTCTCAACGTTCCTCGGTTGAAAAATCTCGCGCAACCGTTTCCCGGTGGAACTTTTAACGCTTGTCATTCGATTTCGTCGATGGAAACCGGGCGCCGAAAAGCTGAGCGACGCGAGAGCTTCGGAGCGTTCCAGTTTCGCCGGTCGAGCGAGAAACGCGACGGCCACTCGCGAAATCGAAAGCGTACCGCGTTATCTGGTGGCAATGTACTATCAGCTTGTGGGCCGCGCGCGGTTTTATAAGCGGCGACTCCCGTCCTTCCGCTGCCGCGATGCCGACCGCCAATTAAAACGTAAGGAAATTATCGGGCCAACGAGAAAAAAGGATAATCATTGTTTGCATACGGTTCGACGTCTGCCCGATCGGTTTATTCGGAATCGGTCTCCCGTTTGCGACGGGGTGATGATCCGTTGCGTAATGACAGTCAGCATGGCCTCTTTGGACCCGAGATGCACAGCTTGACAGTGACGTTCGAGGTGTATTGAAAAATCTTGTTTATTATTCGCGAAGTTGCATTCGAGGGAGAATCATCAGATTTTCTGCTGATGCCGGAAGTACGAGAGATAACTCCAGTCTTCGTCGTAGACGAGGGAAAGCGGAGCATTGTTTTTGAAGAAGAATATACAGCCGACCCTCGATTTAGGCGAGAATCAAGTGAACAGAGCCTGTCGGTGCGAGAGAAAAGTTGATTTGAACGTATCGATGCAGAACTCGATGCGGTATTTTCCCTGACGCAGTTTCGGGAATGTCCACGAATTTGACACCTCGATGTCGTTTGTGACTTGATACACGTTCATTTACAAATTTAATAATGTCTGCTGTTATATTCAATCTTGTTTAACAACGAAAGCAGTTAATTCACCTGCTTCTTCATGCGGTGTGCCAATTTACCGCGTGAAAAAGAGGCTCGAGCGAGGAAAGTCCGCGTAAATCGAGGGTCAGGTGTATCAGCCTCCGTTGGAATCTGGTTGAATCTGATAATATCGCATTCGAAGGTTAGAATCGCGTTGGCGCCGGTGTTCGAATGCAGGAAATAAAATGGCGTCGCTTAGCCTCCTATCCGAGAGATCCGACGTTCTATAAGAAAATCTTCCGTTAGCTTTAACACCGACAGTTAAGCGTTCTGTGAAACACTCGAATTCTAGTGTTAACCCTTTGAACTCTGTAGGCTCCAATATTGCAGCAGTTCTAATATTAAATATTTTAATGAATTTTAAGAAAACTACCTTAACCCTCTATAGGCTCGTGTGACTTTACACACGTCAATATACCCTGATTATATTATAAATTGACTTATTTAATTTTTCATTGCAAAACGACGAACGACATTAAATGATTAATCAGCTTAAACTTTTGTACACACAGGCGTTTACGTTCAACGTCGTAACTTCGAAGTTACAAAATATATTCGTTTCAATAAAATTATTGAAACTACTGAATACATCATTTGTGTTTATATGTTGATATTCATTAATTTCATACTGCATAAAATTTATTAGAATCACGAAACAAAATTCGGCCCATAGAGGGTTAAGATTCTTAGATCTTCCAAATATACAAAGTTTGTACTGAGAAGGGAATTAAAGGTCTAATAAATGTTATAACATTGTTAATTCTCAGGACTATCAAAATTGGTAGAAGTTTCTATCATATGAAAAACCTATGTGGAGTGCTAACGGATTAATAGAAACAACCTCACAAAATCCATTCGCTGCACAACAGAACAAAATTCCATTCACAATGTCTACAACTGTGGAGCGCAAATATAAAATTGATCTCGTCGCAAACTTTCGTTCCCCTAACAACAAACTACCAGCTCGATTCGCGTCCGAATTCCGATGACGTAAAAATATCCGCTCGGAATGGCTCTCCACTGAATTTCTCCACCAGAGTCACCGGCGATTTTTTCAAATATTTTCCGCAGCGAGAGGCGCAACGCTCGAAATCCAGGAAGAACGCACTGTTCCGCGCTGGACAGCGAATCCAGCGATTAATCCGGTTCCTTCGGCTCGACGGGACGATTCGAGGATCGGACGGTCACTGTGCTCGCGAAAACGTCAGTGAATTCGCACGCGAAAACCCGACGTTCACCGTAATGGCGGCTCGCCGCGAAATCGGCCGTTCCTCCTTTTCCTCTGTCAGCCCGCGATTAGCCTGGCAATTACGTTTTTCAATGGCTCGGCTGCAGCTGGAGCGTGGAACGCGACTGTTGCGAAGAAAGCCAAGCGATCGCGATGCTCGCACGGCTTTTCCTTCGGTGTTCCTCTCTTTTTCTCGCCGTTTTCCGTCGAATTTATGCTGCCCGCCTCGGGGAAAAAGTGGCTCGGACCTCTTCCGCGACTCGCCGATTTGTTACTCTTCGAGGGAGATTTCTTGTACCGATATTTTACTCTCATATCGACTCGATTTTACTTTCTCGTTGGTTACCGAGATGGAGATCGAGGCTGATTTTAAGAATTTTGTCGTGGATTTCGTGTGGTTTTGATGCGGATCGAGAGGTTTTCATGGAATTTACATGTGGAATGGGTTTAACACTAGAACTACCGAGCATTTGATACGATTAACATGCAGTTCCTATGAAAATTGTAACAGTAGATTATTTTTAGTTTCTTCAGGCATTCTTTGTAGTACTGCAATGAAACTATTTATTTTCAAAATCATTTCGAATATTCGATGCTTCGAAGATATCAATAATTGCTGAACAAAAAAATCGAAACCAATCATTTTGACTGGTACTGTAGTTCTAGTGTTAAGCTAGCATTGGCAGAACCTAAGCTAGTATTTAAGACAGATCTAAGATCCTTTTTAATAATCTGAGATTCAAATGTAATTTAATTAAGATTATTTTAACCCTTAGCACTCCGCATAGTTTTGTGATATATCAACTCCTACCAATTTTGATAGTGGTCCTACTGAAAATTAACAATATTATAACATTTCTTAGACCTTTAATTCCCTTTTCACTAGAAACTTTGTATATTTAGATCTAAGAACCTTAAGGTAATTTTCTTAAAATTCATAAAAATATTTAATATTAGAACTGGAGCAATATTGGAGCCTACGGAGTTCAAAGGGTCAATATAAGATAGATTTATGTATAACACAAGATTCTTTTCGACTATAATTTTCACCTATTATTTTCCCAACGAACAGGCCGGCGTGGCGGTTGAAAATAAAGTAACTGATAAATGTTGTTTGATCGGCAAAGTAGCGCGAGATGTTCGAGAGCATGGCCAAATATTGACGAGCTCGTCGAGGTTCCGAACTGTCTTGAGAATTTTAGATAGCGCACTAAAAATAGTGGTTTAGTTAACGGCAGCGCGCACAGTGCATACCGAAGTGAAATTTAATAACTTTCCCTGTTTCATTATTAGAGCGTAATAAGAACTGTCTGTAAAAATAATTCTTATGCGGCGTATGGTACCGTCGGCGGGGCATTGTTCGGATTCATAATGAAAGTAGCGGGTATACGGTACGCCAGCAAGTGAACTGCCATCTCTTTAACGAAGAGGTAATCAAAACGGCGTGCAGGATTAGAGGACAATTCTGTGTGCGCTCCGAAGCAAACGTAGCTCCCTTTTCTCTCGAATAAATATAACGAACTCGAGGACAGCGGAACGCGAGGGCAACGGTTAAAATGATTAAGGGAAACAATTGGAAAAATCAAGGTTCGGGAATTCGAACGATTTCTGCGGAAAATTTCGTAAAATGCTCAACGGAAAATTGATTTACCTTATAAGGTTTATAAGAAGTACAATTAAAATTGTTGGAGAAAATAGTTAAAAAATCAACGCCTAGAAATTCAAACGGTTTCGATAAAAAACTTTATGAAACACTCATGGAAAATTGGACGATTAAACTTGGAACATTGATTGATCACTGATTAGAAGAAATGAAATTAAAATCGTTGAAGAAAATAGTTAAAAAATCAACGCCTAGAAATTCAAACGATTCCGATAGAAAACTTTATGAACCATGGAAAATTTTGAACGATTAAACTTGGAAAATGGATTGATCACTGATTAGAAGAAATGAAATTAGAATAGTTAAAGAAAAGAATTCGAAGAATCAGCATCTAGTTCAAACAGTTATAACGGAAAATTTCACAAAACACGTAGAACTCTAAACAACAAAACTTTCATTTCTTCACCTCGCCCTGACGTTTCCAAAAAAATAAAACCGAACAACAAACACACATTTCAAACATACTGTCTCACAAATCAAATGCCTCAAAATACAATTCTATATTCCCCTACAACTTTTCAATATATAAAGCAACAACATATAATCTCACGCCTAGTGTCATGTTCAGAAGCCGGTATCTAACGGTATCTAATGGTATCGAATGGTATCTAAGCCGCGCATCGAAAATTCAGGCGCAACGTTATATACGTACTCACCGAATAATCAATAAATGAATTTTCGCGTGCACCGCAGGACATTCCTGCGCTAACGTTATCGTCCTGCCGCCGAGGAAACGTTCGCCGTATAGAAAACGCCGGCAGAACGCTCCGGCCGTTGCGATTGAAAAGCTCGTCGCGTCCCTAATAGGCGGGAAAAAAGAACGCTGTCCGACGCATTTTTCATTCGCGTCACGCGATCGCGATAACGTAAGTAACTGGTGGAGCACAGCCGTTGAATCATACGCGCCAGTTACGTGTTTTAATCGGAAACGCATTGTTCGCCGATAGAAGGCTCGTGGCTTCGCCAATAATCGACTGCTCTCTGCGGCCGGCCGCGTGTTATGGAACACATTCGGACGTTTCCACGTTGAAATTTACCGGGGAGTCCGCGATATTGAACGCAACCCCTCGTCTGGAACGCTCATTTTTCGACCCTGCCTTCGACACGCTCCGCCGGAGCCTCGATGAATTATATCGAACGGAAATATAACGAAAAAGTTGCGTTTGTCGTTGGATAAGGGGATTCGAGTGTTGCTCTGGTTTTTCAATATTTATTATGAATTTTCTGTTTGTCTCAGTTTCTTGTTCCTATTCTCTTTCTATTTGTCGAATTTCTTGTTTTATTATATTCTTTCCTTCTCTGTTCTATCTTCTATTTTGTTTCTCTACTCACTTTCCATTTTTCCTGTCTGTGTTCCATTTACCACGCTTTCCATTTTGTTCTCCTTTTCTGTTTCCTCTATTCATTCATTTCTTCCATTCTCTACTTATCTTCCGTAATAATGTTCCTATATCTTAATCGCAAAATGAAGAAAATATTCTATAAGAAACTCCAAGAAGCTGTACAAAACTACACTTTACATCCGCTTGTAGAATATCGCAGGCCGTTCCATCGGTAAATTGAACTTTGAGAATGTCAATGGTACATTAGTCACTGCTGCGAAGATTTCGATGTTCACATCTTAAACGGACATTGTTCACGGAGCGATAAATACGCGTGGCAATTGAATGGCTCGATTTCATGACGCGTCAACGGAGAGATTTCCGTCACCCGGCGCGATAATGGTCTCCCGATGCTTTCACTTAACAAGCTGCGCGCAACGACAAATATGTATTTCCCGACGTTATTTATGGAGGGGCCGACAAGGTGTACGCGGCTCACCTTCGTTCAAGTGCGGGGACCGGAAGAGCACGGTGACGTTGCGCGACGTTCACCGTGAAGACACGTGTGTAGCGCGAAGCAAACATTTCAAACGAGGCAAGCAAGACGTGTCGTCCCGTTTCCCTTGTCGGAACGTCGGACCGGTTGCGGGGAGTGGAGTAAAATTGTAGCAGTGAAAGAGAACGAAGGGGAGTCGGATGAATAACGAGGAGATGGTAGAAAGTGGGGGAAAGAGGAGGAACGATGAGAACACGAGGAGAATGAGGGAGAATTAAAGAACGATAGTAGAGAGAAGGAAATAGAAAGAGGAGAACGAAGGGGAGTTGAATGAATAAAATTGTAGCAGTGAAAGAGCAGAACGAAAGGGAGTGAAATGAATAATGAGGGGATGGTAGAAATTGGGGGAAAGAGGAGGAACGATGTGAACGCGAAAAAAATGAGGGAAAATTAAAGAACGATGGTAGAGAGAAGAAAATAGAAAGAGGAGAACAAAGGGGAGTTGAATGAATAAAATTGTAGCAGTGAAAAAGCAGAACGAAAGGGACTGAAATGAATAATGAGGGGATGGTAGAAATTGGGGGAAAGAGGAGGAACGATGTGAACGCGAAAAAAATGAGGGAGAATTAAAGAACGATGGTAGAGAGAAGAAGAAAATAGAAAGAAAGAAGAGGAACGAGACAACCACGAAGAAAATGAAGGGGAAATCAGTGACCAACGCTAATTAGAGGAAGTCGATGTAAAAGAAGATTATTAGTGACGAGAATCTATAACGGGAACATTATCGAGGCTAAGATGGAGTAGCAAAAGTATAACGACGGCGACAAAACAACAAGGAGAAGAAAAGAAAGTAATAGAACAACAGTATCAATAACAAGAACAAGAACAACAGTATTGATATCAAGAACAAGAACAGCAGAGAATATCCGTTAAAACGGGGAGATATTCAAAAGAATAGTCAACGCTTTAGGAAGCGCGTAGAGAAGAACAGTAACAAAGACAACAGCAAAAACAACAGCAATGGAGGAAGGCAGAAGATAGAAAGCTGATCATCGTCGGCAAGAGAAGGTTTACGTAACTCGCGTCAACGCTAATAGGAAGCGCGTAGAGAAGAACAATAACAAAGACAATAACAAAGGCAACAACAGAGACAACAACAGAGACAACAACAATGGAGGAAGGCAGAAGATAGAAAGCTGATCATCGTCGGCAAGAGAATGTTACGTAACTCGCGTCAGCGCTGAAAGGAAGCGCGTAGAGAAGAACAACAACAAAGACAACAACAGAGGCAACAACAATGGAAGAAGGCAGAAGATAGAAAGCTGATCATGATCGGCAAGAGAAGGTTTACGTAACTCGCGTGGGACAGTTCCCGACTGTGTCAGACGCAGGCAGGAAATAAGGCGAATCCATCGTGACACGCAAATTTTATGCGTGTTTCAGCGTGACAGACTGAAACGCCGCAGCCGCTGCCATTGTAGCCGGCAGGAGAACGATTCCAGGTACGACGCAAATTAATTACCGGCCCTGAAGATCGGCCGAAAGATGTTCATTGACGTCATTCCGCGATGCGGACGGTCCCTGATTTTTGTTTTCTCCTTTTATCCGCTCATGTTCTATTCATGAACATTAAAATTGCGCTGTTTCTCCGTCGTGTCAACGACGCGATAACCCGCTGCATAAATAAACAAATAACGCGACGCGGAGAAAACGAATACGAGCAACGACTCGATGAGCGAGCAGTCGTCGAGATCGCGATCGCCCGAGACACGGTCGACAACGTGAATCTTTGCGTTGAATTACGGCGAGGCACAAATAAATGTTTGCGCAAATGTTTACACTCATTTTCCCCGTCCTCGCCGGGGACTTTGCAATGCTAATGACCGGTTCTTGCCACATGCCGTTAATTTCGAGTTACAACGATGACGCGATTATTCATCCTCCGCTGGATCTTCGGACCCTGATTCACGATTTCGAAATTACGTGTCGAGTATTATCGTCGGATACCATTATGAATACTTAATCGAATACAATAAATCCTCTGTATTCGGATACTGATAAATCGAGTCTGCCGCGGCTCTCGATGAATCATTTCATAAATTACAGTATAGAGATGTCGTTTCTCCGAGTACGGATTTATGTCCTCGTTTGTTAAACGAAAATTAATTGAATATTAACATTCCCTGGGAAAAAGTGAGTCGATGAAACGCGGTTTTCAGTTTCGAAGGACGACCGGTCGCGAGATGGACGAGGAACGAAATCGAAGCTCGAAGGGCGAGAATGTTAAGAAAAAAGCTGGAATTATTGATAAGTATAAGCAGCGAGTCGTATTCGTCGGATCGCGCGACAGATTTTTCGTGTTGTCCGAGGGAAGGACAATCGATCACGGTCGAGTCGCGGCGAAAAAGGATCAAGGACTTGATTGAAAATAGTAATTAGCCGCGGGGAAACGTGAAAGAAGAGCGCAACGTAAACTCTTTTAGCCGTGCAACTTTTCCGGTCGTGTTTGTCGGCCACTTAACGGACGCCCGGGTTATTTAACACTAGGTTTACCGATATTTTTATATACCTACGTATCTCCGCTGAAATGGGTCAATTAGACGTATGGACGAAATTACACGTTTTCTTTGAGAAACGATATAATTGTACACAGAGATCTCACAGATGGAACTGTGAGATGTAAAAGTCGGTGCGAGTGGAAAAAAGGCGAACGGTTTCTGTAATTTCCGTTGTGCAGTTCGAAATGGGTCAAATGCTCCGCCCGGTATTTTGTGTTTCGATTCCAACGTTATGTAAATACAGAGGAATTGATTTGTGCAAAATGTTTATTTTTCAGATGAAAATCATTTTTTCTAGTGGGAACTTCGTTATGGGAATTATTGAATTTTTGAGTTTTGTCGGGCGAACTGTGCGACGTGGCTTTTGATGGATTTGTTATAAACAATTCGGAGAATGTGAATGTTCCGAATAAAGTGCAAGAGAAAGTTTTAACATCAAAAGACAAATAGCTTTGTCTTCCAAGGACGAGTGAATGTTTGAACAAAGAAGGTCAATAGAGATTTCTACACGCTCTGCCTTCCGACCTTCCGCCATTTTGAATGATCATGTAATTCGAAGAAAGCTACGGGTAGCTTTAATTCGACTGCAGGTACATTCTAATTATTGTTGTGACTATTAATTATTGAACTGCATTCTGTGTTCATAGTAATTACAAGCTTCGAATTGAAATCATCATTGCAAATGAGCTGAATGTGCCATTTCAAAAGGTAAGAAGTCAAGCTGGTGAATCCATTAAAACTCTAATTGCCTAGGAATCGCGGTATTAATGAAGAAAGTGTAAAATTTCGGATTTCATGTTGAGATTAAGCTGAAGTTCTATGCCAGACGATTATTCAAATTGAAAGTTAGAGAATGGAACAATTGAGGATCGTGTGATCATTTTTATACTTGAATCTTGTTACAAAAACAATGTTAATTTCTTTTACCCGTGTAAAGACAGTAAAGAATCTACTCAAGAATCTAATGAGTTTTTTAGCTAGGCGATTAATTAAGAGAAACGATTGTATCAGTTATACACCAGGGTTGTCGGCAGATTTGCTTATCGTCGAATCTCTTGTCCAACGAATCTGAAGAAACGAGTTCAAGGGTTACGAAATTTAAAAGTCGAATGTTTTCGTCATCGGCGACCTCGAGGTGCAGGTGATGCCGGGAAGGAGAAGCTGGACGGCGAGGTCAACCTGTTCCATGATCAGGGTCATTCGTATTTTTCTTTTCTTACCGTGGCACTGTCGCTGTTTCGAAAGTCAACGCGCAATCATTCGCTATTGAACAAATCCGTATCGACACTGAACCTCGAAAAGAGGGCGTTGACCTGTCCCAATGGCTGTTTCATTGATGTCCGTCGATATTGAGGGAAAAGAAGGGAATGGTAAAAAGGCTGATGCGTTTACAGAAGGTTAAACAGACATAGTTTTTTAATGATACTGAGAATTTGTGTATTGACTATTAAAGAAGTTATAGAAATTTGTGTTTGCGTTAAGTTCGATGATCCTAGGAATCCACGGAGGATCTAGATCCTTGGAATCTTAGATTCTTAGAACTTTAGATACTTAGAACTTTAGATTCTTAGAAATTTGAGACTTTGGATCTTTGAAAGTTTAGACTTTTAGATTCTTAGATTCTTAGATTCTTAAATTCAAATACTCATAGATTCATAAGTCCTAAATTTATAGATCTCTAGTTTCAGGATTAACTCAGTTACTTAGATTCTTAGATTCTTAGATTCTTGAATTCAAAGACTCATAGATTCATAAGTCCCAAAATTTATGGATCTCTAGTTTCAGCATTAACTCAGTTACTTAGATAGACTCTTAGATTCTTAGAACTTTAGATTCTTAGTACTTTAAATTCTTAGAAACTTGAGACTTTGGATCTTTGAAAGTTTAAACTTTTAGATTCTTAGATCCTTAAATTCAAAGACTCATAGATTCATAAGTCCCAAAATTTATAGATCTCTAGTTTCAGCATTAACTCAGTTACTTAGATAGACTCTTAGATTCTTAGAACTTTAGATTCTTAGAACTTTAAATTCTTAGAACTTTAAATTCTTATAACCTTGAGGCTTCGGATCTTTGAAAGTTTAGACTTTTAGATTCTTAGATTCTTAGATCCTTAAATTCAAACATTCATAAATTCATAAGTCCCGAAACTTATAGATCTCTAGTTTCAGGATTAACTCAGTTACTTAGATAGACTCTTAGGTTCTATTTAATATGTATAACACAAGAATCAATTAAAGTCTGAACAGATACTCTTGGAGTTTCTATAGCGAAATTTCCAAAAGTCAATTGAAGTGCTCGGTGGTTTGTGTTAAAAAAACAGCAAAAAAGCAAAAGCTATGGAAGCTACCTCGAAGTTACCTGAAAAGAGCAAACAAATAAAGAGGACTGCCGAAGAACTGAATGCACCGCATGTGGAAGAGGATCCAGCGGAGTTTCCAGCGCAATTAGCGTTTACGATAAGGGCGGGATTAACTTGGCGCTGGAAATATGTTATCGAGGTATTGCACGGGGGCGCATCGACCCGCCGTCACAATTGGCAATCGACCAACGAGGCTTCTGGCCGGGGGAAAAGGGTTGCGGCCGGCTTACGAGGAACGTTGCGCCATTCGGATGTTAAAACGGTTAAAGGAGGGACACGTGCCAGCGCGGGGGACTCGCGGTTCTCGATCGGCTGCCGATCGACGGCTTCGCGACACTCGCGTAATCCGACGTCGCAACAGGCGGCCTTTGTTGAATAATTCGCGGCCGGGTGACAGCTGACACACGATACCGTTTGATGTCGTATCGGGGCACGTTTTTCATTTTCTGTTCTACCGAGGCGGCTACTGATGGAATGGGAAACGCGTTTCAACAGATTATCGCTTGGATTGATGTGTCGCTTACACGATCGTGACGCGAACTTCAATTTACAGATGAGAATTCGCATCGATGATCGACGCTTCGAGCGGAAGTATATTAAATGACTGATTATGATTAACTCTCTGTCACTTGCGAGGATAAAAGGAGTGATTGAAATGTTATTGTTTTTGCTTATAGGGATCAAATTTTGAAAGCTTGAGAAATCTTTTGGAAATGCAATATGAAACAATCAAAAAATTTCAGTAGAAAGATCAAATGCGACTCAAAGTCACTTACGAGAATAAAAGGAATGATTGAAATGTTATTGTTTTTGATTATAGGGCCAAAATTTTAAAAGCTCAAGAAATCTTTTGGAAATGCAGTATGAAATAATGAAAAAATTTGAGTAAGAAGTTCAAATGTGACTGAAAGTCACTTATGAGAATAAAAGGAATGATCAAAATGTTACTGTTTTTGATTATAGAACCCAAATTTTGAAAGCCCGAAGAAACTTTTGGAAATGCAATATGAATTAATGAAAAACTTTCGGTAAAAAATTCAAATGTCGCTGAAAGTCGCATCGTGGTCCGATTAGGGTTAAGTAAATGTTCGATAATGAGGTGTTTGGTTGGTTGCTCGGTTGCAAGGGTACGAGGAATTGAGAGGCGAAGGAAATGTCGGTTGTAGGTTCCGTTTTTTCACATGGTTGAGAGTTTTTTTCGGAAATTCTTTGTGCGGTTCGTCGTAAATTCGTGGAGAGCGGCGCGGAAGGGCAATGTTTAATTATGACTCTGACAAAGAGGACGATGAGACAGATGGAACACGTGTTTTATATGTTCCCAGCAAAAAAGTGTCACTTTTTCGTCACCGCTGGCAACGCATTCGCAGTCGCTGACGCAATGTTACGTGTTTTTGTAAGGTGTAACAGCCAGCCTCTGACGTAACGTTACGTTAATCTATGATATAGCAAAACGGTCTAAGGAAACACGGCTGGTTAACCGTCCTTGTGTAGAAATCTTGGTTAGGCGAGCTATTTTCCCTTTTCAATCTCTTTTCCTTTCGATATGATCTAATCGACATTACCCAATTATTATTCGAATCTACCGCAAACGTGCAAGAATTCGGTTGGATCAAAATTGCTTAACGATCGCTTCAACCCTTTGGATATTTCTTACTAGATATATTTAACGTTCCTTTACGAAGAGAAGACGATGTTCTCTGAGGCTAAATAATATTTTTATATAGTTTTATGTAGTTTTATATAGTCTTATGTGGCTTTATATTGTTTTAAATAGTTTTATGTAGGTTTATGTGGTTTCATATAGTTTTATATGTTTCACGTATCGAGGCATTATACGAAGTTTAACGTTAAATATCACATTCTATAGTTTTACCGTATCAAATCAAGTGACTGAGAGTCACCTCTCAAGTGCAAAGGGTTAAAAAGTGATAATGCAGCGAGATATCACGAAAAGGAAACTAAAAATATTGAAAATTTAGAAAATATTCTCATCTTTGTCCGTCGATGAAAGCTTATAGCAATCAGGCTCGTAATTCCGTCCGAAAAACATCCAATATAACGAAAGCGAAGAAACTACCTGCACGGGAAAGCGTGAAGTTTCATTTTATAAATAGAAGCGCCCGCCTGTGCATTCGTTCTTGAATGAAAGCAACTATACAACTATTTTCCCGCGGGCAGCGTCATTTGACTTTCATTCGCTCATTACGTAAACACTGCGCGCAGCCCATTATCTTTGTACATGCAATGGCACTTTCCGACATGATTCCCGACACCTGTCCGCCCCATAAAAGTAAATCCGAGCGCTGCATTCAATTCACGCCCGTAGATGCACCGGTTCACCAATTATTCCACGCTTTACACGTAACTATTACTCCTCGACCTAGTATAATCTCTTCGAAACTGACTATTAAATTCCCTTATGTAATCGTCAGAATCAACGTGATACAATTCATTCCACGGAAGAGCAGAAAGAACAATTAAATGTTCATAAATATAACAACGTAAAGCTACACTCATGGATGTCAAAAACTGGCGAAGAATTAAAACAGAATAACTCCTTTTGTCGAACGGAACTGCTCGTAAAAACGAAATGAACTCCTCGTCACCTAAAATCCAACTTGCAGGTCAAACATTGAGTAACAGCGCGTCAAATCGAATCAGACCACTCATTGCGCGAAGAACAAGTGTTGCAACATTTCATCGTTAATTATCCTGGAATTAGAGCAAAGAAATTCTCGCGGTTACGCAATGACCAGGCCCGCCGGTTTTCTGTATCGACGGCCAGCGGTTTCGTAACGGAGTCGGAACCCCGCCGTTTCCGTCCCCGACAATAATAATAATAATAATTTCCGTGTCCTCTGTTTACAGTTAACGATCGCCGGAGTACGGTTCCGCCAGATTTCCGTGGCCACGATCGATCGCTGGCTCCGCGCGCAACTGGAAGTCGACCAAACGACTGCCCGCCCCCCCTTTTGTCCCTTTTATCGCCGGGGAACGGGGGGACGGGGCGAATTTATTCGATCAACCCGGCGCGCGAGCTCGTTCCCCTTCGAACGGGACGAGAACCAGAAAGAAAGTCGGTAAAAACATCGATGGACGGACGAGAAGGACGCCGCTAACGCGGCTGTTAGGCGGCCGGGTATTTAAATTCGGTAATTGGGTAATTAGGTCGGGAGTAATGGGCGGACTAGCTGAGATAAAGAGGCCAGCGAGTCGGACGCGAAAATCCACTGGGTTTTAAAGGGGAACAATGTCTCCGGGGGACGGAGGTTCGGCTTTTTGCCGGACGCCCGGCGGACTCGCCATTTTGTCGGGGCGCATCATGGCGGGGGAGCCGCGGGACCGTCTCGATGGAAATCTCGGAGATTCACGTCGAAAGTTGAACGAAAGTGAATCCGGGTGAAGGGAAAATTGATGTGAACAGATAAAAAGAGCAGGAAAAGAAGTCGAAAGTTGCGGATTCTCGAGAATAAGGTTCACTGATGCGAAACCGAACCTAAAACGGGGAGAAAGAGAGAGTGGAAGATTTGTTGAGAAGATTTTAGACACTGTTGTCTATTTATACTCGAGTGTTTACCTATTATTATTGACATATATATGTTTGGAGAATAGTAAATTGTCTTTAGATAGAACAAAAGAGCTCATTATTTCCCATTGACCATCAATAGTCAGCTGATATTCCAGCTGCAGCGTTATAAACTTCAATCCAATCATTCGCCGGGCTCGCTCGATGAAAGAAAGGCTCCGCTTCAACCTCTCCCGCCGGTGTCGCGTTAATTACGCGCCGCGTTAATTGAGAATGGTGTAATTTCCGAAATGACCCGGGTTTCTCGTTTCGTTGCCCCGGAACGGAAAAGGGAGCGGCGGCGCGAAAAGGGGAGGGAAAAACGGTGCGGAATAAAAGCGCGGAACTTACAATGGCCGGGAAGAATGCGCGATGAAAAGGCGAGCAGGGAAAGAGATGTAGTCGAAAAGATAAAAGAGAGGGACGGGAAATACGGGACAAATGGTCGGAGAGTTCATTTTGAACTCCCGGCTAACTACGTGGCCGGGGCGGGGCGGGGGAACGGATTCGTTACGTTGCGACTTTGATTGGGCTTTAAGATAACGGAGGGAAACTTGATTTTCTAGGCGGCGACGCCTGGGGGGAAGAGGGGCGCGAAATGTTTGCCGGGTAAATTACGGGGTATTATCATCGCCCGTGAGACTCGCCGAGCCGAAGACGCAAACTGGTTCGTTATCGAGTTTTCCTCTGTGAGGTCGGGGGAAAAAAGAAGACTCCTCGCTACCCCCCGACGACGGATAAGAAAGTTGTTGACGATAATTACGTTAACGTTGATCAGCGTTTAATTCACCGAGAAACGGGTATTCCGAGAGCCACGAGGAAGAACGTCGCGCGGAAAATTTCTGCGATGTCGTCCGTGGACGATCGCGGCGGCAAAAAATTCTACTATGATGAATCGACGAGTTCTAGAGCAGCGAATTGTCACTTTCGCCGTCTCCGTTGCAACATCCGTTGGCGGTGTTTACGTTTTCGACTGACACAGTTCCCTTTCATCACTGGTTTCTCGGTTATCTGTGATTTTTAAGCGAATCAACGCTCGCGGATCAAAGATAAAGCGATCGACGCTGACCCCGCTCGCGCCGGCTGCCGACGTCTCTTTCATTCAGGGACGATTTCGCGCTGCGACACGTGCATTACAATCGACTTGCCTTTGACGGAGGTTGATTAACATTTTATGGATCGCTCGGCCAATCGACTGGACACGTGCTCGTTGGGAAGAAAGAAAAATCGATGGAGAGGATTGAATTTTTTCAGCGGATAACGTCTATGAAGCTTCAGTAATTTTTTGTTCTTCGAGAGGTTTTTCAAATTGTTAGTATATCTTCGTAATTCGATTTGAAAATGGTATAGCTTCTATTACCGAATCGAAAGATGTTGCTATGGCAGAAGTAAAAAGAGGGTAGACATTATTCGAGAAGATAAACTGTTGTTGCTACCGCGATTTATGCAATTATATTCTCCAATAATTGCTTCATCTATCGCACGATGAAATATGAATGAATACAACGGACAATTAATCTTTGCTCTGTGTTTTTTTTATTACCAGGAAATACTCGACCCAGAGAAAAACTAGGTTAAGCCAGCTTTTTGCAGAGTGTTCGGTGTAAAGTAATAAAGTAATTGGAATGTATGGAGTGAGTCAAGCGTTATATCGTGCATTCTATTTAAAGGTTCGATTTGATACGATTCGAAATGTATTTTCTTTCGTTTTGGGACATGCGAATGAAGCTGTTAGTGGTAGACACGTCAAGTTTCCAATTTCGCGTTTTCAATTGAAGACAATGGAGGTACTTATTTTCTTTACTCTGTTCTCTTCTGTTTCAATCATTTAATATTTAAGTGACAAGAGCATTTAATACGATTAACATGTAATCCCTATAAAAATTGTAATAATTGATTATTGTCAGTTTTTTTAGACATTCGTCGTTCAATGAATTCGGTTAGAAACTGTATTTTGCAAAGATAAGAACCGTGATTGATAAATCACAAATAAAAAACGTTGAAACCAGTCATTTCACTGGTACGGTAGTTCCAGTTAACAAAAGAAATCCAACAAAGCCAATGAAAATCATTGAATTCGAATGAAAGGGAACGGATAGTGACATCGAATTTTTGCCAGTCCATCGACTGTTCCGATACACTTAGTACATTTCCTGTTCGTCACGAGCAGATTACTTTATCGGAATAAAAAGTCGAATCCCCGATCCGCGTGCTGTCAGCAGAATAACGCCGATCGGCTCGCGGCAAGTGTTGCGACGGTCGATTATAAATTCTAATGAACGATCCACGTTTGCGATTAACGTAACGGATACAAAAAAAAAGCCAGACGAAGTGAGATTTGCACGTGCTTCCTCATCTTACGGGCTCCTTCCGTTTTTGTCTCCTCTCTGCGTAAATACAGATCTGCCGGTCACGATTGCATCTAATTAGTGCCGCGGAAGGTAATGAGGATATTTTCGAATCGATTGAAAAAGGAAATAATTAATTAAATGACTCTTACAGGTGTCAAACGTGATCGATGACATTTAAAGGATTCTTCGATGGAAATAGATGATAATGTAATTAATGGCACTAATACGAATATCAAATGTGTAACGTGTAATGAAGTTTCGAGTGTTGTCTGCCACGTAAACACTCATCAAAACTACTCGAGACAGTTTTTTTCACTAACCAGGAACTGAGAAATTAAAATTCTTCTTAATAATTGCTCCAGTATCTTTCCTATATTTCATGTATCCAACAAAATTCGGTTTGTGGTGCGTCATCAAAAGAATCAATGTCCAAGTCTCTGTAAAAAATAATGTCGAATTCGGGTGACATGGCAGTCAAAGTGTTAAAGGAAAATGAAAAGGAATACAACTGATAGAAAAGTAACTAATGAAGCAATGTATCTGCAGGTTCAATTAGCGCGGAGACTGCGCGAAGAAGTTAAATCCGTGTTTGTTCTAATGGAAATGGATACTTCGGGGAACGGAGCACCTGGGAACTCGATGAAACCAATTGTCCTTGTCGACATTTTCGTAATCGTTACGGATAGTGCGACAGAGATTTTACATAGACGCTGGAATTAACACTGGAACTACCGAGCATTTAATTAATATGCAATTCCTAAACGAACTGTAACAATAGATTATTTTCAGTTTCTTCAGGCATTCGTTATAGTATTCAAATGAAATTATTTATTTTCAAGATCATTTCAATTATGGAATGCTTTTAAGATATTAATAATTGCGGAACAAAAAAATCGAAACCAATCATCTTGACTGATACGGTAGTTCCAGTTTTCAATTGTATCGTTCAATTTGGCTAGGGAAGAAAAGGGAAAGGAGAGATATCGATTTCTTCGCGAAGTAAAGAAATTTGAATTCTAGAGTATAGATAAATTAGATCCTTGACAGACAGAATTTTTAATCAAAGTTAAAATTCCAAATTCGATACTCGTAGCATAAGAATGGGACTACAGAGGTAATTACAAAATTACTACTAATTACTGCAACCGATGCCAAAAATAACACATAAGTAACGTCGAAACAAGCAACGATTAAAACCTCAAACCTTTCAAAACGATCTGTTACAAATCGAAAAGAGAATCACCAAACCCAATGACTTTATTTCATTCGATTTCACTTCATTCCCACGCTCAACGATCGGTCAATCATCGATTCTAATAAATCTCAATTCATCAAAACTTCCATATTCCTCATTCGAGGTCAATTTCCTCTCACAATATCCACGTATCCAACAAATCACTCCGATATCGTCCATCGAATACAAAAATCAAATCGATCTGCGTGGCCTGAAAAACCAAGCTGCCCTCTTACTCACGTTGTATGATCGACATGGCGACGATCTCCTCGATGCTCGTGTGCGTCGGTCGAAAAAAAAATGGAAAAAAATCCGTCCGACCGATTACTCGGATCACCCACTCGACGATTAGCTAGCACTGATCAACACGATTTTTATTTACGACAATTTACTTAGCTTATCTACTTCGTTCATCTGCTTGTCATTTACACGATTACCGAACTTCCGTTAGAAACTGACGGATTCTAAGGTCTCGAGAGTTCCGTAGTTTGAAACCCTGAGGTTCGAGAAACTCCGTTCGGCACGACAAGATGGCGGCGCGGCGATTGGTGGCGAGTGGTCCCGCCGTAGCGCGGCGACGTTCGTCCGATCGAAAAACGGACGAAAATGCGACGGGCCCGGGGCCCGCGGGCCGCTCTTATACGCTCCGGCAGGTTCACCTTTCAGGGTCGAAAAGGCGAATCTGGACACGGTTTTCCGTGAACGGCCCGGAGCGGCCGGCCGGCCGGGCTGCGTGACGCGCGCGCGCGTTATATTGTTTGCCAGCCGGATTCGGCTTTCAAAACACGCGCCAAGTGGAAACGTTCGGTCGCCGGGGGAATTGTCGAGCCGACGGGGAAAACAGCGCAATTCGAATCCACCGGTGACGGTCCAAGTTGTCTCTTTGCCGGAGAACTTTTGCGTCAGACCTTTAAAAGCGGCGGATGGAGTATGCTTGTTCCATCGATATTCTTTTTGGAACGTTGAGGTTTTTGCACGCAACGGGGGATCCTGTGAGAACCGAGGCGTCTATTTCTGGAGAATCGAAGAAATCGAAATTCCAGTTTATGGATTCTATTTGAGTTGGAGACTCGAGAAGGTGCTCGGACGAAGAGAGCGTAAGTTTTCTTAGCGCAGGAATTTTCCTCTCGAGGGACGAGCGCAACGATGCAGCTTCATCCGCGTCGGAATACCATTATCGAAAGTATAACATTTGAGATGCGTTGCGCAGTTGGAAGTATATTTAAACGTTATCGCGATGTTTCCTTGGAATTGCGCAAGCAGAATGAATAACGTTACATAAAAGAAGAGAGGCGAGCGTGCAAGCGCGGAGCGTACCCGTACGAAGTTCAGGAAACGAATATTGTTTACGAGTCCTGCGAGAAGCTGCGAAATTACGTGTCACTTCTAACGTTTCGTGTTTGCGCGACGATCGCCGGGAATTCCGCGAACGCGGAACGGAGGCTTTTCTCGGCGAGGCTGTATCGATCCGAGAACGCGAGGAGGTTCGAGTGGATTGGAACGGTTTTTCTGATTAAACAGTCGTAATGAAAAATTGACGGGCGGGATTTCCCTTTTCCGTAGGAACGATTCGATTTGATGGATTAGGAGCGGAGGAGAGTGGGGAACTCGAGAGCAGTCGTTTCGCTCGACGCCGCCTGGAATTGGGTGGCCCGATGATAGACGGAAAGGGATTAGGCGGACGAGTGGGGGATGGAGTGGCGAGGTCGAATATGCTGCCACGGGAAATTGATGTGGACGACGGGGAGCACGGGGATCCGAGATGCTTTCTAGAATTTTCGCGGCAAATGGGATAAGGGATTCGAATGTTATGTGACTCGTTTCGTTGACAAGTTGGTTCCTCGAGTCTTGGGAATGTAACTTGACGCGTGGTCATTGTCGTGGGCATTGGATGGAAGAAATTTGGTACTTTGCTTTCGAAGTTGATTCTGGGTGTTATGTAGTATGGCGTGCGTGTTGAAGGTGTATTGGAACGAGTAGTGTGTTTAGCGAATGAAGAGTTCTTGTAGATTCAGAGAATGCAGAGTACAGGGAATTCAGAGGTCTAGAGTCCAGGAAATTCGAAGAGTCCAATGGGAGGACAAAGAGGCTAAAGGACTCGAAGAAACGAAGAGACTGAAGAACTTAGAGTCCAAGGGATTCAGAGAATCTAGGGAGCCCAAGGAATTCAGAGAATCTAGGGAGTCCAAGGAATTCAAAGAATTCACCAGGAGTCCGAAGAGGCTAAAGAACTTATAGAGTCCAAGGAATTCAGAGAATCTAGGGAGCCCAAGGAATTCAGAGAATATAGAGAGTCCAAGGAATTCGAAGAATTCAACAGGAGTCCGAAGAGAATAAGAATTTATAGTGTCCAAGGAATTCAGAGAATCTAGAGAGTCCAAGGAATTCGAAGAATTCAACAGGAGTCCGAAGAGAATAAGAATTTATAGTGTCCAAGGAATTCAGAGAATCTAGGGAGTCCAAGGAATTCGAAGAATTCAATAGGAGTCCGAAGAGAGTAAGAATTTAAAGAGTCCAAGAAATTCAGAGAATCCAGGGAGTCCAAGGAGTTCAAAGAATTCAACAGGAGTCCGAAGAGACTAAAGAGCTTATGGAGTCCAAGAAATTCAGAGAATCTAGGGAGTCCAAGGAATTCAAAGAATTCAACAGGAGTTCAAAGAGACTAAAGAATTCAGAGTCCAAAGAGACTAAAGACCTGAAAGAGTCTGAAGAACCCAAAGATACTAAAGCATCCATCGAATCCGAAAAGTCCAAGAAATTAGAAGAATCCACAGAATCTAAAGAATTCGAAGAATTCACTGACTCCAAGGAATCCAGGCCACCCAGAGAATCCAACGAACTCTCAAATCCTACTGGAAGCCGGAAATCAACGTCACGATCGCGCGCAACAAGTTGAAATCTCGCACAATTACCGAAGCATCATGCACACGAAGTTCGTCGACCCGCCCCCACCCGAAGGAAAAGAGGAAACAATCGTCCGCTAAACACCGTGAAAAACGAATTAACGCGTTCACGGTCCATTGACTCACATGTGACTCATTTTCACATGTCCCGGGTCCACGCGAGGCGGCCGATGCAACAAGTCCATAGGCGATTCAACCGTTCCCCTAAAATTAAACATCGTGGATGCACCGCACGGAGAGGGAAATCGATCGTTACGAATCAGCAGCCAAACTGCGAACGCGTCGGACCGTCCCACCTTCGAACTTCACCCTTCACTCGTTCATCGAACCCGTTCACCACGACCGTTCACAGTACCAGGCGCCACTGACAGCTTCGCGCCGAAATTTTACTAAAACGCACCAAACGAAAATTCCAGAAATTTGACAAATTCTCTAACGATCCCTTATCGATATACTACACAAGGGATCATCTACATTCAACCCTTCACACAATTATCTCCCTTTGCACGAGAAAATTCGAAAAATATCAAAAATTTCCTAGCGATCTCTTCCTTCACCCTTTTACACAGTTCCCTCTCTTCTTTGCACAGAAACAAATATTCCAATAGTCTCAATGATTTTCTAGTGACAATTCCCTATGAAGAGAACATCGAAGTTCATCTTTCTTCAGCCTTCCACACAGATTTTCACTTTTTCCGATAGTATCGGAAGGTGTAGAATAGTCCACAGTAGTCCCACTCACCGGTCAGTCTCGTTGATCACGAAGAGAGGACGGTTCCCTGCGATCCCTGCGATCACCGAAGTTGCTCGATCGTTGGACGCGATGCGATCCGCGGTGTACACGACGCGTCGAGCGAAAACGAATCGTCACGCGGTAATGGATGATGCGCGGATAGGCAGACCTATCCTCTATATAAACGCGTTCAGCCACCTGCCCGTTTGAGCTCTGACCTTCCCTCCCTCGATACGATTCTCCCCACTCTGAAGATCGATGCTCGTCGGACTTAGTCAGCGGTGACGGCAACCTGGATCATCGTTATCGCTAGAACGACGAATGCATCCTGCTTCTAGGACTAATGAGCAGCGATGCACATTCGAGTCTCAACTTCGAATCGATTCGAAGATATTCGATCTTACGTTCCTCCGTATTTTGTGATTGGACATTCGTGATAAGTTCGCGGGAGTTGCATAAGTGTAAACAAGAGTTCGAATAATTGAAGAGTTCGAAGACCTGTCGATTCATTCGAGACTTTCGAAGTCTGAATTCTTCGGAACTTTCATGGTCGGTTGAATCATTCAAGATTTTTAAGTCTTAGAAATTATTCAAGACTTGTAATATTCGTCGAATCATTCAAGATTTTTAAGTCTTAGAAATTATCCAAGACTTGGAATGTTCGTCGAATCATTCGAGATTTTTAAGTCTTAGAAATTATCCAAGACTTGCATTCGTCGAATCATTCGAGATTTTTAAGTCTTAGAAATTATCCAAGACTTGCATTCTTTGAATCATTCAAGATTTTTGAGTCTTAGAAATTATTCAAGACTTGCAATATTTATCGAATCATTCGAGATTTTTAAGTCTTAGAAATTATTCAAAACTTGTAATATTTATCGAATCATTCGAGACTTTCGATTCGAAATACTTCGGGGTCCTTCGGCTGCGCAGGACGCGAGCGATTTTTGTCGGTCACGGGATTAATGGGGCAGCCGGACCCTGTTCGCCATCGATCCTCCACCTGTCATCCCCTATGGTCACCGACGAGGGGGGAGGAGGATTGTTTGTTTATCGGAGGACACGTCGACGAGCGGGTTACCGGTGTTTATAAATAAATCGACGGTGAACTTGGAGGTAAACGGCGAGCTAGGCGTCGGTGGATCGGCGTTGGGGTTGGTCAGGGTGCGTGGTTCGTTCGCAGGGGCTGTTCACTGCGGATGAATCTAAGGTGAGTATATACTTGTAACATGGAAAGTATTTTCCGGTGATACTTGTGGATAATATTAAGAAAATTCGATTTTGTTCAGTGTACCGTTGTCAATCTTTGCATCTCTATTCGACATTCGATTCAATAATGAAATCATTGTAAAATGTACACAATAGAAATTGTGTGTAACAACGTTTTTTTTAGATTTTAAAGAAGCTGCACGTTGAGTTTCGTCAGTTTGATTAAAATTTTTACGATTTCGTAAGAAGAGTGTGAGCATGATTGTTGTGTAAAGAAAGTGTGACAGTTATAATCAGCATTAGAATTAACGGAATATTCCGCGCGTTCGCGAAGTATTTTATCGAGGACGATATAAAATCAGGGTGTTCTAAATTTTTCATTAAATATCGAATTTGAAACTATCGAGGCTGCAACGAATGCATCAAACTGTCGCTCTAATATCGGCGATGTGAATGGGCATTAGGTGTGCAAATTGGTTCGGTGGCTTTTTAAAGATGATCCGAATTTTATTTATGGATCACGGTTTCACGTGTGGATGGAATTTTATTTATGGGTCACTCGAAATTATTCTGCGAGCCCCTTTCGCGTCTGCGTTTGATTTTCATGCGACAATCGTGCGCCAGCGTTCCCTCTTTTTCACAACTGAACAACTTCGAACAACTTCGGCAACATTTAACATAATATTCCAGCGTTGTTCTCCTGTAGTCGAACTGATTAATGGTGAAAGTAAATTTACGCGGAATTCCTGTTGCGAGTCTATCTATAAAACGGTGGACTACGAAGATCCGCGGTCTGGGGGAAATTCCAATGCAACGAATTAATTTATACACTTAAGAAGATTTTTAGAACAATTAGGGGTGCATCGAAGTGTGCATTATTAGGGGATGTTCACATGAATGGAAAGTACGATATACTTAGATCATACCTAAACAAACGGTCTGATCGGCAAATTGAACACTCGGGAAAATTATTTAATATTTTAATGGCATCATTGATGTGTTATCTATCAATCTCATAACAGTTTACACTGCAACAATAATTAACAGTATACTCTCAAACTCTCAAATCCTCAAATTCTCAAATCCTCAAATTAAAGAGTTTAAAATTTTTAAAATTCGAATGTTTAAAAATTCTTTCTAACATACTACTTTACCAACCACCAATACACATCAGGAAAATCATCTAATATTTTAACGGCATCATTGATGTGTTATCTATCAATCCCATCACAGTGCTTTACACTATAACAATAATTAACAGTACACATATCGACACTTCAACCGACTTCAACGTTGCCTTCGAATTTAACCAGCATAAATACTCAATCCCCGTGAATTCAATTAAAATATCTTCTTTTATCAATCATTACGCTTCAGATCAAACATGGTTGTACGTGCCTATAATCGCGATAGTGATCAGTTATTTCGCATTATTTTAAACCGAATTAAAACAGAACAAAAATATGACAGACCACTTTCATAATCGTGAGCACTAATAAGCCTAGGAGTTTTCCCTTCGTTCAATAAATTATTAATGAGAAAGTAAGTAATTGTATGGACAGCAGTTGACAAATAAATCCCAGCGAAAGCGGTTAACGCGATACGAAACCAATGTCGAGCGCTTCCAATTAACAGGCGCGTAAAAGGCGTATGGTACGCTCCGACTAATTTGCGCTTAATAATCTTCGGTTTATTCGCGCGATTACGGGGAGATGGACGATTAATGGCGCGCAGCGCGGGCGTAATTGCGGAATATTTCTCGCGCGCCGCGCGGCGTGATTCGCGGCAGAATTTCATTTAACCCGCGCGCGGTCCGGCGCGTGCAATAAAAAGAACGGGAGCGGCGCGGACGTCGGCGCGAAAATACGCGAAAGAATAAAGAACCGGCGAAGGACATCCGGCTGTCGTCCTTTGGACTGATTACCCGTCGGCCAGGTGGACGCGGAACAGCGCGCGAAACGTCGCGGCGCGATGTAAAGTCCAATTCGCGGCATTTATGGATCACGAAACCTCTGATCCAACGGATCATTTGACCTGTACCATAAATTTTCCGCGCCACCAACTTCTGCACGAGCAGCTGTCAACAAGGAACGCACCGACGTTTGAAAAACACTCGAACAATTTGCCCTTCGAGCAACAATTCCCGGCAGAAAAACGAGGTTACCCATACAACCGAGCTTGGATTTATGCACAATCGCAGCTAACGTACGCGATCTTGATGATTATAGTAACAACAACATAAATCGTAACGACAAACAGTATAACATAAAGTAGCGCAGTGAATAATATTATCTTTTTCCGCGGGAGCAGTGGTTCTCAACCTGCGCCGTGTTGAATTGTCGGGCGCTGGATATCGAGTTAACGCTGAGTTCTTTGATAATTTATAATATTGGAACGGTTATCCGAAAGATTATAGATTTAGAGGGTATGTTAATTAATACTAGACAAAACTGCTAGAAATTAATGTGATTTACAGTTGTAGAAGTTATCGTTTCACAGGAAGCAGACAGAACTAGATAAATCTATGAGCGGTTTAGTAAGTAGAATGAAAGTAGTGTTAATAATTGAAATAATTGTTATTTTGACGATTGAATCTTTCGATTGCAATGCCTCCAAAAGTTTTCGAAATAGTCGAGGATAGGAAATTCAGAAAACCACGCGTGAGCCGCGCAGCCAGCAAATCGCATTTGCATTCGCCGCTCGTGTCGTCGTAAAACGGAAAGATAAACGTTTTCTCGTTACTGACGTAGGAACAGTAGTTTTCCTCTAGTGCCCAAGGATACGAGCCGTGAATAACGATCGGCCGAGTTTTCCAAAATTTTCCATTGCTCGCGAAACGATCGTCGCGGCCCGCCGATCGGGAGAAAAGAAAATGGCGGCGCTGCGACAGCGAAAAAACGTGGGAATTTCGAAATGTTCTCTTTTCCCGTCGCGGTGTTTTCTATTTTAACCGGCGATCGGCCGACGGAATTGTCGATTAATCCGCCGAGACCGAGAAAGTCCGAATCACTGAGCTGAAGTCGAGTTTTATTATCATCTTAACAGCCGGATGCGTGATTTCTCCGAGCTAATACCTCAACGCCACTCCCGCGTCGTTATTCAAGTTCACAATACCGCCGTTTTTTCGATCGACGATCGGTGATACCGATTTTCTTGCTGCTATCACATCGATTAGGACGTTTTTCAGGCGTTTAATACTTTAATCAACGAGCAGATTTACTAATGACGGTTTTCACCCGTAATTTATGCATGTTCTACCGTCTATACCGTCGAGGAAGCCAGTAAATCATTAGTGGATTATTATCTTCCACAGAAATAAACCTTCTAACGAGCAATTAAGAAGCATTAATAATCATTTGCTAAACCAAAGCGTATTATATCACACGTTCCGAAGAAATCGAAAATTTCTGAAAAACGAACGAAACTTTGATCGAACTTTCCGCGATTTCAACGAAATTCGACGTGGCAATCAATTAATCCTGCCTCGAACTAACGAACGACGATTATCAGTCTGATATTTACTCGAAATATTCTTCGAGTCCGACGCGTAGCTCGGAGGTTTCACGTATTAAGTGGTTTTCCTGGTCGAAAATGGAATTCCCGCGAGTTTAATAGCCGGCGGATCGAATGAAATTTCATAAATACGATCCGTGTGGATTTCAATTTGCAGTTGAATCTTTTCTTTTCCCATCATTGTGCCGCGGTGAAAGTGAAATTGGCTTTTTAATAGTGTATTTATATAATCCGGCGTATACCGTGCTGATTGCGTCACCGCGCGCATGTGGAATTGCACAGCATCGATGAATCTTTTTGCGAGGAACCGATCCTCCGCGGGACCCGGCTTCTTTAATTACATTCAATCGCGCGACTGTTGTGTCGCGGTAACGCGTTCCGCGCGCCGGAACGGCACTGGTTTCACAGCCGAGCCGTAGAAAGGGAAATCATGGAATTTTTCTAACCGCCGGATCGCCGACACACGGACCGCGCACGGGCGTAGTGTCGCGAGCATACAGGAAGTAAGAGTTTCCCTTTCTTCGACCTAGTAAAAGGTGATCGATGAACCATTCACCCGGCAGATTCCGTTCGATAACGCGATCGCGATTGTGCCCGCCACTTTTCACCCTATCACGCGACATTTCACCGCGTTCTTTCCTTTCCAGACGCCGCGGAACTGGTCGAAGAATCTTGTCGCGTGGCCTGAACAATTTTTGAGACTAGTCGCGTTTTATTTCATTGAATTTCCTCGGACTGCGTCGCTGACCGTTCTGCTCGGCAACTTTCCACTGCCCTGTGTGGAGGACCTATCGTTTACAAGTCGGATTGGCTTGTAATATTTATCGTAGTAATGGTAAGTAAATTGCTACGTCGGAGAGAAATAGCGAGTAAACTTTGTGGCCATTTGTTTGTGGTGAATGGAACTTGGAATTCCAAATGGGGAAAGGAAAGTAGTTGAGAAGAGAGGTAGAAATTTTGTATCGAAGATTTCTTTAAGTATTTTTTTTAATTAAGAAATTTGGAGTTTGAAGATTTGAAGATTGGCAGACTCGAAGACTCGAAGACTCGAAAATTGTCAAATTCTCAAATTCTCAAACTCCCAAGCTCTCAAATTTTCAAATTCTCAAATTCTCAAATTCTCAAATTCTCAAATTCTCAAATTCTTAAATTTAAGAGCGTAAAAGTTTAACCCTTTTCACTCTGTTGTCGTCACTGCGGCGACATTGTAAGATAAGTTTATAACTTCGTTTTTAGACAAACGTAACTTTAAAACGTACACGCGCTTTTTTAATGACAAAGCAGGGTCTTAAATCTTTTACAGCGGCACGCTCGTAGCTGATAGCTCACATTAAAACTGTTTCGTATTTGCTGAAAGGTTACATTAAAAATTGTTCGGAGTGCAAACGTAAAAAATTCTTTCCAACATACTACTTTACCAACCAACATCTTTTCTTTCAAGAAGACCATTAAACACCGATCACGATTCCCCGAGTTCAATTAGAATTCTCCAGTTCCACGAGTGAATCACGATCCAGAGAATCCATATTCCGCGGAAGAGGGCTCCGAGGATCCAAGAAGCAAGAAGCGAGACTCACGAGGACACTCCGGTGACCTAATCCGATCCCGGTTAGACGGAGGAGGACGACGACTCGGTTGACTCTGGGTTAAGCGGTTGTGCCGCAGCGGCTCTGCAACTTTCTCGACTCCTCCGATCTCTGTGCGAACACGGAAGGAGCCTGAAACCGGCCCAGTGGGTTCTCGGGTGGTCGCAGTGCACGCAGGATCGCGGCGGTGTTTGGACCGCGACTCGTCCTTGACGGATCAGCCTGTTTGAGGACCAGCCAAAGAGGACCAAGGTGAGTACCCAAGGCGACATCGTCAGAATTTCTGCTCGCTGTCCTGGATATTTGGTTGCGCCTCTGGTGTACGGTTCCTTTCGCGCTTGCCCGACCCCCTCAATTTAATCCTTAGCAGTCTTATGTCGAATCAGACTCGACATTCTATTTTATTGCAACCTCTGCCTGTTTTAACCATTTTTTCTGTATTTATTTGTAGTATCTCAATTGTACCATTTAAAGGTAACATTTCAATGACTCCCAAATACTGAATAAATAAATAGAGGAAAATTATAATTTTCTTACTATGTTCTTTAAGAAATAAATCGAAGTAAATTCATTCGAATAAATGTTGTTTTTTGATATTTTGATGGGAAAAATGCAACTCGAATTCTGGTGACATGGCAGTGACTACCGAGCATTTAATATGATTAATATGCAATTCCTATAAAAACTGTAACAATAGATTATTTTCAGTTCCTTCAGACATTCATTATAGTACTCAAATGAAACTATTTATTTTCAAAATCATTTCGAATATTCAACGCTTCGAATATATCGATAATTGCTAAACAAAAAAATCGAAATTTCAATGGTGTATCATATGGAGAATCATAATGGTGTAAAGCATACGTTGACACTACTAAATTAACATAATTCATTCTCTCTAGAACTGGCAGTCTTTGTTTCAAAAATGGAATTTCTGTAACCTTCAGTAATTAAGATGAAATATAATTTCCTGAGAGATTTGCAACATGTGACTGACAACATTATGATACTTAATAATCCAGATGAAGATACTGACGCGACGACAACCGGTTTTTATGTTAATTTTGATAAAATATAGCCGTTTCCTACTTTTGTGTGAATCGTTTATGTTCCAAGGAGAGATTTGATTAAGCAATGATTGATGGTAACTCGTACCGCAGCTATAATTACTCAGATTGCTGGTTACACATATCGTTAGCACTATGCAGTGTTATAAATAGACACCTCGGTTCAGATCGAAACGTGAATTTATTTGAATTTGTTTATGTTCACGTCCAAGAAATTGCTGTCATTTATATGCAAGAAGTGAAGTTCGAATGTTTAAGTCTTAATCAGAGTAATGAACGAGCATTTAAGAAGAGAATAAATGTGTCCACATATGTGAGTATCGAAAGGTCAACCTGGTAGTCAGTTTGAATCCAATGCAATGACATTGCGCAGTCCTTGGAAAATTATTCGTCATTGCTCTCAGAGAGAGAGAGCCAATGATCTATTTATATATTGTAATTTATAATTCAAATAAAGTGACCATATAAAAATAATCGATTTCTGACAAGTACACTATTTTTTTATGGTAAAATTCAAACCTGTTCGACCTGTGTTTTGACACTATGTCAAAGTTGAATTTAGAACGCGACAAGCGTGTTTTTGTAACAGTCAGTTCGAAGTTGGAAGTTTACAGATTTGCTGGCAGCGAAGAAAAAGAAGGTTACATGCTGCGCAATGCATTAACACCTGTCATAAATGTAATAACCACGATATGAATAATCGATGATTTTCTTTGAACTTTTCTTGCGCGTCGCGGATGTTTCGATCTGCCATATTTCCTCGTTGAAGAAGTTGACCAGTTTTCAAAGAGATCCGCGGCGATTTGAATTTCAAATCGCGCGCAAGCGGAATCGTTTCACAGCCAACATTTTCCACGGTCGTTGTAGAACAAATTCTGACCGGCAAAATTCGCTCTCCGGAACAAACGGTGACTAACAGTTCAAACGCAGAGGGAATTCTAAGTGACTATTGTTTGAGTTGAGACGATCGTTTTGAGCTAGGATGTGAAGAAGATAGTGTCGAGATAATGTTTGTTCCTTTGGATTCTGCAATATGTCAGTTTTATTTTTAAGTTGTTGAATTTTTACGTTCATCTTCCGTTTTAAGTTTTATTATTCGTTTAATTAATTCATTAATTTCTGTTTTCTTTAACTTTCAACCTTTCTGAAATTTCTAATTATTAATTCACTAACTTCTGCTTTTCTTCAACTTTCAACTTCTTTGAGATTTCTACTTATTAATTCACTAATTTCTGTTTTTCTTCAACTTTCAACTATTCTTGAGTTCCCAATTATTCATTTATCAACTTCTATTTCTTCAGCTCCTACCTTCCCTCGAATTTCTAAATACCACTTCACCAATTCTAAATTTCATTCACTCCAGTCAAGAAACCAAATGAAAAGTATAATAACTACAAAAGTGGAAATACTATCTACAAACGTATATAGTAATTATTCCAACGAAAGTAAATATAATTCTAAAAAACGCCACTTCGAAGTATTTCGACGATATTCAAGATAATCTTCGTTGAGCATCGGCAACGTTTTGTTTCTACACTTCGAGGCACAGCACTTGCACAATGTTTCTCGGTTGAAATATTTGTTCAACGGTTATTTCATCCCACGAGTGTCTAATACGCGTCCGAAATGCCGCGAAATTGAGACCGATTACTCGCCGAATGATTACCGGTTACGTCTGGAACTCGAACGAGCGGAAAAAGCGTCGGAATTGCGGCATCGTCCGCAACGACAGAGAAAGCAGTAATCAGACGGACTTATGCTGCCCCACGGGTTGCATCAACGAACGTAACAAAAGATTACCGCACGCACCAGCTCCCGCTGGCTAACGTACGAATCGCGTGTCCTTCGCGTCGCGCACGATCAATGGGGAGTTATGAAATATCGTGAAAACCAAGAATCACTGCGATCGTTTCAATTCTCCCTGTGACAACAGCAGTATGAAATTATTTATTCATAGAAGATTCAGATCTAATAAGACATACTGTAAAATACACACGTATAAAAAAATCAAATATTTCAACAGGCATTTCAAACATTCGAATATTGAAAGTTTCAAGTAAATTTTCGAACATAAATGTACATTCTAAAATTTCTTAATAAATTCAAAAATTGTCTAATTTACCTAAAGCGATTTGAATTCAGTGGAATTCTAAGAAACCGAGAAATCTAATAAAAATCGATGGAGATATTAAGATCTCCAATGAAATGTATCTTCTTCACCTGTGAGGATATAATCAAAGATATTTAATATAAATTTTATATAAAATTCACTGAATCGTTCCGAGTGATTGTTAATTGAGTTTCACGGTTCTAGATCGGTGGAATCATTAACACATTGCGTACTGGTAACGAGAAATCTCGTTTTTATATAAAGACTCTTAGTTATACAACTTCGATAATTACCGCAGCATTTAAGGAAATATTAAATCTGATTAGAATTAATCGCCCATTTAAAATACATTATATAACAATATGATACCAGAGTTTTTTGATAGATAGTGATATAAGTGGATCTCACTGGAAATCCGCACAATTTAATTCCCTGATAATTAGCCGGTACGCGATGCGTTAACCCTTTGCACTCGAAAGGTCAAGTCACCACTTGATTTGATACAGCAAAACCATGAACTTGAATATTTACTATTTTAAATGAAACTTTGTATTGCAATGTGAAATATCTAAATAAAATAGCTTCGTTGCTTAATTTATCTGTGAATTATTAAATTAGTCTCAAACAATTTTATCTCATCAGAAAATGTTCAAATACTGAAAAACTTCCGAGTGCAAAAGGGTTAATCCTTTCGCTGGAAATATTTAACGGTTTGTAACTATACAAAGACAATATTTTTTAAAACAAACTCAAAGAAAAATCACAAGTAAATTGAGAGACAAAGCTTTTTTACCCAAATATTTCATACACCGATATATTATGCACAGTTCAATATTAACCCTTTGCACTCGAGAGGTGACTCTCGAAACGAAGAATAATTACATGTTTGTCTCAAAAAATAAATAATCCACCGTTGAAAAAGTTAGCACCATCAAGACTCCCAAGATGACGTGTATACTCGTCGAACACAGTTAACCGGTTAAATATCAAATTTTATAGTTACACTGCATCGAATCGAGTGGCGACTGAGAGTCACCTCTCGAGTGCGAAGGGTTAATAACTGTTCAACGTGAAACGTTCGAATCTGTTCGCGTTGGTTCTCGAATACGGCGCAAATTGGATCGTCCTTGCACCGTCGATGGACCTTATTAATTGCGAACGGCGGGCGCGCGTAGCGAATCGCGGAAACTCGCTGAAAGAAGCGCTCCCGTTCCGCTCGCGTCGAGATTCTCGTTCGCGTTTTACTTTCTCGCTCGGCGAGCACGTGCGACGCGAGCCGCCGCCGTTCCCACCCACAACAAAAGTCGCGTACGGCGCGCTCGTTAGCGAAAGCATCGAGCCGTGGATGCAACAGGATGACCATGACACATTTCGCAACGCGGCGATGTCTTTGGTAACGCGCTCGCCGCGATCCGCGACGGTGTCCGCAGTTTATGTATCATTTTACCGTTCGATAATGGGCTACTAATTATAGAACGGACTTCGATTCGAATGGAATTCGATGGCCGAACGTCTCGCATCTGTGCTAATTGCTCGCGTTACATACTAGGGCGGACGGTTGCAGTCGCTTTGGGAATCTTTCAGTGGACAGCGAAACGCTCGAAGCTTTTCGGGCGTTTGTAGTTGGGATTGTCGGAGAAAATTGTGTAATTGATACAATCCGAGAATTTTGAAGGTTTTTATTATTTTATTATATTTGGGAATCCTTCTTAGTGGACAGTGAAACGCTCGAAGTTTTTCGAAGATATTAGAATAAATGAAAAATGTGTTCAATAGTATATATCAAATTTAGTTTAGTTCTTGTACTGTGTTAGAGTAACGGAAAAAATACTTTCCAATGATTATGGATGCTAATTAATTCTAGAAATTTCGAGAGTTCGGCTTAGACGATGAATAACAGTAGAGTTATGTCTAAAACAATGGATACTCGTTCTTTTAAAAATCGCCAATGTTCATCGTGTGTTTCGCAAGAGTTCACTTTCGATCGTTTTTATTCGCATTTCATTTCTGTAGTTACGTCCGACGTTATTGTTCTTTCCCCGATCGCCGCTAATAAGATCGTTATGCATATGAGTACTGCTAATTAGCCGAGTAGTTGCTGTTTCTCCAGGGAAACGAATCGTTTCAATTAATTCCAACGATGGAGTACTAACGAGTGTGTGGCTAGAAATAATAGTAACTCCTATTTCTGAGTTATAGACGATAAGAAGCTCTTGCGAGATATCTTTTAATATTAATATTACAATTGTTAATATTAATATTAATAATCAGTAACTTATATAATCAATAACAGTGCATTACCAGTATTGTGAGTATATAGTGTCATTATCTCTTGTGAGATATCTTTTAATATTAACATTACAATTATTAATATTAATATTAATAATCAGTAATTTATATTATTAATAACAGTGCATTATCAATATCTAATTAATATAACTGCATCGAAAGCTTTCCCATTATTACCATTGCAATTACCAATATCAATAATTAGAAATAATGAATATCATTAATAACCTAGTAACAATACCATTTAATTCATTCAGAATCACCAAAGCCTTTTCTATCATTACTATTGCAACTACCGCTATCACTAATTATAAATAATGAATATCATTAATAACCTAGTAACATTACTATTTAATTCATTGAAAAACATCTCGCAACATTTTTCTCGCAACTCGAAAAATAGAAGTCAGACCAATTTCGAGAGACTGAAGCGAGGATTAACGATACCAGTGAACGCTTCAATCAGCTGACCTTGAAAATATTCCTCGGGTGTCGGCTAATTAATGCATTTATGCAGCCGCCGGTCTGTTTATGTCCAGCCCACGAAACTTTCTCCATTAGCGCCGCGCCCGCGGAACCGTCCGTGCAGTTTCTTCTCCGCAGGACTTTGATGGCCACTTCGACGGATCTAAACAGCCACTCCGCTCGGTCTACACAGCTCGTTCTACACTTCGACGTCCGATGGAAACGCGAGCGCGAGGCCTTTAAACGGACACATAATCACCGCGAATGTCCATAAAGTCAGTTTAACACCCGTCTCATTGAAATTTATAAGAAACCGCTAAATCTCCCGAGGCTCAGCTCCTCGAACCACTCGCACTCTCCGATAGGTGAAAACCCGAGAAGAATTGTTAATCACCATATAAATTCCAAGGAGAAACTCCGAAATTAATCATTCTCCCGTCAATAAAATGTACAAAATCCCAACCACTAAATGATGACAGATTATTCCCAAGAATTCCTCTCCACGAAATGTCAAAATTCTCAAGACACCGAAATGTCAAGATGAAACTCACTAATAGAAAAAATTCAACCAAAATGCCACTGCAGCATCAATCGTCGTACAAATAAACAGCTCAAACGAGTTTCAGGATACAGACTAACCGGTGAATCGGTGGAAAGGTTTCATCGATCATCAGCGTTAGCGAATCGCGACAGCTGTCCATCTTCGATTCAGACTCGACGATCGTGAAACCTACTCGCTCTATCGACGTGTATCGGATGCACGTCTGTTATTTATGTTTCGCAATCTGTTGACGAGGTTGTGTCGACGATCTTTGCGCGACCGGTCGACGAAAGGGCATCGCTGACCCTGGCAAAACTTCAGCCGATTCGACGATCGTGAAACCTACTCGCTCGAACGCAGGCGAGCGCTCCAATCGAGGCGTGTATCGAATTTACGTCTGTTATTTCGGTTTCGCAACCTGTTGACGAGGTTTTGCCGACGATCCGCGAGCCTTCGTCGATCTTTGCGCGACCGGTCGACGAAAGGGCGCCGCTGACCTTGGCAAAACTTCAGCCGATTCGACGAGCGTGAAACCTACTCGCTCGAACGCAAGCGAGCGCTCCAATCGAAGCGTATATCGAATGCACGTCTATTATTTCGGTTTCGCAATCTGTTGACGAGGTTTTGCCGACGATCTTTGAGCGACCGGTCGACGAAAGGGCGCCGCTGACCCTGGGGAAAATTCAGCCGATGCTCCCAGCGTGACGTAAGGTGGCGCGAAACCGGGGCCGACTGGTAAGAGGGAAACCGCGGTGCATTTCGCTTCGATGCACCGAGGCCGGGCCCGCCGGCTGCGGCCAGTTGCATCACCGATCGGCGCCGCGTCGCTGCTCCCGTGGCCCCGCGATCGACGGGGAACTCGCGGTTTCCTTTGACCGTTGCTACGCGTTTCTACCCTCGTTTCCACGACCGGGAAAGGGAGAAATTTCACGAAAGTTCCCCGGCAACGAGTTTTTGCCTCGACGGACGAGTAGGGAAGTAGCCGGGCGAACTGGTGCGAGGCGTTCGGGTTGTTCGGATGTTACCGTGAAGTCTTTGGGTTTTCGTAATGGGATTTCGAAGGTGGCGTATGTGGTAGTTTTCTGGGGTTCGGAGGGTGTCGACGTTGCTGATTGGTGTGTCGTTGAGAAGCTTCGATTGTGTTCGGTTCTCCCAATGTTCCGTTTATGTACATGAAGATTTATCTTTGAGTGCTTTGGTTTTGGTAAAGATTTGGACTTTAATTCTTTGCGCCGAATTTTGTTTCGTGAATGTAAGAAAATTGGTGCAGTATGAAATTGATAAATATCAATATATGAACAGAAATTAACTCGTCATTATACAAGGTGTTAATTGTTTCATTGATTTAGGGAAGTGGGAAGTTTGCTTTGAAACTTTCGATTACTTTCATGTAGAATAAATTTGATTTTAAATTATTTTGCTTGCGAGCAATAAGAAATTCGCTGCATTGTTAATAGGAAAGTTAAGACTATTATCTAAAATTATTAGAGGAAATTCAAAACGTGCACTGCGACAGGTTGCACAGTTGAATCTGCGAATTATCCAAATTTCCTTACGTTACTGTAATTAACTAACTCTTCCATAGATTCTCCATAGAATTATCTCTTCGGGAATTCTCAAAATCTCCCTAGCAACGGTGCCGAAGGTTTCTAAAACGCGACAGAAGCGATGATCGAAAATGTTTCGCGAGGCTCGATGACTCAACGGTTCCGAAAAAACACGCGAAGGTGTTCCGCTCGTAAATCGGCCGGCCTTGGCGAAGCGCATTTTTAAGAGAGAAAGGCGCCGCTGCATTGTCCCCGGTGCCGTACGAATGGCGGCGCTCGCGGGAACGTTGTCAGTCCGACGCGTTCGCTGCGCGAGTAAAACGGCTCGCCGAAACCGGAAGGATCCGTTCGGTCACGTGTTGCGCGCCGCGGTTCATCAATATTCAACGTTCGACCGAAAAAAGACGCAAACAAATCTGGCATTGCCGTTGCCGTGAGATCAGCCTTCATTAATGACTGATGGACTTTTTTCCCGCCGCGTGAGCATTGGCTAGTTCGAATCTGCAGACATAACGTCGCAAAAAACCACGGTTTTTTCCTCGGCACTCGCGCAAAAACGGTCTCTTGAATCGGCAAGCGTCTTTAAGTCATCGACTGGGCGAAAAAATAATGGAGAACTATAATCATATACTGTAATAATCGGCTTATTATACTCTGTTACGCAACTGATTATATTTCAATAATCAACAGTGGAATTGTCGAACTTCCTCGTCAAAATTTCAACCATTTTACATCACCTAATGGACTAATTTACCAAACAATTCCTCAGAGTGACACAATAGCCTCGATTACCTTGAACAATTCCAACCAGCCGAACTCCCAATCACACGTCTGCAAGCCGAATAATTCATTAACACTAGAACTACCGAGCATTTAACCCTTTGCACTCGGAAATTTCTCACTAGAAATATTTAACATTTTTTGACGAAGCAAAGAGGATATTCTTTGAAATTAACTCGGAGAGAAAACACAAGTATGTTAAGGAGCAAAGCTATTTTATTCCAATATTTCACGTATGGAGGCGTTATAGAAAGTTCAACATTAAATATCATATTTTATAGTTTTCCTGTGTCAAATCAAGTGGTGACTGAGAGTCACTTCCCGAGTGCAACGAGTTAATACGATTAATATGCAATTCCTATGAAAACTGTAACAATAGATTATCTTCAGTCTCTTCAGGCATACACTACAGTACTCAAATGGAACTATTTTCAAAATCATCTCGAATATTCAACGCTTCGAAGAAAAAAAAAATCGAAACCATTTTGCTACGTAGTTCTAGCGTCAAACCACACGCTTCAAAGAATCATCTGAACCTGTCATTCGTCCTTAACCCCGAATCGAGCAGAACAATCAAGCTTCTCGACATCTGAGAAACTCGTCGACCCCCCGAAAGCGAGCCGCCATATTGGATCCAACCTTAAAAGCCTGTCACGAAAGGAGGAACTGTCGGATCTCGGATCATCGTGAGGTTCGTGCGTCGGGAATAAAAGCGAGTATCGCGGAGGAGGCGGTCGCGTGCTCTCGCGGATAAAAGACAAAAGCGAAACCAGTTCTCGGCGGTGTTTTAATAGTAACTGGCTGAGCGTCGTCGTCGGCGGCGGCGGCGGTGACTGTCGCTCGGCTAGAACCGCGTGCGATCGCGACCGACGCAGAAGGTTACGCTGCACACGCGGTCCGTCGACGGATGACGTGGTATCGTTCGCCTCGAGGGGGAAAAAAAACGAGCTGCTCGGCTCGGTGACGGGCACAGTGAATGACGCGAGGGTGCACGATGCCGCAGGGTGACGAGAACGCGATCGAGGCGGTGATCCCGGCCGAGAAGGATCGCTTGGAGTACGACAAGGGTGAGGTGATCGGCGAGGATCGTCCTCTCCTCGGCGAGAAGATCGATGACAGGAAACGGGGCCGCCTGGAAGATCTGACCGGGATGCCCGAGCCCGAGGACGACCAGGTGCAGCCTGACGACGAGGAGGTCAACTTGGACACCGGCGAACCCTCGCCGGAAGTGATGGAGTACGCCAGGAGGGAGCTCGGCGAGACCGAGGAGGTCAAGTGTCAGACCATTCAGGAGCTACGCGATATGATTTATGGTAATTCGCGAATTTTTCGGCTGTTTGGGATCTCGAGGTTGGATGGTGTGAACTTTCGGTGATGTTTGTATAGATGATGAGGTGTTGGTATGTAGTGGCGTGTGTAATAATAGAGTATAGTAATGGGTTGTTTAATGAGAGGGTAATAATGGAGCATATAATAATAGGCTATGTGGAAATGAACTGCGTATTAATAACCTTGCAGTAGGTGGAGGTTGTTGAGGGTTTGAGCTGTGAATGTTGAGATTGTTTGAATCGTTCGGAGGGAGTGACGGTTGGCTGGGAATGGTTTGAATTGAGGGAATTTGATTGATTGAATTCGTTGGTGAATTATATATTATTGGATTAACCCTTTGGTGAGATGAAATGTTCAGATTTGGAAGACTAAGTCGTAGAGAAATGATCTAATTAGTCGAACAGTAAGAGAGCACGTAGTTTTCTTTGATTCTATTAATTAAGCAATTGATGTATAATTTAGCTTCATATGTTGAAGGTTTATGTTTCGAAGGATCTTTGTCCAAAGGGTTAATACTGTGAGATTCACTGCTGATTTCAATGAACGCGTGGTAATTGGGAACGTTTCGATATTAACCCTTTGAACTCTGTAGGCTTCGATATTGCACCAGTTCTAATATTAAATATTTTAATGAATCTTAAAGAAATTATCCTAAAATTATTCGATTTTACATCCAAACTTTGTACTAACAAGGAAAATAAAAGGAATGTGCATTTCTAATTGTCGCTAGGAATACTATAAAAATTAGTTGTAGTCGATAGATTACAAAACAACCTGGAGTGCTGGTTAATAAGGCTGAATTATTGGACCTGGAAATGATAAATGACTGATACGAAGCAATTGAATAATTTTTGAATAATAAGAGTAAAATGTCTGAATAATCAACTTGTAAGAGTTACGTAGCTTTTAATTCGTTTAAAATTTGATGCAGAGTTGAATTCTGGTTGAACATAATGGAATGGTGGATGGTGGAATCTAGTGGTTTAACCGAGTTGAGTAAGGTACCGATGGTACCTCGTCCCCTGGGGTGTGTCTCACTTGTGCGTTCTGCTTGACAGAAAGGGGCGAGTGCCTGCCGCACAGAATGGACGATGACTTTCTCATCAGGTTCCTCAGGGTTAGAAATTTCAACGTCAATCGGGCACACAGATTGGTAAGTTGGGTCCAATGATAGCTAACCGAACGTATCCCTCTTAAATTAATCCCGACACGCAACCGATCGTGTCATAAAAATCCCATTTTACGGGCAATTACAGCTTAAGCTGTTCCCATAATTTCCTTTTACTTTCTTCGTACGGTTCTCCCGTAAAGAAACCAAAACAAACAGAGATATAATTTACTTGGCGGACGCGCGTGAAAGGTTTCTAGATTTCTATTTTCGGGAGAAACAGATGACGAGGAATTAGGTGACTTAAAGTTCTTTGACAATGAATTCCGATGATTTTCCTCGATATTGAATTTTTGTTTATGTTTCTGTTACATCGATAAAAATTCAAGAAAAGATATCATTTGCATTGAAAACGAGCGCGAGATGTTTTGATATTTATATTCTTAAGAGAAATAGATGACTTTTCTAGATGACTGAATGTTCTTTGACAATGACAATCGATGATTTTCCTAGCCACATATTTTTTGTTTATATTTCTGCTATACCGACGTTAGTCGTCTAGTGAGTTTTTATTCGGTTCGCGCGATAGCATGCTGCTCGTCGCTGCAGAAACACTGCGTCGCGTCGACATTTATCTCAATTATTCATGAATGTGGTAACACTGTAAACAACTCGGCATTAGTAGTTCCAGCGGTCGGTCGAGTGCCGTAACAACCGCGCGAAAGTTTGTGTAGTATTACTCCGGGGAGCGTTGTAAAAATTTTGGAAGGATGATTGACAGTACGCGAATTTTTCGGGAGTAACAATTCCAATCGTGTTGCTCCAGTTTCTTTTTTTAACAAACGAATGGAAATTTGGAATATAATTGCACAATGGTATCTTTATCAAATTCTTATCGAATATTTTCTTTTACTTACAACAATTCATTCCCAATTCTGCATTTTCCTTTTCTCTGTTAATGTAAGAAAGTAGAATTATCTCAGAAAAATATTAACACAAAAATATTAACATGATGCATATACATATTCTTCAAATTTCTGCTGAGGATTTGTTTCAGAATCGAAACTAGTTTATTATCTTAATATTTCCTCAAAGTATCGATTGAAGATACCTTCCATGAAACATTAAACTTATATGATCATTTGTAATACGCACAGTCATTCGGGATTCATAATGAAGCTCCGATAATGATATATTCGACGTGTACAATCTTCACGATTTTCTTGTCTCCATTAAATCGTTACTTCGCCAATTACGGGATAATTAGCATTGACGTAATCAACGTGAGGTCGGTGAGCGAGTCGGTTCTCGTAGCGAAGAATGAAGTTTTTCACAAACACGGCTGGGGATCCGTGACCAGCCGGATCGTTTGCAACTGCAGCGTAATCCGTTGAACGAGACCAGTTGCAACAGTTGCACAACCATGCCAAGGCGAACCGACTCGCGCGGTCGAAAATGCTGCCTTATTCGCCTGGGCACTTTCCGCTCGAGAGCTTCGAATCGTTCGAATGATAAAAACAGGCGAATTCTATTTGAAATTTGCTGGCAGAAAGGATTATTAAAGGCAGTAATCTATTCCAATCGAATCGTTCGACCGACAGGATGAAAGATATCTTTTATTTTTGATTTTTTGACTGAAGGGAATATTAAGAGCAATGATCTATTCCAATCGGATCGTTTGAATGATAAAAACAGGATTCTATTTGAAATTGGTTGGCAGAAAGGATTATTAAAAGCGATAATCTGTTCCAATCGAACCGCTCGATCGATAAGAAGAAAGATGACTTTTATTTTTGATTTTTCGACCGAAGGGAATATTAACCCTTTATTCTGAGTGACTTCTACATTTCCTTTTCGATAATTTTCTATTGTTTCAAGTGTTTCGTTTGAAATGCATTTCGAAAGAAATTTTGGGTTAGTTGATAGAAAACGTCTATCCTCTTCGCTAATAATGAAAATTGTATAATAATATAACTGTGAAATGTGTCAATAGAGAAGCACAGCTTTGAATAAATCTGATGCAAGTGGTTAAGAGCAATAATCTATTCTAATCGAATTATTCTATTTAAAATTGTTCGCTCGAGAGAAACGTTGGAGGCAAAAATTTGGAGCAATTAGTATTCATCTATCGGAGATAACTACAGCATACAGTTTCCAATTTGCAAGTGCATGTCGCGCGTTGTGCAACTACGCGTGCCAAATTGTCCCACGGTTGTTCACCATTATAAACAGTTAGCTTTCGCGTTCGGAAACGTGAGAATTTCTAATTCTGGTCCGGTGTTGAGCACACTCTACGATTCCAGGTGAAAAGAACTGGATACTGACGAAAGACGTCGTTCCAGGAATGCACCGCGCCTTTCCAGGTGTCAGACGTTGGATCTTTAGACTCATGACCTTTCCGGAAATTATTAAATAACCCGAAGCGAGCGGTTCGTGCGTCGAGCAGAAATAAGAGGCGTTTAAAAGATCCATATAACGCGTGGATGCATTTTAAATAAATCTCCGATGCGATCGACGTTTTCTGAAAATATCGTGCGCGCAAACAAATTCGAAATATATTTATCCTTCAGTTTCCATTAAATAACGAAATTCACGGGTCGATCTTAAACGTCTATTTAACCGTTCCAAATATTTAAATTGAATATTCCGAGCGCCTCAGTTTAATATCGGCTTCGAAAATTCATTACCAAGTAGCTGAATTTAATTATCCGAAAATTAATTATGCCAATTAACAAAGTTGCTTCCCAGCGAAGTGATTAAACGGAGAATAATTTCCCACCTCGATTTCGATCAATTCAAATTAATTTACTTTGCACCCGGGGGGGCGGCGATCCGCCGGGCCGGAGGGGTCGAGCAAAAACTTCCATTTTGAAAGGACCTTAATCGACCGATCGCGGCCCGGTAGTCGGACAATTACTCGCGAGGTTCCAACCGAAGACCATTTAGAGATCGAATCAGCCCTCCGCGAGCGCTTGAATCGCGAACGCGGGCGTTAATTGCTTAATGCAGTCAATTATTCCGCGTATCGATCGGTCGCGGCTCACTTTTAGCGTCACGTGACCGGCGTCGATCGAAAGGAGGCCGCTCGAATCGCGGGGAACGTTGCCGGCCGACCGATTTCACGGTTTATTCCGCCCGTTTCCGTAAAAATCTTTGTTCGCTCGAAAAACGGCTCGCGTTCCGTGCCGCGCTCGCGTTTCCGTGACCGTTTCTCCGTTTCCACGATCGTTAACGTGCTCGCTGTCGTGGAGGTCATCGGCGACCGGCATCCATAATAATAATATTGTCTTTGCTGTGCAAACGCAACGGAAACGACGGCGACACGGGAAAAAAGAGCGCAAAAGCAACGAGGCAAGGACGAGGTAGAATTAAAGCGGCAACTCGGAACAAACGTTAGTTAAGCAACTTTTGCGATACACAGCGTAGTCTGAATGAATTTATTATCATTTCCATATAGAAAATTGCAAGCTTCCTCGGTATAAACAAAGAATCATGATAAAAGATGCTTCCTGAATTCGTATTTTTAATATTTGGCACGGTTCCGAGAGACGGAAAATGAGTTTCTTCGATTCGAACGAGGTTGAACGTGAGAATGCAAAATAATTGTTAGATCTATCGATGTTCTGTCCACGGTTTCAACAAATACGCGCATACTTGCAGTAGGCGAACGCAATGTTATCATTGCACTGTTCTACATGTGAAAGTTTTGAGCAATCAACGTGTTAAAATACCCGCTTACGTTCCGGCCGCCGGTGCGCTTTAATATTTCCCTGTATCCGCGAGACTTCCTTCCCGGCAAAGCGGAACGCTCGAATAATTGGCTCGACGTTCCTCTGGAAGCCCGAAAAGGACGCTTTTGCGGCTCATCCACGCTGTTCTCCCCTTTACGGTGACATTAATTATTCGCCTGTCCCGGATATCCGCTCGCAACTCCGGGATCCTGATTCCCATCCTGCACAGGGTGCTCATTCTACCGAACTTTCGGCCGGTTTTCCTTTGTTCCGGTCAGAACTGACCCGTCTCTATTATTTTTCTCTTGTTGCCGCACCGAAAATTGGGTTCGTTGGATCGTAGAAGCGGGTTGTTCTACGGGAACGACGTTAAAACGTTTCAAACGCTGGTTTCGCTTAGAAGACACGCGATTCGTATATTTCCAGCTGGGATCTTCAGGTATTTCTTCAAAGAATCAAGCCATTTTATTAAAGCGACGATGAATAATATTTTTCTTGTACTTATTAAGTCAATGGGTTATATATTTTAAATACGATTGAATGGAAAACAATGACGAAGCTGAAACGCCGAGAATCCTGTAACATTTGTTGCAATATTCATCATTTCCTTATTCGCGGAAACTTCCCATCGACAATGTTCCCTGTTTAATACCCTTCAATCTTGAATATAAAATTTTGTGAAACTCGTTAACGACCAATAGTCAAGTGCATTTCTCTCACTGAATCTTCCGGTAGATAGTGAATTACTACAACTTCAAAGAGGAACACCCAGAGATCCATCAAGATGTCAGCCCAGTGGAGATGAACCACATCGGGGACGACGATGTGATGACAGTGCCGCCGTACAGGACCAACTGCGGCAGGAGAATGATGATCTTCCGATTGGGGAACTGGGACCCCAGGAAATATCCCGTGGAGGAGATCTTCAAGGCGACGGTGATCATCCTCGAGCTGGGCGTCTTGGAGCCCAGGGCGCAAATCATGGGCGGCGTCGCCATTTTCGATCTGGAGGGCATCACTATGTCCCACGCGTGGACAATCACTCCACAGGTAGCCTATTTTATGAATTCCAAACGTCTTTTTCACTTCTCGCTGCCCTGAATACATTCGCGAGCTTCGGTAATACATAATTCAGTGCTCGGTTCGCAAGATCTCTTGATGTGCTTCGAAATTTCGACTGTCGCGTCGTTTCCTTATTACCAAGATGGCGGAGGGCGTTAGAACGAAACAATGTAGACCTCTGTGGTTACTTCTAATCATTGAATTCAGTAAAAAACATTGATCCATTTACTGAAAAATGATTCGTTTCGAAGATGAAAATTCAACTCAGCTAATTAATTCAACGCTGAACCAGCTCGATGAACATATTCGCAATCCCCCAGCACGCAAGAACGACTATTTCCTGGAATAATCATTTCCATCAATCACATCCATCCCCAAAAACAATTAGAACCGCCCTGGAAATCCCGATTCTCATTCCCTAAACACAAACCGCCCCCCGTCCATTGATATTCAATATCCACGGATTCCTGTCAATTGCAATCGCCCGATCGGCGAATTTCAGCCGGACAGCGATACAACAATCGACCGACAGAGGCACTCGGATTCCGTCCGGCGAGTGCCACTGTAACGAGGGTTTAATTAAAGGAAACCCCCCGGCCCCTAATTTATCTCGGCCCGGTATCTCGGTTATCGATCTACTTTCAGCGTTCTTGAAACTTAAACCATTTATAACGCCCTTGAAACTAATAGTCCCTCCTTTTATCTGGCCGACCTCCTGTTACATTTATTCATCCCCCGCGAAATCTAGTCGAGTGGCTGTGCGTTGTCGGCGCGCTGCTAACGGTGCCCTTGAAACTTCAACGATCCGCAAAGTTCCCGGCCGACCGGGAGCTTTTCTTCCGTGCGACTTGAACTTTTCCTCGGCCGGCCGCGTCATCGGCACCCGCCGATGATGAAGCCGCTCCCGATGACGCGCCGGACCCCGACGCGTCGCCTACCGCCGCTGAAACGGATGCGGTGACGTTCTCGGCACCCCATCGTGCCGATCCTGCACCCCGCGCGCACGGGGTCCGCGCCACCGATAGGAAGGAAGTGCATCTTCGTCCCTCGTTAGAGATGACGCGACCGGAATAATGTTCCTTCACGCTCAAGACCCGTGGTCTTTTTTAGTTTCATCAGCCTTTCGCTTCGGTCCGTGCCTCTTGGCTCCCGCCTGTGGGCTGGGATGTTCTTATCGCGTCGTTGAGCCTCTTGGATTATTTTTTTTGGTGATTCTGGGCGTCCGCCAGATACTTTTGTTTTTCATCGTCTTCGATAGTTGTCTATTTCAGTTTCGATTTTAAGGAACTATGCACTAGTTGATAGCTTGGAAGCATACCTGAACTCTCTATTGACCATTGATTATTTTCTAACACTTTTGCCAAGTAAACACATCAAAACTTCCATGCACTCGAAACAGTCTTAATAAAGCGGAAAAAGCCAAGATTATGACGATTGCTCTTTCTTATATCTCATACACCCAACAATATTCAGTTCTTTCGGTAACAAGAATATTAACGTTTAAGTTTACATAAACATGGCGTCGCTCGAATTCGGTCGACATGGCAGTTAAAGTGTTCCGTTTTAATAGATGACTAACCTATCACTAGGCTACTAAAATACCGTCGCCTCTCATTGATCACTTTCAATAATTCCCCACTTCCTTTCCAACTTCGCCAGGGAATTCTAATCTAATCAATAACTGATCAATAACTCAGACGAACACGAACCCTCCGCTCTTGTTCATTATGAATGTCCACTCCGCTATTCTCGCACGATCATCCCGAAAAGATGCAACTCCTTCGCCGCGTCTTCCCCCATTAGACCATCAATTTCCTATTACACGTCCCGGAGCGAAGTTCCTCAAACTCGCTTAATTTCCCTCCAAATTCTCTGCCGGCTCTTCAACCCCTCCGCCGCCGAACCGCTGATCGTCTGCGCTCCTCGAGGATTCACGTGGAATTAAATTAAAACCGTTGCGCGTCTCGAGTAATAGGAGCGACGAGCTCCAATTAACCCTAGAGATCCGGTAAGCGGAGTATCTGCGACGGTTTCAATCTCGTTCGCTCGTTCCCCAGGTGGCCAGCATGGTGATAGCGCTGATGGTGTCCGCGTTCCCCATGAAGACCCACGCGATCCACATCCTCCACCAGTCGTGGGTGTTCGACGTGATGTTCGCGGTGTTCAAGCCGCTGCTGGACGTCCGGATGCAGAACAAGATATTCTTCCACGGCAGCAACATGGACAGCCTCCACGAGCACATCCTGCCGACCCACTTGCCGAAGAAATATGGCGGCACCCGGGAGGAGCTGCCCTACTACAAGTGGATCGAGAGCTTGAGCAAGGTCCCGAAGATCGTCGAGGAGATGAAGCAGCTCGGGTACATTGTGCCCGAGGAGATCCTCAAGCAGTTGAACCAGTCTGTCCAGAAATGATCCGTGGATCACCGTCGCATCTTTCGTTAACCGAAACGTGATGATGTTTGATCGCTTGATCAGAATTTGTGGAGTTTTTACGGAAAATTCAGAGTTTCGAGGGAACGAAGAATTCGCTCTGGTTTGAATGCTTTTAGACGCTCCATTGCACTTAAGGGAATTATACTTTCTAAATTGTATCGTTTGAGTCCACGGTTTGGTTAGCGAAAGATGGAGAAGGGAATTGAAGAGGATTTCGTTTGTATCGGAGATTTTCTATTGTGTTCATGTAATCACTGTGGCGAAGTCCATTCCGATATGAAGAACGTTCATTCGATAAAGCGCAGCTCGCCTCTAAACTTTAATGAGAGATAAAAGGAGACTTTTATCGAAGCGGAGAGAAAACATCCGTGATGACACATTAGTCACGACTGGTGTTCAATCGTATTTCACGGACACCGTTATCCACTTAACGCGAGCGTCATTTGTGTTTTGTATTTTTGTACCTAATGGGAACCTTCGTATCGCTTGTTACTATGTTGCGTTACGGAATAAGGATGTTTATAAAAACGAGATTGTAGAGAACATCGCCTGTAGCGTGAACCTGTTCCTCGAATTCGCGCGATTCCGAAATTTTCATACCTTTACGGCGAGAAGATAATTAAACGAGACTAGACGGAGAAGCGGAGTTTTTCATTTGTCCCTTTCGGGCGAGTTTCCATCGCGGGATTTTCCGCGAACTGTAAATTCGCAGCCTCCGTCGACGAGGAAGATTCATTTCCTGCCGAAAGTCCCTCGACCGTGGTTCATCCATAGTTATGAGCTCGGCGATGACGAAATCGCCGGTCAGAATTTGCCTTGACCAATCGAATGACTTTCAGCGTCCACCGTTTTTTTCCCATCGACGAGAAGAAGAGTAAATAAGAGAAAGATTGACGGGCGAGCACTGGTGCGAAATTGATCGTCGGATCGACGGACGATCGTCTTTTTTCTACTTTTACTGCCTATCTAATGACTCAATAAACATGTTTTGCCCTCGTGACAAGAATGACTGTCTAGATACACTGTTATCGCCGCACGCGAGCAACATGTAAGAACGAATGCGTAAAACGCGACAATCGAACGGATTCTGGAAACGCCGATCGGAATTGGAATAATGACTAACTGTCTAATAACTTGTCGATAGAACGGTGACACGGTTGATGTTTTCTATGTAGTAATCCTCAAGACGTAGAATCTGGGTCAAGGTGCAGGTTCTTCGTGTAAGTAACGAGGAAATGAATTGAATTTCTCGCGATAATCCTTGGTTTCAACTTTTCTGATATATTTTATCATCGTTGCGTCGACATTTTCGAATTGTAATGAAAAATCGCGTATCTATAATAAAGCGGTACACCTCGGTACGAAGTCTAATATTATTCGTACAGCGCAAAGAGTAGAAAAGTTGACTAGCAAGCGTACGTTCGACCGAAACGCTGAAGCAAAACGGTATGCTCGCTCGGAAAGGTAAACAATGAATTGCTGAAAAAGTCAATCATACTGGAGGTTCCGAAGCGACGAAACCCTCGTCGAAAGCAGCGAGCCGGTCGAGAGGCTCTCGAGCCGAAGGTATAATTAAAAAAAAATCACCGAAACCGCTGCGCCCGATCCATCCGCGACAAACGCCGTGTTCGCGCATCCGCCGCAAACGCGACGCGAACAATCGGCCAATAAACACGGGAAGCGGCCGGGCGGGTGGCAGCGGAAAATAAAATCAGCCCCCCGGAATCCAAGTTCAACGATCCCCTAAACCTGTCTCCTAAAGCGGCGGCGTCCGTCGAGCGGCGGAACGCAACGGGAGCCGACCGATCATCCCCGATCCCCTAAATAAAACGGGGAAAAAGGCTCATGAAATCAGCAGGACGATCAGCGTCGGGGCGATTCGCGGAAGAAAACGAGGAAAAGAAGCAAAGGGTGCAGCTGGGTCGGTAGGTAGGGGCGCGTAGGTAGGGCAGAGAGGCCGGCGAGGAGAAGGGAACGCTGGCAGAAGAGGACAGGGCGAGATAGAGAGCGGCGCAGGTGGAGGGTAGCTCGCACGCCGCTGGATTTCGTGGTGGTGATATCGATCCGGGTGGAGGGTCGTAGCCAGTCGGGGAGGGTTCGCATGGCGCAAGCCTGGACACGGCTAAAAGAGGGCGAGAGGGAGGTGAACGGCGACCGAACGGCCGGAGAGAGAGTGGCTCGGCCCGCTTCCCTCCGAGGAGCGAAGAGAGAGCGCCGGCAGTAGTAACCCGGCCAGTTCCCCGCGCGCGGGTGCAGTCGCATCCGAAAACCCGTGTGTGTGAGAGTGCGTGAGAGTGACAGGCTCGGCGTGTGTGTCCCGCTGATGCTGCTTCTCACGAGGAGCCGTCGGGAGTCGAAGCTAACCGCCGGAGGACTCGTCTCCAGCCGTCCGCCGCGCCGATACCCTAAAACCGAGCCAGAGGAACCGTCGGCGAGGAACCTCTAACCACCGAGTCAGCCGGGGATCGTCTCGAGGGCTGGGCTGGGTCTGCGATAGATCGGGCTGGTTGACGGGCGCGATCCGAGCGAGGCGGCAGCTCGCGGAGGCGATGTCTAGGGGTGACGAGGCTCGAGGTCGCAGGATAGCTTCCCTATGTGCGTAAGATCGGAGGGCGGCGGTGCGGGGACATGCGAGGATTGTGAGGGATACCCTGGCGCCATGTCACGCAGACTAGAGACCTCGAACGAGGATTCGTACCTGAGCGCCGGCAGGCCGTCGAACCTGCTGCGCACGAAATTCAGCAGCGCGAAGCTCGAGTCCTTGTACAGGGAGACCTCGCTGCAGCAGCGACGGGGCGGGCTCGAGTGTTTCCTGATCTCGGCGCTGTTCTACGGCGCGTACACGATCGCCTCGCCGGGGCAGAAGCTGGTCGCCTCGAGCATCACCGTCGTGTTCCTCGGGCTGAACCTGGGCCTGCTCGCCTGGGCCAAGCACAACACCCGCGGCAGGTTCTGGTCCCTGGTCACCCACCTCGCCTGGTGCCTGTTCGTCGAGCAGCTGCTCGCTCAGCTGTTCCTCAAGTCCGCCCAGGTCACGCCTAGGGACGGACTCGGCTGGATGCTGATCCTGCTCTACCTCAGCTCCGCGCTGCCCTTCAACCTCTCCCACTGCGTGCGACTCGCGTTCTGCACCGCGCTCGGCTACATCATCGTGATCGTCAAACTCTCCGATGCGCGGGTCCTGATACCCGTCGACGTGCTGGTACGTTTTGCGCAAGTATTCCATTGTTTCGCCTTTTACCGGGATAGCTATTGATTGCTCGCCACTTGATCGATTTCGATGCTGTCGCCTTGCTGGCCGCCGATTCCGAATGTCCCTTATGCAGGTTTTTAGGGAATCGTTCGGTAGCCTGGGGGTCATCGATTTAACGGGTACGGGGAAGGTTAGGGTTATGTTTGAAATGTTTTTTTTATAGGTGATCATTCTAGATGTTCTATAGAAAAAGGAGCTTTGTTCGATTTTATGGATCATGCGGTAACGTGTGGTTGGGTGTTAATGTGTTGAGCAAGCTCTTTGGATGATCCACTTTGGAGATTCTTGGGTTTCGTGGATCTTCTAGGTGACTGTTCTTAAATAGGCGTCGATGATTTACCAGTGGCTGTTTGATAGTTCTCTTTTCGAATGGTGATTGGCAGTTGGGGACTGGATTCGTGTATTAATAGCGGCAGACTATAGACGACGATCCACCGTGATCAACAATCTTCTCCACTTCGATGAGAGAATTTTTCAAAGAAACCGCCTGGCCTAAGTGATCGTGCAAGCAGATAAGTTGCTTAATCTCGAGGCTTTGTCTCCATAGATGCAACCCTGACGCTTCTCGTCGCGGCACTTCTCTACGCCAGGTTGCATTCGAGTCGAAGTAAAATTGAGACTCTTCGAGATGTAATAGGATTCGCTCGATTGAACCGGAAGGAACATCGAAAATTGAGGATCGAATATCACACCTCGTTCCGGGTCAGATGAGGATCAGCAGGGTTTAGGTTCGTGAATACGATGGTCAGGGGATGATGACTGCCTGGAGATGATTCAGTGAGGGAAATCGGTAATATAAAGACATAATTTCCCAGTTCACCGGTAATTAATTAATATTGAGGGGAAACGATGAACTAAAATAAAAGACTCGAGAATTTCGGATCTTATTGATTTTCAAATCATAGAGTTGGTATTTTTTATACAGAATCCTGATATTTCTGATAGTTGAAAATTTTAGTCTGATAGTCTGAATTACTTGAAAATTCATGCAAGACGATCAATGTCGAATGATGTTTAACACTAGGTTTACGGAACGCGTCAAATCGACGCATATTGGATTCTAGAAATATTATTTTGTAAATGTTTACGTCGATTTTGATTGATGCGATCACACTGACATGCACCTCAATTACCTACTATCAAATCTCCGGTTTCCACGATCCAAATAAACGAGCATCGATTCTTTTAGGAATAATAGAATCAAGTGTACAATAAATGCCAGTAAACCTAGTGTTAATAACGTGACCAAGGATAGTAACGCCGAATAGTTAACAATTGTTCCTTTTCTTCGCTACGAAAGAATAACTCTACATCATAAAACAGTAATGATTTTCACGGTGTTGAAATTTCAAGAAAATTGTGTACTTCCCGGCTGAAGCGAACTATTATCCGCCATTGGAATTACATCGGTCCGGAGACCTCAGGAATCCGACTCCACTCGATTGATCGATTAGCCGTTGAATCGGCGTCTCCGTTACCTCCATTGTCGTGCTTTTTAATTCATTTACACCTCCGAGCGGCCTTTATCGCGACAATTACTCCGCAAACAATTCAGATACCGGCGAACAATCGGTACGAGGGTTTCGACGGGAATTTCGAAAAGGACAAGATCGAAAGGGCCGCGGAGGAGAGTAACGCGAACGAAGTGTTATCAACTCGGCCGGGGATAATAAAAAGCGGTCGGCTGTTTCTCGTTTTAATTGCACGGGAACGAACTTTAAATTGCAACTAACCGGCCGACCTTTCGTCGGATAATCATGGTGTGGGACGCGGGATTAACGTTACAGGTTAATTGAAATGTTAAACGGCTTTGAGTTTCGCGGGGACGAATTGTTAATTACCGTTCGGCGCTGCAGCGGAACGCGGACGGATCTGTCGCCCGAATAAAGGCTCTCGTTCGCTTACTAATCGCTGCTAATGAAACTTTGTACAATAAATTTAGTCAGTTCTGCCCGGTAACCGATGATAAAGCAAAAACGAAAGGGATTAACGAACATCCTGAAGCATAAAAGTAAAGATGATAGTAATAAATTACTGCTCCTGCGAAACGTAAATGGATCTGTTACCTGAATAAAGGCTTCCACTCGCTCGCTAATTACTAATGAAACTGTAGAATAAATTTAGTAACGTTTACCCAATAACCGGTGATAAGGTAAAAACGAAAGGGAATAATCAATGAAATAAAAATAAAGATAGAAATAAATTAGTGTTCCATTACCTGAATAAAGGATTCCGTTCGCTAATTGCCAATGAAACTAAAATAAATTTAACTTCCACCCGGTAATAATGAAACAAGACCAGAAGGGAATGCTCGGAAGATAAAGATAATAAAAGATTAAATACAAAAGAAATAAATTAATTTAATAAGAGGTACACCGAATGAGATACTGTCGCGAAACGAGCAACGATTTAATCAAATTCAATCGAACGGAGTGAAATACTTCTGTAACCTAATAAGTAATCGATAGCAATTCCTCGTCGATCGTGTTCGCCGCGGATTGAACAATGAAAGTTAATATTCCCCGGCAAGCATCCGGTCACGAACGAGCAGAAACGGGCTCGCGTATGTTTCTGACATCGCTGCGTGTTCCCGAAGATAGGCGTATCGAATGTCGCCAGCCTAGATACTCACTTTTTCAACGGCGGCGCCCGGTTCGCTGTTTCGCTCGAACTTAATACCGAGAGCAATCGCGGCGCGGTCGCAGCGGCTCGAAATCAGAGGCGAAGCCGGTGATTGCCAGCCGACTCGTGGAAACAAACTGTCGTCACCGTGGAACCGTAATTCGCAGTCGGTCGGTGCTCGACTCGACTCGCGTGTTTCGATCGATCGATACCGAAGGATACGCGGCCGTGTCGTTCTCCTGAATGCGAGGGTGAAATGCTCGATGTATAGCTGGAATTAACCAGTTAACCGTGGAATTTCGTTGGGAGAACCTCCGGCTCTGCGCGCGATGAAATTGAAAAATGGAGCGTGTACTCGTCGAACGCAGGACGAACCGTAGAGTATATTTTAATGAGAGATCGAAGCGAAACAAAGGAGAATTACATGTTTATGTGAAGAAATCAACAATTTTCCCTTGACCGTTTTACCTGTCCTTCACTGCATAATTCAGCTTCGTCCGTCGAAGGTTTCAAATATTTGAAAAAGTTTTTAACCAGTTAACCGTGGAATTTCGTTGGGAGAACCTCCAGTTCTGCGCGCGATGAAATTGAAAAATGGAGCGTGTACTCGTCGAACGCAGGACGAACGCGCGTAGAGTATATTTTAATGAGAGATCGAAGCGAAACAAAGAAGAATTACTTCATGTGAAGAAATAAAGAATTCATCGCTGAAAGAATTAGTATTAATATTAGTATTAGTAAGAATTAGTTAAGCTTTAGTACTAGTAAGAATTAGTCAAGATTTAGGATGACGTGTATACTCGTCAACCAAAGTTAACTGATTAACACTTTGCGGATGAAAATTCTTTGAAATGTGTAAAGTCTTCAACAGATGAAGCTGAATAATATATCAATTTCTTAGATAATAACAATAACAGGAACTACATGCTAATCTCTTGCTATCCGAGTAATTAAATCATTTGCCTGCGACTTAGGTTTCCAAATATGAACGTTTCATCTCGAAATGTCGACATTCGTCCGCAAAGGGTTAAAGGTCGCTTTGGACCCTTAGTAAGGCTAAATGCGGGACACTTAACCCTTTGCCGACGGATATCGATGTTTTCCGAGATCGAACATTCATGATTGTAATACTGAGCTGCAGACAAATGACTTAACTGAAGAGGGATTAATTAAGTAATTCGAAGACTAGGAATAATTCTGTGATATTAAACTTATAGGCGACAACGAGAAGAAATTATAATTATATTCCTTGATTAATATTTCGTAAGGTATAGGCTTGAAGAAGCTGCCCTTTCTATCATCCTCTACGGTCGATTTGACTGTTATTTGTTTCTTTTTTCATTTATGTCGGGCACTTAAAGCGCCACATTTTCGCTTAAAAGCGTCATAAAGCTTTCCAAACACTTTCCCTCGCCCCGAACACCGTCTGATGAACAATCTTTCCAGAGGCGCGCGTGAAATATAACGATCGCGGAATTTGCACGAGCCGTTCGACGTGCAACAAGTTAACGCGTGGCCTGATTAACTTCTTGGTCACGTAATTACTCAGTCAAACTGCGGGAAATCATTTTCATGATCGCGTGGCGTTCTCCGCGGGATTTTCGTAGGAGCGAGACGAATGCTGCGCATTAAATTTCCAACGTCTCTTGAATCTTTCCAAATATGCGTAAGTCATTTGGCTCAGTTTCGAGCAAATGAATGTAAAAATAATTGTAAAGTGTGAGAACATAAAAAGGAAGTAGAAAATAGAAGCAATACAGGAAAACAGAGCACAGAAAGTGCATAAACCTAGGAAACTAAGAAATGGAAAACTTAAAATGCAAAAATGCAGAAGTGCAGAGAAAGTAACAATCAACCAAATAAAAGAAAACAGAACAAACTTCCATATGAATGAAGTTTACAGAACACGCTAGAATTACAAGGAATGCGTAATAACAATAAATCAAAGAGAAGGAAACAAAGAATAAACCTCCATTCGAAAGAAATTCACAAAAATTAGTCAATTTAAATTCGAATGGGATTCACAAAAATGAGTAAATTTAAATTCCCGTGACATTCGCAAAGTCATCGCCGTCCTCTCGCGGGCACAATGATTGATACTACCCAGGGAAGCCTCTAAATACCAGTTTTTATAATCCATTCGCGCGCGCATTTAAATAATTTACAAATTATCCCGAACCGTCGTTGCAATGACGATCGCTTATCAGGCGAGCAAAAAGCACTCCGAGCCAGAGGATTGATGATCGCGTCGGTAGATTATCCGGCCGCCATTTTGTTCCCGGAAGCGCTATTAATTCGCCCGCGTGGTGGGGGATTTTTCAACCCCTCCGGAGGTTGGATTAAAACACCGTTGAAATATGTGCCGCGAGTTAATTCATTCAGATGAACGGGAACAGAGAAGGATACAGACGTTCGCGGTCGACGGGTTTTAAACTCGTTCCGCGACGCCGTGCCAACAATCCTGGCCGGACCGATCAATTAACTGGGTCGACGTTTAATTGCTCGTGCCATTCACGCCGCCCGCCCCCGCCCTTTATTAAAGTTGCATCGGGGGGGTTCGGTACACTTCGACGTGGACGAGACTCGCCACGGGGACAGATAACGGTGGACCGTTTTCGTTAAAAAATACCGAGCACAATGGTTCGTTTGGGCAAAGTAATCGGATACGTGGGACGGTTGATTAAGCGCTTTGTGTTGGGTCCATTATTTTCCTTGGGAATAGTGTTTGTTTCTAGTTAAACTGGAGTGGTACTGTTCGTGTTAATTGTGTAATGTTATTAATTTGTTGATTAGTGAATAACCAATGATTATTATTGATTGTTAAATTGTTGGATTTTGTATCAACTAGAGTGTAGTTTTCTATTATTTTCCTTGGGAATAGTGGGGTTTGTTTCTAGTCAAACTGGAGTGGTATTGTTCGTGTTAATATTGTAATATTATTAACTTGTTGATTAATGAATAATCAATGATTAATTATTGATTATTAAATTGTTGGATTTTGTATCAACTAGAGTGTAGTTTTCTATTAATTTCCTTGGGAATGCTGGTGTTTGTTTCTAGTCAAACTGTAGTGGTATTGTTTGTGTTAATATTGTAATATTATTAACTTGTTGATTAATGAATAATCAATGATTAATTATTGATTATTAAATTGTTGGATTTTCTACCAAGTAGCGTGTAGTCGAACTTAGATCTATCAACTAATTCTTATAGTTTAGATCTTCACTTTGGAAGTGTAAATATCTCATTTTGTAATTTGTACAGTTGAACCTAGAACAATCAGTTAACTTCTGATATTGCGATGTTTCTATTGGGAAGAAAATTGGATAATTTCAAAATGTTGATTTTAGAAACGCTTGCAACGGCAACGTTGAACATTAGAACTACGGTAAAATATATCTAAACTCCATATATACGAAATTCAAGAAAACCAACGATTATCAATCTTTTCGTTTGACAATGGAAGAAACGATTCTTCTTGAAATTCATCGGAATAAGAAACCGTCTAATAACTTTCCCATTACATTCGTTTCCCGAGTCCCGGAATCTCCGTAGCTTCCTACCGTTCCCGGCGTATCTGCGATGCTAATGGCCGCGACAGATTGTTCATTACCGGCCCCCATCAGAAGTCGATTAACGGACGTCCCGTCGTCCGAAAATCAACGAACGGTTTCTTCAACGGTCGCGATCACAAACTTTCCCGCTTAATCACCAACTTTTCTCGCTGGTTTAATTACCGGCCGGACGGACGGACCGAAACGCCGCCTATATTGGTACAAGCCGCTAATTAACGTAGCGTCCAGGCTGATTAAAAAAGGAAGCCGTCGTGGAACCGTCTCGTTAGGGACGACTGCGTCTAGTCAGCTGACGGCGATGCGACGAAGATAAACAGAGGTCTGTTTTTCTTGGTAGCTCGAAGATGATTTAATTACGTTTCAAAGGAAAAAGTAATTTACCTATTACAGGAAGGTATATTTATAAAATAATTTATTTATTCGCTTCAGTTTCGAAACAAAAAGTTTTAATGGATTTGAAGTTGATGGCTCGAAGTGTAATTGCCAGTTCGCTTTACCAGTTGTTTATTTTGGATCTAATTAGATCTGCTAATGAGATTTTTTATTGACAATAGAAATGTAGTATCGAGAATATTTATTGTAGGATGAATGGTTTGTTGCGCGTGCGTAAGGGCGACCAGGTCGTATTGCGACGGACCGGCGCCGGGATGTTTGGGAAATAGTGTGACTGCGTTTAGACAATTTCGAGTGGCTGAAAGAATGCGAGGAAGAGTGTCTGGAACTGAGCGACTGAACCGTGAGAAAAGCGTGTACGTGACTGCGTGAATTTGGACTATGGACGAAAGATGCGAGCGAGAAGGGTGCAAGGGTGAGAAAGACAGAGCGAACGGGGGTGTGTGTTAAAAGCGAGTGGTGAGCGACAGCGGAGAAGAACATTTTGGGTGCGTGATAGAGAGTCGTGTGTTGTATTTTTACGTGTTGTCCGTATTGTTTTCTTTATCTTATTAAATATATATTGTTTTCCTAATTCTCTTTTTACTGAAGATCCACATTTTCAATATCATCTAATAGTAAACCACTATAGAAATATTTCATGAGATTGAGATTATTGAGACGAGACTTGAAACTCTGAATTCTAATTACCAATATGGATAATAAGAATAAAGAGCTGTTTCTCCTTGAACAATATAAAATACAATGATCGAAAGATTGAGAAGATTAACCCTTGCAGCAGTTATAATATCAAATATTTTAATGAATCTTAAAGAAACTACCCTAAAATTGTTAGATTTTCCATACATCCAAATTTTGTGCTAAGGAAAATAAAAGATCGAAGAAATGTTGCATTTCTAATTTTCGCTAGGAGTACTATAAAAATTAGTTGCAGTTGCTGATAGATTACAAAACAACCTGGAGTGCTAAGGGTTAATATCTGTCACCCTTTGTTTCTTAAATAAGAATACCCTCCATAAAGATCAGTAAAATCGGATATTAATTTCGAATTGAAATGGACTTAGAATTTATATATTAGAATCGTTATTCTCAAGAAATAAAATTATAGTGAACTGAAATGATAATAATACTGCTTTCTGGTGAATAATTGAATAAAAAAGACAGCTACGATCAAATTAAAGTTAGTGCTTTGATTTCTGAGCTTATTATACAATATATTAACAGCTATAAAAATAACAGCTTTCTGATCTGGAAAACACGAGGAAACGAGTGAATCCTTGAAAAACTAAAAAGAATATTAATTCCATTAGAATCGACGAAACTCAGAAAATATCGAAAAATCGGGTTAACCGCACTAGCTTCTGCGCGACTCGATTATCGGTTTTGAGGTCGGATATCTTTTTATGTTCGTTGTGTTCCTTTCTTCCGCGTCGATAGAGGCCGACTCCCCCGTCTGGCCAGATACAAGCACAATCTACTGATCAGTCAATAGTAACTTAATGTCTCGTGTAATCGTCTGACATGAAAAGATTCTGCCCTACTTCCCTTACAAAAAAGTAATCACCAGACAATGCTCCTAATAAATCCGATAATTACTTCCCTAAATCAATACCATCAACTCCATGTTCCTCAAATTTCACCACTCCCACAAACAAACCTCCATCCGAAATAATTTCTAATCAACGAATCCACTAAACAGAATTCGCAAATACTTCAAGCGAATATCCTCAACGGAAACGATAACGATCAGATTCTCGCGTTCTAAAATTCCGCGTTCCCGTTCGTCCGTTCGACTTTCTATCAATTCCCATATCGCCCGAATAATCGCAATTCTTCTCTTCCCCTCCGTTCCCAGTTCCGCCGAGGGAAACCGATCAGCCGAACGATTCACTTCCATTTTATAATCAGCGATTCTACCGGTCGCTTTAAAGTCCTGCCGAGTTCACCGTTAAACAACTCCGCCCTCGCGATTCCGAATGGCTCGTCGGGATTAATCCCGACGCGAGCGAGCGAATCTATATCCAATCGGACCGCTCCGCGCGGCACGTTAATCAAACGGAGCGGGTCAATCTCGTCGAAAGTAGAGTCATATTTAATTCAATAATTCTCGTGCAACTCGCCGCGCGCGCCGGCCGCTCGTCGATAAACCTATCGAACAGTAGAATTCTACGGTACCCTCTCTTACGTGGCGTTCAACGGCCCGCCGCGGAACGAGCGCGGCCGTTACACACGCGCGACACGTACCGCGGAGATTATTGGGCCAGCCGGAAACGCGTCGAATTGGAATATCCCGGCTCGCCGCGGGGATCCCGCCGACAACCGGTCACGTCCGCGCGTTTTAGTCCAGTTTTACCGCCATTCGGAATCCTTTCTCAGGCGAAAACTCGGTCTCCGCGCACCGTATTGCGTTCTACGGAATTGGCTGTTGGGTTAACCTTTCCAAGGACGAAGCTTATTCGGGTCGGACGGAGATGGTTTTAGCTTCGTTTCTAACGCGTCGAGTGTCGCACGATTTTGACGAGGAAAATGTATAAAATGAAAGTAATCCAATATCGAATTATGTAACTGAAATGCGTTATTATTGTTGGAGGTTTATCTTGTTGAATGCCACTGCGTTAGGTAGTATTACTAGTCATACAGAAAAGTTTCTAAATAATCATCGTTTAATTGAAGAAATTGTAGTAATTCGATTTGGTTGACCGGTGACCCCCGTGGCATTCAACGTGTTAACCACTTGCGCTGGAAAGACGCACGTCGTGACGTTTTTGTTCCAAATTTGCCGACGACGTATTGTACACGTCGATAGAATTATTGGATTATATATTCCAGTTTGTTTTAAAATCTACTTTGTACAAAATTACTGATACACGAAATTAGTGTATATATGTGTATATAATAGATGAAGACAAAATTCTTCGTGCGAGGTCCTGCCGAGTTTCTGAATTCGTTGCCAATACAAGTGGTTAACAAGAGACGGTTCCAGAGAGGAACCAATGGACGTATTTTCTGTTTCATGGAGTATGGAAAAATTCTGTTTTGAAGATAGGACTGTCTGGAATTGTTAGATTGATATTTTTGTTATTTCCAGTACTGTTATTAGTGGCGTTACTATTAGTATTACTTATAATATAGTTGTCACTTTTGTTATTGTTGTTATTATAAAACTAAAGTATCGACTGAGTTGCAATTAACATTATTGAAATCGAAAGGTGAACGATACAAAGAGAAACGAAGAGAAATGAGAAAAACGCGCGAGAGACGAAATGCTCCGAAGTTCTCGATTAAAACCGTTCGCCCCCGCGATTTTTTGTAATCAACTATTTCCCATTTGCGGCTGATCAAGTTCCATTTTGCAGAAAGGATTGTCTGGAACTGTTATATTGCTACTTTTATTTCTAGTATCGTTATTAGTGGCATTACTTATAATATTGTTGCTACTATAATTATGTTATTATTATGACTGTGCTGTAATTAACATTACTGAAATCGAAAGCTGAACGACACGAAGAGAAACGAAGAGAAACGAGAGAAACGCGCGAGAGACGAAATGCTCCGAAGTTCTCGATTAAAACCGTTCGCCTCCGCGATTTTTTGTAATCAACTATTTCCCATTTGCGGCTGATCTCTTGACCTTTAACCCCGCGAGGATCGGTACATTAATCTAGGTCAGCGGAAGGGGCGGCCAATAAGACAGCGCGATGGAACGAAAAACATTCTCGGGGATGCATAATAAAGTCGGCACGCTCGCGAGCGTCGAAAATGGCGGACGAGAGTCCGCGGAACGGAACCGTCGGATAATTCCATTTATTTCCCGGGACAATGGAAATCTCCGATGAAAACGTGTGCTCGAGGAAAGCCGCGCGCGCTCGGAAGTCGCGGCGGAGGAAAGGGGGGACGGGAGGGGACGGGAAGGTTCCGCGACAGAAAAGTTGAAACGCAACGAGACGATGGAATATTTAATCGAGGGTCGGCACGGAAATAGAATCGCGGTGGGAACGAGTTCAAAGATGGTAATAGATTTACGGGCGAGGGGTGGGCGGGAGGGGAAGCCAGCTGAAAACTGACTTCGCCGGAATAATTGGATGCCGCGGTTCCTCCTCGCTCTGAGAAATAATTATAAATCCGCAATCCCGGCGCGCAACAAGCGGACGACGCGGTTCTCACGGCAATTCCGCGAGAGGAGGATGTCACGACGGTTTCACCGGGGCTCTCCGTTAACCACTTAAGCGCCGACTTATCTTGCGCTAACGAACGACCGTCGAAAATCAACTGCTACCTTCTTGTAATTAATCTTCTCGGAGAATATGTTTGGGACAGTTTTATTTTGGACGAAGGATCTTTTGGAGTTGGAATCTGTGGTATTTGAATACTAGGTTGACGATCGGAAGATACCGGTATAATTAGCTCTTTGCACTCGAAAATTTTTCACTAGAAATATTCAATATTCTCCGATGACAGACGATGTCCTTTGGAACTAATTAATGAGAAAACATATACGAATTAAGGAGGAAAGTTATTTTATTTCAATATTCCATGTATTGATGTGTCATACGAAGCTTGATATTGTATATAAGTCTTTATAATTTTGCAAATCAAATCGTGTGATTGAGAGTCACCTCTCGAGTGCAAAGGGTTTTCAAGTTGGGATAAACGGACTTTTAGAGAAAAGTTGAAGCTCGTTGGAATGATAATTGGAAGACATCAATGGTAGAATAATGTCACTAGTATGACTTGGAGTGAAGGAGGTGATACAATAATGCAGCTAGAAAATCGCGCGGATGCAAGATGCAGTTTTCCGCTCGAGGCCTCGGTGAAAGTTTCGATTGTGACAGTCCACTTCCTCGGAGAGGGGGAAGGAAACAAAGAAATAATGAACGTGTTTCGCGCGTTTAGTCGCTCATTTACGAAATTAACCCTTAGCACACCAGATTGTTTTGTAATCTATCAGCAACTGCAACTAATTTTTATAGTATTCTTATACCGCCTTAAGAAACCAACGTCTGCACGAAGATAAGTGGACACGTCATTGCTTGACTCTGACTAATGAATAATTACAGAGGACGCTTCGGTTAGAGTGTTTTTCCTTTGATCAATGAGGCAAACACGTGTTTTCCAAGCGAAGCTGCAATACTTTGGTCTCCCGAATAACCTCAGAGGTCTCTCGAAGACTTCGGAGGATGTTTAAGGTTTCTCGCAGACGACTGTGAACGTTGCTTAAGAAGATATAGACATCCTCCAAGAAGTTTAGCAATTTCTAGGATCTCCTAAAGGTTCTTCAAGGGCTTTCGGAATTCTTTAGAGGATTCACCAGGACTCGGAGGTCCCGCAGGATCTGAAACGAAGCTTCCAGAGGGTTTGGATCTCTCTTAGAAGATTCTACAGATTTATCGAGAAGATTCTGGACCTTTTATGACTTCCCGGAGGTTCCTCAAGAATGTTTGGACTCCCTAGAGGATCCAGTCCTCTGCATGTCCTATTCTACGATAAAACTTCGACAAATCTTGCGATAGAGATCAAGAGATCAAGGATCTCTGGATCCCCCGCGAGCTCTGCAAGGACTTCTCAAGCTTCTAGGAGCCTGACGAACACTTTAACACTTTAATTGTTAATTCAAAATATTTTAATGTATCAAACTATCAATTCTTCCGAATTTAATTTCGTAGATAATTGACTCTGCCAATTCTAATTGCCAAAATTTCCTGATGTGTTTTATCTAAATTTCCAATATCTTAACACTAGGTTCGCGGAACGCGTCAAATTGACGCATATTGGATTTTAGAAATATTATTTTGTAAATGTTTACGCCGACTTTGATTGATGCGATCACACTGATATGTACCCCAATTACCTATCAATCTCCAGTTTCCACAATCTAAATAAACGAGCATCAATTCTTTTAGGAATAATGGAATGAAGACAATAAATGCCCGTGAACCTAGTGTTGATCTCTAATAAACAACTAATTAAACGACAACACAAAAATGCGTGAATCAACGAATAAACCTATTCCAATATTCTACATCTAATTACGTTATATACACTACACAAGTGTTTTCAAGTGATCATCGTATAATTGAGTGAACCACAGTAATTCGATTCGATCAGGGCGACCCCCGTAATGTTCAACGTGTTAAACACAATCAACGGCATAAAGAACCGCGAAACGAGGTGCGCTTTGAGCGAGGCTCCCCGGCTGCCGCGGAAACGCTGGCCGAAATTCCGGCACGGTAACGAGATTGCCCGGCGGAAACCAATTTTCCTAGGCGAGGCTGGATCGCGAAAGCGAAAGTTCGAGGCACGAGTCGCGTGGCTCTATCGTTAGTGACACTCGAGTAGAGTTCGGTCAATGGTAGTTTAAAATAGAGAGAGAGGCGAAGAGCGAGGAAGAGAGCTGTGCAACGGCGCGACGTGTGCCGCCTTTCCATGCGCGACACCCGATCGGTTTTCAATGACAGGTACGTTTCTTTGTAACTCATTCACTCCGGCGGAGACGTTCCGGTAACAATCGACGCTCAATGGGACGCTACTCGGCGTTAAGGGCCCGCTGATCCCTTTGGCATTGGACGCAGGATTTAAGAAGCTTTGCGACTCGACGGTGTCGAGAAAGGGCGGGGGAGGGCTCGAATGTCAACCGTGCGAGCTATTAGCTGTGTTCGTTGGGAATTGGGTGTAAGCTGGAGTGGGGTGAGTGCACTCCAGTTTTTAGTTTGATTTTCAATCCGTATAATTTGTTTTATAATACGTTAACATTTATTGAAATCAACGTTGACCCAGTTTTTAGTAAGTTTGACTTTCAACCCATGTAATTTGTTTTATAATACATTAATGTTTGTCGAAATCAACTAACACTTGAGTTAATACGGTTTAATTGACATTGATAAAAATACCAATTTCACTTGTATATTTTAACCCCTTGCACTCCAGAGGCGCCTAATATTTTGTACTAAGAAGGAAAATCGAAGAAATGTTATGGCATTTCTCATTTTCGCTAGGAATACTATAAAAATTAGTTACAGTTGCTGATTACAAAACAACCTGGAGTGCTAAGGGTTAAGGTGTTTAATTTTTGATAGTATTGTTATTAGATTTGTTATTGTTGTTACTGAATTTGGAATTCCTGTGAGTACTGCTACTGGATTTGTAATTTTTATTGCTATTCTTGTCAGATTCGTTATTCTCGTCACTACTATCATTGAATCTGTAATTCCTGTTACTGTTGCTGTTTGTACTTATTGCAATAGTTATTAAATTTGCAATGCTTGTTACTATTGTCATTAGATACACTGTTATCAAACTATATTAGATTCAATAAGAATACGATTTACCAGCTGATACACATTTTTCCTGTTAACCTCTTGCGCTGGAAAGACGTGCCACGCGCGAGACGTTTTTGTTCCCAAATCGTCAACGATACGTTTCACACATTGATAATCTCGTTGCATCACGCATATTACATTGTTTCGAAATGTACCACTCTATATAAAATGATTAATAAACAAAATTAGCATACATACTCGCGTGAAATAGGTAAAAACAAAATTCCCACAAGACTTTGCTAAATCTCTGAATTAATTCCTGGTGCAAGTGGTTAAGTCCACCGAACAACGTTGAACACAGAAGCGATTATCAATACAAACATACTCTATCCGAAAATCAGGATATTAATTCCCTAAAGAACGAAGGAAACTACGTATCGACACAGCCGGCGCTGTCGACAGAATCACCGACAGCCCTTCATGCTATCGCCGACAGATATTTCACGCGGAGACCGCGGGCGAAATCGAATTAACTGCAACAGAGGGTCATTAAATCCGGCGAACAAGGTAATTCGGTAAACGTCCGGCCGAACGGACGTTTAATTTGCTCGGTTCCGTCGACGACGCGCCCGTCAATAATAGAAATCGAACGGCAACGGGCTGAAAAACGTCCCGGCCGTCGCGTCCGATCGCCGAAAAAAGAGGAGGACGAAGTTCAATCGCGATTTCGCGGTACTGTTTGTCACGCGGTGGACAAACGGCCCCGACAAAAGCGCTCGTCGCTGAATGGCGGACCGTCGGACGCGCGGACACCAGACGGTTCGCCGTTGGAAACATGGAAAATGAGAAACAACGAGAAGGCCGCGCGACGACGCGAGACGTCGTTGTTTCGCGGCTGACGCCACGTTCGACGATTCCGTTTCATCTAATCCTTTCTCTCCTCTTTCGAACGTGAATTTATTGTTAAGAATACATACGATTAAGCAATAACCCTCATCGTTTGCATTTCTATAGTCAAGGAACACTTAGTTTTTACAACGATACAGAAAAAGGCTCGGACACGTTAAATAAAACCCTAACCATTCGACACACCATAAGAAACAAATTAAGACATTTTCAATACACAAAGGACGGCTTAGCTTCGCGACACCCTAACGGTACTCCTCACTCCTACTGACGATCCTGACTTGACCTGTCCGACTTACCCTGCAAAGCGTGACCACAAGACAGCAGATTCAACCCCCAACAACTTCATTGGACGAAAATATTTCGAAAATATTAGTGTTAATGAACAATATGAGTGTACTTCGAGTAACTCCGTTTCGGTGACATTCGATGAAACGTTAAAAAGATGTCAAGTGAAATATCTCGGAATGTTCTGTTTCTTGAAAGTATTCTAATGCTTCTGTTATCAGTTATTAGCCTTTGACACATTCATCGCTGAATCACTCACCAAACTATTTACGATCCAAGCACTTCTAAAGGAACAAACTGAATAATCATGGAGAAATGATAGTATTCTGTTGCGAGTACACTTGTCATGCATAGAAAATGTCATTTGCTATTCAAATTGCAATTTCAGTGAAAACTAAAATATATTTCTCAAGATATTCGAAATACAATATTTGAAGACCAAGGCGAAACAACTCGTCACGCGGAAATAGTTACCATTTGCTATTCGAATGGCAATTCCATTAACACTAGAACTACCGTACCGTAAAATGACTGGTTTTGAACTTTTTGTTTCGTAATTATTATCTTAAAAGCATTCAATAATTGAAATGATCTTGAAAATAAATAATTTCATTTGAATACTATGAATCTAAAAAAACTGACAATAATCTATTGTTACAATTTTTATACGGATTACATATTGATCGTATTAAATGCTCGGTACTTCTAGTGTCAAAAACTAAAATATATTTTTCATTCAAGACGAAATAAACCGAACGAATAACAACGTATAAACAATTATTCCGAAGAACCTGTATACAGTGAACATTTAAATGCACAATTCAGGTACACACTTTTCACAGAGGTCACCACGGCAAACCGGCTGCCGTCTAATGCGGCAAAAGTGCCCTCGGCATATCCGGTCGTATCTCAGCGAAAGCCCTATCTCAGTGGAGCCAATCGTTCGACGAATAAATTCGAGGCATCGAGACGGAAACGAGACGTGCTAAAAACTTCGTGAACAGCGGGGAGAACGCGGAGAATTTGTTGGAATCGAACTGAACCGAAACGAACGGCCGGCCGAGACCCGAACGACGGGAACGCCGCGCGTTCTAGAACAAAAGTAGCTTATCGATCCCGGCTTTCTCGGAAATTTAACGATGGTTTTGTCATATCTCGGTGCCGTGCGCGGCGGCGGCGCACAGTGCGGCCGCCTGTGGACGAATCGAAAATTCAACGATTTGAAAACTGAAAATTGGATACAGAATGATTTTCATTTGAAAAATAACTATTTTCTGCGAATAAACTCAGTTTTACAATTTATATAGCGTTGCAATAGAAAAGAAAATATCCATTATCATTGAAGAAACTTCATAATATCCCTGTAATGTTAACAAAAATATAACCACCATATGTTTAGCTATATACTGTACAACTTTTGTCAAAAAGTTCAATAACTGAATAAAAAATTCAATAACTTAAAAAATATGAGTGATACAAAGAAATGTTTCAGTTATTGAATTTTGTCCAGAAAACGCCTGTAGAGGTAAGCCTAAAATTCGAAAAATTGAATAACGAAGGTTAGAGGTTACTAATGTGTTGCTAAGCAGTCCTTGCTATACAGAATGATTTTCATTTGAAAAATAGCAATTATCTGCGAATAAACTCAGTTTCTCTATTTATATAGCGTTGGAATCGAGAAGCAAAATTATCATGTGTTTAGCTGTATACTTCACAGCTTTAGTCGGAAACATTTGTTCATATCACTCACACTTTCGCCCAGAAAAGGCCGTTTGGCCGGAAACTGAACGCACGACCCGTGCGGAATCGACAGAGGAAAGAAGCGTTAATTTCGCGGCCGCGGATCCCGCCCGCCACCAAATCGCTGGGGATTTTCTGGGTCAAGGGAGCGAATAAGCGGCTGGGAGACACGCGACCCGGGCATAATGCTTTTTCACGCGAATCTCGTTTACTTTTCACAATATCAGAGCTTTTGTTCTCCTTTTGGGTAGCTGGTTTGCCGCAGCTAGAAGGGATTTGCGGGTGAAACTCGGTTTTCGCTCCATTTAGAGAAGACTGTGTTGAATCCAGGGAATTTCGAGTACAAGAATTCCAGTGTGATTGATGTATGTTTGAAGTTAGAAATTGAAGTTTGAGAATAATGAGATGAGAAACGTCAATACTCATGTAGAGCGAACGCATTCGTGAAATGGAGGCAGAAATATTGTTTCAGCGAATTACGAGAGAACACTTAACAATTCTGCGATAATGAAAGGACAATACTAAAATTCTAGAATATCCTACACATTGTAAGTTTTACTAATGTATAAGTTAACATTGCAATATCTATTCTACGAAATTCAAATATTCTGCGGTAATAATAATACGATAATACGGAGAAAGTAGAGATACATGTTTCTGGAGCTACCTGAACTGTTCTACAGCTGCTTGCGCCGCTTCGCCAGACGAGAATCCGGACAGACAAGCATAAACGTGCGCGGAATGATTGTCTGCGAGTAACAGGGCGTGGAACCGATGTTATTTTCTTCTGGATTCAATTCAGGGATGTCACTTTCGTCTCTCCCGCGAAGAAACATGTCGCGTTGCCCGCGCTCGCCTCGGAAACCGTGCCGCTTTATTGAACGCATTCGGCGCAGGTTTCTTAGCTTTCCAATAGAAAGAAATTTCTTTTATTCATGAACCGTCTGATTTGCATCGGGTCGCGTGCACGTGGGTTATTAACGTGCGCGGTATCTTCTTATGATTCATACGCGAACGCGATTACACGGCGCCCGGGAAGTCATCGATACGTTTTTTCCCGGTGCCGTTACGACGATTCTGTTCTACAATTATTTCCGACGTGCATCGTCGAACGAGGAACACTTGAACCGTATAAATCGGAAGATGCGAACGGATTTCCTGTGGAAACGGATGGAAGAGGTAGATGAAAATATTCTGGGCCAAAGGAAGATGATGTCCTCAATTTTCGAAGGACAGCATTAAACATAAATCGGCGAAAATTAGGATCAACCTTCTCTGTGCTGTTAATTAAGAAACATATGAATTATATTGTTAATTATTATAATTAACTTTAATTATTAAAATTAAATATAATACATTATATTAAAAATTGTAATTATATTATATGAATTATTCATGATATTAGCACATCGCGTACCGGCTAATTTTCAGAAAATTGAATTGCGCGGATGGCGATTTTCAGTGAGTTTAATTATACCACTATCCACAGAAAAACTCAAGTATTGTTGTGTAATATATTTTAAACGCATCATCCGTTCAACACAACTTTAATCCTTTGTGGACGAAGATTCTCAGAAATATACAAAATTTAAAAATACTTTAACCCCTCAACGCTCAGTTTTTTTTAAACAAACAGGCCAAAGAAATCAATTTTGATATACTGCGCTTTTGTTCCACGGAAAAAGGCTATATTTTATTCTTGAATAGATAAGTGTTATAGCTTACAATCCCATGTAAATGATGAATACCAATAAAACGATTTTTTTCCTTTGCTTTCACATTGTTATTTTCACAGTTTGACCTGTTCACGCTCGAATGAACTCGAGCGTACAAGTTAAGGGGTTAACCTTAAACATTCTAGATACTACAATGTAGAGTCTCACAACTAACCGGAGCCGTGTTCGGAATATTCTACAGGTGCTGACGGTGACGCTGTCGCTGGGCGCCATGTTGCTGGGCATCTCGAGCTACTTGTTGACGGAATACCAGCAGCGTCGAGCGTTCCTGGAGACCAGGCAGAGCCTGGAGGTTCAGCTGGTGATCGAGGAGCAGAGCGCCGAGCAGGAGAGGCTTCTGCTGAGCGTCCTGCCCGAACACGTCGCGGTGAAGATGCGTCAGGACCTCGGCGCCTCGCTGGACACCCAGTTCAAGAAGATCTACATGTCGAGGCACGAGAACGTCTCCATTTTGTACGCGGACATCGTCGGCTTCACGGCGATCTCGTCGACGTACAGCGCCAGCGAGCTGGTGAAAATATTGAACGAGCTGTTCGCGAGGTTCGATCAGCTCAGCGAGAGGTAATAATCATGATTATTCGTACGGTGTATCGGGGACGGTTCCCTGCTCGATGGAAAAGTGGAGTATAATTGTCCATTTGAATATCGGAAACTGGAACTGTGACTCGTGTTCCGCGGGTTCTAGCAAGTAGTCAACGGTATTTGGGACGGAGTATAGTTTTATGTTGTATGGCTGAACACTGGGGAAATGGAAGTTAGAAATTGGAAGTTTTATGTGTAGTTGGAGGGTAGAATGGCACTGTGATTGGTGGGAGTTATCGATTGCAGTAATTAAGTCTCTTGTTCTATACTCGAATTGTGTCTCTTTGTTTCTTTCTTGTTTGGCGCACTGGCGTTCGTTATTGTTCGGTATTATTCAGTATTATTTACTACTATTATTCACTATTATTCACCAGTACTCACCACTACTCACCACTACTCACTACTATTCACCACTATTCTCCATTACTCTCTACTATTCATTACTACTCTAAAATAATATACTACCAAAAAATTTAAACAACAAAAACGAGTTTTCTCTTCACAACAACTATATTCGTCATTAATAAAAAACAATTTAAGTCTGTTGTTCTATACTCGAATTGTGTCTCTTTGTTTCTTTCTTGTTTGACTTGTTCAGTATTCTTCACTATTATTCATTACTATTATTCACTATTATTTACCAGTACTCACCACTACTCACAACTACTCAAAATTACTCACCACTATTCCTCATTATTCCCCATTTTCCCTATTAATCTCTACTATTCATTACCACTCTAAAACAATATACTACCCAAACACCTTAAACAACAAAAACGAGTTTCCTCTTCACAACTATACTCGTTATTAAAAAAAAATGGTCATCCTTCCATAACCAGTATATCCGACGCAAACATCGAAGATATCAAATCCGGGAATCTCCAGCACGAGTCCCTCCCGTCGTTACACGGCAAGGGGTGCACCGTGTTCGTGACTCAATTAGAGTTTCACCGGTTTAATCGGGAAGCTTCGGTTTCGTCGCGAAAGAGCCAGTAACGATACCACTTTGTCCCCGGACGTATCGATTGCCGGAGACATCCGTGAAGGACTCGCGTAACGAGACGGAGAAAAGGACTCGCCGGAATCCCCTGATAAAGTCAATTCCGCGGCTGGCGATCCGAGGATGTCCATTGTAGTACAGAGGAGGGGCGGCGATTTCATCGGACTTAGCCGAGCGGACTCAAAACGAACCAATTCATCAGCCGTCGATACCTTAGCCGGCGATCGATCCAATTTTCTACGTGGTTTCTCTCCCTTTAACAATGGACCCATGGAACTCGTCGACTCCACGGATATCGCGTTTCGTAATTATTTGTACTGATCTGAGAAATATTTAGTAAGAGTCTCTGTCAATTTGAATTGCGATTGTGGATTTATCGTGATTCTTTGTGCCTGAAACTCGAAATTCTAATCACCAAGATAGACAATAGGAATAAACAGCCGTTTCTTTGGGAAGAATATAAAGTACAATGAGTCTCAATGAGAGATTGGGAAAATTAATGTTTTGGCTTCTGAGATTATTATACAATATATTCAGAATTATAAGAACGGATTTCTGACCTAGAAAAAACGAAGAAACGAGTGAATTCTCGAGTAAATAAGAATATTATTAATTCTTGGAATTGGTACAAATCTGGAAATATCGGAAAATCGACTGCACGTTGGCTTCTGAGCGACTCAAATATCTGTGAATCTAGTATTAGAACATTGTATTTGCAAAATTTAAATTAAGATTGAAATTTTTTATCTGTCTTTCAATATTTTCTGTTCCACTTAAGAAAGAAAATTTCGATTAGTCCGATTCGGATTATGCTCCGCAAGATTCGATTCAAGTCAAAGTCGGTTTGAAACGAGTGAATAAATAACTGAATTTGTTGTTCGTATAATATCAACTTCTGTAATCCCGCATCCATTAATTCAGAGACGACAAAGGAGGATAAAGGAAGAACAACTGAATGAATAAACATCCATCGGAAACGCCGCTCGGAGATTCAGCTTTTATCCGTTGAACAAAGTCCGAGAACAAAGTGGGGGGAAAAAAATGAAATCCCCCTCGTCCCTTTCCTGGGAATGAAATTCTCGCCGGTGTGGCCCGTTTTCACGCGATGATTTCAATCAGAAGGCTCTCGCAGTGGCGTAGTCAATGATACGGCAGCCTTGTCCTTATTCCGCTCGCAAGAAAAGCACACCGAGGAAACGAGGGATTCCTTTGCCGTTATTAAATGAAATATTTCTGTATCCAATCCCCTTTGACTCGCCGGGGCGAGGATTTTCCAATCTGAATGCGGAGGTCGTCCCGTAAATAAATGATCCCGCCGTTAAACATGCACGAATATATAGGCGAATATGCGCGGCACGGTTTCTTTTTCGAAACGGCGCATACTTGCGCTGAACCTTGCCCTTTATCCGCTTCTAATTAAAAGTCCACGTATTTATAGCGTCGTTTCTATTTTGTGTGAGCCCTTAGCGCGCGGCGGAGACGTGAATCGGTAAATAAAATGTAACACGTGAATAATCGAGGGGAAAAATGGGAAAGTAGATTGGAAAATTCAGCGACTCGCTCGTCTGTTTGTCCTATTTAATGATAGAGCATGCAAAGCTGACTTCTCATTGAAAAGTGAAAAAATTCATAAGAAATGAAACAAAGGAATTGTATTTACAAGTATCTGTATATTTATAAATAACGGATATTGATTTGAATGTTTATTAAAAGATATAGAATATGCTTTAAGGTAAACGACGAATTAGCAATTTTTCTGAAAATTGAATAAATGGAGAAGTTTTCTATGGAGATGTTTAGTACTGATTCTTCGATTGTTATCACATGTCTGATTTTCGCGATTTATTTTCAGGTACGAACAGCTGCGAATCAAGATCCTGGGCGACTGTTATTACTGTATAAGTGGAGCACCGGTCGAGAGGACCGATCACGCTGTTTTATGCGTGTACATGGGCCTGTCCATGGTGGAGGCGATCAAGTACGTCCAGCAGACGACGAACAGCCCCGTGGATATGAGGGTGGGCATACACACGGGCGCGGTTTTGGCGGGCGTGCTCGGCCAGAAACAGTGGCAGTTCGACGTGTACAGCAAGGACGTTGAATTGGCGAACAAAATGGAGAGCAGCGGAATGGCGGGGTGAGTTCTGTTGATAGGAGTGTTGTTGTCGTCGGAATTTTGAGCAGCTTGAATTTCGTGGACACTCGACAGCGTGGAAAATATTACTGTTAGGTTGCTGTTGAATTGTTATTAATACGATGCTATTGAAATAGGATTGAAATGAAGCATTGTTAAGGTTATAATTCACTGGAATTTCAGAATTAATATTAGTTCGTTATCGAAGTGATAGTAATGATATGATAGTATTGAAATAGTATAGAAATGAAAGAAAAATATATACATTGACATTCGATTAGTATGAAGCAATTGGTTCGATGGTTGAAATAATAACTGCGCGTTTCTTGCAATTGAAGTTCGCATTTATGAAAAATTTTAGGAGATTCTTATTGACATTTTAATTGAGTTAAGGGATAAACGAATATCTTCCGGAGTGTTTTACCCGGAGATACTATAAACGTGTAAAATCCTATTCGACCTGAATGAAAATAGTAAATCGGGAGACAGGCGGTTGATAATTTTAGCATAGTTACACGTATCGAGGATACGTCTGCTGTTATAGTTATCAGATAGAAGCTGTTATTAAATGGACGGTGTAGGAAGCGTGTATTTAAAGCTTGAATTCAATATTTTTACTCCGCGCCGTCCTAGCAGAGGGTAATCTCTCCCTCGAGGCGAGGAGGAACGAAGAGGATTTCATTCTTTATTACGTAGGAAATAAAAACCACGGCCTGGCCGAATTTCGTTATTTTTCCGGCGTGGACTGTCCCCGGGAAAATTGAAAACCTGATACAGAATAATTCAATTTCAACGGGGAAAATTCATCGTTTACAAACGCGACGCGAATATTTCGGCCAATCAATCGACATAGAAACCTTCCTCGGTTTATCTGCAACTCCGAAAAGTCACTAAAAGACAACTTGTTTGTAAAAATTACGAGCATAATAATAATTGACCTAATCTCGCGGAAGTAATCGCACTAAAGGAACGGATTTCAGAAATTACAATAAACTTCCTTTCGAAAAATTCGTGTGCACTGCGTATTATTCAAATTTCCGAACGGATTAAAATTCTCTTTTTATACATTGCAACGGAACACGAAGAAATTAATTTATAGAACATTGTTCATCGAAGAAAAGTGAAATCGCGTGATTTTCGAAGAGTCGAGGACACAATCGGTTAAATAAAATAAGCGTGGAGACCGGAAACGACGTTCCTCGGTCGCGTCGGGAATTAATGGCGCCGAGGGTGTACGGATTCGGCGCCTCGCCGAATGGTATCGATGCCGGGGAGCATAAAATACGTCCTTGACGGACCGCGGATACACAGCGAACGCTCCGGCCGCGTGTGTATATCTTTGACATTAATTACCCGGCGAAACGGGCGGCGTAGCAGTTTTTAATGCGCTGTCGTACGTCTATTTTCACGGAGCGCGTTAAAGGGCGAGGTGTCTGAATCAACGAGGCAGAGACGCCTGCCGCCTTGCCGTCCCATTCACTTTAAGCCCCGGCTAACGCGATTCCTCTGTCTATTTTTATAGTTAACCTGCACTATTTCATAACAATGTGGGTTTATCTCTGGGAAATCATTCGCTTAAATCTGTCGCAGAACAGTGAATCATGCAACAGAATTATAGAATATACTGTCTTACCGAAGTGAAATAAAGAACGAAATAGAAAATTTATTCAGATATGTAAAATTAAACATGTTTCACATAGTTATAAGATATATTTAAGCATCTACTTTAATAAATTGAAAGATATCTTAGAAAACTTCGTATCCAGACTAAAGTGATGTAAGGAACTCGCTAATCAAACTATGACCACTGATTATTGAATTAAATATTCAATTATTAGGAACACTTAGAATCCGTATAATATTAATTCAACCATAAACCATCGATAAGTAATCTTCGAGCATTCCGAAATCAATTAATTCATCGTTCGCCGCGCGAACCGTCGGCGTCCCCCGAATCTCTCGCTCCGACAAGATGGCGGCCGGCGCTCGCGATCCAGCGAGCCAGCGTCGCGTCGTTCGAGTAATCGGAGCGAGGGATCCGGTAAACAAGGCGGTGTCGCCTCGCAAATAACCCGGCTGAATAAATACCCCGAAGGAGAGTGCACATCTCGAACGCGACGCTCAGCTTCCTGAACGGGGAGTTCGAGGTCGAGCCGGCACACGGGGAGGACAGGGAGGAAGCGTTACAGAAGGCGGGCATCGTCACTTACTTCATCGTACGGGCGCTGAAGCCGTTCAAGCCAGCTGTGACCAAGAGCCTGGCGTCGCTCACGGACGCGGAGAACACGAAGAAACCGGCCGAGAACGCGCAAGACAACAGGAACAACAAGGAGGACTCGGAGGAGTTTAGGCAGAGGCTGCGCAAGGAGCTCGACAGCAAAGGTACTCTTCGCGGAAGATAAATAATAGAGAACCTAGATCGTTATTTCGGATCGGGAACAGCTGAATTATTTATCTTCAAGCTAAATACTCTATGGCATCGAGATTCAGAATAATTTATCATTGGAACACCTTTTTGGAAGATACATCTTGTCTAGTTCTTATTAGATAACCTATCATCTATATCTATCAAGTATCTATCGGAACTTAAACTTCGTTTAATATGTAGCAGATGATCTGTTACAAAACAACTTGAATGTAAGACATCTTGAAGTATCTATTTAAAGCTAAACTCTCTAATGCCAAGATTGCCCTGCAAACGTGCGAACGAGCTTAATGCTTCGTTTCAAGCAAACTGAATGATTCGCAGGCGGAGGAGCAGACATAAAAGGGCACGCGCATTGGTTGACGTTGAGGTTCAAGGACAAGAAAGTGGAGTCCGCGTTTCACCACGCCGAGGAGGCTTTCTCACCTTTGTCCCTTATCGGCGGCCCATTGGCGATGATCTGCGCCGCCCCAGTTTGGAGGTTTCAGCCCTGGGGACCCTTCACGTGGGGCGGTCTGGGGGTGGTCGTACTCTTTGGGGTCGTCTTGGCAGGTGCCACCTGTTTAGGCGGCGCTGTCAAGGCTATGTGGCTGAGGACAGCGCTGGCCTTGCTGATGACGTTCTCCCTGGGGGTATTCTTGCTCCTAGACATGGTGAGAACCTACTTACGAGCTACAAAAGTATTCTCGTTTCTTAATTAGCATCTGACGTCAATATTAGGTTCGTCGTTAAGCTAGAACCATAGTTGAAATCATTTTCCTACTGGATTTTCACTAACTGCCACATATTACTAGGGTTTAGCTACTGCACTTCTAGGATCTGGAAGTTACAAGCTAATTTCCGGAGTTAAAGTCTATTCAGTGATACGTTACAGTCTTTGAACCATGATCTACTAGTAAATTACATCAATTCATTAATATTATGAATTCCTATGTCATTTTGCAAGAGGTATTCTAAACAGCCACCAAGCTAGCTCTAAAATCAAGTTCAACTGCTTTCATTAACTGTTCAAACAGCAAGAGATCAGTGCGTAGTTTCCTTTTTCCAATTATCTAAGCAATCGATGCATAATTCAGCTTCATCTTCTGACGGTTTCCTATATCTCAAAGAATCTTCGTCCGCAAAGGGTTAATGTTATTTCTAACAAATGCTTGGAACAGTATGAAACGACTCTCAGGAGTAGTTCGAATCGTCCGTGGAATGAAGAGAATTGTTCTACCGTTCGCAGAGTAACTGTGTGGTAATCCAAGAACCGATTCCGGACCTGAACATGTCGGTCACACCGTCGACGAAGTGTCCGTATCCATCCTATTATTCTCATATCGGCGTTCTCACCTTGGTGGCGATCTCGATGCCGACCTACATCTGTTACCTCGGCAAGGCGACCCTGATGTACGGTATCGCCGGGATCCAGTGTTTCATCAACATCTGGCTGCTCGGCCCGCGGCTAGACTGGGAGGACCACGCCTCTTCGCCCCTTATGCCGACCTCTAACCCATCGAAATGCTACCTGTCGACCATGCTGCTCATCGTGGCCACCTGTCTGGTCATCGTCGCGAGATACGTGAGTAATCGTATTCTTATCATCATTGTAACATACCGAGGACTCAGTTTTATATCACATTACACTGAAACATCATCCCCTCGCATTCATTTTGTCGCGCACGATTCACTTTCTTTCTCTGAAATCCGTTTTGAGAAATAAGTCTACAGTGATGTTTATTAATACATTAAACATGTTAATCACTGGTGACTGACGTTTCTGAATGACTAGAAATGCGAACATTGTAGTGCCAAATAATTAAGAATTGTTCCTGCGTTTCTTTGCTGCAAAAGGGAAACTGTCAAGATATGCCGCTTAACGAGTTACTACTTATTTTTGATAATTAATCATTTCGAATTCTACGAATAGTGTTCCACGCTTTTAATAGTCTATCAATCGAACCGTGGGAGTACGCGGAACGCGAGAAAAATAGACCGCGGTTCCCAATAAACTGTGGATTGAAAACAATCGTATGTATATCGGCAAAAAATGCATGTAACCCATCCGATGCGAGATGAATAATCGATACCCCGCACGGAGCCGTCCAACAAATTCATCAGACTCGAGGACGTGCTCGTCCCGCGGCTCGAGTGTCCATTCTTCATCCCCGAAACGCTTCAACCCCCGTCCGTCAACATTTTATTCATCGAGCGCGGAGTGTGCACTCGCCGTCCACACTTCCGCGGACTAAATCCGCCCGGAATCATCTCGTTAGATCGAACGAATTCTGCGGAATTCGCTCGCCGGGTACAGCCAACTCAAAACCGCCCTTGACAAATCGGTCGACCCTTGACGTGACCCTTTTCCCTGACGAATGTCTTTCATATTGCTGAAGAAATTGATTTAGCAATACGTACTGCATTGTGCACCGATTAAAGTCTCAATAGATGTACTCTTGAAGTTCCTATAAAGAAATTACGAAAAGTCAATTCAAGCGTTGAAAAGTTTAGTTCTCAGAATCCTCGTTTATCGACATTTTGAATCAATAGCTTACAAAGTTGTTTGAATCTTCGAAGACTACATCCTATGCAATTCCACTTTATATCTGGATAAATTATATTTGAATAAATAATATTTCAGTAAATTATATTTGGATAATTTATATACGATAAATTTATCATAGGTAAAGCAATATTTAAAAGATCCGAGCAGGTTTATAGCGGACATTGGACGTCGAAAGGTTAACGAGGGCTGGCGGAAACGATAATTTCAATGACCGTAGAATGATCGATTCTCGGACCGATGTTCCAGGCGGAGAAGACACGGAGGAGGCTGTATCTTCGCGGCAGGGAGGTGGTCGCGCAACGGGAAAGGGCGGCGGACATGAAGCGTAGAAATGGCGCCCTGATATACAACATCCTTCCGCCGCACGTGGCCGCTTATTTTCTCAGCAGGGCGAGACACCACGACGACCTATACAGCCAGAGCTACGCGGAGGTGGGCGTGCTGTTCGCCAGCATGCCGAACTTCGCGGACTTCTACAGCGAAGAGAGCATCAACAACCAGGGCCTCGAGTGTCTCAGGTTCCTGAACGAAGTAATCTCTGACTTCGACGCGGTGAGCAATCTATTATCCTCGAAAACCTGGCGCAAAATCGACGCGTTCTTAGATTCTAGATGCCCAATCGGTCTGTAGACTTTTGATATTCTTTGCTTTTATGGTTTCGAGTCTAGCAGCGGAGACTTCGAATTTGGAATGGTTAGGTTTTACGTTTGAATCAACTAGAGCTACCGAGCAATCAACTCCAAGAGAGTAGCTGTTGGGATTTCAGTTGATTTGTGATTCGGTGTGCGTGATACTAAATAGATTTCTGTTGTCTTTGTAACAGTTAGGAAAGAATTTAGGAATAGGTCAATTTGACTCAACTGGTAGCTCTAGTAATCTAGTAAAACGATATCGTGACCTCTTGCGAATGAAAAATAATGAAATGAAAAATTGTTGAGGATGCTCTGTCAAGCTAGCTGCCCTCAATAAATGTTTTATTGCTGTAGATCCTCGATCAGAACAAGTTCAAAAGCATCATCAAGATAAAGACGATAGGCTCCACGTACATGGCGGCGTCCGGCATAATGGACTCCGAGGACACCGAGGAGTCCCCCAGATGGGGTCACCTGTCCACTTTAGTCGAGTTCGCTCTGGAACTGAAGAAGGCTTTGTCCAGCATCAACGAGCAGAGTTTCAATCACTTTGTCCTGAAGATGGGCATCAATCACGGTCCGGTGACCGCCGGGGTCATCGGAGCGAGGAAGCCTCATTATGACATCTGGGGTAACACGGTGAACGTCGCGTCCAGGATGGAGAGCACCGGGAAAGTCGGATGCATTCAGGTAAAATCGAACGTAAAACGTTCAGCGGAAATATCCCACGATCTTAGGAACCGCTATAGATCGACACGGTGATCAACGAATATAAAATAATTCGAATAGATGCAGCAATATTTCTACGTTTCAGACAGACAGCGGGAAAAATAATTTAACCCTCTGCGGACGAATGTCGACATTTCAGGAGTGTTCATGTTTCGAAGACTAAGTCGCAAACAAATGATTTAATCACTTGAACAGCAAGAGATCAGCACGTAGTTTTTGTTTTTCCTATCATTTAAGCACTTGATATATGTTTTAGCTTCATCTGCCGAAGGTTCTGTATTTTCCGAAGAACCTCGGTCCGCAAAGGGTTAAAATTCAAGCCGAATCCATTGACGTTTGATTATTATACTGATTTCAAAGAGAAATCTGACGAAATCGTTACTGACGCGTGATGTCGGTCACAGGTGACAGACGAGACCAGGAGAATCCTGGAGCCCTTCGGGTTCGGTTTCGAGCAACGAGGCCTCGTGTTCGTGAAGGGCAAGGGTCAGCTGCTGACCCACTACCTAGTCTCCAAGGACGGCGTGTCTTTGAACCTGGACAGCGACCTGCCGGTCGAACCCACGCACCCGATCATCTACCAGTAGGCTACTACTCGAAGGCTCTAAAAATCTAAAAGAATCTCTTCCTCGTTCCGCCGAGGGACTCGCCGGGAAGAAAACGGCGACGTCCCGGCCTCGACGCCGAAGAAGAAGCGAGAAGCGACACCGAAGCCAGCTCCGGAAGCTTAGAATCCTCGAGCCGAAGACGAAGGACCTATTAAAACGAGACACGCTCGGCGCGACGGCGGACGGAGCTCGGAGGGCGTCGCGGGATATGGGGGATCTTTGAAAGTAGATAGGATCGATGTCGTAGCACGCGGTGATCGAGAACACGGCCAGCATTGATCGATTCCGAGGGACGATTTTTTTTTTTCATTGTGACGAGACACGATCGTTTTAGGCGAGATTCGATTCGATGGTTTAACACAGTTCCTTTCTCGATTCGGATGAATTGTTCTGTAGGCGACGCGATCGGGGCAATCGTGGATGGCTCGGGTCGATCTTCGATACGCGCGTTCGCCGATCGCCGGCCCACCGGCGGGGCGACACGCGAACGTCGCCGTCGGCCGTCGACGAAAAACCTCGGACCGCCTGTTCGCTAGCCGGAGACACGTCGACTGGGATGGATTTATCGAGCGGATTCGCGAACCATGTTCACGGAAGACGAAGTACAGGGTACAAATTGAGGGTTAAGTAGGTTTAGGGATCGATCGAACGGAAGCTCTCGATTCGGGAGGACACGTGTCCGTTGGATTGGCCGAGAAGGCTCCTCGCGTTCTTCGGCGTAGCTTAGAAGCATTTTTTTTCGACATATGGTTTACGTTGATAATTAATACGGTGATTAGAATATATTCAGACTTATATCGTTGATTTTATCGCGTAAATGTCTATGATCATCTAATGTATTTATTTGTTTTGTAATACACTTGTAAACCAATCGTCTTCGTCGCAAGCCGGCCGCCATATTGGAGGGAACGCGAAGACTCTCATTGGCCAAGCCAACGCAATCCTCGGAGAGATGAGGATCGACGAGGAGAATGTTGTTCGAGCTAATTGAACTAATTTACTAATTTACCGTCGACGCGAGCGTCGCGCAATGTCTTAACTAGGGTTAGGTCTTTAAAAGTGTCCTATTTTACATAGAAGAACGGGGAACGGCCGTTGATGGCGGGCTTCGGCGCGTCCCGCGCGATGGCGGGAAATTCGAATCGGAATCATCGGAACGTTATCGATTTCTACGGAAACGCTGGTCAAAGTTCGAACCGTCGGCGATTTCGATGTCGCGGGATTATCCTCGAGCGATCGGGTGTTCGAACCCGAGGAGAAACGGAGTATCATGTACTTGGGTTCATCGATTATGGTCTCTCTGTAGTCCGCGAACTATCCCGAGTGTGCAACGACCTCTTCTCGAGCACTGTCATAGGAGTAATCGCGAGATCAGAACTGATCGAGTCAACTGCAATCGATCGCAGATCGTTCCCTAGAATCGATAAGCTTAAGAAAGTGTCTAGGTCGTAATCGTTGTGGTAGGCCGCTGATCGTCACTCTATTTTTCTAGATCCGACGAGCACGCTCGACATTAACCCTCTTAATACCGCGCGTCGACGCATTGGCAGCCGATCGATCGTCAACCGATCACTCGCGACGCGGCGATTCGAAATCGATGATCTCTTTCTTTCTTTTTTTTCTCTCTCTCTCTCGAAACACTCGACCCCGACGTTACCGGAAGCGGTGATTAAGAGGGTTGATCGGAGCGATCAGTTTAGTGGTAGGGCTTTTTCCTAACGTGGCTCGCGGAGAATCGTAATTTCTCTCGGTAACTTTCCTCGATCATTGGCGCCGTCGACTGTACGCTTTCCTACGATCTCAATCAAGAATCACAGACGGGAAGACGAGAATCGAACGATCGCGAATGTACCGTGATGCTCGAAAAACACGTGAACTTCGGGGCGAAGCCGTTTTGTTTGGCTCACTCGATTTATCTCGAAGTTTCACCCGAGAACTTGAATTTTTTCTTTTCCAACGACTTCGCGGCTCGACGATCGGTGCGATCGCGCGTGTATTCATTAGCCGGGGTTCGCGGTGTAATTATCGTAATAATCGAATCTCGGGTCACGGTCACTGTAACGTGAACCACCGATGGGTGTAATAGGTACTATCGAACATGAAAGTAAACGGGGATCGTCGCGCTGCATTCTGAACCTCGTAGTGAACTCGACGAACTCTGGGCGAGCCGTTATTAGCATCCGAGGGGGAGTGGGGGTGGGAGACATCGAAAAACCGCGTGTTGATATTTTCAAGTTTCTTTTTTCGAATGTCCGTGCGACAAGTCGCGAGAGAGGGGGATTTCGGGGCGTGGGAATGGAAAGGAGACAGAACCGTGTACAGGGTGGTCCATTAGTACACCGACGAGATGGTGATTCATCAGGGAAAGATAAATAGGAAACGTAGATCGAATTTTATCGAGATTAATTCTATTTTATTCGACGTACCGTTGAAGAGTTCTATTCTAAATCTCTTTTTATCTTTGATTTATCTTTTCATGAGGGGTCAGGTTTCGTCGGTGGGGATGTTAATGACGTACCACCCTATATATTCAAGTGTACGTCTAGAGAATGCTATTAAAGATACAAGCACCGCGTCAAGATTCGTTCCAGCTATCCTTCGTTCAAACAGTCTCGTATCCACAGGATAGTGCTTGCATGTTTAACAGCAACTTGAGCGAGACACTCGCAGACCAGAATTCTATTGTATCGCCAGTTACGCGAATCACGTACTACCTACTCGTTACCTTCTGTTTCTTAGAGGTTTAGCGAGATTTACCTGTCCAACCTACGATTTCATCGAGTGCCCGGCATTGAGCGCTGTTCAACGGTTTTTGGGATCGAAGTGACGGTGTTGATAGAGAGTCGCAAACGTTCACTATCGAATTCAAATTGAATTCTTTTGATTAAGGGTATGATTACAGTTGGAAAAGGAAATTAACCGTTCGAGTGCTACGCCATTCTCGCGAATGAACTGAAAGGCACTAAGATAATTCTAAAATAAATTAAATCACCGAATGAACTGTACATACGTAGAAAATTTACAGAGATTTTCCATGCGATCGATAGAACGATTAGAATATAACGAAACGTGCGTCGGGTACGTTACGAAATTTAGAAGGAATCATAAATTCAGCGAGACGAGTTCTCAACCGATCGAAGGATCAACGGAGGAAACCGGCGAAATTTTCCTTGATTTCACCTCATTTTCTTCCCAAAAAATCGTCCAGCGACAGTGTCATGGCGCCAGCTCGTATCGAGCCATCCGACAGCCGCTGATCCAATCGCGTGCGATGCGAGGGGCAACGAGAACCGAACCGAGTGTCGCCGATACAATTTATTTTTCTACAGATTTCATTGACAGGAGTTGATCGCCGGAACCAAAACGAATAACTCGGGTAAATACACAGAACGCACAGGATCACGACGGAGGGGTAATCCGTCGACGACTATTAGACTATTAGAGGTCACACGGAGGAAAACGAGGAAAAAAATGGAACGACCGTCGAGTACAAAGTATTATCGAAGTAGAAACCTTCTATTTCAGTCCTCTGTTTTTCAACGAGACGAGACTTTAACTTGAATTCCGCGCGTACCACACTTTTATTCCCGTTTTCGACTCGCAACGTGTTTCTTCGGGACGACACAGTTTTCACGATTCCGTGGCTGACGCGGGACACGGAGGGAAAGGATAGAGAATATTCGGGATTCCACGCTGGGACCGCTGGAACCGTCAAAGTGACTCGTTCCGAGGATTTTCTTGCGTGATCGTTGAGAAGACGGACAACTTTCAGTGAGATCATCAGATATTAGGTGTGACAACAGAATCTTCGCGACCAGCTTCAGTTGGCTAGACTCATTTCATTGAAGTTACGATTTCTTTGATTTCTATCGCGATTGTCTTAAATCGTTATTCAATTATTCGATTTCATCGACAAATTCCAGAGAACTTTTGCTACACCTAATAAACTGATACGATGATACGATACGTGAATTGAAAGTTCGAGGAATTCCTACAGTTTGCGTGAGAAAATACGGATCGGTCAAATTGACCGTTCGGTTGTTCCAGCGTCCAGGGACGAGAGGACTGCGACGAGCACAGAAAGTGTGAATGAGTGAGAATGAGAGTGTGTAGCGTAATTTAGAAACGAGAAAGCACGGCCTAAGCGCGACGAAAGACTGGATGGACGACGATGGCGGACGAAACGAGATCTCTTCGAAAGGAAATTCGAGAAACTATTCATCATACCGTGATGCTTGAGCAATTTACGTTCTCAACGAAGAAAAATTGTCGAATTTCCGCTTCGATTGGAAACCATTTCGTTTTTTCTGAAAAGTTTCAATGCGTTTAAAATAATGCAACAATTTGGAGAAATTGTACTGTGACGTCGATTTTAGTTTATTAGGCTGGCCGAAATGTCTGAGCGCATTTTTAAATGAAGTTCGAAGAAACATTTCACTGCGTTAAATTCAACTTCAATGAACAATGATTTTATTTAGCGGGTTTCTGTCTTGCAGTTGACTCGTCAATAGTATAAAACGAAAAATCGCGACACCTTTCGGCCAGTCTAATATTTTTGTATATTTAAATATCTTCCGATCATACGAATGCAGCGGAATTCGACGAGAATCACGAATGTCGCGTAGACCACTGTAACTCGAATTTCCTCTCGCCGATCGCGTGCTTCCGGTTGGCGTCCGCTCAACTCACGGAAAACTAGGAAAAATCGAGCGAACAAGGAAAAGGAAGATGGCGGGAGGACGTCTGAAGAACGGAGTCAGATCTTGTAAAGTAATAGAACGAACTTCGTGTATATATATACATATACATCCGCATACACGCGGGGTGTTTTTCAACGTCTGGGAATAATTTCAATGGCAGCCGCAGCGCGCAAAAAGCGGAAAGAGGATCCACGCGAACTTCTAAGTCGAACACGTTAACCTCGTTTCCAAGTTGTACGCTCTTTCGAGCCGCGGTTTCTAAATTGCAACAAAACCGTTACAAAACGAGCGATATTCAACAGCATGTCAAACTCCATTCATAAACAGAACACAGACTCTACGCGTTTAATTATAACGATCAACGCACCGTATCTGAAAACATTCATTTCAAATCCCATTAACACGTTGAACGCCGTATAATTTCATAGACTACACAATGGAAAATGTGTAACATTAAATCATTCGATTGAATTATTATTATTGCACGTTCATCAGCTGAATGCTACCGAAACAGGTAGCATTGTCTGTAATATAGAAATGTTTTCAAATAATCCTCATTTAATTGAGTGAATCACGGTAATTCGATGCGGTTTGAGGTCACTGGTAACCCTCGAGGCATTCAACGTGTTAATTTCGAACCTAATTAAACTATCGCCGAGAGAAGCGAGCTCCCGCGTCTCGCATTATCCACAGTAACCCCCTGAAAACGTATAATTATAGAAACTCCGCTCAAACACTGGAATAAAGGAAGAATCTCATGAAAAGCGTCGCGGAGGAACGAAAACAAGGTCGCGCTTGCTACGTAAACACATATTTGCACATCGACGCAAACATTCCTCCTCAGGCCTCTTTATTTTTGCGCGCTGAGACTCGAGGTTGCCCCCAGCGCGTTGCGAAACGTCCTGCGCGTATATCGAATATAATTAAAGAGAGGAGGAAGACGAAGAAGAAGGAGAGGCGACGGGTCGAATGAAAATAAAACGGGCTGGAATTGAGGAAAATGGCGGTCTCCTGACGTCATCGGGTTCAAAGGGGGCGGAGGTTGGTCTACGACCCGGCCGAGTCTGTGTATAGCCGTGTAAGGAGAATTAATATCATTGTAGATATCATAGTATCTTAGATGTGAGACTACGAAGAGGGAACACTTGTTTTAAACTTTCAAAGTATACTTCTTCCGGTTGGACGACGGCAGGGGCGGGTGGGGGCACGCCGGGGACTCGTGAGGAGTGGAAATCACGCGACTGTATAATAAATGGCTCCTTTGCCGATGTAAATGACGTTGACTTTCATTTCTCCTGACCGATGCATGGACATCCCGTTTCGTTAGGGTGAAGATGATATGTACACCACTTTTGATTTGATCATTGCGTTGATTACTGGAGTTGATTCATTTCTGAGAATTTTCATGGGAATATGGTAGTTCCTGTGTTTGCGATTGATTACATGCTTAGGACACTTTTTCGAATTAGTAGATTTTGTACTTTTTGTGTACTTCGATTGTTTGGCAATTGATATTGATGATTTTTGTATGGATAGAGGAATGGAAGTGTGAAAATTTGTCTTTATTAGAGTCCATATTGAAAATTGACGATGGGGGAACTGTTTGAGGTTGACGCAGTATTTCTGATTTAATTGGATCGAGGGGAGCAATTGATTGGCGGTTTGTTATAAATGAACGTTTATTTTCTCTTAGGTAACAAGATTCATACATGAAATTATAGATCACGCTGTGCGATCTGTATATTAGATTGTAGCTCGTAATCGAGTGTCCGTCTCACCCTCGGAAGGACCGAAATTTCGAAGGATCGTTAGCGAATAAAATGTAGGCTGAGATATTAAAGTTACATTCGTATTAAACGTGAGCCGAGGAGAAGTTTCCCTTCCAGGGATCGTCGAGTACATTTTGATTCGAGTAGAACGAGGATCGCGGCGAACTCCTCCGCGGATTTTTACGCACTACTAGCTTCCGAAGATCGTCAAAGAAGAATAAAATGCGAAGTCGAATGGAATTCCGTGTCCCTAACAATCTTATCGATCTATCGGAGAGAACCGTCGACGCGGTAAAATAAATTCTATCTCGCTTCGAACCCTCGATACTTCCCTTTGAACAGTTCTCGCAACAAAAAAACGTCCGCGTTCCAACCGTCGACGCACGAAATCATAGTTCACGCGGCAAGGCACGAAAAGAATTCAACGAACGCTTGGAAGAACTTTGTTCCGAAACTTCATTTCGGGTTTGTCCGAATGTTCTCTCGGTTTTCGTACAGCTCGAAGCGACCGATCGGAGAGAAGTTACGAATTCGAGCGCTCTCTTTTGCCGTGCGTCTCTCCAAAAATAGAATCGTTTACCTGCAGCGTCGGAAAAGAGGAAGAACAACGAAACGGATCGTTTCATCTACGTTGAACCTTCTACGAGCGAGAACCACGATCCAATGTTTTGTTTTTTTTCGTCCATTTTCTTTTAGATAGAAATCCCGTAACGTTTTCTGGAAAAATATTTTCGACTCTCAGAACCTCCGTCGCTCCGTTTTTCTTTTGTTTATAAATCGTCGAGTCCGTGGCCTGATGCGTCACCGAGGTAAAAAAGAAGTCTCTCCTAATTTGGCGCGATGCAGCCTGCATGCATGCGTGGGCCCCTTAATGTTGCACATTAAGGAAGCATCAAAGCGCAGGATTACTTTGGAAACTTCGTTGCTTAACAATGCGTGGCACGTCAAAGAAACGAACGCGTGTTTTTGTAACGTTCCTCGTGCACGGGGTGTCGCGTGAAATTCGAAATACAATTTCCATTGCGCGCTCAACGAAAGAAAAGGATATTTATACTCTTATTCCTGAAGATTCGTCGGTGAATTAAACGTGTACTTCTGTTTCCACGTTTCGTTGGAAATTGCATATTTCACGGGACACTCGGTACACATACGCAACATACACGCGTACATATGTGTACATATACATTTCACGATTATCTTGTGCAAAGTATGAATACTTACATACCCTTAAGAAAAATCAGCCGCGTATCGTTTGGAGAACCAGCAGAAGCCTCGCGAGTAAAAACCGAAGTTAACTCTTTGCACTCCGGACATTTTCGATATCTGAACAGTGAAAACAGTTCATTTCTAGTGAAGCTTTCGAGAATCTAAACTTTCGTTCGAAAAGGAAAATTATAAATACTCATGGATTCATGTCTTTCAATCGCGTTTGTCAAGTCGCTTTGTTCGAGTGGAAAGAAAAAGAGTTTTAAAGTTTGAAATGATATAACATATGATATCTGTGACCCAAATTATGTTTCTAGAGCAGAGCGAACGGAGTGCAAGGGGTTAGTTCATAGAAAATATAAAGACAGCTGTTGATTTTTATTGGATAAACATGGAAACCTCGATTAAACGAAACAAGCGCGCCATTGTTCGAGAATATTTCATCGCTCGTTGTCAGCCAGCACAATTAGGGCGTTCAGAACGGGAAAAATATAGAGTTTATTGTTTCATGATTGTCGGTTCACCATTGTTGTTCGCTGCACGAGTGTCGATTACAGAATATTCCGTACTTTCGTGGAGAAGGCTAACCCGAATTGTCTTCTGGACGAACGATAAAGCATTTCCGAGCGGCGGTGTACGCGAAACGAAACGTTCGTCTGGAAACAATGGCTAAAACGTTCCGCGAGCCTCGAATTTCGACTCGAGTCCTATTCGCGGCGAGGCTTGGTACTCGAACGGATTGGCTGAACGCTGCACGGTGGAAACGTTCGGTCATTTTCACGTGAAAACCGAAGAACTTTCGATAGAATCAGTACACAGCGTAAATTTCGTTTAACGCTACAACTACTGGGCAAATTCACTTTCCTCATTCCCCTATTTTTGAGAAAATTAATTGAGACTTCAACCAATTTACAGATCAATTTGCCTGTTACTAAATCACTTTCTCTAGTGATCTCTTCCAAAATTCGTAAGAAATACGCTTCGTAATTTCGAAATTTCTCACAGAATATGAATAAGTTTTAGAAAATCGCTCTATTTTAACCCTTAACTTGAAGTATTTCAAATTAATTTACCACGAAACAATACCGTAACATAGATAACAAACAGAAACAAATTCTCAGAAGTGACTTAGCACGTCACTTAACGAGTTAATTGTAAATATTACAATAACAGTGATGAAACTAATAAAATGATTCTTGCTACATAAGTGGCATTGGACCTAGTAAATAAAAATCCCATGCCGCTTATATGGCGGCATTGCCCCGTTAAGGGTTGATTCTATCAAAAGTTTTCCGAGTTCGACAGAGAAAGGACCGAATTTGATAAAAATTCACACTGTGCGCCGGTTTCGTCGTCGGAACGAAAGGATTCCGTCGATTCCGCGGCGTCGATTACCGTCGCCGCCCGGTTCCCTGGATAATCGTCGAGGATCTCCGCTTAAAAGCGCGGCCTAAAACGTCGGAGCGATTGTCATCGGGTAGAGCATCGGTGTAAAGCACTTGTAGAGTCCGCGGGTTCCCAACACACGAGCGCGAAAGTTTCGTTTTTACGAGTCTACGCGCTCGCGCGGCCAAGGCTGTGAAAAGCGGCCGCGCCGCGAGCGTTCCGAACGCTGCGCGCCGTTGCGCGGTACACATCGGTGAAAACGTGGAAAAAAATTCGCCCGTGTCGACACACGCGAGTACTCGTTGTGTCAGAATTGCGCAAAATGTAGTCCGATCGTGTGCTCGTCGGATTTTAAGACGACTCGGTAGCTGATTATCCTTTACAAGCTTCGATAATCGTCGATTGTGGCTGATTTACAATTGAAATTCAGGCGATCGCGAGCTTGAATGAATAATCGGGTGTTGGAAATTCGCGACGGAGTAAAAGTGGTATTTTAATCGTTGCTCTGAACGTGCGACGCGACGATTTTTCGAACGATTAATCTACAATTGAAATCGAGAGGCGTCTTAAGAGATAATTACAGATCGACGACTTGCAGTCGAATAAAAGTGGCATTTTAATCGCTAATCGCGACGTGCGATGCGACAGTTTTTTGAATTATTAATCTACAATTGAAATCGAGAGGCGTCGTAAACGATAATTACAGACTGTCTGCTTGCAATCGAATGAAATGTGAATTCTACTCGTTTGAATATGCAGCCGGATTACATTTCGCGCAACTCCGCGCCAGGTGCGCACACGAGATCGCCGGAACAAGCGAAACAGCGAATGCACGTTCCGTCCGAAGCGGACTTTCGAGAGAGGTCGGGCGATCGTTGAATTATTCAAATTTCATTATTCACTGCAACTCGCTCGCACGTTGCGGCGCGCGATGAATTTTGAATCGATGCGCGCCGCTTGCATTTTATACGTTTTATTCTATCCTCGTGTATTTTTCTTTTTTTTTTTGTTTGTTTGTTTGTTAATACAGTAAAAACGCTCGCAAGCGCCACCGCGAAATTTCATCCTTCGGGTCGGCGCCGTATCAAAATTCAGCCTCCGGTCCAAATATAGATCTAAACAATCTCCGCGGTTTTATTGTTTCCGGTCAAGCTCGTTCGTTACGTCCTACTTCTCGACTACTTTTTACTTTCCTCCGTGTCCTCTCGATCGGTTCCGGCTGCTTTCGCCTTCCCGAGCTGGGCTTAAGGGGTTAAGTTCTCAGTCAAACGCCTTGAGACTTCCTTGTTGTAAGCCTGATCAAGATTCGAGGATTCCCTGGACCACCGATCGTACAGTAAGTATACAATACATATCTAAAACGGTTGCCCGGATGCTTCAAACAGCGTCAAACGTGAGGGGATTCAAGAAGTCGCTAGTATCAGAACATTCAGTGCTTAAGATCCCAACACCAGAAATCAAACTGACTCCTCTGCCTTCACGATTTTCCATCTTCTACTGTCTTAACATCCTCCTCAATATCCAACTTCACACATCTTCGACAAACAACTCCAAACCATCTGCGAACACTGACCGCCGCGAGACCATTCTTTCGCAAGTCTCAATTCTCAATAATTTCAACGCCTTCAGACATATTCAGACAGCATCAAACACCTTCAAACCACGTCAAATAACCACGAAACGCTCTGGCAGATCCCCGAACATGCTGAAGTCGCCACGAACAACGTCGAACACCCGCGAATCACTGAGCCAATCACACCAGAACGAAGTTAGTCGTTGAGAGGATCGCCAGCGCCCGGTCGATCGAACTCCTGCGCGGCGGCAGGCTGCCGATCGGGCACCAGCAGCCAGCCTCACGTCCTCACGAACTTGTACACGACACCGAACACCAGCACGCTGACCAGGACCAGCACCAGGGCGGTCACCACCTTCGCGAACGCGTTCAGCCCGCTCTCGGTGTGCTGCTGCGGCCTCCTGGTGGGAATGCTCTGTTTCGAAGCCAGGCCGCGGGCCAGCGCCGGGAAGGCCAGGCTCTGGGTGAAGGTCAGCTTGTGCAGGGACTCGGACAGAGAGTACGGGCCCACGGAACCACGAGCTGCCGCCCTTAGACGCGCGTACTCCAGGTCCAACGCGTCGAACATACTGTACCTGTTGATCGGAAGAGGATCAGTTTGGCTACTTAGAGGCTAAGGTCTCCTTAGGCGCTAGTTCTTATGTTCCATGAAAATGATTCTTCTCTTTTCTTGTGGGAAATGAGATGGGTAGGATGTTGATGTTGGATAGCTGAAATTCTCTTTCTCCCCGATTCTCGTGAAATGATCCAATTGTTTCGGTCGATCCTTGGTTGATAGGTTACAAGCAGTGTTCAATGGAAGAGGTGTCCTAGATAGAACTTGGAGCTAAGGTGAACATGGAAATGGATCCTGGTTGAGGTTGGAGTTCGGGATTGCCTTCAGCGTTTAAATTTACTAATTATCCTTAATTTATTTCAATACTCGTCCATCCTCATAGTCATAAGCAAAACCATTTTTCATATTCCAGTATACATAATTTGTCCACATTCGCTGAAACACTTTCAGAACGCTTCCGAAAGGACCCTCCGCCGTCGCAGGCGCATAATTAAGTCCGCGGACCGACGTTTTCCCCATTTCGGGAAACGTCCTCCAGCCTTCATCCATTACGTCGCCACTTGAAGCCGTCGGAAAGGCCCTCGAATGAAAATGAAACCGAGCGCTTCGTCGGATCGATTCAGTGTCTGGGTGAAGGTTCCTCCCTTGAAAGTTCACGACGACGAAGAAGAATAGGGGAGGAAGGAAGGGGAGGCGCCGGATCGCGAAGCGATTTCCGTCTTCGCGACGGGAATACACCAGCGCCGCGAATTATTCGGACACCGGGGGCCACCGATTAATATCGCACAATGCGGGGGAGCGGTCGCGCCACGTGTTCGGGGTGGCTGCTCGACCGTATTTGCATGGTGCCAGGGTCGCACCTTGACACGAGCCAAGAACGACGCGAGTCGGGACGCATCAGCCGGAGGGATTATTTCTAGCTCCACTTTCCCCGTGACGTAACTTTCACGGATCGAGTGGCGAGACCGTCGTTCAGGGACTTTCTCCGGCGACGATGAAAGAAACGACGCCAAGGAAGTCTCCACCCCGAGCCCATTGTTCTAGAAACGGCGTTCCACGGAGGCGCTTTAATATTTGATCGAGTGCCTGTATCGAGGAACTGCGAAGAACGTTGGGGATAAATGGGGGAGAAAAGTGTTTCGAAGCAACAAGACGGTCATCGATCACTTCTGGAAGTAATGGCCATTGTTTTTTCGAGAGTCGAGTGAAATGTAATGACAATTTATGGTGAAATGGAATTGTGTGGGTTATTGAGTGGGTGGCTTTGTTGGAAACTGATGAGTAAAATTGTTTAAATTACTATAGTATTTAGGTAATAGTAATTTGTTGTGTTAATAAGACATGTGATTGTTTAAATTAATTGTTATATGGTAAATATAAGCTGATCCTTATTATTTGCCCTACTTTCATTAGCCTCGGAGCTTATAGTCTTATGAATCAAGAGCAGCCTTGGACGTTATAGTTTCTCGAAAGAAATACTTTTCGATGGTTGATAAGGGTTTTAGCCTGGAATCATGACCAATGCTAAGGGCGCGACGTTCCAGGGTGTTTCGCTATCGACCATTCGGCTGAGTCAGCGAGCGAGGATTGGGTAACCGAACGTGAACGAAGTTGTGCAAATATTGTTCCATCAGTATGGATCTGTGTTCTGCATAATGTGCGCGGGTGTGCGGATAGATAAGGGGTTGCACTTGCCACATGTGGGAAAACATCGCGGGTCTGCGTGCATTAAGGTCGCCGGTGATATTTTCTTTTCGAAGTTATCTGACCGCGTATCGCGGAACGGCGATAGGATCAAGACTGATTCTATTTAAATCATGTCAGACTGGGAAATCTACGTAGGATCTGTGGATTTATCAAACACGCCGTTCGCCGGTCATGTATAAATTCCCTTCCCTCGTTGGCACGCTTTTTTAGAAAGCACGTGAACCGTCGCGGTCGATTCACGAATTCTCATCGGTATAAATAAACGTTTCGATGAAATAACATAAGCATAACTATTATAAAAATGTAGTTTCCCAATTGCACAAGTAATCGATTGTTAGATAAGCAAATTAGGTAGCAATTCCATAAGATATGATTGTGATCAGAGGAGCTAGGTGCATCATTTTCGGAACTATGGACCATGGAGAGTATTCTGCAATTCGATGAGAATCTCCTCGGTGATTAATTTGTAAATGAGATAGATGCACAGAGGAGTCGCGTAATTTAATGAGAAGTTTTTCAGGCCGACTCCCCGAAGAATAGAATATGAATTCTGTACCTGCTGCTGCGTCTCCTGTCCTGCGAGTGCATCGAAGCGATAGCGGAGCTTGGGATCGAGCGTAGGCTGCTGGTGGTTGAACTCGAAGGACTCGGCGGCAGCGGAGGCGGTTCCTCGTCGATGGATGTGCGGTCCGGAGACGGCGGGCTCTTGGATCCGGAATTGTGGTGATTGTGATGCAAATGATGCAGCTGCAGTCGAGCGTGATCCGGATGGAGTAGACTAGCGCGACGGGATTGTTGAGGAGTCGCGGCTGGGCTAGTGCTCGCCACGCCGCACGGCGACGGCGATGCCTTCGAAAAGATTTGAAATTCTTTCTCAGGAAGCGATTGCAAACCCTACAGTAGAATATAACAAACTCCATTGTTACTGACTGGCACGAGAAGTCGGATAAATATACTTAAACATTAAGTAAAATAAATGAAACTTTTACTTATATATTTCATTAATTCAACCCTTAACGGACTAACGCCATATAATTCATTTTATGATCTTTATCACTATTATTCTTGTAATATTTACAATTAATATATTAAGCATTCTGCCAGGTCACTTCTATGAATTTGTTTTCGCTTGTCATTTATGTTACAGTATTTTTTAATGGTCAACTTGAAATACTTCCAGTCCGTTAAAGGTAAATTCCTTGAAGAATAATTTGTGAGTCTAAAATATTACAGTGCGATTGTTTTGTTGAGAATTCAGTGCTTGGTGATGTAAAGTAGGTCGCGTGCTTTTGGTGCTGTTGTTCCAGTGGAAATCTCATCCTTTTGAGGGAAGATAATGAACATGGTGTTCTAGGCAGCTAAAAAGATTGGTTTCAGTTGATTAATTTTACCTGTATGGATTCGATCCCGCTGTCGTTTACATTTTCCTGGACATCCGGGAACACGAAGGCCTGTGCCTGTCCATCGGCCTCGCCCCTCGGCGAATCGCTCGGCCATACTTGCAAAAGAGGAAGTCCGCCACGTGTCTCAGTGCAAACTTCCGCCGTCACGTTGCTCTGCTCACCTGTACCGAGGCACAGTCGGCCCAGCTCTCTCAATGGCTTCTGTGGGACAGTGTTCTGAATTTAGTGATTTCTTGCAACCCGTATATTAACCCTTTGCACTCGAGAGGTGACTCTCACCACGTGATTCGATGCAACAAAACTATGAAGTTGAATATTTAATATTTCAAATTAAAGTTTGCATTGCTACGTGAAATATTTCAATGAAACAACTCTGTTGCTTAACTTATCTATGAATTATCGTTAAATTAGTTTCAAACAATATGACCTATATCTCGTCAGAAAATGTTGAATATTTCCATTGGAGAACTTTTAAGTGCGAAGGGTTAAATTTCTTGCTATTGTTTATAATACGCATTAGAAGTATAAACGTTTTATTCGGAAAGTAAATTTGGTAAATGTGCACTCACCAGAAAGAACTAAGTGAATTTAAAGGTGAACCTGAATTTTTGTAAGTTACAATATACGAACACGACAGAGTTTGGAACAACCATGTGCACCTAAACATGTCTGAACACGTTTTAAATATTCCTACGCTGATTTAACTGTCTTCATCCCCACCCAATACGAATTGACAAATCAGAATGAATCACGTGACGAGGCTGCGATCTGATTTGCCATTCAAAAGTGCGCCATTTTTCGCGGCGTACGTGCGCGCGCAGTTGTGGCAGTTCCTTCCGTGTTACCGCGAAGTGGGTGAGTTTAAATTCGTGTGTTCAGTGCGAGTGAAACTTTTTCTTTTTGTTTAATTACATTTTCCACCAGCGCTGGCTACTAATAACGGTTCATTTACACTTCTTTTCACTTTTCGTTCAAGTAGCTTTCTATTTGTGTTCTAATATTGTATACAAGTATTGTAACAGTAATTAAGTGTACCATAACCTATCAACGAACCCAGAAAACGACAAGAAGATCCAAGATATTTATGATATACGGTTCTCCGCTGCATTCTGCGTCATATCGTGAGTCATTTCGACTTTATTTATCCTCTTTTAATCGCTAAATGTGATATACGTATCATAAATTTCACTTTCTACTCTACATTGTCGCGTTTTTTCTATAATTAAACGTTGCAGGTCTAGTACTCTTATCAAAACATTATTCACTTTGTTGTAAAGTGACACTTGTAAACAGAAATTAATATTTTATGTGCCAAACTCACGCGACTGTTTCTCTCTCTTTTTTTCTCTTCTTTACCGTCCGAAGATTACCGACTGAGGCTTGCCAATCATAGGAATTAAAAGCGCGGCAAATATAATTTCAGAGCGATTCAGATAACCGAAAGAATCTTATAATAAGATCGAGAATAAACGAGGAAACTACTTCGTAATTTAGTAATAAGTAGATAAGTAGTAACTAAATTATAAGAATTTAAATAATAAATGAAACCGAAAAATCAAAATGTTCGATTAGTTTACAGTTTAACACTTTGCACTCGAGTCAATCAACCCTTGATTTGACACAGGAAAACTATAAAATTTGTAGTAGTTTCTTTAAGATTCATTAAAATATTTGATATTATAACTGGTGCAATATTGGAGCCTACAAAGTTCAAAGGGTTAATAATTAAATTAAAATCACATTATAACTAAATACAACTACTTCCAACGAAATACTTCCCAGTGCAAAGGTTTAAAAAGCAAAAGTAACGTACATTTTAATAGACAGACTGTCGATATTTATCAGAAATAGATTTTCGTTGACAATCTCGTCGAAATAAGTCGGAAACCTCTCAGGAAATCGGTTACAAAGGCCTGGACATCGGAATCGGAGCATCTGAAGCCCATAAATGACGAAACGCGCGCATCTGGAACTGACACAACTGTGTTCCGATTCTGATAATGCCGTTGCCTGTTGTCGTTGTCATCCGCACGGACGCAGGCACGTAACGCACGCTGCATTTGCGTCACGTGAAGCCTGTCACCGGGACGAATTTACTCGTTGAATGGGAACGTCCACGGAAATCTCACGGCCGAGCATGATTTCGTTTGCATTGCCGTTGATTATGCGAACGTACACGCAATCCCCCAAAGACGGTCCACGCCATTGGTTCCGATTATTTGAATTTCGATCGTTACCAATACAAATCCTTGAACATTAACGCATGGAACATTAATTGCCATGAAAATTTGGAAGGTTTTATATGTGGCTCATTCTTTAGTAGCAAAGATAACTGTTAAGATAACATTTTATTGCAAAGATCATTTTAGCAGCAAAGATAATTAACCCTTTGCGGACGAATGTCGACGTTCCGGCGAGATGAAATTTTCATATTTCGAAGATTAAGTCACAAAAATGATTTAATTACTCGAATAGCAAGAGATCAGCACGTAGTTTCCTTTTGTTCTATCAATTATACAATTGATATATAATTTAGTTTCATCTGTTGAAGGCTTGGTACGTTTCACAGAATCTTCGTTTGCAAAGGGTTGAATTATTTAGTAGCAATAAATAGAAATAATCACCAATCGTTCGATATCAGAATTTTTACTTTACACTATCCAGTTATCCATGGTATTAAAAATTTGTTTCTAAGCTATTCGGAAATCATTGACCATCAAGGCAGTCAATATTTTAAGCTTTCTCCATTTCATTTTATCTTCTATTCATAATTATAAATTTGTTGTTGTATTGTATATTGTTTAGATTCTGATGCTCTTCGTTTTATTTGAATATTATATTTCCTATCTGATACCATTGGATTTAAATTGGTAATTAAACGCCGCGAATAAGAGCAACAATTAGCTCGTCGAGCAGGTATCGAAGTTCCACTGGAACGGAAGTACAGGTCGACAGCCTGTAGAATCGGCTTATCGGTTTAGGGCCGTGGAGGCTTAATGCCAGCCCTCCATGCGAATAACCGTGTACCGTTCGTATCTGCGTCTAGAGGGACTGAACCCGTTATATTCGAATCACTTATTAATGACTGTCAACTCGTCGACGCGTCAGTTAATAATGTACCGATGCCCGTCGAATTGTAAATGCATCTCGACGATGCACAGGTACTACTATGTTTCGCGGTTGATTTCTGAAAAGTCTATTGTCTCAAATGTCGCCAATTAAAACAGCCCTTAACAAAATCATCGTCTGTAACACTTAATTCAGAAAATCCAAGTTAATGAAATACCGCTTAACGCGTCAACCGCGTCGAAAATCTTGAACGTTCTTCCGTAGTTGTTCTGTGGCAAAGAAAAGCAGGAACAATTGTTAATTATTTGGTATTGCAATCCTTGCATTACGCTATTTTCAATTATTTATGTCACTACGTTCATTCGTCATCGTTTACCTTGTTTTATAGTCAGAAGCGTCGGTCACTAGTGACATGGTTAACGTGTTAGCTTGATTAAATGGAATATTGCAATTACCAGTACTCAACGAAAAATTCGAGAATACTTCGATAACCACGCGAATTAACCCTTTGTAGCAAATGTCGACACTCAACTACTCAAACAGTAAGAAACCAGCATATAATTTCCTTATTCTATATTATTTAGGCACTCGATGTGCGATTTGGCAGAATCTACAAAAGGTTTCGTATTCGAGTTGAAACAATACGTTAGCCACGTCCACTTCGGAAAGAAACAACATCGCATCGCTTATCGCACGCGCGCGAGTAAAACGGAATAATTTATTATTATAGTCAGAAATGTATATTTATCCGCTCATTCATTATGCATCCGCGCGGAACTCTATCGTCATACAAAATGTACGAGCGGCGGAGGAAAAAAATGTCACGAGTCGAATATAAATAGATGGTCGGAGATTGCGACCGATGATTGGATCACGGGGGTCCGTCGATTCCGGCGAGCGTGTGCCTCATCAAAAAATGATCGAGTCCCCGAGGAGAGTTTCCCGGGCTATCCGAGAATAACGTTGCCCATTGTTTATTGCTGTTAAAGAAGGATAATGGGAGGAGAAACGCCGCCGACGACGGATAACGATCGGACGAGATCGCCGCGATAAAAGTGTCTTCCTGTAGTTAACGATCGGCTTTCCCTTTACAAGGCTCGCGAGCGATTCTAATTTTTCTTGACATAAATAATACGCGTTCTCTTAATGCGGGTCGGGTGGGTGCGCGTTTCTTGGGAAATCTCCGTCGAGCGCCTCTCCGCCTTCGATTGACTGATAAATTATTCAATTCGTTCGATTCCTTTGAAATTTCCTGCGCGACGCATGGCGAATGAAATCGGAAAACGAACGGAGTTACCGATTACGGCTACGTGTGTAGAGAAATATTTATTCGACGCGGGAGTGCTCGATAAATTACGAAGTGTAACGCGCAACTTTCCTTAGTTCTACGAGCTTCTATTTTACCGTTGAACTTTATTTATATACACTGGGAGGGTTAAATATATCGCTAAGAATTATTGAATATCGAAACCGCCTGTTCTATTACTGGAAATTATCAGTTATTTGTCACAACTATGCTATCAATTAGAACTATTATGATATCGATGACCCATCCCCGATTTCTTCAGGTTAAATATATCGCTAAGAATTATTGAATATTGAAACCGCCTGTTCTATTACTGGAAATTATCAGTTGTTACAACTATGCTATCAATTAGAACTACTATCAATGATATCGACGACCATCCCTGATTTCTTGATTTCGCGATTATCAAAAAGACAACGTATGTTCTGAGAGATTACGACAGAAATTGATTCAGCAATACTAATTATAAATCAATTCAAGCCTCGACAGATGAACTCCCGGAGTTTCCGCAGAGAAACTTCGAAAAGCCAATTTAATTGCTCGGCAGTTTCAGCGTTAAAGAATCTTCATCCCCAAAGGGTTAAACGTCGAACGATGAAACCAGTTCCATGATTCAATGAACATCCGCCGATCTTTCGAAAGTCTCTGTTTAGAAGATGAAAGCGTCGAACTAAAATAGTTCTTCGCGGATGACCCGTCGATAAATTGAGGGAAAAAAAACTGCTAAACTTATTATTACCCCGCGCGACATTCCCGTAAGATGGAAATAATCCGAGGGTGAGGCAAGTTTCGAGGGTGGCTGCTGAACTTCGGATTAAACGAAAGTTTGAAGGTCTACGAACCCCGGATTGCCAGTAGACGCCCACTGACTATCGCTCTCCCGAAATACCCCGGCGGATCGGATAGTCATTAAGGTCTGTTTACGCGGTGGCGATGAAGGTCACCGGTTCTTTGTAACGGGTTGACGTCGAACGGACGCACGAGGGGACGCGCAACAGTTTCCCGGCGACGCCATATTTATCGCTGCGTGATAATAAAAGTGCAAGGTTCAGTCATTCTTGACTGTGCACGGGCAACCTTATCGCACGTGTCTCTTTTTTGCACCTGTTCTCCCGTTAACCCTTTGCGGACGGATGTCGGCATTTCGGTGAGATGAAATGTTCAGGTTCGGAAGACTGAGTCGTGGGAAAATGATCTGATTAGTAGAACAGCAAGAGAGCAGCACGTAGTTTTCTTTCTTTTTATTGAATAAGCGATTGATATATAATTTAGCTTCGTATGTTGAAGGTTTTGCATGTTTCGAAGAATCTTCGTCAAAGGGGTAACTAATTTCTATAGTATTTCTAGCGAAAATGAGAAATGCTATAACATTTCTTCGATCTCCTATTTTCCTTAGTACAAAATTTGGATGTGTGGAAAATCGAATAATTTTAGGGTAGTTTCTTTAAGATTCATTAAAATGTTTAATATTATAACTGGTGCAATACTGGAGCCTACAGAGTTCAAAGGGTTAAAATGTTTCTAGTGGAAAACTTCCGAATGCAAAGTGTTAATAGTCTAACTGCCTTATTACAATTTTTATTCTCTAAATTACCGAAGGATATAGGAGAAACGTTTGTTTAATATACTGTTGCGCAACGATTGTCCGTTGCTCCTGAATATTCAGTGTTATTCCCGGTCCGTGACTTTTACTTTTTTCATGAGGCACATTATAATAATGGAGGGTAATTCACGGTTGAAAAACATTTTCCCTCCCGGAGCGATATAACGGCGAGGTAACCCCCGGTCCACGATTCGCAATCAGGGTCAAAGAATCCGTTGCCTTTTTGTTCCGACGTTGCAAAAAGTTTGCTATCCGCGAGCAAAAAATGTCGGGGAAAAAAGAGTCAGAGTCGGAGCTGCGGAACGAATCGATACCGAACAAGTAGGAAGTACGGGATGGAACGGTTCCTTTTTTTTTTAACATTCCGCGACCACTATTTCCACCTCGCGACCTCGGTTTCATGTGAACGAATCTTTCTATCGGCGATTGTACCTGGTGAAATGTAACTAAATTCTAACCCCTTGACCCGCGAAACCGTGTCAGGCTCGTGACGGAAATTTTCAACTGAATCCGATGCGTCTGATTGTTACTTTGTTTAAATATAAATTGAATATTACCGCTCTATCATCGATCGTTAACCTTTTAAGTAAATAGACGTAGAATAAGCATCGAAGTTTATTCCTTCTAATAAGCTGTTAATAAGCTGTTAATTACCATTGACGATAAAGTCAATGGTAATTCGACTACTCGGTAGTTCTACTGTCAAACAATCGGTCAAATTATCTTTGACACATCGAACTCCGCACGATACGTTACACGAACATTTTGCGAAAATCCATCACCGTTTTTATTCGAAAGATCACTGGTCCTCTAAAGGTTAGCCAAAGGTCGCGGTAGTTGTATCGACAGATGACATATCATGAAATGTAATTTTTTATCGGGAACGACGGTGGAACACGGTTTACTTCGAAATGGCAAGAGCACTGCAACGTTGCCCGGTAAACAGTTCACGCGTTTGATTGATTGATCTCTCGGAACTGCGGATATTCTGATGTTCGAATACTTGACTTTCCGAATGCTCGATTGAAGCTCTAAGTATTCCACGTTTCCGAACGCCGGCTGACGTTAAATGCCCACGCTGACGTTGACTAGTCCTATTTAGAACGGTTATCGTTCACAAAATCTAGCTGCGCAGTGATTCGCACAGGCACACGAAATCCCTGCATATTTTAACCCTTTGCACTCGAGAGGTGACTCTCACCGCTTGATTTAATACAACAAAACTATGAAGTTGAATATTTAGTATTTTAAATTAAAGTTCGTGTCGCTATGTGAAATATTTCAATAAAATAGCTTTGTTCCGTAATTTATCTACGAATTACCGTTAAATTAGATTCAAACGTCGTCTGTCTCATCGGAAAATGTTGAATATTTCCAGTGGAAATCTTCCGAGTGCAAAGGGTAACAGTAGATTCACGAGACAATTCGACTCGTATCGCATTTTACAGACATTGTTCGAATTTTTCGGTTGATTTTGATCGATGCAGTTACGCAAATATATATCTTAATTGTCTAATAATGAACCGATAATTTCCGAGATCTAAATGGACGAATATCAACTTTTCTGAGGACGATGGAACGAACTCTACAATAAATATCTGTGAAAATATTGTTATTCATCCCTTTCTTCGCATTGAATATAAAGATCACCGCGTTTCAATGCTGCTCGTTGAACGAAGAGGCGAATTTCTTTCTCTTATTCGTTCGCAGCGAAACAAACTGGTCGCGCCAACCCTCTGCGGTTTTTTCGACGGCGCAGCACGGCGGTGAACAAAGCGACGCAGTTCACGCGAAACAAGAATCTGGCCGGACTCCAAATTTTTCCGTGGGAAAACCAACACCGGACAAAGGGGGCCAATTATTGCCGCGACAGCGGAAATTTGCATAATCTCGCTCGCTGCGAGGGCTCCTCGTTACAAGGGCGGAAGAAACTTGCTAACGACGCCTTCGGAACAATCGCGAATTTTTGCGAAACTGCGAGTCGTTAAAGTCTTTGAAATTTCGATACTGTTGAGTGAAGTAGGATTATGTCTGTTATATAGTTCATTGTATTAGAAAAGTTGATATTCGTTTATTTGGAAAACTCGTGATTTTAGAAGTTTGAAAATGCATCATTGTGATTCTCATTCGTGAAAATATCAATGTTGCTGTACAGTCACCAAACAATGTAATAAATGTTTAATAACATTTTCATATAATTTGCGAATCGTGTAATATCCAATAATATTCTAATATATTCGCAAATAATATAGTTTCAACGGATTTCTAAAATTGAATATTCCGTGAACCTAGTGTCAATATTAATCGATTTCAAATATATGTAAGATGAAATTGGCTGAAAATAATTTTCAGTGTTCTTTGAACGCGATACCATCGAACACTCGCGCGACAGCTGTTTGTCCGCAATCTCCCGATTCTCTGTTCACGCAGCTTCAATTCTCCCCGGTAATGATTTCCCGGGAGAATTCACGGCACTCCCATACCGCAACAATCTTTCTTCTGTTATCGATATAATAGTTAACTATACACGGCCGGGCAGACGGTAGCAAACGTGTGGGCGAATTCATCGTTTGCGAACAATTCGAGTGAAATAACTGACGGCTCGCGGACCGCGATATGCACAATATCGCCCGTGTAAATTTAGCCTGAAAATACTCGTTCGACCAGTCCGGTGTAATAAAGTTTCGCCCATTTTTCAACGTTGACACTGCCAATTATTTCTCTGGAAATCTTTGTACTGATACTCGCTCGCTGCGAGGTAGTTTCTTTTAAGAAATTCGTGAAACGCGTACAAGTACACGTTCGATTGTTTCATAAATAATTGTATTATCTTGAAATTATTATGATCTATTAAATGTATCGTCCTTTTAAAAAAACTTGTGTTAGAATAACTTCTTATTTTAACCCTTTGCACTCGAAAGTATTTCGTTAGAAATATTTAACATTTTCTAACTATACACAGACGATATTCTTTTAAATTAACTCAAAGAAAAATTTCAAGTGAATTGAGAGACAAAGCTTCTTATTCCATTATTTCACACACCGATGCATTATATACAGTTGAATATTGAATATCAAATTTTACAGTTTTACTACATAAAATCAAGTGGTGACTGAGAGTCACCTCTCGAGCGCAAAGGGTTAACTTTTCCTGAGCATAGAAAAGAGGAAGTTGATAAGAATTGTATTTGATCTTGATTGAACTTTAACATTTTCCACGTAAGTTGTTCGATAACGGACAACATTGAAATTTCAGCGACGAGAGCGAAGGTCGACGATTCAAATTAAGAATGATCAAAGCTTCCGTTCAATCCTTCGCGAAACGGACACTTTATTAGAGGAAATAAATCGAGCAACCCGGTTTCCTCGTGTCGGGGGTGGATAAAGGACGCATCCCCGGATTAAAATCCGCCGGCAAGATATAAATTAATCGTGCAGCTGTTCTCGATAGCGGCGCGAAGTGACTCCCGCGACGTTTTTACGAAATTAAACCGCCGGAAATTAATTAATCGCGACCGGTCTACCCCTGGGAAATATCGGGCAGCTCGTCGGGTTATAAAACCGGCGAGCAAATACGATCACGAGCTCAATAAATTATTAATTTACCGATGAAACTTCCTCGCCTCGGAAGTGAAAAGTTCTCCGATGATTTTCATTTTTCATGGCCGGCTTTTCCAGCCAGTGAACTCGCCGAACGACAACTTTGTTAAACGGAAAACGAGCCACGAAGTTGCCGGCTTTACGACTGCTTTCCCGGGGTGCATCTCTCGTCTCGTTCGCGGTTTACGCATTGTTTCATGGGCACTTTGAAAGACGTGCAGTTTATTAATTCACGGTTCCATTTACTGGGCCACGTTTATCGATATTCTGCATCGGTATTATGCATTCGTGTTTCCAAGTGTTGGGAAAAGTATACAGTATGTAAATACTTCAGTTTTATTCTGTAGCGTAGAATTTTAATGCTGCGAGATCTTTCGTAAGAGAGATTTTGTTGTATTCAGTATTAATAATAAAAGATAAAATTCTTTGATCAGAATAATATAGTTATCAACGTATTTGCAGTTATAATATAGCTACAAACATATTTGTAGTGATAATATAGTTATCAAAATATTTGTAGTTATAATATAGTTATAAATATATTTACAACCAGTCACAAATACATTAACAACTTACAAATAAACACACGAAGAAATCTAGAATTTCCACGGTCCCGAAATATAAAAATAACATACTACATAAACGTTCAAACGGAAAAAATCATTAAAATGAATAACAATTGGTCGACGAAATCTGCCGATATTCCAAACAAAAGTTTCGCACGTTCCGCTCGAATATCCCCCCGATAATATCCGGAATCATTCGAATTTTCCTCTCGCGAAGCAAGCCCAAACAAAAGGCAGCCAAAGCTAATAACAACACGCATCCATTAGCCCCGAATTATCCGCGGGTTTCCCGGGCGAACGGATATTCGGTGCGCGCATCGGCAACCAGCTCTCTTAATCCATTAAAAATTTCGCGATCTGAGCGAAAAGGGAGGGCGGCGGCGGCGGCTGAGCCCATAAACGCGGCTAATGATTTGCAAAGCGTGTCGAACATGGACACGGAACGATGTTCGTGACCGTGACTGAAAGATTCTTGGGCTGGCGCGGCCTTGACACGCGGCGGTCGATGAAGGGAAAAGGAAAAAAAAAGGCGGCGAGGGGGTTGGCTCTCCCCTTTGCGCGGCGACGCCCCGGCACGTGTAAACAGAAACACCGTGCAGGGTTCGATTAATTTTTAAGAGTCAATTAACGGCCCGCAATCGCTGCAGCGCGGTCTTCGGGCACTTTTCTCTCGGCTTTCTCCGGTTTCTCTCTTGGGAAACATTCAGTCGTCGCTCGGAGAGGGAGATGGGTTGGAGAGTTGAACGACGGCGTTACTTGTGATATCAATTCCGAAATGATCGAGGAAGGGGAGGATGGAAAGTGAAAGAAAATTCAACCCTTGACCCAAGGACTCGCCCTTAAGGCTGTTGCAAGGGAGACTTCGTCCCTTGAGTTTTTATTTTGAGAAGCGACTTTAGTTCACCCTTTGAGGTTCAATGGATTAAAAACTGCTTTTAGTACAGTTTAATATTTTATTTGAAGTTTTCCATGCAGTTGGCAACACTATGAACGAACAACAAATGCGTAGATAAGTGAAAATATTTATACAAGTCGAAACGCATTAGTAAGTTGAGACTGTTGTGATTAAAGCTGGCGAATTCTGTAATTCTGTAGCTTTGGTTGTTTTCTTCTTTAAAATCGTGTGCCTCGTTGAACGTCATTGATTTCACATTGTGGATAGAGGTACTAATTAGTAATGTGGACAACAATCAATGCAATTATTGAAAAATTATTACTTCACCATTAAATTTTATAGAGAGATCTTGTTCAGTAATACAGTTGTATTTCAAATATTGATGTTCGAGTATGCAGTAATATTAATTTTTCACCATTTGCTTTAACAATCACTTGCTGTGAGTTTATTATAGAATATATCAATTTTCCTGTACACTTTGCTGTCGATACAACGACAGCTTCGATAGCAGTTCCCGCTTCAATGGTAGCATTCAAGGATCGACTTCAATCTGCGATTCCAGATTATGTAGTCGGAAGTGTCAGGTGGCCGATTCGCAAACTTTTTGCTCGCGCAATTTCGCATCTGGCGACATCGCGACGGCTGGAACGTGAAAGAGAATTCCGGCCGACGCGCTCGAGGAGGCGACTTTCGACTCTCCCTTTGATAATTCTTTCGTTTCATAAATATTTAAACGTCCTGCGTTCCAACAACGACTCTTCTATTTGCGTTCGCCTAATTTGCGAGCCGCGTAAATTGAAACCGGGCTGAACCCAGAGAGCTGCGAAGTTTACGCGAGCTTCTATTTCGACGCTAATTTAATGAAACAAATTATTCCTCCCCGAAAAACTTCTCAAGATTAAATAGAATCCCCTTGGTGAATTTCGAGAGCGCTGGCGAATTAATTAATCCTTCGTCTCTGCACGCGGCTGACTTTGACACCGTTTCCCGCGCCTTTGTTCCTTTTGTTAATTAATTATCATTCCCTTGACCCCGTAAGATAAAACAGCTACCAAAAGCACCGAAAACTCCAAATAATCAATGAAGTACAGTAACGTCTCTAACGAGGGAACGAAACTCCGCGAAAATAGAAGGAAATCATGTGTATTCCCTAAAAAATCGAGTACTATCAAAATTAATACCAAAAAGTCCAAAAATTCGTATAATCAATAAGCTACACAATCGCCTGTAACGAGTAAGCAGAATTTTAAGAGAAATCGAGAACCGTCGTCCCAGAAGAATCAACCCCCGACCGACAACACGAATTTCCGGCACGGAGCCGCGTCAAGCGTCACGGAAGGAGCCCGACAACCCCTTCAAGAAATTAATTAAAATTATCAGCAGCCCCGCCGGTTCCGTGTCAATGCGGCGGACGTTTTCAAAAGGATCGTCGGCCGTTCTACCACGGCGCGAGTGAAAAAAGAGAAAAGGAATCTCATTACCTGATAAAACCGCCCCTCCTTTCATCGGCGAGCCAGCTGACGGCTCGGCTGGCAGGCCAGGAAGCGATCGAGGGTCGTTATCATCGGGGCTGTTCCCTCTTTTCGTGGCCGTTCCCGCGCGACCCGGCTCCGCTCGGTTCGCATACTCGAAATTCACCCTCTCGACCCCGATCATCACCTCGTAATCGGAAATCAAACGGGTCCCCCGGCGAGGATTCGGCAAACAGAAGGAGCCAGGACCTCTCGGGGACAAGAGGAGAACGGAGCACGCTGCCGGAAGACCGATTCGGTCTTCCGTTTCCTGCTGGCGCGGAAAATGAGCTGGAAGGTCGGAGCTATAGTTCTCGTAATGTCAAGGGGATGGTTACGTAAAAAGGACTGCGTGGACGCTTTTTATAGTCCCGTGCGTGGTATTAAAAGCGCTCGTGACATATTAATTTTCGATTAAGGGCCGCTTCGCGGGGCAAACTATGACGCGATATGAAGTGTAACTAGGTTTAGAAAATATTGGATAACGCGGAATACGCGGCGGAACGAGAAATCGGTTGGGAGCTCGGTTGTTGGAGTGGCTGGAGGAGAATTGATGTAGATCGTGGTTTTATGGAGAAGTTTCTATTGAGTTGGGGAGGCGATCTTGAGGAATCGAATTGTGATTGAGCGAATATTTAGAGAATAGTAAGTAATGTGCTTTTTAATTTTTTAGTTTAGCGAAGAATGAATTTTCTTTGGAATAAAGTATGCCATTTTATCGGAATGGTTTGTCGGATTTTATGAATATTATTTCAGCTTTTTTTTTATTCTCCCGAGTGAAATTGGGGGAGAATAGCGGTGATTTCAATTCTCGGCGTTTCGTTTACGTGGACGGAGGAATAAACGTGCACGAAATACCCGAAGACTCGGAAACTTTTTTTGTGGGGCAATGAAGCTGGACAACGGTTCCCGCAGCGACCGTTCAGAGACGCCCCGGCGTCCAATAAAATAATGCTGTTCCGGGGCATCAAAGGAAGCGGCGGAACCAGATAAATTTAATTTCTGCGCTTCGACAACAAATTCAGCGGAATTGTGCGCCATAAAAATTCTTTCATGCGGTACAAAGGAATACTAATAACATATTTAGAGGCGGGAGTACTTCGCAAAGGAGAAAACTCAAAGTTGAACAGTATATTTAAATGGTATTCGTGTAACTAGTGACTCTAAAATCGAACAGATTGCTCCAAACAAAACGAAAAGATCGTTGAAATTTATCCAACGTTTCACTGTCTAATATATTATCACCGAACAAACTTTTAAACCCTCGAACATTTCCCGATCAGCTAAAAAACAACGCTATCACGTTGAAACATTATATCACGAGAAAGATTCGAACTTTCCGAAACTTTTCCAAACTAATAAACACTTGCACCTCGCTCCAGATACCCATTCCACCCCTCAACAGTCTCAACCTTAAATCAACTCGACCCTCCTAACACACCAACCAAAGAAACCAAACACCCTCAAAAATTCAAGCCTTAAAACTCACTTCCCAAACTTACTTCCACCATCCAAACAATATATCTATTTAAAGAACACTTGTAGCACCCTCATACCCCAGCAAGAACCAATCACAGACACCACAAGCAAACCAAAGAGCCGTATCAACCCTATAAACGAAATTCAACTAGAAAATCCGACAACCTCTACATCCAACTACAAATACACTCCAAAGTTGTATCCACCATGAAAACATACCCCAACGTAAAAAAAGCACTCTCATCACCCTTACGTCGTAGTCCAACGAGACCGATCACAAGCACCAACGAAAACGAAAGTCCCGAGAAAACCCTTTCGCGAGTGAGTCGAGCACGACGGAAACCGCCCCCGCGAGGGCATCGCGACCCGGTCGCGTGGAAACGGGACGCGGAAGCTGGAGGAATCGAGCGACCCACCTGCATGCTTCCGGGGCCGAGCTCATGGCCAAGGGTTGGGTCCGGCACGGATCTTCCTCGCGACTAGCGCGCCAGGTGTCGGCGAGCAGGCTTTGAAGACGCGTCGATGATATATCCAATGTATACAATCTTTCCTCTCTCCCTCTCTCTATCTATCTATCTATATATCGTTCTCCTCGATCGGTCTCCTAGGTGGTTCGAACTGCGACTGGTTCCGCTCGTGTCAGGAGAGACAGAAGCACGGCGTGCTTCAGGGGGAGGGTGGCTCGGTCCGGTAGCTCTCTCGCTGAGGGGTGGGGATGGCCGACTATGTTTCGCCGTCGGGGACGCGCAAGCGGGACAGAGGGTGCGGAGGGAAGGGCAGTCAGAGGGTCAGAGGGAGAGAGAGGTCCGACGTCGCGAATTCTGACGAGAGTTTGATTTAACCACCCGTTTGCACCCTCGCTGATCGTTAGCCGGAGTTGTTTCGATCTTTATTAGCGCGGGGATCACTGTTATTGGATCGGCGCGGGGCTCGGACCGGCGCGGAATCTGCGTTGCGTGAACACGTGTCATGGGAGGTCCGTTGTACGGAGGTTCTGCTGTTTGAACGTCGCATTAAGCGAATGGATCGTTGGTCTCTGAATGGTTTGTTGGTTGAACGCTCCGTTATTCGACGCTTTGTTGTTTGAGCGCTTTGTCATCCGATGCTCCGTTGTTTGGGCGCTTTGCTATTTATACGTTCCGTTGTTTCGATAGTTCGTTATTAAAGGCTTTGTTATTTGAGCGCTTTGTTATTCGACGCTTCGTTGTTCGAACGCCTTGCCATTTGAACGGGCCGCTGTGTAAACGTTCTGTAATACGAACGTTTTGTTTGAAGATTCTGTAACGTTAACCTCGTGATATTTGAACGTTCTGTTAAATTCAGTGCCGAATGGTTGTTTTTCTGTTGCCCGAACACTTTTGTTCTGCAAATTAGCTCGCATAATGTAGCGTCTGCTGTGTATTCGGGAGCATAGCTGGGGGATACGTGTTGCCCGCGGTATTGTGTTTTCGAATGTGTTACCAGCCGACTCGTGGGTGGGCTAATGCGAGCGGTTCGCGGGATTAATCGGGATCGTTGCTGGGAATGGCGTGTTTACGAGGAGAGATCTTCGAGATGTGGTCAGGATTCTACTGGCGCTATGGGGAGCGTGTTCGTTTAGTCAATTTGTTTTTTCCTTTCGTAGGAGGGAACGTGTTTGTAGGTCTCTAGGCTTGTTTGCTCGGGATCTGATTGATGCTTTATTGTAGCAGACTCGGTAGTCGTCGGACGTATGCTGGAACAGATTCAGATGGTACAGGATTATTCTATTCTGCTGTTTTTTCCAGACTCTTGTGTACCAAGAAGACACTCCGTTAAGTGAGGACGTCATCTTGGAAGCTAATTGAATCGTAAACATTGCAGATTAATTTAATTGGAGTTTCAGGATTGTAAGTACAGATTCGTGCTTAATTTTCGTTGCGTCGAGCAGAGCACCGTGGCCAGAAAATCAATAGACGTTGAAAATGTTCCAAGTTCCCATTGAATGCAACGGAGAAACAAGAAACAATTCGCACAACTTTTCCCTTTGTTTCTGGTTCCTTTGCGGCTCGTGTAACCTGCAGCATAAAGAATTCGTCTGTTGTACGTACAGAGTGAGCCAGGATAATCTACTTAGAAAGTTCGCTAAGGAGGTACGCACACATCCGTGTTCGCGGAAGGTGGAAATGGCAAGTTACGTACGGACTTGCGTATGAATTTCCTTTGGATGTGTTCTAACTTCGTGTACCGTTGCCATTCATTTCGTTTTATGTTTACGGTCAATGAAATTGCATTAGCCGCGTATAATGCACGGATATCTACATTTCATTGTGGTCGATCATTTCAGAAACTCATTTTCATTCAGTCGTTCCATATAAATGTTTTTTATTATACCGTACCGGCGTATGGATGACGTAAATCTTAAATCAAATCGCGAATCCTTTACCGAGTCCCAATATCCGTACTACGTTACGACTGTTCCCATTTCCATGGAAAGCTTCCAACATCGACGAAACGATGTTCTTCCACAATATGAAGCTTGTTCCATTAGCAATCAATATTTTATGCCAAGAGTTCGGTGCGTCCGAGGGCGATCAAAATTACCGCAGCGTTTTACCAGAAACGACTACCAATTTTGTTGCTTAACAACTGGGATCGAACGCGAGAGCCCATTTTCGGAGGATTCGAAGAGCGGCCGGCCCCTGAGCTATATTACTTTAATTATAGCGCAACAAGTTTGAGATTACTTTCTCGCTGGGTGGGGAAACGGAGTTTCCTGGATATTGGATACTTAATATGCTCCAAGTTGCCTCGGTTAATTCATTTTAAATAGCCGTAATAACTGCGTTAAGCCATAAAGTTCGGTTGTTCCCGAGACGAAGATGTTTTACCTTCGAATTGACAACGATGTTCAGAATTACAGGCAACGAAGTTAGACAGAAAATGCCCAACGATTATTACGATCATTAAAAGTTCATTTCTTTCATTACATTGTATCCCTATATATGTCACAAGGAGAAAACAGACAAACTCTATTTTTGAATGAAAACCTATGCATTGTATATATCTAGAACTGAAAAGCCTTCATGGCATTCTTTCCTCTGTTTTCGAAAAATTGAGTTTCAAGTTGGCATATTACTGTAATAAGACGATAAGTATGTTACAACAATAAAATACAAGTAACTTTGAGATTATCAATCGAAGTAAAACAAACAAAAACGGAGGAAAAAGAATTCCAAGCATGGAGACAGATTTTTGTCTGGCCCTCTCCTTGTCAGACGTTAATTTCAGTCTTCCTTTTTTTGATTAATATTATTAATTCATCGTGGGTGACAATTAAAGGAATTTTCTGCGCGAAAGTCAGAACCAGAAGGGATTAACCCGTCGAGAAACAGGTTGCGGAAGAATCATTGGAATTACCCGTTGATTGAAAACGCAGAGGGGCGAGGGGCGGAGGGATTCTGAAGTGGTCGGATTCGGTTCTCGCGATAACGAAGACCGAGCTAAATCCGAGGGAAAAATCTCGCCGGATAAGAGGCTTAGACACGAGCGAAACCTGCGAAGTGCGAGGAGCAAAAACTGTTATTCTAATTACAGAACTATCGCCGGAGAACTCCTTCGAGTTTGAAAACCGCAGAGCGTTAATGGAACTCTTTGAAAACGTCTCGAGAAACTTTCGAAACCTGCGAATTTCCGGGGGACTCTTATAGATTAAAGTCGTTAGCTTTACTCTCTGAGTATCTTCAAGTTCTAGTGCTAATACTAAATCCTTAAGTATTATATATAAACGATTAAATCAGTTTACGGTTCGTTTTATGGAGTGAATCACTTTAGCATCTGAATGTCTCGAATATCTTTTACACAATAATTGCACCGACTACACTGTAAGTTTCTCTAAAATTCCAAAGAATAAATTACCATATCGCTTCCAAATCAACCACTCTATCGAAAGGAACATCACTCAAACTCTCAACAAGTGCAGTCGTCCCCACTCTAAAAGATAACATCATGAAAAGAGAAAATTGAAACCTCCATCGTCCCATGCATACATTCATCTCTACAGCACCCGAAATCCTCAGGCTCAACGTCGAAACGAAAAAACCCAAAAGACGCGATCGATCTCCCAAATGCTAAACCTCGAAGAATGCCTGCACCCACCCCCGAATCCACCGTTCACATGCCTCCGCCGACCGAAGCTCGGGGAGCAAAAAATGGCAGAACCAGAAGGACAAGATTAATCGGTGAAAAAGCAGCGCAAAAAACCGTGACGGCGCACAGGGGCGACAAGGGGTCGCATTGTGAGCGCAACGGGGGTGTAGGTGAGTAACGGGTCAGGTTAGGGTTAGGGTGAAAGTGACGAAGATCGCGGCGGCCGTCGGCAGGGGTAGGGGGAGCGATAATATCGGCGGACAGAGGCGCAGGACACGCGGTGCCCCGTCGAAGAAGTCGCGAAGGAGGGAAGAGGACGACGCCGAGGGACGGAAGAGGACCAAAGAGGACGCGACGCCGGCGCGAGAGAAACCCCGTAGGTCAAGGTCGTCCCGCAGGTGGCGTGGAGGCCCGTGGTACGGCCCTGAAGCCCCACTCGACCGCCAGAAAGCTTCGTTGCAGGACGATCTTTCGCCACCACCGTGTCGAGATCGATATACCCCAGCCCGGTGAAGCTGAACCCTCTCTCTCCCTCCCTCTTTCGCGTTTTACCGCGCGCCCCGTCTCTGTCCTTCTCGCCGGCGTGCAGGGGAAACTGGCCTGCTGCTCCTCCTGCAACACGGAGAGACTGATAAGGGTCGCTGGGCTCCACCGCGGAATCGATCAGCTCCCTCGGTTCGTTAACCTATTTACACGGCCGGATATTTATTCGGAGATATTGCGCGGGGCGGGGGACAATTTAATTATCAGATGAAATTGATGGAATTACAACTGCCAACGGCACCGGCCAGTTTTTCGAACCGGTTTCGGGGGTGGAATTCTAGTTCGAGTGGCGGGTAGTTGTTCTTGGACGGGACGCTTTGCTTTCGGATGCTTGCGGACTCGATGGTGGGCTGCTTTGGGGATGTTTGGGAATTGAATGGTGAATTAAGGGGTGTTTGGCTTTGAAGTTTGGATGGGGTTTCTTTTGGGAGGAAGCGTTTTATATATGATTTGTTGGGTTGCTTTGGGGAATGTTTGTGAATTGAATAGTGAGTTAAGGGGTGTTTGGCTTTGAAGTTTGGATGAGGTTTCTTTTGGGAGGAAATGTTTTATATATGATTTGTTGGGTTGATTTAGGGAATGTTTGGGAATTGAATAGTGAGTTAAGGGGTGTTTGGCTTTGAAAGTTTGGATGGGGGTTGATTTCTTTTGGAAGGAAATGTTTTATATATGATTTGTTGTGTTGCTTATCTAGGATGATGTTGAAGAATTGTTTCTAGGATGGAATGGTTATTTATTCAATTAGTTTCTCATTGGTATTTGGTGTGTGTTCTGGTATTCTTTGTATTCCGGTTTATGTGTTCGGCGTTGTGACTTTTATTTCGTCATAACGTTTCTATCGCGGTAAATTACTTTCAGGCATACTTGGCCGGCACGTTACGTATCAGAATTTATACGAGGCGCGGTTATCAAACATTTCGTTTCGCAGTTCACGGTTCGCTGGTCTTGTTTCGTTCCGGAATTCGGGCCAATAATTAATTAACACTGCGGCGCAAACATACTTTCAATAATCCGTCTCTAATAAATAATGAGTCGCGGCGCGTTTCGTGCTTCGCCTTGCGCATCGATTTGATTAATTCATTAAACTTTTCGGAACGCGATGACATTAAACAAACGAGAACAACGGGGACAATGGAAAGATCACAGGGGTCGCGTGCCATCGCCTTTCATTTGATCAAAGAGCAATTCTACGCCAGTTAACGTGGAAAATTATAAAATGAACGAGCATCCAAAGATCGTGAGAAATAATCTATATTCAATTAAACCATTCACTTCAAAGTGATCCACAAAATGGAACATAGAAAATTTGAGAAAATCACCTACTTGAAGAACCGATTCAGTGTCCGAACAGTAAAATTTGAATACATCAAATGAGTTGACTATTAGAAGTTAACTATTTCGATCTGCGAAGGATTTAATTTATAATTCATATATTTATTATCATTTATTACATGTTCATTGTTCTGCGTCACAAGTTCCTAATCTCATTAATTCCTGAATAAATACATAACGAAAGAAGTAAGCAAATGAATAAACAACCAAACAAGTAAATAAGTAAATAAATAACTAAACAAGTAAATAAACAAGTCGCCAAACAAATAAATAACCGAACAATTAAATCAGTAGACGAATAAATTATCCGAGGAAACCAATCTCCCGTCACTCCACGCCCCAAGCATTAGAAGATTAAAAATGGCGGACCCTTTTCACAGCGAAGAGGACAGCGCCGAAGATGGAATTCGCAATACAGCCGCGTTTTATGCAGCTCGCGACGCCGCGTAACGCGTATTTCGCGCGTCGACCATAAATATTTCTTTGCTCGCGCGAGAAGTTCCCCGCCAGACGTTCCACGGCCGTTTTTCACTGGATTTTCCTCGAGGGCGCAATACGCTCTGCACAAGACGGAACCGATTGGGCGTCCACGGCGAATAATGTGTATCGTCGAAGAATCGAATCGCGCGGACCGGGCGCACGGGGATTCGTACGCGAAAGTTCGCTGTTCCGTTCGCGTGATTTCTATCTGATTTGTCAGCGTTCTCCCATTGGGAGCCTCGTTCCTTTTCGCGGCGACAGCCATTCGAGAACGGTGGGCACCGTTCAATTTTCAGAAACGAGAAATCCTGTTGCTGCGCGCGCGAGTTGTTACTAAATCAACCCTTTTAACGCTTTGCCGCGTCACTCAAATATGGGCGATACCGTACTTTATATAAACTTAACCCTTTGAACTCCGTAGGCTCCAATATTGCACCAGTTCTAATATTAAATATTTTATTAAACTACCTTAAGATTATTAGATCTTCCAAATATACGTTCGTACTGAGAAGAGAATTAAAGGTCTAAGAAATGTTATAACATTGTTAATGTTCAGGACTACTATCAAAATTGGTAGAAGTTACTGATATATGACAAAACTACGTGCAGTGCAAAGGGTTAAGGAAAGTAGATATAAAGCACAATATATTTAGACTAATATTTTTAATTGAAAGTATCATCATTAACATGTAAAATACAACGACTCGCGTTAAGAATTAGGGGTTGAAACCTTCCAAAAGTCCTGTCGCTGTCAAGTGTAACTAAAATAGCCGAGTTCCCGGTTTCAATAACTCGAGAGACTCTATTCGAAGTGTAATAATAGAGACACGAAATTTTTCCGGCGATTACGTGCTCCATAAAGCCACCCTTAAACCGCTGACAGCCCCAACGCAATGCAGAAAAGGGAGGCCGCGCTATTACGGCGAAGCTGCCGGTCGAAGTTCCGTAGTTCGCAGTTCCTAGACGCTGAAAACTTGCGGAAGAATGTTCCCAAGGGCGCGCCCGTCGGCGAAAGTTCCGCCCCTCGGGTCTCCTTTAACCCCTACGGCGACTAGATTAAAGGGGAGTTCGCGTGGGACAGCCGGATAGGTTTTGCCGGGCTTCCGATTATCGTCTTTAATCCTTTTGTGACTAAAAGTGACTGCAGCAGACCGTCAGTGAACATTTCTTGCTGCTCAAAGGGATTCCCGGGTCTTAAGAGTAGGATAGACACAGCGGAAGTCACCTTAGAGGCCAAACTTCAGCGCGATCCACTTAAGGGTTGATCTCTTAATTCTGTAACGTTGACTTTTCTTTGCTTACCTTCTTATGCTAGTAATCTCATTCTTGAGAATACTATTATTGTGTCTTTTTTTAGTGTGACTTTGATTGCTTTTAATTTGGATTGACTGTGTATTTATTCTTATTTTAGGTATTACTGTTTATTGTTAGTGATGGCATTGATATTTATTTCTATTGGTGATAGTATTAGTATTTATTTCTATTAGTGATAGTATTAGTATTCATTTCTATTATTAGTGATAGTATTAGTATTCATTTCTGTTATTAGTGATAGTATTAGTATTTATTTCTCTTATTAGTGATAGTATTGGTATTTACTTCTATTATTAGTGATAGTATTAGTATTCATTTATGTTACTAGTAGTATTCTTCATTGTCAGCATTCGTATTATTAGCGATAGTATTCGTTTCTTCCATTAGCACCAAATTCCTCTGCCATTGTTTCTTCTACTCCTTTCCCCGCATTTCTCGAAATTCAACATTCGCAGCATCGCAGAACGTTCATTCACTTAGCAAAACATCTTGGAATATTCAGCTCGTGATTGAGTTCCAGCGCGTCGCGAAGCTCCCAGATGCAGCTCTAACGTACTCGGCGGTCGTCTCCGTAACGAAACGGCGAAATTGAATATTTCCCCATGAGCGGCAGCAAAGATCCGAATTTAAGGGTTCCGCGGAAGAGTTTCAAGGTTGCGCCTCGGCCGGCCACGACCGCACCCCCTGGGGGCGCACTTTGAAAATCGCGCGAGCGCCGTTCACGTTCTCCGGGATTTGTCTTGGGGGATTCATTTTTAACGGGAACTCGCCGCGAGGAGGAAACTTGAAAATGGAAAATTAAACCGTGAGTAAGCTGCGCCCGGATTACAAGAGTTTAGAAAGTTCATTTTTCACTGTTGTCCTCCCTCTCCGGGCGCACGTGCGATGTATCTTGATTTGGGACACGCGTATTTCGCGCTGGCTTCTTACTGATTTACAGCGGTAGTAATTTTTCCGATGGAAGTTCGTTCGTTGAATGCGAAGTTTCTGAAATATCGTCTTGACACTTTATCTGCCACTCGAGATCGAAGCTTTGCCCTTTGCACCCGAGAGATAATGAGAGATAATGAATTAATTCATCTTAGCACTAGAACTACCGTTCCAGTCAAGATGACTGGTTTCGATTTTTTTGTGTAACAATCATTGATATCTTCGAAGCATTGAATATTCGAAATGATTTTGAAAATAGTTTCATTTCAGTACTATAATGAATCTGAAGAAACTGAAAATAATCTATTGTTACAATTTTTATAGGAATTGCATATTAATCATATTAAATGCTCGGTAGTTCTAGTGTCAATCTGCAGTCTGAGAATTCTAACAAGGAACTGTTAAAGAATTTTCCAGTTGAGCGATGCCAACTGGTAAATTGAATTTATGATTGCATCGCATGCTACGAACGCGAGACTATTATAACTGAATGAAAGGGGCGAGGGAAGAATTAAATAAATACACAGAAGACAAACAACGCTGCAAGGAAACGTGCATCGAATAATAATTGAACGTGACCAAGAATCGGCGGTAATAATTAAGGAACGTTGATAATTGCACCGAGAAAGATGCAGTTCGCAGTGTCTCCCTCCACTCGGGCCACTGTTTACGATCGCAATGGGTGGCGCACTCCGTAATCCCGTCTCGTAATTAGAATAGCGGTTTCCAAGACGGAGGAGGAACACGTCGGAAGTGGTCCCGACCGTCTCGAGTTAAATAATGGAAAACGTCGGATCGCGGGAGGAAATATTTCCGCTGAGAAAGTTTCCATTGTGACGCTTAATTTCCCTTCTGCTAACAGCGTCGCGTATATGCGACGCTGTTATTTTAATTTCCCGATTTTCCTTCTTGCATCCGGCGTCATAGTGATGTGACAAGTGTTATTTATCAGTTTATGATAACCGGTTGCATAGAATCGTGCTGCAATTGATCGAGTAGTAACACAATAAAATGGAGTATGTTCAGCGAATAATTAGTTTTCAATTCTTGAGCAATGATTGTACTGGTTAGTTTGAAATTGATGACAAGATTGTAGATATTCACGCAAATTCAAAGTGTTAAGAATATAATTAGGAAAGAATATAATCAGAATTACGATTGAAAATTGTTTTCCCTGATGGACACTGCAAAAGCTTTGGGTATTTCATACTTAACCCTCTATGGGCCGAATTTTTGTTCACGATCATAACAAAATCTATGTAGTACAAAATTAATAAATATCCACACATGAATACGAATTAACAATATATTCAATAGTTTCAATAATTTCATCAAACGAATATATTTCGTAACTTTCGTTATTCACCACTTTGAGTGCAAAATGAAATAAATCAGCAAGATGCCACTATACTGACACGTGACTTCAAAGTTACATGAGCCTATAGAGAGTTGATTTCACTTCTGCACTTTGAAATTCCTCGTGCACGCATATTGATTAGTAGTTTATTAATGAGAATTGATAATGTGATGGAATAATATACTATCTGGCCTATGGTGGTCGATTTTCCAATGAACGAACAGGTTAATTCCTTCACGAAGGGGTACCCCTTGTTTTCTTTTTACGATGGGAGTATATTATACAAACGCCAGGACGCAACGCGATGCTCTCACTGCATTGTTCCGCAGCGTTATCGACTAACGCGCCTCCTATTCCCGAATTACCCGTATCTTCTGGCCGGGAAATTAATTATACCAGGGCTCGAAATCGACGACGGCCGGTTTCAAACGAAATATTTCAAGCCTCTCGATTATTCAACGGGCATGAGGACAACGGGACGGCGGCGGCGGAGAATCGTGACCTCGAATTTTCTTCTGGCTGGCACGAAAGGGAAATATAAATAATGAAAAATGTCCTGAATATTGGAGAAATGGGAAGAATATTGAGGGGACGTCGGGATATTAGAAATATAATAGTGGCTCGTAGAATATTCGAAATATCGGAAGTAATGACGGGAATTTTGGAATAATAGAACGGTAGAATGTTGGGTACTGCGATATTAGATTATTAGAAATATTAGAACAGTAGAATATTTGAGCATTGAAATATCACGACAGTAGAATATCACAAGATGATTAAAATAGAAAACATCGGGATATTAGAATATTAACCCTTAGCACTCCAGGTTTTGTAGTCTATCAGCAACTGCTAATTTTTATAGTATTCCTAGCGAAAATGAGAAATGCTGTAACGTTTCTTCGATCTTTTATTTTCCTTAGTACAAAATTTGGATGTGTGGAGAATTTAATAATTTTAGGGTAGTTTCTTTAAGATTCATTGAAATATTTAATATTATAACTGGTGCAATATTGGAGCCTGCAGAGTTCAGAGGGTTAATCCTCTTCCCCGCTGGCCTGCCCGGGAATATTCGCGCCTAATGTTCTCGCGTTGTCCTTCCCGCTTTTATTTTTCTCCTTTCTCCCCCGGCTGCGATCTCTCGTAATCCTGTCGCAAATTCGAATCGCTGTGTCGGGGTTCGTTCGAATTAACTGTCCGCAGTTTGCGTACCGTTCGGAAGCCATTACAGTCACGGCCGTTCGGGGATTACAGCTTCCTGGGCGCAATTAACATTTAATTTCAGGCCTCGGTCAATTTAATTTATTTGCCGGGGAAATTGTGTCGTTACCGAAACGGGCGGCTTGTATTTCGATTATATATATATTGTATATTTCTTGCAATGTCCCTTTGATATTATAATATTGTCGTTTCGATCATTTGGCTTTGATTTTTTTGTCTGTAGCTTTTTTGGATTTCAACGTTTAATGTTGCGATGTTCTAGTTTTCATTATTTTAGTGGTACAATGTTCTAATGCTATGGTGCTCTGATGTTTCAATATTATAGTATGATAATTTAATATTCTAATATTCTAATATTCCTAGTATTCCATTAATTTAATATTCTAGTACATTAATGCTTTAATCCTTTGAACTCTGTATGCTGCAATATTGCACCAGTTCTAATATCAAATATTTTAATGAATTAAAGAAACTACCCTAAAATTATTAAATTCTCCACATATCCAAATTTTGTACTAAAAAGAAAAATAAAAGATCGAAGAAATGTTCATTTCTAATTTTCACTAGGAATACTATAAAAATTAGTTGCAGTTGCTGATAGATTACGAAACAACCTGGAGTGCTAAGGGTTAACGCGTTGTTGACCGGTCACGAGTTAACTCGCGTTTGCACTTGCATTAGCCATTTCAATTTCTGAAACGCAGGGCAATATGGAATGTTGCAAAAGCGAAATATACAAAGTTATATACAAGATATGCCGAAAGTTTCATTTCAATTCATTATACACAAATAAAGTATATTGAAGTTTATTTAGATTATTTCACTTTCATACTTGATTACAGAATAATAACCGGTGACATGGGATGGCATTTGCGTAAAATTGCCGGTCAACAATGTGTCAACACGTTCGCGGACGTTAACGCTGCAGCATTCGTTTCCATTGTGATGCGAAATGACACGGACGCTGTAACATTGAAATTCATAAGCCACATTGTCATGAATTTAATTCTATATAGCCTTAACTGTTTGAAATTATTATGCACTTTAACCCTCGGAGTACGGCATTTGGCTGAGGGTTAAAGCGAAACCCTTCCGCCACGGTATCCCATGTTGCCGTCCGTGTTCGGAATTCACCTGGCAATATCGCAGCCTCGCGGACGCCGTAGCAAAAAATTTTCGCCCCAGCCGGCCCCAGGAAATCGTGGATTAAAGTTTCACAGGACACGGCTGGAATTACTTTCCGGCACGGAGAACGTCTTCGCGAGGCTCCTGCTGAGTTGCTATTTTTACGTTTCGTATTTGTTCTTCGGTACGAAGGACTGAAGTGGAAAGTGACCTTTCAGCTTCATTGTGACCTGGGGCTGGTATTGTTACTTCGAGCGAGGAATTAACCCTTCACCAGTTAACTGTGTTTGACGAGTATACACATCTTAAAACTCTTAATGGCGCCAACTTTTTCAACGATGGATTATTTATTTTCTGAGATAAACATGTAATTCTTCTTATTTTCGTTCACTCGGATTTTGGAAGTTAGAGATTTAAAAATAGTTAATCAAAGTACCTGTCGATATAATCGCACCGATCAAAGTCGACGTAAATATATACCAAACAGTGTCTATAACATTCAATACGCGTCAAATCGACGCGCTCCGTAAACCTAGTGTTAATGGAAAATATTGTCGAGTGCAAAGGGTTGACTCTTCGTTCCCTCGAACGAGACAGAAGAAAACCGAATGCACAATGACAGACATCGTGTCCCGCTTTGTCCGCGATTCGAAAGAAGCAAGGTCTCCGACGGATTTTAAAGCGATTGTCGATTCATTCCGGCGGCTTTAATTAATCCCAAGACGTTCGAGGGAGGCGCGCGGCGTATAAAAAGCTTGATCGCCGTTGGGGAAAATAATAACGTTGTCGGCGGACAAAGCGTGTCGAAAGCCCGGCCGGCGGAAGGGTTGGGGGTTGGTTCGCGGGGCGATTCGGCCAAGGACAGACGGGGTCAAGTCCTCGGGACGCAACAGATAGCCCGGCCACGCTGGCCGCGCCGCGGTCTCCTTGGCAGCGCCGCGGGAACGAAGAAACCCGCTGCTTCGATCTACCGTTCGAATTACTGCGGCAGAGTCCCTGGACTCCCGCGATGCGTCAGTTCAACAGGATTCCCTTCCTTCGGGACGGTTACAGCCTGCTGACCGGTGCGTTTGTTCGCACTGTTAACACTAATCCTACCGACAATCCACGCGTACCTGTTCCTGCCGCGGCCAGTCAAATGACTGGTCTTTAGCAAACTTATGACAGATACTAGCAACTTATATTTTTTAATATAGAATGAAGATAATAGCCAGTTTGACAGTATACAAATATAGTTTCTTTTATTCAGAAGTATATAATTTACATTTTATTCGTTTTCACCGCATTTTTTACAAACAGGTTTGTCGATTGTACATTTCCCACGCACGTACTTTTTACATTTTAGACAGATTTCGTTAGCATTTTTCTCGGCAAAATCTGTTAACTGTGTTCGACGAGTATACACGTTATCGCAAAGCTTGACGCGATACTAATTCTTTCAGCGAATTCTTTATTTTCTCACATAAACATGTGATTATTTTTTGTTTCGCTTCGATCTTTCATTGAAATATACTCTAGGTGAAAGGAAATAATGAAGCGTATACTCGTCTAACGCAGAGGATCTACAATATATTTTAAGGAAGAATGACAAAAGAGATTTAATGGAATGAAGTTTTTCGATTCGCTCGAGATATTCGCACTGAATTTATAAGACATATCTCGACTAAGGTTCTGAACAACTGCTTCGAAATTGTGAGAACATTGTTATAATGAACTATTAAAACTACTTCTCACAATTTCGAAGCAGTTGTTTAGGACGTTGGTCGAGAATATCTTAGAACTCGTAACGTTTATCGCATAATCGAGAAGCTGAACGGAAAATAGGATGCAGAGTGATAAAGTATGATATATCCGGTGATCAGTAAGGATTTTGAATATGTAATCTCGATGATCTATTCCTATACGGTCTTGATAACGTTGCGGGTGACACGAAAATGGTAATGCGGCGCTGGCGGCCCAGAAAATCGGGCCACGAAAATGCATCGAACGTCAAGTCTATTAAAGTCCGGCAAAAAAACGGACGTTACCCATGCCACGCCATTTATTAACCGCGAAATACTGTATAAATACAAAACCTGCCTCCGCTATTAAAAGTTATTGCGAAAATACGGAAACCTTTCAAGCCGAAATTCCCACTGCAATGTGAACTCGAAAAGAGTTTTTAGAAAAGAATATTTCCCGATATCATGAACAGTAACAATCCGAACCTCAAATAATATCTCGCGGTATTCTAAATAACATTTCACAATGTTACAAATACCAATCCAAATTTCAAATAATAATCAAAATATCTCACAATATCGTAAATAATATCTAAAAGTATCACAAGTGAAAATAATCTACGCTTCAAATAATAATATTCAAAAAATAATATCCTACACGATAACAATATCTCACAATATTATAAATAATATCTCAAGATATCACAAGTATAAATCTTAACTTCAAACAACAATATTCCCAATGTCATAAACAACAACATCTTAAATCCCACAAAAAGCTTCTCAATATTCAAAAACAAATCATACAATCTCTATTCTAATCTGTAATTCCCGATTTTCCTTATCGAGGTCAATAATGCAATCCCATTACCATTTGATCGCTCGATCATGGATCATTGATATAATTGATGATTCAACAACATCCCAATATCATCAACAACATCTCAAATCCCACAGAAAGCTTCTCAACATTCAAAAACATACAATCTCTACTCTAATCTGTAATTCCCGATTTTCCTTATCGAGGTCAATAATGCAATTCAATTACCATTCGATCGCTCGATCGTGGATCATTGAACAATATTACCAATATCATAAACAACATCTCAAATCCCACAGAAAGCTTCTCAATATTCAAAAACAGATCACAATCTCTATTCTAATCTCGAATTCCCGATTTTCCTCATCGAGGTCAATAATGCAATCCAATTACCATTCGATCGTTCGATCGTGGATCATTGATCACGAGCAGGATCGCGTAGAGCACGACAGATGTCGCTGACAGTGCGTTGACAGTGGCACGCTGAGAAATCCGCTCGCTTTTGCCGCGGGCAGAGAAAGCTCGTCGGCGGAGCGGGCCTCGAAGGCTCCAGCTGATAGCCGCCTCTTCTTCTTCTTCTCCTCCTTTTCCTTTCACCGCGGCGCCATATGTCACGATTTCCAATGGGGCTCGTGCCTCGCGGCCTGATAACGATCGAGACCGTTCCGAAGCACCGCCATGGAAATTCACAGCTTCGCTCGCCGCTCCTCTTCCCTCCTCCTCCTCCGTCGAGCGGAAGCGTTTTTGAATCTCCCGCGGGAACAATCGGCGCCGGTTTCTTTTAGAAAGCATCGAAATTCACCGGAAGACGCTCGGCTCTTTCAGAAATACGCGTTAATCAGCGAACGCCAATCGCGGGAAGGGAACGAGAACGAACTCTTGGAAACTGTGAGAGCCTCGCGATTCGAGAAGTCGAACGCTCTTCGGTTGGCAATTATTTTAAATTGTCTGGTCGGATGCGAGAGCCGCGTCGCTCGGATCCGTTCGTTGATCGGGGACGATGATTGTCGAAGAAACTGGAGTGACTCGGACGTATAAATCACGAACAATCAGATTTCCGCGGATGCGCGTTCAGCGGTGGTTTTCATTAGTTCATAAGTGGTACGCGATTAATTCGATCGGCTCGCCGTCTGCGACCCGTGAGAGATTTCTACGAGGAATTTCTCTGTTCCACAAAGTATCGCATTAAGACCAGACAGCGTGGATTATGCAAATTCGCCTCGTGTATCATGGAAATTTATGCAAACCTGCAATTACGTACAGCCGCGCGCAAAAAAGAATGTTACAGGAATAGTCATTTCTCTGGATTCCGAAGACAAACCGCGCGATTCATCTCGTTTACCTTAACCCAAAAATGCACTTCCGCGGTGCGCTAATAAATGCGCATTTCTATGCGCTCGCCGTGCGATCATTCGCTTTTCCTGCTTCGACGGTGACGCGTCGAACTCGTTAACGCGCGAAGCATCTCTAACTCTTATCTCTATCAAACTCTAAGACACTTTCATCCGCTATCTATTGTGCGTCAATCTTGACACGTTAAAATTATCAATCACGAAATTAATTAACGAATACAATAAATATCCCTTGAATTTCCATCTTAATCGATTAAACTCGAGGAACATTTTATTCGCAAAGATCCGTCGCGCATCAATTCACGCATTAGATTCATCAGAAAATATCATCAGAAATGAATATCTCTTCGATATTATTGCAATTTCGCAAACATTTCTATGTTATAAATAATGCTATCCATTGCGGTGACATTCAGTTCATGAACGTGCAACGATAATAATCCAATTCAGTCGAATGATTTAATATCGTATTTTTTCCATTTTGTGTATTTTAATCTAAGAATCTAATTTCTCCTACCGATCCGCTGATAGACGATCAATCGCAAGTGTTTACTCAGCGCGCGTGTCGCGAGTTGCTACGAAACAGGAAGATCTCGGCCAATTAAATTAATACAGTCGCGCGTTGCATTCGGAAGCGTAACCCGTCGGCCGCGCGTTTCGTTAGAACGAACGCGCGGAGCGGATCGGGACGGAACGCCGCCGTTTAACGGTGCATTTCAGCGGTTGCAACGCGGCGCGCGGTTTTCGTCGCCGCTCGGAACGAAACGAAGAAACGATCGCCGGCATTCCAGCCGATCATTCCTTTAAATAGACTGCCGGGTTTCGAAGGATAACGGAGCGTTGCCTGCGCCTTTCCTCGGCTCTCTTCCTTTCAGCGCGAAGGAGATCCTCCCGCCGCGAGAAATACGAGGCTCGCGGCGCGCTCGCGAAGGACGAGCCGCGAGGATGCTGACCGGAGTCCTTTCTTTTCGATCGGCGATCACGATCTCGCCGTTAATGGTTCGAGTGAACGGTTGTATCGAGCTGAGAGGCGTTTCATTTGAATCGAATCGCAGGATTATCGAAGCTATCGTGGATTATTACGGAATGGAACTTCGCTTCTTAGGGTAGAATTTGTTATTGGTTGAAACGTCGTTTCGAGGTGATTATAGTTTGTTAGATTTTGTTGGGTGTGTTGAAAATATTGAGATTTGTTATTGTGTATTGTAGCTTATTAGATTTCATTGAAAATGTGTTACGAATATTGTCAATATATTAGTATATAATAATATAATAATATAATATATTAGTGTTTGAGATTTTGTTACTGAGTAGAATGTTATTGCCGTTTATTACTATCCCAAGTATTACATTTTCATTTGCAGTTTTAAATCATACATCTGTCGAGGTTCCATAAGCTTGTTTTTATATGGTAACCATAGGATTTTCTGTTAATGAAATTCTTCGAACGGTGCCATGGAAGCGTTAACTTGTTTCCTGAAACGATTGTATCTCTTATTTTACAAATGTATGAGAATTTACTATGGTCCACAGAGTTCTGTTTTGATCATTCGATCTTTCGCGCGATACTTAGCACTTAATTAAAGAATTATGAAGTAGAAACGAAACGGTTTATCATATTCTAGACTGCTCTTTCGTCTGCTCATAAATACTAGAAATAATTGTGATCTATTTTATATACATCTGATGCTGATATTAAGTATACCAATAAACAATCCACTAATTCCAGCAGGTTTCTTTTAATCAACTAACACTTTTTAACATCAAAACATACCTCACTCTTATTTTTCTTCAACGATCGCTTATGCTAATTTATTGATAATATTATATACATTTATTGCATAATACGTCGAAGAATACACCACACTTTCTTTCCGATACTTAATCAGCATATTCTTCCCGCAATATTAACGAGGAGAGTCTCATGTGAAAGGATAATGACGGCGAACACATCATTCGTAACTGTTACCGCTTCCTCGTGCGATCCATGGATCCCAGCGTCGCGGTAATGGCCTCAGTAGATCATCGAGGGTCGAGGAAGTGCGCGTTACGTTTCCTGTCTATTGAACCACCGGTGCGCATGATCGAAAGCGTGCTTGTTAAAGCCGGCAGACGGTTTCCCGCGATCTATGGACCGATGATCCTCGATCCCGACCGTCCTGCGATGCACTTAGAAAGCGATCGACGGTAACGCTGCACGATTTACCGCGGGAATTACCATTTTCGCGAAATATTGCTTCTTCCAACAGATCTGTAACCTGCTTTTATTTTTTCCCCGTGGAAACTGAAGATGATGGGATAGACAACTGAAGATTACCATTTCTGTTATTTAGAAAACATTGCTTTCTCTGATGTATACATGTGTAACTTGTTATCTTTTTTTTTCATACATTAGAAATAATAGAGCAGAGTTGAAAGTTAGCTTCAGTATTTAGGAAACGGAAGTGACAAATAAGGAAACTGATGGTTACCGTTTTTACCATCTTCAAGTAATATTGTTCTCTCCAATATACTGCCACTTGCTTTCGTTTCTTCGAAACAAATTACAAATAAATCGGAAAATCGAAGATTATTTCTGTTATTTAGAAAACACATTGCTTTCCCTTATATATACATGTTCAACTTGTTATCCCTTTTTTTAATACATTAGCAATGCTAGAGCAGAGTTGAAAATTAGCTTCAGTATTTAGAAAACTGAAGATTTCCATTTTTACCATCTTGAAGTAATATTGTTCTCTCCAATATACAACTCTGCAATTTTCTTTCGTTTCATCGAAATAAATTACAAATAAATCGGAAAGTCCAAGATTATTTCTGCTACATAGAAAATTTATTATTTCCGCGAAGGAATCTCTGATTTTCGTTGAACCGCTGGACCAAAGATCATCCTCAGCCTCCCTGGATCCAGCAACAGGATTATCGGACACGTACACACGCGATTCCGCCGCGGATCGTCCGCCATTCTTCGGTTACGTCTGAAAGGGCAAATTCCTGCGGCTGAATGGACGATAATCCGCGATCCGATCGAGTTGGCGCGCTGTTTCACAAGAAAATTTCGATACGGGAGACCCCGGTGACACGGCTTCTTTCGTAGAACCGATGTACCAATTCGTTCCGATCGGAGGTTGAAGCAAATCGGCCGGCGAGGCAAAAACGCGGCGTGCCTGATTTCACTTTTTTTCGGCCGAGATACTCCGTCGCCGGTTCTCGGTAAACGTAACGGCGACCGTGGCGGATTGTCCGTTGCATCGGTTACGAGGACTTTAACATTGATCCTCTAAATTAGAATCGCCGCTGTGGCCTGGGCGTCGTGTCGGCCTTATTATTACACTACCGCGGCTATTATAATCCCCCATTGCACGTAGAAATCGATTGAACGTATTTTTATCTGTGGTGACATCAACTTTGCAGTTCGTCTGTTATCGAAATACTGTTTAGAGAGTACGAAGCGTAGTATTAACAATTTTCAACACGATTCTCGCAATGGATCTAAATATTAGAATAATATTAGGTATAATTAAACAACTCCTAATGATTTCGGTACCACTTTTCTTATCTTTTTTTGATTCTATCAGTCGAGCCACATTATTTTCAATAAACCCTTCACAATATTGTAGGAGAAAGATTTTATTAACAGTTTAATTATTTCTTGACAACTCACAATAGAACTAAATCAAACAACGCACACCCTATTTACACACTCAGATGCTCTTGTCTCACTCACACACTTTCCAGAACATTCTTTCATTACTCATTAACTTCACATGTATTTGGAACATTCTAGATTCATAAAAAAACGAACATTATTAACATACAGAGAAAATCAATATAATCTAGAACATTCCAATGCTTTGACATTCATTCAAAACGCGCTCAGTCGCGTCATTCATCTATTGCACGCACATTCATCAATATATCTATTCACACAAATACATCCATCCCCACAATATTCCATATTCTCCTACGTCTTTTCGTTACGAAATCTCCATCCAATGAAGAAAATCACAAATCTCACATTACTTACTTTCAGCTTCAGTTAATCGATAAACGGAGTGAACTCGGTCGTCGTCGGCCAGCTTTCATATCCGAAATCGAATCGTATGAATAATTGAACGATTCAAATATTGTCAGATACGAGGTTTCCTTTCCCTGGTATTTAAGATTTCCATATATAATTCAATGTTCGACGGGCAGAGTTTCCGAAGGTTCGAGGTTCTCCGCGAAGAGTTAACGAAGTAGTAAAATTTACAACGATCGAGGTGCAAGAAAGGTTTCTCTCCTCCGTAAATAGGTTCCTCTAGGTTCGTTGTACGAGAATCGTTACGAAGTGGAATCAGGGGAAGCCTGGGTAAGCCGGCAAAGGGTAAATACCTGCGGCAGGTCCAGAATGACTTCGCCGAGTCATCAGTTCAGCCTGGTAACCCGTGCGCCGAAAGATCCGCGGGAATCTTGGCATTTACCTCTAGCCGCCTGCAGACTTCCTATGAGGATCGTCACTTGCTACGAAATGCCATGCGAGCCCTTCCCCCGCACTGACATTTCGGGGTTGAACGGAGAAACCCGGGTAATCGGATTTTCTATTCGCCTCTGGCTTCTCTTTGACTAACGCGCAACAGTAACGTAAAATTCCATCTTATTCGTTCGTAAATATTAATCGTCGGGGTAAACGTATTTTAGCCGAGTTGCTCGCGAACTGACGTCTGAGAGTTCAACATGGCGTCGATTCTAACCTCTAAAATATAAACTTTATTGAAGAGAAGTGAATTGAATTTTGGATTCTTCGGTGATCATTCATTTTGAAGGTTAAATAAGTGATTGAGATATTAGAATAATATTGTGATGAAACTTGTTACGTGGAAAGTTAATTGTGGAATATCTAGCAACGGCCATATTGGATCTTAGGAAATGCATTGTGATATTTGTATATCGACGAATGATAGAATTGTTAACATTTCGTAATGTTAAGTTAGAACTAACTCATCGTTTCGTTGGAAGTATTCTCTATTCTCCAGGATAAGAGATTTAAATAACGAAGATTCTTGCAAAACTCGGTCACGAACGAAAAAACTTCACGCGAAATAATCAATCGTTTTCTGTCGAAAGATCGTATTAATAGCAGCAGGATCAGGTTACGAAGAGAGCCGTCGCCACGATAGATCCTACGATTGCAACTCTGTTGCGGACCGGCTCGACGAATGCAGTTCGTTTCACTTTCGACTGGATGGCAAATGCGTTTACGTCCCCGATTCGACGGAAAACTTTATTTTCTCTCTTACATAAACTTGCGACATCTCTTTCCCCCGTGTTTTCCGCCTTCCCCTCTTCTACTAGACGTTTCCCTCGTCAATAACGATTCCCCTCGGAAGACAGTGGACGCGATCGATGGACAATCAACGATGCCAATCTTGCTTCGTCTTCCTCGCTTTTCTTTCCTCGCGGAACAATACGACCGCGTTCGTTTTTTTTTTAATAAACGTCCAGCTTATCTGCTATTTTAATCTCCGCGGCAGTAGCGCCGTCGTAAACGACGCTGTTCCATCGTCGAAGCTGCGCTCGTAAACGATCCATCGATCCGCGCCGGTTTTACGGTGTCGAGGGGGCTGCGAAGACACGGCCGCGCGGAATTATTGCGCGATCGCGGGCGAATCGCGGCTGTGAACGGCGACCTGGAACTTTCGACTCGTAAAATTTCGAAGAAAGTTATGGGGTCGCTGGAGGGTGGCCGAACGGCTGGGGCTGCGGCAACGTTACCGCGCGTGCGGCCGTTTTATTCGTCGCAACGTCGCCGGGGGAGGATGTTGCGGGGTCCGCGATTTATTCGATGCTCGTGTTACAGTTTTGATACCGCCGTTTCGACGGTGGGAAGACGACATCGTTGCAATCTCGGTTTACGAGAACCGGGGCGTCGGCGGGCGTGTAGACTTCCACTTTCGTGGATAATCGTCTGGAATGTGGAGCTAAGTGGGATTTCATTCTCTGTAGTAATGTTTCCTGATGATAAAACAGTAATGAGAGGCGCAGTAAACCGTGTTAGCGGCATTGTTTGGGATTCAGTGTCTTTTGGGAAGTTTCTTGGGAAATGTATGGAAATTTGCGTTTAGTGAGATACGTTTTCGAGTGGCGATGTAAATTAACCCTTTGCGCTCGGAAGTTTTTCACTAGAAATATTTCAAGATTTCCTAATGGGATAAAGACAACAACATCGAGGAACGAAGCTATTTTATTTCAATATTTCTCAAATTGATGCATTATACAGGGTATAATATTAAATAACAAATTTCATAGTTTTACTGTATGAAATCAAGTGGTGAGTTGGAGCCACCTCTCGAGTGCAAAGGGTTAAAGAATAGGGATGTAGAGGATCTTTAGTGCTACATGCTTTATGCTTTAAGGATATTTGATCTCCGCAATAATCTAGCAGGAATACTCGCTATTAGTAGACAAGGTTCGCTCGTTTCTAGCAAGTAGACAAGAATCGCAATAAAATAGAAAGTCCGGTTATTCGGTATTAACGTATTAACGCCATTAAAAGCAAAGTTTCCTTCAACTTACCTGCAAGGTACACTTGGGAAACTCGATTTCGCACAACGATCGTAAACGTTGCCAATCTCACAGAAAGCAACAGAATATCCCGGCTACACTCCACCACCGGTTTCTCACCGTATAAAACGCAATTAAATCTAATTATACTGTCCTTAAATCCACTTGTTTCTCGAGTTTAGGCCGCATAGAATGTCCTTGCGCCATCTATACCTAAACGATTCTTTTCACCTAATAGCAACAAATTTCCAGAAATCAAATCCTACAATCCTCAACGCCAATCGAAATTCTCCCAAATGAGTCCCAAAAATCTCGATACCGATCCCTTCAACCACCTACGCCACGAATCCTAAATCGTCTGTTACATCATTCACACCATTCTATTCACAGGCAAATCGCAAAAAATCTCCAAAAACGACACTCCCTCGGTGCCCAGAGCCAATTCAACTTACTCATCCCAATTGTTACTAGTCCTAATCCCTACTCCGATCAGTCCAGCTCCTACGCTACTGCACGAATCCTAAATTGCCTGTTACATCGTCTACACCATTCTATTCACTGGCAAATCGCAAAAAATCTCCAAAAACGACACTCCCTCGATGCCCAGTGTCAATTCAACTCGTCCCAATTTTTACCAGTCCCAATCCCTGCGCCGATCAGTGCAGCTCCTACGCCACTGCCGGCAAGATCGAGCCGGTAGCACCTGAATCAGCGGAGACACCGTAGGCACAGACATCGCGCGCGCCGCGTTCGAAAGACGCGAGAAAAGGGGCAGAGGGAGCCGGACGGGAGAGAGCGCGGGGTCCCGGTGGGCCAGTGGTGGTGGAAATATAAAGCCCGGCGAGTGGCGGGCCTCAGTCAGTCCGTGAGCGGTACCCTACACCTTCAAGGTCCGTGTCCTTGAAGATCGCGACACGTCGCTCGAAAAAAAAAGCTTCGCCCGAAGGGAAACCGAAGAGGATCCCCGTCGCACGGCGCCCGCGAGCGCTGAGACATCGGCCCAGTAATTCACGAGATACTTCCACCGGAAGTGATTGTGCCCTGACGGTAACCTCGTGGCTCTGATCCGAGGAACCTTCCCTCCGTGCTCCCCGTTGCTCTCTCTTCTCTTCCCCTCTCGGAGCTGCTCGCGGCAGGTGTGACCGAGGAGAAACCGTGGATACGGGGCGGTGATCACGTGAGAACGTGCCACGGGACGGGAAACGCGTCCATCGGGAAACGAGGGTAGCTACGCGCCGCCGACCGAGGATGACGAGGTCCTCGCTGGTGCTGCTGTTCCTAGCAGCGATCGTTCTTGCCGGTGAGTACTGGGACCCTGTCTTCGCGTCTCCCTTTCTCTTTCTCTTTCCTTGTTCCTCGGCGAGGCAGCTTTCATGGGACACCATCGGTTTTCGGGTGTCCGATTCGGTGGAACATTGGGGTAGCTTCGTTGGGCTGATGGGATTTAGGGTGCGAAGCCGGCGGGCCGGGTCGGAGACAGGAGCTAGAGGTGATCTAGAGCGGAATATGGTGGCGACAGGGAACATGGAGTCGTCTTTCGAATTCGACCGGTCGATCCTCAATATGGGACCGAGTTTCGGGGCCTATCGGCTACTCCCGAGCTGCCCGTGCCAGGTATTTCGAGTCGTTCAGTGAGAGAGATCAAGGAACAAGGGTTTTCGCGTTCGTGCTGCTGGTTATGGGTTTGCGGTGTCGAACGGCGAATTGGAGTTCGTTAGGTCGCGTTTGGGACCGACGTGGTTTCTATTGTTCTGTTTCTGAGGTTCTGCCGGGGAGCGTTCGAGTTGATTGGGAAATTTCGTAGACATCGCGCAGCGAGAGTGTTGTAGAAAGTATTTTATCTCGTGGAATAGTTGCGTGGGTGAGCAGGTTCGTTGGGAACGACGCGGGGCCGCGCGAGGCCCGGAATCGGGGAATGAATTCAGAGGATTGCGGCCGGATTTTGTAACGCAGCCATTCTTCTGCGGGACTTTCCGAGAGATCGCGTTAGAAAATCGATTCTGGCGGTCGCCAGAGACGACAGGTTGCATAAGAGATTAGAGCGTGAAAGCCTCTGGGCCTGGTTGGTCCCGGATGGGTGACGTCACTGCCGTGCCCTGAAAACCGGCGGGGTGGGGGCCACAACTTTCCCCGTTTGTCGCGGCTCCGGCCGAGCCCCGGGGACCGACGCGGGCCCAGAAGCTGTAGAAATTGTCCCTCGAGACTCGCTCCGTGGCTTGGGCTGACCTACCATCTTGAAACTGCTTGTACAGGCTAATGAACCGCTTGGAAATTCGAGGATTCGTCTAGGGACGTGAAAACTTACTGCTTCGAGATCTTCAAACTAGAGGAGTTGATTTTTCTACGAGGATTAACCTGGACCGTTCTTTTTAAAACTATCCGTAGAATTCGAATTCGTCGCTGTTCGAATTAATAACCTTCTCGCGTTCCTTGTTTGTGGACATTAAAGACTCCTTTCGAACTCTTTCGTCTCAGAGATATTAACCCTTTGCACTCGAAAGTTCACTAGAAATATTCAATATTCTCCGATGAGATACGGACGATATCCCTTGAAACTAATTAATGCGAAAACATATAAATTAAGAAGGAAAGTTATTGTATTTCAATATTCCATATATTAATGCATCATACAAAGCTTAATATTATATATAAGACTTAATAATTTTGCAAATCAAATCAAATCAAATGTAGAAAATTCTGCTAAAAATGTCGGAATAGAATGTATTCTAATTTTTAACACCGTGCTTCTGATTTCCAAGACACCGCGAATAACACCATAGAAAACTTGTTCCTGACCTAACTTGAAACGACCTGTAGAACACCGACTTCTACAGTCACTCTCTAATTCTATTCTCTCGCATTTCCACCTTCCCAACCAATCTCTCAAACTCAAAGCTTCACACTAAACTTCACTCAATGCGACCCTTCATTTTGCAATCACCTGTAGCCTATCTTTCCGAAAGAAGTTCAACGTCTTCGAAACTGTACTACATCTCAGTGTTCCCATGGAATTCCGCTCGTCTCTATTCAGAATTCCGTTTCGCGCACTCCAATCCCCTTACCCCCGCCGTATTCAATTTTTCTTCCTCCGCCGACGCTGCCATCAACATTCTTCTCCGTTCCCCCGAAGTTTTAATTCCCCACTTGCTTTTACTGCCGGCCGGATGTTCCGATGGCACCCGATTTACCTACGAATCCCATTTCTCCCCGGACCGTCGTCGAAACTTTCTTCTCCGGCTAAATCCTCCTCGTTTGCTTTTCTACTTAGAATATCCGGGCCTGCTGCTCTCCCTCCGTCCTCCGTCAAAATGGCGCCCGAAATGTTCCCACTCCGTTCGCGAACGACCTTCTCGCGGAACTTCTTCTCCGACTTTCTCCTGAAATGCGACGACCGTTCGGGGAACCGCTCGCCCTTGCACATACATAACATTGTTTTCGCCGTTTTCGTCTAGTTCGCTTTTTTATGAGCCCGTGTTACGAAACCGCTGATGAATTAGCGTCGTACATTCCAATATCATTCCTACAGTCATTGTACACCGCGAGACAGCTGAATAAAGAACTAAGAATCACAGATAGATCGATCGATTTCCTATTCACTTTCATCTGTGAATTTCATTCTCTATTCTTTTAGAGTTACTAGATTTATCTTGAATTCTACGCGATTGTCTTCCAAGCTACGGAATTATCCCTTTGCGGATGAAGGTTCTACAACCTATAAAAACCTTCAGCAGACGAAGCAAAATTATACGCGAAATACGCGATGTTTAGCTGTTTAACTGATCGAATGATCAAGCAACTTAGTATTAAATCTCAAGTAGATCGTTAAACAGACGAATATCGAAGCAGAGAACGAAGTTTAGCAACATCCGCGAATTATTTTTATTCAACCGAGATATACGTAATGGTAATTACAGACTCGAGTACGTCCATTAAGCTGTCGTCGTCGGCCGCTATGTAATTTGATTAGCTCTCTTCGTTAATAACCGTGATTAATTGCTGTATTCAGTACGCGCGTCACGCGAACAAAACAATGTCGTCCGAGGCACGTCCGGAACAGCTTTCTCCGTTCGCTGGTTTCATATAAAATTAACGCGAGCTCAAAACTGCAAAGAGAAGAAAGCAAACACGTGTCCCGCCGCACGTAAAAATCCGCGCGGCTCGCCTCCGCTTTCACGACGAAAGCGTTTCCTACGCGGAACGAGCACCGCCGGGGCCAACAGTTTCATCCGGCGGCCACGCGCTTTTGTTTATGCGCATAATCAACCCGCGGACGTTGAAAAATCGTTACGTAAATCGGCGATGCTGGCGTTCCGCGGTCTTCATCGATCGTCCCGTCCTCCGCGTGATCCGATCAAATTCGAATGAATCATTCAACCCTTTCCCTCTGCATGTCCTTCATAGAACAATGATGCACGTGATCATTCAAATTTTCTGCAACGAATCAATTGACTTATAAAACATCCTCCAAACATCTTCTTGATTGATACCCAAGGGGTTAATATTTAAAGACAACTTATTTTATCCTGCCTTTATTTATCTTTCATTACTTAACTTCGTATTTATAAATACCTCTAGAAACGGAGCTCTTAAAATATTATAAAAATTACGGTACTTCGTAGTTTCTATGCACAAGTGTTTCTTGTTGCCTCTATGAAGAATAAATACTTCTGGTAGTCAAAGGAATGATTTATTACTTGAGATATTAATAAAACCAATGATTGTTTTTCTTCTAATTTTGCATGTTATTTTGAAATGACATTACTCGAGTAGCCGCGCTTCGATTCCGAAGATCAACCGCAACATTAACAGTCGCGTTTCACTTTTCCTCTCCGCGAGTGCACTCGCTCACCTCCACCCCCTTCATTTTTATTCAACAGGTGAACGCTTGATGCCCGAATATCCTACAGAAGCGGACTCGCCAATCCGTGGATCGGCAAACGTAGCATATTATTCAATGTTCCGTTACGCAAACAAAATAAACATTCGCCAAATCGCGCGAGAGGCGCGCTCGCAACGCGTTACGTAAAATAATAAGATTGCTTTTCACTTCCTCGTCGCGCGGATATAAAAGCATCGGCCAGCGGTGATCAACGCGGACGCGGCAAAAAATCCCGTGCAATTTGCAACACAGCGTTTCGTCCGTCTCTGGCCATTGCGACGCGCGAGAAACGAAACGAAATGGCCGGCCAGCGCGACCGGCGTTCGTTAGACGACGCTCGACGCGGCGCGACGCTATCGATCCGCGAATAAATAACCGCAGGCTAAACTTGTATCGACGCTAATCTCGCCGGCTTTCCATAATCTCGCAACTGATACACCCGACGGTTACGCAATCCCCATGAATCTCGCCGTTCCCCCGAAGAAATTCGCCGGCGATCGATGTTCCTGCGACTTTCTTCGGGGACGAGTTTCTCGGATCGCGCGTTACTTTCGGAGGATGTTTCAGCTACTCGTGGAATTCGACTGGCAGAGTGTTGAAGATAGTTGCTTTGAGAACCAGAAACGAACCCATCACGTGCAAATGGCTTTTTGCGCGATATTTACTTAGCAAATGGAGTTACATCCTCTTCCGCGAGCTGTGAGTCGTTGAAAGCGTACCGTTTGAACTGCTTTAATGACGTTTCTTCTTATATGGAATTAATAAATTCGCGAATTTAACTATGAACTGAAACCCTTGGATTGTATCTCGAGTTTACAATTGTGGAGCGATTAAAATCGGCATACTTTTTATTTCTCTCGGATCAACGAGCACGGACAGCTTGAACGCTTTTTCCTTTATTTTCACCTACATTCTTTCTCGGCTGCACCTTTCTCACCCAGCGACCATAGGCAACGTTCACGCAGTCATGTACCACATTCGTTATCGCTGCCTTCTCGCGTTCTATCGCTCAGTCCAAACACTGCCTCGCATTCTTTGAGACACTTGATTTTCTCTAAACTCAGCTCTCGATTTCCAAAACATCCTGTCGCAGGATGACGCCGGAATTTTACCGCCACGCACCATACAAAAATATGAGAATGTAATCCATAAGAAACTGAGCGAAAAGTTATTCTAAAAGTCTCTAAGAAATCCCCTTACCTTTACATTAAAATATCTATAACATGTTCATTTACTGCTTATCAAAGACAGCACCACAATAAATAAATGAAATCGTCCACGATCAACCTTCAAAACACTTAGAACTATGCTTTATCTTTACGCTGAATTACCTACACCCTCCAGGCCCAATTACATTCTACAAAAGACAAAAAACTATAATAATAAAGAAGATCGTTACGGTGTAATTTCAGAGGGCTTAGAACGAGTGAAGAGGCAAGAGGAATCAAAGAAGGAAGAAAGCTTCGAGAGCGAGATATGCAAGGACAAAGACGCAGGCGAATGGTTCCGATTGGTAGCGGGCGAGGGTGACAACTGCAGGGACGTGATCCAGTGCACCAGTTCCGGCCTCCAGGCCATCAGGTGTCCTGCGGGTCTCTACTTCGACATCGACAAGCAGACCTGCGACTGGAAGGACTCGGTGAACAACTGCAAACTGAAGAACAAAGAGAGAAAAGCGAAACCGTTGCTCTACACCGAAGAACCTCTCTGCCAAGATGGCTTCCTCGCGTGCGGGGACGGCTCCTGTATCGAACGAGGCCTCTTCTGTAACGGGGAGAAAGACTGCACTGACGGTTCCGACGAGAACATCTGCGGTGAGTGAGAATTTCATCGCTGAACGAAATCGAAGTATTAGAAATCCCTATTGACACGAGTTCCAAGCATTCGGAATTCCTTTTGGGTCTAATTCGAAATGTTCGGAATTCCTATCGGGTCGAACTCGAAGTATTTGGAATTCCTATCGAGTCGAACTCGAGGTATTCGGAATTCCCCTCGGCACAAACTCCAAATATTCGGAATTCTGCTCGGTACAAACTCAAAGTATTCAAAATTCTTCTCGGTTCGAATTCAAAGTATTCGAAATTCCTCTCCGCACAAACTCAGAGTATTCGGAATTCCTCTCGACACGAACACGAAGTATTCGGAATTCCACTCGGCACGAACTCAAAGTATTCCGAATTCCGCTCGGTATGAACTCAAAGTATTCAGAATTCCTCTCGACACGAACACGAAGTATTCGAAATTCCGTTCGACACGAACTCGAGTATTCGGAATTGCTCTCAGCACGAATTCGCCGCGTCGGTGATTCGATTTCGAGGGGTTTCGCGAACGCAACCGCGGCGCGCTGCTAATTGGCAACGATTGGAGCAATCGGGAGTAATTGGATGCGACGACCTCGGCTGTTATCGGGTTAATTGGATGTCCGTTCGGGACTTAGTTAGCCGATTCGCGGATCGTCGCTCGTCGGATACCGGATAAACTGGAATCACAGGGTTTACGAAAATCTTCGATCTTGACTAAGAGTCCTATTTTTAAGAGCCGTTTAACGATAGGTGCTAAATGAACGAAGCTTCTGATGACGCAGTCACTTTCGATTGTGCCGGTCATTTTGAACGTCGATTGGCTCGCGAGGCTTGAATACCGGATAAACCGGAATTCAAGGTCGTTAAATTGAACGTTTAAAATCCTTTTCGGATAGTCTTGGCTGACTATTTTTAAATCGATACTTAACTCGAACCTATCTGAAGAAAATAATCGGCATATTCGACTTCATATTACTTCAGTAACTTTCACTTAAAAGACTTATTTACAATTATTACATCCATATTGTACCTAACTCTCTAGAAAGGTCCAAAATCTTTAGCCAATCATGGATAAACTCCGATTTTCAACAGAAATATACCCAAAGACCGCTAAACGATCTGAAATTGAAGAATCTTTCAGTCGCCAGCCAAATTCTTCGAGGCTTATCACTAGGTTTACGGGCATTTATTGTACACTTCGTTCTATTATTCCTAAAAGAATCGGTGCTCGTTTATTTAGATTGTGGAAACTGGAGATTTGATAGTAGGTAATTGTAGTACATGACAGTGTGATCGCATCAATCAAAATCGGCACAATCGTTAAACATTTACAAAATAATATTTCTAGAATCCAATATGCGTCAATTTGACGTGTTCCGTAAACCTAGTGTTATTTTCGATCGCTATGGTGCGCCTCGATGGCACCTAAGAATCGTCGAATCTGGCGCCTAGGGGAACAATCCGGGTGTTCGAAATTCCAGACATGGACAACGATCCTAACAGGGCGCCTCCCTGCGACCCCGCGGTCTGCGTTCTTCCGGATTGCTTCTGCTCGGAGGACGGCACGCTGATCCCCGGCGACCTGCCGTCGAAGGACGTGCCTCAGATGATCACGATCACGTTCGACGACGCGATCAACAACAACAACATCGGCCTGTACAAAGAGATCTTCAACGGCAAACGCAAGAACCCGAACGGCTGCGACGTCAAGGCCACCTTCTTCGTCTCCCACAAGTACACCAACTACTCGGCCGTGCAGGAAATGCACAGGAAAGGACACGAGATCGCCGTTCACTCTATCTCGTAAGACAATGTCCCTGAACCGCCATTAAACCCGTCTTTCTAATCCGTATTATCTGCTCGTTACGAGCGCGTCGGTCTGTCTTGCACGCTATCCTTCGCATTTCATCGCCATTTTCAACGAATATTTCCTAACTTCGAAAATACTTCATTTCAAATCGCAATTTTCGAAATGTCTTGACTCTAGGAATATTTCACCCTGAAGTTAAGCAACTGTTTAGCATACGTTATCATTTATTTACAATATTTTCTAATCGTTTAGTTAAAATTTCAAAGGAAAGTGGAATCGAGGTTTCAAATCTGTACACAACTTTGATATCAATCTCTATAACATAGATAAAAGTTCCCGAAAATACTTAATTTCAAATTGCAATTTTCGAAATGTCTTGACTCTAGGAATATTTCACCTTGAAGGTAGGCAAGTGTTTAGTATACGTTACCATTTATTTGCAATTTTTCTTAGTTGTTTAGTTAATATTTCAAAGGAAAGTGAAATCGAGGTTTCAAATCTGCAGACAACTTTGATATCAATCTCTATAAAAAAGTTACTTCTTCACAGTGATTTCAATATTTCTAAATCATTTAACGACCATTTTCATATAAATTCGTTAGAAAATCCTCAATTTCTAAGATTTCGTGTTCGGTAACTATTCATCGACCGTTTCGAGATCGAAGAATCTCGGTCGGAGCGTTAACGGAACGCGATCAATTTTCTTCCAAGACACAACGACGACGAACGTTTCTGGTCGGACGCGACCGTCGACGATTGGGCGAAGGAAATGGCCGGTATGAGGATCATCGCGGAGAAGTACGCCAATCTGACCGACAACAGCGTGGTCGGCGTCAGGGCGCCGTACCTGAGGGTCGGCGGCAACAATCAGTTCACCATGATGGAAGAGCAAGCGTTCCTCTATGACTCCACGATCACCGCGGCCTTGAACAACCCACCACTGTGGCCTTACACCATGTACTTCAGGATGCCGCACCGCTGCCACGGAAATCTTCAGCATTGCCCCACCAGGTAACCTGAAAATTACACGATTGCCGCCTCAAGGACGACGATCAAGGGAAGAAAGGTTGCCGCGGAAAAAGGAGACCGTGGAACTGAATCGAGACCTTCACATTTAATTCACCTCGGTCTTGTTTTCGCTTGCATATTCAATTAAGCGTTTCCTTCGTTTCTTCTCATTTCTTTTTTCCCCTTTATCTGGCGACTTCCTGGTACCCTCGCGTTATCGGAGGTTCAATTGGTTGTTTATTAGTTTCAAGAGTTTTAAACTTCAGAATCTTTCTCTCAATATTCAAACTCGAGGTTGCCTCGAAAAGAACAGCTCGGTACTTGAACTTTATTTTTAACCCTTTGCACTGGGAAGTTCACTAGAAATATTCAATATTCTTCGATGAGGTACAGACGATGTTTGAAACTAATTAACGAGGAAACAAGGAAACATCATACAAAGCTTAATATTATATATAAGACTTTATAATTTTGCAAATCAAATCAAGTGACTGAGAGTCCTCTCGAGTGCAAAGGGTTAACAGTTTCTGTATAACATTTCAACGCACGACACTCTAAATTCCCAAAGCAGTTCATCAGAAACATTCCGAGAAGAAAACAAATCAAGCCCACACTCGCTAAGAGCTCAACGCAACTGGAATCCACCTCAACGCTAGAATCACGGGCGTTTATTCTACATTCTATTGTTCCCAGGAAACGCGTTCGTGTATATAAATCACGAGAACTAGCTTCGAAACCAAAGTACCGGAATATTCGCGTAATTGCACGAACCAAAATCGACCGAAGCTATTCCTAAATAACGTCTGAAGAATTCACTATCCGCCATATTGTCGGGTTCCGTGAATTTCTCGCCAAACCACGTCTCTCCCGCAGGTCGCACGCCGTCTGGGAGATGGTGATGAACGAGCTGGACCGCCGCGAGGACCCGCAGAACGACGAGTACTTGCCCGGCTGCGCGATGGTCGACTCCTGCAGCAACATCCTGACCGGCGACCAGTTCTACAACTTCCTGAACCACAACTTCGACCGCCACTACGAGCAGAACCGCGCTCCCCTGGGCCTCTACTTCCACGCTGCCTGGCTGAAGAACAACCCCGAGTTCCTGGACGCGTTCCTCTACTGGATCGACGAGATCCTGTCGAACCACAACGACGTCTACTTCGTGACCATGACCCAGGTGATCCAGTGGATCCAGAACCCCCGCACGGTGACCGAGTCGAAGAACTTCGAGCCGTGGAGAGAGAAGTGCGTGGTCGACGGCAACCCGGCCTGCTGGGTACCCCACACCTGCAAGCTCACCTCGAAGGAGGTGCCCGGCGAGACCATCAACCTGCAGACCTGCGTGCGCTGCCCTAACAACTACCCCTGGGTAAACGACCCGACCGGCGACGGGTTCTTCTAATCCCGGCGGTTCCTCCATCACGTCTAAGTCACAGCTGCCCTACCGATGATCCCATCCGCCTGTTCTGAAGGCGTTCACCTCGACGAACAGAAATTTGCCCACCCCATCAGTCCAACAAAATCGTCCCAACTCGCGTGGCTCGTCCCATCGATCGACCGGCCGATCCTCGTAGGCCTACAAGCTTTTTAGAGGATGGCTAGGTGTCTTCCTCTTTTCGAAAATTCGCGGAGTCGAATCGCCAAGGATCCGGGCAGGGTATGTTCCGACGGTACAGGGTAATCCACGGGAGCGGAGGGGGAGGTTCCGAGGACTGGGAGGATCCGAGGGTACCCGAACGAGCCCCTAAACCGTGAACCGTCACCAGCGATCTGTGATAAGTCGTGAAACCAGAGATTCAGCGGCCAGGACGAAACGAGGCGACAACGGGAGCGCGATTCCCCCTTCGTTCCCGAGCTGTCCGACGATCCTCCTCTCCCACTGCCTCCATCCCTCTGCCCTAGAATCCCCGACGATCCCCTATGAACCCGACGAGCGGGCCGGACGCGGGTCCGCCTCGGTTGTGTATAATAGAGAAACGCTGTGTCCCCGATTTCGTCCCTCGAGTTCATTCCTGCCCACCCCAGGGACACGGACGGACGGACGGATCAGCGGAAGGATCGATGGATCTGGCCGCGGCTGGAGCTGATCGGCTACAGCGGAATCGACGATCCCTCGGCGAGCAAAAGCTACCGCCCCCCCCTTCCATCCGGGTCGGTCGCCCTTACGTTTTCTAAGGGCTCGCCGAACTTTTATAAATACACGAGTATATCTATATGTATATACGTATACGAGTACGTATATCTATATATATATGAATATATAAATATTAATTGTTGTGTGTACATTATTAAATGATAAGTGATAATCAATTCACCGAACGGAACCTTTGAATAAAAGAGAAACTTGCGAGAACTCGAGCTGGTGTTGGACTCTCGTTTCATTTCACGCGGCGACAAGCGCGCGACCCGAATTCCCACAGTTCCTCAGGAAAGTGGAACAGGTTCTGCGGCGGTTTAGGAGCCGCGGGGTCAGGGACCCTTGCTTTTGTTGACGGCCGACGGTCGGCGACCCTGCTCTCCAACGCGGGTCACGTTCAACGGATGGACTGCGGATTGATCCGGAGAACGGCGGGCTCGGCTTGTCGGGTTCTTTGAGTAACAGGTCTGCCGAGAGGTGCACTAGGGTCGTCTGAGTATTCGTACGTGATTTCCTCGGGAAATGTTTCGTATCAATGGAAAATCAATAAATATAAATATAAATGAATGTATATATTCTTTTCATTGTAGTCTTACTCGCTTGTCGAACGGTCGATCGTTTCTCGTAGTTTCGTGGCCATTTTGGTCACATTTCTGCGTTGGAAATTTAACGTCAGTATTAGGTAATGGTACCCTAGATCTGTGAATGGAAATTGTGGCTATAACAACGAAAGATCGCCTAAAGAAGAGAATAGACGTTTTTGTTTGAAATAGAAGTCAAAGTAAAAAGGTTAGCTCACGATGAAGTATTCCACCGATAAAATAGATCATCGTGCACAGTTCGAGAGCGTTCTCCAGTTAGGAAGTTAGCTTTGGGAACAACAGTAAACTTCTTATTAGATTGCACCGGTTGTCGAAATTCTGCGTTGAATGCTAATTATTGCTGAACGAGGAAACTGGAACACCGAATCCTTGGCTCGTTAAGGTGGTAAAATCAAGGTCGCCTTGGCACCGGAATTTTCGAGCTGCTCGCAGAACTTGGCGCCCGCTTCTCAACTGGAAATTAGAGCGACCGAAGGCTTCGGCCGAAAAGACTGCTCCATTCCTCGGACTCTTCTGTCGCGAGGATCTTCTCGAGGCAAAGTGTTTTGCTTGAGTAAATGGTAAATCGGCGAAAAGATTTCTCCGCAGTGCGTAGGAAAAATTGGAAACAAGTTTCGCTTAATTACGTTCTTGATAAAGAATGCCAGCAAGTTAATGCAGTAATTCGTATGTTAAACGCGCGTTACATAGTTGATATTACTCTACTCCTTCGATCCATTAAGCTCGCATAATGTACCAGACGTATCTTTGATCAGATAAGACGCGGCAATACGGTCGTGGCGCGTACTGATCGTTCGCTGATATCGGAGACTTAATTATAGACTACCGTAAGTAGGAACTGTTTACCCAGGAACTTCTGTTTCGAGTACCCGATGAACGATCGAAAAATTTAATTATAAAATTACGAGACGAATCACTCGTTCTAAGGGAACATCGATCTAAAAATGGCTACTATGAAAACCGAATGATAGCACAAATCTTCCGTAAAATTCTTATATCGATACATATCTATATACCAAGACACTAATCACTATACTTTATCACGTCGATACATTTAATTACTACAAACGCAGAACTAAAGTCTACCGATTCGTTTCCTCTCGACCGCCGTTCGTCGATTACAATATTTCCAAGAATCTCGAGCCGCGATACGAATTCTATTTAAAAAAGGTAACATTCCAATTAACCCGGTAACGTGTTCCCGCGAACGCTTCGCGTGGAAAAAAGCGTGGCTCAATTAGCGAGGCAAAACGTCACTTTCCCGACAGGAAGGGAAAAATGATTCAGTCGCTCGAACGTTCCGGCGTCGGCTCGAGGCTACGCTGCCAGCGAACAAAGCGCGATACGATCTCCGTCGATCGCTGAAAGTAAAACGGCAGTTAATGGCACGGTAGCCGAGAGGGGCCCGTTCAGGAACGATGGAATCACAATGGTAATCGATTGACTTGTCGATTGCGATCAGTCGCCGCGGACGCCGGGGACAATTTGTTAGCGCGGGGGCCGGCTGAAATTGCGGGTTCCGTTATTTTCCGCGTGGCCGTCGGCCGATCGCAGGAGAAAGGGGGGCGGGGGGGGGGGGGGGGGGGGGAGGGAGGGAAAAAGCGACGGTAACCTCGTGAAATACCAGGAGGCCGAGCCGCGACGTTTGCATTCCGATGCAACCTTTCTTTCGTCGCCGTTTATGCATCGTTTCCATTCCGCGACGATCCCAGCGGCCGCCTGGCGACGCTTGAAACGCGCCGATGCGCGATCTTTCGACGAGAAACATTCGCGAAACGTCCCCGTGCACTTTCGTTGTACCTCCTAAAATATGTCCTGTGAATAACATCGGCGTGTCCCGTCGTCACGAAGACGTACGGACTATTTCTGGGGCATTCCCGTACTTCGGCAGACCGCCAAAAGTCCGTTCGCCATCCTTGAATCGTTGAATTCAACGACTATCGGGTTCCGATTGAATTGTTACGCGAGATAGAATGGCAGTGTAGGTGTATCCTATTAGGCTGAACGTGAAATTGAAATGTTAATTGAAGTTCAACGAGAGTTTCAGTTCGTTTCGCTGTTCAGCTTCGTTGTGAGGATTTGTGGTTTCTTGCGGATTGATCGCGAAGTATGCGATCTTTGTGAGTAATTATTGGGTTTCTGGGAAAATAACGAATGATAGCCATTTAATTTATGTCAAATTGCATGATTAATAGGATTTTCAAACATTTGGATTTCTGGAGAAATGGTAAATGGAGGATATTAGCCGTGTTTCATATTCCAGAATCAAATGGATATTTGTAACAGTTACATTTTCAGAGGAACAGTTAATGAAGGATATTGCATCTTCAGCGGTGTAATCATATGGATTTTCATAAGCAACATTTGAATTTCTAGAAAACCGGTGAATGAAGGATATTGTATTTTTTCAATGAATATGCATGCGGGCTCGCTCGAAGCGTTCACCGAGCGTTCCCCGTCATTCCCGCATAATTCATCGGCGATTGCAACGCGTCCTCTCCCCTGGCTATATAAAGAAATTCGTCGATTAATTTTTCAGCTCATCGGTGGAATCGCGCGCACCCACGCGCTCTGCGGAGGCAATCAGCGGATGTCGCAATTAAATACCGGGATCTCGGCCGCATAAATCTTTGGGAAACGCGCGCGCCGGTCGTAAACGGGGCCGTATTTTATCATCGACGTGTGAAACACCGGTGGAATCATCCGTAACAATTTACTCAATCGCTGCTCGACTATTTTTTTTTTTTATCGTCGAGGTGGGTTCCGCGAGCTCGTTACGGGGAAGAAAACCTCACTTGACTCCCGAGGCGTGTTGCACAATGAAACACAAGCTCTCGATACAGGAAACTTGACGTTACGGACCGCTGACATTATAAACTTGTGTTTTATTGTGCGAAAGGCACTCGTATTTCATTTGATAATTAACCCTTTGCACTCGACAGGTGACTCTCAGTCACTTGATTTGATTTGCAAAATTATAAAGTCTTGGTTATGTATAATACATGTAAAGATTGCTAAGTGTATTGCTAATATAAAATTAGCGATGAATTAATTTTTCTTTATTTTTTTGTTTAACTTCTTTAGTGAGAAACTTTCGAGTTCAAAGGGTTAACCCTTAGCACTCCAGATGGTTTTCTAATCTATCAGCAACTGCAACTAGTTTTTACAGTATCCATAGCAAAAATGAAAAATGCCATAACATTTCTTAGATCTTTTATTTTCCTTAGTGCAAAATTTGGATATGGTTTCTTTGATTCATTAAAATATCTAATACTATTCCTGGTGCAATATTGGAGCCTACAGAGTTCAAAGGGTTAACAGACGTCGTTTTACTGCTTTCCAATCTTCACACGGAGCAGATGGACATTATTTACCTCCATTGTCTTTCGATGATTAATATATTACCTACCAGACATCCGTCGCGACAAAAAGCAACTTAATAATTCTCTCCAAACAAGCAAGTTACTCAGTACGGTTCGTCGATGCACAATTATTTCTATCGAACGATTAAGAAATCATCGACCATTGACTATTCATTCCCAACAACTTAGCAACCGGTAGCTAATACGTTAGAGAAACATCGTTCATGTTTTCCAATGTCCACACAAAGAAATTCCTAAACGGTGCAAGAGAAAAATCGAACGAAACGCGTTTCTTTTCAGAATTTCAAGCATTCCACGCACGCACTGTTCACGCGTCTGCGCGAGAGTCGTGCCCGACACGACTCGTCCATTATTGCAAGCGCATCCACGATCTATCTACCGATCGTCCACTCCATTCCAATTTTTCCCAACAATATTCCCAGGTTTCTTCGACAACGTCGAGTTTCACCGTGGGCAATTCGGAATTTTTCCGAAGTCGTTTTATTGCATCGGTTCACACTTTCCATCGTAAACCTTTCGTTTCGTCATCGAGGATCCTCGATCCTTCGAGGTGGGTCGCTCTTTCGTCTATTGGGCCGGGATCGATTAATTGCGCGGCGGATCGAGAGGATCGAGCAATGCCACGCTGCGGAGCAGCAAAATCTCGCGCTCGCGCGCTCGTGCAAGCGAAAGTAGAGAAAGCTGCGTATCTCGGCGCCGGGGCAAGGCCGTCCCCGGCCGGCTAAGCCTCCTTCGACAGGATGCCGAGCGGATCATGCAGGAATCTCGTTAACGTTCCCCACCCGGTCGAGCTTCAGAAGAATCCGCTCGTTAAGGAAACCGCCTTCCGAAGAAACCGCGGGTTTCCGAAGTTGTTTCTGGGTACCTGGAATACTGTCTTCATGTAAATCGAATAGCATCTGGGAATAGTGTACGGAATGTACAGGGTGAGACGTTTGTTTCGATGATAGTGGAATTTACTTGTTGGGTAGGAGGATGCTGGAGGCTAAAGCTCTTTGGTATTTTTATCAGAGTTTATATAGCAGTAATTTCTAGATAGATGGAACACTGTGTTTGTGTAAATTGAATAGTATCTAAGAATAGTGTAAGGAATATACAGGGTTAGACGTTTATTTCGAAGATAGTTGCGAAATTTACTTGTTGAGTAGGATATTGGAGGCAAAAGCTCTTTGGCATTTTTGCTAAAGTCGGCACTGTAGTCTTTAGATAGATGGAACACTGTGTTCATGTAAATTGAATAGTATCTGGAAATATTATAGTAAAGTATATAATAGTATGAAGTGTATGTGTACTAGTAATTTCCCTCGTTACTATTTTATTTTAGGATAGATAGATAGAATTATTATGTAGCCTTCGAATGTGATTCGATTTCATGTGATATAGATACTTGAATATACAATCAATAATAAACGAGAGTGAAAATAAAGAAAGCGACAAAACAGAGATATTTATATGACACGCAAGGCAGAAGTATAATTGAGCATAAATGTAGGTCATTCGGATCATCGCAGATTATATTGTAATCTCTTGTAATCTTGCTATACTTCTAAACAACACTATCATCACACTAGTCCTAGTACTGTAAATAATATTTCACCTACCGTTGAACCGCGTGCAACTTCCTCATTGTAATGATGCAACGCGTGTAATTTATCGTTGTTATTCTTAACATTGCGAAACAGGTTCTCACGGAGGTGATAGTCTCGAGGAAAGTGATTTTCGAGGAATAAAAATCGTAAACATCGTAGACGCGAGGTTTCGACGAGCTGTGACGCGGCCGATAAGATAAAGACGAAGAGAACACGGGTTAGAGGAGCCAACGACGCGAGGCCTGAACGGTCAGACCACGAAAGCAACTTAGAAAATAACCGGTAAGGAAAGTAACAGTGATATACTAACCATTCCTTCTATTTTTACCACTCGGAGAATTTGAATACTTTTACCATCGAGATTTCATCTCTCATTTTATTCGAGATTTCTCTAGCACAGATATTATTTATTCGCCATTTCCTATGATCGGATGAATATCTGAATATATATTTCCCATGTACCCGCTCTTGGAACGGAAATAGTCAATCAGAGATAAGCGAGAATCAAGCTACACACCAAGTAATTTATGACATTTTTTACAATAATAATTTGCAGTTCACACTGTTATTTGATTATTAGCCTAATTAAATTGAAGATGTTGATAGTCGTCTGACGTGCTGTTACTCGCCATGAAAGTCGCTGTCGAAGGAAAATGTTCCATGGTTCTTGTTAGCGTATCTGTTAGTGTCGAGTATAAAATCATCACTCGAATGAATGACAGTATCGAAAAGTTCGTTACCGTTCGAGTATCCTCGAACGTTTCAATTCTGACCCGATTTCTCCGTTCAATTCCTACGAGATAACGCATCTGATAGATCCGACGCGGTGTTCCTAGGCACGATGACAGTGTCAGTGTCATGGAGCGCCGTTTCACGTTATTAATCGCGGCGTTTCTCCGATAAGCATCGTAACATAGAGTTCAGCATTGAATTAACCGATGATCGTCTTGGATGAAACAATTGATCATCGTCGATGCGAGATTTTCGGGAACCGATGATTCTGCCCGGTGCTCCATTCGATTGGTTGGGTAACTGATGATCTCGGGTGGAAAATCCAATTAAAGCACTTAATTGGAATTGATGTTTAACCAAGAATAATTCTCGATGAGGATGAAATGAATGAAATATTTGTATCGCGGATATATGGATTGTTGCATCTTTAGTTTTAACAATGTCGTAATACATGTAGAGATTGCTAGGTGTATTGCAAATATAGAATTAGTAATGGATTAATTTTTAATATAGAATTAATAATGGATTAATTTTAAAGTTTCTTGAAGAAACTACCCTAAAATTATTCGATTTTCCACAGATCCAAATTTTGCATTGAGAAAAAAAATAAAAGATCTGAGAAACGTTATAACAGTCGGATATTAATTACTTTGTTACACCTTCGTCTTAATTAATACGAATCAGTCCATGTTCCTCTATACCATGAGAACTAGCTACTGTTAAGCTACTGAGCCATCAAACATCTAACCCTTTGAACTCTATAGGCTCCAACAGTGCATCAGTTATAACATTAAATAACCTGGAGTGCTAAGGGTTAATTTTTTATAAGTATAAATATGAATCGAAAAATTGTTTATATGGATGGAATGTAATATCTTTATTACGAGAATGAATAGTGATAACGAATGAATAAATAAAAACAGTTCAGCTGAGGAAATAAAAAGTATTTCCTTCGAGCCGGATTCGAACCAGCGACCTATGGATATCTTCAATGTATATAGCCAACTACAGTCCACCGCTCTACCAACTGAGCTATCGAAGGGTCTTGGAAGATCTGATCTTAAATATCGAAAACCTGATGCATGTTCCATGAATCGTGATACTTAATTAATTCAATTATTTCAATATTCACCAACGAGCTAAAAAAAAAGTGTACTAATATTACGGCTAATTTATATTTCTCTCATATATACAAACGGCAATATCAACGAAAAAAAGTAACGAACAGCAAAAGTGGTCTCCTTCGAGCCGGATTTGAACCAGCGACCTATGGATGTCTATTTTGAGAGTATTTTCCAACCAACTACAGTCCACCGCTCTACCAACTGAGCTATCGAAGGGTACAAGCAAGCGCCATTTCGATTGACGCTCTGAATCTAAGGAAATAATCGAATGTTTAAAAAATTCGTTTGTTTAAAAAGTCTCCTTCGAGCCGGATTTGAACCAGCGACCTATGGATGTCTTTTTCGAATACCTTAGAGCCAACTACAGTCCACCGCTCTACCAACTGAGCTATCGAAGGTCCATGCAAGCGCCATTGCAATCTATTCTCAGTTTCAATCGAAGAGATTAATTTAATTAAAGAAACACTCTAAAAAAGATTCCTTCGAGCCGGATTTGAACCAGCGACCTATGGATGTCTTTTTCGAATGCCTTCGGGCCAACTACAGTCCACCGCTCTACCAACTGAGCTATCGAAGGCACGCGTAACCGCCATTTTGTCGGAGATTTTGGTCCAGCGTCTATTCGCTCAGAACAAAAATATTACAGTAAAATTTGATTCCCCTAAACCAGATGTAGATCAACAATATGTAGACATCTCTATAATATGTAGCGAATGTCAAACCAAAGTGAATTAGTCGAAGAGATTAACGTAATTAAAGAGACACTCTAAAAAAGATTCCTTCGAGCCGGATTTGAACCAGCGACCTATGGATATCTCTTTGGAGTGCGTCTTTATCAAGCCAACTACAGTCCACCGCTCTACCAACTGAGCTATCGAAGGCGCACACGATTAACCGCCATTTTGATGGAGATTTTGATCGAGCCCGCGTCGGGCCGCGACAAAAGTGTGCCAGAGTAAAAATTGATTCCTTCGAGCCGGATTTGAACCAGCGACCTATGGATATCTCTGTTCCCCTGGCGAACCGAACCGACTACAGTCCACCGCTCTACCAACTGAGCTATCGAAGGCTGGTGATCGCTGCTTCATCTCCGTCGCCTCGTAACTCAAATCACTTTGCCACCGATGCGTCAGAGAGAAAGGAGGCTCCTTGTCACGTTCGACACGAGGAAAAATTCCTTCGAGCCGGATTTAAAACCGGCGACCTATGCCTCGCCTTTCGTGAGATCCAGCCTGCTTGTTGTTCGCTCGATCGTTTGTTCCCCGGTATCACCGTCCGTCACGTATTATTCAATTGAATGGATTGATAGCTACGGCGCGGCCGTAATGGGAATAATAACGTATCGTTAGCGTCGGGATTGCTGGCTTTTCCACTTTTGCGGTTATCGATTAGGCCGGCTCATCCCGCTGTTGTGAAGCCCGGGTGTACGGCCGCGATTAAATCAATAAATAATTACAGATCCGATCAAATGTTACGGACTTCGAACGATTTAATTTTTCACTGAAAGAAGCGCAACTTCGGGACACGTTGAACATATGTCGGAAATGATTATTTAGGAGTACCAAGATCAGCCGTGCTACCTTCCACGTAAAATAAGCCATCCATTGCCAATAATCCGGAAACAAACTGTATCATCGTTTAACATTCTAAGTAAAACTACCTTATTCCCATCTATTTCAATTTCCAAACATCCTCCGAGCATTCCAGGCCCAGCTAAAATCGCTGTTTCCCAAGAAAAGGTAGGGGAATGCCCGGTTCACCGCGATTTGACGCAATCGCGCGGCAATACGACGGAAAATCGTATCGTTTCGATTGCGGAGAACCGCGAATTATAGCTCCGACTTGTCGGGGAGGGAGCAGGGAAAAGAGACATGGCGGCGAACGACGAACGGAGACGGCCGGGGGATTTATGGGCTTCTTAACGCCGTTTCTTCGACGCGTTCCGGTGCGGGACGCGTTTAATGTGACCGCGTCGACGTAACGCATAATAATAAACCGCGTATTCCGCTACCGGCGTTACGGGATCGTCACGGATGGCCGGGCAAAAATTCTCTTCTCGCTCGGCTCACCTCCCCCTCACCCCCCTTTGCCGCCCTCGTACCCCCGTTCCGCGGTTCAACGAGGAATAAATCGCTGGAAACGCGGCGCGAAATCGATACGCGGCCGGAAAACACGCGCCCGACGGAAAGCGGTTAACGCGAGCGGATCGAACGATTTTCGCTTGGAAACCGGCCCATCCGGCGCCGGTATTCATCGATCACGCGACCGCGATCGCGTGTCTCTCTTCTCCTTGACAGGCCGCAACCGCAAATTTCCTTCGAGGACCGAGAGACCCGTTTCTCCGAGGCGATCCTCGGCGATCCAGACACGCTGGGAACGATTCATTAACCCATCGATGACCGCGTTTCTCGATCCTTTTCGCATTGCGAAACGCCGCTTGCGGATTTGCGTGTTAACCCCTTGCCCTGTGATCTCTTTCTCCGCTGTGATCGACACGACTGATTCATCGCTGTTAATTTAATGGAAAAATCGAAAACTCCGGGTGTATTTTCTATTTTCTCAGTTATTAGATTACGTATTCCTACTTTTTCAATATGTCTAACGCGTGCATTAATAAAAAATCGCAGGAGTTATGCAGGAACTGGAAGTGCGCGTCGATAGGAAATTATACGTCTCGCGAAAAGGTGGACGATCGACGACCGGCGTAACGTTGCTCCATTAAAAAGTCGTTCGGCAGTGAATTGAATTATGCATGCGTATTAAATTTAAATCCCATTAGCGCGCGGTACTCGAATTGAGACAGTCGTTTCGTCGATATCGTGTCGGCGGGAATGAATTAAGTCCGCGAGTAACTATTTACCGAACGCGTGCTCTATCAATCAACCCGACAAGATGGCGGCGGAAGCGAAATACGCTTCGCGCGTTCCGATCGAAAGTGAACGACTCGAATGTCGGAATGCTCGGATAACGTATTATTTCCGTTGGAAGTTATCCGCCGATATTTTACTGCTTTCCGTCTGTTACTGAATACATTAGCTTCTCGTTGCGAGTTTGTTCATTTTCCGTGCAACAAGATGGCGACGCGAAATACGGGCTACGGATGTCGTGTCGTTAGACGCATTCTTTCGCTGCAACTTTTCAGCGGTACTTCGTTAGTCCACTCTCCTTAATCACACCACAATTTCCTCTATAATAATTAAAATTTCAAAAGTACCACAAGAATCCTATCACTTATAATTCTCGTATTCCTATTGGTAACACTGGATTTAGACATTTATACACCTTGTCCTATCCTCAGAAAATTCGATATGTTCATTCAGATCTTGTCGATTCCATAGATTACATTCGCGCATCCGCATCAATCAACATTTACCAAACAACGTTTACAAAATTCAACGTTAGTCGCATCAACTCGTTCCGCGAATCTAGCGTTAAAAACACTTCGTTCTAACGTCTAGATAAATCGAGAGGCGCGGCGGCATGAATCTAAGGACCAACAATCCGCGGCACCGGCATTCTGTGATAATTGAGTCGATCCAGCGCGATTTCCCGCCGCGAAATCGGTAAAAGTTACCCCCGTCAAGGTTCCCCGCGGTGAGGTGAGCGAGTCTCCGCCGCCGCGACACGAAATAAAACGAGCGATTCGTCCTTCGTCGATCATCGGAATCGAAAGTCGACGACCCCGAGGATTCATCGCCCCGTAAAACCGGAGCGGATCCGTGTGGAACGCGAGCGAAACGCAGCCAGGCCTCGGCTGACCCAATTTTCGCGTCTCGTTCTCTGAATCGGCCGCTCGAATTCACGTTGCATTGTCCTCGAGCCACGCCGACCACACCTCTCCCTCGCGCCCACGCGAATTCCATCCGTTTCCCAGGTTCCCGTGGCGAACGATCCTCTTATAGATCCAAGGGAGATCCGTTTCCGGTCTAAACCGGCGGCCCGCCCGCCCGCCGTCCTTAGGCAAGGACGGGGCTCGCGAGGATCGCGTGATTGATCGAATAAGGTCTCGTCCTCGGAATACCTTCACTGTCAGGATCACGGAGACACGGCGAAAAGAGGGACAAGGCGGCTGCCCCTATCGCCGACCGGTCGCGTATCACTGTTTTTCGCGACCGCTTTCGCAATCGTCCACGGGGAAGGTGAAAGGAATGGAAATTGTCGTAGGAAGTGCCGCGATTACGTTTTCTCGGACGTGATCGGTGGTGTTTGCCGTTTAAACTGCCGTGGAGATTTGATTGTTGGGATGGTTGAGTGTTCTTGCAATTTCTTGGGGATTGAAAGTAATTGTTTATTAGCTTCGCGAGAATTTGCGATGGGTTTTGCTGATTGTTGCGGGATTTGTGTGAACTGGATGCTGCATTGACTGGAAATTGGATGACAGGAATTTAAGGTATATTGAACGATATTGAAGCAAATTTGTTAGGATATAATAACTCTGTTTTTTAACTTTTTTAATGTGGAATTTTTGAAGCTTCAGTTTCTCAGACGCAGATCATTATACATGTCTCCGATGGATTCAAGCATCATAGGTCTCGCAATACTCCAATTATTAATATGAATATATTACTCGCAATAGAATATCCCACGTCTCGTTACGCAGTACAATCGCCCGAGGTTCAATCCAGGCACAATAAGTTCTACAATGGAGTTCTTACCGGTACTAATGGCTGGGAAATTAAAATTAATAACCCACCCTCCGGAGCCGGGGATCCAATATCTCGCGGAATACCGTACAAAGACTGCTTCACTCGCTGCAGGCTGGAAATAAAATTATCCCGACGACGAACGTGCATTTTAAAGTATTGTTCCATCGAATGGTAGCTCGGCAATTGATATGGAAAAAAGAAGATGAGGATTCGTAGCGAATGTCTCGCGAATAGTAGCGATGGATCATCGAAAGGTCAACTGATATTCTTCGAGTCTTTGAAATCTTAAATGTCCTGGAAGTCTTAGAAGTTTGTCTTTAACACTAGAACTACCAATCAAAATGACTGGTTTCGATTTTCTTGTTTAGCAATTATTGATATCTTCGAAATGATTTTGAAAATAAATAGCTTCATTTCAGTACTATAATGAATGTCCAAAGAAACTGAAAATAATCTACTGTTACAATTTTTATGGGAATTGCATGTTAATCGTATTAACACAAGAACTACCGTACCAGTCAAAATGGCTGCTTTCGATTCTTTTGTTCAGCAATTATCGATATCTTCGAAGCATCGAATATCCGTAACGATTTCGAAAATAAATAGCTTCATTTGAGTACTATAATGAGTGTCCGAAGAAACTGAAAATAATCTACTGTTACAATTGTTATAGCAATCGCATATTAATCGTATTAAACGCTCGGTAGTTCTAGCGTTAAAATCTTCGAAGTCTCAAAGGTCTCGACCATCTCGAAAGTCTCGAATATCTCGGAAACGTTGACAATCTCGACAGTTTCGAAGTTTTAAAAATCTTAAAGGTCTCGTCGTCTTGTCTCGTCGTCTCGTCGTCTCGAAGATCTTAAAGGTCTCGTCGTACTCGAGGTCTCCGAACGATCGAACTGCCCCGAAACTGGGATTCAAATGTCCACCGGCATCCACGAGAGCTCGCAGGCTTCGGTAAGCCTCTTCCACTGTCACTTTCAACTTTCAACTCCTCGTAATCGCCGTCCTTCCCGCGGCTGACACTTTTTCTCGTCGCTGAGCGCGCGTCGGAGGTGTAACGGGATACCCACGCCGCGTTACGACACCTCCGGCTCGTTATCCGCGGGAGAATCTCTACGATCGGAACGTGTAATCTTCTAATTCTCCCAAATTGGATAACCATTGGACAATTGATTGCATAATTACCGCGATCGCAAGCATCGCCGTGAAAGTCGACGGAGGTTCCGTTTAAGGGCCCGCCGCCATCTTTGACGCGTCTTACGCTTCGATCGATCTCCTACGCGCTCATCTGTATAATTGACTTTGAACCAATAAAAATTCCCTCCTTGGCAATAAATATATAACAGTGAAACAAATGATATTCGATAATTTCACTGCTCGTTATTTAATCGTGCTGCAATTAAGGTTATGTTGCATCAGATTGTTCTAATGGCTGAACTTGATGGACTTCGCGTTGATTGCGCAACGAAGAAACTCAGTTAACTGAATTAATTGAATCCGTAGATCAAAGAAAAGCGAGTAAGACCGTGGACAACGATCAATCGTTTTGTTTCGTTAAGGTAAAATATTGATTGCGAGCTCCGTAAAACGTTGAACGTATCACGATGAAAAACTCAGAGGTCGGAGTATAGTGTCCTTTCGTTTCTCACCGAAAAATATGCGAGGAATGCCGGAGGAATGATCTTATTCGCGAAATTCGTGTCGGATTTATCATCGCTTTCACCGCGAGCGTGAGATACAGCCTCGCCGATAATGCCGAGCGGAAAAATAAAGGAATAAAAGACTCAGCGGCGGGCAGGGTCAGAAAATTATCGCGCGCGGATAATTACGGCAGATTAATTATGCGGCGTTCGCGGCGCGGGCGACGCTTTCACTGCGAAGCAAACTGGCTCCACGTTCCTGGCCGGGTCGTCAATTCCATCGATTCGGAGTGCACGCCTTTCCTTCGCTCTTTTTTCTTTCTTTCCTCTCTCTCTCGCGCATTCGACGCGTTTCAACATTGATCCCTTCGGCCGGTCTCCGACGAATATTCAAATAATACGCTGACACTGGACTTTCTAAAGAAATCTATATTTTCACTATCTCGGATAAACATGGATCTCGTGCTATAAAAAGAAAATTTATTTGTTGAATTCCCGATTACACGGTAAAGCGAGAAATCTGATATGGATTCATTTCTTCGCCAGCGTTCAGCTGATTCCAGCGTTAAAAGCGTTTCTCCTTTGTTAGAAACGGTTCCGATGGCTGACACATATTTCCCCGTCGCTTTTCCATCAATCAACGCGATTATTAAATGCTTCGCGATCGATCCCCGGTATGTTACTTCCACCTGACGCGGTAAAATGGCGAAATTGCCGGGTACACTTATGAAATAGCGCGTATCCGAGCGACGCCGCGCCGTTCCGGCCACTTTCTTCGATTCGCCGCGATTCTAAGCAGCCCGCGTTTATGTAACACTTCTCGTACCCGCTCGAATTATCATTCGCCGTTCGCGAGTAACTCCGTCAGTTTGGATCGGATTAACCCTGGAATTTCGATCCCCGACGAGTTCAATGCCATTTTGTGCGTTTTCTTCCGTTCACTTCAAATCGGTTCCCATATCGGATTAATCAGTTCCTGAATGCTCTCCCACTGAGAAACATTTACCGTACAATTTGTACTCTTATTTTCTATTGAATGACTCGACTAATTACGGTAGAAACTGACATACACAAAGTGCCGGTACGTTTACTTTTAACTACGAAAGCCGAAATTATCCATTAATATTAGCTTCCTGCTCCGCGATTTCCCTGTAACCAACAACAGTTAAATAATATTCACATTCCTCGCATTCCACGGGAAATCTCCTGTTCCATTTCGCCATGAACCAACCCGTTAATCGATCTACTAAGATAATTCGCTTGAAAGTCCGCAATCGCGTATTTTCGGAAAGCCGCTTCGCCGCGCGAATTTTCGCTGCGACGACGTTGTCGACGGTCGAAAAACGGTCGCGATAACTTCTCGCCGTCGGCGAACGGTCAGAGTCGAGGCACGGAATAACGGAACATGTTGCAAAAGCCTCTTTGTGCCATAACGCGGGGTCATTCTCGCGTTTTACGCGGATCGCCGGCGGATAATCCCGCGCTGGGCGTTTCGAGCTGCCTCGGCCCTGGATTACGTGACGTTTGACAGCGAAAGTTAACCGTGGCCAGCCCCGGGGTGCCGTGCAACACGAAAACCCTCGTCTGCCGACCTCTCCGGAGGATGAACCGGCTGGAATATTAAGCGGCGGCCGTTCTGACGTTTGATCGGTGGCCTGTCATCCGGTGCGCGCCCGATCTCGACGCGTCGTTCGATTTGTCTCGTGTGAAATGAATTTTTTTCGCTGACCGAAAGATCACCCGTCGCCCCAGCTGGTCGTGGGTCAAAGTGTCTAGCTCCTCTTTTCGAATATTTTCAAATTTCAATGCTAAAACGCTCGATTGCTTTTTTGTGTAAATACCTTGCACTGATTACTCGAGATATATTTTCTGTGTCATTCGTGTCAAAGTGTCGACTAGTGGAATATTGTCAAAGTTTCAGAATGGAATACTCGATTACTTTATAGACCTATTATACTGATTGCTAAAGATATATTTTAGGGTATCGATAGACGCATTCTCAGAGTTTCTGCAAGAAAATTGGATCAAGTTTCGACTGGTCGGCGGTTTTTGCGTTAAAGTATGCGACGGCCGTTCGGGGCCGATTTTCGTCCACAGGGTCCGTTTTTCAGGGGCAAGGTCGGCGTACCCTGCGCACGGAACGCCGGGGAGCGGCGGACCACTCGGCGAAACGTTCGCCAGGAACGAAAGGACGTGTGCGCGTGGCTCTGCAACGATTCTTTCGAGTGGCCCGATCCAGCCGCGCAGACGAGCCGAGTGAAAGTGACAAGAACAAGGTCGTCGACGTTACAAAATCGAGAATTTCTCGAAAACAGCGGCGATACCTCGCGGCGTTCGATGCCTGGCGCCTGGGAGAGGAAACGTCGTGTTGCGTAACCGTCCTCTGCCGAACATCGCTATTGTCTGTCTCCTCGGAGACGTTCGGAACGTCGCGACGCGTGTATTGTAAATATATTGTAGTGATCCCGGACGAGCCCCCAAGTTTATAGTGGGGCCACTATTATTGTAGATATTGAAAATGTGGATCTTCAGTAGAAAGAGAAAGTAGTAGAATACTAGAAGTAGCTTGGCAATAGAACAAAGTAATAATAGCACTACTAATTTATTTGATACTGGAACATTTCGGTTGGAAATTTTGCAACTAAACTGGAAATAGGAGATAGAGACTGGTGATAGAAATAATAGTGCTAGTAGTAGAATACTAGAAGTAGCGTTCACAATAGAACAAAGTAATAATAGCACTACTAATAATATTAGTCTAAAGTAGATACAGTGAAATTTCTATTTCAATTTCTACTTTAGAAGTTTCTGCGTCCACAGTATCTTCTAATCGACAAAATTGAGTGAAACAGAAATAAGAATAAAATTGATGATTATTTAAGGTTCTTGAAAAATCGGTAATAAGTTCAAGGAGCACCGAGGCACTAGAATTTATCAGAAAAGGAGATGTCGCTCTTGATAATATTCCGTCGATGAATCAACTTCGAGTCCTCCATTGTTCCGCGTATCGATTCCGCGTTTTATGCAGGTGGGTCCCATTGTTTTCTCTTTCTGGAGAAATTCTTCTAATTGCCGTACGATTTGGACGATGATAGGTTCCGGAGGGCGGCATTAAATTTCACCCGGATTTCCACGTGACATGCCCGGACGTTTCCTCGTCTCGAAAGCGTGGAAAACCAATATCCACGCGCTCTCCTGTGTCCATGAATATTTATCGTGGGCGGCACGCTACTTTTGGCACGCTTTCCATGTTACTCCGTCGCGTTCGGTGGGTCCTCTCTAAGCGCAGCTTGTTTTAGGGGAAAATAGCTGAACCGTACGTTCTCGAGTGGAGATTTCGAACAGACTGTATTTTCCTCGCTTCGGGCAATCCAAGCAACAGCAACGCAATATCTCAGCCAAACGACTCGTATACTTGGAAAAACTGTTTTCATCTGATGTAAATCTTGTTCACCTTTAAGACTGATGTAATTAATATACAGCTAGTTTAAATGTTAATTTATGATTCCAGTCGCTAGTTTACAAGAAAGGACTAGAACAAAGTTGTATTTTTTGTCTCTTGGATTATGTATCTTTTGTCTCTACTTGTTTTGTGAATTCTATTGTTCACCTTTAAGAATGATATAATTAATATACAACTAGTTTAAATGCTAATTTATAATTCCAGTTGCTGGTTTACAAGAAAGAACTAGAACCAAATTGTATTTTTTGTCTTGGATTTTGTATCTTTTGTCTCTACTTATTTTGTGAATTCTATTGAATGATATAATTAATATACAACTAGTGTGAATGCTAATTTATGATTCCAGTTGCCAGTTTACAAGAAAGAACTAGAACAAAATTGTATTTTTTGTATTTGGAGCTTCAGTATGTTCATCGTGACATAAATGCAGCTTGAAATTTTACTAATGCTTTTATTTTTGTGTTTGAAGGGTTAAGAGATACCAAGAGAAAGAAGAAGAAGATTCTCAGAAGAGGATGGTAGGTTCGAAGGAAAGAGCTTGAAGGAAAAGGAACAGATTGAAGGATGAAAAAAGCACGATGCATTTCCCAGGAACTCTCAGGAGAGTGTAAATATTATTTCAAGTCTTCAATTATGCTTGTGGAGGGAGTGTAAATAAAGTTCCGTGGCGAAGGACCTTCGAATGATAGACCATTAACGAAGGGTCATCAGTCGATCGCGAGCCGCCTTCCCAAGTGCACGTCGGCCAGTCGTCGAAATTCTTCGTACTTCCGGTGAGAATGATCATCTTACAACCATCCTGTCTAGAATTTAAAGTTAGTCTTTTCATTTGAAATTCAATTTATGTTATTAATAGCTTCGTTTCTAACTGTGCTCGGTATATCAATAAATATTCTACCATTTTTATATCAAATTCAGAGTTTATCTGAAAAAGAATCTAATTATTTACGTCTCCTATTGTTTAAAAATTAACAGTAGATTATCGTTACACCGTGGCAATTTATATTTATATTATTCACAATTCTTTAACACTGATTTACACGAAACTAAATTCGATAGTTCTCATTCTACTAAAACTTAGAAACCTTCCTTCTTTTAATAACGCACGGTGGTTCACATAAATTGTATAAATTGTTCACCACCTGATTATTGCAAATAAACGAATTACTTCTTTGTTTGACGAAATAAAACAATGCGCGATACAGAAGCGTCTCAAACATTTGCATTTTCCAGGCTCAGTCGAATGATCTTTAAAAACGATCCCTTTCTTTCGTAGTGTCTCCCACACAGGTTCACGCGTGCGTGCGCGAACAGTGGACAATAAACCCTCTGAAAAGAAAAGTTGAGCAGCGTGGGACGTCGCACAGGTTTCCAAGATGTCCGCGATTTGCATGCGGAATCCTTGTTACACGAGTGATATTCAATGAACACCAGGCTGAGTGGTGAGTGTTTAAACATCGAAATGGAAGTGTTTGCGATTGTTGTTACTACCTGACTCGCGACGTGAGATTTATGTGACAAGTTTCAAGAGAATTCTGTTTTTCACCCGCGGGAAGATGACATTTGCGTTCGGCGCGCTTCGTCGTTGCGAAATCCGCGCTTCGACGCTCGTGAGACGGATTCGATGTGAAAATAACCGTGAATTTTCCGGTTCGTCGATCTCCTTCTCTCACTTCAGTCTGCAGTTCGATTTTTAACACGACATCCGAACGATTTTTCATGGATTCGAACTTAATAACCATCGCTTTCGCAATTATCAGAGCTGTGGAAGCGGCAGTTTAATTGGACAATAGTTACTACTATCGTAAAGATGCTTTCGTAGCATTTACGCTTATATGCCATGATAAAAGTGGCTTGTAAATTATGTAGAAAACGTGCAGCAGGTTCTAACCAGTCATTTTATCTCATTCTTGGAATATTCAAGCATTAAAACCTTCTCTTTTATCGCGGTGAATATCTACAAGGAGTATATATAAATTGATCAACCCCTAGATGCTTTAAAATTCTCAAAAACCTTCAGACAACGGTAGATTTCAGTGGATCCAACAAAAATCATTAAACTCATTAACTTTCAGTTGGCAATCTCTTATATTTAGCATCTGAATTGATGTTCAAATCTAGAACATCTGCGTATTCATCGCAACGGTCGACGAATAAACAAGTACTACATGCGAAAAAGGAGATAAATCTAAATTTCTCTAAATCTATTCGAAAGATTAAAATCTTCTTGTACTAAAATCTTGGCAGCGTCTTCCGGTTTAGCGGCCGGTTCCCCGCTCCACGCCATTTTGTCGCTGTCCGAGCGGGAGATTCGAAATTCGAGGCATGCGCGGAGTCGATCGTTATGCGACGTGCCACGCGGTCGGACAATGGAAAAGCACTTTTAAAGTCACGGCCGTCGTTGCCTGAAAACCGACGAATTTTACGAGTCCCGGCACGATCTGTTCCTGTTTACCGGCAATATTTGCCGACACGAGTCCCATTCGAATTGATCCGCCGGCGATCTCGGCGCTCGAGGCCGTTTTACGAGTCACTCGGCTCTGGTCTGCCGGCGAACAGACAAATTTCCTCGAACAACCGAACGCTTAGTCATACGATCAACGGAAACCTTCGTCTGGTACTTTCTAATTAACACGTTAACTGCCAAATTACTTGAAAACAATGTTAATTTGTCGGATAACAGATGTCGAATGAGAATCTTTAATAGCGTATATAACTAGATGAAAGTCTGACGTAAGCATTTCGTTGCCAAATGATAAGTCACTCCTGTTCTTTATCTTACAAAAGAATAAGAGATACACAAAAGAAGGTTTCTTGGCAGTCAACGTGTTAAACTTCGAGCTTTTTGTCGTTTGCTTATCGTTTCAGTAGCTTTCGGAACATTTTCATAAATATTCTTTTAGCATTCCATTAGAATCGTTATTCTCGAGAAATAAAGTTATAGTGAACCGAAATGATAATAATGCTGCTTTCTGGTGAATAATTGAATAAAAAAGATTGCTACACTCAAATGGAAGCATTCGATATATTTAATTTTCATCGAATTTTAATTGCTCATCGCTGGCAAGATCGGTATTTCAATATTCATCAATTAGAAGATAATTAGTAACGGCGCGTACACCGTTTTCCACGATGCGACCCGAGATTCCATTGTTCAAAAGGCTAAAGGGGCGTCGACAGGAATGTAACAATTGAACCGAGGCGAACACGATGTGCAAGTCGATGTTCAACAGGTCCCGAAGAAAGTCTCGACCCGAATTTTACGGAGCACCTTTCTAAACCGAACGATGAATCCTAGCGAGCCACCTGATAAATAAACATGGCGGGCATTATGCGCGGCGGGACGCGTGGGCGTAACCGAAACGTATGGAGAACAAACTGTTCGATCTGTTCCGAGATTAATATTTAATGTTCCGTCCGTCCGCTGCAATTATGTCCTCAAACGTTTTGACAGTGAATTAATGTCCGACCGGATTTGAAATTCAAAAATATTGAAATGAGATCTCTTCATTCTTAGAAATTCCCAGCGTCCGATCTAACGGAGATACGGACTGATCGGATCCAGCGGGTTTTACGGGGATCCCCTTTTATTTTCTCGCGACCGACTCGTCTCTGAAATTACGGCTCTCCTCTGTGACGGTTGTTTCATACGCCAGTTTCATACTTTCATTTTGTACATCACGTTCTGTCCTTTCTATCTTTTATTTCTCTGTGCATTCCCATTCTTTTAGTATTCCTTTTATTTTCCTATGCTTTCGTATCTTTTTATTTTCATATTATTCTGTATTCTATCTTTCACTCTTCCGTTTCTTTATATCTCGGTACTCCCTTAATTTATTGACCCTTTGCACTCCAAAAGTTTGTCACTAGAAATAAAAATAAATTGAATATTTCTAGTGACAAACTTTTGGAGTGCAAAGGGTTAATAAATTAAAGGGAGTACTGAGATATAGAGAAATGGAAGAGTGAAAAATAGAATACAGAATAATAGGAAAATAAAAAGATACGGAAGCATAGAAGAATAAAAGGAATATTAAGAAAATGGGAATGCACAGATTTTCATGAGTATTGATGACATTTCTTTAAACTACCTTAAAGAGGAATCTATTCAAAATAAGCGGAAGAATGGTATTTTATTTCCACATTTCACGTATCGGCAGATTACTCAAAACTTAACGTTAAATACGAAATTTTACGATTTCGATGCACCAATCGAGTGGTGATTGAGAGGCACCTTTGGAGTGCAAAGGGTTAATACAGCGAACAAGCAATAAGAAAGTGATGATTGACAAAAATGTCAAAGAGCACTAAAAAGATACTACAAGAATTTATAAAAAAGAGGTACAAAAAGAGAGTGGAACATAAAGGGAGACAGAATTTATCGGCAGCGTCACAAAGTTGAGCGGCGCGTCGAGCGTAGCGCAGCAAATCGCTGGAACACCAAAAGCTCCGGGCGTAATATGAAGAAAGTAATTGGCGTTTTCAATTTTCCATGGCCCGAGCCCGAAGTTTTCCCCCCCGTCGTGTGTTTCCCCTGTAAAAGCAGTTGAACGCTCTTCAACCTTCAATCGGCGAGCTCGTCGAGCCCGTGTACGTCGAACAAACGTTTCCATCTGGCCGCCGACGAATATTAAACGTTATTAAAAATCGTGGAAACGAAAAAGCGGCGACCAGAGGCCGTTCCCCAGTCGTGTGCGACATGGGAAAGCCGTTTTACAGTAGAATTTAAAGTAAATGTCAGAAGTATGACAATATGAATTCCTTTTCAGGGAGCTTCATAAATTTCCAGCGGACAGCGCGTGTCATAAACATCGAGAAAGCGACGGTTCGATGTTTCTCTGTTCCCCTAATCTAGCCCTTGACGTTCTGCTTTCACCAAATTAAATGAAGAAGAAAGGGACGGTAAGATTCTTGTGGGAAAGGCAACGTTTCATAGGAAGGCAGCTTTCGTGGCTATATTGGTTTCTTTTTCATCTGTTTTTTTTTTTAATTAAAAGAAGTAAGGGACACAGGGTCAAATTCTATTGGAAAATCTCTAGTTTTGTAGAGAACTAACTTTCATAGCTATTTCATCTCTTCCTCATCTGTTTAGGAATTAAAAGTACCAAGCGAAACAAGATCAAATTCTATTACAGAATCTCTAGTTTTATAAAGAACTAACTTTCATAGCCATTTCATCTCTTTCTCATGTATTTGTTTAGGAATTAAAAGAAGAACCAAGGGACACAAGGTCAAATTCTATTAGATAATCCCTAGTTTTACAGAGAACTAACTTTCATAGCCATTTCATCTCTTTCTCATCTATTCATTTAGGAATTAAAAGAAGAACCAAGCGAAACAAGCTCAAATTCTATTAGAAAACCTCTAGTTTCACAGAGAACCAACCTTCGCAACTATTTCTCCTTTTCATCCATTAACTTCTGATTCAAAGGAAGAAACACTAGAAAGACGAAATTCCTCAATAAAAAGGAACGTTCCATAGAAAACCGTCATACCTACTTCTGTCCCCTTTCCACCAGTTCTTTAATCGAAAAAGGAAGTAGAAGATAAAATCGTACTAGAAAAAGGAACATGTCCCAGAAAGCATTTCATGGTTATCCTTTCCTACTTCCCATTTGTTCCCTCCGAATTGGCAAAAGAAAAAAGATAAAATTGCCCGAGAAAAAGGGACGTTTCACGGGAACTGCCTCCGTTCCCAGTTCCCTCTGTCTGTCCTCGATGTTCCTCGTTCGATTGTTCATTCCCGAGGTTCGACGAGAGCGAGTACCGGTTCTTAATGCTGGAAACGTGACGAAGAGACGATTCGAGGAAAGCTCGCGTTTTCTCGCCATCGACGGCGAATCGATACCGGGCTGGCCGTGGTCGTTTATCGCGGGGAATAACGGAAGGCTGCTTCTGCAAGGTGAACCACCTTCTTTCACGACGACGGACACCTCGACGGCGACACGCGTGCACGCCTAAGCAGAATTTCTCTTTCGATTCCTTTTCAGAACGGTGAAACGATTCTCCTCGTTGCACCGTGACTTTGTTCGATTCATTCCTTTTCGCGCCGGTTCTCTTCGGCGATCGTTCGTTTTGAAGTTTCTTGAAGATGGTTCAGACATTTTCGAAAGTTAATCAATTGAAAATCGAATACAAATTAATAATTGGAAATGATCTAATCGAAGAGTAATAATTGAAGAACATCTAACCGAGAAAGACCTAATTGAAAATTATCCATCAATTCTTCTACCACATAATCACTCCTACCATAATTACGAACCATTAATCTTCTCATAATTGAAATGTCACTGCCTTCGCAGAACCACTCAACGTACCTCCCAAAGAACGATCCACTTTAAACTACATAAGGTAAATACGAAACACGACATTCCAATTAATAACCGAAGCTATCTAATATCAATCTTACATTCCGCAACTTCTTAGCCTCGGTTCCCCAATCAAAGATAAAACTGTATTAAACTGTAGATAGATATTTCATTAGCACTATCCCGAACGCAGGATACGATCTCTGCTTTCCAATAACGATGTAGAAAACGGAATGAAGGAAAGGAATTCAGCAGTCTCGCTAAACGGTCGCGATCAATCGAAACGCGAATGCCGAAAGTATCAAGGTTCCCCGGCAGAAATCGGAATCGGGTTAATGCGAACGATCGTCCCCGAGGGGACCGCAATTATACAATTATCCCGGCGGCCTGTAATTTTCAGTTTTTAGCCTTTTCTTTGCGATGAATGAGCCCCATTCCGCAAGGTGAGCCGCCTTTTTCCGCCGGCACCGGTGAATGAAAGTCGCGCGCCGGGCTTCTCGCGATCGAAGCCGATCCGGCGTGGTGTCCGCGTCGCGATCGGGGAACGATCGTCGCGGAGGAACGACTCGCCGCTCGCCGATTCGGTCTCGTTCGCCTCGTCTTTCCCCTTTTTCTTTTTCCACCGTCGGATTAGATGGTCCGGCGTGGGTCGCCGCTACAAGGCAAACCACCTTTCCCCTTCCCCGACGGGGATGAGCATCGTATAATTTACGGCTCGCCGGGATTTAGGGTAATTAAACGTTTGCGGGCGAACGCAGTGGGACGGACGTCGAGCCGCTTGCGGCTCGCTGAAAGTCGCTTGCGTTGGGAACGTAAGCTGCTTGTTTGCTCGAAGAACATGTTGCCGAGCTGATGTAATTATTTGCTTAGTGTTTGGTAAATAACAAGGAAATCATTCTCAAAGAAAGGTCGTCTCGGTGGATGGGGATGAGCTGTTTTTCTGTCGAACTGGGAATGTGGACGGTTTTTCGCGTGAACTTCCATTTTTGAGGAATTACTATTGAGAAATGGAAGTTTGATTATGGAATTAGTAGTCGTTGGAAATTTGATTTCATGGGAGTTTCTGTTTGTAGAGTTCCTTTTTTAAATTTAACATTTTCAAGCGTCGTTTCGTTGGATAAGAAATGAGCTGTTTTTCTGTCTCACTGGGAATATAAAATGTGGACGGTTTTTCGCGTGAACCTCCATTTTTGAGGAATTCCTATTGAAAAATGGAACTCTGATCGTTGAATTAACTCTTTACACTCGAGAGGTGACTCAGTCACCACTTGATTTCCTACAGCAAAGCTATAAAGTTTGATATTTAATATTGTACTTCATATAATGCATCTATCTGAGAAATATTGACATAAAATAGCTTTGACAGTCAATTCACGTGAATTTCTCGTCGAGTTGGTTTTACAAAATATCGTCTTCATCTCATCGGAAAACGTTGAAATATTTGTAGTGAAAAACTTCGGAGTGCAAAGGGTTAATAATCGTTGAAAGTTGGATTTCATGAAAGTTTCTGTTTGTAGACTTTCCTTTTTAAATTTAACATTTTCAAAAAAGGGTCGTTTCATTGAATAAAGTATGAGCTGCTTTTCTGTCTCACTGGGAATATGAAATGTGGACGGTTTTTCGCGTGAACCTCCATTTTTGAGGAATTCCTATTGAGAAATGGAAGTTTGATTATGGAATTAGTAATCGTTGGAAATTTGATTTCATGGGAGTTTCTGTTTGTAGACTTTCCTCTTTAAATTTAACATTTCTGTGAACTTATGCAAGCTGCAGTTTGTCATTGTGAGAAGAAAATGGAGTCTTCACCTCGGTCGATGATCTTGTTTTTGTTTCTATTATAATTCTGAAGATTTAATTGGTGCATTAGTATTTGGACTGTGTACGAATAATGACGGCGTGTACAAGAATACTTAAGGAAGCATGTAAATTTTCGAAATCCGACCTGAGAACTGTAACCGGGTTAGATGATCGATCGTAGATCAGATAGCAGATCAGGCTCGATTCCGGTCACGTGCCGGAAGAGGACTCTTTCGTATGATCGACGCACACCGCGACGTGATTTTCACCTTGACCATGGGCAGGTCATCGTCCATCGTTCTGCGTCCATGATGCTTCGGTTCTGGTGCCACGAAATTTAATGTAGGACAGCCGCGATGACACGTCGCGATCATTAACACCGATATCGTTGTTCCTCGTGGGAACTAGGAATTTTCTGATCGTTAATCGAGTCCTCTTCTAACTTCCAAACGTGACATCTGACCCTTGTATCATCCTCATAACACTCTATTTTCTACTTTTTCACACAAAGTATGGCAAATAGCTCAAATCCTTTCAAACTGATAATTGCAACATTTCATTCTAAAATGGTAACTCTATATTAAAATTTTTCTATTCTCATTCGTCTGAAGAAATTATATAAATCAAAGTAAATTCGAACTTTTTCATAATTCGACCTTCTATGGACACAACCCCTAGATTTAACCCTTTGCACTCGAGAGGTGAATCTCCACCACTCGATTTCATACAGTAAAACTATAAAATTTAATTATTTAATTATATAAAATTGATATTTAATATTATATTTCCTATAATGCCTCATTTCGAGAAATATTCAAATAAAATAGCTTCGTTCCTCAATGTACGATTTCTCGTCGACCTAGTTTCACAAAATATCGATTTTATCTTATCGGAAAATGCTAAAATATCTCTAGTGAAAAACTTCCGAGTGCAAAGGGTTAACTATTCACACAAAAACTGAAGGTTAACAACATCTCTAAATATTCCCTCTACCCATTACTTCAAAAATCCAAATTTTCTTCCATTTCTCTATTCATACGTTGGAATCGAATCACAAACTATCCATTATCATCGAAAAACGTCACAATATCCCCATAATGTAAACAGGAGTACAACCAGAATATATTCAGCTCAGTGCCTTGCAACTTTTCTCCGAAGCATTTGTTCGTGTCACTGATTCTCTTCGAGTTATCGAGTTTCGACCGTTCGGCCGCGCCGTGCGGCGTCTCTAATTGCCTATTGGTTGCGACGCGGAGGCAGTGACATTAGAATGATTAAATGGAAAAATTGGTGGCAGCCGCGCGGCCGCGGGGACACGGCGCGAGTGTCGGCCGACGAATTACGGTGGAAGAGACGGCGCGTTATGCGCCATAAAAGGCAACAACTCTCGGGTGGCATCACAAAGGCCGATCGAAAGGTGGACGGCAGCTCGGGGCGTGCCAGAAAAACAGGGGACTACGGTTGCATTCCCGATGCATCTAAGTAGGCGCGCATAATTATGCGCATCTCGTATTTCGAAACGCCTTCTCCTCTCTTCGCGCGCTACGACGCCGGCCCAGGCGCTCTCGCGCGATGACTTTCCCATCCACGAACCTCCGACGATCATTTCCGACCGCGAGCGACGCTTTTGGCTTGGCTTTTGTTTGTCTCGGAATTGGATGAACGGCGGTTCGTTGAATTTTCGATGGTCGGATGGATAGTTTGGATAATGAGAATTTTGAGGAAGGAAATGATCTTGGGGATTCTTTGAAATTTCGATGATGAAGTGATGGCGGGGTTATATTGTGTTAGATGCTTCGGGCATTTGGAAGTCTGGAATTTTTAGAACTGAAGTGTCGAATTTTTCAGAGGAAATTAAATTTTTTAGAGATCAAAGGTTACCGAAGGCTTCAAGTTTTCGTGGAATTTAAATCCTCCAATTTTCAATTTTTCGTGGAATTTAAATCCTCCAATTCTCAATTTTTCGTGAAATTTGAAGCTTCCAATTTTCAATCTTCTATGGAATTTAAATCTTCCAATTTTCAATTTTTCGAGGAATTTATATCTTCCAATTTTCAATGTTTCGTGGAATTTAAATGTTCCAATTTTCAGTTTTCTATGGAATTTAAATCTTCCAATTTTCAATTTTCTATGAAATGAAAATATTCAGATTTCCAATTTCTATTGCAATCGAAATCTTCGAACTTCCAATCGTTCATAGAATCAGAATCTTCCAATCTTCAATGTTCTATGCAATTCAAATCTCGAACTTCCAATTTTTAAAAAAACCCAAATCTTGACAGCAACTTCTAAAAACATTGGAACCTTGAATCCTTCACAGTCAAAAAGTCCTTCAAACCTAACAAACGCTGCTAAATGGTAAATAATGGCAGCCATTGGAACTACTTGGTAGATTCGCGAGGACCTGAGGATTCCGAGAGGTCAAAATAAGTTAGATAGTACTCGAGGTCTTTAGTGGCCCTTCAGAGTCCTTCAGAGGTCATCAAGCACCATTGAATGGACTTGTACAGTTCTCTATAGGGTTATTTAGTACCATACGTCCCCCGAGTAAAGAGTCCCGCACTCGAATCGAAGAAACGGTCGATTCTTCCGCTGGAACGCTCCATAAATATTCAAGGGACCTTCCATAAATCAAAAATCGATGCGCTTTCTACTCGGAACGAGTTGTATTCACTGTTTTGATGCGAACAGATGTACGGTTGTCCGAATACTTATTTCGGAGAAAGTTCTCCTCCTCTCCTCGCTCTTTATCTCAATTGACACGAGCCTTTAAAATCCCGAGCTTTCTGTAAACACTAAAAATCTCCCAACAACGAGCAAACAATTCTCGCACGAAAGCCTCTATTCCCAAAAGTAAATAAAATTTAAGAAAGTGAAATCCCTCTGTCAACGAAACTTCGCTAAAAATAAATTCCAGAAGAAAATTGAAATACATCTATCGCAAATTAAGAATTCATATACCTACTACAAACTGAATAGAAACACAACATTATGAAATAAACAAATATCAATCTAGAAATTGAAAAATTGGAATAAACTGAGATAAATCTATCAGAAATCAAGAATAAAATTCTAACTATATACTAAATCGAACATAAGATTCAAATAAATCTACAAGTAAGAAGGTTCCAATTCTATTAACCAGTGAAGTGTGTTTGACGACTATATCCGTCATGGAGACGTGGCAGAATTTCGTGTAATGACGATTATATCCATCATGCGTCAAATTTTGTTACAATTTGATATTTAAATTGCAATTCTGGCAAAAACTGAATTATATTCGTAAATTTTAATATGTTTAAAATGTTTAGAGGTCAAGAAATGAAACAAACAAGTGAAAATTATAAATAATTTGTGTTAGACTCATAACTTCCTGAACGAACGAACGAACGAACGACGAATGGTGAATGGTTAGTAAGAGAGACGCAAGTAAATAAAAGTTATTTAACAAATTGAACAAAGAGTCGCAAAGACCTCAATGCAACACAATCATGCCTATTATATAATCTCCATCGACCGTCGATCGGCAAGATCCTCGGCATTTCCTTCTCGGCGAGGAATCCGCGCGGATCCGGACCGTAAATCTGTCGTCGCCATCGATCCCCGACGGAGAGTCTCGACGATGATCGTTCAATCGCCTCGATCGACGGTTTTTACCCTCCATCGATCGGCGGCGCGGTGATTTATCGCCGATGGAAGCAGAATCGAAGGCGTCGCGCGACGTTTGCGAGCGTTCCTTGAACGTCGCCGCGGCGCGGGGATCGTTCAAGGAGACGTCGCGATTGCGGAGAACATGAAGGAAGAAGAAAAGAGCAGGAGAAAAAGGTCTGTGGGTCACTGTGCTATCCGATTACGTAACCGTGTAACCTTCGGCGTTCGATTCTCGCGTGCAAAACGTATTTTCTACGTTTTCTCGGAAGGCAACCCCGAGGAGTTCATATTCGACGCAGAAACGGCCCGATCGGAATCGTCCTTGCCGGTTTCCTTCGAACCGACGATCGCTGCCTTCTTCATTCATCTTCGTTAAGACTCGACGGTTTTTTCTCTTCTCGGGGAATGAAGAAATTAAGTGGAAATCATTCAATAAGCTTCGTTTACTATTCGAACACGTATTCAGCGGTTTGTTAACTCCCGTACGGTGCACAAGTATGCAGTTAATTGCGGTAAGTTTTTATCGGTTACTTGAATAATCGTTTATAGACACTGTCGTTTAACGTCTATCATTAACTTTTGCCGTCTTCGTTCCTTGAATTAGCTAAATTGACAATTCTCATTTATGTCTATACGTTTGTTCTATTGTTACTAGTATTTTTAGTATTTTTAATAGTTTTTAAAAGGCTTCTAGTATTATTGAATTCTATGTTATTCAACGTCTATCGAGTAATTCCAACGCGTAGTTAACACTAGGTTTGCATTTATTGTAGTTTATTCTATTGTTCCTGGGGAAGTTGATATTCGTTCGTTTAGATTTTGGAAATTGTAGATGTAGAAATAGACAATCAGAATTCATGTTCGTGTAATTGGATCAACGAAAACCGATTGAAACATTTACCAAATGTTTATAAAATTCAATCTGCATCAAACTGACACCTTGCCCTACAACGAGTGAGACTCGTGAAGATTTTCAACATGATTCAACAAATATATGTATTACTCAGTACATTCGAATTCAAAGTAAATATTATTCCTCTGTAATCAACTATTATACTTAAAAGGAAATACAGGCATAACATATGCTTAGAATTTTTCTCTTTTTCCAGTAAATTATTAATGACAAAGTAACCGTATCGATCAGAGTTGAGAAATCATAGACCAAGAAGTTAAGGAATGAAATATAAAACTATCCTCGAGAAATTTGAATGAATAAAGTATGCCTATTTTTAGACGATCAAACCGCTGAATAAAAGCCACAAGTTCGGAACAAAGAAACAAATTCGAGTCTATCTAGCCTGGTGAGCGGAGGATTGGTCGTTCAGTGGAAATGTACACGAACAAAATGAAAAGTCAACGAAGCGGAGGGTCCGAGGTTCCATTAGCGACTCCTCTCAACCGATCGGTGATTTTTGTGGTGCCCCCCCGTTGCATAGGTCAACAGTGAGAGATTAAAAAGAAGGGTGGGAGGGCGAGGGGTAGAGTGGCGGGGGCACGTTACACGCACACGGGATGGTGAACTACGAAAACTGGTTTCCTACGGCTCCCCATATTTATTCTACGGTGAACGTGTGCCCCCGTTGGCATCCCGGCGGGTGCATCTCATCTCGTCAAGGACTCGGCTCAGCACGCGTTTAGAAATGCCATTGGATCCTCCTGGGGATCACATTGTTGGGGGACGTAAAACGTTAGGTTTATAGTTGCTGCCGTGAAGTTGCTTAAATGAAAATTTTACTTCTATGGTAATGAGTAGACTCTTTTCTTTGGCATTAAAAGAGGAGATTGGAGGTTTAGTAGATGGAATGTGGATAGGATGCTAACTTTGGGAATTTGTTTTTTGGAGGTGCAGATGTTTGGTGTTTGAAGGTTTGATGGTTTGGTAGTTTGGTAGTTTGATGGTTTGGTAGTTTGGTAGTTTGGTAGTTTGAAAGTTTGAAAGTTTGAAAGTTTGAAAGTTTGGTAGTTTGGTAGTTTGAAAGTTTAAAAGTTTAAAAGTTTGAAAGTTTGAAAATTTGATAGTTTGATAATTTGAAAGTTTCAGAGTTTCAAAGTTTCAAAGTTTCAAAGTTTGATAGTTTGATAGTTTGATAGTTTGATAGTTTGATAGTTTGATAATTTCAAAGTTTGAAAGTTTGAAAGTTTGATAGTTTGATAGTTTGATAGTTTGAGAGTTTAAAAGTTTGAAAGTTTGAAAGTTTGGTAGTTTGGTAGTTTGAAAGTTTGAAAATTTGAAAGTTTGAAAGTTTGAAAGTTTGAAAGTTTGAAGATTCAAAAATTAGACGATTAAAAAATTAGAAGATTCGAAAATTAGAAGATTCGAAGATTTGAAGATTTGAAGATTTGAAGATATGAAGATTCGAAGATTAAAAAATTGAAGATTTGATGATTCCAAGATTCAAAGATTTTAAGATTCCAAGATTTGTAAATTTTTAGGTGTAAGAGTCTATTACTTCAATACATAAGGGGACAATAAATTCTGTAATTCGACATCTAATTCATCTTGCGCAAATCATTAAACTTCCCATTAATCTACCTCAAAGACCACTAACGAATTCTCCTCAAACGACTTCCAACAATATTCCCAAGAATCCCGAAGCCATCCACTCTCCACAAATTTCCTCGCCGAAACTTTTACATCCCTTCATCGACCAGGAGCCTTCGCGAACCCCTCGACGCTTTGAAAAAAGAACTCGAAACTCCTCCGACGCTGTTTACAAAATTTCCCGAGTAACTCTTCCGCGAGCAGGAATCCCCTTCGAAAGTGCTCAAGAATTTTCCCTAGAATTTTGTTCACGAATCGATGCCAACCTCTTCCGAGAATATAGTCGTGCAGTGAAATTTATGAATAATTCATAATAGCCGAAGACTCGTAACCGGTCGATCCAAACGGTCGGAGGTGGCAGTAGTTTTCACGCGTGCCTAAAGAATTTCTCGGACGTTTCTAGCAGTTAACATCTGTCGCTCAAGTTCAATAACGTACACTTCGTCCCTTCTGACGATACTGTGCCATTTCTCGAGGGAACATTGGCTCCTTAACCCTTTCAATCCAAAATTCTCAATTTCCCTTTTCCATCAATCTCTTTCAACTGTCTTCATACACAATGACATAAGTAGTAAAATTCGATAAGAGGCTAACATATGTTCCATACCATATTAACCCTTTGCATACGAAAAAATGGAAAATTGGTCCTCACCACAAATGTTTCAATTGCATCAAAATAAAAGTGGTTCGAAACGTATAAAAAAGTAAAATCCTATACAGCTACACGACAATTATAGCACTTAAAATGTATCTTCCCCTTTTTTTGTGATATACAAATTACAACGGTGACGCACATATACGCTTATGATGCAAGTGGGTTAAATATTAGACATAGTTACGTACACATTATTATCACAGAAACTACAAAATCTACCAAAACTGAAAATCTTAAAATTTCTTTCCGTGGAAGTTTACCAGTTTTGTCACTGAGGCAAAGCTATCAATGAAACAGCGGTGGTAATGTAAAGCGAATAATAATAGAATTTTAAAAGGTACTATTGCCGCGACAGCTCTGAGCTTGAAAGGGTTAACAGAGACACGCGGAACAGGATTTGCAAGCCGACGTCGCGCGATACAGGCTGTCTATTGTTCAATTTCGAGCGATATTCCGTTGCGTCGATGTATCTGGGCGTGGGCGGCTCGGCCGTTTGAATCTTAAACGCAGGAAAATAGCTCTGCCGCTCGTGTTTCTCGGCTGAATCGATTATTTAAATCAACTCGAATATCGCCGCCACGTCCTCGTCGCGGGAAAAGTGTCGGCTTCAATCTGTTCTCTCGCGAATTTGATCTTCGCGTTGAATGGACGTTGATACAGTGTTTCGGTTACTAGAAATCGTCGCGCATCTATATATTTGTCTGAAAGTAAGAATATGTTTGAATAATTTCAGAGGTTTAGTGTTTTTCCAAATAGTTTTACTGGAAAAGGGGCGACGATAGACGCGAAAGATAGGAAATTTTCTAACGTAGATACAACGCAGATTTCGCGAAAATTTCCGAAACAGTTGCACCTTTGTCATCGAAATTTGTTTTATTCTATTATAGAACACTGTAGAATACTGTCTAAAGTGTAATAGTAATGAAAATATCGTCAGAAGTAAAGGTGCAAGGCAAACAAAGTAAAATCAGGTGAAGTTAAATAGCGAAACAGAGTTAATCGTTCCAGAGAACAGTCGAAACGATTCCAATATCAAAGTGGAGGCTGCGTTTGTTCTTGTCAGCTGTTCAGCGCACGCACCAGTAATCTCGATCGCCGGTAACGATCCGCGTTACTCGAAATTTCGCGAAACTGCGGCGCGATTGGATCGAGCTTTACGAGCTTCCATTTCCGCCATTTCCATATTGTTCCCGATCCTTTGGGCGCCGGCCGATGAACGGGAACAGATCGACGACAGAAAAACACCACTGTTTTCCAAGCTTTCGACACTGTTTCATTAAATCGTCGAGATTTTGCAACTCGAATTAACATTAAATTTCCATTTAGAACATTCACTATCCAGAGTGTGGTAACTCGCGTCGATTGCTTTTGGAAGATCAGTGGAAGGATTTTTGTAACGCGCGATGAGAACTGGAAAATAAATTGCGCGAGGGTCAGCTACACGACATTCGTGACAAATAATTTGCGCAATAATGCGTCGCGAATACGATGATCGCGAGCGGCGGCGGTGCATTCCGAAATTTCGCCGCGGAATTTTGTAACGCTCGGTCGTCGGTTATTAATCGGGATTCCTGTGAAGGGAAAGATATGATTTACGATCCCCGCCGGCGTTCAACAAGTTAACCTTCTCCGGTTATTTTTATGAACAACTGGGAACAGCCGTTAGGCGGCCCGTTCCGCGGAGAAACACGTGTTCCGTGATTAACGACCAGGAAACGACGATTTCCTCGTCTAATCCGCGATTATGGGGTTTCGCGGGATCGATAGAAACGCGGCCGTACGGGAAATCGGGTTGCGTGGAAGCCGTCTCGCGGGAGATCGTGAATCACTTGCTCTTTGTGCCGATCGGCGATCGAGAATAGCTATGATACCGACGCGAGTCCGTCGAACGTCAGGTTTATCGCGTGTTTCGTTACTTTGTTGTGGATAATTGCAATTCCGAAACTCGTGACAGCTGAGGAATTACTTGGAATCGATGATTTTTCAGTTTTCTATCTGTTGCTGCAAGATTGCGAATTTTTAGGCGTTTATGGGACGTTTGACAATGAAAATTCCATAGGATGAAATTGCAATATAGTAAACTGCAGTGGAATGCAGTGATTTTTATAATATTTGCAAGGAAAATGATATTTTATTTAGTGTTTTTGGACGTTTGAATTTCTATGGTGAATTTTAGTGCAGTTATTGCAATGCAGATGAAAAGAGAATCGATGTGTAAATTGATTCGAGACTTATTGTCGATAGAAAGTGTCTTAGACAATTTTCATGGAACTCCTTCGAAATCCTGATCGCTTTTCGTCGGAATTTTCTTGAGAAAGACCCGCGATTATCGATCGACGAGTGCGGTAAAGTTAAACGACACTTCCTGCATGTTTTATTCAATTGCGTGCACGCGGCTGTTTCCGTTTTACGCCGAACGAACGGGGGAAATCTTTCTATTCATGAAACGCGAGCCGTGATATCGCTTTGTTCGTAACCGGACTGCGGAGGTTTATGCAAATCGCCGGTTTTAGACGCGAAATATTAAGAAAGCGAAATCGAGCAGAATTTCATGCACCGTAGTATCGGTTTCGCTACGTAAAATTTCGTTTAAAGTTGAATTGAATCGTACTTCGTGTTTTATTGTTCTTCGGGGAGTATAAGCAGTCGTAATCGCAGGAAGAACAATGGCATTTGTAATGGGACCTAGATCGCGGTTCGAAAGAGGTTGAAAAACGTTGAGGAGAAAATAGGAGTTTCAGAGAATTGAAAAATCGAGGGGAAATGATGAATAGTCGAATGGGATTTCTTATTGCTGTAAGTTTAATGTTTTCGAATTCTTATGGCACAGATACATGGGTAGATTTTGTAGATTATTTTTTAACTTTAGAAGAGTAATATTTTAATCACTTAGTAATTAATCAGTTAATTTTCGATTTAAGTCATTTTCAATTTAGGTAATCCTTAATTAAAGTTAATTTTATATTTAGTTGATTTTCAATTTAGGTAATCTTTAGTTCAATCAATTTTATATTTAGTTAATTTTCAATTTAGGTAATCTTTAATTCAGTCAATTTTATATTTAATTAATTTTCAGTTTAGGTAACTTTCAATGTAGCCAATTTTATATTTAATTAATTTCCAGTTTAGGGAATCTTCAATTCAGTCAATTTTACATTTAATTAATTTTCAGTTTAAGTAACTTTCAATTTCGTCAGTTCTATACTTAGTTAATTCTCAATTTAGGTAACTTTTAAATCAATCAATTTTATATTTAATTAATTCTCAATTTAGTCAATTTTTAATTTGATTCACTCGCAGATCAGTTCTTCCCAAAATGACGATCACGAACAGTGCCTTTGTCTTCTCATTTCTCTCCAGTCTTTCTTCGACTGTTCCAAGTCTCCGCTCACACCGGTGAATGATTAGTCCATTTTTACACGGTGCCTTTCATGCACTTACCTCTCAATGATTCACCGAATTACCATACCGAGTTTCGTCACCGTCATTCGCACCGCATTCCCGGCGAGCTATAAGAGATTCCATCTATCCTGAACCTAATACACCTTCTTCAATTATCCACGTATTTCACCAGCTTTCTTTCCGCTCGAGCGCGTCCAAAGAAGCAACTCTAATTTTATTCCCATTGTTAATTAAATGTTGCGCGGAAAGATTTAGAGATTGCGTTCCATTCTATTCACAAATTAATTTATACAGCTGTGCAAGATGATTGTTCATTACTGCAGGAAATTCTGGATCTCGGATCTGCTTAAACCACTTCGGAGAACGATGATTTTAATATCATTCATTTTCTCAATTTAATCATATATTATATCAAATATTATTTAACAATTTACAGTGAACGTACAATACAAAATTATTATTATAACTACATAATATTTCAACAAATATCTAAAATATTAGCCAAAAATTATAAATACACTGCTTCGCAATTAAAAATACATTGCTTCACTTAATGTATTCCCTAACTTTACATGTCTCCCATGTTTCATATTCCTAATTATTACAAACTACATTTCCCAATTATTCCAAACTCCACGTTCACAGCCATTCGCAATTCAAACCAACCAACTCCCCAATTTCTTTCACACATCGATACAACAAATCATTTAATCACTAAAACAGTAAAAACTCAGCACTTCCCTTTCTTTCTATCGTTTAAGCAATTCATACATAATTAACTTCATCTGTTAAAAACGTAGAAGAAAGAGAATTTTATTAACAGTATAATTATTTCTTGACAACTCACAATAAAACTAAAACAACGCACACACTATTTATATACTCAGATGCTCTTGTCTCACTCAACACTTTCTAGAACATTCATTACTCATTAACTTCACATATATTTGGAATATCCTAGATTCATAAAAAAACGAACATTAATAACACATAAAGAAAATCAATATAATCTCTAATATTCCAATTTGAACATTCATTCAAAACGCGCACAGTCGCGTCATTCATCTGCACGCACATTCACTCATCAATATATTCACACACTCAAATGCATCCATTCCCACAAAAGTGTACTACATTCCAAAGAATCTTCTTGGGGTTAAACCACCCCACACACCCCGATTTAATCAAATCATCCGCATTCTCCTTGTTAATCACCGAAACCGCTCACGTATCAAACTGCATCCATCACGCACATTTATTTCTATTTTACCATTCGTTCTCTAACGTTTGAGCAAGTCGCCCCGAAGCGTCGAAAAGCCGCGCGATGTATTCATAGCGCTGCGCCAGGGATCGAACACGATACTGTTATTAAGCATTATCTGCAACAGGTTCGTTTTATCTCGGAATTTATTGATATTCCCGGCGAGCGTCGGATAAAACCCGGCCGAGTCCTTCTTCCCCGGGCATTATTCGTCGTCCGTGGCGGGGACGTGTCAAGATAAAAGTGAAACACGACCCCGGGAAACCCGACGACACCGTGCCCGATCGATCTGGACTGTTGTGGGCTCGTCTACGCAAATTTTTTCGTGTCGCAACGGCCGAACGCTATTGGGAACGAGCGTGCCGTGAATCCGTTTTCCCGGCGAGGCTTCGCAGAAATTTCGTGGACGTCATCGCGACGCGAAGAAACTTGCTCGTTTTAAAATCATTCCCTGGAGTCGTTCTCTCCGCTTTGCGCGCGGCGTGGAATTTTTGCGGAATTAAAACAAAATGCGAATTACGACATCGATGATTCATCGGCGTGGTTTTGTAAGGACGATGAGTCGAAAAGAATCACGGTTTGTTTGCGAAAGGGTACTTCTTGATGCTAGATGATCCTGGTTACGGTTTTCGCCAGTCATGCGATGAAACACTTTTGACAGATCATGGAGGAATGCGTAGTCGGGCTGCTTTGGGTTTGGAGTGTATTATTTAGAGGAAATTGTTATTGAAATCTTGATATATTTTGAGTAGAAAGTAGTTTGAGAAAATTATTCGATTTTCCGCACATCGAAATTTTGTGCTAAGAAGGAAAATAATAGATCGAAGAAACGTCGAGTGCAAAGGGTTAATAGTGTCCATACCCAAAAATGTTATTTCTTTTGATATCAAAATAATTATGAAATACTACATATAGTTAGAAATAACATTAACAACAGCATTCGTTAAAGAGTACTATCGTTTCCCGAATCATCGCTCGCATTGTCTCCGCGACTGTTCGCAAACGCGAACCGATAACAGCGGCGTCATTGCGTTTCCCGTCGGATTGTGGTGTTCTGACGCAACGGTCCGTCTCGCAGAAGTTATTTCGCCGGCAACGACGACGACGGCTAACCTTTTACCGCGTAAACCGCAAATTTATCGGCCACCGGGTGCATCCCGGCTGCTAAGGCTCGAAGAAATGAACGCGAGTTGCGTAAAACGCGCGGCTGAACGACAAAAGGGTACGACAATGGCTTTTCATTTCCTCGAAACTGCGCGCTGGACGCTCGCCGTGAATAATTCACGCACCTCCGTTCACACCGGGCTTAAAGGGGTAGTTAAATACCTAAGTAACTCGCAAAATATTATCAACTTTTATAAACTCTTTCATAACAAGCTTATTTCACGCTGAAACTACCGCACCCGACAAAATGGCGAGTCCCAATTGTCTTACTTCGCAATTATTGATATCTTTAAAGTGTTAAACATCTAAACTGACTTTGAAAATTAATAGTTTCAATTAAATACTGTTACAAATATGTGAAGAAACTGAAGAAAACCTATTGCAACCATTTTTATAGGGATTACGTATTAACTGTATTAACCCTTTGCACTCGACAGGCGCCTTTCACTCGCCATTTGATTCAACCCAACGAAATTATAAAACTTAAAATTCAATAATAAATTTTCTATAATCTACCAACACATGGAACATCGAAATAAAATAGTTTCGTCACTTAATTTGCGCAAGGTGTTGTTTTATATTAATTGTAACGAATACCATTGATATTTCGTCAGAATATAAGGAATATTTATTGCGAAAAATATTCTCGAGTGCAAAGGGTTAAACGCTTGGTGATTCTAGTGTTACTTAGTAGCTTATTTATTGTAGTTCCTTTTTAATTCTCGCTGTTACCTTGTTCAGAATAAACGTGTCTTCGATGCAAATGGTCGAAGCATTCAGAGTGGATGAGAAGGAAAAAATCAAAAATGTACTTAATTAAAATGATATTTTTATGATGAGTTTATTACTGTCTTTTCATTAAGAAATTATTGGAAAAGAGACTCTGCAGTGCGCAGTTCTTGAATTCCGGAAGAACGATCGATCGAAAGGCAAACCGCGATCGAGCGGTCGATTCCCTGTCATCCTAGATTTCTTCTAATGACAGGGACAAAGAAAATCGGCATGTAGAAGAAACGTGCACGAGATCGCCACTAGAAAACTAGGGGAGCCGAAGAAAGTGGAACAAAAGTTACAATATTCGGGACACGGGGAATTTTTCTCCGTCATTTCGGATGAGCACGGACTTTCTCGACGATCGTTCCAGGATCGCTTCAATCACGCAGTGGATGAAATAATACGAAACCGTCTAAAACCCAAATAAACGTCCTTCAATGCTAGCATAATAAGGCGCGAAAGTTTTACATAACTTTGCATACGCATAAATTAAATTGACAATTAATTTTTGCAACGCAGCTTTCATCTAATTTCCATCCGCAGCCACCACTAATTACATAGTCCTTGGAAACGTGTTTCTGCACAATGCTACAATCTAGTAATTCATTTTTCATATTGCGTCCCGGAAACATTAACAATATTCGATCTACTTAATCGTCTAAATGTATCATATAATTGAATATTTTAAAAAAGAAGTATATTATTAATGTTCCAAAATATTAAATATAGAATATTGAAAGTAGAATTTTTAGCAGCAATACTTTCGAAGATGCTGAAATTTGCAAAAAATCGAACAAAAGAGTTAATCACCCGCCTATAAACATCTCGTGGCTAACGCAGAATTCCAGCCGTCAACTATCGGGAGTCAACAGCGTTTGCTCGTTTTTCTGCGCAGAGGGACAAACAAAGATCGAGATAAAATGGAATTTATCGAATGGCACCAGTGTTGGTTCGAACAGGGGCCGAAGGATCGGTCCGTTTTACGACGTGGAAAAGATGGCAGCACCGTCCGGAAGGTGAAAGTCCTTCGGCGAAGAGGAAGGAGTGGTGGTGCACATATAGAGGGGCGAGAGGGCGCGGCTTGTCCAGACACTCTTTGTCCCGACGACGACGACCACGGCGACGACGACGACGACGTTCACCATGTCGCCGAAGTTCCTGTTCCTTCTTGGATCCCTATTTCTATTCGCCGGTGAGTACAGACAAACATTCTCTTCCGTCTTCCCTCTCGAAAAAATTCGACTTTCCAATTACAAACTTAACTCCCGCGATCGACTCTTTCTTCGATCCACAAACATCTTGAACATCTTACCTCCGAGCGAATCTTTCTTAGACGCTTCGCGTTAAAGTCTACCGCAATTCTCTGGTAGCCGATCTTCAGCTAGTTTTACGAGACTGCGTTCAATGATCCAGATTTTCTTGAAAGTTTCGAGGTAAAAGGCCCCGTTCACGTAGGAATGTAATTCTTCAGTGAAAGTCATCCGAAATGATCGGGAATTCGTCTCGATAGAGACGAGTTCTCTCTCGAAAGACGTGTTCTGGTTCCGATCCGGTGTTTACTGGCGGTGAAAGTTGTTTTCGACGGTCTGGAGTGCACGTTTACCGGGAGCATTCGCGGTATTGAGGCAAAGTTTAGTTTTGAGAAAGGATTCTTCAGTCTCATCGACTCTTTTCCTTTCGTTTGGCGAGTGTTCTACATTGCTCTAAAATATGTTGAACTCTTTTAAATAATACGAAGGTAACGTGCATGGTATGCTTGAAAAGATAGTTGAGTTGTTGGAGAAGTGAACAATATGCACGGAAACACCGAGACACTTTTGTAGTAATTAACTCAAGGTTTTGAACGTTGCGACGTCAGGCGCGCCGCTAGAGGCCCGGAGACTTCAACGCCCGGACAGGCGAGCAACCGCGGAACGCCGCAGCGGCATTTCACGCGTTTTCTTTCGTTCAATCACAATTCACCTCCATAAAATCGATATCCTTTCAATATTCAGTCCGTTCGGAATCGTTCCATTCAATTTTCACCATTTAAACTCCACGGAATTCAATCCGCAACACTCGTTTTCTTCTTTAATCTCTGTTAATCCTCCGCGAGTCTATACAGGGCCGATTCGACGCAGCTGTAGAATTTATTCGTCGAAGCGATTATGCATGTATACAGTTAGCCATACATCCGGTCTATTCAATGGGAAATCTGAATAAAAGTTCACGCAGAATTTCATTGTGCTTTGCAATCGCTTCTGTCGGCAGCGGTGAATACCTAACCTCTCGATGAAGCCTTCGCGAATAAAAGGATCAATCAACTGTTTTCAAATTTACAAGTAAAAGAATACGAATTTCAGAGTTAACCTTAAAGAAACAAGATTTCCTTTTAAAATTGAACTTGAAATAGAAATACAATTGAACTCGGATTACTTTCTTTTCAAAATTAAACGTACAATGACAGAAGTTCTTTCCAAAATTAAACGTAAAACAAAAATTCCTTCGAAAATGAGACTGAAAGAGTTAAAAACACTTTTCAAAGTTAAAGTCGAAGAGGCAGAAGGCTCTTGTCAGGAGTTACCGGGGCCGACGCGAAAGTTCATCGAAAGACGACGCGTCCGGCGGTCCGGAAGCGGCGATCACGATCGCAGATCACGATCGCGGGACGCGCGCGGGATCGAGAAAAGGCACGCTCGGCGTTTCAGACGAAGTTCGGTCGGCCGTATGTCTCGACGAAAAGCGATAAGGATAGGAGGGACGGGGCGCGGGGGGAACCCACTTTGGAGAACCGGCGTCGCTTCCCTCCCCACCCCCGCCCCGTTGCCCTGACATTTCCAAGACTTTCTACTTCTACGGGGGTTCACCGACCCCGGCGTGTTCTCTGTCGCTACGATCTCCCGGGAGATCGTGGCTCTCGCGGCGATCGCGACATTTTCCGCGGCAAATCCCACCGCGCGACGAGAGCCTGCCCTTTTTATTCAAATGTCAGAAACTGCCGCCGCCGCCACGATTGTCCTTTGGATCCTTCGCTTCGATCGGAGATCGTTCGCTTCGTTGAGTTTCATAAAGATCGGAGATACTCCGCGGCATTCTTGATCGTTCTCTGTTCTAAATTGTTAGAAGTTCGCGTCGGAGAAGGGATCGTCGAGGAAAATCGAGCGTACAGGTGGCTTTATTCGAGGATTTTCTGTTGTTTAGTTGTATGATCTCCTATTTTGTGGTGATGGGTATTTTAACGTTTAATATTCGTGTTTTGAAATTTTAGTCGATTTAGAGAAGGTGGTTTTTAGAGCTTGTTTCTGGGATTTAAACAAATCAGATTTGTTTTCTTAGTTACGATTTAATATGTTTCTGTGATTTAGAAGACGATTGATCGAAGCTGATCGTATTAACTTTCTTGATATCTTACTCTTGATTTTATGTTCGTATACTGTCAGGGAAACCGGTTCTGTGCACGTTCATCCAAGAAAAAGAAAGAATCTAATGCCTTTCGAAATGGAAGGAACAAATTATCGGCGTCTGGTCCAGAAACTTTTTCTTCAGGAGCGTAGAAAGGCGCGAAGGATATTGATTATGCGGTCATGTTAGAGATCGTGCTCGTGAATCGAGAGTCGTTTATGTAATCGTGGGTAGAAAGTACGTAATTGTCGACTGCGGGGATAGGGAAATGGGACGTTCGCGTCTTTCCTGTGAACGATTAATTCCCTTCGAGAATTAATTCTTCGGGAATTAATTTAACACTGTATAGAATGAAGATGATTAATATTACTCTGTTGTGCATCTTCTGATGGTGTTTATTGGTTTCAGGCACACAAGTGAGAGCTCAAGATGACGAGGGCGCCGACGGAATCGACGCGAACGCTGAAGAACTGTGTCAGGACCGGCCAGGGGATGAATACTTCCGGTTGAACACTGAGGGTGACTGTCGCGATGTCGTAAGGTAAATTTTAGACCATTAGCTTCTATTCTCAGCCCTTCTTTTAATCCCTAGTGTTGGATGATCGAGTCGAAATCGCTTGATGAAGATTTTGAGTTAATAAACTTTGGAACTTTGGAACTTCGTAATTTTTTAAGTTTGTAACTTTGTAACTTTATAGCTTTGTAATTTTGTAATTTTGTATACTTGAAACTTTGAAACGTTGAAACGTTGAAACTTTGAAACTTTGAAACTTTGAAACTTTGTAGCTTTGTAACTTTGAAACTTTATAATTTTGTAAGTTTGTAACTTTGAAACTTTGTAACTTTGTAACTTCGTAACTTCGCAAATTCAGAACTTCGTTACTTAACAACGTTGCAACTCCGTAATTTCTTCAATTTATAATGACCACGCCAAACAAGCGCCCTATTCATTAACTAATCTTCAAAATAGTATTTAGCAAATTTCACATATTTTCCAGCGAAAATTATTAAATTTTCTCAAATATCAGGACAGTACACGCACGTTAAAGAAACGATAGTTCTCAATATCATCATTCCAACTGGTTAACTCTTAGAATCTCTCTTTCCGCTGTAACCCAAATACCGTTTCCCGATCAACGAGCAATCGGCTCGCGGTGAAAGGGTTAAAAGAAGGGTCGCAAGAAGTCCGAGCCGATTCAGGCCGCGATCGTGTCGCGCCGCGGTAAAAGTAACCCTGAAGGACGTCGTTGGAGAATGAGAAACGCGCGAGTTAACGGTAAAGCCGCGGTCCGACGAGCGAGTCAGGAATTAAAATGGCGAATTCCTCCGGTTCCTCGCCGATCGAATTCCGCGTCCGAAGGTTCAAGGCGAGCCTGATACCGGATACAGGACTCGCCTTCCAGCTTTAATGGCGGCAGACCTGTGCTATCCTGACTCACTCGGATGGATAGAGCGTGTATTTCCGTCATCAAGGACGCGCCGACGAAAATATCCTACGAACAAGAACAACTCTCGACGATCCTTGCCGGCGATCCTTCGGTACGCTGCTCGGAATCACCGAGAATGGATCTGCTTCGTCGAAGTATTTTAATTCGAATGTTGCTAACTTCTAATTTGAATTCTTGATCGGGGACATAGAGTTTCTAGTTTATGCTTCAGTTGAGTATTGATCTCTGTGTGAAGCAGTCAAGTAATTGTTTATTTCGAGCAAGGAATTGCTATATAATTTTGATATATATTCTAGCATAATTGATAGTTTTATCCTACTGAATACATTTCAAATAGATATTTCTAATTATAGACAACTATTCATTCAATTTATCTCAATTTCCCCACTTCCTTCTGTGCAATTCAACTTCGTAACCTCTGGTAATCTCAAATTAAAAGACAGATAGTAACTCTTGAAACGTTCCATTAAGTTCGTTAAATTCACGAAAATACAAGAATGGCAGAACAAAAAAGACCAGCCTTGAACAACATTCGAATCGCTCTGAGGGAGCACCTTGAAAGTTAACAAGGCCGCCGGGCCACCTTGAAAAACGAGCGAACCGTCGCGAAACGGGCGGAGAGGAGTGGAGGAAAGGGGAACAGGCAGGAAAGACAAAAACCGTGCGTGAAATTGACCACAGATGCGACAAAGCCACCGAGATCGGCGTGACCAGGTTGGCGACGGTGCGTTGCCCGACCGGGCTGGCGTTCGACATCGAGAGGCAGACCTGCGACTGGAAGACGAACGTGAAGAACTGCGAGCAGCTCGAGAGTAAGCACGAACACGTCCGACCGCATTGACTAAAGAACGCCCCGTTTTTCTTTCTGTTCCGGCTCGAACAGGTGCACGAAGTCCGGCCTGAAGCAAATCACGTGCCCCAGCGGACTGGCCTTTGACTTGGACAAACAGACCTGCGACTGGAAGGGCAAAGTCACCAACTGTGACAAGCTCGAGAGTAAGTCGAGATGCAACGACCAGGCCGAACCGGGCGAACGATCTCCGTTACCGGCGCTCTGTTCCTCGTAAATCTGCGTTTATCGCCTGTCCTCCCAGAATTGACCGTGATTTAAGAGCGACTACCGTTTGAGAGATTATATATCGATATAAACAGTTTGCAAAGGCTTTTGACCAGTTAACTGTGGAACTTAGTTGGAGAAACCTCTCGTTCTGCGAAATAAAGTCGAAAAATGGAGCGTGTACTCGTCGAACGCAGGACGAATGCACGTAGAGCATATTTTAATGAAAGATCGAAGCGAATCAAAGAATTACGTGTTTATGTGAAAAACATAATACACGTCAAACACAGTTAACTGGTTAACGAGTTGTTTTTGAGTTGAATTCTTAAAATCGTGAGAGATAGTTGAATTATGTAGTTCCTTTTAGAATTTTTCTGTCTGATATCTTTATTTTCAGTGTATTATCTCAATTTCTTCACGATTTGTCCATTTGTTTTGTTTTTATTTGGATTGAGTATTCGTGTTTATTTGGATTTTAGGAGACGTTTTGGAAATTTTTGATTGAATGATTTAGTTTTCTGAGAGATTGAAGGAGTTTGCAGAGGTACAGGTTTTACGAACGCATTTACTGGGAAGAAGCGCTGTTGCCCGGGCATTGTCGCTGCATTTTCAATTCGAGGATGCAGCGAAATGTCGCGGGGAAGATGGAGGAGCCCGGTTCCTTCGTAGACTCGCAACGTAGCTCGCACCATTCGTAATTCTACTAACGCACGATTGTCCTGATGTATTTATTTGAACTCATCCTACGCTCTCGTCTCCTCGTCTCGCCCCGATACCGTCGACGTTTACGCACTTGTAGCTTGTCGACGAATTTGATAGTCAGTACAGTAAAATTTCGTCGATGAAGTTCGGTAAAATCTCTGTTTTACTTGGATCTACACGAACGAAGCTTAAAAACATCCGTGTGATTTCAATTTCTGTGTATTAATCGATGAAAATTGTATACCTACGCGAACATATGCAGCTGTTAGATATTTCAATTGGCTTTCTTCGTCAGAATAATGATTTCCTTAATGAACTACATTTTATACGCTGTATTCGACAGTTCCTGAATTGTTTTCGATACGTGTAATCCAATTTCCTGTACTGACTTCGCGGCGTTCTCTCTTTTTTACGTCGTACCTCGCTGCAAGAAGGTTACGCGACCGCCGTAAAAATGGCCGCCGCACGCGCGACTCGAGCGTAAAGTGAAAATCTGCCGACGTTGCGTGTTCATAATTATTCGAACGAACGGCTCGTACGAGCAGTAGCTCAATTACAGCTTTCTAGATTTCCTAATTAACAAGCTTACTCTCGGAAGATAAATATGCTTCTTCTTTCCTGAATCTTTTTGTATTTATTTAAGCAAGGTGAAAACCTTTGATGCGGTCAACTCCGCCATTTCGACATAAAATACTTGCTCCCTTCTCTTCAGTAATCTGATTAAATTCTCGATTAATGTTTAATTCTTACATCGAAATATTCAATATTAAAGACACTAACGAAAATTAATCTATAGCAAAAATTCTTCATCCTACTCGTTCGATTCTTTATAACTTCATTCTCCATGTTCAAAATTCTACTTTCTAAAGGTTAAACCTTAAAGCTTCTTTATTAATCTCCTTACATTTCCACAACTGAAAAATTAAAAAGTTATACTTATAATTAAAAATACCGTTTCTACATCAATTTCTCAACGTATCAAGTCACGAGGATTTTACCTACTCCCTTCAATTAAAAGAAACTGTTGAAAAGTCGAACAATTCGATTTCGGTGATAGAATTTACGGTTCTGGTTCGAATAACTCTGAACAACCGTCGCGCACGGCGCGAGTCACTTTCGAGAGACGCTGTAACCTCCGGTCCGGCCACTTTCGATTCGCCGGTCGGAAAGGACTGGTTTCGATTTTGAGCGAAAGTGTGCACGGCCGAGCGCGGGGCACGGAGACGAGAAGCTCTCGAGCGGTCGCTCTCGAATTATTCTAACCCAGTTTCGAAGCCACCCACCTCTTCCTGCTGCCCGGCTAGCTCTCGGTGTTCCATCGACTCACCTTGCTCGACTAACAACCGTGAAAATGTGAACACACGCACTCACCGCTGCGATCCGTGGAAAACCGCTTCGTCGATCCGTTGTATCGCTTGCTTGACTCTCGAACGATCGCGTGCCGACGTCGACTCGGAGAACACATCGTGAATTCATGGAGCAACGGGATACTTTTATATTTCACGAATAAATTTCAAGCTGAGAACTTGATTTTCCAACGTTCTAGCCAGCAACAGTTCGAAGATCTCGATTCTGAAATGTGAAGGGATCACGTTTACGCAACTGTTTCCGCGGAATTCGCACTTTTTCGCGGACTTTCGAGGTTCCATATGTGACCGCTAGTATTCTCTTCAATATCATTACTGCAACGCGTCTTCGATTCGATAGAGTAGAGTTTCATATCTGAAAAATCGGCAATCCACTAAGAAAGCTACGAACATCGATTATACTTCCTTATATCAGTCGAATCAAAAAGAAACCTAAATTTTAACCGAGTCGATCAACAGTTTTTCTGCATAACTCAGTGCACACGAAAAAAACAATCCCAACAAGACCAAGGAAAACACCGTAGAAAAAGTCCGTAGAATTTACGAAATCCCCGTGTCGCAACGAGCGCGCCGCGTTTTACCCCTTTTTTTCTCGAGCGAGAAAAACCCGCCGGCTCTCGAAAGTATCGTAACGTTCGGCCGTTTTTCGCTTCGGCAACGAACAAAAGGAAAAGTATATACGTGCGTCGTAAATATTGCTCCACACGGTGTTCACGCCGGTCGTTCTCTCGTAATCGACGCTGGCACGCAATCGCTGTTTAGCTTTACAATAAAATCCGCTCACACCTGTACAGATTATTGAATACACGCCCACACACACACGTACACGGACACACACGCGTACGTCCATACGGAGGCACGCATACGCGGGCATAATACGCGTGTAAAATTCTTTTCTCCTCGCTCCAGGTACGAGGTAGCACGTTCTCGATCGCTGATCTTGCTCCTTTTTTTTCTCTTTTTCTTCTTCTTCTTCCACCTCTTCTTCTTCATCTTTTTCTCTCTTTCATTTTACAATCTCCGCCTCTGTCCCATCTGTTCTCTTCGCTGTTCGCTGTCTCTCTTCCGCCGCATCTAGATCGGTTTCGCTTCGACGATCTGGCCTCCTTTACACTCCGAGCTCCCTTCGTTGCCTCGGTCGAGGCTCGTTCGCTTTTGCCGCGAGTAGTGCGGCGCGATCGATCATTAATCTTTCTCACCGACTATCTCTTTCCTCCTTTTTCATTCTGTTTCTGTTTCCCTTTCCCTCCGCCTCCGTCCTTTCTCACCGTCTTTATTCCACTCGCTCCCGCTGTCTCTACGTATTCCAATTTTCATCTCGTCCTCGCAGCCATCATCCAGCCGGCCCGTCACAGGCTTTTCTCATCACTTCTCTCATCACTTCTCTCTTTCTCTTCTGTCGGGACCTCTTTCTCACGCCTAGACGAAGAGACTCGTCTATTTCAGACGTTCACTCGTTCGCGTCTCGATTCAATTGCTCCAATTTGCTCGATGCGTAATGAAAGCGTTCCGCTGTAAATATTCCTCGGTAAATCTTGCGCGTTGTTACTGTAGAACTACTAGTTTGCTTACATTGTTCTTTGGTACATTATTTTCACTTAATTGGAAAGTTTTCGAAAATCCGAAGCACCTGCCATTTTGAACACGAGTAGAAGATTAGTGACCTACTTTACCGATAGTCGATAGTTGCACCTCCATTTTGTGTATTCCGTTTATAAAGATGAAAGTTCAAAACTTAAAACGACAAAAAGAACGAGATTCTCGTCTAAACGAATTAATGCACACAACGACGTTTAATTGTGTTTACTAATAATTAATAAACAATGAAAAATCGGAGCAGTTGAGTCCTGTCCATCCACTCTCTACGCAATCGGACCCAAACGTTTTCTGTTCTTTAAAAAACGGAGGAGAATCCGTGTCTCTCGAATTCTTTCGCTATCTGTTCTCGCCTCCAGCCAGTGTTCGTCGCTATCATTTACCAAATCGCCTAAATACTGCCACGCGTTCGCCTGCGTGCGAATCGTTGCGAGCCCACGAAGAGCCGATCGATCGCACGATCTCGAGGATACAAGTTTCCCTTTCATCGAATTCCGAGTCGTTCTTCGGAAGAAGAAATCTCGAATTCTCGCTCCTATCGCTGGATCGTTCAGCATCTTCCCGTCGCAAGCTGCCAAGCAACAAAGCCAAATTCGTCTCTGAACGAAAGGAAAACGGGAATCGTCGAGCAGACAAACATGTTTCTGGGGCAGTGGCGTAGGAACAGTTGAATCACTCGATGTATACATAACGCCAGGTTGACGAAAGAAGTCACACGTGTATATATAAAGGTTTGCGTGTACATATTAGATGACACAGCCGGTCGACGACAGATTGTAATTCTCCCCAGGAAACGTAATTAGTTTGATTACTAAGTATTTGAGTTGAATGGTACCGTAGCTTTGGACTTGGGTAAACATTAATTCAGCACGACCACGATTTTAACCCTTTGACAATGCTGCAGAAATCTTTGATTCCGAACGTTGATCGTCGTGATCATATTAATTGGCGTTGTGATTGTTCTCTACAAGGACTGTCCGTTGCAAAGGGTTAACAACGTTGTGTTTGAGACGAGTCTCGTGATTGGTATAAATTATTATGAATTCCTTGGAAATTAAAAGAAGCGAACAGTCAGATAAACATATTAATTCTTAATATTTCAAAGAAAATTGTCATAATTATTTTTGAAAATTCCTTTTCTTAATACTTAACACTTATATAAATTAAACATCGGCATTTCAATTTTGAGAAATAAAAAAACAATTGATATTTTAGAATATTCATTTGTCTCTTTACTCTGTTCTATTTTTATCGTTTAATTATTTTTATCCCGGTCGCGTGGCTCGTCCTTCGATCCAGGTAGATTGTGGTTCCTGCGCCGCTGTGTAATCTCTGTATATAAATTGGGGAGAAATGAAAGTAGAACTACGACACCCTGCGGTAAACGTCAAACGGACCAGTAGTAACGATGTGGTTGGTGTATCGAGGTCGCGGGAACCGGCCCGCTAACGAGTATTACGTTTGCAGAGCCACGTAAGGTCTTGCCCATCCTGAGGACCGACGAACCGGTCTGCCCCGAGGGGAAATTGTCGTGCGGTAACGGCGAGTGCGTCGACAAGGAGCTCTTCTGCAACGGTAAACCGGACTGCAAGGACGAATCCGATGAGAATGCCTGCAGTAAGTACTACTACCATCGAATCGATACCCAAGAAGATCCAAGACTCCTAAAGTCCTCATAATTATAACACTTAAGGATATCGGAGTTCAATGATTCGATGATTTAAGAATTTAGGAACCGAAGGATCTCAGTCTTAAAGAATTGAAGTTCTAAAAGTTCAACGCCTTTATAATCTAATATCTCAATGATCGAAGAATTCTATGGTTGAAAGCCTCCAAGGTTTAACAATTTTATACTCCAGTATCTCAAAGGTCTAAGAATTCTATGGTTCAAAGTCTCCAAAGTTTAAGAATTTTATACTCCAGTATCTCAAAGGTCTAAGAATTCTATGGTTCAAAGTCTCCAAGGTTTAAAAATACTATACTCCGATATCTCAAAGGTCCAAGAATTCTAAGCTCCAGAGTCTCAAAGATTCGTTACTTCTACAGTCCACAGTCTCAAAACTCTAAGATACTATAATCTAATATCTCAATGATCCAAGAATTCTATGGTTCACAGCCTCCAAGGTTTAACAATTCTATGCTCCAGTATCTCAAAGGTCCAATTCTAAGGTCCAGAGTCTCAAAGATTCGTTACTTCTACAGTCCATAGTCTCAAAACTCTAAAACGTTATAACCCAACATCTCAAAACTTAAATTCTACACTCCAGTATCTGAAGAATCCAAAAATTCTAAGGTTCACAGTCTCAAAGGCCTGAAACTTCAACAGTCTGGAGTCCCAAAACTCTAAGACGCTATAATCCAACATCTCAAAACTTAAATTCTACAGTCCAGTATCTGAAGAATCCAAAAATCCCAAGGTTCACAGTCCCTAACTCCTAAAACTTGTACAGTCCAGAGTCTCAAGAGTCTACCATCTGAAAACTTAAAAAATCCTGTAGTCCCAAGCCAAAAAGGTCCAAAAATCCCGCAGTGAAACCCAAATCGGCACTGCCGAATGACCCGAAACTGACCAGCATCTCCCATTTCAGCCGTGGAAACCGATCCGAACCGCGCGCCGGACTGCGACCCGACTCAGTGTGTCCTGCCGGACTGCTACTGTTCGGCGGACGGCACGAGAATCCCGGGCAACATCGAGCCCAGCCAGGTGCCGCAGATGATCACGATCACCTTCAACGGTGCGGTGAACGTGGACAACATCGACCTGTACGAGGAAGTGTTCAACGGGCAACGTCAGAACCCTAACGGCTGCCAGATCCGAGGCACCTTCTTCGTGTCGCACAAGTACACGAACTACTCGGCCGTGCAAGATCTGCACCGCAGAGGCCACGAGATCGCGGTGTTCTCCTTGACCCACAAAGACGACCCGCAGTACTGGACCCAGGGCACCTACGATGACTGGCTGGCCGAGATGGCCGGCGCCAGGCTGATCGTCGAGAGATTCGCCAACATCACCGACGGCTCGATCATCGGGATGAGGGCTCCTTACCTGCGAGTAGGGGGCAACAAGCAGTTCGAGATGATGGCCGACCAATTCTTCGTCTACGACGCCTCCATCACCGCCTCGCTGGGCCGCGTCCCGATTTGGCCTTACACTCTGTACTTCAGGATGCCGCACAAGTGCAACGGCAACGGCGGCAACTGCCCGTCCAGGTCGCACCCCGTCTGGGAGATGGTGATGAACGAACTCGACCGAAGAGACGACCCCACGTTCGACGAGTCGCTGCCCGGTTGCCACATGGTCGACTCCTGCTCCAACATCCAGACCGGCGAACAGTTCGCCAGGCTGCTCAGGCATAACTTCAACAGGCACTTCAACAGCAACCGTGCCCCGCTTGGTCTTCACTTCCACGCGTCCTGGCTGAAGAGCAAGAAGGAGTACAGAGAGGAGCTGATCAAGTTCATCGAGGAGATGCTCGCCAGGAGCGACGTGTACTTCGTTACCATGGTTCAGGTTGGTTTTCTGAGTCTCGTTTTATTTTTCCTCTGTATTCTTCCTTTGCTTCTGGTGAATTTTATTTGTATCAATTCTGCAGGCTAGGAATCAGTACTTGCCAGAGAGAATGAGATGTCTTTTCCTCTGTTTTCTGTTCTTTTTTGTCTAGCGTTTTGTATTTTTCGTGTTTATTTAGTAAGTGGAACATGTGTTTGTGGCGGAAGATATTAATGTCAGTTAGAGAACGTTTCCGTTCCTCGAGGTTGATGAGAAATTACTTTGTCCGTCCTTTATGAATGATATTCCGTTAATATTTCAGTTTAATTGAGACCTAGATAAATATAGGTTCAGGAGATTTGCTCATCAAGGCGGTTCCCCGTCCCACGTATCGCTTCGCTGGAACTATTACGACCGCCTTGGATCATTTCAATTTATTTCCGCTGCACAATCCCGCCGCATCATCGCGTTTCTCGTTCGTGAACCTGTCATAACCCGAATTGTGGTCTTATTTCCCTTTACATCGATTTATTTTCCAATCTGACCACTCATTCTCTTCAGTCTCTCTCTCTCTCTCTCGCTCCGGCGGAATCCATTTGCTCGTGAGCTCTCACGATCAGCTCGTGATTCATCAAGATTTCTTCTCCATTTTTTATTTCTCAATGGAGTTTTTGTTCTATTGTACGCCGAGACTGAGAAACGATTAATCAAACTGCTGTTGTAATCGTTTCTCTTGTAATACTGATTGTTGACACAACAATCGTTACTACTTATCATCTATTGCGGCGATTAACCCTCTTAAATTCAAATAATTAGTACTCGCATGCCCTCGAACTTCATTCGAATGTTAACATTCATCTAGCCAAATATTCTAATCATTACTCGTCATTCTTTAAATTTTTCAAATGTACAGACTACAGTTCAAAACTAATCACTTCCAAAATACCTAAATTAATTACCTCACATTAAATATTCCGTTCAAATAAAATTCACAGAACCGAACAGAGAATCTCTACTCCCACGAAATAAGTTATTTACAATTAACATTAATTAACCCTTTACAGACGATTCTGTGAAACATACGAAACCTTTAAACGAAGCTCAATTATACATCAGTTCCTCAGATAATACAAAAAAGGAACTATGTGATCTCAATCTGAATCTCTCCTAATTAAATCATTTGTTCGTAGCGTTTCCTAAAAATAGGAAAAATGCAAATGCCGTACTCCGAGAACTACCGTCCCAGTCAAAATGGCTGCTTTCGATTCTTTTGTTTAGCAATTATTGATATCTTCGAAGCATTGAATATTCGAAATGATCTTGAAAATAAATAGCTTCGTTTCAGTACTATAATGAATATCTGAAGAAACTGAAAATAATTTATTGTTACAATTTTTATAAGGATTACATATCAATCATTTAAATGCTCGGTAGTTCTAGTGTTAAGATCCATCAAAATATTTAACATTCTAACCGGTGCAATATTCAAGCCTACAGAGTTCAAAGGGTTAAGAATCCAACATGAAAAGATCAAACGCTCGCTCGGAACGTTGTCTGACCACACGCCTTCCCGTTCTACTCGCAGGTAATCAAGTGGATGCAGACGCCAACCGAGCTGTCAGCCCTGCGAGACTTCCAAGACTGGAAGGAGACCTGCGACGAGAAAGGTCAACCGTACTGTTCCCTTCCCAACGCTTGCCCCTTGACCACCAGGGAGCTGCCGGGCGAAACCCTCCGCCTGTTCACCTGCATGGAGTGCCCGAACTACTACCCATGGCTGCTCGACCCCACCGGCGACGGGTTCACCGCGAACAAATGAGCGGCCCGTACGATAGATCGGTCGGTCGTAGGTCGCGCGGACTCTAGGAAAACGCGCACGTCGGCCGCCGAGGAGGATCTTCCATTGGAGAGAAACGCGGGGCGAACGTTTCGCGACGCGCGATCGTTTCTTGCCAATGGGGTTCGGGCATCCCTCGAATCGAATTCTGACGCGAAATCGGCGGATATAAGAAAACAGGATACTCAACCAATACTCAAATGGATATCGAAGAAAGGAACACACGAACACTTTGGAAAACAACTAGACGTCTTAGGAGTCAGCTAGAATAGCTCAATACTTTTTAGAAAATATTTAGTTGACATGTTTTTCCCTCAATCTTAGAATCTTCTTGGACTACGAATTCTAGGATCTCTACAGAATTTTGCTAACGTTTTAATGAAGTAGAATGTTTGAAATACTCAGAAAATAGGATCATTGAGACAGATTGATAAATTAATGAGTCACATGGGATTATTAATCGAAATTTCTGGAATCACGAGTAGAATGAATTATCAGTTTAGTCGTAAAAGAAAGGATTGATTGTCGCGTCAGGATCTCCCGGCAGGTGTTCGCGAAACGTTTCGATCGCCGGTTGCGAATGAGAAGGACTCGCTTCTTGAGCGGAAGGGGCGAGCCCTGCGAGAGGACACTCGAACTTTGTACATAACCACCGTATACCTTGCCCTCCCCGATATCCCCTGTCCCTGCAGAATTCCGGCGTCGTCGGTGGATCCCGAGGATCGATCGTTGCCTCGAAGGATCGAACACTCGGAGGACACCGTGACGCCGGGTCGTCCCCTGGTTACACGTTTAGCGATTAAGAGGCGCGCGAGAGGTTAACGTAATTTCTAGAGTATTTCCTTAAAGTATTTCTGAATAAAAGTTTTACGAAAGAAAAAAGAGAACGTCACGCTTGGTGTCCCTTCTGCCTTCATCCCGTCGAACAGGTTACGGAACGAAGACATTGGAAGCTTGGATTACGTTGGCTACTAGCTTTGCCATCGACGAATATCAATCTCGAGTCAACGAGTAATACCGTGGGTGTAACAGTCGGAGTTTCTACGAGTTTATAGACGGCAAATATTACGTCTGACGAAAGTTCCGTTTAGAGGGTCGTTAATGTTCAAATTAAAATGTCACGCGCATTGAATAACCACGATTCGACGAGCGACGGATTCCTTTGCCCCCGGTGAATTACCGGGGAAATTTTCGCTTGAACTTTTACTTTCACTTTCACGAATCCCGATTTTTTCGCGTTCGCGTGGGGGTTCTCGAGCGAAGGAAGTGGATAAGAAGCCGAGAATTAAAGTTTAATTGCAGGCTGCGCGGTTTTACGCTCGGCGGTGTAAAAGTTTGAAACAGGATTCGACGTTGGGGGACTTTCCATCGGCGTATCCTGCGCCAGGATGGGGCAGGCGCGAGGTTTTATTATTGCCTGTCGGTAGCCTTGAAAGCAATCGACAGGCGCCGACGTTTGGCTCGTAAAATGTCATTTCTGACTCGTCCCCCGTTGTATTCCGTGGCCTGCGGGCTCCTTTCGATTTCGGACGGCATTCCTTTTCGGCCACGAGGCCTCATTCACCGATCGAAAAGGCGGGGGACATTCCTTGCACTTTCCACGAGCGGACTCGCGACGGATCCTGCTCGACCGAAAGGCTCTCGGCATTGTTTTAGAGTTGCACGCGTTAGAGTTTCGAATGAGAACGGGAAATAGTTTGGGAAAATTCGTATTTTGATGATTAACGTGGACTTTTGGAGGTGATGGAGATATTTGAAGATGATGGAATGTTCAAATTTGGAAATGTGTAAACTGTCGAGCTTTGAAATTTAAAAATCGTCAATCCTTCGATCATTCGAGCGTTGATATTTTCAAAATTCAGAGATGGTTGATGATATTTTATAACTAGGTGATTATGGACCTAATTTCATAGAAATATCGGAAACTTTCGTGGAGACGCTGAAATGACAGAACAAGAAATTCTGAATAGAATTTACGAAATGCGTGTGCACTTGTGAAAGGTCTTTAATGTTCTCATAAGTTACAGTTCATTTACGTTAACAAAATGTACATACCTACTTATGTCCCTATATACAACCCGTCGTATAAGTTTGATTTACGATTCGGTGGAGCAATTCCATTAACGAAAGCAAAACAGAGTCAATCAGAAACACACAGGTACTACTACAATTGTAACAATATCGTATGGCATTCTCTTCCCCTGTGGAAAATTCTCGTTTCGTTTCGCGTGAGAAAAAAAGAAACGACGAAACGCTATGTACCGTACGAGCGTGTGCAGTTTATACGGGACCGGTTCACCTTGATCTGTCTTTTTTAAAAACAAAATCCGACGACTTACGATAAAACAAGGGATACAAGAAAAAGGGGGGGGGGGGGTAATGGAATAAAAACGGAGGTAAACGTTTAACGTTAAATAATGTACATAAAGTGTAACGTATAGTTGGCTAAATTCTGTACACGGAAATATCATACAGAGTAGAATTAAATAAATGCGATTGCAATAGCAAGACAAATTCTCAAACATATTATACACGAAGAAACTCGTACAAATTGGTCTCGGTGTTTGTCAAAAAATAGTCTCTAATACACGGAAAACATTGAGCTCCAGACATCGGGGTCTAGGGAATTGAAAAAATTAATAAAAATATTCTATTTACAATAATGCTTGCCGAACGGTGCAATGTAACTGTTTATCACAGCAGAATTAGGTTCAACGTTGTTTAAATAACGGGAGGTCCGAGAGAACGATGCTTGCTGCCTCCTAGCTGGGAAATTGTAAATAATTATGTGCAGATGCGTGCACGCGCGTTTCCATATGAACGAACTACTCCGTCTTTTCCCCTATAAGTAATTTTTACGACCTAGGAAAGGCATGTGAGAAACTTCGATGTTCGATCTGATCTTAGGTAACCCTAGAGAAAGTATTGCTTCTCCTAATTGTGTCAAAAATATACGTTTTGGGTCATATCCCGAGGTAACTGCAAAAAATGAATGCACCACAGATACTTAGGATGATCACTATAATGACGAACCAGAATGGCAGTGTGTCTAAAAAGAAAATATATATGTTGCTAATACTATATTCCTCCATCTTTCTTAATCTCTAATTTAAAGCATATTAATTACTCACGTCTAAAAGGTATACTATGTATGCAGATTTTGTTGTCCACGGATATACTAACAACAGCAGTCTCTGTGTTACTGGTAATTGCTGGGCCGTCCAGTTTAGTTGGCAAGAACTCTAAACCAGTTACAAACATGCTGTGTGCACCAGGTACGTGCAAAGCTCTCCTCAAACTGAAGGCAACATAAATGTCAACGGTTCCAGAGAACATTGTTCCAACTGCCAAGAACTTTCCATCGTCTGATACTGCCAAGGCTGATAAAGTTTCCTTGTAGGGAGCCATTTTCACTATAGCCCCTGTATCAATGTCCCACATCTGTAGGAAACTCAGATTCTTCCCAACCACTGCATTGGAAAGCATGAACAATTGTGTTTTTGATTTGACCTCCTCCAATTTCCGAAACCGACATCTTTTATACATATATTTCAATGCATTAGGAGGTGACCATGTCAGTTCTTTTTCCTTATTCCCACTGGACACGTTCCATATGAAAGCTTTGCCATCTTTTGCAATGCTTGCAACTAGCGTGCCATCTGGACTGAAATCTATATCATCAATTTCTTTAGTATGTGCATCTAGATCATGCAATTTATGTAACTGTGGAAATTTCCATAGCCTGACATGACCATCTGTTCCACCAGTAGCCATGAATTTTCCATTTAAGCTTATTCTGACAATTCTTTGAAGAGGCTCCTCTTCACTGTTATTAAGAGGGGAAATATAAAAGTTATATATTTGTATACTTTAGAATGCAAAGAATAACATTTGTATTATAAGGGTAATAACTACCTAAAATCTGTCTGTACACTGTCAGCAGGCTTCACAATCAATTGTAGCTTCTTGTGTTTAACATTAGAATTTTCATTCTTGATCTCTTCTATTCTATCTCTTGTAGTATTGCTTTCCTCTACTTTCTCTGCACTTTTCCTATGCTTGAGACCTTCCCTCGTATTATCACTAGTTTCTTTAATGATTTCTCCATTCTCTACAGTGACCACTTTAGTATTAACATTATACAATTGACAATGGCTCTCTTGGCCAGCAGTGATCCATGTTCTTTTGCCATCAGTGTAAGCAGTGCAGTTCATTACAACACTGGGACCGGTCTCGTGCCTAGTAACTTCTTCTGCCACAAACTGTGATCCATTATGCGACAACTCGAATATCTCCTGCAACAACATGATTTGACACATTAGTAGTGACTCGTTAATTTGATTGTTCTTTCAGTATCAAGAACTCCAAAACAATACTCACAAATCCATTAGCCACACCTGTCTTCGAGGAACCTCCACCACCACCTACAAGGATGTGCCTGTTCGTTAACATCTGCAGGGTGTACAGGGGAAAGTTCACCCTTGCCAGGAGACCACAGTTTTTCCTCCTGGATGGCATGATGTCAGATGAGCTTTTCTCGACCTACGAACGTTCCCGCTTTCTGGCCACTGCTCTTCAGATAAATATCTATTGATAGCCAAGTACCATGACCAGCTAGAAAAGCGGGTTGCTGTTGAGTTTCCCCATCACGTAACGAGAAATCTGTTTTCACCAACCATCGCACAACGTTCAAGGTGCGACAGGCACAACCAACGGAAGTCGACACGATCCTCTGGTGAAATAAATGACAAAACAGCGATGAACACGTATTCAATCTCGAAGTCTGTTTTAGATTTCCACCACGAGATGACAGTATCGTTGTGTTCTGTGTTAAAGAGATCTTTACGACGAGTTAATTCCATGTCATCATTCCACATTGATTATTGAATCTATTTTGATTCAATTATATTGAATTTATTATTAAATTGTTGAATTTATTAACCAATATTTAAGAATTTAAAGAGATGGTGGAGCTGAACACATTATACTAACTCCATCTAACAACATTGGTGAAAAACTAGACAAAAGACTTGAGCACTTTACCATCGATGGCGCCACACCCTTCATCAGTTATATGTTTTTAGTCATATAAAGTAGGATTTATTAACTTATATTGTTGTAATTAATAATAGTTATTGCGCACAATTGGTATAAAAACCTTTAAAACTATATAACGCATTGACATAGGAAATTTATTAAAAATGAAATACTAGAGATTTGCAACGAACTGTAAGTAGTCGTTCGCTGACGGCAAGATGGCTGGTGCCATAGTGCGTTGTTTTCAGGTTCCGAGGAGACAATTGGGTAAGTTTTGACGTTAGTGCTTTGTTTTTAGAATATAAAAAGTGTTTCAACCACATGAAACAATTGACAACTTATTACACATTAAATTTTCATTACTTCTTAACGCTTAACGGGGTTTTCAACATTTTATACGAACGTTGATGCAAGGTTATGTAATTAAAGGGATTCGCTGATGTTTAAGGTCTCCTTGGACCTGCTTTAGCCAACCAGCAGCAGAGAACGTTAGCCGATGCCGCGCCAGAAGGGAAGGTATGGTTTCTTTCATTTCCACATGTGATTCTGTCATTATACAATCTCTTGACATAGATTTGGATGTACCATAGTCTTGCTTCCATTTGTAGAAAAAAGGTGGCCCACTGGCTGACCAGGACCGTATCTTCACCAACTTGTACGGCAGACATGACTGGAGATTAAAGGGTGCTCTAAAGAGAGGGGATTGGTACAAAACCAAAGAAATTATAGACAAGGGTGCAGATTGGATCATCAATGAGATAAAGGTTTCTGGGTTGAGAGGCAGAGGAGGTGCTGGTTTCCCATCTGGCATGAAGTGGTCTTTCATGAATAAGCCATCAGACGGAAGACCAAAGTATCTAGTAGTTAATGGAGATGAAGGAGAACCCGGTACCTGCAAGGATCGTGAAATTTTACGTCATGATCCCCATAAGCTTGTCGAAGGTTGCCTCATTGCTGGTCGTGCAATGGGAGCTTGTGCTGCATATATCTACATTCGTGGTGAATTTTACAATGAGGCATCTAACATGCAAGTGGCCATTGCAGAAGCTTATCAAGCTGGTCTCATTGGCAAGAATGCCTGTGGGTCTGGTTATGATTTCGACATCTTTGTCCAACGTGGAGCTGGAGCATATATTTGCGGGGAAGAGACAGCTCTAATAGAGTCTATCGAGGGAAAACAGGGAAAGCCTAGATTAAAGCCACCTTTCCCAGCTGATGTTGGCTTGTTCGGATGTCCTACAACTGTTACTAATGTTGAAACAGTTGCTGTGGCTCCTGTACGTATTTAGCATTATTCAGGTATAATCAACATACAAATGCTGTTGTTTCTATAATTAAAATTCTTCTGTATAGACTATTTGCCGGCGAGGTGGAGCTTGGTTCGCGTCATTCGGTCGTGTACGTAACCACGGTACGAAATTGTTCAACATTTCGGGCCACGTAAACAAACCATGCACGGTAGAAGAAGAAATGTCCATTCCTTTGAAAGAACTACTCGAAAGGCACGCTGGCGGGGTAATCGGTGGATGGGACAACTTGCTTGGTGTGATCCCTGGTGGATCATCCACTCCTGTCATTCCGAAAAGGTACTTATTTTCAAAGGTACTTATTATTGAGAAATGACTAGAAACCTTCAACTACTTAAACAACATTCCAGCGTTTGCGACACAGTATTATTGGACTTTGACGATCTCGTGAGAGTTCAGAGCTCGTTCGGTACAGCAGCTGTGATCGTGATGAACAAACAGACGGACATCATCAAAGGTATCACGCGTCTACTCAGTTTTTACAAGCACGAATCCTGCGGGCAGTGTACACCGTGCCGCGAAGGCGTCAGCTGGATGCACAAAATCTTGCAAAGGTATAACCTGATCGTATATTTGAACGTCAGTGTTCATTGTAAACTTTAGAGAGATACCAGTAAAGACAAACTTCTTCAGATTCGTGGAGGGGAAAGCCGAGGAGCACGAGATCGACATGTTGTGGGAGTTAACCAAACAAATTGAACTGCACACTATCTGTGCTTTAGCAGACGGCGCCGCGTGGCCTGTGCAGGGTCTGATCAGGCATTTCCGACCAGAAATAGAAGCGCGCATTAGACAGCGCAAACAAAGCGCTGCCGCTGCTAATTGAACATACAGGTAGTGACTAGACAAATCGAATTTTCCAAAGTTTATTACGCGCCGAACCAACGGAAGAAAGAGAGTGCGGATTCTATAAACCTGTAAGATTTTATATTTATTTTCAGTGTACATAGCGAATCCACTGTGCGGTGTAGTCGCGTATCCTATGTAATTCCGCCGGACTCTGGTTAAATCTAAGTGGTTCGGTGAATAAAACATGTAGAAAAATTGAAGTTAATCTCTTCTTTTCAGCGTGACTTAATCCTTTACATCGACTAACGTAAATGTATGCATGAGAACTTGTATAATTCTCTTCACTTAGATTCATCAGAAACATTTGCAATGACACCGCGTGTTCGAATTTTTTTAGGAACCCGCCGTGTAGGACACATGGAAATAAAACTATCTGGCGAGGGATATACCGAACGATACTTTGCGTTTATTCGTCCATTATACAAGAAAAAATTCTCTAGCTCTAACGTTCCGCTGACTACGGTACAGATAATAATGTCGCTCGGATACGGTACAATGTGCGTATACAATATATATATATCGTATACAATACAAATATATATATGTATATACATACAAAAGCGTTCGCTCGATTTACAGACCGATGATTTTCATACGTACACACACATGCGCGCGCGCGCGCGCACACATACACACGCTCTGTCGCTCTTTCACTCTGTTTGCCATTCTAATCGGGACTGTCTTTTTTTTTTAATAAGGATATCGTTCTCCTTTTCTATTTTCTTTTTTTTGTTCGTTTTCTCGTGTATTTTTGTAATCGTCTTGCTCTCTCCGCCTCTGTTCCGTCAATGTCAAGTTACTTTTTACTTAAATAAAATTAAGCTAGCCGTTACATTCGGAATAACTCTCGACAAGGTATCCCGGGTGAGTTAGTAAGCGCACACACTGTCTTTTATGATAGGTCCATTGTTACGTTATCTCCCTCCTACCTCTATCTATCTAAAAATCTCTTGTCCACCGTTATTTCTCTCTCTGTTTTCGCGTCTCGCTCTCAAGGACCCACGGAGTGGCGACGAGAGGCCCCAGCGCGCGGTTCAGCAACATCCACCTGACACGCCTCGGATCCGGGAATCAATTTTTATTCTCTTCTAAAGGCTCGTTCGCAACGGTTATACACAATTATTACAAAGCTCTTATATAAAAGGAGGTTTTTGTTCCCTTCGCGCGACGCAGACGCAATCCCGTTACGTTTCGCAGATTCGAATCACCGTTCCCGACCGTTCGCTTATCACCTATGTAACCAGAATACATACAAAATCGCAAATTTCGTATTACAATTAACTAAAGAACGCTGGAATCATAAACAACTACAAATGTGATCGGGAATCGAATAACGATTCCTCGAAGGAGAAAAAAAAAACAGGACCATTGTAGAAAGGGAATAGGATAAAGGTATAACGCAAACGATTACTGGTCTTAAATTACCGATCGCTGTCACAGAAGTAATTACAAGTCGGCGGATAAAATTAATCGACTTCTCAAGGTCCCAAAAGATTTGTCCCGGTGGTGTTCACCGTAAAGGTTCCCTTCTCTCGTTCTCTTATTTAACCAGACTAATTGAAACAGCTAGCTAAAGAGGATCCTCTAAATGAGCACCACCAATCCATCCCTACCACAACGCTCGACTCGACTGTGCGGTGGGAGTAGATTCAGCGACCTTGAGCAGCGTGTCTGTTTTCGAGCGCAGTTATAGAGAGAACTCCCGTCGCCTTTCGCGGTGTATCCGTCGCACAATAAAACCCTCTATGTCATTCGGTGCGCGGCCCTGCTAGAGGAGACGCGCGTGGCTCGTAGCAAAATAATGTACGACGTTAATCTTGTTATTTCACATGGTTCGATTGTACTTGTCGCAAGTCCTCGCACGGACACGTCGAAACAAGGTACACGTACACGATATGATTGAAACGAAGCTCTCTCTCTTTCTCTCTTCCTCTCGCTCTCTCTTTCTCTCTTAATTTCACTCTCTTTCTCTCCTCACGGTTCGCTCTCTCATTCTCTCTCACTCTCACTCTCTCTTTCTCAATCTCTCTCGCCCTCCTTCTCTCTCTCTCTCTCGCCGGACGCTCGCGTTCTTTGGCATGATCGTTGGCTATCCCTCTGGCAAGATCACGCTTTTACAATCGTTTTCGGAGACCCATGCCGCTGGACCTGTGCCACTATTTAGTATCTTGTATCATGTAATTAAGTATATATATATACTGTATTGAATATATAATATACAATATATGTATATATAATCAGCCATAAAAATAGACGCGATTCTATTGCAGTTTCCTACGTCAGCCCCCTTTCGCCTGCGCGGCTCTCGAGGACGATCACTGAATGCCAGTCGGCGACGATTCACCCTCGTCTTTCAGAATCATCCTGCATTCTCTCTCTCTTTCTCTCTTCCTCTCTCTCTCTATCGCTCTCTCTTTTTTTCTCTCTTCCTCTCACTCTATCACTTTCCCTTTCTTTTTCTCACTCTTCCTCTCGCTTTCTCTTTCTTGCACTCTCTCTCTCTCTCTCTCTCTCTCTCTCTCTCTCTCTCTCTCTCTCTCTCTCTTCCTCTCGCTCTCTCATTCTCTCTCTTTCTCTCTTTCATCTACCTATCTACCTATTAATCTATCTCTGATCGCGGGAAGATGCACGGCTGGTTTCGTCTTCGATGAGTTGAACAAGCTGCGCGAGGTCTTTCGCAAGAACCTGTTAACCGGGACAGACGCCGCTTGTCTTTTCAATTGTACAATGATCTTTCGGTTCCCATTTTCTTCGTCTCTCATTTACATAGGCGAACATCCTTGTACTCGATTGTGTATTGTAACGCTCGCATACCCTGTCCGCGCAGTGTTCGCGATAATACAAATAGTTCGGTTAACAGGAGGACGCGCGGCTCGCGGGATCTTCGACCCGCGCCATTTTGTTCTCGTTAGATCGGCCGAATCGGTGAAGAGCGGGCGGCAGCAGGTTTTCTTTTTCCTTGACGGATACCAGGTCAGCCTGCAAGCTCGCTCTACGCTAATCCTTCCTCGTGTCGTTAAATTATTATAGATTTTGTTAAAATTATCGAGATTAGCCGGAAACTTGCAGACCGACTCGATACGTAGGCAAAAATACGTAAGGATATTGTCCATCGACTGGTACAATAGAGTCAATTCCGGTTCTTAATTAGAAACGAAGTCGAGAAAGTACTGTAATTAAAAAAAACTGAATGACACGAATTAGATAATCCATTAGACTTTAACACGTTCGCTAGCGTCACATATTTGTGGCCGTAATTCTATGTTTTACACAATGAAAACGAAATTGATCCTATATTGTTATTAGAAATGGTAAACTACGACATTACATTTAGGAACTCAACGACTGTTTAGATTTATTAGATCGAAAATATGCAATAGCGAACGTGTTAACCAATCTCCGCAGTGGTGAACAACAATTCTGACTCCATTTATCAGGATGACACGCCGAGGAATCGCGTGGACGAGACGAGGGTCCTAGAAACAGCGGATCCAAGAGTGTCAAAGAGATCACGGACACGGCGAGCAAGCTTGTCCCAAAGATTAGAACCCAATTCCGTGCTCGATGCCATCTTGGAAATACGAAGGACCCGCGGTCCCCGTCATAAATCAAGGAAACGAACGATGCGGATCCATCCGGGCTACCACGGCTGACGGTTGCATCAATCTTCCCTCGCGTGCTCCGATGGCAGTGACTTCTCGATCCGTTTCCATACAGGGTGTCCTTGTTTCGCACGAGAATCGCACAACGTCGGACACCTCGTGCAACCAGCCCAGGATCGTCCCATTGGTACAAGCCGTCATTCCTCGAATCTCGATCCATCAGGGACGACGCCTGATCCTCGGTTCCCCCCATTCCTTCCCACCTACATACCCCATAATCCATCGACAACTTAAATTACCAAGAAAAGTTTCAACCGTCTTCACAGCTGCCTACGACTCTAACCTAGAAGGACCCGACGATCGGCTAACAAAACAGAAACCGAAGGCCTCAGAATCAGGATCAGCGCTAGACCTCGTCTAGCAGCTAGCCCAGACGTCGTCCCCTAGGGGTTCAACCGCGCCAGAGCCGCAATCCTAAAGTAACTCTCTCCGAATCTGCCCGTCGCAGCGTCCTGAAGAAACCCTCGACTATTAGGGGGGAGGCAGGGTGGACACCTGGCAGGCTCGTCGACGGCACACCGACGTCCCGGGTGTCCCGTCGCGGGTCCAGCGACCCGGTCGCGAGGGGGTTTTACAATTGTTTCTTTTTCTCTTGGGTACATGTACGATGGTCGAGATCGCTCGCTGGCGGATGGAAGGCACGGGGTAAGGATATCAAAAAGGGGTACGAAGGGCGATGACATCTTCTGTTTCTCCGTCGATGGTGCGGTGGCTGCGGCGTCGGGAACTATCGTTCCTCCTCGGCCCAGTCGCTGGCGGCCCACGCCGGCAGCGGGGTCTCGTACTCCCAGCCGGGGCCGCAGTAGCGCCACGCGTGCAGATACATGACCAGGTCGGATGGCTTCGGGTCCCTGTACTTCACTTTGCACTCGTAGCAGTGCGGGTCGACGGTCATCTTGTCGTTCGCGAAGCTGGAGTCCGGCGGCTCGGACCCTGTCTGCGTGCCCACCGTCACCTTCAGCGACTGCTCCTGCTGCTGCTGCTGCTCCTCCTCGCCCAGGCCCGGAGTGGAGGACGGCGAGCCGTCCTTGTCGTTGCTCAACACACGATCCTCCATGTCCAGCTTCGGCTTGAACAGGCTCATCTCCGAGTCGCCGTCCATGCCCAGCCAGTTCTCCGCGTTGTGGATGCTGATCAGATCCCGGACCAGCTCCTGGTCCGTCTTCTCGATGTTCCCGCCCTTCCCCTTCTGCGGCCCGAACACCACGTGGTTGTAGAGCGGGTCGTTCACCACCGGGTAGCCCAGGTACTGCAGGTGCACGCGGATCTGGTGCATGCGACCGGTCTGCGGCTTGCACAACACCACCGAGGACTTGCCGTTGTAGCTGAGCCGCTTGAAGCGCGTGATGCAGTCCTTCCCCTTCTCCGACACCTTGCACACGCCGATCTTGTAGGACACCACCTCGATCGGCTCCGAGCACACCACCTCCTCCTCGGGGAACTCGCCCTCCACTCGACAGACGTACTGCTTGTGCACCTGAAATCGTGATGACGAGTTTTAGGGGATGCTCCTGATTTTGGAACGATTCTGTGCTCGATTCTGTGTTCATGGCGCGACGAAGATGGAGAGCGAACGAGCTTCCATAAAAGATTGAGAGAATTGCGACACGAACCTGCCGGTTTCTTATCTGTTGCTCCATCTGCCTCGCTTTCTTCGGCGTCCTACCGAAAAGGAGAATACCGCTGGTCAGTCTGTCCAACCTGTGGATCGTCCTGAGGTTCTTCAAGTTGTACTCCTTCGCCAGAATGAATACCACGGTGTTGTGCCGGTACCGTCCGCACGGATGCACCTGTAACCCCATGAGCAATTCTAGTTAATAATTGTAACGTGTGAATCTGGGATTCGAAATGAACAGAGGAAAGGAGATTGGGGATTACTGAAAGGTTAGTAAATGGATAAATAGTGAATCAGAAGATATTTTCACCTCCAAAGAACCGTTTTCACCATTTCACCTATGAAATATGTATCCAATCATGAATTTCTATCATGGTTTCACCAATATTTCATCAACTTTAACCAGAAGCTTAAACCTACAGCTTCTTTAACTCTAAAAGCCAAATTCTGCCAATTTCTAGCATTTCGAATGGTTTGTTTAATAACAAAGACAAATGATATTGAACAATAATTAATGATTTAGTATTAAATTAGTCGTATTACGCTATGATCTAGCTACGTACTAAATATTTTTATCTACATTAAGTTCGTTGTAATTGTTTCTCAGCAATTTGGAAGCTCTAGTCATCGGTGACCCTCGCAGCAGTCAACATCAAACGAATATATTTTATAACTTTCTAGTTACAATGACGTTGAACTTTCACACCTGAGCGTATAAAAGTTCAAGTTTACCGATTACTTAATTTTATTCACTTTCAGTGCAAAATTAAATAAATCAACAGGATGCCAATATACTGATATGTGACTTTAACGTTACATGAGTTTACAAAGGGCTAAAATTGATTCGCAGTTGCTGAAAGGTGACATTAAAAATTGTTCGGAGTTAAGGGTTAAACGGTAGACTAAAAATCCATTGTCGCCGGCGCTCAATGTGTTAATCCGTCTACAAAAAAATGGTTTCTCAAACAATTCCGTACACGAGGCACCTGTACAATCTCCCTAACAGCAACGTAAGAAGTCCGAAGCCAATTATGCCGCCCAGTATAGCCGCCATTAACCCCCGTCCCATTTCCATTCCATCAAATCAAGGAACAGCAACGGACACCCTTAAAAACCGGGCAAAACGACCGGTCGGAAGGCCTCACGCACGCGAACGTTCGACCATCCGTCGGGGACAGGTCGACGGGTCTCGCGTTAAAAATGGCATTTTGTAATAAAGCGCCTAGGGGAGTGGGTGGCGTGCGCTGGTCGACCAGCAAAGCGTCCGAACGATCGACCGTTCCCGACGAGCTTTTTAAATTAAAAGGCGGCCGCCGCGCTCGTTTCTCTCTCGGACGAGGTAGATCCTAGGCACCGGGCAATTCCATCGGGCCATTAGAATATTACCGTCGCACCCCCTCGGCCTCTCAACCCCTTCCTCGAGCCAGTTTCGCTCGCAAACCGGCGCGGAACACCGCGTGACGAGCGAACACGTGCAGCGCGCGGATAAAATACGGCTTTAACCCTGCCGCGGTCTTCGGGTCTATTTGACCCAATCACTTTCCCATTTTTCTTTTACCACCGATCCGTCCGGTTATGCCTCCACACGTCAATCGTAGTCTCGTTTCCATCGCGATCATCTGAATTTGAGGGGCGAGAGTCTGGAGAGTCGGGGATTTTCGGAGCGTTGAGAATTTGGAGAATTTTCTCGAACTCTGAGAGCTCGGAGAATTTTTCGAACTCTGAGAGAACTTGGAGAATTTTGAGAATTCTGAGACAGCTCGGAGAATTTGGAGAATTTTCTCGAACTCTGAGAATTTGGAGAATTTTCTCGAACTGAGAGCTCCGAGAATTTTTCGAACTCTGAGAGAACTTGGAGAATTTTGAGGATTCTGAGAGAGCTCGGAGAATTTTTCGAACTCTGAGAGAGCTTGAAGAATTTTTGAGAATCTTGTGAATTCAGGGAATTTTATGGAATAGATGAAATAAATTGAGAATCACAGCAGCGTTGAACAGTAATTATACTTACACTCGATATTTCACTTCGAATTTTTTCGAATATTTTATCCATTTCAATCTATCTTCGTTGCAAATATAAAGCTTTCAGAATCCCTGTTCAAACATTGATCTAGTGAAACATTGCTACGCTAATTTTTACCAACAGTTAGAATAGAACTGCATCAATATCTTCCACTGAATTCTACAAAAGCTGCTACAATGTCGGATATTTCATTAACCCTAATCGGATGCGACTTTGAGTGACATTTGAACTTTTTACTGAAATCTTTTGATTATTTCATATTGCATTTCCAAAAGTTTTTGTGCACTTGAAATTTGTATATAACATTGTACACCGAAAGAATTTGTTCATTAAGGGGTTAAGTAACACAGTAATCTCAACAATCAATGTTACGTATAGTGACATAAATTGACCTCAGTGAAAATTGCCATTCGCACGATTCAGTTCTCCGAAAATTGGCCGGCGCGATTAGCGTTAATATTCTCCCGCGCGTTTCACGCGATTCGCCACTCGAGTCCCCCATAAACGCATGAAAAATCCGCAGTCTAATTATCAATCTGCGAGCACGTGCACACACGGTTCGCCGGCACGTGCAAACACGGCACGCGATTCCGCGCGACCCATTTCTCCCGGGTCGTTCGGAAACGCGGCTGGAAATAAAAACAGGGTGCACCGACAAAGGAGGAAACGGTTCCGGCGGTGGCCGCGCGGCCATGTTTGCGCGGCCGCTCTGTGGACAGACCGCGGCTGATCCGGAACAGTCAAGCCAACCCCCGAAAAATACGCCAACTATCCCTGTCCCGCGCCGCCGATCACTCTCCCCCGACCATGAACGGGCTTCCGATAATTGTTTGCGCTGCCCGGCACTGGGACAGGAGATTTAACGCGTTGTTTGGAATGTCGCACGCCTCTCGGCCGCGATCAACCCCGATACAGAGAATTATTCTTGTCGGCGATTTCACCGATCACGGGGAACCGTTTCTCCCGTGGAAATTCGTTTCTTTCTCGACACGTGGGTTTTCGGAAATTTTTGGAGATGAGGTAATTTTTGGAAGAGGGATGGAGAGAATTTGTAGTTGGGAATTATGTGGAATCGTTGGATGAAGGTTTTGAGTTTGAAGGTTGGGGGATGAGTTGATTTTTGGAAGAGGGATGGAGAGGATTTTCGTTTCTTTCTCGACACTCAGCGTTCTAGGGATGGAGAGAATTTGTACTTGGGAATTATGTGGACTGGTTGGAAGGTTTTAAGTCTGAATTTTGGGGGATAAGTTGATTTTTGGAAGAGAGATGGAGAGGATTTTCGTTTCTTTCTCGACACTCGGCGTTCTAGGGATGGGTTTTTGGGAATTTTGGGGCATGAAGTGATTTTTGGAAGAGGGATGGAGAGAATTTGTACTTGGGAATTATGTGAAATCGTTGGATAAAGGTTTTGACTCTAAAGTTTGGGGGATGAATTGACTTTTGAGCTACGATTTTTATCTTGTAATTTGGAAGCTCTGGTCATGGGTGACGTGGCAGTCAACGTGTTAACCCTTAGCAGTCCTATGCCGATTCAGACTCTCTATTTTATTGAGAGTTGTAAAATTGTACCATTTACAGGTAACATTTCAATTGCTCCCAAATATTGAATAAATAAATACATCATATTAAGCTATAATTAAATCAACTAACATCGACGCGAACCTAAAACTGAGAAACCAAAAGCACCTCGTACCGCAAAGGGTTAACCATCGTTCACAAAACAAAATAATTCCACCAGCAACAAAACTACACCCTCCGCCAGAAACCCCATAACCCGTCCAACGATTCTCGAACCCGTATTCAAAACTTCCTCCCGCCATAATGCCGCGCGCCCTCGAAGTTACAAGCATAACTTCCCCCGACGCTTGAAACAAGCGCGCGAGCTTGTAGCTCGGAGTTTAATCGTCCCGTAAAAAAGGAGCGCAAGCTTGTGACGCGACGCGAGCGTTCTCTTCACGAGGGCCGGGATCGCGGCGCAATAAAGGACTCGTTCGGACGTCCTCGAAGGTCCTCGGACGTGTCGACGGCCGGACATCGCGGGGAACTGTTTAAGGCGTGAACGGCGTATAAACGGGATAATAAACAGGAAGTAGCGGCTCGTAAAGACCGGCTGACAGCCGAGCTGACAACGAGTGGCCACTCGATTCCCCGGATGATCCTGTTCACGTCCCACCCTCCAGCTTCCGAACGCTTGACCCGATCGCTGACAATCTCCCGGACGAGTCTCTCCAACGTTCCGCCACCGGCCTGCCTCCTCTCGGGTCAAACTATATTTTTTCCGAGGTTTTATTAGGCTAAGAGGCTTTCTCCCGGACGGACTTATTTTCTGTAAGGCGATCGGGGAACGCTCCGTCGCTCGCTACTCGTTTTATTTCCGTCGAACGAGATTTGTGGAAGTTTCTTCGTTTGTTGAATAAGGGAACTCCAGGGGATTCGGGGGAATTGGGGTTGCGCGGTTTTGCCAAATTTTCTGTGGGTAACAGGAGATTTTTGGATGTTGTCTGAGGTTTTTTTGAACTGTGTAATTTTGGATGTTTTATTGGAGTTTGTTTAATTTAGTGCTTGAGTTCTGAAGTTTGTGGTTTAGTGATGATATTGGGGTAGTTTGAGAGTGTTAAGATTCATTGAAACATTTAATATTCTAATTGATGCAATATTGGAGCCTACAGAGTTCAAAAGGTTAACACTGGAACTACCGAGCATTTAATACGATTAACATGCAATTCCCATAACAATTGTAACAATAGATTATTTTCAGTTTCTTCAGACATTCATTATGGTACTGAAATGAAGCTATTTATTTTCAAAATCATTTCGAATATTCGATGCTTCGAAGATATCAATAATTGCTAAACAAAAAAGTCGAAACCAGTCATTTTAACTGGTACGGTAGTTCTAGTGTTAAAGAAACTACCCTAAAATCATTCGATTTTCCACAGTCCGAATTTTTTACTAAGAAGGAAAATAAAAGATCAAAGAAATGTTGCATTTCTAATCTTCGCTGGGATACTATAAAAATTAGTTGCAGTTGCTGATTACAAAACCATCTGTGTATATCGTGTATTATTATTATTATTTTAGATTCAGTGGGATTTTGAGTCTATCGGAAGTGCTGGTGAATAGGGCAGGATTATACTGCAGCTTTTTTCAGTGAATACTTTTCGAAAAGATTCAGCGATGTGAATGATCGTGATGTAACAAGAATAATTATGATAATCTCGCCTCTGGCGCGGACAACGGGACAAAATGTGTTCGATGGAGAGTGAGGAGCTTGAGAAACAGTAAAACGAGAGTAAAACGAGCAATGCAATGTGAAAGGTGCAGAGAAGAAAGGAGTATAAATTAATTAGTAAATAAATGAGGTGAAACGAAGTGCCAACGGGGACTGTGAGCTTCGGCGAATAAGCGCTCTTATTAAACCAAACACGGATATAACTCGATAAAAGTACAAAAGGCGACGTGAGAGACGCAAACAGAGAGTTTTAATAAACCAGAGGAAACAAGACACCGATGGTTCCCGTCTAAAAACGGAGAAGAATGGATAATAGAAAGAAAATAAAATAAATTTTGTTTATTCTTTATTCCTCTTACGAATATTACCATTAATCTCCTGGATTTCCGAATTACTACTACGTGGTTAATGGCAATTAATCCCGATTATAACAGAGTAAATTAAAAAAATTCGCAGATGAGAGTTAGTGATATTCCAATGAATTTAAAGCACCAGTATACTTTAGAATTAAACTGTGTTCGACGTGAAATAAAAATTACATTATTTCAATCAGTAAATTTTTATCTTGAAAGATTGGATGTTCCAATTCGAATTACGAAGAGAAAAGAAAGAATACAGTAGGTTTCCTGATTCCTTACTTGTTTTACTTTTCTATCGCGACACTCATCTGTCGCCGCCACTTTCCTCAAACTCCATTTCCATAATTTCAATATTTCACGATTCTCGCGAAAATAATCGTTATTTAAACACCACGCTAGCAACTATTCGATTCGAAACTGACCAATTAATTCTCTTTCAAAAACATTCCATCTCGAATATTTATTCCAACAACCGAATCACGTTCACACGATCGTCCATCAAAACATCGAACCACCAAAGAGACCACCCAACTTCAAAAATCACTAAAAAACGTATTAAAAACCAATGCAATAAATAAAATTCCTCAAAGAGTAGCAACAGTAAACGGTAAACTGTTACAGATCTAGGCATCAAAATGGCGCGGGTTTTTCAGGCGAGCCGACACAAAAGCGCGGGAAAACGGTGGCATTGTCGTTCCCCTCCGCCAGCGTCGCGGGCGCGTAATTAAATGATCGTTTCGCGGCGGCGAGAATGTTTCTGCAGCGATTAACTGAACGGGCTGAATGGTAATTAAGCGTCGTACGATGTTTCGCGTAGTTTCTCTTTGGCGTCGGTCCGCGCGCGCGACGCGGGCCCCCGTAAATTAAACGGAGAACGCGGAACAAAAAGCCTCCGGTTCCCGGGCGCCGTCGAACGGATGGAAAACCGGCGGGCCGCCGTGTAAAGCTCCCTGTTGTTTCCCTCGTCCACCGGCGAGTGTTTCAATTCATTAAAAAATAATTAATCCCTCTGTTGAAAGCAGCGCCGACTTCGCGCGCCGCGGAACGTAACGAGCGGGACCGCGGGGAACACCGTAAATTAGAAATTTCTGTTTTCCGCGTTGCCGGCATTCGGAAGTAACGAAGCTGTAACGCTAGATTCACCGACGTTCCCGCTGCACGTTACCGAATAATGTTTATAACATTCGACATAGGTCAAATTAACTCGTTCCGCGGATCTAGTATCGAAGGTAACGAACGCTGATTGGACGCTGTTTATTGCTGTTTATTTGTTATTGGGCGTGCAGGTTTGGCAGTGATTTATGCTGACGTTGATGATGAACTCGATTAACTAATCCCGTTTGATCAACGCTGATTTTGACTTTAGTTTATGAATTCTTTCGGTTGAATTCATTTATTTAGTTGATTTCACTTAGTAGAAAATTTGGTGAATTTCGAAACTTTCGTGACTTGAGTCGAATTCTTTGGCAACTGCACTCATTAAGGTTTAGCGTACAAGGAAATTCAATTAACTTCGAAACCTTCACCTGTCACTTTTCGCGAAACCGTATGTTAATTAAAATTATTCAAATATCAAAAATTTCCAAGTAACCGGTGATTTCTTAAATCTTCCACGCACTTCTATAACATTTACTAAATTAAACAAAAATCTCAAATCTCAGTCATTATTTGAGCAAAGCTTCGAAAGTGAATTGTCCGCCATCCATCATTTCCGAAACGAACGTCGAAATCGAGCTTGTTAATCGATTACCGTACGCAACAACGATACTATCATCGTCGGCATCGAATGAACTCTCGTCGCCGGTTTGCGAAACCGTGAATACCTTCTCCCGTTGACATTTCCAGTGGCTGTCAGCCGGCCGGAACGATTTGCCACGGGCCGAACATAACAACGCGTCGCCGCCATTAATCCGTGCCCTTTCGAGCGGCTCGGCGATCGCGTCCCGCCTCCGCGTAATTCACGCGAGGCCTGTAATCTTTCAATTATAACGCGATTAAGGCGAAAGGAAAAAGGAGGAGGAGGAGAAGACGAAGAAAAAGAGGAGAAAGACGGCCGTGCAAACAGGGGTAACGAGAGTCCATTCTGCAACCGTTGCACGGTTAATTTGCCGCCATTATCCGCGATGCGTTCGCCGGTCGTTAACGGTGGAAGGACGCCGGATGAAATTTATCGAGAAAGAATTATCGTTACGCCGTTGAACGACGGAACGGCGAACGATAATATAATTCCCGTTGGAATTCACGGAATTAGAATTCGTCCGATCGATTGGTCCGCCGTTTCTAGTCAGTTTTAGCATCTAATTGACATTTCCTGAGAAATAGACGATTGACTCGAAGACGGGAAGAAATGACGAGGTTTACTGAAATTTTAGTGGAATAAGGTTGATCATTGTCAGATATTACTGACACTCTAGTGAATAGGAACTGTTTAACACTAGGTTTACAAGTTATAGACACTATTTGGTATATATTTTCGTCGAAATTGATTCATTTGATTGATGCAATTATATCAATATGTACTTTGATTAATTATATTTAAATCTCAACTTCCAAAATCCGAATGGACGAAAATGAATTTTTCTAGTAGTAGAATAAACCGCACAGTAAATGTAAACCTAGTGTTAAGGTTAAATAGGTTTACTTTATGTAGTAATTTACTATTTAATTTCTTAGGCATCGAATGTTTAGAGAATTATATTATCGAAGACTTTATAGTAGTGACGTTATATATTATAAATCAAATATGGCCGCCGGGAAAACGGTTCTTTCTCTGCTAGTCTACAAAGATTTCGTTCGAATAAATATTCTAAAAGTTTACTATATTTTTATATGAAATAATTAATAATACTTTAGGTGTTAATAATCGAGTCCAAGGATTTAGTTAAAAGAGAAACGGCAATCTTACGTTAATGAACACAACGACGACCAGCGCGTCGGTCGAGGAATAAACAAAACTCGAGGAAGAGAAAGGAATCATCAGCGGGAATGATTAGCAACCGGACAAGAATAATGCGTGAAGCGTGTTAAACCGGAGTCACCGCGTAAAAATGCATTGCAAAACCACGAAGGTTAACCGCGATGAGTAAACGGTTACCGACGTTCGGCCTCGAGGATGCTGGAATAAGAAAAAATTTCGTTGAAATCCATCCGCGAGGCGCGTGCGTGCGGTTAATTGCCAGCCAAAGAAACGGAGACTTACCGTGTAGAGAAGACGTGAGAGGGGAATAGTGGGGGGGATTCGGACGACGATTGTGCGGGCGGCCATCTTGGACGCTGTGGTCTTTAGAATTGCTTTCTTTGTGTTGAAAGTTTCATCGGTTGTCGAGAGCTGATCTCGAATATTCGCGGGCGAATTGTTGGAAAGAAATAAAATATTCGGAGGGAGAGTTCGATTACGAAAGCGAAACTGGTTGGGAAGTCGTTTGAAAATTGATCGTCATGTCGGAGATTACGATTTTTGAGTTTTAAGGCTTGAATAGTTACGGATTTGGAAGTTTGATAGCTTGATAGTTTGATAGTTTGATAGTTTGAGAATTTGGTAGCTTGTAAACTTTGAGAATTCGATATTGATAAGATATTGATAAGAATTCGGGTTTGATAATTCGATAGTTTGAGAATTTGGTAACTTGTAAACTTTGAGAATTAGATATTGATAAGAATTCGAGTTTGAGAATTTGGTATCTTGAAAACTTGAACACGAAAGTTTGAAAACACTTGAAAGTACGAAAACTTGGAAACTTGGAGCTTGAGAGTATAAAAGTTTGAAAATCCGAAAAATTCGAAAACTCGTGAAATCAAAGACAAATTCGAAAATGCAAAAGCTCGAAAGTTTAAAAATTCGAAAACTCGGTAGCTGTAGAGCTTGATATCTCGAAAATCTGGAAATTGCGAAGCTCAAAAATTGATCAAGCGAAATATTGAAATCCGGAAGGTAAATTTAGAACGATTAAAAATAAATCTGACAAATTACTGGCAAATCGGAGGATCGACGAGACATCGACAACCGAACGCGAGATCGAAGCCAAGGATTCGAAGCGAGCGCGTGATCGCGGGAAGGGCCTTCGGTACCAAAAATAAATCGGTCGGCGCGAACAATCGCCGTCATTCGGACAATCGTCGTCGCCGTCGGAAAGCAGAGGCGATGCGACAAGAAGAAGCGTTTTGGCAGTACAGTCCTGGCAGTACACCACTTACAGGGATGGAGGCGGGCTTGTTGACCACGACGACGTCCTCGTCCATGTGTATCACCGTGATCGGCTCCGAGGTGACAGGCACCTCGTGTCTGCAACACACCAATCGCAACCAGCTTAACGTGGCTTTGTTCTTCTAACGCGTGTCTCCCTTCTTTCTCTCTCATTCTCTCTTTTTTCTCTCATTCTCTCTCGCTTTCATAGACACGCACACACACGCACACACACGCACACACGTTGACACAGAAGTGTCCTAGATGAAGCTTCTAATACTATAATCGGAAATAAAGTAGAATTTCTTATAAGAAACTTTATAGAGTATTTCAGGAAAGATTGATACTGAAGATAGAATCAGTCGTGTTCTAGGAAACTGATTTGTATCTTATTCAATCGACTATCGCATCGATCGATCAGATTTCGAAATTTAAATGTGACGAAGAGAAGTCAAACGAGTTTTGTTCAATTGTAGCTTTGTGTGACAGATGCAAGAAGTAACGCGATGTTAATGATTTTATTTTGATAGTCGTTAGAATTCGTACAGTATCAATTTTTCATAGAAAGAATGTGGTTCAGGCACATGTGGCGATACGGTAGAACAAAACTTGATTCATTTGATGGATCGTTAATCATGGGAGCGTATAGTGCAGCTCGGTTTGAAGTACTGTTGCGTGAGCTGGATTGTTAGGCTGCGGGTATTTTTATGCATCTGTTCTGTTATTATCGAAATTATGCATAATAAGAACTAGAAGAGATCGCGATAAGGAAGCAGTGAATTTATGGTACCTTTTTCTTATCTTCGATCGGAGTTATGCGTTGCCTAGAACCGCTTTAACGAACGAGATTCCATTGAATGGCTCCGTAAACGGACAACGATCGTGCCCCTTCGATTATTAACGACGTTCATAAATAGCTGGATCTGTTTGCCGCGGAATCAACAATGCTACATCTAGACGGCTGAGAGCTATCGACGCGCCGCACCGTTAAAATGGCCGCTCGACGGCATCGGCTCGGCGCGTGTAATAGAAATAAAACACGCTCGTCGTTCGCCCCAATTTCATCTGTGCGAAGCGTATAAAGTAATTATATTTATAAGGCTATTCTTGATTTCTTTAAATACACCGGAATCGTTCGAAATTTCATTAAAAATTGAGAGTTGTATTTATAGTGAATGTCAATAGCTGAAATACTAAATAATAAACTATTCACGAATGTTTCACGACGGCAAACGGAAAATAAATTCCAAAAGATATTTTCATTGAGGGGAAAGATTAAATCACGAGAGACTAATAATATCCAAAGTAATATCTAAAGCATCCAATTATCCAACCTTCGATTACCCAAAGATCAATTCTCTTCCTATACTGTAATAATCAAATACAAAACCAGATCATTCCCTTAAACAATCATAAACAAAAAATTAACCCTTCAGTCAGCAGCAGTAAAAATGGTTTCGATTTTTGTTTCACAATTACTACTATCTTAACATCTAACATTCGAAATGATCTTGGAAATAAATAGTATCACTACAATGAATGTCTAAAGAAACCGAAAGTAATCTGATAGAATTTTTATAGAAATTACATATCAGTCGTATCAACCCTTTGCACTCGAAAGTTTTTGCCTTAATATTCAACATTTTCCAACAACAAGATACAGTCAGCATCGTTCGAAACTAATTCAACAATAATTCACAGATAAGCAACAAAGCTTATCTCAATATTTCACATTGCAATAGAAAGTTTCATTTAAAATACTAAATATTCACTTGATAATTTTGCAGTATCGAATGGTGACTTAGAGTCGCCTCTCGAGTGCAAAGGGTTAAATCCTCGGTAGTTCCAGCGTTAACGCGAAGGAGATTCTCTAAAATATACGAAAGCTTCAGCAGATGAAGCCGAATTACTCAACTGCTTAATTAATATAAAAAAAGGAAACTACGTACTGATCCTTGCTGTTCGAGTAATCAAATTCGTCCACGACTCAGTTCTTTAAACACGAAACTTTCATCTCGCCGAAACGTAGACATTCGTCCGCGAAGGGTTAATCTGCTGCTCGTTCCGAAAGTCATCGATCCGCTGGCAAAAGGGAAGGACACCGTTCCGAGAGCGAAAGCGCCGAACGAAAGTGGAGACCGCGGTCGCGATGGAGCAACCCTTTTACCCGGCAGGAAGCTAAACAGGTTAATGGCGAAACGCGGTCCGCCGCCGCGCGGGGAGCGGGGGCGGGGGAGGCGCGGAAAGGGGTTGCGAAAGAAACCACCGAGGAACGGGACAAAGGAGCGAGAGACGGAGACGCAGAAACACGACAGGTGGCTACGTACGTGCACGCTGCGACTCCAATTACACGTTCCATCTACCTAATGCATTCCACTCCGTGGAACTGCAGTCGTCGCGATGCACGAGCATTCTCTCTCCTCGCGGACAATAAGGAAGCCTCAAACCGTGGAAGGCCGGGAGCGAGAGGAGAGAGAGAAAGCGAGAGAGAGGAAGCCTCGCCGCGGCGACAGCAGCGAATTTTCGAATGCTTTTCTTCTTCCCTCCTCGCCGGCGCGCCGCCATTTTCCTCTCCGCTTCTCGTCGTTCGCGTGTCTTCTTCCTTTCTTCGACCCCTGTCGTGTCCGCTTCCTTTCTCTCGCTTCTTCTGATTTTTTACCCCTTCGACTTCCTTGCTCGAGGACTCTTACTCTAGAGGACTTCTGATGATGGATGCGGAGGGATGTCTCTTGGGAATTTTCTTTGGGATATTGTGGATTTTGGAGATCTAATTAGTTTGGGTTCTTTAGTATTTGGTTCTTGATTGGTGGTTTTTGTTGTTTGTGGATTGATACGGGGTGTTAGGATTTTATTTAATTGCTGGAGTTTAACCAGTTAACTGTGTTCATGTTTTGAATAAATATCTAATTATTAAACTTAACATTAGCGTTAACGTACCAATAAATAATATTATAACCATGTTGAACCTCTTGGCTACTGTCGGCTAAGGGTGCTTGAAAAATTTGGTTTCTATTTTTCATTATCAACAATAATCAAAGCTCGCCTAGACCTGGCGCGAGTGAATCTTAATTCAACGATTACATCTTCAGTCATATATTCTATAAAAGTGACTAATGTTTAGCGTATGTTAGGGTTAGACGTATAGTTTAGTTCCTGGTGAATATTTCGGAGATTTCGAGAAATCTGTCAGGGGTTAATGAAAGTGCAAGGCGGAGAGCAGCTCGAAGTTATTACACCAGTCCCGCGGCCTTGGCGGGTACAAAAGGAGCCGTTGAAAGGACCTCGGGAGGTCCTCTTCTTGCATTCACGTCCAAAATTCGAGGAGCTTGTTACGGAATGTACCTGGCCGTGTAACGAACTTTTTTCGGGATGCTCGCAATGCGACCGAAAGAATTTCTGAATGTAATTCGCCTTTTCGCTGCGAGAAGAAGAAGAAGAGGAGGAAGCGAGGAGTTCTTATCAGTTTCTTCCGGGGATGTTCCAGATCGCGAGGTTCCCTTTCGCAAAATGAGTTTCGCGATAGTTCCGGGGAACTTCGGTGGAAATGATTGTGACGAGATCGTCTGATAAAAAGGAACAATAAATGGTAAAAGAAACGTGGACGAGCGGAGGGGGGACGAGCCGGACAGTTCGGAGTAAAGTTTCCATCGCCGCGGAGGATCCGATAATTACCCGGCTCGATATTAATTGCTGTTATTATTAATCAGGCGAGAGGCCTCGGAGAAGGAACTTTTTCACCGTAACTTTCGGATCGCGCGATGCTGGAACAAACACCGGGTAATATACAATTAAAACTTCAATTAGTTTCGTTCCGTGCTCGGGGCTGCGCGGCGCTTCGAATTCTTGCCTAAACATGGAGGGAGATATAAATATTCTCTTGGAAAAATATGTTGCTCTTGATGAAGCCGCTCGTTGTGTTAATAGGAATGATTGGAGGTATGAAACATTGATTGGCGAAATTCCTGTGGTACTTAATAACTGAATGATCGTAAATTATTACAATCTTAATTACGAATAATTGATAATTTTAATCATGGATTAATAACCTTAATTATTACATAGATTCAATGTAATATCGATAGTTTAATGTCCAGGCAACCTTGACAGAAAATTACATTACCGGGTAATTTTCAGGAAACTGTAACGATGGCAATTTTCAGTGAAATCAATTTATATCATTATATATATGAACAATTCAGATATATTATTATGTAATATATTTTAATCAATTTGAATCGAATTGAATATTATGCTATGGTAATTAGCAAAGTTACATAGCTAGTTTTCATAGAAAAACGAGATTTCTCGTCGCCAGTACGGAAGCTTTCCATCACTTAAAACTGTTTAACTTAAAATGATCTTGAAAATAGTTTCACGAATACTATAATGAACGTCGGGAGAAACAAAAATACTCAATCATCACAATTTCCACAGCAACTACACACGAATCCTACTAAACGGTCGGTTCCAGCGTAAAATCCTCGAAAAAATCAAATTGCGAACAACTCGCGACAGCATTCAATCGAAACAATTCATTTCGAAAATCATTTCTTTTTCCAAGACAGCAATACCCGACAATCCTTCAACGATCCCCCATCAATATTCCAATAACGCGCCGGAAACGCGACAAACGAGCCCAATAATCCGAAAACAGAGGAACACGTTCATCGAATCGGTCCGCGAACGAGGATTCAAAAAACGTTTAAAAATAAACGCATGTCCAGAATTCCCTCGTTACATTAACTCCGCGCCGGCTGTTCCGTTCGGCGGAGTGTCGCTTTAATCGGCTGTGGCTCGATTAGCGTGTAATTCGAGCAGAATCAGCGGCCAGGCTCTGTTTTTATCGAACGACCGACCGACCGACCGACTGTTTCGAGGCCAATTACTATGCGCGACGCGATCTTAATGACCCGCGTCGACGCTGTCGTCGCCGCCGCCGCCGCCGTCGTCGTCTGGATTAATAGTGATCCCGGCTGAGCCCCCAAGTTTATAGCGGGGCCACTATTATTATAGATATTGAAAATGTGGATCTTCAGTAGAAAGAGAATCAGGAAACAATATATATGTATTTAACGAGATAAAGAAACAATATGGACGACACGTGAAAATACAACTTAATACCACGAAGGCCAACACGACTCTATCACGCACAAAAATGTTCTTCTCGCACGCATTCCCGCTCGCTTTTAACGCACACCCCCATTCGCTGTCTTTCTCACCCTTGCACCCTTCTCGCTCGCATCTTTCGTCCATAGTCAAAATTCACGCAGTCGCATGCACGCTTTCCTCGCGGTCCTCTCCAGACACTCTTCCTCGTATTCTTTCAGCCACTCGAGATTTTCTAAACGCAGTCGCACTATTTTCCAAACATCCCGGCGCCGGTCCGTCGCAGTACGACCTGGTCGCCCTTACGCACGCGCAACGAACCATTCATCCTACAATACTTCAACCTACGCTAAATAATTCTGGACACTACAATTATATCCGCGATTTTTCAGTGGACGGGTTCGACCGGGATTTCCGCGGGCTAAACAAGCCGGCCGTGGAGTAACTTCGACCGAGGATTTCGCGGTCCGCATTCCTGTTATCCGAAGCCCGTAAATCCGCCGGCCGAAGTTTCACGGGCCACGGGAAAATAGAAGAGTTCACTTGGCTGCCCTCCGTTCACGGAGCATACTTCCCTTCTACGGAGATTGCTTCTCCTCCTTTTTCATCGTTCCTCCTCGTTTTTCTTGCCGGCTTTTCGTCTATGTAGGTCTCCGCATCGCGGGTGTATCGTTAACACTTGGACTACCGCGCGATCGAATCGATACGATCCGATTGTCGCGAGAACTTATGAGTATGTGCTGGGTTTTTCGAAGGACCACCCAATGGTGGGAATAAATGACTGATTGACTGATAGATGAGCTGATTCTCAACTGAGTCTGATCGAAGCCGAGCTGATTCTCAACTGATTCTGACTTGATTCTAAACTGAAAGGCTGTGCTTCTCGAAAATTGCGAAATTCGATGTGTCCAGTTTTAGTGAAATTTTTGTTATTGTCTTGTGGAAGTATTGTGTTATTAGTATTGATTGTAGAGTAAAGGTAGAGTTAGAAAACTGGTTAACACGTTGAGTGCCCCAATCAAATCGACTTAGTTTAGTTCGCTCAATTAAACGATGATTATTCGGAAATATTTCCATATTATAAATAATGCCATCGAATCGTGTTAAAACCGCTCGATTGTCTGTTCTTTTAGAAAAATCGAACGCTAAAAGTGACTGATGCTTCCATTCCTCTGTTTCTTTAAGAAAGATAGCTATGTACTGATCAAAATCATGAAATTATTACGTAGATGTTAATCAAACCGTGTTAAAGAGAATAGCTCGAAGAACACCTCGAAGAAAGTTCTACCTAACCTCAGCGAATAATTCCGTCCAATTTGGTAATCTCGCCGACATCGAAGATAAATCACGTTAACCAATGTCAGAGCAACTTCTTAAACGGCTCGACGGAGGGAAAAAAAGAGAAAAGGAAACGGCCATTCAGAGATCGTTGCGCAAAAGACGCTTCGGGGCCAGACGGGCGCTCGTGATTCTAGGACGAGGAATCTCGGAATTATTTATAACAACCGGCGTTACGCAATCGAAGCATGGACAGAGGAGAGATTTGATTCGATACGAACGCGCATTGTCGTAACGGGCTTGTCTAACGAGCGCAGGCTTCCGTCACGCGTCACACTACCAGCCAGCTAAATTAAACGGCGAAGGATAATAAATAAGTGGAACTCCTTCCGAGATCGCGCCGCTGCCAAGAAGCCGACGGGCCAAACCCCTGGCTCGCCGCGATCTCTGTTTCGCAGAACTATAGAAAATTATTGTTCGTGTTTACCACTAAAATTCTCGCCTATGCAATATTCCGACGAATCACCGTGCGGTGAATTATATTTTTCGAGTACTCCCGTATTAACCTCTTAAGCACGAGGTATACCCAATTGTACTACCCTAATTGTATTACTAATTATTATTCTAAACTGTAAAGTATATTTGTTGAAGAAAAGAAATAAGTAAAATAGCGATAGGTACATAGATAGGAAATAGCATAAGATAGATAAACATAGCAGAATAAATAAATAAGTAAATATAACGAAAAAAAGATACAAGAAAATATATGAATAAGTATCACAGAGATAAATAAATGAATAATAGCAAATAGATAAATAAATGAAAATAGTCAACAGATGCGTCAACTATTGTACATCCAATGAAAACCAAGATCAAGCAGGAGCAAAACTTGCAAAACAAAGATCACAAAATGTTGATGTCAGCTTGTCTATTCATCTTCCGCGAATACTGTTCAATATCGAACACTTCCACATATTTCGAGGGTTCGCCGTGTACAGGATTTCACGTTAGCAAACGCAACGAGATTCCGGTGTTTGTTTAAATAACAGTGGAAATTGCGGCGTGTTTGGAATCTGAATTCCGGGGAGACCGTCGCGTCGTCCCGGCCCGAGCGACGGAGATAAAAGGGCGTTCCGGAAAATCCTGCCGGAATATTACAACGTTTTATGCTCGCGGCTGCACACGTGGTACGTGCTTGTAATGCTAGATTGATGTCTTGATATCCGGCCGAGATGGATGGCCGTAGGATACGATAAAGTTTCCAGCCGGTGAAAGTTGTCTGTCGCATCGGCTTCTGACCGGGGAGCACGTTTTTTCTGCTGCACGGGACTCCGTGGAAAAATAAGATTCCCCTCTCCCCCTTTCCTTCGTCGATCGTTGGTAAAATATACTTGAATAACAGGGAACGTCTCTTTTCGCTAGCGTTTCACGGAAAAAGCTGACGCGAGACGGACTCGATCGTAATTTCTGAATTCATTTAACCCTTTGCACTCGAGAGTATTTTTCTCGATAAATATTCATTATTTTCTGATGAAATGTCAATGATATTTTTTGCAACTAACTCACAGAAATACCTTGTATAAATTGAGTGACAGAACTACTTTATTTTGAAAATTTAATATTGAATTTTAAGTTTTATCGTTTCGTTCGGTCAAATCAAAGGGTTAATACTAGAACTACCGATTTAATACGATTGACATGTAAAATTGACATTTTCTCTATAAAAATTGCAATAGATTATTTTAAGTTTCTTTGGATATTCATCATAGTACTAAGTGAAACTATTTTCAAAATCATTTTGGATATTCAATGCTTTAAAGATATCAATAATTGAGAAACAGAAAAACTAAACCAGTCATTTTGACTGACACGGTAGTTGTAGTGTCAAGTGCGAACCATTCGTAAGACTAACATTTTTTTGATACTGTGTTTTAAGAACCGTAGTTAGAATATTTGCACAAATCTTTATTAAGATGAAATATTAATAGAAAAGTTAACATTCGAGATCTTTCTGCGTCTAATCTTTTATCGATTATCGTCAACTGTGTTATACTCTTCTATATTCATTCCTTTGTTTATCTGAGTTTTAAAAGTGAATCGTGAGAAAATCGTTAATTTTCGAATTTCGGAGACTAGAAATTGAGAGATTTCGATCTGTCAACGTTCCAAGAAGTTTAGTTTTTAAGAAACGCGTGAAATTTCGTGATGATGGGACGGAGCGCTCAAAAGCGGTGTCCGCCATGTTGCCTCGGGGCCGCCATGTTCTTTCCGCGTCTGTTCGATCGAGGATCGTCCATTATTTCGCGCGATATCAACGGGAAACCGGATCACCGAGCACACCACCGGCCCGGGAAATGATAATCGATACAACGTAAACGGGCCAGGTGACCTGTTTCAGCCAGAATTAAGGAGATCCGAATATCGATGACCCGGATAATGATAAATGCGTTTAGCGATTTCCACGCGGGTTATTCCCGCGACGATCCGCGCCGTTCGTTTTCAATCGGCGCGCGGCAAATCGTCCCCCCTTTTTTCCCCGTTGTTCCTTTATTTATTTTCGTTTTTAGAAAAAAAAAACAAAAAACAGCGGAGCGTAAAACGCTCGGAAACATCGTTCGATTTATTCGAGTGTGCGATCTACGGCGGCCATGTTGGACACGCTCGCGGCGGAATAATGGGTTCCGGCTTGGAAACAGCTCTCGGATTAATATCAACGATGCTTTTAACCGCTGGTTCTTTATCGGATAAGTTTCGACGGGGAACGGGCATTTTTATTATTAACTAAAACACGGGTTTCGGTGGCGGTTTAATGAAAATTCTCTAAATACGCGCGTCAACGTTCGAAGCTGACAGTCGGAGGATTAAAGTTTCAAAATGCTGGCTAAAGGGAACGAAAGATTGTCAAAGAAGATATCGGTCGACGTATTGTTAAATAAAATATCTTTTCATCAAAAACGCAATATTTCTCAATTCCGCGCGAAACATTTTCGCAAAGTTATAAACGGTCCATTCAATTGCCGAGGAGATTAACCGAAACGAAAAATACAAATATTCCATAAAACTGCGTGTATGAAGAGCCAATAACGGTAAAAAAAATTTCGAAATATTCAAAAAGCTTGGCGAGTCGTGCAAACCGTTGCTGTAACTATATAATTCACTTCGCACAACTCGAATCAAATCTGAACGGAAAATCCCCGTAGCTGCAGTTGGAGTGGCGAGACGGGTCGTACTCGACCCGGTCGTCGGTTGACCGAGGATCAACCATGAAATCCTCGTTGCAGATGAATTATAATCTAATATCGCGGCCGAGCAACCAGTTCACCTCGTAGATTCAGCCCGTAAGCGACCCGGCTGGAACAAAAGCCAAGCAAACGCGACATCCTTCGCGCGATATTGCGAGGATATTTCAAGCCGCGGACTTAGTTGACAAACTCGCGCTCGTTTTCCAGCCCCGTGGCCCGTCGCGGAATATATATCGCGAGACGCTGCTCTCTATGATAAAGCTATGATAGACTGTTACGAGCTCGGATCGGAAAACGCGACGCTGCGGAAACATTGGACGATTCTTTCGTAGAACAACATTTTTACGGTACTCTCAACGTGAATTATTAATAAAAATCGGAATAAGACGAAATTACATTCGTTTCATGTCGATTTCAATGCCTGAACAAACAACAAGCTAAAAACTAATTAAACCCCATGAATTTCAACGAAATTCACCGTTTTCCCAGACGTTGCATTTCATGAATCCATAAAACTCCACGAAATGATCATCTCTGGAGACAGAGAACCAGATTTTTCGAGCACCGTTAAACGCCCCAGTAATTAATGATCGAATTTCGGAAAGTCTTCTTAGCGAGTCTTCGTCACGAACAGAAGCTACCGTCGATATTTCATGTTCCGAGCTTCAGCGAGACAGTCAAGACGTTTCTCTCACATCGACAGTTGACAGTGAAAGACCGATAAACCTAGCGATAAGCTTGCCTCGAGGAATTTGACTGGCGACTGAAAGATTCTTCGATTTCAGATAATTTAGTGGTCTTTGGGTATATTTCTGTTGAAAATCGGAATTCATCCACGATTGGCTAAAGATTCTGTAGGACCTTTCCAGAGAATTAGATCCCTTCTAGAAATTAGATCGTAAACCTAGCGTTAATGAAATCAGCATTGATTATATTTTCCGATTGAGAAGCTTCGGTCCCGGTAAGCACGTTTTGATTCGAACGGAGATTGAATGGGGCTCGGAGGATCACGGGTAGGAAACCGGGACTAAGCGCGGGACTGTCCTCTGATTTAGCCCAGCGAAATGCGTTTCTAATTCACTGCTAAAGGCTACTCTTGTGCGAAATTGCGCGACGTGTCCGACGGAAGTGGATCGTTCGCCTACGGTGCCGCTTCCAGCTAATAGAATCATCCTACCCAATTTCCCGTGTCACCGGGGACGCGCACGAGGACGTCCCCGGATCGACGATCCTGCCGGGATGCAAGCCTTCCAACGGACAGGACCTTCGCCCACCCGCGCCCCCCTTGAATTAATGTTTCTAATAAGCCCTGAATCGATACAAAGGAATCGACTCGAATTATTCCTACCCCGGCGAGGGGGACGCGTAACCAAATGACAGACCATTATCGTGTTATCCATATTTATCGTGTCGTTTCGAGGGTAATTTCTTCTGACTGACAACTTAAGTGTTCGATTGATGAACAATTGATGAACGTCTCTGATCGTGAGCATTGCTATTTTTATCATTACTGTTATATTGTTTCCTAGCGTTCGCTTTTATCGTTTATTCATTGAAATTGCTTCTTTTCGCGACGCGCTGAGCTTTTACGGATAGGAACTTTCAACGCTTTGTTGTAAAACGAACTCTTTCGATAACTTAACTCTTGATCTCAAACAATCGAATCTATCGAAAACATTCCAGGAATATTCGAATCAACTAAATGTTGAGCTTCAATTTCCAAGGAACATCGGCGTCTTGAAACTTCCTGCGTGGATTTTAATTAGATCGATCTCGTAAGTGATTTCTAAAGATTGATTGTCCAAGGAGCACACGATGCTGTTTGATCTCTGAATCCACGAATGATCTATTGTTAAGTGTCTCCATCGCGTAATGGGATCTTACGTCTAAAGCTATTAGACCGTGAGAATTATATATCACCGGAGAACGAGCGGCAAAGAGGAAGTTATGGGTCTCGGACCGGGTCCAAGGGATCCGCGCGGATTGCCACCCGGGTCCGGGCTCGCGATAGAAATACAGAATTTTCATCGAAGCAAACATTAACCGGTCCAGACGGGCACCGTGCGCACGCTGACATTTGAAAAGTGCAACACTCGGTGCGGCCGCGACGGCCGTGCACCTTCCAAATTTAACGCGGGTCACATACCGGCGTGACACACATCTCCATTGAAATGCCCGCGTGCACGCCGCGCGGACCGAGCCGGACAGCTGCGGAACAGTGATTGCCCCGAGGAAAAATCTGCATTTATACGAAAAGTAAAAGGGAAACCGGCGGATCTAATAACGTTCGCGTTTCACTGACAGACGGAAAATATCAGGATGTTACAAGAGATCTCTCGGAAACTGTTTGCCTCTGAAATGTACGTTGTTTAGAAAATTCTGTTGTCGAATTACTGTTTCAACCCTTAGCAGGTTGTTTTGTAATCTATCAGCAACTGCTAATTTTTATAGTATTCCCAGCGAAAATTAGAAATGCACATTTCTTCGATCTTTTATTTTCCTTCTCAGTGCGAAATCTGGATCTATGGGAAATCTAATAATTTTAGGGTAGTTTTTTCAAGATTCATTAAAATATTTAATACTATAACTGCTGCAACATTGGAGCCTACAGAGTTCAAAAGGTTAGATGTTTGATGATTCAGTAGCTTAGCAGTAGCTAGTTCTCATGGAATAGAGGAACATGGACTGATTCGTATTAATTAAGACGAAGGTGTAACAAAGTAATTAATATCCGATTGTTATAACGTTTCACAGATCTTTTATTTTCTTTCTCAGTGCAAAATTGGGATGTATGGAAAATAATTTTAGGATAGTTTCTTTAAGATTCATTAAAATATTTAATATTAATGTGTAATATTGGAGCCAAGAGTTCAAAGGGTTAAAGGAAACATTAGAGTCTCAGGATATAGAATTCCATTCTTCCCCTGTTAATCAGTAATTTGCAGATGATCGTTGAATGGCATGACTAATTTATTAAATTGCAGTTACAGTAGGCTTGTCCGAGAGTAAAGACTGAACAAATTGTTTCTAAAAAGATCATACAATCATCTTCCTCACTACTATCAACGATACTTCGCTATACCATACAAACCACACGCAGTTCGAGTAACGCGTTATTTTCACCTGTGACACACCCCTCGCGGCGCACCCTTAAAACAACGAGGCCACACGATTCTACAGTTCCTCCCCTATAAAACACGCGCTCGTAGAAGTCGCGGCCATAACGGTGGCGCTCGACAAAACTAAAACGTAGAGTGCACTCCATCGTTTACGCGCGGCATCGCCGATCGTTCGCGCGACTTTTCTGCTTCCTTCTCGAAATAAAAACTCGTAGACGGTCTCGTTATCTTTCTACGCCGAGTCCCGCCTCGGTAGAAGTTGCACCCGAAGTGTCCGAGAAAAATTGCGATTCATAGTTGCAGCGATCGAGGCGGCGCGTCTGCAACTGTTTACCGAGCTCCCGGCATTCTCGTCCGATTTTCTTGTTCCCCGGTTGTCGCCGGCTCTCGCTCGATTTTTAACGATCCAATAACTCCGAAACTCCGCTCGAAATCGTCGCGAGTCCGCGAACGGGCCACCGGGTTCGATTAGTTCAATCATAACTTGAGCAATCACGAGTTGCGGCCGGGAAGGACCTCTTCCTGCTTCGCCCCTTCTCGCTTGACGAGCGACCGAGGGTTGAAACTTGCGGAGATAAGGGTAGCTCCGCGGTCGATTCCTCCGCGGTTATCTCGAGTCGGTGAATCGGCCGGCCAGAACGTCGCCGAGGAATCGTGTTCTACGGGCACGAACGCTGACCCGTACGGACACTCCGGCGTTCACGAGCACGGGTTGATTAGGGGTGGTTAGGAATATTCGGTTAGGGGCTGTTATTTCCTCGGTGATACTCGGAGGTTGATTCTCTGCGACGGAATCCTTCCTAAGTAACGATCGAATCTTCGGAATTCCGATACCCCGCTGGCACTGAGGATTCAGACACCCGGTATATACAGGGTGGAAATTATATAGCGTCACAGTCGAATATCTCCGAAAATATTGATTATACGCAGAAATGTTTCAGACGAAAGTTGTTCGATACCGAGGGGACATCACGTGGAACTTTTATCTTTCCTGGACACTCCAAGGTGAGGTGAAGGTCATCTTACTTTTTTTAACCCTTTGCACTCCGTTGGCTCTGCTATGGAAATCGACTGGTATGGAAATCGAATCGGAAATAACACAAATCCAAAGTAAAATTCACAAAATCGAATTCCTTATTCTCTTCCGTAAGTTAGAAATTTTGTTTTAATCGATGCTCAAAAATATATCAATATAACCACCAACGCTCGCGTTTTTAGTAGCTGAAATTTAGCCGGCGTTCAATGCGTTAACACTAAAACTACCGGACGGGTCAAAATGATTCCTGATTCCTTCTTGCAGATGTTAAAAAGATAACAAATGCTCTTCTGAGAAATTATTAAAGAAATTAGCAACGCGCGAACTGAATTCTAAATCAAGTTCCAATGGATACTCTCGTAATTCCTACACACAAATTTCAAACCGTCAACCTATCTACTCGGTTTCAGTGTTAACCTCATTATAACACCCCATTCCTCAAAACCACAAACTCCTAAACCCCTGAAACCAAACAAAGAGTTTCCCCATCACAAGATGTCCAGCTCCCAGCGTCCAACCATATCAGAGACCAACGACCCAGCAAAAATCCGAGGCGAGACGAAAACCGATCAATTACACGCGCATTCCTGAAGCCAGCCATCAAGCAGCAGATGGCCACCAGAAGAAAGGTTAGAGTCCGTCATCCGCAGCTCCGGTTCCGTTGGAACTAATAATAATTTCATTCTCAATTTCCCCGGGGGCCGATCAAAGCGATCGGCCCGCCAGCGACGAGCGAGGAGGACTCTCGCTTTGTCCCGGCGAGTCGTAATCCTGTGCATTTAATTGCGCCCCGACCGAAGGATTCTTTATCCGGCTCAATTACCAGGCGCAGCGGCTGTCCAATTACCCGTTACAACGTTTCGGAGCATCCGGAAGCTACGCGCGCGCGCTGGTCTTGTTAAGGCGAGTCGAGAGTTCCTCCAAGTGGCCCTCTTCCTAGGGAGATAACGGTCGATAAGAAAGGAATAAAAATAATCGGCGTGCAGCCGCCTCCGCGTTTCCCAGCGCCTGGTGTTTCGTTGCCCTCCCGGCGTTCGGCGATCCCGGAATTTTTAATCTATCCGCCGGCTCCGTGTTCCGGCGCATAAATAATTGGGAGCCTCCTTCCAGGCTCATTTTCATGCGAATAAAAATCGTCCGTATCCCCTTTCAATGCGCAAGGGTTCTATGGGTTCTCAATGGACGCTGCCGCGGGATAATGGAGACGCCTCGAGCTAGCCAGCTCTGCGTCGCGTTGCGTTATTCATCGGCCGATGCGTCGCGGGACTTAGCTTTCGGTTTTCTTGTGTAAATCGCGGACTACGTTTAGGGAGCGGCTCCGTTCGGGACTTCGGCGAGAGGTGGACGGAGGGTGGGAAGCTTCGTAGATACCGTGGAATTCTGGTTCTCTTTTGCTGATGGGCTTCTTGCGAGATTCGTGGCGGTTTCTCGTGTTTCGTCGTTGGGATCCTTGTGAAGCTGTTGGTTTGTAGATTGGTTATTTGATTTTATGGATTAGGTAGAGAAGTGTACTCTGGGTTTAGAGGTCGTTGGAAATCGGAGGTTGGACTGGTGATAATTTGGGGTTTGAGATTGCTTGAGTTGATCTTTTGTTTTGCGTTTGTGGTAAGAGTTACTGGGTTAGATTAGAGATTACTCGTGAAGAGGTGTTGTCTGTTATTGAGCATTTAGGCAGAATGTTGCGTCGACGCGTATTTGTAAGAAAGTGTATTGAAACCATGAAAACAGTGAAACTAAATTCAACTAAGCTAGATTAATTACTTTTATAGAATATATGAATGAAGATGTAATCGTTGAATTGAGATTCACTCACGCCAGATCTAAGCGATCTTTGATTATTGTTAATAATGAAAGATAGAAACCAAATTTTTCGAGCGCCTTTAGCCGACAGTAGCCAAGAGGTTAAATATGGTTATAATATTATTTATTGATACGTTAACGCTAATGTTAAGTTTAACCCCTTGCCCTATGATTTCTTTCTCAACTCTGATCGATACGGCTACTTCGTCATTAATAATTTCTTAGAAAAAGAGAAAAATTCTAAGCATATGTTTACGTCCTTTTAAGTATAATAATTGATTACAGAGGAATAATGTTTACTTCGAATTCGAATGCACTGAGTAATACATATATTTGTTGAATCACGTTGAAAATCTTCACGAGTCTCACTCGTTGTAGGACAAGGGGTTAACGTTCCATGGATAGACTGTTTCAAAAGTCTTCGTCTAAACGAAATGGAAGTGTTGCTGTAAGGAAAATGGTATTCTAGGTCGGTTGCACACGTTTGTCAGTCAGGGAGCTATCAAAGTCTCTGGTCGTCGTCCGAAAGTCAAACAGGAGAGCCGTACTTGTTGCTGGAATCGACGAGGGCGGATCGGCGACAGTGTTTGGCGACGGTGGCTGCCAAGAAACACAACGGCAAGACGAGGAACGCTGTTCGGACAGCCTGCGAACCGTCGCGGAAGCGAACTTGTTGCTGAGTTTGGCAGCGGCTACTGGCAAGAAGTTACGCGGACGTTCGGTTAGCTGTTGCTCCCTTAAATTTACACCCCGCCGGCTGTAACTCAACCGCGCGCACTGGAAATTCGTCCCTGGACGAGAAATTGCGCTCGTCGCCCGTGGAATTCCGATGAATCTCCACCGTACCCGTGTTTATTGCCTTCGCAGGCTTACGCCGAAACTCCGTCTGCTCGACAATCTTTGCTTAAAAGGCACTGGATCGCAAGGTTCTCGGTTTTGCATTGATCCTGGGATATTGCTCAGGTTTATTTGAAATTTGGAGAACTTCCTTTGAGGATTGATCAAGTGAAACATGAAGAATAAGGTGTTTCAAAATAAAAAGCCACTGAATCGAAAGGTTCTCAATTCAGAATTGATCTTGGGATCTGCCTCAAATTTATTTGGAATTTGGAAAACTTCCTTCGAGGATTAATCAAACGAAATGTGAAGAATAAGGTGTTTGAAACTAAAAAGCCATTGGATCTCAAGGTTCTGAATTCAGCATTCATTCTGGGATCTTGCTTGAATTTATTTGGAATTTGGAGAACTTCCTTCGAGGATTAATCAAACGAAAAGTGAAGAATAAGGTGTTTGAAACTAAAAAGCCACTGGATCTCAAGGTTCTGAATTCAGCATTCATTCTGGGATCTTGCTTGAATTTATTTGGAATTTGGAGAACTTCCTTCGAGGATTAATCAAACGAAATGTGAAGAATAAGGTGTTTCAAAATAAAAAGCCACTAAATCGCAAGATTCTCGGTTTACTATTGATCCTGGAATGTGCTTCAAATTTATTTGGAATTTGGAGAACTTCCTTCGAGGATTAATCAAACGAAATGTGAAGAATAAGGAGTTCCAAAGTAAAAACTTCAAGACTTATTGAATCGAAATTATCTAGAACAACTTAAAGTAGAACTCGCAGTCAAATCACAATAATTCTCCTAAGGACAATCCAATGAAAATGACATCGTTGCATCCACACAATGAAAAAGTTCCGCGAAAACAAACTAAATCTCACCCCTCACTCAGTGAAACTTACAAACCGAAATAAATTAAACCGTCCGCTAATAAAAAATCGCCCCATTAATCTTCCCCGGAGTATTATAGACAGCGCCACGTTTCTCTCTCCGCGAATAATCCGACGGTTTGCATTACACGGCCTAATAAATCCCTCGCGCCGGCCGCAACAAACGGATTCCCAGGCCGGCCGACGCACAATCGCGCAACAAGAATAAAACAAAAAAAGAAGGACGCGTAAGCCCGCGCGTTTCCCGATCCGCGGATTTCATTCTTCCCGGCAGCTTTCCCGTCCCCGTTCGCCATTCCCGGCGATCGATGCCTCGATTCTGTCTCCGCCGGTTTCCACGAGATGCGGGAACAATGCCGCGCGCGAGAAAAGAAGAGAAAGAGAGATACAGAGAGAGAGGAGGAGGAGGAGGAATGGAAGAAACCGGTGGAAATTAAGGGGACGCGCAAACGCGACTTAACCGGAAGAGAAATCAGCCGCGGAACGAGTCCCGTCGAATACTCTGTAATATGTAAACCGGAGGAACGAGAGGCAAAAAGCTGGAGGAAAAGGAACAATCGTTTCTGTCGAGTCCCTTTGCGGATACTCCCTCGCTTCTGATGATTTTCAAACATCGGAACGTTGCTGGGAAAATAATGGACGGAATCTGGGAGGATCCTCTGAAGAAATGGAGAGGAAGCGGCTGTGACGAGAGGACGTCGGATTTATTTTAACGTCTCGCGATTAACGTACTGTTAATGTTTTCCGCACTGGTTGGGAGAAATATCGATTTGATGTGGAGGCTTAGCTGTGGAATTTTGATAATTAGCAGAGTATTGAGAAAAATATTCGATTCTATTATAGATGTTAACCCTTTGCGGACGAAGATTCTTTATAGTATACGAAACCTAATGCAGATCCTGTTAAATTACACATCGAATGCTTAATCCTTTGCACTCGCATGTTTTTCACTAGAAATATTGAACAGTTTCCAATGAGTTACAGATGATATTCTTTAAGACGAATTCAACGAGGGAACGTACATAAATTAAGAAGCAAAGTTACTATTTCAATATTTCAAATATTCATGGATTGTAAGAAGCTTAATATTATATGTAAGACTTTATGATTCTGGTGTATCAAATTGTATGGTGACTGAGAGTCGCCTCTCGAGTCATCAGAAAATAATGAACATTTGTCAAGAAAAATATTCTCGAGTGCAAAGGGTTAAAACAGGTGGAGGTTGCAATAAAACAGAATGTCGAGTCTGACTCGACATAGGACTGCTAAGGGTTAAAGTCGTTTTGACCTCTACGGTTCGCGAGAATTTTAATACGAAAAAGTTACCACACGGTCGCGAGGAAATTCGCGGTAGGCAATGCGTCAGGCAGCCAGACGCGACGGCGAGAGAGACTGATGCAGGGTACGTGCGAGTCGAGTTAGCTCCGCGAGACGGCAAAAATATTTGGCTGATGGCGCGGGGTTGGAGGGCGGTTGAAGGGTCGTTGAATTTTAGATGGCGAGATGTCGGAGCGGGCTGATTCGGGCCCGATAACAGGAATTGGATGGCCGGGGTAATAGTGTGAAGGGGGCTTTCTTGTACGGATACTTTCGGGGTGGGAATTTGTAGCTTGTGGTAGTCGCGATTGCGGAATCTATGGGGTGAAGTCTTCCGTTGCGAGGTATTTAGAAAATATGTCTTTACGTAATCAGTCTTATATAATTTAATACGTTCGTTTCATATAAGAATTTAATGCATTAATTTAGTATATTTACTGTATTTATTACTGAATTATTAAATTATTATTATTACTACTACTGAATTATTAGACACATTATTTGGAATAACCGCTTATCAGTATCACTGTTCCAATAGGAAAGAAAGGTCATAAGAATCTACATTGTTAATAGAAATGAAAGATTTTCTTATTACTTGCTAACGCGATAAACTTGCATTAATTAACTACATTCACTATATTTGATAATTCAGTAATACAATATCTAACCTCCTTTCATCAGTATCATTGTTCAAATAAAGAAAAATCAAAAGAACCCACATTACCAATACAAACGAAACTAGCCTATTGCTAACGTGATAAACCTACTAAATCTAACAATTCAGTAATACAATATCTAACTTCCTTTCCTCATATCATCGTTCAAATGAGGAAAAATCAAAAGAACCCACATTACCAATACCAATAAAACTAGCCCATTGCTAACGCGATAAACTCTGAAACGCTTCGAACGCCTTCGAAGCCGCAGCTCTCACGGCTAAATCCTCGAATCCCCTAAAACCTCGGCGGAACAGCAGCTCGCCGAAGATCGCAAGAAAATCCAAGGTGAGGAACGGGAGGTGACGTAACAATTTGCTTAACGAAGCCGGTCGGCCGGCGTCGGTTAATCTTCGGACACGTAACGGCTCCCCGCTCTAGCCGGCTTAGTTATAGCCGTAGGCCAACAGGGGGTAGCCTAGGGAACAGGCATAGAGGATAGACCGCGGGGCTCGCACGTAAGTGTGTTGCGGGTCGAGGGCGAGCCTCGGCGACAGGTTGATTTATTAGGCTCGGACCTGCCACGCGATAATATCAGCAAGGATCGCGAGTTGTTTTTGGGCTGCGCGCGATATCTGTTACAGTCGGAAGGCAGGCAGGCAGGCCGCCCCCTGCGGATCCCGGGCCTGACCTTTCGCGCACGCAGCGCTGCACGCACCCACGAGCTGAGTCCCTGGGATCGATCCCCTCGTCCCAGTAATTCCGTTCCGGCGTCCTCGATTAAATTCCCGCGATATTTCGGCCCTCGATCCGCCCGAGAACGGTCTTCGGGCTGCGACACAACCGGCTGGAAAGGTTAATTATCAACGGGATGCTCCGAGGGTTCAACGGGAGACGGTTGACGCGCGAGGGAATTGTTTCTTCTTTAACCCCTTGTACTATGATCTTGAGCGACTGATAAATCTACGTTGTTATTGATAATTTAGTAAATAGAGAATTCGTTATTTTGTTTATTTTAGTTTTCTCTGGTATTTAGTATTTCTTTAGTTATTTTAAAATTCTTTAGTATTTAGTATTTCTTTAGTTATTTTAATATTCTTTAGTATTTAGTATTTCTTTAGTACTTCTTTAGTTATTTTAATATTCTTTAGTATTTAGTATTTCTTTAGTATTTCTTAAGTATTTTAATACTGTATATCAACTCTACCACCGGTGATACATATGTGAACGCGTTAACGGCGATTTTTTGGTCAAATTCGGTTGTTCGGTGTTTATTATTGATAGTTATTTTTTGACAATTTCCCAGCGTTAATGAGGTCAACTAAAAATTATGACGCTTGAGAATAAGATCACAATATAGAATTCACAGTATAGGTCTATGGGATTTTTTGAAAGAAATTTGAAAATACCGTGGAACGACTGTTGTTCACTGATAATCAACTGAAGTATTCCCAACTGACACAGTTCCGTGTGACCAGTCGCAAATGTGTCAACGCGGACCCGGTGCACTCGTAAACGCGAAGGTAACGGCGGCGACAAGTGGAAAATGATAAAAATATAACGCTAAAGCGGCGCCGGTGGCCAGTTACAGGACTCGTAACGTGCGGACTGCTTCTACAAAATGGCGGAGCGTCGTCGGAGTCAAACGGGCGTCGTTCGACTCGCTGGAAGCATTAACAGGAATGACAGGGGAACGCGAATATCAGCGGAAAAATGTCGCGCGAATTTCTAGTTAAAGCGGATCGATGGAACCTGGAAAATTGTCTCGGCGCTCCGCGCGTTCCTCGTCGGTTCGAGTCGATCCGAAGGGAAATTCGAACGGAAACGCTGCCGGATCGCGGGATACTTCGCCTTTCACCTTTACACTTTGTCCTGTGTACTCGAATATTTTACCAGGGAAATGTCTAAAATAATGAGAACCGTGCAACGATGATTTTTTAATGGAAACTCGCGTGAAAATAAACGAATCTTCCTTATGAGGAAACTTGAATTTATTTCGTAAGAGAAAGGGATGTTGATCGATTGGTTGTTAACCCTTTGAACTCTGTAGGCTCCAATATTGCACATTAATATTAAATATTTTATTGAATCTTAACACTAGAACTACCGAGCATTTAATACGATTAATATGCAATTCCTATAACAATTGTAACAATAGATTATTTTCAGTTTCTTCAGACATTCATTATAGTACTCAAATGAAGCTATTTGTTTTCAAAAACATTTCGAATATTCAATGCTTCGAAGATATCAATAATTGCTAAACAAAAAAATCGAATCATTTTGACTGGTATAGTAGTGTTGAAGAAACTACCCTAAAATTATTCGATTTTCCACGCATCCAAATTTCGCACTGAAAAGGAAAATAAAAGATCGAAGAAATGATGCATTTCTAATTTTCACTAGGAATACCATAAAAATTATCAGTTGCTGATAGATTACAAAAAACCTGGAGTGCCAAGGGTTAAATATTTGATCGGTAGATCGTCCTGCGAGTACGAATTTCCGAAAACTAATTTACTCAACCTGGCAGCAAATAGAATTCCGTTGATCGTGGAGTTCCATTAGTGTTGGTACCTCTCAACGTTTTTACCATATTGTTGGGATTCGTTGAATATTTGTAGAAACTACAGATCCCTGAGGAATAATAATAAAGTAAGAATATTGAACGCAACGTTATAAGTCTCTGAAAGTTTCCGAGAATTCGAGCTGAGAATTAATTTCCAATGAAACGTTGCTCGTTTCTCCGGCTGCCGATTCGATCGAGAAATATCGAGCAAACGAAATCAGGTCGAAACTTTTGAACGATCCGGTAGTTTCACTTTTCCCGGGGGTTTCTTCGTTTCCCAGGGACGTCGCTCCGCTTTCTGGAGCCGCTCGCCGATATTCAGATCGCCGGCCGCGAAATCTATAAATTATGAATTATGCGCCTCGCATCGGAAAACTGTCGGCCCGGACTGTATATTATTCTCGACGAGACGCGGCCGCGGGCTCAATGGATCCGCAAATATTATCTCGAAGCCCGGCCGGCTCATGGTACATTTATTTTTATTGCCAGAAAACTCAGCCGAGATTCCGCGCGAACGTGTTTAACGCACGATGTCGCTCTGTAAGTTCGTAACTCGTTACAGTGTCAGTCACCGTTATATTACAACGTAAATATTCTCAGTGATCCATCTGCCAAAGTAAATTCGAAATAGTTCAGAGTTTGCGGTACAGTAATTAACCGGTTAAGTGTGTTTGACGACTATAACCGTCATGGAGATGTGGCAGAATTTTGTGTCATGACGACTATAGACCAACTACGAACTCAATGGAACCGCAACATTATGAAATAAACAAATATCAATCTGGAAATTGAGAAATTAGAAAATAATATTTCCAAAGTCCAATATGCGTCGATTTCAACTTTTCAATTTTTTAACTTTTAAACTATTAAGGCTTTGAGGTTTTAAAGTTTTAAGGTTTTAACGTTTTAACGTTTACGTTCCGTGAACCTAGTGTTAAGATATCGGAAATTTAGATAAAACACATCAGGAAATTTTGGCAATTAGAATTAGAGTCAATCATCTACGAAATTAAATTCGGAAGAACTGAACGTTTGTGTGATACATTAAAATATTGTGAACTAAAAATTAAATACTAAATTCGAAGCTCGCGTTGCAATGTTGAACTCCGATATAAAATCAAATTTCATAATTATAATCATTAATAAACATTCTACTCCTTTGTTCCTCTGTTCCGCTATGAGCATATCCTCAGCGTAATTGATTCCGCAGTCGCGATTACACGCGTTTCCGGCGGGGAGGATTTTATTAGCGGAAGTACTTCCGTAAAAGCGATTTCCCTCTTTCCATCTCGTATTTTTCAATTCTATGTTCGAGTGGAACGGCCGGGGATACAAAGCGAAGGTTTAGAAAGACAATGCAACAGTCGGGGAACGGATCAAAGGCTTCGATGGAACGGAACGGAAAGGAGAACGAATTGTTCTTGATTTTTTTTCCTATCCCCGGTAAAAGGGGTGGGAAGGAATACTGGAAAAGCTTCGAATAATTTGACGCGCAACACTGGTACGCTCCCCGATCCGAATTTAGCGGTCCCCGGCTCATGAATTGGATTGACCCCATAAAATGTGGCTCCCCCCCCGCATTTACATACTTTTATCGGAATCTATTGCCCCGGCTGAATCGGTATCTTTTTTTTTTTCCTTATCCGGATACAACCCCCGCTCCGCTATTTTGCAAGGGATTTCGTCGAACGGAAGCGAAAGCATCTTACGTTTTGGCGGGGCGCATTGAATTAAGAATTTAAGAGCTGCGGCAAACGTAAAACAGATGAGCCACGGCGTATGCACGTACGCCGCGCGGAATAGAGAAAGTATTCTGTACCGAAATTCTCGGGAATGCATTCGCGTACGAACCTTCTGAATATATTATTCGTCATTGTACACTGTTTTACATACGTCCGCGGACGGAATGTATTTTTATGCTATCGGTTATATTAAATGCAAGCGATGGAATCTAGAATGAATGCGGATCGGAACGAGGACGAGTAGTGAATAGAAAGTGCAGTAAGCTTGCAATGTTTCTTGTTGTTTCACTATTACGTGATTCGGTGATTGTATGGGAATATTTTATTGGAAAGCTAATTGGGGAACACGATTTGAAGCTTTGGAATTTTGGAATTTTGGAACCTTAACCCCTTGCTGTACAATGACGAGTGAGACTCGTGATGAAGATTTCTAGACTAATTTGACAACAATCAATGTTGTTCATTATCCACGAATCAAAGCGCATAGCTATTTCGCTATTATCAATGTGTTGCCTTCAAATGAAACTTGCACTTGAAGTAGAATGGAAAATTTTGCTACTTTTCTTCTAAATTGGCGATAGTAAAATGTTACACGAGCTTAGTAGCGGAAATAAATTGTACGTCAAGGGGTTGAAGGGTTAAAACGTTGAAACGTTAGAATATTAAAACGCTGAAACGTTAAAACGTTAAAACGTTAAAACGTTAAAACTTTAAAACTTTAAAATTTTAAAACTTTAAAACTTTAAAACTTTAAAACGTTAAAACGTTAAAATCTTGAAACCTTGAAACCTTGATACGATAAAATCTTGAAACGTTAAAACGTTAAAACGTTATAACTTTAAACCGTTAAAACCTTAAAACCTTGAAACCTTGATACGTTAAAATCTTGAAACGCTAAAACGTTAGAACCTTAAAACCTTAAAACCTTAAAACTTTAGAACCTCAAAACCTTAATATTTTAAAAGTTAAAAAATTGAGAAGTATAAAAGTTGAAAAGTTGAAAAGTTAAAAAATTGGAAGGTATAAAAGTTTAAAAGTTTAAAAGTTGAAAACCTTAAAACCTTAAAACCTTAAAACTACAGAAGGTACTCCACACTTCAAAAGATCCACGGAACACCCAGTTCCACGACCCAACATAAACGCAAAATTCAAAAAAGAAACAATCAACCCCTATCTCACGAAAGACATCAGAAGCCTCCAGACTGTTGAAACACTGTTGAAGCAAATACTAGAAAATAGCTGCACCCAGGCGGTTCGCCGCATTGCTAAGTCGATTAAAAAGCCCGAAGTAACACGACTCGGTTGTTCTCCGAGCTGTTCCACCGCGGAATCGGCCATTGTTCCGAAGTAATTTGCATTTCATCAGTACACCGAATTAGTTTCCGCATATATTAGGCGTCCGTCCGATGGACACACGACACCGCGAGCGGAGACGTCGGCCAGGCCGCACGGACGACAACCCCTTCGCAGCCAACTTGGAATTACGACGTACCCCTAGCAAGATTAATTATCCGGCCGGTGAATTTATTTATCCCCCCTCCGCTATCGAGATTTTGCTCTCTCACGGATGATAAATCGCCGGCGTCACGTCGTTGACGGAATCTCCGCGCGGATGATTCCTTTCGAGCGCGTTTCCCTCGAACGGATCGCGATCTTAGAGACGTTACACCCCGTGCACACGGCCGAAAGAAGCGGCCAATGATATTCAAAGCGCCCCCAAAGACCGCCGAGCGACTATTGTTGACCAGCTACGTTTCGGAGTATTGTGACGAGGAGACGGTTATTAATTGAACCGACGTCTGACGAGGATGTTCTACGGAAGCACGAGCTGGAAGCGAGTGAAAGCTGGTGTTATCTCTGAAGAGGAATTCTGAAGTTCTTAGGAGACTTCGGAGTTCGAAGTCTTTTATTCTCCTTCTTAGTGTAAAATTTGGATGTGTGGAAAATCGAATAATTCTTAGTTTCTTCAAGATTCATTAAAATATTTAATATTATAACTGGTGCAGTATTATCTCTGAAGAGGAATTCTGAAGTTCTTGGGAAACCTCGGAGTTCGAAGTCTTTTATTCTCCTTCTTAGTGTAAAATTTGGATGTGTGGAAAATGGAATAATTTTTGGTTTCTTCAAGATTCATTAAAATATTTAATATTATAACTGGTGCAGTATTATCTCTGAAGAGGAATTCTGAAGTTCTTAGGAGAAGTTTTAAGATCGTCGGGTTTGAATATCGGAGCATTTTAGGGAGCGGGAAATGTAATAAGTGGAAAGCTTCGGAGCTTGAAATTTCGGGAAATTACGGAATTTCGGGATTCGGGGAGCCGTGGAAGCGAGTATTTGGGGATTTGGGAAGTTGAAGGTCTGGGCGCTTGGGTGTGGAGATTTGGCGATGTGCGAATTCGAAGATTTGAAAATTTGAAAATTTGAAAACTTGGATATTTGAAGGCTTAGAAATTTGGATAGTTGAAAGCTTGAAGATTTGGAAATTTGGATATTTGAAGGCTAGAAAATTTGGAAATTTGGATATTTGAAGGCTTGAAAATTTGGAAATTTGAAAACTTGGATATTTGAAGGCTTGAAAATTTGAAACTTTAGATATTTGAAAGCTTGAAAATTTGGAAATTTGAAAATTTGGATGTTTGAAGGCTTGAAAATTTAAAAATTTGAAAACTTGGATATTTGAAGGCTTGGAAATTAAAAAATTTGAAGACTCTACAATTCAACTCTTCGAATACTCAAACAAAAACTCATGCTTCATCAAAATATCCAAAAACCCAAAAATCTGGAAAACAATGATTCCAAAAATCGAACGATCCTACTCCCAACTGCAACCCCTAAAACCTTCAAAGCTCCAAACCGAAGAAATCGGAAACCTCGTAGCGTCAAACAACAGTCGAGTAGAAAAATTTCGATCCTGGAAAACCGGGACAACGGTACGCCGATAAACGCGGAGGAGTTGAAGTCGACAGCAATTAGAAAGACGAGGCGTAGTTTCAGTGTTAACAAAACTCTATCGGCCGTTGAATTGCTCGCTCGTTAAACGTCGCTCGTAATAATAACCGTCGAAAAACGGGTCTCTAATAAACCGCTCAAGGAACACTCGAAACGTGATTAAAGTGCAGTTGACGTTTCGCCGGGTCTTGCACCTGTAGCTCCGCTCTGTTTCCGGCGGCGGGGGGATAGGAGGAATTCGTCTCCAGCCCCGGAACCTCCCTTAAATGCACGGAATTAACGCGACCCTCTCGGTACACAATCCTCGAAAACTTCAGTCGACCGATGTTCGACAATTCCTTATGCAGCCCGTCTACGACCCCATGAAATCCGTAATGCAATTACGTGAAACGTTTCGGTCGCCGTGAACATTCTTTTTCCCTGTGATTGCTTCGATGAACGAGGGAGAAATATAGTTCGCTTAATCAGAAGCTTTTCCGCACCGGCGACGGTCTATCCTTTTTTCCCCTCTTATACCCGGAGGTTTTTGTTCGTTTCACCTGTGAAGCCGATGTAGTGCATTTATATTACAAAGTATTGCATTACAGAGTAAAGTTCAAAATAGAATATTTCGATAAAATTAGTATTGCATTACAAAGTAAAGTTCAAAATAGAATATTTCAATAAAATTAGTATTGCATTACAAAGTGAAGTTCAAAATGGAATATTTCAATAAAATTAGTATTGCATTACAAAATAAAGTTCAAAATAGAATATTTCAATAAAATTAGTTGCCCCTAGTTAACCCTCTGTAGTTAACCCTCTGAACTCGAGAGGCGACTCTCTGTTACCATTTGATTCGATATAATAAAATTACAAAGTGTTACATATAATATTAAGTTTCAATATGTGAAACTTTTATATGAAATAGCTTTGTTTCTTAATTTACGTATGATTTCTGATAACTTCGCCTCTCTTCAGACAGTGTCGAATATTTATATTGGAAAGCTTTCGAGAGCAAAGGGTTAATGGATCACGAGAAAATTACTTTAACCCTTTGTGGACGAAGATTCTTTGAAATGTAGCAAACCTTCAACAGATAAAGCTAAATTCATCAATTGTATAATTGATCAAACAAAAGAAAACTGCGTGGTTCTCTTGCTATTCGAGTAATTGAATCATTGCTTAGTTACTTAGTCTTCGAAATATGAAAATTTAATCTCACCGGAATGTCGACATTCATCGTCACGATACTGATATTACTAAACTTCCAATTTGAACATGATATTCATTTTTATATCATCTTTAATTAACTTAAATTCTCTCTGGTCGTTGAAATCTATTCGCAACTTTTACCTTGCACTTTTTCACTTTATTCCCCTCAGCTCTAATAAAAATTCGCGTTAAGCTAAAGAACGATGAACCAGAGCAGACCGGGGGAAATATGGAAGGTTATAAAACGTCACATTTATTTTTCCAGCCAGATGAATTCTGGCCGGGTGTACGACACGCGAAATAAAATGATCGCGATTAAAATTCACCGTCGGAGGGACAGAAGCGGCTGGTAAGTCGAGGAAATTAACGTCGACCGGAGCCCGCGTAACTTTCGCCGAAAGTTTATCCCGGCCGGTGGATGTTTGACAATTCGTTACGTAAACGACGATCCCCCGTAGATTCCCACGACCGATTTCGTCTGGAATATCATTTCCATAATTTCCAGCGGCGGCTATGAAACGTCGCGCGGCCGGAACGTGATCGAGGCATTACCGTCGAACTTTACGTAACGTAGATCCTTCTCATTTTTTTCCTTCCCTCTATCTTTTCCTCTGTGTTCGTTTCCACCACTTTATTCTTTTGTTCCTTCTTCTCTTTTTGACAAATGGACCGACGCTTCTTAACTTTAATAACTTAACTTATAATATTGATGTATAACATGATGCAATACGGAGCTGGTGATTTTCGATTAAATTTAGAATCAGATTCCAGAGACATTGAATTTTGAAGTTTGTTGTGTGTGCAGCAAAAGCAAATTATATTGAATTTGATTAGATTAGGTTCTGGTATTTCAAACTGTATTTTATTAACATTCCTTTGGAACTGATGATATTCAGTAACGTATAACGAATGGTTAAATATTCCTGAATACTCTACTAATTTATCGTCTGAATTTCAGGTTTATTGATCGCAAAGTGTTTTCTGTTTCTCGATCGCAGGTCCTTGGGTATCTAGGATGGCCGCGTTAGGATCCGCGCCGGTATCGGCCGTAAAATATTAAAACGAACCAGCTGGCAGCCTGTCAAGAATCTGAAACGGAACTCTCATCGCGCGGCATTACGTCAAACGGTGCACCAAAGTCGGGCAACAAAAGCCTTTTGTCGCTGGGTACAGATGTTGCGACGCGAAGACGTCTTGTTAAAGATACCGTTCGATCGATCAACGGAAAGATGGCGTTATATCAGCTTCCACTAGCAATCAGCATCCTCGAGAGTAATCGATAGAGTAGAATTCCATTTATTCGAACCAGATTTATCTCAGTGAAACTTAAGTATCAGTTTCCATTAATTTTCCAAGTATTCATTTCTTCCAAGATTGAGTTGTACTATAAATAATAAAACACGTTCGATCCTGATATCTTTCTTATTCAAATCAATTTGGAAGACTTCGTTAAGTGACTGTTTTTACCAATTGTTTCATTAAATTCATATTTCTTGAGTTTTCGTTATTTCGAGCTTTCAAATTACTTCACAATAGTTATAATTTATATAGTTATAATAGTAGATTTTTCTTTATTTCATTTTCTATGAACATCTTCAGTTCATTCACTAGTAGGAATTCATATAAATGGAATTCTTCTGGAACTGTAGATCGAACGAAGATTTTCTTCGACACGAGAAACGTAGAAAACTTCGTTCGACTTCCTTTGACATCTATCGTCATGTCCTTCTCTCCGATTTTGTAATTCCAATCTTTTCCACTATATTTAGCGGAGAGAGAGACCTGTGCCGCAGAAGTTTTCAACGGCGAGATCCATTCAGCAACGGGTAATTTTAATTCTGGCGAGTTTGTTTTTCTTGGAGGGTGAATCGAGTTTTATCAATTTCTTGCAGCTCGTCATTTGTTTAGAATCAATATTATGTGACAACGTTTCGGTTCTTGTTTAATGGATTTTTTGTTTGAGTATACTAGTTATTTTCCTTCTTTTTCCGTGACTGTCTTATTGCTAGATATAGTTGTGAACAACATTCAAATATGAATTCAAATTTTTAAACAGCATTCAAATACGAATTCAAATTTTTAACCCTTGTAGCAGTCCTATGTCAAGTCAGACTCGACATTCTATTTTATTGTAAACACCTCTACCTGTTTCAACAATTTTTTCTATATTTATTTATATAGTATCACAATTGTACCATTTAAAGGTAACATCTCAGACTCCCAAATATTCTTGAATAAATAAATAGACCGTCATATATTAAGCTGCCACTGAATGAACCAACGTCGACGTGAACCTCAAAGTGAGAAACCAAGAAACTTCGGAAAGGGTTAAAACAGCATTCAAATTTAATTGAAAAATACTTTTTAATTTACAAATATAGAATTCAAAGCCACGATCTCAAGGAACTCAACAAATTCGAAGGAAAAAACGAGAAACAAATATTCCCTGGGCTCGAACCGAGATCCTGTAGATTAGAAATCGAACTCCCTACCGACTCCACCAAACATACTTTACAGCTTCACTCCTCTATTTCTAATATACATACAAAAATTTCGATTCTACGAGCCTCCTAACTTCACCCAATAAATACAGCTGTCTCCCTGAATAATTCCCCGAGCTACTAACACACAGGAATCCTTCGCTTCCGCGACGATACACACTTCTCTTCGAAAAACCGTATTCCGCGAGTCTCCAAGAATCTCGCGGCCGGTTCGACAGTACGAATTAATTGAATCACTTAAGGTAATTCGTACCGGCAACTTTTTCGCAGGGGCCCGCATGAAATTCAAAGTTGCCACGGGGATTCCGGGAACGTCCGAGCCTGCTAGCGGAGATTAAGAGACTGACTGGATGGCATTAACTTCGCGGAGGGATATCAAGTTCGGCGCGCATTAGGCAAAGAGCATTAACGGAAAAGAATATGAAATTAAATTTCATCCCGCCGGATAAGGATCTGCGAAACGAAGAGCTGGAGAATCTATCGACTTCCGTCTACGCGAAAAATCGACAGAGATACGCGAAATAAACTTTCTCCAAACGGAAACGTGTAAAACAGAATTTTTTTCATGTTTCAGGGTAAAATTCGAAAAGTTGAGCACAGCAGTTATCGAACTACTAACGAGGCATCGAATAAAAAATATTCTACATTTTTCGCTTAGTTTCTCATGCAGAAATAATCTATACTGTCTACGTTAAATATATTTAATCGGTGTAACTGGGAAAAATTGTTTCTCGTTCTTTGTTCATTTTTTTGCAGTTAGAATTATGTAGATGAACTGTCTATGGATGTTTGTAACTGTAATTAATTATATGCTCGATTGAACCATCAGTGACACCTTGTAGATCGAGACAAGTTAATATAATTCCGTATTGCCCGAAGGACTATCGCGTTACCAAGTTTTCCTCGGCCTCGTGCCGCGGGACCCAGCAATTAATTCAAGAATGCCACGGCAAATTAATCCTCGTTATCGCTCGAAGACGATCTCTATCGCGGCTGACGTAAGCATCCGCGTTTTATTGTTCACCGCCGGTAGGATCACGGGTAGGCTGACCCGAATGATCTATCCGTGCGCTCGCGACCTTCACCCGCGGGAGCGTGTTCTCCGTTGCAAGATTGTTGCTTGAACAGATTCTTATTACACGGAGATGGCGAGTTGGTTGGCTAGTACGCACTAGTAGAGCTTATGTGTTTACGAGATAATGGGATGGTTACTAGAAATGCTTCAGATTTAGTATGATAAGATTCATTAGATTTAGAGAATTATGGATATTGAATCTCACGCCAGTGTTATTCTTTATAGTTGCTATATAATTTATCGGTGCAACTGATGTTACTATTAATTGCTATTAATTGGAATTTCAGTTATTAGTTACTATTGGTTGTGATTTCAATTAGTAGTAGTTGTATTTTCAGTTATTATTAGTTATTATTTGTTGTGATTTTAATTAGTAGTAGTTGCAATTTCAATTACTAGATAGTATTGGTTGCGATTTCAATTAGTAGTAGTTGCAATTTCAATTACTACTAATTACTATCGGTTACGATTTCAATTAGTAGTAGTTGCAATTTCAATTACTAGATACTATTGATTACGATTTCAACTAGTAATAATTGCAATTTCAATTATTATTAGTTATTATATGTTATGATTTCAATGGTTAGCTATAATGTCAATCATTACTAGTTACCACCATTTACTACACAACATTACAATTACTGTTACAATAACGAATAACGATCAGTTACAATCAAAACGGTGGTGTCACTGTTGCCGTAACCATGCAATCGGCCATCACATCTGACCTATTCCCTTGCCCCTATTTTTTCAGCTCGGCGACAGTCGATCAACTTTTCATCTCCTTATAATACGTCCTTCCTTCTTCTCTTCCTTCCTTTCAGCGCTGCTAGAACACTACTGACCTGGATATTATACGCGATCTCTGTTTTCTCTCTTTTTATCTGTTTCCGACTCCGATCGACGGAATAATTTCAATGTCACGCGGGAGAACGAGATTCGCGCGCGAATATTATGCAACGGAACGATGGACGAGCGATCGGAGGCGACGCCGGGAGAAACCGGGGCCGCCGAAGGCTGGCGAAAGAGTTAATTGACCGATGCGATACGCTAATTGGGAAGATTCTGGCGCAACGTTGTTGCGCAAAGCCAGCTGATCGTTCAGGAGGATCTCCTCGTTGTGTAACTAATATGCGCGTTCCTGGATTTCGTGTTTGACCGGCGTTTAACGATGGAATGGACGATTCGAACGATCGCGGGGAGGTCAGCTCGTCCGCCATATTGATCCTAACCTCTACAAGACATTCTCAGCTTCTCGTGAAGAAAACTCGCAATAAATTCACTAAAATCAAACAGAACCGTAAAACTAGAAATCTGTAAATGTTCGAGTCACATTCTTAACAAGCTTTGGAGATAAAATATACATGCCGAATAATTCAGAAAATCCTGGATTCATATCTCATCCTTTACACGGTTATCCATACATCATTCTCGTTCCATTCGTTTTGAAATATAGAAAATCGTCCTTGAATCGTGTCGAAACACAGAAAATCAGAGCATCTGTTTTCCTGTTAACTGAAAATCATTCTCGCTGAGTGTACTCTTGCCAAGTTTCTCCTACAAAAGAGTGCAACTGGAATACTACCGAAAGAGGGAGGACACTATCGACGATATCCTTTCGATCTAAATCTCCTCAATTCCGAAACTATCCTTGAAAAACAAAGGTAACCGCTAAAAATAGAGCCGATCGAATAAAAAGAGTCCCCGCGAGCGGGACATTAAATTCTTCGCCGTGCATCTATTACTCAACATTCAACGACGAGGGGTGGGCGAGGGGAGGGGGCGGAAGGAGCAATAAAAAATAGCGAGTTATTTGTCGTTGTCGGCTAATGCACGACTGCGACAATGGGAACGCTGTCGGCGGAGCCCTGGGCGAAAGGTATGCGCATAATTCGCATAATAAAACGCGGCGGACGTGTTAACAGGTTCAAATTCACGGAAGAGAATGGACGTCTTCCGGAAGCCGCGTCGGGAGAAAGAACGTTTTTCTATGGTGGGGCGGCCTTGGAGCCGACGGCAAAAATCGGGAGCCTTGTCCCGGTAAACGATAACTGCGAGCTGATAAAGTTGCGGTTCTACTGGATGCGTATTGCTACGAGCTGCCACTGGCGGTACTCGATACGACGAGGAAATCAATTATGCATGTTTCTGATGGTGTGTTTTTATTGGGTGGAAGAATAGAGTAATAGGAGTCTATGGAAAAGTATAGGCAAGTGAGAAGTGAGAACTGTAGGAAATTATGGAGAATTGTGGAGAATTATCGAGAAGTATAGAGAAGTATAGAGAACTATAAGGAAGTGTAGAGAAGTATAGAGAACTATAGAGAAATATAGGGTATAGAGAAATATAGGGAACTATAGAGAAATATAGAAAACTATAGGGAACTATAGATGACTATAGAGAACTATAGAGAACTATGGACAATTATAGAGAACTGTGGAGAATTATGGATAACTATAGAGAACTATCGAGAACTATAGAGAACTATAGAGAATTATAGAGAACTATAGATAACTATAGAGAACTATAGAGAACTATAGAGAACTATAGAGAACTATAGAGAACTATAGAGAATTATAGAAAAGCATAGAAAACTACAGAGAACTATAGACAACTATGGAAAATTATAGAAAAGTATAGAAAACTACAGATGACTATAGAGACCTATGTAAAACTCCAAAGAACTATAGAAACCCCTAGAGTACTACAGAGAACTACAGAAAACTACAAAGAACTATAAAAAAATCTCCAAAACCATATGAACACATCTACATTTCATTTGCATTCAATACAGTTTTATTTACCTTACATCTACTACTTCCCAGAATATAATTTCCTTTCTATTCATCACATATTACACAGCGATATTCAAATATTTCTTCATTACAACGTCAGTTCGTTTGAATAGGCGACCAGCGTAACCACAAGCTAACGCGTTCGCCAACCGGCAGACGACACGTTCGAACGACGACGATTCCACGAGCACGGATTCCTCTGATATCCGTGCCAAGGATATCGCAAGAGACGCGCGGTTCCTCCGTGAAGGCGAGGATAACGGGAGCCCATTGTCGCGGGTACTTAGAAACACTCGGCGCATACAGCCGCACGGGAGTTTTACTCTAGAGAGCTTATACTCTCCAGCTCTTTCGATCCGATATTTCCTGAAAGTGGTTCCTTGGAAGCGATTCTGTTCGATGTATCAGGCCCTAAAGAGGATCTACGAGCATCTCGATTGTTGTTCAATTTGGAAGAAGAGATTGTCAATGGAGGATAATGCTTTTGTTTTAGTCCCTCAACGAAATTTCAAGATTGCCGATTTCTACGCGACGAGATGCCATTTTTGTGTCAACGTAGGTTTCCTGTTGGTTTTCGGAAATTTGAGAACTAAGATCATTTCGCTTAATTTTGGACATTTTCGTAGTGTTTCGATGTATGTTGTGACACTGCGAATTAAGTTTGATGAATATTTGAACGTAGAAAGCAATATAGCACTTCGAAGATAAATGCGAGCTATCGAACATGTTTCAGCACAGTTGCTGCATTCGTAGATTGATTTAATCGTGGTTCAATTTCATCGTTGTCTAATAATAACTCCTCTGTACTATGGATTGGTAAAAAGTATCAAACAAAGTGTCGACGTTCTCGTTTCGCTTCGAATCTCAAAGCAAGTTCTTTTACGATACCATTATCTAAAAACCTGTCCATGGAACCGATGCGCAAAAACCTTCGGTTTAATGTCTAATTTATGTGTCTCGCAGTGACGTTCAAGATGATAGGGAAAAACTACTTGTATAAAGAGAGAAACTATTAAGACATAAATAGTACGTCTATTAACATTGCTGTTATTCGTCATTCTATCTTCGTTCGATTTCGAGAATCAGTAACTTCCGTTTCATCCAATCACAAGTAATGAATAATGGATAACGAATAACTAGCTAATCGACTGTCGTGAATTTCAATTCGTGTGACGGTTATCTACCTTAACACTAGAACTACCGAGTATTTAACCTTTTGCCTTTCAGTCGCCATTTGACCCAAGAAAATTGTAAAATTGAAAATTCAATATTAAATTTTATATAATGTACGAACACATGGAACATCAAAATAAAATAGTTCTGTCACTCAATTTATGCAAGGTACTTCTTTATGTTAATTGCAAAAAATATCATTGACATTTCATCAAAAGATAATGAATATTGAGAAAAATATTTTCGAGTGCAAAGGGTTAATACGATTAATATGCAATTCCTATAAAAATGGTAACAATAGATTATTCTCAGTTCCTTCAGACATTCATTGCAGCACTCAAGTGGAACCATTTATTTTCAAAATCATTTCGAATATTCAATGCTTCGAAGATACCAATAATTGCTAAACAAGAAAATCGAAACCAGTCATTCTGACTGGGACGGTAGTTCCAGTGTTAAATAACCACTTACGCGAATGCTTCTTTCAAGTTCTCCGCTCGATTGTTTACAACAGCAGAGAAACGATCCCGCGAAACTGGAACAACCAACAAACGATCCATCCAAACCCGCGGGAACCCGACGGCGGCCGAGCATTTTCGAAAGCCGAGCGCGCGACGGGCGTAAAAAAAAAAGCGTCGAAGTTTACAAATGGTAATTTCAAGTCCGCGCTCGCGCGCGCGCGCGCGGTGACACAAAAAATCAACCCTGTCCCGCTTTCGGCTTACATATCCCCGCGTTCGCGGCGTATAAATATTACAACGGGAAATATTGGCTGTCACGAGCGCGCGCAGCGGTTCTCATTCACCGATGAAAAGCAAATAACGGGGAAACAAAAGCGACGAACGGAAACAAATAAACAATGAATTCCCTCCGCAGATGTTCGATTCTCTGGCGAGGGAAGCTTGCGCGGGAAAAAAAAGGAGAATATTTCGAACGCGTTTTCCAATGTTTTCGGCCATCAGCAAACGTCGAAATGAATGGACCGCTGAACGAGGACCGAAGGATTTCCGAATCGCTGTGATTCGCGACGAAGAAGGATCTGTAGATTTGTCTAAAAGTAAAATCTTCGTTCTGATATAGAATACAGTGTGAATTTCGGAGATGAAATTGATGATTTGATTTAATTGCACTGCTTCGGACGAACGGCTTTTGTGATTTCAAGGGAATAGTGCGAAGGATTTTCGAATCCGATTTATGAGGAAGGATTTATAGATTTGTCTAAAAATAAAATCTTCGCCCTAATATAGAATAAAATCTTAGCTTCGAAGATAAAATTGATGACTTTATTTCATTACACTGCTTCGAAAAATTATCTTCTATGTCCCTAAGGGAATAATACAACGAAAAATGCACAATTTAGGGAATTCAACCAGAAATATATACTTTTATTCGGTACTTCCTCCGAGTGCTCTATTTTCCGTCCTCTTTTCGCCGATCCGGATACCAACTTGTGAATCCAGGATCTCGAAGGCCAGCAGAGTGCAAAGGAGACGCGACGCTGCTCGACTAGAGCGGAGGATCGTGAGTTTTTGGTTAGACCCTCCCGGATCGATCTCGATCGGCTCATTAGGCGTCTAATTGCCAGTGAATAATTCGATTGTTCTTTTCAACGAGGACGCCGAGTCCTCGATCGACGCTTCCGATGGTGAAATGAACGGGAAGAGACACACACATCGAAAGAAAATATGAATGAAATATTCAATCATTATAGATTATTTAAACGTCGGAATTCTTTCCAAACGTACCGACACCTGGAAAATGTGACGAATAAAACTATAAAAAGCAGACGTTAGACGTGAATCGTTACTATCTACGTAATCGGTGGACATTCCTGTTTCTCACGAGTCAGCGCAAAGACGATCAGTTTGGCAGCCGACCGACAACGTACACTACGTACAGCCACCGACAAAAGTATTCGAACGATATACGTGCTTAGACACGATAAACCACAATTTGTCTGCACACTGCTCAATATTTCTTTAATTCTATTGCATTCGTACACCACGAATGATTTTCAATAAATAACAGTATACGGTATACAAACTATTCGACACTCACCATACCAGTCAAAAATCGATCAAAAATCGGTTAAAAATCGGTAAAGAACTCTAAATTCCGCGTTTTCTATACACTATACTATCCGATTAATCAGTTTCCAAATCATCGTCTGTCCTTTACTTTCCACTGAAAAGAATTCGTCACCTAACGTGTTCACCTTCATCCTGCAGCCAGTTATTCGACTGATAAGGAAAAGTGCCGGCGCGGTTAGCGTTAACGATAACGCATCTCTCCCGGCGGCGTTCGATTACTTCCGTCGCCGACTGTACACGCAGGTCCGCGTGATTCCCTCTTACCTGTGAACAACGTTCGCCAGCAGATCATTGTGCCGCAATCTGTAATCGACGTCCACCTTCTGGTAGTTCACCGTCAGAGTCCCGGCCCGGATGCACCGTTCGTACTCCTCCGCGGGGTGCGCGCGGAACTCCCTCGCGAACACCTCGAGGATCTTCTCGCCGACCCATCTTCCTTTCGTGAAGGTGGTGAACGTGAAGTAGTAAGGGTAGACTTTCCGCAGACCTGCGAACACGAGGACACGCTCGCGATTAAACTCCGTTTATGAGCCCCCGGGAATTTGTCCCCGTTTTATTGTTTCCCGTACGCAGAGGGAAGACGCGGTCGCTCGTAAACGCGACAAGTTGTAGCCGGAGAACGCGGAACTGGCGATTCGAACGGTAAAACGAGAAAAACAGTTCGTAGGAATGCTGTCAATGAGAGGTAGAGAAGTAGATCATCGAATTCTGGTTTTCATTGGCAAGTAACATCGTTTTGGAGGAATCATTGAGGAACTTACGGTTGAAGGTAGGATATAGGTTTCCGAGAGGTACTATGCGTTGCAGGGAACCTGGCACTTTCGTCTGAGTGGTCAGACGCGAAGACGCACGCCTTCTTCGCGTGAATATTCGGTTCTGGTGTATGATTGGCTGAGGCGCTCGCGCGACGGAGTGGGAGAGGCGGTTCTAGACTCGCGATTGGAGTTCTCGAATGACTGTCTCCGCCTCTGTGACGTCGAAAGTGCCAGGTTCCCAGCAACGGTAGATTTGTTTCAGTTTCAGTGAAATAGTTTTAATTGACTAAAGTAGCTTCCAAGCGATTGATATACAATAATTCCGTCGTAGACAGAAGTACACGAATTGAGTTATAAACCATTGAATAACCGAATAACCCGAGTCGCCTAATTTCCAGCCAATCAAGATTCCTAGCCGAAGAATGGAATTCCGCTTCACCTGCTCGAGCCGCTTCAAGAAATTCCGATTTCGCGCGAACGTCTGCGCGGCATAACTCACGGCGAACAAATCTGCGAGTCCGAGTTACGGTGACGATAAAACAAGCGAGGCGGGCCGGTGTGCGTTCTAAAACGAGCGACGAAGAAAACGACACAATCGTTTCCCGCCGTTTAAACCCGTCAATGCCCGGCGCCACTCGCGCGCCCGCTTATCGCCGCTTTGCGCGGCCGTCACCCGGCGTGTATTAATAAACAAATAAATTTATCGCGCGATATATAATCGGCGTACGCGGAACGCCGCGGCCGGCTGACGTGCACATTCGTCGCGTCTCCAGCGGGAACAACAGGTGCAGCGCGCGCGAGATAATAAATCGCGAGCATCGCGGACGAGTCCGCGCGTTTCGCTCGTTTACGTAAGCCGAAAGCGGAAGAGGGACATCTGGTACGCGCCGGGGGAATACAGAGAGAGAGGGCACGGTGCCGATTGCGCGGAGGGAAAATGTCGGGAGCATTGTCCTCGAGCTATAATCGCGATAAGAAGATTAATTGTTCTATTAATCGCAGCGTTTGACAATGGGGATCGCGCGTGAAACGGAGATTTCCGAGAGATCGTCGTTGTATACACTCGTTGAGTCTTGATAATCCTTTGGAGGATTTATTTTGTCACGATGGTAGAAGAGTTAAGAGTAAGAGTGACGCAAACAGTGTTACTATTTGTTGAAACTACGTAGATTTAGGGGGAGAGAAAGTTTGATTCGTATTGACGATTATAAACACTATTTGGTAAATATTTGGGATTTTGATGTATACAGATATAAATCCGACTGGTCTGCTTTTGAAGCTATAATTTTCAAGATCTATAGGGACGAATATCAATTTCTCTGCGAACGATTGGATACAGTGTACAGCGACTGTCCGCGGATCCAGCGTTGAAGATGAAATGCACAGGAAATAATAAAGCAATCCCGGTTAGCCATCCAAATCCTGGCGCGTCCAGCGATCCCGGCGTCACGATCTTTAAATAGGGTCGCGTGGCGTCGTACGCGCGATTGTTTCGTAATTAATTACAAATTGGCACGGAGTCCGCGCCAGCGGATCGCGCCCGCCCGAAAATAAGCCGGGGGATCGCGCCAATCGCGCGGATCCGCGATAAATCCAGAGGAGACCGATTAAACGGATTTTTCTTCGCCCGCCGCCCCGGCTCTTGGCCGACTACCAACCTCGGGAACTCGTATTCTGGACTTTCAAGGACGATTTATTGCTATTATTTATTACTATTATTTATCCGACAGTCGGGCAGAAACGCCCCGCGCCGATGCTTATAATTAACACCGCAACGCGGAAACGGCTCCATTATGTAATTATAGCGGTATCGTGTTGGAATAAAGTGGCCATTCAACGGGGCGTCTATAACATGTTGCGATACGGCCGCCGAAGAGGCGAGCGACAGTTGACGTTGATCGATTCTTACGGATTAATCGAACGTTATTGCGCTTAATTATTCGATGCAACGACGCAACGGGAACCATTGGATTTTGATAACCGTTGTCCGGTGATTATTCGTGTCGTTGATAATTGTTCCACATCGGGGAATGAGGATATCAATCACCGTTTACCACCGCGAAATTGTATTATGAACTTTCAAAGGCGACGTGTGGATTTTACTTATTTATTCGTTAATAAACGAGACGCCTTTGTGCACGTCCAATTATCGGAGTAACGCAGAAATTGAATTTATTACATAATTACAGCGGTCGCGTTGGAGCGAAGCGTTTGCTCATTGTGGCGCCACCTAGTCGAGTATAATCATCGACAAGATGGCCGACGGTTGCGGGTATCAGTCAGGCTTTCGGGTGAAATAATGCTTCGTTCGCACGCAATACGTAACATTTATGATTCTTTCGGATATGAAATATGTGATAGAAACATTGGCCGTTATTTGATATGCAAAAGATCGATATTATACACGAAATAAGAACTTCCAAGGGTAAAACGCACGTCCGTCACGATGGAGGCCGAGTCTCCAAGAACCGAGTTCCACGGATTTATTTTTAAACGTCCGACCAATGTGAAAACGTGTCTTAAAACGAAGTAATTATTTAGGTACCTGCAAACGGGGGGCGGCTTAAAGTAGAACGTCGTTCCTCGAAGTCGGACCAACGAAGGATATATTTTTAATTGGAACGATTCCGCAACAAGCGCGACGGGCGCGACGAAACAAAACGGCGAAGCCCGTCCAACTGTACGCGCCGGATATTCAGGTCCGCCCGAAGGAATTCCTATTGTCTCTTTCCGTTTAATTCGTCGCGGATCGTGAAGACCGTGCTCTAAACGCCCGGGCAATATGCGAAACGAGATTTTAACCGGCCCGCGGATGATACTCGGCGGCGAATTTTCATACGTAATTTGATTATGTTCCATGTTAATTTGCGTTCATTAAAGCCCACCCTCTTAATAGGATTCGTTCCCGTTTCGATGCGGAAGGCGGGCGAGGCGGGGGCTCGTATTTCATTACAACGATATTTCATCAGAAGCTTGTCAACAGTTTCGTTCCGTGTAATCCCAATTTCACGACGATACCTCGCCGCGCGACAATTTCGCAAATTGCGTGGGCAATAAAGTGCTGGGATAAAGAACGCCGCGATAGAATTACGTCGCTCGCCTTGCTTCAGCGGTCTACGCTGGATATTTCCCTGTATAATATTCATTTTTCTAATCGATTCGCCTATTTCTCGGAGAGAAAGATTATATCCTCTAACAACGTTCAGCGTCTACAATTTTAATCACGCGGATTCTCTTTTATCTTCCTCGATTTGTATAAATCAACTCTGTCCGATGATCCTCGCGCGTTCGCGTTATACTCCAATGAAACAAATATGACAAACTATTTCCACGAAGGATAAAAATCGACGGAACACTCTGCGCGCGTTTAAATCAAATAAAAGACACTATCCGCGCCGACACCGTCAACGTTCACCTCCATTTGCCCGTCAACCGAACGAAATGAAACGTTTCACGCATCCGTGTCAACGTCACCGCTCGATTCCCAATGAACACACCGAATGAAACAGCCTGTACAAGAGATATTACGTTTCGGCGTGTCACTCAGCCAACAAAACGGGAACTGTCGATCGTTTTAACGCTCCAGTTGCTCGGGCCGCGGGAAAAACGCGGACGGACGCGTCCGCGCGCGAGTTCACGCGACGCCGAGCACAGCTCGCCGCGTTTGGGGGGGGTGAGCGAGGGAAGACGAGGGGCAAGAAAAAAGGAAAAGATAGAGGAGGCTCCCGGGCGTCTCCCGAAAACCTCGCCGCGCGAACCGACCGTTCTTTCGCTAACGATTCGCGCACCACTGCCGCCCGGAATCTCCGCCGCGGTGGTTCCCTTTCGCTCGGGGCTTGAAAATTAATCTGACTTTTCGGAAGATCATCCCCTGCCAACCCTCAAACCCGCGGTACACGCTCCAACTACGCTCGGAGTCGGTTTGAGACGAAGATCGGATGGGATGCTGGAATCCACCGAGTCGATCTTGGGCTCTTTTTTCCTTTGCGTCTTTGAGGGAAAGCTGCTTCCAGGGAAAGTTCCAATGTGTATAAGCTTCAAAGGTGAATGGTTCGGAGATCTGTCCGTGGTGTTGGAGTTTGCTTCTGTTTTTTGGGGTGGAGGGTCTTCGATAGTGGGAATTCGGTGATTACGGAAATGGAGGGTTTTGTTTGCAATGGTTTTTCAAGGTGTGAGACATTTTCCGGTGAAATTTGGTAGGTATATATAGTATTCTTTACTTTTCACTCGTATACTCAGGTTTTACTCATATTTGATGACTCTTTCGTACTATGTTTCCAGTCTTTATTCAAATTCCTTGCACTATCTACTCACATTCTTTCCACTTTCCACTCAAATCTTCCACACTTCTACTCGAACATTCATTATTCTACTCATATACTCTCATTCTTTTCTATTCCATTCTACTTACACCTTCATTCCCCACTTTTCCGTCGCCTACTCCAATCTTATCCTCACACATTCCTCCCCTATCACTCACACGCCTCCCAACTCTTCCGCACACTCTTCCCCCGAAGCACACAACACTCCCTGAACTCTCCCATACGACCAGGAATTACCGTACCCCATTAACCCCATTAAGCCCGCTGAAGGACCAGTTACTCAGGCCAAGGACTACCCGAGTTTCCCGCGGTCCAGGGCGGGCAGGAGGCGAGCAAGAAAGATTTTCCGGTAGCGCGGACGTTAAAGAGCGCCGACTTTAAAACGCCGAGCGGCCGGCAAAACGAGCAGCGAGCCGAGAGCGTCTTGTTACGGGACGACTGCGTCTCGCCGGTCACGGAATCGAACGCTTTCAGCCCGGGCCGCTCCCTCCCCCGTCCGCAGTCCCATCAAGGGATGAAGTTACAAAGGGCCTCGGAATCCGGCGAGTCGCTCGACTCCATTTTCGCAATTAAAATCATTTTAATTAAACATCTGGATAGGTTCGATCGGCTCGGCGAGCCGGAACGTCTCGAAAAGACCGCGCGGATGAAAGGTGACGGGATGAGGGGCGGGAGCGGGGGCGAGCGGAGGGCGTGTCGGGGGCGCCGGGCTTTTTCCTTTTCACCGAAGAAAAAGATTACCCTGCAATTTATGGAGCGACGTTCGAGAGGGTGTGTCATCGAATCGAGAGCGTCCGCGCGATCTTTAAAGCGTGAAAGGGACGGGGCGCGGCGGGGACGGCGGGGGGCGAGAAGATTTTTCTTGGCCGCTGCAAGCGGGAGAGCCGGGCTGCTCTTGATCGACGCTTTAATTAATTGAAACGCCGCGTCGAGATCCTGCGAGCGCGCGACACGCCGCCGTGATTCTTTTCCTTCGATGTTTACGGATCGCTGTTTCGCCGTTTTGGCAGTCGATGTCGCGAGTAATTGGGACAGTCGGGACGCGATCCTTTCTGGGGAATTCTCGCTCGCCGCGGGACGGCCTCGGGGAATGGAGAATATTGTGACTGACGGGGTTTACCGTCGGACTGCCGCGAACTTTGGTCATGAATATTAATTCGCGTATCGATCGTTATAAGTATTAATTTCGGTGTCAATCATTATGAATATTAATTCGGATGCGAGTCGTTATAAATATTCATTGCTATGGAAGTGCGGGGGCGATTCGCAGGTGTTTAGTGAACTTTGGGTTTCTCGGATAAGAGATCTATGAGGGATGAACATTTAACACGATGACAATTACTACGCATTTTCCTCCATCGATACCCTCGTTCCAGAGATTCAAAAGCATTTTCAAAACATTTTTTTAAGAATCAGAAAACTGTGTTAACCCTAAACCTACCAAAAAACCCAAACTATTCCTGGTTTTTTCATTCTGCAATTATTACAAAGGCAACAGATATTTCTGAAGAATGATTAACCCATTCGAGACCGATTGTACACCGTGTGTATAATAATAATAATGAGCATTTATCAGTTATTCTGAGTACAGTAGTCGAGATAAGACTTTTTTTAAATTAATAGTGTCTGTAAAGCACAGAAAAGCAAAATAAACATACTCACCAGCAGTGAGTGAGAAAATCTAGTGAGAAAATCTATGCAGTGCAAAATTAATAAATATCCACATATTAATACGAATCAACAACATATTCAATAGTTTAAATAATTTCATCGAACAAATATATTTTGTAACTTTCAAGTTACAACGACGTTAAACTTTCACGCCTGGGCATATAAAAGTTTAACTTAACTGATTACTTAATTTTATTCACCACTTTCAGTGCAAAATGAAATAAATCAACAAGATGCCAATACACTGATATGTTACTTCAAAGTTACACAGGCCTACAGAGGGTTAATTGGAGAACCCCGTGGCAGAATTTCGCTCCTTCGAAAAAGATCGCCGTCTCGAATGGGTTAAAGGAGCCGATTCAGTGATACGCGAGGTGAATTATAAATCTATTAAAGTCTCAACGGATGCACTCTTGAAGTTTCCACGGAGGAATCTCAAAGGGCCGAGTTACATGGCCGGTAGTTTAGACTCCGAACACCGAACCTCGAAGCATCGAACGTTTCCCGTATCATTTCCTCGTTACCCGATACACCGTCCGCCGGAGGAACCGACTCGCAGCCGGCGTATGCCCCGGAAGAATCCCCTTTAATACACTGGAAAAATTCTGCGCGGGTCGAACGATCTAATTTGTTGGTTCCAATCGATACCGGATGGGATACGAAACAAGACGAACGGCGAGGAAAAAGGAGGAAAGGGAAACTCCGACGACGACGTCGAGAGAGAGAACCAGAGTGGAAAGGGTGAAGCTGGAGGGCCGAGAAAAATCGAAGGGAAAGAAGCCCGGAGATTCCTCGGCATTCCGGTGCAATCGTCCACGGAATTGCAGCGATCTGTGCAACCAGGAATTACTCGCGGAAACCAATCGGCCGGTCCCTTTTAGCCGGTCACCCGATCGCCGGGGATTCCTGCTGAATTAAAGGGAAATCCTAACTGCGAATTTCGACGGGCCTGCAGAGAGGCGACCCCTAAAACTCGCCGGGACGTGAAAAGCCGCCGGGAGGGACGACGGGAAGGGAATGAAACGAAAGGACGATCGCGGGGAATAATGCCGAGCACGCTTTTCTCCTGTCTCCGTCCGTTATCGCCGATTCTCGATTCCGTGCTTGTTGTTGCCGCCTTTATGGCAGTCTCTTGCGCGCGCAATGTTCAGTTTAACCTTCCGACTGCGTGTTTTCGGAAGGGTTCGAGGCTCGAAGGTTCGAATTCTCGCTCGGAAACTTTCGGAGATTTATGAAACGTTAGCAGGGATCTGTAGTTTTTAGAAATATTCAACGATTCGAAACGAATCCCAACAATATGGTGGAAACGTTGGAAGGTCCGAACGCTAATGGAACTCCACGATCAACGGAATTCTATTTGCTGCGAGAGTAGATTAGTTTTCGGAAATTCGTACTCGCAAAAGGATCTACCGATCAAATATTTAACCCTTAGCACTCTAGGTTGCTTTGTAATCTATCAGCAACTGCTAATTTTTATGGTATCCGTAGCGAAAATTAGAAATGCTGTAACATTTCTTTGATCTCTTGTTTTCCTTCTAAATCAGAAATTTGGATGTGTGGAAAATCGAAGAATTGTAGGATAGTTTCTTTAAGATTCATTGAAATATTTAATATAAATGGTGCAATATTGGAGCCTACAGAGTTCAGAGGGTTGATATGGTAAAAATTATAAGATGGGACTTCGATGTTACGTTGGAATGGAATTTAAATGAGTCGATTTGTCGGACTTGGTTTAACTTCTTGGCTACCAGTAAATGTCATAGACAATAATTGCAGCGAAGTTAGATCTGTCGTGAGCGAACCATTCAACAATTACATTCCGTTAGTGATATATTATATAAGTGTGATTGCTTTACATTGATTTCCTTTAGTTCAATTCAGTGATTGACGGTTTCTGAAGAATTTCTTAGAAATACGCAACATTCGGCTGTAGAAAGGGTCGAAGGTTAAGTTGGAAATAAGGGAGGAAACGTGAAAAAATTCGTAGCTTTGCTGTGAAAGTGCTTTAAGTATCATTATTGTTATTATCATTATTAAATTTAGTGAACAGCATAGTTATCTTAGCGTTCTGTTCCTACGACGATTTCGCTTCCTTTCTTCTCGCGAACCCGTGCAACTCGATTCCAAGCTTACACGTGTTTCAATCTGATCTTCGCGTAAGAATTACAGAATGAAACGGGAGCAAATAATTCTCGCGATTAAGATCATTTGGCGTTAAAGAAATATGAGAAGGTATGAGTAGTGTATGCCGAAGATATGGTAATCGGCGGGACAGAAATAGGTGGCGGATCAGATTAAACTATTAATACGGCTCTTATCTGTTCTTTATATAAGGCGAGTCACGCAAACACGTCCGCATAAATATCTCTGTCGCTTGGAGTCTGATTTATAATTTCGAATTTACTTCGAATGGAGTCGAAATAAAGCGGCCCCGCAGAAACACGTCGAATACTTGTTCCGCGGTGCCGCGAACGAAGAGGAGATTTATACAGTCTTATTTAACGCGAACTACATCATACATACTCGCTGTTAAGCATTATTATTTAACGTTATACCAAGAATTACGATCGGCCCGAGCGGACTGGCTCGTCGTTTCACCTTCCTTGCGAGACCACTTGGCACAAAAGCCGCTCGTTTCGTGTCACGAGCTCGCTCGCTACCACATTATTGTTTTCGTCTTCTCTTAAATCTCTCCAGCCGACGTAGTCTTTCGGTTTATTTTTCAATACGGCCTTCGAATTATAATACTACACGGATTACTGCCAACAAACCTGTAAACCGGCAGATGGCGGAAAATTATCGGACAAAATCTAGAACAGAACAGCCGAGTAAAACGTAGTTCGCGAGCCTTTACTCTCTTAATCGCGATTCATAAGCGTTTCGACTCTTCTCGCGTCCATAGACTCATTTCCCATTGTTTCTACACGGTTCCTTTGAACATTTCCATAGTTATTTTCCCTTATTTCTACATAGCATCCACCATTCCATGGAAAATTCAATCGTCAAACACTTCCAAACATCAAACCACTATCGTCTACCAAATCTTTCCAATACAATTCCCCTTAACAATCACTGTATCTCTATCACAACACCTAATCCACGAACTCCAGATTCCAAAAAGAAACCTGACACCTAACCAAAACCTGTTCGTAGCCCAGAAACCAACGAGATCACCCGAGGAGCCGAAAAACCTCGACCGTCCCATCGAACGATTTCCCGGGCGTACCCGAAATTCCCGGCAATCGACGGGCCACCCTTCGCCGCCGCCTATCCGAGAACAAAAGGGGATGATCGGTAAAGGAGGACGAGTTCAAATGGCAGAAGGGATCGCGAAAATCGCGGCCGATTCCGGTTAAGAAGCCTCGCGGCTTCTCTCGCGAAATAAAGGGGCAACGGCGCGGCGGCCGGGGGAGGGGGCGGAGCGGTGGTTAAGAAGAAAAGGGCGGCGGCGGCGGAGGGGGAGGGACACAGAACACTCGAGGGCCGTGGATCTGGATTACGCGGCGAGCGTGAAACGTGCCAAGAGGCGCAAAACCGACGGCAGAGGTGGCGAAAGGGGATTCCGAAGGTTCTTCAGAGATCGTCGGAAGGTTCCTCCTCCTCCTCCTCCTTCTCCGCCGCCCCCCTCCCCCGGCCCTTTTGCAACCACGCGAACAGGGGGAGAGAGATCGTCGAGTAGACAATGCGTCGTCGTCCTATGTGACGCGAGTTTAAGCCTCCTCCGGAAACTTTGTCAGTTTCCTCGATGAGGGCGAGGGGCGAGGCTGAAGGGGCGGGCTGGAAAGGGGGTGGAGAGGAAACGCTTTTCGCCAGCGAACGGTAAAAGGAGGTCTCGACGATTTGCCTCGTGCTCGATTTGGCCTGCATTCGCGAAATTCATTAGCGGGGGAGGGACACGCCGGGATCCTCTCGGCGATCGATTCGGCACCGTTAATCGACGCGCGACTGTGTCTTCGAGCGTTTTGTCTCGGCTGGGTTTTGTTTGGCAGAGTGAAAGGAGATTTGTTTCTTTTTTTAGTTTCTTGTTTGGGGATTGTAGACGTTAACCCTTTGAGGACCGAGAGCTCTTCACCGATTCGTTCCAGCAGGTTCGCGCTGGATTCGCAAGTCGCTTATCCGCTTGGTAGCGTTTACTTTGGAAAACATTTATGATTTTACTAACGTAATGTACTTATATAAAATAAAATTGTAAAGTTTTTTAAACGTTGACACAAAGCGATGTCGAGAAAAACAAGACATAGGACCGCGAAGGGTTAAGGGGTGAATGTGTTGATGTGTGTTAGGGTTTTTATAGATGATTTAGTATTTATTGAGTTGCATTTTATTTGTTTTTTAATCTTCTTGTGTAGGTTTTACTGTTTTCTGTATTGTAATGGCAGTAATTTGTTGACAATGGTAATCTCGTAGTAATACATTTTCAACGTAGATGTATTAAAACCTAACAGCCAATTTTAATTTGCACCGAGCAAATGTTTACCGCACACGCGTACCGGGCATGTACTTTTTTTCATTTGGTCATTCACGGAGCCCGAGGTGTTCTACGCTAATTACATTTTAATTCAACCCTCGCCACTCCGCGAAATAATAGACTGTCCCCTAAGGACCGGAAGCTTGTTATTCTCGAGCAGAAAAATGAGGATGATTCGCCGACCCCTCAATATCCGAGCGACATCGTTACTCACTGCTTACGTAAATGCGTTAAATCACGAAGAAACTGTACATAACTCTTTCCAGTAGATGAATAATAAAGCGGAAAAGTTTCGAAGCCTGTTAATAGGTACTTTAAATTCAGAACGTTCTCCCTTGTCACTGGTTTTCGTAAAAAAGAACAGAATTGCCCTGGAAATTCTACGTTCACCGGGAATTACAGTGAAACACAAGTCATATCATTTATGTAACACTATTTGTATCATTATTTATATAATATTATTTGTATCATTATTTATATCATTATTATACACTGGTTTTTGTAAAAAAGAACAGAATTACCCTGGAAATTCTACATTCACCGGGAATTACAGTGAAACACAAGTAATATCATTTATGTAACACTATTTGTATCATTATTTATATAATATTATTTGTATCATTATTTATATAATATTACTTGCACCTAAAAATGATAACTACAGCATTATATTACGACAAAGAAGATTATATTGCAATAAAAGTGAAAAATAGTAAGCGAATAAAATAGATTTTCTATACCTCTATTTCACGTGTAATTTACCTGTCAGTTACACAATGAAACGAATATTCATCAGAAACCAGTATATTACCGTACACCATTTACCACGACAACAATAACTCGCCACCCTGTCCTTTCTTCCGTTAAAACCACCATATTGTACACACGCGAACTTCATAAAAAATAACGAACCACTTTCCGTTAGAAAAACAATACAAATTCCCGTATTCTTCTCCCTGTTACACAATCCGGCCATTGTCCGGGCATCGGAACCAAAAAAAAAAAAAAAATTCGTTAGAAAAAAAACAACAATGGATTACGTTTCGCCAGATGAACAATATAAATCGTTCGCATACCTCTCGTTTAATAAATCCCCTTTCCCTAAACCCGCGCGCTAAACGAAAAATCCACCGTATAAAAAAAAGAGAAATTCGAACTCTCCACTGTCGACCGTATTCGAAAAATAAAAAACAAAACAAAACAAAACGAAGTCACCAGAAAGTGGATCGAGATCCGACCCCTGTAACGTTCCTAGCGGAGGGACCGTTCGCGGTTCACGCGAGAATTCGTTTTTCTCTCTTTTAACGGACAAATTTCTGTTATTGCCTGTACAACATTATTTGAAAGTTCCGTTTTTTGGAATTTAACGATCTCGTAATGAGACTCCCGGAAAGAGTTTAATGACTTTTCGCCTGTACAGTTTCGATGGGACTCCGGAATCTAATATTTTCGAGGGTGTAGTAATTGGAACATTTGTAATTATATGTTCTATAATATTGTCACAGTCGGAAGATAATGAGAAAATGTTGCAGTTGAGAAAGTTGAAACTCTCGAAGTATACTCTACTAAATAATTGTCTAGTAGGAAAGCTAGATAGTACCTATCAGAAACTATAGACTATTAACACTAGAACTACCGTACCAGTCAAAATTACTGGTTTCAATTTTTTTGTTTGCTAAATTATGTATTAAACGTATAATTGATAGAACAAAAGGAGACTACGCGCTGATCTCTTGCTATTCGAGTAACTAAATCATTTCTTTGCGATTTAGTCCTCCAAATATGAATGTTCCACCAAGAACAACACAGCAAAGGGTTAAACGAAGGAACTACTAACCACCGAAGTTCACACCACTGAATATAATCCTCGTGTCACTATTATTTACCCACCAGCATCACGGAAACCGTTCCCGGATTCAGTCATCTTCCCGCGGCAGCCCGAAAGAAACGCGAAGAACCGTTCGTCAATGATCACCGGGGCGCGACATTAAATTTCCATGATCGTTACGAATTCAGCGAGGGGTTCGCCGATGAAATATGCCGCGCGGCGGCCGCGTTGTTTCGCCGCGGACCGAAAACCGAGCCGGGCGCCGCTGAATTATGCATCGGGAGCCGCGCGGAAAGCGATCCGCAACAGGCCGCTGCGGAATTCCGGGCGATTTGCGGCCGGTCCCGGCCGGAGAAAGTTCCCGCGCGCTCGTGGAATCCCGTTATCGACGAGACGCGGGAACAAAACTGGCTCGATCGGCCGCGAGGGGTGAATTCTGGCCGAAGGGGAGCCCCGGCGAGGACAATTACCGGGCGTAATCGATGGATCGCGGCTCCGGTGCTCCGCAATTACCGGTCGCGCGGCTGTTTTGAGCCTCGGTGAATTTTCATCGGAGTTCGTTACGCCGGAATCTCGCGGAGTTTGACGGCCGACGTCTTCGAAACGGAAATCCTCCCCTGTTTCACCGGTTAACTGTGTTTCACGAGTATACTCGTCATCTTAACCCTTTGCACTCGAAAGCTGACTGTCGGTCACCGTTAAATTCGATATACACGATTACAAAGTGTCGTATATAATATTAAGTTTCGTATAATGCATCGATGTGTGAAATATTTATATAACATAGCTTTGATTCTCGAGTTATGTTTTCTGATTCGTTAGTTTCAAAGAGAGTCGTGTATGTTTTATCGGAAAGCGTTTTCTAGTGGAAAATTTCCGAGTGCAAAGGGTTAACACATTAAAAATGTATCGATATAACCACCGACGCTCGCGTTTTTAGTCGCTGAAATTTAGCCGGCGTACAATGTGTTAAAACTCTTAATGGTTTTTCAATGATGGATTATTTAGTTTTTCAGACGAACGTGTACTTCTTCTTCACTTCGCTTTAGTTTTTCATTGGGATATATTTTACGTGCATTTGGCCTGCATTTAACGAGTATACACTTCATTATTTGATTCTATTGCGTGCGCGATGACTGATGAGGGTTTGGATGAATATTTAGGTTTCATCTGGTTTGATGGATAAGGGAGCTTGACGTTGAATGGACGGAGGTTTTGTGGATTTTTGTTTTTGGCTTTCCTTTAGAAGTAGGGATGATAGTTTTTGGACTGAATTGACCAAGGGTAGGTTTTTGATCATTTCAATTCTTTTGCACTAGTGTATATTAAAAGGTAAAGAGTTCTTTTAGATTATACATCTAATTTAGGCAATAGAATCTAGCAAACAAGAATAAGAATAAACAATCGAAAGAACCGATTCCAACCACTGCCAATACTAAACAATTCTTAAAAACATTCTAAACCCTACGACCAACAAATCCGGAATATTCTACAACCGACGCGCGGCGATCGAATAATTCTGCATTCTACAATACCCGATAACTGCATACTCTACAATATCCGATAATTCTATACTGTCCGACATCCAATAATCTCATAACCAAAACTCCATTCAGCCCCCCCGAAAAGCCGAATCCCCGAACTTCCGTTAAAAAGAGAATCCGCCACACTCTCCGAGCGAACTTCAAAGACAAGCTCCGAACAAAATGCGTCGGGGAAAAACTCCGCGGATGATAAATGCGCGGCCGCGAGCGAGCGAGAGCGTCCGACGGAAAATCGATGCGCGGCTCGCGCGAATTTCCTCTCCCCGGGCACAATGGAAAATTCATGGAGGCCCTAACGGTCGTCGGGAATTGTTGGCCGATAATGTTGTCGCGGGCCAAGGGGCGACAAAGACTCGAGGAGAGTATCTCGGAGCGGAATGCACCCGGCTACCGGGTATGCAATTAACACCCTTCCACCGACGCATTGTTAACACGCCCATCTAGATTGTTTCGCCATGATAAATGACCAGGTGTCTAAGTCGTGCGCCGCTAAACTATTTCAATTTGTCCGTGAACAGCCCCGGGGGTGGGGCGGGGGGTGTCCGGGCGTGTTGTGCCGCGGAATTGTGAGATCAGCGCTGACGACAACGCCGCGAGAACAGAGGAGCCGACCGGTCGAATGGGACTGTTAATTGATCGCTTCATTGCTCGATGAGAATATTCCCTCTTCTCTGGGGCTGGATCCTATCGGGGGTAAATTCTTGATGATTTTGTTGAATCATTTACGGGCGTATCGACGGCTCTTTAGAGGGGCTTTCGTTGAGCCGTGAAGGGGATGTGATTTTGAATGATATATTGGTATGGAGATCGGTATTCTGAACGTCGAGTGTAGGGATTTTCTTATAGTTTGTTATAGTGATTGTTAACCCTTTGATTTATTAAGATCGTTGGAAATGTACAGAACCTTTTGCAAATTCTGCTAAACCCTTCGACAATATTTTTCATTACAAATATTTATTACTTTCTGACTGAATATTAACGATATTTTTCGCAACTAACGCGATTGCCTAAGAGGTTAATTGAGAGAATCCTAGTGACTGAATTTGGGCGGGGGTCACCGGTGACCCACGGCATTCAACGCGCTAATTAAAGAGAAATCGAAAAGAGGGAGACACCTGTCACACCGAAGCTCGAAAAGAAACTCAACGTTCCCCAAAGCTATTCAACGGCGTTCGAGGCGTCAATTAGGCCGTCGGAGTTCCAGGTAGCGGTTATCAGCGATCTATTCGCGGTAGAGGGTTGTATCGAGTCCGAAAGCGAGTGGATAGATCGTCGCGTTCGCGCGCGAGTCCCGGGACACGCTTTACGGCTCGTGACGAACCTTCATTGGCCGGCCGGCGTTGCTTTGAATTTTATTCCCTATCGATCTCGCCGCGCGCGTACGCGTACACACGCCGGTCTCGCCCCCGTCGCTGTCCCATAAAGAGGGAAATATCGCGGCCGCGGTAGGAAAAAATTGCCCGGCTTCTCCTATCCATCGACGAAAGGAACGGAGAAGGGAAACGGGGGCGGAGAGGCTTCCCCCGGTTGAAAAATTCAGTTTTATCGCGGCGGAGCCTCGTCGTCGCCGGCAAAGCAGCCGCGAGAATTTATCCGCGGCTGAATTTTACAGGGAACCGTCGACTTCGACCCTTTGCGATCGTGTAATCAGTTTTATTCACGGCCGTGCTTCTTTGTCGAGATATTCGTAACCCTTTGCGTTCATGTTTGGAAGGCGCGAACGAATGATTCGATGATGATAGGACGAAACGAACGTATACGTGTATAAATGTAAGATGTATCGAAGTATGCACGCATTCGGAGAGAGTATTCAATATACAAAAGTGTAATAATAAGTGTAATAATAAGTAAAATAATAATACTGTTATGTAATGTATCTTAACCCTTTGCACTCGAAAGTTTTTCACTAGACATATTCAATATCCTGCGATAAGATACAGACGATATTCTTTGAAATTAATTGACGACAAAACATATATAAGTTAAGAAGGATAGTTATTTTATTTCAATATTCCACATATTGATGCATCATGCAAAGCTTAATATTATATACAAGACTTTATAATTTTGCAAATCAAATCAAGTGACTAAGAGTCATCTCTCGAGTGCAAAGGGTTAAGTAGACAATCAATTCGAATGAAATTCAATATTTCTCTCAATACTGTGGTAATTAGCGAAGTTCCATAGACGAGTGTCTCTTTAGAAAAACGAGATTTCTTGATACCACTATATAATGCGTTAAATTCGTGTATTTGCGCAGACGCAAGGCTAGGAGACCCTTCGAATCTCAAGGAACAGTGTTGTTCCAGTTTTCATGAAAGATTCGAAATAAGTGACTCTAATTGCTGGGTAGTTTTAGCGTAAATCCGACGAAGAGCGAGCCTAGTCGTCTGCAGTTCGGAATTTTTAATAACCGTCCGAGAATTAATTCGTCCAGGTTTCCCTTGACGACGACGATGATGTTGCTCGCGTTTATCGCGCAGCGAAATTGTTCTGTTAATTATTCCGCGGATCATCTACGGAGATATTGAGCGAGTATTATTAGCAGGCGGGATCGTTGCCGGGGCGCTTCAGTTTTGTTGGAATTTCCTGCGGTAATTGGCGCCGCGACTTTTAAGTATTGGCTTCGATGAAGCGCATTATGACTTGAAAATGGAAATAATGGATAAATTGCTATGGAGTGTTCGGAACACGTACAATAACTTCGTAATATGAAGTTATTTCGGCGTTTCGGCGCAGCGAAGTTATTCTGAATTTTTCTCTGCGCGTTACAGGGGATAATGTAAATTACGGAACTATCGGGCTCCCGCAACCACAGGAATTTTATTTCGAATTCCTAGTGATACGCGTACTGTGAATTGAGAACTAATGTTATAAAGAATCCTTTATACGAGATCGACTTTTCTCTTGGTTTAATTTTTAGGCGATGGTTTGTAGGAGGAATAAACCTAAAGAACAAGATAAGGAGGTGAGAACGAAGTCATCTGCTCTAGTTCCTCCACAATAATCCAAAAACGTTGTCAGAATTCAATGAAATATTAAATCTTGCAATCGAGTCGACTTCAACAATTGAATTTAAAAATATCGAAAACTAATTGAATATTAATCGTACAAGAACAAAATAAGGGGATGAAAACGAAATCGTCTGTCTGCATAGAAATTGAATTTAAAAAATCAAGAACTAATTAAGAATTCATCACACAACTAGATAAGACGGTAGAAACGAAGTCATCCATCTGCTCCAGTTCCCCCACAATAATCCAACGTTTCCATAAAAATCGAATGAATCCTGCAATCGAGTCAACTTCAAAAATTGAATTTAAAAAATCAAGAGCTAATTAAAAATCCATCACACAATTAGATAAGAGGGTAGAATCGAAATCATCCATCTGCTCCAGTTCCCCCACAATAATCCATCGTTTCCATAAAAATCGAATGAATCCTGCAATCGAGTCTTCGAAAATTGAATTTGAAAAATCAAGAACTAATTAAAAATCCACCACACCCCTAGATAAGAGGGTAGAAACGAAGTCATCCATTTCCTCTAGTTCCTCCACAATAATCCAACGTTCCCATAAAACTCGAACAAATCCTGCAATCGAGTCTTCAAAAATTGAATTCAAAAAATCCAGAACTAATCGAAAATTGATCGGGCAAGGACACACGTCGAGACAAGGGGTGATCGCGAAGCGTTCGCGAATGCTGCTCGAGACCGCGTCAACCCCTCGCGGCCCGCCGAACGAGAATAATCGTCTGCGTCTGCGAAATTCATGAACAGCCGCGAGATATCGTTAAATATTTGTGCCGGGTGTTATCGAGATGCCCGTGAACGCGCCACTTTCTCCGTTCCCCGCCCCCGCCGTCCGTCGTGCAACGAGAATTTCGTATATCTCGCCCTCCACCCCCGCCCGACCCCTTCGCCAGACAGTCTGCTGGCGAGATAAAAAAGCCCCGAGGGCAATTTGCATTCCTGTATATTTTACAGGAAATTTTTTCTTCTTCCGTTCCTCTTATTTGCGGCGACGCCAACGACGTAAGGTACACGCGACTCGTATTTATGATAATGGAAAATTAACATTTATTTCCTGGAAGAGCGTACCGTAAGTTTTACTGCCCTTCGGTTTTTACGGTGCTGTCTCAGAAGCGACGATTTAACCCTTTGCACTCGACAGTTTTCCACTGGAAATCTGCGATATTTCACGATGAGATGTCAACGACGTTCTTCAATAACGAAAAAACGTAGGTAAATTAAGAGTAGCTATTTTTTTTCAATATGTCGCATTTCGATAAATTGTAAACTTAATATTATATATATAACACTTTGTAATTTTGTTATATCAAATGAAATGGTGACTGAGAGTCAACTCTCGAGTGCAAAGGGTTAACATCTTAAAAACATTGAATATTTGAAATGATTTTGGAAATAAATAGTTTCACTTGAGTACTATGATGAATATCCAAAGAAACTGAAAATAATCTATTGTTACAATTTTTATAGAGATTACATATCAATCGCACTAAATGCTCGGTAGTAGTGTTAAAAGTTCGAAGTTTGGTTTCCGAAGTAGACTAGTAGGATTCTTCGATTTCCAGAAGGGATCGCAATGAACTTAGCACGGAATTTTATAAGAACAAGGAAATATTCTCGTCGGAAGTAATGGAATTAGAACTAAGTAGCTTCTTCGTAAATTACTGCGCCGGATTAACGAAGGCTAACGAAGCTTGCATTTCACGCGGAAGAATAATCGACAAAGTTAATCATCGTTTCATTTTTATCCCCGAGAATAAAAATTTTTCATCAATACAATATCACCTGTTAATTAACTTTCAAACGCGCCAAATATTCTGAGTCTCCCACAGTGCAAAACCAGAATCTGTTCAACTCTCGGTCCTCCTGAAACTCTTGCACGCCGGAACTATAATTCGAAACTCTCGAATCTTTGAAAAATAAGCCGATCAAACGAAAATCCCTCGCGAGAGAGGGCGAGTTGCATGAATAATTCTCCCCGCTAATTCCCACGGAGTCGTTCCACCTGAAAGGAAGTTTTATTTTTACTTGCAGCGTGCACTGTTCGCCGTCGCGCCATTATCGCGGCGGGTTGCATTATTAACCCGGTGACCGCCGCCGCCTATTCAATATTGCATTTTAGAATCGTGCCGCGCCGCCATCAACGGCCGCGTGTTTGCCTGGAGGATCAGGAGGGGAGCGGAGGAGCGTGCGGCAACAGTATCGATACTGATATCTACTAAAACAAACTCGGAGGACTTTTCACCGGCGCCGCGCCGAAGCGTGTAATACAGGGGTGGCCAAACCGCGGCACGCGCGCCGAACGTCGATTTTTAGGCGATTACGAGTGGCGCATTGCATTTGTTTATTATATATTTATTATTTTCAACACTTTGCGGATATTAACACTAAAACGAGCAATTGACTTTTGAAAATTTCGTTATAGAAACTCCAAGCGCAGATTTTAACACTAAAATTACCAGAGGGGTCAAATGACCCATGCCTGATGTCTTCTTTGTGGAATGATTAGAAAGGCAACAAATGTTTCTCTGAGGAATTATTAGAGAAATTAATTTACTACGCACATTGAATTGTAAATCTATTAAAGTCTGAATAGATGCACTCTTGGAGTTTCTATAGCGAAATTTTCAAAAGTCAATTGAAGTGCTCGGTAGTTTTAGTGTTGATTGATTTATAATTCAATTTGCGTAGTGTTAAATGAATTTCCTGAAATTATGAAGTTTGATGTTTAATGCTAAACTTTGTACAACGCATCACTATGTGAAATATCAAAGCAAAATACTCTTATCCCTTAATTTATCGATTAAATTATTCACATTAGTCTCAACAAGCATCGTCTAGATTTTATCAAAGAATGTTGAATATTTCTAGGAAAAAACTTACGAGTGCAAAGGGTTAATTTGCGTATATACAAAAATTAGAAAATATCAATTTGACTGCTCTAATTCTAGTGCTAACATCAACTCGACTCATAAAATTCTATCTTGAATATAATAAAAAAAATATATAAGAAATATTTAATTATTTATATATAATTATATATAAGAAATATTTAAAAATATTATACTCTATATTTTCATTACTTTAGCATAGAACTGTTGTACTTAGATCAACGTGTCAATTACTACAGCGCCGTCGATCCTAACATTTCATCTATCGTGTTACCTTCCCTCGTTGTCTAATAAACTATTCATATTCCCACGTTGTCTACTCAATTTTATCTTAACAAATCGCGTACCGGTAACGAGAAGTCTCGTTTTCATATAAAGTCTTAGCCATGCAACTTCGTTAATTACCATTGAAAAAAACTATAGAATTTAATTTGAATCGATTATCTATTTATGGTATGCAAAAGGTTGGCCACCCCTGGCGTAATAAGTTCGACCCGTCGTAAAACTCGTGGATTGCCCTGGGATGAACACGTACCCGGCGCAGACCGGCCCGCTGGGAAAGTGAATTTGAGTACGGCTTTAAATTTCAGGCGAGCACGGATCGGGGAACATTCTTTTTTCCCGGAAGACGATTTTCGATCTAATGTAACTTTGAGCAGCTGCAGAATTTTATCTAAAAGGCTCTTCTTTTATTCAAGCCCGCCGCGGATCGACGCCATTTTCTGGGAGCACGTCGCCATTTTTATATACCCGTGTTACGACAAAACGCCGCCACTTCTTCTAAGTGTTTCGTTTTTATTTCATTCTGTATGTTTGAAATGTTGTTGACGCGTTGGTTGCCACGGAGAAAATAATTATCATTTATTAGACAACTAATGTCGAACACGAATGTTCAAATAATTAGACGATAGTGTGGGAATGGATGTATTCGAGTGATGAATGTGTGTGCAATAGATGAATGACGCGACTGTGTGTGTGAAAGCGTTGGAATATATTCTAGATTATATTGATTTTCTCCATATGTTAATGATGTTCTTTTTTTTAAGAATCTAGAATATTCCAAATATATGTGATGTTGATGCATGGTGATGAAAGAATGTTCTAGAAAGTGTGTGTAGTTCTAGTGTTAATACAAATTTGATTTAGCGAATGTGGAAATATGGGAACCTGATTTTATACTTTGGAGATTGAATGCATCGAAGCTGACGAAATTTGAAACGGATTAACCCTTTGCGGACGAATGTCGACACTTCGGAGACATGAAGTGTTCACATTTGGAAGACAGTCGCAGAGGAATGATTTAATTACTCTGACAGCAAGAGATCAGTAGTTTCCTTTTTTTCTATTAATGAAGTAATTGATTAATTAAGAAATATACAGAATCTTCAACAACTGAAGTTAAATTAAATATTTCAAAGTATCTTCGTCTGCAAAGGGTTAAACTTCAAGATTGATTTAATAAAGCGTAATGATGAAAGTATGAGTGAATCCAGATTTCAACTGATACTCTTGTTAACTCGTGCAAAAATAGGATTAGAAATGGAAATTTCATTGTTCGTTGCTTCTATCGTGAGATTCAAGGACGCGATCTATCCAGTTAGGATCCACCGGCAGGCAATCGTTCCAGCAAGTGGTACAAGTCAGCCTGACGTCGGACACTAGTTCGATCGCTTGTTTTCAGCCGGTCGCGCTGGGAACTATAATATTTACGAGCGTTGTTTATCGACGGTCTTCTCATACGCTACACCGGAGGAGCAAAATAGGACGGAGCGACGGATTCCCTCGGAGACGATATTTTTCTATTCCCGCTCGCGACAGCCGCGGGCGCTCGCCCCCCGGAAATCTGGAATCGAGGCAAACAAACGTGTCCTCGAACGCAAATTGGAAATTGTGTCTTTAGAGGTGGGTCCACATAATTATTCTGCTATCAGTGAAGATATTCCTGAAGAGGAACGTCATCAATGACAATAATTCTCAGTAACGATACTTGCTCAATAGTATATAACAGAATATTGAAGTGAAACGAGGTGTTCCTTTGCATCGTTTTGCGTTGTTTTAGCTGGAAACTTATATGTTTTTTCCATAATTATTTAACACTGGATTTAGGGAACACGTCAATTTGACGCAAATTGGAAATTGTGTCTTTAAAGTTAAAATTTTCGTCACGTCTTATACGATATTGTAGTATGTATCGATATGTTAATGATTAATCAAAGAAAAGTAGTATTTAATTTATACCGAGAAAAATATAAATAACACTTAGATTTCTCGAATTCAGTTCAAAATTCTCGTCACGAGTTTGATACGATATTGTAGTATATCGATATAAATAACATAAAAATAACGAAAAAAATATAAATAACACTTAGATCTCTCGAATTCAGTTCAAAATTCTCGTCACGAGTCCGATACGATATTGTAGGTGAAAGGGTTAAGCATTCGATGTGCAATTCTCCAGGATCTACCTCAGTGTTCGTCTCCTAAAAATAATCTTCGTCCGCAAAGGGTTAAAACGTCGTAATTATGAATGCATAAAGTTACCCGATCTCCGCGTCCGACCGCCATTACCAGCGATATCATGTTTCATTCGGAATCGTTTGATTACGGAGTTGGCACGGCCGAGTCGCAGTCACGTGGCCATTAATCACCACTAAAATATCACTAGATAAACGTTATTTAGGGACATCGCTGGGAAAATACGTCCGCCGGAATCCTTCATTGAAACTTAACGCCGGCACGAGCCCGCATCTAATTTATACGTGCATATTTAAAATAGGTTACGCGACCAGATTACCGTCACGTGACCCGGCCAGCACGCGGCCGGCGCTGAATGTCCCTAGATATCGGCGATCCGAGGGACACGCGACAGGATTTATTCTCTTTCGCCTGTTTTATCTCGCCGCATCGACTCGCGGGGCGACACTCGCGTTTCGTTCCCTCCGTGTCCATGGATTTCGACGGCAAACAAACGCCGCACATCGAATTACACGGGGTCCTTGTAAAGGGGAGATCTCGAGCTACAAATCCGCGGCGGATTCGGTTCGAGAAAAAATTCGTCGACGTTCGTAGAGACGTTCGAATATGAAAAATCGGGGGAAAAGATCGAGAAAACGTACGTTCACTTGCACACCTGTTATATGAAGGAAAATCCTTGTAGGGAAAAATGGCTTATGGGGTGTGAAAGCTGAAGCTGCACGCTTTAAAATGAGGTGAAAGAAAATTTGCTGCGACTGTTTATTGCAGAGTGACGGAAGTTCAAAGGTAGATCTTCCGATTGAAATTCCGCAATTTTTCGATTTTATCGAGCTATGCATTTTTGTAGATAAAGTCATTATTTAATCTCCGTTAGAATAAAAACATTATTCGAACCGTTACACATTCCCAAGTTACTACTTTTAACCCTTTGCACTCCAGAGGCGCCTCTCACTCAAATGACTTTTGATGATAAACTTTGTACAATGCATCAATGTACGAAATAATGAAAGAAAATGGTTCTCTTCCTCGACGAATGCGAGATTTCTCAACTCAATCTAAGAAAATGTCATCTGTATCTCATTAGAAAATACTGAGTATTTCCAGTGAAAAACTACTGGAGTGCAAAGGGTTCAATTCCTCTAGAATCCTCTAAGAAATGAAGGAAATTGTACGCTTCATTGCAAAATAAATTGGAAACCATGTGAATTGTAATCATTACACCTGCAAGTAAATTACAATGAATAATTCTACACTGTGATCACTGTGAGATACCTAGATTCACAAGAGAACCCCGGGAATTCTGAATATTCGACGCGAATCCATTACACATTCACAAGTTACTACTTTTAAATTCCTCTAGAATCTTCTAAAAAACGAAGAAAATTGTACAGTTCATCGCAAAATAAATAGGAAACCATGTAAATTGCAATCATTACACCAAGTAACGATTACAATGAATAATTCTTCACTGTGATCACTGTGAGATACCCAGATTCACAAGGGAACCCCGGGAATTCAGAATATTCGACGCGAATCCAGCGAAAGCATCGCGCAGGGATGAAATCGTTGATTTTAGCGCGCGTTATCATCGGATCGTAGGAGAGGAGAGACCGGCGCGCCCCTCGCAGCGTATCATTAGGAGCCGCGGGACGCTAAATCGCGCCGCTCTATCTAGCCGGCGGCGTCTTGAACGCCTCCCCGGCCGACCCTAATCTTATCTGACCGTGAATTATACGCGGCGGACAGAAGCCACGAATTTACCGGGCGCCGTCGAGATTACGGGGTCTCGCGTGAGCACCGGCGACAGCGTTCCCCGCGTGACAGTGTCCTCTTCGCTGTCAGGAACGCTGTCGCGGTTAACACTTTGACTGCCGGGAGAATCGCACGCGGAAGTTGATGCACTCCTGGATGTAACTTGGAAATTGCGGAATGCAAGTTTCGGCGGGGTGTAACTGTCGGCGAATGTTTGAACGGGGATGAAGCTTTCGCTGTGTGGTTGGAAACGAAGTTGGTGTATAATTATAGCGTTACCATTGTAGTATCTAGAATTTTTACCGGCGAATCCATAATCCAGTTCGAATTAAATCGCACGCGTGCCAATCGCGTTTTTCTTTCTCTGCGTTTATTAATTCTTATTCATTTCATTAATTCTTATTCATTCGACATATTTCAGTTACACCTGTCACATTAATTGTTCACCGTGCCCGACGCGTTAGGAATTCACAAAATTCCAGTCCGGCGATTACGCCAGATCTACTCCGCCGTGAATAATTCAACCGCGGGTGAAGGAGTTACGCCGTGCAAATAAAATATTAATTTAACAACACCCGCGAAGGTTGTAAATTGTTCAAAATGAAATATTCGCCGTCGCCGGCTGTAATTCCTCCTCGATTTACGCGAACAGAATATCCTCATTCGTTGAACCTCGCTCGACCTCGGAATCGCGAGTTTAATTCATTGGTAATTTAGTAGTAATTTAAATTCGATCGCCGGCGAATTACGATCGGACCACAACTGAACTCGATTACAACTGAACCGCGATTAAATCACGACGAAATTATAACTGAATCGCAACTAAATCGACAAAAAATTAACGTCAACCCCTTGATTATTGCAAAGGGTTGAATACTAATATATTTATTCTTAGCTCTTAGGGTTAATTCATTCTCAAACTAACAAACGCTCAATTCGAAGGGTTACTTTATTCTCAAACTAATAAACGTTCAAATCAAAGGGATAATTTATTCTTCGACTAACAAACGCTCAAATCAAGAAGTTAATTCATTTTCAAACTATCAAACGGTCAAATCAAAGGGATAATTCATTCTCAAACTAACAAACGCTCAAATCGAAGGGTTACTTTATTCTCCGACTAACAAACGCTCAAATCAAAAGGTTAATTAATTCTTCAATTAACAAACGTTCAAATCAAATGGTCAATTCATTCTTCAACTAACAAATATTCAAATCAAAGGGAAAATTCATTCTTCAACTAACAAACGTTCAAATCAAAGGGTCAATTCATTCTTCAACCAACAAACATTCACAGAATCCTCCAAAAACCGGAACAAATATCAAAGTATCAACTAAACCACCAATCGAACCAAACGACAAAGCAGAAATCGTTCGAGACGAGTAGCCGGATCGACGAACACTAATTGCTGAGCGTTCGTGGATCGCGTCGTGCCTCGGGGGTAGAATAATCGCGCGCTTTGCCGCGCCGGGGACAAGCGTGCCACGTCAAAGGGAAGAATCGGTTGAAAGGGGGGTGGGGCGGAGGGGCGCGGAGGAAATCGTCTGAAATGTAAAACCGGCGGACGAGTTCGGCGAGCATCTGTTGAAAACTGGCCGCAAACTCGTCGGATTGTCTACGGTCGCCCGAGGAGGGATTCGCCTCGAATGAAGACGACGATAACGACGACAACGATGCTCGGGGAGGAGAGCTTCCGGTGGCACAATAAAACCGAGGCAACGATCGGCGCGGCCGGAGAGACTCGCGGAAATAGTTTTCCATTTTCGAGTGTCGGTAAGCGCGGCGGAAAAACTCGACCGTCGACGAGCGGCCCTCGAATTCGATGAGAATCGTTTGTTTATCTGCGGCTCGGCGCGATAACGACCGCGCCGCCAGCTTCGAAAGCGATCTTCGGATGGGAACCTCGAAAACGTGGAAGAGTTTTTAGGATTATCGGAGTTGTTCGGGATTTTGGCATTGTTGGAGTTTTTGTTGGGGGTTTTGGGATTGTTGGAGTTTTTGTTGGGGATTTTGGGATTACTGGAGTTTTTGTTGGGGATTTTGGGATTGTTGGAGTTTTTGTTGGAGATTTTGTGATTGTTGGACTTTTGTTGGGGATTTTGTGATTGCTGGAGTTTTTGTTGGGGATTTTGTGATTGTTGGAATTTTTGTTGAGAATTTTGTGACTGTTGGAATTTTTGTTGGGGGTGGTTTTGTGATTGTTAGAGTTTTTGTTGGAAACTTCGTGATTGTTGGAATTTTTGTTGGAGATTTTGTGATTGTAGAAGTTTTCGTACGGAATTTTGTAATCGTTATTGATTAAAACATGTCCGAAATTTGTTTCTAAGTATAGTACGCTGACCCAGGCAATGTTCTGTTCATTTCGCTAATACTGGATGTCAGTTAATATTAATTACCAACATTCGAATAGTTAATAATATTCTAATGCTTAATAATACAATAATATCTAACACGGTTGAAATTTCCAGCATTCGATTATCCAGTTCACGATTATTCCGAACGAAATTCTAGCGCGCCGTTTCAGAAATTAATCCGAATTCGAATTTCACGGCGGCGAGAGCTGAACAAACGTTTAAACTCGAATTTACATTTGTCGGCTAACATATGAATTTAAATTTCAACGTTGGCACGTAGGATCGGGCTTATCCGTTAGAACGTGAATTTAAATTCGAATAAGTCCGTTACCGATTTGAATTTAAATTTGAGCGCCGCCGTCGCGGTATAAATTCGACGGTTAAAATTTGAATATAAATTTGCGCGCTAATGGATGTTAAACAAATGTAACGCGGTCGCTATACGTGTAAACCGTTTACTTCGACAAAACAAATTTAAAATGTTACATTACAATATTCCGAAAAATTTCGAAATTTCAAAATATCAAGTCGAGTTAACTATAAATCAAATGTAACTATTAAAATAACAATAATAATAACAACATCGTATTATTGATGAATGTTATCATTATTCTTATTCGATATAGCAAATCGCTTCAACTATGAACATTCGATTGAACGAAATTTATTAGAAGATTAACACGCTGAAGAAATCAAATGTAACTGTATTAAAATAACAATAATAATAACAACATTTTATTATTGATGAATGTTATCATTATTCTTATTCGATGTAGCAAATATCTCCAAGTATGAGCATTCGATTGAATGAAATCTATTAGAAGATTAACACGCGAGATTAACACGCTAAAGAGAATTTCAACAAAACAAATGGCCACCCGGTACATTTACAGCCGCAGACAAGCCCGTCACAGTTTTTACGACGTGTGACGGCCCGTTGGGCGCTCGCCTACCAGTTCTACTTTAATAACAAGAAACGGTCGGAGGAAAGAGTCTACTTCGCTTCATTGTACCCGGGTTTACAGAGAAAGTAATAATGGCGGGAATCCTTCCCGCGGGCCACATAAAAAGATACATTAACGACACAGTTTCCGGCGAGATTAAGTGCTGGGAATTAACCGAAAAACAGAAGTACCCGTCCGCGAAACAAAGAATAACAATGCTATCCAGAATCATCTGACGAGCCGGGAAATACTTGAAACTTTAATCTTCTCGTCCGGTTCGAAGGTAATGAAGATTATTCGGGATTGAACGTGTTAAACATTCTCTTAAATATTAACATTGTATATATTATGTGTCTAGTTTTCAATGAACCTGATGGAATATCAGGAATTTCGAGAAATTTCTATATTATTAATTAATTAGACCAAGTGAAATCTGAATAATTTCACGCTTGTAGCTTTTAGAAAGAAAAATTAAATGGCTGGATTAAATGCTCGGTAGTTGTACTGTTAATATTAATAATAAAAGAACATTTTAGTTCACTGGTAATAGAAAAGTGTTCTTTCCCTGTGATTCCTTATTCTCCGCAGAGCAATATTCAAATTCCTCGAAAGTCGATTTAAGAATTTCCGCCGCGATGTTGCGAGAGAAAGGGTTGAACGTAACTCCGGACCCGTCCGCGGGAATTCGACCTCCGATTCGCCCCGTTCGGGGCGACGTTCAATTTCCCACGACATTCGAACATCTTTAAGATCCGATGAAAAGAGAACGAGGGAGTCTCGCGGCGCGCCGCCCTTAAAATTTCAATTCCGAAGTTGCGAATTCAACTTGAACCCTGACCCGATACCTCCGGCTCGAGAATCTTCCGCTCGAGGAAATGAGGATAAATAAGACCGAAGATCCTCGAGGATCCAATAAGATCTTCGACCGGGTTCCCCGAAAATGCCCGCGAGAACGCGAGGGAGGAGATCGCTTTCGATGAAACGTAAGAAAAGGAAAGTCGAGCGCGCGTTGTCCGCCGTAAGCGTTTCGACACGTGCTGCAATTTGATCGGAGGTATTGCAGAGGATCCCTTGGGGATACATAGAACCTAACATAGAAGAAACCTACGGTATTAATTCTGAGAACAATTTCTAATCGACGATCTTTACCTCGAACTTAACATTTCCAACTTTTCGTTTCAATTTTTACTTAAAATTTACAATCTTCAACTCTTCATTCTATAAACGAAGAGGTCACGAAGGTTTAACCCTTCGCGGACGAAGATTCTTCGAAATGTACAAAACCTTTAAGAGAGATAGACAAATTATATATCAATCGCTTAACTAATAGAAAAAAGGGAAACTACGTGCTGATCTGTCGCTATTAAATCTTTTCTCTGCGACTTGGTCTTCCAAATATGAACATTTCATCTCGTCGAAACGACGTTCGTCCGAAAGATTAACAACCTTCAGCCGTTTCAATCTACACTTAACCTTTCCCAATTGAAACCGAGTTCCAAAGAAACTTAATTATCGAAGCCACTAACATTATACACCGTCACCTTCCCTATAAGCAACATCGCAACACCAGCAGGTACCAACAACGCAGCGAAATCACACGACACCGACACCGGTTGAGAACCACTGTCAAGACCTCTCTCTGGCGAAAACTAGCTCCAACGAGCCATCCAGCCCGAGAACCTCGTTCAACCTCGTCCAACCATCGAAATCCCGTGAACACTATAAACCAAGGATGCGAAGAACCGAATAAAAAACGCGGAACTCCCGATCAGCCTGCTAAATCGGAAGCCAGATCCTGAGGAGAGGGCTCAGCATAAGGAAGCTTGTTTAAAAGGGAAGCCAAGAGCAGGACAGGGGGATGAGGGGCGAGTTGCTGGTAGTTAGCGGGAACGAGAGAGCGGAACGCGAGAAGAGGATCGCGAGGGGGGCCGGCGGGGACGGGGGGAGAGGAAGTATCGTGAGCCAAGGATACCTCCGGCCAATAGCACACTCTTGGCTCCTACGGCTTCGAGATAGGATCGGATCTAGATTTGAATCACGTACAAGCTCCACCCACACACCGTTCCCCTTACGTCCCGCGGCTCACCGTGGCTGTATACACGTGTATCAGCGATGTCGGGGGTCTGATCGGCGTGGCAGGGTATGTATGAAGCTCCCGGCGTGCGCGCGGCCGGCGTAAACGGCGGACCGACGTGGCTCAGATAACGGGGGCCGCCGGTTCAATGCGACCGGTTACGAGCCGCGCCGATCGATCTAATTGTCCCGCGAATCCCGCGCGACTAGACGGTTCCGCGTACCAATGCGAGCAGATAGCAGCCGAGCTGATCCTCGCCGAGGACTCGCGCTTCTGCTTGGGATTCGGCGGACGGGAACGGTGTCGGATTTACGGTTGATTTTAACACGTTGAACTCTGTAGGCTCCGATATTGCACCAGGAATAATATTAAATGTTTTAATGAATCTTAACATTAGAACTACCGAGCATTTAACACTAGAACTACCGCGGATTTGAAACGATTGATATGTAATTCCTATGAGAATTGTAACAATAAATTATTTTCAGTTTCTTCAGACATTCATTATAGTACTCAAATGAAGCTATTTATTTTCAAAATCATTTCGAATATTCAATGCTTCGAAGATGTCAATAATTGATAAACAAAACAATCGAAATTAGTCATTTTGACTGGAACGGTAGTTCTAGTGTTAAAGAAACTACCCTAAAATTATTATAGGTTCACCGTGTGAAATCAAGTGGTGAGTGAGTCACCTCTCGAGTGCAAAGGGTTAAGAAAGAATTCTCGTCGGAAATTCTCTAAGTGGATCAATTAAGAATACCAGAACGCGTCGTTGAATTATTCAAATATTCCTTGCATTCGTTTCTTTTGACATTCTTACTGCTATTCTTTGAAACCTTTCACTTCCCTTTTTATAAATTCGAAGTTCTATGAAGAGGAATCGTTGGTCTCGAGCTCACGGGTCACCCGGTGTACACCGACAGCAAGCGAAGGGTCAGAAAAACAGACAGTCGACGGATATCGCGCGCCGCTTCGATGGATCGATCTAGACGGCGTTGTTAAGCGGACGCCAGCCGAGGTCTGCCGGTTATTACAAAATCCAGCGAGCTTAAATTAATATCCCGATGGAGACTCGCTGCGACTCGATTTATCGGGTGTCAATATGTCCTGTAATTAAAGTACAACCTCGCGGCGACGCGGCGTTGCGTTCCGCGCTTCGTGCCGCGCGAGCTATCGACATTCCGCGAGATTCCTTTTAATAGCGACTCCGTAATTCCTTCGAGGTAAAAATGCCGACGAAAATAAACAGCAATTTAATACTGTTCCCCGATCCTCCATCTTCCATCTACCAGCAATGCAAATCAAATTAAGCGTTACTTCCTCGAAGAACTTACTCTGCGAGACAAAAGCTTATAATCATGCCTTACTAAGTAATCACGGCAAAATGAAGCGTTCCTCGTTACGAAACGGATGATTCTGAGAAAATTCCGCTTCCATATTTCAAGCGAAGAAGCTTAACCCTTTGCGCTTCAGAGGCTCCTCTGTCAATAAATGATTTGACACAGCAAAAGTAAACTTTGATATTTAATACTAAATTTTCTATGATGCATCAATGTACTAAATATCGAAAAATAGTCCTCTCCCTTAATGCACGTGAGATGAATCTGAGAAAATGTCATCTGTATCTCATTAGAAAATATTGAATATTTCCGGTGAAAAACTTCTGGAGTGCAAAGGATTAAACTCTAAAAAATAATCGTTTAATCAGTTAAGTGTGGAATTTAGTTTGAAAAATCTCTCCTTGCGTAATAAAATCACTTAAAATATATCGTAACAAAAAACTAAAGCGAAACGAAGAATTACATGTTTGTCTAAGAAAATAAATAATCCATCGTTGAAAAAGTTAGCAGCATTAAGAGTTTTAACACACTGCACGCCGGCTAAATTTCAGCTACTAAAAACGCGAGCGTCTAACCTACGGAAAAGAATAAGGAATTCGATTTTGTAAATTTTACTTTGGCTTCGTGTCAAAGATATTTAAAATGTTACATTACCGTAGGATCAGCAATCAAACGATAGTGTTAAGATGACGTGTATACTCGTCAAACACAGTTAACTGGTTAAGAAAGACTGAAATATTACAAAAAGAGTTACCCAACGGGACACTCGAGGAACCGCGGAATCCAAGGGAGCCGGCACGAAAATCCCCGTGCAAACATCCCCGCCGGAAGTAAGTTTCCAGCGGCGGGAATCGGCCGAAGTTCCCGCGAAGGAGGTTCGATATACTATCGATCGTTTGGAAGTTCATTATTGCTGGAGTTCAGAGTCTCTCTTGCGCGGCTCGCGATAACGGGGGAGTCAAAAGGAACGCGGAGTAAGGAGTCGGTCTCCAAGAGAACAAGCTGACAGAGGGAAGAAGAGGGAGGAAGAGGAAGAAAGAAAGAGAGAGAGAGAGAGAGGGAGAGTGGGATCGAGAAGGAGGGGGTGGAAACGATAGGGGCGGTAAAAGGGGAAGAGGAAGAATCGATCGAATATTTAGAGCCGGCGTTCGACGCGTATCGACAACCGATATCTGCTCCACATTCGAATAATAGACTCGCACGGCCGCGCGACGTGCCGCCGGGCCATCCTCCCCCGCCGAAACAAAGGCCTATTAATGCCACTCGAAAGACACACGCCCCCGACAGGGCGCGCGAGACGCGTTCCCTTCGCGCGAGGGAATCGCATTCTCATTACTGAGATTCCGAGGCGAAAGAAAGCTGACGGATGTGGGCTTGTAGACGAGGGTTGGAAGATTCTGGGAGAATCAGGGGGTTGTTGTAAAGAACTGTCAGGTGATTATTGGAATCGTCTTGGATCGTTGTGGTAAGCATTCCAGAAAATTTAGGGAAAATCGAGGTTAATTCTGTAACGAGAAAACGGGAGGAAAGGTGTAAAGAACGGCGAAAGAAAGAAAGTGTGGAGTTCCTAGGGGTTGTTTTTGGAATTAGTGTGTTGGGAGAGGTGGTAGTTACTAGTTAGAGGGCTAAAGATTGCAGAAGGTTTCTATTTGTTCGTGGTATTCGGTGAATGGAGGCGGAATCGTGTTGGTTACAGTGGAAATTGGAGGATTTAGCTATCTTTAGAGGGTTGCTATTATTATGTAGCGAAGTATACGCGAAATAGACAGGGATAATGGAGTAGGTGATAGAATTTTGAGTCAGAAGAGTGCGCAATGAAAGCGAAAGTGCAGGCAGGAATTCTGGAAACGATTTTTCCCATCTTCCCGTTCGGTTCCGCTGGTACGGCGTGACGAGCGTTAACTACGCCGCCGAGCGCGGAAGGGGCGAGAATCCTCGTCGGATTACCGGCCGGATCGCGCCCATTCACGGGATTATCCGCGATTACCCGGGAACAGTGCCGGCAAACCTGCAGTTACCGGTGTAAGGTCGACGGGAACGGGGATGAAGCGATCAATGGTGTCGCGGGCGCGCTCGTTCACCCTCGTTCCTGTTGCTAAACACTTTCACAGCGCGGCAGATATCGGGGGAGCGAACCGTAGACCGTGATGAGTTCGTTGGTAACGGTTGGTAATTATGTGCAGTCTGGTTTCAGTGGAATTCGGAGGTTTTGGTCGCGTTTGGGGAACAGAGATAGTTGAGATTGTTCGCGTGCGGTTTCGGCTGGTATTTCATTTATTAAGCAGCACTGTGGAATCATGGTTATCGGTTTTTAGGAATATTTATGTTATGGTGGTGCGGCTTTGTCATGATCGGTGGCTCTACGATGTGTAATTTTGCAAGATTTTCTGGAGATATTTCGGGACTTTTGGGCGGAGCTTACAGGTGGGCGGAGTAACCGATCGATGGAGATAGAATGAGAACGCCAGGTGATTCTTGGATAATATTCAAAAGTTCGGGGAGAATATTCCAGAACCGCGAGCGATATAGTCGAGAGAGGAAGGAAGCAACAGGCTGGCCGAATGGAGCAATAAAGGAGTAATTCCACGAACGCCTCCGTCGCGTTTCAAGATTAAATATTGTTTCCGGAAGTCCTTAGGAGAGTATGATCCACAGGTATTCGCTCGAGTTCTTCAGGAACACAATTCTTCAGTGCTAATAGGCGGCGCATAGGAAAGAAGGGCGGAGCATTAGCAAGAAGGGCGGTAACGGGCGGAGCTAAGAAAGAAACAACACCGATTGCCCAATAGATCCTCGAGATCTCAAGAAAACAATCTTCTCACAATCAATAGGACAAAAAGACTACAAAACATCAAACTCAACGTTCCAAAATCCAGAAACACATTAGTAGGCGGAGTTACCCAATGGGCGTGGACAACAAAAGCAAAACACGCCCACTACCTTTCCCTAAATCCCACCCAACTATTCATTCTCCAACAAATTCCCCAAAAACCCTATTCTATCTTCAAACAAACAGAAAGAATATCCTCTTACAACCCTCCCACACCCGCACACAGTAAAACAACCCTCTACGAAGCATCACAGTCGACGCGAATCGTGTCCGACGTCGATTCAGGTGACGGTCCCGATCGGGCCGACAGCGGATTCTCGATTCCCCGGCCGAAAACAGGTCCGTCGGCTAATTGGCCGCGAATGAAGCCCGGCCGGGCGTGCCGATGATCGATCAACGATCATAAATCCCGCCCCCCTTAACCGTTAATTGCACGTGCACGTCAAAACGTAACGTAACCGCGCCGGAGGGAGAGGCGCGGCCCGGCAATTTTCCGCGGGACAATTTATCGGATAATATCGGGCGCGCGCGTGTCCCGGGGATAACCAGCGGCAGCTCCCAGATTAAACATAAAACGATTCCGCGCGGAGGAGCCGCCGCCGTCTGGCGGGGGTGGATTATATACTGACCGTTTTCTACGTAATAGCTGGTCTCGTTGTACCGCTCGTCCGTGAATCCCGGCCTCTTCGCTTTCAAGGCTTTCGTTTCCAATTTCGCCTGGAACAAAGGGAGCGATAGATAAGTGAACGGTGTGCGTAGTCCCGCTGGCCGACCGGCCGGCTGACACATGGCTGAAATGGCGGGAGAATCTGGGGATTTAACGGGATCCAGCTGGTCAGAGTATTCTTTGATCGTTCGGGGGTATCCAGTGATTAACATTTCTGGAGATACGGGGATTCCAGGGGTTCGGGGATCATTAGGATTTCTGGGGTATCAATGGATTAACCCCTTGTCCTACAACGAGTGAGACTCGTAGCGAAGATTTTAAACAAGATTTAGCAAATATATGTATTGCAAAGTTCATTCGAATGCGAAGTAAATATTATTCCTCTGTAATCAACTATTATACTTAAAAAGAATAATAAATCTCTCTTTTTCCAATAAATTATTAACGACAGAGAAAAATTCTAAGCATACATTATGCCTATATTTCCTTTTAAGTATAATAGTTGATTTTGCCATTAATAATTTATTGGAAAAAGAGAAAAATTCTAAGCATACGTTATGACCATATTTTCTTTCAAGTATAATAGTTGATTACAGAGGAATAATATTTTCTGGGAAACGGAGGCCCAGTGTTGGAAAAGCCACGTTTTTCATTTCTAGATAGAAGCAGTCACGGATAAAAATAGAACAAAAAAGTATCAAAACTACAGTATCAAAATTATATAGGAAGACCAAACGTCAAGAGCAAAAATTAGAAAAATTATATATGAAAATTGCACAGTCGTAGAATTACTTCGCGTTGGAAAAAAGTAGAAGTAGTCACGGATAAAAATAGAATCGCCACAGAAATAAGGTTACGTCAGCGATAAGGCGGTCGTAATAATTTGGAACGGCATTTATCATCGACGGTTACTCATCCAGTAGATAGTGACCGATGTGGTCAGCCGCGGGCTCCGCGTTCCAATGGCCGGTCGATACGGCACGGTGAACGGCAGGGAAAAAAGTATCGGTATCAGACGCAGTCCCGCGGTAAAAGGAGAACTTCCTCGAACTCGGCGTGCACAGGTCTTTTCATCTTTTTCCACGTTCTCGTTCTGTTTGCAACTTCGGAAAGGGCGACAACTTTGATTGCTTCCGAGGAAAAAAACCGTCCAATCGAACGCTAGAGGAAGTTGACACATTGTTGACCGGTGACGAGTTAACTCGTGTTCGCACTGGCATCGGCTATTTCAATTTTTCAAGTGCAGTGTAGAATATTCCAAAAGCGAAATGTTAAAATTTGTTTAAAAGATATGCACGAAGTTTCGTTTCAATTCATTACGTACAATAATGATATATTGAAGATTATTCAGATTGTTTCACTTTCGTATTTAATTACGGAATAATAATAATATACTGTCAACAATGTGTTAAAAGGGACAACTATTTAATACAAATATATATTCAATTTATCATATTATGACTAATCATTCCTTTCCTAACTGAAAATTACAAGTTCCCATTTTCTAAACAATATTTTACACTAATCACGCTAAGAATATTATCATATCAATAATATTATAAATATAGTGAAAATGATATTATACAATATTAACCTAATATTTGAAAATTTTCTGACGAGATAAAGACGATATTTTGTGAAACTAACTCGAAGAGGAATTAAAGGTACATTAAAGAACAAAGCTATTTTATTTCGATATTTCCAAATTGGTGCGTCACACGAGGTATAATATTAAATATCAAATTTTATAGATGCTCCTTAATAAATGTTTCAATTGCAATTCAATTTCAATCGCATCAAAATAAGAATGATCTACAACGTACGAAAAAGTAAAAACCTACATAGCCACAATTGCACTCATGAAACGTATCTTTCCTTTGTTTCGCGATATACAAATTACACAACGGTGGCGCATAATGCGCTTCTGATGCAAATGGGTTAATAATTGCTCCACTATCTCTCCTATTTCTCATACACCCAACAAAATTGTCGGTTCAGTCGCCAAGAAAATGAATGTCCAAGTTCCTACGAGAAACGGCGTCGCCCGAATTCGCGTGACGGCGATCAAACCGTAAATAGCGATCTAAGTAACATTGACGGATAAAAATGAAATATTCAGAAGAAACGGTGTCGTTCCTCCGCGATAAGCGATATTTCACCGGCGTGTACAGGAACGGCGCTCGACGAGCGAAACATCGAGCGGAGCATCGACAGCGGAACATTTCGACGACTCTTTCACCGAATTTCCTGCGAAATTGTTTGGACTGCGAGCGCCAAGCGCGCCGCCTATCACCGCGCGAGCGACAATGAAAGAATTATTGGCACGGGATCGAAGAGAGAATTAGTGTCAGCGGTGGGTAAATTTATTTTGGACGGCCGAGCGACGCGGCGGCTGCTATAATTGAAGGCTGGCCGCGCGCGCGGAACACTGGAAACGCCATCGCGCCGCTCTGTCCGCGGCAAACAAAGCCAAGATTGTTCCGTTCGGCGCAACGATTTGTGTTCCTTCGACCCGGAAATGATCCCGACGCGTAACCGTACAATCGATCCTCTTCCAGTATTTTTTCCCGTTGCTTTCGCCGAGGAATTCACCGTTCGACGCTTTGATCGTTTAGTTGTCTTGGTTTTCTGTGAACTGTTGTTCGAATCTCGATAATTGTAACGCGTTTGTGTTGTTGATAATTGCGGCACGATCTGACATGAGAGATTAACCCCTTGCACTCGGGAGGTGTGTCACCAGTTGATTTCCTACAGTGAAGCTATGAAATTTATTTAATATTATACTTCATATGATGCATTAATCTGAGGAATATCGACGTAAAATAGCTTTGTCCGTCAATTCACGTGAATTTCTCGTCGAGTTGGTTTTATGAAATATCGTCTTCATCGGAAAATGTTGAAATATTTCCAGTGAAAAAGTTCGGAGTGCAAAGGTTAAGGAAACTTAGAGTTTGTTAGATCTTTGTGAGATTAAGGTATTTAACACTAGGTTTACGGGCATTTACTGTACACTTGATTCTATTATTCCTAAAAGAATTGATGCTCGTTTATTTAGATTGTGGAAACTGGAGATTCGACAGTAGGTAATTGGGCTCCTAATTTCTAAGATCTAAACGAATGAATATTCATTTTGCTAGGAACAACAGCATAAACCGTACAATGAACGTCCGTAAACCTAGTGTTAAAGATACGAGAAAGTAAATTAAATATACGACAGTCAAAATTGATAGATAATGAAATTTAGAACTATACTATCTTATCAATCAGTCGATAAAAATAACATCATAATTATTGGAATCTAATGAATTTGATTTATTGAAGCACTAACTGAGGCTCTGAATTTCGCCTCCACATTGTCTCTTCGAAACCAGAATTAAAATGGGAAGAATAATCGCGTCTAAAATGGTCCAAAGATAAAAATATTCTTCATCAATTAAAAATAAAATTATCAGTTAAAAATATTCTTAGATCACGAACACCTCCAGAAAAACGAAGGAAAAGGGTGGAAGATCGAAATACAGCTCACGAGGAAATGAGAAGCTGATTGGGTTGAAGGAGACCCGAAGAACGCAGCGCAGTTGAAATTATTAGCAGTTTGCATAGCTGCCGCGAGCTCGCGGCGAAAACAATTTTAATTAGACCGTCTTCTAATAAAGCACTCTCGCTGCGCGGCCGTTCGTAGGATCCGTTCCTGCCGAAAGAACCTATTAAACGAAAGGTGGACGAATTCATTTAGGATTTCCCCTGGAAAATAACGACACCGAGGGGACACAATCCGCGTTAATTCGCGAGGGTTCGCGTGACAAACACGATTAATTAACGTTCCGCTGATTCCAATTTCAAGTGTCCCTCCCGCGAGATGCTTAGCGCTCCTTGGCTTTCCGCGCGAAAAACCGGACCGTTTTTCCATTTCGAATTTGCATACTCCGCTGCAGCGTCTTCAACAGTTTCAATTACTCCGAATGAAGAAACACTTAACTCCGTGGGGGAGGAACTATTAAGCTGGTGATTTGATAAAGTCATTCGCGAAATGAAAAATAGAAATGTCGATGAAATTGTATTTATAGATGAAAAAGGAATCGAGTGATTCAAGAGAAAAATTTGGAAAAATATTTCACTGTGTATATCGTGAAGTGGATACTTTTGTTTATAGAAGTAATGAATAATTATTATTACTGATTTAATAGTAACCTCTTGAAACTTGAAAAATTATGAAATTTAACGCTGTTTCTACCGAAGGTGTCAGAAGAGACTTTCGAAATTTTCGTTTGAAATTATTTTCTCATTTTAATAATCTTTCCTCGATTAAATTTTCGACGTTTCCTATAGTTAATTCTATAATCGTTATTGGAAAATTCGACAGGTCGATTCTGAGTATACGAGGTAACTTGGGGAAGAATTTTAATTGAAAATTTCGGAAGATGTCTTTTGACAGCAAAATAGAAATAGTGTTAATATTCAATATTAAACTTTCTACGATACATCAGTTTGTAAAATATTCAAACAAAATAGTTTCTCGTTAATTTCTAGAAACTTCATCTCATCAATGTGAAAACATTTCTATGAAGCTTCCGAGCGCAGATTTTTGCACTCCAAAAATTTGTCATTAGAAATATTCGGTTTATTTCTATGAGATATGGATGACATTTTTTTCAACTAACTTAACGAGGAATCTATTCACAAAATAAGGGAAACAATGGTACTTTATTTCCCCATTTCACGTATCGACAGATTACTCAAGACTTAATGTTAAATACGGAATTTTACAATTTTGATGCACCAATCGAGTGGCGACTGAGAGGCACCTTTGCTGAGATCAAACTTCCATATTTAGAATACCCAGTTGCGAACGAATGATTTAACTGTTCGAACAGCAAGCAATCACTACACAGTTTCCCCATTCTCTAAGAATCAAGCATTCATCGTTTAACTTAGCAGAATTTGCAAAAGATTCTGTACACTTTCAACAATCTTCGTCAGAAGATTAAACTATTCAATTTTGATTTGCTTAATGACCCGCTCAGTTGACGGGCCGGGGAAACACGCGTTAAACGAACAAAACCCGACGCGAATTAATTGGTCCACGAAACGAATAATTAGTTTCGCCGGAAACGCGATCGGTTCGTGATTATCGATTCCATCGAAATGCCGGGATCGCGTGGCGTCCATTACGGGGAACGGAGGAAAATTACACCGGGAGGATATTAATATCTGTTAATCATCGCGGATAATTAAAGGCGCGAAACGAGACAGCGGGACGGCCGGTTCTCTCGCGCGGAAACGCTGGCCCCCCGGTCGCGCAGTTCGCCGCTGGTTGCGTTAATGGGCCCTAATATCTCGCCGCGCGCCGCGCGTTTTAATTAAGACAATAATCAGCCGAAACATCGGGGCCGAGGGCCGCATGGAAATCCGATTGAGCCGGACGCGTAACACGAATTCGCGACGCGCGAACAATTCCTGTCAAATCGATCCGGCCGCGGAGCGACGGCAACGGCTGGCAAGGTATTCCAGTTGAAACGGGGATATCTCGATCGTGCCGGACCAGGAATAATTAATACGCCCCCGCGTAAACGGGCCGGAAAATGGTTAGAAGGCTTCGAACCGGATACGAGGCGCGGTGAGGCCGAACGGCCGTGTTCTGCGGAAAACTTTAACCGTTTGACTCTCGAATCAAGCGTAGCATCTAGTCGAAACAATGTTTCGTGAGAACATTGTTCGCGTTAGAACTACCGAGTAATACGATTAACCCTTTGTTTCACCCGATTAACGGATGTTTCTTACTAGAAATATTTAATATTTATTTGCGAGGCGAAGACGATCTTTGAGACTAATTCGAGGAGAAATCACCGGTACATTGAGGAATAAAGCTGTTTTATTACAATGCTTCACGTATCGAGGCATTATGCAAAGTTTAACGTTAAATATCAGATTCTGTAGTTTTAGTGTGTCAAATCAAGTGGCGACTGAGAGTCACCTCTCGAGTGCAAAGGGTTAATTTTCGAGAAACTGAATTGCGACTGGCAATTTTCAGTGAGATCAATTCACATCATTATACACAGAGAAACTCAGATATATTGTTATGTATATATTTCAAATAGATAATCAATTCGAATCGAATATTTCTTTAAATGCTCTGGTAATTAGCAAAGTTGCATAGCTGAGTGTCTTTATTAAAAACAACATTTCTCGTTACCAGTACGCAATGTGTTAATGTGTTACTCTTTTTGTATGTAAGTAATCCAAGTAATACATTTTGTATCTCGTTGTTGCCTACTGTAAATTGGAATTACTGTAATTGGACCTACTGGAATGATTAGCATTTTCTATTACGAAATCAGGAGACGACGAAAGGAATTAGAGGATGGTAAATGAAAGGTTTGGATTGATCGATTAGAGATAATTGTCCGATGTAAATGTACAGTAATGGCTGCATATTAATCTTGTATAATTAAGGACAAGATTGAAGGTACTTTCAGTGGAACAAAGACGTCGCGATTAAACTGAGGAAGAATGATCGACAGCTATTATACTAATATCAGCTTAGCATTCGAGCTTGTTACGCCTGAGAACTTTGTCCTTTCACGGCTGAAAGGAAGTTTCGGAGAAAGGACCCTCGAGGACGCGAGCCTAAATGCCAGGACTGCCGGGTAAAGGTTCTGGTGTCACGAAGAAACCTTTGGAACCGAGTGAATGCTTTTCGACAAAAAGAGAAATGGCACATTGAAAATGATCTGGAAAAAGTGATGAAGATCCAATGATGCGATGCGGCGATATTTGATTAATCGAATTTTCTTAATCAGTTTCAACTCTGTCAGACAGAACCAACCTTACAATTAACCTCTTAATGTCGTGTCAATCTAGTGTCGAAGGTTTGAGAATTCAATTTGGTAAATGTGAATACCATCGACGTATATATTATTTAATATTCTAACACAATAGAGGATATTAATTATTCTAACATCAATATTTAACGTTCAAGGTGAATGTAGACGTTCAATGTCTATCAAATTTCCTTCGACCTAATTTCGACAGGAATCCAAAGAAATTCACGTGTTGTTAACCCTTTGAACAAAATGATCAAATTTAGAATTGAGTATCAAATTTTATATAATGCATCGACACATGGAAATAAACTAGTTCTGTCACTTAATTTATACAAGGTATTTATGTTAGTTGTAAAACATATCATTGATATTTAATCAGAAAATAATGAATATTTGTCGAGGAAAATATTCTCGAGTGCAAAGGGTTAACTTATTAATCGCCCACTTTTCACTTAGCAACGTATAGCGTTATTCCTATTGTTGTTTAGCAAGTCTTGAAGTGTAGTGATTTTTCGTTTTTATAAAACAAAGTTTTTAACCAAATCAATTGAATAAGCTCAATTGAAGATAATGGGAGAGGTTGTAGCTACAGTTGTTTTTAGTTTGCCTAAGTGTTGATCATTAAAATCGTGAATAGAAGAAATCTCGAAAGCTTGAAGTTTTCAATTGTATCCTCTACAATTCGACTTCTAATTCTACTAAAATTCCTATTCCTTTTTTCAGACTTCCAATGTCCATTCCCAAAATCCCTTCGCATCAGTCCCGAATCGGCAAATCAAACACACTCGATCAGCTTGTCACGTAGCTCCAAAAATTGGCAAAATTCGGGCGACGAGTGTCCGTGGCGGAGCTAAAGTGCCTCCAGAAGTTCCGCTGGTTTCCCTCTTTAGGAGGTGGCCACGAAAAACGAGGCGATCGGATCCATTTGCGGCCAACAGAAGAAAAATCTCATCAGCCTGAGCGAGCGGCGAACCTCGAGCTAAGGGCCAGGGGTTAACTCCTTGCTGACCATTTCCTCGGCAGTATTTCGGAGTCTTACCAAAACTACTTTGTCCTTAATAATCAGCCAAGAGAACAGGAGTTTCTACATCGATAGTACATCTACGTCTACTTTGACTGTTAAATATTACTAAGCAGACAGAGAATTTTATTTGAATCAAACAAATGAACGCTAAACGTTAGCAAACACACTGTGGAAACTCCAACATAACTCGACCTCGTTACAAGTTTAAAAATTCCAAGCTCCAAATTCCAAATATTCACTTTTCGTTTTACTTTGAATTTTCCAGGCCTGTCTTCAGAACAGAGCCACAAATCAGAAATGAAGTTATTCAGAAATGAATTCTAATAAACACTCAATCTTAACCCTTTGCACTCGAGAGGTGACTCAGTCACCATGTGTTTCGATACAACAAAACTATGAAGCTGAATATTTAATATTTCAAATTAAAGTTTGCATTGCTACGTGAAGTATTTAAATAAAACACCTCTGTTGCTTAATTTATCTATGAATTATTAAATTAGTTTCAAACAGTATGACCAAGAATCGCATTCTACATCTGATACAAGGGGTTGAAGGTGATCGCGGGAATAAAACACCCCTGTTAATCTATGAATCATCGTTAAATCAGTTTCAAACACTATATCTCGTTGAATATTTCCATTGAGAAACTTTCGAGCGCGGGTTAAGTTCAAGAATCGCATTCTACATCTGATATATGGCAAAGGGTTGAAGGTGATCGCGGGAAGTTCGGAAAGGAGGCACCATCGACTGGCCAACGGCAACACACCGTGACTATGTAGCCAGGGTTGGCGGCGCAGGGTGAGGGGGAGGAGGACGAAGGGCCGGTCGATACAGCCGAAAGTCCAGAACGGGGTGAGCGGCGCGAAAATTCGTGCGGATGGAAACATAAGTCAGCCTCGCCGGGCAGGGGATGGCGAAGCGAGGGGGTCGCAGTCGCGTGGAACGGCAGCTAGCCGAGCCGAGGGGTGGTTTCTTGCTCCGTTTTTTTCCTCTGGCCCTCTTTCCCCCGTTTATTTTCAGCCCGCGGAGTTTCGACGTCGTGTCTGAACCTCGGAACACTTTATTCCGCGCGATCGAACCACCCTCGTTCGACCCCTCCCTCTCGCCCGGACGTCGTCACCCTCCGAAGACGGGAAATATTAATGAAGTCGGCCTGCTCGAGTGGGACTGCAGCTCGGGAGCAAGGTTTTTTGGAATTTTCGGGGGATGTTTAACCCTTGCACTCGAGAGGTGACTTTAGAACACTTGATTTCGTGCGGTGGAACTATAGAAGTTGATGTTTAACCCTTTGCACTTGAAAATTTTTCAATAGAAATGTTCAACATTTTCTGGCGAGACATAGGTGATATTGTTTGAAACTAGTTTAATAATTCATAGATAAATTAAGCGACAGAGGTGTTTTATTTAACTATTTCACGTAGCAGTGCCAAATTTAATCTGAAATATTAGATATTCAACTTCATAGTTTTGTTGTATCGAATCGAAAATTTTCCTATCGAAAAAGGGTTAACATCTTTTGACGAGATATTCTTTGAAACTAACTCGAACAAGAATCAAGTATATTGAGGAACAAAGCTATTTTATTCCAATATTTCACGTATCCAAGCATTATACAAAGTTTAGTGTTAAATATCAGATTTTGCAAAGGGTTAATATTGAACTGTGGTCAATATCATCTATGTGTACATTAATTTATTTATATTTAATTATTACATTTGGTCAATTTCATCGGTGCTTGAAATTGTGAGGAAAAAGACTGTGTTCCTGAATGTACTTGTGACCTCTTTGAGTCCATTTCGAAATATCGTCGTTGTCTACTTAGAAAATGAGATTCTCGTTAGATAATCTTCAGGAATGTGAACGTTTACTGTGTGGATGGTTATGTTTCGAGAACTGAGTTGATTCTGGAGGATCGTCTGAATGTGGGTTTCTAAGGAGGATGTTACAGAAGCTGGAAGCATAGTTTGTATACTTTAAGCTTGTTCAAGGTTCAACCTAGAGCGCATAAAGATTTGCTAAACTAGATGGAAGTTTTGAGTGAAATTTGGAACATGGAATTTTTATAGTTTCACGATCGTAAATTTGAGAGTACTCCCGTGTACGGCGTCTAATGCATCGGGCATAAATCTCGCAGCTCGCTGCAGGGCTTCTCGCGCAGATATCTATGTAGCGATCGAAACGTATTTATTAAAGGAAATACTGAAGCGATCGTTTAAACTGAGCGGTAAAACTTTACGTTACGTCACAATAAAGACTACTATCACGATAAGCGCTGGCTAGTGGAATCACGGAGGAGAGCGGTCGTCAAAGTAACAAGATACGTCGTAAATGGATCAAATCCACATTCCAACGATAACGCGTTCTCGTTGCAGGTTCTCGCTGTAATACGGGAAAATTGCTAAGTGCACTGGCTATCGCAAGCTCCTAAAATTCGTTGTACCATAAAGATTCGTATTACTTTTCATTCTATTCGAAACTATATAGAACAATGTTCAAAGAAGATGATTCCATCAAATTACGCGCACAGTTAATTGCACAGATATTCAGGATTAAATCGTCCTGCGAACAGATGAAATTACGAAATTAACTGTCAACCGGAGCATTTTCGAAAGCAAAAACCCATCGAACTATCATCCCGGGGCGAAAATCGGTGGCGCTAAACATCCCAGAAACAGAGGCGACGAGTGAGGGCACGATGACTACTTGACCCGCGGCAAATTCGATTTAATGTATTCGCGCGACCGTAAATCAACGTCGTTCGTCCAATTTAGCAGAACGCTAGCCTCGCCGTCGTGCTAATGACGTTTAAACGGTAATTAAATTTACATTAACGAAAGAGGGAGAACAGTTAATAGCCAATGACACGCTTGTCTCGCGGACCATTCGCGTCAATCCGCGCGCCGTTCGGCCGAAAAACGATTGATTCATTTATTTACGAAGAATCCGCGCTCGTTGCAACGACCGGGACCGTCAAAGGATTCCATTAACGTCGATTCCCGCGGGTATGCAGAAAAATTAGCGCGTCGACGCCAGGCCGCGTATCGTTTTCCATGTTTGAGCGGCCGCGGTGAAACTGGTTTCCCTCCCGCCGCATAAACTCGCGAAAACGCGCGAATATTGTTTTCGACTAAACGAATCCAATCGGACCGTTTTGATCAAATATTTGCGCGCCGCGGTAATTGATAGCGACGACGCAAACAACATTGAAACGGGAATGCTTGATGTTTCGACGGGAATCGAATTTGCACGGGAATCGGCGGCGCGCGCGGCGGCCATTTTGTCGGGTTATGGCTCCTTCGCGTCGGTACAATCGAATATTCGATTTAACGAGATTTAAACGAGGAAACTCTTGTCGAACCGATCGAAACGTTTGCGGGGAAGCTTCGTTGATGCGATAAGACTGTTTTGGCGTTGAGAAAAACGTAGGAGCTTTGTTTATAATTAAGAAACGGCGCTGTTACGGGAACCGTGGTAATGGCGGATCATTTCGAACGCGAGAGTTTCTTGTCACGGTGAATAAAGAATCATTTATATCCTTTTTTGCTGATGGTTGTTTATCCCGTTTTTTCGATACACAGCGAGTTCGCCATGTTTCAACTCCACGGATCGACTTGAAATTAATTGCTCAAGGTGGCGCTTAAAGTCTTAACTCGAGACGGTTCCGGCGCCATTGTTAATCCGCCATTAATCTACGGGGAGACGCTCGGGAATTCGAAATAAATTCGTCGCCGAGGAACAAATACGATTCTGATGGCACGTTCAATCTTGTTCATTGATGTTTATTGCGAATTTCAATTGTTGTTCTTCGCTCTGACTCTTAATTACGAGGACGATCGCTGCGCAAACAGGCGATATACAGTTTAAGGAACTTCCGTGCTTTTCGACGAGGCTAGTATTTTATTTGCCGAATCGTCCGACTTCGATACTCTTCGAAGAGAGCGTGAGAGGCAGAATTTTTCTCACGAGGACGCGAGGCATCAGCAACAGGCGGCAACAAACAGCCGAGTGCTGCTCTCCGAGCCGAGCGTCCTTTGATCCCGCGAGTACACAGGATAAACTCGTAGCCATAAGTGTTATAATTCCCAAAAACAACTAACGCAAAATAAACTTCTGTCCCCGCACGAACTTCATAACATCCGCGCTAATATAAAAATACGAAACTAAACGTACCTTTCTCTACGCCCGAAAGACAATTCGAAGAAAGTGTAAAGCATCACAAGAAACGAATCTCAGAAACTACCGATGAAAATTCTCGTTTTCCAAATTCCACGTTCCACTCTGACGAAAAGCAGACTTTCAAGCGTCGTTGAACTTTTGTGAAACATGTTCTTTCGCTGTTTAACCTCTTGCGCTGCAAAGACGCTGCGCAAGACTTTGTCAAATCTCTAAATTTCCAGCGCAAGTGGTTAAATTCGACAGGGGGGAGAGTCAGCGAGACGAGCGACGAAAAATGAAGGAAACGCGCGCGGAATCGTTGTTGGAAACGGAGGAAAACGGAGGCGAGGGCTGGCGTCGAATTTCGAAAGGTAAGCGGGCGTTTATTCCGTTAATGACGACTGGCCCGTTCCCCGTTGGATTAATGAGAACGTGGCCCGTGACGGCGCCAGGATGCTCTCCGCCGTCGAATATCGACGAGAACGACCGAGATACGCGACAAGTGGATGAAATACGCGTTCCGTCTCGGACCTGTTCCGCCGATTTCGCCGGCTAAGGAGCTGGCATCGGTTGGCCCCGCGGTTTCAAAATAGAATTTCGAGAGGCCTCATACACGCTCCATTCTTTTTTCTTTCCTTCTTCAACGCTCGGACGCGCACCGTCCGCCTCGGACACGGTTCTTCTTACATAACCCCTTGGCCTATGACTTCTTTCTCAACTCTGGTACTGCTGCTTTGTCGTTAAGAATTTAGTGGAGAAAGAGGAAAACAAATATATATATTACTCAGTTCATTCGAATGCAAAGTAAATATTATTCCTCTGTAATCGAGTGTTATACTTGAAAGAAAATATAGGCATAATGTATGCTTAGAATTTTTCTCCGTTATTAATAATTTATTGGAAAAAGAGAAAAATTCTAAGCATACGTTATTCCTATATTTCCTTTTAAGTATAATAGTTGATTTTGTCATTAATAATTTATTGGAAAAAGAGAAAAATTCTAAGCATATGTTAGGTGCTTTATCTAAATTTCCATTTGAATCTCTAATTTCATTTTGTCTGTCACTGAAGTTTAATTTCGCTCGCGGATTAATTTACGCGAGTTTGTATTTCCTTACACGCAGTGTAGCAGCAATTACGTTCTTATCTGCGCGACAGTTCTTCTAGTAATCGTGTCTAGGATCTCCCGGCACTTTTTGAAACGAGGCTATTTGAATTTGTATAATTTACAGGCATTCTGCTGGGAAGGAAATGTGGGATTCTTCCATTTAGCGTCGTTCTCTAAAAAGAAAGCACGCAGCTCGAGAGAAGAGCAAACGCAGAATGAATTACGTATGTTCCGGTTACCGTTCCTCGGTACTGAGTGAAAATATTCTAAAACGTTTCCTTTTCACGTTCTTCCCGCGCGGTTCACGCCACTTTAACTTCTCGCCTTGCTGCGTCCGACGAGACTCGCGGGGAACGTTTCCGATTCGATCTAACAAACGCGAATACCACTCGTTTATCATAAATTTATATTTTCATAAATTCATCCTGAAAGATCTTCGTGTCTCGATCAATTATTCCGCGAGTTACAATATTGATTCATTTTTTCGAGGAAATTTCCATGTTTGACGGTGGGAGTTTCTAAGGAAGCTGTTCGTTAATTGTTTATCTCGTGGAACTCACCTTCTTCAAGTCCTTGCTGGCGTCGGCTTCCTCGGCTTTCCGCTTCTCCGAGATCTTCGGCGTCGGGACGGCGATCGTCGCCTCTCGCAGTGGTTTCAGATCAACCTGAAACAAGAATGAATGAACGTTAGAAGATATAATTAACCAACACGTTCCGTCTATAACAGTTCGTTTCCAAAGAGAAATCGGAATCTTTCTCGCAAATGAAAATTAACTTTAAATTCAACAGCTCTAGTCTTCTGAAAGTATTACCAGATTAATTCTAATCTTAGATAATATTCATTATTTCATTCTGACTGGTAGTTCTAGTGTTAAAGAATTTACATTGATTCTGTAAATCTACTGTTAAACAATTATAGAAAAAACATGTAACAACGATTGCACTGTAGTTCCTAAAACACAACGCAAAAAGACGCAAAAAGATGCAAAGAGACGCTGTGTCTCGCGAAGAAAACTACGAAAAAGGTCCCCCAAAGTCTCTCAACCGAGTCGATATTTTAATTAAAAAGAAAAAACAAATAACAACGATTCTACAGTAGTTCCCATCTAAAACACAACGCAAAAAGATGAAAATAGACGCAAAAGGACGCAAAAAGATGCAAAAAACCCAAAGAGACACTGTGTTTCACGAAGATAACTACGAAAAAGGTCCCCCAAAGTCCCTCAACCGAGTCGATATTTTAATTAAAAAAAAAAAACAAATAACAACGATTCTACTGTACTTCCCACCTAAAACACAACGAAAAAAGACGCAAAGAGACGCTGCGTTTCACGAAGAAAACTACGAAAAAGGTTCCCCAAAGTCCCTCAACCGAGTCGATATTTCAATTAAAAATTAACAGAGCAGCCCGCGAGCGAGGAGTTCGAGACGAGTCGGAGCTCTAATATTGACAAGACGTCGCATTGTCGTAAACGCGGCCGCGGCCGAAGGGGTTCCGCGCGCATCGATTCACGGTAATCGGTTTAACTCGTCCCTGCTTTACGCGCAGCCCCGCACATGCTAATTTCTCGTTAGCGGCGCTGGTCAAATAGAGAGAGAGTGAGAGAGAGAGAGATGAGAGACGAACGGACGGACGGACGGACGGACGGACAGCGTGTGGAGAGGCACGGGCACCGATTTACCGGACGCTCGGTAATTCGGGCAGCGGCGTAATGGCGTGAATCGGCGAAAGGCCCGGTTAATCGATGTCGCGCGACCCGCGTTAATATAATTAGATCCTTCGATCCCGGCCCGTCCTTGCCTAATCACTTTACGCAACCGCCATTCATGAGCAATCGCTGGCTACAGTAGATCCGTAAGACATCTGATTATTCGGAGCCTCTTTTATTCGATGGAGGAATTTTTGTTTCAATTATTTTCTTTGGTTCCGTTCGATTTCATTGAAATGGGGATAATGGTGTATTGATTGGTTTGTATGTTGAAAGGATTTTAGAAGGGTTTGAGAGGATGTTGGATGATTGTTGTGTGATAATTTGAGGGTTGCAGAATATTCCTAATATTTAATGTTTAACTTAATGATAGAGATATTGCAATCACATATTGTTTAAATATTTAACTATTTATTTCAACGTCACTTGAAAGAATATTCGAAAGCAAAGATTCTCACAGTACATTTTAAGGGTTGCAGAATATCCCAACTCAAGACTCCGATAAATTCTGAATTATTGAAAAATAATTTCAATGCGCTGAAGTTAAACATTTTATTATATATTATGTTATATTATATTATTATTATTACTATATTATTTTTTCTGATATTTAAAGAGCGAAATAGCAAATCCGTTGAGGGCCACGCAGAAGAATCCCGAGCCGGGGGTGCTAAAAAATAGCACTCTGACGCACTAAGGGTGTCAGGGAAGAAAAAGTTAGCACCTCGCCGCAGCGTGGAACGATCGGAACTTCTAAAATTATTTCGCAGCTAATTACATTGCAAACGATTCTCTAATTACATTGACGAGCACGGGTTTAAAGGGGACGGGGCGGTGAACTCTGATCCCGAAAAGTGTAATGGCGGCGAGCCGGGTCGGATCGAGGGGCCCGATCGAGTCCGATTTACGACGCGGACTGGTTTCCTGAAAAGTTCCACGGGCCGCGAATGCCCGGTAATTAGGTGTCGAAGTTTTAATGGCGCGTTAAGGCTTCCTTTGGACAAGAACGGCAAAGATTAATGGATCGAAGATTTAACAGCCAGCTGGCTGGCAGGCCGGCCGAACGGCCGAGGCCAAGATTAAGCGACTGGATATTAACTCGGTTATTAAAACTCAGGAAAACTGCGATCCCGTTGCTTGCCACGGCCCAGTGAAATCTTCATTCGTGAACCTGCTGATTAATTGGTCGACCTGGCCAGTTAGTGGAACGCAAGTACGCGGTTAATCGTGTTTTTTCCGGAAGTTTGTTCGCAGGTTACGTTCTTGGACTTAGGGGAGTTTATGTTGGGGTTGATGATTTTACCGTTGACTGGGGTTAAGTGATTTCGGAATTGTTTGCGATATAGTAATTATATTATCGTGATTATTGGAATTATTGGAAGATGATTATATATTGTACACTTCTAACTAGAATTTGAATGATTTCCAAGTTTCACCAGGTTAGAATTAACGCATTGCGTAGTGGCGACGAGAGTAATCGTTTTTATATAAAGACACTTAGCTATGAAATTTTGCTAATTACTGTAGTGCTTGGAAAAGTATGAAATTTGATTCAAATTGATTATTACATAACAATATGATATCTGAGTTTTTGTATGGATAGTGATATAAGCTGATCTCATTGAAAATTTCGCTAACCTAATGAGGTTAACCCTTTCACTCTCAGTCACCACTTGATTTTATATAGCGAAACTATGACACTGAATATTTAGTATTTTAAATGAAACTTTCCATTACTATGGGAGATATTTAAATAACATTACTTCGTCGCTTAATTTAAGGGTTAACGAAGTTACTCGGAATTCCCCATAGTTCGCAATACAATCCACTATCCGCAATCCCGAAGTTCCGCGCACCAACCAGAAACACGAACGCCTCGCGTTGTACGATTACACGGATCGATGGAAATTAAAAATTCCGTTTGACACGGGTATCCGCAGTCGGCGGGATCGCGGATGACGTCGGTCGCGCCGTCGCATCGTCGCGCCGGTGGTCCGGCCGCGTCGTCGTATCGTTTACGACGAGCGGACCGTTCGTGTTTACACGCAATCAACTCGATTCTCCCGACCGCGCGGCAGATTACAGGATTTTACCGTGTCATTACGGGACCGCGCATCGATGACTCCGTTATACCGCAGCTTTCCCCTGCTCGGATTAACGCGTTAATGACCGGGGACGTCTTCGCGTGCTTTGGAAAGCGACACGGTTCGAATAAAGCGTACGCCCATTGTACGCGTTATTGCATTCCGACGAGATATTCGAATGTATTAACCCTTTGCGGTCGAAGATTCTCTGAAAGGTACAAAACCTTCGGCAGATGAAGTTAAATACACCGATTGCTTAATTAACACGTTGAGCGCCGTGTCAGTCACTGGAGACTGACGCTTCTGAATGACTAGTGCAAAGTACTCCGATTGTCACGAGCACTTTTGAGTATACGCTGAGTTTTTCGAAGGACCACCCAATGTTGGGACTAAATGACTGATTGACTGATAGCTGAGCTGATTCTCGACTGAGTCTGATTGAAGCTGAGTTGATTCTCAACTGATTCTCACCCAATGTTGGGACTAAATGACTGACTGACTGATAGCTGAGCTGATTCTCAACTGAGTCTGACTGAAGCTGAGTTGATTCTCAACTGATTCTCACCCAATGTTGGGACTAAATGACTGACTGACTGATAGCTGAGCTGATTCTCAACTGAGTCTGACTGAAGCTGAGCTGATTTTCAACTGATTCTCACCCAATGTTGGGACTAAATGACTGATCGACTGATAGCTGAGCTGATTCTCAACTGTTATTAAAATACGTGTAAGTTTATTTGTAATGAACGTAAATACGTATAATTATAATTTATTAACACGCCAAATGTATGAACAATGCAGGAGTTTTCAAAGGAAACACATTATGAGTGAAGGAAATAACTGATGATACTGTTACTCTTGCTTTCCCTTCCTTGGATCAACACATTAATGACCTGCGACGTCTTTATACGTCTTTAGAAAGTGATACAATTAAAATCTGCTATATACAGGTAACCCCTTGCGTAACACAGGTACCGTGTTACAGGAAACAAATTAACGCAAGAAAGTACCACGTCCCGAATACTTAAAGAAAACTAGACTATTTTCATTCCGTAATTAAAAGTATTATACACTATAAAAGTATTATAATTTTTGACACAAAAAATCTTCTATCCCCCTTTAAAATTGTTATTAATTATAAAATGCTTTACGAAGATCGACATGCTGCTTATCAAGTCGAAATATTTAATCATTTCCAGGAAATCAATGCAGAATAATATTAACAGTTTGTAACTAGTTTTCAGAATGTTATATAATGGTATCACAAATTCTGTAAATAATCATTTATTATAATTTACTTAATTACGTGATTAATTTAATTGCAAACATAATACTATAGTTACGCGATATATTTATTTATTCATTTAAAATTCTGAATTAATCAGAAAAATTGATTATATCCTTAAAAAATATTTCGCAGTAAATTCACAGAGTGTTATATGAAAGTCAAAGTGAACACATTCCAATCGAAATTAACAATCTACATTTATTCTGGCACGAGTTTCTTAGCGTCGACGATTATGAAAAATCGTCGACCACTTTTAATTCCCTCTTTCACCGCCGCGTGAATTACGGATTGTCGACGTACCCTGACTAAGGAGAAACGGACGGTTCGTGGTCAGACCTCTGCGTAGGAGGAAACGTAACTGGGTCAAGGTCCGTTTTCGCGGATTCGATTAATTCCGCGTCGAATGACGTTAATAGCGATCGTCCCTTACCAGGTGTCTCGTGAAAAATGAATTTTCGTACGTCTCTTCTTTTCGCTGAATGACTATTAACGATCGAGCGATGAACGATAAAATATTGAACGATTAACACTGGAACTACCGATCGTTTAATACGATTGATATGTAACCTCTATAAAAATTGTAATATTATTTTCAGTTTCTTTGGATGTTCATTATAATACTCAAGTGAAACTATTCATTTCCAAAATCATTTCTGAAACCAGTCACTTTGATCGGTACGGTAATTCTAGTATCGAGGAAGGAAACTTTAACTAAGATGAAGCTAAATTATATATCAGTCACTCGAACAACAGAAAAATAGAAAACTATGTGCTGATCCCTTGCTATTGCAGTAATTAAATCATTTGTCGACTGCCAAATATGGAAATTTCATCTCGTCGAAACGTCGACGTTCGTCCGCAAAGGGTTAATACAAAAGTTTAATTACATCACTATGATGTTAAAACAACGTTTGACTTTAGAAATAACGTTCGTTGACTTTTACGGTTGGTCGAGTCCACAGCAATTAGTCATTAGAAACGTTCTCTCAATCTTCCAAGGAACGAAGATTTACAAACGAAACGTTGCAAGAACAAAGGCAACATATAAAAAACTTCATATCCTACTTCTCAAAGTTAACGCGAAGCCATTCCGCTGCCCATTTATCCAACGACCATTGTTTCTATATTTCATTGTTCCCACGGACCTGAGACGATAACGGCGAACGATCAATTGTTAAGAACAACGTATACGCAGAAGCATTTTTCCCGTGAAACGCGGGATGCCCGAAAGAAATCGCGCACGGCGAAAGTTCGATTTTGCGTGATCCGAATTACATAAGGCCAAGGTTTACATAAATCGATCCCACGAATCCATTACGCCTACAGGTTGTGATGCAACCCGTAAATCCCATTACACGAGTGCTCCCCATACGCGAAAACCACTCGAAACGTTTTAACGACGATCGATGCCTTCGATTGGACCTCCCCTAGAATTTGTTGAAAATTATTTCTTCAATTACCGTGCATTTAATACGCTTAATATGTAATCTTGATAAAAATTGTAACAATAAATTATCTTCAGTTTCTTCGAACCTTCGATATAGTATTAGTGAAGCTATTTTCAAGATCATTACGAATATTCAAAATTGTAACAGATCTTCAGTTTCTTCGAACCTTCGATATAGTATTCAAGTGAAGCTATTTTCAAGATCATTTCGAACATTCAATGCTTTTACAGTATCGATAATTGCGAAATTAAAAAACCGATACCAGTGATTCCGACCGGTACGGTAGTTCTAGCGTTGATTCATTGCGATCTCCCAAGCGCCGATCTCCACCTTTGAAAATTTCGAGTCGAGCATTAATCGCGCGATCGTTAACGCAGATATTTATTCGAGCCATCGGTCGCGCATATTCCCTCTCAATTATCGCCTGATTACGTGTAACAATTCAATAACACTTCAATCAACGCTAATCGTCGAATCGATGAATATTTCCGATCGGCGCGTCGATTTATTCCGCCGCCGGTTAATCCGTTCGCGCGCGGCTGCGATTATAACCAATTTATCGGCGCGGCCGCCGCGCAGCGTTGTAATCGCGAGCAATTATCGTATCGCGGCGGGCTGCAGATGCGATTCACCGATTCGGTGCGCGAAGCGATCCTCGACGATCGCGCGACGGGGAAGAAAACGTACGGCAACATGTGCGCGCGTCGCGAAGGAAACAACACGGGGGGAAAAAACGGGGAAAAACGAGCGGAGTAATAAAAGCGAACGTGATTAACCTGCTTACAGCTCCTATAATTCACCGGGTCGCTCTTGCCGCGTTCGCGTTTCGCGTAACACGCGGATTCCTTTTTAGAAAATCGGCCGCGCCGATCAAAGACCCCCCGGCGTGCCACCAATTAAACAGCTGCGCGAGATTTATCTTTCTTAACGAGTCTGTTAACCCCTTTAACTTATGACGTCGAGCCGAACCGGTGGAGGGCACTTCCAATTTACGCTCCCAGGGACGAGCGTTCGCGAGATTATTCTTTTGTTCGAGGTATTTACTGTTTTCTCAAGTTATTTCTGGAGTGTGGATATCGGAGGTTTGTAAATGCTGATAATTTGTGATTTTTTTGGGTGAATTCGAGAAGGTGAATAGTACTGTTTGTGGAGTTACTTCGGGGTTGTGAAGATTGAAGGTTTACTATGAATCTTATGTTTATTTGTGAATTTTCTGTGTAGTATTGTTTAACGCTAGAACTACCGAGCATTTAATACGATGGATATGGAATTCCTATAAAAATTGTAACAATAGATTATTTTCAGTTTCTTCGAACATTCATTATAGTACTGAAATGAAACTACTTTCCAAATCATTTCGGATATTCGATGCTTCGAAGATATCAATAATTGCTAAACAAAAAAATCGCAACCAGTCATTCTGACTGGGACGATAGTTCTAGTGAAGCGATATTTTAGAGATGTGAGTGTCAAAATTTTAGTGAATCTTCTGTTGAATATGTGAATTTTTGTAACGATAGATTTTATTTATTGATATTTGATAATATTGTAATAGCGATGAAATAACTATCATCGATTTAATTAAAAATAAATTGGGATAAGACCGATTCTTCTCGACATTCTTCCCGAGACATCGAATACAATTTCCATCGCGGATTAAGCGAGAAAGGGATACTTAACGCGGGGAAGTCTGAATTACCGAGCCGACTCGACAGGACGATCAATATCGAGAATTCGGATCGTCCAAGTGAACGTCTACGATATTTTCGTCTACATTCCAGTAAGCGATACCTTTACCCCCGTATGTTCGAGGTTAATAATACTCCACTAAAATTATTACGCGTTCCCTGATTATTCAACTTCGTCACGCACAATTCCATTTTACTTCGTTCACATTTCCATCGTGCCACAATTGTTCTACCAATACGGAAGCCAACAAAGCGACATATGAATTTCCACGTAGCAATTCAACTCAGAAGTTTCCAATATCTCAATATTTCACATGAAATTCCAGCATCTATCTTGCTTTCGAGTCAATAAAATGTCTGTAATTAAAGAACAATCTATTTTGAATGATACCACGCCTTTCATATATATTTTCTATAATATCCCAGTACATACAGAAAAGTATTAGTAGATTTCCAAGATAATACTAACAATTACAACGATAAAAAAATGAAATAATAATTAACAAAGAATATTCCATAATATTCCAGTACTTTCGGAAAAGTAACTTTCTAAGAGAATGGTAGCAGCAACGAACTATCTCTACCATTGTTATCATAAATCACCGCTTAAATCGATGAAAAGAGAAGTGTATCTAACGCGCAGAATGAATAAATCGTTAAAAAATTGAAACATAGGAAGTACTCTCTCCTATCTGACTGGAATCAATTAATTCTACACCGTAATTGTTCGAATCCGGGAGCGTCGAGTAGGATTTGGTCACCGGTGACCCAGTGGCGCTCGGGTTCCCGTCCGTCTCGGTCTATTTATACACCGGCTACTACCTTAACAATATATAATGCACAGATTATCGGGACCAGTTTATTATTGTTTACGGTGCCGTTATTAATATTCATTCGGCGACCGTTATAATTAACCCTCGGCGAAGGTACTTGTTACACAACCGGCGGACCGCGGCGAATTTGACCCCGATGGAAAGAGAACTGGGTGAAACACGCGGCGCGCGCGCGCGCCGCGCGCTTCGTTCGGACCCGGCGCATACAGAGACAACGAAAATCGAGCAGTGGTTACGACGATCATCGCGAATAAACTCACCGATTAACGACGAGCCCGGTTATCGACGGGAGCCGGCGTTACTGGGACGCTACAATTTTTCGATGGGATTCAACCGTTTGGATGCTAAACAACTTTTGTGGATATTTAGCAAAAATGAAGTGATTGGGTTCCTACAGTCAGCAGTCAACCGACCCAAAACAACAAACAAAGAAACAAAGAACACCTATCACTAATAGCAATCGACCCAAAACAAGAAACAAAGAAACAAAGAACACCCATCACTAATAGCAACTGACCAAAACAACAAAGATACAAAGTACACCCATTACCAACAGCAACCGAACCAAAACAACAAAGGTACAAAGAACACCTATCATCCATAACAAGAAAGAAAGAAACATCAGAAGAGTCCCTACAACCAACAGTCAGCTGATCCAAAACAATAAAGACTCCATGAACACCTATCATCCACAGCAACCGACGCAAAACAACAAACAAAGCAACAAAGAACACCCATCACCTACAACAAGAAAGAAAGAAACATCAGAAGCGTCCTTACAACCAACAGTCAGCAGATCCAAAACAACAAAGAGCCCACGAACCCCCATCACCCACAGCGACCAACCCACAGCAACAAAGAAAGCCCAAGAGGCTCCCCTGCAACCAACAGCAACCGGCGCAAAACAACAAAGAAACAAAAAAAACACCCATCACCCCCAACAAAAAAGAAACATAAGCAGAGTCCCTAAAACCACCAGCAACCGACGCAGAACAACAAAGACCCCACGACCCCCCATCACCCCCAGCAACAAAGGAAGCCCAAGAAGCTCCCCTGCAAGCAACATCAACAGAAGCAAAGCAGCAGAGAAAGAGCCACGTATCGCCAGCAGCAATCCGGAGCAAGCAAGACAGAGAAAGTGGCGGCGGTATCCAAGCAACAGATATCATTAGGCGGTAACGCAAGCCAGCAGGGAGAGACGCAGACTGGCGTCGACGGCGTCGACGGCGTCGGGCAGGTGCACGCGAATAAAGGATTCGCGTTCCTTCGAACGTCGGGGGCGCGACCGGCGTTCCTCTCCCCCTGCGCCCTTTGTCGGAGCGCCGGTTATGGTGTGCAGGATAACGCAGCCTGGGACCTAACCCGGTGCCGAGGGGCACCGCAATGCAGGCAAGGGCGTTGTCAGGGGCGACCCTAGCGACCGTAAGACCTGATTCGCGCCGAACTAAACCGGCCCTGGGCTCGGTAGAGCGAGGCCGGCGGCGCTTTCCCTCCCCCTCTCTCTCTTTCTCTCGCTCTAGCCGCGATTCGGCCGCGAAATAATAGCCGACACCGGCCGCACCGGCATATTGATCCTCGATTTCGACGACGATTCGAGTCGAGTCGAGTCGAGTCGAACCGCCGCTCGCTCGCTCTCGCTCACCTGGACGAGCGAGCCATCCCCGGTGATATTCGTGTTTCCATGTAGGAGCGACGCGGCACCGTGCTATCCGATTCGCTGCCGGGGTATTACCCAGTATCCTGTGTACACCGATTCCAATACGGTGCGCTTGGATTTGGCGGAATATTGTTGGCGGTTAATGGATGTTTTTTGGCGATTGTTCTCTTGACGTTCGGCTTTGCTTGTGATTGATTTTTTAGGGTGATCGATGAAGGGTGTTGGTTGAGGTGAATTGGGAAATTTGGATGTTTCGGATGGTTGTGCGAATAATTAGTATTTTTTAACCAGTTTACTGTGGAATTTAGTTGGGAAAACCTATCGTTCTACGCGCAATATAATAAAAAAAATGGAGCGTGTACTCATTGAAGGACGAATGCACGTAGAGTATATTTTAATGGCAATGCAAAGCGAAACAAAGGATTACATGTTTATGTGAAAAAATAAAGAATTATTCGCTGAAAGAATTGGTATCGTGTCGAGCTTTACGATGCCGTGTATACTCGTCAAACACAGTTAACTGGTTAAGGAATGTTGTATTAAAAGTATTTGTCTCTTTTGTAGAAATAAAGATTGATAGCAGAAGAGATATTAGATATAAAGGAGCGTCTTCTTGCTTTCCCTATTCCGTTATTTGATTTTCGATTGAAAATATCCAGCGTGGATATTGCACTCCAGATGTTCTTTCTCTTGAAATATAAATGGCCGGCGATCTCGGATTTTCTGTAATGCCATACGCGCTGAATATACAAGGATCAGTTGGTCTAGGTTTAACCCTTGAAATTTCATATTTGGAAGACGGTTGTTTTGTCATCTATCAGCAACTGCAACTAATTTTTATAGTATTCCTAGCGAAAATTAAAAATGCTATAACATTCTTCGATCTTTTATTTTCCTTAGTACAAAATTTGGATATGTGGGAAATCGAATAATTTTAGGGTAGTTTCTTCAAGATTCATTAAAATATTTAATATTATAACTGGTGCGATATTGAAGCCTACAGAGTTCAAAGGGCTAAATCGCAAATGATTTAATTACTCGAACAGCAAGAGATCAGCGCTTAGTTTCCTTTTTTCTTATTAATTAAGCAACTGATATATAATTTAGCTTCATCCATTAAAGGTTTCGTATATTTCAAAGAATCTTCGTCTACGAAAGGGTTAAAAGGGTCAGAAAACTTCGCCGACATTCGGCGAAGGAAGTCCACCGAAACCCAGCGCATCCGGTGAACTTGTTTGCCCTGGAAAGGAATCCGGAAACTGCAACGAAGAACAAGGAGAAACATCCACTCGTAATGAAAAAAAAGTGGGGGAAACGGGATCTACGGGTACACGGCCCGGGCAAAAGGTGCTCCTCGAAAAAGTCCAACTTGTCTGGAACAACGAGGACTTGATAACGAACAGCACTCGTTAATTTCAGCGTTCGCAGGAAGCAACTTTCGCCGAACAAAGAAATCGAAAATGCTTGTTGTTCTGCGTTGCAGGGAAACGCTCGGGGAACTTGCGATTCGAAGTTGGAAAATTGTAGATAAAAAATAAATAACCTCCCGAGTTTAACCATTGTCACACTGACGTTGCACTAATGCAGAACAATCGAAAATTATTCTGCAATCACCGAGTCGCTTTTTTAACCCTTTGCACTCGGAAGTACTTCGCTAGATATATTTAACACTTTCTAACTAGATGAAGACGATGTTATTTTAAATGAACTCGAAGAGATCACAAGTGAATTGAGGAACAAAGCTTTTTTATCCCAATATTTCACACACCGATGCATCATACATAGTTCAATATTAAATATCAAATTTTATAGTTTCGCGTCAAATCAAGTGACTCGTTACCTCCCGAGTGCGAAGGGTAAATTCGCAACGAAACAATTTCATCCACTCGTCAAATAAAACCGTACGCCGGGAACACCGGCAGGAAGCGTAAAAAGAGACGTAAACAAGAGCGCGCTGGAAAAAACGGAGGAAGAAGGGTAACGGGCCGCGTAACGAGCACGGCGACGCGAAGTTTTCGACGCGTGTCCCTTTCCGCGGAGCGGTCCGCGCCGTTACGCTCGGAAATCGGCTGGAAAATGAGCAGTAAAAATATCCCGTTCGACCGTGTTCGAATAAGCGCGGATACGCCCCTGTTGCCGCGGATATCCTCTTCCGTTCTCCGTTCCCTCCCCTGCTCGCCCGTAACTTTCCCTTTTCCCCATCGAACAGGTTCCCGCGGAGGACTCCGCGTTCGGTCCCGTCGCTCGGAATGGTAATGGCTCTTGATTCATCTCGCGCTCCGCGAAGATCGAACTGGAAATGTTGGGAACAACGTAATTGGAGAATCGGAAGAATCGGACTCGCGCCCGGCTGCCCGGTTTCCCGACACTTTCGCGCCGCTGTCCGATCGTCGAGTTTGCTTGTAATTGACTTACGTCGGCGACGGTCCACGGTGATTCGGTAATGTCGGACCGACGGGTACGAGTGGAGTTTCGTTCGATTTAGTCCGTTGAGAACGAACGGTGATTCTTGAACGCTGTAGATCGACTCTGTTTTATTAGTATTTATTAGGAGTTTTATTATTAGGAGTATAATAAGTTCCGTGTAAATTGGGATTGAATATTGATGTACTCTTTGTGAATTTCTTCGATGTCGCTGCTTCCGAGTTGATAGAAGGAATGGTATTATGATTATTCTAATCTTCTTCGAACCCTGTTTCAAATCGCATATACTCTATCATTCTAAATTCTAACCAAACAGCCTATATATATATTATTCCAAATATATATTCTAAATCAATACAAGATTTCCAAATATATATTATATATACTATATATATTATTCCAAACAGCCTATAATTACTTAACACGTTGATCGCCGCACGATTTCATACAGCAAAATACATAAAATGGAAAAAATATAATATCAAATCATTTCGTTGAATTGTATTATTATAATTATACGTTCATCTAGCTGAATGTCACAGTATTATGTAGCATTATTTATAACATAGAAATGTTTCATATAATCGTCGTTTCACCGGTTTTTTCACCGGCGACCTCCATGGCATTCAACGTGTTAATACAGAATGTTCATTTTCTAACTACTTTTCTCCACTCCCTTTCCAACGAACGCAATTCAACGGTGCACCAGGAACAATCAACACGAAGGAATAATGAAGAAATAATGAAAAGTGTAAGAAAACATGCAACGTGCGTATCATAAGGATATGCGAGTTTTTGAATGCGTTGTTCTTGAACGAACGACGAAAAAGAAAGAAAGGAGCAAGGGCAGTTGGCGATGAGCATTTACATCAAGAAGAACTTCGTCGACGAAATAAATTATTATTGACCAAATAAGTCCTTATAAAAGTAACAGAGAATAATAACGTAGAGGGTTCGCCCTTTCGCTTGTCGATACTTGGGGGCCTGAGAGATAGTCCAGGCCCGTTGACAAATTTATGACCAAGGGGACCACCATGACCCAGGTCACCTACGCTCTCGACTGAGTTTTCCTTTTTGTCAAAGCAGCGGAGGAACATCAATTCCTCCATTCCTCGTTAGAACCACGTCGCCTAGTGAATATACTTAACCCGACCACGGACTTAGTTTTCATTTTAATAGCCCCACAATAAAGAACAATAAAGAAGAACGGAAGAACGATAAAGGAAACGTACAGCGTACTCACGAGCGACCGATCCATCATCGCGCGCCCAGCAGTTTCATTTCGCGGACAGTTATCGGGTTCAAATTACGCGCCCTTTGAATTCCACCCTGTCCCCGGTAATGCGCGCGGACATTTATCCGGGACGGAACAACCGCAGCAGTGTGTCACCGAGAAATACAGCCGCGGAACGCTCCGCGGACATCAACCGACCCTCGTTTAAGCCGCGCCACCCCCGTTCGCCCCACTTTTTCATAGCTCGTTCCGCGGCCGCCGCTCGAGGGCCGACATAAATCGAGCCGCGATACAATTAATCCCCATCGACGCGACAATATTCGGACGGTCGTCGCGCGCTCGTTTGTTACCCGCCGCGCGGAAATCCTGGCTCGAACCGCGTCTTTGTTTCCGGTCGAATCGACACGCGTTACTGTTAACGCGCTATCGTTAACCCTAGCGCCACGTGTTCTTCCCCTTTGAACTCCGTAGGCTCGAATATTGCACCGGTTGTATCAAATATATCAAGAAATTGATACGCTATTTTATTACTGATATGAAACACATTTTCAAATTTTACTACCTTTGCGTTGTTTATATTACCTATTAAAGTATCGTTTATTTTACCTTTATCTCCTGTAAGAACGTCTGTTATAAAATTGCAAGAGCAGTGCTTCTCTGCTGAAGAAGTGATTATAGGCATCCATTGTTTTAAATTCTCTTCTGCATCTTCCTAAGGAAATCAACGTTGAATATCGTCCGTTCCTTCGAATGTTCGTTTTATTGAATTATAATTGAATTATAACTCAATAGCTGTATTCTTGGAGTTCCTATACGAAAATTGGGAAATATCAGTTCGACTGCTCGGTAGTTTCATTGTTAACATCGATTCGATTCATAAAATTCTATCTTAAGTGTTCCTCGACTATAGAAAGGAATAACAATACTCGTCTTCGATTTTACGCATGTGAATGATTATGCACGATAATATACGTGCTTTCACCAAGAAACAACAGAACTTTGCCAACGACACCACCAACGATAAATGGCAATAGCTTCGCATAATACAGGCTTGGCGGCGAATGTGTTAAGTTATCGAGTTTCATCGAGGAAAAAAAAAACGGCCGCGCCGCGTCCCCATTGCGGATCAAGTCAATTTTCAAAATGGCGGGCGGGCAAGAGTCGCGCGACGGAAAAACAATATTTATCGACGCTGTTGGCCGAGCCGTGATAATTAATAGCGCGGGTAAATTGCCATTTCGGTGCGGCGGCGATTATTACTCCTTCTTCGACACCGATTTATCATGTCCGCGTGCGCGCGTCACGCGCATCGTTAATCTCCGGCCGCGGAATGGAAAAGAAACAGCCGGGCCCGCGCTCGCTAATTCTCCTAATTACCGTCCGGCAAATATTAGCTCCGGAATCGACAGCGAGTCCTCCCGTTCCGGCTCGCCGCCCCTGTCGCGGCTCGATCGACACTCAACTTAATGATTCAGACTGCGGATCTTCGTGCAAACATATAGGGTGTTCGCAAATGATCCGGCCACTTTTAACTTGATTAAAAAGTACGGTAATGTATAGCGGTGTATTGGTAATTTGGGGAGCGTTGTTGTGTTCGTTGATTGGAACAGTTGGTCGTTGTTTGTATTGATATTTGGAAAGCGGATACTTCGGAGGTATAATATTTCGGGTATTAATATTGGTAATATTGTGAGTATTGTTATTGGAAGATTGTTTGTATTGGAAGTGGTTACTTTGTTATTTAAACGATTTATTATGATTTGTATTGATATCGTGAAAACGGAGATTTCGGAGGTATAATATTCCGGGTAATAATATTGGTAATATTGTTAGTATTATTATTAAAAAATCGTTTATATTGGAAGTGGTTACTTTGTTATGTAACAATAAATTATTTTCGGTTTCTTAAAACATTCATTATAGTATTCAAGCGAAGCTATTTATTTTCAAGATCATTTCAGATATTCAACGCTTTTAAGATATCGATAATTCCAGAACAAAACAATCGAAACCAGTCGTTTCGACTGTTACGTAGTTCTAGTGTTAACACGTTGAATGCCACGGGGGTCACCGGTGACCCGCAACCAAATCGAATTACTATAGTTCCCTCAATTAAACCACGATTATTTGAAAACATTACTATATTATAAATAATGCTAACTAATGCGGTGACTTTCCGATGAACCTGCGATAATAACATTCAATCAAATGATTCAATATTATATTGTTTCCATTTCAAGTATTTCGTACCACGAAATCTTGCGCGCATTCAACGCGTTAAACTGTTGCTTTTCCTTCAGTCCACGTTTGTTTCTCAATATTATCTGATACGTACGAGGATCGAATAAAAGTTCGCTTCTTTCCAGGGGAAACGTTTCCCTCGGAATGTCTCTCGTGCGCCCTTAACTCGCGGGAACGGGTTGCGCAGCGAAAGAGAGTCGCGTCACGTAATAGGCCGCGGGAAATTCATTAAATATTCGTCGCTGTAACGGCGGGACAAAAGTGGAGCGCTAATGGTTACGAAGTTTATGCATCTTGTTACATTATATCTTCATGGGGGCTGGTTTTTCCTTAGCCATTAACGATCGCCCGACGGAAACTTCGTAGATTCCCGGTGAAACGAAACGTATCGCTCGATCGTGAGGCACATACTGCGAACAGTTGTCCGAACATTCACCGATCCCTATTTAACCCTTTGCGAGAATATTTTTCTCAACAAATATTCATTATCTTCTGATTAAATATCAAAGACGTTTCACAACTAACATAAAGAAATACCTTGTATAAGTTAAGCGACAGAGCTAGTTTATTTCGATGTTCCATGTGTCGATAGATTATATAAAATTCGATATTGAATTCTAAATTCGATCATTTTGTTCGATCAAATCAAATGGCGGAAGTTTTTCACTGGAAATATTTAATATTTTATGATGAGATACAGACGACATTGTTTGAAATTTAACGATCATTCACGGATAAATTAAGCGACAAAGTGATTTTATTTGAATTTTTATTTAACATTCATCTGATGAGATACAGACGATATTCTGTGAAACTAACTCGAAGAGGAATCATATGTACATCGAGGAACAAAGCTATTTTATTTCAATATTTCCAAATTGGTGCATTATTGGAGGTATAACATTAAATATCAAATTTTATAGTTGCACTGTATGAAATCAAGTGGTGAATGGCAGTCAAGAGTTAACAATGAATATTTATAATTTTCGACTAACATTGCGTAAAGTAGACTTAAACTTAAACATCAGTGCTACTGGATTATTTCTTTACTTCATTTAATTACAATGTAACCTTAAAGGTGAAGCAAAGTTTAATTCAACCCTTAACACAAAGACTATCCTTTAATATCTTGATTACACTCTAAACTAAAAAAATGATCGTTTCAACGTACATTCGAAGATTCTCCTAATTAACCATCTGTCGAAATGGATTATCAATGTTTATTAGTGAATAAATAGTTTCGTTAACTACGGTATTAATGGAATGAAATTTTAAATTCGATTGAATCGTTACTCGGTTGGTCACGTTGGATCGATTATTGAATAAGGGAATCTATCTTGACGTACATTCACGTCGGATCGACGTACATCGGGGAGCGCGGAGACAACCGACATCCTTACCTCCCTCGACCGTAGGAAAAGGGAAGGTTCGCAAGGTAGAAAAGTTCGGAGAGGCCGAGGAGTTCCGGCTATAATCGGATTGGTTCCAGCCGAATCTTCGAGTTTTCCAAATCTACCATTAGCTCGTCCGGGGTATCCGCAAACTTTTCAAGAATATTAGTTTCCGAAGAGACCGCAACCTGTTTATGGCACTGGGAACGTCTCGCGGATTTACGGCCAATTTCGAAACTTCTCGCTCCCCGCCGGGATAAACCGACAGAAACTATCGAACACGTATTAAAAATAGAAACTCACCGATGAAGAGGAGGATACCAAATATACCGTCGAACGAAGTCCTCCGGAGTGCATCCTCTAATCATCGGAGAGCCCACCGGTGTCGAAAGTAAAATACGAATCGCACTGAATCGAATAATTCCGTAGAAATCGAATCGAACTGAATCGAACTGCCAACGTCGAAACTATAGAAGAAAGAGAATTTGATTGGAAACAGTATAATTATTTCTGGACAACTGACAGTAAAACGTGAGAAAGATCGATCTCTAGAAAAGTCGAACAAGCTAAAAAGGAAATGAAGATTATTTAACCCTTTGCACTCGAAAGGTGACTCTCGGTCACTCGATTTGACACAGCAAAACTACGAAGTTGAATATTTACTATTTCAAATGAAACTTTGTATCGCGATGTGAAATATTTAAATAAAATAGCTTTGTCGCTTAATGTATCTGTGAATTATCGTTAAATCGGTTTCAAACAGTGTCGTCTTCGTCTCATCGGACGACGTTCAAATATTTCTACTGAAAAACTTCGGAGTGCAAGGGGTTAATCTCAACTGGAAACTGTCGTCGTACCGATTTCCATTGAACCGAATCGGTAACGATTAAAGCTCGCAGCGAGAAATCATCGGGAATCGGCGAACCTCGTTCCCGAGAATTCGCGCGGAAATCCAGCTCGAACGGTACGCGAGGTTCTTCGGCGCGGCGCGTTTTTCAGCGGCGCGGGGAGCAATCATTCTTGTTTATTCGAAAACAAACCTAATCACTCGCGATTGTCGCGGCGGATCGATCGAGCCTAATCGGCCGAAAGCCGGCATTGAAATCATCCGGGATTCCGGGGGCCGCCATTGTTCGCCGGGCCTGCCGCGGAATACAAATCGATCGTTAACGCGATCGACGTTTCGCGCGTCGCTCCGCCGTCCTCGGAATCCCGCCATTCAATTTCGACTAATCGCCGCCGAAAACGCGGCGTCCTGCCGACAGCGTGACGCGTCGCGGCCGGAATACGAAACAAGAAAATCGCTGACTCCGTACGGAAAAAGACGGGGAAACAATGGGGGAAGAAAGGACTCCGCGATCAAAGGTGTTCCGTCGACTTCGTTGTACGGTTGCGTCTCTTTCCAGTAAAAACTTTGAATCTGCTGTTGACCATTTGCAGTCGAGAGGTGACAAGTCACCACTTGACTTGACGCGGTAGAACTGTAAAATATATTTAACCCTCGGCGGACGAAGATTCTTTGAAATGTAGGAAACCTTCAACGGATGAAGCTAAATTATATGTTGATTGCTTAAATGATAGGATAAACAGAAACTACATGCTAATCTCTTGCTGTCCAAGTAATTGGGTCATTCGCCTGCGACTCAGTCTTCCAAATGTGAACGTTTCATTTCGCCGAAATGTCTGAAAGAGGGGAAAGTGTGCGACTAAGGAGATTAAGCTTGCGAGAAGTGAAAGTTGTTTTGAAATGGTCTTGGAAATTGAGGGATGGAATTTATGGAGTTTGGAGAAGGTTAGAATGTAGAGTATATGGAATCTGGAAGATTTTCGGATTTGGAAATTAGGGCTTAGGGAAGCTTGGAATTCGGGGCATACGGAATTTAGGGGAGATTTTGGGATGTATGAAGTTTTAAATAATTGCGTTGTTATCGTTTAGAAACGTTCTTCTATGACAGCACTCGAAATCGAGTTTGTCAATTTATTTTACAGTCGTCGGTATTCATCGAAGTTTAAACGCGTTATAAAAACGAGATTACTTCTCAGTTATTGTCAAATTAATTGTCGAGTAACAAAGTATCGAAGTCCCACGACCGCGATAAACTCGACACAGCGGTGCCGCGCAATATAAATCAACGATTCCCCGGTATTGAAACATCCACGCGCCGATCGCGACAGGAACAGAGCCAAACATCTCGTTAAAATCGCGTTCATCCGGCGCCGTTCGTTCTCCGTATGCGTATAAAAATCAATAGCCGTTGTAATTGGTCCGCGGCAGTATTTCCTCGGCCGGCGAGATGAACGCAGGTGGCGTCGGGCCGGAAAGTCGCCGGGAAAAACGAGCGGAGGCCGGCCAGCGGGCCGAAATTGCGAAATTTTGGACCGGAAAACGGGCAAACAGCAGGAATTACGGGCGGCGGAATTAAAACCGCGTCGTTCCGCGGAAAACTTCATCGACGAGCATCGCCGGACAATAGGGAGCGGGAAAAACGGGCGGGAAAACCGAAGAGAATTTCCTTCGAGCGATTTCGCGAGGCGAATGCGATAAATTTCCATTGCAAACGACGATCGGCAACGATTCCGTTCGCGTAGCGCAAGTGGAAAATGGACGACGCGTGGCTGCCTCGGGAAAACGTAACCCTTCGTTAGATCGGTCGCAAAACTGAAAAGGAACGGGCAGAAAAGTGAACGGAAGTGAAAATTCACGAGATTGGGAAACTCCTCTCTTCGTTCGCGTGGTTTTTTACTTTACACTTAACGGACCGGCCACGTAAATTTACGTTTTCCCATTGTGACTTCCTGGGATGGGCCACGTAGATTTACGGTTTAACCCTTTGCACTCGAGAGGTGACTCTCGCTCACCATTTGATTTGATATAAAATTACAAAGTATTATATATGATATTAATTTTTGTACAATGTGAAGTATTTATATAAAATAGCTTTGTTTCTTAGTTTTCTTAGTTTCTTGTTTTTTAGTTTAGTGAAAAGCTTCCGAGTGCAAAGGGTTAAATATACCTAATATAGGCAAATAAATTTACCCCAAATATACCCGTGAATTTTGTACAATGCATCAATATGTGAAATATTTACATAAAATAGCTTTGTTTCTTAGTTTACGTATGTTTTCTCACTAGTTCGTTTCAAATAATGTCTACGTTTCATCGGAAAGTGTCGAATGTTTCTGGTGAAAAGCTTTCGAGTGCAAAGGGTTAAATATACCTAAAATATAGGTAAATAAATATACCCTAAATATACCCGGAAACTGGAAAAACAAGGTAGATTCGACTCGTCCGTTAATTCTAAGTTCCTTTTCGCCCGGTAAACGATAAAATTACATACTCAATCAACTGTAAAACTCTTTAGGCGAACAACAATACCATTCGCGTATTGTTTACAGGCAATAACAATTTCCGCGATCGGAATCACAGTATAAAGACGTTTACACGGAATAAGATTCTCTTTTGTTCCCCGGAATATCGTTGTTACACCGTTTTATTCAACTACACGGAACAAACGCGTGTTCCTGAAACTTGCGCCAGCTTCTCTTTCCAATATTTTATTTTGCTTCTCCAGCGATACACTCTATTTTCACGGTCTCCATTCGTTTCAAACGAACCCACGCGAAATGGATACTCGGCGTAAACGAAGGGACGGGCGCGCGCGCGTACCTTTTTTCCCGTTCGTTTATTACCGGCCGTTAATAAACCGGGAAAGGGACGCGACGATGAATAACCGTCGCGGGAAATCGGCCGGCGATTCGCGTTCGGGACGGTATCGGCCGCGGAATCAACGCGGAATCATATTTTTCCGATGGCACTCTGGGGGGAGATTCGTTTGAATGAATAAAAAGAGAAAAAAAAAAAATATATATATATATCGGGGCAAGCGGAAAGGCCGAATGATTCGGTTCACGGGGAACGGGATCCCATGTGCCGCGTGGCGGCAATAAATACGCGGGAATGGATATAAAACGCGACGGCGAACTTTAAACGACGCTCGGATTACTTCGCGCGAAACAATCGCCGCGAAGCGGCCGGGGGAACGCCGACAAAATGGCGGAGATAAGCGGCCCGTTCGACTCCCTGTTGAATTTACGGCGGAACTTCGTCGAACCTTCTACCGGGCCGGACGATAAAACACGGGGACACGGAGATGAATTCTTGACGACGCGGGATTCCGCCCTCGGGATACGAGTGGGCGGACATCTGTAACTTTTGTCGCAAATTCGGTTCCCGTTGCCGGAGCGGTCCGACGCCGTTCGGTTCGCCGAACACGATGTTTTCGGGAGTATGGATATTATAGTGTTACTATATTGTAGATAATTCGTCTGAAACATCTCTGCGTGTAATCAACATTTTCGGAGATATTCGACTGTGACGCTTTATAATTTCCACGCGGTATAATTTATCTCTATCTCTTGAAGTTTCGTACATTTCAAAGAATCTTTATCCGCAAAGGGTTAACCCTTTGCACTCGAGAGGTGACTCACGGCTTGATTTCATACAGTGAAACTATAAAATTTGATATTTAATATTATACCACGTATAATGCACCAATTTGAGAAGTATCGAAGTAAAATAACTTTGTTCCTCGATGTACGTGTGACTTCTCTTCGAGTTAATTTCACAAAATATCGTCTCTATCTCATCAGCGAATATTAAAGTATTTCTAGTGAAAAATTGCCGGGTGCAAAGGGTTGATAAAATAAAGCTGAAGCTATGGTCAAAATATAAAACACGTAAAAAGTAGTTTCACAGCATGTCGTTCACTCACACTTACATTCACTCTTTTTAAAAATACCATAATCTGCGCTAAAAATTCCAGATACTACAATATCTGCGATTTCTCTTCGGTTACGGTCTTCTTTGTCCGTTAATTCGAGAAATTGGTAAAACGTAATCAATTTTCATTGTAAAAATGAAATTATTGTTCGTTTTATTATATAGAGATATTGGTTGACTGCAGGATATAGAATTCATATTGTATTTACGACAGTGATGTGTTAAATAAACGAATTATCGGAATCTCCATACTTTTCTGTTTTCGATTCGGTTCATGGCTGATATTTATTTCGTTCGGTTATTTGTTTATATTTATACGCGTTCGACAATATTTTATTGGACCGTTTCTGAAAATAATATTCTACCTGCGCGATGCGGAACGTAATCTGATCGAGTTAATCACATTTCCCGGCGATACATTGTTACCCGGAGAAATAAAATTTAAAAACTGACGTCACCGGATCGCTAAATCATGCCGAGCGTTTATTCCTGTTCGTTACGATACGCAACGCGACAGAATAATTTTGCAGCGTGAATATAAATCGAATCGTGCAAATGCGTCGCTTCGATATTTTTGCAGATAGATTGATCACGGAAAAAAGTATATTATCGCGATGTCAGAGGTGACGCGCAATGCGACGATGTCGAAAGAATGTTTTAAATAATTCTCTGTTATGTTTTACGAAAATCTACCTATAGTAATTCGATTCGGTTGGGGGTCACCGGTGACCCCATGGCATTCAACGTGTTAATCTACGCTAAAAACTCTAGATACTACAATATCGATATTACTCGGTAATTCTAACGTGAACAATGTTTTCACCTGCGTGCCCCTGAATCGTCGGAAACGGTCGAAACATCGTTTCGATAAGAGGTTACGGTCGATTCGGGGTCAGCCGAGCGAGAAGCATATTCTTCGCCCTCGGCGGACGTCGTTTGTCCGTCGCTTAACGGCGGATTCGATTTAATTCCGTGGGAGTGTCGTTAATTCGTAAATCGTTCGTAACGGTCACCGAGGCGGGACGAGAAAGAAGCGAAACCGACGAGAGCGATGGCGAGGAAGATTAATGTAAACGCAGAGAAAGAAAAACGCGATTGGCACGCGTGCGATTTAATTCGAGCGGGATTATGGATTCGCCGGCGGGACAAAGGGAAAAAAGATTGCGTATAAATATTTATGAACGGTTAGAGTCGGGGACACCGGAGGAACGTTGCCGCGAGTTTCAAGGTGAGCTGGGGAGAAACGTACCGCGGAAGCGAGGAAAGTAACTTGGGAAATATTAATGAAAATACGGGGGCGAAATTGAATGTACAATGAGCGAAATTAGAATCCCGGGGAGCGACGGGGCACGCTCGCCGAGCGAGTGGGACCTGGGCCAACGTAGAAGGAGGACTGTAATGGAGTGTGGAGGGAAGTGGATGCCGAGTAAGAAAACCAGCGGAAGAAAATATTAATAACAAGGGACTGCTGGCGAAAACACAATGGGACCGAGGAATAACGAAAAATCTCGGGGAAAATAGAGAAGCGGGTCGAGGGGAGAAGAATCGGATTAACCCTTTGAACTCTGTGGGCTCCAATATTGAACCAGGAATAATATTAGATATTTTTATGAATATTGAAGAAACTAACCTAAAATTATTAGATTTTTCAGACATCCAAATTTTGTACTGAGAAGGAAAATAAAAGATCGAAGAAATGTTATAATAATTGGATATTAATTACTTTGTTATACCTTCGTCTTAATCAGTCCATGTTCCTCTATTCCATGAGAACTAGCTACTGCTAAGCTACTGAACCATCAAGCATCTAACCCTTTGAACTCTGTAGGCTCCAATATTGCACCAGTTAGAATATTAAATATTTCAATGAATCTTAAAGAAACTACCCTAAAATTATTAGATTTTCCACACATCTAAATTTTCTACTGAGAAGAGAAATGAAAGATCGAAGGAATGTCATAGCATTTCTCATTTAATGTCATTAAAGACACTTAGCTATGCAACTTCGCTAATTACCACAGCATTGAAAAAAATATAAAATTTAATTCGAATGGATTATCTATTTAAAATAAATTACATAACAATACGATATCCGAGTTTTTCTACATATAGTGATATAAGTTGACCTCAGTGAAAATTGCCATCCGCACAATTCAGTTTTCTGAAAATTAACAATGTGTCACAGCGAAAGACAAGATCGTACAGCATTTTTCATTTTCGTTAGGGATACTATAAAAATTAGTAGCAGTTGCTGATAGATTACAAAACCATCTGAAGTGCCAAGGGTTAAAAGCTGAAAATACGAATACAAGAACAGGAGGAAGATGTACAGAAGCGAAAGGATTCGTGCGTGTTTCGCGATTATCGAAGTCAAGCGGCACTCCTACCGCGCCCCAGTTTTAGGATGGGTGACCTCTGGTTTCCATGACTCGCGCTTTGTTGTTCGGAATTTCTTGCGTGTCAGCTTTCTATTATATCGCGTTAGTGTGATGCTACGAGTGGCGTACAAGGGGATAGAAAAAAGGACTTTCAGGGAAATCCCGGAACCAGAGAACGAACAAATAAGTGTTGCGAGAAATCGCAATGAAAACGCGATGGAAAAAAGGAGAGAAGGGTGGCTAAAAACCCGGCGAGGACGAAAACAAACAAACAAACAACAAACACTGGCTTCTAAAGAGGTAAAAAGGTTGGGAATAAAAATTCAAAAGAAAAAAAACATTGTTTGCGAAGAAAAACCACGTGAAAAATCCCTGCGGAAAGAGAAGAGCTCTCTCTTTTCCCTATGTCCCCAGCATCAAAAAGCACAAAAATCCTCTGCCGAAACTCGGGAAAACGAACGCGGCGAAAATTACCAAAAGCTCGGAAAACGAAACAAAGGGGAAGAAAACGAAAAGAAAAACCAAACATCGTTAGCAAGAAGAAGAAGGGGAGAAGAGGGAAGAAAAAACCAACCGACACGGAACAATTTACAAAAAACGTAAAAGAAACAGATGCGCCAGTGGGTGGCGAGGGGTGGAGTGGGGAGTGGCTTGTCGTCGATGTATATGGGGAGAAATCTTTGTAAGAGTAAAGAATAATGGCGAGGGAGAGGTGAGAGAGAAAGTCAAGGGAGAAAATGCTGGCGAGTGAACGAAAGAGGGAAAGGAGAGAGGTAGGGCGAGAATACTGCTATGAAAAAAGCTGGAGGACGCGAGGACACCGGTGAAAAAAGGGAGCAAGAAAAGGGCGGAATGGAGAGACGGCGGCGCAGCGCGCAGGGTTGTGAACTAGGCGCACGGAAACGGGCCGAGAGTAATTCCGCGTGGAGGAGTGCCGCGCCGCGCGGCCTCGGCGGTGTCGTCGGCGTCGTCGGCGTCCTTCCCCGGCGGAATTTTGCGTCTGCGAGCACGGTAATATTTCAGAACATCGTTTTCACGGTAAATTACACGAGAATAATCAAAGAGACCTTCGCAGCTCGTCTTGGGACGCTTGGAACACGAACGCTCGGCGACAACTTCGGCCGGAAAGAGAGAGCACATCCGCAGGAAAGGAGAGAAAGAGAGAGAGAGAGAGAGAGAGAGGGAGAGAGGAGGGTTGCTTCAAGCGTGTACCGGGCTAAGTGCAGCATTGCCACTCTAATGGAAACGTGTGCCAGCTTGTGTGTTCCTTGACGTCATACGTGCACGGTTATTACTCCGCTACCGCGAATATGTCTCTTTCCGTACTTCCGACTCTTCTTTGCCTCCGCTCCTATTTTTCCTCGTTGACGTTCGCTACTGGCTGCGGTTGCTTCACAAAGAATCAAGAATTTCGACGCACGTCTGGTGAATTCTATGAAATTATTTCTACGCTTTCGACGCTTGAAGGAGCGCGTGGCTTTCTGTCTTTAACCCGGAAGAATCTTCGAGGTACGCAAAAGCTTCGGCAGATTAGGTCGAATTTCGTGTGTTTAGCACTAGGTTTACGGACACTGTGCGGTTTATTCTACTACTAGAAAAATTCATTTTCGTTCATTCGGATTTTGGAAGTTAGAGATTTAAAAATAGTTAATCAAAGTATATATTGATATAACTGCGTCAATCAAAGTCGATGCAAATATATACCGAATAGTGTCTATGACATTCAATACGCGTCAAATTAAATAATGTTAAACAATAGAGAAAAGGAAACTATGCACTGAGAGATGATTCTTAGACACCATTTGATTCGATACAGAATTATAAAGTCTCGCGCAGAATATTCAGCTTCGTGTAGTATATAAATATGTGAAATATTGAAATAATAATTTTGTTTCTTAACTTATGTGTTCTCTCGTTCAGTTTGAAGGAGTATCGCATATAACTCTGAGAAATGTCGAATATTTCTACTCGAAGGATTCCGAGTGCAAAGGGTTAAATCCTTCGTTCGCAGCTCAGTATTCGAAATGTGAAAGTTTGATCTCGAAGACGTCGACATTCGTCCGCAGAGGGTTAAAAGAGAACTGCGCTAGAGTGAAGTGTATTTGATTTAAGTGTAATTGATATATAATAATATATAATAATAATAATAGTAATTGATTGAAACACAAATATAATATTGAAATCTGTGCCACGAGTCTAATTCTCTAAGTCGAAGAGCTGAAACAAAGAGTCGCGTCGACTTATCGATTCTCAAACCCGTCCAGGCGAACACCGAATAAGGTAATTCAGGTGCACGGCGAAATTTAATGGGATTCGAATGGGAGAGACCCCGCGCACTTAATTGAATAATGACGGGATAAAAAAAAAAGGTGGAGCAACCCTAACGATCTCGCGACACGCGATGGCTCTGATCGGTTACACACCCTCGGCCGGCGTGCAGATTAGATTAGGCGCGGGGGGAGGGGGAGGGGGAGTCCTCGATTCTTGAATCAATCCCCGGGCGTTCTTGAATCAGCTTCTGCGCTGTCGCGAGGAAACGCTCGCCGGGAAGCGCGATTCGAGGCACGCCGGCCGGCAATCGAATTTCCCGCCGTTTCCCCCGGTGTCCTCGCGATCCCAGCCCCCGTCGTGATCGAGTTATATTCGGGGCGGCCCCGGTGAAATCCCGGTTAGTCAATTCAATTAGGAATTTCGTTTGCCCAATTTTCCGGGATCACCGGCGAAACGTAGAAAATCCGCGGGGAATCCAATTAGAAAGCGAAACGCACGCCGCGCGGCCGGCTCGCGAAACGAACGGAAACAGCGACAATCCTGTTTGGGGAAACCTTCGGTGGCGTCGGGCGAGGGTCCGGCGCAACAAGGTTAACTGAAACGAGACGCGGCCGGAGCGGCCGGAGCGGCCGGAGCGGAGCGGCGCAGAGCAGAGACGAAACGATCGAGCGACACGCGACGTCCTTTTGATCGGCCGTCCTCGACGCTCCACCCACGCGACGGAGATCAGAGGGTAAAAGGTTGAGGGAGCCTCTTTTATGGCCGCCTATCGTGGCTATTTCAACCGGTTTTCAGCGACGTCGAGAAATATTCATCCGTCGAAATTTCCAGCGTCATTATTGTATCGTGGACGTTGCGGAAAATGAAATCGGATAAACGTTCGAAATTCCACGCGTCGAAAAGATCTCGTTAATCGTTCTCTTTGCATTCGGATTTCGCGATTGAAATGAAATTTATGGTTTAGTAGTATCTACACTGGTAAATTTAACCCTTTGCACTCCAGAAGTTTTCACCGGAAATATTCAATATTTTCTAATGAGATACAGACGTTTTCTTAGATTGAATTAAGAAATCTCACATTGAGGAAGAGAACTATTTTCTTTCAATATTTCGTACATTGATGCGTTATACGAAGTTTGATATTGAATATCAAAGTTTACAGTTTTGCTGTGTCGAATCATTTGGTGACAGAGGCGCCCCTGGAGTGCAAAGGGTTAATAATTCACATTCACATCGGTGAGTTGAGAACTTGTCAAATCAGAAGTGAAAAAATCTAATTAATCACTGTTAATAATCCATAATAAATTCGAATTCCATGATTAGGTTACCGTTGTCAATTTAGTTCATCATACACTTCGTTCCAAATAAAGCATCTAGAACATCTGAATTTTCAAGAGAAAAGAATTTTCACAAAAAAAGTTTTGAAACAATAATGTCAATGAAGCATTAAGTAATTACGAGCACTTTCGTCAATCCCAACGTGAGACGTCGGGACCACAAAAACGAGATCAGAGTTAACCGAGAACAAACTAGGGGAGCAATTATAGTGAAAGGAGTTAATAAACCAGTGTTCACGTGAACTTCTCTGCCCCATAAAGTTCCGACCGTATAAACGGTCCAAAGGTTCTGCCCCTATCGCGGTAATCGCTTCGAAATCGCGGGATCTCGCTCGTGGAACTCCGGCTCGGCGCGGAGGGGGCCCATGGAAGTGAAGGAAAAAACCGAGGAGCTGTCGTCGAGTGGAAGAAGGAAGTTCCAGGCGAACCGGAGGCAGCCGAGCAGTTTTTCCCCGGGAAACGAGCATTCGAAAGAGCCTGATATTCGCCACGAGGGCACTCGTGACTTTTCCCGGCGAACGCTGCGTCGATATCCTTTCTTCGAGCGTTTTCCCTTCCAGTTTCCCCGTGTACTTTCCCGTTTCTCTCTCCGCCCACGCTCGCCGGGTGATATATCGACGCGGGGGTGGATCACGGACGAGCTTATAATTAACACTAAAAGCTGCAATCCGATTGGAATTTAATTTATTTTAAAAGTTCTATTTGAAAATAAATCTAATTTCAAAATTTCATTTAACACGTTCCAAGGAAACTTAACCCCTTATTAACCTTCACTGTTCATTAAAATAGTCATTGGAAATACATACGTCTTTTACTAATTAACAATGCTTCTATGTAGATGTCACCGTAAACTTTCAAATGAATTTGTTTAGAGTTCCATGACGATATCCTAAATTTTTCTTCAATTCTTTCTCGTAATTTCATATTCGATCATTTGTTACCAAGTCATTGTATCGATAATTCAAGGTACAAACTTTACACGATATTCTCGATTTCTGTATCTAACCACCGATTCTTTGTACAGTAACTGAGTTCGTAACATGACTATTCGTCAAACACAGTTCACTGGTTAATTGTTCAGTTTGTTTATTTATTTATTTATTTATTGTCTAACTTCTGTATCTAACCACCAATTCTTTGACCAGTAACTGACTTCGTAACATGACTACTCGTCAAACACAGTTAACTGGTTAATTGTTCAGTTTGTTCGTTTGTTTATTTATTGTCTAACTTCTGTATCTAACAACCGATTCTCTGACCAGTAACTGAGTTCGTAACACGATTGACTCACGTTGGGCACGGGTACACACAAAGCGGCCGTACGTTCAGTGTTAACTACGCGGGCCGAGCGAGCGTTTCGCGGAATCCCCGACGATATGCGTGGCTTTTGATTTCTCCCCGTCGCGCGACCAGAAATTCCTGCCGCGATCGGAACATTCCGGCGGTAAAGCCCCGGGAGTCCAGGAACAAGGGCGCGAGTCGACGGCTTATTTAATTTGTAATTAACCGCTAACTCCTCCCGCTGTAACAGAGCTCGGACACCGGCAAGTATCGACGAAAAACTGGAGTGTTTCGCTGGGCGGTTAATTGAATTTACCGGCGCTATTATCGGCACGCATTTCACCCCATAATTATCTCAATTATCCGCGGTCGCGTAATGTGTGCTAATGACCACCGTCGACTATCTATTACACCGGACGAGATAACTGTGAGCACGGAGTAAAATTATTCGTATTTAATTCGTTAGTAATGACCGAAGAAATATTTGTCGCTCGGAAAATTATTATTTAAACGAACGGTCGTTTCTTTGGAAACGATTCTAAATTGATGACGCGAGGCGCTGATTAATTCTCCTAGTTCTAAGTCCGTTCCTTTCTTCGCGTTCGGCAGAATAAACTTAGAGACGTGTAAACGTCGGTCGCTGGGCGAACGACAAACTTCACGTTTATTTCGAGAAGTTTCTGGAGCTTGACGTCACCCATTTGGCAACGTCAAAGATCAAAGAGAGGATTCTAGGGTGCAGTAACGATACAACAGCGCTTCGAGAAAGGAAGCGGTTTCTAACTCAAGACCGATGTAAGTGGATTCAACCGGTGGTGAATAGTCAGACACTTCATTCTGAACGGTGTTGGCTTGCTGTCTCAGAGCAAATCACTTCTCCTTCCTGTGTACTACTCAACCCACCTCACCCTGTTCACGTTGCGATAGTTCCACCAGAACAGGTACAAGAGTGAAGATTTTACACGTGTGTATCCTCTTAAGGGGAGGCGAAGAGATTAGATCAACCCTCCCAGGAACGCACGCGAGTCTTCCCGACGGAGTTGGTGTGACTCAACGGAGGGTGGTTTGGTTTTCACCCAACCCTCCCCTCAACTCCACCTCTTGACAGGCTTACACGTGCGCGTGCACCAGCTACCGGCAACCGTGCCGAATTAATTAACGTCGTCAAGTTACGCGCGCACCGACGCTGTGCAGTACGTCGCGGCACTTTTGATCGCGACTATACGGCGGCACGGCATATGTTCCAACTGTTTCCACTGTTGCAGATACTGTATGGTTGTTGGTGGATTTTTTGCAGTCACACTAGATTCCCTTTTATGGCAGCTTTCAAAACGACAATATTCCTCTATGAAAATCTAGGACATTTTACTGGAACATCAGCAAAGTCTGAATTAGATTTGGATTGTACTCTTTGTTTTCCTGTAAGGAAAATTCCCTCAATTTTTCTAGAGTCAATTTACCACATTTTCTCCTAGGACTCATCACAATAAGTTACCAGTGATAGAAACAATGACAGGAAAATGCGGAATGCGAAGAAAATTCTGTAAGAACCAACGGGAATCGAACCTGGGCCCACTTAGTAGTAACCAGACGCCCTACCCTCGTCGCCGAAAAAACAACACAGTGACGTCTCCTTTCTTCGCTACATATATAACCAACCCACCTCCTCGACGAAATAACTGCCGATCGAATTCCCCGCTATTCCTCGCGAAAGCAGAATATTACATTCCATAATATCGGCATCGATACATTCATATTTACATCTCGAATCTCGCGGGCTACAATTTCATACCTTTTCGCCGGGGATGCGTCGATGGTGCTTCAATTAGAGGCCTGTCCTTCTCGAGTCCCGCGGGAGAGGCGCATCGGGACAACATTATATCATCGAGAATATATCAAGAGGCGGTGCAGGCGACGGCGAGCGGTATTGAAAAACTTTTTAATTGCCAGCTTTCTCTCGCCACCTGCCACCCGCCCGCCGCCTGCACCGTGGAACCGCATGCAACCTCCGGTTATTCCGTCCCTCATTTTTTACCCCTCTTCTCGCGTTCATTTCTCTTTTTGAAATGAAATTATCAACGCCTGTCCCTAGCTCGTTCCCGCTCGTTCTGTCCCGGCGCCCTCGAAAAGCGCCGGAAGGGAGCGTTCTCCGCGAGAGGACGAGGGAATTAATTAAAGTGCGTGGTCCGCCGGCCGGGGGACGAGGAGGGGAACGCCGGAGGAGAGGAGAAGGGTTTGAATTCTGTCCGGCGGAGAAAGAGGCGAGGAGAGCCACACGGCGGAATAATCGCGGCAGAAGGCCGCTGGAGGAAAAAGAAAAAAAAGAAAGAACCGCTCTTGTGCTCCGGGAAAACTCGTGCAAGTCCGCGAGCAACCACCTTGCACTCGCGCCCGCGCCCGCCCGCGCGCATGCTCTCGCCCCACTCACGTTAATCGCTTTTCCTTCCCGCCGCTTCCTTGCTCTACCCTCCACTCACCGCCGTTTCCCTGTGTTTCCCTTAACTTGGCAAAATTGTTTCCCCAGCGAACTTGTACGCGAATTTTCGGGGGAACTTTCGACGCGGATTTACGAGCGGATTGGAAGTTGAGAACATTTTTGTGGTTCGGAATGATGTGGTTTCGGATTTTTCTGAAGGATTAATTTCGGATAGCGAATAGTGTTTTCTGTTTTTCTTGGAGGTAGGGCTTCTAAGTTGAGACGCTCGCTTTGCTTCTGTCGTAGGGCTTCCAACCTTGAACATTCGCTTCACTTGTCTATATCCCTACGCTTTGGACACTGTCACATATTCAACAATTCGGAAACATGGTCTATAAACGCTAGTATATTCTAAAGAGCTTGATACAAGTACGAGTGGGTGGAAGCCCTACCTCGAGCTACGTTTCCAAACTCGGTTCACGTGATTCTAACACGAAACTTAACACTAGGTTTACGGAACGCGTGAAATTGACGCATATTGGATTGTAGAAATATTATTTTGTAAATGTTTACGCCGATTTTTATTGATGCGATCACACTGACATGTACCCCAATTATATTCTTCATAGTCTTCATTGTAGTTAGAAAGTGTTAAATATTTATAGCGAAATACTTCCGAGCGCAAAGGGTTAAAAAGGCGACTCGGTGATTGCAGGCAGAATAATTTTCGGTTGTTTTACATTAGTGCAACGTCACTATGACAACGGGTAAACTCGGGTTATTTACAGGTGCGCCGTCGCGAAGGGGTTAATAAACGACCACCCCAATTTCAGCCCTACGCAACAAGAAACAACGGTGATCAAAGCACTCTCTCCAATCGCAAAATACAAAAAACAGAAAAAAGGGGAAACAAGAGTGTCGAAATTTTCCCGGAAACGAGAATAGAGCCAGCTGCCTCGAAAGCTTCATATCCGGCCGGCAGTTTCCATTTCCGAAAAGAGGAAGCCCGCGAACGGCGGGGAGCAGGGGGAGGCGTGCGCGTTTTAATCGAATCCCCGGGAAACGCGTGTCGCGGACACGCCGCCGAAAGCCAGCTATCGTCCCAGCGAGAATAGAATTACACCGCGAATTAGCGCGGCGCGGTGCAAGGCTGGAGAGCACACGCCGGAGGTCGCGGCTAAGCGACGAAATTGGCAAACGGAGTCGAGCGGACAGCGGCGGCGCGACGACCGGCTTAAAATATCCGCGGGCCGTGTCAGACGAGGGCCGGCCGCGAAGTCCGCGGGATAAACAGATAAACAGAGCGGATCCGTTATTTTACGGGCCGCCCTGACGCGCTAATCACGCGGCCAATTGCCTTACTCGGCTCGCGGAACCGGCGACGTTTTTACGGGCCTGTCTGCTATTGACTTGTTGCACGTCACCGCTATTGACTTGTTGCACGCGTAGACTCTTGGTCGTAGAATACGCTTGACGGAGGGTTGGTTTCTCAACAATTTTTTCCGTCTTAAAAATTAATTTTCTTGGTGACGTAACGAACTGAACTTTAGATGTGTTAAATATATAGAGAACAGTAGGGTAATGGTTATGAAGAATTTTGACCTTTTAGTTTGTTTTATTATGAAAATTGTTTTGACGTGGAGGTTTTGGTTTATTTGGCGGTCAACGTGTTAACCCGTTGATGCATTAATTTCTCAATTAAGCTCGTGTAAGATTTTACAAGTGTTACAGAGATTTCTTTCGTTTGTAATCCAAGAATTATGAAATGCGTTGTTGGTTATTAGAGAACGATGTGAGCTATGGTATCTTGAAATAGAACGCGTGCGACTTGGGACGCACTGCTTTGCAAACCGGTGTATTTATGTATTCTTTTGTTCTGTCAGAATGGTCCGATACACGTCCGTGAAGTATTTCGGTACTGCTGTTTCGCGTGGAAAGATGTTTAAAGGTAAGGTATATTGAGTATATATGAATTAATTTAGTATATGTGTATACACAGTGACTCACGAAGTTGATCGCATAGTAATATCGTTTCTAGGTTTCTTGAAATACAGATTTCTTAGAGGTAACGGCTAAACAAAGTTAGCTACATTGTTTGTTTACTTTCGCAACTGAATCGGGAGAAGTCGAATCGAGCTGACGCAATGTTCAACAATCACCTCGTAGTTCAACGATCCTTTTCCTTAAAATACAGATTTCTTAGAGTTAACGGTCGAACAAAGTTATCTACATTGTTTGTTTACTTTTGCAACTGAATCGGGAGAAGTCGAATCGAATTGACGCAACGTTCAACGATTACCCGTAGTTCAACGAACCCTTCGCCCAACTGAATTCCGAGACGACACACGAACACGTCAACCAAGGAATGCAAACTACCGCTATCAGCTAACGAACGCGCTATCACTTCGGCCCAACATCCGGTATACTTAAACATTTACTCGTTCGCTTCCTCGTTCGCGGCGCTGCACGCGAAAGCAAACGAGGAAATTAATAATGAACGAACAACGGGATTCAAGGAGGAGTTCCGGCCGCCTTTCGAAGTCGCGCGGCTGAACAGGGAACGCCGGAAACAGCGTCGAAAATTTCCCGATGAACGCGGGACGATAATGGAGCGGTAAACGGGTGGGCGAGGGAAACGCGACGTAAAAATGAGAAACAGCTGGACAAGCTTAATAAAGGGCCGCGTTAATTTCGCGCGGCGCGAAGCAATTAACGGGCCGTGTCTGCTGGCGACCGGCGTGCCGCGCGAAAATGAGGAGCGAGAAAGAGAGAGAGGAATAATCGAAAAAAAAATTGATGCGCGACCGCGCGGACAACTAATAATAAACTAATAATGCAACTCGCAGCCTGCGGCCCGTAACGTTTGTCTATTTGTCGCGGCGAAGTTTATTCTTGGGTCGCTTGGGATTATCGGGTGCTCCTATGCGCGCGTTCCAATGTGGCCGCAGACGATCCGTGATTCTCTAGATCCACAGTGAACGTTTGAACTCTGCGGCTCGCGCGAAATTGACTTGGTGGAGCTGCGGTTTCTTTGATTTTCTGGAAATCGATGTTACAAGCCGTGGATTATTGTGGGAAGGTGAATGGTTTGGTTGGATGATTCGAGAACGAGAAGAATTGAATTTTGTTTAGTGCGATGATAGTTATAGGTGATGTTCACTGTAGATATATTAACCCTTTGCGCTCGAGAGGCGCCTTTCAGTCGCCATTTCCTCTGACCCAAGAAAATTGTAAAATTGAAAATTCAATATTAAATTTTATATAATGGAGCACATGGAACATCGAAATAAAATAGTTCTGTCGCTTAATTTATGCAAGGTATCTCTTTATGTTAATTGCAAGAAATATCATTGACATTTCATCAAAATGAATATTTATTGAGAAAAATATTCTCGAGTGCAAAGGGTTGAATATCAAAAGTTGTAAAAAGAAACAATTGGAGAGACAATATTTGTATTAAACTAACGTGTGAGGTAATTAAGATAAATTCTGGTGATGAAAGTATTACAGTTCCATTATTATATCGAAACCTAGCAATTCGAAGATTCTATACTCCCCAATCTCTGAACAAACACACCAATCCCCTCCACTAAGAGAAATCTCCAAGTGGGCGTGACTGTCCCCACTCCCGCTACAAACCGCAACAGCGATTGGCACGGATAGGCGTGGCATGAATAGGCGTGGCGGCAGAGAATCAATCAGATCGCGGCAAACTCTCGCATACCCGCTTACGATCGTTCTACAAACCTTCGACAACACACCAGCGAAAAGAGAAGCACGATACAGAATCAAACTACAGAATCCGATGGTCGATTTGGAATTTTCAAAAAGTTCCGCCGTTGTAATGCAAAGGTACACGAGCGTAGAACGAACAATCGCGGTTTGCATCGCGGTCGGTATCGCTCGGAACAGTCGATGCCGGTGAACTAGTTCGGGAACAGCCCCTGAAAAGCGGCTCATATATTTACGAGGTTGTTCCGCCGTTATGTAAATGCGTTCTACGTGTCCCGCGAGCCGAAAATCGGAATTTTCGCCGCGGCGCCGGAAGTTCACCCGTCGAGAGAGGCGGCGGCGGTTGCGCGGGACGGAAACACCGGCTGCTGGAGAGCGTTAATGAACACCTCCGACCAGTAAGTTTAAACAGGCATTGTGAAGAAAATTAATGGCTGTAATATAGACGCCATTAGTGACGGGGGAAGCCACCGGCGTAATTTCGCAGACTAATTTTTCGCGCGGCGTCGTCGGACTCCATCGAACGCGTCGATCGAACGTGTACTGTAATAACTCATTGTTCTTTGCAGAACCTTGGAATATTGATGATTTTTCTATTAACACGATGAATGCCATGGGGGTCACCGGTGACCCCCGCCCAAATTCGGTTACTGTGATTCTCTTAATTAAACGATGATTATATGAGAACATTCCTATATTGTAAGTAACGTTGTCTAATGCGGTGACATTCAGCAAAACAAACCTGCGATAATAATAACATGTATATTACTAAATATATTGAATAATTATATATATCACTTTAACTCTTTGCGAACGAAGATTCTTGAAAACATTCAAAACCTGCAGATTCTGCGAAGACACATCGAATGCCTAAATAAAATAGAATAAGAGAACAATGTACTGATCCCCTGCTATCTGAGTCATTGAATCATTTATTTGCAACTTAGTATTACATGATAGTTTCATCTCAACAAACCGACATTTGTCCCCAAAGTGTTAATTCTGTTTTTCATAGTTCAACGTCGGATTTAATTTAGTCGAATGTTTGAGTCAAATATTTGACATCGCGGTGGATGAAATTAATCAGATTTCCAAAAGTTTGCCAATCTTTCGAGCAGTTTAACGTTTAACAGGTCGATTTCCGAGGAAGCGCGGAAAATCTGGGTTACCGGGAAAATTGGAATTTTTAATAATCTCGATGGAACGTTTGCTTGTTACGTAATTTTTGTAATATTCCGTGTATTCCCGGACACGCGTTCGGCCCGAACGGAACGGGAGTATTATTAGAATCGTTATAAAAGGGAATTGTTTGTACGGCGACTCGGTTTTCGTGAAGTGAAATTTTTTTAAATGGATCTCGAACTCACGCGACCGCGCTCGTCCGCGAGAATATAGGCTGGAAGTAACAGCCGGCAGTCATGCGACTGAATCCCGCCGCGTGTCGAGTGCTCCGGCGTTCTCAAGAATTTTTCGCGGATTAATTCCGCGGAACGTGTCACCCTGGAAGACCCCTGATCAAAGTTTAACAAGCATACAATCGTGAAATCAATCCGCGAGTCACGTGAAAGAAACTTAACTCTGTTTCGGTGCTCGAAACTTCGAATAAAGTGAAAAAGAAATATGTTGTAGATTATATGCTTGATACTGTGCATTACGTGTCATCTATTTTTGTAGTAGAGCATGGGAAACATGTATTACAATATTCTCTTCAAATAAATTATTGACGATAAGATAATAATACCAGTTCCATCTGTTCAGTGCTTGGTTCCACTGGAAACTTCGAATAAAGTGAAAAAGAAATACTTGTAGATTATATGCTTGATACTGTGCGTTACGTGCCATCTATTTTTGTAGTCGAGCATGGGAAATATGTATTACAATGTTCTCTTCAAATAAATTATTGACGATAAAATAATAATACCAGTTCCATTTTTTCAGTGCTCGGTTCCACTAGGAACTTCGAATAAAGTGAAAAAAAAATACCTTGTAGATTATATGCCTGATACTGTGCATTACGTGCCATCTATTTTTGTAGTCGAGGATAGGAAACATGTATTACAATGTCCTCTTCAAATAAATTATTGACGATAAAATAATACCAGTTCCATTTGCGTAGCACGATAACATTGTAATGAAGTAAGCGTAACAATTGCAGAGTAAGTGCAGTGATAATAATAGTAACAGTAATCTTAATACTCGAATAATTACAATAATGCTCCAGCAACAGTAACAGCAATACCCAAATAACCACAGATATACAATAATAATAATACCAGTTCCAATTGTTTAACACAAAATTGTAACGAAGCAACTGTACCATTCACAGTAAACGCACTGATAATAGTAACAGTAATAGTAATACTCAAATAACTACAATCGTGAATAAAAATTCAAGCCATAGAGGGTATTTAAATATGCGCGTATCACGCCAGCAATCGCAAACACAAAAATGATAAAACAAAGACTGAACTCCCTAAAAGTCAATCAGCAATGCGACTTATTCAGAAACGAGCAGTCGGAAACGCAGAAGCGAGCCGGGAAACTGTATCCCCGAGGGAAAACGATTTCAGCCCCTCGGGTGGCGAAATCATCGATCGATTTCGGTGAAAATCAGCGATCAACCGGCTGGTCGGGAACGAGCGGATCCGGGCTAATTAGCACGTCCAATTAACCTCTAATTACTGTCACGAGCAAGAACATAATTTCATTAATTACAGGCAAAGAGCCGTCGTCCCCTTATCGGCCGCCGTGCCCCGGCCTCCATTTTGCCCCGATACTTCAAGCTGCGAAAGGCGGGGACGAACGACTCTGTTTATTCCCGCGCATCCCGGAGAGTGGCCGTGCATTTAGAAATTCCCGGCGGCGACGGTGTCCCGAACAAAATAGTCGGCGGTCCGCGACCCTTCAAATCTCTCGTAATTAATGCGGCAACGTTCCGCTCGAGTATCGGCGAGAAAAGAGAATTCCCCCGGTTGCTCGGCAGACCTCGCCGAGATTCGGGGAGAGACGCGCTGAAAGAGAAGAGAAGCCAACGTTTTCTAAGAGAAATTCGGTCCACGAAGATTTTCATGATTTTCATGATTATCATCGGAGATCGTGGAAATTCGGATGATGGATCTTGATGTATATTCAGAGACTGGGATTTTATTTTTGGACGTAATCGAATTGTGTTTATAGATATTTTCGAAAAATAGATTTAGATTTTAGTTGTATTTTATGCTGCTGTAATTTTTCACGCTCGAATATAATCGAGAATTGAAAATAACAAAGTGGAAGCAAAGGAAAAAAATCGTTTTATTGATATTTATCATTTACGTGGGATTGTAAGCTATAACACTTATTTATTCGAGAATAAAATATAGCCTTTTCCCATGGAACAAAAGTGCAGTGTACTTGCAATGTTACGCAAAAGTATATTTTTAATAATTTTTTAAAATGAATACTAGTATTATTATTTATGTTGTAAAAGTTTAGGATCGACCACTGAGATGACTACTGTCGAATTCTTCAGAATATTCTTAACCCTTTGCACTCGAGAATGTTTTTCTCAATATTCATTATTTTCTGATGAAATGTCAATGATATTTTTTTCAATTAACATAAAGAAATACCTTGCATGAATTAAGTGACAGAACTATTTTATTTCGATGTTCCATGTGTTCGTACGTTATATAAAATTTAATATTGAATTTTCAATTCTACAATTTTCTTGGGTCAAATTAAATGACTGGAAGGCGCCTCTCGAGTGCAAAGGGTTAATCTCCCTGAGATGCGGAGAAAAGAAATTTCACGGGACAATGGAAATTACGATAGGCTGAGGAGAGACTAAAAGAGACCTAAAAACCGATTCCAGGAGATTTTCCGCGGAGCCTCGACGAATTCTCGGCGGAGGATTCCCGAAATTCCTGGGAAACCTGCTCAAAGATCCGTGAGCGGGGAATACCGGCGCAAGAATTGAAAATTCCTCTATATTTGAAACAAACCGTCGTTAAGAGGATTCCCCGGAAGAATTTCTTGCCGGCGGCGGGAACACTGACGGATTGTTCCGTATTTTCGACATCAAAAGAGTCGTCTGTAAGGTCGAATTGAGACGACGTCTCGTTAGAAATCTAATGCGAGAATACCGGGCCTAGCGGGAGAGAGGCAACCGCTGGTACTCGTTAATCAACGCGCCTCTGCGCCGAAAACACAAAGAGAGTGAAAAAGATTCGGCGGGGAAACAGGGAAACGGAATCATAGAGAAGCGGAGAGGTGAAAAGAGAAAGAATGAAAAATGAGAGAGAACATTCCTAGATATACACGGTCCGATGTAGAAACGGAAGCAATGAAATGTAATCCGATTAACCCCTTCACTGTCGATTAAAATAATCATTGGAAATACATATGGCTTTTACTAATTAACAACGCTTCTATGTAGATGTTAACGTAAACTTTCAAATGAATTTTTTTTAGAGTTCCACGATGATATCCTACATTTTACATTACAAACACTGCAAAGTATTATCTACATTAGAAAAATAAGAAATACAAATATTTTCTCACAAACATTGTAAAATATTATCTACATTAGAAAAATAAAAAATAAGAATATTCTCTTACAAACATTGTGAAATATTATCTACATTAAAAAAATAACAAATAAGAATATTCTCTTACAAACGTTGTGCTAACGTACAGAAACGAGGGAACCGTGTCTCCCGTTGCCCACATAAGACACGGCTCCGAGGGCTAAGGGGTTCAAGGGTTAAGGGAGAAATTCCATTGGGTTCGCTTTCGCTTTTCCCGCTTTGCCCGGTCCGTCCGCGTCCGTTTTCACCCGCCGTTTGCTCCGGGCCATCCCTCCGCGCTCTAATAATGGCTGGAGAACTCGACGACGGCGACCCGGCCGCGCCACCTCGGCAAATAACTGGGCGCCCGTGAAAAGCACCGGAAGAAATGAATGACGCGACCCGCTAAAAGAGCCTCCCCGAAAAACCAGATAATATTAACCCTGCTCCGCGTTCTCCGGGTCTTTCTTGACCCAATAATATCCTCGTCCCCTTGACATCGTTACATTTGTTCCACCCTTTCCTCGTCAGTCGCGCGTTCGTTTTTCCAAGGTCATATTTGAATCGTCCAAAAATGAAAATTTCAGTACTTGAAAAGTGGAATCCTGGGAAAATTCTATGAACGAATTTGAGAAACATGGAATTTCAGAATAATTCGATTTTGTTTCTCCAAGGTCACGTTCGAATTGTCCAAAAATGAAAATTTCAGGAATCCTGGGAAAATTTTATGAACCAATTTATTGATAAACATGGAATTTCAGAATGATTCGATTTTGTTTCTCCAAAGTCGCGTTTGAATCGTCCAAAAACGAAAATTTCAGTATTTAAAAAGTGGAATCCTGGGAGAATTGTAACGAATTCATTGAGAAACATGGAACTTCAGAATAATTCGATTCTGTTCGAAGATCATTTAAAAAAAAATATTCTTACTGTGTTTCTATTTTTTCTAATATTTTGAATGTAGATAAATTAAGGGTTCCAGTGTCGTTATGTTAATATCTCGTAAATTCTGGCACAAAGAAAATACTCGGACCGGGAACGCTATTTACTTAGCGTTGACACAACCGCCCCTACAGAAGGGCGGAAAGGAAAATAGTGTGGGGAAGTTCGCGGGGAAGTCGAAGAGCGAGTTCTAGGAACATCCCCTGAAATTAGTAGATTCGTTCCAGTAAGTAGCGAAATCGAGGGTGAAGTTTCAGGGGTGAGTTTCCCCTGGAATGGGATTGTTACATAACAATCGTTATACCGTCGAACTACAATATTTTTATCCGCGTCAGTGTTTCGATTCGTTGCCGTGTCTCTAGGCTTTTTTTTTCGTCTATTGACAAAAATGTTCCTGGATGTCGAAACAAGGGATTGTACGAGCTGAGCGCGGCTCATCCCCTACGGTTCTAATTACGATCGTTATTTTCGTGTTCCCGCTGTTTGTTTCCGTACGCGGCCGCCACTTGTTTGTAGACTGCTGACTCTATACAATTATAACGTACACGACCGGCCGAAGCGCGGCATAGCAAAAATTTTAATAAAGCCTCGACGAGGTGCGCCGCTCTACCGGTAACCTGCCGCAACCCTTAACGAAGCGGCTACATTCTCCAATTAATTCCAGTTTCTATAAATTACACCGACTGCGGCACTGTGTAATTATCTACTCAGACGTTTCTCATTTTTTCAACAGGCTGTACCGAGTATACTGTTACCTTTGATAATAGCTTTGGTGGTGGTTTTGCAACGATGAATGAAGGAAGATGTTTAACTTTGGTTTCGAGTTACGAGGGATTTTGCCTCTTGCTTGAAAGCTGATCGCACAATTAAGCCAGTGAACAGAGTAATAAATACAATCTAGAGAAGTAAAGACAAGATATTCAGAGATTGTTCTCTTGAAACTTTTGCTACCTGTTCGAGTGGCAAGCGACGCCATCTTCTTCGCTACGCTATCCAAAAACCTTCATAGCTTCACATTAACCCCTTGGCGTACTATTTCACTAAGCTTATGTGCCATTTTACTATCGACGATTTGAAAGAAATGCAACAAAATTGTCCATTCTACTGCAAGTGGAAATTTTATTTGAAGATAATACAATGATAATAGCAAAATAGTTTCTTCGATCCGTGGGTAATGAATAACATCGACTGCTGTTAAATTAGTCTAGAAATCTTCACGAGTCTCACTCGTCATTGTACGAGGGGTTAAGTCATCCATCGTTTCCTTCTGTTTATTTATACTCTTATTGTTACCCATAAACGAAAAATATCTATCGATCGTCCATCTACAATCTTTCTACAGAAAAACAGAAGACCCGTGACACTAAAACGGTTAAAGAAGCAAAACAAAAGACAGCAAAGTAAAACAAAACCGAAGCCAAACGAACCAAAAGGAAGAAGCGTCTAACAGCGAAAGAACAATTCCCCAAGAAGACGACCCTCTCGGCCTCTCGCCCCCAAGGAAAAAATTCCCCATCGATTTTCCGCGGCTATAGCAACGCTGCGAAATCCCCTCGAACGTGAAGGGTCGGTTGTCCTTCGGTGTCTGCGAGACGCTCGTAAAATCAGCCCGAAAGACGTGGCCACCCTTCTCCGCTGTCCCTCACCCACCCCCTTCGCTGAACTCACCCGCCTCATTTCAGTTTCCCTTCGACCCCGTCCCGCGTCCGGTGGCCGCAGACACCGCTGCGAGCAACAGGCCCCCCTTATCGACCGTGTTCCGCGCGTTTCCGCCCTCGTTTCCCGGCCAACCCCCCTCCAGCGACCCCTCAGCTGTTCGATGTCGCCTCCGTACACCGCCATCCGAGGAATCTCTCGGATCGCCGCCGCTGTTCCCTGATCCGAGGACCATCTCCTCCGTCTCCTTCCATTTCGCACGGTGTTTTCGTGACTCCGGAGGGTCGTTGCGGTGCGAGCGACTCCTTTAGGGGTGCTCCGCGGCGGAGAGGTTCGATTGGTCGTTGGCTAATTGTCTGACCCTCGGTGCTCGATAAGGAATGCCGAGGGTCGGGATTCTTCAATAAGTTGCTCGGGGGTGGACCATTTTTCTGTTGGCGTGAAGGGGTGGAAGGAATTTTGAGGGCTGGAGGAGTTCGGTGAACGTTCATTGATCTTTGGTGTTTTGTATGCTCGGTTCTTGAATAAGTTGCTTGGGGAGACGATTTTTGTGATGGCGTGAAGGGGTGGAAGGAATTTTGAGGGCTGGAGGAGTTTGGTGAACGTTCATTGATCTTTGGTGTTTTGTATGCTCGATTCTTGAATAAGTTGCTTGGGGAGATGACTTTTATGATGGCGTGAAGGGGTGGAAGGAATTTTGAGGGCTGGAGGAGTTCGGTGAACGTTCATTGATCTTTGGTGTTTTGTATGCTCGATTCTTGAATAAGTTGCTTGGGGAGATGATTTTTGCGTTTAGGGATGGAAGGAATCTTTGCTGCAATTATTGTCAACACTTTATTGACGCCTTTAAAACGTCTTTAGGAGGGTTAAAGTTAACTCTTTACACTGGACAGATGACTTTCAGTGGTAATTTGGTACAGAGGAATGCCAAAGTTTAATATTTAATAAACTTTGTATAATTCACCATCATATGGAATATTGAATAATTTCTATACAGACCATCGTTAACATAGCTCTAATAGTCTGTCTACGCCTCGTCAAATGCTAAATATTCCTAGCGAAAAACTACCAGTCACCATTTCATTTGATATAACAAAATTACAAAGTGTTATATATAATATTAAGTTTTGTTAAACGGTCAACCCCCATACAAAACTCCAGTTCATTCAAACTGAACCAGAACCCAACAACACAATTCCTAATCAAATGAATTCTATCCCTAAAACAATTCACTTCATCCCTATAAAAACTCACTCGATCAAAAAATCCACGTTGAACTCTCGTCACCTGTTCAACGCTCTTAACACTTAGGCGGCTCCTCCATTACCTTCAATCGAACTCATTCACTGAATTCGGTTAGAAACTATTTTGTAAAAACAAGAACCGTTCACGAATTACAAATAATCCCACTTCAAGCCTTACCAAATAACCAAAGAAAAGATACACAGAATGAAAGGCAAATAATTTACTAAGTGAAAACTGGGAGATCTCCCCATTAGGTTGGCTAAGTGTTAACGCGTACGCCTAACGGAACAATTAGCCATCGTCTCGAAACTCGATTCTACCAGCCGGCGAGGACTAACTAGACTAAATCGAGTAGATCGCTAAAAGCCGGCACCGTCTTCGTAGGCAGGAATATTCTAAAGGCCGACGTCGCCGTCGCCGTCGCCGTCGCCGCAGACTAATAAATCGTCCCCCTTTTCCCACTCGCCTACTTCATTTTCGTTTCCCTTGTTTCGTCGACCTCGTCGGGGACTCCCCGGGTTTTACGAGCGTCTGGGATCCGCAGGATCGGCTCCCATATCGACGGGACAACGAGCCGAGCCTCGCGGAACAGACAGAGAGGATCGGGGGCGCGATCCGCGAGGGTCAGAGGTCGAGGGACCCTTCTTTCCAGGATCGATCCTCCGCTGGAACCGACCGTGCCCTTCCTCGCTCTTCCCTCTGGCTTCACTACGACTTTCTCTCTTTCACCGACGATGCTCTCCGATGCCTCGCGACCCGCTGTCTGGCGGACGCCACGTGAAAGACATTCGGCGACCTTTCGCTTTCGTTTCCAGGCGAAACTTTTCTGCCATTTAGCGGACTTGTGACATTAGGCTCTCCGTGCGAGTTCTCTGCCTTTCCTTCGGTGGTTTCGGTGATATAAGAAGTTTGCGCGGATAAGAGGTTAGAAGGGTGTTTGTTAACCCCTTGGCTTATGAACTCTTTCTGAACTCTGATCGATACGGATACTTTGGGATTAATAATTTATTGGAAGAGGAAAATTCTAAGAGTATGTTACGCTTGTATTTCCTTTTAACCCTTTTCACTCGAAAGTTTTTCAATGGAAATATTTTCTGACGAGATAGAGGCGATAGTGAAACTAATTTAATAATTCGTAGATAAATTAACTCTTTGCACTCTGAACAATTTTTAATATAACTTTTCAGCAACTCCGAATCAGTTTTGACACATTGACTCCGTGGGATCCTTGATGTTGCAATTGATTATTGCTTAACCCTTTGGCTACGCCAGAATTTTGCACGTGTTTTTGAGAAAACGTGTTGAAACCGTGAAGACACTGGATTGAACTGAATTAAAGTAATATAATTAGATTTATGTAATGTATGACTAACGGAGGGTGTAATTGTTGCATTAGAATCACTTGCGTCTGATCTAAGTCTCGCTGCAATTGTCAATAACATTTTACAGCCAATAGTAGAGCGAAGTTAAATTTTGAAAGTGCCTTTAACACTTCTGCCGAGAAATCAGAAATTATCAAGTTCCTTGCAATGTCTTTGAAATGATGTTCGAATGCCCCGTTTCTAAATCGAAATTTCCAGCGGAAGTCATAAATTCCTAAATAATACGCTTATGATACGATAACTTTAACAAAGCACAAACATTCTCGAACGCTCAGGGAAACATCGCATTTCGAAGAATGATACGTTAAAACAAATCTGAAACTTTTCAAAAGCCGTTGCTTGGGAAATAGCACTTGTCGATGTACGCGGCGCGATCCACGAACGTATTAGTCGAAGTCAGCTCTTTCAATGACGCAAGATGTCGATCCTCTTTCGCGATCATCGATCGAGCAACAGCTCGAGAGAGAAAAAGAGAGAAAGAGAGAGAGGAAGAAACGAGCCTCTAAATGACGAAATTTTTTTCCTCGCTTCGGCTGCGAGCACTATTAGTCTCAGTTCGTGTGCTATTTATACGGTTGCGTCACGTCACCTGCGGGAACTACAACAATAATCGCGTTGCGCAATCGCAATCGTCTTCGATCCCCGTGCAAAAGTGATACAAGCCAGGATATTAATCTTCATTGAGCAACTTGTGTACACGGGCTTTCTTGCGCGGCCACTTTATCCTCCGCAGAATCAATATTTGTCGAATGCGGGAATGTACTTTAATACTTCTCCAAGAAAAAGAGGGAGAGAGAGAGAGAGGAACCGATGAATCAAGAGGAAAAATTTACTCTTGGACGACATTCTTTACGTGAAGTCTGAGCTCATCCATTTGCGGATGAGCAAACGGAGAATATGCAGATATTTTATGGCGTTAATCTTCTTGCTTTAACAGTGAAACTGCGAGACAGGTCGAAATTACCCGTGCTTGAGTACTTTTCGCAATTATTGAAAAGATAAGATCAATTGAAGTCTGCATGGATGCACTCTTGTAGTTTATAGGGGAATTTCGAAGAGTCAATTTAACTCGAGTTTAGTGTGGATGAATTATAATATAGATTAGCTTCGATTTTAGTCAATATTATATTTTCCATTATTATATTTAAATATATTATATTTAACCCTTTAACTGTCGACATTTCGGAGAGATGAAATTTTCATATTTGGAAGACTAAAATGATTTAGTTACTCGAACAGCCAGAGATCATCGCGTAGTCTCCTTTCTTCACATTAATTAGGCATTTGACATATAATTCAGCTTTATCTGCTGGTCTCGTATATTTCAAAGAATCTTCGTCCGCGAAGGGTTAAATGCGAAATTTTACAGTTTTGATGCAATCGAGTGGTGACTGCACCTTTGTAGTGCAAAGAATTAATTCGATATTAAAATCAACAACAACAACAACAGTGAATCGATAAAAATGAAAAGAAATCTCCAAGAGTTTCGCGATTCACAGTGAATCGGTGCTGGTCTATTATCCAGGATCGATTGAATAAACGACCTGCACCTTTCGACGGGTGTCTGGTTTCACCTCTTGCTCAAGTGGACGCATTATCCAGTGGCCAGGCAGCGGAACGATTAATCAGCCTCCTGGAGAGAACGATTACCGACTGCGAGTCCTCTCTCGTAGCTCGGGGATTTACGATCTCGGTGTAATTGACAATAATCCGGAGACCGATTACAAGTCGATACGGCCGGCGATCGGAGGCGGAATCGACAGAACTAAGGATCGCCGATCGGATCGGATCGGATCGGATCGGATCCGTTACACGTGTCCGCGGTTAATGAATCACGGTGACCGGCGACGCGCGCGCGCCGATCGACATCGTACACGTGTCGGACAGCCTCGCTCGAGCAACAATATCTGGAAGACAGTCCGTCGGACATGTTTGAATTGCAAATCGTCGCAAATCACCAGTCATCGACGCTCTCGCCGGGGAGAGATCGAGGCAGACATCATTGCAAGTAACGAGCCTATTCTATCAGCGCGCGATATGTTTCCTATCTGCACAATCACGCGATTGTTTAGTTAGTAAATGAATGAGGAATTGTCCAACGTGGAAATATTTAATAGAATGTTTAATGGGGATATAGGCTGTGTTAAGGGTTAACCCTTTACGAAAATTCTTTATGGTGTATGAAAGTTAAGGCAGATCCTGTCGAGTTACACATCGAACGCTTAAATAATACTAGAACTACCGAGCATTTGATACGATTGAAATGTAATCGCTATAAAAATTGTAATAATAGATTATTTTCAGTTTCTTCAGGCATTGTTTATAGTATTCAAGTGAAACTATTTATTTTCAAAATCACTTCGAATATTCAATGCTTTGAAAATATCAATAATTGCGAAATAGAAAAATTGAAACCAGTAATTTCGACTGGTACGGTAGTTCTAGTGTTAATAGAGAAGAAATTAACTCTCTATGGGCCGAATTTTTGTTCATGATTATAACAAAATCTATGCAGTACAAAATTAATAAATATCCATATATGAATACGAGTTAACAATGTACTCAATAGTTCCAATAATCCCATCAAACGAATACATTTTATAACTTTCAAGTTACAATGACGTTAAACTTTCACGCCTGAGCGTATAAAAGTTCAAGTTAACTGATCACTTAATTTTACTCACCACTTTGAGTGCAAAATGAAATAAATCAACAAGCTTCCAATATACTGACATGTGACTTCAAAGTTACATGGGCCTACAGAGGGTTAAATTGTGCAACTTAGTATTACAAAGACGAGAGTTTGATCTCAACAGAGTGTCGACATCCTCAAAGGGTTAATCCAGGAGAATCGAACGATCGGATCCACGATAAGAGACTAAACCGGCAACAGTTTCATCCGACGTGCTACCTAAAAGTCGCTCGCGCAGGGGGAACCCCCGGCATCTCGTGAAAATCTAATTTGCAATAAAGCATTTATGGAGTTTCGCAGCGCCTCCGCGATTCCCTATTCCAGTCGGTCTCCCCCTCTCTCTCTCTCTCTCTCGCTGGTGCCTATCAGGCGCACGGTTCCCGAAGGTCGATTTATCGGCTTTGCCAGGAACAATAAATGCCAGCCTATATCCCTGATAGACAGGGATTCCCGCGAAGGCAACGTCTGTACCCGGTTTTCCCAGGCTACCAATAAGACCGGTGTTCAAGACGAGACGTAACCATCAATCCAGGATGTTCCTGTCGCGGGATTGCGGACCGGTCGACTGATTTTATATTCATGAGACGCGTTTGTTCCGTCTAAGCGCGACCGCCGGCGCGTTTGACGGGCCTTTGCACTCTGTAGACGTTTATAGCGTTACGTTTATAGCGTTAAACCGTTGCACTCCTGTGTCTAGTCGGACTCGACATATTTCATTGCAACCTCTAACTGTTTTAACTATTTTTTTCTATATTTATTTGTAGTATCACAATTGTACCATTTAAAGGTAACATTTCGTGGATAATTTTGTTATTAGGCTTGGTTGAGTCGTTCTTGGAGGGATGAAAGTATTTTTTGTGATTTTAGATTGTGAACTCACGTATGATTTTGTTTTGTGTATATCAATGTATATGAAAAGCATCGGATATTCGTGGATAATTTTGTCATTAGCCTTGGTTGAGTGGTTCTTGGAGGGGTGAAAGTATTTTTTGTGATTTTACATTGTGAGTTCATGTGTGATTTTGTTTTGTGTATATCAATGTATATGAAAAGCATCGGATATTGGATATAATTCTTCAGAACGTTGGATCTCAGTGTAAACTTTAAATGGCCGATGAATCGAAAGGTCAACATTTGCATGAACACCGTGTGTATAGCAATAAATAATAATAACGTCTATACAAAAGCGATGGAAAAGGGCGAGCGCCGAGTAAGACGATTTTCCGGAATGTGGCTCGCGCAAGAATCCCGTCCGGTCGCGCGGGATTCTGCAACAACTTCGAAGCGGGCAACGATTACCCCGACGCGTCGGGTCGCGGAGATTGCCTGCGTTAAGGATTACGCAACGCGGGTAAAAATCCTCGCGGCGAACCGCTCAAATGTGATATAATGAGGTCCCGGTTGCTCAATGGACTGCGTAGAAATCGTGTACGTGGCCGAGGTCACCGGTTCCCCGTGAAAATTCCGCGGCGACTTTCTCGACCCGAACGATCTTCTTGTGATATGGCGACGCGTGGATACTTAGACTATGAGGACGAGAGTAGAAGTTGCTGTTTGAACAATTATGGTAATGCGATGGCTTTTCTGCTGAATTTCAAAATTTCAAATGTCAAACTTCGAAGTTTCAAATATTCGGAGATTGAAAATATGAAGCTCAAAAGATAAAAAGTTTCAAGTTTTCAAAGATTAAAAATATCAAACTTTAAGTTTTCAACATTTAAAATCCTAAAAGTTTCAAATTTTCGAAGATTAAAAATATCAAAGTTCAAAGTTTCAAAATTTAAAATCTTAAAAGCTTCAAATTTTCGAAGATTAGAAATATCAAAGTTCAAAGTTTCAAAATTTAAAATCCTAAAAGCTTCAAATTTTCGAAGATTAGAAATATCAAGCTCCGAAGATAAAAGGTTTCAAATTTTCAAAGATTAAAAATACCAAAGTTCAAGCTTTCGAAATTTAAAATCATAAAAGCTTCAAATTTTCGAAGATTACAAATATCCAGCTCCGAAGATAAAAGGTTTCAAGTTTTCAAAGATTAAAAACATCAAACTACAAGCTTTCAACATTTACAATCCTAAAAGCTTCGAATTTTCGAAGATTACAAATATCCAGCTCCGAAGATAAAAAGTTTCAAATGTTCAAAGATTAAAAACATCAAACTTCACGGTTTCGAAATTTTAAATCCTAAAACTTTCAAATTTTCGAAGATTACAAATACATAACTTTAAAGTTTCAGATTTCCAAAGATGCAAAGTTTCAACGTGCCAAATCTTAAATTTGTAGCTTACCGAAATTATTAAATTCGACAAACCAATTAGTATACTAATTATATGAATAATGATATTTCCGTGCGAGGAAAATGATTAGTTGGAAACCAGCAGCATCTCTGTTATCGCAGTTTATCAAAACACACGGATCACAGGAGGAAAATCAAGCTGCGCCAAACAACAACCGACCGCGGTCCAATAATCAATTTCCTTCTGCGGATTCGAGCTTCATTGAATCGGCCGAATAAATTCCTGGTGGTCGAGGCTACGCGGGCTTCTAATTTCGCGCAACAATGCCGCGGTACGAACAAATCGAACGCAGGAGAGCACGCTGTTTCCGTCGCGGAGCAGTTAACACGCGACATTTACGTGGAACAGCGAACAGGTCGCGCAACGGTCACTGCGAACGTGAATTTCGGCGTTTCGACGAAGCCACGCTTCGACCGGTGACTTTAGTTCCCACCCGATCGATGACAATTATATCGAGCAGCAATTCAGAAACATTTTGCTCTTTGTTCTGTTAACACATTGAATTGCCGGCGAAATTTCAGCTAAAAGCGTCGGTGATTATTATGATACATTTTTAAGCATCGATTGAACCAAAATTTCTAACTTACGGAAGAGAATAAGGAATTCGATTTTGTAAATTTTACTTTGTGTTACACATATCTACAATGTTACATGAACGTAGGATTAGCAATTAAACGATAGACTAAAAATCCTAAAAGTATCAAATTTTCGAAGATTCAAAATATCAAGCTCCGAAGATAAAACGTTTCAAGTTTTCAAAGATTAAAAACATCAAACTTCAAGGTTTCAAAATTTGAAATTCCAAAAGTTTCAAATTTTCAAAGATTACAAATATCAAGCTCCGAAGATAAAAGGTTTCAAGTTTTCAAAGATTAAAAACATCAAACTACAAGCTTTCAACATTTACAATCCTAAAAGCTTCGAATTTTCGAAGATTACAAATATCAAGCTCCGAAGATAAAAAGTTTCAAATTTTCAAAGATTAAAAATATCAAACTTCAAGGTTCCAAAATTTAAAATCCTAAAAGCTTCAAATTTTCAAAGATTAAAAATCCCGCATTATCGCTGGGCCGGCGCTCAATGTGTTAACGTTCATCGGGCAACGAGTTCTTTCGACCAAGCAACCTTTCACCTCTTTTGAAACCACCTGTGGCTCAAAGGGGTCGCGGCTCGCTTATATTGTACCATGGTTGAAAATGATTATCGGCAATTGCAAGCAAATGGTCGTGCTTCTAATAATGTCCTTTGTTATCGAAGGGTTTTTAGTAATTGTCGGTTGACTTTGCGTTAACTTTGATGGGATTTGAAGAAACTGGGACATGAGAGTTTCCTGGCGGATGTGTGGAGTTTAAATACAAGGAGGAATGAGAATATTCATGATCTCGTGATAGCGCGAAACTAACGTCGAGGATTACCATGAGAATGATCCGAGTTCGAGTCTCGGAAGGGGGGAACGATGTGTTTTGGTTTTTTCGGTGGACTTTTAATGGGAAATGAGAATACAGTGCTGCTTTGGATATGTGTATTATGAGGAAAATCAGACAGCTTTTTCAAAACCTCTGGGATGTGCATTGTAATTACAAAATTTCGGAAAAAGAAAATTTGAATGATGGATAAAATGTGTTTGTTTATCGTATTACAGAAAAGACTGGAAATTCAAACAAAATTTCTGAAAGAAACAAAAAAGTGCTACACAATTCAGATATAAAGAAGAAAATTTCACTAGGAAAATGAGGAAAGATGAAATATGGTAGCATTATTATAATGAACATATGATAAATATATTATTATAATGAACATATGATAAATATATGTATAGAAAGGTTGTAGGGAAAATATGATATAAAATAAAAAGGCTACAAAGAGTACAGCAGAAGTGGATAAGGAAAATTCCACAAAGAAAAATTGAATGTATCAATTATTATTATTATTGTATTATTATAATGAACATATGATAATATATGTATAGAAAGGTTGTAGGGAAAATACGATATAAAATAAAAAGGCTGCAAAGAGTAACAGCAGAACTGGATAAGAGAAATTCCACAAAGGAAAATTGAATGCAGGGAAAACAGATGGATCCAAATCCAAACAAAATTTCCTACGACTTTTCACGAGCAAACGCAGCTGTATTATTAAGGGAAAATCAGGGATCACGGGGGAAAGCTTCGAAAAAACTATGCAAAGCTTCAAGCTCCACAAAATAAGGAAACTCCTGCTATCGCGCGAAGAAAAACTGTTGTTCCCCCACCACGCGGAACACCATAAACAACCAAGAAGCCCCCCATCATCCATCCAGTCCTCCAGTTCCTCGGTTGTGGTTGTCTTTACGACTCCGCCGTCGCGCGCACGCTGTGTCTTCCAGATAAAATGTAGATGAAACGCAAATGAAATTCTAAGCCGGAAGAAGGAGACGGCGAACAACAGAAATTTCTCCTCTGTCTTCGAGAAGAGAAATACCCGCAACGTCGTCTCGCGCGAGGAATATTCAGAAGAGAGGGAAGATGAAAAGGCGGCGGAGAGGACAGCCGCCCGCGCGCGGAAGCTGCGACGCGCTCCGTATTCGAAATACGGGGCCAAAGTTGGTTGGAAGCTGGGTACTTCGTTACGGCGTCGTCCGAGACTCGTTACCGGCTTGTAGCAGCCAACTTTGTTAGAAGCTCGCCCGGCACCCATTGACGTCACACAGCGAACAGCTCTCTTCTCACAGAGGAGAGGATCTTCCGTCCGCGTAACCGGATTAATCGTTATCCGGTTCGCGGCTCGTAAGATAAATTGGCCGAGATCTCCTCTCTCGTCAACTTGAACGCCCGTAGCCACCGCCGCTGCTGGGTGTCAAGGTAAAGGGGACACATAGCAGGCACCGTCTTTCCTGTGGGATTGCGTAACCCTATCCTCCTCCACGTTCACCCACGTTCCTGAACTGACATCGACACTGGCGGCGTTCGAGTATTCTCGGTGACTTTGATCTTATACTTTGAATCAAGATGACTCTATTAACGCTTCCGAATGTTATACGATCTTGTCTTTCGCTTTGACACGTTGTGCGCCGGCACCGCGATAATGCGGGATTTTTAGTCTATCGTTTAACCGGTTAACTACTACTACCCTAGAATTATTAGATTCTCCATACATCCAAATTTTGTACTGAGGAGAATAAAAGATGGAAGGAATGTTATAGCATTTCTCATTTTCACTAGAGATACAATAAAAATCAGCTGCAGTTGCTGATAGATTAAAAAACCATCTGGAGTGCTAAGAGTTAACACATGAATATTCATGTTAAACAGTACCAATAATATTATCTACTAGTAATACAGATACTATCAATAATTACCAATAATATACTAAAAACAATAGGAATACATTATCGATCTCAATCTTTATCTTCTCATAAATCCTCTTCCCCTCCACAACTCCAACGAAAATACTCGATTCAGCCACTTAAATCGCGTCCATCCTAAAGATCTCATTCCGATGATATTGGACCAGTGAAAAATATCGTCGCCGTCATAACGTATCCCGATAACGTCCAAAGAAATCCCGCAGCTCCATATTTTGCTCGTTATCGCGGTATTTAGTCCGGGGCTATCGTGAAAGTAAAATTTCCGACCGCAACCGGCCCGGTAATAAATTATCTTTTTCTCGTATCTGCATTCTGGCCGAGAGAACACGATCAGCTGATCGATGACGAGGGAGAGGACGAAGCTGGATGGGAAGGAGGTAGGACAACGAGCCTCTCAGGGAGCCGGAAGCGATTACTTCCGAGCACTCTCTTGGGCGATCGGTAATTCGCTAATCGAGCACTGGCACTGATTAGTCCGCGTGATCGAGCCTGACCGGTACAGCTGTCTGGTGCACGGTAATTCCGAGTGAGACGGGCCGACCTCGTTTAACACATTGCGTGCCGGTTAATTCTTAGAAAATTGGCCGATTTCGAAATGAGATCGACTTATAAGTTCGTGATATATCACTGTATGAAAAATGTTCGAGTATCTTATTATTTCGTAAGTATTAAATAAGTAATCAGTGGAGTTCAGAGCTTCGAGGTTCCCAAATTTTGAGAGTCCAAAACTTCTAGAGTTCAAAGCTTCTAGAGTTCAAAGCTTCTAGAGTTCAAAGCTTCTAGAGTCCAAAACTTCTAGAGTTCAAAACTTCTAAAGTTCAGAACTTCTAGAGTTCAAAGCTTCTAGAGTTCAGAACTTCTAGAGTTCAGAACTTCTAGAGTTCAGAACTTCTAGAGTTCAGAGTTTCTAGATTTCCAAATTTTGAGAGTCCAAAACTTCTAAAGTTCAAAGCTTCTAGAGTCCAAAAGTTCTAAAGTTCAGAACTTCTAGAGCTCCAAACTTCTAAAATTCAGAACTTCTAGAGCTCAGAACCTCTAAAGTCCAGAACTTCCAGAGTTCAGAACTTCTAGAGTTCAGAGCTTCTAGATTCCCAAATTTGGAGAGTCCAAAACTTCTAGAGTTCAAAGCTTCTAGAGTCTAAAACTTCTAGAATCCAGAACTTCTAGAGTTCATAGCTTCTAGAGCCCCAAATTTAGAGACTCCAGACCTTACAAAGTCCAAAACTGTTAGAATCCAAACGACTAAAGAACTTAGTACTTTGTAGTACAAAGCAGCATTGCGAGCAACCGAGTCAAATGAGAACCACCGCTTCGATCGTTCTCTTTCTCTTTTTCCCTCGATCGTCGTCTAGCCTCCGCTCTTCCCCTTTCGGCGGAGATAGCGGAAACGAATCATTGCTCGTTACCAGGGATCACGTTAAATATCGGAGGGCGAAACTTCGAGGTATCGATCGCGCGGGAACCGGGGAAAAATACTGAAAGGCGAGGGCTGCTCCGTGGAATATCGACGTACGCGTCGGGGATGATACGTGGCAGCTGTGATTCGATATTTTTTGCGGGACGCGGCTGGGAATTCTGAGCTGTGCACTTTCAGCTAAGCGATACGGGTCGGTGTAATTGAGACACGAGAATTGATTTTAATTATTAACGTCCCGGAAAACGAACGCTGAAGATCGGTGGAGAGGGTACGCGATTCTTCCGCGTGCTCCTGCGAGAACGGAAGCAAAGTCATTTAGAAATCGGAACAGTGCTCTTCAAATATCACGCGCACCACAATTTTAACCCTCGGACCACGATGTGATTTTAAATAACATTCGAACTTTTTATTGAAACTTTTTGATTATTACATATTGCATTTACAAGAGTTTCTTTAGACTTAAAATTTGAGCTCTATACACAAAAATAGTGACGTCTTAACCATTTTTACTTTCATAAGTGACTGAGAGTCATTTCACAGTATTCGTTATAAAAACACGAACTTGTCATTGAAACTTTTTGATTATTTCATATTGCATTTACAAGAGTTTCTTTGGGCTCAAAATTTGAGCTCTATACACACAAACAATGACGTCATAACCATTCCTTTTATTCTCATAAATGACTGAGACTCATTTCACAGTGTGATTCGTCAGAAAAACACGTGGTACTCACGGTTAATAAAAACTTGAATAAACCTAGAACTAGGAGTACTCGTTCGAACACTTAGAAGTTTCGCAAGGAAAGAATGAAAGTTCTCTGTCCCGAACAGCTAAATTCTACATCCATTTCTAATATAACAAACAAACAACAGATAAATTCCACATCCAAGACACGAAGCAACTCAAAAACTTCCAAATTCCTACGCTGTTCGATCCGCAAAATTGAAATAACTCGCGAAACTCGTAAACTGATTAAAATCCAGCCGAGACAAGATCGAGCGAAGACGAACGCTCGCCGAGAAATCATCGCGGGATCCCCTAAAGCTGCTGGCAGAAGGAGATAGGAATAATATAAGACTGTCCGTATAATCTGCTGCGAGGAGGTCGACTCGTATTTCGAGGTTTAGCCGCGCGATTATCGGACCGGTCGAGTCAGCGCTGCGAGAAATGAAATTATCAGCAGCTTTTCAAGCATCCCGGCCCGAACGATCCGAATTCACGGCCGTTCGTCACGTCCGCGGCCGTCCGGGACGGTTTTCTTCCTTTTCTCCTTGTACATGTTTTTTTTCCTCGAGGGTCTCGATCGTTTTCTAAGCAGAGAAAAAACGAGGAACCGTCGCTGGAAAGCCTCGTCGAAGATACGGCAGAGCCCGAGCCTCCGGGAGCCGAGAAACGATCACGTCGTTAGTGCCCTCGTCTCGACGAGCCCTTTTCCAACGGAATATCGACCAAATCCCCGGCCGCTACCCTCGAATTCACGACTTCCGATGGAACTGTAACCTCTGCTTCGCGTGTTTTTTTTTCTCTCCGGTCGACGCTCGGCTGCGACGTGATCCGCGGTCGCGACGACGATCGCGGTGAACCCGCGAATTTGTAGCTCTGGTTGAGATTTCGATTTGTTCCACCCCTTGCCTTGCAGTAAGTCAGACTCGTGGTGGAAATTTTAACACGTTGAGCGCCACGAAAATCTTAAACATTTCATCGTTGTTAAGAATACGTACAATTAAGCAATAACCCTCACCGTCCCGTTTGCGTTTCTATAGTCAAGGAACACTTAGTTTTTACAACAACAGAGAAAAAGGCTCGGACACATTAAATAAAACCCTAGCCATTCGACACACCGTAAGAAACAAATTAAGACATTTTCAATGCACAAAGGACGGCTCAGCTTCGCGACTCTTCTTGAGAATTGTCCGCCGAATTAATATTGGACAATTAAAATAAAATCCCGACTGATGGACTGCAGTTCCCGAAATTGAACCAGTTAACCGTGTTTGACGAGTACACGTCATCGTAAAGTTTGACATGATACTGAATCATTCAGCGAAGAATTCTTTATTTTTCACGTAAACATGTAATTCCTCTTTGTTTCGCTTTGATCTTTCATTGAAATATACTCTACGTGCATTCGTCCTGCGTTCGAATTTTACATTTTATATTTGTACATTTTAATAGACAACTTTGCAGAAACTTCGGTGGGCAGAGAAGAAAATTTTTGTGAACCATGGGGACGTGAAAGTGTTAAACCAGAGAACCATTCCTTCGCAGGATTATCAGCGAAGCCCGAGCTCTCCAGGTGTCCAATAGCAAACCCACCGACCCGGCCAGGACTCGTCACGAGTGCTCGAGCGGCGTAGCAAAGTTTCCCTATCGATAGGTCGCGGCGGGACTTAATCGAAAGCTCGTATCGGATCTCGGTAATCGCGGTGAACTCCGTCGCCCCGTCTCGTTAGAAATGCGAGTTCCACGGGGATAAGATCGGGGAAATGAGTTTCAGCTCTACCGGCGTCCCGCGGGAGAAGGAGTTCCTTCTTTCGGCCGAAAGTCGAAAGGAGAGTCATTCTTCCCGTCCGCCGGTCGATATTTCAACGGGGCCTCGACGACGTTGCCGCACACGTACACGCGAACGACGCGGGCCGAGCCCGTGAAATTTATGCCCCGGCCAGGATAATAAAACCGGGGAACGAGGATAGGCACGCCCCGACGCGAGCGAAGGCTCCGTTCGATTTTTTAGGGCGCCGATTAAGTCGCGTATCGGACACGTGGCTCGCTAAATTAATTCTGCGCTATTGTCCCGGGACCTGGCCTCTGCGAACGCCGAAATTGCTTTGCTCCGTGGCAATGTCGAGGAGCTGATGGACTCTGGGGATTCGTATACCGCTGGCGAAATGTGGTCGTGTACGATGTTTGGCTGGATCGATGCGGCGATATGTAATAGATTTGAGTTGTTTTTTGAGGGATGAGGAACTGTTGGGTTATTGAGCTTCTGTGAGTGGAAGGTGTTAAGTGGAGAGTCGTAATGGAAGTTAGAGTCTGATGGAGTAGAAGATTCCTGGAGATCTTGAGGTTCTAGGTTGGTGTGATGCTTGAGATCCAACGGTTCCGAAGTTCTAGAGTTCAGAGATTCTGGAGTCCCAAATTTTGAGAGTCCAAAACTTAGAGAGTTCAAAGCTTCTAGAGTCCAAAATTTCTAGAGTTCAGAACTTCTAGAGTTTAAAGCTTCTAGAGTTCAGAACTTCTAGAGTTTAGAACTTCTAGAGCTCAGCACCTCTAAAGTCCAGAACTTCCAGAGTTCAGAACTTCTAGATTTCAGAGCTTCTAGAGTCCAAAACTTCTAAAGTTCAGAACTTCTGGAGCTCAGAACTTCTAGAGCTCAGAACCTCTAAAGTCCAGAACTTCCAGAGTTCAGAACTTCTAGAGTTCAGAGCTTCTAGAGCTCAGAACCTCTAAAGTCCAGAACTTCTAGAGATCAGAGCTTCTAGAGCTCAGAACCTCTAAAGTCCAGAACTTCCAAAATTCAGAACCTCTAGAGTCCAAAACTTCCAGAGTTCAGAACTTCTACAGTTCATAGCTCCCAGAGCCCCAAATTTAGAGAGTCCAGACCTTACAAAGTCCAAAACTGTTAGAATCCAAACGACTAAAGAAAGCTAAAACTCAAATGTTCCTAAATACACCTTCAACCGCTCTTAAATCAACACTGCGAGCAGTAAATCACCGAAACGCGACCCAACAGAAGACCGGCAGCCCAGTTTCACGGCACGCCATCCACGGACAATAAATTCGCTTGTAATATTGCGCGTGCTGTTTACGCACGTGTCTCGTAGTACAACAAGCGTCGAACCTAGGCAATCGGTACACGGAATCGGCGATAATTTCGATGGATAGACGGCGAAATTAGCATTGTCGAACGAGAGGGAAATTCCGTCCGCGGGCTAATTAACTTCGGCCCCCGACGTGAGTTAATTACACCGTCAATAATATTTCTCGCCGGTCGGAACGACGCGTCCCGCGTCGAATAAGTTCGTCACGGGTGCGCGTGACTGGTGTTTGCGGACTCCGGTACAAAGTGTTCCCTAATTCGCCGTGTTTGCCGGCCTCCGGTTTATATCGAACAGTCCATAATTATGCCTGAACAAAGTTTAATGATTCCTGCATTCGGAACGTGCGCCGCGATGCGCGCAATTATCAAAGATATCGGGTTCCATAATGAGCACCTCTGTTTCGCGAAATCAGAATACATTTGCAATTCGTCCGGCTTGTTCCCTTCCATGAAAAATCATCTCTCTCTTTCCATTTCATTTCTCGATTTCAGTTCTTCGTAACTCCATTCGAATCCTTAACGAAAACTCTTCTAAGGAAAAATTATTCGTTAATCCTTAAATCGAATTCCAACAGTTAAAAATTCAAAACTCTTTCAACTTTAACCCTTTGCACTCTTTGCGACGCAAACATAAAATTTAAGAGTTAAAATAAACTTCTAGAGTTCAGAACTTCTAGAGGTCAGAACTTCTAGAGTTCAGAGCTTCTAGATTTCCAAATTTTGAGAGTCCAAAACTTCTAGAGTTCAAAGCTTCTAGAGCCTAAAACTTCTAGAATCCAATTTGTATAAGATAATTAATTGTGTTGCTAAAAATATCGTTAATATTTAGTCAGAATGAATATTTTTAATGAAAAATATTGTCGAGTGCAAAGGGTTAATTTCCGTAATTCTTCGCTAGGAAACGACCGAAATCTTTTATCATCATATCTTTCTCAACAAAGTTGCTTTTCTCTCTGAATTTCTCTTTACAATTCAGAAGATTCGACAATAAGCTTTACCTAAATGCCCATTTTGAACGACTAAATCGTTCAACTTATTCACGGAGGATCATTCATCGATCCTTTACAGCCGAAACTCTCGCGAGCAAGATTCAACAGCCGCCGATCCAAGATTCACCAGATTCCAGGAGGTAAAACAAGCGAAACTTCCGCGCGATGTTCGACTTATCGTCGTCCCGGGAGGGATGCCGACCGAAATGTTGCCGAATGGTTTTGAATAAGTTCCCCGGAAACTAATTTAACGGTATGTTAAATTAGAGAACCGGTTGCCGGGCGCTTGAATGCCGACGTCGCCGTTTTGCACGCCACTTTTCCGCGATCTTCCTTAATGTAACTAAACTAATTTGCGATTGTTCAGTTTGCCGGCTGCTGGAGGAACGGAGAGAGCAGAAAACAGTGTTAGAGAGAGAGTGAGAGAGTGAGAGAGAGAGGAAGCGAGCAGCGAGGCAAGTTTCGAAGTTTGTCGCGGCACGGTTAGCTCCGAGCAATTACGGAAAATTTGCATCGATATTTCCTGGCTCTCGAATAATTAGGAACGCGGGAAAAATGAAGCCGTGAGCAGAGTCGATGCTAGTTACCGACTAATTTCGCGCCGCGATATTGTCGTCGGGAAATTTGCGGGCAGATCATTTAGGATTATGTAGTCTTTGGAGATGATTGTCCTGGACTTTCGAAGAAGAATTATAGGCAAAGGGTCGGAGGTTCTGATTTGTTTCGATTTTGAAGGTGCTCGGGGTAGCAGATGAATTGGTATTTTGTGGTTTTCGGTAATATTGATCTTCTCGTGATTTTTAGAAGAGATTCAAGAAAAATGGTGTCGAAATTTATGTCAGGAAAATTAAATATCTTAATTCACGTTAAGGAAAATTATAGGCAAGTAAATATAGCAGAAATATATTCGAATTATATTAAGACATTGCGTACAGGCTAATTTTCAGAAAACTGAATTGTGATGGCAACTTTCACTGAGAAAAATTTATATCACTATACATAGAAAAACTCAGATATTGTTATGTTATATATTTTAAATGGAGAATCAATTTGAATTAAATTTTATATTTCCTTCAATGCTGTGGTAATCAGCGAAGTTCCATAGCAAAGTGTATTTATATAAAAACGAGATTTCTCGTTACGCAATGTGTTAAATTACTGTTAATTTATTACTATTCTTTTCAACGACATTGAAGATGATAGACAAGTAAACCGAAGAAAATTTCGAGGTGTCCGGCAAACCATGAATTCACTCTCGGTACTCAAAATACCCGAAATACCCGAGGTAACCAGTTAACTCGGTGAATCGGCTGAGATCGGAGGAAAAACGCTCGGCGACGAGAGAATTCAGACGTTTTCCGGCCGTACGTTCACGGCGAAAGAGGCAAGGGCTATCTACGAATCAGAGACCAGCCGATAATTTCCGGTCAACTGATGATATAGTGTATTAATCAATCACGATAGACGGCGTTCCCCGTTCCACCGGTCCACGAGCGATCCTCGTTTCGTTCCGGTCGACCGATGAAAGGTCCCGATAAAACGTAACCTGACGGAATTGCGCTGGAAAGAGACGGCGCGAGAGAAACAGAAGAAGAGGGAGAAGGGAGACAAGGAGAAATTGAGAGCGAGCTTGAGGCAGTCCGAGACAAGAAGGCGGAACGAGGAAAAGAGGAAAGAAACATATGCATGTGAGAAGCGAGAGGACAACGGAATGGAAGAAAGCTTGCGCTTGAAAATGAAAGTAGTGAAACGTGTAAGAAGGAGAAAGTGGAGTCTGAGAGGGGAGTGAGAGGAAATGAGGATGGAAGAGAAGAAATCGAAATGATGGAGTGAATAGGAAAATTGAAGATGAAGAGAACAAATGAGAATGATGGAGTAAACAGGAAAATTGAAGATGAAAAGAGAAAATCGGAATGATGGAGTACAAAAAAATTGAACAGGAAAAGAGAGAAAATAGGAATGATGGAGTAAAAAATAAAATTGAAGATGAAAAGAGAGAAAATGGGAATGATGGAGTAAAAAGGAAAAATGAAGATGAAAAGAGAGAACATTGGAATGATGGCGTAAAAAAGAAAATTGAAGATGAAAAGAGAAAATGAGAATGATGGGAGTAAAAAGGAAAAATACAGATGAGAGAGACAATGAAAGTGAGATTGTTAAAAATGAAAACAGAGAACGAGATATCGTAAGAAAGTCTGGCAAGGAACAAAGAAAAAGATGGACAACATTTGAAACAGAGAATTAGAGCAAACAAGTGAAAGAAAGAGGAAAAAATAGAGGTCGTAAGAAAGTTTGACAAGAAGAGCAAGAGGAAGACGGTAAGAAGGTACGAAGAAGAAGAGAAAACGAAGGAAACACAGAAGAAGAGAGAGCAGAGACGAGATTCGTCGAAAGGAAGGACCCTGAATGGAGCCAATAAATTCGCGCGAAACACGGCCGACGGCGGATGAAACTAGCCGTGGATGAGAATCGGAAGAATCGCGTTCCATTACGCGCATTCATCCGCGGAAGGGGGTCGTCTCCCGATGAAAGATTCAAGCGGGCGAATGATAAATTCACCGCGATAACACGGCCGATCGGGCGAACGGAAGTCGAACCGAACGGAACGAAAGCTTTCGAGGGAAATCAACGGACGACGGATTGCACTCGATAGAATTTTAATAAACAGATGAGCAAATTAGAGAATCCAGCCGAGAAACAAGCGCGGAAAAGAGTGTGAAAGCGAAAATTGTGTAATATGGCACTTTTACAACTGGTTTCGCTATGATTCGAGAATCGGGGGCAAAATCGTCAAGTTACCGGATCATTGACCAATGATATTATTTCCCAACGCGTTGTGCTTTGACCTCTTCACCCACTTTGTTTCTGTTTATCTTGTTTTCTTTATAGTCGAGTTATAGGAAAGAATTATTACTACTGAATCGTGATTTACTACGTCTTCTGTGCGTCATGAAAGTCTCAGTTTTCCTTGGTTTTAATGTTTCTTAAATAACAACCTTATTCGATGACTCCTTAACACTAGAACTACCGAGCATTCAATACGATTAATATGCAATTCTACAAAAAACTGTAACAATAGATTATTTTCAGTTTCTTCAGACATTCATTATAGAGAGTCGTGTGTTGGCCTTCGTGGTATTAAGTTGTATTTTCACGTGTTGTCCATATTGTTTCTTTATCTCGTTAAATACATATATATTGTTTCCTAATTCTCTTTTTACCGAAGATCCACATTTTCAATATCTAGTAATAATAGTAGCCCCACTATAAACTTGAGGTCTCTTCCGGGATTACTATAATAATGTTCGTTCGTTTTATGAATCTAGAATATTCCAAATATAGGTAAAGTCAATGCATGGTAATGAATGTTCTAGAAAGTGTGCGAGTGAGACAAGAACATCCGAGTGTATAAATAGTGTGTGAGTTGTTTAATTGTTTTATTGCGAGTTGTCACGATATAATTATACAGTTTCAAATAAAATTCTCTTTCTCCTGCAATATCCGACGAAAGTGTTCGTACACAGGATTATTCCTAAAGATGGATTTCCTTCGTCGCTCGCGGAGCAGAGGGAAAAAACGAAGCGACGGCCCGGCGAAACGAAATCGGCGATGTAACAATGGCCGACTAACGAACAGCCGCGGGACTACGCGACAACTTTCGCAGTAAGTTCTGTTCCCTGCTCTCCCTTGGGCGAAAGAATCGGACAACTAATGGAAAAGTATCCTCTTCGCTTCCGATCGACCGCTCCCGCCGTTTGAATCGGCGGGAAATCGCGTCGATTTACTTACGAGTGGCGGGATCTGGGAAACGACGAGGAAACCCACGGAAAATGATGAATCATCTTGCGAGCTGATTTATTGTCTTGCGACGACGACGCGCGTCCGTCACTGTTCACCGACGATTCCGAATAAAATGATCGGGACCGCGTCGCTATTAATCACGCGATAAAATTATCGCGGCTCCTTAGTGTACGGTCAGTTGTTTATTTGCTCGCCACGCTGGAATTTAGCGAGTCTGTGTTTGTTCACTTGGGATAACGATGGAAGGATTTTCTTCCTGATTAATTCATTAATCTGGAAGATGGATTGAAAGTTGGATTCGAGGTTTGAATTTGTGTAGAGGATGTGATTTGTAAGATAAGAATGTAAGGTGGTAGATTGTGATGTGTTTATTTGGAAAGTGGACGAGGAAATTGTTTGAATTTTATTTGGATTAATGGTTGAAGATGGTGCGAGTTTTTAGTTTGAAGTACAAAGTTTTTTTATTGAAGTTTGAAAGAACTGGAGTTTGAGTTTGTGAGATAAAATGAATGTAAGGTATCGGTAGATTGTGATGTGTTTATCTGGAAAGTGGATGAGGAAATTGTTTGAACTTTTATTTGGATTAATGGTTGAAGATGGTGCCAGTTTTTAGTTTGAAGTAAGTATGAAGTTTTTGGATTGAAGTTTGAAAGAATTGGGGTTTGAATTTGCGTGGAAGATGTGATTTGTAAAATAAGAATGAAAGGGATATATTTATTTTGAATGTGGACGAGGAAATTGTTTGAATTTTATTTGGATTAATGGTTGAAGATGATGCGAGTTTTTAGTTTGAAGTACGAAGTTGTTGGATTGAAGTTTGAAAGAATTGGGGTTTGAATTTGCGTGGAAGATGTGATTTGTAAGATAAGAATGAAATTGACATATTTATTTCGAAAGTGGACGAGGAAATATGTGAATCATTGTAACCTGATTTGACTAAATAATAGAAGAATGTCGTTCGAATTGCATAGGGATGAATGCAGAAGTTTCCTTGATAGCATATAAACAGGGAAATTGTTGGATCACAGTTGAATTGAATTATGGCAGGCTATCTTGGTCCGCTCTCCGCGACGCGATTTACGTCACAGTATTTTCATATTCACATTTACTTATCCCACTTTTGTCCCTGCGTCGCATCCCGTTTCTTTTACAACCCTGCACTTCGCGGTGTAATAAAGACGCGCCGTTCTTGTCATCATTATCATTACCATACAGAGCCGGGATACTGTATCTGAGGGGAGAATAACTCGCCCTTAATTAAAAAGTATGATAATTATCACGAGGAGAGAAGCGAGAAACTGATGAAGGGCTAACGAAAATCTCCGAGTGCGAGGAAGAGGATTTAACATTATTTCGAATGAAACTCAAAAAAGTGGTTACTAAAAACAACCCTACTGAATTACTTCTAAGAACATTCACAGCTATCAAAAACCATAAACAATACTACCTTTACTCAAAATATCAATGTCCCAACGAAAACTCTCGTCGAACCTTCAAAAATTCCATTATTTTTCTCATTATCCTCTACATTATCGTATCTTTACTTCGTTCAATTCTTTAAAACACTCTCTTGAAAATATATAAACATAAATAAAAAACGTCGACAATATTTTTCTCATTATCTACATTATCAAATCCCATTTATTTCAATACTTCGTTTCAAATAGCGTCGTCTACGTCTCATCGGAAAATGTCGAACAGCTACGACTTATTTCTGTTCAGAGGGTACTAAATTCAACAGTGATACACATTCCTTCAATTGTTTTATAATACTAAAAATATAGGACTGCTATAGACGTCATTTTCATCTACAAGCACACGCAATGGACGTCTGTATACGTCATTTACGTCAACGTTAAATTCATTTTAAAGAATCTTGCCTACATCTCATTAGAAAGTACAGAATACTTCAAGTGAAAAACTTTCAAGTGCGAAGGGTTAACAATTTCGTCCATGTCTCATCGGAAAATATCGAATGTTTCAATTGCATCGCATAAATAAAGAACCAACGTCTACAAAAATGTTATTTTCGACGAAACATCTATTTCCTCCAGCACACTTCATCCAGTATTCCCAGACACCCGTTACACTCCGCGTAGCATCGCGCGTCCGCCTGGCCGCGAGACAGCTTTCATCGCGTTAGAAAAAGGTTCAAAGGATTCGCGCGTGGGGTGAGTCTAATTGATTCCCGAGGGCCGCGAGCATCCCCCGCGGCGTTGCGGGGCCGATCCGGCGCCGCCAGGAATCGGGATCGACAGGCGGAACGGCTCCGCGGAGGACGCATCGAAAGCGATCGCTTTGGTTGGCCCGAAGAAAGAGGCACGGCCATTCAAACTCTCGCGCGCCGTCGATCCGACACGTCAGCCGCGGCGCGAACGTGACGTCGGTGCCCGAGGATTATTCGCATCCGACGACGGGATCACGTTCGCCGGGATTACATGCGTCCTGAATCTTTCATCGGCCGAGAAACATCACAGCGCGGTGATTTCCGAATGGACGCCGGCCGTCTTCGGGACCGTTCGAGATTGAACTGACGCCTCGAGAGGGAAACGCGGATAGGGGTGGGTCGAAGGTGTTTGCGGGTGTTTATGCAAATGCGCGGGTCTTCTGGCGTTCGGGGAGGTTGGAGCTGGAGGTATTATTGGAGAGAGTTTGAAAGGGATGAGGAACTTGAGGGATTGAGTTGACGTTGATGTTTTTGAAAGGTGAATTTGCGGATGTGTTGGTGTTTTAGTGTTTGATGTTTGAGAGATTATTCGGGAGATTTTGAAATGGATGAGAAAGTTCGTTGAGAGATGAGAGTTGACGTTGATGTTTTTAAAAGGTGAATTTGTGGATGTGTTGGTCTTCTGACGTTTGGGGGTGTTTGAGAGATTATTTGGGAAATTTTAAAATGGATGAGAAACTTCGTTGAGAGACGAGAGTTTACGTTGATGTTTTTAAAAGGTGAATTTGTGGATGTATTAGTATTTTGATGTTTATGGATGTTTCAGAAATTATTGGGGAGATTTATAAATGGATGAGAAATTTCGTTGAGAGATGAGAGTTGACACTGATGTTTTTAAAAGGTGAATTTGCGGATGTGTTGGTGTTTTAGTGTTTGGGGATGTTTGAGAGATTATTCGGGAGATTTTGAAAGGGATGAGAAAGTTCGTTAAGAGACGAGAATTGAAATTGATGTTTTTAAAAGGTGAATTCGTAAATGTATTAGTATTTTGATGTTTGGGAAGTTTGGAGCTGGAGGTATTATCGGAAAGAGAGATTTTGAAATGGACGAGAAACTTCGTTGAGAGATGAGAATTGACATTGATGTTTTTAAAAGGTGAATTTGTAAATGTATTGGTCTTTGAGTATTGATTTGATGTTGAAATAGAGATTATTGGAGCGAGAGAGATTTTGTTATTTATATTAAAGTCCTTGGTTTGTTTAGATACTTGGAATATTGTCAACAACGCAGGAACACGCGTCATAATAATGACTCCCTCTAGTTTCCCCGAACTCGATCTTTCAAGATAATTACTAGCAAAACAATCTATTATCATTCTACTTACAGTCTACAACGGTTAACTGACGAAACCAGCATTCTCGACTTACCTGAAACAAACGAAGAACAGAAAGAATTAAATAATCTGTCTGATACACATAAAACTTGTAAAAAGATTTAAAAAATTCAAGTGTCCGTTTCCTTTGTTACTTCCCCGTGAAGATGAGGTAAAATGAAGTTGAATTATAAAAGTTTCATTCGGTTCAAATGATATCTTCAGACATTTAATTGCGTTTCGTCGTCGAGGACGATGAAAATTTTATTGAATCCGTCCGAGCAGATTCTACTTTCGAGGACCGCGTCGGATCGTTACTCTCGAAACCAAGTATTTTTCCGGAACAACGATTCCGGTGGCAGAAGCTTTCTTGCCAAGCTAATGCAACGTAACATTTCCGGGCACCGAGCCCGGACCGACCCGACCCGACCCGACCCGCGGCAACGACGCGGCGCGGCTGATTCGAATCGGATTACCGTTGAATTTCAACAAAGAACGTACAAATCGGATCAACGGCAGGATCGATCAACGCTTTCGGAGCCTCGGATCCGCGCGCCTGTAATTTAATTGAAAGAATTATCATGTCAAACGGGCCGGAGGTTCACCGTGCCGTCCCACTTCGCGTCGCGAACCGATTTTTCACCCGGTAACCACCTATCAACCGTCTAAGTGTTCGGACAAGCGAACATTCGTCATCCAAAGACAGATATCTTCGAGAATATCATTTAAAATTTCATTCCTTTCGTTTCCCACCCGAGATTTATTCTGTTATTCGAATGAAATCAAGATGGATGCAACGAATTTCAAGGATTATAGGAACTTATACTCAAACTAAATTGTATTACTGAAAATAAATTGCTGGTCGAAGTTAATTAAGATTTAATTCTGTCTTCGGAAGATTTAGAAATGGAAATATCTTATTTCGAGGATTATAAGAACTTCGTAAATCGATTTTTCTTGCTATAATCATTGATCAACCGAGTAAACGTTCAAACAAACGAACACTCATCATCCACAGAGAAATCTTCACGAAATTCTCAAAATTTATTTTGTCTCTTAAATGAACCTAAGATAAAAGTATCTTATTTCGAGGATTATGGGAACTTCGTGAACCAATTTTTCTTGCTGTAATCACCGATCAACCGACTAAAAGTTCAAACAAACGAACACTCATCATCCACAAAGAGATCTTCACGAAATTCTCAAAATTTATTTCGCTTCTCGAACGAACCGAAGATAAAAGTATCGTGTTTCAAGGATTACAGGGAATTTGCTTGAATATTTTCCATCGAACGTTCGTCTCAAAGATGAAAGAGAGCGGCTAAATGCCGTTGAAGTCGAATGAAAGAGGGCAGATCGAAAACGAGACGCGAACGAACGCGCGTCACGGCGTTTGCTTTTCTTTCCATCGCGTCTGCCCTCGAATCAGTCTCCATTCACCGAGCACTGACAAGACAGATGTATCTTTTAACCGGGACTCCTGGATGTCTAGAATCTCAGGACTGCCCGGAGAATTCCCCGGAATACGATCCTCCAAGATCCTCTAAAGGGATTCCCCTGCGAGCCTGAAGAAACATTGCTCGAGATTACGGGCTGTGGTCCAATTGTATTAATAATCGGCTAATTATTCTTGTCTCCGCTGCGTATGTGAAATCGTCGGAATTATGGTGCTGTTTTTCCTTCGATCCAACGTTTCTATAATAATTCACTCGTTTACATTAACACTAGGTTTACTGGCATTTATTTTACACTTCGTTCTATTATTCCTAAAAGAATCGATGCTCGTGTAGACGTGTAGGTCTTGGTTAGATATTAATTATAAGAAAAAGATATTAAAAAAAAACGAAGTTTGTGTTGACAAGGAAAAATATATAGAAATTGTCATCGTTTAAATAAACGTCTATACTCGTTTATTTAGACTGTGGAGACTGGAGATTCGATAGCAGGTAATTGAGGCACATGTCAGTGTGATCGCATCAATGAAAATCAGCGTAAACATTTACAAAATAATATTTTTAAAATCCAATATGCGTCAATATGACGCGTTCCGTAAACCTAGTGTTAATCCGTGATAAACGTAATAAATGAATATTTTAAGGAGTACAAATAATTATAGAACGAAATAGATGATGCGTTATTATTTAACGGAACGCAAATTTTCCGTGAATTTTCTGAAGGAATTGGAAGAGGATATTTTGGCTAACTGAATGCAACCATTGAACATATTTACGAACCATAATGTGCACCGATAATAGATTACCGAAGCTATTTCGAAATTCGTACGCGACAAAACGTGGCAAATAGATAATGCCAGTAAATTTCACGTGTATCGGAGTCGCCAATAATTTACCGGGCACAGATTTTATTCAGCGATACGCACCAACAAAATATTCTTTGAAGTTAGATTTAAATATAGATACCGAGTTGACGAGTGAACGTTGGCCATCTTCGCTGGTAGCAGCCAATCAAACGTCGGCCCGATAAACCAACATCAGCGGAAAATTGTAAATCAATCCGACGCATCAGAAGATGGTCGGAGAATAGTCCCACTGTTCCGCCGAGTTCCCGAATTAAACTTTTGAGGACGACTGTCGCCATGTTTCGTATTGAAAATAGAAAACTGCGAGCACGCAATTTAATTAATCCATGTACAATACACATTCCCGTAATCAAATTCTTGAATACCCAAACAATTTTCATTTGCAAACGATTAACTAAAAGATAATTAAAAGACATTTGTTTCTGACAACTGCATAATCAATGGTGCTTGGGACTATTTCATTTAATTTTAATTCTCTAGATAATCTTCTCAATTTACGTTATATTATTCTACATCAGTTTCAGAGAAATTTTCACGTTAAACCTGCCACGACCAATTAACATTGCGTACCGGCTAACTTTCAGGAAACTGAATTGTGATGGCAATTTTCAGTGGGGTCAACTTATATCACTATACATAGAAAAACTCAGATATATTGTTATGTAATATATTCTAAATAGATAATCAATTCGAATCAAATTTTATGTTTTCTTCAATGCTGTGGTAATTAACGAAGTTGCATAGCTAAGTGTCTTTAATGACATTAAATTAGAAATGCTATAACATTTCTTCGATCTTTTATTTTCCTTAGTACAAAATTTGGATCTGTGAAAAATCGAATAATTTTAGGGTAATTTCTTTAAGATTCATTCAAATATTTAATACTATAACTGGAGCAATATTGGAGCCTACAGAGTTCAAAGGGTTAACACGAACGCCACACGATTTCGTAGAGCAAAATACACAAAATGGAAAAAATATAATATCAATTCATTTCATTGAATTGTATTATTATTATTATTATTCCACTATTATGTAGCATTATTTATAATATAGAAATATTTTCATATAATCATCGTTTCACTGAGTGACCTATAGTAATTCGATTTGAGGGGTCACCGGTGACCCCCACCGCAGTCAACGTGTTAATAGCAGCGATAATAATCAATCGATCGATCCCGATCAAAAACGCGTCTCGTCGATCCGGCGCGCGATGCGGGTCCGCTCGAAAAACGAGTCGATGGTCGTCCGAGATAGTCGCGGCCGGGTCACGGCCCGAACATTTCGGCTCGCGGATCGCGTGTGTGTACTTGGCCCGGTGATATCGTCACGTGCAAACCGTGCGATAGGTATAAAGGCCTCCCTTAATAAGCGCAGCCACCCCGTGGGCTGCCGGCCAAATGCAACGGTTGCCCGCCCGCGGAAGACCTTACGCGCGCTTATTTTCGTCCCGTTTCGAGAGGCCTCTCGGTATTGCGTGGATGGATAAAACTACCGTTAACTCCCTGCCGTACAATGACGAGTGAGACTCGTGATGAAGATTTCTAGACTAATTTAACAACAGCCGATGTTATTCATTACCCACGGATCGAAGAAACTATTTTGCTATTATCATTGTATTATCTTCAAATAAAATTTCCACTTGCAGTAGAATGTACAATTTTGTTGCATTTCTTTCAAATCGTCGATTATTGGAAACGAACTAATGAGAAAACGTGCGTCAATTAAGGAACAAAGCTATTTTGTATGAATATTTCACACATTGATGCATTATACAAAACTTAACCCCTTGCCGTACAATGACGAGTCAGACTCGTGATGAAGATTTCTAGACTAATTTAACCCTTTGCACCCCGTAGGCGCCTCTCAGTCTCCAATTGATTTGACACAGCAAAATTATAGAGTTTGACATTTAATATTAAACTTTGTACAATGCATGGACACGTGAAATATTAAAATAAAACCGCCTGTTTCTTTAATTTATGTACGATTTCTCGTTAAGACAGTTTGGAAGAATGTCATTGGTATTTCATTAAAAAATGTTGAATATTTCTAATGAAAAACTTCTGGAGTGCCAAGGGTTAAAGTAAATTGTTAAAGTTAAATTACGTGTATCATATCATTGAGAAATTATAATTTAATCATCACAAACTTCATTTTAATGTACTCGCGTAGAGAACAGCATTGTCTCAAATTCAGCCGTGTCTAAGAGGTTAAATCATTTAATTAAATTGGATTATTATCATTGCGCGTTCATCAAACTGAATGTCTCTGCAATGGATATCATTATTTATAATATAGAAATGTTTGCGAATAATCATCGTTTAATCGAGTGAATTATAGTGATCCGATTTTCTTGGGGGTCACTGGTGACCCCCGCGGCATTCAACGTGTTAACCAGTGTCGGGCAAAAGTTTCGAGATAATGGACAGTGAACGAGTAAATTGAATCTGACTTTGGTTTGCGATTCGCTGCGACATTGCCACGCGAATAAATTACTCGAATAAAACGTACATGAATAATGATTAATTTATCCCTGATTGTTATTTACGTCAAGTTTTATTCGAATAATGGGCAATGTCGTTGCCAACCGTAGCCACGCGCTGCGTCTTCTGACCAGATCCAACGGGATTGGTGTCCCTAGAGAAACTTGATCGTGTGCCACGTGTGTCCATTGCAAACATCCGAATTACCAGGTGATACCACAAACGTTTCAGTGGGAGGGAAAGTAGACATTTAATTGCTCCTGAGAGAGAAATTTGAAATTACAAATTGTTCGATGTTAGACAGATCTTGTATAATGAGTATAACGGGCTGAGAAAGTATGTAACGGGGATAGTAAAAATATGGAGAACCATTGAAATAGTAGACATCATTTAACGATGGGAGGATAAAGAGATCCTAAATGTTACACGCCTCCAGCCGGCGTAATAAAGTTGCAGCTATTATTGTTATACGTTTCACAGTATCACGAGAGAAGTTCCCGGGCATTTTCCAAGAGTAAAATTAATATCGGAGAACGTCTTACGTGGTAGCGCGGAATCGGGCTGAAAAAAGTCGAATATCCGGTCGCCACAAAGAGTGGCGGAAAAAACGAGACCAAGCGGTCCCGACATTAATGCACAAAATTAATATCGAACACGGAGGCCGAGCGCGTTTTGACCTAATATTCCGTCGACTCGTTGGAATATGTAATCGGCTTTTTTCGGCGAGCAACCGGCTGGCTTGCTTTCACTGTCGTTTGTCCCGTAGTTAATAACAATTTCTTTTTTCGCCAAGTGTGTCCATAAAGGCTCGGACAGAACTCGCGAAGGATTGGGGATAGTTCTATCGGCGATGTTCTCCGAGCGAGACGTCGACGGGGAAAAAGAGAGGAAAAACGATCGGATTTTCTCTTTTCCTCTCGGTGAAATTGTCCCACGCTCCGAGAGGCATCGCGCGTGCTGTTATACACACCGTTTCTGCTCGATTGTTACTTCACCGAGAGAGCGGCATTATTACATCGCGGAGAACACGTTAGACCCGTATGGCGTCCTGGAAAATGTAGACCGGAAAATCTCGCTTTCAGCGCGCAGCCTTTCTCTCTCTCTCCGCCTTTCCTGCTTTAACCGCTATTACGACTACTACTACTACTACTACTGCCCCCTCCCCCTATTCCTAAGAATGATTCCTGGAGCGTGCACGACGATCCGACGAACGGATAAATCGGATTCCGGAGCAGGTCTCCGCGAGACCAAGCCGAGAATATTTCTCTCTCCTGCATTCCCGCGCGCGCTTACAGGCCAACTCTCTTCCCCTTTCTTCTCCTTGGCTCCTGTTTTTTTATTTTCCTAGAGAATTCCATTTTCCTCGACGAACCGCTCTTAGAATGAGACGTGAAAACTTTATAGAGCAGCAGGCGCCGGCCTTCTCTCTCTGTCTCCCGTTTTTCACCGACCACAGGTTAATTTTTTTTAGGTGGAAAGCTTTATTCTCTCGGCGCTTTTCACTTTAAAACCTTTTTTATCCTTCTGGAATTTTCCCACCCTAATTTCCCGGTGACTTTTCCCTCGCTTTCTAAGATCTAGGGAAAGTCACGAGGAAAATTACAAGAATTTTCCTGTATTCGCATATTTGCATAGAATAAAAGGAAATTCATTTTGTACTACACGTCAATTTATTTTGTTTACAGATATGGTAATAACAAACCTTTTTATCATGTTTTATACGATTCAATCATTTCGTTGGAAATCAATAGAGTTAATAAATTCGATAGAACCGAGAGAGAAAAATCCGAGTGGATGGAATGAGGGGGATACGAACCCGGATCACTTTGGTGGAAGTCAAGCGAACTACCGGCAGAGCCATTAAGACTCTACCGGATTACTCTTATGTTTCCAGTATATATTTCACCGGGGAAGACGTAGGAACGCTGAACTACTACAAATTTCCATAAACCACTTTGTACAGTTTCTTAAACTCATATTCTTCCCTCGAACAACTTAACTCCACTCTTCCTTAATCCCACGACTATCTCCTTATTCCCCAATAATCTTCTGTTCTACAAGAAAGTTGAAAACGAAAAATTCCATTAAATAAATAAAAACGCAACAAAACCAGTTATCTGTCCACTAAGCGAGAAAAGCGTCACGACCACTGCTCCCTATGATCATTAACAAATACCGAGTGATCATTAATCCTTAGCAGTCCTATGTCGAGTCAAACTCGATTCTATTTTATTGCAACCTCTACCTGTTTTTACCATTGTTTCTATTCACAATTATATAGAAATGTTGTACAATGTAGTCTTCAGTTCGATACGTCATTTCTTGTTCACGTTCGCTCGAAGACTACTCACTTGTCTTCGTTTACTCTGACCAACTCCTTAGCGACATAAAATCGTCAATATCAATCGCGTTATCATTGTCTACGTTTTAATATAAATCACTCTCCAAAATACAATCTTCTCTATCTCTATCTCTTCTTTTCTTTATAATGTAAAACATTACAATAATTGAAATTAATATCGGAGTTTCGAAAATTCGCGATTGAAAATGACCAAACTCGATCATGTTATCATTATTATCTACATTTTAATACGAATCACTCTGCAAAGTACAATCTTCTCAATCTCTATCTCTTTTCTGTTATTTCAACCGCCTTCAGATCCTAAGGGTTGACTCAACCATGCTAGAGGGACAAATTCGATACATCGCAACAGTTCGATGTATCGCAACAATACGAATACCAAAAATGAACGCCACGACGTTCAAAATAAATTCCAGGCGAACGTCGAGTTCCTAAGGTAGCAATTTTCAGTCGTAATTTTTCGGCCAACACCGGCGATCTACGATTTCCCTCCAGCAAAATGGCCCCCGGATGGAGGTTCCGGCGTGGGCCGTCGAAACGTTCGGCACGCAACGGTTCCCGGGACACGGAAGAACAATCCTCGGCGTGGATTCGGACGGAAGGACGAGCGGCTCGGATTCCGAGGGAACCGGGCCGAGGTTCCATCTTTGCGCTGGCCTCTCCCTTAGGAAATCTTACGTCACCCGGACAGGTCCGAGAGGTGCAGCAACACACAACAGCTGGCCTAAGGTGCAGGACGCGGCCGACTCATCGTCCTAATGCCGCCATACGTCTGGCGTGTCGACTTCGACCCACGACCTCCCCTCTCCGCGCCCCCCGCCCCTTTCCAGCCCGTTTAACCCTTGGGATATGATAATGGTGGTCTACCCTCCGCTCGCGACAAGGAAAACTTCCCTCGCCCGTTATTTATGCGAACGGAATGACCTGACACGGACTCGGAGCGACACACACTGGGTGTCTCCGCAACGAGAAGACACCGCTGCCGTGGAAACCTGCGGGGCGCGATGATGAACGGACTGCGGAACTTCGTGCGGAATTGTGGCACCTTGTTTTCAGTGATTTTTAGAGGGGAGAGGGTTGTTGAGGTTGTTGGTAGTATTGTTCGTTGTGCGGAGGAAGTGTTGAGCTTTGGAGGTAGCTAACAATGATTATAGGTGGGAGGAATTGTAATTATGGCACCTTGTTTTCAGTGATTTTTAGAGGGGAGAAGGTTGTCGAAATTGTTGGTAGTATTGTTGGTTGTAAAGAGGAAGCGTTGAGCTTTGGAGGTAGTTAACAATGATTATAGGTAGGAGGAATTGTAATTGTGGCACCTTGTTTTCAGTGATTTTTAGAGGGGAGAGGGTTGTCGAGATTGTTGGTAGTATTGTTGGGTGTGCAAAGGAAGCGTTGAACTTTGGAGGTAGTTAATGATTGTAGGTAGGAGGAATTGTAATTTGAATTCTGATGTTTGTAATTGTAGTTTTTTGAAGAAATTTTAGTTTTTGGAAGTGTGACTGTAATTTTAGGTTAGATGTTTGAGGTTTAGATGCAAGTTTTGAGCACCTTGTGGATATAGGTGTCGAAATTTGTTTGTATTATTAACCCTTTGCACTCAGGCGCCTTCCAGTCCAGAACGAAATAAAATAGTTCTGTCACTTATTTTATTTCTTTATGTTAATTACAAAATATCATTGACATTTCATTAGAAAGTAATGAATATTTATTGAGAAAAATATTCTCGAGTGCAAAGGGTTAATAGTAGAACAAATATATTTGGAAATTTAAGCTCTCTTCGTTAGGAACACCCGGTATACACGCAAATTAGACACTCGTTTTAATCACCCTACACATCCAGATGTTAGAACGGAGATTTACTTCTACCATTAACACCAGAAATTCAATGTCCCATTACTCTTGGTTCAAACGACTCCGGACATAATCGGTTCAATCAAGACACCCGTTGTACACGCGCTTTCCGTTTCCCGTTTCGCCTCTTGGCTCCGCGGGGCCGCAGTAACACGTGAATTCGCGAATCGATTTAACGTGACGAGGGTTGCTTTAAACTTGATACACGCTCGATCCACAGTCTCTGTTTATCCGACTCGATTTAAATGAACAAATCGTACCCTTCATCCCTGCATTAATTACAAAACTCTCTTGGATACCGTACACGCTAATCGGTAATGAAGAAAATTAATTAATTCACCGTACAACACCATCGGAATTATAATTCTCCCTATGTTTCCCTTTTCTGTAACACGTACACATTACAACGGTAATTGGAATCGATGTTGAAATGAAATTACCGATTACAAATTACCGAACTCGATCGTGTTATCATTATTGTCTATCTTTATCTCTTCTTCTATTTTTAATGTAAAACGTTACAACAATAATTGAAATCGATGTTGGAGTTTCGAGAATTCACGATTACAAATTTCCGAACTCAATCGCGTTATCATTATTTCTACGTTTGAATATGAATCACTCTGAAAAGTACAATCTTCTCTATCTCTTCTTTTCTTTTCTTTATAATGTAAAACGTTACAACAATAATTGAAATTAATATTGGAGCTTTAAAAATTCGCGATTGAAAATTACTGAACTCAATCGCGTTATCATTGTCTACGTTATAATATGAATCTATCCAAAATAAAATCTTCTCTATCTTTTTATTTTCTTTTCCTTTTAATGAGAAATATTACAACAACAATCAAAATCGATGTTGAAGTTCCGAAAATTCGCGATTGAAAATTATTGGACCCGATCGCGTTATCGCCGTCCACGTAAAGCCGGCCAGGAAGCAAAAGTGACGGACAGGCCGGCGGCCGTCGGATCACGCAATGAATAAATTGAATTTCGGGCACGTATCGCGGGACACATTAGAATCTCAACATTAATCCTTATCACGGGGTACACGATGTACTGATTCATCGTCATAATGTCGCCCATACGTCTACCTTGTCGGATACAGCCCTCCGCCCACCTTTCCAACCCTGTTTAAACCCTCAGGGATATGATAATGCTGACCCGGCCCGAAGAAAACTCCGCCTCGCCCTATATATTTATTCTGCGAAGCTGACTTTCGAATCCCGGACGATTCGACGCAGGAAATGGAGATCGGATCGCCAGGAAAATCTTGTACAACTTCGAACTTCTGTACGGCGTGATTCGGAACATATTGTACTCCCTCATTTGTACCTTTTCTTATTTAAAACTATTATTATCGCTGTTAGATCTACATTTCGCGAACACGAATCTGTTTTACAAAACCTCGCAAAGCCATCGTTATAATTTCAGTGGCAGAATAAAAATTCTGAAGTGATTCATTTCGATTCTGGTAGCTTCAGTGTTAAAAATAATTCTAATAAAAGTAATATAGTACATAATGGAATATTATATAAATAAATATATTCTTCAAAAGATATGTGATCTCTATAAAAATTATAACAATAGATTATTTTCAGTTTCTTTGGATATTCATCATAGTGTTAAACTGAAAGCTATTTATTTGCAACATCATTTCGAATAATGCTTTTAAAATATTAATAATTCTGAAAAAACTACCGAGCATTTGATACGACTGATATGTAATCCCTATAAAAATTCTAACAATCGATTATTTTCGGTTTCTTCAGACATTCATTATAGTCTTCAACTGAAAGCTATTTATTTGCGAGATCATTTCGAATGCTTTTAAGATATTAACAATTCTGAAACAAAGAAATCAAAACCAGTCATTTTGACTGTTACGGTAGTTCCAGTGTTAACCACGTTGGCTTCTAAATATGAAATAATATTCTATATTATATTAATACAATATTAATCTAATATTATCAGATTATACTAATCTAATCTAATATCCTCATACACCATCCTTCACGGTGCGACAAAATGTACACAGAACGCCGTAGAAAAAAGCATCGCGACGAGCACTCCACAAAAGCGAAAGCAAAGTGGTGAAAACTAGCTCGCAAAACAGCTTGCCGCCGCGAAAGGGTGGAAGTTAAGCAATCAGTTCGGACACTCAGGCAAATGAAAATGATTTCAGGGTGGAATGGCGCGCGGAACGGGCCAAGCCGTAATAATTGCCAGGGACTTCGTAGTAACCGTGTAATCACGAAGCCTACAATGCGGCCAGCTCATCCTCATAATAGCACTATACGTCTATCCTGTCGGTTACAAACTTCTCCCGTCCAACGGCAGCCCCCCGCTCCACCCCCGACTGCCACGCGCCCCATTTAATCCAGCGAAAGCGATGATGGCGCCTGGCCGGCGAAAAAATGTTGTTATCGCGGCAGAAAGAAGCCGTGAACGGGCCTCGACTACTCGTTTCGTCGAGGAACAGCTAACATAATGGCTGCCCCCTCCCCCTTTTCACCTTTAATTCTCGTGCTTCCCGATAGCCATTGTGCTCCCCTTAATGTGCTTCTTTCGCCCGATGGTTTCTCAGCATCCTGCGCGAACCGCAATTCGTTGATCCTCGTTCGCGTGGAAAAGATTCCGACAATCGCGTTCGTGTCGCTTTGATCACTTGCGCTGGAAACGAATTTGGAGATTTGACAATCGCGCGATGAAGTTTGTTTTTACCTGTTTTACAGATGTGGACGTTAACTTCGTTTGTTGATCGTTTTGTACAGTGATACATTTCGAGATAATTCGACTCTTTGCGCTCGAGAGGTGACTCTCAGTCAGCATTTGATTTGACACAGTGGAACTATGGAATGTGATATTTAATGTTAAACAGAATTTCCGTCCATTTTGAAACAAACGTCTCGACTAACATCATAACTCTAAGTATTAACCCTTTGAACTCTAGACTCCAATATTGCACCAGTTATAATATTAAATATTCTAATGAATCTTAAAGAAACTACCCTAAAATTATTAGATTTTCCATGCATCCAAATTTTGTACTGAAAAGGAGAATAAAAGATTGAAGGAATGTTGCATTTCTCATTTTCACTAGAAATACTATTAAAATTAGTTGCAGTTGCATCAACCATCTGGAGTGCTAAGGGTTATTTAGCCGGCGTTCAATGCGTTAATGTATTAATTAATCTTCGAGCTAATTAAAGTATTATCGAAGGATATTAGTTGAGTTAGGAGAATGGTTTGAGCATCGAGCTTTTAGTGTACAGGCTGTTGAAGGTGTTTTTAGTCGAAATCGTGTGTTTCGTGAGTGAAAGGTTAGGATTCCGGTGTAAGATTGTAGAACCGATTCCTGGGACACCAGAATGCCCGGAATTGGAAGGTAATTGATACAGGTTTTGAAACAGAGCATATTATTCGGTAAATTCAAGTTTCATTCGAGTCGTATAAGTGTTCGTTTGTAACGTTGCGTTCAAAATACAGAGATAATCTAGAAAGCGGGAGACAAGGAGATCTCGTAAGAAGTAATGTACGATTTTATCCGAAGCGACACAGGAACAAAAGAGTAGTATTATTCTAATCTGAGTACGGTAGAAAGTATCCGGGAAATTCCCTGCTCCACGGATTCCCCAAGTTCTGCCATTTTCCCGTAGCATTACCCTGTCTGGCGCGAAGGTTACAAGCGCCCTTTCTTGCCATGCCGAACATCTCCATGGAAACTATAACATCTTCCAACGAGACTTGTTACAAAGATGGTGGGCCACCCCTGTGTTCTGGGTCAGGATTTCTCAGCCAGCAGCATTCTCAGCCCCAATATTCCTGAATCCCCAATCCCTACTTCAATATATGTACGAAACTCCCATAAATAAAGTTCTCTAAAACTCCATAATACTTCGCACAAACAGATCCAAACTGTTCTATCCAGAGAAGGAAGATCGCAAAATAAAAATAAACTATGAATAGACGCTCTCTAACAAGTAGCCTCGACAAAATAGATATTTCACGTAGCTACCGAAGCATCCCAAGAAAGCATACACACTCCAAATTCATAAACAATTCAATGTATTCTCGAATTAGCGTAAAATTGTCCAAGAAATAGTAATAAAGGAAATCCTAATTGAAACCTATAAGACCTAAGTCTAAATCTGAACCTAAAAGATCCGTTCAAAATGAAATTTCAACCACACCATCGAATTTCCCAAGTCTACGATCAATATTTCAAAACAAAACGCTAAGAGAAGGATTCTTTAAAAATTCCTAAGACTCGAGATATCCTGCTTAAACGAAGACGATTCTTCGCGAGCAAGACAATCAAAACTGTACAAGAAATAGTAATAAAAGATATCGCAATCTAAACCAAAAGATCCATTCAAAATGAAATTCCAAGCCCACCATCGAATTTCCCAAGTCTAAGATCAATATTTCAAAACAAAACACTAAGAGAAGGATTCTTTAAAAATTCCTAAGACTCGACGTATCCTGCTCGAACGAAGACGATTCTTCGCGAGCAAGACAATCAAAACTGTACAAGAAATAGTAATAAAACAGATCCCAATCTAAACCAATATATCTATTCAAACTGAAATTTCAACCACACCATCGAATTTCCCAAGTCCACGATCAATATTCCAAAATATAGTTCATTTCAATTAAACGATTATTTGACAACATTTCTGTATAATAAACAATGCTTCCGAACACGGTGATAATAATAATAATAATAATAATAATAATAATAATAATGCGATTCAATCAAATGATTTAATATTATATTTTTCCCATTTTGTATATTTTGCTCTATGAAATCGTGCGGCGTTCAACGTGTTAAAAATTCCTAGGACTCGAGATATCCTGCTCGAGCGAAGACGATTCCTCGCGAGCAAGACAATCGATACAACCTTCACCCTGTTCCAGGGGACGGAAACAAAAGGGTGGAAAACGAAGCCGCGATATTACGGCGGATATCGCGGGGAGACGCATTCGCTGGCACCGCGACGAGGCCGGGCGGTAATCGCGGCCGGAAAACCCTCCAACAACGTTAATCCGCGGCGCCGACCGCGCATCAGAGCTTTTCCACGTCGATGTCAAGCTTCGCGGCCGGATAATACGGGGGAACTCGCGGCCGAAAGCGGCGAAGTCCGACGAAACGCGGTCGCCGGGGCCTACGGTTTTCATATTTCGCGACGCGCGAAGCCAGCCAGCCGACGGAACTTCCGTCGGATCGGAAACTTTGCCTATCAACGGATTTCGATCACGTGTTCCGCGTTTGTTCGCTTGTTACGCGATGGTTTTCACGTTTTTTTCTTAACCCTTTGCACTCGAGAATATTTTTCTCGACAGATGTTCGTTATTCTTTGTAAAGAAAGTCGCTTCCTTCGCTAATTCTGAATGAGGAAAGTTTTACTCTTCTATAATTGGCTTGGGAGACTACCTCCCGATTCTTTTAAGGTACTTAATACTATTTTCTATTCGAGAGTTTAGAGCGACTTATTTAACTAGAGTCTTGAATTTTTTGATAGAAGATGAATGAGTTAATAAAATAAAATAAAACCAGAAAAAGAGCAGTTAGTCCAGAAAAATAGAGTAAAATAATTATGATAAAATAGATAGAGAAGTGAGAGATAGAATCATACCGGAGTTAATGAATGAAACCATTGTCTCATTATTCTTGGCCTTTAATTTGAATGGAGAATATTTCTGGATAGGACAGATCTATGGTTTCGCAGGGCAGTCCCGTTGGTTCGCGATCGTCAGAAAAATTGTTGCGAGCGGCGGCCTTAAATTTAGACCCAGTTTGAACCAGTTTCTCTTTCGAAACTTCGTTTACTGGGTCACAATAAATAGCGCTAATTTCCCCGCAGCCTCGATTCACGCTACACCGCGAAGAAGCGCCGACGACAAATCGAAATGGGGTGAAATTAGCATCGCGCTGTCTCCGCGGGCTCGCTTATTTCCCCGTTGGCAACGATCGAAGCGATTTTACGAGCGGGCACCGAGTGCCTCGTACCGCATGGAACGTTTACAGTGCCATTTTCGAAATAATACAATTTACGAGAATATTCGACGGGAACTTCTTTTTTGCATTATACGCTCTTACGCTTTACACATTTTTCTATGAAATCGTCGCGTCAACACTGAACTAGTATAATGTTATTTTCTAAATAAAATTTACAAGGATGTTCAAAGAGTTCTTTTTTAATCATATGGCCTTCAATATTAAGATATTTTTCTATAAAACTGTATCAACACTGAACTCATATAACACCATTTTCTAAATAAAGTTTACAAGAATGTCCAACAAGAATACATGCTCCAACATATTACATATTTCCCCATAAAATTATAAGATGAATATTGAACGAGTTCGGTGTCATCTTTCGAACACGTTGAGACACGTATCCGAAATATGTTATAGATCAAATAACCACGTCCCCTAAACGCAATACGCGACGCATCTGAATATTCGACAGTGTTTTACCGTTTCTTCTCCTTCTCCGTGAGCGCACCGTAAAACCGTAGAACGTTACGTCGGCGGTAGAGTAGCGAGGAAATCATAAAAAAGGGTAGAATGCACGAATACATGTGCCATAAAAGGGAACCATAAATAACGAAACACTCATATACACGCCTTCGCCCTCTGCCCTTTCACTCGAGTTGACGCGCGCCCTCGCAGGCGTCGATATAAAAGTGACATTACAATTGAAAAATTCAAAATAAGGGAGAACCTACGCGATGTCCTTCATAAAAACGGGAAAACTCAGTTGAAAATATATTTCGCCAGTTGCGCTACTATAAGCAAGTTCCTCAAAGACAAATTTCATCAAAATAATCAAAGATTTGCATGAAGACACCATAAGCAAGTCTCTCATCATTGTCTAATCTAAAGAAAAATAAAACATCTGACAACACAAAGAATACTCCATCAGCTTATCCACTTCAAAACACAATAGCACACAAAACCCAGTCAAAACAGTGAAAATGGTCCCAAATTCGCGAAGAAAAGCGCTATTGAAACGTTGCTCGCGTCGCTAGCTGTTATTCTAAACAATACCACTGAAACAATAGCCAATTTTCGATCAAACTGTGTCCCCTAAAAGCATAACGCCAGTTGAGAGCAAAAAATGGTAACAATGGCCGCAAAGTTCGCGCGGAACGGCGCCATTGAAACGTGTCGCTGGCTATTAATGCATTTATCTTCAGAAAAGCGAGGGAAAACAGCGTGGAAAATGGAATTAGCAGCTACGGGATCGTTAAGGGAGGATTTCCACGGGGAGATCGAACGATCGCGACTGATTTCCGATCGGCGCGCGCGTAACGGCCGCCACGGTTTTACGCAACGAATATTTTGGCACCGGCCAGCGAGCTACGCCTCGCCGTCGTTTCGCAATCGCGAATTCGCCATTGCGGGCCGCCTTTATCTCGGCCAATCTCGTCGCCCGGAAGGCAGATCCCGAATAATTAGTTGCGGGTCAAGGCGCCCGAGGACGCAACGCACGATGACGACACTTGAAAATAGTGTAAGGCCCGCGGTGACGCGATCCGCGAGAAACCTTACGACTTTCTGCTAAATTTCTATTTTATTTGTGTTTCGTTTGTTGATTTTTACGGATAATATCGAAAGTTTTTTATTTGTTTTATTTTTTTTTTATTTGTCATATTTTTGTGCTGAGATAAATGGTGAGATATTATTGTATTGACCCTTTGCACTCGAAAGTTCTTCATTGGAAATATTTAACATTTTTCGACGAGATGTAGACGACATTGTTTGAAATTAAGCGACAAAGCTACTTTATTTAAATACTTCCTATAGCGACACAAAGTTTAATTTAAAATACTAAACATTCAACTTCAGTTTCGCTGTATCAAATCGGTGACAGAGTCACCTCTCGAGTGCAAAGGGTTAAGAAAAAAGTTGACAGAAATTCAGATAATAAATGTGAACTGTAAGTCGATTACTCAACCTTTAACCAATTCGATTCCTCCATTTTTCGAGGTACACGGTGCATTCACCTGGTCGATGGAATTCTTTAAAGAATATTTTCAAAAGGAAACGTGTATTTCATAATTACCGTGAGCATTTTAATATAGAAAGAATTCTTTCCGCGATAAAATCACGAAGGCATCGGGCTTCCGACCATCTGCATTCCGATTTATTGAATATCCATTATCGCGATTAATTATGCCGGACAATTAGCGGATTCTCTTTGTAACGTGGATCCCTTTATTAAATTTTAATGAAGGAATTTATTCTGTTTGAAACACATACGTTAAGCCGGCAGATGTAATGGAATCTAATTTCAGGAAACCTCGAATGGCAGCGGAAGCCTTAGTTCTCTGCTCTTATTGCCCCCGTGTCAAAGAACCTGTGCCTGATTTCGCCAAGTTTCGACGAATAAACGATCTTAATTGTCCCTTATCTCCCTGTAAATTCTCCGCATTCCGTCGGCGAAGATTTCTCTTGCCGCGGGCGAGACGGCAGCGTCGTCCATTATCCCCGGCAGAATGCGCTTTCTGATATCGTAACCGAATTCCCGATTCCGCGCCGCAAAAAGTTCCCATCTCCGCCGAGCACTGGCTCGGAAGTCGATTTTCGTCAACGAACAATCACTTTTTCGTCTGCCGGCTTCAACCGGCCGTCGAGTTAAATACCTCTCCGCTAAGTACTTCACGGTTTCGGCTCGCGATCTTCCTTCGAGCCCTTTTTTCCCGCTTCCCTTTATCCCTGGGATCGTTTGATTCGTCCGCGTTAACCAGTCGCTTCGCGATGAACGGTGAACGTTTCTAACTGAATTTCGCGAAATTCCCTGTTACACGCCGCGCGTGCAGTGAAACGAGAGCTTACTCGGCTATTACGAACAGTCGAACTTCAAAGAAAATCCGCAGAGGGAATTATCAGCGTAAAATTTCATTTGCCAGCTTGTCTCCTCGACGAGGATTAATCCTCTTATGCTCTACATTCGCCACTTTATTTTTAATAAATACCGCACGACGAATACCGTGCATTCCATTCATTTCCGATCGTCATTTCAATGATTCGCAACGTATCCACCGTATCGCGTAAACAATAAAGCTCCTCGAGCGGTCCCGAGTCGGATATGCAAATAATTTAATCCAAGCAATTCAGAAATGCTGAATTAAGCAGCGGGATTGAGCAAGATCAACGGAAATTCCGAAACGAGAACGTTTCGGTTCGATACTAAACGAAACTTCGAAAACGATTAAACCTAGATTCTACGGTAAAGCAACCTGGATGTTCAATTAAAAAAACCGCGTAACAACGTTATGCTTTAATAGTCTCCGCTGCGATTATTCGTAACAAACAGTATCAAAGCTTCCGAGGCGATCTCGGCGCAGATATGCAAATAACATAATCCGAGCAATCGAGAAATGCTAAATTAAGCGGCAGGGAAATTAAGCGAGATTAATGGAAATTTCGCTGCAGGAAAGGAGAACATTTCCGAGACCAAGGATCGCTAACAATCGAGTAATTTACCGATCGTTGTCACGGAAAAACTCGCGAGCCGAGGGATTAGCGTCGCGCTGTTTCGAGTATTATTTAATGCGGCATGATAATTTCCGTGCAACCGGCTAATTACCGTTCGCGGACGCGAGGAGAGCCCGCCGGTCTAACGATCCCGCGACAGAGGTACCGACCAACTGCGCCCCGGCTGAACCTATAATAATAATAATCCAACTAGCCCGGCCGCATGGTAACTAGATCATTATTACCAGCGAAGGTTCCGCGGCCGAACTCCCGTGTAAATCAAGCCAGAAGCAGTTGGAAGCGCCGGCTAATGAACTCGGAGTACGGAAAAAATTGTATTAAAAAAAAAACAAAAGAAAGGGAATGTTTCGCTTTTCGCGGCGGCGAGAAAGCACGCCATTATCGCTTATAAATCAATGTTCCAGGCCATTATTCCGGTTCGAGCGCGATCCTCGCGGGATCCGCGGCCGACCGTACAAAAGGATCTCGATGAATCCTCGCTGTCCGGCGACTTCTTCGGGAAAATTATGATTTTTGCATCGCGGGAACAAAGGCCGGCATTGTTCGAAGACGTACCGGCGGCGAGTTAGATAATTAATTGTGTTGATACAGGGAACAATGAGAATCGGATGGAAATTCGTTCGTCTCTCCCTGCGCGTCGAGAATTTCGGGATGGTTCTTTTCCGAACCAAGTGATTTACGGTTAATCCGGGATATCTGAATTGTATGATACACTGCTGAATTAGCGTCAGAAGCTACCTAGCTTCTACAGTACACCGATTCTTTTATCCTGAGTTTAGAACAATTCGTTCCTCGTTAATACAGAAAGTTATACGAAACTCCGCAAGAAACTGTTTCCTGCGGTGTTCGCTCGACGGAGGTGTTAGCCGTACGAGCGCGACACAATGCTGAACGCGTCAATCGTCAACAGTTCAAGGAACACGAAGAATGCGCTCTATAATGCTAATAGTAATCCGACAACGACGCGGGTCACGCGTTTGTCGCCCACTGGTAGATCTGCGATAGGCAAATAGAGGGAGAGATTAAGAGAAGGACAAACGGAGAGGAACGGAGAGGAAGTACGAGGAAGGATGAAGGAAAATAGAAGCAGAGAGAAAGATCGAGAGAAGGCGAAGCGGAGAGGAAAGGGGAGAGAAGGCAAAAGGTGAGTTCAACGCCGCGGAAGGAAAGAAACGGGCCAACGCTGGCGTGACCCGCGCCGCTCACGTGTTCTCCGCCACGCGGGTGACAAATGGTATCTGCAATCGCGGCGCGGCGCCGCGTGCTTACACGGCACCGGCCGACACAGTCGCCCGGCGAGGGGCGAGGGGGCGGGGAGAAGGAAAGAAGGAGAGACAGAGAGAGGCGGGAATAAAACTGATTAACCCAGAATATTATGCGACCGGCTGTATTTCTGTCCGAGCGTAGAAAAACGGACGGCACCAATGCCGTTTCCACTCGCGAAATCGGCCTCGCGTGAACCGCGCGGCTTTATCCACGCGACATCTACGTATGCATCGCGCCGCCGGCGAACGGACCTGTTTCGTATTGTCATCTCGATAAGCATTCGTACTTTTTGCTTCCTTTCAATCGACGTTACTTCCCCTCTTGCTCCCTTTTTCGACTGCGCGGATGGCGACTGCGGGACTGCGGCAGTCGAGGTTTCCGGGTCTTGAGTAATTGATCGTTGGCTTTCAGCGAATCATTCTCTGACTTCGAGGGTGACGGTTCGAGATTGGGATTACTGAGATATTCGTGATCAATGGGTTGCGCTCAATGCGTACTGGAAACCATTAGTGTCTAGATTCTATGCATTTTTGGATATTTGTTTGAAGGTTTGGACGTTAACTTCGCGAAAGTACGAAGATGTGTTATCAAAGTGGAAATTCTGGACAAAATTAGCTTCCGAGGGGTATATAAATTATTTACGATGTACCGTCAGCCGCAACCGGTACAGCGGAAAGAGCTAGAAAAATCGTCTATCGCCGAGATGAAAAGCGGATTTCGTATCAAAGATCAACTGAGAACCGCTGCATAGTAGCCTGAAAAGAGCGCAAACCCAATATTTTCCCATTAGATCATCGGCAAGAGGCTCGCGAACAACGAAGCCCGGCAAGGAGGATACAGTTCCCCGGCCCTGGTCCATTATTCGAGCGAAATAGTGGCCGTGCCGTGGACGCAGAGAGCGGGAGGCACAAAGATCCGCGTGATCCCGGTGTTCCGTCAAAGCGGATCAAAAAGGGGGGCGTTGCGGAGCCGGGAGAACACGCGGGCCAGTCAAACGGCAAGAAAAATAAGCTACAAAGTGAACGGTCGTAGAAAACGCCGCCGCTGCTTACGCTAGGAACCAGGTAATTACGTAATGGGATCTAGAAAGGTTCGCTCGGAGTCGGATCTAGAAAGGTTCGTTCTGAGATCTATCCTGCCAGTCGAACTTTTGGTACTATCAATTCATTCTTTGATAGAGACTCGAACGCGGCGAAAGATAAATAGGCGAATGGAGAGATGGGAAAAATGCACGATTAGAAAAACAGGAGCAGGAAGTTAACCCTTTGATCCAAATTTCCATATTTGGAAGAGTAAGTCGCAAACAGCAAGAGAACTGCGTATAATTTTTCTTTCTATTATTTAAGCGATCGATACATAATTTAACTTCATCTGAAGGTTTCGTATATTTCAAAGAATCTTCGTCCGCAAAGGGTTGAAGATACGAGATGAAGAGAGAGAGTAAATAAGTAAATACATAGATCGACAGGAAATACATATGGAGATGCACGAACAGCAAGAGAGGTCTATAGATAGACCATCTCCCTAGACGCACAGAGAAACAAAGAAACAAAGAAAAGTAAGGAGACAGAAACCGAAGAGAAACAGGGAGGATAGAAATGCGAAAGAGGTTTCATTGCAAAGACATGGATAAAGGGGAAGAAGAAAATCAGAAGAGAAGCGGAAAGATAGAGGGAGATATATGAAGACAGGAGAAAGGGATGAAGGAAATATCCGCACAAAAGCGAAAACATAGGGCAAAAGGAAGAAGAGAGATTAGAATACACCTGGATAGAAATAGACGCCGAGCTAGATAAAGAAAAGAGACAGAGGGGAGTTGCGCGCGTGTTCAAAGGAGTCGCGAGGTACGAAGGAAAACGGGGCCTAACAGAGAGACCGGTCGGTTCCTGGCAACGCGGCGCATCCGCATTAACCAAATGAAATTCCGTTTATATTAGATAGATGTAGGCGGTCCCTCTGTATATTGGCTGGCGCAACGTAGACCAGCTTGCCGCAATATGCAACGGGCCGCCTTATAGTCGGGGAACCGTGTCACTCAAACGTCTCCCGTCTTTACAGACACCACCCGCCGCCCAACGCCCCAAACTGCCGCCCGTTTCGCCTCTTTCCGCCTCCACCCGCGCCGCTCCCTTCCCCTTCGGCGAATCTTCTCCCGGCGGGAATATGCTTTTTCGAGTCCCCGGCTCGCGAATTCTCGTTTCCTGGCACAACGCTCGCGCGGTTCTAGTCGACGCGCAGTCGAGAGCCGGGGGGAAGGAGTTAAGGAACAGCCGGGGATCGTGACGGAAAGGGTTGATCTCGCGTGACACGTGCCAAGAACCGAGTTGACAGATCCCAGAACCCGGACGCCCTCGCTCGGAACAGCTACCAGTGTCTCTAACCAGGCCTGATTGCTACCGGGATCGGATTCTTCGGATCGAGCAAGCAAGCTGCGCTCGGGGATAGTTCGGTTACCGGAGGTTCTGTCTGAGGGACTATTTTTTTAGCGGAGATTGCTGGTAGATGTATAGATTATTGCTTCCATCGGTTGATCAGTTGTTGGAGGATTGTTTGAGGATTACAGTGAACGACTATTCTTGTGGGATGTGCAGTGGTTCTCAACCAGTCCGCTGTTCAGTAATGTCGCATTGAGATTTATGAAATACAATAAAGGGAATGTAGCTTTGTTGGCGCGGATTGAGGAAAAATTGTGTTTAAGCGTCGAATAGGCAATGTTTAGTGTGATTTTACTTTGTACGTGAGCATAAGCTTCCTTTTTTCACGATGGCTATAATAAGACGAAGCGGTCAGCCAGAGCTTAGCGGACATGTTTCTAATTATTTAATCTCTGCAGTCTGCCGACGATTAATATAGACTTAGCGAGAATCCGGCGTCCTGCGTGTCATTCACGGTTATGATCCACGCCGGATATATCATCGTCCGTGGGTAACGGCTTCAATTAAACTGTAACTATGTTGCTGACCGTCGGTCGACATCCGAAGTGACAGCGTCTTACGTAAGGGAACGTGGAAAACGGCGGAGGCGTCAGGGAACCGACGTCGGGAGAGAAAGAAAAATTAAAGGAACACGCCAGAGGTCCATCCAATCTCTGTTTGGCAGCCGATCAAAGTCGGGGCCGGCGGGAGAGTCCGACATCTGCCAACAGCCGGGAACTTTATTAATTTCATTACCTAAAAGCGCATCGACGTCGATCGACGACAAGCTGCGGCCGGAAGTAGCAAGGAACCACGTGAACCTTGCCTTCCAACCTACCGGCCAGTCGTTACAAGAGAGTGTACCGTGTACAGGCTACGTCAAAGTTCACGGACCACGCTAATATTGCAACCGAAACGCAGATTCTACGCTTTGGCCATTTCTTGGGAAATAATTCCAAGATTTTCATTAAATAATTACTGATAATAAATGTTGCAGAATGAATTATATTGAAAGCTATTACTAAACATTAAACACTTCTACCTATGAAAACTCTCTGTCTACGTATTCTCCGCTAACAAAGCGCTACGACTGCATTAACAAAACGCCACACGAACACCACAAGCGTCCAAACAGCTCGACACAACGTTTAACCAACCCGTACAAACAATAAAAACCCCATTCCCCTGGAACTTCCAATGAACGGTTAAAAATCCAAGTTTCGTGACGAATGGTTCTCACGAAACCGCAGTGGACAGAACTGTTTCCGCTAATGTCTCTTATATCTCCGCTTAGTTTCCAACCGCGGCGCGCGTGTTTTGACAGTGCCTGTAGGACGGTCGGGCCAGAGACCGCGCGCGTGTATGCATGGCTCTGACACAAGGAACATAGTTAAACCGAGAGAAACTCAGCCCTGGACGAGGAACTAACTTTACTCCGGGTCGTACCGATGAGCACGAGCATAACGTCGCTCGGCAAGGTGAGGGGGCAGAGGGCCGGCCGCGGGGTCGGCGGGGAGGAAAGGGGAGCCAGAAGGAGCAATGAGAAAGCGACGACGGAATGGTAGGAAGGAAGGAAGGCTGGTAACAGAAACGAGAAATAGACCCAGCTCTAAGTAAGCTTGATACGGGATTTTCTTGCCGGCGCGCCTCTATCTGCAATTTCTCCTACGGCTCGAACGACGAAACCATCGAGAATTATTAACTCCGCGTACTCGCTCTGTCCCTCTCCCCTCTCTTTTCGGGTCGTATCGTTTCGAGGGTAATCGAGCTCGAGTATCGGAACAAGTATATTAGCGGAGTTCCGAATAACTTGGAGACTTTCAGCTGGATTCCCTTTGTACCGGAGATCTTCCGATTTTTTAGATCTGGAGAGGATGTTATCTTTGAGGAAGAGCAGGAAAGTAGGTTTTCTTTCTTTCGAGAGATCGGTAAGTGCATACTGTTTTCAAGTGAATTTTGTAGTTATTCGTCTAGTTTTCTAAGCTCTAATGTCTCCACACCTAGCAATCCTGAGAAACTCCGTAAAATGACCCAACGAAAACAGTACCATAATCTCGAGAAGATACTTTGAGATATACAAAGTCGTCAACAAATGAAGTTAAATATCAATTACTTAATTAATATGAAAAAAGGAAGCTACGAGCTGATCTTGCTGGCAGAGTAATTAAATCATTCCTCTCTTAGTCTTCCAAATATGGGCACTCCATTTCGAAGTGTCGACATTCGTCCGCAAAGGGTTGAACATCGAAGCAATTTCGCAAGAGAATGATCCAACAATCGTAATTTTCGTCAATGAGTCGAAGACAAACAAACAAACAAATTTTCAACGATCATTACGTGGCTTCCTAGAAACAATCGAACGGGAAGCGTTAACCGGCAGCCGGCTCTCGCGAATTGGCGAGTTCGGGCCCGAATGAATGGGGCTAGACCGGTAATTGGAAATGTCAATTAGCGAATTTCGGGGATAGTCGGCCGCTAGGGCGGCAGAACGCGGAAGGGGCGCCGTGTCCGGCGGGATACGTGCCTGGGCGTATTTCAGTCTCAAAGCCCCGTGTTCCCCGACAATCCACAATGGCGAACGAACTTAGCCTCGACTTGGCCGTTTAGCCGAAAGGGGGGAGGAGCAGGGCCATTTGTGCCCTGGCCGCGGCGCATTCCACGAACTTCGATTCTCGCTGGGAAATGCGAGCGTCGCGACGCGGGGAACGCGGCGTTTCCCCTTTTCTTCCTTTTGATAACCGCCGACGATCCTTTTTTCCTCGATCCCCCTTTCACGGACTGCCCGACCGCTTCGATCTCCCCATTTTTCCGATCCCGCGTTTCATCTTCGCCGGGGAATTATCCGCGGGTATTTTGCGCGACCCTAGTGAGACGAATGGCCCCATTTCGACTGGAGATTGCTAATGATCGTGGGTTTTAAATGTTTTTCATCGGTGCTTGGGGCTTCTATTGAAGAATGGATCGCTGGATTTAGAAGCGAGATTGGAGAAATTGCGGAAATGTGAGGATAATGGGTGGATAATGTGAGACATGTGAATTGCGAATGATTGAGATCTTAATGGGTTTGCGATTGTTGGAGAATAATTGTGATTTCTTTGGATATTGAATGGATGAACTTTTTTTCTTGAATCAAGGAACGTGTAGTTTTATGAACTTGTTTGTACCGAGTGTAATTAATAGATCAGTTCGGTTTTAGGTATATTCTAGGGAGTTGTATTAAATATTGATGATAGAGCAAGAGTGTTGTATCAACATAAATGTTGAATAATTCTTTGAGAAGAAGCTACGAGATCTCTGAACGCGAGGAAGAGGATCTCCAACGCAAGTATTTCGAGTAACCAACTGATTTATTCCCTGTACAGGTGAATAATATGAAATTCTAATGCAACGATACGACCAATTACTCGATAATGTGGTGAATTCGAAATGCGACAAGGAATCATTAGTATGTACCGTATAAACGAGTTAAGGAACAGTAAATGATGCTTGAGCATGCTCGCCTAACGACGCGAACTCTCCCGTCCGAGCTGAAGCATTAATTGCAATCGTTACTTTTGCCGATGGAATACACTTCGACGTCCTCTCCTCGTCTTCTAATAGGCTCTTGTAATCATCTTATCGAAAAATGTCTTTTGAATTAACCCAGATACACCCCGGTGGACTCGGACGAGCCCGATGCAAGTAGAACGAGTGCGCAATGATCAGACGTCCGCGATCTTGCTGCGAAACGTCGAGATATGCGATGGAAAAAATTGTTTCACTCTAAACTCCGTAAGGGAATATTATTTTCCTTACTGATTAACTTTGCAAACTACATTCGTGAAAACATAGAGCAAGGAAACAATCTAATAACAGCAAATTTCGTTTACAAAAATGCGAAACAAAATCAATCAGCAATCTGACGTTTCAATTTATGCAATTCATGAGCAATTCGATGCAACTTTTGCAACTTACTTTAACCGAAAACATAGGTACCCTAAAATGGTAATTTTCCATAGTAGAACCTAGCCTCTAAATATAACGGCTATTTCCTCCGAAGAAGATTCTCTGAAATGATTCCGTCGAGACGGGAAAGACATTTGATAATCGAATAGAGCGTTGATTGACGCACGCGTGAACGCGTCGTGCTATTAACGGCGAACAGAAAAGTCCGATGTTTCCACGAGGCTCCAGGAAAATCATCGATGCCGCCGACATCGCGATCAATCATCTCGATAACGTCCAGTCGTGGCTGGCGAGCTCGAAAGCTCGTCGAAGGAGGCCGTGTCACACGTTTTCGGTATATAAATATATACATAGGTATAACCTCGGCTCGTCTGCCAACCGAGAAGACAGTTCTGTCATCTGTCAACGACGTGGAGGTCTATGGATTACATAAGTCGCTCCCTCTTTCTCCTCGCTAGCGTCTCCTCCTGCCTATCTATCTCTTCTCGCTCTATGATTCCTGTTTTCATTAGTCTCTGGTGCTCCTCTCCTTCCGTATCTGTCTCTCTCCCCTTTTCTTTATTTTTCCACTATATTCTTCTCTTCGTTCCTTTGCTAAATGCTTCCTCTCTCTTTTGCTGCCTCCTTCTACCATTATCTGTGAATACTCCTTCCCAAAAACGTCTGTATTTTTTGGTCTGTATTCTTTTATTCCCTTGGACACTTTTTCCTTGCATCTCCCTTTTCCTGTTACTATTCTCTTATTACTACTACCTTCCTTTGCTGTTGCAGCTTCCATCCCTCTCGTTTTCTCTCTCATTTGTAAAATCCTCCATTGTTCCCTTCCTATTTCGCTAGCTTCCATTTTTCTCTTCACTTCCCTCTATATTTTACTATAATATACAACCCTCATTCTCTGCTTACTTCCCCGTCTTTACTAGTACCTTTTGCAACCATCTCTTTACTTCCCTTTCCTGAAAATTTTCGTTCCTCTCTGTTTCTTCCCTTTATTTCTAACATTCATCCCTCTCTTAATTTCCCTTTATTTCTAACATTCATCCCTCTCTTAACTTCCCTTTATTTCCAACATTCATCCCTCTCTGTTTCTTCGCTTTATTTAAACATTCATCCCTTTTTTTACTTCCCTTTCCTGAAACTTTTCATCCCTCTCCGTTTCTACCCTCTATTTCTAACATTCATTCCTTTCTATTTCTCCCCTTTAATTCTAACATTCATCCCTCTCTATCTCCAACTACTTTTCATCCCCTCTGTTTCCTTCCTTCTCACCTACATTTCACCCTTTTCCCCTATCTTCTTAGAATAATACTTTCATCTCCTTTCCCTTACTCCCTTCACTTCCAATTTTCCTTCTCCCCTCCTCTTCAACCGCTACACCCTCACTCCAACCCTCGTCTCCTTTGACTCCCATTTCCGTTGTTTTTTTCGAACGGTCCGATACGCCGCACGCCGCACACCGCCGCAAAATAAATGCCCGCTCCGTGTCTACCGATCGAGTTATCGCGCGCGCGGATAATTACGCCACCGGAATAACCGCAACGCCCCCGCGCGCGATCGCTCAAAGGGGATGAGAAACCACGCGGGGGTTCAAACGGCGACGCGACACACGTGCCGCACAAAGCGACCGAAAAATTGGAAACCGCGCGACTGGGCTAATTCGATCATCCAGTTAATCGTCCTCTGTCGTGATTCGGATCCGTTGATTCCTGCTGTGTCGATCAAAAATTGCCGATCTCTATTGAAGTATTTTTATTCCCGTCGGATCGTATCATTATCGTCGAGGATAATCGCATTCGTCGGTTAACTGGTGATATCTTCGTATCGACAATTTCTTTGTATTTTGTAGAAACTCGTTGAAATACGAATAAATGATAGTTGTCATTTGAATATTCATCATACCGTGTAATTTATGTAGAAAACCGATGCAGTCCATTAAGGGTCCTTTCTACGATCGACATTCGTTGAAACTTAACCCTTCGCGGACGAAAATTCTTCGAAACATGCGAAACCTTCATATAAAGCTAAATTACACATCAATCGCTTAATTAATAGAAGAGGAAACTATGATCTCTTGCTGTTCGACTAATTATCATTTGTTGGCGAGTTAGTCTTCAAAACATGAAGACTTCATCTTATCAAAATGCCGACATCCGCAAAGGGTTAATTAAGACAGTTAACTCCGTTGCGAAAAGTTTCCACAACGACGAACTGTCGAATACATACATAAGAAAACAGATATAATTAGTATCGGAACTCTGACTTGTAATCGCAGATCCAGTTTCGTTTCCACAAGTTCAGAGGGTAATAAACATTTGATTAAAAACTATCGCACGGAAACCAGAGAAACACGAGTCTCTTTTCCGAAGCAGAATGATCTATATCGTTCTATTATAACAACAAACATGCCATTTCTGTCGAGCAACAGCCCGCGGCGAAAGTGTCGCAAGACCGCGTCGAAAAAGGGAGGACAGTGCATTATTCATTATCGTCCGCTACCGGGTGGACGGAAATAAAAAGCGCAGCGAGCCCGAAGCGCCGGACAATGCGCGGACAGTTAATTTTCCTGACGGGCTGTAAATTTCAGTCAATTAAATAAGCCTCCGGGGGCCTGGCAGCCCGAGGCTCGCGGATCGCAAATGCGCCGCGGAGAAGCGTGTCACGTAAAATGTCAACGATTCCGCGTTTGTCTTTGTCCCGCGACGCGTAAATTATCTGCGTGGAAGCGTGCAAACCGTCGCGGTCTCGGCGCCGCCGGGTATATTTAAATGGCTGTCATGAGTTAATCTACGATTTTTGTTCGGCCCGCCGAATTTATCACGCTACTACGCTCCCAGGATGGGCGGACAAACGGCGGAACTTCGATGACAGTAAGCTAAACAATCCCCTATTGTCCCTCTGTCTTGGAATTTATTTTCTGGACGGCCTACTAGCGCTCGAATTAGCGTTCGTTGTTTGCCAGGGGAGAAGGAATTAAGGATTTATGGGCGTGCATAGGTATTATTTGTGTTGAATTGTGAATAAGTAAATAATAAAGTGGAGGGAAGGATATTAAATGTAATAATATTGAAATTAAAATAAAGGATATTCTGTGGGAAATGTTGATATAGTGAGTGCAACTGATATAGTACTGTATTTATATGATTAGTGTAGATATAGGTAATTGCGGGTAATGATCGTGTAATTGCAATTGTAATTGTTAAAATGCGGTTTTAGTGGAAGGAGTTCAGTGTTTGTGAGAAATAAGGGATAATCGTGTTTGTTTGGTTAATTCAATTGAAGGTTTTCGAGAAACATTTCTAGTTGTGTAAAAGATAAACGAAAGTGTACTCCGAAAGAGCGTTCTGTAAAGGTGAGAAGGATGAGAAAATATGATAATATTGCGCCACAGTGAAAAGAGTGTTACGAGTGAGAGACGTAAAATTCCCGAGGAAAGGGAGAGAGGATTCCTTAATTAACTCGTTAATCTCGCTTGAAATACTACACTTTAGCTCCCGCCATTTTCCCAACAGTAAACCCAGAAACTAGGAACTAATATACCACGCGATGAAACGATGATTGGAAATTTACGACTTGTGACTACGATTTCCTGAATGAACACACTGTGCATCATGATGCAATACACATACAAATCGAAAATTCCAATCGTTTACTATGATGATCTACAACTTTCCCCTTTATCTGAGTCTACGTACGAGAATGATTATTCAAACAAAATCTAACAAATTATTATTTAATTATTCACAAATATTATTTAACTAACAAGATATTCCATAATTCTCCTTTCCTCCGGTATTTAAAAGTTCACTGCATAATTCAGTTTCGTTCGTCGAAGATTTCGAATACTTGAAAAACTCTTTAATCACTTGGAAATAAATTCAGAAATTTTGTAAAGTCTCCTGCGATGAATTTTGAAAGGTGTTTCGAAAGGTGACTTTGGACACCTTCGTTAGAAATAATATCACATCTCTCACCAAGGTATTTTTATTTTATAAAATATCAATGTCCCCTTATTACCCCAAACTTTCACGACACGTTCAACCCTTTGCACTCAAAAAATTTGTCACTAGAAATATTCAATTTATTTTTATGAGATACAGACGACACTTTCTCAGATTGAATTAAGAAATCTCACATGCATCGAGGAAGAACTATTTTCTTTCAATATTTCGTACATCGATGCATCATACAAAGTTTGATATTAAATATCAAAGTCTACAATTTCGCTGTGTCAAATTATTTCGTGACTCAAAGACGCCTCTGGAGTGCAAAGTGTTAAAGAACATTTCAACGACAGTTCGGCAGAACGATCCGCGAGGTGTTGCAACCGCAGAGGAATCCACAGAATCCGGGGAATCCCAAAAACCGGAGGAATGTCAAAGAGTTCGCGGTTGTCGAGCGGAGAACGCGCGGGAATGCAAATTATTTCGTTGTCGATTGAAATAACGAGCGGCTGCCTGTTGTTCCGGGCTGTAATGAAATCGAGGACGTTACTCGATCGGGAAAATAAATATTCGAATGGCGTCCCGGCCGACTACGGGAATAATGCGGCGGGGAATTTGAATGGGAGTGTTCCGCGGGAATCGAGGATATTGATGCCGCTATCGCGGCAGGTGTCGAACAGGCGTCGTTGCGTGTCTGTTACGCGGTGGAAACGAGTCACGCGTGCATTACCGGCCGCGCGCGTTACACGAGTGGACGGAGGGATCGAAGAAAATTCAGGTTATATTGATACGGGGCCCTGGATTCGCCGGATATTGCGTTTAGTCCTGCTTTTGTCGCGGACGGCAACCGATGCTCTCAATTTTACCCGTGTATACATAGACTGGACTCGATTATTCGCACTTTTATTTCTCGAAGAGGATTTATAGGACTTGTAGGGGATCGTTCTTCGAGTGATGAAACGTAGTGAAAATGGGGCGCGTCGAAGGATACTCTTGTTCTGAAGCTTGCGAGAAGAATGTTAGTTATTCCATAGGCGTTCTAATTCGAGAGTATTTTTATATTTCTATTGATACATCTTGAAATGGATTCTTGATGTAAAAGATTGTAAGGATCTCGCGGATTAAACGAACAACTGAATTAACGGATGAACGTCTCTGTGTCGCTGTAAATGAAACCGTGCTGCATTAGCAGATTGCGTAACTTCGCACAGAGTCTTCAGTCATAGAATACAGACTTTAATTAAACTTCACGCATCAGCGCTTCGCTTTTCATTGACCGAAGCTATCTGATGATTAATCTCGGTTCCCGGAACGCTTCCATAAAAGTGTAGAATCACAATCTGTCGTAGCTCGTAGAATTCAGAGAACCTTGATTCCGCCGAGCACGTTCGCGAGCTGACCACCTTTCGAATTTGAAAATGTTCAACCGAAAAATCTCGGTCGACGGGAACCGCGCGCGTCCCCGAGCGACGGATCATCGGTTTCCCTCGATTCTCGTATCGCCTTGAACGATTCCACTCGTCGGCCATTTTCTTCGGCGGATCCGTTCACGAAAATCGTCGATCGGAGTCCCGGGGAACCGCGAGATTTCCGCTCGACTCGATTTTCCGGCAGAGAGGACACGCTCGATCGGCCGTCCCGCAGGATCGACGCGATTTTTTCCCGTGTTTCGCGAATTACGGTAATGCGGGCGCCGCGAGAGAGAAGCCGGCTCTGAAAAGCGGAACGACGGCGAAGCGATGGCGAAGTGCTCGTCAAATTATAGGTATGCGACCGGGGAACGTTTACGACGCGGCCGAAAGGGGAAAGGGAGGGGGGATGAAGAGAGGGAAAGAGAGAAAGAAAAAAGAGAAGGAGAGCTCTCGATTCGAATTTCCCACTAACCGACCGACGCTTTTTAAGATCGTTCGTTTTAACGGCGCCATCTTTACGGCGCTGCGCGCGCGAGGAACGGCCGGCCGGAATCGGCGAACTGGTTGTTGCGGCCGGAAAACGCGGTACAAGGGACACGGTTAATTTGTTTCGGCGATTTCGGGGCTTCCGAATCAGAGAACGAGGACCAGGGAAACGTTCCGCGAGCTTTTCGGCTTTGCGCAGTGATTTCTTCGTGTTTCTGTGCGTATTATATACGCGGAATGTGATATTGCTTGGCGCGGAGAGCTTCACTCTTTGGTTCTGCGCTTGTTTGGGGAAGTTTGAAGTTTCTTTTTGGAATTTTGAATGTGACTAATGAGTAATCGATTGGTTCATTGAAATTGAACTCAGTACTGAAGGAGAGACGAAATTAAATTGAAAGGAGAGACAGGGGAGAAATAGAGAAAAATTCGAGTTAAAAGTTTCAAGTTGAAATTTTGTGCGTTGACGAAAGGTTCGAGATTTCACATTTAACTTGCGGTACAATAACGAGTGATGAAGATTTCTAAACTAATTTAACAAGAATCAATATTGTTCATTACTCACAGATCAAAGCAAACTATTTTGCTATTATGAATGTACTATCTTCAATTGAAATTTCCACCTGAAGTAGAATGGAAAATTTTGTTGTATTTCTTACAAATTGTCGATAGTAAAATATTACACGAGCTTAGTAACGAAAGTAAATAGTACGCCAAGGAGTTAAGAACAAGAAATTTCAAAGGTTCTCGTAGAAGAAATCAAATTTCAAGTAGCATTTTCACAAAACCATTCCTAAAACTGGTGAATAGAAATAGATAAATCCCAGAGCAATCCGAATTGAACCAAATGAAGAAGTAAATAATCCGCGACCCCATCTTACTTTTGTATCGTTCGCAGCGCGCTCGGCAGGACGAAATATTCATCGACTAGCTGCTCCCGAGGATCGCGAGGATATCGACGCCGGGTTAGCGACTCCATAACCGTGCGCGCACGAATAGTTGTCACGCCACGTCTCTCAATACACGCGACGAGCAATCCGCGGGGTTATTTTCGATGCATTCGCCTCGACTATGCGACGACTACGCGCATTTTCGCGACGCTCGCCTCGCCTCGCCCCGCCGCGTCGCGCCGCGGCGGCCAGAAGGGAATCGGAAACGCGAATTTCAGACGCTCGAGAGCTAGAATCCCTCTAACCCGTTAACCGTGGAACCCGATCCGATCCGACGCGCGTCTCTTATTCAATTAAACGATGATATTTCCCCGTTTCCTCGGATTGAATAATCAAGCAGAATTGGATAATGCATCCAATCGTTGCGTTTCCTGCTTCATTTTTTTATGTAACGGAGAAATTTAATTGGCCGATTACGGTCGTTGCAACGATTAGATCGCGGATTACATGTGTTTAGACGTTCTAGGAATGCTCGAGGAATACCGGGGAATTCATAACATTGTATAACGCGAAAAGGCGAACGAAAGTTTCGATGTGTTTTCAGTTAATCGCCGACGTTACGCAGCTTTAACGCTAGCACGGGTGCATACGAATATTTCCTAGAGGAAATTAAAGCTGTTCGTTCGAATTTACTTTTCTCCTTAATCGTTTATCAGCGATTCGACTGTTATTTATAACCACTGTTTCTCAAGGAGAAATTAATTAACGTCGAGGATGAAAGCGCGACATTTTCCGAATCACGCCATTAACGGCCATCACACCGTCGATTTCCCCGTGTACGGTAATATTAATAAAAATCCCGCAATTTTCGCGGGAGGCCGTGCGACAAGTTGTGTCGATAGGTTCGTAAACTCCTGTGTAACCGATCGGGCAGGAATTTCTGCTATAAAAAGATAGCTCGTTTAGCGGGTTAAAGGCCGAGCGGGGTTTCCCCTCCGGAATACGTTTCAGCTCCTCGATCGATCGATCTCTCTCGCCATCCACCCCCGGTGCCTATCCGCCTTCGCCCCCCGCCCCCGTCGGCCCCCTCATGTTAAATTACTTTTATCGAGAGGATAAAATGGAATACGTCTATGGCAAGCGTCGGCAAATATTTTGCCCCGCAGTACGGTACTAATGGAAAAGTATAGTAGCCGGTGGCGGCCATTATCGCCGGTTATAGTTGAAAACACGCGTCAAGCTGTTATTGTATTCGAGACAGGTAGAGAAACAGGAGGATGGCGGGAGTGACGGAACTAAAGCGGGGAGAGAAAGTGACAGTGGAAGTGAGGGAACAGGGAAGAGAGTGAGAAAAAGAAGCAGGGAAAATAGAAGAAAAGGAGAAAGAGAAGTAGAAGACATAAACTAATAGGAAAAGAGTAGGAGGAAGAGTAAGAAAAAGAAGCAGGAAAAATAGAAGAAAAGGAAGAGAGAGAGAAGTAGGAGACATAAGCCAATAGGAAAAGAGTAGGAGGAAAAAGAGAAAATGAGTAGAAGACAGGAATCGATAGAAAAAAAGAGAAAAAAAGAGGGGAAGTGTAAAAGACAGAGCAATGGAGCGAACAAGTACAAGACAAAGAAAGCAAGAAAGTTGAAGGGAGAACGCGAAAGGGAGAGAGACAAAGCAAGAGGGCAGGGGAAGAAAGAAACGGAGTACAGAAAAAAAAATGGCGGAATGTAAGAATACGAGCGGTGACCGAAGGCTTCTCGACGTTCCCGTTTGCAGGTTCGCGTTTCGTCGTTCGAACGAGCGGATTTTTGTAATACCGTAAAATTGAAAAACTTGTGGAAACGAGAAAAGAGGATTTGTAGTGCGGCCTGCCCTTTTCTACCCCCGGTGCCGGTGAAAGATGAGGAACAAACGAGCGGACGTTTCGCTGCTGCCTGATAATTACCGACCAAGTAACGCATGGAAATCGTATCCGCCACGCGGATTAATTAGACCCCATTCTTTTTCTTCTTCCTCCCTCTCTCTCTCTTTCCCCGCCTTTGCTTGTTTTCTGTTGTGGCTGTTTCTCGTCATTATTTGCAACACAGTTAATTTTCAGCTGTGAAGTGAGTTTTTTTTGCTTTTGACGGTCTGGCATTGTCTGTCGTCGGGATAGAGACGTTATAGTTCTCTAGTTTTTCATTTTCTCCGCGAGAGAGCTATAGATTCTCCCCGCGAGGGAGCAATTTCTGTCTCTTTCGAAGAGAGTAACTTCTATTGCCTGTAGGAGAGCGATTCTCCTGTTCTCCACGAGAGAGCAATTCTCCACGAGAGAGCGACTCTCCAGAAGACATCAATTTCTGTTCTCCACGAGAGAGCGATTCTCCAGAAGACAACAATTTCTGTTCTCCACGAGAGAGCGATTCTCCAAAAAACAGCAATTCCGGTTTTCCACGAGACACCAACTCTCAATATCCACAAGATTCTCACGATTCTTAATCCTCACAAGAAAGCAACTCCTGTTCTCCACGAAGAAGCCAATTTTCATCATAAAACAATTACTCCTTACGAGAATCGTATTTCTTTTTTCACTAAAGAGCTACTTTCCTCCGCAAGAGAGCAACTCCTGCCCCTAAAATTCACTCAGTTCCTACAAGAAAGCGAGCGAGAGAGAGCCATTTCTAACATTTCCACGCTGTAAACCGAAAATCGCTCTCCGGCGGAGGGAGAGCTCGCGTAATGAAAATTGACAGGGAGGTGAGGCAAACGCGGCACATATTTGCCTACGTTCCAGAACCGTTGGATCGAATCCGCAACATCTAGTTCGCATGGCATCTACGCTATTTATACGCGTTTGTCCAAAAGCGTTTCAATAGGGACACGAAAATCGCAACGCGAGCATGAAGTCGGGGAGACGCGATATCATGCCGCGTTTCTCCGGTACGCGGATTGCCAATTCCTGACGCGATGGAAGACGATGCCGGTCGGAAAACGATAGCAGCAGGTACTGTTCGCAACAGAAAGGGAAAGACAAATAGGCGAAGGGGCAACGGAGGGTGGAGGCAGAAGAGAATCAGGTGAACGAAGAACACGCCACGGTTCGCAAAACTTTTGCGAATGCTGATCCATTCGTGTGACAGCGAATAAAAGTTTGCTGACGGGGACGACGTTAAATGTCAGCCGGAGACGGTTCCAGTGACGCGATTAAACGAACACCGCTGTTATACGAGTTACCTTGAATATCTGTTTTTATGCTAATAACAAAAGGGACTTGGGCGCACTGCTTGCGTTTGTCGCGTCCAGTTACGAGTGATTTGGTTTATTCATTCGCAACTGTTAGGTATTATATACTAGTAATTATATAATTACTAATTATTGAGGAATAATCAGTGACTTCGATCATAAGCGTGAAGCAAGTCTTAAAACAATCTCAGTTAATTCAACTTGAATAAATCGAATTAATCAAACTTCATTAGAAAAACCTAGAATTGGTACCATTGTTATATGATTAGCCATTTCTCTTATTAACTGTTACAATTCTCTACGAAATCCAAATATCTCGCAAATATTTACAAGAGTAGTCTCAAACACTCTCTCGTTCGCAGTGAAAACAAAAGACCAAACTGACAGTCTTTTAACTCTTTGCACTCGAAAGTTTTTTACTGGAAATATTCAAGATTTTCCGACGAGATATAGACGACGTTGTTTGAACCTAATCTAACGATCATTCACGGATAAATTAAGCAGCAAAGATATTTTACTTAAATATTTCACTATGAATACTATAAAAATTAGTTACAGTTGGTGATAGATTACAAAACAACCTGAAGTGCTAAGGGTTAAAGCATTCTCCACGAAATGAAGAGGAAAATTCGAGTTCCAGAGTGTTGTTCCTGAAGATAAGCGTTCGTCGATCGCGAGGAAGACACGTGTGCCGCGTGCCTTCCCGCGAGCGTGTCGGCTTCGCGAGTATTTCACGCGGTATCGGAAGCGTTCGCTTCCCGCCGAACGACCACCTATGCAGACCATAAATCCGCGGGAAAGAAATATCCGGGAAAGTGGAGGGACACCGGAAGGAGCGCTGCCAGAACAATGGATAATGGCCGAGCCGCCGATCGGCTTTAAATCAACCCTCGCCGCAGGGCCAACTGCGCGCCGGCCGCGATACTCGCGTGAATAGTCCATCGGCCCCCGCGACCTGTTCTATCGTCCGCACGAAATCTTTCAACATAACGCACACCCCTGTCCCATTAATTCCGCCCGCTTACGAGATGATACCGCGTCGATTTTGTAAATCAACCGCGCCGGCGTTCATACAAACGTCGATTTCTTGCGGGCTGATTCGCGAACCTGTTCCGCTTCGGTTTTTCATTGTTCATCGATTAATTCATTTGGTAAATCGACTGTGTTGAGTTTCATGGGAAGTTTCGATTTCTTGCGAGCTGATTGCTGAAAGTTTTCCTGCTTCATTTTTAGATTTTTGTCATTTGATCTTGTCAATAGGCTGCTCTGATTTTTACGAGGATTTTGAATTGTTTCGAGTTGATTGCTGGAAATTTTCCTGCTTCATTTTTAAATTCTTGTCATTTAATCTTCTCAATAGGCTGCGCTGATTTATGGGAATTTTGAGTTGTTTCGAGTTCGGTGGAACTTTTTTCCTTTGTATTTATTGACTATCATTTGTTGAGTGTGAATTTCAATTTTAATAGAGTGATCTTTGAGACTTAGTCGAAGTTTGGAAGGTGAAGGTAAAATAGTATTTGCGTTTAATAACGTTTGTATTTGGTAAATTTATATTGTATTGGGATTTAGGAATATTTGATCATTTGATTGATCGATGAATTTCATTAGGGTAACGAGCGGTGAATAAGTGCCTCGGGCTTATGCGCTGTTAATGCTGACGGAAGTTCGTGTCTATAAATCACTGACTTTTTCTCGGTACATATAGCGAACAAACTAGAACAGTAGCCACATTCGTCGTATTTACTATGTAATTTCATAGTACATGCCTGACACATGCACGGTCACCCCGTTAATAGTACAAATTTTCCCCGAAACCGCAAGTGGTGAGACCACAAACGGTTCGACCGCAAACGATTTGACAGCCATTCCGTTTAAATAAACAGCGAGGCCACGTGTCACCGTTTGCCGGGCGCGAAACACTCCTGGACGCGTGAACGCGTCCCCGAATACTGAAAAATTCCCCGAAGCAATTCCGACGGCCACAAACTGGTAACCGAATATTCCTAGGCCTACGAATATTGCACATTTAAAAAGTGAACATCGATACCTTGTAATTTCAACGACGAAGCCCATGAATTACATTCATTTTCGTTCTCCGATACATCCTACGAAACTCGATTATTAATTCAACGAAACATTGTGCGGTGCTATCCGCTTCGCGATTAAATTAAAAACATTTCCGTTATCGCGATACGATATTCATTAAACCAAAAATACTTCGATCGTATCGACAGATTATTCACCAAAGAGTTCCCGGTGTTCTCCGATGAAAAATAGAGACAAAGTTAAAAAATTCCACGTGTTCGGCTGCTATTAACTAATCTACAGAATTAATCGGGGATCTTGTTTCCCGGGTACCGTCCGCTAAATAATTCAAACCGATCTCGAAATTAATCTCGAACGTTCACCAATCTCCGGCCAAGATCGCGTTCATTCTTCCTGTGAAATCTCCTGGGAATTCGTTAACATTAAAACTACGACACGCTTGAGTTGACTAGTTGCAGCTTTTTTTCAAATAGAAACGATAAAAGTACGTTTATTGAAATTTGCATTGATTTGTACTTTAGTTTCCTATGTCTGCTATATCGATTTTCATCGATCGTTACTCATCTATTTGAGAAAGCTTCTTAGAAACTTTAGAAAAGTACATCTTTTCTAATGTTTAAACAAGAAAAAATCTTTCTCATTTTGATTTCTATATCCTAAATCAATTTATCCGGTAACTACTTATCACTTTTATTTATATTATTATTATATGAATCACTTGAACAATAGAAAAATAAAATTTAAAAAATAGAAAAAATGGAATTAATCCTTCGGCGAGATCAGATGTTCTTATTTGGAAAACCAAGTCGCGAACGAATGATGTAATTAGTGAAACAGCAAGAGAGCAGCGCGTGGTTTCCTGTTTTCCTATTAATTAATTGATATTTAATTTAACTTCATCTGTCGAAGACTTTATACATCTCAAAGTATCTTCGTCAAAGGGTTAAACCATTTATTTATGACTCAGTCTTCCAAACATTAAAATTCCATCTCGTCGAAATGTCGACATCCGTCAGCAAAGGGTTAACCCTTTGAACTCTGTAGGCTCCACTATTGCCCCACTTATAATATCAAATATTCTAACGAATCAAAGAAACTACTAAAATTATTCCAATTTCCACATCCAAATTTTCCACTGAGTAGGAAAATAAAAAATCGAAGGAATGTTATTTTTCATTTTCACTAGAGATACTATAAAAATTAATCGCAGTTGCTGGTAAATTACAAAACCATCTGGAGTGCTAAGGGTTAAATCATAGAGAATAAGGAAACCATGTACTTATTTCTTGCTGTTCGAACAGTTAATCATTTGTTCACAGCTTGGCATTCCAAATGTAAAAGGTCTCGGCAAAATGTCGACGCAAAGGGTTAGTTCCTCAGAAATCCACCTCGTAACCCTTTGCCTAACTCCTAGATAAATCATTCGCGCCTTCCCAACGACTAGAAGAAGAAACACGAAACGGTGCGTCTCGACGCATCTGGCAATGCTAACGCCAACTACGCAGTTGCTAGACTGTTTTTCGTCGGACAAAGAGCAAGTAGACGGAAGGAGCCTCTGAAAAGGCAGAAACAGTCGGCGATCACCGTGCCAGGCGACCGATTAATCGCAAACACCTTCTGTTTGCCTTCCGTTCGCCGGCGAAGTCGCTCGCGAAAACGAAAGGAAAAAACTGACGCGATAATCTTATTCGCGCCGCGATATTTGAGCGCGTGAGTCACCTTTACGTATTTCATTGAACGCGCTCTCCCGCGAGAGGCCATCAATTCGCGAGGCGACCGGAATACGTATGGAGCATTACGAGCCACCGGCAACTTCCTGCGTCTATTTATTTTCCGCATCCTTGGAAAGATGATTCCCGCGCGGAGAATTGATTGTACAGGGTGTGCGCCGGGCAAGTGACGGCGAAACCGAAAATTATAATCCGCGCCGGGCAACGGGCGCATTGAGATTGGAAATTAATGGCAGTTCGGAATAATATTACATTCTTTAGAAACTGGAAATTGGATTTTCCTTTAGAAACTGGAAAGCGAATTTTCGGTAGAAATTGGAAAGTGAATTTCCCGTGGAGATTGGAATGAAATTGTTAGAAATCGGAAAATGAAATTGTAGCTCGTGAAAAAGTTAGTTGGAGGTGACTGCATTTTGCAGGCAAGCTTCTAGGGAAATTTGAGAAGATTTCATTGGTGTTAAATCAACGTAACGTGAAATTATTAATTTGATGTCTTGAGAAGTTGAGATTTTTCTTAAGGAGAAAATCCTTGAAAATTAGATGATTTTAGGTAAAAATCGTCGAAGAATTTCGCGTCGAAAATTTCTGAAAAATGCATGAATATTTGTTATGAGAGAGTATATTTAAACAGGCTGAAATTCTTCGATACGAAAAACAAAGAGAAGTTTAACGAATAAAGTAGATTGTCTGTTTTTCCACAAAATTTTCGTGTACAACAGCAGTTCTTACATGCGATTTTTATTAATAGGACTCCCTGTATATTTGTTTTACGTGTAGATACAATTTCGAAAATATTCAGCGTCGATCGATACGCACAGCGCGCCACGGATTGCGAACGGCAGGCCGTCGACGAATTTCGTCGCAAATAAAACATTATATAATTGTTGACAACGACACCTTGAGGTACGCCGAGGCGTGAAACTTTTACGAGCGGCGATAATTAACGCGCGGCGAGACAACTGTTGGAACCCGATTCTCTCGAACCGTTGACTGCATTGAAAAACCTTTTAAATCCTCGATAAGAATCTAAAATAAACGCTGTCCATAAAACGCATCGTACAAATTAATATCGTGAACCACATAATGAAAAGAACGGTGAAAAATCCTTTTCCTATTAATTATCGGATTTATGAAGCTTCCATAGCGATTATAGAATTTATTCTATCACAGAATGTCTAAAATTCTCCCGATAATTAAATTCATAAAATTTTCCTAATTGCAGAATCCATAAAATATCCCTAATAGTAATACCATACTAATAATATATTTATACAAGTCAATTTCGAAGCTTACTTCCACCTATAAAATTAATTAAATCACGAACCTTGAAAAATCCAAAAAAAGATTATATTCCAACAAAAATACTTATGCCCCTAATAGTTCGATTTCTAGGGATTTACTAGTAAAATCGAGCTAGTAATATTTCATAGCAGTAATCTGAGTACACTCGACGCGGTAACATGTGCGGGCAAGGTGTTCGCAGACGGCTATAGAGTTCCTCGATTCTAAACCGATGGCGTTCCGTAAGTATATAATAATTATTTATCGTTAAACCGGGCACTCAAAATATACTGATAATACGAGCTAATGGTTCACCGGCTCGTGGCTAATGTAAACCAATAAAAGTTTCGTTTACGGCGAAGGTTTACGGCGGCGAGCGTTTACCCCCGTTTAACCCTTTACGATCGGCGAACTCCGTACGATGAACTATGCAGTTTTAATCAGAGTTCCGCGAATGCGGTCGCGGCCGGGTAGAACAAGTAATTCCACTGTTTAGTAGAAAACAATAAAACGATACGCGCGTTTCGCGGTGTTTCCAGCCGTTGGCTCTTCGGACCGCGCGCCCCGCTCTAACGTTGAAAATGTTCGTCAAAGCCGTAGAAATGTTTTTCCCGGGCGCGGAGTAAGGTTCTCGCTTGAAAGGGATCGCGTTTCGAATATTTCGCATTAAAACGATGAAGTGGTTTTCAAGGTTTAATTCGAGATGATGCGAAACACATCGAGTGGAGACTCGATGGGGGCTGAAATCCCCTTTTACTTCGGGATGCGGTGAAATATTCAACGCGGGGAATTTCTACGGATTCACCTCTGTGAATTTAAGGTTCGAGGCTGTTAGTGTTGTTGAAAAACTATTGGTTTGATGATTAATGGTGGAAGCGTGTTATATAAATGCAACGCTGTTAGTACGATCAGTGATAGTTGATGGGAAATTTAATCAGTCTTCATATCATTGAGAAGATCGATGCAAAAATCAATACTTGAAGGGGTTAAGAAAGATAAACTAAAGGTACTCGATATAAGAACGCGAGTATCTAATCATATTAACCAGTTAACTGTGGAATTTAGTTTGAAAAATGTCTCATGCGAAACGAAGAAGAATTACATGTTCGTCTCAAAAAATAAATAATCCATCGTTAAAAGAGTTAGCACCATTAAGAGTTTTAAGGTGACGTGTATAGTCGTCAAACACAGTTAACTGGTTAAATAACCGGAAACCAAAAATTCTGAGTATTTAAACCATTTATTAGCAACTTTGTCTACCAAACATGAAACTTTCATCTTGTACGAAGTAACGTTCGTTTCTAAAGGGTTAACCCTTTGCCCTCCCAGCTCCTGTTACATTTTCTCTTCGATGAACCAGACTTCTGTTCAAAGACATTCTACATAGTGCGAAGGGTTAAGCAGCATTTGCATTTCGCAAAGACAGTACATTCCATTTCGTAAAACGCAGCCACGAAGTCTTCCGTTGAAACAAGTATATTCAACATTGGAGTTCAAAGAATGAAATAGCATCTGCATTTCGCAAATGCAATAAGTTCCATTTCGCAACCGCTTAGCTTTCTACACGAAGAGACGTAAACAACGAGCAAGAAGAAGGTACGAAGGAGCCAGGAAATCGACTAGATCTCCTACCTTTCTCGGTTCCGGCGCATAGATCCCAGGCAACGGCGCCAGCAGGTGCAAGCCGGGGTTCGGTATGCCGGAAGGGGGATGTCCAGGCGGGATCTGCAGCGGCACCAGCTTCAGCCCAGCCCAGGGTAGGTACCAGGGCACCGTGTGGTGCATGATCGCGGCACGATCGTCGACGATTCCACTGTACGGCGAGAACAACGCGCCAGGATGCGTTTCGCCGAGCGATTTGAAAAAAAAAGAACGACACTCGACGACGGTTCCGGGGGTTCGTGGCTGCGCACGGGCAACGAACGGGGCAAAATTCGAGTACTCCCGAAGCTCTTCGAATCCTCGAAAACCAGTAGGATATCAGCCTCGAGGCAAGGGACCAACGAGATCGAGGCGAGATCACCTTGGCATCTTCTACGAACGCGCCCGTTTATTTCCTCTATCCCCTCGTTTGCTTTCTACTCGCCACCCCTTGCTCCCCTATCCTCCAATCTTTACTTTCACCAAAATCCGATCGACGACTCGGATCAATCGAAACTCGATCACACGCGCGGGCACTCGGCGCACACTGATGTCATCGTAAAAGTGAATTCTCTCTCGCTTGTACTTCGGTTCGCTTCGGACTCTTTAGGGGATGGACGACGATGTGTCTCTCTCTCTCTGTGTGCGTGTAAGTATGTGTGTATGTGTGTCTGTGTCTGTGATTTATCGTTGCGTGTTACGATCGCGGATCTACGGAGACGTACGGGACGCACAGGTACAAGCGACACGCGACGTAGCCACCGGGAGCGCGCGGCAACGACTGATCGCCGATCGAGCGTCGACGCGCGAGCACATGGCCGCGTCTCCTACTACCCCCACCACGTGACGCCGCGATCGAGCTGCTTCTAGGCCGACAGACGTTCCCTCGATGGTTCAGCCGCCACCAACGCCAACCCCGCGCACAGACAGCCACCCTGTGCCACCGGCTTTCCCACCGATCCACGCCGCAAACGTTTCATACGCTTGACTTTGCCTACCTGACTCCTACACCTATTTCTGTCCCTTTCTAGGACGTAATGGCTGTTGTACCGACGCCGTTCCTACCCCTTGCTACCCCCGCATTTTTATTGCTGACGCTCGCGAGGATGTACGCGCGCTTTGATTATTGGCTTGGACTTTGTCTTGTTGTTGCATATATGGGGTTTGGGATTTTTTGGGCTTTTTAGGTTTTAGGTGTTCTGGGGTTTCTTGAGACTTTTGGAGATGCGGGGTTGAAATGCTGCGATTTTCTTGTTGGTTTATGGTTGTTTTTGGGGTTTTGGGTTTTAGTTTGTATATTGTCTGACGCTGGTGTTTTGGAGATCTTGGGACTTTTGGAGATGTTTGCAATGTTGCGATTATATTGTTGTTGGTTTATGGTTGTCTTTGTAGTCTTTGGGTTTCAATTTATATATCGTTTGAGGCTGGTGCTTTGGAGATCTTGGGACTTTTGGAGATGTTTGCAATGTTGCGATTATATTGTTGTTGGTTTATGGTTGTCTTTGTAGTCTTTGGGTTTCAATTTATATATCGTTTGAGGCTGGTGCTTTGGAGATCTTGGGACTTTTGGAGATGTTTGCAATGTTGCGATTATATTGTTGTTAGTTTATAGTTGTCTTTGTAGTCTTTGAGTTTCAATTTGTATATTGTTTGAGGCTGGTGTTTTGGAGATCTTGGGACTTTTGGAGATTTGTGTTTGAAATGTTGCGATTATTTTGTTGGTTTATGGTTGTCTTTGTAGTTTTTGGATTTTAGTTTGTATATTGTTCGAGGCTGGTGTTTTGGAAATGCGTGTTGGCAATACGGCGATTATATTATTGTCGGTTTCCTCATTTCTGTATTCTCGCGAATTTCAGTTTCTACATTTCCACGAAACCTATCGTGAAGAACGTCAATAACACTGCGTCTCTTTCCCTGGAGGAAGAAACTCGTATCAGAAATGAAAGTTAAACCGCAATCTAACTCGTATCCTGCGAAGGACACTGCTGCTGGTATATACATCGGACGAAGGAACCTTGAAAATCTGCGCGACACAAGTTCACGAATTATGAGACGTAAACACCGTTCCAACTTTGTCCTCGGCCGGCATCCGCTCGCGTGTGCCCCGGACGAAATGAAAATCACCGAAAAGTGAAACTCCCTCCGCACCTCATTCACCGGAACATTAAATTGCAGTTACCTTAACAATCATTAAACAAAACTTGCAAGCAATCCCTCGTAAATTTACGAAGATCTTCGTAAACTATACGTTCCACTATAAATGAAAACCCGACAAATTATCAATACACAATAGATCAACGCACGATAAATTAACATTTAGCCAGCCGAATGAGGAGATCTCCCACTTTTCACTTATTTCCTTTTATTCTGTTTATCTTTCTCTCGTTATTCAGTAAGTCTCGAAGTGGGATTATTCGCAGTTCATCAGATACGGTTCTTGTTTTTACAAAACACAGTTTCGAACCGAATTCATTGAATGAGTTCAATTGAAGATAAAGCCTAAGTGTTAATATTCCATAAAAACACATAATCCAAGATAAACTGCTAAAGTACCTCTGCAAAAATTTCCTGCGAATTCCCTAGGGTAAATTCAACATTCCGATAATTCCAACGTAAACCGTATCACTCGCAATTATTTCTCCTCTCCGTAATTCCTTGCTCGGAGTAAAGGGTAATAAAAAAATAAAAAGGCCCAAGGAAAAAAGAGAAACGGAGCACGAAGGAATCAGTGTAAACGACACCGGTGATTGAAACCCAATCCGAGGGCCGCGAGGGGGTGAGAAGACGTTGAAACCCGGTTGAATTATTCCCCGATTAAATAACCGCGCGCGAGCGTTTACGATTAAATTGCGCAACAATTTCCAGCGGATCGCGGGGATCCCCGCGCCGGCGGAACGAGGGGAACGGGAATTATTTACATTCTCGTTAAATATAATAACCGTCCGACGGGTGCAATCTAAAATTGGGCATACACCGGGGGGATCTAACTGTATCTAACTTCGCAGCCGGACGGATACTCGTAGACTATCAAACGAGATCCCATATTGCTGGCCGCCTCCCCCGGCGGATTATATATTTATCGGCAGTGTCGGTGATACAGCGGTGTTGGCCGCAAACGAGCTCGGTTAAAATGCCATCAATGAAAAAGCGAGCCATCTCGCGCGGAAAACACTTGCCACCCCTTGACATTCACCATTGTAGGACAGCCTTGCATTCTTCGTTAATATTTCGTTCGGAAATGAATTCTGTGGTCGTTTCGCTTCGATTATAAACGTTGGAATGAATGTATTTAACCCCTTGTGAACGAGGATTCTTTAACAGATGAAGGTAAGTTATATATCGATTGCTTAAACGATAGGAAAACAGGAAATTAGGTGATTTCTTGATGTTCGAGTAGTTAAATCATTTGTTTGCGACTTAACCATTTGCACTCGACAATATTTTTCATTAAAAATATTCATTCTGACTAAATATTAACGATATTTTTCGCAATACAATTGATTATCTTATATAAATTAAGGGACAGAACTATTTTACTTCGATGTTTTATGTGTCATTACTTTCTGACTAACGATATTAACGATATTTTTCGCAACACAATTGATTATCTTATATAATTTAATAGACAGAAGTATTTTCGATGCTTTATGTGTTGATACATTACACGAGGTTTAATATTGGATTGAAAATTTTATAAGTTTGCTGCGTCGAATCAAGTGGCGACTGTGAGGCGCCCCTCGAGTGCGAAGGTTAATCTTCCAAATATCGATCTAGTAAATGTCAAAATGTCCGCAAAGGGTTAAACGTTTCCCCTGATGTTTTGGAATTTGTTGTGTGAGGTGATGTGGAGTTATTGGAATAATTTTTGATTTTCTTTGTGAACAGATGATAGATTTGTGTTGAATAGACTCCATGTTTGTTTCTATTCCTAAAGATAATCAGGATTATAATGTTACGGTGATGAGTAAGTACAGTGTTAGTTAATAATGCGTAATATAACTGTAAGTACAATTGTAATACAAATTAATGAGACATTCTCTGATGGACTTGCGTATTGTTGGAGACTATACTGCACTTTTAATGACAACGATAACTCTGAATAGTGATCGTCAGTTTTTCCCGTCCACATTTAGGGAAAATTCTGGGTTAGGTCTGTGATGCGTTGTGCGCGCATCGCCGTGTAGCCGGGCAATTTCATTTCTTTTTATACTTTAATGCACCGTTGCAATATAGAATGCGGGTGAATAATTTACCAATTGGCGTTATCATGCACGGATCGGGGAAACTGGGATTTTGGTTGCTTGAAACTGGTTTTAAAGAGTGAATAATAGAACAGAGCTGTATTAAAGTTCATAGAATGTACACTTGACTTTCCGTCAGATTCGCGGCGCTTCGAACAATTTCATTGAAGAGGAGAAAACTCTATCGTCGAAACGGAACATGCGTTTCTAAAAACTTCTGTTCAATATTGGTTTAGTAAGCCGAGGTATTGGAGCGTACAAGTTTGCCGAAAATATCCTATGCATCTATTCGAAAATTTCAAATATCGAAAGAAAATCTGAAGAGTCACTAAAAGTTCCAAATATTTAAACACAATCTAAGGAATTACTGAAAGTTTCAAACGTCTAAGCAAAATCTAAGGAATATTCAAACGTTTCAAACGTCTGAACAAAATCTATGGAATATTTGAAAGTTTCAAAGGTTTAAGCAAAATCTAAGGAATATTTAAAAGTTTCAAACGTCTAAGCAAAATCTAAAAAATAACTGAACGTTCCAAATATCTAAGTAAAATGTAACGAATACCTAAAAGTTAACACTAGAACTACGTATCAGTCAAAATGACTGGTTCCGATTTATTTGTTTAGCAATTATTGATATCTTCGAAGCATTGAATACTCGAAATGATTTTGAAAATAAACAGTTTCACTAGAGTACTACAACGAATGTCTGAAGAAACTGAAAATAATCTATTGTTACAGTTTTTATAGGAATTGCATATTAATCGTATTAAATGCTCGGTAGTTCTAGTGTTAAATTGCCCATCTTCCAAAATGGTTCTAAAAGAACTTCCCACGAAGTAAGCAGTGTCATTCCGCCATAACCAATAAGAACGTCGTTTTTATTGACTATCCCAGAATCAGTTCTCGAAAACGCGTGCTGACAGACGAAAAATGTAGCGCCAGGACGGACATAAAAACCGGGAAGATTGGTAAACGACGACAAAACGACGGCACTTCGAACTGTGTTACAAACGGACGGCCATTCGAGTGTGTCTCGACGCCATTAAAACCAGCAGAAATGAGAGGCGTCGGTAAACAGTCGGCTGCATCGAGCGGCCGTATGTTAAAGCAAATATTGATGGACAAACGTTCGGCGGTTCGCACGGAGACGAATGTCGAATATTAATATTAATGCGGCGTCATTACACTTGCTGATCGTGCCAGCGCTTCTCGCGGAGATGATCAGCCTTTGGCGAACCGTTCAGAACTCGCGGGACTTCCGGTCGATATTTTTTCTACATTGGCACACACTATTATTCGCAATGATCACAATTGTCAGAAATTACTCCAGATGTTCAAGTGTATAATGTATATCGTCTTCGCCTCGTCAAAAAATCTTAAATACTTCTAGTGAGAAATTTCCGAGTGCAAAGGGTTAACATTTTGAAATTTCCAAACGAAGAGCAACGTTGAACAAATTTGAAGTCGACTGCAGTAGACACCAAGGATTCTACTAAACAGATGCTAAACGAACTCGCCAGACATTCCGAGTCACCGTCTCCTTTCTTAATAACATTAAAAGCGATACCGCGTTAACTCCGGGAAATCAGTTTAATACATGAAGAGTCCGATTTCTCTGACGAAAGTGATACAAACGCATCCTCCAGGCAAAGGCAAAAATATAACTGGACGAGAGGCGAACGGCGAATCGTCCGGTTTCTCGATTACTTTACAAACAATCCGACGGAATTAATCGGGCGATGTAACCTGTTCCCTTTTATCGCGATCCAAGGAACACCGTGAGACCCGCTGCGACCGTCGCCGAGGAGGGTAGAATTGAAAAATTAGCAAACAGCGTGCCGGGGAAGGCAACTAGACGCGCGGACGACGAATCGTAAACAATTTGTCGCGCGGTCGTCTTCCAGAAAACGACAGAAAATTTTTCAATTACTTACGAGACCGAGGCGAAGGAAAACAGAGTCCGAGGAAGGTAAATAGATCCTCGCCTTTTTGATTGTGTACCGGGGCACTGGCAGCGGCAAGAATTTATTGGGACGCCGGTGTATAAAACGAGAGAATCCTGGGAGTTACGGATGTTGGATACAAATATTTCACTTGTACCTTTGGCGACAAATATCATTGAACAATGATGGTAACTTTGTTGCAATAATGAACGTTGCGGCGCCTAAACGGGATGATTATTCACTCGCACTCTAAATGTGACTGTTCTACTTTAACACTTTCACTGACAAGTAATCACTCATCAAAACAATGCAGTCGATATATTTGAGGAAATTCAAGATTCATGATTCCTCTGCTGTTTTTCTTATATTTCGTACATTTAACAGAATTCGGTTAGTTCGATGCATTGAGAAAGTTAATGGTTCAATTTATGTGAAAAATGATGTCACTTGAATTTGGTGACGTGGCAAAGCGTTAAAAAACCAGCGAAATAGAATTAAATGCCAGCAGTTTTTCAAACAATCAAACACGAAAAATCAAACACGAAAACTAACACAAAAGCAACGGAAAGACCGCATAACTGTATCTTCCACGCTAGACAACGGTAAAGCCGCGTGTCCACGCGACAGCAGCCAACAGGGTGGAGAACGCGTCGAGCGCGGGGTGTGCATTCACTCGGGGAAAACTCGCGGCCGAAAACGCGCCACGAAAGCTCCATTAATCTCGTGGAAGTTGGTTTGCATGGGGACCAAGGAGGAAATCGTTAAGACGTGTTACAGGAGCCGTGCACCGTTCCCAGAAGCTGGAATTCGCCTGTCCCGAAACTTTGCTTGAAAGTTTCGCTAAAAAATTCGATTCCCGGTCGTCTCTATCTTTCTTCCACCTTCGCAATATCATTCGAACTTTTTCACCCTTTCGCATTAGCATTATAACCTCCCCTTTCTTTCGCACTATCGCTCCGTCTTTCTGCCACTTTTACGATATCATTTCACCTCTCCTCCAGTTTCATACCATCATGCCATCGTTTCACATCTTTCACGCTCTCGTTCCTTTTTTTCTGCCATCTTTATTCTATCGTTCTACTTTGCCTATCACATTATCGTTCCAGCTTCCTGTCTCTCCTTAACTCTATCATTTTATTCTTACTCTCTTTCACGCCGTAGTTCTTCCTTCTACTTTCACGTTATGGTTCTTCTTTCTCCTACCTTTGTACTATCGTTCTACTTTGCCTCTCACATTATCGTTCCAGCTTCCTGTCTCTCCTTTACACTATCATTTTATTTTCTCTCGTTCACACCATCGTTCTCTCTTCCTTCTACTTTCACACTATCGTTCTTCTTTTCTCCCACTTTTATTCTATCGTTCTACTTTGCCTCTCTTGCACACCATCGTCCTTTCACTTGTATTCTATCGTTCTACTTTGCCTCTCTTGCACACCATCGTTATTTCACTTTTATTCTATCGTTCAACCCTTTTCTCCTTCTCACGATCGTCCTATCCTTCTTCCACTTTCACACTATCCTTCTATCTTCCTTCTACTTTCACACTATCGTTCTTCTCCCACTTTTATTCTATCGTTCTACTTTGCCTCTCTTGCACACCACCGTTCTTTCACTTTCATTCTATCGTTCAACCCTTTCCTCCCTCTCACGATCGTCCTATCCTTCTTCCACTTCCACACTATCCGTCCATCCTCCTTCTGCTTTCACACTATCGTTCCATCCTTCTCTTCCCCGCGGCCGATGGGATTACTTTTCGCGGCTCCCTGAAATGGAAGGCTTCCCCGAGTCTGCTTTGTACGCGATACGTATCGCGTTTACAGGGATTGATTGCTGGCGGGGTTCGTTCGTTCGTACGTACCTACGTACGTCGCCGGAGCGTGGGTGGTTTCTTTTTACCCGGTCCTTTTGTTCGATGTTTCGGTGTTTTATGGGTTGGCTTTGCGGCGGTGCGGCGTCGCGCGCGGTTCTTGGATTTCGTGTTCGGGAAACCGGACCGCGCGGGATAAGCCAATTTTGGACAATGGAGCCGTTGAACGTTTCCGGTGGTAGGAGTTTTTCGCGTTAGTTTACGGATTTTGTTCGACGAAAATTTGATCGACGCGCAATCCTTGTGTTGGATTTCTTGAACCGTGAATTTGTAGAAAATCCTGTTGTCTTCAGAGTGAAATAATCTAATTATAATAAATTAATCGGTTTCAGTTTGAAGTTTAACCGTTTCATTTAATAATAAAGTGAAGCGTCCTTGAATCTCAGATAATTCTCAGAATATTAACCCTAAGTATTTAATAAATTTCATAGTAAAACTATAAAATTTGATATTCAATATTATACCTTACATAAATCATCAATTTAAAAAATATTTCAATAAAATAGCTTTGTCCCCTAATGTTCGTATAATTCCTCTTCGAATTATCTTCACAAAACATCATCTGTATCTCATCAGAAAATGTTCAAATATTTCCAGTGAAAAACTTCCGAGTGCAAAGAGTTAAGATCGTTAAACGACAATGGAAGTAATGGAAACTCTTCGTATCTAATTCAATAGAAACTTAACATATTTAATTACTAGTCCTACCAATTCGCATTTAATCTAATAATTTCATTAACCCACAGCAATCGAACACTTTTCTGCTCCGAATTCCCAGCGTCCCGATCGCCTTCCCTATTCCGCAAGCGTGTAAATCACGGAGAGACGTATTTCCTGCGGTAACAGGTTCCGTTATATCTAAGATAGAACGGTGATTCGATAAAATATTACAAAACCTTACAGCACATTGGGCAGCGACTGTTCGCGTCCGGTGTAAATGCACAAATATCCGGAACCCGGTGATAAGCCGGTCCATTGTGAAACTCTCGGCTCACGGATACTAATGCGATGCCGATTAACGCATTCTCCGGCGAGAGCCGATAAACCACGATGAACAGATAAGCATTCCTCCTTTGTGCCCCGATAAATTACGGCCGCCCGTTAAGTGGGGGACTAATGAGAATTCAAAATATCCCGGCCGCGCGAAAGAACGAACGGCCGAAACCTTCGGGCGTTTATAGGGATCGGTTTCACTTCTGTTAAGGTTCCGACCCTGCAACTTCGATGGGACCAGGTGAAAGGACTCGCGTGTCAGCGCGCGAGACGCGAAACAGCATAAAAAAAATTAACTCGAACACCGTACTTTCACGTTCCCAAAAGATTGCATAATGCGGTGCGCCAATTAACTTTTGCCGATTCGACCTTCGAATTTAACTCTGACTCGAACCTTTGAACGTTTCTGACTCGAACGTTTTTCAGTAGAAGCATTCATCGATGTTTAACGAAATACGGATGATACTTTAACGTATAGATGTTGATTTCGATATATAATATTGTGTGAATGGACGTATTTGAATGAGTGTGCGATAGATGAATGACGCGACTGCGTGTGAGCGTTTTGAATGAATCAAAGCATTGGAATATTTTGGATTATATTGATTTTCTCTGTATGTAATAATGTTCGTTTGTTTTATGAATCTGGAATATTGCAAATATATGTGAAGTTAATGTATTGAAAGAATGTTCTAGAAAGTGTATGAGTGAGACGAGAACATCTGTGTATAAGTAGTGTGTGCGCTTGATTTGGTTATTGTTTTATTGTGAGTCAAGAAATAATTATACTGTTTCAAATAAAATTCTCTTTCTCCTACAATATTTAACAGATTTAATGTGTAGATTTATAAATGGTAGTTGAAGAATTACAGAGAAATCGCATTAACTTCATTTCATTGTACATTAAGGAACTACTTGAATTCATTATTTCACATACCGGTGCACTGTAAGAAGATTAATATTAATCTCAACATGAATCAAGGGCGAAGGGTTGAAAAATTCTGAAACACATGGAACTCGAGCATATTACTCCCAGTTACAGGAAAGATTACAAGCGGAAATTACGAATGCCGGCAAATTCTCAGGATTAATCTTCCCAAGTACGAATTTGTTAAAAATACACGTAGGTAATTTGAATTTCTAGTTAACTACATATTACGCTTACGCGAGGCCGGGTAATAAAACAAAAATATTGTCCGCATGCGTGACCGGCGAGCTTTAATATTAACTTAAAATTAAATGTACGTTTCGGTAACCTCGCCGGGGCGGAATCTTAATTGAATTTTTAAGCGCGGCGAAGAATTTAAATGAAGAATTTAATTTTCAATTATGACCGCCGTTCGACGTTGACACGCTAACAAGTCGATCGACATTCCTTTTTTTTCCCCCCCCGGATAAGGGAAGATCGTTATAAAGATCGCTAACGACGATCGCTCGAAGATCGACGCGCGAGATTTCCAGTCATTGACACGGGAGGGGGGACTCGTCACGCGAGTTTTTGCGCAACATGACGACGTAACCCAACGTAACGCGGCGCGTTCGATACGGTGCATATATACACGCGCGTGAAATCGTGCCGCGAATCGAGAACGCCCCTTTTGCGGTTCTGTCGATGGGAACCTTGAATTTCCCTTGAAAACGTCTCCCAGGCCGGCGATGATAAATCGAAGTGTCAACGGTTTTAATTAATAGAAATAACTATCAATTGAATGAAATTAAATAAACTCGAATTGGACAGAGTCACGTGAAACTGAAATTAACTAGATCTAAATTAAAATGGCACTTATCTCCTCTTACAAAAGGAGGACAATTTTGATACTTGGAATGTTGGTACTTTTGAAAATGACATTTCTACTGACATTTCGTTACGCGTTCATTTTCGACGGAACTCTTGGCCAACCGCAGCCAAGAAACTTTTCAAGCTTAACAACACCCTACCAGATCCCTTCGAGAATTTCCTCTGTTGCACGAATTTGCACGCGGAGCTAATTTTGCAATTAGCAGAACAACTTGCGAACAACCGTATCGGACGTGTGTATAAGTGCATACAACGCGAGCCGACTGACTGCGTCGCCGGTTCAGCCGACTAGTTTTGTAAGTTGTTATCTTAAAGAACTTTGTTGCGAACTGAGCGTGTAAGTGGGTGCCATTTTCTTGGCATTCAGAAACCTGTTCAGTCCTTGCGAATTCGTGCGTCGTGTGAATGTCTCTTTCTGCACTCGCTTTTGTTGACCACTGGGTGATTCTCACGAATAGCAATAATTAAATACCTTCGATATCCAATGGCTTTATGTATCCTGTAATCTATTTTGTCAAGTTCGCTTGAAAATGTGGCATTTAAACCAATAAACGCTTCGGGAAATTAACCCGTTGCACTCAGAAGTTTTTCAAAGGGTTAGAACATTCGGCAGCCGCGGCGCGTCCGCCATTTTCCCGGCGGAGAATGCGTCCGCAGGCTTAAGTGAACCGGATCAAGTGTTTTCCAGGAACACCTAGTGGAAACGAGCGGCGGGAGCCCGAGGAACGTGCGAGGCGTCGCGATCAAAAAGGAAGCGTCCTTTATTCCCGGGGGTTGCGGAGAAAGGCAGGCTCCGGGGTGAAATATACAGTCCGCCGCGTATCTTCTCTCCGCGCGTCGTCGCCATCGCCGCGGACAAAGAGCCCGGCCACTCCAGGCTATTTGCTCGACGCGATATTTGTAAGCTGACCGACGCTCGCTCGCGATCCGACAATGAGAACGAACGATCAACCGCGGTCGCTCCAATTTTATTTTCCAATCGTGCCGAGATTGACTTCCTTGAAGCTGTGCCGCGTTAACCCGTCGCACCGATACTCGGCTGGGCGAAAGTCGGGCTGTAGGATATTTTTGTTTGCTTCGAAATCGCCGCCTCCATTGTGACATTTCTGGCAGGAAGTTGCGACGAGCGAGACTCGTCGGACAGAGGGTTAATAAGTAGAGGATCAATGATCGAAGAAAATGAGAAATTGTGAAGATTTTGTTAAATAAGGTAGACTTCTGATGCGAATAGCAGCTAAGAGAAGATAGACTTTTTGCATCGATTACATCGACTTTTGAAAATTTCGCTACGGAAACTCCAAGAGCGCATCTGTTCAGATTTTAATTAATTTACAATTGAATTTGCGTAGCTAAATGAATTTCTTTAATAATTTCTCAGAGAAACATTTGTTACCTTTCTAATAATTGCAAAAAGAAGACATCGGGCACGGGTCATTCGACCCCTCTGGTAGTTTTAGTGTTAATTAACGAATATGACGGAAATATCATGACGTACCAAATATTGCGAATTTATCAAGTAATTAAGAAACTTCAAGTAGACTGTATGAACTCCAGAGAGGCGATGTTCGCAGCAAAGACGAAACGAATTTCAAATATATCAAATTAACTTCGAACGGAATTAATTATCCGTAGCTAAATTCTCTTTTTTTGGAGATACTTCAAGGATCTGCCAGCGTGTTCACAAAGGGAACATCCGATACTGGCAGAGCATGTCGCGGAGGAAACGGTGGAAAGAGGGAAAACTCGTCGAGTGTTCCTCGAGCGATTGTAGTAATGGATACCCCGAAATTAATGGCTCGATTCGCCGACCAAAATTATCCCCGCAATAAACGTCCGGGCCCGTGTCTCGTGCCTGCACACGGAATCTCGCGAGACGCGGCACTCGTGCGCATCATTTTACCGCGGGAAAATGGAACGGCAAAATGGCGACGGATCGAGGATCCGCTCGCTCGCCCGGCGAGGCGTTAATTGAACGGAGGAATTATAATTTCGTGTAAGTACGCGTTTCGGCGGTTTTCTATCCAGCTGAAGCCTCCGTTTTTCGGGTTTGAATGTACCTTTCGAGCGGGTAAATTGTTCCGCCGGCTGAGGATCGATCCGGCGTTCGATTCGAATTTAGCGAAACGCGAGAGAGCTTTCGTTGTTCCCAGAAAAGTGAAGTGTAAAAGCATTGTTCTAGATTTTTCGACTTCTAGGTACAGTTGTTGACTACAGTAATATATTTTCCTACATTCCTTTCTAAATATTGTACAGTTATAGCGTAATATTTTCTAATCAACTCAATGATTCCTACCTAATCACAAAATCCCTATATTCACTACTACTACCACTACCTCTTCCTAGTACATCTACCATTAATTACTTTCAAACAGTATCACCTACTAATCAAAAGCTTCTCAATCATTCCATCACAAAACCGTTCCCAACGCGGCTGAGCTAAATACTTCAATTCAATTATCGAAACCACTCACGAAATCCCGAGCGCAAACTCCGCCTCGCTCCAACTGTCCCGAACGCAATCCGAAAAAGGCGTTTGATTAGCGGCGAGCGTTCCTGAAAACGAGGGGATTCATTACATAAAACGCACCCCTTAAAAGGACGTGCGGACGGACACGAGGAGAAGGAAGTCGGATAAAGCGAGAGAGACGCGAAGGGGCCGCGATCGCGCGCGTTACATAAGTCGGACGAAATGGTACGTGGAAGTTGAAACGTCGCTGCCCGACTTTATGTGTATCGCGCGAGGAGAGGAATTCCTGGTGGTGCATTTATCGTCCGCCAATCACCGCGTCGCGATCGCAGCCCACAGACAGCGTCCATTATGCTCGGGAGCCGGTCTCTCTCGCATAGCCCGCGATAAATTATCCGTTCAGCTATGCCCGCCGCCGAATGACAAATCGTCGACAGGTGGCTCCACGGAATCGTCTTCCCCGACGGCGACGACCGAATCCTCTCTGATTGCCTGCGACCGACCCGGTCGCCGATTGTTCTACGTCCCATCCCTCGTTAACACTGCGACAAAAGATCTCCCCCTCTCCGTCCCCGTTCGCCTGTGCGACGACAATAATAATAACAACGACGTTGTTTATTGCTCCCTGTATGCTCGACAAAAAGCGAGCGCGCAATTTTCGAATTAATTACGGGGGTGGTTAAATGATGCGGAAACTGACGGACCGCTCGGCATGATGTGTTATGCCGTTAACGACGTTTCAACGGCCTCTGAGAATTAAATATTGTACAGCGGTTTTCACCGAGACAATCGCGGAGATTGATGGAAACGCGTAATTGAGATTGGTTATTCGGTTTTTCTGTTTGTCGTTTGAGTTTTGTGTACTTGGGGGTTGGAAAGTGGAAGGTATTAGGGGCTAGATTTATTTTTACCAGTAGAAATTTCGTTATTTGAGGTATACAGGTTTTGTGACTTGAACCTAGATTCGATGTGCAGTAAGACTCGGAAGCGAAGAGTCCTCTTAAAAAGTTATTGACAATAACGTTTCACGGTATAACTCACTCGAATATGTTAACAAAATTCTCATTGAGGCCTAAATCAAAGAGGACATTTCTAGTGAATACCCTCCGCTTAATATTCCTGCAATACTCTAGTAATGAATTGCCCAACGGATAATACCAAGGTGTCTGAGCTAAGTCCATTGATCCCAGCAGACAACAAACGATATGTCTTTGGCGAACGGTGCAGTTGGCAGAACTGTCTACCGAACTATAGCTAATCAAATGTGTAAACGAACTTTGTCATCCGATCGTCGCCGACGATCGAGCTCTTTCCTGGGGACAAATAAGATCAAAATCTGAGTCGCTCGGAAGCCAATGCGGTTAAAATCCGGAGAAACGTCTGTTATCTTTTTAATAATTGCAAAAAGAAATTAGGAATGGCAACTTTGACCTGTCTGGTTTTAGTGTTAATCGATTTGCTCGTTGAGAGGCTGACATGGCGACGACACGGAAAATTTCGCGAGCCATCCGTCATCTTTCACTTTCCGCGCGAACTTTCAACTTCGAGGCGAACTTCTCCGAATAGCCGAGTCTCGGAGAATTGTCTGGAAAATTTTACTTGGATAATGTTTACGGATGCACTGAGTATCACCGCGATAATTTATGAACAGGTCGATTACGTGTAAGTGCTCGTTACGTAAGATAAATTTCAAGCGCGCGCATGCTCACGCTAGGAAATGAAAGTTAAGAAGATCGGAGATCGTATCGATGATCTTTTAGATAGTCGTTGAGTTGAGGTGTTTGGATGGATCGTTGACGGATTGTTGAATGGTAAATTTGAGTTCGCTAGATGATTCGTTGAATACCAGACTTAACTCTGTTGGTTAAGAATTAATAAATAAATTTGTCGAATAGTAAACTCGAATATTGAATCCCTTCAAACTTGTAATATTTATAAACGTAGGTTTATTAATATTATCAGCTCGCATTTCTATTTTGTTATATGACGGATTCCAAGATTGCTTTGCTCGAATAGATAATTTTCTCGGACCGATTAATAAAACTATTATTCGCGAGGTTTGCGCGGAATGGTAGAAATTACGAAATAAGAATGCACAATGAGCGAACAAGCGATTAAACAAATCCGAGGGAATCACTTGCGCAATCGAAACGCCGAAAACGTCGCGAGCGAGACGCCGCGTCCGCGCGGCATCGGTTTTTAATGAGTTAATTACACCGTGAACGCGCGAAGAAAATCGGACGAGGTATACGTGTATCGATTACCGGTGCGCGCCGTGTAATCGTTGCACGATAAATCCGTGGAACACTTGTTATTATTTAACGCTGTTTGCCGTTCGAATTTTAATGCATGATTAATGGCCCGGCAAATGGGGCGCGCGAATGTAAACGCGGGATTCATTAAGGAAACAATTTTTCGTGTTTGCACGGGACCTAATTGCGATGCAAAATTAAGCGGGCTCAACGAGCCCTAACGCGGCTGTCTCGCCCTTAAGCCTTGTTTCTATGCATACGAAGGGCGAGCCGGGCATTATTCAAGAGAACAAACAACGCCCGGAGACTCGCGGACTCGGTTCTGCGGGGAAAAAAGGTGCCGTGGCTAAACGTCCGCCGAGTAGTGTCTCTGTAACTGAGACTTCTTTGAATAGTACGGAACTTACAAAAACAGCGAGCCAGTAAAAAGTCAGAAGAAATATTGGATCCAGCTGCTCGACGGTCAGCGCCGTGTTTACATAGAAAACAATGAATACGATTTTTCAACGATTCGATCGTGTTCGAATAGGGAATAAACTGAAAATTCATTGAACCGCGAAACGGTCGACGATGCTGGTACCCGAACAATTGACATCGAAACAATGGAATTTCGCGTCGATCGCGAAAGAAATTGTACAAGTCCGACGGTGGGACCTTGATCGATAAGCTCTCCTCATTTCGGTGAACGAAACACGAGCCTAAAGGTTATGGATTACCGGTGCGCTCTGTACGCGCTAGAGGTGCTATGAAAAATTAGGGTATATTTTAGGGTGAGACCTATCACCGGCTGACAGCGCAACTGTTTTCAATGAACGATGAGCGGCATTACGGACGTCGACGCGGGCGTTCATTCTGATCTTAAAATCGCGTGGGTGAAAGCCGGTTCCCTTGCACCGCGCTAGAATGGGAACGGGGAAACGGCAATTAGGGTAAAATGCCAAAAACGTCGGGGCAACGGGGGTGTCATCCATCAGCGCGCGCGCTGAATTATTGGTAGGTATCGCGCACCGCCGAATACGTGATTAGGTGGGACTGATTATAAATCATCCCGTGAATCATTTATATCTTTCCCGCGTAATTGTACTAAATATATAATTGTGGCGGGCCACAGGCTAGAGTTCCGGGCGAATCTGTCTGACAACTGAGAGGCCGGTTGGAGGAGGCTAGATCGGTTTATTCTCAGGTGGAGATCATTTTTCAACAAACTTGATCGTCATTTCTGAATGATAATGATAATTGTCTTCGTAATAGAGCGCAGTTAGGAAGACTCTGAACGGTTATGGAAGTTCAGTGGATCTAGAGACGGTTGAAGGAGGCTAAATCGGTTTATTCTCAGGTGGAGATCATTTTTCAACAAACTCGATAGTCATTTCTGAATGATGATAATAATTGTCTTTGTAATAGAGCGGAGTTAGGAAGACTGAACGGTTATGGAAGTTCTTCAGTGGATCTAGAGACCCTTAGAGACTTCGTAGATTTTCCAGAAAATTTTGAAAGACTCTTGGACTCTTTTAAAGAATTCTTTCGAAAGATTTTAGAGGATATTTCTGAGCTCTAGAGTCCTTCGAGGAACTTAGATGAGAATTTAAAGGTTCTGTGTGATCTTGAGAGAAATTGGATGGATACTCAGGACTTCCGCAGTCTTTCAATGATCCTCAGCGGCCCTGGAGACCCTTTGAAGCCTAAGAATGGACTCTCGCGTGCTCTAGAGTCCCCTAAAATACTTAGATGCATTCTTAGGGACTCTAGAAGTTCATCAATCAGATTAGATGGACTCTCAGGAACTCCGAGGGTTCTTTCGCAAATAGCTCCCTGAAGAACTCGGAAAATCGTTTAATTAACTTCATCAGACTCTCGAGGATCCTTGGAGTCCTATAAAGGATCCTGAAGTGTTCTCAGCAGCGTAAAGAAGTCTTCCAGAGATCCCAAAAATCTTGTTCTCAGATTGCTTCGAAGGATCTCCAAGGGATCCTTGAACTTCTGGCCAGCTTTGAACGACCGGGAGGATATTTCGAAGCTCTCCCGATACCCTAAGACACTTCGTGGCCTGCCGTGATCGTTCGGAAATCCCGGATACACCGTCGACCTCTTCGGATTCATTAATCTTGGAACGCGCGGCGCGAGGAGAACACGCATAAACAGATCGGAATTTAAATATCGCGGAGGTGCATTGAATTCGATCATTTTTCACGTTCGCGCGGATCACGGCGCGGAGCCTGAAAGACGATCGAGGAAATTTACGAGGTCGCGGAAGATGAATGAACTGCGCGCCGATGATTTCTTTGATGTGTCGCCCGGTTCGTTTTGCTCGCGCGGTCTGCTTACACGACGCGGCGAGACGCGAAGTTCCAGCGGGTAAAAGTTTCCAACGTAAAAATAACGCGGCCATGCTGCAGCCAGATGCTCCCGTATCATGACCTACCCTCAGCCGTTCATACGCTGCTCTTCCTCATTCGTCGGCTAGCTTTGCATCCGCGTATTCTACTTTCCGAGCTTCCGACGCGCCGATCGCTGCGTCAAGTCGATCTAGACATTCCATCGTATTTTTAGAGAATGCAGAAACCGTGCGAACGAAGCGATTTTGATTGTTTTAATAGATTGTTAATCAATGGAGGGATTTTGACAGGTCTTTTGACGAGTTTCAGAAGTCGTTCGACTTCTTAATTTTCTTTCTTTTTCTCTTATTTTCTTGATAACCAGATTAAAATAATCATCGATGTTGTATTGTTGATATTACTGTTTAAAATATCTGCTTTATGAGAGCTTCGTTAAAAATATGTAATCATTGATAATAGAGAGATAATATTCAGCTTTGGATAAAGGTAATATTTGATTTTAATTTTTCTTAAGTCGAAAGAATCGGATATTTATATCGACGATATTCTGCTTGAGATTTTTATCGGAAATACAAAGCAAAGGATTAACCGCGCTTTAAAGATCGATGTTAATTTTCAGGCAAACTCGATAGAACGAATAGATTAGAGAAGCATAAGATTCTGAATTACCTAACGATAATTTTCTGTAAAATACGATTTTCAATATTCTAAGCACCCGACCCGCCGTCCGGATCGATTAATCCTGCTGTTTCAATTAATCGGATTGGATCGGAGCGCAGGTCCCGGGATCGTTAGAATTTTTAATTAAAATCGGGGCGGCTAGGGACACCCGGAACCGACCTTACATTATAACAGCCGATTGTTCATCCCCGGTCGCGTGAAAGGGGAACGAAAACGAAGGGAAATGGAAGTCGTAGTTAAAAATAACAAAGACCCTTTAAATCAAATGCACGGCGCATGTGGAGCACGACCTGCTCTAAATCGCGAAGATAAATATTATCGAACGGCGCCTCGATTCGATCGCGATGATACTTTTCAGGTGTCAGTTCGAATCTCGTTCCTGAATTTCGAACTGCAAACCGCGTAAAATTTCGAAACGCTCGAATTCTGAAGAGTTGATTTCGTTTTATAAGAAGAATGGCTATATTGTTTATTTTAAGAACTGAATTAATATTTCTACGCAGATCTGTAATGACCATAAGAAAATCTAAAGGAAAAGGTGACTGTAATGATTATAAAGTTTAGTTTTAAATATAAACACGACGAGTTTCGAGTCGCGGAAATTTCGAATTCTCGAGATTCGAAAGTTTCTTGTGTTTCTTTAATCCCCGACACTTTTCTTGTTTATCCCTCTCTGAATCCCGAATTTATCGGAATTCAAAGTCAACAATATTTCCCTTGTCGCTCGCGAAGATCCTATAATATTAAACCTCGGCTAAGCTGGCAGGAGGATGATCCTCTTGGAAGTATTTTCGAGGAGAGGCAAAAAGAATCCCGGGAAATACCGAAAAAGGGGACGCTCGCGAGTTGCTTTCAGCAGTTTTGGAAAAACGACGTCGACACTGGCGTCGCCACTTCAGAGGATCTCCTGACGCTCCGAAGGGATCCAAAGCGGAGCAGAAATTTCGAGGATCAGCTCTCTATGTTCGGGGTGTCCTGTTTCGTTCCACTTGTCACCGGTTAGGAAGAGGGACACTTTGAACATCGTTCTCGGTAAGTTGAAGACGATCTTCAAGAAACTGAGGAAATTATCATCGTTGGGGCTGACGTTGAATAAAGTTTCGCTTCTCTCGTTAATGGTCTCAATTCGACGTGCAGCGAGTTATGTTGACCTACTGAAGATCTGCTGCTCCAAATCTTCATTAGTATCATTAATATAACACAACCTACTATAAACTACGGCATTTAAACTAGTTATTCAATAAACATAAACATTATTCAATCCTTCAGAATCAAACCGAAATATTATTTCCACATTCCTAGCATTCAGCGTCTAAGCTAAACGTAGGCCTCTAGAATTCGCTTCCATCTCCCAAACCGCTGACAATAAAACGCTACCACAAAGTACAATTGCAAAAGACTTCACCAGAAATCGAACGAGCCGCGGAAAAAGCCCTGCGACCGAATAGAACCATCGATACCAACACAACAACCCCAAAGAACTACCCCGCAGCGCCGAACTCTGAAGGCCAAACAAATCGAGTCCCGGTAAAAACGCATAGCAAACGAGATCAAAAGCGCGTTGCCGCAGCACGGCACGTTTTCGAGGAGCATGTGCGACCATTCTGCGGTCGGGGATTCAATGTTCTGCAATGCAGCACGGGAACAGGAGGCGAACGCGCGCGAGCTTAGCCTGCCGTTTATCCGCGCGGCCGCGACCGCCATTTTTCATCGTCCCGTTAGGCGGCCGCGTCGGCCAGATTTCGTGAAATCCCGCAACGGACGCATAATGATAGCCTTGCGGCGGCAACGACGAGTTTCGCGGTGAAAAATCTGATTCCTTACGGCCGGCTTCCTTCGATCTAAATAACGCCGGCGACGGCGGCGGCGGCGGCGGCAGTCGACGGAAAATTGTTGGCTCGTTCCGACCCCCGCCCCCCGCGCGCCGCCAACGCCATGGAAATGCATCGGGAACTTAACAATGCGGCCGTTCGCGAACGATTTCAGGCAATCTTTCCCCTTATACCGCGGGATTTTAAAATTCTCCATTAAGTGGCGTGGCCCCCCGCGGTTTACCATTATCGGTGTTTCGCTTCGCGAAGTCGTTTCTGCGGTAATGGAGCTAGAGGCAATGGAAAATTCTGCGGGGATTTCGATGGTGCGCGGTGACTTTCTTTTTTCGCCGATCGGGGGAACGTTTTTTGCCATAGTTCCCGGGGATCTTGAGTTTTGTGTTTGGTTTCTCTTTCGAATGGTAATGCGGTGCGTACTGCGGGGATATATGGAGCCTTCTCGAATGAATCGCGACAGTTGGATAATAATGAATATTAGTAGCTTGGCAGTTGGAATTTTAGTTTCTTTGGAAATAAATCTATAGCTTGTTGAGAAAATATTAAATCACTTCAATATTAAATTACGGTATTAGAAAAATACCGCGCTGTATCTAATATTTAATTGGGTACCTAATTATTAGTAAATCCGATAGTGCACTAGCTTAATTTCCATCTAACAGCTTCAAAGATCTAAGGAAAATCTACAGACAGTACTTCCAAACAGATACCACACTGCCAATTCAATCCTCTCTGAAAAATCCGACAATCGAATCTCTCGATCCCACTTCGCATCTCCAAATCATCTCCAATTATCTCATTAAAACACAGTAGAAGTCGTTCCAGCGCCTCACTCGAATTACTCAGAACACAGTGTACCTCTCCAAACCGGCAGCTTCCCTCCCCAAACTCGAATCGCCGTGCTCAAACAACTCCCTCTGATAGAATACTAAATGCGGCGTATTCTAAGAAGCTCGCCGACAAAATGGCGGGACGCGTCGAAACGATCAACTCCTCCGAGCTCCCTCGGAGACACTCGGCTCCCCGGGAGCCGTCGCTCGCACTTCCACGGCAGAACCGGCCGAGAGGTGACAACTGAAAAGAGTCAAACTCTCGCCCCCGGTTCAGGGACTTGTCTACCTTTCCGCTTTCCCGCTTAAGACACGCTCCCCGTCGTTTCCCCCGTAGACTCGTAGAAATAACGGAGCTGACGCCGCGAAATTCGGGACGTTCGTCGAACAATGTTCGATGAAATGGGAATTCGCGTCCTCCGCGTTCCCCGCTTCGCCCGGCCCCTTGCCCCGGTGTTTCGGAGGATCTCCGTCGAACATTGAATGAAAATAGCGGGCGAAAAGCGGGCCAACGGACGAGCAGGAGATCGAATGCACCTCGTGTACGCTTGATGAAAGAATCGTACTGCGAGCCGAGAGATGTGCCGAGGATTTCGACTTGGGCAACGTTGGCCTTCGATCGGAAGTGAGAAGTTGGGTTCTTAACGCTGGAACCATCGGATAGATCAAAGTGGAACACTTTCGATTCGCTCCTTTACGATCGTGGAAAAGCGTGCAGATACTTTGGGGAATTATTGAAGGAGATTCGGTGATGCCTGAAGCGAGATAGAAGTCGATTGGAATCTTAGGATATGTCGATTTATAGTTTCTGAAGAGGAATTTGGGAAAGTGTTTGGTAGTTTTAGTGTAATAATTGGTTTTTAAGTATTGTGTTGGTGAAATTAGTCTGATCTACCCAATCTCTTAGAACAAAGACTCGATTGATAGTTATTTCTTCGTTTATTAAATAAGTATCCATTGTAGATCTCAATAAGAAATCTAAGAACGAAAAGAAGTGGATATAAAGAAATATTTAAATATGGAACTCTCCTTCCCTCGTCCATCCTAATTTCCAAGCCACCCTCTACAGGCACCGCGATGTAACATATGCAAGAAAAACAGGAGAAATCTGGGAACTCGAAACTCGCGAATCCGAGTAATCCAAAAGCCGTAACGTCTGGACCGTCACACACGAGGCCGTTCCAAGAATCGCCGGGACAGCTGTTCTACCGAGGTCCAAGAGAGAGTATCGCGATCGTTGACCGTGCCGAATAAGACCTGATTCACATTAGCGGCGAACGGCGCGGTTAGATCAGATCGAATCCTAAACGGTCTTGATCGTTGCCGACGTAACAATACGTGATTCAATGGAAACGTTCACTTTTAGCGGTACAGTGACCAAACGAAATTTGTCGATCGTCGAGTCAACGTGCTACCGATCGAAGACCACGGTACACTCAGCTTTGTCCTGATCAACTTTGAAAGATTAACGATTAAAAAGCATCCCGAATAATCAGAAACTAATATAATTTCCTCGACACAACATTCTAATTAAAAGATACTGTTCCTTTCCCGAAGCAACAAAAATGACAGATGAACCCAAGTCTTTCACGCAAGATTTCTACATAACAAGATCACCTGAACTCTAAGAAACAAATTTCTCCGCTAATCCGCTTTGTAGTGAACCATGTTACTTATTTCCTAAGTTTGAAGCCGATATCTATTCTTCCACAGACACGATGGACGTTTTTTACGCGAGTCGGATCAGTTACGCGAATACAGGATTGGCTATATATCAGCGCGTTTCCATTGTTTCCGACGTTGCAAGTGAAAGCCTCGGCATAATCCTTGATCGCGATTGAAACTGATGCAACAGTACGATCAGCCGTCAGTGTGAATCGAGCTTAACCCTCCGAAGCGGCGGGTTCCGCCGCTTTTCTCGCGTCTTCTCTCGCCCTGTATTTTCATGCGTGACCGGGCTAACGCTCGGTCGCGGTCCTGTTCGCGGGAGGGCATTTGCAATTGGCAAGGGAGACAAATGCGGCGGGGCAGAAATTGGCCGTGGCATGTCGGAGGAGCCGGACACGAGAAGAAGAGGCAGAGAAAGAGGCAGAGAGGGAAAGACAAGCGGGAGGACAAGCGACGACTGTAGAGCACGTCTGTGGCAGACTACCAAGTTATTCGCATAACCGTCCTCCTACCGTTGGCCTCTTTCCTGTCTCTCTCCTGCTGTTTGGTTCTACACGCCTTCTGGTAGAACCGAAGTCGGCCCAGTGTTCCTTGGGAAATAGATTCGAGAGCGGAAACGTTAGAGAGGAGAAGGGAGCGGAACGGAGAAGATTGACTGAGTGTGAATGAGTGAGCGAATCAGAGAAACATCGAGAAAACAGGGGAAATGAGAACGACTGAAAGATGGAGTGATTTAGTGAGATAGAGATTGATAGGCAGATAGATAGGTAGACAGAGACGAAGAGAGAAAAGAGGGAAAAGTGGAATTCGAGGTGGAAAGAGAGAGAAAGAGAAAAGATGGAGAATAATTAAATGAGTGAATCAGATAGAATTGATGAGTGAACGAAATGGTAGGTAGATGGGTAAATAGACAAGGGAAGAAATTAGATCGAGATAAAGATGAAGACACGGATAAAGAGAGAGGAGAATAAAAGAGTAATTAAATAAAGAGACACGCGAGGATCACAGGACTAGCCAGGATTGCGGATGTTTCGGCGTCCCGACGCTTTCACCGGTTAATATTTGGACGCCGATCTACGGCGCAGCTTTGATGTTCCTGCCGAGTAAGGGAGCTTTCCGAAGCATCCACGGAGACTATGGACCCGGTACACCCGGTCATAATTAAGACCAAGATCGCGGTTTATTAAATTTCTTCTTTACGACTTTTCGAGCTACCAGCTCCTCGTGTAATCACCGGTACGTTAAGAATTGTTATTGGAATACCTACTTTTACGCTCCATCCTCCCGCCATTGTTCAGTTCTCCTCGCGGAAAAGAAAAGCGTTCTTTGATCTTTTCATTTTTAAGATCTCTAAGACGTTTTTAATCTGTTAATATTTAAGACGCCCTGAGACATTTTTCTCGTCGAAATACAAGATTAAAGCTTCACTCTAACGATCATGCTGCAGAGAATAGTCACGAAAATGTTATTACATCCGTTTAAAACGCTAACTTGAGACGTTTCATAATTGAATATCCACTCGTCTAAAGAACCTCGAAGCGGCGGGATTCTGAAAAATCCGGGTCAAAACAGACCCAGACACGCAACCGCGAATCCTCTCGACTAAAGCCTCGATTCTCGAACATCCTCGACCCGAATCAACATCATGCCTCTCTAAAAACCTTCACCGAGCCCCGTCAAGCATCGAATCACCGTTCGAACGGCGGATAGATGGCCGGTGAATCCCGAGTCCACAAAACCAAGAGCCACGCATTAGCATCCGGACGACAAGATAAATCGAGGGAACCGCGGCGAATACATCAGGCTGTCACCGGCCGTCCCGAATCCGCATCCGAAGTCCCGCATCCGAAGCGTCCACCGAAATATCCGGCAACCGAGGAGGAAGCCTACGCTCGTTGTCATTGAGACATTGTCTCGCGGCCGTGACGCATTCCGTCGCTGCTGACGGATCGGGGAACGCTAAACGAGGGAAGACGGAAAATCCGTCCTTTTCCCGTTTTATCGGCAGTTCTCTGTCGTAAGCGATTTAACGCGATGATCGTCGAGCTAGTCGTGCGAGGGTGATGATAATTTTTGTTGTCGTTAATTTGAGAGTTGAACGGTTGATGACTGGTCCTGTGATATTAATGCTCGGCGTGTCCGTTGCGACGTGTATCTTATTTTAGTTTTCTCGCGGAAAGAAGACTGTGGGTGAGGGTAATAGATGCGTTATAAACGTTGAAACTGTAGGTTTGATGAATGATTAACTCGATGAATTGTAGATCTGACGAATGATTCAATCGATGAGTTCTAGGTTTGATGAATGATTCAATCGATGAATTTTAGATTTGATGAATGATTAAATCGATGAATTCTAGATTTATTGAATTGTAATTTTGATGAATTATTAGTTCGATGAATTCCAAATTTAATAATTTCCAAATTTGATAAATCGCAATCTAGATGAATTAAGATATTGGTAAGTTAGAAATTTAATAAATTAGAAATTCGATGAATACTATATTTGGTGAATTGTAATTCTGATGAATTATTAGCTCGATGAATTCCAAATTTAAGTTTCCAAATTTGATAAGCCGCAATCTCGATAAATTAAGAAATTGATAAATTGGAAATCCGATATGTCAGCAGTCGACGAAATAAAAATTAATAAATCACAAAGCAGAAACCAACTTACACCTAAACCATCGCCAGAAGTTACATGCAAATTTGTCACGAGGTCGATCCGTTGAAAGCGCAATCGCCACGGAAAACCTCAACAGTTGATTATCCGCGTCATAAAATACGAATCCCCGATCCCATAAATATTTAACGAGCGCAGTTTCAACAAGTCCGCGTGCCGCGTGAAAAATGAAGATTGCTAGACGAAGGTGCCACGTCCGCGGGTTGCCGTCGGGAACTGGGACGCGAGGGCTAATTCAATACGCATCTGTCGCGTTCCAACGGCTCGCGGAGAACTTTCTCGCCCTCGAACCGCAGCGTGAACACCCCCGGGAAGCCGTGCCGGCAAATTTATCGGGAGCCGCCGGCCGGTGAACAACCGCGGACGAAAGTTCCATCGGATCGGCGACAACCAGCTCCGTCACCTTGTCGTCCGGTTATGAAAACCGACGCAACCCCGTCTCCCGGAAACACCCCTCCGCCGCCCCCAAATCTACCCGACAGACGCGCGGAATTCAATAAACCAGACCGCGAAGAAGTTTTTTCGGAAGGAATCCCGCGGAGGGCGACGCTGTCTTCGAGACGAGTCGAGGAAGTTGCGAGGCAATTAAGGGTTGAACGGGGATGAAGAAGATCTTGTCCTCCCGGGTTTAGGGGATGTTCCGGGGCGTCTTGAGTTTGTTCCTGACGTGGTTAGACGTGGAAGAAGTGAACAGGAGTTTTGAACTGGTGTTTAAGGGGGAATAATGTAGATCTCTTCAGAATATATATTGATAAGGGAAAAGGTGAATAATCTGTAGATTTAGGTAATTTTATATACGTAAGGTCTTAATAATTGGACTGGACTTTGACTAAACATAGGATTGTCTTAACCCCTTGCCTTATAAATTATGAATATTACTTAATTTTTGTGAATACAAACTGAATACTACTCTTCTGTTACGAGTTATTATAGCTTGCAGCAAACAGATGTAGAATATCCCTAGGATTTTTGTCTTTTCCCAATGAATTTTTAATAACGAAGCAGGTGCGTCGATCGTAGTTGAGAAAGAAATCGTAGGTCAAGGGGTTAATTTTGTGAATGAAAGAAACAAGCTTCATATATATTGACCACTTGTCTCTTTACACTATACTCAAGAATTCCGATGAATCGAATACCATCTCCAAACCGTCTAAACTTTCCCCATGCAAAATTTCCCAAATGTTCCGATTCCATAAAATACAGATCAGTTCCTTGAAAAGCCGCAAAGTAAAGCATCATCTAACTCTTGTTATCCCCGAGTTCCTTCCACCACACATTTCACGAACGCTGGAACACCAGTCTCCGAAATCCCCGCACTCTATTAACGACAGACGCGAGCAGCTATCTTTCTGTCCAGACGCGACGATACGCTTCCGATACAGGCTCCAACGAGGACGGTAGGTGTAGCGGAGCGGGGCCGGAGGGGGGAGACAGTAGCCAGAGATTATATTTAGCGCGAGCACGTGGCCGGGACGCATCCCCGCGGCGAAGAAAAGCTTATGGCTGCGGGTGTGTGGGTACCTGTTGCCCCTGGGGACGCCCAGGCGCCTCCGCCTCCGCCTCGTTCACCTTCCGCCGCCTCCGCCTCCGAAATCAGCAGAAATCCAAGCGACGGAACGCCACGGACCCTCGAGCGACCGAGCCCTGGCCCGACGCCAAACCTAGTGCCCGGTTTCCAACGGGATATTCCGCCGAAGCGAGGATGCTCGGTCGATTTTTATTCGGAAGTTATCGACCACGAGATGAACGCGATCCTGTTCTCCCCCTAGTTACGCTTGTTGACACGGTGGGAATGGACGATGGAGGGGGAAGCGCTGAGAAGTTCGTTTGGAGAGACTATAGCTGAGTATTGGGGACGCTGCGGTAATTCGACTGTTGGGAGTTTGGTAAATGACGGTTTGTAATAGGGGATTTTGATTGTAGGCTAAGAGAGTTTTGAAGCTGAGCATTTTGAGGGTGATAGTGTGCGAGTTTGTTGAGTTATCTTTAGGAAAGGAAAATAGAACTATGTGTTTGGTAGATAATTGAAATTTAGATGATTAGGTAACTCGAATGTTTGAGTGCAGTAGTAGCTGGGAAATAATTGGTAGTTTTCTTGAACTATCATTAAGGAAATGTGATTGATGATGCTGTTACTTGAAGTGACTAGTTGATTTACGGTAATTATTATTGCTGTTGGAAGATTCATTAAGGAAATTTTGACGGTTGGAAAGTTTGAATCGGAACCCGAGGATGTATTTTATTCAGGCGACGAAAAATTTGGTTGAAACGCATTCGGTGACACCCCCCGCGGATCGTGTACCGCGGGGGATGATGATGGATGAAATTGGAGATGATGGATCCCTGATTCACCGGGACACGGACCAAGTGTCCTGGAACGAGAGAACGTGTCCCCGGGTACATTGACGTTTTCATAAGTAACGCGGGGGAGTAGCTTTTTTCTGGGCGGCCGGGGGACGCTCCTCGGTAAGTTCTGAAGAAGACGAGGCGCAGTGAGTGACACCGCGCGGAGATGATGATGGATGGGACCGGCGAGTGTTTTGAATGGTTTCGGAGAGAATGAACCGTGGGAAGAGAGTTGACTGACGGATAAAACGGAATTCTTTAGGCGTTCAATGAAGAAGTAATGCCTCGACGAGCCCATAAATCGAGGAACACGAGACGAATGATCTTTTCGCGTCTTACTTAGGTACCCTATCTGAATGATGAATAGCCAGGTGAAAGTGAAATTTATATCGTACCGTTTCTTGCCGATAGACGTGGGAGATCAGATTTTTCTTGTAGTCCCTCGATGGAACAACTTTGAACGAAAGCATCGTCGAACGACAAAATTCACGCATACTCAAAGATCAATAAACAGGTCAAACTTTGAAACTCGTGTATCAATCCCTTATCTTTGAAAAATTCCTAAAGATCATACTCTACAACACAAAAACTAGGAATACAAAATTTCTCTTAACACATTGCGTTAATGTAACATTCTAGATATCTATAACACAAATCCGAAGTAAAATTACAAAATCGTATTCCTTATTCTTTCTCGTAAGACAGAAATTTCGATTTGAATGGTACTTGAAAATTCTAGATATCTATAACACAAATCCGAAGTAAAATCACAAAATCAAATTCCTTATTCTTTCTCGCAAGTTACAAATTTCGGTTTGATTGGTGTTTAAGAATGTATCAATGCAATCACAATCACTGGTGGACAATTAAGATGTTCTTATAAAACCGTGACTCCCAGAATCATCGCAGATCAAAAAATTCCAGCACACTGAACTATCGACAAGCGAGCCCACGAACTCCAAAACTCTCGTCCGAACGGCATCGTGAGAGCAAAATCTGAGATTCAAGGAAAACTTCGAGATCGAATCAAAGTGGCCAAGAGATCTGCGTGCGCGTTGCAATAAGAAGGCGACAGTGGACGTAGAGAATTGGACCAACACGTGGCGAGTGGAGAGCAACACGAGATAGCCGAATGAGCGGAAGACAGAGAGAGGGAGAGGGAGCCAGAGAGAGAGAGAGCTAGAGCGCGATGCACGCGCGATGCCAATGATCGATGGCTCGGCTGGTGGTTTCTGGTTCAAGGCCAGACCTGTCCTCTCCGGCCTAGCCAGGAGCAAGAAAAAGAGAGAGCAGGTAACGGCGAGCGCGATTGCGCAAGGATCTCTGATGCAAAACGACCCGGCGAGGGGCCGGAGGGGAAGGGGGACGTTACGCGAGCCGCGAGATGCCCGGCCAGCTGACTAATTAAGTGAAAGTAATCCCCGCGTTCCGGAGATAAGAGTGAAACGAAACGAGGCGAAGCAAGGCGGAGCAAAGCGGAGCAAAGCGAAGCAAAGGTGATGGATCCCGGCACCCTTCTCCTCGAGACGAGCCCGTTACGAACGCTAAATGGTGCAACGGACGCTGAGAACTTAGGAAACTTATGATTCGAGATCTCGGCTTAATTGCTGCCTTTTCTGGATTCAGTGGATCGTTAGCGTTCTAACTTTCTTCTTGTGTTTCTGGTGGTTTTCTGGCCTAGGAGTTTGGAAATCTATGAACTGTATTGATGGGGAGAGAGTTCATGGAGTCTGGGACCATGGATTCTAAGTGTTCTCGCGGTTGTGGAATTGTGGAACTGTATGTATGAAATGAGCGTCGATTACAATGTACCACTAATCAGTTACTGTCGATATTAATATGAAAGTGAGCTGAATTTAAAGAATAATTCATCACTTACTAAAAACTAATACCCTAAACTTACCTACAAATTACCAAACACATTAGCTCCGAGAAAGTGTATCAGAAATAAACGATTACCGAACCAGTCCACATTACTTTGACATAATCATATTACACAAGCCTCTAACTTCGCGCAGCCTTCGACATCAATCTCCCTAGATTAATATAGAAAAATGCAACCAAAACAGATTACCATCGATTGAACCGAACGCTGCCAGTTTCTGTGTCCCGGAGTGTTCCTTTGTCTCGCGACAATGTGTTCCGCTATCAGTCGCTAGAAGCGAAGCCAAGAGGCAGCTTCGAGGATGGTCAGTTCGTGGGAAGATAGGATCATCGTTATGCCAGTTTCGCGGTTGAATTACCTGGCCGAGGAGCATTCGCTTCCGCTCGCCGGTTTACGAGTGGCCATACCGCCAGGTGAAGAATCCAACGTGCGCGCCGCGAGGGAGCCTATAAACGACGAGCCGTCGTTCGCTGAAAGGCTGCCGCGATATCGTTAATGCCCCCCGCAACAAGAATTCGCTCGCCCGGTGAATTATTTCAAGCGCGAAACGCCTCGGTGCCATCGCCGGATCACGTTCCGGGAATACTGGGCACTCGCGTCGCTCGTAAAAATGATAATCGCGCTATTTTTTCGCCGCCAATCGGTCAAGAGCATCGGCTCGAGAGTCAGCTGGTGCTTATCGACTTACGACTGGCTCCTGCAGTTTTGGTTTTTAGGGTAGATTTATTTTAAGAATTTTAGGAATTTCAGGAATTTTCCTACTTTCGGTAATTGTGATTCTGTTAAGTTTATTAACTGCGATTTTGTTCATTTTGGTAACTAATTTCGTTAATTTGATCGATTGCATGTTGAAAGTGAATTTGGATATTTTGTGAATTGAGTAGAGTGCGATGTTCTTGTTAAGATAATGATGGAAATCATCTTGGAAATGAAAATGAGAATTGAATGTCTTAGGAATTTAACTTCGATAATATTATATTAAAGGACTAGCACTAAAATTTCATAATTAGAGGGAATTCTGGGTTGCGAGTTCTGCAGCGATAAAATAATATAATCCGTTGAAATCTGCATTTTATCTAGTACGCCCCTAATAAAGGATTCCACCCCGGAATTCAACATTGAAAACGGTAACCCCCTGTCAAAGCAAATAATAAAATTCTACGGAATTACGGTTCCCACCGTTCGGTCCGCGAACACAGGAAATTTGCATAAAAATCCGCAGTCCGTTTATCAAATCCCGCGTAACGGAAATTCACATTTCCGGGCCGAACATCAAGCACAGAATTCGGAACACTAAATCTCCCGAACTTCCCCGAAAATTCGAATAAAATACATCTTCCGCTGTGATCGATAAACCGCGGATCTTCGTATAGCTGAAGCGTGCACGTAAAAATTTTCCGAAAATAATAAAAAAAAAAGATAAATAAAACCGAGCTTCGATAGAATTTAATAACATTTCTGGCGGTTTTATTTACAGTGAAGTTTCGATTAAAAGGGAAAACAAACATGCTGCCGGTGATTCGAGGATATATTCCAAATTGAAAATCGTACAAATGATTGATTTTTTGTCGAATTCCTAGGCGCAAAGGGAAATGATCGCGTAGACGCGAACATGTCTGCGATTAAAGCGGAATCGAGACGCGTTATTTTCATCTGGTTAATTCACGCGTCAAATTCCGCATCCTCAAAACTAATTTTCGCGTTTCAACCCCCGGGATCAAGCCAAGAATTTCGTGCAGTAAATCACCCGGCAAAGGAGCATCGATTCAGTTTGCTCTCGAGCGAGGAATACAGCTGTTTAACCGGACACGGTACGTCCCGTTAAACAGCTAATTTATTGAAACCATCGAATAAATGAAACTACACCAATTAGGCTCGAACATCTCTGATAGGACGAAGTTCCAATAAAACTTCGATATACGGTGTATCAATAACAAGACAAATACAATCAATAATAAAACAAATAATACAAATTTCTAGAAACATCTATCAAGTATTTGTTAAATTCCACTCTTACAAACCAACGTTAAAGTTTCAACCCCTAACCATTACATCTAAAATTTCCAACCCAAATTTAACTACACAATAGAATACCGACACTCTAAATTTCCTAAAATCCACAAAATCCCAAATTTCATATCTCAAACTAAAAATACACTTTCAACCCTTGAACATCGATAACGATAAACGAGAAAATAAAACATTCCAAACGCTGAATCTCCGCAAGAGAGACCGAAGGAAATAAAAAAAACCATCAAGAATCTTCTGCAAATTCTTCGTGCTCGCACGTTTCAGCCGCATTTATATTCCAGAAAGATTGCAACATTGTTCGAGCAGACATTGTTCAGCCACGAGGCATTCCACGCTCGATCCGCGTGATTCCTCGAAATGGGCCGCGTCGGAAGGATTCTCCGTCGGCGAAAGGAAAATGGCGAGCGGAGGAAGGAAAGCGACGATTCTGTTCGCGGCGCTGCAATTAATCCGGGCCCGAGGGGGGCGCGGGGCGGGGCGCGGGCGCAGCTGCGACGAAAATAATTGCCCGATATTGTCTCGCCGCCGATACATTGTTCCCCGCGCTCGTTGACGTCATTATTTGCCGAGTATATACGCGCCTTTGTCGCGTCGGCGTAATCGAGACTCGATGCGTTCCGCGGCGAAACCCAATTTTAGAACGACCGGAAACGCTTTTCTCGCTTCCCGCCGCCGCGGTCGCGATCGTTTCCCGGATCGCGCGGATGGAAACGATTTTCCGCGAGGAATTTATCCGCGAAGGATTAAACTTCGGCCTGCGCGTTCGCGTTCCTCGGGATTTGCACCGTGGAAACTTCAATTCTAAAGTGAACTGCGAAAACTGGTAAATCTGAAATTTACTTTAATTTTTCATTGTTCTGATCGGTGAAATCGGTTCTTCGTGTGTTTTCTAAAAAGAACATCTTAAGAGTGTAAGAAAATAGAAGAAACTCGAGCGAAGCAGTGTAGAATTCACCGACATTCAGCTGATAAAGGGAAATAAGATTGAACTGAATAAATCGAAATTAGCCTTCGAACTCCCTTAGCGCTGTCGATAGAAAGAATGTACACCAATACGAATATACAATCGGTTCTTGTAACATTCGTCAGAAAAATCCATTTTCTAAGTAACTGGCTAGCCACCGGCGTCGATATGTTAAATTGAAAATAAAGAACGAATGGATATCGAATACCGAAGACCATAATAGTTTCCGCTAGCCGGTGAACTCGTTCCGCGAGCTTGCTCGACTGTTTAACCCCGGAAAGATTGGAAATCCGTTTCGGGTCGTTTCCGGGGCGAGTTTAAAAGGTATTAGGGGTTTTATCGCGGCGAGCGGCAGCGGCGCCGAAGAATTTATCGAGACAACGACTGAAGAATCGAGCCGTTCGCGGACGGAAGGCGAGAAGAGCGAAAGGGGGCGCACCTGCGACGACCGGGAAAAGTTAAACAGCCGGCGAACTGCTTACGGGAGGATAATAATTCTTACGCGCGGCCCGGTCAACTGATTTACGGTGTTCCACGGTTTCCGGCGTGCTGTCTGGAACTTACCGGCGTTGTTATCGCGCGTTTAACGACTCAGGCGCGGTGAACTTACGAGGTTTGTATCCACCGCGGAGAGCACCGATTAGAGCTCCCTTTCGTCCCCGGGGAACCGGAAACTGGAAGAATCTAAACGATCGTTCGACTACCTTTGATCGTCGTATGAAAAGAATCGGCGCGAAGAGTTTGTTTAATCGAATTGCGAGAAATTTTCGAAACGAGAAAGGGAAATCAGGGAAGCGTTTGGTTTGAATGTTTGAATTTATGTGACCTTTGGTATATCCTTAACCCTTTGCGGACGAATGTCGACATTTCGAGATGAAACGTTCATATTTGGAAGACTAAGTCGCAGGCAAGTGATTTAATCACTCGGACAGCAAGAGATTAGCGTGTAGTTTCTGTTTTTGCTATTATTTGAGCAATCAATGTATAATTTAGCTTCATTCGTTGAAGGTTTCCTACACTTCGAAGAATCTCCGTCCAAAGGGTTAAGTAGTAAATGTTTGTTAAAGAGAGAACAGGGAAATTAAGGAAACTGGAGGAATTAGAGAAGTTAGAAACAAGAATTTTAGAAATCGGAAGATATAGAAGATTAGGAAAATTAGGGAAACTGGAAAGAATTTTAGAGATTAGAAGAAAATAGAAAATTTCATCAAATCGGACACAGTTCATAGTTCGTTCTCGATGCGAACGTTGCATCATTCGATCGCGATTGCGTGGAGATTAGGTGTTCTTCGGTTGAAAAATGGATCGTTGCGCTACCGTTCAGTTGCACCTGAACGAGATTCGTGAACTCTGGGCCCAGTGAAACGCAACGTTCCAAACCGGGACCAGCCGGACCAGTAAAATTTTTACCGGTTTTCCGTCGCGCTGACCATTTTTCGCCCCTTCCCCCCGCCGCTATTTCGAAGTTAGACCTACCTGGTCAACCTTGCGGCCGGTGCGTCACAGGTGAAAGTGGCCTGAGAGTGTCGCGGTCCAGCGATTTCTGCGGATTTTTCGATCGTGCACGCGGCCAGGTTGACAGGATACGGGGATCGGGTATCGTGGAAATTCAGCGAACACCCACCCTACTTTTCATACATTTCCCTGCGTCACACGGTGCTACGCAGCTCGGAACGGTAAGATACATTGCACTCGAACGCAATCGGTGAGAAGGTAAATCAAGAATAACGACGCGATAAAATCTCGTGTTACCGACGTTTCTTAACATTAAAACTACCAGACAGATAAAAACAACCTGTAATAATGTCTTCTTTATGCAATTATTGAAAACATAACATGTTTCTCTGAGAAATTATTCGAGAAATCGATGTAACAACACGTGAACTGAATTGTAAATCAATTAAAGCTTTAATGAATGCACTGTTAGAATTTTTATAAACGAACTTCAAAATGTTTCATTGCTCGGTAGTTTTGATTCTAGTGTTAAGAACATACGATCTTCGAGCAAACATGTAATTTTGCTTTGCTATATACTGAACAGACAATTTGAATTAGTAGCGACTATAATTCTCATAATGTAATCACAAAGATTACTCTTCCGTGTCAAAATGGAGGTTCTCACGAAGAAGTACAATGAAATTGAAAATAAATCCGGAAATATAAAGTTATACAAATATAAAGACACATGAACAGAAATACACAGGAAAACTGAGACACAGTGACAAAGAAGTACAAGAACACAGAAACCCAAATACGTAGAAATACAAAAATGTATTTAAAAAGCATAGAAATGCAGAAAATAGAGGAGAGTACGAAAACATATGAATCACGATCTGCAAAAACTGGCGAAAGGAAATGTTCATTCGAAATTCAGTATCAAGGTGAAACGCGAATGGCGAAGGGGAAATAGGTCGAAATTCCCTAGCAAGGATCGCGAGGGTGTACAAGGCGATAAATAAATCGGGGCCGGGGTGTGTTCATCACCGGCCGGTTTTTCAATTCCGCGGGCCGTTTCGGAAGCACCGATACACCGGCTATATAGACGGCCACGTATTTTATCAGTACTTTCGCCCCGATTCCCTACTTCGCGAGTCACCGAGCGGGCGCACGGTTAACGGCCGATCGTTTCCCCGGCATTATCGGGAAGGGAAATCGCAACAGGGACACGAGCATTCCGCGTGTACCGGCTGATAAGACTGGATTTATCGCCGAACGACTCCACGAACGATTGACCGGCTCGAAACAACCCTCTTTCAAAGCTGCATCGACGCGCAGGCACCGTTTCCAACGCGACACTCCTTGTTGCTTCAGATTATGGGCTCTGATACGAGGATCCTTCGATCTTTATTTATTCTGTTATCTACTTCAGCTAGATAGTTCGTAAACAAGCGACGTATTAATTGATAAGAACAGAAGATAAACCTATAAAGGTAGATACGAGAGATTTCAGTGGGTTCATTTGATCAAATTTTCTGTAAATGAGGAATATAGAACCTACCCTTGTCTATGACTTAAATCTCTTGAAATTTGGAAGCCCTTTGGAAGGGTAGAATGTTTCTATGAATATTATCGTAGGTATTTTGGTGAATTTTCTATAGACTACATTTCCTGTAATTCGATGTTAATTATACACAGTAGTCGGCAAGGTACGTAGACGAACGCGAAGAGGCATTGTTCTAATATTAACCGTACAAGTGTCCAGACCGAGCGCAATGGATTTTTAATGACCAACAGAGTTTTTCGAGACGCGAACACTGCGGATGGTAGGCGGTAGCGTTACCAATCTTCACGTGTTAGATAATCCCCACATTGCCGCGCGGAATACTAATGACCTTTCAAGTTGTCAGAGTTAATCCTGACGATCTCCGTGTTGTCAGAGCAGGCAGTGACGGCTTCCGTGACTTGAAACTTGACACTAATGAGGCGAATGTGGGTCAAATAAAACTAGGATGTTAGCGTCAATATATTTAACAATGCAAAAGTCAATATGACCGGGGGCGCGGCGACGCGCAACGGAACGTGTTGCGACGACGCATCGTTGGTCGTAGGGGTTCGTCTGAGCTCGAAGGAGGAGGAACCTGATGAAGAACATTGAAAAGAGCGTGCGAACGATTTATCAAGGATAATCGAGGACTTGCGAAGATCCGATCGATTGTATACAATTGCACACGGTAGATTAACCCTTAGCACACCAGGTTGTTCTGTAATCTATCAGCAACTGCAACTAATTTTTGTAGTATTCCTAGCGAAAATGAGAAATGCAACATTTCTTCGAAATTTGAATGCGTGGAAAATCGAATAATTTTAGGGTAGTTTCTTTGATTCCTTAAAATATTTAATATTATAACTGGTGCAATATTGGAGCCTAGAGTTCAAAGGGTTAATACCAATTAGTACACAAATTATTACGCGCACTGACAGTTGTTACACTCACTAGCAGATAAATAATAGATACATGTATACAGAAGTATATTAAAAGAGTCAAAGAAGGACAAAAGTGTATGGAAAACAAAATCAACTAAAACAAAAATCTTTCAGCGACTCCAAGTCGTTTTTATTATAAGCTACCAGCTATTCCAGTATTCACAATGGTACCAGCATGCCTCAGTGAAAGATTACCTGCTTCGTCATTAAAAAAAATGTTTGATTTATCTATCAAAGAGTTGATAGATACTTCGAAAAACGACACAGAGTGACGGCGAGAATTCTACAGCGAAATGAATCATGGCCGGGAGAATGTTGATAGAAAAATAAGTGAATAATTAAGAGGGGTGAAAGGAGGCTGAAAGAATCTTAATGCAGAAAATCGCTAAAGTTCCGAGATAAGTAAATGCACTTAGCGAGTCGCGAGTGCACGGAAGCAGTCGAGGTCCGCGGCAGTCGATAACAGTCGAGAAAATTACAGTTTCCCGTTTCTTTCACGGCGGCGACGTTGTTCCGCAAATTGCCTGTCAATTATCGCGAGGAATTTCGCCGGTGGTTTAGTTTCATTTACACGCGACCGGGCGGCGGGATATTACGCGACCCCGAAACGCAATATCTGGATCTGAAGTGCCGTTGAAATTCGCTAATCCGATTATCTTCCCAACTGTGACCAGGAGAGAGTGCTCGCGCCGCTACCCTCGCGAAGCCCCATGAACCGCGTAAACTTCGCGTCCGCCTGTAAAGCGCGAAATAAGTAGCGCACCGGCTCGTTCTATTCCCATCGAGAACGGCCCCCGCCCCATTGTTCCCTGACCTTTCGACTCGCCGCGTTTCCATCGGACCCGATTTCTTTCAGCGCAAGCTCCTATTCATCACCCGATCGGAAAACCGAAAGGCGCTCACTCGGCCGCTTCGAGCAAAGGTTGCCCGCATCTCACGTCTCCGTATTTAATATCCAATTGTCTCGGTGACTCACTAACAATTTCATTTGCCAGACAATGCGTCATTCTCAGCTGTAACTGGGATACAGCAATTTTTAGCAACAACGGGAAGGCCTGAAGTTTCCGATTTCCTCGGATAATAATGACAATTTCAGTTTCCTTAATCCCTCTGAACCGTCTGTTACCGTTCTCCCATGAAATACAGCAGTCAGAGTGACAGAATGCAACAGAAAAGGGAATTTTTATGGCAGGTATTCGATTACTTTCACCGTTTCAAAGCGAAGAGGCTGAACCAACACGACCGGTACCGCGCACCGTTTCCGCGCAGCACGTGACTCTAGAGCAGCGATGGTGGGGGAAGCCTCGCGCGCCACATAGAAACGAGTCGTTAGAGTCTAACGCACGGCGTCGTGTCCGCGGCGATAATTATAAACGCGGCTCCCGACAAAAGGTACCTACACCCTGCGGTCTATTTTGCGCCGAACGGAACATTCTTTCGCCCTCGTCGCGGTACGGGCCGTGAATTGACGTAATTAACGAAACGCGGCCCTCCGCGCGCCCCCGTTCGCCGAATTCGCAGCCGGCCGGCCACCTCCTTCTCGCCGTTATTTTTAAGCAGCAGCTGATTCCTCACGTATGGCAGCGGTCTGGACGGGATAGATCGAAGCCAGAGCACTGGAATGTCTAACCCATATTCTCCTCGGATCGACCACCCCCGAGATCTTCGACCTCGGCGATGAGGGGATTTCTTTATGCCGCTCGACCAACAGGTGAAACGTAAGGTGGCAAACTAGTTCGAAGGTTCGACGGAATCTTGCACGAAGAATTTCGTGTTTACCAGTTTCACACGGATATGTACGTTAACTTTGTCAATGATTTCGTATAGAGTGAGCCGCTTCGAAGCGATCTACTATGTGTAATGCGACGAGGCTATCAACGAGTAGACGTCATCGGCAATTTTGGTCTGACGAGACATCCTTCCAAGGAAGAGGCTGAAGCTGACTTGACGGAAAACCGCGGTATTGAGAAAGTTTGGAGATGTTTGCTGACGTTTGAAGAAGTTTGACAAGGTTTGGCGAGATTTTTCTTTTCGTTCGGAGGGTAATGGAAGCTTTAATGGGATAGCGAAGGTCTGGTTCAATTGGGATTCGAGTAAATCGGTCGAGATGTTGAGCGTCTTCTTGTCCGACCGGTATTTGCCGGACCTGATAAGAAACCTGCGTCTGCGTAAGCACCGTCTATCCGAGAAGGGCTCGCCGGTCTATTTATACGAATTTTCACGCTTCCCTGGACGTTTCTGAACAGCCGAGCAACACTTTGATCCGCGTCGACGGGGAGCCATCAGAAAGTAAGCCACGTTAGCTCCTCCCGCGGCGGCCGCCGCACTCCCCCGAAAATACACGGTCCGCCGGTACTTGTTCATAAATTAGCTTTCACGTTGTCTTCCATAGTTCGCGGCCGACACGCCGGGCCCCGGTGCCAAATTATTCGAAATGCGGCTCGTAAAATTCTGCCCGATCTCTGGACACTCCGAGTTTGGAGCCGGCCGCGTCTATTTCCATCCGCGTCGCGCGCGGACGCTGATCTTCGCCGGCCAACGTTCAAAACGGCGACTAAGCGAGCTTTGTTTTCTAACGGGTCGGAATTGAAAAGCTGATATTCGGCGGAAAGATGTAGCATAGTCAGTGCTCGGCGATGTTGATGACAAAATTATAATTCGAACGGGGTTTGGAACAACCGCAGGAGGATGCTAATTTGGATCGTTCGAAGAGCGAAGCTCGGAGGTTTTTGGATTTGATATGGGATAATTTAGGCACGGTTCCGCGAAATTTCAAGTGCACGAAAATTTATTGTTCAAGGTAATCGCGGTTTTGTAATGTCCGGTAAAATACCGCGGTGGTAATTTAAACGTTTTCGAAATTCTTGAGAGACAAGAGACTTCTGGTTGAAATTTCGTTTTCGAGATATGAACGTTGGAAACGATGTGGCGTTTTGCGGACTTATTATAAACCCGAGGGGAACAAGAGGAAAAACGATTAACGGGAAAACCGACCGCATTTCCGAGGAAAATGTCGAAAATAAACTCGACACGAGCTGACAGAAATTCTTGGGGAAAGCGATTGTCTCCGCATATATTTGCGCTCGGGGATAACGGATATTCTGCTCGTTAAAACTTGAATGATTAATACCGAGTCGCTCCGACGGTGTATTTATATATTTTCTTATTTGTACGTGTGTTATTGCGTAATGCAAATTTTACTGTAAGTCAAAATGACCATCCGCCGTTCGACGATTACTGAAACGGTCGATTTTCCAAGGAAATATTATGCTCCCGTGTTGATTTTATTCCACGTTGAATTTTGTTATTTGTTCTCTGTTATTTGTCGATGGAATCTACGCATGGAATAAAGATATTGTTGTTACTGTTATTACGTATTATTAAGTGTTACACTGCATCGTTACAATGTTCCGCGCGAGTCCGATCGGTCGCGAAGAATACAGACAGAGGCTGGAACAGTCGGACCAGTTGCGTGTGTGAACATATTATAAATGAGCAGCATGCGGTCGTGAATGGTCCACGCGCAGATCGTTCACCGTGTCATGTTCAGGAAATGGCCTGGGACTACTTTTTACTGTGATTCGTCGACGCCACGCGCCAAATCAAGCGTCCGACATATATTCACGTCCTGTTGAAGCGGATCATCCCACGAGTTGCGCCATTTTCCCTCCCGTTCGCATCATTGATTCCAATAATTAATTTCTCTCGTTAACTATCGAATATCTTACTTGAGAATATTAAATTATTTTTCACGTAACCCGCGAAGGACACGAGTTACACGCTGTAACAGGTACGAACATTATTTTCGAGTTATCCGTTTTGTAGAAGGCACGCGAATTGTGCTGCTCGGCCACGCCCATCGAACACCACGCCACGCCCACTACAACGTGCGCACACGCCCACCGGTATAATTTTCCAACGAAAATGAACAGCACTAATTTTCGAAGAACTGCGAATCATTAATCTCCCGGGCGAATGTAAATTCCGTAGAAAGTACAGCGAAACACATCAAGAAACAATTTCAGAGGCAGGCGGGAAGCCCCGCCCCGCGTCGGAAGTCTTTCGAACGTGGAAACATCGACGTCCAGCGTCTGTAATCCGGTGTTTTACTCCCGCGCTTTTATTGCGAGCCCGTGGACGTGCTTCCGGCTGTAATTAACTTTAATTACGCGCCGCTTTTACGCCGTCCCCGCCGCGCCGTACGTCCCGCCCCCGCCGCGCCGCGCCCCGCGGTCCATTTACGATTCTATTTTTGAATTAGTTACCTTTTACACGGCACGGCAAGTGCGACTTATGAATTATTTAACGCGTGAATTATTCATGCGGTGAAAACTCACAATAAATCAGTCGTAATTGTACGCCCCGATACACAAACGGATAAAACCGGACGCGGTCGCCCTTATCGCGAGGACCCGCGGCATGTCCGGCGAAAATACATCAACCGGGAATCTGACGCTCCTCCCATATTTCTCGTTTTTCTACTTCTCCCTACGACTCTATGCTTCTCCACGCGATGGACAGCGACGGGCGCAAATCTGGTTGTCAATCTTTTCGGAATATTCATTCGCGGGATTGGCAAATAATCGAGAAATGGAATGCTTGGAAGTTGTCCTTCGAGCGACTGAAAATTGAAGAATTAAACAGTCGGAGCATCGCAGAATTAAATAATTCTAAAGCTACACAATTGAATAATTGGAAAATTGAAACGAGGAACCCTCGGTGCTACTGATCTCAGAATGCAATTCGATCTATTTTTCTCTGATTATTATTTCCCGTTCAGATTTATTTCGTTCGCTGTACCTACATTCAATTTCGCAAAATCCTACCAAGCTGGGAGACACGGAGCTCGCCAGAGACAAAACGAGAGTCGCGAACGAAATTATTTTTATGCACACGTGACCGGTTTCACGGGACCGAAAGTTATCGTTATCGACGCGAAACGCCCGGATCGTTCGAATTCGACGATATTTCAGCGGCGAGCGCATCGCAATTCATTGAGGCCGACGCGTTCATTCATACGTTACGCCAGGCGTCGACGCTAAGACAAACAAATTTCCCGCTGGTACAATTCCAGCCCGCAGTAACATCAATAATTATTTTTACGGTGTAATCAGGGTTCACGTGCTCGCACGAACCGGGAAAAGAATCGATTCTTTCCGGCCGGGTTACACAACGACAGCTTAACGTCGGAATGCGATCGCAAAATCCTCGATTTAATTTTGTTTGGACGTTCGAGCACGAACTGCGAGCTACTCCGTTGCTGGAAATGCTGTCTAAATCGAAGTTTCAAGCTCGCTTTCGAGTTTCCTCCTCGAAAGTGCGTTCAAATTTGAACGGGAATCATCCTATATATCGATCTATCCTATATATTCTTTTATTTTTTTTTATTATAAAGAATATAATATTAAAAATATTGATCTACCTATACCTAGTTACAGAAGAAAACAAACGAAATCAATTGTACACGAATGAATTACACGGATATTTCGAAAGTGGGCGGAGCCAAGGGATCGGAGGCGGGATAATAGACTCCGCCCAATGACCTTCAACGGCCAATTCATCTCGTATTAAACGGCGGGGTCTGTTCGAATCGCTAGAGAGGCTAATCTGAATTCCAATTCATTGTGTGATTACCATGTAGCCTCTCGCAGACGTGGAAACTGGCCGAATTAAAACGTTTCCGCGAGGTGTGCTGCGACGGATAACGACGCCCGCCCAATTTTCGGTTTCACCGTCGAGGCAGCTTGTTCCCAGTCACCGGTGACGTGGATCGGTTAACGAAGTACCACGGGCTCGACGATATTACCCTGCGCCCGATCGACCGAGCCAATTTCCAATTACACTTCTTCCCTTTTTTGTCAGTTTCCCAGAGTGCAACCGTGCCTCGCGGACGTACCTCGATCGGCTTCGATCTCGCAGAATTTGCGTCGACCATTTCGCCTCTACTGCGGTCTATACTTCAAAGTAATAATATAATTCTTCAATGAAATCTCAACAGACCCCTTGATATTCCTAATTTCCCTAAATCAAAACTAACGAACGTCAGACCGTAAATCACCGATCTATCCAACATATCTCCATCGAACGGATCCTATTCGCCTTTCAATTTCTCTTTGCCCCTCTTTCGATTTTCATTTCCAACGCTCCGCGGCAGCGAATCGTCGCGCGCGGCAAAAAAACAATGGCATTAACGAGGAAGCGAGTGTCGCGAACCAAATAGGATTGTTTCCAGCGGATTCGCGCCGGAAGCCGGCGCGCACGAAATCGTATAAATTCAAGAAATTAGCGGCTGGGACAATCGATATCGCGCCGTCTCCGGTGAGATTCCTCGGTTCGTTAACAATTCGTTAACGTTCACCGGCGCAGCAGTAAACTTGTTTTATTTACCGTCCGCTGTAACAAGGCGGGCCCGCGCGAGCTGCGCCGAAGTTTACGGGCCAATAAATAATCTATTTCTTCGGGTTTTAGCACGCGCGCGCGCCGGGTCCCGGGGTTTTAGGTGTCTCTTGCGCTTTCCGGGGTCTGTCCCGGTCTTCCCGAGCTTCTCGCTTCTTCCCGGATCTTTATAGGCATTCCCTGCTCGCTCCGCGAACCGTTTCTTGCTCTCTGTAGACACCGCAACGGTGTCTTATTCTCTTTTGATCTCCGCAGACGTCCTCGCGAGATGTCTCCGGATCTTTTTGTCCTCTTTGAAACCCTGTTAAACAATATCCCCCTATTTAGACTGCTCTCGTGATCTTCCCGTCTCTCTGCACGTCCATCTTCCTCTCTCTTCGCATCCCTAGAGGACTCTTTCAGACCTCTACCCCTTGCTTAGAGCTACTGGGAGCATTCTTCCTCATTCTGTTAGAGCGACGTAGAAATCAGTTTATCTTCGGACTGGTAGGAAAGTCTCTGTACACCTCAATCTTTGCGAAACTGCTTCTGTAGTTCTGGTATCTATCTTGCCTTAAACTTCCCTCTCTTCTGCCGTACATTCACAGAATAATTTCGCGATCTCTCTAGCTTCGCGCGGTATCTAGAGTACAGTATCCCCTTTAAACAACGGTACACCTTTCCAGCTACCTCCAGCCACCCCCGAAGCCTCCGTCTCCCTCGACACCCGTGAAAATCACCGCGGAACCATCCTAATCGTTCGAGATTTCCATAATCTTCCCCGATTCCCGTTTCTCATTCCTTCATCCCGCAACCTCAGCTCCCGGCCCTCCGCGGATCCCCGCAGAACCATCCCGTTCATTCCAAGCCATCGCAAATTCATCCCACTCCCTTCGAATCACCGCGAGATCCCCCTCCCGCCGGTAGCCTGGATCTCTTTAGCTCCTCCTAGACATCAGCCGTCCTCCTCAAATCTCGCCGGATCCCTTCCGCCTCTCTTCCGAATCTTCGCCGGGACTATATTCGCGTCTCGACGCCAGATCGTCGCAAATCTGTCTCGCCCACTTTCCAACCACCGTAGGTCTTTCTCGCTCCCTCCGCATCCCCGCGTGATCTCTTTTGTTCGTTCTAGACGCGCCTTCGGACAGCTCCTGTTCCCTCTAAATCTTCGCCGAGGCGCTCCGTCCCGCTTCCTCCCGCCGCCGCCGCCGAGCCTCCAGTCTCGTCTAGCCCGAACCCAGGCCTCCAGGCCTCTCTAGATCCCTCTAGACCTTTCTTGTTCTATCTAGCTGCGTCTAGATCTGCCTCGGCCGCGTCCCCCCGCCTCGGCCTTTTTCGGCGTTCGCGCGTTAGCGGCGGCTCCGGGCCCGTGCCGTGGCATCCCGCGGAGCTAAGGCTCGAAATAAGCCGCAGCTGGAGCTGTCTAGCCGGCCTATTCCCTCTCGGTGGCATCATCGCCGCCTATTGATTTATCTTTTGGCAATAGCTCGGCCGCCGTAGCTCGCGCTCGACGCACCCGCGCACCGGCGCGGCCGTGCCAATCCGCCCGGCATGATTTACGGCGCCGCGGATAATTGTCATGTCGAACCCGCTGACAATCGAAGTGACTTACTGGCTGCCGGCTGCCCGGTTCCACGAATCCGGGGAGCTAAGGTGCTAATGCTAGACTGCCGGGTCTGCTGAGAGTGGAGTGCTGTCCTCCAATGACGCGATTAGAAAATTATTGGGAAGTCACAACGTCGACAGGGATGCAGCGTGGCAACTGAATCCGATCTGGCACTCCCTCCACCCAGGTTTTTTCAATTGTTCACCTGCCCAATTAACCCTTTGCACTCGGGAGGTGACTCTCAGTCACCACTTGATTTGATACAGCAAAATTATGAAGTTGAATATATAGTATTTTAAATTGACCTTTGTATTGCTACAGGGAATATTTAAATAAATGTGAATTATCGTTAAATTAGTTTCGAACAATGTCGTCTATATCTCGTCGAAAAATGTGGAATGTTTCCAGTGAAAAACTTTCGGGTGCAAAGGCTTAAGAAACTAGTGTAGGCTGTCGACCTAACCCGATAGTCTTTCTAGTGACTATCACTGATAGTGACTCGGAATCGGGAAAGCGGACGAATATCGCAAAATAACGAAAACGCGGGAATGACTGCGAAAAGAAGTTGTACGGGGTTTTACTGTATTCGGAATTTTCTTGTACCAATTTTGAGAATACGTTTATGTCGGTTGACTTAGACTTTAGTTTGCACTGCAGGATGAAAGATGTGAGATCAGTCGATAGAGGAACGGTCGCAGTGTGTTGGTTGATTTCTCAAACGAGAAGTAGGCGTAGATATTTCTGTGTATCGCGTGATTTCCTTTAATTATACGGGGAACAGTTCGAAAAATGAACGTCGCAGATTTAAACGAAGCATCGTAGTCATCACGTGCGTTTAATTTATTTCACTCTTGACGCAAGATAGCTGGTGGTAATTGGGCTTCGGAATCATTAAACTGACGCCCTGGCTGTGTAGCGGACAGAGAAGGAGATAGCGAATGAATGAAAAAATTGAGTAATTTTAATTGCACCTCCGTGGCGGAGTTCGTGTTCAATTTATCTCACTCCCGGCGCGATAACTGGCGGAAACCAGGCTTCAAAATCGCTGAACGAACACCGCCGCCGTTTAGGAGCGGTGCCATTTTGGCGAACTTCCTTCGCCGCCTATACTAAACAAATTATACGTCACTCCCCGGCAATCAGGAACTACTTAGACGAAATAATTCCGAAAAATTGTATAATTTCACGGCAAACTGAGGCGGCATCACGTGTGATTCAATTTATTTCACTCTTGACGCGACAGTCGGCGATAATTGGGCTTTAAAGCCGTTAGACGTGTGCTAGTGGCACTTAGGAATGGTGCCATTTTGGCGTATTCCCTTTAACGCGTACCGCTGACAAGGCGCGCGTTAGCGGAAAAATCAGGTGTAGCGTAAAATGCGAAAGTTTCGACGACGATTCTTCCATCGAATCACCTGTCGTTCAATTTATTTCGCTGGTGGCACAATGGCCGGCGATAACTGACCGTCGGAATCATTAAACGAACACCGGTGTCACTTAGGAATGGTGCCACTTTGGCAAATTTCCTGCGGAGTATATCGTTGAACAGAAGAAAAAAGAGGATAGCAATTTCGAAAATAGGAGAAAGGACAATTTTACTTCCGCGGGGTCACGTGTCACACAATTTATCTCACTCGTGACACAATGAGTGGTGATAATTGGGCTTTAAAACCATCAACCGCGCATTAGTGCCACTTCGGAACGTTGCCATTTTGGCGGATTTCCTTCGCAGCCGGCAGTAAATAAAACATGTACAAACCTACGAACGGATACAAGCCGCAAAGGGAAAAAACGATGCCCCGTTCGAAAAACGATAAAAAACGTACAACTTCACCAGGACGTTACCGGCGTTTCAATTTGCTCCACTTCTGAAAACGATAGTCCACCGTAATTGGCCTTCGAACCCATTAAACGAACAACGCTGGCACTCGGTAGCGATGCGATTTTCGTAGTCTGTCGTGAGCGGAATACACGTTGGCGGGAAAATCGAATTCGAAACCGAAAAGCGAAAGATATACGTGGAAAAAGAGGAAATTAGAGAAACAGACAAAGGGAAAGATGCACGTAGAAAAAGGAAAACAGGCAAAAAAAGATCCAGGAAAAGAGAGAAACAAAAGAAGCAGGAAAAGGAAGAAACAGAGAAAGATACACACGGAGAGGGGGCGAAACAAAAAGAAAAGGAGAAAATGTCCGTGTATTTTTCGGCAGCGAGGTAAAGCCGTTTGTACCCGTTGAATGGAAGATGGCTGACGCGCGGGCGGCATGATACGCGCGAGCCATCGGCATTGACGTGACCCGCATCAGGATAATTCACGATATTCACAGTCGAGCAATTTTCGGTTCGGCGAGGCGAGGCAATTTAATTTTAAAAACAAGGTGCTCCATAATATATTATCGAAGCGAGCGGCGTCGGCGAACGGAAGACAATGCGGACACCGGTGTGCTGCCAACGATAATGCGGCCGGCAGCGCGTTTGCCCGCTCGCTCGAAACTAGTTGATCCAACTATTAACGAAAATTCCGACGTGGATGAAATATTTAATCGCCGCGTAACAGGTGGAACGCGCCCCGCCGCCCTTCGCCCGCCCGCCGGATTTTATAAGCCGGAATATGCACGGTTAACTGCGGTGCTCCGGGGAATGGAGAGGATCATTGTACATTGCTGGAAAAAGGATCGCTGAATCGACGACATTTTCGGAAAAAGGAGTACCGAATCGAAGACGTTTCGGGAAAGAAACTTCTAACTGGTTCTCAATCCTGCTGCAATCCGCAGTTCATCCACGAATTCGAAACATTAACCCCTGACCTACGAAATCGCGTAAAACGAGAATGTTCTTTAGTTCTTAAAATATAAATTAAATATTACCGTTCTATTAACAATTAGACTTTTGTATATCCGTAGAAGGTATACATATATGTTTTAAATATATTAAACGGTAAATAGAATAAAGTATATTATTTTAGGTATGCGCAGAATGAGTATAAAAATTGTATCTTTCCCTAATAAATGATTAACATAGTTGTATCACAGGAAACGAATCACATGGCAAGGAAAAAAGCAGAAACGCGCAGCCAAATAATCTTCGCGCTATCCTTAAAGCTGAGAATACTCTCGAAACGAGAACGCGACGAGACCGAAGGAAAGCGAAAGAACGAGAACGTTGCTCTGAAAGTGAGAGCGTCGGGTCAAAAAGGACCCGGAGATTGCGTGAGCATTAGAGCGAAGGGGGACTGAGAGTAAGAAGGACTTAATGTTCCTCGTAAATCACCGCGGCGAGTCCATAAATACAGCGAGGCACTGTTAAATTTGATTAAAACCGCCGCGTTACGATCGTCCGGAGATTTTTACGCGCTATAAATGCGCGAGGCTGCGCAGTCCGATAATCAGTGATCGACGCGTGTCTAATGCGCGAATTTAGCGCGCGCGGCACGAGCGTTTAACGCGTGCCCGGTGTATCGAGTATCATTCGAATGGCCGCGGCGCGCGGATGGAAACGAAGCGAAGAAGATTTCCCGGCGAGGCCGCGCGCGCGTTTTAATGACTGCGCGTGCAACGAGGAAGGATTATTATGATTATCGCTCGGCAAAAGTGAAGACCGCTCGCTAGCTGACACGCGTCGCCGTCGCGACGTCCCATCCCGGACAGCCCGAGGGGTATATTTAGTCGAACAGACGCGTCCCGAATGGCGCGAGAGTTTCGCTAGAGCTCCGCGCAACAAATGCACCGCAAAAGTGTCCGAATTAATGGCGCGCTATTCCGGGGGATCAGCGATACGTTCTAGCTGCGAGACTTCGGCCTGTCGTGGCCCGTGCGATCATCACTCCTACGGTTTGTATTCCCGTCGCATCCCCTAAAAAAGACGCCTGGCGCATTATTCGTTGAACAGATAAATGTTTCTTCGGCGACAACGCGCGCGAAATCCGTTTCAGCACGGACTATCCCCTAAAATGCTAGATAGGTCTACGCAGGGTCAAGACAAATTTTTTTTGTGATTTGATTTGCAAAATTATGAAGTCTTATATATAATATTAAGCTTTGCATGATGCATAAATGTATGGAATATTGAAATAAAATAACTTTCCTTCTTAATTTATACATGTGTTCTCATTAATCAGTTTCAAAGGACATGTATCTCATCAGAGAAGATTGAATATTTCTAGTAAAAAACTTTCGAGTGCAAAGGGTTAAAGAATCTCGTCGAATTTAGGAGAGCCTTGGTGATTAATTTCACTTTGTTAAACTGAACTTCGTTGGATTGTACTGTTTGGTTAATCGATTTGTTCGGTAACTTGCCGCTGTCTCTCGGAGATCGAAATTAGAACGTCTATTCGTGTGTCACGGTATCATATTCGGCGAACCAAAGACGAAACTCTAGGTTCAATCGAGTGTGTAGATTACTCGGTAATTAACCTTTTAGCCACGGCAGGATTTTCCGCGACATTGTACCTGCGACAAGCTTCAACGAGGACAGCGCGAAACTGTATGCGACGGTTCTTACTATGACGTTAGAAATGTTGTTTACGCGAAATAAATGACGAGAGGTAAAAGGTTAAGAAGAGAATTTTGCCCGTAAGACGGAATAAAGAATACTTTATCATTCCGGAATAGTCGCGTCGAGGATTGAGGAGAGATCTAGCCATCCCCTATCCTCGAAGATCGGATTCCAGCCACCGAGGAAACTCCCACCGCGGAATGTACTTACTTATACACCTCGAGCGGATTCCCGAGCGTGGCTGGCTCCTGTTTACGAGTACCCCGCGGTCAGCTAAACATGATAAATGAATCCGCGACGATAAAACCGGCGGGGTCCGGATAAAACGAGCCCGGAGGAGACACAATATGGGCCCGCGGCTGGGAATAACTTCTCCGCGCGGTGGTCAGACGCGAGTGGAAGCGGGTATTCTCGTGGAAAACCGGGAAAGCAAAGGGCAAAGGAGCGGGTCACGAGGAAATGCGAGTCGCGGCGCGGATTTCAGCAAGAAAGGGAGAAAGAAAGAATGGAACGCCGGAAGGGGTGGGTTTATTATGCCCGCGAACGGAGTCGAGGGGCCGGCGACGAGCAATTTTTACGACAAAGCAAACAATAAAGCGTATCCGGGGCGAGAAGTAATATAAACCTGTCAACGGGTCGACCGTTTTCGTCGGCGATGTTAATTGAATGAATTTTCGAAGCGAATTTAATCAACGGAAGTTCTTTGCCGTGATCCCGGGTTTATCTGTACGTTTGAAATATTACTGGAAACCTGGGAACATATGGTCCAGCGACAACTTGTCCTGTTTCTAATTGAAAAATGTTCTCGATGAACTGAGGGCAACGAATTGAAAAAGCTTGAATAAACAAGATGGAATCAGTTGCGTAATGCTATAATTCAGATCGTTCTCTAAAGAACGAGTATAGATAAGAAGAGGAGTGTATCTCGTTCGGAAAACAGAGAAAGCATTCGCCTATCGATATTCTATCTCCTCCTTTTTCATTCGACACGCTTATCGAAAGTGGATCGAGCAAGGTGAACGGAGGAGCCGAAAGAAGGTCGGAAGCGGCACAAACAATGAATTAAAAGCGTCGGCGGGAAGGGGGCGGCCGAATAAATAAGAGCCGCGAAGGAGCGATTAACTCCGCGCGAGGAAAGAAAGAATGATGGAGGTGCGGCGTGAACGGAACGGTGAATGGAGCACGAACCGGAGGACAGGAGGGGTTGGAGCGTAAACAACGATGAGAAAGAAACGCGTAAGAAGGGGAGAGGAGTCATAATTCACGGGGCCGTGTAACCGTGAAACGAATAAAATAGAAGACGCGGAGGAGAGGAGCGAAAATGGCGGCGCCGGGGCTCGCTAAGATGGCGGCCGGCCGGAAAATGAACGCCGCGGCGGGGAACAATTAAAATTAGAAATCATTTCCACGGGAGGCGGGACGGGCGTGAAAGGTCTCGGCGAGACGGAAGTCGAGAAAAAAATCGTAACGAGAAGACCGAGGGAAAAACAGAGGTGTGGAAGGGGTGGGGAATGAATGAACGACGAGGAGACGATCAGTCATTCCGGAAGACACGCCGCCGCAAATAACTCGCGGGTCAAAAGCATCGGCGGATGTGTTATGAGTCGCTCGCCCGTGTCTCGATCCTTTTTCTCTGTCCTCTTCCTCTTTTTCGCCGGGGTCTTTAGCACTTTGACTGTCGAACGTAAAATTTCGGAAATGGGAAACTATAATTACTTTGCCAACCGTTATACGAGACAGAAACGTCGTCGGAAGAACTTGTGGAGGACGAACGTGGTGGAAGAATATTAGTTTATAATGAATTGATGGACGTTGCGCGACTTTTTGTTAGAAAGCTACTGCGTTTCAAAGATCGGCAATTCTGAATGTAGCGTTTGAATCCGATGGATTGTCGGAATTTTCAGAGAAGTTCGTGTTCTTTTCGAAAACTACGGAAGCAGAAATTTAAGGCGATTTATCTCGATCCGTCTGGTAGTTCAAGTGTTAAACAATAATTGAATGAAACGGCGTTGACGCAAGCTCGAAAGCGAAAAACGAAGAACACTTCGGGCCGCAAAGCATTAACCGGTCCGCGAATAGACGAGAAAGAACGGATCGAGCCGTTTTACGGCGCACGGGAGGCAAGGGGGGATGCTGGCAACCCTAAATTAGCCGGGCTCATTAACGTCACCGTTACGGTTTTTGCACTTAATCCTTTCTCCGCGAGCCGGTCCGCCCGGCAACAGATTTTTGAGCGCGTTAAGCGCAGACGGGGAGAGCTGGAACGGTGAAATACGGCCGGGCAGTTCGCACCGACCAGAACGATCAGGGAACAAGTGCCGATTGTATTATCGGACGAATATCCGCTCACTCGGAACGAATCGCGTTGTTATTTTAAGGCGAACAGCTGGGAGACGCGCGCGGAGGATTAACCGCGGGAAGATGATATCAATTAGAACAGTTCGCGGCAGACTGAAGACGGTTCGGGGCTCGCCGAGTCGAGTTAGCGCTCAACGTCGGGACAAGGGATCGAAGTTAGAACTTGGTATCGAAGTTCGATGGTGGAGATTCGAATTAAAGCTTGCGCGGGAATCGGGGGGAACGGAGACCGAAGTTACAGCTCGAAATTGTAGTTTACGGGTAAATTGAAGCTCGCAGCGGTGTCTCGGGAATGGGACACGGGGTTTACAGTGCGAAGATTTAAATTGAAATGAAAATCCGAAGATGAGGATCGAGGTTCGTACGCGAAACCGTAAAGCCGGTGTCTGTGGTTAAAACCGAATGACGTTGATTGAAGTTAACCCTTGAAGTTCGAGACGAGGATTAAGACTTTGAAACTTCGGGTTGATACTCGTAGGTTGAAGTTCGCGTGCGAAGATTGATGTCGGTAGCTCGCATCTGTTGTCGAAGCTTGATCGTTCGTGTACACGGTGCTCGAGGACAATCCACGCGCGCGCAATTTGCCAGTGAACGTTTATGCTCCGCGGAACGCGGAGTAACAGGAACATAAATTTCAAATCGTGCGTTGACCGACAAGGAATGCAGGATCCCGATAACCCGGGAACAGCGAAGCCCGCGAGGACTCTTCCTTTCTCTTTTCTTCGACGTCGTCCGATGATGTTCAGGTTTCCGCGGTGGGAGAGCGTGGGCTCCGACGCACACGGTGAAAGTAACGGGTCGGGACGCGAGGTTGCGGCCAAGGGATGTAATTAATCTAAACACCGGTGCTCTGTTCAACGTTGGCGCTCCTCGCGCGCGCGAATCGGTTACGTGGGCACTTAGAGAAATCGTTTGCCTCGGCGACCCGCATCGTTCCAAGCGTATTTGCACAACGATCGTTCTTATTGTCGGAATTTTCGTGCCGGCACAGTCACGCAATTGGGACTGATTGTATCTAGAGTTCGATGACGGATAGCGCCGCATTGTACGGAAAGGTCAGTTCCCTGCGACTGACGCCGGTTTAACGAATTCAAAGACGCAACTGAGGAATTCGAACGCGTCCTTTCGTTGGACGAGATCAAGCGTTCGCTTCGTGTAGATCCATTCCTTGGTGTATTCGTGAAACGGCGTGGGTCATAAATCGTTGAGCGATCAACAATTAGCGAAGTACTCGAGGTAAGTTAGGGGAATTGATAATGGGACTTGCAGATGGCTCGCAGGTCCCTGATCTTGATGAATTGTTAGATTGGTACAAGGGTTCCATTAAAAAAGGAATAAAGAGAATTGAAAGACGAGATCGATTCAAGGACTTACCTCTTCTCCCTCCGACGTCGGCTCCTCGTAATCCGATTGGGTGCACTTGAAGACGAAGATGCTATCCGACGGCTCCAACTGGCGAGCGTTACCAAACTGCGTCTGCCTGTCCGACAATTGCTTCGATGACATTGTTTCCACCATGGCCACTCTCTGGACCACGACTCCAAGCAAATGGTTCATGTAATTGCTCCCTTTGACCAGATTCGTGCGTAACTGCAAATATATCATCCATGTCAATTGGTTTGCTCGGACACCATTAGACTGCACGCGAATTGTTGGCTACGTCTACGCGAAACTTTGAACGGAAATTCAACTCCTTTTATAAACGAGTTTTAACCCTTTGCACTCGAGAGGCGAATCCCAGTCGCCGGATGATTTGATCCAGCAAAATTATAAATTTTGGTGTTTACCATTCACCTTTGTATATTGCATCAGTACGTGAAATATTGAAAGAAAATAGTTTTGTTACCTGATTTATGTATGATTTCTTGTTAAATTCATTTTAAAGAATCTTGCCTGTATCTAATTAGAAAGTATAGAATATTTCAAGTGAAAAACTTTCGAGTGCAGAGGGTTAAATATTTTTAATAATATTTTACTATTCGCACTCTAATAAATTCTTGGTCTGAATAGACCATTGTGTTCAATTTTCTACTAAATCAGAATCAAATTATAAATGAAAAGCATATTAAAAATGGTAATACACTAATATTCCTATATAATACTACAATATGTTGACACTATTTATTTCTAATTTACAGTTAATATTCTTCAATATTCGTATGCTTTTCTTTAAAAATCTGTCGACATTGATAAAGGAATATTTTATTTTAAAAAAAGTATACGATTCTGGCAATGCGAGCGGTACGCCATTTTTTAAATTTCAAGATGTCCTTTTGTTGCATCTATTTCCGTATGTAAAGAGGTTGAAGACCTAATTGCAGCCGGGAAACTGATAAACATTATCGTTTCTGAAGGATTTTCATTCATCATTGGAAGCACGGATATTTAAATCACGATACTTCATTGATCCGGGTGCACGTGACACGGCCACATGGCCAGATACTTATACCTTCATTTATAGACACCGAGCAAGCCCACGGTCTTAAACAAATACGGCGGTGAGAACGGTATGGATCAAATTATCGTTTGCGTCACGGCAATGTACCGTGCACGTGCGACGCGTTATCTGTTTCTATATATACAAACGTCAACATACACGAGCGTCACGTAACAGGGAGTACACGTAACTGTACCGAACGTAGTTTCTCATTTGATTCTTGCGCGTTTCTAGGTTAGGTGATCCGGCTGATTTAAAAATGTTTACAAAAGGAACGCTCGATTATGGAAGCGGCAAACAACGGAGGTATCACGTGTACTGATTGATTCGAGAGGTTCAAATCCGAAAATCCATCGCTCCTAACAGAAAAATATGAAGAAAGACTCGGTTAAACTTGGTAAGGTTAAAACACAAACGTGCATTTTTAACAGAGACTCGTTTGAAACAATAAATGAAAGAAATGCATGAATAAAAACTTACGAAACGATGCTGCGAGTTCTTCTTCCCTTATTCAAGCAGACTTAACCACATTCGAATTACAGTTAATGTCGAACACCACACTTTTAAATCGCGAAACGTGCAATGACAACAATCCACGAATCCGAATGGTGCTGCCATCTAGCCGCCAAGACTGGAATTAAAACGTGATTTCATGAAAATTTTCCCGCCTATTTTTCCAATCGACATTCTTTGATTGACAATTACAACGAGAATGTTTATGTATTTTGAATATCCAATGGGATGTTTTTGTACCATAAACCAGAACATATCCATGGAGGTACAATGGAGAATAAATCGGTCTCTATTTGAACCTCATAAAAATTATAAGATAGGTAACATGTAAAAAAAAAAATACTAGATTTATATATTTCTATAAGAGCACCAGTACATGCAGTTCGATATTAAAAGTATAAAATTACTAAAGTTTATGTAACTCAGAATTACTTTAAGTTTCCGTATTAACAGTCCCGTCTTGTTTCATCGAAGCAAATGCTGTCCCTGGTTTCAGAACGACGTTTCCTTTGCCATTATCAGCAAAATTGCATTCCTTGAGTGAAATTCCAGATATACCCTCTAACAATTCTGTACCGCCACATTTACTTTCCATCCCTTGCAAATGTTTTTGTGTCTCCAACCGCAACGCGTATTCTTTAAACTGTCCTAGGAAGCAACTGCTTGCTACCAGTTTTGCACTGTCATACAGCTGCATAAACAATACAAAAGTACAATAAAACTGGTAATTCAATAAATATAGAAAAAAAATAGGAAAATGGCACACCTGTACACCCTCTACGCAATTCTTAAAGCTACAATTATTCATGTACACTTCTCCTTTATTATAAATAACTACGGCTGTTCCGAGGCCGTCGAAAACAGTATCTTCTATGATCAGTTTCGCATTTGGCAACACAACAACACCTAATTTAACTATACTTTGATTTGACGCACATATTACACAATTAAGGATTTTTGTAATTCCAGCTCTGACTATCACAACAGCTCTAAGGTCTCCTGCATCTATTGTAATACCTTCTAATAGAACCTGACAAGGATAGTTTAAAAATAAATCAAATGAACATCAGTTGGAAATAATTAGGTAAAATGGCTTACTTCATTGCCAGAAAAGTCAAGCAAAGATGGTGCAGTTTCAGTATCTTTTACAGAAAGAATAGTCTGCTCTGCATTACAAACACTCTTAATTGTACCTCCTTCTTCTAAATTTCCAGCACTTTTTATGTAATGAGTACCTTCTCCAATTACAATTATGTCCCCCGCATCACAGACTTGTACAGTCTCTTGCAAAGAACCAGATATTCTAAATATAAAATAGCATAATTAAATGTAAATTAATATGCTGCTTCTGAAATTTGTAAAACATACTTAAAATGTAACCCAGAGGGCAAACCAGCTTGCACTCTAGTTATAGCTTCTTTCATTTCTTCTAAAGTACCACCAAGCCACACAAAGTATCCTTCTGTACCCTTTTCCTTACTGTCTTTTCTCTGTGACTTCTCATTGATCAAAGACGTTGTTCGATTTTTGACAAGAATCTCTCTCATGGCAGGATTTTCAAGAACCTCCATTTCTCTTTTAATTTGTTGTAGTCTAAAATGAAGTTTCATCAATTGACACGCTGTTCCCCCATCAACCACTTCATGAGTGTCCTCTTCTTCACTGATGGTGTCCTCTAATCTTGATATCTTTTGTTGAACTTCTCTACCTTCTCTTATCAAGCTTCTTATAACATCACTGGTGTCTTTACTAACAACACCCCTCTTCATGTCAAAGAACAACCTAATTCTAGTCTCTAAATGTACAGACACCCAATCAGTGTTATCATCATCGTCTATATCCCAAGGCATCCATAAGTAATTATAAAAAAATCTTAATTGATCAATGCAACTGGCAGTGCCCACCATGTCTAATGCATTATTCTCTTGATTATGAGTCGGATAAAGTTCTATAAGCGGTACATCATACTTTTCTGGCAAATGAATTTCATCTTGAACAGCAGTGATTTTAACTAGTGCTGATAGATCAGCAAATTCAACTTGTTCTATTTCTACCACCACTATAGTGGGATAATGGATCTGAAAATCTTCACATACTAAGCGTGGTATTTTCCATAACGCTTGCCAACCAACGGGCTCTATTACAAGCTCCACATGATAAGACCATTCTGCTTGAATTTGAGAAGCAGGTACGACTTCACCTCTGCTGGATAATATCTCTGTTAATTCAACCAGTCTTTCTTGAAGACTCTTGTCAAAAGTATATACCTCCATTGTTACATGCGACCTACAATATAGAAATAGTTCATTATAAAACTCCAACTACATATGTAAGTACTTACCTTTTAATCGCGAATTCGCTTTGTTTAAATTTTTACAGGAACTAAACTAAAATGAATATATGAAAATCACAGCTTTTGCAACGTTTCAATCGGGCAACGAAATACGCTCGTTCGCTGTTTTATCAAAGTTTTAAAACTACTGTACAGTATCTTCTAATAACTTCTAATTTAAAAGAGAAAATCATAATATATAATTAAATAATAAAGTAATGTTCTTTTAAAGATTTAAAAGCACATTTTAAATTAATTCTGTCGCCTACGATACTAAACATATCCGTAAAATATTTGAACTGCAACGTCAACGACCCTGATTGGTTGTTCCTCTTTCGATTCTCGTTTCCAACAACTGTAGATCTATCGATAGATGTAGTTCTGACAAACAATACAATCATATCGTCCTGTAAACAAACAGTGCCTTATTTTCATGATTAATTAAAACTATGTCCGAAGAAATATTAGGTAAAAACAATTATCAATATATTTGATCTCTTAAATATTACTCAATTTGCATGCGTTGTTACGTTGACTACTAGATGTGTAAACAAACCAATATAAACGCAAATGAATTTCAATTAACATATTAATATGATCTTATAGATAATTGCCTCTTAAAAGGCGAGGGCGAAAATACGGAACAGAGTTCGAAAAATGTAGAAGATAAACTTTTCGATGAGATTATTGGGCACATAGAAGATATTTTGTTAGGTATGTATTAAAGAGACTGTTCAAAACATTGTGGTATTTAAAACAATTTTTTTTAGAAGATGAATTTCATGGCATTCAGAAGGAATTCTTAGACCAATATTGGGATGTCTTTGAGCCTGTAGAAGAAAATAAATTAATTTACACAGACATCTTTGATAAATATGTTAGTGTCTTAAAACAATGAAACAGTTTTTCATGAAAAATGCAAAAAATTTAATATTTCTATTTTTACAGAATAAAGCTGTGGAAAATTATATTGTCAATTACTTACGAAAAGTAATACCACACTTTAACATAAACACATTTCTAGAACTTTTAAAGTAAGCATGAAAATTTAATTCATAATATATATAAAAGTCATACATGAAGTTAATAAATTAATTTTCTTTAATATTCACACATGTTTCAGTAATAGGCAAAATGAATTGGAAGGTGAAGTATTTGAAGTATTATCGACATTCACAGATTTCATAGCCTTCAAAGAAATGTTTCTCGATTATAGAGCTGTGAGTATTAATACTTAATAAATATACAATTAAAAATACAATGGAAATAAACAAGAATAATGAATATTTTCAGGTAAAGGAAGGGAAAGTCCAAGATCTCAGCTCTGGAATATCCATTACATGTCTGAAAACATATTCAATTGATAATGATTCTCCAAGATAAATTTTTGACATTCACCAAAGGAACAAATTATGAAATATTTATTATATTTATTCTGTAATGTTTAGCTGTAATTCTTAGGAAACAATACATTTATTATGTTTACAATGTTCTTTGCGTTTACGTTATGGAAGTACAAAAAAAATATATATATACACTGCATTCATAATGCTCCAAGCATGAATAAAATAAAACACTGATTTGTTTTCGTGCTCCACAAATTCAGTAGGTACCTGCATAAGTATCTCTAATGCATTACTCAAAATACTCTCTAAAATAAAGTAATAAAAAAACACACCGAAGTTTTAATGTTCAGCACATAAGTATTTCCATTTGTACAAGTTTACTGTTAGTCTCATTTGGCATTCGATACGGAAGCGTTCCAGCAAAACTCGTTAACGCGCGCGCTTGTTCTCGGAGATCTAGAAGTTGTTGTTTCCTTGCTTCTTCATCGCCGGGTTCTCCGGATCGTAACTTTTGGTACTGACAATAGAGTATAGTCATAGTTGCCAAGAGAACATCTGCCAATGTACCAGCCACTTCTGGCGATACACGCCGTAAAGCATTCACTCTTTCATCAACTTCTTTTACATTTAAAGGTAACAATTTTGACTCTGCGATAGTCTGCAACCAATTAAAAAATAACCAACCTATTTTTCTAGCTCGTAAAATCGTAATTAGGCTACATCTTGCTTACAAAATCATATTTCTCAATAACTAATACTACTTTTATTAGATATTATATTTATTCTATATTATTTCCAGTATGAACAACCTCATATTTCTTACCCTAAGAGCACTTTGGTACTGTTTATTGTGAAACTGATCAAAGAATACCATTAGATGCTTTAAAGTATGAAATGCGGAGACTAATTCAGACGACGCCTGTATCTCGATATTCTGGTACCTGACAACAAAAATTTAGCACATATGACAGTGGAAAAACCAGTTGCATTTTCTGATTTTCTAATATTACCTTGTACTTATGTCATTAGAGGTGACTTGCAATCGAGATCTCAATGCAGAAGAGCTTTGACTAACTACTTGCGCCAAGAGTGTGCACAATAAACTAAGAACCTTCTCGTGATTACCGGCGAGATCGTACATTGTTACAGCATCTTCTAGAAGACCTTTCCTATATAACGTATCCGCGCTTATGTTTATCACGTCTTGTGTGTTAATTTGGAATTGATCTAAAACCCCTGGTACCCAACGATTCTTCTCTATTTTTCCAACCAATAGAGTTCTGTTTGCAGGTAAATCATCGACGACCATTTCTGCCGCTGATGCAGCGAACATGTTGCGTTCATGTGGATCTTTCATGTTTCTACGGATACAAATGTTAAGTTAAAATCTCAAGCCTGTAGAATTTTATATTTCTGCGTACAAACCTCAACAAGAATAAGTAGTGCAAGCATTCCTTCGGATCTGTGGAATCAAATCTCTTCACGTACAACAAAATCAATCTAGCGAAGTTCAATCTTTTCGCAGGTGGTTTATCCGCAGGATCAACGCTTAACAGAGGCGCTAAAACACTCTGACTAACTCCTAGTAAATTGTGTTCGTGCATGGCAGCCGCTAAATGCACTGCATGCGCCAAGTGCCTTGCTCCAGCGCCTCTCGCTAGAAATTCTATGGCAGCTTCGAACTGACCAGTTAAGAATAGCATTGAAAAATACACGAACGGTTGCTCATGTGCATGATAATATGATTCCCCTGCAATGTTAATGCAATTAACATATCGTATTTTATCATTGTTCTTTGATATGAGATAGAAATTTCAATTACCGTATATTTCTGATATCGTGGTTTGTAAATAATCTAATTTTAATTTATTTTCAGTGTCCGGCTGATCTTTAACTTGACATAATTTTAACCATAAATAATCATCTGCTGTACAAATTACATCCGAATGCAAGTCATCGGGTTCACAAGGAACCAATGCACAGTATGCTACTCTTTTATATGGATCAGTAACTGATCTGACATGCTTTCTGTAATGCAGTTTTAGATTTGACTCTGCATAACTGCCAGGATGTCTTTCCGGATCATTACAAGCTTCTTCCAGAGCAACTTTAAACTCTGGGAACTCTGTATTGCACTGATTAAGACATTGTAGTGCAGCTTTATAATCGCCAACTCTCATACAATAATAAACTAAAGGCCACAATGGTTTTCCTTCTACCATAACATCTTCTAGATCTCTCAAATTTTGTACTTTAACGCTTACAAAACTTTTCACTAGTGGCACAGTGCCTGGAATACCACCTCTCTTAGCCTGTGCCAAGTTTTCACTAATAACCGAAGTCATAAATTCCCTGTATCTGTTTTCTAAATATTTTCTAGCCTGTAATACGATTTTTTTCTCAACAATAGGAGTACTTCTAGATTTAATTTGATCTTCCCTGGGAATCGGTGGAATGTCCACCATATATTTAACCATTTGCCAAAGGTCTACAATTTTTTTATCATTGAATGATTCTGCTGCCTTGCAGAATGCATTGAATAGACTTGGTCTACTTATTCCTCTAAGCACATGATCATTGTAATTTTGTAATTCCTTAACATAAGCTACTTCCACACTGGACAAGCCACTGACCATTGATCCAGCTAGCTTAGTGCGTTGAGGAGTACCTCGTAAATCTACCAGCTCCCCGGATGGAGCTGTCATAGCATTAATTATTTCAAATCGCATTTGCTTCCATTCCCCCAGCATGTGTTCCATTTGTTGAACTCTGGTAAGTTCAAATGTCTGAAGTGTAAAATTATTAGCTTAAGGTTTAACATTTAAAAATATAATTTATAAGATGAAATAAAAATAAAAGTCCTTACATCCTTGTGAACTTGTTCAATGATCGACAAAATAGCATTTTCCTTTTCATTTCTAAGGTAACTTACTATATCTGTATCTGCAATAGGATCTAAAGGCTCAAAAGTACGTCTAGCACTAAGTGAACTTAATTTTTGTGATATCTGAGGTAAATCAACGCCTCGTGATCCAAGCAGGAGATGCCTAGAAGTATAAAGAAATTGAATTTTATAATATCTACAAAAAATATGCTGTAGCTGTTATAAAAATAATTATAATCATAATGAAAAATCTAGTCAACCGATTGATGTTTCGCGCCAGAAATTTCTGAAAGGCCAAGGTTATGTTACGTTAATAACTCTCATTATAAACAATTGAATAAATTTCTTATGTAAACATAGATTATCACAGAAACACACAACAAATGTTTCGGTACTGTATAATTGATAAATTTGATAATAATCTTACGCCTGAACTTGATTATCTTGAGTGCCGGTTTGTGTGACACGAGACCAAAGTTCATTCGAGGCTTCTAATATTTGACGAAGGTTTCTCTCAACTTGAGGAAGTTCTTCAGTACCTTCAACGGCAGCGGATAATTGTTCTGCTGACCGTAATAATTCACTGAAGCCAGTATCTCCTGACACCCTCGAGGAATCCGTGTTCAACATATCGGTGTGTCCAAAATCGTTCATATTTAAAACACGATGTCCATGAGTCTAGAAATCGCGGGATGAAGTACATAGAACTCCTAGGAAATTTAGATTTCGCTGTCAAAGATTGAATACGTACTGGTGGTATTTTCATTGAATTAGAAAATAAATAATACTAATTTTTCAAAGATTTATGTAATTAAAATAGTAAAAGAATATAACAATAAATATATACGAATAAAAATAATTGCATTTATAAATATTAGTTTGTTTTTAAATTACAATTAGTTCTCTTTGCACATGAAAATCTGCCTTACCATCAAATACTACCAACATCGAATATCAATTCTATCGCGAACAAACTCCCCATATAAATTGACAGTCAAGGTACAATTTTCTGCTTGAATTTGATTGTCCGAATGCTGTGAGTGTGTCCATGACCAATATTTCTTCGGATAATTCTATCGAGTTGTACATCGTTCTCGTGAACACGTTATGTGACACAAGTTCTCTAGGTATCTAATCTTCGTTTTTCAAACAAAAACTGAACTATGACAGAGGTAAATGTTGCATTTTGTCCATGTGGTCTGCGTTCGTCGTGGTTGACAAGTCGCTTTATCGCAATGATGGCTCGTGATTAATCATGGAAAAGCGAAATGTTTGCAACAAGGAAGACCGTCAGGTCCTCCAGCATTATGTTGCCAAACAAAATACCATTCTAATGCGTATATCCGGTGAATGCGACAAAAACGTCAATACGTTGCGTCTTGGTATGCTTGTAGAAGCAGTCGAGGATTTGGGAGACAGTGCACTCAGAGTGCGTGTTACGGACACAACAGGATCAGAAGTTTGGCGTGGCACGGAATGGAGATGTCACAGGTTTGACTTAATTCCTGTTTCATCAGATGTCTGGAAATTTCTTCCAGCTGTGACTGTGCCCCAAGAAAGGGTTCACTTGGCTAATCATAAGTCATTATGCAAAGAACTAATGAATCTGATGATAGAGGATACCATTTGGTACTGTCCTGATCCTCAGGGATACATCAAGTATTTGGCTGTAATTAAATATATTGGACCTGTGCCACAACTTGGTCAAGGATATTACTTTGGTCTGGATTTATTGGTAATTTTATATAATGTTCTTTATTTCTTTATACCTTTAGCTGTTGTGTATCTGTACACATGAAGTAATATATCTATTGTATACTGTTTAACAGGAAGGAAAAGAATCGTCTAAAACAGCTTTGCTGAGCAAAGAATATTTTGTGTCTACTCATTCCGAAGGAAGGTTTGCTACATTGAGCCACATTTTCCCGTTGAAGCCTGAGGGTCCTACTGGTCTTGGAAACCCAGATAAGAGTAAAAAAATAAATGTTTTATTCTTATTTTGTTTCTTGTAATTTCAATTTTATTGACACATTCTCTATTGTTTCAGATATTTTTTTAAAAACAGATACTGCAACCAATCACACGAATGATAAGAAAAAGTCTATATTGGATTCTACACCACCTGTCCTCTTGGAAAGATTCACCACCTATGATGATAACAAAAACAATAACAGAGATCAACGTTCTCTGCCAAAGGAGTACCTTCAGTCCAACAAATCGATAACACTTGAAAATGATAGCAATGTAACTAAAAATACAAATGTCCATTCATACACACAATCTGGTAATAAGAAAAATGTAGAAATAAATTATCGGCTTGGCTTTTTGGTTAATAGAATACTTTGCTAACTTTGCTAGGAATTGAACATAGTCTGTTTGTATTCACTCGTTGCATGTAGAGTGGAGGGAGTTAAGAATAACTGAGGCAGTTATAAATAGCCATAATCTTAGCTTGTCTCAGTAGTGCCGGCAAGTCTTTCAAAGCTGAAAACCTGTTATATTTTTATTGTAAAATAACAGCAATGTTGCAAAACATTCCTGTTTTTGTACTAGAGCACAAATGGAGTAGTGACAGAGAGTCAAATGTGTACAGTGATATAGAAGAAACATTCGAACATTTTAGTCCATTAGAACATTGTAAGAAAAAGCAGGCATTCATAGAAATTCTATTACACTTCCGCATTTCGTATTTATATAGTCCGTTGTGTCGATTCACGCAGCTTTTCACGTGCTTCTTTCTGTTGCATTAGTTTCAAATAATACTAAACTATTACTTTCTTTTCAACTTCCGTAAACGGATATAAATTTAAATCGTCGCTATTGTTGTAGGTAATACACCAGAAAAAAATGAAAATAAGAAATTCGGACGAACAGAAACGCCAGATTTAATTGTTGGTTCTAATGTAAAAGTGCTTTTGGATTCCGACGTGCACTATGGAATCATTCGTTGGATTGGAACACCTCCTGGTATTACTCCTGGCAAATTAATGGCAGCTGTAGAATTGGTATGTACAGTAATTAAAAGTTTTCTAATACAAAATGATATTTAAATGATAAAATATTCATTTATTTTATATTCAGGATGACAGTCATCCTTCTGGAACTGATGGAACATACAAAGATGTAAGATATTTTCATTGCCGACCTTACAGGGCCATTTTCAAAGACCTCGACCAATGTTCTCGTTACGATGGAACGACTGTAAGTGACAGCTAGTTGAAAGTATTTTTGTTCAACAATTGTTTTTCATTAAAAAATTTATGTGATCACAGTCAAAAAGCGACGGTCCGGCGTCACCGATAAGTACCGACAATTTTGGAAACATGGAAAGTTCTGTGATAGTTGGAATGGTACGACCTATCTCTGTTAAAGGGAATCTGGAAAGTATTTGTGGAAAATACAGAGGAATTCAAGGTCATCACAATTCCTGTTACTTGGATGCCACACTTTTCAGCATGTTTACATTTACTAGCGTATTTGACAATCTATTATTTAGGTAATAATTAAATTTACCTTAAATTTATTCTGACCTACAGATATAAATGTTTCATTTTGTAGACCGCCAAATGAGAAAGACTGTCCACAATATGAGGAAGTGCAAAGGGTGCTACGTGAAGAAATAGTAAATCCACTTAGAAAAAATATGTTTGTTAGAGCAGATCACGTAATGAAACTTCGAACGTTGCTTGAAAAACTTTCATCGGTATCTGGATTGACCAGTGAAGAGAAAGGTTAGTGCAATACATATATATTTAAATCTCATATGTCTTTTAAGGTGAAATTTGTTACTTTGAACTTCCTCAGATCCTGAAGAATTTTTAACTTCATTGGTTGCTCAAATTCTGAATGCTGAGCCATTTCTCAAATTAAGTTCCGGTCAAGATGCCTATCACTATCAGCTTTTCGTCGAGAAAGACGATCATTTGAATCTTCCTACAGTACAACAATTACTAGAACAAAGTTTTCTAACGAGTAATATTCGATTAAAAGAAGTTCCATCTTGTCTTATTATACAAATGCCTAGGTTCGGAAAATCATTCAAAATGTATCAAAAAATTCAACCAACACTATTGCTGGATGTGACGGACATAATTGAGGATTGTAGGTATCGTTAAAATATTGTGCTGAGTTCATATATCACTGCGATATATTGTTCGTAGTTTACTAATATCTAGTATTTTATTTACAGCCCCCAGGCAATGCACGGTTTGTGGGAAACTAGCAGAATTTGAGTGTAAGGAATGTTATGGACAGTGTGGCGTTGGATTAGAAAGTATTGCTTTTTGTTTACAATGTTTGGAAAAGGTAAAAGTGAACATTTTTTTACATTTCTGTATAAAGTCCAAGCATATTTAGAATGTACTATTTCAGGTACATCGCCACGAACGAAGAACAAATCATGAACCAAAGAAGCTCGTGGTACCAATGGAATTTGCTATTTTACAAGAACATTGTCCTGTTCCACGATTATACTTGGAATTGTCAGCAGTAGTCTGTATTGAAACGTCTCATTATGTTTGTTTCGTGAAATGTGGTTCTGGATCAGAAGCGCCATGGTGTTTCTTTGATTCTATGGCCGACAGAAAAGGTATTACTCTATTACATTATAAATTTCATTAATTAAAAAATGCGACAATACGTACAAGTGATGATTGTGTATTTAATCATCTCCAGGAGAACAGAATGGTTACAACATACCAGAAATGGTTCCCTGTCCCGACTTCCCGTATTGGTTAAGCGAAGAAGGTGGAAACTATTTGACTGAATTAACGGATGATCGTCATTTACCTGAGCACGCGAAACGACTCTTGTGCGATGCCTATATGTGCATGTACCAATCTCCAGATGTTATGATGTACAAATAAGTACAATTGCCTATTAACTTAGGTAAGTTAGGTATTAAATTATCATTTAATGAATTTAAGCATATTGTTTGTGCTTATTACAACGTATCGTTTGATTTGCACAAATCAATTGAATCTTGTAAAAATAACTAAAGACAAAGATGGTGTAAACGTGAATTATATTTATTCATAAACATCATTGAAAAGACGACAGATAAACGTGTAGGTAGTATTAAAGGAACTAAACTTATTCGTACGGTACAGAAATTATCTTAGAATCACTGTCTTCAATTGAAACCTAATAATCTAAGTCGAGCATACTGCTGAGTTTCTTTAAGGTCATGAGACATATGTATACATGTATATATTCATCGATGACATAAAATTAAGTTTTTATTCTACGTAGAAATTCGAGGAAAATCTACCATTCTATCGGAAAATTTATCTACCGCACCATGTATTCATAAATTCTCCTTTTAATCCATTGAAAAGGATAGACATTTCCACAATATTTTAAAAGATAAATATTTGTGTATAAATACAGAATGTCGTGTACACTTTTTTAAAGTTACACGTTAAACACAGAGAAGCACAGTTTTCATACTGAATGTCATCAATATTTTGAAAACATTTGACGATACATTTATAGTAAATAGTTATTAACAGTTTACAAATTTTTTGTAACATAAAAGTTACAATGACTAGGATTCAGAAGTTAATGCTGCACTTTTAAGTTTACTTCTGTTGCTCTAATAATTACTTTTATCATTATTTCTGTTGCTAATAAAATAATCTTTACAAGATCGGAGCAACTTAGTACAACATCAATCTAGAAATCCGTTAATCTTTGCGATTTTTGTTTTTAAATAACTAACAACTTTTTCATTAATATTTCAAATCTTTGATTAACGTTTAGCTATTTTATATATTTAAAATATATTAATGAATAATGGACATGTACAAATTATTTAATTAGGAAAGAAACAATAGAAAATGTCAGATACTTGTTCTTCTGTTTGATTCTTCGTTGATTACAATTAAACGTTAATGATATAAAAAAAAACTAAAGACCATTATGGTAGATTTTTCTGCTAGAGATAATGAATCTGAAAACAAACATCACTGCAAAGGGAAATACATGAACTAATTATGAAAATTAATTGTATCATTGTACATAATAAAAATTCTATGTAATAGGTGATATTGAATATGCCTTTGTATGGCAGAACTAATAAAGATGGGGATAAAGTTTGTAAGTGTGTATTGTAAATTTAGTATCTATCTTCATCTTCATCCATGGCAAAATCACTACCAACTCCAGAATCTAGTACGTAGAGAGGACTATAAACAAGAAAAAAAAAAATAATACTTAGGTGGATAAGTTGAAAGAAATCGATTTATGAAATAGTTCTTACTTACTTTATTGCTCTGCATGTGAAAAACACAATGCGTTTCATTTTCTTATTATAGAAGAAATAATTAAAAGACCATAAGCATCCATCTTCTCCAAATGGATCTGATACAAAGTCTGGATTGTAACTAAAATAATTTCATACATTTAATTTAACTTGTACCGTTCCCGTATATGTTTTCGAGTAATTCGTATGTTTTACCTATAAATATCACATTCGTTTAATGATATCTCATCATCGATGGCCGCCCAAAGCGCTGTTCTAAGAGTACGATAATGATCACCCGCAGTTGCACTCAGATTGCTGTCTACTGCATTCATGACCCAAGTTAAACTTGGTTCCTTACTAAATTCATGACTCTTAGCATCAGAGAAATCATAATCCGGGTGAAAAGCTGAATTCAAAGTGGCAATCAAATAGAATAATGTCTTTCTACTGATTGTGTCGCATAGTGGACCATCTTCATCACCAGAAACGCTGCGGCTGCAGAAAAAAAGTATATAATAAATATAGGATAACAAAATAAACATAAGATATCTTGAACTTTAATATTGAAGGAGAAAACATTCATAATCATATATTTATAGTTCCTAATTTTTCAGTTTAATCAACAAATCATGATACCTAAAATACCTTTGAGCAGGTGATGTTCCCAGAGAAGTTTGTGGTGGTGATAAAGCTTGAAGATCGTGAGGAGCAAATCCCTGTTCCGCATTGAAACGTTTGTATAACTGTTTATCATTTCCAGCCATTTTGCAAGAGTAACTCTCTATTCTGAATATTGAAAAGACAGTAAATATAAAACATTGTTTCACAAAATTATACAACTGATAGAAGAAATATAAGCCAACTCGACCTACCGGCCTATTATTTTACTGTCTCCGGTCTTGATGGACAAGGCACTGTTGATAGCTTCGAAACGTGTACTCTCCAACAACTTCATTTTGTCATTAACAACGGCTTCCCTCTTACAATGTATAAAAGCAGCGGTTCTGGGCTGAACACTCTTGATGCATCTCCTAGCGAACTGCTTCTTATGTCATTAACACTCCGTTACATCGGAGTTGATGACCTGTTGGTGTTATTCTGGCAAAAACTTGACCTCGTTTCTCAGTCGCAACGGCCAAGGCGTTCAATACAATCGAAATGTTAAAAAGCTTCTTTGACATCGAAGACTTATCGAGTCCTTGTACATCTTTCTTATGGGTATGAAAATTCCTTTCCTTTTCGAGTGTACAAACTTAATAGCGGACGTGATGATTTTTCCCGCGACGCCGAGCTTGTACATCACAGATTCCTAATTAAAAATATCGAGACGGAATTCACGTCCGTGCCTAGCCCGATTTCAGCAATCGGTGGTTGAATTAAAGTTTCAGCCGTGACGGAGTACTCGGTTGGCTTCTCGCAGCCGCAATCAGTGACGTACCAGCTGAAGAGAGGGAAAACGAATCGCGAAGGACAAAGAACCACCCTTGAGAAACAAAAGATGCTGTTTTCTCAATCAGCAGAAACCCACACTAAACACAAAGTTCTTTAACAGTGCTGCCTCAATAGATAGAGATCTCTTATCGGGGAAGTCAGCTAAACAAAGTGACTAACAAACTTCACAACATTCGCTACTGGTGAAAACAATCCATAATCGCGGACATTGTTGTTACTATCACTTGAATTACCACGGTCACTGGACGAACAACTACAACACCTGAAAATTCAATGAAATTACGACTGGCCCGATCAAAGGTCGACCAAACTTGAACCCCTTTTGCTCTTGTTTCGTACCGTGTTTCCAATTATTTGCGCCTCGATGTCAGGTACGCTTGTATGCAATAACGATATATGCGTCCTACGTGACAGAAATAGCACAGCGAAGCGTCTTGAACTTCCCTCTCTCTTGCTCTTTTTACCTCGTTACCTCCCTCCTCTTGTCTTTGTCGAACTCGTGGACATCTGCTCGTAGGGGGGATGTATGTGTGAATTTCAACTGACCAATCGTAAGCGCTTCTAATAAGAACAGGTTTGTGTGCAACTTTAGGACGCCATGCAGTGCGTTTGTGTGCGCGTATGGTTGCCTGTACGCGCCTAACTACGGTCGCGTATTCGGTTTAATTCTAACCTCACAGAATGCTGACAGGAATTCGAATTTATTGGTAAAATGTCAAAACGTTGGGGCAGCGACTATGTGGTCACAGAGCACCGAGATTTGCAGGTATATTATCTTGCGTTGTTGATCTACGTCCAAGACTCGATTCTTCTCTAAACTTGAAATTTTTATTTTTAACCGTATAACTTCCGAATATTTTTCACTTCGAAAATATTTTTGTCTGTTTCAGGCTAATAGTATGGCCGTGGATGCGACTGGCAACTACGTGTTACTTGCCGGGTAAATAGCGACACATATAGACTCTGTTTACACCAACTTTTTTTCTTGAGTTTTGTACCTGTATTTGCTGCTAAATATTTTGGTCAGTTAGGACATTCAAGGAGTAAATCGTACTATGTTATACAATTCTTCTACTGTTTTGCTTACAATCTATTTTTTTTTCTGTAAGCTATGTTTCATTTATGGTATTGCTTTCACATGTTTTTAGGCGTAAATGTTTCGCTGTGAAACATCTCGACGAAGGTGCAGATACTTTAAGGAAATTCCAGAGGCAAAGCAAATATGAAATTGGTGCCACAGAATGGAATCCCACGAGTCAAAATTCTCATATATGTGCTGTCTCTGTTAGTAATTAAATAATATACATTTTGATAATGTTTCATATTGTTTAATCAACTTTCAATTGTAGAGTAACACACGCATAGAAATATTGTCACTCTCTGGAAGTGGTGGCTATGACTTACAGACAACAAATAGTCTTAAAGCACATACGAGAGTAGTTAGTGACTTAAACTGGCATCCCAAAGAACCTGACATTATAGCTTCCTGTAGCATTGATACATTTATACACATTTGGGATATAAAAGATCAAAGGAAACCCTGTTTATCTTTGTCTGCAGTTGGTAGGTTCAATCAGTTAAATGAAGAAGTTGTTTAAGAAGTATTTAAATATAGTGGAATATATCTAAATATATAATTGAATTTGCAGCAGGATCTTCTCAAGTGAGGTGGAACAGTTTATCCCCTAACATATTGGCCACAGCTCATGATGGAGATATTAAAATATGGGATCAGCGAAAAGGAAATAGCCCTGTGCAATATATAGCTGCTCACCTGACAAAAGTATACACTTGTCTTGAATTTAATGGAAATATTTACGTATTTATATACTTCAATAATTCATAAATTGAATAAGATATTTATAAAGACCTAAGTTATTTTAGATACATGGTTTAGATTGGTGTCCATTTCAACAAAATCAACTGGCCACTTCTAGTCAGGATTGTACAGTGAAGATCTTTGATATTAGCAATCCACGTAGAGCTGAAAGTATTGTGACAACAAACTCACCAGTATGGAGAGTTAGATACACGGTAAAGATAATACTCTGTTCAATAAAATTCAAGGTTGTTCATGTTCATAAAATGATACAATCCATTTACAGCCGTTTGGAGAAGGATTAGTAACGATAGTGGTACCGCAATTACGGCGAGGAGAAAACAGTTTGTTATTATGGAATACTACAAATCTGAGTGCACCAATTTACACTTTTTCAGGACATACAGATGTTGTCCTCGAATTTCAATGGAGACATCAAAAATTAGGTATATACTTTACGAATAAATTTTTCTATGAAACAGAAAAAATATGAAATTTGTTCATAATTCGTAGAAAATAGCGACTTCGAATTAATTACTTGGTCAAAGGATCAATGTTTGAGGATATATAAAATTGATCCAATTTTAAAGAAGGTACGTGCGTGTTCATTAATCGATAAAGTGTATTCGTCATGTGCATTGAAATAAAAGAAATACTTGTTTAGTTGTGTGGGCATGGCATGGATGACAGCGCATCTATTTATACACAGTACTCGGAAGATAATAATATGAGTATGTATGCCTTACTTATGAATGAAAGAAGCATTAAGTTTCATTGAACTAACAGATGTTTCAATATAGGAACACTACAGTCCATTCAACAGTTACAACTCAATGATACTCAAAACGACCGTGAAATGAATTGCATAACAACAAAAGCAGATGAATCTACACTGAATTATGAATCGGATACGTATATCGAGAATAACAAAGAAATATCGTCCCCAACGCAACCGAAGACTCTGCAACAAGAATTTTCTTTAATAAACATGAACATACCGAACATAGAGGTGATATACGCAAAGCTAAACCAAAGCTTCATAAAATAAAAATTTGTCTAATATTTTAGGTCAACGCGATGGATGCTTTAGAGCGTAGTTGCACTGTAACAGCGTCCAACAAAAGTTACAATGTTATATTAAAAGTCAATTTCCCTGCGAATTACCCGTACAGCGCGCAACCGACATTCCAATTCTGCCCTGGGACAACAATCGACAACGCAACGATGGCGAAGTTGTTAAAAGTGTTAAAACAAACTGCTCAGCAACGGGTTAAAAAGAACAGATCCTGTTTAGAACCGTGTCTTAGACAATTAATTGCGACTTTAGAACAAGTAAAGAAAGAAATACTCATTTTTCGTTCTCTTATGTTAATCTTCAATAATGCTCAACCTATTTTCTTAATTCTTTGTAGACATGCAAAAAGGACGAAAACGAAACTAGTCACATAGGATATGACATTCAGGATAATGCAAACTTTTTAAGTTCCTCTAACATGTATACAAACTATCAAGATGCCTATATACCATTTCCTAGGACATCAGGAGCCAAGTTTTGTTGTGTAGGTATGTAAACAAATAGTAGAATACAGAAGATCTGTATACTAGAATTCAATGCAGTGTTTCAATAGGTATCCTCGTGTGTTTTGGTCGTGCGTCTTACACTAGAAGGTCATCGATGAAACCGGAAAGTACGACACCTAGGGCCCTATCCGCATTAGGAAACGGAATCGGGAATGGAGAACATTTTATGCACATGTATTCGAATTCATACGTAGAATCGAATGACAACATTCCTATTAGTTCCTTCTACTTCCAAGACCGTGTAAGCGAATACATTTTTCAATGTTCGCGATATAAGATACTTATGATTTTTATTAACGGTCGATCTGGGTTGTTTAGAAAATGAATCGCGGATTACATAACACCAGCAGAATGACTCACAGATCGTGTTGTAAAAATTATCACTTCATGGTAATCACGTATGATGCTTCGTCATTATTTTTCGTTAGCAAAGAATTGGCTGAGAAATACGTGTAAGTGGACTGATAACATTCCTATGCGATTCCTGTGTTAATGTACATTAACCAAGCAATCTTGTTTGACCTACAGAATTAATATCACCGATATCCCGGCGATGTGCCAATACAATGCAAACGTTGCTGCGCAATTAGAACGTCCGGATTTAGTACAAGCATGGTGTTTAGCCGCCCTTGTGATATCTCAACCGGTTTCAAGCGTTGGACAGAATTCTTGTCAATCCCCTGATATAGATGCTCCATGGCCACTGCATCCTTTCGGTCAAAATTTGATTCATTCTTTGTACGTCGTAATTGAGTCAACATTACATAGTATTACTTCTTAACACGTTTGCGAACAGTAAAAATTTGAACGAGCTGCAAAACTACTCAGTACCGAGTTGCAGAACTCTGAGGGTTAAAGTGCTATATAGAATTAAATGTATGATAATATAGCTTATAAATTTGAATGTTATGGCGTTCATGTCATTTTGCATCACATTGAAAATGAACGTTATAGCATTCACGTCTGCAAACGTGTTAAGCCACAGAAACAATATTATACAAGAATTATTTTTTGTTTAGGATACAGCATTACGCCAACCAGTCAGACATTCAAATGGCGGGAATGCTGAGCTGTGCGTTTAGTTATCGTTCAGAGAATCTAGATGTTGTTCAAAACCGGCTAAGTAGCAAATCCGTTAACGTCAGTGTAAGTATGATGCAACTGCTTTGGTGTGTTAATCAATGTGTTTGGAATGGCCTGAGATAACCATGATTCTTGTAGTATCATTCTTATATGTCTTGATCATATCTTGTCTTCTGTTCATAAAATTTATTAAGAATGCTTTTTAAGTACAATCACTCATAACTCATGTTTCGATATTGGCTTTTCTGAAATGCAGTATATCACATCTTTCATAATCAGCGTATATTTGTTTCTGCCGCTGCATGAATAAATACGTTTTTAGAACATACGTGTAATCCTGTACGATACAGCGGTGTATCAGATGGCTAACAATGTAGTTGATTAACACTAAACGTACCGCGACCGATCAAATGGCCGGTTTCAAAATACGATTTAAAACTGTGCATTTTCTTTGGTTCATTTCACTTCATATTGACCCATATATTGTTGGATTAAACAGTTTTTCAGTTTTCATCTTTCCCCGTGTTTCTGTTTGCATCATGAAAAATTTACTGTCTAAGTTGGTTACTTCTGTTTTGTAACCGATTATTTGACTGGTTACAGTAGGAATTGGTACATACAAAGTGCCAGTACGTTTAGTGTTAAAAATATCGAAACGAAGGATAGATATACTGTACCATTGTACTGCAGACTTGTTTCGTTTCAGTATTTTTTATACTATTTCGAAAGTGCGAGATAATTGATGTAATATTATCTTTGTTATAGAGGCTTTCTACAGGAAAATGGTGGTTGAAGGTAAGGCATGGTTTCTGAATTCTGTATGATTGTGCGTGTTTGAAACACAGTGGTTCTTAGGATTCTCTATCATGGTGATATTTGTTATTGTCTTACAGCATCGGAGTGGAAGTGTCGCGATGCCTCAGAGCATGCAGGTTTGGCCATGCTTGATTTTAAAATGCCAAACGATTCAATTATAATTCGTAGTAATTAATCTAATACATATATGTGATGTACTGTCTGTTGTATTAACGCCTACAATTACTTGCACAGAAGACAAATGTTTTTGTGTTGAAAGTGATCACAGACATAATGCCTTTTTTTCACGTGTTAATGTGTATTGTATTTACATCACTGAAATCACATTTACCAACCAAATCATAGTTTATGTGATATTCGTTGTATATTTCTAGCCTGGCGGTTCGCCGTACCATACGATACATCTAGCCGATACCACGTTAGAAGGATGGAATTTTCAAAATTTGAAGCAACACAGATCTAACTCGTGGTCTGACTCCCTTGACTATTTAAAGTTCATTCAGGATTCTCTTGGCGATTCCGTAAAAAGTATTAGGTATCTAATTTAATATATTTGCTTTCTCAGAAAATAAATTTGCACATACTTCTATGAGAATATTTTATTTGCTTGTACAGATTGCTCGATGAAAAATACACTACTCTTTACGATGGGTACAAGAAATCATATGCGGAAGTGTTGCACAGGTGGCGTCTATTGGATGCTCGAGCACAAGTATTAAAGCACGTTAGCACGACACCTTTGGATACGCACAAAGGCGTGGAATTCCAAAGTGAATGTCAATTGTGTACTAAAGTTAGCAGAGGTCCTCAATGTATAAATTGTAAACGGCTCGCCTTGGAATGCGTAATTTGTCACATTTCTGTGAGGGGTATGTAGATCACCAATTATGAATCAGTTCCCTTCGTAGGTTAATAACGTTACACACTTATTTCTTTATAATAAATTCAGGTCCAAGTAATTTCTGTATATTTTGTGGTCATGGAGGACACACACAACACTTAGCAGAATGGTTCACTAACGAGACATTGTGTCCGACAGGCTGTGGATGTTGTTGTTTACAGGAGAGTTCTACTCTCTTAAAAGTGTAAATAGGACAAATGAAAATTTGTATATAGCTGAAACAGTATGTATATACATATATATATAACTGATGTTACAAAAAAATAATAAATGTTTTTTTCTGGAATATGATTCGAAATTCTGAGGGATTGTTACATTTACAATGAACTTTTTTCATGAACTTATTCACTGGGGGAATTGTAGCTTCGGTTTCATTATCTTTACCCTTTTATTCGGTTGACACTTAATCAACTGCTTCTATCTCATCAGTTGAAACAGTTCCAAGAAATATTCTTTCGAGTTCTCTCATTTCAACTATAAAAGAAATACGACTCGTAGAAAAGGAATTAACTGTGAAGAATAAATGATAAATACCAGCATTACGACGATGTTTTTCACGCGCAAGATATTCTTCTCTTGCAACTCTATTTCTCTCTCTATATTCTCGCTGCAACGTTTCTACTGCTGTGTTTTTTCTTCGAACATCAAAACCGTAAATTATACCAGCAATTAAACTTGTCCATCTGAATAACTGAAGATAAATATTATTTCGCGAGAATGAAAGATTTGATTAACTAATAATAAATAATACCTTTATCAGAGGGCTAACTTCTAAAGGAATTAAATTAATTTTCATCCCCGCCATTAAAATAAACTTCGCCGTATAATTAAACCAAATTTATTTAAAGACAGTTAAAAACAACTTAAAATATTAGTATGAAATACAATTATCCTTTTAACGGATCTCGATAAGTTAGACGCAATGTTTGATGATCAAATTAAAATTAACAAATGAGTAACTAAAAGGTCAGTAACCGACAAATTCAATGAAAACCATTGTTGTCGTGTTTTTATTGTTATATTGGAAATGCGTAGAAGTACATAGGAGCTTCTGAATTCTTAATAAGAACTAATATCTATAATGATCAGCCTTGTAAGGTCCTTCCACAGGAACACCAAGATATTTGGCCTGCTCTTCTGTGAGTTTTGTGAGCTTCACACCGAGGTGATCCAAATGTAGCGCTGCAACTTCTTCGTCCAGTTTCTTCGGTAACATGTAAACATCGACTGAATATGACTTTGGTTTCGTCCACAACTCTATTTGTGCCAGCACTTGATTCGTGAACGAATTACTCATAACGAAACTCGAGTGTCCCGTTGCACATCCAAGGTTAACTAAACGACCCTCAGCGAGGAGGATAACATGTCTGAAATGGCAGAACCTTATGTAAACTGGGAGAGAAGGGTCTGATTCTCACTATCTAATCTCAAAAATGGTAAGACGATATTATAATCAACTTGAAATATTTTTCAACTCGTGAGTTGTCAATTATCTTAATATTCTTCTTTAAAGACATTTTTAGGCTCAAAACTATAAATAGGAATGCTACTATGTAACTGCCCACCTGCCATTCTTCAACTGGTATCTGTCTACTTGGGGCTTAATGTTCACTTTCTCAACCGCATTCTTTTCAAGCCAAGCGACATCTATTTCACAGTCGAAGTGGCCAATGTTGCAAACAATAGCATCTTCTGGCATATTCATGAAATGCTGACCCAATATGATATCCTTGCATCCAGTGGTGGTAACATATATTTGTCCTTTGGTGGACGCTTCTTCCATCGTGGTTACCTAAGAATTACAGGTACAAGAAGTTCATTGATGTTCTTCGCTATTCTTTGGAAATATTCTCGACACTCTTTCTTCCTGGTGTTACAATAATCACCTCGTATCCTTCCATAGCTGCTTGAAGTGCGTTAATGGGATCGATTTCTGTGATTATGACACGACCACCCAGTGCCCTGAGACTTTGAGCGCATCCTTTGCCAACGTCGCCATATCCAGCCACTATACAAACTTTCCCAGCAATCATTACATCTGTAGCTCGTTTTATGCCATCGATCAATGATTCTCTACATCCGTACAGATTGTCGAATTTACTCTAGTTGGAGAAATGAAAATTTGAATCGTACGAAATTCCAAATTCAACGATAACGAAGATGAAAGATTAGAGAATAGCTGACATGTACGGGACAGACCGTAGTTGTTGGAAATACGTGTTGGAAAATTCGTAAATGATCAAGGTTTAGGTGAACAACTGGATTATTAACTATGCATCGAACGAACCTTTGTTACTGAATCATTGACGTTGATTGCAGGGACTTTAAGAGTTCCTTCTTTCAACATACGATACAGATTATGCACACCGGTGGTGGTCTCCTCTGAAAGGCCACGGCACTCTTTTAAATATTCAGGAAATTTGGTGTGGACCAGATTGGTCAGATCACCACCATCATCGAGAATGAGATTCAGTGGTTTGCCATCACTGAAGACAAGAGTCTGCTCTATGCACCAAAGATATTCTTCATTTGTTTCACCTTTCCACGCGTACACAGGAACACCTGTTTTTGCAATAGCTGCGGCTGCGTGATCCTGCGTGCTGAATATATTGCATGATGACCACTGAACCTAGTGAATTAATAGGGTCGGTATATGTTTGAAATTATATTGTATGCAGAGTGGTCTCATAGATATTATTTTATTTGTAGTGTTGGTAAATTTCTTAAACAAATGTTGTATCATAAATTTTCATCATTGATGATATGTTGGTGTGGGTCTTTAGAAGTAAAAGTCTATTCGTGTATGAGAGATAAATATATTTTTAATATTTTAGCTGAAGTACCTAAGCCTAATCATATATAAAGTGAGTAATAAGAGTGTAAGTGACAGTGATAAGTATTAGATTATCACAGTGTTGCATAACAAAGAAGCAAATTTGATTAACTCATAAATGTTTAAAATAAAGTTTTCCATTTTGAACACCATAAAAATAAGTTCCATCATAATAGTAGTATTATGAATACTTTCTTATCTGATGTGATCCTAATCTCAAGTCAAGTACAATTTAAAAGTTTCTTAGTGTATTGTACCATTGTTAGAGGATCTTGTGAAAGATGCAAGGTCATGATCTACTTCAGATAAGTACACATACATATGAAAATGCAAACTATTTTTGACGTCAATCCGTCTTTCATATGATGTTCCATTCTTGTTTTTTTCCGCTGATATATTTTTATAACATAATAGAATACAACTCATAAATTTAACAAAAAGAATAAGCAGCATTCAAATTACAAATTGTTCCCGCCATTGCATCATCAATATTAAGATTTTTTGTTTATAGTGTAATAAGAGAAAAATTATTAAATTAATGTTTTTTTTCTTCGGTAAATAATAATTTTATTTACAGATTCGCTTGTAAGCTTTATTTTCGGTTTATTTCGGTAATAAATACTCATGCCAGAACTCCATTTTACAGTCACATGCGATCATACAAAAATGATTGAAATATGAAAATCCTTTAATCCAACTTACCTCAGCTCCGAGCTCAACAAGGGTTTCAATGAGAACAGCGGTTTGTACAGTCATATGCAAGCAACCCGCGATACGTGCACCTTTCAAAATTTTTTCAGGGCCGTATTTTTTCCTGATTGCCATGAGTCCTGGCATTTCGTGCTCGGCTAGGGTGATTTCTTTACGGCCCCATTCCGCCAAGGACATATCGGCTTTAACGAAAAAAAACGAATTATTTATAAATCACAATGAAATAATTATTATCAATAAAACCGTTTTAATTTCACTGCATTTGTTACTGATATTTCCATGTTCAACCAATATTCAAAGCATCGGCTTTACAATATGATACATTTAAATATTTAACTTTTTTAATTGAGTAATATATTAAAATAAATACTTTTACATTCATGGAAAACCATTGCAAATGCTGAAGATACATTACATATATATATTTTAAGCACTTCACGTTCATTTAAATCAACAATGAATTGCGACATACTTGCAAATCTATTATTACTTCATTTCGGTACAATGTTGCCTCAGAATGGATAGTTGCATGTTCAGTATTTTTATTATTTGTATAAATGAAAAGAAATAATAATTCCGAATATTATAAAATAAAATGAATAGTTTAACAAACATGTAGCCATGTAGATTAATCGGCGTACAAACGTTCTGTAATTCTATCATTATCCGTACACGAAGAGTACTGTGTTTTAAATACCATGAATGGAGGTTATAGATTTTGCTCCAAAATAATAACCACGTGTCTGACTGAAGTAACTCTAAATTTGATTTAATTCTTTACTTACCAACGCGGTATGCAGGCTTGGTAGTCATTTTGTCGGACAGATCTCAGCCGACTCACAGATATCAAGTTACGTTGCGATTTCACAGAAAAAGAAACACACGTTTTCGTCGACGAGTTGCGGTAAACTACGGTTATGAGACGTCGACGATCTTCCTTAAAACGATGCCGCTAGATATAGTGACTACTAGTTGGTCACGTGACATATCTTTAAATAAGTATATAGTAGAAAATAAGAAGAGTTCCATTTTCCCAATGGATGGTAAGTTACCGATACATATGTAGATCGGTAAAGTAAATACCTGACTCACGAATCCATATTAAATATGCTCGTAAATGACAACGTCATTAAGTTTTAATATTTGTATTTAAAATATAAGTTTCTTTTAACAATACGTTATATATTGTTACTCGGGGAAAGGACTAATGTCAAAATCAGTAAATTTCGACCCATCGAGAATCATCTGTCTACGAAATTCTTGAGCGTCTCTTTTCTCTTGATATAATACTGGATCTTTATCGATTCGCATCAGATTAGGTAACATTGCCAATACAATTTGCCTGTACACGCTTTCTTCGCTTTCTTCTCTTTCAATTATCGCAGGATTTTCCAATATTATCAGGGTTTCTAGTCCAGGCAAACAACGTAATTTCTCCAGCTCGGAAATTTTCATGATTTCATTGTCCCGGAGGTTCAAATAATTAAGTTTGATACAACGCGAGTCAAATCCGTCTAAACTCGACAACTTATTGCTCCTCAGATGTAGAATTTTTAAATTAACTAGGATCTCTAGATTCTCCAGCCTTTCAATTTGGTTTTCCGCGAGGTATAAAGATATTAATCCAGGGAAAAATATTCCGTTCGTTGTGGTTAATATGTTTCCACGTAATTCGAGACTTTTAAGGTTCTTCAGGTCATAAGGATTCAGAGTGATCTCCTTAATGTCATTGTGGTTTAATTCTAGATACTCCAGATGGTTGTGAGAGATGCCTGCAGTGCTTTTTAACTTATTATTGTTTAAAGTCAGCACCTGATACGATTAAAAAGTAAAATAATTATCTTGAGCAATAACATTGCTTTTGAACGTAAACGAACACTCATTTTGTACATGATTATCATTAACCTGCAAATAGGACATGGGTTCCATTTCTGCGGAAGATATCCTATTTTTATCAGCTTGAATCATTAAAAGATAAGTCATTTTTGTGAGAACACAAAGAGCTTCCATAGTTAAATTGTTGCCAGAAATATCCACAAAGAGGACATATTTGAATCTTGGTATAATTTGAATATCCGTGAGGCCTCTGTTAGAAGCGTTCAAACCTAAATAAGCATAACCTAGACCTGAATCACATTTTCCTAATGTGTGGAGACATTCTCCAGCTTCTGAAAATGTTAAGATTCGCGAAACATCTTCATAAACTTTTTGGGTATCTTCACTTGACTGCTCTTCATATTCTCCGTTTGCTTCTCCGTAATCGGCTTCCATTGATTTATATTTAATTACAATTTCTCACCATTTTCATATAAATTCTGTTTAGTAAAGATTGTCGAATATTGCCTTTTTAAATTAAGATTGAATTTCTTATAAAATAGTGCAATTCCAATAGTACCAACTGAATGAAAGCTTGATGACTACGCCGTAGATGGCGCAATGAGCATAATTCAATAAACACATTTATATATAAATATTGAAAATTTAAAACTATGTATAATATAATACTTCCAATCGATTTTACAATACCGTGTAATTAATAAAAAAGATATTATCACATATGTTCTTTACTTTATTGTCGTTAACAGTTCTTTAATTTCGTGTTTGTAGGTAGCACAATGAAAGCGGTATAATAAAGAGCTGCTATTGGCCATAACTTGTATAGCCTATCAGAGATTGGTTTCCGCTTATGCAGTTTATCCCGATTGGCTGAGACTAGCCAAATTCAAGTTCAAATAAATGTAGCGGATATTGTTTAACCGTCGTTTGACCGCTGTCGGAGTGTAAAACTTGTAACAGTGTTCTTTCAATTTATACCGGTGAATTCCGATCGGTTTGTTCTTGCGCTCCCTCTAATAGACACCATGTGTCCACGAGCAAAATAAACACTTTATTGTTATGAGAATATTAGGTAATTTTGACAATAAACATTTGACTTCGTAAACTGTTACTCGTGTGTCTGCGAGGGATTTGATATTGTGTTATTGTGAGCAAAGAGGTTTGTTTTATAAAATTGTCACTGTCGTTCGTATACATTCTTCTATTCACGAACAACATACTCTAAATGTTATTGAAATCTGGTTACAATTGACACGACCTTAAATGATTTCATAAACATTTATATTTGAAGATGCATGAATGGTGGAAAGGGAATAGATTCATTTGATAAAAGTTTGATTGATGCTATTGTTTGGTTGATATTTGAGTAATGCATGTGTTGTTGCTTGAACTGAGCTTTTGGAAGATTTATTAATTATTATTGTACTTGTATGAACAGTACCTTCTTGTTTTGTAGATGGAGTCACGCTTACCAAAGCCAAAAATTCAATTAGGAAACTCAATCAGTGGAACAATTACTAACAACATGAAAGTTAATAATCAGAAGATGACAAAAGACCAAAATGTCCTGCCACAATCAAGTTCAAATAGTACTTCAGAGACACTGAAGAAGGCTAAAAGTACAATAAACATAAATTCTAAATCTGCAAATGAAAATAAGCCTCCACCAAAACAAAATCTTGTTAGATCGAAAACTATGTCGTCCATTGTTACAAAAGGAGTTAAGAGACCAGCTACTGGTACTACAATGCACACAGAAGCCAAAAAACAATTTACCAGGCCTGTAAAGCCAACTATACAAAGAACTGGCACAATGTTAACTGGTAATACAACCAATAAGACAGTACAAAATGCAACAGGTAAAACTGCAACAGCAGCTGGAGCAGCTAAACCTTCTAAATGGGATTTGAAGGGTCGTTTGGCTCATAAAAGTAATGAGTTATCTAATATACAACAACTGTATAAAGAAACTGCATCTAAGTACAACATTGCTCAGGAGAAGTTGAATACTTTAGAAACAAATGTAAATATGTATAAATCACAAGCAGAAAAATATGAGAACCTGAATAAGATATTAGATACTGAACTAAGAGAAGTTAAGGCAGAAAGAGAGGATTTAAGTAAACGTCTAGAGATATCAGAAGAATTGTTTAAAAATGCTTCGGAATCATTAAAACTGTTTAAAGAGAAATGTACTATGCAGGAAGCAATAATTTTAGAGCATAACTCTGAAGTAAAAGAGTTACGGACAAACTTAGATCTTCAGAAACAAATGAATGACGAATTGATGACAAATAAAAATGAGTTACAATCTTTGGTTCATACAATGGACAAAGATCGTAGAATTCTACACAATGCTATTCAAGAACTGAAGGGAAATATTAGAGTATTTTGTAGAGTGCGCCCTAGAACACCAACTGAACTTGGGAAAGTGTAGGTACCTTTTAGATAACGGGTGCAAAAATTTAATTCAATAAAATATAATACAATCGCATTTATTATTTACAGAACATGCACCATGAACTTTGTAGATGAATGCACCATTGAAGTAGGCAAGTCAGATGGTTCCGATTCGCTCAGTTGCAGTGGAAAAGTGAGGGGGACACGTCAGGAATTTTCTTTTGATAAAGTTTTTCCACCTACAGCTAAACAGGAAGATATCTTTGAAGAATTGGCCCTTCTAGTTCAATCTGCTTTGGAAGGATATAATGTTTGTGTATTCGCTTATGGCCAGACGGGTTCTGGTAAAACATATACCATGGAAGGTGTACCAGGCATTGAAACAGAAGGCATGATACCTAGAACGGTATATCGTCTAGATTATTTATAGCTAGAAAATATTTTCCAGTAGTAAGAAACTTAGTTCACTTTACATACTTAGGTACGGCATATATTTCAAGAAATGAAACAATTTCAATTACTTGGTTGGGAATATCGAATAGAAGCCAGTTTTCTTGAAATTTATAATGAGCATATCATCGATTTATTGGACTCTCAATCAAAGACACATGAGATCCGAATGGCTGATAGTAAAGGACATGACTTGTATGTTAGCAATCTAAAGATTGAGGAAATACATAGTCCTGAAGAATTGCACGAGTGTCTTTTAATTGCTCAGCGTAATAGAGCAGTTGCGGCTACTCAATCAAATGAGCGGTAAATTATATCGTATATATTAATGATAATAATAAATTTATGAAATAACTATGGTAATAAATTTTTTAGATCATCAAGATCGCATTCAGTTACAAGGATAAAACTCATTGGAGTACATAATACGAAAGAAGAGATTTCAATTGGAAACCTAAACTTAGTCGACTTAGCGGGTTCTGAACGATTAAAAGGCGAGGAATCGGTTCGAATGGCAGAAACGAAAAATATTAATAAATCGTTAGCGAATCTAGGTAATGTTATTCTTGCCCTTCTGAAAAGACAAGAACATATTCCCTATAGAAATTCAAAGCTTACCCATTTATTAATGCCATCCTTGGGTGGCAATTCAAAGACTTTGATGTTGCTGAATATATCGCCTTTAGATGAATGTTATAACGAAACGTTGAACTCGCTAAGATTTGCTAGCAACGTGAACAATTGTAAAACGGGCAATATAAAACGAACACGAACAGTTTTACAAAATTCTTCGTGAATCTTATCATATGAGATTATGTTGTTGTACTTTGCTAGCTCGATTAGACTCCTAGATACATTTTAATTGATAGTTCATAAAAAAGATATTTTTTTAATGTCTGATCATTTTTTTTTTAAATCGTACAAAATAGATGTAAATATTTGAATACCAAAAATATTTTTAACATTGAAACTGATAGTATTTTGTTTCCTTAACTTATTAAGAAGTATTATTAGGCATTCAAATCTTCATGTTAGTTATTAGATGTTTTAAGAAGAATTTCAACTATTTTATAAAATTTGTATGTATTTTTATACGTTCTAAACTTCATTATTATACATATCACTTTTAACATACATTAATGAAATGAAAAATTATAATCTGACTTAACCATTCATTGACCCATGTATGGAAGTATGAATGTGTAAATTTAATATAATAAATATAAGATTTAATCGAAGGAATGCGTTTTGTATCTTGTAGTATATTTCGAGTTAATAAAGTATTAAATGAAAATGTTCGTGTAAATAAAGATAGTTTATTTAAAACAATATCGTCTCCGACTTACTTATAAATCAATTTTTTACGAATAACGTAATTCGCAGACATTCCTAGCATACAAGGATAAAAATTTCGAGATCGTAAATTCGCTAAGAATTTTTTAAATTCCGGAGAAGAAGTAATGATACCATTCTGTAAACTTTTCTTTATATAAATATTACTAATTTTTCTATTGTCATTATTTAAAGGTAATAACTTTGTTTTCGTATATTCTGATTTACAAATTTCTGAATATTTCGTCAATAGATTACAAGCAGTTTGTAATTGTTGATTGTTTAAAGAATATATTGTATAGCTATTAAAAAGGAAGAATGTGTAACGACTAAACGTAATTCCATTTTGCACATGTTCCTTCAAAATATATTCTTCTAATTTTGTGTAACTGCATTTCTTCTGTAAATACTGTGCACTTATTTCATAATGTATAATCAATTTAGATTGTAAAATACAGTCACTATTTTGTGTTACTGTTCTTCTTTTAATAGCATAATTACTTTGATCTCTTGCAATAGTTTTTGAATATAAGTCAATCGAATGTATGTTATATATTCTGCTGAAAACCACTTAAATTGAAATAAGAGCATCAAATATTTATGCAAAGACATTTTTTACTTACATATCATTCAATATTTTTATACTTTTTCTAATATGTTCACGTATACATAGAAGTATTAATGCAAAGCACATAGATATAGGAACATACATATATTGCAGCACAACTTTTAATGGTAGTATTGTACTACACAAAGTGTAATTTGTTGCTGTAATGTATGTCAAATTTTCCACAGGTTCTGTTTCTATCATAATATTGTATGTGAGAGTAGGATTCCAGTTTTGTTGAGAAATTAATGTAGCTAAACAAAAACATTCATTCTGAATAAATATAATATATGATTCTATATGTAACAGTTACCTCTTGTCGTTAAAATGTCTGAATGATATATGTTACTTGTGCATAAAGCTATCCACAATCCAAATCCCCAGAGGAATAAAATATTCCATGATATATAACGTTGTTTTTTCTGCTTAATAAATTTGAAACAATGCACCATTGCTTGATGATATTATTTAATATTTCATTAATATTTTCTGTTCCAATTCTATATTTTTGAGTGAGGCTTATAAATATATGATTAAAGTAAATTTTGCAGCGATAGACTAATAATAAATCAAAAGGTTAAATGAGTAAAAAAAAAATAGACAGTCTACAAAGATAGTGACAGTATCAATTGTTTGCACATTTTATTGCATGTGCTTATAAAGTGTCAATTTAAATTTAGTAATCATAACACAATCATACACTGACATTATGACAAATGTTTTGGAAATATTGAGTAAATTTTGGAATGTACAGTATTACAGCCCGACTTGATACTTTAAATCAACAGCTAATGACTATTTCTAAATTGCAAAAAATGGAAGAGGATTTTAATGTGTGTTCTTATCCAATGTGTAAAAAGGTAAATACAATATATTGTACATGAGCAATTTGTAAATGAAAGTATGACTTATACAGTGTAACAAGCAGAAGAATAATTTTGGTCGTCTGTGCCACTGTGCTCATCATGTTTTATCTTTGAAAGAACAGTGCAATAGACTTAATTATGTCCAAGAAAGTATTTCATGTGAAAACACTAGAAAAAAAACAACATGCAATGCGAAAACATGTAAAACACGAAAAGATACTTCATTAAACGAAGGTATTTTTATTTTGTTATTATATTCAACAAATGATTAATTATTAATGTAAGGTTTTCTTTCAGTTGAAACAGATCTAACAAACGATGCACAAAAATTCAGCACTGTTAATACTGTAAGATTTTTGGTACACCAGTTAGTTTGATCAAGTATACATCAATCTTTTACAGATAAATAAACCTTACATTGTTAATAATGCAATTGATGCGTACAATGAGAAAAGTGAACAAATTATTCCTACGAAAGAAGAAAATTTTCATACTAAAACAGACGCGGATACTTCAATTACGAATATAATAGGATCTAAAACTACATTAAGTAAAGAAAAAGTTCAAAGGAGAGAAAACGAAATTACTCAAGAAATTAGCAATTTAAGAGATGTTAATTACAACACAGAAAACGTACCAATAAAGGATGACAAAATATTTGAAAGAATTCAAAAGGTTTTAATAAAATTCAATTAACTTTATAATTATTTGCATACATTATAATAATATATGATTTGCAGGACCTTTTAAATGAAAGAAAATATACTAAAGAACTTGAAAAAAAATTAGAATCTTTGACATGCAGTATAAATTGTTTGAAAGAGGACAGTGAACAAAAAGCAGCATGTTTAAAAAATGCATTAGAGACAGCGGAAGAACAAGCTAAGCTTGCTATGGACTTAGTAAAGCAATCAACAAATCAAGTAGATTTAGTCAGAACAGACAGAGATGATCTGTTAAGCAAGATTTCAAAATTACAGGTATAAATATTATTCATTAGTATCATTCTAAGATACTGATTGTTAGGGTAATTATTATTTTAGAATCGAATAGCTGAAATTACAATTAAAAACGTGGCTTTAACAGAAGAACGAGATCATTTAAAACATAAATTAGACTCGTTATCAGAGGATGAATCTAAAAGGTAATTTTTGTAATTGTTGAATGAATTTCTTGTTTCCAAACTGTAATATAAAAACCACTTTAGATACTAAATGCATACTTCAATCGTACAAGGTGTGAAGAAGTAGAGCAGGAAGTGAATAAAATGAGATGTGCTGTAAAAGAAAAAGAAGATGCTCTAAATAAAGAAAGAGTTGAATTCAAGGGTATGATTTCCGAACTTACGAATGTGATAAAGATTCAGAAAAGAAGAATATGCAAAGTAACAGATATATGTATCAATCAACAATGTCTGCTACGTGAGAAAGATGAAGAATTATCTCAGAAAGTAAGGTATCAATTGAAAAAATATAAATTATAATTTTACATTAATGCATAATACATTCATAGCATACTGAATTGTCAAAAGTACAAGATACAGTGCAGTCGTGTAGTAATGTACATAAAGAAATGCTAGAACAAATAGAACATTTGAAACAGTGTTTGTGTGAGGAAACAAAAGCTTGTCAATGTGTGAAACAAGAATTAGAAATTCTAAAAGAAAATCACTCTTCCGAATTGAGAATAAAAGATAAAATTGTAGAAGAACAAAATAAGACCATTACAAAGCAAAAAAAGGTGGTTCATGTACTTTAAACTTTTATTGAAATATGTAAAGTGAATTCATAAAATACTTTTCCTTTTCAGTTATTGTATGATAGCGAAAAAATGGCCCAGCAAGTTGCTAGTGAATTCAATGAACTTAGAGAAGAATTGTGCCAAGAGAAAGAGAAATGTAAGTGTTTGGAGATAGAGTTGAATAAAACTGATAGCAAACTGAACAAGGCACATTCGTTGGAATGTGAAAAATGTACAATTCTGAGATCTGAAATTAATTATCTGAAGAATGAAAAACAAAGAGCATTAACAATTGCGAAAGTTGCTTATCAAAAATTAAATCAATCTGTGAAAGAATATCAAAAGCAGTTCAATTATCAAAATGAACAGCATAGATGTATGAAATTAATAATTGAAAGAAAAGAGCATGAAATATGCTGTTTAAAAACTCAAATGTATCAAAATGGTTCCAGATCCATTAAAAAGTTGAATCACTATGTTATGTAATACAGATACAGTAAAATTTGAATACATTGAATTTTCATGATCATAAAATATACAATGTTTGAAGTAATTTAAAGTCTGAAGTAATTTAAATTCAATATAATTCTATCAATAAATATATCATAACATGTATGACATACTATAATACATATATTCTACTATGGATATAAATATAAATGTACACTTTACATACACACAATGCGTTACAACATTTTCATGGTGATAATGTAGTTGGAAAACTTCAATGTGATCTCTTGTCAAATGCAAGTTGAATAAATTACTTAAATTTCAATTTAGATATTCTTACTCCGATTTCTAGAAATAGTAGCTTAACATTTCTCTTGTACCAGGAAATATTATAATTCAAATGGATTTTCCAATTTTTATCTAAAAATTGTTTGTAAAATACTGACATATCATCTGCTGTAATTGAAGTCTTCCCTTGAGCCTTTAGCTTCTCTTGGAAATGTTTACGCTCCTACAAAATAAAATACTCTAAAATACAAAAGTTTTTTGGTAACAACATTGCAATATAACATTTTAGAATTATACTTTTATAAAGCTACTATTGTGTGTCGTCCAAAAGTTTTGGTTCCAAATCTGTGTAGCTTCTCTAAGTTCCCTGTATTTCTTCTCGAGATTCGTTTCATTCTCAGGTTTTGCGAATATTATTGGCCGCAAGTTCGAAACTGGATCGGGAGGTCCTATTATGTCAGCTTGTGTCGGTGTTGTTAGGTTAGAATATGGTTTCTGATTAAAATGAATGTTATGAATATATGATTAAATTGTGAAATATTAATGAATACAGTGAATGAGGGACTTACTGTACTAAGTAGCCTGGCTACATTGTTATAATATTTTAATTGCATATAATTACATACTCGAGCCATTTCATAGGCACTCACATCTTGTGTCATTCATACATTTTAGGTTAAACGTAATGGATTCGATGCTCAATACACAAGACGTAGTTTGTAGATAACATATCTAGATACTGAATTAGATATGAATTAGACTAAGTACATTGTATGAATTGGAATAATCATTCGCAGATTTAATTCTTATTCAACAAACAACCGTTTATTAATATAGTAACATAAACTCTTTTATAAATATAATCTAATAAATCTAATAGTGACATTATTTCATTTACTACATAAATAAGATTCCTCCAACATTGTTAATAGATTCTGATAGAAATCAATCGTTTATGCGTTTCTGATGCGACACTTCTGTAAAAAAGATCGCAATTCCATTTTCAAAAAAAGTTACTCCTCTATCACGACTCATCTCACAATAATTGATAATTAAAATCAAAAAAATTATTCGAAAATTCATGGACCATTTTTGTGTGTAAGATTTCCTGTGCTTATTGTTTTAAAAACAAAAAAAGAAATCATCGGTTTATATAAATGGCATTAAAAACTCGATTCCACTGATTTTGAAGAACTTCTGGTTGCTTGCACTAAGACTAGAGTTTCTTTTTTTGTAAAAACATTCCTTCTGTATGCACAAGTAGCTGCTCATGGAAACGCGCAAAATATTTCGTTATTAATATTCGATATCGGTTGGTTAAATTACTGCAGCATACGAGGACATATTTCCCAAAACGATTAACGACGTTCTCGAAACATCGATTCTTTAATATTTATGTCACTTCCTAATAACGACGCAATATTTAATTCAATGATTTTAAATACGCTGCATTGAATAAATCGAGTTCGTTCGTTAAATAATTAGCCTTATTTCGTAATACTTTTGCACTACTGGTTGCTTCTTCGAGCGTTCGTACCGTACTTGCTATATTCGTTAATTCAGTGTTCATTTCGGAAGTCGTTTCATCCACTAAATGGCACAGACGTGCAAAAGTGCTGGACAGCTCCCTAAATTAAATTAAAATTTTCTATAGAATATATCTAAGATGTCAATTTAGATATATTAAAACTGACATAAAACAAACGAGACTTACTGTTGCACTTGATGACTACAATTTGCAGATGTGAGATCTACAATCAATTTCAATTTCTTTGTAGCATGATCCACATACTGACGTTTAAATTCACGTTCCTTCGCTGAATTAGTCCACGTTAATCGCTCGTAAAGATATAAAGCACCGTATATAGTACCAGTTACAGCTATAAGTCTCCAACCAATAGTTTTCAACATCTAAAGCAAAATACTTTAATAGAATGGAACTTGGTGATATTTAGAGAAATATTTTAAAAAAATGATCTTACAAAACCAGCAACTATAAGACCACCCATAGTGCCTTGAGACGTTATAGACGCTACTGCTATTTTTGTAACTAAAGACCAATCATCACATCCCGTTTGACAATTAGGAGTACTCGACACAAATTTAACAGAATCCACACTTTCCGCGGGTGACATGATCGCAGGTGGTATCTAAAAACATATATTAAATTTTTTATCAAGTTATAAATATTTTTCAGTATTATGTAATACATAATTATATAAGTAAGTATAAGAGCAGAACGATTTATTCGATAGATTCACTTACGTCTTGTGGATAATTAGCAATAGCCATTCGTTGACCATGTTTCCCTGCGAATCTATTAATTATAGCCGTAATTCCCCATGAGAATCGGAACTCTAGGTCTTCATGGAAATCCGCGCATAAATTGTCACAATTTAGTCTATACAAAATTTCGAATGGCTCCCTTCTCGGTAAAATGTTTAATGACATTTGCCGCTTAGTTTCCGGTAACAAGCTTGCCATACGTTCGGTCATCTCTCTTTGCGAATTTTCAATGTTCATTGCTAACGCGGTACTAAGTCTTGCTCTTAAATTAGAGCCTGTAAAATCACAATGTTAGCATTTCTATAATAAATTATACAGATAATGTAAATTCACATATTACCTAAACCATGTTCCACGTGCGTATGGAGTTCTCGCTTATATACATTTAGGACTAATGACTCGGTATGAAATGGAACATTGAATTCGTCAACAAGTACGGCTAATCTATGAATCTCTTCGCTCAGAGCTTTAGACACTCTTTGTTCAACATCTTCCACCATGTGATGGATTTTACTCTTCATTTCTTGAGTCAACAACAACAATTGTTGTTCCGTGTAATTTAATTTGTCAAGAACTTCCCTCTTAATTTGCAATTGTTCACCCTTAGTTTTCTGTGTTCTCTCTAATATTTCATCCAATGTTTGTCGAATTTCGCTGAAAAAAAATTATATTTGGTATATCGGATTATAAACACTAATATGTCAGCACAATTATTTATAAGATTCTTACGTCGCAATATGTTTTCCCCGTTGAGAATGCTGTTCGAATTTTGTTTTCACCGCAGACTTTGAAATACATTCCTCGAATTTTCGTTCGAAATCTTGAAACTCGAAATATCGATTTTGAAATCCTTCGGCTAATGCACCATCTATAATGCAGTTTATATATTTATATATTAATTACACGCTGTTTGTGCAACCACGGAAAACAAATTTAGAGCTCTTACTGTGAGCTGGTTGGCCACGTTGTTCCTGCATACGAGCTTGAAGAGTTTCTTTCGCTGAAATGAAGAAAACGCGTTCTTCAGCATCCTTAGGGGTGTAAACTTTCAATTCTCTGGACAGAAAGTCAACAGCTCTTTCTTGATGTTGTGCCCTTACCTACACAGACACGAAAGTTGAATGAGTATGATTCATATGGTAGAGTCTTAACAATAGTTTAAGAAGCGAAAAGCACACTGTGAAATTTTTACCTTCGTTCATGCGAAAAATTAGTGCACAGTGTACATTGAGTAGTGCATTATGAACTTTATTCATAGTTACGAATAAATATTAATAATGACGAAATTAAATTTATAACTGCGATATAATTAATGAAGTAAAATAGATTAACTTACTTCTTTTTGCTCTTTGACCAGCTAAGAGATAAAGGGGGTATTACATGAGTTATTTGAGTAAAGCTGCTACTGCATAAGCTAATGATTTAGAGTCTGTACTCTAAACGTATTTTTTTCAATAATAAATTAAGTAATATTCATATAAAAAAAATCGCGAAGTGATAATATTAATATGTAGTACCAGCTTTAATAAATTTTATTTCGTATAAGATTCATTCATTATTGAGAAATTACTTCAATATGTAATTTTTCAAATAATTAGATACACTATAAGCTTAAATTCAATATACGACATACCTGCTCAAAGAATTCTGGTTCAGAAGCAGATGCATCCCATCGATTATTTAAAATGAAGATATTGGGCTTTGATAATTTTGTTGACACTTTGTGGAAGAAGTTTTTTTCCTGTAATTATAATTCTTCCCGTATACTGTACGTTTATATAAATAAACATTTAACTTACAGATCAGAGATACTTACAGTAACCATTAAAGTAGACTCAGCATTAGCTACCAAAACAAAAACATCTGCATCCAAACAATGTTTATCAATCCATTCATCTAAATTTGGTGTTACATCCACTCCAGGACTGTCAACAAATACTACATCATCTCGTAATAATAAACATTTTTCCTTTGGCCAAAATATCCTGACCAAGTGGCTTTCACACAGCTTCTCTTTGCAAAGAGCATGACCCAATTGACCTACTGACTGAACTGGTTGCTTTTCAGTAGATCCCTCAGTAATGAGATATGCTTCTCCATTGTCTGAACCTTCAACTTGCAAAAAGCAGTTTGTTGTGTGTCCTATTCCACTTGGTAAAATTTTATCACGCAGCATTGCGTTAATAACTGTACTCTTCCCATTACTGGTCCTAAAAAAAATATACAAGTGTTAAAAATCATTGTAGTTGGTACTTAATGTTAAGATAATTTCGTACCTTCCGAAAAAGGCAACTTTCATGTGATCCCGCTTAAGAACATCCCTAATTCCATGAACTTTATCGACATAGCTTGCAATTGTTTGTGCTTCTTCAGGTGTGACAATGTTACCTTCGCTTTGCAGTACTATAAAAATAATTTTAAAAGTTATTAAACATCACTCTTGCTTGTATTGATGAAAATTAAGAAGAGTAAACCTCAGAAACTATGAGATAAGAAACAATCTTTTCAGCTACCATTGTTAGATACAGTATGAAAGATTATTTACATTTCATAAATCCAACAGTATCCTGCACATAATCTTCAATTTCCACAAATATGTCATTGATCTTTTTCTTGGCCTTAACGAAAATCTGAAGAGGAGAATTGTCAGTTCGTAAATCTGTTGACCGCAAGTGACTGTCTGCTCCAATCATGGACATTGTACGATTGATGTAGGCAGCCATGGTTGTTTATACGTTTATGGTTTACACAGTGGATTTTAGCAAAGTAAGAAAAATATGGTGCAATACGTTAGGCAGAACGTTGATGCAGTGCACAGCATGCAGGACCAACTGAAATCATAAAAAAGCAACAATTAAATACTTTCTAACAACGATATCGATCTACAAGGTGTAACATATAAATTATTTAAATACAAATAAGTACTTAATAAACAAGTATGTATATAAGCGCACTTATATTAAACAATCGTTTATATTTCTTTGTATAACCAAAACAAATTACATATAAGGAAACCAAAACTTGAATCACAGAAACAAATTTTAATATATTAACAATAATTAGCTATCAACATATGAAATACATGACTTAGATAATTTTTATTTCAAATGAAATGAAAATTGACATATTTTTAAACTCTCACTGTGAGTGCAATATATATATAAGTGATTAACTATAAAAATGCTATCACATGTAGTAAGTACTATGTAACATTAAAGACAATATAATAAAACCTTCTTGTCTTTAGTCATTGAACTGTCCTTTGTCACAATATAAACGAGTTGCAACTTTGAATATCTTCTTTACTCCGAATCTTCTAAAACAATTTATTGGAATATCAGTAGTCAAGACCTCTACATTATTCCTATTTTTAAATTATATTTGGAATATTGTAATTTGAAAAATATGCCAAATAAAAAAAAATATTATACTCTATAATGAACAATACCATGTATAAATTATATTTTTATTTGCATTTTTTTGCCGACCGAAGTTATGTCATTTATATCGACTGAGATATTTATAAATTCTGACAAACTAATGTGTATGTTCTCTGCAAAAAGATTGCAACAGAACATTTTGCGTCTCTAAATTTCCTTTTAGTAATTAACACGTACATTGACCCACGAATTAACTGAATAACGAACATCATCTATTTAATTTCGGAATATTCATATATATGGAAAATAAAATCTGTGTAGTAAAAAAAAAATTAAGAATACACTTTGAACTGTTCGCCGAAATCTAACCTGTATAATAACGCAATAGTTCGCCTACTGTATAAGCTTGTGTCCTTACCGAACAATCACTGTTTCTTTATTATCATATTTTTAATATAATATGGATTGAGTTGTGCATAAAACAATATACAACATTTCGCGGTTCCAAAATACTTAAGGAACTAACAATTAGATCGACGTACATTAAAATAAATTCATGTGTGAACTGATTGGAAGTGATGCAAACACGTGACGTTCGAGAAACTAAGGCTAATTCTCAAGTGTTATGAAATCTTTTCTTAAAAAAATTTGTAATTTTATATAACATTAGTATACCAAATATTTTCTATAAATATCAAAATATATCTAATTAAAAATAATCATTCTGTTTTGATTAAAATTGAACAGATTATGTAATTCCTTCGAGATTCATTTAAATTGACCGCCAAAGGAATGAAAATATATACACGCAAAAATTTTGTAGGTTGTTTATAGAATTATTGATATCTTTTAATGAAATTTTTAATTTTCTATTTAAAAACAGTTTTTTCATGTTCCTAAATCGAACTGCACAAATAATCTGGTGCACATATACATATGCATGAATAAATTAGAAACGGAGAATATAGCTTAACAAATTATTAGATATAAAAAATACAACGCAAAAACTTCAAGAAAAAGTTTATGCATCTGGGAATAAATGATAAGAAATTATCTACTCTCTTAACAAACTTAATACATTAAGTACTGATACTGATGATCCATAAATTTATTTGTGTCATTTTTTAGTATTAGTACAAACAAAACAAAATTTACTTCACAAAAAACTTAAGTTGAAATTTTGATAAAAAGATTAATATGATACAGGTACTAAATTAATATTATTTTGAATACATTTATTAAAGAGATTGCACTTTTACAGATAGAGAAAATATTGGATTGTCTATTACATTAAAATATTATAAACTATATTTAAATAATAAATATTGTATACTATACAATTTTTTATTATCGGAGATATTATTTTTAGAATCAGAAAGTATGGTCGAAGTTATTTGTTCAATAGAACAGCATTTCAGAATGATAGATATTTTAGAAATAGTGGGATATATACAATGATTACTTGTAATATTCATTATTTGTAATTATTGTACTTCTTGGACTCAAAGTAGAGCATAATATACTACAAAACTTTAACATTAATTAATTTGTAACAAATTCGAATCACAACCTATAGATTCTAGGTTGACTAAATAATTGTATCAGATTGGTGAATAGATTTTTTATAAACCTCAGATGAAAAAGAATTTATGCTCACTAAATTTTGAAAACACATTTAATTAAACTTATTAGAGTCATTTTATATGATACACATCAATAGTATGGAGATCTTTAAGTTTCTCTCCTATCACCTTCAGAATCTGAAGGGGGCAGTACATTTTGATGAGTAAGTTTATGTATTAGGTCTTCTATCGTCTTGATATCAACTAAACCTATAAATTTATCAATAACTAGTCCACTGGAAATTACTACAACAGCAGGTACAGCTTTTACTTCAAAGATGTGTACTAATTCTGGATTTAACTCTAGATCTATAATGGCAAGATCTAATTTATCCAATGGTTCTATGAGATCTATTAACTTAGGTGTGAGTATTCTACAAGGTTCACACCAATGAGCATGAAAATTCACAATAACTGGTACTGAACTATTCATTACCTTGCTAACAAATTCTTTGTTACTATTAATTTCAAATTGTTTATTCTGCTGTCGAGACAGAGAAACACCGCGTACTAATATTGATGCAAGCTTACTAGGATGGCGCAACATCTTCTAGCGTTTTAAGTACTGTCTGTATCACTAAAAAGATGAATTGGTCAGAAATAAGATTGATGTACTCTTTTTTTAATCACTATACATGATCAATAAAAAGTAGCAATTATGTTTTCCAATATTCCTACTTCATTAAAAATTTCTGAAATATATATAGAAATGAGAAGAATTAATTGTTTTTAATACATCATCATCTTACGTAGAAATCAGAGCAAAGATACTTACTATAAGTATTTAAGATACCCAATTAGTTATTCGAAGTGGTTTAACAGATTCTGTTATAGCAAATTTAATGTATCCTATCAATCCAATGATGGATGATATAATTAATAGTACAAGTAACAGAATACGCCAAACAAATAAATGATCATATGTCTGCAAAAGAGGAGTTACTTTTTACATAATTATATAACCAATTAAAATCTACACTGTTTTTTTCATGATGTGTACAAATAATGATATTAATAATATTATTTTACATTAATATTATTGGTTGGCAAAGTAATTATTTCCATACCTTTTTCTCAGCAGAAATAGATTTCTCGGTTGCTCTAGGCAAAGCAATTAAAATAATTGTGCATATGCTCACAATCAATATAGCAATTGCACCGATTTTCTTCTCTACTCTTAAAGTAATAATAAATACAAATAGCGCCAGTGCCCATAGACTTAAAATAAGGAATAATCCTACGCCTATTCCAAATACCAAATTAGTCATACCACTAGAAAGGAAAAATGTAGATATATAAATATTTCTTACAATTTATTTATAATTTTTAATTAAACGACAAATTCTATATTACAAATGATAAAATGATTGTAAAATGAACAAAGGGTCTAATAGAAAAACATCTAAAGATAAGAACTATATTGAGAGATAACAGAACCACTCCAAAAGTAGATTTCAAGAGTAGATAGTCAATAAGAAATTACATGCTCTATTAATATATACATACGTATTTATATAACAAATTATTGCTCTTTATAAATGAAATATATATATATATATATATAGAAAATATAATTTTTATATTTTAGAAATATTCTTCTAACGAACTTAATTAAGCTAAACAAGGTAAGCTTAAACAATACTTAAAAGTCATACATTGCGCTGTAATCTACAGCAAAATCATGCATATACCGTTTAAGTGCAAACTGTTGTAAACGTATTAACGGATATCAACTACACATTAACCCTTGATTGGCAGTGCCCGGATCTATTTTGACTTAGATTTGTGAAAGTTCCAACTAATTTCTCTGTTTACAATATCTTACTTAAATTAACAATTGTTTACTGGTGAATACATTACGAAGAAGCGTATTGTAAAATATATTTAGGAACAAAATTTTACGTGGGTCCAATTGGACCCAGGGATCGCCGCTGATCGGTCTTCAAAAATGTTCACCGGAAGGGTAAAATTTTAATGAAATTTACGCCTACATCTTCCAACAGAGGGCCACGGATGACAGTCGGTTCTCGCAAGTTCACCAAAAATGGGATTTTTAATGAAATATAGGGAAGTTCATACTATCACCAGAATTTTTTTTATGTTCATAAAAGCATGATTTTACTCTAAACTGGTTTGCACGAGGCGTATACGTCTCCACGTGACGTTCGACCGATTGATCCGATATTTTGTGATTATAAGTAATTTCATTTTTTACGAGTAATTGTTTCTGATGTAATAACATGTCTAACGGATTTGTACACTCCGTTAAAGTCCCAAGACTTTATAAAACTGCATCTAAAATTGTTCGAGAGGTTCGTGAAAATGGTGCCAGTCTTAAGACGATGATTTATGAACAAAAACATCCTGTAAGTAATTTAATTTTGCTCAGAAGTACCGGTAATTAACAATGATGTAGATAAACAATTTGTAAACATTTAAAATATTTCAAATAATTCGACATACTCGGTGCCTTTTATTATTATTTCGACTGCATTTTTATCACGTGATTTTTATGCAAATTTTTTTCATGAATAATTCTTAATTTATTTCATTATAATATTAATTGTAATTTTCTTTTAACTTTTATTTCGTAATGTAGAATATCTCTGCAATATATTCTCTGTGCCTTAATACACTGCAAAAAGAAGCACAGTTGAATTATCTTTTAAATCAAACTGGTATATTAGAAAATGAATCCCGTATGGATCCATGGTTGGCAAAAATTCTCATAACCGAACTTTTTTGGGGAAAAAAAGTCATAAAAGCTGATTGCAAACCTGTTCAGTCTATACTCAAATATAAGGAACAACTACGGGAAAAAATAAACGAATATAGTGATGTAGAATCACTACTTAACAAAACAGGTAAAAATGTTATTGTATTCGTATATTAATAAGTGTATATTATTTTTACAGAAATGAGCAACTCCTCTATAGGGGAATTAATAACGAAGTCAAGCGACGCATTTGAGATGTGTTAAGTTATTTCCTTTGTGTGAGGCATATTGAGCAGCTGGATTGATGGTTTTAATCATCCGCAACAACCGTATTCTCAGTAGCCGGCAATCTAGAATTAATAAGTTTCTATCTTATGTGCGCAAAGATCGGCAAAAGTCGTATGAGAAAGATATACCCCGCAATCAGAATAAAGAAACACCAATTATGAGTCTCGTAGCTGTATTAGGGACTTTATTCCTCTATAGCATCGCGATGTTTACATTACCGTTTGCTGCATTTTTTAGTGTACAGCATATTATGAAGGCTGAGCTCCATGTAGATAGATTTGTAACAAATTGCATTTCTGTATTTGCAGCTGTGATTACAGTAAATTTAATAATAGCTTGTTATGCTTATCAGGCTCTTCATGAGCCTGATGATACTTCAGAAACTGAAGAAATTGTGAATCGACCTACTAAAGAAAGTCTTAATAAAAAAATGGAATAAATAGGGATTAAGAATGTAACACAAACATAATTATTATATTACATTTACAATATAGATATACATATACATATATTTATATACGTACAAATGTAATAATTTTGTAGTTAACTATAATTAGTACGTTTGTTTATTATTAATATATCATTATTAATATATTTTTATATTATAATTATTATGCTGTGTTCAACATAATGCCAGCATTAAATATAATTCAGTATGTATTTAACAATAAATAGATTAGTCAGAGAGCATGACTTTTAATTTACATCCATTATCTATTTATTTTTCAGTGCGAAAACCAAGATATGTTCGCGTCAACACTTTATTATTACCAATGAACAAGGCAATATCTAACTTCATGGAAGAAGGATGGTTGATGTTGCCAAAATGTTCGAATTATATGGAGCATCTTAAAGTCGTAAAAGATTTAAGAAAACCAGAGTTTATTCAGGACTTCCATATCCCAGAATTACTTATTTTCCCACCTGACACAGTTTTTCACGATCATCCTGCATACCACAATGGAGAAATTATTTTACAAGATAAGGTAATACATACTGTAAATGAAGACAAGCAATTTTTTGTTGTTTATTTATCTTCTGATATCTCTGTTTTCAGGCTAGTTGTTTCCCAGCCTATTTATTACAGCCGAAACCTGGCTCCGTAGTACTTGATATGTGTGCAGCGCCAGGAATGAAATCGTCGCATATAGCTGCTCTGATGAAGAATTACGGGTACGATTTTTTTGACTAATGTATCTATGAATTTTTCAATTGTAAATAAATTTGCTTATATGCTTGCAGAAAAGTTTATGCAGTCGAAATTGATAAAAGAAGGTACACTACTTTATGTGAACAGGTCAAAATTACATGTTCTTCGTGCGTGGAGACTCTCAATGAGGATTCGTTAACATTAGAAGGAGAAGATTATTCTGATGTGGAATACATTCTTGTAGATCCAACTTGTTCTAGTTCAGGTATAGTATTTTACTTATAAACAGACATTCTAAGGATTCAGAGTGTAATTATATGCAAATCTTTTTCACAGGCATGTTGTTTGGACAGTTAGTGAGAGGAAACCAGCAATGTTCACCGCAACGTTTAAAACAGTTGCAAGCATTTCAAGTGTTTCTCTTGCGGCATGCTCTTATGAATTTTCCAAACGTGAAGAGAGTTGTTTACAGCACATGCTCTATCAATCCAGAAGAAAACGAGCAAGTGGTAGATGAGGTTCTTGAGAATGTCAAAGGTGCCTACAAGTTGGTATCGATTAAAAATATGTATAAGGACAGTTGGGAGAACTACAGTTCTCAGAGTTATAAATGCTCTGATAAGTGCCTGTATGCTCGTCCTGAAGAAGATTTATGCAACGGCTTCTTCGTTGCTGTATTTGAAAGAAATGTCAACGTGCCTTTGCCAGCGTATAAACGAAAAGGCAGCAAAGTAAATAACGAGCAGTTGGAGAACAGTGAAGGAAACGAGGATCAGAATGTGGCGGAAACGAGTTCAGGCCGAAAAAGGAAGAAACGTGCGAAAAGGAAGAGCACGAAAACGACTCAAAATACTTTCTTGGCTGATAACTTGAATACGTCTTCTGATTCGATTAAGATCATTGCTGAAATATGTAACGACGACGAAGAAGATAATGCAAGCGACAATGATAATGAAAAGAATGATACTGACGAAAATGAAAAAACGAATGAAGAAAGGAACGAAGACAACGAAGAAAGCGAAGAAGATCCGCCACCGAAAAAAGTGAAAAGAAAATTAAATCGCAAGAAGAAGCAGGCTGAGCATGGAATTCCGTTAAAACGGAAACAAGTTAAAATGCAAAGAACAAAAAAGAAATAAGAATGGAAGATCGTCTAATGAAATAAGTACCGTCTGTTGTTATTACATAAAATATTAGAATTTTGTACACTGATTCAGCGGAAGTACCGAATACATATTAACGTGAATTTAGCAAAAGGTTGTCTTTACTCTAGCGTTCGCTCTGCCTTTTCATTCCCGTTTCGTTCGTTGTTCGCTAACGCGATACTTTCCTCGGCTATTTTTACCGTTATTTCGGATAACATCGGCGCCTTTTATCGGCGTTGTCGCGCAACTTCTAGGTTTTGACCACGACACGAGATCCCCGACATGCACGGCATCAAAGATTTTAGAGGTTTATGTCCTTCAAGGCTGAAATGAAAAAAAGCAAGCTCAAATAGAGCGCTCTTTCGAATGTGTTTATAATAATATATCATCAAACGCGGCTGTTTTATAATGTACGTATGTTTCATGAATTTCAGGTAACAACTTTTCATAAGAGAACGGTGAGTTTATAAGGAAGCATTGCGCTCCGGTGAACGGATTAAAGAAATCGCGGTTGGTAATGTATTCGTGTTTAATTTAATATTATTTTCTTTCAGTTTTCATGGGCTGACGGCACGAGAGAATCTCGTTTCGAGGGCGAAAATCAGGGACCGAATATCATCGAGAATTTCAGGGAGTCAAAGGTGATCCTTGAAACCGTTCTGATAGTCCTTATGATGTACATGATGTTTCCTCGATGAGCGATGAAAAATATTCCCTTGCCACGTACTCGGGGTCTTATCAGTGTTGCTTGCAATGAAATGCATTTGGCATTACTGCTTCCACGGTTTGTCGCGGTGACGTGCAAGGTCTTGGATATCTGCTGATAAAGTGCTGGCCAAGCTCTAGATCATAGCCGATAAGCCCCGCACTTATAAATCGTTGTAATATTCGCTGATAACGAAGCAATGATAATTATAAACGCGCGCTTATGTCGTTAATGGGGTTAGTGGTAGCAAATCAATCTCCACCCTTCACGACTTCTTCTTGCCGTGGCATTAGCATTAGCATAAGTATGATAAAGTAAAATATAATTCTGAAACCGCGAGTATGATGTTTAGATAAGGATAGCCAGGTGGTTCCACTGGAATCAGTGTGTATAATTATGTAGACCAAGCAAGGCTGGCTCTAACCAGTAACTAGTAATTCAGATGGAAATTCCTGTGACTCATTTTTTATAAAATATTACTATTCCCTTAGTTTTCCAACAAAATGATCCACAATCCCTGTAACATAAATGTCCAAAAAAAGATGCTAATCAGCTCTATACTGTCTATAGATCCCAAGCACTCTTGCATCTCACAATTTTCTTAGCTTCAAAATACATATCATTGTCAAATGTCCAAAAAAAGATGCTAATCAGCTCTATACTGTCTATAGACCCCAAGCACTCTACATCTCAATTTTCTTAGCTCCAAAATACACATTGTCAAACATTCTACCAATCTCTGTACAAAAACGACCTTGGTAACAATTTCAAACTCAGTTATTATTTCAAACGTCTGCCCAGCAACGTCAACGGTGTTACACAGGGAAGCCGAAGAAAAAAGAGTGAGGAATCCGTTACGGTTGAACGTAAGAGGGCGGAATCGATGAAACAACCACAACAAAAGAAGTCCGCGGAGCAGCCGGTCAGCGAGCGTCGATTATACTGAAAATTGGAGACACGCGGGCTTCGTGACACTCGCAGGGGGAGCGTGGGGCGTTATCGGATAGCGTCCAGACTTTTTATCTCCATCGGGAACGACGCCGCCGTACGCGGCTTTCTCGAGCTGTAAAAGAAAAAGAGCGATCAAGAACGGGCTTTCGGGCAACGGCCCCTTCCAGGTTTATTGCAAAGTCGATAGCCAGCGGGTGGTGTTCACCGTTTCCTCCCTTCCTCTCCCCTCCTGTCTCCTCCGCGCTGGCCGGAGGGAAAAGTCGACGGTATCACGTGGAGTCTGTCAGAAATGACCGGCACACGCTCGTGCGTGTGTCCGGCCGCCAATGGAGAGCTGCTCCTGTCCCTTGATCGCTCGCTCCTTTGACTCGGCTGTCGGTACTTCCGTGACAAGGAACTCGTTGACCTCCTTGGTCACCTCGCGACGGTTCACGGTGATTTCAAGCGTCCGGTTCATTCGTTGTATCGCACCCTTTCCCCTCCAAGGAAGGGAATCGCGTTTATGGAAAATCACTGTGCTTTGTTCGAGGACAAAGTGTGGATTCCATGGCTTTGGGGCGTGTCGCTTTAGAATTTCGAATGGATTAATGAGATTTTTGTGTTCGTTTTAATTTGTTCTGGTACAATTGTTAATGGAGAAACTGTATTTTCATTTGGTTCCCATTTTCAATAGGTCACGGGTTTTTAACACGTTGAATGCCATGGGGGTCACCGGTGACCGCCAAGCGAATTGAATTACTGTACTTCACTCAATTAAACGACGATAAACATCTCTATATTATGAATAATGCTACCCATTGCGGTGACATTCGGTTTGATGAACGTACAATGACAATAATCCAATTCAGTCTAATGATTAAATATTGGATTTTTTCCATGTTGTGTATTTTGCTCTATGAAACCGTGCGGCGTTCGACGTGTTAAACGAAATGTTTCCAAAGCAATTTAAACTGCTCGGTTTAACTGACTTGTAATTAGGCGATGATCGCGAAGTACTCACTTGTATTCAGAATGTTTTAAATATTTCCGGATTATGGGAAAAGTTTATTCCCGAACCGTCAGGAACCCGAAGAAATTCGACGTTTCAGAAGCTGAATTCGCGACATTGCTTCAGCGATTACCATACCGATTACTTCTAATTCTCATCGAATTTTCATTACGCCTGGTCATCTTTAAAATATTTTCTTGGCGCGGCGAATAGTCGATACTTCGGTAGGGTTTGCGTGTTCACCGTGGCAGCTGGCTGACCAGATTCGTTCCTCGACCACTTAAGTAATCGAGCGGCCGAGCGGCTCGTATATCACGGTAAGCGTGAATCAGCAGGATTCGGCGTCCACCGAATCCGAGCTATCCCTCGGAATTGTTCGAGTCCGAATGCCGGTTGATTTTTTCCCAACGTTTCGCAACCCTCTCTCGCTTTCCGATTCTCTATAATCAGAAACGAAGGGAAACGCTGGAAAACACGACTGTCCACGCGTACACTCCTGCTCTCGTAACTTTCAATGGCGAAGCGGACAGCGTTACGGTAACGGGGAAACCCAGAAAGCTTCTATAGCCGGCTCGGGCATTTTGCGTGCAGGAGATTGCCGTTTCCCAGAAGCGTTTCGTATTTAAACATTTCGAGCGTACAAGCGTGGCGCATTTGCATAGCCGGTCGGCGAAGTCTGTTCATAAATTTCAAACCCTACGGCGCCAGTCAATTATAATCTCGTTTGAAAGGTGCGAGCCGTGAAACGCACGCGTCTATTCGCGGGAACGTCGACTCGGGTCGCGCTTATTAATTCAACGTGATAACCGTGCCCGCCCCGAGGAAAATGCCGAACAGCGAGATAGAGAAGAAAAAAAGAATTGGTTCAACGAAAACCGAGCCGGGACGATTATTAAACGCAATTACTGTAATAACATGTCCGCACGGTAGCCGAGTTACGCTCCCCGCTTCACGCAATTCGTGCTCCACTTCTCTGTCAAGCGTTGCGCCTTTTTTTCGTTCCCCCGCAAACGATCCCTCGGCCACTTGAATTTCTCCGAGCAAGAAACCCCTTATCGGAAAGCGACTAGGATGATTAGCTGCATGAAGCCCAAGAATTGCAGAACGCACGATATGAATACAAGACAAACCCGGTCGACGCGAAGGTCGAACGTCGCGGGCCGGCGTTCCGCTGTTCCCGGCATTATATAAAAAAAATTTGCAATTGAAACGATCGGTCAACATCGCGGGAAGTGGCGCATTACATCGTTTCCGTCGGCCCTCGTAAATTTTCCATTCGGCCGCCCCCCCGCGGATCCCGGAAACCTATTTTTCATCGGGTGGCTCGCGGTTCTCGGCACGCAATTAAATATTTCTTAACGACATCGCCAATCGATCCTAAACAATACAACCGCACCCCTGCGCCGCCGTTCGCGAGTGGAAAATCAGGGGTCACCTTGGGATCGATGTAAATCAAGCACATAATATCAAGAGCGCAATATCGCTCCCTTCGTACACGAACCTCGTATAATATTTCCCTTTGGAATAATAAAACGCGCGGTTGCTCTCGCCGAGTACGTCTGAAGCTAAAGGAAACGCTTCGAATTCATTGAAGCAACGTTCAATGAACTCGATCCGATGTCCGAGCGTTTCATGGACTACCGGTTGATTCGGATATTGACGAGTACGTTCGAATCTAAGGAATCGCGGACGGTAAGGGAGCGTTGAACTCGAAAGATCCGTGTTCCGGACGACGTCCGGCGACCAGAGATCGAAAGATGCCGCGGCGATTCTGGTGGAGGACGAGGCTTGCGCGCAGGGGTCCCGGTCAGTGCAACAAGTTCGGTGCTCGTTTCGCCGGCGTCGGTTCACTGACACGGGCGTCGATGCCGGCAAACGTCGTCCGGCAGGTGAACAGGGACGTCGACGACGCCGACGACGACGACCACGACGACGACGACGACGACGACAACGACAACGACGGCGGCGCCGGGGTAGCATGGTTCGTTGCTGTCCCTCGGAGAGCGACACACTCGACGTCGGGACGCCATCGTCGAAGGACGCATGAATATGTATACCGGCCGGCCTTATCTCGCGTCCGAATGAACCCTCGGTGTCACTGGACGATCCACCGTCGTGTTGCGCGCTACTTCCATCGTCGCCGACTCGTCGTGCCCGCCGGACGGTCATGCCGGAGTAACACGGGAACGGTTTTCGGGAACCGGAGGCACGCGATTTCTCGTCCGCGAGTGCGAACGCGACGTTCATTCTTCGAGGAAACATGTCCGGCCTGCCACCGGACTCTAGAACAGTGAATTCGAGAGCTTCTTTCGGCGAAGGAGCTTCGCGGATCTCCTTGTGACTAGTTCCTGCGAGCGTCGAGTTGACTGTTCGTTGGAATGCTCGACGATTGAAGAGGAACCCTCTCGAATACTATTCGGTGAACTCGGTTCAGCCGGTTAATGGGTGTTCGTGACCTTAGCCTTCTCCGATCTCGCGTCCCCTTGACGAATCTGTGAAACGTTTCGAGTTAGAGAGGTTTTCCCGGTTGAAATTTAACTTCGCGTTCGGTGAAGCGGTTTTCATGCGAACCGGAAGTGCTTACTGGTAGGAGTACAGGGGTGGTTGGAGCTGGTGAATGTGGAGAGATCCCTTGCGTCAGAGACAAGATGAAGAGAGGCGATCGATCGATCTGCAGTGAACTGCAGTTATAAAATAAAAGTGCATCGTAAGCGTGGAGCCTCCGATCGATCGGGAATCCCCGGCAATCACGCGACACGTGGACGTTCCGCCGGCGTGCCGGAGCGCCGTTTTTTTCCGCCCCGGTTCCGACGGGCGACGGCTCGCGCAAAAACCCGGGGGACCTTGAATCTTCTCAAGAGGAGGAATTCTGGAACGATCCATCAACGTTTTGACAGGCTTCGCTGAACGGACGGACGATCTCGTGGAAGGGAGCCTTCAGTTCACCATTGAGGTACGAGCGAGCAACATCCTCCACGCGAGAACGTTGATTGGAAATTATTTATCGCACGACTTCGATTTATAAATTATTCTTTAATTTCCAAACGTCTCTTTTTGTTCTCTTTCGTTTGTAATCGTTTGTGAGATTAATCCAAGTCCTGGTAAAATTAACAAATTCTGGATGTGCAAGAAGTTAGAATAAATGTAAAGGAAACTACGTGTAACGATGTACGTGAAGTAATATTTTTGCATGTATTGTGCACGGTATACGATTGCAATTCTACGTAGTTGAGGATCACTTCGGAGTACTTTGCGTAATATTGTTGACCAGTAGAACATCGCTTTCGTCGCTTCCATTAGATATACATCAGCAATGTTCTTGTGCTGATTGAGCTTCATTCTGCATTGATTCGCGGATTGCAGAACGTGGCTTAATCGATAAGTTCTTTGTATACTTATCCACAGAACTGATATACATGTACACCCGCCTCCTGAAACAAAATGAATAGACTGCGGATATTTGTACAAATATAGATTTCCGGAGACCAATTAACGGATACCGAAATCGGACGGAAATTCACTGGGTCTACTGACCTTGCTATGTTCATTACGCGTTTTCCAATCAAGCTTCCAAATCTTCAATGATCTACATTTGTCAAATATAAGAAAGTCTTTACGAATGTATTTCCTCAAAACTAGAACTGAAACAAAGCAAAGTTTTCATTTCTGACTGTTCTTAACTCCCGACTCGCGCAACAAAATACTTTCAACATAACAACCATACCATCCTGTGCACCTTTCAAATCAAACTCGCTTCCAGCGTATCAAAACGAAATTAATTTTCACTGAACGATTCCACGAAGCGTCCGGTATATGACACGTTTCATACGTTGGGACTGCTGGGTGCTTAATCGTCTCTGGGATTGCTCGAACGGGTCCGCCGCGGAAGTTGTCAGTCGCGGAGACAACGAGAGCATCCCGGAGACTTGAACGCATGGCAGACGCTAATCTCTACCTTGTCGTTTCTTCCAGGACCGCCTGTCTGATCCCGGGACATCGTGATCATCCGTGCGAACGGGCAGAGGGGCGAGGGAGGCGGAAGGTGGCGGCCTTGCGCCGATGATCGCCGCTGAAAGTCAGTCGAGTTTGCGTGCCGGCTCCAGGCTGGGGCAGTACGAGGAGTTAGCGGGCGACGGAAGCGTGGGTGGCGGCAGCGAGGGCGGTGGAGGCCCCGCAACCACTACCTCCGAGCCAGGTGAGAGAGCTAATTACCTGGGCGAGATAGGAATCATCGTTAGAAGAACAACACACACGAAAAACCAGATCTTCCGGCTGGATACTGGCGCTAAAGTAGCGGGTGGGGAGACGCCGCCGACGCGTAATAATTACCCGCCGCCCCCGACGCCGTTACGGAACGATGATTAAATTTTGTTTAACCTGCCGCAATCGGAGCTGATCGCTCGACGATAGCTCTAAGGCCAGATCCGCGGGCGAGTTTAACCGGTACTCGGAGAAACGACGGTTCCGAGCCGGCTCTGTTTACGGTTACATCGGTCTCGCCGGGTTCCACGTGTTCGCCACCCGTGGGGCGTGGGCATTAACGCAGCTTATCGACGTCGTTAAGCTCCGGATTTTATCTTTGATAATATTAGCTTAAGAGGAAGCGGGCATGGCTCGCCTCGGAAGCTACTCAAGCCATTAAGCCTCGTTTCCATTTGTACAAGCGACCCGGTAGGCCGTTGATAAATTGACAAGCCCAGGCGTACACGCGAGATGACTTTGGTCACGGTTATAAGTCCCGGTTCTCGCGAATCCGCTTAAGAATACTCGATCACTCTTCTTCTTCTCTCGAAGAAGAGTGAGTTTACCTGAAACAATCGCTTCATCTAAAACACTAAATGTTCAAGCGTCAACGACGATTTCATAAGAATCTGAAACATCCGTTCGAAACGTTGGCCAGCTGAGCAACCCTGAAACCCGCAGGTGTAATGAGCAAAGAGGAGAAGGAGGCGCCACGAAACGAAACCTCTCCGAAAGAGTCCGTCAGCGCAGCAACAGTAACTACACCTAGCGGCGTCCCGACGACGGCGTCGGCCGCTGCGACCGTCATCGGCAACGCTACAACCACCACCACCACCACCGTTCCCAACGCGAACAGCAACACGACGCCGACGACGATGCCCGGTGGAGGCGCTCGGAGTGACGATGAACAGGAGGAGGAGGAGGCGGAGGAGGCCGAGGAGGAAGAGGTGGAGGAGGAGGACGACGACGAGGATGGAGTGGAAGTGGAGGGTGGAGCGGCGCAGGAGGCGGTCGGTGGCGGTCTTCTGGCGAACGAGGGTGGGGGTGGAGGCGGCATGGCCGGCTTCTGGAGGCAGAGCAGACCCTCCAGTCCCCGCATGCCGCCTCCGGAGCAGCCGGAGCACAGGCCTAAGAGCCGACACGAGCCGGCGCCCGCGAGATACAACAACCTCGGATACTGGAGGGCCCGTCGTGTCACCTTCTACAAGAATGGCGACCCGTATTTCCCCGGCATCGAGTTCAGGTGAGCTAATCCGCAAACCCGTCGCTCCGACGGGGACGTTCCGCATCCGCCCGCTGGCCCTAGTACCCTGCCAGGGTGCAGGTGGCGTGTCCACGCTCCGTGGCCTTGATTTCGGACTATGAATGAGATCCTCCTTGCGACACGAAAGACACCGGGGATCTATATGATCCCTCGAACGCGTATCAATGCACCGCTACACCCTCGCGACACGCTAAAGTTGATCCTCCTGCGAGGTGGCTTCTTGCTTCACCTCGTGCGCACTGTTAGCGGTTACCTGGAATTGTTGTCATTGTTATTGTGTCAAGGAGGATTTCAGTAACGTAATAATGCGAGAGTCGATGTACTTGGAAAGTATGATTTGTTTAGTTGCATGAGGGTAGTCTTTAGTCTGATGTTAAGTGTCCTTGATTCAGAGGATGACAATGATCTAAACGCTCACGAAATTGCAGGTTCAAGCCGGGACGGGACATCGGTTCCCTGGAGGCCCTCCTGGACAGGCTGTCCCTTCGCATGGACCTGCCCAGAGGGGCGCGACATATCTTCTCCATGGACGGCGACAGGAAACTCACCCTCGACGAGCTCGAGGACGGCGCTTCTTACGTTGTCTCCAGCTACAAAACGTTCAAAGTGAGTCCTCCTCTCGTTATATCCTACGAATGATGCTACCATTGAAGCTATTCGGTCGTAAACTAACGTCTCACGTTCCACCGAGAGAATGTACTGCCAACGGAAACGGGAAGACTCGGTTTACGAGCCAGTATTTTCGATTGCGACTGAACCGACCGGATTCGTATCCTCCGCACGAAAAAGAGAGGCAGCCAATGCTCGTAGGACGACGCAGGGTTCGAAAGAAACGATTCCACCGCTGAAACAGAGAAGTAGAGAAGTCGTTAGCCGCCGCGCCAAGAGGAGAAGTATAGATTTTCGATCGCATTATGCGTCCCCCGGAGGAAATTGGCCGGGAAAAAACGGGGGTCTTAATCGCAGCGGCGGGAAAGTGGGTCGTTCGATCTGATACATTGCACGAAGAAGAAATAAGGTCCTCGGGACACATTGGATCGCGCGGCCGGCCGCGTGTGTGTACACAGATCGAATCGCAGGTAACAATCGCCACGAGGTCCGAGCCGGCAGGGACCGATCTGGTTTAGTGGGCCGTAACTCAGCGCGTGCAAGGACTTTGTAACGCGTAAGGCAAATAGTTCGCTTGCCTGATTCCCTGTAACGTTTCGTATAATTAAATGGCGAACGGGGCGCGGAGGGGGCAGCGTTCACGGTTAATATTCATGAGGGTGCGAGGTCCGACCAGACGTAAACCGCGGTTCCTACGAACGTACGCCGACATTCCTGGGACACGCATACAACGGCGCACATCGATGCCGAGTTTAAGAGGGTCGGGGAACACCGATTTATAAGAAAGCTGCGTACATTGCCGCCAACGATCTTTGTGTATCTGGCCCAGATCAAGGCTCTAAGCGGGACACACGCAACCGCCCTCCGATTGGCTACCTAAAAATGCACATAACCGACGATCGGACGCCTCTCGATCATTCTGAACGGTACCGAGCGAAATCCGATGGAACTGATTCGTCGAGACCCAGAGAGCCTGGCACGTTCCAACCCCTGCAACGTAAATTAAGCGAAACTTACCTCGTAATAAAATGGCAACCGTAATAGCTGCTCATTTTAGATCCGTGTTTTAATAACAGCTTGCGATAAAGATTCTTTTTACTTTATACCCAAGTCACACGGGTACACTTCGTGTTGAACGCGTTGATCGTCGCTGGTTATCGGAGCTGTAAAATTAAATAGACATTTAGCTTCTTTAACGGTAGCTTTTGCCGTTTGCCGAGAAACAAGGTAACGTTTAAGCGTCGATGCTTTTTAATCATTCTACGAATCGAAGTGCATCAGGTTCTTCCGTGTGTTGCTCCGAAGGGTGGCAAACATTTAAATCAGAGGTGTCCGGTTGCTCTTCGAATCATTGGCTCGGAGGTGTAACACGAGCATCCTCGAGGCTTGGTTGTCAGAGAAGTGGTCCAATTAATGGCCGACCCTTTTAACCCGGTTCCGCCGGCGGGGCGTTCATTATTTTTATGATGCTGCTGACAGGGGGGATCGGTTTCAGCCGGTGTTGCGTCATCCGTTAAGGATGGCCCACACCCCAACCTGATTTCCAGGTTTTAGGGTGTGACGGCTCGTTACATGCGCGACGTGTTCATCGTCATACGTTCCCGGCAGTACGCTCGCCTGTGTACGATCCGTTATTTCGATCGGCGCGGTTCTCTCGTGCCGGGTCAACCCTTAATCCGGCAAAGTGGCCGAAGCTTATGCACGATCCTATCGTTCTATGGACTTTGCATGCCGATCGTTTGGATTAGGGTCCGCGGGAATCGGCGGCCGCGGATCCCTGACCCATATTCTTAACGAGAATACATCGCCGGAACGCCTTGACCCATATCACGGATAGAGTAATCGATACCGAGCGGCTCCGCGATTCATATAGTCCACCATGCGACCACTCTCACCCCCTGTAATTAAAAGAAAAGAAAAATGATCGACGCGAAGCTACTCGCGTCGCTCTGAACGCGTCGCGTCGCGTCGCAGTCGGAAGATCGAAACTTTCACTGGGAGCCGAGCGTTTAATAAAGCGTCCAAACCGTCAATTAAAGTTTCTATAGAACTAGTACGCGCGCTTGGTTTTTTATTGCTACCTGCATGCTCAGTTGACTTGAATATCCTGTACCTTTTGTATTCGCGATATTACGACTATTCCTCTGAAACGTAGAATTAGATGACATAACAGTGAGAAGATACTTAAACAGAGCAATAATGATTAAGTTCGACGATTACGTAATAAATGTCAGTGATCGTACAGCAGAGAGAATATCAATTTTCCTTCTGCATCTCAATCGAATCCCGGCGGAACGTTGTTTTGTTTAGGAATTATTCATGGTCCATCGAGTAGTCGATACATCGGCTAAGGGTGTTAAAAGGGTTAAGTAATTCTGGCATTGTTTACCAAAGCCACGTGGCACCGAGGATCGAGGTCTCGAGTAGGTGAATCCTGCGTCGAAATGGTGGGGATCGGAGCGTTTCACTTGGTGGAAAAGAGGGAGCAAGTATTGGTACAAGGAAGGAGGGGGCGAGGAAAGGGCTGGCCGCGGTTGCGCGCCAGCCCCTTGCTTTCCCTCTGCTTTCGATCCTTCCCCTCCACCCTCCGGCGAAACGACAATCCTATAGCGTTTTGCTTGACGCCTCATAATCGTCCACGCTTACTGCTCATCTGCATATTTTTCGCCCTTCCACACGTTTTCCACCTTTCTCTCTCTCTCTCTCTCTCTCTCTCTCTCTCTCTCTCTCTCTCTCTCTCTCTCTCTCTCTCTCTCTCTCTTTCTCTCTATGGATCGCGATAAACGACGCCGTTAAAGGTTCTCACGTTTCGTCGTATTGCATCGCAACGACCTGAATTTCTTTATGCTGTCATTAAAAAACTTATCCGATCCAGAGCGCCGTGGAACCGAATTAATAAGGGCGGGAAAAGTGGGTTGGAGGGTTAATTTGCACTTTCCATGTTTCCTGCCGCGTTCCGACGCTGTATTAGCAACTACGATAGATCTGGATACATTATAATGCGCTGGCAGCCGGGATCGCATGAACCAAGAGAATTTTCAGAACTTCAACGTTTGATTTTCAACAGAATTTTCTTATCAGTGGACATTCTTCAGTACTCTTCCGTTCCCTGCCAAACGTGCTTCTTCAGTTTCTCGCAGCCAAATTGTATTCTTATTTCTCATGAAATACTTGCACACTGAAAAAGAACAACTATAATTCTTGATATAATTAATGAAACATCTTTGCTCCTCTTTACCCCTGGTCACTCGAAGTCTTCACGCGAATCAGAGGCTACAGACAGGCGCAGAGACTCCAAGATTGAAGCCTGGCGTTGCCCGTGATTTTTCAAATTTGTCCACCGCTGATTTTCCATCTCTCGAAGCGTCCCCCAGGAGGCATGAATCACGAAGCAGCGTCGGGAGTGGTGGGACGGCTCGTACTTCCGCCAAGGAGACCGATGCAGGGCTCCTAGCCCGTAGGGCGGCGAGCAAGGGAGAGACCGTATCTCATTGACCGTTGGTCAGCCCCGCAAGGGATCAATAAACACCAAGTTCTCCGCACGGACGATTCACAATCCCGTTTCTACTACTGCCTTTCGGGGCATGACGAAATCGGGTGGGCCGACGTCATTCCTAATTTGCATTTCCAGAAAAATCAGCACGTCAAACCGAGCGCGCGCACTAACGTGGTCGTAGAACAATTCAGAAAACATCATCCGTGCCGTCGCTTTCTTGTCCTCGTTGACGAGAAGATCGATCTTACAGACGCTACGATCCGTCATGAAGCGGTGCGTACTCTGAAATCAAGATTGACCGATCACATTCGATATCGACAGCATAAATTGACTTTTAAATTCGAAGAAAAATCGTGTCGCCTGTATATAGCCGACAGGATCACGAAGACAGAATTGGTAACCGGCGAACGAAGACAGGAAGGAATTAAAGGAACCGCTGATTTCCTATCGGCGAGCATCGTTTTTCTCGAGCACGTGCCGGAAGCGTGGAATCTCCGATGGCACGGAACGCGTTCGCCGGGGTCGGCCAGTTCAAATCAATAGCCCCCCATCGAAGATACTGGATGAACGTCGCCGGCGTGTATTATGTACGCTTGTGGCCGGGGTTTGCAGTAGTAATAAACTGTTACTTCCGACCGCAGCAGTAACACCGTTCGCGAGAGACGGCCAGAACATAATTGATTGCGTCAACTTGCAGCCGCCTCTGATCGGTGCTATATCTTCGACCGGTTTCTCGTCACTTCCGCTCCTCCGCAACGTACATTTTTCACCGTATTATCGGTCCGGCCCGTCGCCTCGCGCCGCGTTGCCTGCGCAGCGATAATATTCAATTATAATTTAACACGTGTGCACGACGTCGATCGGCCTAGAAACCAAGTCGCCCGCGGGCCACTCTGCCTCGCTAATATTTCTGTTTTACAATGTTATCTTCAACCGGCTATCGCCGGGCACGATCTTATTTTACGTTGTAAAATATTAATGCAATAGTTACCTGAGTTTACCGGCTGCGCTCTTAGATGAAACCGACGACGATAAGGTTCTGCGACTATCGTAATTGGCCGCTTTAGCTGAAGTTCCCATGTTGGACCTTTCCAGTTAGATATCTCTGTTTCATTGAATAATGAAACAAGTGTTGCGATCTTTTAGATATTCCGCGGTTAAATTATCGTTCAATGTAATTAACGGTGTACCTTTTAGCCGACTCCAATCAATGTAGAGCAATGTAGCGTTGAATTATTCAGTGTCCGCGCCGTTAGACCGTCCAGCTGGCCACGTGACAGTGACACGGGGCGACGACGCATCGGGCATCGATGTCTCCGAGTTTGATGCCGCCCGCCGTTCGCGCCGCTGTAATTCACGGGAATGTAATATTCGGAGAAAACAATCGTTCGCGAATGTATGAAATACGAAGGAAAATATCAGCAGGTTCACGAAACGCGCCGCCCCTTGCCGTGCCTGGAAATTCTCCTGCGTTATCGTAACGACCTTTATTTCATTCATTGTCACTGCACACACCCTTCGTTATCGAGATCGTAAAACAGGGCCCGGCGCAATCGCACAACGGCTCTATGCGTGAGTCACGGGAGCCTCAAAGGAACAGCAAACTGCCGGAGAACGTTTAACTTCGATCTCGCGAAGTTTCCCTTATCCGCGCGATCTTAAAATCACTGGCGACCCTTGCTCGATTCCGCGATCACGAACCGTTTCGCGTCGCGTATCAGAAGAATCGCCGTAATTGCCGAGTAATCGGAGACTCGAATCCCTCTCGCCGCGGATACGCTCGTTTTCTATTACCTCGTCGGCTATAACCAATACGGGATCGTAATTAAATACAACGCGATCCATCAACCGAGCGAGCGCGTCGGCGAACCGGAGGAGCCGCTCGAAACGGAGAAAAAATACAGGGAAAAGCTTTTACCGTGTTCCTTCTCGCACGAACGGCTCTCCGGCGGCTAATTACGAGCGTGATATACATATAAAGGAGGGGCGTGCTAATATAAATTGCTATCCTTCGGCCCCGCGTCTTTACACATGAATAATCGTCGCGATTGTTTCTTTCTAATCGGCCGGCCGGGCGTATTTCGATGCCGGGACGATCCGTCACGCACACGTTACATGCGCCGTTCTTCATTTTCATATCACGACCGGTCTCGGCCGCGCGCCGCGATAACGAGTCCTCCTTTCCCTCGGCTCGCCGCGGCCGGCCGGCGAGGAGGTCATTCGTTTCCTCCCGCGCCACGTAAATTCATAAGGATAACGCGCGGGACCCTCGTAAGCGGCTCTCCAAAGAAAATAACTGTTGACCGGACTGAAATTCGTGTCGGCCACCTCCACGCCGATTCGTCACGAAGGGACGAGACAGAGAGCGGCTGGCCGGCCGGCCGGCCGGGACACGTAACTGGCCTACATGCGTCACGAGATCTCGTTGCTCGGCCTATTAAAACAAAAATGAAACTTTGTTCGCTTTAAAATATTCCCTGTTCGTGTCATTCCGCGGTAACGCGAACGCCGCGGGACTTCTGCTCCTTCCTTTAGCCTTAATAATCCCTCGCCGAGGAACAGCGAGGGATCCTCGCGCGTCCGCTCTAATTTCCGCGCAACGTATGCGGCGGGAAGCGTTCGACCCTTTCGAGACGGCTGGCGTAGATTCGTAACACTGTACTTTACAACGTGTTGCAAAGTCGAAGTCGCATTGTAGACGGTTCGTATCGCATTGTTCATTTAAAGCGGGAATTTATCCGGAATTGACTTAACGCTAAGAGATACCGAATTCACAGGAGTGACTATAATACTTAACATGTTCATTGTAAATACTACAAGAATAACCGATGAAAATAATAAAATCATTTTCGCCGGCATGTACGCGATGCTCGAGTGAAGCCGCTTCGAAGGGTCGCACGAGAGAGCGTTCATTCCAGAATTCAACTAACCGCTAGACCGCGGGTTTTACGGTCTCCTAGCGTGCGCGGTCGCGCGAGAAATTCATTCCATTCGGGAAACTGAGTCGGGTTTAACGAGGCTCTTACGTTATTCGAAACCGATTGAAACTCTTAACGGTGCGCGCGGATTTCCGTTCGATCCCGGTATCGGCCCGCAAAGGTCGCCGCGTTCGCACGAACAGCCGCAGTCGGCTAATTGAATATTCGAAAATCCGCGCGACGCTCGCGAGGGCTCGGACGGCACGCCGATAACGCGCGCTCGTTGCGTTGATGTATTAATACGCAATCTCGGATCTCGTCCACCCCCCCTGCGCCCCGCCGGAACGAATGTTTCCGTGTCGTAGATTCCCGATCGGCGATAACCGGGTAAATTTAGCCGGTCCGCCGATAAAAATGTAACTATTCCGAGTACGGGGGCAGAGCGTGCAAATGGTCAGCCAGTCCCGGTGCCAGAAAAGTTTGCAAACAGCGTGTGGAAGCGTGGCTGGTTCGAATCAGATCGAGCGGCCGCGCAATTATTCGATAATTCGGTGTGTATCGCCGCCAGGATCGACGTAATAATGTCAATTAACGTCGACCGCCGCCAGGCGTGCGCCTCGTCCGCCGTTTAATCCCGCTACCGCTCGCCGGGGGACGGCTCGCCGACGTCGCTGGATATCGCAGAAATTTACGAGCCCGCGGGGACCGTTTATCGGCGCAAATATTTTTCGTCCACTCGGTCAGCCCGAGCTTGCAATTAATCCGCGACAGCCAGGCATGCAACGTGTTCCCGCCCGCCCCGAAGGCCCGATAAGAACACGATGAAATTTGGGGCGCGATGCGATACACAACGAACCGATAATTATTTCTTTTGCAAACGGATCACGTGTCGCGGGGCCTGCACGCGGCGTGCATCGATAAGCAATTTGTTCGCCGTAAACGTTTCTCGGCCTGTACGTTTGATACGAGCCGAAGAAAGGCCAGGGAAACGCTGATCCAGCTAGCCACTTGCGAAACGCTGTTGTCTCTTGTCACGAACATTTCCAGTGAATTCTGCTCGTGTCCTCGCGATTGGTATTATGATTTCAATGGAGACTGAAGATGCACTGCAACATTTTAATATTAATGATCGGTAATCGTACAACTACGCGATGAAAAAATACTTATCACCGTTAGCTGCATTCGTCGCTACTCCAGTTTCATATAGGATGATTCAAAGCGAATTTTTCAATTAATTTCCAATACGTCTTCCGGGAATCAGCATAAACTTCACGAACGACTAGGAACGCCTGGAAACGTGAGGTCTATGAAGCTTCTTAAAAATATTCTACTCCTAACTGCAAGTATTTCTATCGATCAGTCTTATTCTCACTCCCCTCGAGCAATTCGCAAGCGTCCAGTATCGTTAACCGCCGCGACAGTGAGAGCATTAAGCATTTTCTTCAAGAGTCGCCGCGGAGACAACGAGCGGAGACAGGTTTGTGTGTTTCGCGGGGGTGGCTCGGTTCATTAATCGTTCTACCGCGATGAATATTCATGGGGGGTGAACGAGACTCGAAACGAATGAATTTTCGGGCAGATGGATCGCCCCGCGGACGCCGGCCGTGCTTCCCGAGGAACGGGACCGGCTGTCGGGACCTGTTCGGTGCGTATAGAAACGTGGTCACATGACGTGTACCGATCGACGATATGTAAATCACTGCGGCATCCCGTCTGTGTGGCACTCGTTGCCTTTTATCCCCCCGCGCGCGGCACGCTTGTCGCAGAACGCTCGCAGGACGACCACCCTTGCGTCACACTCGGTCGCGGCACGCTCGCTCGTCACGCACCCCCCGTAATATATGTCAATTACGATCCCAACCCTTGCATGCATAAGCAGCCGCCCTGCCAACGCTGCCTGCGACCACTTTCAAATGAAATATAATCCGTCCCGAGTCGGCGAACGATACCGGCCATGTTGGGGAACCCGTCACTTCAACGGGGGCTACACAGTTCTTTTTATTCCCGGCCGTTAATCATTTAATTAGTTCAGCCACCATGTGCCGACTTGGAGGCGCGACAAATCCCCTTGGTTTCCTTTGGCAAAGAACGCAACGCCATTTTTCTTAGACGTCTAAAGGGAACGAGCTGAATTGAAAGTTTTAGGTTTTCGATTATCGGTAAAATGACAGTGAAAGTGGACTTAGAATGATCGTTGTTTCTTTCGTTTGTTTTATCTGTATTCCCTTCTACGCGGTATTGTTCTCAGTATTTTTATCGATTGTTTCTCCAGTGCATTAAGTAGCCACCGTTAAAGTCGGAGGATTGAAATTCTCCCGCACGGGTTCACCAATGTATTCCGCGCGTTTCCGTCGCAAAGGTACAATAACTCTCATCGCGGGTTCCCGTGCAATTTTTATATTAACGCCTCGACCCGGCACGAAACTAATATTAAGCACGATCGGCGCACGTTCGTCGCGGGAAATCAGGCACACGTGGACGGGCGGAGGGAGATCGCGCGATAGCGCGAATGGAAAGAGAGAAAAAATGTTTCGTGTTAATAGGCCCGGCCGAATTAACCCGACGATCTCGCCGGGAGCGGCTTATCGGCGCGCCGAGGGCCTTATCACCGACCAATTATTGCGGCGCGCGCGTGCATCGAATGGCGTGTAGAAATTCTGTCGCGTATTTCCTCGCTTCCTTTTTCCCTTCTGTTCGTTAGAAGTTCGATTACGTATCGCCGCGACTCGACTTTCAACGCTGTTCGACAAATTCGTTGTATTTCTTTGATATCGAGTCACGTCACGGCTGCGGAACGAGGATGATCGGAAGCTCGATTGATTTCCTCCGCGAATTGATTGACGACTGGCCGGGAGACAGGGGAATCGTCCGTGCGAATGATAATCCATGGTCAATGACCCGCCCCGTCAAAGGTTAAGGGTGGAAGTACAGCGACGCGACCTTTCGCCGGTCTCCGGCTCTCTTATCATCGAGGTAAACGGTCAACAAGGATATTCACCCTCGCTTCGTCGACTGGCGTCTCCATTCATTGAAGAAGCTTCTGATCTTCGTTGCGTTCTGATCGTATCAACCGAGTAGAATCATCGTTATCGAGCTTCTCCGCTTCTAGGGGGTCGAAAGTATAGTCGTTTCGTGTTTGTAAACACCTTCTCGTATATAACAGTAAATATACACAGCGTCCTAGAACAGAGGCATTAGTTAGACGTCCTGCAAACATTTCCTCCTCTTTTAAATAATTACTCGTTTCTTTTAAGGACACTTTTATCCAACCCATTTATTTCTTTCGGCGCAAGGCTACTAAGAAACGGCGACGATTGAAGGTCGCCATTGATTCATGATGCATAGGTAAGTCCGACTCGGCTGACCCATATAAAACAGTCAGTCGAAAGTTTCCAAGTTTCTGACGTTTCCATTCTTCTTTGCTAAGAGGCCACGTGTCCAGGTGTCGATATTAAAATCGTTCGTATCCGTGTCTCCTGTTGTAAGGAGTAACTGCCGTCAGTTTCGGATCACCTGGAACGACGTCGCGAATAAAATGATTAAGGGAAGAATTAACGCGAGGGGTGCACGACCGCGTAAATGCGTGAAAAGGTTAGGGGTTGTAGCACCCATGATGAACTCAGCCTGTGGAGGGTGCACCCACGCGTACTTTCGTTGCACTCTCCATTCGATCGGCGGTGCATACCATCGGCCGGGAAGATTGTTGCACCGTGACCTTGGCCTTGCGCCGAGGACATGCATCGGCTCGCGCGTACGCGCGACTGCGGATCGTAATTTACGAGGCTGTCCTCCTAAATTACGGTGCGAACGTTCTAGACTCTGTGAATGGAGTCCTGCGACTTCCTTCCTCCTTTTTCCGAACCGTTCTTCGGCCGATGGAAACTTTCCTAGGAGTTTGACGATGATTCTTGGCGAACCTGAAAGCAGATGGGGTGTTTCAGTAAAAATAAAATAAGGGTTGTAGTTGAATCATAGCTTCAATGATATTCTAAACTGAAATAGTTCTAGAGAAGAATTAGTGTATTTTATGAGTATCGTTATTATTAAAATAATTGGTATGTTAAAATAATTGATTGATATCTCGGCGAAAGTTGGTCATTTCTTTCCCCTAAAATTATGGTAATTCATTTGAATGCCGCCTTGGGTTCTGACTTGGTAATAGACTCTTATGCATAACTTCGAGGGTGTAGTGGACGACTCCAGGTTTAGTGGTCATTTCTGCTAATCATTGGGAGACGTTATTTATACCTCGGCCGGGTGTTTAGCACAATCTAAGAGGGCGTTATCTGATAGCAATATACTTTCGTCTTAATTATTGTTCCTTTTATGGAGCACGTATCCGAGCGTGATCTATGAGATTTGTAGAACACTACCGGGTTTAGTGAACAGCGGCACGCAATATTCGGTGAACGACGCCGAACTCTAATTTTTTGTCCCGTATCAACCCCCATAATTATGACGAAAATCGTGCGATTAGATAGGGAACGGCACAGTGCCAAGGAATTACACCGAAAGTACGTTAAGCCCTCGCGGCCCGAGATCCGCGATAATTTTTATAAGAGCTGTCGTAGGTCACTGTTCAGTTATAAATGCACGGTTCCAGCGAAATTGAAACTGAAGCGGAGATCGAGAGAGATTCGAGTGCTTGAACCGTGGATATCAACGTCGACGGAAGTAACGGTGAGTGGTCTCGCTCACGGAACAAGCGAGATTTCACCGGACAGTATCTCGGATTCGACGAAAATCTCGCAATAAAAAAATCAAGTTGGATCGCCTTGAATCCCGTACCATTGGTGACTCAAAGGAAAGCACCTCGGTCGTTCGAGGGAAGTCGCCGTTTCTGTGGAACGCAACGGGGCGAAAGTCCTTCCAGATAGTTGCAATAAAGAGGCCGGTAGCCTTGGACGGAATTCACGAGGCTCGTTAAGGGGCCGGCACGTGATTTTCACCGGCGACGCTGGAATTTATGCGGTATTTGTTATTCCAACGGAGACAATTTGCAAACCGAAGAGACGGAGCGATCGTTAACGCTCGCCGATTCGACACTGGCGAATATCAAAATCGGACGCGCTGCCGAAAAAGTAAAACTTCAGCCGTGTTCGACGTTACGCCTGGAATCGAACGACCGCCGGACTAATAAAATACCTCGAAGCCGTTCACGTTTCTTTAGACGAGCGATACTCGTAATGCAACGTCCTTCCCCGAGTTGTTCTTCCGGTTCCGAATTACCGTCAGGAAGCGTGTTTTTTCAACGGTGAGATGTCCCGTTTCCACGACTCGTGCCTCGAGTCCATTAAGAGACAGCCGCATGGCCACTCGGATTATATTGTCATGAGTACTTATTAAGTCCTGCCAAGCCCTTCGCTCTGCGGTACCGAGAGTCCGGGAAATGTCCATTGTGTTTATTTTTAGAGGAACGTCCGTCACGGTTCGCGGCGACTCGCCCATCCCTTCGCGCGTGGAACAGAGGAAATGTATTATTAGTTACATCGGAAATCAAAGGATTTGATGAAACATCGCTCTGATTGATTATGGGAGGAGTGCAAACAGTAGAGAAAGATAATCTACCTGATTATTATTGTAATGTAGTTGTGCTCCACGAAATAGAGAAATCCACGATTCTTATTATTCTGACCGAGATTCCTGTGAGACAATGTTTTCGATTAGCGAAAATTGTTAATCGTAAGTAGAGTATTAGAGAGATTTTGAAGGATAAATTAACATAGTTTCGATAGAAAGAAAACAAAGGCGACCTCAACAAGGGTTAAGCTTACGTCACACAGAGGATAGGCTGCCGGAAGGGTTGCTCGTGTGTGTGAGGGGGTGGTCTGACCTTCACCCTGTGTTAATCTATGCTTCCATTATCATACCAATCCCATCAAAGCTGGCATAGCTTCGCGACTGCACGACGATGAATCCGGTTATTGGTCGGCCGAACCATTTTTCAATGAATATACCGTTTCGGAACTATACCTTCGACTTCCTCCGCAAACTGGAAACAAATTCTCTTTAATTCGTGCCACCCGCGAGAACTCTTCGAAATGATGTTCTCGATTACAAAAGCTTGACAGTACCATTTTTCCATCAAACAGATCCACTGCGATCCCAGCGCAAATTGCACTTTTAATCTGATTATCGTCAACCGTGAAATGTCGCATGCAACGGTTTGAATTTTTATAAATTACAAATGAACCGTTGATAAATTGCCAACAGTTATAGTAACCGACGGTGACAAGGTCATCGAATCCCCGGGCGCGCTGCTTCGGGAACGTGCGTGTCTCGAATTCATAAGTCGCTTTATTAGACTATTAGCCTCGGTTACATTTTTTTCCGCCCCTCCCCGGCCCGCTTTGAATATCGATCCCATTTAACCAATCAGCGTAATTGGTCAAACGCGATGCCATTTTCCGCGAACAGGAAATTCAGGAGTCGAACTGAACCCCCGCGAAAGGGGCGTGGGCATCCTTAATTCCGAGGAACGCTTTCAGGTCCCTAACCAACCCTCGTTACCGGGTGTCCATCAGAATTTCCAACTGCCAATCACAATTTGCTCCTTACGGCGGTGGATAGCGCTGAAAGTATATCCGGGTCGATCCTCCTGTCAATTTTTGGGGAAGCTCTAAAACCCATCCCTCGCTGTCCAATTGGGGACGAGAGTCGTTAGGTGACTGTGCTGTAAAAGATTGATAGTCGCATCAGTAAATGGGGATGATATAGTGCTTGGTCTACCTCTAGGCTGGATAAATAAAAATTGGACCTAAGTTAAGTGTGGAATTTAGTTTGAAAAATCTCTCCTTGTGCGCGCTATAAAATCAAATAATGAAGTGTATACTCGTTAAATGCATAAATAATGCATAAAGCGAAACGAAGAAGAATTACATATTTGTCTCAAAAAATAAATAATCCGTCGTTGAAAAAGTTAGCACCATTAAGAGTTTTAAGATGACGTGTATACTCGTCAAACACAGTTAACTGGTTAAGAGATACGAGGAATAATCGCAATGATAAATATTGACTGACGACTGACTTGTTCTGTACGTCAGACAATCATATTAACCATAACGGACCGGAAGTATTTCATACCGCGAAAAAATACCATAACATAGGTGACAATTGGAAAGAAATTCACAAAAGTGACCTAGAATAATAATTAACATGTTAATTGTAAATATTACAATAACAATGGTAAAAATAAGTAAAATTACCGTGTCGCTTATATGGCATTGCTCCGTTAAGGGCGAAACTTCGAACCGAATATACCCCAGTGGAATAATAACCAACTAAGGGTAATTTTCGGAATCCCCCGAAAGATTCTGCCGAGAGACTAGCAGCCCAAAAATATCCGCAAACCTCCAGAAATGTCCATGGGTCAAACTTGAAAATTCTAAAATACTTCGGCAACCCTGTCATTCGAGCTATATTCGTCTACAATGTAAGGCGGGAGAACGTCGAGAGTCTCGTTACACGAAGGAAATCTTTCGCGTAAGGTCATCGCGAAAAACGGTGGCGGGTGGTTACGATAAGTCGGTCATGAAACGCTGTTTACGACACGCGAGAGATAAAAAGGTGGAAGTTCCGCGGCGGAAAGGGGGAATGAAAATTGGCGTCATTTCGAAATTTTCGGCCGGGAATCTTGTGACTCGGCCAACACCGACTCCGGGCAAGGGGTGGGCGGGTGTTTGTCCTTGAGACACGATGGCTCTCCGCGAAAGCGGGGATGGAGGGTAGGGGATGTTGCAGCCCGGGGGCTGGTTCTCGAGCCGAATGGCACACCCCGCCTCCAGTTGTCCATCGAACACTGTCGGGGGTGCACCTAGTGGCCACAACCCTCTCCGGACAATCGTATCCCTTCGACGGCCACGTTTTCGATCGGTTCCACGGCGACTCGTCGGATGGTCAACGTTCCCCGGCGTTAGCCAGATTCTCTACTCGAAACCGCCGCTCTCGAACAGTTCCGATCGGTCCGAAGTCTTCCAACGCGAGTTTCCACGATCGAGGAACGGCAGACGACGACGATTCGCCCGGAGTATTGGGAACGCCGTTCGGAGATCGCACGAGGTGGTCGTACGACCGAGTGATTCGTCGTGATACCAAGTGAACGAGAAAATGTGAGATCTGTGATCGGGCTTGCCTTGGCAACTGATCGTCGGAGTGCGTATCGTTTCGCGGGGGGCAAACAGTGATTTAGGTTCACCATTGAGTCGGCAAGTTCCTCGTCCCGCTCGGACCTGGAGCCGGACTTTGTCGCCGGCTGCGAGAAGGCGGACTCCTTTACCGATTCCGAGCTAGAATCCTGCGGCCCCGAGTCTTGGGAGGGTTGCGACAGCTTCGTCGTGTTAATGAGCGACTCGTTTGAAGTTATCTCGCTGCCGGCCGATATGTTGCAGGTCCTCCATGTCCTCCTACGATAGTACACGTTCGGTAGAGCATCCCTGTTCGAGGCTTAGCATTAAATTACAATTGTTTTCGATTCGAATACCAACAGCCGGCCAGCTACGGGAAGAAGAACAACACTTGGTACACCAGCCCGAGTGGCGGAGGCAGCAGGGGTGGAGCAGGTGTCGGCGGAAGTGTCGGAGGCTGGCAGAGCAGACCGCCAGCAGTGGCGAGTCTCAGCAGGAAAGCTTCCATCACTGATGAAGCACCACCCCCTGGAGGTGGAAAGCCTTCCTCCGGACGCGTCATACGAATCGTCAACAACCACGATCACACTGTCCAGGTGATTGGAAAGATAATGAAAATGTTGCAAGTAAAACGAAAGCAATCGATTTGTCGGGTGGAGGAATAGAGCCTAAAGCTTTCATTTGGAATACAAAGTTGTATGTTTGAAGTTACTTTTAGAAGATCACTAGTTCTTTGATTGTTTAAAGAGAAATAACAAGGATATTCGTAGAAAGATATTGCAATTATAGAGTGTAGATTGATCATTGTCTTTAGGAATGCAAGTATGAAAGGATCGCTGTTTTACTGAATTTTTTTTTACGAATTTCCAGTGCCGCGTTCTGCTCAACCTCCGCACCTCGCAGCCGTTCGAGGAGGTATTGGAAGACCTTGGACAGGTGTTGAAGATGAATGGGGCCAAGAGGATGTTCACAGTTTCAGGTCAAGAGGTAAACGCATTTCGATTATTCAGGTATCCCTCGCGCGGCTGAGACCAACGGGAACTAAACCGCCCTCCATTCCGGCGGCGCACAGCCGCGGTGCTCGGGTGCTCCTAATTCGAGTCCACCTTCGAAATCGTCCAAACAAGTGACGCAAGATTATGATCGATACGTTCGTACATTCGTGGACGACTCGAAACGTGGGCGACTCGAAAGTTTATCAGTGATTTATGCAAATCCGAAGACATTGGCTCGGCATCGTACTTATAAAATCTGCTTGAATAATGTTTGTCCATAAATATGCATGGGCCGGCGGGGGCAGAAGCGTCGAAACGAAGCGTGACGATATCGGGGTCGACTTCTTGACTCTAAATGGAATCGGGTCGCCGCTTAAATCTCCCATGAATCGTTTTGGATCGTTCTACCCTCGTTCGTGGCCGCTAAAACGAAAACGTTGAATCTGATATAGAAATTCGTTACCTATTGAACGGTTGAAATTTATTTAGAAAATAATTCTGATAGCGAGGAAAAATAAGATTAATATCTTTGTACTAAATAGTTTATTAAATAAGATTTAGAAATTATTTCTTACCAGAGTAAAAAATTAGATGAAGCTGGAATATCCTTTGTACAATCACAATGGAAAGTATTCAATGAGAACGTAGTTTCTGCTGTTTCTAAGTCACATGTTCGTTTGAATGTCATCGCAATTAATTCCCTGATTGAAATTCTCAGCTTGAAAACCGATTACGCGATTACACGTTACGTTACATGATTTGGGGGGCGGTTTAACCACAAGTGGGTCGGAGGCCCCCGTGAAAAAGGTCAGAGATCCATCTTTTCAGGTCACGACCGTATATGAATTTCAAATTGGCCAATTTTCTCTAGCGAGCATTCGGCTGCCCTGTACATCATCGTATACGCCCAGCTATGTCTACGTCAACAGTGACGTTGGCGATACGATCCCCTGCATGAAGAAATGTCTTGGTTCATTCATTTTAACACCACTGCCCCTCGCACTGCCTCCTTCTATTTTTCTTTGGTATACTATTAGTCATGCACTGATTACATCTGCAATATTCGAAGGAACCGTTTCTTGCCACCTCTTTATATCAACCCCTGTCAGACTAGAGTAGCTTCTCTAGCTTTTCAGTAACAAAGCATTGAGGACGTTACATCTGTAATCAAGATTATCATATAAGAATTCCAGTTTAACAGAGATATTTATCAAAAAGGCCAGTCTCTCTAGGATTATTATCCTCAAAAATCATCAGTCTTCATAGCTCCACGTAACATGTATATAACAATATACAAAGTGAATTGTCACGAGAATTTCATGTTTCTCAACTGCCACCAGGTAAGGAGTTTCTCTCAGTTGAGGAACGAATTCGCGGACGTGGACACGTTTTACTTGGGCACCGGTTCCGGTATAGGGATAGTTGGTACAGTCACGGCGTCCCCGGCGAGAAGATCGAGGTCGAGGGGTCCACCCACCGTCGTCGAAGACATAGGTCGCCAACGACGAGCGCGTAGCAAGAGCAGACCCCGGGCTTTGTACGCCCCTGACTCTGACGTCGTCCGAGTAAACGGTTCTCCATATCATTCGTCTATTCGTTACATGAAATTAACCCCTTCAGGCTCTGCTTACATTTCGATACTAAACGATTAAGATCAGAATAGAATGTTAAGTAAACTTTCGCCAAAATTGACGTTACGTCTCATTGTATTTTGATAACGATCTAACAGTGAAGCGGATATGCCTAAATGGCGATCAAGGCTAGTCCTTAAGGGGTTAATATTCTACGTAAATCAATCGATTGACGAACGTATTCCTCTCGCGTGAACAGATTACAGCGTCGTAGAGGTGCTACGCGACGAGCCAGCAAGGGTGACGATCAGAGGCCTGAGAAGGTCCTTCTATCCACCCTCTCACCTACCCCCGGTGGACAACTCGCCGCCGGACAAGAAGCTGCAACTCGAGTGGGTTTACGGGTATCGGGGAACCGATACACGGAGAAATCTCTGGGTTCTGCCCAGCGGAGAGCTTCTCTATTACGTCGCTGCCGTGGCTGTTCTCTTCGACAGAGAGGAAAATGCACAACGGCACTACGTTGGCCACACAGAGGACATCACGTGCATGGAGGTAAATAGGCTGTCCTTGAATTGCCGCTGTCCCTGGAGAAAAGATTGTCCGTTGAATCCGATATAAAAGTAGCAGACACGAAAAGGTTATTTCGATACTTTAAGCGAAGAAGAATAACAGAAGTTTTTGGAAAGTTTGTTCAGCTTACGTCGGGTGCCATTCTGTTTAAAATTAGTGAAGGGACTTTCAATGGCCAACAGATGAATGACTGTTAGCGCTAGCGCTTAGTTTGCTCTGTGGAACACTGATTGCTAGCTGTAGTACCATCGCCTTTTGTCAAGATGAACAAGCGAGTAACATCGTGTGTATTTAACACGTCACTCGACAGGTTCACCCAAGCAGGGAGCTCGTGGCGTCGGGGCAAAAAGCCGGCAGACATAGAAAGGCGCAGCCACACGTTCGCATATGGTCAACAGAGACCCTGCTCACCCTTTACGTGTTCGGGATGACTGAGTTCCAGATGGGCGTCTCAGCGTTGGCGTTTTCACAGCTGGTGAAGTATCGTGTCCGCGTGCACGCGACGTATCCGAATAAAAGAATCGTTTAACGTTTCACGTGTTCGCACACAGAACGGCGGCAGTTACGTGTTAGCGGTGGACGCCGGCAGGGAGGCGATACTCTCGGTGTGGCAGTGGCAATGGGGCCACTTATTGGGCAAAGTAGCGGTAAGCTCTTCTGAAACGAATCGACCGATTTAAATCTCAAATGGGACTCTTGATGAATTATACAAATTCTACGACAGACCATGCAGGAGGATCTAACCGGCGCAGCGTTTCACCCCCTCGACGATAATCTCTTGATCACGCACGGTCGAGGGCACTTGACTTTCTGGAACCGACGGAAAGACGGTTTCTTCGAGAGGACTGATATCATTAAACCAGTAAGAGTTAATTGATCGACCTGCTCGCATCGCTATCTTGCTGTATACATAGTACTGCATTGGTTTAAACAAAGCAGAAAATCGTCTATCGCTATAATTGCGAGTAATTGTATCACTGGTAATTAATTTCTGTTTAAGCCATCCCGTACCCACGTCACGAGCATCCAATTCGAGCAAGACGGGGACGTCGTAACAGCCGACAGCGACGGTTTCATCACTGTCTACTCCGTGGACGCGGATGGCGCCTACTTCGTTCGAATGGAGTTCGAGGCGCACAATAAAGGCATCAGCTCTTTGGTGATGTTGTCGGAAGGCACTCTGCTCTCCGGCGGAGAAAAGGATCGCAAGATCGCCGCGTGGGACTCTCTACAAAATTACAAACGTATCACCGATACAAAAGTATGAAATTCTTGAACACAATGTTTCTTGACGCTTCCACTCAACAGGGATCTTAATTAATATATTTTTAGCTACCGGAAGCTGTCGGTGGTGTGCGTAGCATCTATCCCCAGCGACCCGGACGAAACGACGGAAATATATACGTAGGCACCACGAGAAATAACATCTTGGAAGGCTCTCTTCAGAGAAGATTCAATCAGGTCGTGTTTGGTCACGGTAGACAGTTGTGGGGACTCGCGGTGCATCCTGACGACGAGGTGTTCGCCACGGCCGGTCACGACAAGAACATCGCTTTATGGAGAAGACATAAACTTTTATGGACGACGCAGGTAACGTGTAATTGGTAGACTGAATATAGATAAGAGTCAAAGAAGATATCCGCAGTGCAGAGTCACCTTATTTCCTCCATACGCTGAATAAAAGTCTGAACGTTATCGAATCTTTCAGGTGGGTTTCGAGTGCATTTGCATAGCATTTCATCCCTTCGGAGTGGCTCTCGCAGCTGGATCCTCCGAGGGTCACCTTCTGGTGCTCGCAGCGGACACCGGAACGGCCGTGGCTACCCTAAGAGTCTGCGGATCGCCTTTGTCTTGTATTGGCTACAATCCAAGTGAGTCGCTACTTCGAAAAAGCATTCCTCTGTCTTCTGCGATGAATAAAACAACAAGATGATCGATCGTTTCGCAATGTGCCTGTTCGACAGCCGGAGAGATAGTAGCGATGGGCTCCCAGAATGGCAGCGTGTACCTCTTCAGAGTGTCTAGAGATGGATTCTCGTACAAGAAGAGCAACAAAATCCGGGGAACGCAGCCGTTGGTCCAGCTCGACTGGAGTTCGGACAGCAGGTTCCTCCAGACGGTGACCCAGGACTACGACTTAGTCTTCTGTAATGTCCTCAGCCATCGGAGTAGAATCTACAATCACGCCATTAATGAATACACTGCGGACATGCATCTATTGTTACAGCATCTATATTTGCATGCTTATCCGCAGTCCACGGACGAAAGAGTAAACATCATGGAAAATGTTATTTACAGGGGACGTGAAGGCTTTATCTTCGGAGAAGAGTCCGTTGGTGATGAAGGACGTGAAGTGGTACACTCACAACTGCATGGTCGGCTACATGGTGTCCGGTGAGTGACAATCTACGCTGGGATGCTACTGCTGAGTGAATGAAAATAATAATATTCAACGAGTGCTCGCACGATTTCGCAACGAATTAAATTTCACAGGAATGTGGAACAACCGCTATTATCCGCTAACGACCGTGTTAACCACGTCGAGCAGATCGGCGGCCCACGACATGCTGGTTAGCGGTGACGCGGAGGGATACCTGAGACTCTTCAGGTACCCGTGCACCAGCGCGAAGGCCGAGTACGTCGAGGAGAAAGTGTACAGCTCGCTGGTGGCGTGCGCCAGGTTTCTCTACAACGATCAGAACGTGGTCACAGTCGGTGGAACCGACGCCGCGCTGATGCTCTGGGAACTGGTCGACGAATAGACGCCCGAACACCGTTCCGACGGAGCCGTTCATTCGTTCAGGTCTCAGGCAGACCGTTGATCGCCGATCGATCCACGATAACACGCGACAACGACATTTTTCATACCGACGATCTAGCGAATTGTTATCTTATCGCCGCGTCCGGCAACGCTTAAGGACGCGTCACGATCCCGAGGAGACGCTCGCTCGAAGGAGCCGCCTCTTTCGTAAGAATCCGTAAGAATCCGTAATAACGGGCGCTGGAACTGTTTAGCGCTTTTTGCACCGTATTGTACAGCCGGTGACATTTCACGTATTCCCGGCGGAATCTCGTGCGACAGCCGCGCGATCATCGTTTCCCCCCCTCCCCCCATTGTAGCCGTGAAAGCGGACCCCGATACCCATCGGATAAGGTAATTACTGTTTTGACGAAGGGAAGATACGATCTGCTAACGAGCACCGTTCAAGCGGTCGATTATCTTCGCGACGATACTTTCATTTTTTCACTGTGGACACGACCGCCCGCCGCGTATTTGTGACACCGTTGTTCTCGCGACGCTGTTCGGGCTTTTCGGAAGATACACGTATCTTACAGGTAATCGGGTAATCATAGAAATTGTTGTCTCTCCCTCGTCGTCGCGTGTCCCGCAAACCGGGACACCGACGATGGGAGCAGGACGGAGTCTCTCGTGGATTACGTTAGCATCTTCCATGCTAAATTCGAGTTTTCACATTGAAACGACGAGAAAACGGAATTTTCTATTTAGCGGAACGATATTCTGGCTATGGGGATAATCGGATAGACGAGTTGTCGAGAGAAGAAAATCGGGGAGAGACGATTAGACAATATTGACAGGATATTGTGGACGCTGTTCGCGGACGCGAGGCAGCTGAGTCGTTCGACAGACACGGAGAACAGTGGTTCGCGGAGTCCGCGGCTTCTTCGGAGGCCACGGGCTCGTTCGCCGAGGAAGATAACCGGGGGACAAGAGGATATATCTTCCCTTCTTGTTCTCCGCGATGGGCGTTTGCCGCGATAGCGCGTTATCGCACGCCGCTATGGACGCGGTGCACGTTGGGAGCCGTTCGATGGTAACGAGTACGATGTAGCGAGCCGCGTGACACGCGCGTTTAGAGACAATTTAACACGGAGCATTTAAGAGAGACACGCGCGTTCAGGAGCGCGCGCGATCGGGGCGCTGGCGCCCCTTGGTAGTCATTAAGCGACGAACAATAGTTGTGATCCCGGCGCGACGGGAATTATTTAACGGAAGCGAAACAAAAAAAAAAAAAGACAAAACTACAAACAAACCACATTCACGCACCCATGTAAGGGCACGACGGTTCAACGTATTTATTCTTCAGACGTTTTTTCGAAGATCCTAGGGAAATTGCTGTTGCGGGTCAACGCGCCTCACCGTCGGTGCCTCCCCCTTTTGTTCACCGTTTCTAGATGGAACAGACGCGGACGGAGGATAGAGTTATACAGAGTTTAAGCGACATGTTACTATAAATGAGATAAATATGTAGACTTAGGGACACAGAGGACACGAGAATCTTGTCATGTTAGTCGCGGTAGGCCGTAAACACGGGATCGTCACTGCCAAGGCATCGAATTTCGAAATTTCTTTCGACACGTCGTCCGTGTTCTAATAACGAGCCTCCTGCGAGCGACGTTGGCTCAGCGGGACCGCCGTCGGAGCAGGATTGATCTCTAGTTCACTTTGATCGATTGAAGATCGCTCTACAAACCGAAGTCCTTCGTAAAGATGATTTCAAGTTACAATATTTCAGGTACACTTAATTACCAGTGAATCGTTCTTCCCATCATTTTTCGAACATTGTTAAATTCTTTCAAAAAGTAATCACCCGTGCTTCACAGTAATAAGCATTCTTCTTCAACTTAAATTTCTAACAGAGAACCAAGGGATGGAAGGGCTGTAAAGCGACCGGTGACTAGAAGTAGCTTTGCTCCGACCGCAGTCCCAACTGCCGCACGCATTGTTAGGACCTCCATTTTTTACGTCCGACGCGCAATTTTGTAAAACGGGAGCAGTCGGACCGGAGGTTGTTCGTCCACGATCGATATCAAAGCTTCGCGCCGCGCGCAAGTTAGCGAGCGATTCGTTAAATCGTTTGCATCATCGCGTCTCTATCCCGCTTGTGTCGCCCGGGCAGGCGACGCGCTCGGGGAGTCCCGCGTTTACCGGAAGCACCGTTTACCGACGCGTTTCCCAATTGTTCGACGCGTATCTCTCCCATGACGTTCTCGCGTCGCTGATGCAAACGAGTTAACACGAGCGGAGAAAATCGCCGAACGTCGGGCGTCGCAGGCAGGACTGAATTTTGCTCTTCGATGCACCCTGAAAAACAAAGAAAAAGAAAAAACATAGAACGAGAACGATTCAAACGATTCCCCGTAATCTTTAGCGTAAAGACGTAAACAGTGTAGAGAAGCTATCTTACTACAATAAATTCTGCACATTAGGTACACGACGACTTCATCTCTCCCGCTGTTGTTCCTTTGACCCTAGAAAAGTGATCAGAACAGTTCCTGGTGAAACGAAGAAGGTCGAGGAGGAATGAAGGGAGTGTACAGAGGTATAAAGATCATTCCCCAAGATCGATTACCTTAAACAGTAGATCCGCGAGAGACGGCTGAGTGACTCAAAGCGATTCTTTATTAATAATCTGATTCTTTTACACTATGAGTGCTCCTGGTAAGCGCCTAAGTGGTTCAACTCTCATCCGTTCCACGCTCTCTTGACACCCACACGCACGCATGCACGCACGCACGCACGCACGCACGCACGCACGCAACATGGAAAAAGTGAATCGCACCCGGAGTCGATTTGTGCTGCTTCCCTCGACCGTCCGCGTTCCCCGCCGCCCCCGGACTCTTTCATCGCGCGGACGATCGACGCTCGAGGAATGGAAATAAAAACGCGTCAGACGGTAAGAGGAGCAAATAAAAGCCGTGTACGTTGAATCAGTCTCTGGGACGGCGCGTGTCGCCACGCCGTGGAAAAGGAACGCGGCCCGAAGAACCTGGTTAGCTTCGTTATCGCGTTTTCTCTCCATTGTTCTCCCGATCGCGCCGGTCCCGTTCGTTATCAGTCGGTTTCGTCGTCGTCGTCGTCGTCGTCGTCGTCGTCGTCGAACTGCAACAAAGAAGGTGTGCAAAGGAAGCGGTCGTCTGACGCGGATTTGCCCGATAAAAACGAAAAAAAAAAGAAAAAAGAGAAAACAGAATGAAACAAGTGGAACCATTCGAACAACGCGCGAATGGTTAACGACGAATTAAAACATCGGTGAAGTCCCGGAACCGAGAAGAAAGCTCTTCGCTACCGTCGTTCCGCCTTCGTGACGCGCACGGACTAGATATCCTCCTCGCGATCATCCGTTCCCGTTTTCTCTCTTCGGTTTCATTTGGAAATTGATCGACCAATTCGGCGAGGAACTTTTCTGCGCGACCGAGCGCGAACAAGCCAGTAGGAGAAGATCTTCCCTCTCCTGTCGTCTCAGTCCTGTTCGTGCCCCTGTGCCGATCGCGTCGCGCGAACGCGAACGGGGATAATACTTTCTCGACGACTCCCTTTCCCTCGACGCTCGTCCCTTTTCCTTTCTTCCCGTCATTCTCTGCGACCACGCTCTCCCTCTCTCTCGCACTCTCTATAAATAAATAACAACTATATGAAACAATACGCTCGGGTACTCTAAAATTACACAAATTTACAGGTCTACAGTCTAGGAGTCTTTGACCGATAGTTCGCCTCTCTATACCTTCTCGCGTCACACGCAGACCCACAGCCACACACCCACCCACCCATTCACATACACGCACTCTCTCTTTCTCCCTCTCTCTCTCTCTCTCCCTTTCTCCCTCACACACACACACACCCTCTCTCTCTCGCACTCTCTCACCCTCGCTCACTCTTTCTCTCTCTCTATCTTCCACGCGATCAAACAAACCGAAATAATAAAAAGGAAAAGAAGAAGAAAAGAAAGAGAGAAGAAAAAGAAAAGAAGGAAACCTACGATCGGATGTATGTGTACTGTACTCCCTCCGACACGTTCCGCAGGCGACTGACGGCGATCGGGCGATAAGGGGGCACGTCGTCCGCGGTTTCGTGCGATCCTTATCAAATATTCAACGGGGGCGGACGAGGTCCCCCTCGATCGATCGATTAGAATTAATTAGAATTTTCGTTTCCGATGTGGGACCGGTCTCCCCGAGGAGAACCGTCCGCGCCGGTTGTCCCGCTTCGTTTCGGTTTTCAGTTTTCTTTTTACAGAGGAAAGACAAGTATGGCAGCGGCAAGACGACCAGCGCGGAGCACGGTTTCCCTTTTGTTTTGTTCCCGCTTTGTTTTTTTTTTTTTCATCTCTTGTCTTTTTACATTCGAAAGTCGCGGTGAAGCCGAAAAGAACGAGAACAAGAACAGGTCAGTCTATTCCGTCGACCGACAAACTGTGCCCCTCGGACAGTACGTACAGCGAACAATGAGAAAACGCTCTGAATTAGGCACGGCACTTAGAATTTGTTTCGCCCATCACCTTTTGCCCTTGTCTCACGTCAGACACAGCCTGGGGTAAAGCACGCCCTGTCCTCTCGCTATCACAATCGTGCTACGTAAAGCGATACAATTTCTATCGTGTACAGTACTTGATTTATGTTTCTTGTTATCCCCCCCTCCCACCCCGGTATCCTCCCCACCGCGCATTATCTCTCTAATGGAGCATCGCAGTGCGCCGTGTGTGTAACACGTACGACTCGGTTGGAGCAAACTTAATTGGCTATCGCGAGGCCGTTAAGGAATTTTCTGTTACACCTATCTTCCCGCTAAAACGCTCGGTAACGATCATCCGTTCTACAAGGTGGTGTCCCGTCGATCGATGGTACAACTGGAATTAGGCTATATGAAAAATTACGTCGAATTAATACGAATAATTCTTTTGCGTACGAGTTGTTTTCGTCGAGGAAATTGATTAAAAACTTGCCCGACACTTGGTGTATAGTCGGCGCGTAATTGCTCTCATCTTATACTGGCAGCAGTGGCTAAACTAACCGGTCAAGGTCATTATCCCCACTCCGACGGTATTACCCTCTTCCCTGTAACATCCGTTACGCGTTACAGGGAAACAGCTCCTAGGCCAATTGATTTTGCTCCAACTATAGTCTCTATAATATTCGAGATCGATTTCAAACGCACCGATACAAAGACACTGAAACTCTCACCAGGTATTCTAAGGGGACACCTATCCGCTTACTCGGCGTAACTCGGTTTTCAATGAAATAATAAAAATCGATTACAAAATGAGGAGAGGAGAGACGAAACGAACAAACGAAACTGTACGGGTGCGCGTCCAGCGACAGGGCGCGTTGGAACGCTCAGAAACATTCGTCCCGTTCGCACGGTACAAACAATGAAGACGGATCGAGTTTCAAGTTCGTCATCGTTGCCATTGGAATCGCTCGACGCACGAGATCTCGATGGAATTCCGCGTCCGCTGCTTCCATTTCAACGTGACGTAATTCATACGAATGTTTACGAGATGAACAAGGAATGGAAGGACAAGAAAAACAAGAATGAAAAACGATTGGCCAAGTAAATGGATAACAACCAAACAGCCAGAATTTGATAGCACCGCTCGTTTTCCACGCAAAAAGCGTTCAGAGTACTAATTTACGTGTTGTCCGAGGTCAGTTCGCCGCGCTGCGTTCCCGTCTGTTCTTCTTCACAACGACTCCTCGATCCGTTGTCCTCTTCCTTTTGATCCACGATCCTCGAATCCTGTTTGTCTTCTATGCAATCCTCGGAATTCGAAACTGACTTGTCCACTGCCGGTCGAGCGTTTAATTCGTTGTCCCCTTTTTGTTTTTTTTCTAACCTACACTCACTGTCGTCGGAAACCGTCGCCCGAGGTGCTAATTCTTTGTTGGCTTCCACTGGTTTGGTCTCGACCGCCTCTTCCACCTTTTTAGGACGTTTTGCGTCTATCGTAGAAAGATCGTCAGCCACCGCATCCAAGTTACGCTTCCGCGACATAGTTTCCGTAGAGGATTCCGTAGTCTTGTCAGTCGCGTCTTGGCTCTCCAACTCTGTTTTGTCGTTTTCCATATTGACGTCCAGGTAGCACATCTTTGAGGCGTCCGGCGGTTGACTGTCGTTGTTGTAACCCGGTGTGTCGTAACACGGTGTCGCGCTGGGTGCGTAAACATTTTCCAATTGATCGTACTGACTCATGGACTCATTGCTTTGTTGGCTGATTTCCGACATGTTCCCCTCCTTGGTATTTCCTTTCTGGAACAACTTCTTTTCGTACGCTCTACGCTCTATTTGCTCCTTCCTCTCTTCGTTTGTCCGCTCTTGCCGTTTCAGCGTGGAAGTTTCTGTGTTCTCTTGAGATGATCCCGGCTTCGTGAACAGATGAATCGGCCGTTGAAAGCCCTTCGATGGATGAGGGGGAATAGAGAGCACTTCGCACTTGGAGAAACCCACTTCGGGCGATAGTAAATACTGCGTAAAATTGTGCGGTTGAAACTCGATATTCTGGTAATTTTTATATATTCGTTCCTGAAACACGAGAGTGAATTAATATTTTTGAATGATAAAGCAATGTGTTGTACGTTCACGTTTTAAAAAAATTGTACTTACTGTAAGATTCTTCTTTTTGGTGTAACTGCTCCAACCTTGGGATTCCAAAATAAGAACTCCACCTGGACGAAGCTGAGCGTACATTCGTTTAAAGGCTTGCTTGAGTCCCGCGTCTCCGAAATTCAGGTGTATCCACTTGGTGATGGATAAGCAGAGGATCGTATCGAACTGCGGTTGTTCTGTGCACAGAAGGGCGTCATCTTCGAGTACGTAATTACCCTAAAAGAAAAAGTGTTTAGATTTGTTGCATTCTGTATACATAATGTATTAAATGGAATTTTTAATTTGATAGAATACCTGCACAAAAGTAACATTATAAGGAAAACCTTTGTGATTCTTGTTCTTTGTGAAACCTGGAATATCAACCGGTCCATAATTGATTGGCATAGAGATCGGGAAGAAGTTTACATCATGGTGATCGCTGTCTTCGTTACCAGCAGGGGACTGTACACAATTGACATAGTGTTTGATATTTTTTCTAGCAATAATGATGAGTGTTCGATCAATGTCAATACCAGTTACACTATGAGCTGCCAGGTCCCTTGCAACGGACAGAGTAATATGGCCAATATTGCAACCGATATCCAATACATCTTTCCCAATGAATAACTCTTTGCGTTGTGCAAATACTGTCAGTCTTGTGTCTACTTCATGATGAGCATTACGATAGCCATAGTACCTATTGTAGTTGCCATACTGATAACGTGCATTTTTCTCTCTGAAATTTGGCATTGTTTGCTTCTTTTTCTTATCCTGGCTAGGCCGGTGTTGTGGTCTAGGTTTCCATGCTCCGGGTTGAGGAATCACAGGGCTAACAATTTTATCTTTTACATCAACCTTCCGTAATCGTTTATCTTTTGGTTCTTCTAAACCTTTTAACCGTAGTTTATTTTTATCTTTCTGTGGACTTTCTGGTTTGGATTCTTTAGGCTGATTAGGTGGTGGAGAGTTTAACGGTGCACACTGCTGTGCTGTTTCAACTTTTTCTGGTGCAGCCTGCTCTTCAGGTTCTGTAACATCAGTTATGTCACTCTCTTTAATTTTCAATTCGGATGGATCACTTGCATCATCCTTCCCAGAACCTGAAGATGCTCTCTTTTTCTTTCTGTTTCTGCGTTTGGAACCTTTTTTTGTTGGAGAAATCAGCTGTTTTTCATATTCATCGTCATCACTGCAATTGCACAGATTCAGTGGATCACAAATATTAGGAGGTATAATAACTTCGATTGCCTCTTTCTTGTGTTTAGGTGTGGGCAGTGGGCTAGACTTAGGTGTAACAGCATTCATAGCTCTATTTATTTCCTCGTCTTGCATACTGTTTAAATTCAACGGATCACATATGTTGCCACCAAGCAGAAACTTTGTTGGTGGTATAATGACACCTTCCTTCTTTCTGCGTTTATATGGTGGAAAGAATTTACCATTACTAGTAAAACTTTGCAGACGTTTACGACCAAACTTAAAATGACGACCATCTTCATGCTTGTGCTTCTTATGAGAGGAGTTAAAAGTCTTCCTTGACTTCTCATTCTCTTTTTTATTGATCTGACCCACTTTTGTGGGACGATCAACTTGTGCGGATGACATTTTGTGGGATCTGAAGAAGGAAACCAGTCGAAAAATATACTTTCCTGTTGCAATAAAAACTTCTTATATACAACAATATAATCACAATTTGAAAAAAAAATGGACATGAATATGTAACAAAAAACATATAATAATTACAGAATGCTTAAATTATAGGTATCAAACCATATGTATAGAAATTCTGAACGCCAAATAAGTAATTTAATAATAAGCTTACAAGTTGACATAAATTTTAATTAGCTGAAAAACAATATACAAAACGGTGTTATATAGAAAAAGACATTACTGGTCACTTTTGAATTAGTTCGTTTCGCTCCATGCAGATGTCAAAATAATATCAGCGCGGTAATATAAGTTGCAAGCATTATCGCGTTCTCGTTCGAAATTCTAAATACATCAATTTTTATTGAGTAAACCGATCATTTGTCTCGCGGGATCTTTACGATCGTGAAACGCACGGTATTCTACGTAAATTTATCGTTCCCGCGATCGCGCATGCGCAGAAAATGGTTTATGCGTTCTGTAAACGGATGGTCGCCAATGCTCCAAGTTTTCCTTCCGTGTTTTTTCCCTTAGATACCAAATTAGTTGATCAAACTTACCCTCGATCGTTTCACAGTCGGTTCCAGTTTCACCTCGACGTACTTTTTGCTCGCATTAAGCACAAAAATACGGGTTAATCACTAGATACACGGCGCAGCCAGCTCAGGACCCTCGTTGTGCGCCCATCAACGATGGCGAATAGCTGCTTCGTTTGCCTCGCTCAAACTCCATTTTCTATGTGACCACCCGAGGGAGCCGAACGTCACTTCGGCAATTTTCGGCCGCGAAACACAATTTGATCGGGTCATGGCAATTTTCCGAGCACGGTGCGAATAGAAAATCATTGAGAAACCGTGGAAATCTTCGTAACAAAATTGTTAGCCGTGTAAAAGGGGAATTATGTGCATATGTATGATTGGCAAACGAAATTCTGTACAAGCGTATACAAACTGATAATTGATACACCTTATCTTCTTTTGTAAATAATAAAAGTCGACACATTAAAAATATTGTGTTTAATGACTCATTACATTTTTCTATGTTTACATTATGCTTCGGGAATGGTCGTATTGTGTCATTTCTAAAAATAATGTACAATATATTTATGGGACGAGATGAACAATGATGTAAATATGTTGCACGCATATACATACATATTTGCTACCATGAAAAATGATTCGTTACGCATGTAAATGCATTCATGCGCTTCTAATGTTAATGGCAATGATGCAAGCAGTCATCTTTAGTCAGCAATGATGTTATTTCATTAATGGAGTGACGAAATATTAATTTATTTAATATTTCGTTTCCACTAATTATTAACATCAGATCGAACCCTAGAGTGTCCTCACACTATTATCATCTTTAAATTAATTTTTTTAAAAGTCAGTTATTTCTAACGTATTATTTTTTAATTTACAACGATTATAATCGTTGCTTTTTTGAATCGCAAATAACCAATCGAATTGAACCAAGCGCGATGTAATTTCCACCGGCCAATCGCAGCTCTGGCGGTAATTACAACGCTTTAAAGATTGATAGTGATCCTAACGTGAAGTTTATCGTCGTACAAAATATTTATACGAATCGTTCAAACACAGGGAAATATAATAGTAGCGTTAAATGCTCATATAAACAATATAGTTTTCAAATGAATATTTAAACGACACACTTTATGCGCTTATCGTTTGTTATTAAATTCAAATTTTCATTGGTCCCTGCTGCCGTGCAAGAAACGCCCTGCGGAAAGTCGTGTGGACCCCGTTATAAACGCGGCGGGTTTATCGTTTACTCGGGAATTTTCTCCTTCGCGATTTTTTTTCGTAACAAAATTGCGCAGTTTCCCTATTTTGATAGAGTCTCTTTGTTAGTCTTTTTCCTCTAGTGTTTTCCTTCCTTGTCGTGCTAAAATAATTGTTGTTTGCCTTCAGCCTTTATTTTGCATAAACATTCGATAAGATTTTAATTTTCACGGATTCAATACGGACGCAATATGCAACGTAAAAATTGTCCTATCCAACGGCGGGAGCTGAAGCAACAAACACCCACGATGCTGTTCAAGAAATCGGAATTCGGTCAGGTAGAATTGTTAAACGCATCGGCGAGTTTGTTGCCCCAGGTAATTTATGGAAGAAAATAACTGAGTCCCCTTATTACAACAGAATTGTAATTCTTGTTTGCGTTTGTACTATTCAGTTCAACTTGTTCCATAAACGTCGGTTTGACGGAGATTCGTGTGACTCATCGTTCAAGACACCACCGATGGAAAAGAACTCTGTCGTAACGCCGAAAGCGCCGATAAAAAGCAAAATAGTGTCTAAGAGGGTAGACCTTAAGCCGAAAAAGTTGCAATATACCGAGGAAGAGTCGGACATTGCCAATGTCGTGTATAAAGACACTGATATCGTGTTTGATCAGTCAAACAACAACGCATTAGGAAAACGAAATACAGTTAACAATAACAGGCCCGATATCACGCAGAAAAAGACCACTAGATCACATACAAAGTTAGACAAAATTAAGATACAAACGATCGATAAAGAGAACGATAGGAGCGTAATCGAAAATAGATCTAAAAACACAACAAACATTAGCAATAATGTTACAGAAGTATCATCTATAGGTAGGTGTATAAACAATGACGAAAAATGCGCGTTCGCGTCAAGAAAGAAAGATAGCAATGCCAGAGACAAATTGACCTATTTTCGTCTATAACAGTGTATGGTTAGCTGTTACTTTAATTACAAAAGTATGTTACCATTAAGGAAAACATTGTAATAAGAGAGATTGTATGGTACAATGATATTTTCTAAACTGATGAATTTGTAACAAGTAAAATTTAAGCTCGCTTGGAATTACATTGCATGTTTTACTTTAGTTGTAGTATGTGATATATAAAATAGAATCTTATTTGTTTTATAGTATTTGATTCGAATACTGAAGTGTTGTCTCAATGCGACAATAATCTTACTTGGGAAAAGAAGTTACATTGGTTACAGAAAAGAAGAGACACTGGTCTCTGGGTTGAGTGTTGTAGAGCTACATGTAAGAAATGGAGATATGTTGAAGAATATCATGATCCAACAGATGTGCCAAAGATATGGTACTGTGAAATGAATTCTGGTGTGTAAACATTTTAGTAGATCTTCTTTGAAGTTTTGCCTTTATATGTGTTCTTTGTGTTATAATATTTTTATTTGATTTTATAGATAAGTCAATAGCATCTTGCACTATACCAGAAATACCTAAGACACCTGTCATTGAGGCTGATTTAATTGAAAATGAATATAATGCTGGTAGCATTGTATGGGTTCGTGTGTCTGGCTATCCGTGGTGGCCTGCAATAGTTAATGATAGCCCTGAAACATGTTCATATTATATTTTACAAAACTCTCAAAAACCAGTAAGTTTCAATGTTTTTTTTTTTATATGTGTTTCATAAGGAATGATAACTGTACATATAATTTCTAGATCAAATACTACGTCACATTTTTTTATGATAAACTTGAATGTATGTGGATTAATAGGCGCAACATAAAACCATTTGTGCAAACTGATTATCGCACACTTATTAAAAGGGTACTTGATCTTTCATTTATAGCACCTACACGTTCCATACCTGACAGTAATTTTTATCTCAACATAATTCTTATTGCAGACAAAGTTTCGTGGAATTGATTACAGAAGCTCCTTAAATAAAGCATATGAATTAGCTTCAAGGGCCCTTCAATTATCGATCTCCGAAAGATTACAAAAATTTAGTTTCCTAGCATTATACGAAAAAATGTTCGACATCAACAACAACGCACTCGAGCCTGTTAACATGCCTGAGGTAGAAATGGACACAAATTCGGACGAAGAAGTACCTCCTTCGAATCCGTCAGACTCCATTTCGTTAAAAGATTATTATTTGACAGTACTGTGTAAAATACCTCATACCCGATCCTCTCATATAACAAGAAGTTTAAATTAATGAAACATTTCAAAGTTAGGTGGAATTAATCACATAAAATACCTAGAACCACGTAAATACACACCGGAGTATAATAAATATAATACGGAAGCAGACATTTTTTAATTTTTCTGTTTACTGCTGATATCAACTTTACCGGAAGTGATAAATTGACTGTCGAAAATGTAGTACACTATCTGTACGATCGCTTACCGACTGAATAGTCGACACAGTTTTTTAGTACAGCCAATTTCCGTGCAGAGACAGCACCAACACTGTGCACATCCATAAATAACTTTCATCTCTGAAAAATGTTTATTTATATAACGAAAAATATTTTCAACATATTTTAGCCGCTTACATTATAATCATTCTTGAACTTCAGAAAATTATTTACACATATACACGCATAGTCAATGCATTCGAGTTGCATGCAATCCAATGCATTCCTTATCTACAACGAGAAAAAGTCGATAACCAGGACATATTTACGTTCGTTTTTTCACAAACCAGTATCTCGCATCCTGTACAACTTTTTCTAATGTCCTAGTGCCTCCCGCCCATTTTAAGTAGCAAGGTTACCAGTATATCTTGCTCGGGTCAGCAGATAAGAGACGGAGGCTAGATAGTACAGTTTTATTTTATAACTATTAATCCTAGATTTTTTCGTCCTTCCTAAGAGACTGAGGTTCTTTTATGCATTTATAGCAAATACTACTGAACAAAGTCCCGCAAAATGAATATATCAACATTCAATATCACTCTGTACCAATTAACTGTTAAACGTAAACGTTTCACTATTTATTCTACAAGAAATTCCTTTGGCCTCGTAATGAATCATTCATTAACGCTTCGAGTGCCGCGTCTTCCAGAAATAGACCACATTTACTTAAATAGGGACTATTTTTTAAACACAATGTATACACATTATTTCACAAAACTGAAACAATTGCTACATCGTAACCGATACATTGCCAATCTTTGAAACCTAACTTCGCCATAAAAAAATCGTGCAACATTCTACCTCAACTCCTCGTGGAGCATGAACCTTCTACTTTCGCATCGTATAAGCTATTTTTTCCAATATTTTTGTCTTACGTAACAAGCAAAGTAGACATAATTTTACATAGTAATTCAATTCTCGAGCTGAAGCGAAGGAATTCGAAGGGAAACGAAGAACTCTTTCCTCGAATTTGATTCGCATCTTATACAAACGATCTCTCGCATTTAACGAGATATTGGAACTACCAAGATCAAACCAGGATCGAACGTCCGCGCGACGTAACGAAAATCGGGAATCCGTCGTGGACCCGGACGATACCGGTTACCAGGCAGCGTTTCGTCGGCTGACGTTGACCGTTCGACAGTTCTCCCAGCGGAAATCGTGCGTACATAAACGGCTTGTAAATCGGCATGTTAATGCAGTGCAAAGTTCGGCCGGGGTCTCCGGGTCAGCCCGACGTCAGCGGATACGGAGACCCTCGCCGGCAACCGGCGAACTCGCGGCAATATTTGCGTGTTCCGTGTCCGCCGCCGATATATTCCATCGGCGATAAATGGGCACGGGGCCCAGACCACCGGTTCCCGTTGTTCGGCCTTCCACGGAAACAAATTCGCGCGGATAGGAAGCGATCGTTTGTCTTTTACGAGCCTGCTCGGATTATATGGCCAATAAGAGAAAATATTTTTATTATAGGCCCCTCGTTAAAAATCGCGACATTGTACGTTTAAGGACTCGTTACCGGCGAAACATCGAGTCGTTTCGGTAATATAATTCCTTCGGCTCCCTCCTACCGCCACCCCTCTTTTCTCTTCTTTTTTGCACGGGTTTCCTCTTTTTCGTTTTTTTTTTTGTCGTTTTAAATATTCCACGGGTTGGAACGAAACGAATCGGAATTGGTTTGCCGGCTCTTTCGATGACCCAAAGGCTCCACGCTCTGATCCTTCGCAGTTAACGCTCCCCGGCCCGGCTGTCTCCAGAAAGAAAGAGAGAAAAAAAAGAAGAAAACGATAACCCCAGATACCGAGGCGGGCAAGTATGTACGTGGCCGTTATCGTCCTCGTAATAGTCGGACGATCGTGTTGCTAACTGAGTACCCGGGTTATCTGCTCTGTTTGTCCTTCTTTACAATTTCGTTATGTTTCCTAGCGTTTTTCCACGAGTTCGCTCGCACGTTTGCGCTCGCGCGGACGCGGACGCGGGTACGTCGGCTATTAATTCAGGGCTGTAATCATCGACAATTACCGATCGTTACGGTTTCCTCGGTTTTTTGTTCGTTAGGCAAACAGGGAAATAATGTTTGCCTTGATTGCTTTCGCGTAATACGTTCCTGTTTCCCTTGTGTTTGTCGAGCGGATTCACCGCGATCGAGCCAGGTGCCGTTAGTACGCTCGGGAATTAAAACGGAGGACAGGACTGATAACGGTTTCTCGCGAATAGAACATAAAATCGAATTTCAGTACCGTTCGAGGTAATCTATTTTTTTCTTTTTTTTTGAAAGTGTTTTTAGGTTTCCGTTCGGTGTCAAGAATGTTACCTGTGAACCGAGGCTGTCCGAGAGGGTTGCCTCGATTAACAGCGACGAATAATCATTCACGTGGGACTAACTCGGATTGTACGTACCGAAACTATTTCGGTGAAGCCTCGTGTAACCGTCGAAACGGGGGGTCCGTATATATTTTTAATGCGCCCTACGTGGCTGCGCCACTGCCGCGAGAAATAACTCGGAAAACGTTGAACTCGCCACGTGGAAATTCTATTTCTTTTGCGCTCTTGATTGCGCTCTAGAACGGTGTCGTTGGAAATCCGCCGTAAATAGACCAGCTTAAAGTTCATAATTTCGGGGTCTCACAGGGCAGGGCTGTTTCATCACTGATCGAGATAACGTTATGGGACTCCGGCCGTGGTCACAAGAATCGGTCCATTTTTTTCCTCTCCTCAAATTTATGTCCTTCCACGTCGACGGCCTGATAGGGAGTTTCTCAATCTCGTACACCCGAAAGCATGGCGGCCGATATAGTTCAAAGGTCGGAAAACGCGAAGGGTAGAAACGGAGCGTGACGTCTGCGGAGAGGTGTAAAATCCAGCAATCGATATCAATGTAAACTAAGATGCTTTACGATTCATTACCATGCGAGCCGATAAAAAATTTATTACTCTCTTTTAATAAACCCGCGAAGCAGTTTACACCCGAAGGACTTTAAACCTTGTTTATCCTTCGAAATGCCGGGATATTATTAACCGTATCCTATTTTAGTGGTTATGGCCTCTGGCTCCAGAATAGAAGCTTTACTCTTGTAAACAATCGCAAGGAAACGATCGATCTCCAATCGAAAATATACCATAAGTAACCAGACCGAATCACTAATTATTTCTAATACTAATCTTTACTACGACGAGATAACTAGTATTACATAGAATCCTCGAAATTCTATTTCGCCAACCAGTTAAACGAACGAAAAGAGCGACACGTCGGATTGCTTATTCATCGAACGCGTCCGGCGATCCAGCATTAATTTTCCTCCGCTGTGTATTCCCGGAAGATTAAACCGGAAGCGCGACGTACATGTGGTTCAAAGGCGAAGGAACACATAGGCCACGCCTAGGTAGAAAACGGAGCGTAATACATGCAACACTGGGCAGAAAGGTCGAGTCAGGATATAATTCTCTATCCCCCGTCCTTTCTTTTTTACCATCGACCCAATACAGGCCGCTCCCATGTTTGTCAGCGACATACGCCCCCATTGTTATACGGTTCCTATATCCTAGCTGCCACGAAACGATCAAACCGGGCAGAGTTCGTCCGGGCTTTCCAGGCCCGCGAGGGGTCGAAGATACAGCCAGCATGCCTTTACGGCCAATAAATGTCCGTTTTACGAGCCGCGTCCCGCATACGGTCCCGTGTATTCATGCCCGTGCGGAGGAGACGCGTTTCGCTGGCCGGCCACGCTCATTAACGGTAATTAAAATGGCCCGCCGTTACGCTATCGTCGCGGGGGAATTGATTTAAACGACGCGGCTGACCGATACGTACAAGACCCATGCCGGTCGCCATCATCCTCGATGGGTCCACGGTTTTATCCCGCGGTGTCAATTTACGGCGACCCCGCGAGCCTCTGTTCCCTTCGTTATCCCCACGGGATCGCGTTACGAAACCGATCGCGCACACGTGTCGCCGTGTTGCACACTCTTTTTTTACATCTTTATCTGATACTTATTATTAATAACCAGCTGAGGTTGTCCCTGCCGCGCTATCGGCGTTATCTCGGATGTATTTGCCACGGAGTATCGGCGTCGTCCGGGTTTGTTGGTAGCCATGGGCATTCGAATCCCAGTTTCGATACGATTCAATGGTTTCTAGATCGTCGTAGCTTGGATCACTGTGAATGGGACTTGATGTACTTCATCTTTCGAAGATCAGAGTCGAATTCAAGACTTTTAATGCTAGAAGTGTGGGGTGGGTCAGATTGAACTACCTTAGAATTCGTGTAGTGCAAGTATTTGAATTATGAAGATGATTTTGGGAGAGATTGGGGAATAGTGTATTTCTACAGATACGAGAGACCCTTCAAGTTTCGAAACATATGTTGTTCTAACGTGTGTAAAATATTGATTTACAAGTCATTCTAATTGCTAGGTAGTTAAGACTCCGAGACTCTCGAGACACTCGAGTCCCAAGCTACCGAATCCTGTTTCAACTGATTTATGCTCGAAGCGATTCGAAACCCTTGGTAATTCATCAAATTTCGCTGTTCATCCTTATTTATTGGATAATGGTTATTTCCCTTTCTCGAAGGACCGTGTTTATTGTCCCCGTATACAGCCGGGGGCATTCCCCGATGGCCAGCAATTAGCAGCCGAACGCAGCGGACCCGGGGCTTGATCCCACCGAGACAGAATATTGAAAATTTCCTGACCCACAAATCGCCCGGTTTTTCAAATGTAAATGCATCTTCCTCTTTTCTTTCCGTTCGCTGCGTTTCATTCGAGACGTCATGAATATATGGAAGCTCGTGCTCCTTGAATATTTACCCGCGCGACCATTGTGCGCGCGCGAAACGCATTAGTATGCCGCTTTCCTCGTTACACCGTTAGTAGAAAATTCGTGGCCCTCCCGACGGTACTGGCGGAAAGAAGGAGAACGAAAATAAAAGGATAACTTTCACGCTGGCCTAGGAAACACTCGTCTCCCCGCGTGGAATTCGCTGCGACCGGTTTCTCTTTTTTGAATTTCTAAAAGGTAACTGGAGGAATTCTTGACGGACGATCATCGGAAACCTCGAACCAGTCGCGAGTGTTCACCCTGCCGTTGAAAATAAAACGTCGAATTCTTCTGTCTGAAACTCGACTCGAACGATCCTCGGCGAGTGATGCGAAGGGGATTACTTGTTTTAAGGAACGTCGCGCGTTTTTCGATGGTGCGAGACAAAAGGACGTGGGCAGACGCTTACGAGCGGCGGTGAATGGGTAATTAAAATAATCAGAATTGACCGTTACGGCGGCGCGCCGTGTGAATACGTAAAATCTCTCTGCGATAGGCAGAAAGGAAAATTTGTGACGGAACGCGTCGAGCATAAAGCTTGATTCACACTAACGGTACGGTTAGATCACGATCACTCGCGATCAAGGATTTTACCTTCTACTTATCGATATATCTTTCATTCCTGTTCGTTTCCTAGAGAAAGGAATAATGTTTTCTGAAGCAAGCTCTGATAACCTTTTCAAAACGAATGTAGTCACATTAGAGACATCGAACTTTCATATCTAAAATCCCAAGGTACAAACAAGTCAGTTCATTATTTAGATAACAAAAGATGAATCTTATAGTTTTACAGTTTTTCTCTAGTTATATTCAAGTACCCATCGTCGACAAACATTTAATTACTCATCATCCACGATCCTCTTCGACCGTCAGTGACTGTCCCAATCGTACGGTTGATCATAAGTGTGAGCCAGGGCTAATGGTCCCCCGAAACCCTAAGTCTCGATACGCGAAAGAACGCGAGGCAGCGTCATGGTGCACCGCGTCGTTCCTAAATGTGTCCACTGAAATGCGTCCCGGTGATGTTCTCTAAATGCGACTTTAACGACCACCACGAGGAACGAGTAGAACGGGGAACGACCTGCACAGATTCGGGCGCGGTCAATGCCGTCTAGATGCTCGCTATTACTATCCGGACCGCCTGGTATTTTCGTCATGGCCTACTAATACACTCCGCAAATTCTCGCCCTGCCACGGGGGACGGTGTTCAACGATGACGTGGTCAAGGAAATATGCCGATCGCGGCCCGTGTCACTGGCCCTGATGGCCAATTCCTTTCCCCTTCGTTTTCTTTCGTTTCTCGTTTTACTCCTTGAAAACGAGCCAACCGCGCCCGACGCATCTTACCAGGAGCTAACTATCGGTACGCGCGTGTACTATCGTCCATACTTGATCGTTCCGGGGAAAATGAAAACTTCGATCCTGCTGCTTCGTTTTATCCTCGAGCAGGTCTTGGTATGCTTAGAAACGATTCCTACGAGATTTCCTTGAGACGTTCAATCTCTTCGAGAACTTTAGAAGTTGTTACCACAGAGATGACTCTAAATTTCAATTAGATGTTTTCGCTAAGATTTGAACGGTTGAAAGGAAGATAATCGTGAACGTGTTACAGAAGAAAACATTTATCGAATACGACTATAGCCGACAATAGTAATGCGACTACCGATTCATTGCAAATTCAAATCGACCGTGCACACGTGCGACGGTATGCCTAAAGAAGTAAAGATCGTCCTCGGAGTATGCATGATTAATTAATTCATTCGAATATCCGATGAAGTGATGCAAGATTTTGTGCAACGCGCGAAGGTCCGTTCCGATTTATCCGTGACCGGCGCACGCGTGTTGTAAAATTAATAACCAGCGGAATGGCGGCCGCGTAAACAAAACGTCGTTCGACAAGATGGCCGGTGATTTGGCGGGAATGTTTAATCCCCGAGCGGAGCAAGTGCGGCCGATACGAACGGGGCGCATCTCTCGTCGGTCACGATGATTTTACGAGCGCCAGGACGAAACGGGACGATGATGCAACGGGGAACGTATTCTTACGGTTTCGCGGCGGTCGTCCAGGCGACGCACGGCTGGATTATCTGTTTCGACTGTTATTTATCGATAGCGCGCGGCGGCCTATTTCGTAAGCGGGATCCCGGGAGCGCGGGAGAGCGGTTGCCGCAAGGTTCGATAAAATTTTTTGAATTTGGGACATCGAGAAAACACAGGGTCGCCGGGTCGCACGGCGGCGATAAGATACTGGCTCCTCGCCTGGAAATATAAGTGCACTTGGTTACGTAAACGTAGATAGAACACAGCCACGGTGGAGCAGGGTTGAGATCTCATGCGACGATGTAAATCATCGCTCGCCTCCGCTCGGAACCGGGTATCGTCGAGCGGGCAATCGAGCCAGATAAAGATTCGAGTGTCGTAATCCCGGCTGCTCGTGATACCGGCTGATAATTAATCGACCATTTTTTCCTTTTTCTTTAGCTCTCTCTGTCTTTCTCTTTCTCTCTCTCTCTCTCTCTCTCTCTCTCTCTCTCTCTCTCTCTCTCTCTCTCTCTCTCTCTCTCTGTCTCTCTCTGTCTCTCTCTCTCCCTTTCTCGCTCTCTCCACGTTCGCGCCATCTTCTTACTTCCCTTTCGCTCGGATCTTCGCCATTCTTTTTGCCCGTTCTTCTAATGGTTTTATTTAGAATACCAAATATAGCGGGGTTCACGTGGTAGAACGGGAAAAAAGAAGGAAAGAAGAGAGATAAATGCCAGAGGCAGCGTGCAAACGAGGCGTTATCAACGTGCGCGCGCCTTGAACTCGGTGACGAAGCGTTCTGTCGCGCAGCGTCGTAAAATACACCAATATACGCGCATATTTGCAACTGTTACGCCGTCGCCTTCGACCGGTAGCGAAGAATATGAATATACGCTGGCGGCCCCGAGGATTTACAATGGCCGACGTTGCCCCGGAACGTTATCGGGAGCAGGGAAAATTGCCACCGTGGAAAAAGCAAATAAACGATTCATTTATCGAATTTTAGGTGCCGGCCGCGCGGTAAACAGATTTTCACTATCGTTGGGGACCGAGGAGATACGCGGCGGCTTGAAAACAAAAATACATTTCTTTCGGTGAGGCGATTCTTGAATTGTATCGGGGACGCTAATTGTTCGCCGACAACGAACGCGGGTAATCTTCGTCTTTCGAACAATGGGATTGCTGTGCTACAGCGCAAAAATATTTCATCAGCCATTGCGTTCAGAGGCTAGAGAGTAATAACAGGAAACTCAATCTTTAGTTGTTGTTTCATAATTATCGTTGGACGATTTCTCTTCAATCGAAATCTGAGGATCAATTCGTAACGGTAATACATCGGGGGGCATACGGACATTATGCTTGGTTTTCAAGTTACATTAATTATACCATTAATACGTTCGAACCCCCAAATCCTCTTTAGCTTTCCCAAACGCTCGTTATCGGCACGATGATTTCACGGATAACGTGTCAACGTCCATAGTGTCACGAGTGAGTCAAACTCCAGGGAAAGTTATACTCATTTGAAGCTTACTTAAACTTCTTTCAAAATATTTAACCCCTTCCGCTCAAGTGACCTTGTGAATTTATGTAGATTTTCTCATTACTTTCAAACAATGTCGTCTACGTCTCACCCGTAAATGTTGAAGATTTCTACAGAAAAACTTCCCAACGAAAAGTGTGTCTCTCCTAGGCAAACTTCCTAGCCGAACAATTAAAAAACGATTCAAGCCTGAGTCGCGAAGCCTCGAATACCCAAGCTTCCCGGAATTCTAACAATAACCCTTTAAAGTTCAGCCTCGGAGCACCGAGACCTCGAGCTTTTCCCAATGCAACTTGGGAGCGTTATTTGCAGTGGCGCGATCGGTTAAAGAGTTAATTAACAGAAGACGGTAGCGATGCGCTCGCGCAGTCATTGTCCGTGCCCGCCACCTGCGTCATTCACGGGGTGCGTTCGGCCGCATCCCCGCTCCTGGGCTAACCCCCATCTCCCCACTCCATCGCCGGTGGAACGCACTCTAGCGCGCGCCTCGTTTCTACTCCCACCACCGAGGCCGGCGCGGTGGTAACGCGCACCCGTGACTGGCGGAGCACTCGTCAGCCTCCGCGCAGCTCAGTTCGCGTCGCTCGTTCCACTAGTCCGGATGGTCGCCGGTGTTCGGGTAGTTCCGAGTTCGCCTCCGAACGGAGTACAACGATCGTTTCTCTGCTCCCGTTCGTCAGTCGACGTTCCGATCTCGTGCCGAGAAGTTACACTTTGCACCGGTCGTCCATGGGGGACTTCTACACTGGGAAACGAGTCCTCCAAGCGAGCACGATGGTGTAGTAGCCGGTCGGTCGGTCGGTCGGTCGGTCGGTTCCAACCATTCCAACACGCGGCCGCGAAGCAGGAAGGAAGTCTAACCTAAGCCTCTCCCTAGCCCCCACCATGCTCTTCCGGTATTCCTCAGTTTTTTTCTTCTCGCCCGGCATGGCCGTCTTTTCTCCACGTTAACTCCTCCGACCTTTTCCCTTTCCTCCCCTCCTCTTTCCTACTCCCTCGACGCTCGTCCGCGATCGTGTGCCACGCTTCCGGCTGACAGTGCGGTTTTCGGGCCTGCGCGACTCGACGGCCCATACTCTTCTTCCTCCTCTCCTGTGCGATTCTCAGTGATGTCTCTGCGAATCACCCGGTTCGCTACACGTCCCTCATTTTTTTCTCTCCCGTTCGTTTTTTCTTCTCTCTCTTTTTTTTTCTTTTTTCTTTTATTCCCTTCCCTTCGAGCCTTCCCCGGCTAGAACGACGGAAGGCGGCGTCGAGTCATCGTGCACTTTGCTCGAGAGTGTGCGTCACGTCTCGTATCTGGAGTGGTGCACCGGTTCTTCCTCGCCGCCCTCTACGCTGCCCCTCTTTGCCGGGGAATCGATCGACTCCGGGGCCTACAGGACTTGCCCGTGAGGCCGCTGCGCCAACGGATCGTGGACGCTGCTCCTGAAGCCGTCTACGTGGGGTAAGTGAATTATTTTTAATTAGACTATTTCTGCCGGCGATCCTCCAAGCGAACACGGTTCGACTGCTACGTTGGCGCGGGCTAACTCGAGAGTTATTAACGAGCTTGGCCGTTAACCCTAGGAAGACTAGAGGTTACGGTTCTCGAGCCGGTTACAAACTATCGAAAATGGATTCCAAATCGCGTACAGGTTATTCGAGAAAATTGATTTTGCCTTGGACAATTCCTATTGGAAAATCGTGTTCAGTTCGATGAAATTTCCGCGAAGAGAAAATTATTGGAGTAATATCGCTCGATCGTTTTAGGGTTAAATTCTCCTCGAGATTTATCGATAATCTCGATCTCAACGGAACTATCGCGCGGATTATGTAACCCCGCGTAATTTGAACATCGGATGCCACGTGTCTACCGTTACCATGTTCGTATTCGAGTTTTTTTTTCGCCCGTCGCGAAGCGAACAGCGTGCCTTACGATCTCCACGTGTAGAGATTGTAGCGATCGACGGGATCACGGTGACTCATTGTAGGCAAACTTTTCCTCGAATTTCTCGAAAACAATGTTCCGTTCGACGCGCCTTCCCGTCTCGCCTAATCGCGCACGAGGAACGCTGGAAACGGATAGGCGGGTGTCGTTGGACACGCCCATTGGTCGGGCTCATCGTCATCGGTCTGTTTCGCGATGCTTAATTAAATTAAACGCTTTGGAGAGGTTTTTCTAAGGTCGCTCTCTCGGTCGCGCGCCATATTTGGCCGTCCACGCAGCGCGTTCCGCTCTCCGCGGATTCGCGTTTCGATATTTCTTTTTCTTTTCCGCTTTTTTTTTTCTTTCTCCTTTCCGTACGTTTCTCTCTCAATTATTCGAGGATGATCCGGCGTGGCTATTATTAGAAGCGTCCGGGGGTGGGGAAGCATTATCGAGAAGACCACTGGTCGAGAATTAATTGTGTCCACGCGTAGTTAGCCGTGCTGAGTCATTAATGGACGCCGAGAATTTTGGAGTAACCGAGGGAACGAAAAAATGTCTCTACAATTTCCGGTAAATTGCTCCATTTTTTTCTCTATCTAGCATACCGAGTGCTATCAGGTTACCGGTAGCTCGTTTGCAAAACTCTTCGTGGTACTTTTTCAATTTCGGTTTCACTTGATTTAAAATTGTTACTATCCACAGTTAACGCGCAGAAGGAAGAATAACGGATACAATAAATTTGCATCGTTAATTAACACGCACCGGTCGGATCGCGACTAACGAGTCTAACGAGCTAGTCTAACCTACAAATTTTCCAACGTGTGCATCGGTGTAATATAGTTGAAAATATTTGAAAGTCGAATGCTGTGGAGTCTTGGCAGTTTAGAATAATGCCGGAGAAGATCAGAAGGTTTCGAATCGGTTTTGAATTATTCGAAAAAAAAGGAAAAATACGTGAACGTGGGAATCGCGCCGGCGATCGTACTCGTCCCGCCGAATGGAGCGGACGTTCGACGCCAGAGCGCGTTGCGTCTTGTATAGCAACGCGTATAATATGCAACGGTGCATGCGAATAGTCTGGCGCCAGCAGGTGCAGTTAAATATAGCTTATGCAGTGGGTATCCTCCTCCTTTCATTCTTTCTCTCTTGGCTCTCGAAGCTATCCCCCCTCATACCCTCCGCTCTTTTTCTCTTGCCCGTCTACCACTTCCCCCGAAAACGACACGTAAACAAATACTGATCGAAAAACGTTAAAGATACGTTCGTTTTTGTCGCGAGAGAATTAAATTGCGACGTTCCGGAGTTGTTTGTCACCCGAAAGAGGAAGAGGGAGAGAGAGAGAGAGAGAGAGAGAGAGAGAGAGACAGTGAGAGCGAGAGAAAGAGAATACTTAGCGCGCCTACATCGAGCAGGGCCGTCTTACGTGATGAGCACCGTAACCTGTGTCCACGGTTTTTGTAAAAAAATGTACGAATTTTTTTATAAAATCTCATAAATTACAAACGTACAACTAATAAATTGAAGTTAGCTGGGACAGTTTAAATAGCCAAGATTGGTGCGTACAAATCATCCAGCGTCACCTTACACGATGGGCACCTTAATCTCAGTTGACAATTGTTGCAAAAGATTAACAAGTTTCTCAAGAAATTCCCATTTTACGAAAATACGTTAATATATCAAGGAAGGTAGCTAGGACGGTTTAGTGTGATTGAAGATGGGTCGAATAGAAAAAAATTACTGGGGCCTATGATCGCGGCGATGCGTCCCTGACCGCGTGCGCATCAAATTAATGCAGCCACCTTGTTTACACCCGTTCGTTCGCGAGGAGAGAGATACCGAGTCCCGCGTTTCATAATAAGTCGACACACCACCTTGTTTTTCTACGTTCGCGCGAGGGGGCAGGAAAAACAGAGTGTCGAAGGTTCTCGAGAAACACGAGAATGCAACGGTAGCGCTCGCGAGCGCACACGAGCGGACGCGTGTACATAAAAGCGAGTCCGCGCGCTCAACGGATCTCGAGTAAGGGTTTATTTCTCTTTTTTTTTTCTCTCCTTACGAGCTTCTTCGACCCGTTCCCACTTGACGACAACAGCATTTTCGTTGTTGCGCTTCGCGCCCCCGTATGCGTGAGATCACTGGACTGTGGATCCTCGAGCGGGTTCGAATTTCTGCGGCCTACCTTGATCAAATTTAGGGGAACTCGGATAAAATAAAACTCGTATAGCGGTCCGCAGTCTTAATAGTCCCCATAAGTTAGGGCCCGGATGTACAATTTAGCGAGATTGTATCAAGTTTCGGATCTTAAACGGGGACCGAACCTTCCTAGGGAACTTTTATAACCTATAAACCGGCGAGGAGCCGCGGCCCGGCAATTTACAATCAATAAATTCATAAAAATCCACGGTCTACTGACCTATAATCCATAGAATCGGAAACGTTCACGGCCCAGCAACCACCTGATCGCCGGCTCGGCAAAAAGTAAGCTCGTCAGGGCCGTAAATCGGCATCCGAAAATCCGAGTCGGCCCCGCGTTCGTCGATTACGGCGCGATCGTTTCCCCAGAATTCGAATGGAACCGACCCGACTGGCGCGGAAAGATTGTTGCGAACGTCCCCGGGTCCGGTCGCAGAATTTCTCGGAGGAGAATTCGCATTCCCAAGGGAGTAGCAATTAAATTTTACGGCGTCCCATGAAATTGCCCCGTTGCGGCGCGCGGAATAGCGTAGTATGGTATCGGGAATCTTTTCTTTCTTTCGTTTTCTCTTTCGTGTTCCTCGTTTTCTCGTCCCGCGCGCAGAAACGGGAGAGAACAGGAGAGAAAGAGGGAGCGAGAGTGAGGCGGCAGAGGAGGCGGATGTTTCTGTTCCCGGGGAACGAGACCGGAGACGCGTCGGCCATCTTGAAAAAGACGAAAAGGGGGAAAAAAACAGATTAATGCTCATTATGGATATTAGCCTTCGGCCATTTGCATAAAGGCGGAGACGTTGATACAACTGGTCGTGCGATAACGAGCGACGGATGGCATGGCCGGTCGCGAGAGAGAATCTTTCCTTTCATCTTTCTCTTTTCTCCCCATGTTCCTGCGTCGGCTAGCGCGCGACAAGGAGAACCAGATTCGTCACCGATCTCTCTCCTCCTCTCTTTCTTCTTCACGGTATTTTTTCGAGGATTCGGTCGTCCCATCCTCTCCCCGGGAACTTTTGCATAACAAAAGGGAATTGCCCGATAACCGGATATTACGTCGCGATCTCTATTTTCGTAACCGCTGCACCGACCACTTTTTCCGTTGGAAACGCTCGTTCGTGTCCGCTTTTTCTTTTTTTTTTATTTAATTCGGAAATTTTTGTTTCCCCCCATATCCGTGCGTACGCTCCGCGAGCACCGTTAATCGCGCGGACCGAATCGTTTGAAGCGTTCGTCGGCTCCTTTCGGTGTATCATTGGTCACACGGTGGGGGCAGAAGTGTCGGGGTGGGGGTGGGGACGATATATCTCGTAGAGAAAAAAATTCCTGCTTAAGTTGCAAGCCGTGAGCCGCTTCATGAAACCGGTTGCCAGATACACGGAAATGTAAATTCACCGGAGGGGCCCCGAATACCACGAAAAAAGAAACTTTGTGCTCAGGTTTGAGCTGCAACCCCCTGCGCCCGTCGAAGCGGCGTTGCACGGTTTCGTCGGCGAATGTTTGTCAACCCGTTGACCTGGTGACTTTTCAATGGTGACCTGTTGATTCCTGTTTCATCGTCGGCGACAAACGAATCTGGACACAAGTTAGTTTTATGTTCTCGCGGATGCTGCAACATGATAAAGTCGAAGATTTATTGACCTAGTAGGGAAGGAAATTACAAATCTGTGAAAGTTCGTAGTGCGAACAGTTGATGTTTCTTTTAACTAAGTGGAAGGGGATTAAAGAATTAACTCGTCGTTTCGAAAGCGCCTTAAGGCTGGCTCGCAGCCATAGCGACCGCGTGCGCGGTAAAATTGAATTTCGCGAGGCATCGAAGCATGGGAAAGGACAGGTCCTGACCTCGACTTTTCGACGGACCTCGGCGACCACACCTGCATGTAAATGCGCGCATTAGGCAGACGTTTTTAATATTTAAAGACATCCGCGGGGATGACGGGAAGATGGATGGACGGATGTTTAACATCGGAAGCACCGAGTTGAAGCTGGCATGTAACTTCTTGTGAAAATCACTGGGCTGCCTTTCGCAAGATTCACAGGGAAAAGGCGACAATTGAATGATTTCGACTTGGTGCTTCCGGTGTTCTGTTAATTTATTGTTTTACTCGAGCAAATTGTGTACTGGTGGCATGCGTGATGCGTTTGATCCGAAGGACTCCTTGAACCTCTTCAGAGACAGCAATCTATACAGTAATTATTTTCCTCGTAGAACTCGTAACTTCATTTACCTTTCGATCACTTGAAATTTCACGTCGCACGTCTAGCCAGAAACTAAGATCATCTCCGAAGAATTCGTCCTCGAAGAGGTTGAAGCCTGACCTTGGATCATTGAGAACAACAGAGAGGAATGGATGCGTTCGGTCCCCGAACAGGTTGTGCGGAAAATATATATATTGTTATACGTATTAGCGGGAGAGTTAAAAGTTCGGGGAACCTGTCGCGCGAGGAGAGGGAGGGTGGGGAGGAAAAAAAAAGAAGGAATGTTGCGTTGTCAAACAGTGCGTGCAACGCCCATGCGTGTGGCAAAAGAAGGGTGGAGAACGGAGGAGGAGAGAATGAGAGGGATGGTCGAGCGCGAGCGAGATGGAGAGCGAGATGTAAGAGGCAGACGAGGCACAGCAAGATGCCTTTAGGTTCGAGTCTCCCTGACGGCGTTTATTTATTGCCAGTATTAATACCTAGCCCCGCAGAGTCGGTTGGTGATTACATAAAACTTGCTTCGCCCCTCCCACCATCGTGGGCAACCCCCTTGCCACCATCTTGCTCGCCTTCTATCCGAGTACGATCTGCCTATCTGCTGTGGTAATGGGGCCTGGCGAACGAATCTATTCGACGAAGGGAGAGAAAGAAGTAGAGAGCGGCAGAAAGATGAGGAAGGGAGGAAAAGTTACCCCTTTGCGGTCCTGTGTAGAGACATTGAATTTTATTCGAATAGTTGCTAATTTTATGCTGCAATTATTCGTAATGTAATCACGTATAGCTACGGTCTTAATATCTCCCAGATGTTTTGAATAAATGATTAACATTCAACTGTAATTGAAGTAAACGACGTCGATGTTTCACAGTGGAAAACCGAGAACAGTTTGGACTGTGCGAGGTTGATGAATAAAGGGAAGGGAAGTTAACGAAAACAACTGAACGAAAAGAGATAAGGGGTTGAGGAGAAAAAGAGGACCCCGCTCGAAGCACTCCGACCGAGGTGGTTTCCGCGCGCAAAAGGAACGAGGCTCGCAGCCATAATCGCATAGTTTAAATTTTATGATGAACGCCCTTCACGTTGCGCGCGCAGTTGACCCGGTGTAAAACGTAATTAGGGGGTTACCCGTGGCGTACGAGTTAATCGCGGGGTATGCTCCGGGAACGCACACGTACCCGCCGCTTTCCGCTTTCGATAACACACCCCTTCACCTCTAATTTTCGTTCGATCGTTTCCCAGTTTTCTCGTAATTATTTGCCGGCTCGGATATCGCGAACGCCTTTGCACTCGTTTAACCTGGGACCTTTGACCACCACCCAGGTGTAGCTGCCAATTTTCCATTTTAATCGTTTTTGGGCACGCATTGTAGCGAGTGTTGGTAATTATTGAAAAATTAAGTTGTAACGGCAGTGGAGAAACAATTGGTATGATGATGGAGATATTGGTAGCGAAGTTGTTCGATTGGAGTATAAAGTTGGAATTTAACACTAGAACTATCAGATGAGTCAGAATGGTCAATCACATTATTCCTACGACGATTATTGAAGAAACCGGGATTCTTTGGGAAACGATGGAACCAATGAATTCATACTGCCCGTTCTAGTGTTGAATTCGAGTCCGAAGATCCAGCTGCGTTTCTCAGCGACCAGGTTTGAGTCAGAATGAAACGCAACGGATTATTCACGCGCTGACTATGCCGTTTCCCGTAAACTGCTCAACCTGACTGCCGTATCCTTATTGCTCTCGCTGTCCTTTGTCCGCTCTATTGTCCGTTTACCCTCGATCTATTGATCCTTTGTCTACTCTTTTCTCCGACGTCTAATCGATCCCAAGCGACTAATCGCTCCCGCGCAAAGAGCCCCACAAGGTTCTTCACACTTTTTCACTTTCCTCTCCCCGATTCACCTGTTCTTCACCTCTGACCGGTTTGCTCTTTCGAATATAGCGTCACGCCTCGAGGACACAGCCGCAACAGCTATTAGCTACCTTTTAGCATAGTTGTTTAAGACCTAAAAGGACCACAGTGCGGCTCTGTCCTTGGAGGATCCGCCACCATTTTGCACGTCGCAGACTGTTTTATCGACTGACCAGCGACCTTTGGCTGTTTCGAAAGAACCGACCGTTCCTTGGTTCCGGGAATTTAAGAATAGGGACTGAGTGAGCGAGCGAATGAGAGAGTGTGTAGTTTGAGAATGAGAAAAAAGAAACGAGCATGAGCAACGCGGCCGAAAACGAGTGGACAACGGAAAGATAAGGCGGAAGGGACAAACGAGGCACCGTGGATTAAAGCTAACGCTCATCGGACGGAGTATCTGTTCACATCTTACCGGGCAGCATTAGATTGAAGTTGAACCTTCTAATACTGTCAGGTAAAGATGTCGTCAGGATTCCGAAATCAACGGCATTACCTGGGCTGGGAATAATCGTTGTCTTCGCTGACCCTCCTAAAAAAACGAATCTGAACGTCGATAGAGAGGAGTGTGTCCGCCGCGAAAATGGCGGTCGGCGCGGCGTCGTGATGTCACGATCTCGCGGACAAATTTAGAGGAATTTGAATTGAATAAAAATTCTCTTTCATTTGTCGGTACTTCAGGTAAATTGACGATTGAATGATGATGTATGAAATTTCGAACGAGGCTTGCGACTTAGAACTTTTCTCGGTCTGGCGATCCGGGATGTTCAACCTCGAATTCAGTGTGTATCGCTACGCGTGCAAGAGTGATCCGACGAAATAGGAGAACCGTTCGAGTTTTGAAATACTCGAGCGATTTTAGGGCGGAACATTTTAGTCGGATTCGCGAGAGTTTCTTGCCCTCGAAGGAACTGTCGCTCTCCGAACCTTTCTCGTATTTCGTAGAATGTGCAGTGCGTGCGCAAACGTCGCCGTATTTGTAGCGGAAGAGGCTAGAGGCTCGAAAGTGTAATCGAAACTTAGCGACCGGCGACCAGGAATCCGCTTTCGTGCGGATTGAAGGATTTTAATGGATTCACAACGGCGAGTTTCTCTAAATATTATCTCCATGCTTTCTACGTTTCGCGCTGGAATTCCGAGATCCGGCTGGTGGCGGTGTATTTTTGTGGCTCGCGTGACCGGGTAGGCTAGAGGCAGCGTACTCTGCCCAAGCCATAGCTAAAAGTAACACATTTCCACCTCCAAACTTGACAAAACCCACGAGCAATCGTACACCGTGTTTCGCACAGTCCGATTCTACAACAGAACCCGCACCAAAGCTGTCCAATAAACATCTTCATACAACCCTTCGTTTTCAAGAGAATCATCCCCAAATTTAGTATCCGTAACAGCGCTTAGCTACCCTCGTTCGAGCCATCTTCCTCAATTATCTCCGAAACAGGGACTCCAATCGAAAAGCCCCAAGAAACAATTTGTCTTCGTTGTCCCCTGCAGTACCATCCACGACTGAATTAAATCCCGTTATCCCTTATCGAGGCGCGCGATACGCGATTTCCGGCTCGGCCGCGCGGCGGCTATCGACTCGGGGTATCGGGCCGGCGGTCACGTGAGACGAGGAGGCCAGTTAATAATTTGCCATCGGTGAAATTATGCGGTGCGTGCGGTGCACGCATAAATCGAGCGCTCGTGTAAACCGCGGACTGCGCGTGTATGCGCGCTGCGTTTTTCCCTGTTGCGCTGCTCCCTCTTTTTCTGTCTTCGGGGCTGGCTCGCGCTCCGATATTCGGAGCAAGCGTTGCCGGTAGGAGGTAGAAAACGAAGCGTCCGAAGTCGCCGGGCCACGGTGCCCCGGAGCGAGCGAGTGTGTAGGCGCGTCAGGAATGTAATGCCTCGAAAACGGTGCCACGATCGTAAAGCATCGCGTGGGTCTTTTCGTGGACCGAGGCGAGGGGTGGCGGGACTCGAGGAAATAAATTCATTCGCTTGGAAACGGTCGTCCCTTTTTTTCTGTTTCTTCTCCTCCTCCTTCTTCTTCTTCTTCTGCTCTTTTTTTGTTTCTTTTCTGCGCCAACGTCGATCGTTCGGGGTCCCCTAACGAGGCCTAGGGGGTGGATAATGAATTCCTGTGGCTATTAACGCGGAGATGTTCATTTCAGCGTGATCATTCGAGCTCCGTTTTGGATACAATTTGTTACTGGAATCGCCTTTGACCCTTGCGTCCGCAACCGTGACGTTTGCGGTTGTTCGAATTTGCACGTTGTTATATTTCTGTCCGAGGAAGTATTCAGAGGCTAAGATTTGAAGTAGTTTCACTGAATTTATAGGGGAATGTGGTAAATCGTGTGGAGGGGAATAGAAAAATAGTTGGGTAACCGGTTGTTAACGTAATAGAGGATATAAGTTTCTATAAACTGAAATATTGTTGGCTCTTGAACTATATAATGTTGAATAAAGGTGAATGGAAAGAATTGTATATCTAGAATTGCCGTAGAGGTATTTGTTGTTACGTGCGTAAGGTATATTCTGTAATCAGAATATATCTTATCAGTGTCTGATCAGCGAGGAAAATTATGGTTTAAAATTTATATGGATTCCAGTCGCCGTGGAAAGCGTGAAAATTGTTGACGTTACGGGAAACCGGGAATACATATTCATTGGACAGTGAATATTCGCGGACTTACGGTCCGCTGGAAAAACAAGCAGCAGCGATGGTTCTAATAAATTTTCATATATGTTTTTTTATCGGTCGGAATACGTTGGGACTGTTTATAAAAAGGATATAAATTTCTATATGAAGCCGACCTTTGCGAGGCTCGCGCCTCTAGAAAAACCGGGAATTGCATAAACGCCCGTCCGCGGCGTCGGTAATCGTATACAGAAACCGAAGTTTAAAAACTATTCAATATTTATGGATTTTCAATTTACGAGAGAACTAGTTTCGAACTACAGTGTGTGCGAAGGTTGCGCAAACGGAAATAACGTTGGCGCAGATGTCAAGGAAAGTGAGGTGTTCCTCGTTAATGCGTAATGGTTCCTCGTTAAGAATCAACCACGATTTAATGCCATCACTTTCACTAATCGCTTTAACATTAAATATTTCTCACGGTTTCAAACAATGTACCCATTCTTCTACACGCACATGCATATTCGCGTACGCATGCATAATGCATAACTTGCGTAACGAGACTAAAGAATATTTGTATTAAATCCATTGTAAATCAACCGAAGTCTCCGCGCAATTAACGATCAGAATTAACGTCGGAGACCGTTATAAATCCATCGATCGGAGGAACAAAGTCGATTGCTTACGAACGATTAAATTCCTAAAATATTCATCGAATAATAACGTCAGCGAGCATCAGCATACAATTCGAAATCCACCGAAGTCCAAGTTCTTCGCGCACGCTGTCGGAATACTTTTCCGGGCGCATTATGCGGCGACACAAATGAACCGTAATTTTATTCGAAACATTAACATTGTTAATTCCGCGGAGCCTTGAGTAGCGCCCCCACGGGGACGATTATCATTCCGAACGGATTCTAATAACTCCGGGGGAAGATCGCGGAGGCTCACTCGGATCCCATTAGATCGCTAAAAATAAAAACGTAATTTTATTCGCGTCCCAGGGTCCTTGGCGGTACAATATAACCGATAGTTAGAACCTCGTCGTCCTTCCTTCGTTAAACCGGGAGATCCTAGCGATCGGGTGACGATCGTTCGGCGGAACAGGGACACGGGGAGGAGGAGGCTTCGGACTTTATTCGCCGGTTTTCAGCTCGCCGTTATTATTTCGCGAGGAAAGCACGAGAAATCCGGTTCTCGACGGTCGGAACGGAATCGTAATGGCGCATGACTGGCAGCGCGTACACGCGTTTTACATAGAGCCGGCCGATAAAAAGAAGAGGAGGAAACGAAAGGAGGAAAAAAAGAGGGGAAAAAAGGAGACGAGAATAAGCCTGTCCTTGCCGGCGAGCCGACCGGCCGCGTATAGATATAGGAAAAACATAAGTAATTGAAATAATCGTGCAACGAATGCGCATCTTAAGTGGCCGCGGCGATAGTTGCCGGCGAGAACCGTGTGCCGGTTGAATTATAAATTATTATGCAATTATTGGGAGCCGTTGGTTACGAGTGGACCTTGTTGCCCGGATCGGTCGTGCACGGATCCGTCGATTGCGTTTCTGGAAATATCGGAGGAATTTGGAGTGAAAGTATTTTCAGTCGAGTATTTTGGCGCGTGTGGATGTACGCTCCGTGGTATTATTTTTGTAACATTCAGAGTGAATGTGTCTACGTCGATACTATTTATTTATAGTAATTTTTATGACTACGCGAGTCGATGCAAGATTCCCTTGGACTTCATTCGTTACAAGGTGTACTGTAAAATATTTCGTAGTACCAAAGGAGTTGAGATCTTTTACATTTACAACTTTGAAGGACATACTAAATGAATTCTAAGGAAGATACTGTTCAAGTAGAATTGACAAACTTGTATTACAATGTTTAATCCCCGAATTCTAGAATTATTCTAAACTACTTCTGAGAGATTACTATAGAAATCGATTTAGTAATAAAATTGAATTGTAAATCGATTGAAGTTCGATAGACGAATACTCGGAGTCTCTGTAGAGAATTTTGAAAAGTCGATTTGATTGCTCGGTACTCGTGTTAAGATCGGATAGCAACTGGAGGCCTCCGAGACGTTCCTCGGAGAGTCGTCTCGAGAATAGAGAAGGCTCGTGACTTTTCGAGCCTGAATCATCCCCCACTTACCCCGTCGGACGCCGTCGAGGCGCGTTCGAAGCAGTTTGGCCGGTGGCCAGATCAGTTTTAGAAAGATATCCGGCGGGATCGTTGTCGGCTCCGCCGAGAATGTCCTGCGTCGATGCCTCTCGAAAACAACGGACCGTTTGTCCACCGCTCGATTCCTTCCAGGAAGCGACATTATCCGTCGATAGAGGACGCATTGTCTGCGGCTGTTTCAGAGGGGGAGGGGAGGAGGAATACCGAGGAAAAAGAGGAGGAAAAAGAAAAATTGAAAAATCATCGGGTTTCTCGGCGCGGAGCGGAGTGGGAAGGGGAATTTTCTTGCGCCGACGTGGCTAGTCGCGTGACATGCGATAAAATTACAATGAGCCTCCGTAATTAATATCGTCGTACAGCAGGAGAATCTATCGTTCCATAAATATGGAAATGAGAGCTGCTCGACGCGATACGAGTCTTATGTAATTGCGTGCGCGTTTATTGCTTCGTTACCGGTGAATGGGACTCGCTAATCAGACGGCGCTCGCGATTCTTTCGGGAACACCTGAGAAGCCTTTATTCGGCTGGGAAAATTCGAGCTCTTGGTATTGTTCTTTCGGGAGAAGTTGGGGTAATTTCGGAGTTTAGAGGTATTCGAAGCGAATGAATTCCTTTATTAAGTTTCGAATTACGTTTGAAGTTTCTTAGGAAGTAGGTGTTCGTTAAATTTCTGTTAAGCGAAATTGAGAATAAAGCTTGTAACTTGCTGAAAGTTTCAAAGTCTGTCTTAAAAAGTCAAATTGCACAATGTGATTCAAATTGTAGTGTTCCTAAAGTTTCGTTTTTAAGAGTATCATTGAAAAGATGTACGAGATATCGATAGTAAGTAGTCGTAACGTTAAGTACGATTTCGTTTCATGAATCTCGTGACGGATTCCTTTATCATAAAATGGAAACTAGTAACAAGGTTCAAGTACTGGAAGATTCGGCGATTGGTCGGAACTATGTTGCCTTCGAAAATTAGGATAGTTATCAAACGAACTCGATGGTCGATAAGATTATATTTCGGTTTGATCGAATCCTGGCGCACGTGGTTCGCTCACATGACGACGAGTCGATAATGAGGCTCGGGTTCACGGCGAACATTCGTAAAAGACCCGTAGCGAACGGTAAAACGGAAATTTTAGTGTCTCAAGCTCGGTGTACGCTTGGAAACATTCCAAACCACTTTTACTCCGTCGTGGAAAGGTCCGAAAAACCTTACGCATCCTTTATTAAACCACATTGAACTCGAAAACAATTTTTGTAAACCCTGAAACTAAATTTGTCCCACGAAATACGCTTAGCAATAAATAACACTTGATTGCTTCCATGATATTTAATCATAGCAACTTTATTCATTATTGAATAGTTTGACAGGATTAATTTTCTTAGTACCCTGCGATTTTCCATGGTCTTGACAAAAATACCCGGATAAATATGCGATCTTGATAACATTTACTAAAGATATAATTTTCTTAAAAATAAAGATAAATCTTTGCTTTGTAACACTAGATTAATATGCAATTCCTATAAAAATTGTAACAATAGATTATTTTCAGTTTCTTCAGACACTCATTATAGTACTCAAATGATATTTTCAAAATCATTTCGAATATTCAATGCTTCGAAGATACCAATAATTGCTAAACAAAAAAATCGAAACGTCATTTTGACTGGTGGTTCTAGTGTTAAAAAATTTTATTATAAAATCCACGAGGCTCATGGGTGCTAAGAGCGTGAAATATCGATTAGAAAAATTTCTCAGTACAAATTCCCATCGACAACCTATCCAATATCGCTTTTCGAAGCGTGAAACAGGCTTTAGCGAGCCGACTCCGCCGGTCGAATGATTCTTGCCGTTCCTAGTCGCACGGCTTGCGGTCCGCGCGGCAAGAATCATCGCCCATTTTCGTCACGTAATTCCTTCCCGCATCGACCGGTTGTCCTCTCGTTAGGGCGATTGTATACTAATCGAAGGTAAAAGGTGTCGGCACAATGGGACATCCGTTATCAAGGCTCTGCCCGTAACCTACACTATGAGAAAACTCCATTGTCCGCAGGGCTCATTGTTCGGGCATCTTTTAATAATCCCCATTGTTGCCGAAACTAAGACTAATTTCGTGATCGACGGTAATTATTGAAAGAAATTCCGGCCAGGAGATGAAAAGGGAGACGAGACGGTCGTTCCGGAAAGACGCTCGAACGATCTATCGAGTTCAGATGCGACGTTTCGTCGGCGTTGAGGGAATGAAAAAAGGTTTGCGAACGCGTTCGAAACGATTCACGCGCCTTTTCTGCGCGTCCGGGCTCGTCACGCCGGTAAACGCTTCCCACATGATCGCGCCATCATCTGGTTAGCCCAACGCATTAATAATTGCCCGATTGTGTAATAATCAAAGGCGAGAGGGACGATATCATCCTCAATCGAGAATGATATAACGATCGTTCGAGGTATAAACCTTGATCCTCGCGTTTTATGGCGTCTCCTCTGACTGGGTTCTGTGTGTCTCTCATTTTTTTCCTCTTCGTCCATCTCCCCTCTCGCCCCCCTCGCCTCTCATTCGTTTTTAATCAGATGCCTCGGAAACTGAACAGTTTATTGGAAATTCTACGTCGCTCCACTTAACTGAATCGCACTGAACGCTTTCGAAAGCCATCCGCGATCTGCCGGAGTCTCCGTAACGTTTGCAACTTTTTACCGTTTTTGGAATTCCGCGGAGTATTCGAGGTATTCTAGTTTTTCGGCCGAAGGGCGAGGAGGATGCGGAACCTCGGGAATGTTGAGAATTTCAAGAATGAACGTCTGTTAGGACGTTTTCACGAAATGTTGCTGCGTCTTGCAACCGCGCGCGCCGCGAGGGGAAAAAGAAAAGGCCGTGGTGCATCGGCAAGACAAATAAATTGGCGCGGAGGTGTGCTATAAACCAGACTGAAAAATGTGGAAAACAATAATATTTTTCCGACGGTCGGACAGGCTTCTGGTACGAGTTCCAGAAAAAATATATGTATATGTAAAAATAGAGCATTAAGAGGCGGGAGAAATATTTGGGTGAAACGTAATCCCTCCTGCGAGCGGTCTCGTTCTCTCGCTGGAAATGTTCGTCGGATTCTCGAAGGCATTCCTGTGGAAAAACACAAAACGACATTTGCATCTAGCTTATTAATATATTTATCAGTACCTTGAATATTAGAAATTTGATTCGAGAAAGTATATAAATCGATCGTTACAAAATTTGAATCGAATATTAACCCCTTGCACTCGGAAGTTTTTCCACTGAAAATATTTGAATATTTTCTGATGAGATAAACACGATATTCTGTGAAACTAACTCGACGAAAAACCACACGTCGAGAAACAAAGCTATTTTATATCAATATTTCTCAAATTGATGCATTATACGGAGTATAATATTAAATATCAAATTTTATAGTTTTTCTGTATGAAATCATAAGGTTAATGTCTCATTTCCGAAACTAAGGCGTGAAACATACATTTTACTTTGATCTTAGAAAAATTATTTACCATATCTTAGAACTCCTAGCAAATACCGTATTTCAAGAATCCAGAACTGACTCCACCCTTCAAATCTAATTCCTACGATCGAATAGTCGATAATTATTTCACATTGCGAGGCGTAAAGTATCTTCCGAAATGCTCGAGTAACAGGTTCTACGCATGGTCGCATCGCTATTAACGATAAAACGAAACCGAACGACCCGCTAAGTGGCGAACGATCGTATATTATCGGGCTGGAATACGGAGCTCGAATAACAGCGCGAACGATTTCGATTCCCAGCTGTATCGTTCGGTCTGATCTCCGAATAGAGCAGAGATAATGGTTTCTAGTAGTATCTGGGCTCGTGACAAAGCCAGCGGAGCACCTGTTTCGACAAATTTCGACGGCGTGGCAGCCCCACGGGCCGTTTATCGGCTGGATTCATCGGCACGCCGGGCCGCAGGTCCAATCGCGGCTGATTAGATAAGAAACGCGCGAACCAGACCGGTCTCGGGGCCGTGTTCGTACACGCGCGGACAGTAAGCAATCTCGTTTTTATCTACCAACTACCGTCAGCCTCCATAGTGTAAAGTCCCCTTATCTCCTCCCCGGCGAGTACACAACCGGAAAATATTCGGCCGAACGAGGAAGTGCTTCTCATCTTTGAATTATTTTTCTCTCTTTCTCTTTTATTTTCCCCTCCTCTCGCTCCCCAGGCTTTTACGAACCGGTGAAATTTATTATTCGTCGCTTCGGCTGCCTGATATTCTATATATATTAAGATATTCGCGATAAAACGGGGCGGAGTGTTCGGAGGGTACTAAGAAATCGAGGAATGTTTGAACTCGATTAACTTGAACTGGATTTAATTCAATAATTGGAGAAATGGAGCATGATTGATCCTTGTTGTATTTATGTAATTTAATGTTTCATTCGTAGAGGAAATATTGAATTATTGTATAGTTTATATTAGTTTGATGGATTAGAGACTGTTTGGAGACTTGTTGCATTGGAGAGTTATCAATTATTTGCTCTTCGAGTTTAGGTGTAATATAAATTCGCGAATCCCATCATCCGCTAATTACCAAGTAGCAGTAGCGCGGGGATTCGCAGCGGACTCCATTATCGCGTGAATGATGTATCTGGAACGCTCGTTCGCGGAATTTATTATTGCTCCGTTATCAGCGTTATCGCGCCACAAATCTTTCTCAAAAGATTTCGCTGCTCCCAGGGGGGATTGTTAAGGAACGCCGTATCAACACAATTGTTGAAGCTTTAATCTGTATCCCTATTAAGTACTTAAGCAGTTTTATACTCGTCGAAACAATATTTAATTGGATTTGCCTCGGTGCTTCCCTCGGTGCACAACAAAGTCGTTATTGTCGTTGTTAATGTGTACGGTTTGTTGCGCCTATCTCGAAAATTGTTTCCCAGCGTTGTACGCGTGTTTTTCGGTAACGACGATTAGTATTTTAATTGAAAGAGAGGCGGCGGACGATTTTTCTACCGCGACGCGAAGCGCACGGTCTCTCGGCGAACCTGTGCGGCCCTGAATTTTATTTCTTCGACTCTTCGGCCCTGAACACTCAAGCAGGCGCATCATGCCACGACGTAGACATTAAGTTACACGCCACGAATGTTAATCCCTCCGATCGTGTCTCCTCTATTCCCCCCTTCCGTTTCGTAGATCCACGCTACGATCTCTCCGCGTCGAATATTCTGCTGTATACCGGGTGACGATTCCCGTTGGGCGACTACTCCGTTTCCGAGGTACACTGGACACGTGGAAAATTGTACTCGGTCTGGTAGACTGTCGAATATATCGAATCGAAATCTTGTCCAGACTAATTTTGAAACGTAGAGGAACGGAAGTTCGAGAGTTTGATACGTGGCGAGGTGTAAAGTGAGATCTTTTAATTTTGAGAGATGTAAAGTGAGATTTTTTAATTTTGAGAGGTGTAAAGTGAGATTTTTTAATTTTGAGAGATGTAAAGTGAGATCTTTTAATTTTGAGAGACGTGAACTTGAGATCTTGGAATTCTGAGAGATGGAAATTCGAAAATTTGAAGTTTACAAATATCGAGAGACGGAAACTTGAACGAATCATTGACCAATTAACCATTACTTGACTAATTTAATAGACCCATTCACTCGAAATCCCACAATGTCTCGAGCATAGCAGATTCAGCCTGAAAATATCCAAAGATCTACACGATCCCCGCGGAGCTCTCCCAATCATAGCCCATGCCAGAAAGCGGGCCTACAACATCCATCGAAAAGAGTGTCAGTAGCGAACGCCTAGAACACCGCAAGACCGCTGCATTCGAAGGACCGCTTAAATAATCGATTCGTGGATTACGGCCAATAAAAATCTGCCGGCGTCCCCAGCGCGCCGCTTGTCCGTGCCAATAAAAGCGGATATTACTAAAATGAATTGAAAGAAATTACCGGTAAACGAGTCCTCGAAGCGACAAGTAAACCAGTCCCGGACTAACGAGTTCAGAGCTCTCTCGGTGTCCGTCGGATAATTCGCCGGGAGATTCCATCGGATCTATTCCCGCATCGAATTTCATCTTTGTATCCAAGAACGCCGCGCGATAAATCCGGCTAGGTATTCTCATTAATTTCGGGGCTTAATTCGGCCGGGTAGGATCGAGCCGTGGCGTTTCTCATCGAACCAGAGAACTCTCTCTCTCTCTCTCTCTCTCTCTCTTTCTTTCTCCCTTTCTCTTCCTCTTTCTCTCGTCCAGCGAGTAAAGTCCTGAAAATAACGAGGCAGCTGCGCGTATCCTGCCGAGCCTCTCGTCCTGCGGCCCATCACATGTTTCCAGCTCTCTCTCTTTCTCTCTCTTCCTCTCTCTTCTCTCTTCCCCCACTATTCCCCGCCAACCGTCCTCTCTTTTTCTTGCTTTTCTTGTTCCCTCGGACTTCGTCGTCCCTTTTCTCGTTCTCTCCGTCCCTCTAGCCGGGTACGCCTTCCCCTATCGTTTCTTGATCCTTCTTACGCTTTTTCCTCCTTTTCTTCTCTTTCCTTTTCTTTCATACCGTTCTCCTTCTTTTATTTTCGTGTTCCCTCGCATCGCGAACCGCTTTCTTCCTTCTGCTGTTTCCTGTTCCTTTCAACCCCCTTCGCGAGTCCTCCGGTTTCTGAGTTCCAGAAATGCTCGGTGCCACGAGCTTCTCGTCTTCTGCGGGTCTAGGTGTCTAACCGTTGCCACTAGGATTGTCAGTGCTTCCGTGAAAGTTTATTTCAAATTGTTTCCAGGATTGTTGATACCTTTGACTAGAGCTGGGACGCTTGAGAGATGGGATATTTATATTTGTCGCGAAGATTTGACTTCGTTTGGATCTATTACGTTTGATTGAATGCTTCATTAAGGAAATGTATTAAGATTCGAGTGTCTAATAGGAGTTTCTGATGGGAGAACTTGTTTTAATAGTTCGGCGTTAATTCTACACTTGGAATGTTATTAATAGTTCTCCCCGTTGAGTAATGGGATAAACTGTTACCATCAATAATCAATCTCCCGTTGCTTCACTAAATCAAGCCCTACTTTATTTTTCTTCTATTTCTCTTCCCGTTTATGTTTATCAACCTATTTACTCTTTTTAATTCTAACCTCTTAATCTTGCTGCCCGAGGAACCATCCAACGTTCTTCCATCACTCAACACCATGCAGCTCGCAGCTCGTTCCTTTGTCTGCCCCTTCAATTTCTTTCGGTGTTCCCATCTCTTGGTCCCATCCAGACTCCCCTGGTTTCTCGTTTCCCCTACCGTTCTTCATTTTTGCACCTTTCCCTCTTCTTTTCTTGCACGGACCAGCTCTCTCCCTTGATCTCTCTTCCTCGAGCGTTCGTCGTACCGCTTACTGGTTCTCCTCAGCAAACAAAATACCTCGCGTTTCATCCTGAAACAAAAATCTCGAACGAGTTTCCACCAAAAAACACTGAAAAATTCTCTCTTCCCTGCTCTGCTCTTCAAACTTGCTCTTGGCAGCCTCGGTTTCCCACCCTGTCGCTTATTGCCGAGCAACCCCTTCTCGGAGGCAACGTTTTCGCCGAGCGAATGGAGATTTCGAGTGTCGGACCATTTCATTGATCCTTATTCCTGTTTCAAACTCTTGTACCATTGAAACTGACATAGCTAGAGATTACAATGATATATATTTTATATAACTATACATCATTTTATATATTACATAGTTTACATCTGTATCTCTTGTAACTCAGAAGTTTCAAACACCTAAAGTCTGAACCACTTTTTCTACCTCACATTTTCCTGTATGCACCAAAATTGCATCATCTATAGAAACCATAAAATAATTATTAAACTACAATTCTCTATACCATTTTAAACTTTTAACAATAAAACTAGAACAGAATTAATGCGGACAATGGTTTTCCATAACGTATATCCTAAAAAGCACTGCCCTTTCGATATTTCGTATATTTTTCCGTGTTGTGTGCATTTTATACAAGTTTGCCAAATTCACAGTCCATTTAATTATATTACATCGTTACTTCGTTCGATCAACATATAACAGAAACCCTCCTTCCACTCAGCTTTCGTTCTGAACACCGAACACCGTCTTCCAGCCTCGCTCGCTCTGTCGGAACAGCACTCGAAGCGTTTCGAGGCCAGTAATTACGCTAACGAATTTATTAAAATTATATTACCGCGCGCCGGGTGCATACGCATCGAAATTTCCCTCTCCCCTTTCTTTTTCCGTTTTCTCGGAGAGGCAGGTTGCGTTACGCAACGGCCAGATACGGGGGACTTTCGAAAAGCGGCGACGCGTCGCCGAATCGAAATTTATTTCTACGACGGAGGAAAAAAAAGGAGCGTACTCGCGCCCGCACGCGAGTTTATTTCGAGTTACGGGTAGAAGAGAGGCGTCTCGCGGCCGACGAGACAGATTTATGGGAGAATTTATGCGGTCGCTGTTGCAAGACCTGCTTGACGCTCTTTCATCGACGAGATTTTTACGAGAGGAATCGCGGGATATTGTTACTGGGATTATGGGAAATTCTGCGCCGACTTTTCGACGATTTTCGAATGACCTGGATTAACCCTCTGCGATCAGGTGTGTTCTTCGCGTAGATCAGCATTAAAAATTGTATTTTTGTATTATTATGATACGAATAATTTCAAAGTAGAGTTAGAGGGTTGATAAGTAACTATTCAGATGGAATTGAGTGTTGAGTTTGCTTCGATATAGGATTGCAAAGGGTTAAGTTGCCTAACTTCCACCAAGTTGCTACCAGTTAAAATTACAATTGTTATAAAACACTTTAGTACAATGAACGATTGCTACGCTAAACAATTGAATATACCAAATTTCATGTAAGAAATCATTCCAATCGACAAGTAATTTGGTAGACAGACTCTTTTCGAAATTAGCAATCCGAGACGGTGACACCGATCCCGCTGAAAAAGGTCACCCGGTACGTCGCGGGCCAGTCCTAGTCACCGGACACCGGCGAAAGCCCTATCGGTCGGTGTATCGGTTGAATTAAAAATAAATTATACAAAGAACTACCATTTTATTATGCGCGGGACTCGGAGTTCACTGCGAGTGATATAATTCACGATAAACCAGAGAGTTCATGGTGACATCTTGAAAGAAATTCAAACTTTCAACGGATATGTTGATCGTTGAACACGCGGGAATACCGAAATGATCCTTGCCGTCGGACCCGTAATCCGGCCATTTACAAGCGGCACGAATTATTACGACGGTACCCGCGACTTGTAAAGCGTAGAATTTTGTTGTCCGACATCGGACTTCTTCTCCGGAGTTTCAGCGAGTCCCTCAACGCGAAACGTGCCGTGTAGTTAGGCTGATTTCATACGACGATTCACGTACATCGCGACACATGTGTGCACACGTATCACCGGACGGTTGACGGAACGATGGCAGCTAAAAGGAACACGGTCTAATTGGCCGGACCGAAAGGCACGCCTCTCGCGCGGAATTTCGAGAGTTAGGCAAAATGTAACCTGTCTAGATCGTGGATCTTCATGGACATTCGAATTTTCGAGAATATATCCAAGAAAACGTGATTACCATAGAAAACGGTTTTCCCTGATGAACTATAAAAGGTTTCCCAGAAACTTTATATACTTCTTCGAACTCCATTCTGCGATTTTCAAGTGTCCCACGGGTATATAAAAATCAGCAGTCTACCGAGCGCCTATTACCGACGACGATTCGTACGTAATAGTCGACTCGATAACGTATCATCTTCTGTGATCTTCAACTGTTACTCTACCATCAAAACCGAGACGACCGCGGTGGCCTCTAATTAACAGTGACACAGAGTAACTCGCCATCAACGAAAAATTGCATTTTAATGGTCTCGACGCATTCTGTGCAATTTGGAGTAATGCGCCATTATTCTACACGGTTGTTTCCATGATAATTAATAATATAAACAACTCTGCGTGTAGTGTGCGATGCGCGTTTCTCTCGTGCGAATAATTCGTGAAGCTCGAGGAGGTAGGAACGGTTTCTTTGTTTCGCGTGTACCGTTGGAAGACGACTCGACGTCTAATGGTTCGTTTTGCTTATGGTTTTAATTGGTCACTCGCGAGCGTATCGACGAATAACAAATTGGCGAAGTAAGCGAGCCGAGGGCCGACCAATCGGATCGACATTCCTCAACCTCGCCGTCGAGCGATCTGCCAATGGTAATACATTCGACATCCATCAGGCGTATCGTCGTGTGAAAGCAGCCTTACAGTGTAGTTGTCTCCGCGAGGATGCCGGGAGGAGAGAACGTACAAGGTGTCGGGAGGAAGATAGTTCGCGAGCGAGTCCGAGCGACGCGACGGCAGGTGCTAATTAACCGAGCCGTGGCGAACGTTGCACGTGTGCACGGAGCTCCGCTGTAAATCGAGCCGGGATCGCCGCGGTTTTTTCTTTAATTAGCCATAATTTATCGGCCGATCCGACGATAACGGGGCACCGCCACCTTCCCTTCTGTCCGACGTGTTCGTCAAATTGCTCCGCCGCCGCTAGAGGACGAATAGATTCAATGAACGATCGAACTCGCTCGGTTGGATCGACGGAAATTACGTTGGACGGTTGACTCGAAACCTGCAGAACTTTCTAGTTAAACTGTGTTATAGATTCTTTTCACCTGTGCGTAATGTAAATTAACACTGGAACCGCCGAGCAGACAAATTGACCTTTTCCAGTTGCTCCGTAGAAAGCTCGAGGGTGAGGCTATTGAGATTTTAATCGATACGCAATTCAGTTTGCATATCGCTGAATCAGTTTCCTTAATGATTTCTCGGGGAAGCATCCGTTAGCTTTTCAGTAATTGCAAAAGGAATCAGGGACGGTCCTTTTGACCTGTCTGGTGGTTCCAGTGTTCAGAAATAAATAACTGGAGATAATACATGATTACCGATTTTTTATCGATACCTATATAATAGTAACTGAAATAAGAAAGAAAAGTTTGGAAACCTTAGGAACTTCCTTCTGGCAAATTCAAATTTGTAGAAATATCGTCAGAAGCATATAGTTATAATGTGAATTCCTTCCTTCTAACAAATGTTAGAAAAACCGTTTCGTTTCGTATATTTCTTCGTATCGCGTGCGTTCGCAACTGCTCCCTTTCGAATTTCTTATAAATGCATCGTAATCCGCGGTATACCGTAATATTCATGGATTAGTGGAACGAGACTAAAGATCTCGGAGACGTCATAACGGCGTGCTATATTCGATTGAAGGAACAGTTGAAAATGAAACATTAAACGACGCTGGAAGCGGAGAATCGAGGTTGAGCGGGGACGCGTGTGCTCGGAGCTGCGAAAAGATTTGCGGCAGCACGGCCTCCTCCCCCCACCGACCCCCGGTAACCTGTCCCGGCCGACTAAATTTACTCGAAACGGAGTGTGACACGTGGGAAATCCTAGCGACCACCGGCGTTAGTCACACACGAGCCACAAATATAGGTGTACCTTTCGCGCATCAGAGTCCGATTACGATACGTCGGTTACGAGGATTTCCCAACAGTCATTGGATTACTGGCCGGGAGCCTGGTTTTCCGTGCACCGTCGACCACCGAACTCGACTATTATATTCCAGAAAGACCGGCAATTGTTACGAAAATAGGCGATCGCTTTCGAAACGTTATCACCGCTCGTTATCGCGGCTAATCGGAAGACGAAGATCGACCGTTCGATTCGCGGTCGTTTAGTATCTCCGTGTAAAATTTATATCTTCCTGTGAATGATCGATACGCGAAAGATTGGCATTTTCGATACATTTAGGTGAATTTTATAGTTGTATAAATTTTGTTTGGTATTAAGAATTTTTGGTATTTTATCAGGGAATTGTTGTAATTGATTTATTGAGAGCTTGTGGTATTTCGTTTGGATAGGATTTTAATGTGTATCGAATGTAGCGAATGTTTGATAGGAATAATTTAATACTTTAAGATAACGTGCAGGTGTAAGAAGAAAGAATAAATGTTGCTATAGGCGACAGTGTTAAAATTCGTTGATTCGTCGTTGGCAACGAGCGGTACTCCCATTCGAATCCACACTTTAAGACCTGGCGCGGACATAACTTTAACCGAGTTTCACCTCTCGAAGCACGGATCGATCAGGCACATCGCCGATAATTAAATTATTCCCCCATTGCCCGCACAGATCCATCAAAAGAGAAATCCCGGAGACGGTGCGCGCGTCCACGAAGAATTACAACTTCTCTGTTACGCGTCGAATATAATTACAGACTTTCGAGACGATCTTTCCTTAATGGCTCGCCTCGGTCAAGCCCACAAACGACAGACTTAATGGCGCTAGACAAAAATTACGGTATTCCTGAGGAGTCGTAAAGGTGTTGGGCCGCGTGAGCACTTTAACAAGCGTTTTCTCCACCGTGGCCAGTGGGGGAAGGGCCGAGCTTGATGCTCCTACGCTGCGTCTTCACTTCGGGGATTGTTCTAACTATTTTATTTGGGAAAATTATTATTTAAATACGATAGTTTCATTTTTAGTAATGAGTCAGGTATAAACAGCGCATTCACTGTTCTCCGTAGTGACGTAGTTGGTTCCAACTTAGGGATCTATAAAGAGGGAATATTGTTATTGGTCAGTTTTCGTTAATTGGATGTTAACGCTATTGGATACAGTACTGAGAATAATTTGAAAGTTTGGATGTTTAGGAGTTTGGAAGAGTTAAAGGTTTGAGAATTTGAAAGTCTGAACGTTTGAATACTTAAAAATTTAAAAGCTGATATGTTTGAATGTTTGAAAACTTGAAAATTTGAAAGCTGAAATGTTTGAAAATTTGAAAATTTGAAAGCTGAAATGTTTGAACGTTTGAAAATTTGAAAGCTGGAATGTTTAAACGTTTGAAAATTTGAAAATTTGAAAACTGAACTGTTTGAAAATTTGAAAGTTTGAATGTTTAAACGTTTGAAAATTTGAAAGTTTGAAAACTGGAGAATTTGAAACAATCCTAATCTCCAATAAGGATTCCAATCTCATCTAATGAAAATGTATTAACGACAAGTAAGTTTCAATCACTGCAAAGTACTTCCCTATCACAAAAGACAATTCCAATCGTTCCCACATTCCACGAAACGTATAGTGGACAGGCAGCATAATCTTCCGAGAGCTATAGGTCCACTCTCAAGTCGACACGTAGCATTACGCGGTCATCTCCGGTATCGGGCGAATCGCGCGCGACCAAGCAATTTATATACACGCAGAGTCGCACGCTCGTGTGCCTTAAGGTCGTTCCACACGAGGGAGAGGACCGAACGGCGACACGTGATCCTCTTCTTTCCGCGTGGAGCGTTCGTACGATGTAACGCTGGCTGGCAAAGATATTAACCGTCCCGATGCACCGTGAAAAAACATTGTTGCAAATGCTCGCTGCAAACTCGCTCGTACATCATTCTCCTCCTGCATTGTGCAACGGGTTTTTGAACCCCAGGAACCAGCTTATGGATTATACCGGGTCCTCGAGGATGCTGGGACTTCTCTTTTCCTTTTGGGGAACGGTTATTAGTGTCGTGAGGCTTTAGTGGATAATGTAATAGTTTGTTCCTGGAACAACTTTCGTATGCGGATGGTTTTATATCTTGAAAATTGAAACAGATCCGATAGTTGAGGTGATTTGTTCTATCCGTACTCTATTAATGGTACCAATGGTACTTCCTCGTTTCATCAAAGTTTCTTATAGTGTAACCGATATGCAAAACGTTGATTGAATAATTAACAAGAATTAGCAGAGTCAGCAAACCTCGGCAAAACAGTAAAATTCTCCGTTCCCAGTAGTCGGTGCCATTGGCATAACACTTTCCTGCTCGTGTAGGTCGAAGATCGTAACGTACAGACGGTTGTCCATTACATATTCACGTTGCCTCAGAATTTGCGAGTTTAACAGTCGTTGCGTCACAAGTGGCGGAACAGGTGACTGGCTGGTGATGATCCTTCATCCAATGAAACTCCATCGCGGAGACCATTCACATATTTCATAGGCTGCTACCGACACGTCCCTCGTTCGCTAATATTTCAAGTACGCCGCGATGCCTGGTGGGTTCATCGTTCAGTCCCCCATGCGACGGGAATCCATCAAGTGAATTTATTGACACTGAATAAGGAAAATTGAAAAACACGCTTTCAACCGCCACTTCACTTCGAGCTTAATCCTCTTAAAATCAATCTCAACGGCCATCGTATCTCTCTCATTAACGATCAATCTCATTCAGGCTCTACTTCATTTATCACGTGCATCGCTGAGAAACATAAAATTCCTCATTTCTCTTGCAACGTCTACGTTTCTGTAACATTTACCAAAAGTGACACAACAGTTCGAGAAAATAAGTCTCTAACACATGGATACATACTCTTTAATCGTCGAAAAGAAAAAACAACCGCAAGGCTGGATGACAATCTAAGAGTAGAATTATCGTAAGCATTCCTCGATAGCGGATACTGCCTTTAACTGGTCAACGCGGTGTCCACTTGGGAAAAACGTTCTCGACGGCGAGTTACGGTATTTCCACTCTCAAATGAACACGTACCCGAAGGTTTCATTGCCCCATAGTCGGTCGGAACGCAGTGTTCCCTCGCGAAAAACATTCTCAAGATCAACTTACGACGGTTTACCTCTCAAATGGGCCCGCGCCTTAAGGTCGATTGCCTCGGAAACCGCGCGGCTCGCGCACGATCGCGGATTTATCGGCGCGCGACAGTGTCGCGCCGTGTGTATCCCGCTTAAGAAAGTCACGGCGGTCCCCGGGGCCGGGATATTGCCTCTTGTACGTTCTGTGTAGGTACCAGCGTGCAACCTGCAGTGCAACTTGTCAGCCAACATCATTATCGATGCTGGCTCGGCTCGATGCGGCCTGGCGCGTTTATTGCGACTTCGTTATTTATATCTCGGGCCCCGCTCGGCCAATAACTAATAGAGATCCTCGCCTTCTCGCTCCGTGCGCTAGGCAACAGTCAATATCACGGTTCGATTGCTACCCGGCGCTGAGCGGCGGCCATCTTGCCGGCGCGCCGCGCGCGTCGCGCTCTTCCTGCGAGCTTCGCCGATCCTTTCCGCGATTCCGCCTCTCCACGGTTCCTTTTTCTGGTATTTCTCGTTTCGACCGGTCGTTTACGGCCGGCCAGTCCGCGACGACAGGGAAATCGGTGGGTTGTAACACGATCGGACGCCGCGCTCGTTTCAATGTCTCATTCCGGCGGACGTTTTCTTCGAGAACTGTTTTCTGGTTTCCAATGTGTAACGAGATAGACCGTATTATTTTACTTTGCGGGAAGCGTGGAGGATCGCCTGTTAGAGGGTTCGCCGTTCGGGTTCTTTTTGTCGATTACGGGCCCGAGTTCGGTCTGCCTGGCGCGATCTGTGGTCGAGGAATGTAGACGGCGGGGGCTCGATTATTTGAGGGAAGTGTTAATGGAGAGACTGTTTGGTAGTTTTATGAGTCACCCGATACGAGTCATTTGTTTGTTGCCGAACGTCTCGTACGAGGAGCACTAAATAATCGTTTCAGTCACCTGAACTACTCTGGACACGAATGATGAGCCACAGAACTGGCCACCAACTTCTATACACTTAGCGTCCACAAAGTTGAGGATACAAAGTTTCAAAGCATTCACTGGTACTACCAGTCTCGAACGCAATCGAATTCTAAACTTCAATTTCCCAAAATTCCCACTGAACAATATCTACAAAAGAACGAGCTCAACAAAGGCTGCACCAAGAATCGCCCAACACTCGGATCCCCTAAATCATTCTGCGAGAACCTTCTGGCTATCGGAAGAAGTAGCTATTAGTCGACAAGACAGTAGGTGTCCCGGCTAGAGAATGAGAAATAGAATCGAAGGAAAGGAGACACCGGAGGAGGGTAAAGGACCCCCGGACCGGGGACGCATGTGGTTCGCACGTGTTCCATCGGGAAACGTCTCCCTTCACCCTAGGGCGACGAAAAAACGCGAAACGCGCCTCTCCCTCCCCGGTTCTCGCCACGGATCGTCTTGCATACGCTCATGCACGTAACACACGCGCGTCCCGGGCTCGTTGCACCCGCCATATGCAACGGCCACAGGGCCTCCAGACAATATTCTCTAATTGCACGTTCCGAGAGACGTATCGGACGATTTTTCGTATGGCAGCGACGACCTACTCGTCCCTTGCAAAAACCTTGCTCGCTCGTTCGCCCGAGAAGCGGGTCTCTCGTCCCTTTCGGTGGTCGGGCTTGGCCACTTCCTCTTCCTTTTCGGGAGCCGGCCACGCCTTCCCTCGGGCGGAGAGCCGCGCAACCAGGGGACGCGGGAGAGTCTCGCGATTTTATACGGGGCCCCCGATAACGACCCGCCGATCCATTTGCGGAACGCGATACGCGGCGAGGCCTTGATCGCCGGCCGGGCGCACCGTTTTCGGGTCAATTCGAAGGCGAACCTTTGTTTTGTCGCGGGGATATTATAAATTCGCCCGATACCGCCGCGATCCTGCCGCATATTACGGCCGAGCCTCCGATAAAATTTTCCCCTTAATTGGCCGTCAATTTTTATCGGACCCGAGCCGGGAAATATTAACGCGCACGAGGAGTACACGAGGGTTAATTGAAAGATAAGCTGGGCCCGGTTAATTGAAAGTCGGTGTAGAATTGAACCGTTAGGAGCGTGTTCCGCGGGTGAATGGATTGTGCCTGAGATAGCGGGTTTGGGGATTTGTTCATCGCACCGGTAGCCGAGTCTGTTTTGACCCGTGATCTCGGGAATCTGAAACTCGCTGTGGAATAGCTATTGCGAAGTTGTAAGTACAAATTGGGTTAGTTGCAATAATATCCCTAGAATCTGGAAATCGTAAAGATAGTATCTTTCAAAGGAATCATTAGAAATTGGAGGGTCACAAATCACTTTCTTCGCAAGAAGCTCTACGGAGTCTATACGATCCTTTATGTTAGCCTCTCGTTGATCAGTCAGTTCTATAAAAAGAAGAAATCTAATCAATGACGAGGGCAGATTCGATTCATGCAACGAATCTCATCGGTCCAGAGTCTCGCAGTAACGGTGAACACAACGACGAGCCACGGAAAAAAGAAATGTACGCGATGACGAAGGAAGAAACGATTAGCCCGATGAGTCTCGCTGATCCGGAGTTCCGTGACGGCGATTAAAACGCGAACGCGAACGCGAACGAAAAGACCACCAGAAACGCAGACGGGCGCCCGCCGGTTCTTTTCGGCGCAGAAATTGGGTTGCAGTTGCGGTTTTGCGGTAGCCGAGAAAGAGGTCGTTGCACACGCTCACGCGAACGGCCGGCGACGCGGCGCGATACCTGTGCACGTGCACGGTGCGCCGGTAACGCGGATGATTCTCGCCGCGAACGACCCGGCCGCCTTGCGCCCGGAGCGGTAGGAATCATATCAGACCTCGGCGACGCGGTGTAGGCAAGAAAGAGGTCGGACCGTCTGCAACAGGCGAAGTCCGATGAATCATCCTCTCCCGTGGCAGTTGCTTTCACACGAGCCACGTCGGGCCCCAAGTAGCGATGGGTTATCAAGACTCCGAAACGCCTCGAATTTATGCACTCGATTCTGCAATCGTTCTTGTGCAGTTAACAACTTGCCCTGCGATTTGTTTCGCAACTGTGATCGATACAGCTAGGGAAAAGGAGAAACGCAAACTCTGTGTCCGTCTCTAAAGTACAGTAACTGATAGGAGAGGAATAATTCATTTCGAAAGGAATTGAGCAGTGTTTATGCTTGTTGAATTCTGAGACCTGCGTTACAGGGCTGACGTTATTGTGAGGCAAGGGGTTATTAATTATAGGAATAATCGTGGTAAAAATGAACTTTGTTGTTTAAATGATTGCGCAAGAGATGTTTAGCTTTGTAATAGAATATTCGTAATGGTAGTTTGACGTTAAGTCAATTTCTAAGTGCCAGATTTTTGGAAACAATGTTTGTCCAGTTTTCCTAGAGTTTCTTCGATGGGATTCACAGGCAGATCGCTAGGGGCCTGCTACTGCTAAGGTAGGACATCAAAAGTTTTTAAATGTTCAGAGGAACACATTGGCGAACGTTTCTACCAGCGATTCGAAATCTAATCAAAATGTAGGCACTTTGATACCAGACGCAATAAGTCGCTAGAACAGTCCCCTAATCGTCTCCCGGACGAGCAATATCGCCGGGCTCGATTTCTAATTAAATTTCTGCCCGAGAAACGCCCTCAGAAAAATGAGAATCGGAGAGGCGAGCGAGGTGAACGTGATCCTCGAACGATTCTTTCGTGGCTTTTTTTTTCGCCGGCACGGAACGCTTCCTCGTGAACGAGACTATGCACGGCATTGACCGCGGGCTGCGTGGAGTAGTGACGGGTTTAAGTCGCTTCGAGTAAATTTGCTCTAAACGGAACCTCGCCAACTCCGCTCGAAACGAACGTTAATCGATCCTTCAAGGAAAACTAAGTCAAAAATGTACTATGAACTTTCTCGTATAGGTTTTCGTTTCCGAGAGAATCGTGTCTGAAAGCATTAGCGGAGCCACGTGGTAAGCGCAACGCGTTCAGACCAAATTTATCGAAGAACCGACAGTCGTAGGGAAAAAATATAAAGAACATTTTCGACGTAGTTTTTTCCGTAGAATATGATGACACCATGGATGTTCGAAGGAATGGTAAAAAAGAGTAAGAAACTTTTATTACACACTTTTATTCGATTTGTAAAAGTGGAAGCTAGCCATCGCTGACCGGCTCGCGTGTGCGCTTCTTTCTTGTTGGCCCTGTTCTTTCTCCTGGTGCTCCACCGATCCGTCTTAATATTCGATCCAACGTTTCGTATCCCAGGGGCCGGCGGTTTTCGGTCGCGCGACCGCAAAACTGCCCGTGATTCGCGGGAGAGCTCGTGCGAAATTTATACGGGCGGATCGTTAATTAACGTCGTCAAAGGGAGGAGAGGAGAGGGGCGAGCCGAGCCGAGCCGAGCCGAGCCGGTCTCGGCGCCGCGGCGTATTGGCTCGAGCGAGGAGAATGAAGAAAACCCGGCGAACAGCCACGGGCCACGTGAAGCGCAAGATGCATCGATAACGTCAGGAGTCGTTTGCCCAATCGCTTCCGCTGATCTCGAAAATGCCCGGCTCCTCCCGCCGGAAGATTTTCAGCGCCGACGGGTTCGGTTGCGGGGCACCGCTTGTACACGCGCCTTTACTTTTACTATCTCCTTCAAAGGCGTAGCGTGTCTTAATGAGTGTCGGGTAACCGAGGCGATCAGCGGAGTTTAAATTAGATTTTCCGAGATATAGATTTTCTACAATTACAGCTCAATTACTCACGTTGCGAGATAGGAAATATGCTAAATAATACATCGAAAATAGCATTCCGATCTGTAAAATAGTGACAGACCGGAAGTTTCAAACGCCTCAGCAAAATTCCAATACAATTAACTTTCCCAAGGAAACTGCATTTGGCTCACCCCATAAATTAAAACCGCATTCACACCGGCGTGGTGTAACCGAGCGATAAAGTTGCGTGTTCATTTGAGTGTAAAACTATGTCGCAATGTTCTTTTGCCAATTTGCATTCCTAACGCGATAGGTTAATTTACCCGATACTGCCGATTTGCATGATTTCCCCGAGCGCAGTGTCTTTTAGAGAGACACGGGGTACAAAGAGCGACTGACGGTTTCATTTTGAAACGGACACCCAGCCCGACTCGCTGAAAGGGTGCGGTACACCGGCATCTCCGCCAGACGATCGCGTATCGCCGCGACACGTCGAAGAGGCCGGCCGGGCAGTTAATTGACCCGAAGACGGCAGGATTTCCCGGCTGGTTCCGCGGGTCTCGTGCTCGGCCGGGAACGCGACGCACGCGACGACAATTATAGAGCGTTTAACGCGTATTTATCGCGCGGCATCGCGCCGGTATCGGGGCCTCGGTACGGGCTTCGTTACGTCTACGTCTCAATAACGCCGGAGACGCGCGGAGGAACGAGCTAGCCGGCCAGCAGCTATGCGGCCGGCTCGCTCCGGCACAGCTGGCAAACACTTGTATTTGATTAGGCGGACGTCGGCCACGTACTCGCGGCTAATACGTGTCCCGGCGACTGATTCCTCCGTGGCGCAAATAATGGGACATCTTGTCACGCCGTAAAGACCTCTCTCTTTCTGCCGTCTCCCCTTTGATCATCCTCCGAACGCGGCTCCTTGACGCGTGATCCCTCGACGGAACGGGCAAAAAGGAACGAGCCTCGGTACGACTTGTCGCGCGGTGGATGTGTCCGGGATCAGCGCGGCGATCTCCGGCGGCCTCTCGGGGAACGGCCGAGTTGCGCTAATCCGGGGCGGGATCGCTGGATTAATCCGTGACACACGTTCCACCGTGTCGTCCGGCGGGGCGGAAGGGTTTGAGGTGGGGTCAGGAGGTGGAGGATGTTTGGGGACGCGGAGTCGGAGGTATTCGAGTAATTTCGCTTCTTACCCTAATGAATATTGGATTATTTGATATTAGCCCTTTGCACTCGAGATATCTTCCCTGGAAATGTGCGACGTTTTTCAATCAGTTATAAACGACACTCTTTAAAACTGACAAATGAGAAGACGTACATAACGAAGCTATTTTGAATATTTCACATATCGCATTATATAGAGTATAATATTATATAAGACAACAATTTTGCTATGTTAAATCTAATGATCTGAGAGTCACCTTTCGAGCGAAGAGACAAAGCTATTTTATTTGAATATTTCACGTATCGCATTATACAGAGTATAATATATATAAGACTACAATTTTGCTATGCTAAATCTAATGGTCTGAGAGTCACCTCTCGAGCAAAGGATTAAACGCAATCTTCATGAAAAATTCTAACGTTCAATTTCTATTTTGTTAAGGGGATTGTTTAATTATTTTACGCGTACATAGTCGATTTATTAAATCTAAATAGGCACAGAAGTAAAAGCATCGTGGAGTCTCATAGACACATGTCTAAAATATACTAAGGAATAGATAGAAATCGTCGAAGGGTAAAAAATGCTAGCAAAAAGAAAAAGAATGAGGATCAGTGTCGAAAACCGGGCCGATCGATTTCCATGATGATCGACCGCCACACCCGATCGCGACGGATTCGTTTTCGCGCTCAGCTGCACCCGCCTCGGCCTAGTTGCATCACTTGTTACCATCTCGAGCCGGCCGATTGCGCCCGTGTAGATTTTTTTACGCGCAGCCGGTTATGGGATCCCCATGGCACGTGAGGTACTGTTACAACGATCTGTTCAACCGACCCGACGACCATCCACGGTCCACGATCGGCCGGCGACAGTGCCGTATCGAGCTGAACATTTTTCTGGGCCCGCGCGGTCCCTCGAGGCTGGCCCGGTGATGCAACTCGTTCGATTAGAACGTTCAGTCCTTGTACACGAAATGTTCGCTCGGCTGTTACATTATCGTAAACGATTGTACCTCGATAATCTCGTTTCCAGCCGATCAGCGAAAGTCGAGTATCAAACGTTAATCCCCGACAACAGAACAAACTCCAGCCTACACCCTTCATTTCCCCGAATTAGTGAGCGGATGTTAAAAATGAATTACAGAGGTGTGAATTCGTGTAAACATCCACCGTCGGATCAGCGGACGGACAGCTAGCTCCCGGAGCGAAGTTTGCATAACGCATTTCGTTGCTAGGAATTAAGTCCGCCACTTCAACAGCTTGCAGCGTACGGCATTATTTTCGATTTCGAAGCGACGCGTGTACTCGTCGAACGCGGTCAACTGGTTAAACGCCGCGCCGATGACGAAACACCCTTTCACACCCCTACCAGAAGCTACCTCGCCGGAGTGTCTCAATGATAGTCGGGAAAACTAGGCGGAGAAGCTAGGGAAGGGCCAAGGAAACCGAATTGGGAAAGCCTCGACGGAGGAGGAAGGGAGAGGAGGACGTGGGGAGGGTTTCTTCGTTCGTGGCAGCTGGTCAAACAACTCCGAGAAGCCTGTTCGGTATTCGGGGCCACATCTTCCACGGATCCAAAGGTTGGTCCGCACGCATGTACACGAGGCCGGTGGACTGGCGTCCGACCGTGCCCCTACTCGTCTTCGTGGTCTCGGCCACGAAGTTTTAATTACTCGGCGGGGTATCATCCCCCGGCTGAACGAGGTCCTAGGGTCATCGAACCGATCGGAGCCGAGAAACCGACGCGAGCATCTTGAAAACGTTTCGAAGCAACGAGTTGGAGCTAAGGGACGCTAGAGTTAGACTTAAACGGAAACTCGGTTTTGTCTTTGACTTGTAACCTAGTTTTCGAAGAAAGAGGTTTCAGATCGAATGCCACTTCGGTGAGGATTCACTGATAATTGGGATAGGGTTGAAACATGAATCACTAGATTGGTTATTGCAAGAAAGGAAAGGCATGGGTGATTGTAGCTACTGTAGCTTTCATAGGAGTTATTAATTCGTCACCTAATCATTCAAGAAAAAGATTCTTCGAATATTCGAAGTCTGATCTAAGTTTGGATCTAGCTCAAAAGCTAGTTTCGAAGGAAACTTCCAATCGACTTGAAACTTCTCATTACAATGAGAGACCTGATTAAAGAAGACATTTGCTACAGCAGGGTAATAGCATCAGCTGAGATTCCAATGAGGTCATTATCACTTCACCCGAACCCTTTCTTGCGGAGAATATTCACAAGCAATCCCCGATGTCCCCCGAGTGGAAGATTTTATAGGTCCGTAGGTAGGAAATGAAAGGACCGAAGGATCAAGAGTCAAGGATTTGTTGCCTGCCCTCGAGGACCCTTCGGAATTCCACTCGATAGAGGGACTACCTGCGAAAGGGACCACCCTCCCCATTAAGGTGACTCATTCACCTTGGAGAGTGGATACTTTCCCCCCGCAATTAGGAAGCTTTTAATGTTCGGAAAGCCCCCGGCCGGGGAAAGTGTTGCTGGCTGGATGCACGAATAAATGTATAAACGGAGTGAAAGCAGTCGGCGCTTCGAGGAAAGAATATGAAACACGTTTCGTGCACTGATTTCGACTGCTTCTTGGACAACGCGATACGAATCTGAACCCTTAGTAGTCCTATGTCGAGTCAGCCTTGACATTCTATTTTATTCCAATGTCTACTTGTTTTAACAAATTTCTCCGTACTCATTGGTAGTATCGTATTTGTATCATAAAGCTGCCACTTCAGTGTTTCCAAAGTGTTGAATAAATTACGAAACTATGAAATAAACAACGTCGATAGATGCATCAGCGTAGAAGATCAAAATGTCGAAGTGCGAAGGGTTAAGTAAGGGTTGGGTCATCGGATGCATCACTTTTGTTTTGGCGCCCGACTCCTGGATGATTCAGTCAAAGGTCGAACGACTAAAAGTCAACGTCGGTGTGATTCAGTTGTTATGGTACAACTTTTTTATCGTGCTTACCGAATCACTCTAAATAGAGACTGGTCATCCGACAGTGTTTCGGGGAACGGGGCTGGCAGTCGGGAACGGGCTAGGTGTTAACGAGGCTCGTTTGTTGATCGGGAATTAATACGCCCACGATGATTTCCAGCTTGGCCGGCGTGCGGCTCTCGCGGCTCGTCCAAGCAGTCGTGAGTCAAGAGGTACCGCGAACGGTACGAACGAGGAAAGGGGAACCGAGGATTCACGCGGCACGACGCTCGCCAACCGTATCATTTACAGTAATAATTCCTAGCCTCGCGAGGAAAAGAACCGTCTCTAATTATCCCCGGACGCCGCGGAAAGTTCCCGGCAGCCCTTTTCATCGTTGGCCTGCGAATCCCCATTTGGCTAGCTGAATACCGAGAAAGTGGATTAAAACGAGCTCTACCATGGAAATAGCCACGAATGATAAAGGATAACCTAAAAGTGCGTCGAGTTTCATTGATCTTGCTTTCCGTCCCCTATTCCCGCGAAAGTCTGAAGACTGCTTCGAACGCTATCTCAACTCAACCCTAATCAGCGTTCAAAACATTCAAATCCTGTTCATTCTACTCCAACTGCCTCTTGTTCCACGAAAGTCGCGAAGTGGGACGCAAAAGCAACCCCCAAGCTCCAGATAACAAAGCTTAATCACCCGACAGGCCCCACGAAACCTAGGATCCAGTCCGATCAACCGGCCGATCTTAGATCCCAATTCCAAGCCCTCCATCATCCGAGGGTTGTAAAGTGTACCTAATTAATCATTCGTCTCGAGGTGCAGCGACCAATAATTCAACGTTGCTTATCAACGGTCGCGGCGCATTCGTCAAACTAATTGGATTCTAATTCACGTAATCGTCCACCCTCGGCTTGACGAGTTCGCGATTTAGAGGACTTCCTCTTCTCTCGAGTCTCGAGATCATAACGGATCCATGGTTTCAATCTCGATCGCGGATCGGTCTCGCGAGCCGCGCTGTCGAGGCACCCCCGTGCTCGTAGGTTGGGCCAAGGGTGCCGGCCGGGGGTTGGCCGTTTAATGCGCCGCTATCACACCATGTGGCGTGACGGTCCACCACCACCACCCTCTCATCCGCCTATAATATCGCCGGGCAGCAGCGCCGATCCTGGCTATCGCTGCCACCCCCTATCGCTGTTACTCCCGGCTCCTGGAGCACCGTCGAGATCTAACAACGCCCTGCCAGATCAATCCTCTTTTCTTTCTCGTTGGTTCACTCGCTTCTTCTCCCCGCCGGGGGTGGCTTATCGAGATTGTACATTGTTAATGCACGCCCCTTTTAACCGGTTAACACTTGGCTGCCAAGCACACTCGCCGAAACTCCTGTAGTCGAACGGTTTTCTAGATACAGCGAGAAGTAACAAGTGAAGGTTATCAAGGTTATATCTCACATATCCAACGTGTTTGACGAGTATATCCGTCAGCTTAAGATACAGAATAATACTGGTTTCTCCGAGAATTAATTTATTCATTTCTTCAAACTAACGTGACATTATCTTAATATGTATTAGCTGAATCTGTCCTGCGACGTGTACTCGTCACTGATTGATCTTATTTCATCACGATAATTTGCGAAGTGCGCTTAACAGGTTTTGTTTTGGCAAAAGCTTATCTTTCCACTGTAGAGATTAGCGTGGAACATGTAATTTAATATGGGTTATTAATTAATATTCAGGAAACGGAGTTCTGTTGAATTCCAGGTAAACTTTCCAATCATTCGTAATTACATGCTTCGGTAATCCCTGAGACGATACGGTGATACTCCAGGCAAGATTAATTTCTGCGAAACAGCTGATCACGGAGTTTAAAAATAATTAATCCCTCGTTCTGCCACATTGTACGTATTCAGAGTAAGCTATAGTTCGATCCGCTATCGTCCAGTGGAACCCTCGACGTGGTCGCCGGTGAGCGCTAACACCCTCGCAGGGCGCGGCTCAATCAATTACCTACTGCGAGCAGGGCGCGGTCGTTTCTGCGCGAGTTCCACCCCTCGCATGGCAACAACCCCTGGCCAGGAGCCACCGATCCGCGTGCGTGTACCTTTTCCCTCTTTTTTTTCCACCCTTTCCCCCTTGTTATTTTTCTTCTCTCCTTTAACCCGTCGTCGCTTGCAGCGTTCGTACGGCGTTCGACTTTTTCCGCAGGGAATTCGGATCGGTGTCGTTTGAATAATTAACAGAAACCGGGACGATTAACCTTGAACCCGTTCCTGCCGGTTCCCACTCCCTCGAGTAATCGATCAGTTTGGTGTAATCATTTCGACGACGTTCAACGGTGGACAGGAGATTTTATGGATTAACGAGAACCAGTGAATAGGATATAAAGCAGGGAAATGTTTATTGGAATTTTGTCGTTGAGAATGTTTACAAGAATTAAAAATATCGGTAGCTCATTTTCATTTTATTAACTCTTTGCACTCCATAGTCGCCTCCCAGCTGCCACTCGATTTGGTATAGTAAAATTATGAAGTATAATATTTAATGTCAATTTTTCGTATGATGCATTAATATGTGACATGTTCAAATAAAACAGTCGCTTCCTTTAATTTATGTATGATTTCGCGTTAAGTTAGTTTCAAAAAGTCTTGACTATATTTCGTCAGGAAGTTGGGTATCTTTGGTAGAAAACTCTTGGAGTGCAAAGGGTTAATAATCAGTAGTTACTTAATCCTTGTTTCTTAAGAATTTTAAAAACTTTGTTATACTTAGGGTAAAAGATCTCTTCATAATGTGCATACCTACTTTACAGAGTTGACATAATTTCAAAGGTTACAACACTTTGTAATTTCAAAGATTTCTACACTGACACGAGATACAACAGCGACCAAACATCTGGTTCCCATTGTGCCAAGGGTTAAATTTTCTTTCCGATCGTTCCCGTAGATAAGGGATGAAATAAAAAGTTTCGGGTACAAGTACACTCGAAACTCGTCCCTCGGCCGGTCACATATTTCGAGGGGTTAAAGGACAGGGTGAAATAAAAATCGAGAATTTAGCACTAGCTGAAGCCCACTCCGACAAAAGGTGTCCCCGCGAGAAAGGGATACTTACACGTGGCGCGGCGACGTCTGCGTCGCGGAGAAAGAAAAGATATATAGGTGAGTGGCCCCGCGGCGCAGTGATTCACGCGACAAATATAATTTATTGCCGAGTTCCACGCCTCTACGCGAGCTTCTTACGTCGGCCACCCCCGTCCCACCTTCTATCTCCTCTGCAATCCGCGGCACATTAACCGGCGCGATTTTAACGCTGCTCCGGCCAAATTAGCTCAAAAACTTAAATACCTTCTCGCAATTCAAATGATTCGCCGCGGAACTCGCATTTGATTATTCCGCGAAGCTTTCGGCAGCATTAACATCAAGTTTGCCGAAGCGATTCACCGCGCAAAGTAAAAAGTCGGAGAATCTCACAAAAACGAACGTAATTGAAGGTTTTAAGATTACGGCTATCTACACTCCTCGTCCTCGGAAGTTTCTCGTCGGGAATTATTCAACGTTTCCCGGTGAGACGTATACATATAATACTATCTTATTTCAATATTTCAACATTAAATATTAACCTTTACGCTTTTACTCTGTCAACCCAAGTGACGAAAAGTTACGTTTCAAGTGCAAAGGGTTCACGTTTGAGAACGCTTGAAAAGTAGTAGTTCCTTCGGAATAATCTACTACGGTCGAGGAACAGTGAAAAAAAGTAGCAGTCGATTCGGTTTCCAAACAATTTCACTTGAGCGGATTCCGTTCGTCTTAGCCGTGCGCCTTTTTCGTTCTCCCTTAACGAACTCATTCGACACAGTTGCGGGGACAAATGAAGTTTCTCGAAAAAGAGAATCGAAAAATAATTGGATTAAGAGATTCCGATTTTGCGCCTGGAGGCTTGGTTTTGCGCTCACCTTGGGCCACGTTCAAAAATAATAATTTCCAAGGATAAATTATCCGTGTCCAATCCGATCCCCCCGCAGTTCCCCTCGGCCCTCGACGGCTTCTTTCTCCAGCCGCGGCGATCGCCCGGGTTTTTCGTCGTCCGCAGGCTTGATTTACACGAAACAAGTGTCACGGCTGGATATATTTAGACGTGGCGTCGTCAGGGACCGATTCTTCTGTCCCTCGCAGTGTATCATCGCGGGAAGAGAAAGCTTCGAGAAGGAAGCGTCACCTCGTTCCGTGTCTTTTGTGCCCTATTCTTTGATTCGGATACTGTGGTAGCTAACCTTTAGGGGGTGGATTCACCGGCGAACGTTAGATCAGGCCCATTCATAGGCAATTCCGAACGATAAGTGGGCGATCCTTGTCATGCTAATTATTCTTTGTACTCCGTTCGAACGCAGCTGCGAAGAGAGACGTCGGGTTAAACGTATTTACACGTGGAAATTCCTTTAAATGTCAAATTTTCCACCGTTGGAATTAATGATAAGTTCTATTCTTAAGCTCGACTTCTGGTTATCCAGTTCTACGATATTTCCACCTTTCAAAGTAACAGCGCGTTCTAATTGCAGGCGTTGATAGTCGATATCTCTAACTCCGGGCTAAACGTGCATTTTGCCACTCATTTGTCACGGGTTTATGATAAAACGTCTGCTTACCGAATGAGAAACGATCGTTCGATATTAATTTCGCGGATATAGGTAATAAAGAATTTTTTCCAGCGGGTATATACCGGCCGGGAATCGACTGGCTTTTGATTTCGTGTTGCAACTGGTTGTTCCCGCGAACCTCCTTGTAATTATTCTAATTTAATATTTATTGCCCAATGCAATTTTATTTTTCCGTTCGCGTATCTCACGCAGATATGCAAACGCGCAGGAGCGAGCGTGTAACATTCATAAATTAACGTTCCGCGTCCGTGGAAACTGGTTCAGCGGTGCCTAGGCTCGGTCGAAAACAAAATGGCGGCGGTAGCGGGACAAGCCGCGCGCGTTCCGGGGAACTCGGCGCCGCACCGGCACGGGCCGCGTAATTAATTCGTCTGTTTAGTATTCAATGATCGAAAAGCCGCTTATCGAGCTGTCCGACGAGCAAACTATCGCGACGAATATAAGACTCGTGCATCTGTCCCGTGTTTGTTCAGATGAATCGATCCTTCGAGGAACACAGGCGACCGTGGCAATTAAGGGAAAACATCTTTCGCTCGGTAAACAGCGGATACACAGGATTTTATCGTCGCGTGAACATTCGGAAAATATTTGATCCGCTTCCTCGTGTTCCTCGGTCCTTGATACGTGTCCATTTTCTCAATAATTCGCTCTCCTCGACGATAACAGAGGCAAACCAACAAATAATCCGAGCGATTAGGAGAGATCGAAGGTGAATATATCGGTGGACAAACAAGATAAACCGCGTAGGAGCAAGGAAACACGCGTATATCGGTATTTTCCCACGTATCCGGCTATCTTCCGGCGTTATCTGAAGAAGAACGAAAGAAGCCCGAGGATCCTGAGGGTAGATCGCGTCTGTTGACTCTCCGGGGATGGACGATCATCGATCAACCGCCTAAACTCACCGTCCGGTATCTCTCCACCGAGACCGCTATCTGTCCGGCCACGGTGTGTTTGCGAAACGGCTCGTCGGAGATAGTCGTCGCTCTCGCCAAACGAAATTCTGCAGTTCGAGCCGTTCCTTTGTCCCTTTTCCTTGCGGATTCGTAGACCTGTGGGCTTATGGATCCTTCATTTTTGTGTACTTTGAATCCTTGGACAGAGTAATTGCACTGGAGATCGATGAATAGATGTTTTGGTTACTTGGATTGTTCTTAAAATGGGGATTAGATGGCATTAAGTGACCATTTGTTGGATTAATGAGGGAAATACCTTAAGTATCTGGGAACTTGCATAGGAGAATTACAAAGGTTAATCATTTGTGGCTTTAGGACGTGCGAAATATAAATATTGAAGGTTGATGCTAAGGGCTTTGTTTAATGACCACTGTTATGGAAGAAATTTGTTTAGGTTTAACAGTTCTTCGAAATAATCTCCAATTTTAAATACAATACTCGAACGATCTACAATCAAAATACAATACCCAAATGGTCTACAATCTTAAATACACACAATATTCGAACGACCCACAATATTACACAATATCTAGAATCAACGTGTCGCCGAAAAATCTCGAATTCCGGCTAATTTTCATAAACAATCCGCAACAAAATCGAAAATTCCACGTTCAAAGGGCCACCATCGCTGCGCTCCGAGTCTTCGGCGATCCCCCGTTCCCGTTTCTCGTCCCATAAATCATTCGGATGCCCGCTGGTGTCGCATTTCCATATCCATACGCCTGCCTATCGAACGCTTTTCTCCTCTTTACACCCCGGGTCGCGATAATGAAAGCGATTTTGGTCGAACAAGAAAAAGAGACGAGTGGAGGAGAGAAAAAAAGGATGGAAAGGAGCAGAAGAGAGATCTTTTTTCAGTGCGACCGGAAACGATGTCGAAATTGTTCGAGGATAACGTGGCCCTGGGTGCTCTATCTCTCTCTCTCTCTTTCTCTCTTTCTCTTCTCGATGCTCGATAGCATCCAGACGATCTATCGATCAGCCGTGGCACGGTCGAGATGCATAAGCGATCACCGGCCGGTTCCCGTTGTCTCTGATACATTATGTAACCTTCGCCTTCGGCTGAGGGTTGCACCCGGCCGGAGCTTTCGTTCTTCATGAATACAGGGACCGCATCCGCAATGCGCGGAATCGGTGATCGAGGACTCGCGTCTTTCGACGTTAATCCTTCGGGCCACGATCGCTGCGATAACGCTCGAGGAAAAAACCATGGGTCGAACGATGAGGCGCATGAGTATTTTAAGCAATCATTATTCGCTATTAAACATTGCGCGAGGCACAGAAAAATTACGTCAATGCAATCGAGATCGGTGGCGTAGGTGGTGCTAAGTAATTTTTAATATTTTCACGTTATCTCACGTATTTTCGAAGAATACTGAATACTACATTTTGAAATCTATTGGTAAGAATTAATAATAGTTTTATCATGTATTTTGTATATTCGTAAGATTCATACGTCATGCGTTGATATAATCGAAGAGGAATATTTGGATTTAATTTTCTCGTGTCTCTGTATTGTGCGTTGATATTAATGGAGCAGTCGAGACTGTAGAATACTTTTGATGTCGCTTAACGAGTTTTTAACCAGGCTAATAAGTTTAATAAGTTTTCGCAGTTTCTGTCGAACGTAGTAATTCAGTAATGGAAGAGGCTGAACGAGTTCTTACCTTTTAATTTCGGCGCGATCAGCGTCGGAAACGTTGAAGTGTGAACAACGTTTTGCATATTGGGGAACGATAAATTAGACGGAAACGTCGCTGGATGATTGGAATATACGAAAGCAATCGATCGTAAAACGTGATGGATGAATCGTAAAGAAGGGTTAATAATAATTATATGTAATTTTCAGTCGTTTAATTTTCCATAAAGTGAATAACGTTGTAACCGCAAACGAGATTCGCTCGGACTCGGCCGGGCGGGAGGCGGCGAGCGATTTTCGAGTGAAAACGAAAGAAAATAGTCGGCTGTCGTTTATTTGACGGCGAACAAGGGGGCGACGTTACTGGTTGACCGGCAACGGGGCCCTGATTCAATATGCCGATGGTAAACGGAGAAGTTTGAAAATAATTGGAACGTCTCGGGTTCTGGCCACCGTTAATGGTTCCCGTTACGGTCGGCCGTTAATATAACGTGTCCGCGGGCAATTAAAAGCAACGACGGGCAATTAGCAACGCCCTTATCGTTCATCGGCTCTCTGGCGACCGATCGTTCGATTCGATTGGACGGCATCGGGACCGAGATAACGCCGTTAACTTATCGACGATGATCTTGAATGCGACGCCGGGAAATCGATCGAGGTCAATGATCACCACCGCGATCGTGACTATCCGATTTCGCATTGATTAAAACGCCCGCCGTTAATTAAAATTATCTCTCTATTGACTGGAGAAAGTGACAGGCATAGAGTACGTATATATGTCACGGTATGGAAATGAACGATCGGTTTCGAAATCATTTTTCGTTGGCGGAATAATTATCTTCGTATTGTTCCCTGCAAAATGGAAGCTAGTGATACTTTTGAATCTTTGAATTTTTGAGGTCCCTAACTATTGATATTTGCTATAGTTCCCTAACATCGTCCATCATTTTTATAATAGAAAAGAGAAGTATAGAAGTCATATTACTCCTCAATAATATTTCATCACTCAGAGTAATCTTGTCACTTAAAAAAAGGGGAAATAGAAAGCCTACCTATTGTACAATATTTAATTTACTATTTTTATACAGTAAATTTCTGATTAATGCTGCAGATACTTGGTAACACTACTAACACTACCGGACTGGTCAAGATGACCCATTCCTAATTTCTTCTATTTTCAATTATCAAAAAGATATCAGATGTTTCTCCGAGAAATTATTCAAGAAATTCATTTAGCAATACGCAAACTGTAAGTCAATTAATGTCTGGATAGATGTACTGTTGCAGTTTCTGTAAAGGAATTTTAATTTAACTACTCTGTAGTCTTAGTGTTATCTGTACCCACAGAATCACAGACTTCGTAAATTTCTTGGACAGTCGTCGATGACACATGTCTGGAACACTCAGGATTCCAACATGGCGGTACACAGAACCTGGAAGGATTCTATTACTTCCGGCTCGGGGACTCTTATCGTGAATCTCGGCTAGCAGAATCCGGCGGACGATCGTATCTCCCATTGGTCTCTCCGGGTACATTGATTTTCCATAAATATAAATGTGATGCTAATTAGCTGCCAGTTGCACTTGACACGCTCGTTTCTCGTTGCATCACATTGGTCGAATCCTCCTTGAGCGGACGAGATGCTCCGTTCGAGTTTATACATTCTCAGTAGCCTTAACATTCGCGTTCGAACATTATAATATTAAATATTTTGAATCTTGCTTATTCCAATCTTGACATTCGCCGCAATACTCCTCTCAAACTCCTTGCTCATTATTAACACGACTATCAATATTACTATCATCAAATAAATCCACTAAAACCAATATTCAAAAGCTCACCACAACTCAATGCAATTTCAAAGAAACCACTTTCCAAGTTCCAGAATCTCCAAAATTCCGCTGCTTCTCGCATTCAAACTTTTCCACCCCCATACGATACAAAATGGAAGACTATTCCATAACTCAGACTCGGTTCCACCGTCTCCTTAAAAACAAAAAAAGGCTCCACCAAAGTGCACTCAAGCCATTAATTTTATTTTTTCGAAGGAAATCCTCAGCTGGAAATTCGGCGTTCAGAAAAAATCGACCTTTCACTCGGCCATCTACCGGAGAACACGCTTTGTCTAGCGTTTCCGTTTCGCCAGTTTTTCTGCCTTTTCCCAGCGGTGTCGGGTGAATGTTTGAGCCGTGCGGCGGATAAATAATTAATTTTCGTTTCCCAGTTGCCCGCCAATATTTACGGGGCCGGTTCGACGGCTCTGGGGGGTCGATAGAACGGATCAGGCTTTTCCACGAAGGACTTCGGCCCGCATTCGTCACGCTCTCTCGCCTCGAATTTCCAGTGTTTTTCTATTTCTATCCCCGGCTAGCGATTTCCCTTTCGAAGCGTCCCCAAAGTGAAACTCCGCTTATCCGTGAGATCTCACCCGCGGCTAACCCGCCTACAGGCAAGCGGTTTCCGCGTGGATTTCCATTTGTCATCCCTTCGACGCCGTCGCCTGTGTGTGACCCCGTTCTCCAGTGGTCTTTGGGATCCAAAAATTCGATTACCGTTGAACTCGAGGAGGACAGTGTTAGTTAGAGTAAGGGAAGTGATAAGATACTGTATGTGATGGATTTGGTAATTTATTTTTCGGTAGAAGGGATGATTGTAACGTTTTGATGATGTTCGTTGGAGTTCTTCAGCGGTCTTCGGGGTCTAAAACTTCGTTCATCGTTAAAGTTGAAAATATCAGTGTCGAGTAGAGTAAAGAAAATGATAAGATATTGTATGTGATGGATTTGGTAATTTATTTTTTGATAGAAGGAATACTTGCAGCGTTTAGATGATATTTGTTATATTTCCCTAACATCGTCCATCATTTTTATAGTAGAAAAGAGAAGTATAGAAGCCATATTACTCTTCAATAATATTTCACCACTCAGAGTAATCTTGTCACTTGCAAAAAGGGGAAATAGAAAGCCTCCCTATTGTACAATATTTAATTTACTATTGTTATACAGTAAATATCTGATTAATGCTGCAGATATTCAATAACACTATTAAACCAGGAAACAACATTTTACGTAACAATATCACTGATGTTAGTGATATATTCCATAGAAACGTTGATTTAGACAACTTTTTCGACGCAAATAGATAACCGATCCAATTCTATCCGCACACAGGAAGACGATTTCAGGAAGAGATATCGAAGCAGTCTCGCAGATCGTTTTCGGTTTATGAAACGGCGGCCCAGCACGGCAGATGATTCTCGCCACTTACGACATCGCGGCTCGATCGTTCGAGTGTGCTTACGTCGAGGTGGCGACTTATCGATCCGGTCCTTATGGCGCGTACACACTGTACGTAACACCGAGAGGTCGGGGCTGATTTGCATAGACCGCATTCGAGCACTTAAGAAACTCTATTCATGAAATTCCGTCTCGTACTCTGTAATCCTGTTTCGAAACCTCGCATTCTGTACTTCTATTTTTGTGCCAGCATCTATTTCGGCTCTTGTGATCCATATTTCACTCGAAATCCTGCATAAAATTCAAAAAATCGTTACACAATACAAGAATGCTTAGAACTCACCGATCTGCAGCTAACGCTGCACCTTTTTCTACCTCTGTATTAAACATTCAACGCGAACCAGAGACAAATTATTCGCAATTATCACGCCTATAAATTCTATGTTCTGAATAGTACATAAAATCACATAAAACTATGTGCCTAACAGTATCAATACTCGAACATTCTTCAAGGAATAGATTACCAGCTCCAATTTCATAGAGATTTATCACGAAATTTCGATCATTCCTGTCGCATATAGAATTCTTTACTTTCTTCGGAATAACTACTAAAAGTCACACTTGTTACCATTCCTACTACTACATCCGTTACCATTGTACCACGAGAAAATTCCAGAAACTCTGAATTTTCCTACGAAACTCACCTCGGACGCTAGTAAATTCCAACGGCGCAGTTCAGGAAACTTGTTTACTCTGTAACAAATTTCATATTCTATATTCCAGTGCCGTATGCGCTCGCCTTTAGCCTTTGCATATCGTAGATACCGTACTCTAATAAACTGGTCTCGGGACGGCTGCACGCGGGAGAGTGTAAAAGCAAAAACGGTTCTATCGGCGTGTACTGTTCGCGAAAGGAATTGTTTCCAGGATAAAACGCCTGTTCCCCGTTGGCCGGGGCACGGCGAGTGCTTTCCATCGCTTTAGCACGTTTCTTCTATAAATAGATGCGTCGCGACGCAGACGCGCGATATTATCCGCGACTGGTATCAACGTCCTGCGAGAGTGACACTCTGCTGTGCATATGCTCCGAATATCGCGCGTGTCCGCTCCGTTCGATCCGGAATACGCCCGGCGGAATTTATTTCCTATTATTCCTCGACCGGTGGACGTTGGCTCGCGACGCGAATTCGTTCGAGTCCGTGAAACATTTTTGGATACTTGTTACGTGTATTTTTGTTTTTCGGGAATGAAATATCGGTGGTAATAGTAATAATGATAATGGTAATAGAATATTAACCCTTTGCACTCGAGCGACGCCTTTCAATCGCCATTTAATTTGACCGAGCAAAATGATGGAATTTAGAATTCAATATGAAATTTTCTATAATGCATCGACACGTGGAGCATCGAAATAAAATAGTTCTGTCGCTTAATTAATGCAAGGTGTTATTTTAGTAGAAAATAATTTGTTGAGAAAAATATTCTCTTTGTACGGTGCATCGATATATGGAATATTGAAATAAAATAACTTTCCTTAATTTATATCTGTTTCCTCGTTAATTAGTTTCAAGGAACATCATCTGTATCTCGTCGGAGAATATTGAATATTTCTAGTGAAAAACTTTCGAGTGCAAAGGGTTAATACTTTACAATATTAAATAAATGCTAACGCAAATGACTGACCAATGTGATCTTTAATTAGGAATTATTATTTTCCAAGTGTTTTAACCTGAATATGTCTTTTCCTTATCATTTTGTCTGTTAATTCTTTTACGCAGTCGTAGGAGCATTTTGTCGAAGATACTTCAGAATTTGGGAACAGTATAAGAAAATCATGATCGAAAATATTCACGTGTTCCCCAACAGCAAACAGAAGAGAATTAATTTAGCGAATATAAATACTCAGTGGCCATTAGTTTAATGGAAGTGCTTCATCTTATAAATATTTAACTCTTAGGTTAAAGTAATTGTTATATTCCTAGACACGGAACAAATTACGAGGCAAGGGTTTTGGGTAACCTGTTATTATAAGCCCTCCGTATCTTGATAATCTCGAGACTTTAATAAAGTCTCCTGTCGACTGAAACTTGTACAGGTTGTGGCGAATTTCGGGCCAAGAGATTTCGATCTCTATTGCATTCTCGTGTGCGCGCGCGCGCGCGCTCGCTCACGCGGGCACGCGAGATGGGATGCTCGGTCGATGACCACGGTGAAGCTGAAGGCAACGACAGCCTAGTTGCACCGATACCCACTTGCGTATTTGCACTTGGACCGACTGCAAATTGAGAGTTCCGAGAGTGTTGCGTGGCGGAAAGGAGCGGACGAGGCGTTCGGAGGTGAGCAGGTGAAGATTCTGCTGTGTTTGCACGGAAATCGGGACAGGATTGCTTGCGGGACGCATCGGTACACGCATCGATTCCAAAATGGCCGCCTAACGACACCTCAAACCTCCTCCGACATACTCCAGGCTAATTGCGCACAGTAAACTCTTGAGAGGAGTGTGCAAATTTCGCTTTACCCTTTACATCTTCGAGATGGCTTAAAGTGCCACCGTCTTGCGTGGATTTATTTTTAATTTGACATCGGTTCACGGAAAATCCAAGAAAGGGAAGATACAACAAACTTTGAATATAGGGAATAATAAGTAGCTTAGGAGGCGAAGCGTGGGAATTTTATGAAATAAATGAAGACTTGCAATAGGACAATTTTAGTTGCAATAAGAAAATATCAAGGTATCATAGAGACCAAATCTATCCAAAAAAGTCATAGATCTCCAAAAACTGTCGTACAAACGAAATCCTAAAACCAGCAAAATTCTCCGTAAACTATCGAAGAAAATCCAAAGAAGATAATTTCTTAACCCTTTGCACTCCAGAGGCGCCTCTAATCCAAATGCGTTGACACAGCAACACTTCAAACTTCGATATTTAATATTAAACTTCGTACAACGCATCAATGTACGAAATATTGAAAGAAAATAGTTCTCTCCCTCGATGCATGTGAGATTTCTCAATTCAATCAAAGAAAATGTCGTCTGTACCTGATTAGAAAATATTGAATATTTCCTGTGAAAAACTTCTGTAGTGCAAAGGGTTAAAATACCAGGACCCCCTTTTCGAAATTACAATCCCACAGTTTCCATTCCATCCACCATCGTCCTGCAAGGTAACGAGCACTTCAGCGAAGACGCGAAACCACCCAGCCAACTTTCTTCCTCGAAGTGTACACCCGACGAGGACGGGAAGTGGAAGGATTGACGGAGACAGCCAGTCCTCTCGATCATCCGCTTGATTTTTCACCGGTCCAGGAACTCGGCCCGAAGGCGTCCCGGGGGCATTTTTCCCGTTTAATTTCCACCACCGATCGTCGCGTTCGCATTGATAAACCGTCCGGCCCAGGGACGTTTACCCTGGCGGGGTCAGTGTCACGCCATGGGTCCGCAGAGTTCGTTGACTGAGTAAGCCGAGCCAACCTCGGACCAAGGACCGGTTGGTCCACCCTTCGTCCCACCCTGCCCACTGACAGTGCCGGAGCTTTATCCCTTGTAGCCCTAAGTGCACCGGATCGTATCAACTACTTAATCTGTCGATAGACTGCTCTTTTTGGAGCCCGAGCACCGGCCACCTCCCGCCCGGCCATTTTGATGGAAGTCCCTCCTCCGGTGTGGCTACACCTTTCGCGCTGACCTTTTAACACGTTCACCGACAACGTCACGTGCCCGTGACGCGTACGCTTTGCACAAAGAACGTGGAATTAATACGGACGGTGTCCTTTAACAGTAGCCCCAAGGACACTCGTTCGGTGGAATACTCCTGGAAAAATAGACGCTCGTTGATTTTCACTTCGCGAAGAGGTTCACCGAGCGTGTTACGTGTCCCTTTAGAAAGCTTACTCAGACTCGGTCGCAATTCAGATCCACTCGGCCAATTAACGTGATTTTCTCTTGATACACTTGGAAGTTTGTCCTACTGAGTTTAGAGCACCTATTAAGACCGCTCGAAAGGTCAGAGATGTGATCGAAGATCTTCCTCGGTGCACCTTGCCGCGCCGACCTTTGAAGTTCAATCAGAACTAATGAGTAGACCATGCGAATCGAGGACGTTAAACTCGATTTTGTTAGGAAGAGAATAACGCGTGATTTCCTCTTTGGTCAGCGATCGTTAAAGTTCACCGAAATCAATTTCGTCTGTATTCTTTATTTCAGCAAATGTCACGGACGTTTTTGCAAAGCGATCGCGTAGGAAAAGGAATAACAATAACAGGCTGAGCGCGTCCAACATTTCCGAGGAGCGAAGGTTGAGCGTGCCGGTGGCGCGTCGGTCGCAATAGTTGAATCACGTCGGATCAATTTGCATCAGAGCGGATAGGTAGCGACGGGTTCTAACCGTGTCGTAGGAAGAAGACCGGGGACACCGTCGGCCGGCAAGGTTGCCGGTCGCCGATTCATTAATTTCCCGGTGCCCGGTCCGAGCAAAAAGCCGCGGCAACAAGACGGAAAGGCGGCGGTCGCCAGGAAGCCGCGATTAATCGACGATTCTTCTTCGTAACGGTACCCCATCCCTTTTATTCCCCGCGAACGACAAGCCTCGAGCCCCGGACGATTAATCCGTTCGGTTTTTGCTCTCCTTTTCCACGATCCGCGCCGGCCCCGCTCCCTTTTTTCCCCTGTTTTTGCGTGCGAATCCGCCGCGCGTCGCGTGGTTGCCGCGGCGATGGTAGCTGCGGACCGTGGATCCCGATCCGGGAAAAGAGGAGCGCGAGCGCGAGCGAGCGCGCGCACACCGCGGCCGGGATGGTAATTTGCGACGATAAACGGTTGAATTATCCACATGGTTCGGCCCGGCGGCCGTAGACGGTGAAAAAAGGCGCAACGTCTAATTTAGATGCGGCTAATGGTAACCTTTTAGCCGCAATCACGGGACGAAGACGACCTCGGGCTACTTCGTTCAATGGCAGAGTCGGTTGATTCAATCCTCGGGCCGGCCGGCCGGCCCCGTAATGCTGAACGAGACTCCTATTTAGCGGGAGCTTAATTGGACGACTACCAAATTAAAAGAAACTCCGTCTCGGCCGTCCAACCGATATTCCCGTACCGTCGAACGCGGGCCCGAAAGGCCTCGGTTGTTCCACGGAATTCGCTCGCAGGGATTTCACTTCTCCTTTTTTTTCCTCGGATTAATTTCTCTCTCTTCGTCGGTGCCTTTCGGAACCTCGCCTCGTCCTCCTCGGACAAATTGGAGGGGGACTGCGAGCTGTACGTTTCATTGGGGATTTAAGTGTGCTTCCACTCTCTAATTGTTTGACTTAGGATTCGGTGGTTTCGTGTTTGTCCGTGTTGCGTCGAGTGTCCAGCACGAGGACAGCATGTTTAGAATGACTATTCAGAATCTCCGACATTCTTCCTATTAGCGGGAAGATGTATCTAAGCTTTATTTGTGCAGTTGAATCTTCTATCGAAGCTGAATTTTCATAGAATCGATCGAACTTTCGGAAAGGGAACAAAATTTCCAATACGTCAGTTCCATTTTCCAACCTTTGATTCTTCTCCACAAAAACGACCGAACATTAGCACCTGCCATTCAAAGACTCGGCTACCTGAACCATTCCCCGAACCCCAAGCCGCTCTCAACGGCCGTTTCCTTTCCGTTTCCTCGCTTTCCCCTCCGCCGCCGCCATTCCACGGCGAGTGTTTCCCATACCGAGTTTCCAGGATCGCGGCTCGTTTTTCATGGAAACCGGCGAGTCATCGTATCGCCGGTAACGGGCGTAGAGAGCGGAATGGGCCACCGTTGTCGCACCTTGCGGCGATCCGGACGACGGGGGGACGCCTATGGGCACCGGCGATTAAGTCGATTGGATAAAGACCGCGCGAGCGCGAGATGGAGAGGGAAAGAGAAGAACCGGCGATCTCGTTCGCCGCGATGGCCCCGATGGATCTATAACCGTGCGCCCGCGATCATAGGCGCGAGTATTGCTGCAAATGAGAGCCGAGGCGTTTGCCGACTCGTCGAGCAACTCTGCCCCGCCATGCCATGCCATGCCATGCCATGCCGTGGCGCGGCGGTTCTGCATTCCTTTCTAAGCCTGTCCCATCGTCTCCGTTTGTTGTCGACGCCTGGCCGGACCAGACAGTCCCCTTTTCACTTTTCTGTCCCCCCTGTTAGAAAAATCCGCGTCGTTTGTGTTCCTTTTCATTCCAATTTGTTCCTCTCGAAAGATGCTCAGCTTCGCCTCTCTGCGAAGCGTACAAATAACCGTGCTCATCCTCTCGCTTCTCGAAGGACTTCCGGAAAGAGCTTGCGCAGGGCGTACGAAAATTGTATAGATTCACTGTAATAGCTTGAGAACCTATAGAAAAATCTCGTTTCGTTTGCCTGTGATTTGTCACTTTCGTTACCGTTTCTTATCAATGTAGATTCGGCTTATATCTAGGCTTTCCAGAAATTCAACCAGAAACAGTCGATTGCTGTTTCTTCATAAAATGTGAATGAAATCACAGTACCTCTACAATTTTCGCATTTCATCGCGAAGCATTAATCGCTTAGAACGATCGATTCGAAACCGAGCAGAGTTGCAATTTCAAAGCACTGCCGCATGGAATCTTCAAGGCCCCAATGTCCAAAGCACTAGATTCCGAAGACGACACGGTAACAGCAAGAAGAATATATTGGAAGACATATACAATCGGAATACGCAGCGAAAGAGTGGAATTATCCAGCACAGAAGGGAACAATGCGCACAAGCGTGTCGCAGCTAATCGCTGGCGCCAGGAGGGAAAGAGAGAGGCGTAGAGAAAAAAGGCGGCCAGATGTCCGCAAGGTAGCGGCAACGCGGAATAGAATCGCCGGCTAGGAAACGGGCGGCGGACAAACGCGGAAAATTACGCGGCTATTAATAAGCGTACCGGCCGGGCAACATTCTAAGCGGGTAGAAACGCGCGTTGTTTCGCCCGCGCTCGCGCTGGCCCGAGCCCGCGGAGCAGAACGAAGAATTTTAACGCTCCTTCTTTCCCCGCACCTGCTGCTCAGGCATTCAGCCAGGGACACACGCAATTACGGGTGTTTTTCTCTCGCGGGGCGATTAATAACGTGCCCGCGACACGCTCTACAATTACCGGACGGGTTAATGCGGGTCCGACGATAAACGGTGGTTTTAAATAATCGGGAGAACGACGAGATCGATCGGGGCATCGATCGGTAGGGAACGCCGACCGGATGGATCGGAGATCTTCTCTCGATGCATTGATCGTTTAATAATTCGACGCTCGAGCGTTTCGTTGAATTATCGGCGAAGTTCACGGCGACGTTTTCGGAAATTTCGAGTCGGATCGTGGATCTTTGACACTTCGACTGCCGCGTCACCCGAATTCGGGTGACATTATATTTTACTGAAACGTGGACGTTAATTTATTTCGTGACGTATCAAACGAACCGAATTTTATTGGATATATGAGATACAAAAAAGATAGTGGAGCAGTTGTTAAGAAGAATCTTGATTTCTCAAAAAACCGTTTCGAGTACATGGGAGTTTTGATGAGTGAACGTGGCAGTCAAAGTGTTGAGGGAGCTTTGGTGGAATTTAGAATGATTGGAGGTTAGAGGTTAGAGGTTTGTTCTATATTTTGTTCTATTGGTTCTAGAAAACTACGTTTATTTATATATTGCGAAAATTGTTGTTTCAACGTTGGAGTACTGCAATGTGTATTGGAGTAATTACGAATCAACGTTGACTGAAACTGTTAGTGAATGTTTAAATAATTCAGTACTTGTTGAATTGATGAGCTCCGTGGATCTAGTGTTAATATTGGATTAATGCTGATATTAAATTCTATTTGATATTTTCATTGGAGAGCCCTGTCAAAGTGAACTTTGAACTATCGAATGGGGAACTATGTAACAACTTATACATATCAATATTGTTCAGTTTTGTTCTGAAATTTATTCTGATAAAGCTGCCTCGCTTCTGGATGATTAACCGTTAGCTTTCTCGCTGCATATATATTTCCTACTGAAACATTGATTAACCAGTTAACTTTGTCGAGTATGCACGTCATCGTAAAGCTTGACACGATACTAATTTTTTCAGATGAATTCTTTATTTTTGCACAGTTGTTTCGTTTTGATCTTTCATTAAAATATACCCTACGTGCATTTATCCTGTTCGACAAGTACACGCTCCATTTTTCTATTTTCCACAGTTAACTAGTTAAATTTCTGATTGCGTAAAGTGGAAATAATACACGAATCGACTGAGAACGCGAGTCGCCTCACCAGCGCGACGAGTTAATACAACAGCGGTTGCCTATGCGTTAGCCTCGGTCTTAGCGGACGAGAATCCGCGAGCCGAGGAACAGAGAATATTATATTCCGTTCTCCCCGGGGATCATTCGGCGATATCCCGTCGCAATATTCGACGGAACGGTAGCGCGGGCCTCGAGCCGATAAACCAATGCGTCAAATTGGTAGGGCGGCCGAACGGAAGTCCGCCGCAGGAAAAGAAGATTTCAGCATAATTTTATGCGCATTCCTTCGCCGCGTTTACGCCCACGAGGAGGAAGAGTCGCGTCGTTCGCGAACACGACGATGCCAGGCGAAAGCCGCGGAGTTATTTTCAACGCGGAGAAGCACGGAGTTAGATATTCACGGGAGGACGTCGCTTCCACGGATTATTCTTCGACGACCGAGTAGTTTCTTGTTAATCGTTCGGGGAATCTTCGGCATTCGTTTTCTGACAGTCATTTCTCGAGGACCGCGCCGCGTGATTTATAAATGCGCCTAAATAGAGGGCGCAGCGTCGTCTGACAAAAGATCATCTGCATTCGTTACTGTAAAATCCTTCTACCGTTCGCTACACTTTAGGAAACGCTTCGTCGTTTATCGTCTCAATCGTTTCAACCAAGGCACTTCGACGTTTTAATCAGTCTGTTGCCATATCTGAGTTAAGTTATAAACTTCAACTCTAAGATAACTAATATCCATCGTGAGATTCTCAAAGTTCCAGTTCATCTTGTCCAGAGAATTAATTAATGTCACCGCAAGATCATTGAATTCTCAGTAACTAGGATATCAAAATCCCTCGAGAATGTCCAAGATCAATCTCTGATCCTTAAGGCATTCGCGAACTCTAGGACAAGATCGTCGAATAAATCTTCAACAGTCAAAGGCTCCGACCTTCGATGCGCAGCTGCATAAACCGAAACTGCAAGCAAGCCAAGGAAGTGAGTTGGGCGCCAAAGAAGGATCTCGTTCCGATTAAAACGCGGCGAGAACGGCCGAAGATCCTTGGTCCCTTGAGCAGAACCGCGGCGGACGGACACGCGCCGCGCGCTCGCCGTAAAGAGAGGAATCGAGAATTCCGCGGACGAAGCGCGCGATCCGCGAAGGTGCTAGGGCACAGGGAACGGGGCAGCTGTCGATAAAGGATTGCTTGCGGATGCGCACGGCAGATGAGCTAATAATAGACGCGAATCCGAGCGCGCCCGGCGACCGCGAAGACGAAGACGAAGACGACGCCGCGACGGCGTGACACGCGTCGTTACGTGTTTACGATCGCGCAGCGAAGTGCGAACCTATCGCAACCTTCGACCCAGACTGCCTCAGATTTCTCGCTGGCCGCAGGAACCGCTGCCAGCGTTGCGCAATATCGTCGCCGCTAATGTCGTCTCGTTTCACGGATGTTTGCCGTAGAAAAATTTGCTCGACACCGATACGCTGGACGATGTGACGTCTGATTCGGTGCATTGTTTACTCGAGGAGTGAAATAAAATGTGAGGTATCTTCCGTTTCGTCAGAGGCGAATTAGCGTATTTTTGTGGCTCTGGAAATGATAAATAGAGAGATGCGTACATGCGTTCGAGATCCTGAGGATTAGCGATTCGTGACTGAAGAACTTGTAGCTTGAAAAACTTTAACAATAGGTTTACAGAATGCGTGAAATTGATGCATATCGGATTTTAGAAATATTATTTTGTAAATGTTTACGCCGATTACCTACTATCGAATCTCCAGTTTCCACAATCTAAATAAACGAGCGTCAATTCTTTTAGGAATAATAGAATGAAAACAATAAATGCCCGTAAACCTAGTGTTAAGGAACTATTTGACGTTCCTATCGAAACTTGGTATAAATCCATACAACCGTTGACACCTCGTTTCATCCCCTGAATCCCTTGGTTACGACAATGTTGCACGCATTCCTAAAAAAGTGTATCGAAACCCTGAAAACACTGAATTGCTAAGTCAAACCAACATAAAATAATCAGTAATCGTTGAATTAGAATCACGTCTGATCTAAACGAGCTTCGCTGCGATTATTGAACATTTTCCAAGCGCCTATAGACGCTAACAGTACAGAAAACCAGATTTTTCGAGCACCTTTAAACGCCTCAGTAATTAATGATCGAATTTCGGAAAGTCTTAGTAAGTCTTCGCCACGAACAGAAGCTACCGTCGATATTTCACGTTCCGAGCTTCATCCAGTCAAGACGTTTCTCTTACAGTTGACAGTGAAAGACCGATAAAAAGCTCAAAGCGACCGCAGGACGCCTAAAAGCAGATCACCGCAGAGTTCCGGGGCAGCCTGGTCCGGGCGAACCGGAAGCGGCAAAGGCTGCGGCGAAGGTTCCGAAGGAAATCACCTTTGGTCGACGATTCCAAACGGATCCGAGGGAAAAAGGAGACGTCTCGCGCATTAAGCGCGATTTGAAAGTAAGAAGCGCGCGACCGCCGCGCCGGCGGAAGCAAGTGGCTCGCTGTCAATGAATATGTAGGCTGGCCCTCGACCTCGTGTCTCCATACGCGTACCCCCGGCCGACTCGCGAGCGGACGAGCCAAGCGAGCTTTAACCTTCGCGGCCGTTCGACGAGCTGGCACACGGATCCATCGATAAAACCCGGCACGATTAACCTCTTATCTCGCGTGGCCATCGCGTGTGCTCGTCCAATTCTTCGCCGGGCTCTTTCCTACCCCGCCGAGGGAATTGAATTTCCTCGCCGCCGCGAGGAGGGATTCATCAATTAACACCGGCCCGAGAGCCTTACCAGCCCATTGTTCGCCGCGCAACAGACCTCTGCCAACGGGAACGCTCCGATTCGCCGTTGCACGGTTTTTAGACTTAAGGACTTTCTTTTGAAGTTTCCTTTAACACTGGAAATACCGACACTCCATGTATACCTATTCCTACCGGTCGAATGACTGGTCTTTAGCACAACTTATATTGTTTAATATAGAATGAAGATAGCCAATTTCACGGTATAATTATAGTTTCTTTTATTTAGGAGTATATAATTTACATTTTATTCGTTTTCTCATTTTTTACGAATAGGTTTGTCGATTACATTTCCCACGCACGTACTTTTTACATTTTAGACAGATTTTGTTATTGTTTGTGCGATATCTTATTTGGCATGGTTAATGTTCGTGTGAACCTGTACTTGTGTTTTGACGGGTGTTGCTTGATTTTCTTTGCCTAACTCTAGTTCCTTTTGATATTCAATGGCAAGTTCTTCTGCCAATTGAAATAAAAATTCCTCGAAGTTTCTTCTCCCGTGGATTCTTTATATAAAATCCATGCATTCATCCCGGCTAAATCTGGGATATTGAAGAATGCCTGTAAAGGCCATCGACATTTAGATTTTACGTATTATGTAGCATTCTTTATAATGTAGAAGTGTTTTCATATAATCGTCGTTCCATCGAGTGAACTATAGTAATTCGATTTGGTCGGGGTCACCGGTGAACCTCATCGCATTCAACGTGTTAACACATTGACCCTCAATTCGAAATCGGTGATGGAGAATAAAGGAAAGCTTTTTCTTTTTGTTAATTAATTGATTCTTGGGGAGTTGAGCCAAGATTTTTTGGATAAGGAAGCTATTTTGTTTTGTAATTTGATACGTTGTACTTATTTAGTAGTTAACAGTAAATATAGTAATAACATAATAGTATTCATAATATTTCCCTTGTCTTAACACTAGGTTTACGGGCATTTATTGTACAGTTTATTCTATTGTTCCCGGGTAAGTTGATATTCGTTCATTCAGATTTCAGAAATCGTAGATGTAGAAGTAGACAATCAGGATTCATATTCGTGTAATTCGATCGACGAAAACCGATTGAAACATTTACCAAATAACGTTTATGAAATTCAATCCGCGTCAAATTGACGCGTTCCGTAAACCTAGCGTTAACGCTGATTTCCCCTTTTTTCGCGAAAGCGAAGCATAATTCAGATGATAACGAAGTGAAATGCCGTTGCCGATCGCGCAAGAACACAATCTACTCGTTTCCCGACAAGTGCGCCCCGAGACATTACGAAAATTAACATTTTTATAGAGGACCGTGCATAAAGGAGAACCACGACGGACGTGTCCCCATCAGATTTCATTAAAACTTTGTGTCTGTCAAGCCCCCGATGGGTTCTGTACGTCGTAAACGTATAATGAATCGCAGTTTAGCGATCGAGTATCGCTGACGAGCGGATCGCTCGGGGATCGAGGATATTTAGATGAAATCTTGAATAAATTTCCGGTGCGAGAAGGAAGACCCGGTAACGTTATCGATGTTTCGCCCGTGGAACGGGGCACGAGAAAGCTTTCTTCCAGCTCAGTGTCCAATTTCCAGAAAGTTCGCGGAGTAATCTCTCGCAAGGCTACCGGGGGACACTGTTCATTAAATTCCCGATGGGCAGATGGAGCAGTTCGTATATAAATTGATCGTAATCGCGGGGCCTCTGGAACCTGTTGCACTTCCCTAGCATCGATTAAAGTGAACCGGGACCATTTATCATTCCCGCGGACTCGTTCCCTTGTCGGGGACTCATGTAAATTTCAGATCGTTCCGGACAAAAGCGAGGCTCGCTTCGAAATCGTCCGACTCGCCTTTCGGAAATGGTACCAGGCTACCGAACGATCGCCGGACAAATATTTATTTATCGTTTGTGTACAAGGTCGTGTAATTGGTAATATCACTTGTTCCTTATACTAACTAACGCGAGAAATTGATATTAACTAGTTAACTGTGGAACTTAGTTGGAAAAACCTATCGTTCTGCAATGAAATCGAAAAATGGAGCGTGTACTCGTCGAACAGGACGAATGCACGTAGAGTGTATTTTAATGAAAGATCAAAACGAAACAAAGAATTACATGTTTATGTGAAAAAATAAAGAATTCATGAAAGAATTAGTATCATGTCAGTTAACTGGTTAGCCCTTTGAACTCTGTAGGCTCGAATATTGCACCAGTTATAATATTAAATATTCGAATGAATCTCAAAGAAACTACCCTAAAATTATTCGATTTTCCGCACATCTAAATTTTGTACTAAGAAGGAAAATAAAAGACCGAAGAAATGTTGCATTTCTCATTTTCGCTGGGAATACTATAAAAATTAGTTGCAGTTGCTGATAGATTACAAAACAACCTGGAGTGCTAAGGGCCAATACGAGTAAAGAAATTTCGATTGACATATTTTAGTCTGTACGTTGCCGAAACAATGTATTTAACCCTTTGTACTCTGGAGACGCCTCTCAGTCGCCAATTGATTCGACATAGGAGAATTGTAAAGTTCGATGTTGAATATTAAAGTTTGTATGATGCATCGATGTGTGAAACATAGTTTTGTTCCTCGATTTATGAGATTTCTTGTTAAGTTGGTTTCAAGTCGTCTGTTGAGAATCTCTAGGATGCTTCTGGAGTACAAAGGGTTAATAATTTACTAAATCGTTTGCGTCTCTTAAATAACTGTAAAGGAAGAAATCCGAGATGAGTGGTTTTGAAACATTTGATAGATCAGAAAATAGATAATCAGTAATTATTATATACAGGCAACTGTAAGAAAGAAAGAATTAGATCCTCGTGGCAGTCGCGTTACGTTCACCGTCGAAATCTCATTTGGCCGACACATTCAAAACGGTGTACACCAATGAATCAAATGGGACGTTTGGATCCGGCGTACTTTCTAAAACCTTTAACACACAGTGGACGCACCGAGTCCACCAAACGGTTTTCTCGTTTTCATGAATGTATCCCCCGTATTATGGCACGCCGATAAATGTACGATCGTAATTAATTTAATGATTATGAATAAATGAATGAGTCGTCGAGCAAAGTGGATAATATTGATGATAGTGTAATATATATAATTTAAGGTAATAAAGCGAAATTTATTTTCGTGCTCCTTTGGAAAACGAGAGGCTTTCTCATGGAGCTAGCGTGATAGTTGCGTGGAATGTCGTGATCCGGTTAATCACTGAATAATTCAACCCCTCCTATAGCATCGAGTCAGACTCGCGATGAAAATTTTCGATCGAATGTGACGGATCTAAGTGTAATATTACTTATTTCTTTTTTGCATCAACGAAACATTGCCTTTAACCTTTAGAGTACACGTAGACGCAGATTATAAACAGTCGGTTTATCTCGATAATTCTAAAGTTGGCGATCATCTGTTCACTGGAGTTCTAATTGAAAAGCGTGTTAACCGTACTCGGTCAGCCGACGCGATCGATCGGTTCGTTTCTCGTTTCAACGGTCTCCTCGAAGATGACGGCGTTTCGCCGGAACGATGGCGGTGGCGTTCGATTCTTCGCACCTGACTCGAAGGCAGTCCGTCATGCCCAAAGTCTGCGTCCTTCGTAACGGCCTACATACGACCGTTTCGCGCGTAACAGGGCACGCCGGTAAAACTGCATAAATCAGACGGAAGACAACGAGGAGTAGGAAACGAACACGTGCCCCGCGGAACGGTGATTTACTAGCTTCGAGGGTCAAAGAAGCAAGGATCTCCGCTCGAATTCGCTGCGAAACTACGCTACGGTCGATTCCAGCGGATTCGATGCGCGATTCTCCATCGATGCTCTGGAATGAATTCGGTTACACTTCCAATTGCAACTCGAACCTATCTCGGACTATTCGTAGCACTTTTACCAGAGAGTTTTTGATAGTGAAGTTCGAAAGTGATTTGCTGGGAACAATGGATTGTAAGGTTTCCAGTATTCATCTATTTTCATTTCTTCGTAAGTAGTAGCACACCTGACCCTCGAGTTACGCGAAAATCCGTTCCACGTGGGTTCGTTTTACGCGAACGAAATATATATTTATTTCGCATAGCTTAACATTATAACACAACCCTTTGAATTTTGTAGGCTCCAATATTGCACCAGTTGAAATATGAAATATTTTAATGAATCATAGAAACTACCCTAAAATTATTAGATTTTCTATTATTAATTATTAGACTTTTATTAAAAGATCAAAGGTGTATTATAGCATTTTTCATTTTCACTAGATACCATAAAAATTAGTTACAGTTGCTGATAGATTACAAAATCATCTGCAGCGCTAAGGGTTAACACTAGAACTACCGAGCATTTAATGCGGTTAATATGCAATTAATAAAAATTGTAACAATAGATTATTTTCAGTTTCTTCAGACATTCAGTATAGTACTGAAATGGAACTATTTATTTTCAAAATCATTTCGAATATTCATTTCGAAGATATCAATAATTGCTAAACAAACAGATCGAAACCAGTCATTTTGAATAATACATTTTAGAAAACAAAAGTATATTTTATTCGCTGTTACTAAATTCAGATAAAAAAAACTACCGCGTAAATCAGGTGTATATCAGACTGTATTTTGAGTATTTGAGAATCGAAGCCTAATCGATAGTTACTAAGAAAAAGTGCAATCATTTACTCGAGATTTCAATGTATCATTTACAAAGAAAAATCTTTTCCCTACTAAGTACGAAAGACACTGCACTGTCAATACTTTCTCCACTTCGTATCGTACTCATTTCCAGCAACTTTGCACTCCCAAGTTTCCCACGAATTCTATCTAGTGATTCTCACTTGTTCGATCAGTGTCCATCAGGATCGTAAGGGGTAGCAATAAATCGAATCGAGAAGAATATTTCGAGTGGTCTGCCGATCGATCGCGACGACGTCCGTTGTCGTTCGCTCGGTGTCCCCCGCGCTCGGTACTTTCCACATGTTATCAGGCCATTAATACTCCGTAGCGCGGAGAGATAGGGTGTTTACGCGGTGTTTCGCGGCGAACCGTGACACCCCGGCCGCCGGCCGATCGGCAGAGGCAGCGATAACCTCTACGAATCGGCTCCCCGATCCTACGGAATTTCTACTCGTGCCGAAGTATTTATAAGTCTGATTCATTTCGACGCTTGTCCGCGACATTAAATCGGCGGATGTGGCCGGTTGCTATGCAGCGAACGAGATGCTCGAATCTAGACGCGTCATGTGATCGGTGGAAGTTGGGAAAGCTGGGTCGATCGGAACCTTGGGCAGTCAAGCTCTGGATAACCGATGGAGTCGTCAGGCCGGAGAACTGTCTGGTGTGCACCTAGGTTTCAGTGGATGTCAGAGTTCACGATGATAGGATTCAGTGGATCTAGTATCTGGTAATTGGAAATGGATCCTGGATTTGGGCATTGGATACTGGATATACACTTGCGAATCTAATAGTATAACTTAGGTTTCGGTAATGGTTGGTCTTATAGATAGGATCTGTTAGATCTAGATTTCACTGACAGATATGTCCCTATTTAGATAGTCGAGCTAGGTCTCAGTCTTCTATCAGTTCCTATACTAGTTGAATAGCTCCAGGTCTCAGTGGATGTTGGAGTTTACGATGATAGGATTCAGTGGATCTAGTCTCTGGTAATTGGAAATGGATTCTGGATACATACCTGCGAATCTAATAGTATAACTTAGGTTTCAGTAATAGTTGGTCTTAGATAGGATCTGTTAGATCTAGATTTCAGATATGTCCCTATTTAGATAGTCAAGCTAGTCTTTTCAGTTCCTAGTTGAATAGCTCCAGGTTTCAGGAACACGAGGATCGATTTCGATTGCTGACTTCGCAAGCTCCTTTGCCTAGGTTCAATTAAGATTACCACTGCTAATCCTTTGCTCTCGAAGGAACTAAATGTTAAAGCTAACGTCGAAGCATTAAACCCAGGACCTATAGAGCTCCTCTAACGAGATCAGATGCTTCGGTAGAATCGTAGATTTTGCCCGATTCAGCTAGCAATGAGCAGTTCGAACTTTCTCTGCCTCCGAAGTCCGTTGGTCTCCCGTAAGATCCGCTGACTACGAGTTTATTCGCTCGGTGTGGCAGCGATCCAAAGGCGCGACAGCGATTGAGAAGTCGGTCGTGCTGGAACGAGCTGTAGAAGACCGTAGAAACATTCGTGGGGCTACCTACACGAGCAGGCCCCGAGGGACCGACCGGTCTGGCCATATTAGTCCACGGAGGCCACGAGGAGGTTGACGTCACCAAGGGTCGCGTTCTCCTGCAGCGTCGACGCAACGTGTCCTAGACGTTCCCTCGCCTATCGAACGCCCGGCGACTCCATGTGTCACCTGGACTGACAAACAATTCCCGTGAAATACGTCCCGTTTCCATGTGTACCCGCATTCGACGGATCTCCTCGCGCTCGGGCGTCAGCTTTCTTTTAGACGACACTTTCCTTTATTTTCAGCGACATCGAGATTCTCTGTTTCTTATTCTTATTCCGTTTGATAGTTCAGACTTTATAAAGTCTTCTTAACGCTAAACCTTACCATTCTTGATTTCTTCTTTTTGTAATTATTAAAAAGATAGATGTTCCTCTGAGGAATTATTAAATGGATTTAGCAATACGCCAACTGAATTATAAATGAATTGAAGTCTCGATGGATGCACTCTCGAAGTTGCTATAGAGGAATTTCGAGAAGTCAATTTAACTGCTCGGTTTAATGTTAGACTTAGACTAGTTTAACACTAGAACTACCAGACTGGTGAAACTAACCGATTTCAAGATTCTTACTTCATCGTTATTCTGATCAAGGTACTGTCGCGAGGAATTTCAAAAGAAATTGCATTTGTGCGAGTGCAGCAATAGGAAGCTCTTTGAATCTTAGGAAATCTGCTTTCCTAATTTTGATAACAAATTATATATAGCTCTATATAGTGTTAAGTCCTTAAAAGCCAGGTTTGCGGATATTTATTGTACAGTTTACTCTATTGATCCTAGAAGAATCGATGTTCGATTAGATGTTGGAAATTGGAGGTTTAAAAGTGACGATTCTAAAGCCAATGTTAAACGTTACGTTTTCATTGGAAATGAAAGACATGCAGCTAAGAATCAGGATAATTTGGTCTTCTAGCCGCTAGTCAAGAGAATACTGATATAACAGTGTCACAGGCTGAAAGGCAATCGATCGGTAATACCGAAGGAGACATTCTTTAAATAGCAAGAGCTCAGGACAATGATTTACATAAAATGCGAACTAAAAAAGACTGGTGTCAATCAGTGTGCCCGCGTTAATCGAAATGCAGAGCGAACGGTATTCCGAGGGAATGAACCTGGCCGTGAGGAATTTCTCGCCGGCTTCCGGCTGCTTGCAACCAAGTTACGGGGACGTGACCGGCCGATTAAATCTGCTCGGTGCGTGGTCGGCCGCGAAGATTGCCACCTGTCCCTCAGCTAGGCGAGATCGTTGCAACAAAAGACTCGAAAGCCCTCGGACCGCCTTGCAACCGCGAACCGAATAACAATCAACTGTTTGCACTTCGAAAGGCGCCTGTCAGTCGCCGCTTGGTCCAATACGGCGAATTCGTAAAGTTTTATGTGTAATTTTCGATCTTCCATAATGTAACCCTTTGAACTCGACATTGAACCTTTTTTCGGCGTCGCAGAGACGATATTCGTAAAGTTGTATATGAAATTTTTGATTTTCCGTAATGTAACCCTTTGAACTCGAAAGTTTTTCACTAGAAATATTGAACCTTCCTTCGACAACGCATAGACGACATTAAATTCAGAAAGAAAGCCATTACATTCGAATATTTCTCGCATCGATGTATTATAGAAATATTTCTATTGTACATAAGACTTTACGATTATATCAAACGCTTGATATTTCGAAGTTTCAGTGGTTGTTCGATAAATAATTGTATTCCATCGAATGATAATTCGGAAACACGCACGGTTCAAAGGTTGACGCACGAAGTACCGGAATAAAGCAGATTTCTCCGTGAATCTACGCGAGTGTCGCTGATTTTCCTTCGGAGAACGCTGAAGATTTCTATTAAGAATACTTTACCATACAAAGGGTTCAACGAGGAACGTTCAGAAGGTACAAGTGCTCAGCGAGAAGTAGGCGGCGAGGAGAACCTCTCGACCTTTGGGAAAGGTGTCGCGCATTGAAACGCAGTCGTCGTCTAATTTCCATCGCGCCTGTCGCGTTACGCTGCAAAAACTCGCGCTCGCCAGTCACCATTATTATATTCAAACGAACGTTTGAATATGTTACGCTTAAATAATTCAAGCGGTGGCCGGGCATTTCCATTTCCTTTGTCCGCGAGTTTCCTATTTACATGTTCCCAGCGATGGCTCGCGGTGACCGACTTCGCTCGCGTCGCGGAAAACCGTGGAATTCAGTTTCCGAATGTTACGCGAACGTTCCGGAAAATAGAAAAATGATCGAACACCAATTCGTCCGTCTATCTACTCTTCATTCGACGAAAGTGTACGCCGGTGGAAATGGAATGTCGTTCGATCGCGGTTTCGCGAAATTCGCTCGTGAAAACGTGCGGTTGTGCGTGCTCGGTTCGGTTGTTACACGTGTTTCGGCGTTCATTGTGAAATTCCAGCTTGTACCGGGACAAGTAGAAAGTCGGCTTGAAGGAATCTGAATAATAAGGAAGTGACTTTTCGAGAATCGCCGGAGTATTCTCGGCGGGAATCGATGAAAGCCCGTAATTTCCCTGGCGGACGGTGCGAACGTCGCCGAAAACCGAGGCAGGGATCGAGGGACGGCGGATTTTAATGAGGATTTTTCGAGAGACGTCCTCGCGTCGTATCGGTACGGCGCGGAGGGAGAAAGAGGGAAGCGAAACGACGGCGCGGATCGCCGCGGAGGAACGATATCATTAATATTAATGCGACGAGCGTACGATCGAATTATGTATACGAGTTATACGGGCTTGTTTACTCTACGGCGTGTCTAACGAATCGATTCGTTAGGTCTTTGGAAGCGTTCCCCGTGAAAGGCTGGTTAAACACTCCGCCGGGTAAACGAGGATCCTCGATTCTACGGGATATTAGTCACTCGGGAAGGGTTCCCGTTGCGAGGCAGCCTCTGTTTCTGAAGCAGTTAAACAGAGGTTCCAGTGAATGATGACCCCCTGGCCGGGCTACTCGAACCAATCATCGTGTTATTGTGTCAGGACGTATAGTCATGGAAATGTCGGAGTTGTTCCTGCTTCGTAGCCGCCGCTTCTTCGATCCGTCGAAGTTTCGAAACGCAAATAATGCGCAGTGCAGTTCGACGTTGAATCGAACGCGTCGAAGAACTTCGCGTGCTTACGGATGTGTCTTTACACAGTTGTTAGTCGAGTAGAATATGCTTCGTAGTTGGAAAGTTTGCGCAGTCTTTTAAGATTCATCGGGTGATAGGTCGCTGATGGTTGGGAGCTTAGAGTCTTCGAGTACTAGGATTTATCAATTATCCTCGAATCTTCGGGTATCTGTTGGACTCTTGGAACGAAGATTCTTGGATCCTTAACGCTTGATATTTCAAGGAATACCAATAATCTAAAATCTAAAGATACTTTACTGATCCCTAGGATCCTTGGTTTCCTCTTGGCTCCTCTTCTAATTTCCACAATCTCGAGGATTCTACGTGATCACTTTGTCTCCTAGCAGATCTTCAACGCTAGGTTTACAATAGTTTATTATTCAGTTTATTCTATCGTCTAGAACAATTCGTTCATCTAAATCTTGGAAGTTAGAGGTTTGACAATGGATAATTAGGAGGTCCTTTGAGATATACAGAACCTTCAGCAGATCAAGCTAAATTATCAATTAATAGAAAACAACATCAATTAATAGAAAACATCAATTAATAGAAAAAATGAAACTACGCGTTCTCTTGCTGTTCGACTAATTAACCCTTTGCAGTCGCCATTCGGTTTTACCCATGGAAATGATAAAAACTTCAATATTAAATTTTTCTATAATGCATCAACAGATGGAACATCGAAATAAAATAGTTACTTAATTCATACGAGGTATTTCTTTACGTTAGTTGTGAAACATATCATTGACGTTTCATCAGAAAATAATGAATATTTGTTGGGATATTCTCGAGTGCAAAGGGTTAAATCGTTTGCCCGCGACTCAGTCTTCCAAACGCGAAAACGTCATCTCGCCAGAATGTCGACATTCGTCAAAGGGTTAAAAGTGCCGGGCAACTTGAGAACGCGAAGCCGCAAGCTGCTCTCCTAGCAAACCGGTGAAACCGAAGTCACCGGCGCACGAAGATCAATCATCATTTCCCCTCGCATTGGTCTGGTAACTAAGCTGAAAAGCGGCAGCGAGCCGAGGCAATCGTAACTTCACGCGTCGCCAATATTAATTTCTTAGAAACGTTCATATCTCATGTCAATGAAAGTGGATTGAGGGGAAGGAAGAGAAAACAAAACAAAAAAAAAAAGAGAAGAAAAGAAAGGGGAACGAAAACGAAGGCATGCGCCGGGTTCTCTCGCTACCGGTCTGGCGAGTGGTCGACGGAGTCGCTGCTGCTGCAAAAGGAGAGGCTCGAGGCTTCTGGAACAACACGTCGCGACGCGTGTATCGCTGCGGCGAGATCTCCCCGCGAGGAGAGGAGCCGATAACACGACTCCGCGATCATCAATTCGGTAGAATATTCATGGACGTCGCCGTCGGCCGACGCGCGATCGGCCGTGCGTGAAGCTCGGACTAATTGATCTCGATATTTCGCGAAACCTGGAAGCGGAGTACTTCGTTAACCCTCGACAACCCAGTCACATTTGTAACTGTGACCGTGTAGTAGGAAATAGTCGATGGTTTCCAGTCATTTTGTAGCAACAGTCTAACCCTCTGCGGTTCGAAGTGCTCTTGGTTTCTTTGAGGTTCACGTCGACGTTAGTTCGTTCGATTATAGCTTGATATGACGGTATATTTATTTATTCGAGAATATTTGGAAATGTTACCTTTAAATGGTACAATTGTAATACTACAAATAAATATAAAAAATTGTTAGAACAGGTAGAGGGTGCAATAAAATAGAATGTCGAGTCTGACTCGACGTAGGACTGATAAGGGTTAATTAACCCTTTTAGTGCCGGGCGAAGATAACCGGACAATTTACTAAGGTTCGGGAAAAGCTCATAGAAACCAAACTAAAAATGATATTTATCTAATTAGTCGAACAGTAAAAGATCAGCACGTTTTCTTTCTTTCTATCAATTAATCAATTGATGTATAATTTAGCTTCATATGTTGAAGCTAAATGTTTTATAAATTTATTTTGAGATAGAGTTCTCTCGCGTTGCGAATAATAAGACGCTAATGAATGTGCAACGATATGTCGTCGCTGGTACTAAAAAGGTTAAAATCAAATGGAACTTTCTTGAGACATTTTGGTAAAATCATTCGATAGATGTATTGGATAAAATGATACAGATCGAGAAACAGTTTGAAAATGTGTCTACCGAGTGTGCCGTTACCTAGTTGTTTAGGGTTAACGAGATTGCGAGACTTTAACGAAAGGTTCGTGCAGGATTCCCTCCATTTTTTGGCAATGGGGGTTGGTCCGAATGGGGATGCTGCGCAGGGAAGATCCGGCAGATCCGCACGGTGGGAGCAGCGCTCTGATTGGAGCAGCATCCCTTGCACGAGGGTCTGTACCATTTTGCGCCAGGAGAAAATGGCTTGTCCTCCATGTTTCGCAACATGGCGTGACGCTGCGTGTTTACGGCGTTTGTTAATATATCAACAAGTCATTTTTCGTTGATCTCCAAGCGTATAGACATCATTCTCATGTATGAGAAGAGCTGTCTCCTAAAACTGATACACTTGACGTATAACGTTGCAACTACTCTAACTTTAGAATCAGGATCCTTCAAAAATCAACAAATCAATACTAAATCATTCACTAAATCTAATCCTCCATTCTCAACTACAATCTCCCACAAAGAATATCCCAATATTTCCATCAACCCACGAAAACTCCCAAGACAGCCCAAAGTTCCAAATAAAACGTCCGAATTCGACCACTCAACGCGAAATTAGATTCCGCAAAACGCCACTCCCAGAAGGTTGTCCGAAGTTCAAGAACCTCTGAAAGGGGTTAACCTCTCGCGCCATTCAGCCGTGCAAAATCCAGGCCACAATCATAGCAGCCGATATCTCACCGGTGATACTAACCCGAGTCGCCTAAGAAAAACATACATATTCATGAAAATAAATACATAGTCTTCCAAAGACTCCACGTACAGCCGACAACTGAAAACAGACATTCGACAACCTACATAACTGTCCCGCTAACGAAGTTCATATTCACTGACCGTTTTACAAATTAATTCTCAGACAGAGTTCTCCAAATTGTCCTCGATATTCGCGTTCGGTCCGAAATTCTGATCCCGAGCGAGACTCGTCAAAGTAGTACAAGGGGTTAATCGCGAGGGCAGGAATTGATCGTCCAAGGGAGCCTGTGCAGGGCGCGCAGGGGGTTCGTGTGTACGCCGACGAGGGGAGGGGGGAGGTAGGTTAGACGCAGAAGAGAGAGATCCAGCGACGACTGCGCAGGATTTCTCTCCCGATGCGGTGTCGTTGGCGTGTCGGCCAACCCCCGGCCGGGGCCGAGAGGGTGGAGAGGGTGCGGCCTGGCCTACCCTCCCGTAATCAATACCGGTGCCGGCCGGCTCGTTCCTCCGTTCTTTCGCCAGCCACGCGAAATCCTGCAGACCACGAATTTTTCTTCTTGTCGTCACCCCCTCGCCGACGCCGACTCCGACGCCGACGCCGACGCCGCCGCCGCCGCCGCCGCCGCCTTCCGTGGCCACCCTTATCGGCTTTTGTCGTCGCGACGCTGCCGTGACGACCTCGCCGCCCCCTCCGACCCTCCGCGGCCGCCGTAAATTTCGAATCGCCTAAGCCCGGCGACTCGTTTCGTTAACCCTGTTATTCGACGACGGGGTCGTTGCCGAAAAGAATAAAAAAAGAGGGGTGTACGCACGAAGACTGTCGGCGGGCTAAGCCCAGTCCAGACTGAAGGACTTTGTATTTAGACGGCGCGTTGTCTGTTGACAGTTTTCTGTAACCTTCGGCGGGGGTCTGGCCCGTGGATTTCGAATTGGAACGTTTGGCGGCGCGATTATGTAAACAGAGCTAGGATAGAGGTGACGTTCTTGGACTTTTTTCTCGCGCGCGTGTATTTCTCGATCTCGCGACTTCAGGTTCGCCGACGTGTGCGGGAGACCTCTTGTTCTGTTATTCGCTCGATCGTCCGGTTAGAGAGATTGAAGAAACATCGCTGGTAATCGTTATTTATCGTTCGGAACGTCTCCCGCGGCTTATGAGAATTTCATTCGGGAAGCTTGCCACTCACTCGGACGGTGGTGCCTTTCAATCAGCGCCGGCCGTTTTACACGTCCGAATCCTCTCCCTTTCTCTCTAGTTTCTATTGATTCTGCGAAAGAGGTGAGAGGTGAAACCACGCTCGGTGATACGCGTGTAATTGCAATGGATTGCTGAGGCGGCGGCCGCGATTATTCGATTAATTAATATTTCTGGTGTTTAGAAAGCACTTAAGGGCTACCCGTGCGCGCGCTGGTTCGCGTCTGTATCGATAGCAATTCAAGGGTATTGTTAAGGCGTTCTCGGCGGCAGCGGCGACCGTTTAATCGCGCGAATGATTTCTCACGGGATGATCGTAATTACGCGCGTTGCATTCCTCGGCCGCGGTTGTGCCGAGGGGCGGACGCCGCGTAAACGTAGATGCGTGAGAGTTGCGTACCACACGCGAAACTCGGCCGCTCGTGTTGCTTAAATCATTAATTAGTGCCGCACGCGCTGCGTTGCACCTCGCCGCGTCCGTTCGAGGCTAGAGTTTTCGCATGGGCGCCGTACGAACGCGCTCGCGGCGATTAATCGCTGAACAATCGCGCGATGATACGTTCGCAGTGGTTCCGCCTTTGCGCCGATGATCCTCGGCGATCGGTTCCTTTGTTCCTTCGCTCGCGAAACATTCTCAAAATCGACGAGACGTCGAGCTTCCGAGGATTCACGGAAACTCGCAAGATGTCCGCTCTCGAAAATCCAGTTTCCTTAAAAGTAATCGAACGCCGCACGCGCGACTGGGGATAATTACGTTGTAAGTTATCGCGTATTGTATTTCCGTCTTTACTTTGTCCGCTCGTCAGGAATAGGAGCAGCGTTTAATTGTATAATAAACAACCCGGCGAATGAAATATGCCGGCGTTTCGCGTTGCCAAATAAACGTCGCGAAATCCGCGTCGAGTCGTTCTCACGCGAGCGGAAAAAATATGTCGCGACGTCAGCGACGAGGCTCCGGGTATTTTCGATGCGTCGTCCCTCGGGGGACATTTCTGTCTCCAAATTTTCGAAACGTTTTACGCCGTTACGCTCTACGAAGACGTTATCGTGCGGATTCTTCTGTCTTAGAGAATTAACGCTCGATCGTTTATCTCGGAAAATCGCTTCTGAACGCCGATTAATCGCGTTCATATTCCGAGGGTTGATCCGACGATGTTTGCTTTTCCCTTTTTTTTCTCGCCGCGCATTAAGCGAGCCGTCGGTCTCTCTTTCTATCGGCGACGGTTACAATCGTCGATTTGCATTAACGACGCTCTCAAGGCGATCTTGAGTGGACATTCGAATGCGTTTCGCGGCTCGGCTACGTGCGACTCTTCGCGACGCATCTTCGCGTTGTTTCGACGCGGCGGAGGCGCGTCCGACGCTCGCTCGTCACGTATGACTCGATTTAAATTAATATATTCCATCCTTCGTTACCGATTCCCTTTTCTCCGCGCTTCCCGGCCTTCTCCGCCGATTTGCATTTAATGGAACGCTCGTCGGGACGTCGTCACGCGTCCGTTTCGAAATAGAACGAGGGAAACGCGACGCGCGAAATTCAGTTGCGCGCCGCCGTTATTATTACGCGGTTGTTCGCGTATTATTGTTGACTTATATTTGGAATTTTAAAAATACTCGTTTAAATTTAAAGTAAATAAATGCCCGGCCGAGGGTCGCGCCATCTTTCAGCGTTCTCTGGAAACTAGACGTTGAATTCGCATTATTGTTTTTATGTAAAATGAAAATATTTGAAAAATTTCAGGCTCATCGTGTTTGTCGGGTTTTCGGAAGATTCCTTGGATGATGATCTTTGGAAATCGATAAAGTAAAAATGAGGGATAATGCAGGAATGCTTCGTTTGTTATTGTATGGCGATAAAGGAGGTCACGATTTCTGGTACCGGAAGTCGGTAAGGAGGTTAGAGTCATTGCTGAGGGAAAATCGATAGATGGCGGGGAGGTTTGAACGAGTGTCACGGCTCTGTTCGACAGAGTTTTTATTTCTGCGATCGAGCCGAGAAGGATTGAAATGTCAGGGTTTCGACGACGGTTTTCGTGTTTGTGTAATGTCAGTCACAAGTGACGCTTTTGCGCTTCTCGCGGCGCACTCTTCACGCGAAACGATGCCAAGGGGATAAATTATGCCACGAAAGGAGAACACGTAAGTGTCCAAACAGATTGTTGTCTAACCTCGTTCTACCATTAGAAACACTTTTCCCTGTTACCTCGCGTCCGACGATATCGGGACGGGAGAGAATGTTCAGTCGTTCCCTTAAATCGTAACGGGGTGCACGTTAACGTTGCTGTCTTCTCAGCAAAGCGAAAACATGGGAGCGAGACAGAAGAAAACGTATGAACGCTTACTTCAAAACTCTGGCAGACCTTCTGCCGCCGCACCAGGAGGGTCGGAAACGCAACAAGGTCGACATCCTGATCCATGCATCAAAGTACATCAAAGACCTCCATAGTCGTACGGAGGAATTGTTTTCTGCCCATGCATCGGAAGCGCACAGTAATAAGATCCATCAGATTTGATGACAACACCGTGAAACGTCTGCGACCCGTTGTTTAATTTCTTGTTGTTACTTCTGCGCAGAGGAAGAATTGGCTCGTCTGAAAAAACTTGTAACCCAGCTGTTCTCTCGTACACAGTTATTGTCGACACTGTTGCGAGAGGCTGGGATCACTGTACCTGCAGAACCAGCCCTTGAAAAGATATCCCCGTTGAAATGGTCGAATAAAATTAATGTAGAGGACGCAGAGAAGTACTTCAATAAGTTAGAAGAAAGTAAGATGAAACGCTAAGGGATTAATGTTAAAGAGTTTTCTAGCTACTTAAAGAATGGTTGGTTTCAGTAAAAAGTTCTGAGAGCAAGAGGGAAAAGTCTGCAGAACTTAAAGTGCCTTCTAAGAGAAAATCTGTGAATCCTTCTCAGTCATCTGCTAAAAAATTGGTGGAGAATAGTGATATTTCGAAGAATGTGGATAGTTTGATTGAAAATCAGGAGAATCAAGTGAATTGTGCAAACAGTAAGGATGATAATTTGGATTCAATAGGAAATGTATCGGAAACTGTATCAAAAGAATCTGAATGTTGCCAAACAAATACAAGTAAATATTTGTTTTTAATGGGTACTTCAATTCACGTATGTAATAAAGATTATAATTTATAGTTATTTTTTATTAGATTCTGATGCATCAGAGAATGTTCCAGTAAGTGATAAAACGAATAATGGTAAGTACCAGTGAACTTTGAGTAATATTAAATAAAATTCTGCAGTAAGTTCTATAATTGATGTGTGGCTTTCAGCATTGCAGAAGGTAGAATCCCAGAAAAAGGTAAAAAGAAAAACAAAGAAAAAGGATGGAAAAAAATCTGTAGCACCTTGTATAAATAATTCTGTAACTAATTTGACTCCAAATACTCTTATACTGTCTGGTGGTAAATTGATGCCTTTAGTAACACCTATGACATCAAATATCATTGTGAATACTCAACAGCAACCAGCGAATCCCATAATCCTTAGCAATACGCAACAAAATCAGATGTTTGTTATGCAACCTTTGACCAATCGTGTACAGAACTCTGTTGTCTCTATTTGTAATCAGGCGTTAATTAACACTGTACAAAAGGTGACCTTGAATACCGTCCCAAGTATTCGCACAAATGTAGTAGTAGACTCGCAGAATTGGGCTTCGAATGTGAAGAATATAATTAACGCGACGAAAATCGGCGGTCACAAAGGTATCCTGCCTAAAGGCAAAGAAGTGACAAAAACAACGATGACGTATAAAGTTCCTATTCCAGCGATTCATAAAGAAAAGGTGGACAAACCGAAAGAAAGTAAGAAAGAGGAAGTTAAACCTAAAGGGAATAAAAATCACGCGAAGGGCTCAAAGAATCCACAGGTTTCAGAAGCAGTGGAGGAGAAGAGTGAAAAAGAGAAACTCGGAAGAACTACAGAAATCTCAAGTTCTCCTCAAAAATGTTCTCTAAAGCGCCCTTTAAATGTAGAAATCGGTACCAGTGATGAACCGGTTGATAAAAAACAAAAGATCAATGAAAACAATGAAAACCCTGCTACAACGTTGTCAGCATCTGTAACGAAGGCAGACTTTGCTGTGACTTGTAAATCAATTGAAAGTCTGAAGCATGTGATAGAAAAAATAGGCGAAAATGCGAATGAAAATCAAGATAACAGTCATATTCTGCTTGAATCGAATGAAAAAGAATCTTCTACAGAGGCCAATGCAGAATGTCCAGTTTCATTATATTCCCCCAACAAGGATATCTCTGAAACATCAAAGACCATAAGCGATATAGAATGTGAAACGAAGAAGCTCCAAGACGTATCGGTATCAGATTCGGTGTCGCCTGTAACTTTTTCGGAAGAGCATTTGAAACCGACTAATGAAGTTGTTTCTGCATCCTCCGATACCGAATTCAGTATTCCAGTAGACAACGCATTAGAAAAATCAGAGAATAATATGGATGGTTCGAGTTCTAAATCTTCTCTGACAGAAGTAGAAGAGGCTGTTCAAGAATCTGTAGATTCCAAGAAGGTGAAAGAGGTGTGCAACTTAGGCACAGAATTCGACAATTTGTTGCAAGTTACACCGAAAGATCCAGATGCCATTGAAGGGACACCGAACTTGGAGAATAATAAAATTATTTTAAATCTTGATACAAATATCACGACAACCTTGAAACCGGAAACGAATGTAACGGTTCAAACTTCTGATACTACCACAGAATCGTCATCGTTACTTCCAGTTAACATAGCCGAAGACGAGTCCAAGCTGGCCAAAGCATCTAAGGATGATGGACCAAAACCGTCGCTGCCCTACAATACAGAAAATTCTTTTGTGCCTATTGGCAATAGAGCTGATGGTCTCCACTCTGATTTATCCAATGACATATTCGCTTCCCTTCAAGTACCTTCCAGCTCGCACAATTCTGAATCCATATCACCTACTGCTGCATTTTTAATGGCTTTCCCGCTGGTATCCTCTTTGAACGGTAAAACTGAAGTCCTTGAAGAGGAGATGAAAGAGGATTTCAAGTATCATAGTCAAACTCCGCCCATGTTATTGCAAATTGGAACTATGGAACCCAATAGCTTCAAAATCAAGACATCATCGCCGTCTCATTCAATCGCAGAAAAACGTTTAAAGGTGACTTGCGAAGAGAAGAAAACTATAAATCCACCGGTCAGTGAATCTGTAACTACAGAGATGATTGCTACTGTGGAGTGCAGTACTTCTACAAAAGCTTTGCCCAAGGTTGTGAATAACGAACCCCTTAGGGAACCTTATAAAATTGTGCAAACTGTGTTACCAACTTTGGAGAAGACTGCTCCCCCTAACTCATTTCCACAAACAACCTTATACTCTATTGCGAGCGCATCGACCAGTAATTCCATCAATACCAATACTCAATCGGGAGGAAACTGTCAAAATCAGCTCACAAGAAACTTGCAGAACACTATTGCTACTAGTGAAAATATTATTGATTCTCAAATTGGTACTGTGTCCACCTCAAATAAAACAGATCAAACTAGTTGCCCAGTTCAGGTATCCACTTGTGACACTAGTGTTCGTTACTCGGCTTCTCAAGATTTCCTGTCAAGTTATTCAACTGTTGTCGATAACACTCTGACGAATCTACAACAGAATTCAACTGTTTGTAGCAACGGAACTATTTCAACTATTTCAGAAGTGAATCCTGCAGGACTTGATCAGAGTGCGTCTCAAGCATCTTTGGTTTCACACCTAGTCAATACAACAACCACTACGAATGCTTCTTCTTTGCCTTTACAAACTATGCAGGTGGATTACACATCTCAAATGAAAGACAAGGATTCCCACAATTCCCGCATTTCTTATGGAGTTGATGGAAAAGATAATTTAGTTAATTCCAGCATTGCGCCTAATGCAAGACTCAATTATACTGGTCACATTGACAGAGTTCTTCCTACTTCATCTCAGAACATACAACAAGATTATTCTATACAATCCAAGGATGCATCTCTACCTATTCTATCTGCGCAAGGTATTCAAAGTGTGTATGATTCGCAGTCTAAAAACAATCATGTTCTAACCACACCACCGAATATTCATAATGAGTATTCTGTGGATCAGAATAAAAATCTCTCACGAAAGGATACCATATCTTATCCCACGGGAACTGGCAATGCTTCAACTAGAACTCAAACTTATTCTTCTAAGGACCCCATACCCAATTCATCTGAAAACCATTTTCAACATAACTATCCAAAGATGAAAGATTCCGAATCGTCGGTAAATAACATTGTAGATCAAGATGCAAAGTTGAATGATATTCTGAGATCGAAGCCGCAAGAGACACAAGATCACAGACGGGAGGCGAGTTACAACTCATCGAAGAAAATTGATGTTGATCCTTTCGCTCAAACATTCTCTTATGGTGTAAAGGAATCCATAAGCGCACAAACTGAACAAAACGTTATGAGTCAGAACACGGAGAACCTGTTCCAAGGGAAACGGGAAGACACTCAAAATTACACTTCTTATTCCAACAAGGACATAAAGAAGATCAACACCAGTTCCTCGAATCCTGTAAGTTCTAAACCTTTAATTCAAAACGTCCCTGTTTCACGTTACTCGCAGCAACCGACTTCCTTCGTTGCCACGTCCAATTTTGAGCAAAGTACCGTTACGGATAATCATGCTAAATCAACTACCACCGTTGCCCAGAACTCTTCGAATTTCAGTATTTTATCTTGGACTACTTTATCGCCTGTTGGCGGTACTGGTAACAATAATTTGGTGCAGTTTGAGCAAGGACAAAGTCAGACGGAAACCACGGAGCAAAAAGCCATCTGTGAAAGTTATAATTATGTTCCTTTACACAAGGAAAATTCAAACTTCTCCGCAGTGTTGACGAATGATGTTTACTCGGGCAATTCAACTGTGGCTAACATAGATAAGTCGAGAATGAAGTCCGGAATGGAACCACAGAAGCCCTTCGTTGACCCTTCCAAGGCAAGAAATATTCAGACGAATGTCCCGCCGTCTGGTAAACAAAGTCGGATGCAAAGTCAAAGTCAAACTTCATCCAGTAACAATGATTACACTAAGTACAACACTGAAAATAAAAATAAGTCCAAGTACGGAATAGAATCAGAGTATATTCAGAATGAGTATCCAGGTATGGAACAGCAGTCACAACAGCAACACGGACCGAAGAATCATCAGTCTATGCCACAGAAGCAGGACAAGGCTATATATCCAATGTCCAATTATGATTCACAGGTCAACTTTGATTTGCCAGAAGTTAGCACGCAGATGAAGTACTCTGTAGATTATACCAGTTCAAATTTCAAATATCCGGATAAATCCCAGCAACATAATCAGATTAAATATCCACCACTAGTTCAAGGACAAATTCCCTCTCTTCAGCATGAAAGTGTTTCATATGCCAATGACGGCAAGCATGGACAACAACAGAGTGCCACAAAGTCCAAGTCGAATCAACAACAGCATGCTATCAGAGCTCCTGTAAACTGGATGATGACACCTGAAATCAAGCATAACACGAATATTGCCGACATAATTTTACCACCTATTGGAAAGGAACTTGACTTTTGTCAGAATAATCTGTTTGCTCAGACTCCGTCGTACAACCAAGGAACACCTAATCAGTTTTATAACAACTATGACGTAACAGCCCACAGTTTCCCCAATTTACCCGTTCTGCAAAGTGAACCAAAGAGAACTTCAGACGTATTTTATTCTGAAGAGCAACCGTTCCCATGGTCTCCTACAAAGACCAGTGTTCATGTCGAACAATCTCAACCAGTTAAAGGTATAGAGCAGCACATTGTACCTTCCAGTCTTCCAACTTTAGTCGGAGATTTGGACCTAGGTACTAATATACCTGAGAAACAGAATTTCCTGTTCAGTCAGGTACCGTCTAGAGTTCCATCTGACCAGAATAAAGACCCCATCAAAGATAAAGAAGGTGCCGTAGCTGCACGTGATTTCCATACAGTGTTAAATACTCAAACGGTACAACATCCAGGAGCTGGTTCATCGTTCCTTTCTGTGAGTCAATTGGTGGAGCACGAGAAGGCTGAAAAATCTCATCAGCAGCATCACCAGCAGCACCATCATCACCATCACCATCACCATCATTCCCATCAACATCAACAGCAGCAGCAGCAGCAACAACAGCAACAACAACAGCAGCAGCAGCAGCAACAGCAGCAACAACAGCAAGCCAGAAAACATCAAAGAAAAAGTAACACTAGTCCTAGGGGAAATAGTAAGCGGCAAATAGACCTTCGTAAACAGACATCGGGTAACGATCAGTTGCATCAGAGGCACGAAGACCAAAAGTCATCGGGTCACACCTTCTCAGAACAAGGGTATCAGCAACAACAGCAGCAGCAGAAATATCAGCAGAATAATGTTCACTGGAGAAGCAGGAACTGTAAGAGCAATTACACTGCAGAGGCATTGATTGGAACTAATAGTAGTGTCCATGATACAATCCAGGATAAACATGCTTCTATAAAGTTTACTACCAACTACCCTCAGAATAAATTTCAAACTAGTCTACCAACTGCGGATACCGTCATGCCCATCAATTATTTTTCTAATACCGATGATGGAAGTGGGTACGGGCAAATGGTTAATCAGAATTTCAATTCGTATACATACTCTTCCAATACAAACATTTATCCTACTTCAAACTTTATAACTAGTATATCAAATACTCCCACCAGTTACATGATGCCATTACACGATAACACCGATTACATGGAAACAAACGCGTTTCTTCTACCAAACGTGGCAACTTCCTCCAGTGCCACTTCATCGTCCACTTCTACAGTAACAACCTCGACCACTAATGTAAATACAAACACAAAGAACCACCAGCACTACGCGAAACATCAGAACTGTGACAAAAGGACATACTCTACAAATGCAAAGAAAGGGAAAAGAAAAGGTCTAGACGGGACAATGCAGAATTTAGAGTTCCCGCTTTCCGGCATTAATTCACCCTTGGAGGATTATCATCATTCGGCTACCTTCTTGCCACCACCACCACCGCCGCATGCTAGCCCCCTGTATCAAAACCATCCACAAGCAAATGTATACACAAAAGCTGTAAATAGTTTACCACCGCCACCAGCAGTTGCTGGTCCTCAAGGTGTACCGACTGTAGCCACACCCGGATTTTCAATGAATCCAAACATGCCAAGAGGAGGAATCGTTTCAAGCAACCCAATGGCTATGACCCATCATCCCTCGGGCACCAGTCTTACCAATTTTAACTTGAGTACCATATTTCCTGAGATGAATGACAAAGTATGTGGATCTACAGATTACACCAATCCCTTATACTTACATTGATATACTAATTTTTTCAATTGTTTATCAGATTACAGGATACAAACCGCCGAACGGTATACCAACTGGTTTGACACAACCACCAAATCAGACCACAGCTTACACACAGAGAACCAATTATCCGACGAACCCACTCTGTCACTTGCCTCAGGTTTGTTGCGTGAAAAACTGAACATTCCATGAATTTACATTAAATGTAAATATCGTCTTCAGGTATCTGAAGGAAGCCAATTTGGTAACAGCGTTCCTCCTCCTCCTCCTCCACCTCCTCCTGGAGTAATACATTATAAGAATGTATGATAAAGTAAGTATGAATGGGGAATGAGTCATTGACCATTGTATATATGTACATAATTATGTAATTGATTAAATTAAATTAAATTCAAAACGAATTGAGTTAATAACAATGACAATATAATTTTAGAAGATCTTATTGCGTGCTTGGTTACAATTTAAATGTTGTTTACAAAAGGAGCGTTTCCTTGAATTTTATAAACAAAAAGAGTCATGTTCAAACAGCAAATATATTATTTATCGTCACTATAGATCTGTGAAATTGGTCCTAATCATATAATTGTATAGTAAAAAAATATCACAGCTTATAATTGTATTATTAACCTCCTATAAATTGAGTTATCTCATAGCTTTGGTAGGCGGTTTTAATGGAATCTTGCCGAAAGTAAACTTCTCTGCCAAATACATGCTTTTCTCATCATCGGTCAATTGATCTTCCGCTGTATAAATACTATCATCAATGATAGTAGCGGTCATAGTAACGCCAAATGCAGGTTTACCAAATGGCTCACTGGAGGATACAGTAACAGTATTAGCCGTTTGATTTTGTGCAAAATTGCCGAACGGTGAAGTGGTTTGTTGTGTCCTCGGTGCAAACGGATTGGTAGTTGTAGTTGTGACTGTAGTATTAGTGGTAGCGAAGGGTGAACTCTTCAAATCACCGCCAATTGTAGAGGGTGTGAAAGGGGAGGTTGTAGTGCTAGGTGTACCAAAAGTCAGTCCAGTATTTGTAGTAGTTCCAAAAGGTGTACCGGATGATGTCACAGTAGTACCAAACATTTCACTGGTACTCGTGGACATACCAAATGTGGGTCGCGAGAAGGGTCCAGCAGTTGAGTTCGCGGCTTCAAATTGTGAGGTTGCAGGAGCAAAAGGACTGCTAGTTGCAGTGGTAGCTGTACCAAATGGGGTTGCACTAGAGGTTGATATAACAGATGTAGTTGGAACATTACTACCAAATAAGTTCACAGCAGGCGTAGACACAGTAGCTCCGAAAGCATTTGTAGGTTGAGCAGCTGAGCTAAATGTCGGAGTAGTGTTATTGGTTCCACCAAATATATTGTTAGAACCGCCAAATCCTGGTTGTTCGCCAAACATGGGTGTATTTGCGTTTCCAAAATTTGCTGCGCTACCAAACACAGGTGCTCCTCCAAAGGCGGGTTTAGATTGAGAAAATAATCCAGAACTGAATGCCCCGGTTGATGCAGTTGCTCCGAATATTGAGTTCGTAGTCTGCAGGGTCGAAGAATTACCGAACGGATTAGCCGTGGATGTTTTATTAGCTCCTCCCATGTATCGATTTAGAATCGGCGCATTTGCTTGAGAAGTGGAACCGCTAAATAATGATGGAGCGGATGTTGCTCCACTGAATACTGATGTTGTTGATTGCGATGTTTGAGGTCTAGCAAATACATTGTTTACTGGATTGGATGTTCCAAAAATACTGGGCTGCCCAAAAACATTCTGTGATGCACTTCCACCAAAAATAGAACCACTATTGGTATATGAATGATCTGTATTGAATGTAGTAGTAGTATTTGTAGTTCCACCAAAGACAGAGCTAGTACTAGTTCCACTACCAAAGCCCAAGTTATTTCCAAAACCTGGAGTCCCTCCAAATATAGGATTGGATGTATTGGCTCTTCCAAATATCGATGAGCTACTAGTAGAAGTAAAACTTCCACTGAAAGGATTGCTCTGATTTCCAAATGTTTTACTGCCAAATACATTAGAGGTTGAAGTGTTCCCCGGGATACCTAATTGAGGAGTTGCAAATGAAAAATTTGATGATTTTCTTAATTTATTTCTACTTGTATTTAATTTACCTTTTTGACCAGTCCCCTGAAGTTCTTTCTGAAAAAGAATATTTTTCATAAAAATTTGTAAATCATGCTCAATGTTTTTAGTGTTTACTTACAAGCATCTCTATAGTCTCGTGAGTAGGATTCTTTAAGGCTTCTCTTTTGGCTTTCATGTCTTGACACAGTTGTTGAAAACGTAGTTTCTGAAAAAATGTAACAGCCAAATGATTTATGAGCATTCACAATATGTAATGAATTATAGTTATTATATACGTACCGCCTGTTCAACCATCCCATTCTTTTGTGCTTGGTACATCTCCCATCGTACTTCCTCCGGGGATACATCTTCCATACCAGGAATACATGGTTTTTGTTTAAGTGGCGCAAAACAAGATAACAGCCATTGCCCTCCTCTTTCGGCACTAAGTACTTCTTTTGCAACCGCAACCCTAATTTTAATGATAACAATTGGATTATTAAAGCATTTTAAAATTTAATAAAAATTGACTTGATTTTATGTTACTTTTGAACCATTAATTATGATATAACATACGCTGTATATTCATCCTGATTGTAAGATTCAGTCTTGGTGTTGTTTCCTACAAAAAGAAAGAGACGAATTGATGTTGACAGAAAACGTATTGTGAACGTGAATTATAATCCATATTTTTTTTGACTTACCGAATGTATTTATGTGTTGAAACTGACAGTACTGTCCAAAGCGACAATTGCCTTGTCGATAATATTTACAAATAACCATTGTACAGGTAATTGGCTAGGTTCAGTGTTGTGAAACTTTACATCTTATATTGCAATTAAGTTATCCAGGACACCAGCATGTTTTCCATGATTCACACTAGAGTGCGCAGTTATGCAAACATTAAAAATACTGAAATTTATAAAATAGAAACAAGTTAACATGTGCCAATAAATATCGGTTTTCATTATATGCACATAAAAAATGCAGATTCAGGTATCAGTGATTAAAATAAATTGGAATCAAATTGTCAGCCTCTTTAACTTGAAGGAATTTTTGTATAGATATTTAGTTACTGCTTGTAACAGTATTTAATATTTTTTCAGGTACCACCTAGTGACAAAAGAATAGTATTAATTGGCAAGTAACTTGAGTGTTCTGGCGTAGATGGTGCCACTCGACACCTTCATCATTTTCCAATTGCACATAAAAAATTCAGTATTAATTTAAAAGACTGCAATTAAAGTTGTACTACTTCGCTATAGATAAAGACGATAATTAGTTTAAATATATGTATCTAAAAATGTGCATACGCCGAGATTAAAATGTACTGTATGCCATTGAATAATACAGAATAAGAGAGAGCTCCCATTCCGGACAGTAGCCTTAGTTTGCCAGAGTGGGGCGGACAACTATTTTGATCGTCGGTGTATGCGAAGCACCGCGATAATTTTCGGACAGGATGCGTTCTGAATTTGTGCAAATTCGCTGACGACCGCCCGTTATCTCTGTGGAAGTCTTTTCTACAAAACAGGAACAAGAAAAGTTAGTTTTGGTTATCAGTGAACTTCGGAACACGCCCCACGCCGTTGAAATTAAACCGGCCGAACTCAACCCCCCCTGATATGCATGAAACGTAATGTGTCACCTTTCACGTGTTTCCGTGGATCTTTTCTAAAAGGGGCAAACTGTTGGAAGGAGTAGAACATTGTTGAATTTTGATCACGACATTTCATAGCTAACTCGCAAAATGGTAAGAGTTCCTTCCAGATTTTACTGAAATAGGTTATGGTAATTTGTGTTCTTTAGGATGATTAAATTCCTTATCAGTAGACAGGATGTAGCAATAGTATGAATGGATATGTTTCACGCCCTACTATTCTGTCATATAATATACTATACTACGTTTATGCTAATGTAAAGTACTATTTAATTAGTGTCCAATTTGTAGTCATGTTCATGTATTAGAAAGTGTATCAGCAGGATATGGTAGACTTAATAATAGCTTCATTAAAGAAATTGAGTTAATCCATTTGTAAGAAATAGGGTTAGATGTACAGTTTCATTTTATTGGTGTACCTATATACTTTTTAAAAGTTTTTAGTCTTTCCATGAGCTATATGAAGGGCGTAAGAAAATCATTATGGTTTTTAGAAGATAAGACACGAATTTATCAGCAGAGATTATAATTGTTGTTTGTTTTATGTTCTACAGTCTGCGACTTTGAAACCTTACTTGACAGCAGTAAGGAGGACACTTACTGCTGCCATGTGTTTAGAGAATTTCTCTTCCCAAATTGTCGAAAAGCACAATAAGCCAGAGGTTGAAGTGAGAGCTAGTAAGGAGCTTCTTTTGACTCCGATATTGATCAGTAGAAATGACAAGGAAAAGGTGCTGATAGAAACCAGTATAAATAGTATGAGAATAAGTATCGCAGTGAAACAAGCGGACGATTTGGAAAAAATTCTGTGTCATAATTTTACAAGATTCATGACAATGAGAGCGGAAGATTTTGTCATTCTCAGGAGGAAGCCTGTAGAGGTAATTTTATAAATTTATGAAAAATCAAATGCATGATCGATTATATTTATGACATTCAAACTGTTCTATAGGGTTATGATATTAGTTTTTTAATCACAAATATCCATGTAGAACAAATGTACAAACACAAAATTGTAGACTTTGTTATCCATTTCATGGAAGAAATTGACAGAGAGATCAGCGAAATGAAATTATCTATGAATGCAAGAGCTCGCATTTGCGCAGAAGAATTTCTAAAAAGGGTCAGTGCGGTGAATAAATTCAGCACATATTATCATGCTACTTGATTAACCAACAATTTTTATTTCAGTTTTAATTCCTGGGACACAGTGTGTTACCAACATAGCAATAATTGGAAACGTCAGGTCGCTAAAAGTAACAGTGCCCATAAGCTGGTTAATGCAGTTAGTACTAATTTAAGGATAACTTCCTGTACCCTGAACAACCCTCCACTAAAAATGCCAATTCCTGTTATTCTCCAGTTACAAAATCCACTAAATAAAGTTTTCGATTAATTGGTGTTATCTCCAGCTGTGTAATGAGTAACAAGTCTGAGGTTTATGTAAGTACAATACGGTATTAATTCACTGCGTCGTTGTAAACTGTAATAAAAGTAGGGGAGTGTATCTCGTTTTCTCAAAGAAGTTGGATAGAGTGGTGAACCGACATCCGTTCAGAAAGCATTTAAAATTAATTTTATCGTTCGAAAGTTTGGGATATAAAATTGTAAGAACGACTTTATAAACTTTACACACTGCAAGGGTAGTCTGATAGGACGAGGTCAGATCTTTTTCGAGTCTAAACTTTTCCATCTTGTAATCGTGGTATGCATGATCAATCCATAGTGTACATTTTTATGACAACGTATTAAGGATCAAGATGTTTTTCAACTGTAAATACGGAATGGCATATAATCTTCACACAGAATCCTTTTCTTAACAAAAACACTTTCGGTGATGAATTAATAACGTATAATTTGATATTGAGTACTTTCGCGAGTAAATCTAGCACAAAGAGAACGAACGCAAGAATATGGTGCAAAGTCGGGAAGGCTTGAATTTCCGAACATCGGGAAGTTTTTAACGGACATTCCTAATTGTGGAGCCGTCGTCTATGTATCAGTGCATCGTTAACACTAGTAACTGTAAACACAACTAACGTCCACCGACACTGGGTATTGTAATATGTTCGACAACTGCCAAAACACTATTTAGCATAGCGAATCGATCAAGGGACTGTAATTACAATGTTCTTAAACGGTACGAGTAGTTCTTAAGGTGTCTATACTATAAGTACCATGAGAGCCGTACCCTCATCACGGTGTATTTATAACGAACAGAGTGGTGTACTTTTGGATTTTCAGTAATTTCCAACTGAAGTTCAACGCTCGAACACTGTGGAACGCGCGTTTCAATTTTTGCTGGATGGTGTTCGATTGTCCCTCTTCCCCCATTTTAATGCTATTCGAGCTGGCGCTTACTCGAGAAATGGTTTAGCAATGATCACGTGCTTCTCAGAGTAACAGACAAGACGGTGGTGTGTACGTAATGCGTGCAATTCCTTTTGCATTTACAAAGTTCTATTTATCTTACGAATCATTGTAACCATATGATTTAATACTAATGTAAATACAAATAAACGAGAAGAATCAGAACGTGCAGCCACTACTTTCCTCTTTAGCACTAGGCTCTGAGCATAGAAGACTAAGTCAAACTTCACTGAGAATAAGACTAAACATTAATTCCAAGTTTCTGTTAAAGAATACAATTACAAATATCATTAACACAACGAAAACCATGATATCCTATCCACATATTCATCGATCTCACTCAATTGTTTTCCATTTATTAGAACGTTCATCGAGAAGCCATCAAATTCCAAGTCCACCCCACACTCTTCGGCGAACCGTTCCTCTCCACGAAGATCCAGCTTCGATCAGTGAATCCCAGGGACCAATTCCCGATAGCACATTATCGTTCAAGGTATTCCTATGTCTTTGATTAAAGTAATTATCCCCGTCACGGTACCTTCAGCCCCCACCCTCGTGACATCCGTCTAATGTCCGCGTCGCTGATTCCTCAGGTAACCGTCCCACTCCTGAAAGTCTGCAACCTGTCGCGCGGAGCACAAAGGCCATCTCGAGTCATGGAATCCGTCACGTTCGCGGTGACGACTCCTCGTTCCATGGGGAAGGGTGCCTTGGCGGGCAGTCGCACGGCAATCGGCAATGCCATTCACCAGTGGCAGTCCGCGAGTTTCCCGGCGACGAGGTATCGCGGCGTCCTCGCGCATTTCGATCGGTATTACCTTTGGTTGTGCAGTTCTCCGCGGTAACAGTGGCTCCCCTTCTCTCCCCTTCGCGGCGGGGTGGGATTAATCAAATTGAACGTGGCGGTCACTCACGAGGGTAGCTCCAGGGAACCGGTATCGGCGACGTTATCAATTTTAACCCTCGTGCACTGTTTCCGGTCAATTACACTCGAACGTAGACTCTCGTTTTCAATTGTATTGTACAAATTTTCTAAATCAACATCATACTGTAAGCTCGCACTTAGCAACATTGTACACGGCATGAGTCACGGATAAGCCATTTATCTTAATTGCACGTCGACTTTGATCCAATTCTACAATTGCAATTTTGCTAGATATCAATGCAACGGTGCACCGTAGCGAACATTGACACTAATTCTCTAGTTCCTCGAATCTGACGCCTGAAAACCGTATTAAGCTTCAAGTTCCACATAACGTTCTACAATATATTTCGTAATCGTACCCTCGAACTCATCTTCTCGCGTAACGGAAACAATCCCAATAACGTATTCGTTAACCGCTCAAACTTCCGAATTCCTTAAGGAGAACGGTAATCCCGCGCCGCCGACTTCGCGCAAAGAGTGTCGCCTCGTTAAAAAACGCTTCGTCGCGCCCCCGAAGAGCGAGCGTCGTCCGCCGGGCAATTATTAAAAACAGAGAAACAGTTAGCCGGGTGAAGGGTCGCGGAACGGGGCCGGGGGACGGGGGGGATCGCGGGAAGCACCAGAAACAGAATCCTCTCGCGGAAACTTTTAAGCCCGCGGTCGTCTCGCGGCCAGTTACGAAGTTCCGCGGGGCCGTCGCCGGGCGAGGGGGTGGGTCGGCTTCAAGGGGTTCGCGTAATCTCGTTCGCGGCGGTCGCGATTTCGAGATTACCGCGTTCCAGGCCGCGCTATTTTCGAGGGTGAGCCTCTCTCCGGCCCGGAAGATTGTTGACAAACTTCCGGCGTCGGTGGGGCGTCGTTCCGAACCCCGCTAACGGGGGTTTTAGCGTCGCTGATCCCCAGAAACCGCGCGCGCCCGCTCCGCCCGCCTTGCCGCTCCGTCTCTCTCTCTCTCGCTCCCCGTTTCTCGCCCCTTCTCCCGGCGTCGCGTTTATTCAGCGAAATCGCGGCGAAAAGGGAGAGAAACTCGGCTGCTAGAGGAGACCTTCGAGGCCCACACCGCTAATTCCTAACGAGCGCCCAAAAATACACGCCGGAGAGACTGGCTGCGACGCTGCTCTGTAGATAGCTGCGAGGAAGAGGGCCGAGGAAGAGGCAGGTAGACGAAAACGAGCCGGATAAATAGAGGCTTACGATTAGAGAGAGAGTTTTCCTAGCTCTCCTCCTCCCCCTCCCCGCCGTTCGCCTCCCCGTGTTTCGCTGCCGCCCATCCCCACCCGTTTGCCCTTCATTCTGCTGTACGTACATTCCGAGGGGGTTGTAGCTTGCATTCTTCTTGGGCTCGGTCGGACCTCGGTGTCTCTTAATGTTCCGCATTGTGTCCTCTCAATTGAAGTGATTGGGAGTGATTATTGGTACCGTCTTTTTCGGTCTTCTCTGTTCCTTCTATATTGTTGCCCTTTTGGATCTGTTTCTCGGTGTGCTAGCTGTTGTTTAGCTGTGTACGTAGTCTCGATGCATAGACTCTTATACGGTACCGTTTAAAAAATATTCGATCGTTCATTACATTCTCTGGTAAGAGAGTATTAAACGCAGGCTGTTTATTCGTGATGATCGTTTTATTCTATGCAGCGATATTTTATGTAACGCGTTTACATAAGGGTGCTGTATAATGTACTCTGTATTCGGGTGTCAGTCTGATTAGCTACCACTCGAACGTCGTACTTATTCCTCTGTTCCCAGCGAACGTTTCGAATCAATTTCGACTTTCGACGAATCTTCCAAACATATTCCGATTCAGCCATCAAATAACTCTTGCCCGGCTACAAATTTCTATTCCCAATTCGGGAACGATATCACGCTCGAAGGGGTTGAAAAAGTTACGGTGACCAACTTCCTCTTTCTCTCCGCCGAAGGACCATCCTCATCTTCCGCCTAGCACCCACCTTTTTCTCCGCTCTCCTACCATCCTTAATCTCATCCCTCCTCCCTTATCCTTTCTCCGATTTGTCTCCTCTTCCGTTTCTCTATCTATTTATCTCCTCGCGCTCTAATTCTTTCTCTTTTATTCCCTCAACCCCTCGTTCTTCTCCATCCCTTACCCCGAAAATTCTCTCTGTCCCTTTCCCCCTAGCTTTTCCTACCCTCTTCTTCCTCTTCTCTCTCCGGCTCTCTCTTCTCTTCCGTCCTTCTCTCTAACTCTCTCTACCCTGCTCTATCGCTTCGATTCTCTCTTTCGCTCTTTCCAGTTCGTCTCTGCCTCTTCTTCCTCCGACGTTCAACTCTCTCTTTCTCTTTCTCGTCTTTTGGTCCTCGTCGATCTCGTTAGCCGCCATTTTCCTCTCTCTCGTTCTCGCCGTGGTCCCTCGTTCTCCCTCTACGACGGGGCGAGCAACGCAGAGGCACCGAGGCGTCCTCGCGGCGCGCTCCCGGCGAGCTTGCGCGACGCCGGTCGCTTTTTACGCCGACGCCGACGCCGACGCAGCGCCGGTGGCTCGGAGTCGGCGTAGTCTGGGGCCTGGCGTCCTCCCGATCGGGAACGGGAAGAAGCTAGAGGGAGCCGAGAAGGAGCGCACCCGGGAGTTCGTACGTGTGTGGTTGTTCACAACACGACGTGGTTCTCTCCTCCACACGCACGCACGCACGCAAGCAAGCAAGCAAGCAAGCAAGCAAGCAAGCAAGCAAGCAAGCAAGCAAGCAAGCAAGCAAGCACGAACGCACGCACGCACTCACGCACGCACGCGAGCACGTCTCCTCTCGCCGCGTCCCCGAGACACGAGCGGGATTATCATCGTCGCCGTCATCCGTGACTGGGGAACCGGGTCCTCCCCCGCGCGCAGTAACGGGCAAACGAGAGCCGACGGACCCGACGGACACTTGGTCTCTGAGTGACACGCGAGCGGATCACGCGTTCGAACAGAAAACAGGCCGCCTTTCCCTGTGACCCCTCGGTTAAAGGCGCTAACGGGGATCGCCACGAGTGAAAGAGCACCGCGGGGGTTGGGGGTTGACAGAGGACGAGAGCGGAGAAAAGAAAAGCTGTACACCTCGAAGTCTGGAATAAACGAATTGATATCTGTCGAGGAAGAGGCGAGAGGGATCGACAGGGAGAAAGCGAGAAGCTAGACTGTGGAAACGGAACGCTGGAGAGAGAGGCTCGACGAAGACTCGTGGCTAGAGGGTTAGAGAGCCGGGCCGCGAACGAACGAACGAACGAACGCGAGCACAGATAGAGGAGGAAGAGAGAGGAGAAGTAGAGACAGACTGCAAGCTCGAGGAAGGGGGTTGGTGAGGCGAAGTCGGAGAGGGGGATCGCGAGGGGGGAGAGCTTGAGAGGGAGAAAGAGGGAAAGAGAGCGAACGCGCGCAACGGAGAGAAAGAGAGAGAGAGAGAAAGAGAGTGAGCGAGAGAGAGGGAGCGGGAGGGTGTACGAGCGAACGAGCCGTCTTGCGTGCCACGAGAGATAGAGAGAGAGCATCAGAGAGGGCCTAAAGTCGAGAGTTAGGAGTTGTGGCTCGTGGTTAGATAGGATGCGTGTGCCTGGGTGCGGTGTTCCACCACCACCCGACAGCCGACGGTTCAGCAACGACGAGAGTGCCAGCACTAGGAACAGCAACAACGTCGACAACATCAACACCGTCAGCGTAGCAAGCGCGGAAACGGACGCACGGGTTAGCTGCGTATCGAGGAACGCCGACAGGTGCGTGATCGCGCGGGATCAACGGAGGAAGACGGTTCGCGGCGACCGTTCGACGTCGAGCAGATCAGCACGCGGCCACCAATCGCAGTCGGACGACCGTCAGACGTCGGCGACAACGTGGAAGAGGCAGTCGGTCAGGCAGAAACGAAGGGAGAGACGTTCGCGTCCGGTATTAAAAGCCTGGACCAGTTGCACGGAGGACTCCGAGGGACTCGAACTGTCCAGGGACACTTTGGCCAGCTGGTCCAGCACCCGGTGCACCGTTTAGAACCCGGTCCGAGTGACGACGAAGCCGTTTCAGAGGATTAATCGCGGCGAGAAGCTGGTCCGAAGAGATAGTACTCGTTAAGGATCATCATCGGCGGCCGAGCTGCCAGCTGCGACGGTCGTTTCACCGGTGAACGGGGACGTCCCGAACGACGTCAGGACGACGCTGTCGGCGAGCATACGCTCGCTGGAGGACCGTCAGCGCGGTGCAAGCCGGCTTCAGCCTGTACCACAGCCGACGTCCCAGCTACTCATGTTCATCCCGGACACACTGAGGAGCTGCATGGTGGAACCGGATGTCTCTACTTACCTGCAGGCCCCTTCCGTAGGACAGGTGGTTCGATTTTCATTTGCAACAGTGACCACTAATTATACACACGCTTCTTGGCTGAGCTTAACCGCTTTTAACCGCTTGCAAGCCGGGGAGAAAGGGGAGAGATCGCGAGAGAGAACCGGAGAGTATGGTGTTTTCGGTGTGCCAGCGCACGGCTCCCGCCGCTCCCGCGTGCCACGCTTCTTTGACGCTTCCGCGTGTGACGCCTGGTACTCGACGGGCTCGCGACGCTTCTCGGGGGTAGTTTCGGGGACTGCGTGCTCGGATCTTTGTTTTTAAGATTCGGCACCGTTGTCGGCTGTGATTCAGACCATTCGGGAGCGCATGATTGTTACCGGTGAGAGATCCTCGGCTAAACTTCCGGCGACCGTAGGTGGGCCTTAGATTCCGAGGAACTGTTCCGGATCATTTGGGAAAACTCTTCCATCGGGGAACTTTAGATTTTTCGACGGATTCAGAGAACATCGATCATAGGTCTCCTAACTGATTTCGTGCAGACTTCGCGGAGGATACGCCAATTCGCTTAGCTCGCAGGTTTCGAAACTTTACAACTTCCGTCCGAGAAGATTCGAACTTTCCTCTATTTTCAAATATCGCTTCGAATCTGTCTCTCTCTCCCTCTCTCTGTAGACTCTCGGATGCTGACGCAACCACCCCTAAACTATTTTCCCACGGAACGCCTCGCGCCGGAATGTTCCCGCTTCCAGCAATATTTGTTCTGTTGTTTCCTCCGCGCGATTGTTTTATTTGTTGTCGGGTCGGCGGAGAGAGAGAGAGTGCAAGGGTCGGAAGTGGCGCACGTGCGGCCCGCGCGCTCCGCCCGCGGAACTTTTTTCCGCCGGCCGATTATTGCGGCACACGCATCCGGGATCGACGTAAACACCGGTGTTTTGCCGCGAGGAGCGGATCTCGCCTCGGGTTTTCGCGGAAGCTCTCTTTCGCCGGCTGATTCACCGGTTAAATCACGCGGCCCTCGCCGCGTTTCTCGACGGCCGGGCCGCGGCGCGCGGTGAAATTCGTCGTGAAATTCGCGGTCGGGAAATCCGTGTATCCGGCGTGTCGAACGGCTCGTCCGTCAGACGCGGCCAATCAGAAAATTACGTAATCGCGCGAAACCTGGTCACCGATCGCTGATGGGGGGCTAATTGGATCGTCGATCGAACGAGGTGCTGAGCGTCGATTCGGAAGCAGGCATTTTGTTCGGTACGTGATTGGAATATTGTGTTCCGTAGCAGTTTGTTCGAGGATTTCGAGAGTTTCATCGGGATTCCTTTTTCATTGGCGATGCAGCAATAGCTGCGATCTGTAGGTTGTTAAACGAGAAAAAGAATCGATGAAGGAGGACTACTTTTATAAAGTTACAAAATTGTGACAAAGAGAGATTAAAGAAACCAACGAGAAAGCTTACAAATCGAACTCTTAAAATTCCCTATGACAATTGGAAAGCAACGTGATACAATCAACTAAAAAATCCAAATTGAAACCAGTATTTCTATTAATTTATTCAACATTGACAAACCTCTTACGCTATACGAAACATATACCCACATTCTCAATCTATCGGATTTTCCGAAGCGGACGGCTGAAATATTCGTGGATCGAGCGGAAGGGCCAGAAAGTGGGAAAAAATGATAATTGGCGGAGCGGCAGGAAGTCGCGGGTGGCTGCTGATGGCGGGGATTGAAAAAAGCGAGCGTCGGAAGAGGATTAGCGAAAGGGGGTTGCGCTTATTACGCTCGGGTGTCGGCGTCGGCGGTGGCGGCCGGCAATATTCGAGGGGCGCGATGCAACGCGATCAGTAACGTTGCACTTGGACCGGTGCAGCGGTGCGGCGGCGTGTAAATACCGGTGCACGTATAAACACGTCACCGTGTATATATTGGCGGCGCGCACGCGAACCTGTCCGCGATTGTTCCGCGTGCTTGTCATGTCCCGATCGTCCCCGGCTGGCGAGTCAGCTGATTTTCGGCAATGCAGCCTTCCGCTCCCGCGATGCATCGACGTCGGCTCTAATTATGCAAGGGGACGTTGACTGTTCGAACACGTATGTAAAAGATCATCTTCCTCGAGTGACTCGACGCCTCTTGGTCGGGAGACTCATTGAAAATTTAACGACTTCCCCTCGCTGATAGGTTTATCTGCTACGTTATTTAGATTAGGTCAACTGTGCACAGTTTTTTCGGTTGAACTGATTTAAGTTAACAGCCACTGAGCTTACGAGTGGGAAAAAAGGGAAAGCTCCAGCGGAATGACGCCTCGTCACGTGCTTCCACGTGAATTTCCCTTGTCCTTTGTGTATTTAGACTCCACTTGTTCTTTCGGACGATATCTTGTTGAGATTGCCGACGTTTCCTTTCTTTCCGTGCTCCTCGTCCTTTTCGTTGATGACTTCATCGAGTCTAGAGCAAGGTTTGTTTGCCCAGTTCGCGGTGTTTGCTTTTCCGTTCCGTGCTTGATGAATTAGGGGTGCTAGAGGAGACTGTAGAGTCGCTTCGATTCGATGGCGAGGATCTCGCGTTCCTCGCGATGCTTCCTTCCGTTTCGACTTTAATTAGTCGGCGATGGCAGGGTCGAAGAAGCATCTGACTCTCTGATTTCTCGAGAGTCTTCCCTTCCTTTCGATGTACTCTCTATCAGATCGAGTACTTTTCTACCAATTTTATTAGAACATCCCCTATTCCTAATTCACCGAAATTTCTTAATCTACTGTCCGTTTCTACAGATTTCATTAAAGACTCTCATGGCCCGTTTTCCAGAACCCATTGAACAAGATCCGATTCTCCGTAGATGTAAAAAAAATCCTCTAATGGCACCCTACTTTCCGAATTCGTGGGATTTCCTTGACCGACCGAAAGAAACTTTCCGAAGCGATTATCGTTAGCAATGTCCAGCGAGATAAGAAGATATGTTCCTGAGGCAAAAACGAAATAAATTCCGCGTGAAATTAAAGGAGCCCCGCGGGGGGGGGCCGGAAGTCTTCGGGCGAGGAGAGTTTCGTTCGATCGTAGCCCCGTCGGAATTGGGAACAGTTCGCCGCGCGGCCCGCTGGAAACGCGGGGAACTTTTTGCCGCGGCAATCCGGAATTTCGTAGCCCACTTAGGCGGTGAAATGTCGCGTGGATATAGCCGGGGAAGGTTCGTTGTCCCCGGGGGAACCGGCGTCCTCGTCTCCAGCAAACTTAGAACAGTCATTAGTGCGGCGAACGCGATATTTACTCGGGATGGTGTGCTCTGATACGCCGGCCGTGTGCATTACCGGCGTGATTCGGTGGTAAAACTGCTCCTCACGTGACGAACATCAGCCCGCTATAATCGTTTCGAAAGTTAGCATCCCCGCGGCGGTCCAACCGAGGTGTGCCCGACGGATTAAGCGTAAATAAACTCCACCTGTTTCTTCGAGCGTTTCAGCCGGCTAATTGTACACTTGACAATTTAACGGACCGTTCGCTCTTCCGACTTAGAAGCTTCCTTATTTCGCGATGTTTCGGATATTTTTAGTAGCCTCGAAAGGTCGCTTCGAGAATATTCAACTTGATCTTCGAGGAATATGTCTGACGAATCTGAATTCTCAGGAACAGTGGTTGTTATTCGCTTGGGAACTCTCTTGAAGTCTCGAACTATTCGTTTTACAGGTTAGGAATTAGGTTGTTAGGGTATTTGGTTTTCCAAAAAGACATCTTTATCTCTCAATCTTTACTCATACATCAGCAACGAAGGCTCCCATTCATACAAATCTAATCACCTAACATCCCCAACAGTGAATTATCAATCCATTATCCAAAGTATCAATTCTCAAGTTGAATCCTATCATCCCCTAAATAACTCCTATCATCATCAAAGGATCTGCATCCCGTCTTCATTTTACAGATTAGGAATTAGGTCGTTAGGATATTTGTTTTTCCAAAAAGATATCTATCTCTCAATCTTTACTCATACATCTTCAGCAACGAAGGCTCCCATTTATACAAATCTAATCACCTACCATCCCCAACAGTAAATTATCAATCCCACTATTCAAAGCATCAAATCTCTAGTCAAATCCTATCATCCCCTAAGTAACTCCTATCGTCATCAAAGGATCTGCATCCTGAAATCCGTCCAACCTGAACCCATTCCCAGCCAATCCGTCTTATCTACCGAAAAATACGCTGCGCCGGGACCAAGCGGATGCAACGACGCGAGGAAGGACACCCGAGTTCGCGAGGCGGGCTAGTTGCGATCAAAAATTGCGGGTGTATCTGCAGGCTGCATGCATAACGTTTTAGAGGAGGGTGGCCGGGGGGGGGGGGTGGAGGATTCCCTCTATCCGCGAGGAAGTCTATGTCAGTGTCTATCTTAGGTGGCGGCGAGGAGTTTGGCTATCGATCGGCTTCGCCAGCAGCCGCGTGTGCTCCCTCTCGTTCCTCTTTTTCTTCCCTCGTCGTCTTCTTGTTCCGCCGCCGACGCCGCCGACGCTTCTCACCCTACCCGCGTTTTCTTCTTGTTCCTCGTCGTGCGCGGAACAAGCCACGCGGACCCGGGCCCCGCAAAACACGCTTCCACGAACGTCCGACGTCTCGCTGTCCGTTTCTTACTGCGGCCAGAGGGAGAGAGAGGGCCGACATCCACCGGATTCCGTCGGTCTCCTTCTTTCTGGCTCTCCGTCCCCGTTCCCACCAGCCCGGCGTTCCCTCGCGGCCACCTACTTCGTTTCCGGGGGTGAGTTAGCCGAGTCTTTGGAACGCTTAACCCCGGGACGCGCGATCGCGACTCCGCGGACACGATTTATGGGGGGCCGAGACGACCCCGCGTGTCGCGGGACGGGGCGGAAAACGGAATTCCCAGGGAACTGGGGGTTCACTCCGGTGGCTGCTTCGAGGGGACTTTCGTTTGCGAGTTGGGATGAGGCTATCGAGGCTTTGATTCGACTTGGGGTTGATAAGTTGTAGTTTAAGAGGATTTTTGGTGGGTAGGGTGTAGTTTGTTTGAGGGAAGGATTTGACGATCTGAGGATTCGTTGTCTTTTGTTGATGAGGTTCTTGGGAAACGTAGTTTAGGAGCATTTTTGGAAGGTAGGGTGTAGTTTGTTTTAGGGAGGGATTTGATGATTTGATGATTTGTTGTCTTTTGTTGTTGAGGTTCTTGGGAAACGTAGTTTAGGAGGATTTGGGAAGTAATTGGGGTTAAGATTGAATATCCTGGTTTTTGGATAGAATTCGTGTATCTATGGAAGTTTGTAGGTTATTCGTTGTTGAAATTTGTGGATATTTTTGCGGAGATGTTTGGAATGAGTTTAGTCGATTAGAAATAGCGTGCACTGTAAGTTTTGTAGGTTATTAATCATTGGGTGCTAGAAGGAAGGGTTTATTAACGAAGCTTCTGCACGGATCGGGAAATTTCGGCCGACGATTGGTCATTCGCGTTTCCCGTGTCGAAGTGTTCGTGGAAATTGTTATTGTTATCGGAAGTATCATCGATCCCGAACAATCGGCGGTGTTTGCACGTTTCGCTCTTGCGTTTAGCGGTGTTTTTCAGCTTCCATAGAATCGAACGTCGATTCACAATGCAAGCCTATTTTTAGCGTTTCGGAAAGTCGGTTCCATTGTTTTTTTTCTGCGGGTTTATTGACGCGGAACGCGGCGGGCAGGACAGCCAGCCTCCGCGGGGAATTAAAACGTGGCAAGAATCAATTGTGACCGGCCTTCTTCGTCGAGTTTCGCGCAATTTACTGATCGTCCCCTGGGAATTCCCCGGTTAGCTACCATCGCGAAGTGTCGCAGCGTAAATTTTACCGTTCGTTGGCTGCCGGGAAATGTCCCCGAATGCTACTCCATTTTTTATCTCCGGAACCGCTGAATTTTTCAACTTTCAGATTATCCCGTGGAACATTAAATTCTCAAATTTTCGAACTGTCCGTCCAACCTTTCCCGTTTTGACATTCCGACGAATTTCAAATTACATATGGACGCTCAAAGCGTCGAATTTCATTTTTTTTATTATTGACATTTTCGAGCATAGTCAGTGTTTGTTTGAAAGGGAATGTTTAAGAATTGGAATATTAAGCAATATAGCCTCCTTAAGGAGACATTAGATTACTTGATTATATACTTAATACCATAGGCATAAAGTTACTGAAAACATGGAACAACGAAAAGTTGCTCACCATTCTCTACCATCAAACCAACCCTCACATCTCAAAACCACAATTTCCACTGCAAATCCTAAACATTTCAAAACCTCCAAACTCTAGAAACTTTTCTCGTGCCCTTTCCTCAAACACTGCCGGTCCCCACCATTTCTCCAGCAAATCAACCCAGGTCCAAAGCAACCCTCCCAAACCCGACTTCGTTATACCAAAAGAAAAAGAACCCTAACAATCCCATCAAACGAAACATAAACTTCAACCACCAAGAACACTGAACGCATTCACCGACCGTCCTACGAACATTCCGTGCCCAAAAAGCCAGCTCTCAAACCATTCTCATACAAAAATCAAAATAGTACAGAGAGAACGGCTACACCTCAAAAACCAGCAAATCCAACGCAAAGATCAAAAGCCAAAAAGAAAAGAAGCAAGAACCAAAGAGTCAAGGTAACCGCACCAAAATCCCAAAGAATCCGATATCAAAAATCAAAAACCGAAAAGAAAACGAGCAAGAACGAAAGAGTCAACCCTGGTAACTGCACCAGGAGCAAAAGGTCCAAAGGAAAACTGGAAAAAAGCTAAAAAGAAAAAGAACATCGGACCAGAAGAGAGACACCCGTCCAAAAGCGTGTGGCTCTCGATCCGCGAGAAGACGGCGCGTTAGAGGGGCGTCGGAGGGGGTGTCCGGCGGTCGGGAAATCGCGGGTAGTGGGGTCGGGGATCGCGGGCGGCGAGAAGGAGCGCAGGGGAGATCGTTCGGCGGATGGTCGAGCGGTGGAGGGGGCGGCGAAGAGTTGCGTTGGTTCGAGGGCAAATCTAGTAAGCTAGGACAGGGGCTATTAATAACTGTTTGGGGTGCCGTACCTGGCCGCCGCGCGGTGCCTTCGGCGCGCGTCTAGATACGCGCGTCTCGGCGACCGGCGTCTCAGTGTCGTCGCGACGACCGACGTCGAACCCGTCGTTCCGGCGTCGACGGTCCTCCCTCGCCTGCGGGTTCACGGTTTTCCTCTCGCGCGCGCGTCGCCGCGGTCCGTTTCTGTCCCGAGATCCCCCGTTCGTTGTGGCTCGATCCTCTCGCGAGACTCTCCGGCGGAGCCGATCGATCGGCTCCCCTCGTCGCGGCCAAGTCCCGAAAGGAGACCCGGCCCGAGTAGATCGGCGTCGATTCCCTCGTTAACGGGTTTCCCGAGTTTCGCGCGAGTTTCCGCGTAACGGGCCCCGGCGACGATCGAATGCAACGGTACAGTGCGCACCTACCGATCGGTCCGATCGAGTGAACCCGTTGGCAACTGACCAGATCCTTGGATCGAGTGGATCAGTGTCGAGGCCCCGTGCCGGATCAACCGTTTCTCTCCCTTCGGCCACGAATTGTGAACGAAACGGATCGGATCAGTGAGGAAACGACGACGGTAGTTGGTTCCCGGGACCGGGCTGACTCGAACGCCGAGCCGCGCTGCCGCGGTCTTCCTTAAGGATCAGCTGATCGGGGATCGCCGGGATCTTCGGTCGTTCGCTAACGTCGACTGCTACCGTTTTAGAGGTCCCTAGAACGTTCTAGAGACCGTTAGAGAGTTCCGATCGCGGCCAGTAAGTAGTCGGACGGTTTCGAGTGCAGACCAATGATCCTTGGTGAGAGCCGAGTGTCTCGAGTTAGAGGATCTCCGCGGGGATTTTTCGATATGGATACTCGCTCGTGGCTCGTGGATACTTAGACACTTACTTCTATCATGGTAATTGTCTTCGGTAACCTTCGGTTATTTCTTGAGAATGAATTTCTGGGGATGAACACGATCGATCCTCTTCGAGGATGTTGATTGTAGGCTGATGGTAGTCAAAGAGTTTTGGGTATCGCTATCTTTTTTGATCAATCGATCGTGGATCGCGAACGGAATTATGTAAGTAACCGATGTAGCAGAGTCGGCGTGCCGATTTCGACGGACTCAACCAGTTCTAAGCGGAAGTGTCTTTTTTCCGAGTTCCATTTAGCGCCGGCTGTCTCGGTACCAGAGATCGCGGCGTAAACGTATCTTCTGTTGTGATAAACACGCTCGCCGCGCAGAATCCGCGCCGATTTATTGCCGACAACTACGCACCAAGTCTCGACTTGCAAATAGAAGTTTTCCGCGACACGTGCGCTCGTCTCGATTCCACTTCCATCCGCCGAACGTCTGTATTCCTAGCTGGCTTTTAACGGTTTTCGGAATTGCCTGGGCAAAGTCGTGAATGATGTAAATAACAATCGTTTTGCCTTGACTGCTTTGGTTAATTGATTCTGGATCATCCATGATCATTGTTTTTAGTCTCTGTTATCCTTTGAGGATAAATATAAGATTCTAGTACCGTTGACAATGAAAGCATAATGTTCTTTGGCAAATGTTGCTGGGTTTGACGTTTTCAAATTTGATCTAAAAATAATCGATGAGAATTAGTTGCCAATGGAACTTTCGATTTATTTGAGCTTTTACAGGCAGTAAGATCGTTTGACCGACAAGCTCATCGAACCACGATTGCCGGAAAACCGTGAATTGTCTCCGAGAATTCTCCTGCTCCGCGCGGGATACTAAATTCGTTTTGTTGATGTTGTACACTGTCGTCGAATCCTCGCGGCAGAGCGAGGCACGGTTTGCAAATAGAATGTTGTCGCGAGAACGCAGCCGAGAGTGCTCCGCGTTTTCAGTTGCACCGGGAACACGTAGCATCCGCAAAAATCCCGAGACAACGCGCGAGAATTTCGTCGGAAACGCGAATCAACCGAGCCAGACGATTCCTCGGTTAATTTCTCAAACTCTAAAATACCTCTGACCGTTCCTCATCTTTAGAACCGACGAATTTCTAGCATTTGTTTTTCGTAACAGCAAACAACGTTCTAACTCGCGAAACGCGCACGATCCTCCATGAATATCGCGTTGGCCGCCACGTGACCCGCCGCTGGGTGACGCCATTTTGTTCTAGAAATTCGTAATACCGATTTCCCAACCCGGTCGCCAACGAAAATAGCAAAATTTCGATGCGTCTATATTTTCTCGGTCCGCGGTCCTCGAAAACTAATTCGAATCAACACGAAAATCCTCTAGATCCGAACGGCGTTTGTTTAAATGCGACAACATTCGTTAATTCTATCTACCAGACTCGAAGATACCCATTTTCAGTCATCTACAATTCTTTCTCTCATACCAAACACGTGCCTACGACATTGAACTCTTTCGTTCTTCCACAATTATCAAACCTTATCAATCTTTAAATCCCTAGAAGGCTAATCAGCTATTAAAATACCAAGAAACATTCTAGCGTCACTAGAAATATCCAAAATTTCTCATCAAGGTATACAGGACATTCTTTGAAACCATCTAATAAGAAAACACACAAAAAAACAACCTATTTTATTTCAATGCATTCCACTAATATACTAAGTTCTAAAATTAGTACTAAGTAGTACTAATTTTTTATACAAAATTCAACACGAAAACTACCAGACAGATCAATCCACTTCTGATTGCCTTTACCATTCCAAAAATATAGACGACTCAGAGGAATTACCAAATGACTGGATTCAGCAATGTGCAAATTAAACTACAAGCTAATGAAGATCTCAATAAATACACTCTTACCAACACTGTAGTGTCAACATCGCATGTAACATAATAATTTCGCCACATCGAATCGTGCGGTGACCCAGGGTCGCCGCTCCCGAGTGCAAGGGGTTAAACAAAGGATCCTTCGATTCTTTGACATTCGTCGGTTCATCAACCCCCGTGGCGAGATAAAACGGCCACGGGACGTCCCTGGGAGTCCGTTTCCCCGGTGTTATCCGCGATGACGGCGGCCCGCGGCGCGGCGTCACCGTGCGCCTCTCCTTAACGCCTTTGATTTTCGTTCGCGTCCGAAAATAACGGCGTGTCGTATAGATACGCGGCCGGCACCGTCCGTGTCCGCGCCTAAACGCGCACGTATTCGCGCTCCTCGCCTCGCCTCGCCTCGCCAGCGAATCGCGGTGACAAAGCGGGCGAACGACACTCTTAGCTCGAACATCTTTTCCCCCCTTCCCCTCCGTCGCGGAGCAATTTCGCTTTCTTTCTTCTTCGAAACGGAATCTTCAACGCGAACCGATCGGAAATCATCTTTACAATGTTGCTAATACCGGTTCCGAGTCGTTCGTAGACTCGAACTGGTTAAATCTGGTTATAGTTCTCGAGTGTCGTCAAATTTTAGAAGCATTTAACTCCTTGTCGCGTGATTCCTTTCACAACTGTGCTCGATGATGCTTCGTTCATAATTTCGTGGGAGAGGAACAGAATCCGATACTTCTGTGTTAACGATTGATATCGGATAAGGAATATTTAGTTCGTATTAAAAGAAAGTATGTCGATTTGTTCGATTTCAAATTTTCATCTAAGATATAAGGCAAATGGATGATTATGTCTATACGTAATTGTTCTCTACTATGGAATCGCCTTGCGAAGTCAATGCTTCAATTGTACGAAATAGGATTCTTATCCCTAGATGAGATGAATATTAATATTAACATTACTGAAAGAAGGGAGAGCCACGACCGAGCGTCAATGTATCGAGAGGTCGCGCGAGATTATCGAAACGAAGTGTTCCAATCGTGAAACCGGGATCATTCTCTCGTAACAGAGCACGTTCAGCCGAAGATCGAAGGGGACCGTCCAACCGCCATCTTTACGGTGTTCCAGAATTGCTCTGACGCGAGGAATTAAATAAATTCACCGTTGAAGACGGAGAATAGACGAAGTTGATCATTCAGTGTCGAGGAATCGGAGGAATAATCTCGAAGAGGAAGAAGAAGCCGAATAAAGGAGAGGGCTCCGAAGGATTTCCAGTGACAGAGGAGACGAGAGGACGTCGAGAGGGCCGACTGCTGTCGGTTCGGTCTGATCGAGACGAAAAAGGGGCCGGCGAGGAGAGAGAGACAGCCGGTGGCGCAGATGAGGCCACGATCAATCTGCGACAGGGTGGCGGAGGAGTATTGCGACCCTGACGGTTGTTACTGCGAGAATCGGTGCTTCTGACAGCCGGACGGCAGGAGGGACAGACAGACGGTAGTGTGCCACAGCAGCCGCAGTGCTTGCGAATACTCGATGGTTCGTGTCGTTTCACGCTTGTTCACTCTCTCTCTCTCTCTCTTTCTCTCTCTCTTTCTTTCTCTCTCTTTCTCTCTGGACACCCTTTCGTGTTCTTGCCTGGTAGACACCTTGATGCTCCCTTCGACTCCTGTTCTTGTTACCTGAGTTGACGCTGCGAGTCAAATGCGCGGGAATATCGATGGGAATTAGGGAGGACGTTTTTAGGGTGCGAGAGCGTCGGGGATGATTTGCGAATATTTGGATGGTTTTGAACTTGATCGTATGATTGTTAATCCTATGCGCTTGAAGGGTGGTTTGTAGTCATTGTTGAGAAGTGATTGTTTGATGGTGAAAAATGATTGAGTATGATCTGGGAAGCTTCTTGAGATTGAGTGGATGTTTTTCGAGCTCGTAGCAGGAAGCATAAGTTCTAGTTTGTGAATGAACAAGATTTGCCAGTGGTCGGATTAATATTTCCAGTGTATGCTTAGTAACATTCGAAATACTAGTAATACTTCCATAACCAAAAGAAACTAAGCTCTCGCGTGCCAATCAAAATCAGATCCTAACTCTCTCAAATCTACACACCTTCAGCTTCTCAAACGAACAACACGCTAATCTGCCACCCTTCATTTCCCCGAGCTCCTCGAAAATCAGCGAAACGATCCCGAAACAATATTCCCGTCGGGAGAAAGAAAGCTCGAACATTAATTCGCACACAAGCGAGCGCAAAAGGGGTGTCGAACATCCTTCCCCGCGACATTCCCTCCTGCGAGCATCCATCACGCGCCATTAGCCCGCGCTCGTCCACTCGAGCCCGTCGATCAAGCACATCGTTACAACTCGATGGGTTCCCGCACACCCTCGTGGAAAAGGGGGTCGGCGGCTGCTGCGAGGCGGCGCGCGTGTGGGCGAGAGTGCACGTACGTTATTGTTCCGTCGATGAATATTCCGCAACCGGGGCTGATTTTCATGCGAGACCGGTCCATAGAGAAGTCGGCCGAAAATTGATCCCCCCCTCCCCCTCCCCCGCCTCCGTTTCCCGTGAAATGATGTTTACATTCCGCGGAGAGCGTCATCGGGGGCCGCTGCCTCCACGGCTGCCCGCATTTGCCTGACAAAGGGACCGACGCGGCGCGATCCATTCTCCCGCGGCGATCGCTCGATCCCTCGACCTACAATCGGCGAACCGTGGAAGGAGCCTTTCTCTTTCCGCCCCTTCCCTCTGTTTTCGTTTTTTCACCCCCGGCCTCCACCCCCTTTCCCGCCGGTGCTCTTTCTTTCCCGTCTTCCCCATTGATTTTGTCCTCCTTTCCCGCCGCCGCCACCGGAAACGGAGATTCATCGACCTTCCGATCCCGGAAGGGGACGAGGGCCACGATAAGGACGAGCTTCCTTCCGCGACCCTCTTCTTCTTTTCTCCTGGCCGGCGTTCCCGGGAAATCGCCGTCCTTCGGCGGAACGAGATTTCCGACCGTTTGATCCGTCGCGTAGAAAATACCTCCCCCGCTGATTTCGGCGAGCCGGGGTCGGAGCGATGGATGCGGTTATTGGAGCGGCCCTCCGAACGCGGATCGGCGTTTTGTTTTGTAAAGGAGCGATCGGTGATTGGATGTTTCCTTCTTGCGGGAGATCTCGTGTCTCGTGGCAGTCGTCCGGTTAGGCTTGCTTTGGATCGTTTAAGGGATGTATGGGAATCTAGGTCGATTAGGGTTGGTTTTTGCATGGAGCTGTGCATGGTGGTAGATACTTTGATTAACTGGGAAGGTTTATTTGTGCTCATTTATTGATAACTGTTTACTGCATTTTTGGTTCAGTATTTGTTTTTTTTTGTTTATTAGCTAGATAGTAATTTGTTACGATAGCTGTTTTCTGAAGCTGATTGTTAGTGGATAATTTAAGGCTTGAGGTTTTATTTGACAGAAAGGTAAATTTCTTTGAGACTCCTTTTCCTGCGAATGAAGCGATGATTTCCGATAAACTCGTTAATTACTTGTAAACGACAGTGGAATAATCGGTTCGTCGCTGTTTATGATTGCAGGATGAGTTCCATCCATTCATTGAGGCCCTCCTACCATTCGTGAAGTCTTTCTCGTACACGTGGTTCAACCTACAAGCCGCCAAGAGGCGTTACTACAAGAAACACGAGAAGCGGATGAGTCTCGAAGAGGAACGTCAGTGCAAGGAGGAACTCCAGGTGAGTAATGTCACTAATAATATCTTCCCCGAAATTTATTACCTCTGTGCAACTCGACTTCCAAAAATTGCCTCGAAACGAGTCATCGATTCGTAGATTAATCGACGAACGGTTCGAAAGGGATATTTCAATAAGTGGAACAAAGTAATCGTTTTTCAGGGATAAATAGATTTACTAATTTACAGGACGATTGATTGATTTCTAGAATATTTAACAGTTGAATTGTTGGACAGTTTTTCAATGCTATGTAATATCAGTAACACGTAATTCTATGTAATAGATGTCTTATTGATCGATACACGGTAAAAAGAGGCGGTTCGAGTCGCGATAGGCGGTGCTCGATAAAAGTTCCGCGTCGATTCATCAGTGCCGATGGAATAAAATGCCAGAACAGTTGCACGAAGGTCTGGCGTGGGTGTGACCGCTAATTTCATAAGTTCCGAATAAAAATAATGAGGTTTCGGACTATTTCGGGCGCGAAGCGTCCTCGTGACGCGCTATCGCTCAGACCTGAAAGCCCAGTAGTTTCTCGATCGTCCTATAACGACCGGTCCTGTATTAATAGAACAATCCGAGCAACACAGGGGACATTAATGAGGCTCAAGGAAGTTTGAAAAATCGATGGGCAGCCGTTCCGTACTTCGCCTACCAATTTTGGGACCGGGAAACTTGAGATTCTCTTGGGAATTCTTTTATTTCTGAATATTCGATCCGGTTTTGTCTCTTGTAGAAATAATCGTTTAACACTAAAACTACCGAGCAGTTCAATTAACTTTTTGAAACTCTTGTATAGAAGCTTGAAGAGTGCATCTGTCGTGACAACTGATTTATACTTCAGTTTGCGTGTTGCTAACTCGATGTTCTCAATAATTTCCCAGGGAAACGTCTCTTGGCTTTTTAATAATTGCAAAATGAAGCAATCAAGAATAGGTCGGTTCGACTCGGTAGTCTCAGTGTCAGCACGTTGCAAATGACGGCAATGACCTATATTCTTAGTATTATAAATAAAACGCTACAGTACTTTTATTCTGAAAGTATGAAGCCTTGAACTCCCCAAGAATCATCTAATTAAAAACAATTGCTTTTGCTCCATTACTGATTTCAACGTGAACGTGTCAACTATTACAAATCTATAAAAAAACCAAGAATGATTTCCTAGAGAATTCATTGACTATTAGATTGCACATCAATATGCGAACGTAAATGTTTCCGTAGAAGTTTACAAATATTCGAATCGAAGAGAAACTGCCGTTTCCAGATTTTATATTCAATTATTATTAAATATATCCTTCTCTTGAAGTTTCCCGCGCGTTTTCGTTGGATTCATTGTGTTCGGGAAAGTTCCGTCGACTTATTCGTGAACGCGTAATTCGAAAAATCTCCGGTGTAAATCTGTGTGTCTCGGTTCAAGTTGCCGCGAAAGTACGAGGCCAGTTTCAATATTTAAAGCGACGTAACTGCGTCGACAGGACAGAGAGCAAACACTTTATTTAATTAAAGCGTAAATCGAGCGACGTCCGACGGTAAGACCGGAAGCCCGCGCGGCCCACGGCACGCCGCGGAAAGTTTTTCCGGGAGTTTTAATCGCGGGGATAAGTCCGCGTCGGATTTTACGGGGAAGTTACTCGCGGCCGAAGTTTCGATTACACTCGACCGCGACTGTTTTCTTAGTCCCGCGACTTCCGGTGTCCGCGGAGGAACGTTGCTTCCTCCTCTCGACGACGATTTGTATTAACCCTTTGCACTCGAAAGTTTTTCGCTAGAAATATTCGATATTCTCCGTCGAGATACGGACGATGTTCTCTTTAATTAATTAATGAGGAAACATATAAATTAACCCTCTGTAGACTCATGTAACTTTGAAGTTATATATCAGTATATTGGCATCTTGATTTATTTCATTTTGCACTCGAAGTGTTGAATAAAATTAAGTAATCAGTTAACTTAAACTTTTATACGCTCAGGCATGAAAGTTTGTCATTGTAACTTGAAAGTTACAAAATATATTCGTTTGATGAAATTGAAACTATTGAATACATTGTTAATTCGTATTTATATGTGGATATCTATTAATTTTGTACTGCATTGATTTTGTTATAACAATGAACAAAAATTCGGCCCATAAAGGGTTAAGGAGGATAGTTATTTTATTTCAATATTCCACGTATTGATGCATCGTGCAAAGCTTAATATTATACATAAGATTTAATAATTTTGCAAATCAAATTAAGTGGTGACTTGATTTAATTTAACAAGGGTTAACCCTTTGAACTCTGTAGGCTTAATTAATTAATAAAGGAGTAATTATTGCTATGTTATTTGTTTGGAAATTGTTAAGATGAGAAAGAAATTGTTTTGATTTAGAACACATTAGGAAGGTGATTTGAGGATTTGAAAGAAGAGGGTACATTAAACGTGATTGCGTGACAAATGATCATTCGATTGTGTTGCGTAGAGTTAATTTCACGATTAATCATTCTTCGTCGATATCAGTTTTCCACGTGCTAACACTCATCACCCGCTTTCACGCTCGCCCTATTCGCTCTCCTTTGAAACTATTCCATCCCGCCATTTTGTTTGACGAAATTTATAGTTTCCGCGCACTCGGTGTTCATGCCGTGATGAATTTACGACTCTATGGACTCCAGTTTTTCGGGGAAAAATTGAATCTCCCGACGGTGATGGACCTGAATCCCTGATCAAAGGGAATATCGATTTTTCACGTGATGGGATTCCTCGGCAATAGGTTCCTCTCGCGACAGAACGTCCTCGGCGAAGTCAATTCTTACCCAACTGAAATCCAGCCATATTACCATAACCGTACTATATACCTTAAAAATCAAAAACCCCGTTCCCATAAAATAATCACACTAACCCTTAAAAACAACCCAGCCCAAACCCAAGTAAATCACACACAAACCTCAACATACAATCCAAACTACAAAACTCTAACTATAAAAGACCCTTAAAACCTGATATCAAGAAAATCAGTTAAATCAACAAAATCCCTCCGGAGGCCCGAAACCGAACTCACCCCCGCGAGCGGCGACCCTCTCGGGGCGATTGTCCGGTACCGTTTCAACGGGAGCAAAAAATCCGGCAGAGGGAAAAAAGAAAGGAAACGGTGGACAAGGTGAATAAAAGTCGACGAACTTTCGATATCGAACTAAGTTTGGCGCTCGGTTCGACGAGTCATTGACATTCGAATTTTCGGCTGGACCGCAATCTTTTTTTCTTCCCTTTTCCTCTCCCTCTCTCTCTCTCTCTTTTCCTCTCTTCCTTTTTTTTAGCCCCATCGCCGGCACCAGCGGCGCCCCCTCCACCGCGGGGGTTCGTCGGTTCGCCGGAAACATGCAGAAAGGGGGCGACGGCGGCGGAGAAAGGGGGTGAAAGGGGGTCGGGCGGAGTGTTCTCTTCTATCCACCGCAATTCGTATTCTCCCTCGCGACGCTGTTCGATCAATATTTTAATTTCGCGATGCTGCGGTATTTAGCGGACGAAAAGAGAGAACGGTCGGACGGACGGACGGGCGGACGGAGTGGACCCGATGGTAACCGTGAAAGGATTCCTTCCAGGATCGATATATCGCGGTGTTTAGGGAAAATCGTCGACCACCGGATGCTCCTCTTTTTTTTTCTATCCCGCTCTTCACTCGCCGGAGCTCCTCTTTTTTCCGTGCGCTCCCTTTTGCTCGTATCGTACGTGCTTCCCTGACTGACCGAAAGGGTTGCGAGTCGGGAGTTTTCAGTTTTTCGCGGGGATTTTTCTTGATCGTCGGCTCGGTTAGGTCTTGGGAGATGTTGGAGGAGTTGCTCTTTTTTGTGATCGAGGGAGTGTGTTGATGGGGAATTGTTCATTTTTGATAGCTTGCGTTTGAAGCAGATTCTCTTGGTTGGCTTTTAGCTTTCCCTTAGATGATTCTCTTGATAGTCACCTTCGATAGTTTTTCCTCTTTAATTTAATGATTTCGTTCGAAAGTAGCAGCAAACAGTTATTCGATCTTCTAGTTTTGCTCCACTCTTTTCGTACTTTCGTTTTCACACTTTGATCTTGGCGGACGAATGTCATTTCGGCGAGATGAAATTTTCCTATTTGGACGACCAAGAGTTTTCTCTGTTTTCTATTGTTTAAGTGATTGATGTATAATTCAATTTCATCTGGCGAAGGTATTGTATGTTTCTAAGAACCTTCGCAAAGGGTTAAATATTGGATTCTACAATGAACAACTCCGCAATTCGTTGCAGACTTCGCTACACGTAAATTGAACTTTACGAGTTCATCTCGAGCAGAAGCAGCAACTCGCGACGAGTACCTCCACGATTCAAAGGGGAGGAAATAATAGAACTAGTCTAAAAACATTCATTTCCATCAATTCCTTCCAAAGAATCTTCTTGACCCTCTGCTTTTTATCGCACCCTAAACTTCTTTCTTCCAGTGTATTCGCTCTCTTCTCTACTTCGATAAACCGTCGAAGATTTTCGTCTCGATCGAAACCCGCGTTCGATGAGGTACGTCCGCGCACGCGAGATGTATAAAAATTCCGTCCGGCTAATGGAACTTTTTTAAAAACGAAAGTATGCCCGAGGCTGCCACGGGTCGTGTTGAATTTTACATGAAGTGCATTTAATCTGCGTCGCACGAAGCCCTGCAGGGCCGGCCGGAGCCCTCTGCCATCATAGAAACGGGCTTTATGGAATTGCGAGCGGCGAGCAGGAGGGCGAGAGAGATAGAGGAGGAGAGAGTGAGCTGGACAGAGAGAGAGACAGAGAGAAAGAGAGAGAGAGAGAGGAAGAGAGAGAGACTACTGGCCATAATCGACAATTCCATTTGCAAATCTAATCGACGCCGCAATTTCTCTCATTACATTTAGAATTTCGCCAACTTTGATACGGATCTTGATGAACCGTTACCGTTTTCCAAATCGCGATATTTGTCGGGGCCGACCCGTTACATCTCGACAGGAGAGATTTCAATTTCGATCTCGACACTCGTGTAATATTTTCCAGTTCGCTGTTACCTTAACCCTTTGCACTCGAGACGCGACTCCCAGTCGCCGGACGGTTTGATACAGGAAAATTATAAACTTTGGTATTTGCCATTAACCTTTGTATCCTGCACCAATGAAATTAAAATATTTCTAGTGAAAAATCGCCGAGTGCAAAGGGTTAATAACATAAAGCTAAAACTATGGTCAACATATAAAACACGTAAAAAGTACAACGCAGTGCCACGGAGGCCAACACACGACTCTGCTCTCGCAACTCTCTTACAGAGATTCTCTCCCAAAAATCATTCTCTCCCCCACAAGCATTCTTCTCAATCATTACAAACACTCGGATGCACCCCTGGAAAGCTGGACCTGCATTCTTACATTCACTCTTCTTAAAAATACCTTAACCTACGCTGAAAATTCTAGATACTACACTAATTGATCTCTAACCACCGAGATCTCCGACTATCAAACTAATACAGAGTATCTACATTTTCACCGAAACACAGCCAACACACAAGCAAGAAGCACGAATCGCTCAAATAAAAGAAACTTCACTCCGCTACATGTTCGCTCAAGCATCAAACATAAACATCGCCTAAAGAACCAACATCAATCATTCCGAAAACAATCACCAAAAAACCTTCCACTTAACTTGCGCTGGAAAGACGTGTTACGTCGTGATGTTTTCGTAAAATCACCAACGACATATCGTACAGTCGATAGTCATTGTACTACATATTCCATATTGTTCTGAAATCTACCACTTCGCACAAAATAATAAACATTTGCGTATCTGTATACAATACGCATAGACAAAATTCTTCGAGATGAGTTTCTCAATTCGTCGCGAGTGGTTAAATACCCTGAACCCGTATTCGGTCGTCAGCTGTCCACGGGGACACCGAAGACTTCCGGTTCGCGGGCGAGCAACGTGAAATGCGGCAAAAAGGCGCGCGGCCGGAGGGGAGCGGGGATGGAGCAACGAATGTATGTAGGGCTCGAGAAAGTGGCCATTGAAACGATGATCGCGATCTCCGATGCACCGGGGGTCCGCGCTCGAATCGGTCCGCTTTCAGAGATCGCGATCAGGAAGGGAAGAAGGAAAGGCGGAGGAGCAGGGGGAGGAGGAAGAGGAGTAGTAGGAGGCGGTGGCAGGGAACGGCGGGGAGGAGGGCGAGAGCTGTCGGCGACGACCGGCGCTCTCTCGGAACGTCCATTCCAATTTTCCGGGGCGCGCGTCGCATGTCAACGAGCCGGTCTCTCTTTTTCTCCGGTTTTTTCCCTCCTTCTTCCTTCGTCTGCCCCTCCGGTTCCTCCTCCCTCTCGCGCGGCTCTTCCTCTATTTTTTCGCCGTCCAAACACACGGCATAAAAGTGTATCGTCCGGTTTTCCCTCGTTCCCTCATGGTCTCTTTGCCTTCTTTTTTCCCCCTTTCGCTCGTTTTTCTTCTTCTTTCTTCCCGGGCTCTTTCTGGAAAGCATCTGCGTACGTGGCCGGCGTGTCGAACGACGAGAAAGCGGAGGACGCGGGTTACGCTCGACGCCGCGCCGGCGACGTCGGCGATAACGAAGATCGATTCGCTCGTTTGCGTGGAGGAACGACGGCGTTCGATGTGTCGGCTGGCGAATGATTTTTCGAATTCAGATGAGGCTTTTTTTTCTATTCAGGGGGTTTGGGGCGATGGTTTGTTTATGGGAGATTGGGCGTGTAGATGGGTTTGTGGGAGAGTTGGTAGTGTTAGTGCTGTTAAGGGTTTAGGGGACAACATTCGAGATTGTAGAATTCGATGTTCAATGGCAAAGTTGATGCAATGTACTTAATTGACACTTTGCACTCGAGAGGTGACTCACAGTCACCATTTGATTTGACACAGTAAAATTAGAAAATTTAATATTTAATATTGAAGTATGTACAATGCATCGGTACGCGAAATGTTGGAGAAGAAAGCTTTGTTTCTCAATTTAGTTTCTCTTTGAATTTTAAAAAAACCATCGTCTTTGTCTAGTTAGAAAATGTTAAGAATTACTAACGAAATACTTCCGAGTGCAAAGGGTTAAATAGTTCGTTTATAGGAATAGGAAAGTTTAATCACTGTCAGTAGAAAATTATGAATATGCAGCGAAAAGATGGTTGAAATATTTGAAGGTATTAATCTGGAAACGTAATTGAGTTTCCAAACGAAAGTTTGCGAGTGTTCAAAGTTCACCTGCGTAACTTCCTTCGGAAGAATTCTTGTTCTTGCATTTGCACTCTGTTCTACTGCCACTCGGTTACCAGCGGTAACACTGTTCTTCACTGTACGCATCAACTCCGTGAACAGGGTATAAAACGATAACAAAAGGAGCATAAAATTAACGCGAAACGAAAACACGGAACTCCGTGGTGTCCCATCGATTCCAACATGGCGGACCGTTAAACGGACACTTACTTTCGCAAGCTCGTGAATCCCCGCGAGCGGTTCACCGTTTTTATCGTACACTCCGGCGAATACGTAAATAGGAAGAGGAAGTTTCGATGTCCCCGGCCTGTCCCATAACTAAAGAAGACCGCGATTCGTAGTCCGCGGTCACGCCGCCATTATGAGGGGAACGGTAGTTTGTAGTCCGTGGTCCGTCACTGTCGTGGAAAATGTGAATTTGTAGTCCGGCCTCCATCGGGCGCCTAGGAAAACGGTGATTTCTAGTCGAAATGTCCGGCGTATAATTTAGAAAAAAGGCGCTCGCGGTCCGACGTCGCATGATCGGGGAAAGGGGTGATTCGAAGGCAACCCCTTATCGTGGAACACGGTTCAGCGGTTCCTTCTCCTCTTGACACATTGCGTACCGGCTAATTTTCAGAAAACTAAATTGTGATGGCAATTTTCACTGAGGTCAACTCATATCGCTATACATAGAAAAAAGATATATTGTCATGTGATGTATTTTAAATAGATAATCAATTCGAGTGAAATTTTATATTTCTTTCAATGCTGTAATTAGCGAAGTTGCATAGCTAAGTGTCTATAACATCGAGATTCCTCGTTACCACGCAATGTAACACTAAAGCGACCGGATGAGTCGAATCGACTCACCTCAGAATGTTCATTCTGCAAGTATTTCAATTACGAAAGCGTTCTAGCGAGAGATTTTCAATTAAACGTGTATTTGCATGGATACAAGGCTAACAGATCGAATCTCAAGAAACGTGCGATTTTCATGAGAAGCTGGGAATAAGTCAGTCCGATCGCTCGGTGGTTTTAGCGTTGAATATATTTTTATATTAGATTCCGAGCGTTCGGGTGAACTTTGGGTGTTCGATTTGTCTTGCTAGACCCCGAGGGCAAACCTAGACAGTTTCGGGCTTTAGAGGAAAGTTTAGGCGAAAGTTTCGCCGAGGTTAGTGTAATTAAAAGGGCAATTAAGAGGAATTTTTAAGTCGTAGGTCTCCTGGACTCGCGTGGCACGGGACAGTTTCTCATTCGGCCGGAATTAAGTCTTCCGAGGTCTCGGAGCATCGCGATATCTGGAAGTTCGACGCGCTGATTCTAGTTCACGTGTCGCTATCGCACCCTCCCTTCGAACTCCGCGAACATTTTTGCGAACTCGAAATTACCGTTCATCTGTCGCGGTATAATCGTGTGTCTCTCCGAGTGCTCGGCGAATCGTTTCGTAAATAATTTCCCGTCCGGTTCTGCGCGGATTACGTGAACGACATAAAGAGAGGGACCACGAATTATCCCCGGAAGCAGCTCTCGGAAATCCACCCCCGGTGTTTACGTTCGCAAACGGCGTTCGAAACGTCCAATAATCGTTCCCCGGTCGAGAACGCGATTAACCCCTTCCGCGAAGGGTCTCGTCCCGCTGAACGTGTCCTCGAAAAAGTCAGCCTCGCCGAGGGAGAGAGAGAACTTGTCGAGGAAAGAAAGAAAGCGTCGTCCAACCCACGGAGGAACGTTGCCGTCCCAAACGCCGACTTTCTCCTTCTCTTCGCTGCCTTTCGGTCTCTTTTACTCTATATTTATCTGTCTACCAATTTACTACTTTACTAATTTACTGATCGACTAATTTATCAGTCTACTAATTTACCAATATACTGATCTATGAGTCTACTAATTTACCAATCTACTGATCTACTAATCCACTAATTTAGCAATCTACTGATCTACCTGTTTACTGATCTACAAATCTACTGATCTACCAATCTACTAATTTACCAATCTACTGATCTACCAGTCTACTGATCTATCAATTTACTGATCTATCAATCTGCCAATCTACTAATCTATTAATTTAGTAATCTACCAACCCACTAATCTCCCACTCTACCAGTCTATTAATTTAATAATCTACCAATCGACTAATCTCCCACTTTACCAGCCTATTAATTTAGTAATCTACCAACCCACTAATCTCCCACTCTACCAGTCTATTAATTTAGTAATCTACCAATCGACTAATCTCCCACTTTACCAGTCTATTAATTTAGTAATCTACCAACCCACTAATCTACCAATCCACCAATGTACCTATCTACACATCCATCTCCATTTTCTCCCCATCCGCCCATCAGTTTCTCTACCCCACCGCACTAGACCAAAGAGTCCCCGAAAAAAGCGAAAAGAAAATATTATCAACACGGAACAACAGGGACAGAAATTAGCAGAGATAGACACGGGTACGCCGGCAACGGGCACAGACGCAGGCACCGAAAGGGAGCAAGAAAAATTCCTCTCGGGGGTAGCGCGCGGCGCAGACGGGACAAGCCCCCTAGTAGTAGTGAGGTTCCGAGTCCGTCGTTTTCTCTTAATTTCGAGACAGGCCGCAGGACGATATCGACTACTTCAATTCCGTTGCAGCTTCAATCCTCCCTCTCTCTCTCTCTCTCTCCCTCTTCACCCCCGAAGCGCACAAAAGACAGACAACCCGAACGAGCATCTAACCGACGAAAGACAGAGAAAGACAAACACCGAATCCGAAGGTTCCGAACGGTAGACACGCTTCGAATCCAGATGCAGAAAGAGACGGGCGAAGGGCTTCGGGGACAGGAGAGCGGACGAGGAGACAAAACCGCCCGACACAGTCCGGCTCCGAGGAACAGAGTACCGGGTGGCCCGAGCGAGAGACCCGCCGCGGCGCGGCGCGGCGCGGCGTAGCTGGTTTCCGAGCTGGTAAAAGACGGCGCGCGCGGGGGGGCAGGCGTAACATCGGTCGGGCGGACCGAGACAGAGACATTGTAGGACGCGGAGAGGAGCGTGTACGAGCCGCCGCGCGCGCTATCACGCGAGAAGAGGGCGGCGGACGGGGTGGCGAAAGCGCGCGGCAACGGCACGGCGAGGGGGCGGGGGTGGACGGAACGGTTGCACCCACCAACACCCGCGAGAAGTATCCGAGTACACGGGTGCACACGAGCTTTTCGGGCGCGCACACACAGCGGCCGGGCTAGAAGGGTTCGTGGCATGGCCGGTCGGAGGAAGGAAGGAAGATAGAGGACAGGCCCGCCAGACGGAGACAGCCGCCGCGGGCTCGGGGGGCGGGGTGAAAGGGGCAGCCGGCAGAGAGAGCGTAGACATGTAGCGCATACGCCGTCGCGACGGAGGCTGCGGCTACGCGGCGCCTACCAACCACCATCTATAATCTCTATGCGGATATCGATTTTCCACCCTGTATTTCCTAAATTTATGCAAACTAGCGGAGCCCGTCCTCTGCACCTCCGTTCCTGCCTGCCCTCCTCCGTGTCTGCCCTTCGGTCCGACCACCGACCACCCTCTCTCCTCGTGTTCCTACGCCCACGCTCTGGCCAACCTATAAACCCTCACCCTTTGTTCCCGTTGCATCCTTTCGCGCTCTCTGTCTGGCCGGCCCGTCTCTCTCCGTGTTTTACCACCTGTCTTTGTCGCCGCTCGACGCTGGTCCTCTCTGTTTCTCGCGTTTTAGGCACGCTCGTCTTTGTTCCTGTTACAGTGACACGTTTGAACCGGCCCGTCTCTGTTCCTCGCTTCTCCTCGCCCCGCCTCGCCTCGCCTCGGCTAACCCTCTCCTCGGGTGGTTAGCTCGCCGCTGTGTGCGTCGGCCGTACGTGTGCCGGCCCCATTCATCTAACGAGCTCAAGCGGGCTATCGCATCACGATGCACCTCGCACCTCCTCGTCAGCGGGAGGTGTATTCCGGTTTACGCGCGCCGAGGGCGCAAGTGCGGGTGAACCGCCGGTACAACGTTGTTTTCCGCGCGGGGCGGCCGAGCGGGGCCGCTGGACGTTGTTAATGTTGGATTATGTTTCGGCTTTCGGGTTATTAATTATCGACGCGACCGCGCGCCCCTGGATTACCGCGGTTCTTCGGCAGGGTTTTTCGTCTTTTTTCCGGTTTTTGAGCTGCGGCTGGCGTGCCCCGGATTAATGAGCTGATTTATCGGCCCACCGGGGATGAGGCGATATTACCGAGTGATTTAGGGGACGTCCGTTTCGTTTTGACTCGCGGCGAACGAGGGGTGGTTTTTAACCCCTTGCCGCACAATGAAGAGTGCGACTCGCGATGAAGATTTCTAAACTAATTTAACGAGAATCAATGTTATTCATTACCCACGGATCAAAGCGCGTAACTGTTTCGCTGTTATCAATGTATTATCTTCAAATGAAACTTCCGCTTGAAGTAGAATGGAAAATTTTGATACTTCTAAATTAGTAAAATGTTGCACGAGCTTAGTAGCGAAAATAAATACGTCAAGGAGTTAAGGGAGTTTTCGGATGAATCGTTTCGATGCTGAAGGAATTGAGTTCGTTTGAACTCGTTTTGTACTCTTCATGCTGTAGCGTTGTAGGATGATCGATGATGATTTACCGAGTCCTTCGGAGTTCGTTTTTGTGAAGTTAATTAGCCTGATAGGTAAACGAGGATGGATTATATTTTTGTTGAGGTTCGAGTTTGGAAAGTTTGTTCCTTAATTGGAGATGGATGACGATGGAGATGATGAACTTTTGGCATAGTTTCGTCTCGCGAACGTTTGTACAGGAATTTTACGCAGATATTTATCACGAGCGCGAAGGTGGAACGGTCAGTTTAGTACGTTGGTTTTAAGTTTGACACCGTTTCGCAAGGAGAGCGTGATAGTGGCTATTAAATGAACGGAACATAAAGGTTGCTACCTTGACTGCCGAACCAGCATCCATAAAATTCCCGTAAAATCGCGGCAATTTATTTCACCCCGTGCTTCAGAGCATCGCGCGGGGCCCGCGGCCAAGGTTTCAAACTCAATTTAACAAATGCTCCGCGTTGGAAGTAAACGTGGACCCACAGTGAAAGTGAAGGAACAATACCGATAGATTATTAATGCTGAAGCGTGTTCTGTCGAGGAAACAAGGTTCTAATGGCCCGGATTCGTCTTAAATCTCAACAGAATTTGGTTCGCTCGACGCATTACCATATAATCTATTTTTCAAATCTGAACGGGGAAGTGTGTCAACTACATGCGATTCACGATACTACCAAAGAATCTGAAAGTAGTTCACTGTCCTCGGTAAAAGAAGACGCAGTGCTTCCAGAGTTTAAACAAACTTCCCATCATTCTATCAACTTCTCATCTACGATTACTTCGCAACTCCGACAACATCCTTCACTAATAATTGCCAATCAATAAAACTCATCTCTGCAAGAATCCAAAAAAAAATCCTTACCTCACAATAACGTGTCAGACTAGTGGCGAAGATTTCAAACAGAATCGAAGGCGCACGAATGTTACTCGATTCTTCAGAATTAAAATTAAATATTATTCTTTCGTTACCAACTATTATACCCTATAGTAAACATTGATATAGAATACGCTTATCATTTTATTCGTTTTCTTAATAATCATCAATGTCAAGGTAGTATCGATCACAATTGAGAAATAAATCGTAGGGCAAGAGGTTAAGGGTTAATTACCAAGCAAGAAATGGTCCTTGCCAGGATTCAAAAGAAAACGCCGAGCTCGTCGCGGCTGGAGGCGTCACAATGGGTGTAGCAAGCCGTGCAACATTTTACGCTCTGCTACCGCGGAAAGGAGAGCTCGATCGCGCGTGAGACTTTTTACACGGGCCAGCACACCCCCTGTCCGCCCGTCGCGCGGCCGGAAGCGGGGAAACTTCGAAAATAAACGATATCCCCGAAAGACGGATCCTCACCGGAACCGAGTGACGGCGGCCGTATCGTTCAGACGCGAAATAATCTGCTTCCGCGTGCCCCCTCCCCACCTCCTCCGCCGCCTCCGCCTCCTTCTCGCGTTTTATTGCCGGCAGAGGCATATCGCATATGTCTCGACGAGAACCCTTTTGCGCGTTCCGTTCCGTATCGCGCCTGAATATTCGCCTCCCCCGCCTCCGCCGCCGCCGCGAAAGGAGTGGCGCTCCGAGATGCCGGAAACAATGGCAATAAAATTTTCGGAACGGCCTGCTCGCTCCGGGCCATCGCCTATCCTGACCCCCCCCGCCCCCACGCCCCAGTGCCGGCAGTTTTATGGCCGCGAATCTGAGCGCGTATCGCGACTTCCGGTTACCGGGCAGGTCGGCAAATCGGCCCTTCGAGCGGTTGCTCTCCTTTTTTCGAGTTTTCTATTGGTAGCTGCTTTGGTAAATTACGATCGTTGGACGGATCTTTATGGAGATTCGAGTTTTTAACGTGATGTTCTTTGTTTTGGTTTATTCGAGTCGATTAGGTTTTCGTTCTGAGTTTGTTCTTTTGTTTGTTTGACCTTTTTGTAGTGTTACTTTTTATTTTTCCGGCGAGCAGGATTAGAGGAGCGTGAAATTTTTGGTGCAATATCAATTTTTGGTTCGATTTTTGTTCAACATGTTCAATATCAAATGAAAATTGTCGGTGGCATTAGAGTGACCCAAATCAACTTGTTCCTTATGTGCAGTTTAATAATAAATTTAATAATAATTTGCACTCGAAAGATTTTCACTGGAAATATTCAACATTTTCCAACAAGATATAGACGACATTGTTTGAAACTAATTTCACAATAATTCACAGATAAATTAAGCAACAAAGCTATTTTATTTAAATATTTCACACAGCAACACAAAGTTTCATTTAAAACACTAAATATTCAACTTCATAGTTTTGCTGTATCAAATCAAGCGTTGACTGAGAGTCACCTCTCGAGTGCAAAGGGTTAATATTGTACGTAAACGTTGCTGAACGACCCATGGTTTGATGTCAAGAATTTTTAAAATTCCATTCGAGCATGCAGCTCGGTTCTGACATGTTCCTCTCGAAGCAGAAAGAATTCGACGTCGTTTCTGCAGCCAAAATTCCGGGAGTGTGCATGCAGTCGATTCGATTTGGCGGATTGATTGTTAGGTACACGGCCGGATTAAGGACTCGGGGGCGGCAAAGAACTGGGAAATTCATCGCGGCTCGATAAGTCGATTGGATTCGTTAGGCCCCCCACTTTGGCCCAATTCCGGCGGTTTAACTTTTAAACGGGGTTTAATCGATACTTCGGCCCGCGTTGCACCCCTTGGTGCCGCTGTCTTTTCTAATCGACGCTCGATTTTCGAGCATCCGTTCAATCTAAATATTCAAAACCGTTCGGTTCGCACCGAGATTGAATTATTGATTAGCTGCGGAAATTGTGAATGGAGAATTCAATTTTGCCAATATCTGTTTCAACCTGGTCATTACAATTTAATAAATATTTATAGGAATTATTTTTGTAGAGATTTTATCGATAGAAATTACATTGCTCGGAATGTGTGTGATATTTTTCATTTTGACGTTAGGGTTTAATTATAATTTTATCATCTTCTTCTCGATCTTGATTTTTCAATATCTGTTTCAAGCTGGTCATTACGATTTAATAAATATTTATAGGAATTATTTTTGTAGAGATTTCATCGATAGACATTACATTGCTCGGAATGTGTGTGATATTTTTCATTTTAACGTTATGGTTTAATTATAATTTGATATTGAAAGTATGAAGTGAGGTATCTGTACATAGAAATCATCTTCTTTTCGATCTTGATTTTTCTGGGTCAAACACCTTGTACTTCCAGCCATAAATACGCGATTACATGCATCGTATTAAATCACAAAGAAAAGCGAGCGCGGCTGTAAATCCTCTCCGTTTCATGCTTCGTTTAATTCGTCGATGCACTCGATATTTAACGATTGACGGGAATTAAAAAGTACAGCACGGAAGAGAATCGAATTAAAATTCAATCAGAAAAATATCGCCTCCCGTTACATCGAATACCGTTCGCCCATTAACTCGGAAAACATTTCGCGTTGGCCGTTAAATTGACATATATTGGCCTGTATATATATATACGCGCCTATATACGCATACAAGGTGGGGCGTAATTCGGGCTAAAATTGAAAATTGGGCGATCCTTCATGCCTGAAATAAATGAAATATGCGCAGCGAAGTTTTCCGTACTAAAGTTGCATTTTCCATTTAATCATCTTGCATTTTCAATAGAACTTCAATGCGAACAATTTCCAACGATCTCTTTAACCTATCAAAACCATATCACTGAAATCACTCATCAACGATTCAAAAATTGCATATCTTATAATTTCAACACTCTCTTACGTCACAGTTCCAAAACGAGTCACAAGCGAATTTTCCACAGAATGCTACTCGCCGAACAAAATCCTCCATTGGTACGATAAACCCTCTCAAGCCCCCGATAAAAGCATTCCCCCGTTCTCCGGTATCAATTAATAATCTCCGCTCTCCTCCCGGAATTCCAACGGTAACTCTGCGCGATCGGTGGCCCGCCACCCCGTATACTCGCAGGAAAGGAGGCAGCGGGAGCTCTCTCGCCGGCGGAGAAGGAGGGCTCGCTCTCGGCGCGGCTCGACATTAAATTAAACTGCAATCTGAAATCGTCGTCGCCATTGTCGCGGCGGCGGATCGGGGAAATATCGCGGGCGAAACGAGCGTGCCCGGGCTAAATAAATCTGTCCGGCGGCGGGCAGACTCGGTGGGAGCCCGCGCAAAATAAAGGGGTTCGAACGCGGTGTGTCCCCGTTCCCGCAGAACCGTCGCGACGATGCCACGAACGAGACGAATGAATTATGCCAGACGACGGACTATCATCTCGCAGCACGAGCTCTCACAGATTAGAAAACTCCCCGGTGCCCTGCCTCTTATCCGGCGACGTATCAGATCCTGGAATCGCTCTGACGACGGGGCGAGCCCGCGGTTTCCTCGCCGATCCCGCTCCGTATCGGGCCGAGATATCCCTTTCGTAATTCCGCCCGCCGGAGATTGTTTTATGGCGAGCCCGGAGATGGCTCCTTACAGTTGTACAAGTTAAATTGGGTTGGTGTTCCTTCGGAAATTGTGGACGTGCCCTTAATTCTTGGGGGATGCTCTAACTTCAGGGCTCCTTTCTTTCGAGTGACCATTTTCAGGTGGTCGTCGAGGCGTCGTTATTATTTATCGATGTCCTTGGAATTCGGGATCGATTGAGATACGGAAGTTTAACCCTTTGCGGATGATGAGATGAAATGTTCTGATTTCGAAGACTAAGTCGTGGACAAATGATCTAATTAGTCGAACAGCAAGAGATCAGTTTTCTTTTTTTCTATCAATTGAGCAATTGATATATAATTTAGCTTCGTGTGTTGAAGGTTCTGTGTTTCGAAGAATCTTCGCAAAGGGTTAATATCGCGTCTACCGATAGGTTAATAAATCGAGAAACTAATTAGATTGTAGTTGGGGATAGAGTATCTCTCAACACACAACTGTGAATCAATCGATTACCAAATAATTCTATCAAGACAATTACCATAATCCTCCAAATCAGAGTTATCTGCTAAAAACTACCCTCCGAAACTCCATCAAAAAACCACCCACAGTACTATTCACAAATCCGCGTTAGAAGCTCGTAGCAACGAACCGTATTCGACCCAGGACATCCTAAAAAGAGGACATCCTCATCAATCTCGAATCGCATTCCTTATCATCCGGTTCCCGGGAACGAGCGCCGCGCGATCCTCCGTTGGAACTGGGAAAATCATCGATCCCGTTCCGTCCCGGCGAAAACACCTCGCATATTACTATCCGAACCGCAATATACGAGTCCCGAGATCCTTATCCCGTAGACCACGCGAGAGGAGCCGGTCGGGGGTGGGAATCCCGACGCGGGTTAAGGACCCGGTTGCTCCTCGAGGATCCGTGAAAGGCGGTTCTCGGCGCTCAAAGGGCGCGGAACGAATCGGCCGGAGGGCGAACGGCGTCGGTAATAGACGTGGGATGGGTTAAACGGGGGGTGGCGGCGCACGGGTGATACTCGAGCGGTCGCGGCGCATAGGAGGGGTTGTAATATTTACAACACTCTATGCAGACCCCGGAATTGCCTATAAAGAAATCGCGGAGTCGCTTTGTTCGCGTCATAACGTAGTAACGTAAGGGGCCAGCAGCTATACACTCGGGAACGATGCCAAATTAATAAATATATTCCAGTCTATCCCAAGCCTCACATCCCCCGCTCCTCCCCCTACCCCTCCACCACCTTCACCCCGTGTACCAGCTATCGACGTCCACCGATGCCGGCCCATCCCCCTTGGAACCAGACCTGCTCTCTACCCACCTATGGGCTTCCCATAAATTTTCGATCAACGCACCGCCGATCCACCCCCTCGCCTCGGCGTTCCCACCGCCCGACACTCGAAGCGGCGATATCCAGCGGTTTTTTCTCTGTCCGCGAGTTACATGCGCGCGGACGGCGAAACGTCGGAAAGAAGGTTCTTCCCGTCGCGCGGCGCTCGAGGAGGATGCGCCGGATTTATGCCGGTCGCTTCCGAAGCTTCTTCGGTGGATGCTAATTTATGGAGGGCCCTCGTGGGGTCGCCGCGGCACCCGGTTTTTCGCGGGGCTTTTTGCCGGCGCGCCTTCGCGGAAGCGATGTTGGCAGATTGTTCGGTTGTTGCGCGAGCTTCGGTCTCAGGGATTTATCGGGGAGATTTTCCGTTGATTTCGGGACCGAGCGTGGCTCGCTTTAGCGAGTTTGCAGCGGGACGCTGAAGGTGGTTCGTGAATTCTTTGGTTCTCGAGTGATAAATGATAGAAGTGTAAGAGCGAATTAATGGCGCTTGGTGTTTAGCGTCCAACGAGCGCAGTAAGCTTACCGAGCGGAACATCTTTTCTACGTTCGAAATGAAACTTGTAATAATCGCAGTGGCGAGTTCTAATTCGCGTTAGATTTCAGTTTGCTAACGTGGTAACCACTGGAATCTAAATTACAAGGGTAGTACTACCTTCACGCTGAAACTACCAGTGACCTGATTTCTTCTTTCTGCGATTATGAGAAATAGACGTTCCTCTGAGAAATTACTACAGACATTGATTCAGCAATACGGAAGCTAAATTGTAAATCAAATAAAGGTTCAATAGATGCACTAATGGAGTTTACAGAGGAATTCCGAAAAGTCAACTGCTCGGTAGTTTCAGTAAGTACCATTGCCACTAAAACTGAGGCAAAAAGAATTTTCCCGCGATATCCCATTAGAAATTACCTGAGACCTCTTTTCCAAATTCAATGATTACTTCCACCAGAAAAACCATCCCTTGCAGCTGGATCTATCCAATGACGTTCGCCCGAAAATCACTGTACAGCCGGCCGTAAGCTTCATTGCTCGCATTGACGTTCGTTCGACGCGACCACCGCCCCCCGACGATTTTTTCCTGCCCCTCGGGGCAGGAGCCGGGGGATGAAAATTTCCTGCGGCCAGGTGAGCTCATTTCGGCCGGGCTTAATTCCCGTGACACGAGTTACACCGCGTATGCACGATTTTGATAGGATAAGCGGGCGTAAACACGGGCAAACAGAGTCGCGACAGCGTAGCGGCCGCCGAAAACCGGAGGCCCGCACTCGAAAAACCGAATCGATATGCGTCGACCGTGCACACGTGCGCGTGCGAGATCGTGTCCCGCCTACGGGGAATAAAGACCCAAACGAGATTCCGAAACGATGCCCGCCCGATAGATTATTTTCGAATCATCCCCCCATCGTTCCGCGTTTTATCGCGACCAACGCTGGGTCAAGTTGAAATAACCGATAGAAATATCATCGTTCCGCGACCGCCGGAGCGCGGACGATCGAACCGTTCTCGCAAACGTTCCGCGAGTTTCGAGTCGAAAAATGTTAACCCTTTACGGACGAATGTCGACGGATGGGGAGGTGAAACGCTCATTGGACTACGTCGCGAATTGTTTGATTACTGATTGGCATGTGGTTTCTGTTTTTTTTTCTATTGCTTCAGTGATTGTTATATAATTAACGCTAGGTTTACGGGTATTTATTGTACACTTCATTCTATTATTTCTGAAAGAATTGATGCTCGTTTATTTAGATCGTAGAAACTGGAGATTTGATAGTAGGTGGGGTACATGTCAGTGCGATCGCATCAATGAAAATCGGCGTAAACATTTACAAAATAATATTTCTAAAATCCAATATCGCTAAGAATGCTATAGAAATTAGTTGCAGTTGCTGATTACAAAACAACCTGGAGTGCTAAGGGTTAAACTCCTCTAGAGAAACCGATTGAAACATTCCAATCTTAACATACACCCGAAACAAAGTTCAAGAATCATTTATTAACACTAGGTTTCCGGAGTGCGTCAATTTGACGCATACTGAATTTACAAACATTACTTGGCAAACGTTTACGTCGGTTTCGGTTGATGCAGTTACAATACGTATCGTAATAACCTAATTTTAAATCCCTAACTTCCAAGATCTAAATGGTCGAACATCAATTTTTCTAGGAACAATAGAACAAACCGGACAATAAACGTCCGTAAACCTAGTGTTAATATATTAGCGACATTATCACCGATGCAATATCAGTAACAACAGACCAGAGTAAATAAGGAACATATAAATATTCAGTGAATGATGATTCGAATAAAAGTTGATTCTGATAATGCCCGGCCCTGTTATAGATTACAGTCTGTATACACACAGGGTTGGCCTGAATTGAACCCTCCTCTTTGAATGCTAGAAAGTCACAGTGGGCTGGGGGCAGATAGATAGATAGATAAAGAGTGAGAGAGAGAGAGTAGAGAGCAGAGAGCAGAGAGCGACCTATCAAAGACATTTTTCCGAGCGCAATCCGTCTTCGAGGAGGGGAAGAAGCCGGCGCGGAGTCTGGAGCCAATTGTCGATTACGTACCGCGCGGAATTGCGTTCCCCGTTCGCTTTATCGTTCCCGAAACCTTTTCGTTCGTTGTTTTATCGTCCGACGTTAGGACTGGGGCCGGGGCGATATTACGTTGCGTCGGGAAACGCGCGCGATGATGGATCCTCCTCGACGAACAAGGTTATTCTCGTCGAGGAGATGGTTCTCGGCTGACGCTCGCCAGGCACGAAATATTTCAACATTAATTAATCGCGCGAATTATTGCTTTTTATTTGCTCACATTTCTTAGGCTGCGGGAAGTCGATTGTAGGTGAACAATGTAGAATTTCATTTATTGCTTTTGGGATTTTTCGAGAAGCTTTCTAGGAGAGTTCCGATGTTTCTAGTTCTTCATTAGTTCCCTTTGCGGACGAATGTCGACGTTTCGGCGAGATGAAGTTTTCATGTTTTTCAAGATTAAGTCACAAATAATTTAATTGCTCAAACACCAAGAGATTAGTGCATAGTTTCGTATCATTTAAGTAACTGTTATGATTTAGCTTCATTTGCTGAATATTTAATATGGATTTTTAACCCTTTGAACTCTGTAGGCTCCAACATTGCACCAGTTCTAATATTAAATATTTTAATAAATTTTAAGAAAACTAAGATTCTTAGATCTTCCAAATATACGAAGTTTGTACTAAGAAGGGAATCACCTTCCGAGTGCAAATTGTTAATAGTTCAGTCGTGTGAATTGTATCTTTAGCTAGTCTATTCGTCTATTCGCTTCAGAATATTTTCTCTCATTTTCTTATCTATCAGAAACACTATTATTTCTTAATAATGTATCAAACACCGAAAGTCAAGTCGTAACTTTTTCACACGAATCAACGAATTGAATTAGCAGATAAAATCTTGATGTTCCCCAGCTTTCGATATTCACGATAAATTATTGTTTCCGCCGTCGAACGACTCGAGAATAATACGGTCAACGATTCCCAAAATTGGACTGGTCCCGGTCATCGTCTTTTTTGGCGCGAGATTCGGTTTCGCGGGAGACGCCGCTCCGCTCCCGAGACAACGGAACGGCCGAAGCGAAGCGTGAAGGAAATTCTCCGCGAAACAGCACGTGGCACGGGAAGTCGCGTGCACATGGCCGACCCAACCTTGGTTCGCCGGCTGCCAAAGATTCGTAAACCCGTAATTCGGTACGTAGGGGGCTAACCTTGTTGATTTGGCGTACGCCAAGAACCGGCCACGTGCTCTCGCGCGGCCACGTACACACGATTCCTTTCCCGTGGCCAAACATCTCCAGCTCCCGAACGAAATTCACTTCGGATCGTTTCTTTTATTCTCAAATTGTTTCCACCGTTTCCCTTCGCGATCTTGGCTTCGATGTTCCCGTTACTTTCGAGATTCCTACGCCGATATCCGATCGAACGATTCACCGAGTGTGTTCTTCGATCATTTTATAATTCTCCATCGGTATTCTTCATCGGAATTTTCATGAAAAGCCAAAATATAAAATCGTAGGAAAGAAATAGTCGAAAGAGTACTCGATTTCCACTTAGAAAATACTTTAACCCTTTGCACTCCAGAAGTTTTTCACTGGAAATATTCAATATTTCCTAATGAGATACAGATGACATTTTCTCAGATTGAATTAGTCTCACATGCATTGAGGAAAACTATTTTCTTTCGATATTTCGTACATTGATGCGTTATACAAAGTTTAATATTAAAATTTGTAGGAGAAAGAGAATTTTATTAGAAACAGTAAAATTATTTCTTGACAATAAAACACTAACTAATTCAAACAACGCACACACTATTTATATACTCGGATGCTCTTGTCTCACTCACATACTTTCTAGAACATTCTTTCATCACCATGCATTAATCTCACATATATTTGGAATATTCTAGATTCATAAAAAAACGAATATTATTTATATATAGAGAAAATCAATATAACCTAGAATATTCCAATGCTTTGAACATTCATTGCACACACATTCACCACTCATCAATATATCTATCCACACACTCAAATACATCCATTCCCACATATCAAAGTTCACAGTTTAGCTGTGTCAAATCATTCGGTGACTTAGAGGCGCCTCTAGCGCAAAGGGTTAAACGTACATCTACAAAAGACAATTCTTTCAAACAAATTCCTAAGAGTTCGAGATTCACCCTTGAAACAATCCCATCATCCGCCGGAAAATCTCCGGCGACTCAAGCTATAAAAATCCCATAGAGACTGAAACCTATGCCCGATGCATCCACGTCAAAATCCCTGGTACAAGGGTAGCAACCCCGGCGGTTGAAGCCGCAGAAAATTTCGAAATCCCGAAAAAACGTTATTTCCCCGTGCCGGGTGTGTCTAGTCGACAATAATTCGGACAATTCGCTACCCGGTAACGACGCAACGGTCGTAAAGGGGCGGGGTGCGCGGAGGGGGTTGTAGCGAGAGAGACTGCGGGGAAGTTTTTGAACGAGCCCAGTCCTTTAACACGCGTTACGGTGTAATTTCAGCGGCAGGATCGCTCTAAACGATATTCCGTGGGCAACGAGGACGCTGGCCGCCGAGTCTCGAAACTTTTCCACCTCGTGGTTTGGGGCAGACACTCACACACACACACACACGCGCGCGCATACACAAGTATTCCGTGTGTTCCACTCACCCCCGCGGTGCGTTTAAGGAACGAAAAATCAAGGAGGCGCTGGCGGCGAAGCCAGGAGTTTTAATATTTAGATTCAATTACGAAAAGAAAGAAGGCATCGTTATGCGGCAAATTGTCGCAGCCTGCTGGACCGCGAAGAGGGGCGAGCTTTTACCCCCGTCGCGGGGGACGCCGGCGGCAGGAAAAAGTGCCCGGGGGTGGGACGCGTTATATCGCGACGTAATGGACGCCTCGAGAGCGTTTTTCGGGTGCTTACTTCGCGAAAGTTATTGTTATTGGAGACACGAGAAACGGCCCGGTCTTTTCGGGGTGGCTTCCATTCTGCTAGGGGTGAGACCGTTCTTACCGCCCGCGTATTATTTAACAATTAAAAAACCGGCTCTCTGTCGCTCGCAGGTTTCCTTTGCACGAGGGTTCGGGAATTGGTTTTGGAATCTTTCGTTTGTGGATCGTGCGTTTTAGAATCTTGTTTCTTTACGGATGTTTCGGGAATTTCGATTTTCGAGGAATCTTTAGGGGATGAGATGTATCGTGATAATCGAGATTTTATTTTTCGCACGCTTCGTGTTTGAATTTCCGTTACTTTACTACGGTTTTAATCATACATACTTTTATATTTCTGTATTTTTCAAATTCTCACGACTCTTCGAAGTTCGAGAACTTATTAACCAATATTACCCAGTTTTCTCCAACTATTAACCCTTTGCACTCCGAAGTTCTTCACTAGAAATATTTCAACATTTTCCGATGAGATGAAGACGATATTCTGTAAACCCAACTCAACGAGAAATTCACGCGAATCGACGGACGAAGCTGTTTTACGTGCATATTTCTCAAATTGATGCATTATACGAAGTGTAATATTAAATATCAAACTCATCACTGAGAGTCACCTGCCGAGTGCAAAGGGTTTGTTAGGACAACAAGGGGACAATTTTACGACACGGGAATTATTCTTAGAGACGGGATAGAAAAGGGATAGAAAAACCGCCCCTGAGGCCTACCTTCGTATATCGAGAGGGAGGGAGTAGGCCCAGGATCAGTATAAAAACCCTTCAAACAGTCAGAAAAGAGTTCAGTTTGACAGTCAGTATAAGTATCAGTTCAGAATCAGTTCAGTCAAAATCAGTACCAGATCAGTTCAGAGTCAGAAGTAGTTGAGAATCAGCTCAGCTTCAATCAGAATCAGTTTAGAATCAAGTCAGGATCAGTTGAGAATCAGCTCAGCTATCAGTCAATCAGTCATTTAGTCCCAACATTGGGTGAGAATCAGTTGAGAATCAGCTCAGCTTCGATCAGACTCAGTTGAGAATCAGCTCAGCTATCGGTCAATCAGTCATTTAGTCCCAACATTGGGTGAGAATCAGTTGAGAATCAGCTCAGCTTCGATCAGACTCAGTTAAGAATCAGCTCAGCTATCAGTCAATCAGTCATTTAGTCCCAACATTGGGTGAGAATCAGTTGAGAATCAGCTCAGCTGTCAGTCAATCAGTCATTTAGCCCCAACATTGGGTGAGAATCAGTTCAGCTTCGATCAGACTCAGTTAAGAATCAGCTCAGCTATCAGTCAATCAGTCATTTAGTCCCGACATTGGGTGGTCCTTCGAAAAACTCAGCAACACTCAAAAGTGCTCGCGACGATCGGAGTACTTCACAGGGTTAAAGTAGCCCGAACATCCGAAAACGTCGAACCACCCTGTATAAAATCCCCGCGAGCATCGGCCGCTCGTCCGTGTGCCGCGGTGTGTGTGTGTCGACTGTAAATGCGCCCTCCTCCGCTCGCCCTCCGCCGCCGAGTCTGAGTAGAAGGGAGGTGGAGGTTGACCCCACTCCGAAAATGCTCAACGGCGTCGTTGGTGTCGCCCCACCATCCTCCGTCTCCGTCCCTCTCGCCACCTCTCGCTCCCTCCTCCCCGCCGACGCGTCGAAGCAACCCGCCGGCCGCCCCCCGCCGCCGCAGCGGAACGGCGGAGGCTCATGGGCTATTTTCAAGCGCGGGAAATAAAGCGCAGACCGCATTTTTAGCCTAACGGCCGACGGTCAGCTCGTTTTCGCCTTTCCTTCGCGCGGGGAATGAGCGCCGGGGCTGTTAAAGGGGACCTCGTATCTCCCCCCCCCCCTCTACGCCGCTTCTCCGAGAGGGTTAATTGGGGTTGCGTAATTGAGCAGATGCGATTAGGGCGCGGTTTCTTTTCCCGAGAGGATTTTGATTTCTCGCGCGCCGCTCTCCACGGCGATTAGGCGCTCTTAATGAACTTTGCTGTATTTCTCGCGGTGTTCAGATGCTTTAGATAGGGGTTGTTGGAGTGGAATTTTTCATTTCGATTTCGAGGTTAGAGTTTCGATGTTGAATTTCCTGTTTTATATAGAGAGTGAGTTTCTTGGTGTTGATTAATTGTAATCACTGTACTCGGTATTTATATTCACGTTCGAGAGAAATATTGGGGCAGCAGGCTGAAATCTTTCCCCAAATACTGTTTAATAGTTAGTGACAATATAGACGTAAGACTCGAAGATGTTCTAATGAGAATGGAAGGTTGATAGCGAATCGTTAATTCGATTGACGAAGGAGCAACGTGACAAATCGAATAATAGAACAGCTCGGTGAAATCCGGACCACCCGGTATGCACGATCGCGCGTACGTTAGCTAAATTCATTCGCGGGCAGAACGACCGTAATACGTAATTTCGGTGCACGCGAATTCGAGGATGCGCTTAATGCAGTGGGCACACGTACGGTGGCTCGCGCGATAGTGCGGGTAGAATGTTAAAAGGCCGGCCCGGCCGAGGAGAAACGGCGGAAAAAAGACCGGAGGGAAAAAGGACCGGGTAGAATCGACGGCGGGAAGGGGAGGAATTGCGGGCAACAATATTCGAAGTTTTTGCCCGGGTACGCGGGTATAATGCACCGCGATTCGAAAACGCGGGGTTTCACGTTTCACGCGGTGGCCCGATCGCACAGAGGAGTCTTTGACGCGGCACCAATTAAGTCGTCCTGGCCCGATCGTCTATTCTAAGCGGCCGATTGTTACAAATTAGAGGCCGGCTTGTGTTGTGAGCGCGCTAAAACGCTTTGAGCCGTGTTTCACCCGCGAGTAACGATCGGCACAGCTTCGGATTGAGTTATGTAAGTTCCGCAGGGCTCTCTCGACGTATCTTGGTTCCCGATGCACGACCCGGCCATTCGTCGGACAGCTTTCGATTGATTGTTTCGCCGGTTATTGCGCATCCGTGACTGTTTATTTTTCGGAGTTTTCATTGCGATAGTGATTTTCCTTTTTGGATCTGTGGCACTGATTTTTAGATAAAGGAGGCTATAGGTGTAGGTACCTTGTGGTTGTATTGACCCTTTGCACTCGAGAGGTGACTCTCACCATTTGATTTTATATAACAAAATTACAAAGTGTTGTATATAATATTAAATTTTGTAAATTGCGTCAATATGTGAAACATTTATATACAGCTTTGTTTAATTTAGATATGTTTCCTCATTAGTTCGTTTCAAATAGTGTCATCTCATCGGAAAGTGTCGGATGTTTCTAGTGAAAAGCTTCCGAGCGCAAAGGGTTAAATTTGCAGTGTAATTATGATTAGATTTTGAAAGGTGAAATAATATGTTCAGGAATATTAATCTTGTTTATTAAGAAAATTCGGTTTTTGATACAATATTACTATGTCTATCTGTAAAACATTTTTTGGTATATCTTGTGCATTTTGAAATGAAGTTACAATATTGTTTAAAGGTGATTTGCACCCTTAATGGATGTAGATGAACCAAAACTTTGCTTTGGTTAAAACCAAACACGGTTTGTTCAGTAATTATCTGGATATTAATGCCAGGCAACGATGACAAAGGTAACGAGAATATCCGAGTTAACGAAGCTCCCTTTGAAAGGGGTTGAAAACACGAGTCATCATCCCCGTAAGGACCCACCGGCGTTCGTTTCAGCCCGCGAGGCAGGTATGCATCGTGTCACATGGCGTCATGTATTCGCAGCTCGTGGCAAATCCAAAATAAATCGCCGGCAGCTGTTGCGTCCCGTGTTCGGGAGGTGTGCGACTGTTTTTCTTTCTTTTCAAACCTGGATACGGAACGCCCGCGGCAAGAACCGGCGCAGCGCATTTTTCTCTGCGATTTCGGTGCTTCAGGGAAATTCGGGAACCCGTTGATTCATTATTAAAATTTCCCACTGGAGATTCAATTTATATTATTCAAAAATTATTCAGCTGCACATATAACTTTTCCTTTTATGCGTAACTTATCGATCGAACATTTTCTAATTCATAAATAACTATTCTAATAGACTACCTAGTTCCTAAAAATCACGGAGAAAATCACGAAAACTATCGAACAAAACCGTGAGATCATTTCCCTAAGATCTCGAACCCACCCAAACATCTCAAGACACCACTCATCTGCCACGACTCCTTCCACATGCTTAAAAGCCCGTCCATCTCGAAGCCATGACCAAAAACCAGCGCGTCAAAGGGACCGTTCCGCAATTGTTGTCCATAGAAAACGGAGGAACAGAAAGAGGGATCCAAGTGCAGCGGGAACAGTGGCTATAGAAAGGCCTGAAGCTGAAGGAATAGGGGATAGCTTGCGTCGAAGAAAACGTGGCAACCTGTTTCGCTTTTGTTTTATCCTCTTTCCTGCGTTCTTTGGTCCTCTGTCAATGGATGGACTGTAGAAGAGGAAAAAGGAGAAGCAGGGACAGAAGAGGAGGAAGAAATAACAGCGAGAGAACAAGAGCAGGAAGCAGTAGCTGCTGCGGAACAAGAAGAAGAGGAGGAAGAAGCTATTACCGGTAGCAGCAGAAGAAGAAAGAGGTTGCAGCAGTAGCAGCAGCAGAAGAAGAAGATGAGGTGGAATAAATAGAAGAAGAGGAAGAAGCTGTAGCAGCAGAAGAAGAAGAAAAAGATGAGGAGGAATAAGTAGAAGAAGAGGAAGAAGCTGTAGCAGCAGCAGAAGAAGAAGATGAGGTGGAATAAATAGAAAAAGAGGAAGAAGTTGTAGCAGCAGCAGAAGAGGAAGAAGATGAGGAGGAGCGAGAAGTAGAAGAAGATGAGGAAGAAGTTGTAGCAACAGCAGAAGAAGAAGAGGAAGAAGCTGTAGCAGCAGCAGAAGAAGAAGAAGACGACGAGAAGGAAGAAGCAGCACTAACAGAAGAAGAAGCTGCAACAGCAGCGGCAGAAGAGGAAGAAGAGGACGAAGAAGAAGCAGCAGCACCAACAGAAGAGGAAGAAGAAGAAAAAGCAACAGCAGCAGCAGCAGCAGAAGAAGAAGAAGGACTCTCGCGGGCTCGGGATGTAAAACGGAAATAGAAACGGGCCGAGCATCGATGGCTCTTCCGCGTTCCAACAATCGGGCCAGCTCTGTCCCTCTTCCTCACGCTCGCGCGCGCTAAAGAGCGAGCGGGCGAGCTTCCCTCTGTTCCTTCCTCCCCCATGTTCCGTCTTGTTGTCCTATCGTTCCTTGGTTTCCAGCTAAGCCTTTGTTTCTTCGACGTTTCAGTCGGATATTGCGATTGGTAAAGAGACGCTGAACCCTCTCGTCCCTCGCGTTGGTCCTCTCCAGGATTACCTCCGGCCGATTTGCGCTCTGGCCCCCTTTTTAAAGCCACTCCGCGCGGCCACTTCCGTTTCGATGTCGTCCCCGCATTCTCCGGATGTTTGCGCCCGAAATAGCTGCTGCTTTTGTGAATCTGTTTCTCTCACTTTATCCCTCTCTCTCTCTCTCCCTTTCTCCCGCTGTCTCTCTCTGTTCATCCCATTTTCTTTATTTATTTTTTCCCTTTCTTCGCTTACGCTTTCCGCGTTTCAATGTTTTCCCAGGCCGATATTGTCCGACGGCGTTTCTGGAAAATCTGTGTTGCCCTCGCGATGCCTTCTGTCGTTTCGACGGTGAACAGCGGTGCACTGACGCTTGAGAGTCTTGGGTGCAGTTCTTTCTTCGTTATATTTCAGTGGTGTCAGAGTGGAGACTAGGCTTGTACATCCGAATCTTCAGAAGGTCTATGTGCGAACTCAACGAATTTCTGTTCACGTGTTCATTAGCCTATAACATTTACAACTCTAAGTCCTACTTCCTTATATCAGAATCAAAGTGCGAATCGTCGACTCACCGAATTCAAACTTTCATTGACTCCTACAGTAACTGACTTTCTTATCGAATTTTGTGTATGAAGATTTGATGCTTAGGAGAGTTACTCTAGGTTAGATCGAAATTGAATTGGGTATTGTATTTTGATAGTTTCTCATCGAATTTTCTGTATAAAGATTTGATGCTCAGGAAAGTTACTCTAGGTTAGATCGAAAGTGGATTGGGTATTGTATTTTGATAGTTTCTCATCGAATTTTGTGTAAGATTTGATGCTTAGGAGAGTTACTGAAGGTTAGATTGAAATTCTTCTGAACCTCAAGCGAATCCTCCGAAAAATTCATATCTTCCGAATAAGACATTCGAAAGTCCGATCCAAGGAACCGTCGAGCGGCCTGAAAGAAAAACTAAAATATCCCTGGAAAAGTGTCCTTGCCGAGGGAACGGGGCCGCGTAACAAGCCTAGGGCTCTCGCGTAGTCACATCCGTAGCCGGTGGCGCTTATTTTCGGATAATCACGTCGACCGGGACAAATTGTCGTCACGGAAGCCGTTCGCTCGTCCGCCGGGTATTTACGTTCAATTTCACTGGGCTGTATGTAACGAGAGCTCGTTGGCTCTCGAAGTGAGACGAATTCGATTACTTACGGACCCAGTGGGTGGGTGTGTGGGTGGCGTGGGGAGGGGGGGTTTAAGAGGAAGAGTACAGAGGACGACGAAGAAGGAGAGGGGCGAGGGGGGAGGGGGCGACGATCGTACCCGCCGCGCTTGTACGTGAACGTCTTACAGAAGGAAAAAGCATAAAAATGAACCGCCCTCCGAGATTTATTTACCTGGAGAAACTTACGGCCTCTTATTCCATGCCCGGCTCGTCCGGCTCGGAGAATTCCCGCTCGATAGGAATCGACGGAATTAGAGAAACGGACGGGATTGATCAGCCGGATCGCTATTCCGGGGACGGAGAATTTTCCATTTTCAGTGCGACGTTATCGAGCGAAGTTTCTACGCCGGTTTACGATCCTTCTTTCAGTGTTCGAATGTTTCATCGTCTTTGTTTAATGCTGTTTTTCGAATCCCTGAGAATCGAGGTGCTCGGAATTCGGGATTTGGAATTTAGTGTACGCGTGGCAATGGTTTTTTTTATATTTATTTATAGTTAACAGAGACACTTGTCATTAGCGACTAACAGTTTACAAGTTGTTAGAGTTAACCTACATATGTCACATAGCTAATAATTTTACGTTAGAGATTTTTAAATGGTATATTCCGATCACTTTCAAAAAACTTAGCCTTTGTTCTATCTTCTCTGGGTTTCCAATAATTTTTTCTAGTGATGTTCCTATGTTAGAGCTCTTCGTAGTGGGTGTAGAGGCCATTAATGTTCCATTGTATAATGGATGTCATGTTCAGAAGATTTCGTGGCAATGGTTGTTTATAAGTATTTTCAGGAAGTTTGATAATTATTTTATGGGTATTTCGTTGATATGGAGATATTTGTGCAAGTTAACCCTTTGCACTCGACAGGTGACTCTCACTCACCACTTGATTTCATAGAGTAAAACTATAAAATTTGATATTTAATATTATACCTTGTACAATGCGTCAATTTGTGAAATATTGAAATAAAATAGCTTTTTTCCTCAATGTACGTGTGATTTCTCTTTGAGTTGGCTTCACAAAATATCGTTTTTATCTCATCAGAATATGTTCAAATATTTCTAGTGGAAAACTTCCGAGTGTAAAGGATTAATAATGTTTTTTGGGTAGATGTGTCGACGATGAGTTTTTGTTGGATTTCATATCGATTGTTGTACGAGCGCGTAAATAGTGAATTTTTGCGACATTCGAGACGTATTCTTGTAGAAACGTGTAGATGATATGTTTCCTGAAATGTAATATGGGCTCGTGTACAGAATAAGGGATAAGCCAGTGGATATTCATTCTCCGGTCTGGCTCTGGAATGTCTGACAATGACTGGGACATTCTACTTGTCCCATTTTCATTGAAATATATATTTCCCCGTTGGGCAGGCGTTCCGCACTTAATACTCGGTATTCTAAAACGTTTAGGATAAATCGAGCACTATGTTAAATACAGATATTCCGTTTCTAGCTCCTCCGGATCGTCTGACGATGACTGGTATGATCTACTAGATCCTATATCTTTCGCAACGACTTTCCGCAGTTGTTATTGGATATTCTATGGGGTATAGAAAACAGGAGCGGCGGGTTAAAACATAATTCGATTCTTCTGTGTGTCTGACACAGATCGACTGAATCTACTAGGACAAACTTTATTCTTAAATTTTCAACAATTACAATAATTAACAAATTTTCCATTACTTTTCCTTAGCTGATGATAGCTCTATCAATCTGATTCCATTTCATTCCCTTATTAACATCTCCAGTACATAAAAAATAACATAAAATTCCATCAATTTAATCTCTCATTCAACTTTCATCCTAATTTCAATTTTCAACATAATATTCTACAAATCCCCGAAACTTCACAACCCAGTTACCAATCACTCCATTATCCCCTCTTTTAATTTCAAACTCAATTCTACAATATTCTACAAACTTGAAAAATTCCACAACCCAATTACCAATCGCTCCATCATCTCACCTAACTCCAAATTCCGTTTCACAATATTCTACAAATCCCCGAAGCTCCACAACCCAATTACCAATCGCTCCATTATCCCCTCTTTTAATTTCAAACTCAATTCTACAATATACAAACTCGAAAAATTCCACAACCCAATTACCAATCGCTCCATCACCTCCAATTCCAAATTCCATTTCACAATATTCTACAAATCCCCAAAGTTCCACAACCCAGTTACCAATCATTCTATCACCCCTTCCCCTAATATGAAACTTCCTTCCACAGTATACTGGAAATCCGAAAAATTCCACGATCTAATTACCAATCATCACTCCATCTTCTCTCCTAACTCCAAATTCCATTTCACAATATTCTACAAATCCCCAAAGTTCCACAACCCAGTTACTAATCGCTCCATTATCGCTCCCTTAATTTCAACCTCAATTCTACAATATCCTACCACCCCGAAAAATTCCACAACCCAGTTACCAATCGCTCCATTATCCCTCCCTTAATTTCAACCTCAATTTTACAACATCCTACAAACTCGAAAAATTCCACAAGCCAATTACCAATCGCTTCATCATCTCTAACTCCAAATTCCATTTCACAATATTCTACAAACCCCCAAAGTTCCACAACCCAGTTACCAATTGCTCCATTATCCCTCCCTTAATTTCAACCTCAATTTTACAATATCCTATCACCCCGAAAAATTCCACAAGCCAATTACCAATCGCTCCATCATCTCTAACTCCAAATTCTATTTCACAATATTCTATAAACCCCCAAAGTTCCACAACCCTACCAATCGCTCCATCATCTCTAATTCCAAATTCCGTGTCACAGTATTCTACGAACCCCGAAAGTTCCACAGCCCAGTAATCACTCTATCACCCCCTCCCCTAACATGAAACTTCCTTCCACGGTATCCTGTAAATCCGAAAAATTCCACGATCTAATTACCAGCCGCACTATTATCCCCGTTGCGACGAAAGGAACGCGATCGTTCAGGTTTCCCCGGCCGTCGCCGGCCGGTCGACGACAGGTGCACGATCCGGCGTCGTTAGAAGGAGCCCACGGCGGCCGGGTCTCGCATTCGCGTTTTTCGCGCACCGTGAAAATTTCAAGGCACGTATGTACACTCTCTCACGCACAAGAAATGTCACGCGGCGCGGCGGGCAGCGCGCGGCCCAACTGTGGGAGAGACCTGGTGCAGTTACCCGGTGCATCCTGCATAAACCCGATCAAGTATGCCGAGTGTGAAGGAGGGCCGCGAATGCGCCGGCCACGCATATATCGTGACATGCGTATGTACACCTAGGCGCGGCAGTTTACCTCGTTCACGCCGCCGATTTCTCGCGATGCTATTCCGCGCGTTCTTCACCGGCACCGGTTCTACGTGCCTCGACGACACCCCAGTCGCCCACGTCCGCAACCCTTCTCGCTTACGCCGTATCGCTTACGCAATCGTCTTCGGGAATGTCGCCGAACAGCGAACCATTTCGAGCTATTTCCGTGAACGCCGCCTTTTTATGCTTCATTCAGCTCTCCCGTCGACGTGGATCGTTTCGAGCGCGTTTTTCATTCATCCGGAATTTTCTTTTGGAATTTTCACTCCGAGCGGAGTTGATCATGGACTTGGCGAGATCGGTGAATAATTGGAGATTGATTTGATTGATGGATGAGGATACAACAGTGATTTGCTGAGGTGACCTAGTTTGATATAGTAAGTTAAGTCATGTATGTTAAGGTTTTTCTAATCGATCAATGGGATATTCAAATAAAACGGGTTACTTAGTGCTCTTCTTTATTCTAAAAGATCTTTACATCTCATCGCAAGATAGAAAGTCTTATGCGTAACATTAACCTCCTAATGCATCGATAATCGAAGTTTTCCACTAGAAATATTTGAACATACTCTGATGAGATAAAAACAATATTTTGTGAAACTAACTCGAAGAGAAATCACACGTACATTAAGGAAGAAAGCTATGTTATTTCAATATTTCACAAACTGACGCATTGTACAAGGTATAATATTAAACATCAAATTTTATAGTTTCACTGTACGAAGTCAAGTGGTGAGTGAGAGTCACCTCTCGAGTGCAAAGGGTTAATTCCAGCCTTCAACAGTTCCAAAACACGTTCACATCCCATCACAAAACACCTCACACCCCTATCAAAAACCTCCAATCCCGAATTACCTCAACATCCGTTCCCAAGCCGATCTCTTAAACTCAGAAAACAATCAAAGCCTCTCCACAACTTTTTCATTTCTCCAATCGAATTCAAAACTTCTCCCTCCCTAAAACCGCGGTTATCCTCAAAACATTCGAACCTCAGCTACGATCCGCGATCCCCTTACAAAATCAAGCGAATCCGGAGCACGAGAGGTCCCGAGGAACCGCGCAAATCCGATAGATCCCCGGAAACCTCCGTTGCTCCAGGAATCGCGTCGATCCTCGCGCGTGCACGCGTGCGTCGCTCGCCGCGGATCGTGCAGAAACGCGCGTCCCCCCGCTCTGCCCCCGCCGCAGTGTGTTTCAGTGGCTTTCCACAAAGTTTTCGCGGGCCGCACGTGCGTGGCAGAAAGGGGCTAGGCGGGATAGATCGGCTGCGCCGGTCGCGCGATGCATTCCGCGCGCTTTCAATGCATTTCTCAGGGACCTTATGCACCCGTGCATTTGCTATTCCACGGGTGACGAGGGCCGCGGGCGTGCGCTGCATAATCGGCGTCGACGCGCTCCGCTTAGGTCGGCCGTCAACCGGCCGGGCGGGAGAGGATCGACGCCGTGGACGGGCGAGCTCGCGAGATTTCCACGGTGACAGAGAAACGACCGGCCGAGCCGTGGCCTGGACATCGGAATTTTATTTGCGCGGCCGCTCGGGGCTACTCTTCACTCGAAATAGGCGGACAATGCGGTTTTGATGCGCCGATAAATTTGACGCGACGTCCCCCGCTACTCCTGGGTTTTGCTCCTCGGATCGGGGTTCTTCGGTTTTTTCAGTCGGGGATCGAGGTTGGAGTGCATTCGGATAGAGGTCGGTTCGCTTCGAGAGAATTGTTTGTTAAGGGAAAGTGGAGTGGTGCGACGTTTTTAAATTGCTTCGTGGCGCACTCGAGCGCACTTGGAATTTTGTGATTTGTAGGTGGAAGTTTGATGAATGAGATGGTGTTTCGCGGTTAATGGTAGATGAATTTTGTATTTCTTGAGATGGATATTTGATATTAGGTTTGATTGGTAGATCTGTTGTATAGATTATGGATTGTTAAGTTTGGTTTTATTTATTCAAATAACCATCCTCTAAGAATTCAATTGAAGCTATTCGAATATTACAGTCTCCAAGACGCGTGATACGCCTATTATTATTAATAGACTGATTAGTGTTATTTCTTTCTTGAATCAGTAATTTCCCCACGCTCCGTCGCGAGCAAGCGACTAAACATAGCGAAGAAACTTTCAACGGAGACTCGAGAAACTCGCGAAACTTCCATTCCGGCGAGCAGCTCCGAACCCAAAACCGTTCAGCCTACTTGCGAGCGGCTCGAACCGATCACGCGCGCCGTGTTTACGTATCGCATCGGGCCATACTCTTTCAAATTCCTACTATTTATATACTGACCCACTAAACGCGTAGTCAACAACGATATAGTAAATTTCGAAAGCGGGTCGCTCCACTTCCGTCGCTCAGCGTCGACAATGCAGATGCGGCGAGCCCGCGAGTGTCTGATTATAAAGCTTCGTCTTCTCTATGCGCGAAGGGAACGAAACACGGACGAGAAAGACAGACAGACGGACAGAGAGAGAGAGAGAGAGAGAGAGAGAGAGAGAGAGAGAGAAAAGCAAAGGGGGCACGAAACACGTAGAACGCGAGTAAGGTCAAGATATCGAGAGAGAAAAACGGGGGTTGGGCGGCGAAGGGGGAGGAGAGATGGGGGAAAGGGACACGGTGTGGGGACGTGATCCCGCATATCGTTTCGTCGAATAGTTTGAGGTCGCCCGGTTCCTTTGGTCCCGAGCCATCGAGTTTGTAAACTCGAGAAACTTTCCGGATCAACAGCTGCCGCGGGACATCGATACGCGAAACTTCGGAATATGCTTCTTGTAACATTTATGATGCATCGTCTGGTCGGCCTGTCGCTTCCCGCCTCCTGCCACCGGTGTTATACCCTCTTGGCTTTCCTGTAGCCGGCACCGAGGTCCGTTTCAGGCACGATTGAGTCTTCTGTCCGAGGATTTCGTATTTTTGGGATTTCTTGGGAGTGGAGCGATGGTGACTGGTAATTGAAAATTTTGACGAGGATTTGGCTTCTGAGGACCTCTTGATATTGGAATGGTGATAACCATGAATTTGATAATTGAGAATTTTGACGAGGATTTGGTTTCTGAGGATCTCTTGACATTGGAATCATGATAACTGAAAGTTTGATAATTGAGTTTTCTGTCGGAGAAGGATTTCATATTTTTGGGATTTCTTGGTAGTGGAGTGGGGGCGATAACTGATAATTGAGTCGTTTGATGAGGATTTGGCTCCTGAGGACCTCTTGATATTGGAATGATGATAACTATGAATTTGATAGTTGAGTGTTCTGTGCGAGGAAGGTTTGGTAATTTTGGATTTCTTGGTACTCTGGAGTTGAAATAATCGTAACTGAAAGTTTGATAATTGAGTCTTCTGAACGAGAAGGATTTAGTATTTTTGGGTTTCGTAATACTGAACTTGGAGCAGTAATGACTATAAGTTTGACAATTTGTTCTTCTTTGGCTTTGATATTTATCTGGGTATTCAAGAGTGAATTATAATTAATGTTCTCCTTAGAACTAGGAGAAAGTACTACTTAACGAACGACTACTAGAAAAGATGGATCCTAAAATATTCTCAGTTTATCTATAAAATATTTAAGAATAAATTTTATTACACAGATTAAATGGCATTGTCGCACGATATTAAACGGAAACGAATTGCTCTGTTGCAGAACGAGAAGCTGGAGGTGAAACAGAAATGGGCCTCGCGGCTTCTAGGCAAGTTACGAAAGGATATCACGCAGGAGTACAGGGAGGACTTCGTGCTGAGTATCACGGGGAAGAGGCCAGCCATGTGTGTCCTGAGTAATCCTGATCAGAAGGGCAAAATGCGTCGGATCGATTGCCTGCGTCAGGCCGACAAGGTGCGTCTGATCACCACTCTTCCTAATCCACTTACCACAAACCTCCCTTCTTCGCAATTTCCTAATCCCCTCAACATTAACCCTTAGCACTCCAGGTTGTTTTATAATCTATCAGCAACTGCGGCTAATTTTTATGGTATTTCTAGTGAAAATTACAAATGCAACATTCCTTCGATCTTTCATTTTCCTTCTCAGTAAAAAATTGATGTTCGACCATTTAGATCTTGGAAATTAGGGATTTAAAATCAGGTTATTACGATACGTATTCTTGTAACTGCATCAACCAAAACCGACATAAACGTTTGCAAAGTAATGTTTATAAATTCAGTATGCATCAAATTGACGCGTTCCGTAAACCTAGTGTTACATGGTACAATTGTGATACTACAAATAAATATAGAAAAAGGTAGAGATAGCAATAAAATAGAATGTCGAGTCTGACTCGACACAGGACTGCCAAGGGTTAACCTCCACGTTCCCGACCAATGTAAATTAGATAAATCCCCGTGTACATTCTGCGCACATTATTAATGTCCATTACGCGGCACGCAAATTTCCCATGGCCCCGCGTGGTCCCGCAAGACCACAGAACCATCGGACCCACCCCAAGAAATAGTTGGACTCGATCGTTAACCGCCGTCTCGATGGACCGTTGAGAAAGTCAGGCGGAAATCGGGCCGGGTGTTCCCCGGCTTCCGGTGGTTCGTGCGGCGGCCAATAACGCCGGTGTCTGTCGTTGTTCCACAGGTATGGAGGTTGGACCTGGTGATGGTGATCCTCTTCAAGGCAATTCCGTTGGAGTCGACGGACGGGGAACGGCTTGAGAAGACTGCGGAATGCGCTCAGCCGGGCCTCTGCGTCAACCCCTATCACATCAACGTCTCCGTCCGGGAACTCGATCTCTACCTCGCCAATTTTATCACCAGTCACGGTAAGCGACCGCCGAGACTATCGAAAACACATTTCTACGTGTGCCGTTCTACAGTCCTTTGAATCGCGGGAAATTCACGTTCGCTCTCGTCCTTCGTTTAACCGTTTGAGTCCCGCCGCCTTCGCGCTCTTCGGGTTTCGTGTCGAAAACTCAGCGCGTTTCAATGATACGGACAACTAACTAAACTAAACTAACAAAATTCACTATCTGGTGAAACGCGCTCAACTCAGACGCATCTACAGCGCATCGCTGCTTTTGTATAGTAATACATTTTGTATATCGTTGTTATGTATTATAAATTAACACGTTGAATGGCACACGATTTCACGAAGCAAAACGTAGGAGACGAAAAAAGATATAATATTGAATTATTGAATTAACCCTCTGTAGGCTCGTGTAACTTGTTGGTTTATTTCATTTTGCACTGGAAGCGGTGAATAAAATAAAGTAATCAGTTAACTTCAACTGTTTTACGCTCAGGCGTGAAAGTTTAAAGTCAATGTAACTTGAAAGTTACAAAATATATTCGTTTGATGAAATTATTGAAACTATTGAATACATTCTTCATTCGTATTCATATGTGGATATTTATTAATTTGGTACTACATAGATTTTGTTATGAACGAACATTGAATTAAACGGTGACTGTTTGAAAACATTTTTATATTATAAATAATGTCAGCTAATGCACTATATATATTAGTATTAACATACATGGTATTAACATAGATTAAGACAAGCACTCTCCTGCTTAGCTTTCCTCGACGCAGAGTAAAAAGAGCGCAATCGCGTCGCTCGGATCTTCTCGCGTCCCATTCAGAAAGCGCCATCGCGCTGTTCGGCCTCTTTCGAGCGTGTTTTTTGAAAAACCTCTGGTACTCAAACGGTTAAAAGAACGCGGCGATAATTATTCTTAGCCTCTTGCGCTGGGAACGAATTCAGAGATTTGGCAAAGTCTCTTGCGCGAAGAATTCTGTTTTTACCTGTTTCACGCAGACGCGTCAACTAATTTTGTTTATTAATACTTTCGTGTAGAGTGGTACGTTTCGAAATAGTCTAGTATGTAACGGAGACTATTATGATTATTTCCAAGTAATTCTGAAGCCGGTGGCTAACACGGAGCTTAACGCGTTAAATAATCTAAAGAAAATGCTTCGGTATCTACATGATCAAACGGAAGAAACTAATAATCTAATATCTGCATAATCAACTAAGAGCAACTAATCTTCCAACATTTAACACTAGAACTACCGTAACAGTAAAAACGACTGGTTTCGGTTTTCTAACCCTTTGCACTCGGCAGGTGACTCTCACCTGATTTGATACAGTAAAACTATAAAATTTGATGTTTAACATTATACCTTGTACAATGCGTCAATTTGTGAAATATTGAAATAACATACCTTTCTTCCTCAATGTACGCGTGATTTCTCTTCGAGTTAGTCTCACAAAATATCGTTTTTATCTCATCAGAGTATGTTCAAATATTTCTAGTGGAAAACTTCGGAGTGCAAAGAGTTAAAGGTGTTTTATTCGAATAGTCCAATTACTGACGCATTAGGAGGTTGACGTTACGCAGTTATAGAATCTATTTAATGTTAAACTAGTTCCTCGATACGTGAAATAGAATAAAATAGCTTCCTTCCTCAATATACTGATTTCTTCGCATTAATCTCAAAGAATGTCTTTGCCTCAGAAAATGTTATTCCTACTAAGAAACTCCCAAGTGCAAAGGGTTAAATACTCACATCACAAAGACCAATGATCCATCCCCTAAATGCTGAAACAAGACAATCTACCATCCGAGAACCGCAACCCCCAAGACAAAGATCGACACGTAAACACACGCCAGACGATCAGATCATTTCGATGGACAGTCCACTCTCCAGAACGCCCTTCGACGACTCGCATTTGGCGGCTGTCGGGTCGTCATCTTGATCTTCAGGTCGATCATGGCCGTCTCGGCATCTCTGCGTCTCGGTTTCGTCAGGCTGACCGCGTTCATTCACCGTCCGCGCGTGTGTCCCGTCCATTCAAAGTGTCCACGCTACACTCGGCTTCGATTCAAAGTTTCTTGGAACGCTCTGCCAATTCCACCGGCCCCCATGCAACGGGGCTGTGTTCATGGCGCGCGCGGACCAGGACCGTTTCCCGCCATTTTAAACGGCCGCGGTACAAAGACCCGACGCCCGCGGTCTACATAGAACGGATCCACGGATTGGCAGACCTTCGCGAGCCCACCACCTCGACGATCGGCTTCAAGAATAGTCGATCTTGTCCACCGTCCAAGGTATTCGATCGTTTCGCGTTCCATGAGTCGATTGATTTAACCTCTCTCTCTCTCTGTCTTTGTCTCTCGCCTCGTCTGTCTATCGACTCTGTCTCTCCTTTTGGTGCGAATTCTAGATCAGATCCTAGATGAAGACGATTGGATCAATAGTACTGGGGTTTCTAGACGTTTTTTTAAGTTTCGGGATTAGGCGTGTTTGGTGAGGTGTATTTGGTTTAGTTTCTTATCGTGAGAATGTTGGACGCGTTTTGGTAATTGGTGTTATTAATTAGTTAATTGTGTTTGACGAGCACGTCATCGTAGCTTGACAGGATACTAATTCTTTCAGCGATGGATTCTTTGTTTCGCTTTGATCTTTCATTAAAATATACGTGCATTCGTCCTTCGACGAGTACACGCTCCATTTTTTATTTTATTGCGCGTAGAACCAGGTTTTTCCAACTAAATTCCACAGTTAACTGGTTAATGAGAATATGATAGCTTTAGCTGCATCAGTGATTCCTCTGGTTCAAAGCTTAAGTAATAGGAAGCAATCGGTACGGCGAAATCGGGGAACTTCGAGAGATTCGTAGATTCAAGGAACTTGCAAGTACTTTTTCGAAAATCTATCTGTTCCGACATCAATTTCTGTCTACTGGATGTCCCGGAAGTTCCCGGAAGTTTTTCAGTTTACCCCGAGCGAACGTATCACTCTTCGAAACTCCAATAATACAATTCCATAGCGCAGAGGAGCTTCTTCGTCAACCTTTCGGCTACCGATCTTAATTTCCCGAAGTGTACTATACTTCTTTCCGCTCGGTACCTATGTTACCGTATTTCTTCGCGGTAGGTAAACTCGAAATGCCTCCGGTCCGTTAAGGGTTGAACCGTAAATTCCCGTTCCGCTAAACCGCAAACTGCGTGATACATACGCGAACAGTCTGCAGTGCGACTTCAACTTTGGATTACCGTGAAGCTGCCGAGCAATTAGAGCGACTTAATTTCAATCTTTTATGCAAACTAATATTACGTTCCTCGACGTTCGAAGAGCCTTCTAGTCTTGTATCTGTACAGATAGACTTTATAATTGAAATACTTGAGAAATAAACCTTGTACAGTACCTCAATTCGATTCGTACGATAGTTTCAGTGTTAGTGCGACGAAGATTTCTGCTAATCTAAGAATAATCAATATTCATTACCCACGGATCAAAGCAAACTATTTCGCTACCAATGTATTATCATCAAATGAAGCTCCTCAAGTAGAATGGAGCATTTCGTCGCATTTCTTCGAATTGTCGATAAAATATTACCCGAGCTTAGCGAAAGTGAATAGTACGCCAGGAGGTTAACCCGTTAACGTATTTATTTTCGCTACCAAGCTCGTGTAACATGTTACTATCGGCAATTTAGAAGAAAAGTAGCAAAATTCTCCATTCTACTTCAAGCGGAAGTTTCATTTGAAGATAATACATTGACAATAGCGAAATAGTTATGTATTTTGATCTGCGGATAATGAACATTGATTGTTGTCAAATTGGTCTAGAAATCTTCATCACGAGTTTCACTCGTTGTACGGCAGGTTAACCCTTAGCGGTCCTTTCTGAACTGTGATCCAACCGACTACTTTGTTACTCATAATTTATTGGAACAAGTGAAAAATTCTAAGCATATGTTATATCTATATTTCCTTTTAAGTATAGTAGTTGATTACAGAGGAATAATGTTTGCTATGAATCCGAATGAACTGAGTAATATATATATTTGTTGAACCGCGTTGAAAATCTTCACCACGAGTCTCACTCGTTGTAGAGCAAGGGGTTAACAGACACCGACATCCGGTCGATTCGAAAAATCCCCGAAAAATCCGCTTCGAAGCGTTTCGGTCTCGGTCGATCATACGCCCGGCAGAAGTCAGACGTAAACAGAAATGGCGCGCGTTGATCGACCGTCTGATCGATCAGCTGGCAAGGAGAGGCTGTCTCGCGACTGGCAGGGTCCGCCGGTTCTTTCCGTCCGGGTTTCATCGAACTCACTGACTCAGTGGTGAAACACGTAATTTCCGTGCGCGCGTCCTGGCAACCCGGTCGCCAGGCACCGACCCGACCGTTCCCGCTGCCGAGCGCTGAGAGGAGAGCTCCCGCTGGCTACCAGAGAGAGAGGAGACTCTCGCCCGGCCGTGCGCGCGGTGTGCGGCTTGGCAGCCGGCTTTCTAATGTTTACAGCCGGTTGACGCAAAAATTGGCGAGGCCTACCGCCACCACCTACGAGAAAGAGAAAAAAACGCGCGGCTGCCAAGACATGGGGTAGGTTAGGCACTCTCCAGATGGCTCGGTTTCTTGATCTCTCATTCAGCTTCGTCGCGCCGCGCTCTTCGGCTCCGCGTCCTCTCGGATCGTCTCGATGCCTGCGCTTATCTACTCGCTGGCTGGTTCCTCGATGGCGAATCGATCGGAATGGAACGCAACAAAGTAGAGCTCGTGTAGCTTTCTCGAGGAATGTGTATTCAGGAGAGATGACCTTTGTCATGCTGGACTCAGATTTGAGAGGAGGATCTTTTGAGACTTTAGCAGACGGTAACATTTTGTAATTAGAGATGGATAGTGAAGCTTTCAGAAGAGATGAATATGTAGATTATGAGACATCCCTGTTTAATTGGTCAATCATATGAAGACAAGCTCGTGTAGCTTTCTCGAGGAATATGTATTCAGGAGTAGAGATGACCTTTGTCATGGTGGACTCAGGTTTGAGAGGAGGATCTTTTGGTGAGAACAGCGATGGTAATATTTTGTAATTAGAGATGGATAGTGAAGCTTTTAGAAGAGATGAATATGTGGATTAGTACATCCCTTTAATAGGTCAATCATATGAAGACAAGTTACTTGATGACTCAACAACTCACAAGTATCCAGATCTTGAACCAACGATCTACTTCGACAACAATCATTGTAATCATTGGAAACTCATCGATATATAGAGTCTACCTCATACATTCTATTCACCGATACACCTGTACCTCGTACCATTCAGTCTAAGTAGACCAGGCTGCACACCGATCTCCATCGGACGCAATACCGCTTCAATCAAAATTCCTGAATGGACCGGTAAATTTCATCGAGCGTGTACGACTCCGTCGACGACAAGGAAGCGATACGTTCATCGTCCACGGTCCAAGTGAACGGATCACCGGTGGCAGCCGGTGAGTTGGCGGCCGAGCACGTGGCCGATTAATTCACAAAGGCCGACCGGCCGGGAGAAGAAAACTGGCTTGGTGCACGCGACGAACGATCAACATCATAAAAATTCCTTGCCCTCTGTAAATATACAACCGGCCGGCACCACAATAATATAAACTCGGTGGCTGCCAACGCGTGCGTGCCGGATAGCCGAAGGCTCCGCCGGCTACTCTCCGGGACCCTTTCGGATTATCCGGCCGCGCGAGCGCGTATGCTAAAAGTAGACACTTGCCTCCGTTCGTTCGTTTCGACTGACCTAATAGACGGTATTATTATAGAAGGGAAGTACACCGGGACACGGGGACCCAGGGATGCCTAATATTTCATTCCCGGCCGCGTTCAATCGTTCCACGAAAGCCGTTGTCACGCTTTAGGGGACGATTGATCGTCCACTTTAACAACCCCCCGCTCTGCGATATCGTGTCGAGCATCTGATGAAAATTTGAAACAGATCGACGAAGGTTACTTACCTTCTTTTCAATATAAATTGTATATTACTTTAATACTTTGTATTGGTTTTCTACTGTCAATCGTCCATTTTCGCAGTGGTGGGTTATGATGAAAATTTGAAAGATCGACGGAGGTTATTTATCTTTTTCTCAATATAAATTGTGTACTACTTTATTAACCTTCATTACTTTGTATTGGCTTTCTACTGTCAATCGTTCATTTTCAGAGTGATAGGTTATGATGGATTATGATGGATTACGATGGGTCATGCGAGGAATAAGTATCTTGTTTGCCCCTTTTCCTGATGAATTGTTAATGGTAAAGTTGCGGTATCAAGCACAATTACGAAAGCAAGAAGAAAGTGTGATAATTTGTAACGAGACGGTTGTTACATATTATTAGTCGCCGAAGGTCTTGATCTACTTCGCGTAGGGTCTATAATCTTCTTTCTTTTAGGGGAAAATGTACTTCTTTGGTACGGCAAGTTTCGTAATCTTCTTTTCTTAAGACGATTGTGGCGATATTCTTCTTCTTGCTACAAGAACACCCTCTTTCTCGAGACGTTTCTATATATTCTCTTTCATCTACGTATTCTTCTTACAATTAAACTCAGCTGCTTGCTCACGAGAACCTTCGTCACTTCTTCGAATAAACATCTCTACGTAACATTCTCTGTACTCTATATCTTTACACACTCTACATTATTAATCCTCATCATTCCAGATGGTTTTGTAATTTATCTGCAACTGCAACCAATTTTTATCATATCTCTAGTGAAAATGAAAAATGCAACATTCCTTCGATCTTTCATTTTCCTTCTCAGTAGAAAATTTAGATATGTGGAGAATCTAATAATTTTAAGGCAATTTTTGATTCATTAAAATATTTAATATTACAACTGGTGCAATACTGAAACCTACAGAGTTCAAAGGGTTAGATGTTTGATGGTAGCTTAGTAGTAGCTAGTTATGGAATAGAGGAACATGGACTGATTCGTATTAAGACGAAGGTGTAACAAATTAATTAATATCCGATTGTTATAACATTTCTTCAATATTTCATTTTCCTTCTCAGTAGAAAATTACATATATGGAAAATCTAATAATTTTAGTGCAGTTTTTGATTCATTAAAATATTTAATATTACAACTGTTGCAATATTGAATCCTACAGAGTTCAAAGGGTTAACACGTTTCAAGTTTCCTCCGTATCAACACACCGAAACGTTCCATCTTCATATAGAATTATCTAAATTTCCCTGTTTATACGAGCGCATCTTCTCTCGTCGGTTCGACGGTGCGAGCGCTTTCCCCTCGGCGGAGCACGGTTCGACGGGAATCTAGCGAGGCAACGCCGAGGATCCACGTGGCGTTGATTCACTGGCGGCGTTGGAAACGCGACCAGAGGTACCCCGGTCTATTCCGGATTACCGGAGTCGCGCGGAGCCGGCTAAAACGGAGCTTGCTCAGGGCGAGCGGTGGCATCGCGAAAATGCGATGTCCGAGAGCGACACGCGTGGAGGCACCTGTCCTCTCTTCTAACACTTTCATAAGAGACGATGATACTTACGCAACCCGGCCGGCCGGGCGATATTTAGCTCTTAGGGCGAATACGCGCGCCGGACGAACTCGCTCGACGCTTCGACGCCTTAAAACTATTCCTCCGCCTCCTCCCCTGGGAGCCGCTCCGCTAGACACATCCCCGTTTCGATAACCGCGGGACACGTAAACAGTCAGCTAGTAACCTCGAAACGACGCAAATAGGATCGGATTCATTTTTCACCCTGTCCGCCGTGAAGGGTTGCGGTTATCGTTTCCATAACTTACAGCTGATCTAATAACTTCGAGCTCATTGAAATTTCGAAATCTTTGTAACTTTGATCTGATTCGGACGAAACATTCGTATTAGACATTCAGATGAAATAGAAGTATTATAATTAGAGAAGCAGTGATAATCATGAAGGAAATGTTGTATATTGTGAGGAATCTGTTGGAACAATGTAATTGTCTATACTATCATCAGTGATTAATAGAAACAATATAATTGATAATAATTGAAGGATTAAATTTCTGTTAATCCTGCAATGTCGAGTAATCGAGTCTTAATCGCTCGAATTACCCTCGAGAGTAATTACCCCATGCTATTCCGTCTCCCGTGATGAACTTCTAAATGTACTCCGTGAGATTTTTATCCCCGCGAATATGTACTCTAGCCTAATAAATTTTTTAGTTGTACAGGCTCGTAAAAACGCTCGGCGTCCTCGTCGGTGTGTCGTGCACGCGAGCATGTGACCATGCGTGCCGATGTGTGCTCGCTCTATAAATAAATAGGCGACGGACATCTTGTACCGTGATCTCTCTCGCTCTCTGTCCCTCTCGTTCTCTCTTTTTCAGCCACCGTGCTCGCTTATATGTTTGATTTTCATTCGTGCCGACGCGAATACCTGAAATGAATATTCTCGTACCTCCGCTCGTGGACGAAAACCGCTCCGAAGCGGCGGATAAATAAATAAAAGGGAACAGGGGAGGAAGAAAAAGAGTCCTAGGTTCGGCAATTAATTCTCCTATCCTATACAATTTTTCATTTCCTCGGTTTTCTTCGAAGAAATATAAAGTTGCTTCGTTGAGAAATAAAGGAGGCTCACTTAGAATATTTTCGAATGTTAGTGTTGAAGCATCTGATTGGTAATTTCATCAGATTTTTCGAGTTCTCGTTTTGTAGAGTTGAACACCGTAGAAAATGAACGATTCGAATGCAAAATAAAAGGTCCTTTTCATTTAGTTATTATAATATTATAAAATTATTATTATTATTATTATCATTATCATTAAAGCAAGGAAAGGAACGATTGAGTATCTATAAATTTTTGAGTATCTATAAAAATCTCACTCTTCTTCCAGAGGGTTGAATTTCTCTTTCACTTTGAATTATCAAAATAAAATGGAGACTTTGTTTCTTCTTGTCGTTGTAAAAGGAAGTTAGAAGATGAAATTGACGTTTGACCGGGGATAAACGCAGAGCGCGTGGCACGACGCTGTTATTGAAATTTATTAACAGCGAGATAGATCTGGGTTAATTATCTTGACCCTTTTGCGACGTTTCGAAGGGTGGGAATCGGGGGATGAAACGGATATTGATCGGTATTAAATGAAATAAGAGGGTTAATTTCGCTAATGAAGTTTGTGTACGAGTGGAATTCGGATCCGAATTGAAGTGGCTGAAGGGGTGGTTACGGATTCTGATGAGTTTCCCCCGGCAATTGAATTTTAGGAGATTAAGAACAGCTCGCGACACTTTTTACTTGATTAAAGACTCGTTTTCGATACTGTAGTCGATTGTACATCGGTGTTTGGAGTTATTTCTCTTGTTTGCCGATGAAAGAACCTTTCGTTTTTCCCTTTGAAACGAATATGTTTGAATTCAGCGTGGAAACAGTTTGAAACTTATCGTTTTATTTCGTTTCTTTGTAATATATCTATTTTGAGCTCACTAAGTATGCAAATGTTAAGGTTATAAATGATTAACTTCAGAAGTTATTAACTTTAGAATTCGTTAAGCCCGATATTGTTCACCTTAGAAATGATTAACGTTGGAAATTATTAACTCTAGAAATTATTAAATCTAGAAGTGATCAATTCTAGAATTTATTAACTCTAGAAATTATTAAATCTAGAAGTGATCAGCTCTAGAATTTATTAACTCTAGAAATTATTAAATCTAGAAGTAATCAACCCTAGAATTCATTAACTCTAAAAATTTAAAATTAACTCTAGAAATTATTAAATCTAGAAATTATTAAATCTAGAAGTGATTAACTGTAGAATTTATTAACTCTAGAAATTATTAAATCTATAAGTGATCAACTGTAGAATTCATTAACTCTAGAAATTATTAAATCTAGAAGTGATCAACCTTACAATTCATTAACTCCAAAAATTATTAAATCTAGAAATTATTAACCCTACAAACCTTCGCCTGTTGAAGATATCACTCACAGGAAAATTATCCACCAGATTTCTATGCAGAACCACTTATTTCTCACTCGTTCTCGTGAAAGCGAGCTGTCCTATCAAAGCTTCGTTAGCGAGACCCCTAGGCATTTATTTTTAGTTTACATTATAAACTCTTAAAGTGACTTACGTTGTAAAACGTTCTGCAAGATGGCCGTAAAGTCTATCGTACACTGCGTCGTCCTTGACGGACCTCACCGTGGCATCGCGGGATCGCTCATGGATCACATAGCGTCAACAGATCTCTCCGTTCTCTATTATTGTTCCAAGATCGTGTGTATCTATCGGCCTCCTAAAATTTCTGCGTCGCACACGCACCTGTCGACCACCGGCGGACTAATTTTGCCGGGTACTCGCCCGAGGATCCTTCGCCGCGGTGTCGCAATTAATTTTCCCGAGAAACGATGCCCGGTTGCGCAAAATCCATCGTCGCGACCATTTTGGAGACCATTTTTCGCGACGGGTCCCGGGCCATTCGTTATTCCGCCGCTTCGGCTTGTCGTTTACGATCCGAATAATTCGCCTCGCCGCCCGTCTGCTTCGGGAATATTATATTCTCGAGTTTACACGATGGTTTCTCAATAATCCGATGTGACCCAAAATTGTCTCGTAATTTCAGGGAATTTCTGTTTCATCGAACGCCATTCGAACCGTTCGTTTCGGCGATAATTCCAACGTGCTAAAAGTAACGGCACTGCGACTCGCGTTTCGCTGTTTCTTTTTCAACTTTCGCGCTCTATAGACGCGCGTCTATTAATAATTATTCTATCATAACACAGCTTCATTACTATATACCCATCGCGACCAAACAAACAAAGGCATCTAAATCTCCGTCTAGCATCAAAACAATAGAAATGTTAGAATTCCAATTAAATTCCAACCTTTTCTATTTAAACGATCTTAGTCGAACCTCGACAGAAGTCTCAGGCCAAACTTTTCCCACTTCGATTCCCTCGAAGTCACTCTAATTCACTTTCGTTCATTAAACTACATCAATCCCTATATCTGATCAATTTTCCTATTTTCCTCATATCTCCATTAACAAAGTGTCAATACTGTTAACGTTAATCAAGACTACATCCATAAATGCAATTCCCCATACAACCCGATACCCAATAAAATCCCCGAATTTCTCCTATCCAAGAAGCTAAAGTTTCGATATAATTAAGTTCACTGTGAAAAACGGTGTCATCAAATTCGAGTGACCAAGTCGATCAACCGTTTCGCAGACGAATCTACTAATCCCCAATTTCTTCTAATTCCGTGCGATATCGAGCATTCCCAGCTCTAGATCGAAGGAGCTCGTTTCACGACCATAGCGAGGATTTATCGTCCGAAGCGGCGATATAAAGGTTGAGCCGCAATTAAAAATAACCCGTCGGTGAGCGTATGTTTGTCAACGGCTATTTATAGGCGCGGTACGTTTTCGCCGGCGAGAGGATCCCCTGCCCGTTGTTTAACGGAGACAGGGGCCGGTTTAACGATCGCGAAAAATTCGAGCCTCCGGCCGATCGAGCCGCGATTCTCGCGATCGATCCGCACGCCCCGCGCGCCCCGGGCCGATCCGCCGCGCGATGAACACGAACACGCGTTCCGGGCTCTCGTGTATTTCGGGTTTGGTGCGTTGCGTAATGAGATTTGCGTAAGGTGCCGCGATATAAAACACCGTGCGACAGCGAAGGTGAGATGGCCGGCAAGGAGCGCGCGCGTTTCCCGAAAAACGAAGCGGTCCCGGAAAATCCCAGGCGGTCGCGGCGCTCGGGGAAACGATCGGTTTCAACTCATTTCCTGAAATAAACCCGCCGTCGAACTTGAATCCGCGGCACCGACGGAAACGTTGACACATTTATCGCGACCGTTCGTCCCGAGTTTCCAACGGAAACGAATTTTATATCGGCGGCGGGATTTATCCGGCAGATCCGAATCCGCTGGATCGATGGAACTGATATTTTTGGGATCGGAGGCTCGGGATCGGTACGATCGTGTCGCGCTCCGAGCGGTTTCTGGGACGAGGATTCGTAGAATCGGAGACGTTTTCATTGTTTTGGATTTCGTTCGGATAGCTTTATTATTAGATTCGTACTCGTGAAATTGGAGTATGCAGGTTTCGGATTCGGCGAAGTATCGGAGAATTGTGTTTAGGATGGAGGATAGAGGAGGATCTTGTTTTATAGGGGATTCTTTGGTGGAATGTAGAAGCGGAGGATAGGGGACGATTGCAAAGGTGTCTGGATGTCGTTAGCGGGAGGATGATAAGAGACCTCTGTTTAAAATCTCTGTTACTTTGACATACCAAATGGTTTCCGATCAAACGCAGTTAATTTAATGTGTTCCTTATAATTTCATGTTGCAGAGGTTCTAAACGGCATCTGCAACGCGAGCAAGGAGGAAGAAAGGCGGCGAAAAGGTAAAGCTCTTCAATTCTTCGTTAAAGAACCGGCGAAAGTACAGTCTGAACCGTCAGTTTCATCGATTTCTTATCGTTGCAACAATTGAATCTTGCCAGTTTAATCGGATCCGTTGTGTAAAAGACAGACTAAGCATAAAAAAAAATTAATAAGAAGTAAATAAATAAGTAAAATAGAAAAACGTGAAAAAGAAGCTTGAAACTAATCTCACGGACGATTAAAGATGGCGGACTGGGTTCTGTTCCCAGGTGCGGGCTACCACGAACTATATAACGGTGTTGTCTGCAATGACACGATCCTTGCGACAGGTGTCTTCAGCTCCAAGGAGCTCTGGATGCTTTCAAAAGGTACGACGAAATCTCTCTCTCACATTTCCCACTAATTTCGAAGCGGCTTGAAGATTCGCGTTCTTGCATGAAAGACGTCTAGGATATCGAAAGTCTCCAGCCTCTCTCTCTCTGTTTCGTTGGAAAAGAAAAAAACAAAACAAAAAAGAAAGAAAAAGAAAAGATGGAAAAGAAAAGAGCAAATTGGAAAGAGAAAAAGAAAACGAGAAAAAAGAAAAAGACAAAAGTGATCGTAGAGACGAAAAGAGAAAGAAGCGAAGAAACGAAGAAAGAACAAAGATTCGTTCGATTGGAATTGCGGTTTCACGGATGCTTTCGAAAGGTAATCAATAAATCGATATCTGGAGAACCTTTTGAAAGCATCCTTTTCCTTCCCTCGGACGATCGAATGATCGCCGGATATAAACTCGAGTTGAATCGCGGGGAATGAATTTTTCTTGATTATCGGGCGAGGGGAGCGTGTTCCCTTTTTTGATAGGCCGGTTTTATCGTCGGGGGGCTATACCGTCGACGGTGAACGAACAGCGTATTTTTAGAGCCGGAATGCGATTCGCGGCTGCCACTTGACAGTTATCCTTTCGACGTGCCCGAGACCACTTCACCTCCTCTTTTCATATCAAGGACCCGATGAATGACTGGCACGCTTCCGTTTTCTGCGGATCTTCGCCACCTTCTTTTCCTTTTTTTCGCCAGTCGCGTCTCGCGGAATTCGCGATTCGTCTGAGACTCGTTTCTCCAGGTGTTGCTCTGTACCTACTCGATGTGAATTCCACACAGTATTAGGTCTTCTCGCTGTTATAATACCAATTCTAGCAACTCTGCTGACTTTGTCAATTCAGGTACTTAGGGTAATTTCGATTCTGGTACTTCGAGTAATCGAGACAGAAGTTTTCACTTCGAACACATTTCCAAACAAGTGCCAACGCTTCGGCAACTCTGAATCCGCTCTCAAAGCGAGTCAGGTACTTCAGGTACTTCGGGTAACTCTTCCAGCAACTTCCCCGTTTGAATACTTTCAGGGACAAATATCAATATCTCGGGTACTTACGGCTATCCCGAATCAACTCTAACAACTCAGGTACTTCGGGTACTTCAAACTTCTCGATTAATAGCCCATGTAATTCACAGATTCTACTATTCCATGACTCTATCAGCCTCGACATGTCAGGTAGCCCTCACTTCTCATGTATCAGGTACCTCCGCGAATCCTACCATGTCAAATATTTTCCCCACATCCGAGACTATCTCTATCCAATCCCCAAATGAATCTTCTCGATTAATAGCCCATGTAATTCAACGGATTATACTATTCCGTGACTATCAGCCTCGACATTTCAGGTACCTCAGCGAATCCTACCACCTGAAATTCCTTCCCCACATCCGAGACTATCTCTATCTAACCCCCAAATGAATCTTCTCGATTAATAGCCCATGTAATTCACAGATTCTACTATTCCATGACTATCAGCCTCGACATTTCAGGTACTTCTCATCATATATCAGGTACCTTCGCGAATCCTACCATCTCAAACACCCACATCCGAGACTATCTCTATCCAACCCCCAAATGAATTCCGAATCTCCCCGCATCAGGTACCTCGAGCGATTCCACGCGAAAAACACTTCTTCCAGCCGAGATCTCCCAAGTACCATTCGGGCACCATTCGCTCCTCGATCAGGCACCAAGATCCCTTGCCTCCGATGTGTCAGCGTCGTTCCGGCTGCGCCGATGCATTTACTATTTCGCGTAATTCCACTAGGAAGAAATATCGTTTCCCAATAAGCACCGGCGGGTCGGGGCGGAGGGTCGGCGGCGGAGGATCGGGCTGGTATCCATGCTAGAGATCAGGTTTTAAGCCGATCCCCGTCGAAACGAGCATCGTGGCACGCGTGTGCACCGCCACTAAATGGAATAATAGGGCAGGGGAGCGCGTATCGAGGAGCGGCGCGAGCCTCGTCGTATGCATCTGCACTCTCCGCCGTCCCCGCCCCCCAATCTGCTCCTCCTCCTTTTGCCATCCTACCCGTTCCCCCTGTAATCCCCTCCGCGTCACCGTGGCAGGAGATTAGTATGCAACCCGGTGTATTAATAGACGGGGAACAATGCTCACGGCCTCAGAGACTGCTGAGAGAGCCTCGCAGCCTCTCTTTCCCTCGAGTCTCTTCCCGCCCTCCTCATCCTCCGCCTCGCGTCCGCGCACACCCTCCTCTACCGTCTCTCGCTCGCTCGCTCGCTCGCCTCATCCTCTAACACGGCTGCATCCTCCCCGTGGCTTCTGTCGATCCTTCCATCCCGATGATTCTTCGTTTCTTAATTTTCTTTTGTTTTTTCGGTGGCACGCCGGATTTCCGTTTGTTCTTCGCGACCGCGGTTGCTGGATCTAGGTGAACGTCTCGTCCCTTCGTCTTTTTGTTTCATTACTGACGCCTCGGGAGTTTGTTTCGCTCGCGAGGGTTGATGGCTCCAGCTGAAAAATTTGGAATCTTTATTTTCTCTCGTGATAGGGGTTGCTAGACTTAGGAGAGTGTTTCGATCGTTAATTCTTTCTTTGTGACATTTTTGCGAGGAATTTTCTGTCTTCCATGGTGGGGTTGTCAGTTCTAAGTGGACGTGTTTCCATTGTTTTATTTTATTCTCGTTTGTGCGTACAGAATGTTGCTCGGCTTGGCGTTAGATGTGGGTAGCTCTATGAGAGTCTGTTACAATTTCGCGGGAAGGGACAGATTGTTTCCGGATCGAGGGTAGATCGTTCGGGGATGGTCGTTAACAGTTGACTCGGCGACCCCGCGCAGACAGACCGCGATATTCCGTGCAAAGTGGTCAAGCGGATAACGACCGCGAGCTTGATGGTCGTGTACCACTCGTCGGAATGAGGCTAGGTCCCCCATAAACTCTTGGGCCCGAGTGTCGTCTGTTTTATGGGCACAAGATGATCCTCGGTTAAGTGAATTACCCTGGAGCGCGTCTACCGCTGGGACATTATTTGTTTAGGCGTGCCCGTAACTTCCGTTGGAGTTGGCGGTTAAGTGCGCGGGAAAGGAATTGGTCGTTCCTCCAGCTTCATTATAATGCTGTAACCATGCACTATTCGATTAGGTTTCGCCGAACTTCAAATGAAGTTTTGGGGGATGGAAGTTCTGTCGAAACTTCTGTTCTCGTTTGTATTCAGTTCGACGCAGTAGTGTCCACATTTCGAGTTAAGTTTCGTTTATGTTTGAACTGATTGTTAGACAATAGAAAGTTTACTGTTGAAGTTTCAATACAATAGTATCCATGTATCTACTTTTCAGTTACCTTAAATCTAACTTTAAGTCGGTCTACACGAAACAGAGATTTCACCATTGAAACTATGGATCTCCTTCTCATTCTTTCGATGCAATATTAACTATACTTCAATTTTTATATTACCACCGATCGAAGTTCCAATTCATCTCAAACAACAAAAATTTTTGCAACCAAACCTTTTCGTTTCTCCTCCAATTCGTCTCCAAGCAACAAAGTTTTTGCGCAACTAAACCCTTCATTTCTCTACCAATTCCTCTCCATGCAACAAAGTTGTTGCAACTAAATTCCTTCGTTTCTCCTCCAATTCCTCTCCAAGCAACAATGATTTTGCAACTAAACCCCTCTACCCACCGTTTCCAATTCAATAGCACCGGTACATTCAGTTCCTAACGTCCCTTTCATTCCGAACAATTCACCAGTGAAATTCCCTAGGAGTCACCAGGAGCCGCATCCCCAATCCCATTTTCAAACAATTTCGCTGCGCGTCCCAGTCTCACGATCGGTACGACTCTTTTCCATCACGGCTCTCCTCGAGCTATGGAAGCGCCTCATAGAGGGTTAACCATCCGCCACCAGTGTTCATCCCTCCCGGTCCGGAGCCCACCCCCAATTTTCCCGGAGATTTTTCCAAAGTTCCTCGTTGCCGGTCGAGTGTCCCTCAACGGTGACAAAAAAATCCCTGAATCACGGTCCCGGCGCCGTGCGCGATTTTCGACGAATTTTTTTTTCCCTTCCCACTCGTTCCCCCTGCTTTCTTCCTCCCCCCTTTTTTTTTGTCAACAATGCGACCACACGTACGGAACACACACACACTCATACACACGTGCCCGCGCGCGCGCACGCGGCGAGCCGGGGGGAAACGGGGAGGCTGAGGCCCGCAGGGTGGCGGTATTTTCCGGCGGGTTTTTTTTTCCTCCCTCGGCCGATGTTCGGAGCCACGTAGGCCGGATAAAAAGGGGTGCAATTTCCGCGGGGACTGGATGATGTGAAATAGAGAAGAATATCCTGTCGGTGGCGTGACGTGCAAGACGGGCCATAATAGAAACACGCCGGTGCAACCAGCCCGAGGGGGCTCGCGGGTTTTCCGTTATGGAATTCGACGGGGGTTGGGGACGGGTAAATACTGGGGAAATTGGAACTGGCTCGGGGACATTACGAATGAAATTTGCGACGCGTTTAACCCGTTGACCGTCGAATTTTCTCGTCAACTGCGTTCCTCGCGGACTTCGAATCGAGTGCCAGACTTGTTATCGTTCGATTATGAACATGAAATTGTTGCTGTTCAGTTCCCGGTGATGAAAGGTTCTTGTTTTATCGAAAGATTGAAGGGAACTTCGGTGTTTAATCCTTTGCACTCGAGAAGTGACTCAATCACCACCTGATTTCATACAGTACGATTATAAGATTTGATATTTAATATTACAGCTTGTGTCACGCATCTATTTGAGAAATATTTAAATAAAATAGCTTTGTTCCTCAATGTACGTATGATTTCGAGTTTCATAAGATATTGTTTTCAGCTCGTCAGAAAATGTTAAAATATTTCTAATGAAAAACTTTTTTATATTAGAATTCTTCGAAGTCTATGAACACGTTGAATGCCGCACGATTTTATACAGTAGAATACACAAAATGAAAAAAAAATATGATATTAAGCCCTTAACGCACAGTTTTTTTGAAAAAAATCAATTTTGATATACTGCGCTTTTGTTCCATGGAAAAAGGCTATATTTTATTCTTGAGTAAATAAGTGTTATAGCTTACAATCCCATGTAAATGATAAATTTTTTTCTTTGCTTTCACATTATTATTTTCACAGTTTGGCCTGTTTAGCGTGCTCGAATTAACTCGAGCGTACAAGTTAAGGGGTTAAATCATTTAATTGAATTGCGTTATTATTATTACATATTCATCCAGCTGAAAATCACCGCATCGAGTAGCATTGTCCATAATGTAGAAATATCTTCAAATAATCGTCATTTAATTGAGTGAACTATAGTTATTTAATTTGGTCGGCGGTCACCGGTGACCCCCACGGCATTCAACGTGTCAAACACCGCCGCGAAGGTTCTAAAAACGGTATCTCCAATTTTCCACCGACTCTATTTCTATCTTCCGGGAACAAAAAACGCGATCAAATCTATTTCCCATCTTCCCGCTGCATCGCACTAATACGCACGGCCGCGCGAAACGCGAAGTCTAGTCGATGCGCGCAAAAACGGAAAAAAGGAGCGCGGCAGAAAGAGAGATAGAACAAAAAGTACAAATTGATCGACCATTTCAAAACATCACCCTCGTCGAAAGGAATTGCGATTCGGGAATCGTATCAAAGCCATTTTCTGGGGATGGGGCCGGGCTCGGTGAAGCGGAAGGGAAAAAGCGGAGGACGGAGCGGGGCGCGGGCGGAGGGTTGAAAAACGTGGAAAAAGGAGCGCGGAATGGCCGAGGGCGCACCTGTACCAACGATGGATCCGCGTCAGCATCCGGACCGGTTAGAAATTCGTCGAGCCGAATAAATATCCGTGCTCCGAGGCCTCCGCTCTCGAACTAATTCTGTAATTGGGGCCTCCATTAGGGGCGGCGGGCCTCGTATCGAGGACAAAACCGCCTCTCCCCAATTCAATCCTTCGACAATGCTGGTCCTCTAGTCTTGTTTGTCTTTTTCTGCTTCCTTTTTTCCTTATCGATTATCCTGGAACGGACAGCCCTTTCAGACGATAATTCCTCCTTTTCAGATGTATCGGGGTTAGGAATTCGTTCGCGTCTTTCTCCGAGGGACTCCGGAGTCTTCGCAGATTTCGAACGGGAACCTCGTTTCCTTCCGTCCTCGCGACTCGTCGATTCGGAAATCAGTTCGAGTATTGTTCCTATGGTTAGCTGATGGAAACGTTTTGAGCTTCTGTGCTTCCTTCTGCTTCGATTAATTGGTACTCAGGGATTTAGTTGAGATTTAGGACCTTGAGTTTTCGTAATGGAAGTTCTATTAGGAATATTATTCTCATGATAGGAAAATAATATTCTTCACAGTTTGCTCTTTAACTCTAGAAGAAAACATTTTTAACCCCTCGGCGTACTATTTACTTTCGTTACTAAGCTCGTGTAATACTTTACTATCGACGATTTGTAAGAAATACAAAATTTTCCATTCTACTTCAGCTGGAAATTTCATCTGAAGATAATACATTGATAACAGCAAAAAATAGTTTGCTTTGATCCGTGGATAATGAACAACATTGATCCTTGTTAAATTAGTTTAGAAATCTTCATCACGAGTCTCACTCGTCATTGTACGGCAAGGGGTTAAAGACGAACTCCGGTTGGAACTATCAGAATTATTTAGCTAATTATTTTTCTGAATCCTCGCCTATTCACCAATTCCTTGGTAATGTCCTTGAGGACGAACTCTGGTTGGAACTATTAGAATTAAAAAAAAACAAGGGGTTAATAATTCATCCAAAAGACACCAGAAAATTTCCCTCGATGAACCCCTACTTCATCCTCCCGTCTCACCGACCCGAAAACTACATCAGAACTCAATTCCCACCGCTTACATTCCTTACTCACCCCTCCGGCAGAACCCCCAAAAATTCGGAAAATCCCAAAAAACGCTCGCCGTCCCATTACATTTCTACACTTCCGTTGCTCTCGCGAACCCTTTGTCTCTGGAGCGCGATCATCCCGCTCTCCCGCCCCGCGCGAGAATTTAAATTACCCGTCACGGGCACGGAATAGTTTCCTCCTCATACCGGGTGCGCCACCGTTCCGTACGTAAAATTACTAGACCGGCCCGCGAGAAATACAATCGTCGTTGCCCCCGGCGTGAATTACAACCAAAGAAGTCGGCAAGATATTCCCTGTGCCGGCGCGGCGCGGCTCGGCTCCCTGGGGGTGGGCCGGGGGTGGACAGCGGGCGTCGCGTCGCGAGGAGGGTCCCGCCGATCCGCAGTGTCTCTGGCAGGGGGCGGCGGCGCGGCCGGGGGCGTAGGTTTACGAGCGAGTTGCTTACACAGGATGCAAATTCTACGGCACTAGCTCAACCTAATTGGTCGTTGACCGTCGTGCACGGTGGATCCCTATATTTACGCGTCGCCAACTGCGACAAACTGGAATCCTATTATTTTACGGGACCGCTGATTCAGCGGAACGTGTAACTGGAGCGTATTCTAATGGCCGGCCGGCGATTAATTAACCGATCCCTCAACCACGTCCGAGGTGTTACCGGCTACGGGCCGGCGTTCCCGTGACCGTTACGAGGCTGGAGGACACTTTCGATTTCTTGGGGTGCCGTCCGGATTCCGGGGTTCTTAGGGTTGTTAACGTCGGCCTCTTGGACCGTTCGGGTGGATTTGGGAATATTCCTCGCTGGGAAACGGCGTGTTCGTGTTGATCTCTTCAAGGATGGGGATTTTTGGGTTTGGATGTTTAAGTTCAGTTGGAATGGGGGATGAAGGAGTTTGAGGAATGTTTTGGGGATGTTCGGAGATTGTCTTTGAAGAGATTAATGCTGGATTGATAGATATTGCATGCTGGATTTAGTTAAGGTATTCTAAGACTGACGTTTCAGTGTTCGATGCATCGGTGCAATGGTTTAAGAATGGTTAATCTCAGATACTCTTGAGATATTAAAAATTAATAATCTTGATTACCATAATTTCCAGTTAGAATTCTATTAGTCTTCTATGATTCAGTTCCGAACAATATGGCAATAGAATATCAAACTATTGTTCTTATTCCAAAGCCACTGGCATCGATGCATTGAATGATCACTCACGATTCTCCCTTTCCCTTCAATCGAGAATCGGCAGAATCCGAATTTCGATAAGAAGGGTAAACGGAGAACAGTGTATCCTCGTGAAACGCGCGGAAGTGGAACTTCCACGCGAAATCGAGGCTGCAAGAGTACATAGACTGAAAGACGACGACCGCTACTGTTGCAACGACGACGACGACGACGACTACGACGACGACGACGAAGAGGACGACGAGGAGGAACGGATGACGTACGAACGCGCGAGGATCCGTAACCGCTAATGTGTGTCTGGTTTCAGCGTCCATACTGCATGACCTCAGCGACATGCAGCCTCAAATAAACGCGATCAAAATAGAGCACCCGCCGTACTACTGCAGCAGCTACACCCCTCCGTCCGCAGCCACGGCCGCGGATCATGCTCAGCCAGCGGCTAGCTTCAGTGAGTTTCAAAACCTCTACGTTCGCCCTTATTTTTAGTGGACGCACGCTCTGTCACCCGGTTCCGCGGCGGCGAGTCGCTCCGCAGCTGCATCCGAGATGCGCCGCGACCGGACCAGACGCGGCGCGGCCGATCTGCATGCGATGCAACCGCGACGATCGGTTCACTCGACGGTTAATCGAGTTTATGTGTCGTCTAGGCAATTGGAATTTCGGTGCTTGGGATTGAAATGTTTTGACAGCTTTTGGAAGCTGTTTGATTTGATCGGTTGGGATTTTTAGCGAGATTCGAAGCTCGAGATTTGAAGCGTTCAGATTCGACACGTTGAAATTCAAAGCGTAAGCAATGAGATTCGATGGGTTAACGTTCGAAGCGCTGAAATTTGACAGGTTGAGATTCTAAAGGTAGAGATTCGACGCGTTGAAATTCAAGGCGCAGAGATTCGACATGTTGAAATTCCAAGCTCAGAGATTCGGCGCGTTGAGATTCGATGCATCCGAGTTTAAGATGTTGACATTGTAAGCAATGAGATTCGATGGGTTAAGGTTCCAAGCGCTGAAATTTGACACGTTGAGATTCTAAAGGTAGAGATTCGACGCGTTGAAATTCAAAGCGCAGAGATTCGGCGCGTTGAGATACTGAACGCTGAGAATCGACACGTTGAGATTCGATGCATTCGAGTTTAAGATGTTGACATTGTAAGCAATGAGATTCGATGGGTTAAGGTTCCAAGCTTTGAAATTTGACACGTTGAGTTTCCAAAGGTAGAGATTCGACGCGTTGAAATTCAAAGCGCAGAGACTCGACGCGTTCAGATTTGATGCATTCGAGTTTAAGATGTTGACATTGTAAGTAATGTAATTTGTTGCGATGGGATTCGATGGGTTAAGGTTCCAAGCTTTGAAATTTGACACTTTGAGATTCTAAAGGTAGAGAATCCACACGTTGAAATTCAAAGCGCAGAGACTCGACGCGTTCAGATTCCAAGCGAGAATCGACACGTTGAGATTTGGCATCGGAATTTAACGCGTTGAAATTCTAAGCGTGGGAGATTTGACATGTCGAGGTTCCAAGCGTTGAAGTTTCGCGCGTTGAGATTCTAGAGGTGGAGCCCCGACGCGTTGAAGATCCAAGCGCCAAGATTCAACGCGTCGAGATTCTAAGCATTGAAATTCGACGCGTTGCGATTCAAAGCGGTGAAATCCGCCGCGTCAAATTCTAAGCGGCGAGAGTCAACACATTGCGATATCAAGCTCAAAGGAGCATCAACACGACGTCATTCAAAGCGCCGGAGAGATACAGTGCGCGGCGGATCGCGGAAAATCGGCGCGTTGTGTGTTCGAAGCGGCGGGGAATCAACAAATCGTTAATGCGAACGCGCCGAGGAGCGTCTCGGCGTTTTGCGATCGGAAGGATTCTAAATCCGCCGGCTCGTAACTCGAAACGTTCCGAATCGTTGCGTTTTGATTCGCGTCGGCCCGTATCGAACACACACGTCACGCGGAAAGCGATGCATCGGGACGGCCGACGCGCTCGCTCGCCGCCCCCGTCTCGCTCCACCCCGCGCCGCGGAGACCTTGTTTACCGGTCGCCGTTTGCGAAACCATGATTTTACAGTATTTTTATCCTTTTTCCCCGTCGCGGTCACTAAAATTAAACCATCCGAGGACACTTATCGCTATGCGGAATCGCGCTCTGCGGCAGCGTGCGTCCATTCAGCCGCCATAGTGGCCGGGATTACACAATACTGTTAAGCTCGTACACACCGGAATAGGAAATCGACGTGCATGCATGGAAGAAGGCTCTAAGTGATCCAGGTTTTCCTTCTGATACATGAGTTTGTGGTTCATGGTAATTTGTGAGGTAATTCTCGAGCGATTGAATTTTGTGGAATTGTAATAGATGGATTTTTGTGCGAGGTCTGTGTAATGGAGGCAATGAAATTAAAGAATCTACTATAATTTGTAAAGACAGGGATTCAGTTTTCTTTAGGTTTAGATCTAAAGGGTTAGATTTGAAAGTGTAGATTTTCAAAAGATTCGAATTCAGAAGGTTAGATCTGGGATTCCAAATTTAAAAGCATGGATCTTCTAAGAGTTCAAATTTGATAGCTTATCTCTTCTAAAAGTTCAAACTTACAAGTTTAGATGTTCTAGATGTCCAAATTTAAATGCTTGAGTCTTCTAAAGGTTCAAATTCGAAAGCTTATCTCTTCTAAAAGTTCAAACTTACAAGTTTAGATATTCTAAACGTCCAAACTTGAAAGCTTGAATCTTCTGAAGATCCAAATTCGTAAGCTTATCTCTTCTAAAAGTTCAAACTTACAAGCTTAGATATTTTAAATGTCCGAATTTAAATGCTCTAGTCTTCTAAAGGTTCAAATTCGAAAGCTTGTCTCTTTTAAAAGTTCAAACTTCCAAGTTTAGATGTTCTAAATGTCCAAATTTAAATGCTCTAGTCTTCTAAAGGTTCAAATTCGAAAGCTTATCTCTTCTAAAAGTTCAAACCTGCAAATTTAGATTTTCTAAACATCCAAACTTAAAAGCTTAAATCTTCTAAAGATCCAAATTCCTATAACTTCATAACTTCATTCCGTTGCTTTATGCATTTATTGCACTCATATCTCAACTGCCTAAAACCTAGTACGTAGGTCTAATAACAGTTAAATTAACCACCAAAGGGGCGACTTAATATTGAATAATTGAACCAGTCGATACTTACACGTAGCAGGGATCGAACCCGGATCGCGTCGGCCCGGTTTAAGTAACAAATTCGCGGCGGTCATAGGTCGGACGTTTTTTGTCCCCGGGTTCAATCTCATCCGGCGGCTTATCGGGCCGTCCTTTGTTATCGGGATCTACTTTGCTCAGCGTTCTATAGATCATTTTCCCTATATTTCTCCCTTTCCGTTCTCTATTTTCTTTCTATTCTCCGTCGGCCTCCCTTTATCACGCCCTCGCCGGCCCTCTCTCGGCCGCCCCCACCCCTCTTAACTCTTTCATCGATCAAACGATAACCCCCGCCCGGAACGGAAGTCACTGGATGGAGATGAAAAAGAGGAATAACTTCCGGATGGCAGAGGCTTTTTCCAAAAAAAAAAAAAGAGAGAGAGAGAGAGAGAAAAAAGGAAAATAAAAGAGCGAAGAAGAAAGGGACGCGCGGCGAGCGAGGGCGAAAAACGCGGCGCGGCTCGGGACACGGCAGCGCCGCTGAAAGTGTTTTCTCGCGCTAATTTCGGGGCGATGAAAAAAATTACCCTGTTTTTCCTAACGGAGAGATTTCTTTTGTGAAAGGAGAATGGTTTCGCTCGTTTTATTCGCTGGCTTCTTTGCCTCTTTGCGGAGTATTAAATTGGAATATCGAAATGTAATACGGTTGATCCACGATAGACGTTCTACTGTTCTCTCTGGACATATTTCCTGTCGTAAATTACGTTCTACGTTCTATCTAACATCTCTCAAACCAAATCAATAAAACATTCGAGATACATTCCGAGATCCGCAACGTTGTTCAGCCAAACGAAACACAATAAGACCAGCGAAAGAGTATGCATCATTCCGAGGGAAAATCTCAATACAAGTACAAACATTACAAGAGACTCGAGTAACACCCAGATCCGCATAAAGAAAAAGAAATAGAAATTCTACTGTTCTTTCTGGAAATATTTCGTCTCGTAAATTACGGAAATCAATCGTTAATTCTGCATTCTATCAAACATCTCTCAAATAAAATCAATAAAACATTCAAGATACGTTCAGAGATCCGCAACGTTGTTCAGCCAAACGAAACACAATAAGACCAGCGCAAGAGTACGCATCATTCCAAGGGAAAATCTCAATACAAGTACAAATATTACAAGAGACCCGAGTAACACCCAGACCCGCATAAAGAAAACCGAAAGCCCGAGCGAAGGAAATACTAAAAACAACAAGTAACATTCCCCCGGGCCACCGAATCCAGAATAATGGAATAATCGGACGGGTAATTCCGGCGAAATTTCACGGCAAGATACGCGAACCGCGCGTCGGCCGGGGGAAGGAAGCGGCGCGAGAGGATAAATAGCGCGGACGGCGCGCGGGGGGACGGTTGAAGTGGGATAGCTCGATCAGACCCAGGGCCGAAAAGTTTTGACTTTATGCTATTTCGGGGGTGGGTGCCGGGGTGGAAGGGCGAACGCCGCCGGATAGACGGAATTTACGGACAGAATAAAATGACCACTTTCTCAAGCAAAATATACACGGAGAAAAATTCCGGCAATAAGCATACCTGGACCACGGCCAACCGCATTCTCCGTGCTCCCTTTTTATCATACATACGTTGCCTTTATGGCGGCGTAGGCGTAAGGGAGGCGGCGGCGGGACGGGGGAGACGGGACGACGATCGGGGGTGGGAAAGAGGTCGCTTGATTGACTGTATTGTCGTTAAATTAACGGGGCCGACGTGGATATCGGCCGGGAGAGCGAAACTAATTTTATGACCGCGAAACGGCCGCCGTTTTACGCGAGTCGTGTAAATCCGTTTGGTCAAGACGCGAGCGTCTCGCGAGCCCGGCCCCCCTTGTTCTTCCGGGATTAACGCCTGTAGCCTTGGGGAGTCGTTCTGTGCCAAGGACGCCGGCACACTTGTCCACTCGATTGATCTTCGGTCTACCGGGTGAAATCTAACGCTTCTGATCGTTTCGCCCTGTTCTCTTCGAACGACCGTTTCACGCGCGAATACGATGGGTAGTTTAGGTGGAGGATGGCTTGTGGTTGGAGACGGATGGAAAGAGCTTCAGATGGTATTCGAGTTTGATTGTTTAGTAAGAAATTATTGGAGAGATTGTAGATGTATTGAGTTTTACTTCAACCCTATTGCTCAATCGAGTGTGGTACGCTTTTGAGTATTGGATGGGAATGGGTGCATTTTGTACTGTTTGGATTGCAGTTTGGATAAAATAAGTCTTTGTGCAATCGATGTGCAGGATGTTTTGTAATATAGAGTTTGAAATGGAGAAAGTTGAATGGAGTATTCTAGTATCGTCGGAGAATATTGGATCACTTGAAGTAAAATGAAGCGAGTGTTGAGTAATGTGTTTGTTTTATTTCCCATTGTTCCGCAGGCCCACCACCAGTGCACCAATTGATAAGGAACGACAAGACTGAAAAGCCCCCGACGGTATCCGTATCGAGCGCGCCGACCTTCTCGCCGGTCCTCAGGCCCGAGGACGGCCATCGCGGAATGGACTCACCTCATTCGCAAACGGGTATGTGATCGACAGCATCGTGGCCATATTGATATATCTCATATAATACATAAGCCCGCGATTACGTTTCAGGCTGTCGAAAGCTGTTTTTCGGGGGCCGCGATACGGCGGCCCCTCCATTGATACGGGATCTCGTGGCTCTTCTTACGAATTTTCAAGCGAGAAATCATCGCGAACGTAACCGGAGAATATTCGAAGCTGTTTCAAAAGATCGTTCGTTGAAAATATCGCGAGGAAACGTACGGCGAACACGATAGAGGCGCGGAACGTTTAATTTTGCTTCGCGGAGGAATATTAAATTGCGAAGTTCCCCCGTTTTTCCATTTCGGAGTGCTCGTTTTAACAATTCTAATTACAGCGAAATTAGAGCAACACTTCGAGCAGGATTATAAGGAATAACGCCGGGTCTTTGGATCTATTCCAATTGAAAGAGAAAAGAAATGTAGGGGAACGCGCGGAATTAGGCGATATGTATGTATTAGAATAAACACGCCGGGGCCGCGGCCGGAATGTTTAATTAACGGGGCGCGCGCGAGAATTAGAATTTCATGTGTTCACGGAACAATTAGGTTTTTTTTAAATATACCGAAGAGCCGCGAGGTCCGACCGTCAGCCGAAACTTGGCAGCGAGCGTTAACCGGGTGTCTTAACACGTGGCAGCCTCTTTAGGGGTTGCACGGGGTGGAAAATCGATGGAAACGGGGGTTCGTTTAATCGCCCGGCTTGTTTGACCCTGTTCCCGGGGCGCATGAAAAAATATATCAAATAATCTGCGAGACAATTAAGCCTGACATCGTTAGCGAAACCCTTGCATACCGGGTGGCTCGAAAATCTCATAAACCGGATAAAAGCTACAAATTCATACTTTCCAAAAGTATCACACTTCAATACTAATTAAAATTTCACAAAATTCTACGAAACATTCGAATTTCGAGTACTCCTTTGGAAAAACAAAGAATTCCTACACACTGGGTGACTAAAAAGTCTTAGTGCTCCCTTCGCTAAAATAAAGTTCCATTTGCCAAAAAAATAGCATTCTAAGAGCGATCTGAAATTCCGCAAGAAATTCAAGTTCCGAGCGCCAGGCTCTTATAAAATTGAATTCGAGCACCCCGTACACGGAAACACGAGACGCTCCCCGCGGGGGAGCGAGTAACCGTATTCCAGCCGAAGTGAATCCACTCGAACGTGTAAGACGAAGTCAAACAGGAAGTACGTGCGCGCGAATCCCCTTTCAGTCTTCCGCAGCCCCGAAGCGACCGCCCCGTGTTACGACACAGGCCCGGCAGGCCGCAGCCGCCCGGAGAGGCTCGGCGCACCCTTGTAAAGCGAACGAAAGCGAATCGAAACTACCCGGGAGCGTGTTCTCTCGCGTAACGTTTGCGTTTGATTGTTGGGGAGTAAGGGCTGCGCGGGTGAGCGCTCGTTCAGCGCTGACGGGACGCGCAGGAGAAAAGGAGAAGGTTCGGGAAAAGCGAAGGAACCGCTGAGAAAAAGAAAAGAGAAAGAAAAACGGGGAAAAAACGAGGAGGAAGAAGAACAAAAAAAAATGAGCAAAGAGACCGTCGAACGAGGCGTTGCTCGTCTCGTTTCAAAACCCCCCCTCCCATCCCGATTCTTTCGTTTCCTCCGGTGCAAGGGAAGCCGGACCTGCAGTGACCTTGAACGACCTTCGACTCGGATCCCACCCCGTCCACGATCTCTCGCCCTTCAACCCCCGTCGTCGTTTTTTCACGCGCGCTTCACCTTTGCCCGCTTTGTTTGCCTGACGAGAGTTCACTAACAAACATCTAACAACGCGACGATACTCGGCGCGTTCGCCCGAGGAACCGCGCGCGCGCGATCCCCGCCCGGAAGTGACGCGTCTCGAGGGAAACGAGGAAAGAACGGTCGATCGGGAAGGGTTCCCTGCGACGTTTCTCTCGCTGGCTCGCGTTCTCGCCCGTCGATGATCGAACTTCGTGCACGCGATCGGACACGTGCGCTTGAATTTCCCGCCTTCGTCGCGCGCTCCTCGCGAGAATTCCGGTGGAGTTTTCTTATCGGGTCTTTAAGGATGGTTCCGTTGAGAGTTCGTTCTTGTTGATGCTTTCATCGGGGGTGGAAGGTATTTGCAAGTATTAATCACAGATTCTTCCAATCTCTTCGATCGCAGATCAATTGCTGTTCAAAATGATTCTAGTAAGTTTTTAACCCTTTGAACTCCGTAGGCTCCCATATTGCAGTTATATCAAATATTTCAACGAACCAAAGAAACTACCCTAAAATTATATTTCCCACACATCCAAATTTTCTACTGACAAGAAAATTAAAAGATCGAAGGAATGTTGCATTTTTCATTTTCACTAGAGCTACCATAAAAAGTCGCAGTTGCTAATAAATCACAAAACCATCTGGAGTGCTAAGGGTTAAAGTGTACTTAACTGAATAGAAAATTGTGCCCAGGAAACAATTCAAACTTCATTACCTAAATTTTCTAAATAAACATTCACGCACCTGACTACCAAGTTGATCTACCAATATCCAAATATCCCACTGTCACACACCCCTATTTTCTATTGTCAGCAATATGCAAACGTCCAGCGACTCAAATCCAAAGTAAACTCCGAAGTAGCAACTCGCAGTCACCGTCCCGGAAGCCATACCTTTCCGCGCCATAACACTTTCACCCCCGGCCCGAATTGACTCAATGACTCCGCCATCGGAGCGCGCGCCCCGTGAGTCGCGGAGTGCACGAAGTTCGAAACGCATCGGTGATTCGTCGCAACGAATGTCCAGTGTGCGATAGACCCAAACTGAGCTCAGCCAGGCATCATGTAAGTAAAAATCGACCCGTGAAAGTGGATCCCGATCCCCGGGAAGCGATCGAGCGGGTCCCCGTTCCGGGTTGCGCTCGGGGTTGCCCGCGAATCGAGCCGAGCGCGCTTGATCGATCGTTTAGAGTCTAGAGCGGCGTCTTCGCGCTCGGTCTCGCCTCACTAACCCACTTTCCCCGAAATCACTGGCGCGAGTATTTTCAATCGGGCAGTCGTCCGCCGTGAAATGTTGCAGAAAGTATTGATAAAGTTCCGGTCGACGCTAATGAATATTTAACGCCCGGCGCCGATGGATTTAGATCTGAGAAGTTTCCTGCAACCGGGTTTCCTTCAGGAGAGGGGAAATTTTCCGAAGCGGGATTTACCGCTTCGGTTTCTTGAGTAAAACGTCGCTTTCGGGATCTCTTTACTCCCGTACTTCCTGTCTGCGATATTTCACCGCTTTGCATAGCACAAAATCTCTCTTGAAATCGATAGCTTCCTTCATTCCCTTCGAGAATTTTCAATAAAATAGAATTTCCCAAGTTGGGGATTTCAACTCTACAGATCTACAGATTTCAACTCAGACTCTAGGGATTCCAATCGATCGTTTCTATAATAATGTTGAAAAGAATTAATAAGAATTGAAAGATTGAAAGAGGTGAACGAATGATTCCACTGAAAATCGACTCGATTTCCAAAATGACTTTCCCACGCGGTTGTCGGTTAATTACCTGTCGCCTTATTCGCAACGCAACCATGATCTATTTAGAGTTCCGAACGTTTGAGCTCGATACGACGAGAACCGTGTCAAAGATGCATTAAAGTACGATCCAAAGTTCTCGATAAATCAGCGCGCCGTCCGCGGCAAGGATCAAGGACTGCCCGAGATTCCCCGGTTCTTCGCGTTCCGAGGAGGCGCGTATGGTTGACACAGAATAATCGTCGAGCGAAGTATCCAGTGCGCGGCAAATGCACTTCGAAATTAGCGATCGCGCCGCTGAAAGTAGGTTAGTGGGGCTCGCCGCTGATTTTTCGTCGAGCAAAACGAAAACCGAAGGACGTCCAAGAAGCTGACGTCGGTCCTTGACGGGCGGAATTGCTTCCGGTTCGCTAGGGGGACGTCACCGTGCGCTGTTCTCCCGATACAAATTCGAAAACTTTCCACCGTAAATCGGACAGAAGAATGGACGAAAGAAACGGGAGAAAAAAAGGAAACGGAATGCGTTCGACTCTCGGAGCGTGGATCTTCGGAGCCGGAAGTTAGGAGGAACGGGGATCGGGAGCGGAGAATTTGGAGAATTCTCGTGCGATCGAGCGGGATCGATGATCGATGGCGAGGCAACGCTGCGAGCATCGCCTCCCAACCTCCCCCCCCGCCCCGACTGTCCGCGTGGAAAAAATGACGCGATGATGATCTCTGTTTCAGTCTGAGCCCGAGCGTAGAGAGAAGCTCGCTAACTCGACTAAAAGGTACTTTGTGACTGGTTATTGACTGTTCTATATATATCTATATATATATATATATATATATATATATATATATATACATATCTATATTTGTCTCTATATTTATTATATACGTATACATATACGTACGTGGACGTGTACAGTACGTGAGTGCGTGTACACGCGGCGGGCACGATCGCGCCGCCTAGGGACTTTTTTCTCGGGGTCGCGCGGCACACCTGCTTGCGTTCACCTTCTCGCGGGAAATTTGAATCTTTGAATACTGGGGATGAGCGTGAATGAATGTAATTATCGAGTAAGTCGAGAAAATGAGATAATTGTGGGAAAATGTTGGTTTCGTAGTAGAAATTTGGAACTTTAACTGAGCACTTTGTTAATGGTGACATTTTTTGGTTCGGAGAAAGTGATCATTTGTTTATCTTTATTTTATTGTATATCGTAAAGTAACTTATTCAAAGGAATGTTCGAAAGTTCTTTTTCATTCAACCAAATGAAACATTCTTATTCCATTAAAAATTTGTGTTTGATCGTTCATGTTTCTTAGGCAACAGAGTTTCATATATTAATTTAAAAATCTTATATAAAAATCGGAACGAAATAAAAATTTGCTTCGGTATATTAGTGAACATTCCTTCTGCTCTAGATAAAAGACTTTTTGAGTAGTTTAAAGGTCTGTCGATAACGGACAAGATGAAAACGCCGGGGATCGATGATCATTTTCATACAAAGCACACGCACGCAGGTGAACGCGCGGGATCACGATCGATAATGGATATCGATGGATCCTCGATCCGTCGTACGGTAAAAGCCCTCGTGCCTCGGTGCAGCCGGGGCCACGTGTCCGTGTCCCGCGTGTACGTACACACAATGCATCACGATGTCGTATCAGCTCGAATCTATATATTTTTCTCTATTGCTGTCACGTTTGTCATTTCTTTTGTTTCCCCCTTTCCACAATCTCTCCATCTCTTGCTCTCTATCTCTTACTGTCCATCTCTTACTCTCTATCTCTTACTGTCTTCTCTTTATCTATGAAGCTATCTCTCTCTATCTCTTACTCTCTTCTCTTTATCTATGAAGCTATCTCTTTCTATCTCTTACTCTCTTCTCTTTATCTATATATCTCTTTTTCTCGATCTCTTATTCTCTTCCCTTTATCTATGATACTATATCTCTCTATTTCTTTATCTGTGAAACTGCCTCTCTCTATCTCTTACTCTCTTCTCTTTATCTGTGAAACTGTCTCTCTCTATCTCTTACTCTCTTCTCTTTATCTGTGAAACTGTCTCTCTCTATCTCTTACTCTCTTCTCTTTATCTATATATCTCTCTCTCTCTCTCTCTCTATCTTTTACTCTCTTCTCTTTATCTATGAAAATATCTCTCTCTATTTCTTACTCTTTTCTCTTTATCTATAAAAATATCTCTCTCTCTCTCTTACTTTCTTCTCTTTATCTATGTATCTCTCTGTCTACCTCTTACTCTCTTCTCTCTCCCTCTGTCTCGTTCTTTCACCCTCTCTCTTACTCTCTCCTCTTTATCCATGTATCTCTCTGTCTATCTCGTACTTTCTTCTCTTTACCTATATATTTCTCTTTCTACCTCTTACTCTCTTCTCTCTCCTTCTCTCTCTCTCTCTCTGTCTCTCTTCTCTCTCCCTCTCTCTCTCTTTCTCGTCCCCCTCTCTCGCTACCACTGTACGTCCCTGTTGTACGTACGTTTCCACTCCCCGCTCCGTTTCTTTCTCTCGTAACACGTGTAACACATAAAATCGTACGTGCACACACGCGAAACGCGACTCCTATAAACGATGGCGCGATCGAACCACGGTCGTGATTTCGCTCGATGGCGAGCACTGGAAGATATAAAATCAGCTGTAACTCATAAGACGGCTGTTGAATTTTTATTTTCGCTTCTGCTCGCCGAAGATTCGTGTTGAGAATTCGTCGAGTGTACGTACCATTGTGTCCGTTTATTAGTCACTGTTTCCACTTGTACAGTGAATTAACGATATCAATCAAATCGAATTCGGGTTTAATGTTGGTCTACGAACGGCAGTAATATTTCAGTCGCTCAGACGCCAATGCGGTTAAATTGACATTTTGATAATTACTGATTTTTCTAAATTGCAATGGAGTAAATAATATTCTTTTTAATTATTCGAGGAATTACTCGGTTCTTCGTTGTTTCTAGGTCAGAAATCACTTTTACAGTTTCCGAATATACTATACGATAATTTCAAAAGATATACAAATTAATTTTCTTAATTGTTGCTCTCTGCACTCAACCCCATTGGTTTTTGAGCGAGATTTGTCGAATAACTTCCTATTCGATATCTCCCTTAGTCGATCTGTACCTTAAAACGCGAATTCGAAGTCTATTGATCAGACTGCGGATGTTTGAGCTCGGTAGAATTCAGACACTAGTGTAACTATCTGAAAAAAACTCGATCAATCACGAAAGAACATTCACTTTCTTCGCGTACATTGGATGTTTCTTATTTATTAACAAATCAGTTGATTTCTCGAAGACACTATTTCTCTATAATTGCACTGTATCTCAAATTATCGTCGAGCATGATAATAGATTCATTCAATTGTACACTGGACGAATGTTCAAAATCAGATTTCCCCAAAATTCCATCTCATCAGTGGAACGTTCTACGCGTTTCCCTTAGTTTCGATCGCGCCACGATTTCCGGAGCACTCCGTGCACAGACGCAAGAGTTCCCAGTGTAACATGGAACACGATCTGACCCCCGTAGAATACGTTTCTCTTCTTCATATCCCCTCCCAGTTCTTACATTTCTCTCCACTCAGCGCGTATTGTGCTACCTCGAGAGTTTCGGATTGACGTGCCGCGTCTTCGAGACCAGCCGCGATCGATTTCGCGAGATTCGCGCGAAGATTGCGAGAGTTCCGTGGAATCGCGCCTCGATGGGGCGGCGGAGATCGTTCACGGGAGATTGCCGACGGAGGAAATCCAGAAAGTTGCGACGTTTGTCGCGGAGATGATCTGAATTTCCACCTGGACGAAGCGTCTCGCGCTCAGGGCCCGAAGTAAACAGCTTCCCGTCGCGAGAAATTGCCTCGTCGTTCGACGAGAATCGGAAAAGTATGAGAACACTCTGAACTTTCATCTGAAATCGATGAACCGACTTCGCGAACCAATTATCCCGGTACGAGCACGGAAATTTGATAATTCATGGAAGATGTTCTGTAACCGACAGTTACTTAACACGTTCACACCGGTGTAATTTCCACTCTTTCCCATTTGGCGGCTAAATTCTCAAAATTTAAAAATATTGAAATGATTAATAAGTAAATTGACCCTTAGCACTCCAGGTTGTTTTGTAATCTACCAGCAACTGCAACTAATTTTTGTATTCCTAAAATTAGAAATGCTATAACATTCCTTCGATCTTTTATTTTCCTTAGTACAAAATTTGTGGAAAATCGAATAATTTTAGGGTAGTTTCTTTAAGATTCATTAAAGTATTTAATATCATAACTGGTGCAATATTGGAGCCTAGAGTTCAAAGGGTTAATTCTCAACTATATGGCAATGTTTTCTAATTACCGAACCATTTGAGCCACATATTTGATGCTACACACATAATAAGCCATCAATGGTACACTGTCTGATATCTTACTGTGAGCCACCGGTGGTACACGCCGTGAACGTGTTAACATAAACACTAACCCTCTGCACTCGAAAGTCTTTCATTGGAAATATTTAACACTTTCGGACGAGACATAGACGATATTGTTTGAAACTAATTCAACGATAATTCACAGATAAACTAAGCGACAAAGCTATTTTATTTAAACACTTCCTATAGCGAAAGTTTAATTTAAAATAGAATGTTCAACTTCATAGTTCCGCTGTATCAAATCAATCGGTGACTGAGAGTCTCTGAGTGCAAAGGGCTAATACGAGTCTAATTGGAGAATTTCAATACACTCGATTATCGTTGTCGATCGATTCGCGATAGAGTCTACTCGAAATTGTAAACGCGCACGTTCCGGGTATTCCCAGCTAATTCCTAAAGTTCCAGTTCCGATTCTATTTAGAAGCTCGTAATTACCCGATTTCGCCGGAAGAGCGTTTTGATCGCCGAGCAATCTCGGGATCGCAGATATTCGAGAATCTGCGAACGTGTTCAGGGTCAGGCTCGTGGAAGCTGAGAAATTTAGGGTAATAGGGTAATTTCTGAAAAGGATAGTCTTGCGAAATCCCCGGCAACGGGGACGCGAATCGTCAATGCGGCTCGGAATTGCACAATCACCCCCCTTTCTGCCCCCGCTCCCCCTCCGCCCGACTCACCCCCCGCACGCCAGCACTTTATATTTCTCCGGGCTGTGTATTGGTGTCTCCGCACACGGACACGGCGTGCAATGTCTTCTTTATGCGTTGAAAGATCACCAACCACACGTACACACCGACGTACCCGTTCAGTTTCGAGAATATCTTCGACGCAGCGCGGAACGAATTTCGTTCCATTGTTCTTTCACTATTGTACCGTTTTTTTCTTCCATGTTAAAGGAAGAGGATGTATGTTTTTCTTTCGATCTCTTTGGACTCAAGGATGTGGTAATTGTGATAGTATTGAAAGTTCTGTTTTGATTGTAGGATATACTAGTAGCAATAGTTTTGGAGATTTGATTTTAGATTTAAAGAAATTAATTGCAGCAGATAGTATTAAAGATTTGATTTTCGACTTGAAGAGTGTATTAATTGCAATAGATAGTATTGGAGATTCGATTTTGGACTCAGACAATATATTAATTGCAACGAATAACACTAAAGATTCGAATGTTTCAAAATACAATTACTTTATTTCCTTATTTCTTTGAAAAATATTATCAACGCTCATCGAGGTCTGTTTTTTCAAATACATTCTAGGAAACAGATCTGGGTTCAGATAGATTCGACTAGAAAAGTGTTAGAAACACGTTGTCCTCGTTTTGCAGTACCTCTTCGCGGGGGAATAGTTTCAGACAGCCGAATGGGAGCGACCTGAGCCGCGAAGTGGAAGATATTTCGAAGACCGAGCGAAAAATCACAGGGAAAGGAAAAGGGCCGTCCTTTTGTTGCCGGGGTGAATCGGGAGAGATGCGGTTGGCGTTCGGCAGGATTGTCCGAGTACTCGAATATCAAAGTATTCAAGCTTTGAAGAGGCTGAAAGTCAGATCTACTGTACGTAATCGAGACAAGTCGAATCATTTGTCCTGATACATTTAAAATACCCAAATCAATTCAAAGTACTCTCGAATTACTATCAGGTACTCGAAAGTATTCTCAAGGTGTCCCACGTTCTCCAAATTACTCTCGAAGTACTCTAAACACTTAATATTTCCAAAATCTTACGAGGCGAGACATAAAAATCTACTTTCAAATGAGACCCCATGCATGTTACGTATCTAGAAACGAAAAACCCTCGTGGCTTTCTCGACAATGGCCCTTTGTTTTCTCAAATAATAAATGCCAAGTTTATATGTTACTTAATAAGACGATGAGAAGAATCTCCGTTTCTTCGTTTTCCTTTCAATTATAATCGAATAACTTGCACCTTATTATTCTAACATTATTCATCGTCTTACAGTAACATAGCAACTAGAAACTTTCCAAAAACAAAGGACCATCAAGCCACGGTTTCTCACTTCCAGATACCCGCGGCACCAGAATTTCATTGAAAAACAGATTTTCTTGTCACTGCCGTAAATGCATTCTCAAAACACTCGAAGATATCCGCAATACTCGCAAACCGCTCAGCAACCCCCGCGGTGCTCGAAAGCTACTTGGATCCCACTTGATTCTCTGAAACCGATAATCTCTCGAATCATTTGAACTGCCCAATAGAGTAATCGTCAATACTAAGCTCCATCGTCTCGGAACGCCACAGTATTCAAAGCTGATTCGGGCCAGCCAAGTTCACCGGGGCTGCTCAACGAATCAATGTACTCGACTCCGTACTCCGGAGTGTACTCAAAGGCCTCCTCGGGTACTCGGTTCTCGCGGCGTGCACCGTCGAGCAATCTTCTCGAATGCCTCCGCTATCGATCTCCGGCGACGTTCGGTTCTTTCTCGAACCTTATCTGTTACGTCCTCCTCCCTTTTGTCCCCCCTCCCCCTCCCCCTCCCCGCACCGAACCCCTTTCCCCGTAGCCTCTCCCACCGCTGATTCAATAGATCTATTCCCAATCGCGCTAAGTGCAGTGCTTAATTTCCAGTCCGCCCTGCGAGAAGCTTTTCAAAACAATCGCGGACGACTGATTTATACGTTCCCCCGTCGATTTCTGCGGCCCCCTATTCCCACTTTTCCCGGACCTCGTAACTCCGCCGCGGATCCGAAAAGATTTTTCCCCGTGGAGAGCGTTTCTATGATCGACGACTCACGGTCGGTCATCGGAAACTCTCGGCGTCGACGCTGGAACTGCTCGGTACATTGAAACGCATCTTGGATCTGTTCTCTTACGATTAAACGGTACGAGTTTTTCCGTGAATTCTTAAATAAATTAATTTCCTTTGAAAATAATTGATCATGAATTACAGTTGTGAAGATTATAGTTCAGATGAAATTAATTTGCTTATTAATTCGGGGAAGGACGGTTGTATTGTGAAAGAACACGTGTGAGATTGTAATTGTAATTTCTAAGGATCTTTTGTACTGTGGAAATCAATCAAAGTTTCAATGGACGCATTGTTGTCGTCTTTTTATAGGGAAGTACCAGACAATCGATGTTTGATTGTCCGATAGTTCCAGCGTTGATCGGTGCTCTTTTTATTTTTCTTTCGTCCGAACGAATGTGATGTAAACGTGCTGGCACAACCGTTTTTGCTCCCGTTGTTCTCCTTCCGTTCCCATTCCAGTTTTGTTTTCCGTATTTTCGTTTCTCACGAGCTCTCTAGTCTCGACGCCTCTTGTTATGGTAGTTGTTGCACCGTGTTGACTCCACCTGATTCATTGTACGTGCATACAATATATATATTTATATGTATGTTGCGTACATAAGTTTCACACATGAACTGGTTATGACGACAGTCCGTTTTTTGGAAGTGCTTGCCACATGTTCACGCGTGATCAGCTGTGCATATACTCTCTTTGTCTCTCTCTCTCTCTCTTTCTCTCTTACTTTCACTCTCACTCTATTCTCTCTTTCACTGACTGTTTCTCTGTTCTGTCTGCATATACATAGAAAACGGGTATTGCGTTCATGGTGTTTGCGTCGAGAACGGGACACTCGTGTCTCGAAAGCGTTTTCACTCTGACACGCGCTCTTTCTTTTTCACTCACGCTAGCCCACAAGCTTTGCCCTCTGTCTCGTTTATCTTTTTCTTGTACATTGGGACGTTCTCTCGGTCCCGTTTCCATTTATCTTTCAGTTGGAAATGAATTTAAGAATGGTCCTGTGATTATTGTGTTTTCCTATGTGGACCTGGATACGAACCGCAAAGAGGACGAAAGAGTGATTAGAGTAATGTAAATAATGTCTCGTTCTTAGGATCTCCTACTCAATTATTTTATTGTTCCGTAGGAACTCGGGAATCTTTTGTTAAAGACTAATTTTGTTCCAACGAATGTTCGAATCTTATGATTAACCTTCCTGAAACGATTCTTAAATCTCTGAGACATAACCTCGAAAACTGGGAGATTTCTTTGGAATTAGTATCGTTTATTGTTAAATTACCATGCTTAAAGTATTTTAATTTTGTAAACAATCATAGAAATATATATACTAGTCAATGATTTCCTATATTATAGTATTCAATCATTGAAAAACTAATTCTCGTTCCGTAACCTTCCGCGTGGTTCGCCATCTTTACGGCCGAAAAGGCGGGAAATGGTCGGAATTTGAAAAGATTTAAGTTCACCGATGATTATGAATGTACAGCACGACTATAAACGCGGTAGAATCGATTCATTACGTTATCAGAACGATTCCAAAGAGTTTTCCTTTCACTAATTCCCTTCGATCCGCGAGATCCAGGCGAAAGCGTGGGAGGGAGAGTATCGGGGAGAGACAAAGGCACGAGAGACGGAAGTGGACTAATTCGACGGTCGTTTGTCCGCCACAGGGGAATCCCCGAGAAATCCGCCCGACGTCTGATTCCGATACGGTGAACCGGTGCGTGGTGACGAAGAACTCGAACGAAAGCAAGAATGTTATATATGTTAGCCCTTAATCTGAATCTGTGTGTTAGCTCGATGTTGCATCTCTATACACTCACTGTCTCGCGCAGAAGTCTGGGATCGCTCGGCTGAATTGGTAATTCACGGCAGAAAACGATTTAATTATAATCCATTACGATTTCGATTAACCATTCATACCAATTCTTATGTAATTTACCTGTACGTTAAAAATTTACGAGAATTACAATTAAAAGAATAATTTCAACTCTCGATTTCAACGATTCACGACAGTTCGAATTTCATTGAATTTTTGGCAGACTTTGGGAAGAACTTTCATTCAGCTCGATACAATATATTTCTCTTTTACTTTTCGTTCTTTTAGGAGGACGTTAAATTGGTCTGTTGCTAATGGATCACTCCGTAGATCTCTCCGATGGAAATATTTCGTTTTCTCCGAGAAAGTCGCCGACGAGCGATCTCACACGTCAGTGCAGCACTGTATTACATATACGCATATACGTGTCGGTATATGTATGATTGTTACGTATCGCGTGACAATTGTTATAAATAGACATGCACACGTATATTCGACGGTTGACGTCTGTTCGTGGTAATTAGGACGATTGAATAGATGTACGTGTCTGTATTTATAATAATTGTTGCACAGTCTGTATAGCCGCCTGCAGCTGTGTGCACGATTGTTCGCGCAATGCTGTCGTTGGTAGGCGTGCCGACATTTTTATCTTACTTCCGTTCACCCCGTATCTTTTTTCTTTTTTTATCATTTTCGCCTCCCACTTTCACGTTTCCTTTGTCAAGATCGAGGCGAACGCGCCACGATCGTCTTCGTTCCGATTTTATTTACCAATTACTAGATCATTTAGTTTCGACTTTGGAATTATCAAACATTCTTTTCTTATTCTTGAATTCAACGTTCGGTATGCTTTGATTGGATGATTCAATTTTCTTGAGACAAAACATTAATAAACTATCGATAAACTTATTTCTTAAATTTTCAAATTGCTTGATATTAAAGTTTGTTATAGAATCTCAATAGAAATTATAAAATTTCGATCGATATTTTAAAATTCGCGTTCACACTTAATTCCGAGGTTACGTTGCGAAACGATCAAGACAATTGAATCATTCGAATGTCTCCCGTCACTCCAACGAACAAGATCCATCGAGGTAGACTTTTTGGTTGCATCCCTCATTATCTATATGTTCCTCGAAAGATCGATGAAGCTTGCGCTTTCAAGCATATGATACGTATAGACGAGAACGATTTAGAAGCGACAAGTTGTTACGTAGGTTCGTGATTTTGTTTGTTATTTCCTTTGCGATGGAAGGCTTATTAATATCTGGGTTTGAAATGATGGGAACTCTGGCGAGAAGCTTTTACATCGATAAGAAGTTTATTTGAGCATCGACCAGTAGATGAGAACGACCACGATCGGACAGATAATAGACCTATCCACCGAGTGTCTGACCAGTGACTCGTTCGATCTACTGATGCAGTGAAAATCACATTATTGCAAACTTAAACGATCAATCTTTCCAAAACATTTTTATCGCAACAACTAAAGACATATCTTAAATAAGTATCAACAGACACGACAATTTTTTCATTAAAAACAGAAACATTAAAAAAATCCCTTAGCTGCCCAATTTCGAGGTCTTCGACCATTCATTCTCTTTTCCCACCGTGAAACATTGAAATCGCGTGACCGCGGGCAGAATGTCCCCGTCAGACCGAGCACGACCGCGTCTGACCCCGACTGGACCATTCTACTGAACCCTTTCCAGCCTCTGCTTTCTACAATTCTCAAACCGAGAAGAAACTCTCGCGACAGATGGAAAAAATTGCCAGACAGAAGAACCACGAAATTACCATTCGGCTATCAAAGATCCCATTCGATTTTTCCCACCTGCCAATCGTTAACTGTGCTCGTTAACGTAAGCCGTATCATCAACCCTCGACAAAACCTATTGAACGGATGCGTCGACGTCCGAACCGGGATATATTCGTACGCCTCCGTACGAAAATAAGTGTACTCGATGTATCTGTTCACCTGTGTATGCATAGCATTCGTACATGTGTATCTATATACATAAACAACGTGTGTATATGTATGTACATATAATATATAAATATATAAATATTATATAAATATTAAATATACATAAATATTATATATTTATATATTATCATTTACACATATACCCAGAACGCCCCGTTTGCCTGTCCGTCTGACTGACCTGTCCGTTGAAGTACCAGCGGAGGAGAAAAAAAGAGGGAACAAAAACCGGAAAAACGAAAGGGTGAAATCCGCGAGCCTGTCGAAACGTAGACGGTGTACGCCCCTTCCCCCGCCCCCGTGATTAGCCGTGAAAATAAAGTGCGGTTTCGAATGAATTTCTTGCTTTTTTTTTTTCTTTTTTTCCTTCGCCGGGATGAGATCAGTCGGGAGCTTCACCCCGAACAGATATAGGAGGAGCGTTCGGGGGGGTTGGTGGAACGGACAGACAGACAGACGGACGGCGTTCCTCGCTAACTGCGTAGCGCCGGTTCTACCTGGTAAGCTAGCTGTCGCTGTCTGTCCGTCCGTCTGTCTGTTTGTCTGTTCGTCTGTCTGTTCGTCTGTCCGTCCGTACGTCCGTCTATCTGTCTGTCTGTCTGTCTGTCTGTCCGTCTGTCTGTCTGTCTGCCCGTCTGTCCGTCTGTCTGTCTGCCCACCCTGTTACACCCTTGTACACCTGTTCACGTAATACTATTTTTTAAGGGCGCGGACTCGAGTTTTATCGAGACCCCTAAGCGGATCACGGTTTTCCGGCGGGAGATTCGAAATGTTTTCGAGAAGCGTCTCTTCCCGGGAATCCGCGACGGAGATTATAATTCTGGAACCGTGATTGATCGTTCCGGACGAGTTACACGTGAAATGTGACGGGATTTCGCGAAACGTCCGAAACGATCCGAAATTCTCCCTGAGACTTCGAATCGCCGGTCGACGACAGGTCGTTCGCGAAGTTGAACATCGAAATTTTGCTTCCAAAATTCTGAACTGGATCTGTAACCGTGGAGGACAGTGAACATTCGACGGATTCCCGGAATTCCGAAAGAAATCTGGAAACGACAGGACGACGCGTCCGTCGAGCGTCGACGACGATCCGTGATCCGTTACAGATCGAAGGGGTTGAAGCTCGATCGAGGCCGTGCCCGGTTGGTCTGATTATTAACCGTGCACACCATAATTATCTCTATCTCACTCACTGTCACACGGCCAATGCTCTGGGTATGTCGTATGCTGGATGGAATTGAACTTCTTACCATTGACTGAATTGACTTTGATTATTGGTTATCGATTGATTTCACGATACCTTGGATTGAGACTTGTTGTGTTTAATGCTCTCACACACACTCTATCTCTATTCTTCTCTGTCTATCTCTCTCCGTACGATACCACCTTGTTCTTATTATATATATATATTGTTGTTGCGATGTTTGGTGTTGTTGTTTACCATATACATATATATATATACATACATACATGCATACATATATATTACCACGTATATATGTATATCATTGTATTGATGTTGATGTTGTTGTTACCTTGATGTTTTTTGATGTGTTGTTTAATCGTTGTTATCTTGCTGTTTGATGTTTGTTGTTGCACTATATATATCTATATATATATCTCTCTCTCTGTCTATTCTATATGTATATATCATATATATACATCACCCATATGTATATATACATACATGTATATATCGTGTCGCGTGATACAACGTGCACGCGCGCGCGCTCTCTCTCTCTTTCTCTCTCTTAAAACATCAATATGAACAATCTTTAGATAGGGAACATTAATATAATAATATTAACAACTTATCTTTCTCTTGAACCATACATCGTATTATCGAATATCCTTGTTACAAAACAAACTATTCTCCAATATACTCGAGCGCGCGCGCGCGCGCGTGCACGCGTATACGGGTACATGTACATTTCAGCCAGCCAGCCTCACGCTTGGAGTGCCTCATATATATATACATATATATATATATACTTAACACGATCGTTATAGTTGGTCGCCTCCCTCCTCCCACGCCCCCCTTTGATACACCACTAAAACCACCCCCTAACAGACTTACAGCGGCAATCGTTACCTCTGTTTTGCTCCCGCTTCTGCCAAACTCGAGCGTTCAATAATAACCGAATAATAAACGAATTCTGACTAATCATTAACAATCTCGAGAACTATTTGCTAACACTACCTAACGTTCGATTAATCCGTTGTTATCACATATCAAGCTTCACAGCTTTCTAACGATCCAATAGAAAGACCCTCTCGAAATTTCTTCCAAAATTATCTCAAGTCAATAATAAACGAATAATTACCTAAGATCTGAAAAAAAATCGAGTATATCAAAGTTTCTCAAGCGACTCGACGGTTGAGCGTTGTCTAGCGATTCTGACGGAAGGGGATGCGGAAAACGGAGACGATTCGGCGAAAGACGTCGCTGGTGGTCGAGGGGGTGGTTGAACGTGGCCGCGGACAGGATGGCCGGAGGATGACAGTGGTGAATTGTGTTTCAGGATTGCACTCGCCGCACGAAGGGCTGGCCGGTGGTTCCGGTCAGAGTATGTCCGGGCTCGGCTACTACCAACCGGAGCACCCTGCCTCCGCGGGGGTGGTCAAGTACCCCGAGAACGGTCACGACACCCTCTCGGACTTCGTCACGTTCGTCTGCCAGGAGGCCGAGAATACGCAGCAACTGCCCCAGGTAGCTTCCGGATCCTTTAAACCCGTCCCGCTCTCTGTGCTCGCGCGGACGAACATTGCTCGCCTTCTTTCACTCGATGTTCAACGCTGTTAGCACATTCATTTCCGGCTTTCGGGAGAGAGCCATGTCCACAGGGAATTTTTTAATTGTTCAGCTGACGATTAACCCTTTGCACTCGGATGTTTCTTGCTAGTATTTACCATTTCTTTACGAGGACGATGTTCTTTGAGACTAATTCGAAGAGGAATCAGTACGTTGAGGAACAAAGCTGTTTTATTCTGTTTCACGTATCGAGGCATTGTACGAAGTTTAACACTAGGTTTACGGAACGCGTCAATTTCACGCAGATTGAATTTTGTAAGCATTATTTGGTAAATGTTTCAATCGGTTTTCGTTCAATTATACGAATATGAATCCTGATTGTCTATCTCTGCGTCTACAATTTCCAAAATCTAAATGAGCGAATATCAACTTCCCCAGGAACAATAGAATAAACTGTACAATAAATACTCGTAAACCTAGTGTTAACATTAAATATCATATTCTATAGTTTTATTGCGTCAAATCAAGTGACTGAGAGTGCAAGGGGTTATCACATTGAGCGGCCCCGTGAAAACGCGGGATTCTGAGTCTGTCGCTTGAGCGCCGCAATAATGCGGATTTCTGGATTTCCGTTAAATTGTATATGACGAAATTAAAATGTACTATTTAACGAAAATGTATAATGTTTTGAATTTTTTTGGCTACTCATTGATCATTGCCGGCGCTCAGGCTTTAAAGTTTGGAGTCAGTTTTAAAAGTCTTTGTACACCCTATATATTTATTTCTCGAGGTATTTGCGATCGATGTAACTGTATCAGAATCAGGATTTATTTTATTTAATATTTATAGTTTTATTGGAACATAAATACTGTACTATTCGATTTACAATTTTGATCATTCCGCTCGTCGCAATTATAGAAAAATCGCGTCTACTTCAGCAACACGGCGCTTCAGACGGTGTGCAAGGATTTTTGAAAGCGTGTCTGGGTCCTTAATATTCGATTACCGGGAAAGTTTCCCATGAGAGCGAAGTTACTCGAGAAGGAAGCTGATCGATGTTCGAGTAACTGCGACAAGAAGAGCGGGGCGGTCCTCTGCGACCTGCATCGTCATCCGTGTTCCAATCGCCCTGGATTTTACTAGTCTAATTCACCCGTTGTATATTTCTCAATCCGCAGTGGAAACAATTGGCATTCATTAGTAACTATCCCTCGACAAAGCAATCAGTGCTATTATCGAAGTATGAAGAACTCTACTTTGTACCCCTTGTTTGTAACATCAGCCCTAATAAGCGACCACTCTAACCTCACTTTCGTAACAACGGAAAAGAAGAAAATCTTCGTAAACACCTATCGACTTTCTACCATCCACAGACCGCGGTATAAACAAATTCAAATGTTCGTACAATTAGAACGCTAGAACTTTACAGAAACTTTACGTATCTGGCACTCTCGATTGGTCGGGTTCGGTTCATATTCGCTGAGGCGCGCGCCAATCGGATCGCAACAAAGTACACGAATAACCCATGGAAAAATGTCGTCTTTTCATCGCTTAACCCATTCGCATCCGTAAACGGAATATTGGCGCATGACGATTACCGAGCGCGGAATAGTCCGCGAGCCGCGACTTTCTATGACGCGGAATATTCCGCATATGACAATATTAACTGTCGATATACGATGTGCGGTAACGCGGGCCAATCGTCAGTTGACACCGCTGGTGTCTGAACACAGAAACTTAACACTTTGAGTGCCGGCCCCGCAATAATGCGAATTTCTGGATGTGACGAATATGCAATTAAAATGTACTATCTTACGAAAATGTATGTTTTGAATATTTCTTTTGGCTACTCGTTGATCAACAAGCGAATGAAGCCATTTGGGCTAAGTGGCCGATACTAAATGTCTCTTAACCCTTTGCACTCGACAGGCGCCATCCAGTCGCCATTTGACTTGTCCAAAGAACATAGTAAAATTGAAAATTCAATATCCAATTTTACATAATGGAACACATGGAACATCGAAATATTTCTGTCACTTACTTTACGCAAGGTATTTCTTTACATTAATTGCAAAAGACATTGACATTTCATCAGAAAATACTTATCGAGAAAAATATTCTCTAGTGCAAAGGGTTAAGTCACCGGCGCTCAGTGTGTTAAGTAGAGTCACGATGCAAATGGGTTGACATTCCACACAAAAGACGCGAGCATCCCGCAAACGCACGAAAATCGGTCTACTAAACAAACCATCAGACAAACGAGGGGTCTAAGAAAGCCGATCAGAGGGAACGGGAAGTAACGAGAGTCAAAAGAAAAAGCCGGAAAGTATCGATCGATTCCTGAAAGAAATGAATCAGAAAACGGGGTGAGTGGATCACGCGCGGGTCGACGACGTTGATCGGTGGGTGTGTGGTATTTCCAGGCGCAGCTAGCCGGACCCCGCACTGGTATACAAAAGTTCTCACAGTATTATCCGAGCTCGATGTTGCCGCCGCCGCCGCCGGCCCCGATGGCGAGGCCGGTCGCGATAATCAGGTCGACGGGCGAATTAACGGCGGCGAGTTCGAACTCACCGCCGACATCGTCGACCTCGCCCACGGACCCGTCCGAGCTGGCGTCGAGTCAGGAGCAAATGGCGGCCGCGGCCGCGGTGGGCCTCGTCGGCTCCGGTTGCCAGAGCTCCGTCGATCCCGCCGGAAGGAAGAGTCCAGCAAGGATCCTCGTCACCGCGCCCCACACCAGCCGGGAATACACCTTTGCTCATTTCCACTCCCAACCTGGACAGGTGAGGACACCATCGGATTCGGCTCGACGATCCTGCGGAGATCCGTGGACTTTGGGCCTCGAACTTTCGCCTTTCCTCTTCTAACTTCCGTTTTTAATCCCTTGGCCTGTAACCACGAGACTCGTGGTAAATACCTTCGGTTCCGACCTTCTTGTTCATAGATAGCGTCTGGCCAAGGGGTTAACCCTTTGCACTCGGATGCTTCTTACTAGAAATATTTAACCTCTTAGGCACGGCTGAATTTTGTTTCTCTGTACGGCAGAGTTCTGTACGGACAATGCTGTTCTCCACGCGAGTACATTGGAATGAAGTTTTTGTTGATTAAATTATAATTTTTCTTAAAGATATGATACACATAATTTAACTCTAACAGTTTGAAATAATAATTAGTGATACAATTGGGTATAATATATGACATATTGGTAGCCTAAGAGGTTAACATTCCTTTACGAAGATGATGTTCTTTGAGACTAATTCGAAGAGAAATCACCAGTATTGAGGAACACAGCTGTTTTATTCCAATGTTTCATGTATCGAGGCTTTATACAAAGCTTAACACTAGGTTTACGGGCATTTATTGTCTTCATTCTATTATTCCTGAAAGAATTGATGCTCGTTTATTTAGATTGTGGAAACTGGAGATTCGATAGTGGGTAATTGGGGTACATGTCAGTGTGATCGTATCGATCAAAATCGATTGTCGATTTGTCTAGAGAGTCACTGGGATCCGATTGGAATGTTCTTCTCGTTGATTACAGCAAATATTCACCTATCCCACGATCAGCTCCATGTCGGGGGTGATCTCTCCGACGAACCTCTCCCTCTTTTCGTCGCCGGTCTCGGTGACGAGGCCAGTGGCGACTCAGAGATCAGTTTCGAACGTGCCGCCCCGCTGGAACACTGCGCCGTTCATTAACCTGGAAGACGACTACAACATGATCGCCCCGATCATCACTGGAACCGCCAGCGAACCACCCTCCGCCATGGACGAAGGTCAGTACCCCCCTGCGTTCTGTCTTCTCGTCCCTTTAACCCCTGCCCTACAATAACGAGTGAGACTCGTGGTGAAGATTTTCAACATGATTCAACAAATATATATATTACCCAGTTTTTTCGAATTCAAAGTATATATTATTCCTCTGTAACCAATTATTATACTCAGAAGGAAATATAGGCGTAACATATACTTAGAATTTTTCTCTTTTTCCAATAAGTTATTAATGACAGAGTAACCGTATCGATCAGAGTTGAGAAATAAATCATAGTCACTAAGCTCATGCACCATTTTACTATCGACAACTTGGAAGAAATGCAACAAAGTTGTCCATTCTACTTCAACTGGAAATTTTATTTGAAGATAATACATTGATAAATTAGTCAAAATTAGATAAATTAGTTAAATTAGTCTAGAAATCTTCATCACAAGTCTCACTCGTCATTGTACGGCAAGGGGTTAACCACTTGCGCTAGAAAGACGTGTTACGCGTCGTGATGTTCGCCCGAAAATCAACGACACATTGAACACGTCGATAGTCTTATTGCATCACATATTCCAGATTGTTCTGAAATCTACCAGTTCGTACAAAATTATTAATAAACGACATTTGTGTACATATCTGTATACAATACGCGTAGACAAAATTCTTGATCCTGTCGAGTTTCTCAATTTTTGCCAGCGCAAGTGGTTACCACTCCCCTTTTTGTCAATACTTCCAATTTCCAAATTCTCGAACCTAAGAAAACCCCGAAGACTCGCGAGTCTTACACTCGAATCGACGCTAATCATTTCACTGTTCTATACTTTCGCAGTTTCTCGACTTCACGATCCCCTAAATTCCACAGAACGATACTTCCATCCGGTCCACACGAGCAGCGTCGTGGACAAGAGCGGCGGCAACCTGATGGGCACCGACCTGGGCGTAGGCGCGGACCCGACGTCGCACCACCACCAGTCCCAGCAGGCCCAGCAGTCCCAGCAGCAGCCGCAGCAGCAGTCCCAGCAACAGCAGCAGCAGCCCAGCCAGCAACAGCAACAAGTGATGCAAGACAAAAGCGGGAGACCGAAGTCTCCCCCGTGACACTGGAGGCTCAGACCGGAAAGTCTCGAGAAGTTCGCATGTTCCACGGGGTCGTTACTCACCGCCGCCGCCGCCGCCGCTGCCGCTGCGTACGATGACAACCCTGAACAACAACAACAACAACAACAACAACAACCGCCGCCGCCGCCGCCGCCGCTGCCGCCACCGCCGCCGGATGGGAATCGCCAGGATTCCTCGTGTCGTGTTCAGCTTCGCGACCAAAGCCCGCGGAGAATCGAGTGCCTGAGAGTCTGATCGTTAGTTTAAGCCGACGCCGCGCTGTGGGGCCGAGGGACTTCCGGCGAACGGGACCGGAGGCCTGGGCTGCTTCCCCGGGCAAAGAACAACTTTGAGATACTACTGAAAGATCACACCAAGGTCTGGCCCCCCATACTCGGCGCCAATGTCTCTTGACCCTCTGAGGAATTCGGACAGGCTACTGGCTCCTCGCGAACCCTGGTATCCGTCGGCTGATCCTCCTATCTGTGGACGAAAGGAGACTTAAGATATCGTTTGAGAGATGGCTTCTGGGTTATCCCTTTGTGTCCAGAGTTAGGGGATCTTCCATCTCTGATACTAGGTTAGGTAGATCGGATAGACACCTGTTCTGAATTAGTGTTCACCTTTTATTATGCTTCATTTCAACTCGAAGACTTTATTCCTCGAGGATTCTGGGTGATTTGATTTAAAATTAAAATTGTGATTTGATTTAGAAGCTAATTCTGAACGTTAGTCTCTATCAATCTAAGGGGATGTCTTGGTTTACAAATTGTATGTACTTTTTGTTGATTCTTTATCTTTGCTCGTCTGTACTTCGTTTTCTTTATTCTGATCCGATCCCAGAGCTAGCCTGTTGGAAGTTCAAGCCAGACCTCAGAGCGTCAACGTTTCGGTCAATTATTACTCTGCTCCTCGAAGCGTCAGCGCGAAGGCCTCCGCGACCGGAAGCGTGATCCTCCTCCCTCGGCGTACGATTCGCGTAACTCTGTCTCTCTTTCTCTCTCTTTCTCTCTTAAGTGTCCTGGAAAAGCGAACGAAAGCGAAAGCGAAAGCGCACGAACGGAAAAGCGGAGGTGCGAGCGAGAGGACCCCCGATTTCGTCTCCTATCGAGAACGCCGCCGATCGACGTCGATCGGTCCCGTCGATCGAGGCGAGGCTGGAACGCAGTCGCCGAAATTAGACGAGCGAGACCGCCGGGAGGCCGAGGAAGAGCACGAAGAGGACGATCGGTCGATCGTTCGCTCGGCGAGCTTCGATAACGCGGTCCCCAATTCTTCCTGCTTCATGGCCATTCCGTTTGCGCGGAACGGGGAACGGAGGAGAACGGAAAACCGAGAAAAAGAAAGAAAAAAAAAAAGAAAACGAGAAACCCCTTTTTGTACATACGCGCGACCTAAATTTCGTCGCAGAACCGATGTCGCGGAGCGCGGTATTTTGTAAAATTTTAGAGGACCTTAGACTAGTCGGAGCGGAACGCACGCTAAACGAAAAGGAAACGCAGAGGCTCCGCGCTCTTCGCGGGAGGGCGAGGAGAACGACTTCGAACGGAACGGACGGCGAGAGCGGGGACGAAACGGGACGCGTGTACGGGGAGAGGAAATTTCTAGTGCCAATCTCGAGTAGCTTATAAATATTATAACGAAATTATAATTTTCTATTATATTTTTTTATAATATTTATGAAGGAACACACGTACACACACGAACACACGCGCATACATACACACATAGACACGCGCACGTATACATACACGCTTGTTTAGACGCGACAGTGACGAGGAGGCGTAGTGTCGACGTGAACGGGAGCTTAGCTTCGTCTCGAACAAGTTTTTACTGATAAGAAAATTACATGAGCTAAGAAGAAGAAAGCAGTAAGAGAGAAGAAGATGAAGAAGAAGAACCGTGACGCGTAAAAATGGCCGAAGGGAACCGATCGACAGGAACGAGTCGCTTAAAAGTTTCAACGTAATGACGATTAGTGAACATCTTTGTAAAAAGAGAAATTAATTAAATTGTATTGTTATCGCCTAAATGGTCGGGCTGGTTACACGAGGAACCAGTGGAGGACGAGGAGGAAGGAGAAAGACGAAGAAGATTCACCAGGAGAGAGATTAGTGCGGACTAGACACCAGAGGCTGCTAGTTAGAAACAAAGTGAATATAGAAATATTGGATGCTCGGTGAAACGAAGCGGTTGACCGATCGAAACGGGGGACGCGTCGTCGATTAGTCGAGCGAAGGACGAGGAAGGAACGGAGGACGACGAGGAAGAGACGCTGAGGAACAGTGTGCGAGAGTGGGGCGCGGACGGGACGCGGATACGAGATAGTGAGAGATTATCTATATAGTTCTATTAACAATTAGGGAGTTTAGTGTTAACGAGGAGATCACGCAAGCATCGTACTCGACGACAACGAAGATCCTAAAACTATTTGTCCAAAGTGCTTTCCGTCGACTGTTAGAAAATGGAACCGCGCTGGGCCCTTCCGCTGCCGTTATTCGAGTAAATTATCACCCGAGCACCATTGTATATCGAAGTGAAAATATTCAAAATGTACTTCGAAGCGATGAAAGAAAAAACGATTGTTCAATTTTCGGATTTCATATTTTTCGGAATGAATCGAATTCGACGGGTGGCAGCTGGAGGGTTCAGGGCTAAGCACGAGGGGCGACCTGTCCAGTTTGTAACTCCTAAGATGCTGTACAGGGTGTGCAGAAGTCGTCTGATTATCTTGTAATAAATTTCTAAATGAACACTGCTCGGAGACTCGTTGTAAGATTATAGGAATTTTTGAGGGTGTAGAGATGATTTTGTTCTCGTTTCTGTGTTGTTGAACGGTTAGCGGACGATCGTTGTACACCCTGTATATCCGAGGAAACCGTAATTAAAAATGCGCTTAATATACTCGCTAGACGACCAGATATAGTTTTGAGGCGGTTCTTCTTGGGTTTGTAAAGTCACTTCCCTGTTTTTCTCTCTTCGAGTGAGGTTGAAAGGGTGCGCCGGCCTCTTGCCCATTGTCGAAACTAGATTAATGATAATTATAACGATCGGGTGAACCCGATACACCGAAATGACAGTGAGATTCGTGTCCCGTTGCCACCGAAATCGAAATTCTATGCACGAGCACGGCAGAGGGTCGTTTTTCCAACGTTTCTTTCCCCCGTAGATTAAATGCGAAACAAGATGGCGGTCGATTTGAGAATAGAAATGGTTGTCTCTTCGTTGAGTTTCATTTGTACAGCGATCGCAATGCTTTTCTCTGCTTTTCGAGCACCGTGTTTATTAATTACCGATATTCTACTGTGTTAACACCTCATTCCAGGAGTATTTATAAGGAACGAAATACGATTCGGGAGGTTAGGTGATGCAATTGCTTCGTTTCCGGACCGTTTTTACTCGAAGACGAAAGGCTAAGCGAAATCATTTTGAAATTGTTCAGCTTCCTCGACGCGAGACACGATAGCGATCGAAGGACAGGGATAGTCGAGTGTCAAATATGGTGGACGTTCTCGAAGATGGTGCCGCGAGCGGACAGCCATCTTGGATTAGTCTGTTCTCGCTGCACTTTGAACTGTACATAAGTCTAATTTAATTCTCGTTGGAATTAATATACTTCTTGATTTGTAAATTTGTTTAAATGTAACTGACGATTGCAGAATGTAATGGGGAAAAGGGTGGCACCCTGTCAACCGGTTCGTAGTGATAGTACAAAGAGATCGAGTGTAGCAATACCGGTGATAGCAATAACGATTGTCGATAAGGGTTGACGCGACGACGATAACGACGCTATTATTCCTATAAAACGAGGAAAATCGCTTGTAACGCTATTAAACGCTAATACGAGGGCGACGATAATACCGCTGCAACTATTGTTAATACTACGAGGAGACTACTACTATTATTAACTATTACCACGATTACCACCACCACCACCACCACCACCACCACCGCCATCATCATCAGCAACGCCATTAAAGAGGAATTTGAATGGACGTGATGAAACCACTTTACCATCGCCACCACCGCTCTACCACCACCACCACCACCACTATTACTATTACTACTACTACTACTACTACTACTACTACTACTACTACTACTACTACTACTACTACTACTACTACTACTACTACTATTACTACTACTACTACTACTACTACTACTACCACCACTACTACTACTACTACTACTACTACAACTACTACTACTACTACTACTACAACAACTACTACTACTACTACTACTACAACTACTACTACAACTACTACTACTACTACTACTACTACTACTACTACTACTACTACTCCTACTACTTCTACTACTACCACTACTACTACTACTACTACTACTACTACTACTACTACTACTACTACTACTACTACTACTACTACTACTACTATTACTACTACTACTACTACTACTACTACTATTACTACTACTACTACTACTACTACTACTACTACTACTACTATTACTACTACTACTACTACTACTATTACTATTACTTACTACTACAAATACTACTACTATTACTACTACTACAACAACTAAAACTACTACTATTACTAAAACTACTATTAATAACTACCAGCGCTATTATAAACAAGAAAAAAAAAACTTTAATTCACTACTACTTACTACCGCTACTCTTAACTATTAATTGTAAAGGCGAGAGAGAAGGGACACTACCGCATACAAGCTGTTATTATTACACCGCCTAATTCACTATTAACGTACACACACCAGTTACTTGGGGAACGGTAGGGGAGGGGGGACGCGCGGAGGAATGCTACTATCGCTGACTACTACTACTAATTAAACTACTAATCGCTTTACGAGTACGATTACTACGGGAGAGAACGATTTGTTAATTTGTACATACGCAAAAGAGAGAGACGTTAGGGTAACGAACGCGTTCTGGCTGAGACACACTTATTCTCTTATTGAACTTATCTTTCATCGATTTCTTCTTTCTAATTAATACATTTTAATGTGAGATACTTCCATGGAATCTACATATTGGTTTAATCTTTTCAAGTTTCTAGTTGTCCACTGAGAAATTATCTTTATCTGTATCATTCTGCTTTGAAACATTTTTTTTTATTTAAGTCTGACTAGCACACATTATTCCACTTGTTCAATGAAATTTAATATTATTCCACCTATGCAGTGAAACTTAAATCTTAGCGATCAGTATTCAAGATATTCTTATGAGCTTCCCTCAGGCCCAAGGCAATATTTAGATATCAAATTAATTTTCCAAAAACGGTAAAATTTTTCGTAAATGCAATTTCGAAATCTGAATATTGTGACTCAGTCCGAACGACTCTAGTAATTATTACTACGCACAGGGGCAGGGAGGCACGCGAACGAACCTAACCTCTAGATTCATCGATCTGGAACGCGATCGGAGAGGTTTCATCCCCCGTGCACCCTGCAAGACTAATTAATAATTTTCCATGGAAAATTCATTTCTTGGAACTATTTTCAAACCCTTCGCGAGACACTTGCTCTCAGGAATGCGCCGAGAATAACCGTGATCGACGTCACGGGGATCTATTAAAAGACTTTTTCGAACATCGGGGGCTGTTAAGGGGTTGAAATAGCTCTCCGATCGCAGACGTAGACGCGTAAGGAATTTTTAATACTTGCCTCGACAAGGGATCGCAGCGAGGCCTCGTGTTCTTATTTTGTTAAGCGAAGCCGACTGGGCTGAAAGTTAATCCCTGCGCTGGCAGCCAAAATATCTGTCACTTACCACATTGACAAATCACAGATTCGTTTCAATTTAAATATACAAAGATTTTGTATTCGATAAAATTATTTAATAGTCATTATCTTAAAATTATTTAATAATCATAGTCTTATAAATTATTCTCTATGTTCTTTATCAAAAGAAAAAAACAATCATTATGTTTTTAAAATTGTTTAATAGTCATAATCTTATAAATTATTCTCTATGTTCTTTATCAAAAAAAAAAACAATCATTATGTTTTTAAAATTGTTTAATAGTCATAATCTTATAAATTATTCTCTATGTTCTTTCTCAAAAGAAAAATTGACGTGAAGATAAATTTAAAAGTTAAAAATCCAAATTATGCTGAATTTTCACTGAAACATGGGGAAATTTTAGGAAGTCTCTAGAAGACAATGTTACTATGACTAGGTATTCGGTCGCTAGCGCAAGGGTTGAACGAAAAATAAAAGAAACATTCACGGGGAACCATCGTACGAGACGGTAGACCACCCAGGGTGGTTCGGGATACGATAACACGCGCCCGCGGACTATGTAACTAACTTTTCTCGCTGACTTTCCTTAAATAGTACGCCGTTCGCGCGGCGAGCGGCGCGCGGCTAGGTGGTAGAGTGCCAATTAGGGTTAGTCGTGTAAATTGTAAATCTAGCTGTTAGGTCTTCCTGAAACGAAGGTGCAAGACGGTGCTTTTTTCTAGAGTCGAAACGAGAATTCAAGGGAGAACGATAATTAAACGTGGCACGAGCGTATCGTCGAGCAACGTTTCGCGGCGCACGAGCCGGTCGGACGAACCCACCCTGTCAGGTTTCTGCTCAAAAAAGAAGAAAAGAAAAAAAAACGAAGAAAAAAAAAGATGACAAAACGTCGAGCCCCAAATTTTGAGGCAACGTCGAAAAGAACTTTGGCGTCACCGGAACATTTTGTATAGCGTCTCGAGCTGCCTTGAACCGAAAGTGCATTAAAAAATCGTCCGCGTCGCGGTCGGCCTGGGACTTTCAGCTGAGATCACCTTTCAAACGAAACAAACCAATCAAGGAATTAACGCACCCCGCTCTTACGTATTCTCATCTGTTCCGTACATCGGAACATTAACATTCTCTAAAGTAAAATATCGAATTGAAAATCTCGAATTTCCACTTCCGACTCCAAGATACTTCGTTTCGAATTTCACACCGAAATTCACCCTTCGCGAGTGTTCCCAGACTCTCGAGGAACGTTTCCCCTTCCAAACGAACCGTTCGGCGAATTTCGAAAGTGATTCGTTCAACTGCGAGGTACTCTAGGCCGCGCGATCGCGCACGAGGACTTTTTCTACGTAAGATAGACTTTTTCTCTAGTAGATTCGAGGAACGACGAAAGAACGAAACAAGAAACTAAGGGGACGCGGTGTAGGGGGCGGTGTAAACTTAATTGCGCGCGTCTCGATCGGGTTCCCGGGGCTGAGATGGAACGACTCGATATCCCGGACCACCCGGCCACGAGGGGTGCGAGTGTGTGTATAAAAAAAATCCTCTAGGAGACGGGGATGCTATAAATAGTATTTAAACGGAGAATAAACGTTAACTTCGAGATGGAATTCTTCTCCTGAAGAGTCGCGAGCGAGATCATCGGTACGCGTGGAATTAAGTGGGTGGAAGGGGTAAATTAACGAAGTTCGCTAGAAATTAAGCTTGGGACTGAAGATTTACACTGTGAACGTAGTCCGCGATTAATTTAACGGCGAGGGGAAACGAAATGGGGGTTGAAGGCGTTTCGATTTGACAGATTTCTTTTTTCTCGTTCGTTTCGTATCTTTAGGGTGGGGGTGAGTCGAAGAGGGTTCGAGTTAGGAGTTTCTAGAGTGCACGCGAGGCGCAGGTTCAGCTACGAGAGGATACCGATAATAATATGATTAGTAACGATAACTGTAACGATAATATTAAACGATGAGGTTTAACGGATAAAAGAAAAGAAAACGGTTAACTGATAAAATTAATTGTAAAACGGTGAAGCGACTACGGCGATGATAACATAGTGCGATTATTAATTACTATTAACTACGGCAATACGATGATATACATATATTATAACGAAATACAGTGGATATATTTATCGAATATTTATTGAGCAAACGGAAAGGATTAAAAAATGAACACACACACAAACGGAATAGCACACTTGTGTAGTATGGTTGTACAAAGTAGGCGAACGAGGCGAGGGGAGGTAAACGTTTCTGTTTTCTTTTGTTTCACGGCTCGACGCGCGGCTTCCGGCGGGAGCGGGGCGACCGTTCCGGGGTTGCGATTTCTCCGATGATCCAATGATTCAAACGAAACTTTGTTATTATATGCTATTATATAATGTATATCATAATTATCTATATTATTACATCGCTGATAATATAGTTACGCGTTGCGCGTTACGTTATGATATAACATTATATAACGACTATAATTATGTATACTCCGATTTCAAGAAATTCGTTCGGCTATAAAAATCAGGCACTGTCACGTTAAGAAGTTCCTGAGAAGATTCCGCAGCCCCGAGACTCCCTCGCCGACGCGGAAGCGAGGACACGGCGAAAGGGGTTGGAAACCGAGGGGGCGCGAGTACGGTCGAGCCACCGGCGTGGTAGCTCGCGTGTGTTATCGTCTGACGATCCTTTTTTTTACGATTGTGAACGAGGTTCATGTTATATATCAGGGATTAGACTAAATAGTATAATACGCTGCGAGGGAGGTGGCAGGAACGAAAGGGAAGAAAAGAAGAAAAGAAAGAGAAAACGAAGAAATTACTGAGGATTATTTAATTAACGAAGCCGGGGGTGGTTGGCCTTTGCGAGCGAGGCTTGACGCGGGGACGGGGCGAACGGGAGGGGGGAGCAGCTGTGACACAAAGGTGGTGATAGTGGTACCGAAAAAAAGGGTGTGGGACGAACCGTCGCGTCTCCGTGGGGAAGAAAGAGAAGGGAGGACGAAGGGCGCGATAGGCGAATGAAATTTCTGTGCTCGATCTGCCGGAAACGACGGATGTTAACGAATCCTGAATAATATAATAATGAAACGTACGGGCAGAGACGAGTGGGGAATTGTTAACGGATGATTTGATAAATTGTTACGAAGCTTGCGTAGTATATTCTCGTATGGTGTTTCCTTTTTTAATATACATATATTATATATAATATATATTACGTATAGATATTATATATAAATATATAGCTCCTTGTACATTTAATAGACGCGGCCCGAGCGAAACGGTCCTCTCTGTTCTTTCTTTCGATGGAGACGCGACGACCGATCGTCGAGACTTTAATGCTTAAGAGAAACTTCTTGTGATAAGCGTGGAGAGACCTCCGCCCAAACGGTTCGGGCTGTAGAAAATGAAGAAAAAAAAATAACAAACAAACAAACGAGCGAAAACCAAATGAAGTAATTAATACGAGAAAAAAAAATAAGGGGAGAGAAACAAAGAGATTCGGGGGTGTAAAGTAACGACCTTAAATAAAAAAAATTCGCGATTCGAGCTGGCAACCCTCCGACGAAGGGACACTGACAAGGGAGAGGCTTCTTTGTCACCTTACCGCGCCAATTATACGTTGTGTCCATACTGTCTCAATTAATATAATGTATTATATTATATATATAATATATATATTATATATATATCCGACAATATTGATTATTAAAAATTCTTAATATATAAAACGAAAAAAAAAACAAACGAGAGACCATCTTTTCTGACAGCTGCTGTGTTCTTACCCTCTTTTTCACTTGACTCCATCGATTGTTTGTCCGCCACTCGTTGGGACTGGGGGTGGAGAAATGGAGAATTTGTCAAATTTGTATACTATTCCTATTCATGTAAAATATAGATTATTTGAAGTATCTTCTTTCCTCTGACAAACATTGAACCTCAGAATTTTTCTTTGACTCTTCACGGGGCTGCCAAGGGGATGGTGATGTTCCAAACGTTTTGCTTCATATTCTACCCAAACTATTCCATTTTCTATATACAATAATTATTTCACATATTCTTCCTACTAGCTGAACAAAACTTTCACAATCATTTTCAATCTTTCTTTGGGGATGATGACTCAAACCTGTTCTTCGCGTTTAACACTAGGTTCACGGAACGCGTCAAATTCACGCATATTGGCTTAGAAATATTATTTTGTAAATGTTTACGCCGATTTTAATGCGATCACACTGACATATACTCCAATTACCTACTATTAAATCTCCAGTTTCCACAGTCTAAATAAACGAGCATCGATTCTTTTAGAAATAATAGAACGAAGACAACAAATGCCCGTAAACCTAGTGTTAACACAGATCTCATAATTTCTATAAAATTTCAATCTATTATTTACTATAATCTGTTAATCATCCAAGTAGTGGAAACAGGTTGCAATTGTTCATTATCGATAAGGGGTGGTATTGAAATCGATACGACCGCTGAAAAAGTGAAGTACAATTTATTATCATGCGCAGCCATGTTGACATTCGGTGCACCATTGCGAAAATAATTCCAAGTACAATAATACGCGCGCCACGCTCCGGAAGTGACGTAACCGCGGCGGACCCGCGCGTTCTCACTCTATAAATACGTCGTAAATAAAATATATGTATATATATGTATATATGTGTGTGTATATATATATATATATGTATGTATATATGTATGTATGTATGTATGTGTGCATGCATGCATGTATGTACGTATGTATGTATATACATATTTATATGTATGCGCGTATAATCTGTACAACCTGCGGACACACGACCCTACAAAATAACTTCTATCTAATCGTTAAATTTTCCGTCGAGTCTTGAATCGTCAACCCTTCCGTGGTCCTTAAACTTTTATTCACACAATAGTTTTCATCTTACACACTTCTTCCGGCGAATAATAATAAAACTAATAATAATAATAATAATAATAATAATAACAACAGTAACAATAATTACAAAATTCAGAGATCACATCGGGTCGGTGTTAAATAAACAATATTTTCAATGTATAAAATAGGGGGGGATAGTTTACAGGGGGACGACTGTTTCTTCGAGGAGAAATCAAGATTTCATTTCCGTCGAGGGAAATTACATTGTCCAACGGATTTCGTCTGAAATACGTTCGGATGGATAACTTTCGTTCACTCGAGACGATTGGGAAAGATAATCAGCACGGAAAGTCTCCCGATCGAACGCGAAGGGGAGGTAAGTACCTTGTGTCTCATCAACCGGAAGTAACGTCCGCAGGACCGTGGACAGTAGAGCAAACGGAGATGTTTCGTTATTGAGCAATCTAAGACGTGAAGTAAGAAATGCGGTTGGACGAAATGCGACGGCTCGTTTGATGTTCCGTTAACGCTGGAACTACCAACTTTGCGAAATTAAACGACTTCACCTTCCCCGCACGTTGCAGTGATATATTTATTGATATCTCGGTAGATCTGCGCGTTAGAGTGCGCGCTAACGCGTTCACGCCGACGTGTACCACCGGTGGCTCACGGTAGGATATCATGTTAGACAGTTTTATTGATGGCTCGTTAGACGGTAGCATGAAATATGTGGTTCAAATGGTTTGGTAATTAGAAAACATTGCCATACAGTTGAGAATTAACCCTTTGAACTAGGCTCCAATATTGCACCAGTTATGATATTAAACATTTTAATGAATCGTGAAGAAACTACCCTAAAATTATTCGATTTTCCACAAATTTTGTGCTAAGGAAAATAAAAGATCGAAGAAATGTTGCATTTCTAATTTTCGCTAGGAATACAAAAATTAGTTGCAGTTGCTGATTACAAAACAACCTGGAGTGCTAAGGGTTAACTTATCGATCGTTTCGATATTTTCATCAATTTCGAGAATTCGCCAAATGGGAGTGGAAAACACCGGTGTGAACGCGTTGATCGATCAGTTTGATAGTTCCGGTGTTAAAAGTCGGAAAAGTGCGACGTAGCGGCAGATTAGATCGAGAAGCCAGCAAGTTTCAAATGTAATTCGAAAACGTTCGTATGAACCGTTCCGATTCTTCCGAGAATATCCGAATAATTCGATCTCCGTGCAGAGTCATAGAATTCGTCTATGGATCTCGCGAATATCTCTCGAAACGTTGATCCTGTCTCTACGATTGTTGTTCTAGCGACAAGAAGAGGAATGTGACGGATACATTTTCCTGCCCAACAAAACCGTGTATCAAAATCCTCGTTGGACCTCGCGACTCGCCTCAGCGAGGAGCCTACCTAAAAAGAAGCGTCGAAGGGGTTCTTCCGGTCTACGAAAATAGACGGAGCAGCGGGTAACCGGAAACCAAGGACGGAAATCGTTCTACGTTGCCGTGGACACGAACGGAACGGACTAGAAATGGAACCTGTCCCGAAAAGATACTCAACTCTAAACCGTTTCTACTTGTCTTTGTAAATTGCCGTTTAAGAGAAAAGAGCGGGTGATCAATAAAGAAAAAGAAGAAGAAGAAGAAAAAAAGTAAATTCCGAATCCCTTTTCAATTACTTTCCCTGTCTTGGATCGACGATAGCGGATAAATCGATCGAGCTTCGAAGCGTTTCGCTCGACTCCCTACGCCCTAAATAAAATAAATACGTGTCGGAATACTTTTGGTAAAAGTAAATGCCGCTCGATCGTTCCTCGACCAAAAATACTCTCCGCGCTCGAGTCTATACTTAAAGCGCTAAACAGCCGGCTGACTCGCGCGAGCGTAATCCTACGTTACATGTCTCGTTTTTACACGCTGATTGACTGTCTTAGGCGTGCTAAAGAAGATATTGCTACTCTAATACCGTCGAAGACGTAATTTCTGCTCGGCGCTCGGGTGTCTGACGTGTTTGAACGCGTTTGAATCGCTTCTGAACTATTTCCATCGCCTTCGGGCGGTTCTAAATGACTTCGGAAGCTCTCGATACTATTCTCGACGCGCATCGAGCTCGTTCGACGGTTCTAGAGACTCTAAACGTCGTCAAACTTGAAGAAACTTCAACGTCATTCAAACGTTCACGCGTCGGAAATCATTTGAAGCTCGTGGAAGTTTATTCTGAGGTTTTAAAATTCATCGTAGAAGCGCGTTTGCGGATGTTTGAAGCTGTTTGAAGCCGTTTGAAGCTGCCAAACACATCCGAACAGGTCAGAAATCACTCGAGCACAACCTGAAGTAACTCTCTCGGACTCCGCAAAACAATATCACACCACTCGCGTGTCTCAAACCTCTCCACACACCTCCACGAAACGAGGCGAAACTAAAACCGAGCGTCTGGAGGATAACGGCTACTCAAACTATACACTCCATCGAACTTAAGCGAATACTAGATCCTCCGGAATATCGTACGCGACACAGTAATCCCTCCGTGCACCGAATCGCGTCGCGAGTCTCGCGTTAAGTACGAAAACGCGTCGCGTGCCGAGAGAATCGACCGGAAAAACGCCGGTCGTATTGATACAAACATCCTCGAGCACATTGAGTCACTTGACCCTCCTCGATCTCTCGGTCTCTTACCCCAAACGATCGATGAATTGCCCCAATTTCCGTTTCCTCGTTCTCTTAATTTACATTCTACGACGAAGATCCTTAATCAATCGAATGTTCAGTGACCTTTTTAGAAAAATATTTTTTGTCCGACGATCCGAGAGAACTCCGAAGGACTCCGTGACTCAGTGCGCCGTCTCTCAAATGAGCCGCGATCGGAAACATCCGCGACGGAATGTTCGCGTTGCAGCCATCTTTGTCTCTGGCTGGAGTCTAAGACCGTTGAGCGAAATGAAAGAAAACGTTGGCCGAGCTCCGTGCGAACGCAAAACGAAATTCTCTGGCCCGAGACCGTCGGACGCAGCTTTTCCTTCGTGTTCGTTAACGTTTCGAGCTCGAAGTTCGTGTTCCCCGTTGGTCTCACTGGAATGATCCGTTCGCGGACAGACGCGCCTGCAATCTCGGGCCTCGCGAACTCGCTAGTCTCCTCGCAGCTCTCCTGGGCTACTTTCGGCTCCTGTGAACCACTCGAATACGCGCCAGAGCTGTCGGTGCTCGGTTCTAGAGTCTTCGTGTCCTAGCTTTCGAGTATCTAGCTCTGGGAACTTTGAAGCTTCTAAATTTTCAACTCTGACCGACGAATCTTACGACCTCTAATTTAAGGGCACATTTTCAACTGTGCCGACTTGAGAATCGCGCAATTTCTAGTTGGAGGATTTTGAAATTTCTGAGTTCGACGCTTGTTGGACGCTTTAATCCTTCGATTAACTTTCGTTTCGTAGTTTTTCTAACTTAGGAAGCTTGCTGGAAATTGGAGATTTCGATTGGATGTTCAGATGCTCGTAGGCCTTCGAGTTTCTCAATTTTACGATCTCCGAACGCTGAGATCTCCAAATTTGTAGATCTCTGATCCTCGAATCTCCGTTTCTTCATAATTCCTTTCAAAATTCTTCGAATCCTCCATGTTCTTATTTTTCGAATTTCTAATTTTCGAGTTTCAGAAGCTTCCGGGCGTCTAAGTTGGCGGTCTTTCGGTTCTAGAGGCTTGAAGGAAGTTTCCCAGCGATTCGATTCGCAAAATGCTCAAGCTGTCGGATCTCCGAGCCGCTGAATTCGAACGGCGGCGGGGAGGAACGAGCGATTCGATTGTTGCCACGCGGCGCGCGGTTGGGGCAAGTCGAAGGAACTATGCGATTGCAATGCCATCGTGTTCCGTGGTAGCGCCGCGGCATTTTTCTCTGTTGTTTCATGGGACGCCGGTGATACGGACCGTCGGCCGGCTCGCCATTAACAGAAACAGGTCCGCTCGTGAACTGGTTCTTGGGATCGTCTCGTGAACACGTTCACTAGTTGGCAGTGTACCCTGTGAACAGACCGTGACTGACTTTTACATCGATTCCATTGGATTCATTATCGTGAGAATGAAATATTCATGGTGTATTAGATAATACTTCCTGTATCGATTCTTTTGTATTTTATTTATTTATGAACGGTGTAAGCGATATTTGGCTATAGATATTTGACGAGAAAAGTGAAATATTTTGAAAACTACATAATTTTGACACGTTGAATGCCGCACGATTTTATAGAGTAGAATACACAAAATGGAGAAAATATAGTATTGAATTATTCGATTGAATTGCATTATTATTAGCACGTTCTAGCTGTACGTCATCGCGTTAGGTAGCGTTATTTATAATATAGAAATGTTTTCAAGTAATCATCGTTCAATTGAGTGAACTGTAGTAACTCAATTTGTTTGGGGGTCACCGATGATCCCATTCAAATAATTTATCTACTTCTGTATTTTTTAGTTACCTTTTGTAATTTATTATTTGTTACCATTTAATAACTAGAAACATTAGTGAAATATTGCTGTAAGAACTAAATATTTTAAGTTGATTAGACATGATTTTTACGACACAATTTTTCTAATTATTTATGTTTAATTAACGGGGACACGATGTTTCTGCGCAGATGTTCGACAAGAAAGTCAACTGGACGCGAAGCACTGCACATTCTGAGTACTTTCACTGAACTAAACGATATCTCCGCGAGGCAATTTTTCTAATTTCTCAGTTGACTTCCAGGTAATCAGAATCACGGCGTTTGCGTGGAAATGTTCAGCGTCGAGAAAGGTGAGTGGTCTATAAGCACGCCGCAGACACTTTCAATCCTGTTTACCTGATTTTCACGTTCGAGTTATTGATCACCTCGCCGTCGCAGTTCCACACGCTCAGGCTGGATTTCATGTAGCTGCTGTTCAGCTGACTTTCGGACTGCATGTGCATCGTGGGCATTGCCCGGAATGTGAACTCTCTCGCTCTGTACACCTCGACGAACGGAAGATCGTACTTGAAACAATAAACAGGGCCAGTCAATCGACATTGATCCGAAGTTTCCCGAGCCGAGATTCATAATACGTTTGTTTGCCTTCAGACGATGTCGAGAATATTTCAGACGCGATCGTGTAACTTAACCCTTTGCGGAAGATTGTTTTTAGTACACGAAACCTTTCGCAGATTCTGCTAAATTAAACGCTGAATACTTAAATCATAGAGAATAAGGAAACTGTGCACTGATCTCTTGCTGTTCGAATAGTTAAATCATTTGTTTGCGACTTGGTATTCCAAATATGGAAGTTTGATCTCAAAATGACGACATTCGTCCGCAAAGGGTTAACCCTTTGCACTCGGAAGTTTTTCACTAGAAATATTTGAACACTTTCCGATGAGATAAAATCGATATTTTGTGAAACTAAGTCTATTTTATTTGAATATTTCTCAAAATGATGCATTATAGGAAATATAATATTAAATATCAAGTTTTAGTTTTACTGTATAAAATCAAGTGACGAGTGAGTCACCTCTCGAGTGCAAAGTGTTAATTATCATAATTATCGACTGAAGTAACTTGCAAGTTAGATTTAAATTACGACTAGAATTCATCAATACCTAGTACAACTACACTAGTATATTGTATCATCTATTAAAATAAGAAAAAATCTAATCTAATTTAATTAATGAACCAACGATTAACAATTCTACATGTTCACATTTTACATACCAGGGTTTTCTGTTTACTGGACAGCCTGAGCAACATTCTAATATTATTGAACAGGGAAGTGTGACGGACCAAAATCACGTCGACGCAACCGTCACCGACGTGACAGTGGGGGCTGAATCCCATGGGACTCCTGGAGCAGGCACAGGCCAGATTAGCACCGTTCACCATGAAGAATTTCCCTCTGACAGTCACCCATCCTGAAAGAATGACGTTAATCGGAACATTCTCGTATAAATTGACTTCACAATGAAGATTGACTGCTCACTGGATATTTCTTTGTCTGGTACACTATTGTGCATATGTTGCAAACACCTGCTGCAATTTTTCGTACATCTTGTACTCGTCGCCGGGTGGCAGGGGTCGGACAGTAGCTGAATTTCACCTTCGTAGCCTTTATTCGCGAGGATTTTCTTAAAGCCTGCAACAGAATCGGTCGATGATTTTACAATTGCATTCTAATTTAGAACATATCAGAAAACACTGAAACATAAAATCCTGTAGAACGTCATCAAACGACTTAGCGTTGCAAACATGAACATCTGGTCTCGCTACAGTGACGTTCGTCCGAAAAAGGTTAACTATTAGACGTTAACATTAGAAATATTTCAACGTCTTCTGACGAGATAGAGAGGATATTTTGTGAAACTAACTCGAAATCACACTTACATCGAGGGATAATCTATTTTGTTTGAATATCTCTTAAATTGATGCATTGCACGAAGTTTAACACTAGATTTACGAGCAATTATTGTACAGTTTATTCTATTGTTCCTAGGGAAGTTGATATTCGTTCATTTAGATTTTAGAAATCGTAGATGTAGAAATCAGGATTCATATTCGTGTAATTGGATCAACGAAAACCGATTGAAACATATACCAAACAATGTTTATAAAGTTCAATCTGCGTCAAATTGACGCGTTCCGTAAACCTAGTGTATTAAGTATCAAATTTTATAATTTTACTGTATGAAATCAATTGATAAGTGAGAGTCACTTCTCGAGTGAGAGAGTAATTTTAAATGAAAATTTCGAAAGTGCCTTCTGACAGGTTCGGTGGAAAGAGCGTTGAAGAAATGAAGGACGATGTAATAAAAGTTGGAATAAATAAAAGATAAGGAAGATTCATGCGAGCGGGTCGACTCGATCCACTCACCGGAGTAGTCGTATCTCTGAGGGCCCATCCACCTGAATTTCTCGCTGTCCCGGATCACGTCCCCGAGATACCCATAGCTGAGAACGCTGGCGTAGAGCCTGAGGAGGTTCTGGTCGTTGTGCACGGAGGAAATATCGAGGCCGGTGCTGTCGCCAAAAATGATATGTATCGCGGCGGTCTGCACGTCGGTCGTCCCGTGGAGGCTGTACGCTATCGTGTCGGTGCTACCGCTCGGTATCACGCCAATCGGCAACGGGGGAGTGGGCAGCCTGACCTCCGGGTCGTTCGCGTCGATCTGCTGCTCCTTCGTCGTCCTCAGGACCAGACCGTTTATCACCTCTGCCAAGGTACCGTCCCCGCCGATGCACACTATCGCCTGCAACACGGTATTCAATTTCTCTTTCGAGGAAATTCGGTTTTTATCAGGGCTCGAGAATTCTTAGTTTTTCGGCGATGTTTGAGTTATGCGGATGTGACAGTGTTTTAAAGATTGATCTGACGCAAGGAGTTTCGAAGTGGACGTTGGATTAAATTACTTTGATTTGGGAACTAAAGTATCTAGCTATCAAAATAACGTGATATAGAAGTACCAAGCTACCAAAGCACTAAACTACCAAAGTAACAAGCTACCAAAGTAACAAGCTACCAAAGTAACAAACTACCAAAGTAATAAGCTACCAAATAACAAGCTACCAAAGTACTAAGCTACCAAAGTACCAAGCTACCAAAATAACAAGCTACCAAAGTAAGAAACTACCAAAGTAACAAGCTACTAAATTACTAAGCTACCAAAGTACCAAGCTACCAAAGTAACAAGCTACCAAAGTACCAATCTACCAAACCACCAAGCTACCAAAGTAACAAGCTACCAAAATAACAAGCCACCAAAGTAACAAACTACCAAAGTAACAAGCTACCAAAATAACAAGCCACCAAAGTAACAAACTACCAAAATAACAAGCTACTAAATTACTAAGCTACCAAAATACCAAACTACCAAAGCACTAATCAAATTAATTTCAATCTCACAACCACAGTCTTCGCTAAACATTAGAACCTAAATAATCACTTCTCTTCCACGAAACAAACCAAAACTTTATAATACACCAACTACAACAGAAATTCTACCAACACCCTCAAGTCCATATTTCCCTCTTTAAAAAGTCCCTGACACAGGCTCGCGAAAGCCTCCCCAGAAAAACCAGGTAATCACGTAAACGTCCTCAATCTAATTATAAAACTCTTACATGGAAGTCGCTCAGGTCAGCCGTTAGAAGCGTGTCGCGTGCGTGCCCGACACGTTCCGTGACCAACATCTTCGTCTCGATGCCCGCGATGGTCATCAACGGCTGCACGTCTTTCTCCCAAATCTTCGGCCCTTTCTTCTTCCCGCCGAAAGGGTTGACAAACAACAGAATCTTTCTGGGTCGGTGCGTCAGACCTAGAAACGACATCCGTAATCCTCGTATTCCGATTTTTCACGCGCGCACACACATACTCAGGCACCCACGCACGCACGCACGCATGTCAAAGCATCCTTGCTCTATTGATTTTTCGCAGGGAACGGAATTCCACGGCTTTTTCCTCGAAACCGTAACTGCAGGCGAGAGCGAACCTAGATCAATACTGCAGCCACTCGTTCTCCCAAGAGGCCAGTTTTCAAGGAGATTGCGTTACGCGCGCGACAAAGAACCAGGCCCGATTGTGTTTCCGTTCGACAACGTTTCCCCCGGAGCGAAAGTAATTGAACCGATGGGCTGTTTAGATTGATTAGAGCGGACGATAACGCCGTTTAATGGCCTCCCGGTACGTACCGAGCTGTCCTTCTACTTTTAAGATGCCTCGAGAGTTTGTACGCTTCTCGCTGATACCGTGGCATCGATTTTTTGAGGTTCTAGGGGATGTTCACTGGTAGGTTCGTGGATCTTCTGAGATTTTTCGAGGTTCATTCTATTTTGTTGATGTTGGATGGTAGTTGTTTGGAGTCCGGGACATGAACTTTGCGGATTTTTGGGAATTTTGGGAATTATTGATAAGAATCTTGGTTTATAGACTCGTTTCTCGTGATTTTGGAAGATAGGAGGGTAAGTTGCGATTGATTAGCTTCTGAAATGTTTAGGAATTGCGGAGGCTATAGTAGCTTCTATGTAGACATATTGGTTGTAGACAGGAAACGTGACCTAGATAATTAGAATTTTGTTTTATTTGAAACACAGAGAATTTCGATCTTTAGATCTGTGAATTTTGCAAAGTTTAGTGTGAGTTTTTATTATTTAGCTTCTGAGTTTTTCAGAGACTCGCGAAGCATTTAGATTTGTAGAGTTTTAACATTTCTGGAGGCCCAGTAGCTCCGAATGCTCCGCGTTTCCACCAATTTTCCATGATCAGCATACTTTTCCGTTGCAGATGAAACGGGCCTTTCTACTCGAACCGCGTGACACGGCGTCGCTGACCTACGGTGAAAGTGTCTCCGGCGACTGCTAATTCGCTCTCGATCTACATATGCGTCTACATATCTAATTAACTAGCTTGTCTATCTTCGATTTTACTTGAAACAGAAATGTTTATGTATTTTCTCGTTCCCGGAATTAACCGAGACTTGAATTGCAACTTCGAACTTTCTTAAAAATATTATCTGCCTTTTTTAACTGTTACATGAAAGTTGCGTATCAAGAGGTTTATCCTATCAAAGAAATATCGCTACTATTATTATAATAACGAACCCGTTAGACCTTTCAAGCCCTTTGCACAGGAAAAAATGAGAAACAACGATAATGTCATACGAAAATCTGCAGTTTTCACATTTCTAAACAATCCTTCGACAAATGTCGCACTCTTACATAATTCCTGATTGAAAAAAAGATTGTAAAAACGATTGTCCAAGCAAGAAACGGATAAGACAAACCTTCCTTCGATCTGAACATGAATTATTCATCGAAAAAATCCTCCGCGAATGCAAAAACGGACAGATAACCCTGGAAGCTGATATTTTTTGACAATCCCACGATAATGCTCGAGTAAACAAGAGTTCGTCCAGTTTGCCAAGCCTTTGTGCCCGGGGGCGGATTGTTTGAAGTATCGACCGTGACCTTGGCTCCCGGCACTCGAATCACGTGGAATCGATCGGCGAAACCGGTTCGCTCGAGATTGTTTTATCATTCGGACGATTCTACGCCGGCGAATCGTTTAGAAGAGAGTGAGCAAAAAAATAAAAGGAGAGAGAAAGAAATCCGACGCGACGGACGGTTATCCTGTTGTCGTTCGGATGAACAGGTAGTTTTATTCCTGGTGATGCGCGCCTCTCCGCTAAATAGTCGTTAAAATTCCTCGGATGCTTCGCGATCTAACGTTCTCGAAATACTGCGTCGTGAATTTTCTTTTTTTCTCTTTTTTTCATCGCAGGCACGAAAACTCGCTGCGATAAATTCCAGCGTTGACGCCTGGTCGCCGATAAAATGCATCGAGGAATTTCGGAATGAAAATATTTAACAATTATCGCGTGGGGTCTCGCCGTTCCTCGTGAATAAAAGATGCCCGGGTCCCGTGGATTTTATAACGACGATCGAAATCGCCGTAACCGATTGCGTATGAATCTCATTGTGTTTTATCGCTGATTGGTGCCGCTCGTGCTCGCGATTTTATTGCACTCCCGGTGAGACTCGATACTCGACGTTGTACTTTTCAAGGATTTACATTTCAATCGGGACGAATACGCGCAGATTTATGGGACACGCTTATTACAAAGGTGAATTCGTTTTAGAGAATCGGAGAGCAGCGTTCTAATGAAATTCAAGGTCCAACGATACAATTTTGTGTTAGGTCAAGTGCTTATTGAGTCAGCCCGGCGTTAGGCACGTCATATACGATACAATTTAATCTGGGTTACGCCCAAATCAGATATCTGTTAGGGCAGGGTCAGATCTAGATCGAGATGAACGTACACCCGAGTTGGGGCTAGTAGGTGTGCTCGGCTGGAATATAACCTCTGCATTCGCAAAATTCCAAATATTCAGAGTAGAACAATTTCGCGTAATCTTTACGTAACAGTTATAAATCGGTAGGTAACGTTTCTAAGAAAGTTCAAACATTCTAATTTCGTCGCGAACATAAAACTTATTAGAAACATAACCTCGAATTCCAGTCATTTTAACCCTTTGACGAAGATTCTTCAAAGTACAAAACCTTCAGCAGATTAGGCGAAATTATATCTAGTATGCTTAAACAGTAGAGAAAAAGGAAACTATGCACTGATCCCTTGCTGTTTGAGTTATTAAATCATTCTCTTGACTCAGTATTCGAAATATGAGAGTTTGATCTCGAAAACGTCAACATCTGCAAAGGGTTAATATGTCAATTTCGACGTTTATCAATATTTTAGAATACTGACTCATCAATGCATCACTATCTTAAAACACCAAGTTCAATATACCAATATTGAACATGTCCCTAAACTAATATTAACAACTTATTAACCGTCTCTCGTAAAAACGTGCTCACAAAGAATCCCCGAAAAAACCCGCAGAAAAACGTGAGCGAAAAGTCTCGTTAAATATCCCGAACCTGATTTTCATTTCAAATGTTTGAACCATGACACTCGAGCGCAGTTGACTTTGCATAATACATGAACGGTGCCCAGTTAACGCGTAATCTGTCTTATCATCATTTTTCCCGGAATTTCCATCGGCCCTGACGAAAGCGGCCGAAGAATGCCGGTGTGTTCAAAGGCGCCAGACCGAAATAGCTCCTTATTTGGCCAACAAAAACTGCACGTGTGCAACGCGGCACACGGCCGAGTGGTTACGTGCCCCTTTTTCTCTCGTCGGCTACCCCCTTGAATGAGGATGACGTAAAAGTCGCTCGCCTCGGGCGCGAAACGGCAGTCTCTTGTCGCGGCGCGCAGCGGCCGTTTCCTGGATAAAATTCAATAACTTGAAGAGCACGAGCGATGCAAACAAATGCTTCAGACGAAAATTCTAAGGCATAGAGCCGAATGTACGATGGTTTTATTTTTGTTCACACTGTGGAGATATTATGCAGTTTTCTCAATGATAATGGATATCTTGCGTTTCGATTCCAACGTTATATAAATGGAGAAACGGGATTTGTTTGCAGAAAATTTGTATTTTTCGAATGAAGATCATTCAGTGTAGCAAGGACTACTTAGCAACATTGGTAATCTTCAATTTTCATTATGCGAATAATCGAATTTGGGAGTTTTGTCCACAATCAGCCGCACAATGCGGCAAGGGAAACAAAGACGATGAAAGACGAAAAAATTGCTCGAAGCAGAAAATTTCCGGAATGTTCGAGCATAAATACCTAATAAATCCTTCGAGGTGTGCCATCGGTGGCCTCGACGCGCAGGTTTCGTTCCGCGGATTCGCCCAGTGCCTGGCTGTAATGCTTTTCCATGATAAAAGCGACTGTCAAAGCGATAACATGGTAACGAACTGCCTTTAATAATTCCGAGCTCGACGGAACTACTTTTTGAATATTTTTAGCGACCGCTGCTATCGCTATTAACATTGATATTACTTCGTTGTTCGCTCGAACACGCGAACACAAGCAGTTGCGCGTTCCTGTGTTACCGGTTTATTTATTTATTTATTTATTTATGGGAAAACGTGACGGTTTTAATTTAAACGAAATCGCGAACGTTCCGCTTGTAACGACTCGCCTTAAGCGAATCAATTTTATCGGAATGGAAGTGATTAAAGCGGAAACGCTTGGTACGAATGAAATTTCAATGTAACGCAGGAATCCGATGCACGCGAAATAATGAATAATGTGAAATTGTACGAGGTAACGTCGATCGAAGCGAACATCAAAGGTCTGAAATGATTTTTCGTTGCTTTCAACATTTTCAGAAATTACCCGAAGTTCCCACCGACGAGAGTTCGTTCGCGAAATCCAATTACATTTCAGAATAATCGCGGATGTTGCAATCATGGACGTACTTTAATTATCGAGACCTTGCGCACCGAGAGAACCGCTCGAGTAGCTCGAATGGCCTCAGTTGCAGCTGAAACTCTCTTGTTTCTCAATTCTTTGTATTTTTTTTTTACGGGACATTAAAAACCGTGTACCTCAGCCGCGCAGCCTTGATCCGTAACCAACGACCCAGTTCTACATGCGCTATGATTAATCCTTTCTACCGATTCGCGCGGCGCGCCGCCGCTCGATAAACCGAGCATCGCGTAACAATAACAAAAAACTCGAAAGTCAGCGCGAGCCGATCGTGTTCCATCGAAAAATCGGATTGATTTATTTACAAAACTCTAATTAAAACTCTGGTATCACGGGTATCTCTCCGACCGTCTTATCCAGTAATCTTGCGAAAATCAACAACCGATGTTTAAAGATCTCTCAACGAACGCTTAATTAATCTGCACTTCCAATAAATATATTTCACAATCAACATACCACGAACATGAAACGACTCGAATGAAACGAAACAAATAGAAATCTATTTGAACGAAATCTAACGTACTCTCTGTAGTTACGATTACTTCAAACCTGTACCTCGGAAAATATTTCATCAAACTGCCTGCATTTATTTTTAACGCGTTTATTATTAACACTAACTGTCACGGTAGTCACCGACGAACGGAGCGTCCGAATTACTTGAAAATTGTAATTCGTAAGATGGCGTCGATTGAAAATGTTTAACGCTGGATTTACGGAGCTCGTCAATTCGATGGATGAAATTTTCTAAACGTTATTCAGTAACCGTTTAAATTAATTTTCATTGATGCATTATACGAAGTATAATATTGAATACCAAACTTTATAGCTTCACTACAGGAAATCGGTGGAAATAAGTGCAAAGGGTTAATTATTCAACCGATCCGCCGTAAGTACAGCGTCGTACGCGTACCCTAATTCCGATTCAACTTTCATCTACTTCTGCCATCGTTTCGCGCTTTTCCAGGTGGTATTTTTAGCACGTGCCGGTGCCTCGCACCTTCTCCATCGATTCGAGCACCTTTCCACGGGGCTGGGGGCGGAGGAAAGACGCGTGAACTCGGTATGAACGGTTACAACGGGAACTTTCGACCGACTCGGAACTTCCAGTTTCCTCGGAAGTTTCTTGGCTTCTTGGGGTGAACGGTGCGAATGTCGATCTACTCCTTCGTCGAGTACGTTTCTTTCTTAATCTAGTTATCGCGTGTTTGTTGTTGAGATAAACTTATTTAACTGGAGGATGACGGGCGTTTAGAATGCGAGCACTGTGAGACGAGACAGTTACTGTAGAGTTTTGTGAGTTTGACTGAGATTTTGTAATCATTTACATGGTGCGTTTATAATAACAATAGTACATCAAATTTACTAAATTTATTGTTAATAATGATATATTAATCAATTTCTCTTTCAATTGACATTTATTCGAATGCAGTGAATAAATTTCAATTTTTCTTTCAATTGACATTTATTCGAGTGCAGTGAATATCTAGTTGCAATCGATGCAATTGATGCAGTTACCGTCGAGTAAATTTCAATTGAAGGAAAAATTGATTGGAATATATCGTTATTACCTGATAAGGAATTTAATAAACTGAATAAAGAGGAAGAATAGAGTTACCGGAGGCGAACTTGAAGCGACCAAACATAGCGCGAAAGTGATTGTAGGAGAGAAAGACTCACCCATGAGGTAATTTCGTATGGTCTTGACCCATGAGGCGACTTGCCTTGGATCCGTATGACTCATAGTGACACTGTGATGGCTCCATTTATTCTTTGGTCCACGAACTGCGTAGTGCAAAATGAAATTCGTCGGGCAGACGGTCGGCGAGGTGGGCGAGGTCGGCGGCTGTTTCTCTTTCACGTTCACCCCGGGTATCCAATCATCCCCGTAGCGCACGGCTAACACGTCCGACATGGGTAACGTCCATCTTGCTGGAAATTAAAAACGCGGTTCATTTTCAGCCCATCGGGGTTGGAAAAGAAGATCGTTTAACACTATTCCTACCAGTCAAACGACTGGTCTTTAGCGCAACTTATATTTTTCAATATAGAACGAAGATAACAGCCAATCTGACAGTATACAAATATAGTGTCTTTTATTTAGAAGTACAGGAAATTCTAATCGAAGTTCATGGAAATAACTCTACATATTAATTAATGAAAAGTGAATACTGCATTAAGATTGAAAGTTGATTGAACTTTATGAAAATAAATATTAATGGAAATATTATTATTAATGGAAATATTTATAAAGATTGATATATTAATGACTCAGTTGTAAAAATCATACTAAACCATTTCTGCCGATGTGCGTTTAGTAGTTACGATATATCATTTTTAGTTTAAATTTAAATATTAATCAATGAAAAGTGAATAATGAAATAAGTCTGAAAGTTGATTGAACTTGATGAAAATAAATATTAATAGAAATATTATTCTTCAATGCTCGTCGTAATTGAGTTTAAAGATTGATATATTAATGACTCAGTTGTAAAAATCATAATAAACCATTTCTGCCGGTGTGCGTTTAGTAGTTACGATAAATCATTTTTCGTTCGGTGTTTTGTGTACGTTAAGAAGCGAAATGGAAAACAGACGGAAAGAAACGGAGCAAAATCAATGCCGCGGAGTCGGCTCGCATGAAACAAAGGCTCGGTTTACGATCCCCTAACAGCTGTCACTTAATATTGCAGCAGACCAAGACGAAAGCAGTCACAACGAATAATCGAGAGTGTTACATAATTAATGGTCGCGACCCCACTGACTATCGATCCTTAAAATTCCTTTCAAGTCCAAGGATTTATCGAGACGTCCGATGAAAGAACCGAACGTAACCAATTAGAACGTACGTGATCACTGGTCTACAACAAATAAACGAATAAACATATCAATCTTCTTATAAACTGAATTCATGGGACCGTATAGTTGATTCTTTGACACTAAAACTACCAGATGAGTCAAATTGACCCACTTCGGAACGTTTATTTCATAAGTATCTCAATTCCGAAGGTTTTCATTTCAATTTCAAGAAATCAGCGAAAGATCTTCAATTAAATTTGTGTACTCGTGTAGATACGAGATTAGGAGATCCTTCAAATCTCAAGGAACTAAGGAAATTTTTTGTAAAAATCAGGTCACTCTAATTGCTCGGTAGTTTTAGTGTTAATGACGTAGGCTTAGTTTCCAAAATACTGCGGATGCTTGATACGGATAAACATCGGAGTGAAAGATAGCACGCAGATAATCAACAGAGATAAGTTAATTACTGATAACGAACGATTACAGCTATAGATTATTCTGCGTGCTGTTCGCACGGCTTATCGGGTATTCCTTTGTCTTTTTCGACTCTTATTATCGTCGTAGTATTTTGACTGCCGACAGCTACCTTCGGACTATTCTTGAATGATTGACGTTCTACGAACATTTTTAGCTTTTCCTTAAACCTTTCAGCTACCTCAATGATCTTCGATGCTTTTTATGTAATTCCCAATCACATTCTGTTCATTCATGATTAGGTTCGTTAAGATCTCTGATTCGGTATCGATTACGAGCATTCCTTCGTCACTCGTGATCGCCGCCGTTAATCTTTTGTCTCGTTGGACTTGCGAACCATCTTGGATGATAATGGCTACTCCGACCATATCTGGTCACCTTCTCGAACCTTTTCAAATTGCTATTGTAATTCCGAGTTACCTTGAGACTATTCTCTCACCTGCTCTAACCAGCTACAATAGTATCTGTGCGTTATTGTTAGACCCCCGAGCAACCTTGATCGATGACAGCCACTCTCTGATCAGCTATAAGAATCTTATCTTACGACTTGATTGTTTTATAGATCCTTCCAGCATTTCTAGGACGTAGTCGCTATTTCCTAACGTGTCTCCTAGGTTCCTGAAGCTATATATTTCAAAACGACTGTTGGTTAACACGTTGAATGCCATGGAGGTCACTGGTGACCAATCAAATTGAATTATTATAGTTTGCTCAATTAAACGATGATTATTCGAAAACATTTGTATATTGTAAATAATACTATCTAATGCGGTACGTTCAGCTAGATGGACGTGCAGTTACAGTAATGCAATTCAATCGAATGATTTAATATTTTTTCATTTTGTGTATTTTCCGCCATGAAATCGTGCGGCATTCAACGTGTTAACTTTCTGGGCTGACTTTCTGTTCATGATTATAACAAAATCAATGCAGTGCAAAATTAATAATCCACGTATGAATACGAGTTGACAATGTATTCAATAGTTTCAATAATTTCATCAAACGAGTATATTCTGTAACTTTCAAGCTACAATGACGTGAAACTTTCACGCCTGAGCGTATAAAAGTTTAACTTAACTGATTACTTAATTTTACTCGCCACTTTGAGTGCAAAATGAAATAAATCGTCAAGATGCCAATATATTGATATGTGACTCCAAAGTTACATGGGCCTACAAAGGGTTAAAACAATGTCTAGCTTCGAACCATTTTTTAACACTAGAACTACCGAGCATTTGATACGATTGAAATGTAATTGCTATAAAAATTGTAACAATAGATTATTTTCGGTTTCTTCAGACATTCATTACAGTATTCAAGTGAAACTATTTATTTTCAAAATAATTTCGAATATTCAATGCTTCGAAGATATCAATAATTGCTAAACGGAAAGACTGAAACCAGTCATTTTTATTGCTACGTAGTTCTAGTGTTAACAGCGTCGCTAGCAGCGTCGCATATTTGTGACGATCGATATTTCATATTTTGTGCAAAGAAGAGTAAATTACATTTACGCGTGTTGAAAAAGAAATTACATTTGTACTTTGTGAAGACCATATATTTTATTGAAACAAAAAATTGCTATGAAGTCTGTTACCGAAGGAAATGCTAGCAGCAAATGAGTTAACGATAGGTATCCTCTAAGTCGCATCTCGAAAACTCGCTCATTTATTTATTTATACCGCGCTGGGAACAAGTTCACGTTATCACAAACTGATAACGCTTAGCTCGGAGAGGCGTGAACCACACGCGACTCAGCCGAAACTGATAACACAGTTGCGTAACCGATAATGGACCAGAAATCAATCAGGTGTGTTTCGATACTGGAGTTCTTCGGGCATCATTGAGAATGCTAAAGTAACACTTATGTAAATTTGTAAATTTCTATGAAGTCAAATTAACCCCTTGCGTACTATTTACTTTCGCCACTAAGTTGATGTACCATTTTACTATCGACAACTTGGAAGAAAAGCAACAAAATTCTCCATTCTACTTCAAGTGGAAATTTTATTTGAAGATAATACAATGATAATAGCAAAATAGTTTGCTTTGATCCGTGGGTAATGAATAACATCGATTGTTGTTAAATTAGTCTAGAAATCTTCATCACGAGTCTCACTCGTTATTGTACGGTTGAAGTAGTAAAATACACAAAATGAAAAGTATCAAACCATTCCATTGAATTTTATTATTATTGCACGTGAATCTTGTCAAATATCACTGCATTAGGTAGCATTATATATAATATAAAAATGCGTGCAAATAATCATTTAATTGATTGAATTACAATAATTCGATCGTGGCGTTCAACGTGTCAAAAGAGAACGTAACAGGAGAATTGAATTATCGTTAGATTACTTAATTGCTGAACTATAGTTCACTCTAATTCATCCTTGAAATTTCCGACTGATTGTTAACCAAGTTATTGAATAATTCGTTGCGCAAGCAATTTATTGGAACAGTCGAGGCTGTTCCGGAAACACAGAAATGCAACGGCTTATAAATAAAATTCTAAAAACAGCTCGATCGTTCGGGTTCCTACCGATCGCGTGTCACGAACGTGCAGCTACAGTTCACGGAGCGTTGATACGTGATCGAAATAACGATCGATCGGGTGCCTCGAACTTCTGTCCACGGTCAGGTCGATTCCTTCCCTCCCCGAGCGGCGGCGAGATGCGACGGGAATGGACTTTCTCGCTCGAGCTCGCGTGACGCCTACGAATCGCTCCGAGCTAGACAAATCGCATTGTCAACAGTCCCGTTGAACCCAGAAATGACGACAGAGATTGAGAAACTTTTGATTATGCCCGCGATAAGTACAATTGAACCGGCCGCCTCCGTTCTCGCTGCGTCTTCCCATCCGTCACTGTAGATTCGAATGACTGATTAACTTCATTGGAGAATTAGTTCCATTGTCGCGATTTTTTAAAAATATTTGAAGATCTCTAACGATTTGGAGAATTCCGTGATGAACAATTTGTGGATTTTTTTAATTGAGTGGATTTGATTATATTGTGTAATATTGGTTGGCAAAATAAACTTTCGATAGCAGAATTTGTAGAAATTAAATCGGTAAGTGTGACAATATTTATCATTTATAATGAAGCGAATTTCAAGGACATAAATGAGCAATGAGAACAGTACAATCCAAACTGGATAATCGCAAGATTATTTTTTAAGGTTCCATTGTCGCGATCTTTTAAAAATATTTAAAGATCTCTGACGATTTGGAGAATTCCGTGATGAGCAATTTGTGGATTTTTTTAAGTGAGTTCGATTGGTCAGGGAGATTTGATTATATTGTATAATGTTGGTTGACAAAATAAATCTTCGATAGTAGAATTTGTAGAAATTAAATCGGTAAGTGTGACAATATTTATCATTTATAATGAAGCGAATTTCGAGGACATAAATGAGCAATGAGGACAGTACAATCCAAAATTGGATAATGACAAGATTATTTTTTAAGATTCCAGTTTTGGACATTCGGAGTCGTAAAATTCAGAATAAGGTTTGAATGATTGAAGGTAAGTGGTCCCATTAAAGATCCATTAAAGGAAATATCATTCGGACTCTTTGGTTAGTCAGTATAGAATATGTCAACGCGGCAGTATTTCAAGCGTTCGAATTATGAAACGTGAAACACAGAACGGTCGTTAACAGGGAATCGTCATCGTAAAAATATTTCGCAACGAGTCGTAATTTCAAATCGATCCACGGCCAGTTAGGCTCGATCCATACTATTAAGCTTTATCAAATTTATTATTTCGAACGCATTTATTCGAATGTTTAAGTTCTAAGTGTGAAAATGAATTTCAAAGTGAAAATACTTTCAAGTTTAAAACGTTTCTAGTTGGATGCGTTCAAATGTGAAGCAATTTAAGTTGGATATTTTCAAATTTGAAGCGTTCCAAGATGAATGCGTTCAAGTTTAAAACGTTTCAAGTTGGATGCGTTCAAATGTGAAGCAATTTAAGTTGGATATTTTCAAATTTGAAGCGTTCCAAGTTGAACGCGTTCGAATTCAAAGCCTTTCAAGTTGAACGCATACAATTTGAAGCGTTTTAAGTTGCACGCGTTCAAATTCAAAGCGTTTCCAGTTGAATGCGTTGAAAATTCAAGGCGTTCAAGTGGGATATTTTCAACTTTAAAACGTTTCAAGTTGGATGCGTTCAAATTCAAAGCGTTTCGAGTTGAATATTTTCAAGTGTGAAACTCTTCAACGTACATACTTTCAAATTTAAAACATTTCAAACGAAATACCTTCTCATTCGAAGCATTTCAGCTTGAATACGTTCAAATTCAAAGCGTTCCAAATACAACATACTCCAATCCAAAGCATCAAAAATCAAATATTTCCAAACTCGAACCATCCAAAATCCAGTCTACTCGATTTCCTATCAAACACAATCTCCGTCGAAACTTCGCACAAGTTCTCCGCGCAGTTACGCGCCGGGAATCGCGGCGAGCCGTCTAGACACTGTGGATCGAGCCTGAGCGTCCGCGTGATCGAGAGATCCACGTGTCCTCGATCAGCACTTTTTCGCGCGCGCGTAACAATAAGCGGCGAGGCTACTCGCCGTGGTCCGCGATTTTCAGGCCGACTCTCTCGCCCGTGATCCATCGGCCATTGTCTCCGCCGCGTCGCCATTGTAACCCACGCGTCAAGCGAGAAGAGATATTTCTAGGTCGCGCGGTCGCGTGCGTACCCTCCGACGCGTGGGCGGCAACGCGAATATCTTGGCCGGCGGTAATTCGCGATTTCAATTTGCTCGGACGTCGAAAGTTTCGCCGCGAGAATCGAATCGAGAAAATGGATCGAACTCGATTCTGGAAAGTTATGGACTCGCAACGAGCCAATTGAGGAGTGGCTCGCCGCTGCGGGAAAGTAGATTGAGTTAAGATGATCGATGCTTAGAAGATTGATTGATTGATGGGCCAATAGTCTATTCGCGAGTTTGTTTTCTATAGAGATTGCTGAAGCGTGGAATGGAAGTTTGTGTTCTCTTGTGAAAATATGATAATGTTTTGGAATATCGTTCGTTCGTACTTTCGAGGAACGTTCGCTGTGAAATATTTATTTCCAGGGACTCGAAGTTTCTATTTCTATTGTTGCTTAAAACTGTTACTTGTATTGCTACGCAAAGTTCCCATTAGTATACTCGGCTATTTCATAAGACCAGTTAACCCCAATCAAATTACCGCGCGCACTTTTTTATTCCCCTCTCATAATCGCGTTTCGCTGTGTTCCAACCGAGTTGCGTGTCCGTGAACGTACGGAGCATATTACACATAATTATAGAGTAACTTCGTACCCGGCGAACAAGTTCGCGGATAAATGCTCGGTACGTTTCCCGTGCTTTCGACTGTGACTAATAATTTATATTGGCGAGCCCGAGCGGTGTGGAAAGTTTTTTCTTTCTCAGCTCCGTCGATTGATCCGACGTGGTCGCCGGAGATTCGGGGCAGAAATATTTACGAGAATCACCTTGTAAGGCGCGCACCGCTCACGAAAGTAAATGTGAATGGCGAAGGCTGACGAATGATCACCTTGCGAAGGAGGAGGAAGAAGACGGGGACCGTTAATGGCCGAAACGGTCTTTTCATTTGCAGTCGCTGGATGAATGCGGTTTTGTATGCGCCGCTCGGCTGCGTTCGTTTGCACCTTTTCGGGAATGGAAAAGGGGTCTTTACGCGGACCTCGTTTGAAACTGAGTAAACCCGTATTTTGTGTGCGCTGTGAGCGAATGTTGTACGATTCGAAATGCGTCGAGTGTGATACTGCTGAATCTGACGTATTTCGAATTTAATGCAACCGAGGTCAAAGAGTTTCGTGGTAGGTAACATTCGTTTTGAAGCGGTTTGAATTACATGTAGCCGAACTGGAAGAGTTTCTAGTGGAATATGTTGAAACTTGAAGCGTTTCAAGTTGATGAGTTGACATTTGAAACGTTGAGAATTGAATGCATTCAGATTTGAAGCGCTGCAAGTCGAAGGCGTTCGAATTCGGAGCGCTGAAAATTGAATATGTTCGAAGTTGAAGGGTTTCAAGTTGAATGCGTTTCAAGTTGAAACGTTTCAAGTTGAATGCATTCAATTTTCAACGCTTCGAATTTGAATGAATTCTATTTTCAACGTTTCAAATTGAATGCACTCAAAATTGAAACATTTTAAGTTGAATGCGTTGAAATTTGAAACATTGCAACTTGAATGCGTTCAATTTTCAACGCTTCGAATTTGAATGCATTCTATTTTTAACGCTTCGAATTTGGATGCATTCTATTTTCAAGGCTTCGAATTTGAATGCATTCTATTTTCAACGCGTCGAACTTGAATGCATCCTATTTGCAACGTTTCAACTTTCAACGCATTCAAAATTGAAACGTTGCAAGTTGAATGCGTTCAAGTTTGCAACGTTTCATATTGTACGCATTCAAATTTGAAGCATTTCAAGTTGAATTATACGAAGTCCAAAGCCGTCAAACTCAAATATATTCATATACTCAAATAACTTCCAATCCCTAGTCTCTCCTCATTCCCAATCTAATTAAATTTTTAATAATTCCACGCCATCCTATGCTCTCAAAATCCTATTCCATCAAAACAAACGGTCTCGCCTCATAATCTACCTGCCTCGTTCCAGAATCTAATTCCCCAATCCCCAACGCGACATCATTAATTTAAATTCCATCCGCTTCTCATTCGAACTCCGGCGTCTGATCCGATGCGTTTGCATTTCGATCGACTTTATCGGGCGAATCTCTAGGCAATCAGACACTGCACCGTCGCACGGGGCAGCCAATCATCCGTTTTCTGGACGAAACTCAATAACTTTAAAAGAATTAATGATACAAACAAATGCTTCAGACAAAAATTGTAAGGTGTAGAGCTAAATATATGATGGTCATATTTTTGTTTACACTATGCCAATATTATGCAGTTTTTTTCAATGACAATGGATATCTCGCGTTTCGATTCCAACATTGTATAAATAAAGAAACGGAATTTATTCGCACAAAATTGTTACTTTTCAAATCAAACCCATTTTTGTTACTTTTCAAATCAAACCCATGTTTCAATTTTCATTATTCGAATAGTCGAATGTCGGAGTTCCGTCCACAGGCGGCCGCGCTGTGCGACGCTGCAATTCCGCAGCGTCTCAGGTGAACCAGAGTTCGCGCTCAGCTATTCTGCACCGGTGAAACGGTTGATCGAACGGTTTCGCGGGCTCCGTTGTTCCGTGAGCCGGCTCACGTGCTGGCTCACGTGTGCAACGCGGCGACTGCTGCCCCTCCGCCAATTGGATATTAATTACTAGGCCGTCGGTCCACGCTGTGCCTCAGATCGCGTTATGCAACGAAGCCAATGTTCTCATCAGCAACGCTCCACTGGTTTCGTTCTCTGAATGAGCTACCCACGTGTCGCCGGTGTAGCAACATTATATTTTAATTATTCCAAGTTTCAGTTACTCCATTTAATTATTTCAAATTTTTGTAAAGCTTCAGTGACTTTTGTTCGGTGTTTTCACTCGATTATTTCGCAGCTAATTTCTAGTAATTTTATTAAGTTAACAGCGAAGCTATTTCTTTATTCTCATTGTTCTAGCGAATACTCTAATTGTAGTAAAAGCTGAAGGTTTTAATTGATGTTTTTTTAGTATGATTTTATCAGTTTCTCGATCTTTCGCTCGGTGGGTTTGATCATTGCAGTAAATGGATAACTGGAATGGGCAGCCTGTTTAATTAATTAGGAATTCCGTTCTCGTAGTTCATCGATACCACTTTCATAAGAAATTATTGGTCGGCAAAGCAACGAACGGCGAACGTTTTCACTTCGTTAAAATTGTTTAAGGTTTTTCCTTTCGAATGGTGTTGGCGGAGATTGATCGAAGTGATAATCTTTTGGCATGGTACGAAGGGAATATAAAAGAGACGTAAATATTCAACCGTTTTTTCTTTCGTGGACTTCGATTGGTTAATTATCTGGGTTAATTACACTATATAATGTATTATCTAAGTTTATGTAGTATAACACGTGTTTGAATATGTATGAAATACTTTCGAGATCCAGAGAACTGGCTCTGGCATGTTAACAAAATGTTTTATGACGGAAACGAGATATTTCGATCTGTTTGATTAAATTTTAATTAAATTTATGTTAGGTCACGTTTTTGTCGAGTTATATCGAGTCTAGATTAGGTCCGTATTAAGTTAGATTGGGTTAGGATTAAGTTTGGGTTGAGTGACTCTATTGACTGAGGTCTGGAACATTTCCAAAATGTTTTGGCTCGGATTTAGAATGTTTAAACGATTTATGGGCTCGATGTAGGTTATGTTTGCGTTAGGTCAGTGTTTGATGTATACGTTGCTTAAGTCCAACGTGTTTCTGCTATCGGTTCAGTCAAGTTTAGAATTTTCCCAAGTTTTGCCACGACATATTCTACACGTCTTAGTGACAGATTGAAATTTTAGTTGTATCGTATCTGAAATATTCCTGAAATCTATTGCTTCTATTTTTAATCTCCAATTTCCACCTTTCAAATCTTAACTCTCAACTTTCCATTCTCAACTTTCAATCTCCAATTTCCACTTTTACTCTCAACTCTTCAACTTTCAAATCTTCAATCCTCAATTTTCAATTTTCACCTTTCAACATCCAATCTCCAACTGCAATGCAATCCTCCCATCCCACGCAAATCAATACCTAAACTCGAAACCAAGTCACAATCGAAACCCAATCAACAGAAAAATCTCGCCCACAGATCCCATCATAAAGCACACCTATCAAAAACAAAGAAACCCCAATGCTCACAAATCAATGCAATCCTTCCATCCCACCCAACCGACATTAACACTAGAACTACCGAGCATTTAAACGATTCATATGTAATCTCTATAAAAATTGTAACAATAGATTATTTTCAGTTTCTTTGGATATTCATCATAGTGCTCAAGTGAAACTATTTATTTCCAAAATCATATCAAATATTCAATGCTTTTAAGGTATTAATCACTGCGAAGCAAACAAATCGAAACCAGTCATTTTGACTGGTACGGTAGTTCTAGTGTTAACCCTTTGCACTCGAGAGGTGACTCTCAGTCACCACTTGATTCTATAAAGTTGAATATTTAATATTTAATATTTCAAATTAAACTTCGCATTGTTACGTGAAATATTGAAATAAAACACCTTTGTCGCTTAATTTACCTATGAATTATCGTTAAATTAGTTTCAAACAATATCACCTATACCTCGTCGAAAAGTGTTGAATATTTCCACTGGAAATCTTTCGAGTGCAAAGGGTTAATACCTAAACCCGAAACAAAGTGACAATCGAAACCCAATCAACAGAAGAATCTCCACAGATCCCATCATAAAGCACACCTATCAAAAACAATGAAACCCTAACGTTCACTCATCCAACAAGCAAATCCTTCGCAAATCCTCTCACGCAAAATCCTCCGTCCGCCTAATAACAACCATCAACGTCACGGCTGCACCGCAGTCGCGCATCACCGAGTGATTATATCATAAAAACAATCAAATTTTCCGGTGCCCACGGTTGCAGCCGGCCGAAGGACATTACGTAAACCGAAGGCACGCAAAAGTGAAACTTGCAAGTCGGTGCGGGCGCGTTGCACGTGTACGCGCAGGATACAAGTTGAGCGTGACTTATGCGATGCCCTCTTTACGTAATTTTCTCCGGGCCGAGCGGAGGCAGGCGCTTTTCCAGCCGCAGGGAAATCGACGCAACCGGGGCCCGGCCTCTCTGCGGATCCTGCGGAGATTCAGTTCTCTTTCCAGACGTCCCTTGCTCTGGCACGCGTCCTACTTGCGGTCCCTGTGACGTGGGCTGCGCCGCGCGAAGACGCATCCGCAACGCTGATTGTTTCCGCGGATGATCCACGCTTTCTACTTTCATCGACCAGCGTGATTTCGTTCGTTGTTCGCGGGACTAACCGGCGAAATCTTTTTAGAGAGTTTCGCAGGTGTAAAATTGTCTGTGAAGATCGGGGGTCGAGATGGTTTTCTGAACAAATATACGCTTGCGTGATTGTTATTCGGTTTATTAACCGTTTGACTGCTGAGGAGCGTTATATCCTCTTATGTTTTGCCAAAATTGCGAAGATAGCACTCCTTTTTCGTTCAAAGTTAATTCGCTCTATTTGTAAAAAGGGAATTCACGCACTTTGTATAGCAAACCACTCGTGTAAAGAATCATAAAAAATTATTTGTGTTAATTTGAGTGTATTATAAGTGCGTTTTACTAATTTTATCCACAAAATGAATTAAAACAAATTTAAGTAAATAGATGGTATTTTTAAAAATTTGTGTTGTTGCAATGCAGTATAAATGAGTTTATTGTATGAAAAATGTTTTCCATTTTTTCCCATACACGCGCAATTAGTGCCGCAGTTTTGGGATATGTCCGAAAAAATCCGTCAGCAGAAAATACATAGAATGGAGGAAATATAATATTAAATCATTTAATCGAATTGCATTATTACTATTCCACATTTATCTGGCTGAATGTTACTGCATTATGTGGCATTATTTATAATAAAGAGAAGTTTTCATATAATCATCGTTTAACTGAGTGAACTGTAGTAATTCGATTTGGTCGGGGGTCACCGATGATTTAGCAGTGAGGATTAATTGTGAGGCGAGTTAGATTAAGAGAAATTGAATTTTATAAATACAAATAATGTGTCTTTCTTTTAATTCCTTGTTTTGAAGATTTCGAGTTGAGTTTACTAATTTTAAATCCTATTAATTAATTCACAATCGAATACGGGCACAATTTTTCTCTTATCAACATTCAATATCCAAAGCGAACGAAGGATTAAAGTGAAAGTAGGATTCCAAATGCGCAATAAACCGAAAGATAAACTAATCCTGACGAGTGCGGCTGTGAAGGGAACCGCGAGATGATGGGATTAATTCTACACTTGAGTCTAGATTAGTAAGTAATCAGGCTGATTTATAAACCCGGAGCTGCGTGTTTTATTGGGAAAGATATTTATTACACGGTACAGAAGATGATCCCAAGTTAACGAGCGATTTCCCGCAGCCTAACGCGGAAAGGAATGAAAGCGCTTAATTAAGTGTTTTATAATAATACTTTATTATGCATAACCTCTTCGTCGAGCGTTCATAAAGAGAGACGTTAGACTTTGCTCGTTTTCTAATATTCTGTATGGAATATCAGTATTCTGCTTCGATATCAGTATTCTCGACGAACGTTTTACAATTTTTAATTCTAGAACTACCTTGCAATTATTGGGATTGATGTAATGCTTACAAAAATTGTAATAATACATTCGTTTTATATTTAAGTGAAACTATATATTTTCAGTATCATTTCGGATATCGAGTACTTCGAATACACCAATAATTGCGAAATAAGACAACTAAAACCGGTTGAAATGGTAATTCTAGCGTTCGAATCACTCGTGCTTCAGTGGTCCGTTTCCTCGTTAATTTCCCGTCCTCATTATTGTCTCTTATGTAAACGAAACTAGATGTTTATTGCGAAGCGGCAATTAGAAGTTCGTGACGCAACTGTATTGCGTCTGCGCCGCTTCTTGTCGCGTTCTACAGATAAGTGAATAGACGCGGCTGCACGCCGCGTCAGAGTGCTTCGCTTCGCCAGTCACCCTGTATTAACAACCGAACAGGAGACCCTATAATTTATTCCGAGCAGCATCTGTGTGTCGATCTCCTTAAAAATTATAAAACCTTGAGCAACATTATCTTGACCAGCATGCAGGAATTAACCCAGTTTCTGATTGTGTTCGTTTCTAAGCTTATTCATTTATGCACCTACAGATGCGACCTTCGAGTAATTGAAAAAGAAAGAATCAGATGCTGCGACACAGGGTTTGTCTACTTTGTACAAAGATTAGCTTTTATTGGTAAATGATTCTATCGGAGCGGTATACATGATTGATGTGTAACAAGTGAGGAAATGAATAGGTGGAAGTATATGGAATGTTTCATTTGAAATTTGAATATTTAGATCCTTTTGGTGGTAGTATTGTTATGAACACAAATCTGATAGGTTTCGATCACTCTTAGAAATCTAAAATATTCAAAACTAACACGACTTTCCAAAATTCCTCTATACAAACTCCAAGAGAGCATTTATCGAGACTTTAATTGATTGAAAATGCCTGTTGCTAATTTAATTTCTTAATAAATTCTCAAAGAAACGTCTGTGATCTTTTCAATAATTGCAAAAAGAAGAAATCAAGAACAGATCATCTTGACCCATCTGTTACTTTTAGTTTTAAGACAAAAATTAACACTCCTGTTCAGACGTAACAAAGGAAAGACAACCTATAAAAACTATAAAATATGATACTTAATGTTGAACTTTGTACAACGCCTCCATACGTGAAATATTGGAATAGCTTTGCTCCTTAATATACTTGTTTTCCCTTCGAGTTAATTTCAAAGAATATCGTCTTCGCCTCATCAAAGAATGTTAAATATTTCCAGTGAGAAATTTCCGAGTGCAAAGGGTTAAGTCGCATTTCGACCGCAGCCACGCGAGGAATCCTGAATTCCGCGGCAGCGTTTGTTCACCAGTTGCAGCCCGAATTCGTTCAGGTAAATTTAGGCGTCGTCGCAGAGCAGTCGGTCGTTCACACCGGTCTCTCCAGCGGTCGGTCGCGGCCGGTTCGAGTTCTTAGAGAGACCTCGCCGCCGTGGAGAACCGGGCGATTCGAGAAGGTCATCGGTTTTCACTAAGTCCGATATCCCAACGGCCGCCTCACGTTGTTCCGCGATTATGACCTTCTATGGGGGACTCGTCTTCCGTGTTTCTAGGGGTCTCTGACCGGCTCAATGCTGCCCGAAAGTGTCTTCTTAGGAAAATCACCGGACGTGACACGATGCTGCGAGTTTTATCCACGTATTCAGGGTCATACCATTCGGGAATGGATAGAGGCGAGTTAAGATTCTGATTAAGTGTAGTTTGGACAGTTCGTGGATTGTTAATGGATATGAGATTCATGTGATTTAGAATTCCTCTTGCTTTGGGAGAACAAAGAGCTACCATTTGAGGTGATTTGAAATTTTTTAATTTAGGATAGATGTCGGCTGGCGAGGAAATCGAATTTCTTTTACAACCACAGTCGAATAAAGTCTACTCTAATCTATCATTCTCGAAGTTTTAGAAATGAAAAATATTTTCAGTGTAAGTTGAACTTTTTAAATGGAAACTTAGGAGTATGCATTTATCGCAGTTATGATAATTCAGTTCTAACGTCAGTAAAGCAAGAAATTTAAGATTAATGTAAGTTTCTGTTGTAGTTTAGTTTCTACGAGATACTTAGCAAAAGAACCGAGTTTTCGCCACATTCCAAATTTATGAGAACAACGTACGTAAAACTTCGTATTCGCATAAAAACCCGCAGTCCGTTAACAAGTTAAATCGAACGATTACCTGGGTTTGTAGGTTTTTCACCGTTTTTTTCTCAGCAGCCGCCTATTACCTGGACGCGAAAGTAATTAACAATCTTACGACGGACCGGCGAGGCTTCCTAAATAGAAGGAGACGAGCGAGATGTAAAGAGAGAGGTGTAATCGTATGCAAATGAAAACTGTCCAACGCCAGCATCAGTTCACGCGAACGGAATATTCATACACTAATTCATTCTACCCTCGTTCGCGGCTCGCGCGTTGTTACACACTCGGAGCGCAATTAATTATTTCTGTCCGCGCCCCTCCCGCATCGGAATCGACGAAATCCCAATTAATTCCGGAAGAACCGGAGCGATTTCGTATGCACCGGCGACCTGGCTTATGTAACGCGGGACGCCGAACGTTCGGTTAACTAGAGATAAAAAGAACTACGCCATCTTCGTAGCGGCAGGTTCAAGTGTACCTAACCGAGTCGACGTTCTCGAGGTATCGTTATCGAGATATTATTTGTAAAAGTGAAATGATAATGTCGGACAAAGGAGGTTCGATAGATTAGGCTTAGAAGAGAAAGGCTAGATGTATAAATTATAGTGCATGTGTCATAAATTATAGTCGTTTCAACGACGATTGGGAATATGTGTTTTAATAACATTTATGTGATAGACGTTCGATGTTTTGATTTTTAATATTTCATGTAGTATAAATACGAATAGCGAGCAATTTTAATTTTGTGGTGTTTCAGTGGGATGTTATGAATCTAGTGGTATTAGATGAAGCTTGTAATTAATGAAATGTTTTTTTTTAATTATTTATAAGCTGAAGTAGGTAACTCGATTAGTTCGGATTTCTTGCGAACTTCGATGCAGAAATAAGCTTCAAATAATTCGAATGATTCAAGTAATTCAAATAATTCAAAGATTACGAAAGAGATGAATATTTTTAATAACCAGTTTCCGCAGTTTATGTCACTAATGAACGAACGTCACAGCAGTCGCCGACGTCCGAAGACATCACCGGCACGAGGAAACAGAATCATACGCGAATCAGGCTCAAGGACGAGCGCGACTACATTTTTTCCTGCCTTTGACGATCGCCGAGAAGGAATCGGTTATTCCGTGCACACCTGCGAACATCGACACGAACGACGATATTATGCTCCGACACCATGTGTCCCATTCGACGAGGGCGGCCATATTCGAATGCAATCCTCGGGAGACGATTATTCAAATCGTCGACTGTCTCGCGCTCGATTTATGTTAAACTGATTAGCAAACGAACGATCCTTCTGCTTATGCAAACACACAGTCGAAGCATCTCGTCGTGCACGATAATATAAATGATAAATCGCCAAATTAAATTATGCAAAGTTCCTCGACGAAGCCTCGATTCGATCGACAGAGTTATCTGGCTCCAAGGGATTCGTTTAAATAATAAATTCTTACTGAATTAATTATCTGATTTCGATAACGCTCGTTTGATACGGAGTAATTCGCTTCGTGATCGATTCCTGCGCCGAACAATGGAACTTTTGGCGAACGTCTGGCGGAGACAGGGATCATTCTACTTTTGATTTTGTTTAATCTTTGACTCGAAGAGTGTCATAATTCTCAATCATCGAATGAATTATTATTCAACGGATCTAAGTTGTTAAATAATTTTAATATAAATTTTGCATTAGTGTAAGGATGTAAGCAGTAGCTTGAAATAACGTAGGAAATTATTACAAATTGCGATCTCAATTCGGCTATTCCCACAAAATCTGTATCTTGATTATTAGGAAAAGTATTTTTATTTTTCTGAGACAAATTACAGAAATTGCAAATTATAGAACAATGGATAGATGTTCTTTCTACTTGGTCGATTTTTGGAGTTTTTCGGTTGAACTTTGTATCCATGGATAAAACGCAGCGACGAAACCTTTCGAGGACTTTAATGGTTGGAACATATCGGAGAAGAATTTCTTCAGGCGACACGCCGTCAATGGTCCCGTTGTGCTCCGTCGATAAGACGGGAAACAGGTGCATCAGCCAGCATCGATTGCATGCCCCGAGCATGCGACAGACGTCACAAAAGGTTAGTAGAAAGATCATCGTGTACTTTCCGAAAAGATTTAAATACAAGCCTCGCTGTAACGAATAAATTAATTTGATTATATGCAGCTTATCTCATCCGAGGACAGTTTAGACTTTTTCAATGTGGTTTTTATATCCTTCCTCCAGTACAAATCATCCGACATTTTGGACGAGAAATACAAAGTCAGAAACCTGTTTTACCGGTTGCTCGCGCTAACAACTCCGTTTTATGTGCCTTATCGCGTGCGAATTTGAAATTCGAACTATAAAACAGACGAAGTAACGAAAAATAGTGGAATATTATTTTTAATGGAAACATTTCGTTAGAGACAATCTTTCTAAGCTTTCTTGGCCGATCAAACATTTCCGAGCCTCTTATCTTTTATTGTGGGCAATAATGGTAACATTTTCGCCTGATAACGATAATACTGGACCTCGATTGACAGAATGTTTAGCGTTGAATAATACGTCTGCGTGGATCAACGACAATGATAGGCGATTGAATGACAAAGTAAACGAAAGTACAGAATTTTTGCGAATTACGGTACCGATGAGGAAAATACAGATTTGGCGTTGATTAAAGTTACGTCGGGAATGGTAGGCACATATTTTATTGCTCAAAAATAAAGTCCGTGTACCTCTTTCCGTACTCTTTACCAAAACGACGAGGAACCTAAGGAAAGAAGTGGAAAAAGATTACTGCAATCATCCCACCGACGACACACCCCAATATTTGACTTCCGTTCAACAATGTTTGATTATTTGCTCTGGGGACTTGTGATATTTGCTTTTTTAGTGAAAAAGCTAAAGTTAACACGTAGAACTCAATAAAAATGGTACACAAACGGTCCCAAAATAACATTCTGCAGTTTCAACTTCCTTTTCTGCTCCCTAAATTGTGATAACCTCAAAATATCAAGTATATTCTATGAATAGCATATTTCAAAGGAATTTTCAATATTTCCCAGGAGCTATCTTCTTCGTAAGAATTGTTTAACTCTGCTACGTTCCTTGGGTCTTCTTTGACCCAGACACGTTCATTTAATCTCTTCCAATTCATTCGTGTTCTGTTTTCGTTAAGAATATTTAAAATTTGGAAATAGAGTAAGAAAATAATTACTAGACCACTGCTATTATTTCAAACAATACTTCAAATACGTAGGAAAATTACATTAAGTGCTCGTCCAATTAACACGTTCGCTACGTCGCATGTTTGCGACAATCGATGCTTCATGTTCTGTGCAAACAAGTTTCCGGCCAATATCGAACGCATAACACGATATACCGGAAGTCGAGGAGATTTTTCTTCTTCGTTATCATTTCTATTTTGTACAGAAGATATACTATTTAACACGTTGACCGCCACTGGTCACCGATAGAGCTTCTAAAATGCTTGAAGACAGTTACACGAAGGAAACTGACGTCGTCAAAACATTCAATAACACGAGTAACTAAATATAATAGTATAACTCGAGAACCATAATGTGAAAACCAGTAATCAATTCTAATACCATTTGCCTTCGTTACGGAACAATATTCTACAAAACGCTCAAAATGGCGGTCAGCGTGTTAATGAGATATCGTTACCAGGAAGACTGTCATTGGAAGAGATGCCGGTAGCGAAAAGGTTAATAAAGTATCAAAAGAAAACTGAAGGAAGATCTAAGTGAAACAATCGTCGACGATCGATTCCTCGAAGCCATCGATCTATCAATCGGCTTTGTCCATCCAGAGGGGACAAATGACAAATGGCAATCGATACGCTTCAAGATTGACGCCTTAAAATCTGATCGATAATTTCGAGACACAGGGGGAGGAGGGCTAAAATTGCAACAAACAATGTTCCCTCGATGGTTGTCGGCTGATAACGCGATAACATTGAGACGCGACAAGGCGGCTCGAATTTTTATCAACGGTCGATGATGCGCCAGCCCGGATCGAAAATAACGAGGCCGTTCCGTTGCACCGTGAGGCCCCGTTGACACGCGCGCAACGAAAATAAATTCCGCCGACCGCGATTTTCGGACCCTGGTAGATACTATACACATGCACACGTAATCCTGGACCGCTACGAGCAGGCTACAAAGCATTGCTCAACGCCCTAAAAACAAACCCGGCCACGATTTTCTCGCGTTTCGGTAAAAAACGAGATCCTTGGACCGAGGCCAAACGTATTTTAACCCTTTCGCCGCTAATGGGACACGCGTGTGCAATTCGCCTTCGGAAAATCGGGAAGATGTTCGGGAAACGAGTATTGTAAGAGTGAATACGTTAAGTTGATAATTTTGCTTGTAAAGTGATTAACCCTTCGCGCTCCGAATAATTTCGATATCTCAATAGTTCTATAGCGAAACCTTTAAGGAGTAAAATTTCGTTTCGAAAAGGAGAAATTATAAATATTCATGGATGAACAGTTTGCTATATTCGAGTAAAAACGAGAAGAATTTTACAATTTGAAATTGATCGTATGATATCTATGATGCAAATTACGTGTGTACAGCAGAGCCAACGGAGTGCAAAGGGTTAATTTGTTAATACATTTGAAGAACAGTATTTGGTTTTCCAAGGTCGTTCTTTACCTGGAGATTAACTTCGTTTCTGATGGATGCACTTTGCGACGAACTCTGAAGCTAATTACTGTAATTAGAACGGGAAGTTTGGAACTAAAAATATTTAATTCGCGAAGAAAAGTGTAAGGCTCGATGTAGTTCGTAAGTGACGTTTGACAGCGTTTTCTTGAAATAGAGTCTGAAGGAAGCGATCCTCGTATCCAACGAGGAAAATGAATCCTTAAGAACATTCATTATTTATCAAGGAAATTTCCAGTCTCGTGGAACCTCGGTTCTTACACAACTCTCGCGAGCAGGAGTCTAACCTGTTTCGAATAAGGAAAGGTTTTGAAGAAAACGAACTGATATCGTTGAAAGACACGAAGTTCCAAGTTAATCTAACCCATTCGGATCTGATTTTTATGCAGCATTATGTTCGCTTGTCTAAGAAAAATAGATCTTCATTCAATGCATCATCGGTAACAACGTCATTTCGAATGAAGTAATGGTAATATACTGCTTTTCTGATAGAAATAGACTCAAAGCAAAGGTGTATGTATTTCCTGTCACGGTTTTAATGTTTTGTCAAACATCGAAGTATGTGAAGGGGTTGGGAACAACGAATCATCTTCAGTAATGAGAATGTAGGGAGTATTCTCACGTAGTTAACGAATACTGGCGAGAAAGATGACAGATTAAACGGGGAAACGGAAATTTATGGTAACAAGTGTTATCGGTATAAACGATTGGAAACGCAGATACTCGCGAAGTTCCGCGGCGACTTCCGGAAAAAATGTCACGGCTCACGGCGATGATTCCGTGACGGAACCGTGCAATTTCCTCGCGGCGACCCGACATCCTCCGCGATAATCGCGTCGGAGGACACCGGGGAGGGCTTTTATATCGTTTTGTGTATCACGTTCCAAGGAGAGGAGAAAAATAAACACGAAAACTGCGGTTGATACCCGTTCACCTTTCTGCTGGGAATTAAGAAGGAAAGGACAAGCCTGACCAATGCGACGGCGAAAATGCTCGTTGAAGAGGCTTGATACTTTTCAGTGGGACTGGAGAACTTTGTGATCATGAAAAATCGCATGGGAACCTAGAGTTTTGCTGTTGAAAGAATGTAATAAATATTCTGTATAAGATATTATTGCGTCAATTTATTAACTCTTTCGAATTGACAAAGCAATGATGGAACTAGCTTCTTAAACAGTCATTTTTCAAATCGTCAAGCTGACTATGAATACTGAACATTCACTTGACTCGAAAATAAAAAAAGCATTCTACAATTCTGTAGAATTTGACAATATACTTTCAATGCTTCGACAAGTCTACCACCACTGAAATTAAAGAAAATCTGTTGAAAGTTGAATTTGAAAATTTGAAATTGAAAAGCTGATCTACAATTTCATAGGATGACATTAACCCTTACCGATTCGACAACACCCCTCCAACGTGAAAAATGTCAAACGAACTCCTCTACAGCCCTGAAAACTCACCCTCCAGCTCTGAACCACTCGGCAAGACGTTCAATCATCATCCACACAATTGCATCAATAAAAACAAAGCTTCTGTCAGCAAATAAAAGCTGCCCGAGCAAAGCGGCGCAACCCCGCGCCATTCCTTTGTCCGCTATCCACGAGAAACACGGAAACGCGATTGATCCTTGCTCGACAGGTATTATCCTAGACACTGCTATCAGCCTCTGGCATCATTAACCAGTTAACTAAGTTCGGCGAGTATACGCGTCACCTCGGAGCCCGAAGTAATACTAACGTTACAACTAATGAACTATTCATTTTTAAATAGACATGTAGTTTGACAAGTATTCGTGTTGAAACTTAGAACAACACCTATTGCTCCGACGATCAGCTATTTTTTCAAGCGGTTAGATAGTTTGACAAGCGTACCGCCAGCTGAAAAAGAATACTAGTTGTTTCAGCAATTACTAATTCTTCCAAATAAACATATAGTCTTCCATTTTTCTTGAACCATTTCCTCTAGTGTACATTATCAACATTTGATACTATTCCGCATCCCACCAGAGATTTTCTCAGCTAGATCCCCGAGTGAACAGGTCGAGGCACGATGTACTCACTGTAAGGCGGTTTCTCCGTCTCCCAAATCAGCGTGCCCCGATGAAAGTACACCCTGCACCGTTTCTTCTTCACTATGAACGTGTTCAGGAGCACAGTCCTGGAGGACTGGTCCGTGATCTCCTGCATCATCCTGGCGAATCCTGGAGCCGTGTCTCGCACCGATGGACGACTCAACGGAGACACCACTTAAACATCATCCCGTCAAGGCGATCGGATAAACGAGACAACGGGAGCAGTGCCGCGGAAGAGGAGAAATGAAAAAAACACTCCGCGAGCTAAAACACCGATAGACACGCTACCAAGGAACTAGCTCGCTCCACGGTACGAGCACGACTGCGGTAAACGATCGGCTCGATCAGGACTCGTGCCAGACCGTGGACGCTCGGCTTTCCCCTGTACAGTTTCGCGTCGCCAGTGATAGAGGGCCACTGACAGCTCTGGAACTCACAGCCGATATTCCCCACCAATGCTCGTTGCCGTGCGCAACCGAGACGCTCGAGACCTCTGCGTCTGATCATTGTATTTACCATTCTACTGCAGCCCTGAAGTTTTAATTAGGGACACTACAGCCCTGCGCGACGACCTTGCTTCGGGTTGGGCTCAGCCTCTGAGGTTCTACCGAGACCTAGTGCACTTGGATTTCTAAAATGCTTCGCGAATGAAATTCTTTGAGAACGTTTTGCAAACGTTGACAGGTAATTGTTCTATTGTAGCCTGCTGAATTTTTCGTTGATGCTGGGGGTTGAAACTTTGGCTCGGATTGGGCATGGGCTCCGGGGTTTATGTGAGATTTAGCACATTCGGCTTTGAAAATGTTTTGAGAATATTCTGTAAATGTTTAGGGATAATGGGGATTCTTGCTGTGAATGTTGAATAATCGACTTGTTATTCTTAAACATTTTGAGATAAGCAGTTCTGTATCTAGATCATGAAAGTTTAATTTAAAATAGAACACCTAGTAATTAATAAGAAGATGGAGATTTCGTTTTTGAGAAGCAATGATAAAAGGTAGATTGGAGTACATTCAGCGTGTCATAATTTGTTCATATCCTGCAACCCTGGAAGCTCTCCAGTCCTCCCTTTTTATGTTTGCGCAGCTCTCTGGCTACAATATCGCCGTTTCCATAGACACAGGCGCGCTGTCTCTGATTATACGTCGCGTACAGAGACCTAGCTTCGAAAAAATTAGAATTTCTCTTTCAATTTCTAACGCATTGTCCGATATCATGATCATAATCGAAGAATGCAGGGAGGAATCAACACAAAGGTATTCGTAATTCACTCTGAAATTCAAAATACGAAAATAGTATCATCATTTTCAATAGCGTATCGATATCTGTCCGTGACAACGAACACTTCCAGCCAAGACGGTCTCCGAAGCGTGAAAAGGTCGTCGACTCCCTTTCCATTTCGACACAGCGAATCTGCGCTCGCAAGACTTGTTAACACGATGAGCGTTAGACAGTCCTAGTTTCAAGTTAGGAAAATTCCTTTAGACCATTAGAAATATCCAGCTTCCCGTTTGGTATGTCTGGAACATTTGTGCAAACTATTTATATTTTTCCTTTTAAAGAATAGGGAAAACTAAGGGTTTGATGAACGTGCACATGGGAAAGACAGTAAACCTTGACTACACGTGTCAAACAAATTATAAAGAACAGCTGGTGAGTCAGTATTATGCAACAAAAAGCGTCTGTCGTGTTGCTAATAATTAATATTTATTTCAATGTTTAATGATAATGCTGTATGATAGACATTGGGCGACATCTGCGGCAATCGGCCTAAGTTGTTTACAAAATCGATACAGATGTTTTATTACCGATGGTAAAATAAAGGTATCTGACTCCTCACTCCACTTGATGAGTTGAGATGTTAGTGGGGATGTCCTTGACCTCTCCATCGAAAACAATGCCCCGTTTAATAGTTGCAATCGATGATATTGTAGGAACCTTGTGTTCGTAATGATGAGGTATCTCCATCTCCTGTAAAACGCGCAAACTTTGCTGTCTAATAGTTCAGGCACTTTGCTATGGAGAACGCCACTGTCACTCGTGAACTCCCACATCAGTGACACGGATGTCGCTACCAGTCAAAAGCTGTAGCCTTGTTGGTAACGTCCATTTCTACTTGTAGATAAAGTTCATTTCTATTTGTTATTAGAAATTGTTTAACCTCACATTTTAAAATTCTTTTGTTAATATCCGTAATATTCTTTTTGTCAGTTAGTAACAAGCCACCATAGAAGTTGGTCGATAAAATATTTCATTATAATTTAGTGGACATTGTAAATAAATATATTGAATAAAGATACACGCCATCATTTTTGCTGTAATATCCATTGTATGGTATGTATTTATGGTGTTCCTATGGTTTATAGCGCTGCCATGTAAAGCTAGCCTTAGTCGATATGACAGAGTATGACATGAATATGGCAAGGGGTACTAGTACCCCTGAGAGCGTGTAACAAAACTTTACGTTGCATGCTATGTCTGTCCTATGCCTCGTCTGTGGTCTCGGATAGCTCCCTGAGTAGAGGTATTTGGGGAATCCTGTTTTCGAGTTACTAGCGTAAGGGAATTAAGTTAAATACTTCTATTGTATACTATTCGTTTAATCTGAAAATTAAAAAATTCAGAGTATTTATCCTATTATCTGTATATGAAATTGATTAACCGAGAATGTAGAGAATAATTTTTTAAGAGAAATACAACTTATTGAAAATTGCTTTAACACTTTTTTTTAAGGTTCTTTTACCACGTGATGCAGTCACATGATATGTGTTTTGATGTAATATGGCGCCTTTAATTGTTAGAGTGTAACAAAATTTCCGGAAGAATGTGAAATTTGCCGAAGTGTTGAACTTTAAACTCAACACAGAATGCCAGTTGATATAAACCGATTAACAGAAGGTTGGCTAGAATTGGAAAGTGACCCAGGTATGGGATTATGACCATAAAAGTATACTTTAATGACTATTGTTGCGAGGGTAATGGAATGAATTACAGGGTACAATAATTTTAGGTAATATCATTAAGAAAGGTACATTGAAGGAAATAAATCCTCATGGTTTAAAGTACAATGAATACAAATATTTACCTTTTTTTCAAATCAGTTACCATGTTTGTATACAATCACCATATGTTGTACTTATGAAACATGGAGTTTTTATGGCCTTTTATGGCATTAAGGGCTGAATATACAAAACGCAGCTCATTTTATTTTAGTATTTTCTATTTTGTTTAGGATTATTTGTTCTAACCTTATTTTTTTATGTATTCTATGTATATTAAATGTATATTATTATACTTTTCTTTCTTAGGTTTGTTTACATTGCTCTTGGAAGACTTTGGAGTAAAAGGTGTGCAAGTAGAAGAAATATATGACTTGCAAAAATCTTTGGAGGGTCCTGTGTATGGATTTATATTTCTATTTCGGTGGATAGAAGAGAGGAGGTCCAGACGAAAAGTTGTAGAACAAGATGAAAGCTTTGTGAAAGATGAGGAAATCGTTAACAACATATTTTTTGCACAACAGGTTGTCATTTTACAAATATAATTTACCCGTTTTCATAAGATTAAAGGTTTTTTTAAGTAATTCTTTTCTTGCAGGTTGTGCCCAACAGTTGTGCAACCCATGCACTACTTTCAGTGTTACTTAATTGCCCAAATATCCATTTGGGTACAACTTTATCCAGATTGAAAATGCATACCTCTGGTATGTGTCCAGAAAATAAAGGTTGGGCAATTGGTAACACACCTGAATTAGCGTGTGCACATAATTCACATGCGATGCCCCAAGCTAAAAGACGTCAGGATAAAAATACTGGAGTGTCTACTGGTAGATTTACTGGGGAAGCTTTCCATTTTGTTAGCTATGTACCAATCAATGGTAGACTATTCGAATTGGATGGTTTGAAACCATATCCCATGGACCATGGTCCATGGAAGGAACATGAGGAGTGGACTGAACAATTTAGACGCGTAATCACTGATCGCTTAGGAATGGCAACAGGGGAACAATTGCAAGATATAAGATTCAATTTAATGGCTGTTGTTCCTGACAGACGGCTAGCTATATCTCATAAATTAACTATGTTAAAGACTAATAGACAGATAGTACTAGAGGCATTGCAACAGCTTGTTAAATTAAGTCATCAAGATGGAACTGAAAAGAATGTGAACGATTCAGAGAAATCAGATAAACATGAAAAAAAGAATAAAACTGATGATGAAAATGTGTTGCCTAATAAATCAGAAATTGATGAATCCTCTTCTGTGCCAGCTATCACTGTTGAAAAAAGTGATACTGTAGGTGATATTGAAGAATCAGGTTCAAATGTAACCTCTGGAAAGACTGAATCAAAGTAAATAAAATCTAGTTTAATATTCTTGCTTATTTAGTACTTTATTTATTCAAACTTATAAATAAATTGTTCATCAATAGATACACAAAATTGTTAGATAAAAGGTATTGTGATATTACAGTGGTATGGAGAAGGTAGTAATGTGTGCATTGGATTATGCCACTCCACTTCGAATTCAAACTTCACCAGCCCATAGCTCCTCGAGTACTGATACTTCATCTGAGATTGGGTCTGCGTTTAATTCTCCAACTCAAGGTAAGTGAAACAATATTTATGTTGTTTTACAGAGCCGTTTGGTTGTACAAACCTTTTTACTCTGACAAAATATTAAGTTATTTGGACATGCCAGTCGCGTAAATTTTAAATTTTGTGAATTATCCGAAGGAGAATAACAAATGTAATAATGTGCGTCTGATGTGGGGTCTTTTGTTTTCCCTCGTTCGGTACACACTTTCTGCAGCATGTTCACTTTCATTTTACTATTACTATCTGGAACTTCTGCATTGTCTTGATTATTTTCCACACATTTGTTATAGCTTTCTCTATCGCATATTCTAGTATACTTATTAAATGCTGAGTAAGATGGACATGAATATTCAATTACATATACCCTTTCTGGCTCACACACATAATATTTAACGCAGTCAGTCGCGTTCGGCATTCGAACGTTTTTGACACATGGAATTACACTAATAAACTTTGGGTCCACGAAATAACCTAGTGATTTATAACTTTCAACTGTTAAATATTGCTTGTTTCCATTATTATTAGAAATTAAAATTAAACTATTTTCATTTTCTGAATCTCCAAGCAGTGCCTCCAGTGTATCGTTTACAGCTTCCATACTTGACACTGATGTATTCTCATTCTTCGTAGTTTCACTATGTTCAATTGTATTTTGCAGATTTGTAACAGCTCTGATAGTGGTTTGTATGTTCGTTTGTTGAATGAGATTTTGTGTGAAATGACTCATTAGAATATTGTGCTGATTGGTTTTAGAAACTTCTGATTGAGTTGTATCGTCACTTGTAATTCTTGAAGGCACTGTTAGTGATGCTAAAACTTCTAAAGGAATAGTGATCCCTTTATGAATCAACAAATGATACATTAAACGATTTAACATTGAGTACTCCCTTTTATGAGAACTCTGTAGATTATTAATTGTATTCAGTTTATCTGTTACTTTTTCTTGCTGATTATCCACTGCTTCCTCAATTTTAATTAACGGATATGGCGTCACTATTTCTTGATTAAGTGGGTCGAGAATGCTATCGGTAGTATAAGATGAATCAACGAGTTCAGAAAAGTTTGAAGGATCTTCTGTTGACCCCATATAACTAGTCTCATTTGGATCGATCAGTTCAGGTGTATCATACCTGTTTGTTATAATAGATGAGTCTGTTGATAGAGTGTCACATGTCCAAGAATCACCAGGTAGAATACACATTCGTAGATATGGTTGAAATACCTGAAACGAAACAATGAAACAATGTAAGTTATGAATAATCTTTGAAATAATAAATAATCTTACCAAGCCCTCTGTGCATTTTCTGGGTACCCAAACATAACCACCATCAGGCAAATTCACACAGTTATAAAATATAGTACAACTGGTAGAATGGGGTTTCCTTGATTCTGGACATTTTGACGATTCAACTGCAATCAAGATAGAGTAGAAAACGAATAGCGCCACGCTCATTTTGAAGTGTTACATCCACGTTTCTATAGCATACTGAAATTCAAGTCTCTTCTTGATGGTACCTATTTGCTTTTCACACATTCCCCCACATATCTTTTGACACCTCTCAGATACAGTTAGTTGACCCATGTAAGCATTTTTGTTCTGTTCTCATGGCATAATATGTACCTAAAGTAACTTTAGATTTAAAAAAAAGAGGACCTGATTATGTTTCCAGCATGGGGATGGAATTCTGGTCAGAGTAGTCCTACATCCACAAAAGACTTCAAGAAGTTTGTGGTGATCAGGGTCGCTGGAGATGAGAAACATGAAGCAGGTTTAAGTATGTACATTTTCACTATGATCCGCAATATTCACATTGCAGCATTATACGAAGTATGTTTCCACGAACAGGTCGTTCCTTAGGAAATATTAACATAAATGGAAAAAGATTAGTTTCTGACAGTGGTCACCTGCATAAAAAGGTCTGTTTATCTGGAGAAGTTAGGATACCTCATGCCAGAGTAAAAACCAGTAATGGCGACACCGTTACCGAGGAAAAAAAAGTTGAAAAAATTGATCCTAAATTATGTTCAAAGTATCCAGAATTATTTGAACCACACACGTTTGCACCCAAAGACCTTTTAGCGTTATTAAAGAACTTGGAGCATGAAATAAGTATTTGCGAAACCAGTTTGAAGGATGAGAACGATAAAAGGAACAAATACAAAGTAATATCGAACTTATAATGTGGTAATTTCTTTCAGGCATCAAGTAATAAAATTATTATTCAACGCTGTGTTTCAGATTGACGATTGTCGTAGAACACATAATTACGACGAGTTCATTTGCACCTTTCTTTCGATGCTCGCTCAACAAGGTAAATTAGCAGAACTGGTTCAACAGCACTTGACCTTAAAAAAGCATACTTCTGTGTCGGTGAACAGGGTTCACAGGTAACTAATCCACCGGCAGTTTTAATTAGAGATAGAAGCGAAAATCATGCCTGACACACGAAACGTTTGCAGGTCTTCAAAGAAGACAGACACACGTCCAAACTCCTCGCGTAGACGTCGGGGTAGAACCAAATGCAAGAAACGGAAATAAATTAAATTAAGATGAATATTAAAGTTGTCCCATTTATGGAATTGTCAATACTGCAAATAATTAACAAGAAAAAAATTCGCCACAAGCGCATAGTTTTACAAAGATAACGATAATATAAAAGGATCGATTGTTAAACTGATTTCATTGCACTTAAACATTTACTTGTCGCATTAACGATACCGAACGATCACTTTTCATTTTTCTTTCGAAATCAAGAAACTTGTACAAAGTGAAAATAACAGGAAAAGAAGTCCTTTCCCAGACAATCCTAGACATCGGCTGTGCTGTGCGCACTTCCGTTTCCGAAGTCTGAGACTTTTGCACGATCGACAGTTACACTTTACAATTGTACAAATTATCTTTACAAGATATTTTTTATATTTCTTCTCGTATTAATGCGTGATACCCGTTTGCCATCGCACGCGTAAACATGGACATTACGAGTCCTACTGGTACCCTTTTAGGTACGTTTCAATAAGTTTTATCTTTACATCTGACTTTGTTTTCGTACGAAATATATGGTTTCCTAGATACGAATCATACCCTTTTAATAGCCTCCATTCTCCAACAGTTGTCACCAGGTTTCACGCGTTCGTTGGATCTTTCGTAGCCTGAAACGGACAGGGAAAGCGGTGCGACGATTAAACAACACAAACGACCGGCTATTGTCAAAAACATTGAAAATATTTATTTCGGTATTCATATACAAGTACACTACACGCTGTGGATATGTCACTTATATCTAAATACTTATATCTCCGTACAGCCGGAGAGAGGAGGATCAAGAAACTCGTAATTGGAATCATGTTTATCTCGCGGACACAACGGTCGACCGTCTAAGTCGCTGTACGATATTAAACTGTATTAGGAACTGTATTCATAACGTCCTCGAAAGAAGCTATTATCCAAGGGATAAGGAGGGCGGTTAGCGGAAAGGGATGAAGAGGGGGGGGTACGATCAAACGATGGGAATTGAAGTTCCTTCTCCGGCCGGTGTTCTCACGCGCCTTTTTCCGTCGACGATTGGTGGCCGCGTTTATCGGCACGAGGCGGCGGCATTCCCGACAAAATTTTACGAAAGTCTCGTTTCATGTAAATACAAGTAATCGTTTCACGGACGCCGTGGTCGAAGCTCGCGCGTTTCCTCGCGGGCAAAATCGTGGGGGGCTGGGAAACGTCGAAGATCATCTTGGAATCTTTTTTTTTTCCTTTTAACGCTATTTACAGAGAAAACGTGACGGGTAACTGCCATCCCTTCGAGAACTGCGATTCTCGCGGGGGTTGGAGGGCGACGAGGGGCAGTTTCGCCGCGAATTTCGTTAGTATAGGCACTCGTGTGTGGTCGCGCCACGGCGAATCAGTTGCGCGGACGATGCGACGATCGAGCTTTTTTCTTTTTTTCAGAGTGAAAAATTATCCGCAAGATGAGGGGGATGAGGGTTGACTTATAATATATCTCGAAAGTTCTCGCGGCAAGATGAATCGAACTCGTCTAGAAGAGGCTAAAACTTTGAGATGATTAGAATGGGTCTGTCAGCGTGATCCAAAGAGATGGAAAGAACATAGATTGCGGATAACTTTTAACTGATCGTGTATTTCTGTACATTTACAAAAGATAGAAGATTCGAAACGAAGCGCCGCGTCGATTGGTCACTTTTTCCGTTCTTTTTCTTTTTGAGCATCGAGCCACGACTGCACTCAAATGTCGTCACTACTTGTTCCGTGAATGTTTATAATGGCGGCTGATCGATCCATTGCTCTTCGGCTATCCATTCGCAGAACATTGTTTCCATGCGATAATAATAATAATAATATAATAATAATATAATATAAACATGCCGTATAAAATATAGAAAATTCACGCGAGGGATGTAACGTAAAAAAAAGAATATGGGGATGGGGGAAAGGGGAGAAAAGAGGACGAAAGGGGTGAGGAGGGTTAGGACAGATAAACACGGACGAGATCTTTCCGCGAAGAACGCCGATTTACGATAAAAACAGTCTTGTGATGTGTCTTCTTCAAGATACCTTAACCGAATGAATGTGTGTTTACGCGCCGGGGATCGACGGTTCCGATCAGCTCAGAATTCCTTCTGTCTCCCTCTTCAAACATTATAAAACGTCACGAAAAAGTAGTGAACGCTGGATGGTTTTTTTGTTTCGTTTTCTTTCTCTTACTGCGGTCTCGATCGTTCATCGTTCGCGAGGTTTGTTCCCCGTGACATAGAAACGGAGCCGAGGAAAAATAGTGTTCCCGGTCGAAAATCAGCTCGTGTTCGTCGGTTCACGCGCGGACATACTATTTCACGTGGCTCCTTTTAGGCGATTAACAATAATAAATAAAGGTATAATGCTTTACAAATAGAGCGGCAATCGGTTAACGCTTCGAGCCTGGTGGTTGCGCCACCGCGTTCGAGTAAACCGAATAAAGGTCACGATGACAGTGTCACCCGTTGACAATCTTTCGACAGTATTTTAAGAATTAATGATTTCAATTAAGCTCTCGATACAGCTTCCGAGTCGTGTCATTTTTCGAAATTATTGTGTGAAAGGAAATTATTAAGCGTGTTGTACAATTATGTTTTCAACGAGTAAACTGTCAACAGTGATCTATCGATTTAATTCCATGAAAATCAATAGTGTATCGAATTTAAAACTGCTCGTTATCGATTCGAGCAGTCTGTTTTTGAAAGTTACAACGGTTAATGTTCTCAAATCGTTCGAACCGATGCTGCTACAGGCTCGCAGAGTCAACTTCCGTCGGCTTATCACACTGACTTACGGGGGGAGGGGTGTGGGGGCGTTGTCGAGCGCGCGGATCGAAACGATATCCGGACTTTCCCTTCTTTCATCCTTATAAATACATAACAACGCGTTAAAAATCACAACAATATTGCTCGAATGAAGCAACACGTCGCTTTGGTTCTGTCGTTTGGCCCCGGACACGATCGATCGACGCGTTCGTCCAGGAAAAACGTCGAGAAGGAGGTCCCTTCTTCGTGGATCGCGCGACGATCAAAAGATTACTCTCTCCTTTCCAATTTATAAGTTCGTCCCTCGATCGAATTTTTCTCGTATGACACTGAAACGTTCCCGAGACCGTTCTCTCGTCTTTGCTCGCTCTCTTTCTTTCTCTCTCTCTCTCTCTCTCTCTTTCTCTCATTCTCTCTCACTTCCTTTCACACTCAGTCGCACACACACACACACGATATCGAAAAATACATTAATTTGAAAATATATATATATGTATGTATACATATACGTATATTTATACATATGTATCATTCTGGTATATGTGCATTATGTATATTAATTACATACACCCATAGGCTCGCTTAATACTTGGATGCTGCGCGTTTCTGATATCCAACCTAGAACCTCTATACCCCTTCCGACAGAGAACAAAAAAAGAAAAGATTGGCTCCCGGTGCCAAGAATCTCGAAGGACCAGCAAACAATGCACACGAACAGTCACGCACACTCACGCATCCACGCATTGTCTCGCTTGCTACATACATATGTACACTACGTAGTCACGTTAATAGTAAAAGTATAAAAAAAAAGAAAAACAAATGAGAAAAGGAAGAAGACAAAAAGGAAAGGGTTCCAACGACGGGAGGAAGAACCGATGAGGGTTCGATTTCTCGGAGGTACGCTATATACACAGGATCGACCCCGTAGAGTTCGGCGTCGATCGGCTTCGACGCGACTATCACAAACGCTCGGGCTCCGCTGATTCTCTTCTCGCGGAACGGTGTTGGGTCGTGCCGCGCGAGGAATATTAACCGAGCGATTTAGAGGATCGGACAAGAAAAGGGGATTTATTGCTTTGCGCGCGAGCGTGCAGGAATTAAAATGTTAAGAATCGACTGGCGGTAGTGAAATTAGCCGGTTGCGCGATGACCAATGACCAATTGAAGGTGTCCAAACAGAGGCTCGACGCGGCTCGCGCGTCCGAAGATCTTCGAAGTCGTTCATTATTCGTTTCCCCCATTCGGTTTCCTTCCCTTCGTTAATCGTCATTGAACTCGACAACGGTTGAATCGTCCGAAGATCTTCGGATCGACGTCTCTCCGTCGGTCCGCGAGCCGAGCTGAGCGTCAGAAATTCCAGAAGCAACGAGGTTGCTACGAATCTTTGCGCACGGTCTGGCGTACACGATTAAATTCAGCTCGAATCAACGGTAATGATGAAACAGCAACGAAATAACCTAAGAAGGTCTTACAGCGTTAAGTTAACTTACACCCTAGTCGCAACCTTATCACCTAGATCATCGTCACGGTAGAGCATGGGACAGTGGGAGACCCGTGTTTTGGCTTTTCTTTTTGCGGGTGTCCGGGAACCGCGTTCCCGACTTCAACGACTGGCGTCGGGTAGCCGTTCCCCCGATTCGAATCGATCCGATCTCATCGTTTCCGGGTAAAAAAAAAGAGCTTGACACGGATTCGCGCAGCGATGACGACAAATCCGAAGAACGCGCGTCGACGGTCGTGGGATCGAGCTACCCGATCGAACGTAAGCTTAGCAGACACCCGGGCCAGGTGTCCGGCGTTGTCTATCTACCTTACTCTAACTTATCTGACTGATCCTAGCTTATCCGATCGATAAGGAAAGAAAAGAAGAAAAAAAAACAGAAAAGAACCGCACGGACGATTCTGTTGCACGCGACATTGGCCGATTACCAAGGTGCCACGCGGGTCCAATACTGCAAAGTCGGTAGTAGTCGCTCGACGAAACTGTACACCCCCGTCTCGAGAAGCTCTCCGGAAGAAAGACCGCGTGACTAACTGTGCGCCCTACTACCAACTACCATCACACTTGGAACGTTCGCTCGATCATCGTCGCCGGAAGTCTCCAATCCGCTCTCTCCATCACCGATCTAGTTCGAGGGAATCGTCGTCGTCGTCGTCGTCGTCGTCGTCGTCGTCGTCGTCGTGGCCGGTGCCGGCGTCGCTGCCAGCGCAGCTCAGGGATCTTTGGATCTGTCTGATGATCGCAAAGAGGGCCGCGAACGGCTCGGTCAGTAGAAACAGTTCCTCGCTGGTCCACCAGATGACGAGGAAGAGGATGGTCGATCTGGTCTCACGGCCCGCTAACGGTGGCGTTCGCCGGCAACGAGTGGTGAGCCGTGACCAGGCTCTCAGCTGTTGGTTTCCCGAGACGGAGGATCGACTGCAGGGAGGCTACCTCTGAGGCCAGACGGTCGAGCCTCGATTTCACCTCCCTCTCGCTTTCTGGAACGGTCGCGACCGTTGGACCGGTCCACTCGGCGCCCAAAGAGATGCCGGAATCGCGTTCGTCGCTGGACCCCTCGTTGTCCCATGGAGGCGATGCTCTTGGTCCGGGTTCCTGCTTGATGCCTTGCAGCGCCAGCAACGCGCTGGCCGCGTCTTTGTCGCCGATGCGCGACTTGTGCCTGAGTTTGTGTGGCAAACTGTTGTTGGCCGCCGGATTCTGCGAGCTGACCACCAGCTGTGGTCCCTCGTCCCCGCTGCCGGATGAAAGTTCGAACGGCGACTGTGCTCGCCTGCCGCGCGACAGGTTCAACGCGCTCGTCGTGTCAAGGTGCATCGCTGGGTGAGGATAGGCGTACTGGAAACTCTCGGACTCGGGATAAGCGGTTGTCTCCGGTACGTAGAGCTGTGCCGGTGACCTGGGCGATCTGGCACCGCTGACTGGCTGATGGATCACCGAGGTGTGGACCGGGCTGGGCGTCCTCGCGTACAGAAGCGCCGCGGAGGCGGGCAATTTCGCTCTTTTAACGCTGATCGGCGGCTCGGCTGGCAACGCGGCGAGCACGTGTTCCGTGCTGATCACGGACTCACCGCAGATGCCGAATTTGTCCCTTATCGCCTCGAGCTGCGCCTTCAGGATGTGATTCTCCTTGCTGAGCTCCATCACGCGCTGCTCGAGCACCATGTCGTTGAAGCGCCTCTTCTCGCGAGACCGCTTCGCTGCCTCGTTGTTACGCCGCCTGCGGTCCCAGTAGCTGTCGTCCTTCTTGTTGTCCGGGATGAACTCCCGTTGCTTGCGCTGAGAAAATAGCTCTTTTCTGATGTCGAAGTTCGGGGGGAAATTTTCGGGATGTGTCACCTGTTGGGCGTCGTGGTGATGGTGCTGCTGCTGTTGCTGCTGCTGCTGCTGCTGCTGCTGCTGCTGCTGTTGCTGCGACTGCGGCTGCTGCTGCGGCTGATGGTGGTGGTGGTGGTGCTGCGGTTGCTGCTGCTGTTGCTGCTGCGGCGGCGGCGGCTGTTGCTGCTGATGCTGGTGTTGCTGTTGCTGTTGCATGGACGGCGGTCCGGCGTGGTGAGCGGGATGGGTCAGCGGCGGCAACGGTCCGTGGGCGTCGTGACCGCCGTGAGCACCGTGACCGGCATGCGCCATCGTATGGGTGGCCGGCATGTTACCGTTCAGACATGCGGTCTCACCGTTGATAGGTGATCCACTCTGACGGGTGACAAATTCTGCCACCATTATTTGTCTTCTTAGTACATCTGCAAGCAAACGAAACGGAAAGACGAAATTAGTACGGTGGCGAGTAGACTTCCGTACGACTCGGTGTCGTTCAACGTGTCACGCTGATCCAACGGGATTAATGGGCGATCGTATATTATCCCGTCGGGTTCACCGTGTCGGATAGTTAGAGGGAAACAATTCGCCAGTGAATTGAGACGAGTCTATTAACGTCGGTGACGAACCGCGACACGTGCCAAACGCTTATGATGACGATGACAAAAACGACGACCAAGAGCTTGCTCGAAGGATGGGGTAAGTAACGCTTCGAACGAACAAATTAGAAACCGCGAATGAAATTCACGGTAATGTTTGGACGAAATGATTGCGCATATTTTACCTGTCCTTTTACCCGCGATGGTTTCATGATTGATCGCGTTTTCGAGAACTGCTGTATGATCAGTGACCTATTTATATTGTATACTGAAGTATTCTGTCAACTCTGCTTTCGTAAGTACTATAAATTGTCGCAGGTTCTAGACACAGGTGGCTAATGTACGTGGCAGCCCTGATCGACGCGACACCGACACGAACGCAGAACGCTAAGCAAATACGGTGAGCAGGCCTGCATTGTGAACGTATGCTTTTCTTATTTGGACAGCGAGGTCCTTCGAACTTCGAAACGGAACATTTATTAATCCAAAGTCACACGAAGTACGTTCCAGGAAAGTTATTCACGATAAATACAGTCCTTGTACGGTTCGGTCACGCGACCACCGAGTGACAGACCCATTACGAAAGAAGGTCGACCGATGCGGAATCAGGAAGAACAAGGAAAAGAGAGTCCCGTAGAGTTCGCAGCTGACCTCCCCGGCTGCAATTCTCTTTTTTTTCGCCGTCAAACGATTACGCAGCCCGCTCGGATTACAATCCGCATCGATCACCTGTCGCGTGCTTTCCTGAATTCAAATCGGAGGACTCGAGTGGTCGCGGCGGGTGAGTCAATGCGATCATTCCGCAGTCGTGACGCGACGCGAAACAATTATAACATGGGCCCATCTCTGAAATGTAATTGGAGCCGTAGTTGTTAATGCGACGATGACACATCATTATGAAAACTATGCGTCATACCTGGCGCGGGACGTCAAACAACGATAATTGGACATTCTTGGAACTATTGTTCATTCATCGGGCTGACTGCCCTTCTTACGTAGGATAGAACTGACCGAGGAAGCCATTACGACGTCAATTCTGTTACGTCAGAAACCAAAATCTCTTACGTGATACTGAAACAATGCGTCCACAGGGTCGTGAAAATGTTGTGTAAGGATTAAGATGATGGTAGATGATAGACACTCGTGTACTCCGCGCAACTGTTCCTTAAGTCCTGCAGAATTCTTGGTCAATCCCGTTCGTCTAGTGGCTATCCGAGTGTCTGAAATGTCTAGTGGACGAGGCGAGCCTGATCTATGCGACAGGCAACGCGGAATAAAAGTGACAATCCCAGACATGGCGACAGGAGATCATAGCCGAGAGGATGAGCGTCGCGAGCTTTCGTAACCGTTATACCTGAGAGTGGCACCGATGGTCAAAGGTGAAGCATTCCGAGGGATCGAAAAGACGTGCCTGCACTGCCAACAATACTGGCTCGAAACGACAGCAAGAGAAGTCACAAAATAGCCTTGGGTAAGGTCGCGCTCCTCAAGGCCGAGGGTGTCAGCGAACCCAGCGGGCGTTGCCAGTATGAAGCGTTAGCAGCCATTATGAGGCGCATTCACACTTTAGACACCGAAAATTCGTGATCATTGGTCCAAGCAAAAGACTATTCAACCGCTTTTATCCTATCATGCTGACTTTCGCCGATTTCCATATTTATGAACCGATATATCTACAGCTCGGCAATTAATTTCTAGCATTTACCATTAATTGTAGCAATGCGCGCGTTGCATCCAACTTTTACGTAGATAACATTTATCTCATTTTTTCTTGCTTCGCCTTTTAATGTGCAGTCACGTAATAAATTACATGCAGATTTGTTAGAAAAAAATGAAGATAAATATGCGTTGCGATAATATTACGCTTTCTGGAGGAATAAGGAAAACACGCGCTGAAAGTGACACATTGTCGCGCGAAGATAAATCAGCGAGATATCGGTGGCGTAAAAATGATGGAGTTGAACGCGCGAGCACGGTTCCGGGCACGCGGTGTAATTATGTAAGCGCTCGTGCGAGCATTTCCGCAAATCGGTTGCGCGCTCGTTACGTGTTAATTGGCAGTGATAATTGTCGGGATAGATAATGCTCCGTTTTAGCAATATTGTTACGATTTTCAAACGAGATAAAACAGAGCGGAGAAGAGGAAGAATGGAAGAAGAATCGGTACACGTATCTGTTTCTAGAATGGAGTCGATTCATTTCAAGATCACGACCCAATCTCCGCGATCGGATCAGTTGATTCGCCGGTTAATTGGGAAATCATTTGTAGGCGCGTTCGTTGAAAGGAAGAAAAAAAGCGAGAACGTGTGAACGTTAATCCACGGCGAAGGGGAGAAGCAGAAGCGAAGGAGGGAGGCGTGGTTACATAAGGGAGCACGTGCGACTCCGGAAAACGTGACACGTGCTGCATCGTTGCTATCTGCCGTTCACGTACGGCGTCATGAAAATATTTGTTTATTTCAGCCTTCGGCATCTGTAACACGGAAATGTCGGAACGGCTGCGCACGTCGCTGAGAAACTCGACGAAACACGTTTTTCTTCCCTTCTAACGATAATGTGTCGGTTATAGGCAGATGTAACGTGAAAATATAAATGTTAAATGATTTTCCTATCGACCGAAATTAGGTACTCAATGGATAACGGGTATATCAAATCGCTGGAAAATAAAATAGAAAGATAATGGTCTCGTGAGCCCTCTGGTGGCAAGAACAGAAACTATGTTGCACTAAAGAATATCTATCCTTATAATACTCTTCTTAAATATCGATTTTGGATGTTTTTAATTTCTTTTATAATTCCGCAAATGTTTTGTGCGAAGAAAAACAATACTTTATACAATAAATTATTGAAATAACGCCATTACGTCTATAAAGAAAATTTGAATATTTCAGTAATACCGCCAATTAGATCGAGATTCGATAGTGAAGTTCGAGAATCGCAAGCGCGGTTCGAGAATCGAAGGCGACGCTAGAAGTTTCGAAGCATCTGCAGGAGTGATGTTGCTGCCGCTTAAAGTGTGAAGAAAGTGTGAAAAAGTGGTTTATTACGAGAAAATTCGTTGGAAATGTCGTCATTAGGAATCAGCGGAACGCGATCGTATAAAATTCGATCGACTTAGTATATATTTAGTGCGTGATGTTGCTGGATTCGAAAACCGTCCCCGGCGTCCCTCGCCGAGCGCCTATAAATAGGTAGATATTGCATGTTTTTCCCAATTATTCATGCTTCCTGTTCGTATTCGTTGAATTTACTTAAAGAAGGCGTATGTATACTTTCAAAATTTGTCAACGTGCCACGACTGTCCGTTACACGCGAGCCTCACGCTCGCGAAAAAATTGGGTAATTCGAATAACGGTCGCGCGATATACGATCCCGAGAAATTCTATTTGATACTCGGAAATCCTATCTTACTGCGCTTTAAAAACTTCGCACGGCCGATCCGTCGCGTTCTGACCGGAATATTCGCAAAACTAAAAAGAACGTCGAAAAATGACCGTCGCCGCCTACACTCGCAACAACAATCTATCTATACATTACACTTCTCTGTTCATTGATTTATTTCAAATTGAATTTCGAGTTCCGTTGCGTGTACGTAACGAGCGATACAAATTGAGCAACACACAAGGGTATCGAACCTGAACTACGCGAGATGGTTAGAGCTCGCGCGGCCGTTAGAGAAAGAGAGAAAGAAGTAGAAAGATCGAGCTCGTGAATTAACCGTTGAAGCACGCGGGCCAAACGGTTACGCAAGAGGTTCGAATGCACTGTGCCGCGCATGCGTCGCAACCGTCCACGTGCTGTACGCGCCTGTTAGAAGCGAATGTCAGGCCGTTTATATCGCGGAAGCCATTCCGGTAAATGTATCGACGTACGTGAATCTCTTCTAATCACGTAGTCCCTGCGAGCCAGCCAGCTAGTCGGCAACGTGTCGTCGCGGCCTCGCGGCTGGCTCTGCGCACGGTTTTATGATCGGCCGAGGCTGCCGCGTGTCCTTCCACGCTATCGATTATGTATCTTGCACCTTAATTTATCCCCGGTGAGACCGTGCGTCACCGTCCAGTCGGAAACAGTTCCGTTCATCGTTTCTGCGAAACGCAATCAGTATCGGTGATATTCCGCTGGGAATTCGTGTAAACGTAGCCGGTCGCGTTGGGATCCCGTGATCGCGCACGACCTTTCGTCGTCTGACGCTAGAGGGCTCTGCGCATTGAACCGGAAACGCGAAATTGTGTGTCGAATTTCCGGGTACTTTTTATGCTCGCCAAAATGGAATATATATTTCCAAAAGATATAATTTTAACCCAGTCATACGACTGGGACATTTTGACTGACAATCTTTACTGTATACCGTCTTATTTATTAATTGAACGTCGAAATTGAAGAATCTTCGACAACGCGTTCTCGCGTCTCCGGATAGATGGCGAAACACTGTTACCGATTCTGCGAATCCTATCTTCGTTGCGAGAACACTGCATGCCAAAATGGAAACAGAGGAACGCGGTTCCGATCTTGGCTAATAGGCGCCTGATTCATTGCGATGCCGCGAGGTGTACGATTGGGACCCGAGTCCCGCTCTCGAAATTGAGCAATCACTTGGAATTTCAGTCGCGGATTACGTACCGCGGGGTTCGCGTGACTCATGTCGCGGCTGTGCACCGGGGTTCTATCGATCCGACGATTTTTCCCAGAGCAGAGAACACGCCGCCCACATGAAATATCTGTCGCGGTGAAATCTCCGCGATTGCTCGCGTCGACCGCCGTGGCACGTGATGCGAAAAGCAATTTAAATATCGGCTAACGGCTTCATTCGAATCTCCGAACGCCCAACATCTCGCATACCGAGGCTGCGCGGTCTACGGCTCGGCGCGCGTTAATTATCTTGTAATATCGGCACCCGTATCGCTCGTTACTCCGTTTTTCACTGAATTAGAGGATTAATCTCTCTCGCGTCCGTATCGCGAGCAATCAACCGACCCTTTCCCCGCCGGCGTTCGGAGGAATGAAATCAACCGGCATGTTACCCGTTGAGTCATATTTAGCCGTTGCATGTTTCACCGCGCGTCCGTGTGTGCGTGAGCCGGGGCGGCGGTGTACGCGAGTAGTAACACGCGTACACGCGGGGATCGTACCAGGAACACAGGGATGGAAGAGGTTGTCGGCCCTGTTCCCGTGAAACACGAAATTTATCAGGAGCAGCAACGCGGCGCAGGCACGCCGGAAAGGCTTTATGGTCCATCGTAAACGCCAGCAACGATTCGTTAGCGGGTAATAGACGTCGGCCGGTTTCGCGGCAGAAAATTATCGAGCGAATAATTTTGCAACCTTAACGGGTGCCACCGTTTCCTCGAACACGGTCGATAAGAACGGGCACACCGAGAAACGGTAATTATAAACGCGGGCAAACGTGGCGAAACCCGTGAGTAGTTGTTTTCTATTGCGCAAACCTCCGGCCATACGCGAAGATCGTATCGGCGGGCGCGCGAGCGCGCTCACGCAGCGCAAACCGGCGGGGCAGGAGGGGGGGACAGCAAGGGATATATCGGCGTGCAGCTTTCGTTTCGTTTCGTTTCGTTTCGTGTCGTGTCTCGGGGTCGATATTTCTCCATGGAGATAATAATAGCGGACCCTTGGCGCGCGCGTCACGCACACACGAAATAATTACGTAGCATTGGGCAAGCGTTGGAATTGATCCGGCCGGCGACCGGCATGCGTTACGTTCAACACCTCTCCCCACTATATTCGCTCCTGGTACGATCTCGATTCCACGGAATAATTACCGCTTTAGCAACAATAACGGGCAAAGACTTCAAACGCCCGTTGATCAATGTCCGATGCGCTCGGCATGTCGGTGACCGGGTCGTCGGAGACCCAGTTGCTCATACTTCACACAGTAATACTATCACTCTCATTCGACTCCAATGTTCGAGAATTGTTAAATGAACAGCGATTCAATTCTCTTACCTACAACCCCATGAGTTTTAGCGACGCCTGATGGCTAATTGCATGACGCGATCGGCGAATAAACAGATGCTCTCTCGACCGTGTTTCTAGCCGTCGAAGCAATTCACTTTTGCTTCGTATTCTAAGCTCGATCCTCGGCGAGGACGCGATCATTCACGCGCGATTATCTGGAAATCCGGCGTCCGGCGAGGATGCGCGCGGAAAACTGAAAATCCGAGCCACGTGACCGTTAGAATTGAAACGATCGCGACCGGTACATCGCGCGTCAGAAAAACCGTGTGACGTACATAGCAGAGGACAGCAGCGTACGCGCTAGGCACACGTGTTACGAAGCCGGACAATCACGTTTTCGAGCGTTACCGTCGTCGGGCACTGTCGCAGGACACGCGTTACCCGCTCGCGTGCGCCGGCGAAAATAAACGAGAGCTCGGGGAATCCGCGACGCGGCTCGATTCTTGAATTATAAATCGCAATTAGATCGATCCGCGTGCGTCACGTGTACCGAGGGGGCTCGTGTCGGTCGGTTGCGCAACGTGACACTAGTCCAGTAACTGGTGACGCAATTCAAATGACAACACTCGTCGCTGGGTGGGACGTGCGCGTATCCTTTACTCCAGCCGCGGGAACTTCCGTAATAATTTATTTAAAGTTTACCGATTAGGGAGCGTCGCTGACGGAAATATCGCGAAACGTCTGTTGATCGGTGTTCTGTCGAGCAGGTAACAAGAGGCGAAAGATAACCGATTTGCATAATCGGACAAGAATCCTTTGTCCTCGACAATCCTTTGAACCGCCGAAAAGCGATGCGTATACGTTTGCTTTGCCTTCCGATGAAAATTTATAGACACCGACGATCAAAGTATAATCGGTTTGCCTTAATTGCGCGCCATAATGAAATGCGACTACAAGTCACATTTGCGTCTCGAGACTAGAACTGACCTCACCGACAACGCCACCGGCGTACGAACGGTTAGGCGAACGGACTTTTTCTTGTCTCACTTGAGACAGCGTATACGGTTCATAAATTTACTCGTGTGTCCGGTCGTGGCGGTCGATTATTCGCCGGAAAATCCGCGAACGCGCTCGACATCGCGCCGCTATTAATAACACGCGATGACTCGGCCGTACCACCTCGACGAATGATCCTGCGGCGCAGTTGCATAATATCCTGCTCTTCTCGTTCCTTTTCCTTTGTTTCGCCTTTCTTCTCGGTTTCCCCGGATTTTCCTCAATTTTCGATCGTCGAGTAATAACACGGTCTACTTTCGAGGATCGTAGAAACGCGATCGGTTTCTAACGCGATAATCGCGAGAGCGGGCTCGCTGATAACGCGTTTATAAATAGAACGATCAATTAACAGGGAAACTATGGGGCCAGCACGAGGCCACGTGTTATGTCCTATTGTTTGCCGCGCGAAATTTTCGTCGGCGGCGCGGATCGCTCTTATCGGTCCGTTATCGTGTAGTAACATGCGGGGGGAATAGGACGGAGCGTGCGAACCTGCGAGCGGTGGTAGCCGCGGCCAGCTAGCTGACTAATTCCTCCGTAGCGGAGAAAAAAATTATGCGAGCGAGCCGGTGACACGGGTTTCGTAGTCACGCGTGCACGTGTGTCAGCGAGGAGCACGGTTACGCAATGCTGGCGGGCCGAGCACGTGGCCGCGTTGACGATCGGTCGCGTTTCCGTCAGCGATGCCGTTTCCTTTTTATTCTTCCATTCCGGAACCGACCGCACGTGCTGACACTTCTCCGCGAGTGCTGACACGCATAGAATATCGCTGAATCGATGAACACGCGGGGCGAGTCAAAGGATCATTCGTGTCCCGCCCCCGCCACTTCATCTCTGATCGTTCAATTCCAATCGATCGACACTCCTCCGGCGGATGTTTCGTTGTCAAAATCCCTCCCTATGGAAACAAACGCTTCTAGATACGGAGATCTTATACATTCCAGTTATCTTCGATTTTTCGTGTCGCAATTGCGATAACGAGTCCGTTTGTTTTCCTCCTTCGAAGGCAGAATCGTTTCGATCTCGGCGTTACTCAACGTTATGTGAATTTGCGTAACACCGTAACATAGTTGCGCGTTTAAATGACCGAAAGCTCGGGGAACTCTAGAAGAAACGTAAACAGTTTCTCTTCGAACGGCCGGAATTCTTCGCGTATTATCGTGGAAAAATTCGAACGTCCCGTTCTCCCAACGTAAATATCTCCTCTCCGCGGAGCACGCTCTCGAGGATAGTTCATGCGTTTCCGGAGGCAACGTTCTTTCCGTGTTCCCTTTTTTCCAGGGGAAAAACGCGCGGTATCAAGGGACACCGGGAAAGAGAGAGGGTATGCGTAAAGCAAAATTTAAACGATCGAGGGTAATTACGTGGGATTTACGAGGCGTTTAGATGGCGTAGCCGTCTTTGTCCCCCTAATAATCTCGATAGACGGCGAAACTGTAAATCCCCCGACGTGACGCGTGGCGATTCCCCGGTTGACCTGACGCCAGAAACCGTGGCGTGCGTGCGTGGTGGCGGCTATTTTGTTTTTCCTGCGGACGCCGAGCGTTTCGGGGAATGCGACGAACGAGCGGGCGCACGGCGCGCGGCCCGCCGCGCCGCGCCGCGACTTCGCAGAAATTTATTCGCGCGATATTTCAACGTGTCGCCCGCCGGATTACTTTTCGACGAAGGCGTGCTGCGCGCGCACGGCCGGCAGATCGCAAATCATCGCCGCGTTCGATATTAATCCGACACTTGGCCCCGGTCGGCCGCCGCACCCGCAAAAAGACGAGCGCGAGTCAACAAGTTGTGATCCTATTAGCGAGATACCGCGAGCGACGCGCGAGCCTCTAAACCCTAGACACGCTGGGAAAACGATCCGACAGTTCCCCGGACCTCTCTCCCACCGCGACGCTAACTCTTCCGATCGCGTGCGTTACTTTGCAAACTACTTTGGAAGTTCGAGCGGACATTGTTCTCGCGCAGACGCGATATCTCACTCGCGATTGATGAGATCGCGGCGGCTTTCGGGTTGGAAAGGAATGCGCGAGTTTCCAGACGTTCCAACCCTACGGTCGAACGATACAAGCGACACTCGTTTAGAAGTTGCAATCGATTTCGTTACTCGCTGCTTCATGGATTGGCACGAGCTCCGACTGCACGATGATTTTGATAGAAATCGGGAGAGTTTCTGTATCGTTGAGTTGAAATTGTTTCGAGTAATTGGAAACGAAACCTTGAGATGTAATTTGCACGGATAATTTCGATACAAAGGAGGCGAAGGATTTCATAAATATTTATCAGTATGCATATTCCATTATTCGCGGTCCGCTGCCGACTGGTCCGACACCCGTTACATAAAAAAACGTCACGGGGGAAGCGAATCGCGCTCGAGTGGGAAAGGGTTAACCGCGTTATCGACCCTAGGAGTCGAATCTCGAGGCACGCATCGGTATCGCGTGACCGCGTCTTCTTTTTCTTCGGCTCGCTCCGAATTGTATCAACTCGGCCGCGTGACGCACGATTATGTAACGACAAAAGCACGCCTCGTCCCGGCACCGGGAACGTTGTAGACACGTACAGTTGCGCGCAGAGGCTTTCCGTGTAACATTACGCCCCACCAATCCTCGCCATCCTAGTCGTGTTTCTATTCTATTCCGTGCTACTCTTTCCCACTTGCCCCTTCCCTGGCCGCCGTAACCGCTGTGTTTCCCTTCTTATCAGCGGAGTAAGGACGCGACCGTTATCCGTCCCATTAGCCTGGAACCGGACGAGCGGGTTACCAAATTCCTTATGGTCTCCGGGAAAAATATTTCTTCGAGAAACCTTTCGTTTCTCGCATTCTTCCCGACGAATAACAGCGAGACTCGTAAATAACCGTGGAAGTATGGATTCGGATTTCGGAGCTAAGTTTGGTCCTCTTTAGTATGTAAGCTTTGAAGGTACTTACTGCAATTGTCTTTGGATTAATGGGCCTAATCTATTGGACAGCTCAGATATGACGAAAATGGCATTGATAAAGACTTACACGAGAACGGAGAACAAACATGGGATTTCGAAATAGTTTTATTACAGGAAACAAGAGGTTGCGTTGTGAATAGGAAAAGATCCAGGATTTAGGAAATACTTTTTACAGCTCCGTCTCAGGTAAGCGACTTTGAGACAGCTAGGCGAGTATGCACATGGTTTTAAGAAAGCATTAAGTAGGAAGGGAGAAAGGAAAGCAGGTCGGTAAACAAACAGAGAGTAGCTAATTAGGGTCCCTATCTAACGGGCCCAGAAACGAGGGATTTTCCACTTTCCCGCTGTAAAAAGGAATCGTTGGTTTCTAGGCTTCGAAAGGGACCGTTATGAGTCACTGTTACATACCTGCCCCTTATTCCAATAAAACAATTGATCCATTCAGCGCAGCCGAGCACCGTAGATTTGAACTGCCGATAGGCAACAATTCTCTATCAGATAAACAAACATGCTAGTTTCCTAATACCCGAATAAAAGGAATCAGAGAATCAGAGTTATCAGAGAATCGCGAACAAAGGCAGCGTCAGTGGAGAAACGAAAACCGTTCGTCAATTACGCGACCCAGCGGCGAACACGAGTTAAAGACACGAGCTCGTCGCAGTTACGTAACGCGTTTCGGATTCCTTTCATTCAGTCGCGCTTATCTGTCGCGAATCTCGCGTCGGACAGCCGTACCAGGAATTCGGTATCTATCCACGCTATCCGGGATTCGACGAACTCTGGAAGCTTCTCCCCGGTTATCTCGAGCGCGATACACTCCTCTTTCGTGTTTGTTCGGCTCGTGGCGCGGGGAGACAATGCTTTAAGCCGGTGGAGCATCTAAAATTGGAATTTTTTTCGCGCGTGCCATTTCGGAACCGCGAGGTATTCGGCTCCCTCCGGGGGAGTGGGAGGTGCGCGAAGGGGCGGGCGGGGGGAGGAGCGTTCCAAAAACGCGGGGGGATAGGAGGCGCCCGCGGGCCTGAAATAGTTGCCGGAGTACGTCGAACTTTAAGTACAGTACATAAAGGCACGTGCACAATGCCAGCCACTCGATACCGCGCCGGCCATGCGTGTTACGATTGCGGTCAGCCTCTCACGTAACGCCGAGCAGCGCTGATACCGTTATCGGGCCGGCGCAGGCATTTCGAACCGGTCTCCGATTTCGTTTCCCGCTCATTATGCAATTGGTCCCGCGATAACGCGACCGCCAACAGAAAAACAAAAACGGGAACTCGTAGCCCGCCGAGACCATTGTCCACGCCCTCTCGCCCTCACCCCGCCCTCCCGCTGCTGTCCCTGCCCTTTGGAACTTGACACAGTTACGAATTTCATTTCGTGGCGGTCCCGAGGCTTCGAGACAAAGGCGAGTGTCCCCGACGTTGATTCTTTGCGACACGGTAATTGAGGACTTTTTCCTTTGTTGGTACGTTTCGAGGAGTTGTACCTCGCCGAAGGGAGTGGCCTTGGCGAAGGACAGTTCGGCGGTGGCGAGTAATTAGAGTTCAAATGTGGATAATTGTATAGCTTCCGGCGTGAGATAGTTGTCGGTTCAAGCGTAACCGGAGATACAGCGATTTCAATCGATTTATAAAAGCCTGTATTTAAATCCGTTCGTTACGAACGTTCGTCGATCGGCAGCGACACGGGCAACTTCGTTGAATAATAATATTACGGTCCTTGGGAGTGACGTAAGAAATGTCACGAACGCACGGGGAACGTATCGGCTTCGTAGCACGATCGAACGGTCCCCGCGCGAACGTCTCACCCGGTATGCCACCGTGACGTAATAGGAACTCGAGAAATTGTACAATGCCGCGATAAGTGGACCAATGAGCGCGCGCCAGGCGGAACGAGGCGGCAAAAATAATTGAGAACGACGCGTCGAGGGTACCGTTGCCTATAAGGAAAAAAAGAGGAAAGAAGAAAGCGTCACGAAAATCGCCGAGAAACAGTTATCGTAGCCGTTGAAACATGAGAGAGAGAAAGAGAGAAAGAGAGAGAGAGAAAGAGAGAGAGAGGGACAGACGACGGGTGTCGCTGCCGGATCCGAGGCGAATCACGGTCCCGGGAATCGGTCGAGTCGGCGGCGGACAGATATACGGCCGGCAACCGGAAGTTGACTCACCGGAATCGTTTTCTCTTTGGTCGCTTTATTCTTCTCGGCCTCGGTCCTCCGCTTCCCGATGATCGAGCGCGATCCTAAAATTTCCACGGATTCTGTTTTCGAGCCGACCAACGACCCTGATCTATTTGTCTATCTACCACGAGGGGCGGGGCGGGAGGGGGCGGGGGGAGGTCGATAAGTGGGCTGCGGTGATTATGAAAGTGGCCCGAGTCATTTCTCGTTTCGAGATACTTAAACATCGACGGGCACGAGAGTCCCTGCGCGTCGTTACGACGGATCGACGTAACGAGCCGGCGATAAAACCGACCCGCCCCCTCGCCCCGGCCGATGTGATTTGTCGTCCCGGGACCCACGTTCGCGGCGAATGGCAGGAATTAATTGTCGCTCTCCGGAGAGATAGCTTTCCCCGTTATCGGGCGGACGGTCGTGAATAATCGGGAAAGTGTGCGCCGATAAAAGAGGAAAAAAGAGCCGCGCGAACAATGGTCGGGGAGGGATAAAAAGAATAATGTGAAAGGACGCGCGGCGGGAGAGGGAGAGAGGGAAGAAAGGAAAGAGATACAAAGGGTATTCAGAGTCGCGTCATCTGCGCGCAATCATCCGCTTATCGGAATTTTCACGCGTAACACGTGAGCATCGCGTGTCGTCTGCTCGATCCGTCGACACGTGACCTGAGGTAACGTGTCGGCGGCTCGCGCGAATACATACATTTCCTCTTGAGCGTGTGTTACGTAACGAACACGTGGAAGAAGATATGTCTCTCTCCCTCTCCCTCTCCCTCTCCCTCTCTCTCTATCGCTCTCCCTGTTGCTCCCCGCTCCCGTCTTGCCGGAGGGAACGGGATTACGAGAGTCTATTTTAATACGTTTTAAACAACGCTCGACACCGAGACTCCAGAGGCGAAGTAAACAATACTGGCTGCACGACGGTACGTCAGCTTTAATTTAACGTGTTTATCGGCGACTTCGTACGCCGTGCAATTATCGCGTCCGCGAATTTGCGTAACCGAGCAGGATCGTTGACAACGGCGCGCAGTTGCGCGTGGAATGGGGCCGGTGTCTCCTGGAATCGGGAAAGGCTACGCGAATCGTGGAACACGGACGGCGAAAGCGCCGATAGACGGATCGAGTGGGCGGTTTCGACTGATAAACAATGCAGGAGAGAAAGAGGGATGGAGACGGGGAGCGAAGGGAGTAGGGACTGAGAGGCAGGCTTAAGAAATAACGGGGTGCGTGATGCAACTTGTCGGTGCACGGCGACGTAGAAATGCTCGCGCAATTCGCGCCAGCCTAGCGCCTTCTGTTCCCGTGCTGCCTGCGCGGCCTCCCCGCCACGTGACTCCTACACGTGCACACCGGAGCGGTGTCTTACGCGAGACCGTTCACCTTCGTTGCATAATACTCACGCGAAAAGGTCATCGCGAACAACGGAGCCAGATATTTCCTAATATGATTGATAAACCGGCCGATCACGGTGATCGGTGGAACTCCAACCCGTCTCACGACGTTGCACCTTCGGGGGAACCGGCGCTGATTACCGAGGTTTCTTCTGTATTTTGCAACCCCGTTTCGCGGAACGACGATCGTCGAGATAATAGCCTTCGAACGGGGTCTTGGTGCCAATGATTGTCGAAACCGTCGTGTTTTTTAGAGGACAATTGAAAGATACACGTGCCGCGTATGTAAACGCGTCTTACCCTCGATAACAGTCCTTCCTCGGGGACCGCCCGTAAGCAATTATCGAGGCAAATGTTCGCGAAATTTTAGAACGTTCGTCCGTTCCACGTTCTTTCGTTTAAGAACAATTTCAAGTTCGTTTCGCGCGATTGAAAGTCGTTGAATGAACGAGACGAAAGGGAAACGATTAGATGATTCTCGTTACCTGATCCGGCAGCGGCCAGAGATTCCAGATTCCGGTTATCGTTGATCGTGAACGACGCGTATGAAAACCTTCTTGAAACGACTCCCGTGATCGATGAACTAACGATGACGTAACGCGCGATCCTAGGCAATATCTACGACCATTGGCGGCGCGATAGGATCGAACGTTATCTGTTGAGGCCACTGAATAGGAGAAGAAGATTGGTCGGCTGGTTGTGCAGCTACTGCACTCGGCCGGCCGTATGCACGCGAATATAACAGCCCGCGTCACGCGTTTCCGTGGAACGTAGATACCGCTAATCCCGACCGATGTCACGCCGAACAATCGCGAGATCGAGATAACCGGCGCACAATGCGAAATCCACCGGCTTCTCTCTCCCTTATGCCCCCCTCGAGCTGACCTCATCGATATCTTTCCATATTCTATCGTCGCAATACGTTCCTGTTTCACCAGGACCGTTCCCGTTTCGCTCTCGACATCTCGGATCATCGCAATGACTTCTCTACGCATCGGAGCTCAACCTTCTGCACCTCGGAGATATTTAAAAAACCGCTTCGATCCTCTTTCGACACGATTCGTCCGCAAAGCACCGTGTACGCGTGTCCCCTAACAATGATCCAGTGTCCAAGTGTTTAGATATGCGATAGCCTCTCACTCGGATAAAAGAATTGCATCATACGGTGCAACAAAGTACACCGAAGTGTCCTATCATCTTCAAGCTGCTAGGCTCGTCCCAGTTTCACGAGGCTCGTGCAAAGCTGTTTCACAATCAACCGGCTATCTATCTCTATTTCGGCGATAGAACGCCGGCCAAGGGTCAAACGTCCTTTCCCTCGAAAAAGGGAACAAAACTAACGTCCCGATCGGAGACAGACGCGGTCGGCTTTGATCCGACCCTCCCTCGCTCGTGACCGCCTTTTAACAGGCCGCGTCTCGACCGCGAAGCCCGAGAGAAAGAGCGAGGGAGAGAGAGAAAGAGAGAGAGAGAGAGAGAGAGAGAGAGAGAGAGAACGCGCGTCTTGGTGCACGTGCGTGCCCTTCGTTTCGAGTCCGTGAAGCTTATTGCACACACGGTTTACGCTACGACGAGGCTGAGAGTTCTGCAAATTAGGCCGTGGCCCACTTCTGAGACACGATAGAGGAGAAGGCGGCTCTGCGGCGCGGCGGAGGTGGAGAGTGGGATCGATCGCGGATGCCGAAGTATTAAAGCGCGCGACCGTAAGGGGGGAGAGGGGAGTTCCCGTTTCGAGCGACGATCGCGATCGATCGCGTTTCGCTCGGACGCCGGACCACGTGGCCGACAAGGGCCCGACGCGCAGCCCGAACTTTCATCCGTTTCCCCCTACCAAACGCGAACCGCGAATTACTACTGAGGTCGAAGGAAGCGACTGAACAACCACTTCAAGATGGCTGCCACTCTTCGGCTCGAGTGCCACTGATTCGTGAATGAAACGCGCGACATGTAATTTCATTCAGATTTTCAGATTTAGTGTCCTTACTTGGATGAATCTGGATGTAGTAGATAATCGCGTGTATCTTCAACTTGTTTATCTATTGTCTTTGATCTTCCGTAAGATCTCCACAAGGCTGTCAATCATTGTTTTAATAGAAGCAATTGGTGAATCAAGTGTTCACTGTCGAATGTACATTATTGCAATTCGCTAATTGCATAAGTCTGCAATACACAATCGAAAGCAGAACAATGTTGAAAACAAACGATCCCAGGCTACAGCCGCCATTTGTCCATAACCTCGCATAAAGAACGCCGCCTCCATTTTCGATTTCTAAGTAACAAATGTCGTCCGCTGAAGATTCTTTTGCACTGCGTTTTATCGTCGAATGTTTTCCCTGATCGCGACAAGGCATCGTCTGGCACATTGTGCGCTCGGCGAAGATAAAGATCAGAGTCCTCTTCGCTTCGTCACGAGTGACGCAACGAGTGCTGCCGCGTTGCTCACGCGTTGCACGAGACTTTCGTAAGAGTAGTTTGCGTGTGTGTGTTTGTGTGTGTGGCTCCGCTGCAATGCGCACCCGAAAATAACGACCATGGTTTTCCAATCCATTAAACTCGCGACAACAATTTTCCTTGATCGCGCGGATCGGCCCTGAGATCGGCAATTTCGAGCGCATCGATAACAAGCGATAACGATCAACGTCGGCGAGAAACAATGGTCCCGGCGAGTTTATTGCGCTCTCGGCGGGGATTCGCCGTCGCAAGACGTCTCGTTGCGTCATCCGAATCTGCTCACCAAGGTCAGAGTCCGCCGACTGGTTTTCAGGGTCGTCTTTGAACACGCCGAACGGAATCGGGAGGATTGGCGTCGATCGATATTACGGCGCGGATTATGAATTTCGTAACACTGAGGAGGAGGTCCGGTTCTAAGAAACGGCTCGTCATTGGTTCCACGGAATAGGCTAGCTAGAATCCGTCCGGACATCGGTAAGGGAAAATTTTCGGTAGGAATAAATGACTAATGCTTCGAGACTTCAAAATCGTTAAGATACACATCCACGAAAATTGCACATTAAAGTTAGGGATATCGGTAAGCTGGTAGATGAAAAACATCGTTAGTTTCTTAGAAGACAAGCAACCGGTCGTGATTCGGAACTAACGAAATTTCAAACCTCGGACTGAGATACCGTCTATCTAGACGATAGCGATTCAATACCGATTTTTCAGTATACAAGGTTCAAGGAACTTCTCGGATAGAGATAGGAATAATACTAGAAGATCGTGATCTATCCGATCATCGTCTAATATCGGTGGTCGGTAGCGAAATGAATTCTTGAATGCGATACCATCGATTTCTGCGGGAGAGTTAAACCGGTGATGGAGATTGGCGAACGATCGATCAAACCGTCTAGACGGTGCAAAATTCACGATCGCTATTACGACGATCGTTGGAGCTTCCAGTGTGCGAGGATCCGCGAATCCTCTCTTCCAAGAAGAATCGGAATTGCTGTTAATGGCAGCAATGAAATCGGCGCACAGGTTTCACGGGAACGGTACCGATTACCCCGAACGAATCACCGGAGCTCTGGCTCGAGGCACGTAGCGTCCCGGACTTGAAACACGATCGCGGAGTTTTCGGTTCAAAGTCCCGGCGCGTGACGAGTCGCTAGTAGATAACGGTCTATTCAACAAACGATTCCGAGACCTTGGGCGTTCCTTTCCGTCCGATAAACACAACGATCGCAATCGGGACAAGATCTACGAGCACCCCGTCCGGACATGTGAATTTTTCGTGCGCGGTCACGTGCTGTCCGCGAGACCGCCGTACCCCCGACAGATCTTGATGAAATTCGATGGAACTCGAGTGTCATTCATGGATGAGATACAGCGAAAGGCAACACAAACTCTGATAAAAATTCACTCGATATTCTATTTTAATACCCACGTCCCTGACGATTCCAAGATTAAACGGTTGAACAAGTATTCTTCCCCGTTGCATAATTAAAAGACACTCGACTAACCGTTAGAGAATCCCGAAGCGCAGAATTTAATCAAGCTCGATCCACCTTTGTTTTATTTCGATTACAACCGATCACTCGTTTCCAGATCCTCGAATCTGTTTACGAAAACGACGGTCCACTTCATAATTGAATTAAACGGATTCACGGTGTCCGTTTCATGAAAGAATTCGCGGATTCGTGAAGCGATCTCGCAGACAGCACGTGATCGGTTAAGGGTTGCGAAGGAGAACGAGCGATCCCCCCGAGTATCCTAGCGCGAAAGAAACCAACGAGAGGATTTCCGTGACTACTCACCAATTTTGAAAGATTCTCTCGAGCAGGGTCGACCGACGGAACAAAGATCCACTTTGGCTGGTCGAGGGGTGGTTGCGTAGACGTTGGGAGACGGTGCGTCGCACGCGTCGCCTGGCGAACGATCAAACGTTTACGGTAGTTCTGTCCCGCGGGACAACGGTGCGGTGGGTGTAGCACTGGCCGAAGGCAGGGCGCCTCGGGTATCCCGTTCGTCGAACCAAACGCGCGACGAAAGTAGAGTCACCAACGGCGAAGAGAACAGGTTGAACCCCGTGCTCCCTCTTGCTCGGGTAAATCCAGTGAGATACGCACGCCGGTAGAAAAGTCACACAAATACCGAAATATACCAGTCGCGGGAACGAAGAGACGAATCTCGTGAAATCCGAACGAAACGGGGATTCAGCGAGAAACGTCGATCGAAATTCGAACAGTCCGAATCTCAGTCAATGATCCACGCAGGAGACGCGGAGGATCCTGCTTACGGTGAATCAACTTCTGTAGGTACGCACACGAAGAGCAAAACCGATGCGATCACTCGAAAATAAAGTTTCCTCTTCCTTCGGAGATACTCGCGAAATCCAACCGAGTGGTCCTCCCGAAAACCGACGAACTCGAGGATCCCGCTCGAAAACCCGTAGGCGAAAAAGCAGGTGACAGTGATGTAGCTCGACCAACGAACGGCGGAGAGTCAGTCCGCTGGTGCGTCGTGTGTCAGTGGCCAATATGATAGAGCAAGAAACAAGGTGCGCGGGCTGAGAGAGACGTTACACGTCCGCTCTGTACGGTGTCGGCCTGCAAACTGACTGCACGCCAACCGAGACTCGCGACTGCCGTCTTGGCCCCAATGTCGCGTCTGGGCTTCGAGTTTGATGCGAGAAGGCTGACGCGCTCGGTCACGTGTATCCCCGTCTCTCTTTCTCCCGCGGCGGCTCTCCCTCCCGAGCGTCGCGCTCGTGTGTGCGTGCACGCGGCTCGTCTCACCGTGCCTCGATCGTGGTGGTGGAGCGGTAATTTCGGTGGTGGGGGCAGGAGAGGACGGGTCCACCCGCCGGGGGAAGTTTATGCCTGGTTTACGCTCGGTTTATGTGCACTCCCCACCCTGACGGCTGTCCCCTGCGTCACAGCGCCGACTCTTCCCCTACGCCGCCCCCACCGCGGCGGCGGCCCCTCCCCTACGCGTACGCCCCCACCAGCCGGTACAGTTGCAACGCGTCAGAGGCACGCAGTGTGTACGCGCGATTAGATTGCGTCGCGCGGCGACGCTGAGCGCATCGTGTGCGTTACTTCAGAGGATAATGCACCTTTTTTCCTTTCTCCCTTCTCTCCTCCTTTCGCTGTTCTCTTCCTTTTCCTTCGGTTCCTTCGGTGACGGCGCGACGGTCTCTTGTTTTCGCTGGATCGGCGCACGAGCTTCTCGGATTCGAGATTTTTGTTTGCATTTTTCTTAGGATCAGCTGGGCTTTCGTCCTTTGTGTTTTATCTGCGGCGTTGTTGAGTTTGGGGTTCTTTCTTACGGGAATGGGGTGAAATCGATGGTGGAGGTACGATCGTTTGAAAATAAGTTCGAACAATAGACGTTTCGAGTCGTTCGCTTTAGAGCGGATCGGCGAAGGCGTGTCTGAACGATTAGATAATTTTATTTGTTTGTGTAGCCGTTGCTCTTTGCTCCCGCTATTTTTGTCAGAAATTAGGTAATAGTCGCTTTCACTGGTCGACGGTTTTACCGTTCGGTGCATAACAAAGTGATCCCATGACATTTATCCACGAATTTCTGTATCATTCGGTTCACGCGAGTCAAAGTGAAACATTACTCCCACGGTCGCCGATATTTCACCTGTACGATCGATGTGCACGCACGACGAATGTACAGGGTGTTCCGTGAGTCGTGTCACGAGCGGCGTTCGGACTGGCTCAACATCTAATTGATCAACGTGTATAAACAATCCTCGTGTGGATCGGTAGAAAAAGAAAGTAATACAAAATCGTACGCTCGTACGGCTCCCCGGTTGGACAGGCCCGGAAGTCGGGGAACGCCGAGGATCCTTTCGATTTCATCGATAGAACTCGTTCTCCTTTTTTTTCTCCTCGTTGATGGGGAATCGGTGGTTCTTTTTGCTCGCGGGGCGTGAGATTCTCTCGAACGATCCAGCTACAGGATTTTTATGGATGGGATAAATGTTAAGATGATAGGGCCGCGAGATATTGGATAGATTGAATCGTTTTTTTCGGTTGGCGAAAAACAAAGAGCGCGCGTAGCTAGCGCCACTTGGACGAGTCTGGTCGCAAGGACCCTCTTTTCTCTCTCTCTTTCCTTCTCTCTCCCTTTCTCGCTCGTTCGTTTGCTCGCTCGCTCGCTCGCTCGCTCCCGACCCTCTTTCTCTCCATCTCCGTCCTCTATAAACCGAATGCCAGACAACGAGGGCATCAGCCCCCATGAATCACCGTCGGTCACCTTCACTTTTTATGCAAGTTTGGTCTCGCCCGGCCTCGCCGGTTGAACGAATCCTCGTGCGCGCCCGCCCCGGGACGATCGATACGGAAATTTGCGTTACGCCGTAATCGCTGGGCCGCTCGTTTACCCGGTAATTAAATATGGATCTGGGACGCGCCACCGTCTTCCGGACAATTTCATTCAGGAGCATTAGACCGGTCGAAGTGCCGTGGAATCTATGGCTTCCGTTTTTCTTCCTGCAATTGTGCTCGTATTTTTGGAACCGGCTCACCTATTCGTCTATCTTGAATTTAGAGCAAATCGCGCATCGATCTGTGGCTAATGTCTCCGATTTTGTATAATTATGGCAGACCCGGTTCCATTCAACGCGTAGAACAAACAATCTCGCCGAAATACGAACAATACTTTTTCCTTCGAAAATAGAACCGCATTCTGTTGAAATCGGTAATTCTTAAATTCCGCTCCACGTTGGCGACACGTTGCAGCTTGCAAACAAACACAGGAACGAACTTTCGCCGGAACTGCCAAAAAACCGAAGAAGCTCCGCCGCTGAAACGGCCGAAATTTCAGTCTATAATCGACCAACGACTGAACGTCCGCCGCGCGTGAATCGCGTATGAATATTCCCCGGCGCGCGCGGCCGTCTCGTTTTTCTCCGTGGAAAAGGCAATCGTAAATTCTCGTCGGATCGATCCGTCGCGGGCGGGGGGACGCGTGGCAGCGGCGAGAAGGGATTAATTCGCGATCAAAATAATAATAAATCCCGTCCGACTGATAAATCACGCGTAGCGAGCGTGCGCGGCGTGCCGCGTCTCGCCTTTTTAGCCGCGATTCGGCAATCCGATTTGCATAGATCGCATATGCATAATGATCGAGCCACGACGCGCTCTTATGGCGGGCGAATTTGGAATTTCAAGGACGCGCGTCGGGACGTGCACTGCCTGGGGAGCGCGGTGCGCCTGTTCCTCTGCCCCGTTGCAGTTTCCGTCGCCGCCATTTTTCCCTGGGAGCGGCGACCGTGTCCCTACCCGTTCGATAAAAATAAAATCCGCGGCGATCGATTGGATCGACGCCAGTTTCCACCGGGTACGCACGCGAGTGTACACGCGGAATACGATCGGGGCTAATTAACGAAATTCTTTTGTCAACGAAGAGGCGTCCCGTCCTCGTCTCTGTTTTCCTCTTTCCCTCTCTCCCTCGCGCGGTCGCCTCTCTTTTGTTTTCAGCCGGGCTCGTCCGTGATTTTAAATGCGATTCGTTTTCTCGGTCGACCGACGGTGACTCACCGTCGTTGCATGAATTTGTTTAAACCGACGGTGTTCGTTTGTTCACTCCGACGTACGGATCGAGAACGGCGTAATAATAAGGTTCACAGATCGCCGGAATGCGCAATACACTATTTCTAAACGGAACCGCGGCGGAGGCCTCGCGCGCTCGGTTGTTCGGGTGTACGCAGTTGCCTTGGACCACGCGACACCCGCGTGAGGATCTCCACGCGGCCGAAACTAGTTCAAGTTCGAGCGACCGCCGGCAAAGGGGCGGCGAGGTTCGCCGCCTCGGATTATACCGATCGATCCCGCAACGATCCGGGGGAATGGGTCCAACTATCGCGGCCGGGAGAAATGTACTTAATTAGCCATGGATCAGCCGCTTTTAGAATGGTTGGGAATGGTATTATAGGAAGGAAAATTAACGCGTACATCGGTATATAGGAGATTGTTTACGGATTTAACAACGTGATCCGAATTGCGTTTGATATTGTTATTTTTCGGCTACCGTTATTTTCGTGGATCGCGCATGTTTACACGTAAACGCCAATTTTATCCTGTTCAGGCGAAACAGATTATTGCTATTAATGATTCGCGCGAAATACATCGGGGCGCGGTTCGCGATTTTCCTGATAACATGGAAATGAACTCTCCGTCGCCGAACCGATGTAAAACAGTATAGAGCAACGGTAAACATTGTTAAGGGATTATTCACAGGAAAACAAACATTGGAGTTGCCGAGCGGTAACGGATTGCTCGTTAGTACGCTCGATAGTTTCGCGCGTAAGAAAAAATGAACGTTATCCCGCGGATCGAATACATTATTATTTAATTATGACCGGCCGATTGCGAGCGAGCGAGCGAGCGTGTGTTCTCGGCGTTAGCCGCTTAGAACGTTGCCCTGTGTGCGTGCACATAAATGTACGCGGCGCACCGGTACCAGCGGAATTGTAATGCAGACGCTCCATCTATTCGCACGCGCAATCCGGATTACACCTGCATCGTCACTATTACTTGAACAGTTACACTTTCTCCGCTCGAGCATCTCGCCGCGGAGAAAGAGCTCTCGCCGCGCGCCGGGGGAGGAAAATGATTGTTCAGCGAGCTGATTATTCGAAACGCCGCGGTCGGCTCGCGAGCGCGTTAACGAGCCGCGCGATTCGATCGGGACACCCAGGACAGAAAAGCGTTATTAGATAATAATATATTTTCGCTTGCCGGAGACCAGGTACACCCGTAACACCGGCTGTCTCCCCGTTGTCCGTTACGAAACGCCGCGTAGAAACCGATCGATCCAATTATCATTTATTAATCATTCCGCGGCTGAATCGGAGCGGATCGGGACCACGAGTGTCGGAGTAGAGGCGCACTCGCGGCCAATTTCCCACGTTCAAATTCAATGGTGTAGAAAGCCGATTTCTGACGCCGGATCGGCAATCTGTCTGGGAAACTTCGTTGCCAGGCGAATTTCGGATTTCTCCGTGAAATCTTTGATCGTTGGGCTTCGATTTGTACGTTGGCATTTGAATGTAAGTTTGAACTTTGAATTTAACCGGTAGGTTTCGAGAATCTTAACCGTTTATACCAAAATTAGGCCTATCTCTTCGAAATCGAAGGAGTTAAGACTCGAATTCGAATTTTAGTCTATCCTTCAAGGGTTAAATTTTGAAAGTCAATCGTTCATGCAACAAAAGGATTCTCCATGCCCAAACTATAGGGTAAAGTCGGAAATGGATAATCAAAGATTCGCGATCCGATTTCTTAAACGATTCAGTGCTACGGTTTTCGTTTCAATCCACAGAGTTACGCTTTTCTATTCCTACACAAAAAAATTCTAATGGAACGTTTCCTTTGTTCATTTCCAAGCTGGTAACAACAGAAATGAAAATCAGTAATTAGAAGGAAAGTAAATAAATAATTCAGTTTGATTCTACGAACCGTCACTTTTAGGCAGTGTAACGAAGAACCCCGATCGCTTGTCATTGAAACGGTTAAGGATCCAGGCGTAGAACATTTTCCCAGGTTCCGTGATAAATTAGTGACCGATCGAATGGCGCAGGCTGACCGTGGCGGACACGTAAGACGAGGGCGAGCGCTCGCGCGCCCGAGAAACCGGTCGTGCACCAGGATTTCGAAACGTCGAAGAAAGCCTGGGGTTTTAATCGAGATATCGAGGTCCCTGCGCGGCCTTGCGCGTTGCAGGCCATCGATAAACGAGGTGACTGTCCTGCCGGGACTGGAGCCGGCTCTGACTTTCTTTTAAAATCGCGCCGCGAGCCTCGGCCAGCCTCTCCAATCCGACGACCCACGATTTTGTCCCGGCGCGGAAAACAATGCGGAACTTTTCACCGGCGCCGTTCGTTCGGGGATCTCATTGTTCCGGCGTGCGCGCGCGAGCGCCTCCGCTCGCGCTCGCTAGAGAAAGGAGCCGGGATTAATTATAACAGAACTGATACCCGCATGTCCGGGCGCTTCTTTCTACTCGTAAAACCGCCGTCCCCGATGCAAAATAAACGCCGCCGCGGATTACGCGCTGATGAAAGTCGAGGAGAAACGTTCGAAGGATGGGAGGAGCTAGCCCGTCGTCTTATTGTTCTATTCAGCTGAGGAGAGATTCTGCGCAACCCGGCTTAAAGGTTCTATGCCGGAAATCGTTCGCGTTGTTGCCCCGAGTTTCAGATAGCCGATTAGATTATCGTTAGACGGATATTCGAACGTTCGGAATCGTCGGTTTCAAAAGTTTCGCTGGCCGATCCGCGGTGTTATCGAGATCGTTGTAGCCCTGGAAAGTGAATATTCGCGGAATGATTAAATACTCGAATTTGAATTTCACGGTTGATATTTGATATTGAATTTATACATTCGAACGAGCGTTCGCGTATGACGGCAAAGACTCGAATTCGAATTCATCGCACGGACCGATCGGGATATTATTAATTCCAAGTAACGCGATACCAGAACTGCCAAACGAGCGTCGACGATGATCGTTCCGAGCAACCGTGGTTAATGACGCCCGATTAGTACAAGCTATCGTCATTAATCGCGAGTAATTCCAGCGATATTTGCGTCACTGTGAATCCGGCATAGGAAATTATAAATAGCCGGCTACGCTCGCGAGCTTACCGCAGTGCATCGACTTAACGCCGCAATTATAAATTTCAGATAACGATTGCGAGATTTCGCGTCGGTCTGAACTTGACGTGTGATATCATTTGATAACGAACGCGGATAAACATTGATAGAAGAGCAAATACGGTTCGCAAATAGAGCTCGTCGGTTTTGCGAACGGGCCATCGAGTGCTCGCCGACCACAACGGAAACTATGATCGTTAGATTACGTTCGATTCGGATTCCTTTCTTCCTCGAATTACCGATTCTCGTTCCCAATAAACGCGGGAACGTTTTTCGAACGAGGAATCCGTTTCGTACGATTGACTTTTATCGTTCGAACGAAGAAGAACAATGTTGACGCGAAGTCAACAGACTTTCGCCGGAAAACGGAGGGAGAGGATTCGAAATTTCTACAGGAAAAAAGACGAACGCGGAAAGTTAATTAGCGATGAACGTGAGGGCGGCGGGCGGCATGCGGCGGTCACATGTTTAATTGAATTTTCGCACGAATTTCCCCGGGCCGTTACGGGAGCCATTTATTAGCCTCGGCAATCGATGACGCCGCTGTATTAATTAATTCGCGCGAAACCGTTGTTATCGAATTAAATACACAACGTTCCAGCGACTTGTCCGTTTAATTGAAGTGTTCGCCGGCCCGCGTTGCGGGGAAATATCATTTTCCTCCCCCTCGATAATCGATGGCGCCCGGAATATCGCTCGGCGCGCTCGTGCGCCGCGATTTTAAAAGCGTTTCAATTAAAAGGAGCGCGTTAAAATTGGCTACAACGCGTGGACCGTTCGCCCGCTCCGGCTCAACGTGATTGTTGTTACGTGGCGTTGTTCGGCTCAGCCTCGTGACCGTTAACCCTTCGATGATTCTTCTCTATTCGGAGAAACGCGGGAGCTATAACCCGGACCAATTATAGAATATTATCGGTCGTTGAACATTGACGCACCCCCAACGGAGAAACTCGAATGGTCCGTTCGTCGCGCTCGCCATAAACTGTGAACGTCTACAGTTAGCATTTAATAGCGCGCTACGTTCCTTAACATTTCCATAAACATTATCGCGCTACACATAAATATTTCTATTCAATGGGTTAAGGACAACATAAATTAAACTGCTCGTTACCATTCGTATAAACAGAGGTAATCAAGTGATCGCACAGAAACCGACTATTAATATTTACAATCTCTATATTTTCAACGATGAAATCTTGGATCCGACGTTTAACCGGCCTGCCGGAGTCCAACGTCGTGAGACGTTACTTTCGGTACACCCCGTATAAAGGACGGGAGCCTACTTGACTCGGGAACGGTACTTTCATCGACCAAGTGAAAGCAATATGAAAGTGCTTGATTGCAAAGTAGAAAGGTGAAATGTACGATAAAAAGACGAAGCTGTTACGTGCGTGTGCGTGGTTCGTGTGCGGCCGTGCAAGCGCGCGCGCGAGCGCGACGCGGGTTCGCTCGACCCATTTGAAGAGCGTTCCGCGAGAATGAAAGAAAGGAGCGCCGCGCAACGAGAGCGGCGGAGGAGAGGAAGGATGAGCTGAATTATTCCTACGGTGGGCGGCGGGGAGGGGGCGGGCGGAGTTCGGCGCGGTACGTTGGTCCTTGATTTCAGTGGCTAAGGTCAACATTGCCCGGCCATTCTTTTTCGTAGCGTAACGATGCGTTTCCTTACGTAACGCGGTCCACGTAATTCCTCGCTTCCGTCTTGGCGACTCTCCTGCGTTTACCGGCACCTGGCCCGGATCTCCCTCGATCGTGGATCTTTTTAACCCTTTGAGGTCGAGTGTCGTAACGACTTCGAAATATCACATCCAAAACCGAGAGCTTCGAATAGATAATTTAATAATTCAAAGAACGAGAGATAAGGTTTCCTTTCTTTTCTGGTACTTAAGAGTTTGATGCATCATTTACTTTCTGATGGGCAGGGTTTTCGAAGATTTATTGATTTATTTCTGTTTAATGGATTCATTACTCTCCGACTGAGGCACCTGGAACATCGATCGACATTGTGTATGGTTTTCTGTGTAGGTTGTTTGTGTGTTAGATACTTTTATTTTTAATGTCGTTTTGTAGGTTTAATTTAGATGTTCAGTGGGTTGTTTTGTTTATTTACGAGTGTTTAACGGGACACTCTGTATAGTGTTTCTAGCGAAAAGGATTTACACTCCAGGAATTCGGGGAACTGCGTCCGTTGCAAAAGTGTACCGTGCGTCGGATGCGAGACACGTTTGCGTTGGTGGTAAGAGAAATAGAATGTGAGGGTGGTTTTTATATAAATAAATTATTCAACGTAAGAATGAGTATCTTACTACGCGTTACTTACGAAACGCGGAGTAAGAAAGTTCTACGCCGATTTGAGGAAGCCTTCAGGCGTGCGAGGAGTTTTCCGACTATTTCCATCCTCATCCCCTTTGTTCAGGGCTTTTTTTTATAACTTTTACATTCCAGTGAACAGTACATTATTTTATAGTCGGTAAAGGGACGAAAATATATATTCTTTTTATTAATATTTTCTTTAAATACCGCCGACTCGTCCATTTTATATCTTTAACCCTTAACCGGTGGGCATTTCCGTCGGAATAAAGTATCCCACCAAATATAGTGTTGACATTATATATTATAAACATTAGATATTACAAAGAGTAACGCTCCTGAATCTAGGAAAAAATAAAATGTTCTTTACTGCGTCGATACTTCCGATCGATTGAAAATAATGTTAATAAATAGCCGGGTATATACAAGGTTTACGATTCAATTTTCGCGTTGGTAAATCGACTCTTTTAATAATTTCTTACAGAAACATCTCATTTTAACACTTAGAAAAACGAGACATCAGAATTAGATCACCTTGACTTGTCTAGTAGCTTTAGTATTAAAGAATCTTCTGACTCGTAAACGCATAAAGATCCACAGTTCGCCAATCGTTGAATCAGATCGTTCAATCGTGATCGAATGAGTGAACGAATGTTTCACATCGACAGAAAGAACCGATTGAAATGACAAGTGAATCGATGAAAAGCTCGAACTGTCGCCGAATGTAACATCGACCGAAAAGAAAAGGAAAAAACAAGAACAAAGGCCGGCTGCGGAGTAAAAACCGCGCGTCCCGATGCACTCGGGCATGTCCCCGGACTATAAATATTTATGAAGCGCAGATTACGGCCGAAGGTCCGTGTATCTCCGTCGGTGTAACCGCTAAATTATTGTAACATTGGAGGAGCGTTCCGCGATAATGCTTTATCGGTCCGTGGATACCGAATTATCGAGTCACAGGGAGCAGAGAGAAAAAGAGAGAGAGGGAGAGAGAGAGAGAGAGAGAGAGAGAGAGTCAGTTATTTCATTTGGCACGGGTCAGTATGGCGATAACTCCTTGCAGTTTTCTTATCGAGGCTCCGGAGCGGTGGCAGCCGTTGTCTCGGCCGCTCACGCCGCGCTTGTTGCGCGCACGTAATCGTCGTGCGTCCACTTTCGCACGCATCCGTCGATGCACGAGACGCGAAACCCTCGTGCACAGCCAGATGTTCCGATAAATCGCCGTTTCACTGGTCGATATCGATCGCGTCTTATTTTTTCAGACGGTCGAACGGGTTTCGCGAGCCCCTAGGGACGTACGCCGTGCGCGCCGCCATTTTGACGGCGAATCCGTTTCAGCTCTCCGAGGCACACGACTTTAACGCTGAAACTACTGGACACATCAGAATGATCCATTCCTGATGCGTTGTCTTCGCAATTATTAAAAAGATAACGAATGTTTCTCTCGGGAATTATTAAAGAAATTGATTTAGTAATACGCAAACTGAATTATAAATCAATTAAAATCTCGATAGCTGCACTATTAGAGTTTCTATAGAGGAATTTCGGAAAGTCGATTTAACTGCTCGGTAGTTTTAGTGTTAAGAAAACAAGCCAAGCTGTGTAGAGTTCACCGCATAATTCGCCAACCTTGATCGCAACAGTCTTATTGATGCATTTCGCTAATATCGTTGACGGTTGTTGAATAATTTCCTGCTCGAGTTGTTACATATTTCACTGAAATTGCGGCTGAAAAGATTCGAAAGTTTTCGAGATACTCGACGAGTTTAGGATACACTCGTTACGAGATACACTCGAACGATACTGGCCGGTTACGGGATTCGAAACATTGATCTTGAACTTTATCCGCTCGGGGGAAAAAAGGCAAGAAGGTATCGACGGATCTGGGGTCGTTGTAACCGCCTCGGTTCTATCTGCGGTTGGATCGTAAGACAAACATGTAATTCCGTTTAAAGAAGCGCCAATAACCTTGATAACATAGCCGAACGGGGGCCTTGAAACTGAACGCTGCCACGACAGCACGCCCCGCGATACTCTCTGCCATCGATTGACAGAAGGAAGGCATTAACATGGCATTCACTTTAAAGGAACATCCTTTGTGTCATCGGTACCAAAGGGAAATAAACAGAACAGTCCCGATTGAACGCTCTATTCGACTCGATATGAAAACAATCGTATCGGGAAACAATCGTAAACTCAAAAGAGCAATTTAAATTTTTACTCGAATCGGAAATAAACCGATCGGACCGACAGAAAACATAAGCGTGACGTTGACTTATTAAACAGGTATTAAGTCTCCTTAATTACGCTCTGGAAATGGAATAAGTAAATTGATCGAACGCTTTCATTAGAGACGTCTGTTGAGTCCAAGATGGCGGAGGTCACCGAGACTGCCGCGTCGAATCAGCGAGACGAAAGAAAATAAAAAGAAGGAATCGCCCGAAGGAAAGTTCTCTCGTTGCTCGTATTGTTTGTTATTCCGTGCATCAGGGATATATTGTTTCGTTATGAAACTTTGTTGCGGCAACGCGTATCTAGAGAAGAAGCCGGGCCGAGAGACGTTGTCGTTGCGCTGGTTGCGTCGTTCGAGTTTCGCGTAGATTAGCCGGGGAGAGATCGAAAGGTCAGAACGATGATTTGGTCGTTGACGCATCGACGCCTCTGTTTTCCATACCTCTTTCGCTGTATTACATCGGTCCGCGTTACCCGCTCGTGGTGATTGACCTGTATCGTTTCTACGTACCAAGTTATTTTTGTTGCGCCGCTATCCTTGGCTGAAGAACTGAGTGATCGTTCTCCCGGCGTCCGATTCGAATGCGTTTCCCAGCGTGTATACCTGCGCCACGTGGCGCTTATGTTTACTATTAACTTATTATTAGACCGCGATTCCTCCGCGCCAGTTTTGGGACTGTGCACGCGAACATCGCCGAAAGGGGAATGTTGATAAACCTTTGATAAATCTTCTCAATTATTCTAACAGAACATTTTTACTCGCGTATCTCCTATTATCGAACAATCTACGTGCATTTCGCATTCGTCGAGAAACGTTTGATTAAATTCTTTACTCATTCTTTGTCCAGCAGAATAGTGTATACTATAAAAGATATACCATCTTTCGAATCAATACGAACGAACTCCTCCAATAGGAAAATCGTCGATTCTAACGGGACATGCGTCAAATATAATGGTTATCTCGATTCTAAATACTAGAAGGGAATTAACGAAAAGCAAAATAATTCAAGGATGATGCAATTGCGAAGGAATACACGTTCGAACGCACACCGGGGTGTCCGCATTTGATCGTCGACGGTTCGCGAACCATCGGCGCGTTGGGTCAACAGACCGGCTTGATCGCTGTTTACCAATCCCCGGATCGCCCGTTAATTCCGCAGGTGGCGTCGCCGAGGTTCGCGCGACCGATCGCCCCTTCTTATAAATAGTCGCCGATCCTCGATTAATTAACGGCCACGGTACCGAGCGTTACTATTAATACTTTCGTAACCGGAGACACCAACCGTCACTCAGCCGTTAACCAAGCTGCTTTCAGCTAGGGGATGGTTAATTTTATCGCGGAGGATTTTAATCCCCCTCCCCCCACCCCGGCCACGGTCGTCGCGATCGAGACCGCCAACCGACGGAAAAATCGATCGGATATCGCGAGCCGAAGAAAGTGTCGGGAGAAGGGACGCCTTCCGCGGAAGCTACACACAGTGAAAGTTACACTTTTTTTCTTCTTTCCCTCCCTTCCCCTGTCCCCGCTTCCCGCCGCCGTGCCTCGCTTGTTTCCAGCCTTTTGCGTTTACCTATGGCGGTCGCGGTAATTTCGCTTGGAACTATTACGCAAGTTCCACGAACGGTGATCGACATCCCCCGGTGTTAATGAACTCCGAGTTTTCTTCTGCGACTCGAGATTTATCTCGAAACGGTCCGTCGACGAGCGATCTTTCTTCGAAACTAAGGATTCAACGATCGTAACCTTGAAACACGTGGTTCGTTCGACTCGAAAGATCTCGATTTAGGGGACGGAATCTTTTATCGTTTTGCTGTTTGTTTTTTATCGCGTTCTCTTCTGTTTCTTGCAAGTTTATACCAAGACTGTTCGTTTTCTGCAGTTCCTACGAACGCTTCGGTACATGTGATCCCGCGCGGCGGCGAACGAAAAACCAGTCGCCTGTTATCTCGTACTTTTGTTAGAACTTTCTAACAAAACATTTATAAGCCCGCGCTTATATAACGTTATTTTCTTGCCTCGTGGAAACATGTTCGCATCTTTTTTCGAAAATACCCTGGAACCAGACCGCGTGCAGTTAAGTATCAAATTAGGAAATCTCATTTAGTAGGGGAATTGCAATCCAGTTTGCATAATGACTTGATCGATAATCATGCGCCGGAATCAAATTCCACGGTGGATTCCATCGATTTCGTTCCGAATAACATCCTATCGCACAGGTGTTCGAGCACACGATACAGTATATCTTAATCTAACACGCTACGTGCTCGTCAAAATTTAATATACCATAGGGAACTAAAAGAAGAAGAAAGAGACAGACAAATTACTGTAAACATCTAACTAGATTGGAAACCGTTGGAATCTAACGATAATATTACGTCTACGTTGAAGTGCTTAAGGCGAGGTTTTCCCGAACGTCAGCAGTTTTTGTACGACCACGGAATATTCATTTACAACAGAAACTGTTCAAAGAATCTCAAAACGGGACGAGTTTCGCGGAATCGAACATCGTTCAATTTCACCGCCCATACCCGCCGAAATGACTCTGGAAGAGTACTCGTGGTTCTCATTGGACACGTCGGTTTCCCCCGACAGGCTCGCAGAATCTCGAAGTTCCGCAGTCCGTGGATGACGAAGGATGACTACTACCTACCCGCGGCCGCCCCGAGGAGTCAAGTTAGCCGGCGTGTGTCCACGTAACACCGCTCGTAACCGCGGACCGTGTAACGCCAAGATCACGTGCCGGCGAGCCAGGAAATCCTAGGCGAGCAGCACGGAGAAAGCCAGGCGGTCGCGGTCTTCTCGCCTGCGAACACGTACGTCGAGAACCGTTCCGTGCCGAATGCAAACACGGAGCCCGCGTGCACCGCGTTCCGGTTTTTTCCGCTTTCTTTCTTTCCTCCCTGGGCGAAACGCCCGGGCAAGAGCGCGGAGCGACGTCCGCGGACGTTCCAGACATGTCGACGCGACGGTGGAAACGTTGTTTTCCTTAATCGACCCGATATCTCGATTATCAGCGCTAGAAAACCATTCGTTCGGACGAACAGATAGCCGACTGTTCCGCTCGTGCTGCGCGGGATTCATCGATTAGGCAGGATTGGGCAAGGGAAAATTAGGGTATCGGCGGCGATAAGCATCTGAATACCTTCCCGATGCGTAATCCTCGTCGATCGTCTCAGTGGCTTTGATCTTTGGACGTCCGAGACGGGTAAACAAGAAACTGATTCTTCCGCGATGATAAGCGTCGCTCGTTTATGTAACGAAGATCCTCCAATTTTTGTAGCCGAGGGAAACGACTAGAAATAGATGGCGTCTTACATAAAACAAAGGAACCTCGGGGAATCGTCGATTCCGCGTAGCGGCGACCGTTTGCACGGGAGTTACGATAACGTTACCGATGACAAATCACGGAAACGAGCGAAGTGCGTCCAAGGTGCGCTCTTACTTCATCGAATCGAGTAATCATCTTCCCGCGATCGTGCTTTTCATGACGAGTCGACCGGAGCGTGCGCCCACTTCGTGCCCGGCGGTGACTTTCGACGGGGCACGATCGTCTAATTTGAATCATCCCCGTTCGTTGTTTTCGGCCTCTTTATCGGGAGGCTGACTCACCGTTCGGGTCCCTCGATTCGTTGCGTCGGTTGACATATCCTGCATCGAAGGACATCGCCGACCTTGGGGCACCGCGATCACGGTCACGGTGTAGGGCAAGGCCCTCAAGGTCACTCGAATGGCCACCAACGGCCGCCATCCGCGAAAAAACCGGGCTATTTTCTTCGCGGGACCCTCCTCCCGCCCCGCCGGCCGTTCGGCCGTGATCGTAATGGATGAATTACGGAACACGTCAGGGTCGGCTGGTATCTAGCCATTCCGTGTGGACACACCGGCGCGTCCTCGACGGGCACCGATAAAAATCGCGACGCATACCGTTGCGAAACCGAAGGCGAGATCCGCCGATAAGGCGACGCGTTCTACGGCGCGGCCGCCTGCGGACGAAACCCGAAAATTCGGCTGTTCTGATAACGGGGACTGAAGGTTAGCGATGCGTCGCTCAGTAGTCCACGCGAAATGGTTTTCATTTGAAAAACAACAATGGAGTAATTTAATCGATGAATCACAATGAATTTCGAACGATATTTCGAGTAATATTCAAAGCACAGAGATGTACTTTGCATCCTGTTTATCGATGAATTTGATATTCCGCTGATATATAGAACGAACTTCAACTTCAGCTCAATTGTATCGCGTATCGCATAATCCTCGAAGTGAGAGTATTACGATTGAAGTGCAATACTGAAGCTAATATACGTATCCGAATGAAATTGGAAAACGATCGCGAGGCAACGGACGTCAGCGTTTCCCCCGTTTCCTTCTTCCCTTGGCTACCGATCTCTGTCCAGGCTCGGTCCGTCTACTTCTTGCGCGTAGTTCAGGAGTTAGCCTCCGCGGTAAGCCGGTGTTCGAGCTAAAATTAAAGTCGCGTATCACGCGAACAAAATAACAAATCGCGACGACTCTGCTGCAATCCTGTCGCGAATGATCGATCGATCTGCGCAGATCCCCTTCGATCCTCGTTGCGTCGTATTGGGTTGCGACACCGGCACGGGAGAAAGAGGCGAAGCGTCGTCCGGCGGTTCGGTGATCCGATTCACCGGATCGAACGGTTTAATCGTTGACACCGCGCGCGATCAATTTCCCCGTGTCTCGATTTATTAATAGCGATGTGTCGAGACCGGCGGGACGGCTAACGGGCGGCTAACGGGGCGAGGCGGGAGGGGGACGGTCGGTGCATCGAGCGGAAAACAGGAACGAGATTTCGGGACTCGGAAAGTAGGGCAACGGAGCACGTGGAGTACACACTCGACCGAGTTCGAGGTCGGCCATTACGTAACGCGGATATTAGCTATTATTTACGTTGTTCTGGTACCGGGCCAGGCTTTAAACTCCCCGGACCTCGAAATATCGCGCCGCGACATCGCGTTAACGTAACGGCGCCGTTACGCACGCCCGGCTCCAAGGGCGGCTCCCAATGGCCGGATCAACCCTTCGCCGCGTGGCTTTACGCCGGCCTCGTAAAAGCCGTTTTATCGGTGGCAATTTCGCAGTGGGAACAGGGACGATGTACTTTATCGCAGGTGCACGGCTCGTCGTGATTGAGCGTGCTCGAGAAGTGGCGTCTTCTTTTATTAACGCGGAGATCGAGAGAAATATTAAGTAAATTTATTTGGAAGACCGAGCAGCGTGATTAACGTGGTTAATTTAATAAAGAGAATGATTTAAGGCAACGGTCAAACACGCCGTAGACCGAAGTTATACACAGATAGTTTATCGTTAGCCCCCAGTTCGTACGTAATAAACATTGCGTAGTTCGACGGTGCCGATACGTCCACTTTATTGAATTTATTCAAACAAAGTATTGTGTAACGCGAGCGTCTCCACGGTACACACCGAGCAGATTAAGATCTGATGTTTTGTAATCGGCCGGCCGCCGATAAAACGCACGGAATGCGCGCCGGAATCGAATGAGGCGGCTCGATTGCGAATATTTATAAAACTTCAAGGAAGTTTCAAGGAAACCACCGATGAAGCGTCCTTCGCGATTTCTCCTTAAATCCGTGTGGAACGGACGAATCGGAAATAAAGTGCTCGGAAATAAAACGGTTACCGTGCATCGGCGTCGTATCACCTTTCGAACCTGCCTCGCGGTTAAGAAGAAGATAAACAATCTATCGGAATTTTTCCTCTTCGAGGGAGAGAGCGGTCTCGATTTTCGCCGTCGAACAATGGGGAAGTGGGACGGCTCGAACGGTGAAAACGTAACGGGAGATCGTAACGTACACCCGCAACATTATTTCGCGAGCCGCGCGGGGTGGCACAAAAGGGTCGGACAAAGGTGGGCGGCGGACGATCGAGGGGGAACGGAGGAAATTGATCGGAAGAGCACCGCTAGATCCTTCTGCCCTTGCGGCCCGTTCGGCCGGAAGCCTCGTTCCCGTTCCCTCTCTCTGTTAACGGCGAAGCGGGGGCGGTTCTTACCCCGTGACCCCGATATTCCCTATTCGATCTCTGCCTCTTCTTCCGCGTCTTCCTTTCTTCGCGGCTCGGGCCGAGCATATGGATGGGGACTTCCTCTCCCGCTTTCTTCTCCGGTTTTCATCCAGCCAGCGCAGCGTGCCGGTGAGTTACGTAAAGGATACGCTGCGTTTTCGGCGATCCTCCGTCCCGTTGCAACGGTCGGTGCGCCCGTTGGCGGATTCCGCGCGGCCCAGACGCACGCCGCGATTGCGCTCGTTAATCCGCAGCTGCGTGACCTATCTGCCGCACGGCGCCGGCGAGCTATTCCATTCCCGCGTGCGATTCGCGCGGTAATCTCCTTTCCGACGAACATTTCGTTACCGCGTGCACTCGGCCGTTTCGCTTCGCTGGCGAGTTCTTTGTTTTACGGGAAGCCGCTTAATCTATCCGAGCAAACGTACCTCTGTTCTTTAGCCGTTCGAGTGCCACCGGTTTTTGCATGAACCCGGCAACGAAACTCCGATCGCGATCGCGCTTTCGTTTCAATTCGGACAGTAACGCTTTTCTATTTTTACACGAGGAAATCGTAAGTAGCGCGGACGTGTCGTTTCCGCGTTTCCACGTTGCTAATGACAGAACTGAAAGTAGATCATTGGAAGGGAAATAGATAAATAAATGTAACTTGATTCTCGGAACCGACAGGTACTTTTAAGCAGTGTAACCTTTCGACCGGGTTAAGGTTCGAAGTTCCGATGCGTTCGGATTCCCCGTTGAACGTTCGAAACTCGACATTCCCAGATCACAGAAATTTGAACGAACTCTCTCGATGAAACGAGAAAATCAAGCAGCATAAAACCCAGAAGTCGTCCGCACACTCCGAATGGAAGTATCGCGACAGCCTCGTAAATGAGTCACGTCGAAGTGCGAAGAGGGAAGAAGCTGGCTGCTCGAGGCGAGGGCTTCCAATTACCGGGAGTAGCGCTCTTAACCGACCCGTGGATCCGAATTCCACGAGCGTTTCACCCAAATAATTGAATAACGGGCTACCCAGTCGTAATACGAAGCAACGTGCACGGCACGGTCCCGGAGTGCAGAGGCTCGCTCGCCTGCAGCCGGCGCGGCCCGTGTGTGCACGCTCGATTGGATAACGGGCGTGTGTAGGCGCACGTGGACGCATCGATCGGCTCACGCGGATCCGACCGACCGTTCTTTTTTTATCGTTCTAGTAATTTTTATCGCGGTCGGTTGCGACACGACGCGGCAGCGGGGGGGAGGGAGGGAACGACAGCCGGGAACGGACCGGGAGGGACAGGAAACGGTCGATTACCGAGCGGTCCTCGTCGTCGCGCGGCCAAATAACACCGTTACGGTACCTCGTACCACATTCGCCCGCTGTCCCGCGTTCTTTTTTTCCGATTCCGATTGTCGGAAAGCGTCGGCCCGCCTGTAAAAATGATTTAATAGTCGTCAATCTTCGGTTTACGGTCCCTTACGGTCGCGCGGTACCATTTCTCGGCCGACCCCGAGCCGAGCCGAGCGTGCGGGCCACGGAACGATCCCGCGTGCACGCTTCTTTCGCGTTAAACCGCCGAAATTTCCTCCGCACGAACGGGACGCTCGGAATAAACGCGGAACGACGACCGCCAACGAAATCGGGGCCCCGTGACCGCAGACCCGCGGGGAACCGCGGCTTCCGTGAATTCGGGTTCGCGCCGCGAACATTTCGCCGTTGCGTCGGGTCTCTCGTGTCATTTGTGTTCCTTTGTTCCTCGGTTTATTGTGGTTTCGCTGGTAACTGCTGGTTGTAGTTTCTTTGTATGCTGGTGTATTTTTCGAACGAGTTAGCTGTGAACCCTTTGCACTCGACATTTTGCTGGAAGTATGGAATATTTTCTGATGAGACAGGTGATGGATTTGTAGATCAGTTTAAGAGGGAATAGTAAAGTGAGGAACAGAGTGTTTCTTAGATTGATGCAGTTTACTGTATCGAATGAACTGGGCGAGAGTTAGTGTTAATATCAGTTGCTGCTATGATGCAATAGTAACAAAAACTTGTCTCTATCCCGTTAAACTTCGTTACACCGATTCCGCAATTGAGACCTGTCTGGAATCGGAATTAACGCGACCACCGCTGCAAGAACTGCGAAATCTTCGATCGGAGCATTCCTCGATAATTCTCGGCTTTCATGAAAGTCGGGAAAAGATCCGGAGAGCCCGTGGAATGCAGCGAGCCGCGGACGATCGCGGAGATATCATCGATCGGCCGGAATATCGTCGGCGGAATGACGAAATCCCGCGGCGGTTTATCGCCTTGAAGCTCGCGTCATCGCGTTTCGAGTCGCGGGAGGGAAAAAAGTGGAGAAATGTAAGAGGATTGCGAGCGCGAGAGGTGTTCCAGCGGTTGTTTTCCTTTCCTGTTTTGCGTAACCGGCCCTGAATCATCCGGGGCAGAAATTTATAGGAAATCCGCGCGGCGCGGGCGGCCGGGCAGCCGGGTCTCTTGCGACACTTCCGTGCTCGGGATGATCCGCCGATCTATATGTGGCCGCGGGACGTCGTCGCGCGATAGCAATCGATAAACAAACGGCCGGGGCACACGCGCGTGTCGTTTGCATATAAAACGGTGAATTTACACCGACGGGGCGAATGCTCGTTCGCACCCCACTATGGCGAAATTGAAATCCGAACGAGCGTCCGACGTTTCGCGGCGAATGACACTCGTTCGGTTTTATAAACACATGTTTTGCTTGTTGAACGAATGCTCCGCAGCAAATGATCGAATTCAGTGAACTCGGCTATCCGTTTTTCGACACTTTAACCGTCGAATCATCAAAATTTCATGGAGTGAACACGGTGTTCCTAAGGAACAGAAATTGAAAAGCCCAGGATCATTACGACGGTTCTCTTGATCTTCTGGGAGTTTATAGATACAACGAAACTGGATGTGCTCGATGTCATTAAGAAAATTAGTTCAGTTTATATAGAAAGCTGTGTATTTTGAATTTGCGATACTAAAGTGTTTAACTACACGGTCCGCTCGTCTTCGCGACGAACTCGGTTAACATTAAATATACACGAATCGATCGAGAGTGGGGACCGAGCACTGGTTCGGTTGGTGTAAACGCACCATAGAGGAACCAACGACGCGAGGGATTGCGGAAACGCGACGATCCGTGGGGGAAACGATCGTCCCTGTGTTTCCTAATCGGATTTTCGCGCTGCGCTAATCGTTCCGAGGAATTAAGCGACCGAGCCCCGCGCAACGGGAAAGAGGAAATTTATGGTACGGATAAAAAGTTTCGCGTGATAAATAAGATACGGGGGATCGATTCTCGTTATTTGAACGGATCGTTCCGGCGAAAACCGGGGGACGGAGTGTCTCCGTTAACAAAGCGGAAAATTGTTCGAGGAAAATGTAGTTCCTAGTAATTCCTACTTTTCAATATATCACTGATTCTCGATAAAAATGCAATGTTTCACGTTCAGTGTTGCAACCTTCATCCCATTCGTTTAATAATCCAAGTTCCATAAAGCGTTAGACTTAATTAAAATTTTTAAATCTAATATCTTCGCAACTAGCGTGACATACTCGCGACATTTCGCATCTTGCGTAAAGAGAACTTAATTATTTTGACGTGTACTCTTCAAAATCATAACACGTGATATAACTCGGAGGAAGTTGTCGAGACCCTCGTCACAAACGTTGCTCGTACTTTATAAGAATGATTTGCATTCAATAAAATATTCTTAATCAATGCGTCGATCAATGTCCACAGTCTAATCCCAAATAAGGAGATTCATACGATTGATTGATACGCTTATTAACACTTCGACTGGCAAATAAACACTCATCAAAGCTGCTATGCAGTCGGAACAGTATTCTTCATTAACCGGAAACTATAAAGTCAAGATTCTTCATAATTCCTCCACTATCTTCCTTATTTCCCACATTTCAGTGACGTGACAGTCTATCTGTGAAATATTTGATTCTTTGGTCTGTATTGATAGTCCAGCTACCAGTATATTAAATATTACATTATCTCTTTGACTTTTAGTTAGATTAATACAGTAGCTAAACATTTTTAAAAAATCGACTGTTAACAGCAAAAAATTACATTTCGAAGACTATCGAGATTCCAGCACTAATTACTAAATCCAGCTTCTCAATCCAACTTGCACCCACATAATCACAACAATGGACCGTTCAACGGACAGTTGAAATTTACGTGAAAAATAGTGTCACCCGAATTTCGGTGACGTGGCAGTCGAAGCGTTAAAGAAATTCGAGAGAGAATTCGACGGTGCGCGTCGCGTCTTTTTCTTTCGATCAGGGAATTACGCGGCGCAGAAAGTGAGGGGATCGAAGGAAGATCGGCGTGGAAGCTGTGGGACGGGGAGAGGATTCGTCGGAATAAGGTGGAGAAGAAGTAAGACGAGACGAGACGAGACGAGACGAGACGAGACGAGACGAGGCGGCGCGGCGTTAAGTGTGTCGTGGTGAAGCGGTACACGCGACGGATCCTCTGTCATAATATGTAGTTTCACAATGGCGGCTATCGAGGGCAGAACACCGTTAGTTCCTTCGTTGCTGGTACCGTGTTACCCAGAGCCGGGAGCCGGCTGGCTCTGCTAACGTACCCGGCAAGAAATCGTTTCGTCCCGCCACCTGCCCCTACTCCGCCGACTGGCTACGCTCTTCTTCTTCGCCGATCTTCTCCACGGTAGCGTGTCACGTTCACCGATAACGTTACCGATCCGCGGGAATCGCCGCTGTCACGGACACCGGCGGAGTTGGATTCGTTCGACGCCAATGTTGCTCCTAAATAATCATTCGTTTATATTTAGATCGTAATATTGAATTTGATAAGTATGAATGTTATGTATTCCTTTAGTATCAAGGAGTAAATTTGTCGAGAGCATACGATTTATTCTGTTTTTGGTGAATTGGCGATACGGTTTGGATGAACTAGGTTGCGATGTTTGCTATGAGTAGGTCGATTCTCGGATAGTCCTGCGTCTAGTCTTGGTTGGAGTTGGATGTATGGTGGGAGGTTGAGGGAATAAACTTCATGATTTTCGAGTGTAGTTAACAACATCAATGTTGTTCATTACCCATGGATCAAAACAAACTATTTTGCTATTATCAATTTATTATCTACAAACGAAATTTCCACTTCAAGTAGAGTGGAAAATTTTGCTGCATTTCTTCCGAATAGTTGATGGCAAAATGTTACACGAGTTTAGTAGCGGAAGTAAATAGTACGCCAAGGGGTTAACTGTATTTAGGAAAATCTACTGTGTTTTCGGGGAAATCGTTCAGAGGAAAATGGAGGGAGCGAGGAAGAGTATGATGGTGGGAGGACGTTGGTCATGAGGCAGTAATAATAACAGGAATAATAACGATGATAATTGTAATAGTAATATTAATGATGATACTAACAATGCTGACGACGGTAGCGGTGACGATTACAAGATTAACGATATTCTCAGCCTACGAATGTGAGGCAGTAGGATGTAACAGTTGTAAACTCTCTGCGAGGCGAGAGATTGATTATACAGAATCATCTTCCTTTCTAGTGGAACTCGATAGAAATAGAAAATCTGAGAAAGTGGTACATCCAGAGATTCAGGTAGCTCCTGAGAATATCGAGCAATCCATAGTGAATCCTCTAAAAATTTATTCTTCGGTAGCTCGTCTCTAACCTCGAATCTCGCATTGAAATCGATGAATTGTTATACAGCGAGCTGCAACGACGGATCCGCGAAACTCGAGAGGGAGGGAGAGCCAACATCGTTGAACGAGGGTTAAGGTATAACGGTAGCCAATTTACGCTGCTCGAATCGAAGAGGAGCCCGCCTAAAAAGATGCACCGTGGAGCGTCACTCGACACGATTCCCTTTGAGAACGGTTCTATACGTATATATGTATGTATATATATATATATATTTTTTTTTTATTCTCCGTTATCCCGTTTAATTGATCCCGAACGGTGCACAAGGATTCGGTGAAGGATCACTTGACCCGAATCCGAAAAGGATCCTCCTCCCGGTGCGGATCGAAGTTATCGATACGATGCGATGGCCGCGGCGCGCGGCGAGTTATTCGATAAATGGGAGCTGCACTCCGAATGCATTACCGGGAGCCGCGTTGCCATTAACCTAGAATATAATACAACCATTAACCGATGATCAATGAAGCCGGGGGAACCGGTAACGGGGTATTTTGATCGAGATCCTTCGAGCGGCGACCCACTTGCACGCGCGCGCGCTCGCGCGCCGCTCCGGAAGTCGTTGAAAGGGAAAGATGCCTCGGAGGAGTATCGAAATAATTAACCTTTTTATACCGCTCCGTTGTCTGGACGGTTCAATTATCAATCGAACGTGGATCAATAGGCCTCCTCGAGGCCTCGTTTCCGATGCTCGTTACCGATAATAAACGGTTCGAGTGCCGAACCCCGGTACAATGAGACATAAAACCGGCTCGTTTCTACGCGAACGAAAGTCGGAAGTTGCTTTTGAGGCGCCCCGGATCGAGCGGCGGCTTGTTTTTTCCTTCGAGTGTTCCCTCGTCTTCTCGTCGACGATGAATCGCTCGAACGGTGAATGATAAACACGTTGGACATTGGGAGCTCGCGTTTTGTATCCCGATTATCAAGATGACAGGGTTTATATTATAGTATAAACTTCAAGTAATTCAATGAAACTGCAACTGAAATTTTAATACTAATCATTCTTTCAATTTGTTACAGGTAATAACGACCAGGAACACAGGCTCCTAAAAAGTGAGTTATCTACCTAATAATAAAACTAAATCAAAACGTGTTGACGTTAACTTTACATAATATCACAGTATCTCCATCGAAACTTTCAAAGCATTACGTTTTATCAGATTTATCGAACTATCGCGAGAACGCATCGAATCACGTAGAAGATATAACAATGAGTATCCACTATCTAGGTGAATAGCCGGCTGCCAGCGTGTAGACTAATTAAAAACGGTCTGGCAAATAGTCGCGGTCCTTAACGTCATCCAGCAGTTTATCTGTCCGCCGTCGAATCCGCGCAACGAACGGATGAAAGGCGAGAGACGTTATCAGCCTCGTCCAACGCATTGCCCGTTGCTAAGGTTAACGACACCCGGCACCCGGGCGGTCCGTTCTGGACGCATCCAGGATGTCCGCGGCGCGATAGAAACGTCGCCGTCGTATCCTGGCCGGTCTGCCCCTCGCCGGATCATATCAGCGGGCCGTTTCTTTTTCTACGAGCGATAGCCCGCAATCGCGCCGCGATATTCGGTGTTAGAACCACCGTCACGTGGCGTGCAACGTTATCGCTGTAGCCAGTTTCTTTCACTCCGCCCGTGCGTGAATGAATCTCGGGGCTGAATTCGGATTACGTGGGCGTGCCCGCGACGGAAATAACTAGGGAGACCGTGATTTTTCTCTTACCCGGGAAACATGAATTCCCTTCTGTCTTCCTGCCTTTTTATTCGCGCTTCATCATCCTCGGGACAGATCTTCGCGTGAGTCATCTGCAGGGCTGGATGAAAGGGAATTTTGGAGAAGATTCCAAGATAGTATTTTAACCCTTTTCAATCGAGGGGTGACTCTCGGTCACCGCCTGATTTGGGGAAGTAAAATTATAAAATTTGATATTTAACCCTTTGCACTCGGGAGGTGACTCTCACCACTTGATTTCGAGTGATATTTAATGTTATACTTCATATAATGCATCAATCTGAGAAATATTGACGTAAAATAGCTTTGTCCGTCAATTCGCGTGAATTTCTCGTCGAGTTGCTTTTACAAAATATCGCCTTCGTCTCATCAGAAAATGTTGAAATATTTCTAGTGCAAAACTGCGGAGTGCAAAGGGTTAACACTGAAACTACCGGATAGGTCGAAACATTCCTGGTTTCTCCTTTTCAATTGTGAAAAAGATAACTGACGTTTCTCTGAGAAATCTGGAACTAATTTTATATTTTAATACTATAACACTATTGGAGTTTATAGAGGAATTCCGAAAAGTCAACGTAACTGCTCGGTAGTTTAGAATATGTAGAAATTAAGAGATGCTTTGTCGTAGGTGTATCTTCGATGGATAAAGCGAGAACGCTGATAATAATTGGATGACAACGGGTGAATCTTGAATTTAGTCAAGTTCTAATATAAACATGAGAATACTGGAACACGAAGTTTCAATTTCAGGGACTACAAACTTGAAAATCTGCTCTCGCGATCCATTGTATACGCGTCTATTATTATTTACCCATTGCGTATGCATATTTCGCTCGTAACGGTACGGATTACGTCGAGCCGAGGCTCTCCTCCGAACGGCTGCCCGTTACTTATAATTTTTCCTTCGAACGCGGGCACAGACGGCAAGAAAGTTCACGAGGTGCGCGCTCGGTCGCGTCGCCTTGAGGCCTCGGACGCGAACACGCGCGTGTAACACTGGCCGTTATTACACCGATCCGGGCGTAACGATTTCACCGGGTGTGTTTTCGTGGCGTGCGGCTCGTACACGTTCCGAGAAAAGAAGTAGCGCTCGGCTGAAAGAGACCATTACGCGTGGACGTAACCGAGCCGTGCCTGTGTGCGCGCGTCCCGTGTGTGTGTTACACGCGCAACGCGCCACGCTCGGGACGCGTTAAGCGGAAACGTAAAGTCAGTTAAGTAGCGTAATGTACGGTTGCCACGGCGTCGAAGGACCGGGTTCATCGACCACTTTCTCTGGCCCCGATCCTCTTCCCCGCGGCTCGAATCGCCGATCGCGCCTCTTTTTTTTTCTTTCATTTCCCTCCTCCCGCGGCCGGAGGTCGTCGAAACGACGGAACGCGACACGCGCGCTCGCCCTCTCGTAGACTGCTTGTTGACGATACGATCGCTGACGTCCTCCTTTCCGAAATTTTGCGATATCAACACTTAGCACTCCAGGTTGTTTTGTAATCTATCAACTGCAACTAATTTTTATAGTATTCCTAGCGAAAATGGGAAATGCTATTTCTTTGATCTTTTATTTTCCTTAGTAAAAAATTTGGATCTACGGAAAATCGAATAATTTTAGGGTAGTTTCTTTAAGATTCATTAAAATATTTAGTATTATAACTGGTGCAATATTGGAGCCTACAGAGTTCAAAGGGTTAACTCGTAATGTCGTTTCTTGTTTCACTTTGTAAGAACGTTGCAGCGAACCTGGCACTTTCTTACGTGAATTTTCGATTGTGATATATGATTGGCTGAGAGTATCATTAAGTATGTAGATCAGCTTCTTCAGTCATTCCTTACAGAAATATCTGCACCTTTGCAGTAATTCGAATCAGTCACTTCAACCCGTCTGGTAGTTCCAATGTCAATAAATCTAAGAAATATCCTGAATACATCGAATAAAAGGAGTCCCTTAGATCCCCAAGCGAGTCGAGCGAATCTGGAAGTGAATAGATTTCCCACCGGTTACTCTAAAATTACGGAATTGCGTGTCGCGTGTAAAATTGGAATCGCCAGAAAAGCGTGAGTTCACGTGGATCAGCGGCAGCCATCGGTGGCGCTTTTTTCGAAGGTTGAAGCCTCACGAGGCATCTACACGAGAGCCGTGGCTCGTTTATTTCTGTCGGCGACACCCTCTTTCCTGTGCCGGGAGGCCCGTCCCGTCCGTGGCCGCGGCGCGCGTCCCCCTTCGACGTATCTTCGCGTCCCTGCTCGTCCTAGGTCGGAAGGGGGTTGCCGTGTCTCCCCTTCTTCCGTTATGCCCGCTTCTCGCTGCTGGGTTATGCCTTGCCGCCGGTTGTTTGCGTCATTCTCCGCTCGCCGTAACCTTCCTCAATACCGTTTCGCTGGAAAGGATCGACGGTGTTCCGGCTTCGAAACTTTTTCTCTCGTTTCCTCGCCTATTTACCTATTCTCTGGTCGCGTCGTTCTTAACCCCTTGGCGTGCTATTTACTTTCGTTACTAAGCTCGTGTGATATTTTACTATCGACAATTTGGAAGAGATACAATACAATTTTCCATTCTACTTGAGGTGGAAATTTCATTTGAAGATAATACATTGGTAATAGTAAAATAGTTTGTTTTGATCCGTGGGTAATGAACAACATTGATTCTTGTTGAATTAGTTTAGAAATCTTAATTGCGAGTCTCACTCGTCATTGTACGGCAAGGGGTCAAAGACGAACTCTGGTTGGAACTATTAGAAATATTTAGTTAATTATTTTTCTGATTTCCTCGCCTATTCACCAATTCCTTGGTAGTGTTGTCCTTGAGGACGAACTCTGGTTGGAACAATTAGAATTATTTAGTTAATTATTTTTCTCTGCGCTATTTCCATAATTGCGAAAGAAGTGACACGAAACGGATCATTTTGACCCATCTGGTGGTCCTAGCGTTAAAATGTTTCCTAAAGATGTGTACTCCGGATAAATGAAAAAGAAATCGATCTTTTTCAAGAATGACCTCTTAAGCCTGACACAGCAGCATTCAGACTTACAGCCGGGGATGCAAGTTTAATGGGTGGACGGTGCACCTAAGGCCACGGGTCCCTGGAAAAGTGGGGCAACCGCGTCACGACGCGCGGCCATTTTCATACCGGCCCACGGACGGTCCGGGGAAAAATGTCTCGGGTGAAAAGGAAGAGGGTCAGGAAAGAAGATCGCCGATAACGCGGCCGCAACCGAGGCGAGATGAGATAGCCGGCATTCCTCGGGAAACCGTTAAAAGGTGTTCAGGGATCGCTGAGCCTGCACGGTAGCGTTTTCTGGCCACGTTCCGAAAACAATGAGTCTACTTAGGGAAAAATGCCGAAGAAGAATTAAGGGAAAGGTTGTACTCAAGTGTACATGGTTTATTTTGATAATCCGTGCAGTTGCGACAGACTGTTCATCGAATGCCATGTACGTTGAATCGTAAAACGTATTCTCCATTACAGTAATCGTTCCGTTTCGCTCGGCGATACACCTTGATGCTTTAATCGTCCCCCAACAATTCCCAATTAGCAGCTCAAGACCTTCCAATAAATCTCTTAACAGGCTTCCAGTAAACAACCGTTAAATTCAAGATTAAATTACTTAATCATGTTTCCAATTTCACAAGTTTCTTGTGAGCTGCGCGAGCAAACAGTATGAAGAGCAAAGTACTTACATTAGATTTGTTAAAGACTGAAGGAAGTATCTAAACCATTCGAAAATATTCTGTAGGGCTAAGGATCTAGTAGCTTCCGTTATTTAACTCTTTGATTACTGTTGACGTTTAAAGGCGCTTGAAAAATATGTGAAGTCTAATTCAACAATTGCATCTTCCGTTAGTCGTATATTATATAACTGTGATTACAATAGCTTAACTTAGATTAATCCCCTATCATAAAAATACGCGTTGACGCAATATTCAGAGGGTGAAATCATTTTCGTTGTGTTTGCGAACGTCGAAAACTACCGAGAACCGCTGCAGTCGCCGTCTTTGCTGCAAACCTCACACCCGTGACGTTCCAGGGGGCGGAGACAGTCCCTGTCGCGCGAGGCGATTGGTGGGCGTGAGCGCCTCAGCCTATCAGGCGCGCGGCTTCGAATCCGACCACTCAGAGGAGAGTGCCAGGTTCGCTGCAACGGACGGTACTCACAACCGGTCGCATTAGCGAGGAGATCGAGCCTCTTTGCGCAGGACACACGATCTGACTTTTTCCCCGGGGAATTTATATTTCACTCCCGTGACATTTAACTGCTTTCCTTCCCGCGTTCGTTCACCACGGTGAACGCTATTATGCATTAATCCGCGGCGGTGCCGCGGGTACGGCGTACTATAATCCGTCGTTGTTTATTGCATCATTAGAAACTTCGCCGAGCTTCGAGCGTTACGTGTCCCGGTGTTATAATACGACTTCCAATACACCGGCGAGCGTTTGTCGCTCTTCGGGGTCGGCTGTAATCCGCTTGTTACTAATGGGGCGTTATAATCCGGCCCGGGCAATAACGTTTCCTGCGGCGTGTACTCGCGGAACGACCGGCACCACAATCGAGCCGTTCTGCTCGACGTTTTTGTCAGACTTCGATCGTCTCTGTCCACGGCTTCGACGTTTCAATTATCGAGGATTGTTTAACTCTTTGGGGCTAGGGTTAAAATCTGTCCCACTCGTCTTATTTTAACCTACATCGTAAAGTTGAAGTTACACATAGTCGTACAGTTTAATATTTTAATTAAAGCCATGCAGTTGGCGATGCTACGAACTAACGGTGAAAAAGTGAATAAGTGAAAAGAATTTATACAATTCGGAACGCATTGGTAAGCTGTTGAGACCGTTGCGATAGAGGTTGCCGAATTCTGTGACGAATTCTGTAGCTTCGGTTGTTTTCTCTTTGAAAATTGTGAGCCTCAAAGAGTGAACGCTGATCAAAGAGGAAACTAGGAATCGTAGCGTGAATACTTTGTCCGATTCATTGTTCACGTGTACCGAGCGAGAGAACCAAATAAAATGTTCGTCCATACGAAACTTGGAAATCGACAAAGTAACGTTTAGTTTGAAAACGTAAAGATGCATTGCGTTCGATATAGCATACAGGTAGCATCGATCGTCCAAAATTCCAGCACTCGTTCCTCGACGAAAATAAATGTCTGCGCGCGATTCGGATCCAGAAAACACTGTTCGCTCGATATTTTTTCGTTGCCCGCTGCTCGTCTTTCCAAGTTCGAGACGCATTTCATCCGGTTAGATCGAGTTCGAGCCGCGACCGGAAAGTTGAACGACCGCGTTGCATCAGCGAGCCAACCCCGGTTCGCCGTTACGATTTACTTTATTGTTACATCATCCTCGTAATAATTCATCCCGGCGACTTTTTGCGTGGCGCGCACGATCAATGGACACCGGCAATTGTTGGGGTATTACGGCCCCCGGGGGCAGAGAAGGGTCGAGGGAGGGCGGTGGCGGCGGGTCGGAGGGGGAGAGGGCGTGGCGACGATGGGGGAATCGAAATCACTTAGCGCGACGTCGAGGCAACGACACGCGAGAATTATTCGCGCAACGATTAGTAGACGAATTTACGGCCGGTCGTAAAAGGCGCGGGACGGTGAATGAGTTACACGGCCTCGTAAACGGCGCGAGCGTGACCTGTCGTGTTCCGCGCGAGAACGGAATAATTACTTGAAAAACCGAAAAAGAATGGCGCGACGCGATCCGCGGGGCCTGCATAAAACGCGGCGCTCGCCCCGCCGCGGAATCGATAAAGTTACTCGTCTCCCTCGTTCTCGGACGTCTCTTTTGTGTTCCGATCGTCGGCGTCGAGTGGTTATTAACTTGTTATGGCCGATCGAGCAATCTCCATCGCGCGATCGAAGCTGTGTCGTTAACGTCGATCTGAAGTTTAACCCTTTGCGGGCGAGTTGTCGAACCTTTGGACACTCTGTCCATGAAAATTCAATTGTGTATGGAAATCTTAACGCGAAAACTGTCAGACAGATCGAAATAATGTCTCGGTGTTGAGATTATTAAAAAGAGCAGATGTTTCTTTGGTATTTCACATTAAAACTACCGAGTAGTTGACTTCTTGAAATTCTTTTATAGAAACTGGAGTGCATTTATTCGGAATTGATCAATTCAGTTTGCGTGTTGCTGTATTGATATTTCTAATTATTTCTCAGAGGAACATCTGTAATCTTTTTGATAATTGTGAGAAGGAGAAATCAGGTTTTAGAGTTAGGAACCGGCGAAAAAATCGTTAGGTACGTGGCTGGAAGGGTGGATAATATGAACGTGGGGAGCGAGTGCGAGCGGAGAGCAGCCTTTTCCAGCCGATTCCGTCGGGCCGTTTGAAATTACCGACGGTCGCTGATTCGTGACGCATAAATCTCGATTGCATAACGAGCATTGCCCGTGACACACGCGAATTAAGCGATCCGGAGAGGCAGCGGCGGTCGATGCCGGCTGCTGCTTTTAATCGCGATGGCGTAACAACGACGCGTAGAATGGGCGTGCTAGGTATTTCTAATATTTTTACGCGGCCCGGTCTCGATCGAGAGATCACGATGGCGCCTGTGGCGGGTCTATTCCAGTGGCGGCGGCGTTTCCCCGCCAATTACCCGGCTAATAACGTAATAGCGTTAATTGGGGGCGGGACGAGCGGGTAGCCGAGTGTTCGCGCGAATTCAACCGGAAACGGGAGTTCATCGGCCATCGCAATCGATAATTGGCTCGTTGTCTTCTTCGATCCCTTTCACTGGAAAGCGCGTCGAATCGGATCGCGTAAGAACGAAATTGTTTGTACTTTCATCCGCTCGCGGATCGCGCTCTCGCCGCGGCGATAAACGTCTCGTCATGGAAATTCTACGATTTCATAGAATTCCATGATCTCGGGGGAACGACGGAGTAAACAGCGATCGATTTTTACCTCGTTCTCCCGTTCGATTACTTTTTTCACGCGAAACGGACGATCCACGATGAAATCGATACAGGAACTTTAATAACCGCCCGGAATATTCAGCTGCTCCGCTATTCCTAGCTTTATTGCGCTCATTACTCACAACGGTACGTGTGGTCGTTAAAGGGTGAACGCCCTTAAAATAGCACTGTCTGATCCGTTCATTCATTTCCATATCGTTCCTTCGAACTTCGTTTCCCATCCACTTCCTTCTCACTCTTCGTCGAATAAAATATTACAACCGGTGTTAGATTATTATGATAAATTAGACACCGAGGATGCCATTATTACGAACCTACATCGAAATAATACTGCTCTACACCAAATAAAAACAAAGCTTGTGAATCGAGAGCAAGACCTCCGACGATCCACTCGACGAACGATACCAAAAATCACGAGAAGATTCTCATCGGAGAAAGAATATTACAAGAAGTTGTAGACCATTATAATACATCAAAGACACCGCCAACGTCATTATTACGGACCCCGCTGAACCAAAGTAACATTGCTCTACGGCAAATAAAAGCAAACAAGAGACTTGTAAATTGGGAGCAAGACCTCCGACGATCCACTCGGCGAGCGATACCGAAAATTACGAGAAGAAACGTTCTCGCCGGAGAAAGTTGACCAACGGGGTCCTTGAACGAGAACGATAACAGCGTGCACCGATGCTGGGAGTCTTTGGCCCCTCGTTATCGACGCGGTATTAATGGCGACGCAGGGAGGCAGCGCGAGGGAGGGATGTTTATTTTCTCTGGAGATTGGAGGCCCGTGGAATTTTTTATCGGACAGCTGGAAAAGAGCCGAACGTCGCGTCGCGGCGCGCTCACGAAAAACGTTGCACGGGGAACATCAATTTTCGCCGGGCCTCCTCGCCCCGGAAGGAGAAATAATTACTTGTCCTCGGCAGATGTTCAAAAATGCCGCCGGTCTCACCCCCGCGCCGCCGTCGCCGGTTATTCTCGGCCTGTCGGCATCGCCTCCCCCACACCCCCCTCGTTTCGCCGTGAAATTATGGCCGTGGGTTCCGCGTTTCCGGCGACGGGATTTCGTTAATATCGTTTCCACGCCTTCGACCTCGGCCCTCCGACGATCCCCGTCGCTGCGACGACGTTTACGCGCCCGCCGACGATACCGTGCGTCCGCGGGGACACCGTGGAACGCTGACGATTTATTTTAACCCCCGGTAGCTGTCAACGCGCGGAGGACGGCGTGACGCGAGTGCGGGGAGAATTGGGGAGCTGGGGTGCGCTGGTTAATTAATAAGGGAAATCGGGGAAACGGATTTTCTCGGAAATTCATTGGATTCCTTCGTTTGGAGGTTGAACGTTGTATGTTTGTGGTTTCGAGCATCAATGATTAGATAGGTTTTTGGTTAACCCCTTGGCGTTCTATTTACTTTCGGTACTAAGCTCGTGTAATATTTTACTATCGACAGTTTGGAAGAAATACAACAAAATTTTCCATTCTACTTCCATTCTACATTGATAATAGCAAAATAGTTCGCGTTGATCCGTGGGTAATGAACGACATTGGTTCTTGTTAAATTAGTTTAGAAATCTTCATCGCGAGTCTCACTCGTCATTGGGCAAGGGGTTAATTTTGGTTTCATTGATGTTGATACTGAGTTCTGTAATGATAGTAGGGTATTGTAGTTTGATTGTTAGGTACTTTGTAGATGATTCGGATATTCTTACTTTCTTGTTTTCACGTTGGTTTCGAATAAGTAACACGTCAAGCGCCAACAAGATCTTGACTGTTGAGTGTTATGTTGTAGCAACGAAAAGCAGGAGCTATTAAATATTTAGTGTTACAATCGTTGCATTCAGTGATTCAGAAGCGTCGATCATCGGCGCTGAACGTGTTAATAAATACCTGAGTAGAAGGAGAAAAGACGAAAATGGAATTGAGATTTCTCCGAATGAAGTTCACGGCGAGACGCGGATCCGAGAACAGTTGCGGGCAGAAACCGCGAGAAAAGTGGCGTGACAATGCGGTAATTGAAAACATCGGCGCAAAACCGCTTGTCCCTGATATCTAACGACACTGTTTTCGCCGCAGTTCATTGGCCACGATACTTTTACAATCGAACGGACGCGAGGCGTGAAAGCGAGGCCGTTGTATCTCGCGTAATTATCCGGTGCGCGTTTCACGCGCCGTTATCAGACCAGCCAGAAACTGCAATTCTTCCATTCCCGGTCGAGTTCCGTCCGCCATTTTATTCCTCCGAGTCTCTAAATAATCCATCTTTCTATCCTTTAAACTTACTACTCGCAATCCGAGCGACACATTTCATTTTTAACCCTTTGCACTCGAGAGCTGACTCACTTACCACCTGATTTCGCACAGTAAAAATATAAAATTTGATATTTAATATTATACCTCGTCTAACACATCAATTTGATAAATACTGAAATAAAACAGCGTTGTTCCTCTTCGAGTTAGTTTCACAAATATTGTCTCTATCTCATCAGAAAATATTAAAATATTCCTAATGACAAAATTTCGAGTGCAAAGGGTTAATTCATCTCTCGAACAAACAGATCTGCATTATTCCCTTTCAAAAAATTCTTTGAAAAGAATGTCTCACTTCATCATACAATTATATTACAAAATATTAGATAATTCCAGGAAAAGTATCCTAGCAGTAGAATGCCAAAGAATTAAAATCGAAATGAGAATACTCGTTACGAACGTTCATCTTGACATTTATTTCGCTCGAACCCCGATCCGCGAATTCGCGTCTAATTGCGGTTCTTACGAATTAGTTGATAGGAAGTTTAATTTGCATTAGCGACTCTGCGGTGTAATTATGATCCTCCGCTCGGTAATAAGCATCCTGCTTTTTGTTTTCTTTTCCACGATGGGAGTAACGAGTAAGACCGGGGAGGACGGGGGAAACCGGTTACGAAACGGGGAAACAATCGGACCGGGGATTCGCCGAGAAGAAAATACGGTGTTCGCGACAACGGCGTGACACGAGCCACGTTCAAGTTTCAAGTACATGTAACGCGGTGCTCGCCGTTCCGCTTTCTTACCCTTCCGGGCCATTCCCACCTTCTGCGGCTGCAGTTTCTAGAGCAGCGAGCGCGCGAACGCCGCGGAACGCGCGTCCATTCAGCCGCTCGATCGCTCGATCACGGATTTCTTTGCCGATATTGCTGTATTGTTACGGTCGCCGACGGAACAGTCGTTTCTTTACGATCGAGTACACTGGACAAGCGTAAAATTTACTTTAGAAAATCGTGCAAACTTATTCTTTATTTTCAAACAATAGGTAACTTGCATCATGGCTTCCTATATCGTCAAAGATGTAGAAAAATGTTCGAGGACTTCGACTCGTAATAAAGTTTTGTAGCTCGGTTTAAATAATTAATCCTTAACGAACCAATGCCATATAAGTGGCACTTTTACTTACTGGTTGCAAGAATCATTTTATTATTTCTATGTTATCATTGTAATATTCACAATCAACACGTACTATGCTTATTCTTTCGCGGCGAATCAACTTGAAATGCTTCCGGTCGTTAAGGAATTCATTGCTTAATTCATTGATAAAAAAGAAATATTCTAATATTTTCTTTTCGAAGTGAATACGACTTTACAACCGGTTCTTCACAATCTCAGAAATGATCGGCAGCCAAAGTAAACCCGAGAAAAATCATACGACGAAGAGTTAATAAACATGTTTTGAATTTGTATCGATCTGTTGTTACCAAGTCACCGGCGTACACAGGATTGCACGCGGCACGCAGAGGTGAACTGCAACCTTGCATCGAGGATTGAGGCCATCGTTACGAAATCGTCGAAGATCGGAAGAGATCGAGGCAGATCCGTTGAACCCGACGGTTCGTATCGGCAGGCTGGGTCGCGGGCAGGGTCGTTAAACGGTGAGATTTTCGACATCGCGACGAGTCGGCAGGAATTTCGCCGATTCAGGGTTCCCTTGTCTGTGTGTGTGTCGCAAGTGCAACCGGCCGGGAACACGGTGTTCGTCGGGTTACACGAACGGGGTCAACGACTTTCTCCGATTACCTGCGCGTGACACTGTCACTGAAACTGCCAGTCGATTTGCAATTTCCAGAAAGGTCTCTCCCCTTCCATTCCTCTCCGGGAAATCACGGACCCATGAGAGAAGAAAGTGTTTCCGAAGCTAGCAATTCGGATAGAACGCGTCTCGCACGCTTTCCTCCTCGAGGATTCTGCGTGAACCGAATAATCCTTATTTTCGCGAACTCTCTGCTGCACTCAGCGAAATGAATGAAAATTAATCTTTAGAACTGTGACGTGTAACAAGAATTCTTATATATTTTAGAGTACAGTTTATTATGTAAATGAATGAAGAACGGTATAGAATTGCTTCACTTATGAAACGAAAGGTTTCAGATAGAAGGTTGCAAGATATAGAGCTAAACATATGATGGTTATTTTGTTTACATTACTGGGATTTTATGAGGTTTTTTCAATGGCAGTGGATACGCTGAGTTTGGATTGCAACGTTATATAAATAGAGAAACGCGAGTTATCCGCACAAAACTGTTATTTTTCAAATGAAAATCACGTGTAGCTCAGTAATACATAGCTAACTTTCAATTCTCATTGTGCAAACAGTCGAATTTCGGGGTTTTGTCCACAGGCGTCCGCGCGGCGCGCCGATAAATTATTTTCGCGGTTCACGTGGCATTCCACGCAACCTCGGCACGAAATGCGGCCGCCGCGCGTGTTACACGCACTGTTATGCGCGCGGCCGGCAAGATTATCGCAGATATGGGTGGCCAACGCGGGTTGTTGTTTCGCGTTGTTCGGCCGGGATGCCGCGGAGGCCGTTATATTCTGGCTCAGCCGCGGAACGTTACGGAACGTTGAGCAGTTATGAAATGCGGCTCTGCGACGGAGCAAGTTGCTTTCTCGAGCTCTCCCGTCCACGAAGAAAGTTTCCGCGGCAAGTGCATTCGAATATTCGAAAGTCTCTCTCTTTCTCTCGCCTCCTCTTCGCCGCTGGCACGCTCTCGAATCGGGCCCGCGATACTTTTCGAGCGGCTCGAAAGCGGCCGATAGACCGGCTAGAACCGATAGAGCGGACCCTCCGACGATCTGATTTCGGAAACTCGATATTTACGAGAGATACTCCGCTCGCGGTAAATTGCTCTCTAATCGTTTACGATCGGACGTTTCATAGAACCGAATGGTAACGAGTGAAATGAATGGTAACCTTGGAAAGGTTAGAGAAACTTATAGGAATACGTATAAGTAAACTGAGATCGGATAACGACGGTGCAACTTTTGCACGAAGAGTCTATATCGAATTGTAATCGCAACGATACATCAGGTGATAGAGTTAAATAAAATAATCCAGGACAATTACTGATTAACTAGTCCCCAAACATTCTGTCGCTAGATCGCGTCGGAAACACGTTCTCGGCGCTTTTCACGCGGAGAACAGGTAGCAGAGTCGAAGCTCCCGTTGGAAACGCGGGTCCGTGTCGCCTCGAAGTGAAAGATACCGCTTCCGATACGAGGAAGCAATTTCGTCGGCGGTTTTCTCCGTCGACTATCCACGCGATCTATCGGTCGGACGTGCGGCAACGGCGACGGCATTGCGCCTCGGACCGGCTTCAATTTCCATTTATTAGCCGAACGGAGCTAACCGAGTGTTCTTTTCATTTTTTTATCGCGTTCGCGCGCTGAATTATCGAGGCTAATTACGCTAACGCGGACCGCCAGTGCAAAACAAAGCTCGATAGCCGTTCAATGCCATGGACCGGTCGACCGAACGACGTCATAAACCTCCCCGCTCGCTGAAAAACAACCGCGCTCCCCCGGAACGGCCGTTCGTTTGACGGCTCTTTTCCACGGTACGCGACTCCGATTCACGATCGCGCGACACCCGTCCCCTTTTTATGCGTTCTATCGGTTCGCAACTGGAGCGTCGAGTGTGACATCGGGGTTAACGCTTGCGGAGCCTCGCGTTCGAAGGATTTCCGCCGGGGACAGGTTATGCGATCCTCGAGGATTTTTCGACATTGCACAGAGTTCCGCAGTGATAACTGTCTGTTTCATCTATGACATTACTGTCGCTGTTATTATCGAGTTTTTATTACGAAAGTGAACGTTACGAGCTGAGAATTAAATCGTAAATAGAAAGTAATGGAATGAAAATCAGAATATTAGATGATGGATCAATGAAATAGGAAAGAGGGATAAAAGAGTACAAGTTGATCCGAATTGACAATTACATTGTTACAATTAGCGAAAATAGGGGTGGTTTGTAGGGATTCTAGACGGGTCCAGCGGCGAGCTTATAGAGAGTCGTCGCCACGAATTTATGATCATTAGGCTTCTCGCTCATTCCTCGTCTCTCGTCGTGGTTTCTTTAACTAGTAGGTTGACAAATTGTTATTCTACAGGGGAGGACACCACTTTATTTTAGAAGCATCGCTGTTGGTTACTAAAACACCTAAAAGGGAGAGCACATGTTGCTCTCTTCATCATTCACTGGTAGAGGGTGCTACCCTCTTTCTTACCCGGAAACCTACACGTTTCTCCACGCGTTTCGGTCCTCGGATGTGTCTCCATATAGAATCGTAGAGAATACACCGGAAGGGTCCCAATATACTGGGTGTTCAATAAGGTGCAGCTACGCAAATATTTTTCCTCAGATAAATTAGAAAACTGAAGAAACGTGGGCACTTGTCGCGATTAATCACGTTACGCCGTCCTTAGAGCAAGGGCCACGTATTCTGAACCGCTGTGTACAATATTTCTCCACTATGGAAACTACTGGTAACACCTTCCTCCTAAAAATAAATTTCAAACCTCTCGTTGCGCAATTACGGAAATCCTGCGGTTACTCTTATCAGAAATTACTAAACAACCTCGTAATGAAAGTTTGAAAGCAGGACGTACGAAGCTTTCTACGGGCCACAGGAACATCGATACTTATACGTTGGACGTAATTTTTACATAACTAATGCGACTGCCTCTTCCTCGTTTAGAAAAACGTGACTACCGTTTATATTTACAGGAACGAAACAACTTCAATCGTTTATGGAAACATCAATTTACCCACATCTAGAAGAAAAATTACAAAACAACCTTACACCCACAATAATTTGAATTTAAAATCGAAACCATTATTTTTCTAACGAAACTAACGTCGAATCATAGTGATTAACATATTCATTCCATAAAACATGAAGAATATCTAATAATCTGTCTTCACGGAAACATATTTGCAAATATCAACCCCTTGTCAACGAATGTCGACACTTCGGCAAGATGAAATTATATTTGTAATACTAAGTCGCGAACAAATGATTTAATTACTCAAATAGCACGAGATCAACACGTAGTTTCCCTTTTTTCTATCAACTAATCAGTTGATACACAATTCAGCTTCATCCGCTGAAGATTTTATCTGTTCCAAAGAACCTGCATGCGCAAAGTCTTAAAACCTTGTACTTTCCCTTTTCTCTATAAACTAATCAATTGATACACAATTCAGCTTCGTCCGCTGAAGATTTTATCCGTCTCGAAGAACCTGCGTTCGCGAAGTCTAAAAGCCTTGTTCTCCGTGAAAGCGTCTAACACGAGTGGTTCGTTCGAAAGCTCGAAGCGTCCAGTTGAGAGCGCGACGCAAAGAGCTCGAAAAGAAACCGTTCGCGCGGGATCAATCACGTAAGTAGAGCCGGTATCGTTCTATTTCTGCTTTTCTTCCTGGCACCAATAAAGTAGAAAGCCTTAGGAAACCGCGGATTTTTATGAAAGTACGTTCTGCCAGGCTGGCGTGTCTACCAATCAGACGACCAGCTCCGACAAAGTAGCTACTTTTCACCGGCTCGTTTTCTACCCGGCTCGATCCTCTTATTTCTCTCGCGCCCCTTTCTTTCCCCCGGCGCGCGGGGCACACGCTCGGCGAGGGGCTTTATCGAGGAGAAACCATTCGGCGGTCGCTAGAGCCACGGGTTTCTTTATTACGAGACCGCGCCGGTCAGGACATTGGCCTTCCACCGTTTCGAGTTCCTGCTTGACGTTTATGTAACCCGTTCCATCACTCGCGCCTACGCCACCGGGCGAGTTACACGCTAACGAGTCACGCCCGTGCACGCTAATCGGCTCGCGTGCTATCCCCACGCTAGCCACGGACACTTTCACGCGGACTTCTTTGATAGAGAAACGATCGCGCTGGATTGCGACATTCAGTTTTCCTTCGGAAACTGCTCGGTGGAAAAGCTACGTTAATGTTCGTTGTCGGTGAAAATGGAAGGGGACGAGGAAAGGGTGAGGCGAATGTAAAAACTGGAATTTAGAAGTAGGATTTTAGGGAGCATACTTATCTGAAGCGGGAGGCGAGAAATTGCTGTCGATGAAGCGGAAAATTGTGAATGAATGGAACGACGAGAAGAATTATTTGCGGTAATGTCGAAGTAAGGTTGTAAACTTGAAATCGACGGAAGAGAAAGAATGATAGGAATATTCTGAATGAATCGACGCAGACGAAGTTCAAACTGTTCAGTCGAAGTAGAAGTTAGAAGCTCGTATCCGAGAATGTGGACGAGGAAGGAAACGGAAAACTTCCCGGATAATCCAAGAGAAATGTTAAAAATGTCGTTCTACCGTAACCATAATTTGCGTGCTCGCGTCCAAGTTGCATTCCATGCTTTCACCACCCTCCGCGGATAGCACGGTTCCCTTGTTATCTAAGTAATAACTATTTATCGCATTACGTTCGTTGCCTTGCGCAATGCACTCCATCGGCGGCAACAACTTATTTCAGCGCGTTATTACATAGTAGCACATGCGAACAGGTTCGCCAACGCTGCGGCCTGTTTGCAGTTCCTGTAACTTATACCGTTCAATTATCCGAGTCTCTTCCGGTTCTCTGTGCTATTTGGATAGGTGCGGGCGGTAGTGCACGGCGAATGATGAACTGCTCGGCCACGAGGTCAGCCAATCGCGGTTTCACACGTCAGACATGGACGGTTTGTTCAAGAGCCGTTCGTCGCGGACGATGTGGGTGTTCAACACAATTCGCTGTAACTGACAACGTCCATACACCTTAACACTAACACTACCGAGCAATTGAAGTGTCTTATTTCAAATTTCTTTGAAGAATTAGAACGATACGTTCAATCAGATTCGGAGGGTCTCCTAGTCTCGTATCTGTAGAAATACAAAAATTTCATTGAAAATCTCTCGCAGAAACGCCTTCATAATTGAAATACTTGCAAAATAAGAATTCTGTAGTTTTAGTGTTGACTATAAATGATAATGTAGAACTATCAGTAATTGTTTGTAATCTGTAATTGTAAAAACAACATATGTTTCCCTGAGAAATTATTAAAGAAATTGATTTACCAATCAAACTGAATCGTAAACCAATTAAGTCTCGATATCAATTCAACTAATCGATAGTGAAAAATGTAAAATTGGAGGGTAGGCGTGACAGCTATCTCAGAGGGTTCACATTGAAAATAAATGCGCAATAATGAGTTCCTGAATTTTCTCGACCACAAGGAGTCACGGTACGAAGCGCATTCAGTCGCGTGTTAATTTGAATTTCGCTTATGCATCGGCGGGGGCATCGACGCGATGAAATTTCGAACGCCTCTGCGACGCGACGGTACGTTTTGCTCGAGGTTGTTGACATCTGTCCCCAAGAAGGCTGGTGACGGCGGCGAAGGTGACGCCAATCATTAGAAAACGCGCCGATGCTAACTTGGCATTCCCATTAGCATTTCTATACGAGCCGGTGCAACGAATGTCGTAATCGTATAAAGTTCCCCGGCGGGACAATAGCCGGCGAACGGTCGATCGTCTTCGCGACACCGATAACAATGCCCGGTCGGCTTAATCCCGCGATTAAAACGATTGCGATTCTAATCGGCCGGCTGCTTATCCGCGAGCCCGTTTAGGCTAATTATAGGCACCTTGTTGCATTACAATTGGAACATGCCCCCAGACGTTTCATCATAACGCCTCGTTAATGGAAGTTCCGATACCATCGAACCTCTCGCGTCTTAATCGTTAACATTTAATTCCAGACTCTTAACGACTCTCCGCTCGTGTCTAAGCGTTACGTGTCCGCCTTTAACAAGCTACTTCTCCGATAGTCGGCAAGATAGCATCTCGAAGTATCGATCCCGATTCTATGGTACGTCAACTCCATCATTGATCGAAGTTAAGATCCACTCTTTATTCCTCCCCTCATTAGTCTCCTATTGACTAGCCCCTATCTTCATTTATCATCTTCGTTACAAACTAATCTTCAATCACCTCCGAATTCAGTATCAAACTCAAACCCCAAACTCTCCTAAAAAACCATCCAACCCATTCCACTCAAGATAAAAAATTCAACCCTTAAAACAGCCACTCTCCATTTCTCAACGCCGAAAATAGCAGCAACTGCTCAGCGACACGTCGCTATCCTTCGATTCTTTATCCGAACAGTCAAATTTCCACAAGCGGCCGCACTGTGCGCCGAGGAACTTCCGACCGCCGCGAGAAACCTCCCCCGAAGCCTAAGCACTTCGACCTAGACGCAACGTCATCGTTGGACGCCGACGGTATCCCTTATCTTTCGCGAGAGGACGAAGCGAGCGGCAGGGATCGTCCGCTTTCGATCGACGGGACGGGACGGGAGTCCTGGCAGGTCTCGCGACGCAACGGGACAGTGTGTCAGCGCATTCCTGCTCGCCCGTGCCTCCGGAGAAGAGGAACGTGCCGCGTGCACGCGCGCGCGCACGTGCGAGATAACCCGATCGCGCGATACCCGATCTCACGCGTGCCCGACCGCGTGCTCGCAACACGCGAAGCCGAGAGGAGAGGACTCGCAGCCGCCATTCGACCGGCTCGTCCGCAACTATTAGCATGCGATCCGCTCGGCCGACTGTCGCCGTCGCGGAGGGCAGGGACGCACGCCTCCCCCGCCCACCCCGGCCGCGGCAACGCGGGGAAACACGGATTTTCTTGGCACCCGGCCGCCGACGACGAGTTCTCTCGCGGATGATTAATTCTGTGCGCTTGGCACCGCGCGTCGACGCCGGCGCAGACACCGGGCATCCTCTTCCTCCGCTACAATGTCGGCGCGAGGCGGTGGACCGGTTCGACGCCGCGTTTCACCGATTAACTCGTTAACGCTTTCGCGCGGACGGGCCGGGGCATACGGTTCGACCGGATGGTATATTTCCCTTATTTTTAGAGGCGCGAGAGGACGCTATTTATAGGAGCGCGGCTCCGACGGGGCCCGCCGCGGGACAGGAATAGTCTCTCGGGTTCACCGGGTTTTTGAGGATTTTCAACTGTGCTCCTCTCTTTTTTAATACGGAGCCTCTCGTTTCTCGCCGTGAGAGAAACGTGTTTCGGGATACGAGTTTCCTCGACGGTTGGCAGATACCTGTGTCTGGTTTTAAAAGGCCGCTCGGAGGGTGATGCCTCGAATTCCCTCGCGAAGTTTGAACTGTCTCCTTTGTGGGCTTCGGATTTTTGGAAAGTCGAAGATCGAGTTTTGGCAGGATTTTGGGAGTGAAATAAAATTGTAGATATTGGAGTTATCTCTTTAATGCAATGCTCCTCGTTCGGGAGATAGAGGAAGAATGTCCTGAGGATACTGTTTAGCCGGAGGATTAAGCATGGTTCTATTACACTCTCGAGACTCAGGGAAGCTTTCCTTTAGGCAACGCAGACGACCTGTTCGACTTTCCCATCGCTAAGGTTATCTTACAGGTTGCTGATTAACCCCTTGGCGTACTATTTACTTTCGTTACTAAGCTCGTGTAATGTACTATCGACAATTTGTAAGAAATACAAAATTTTCCATTCTACTTCAGGTGGAAGTTTCATTTGAAGATAATACATTGATAATAGCAAAATAGTTGTTTGATTCATGGGTAATGAACCACATTGATTCTTGTTAAATTAGTTTAGAAATCTTCATCACGAGTCTCATTGTACGGCAAGGGGTTAACACTAAAACTACCAGGATCAAAATGATCCATTCCTGATGTCTAGTTTCTCCGATTATCAAAAGCATAACGGTTGTATCTCCGAGAAGTTATTAAGGAAATTCACTTAGTGATACGCGAACTAAACTGTAAATCAATGAATGTCTCGATAGAAGCACTCTCCGAGTTTCTATACGGCGATCCTAAAAAGTCAATTCAACTGCTCGGTAGCGTCAGTGTCAAAGTAACCTTCGGAATATAATGAACCTGCCAGTGGTTCTCCGGTCTGCAGCTCGTCGAACGTCGAATATTTCCGGTGAAAAGCTCTCGAGCGCGAAGGGCTGCCTTCCGGCTAATGGCACGATGTTGAAATTCTTTCGGAGGAGGTACCGAAGGGGAAAAAAAGAAAGGAGAACCGTGACATTGATCGTCACGGGGTACCGGGGGACGCCGATCGGCACCGGGGAACGATGGTTTACCTGTCAGTGACATAACGTCTGCCACGGATGAGCGCACACGCTGCACGCGCGGCGCGTCCGTGCATTTTCCCCGGGCAAACATATTACGAGAGTAATTCGCGATCGAGCATGACGATGACTCCTGCGAGCGTAACGGGCGCCCGCGGCGGGGTGCGGGAAGGGGGGAAAGAGAGAAAGGAGCCGGCTCCGCTCGTCGAGTAGGGGGAGGACGCACTCCGATGGGGAAGAGAAAGAGGAAGAGGGAAGACAAGGGGGAGGAGAGAAGACTCTCTCGCGGCTGCGGCCAGTGTCAGTGGCCTTGCTTTCTGCGACCCACTTTCTCGATCGCCGACAAACCGATCGCTCGCAACCTTACCCGCGCGAAAACCTCGCTGCCCGATCGGCGAGACCGACCCTTGTCTGATCCCTTTAACCCCTGAGACACCTCGAGTCAGCCGTGGTAACCGTGACTCGTGAGTTCAACCCTTGACACGTTGTTGATGCGATTAAAGCGTGTCGATGGCTGCTCTTGTCGCAGAATGTTTGTATTTTCATTGGCAAATCGAAATGGAAATTCTATTAGTAGGAATTGTAAGCGGAACGGGGAAGTAATATTGATACACGATTCAGTAGATTGAAGATGTGAATGGTTAACAGTTTGGCGAGACAACGGAGGATATTCCTCTGCGTGAAAATAATGGTTTATTAATGAATTTTTAATAGGTAGTCTTAAATAGGGAGTGAAAGTAAAGAGTAGACGCATTTAACCCGAAGGTTCTTTGAGATGTACAAGACCTTCGGTAAATGAAGCTAGATTACATATCAGTTGCTTAAGTAATAGCAAAAAGGAAAATACGCGCTGGTATCCTGCTGCTTAAGTAACTGAATCATTTGTTCGAGGCTTAGTCGGCCGAATATGGAAATTTCCTATCGTTGAAATGTCGACCGCATAGGGTTGAAATATGTGAGAAACGGTTCGAACTGGATCGAACCAGCGACTGCGTTCCACAAAAACAGGAAAACGAGAGTAGCTAATCAACTAGAAATCCGTGTAGACCCGGCGATTCTTCCTTTTCCGAGAAGTCGCTCGAAAACACGTGGCCCGCCGATCGTTTCCCGAATGACGCACGGAAGAACGATAACTGCTCTCGGAAGAGGGGTTCGGTCATCGTTCCCCGATACGATTTCTCGAAACGGGGCCTCGCCATGTGGATCCCCCGAATTCTGCCCGGTACTTTTCCCGGTACGGGGCCAGTATCGAGGTTAAATCTGCTTTCGGTAGCGTGGAGGTCGATCACCCCGAGAAACCACGACGAAAATTCTCGGCGGGCATCGACGAAACTCTCACTCGAGAGTTCCCTGAACCTGACTCCTCCTCCTCCTCCCCCTCCCATCACGTTCGTACACGTTGTTTGCGCCTTTTACGCGCGTACGTTCCGCCTTTCCCGCGGATCCGCACTGCCAATGCCGAATTCCATCGGGTCAACGTTCCACTTCCGACTTTCTTGCCCAACAGAACTATGCGGCCGCTGTAACGTTGCATCAGCGCGGTAATATGTCCCACTCGCCCCTCTCCTCTCCCCGGATCGGCCGCCGCCGACCCTTCCGAGCCATTGTCGAATGTTTTCCGAGAGAGTTATTGGAATTGTTCGGAATCTTTGCGAAGATCGCGAGATCCTTTCAGTTAACAATGCACGGATTCGACCACGCATCGATGTAGGATTATTTTTTAGTTTGAGTCAGGCATTAAGAGAACCTAGTTGTTAACAAGATTATAAAAATTGAAGTTTGAGTGGAAGGAGTTGGGGTTACCGAAAAGGAATACACGAGTTATTCGAAGACACTGAAATTCGGGTTTACGCAAATGTGATGTATACTTCTTGGAGACAGTAAATTGAACTTTCTACCACGCGCGTCTATGGGTGATAATTCGAGAATTATTTAACGACACGTGGCGGTGATTTCAACGCATGGTTAATGGCGTCGCCGCACTCGAAGGGCTGATCTTGATCAATGTAAATTCTTTACTTCATACGTCTACCGAACTGTTTCGCCGGAATTCATTACATTTCACAAACAACAGGCTAACACGTGAGTTCGGAAGTATTCATAAGTATCCAGAACACGCCTCGCTGCTCTGAATTGCTGAGCAAACAGGAAAGCGTCTGGACACGTGTAAGCGCGATGTTACAACCTCCGAGGTAATCAAACGCTCGATTTTTCCTCTGGAATTAACATAATCACGATATGCTCCGCTCTCCTCCGTTCCTCCTTAACAGCTGAGCAACTTAATTACCAGTTCCACAGCTGAAAACAAGAAACGCCTCTGTCTTTTTCAGAATATCCTCCATCCGTCGGCCGCGCGCGCTCGCGTTTTTCTCTATTACCGTGAAATCTGTTTCGTTACGACCGTCGATTTACCATTTCACGTTCGGTTTAACCGAACTCTCGCTCTCGGCAACATTGTTGACCGTTGTATCACCGATCACGACACTCGGTCCGCTCGGTAAACCGAGTTCCACTCGCTCCGGACGGAATTACGTAACTTTTACCGGCGAAATTACGACGGCCGTTACGCGTTTTGTTTCTCCCGATCGTTCAGCGCGACGGTTTCCGCGATCGGGCCGGAAAACGGCGCGATTTCCCCGCGAAAAGGAACGAAACGCCGTCGATTGCGGGCTCGACGAGGGCCCTTGGTCACGTAAGAAAGCCGATCCCGCCGGTTTCCGTGTCCGGTTCGCCGCCATCGCGCCGCGGTCTCGGCGCTGCGCCGGGACGTCCTGCCGGTTGTTTTGCTCGTTCCCGGCGTTGCTCGCGGATCGGCCACTTGTCAATGACCTCCTCCGGAGAAACTCTCACTCTCCCTGCCTCATTTCCCTGGCCGACTAGTAGGCCTCTCGAGCTAACGGGCCCCTGCTACGAAATTCGAGTTAGATCGGGCCCGTCCGACGCGTTCTTAACAGTTTAGCTACCGATGTCTTTTTACTATTTCCTTGGGGAGTTCGATCAAGATTTCATACTTTCAGAAAATACTTTTTTTAATTCAATTACTGATATGTATTACAATCGTCTATTTTTGAGTATTCAATTTCCATAATCTAAACGAATAAACATCAGTTTTTCTAAAACTGATCGATAAATCTTCATAAACCTAGCATTAAGAATCGATGATCAACTGAGAATTTCTTTATCACCACTTCGGTAGCAAGCAATTGTAATCGTGCAGTAATAATTAAACGAAATTATCACTCGAAGGAAAACTGCTTCTTTTCGATGTGGCACAGGCAGCGAGGATCTATTAATAGGCTTCCGGTAGATAAAGTATTAAGCGTAGTGCAGGCGGACAGACATTGTCCGTAGATAGTCTACGTACACTGTCCGCGGACAGTTTTCCGTTCGCATAGAAAATAACACCGTGGACCAGTGTTTATCTAGGTTCGGAATCAAATTTTAATTTCCGTTATTTCGAACTGTCTGGGATAAATCAAACTGGGCTAGACTTCAATCCTTCCATTCTGGTTTCGTAACGCTTCGTCCGCTGTCAGAGGAATGCGCATACCGGGTGGCTCGATACTTTTCCTAGGTTAAGCTTATAAATAGACTACTCAACGGCAACACTTATTTACCGGCGGCTTATTAATCGGTTTTTGCCCGGTACCGCTACGCGAGCGCATATTAGCGAATTTTGATCAGTCGCGCTTTTGCTATTAGCGGCCGCCCATTAATCGGTTTTTGCCCGGTACCGCTACGCGAGCGGCGTATTAGCGAATTTTGATCAGTCGCACTTTTGCCATTACCGAGTGTTAATGCCTCCATGCCGGTTCTCTATTTGCCGCGGTTCGATAGAGTTTTATGCTCTTATTTAAGGATTATAGCGTTCCACGATTAAAATCGCGGCTCGGTTTTACGGGATAACGGAAGAACCTGTATTCCCATTAGCCGTTTCTTCGGCGTAATCGAGCAATCACTCTCAACGCTAACTGCACGCGATTCCAATCTTAAAAGTCGCACGCTCGCCAATGCAAAAAGTTATTTGCATACAAGTGTCTTTTTATTTTCACATGACGGCGAGTCGATTTTTATAAGCGGCGAGCACTTAGGGGCTGCACGTCGCAGGGAAGAAAATGGACGACGAAGTTGAATTCGAATCGATGCTAGGGAAAATTGCTGCAAATTAATGTTCCTTAATGGGGATGCGATGCTTTTAAATGAATTGCACACTTTGCATCGTATATGGTTTATTGTGTGTAATAGGTAGTATTCCATAAATCGTTACCTTGGTTTTTATAATGGAGCAATGAAACAGTTTTTATTTGAGACAATAAGTAAACATGTCTGTTCGGTACAATTGATCGGGTCGTAAACAACCGCATTAACTTGCCTTATAAATATTGTCTCGGAGATAGAGATCTATCTTTCCTTTTAATCGATTATAATTTTATCCAGTCGAATCTATGTCTGATATCTTCTTTCTGCAATTATTAAAAAGATAGACGCGTCTCTGAGAAATTCGAGAAATTGATTTAGCCAACTCTCAATTATAAATCAGTTAAAGTCTCGATAGATGATTCAAAAAATCAATTTAACTCTTAGCTTATAACAACGTGCCGGACTCGTGGTGAAGATTTTCATGATTCAACGAACATAAATATTACTGAGTTCATTCTAATTCAAAGTAAATGTTATTCTTCTGTAATCAACTATTATACTTAAAAGGAAACAGAGGTATAGCGTATGCTTAGAATGATTCTTTTTCCATTAAATTATTAACACTAGAACTACCGAGCATTTACGATTAATATGCAATTCCTATAAAAATTGTAACAATAGATTATTTTCAGTTTCTTCAGACATTCATTATAGTACTCAAATGAAACTATTTTCAAAATCATTTCGAATATTCAATGCTTCGAAGATATCAATAATTGCTAAACGAAAAAATCGAAACCAGTCATTTTGACTGGTACGTAGTTCTAGTGTTAATGACAAAGTGGCCGTATCGATCAGAGTTGAGAAAGAAATCATAGGGCAAGGAGTTAACTGCTCGTTAGATTTAGTGTTGAGTTATCCAGTTTTCTCCAGAAAACGGCCATTTTGAAAAACCTCCCCTTAAGCCGAACCTCAGCTTACATGGAATATTATCGTTGGATTCCGACAAGAACGCATCAGTAGGTGATTCACTAAGGTGTGATCGAGGTTCGATCGTGATCGAGGAAGAAGACGAAGTGGAGGGACGGGGCAGGGAGGCGCGCGTGTGCGATTGGCAAAATTCTGGCCCCGTAAAAGTCCCGTTTTAGCTCTGGAAGCTCACGTGGCCGAAACGGCTCGGCGCTCACGTGGACGCCACACGAGGCTCGAAGGACAACGGGGGCTGAGATCGGAATTAACTAACGTAATTGTATTGCCTAACCGTTCCTTTATCCCTCCTGCGCGAGGGAATCACGAAATTCGTCTCTATTATCATCCCCTTCGAAGATTTCAACCTCTGCTCTGCGATTACTTTAGCATTTATACTCCTTGAATCGGCACTTCGTCGTTAACGACTCGCTGGGGAAAACAGGAATATATATTCATTATAATTTCTTGTTAGTAACAAGTGTTGATTCGTTTATAAAGGGAAAGCAATTTATTTCGACTTTTAGAGGAATAATTTCCGAAGATGAAGTATTGATATTCGAGAAACGCGACTGTTTAACCTTTTTCCTTTTAATGGCCACTGTCAGTGGCGTCAAGAAGTGTCATTTATATCTTATGACAAAAAATCTTTGGAGAGCAAAGGATTACATGACAACGAGTCGAAGAAGTAATTTAGGAGGAAGAATTCTCGGAGCATTCGCTAAGCAGAAAGAGAGGAGAATAACATTGAGAACGTTAAAAATTCACAGGTGAAACAAGTTCTTAGTATACTTTATTCATGTGACATCTCGGTCGAACTAGTTCACGTTTTAGACGTTTAAGATTAATGTTACGAGCATCGATATATCAATGTTGAACACGTTTCGGCTTCCAGCTTATTTTTCTGGAAACGAAGGTTAACGTTAAAAGGATCAGTGAATCATGCCCGGTGAAAAAAATTATTTTTCGCAGCTCGGACGTATAGTGAATGATTTACGATGATAATTATATGGTTACCCGATCATACGCAACCCCCCGACGAAGGAACTGTCCGCGATCGATCGCGAAGGGAGGACGAAGACGATTTTGTAAACAGACAGGAGTGAATCACGGTGTTTTGCAGCTCGTCGGTGAAATGGAAAACACGTCAGGAACGCTCGACCTTTACTTCTGTCAATATACATACGTCTTTCGCGGCGCGTAACATTGTTGTTTCAATTTCCGCGACCGAGTCTGGCGAAACGGGACGGAAAGTAACGCGGCTAGAGCCTTGTTATCTCGACGATCGCGCGCCCCTCTCCTCGGCCCGCGGTTTTTCGACGGAAAGAACCTGTTTTCGGAATTGTTCCGCGCAGTCGAATTGTCTATGCGTCGCGGCGGACGACGCTCGTGAATAAATTCTCGTAATTAGCCGCGGTCGCGTCCGTCTTCGCTATCCATCGACCGCCGAATCCAAAATACCGTTGAAGTCGATGGAACAACTGAGAATGAATAATTCCTTGATTCCATTAGCCTTTGCACTCGAGAGCTCACCAATTGATTTCATACGGTAAATAAAATTTGATACTTGATATTAAACTTCGTACAATGCGTCGATTTGAGAAATATTCAAACGAAATAGCTTTGTCCCTCGATGTAAGTGCGACTTCTCTCAGAAGACGTTGAAATATTTCTAATGAAAAACTTTCGAGTGCAAAGGGTTGAGTTTCAACGAAGACGAAGATCACCTGAAACGTTCGACAACGTCTCGCATTAACTTCTCGAAGGTCGATAATGAGATGACTGCGGAGCAGAACGGAGCGATAACGGAATACAACGGAACGGTGTAGACGCGTGCAATCTGCAGTCGACTCGTCGCTGATCCACGCGAAATTCCGCTGGCTCGAGAAAATATAAACAATCCCGCCGACGCGAAATCTTTATTCCGAACTAAGACGCGCGCATAAATCTCCTGGCCGAGCATTTCGGCGCTGATACGCGACGTTTTCCAGGAATGCCACTGTTTACCGATGCAACCGGTGCATTCCGTTCCGAGCAGGAAAATGGGAAGAGATACGCCGGGAATCGGAATCGTCCGCCGGATAGCCGGCACACGAACGTCGAACGGCGGACAAAGGATTGTTCGATCTGTATCCGAAATGTGGGACATGGTAATTAATTCCACCCGGCGTGCCGCGAAAGCCGGTGAGCCGTTGATACGCGTTGAAATCGTTGATCGTTGGAAGCGCGTCGCGCGTCGGGACAAAATGCATCGCGGCGTTGCGCTCGGTCGACCGTGATAAAATATTGAATGATAAATATGCTCATTCGATAACGATTCATCGTGTCTCTCTGAATTATACGAAAACGTACGGTATAGTTATAGGGGAGAATGAAATATCATTGTGATCGTGGGAGGCTATATTATCTCATTCCGTTGCGCGGCGTTAATACGTCGATGTCATAAGGGTCACCGGTGACCTACAATCTAGTCGAATTACTATAGTGCGCTCAATTAACGCTAAAAACACCAGATCGGTAGCAATGACGCATTCCTGATGGTTCTTTCTGCAAATTTTTGGATAACAGATGTTCCTCTGAGAAGTTACTAAAGAAATTGATTTAGCAATACGAAAACTGAATTGTAAATCAATTGAAGATGCAGCCTTAGAGTTTCTATAAAGAAGTTTCGGAAAGATTGGTAGTTTTAGTGTTAAACGATTTAGTTGAGAACGTATATTATAAGTAATGCTAGCTAATGTAGTGGCATTCAGCTGGATATGTACAATAATGATAATGCAATTCGATTAAATGATTTAATATTACATTTATTCCATTTCCAAGATTCTGCTCTGTGAAATCGTGGGACATTCGGCGTGTCAGCTAGCCGCTAAAGTAGATTAATCGACAACTTTCTATTTCTCATGAGTCTCGCTTTTTTCACAGTTTTGGTTAAGAGTTTATAACTCTTCCGCCGGCCCAGGGACGAGGATGGTTCCCGGGTTTCCCAAACAGCGAGAACAACATCGCGAATTCTATTTTTAATCCCGCGAAAGACGCAGAATTATTGCTTCTTTCTTTCGTGCTCGCTGCATCGCGACGTAACGAGCCCGTTGCTTCTTGGAACAACGCGTGCACGTGCACCGGCCGGAGAAAAACACCTCGGAAGCGCAAACTCTCGGCGGAAAATACTCCGGAAACACGCGTAACAGCTTTTACCCTATTCGGACTCGTTAACCCCTTATCGTACTATTTACTTTCGCTACTAAGCTCGTGTAATACCTGACTATCGACAATTTAGAAGAAAAGCAGCAAAATTGTACATTCTACTTCAAGCGGAAATTTCATTCGGAGATAATACATTGATAACAGCGAAACAGTTGTTTGCTTTGACCCGTGGGTAATGAACAACATTGATTGCTGTCAAATTAGTCTAGAAATCTTCATCGCGAGTCTCGCTCGTCATTGTACGGCAAAGGGTTAACTAAAACTACCAGGATCAAAATGATCCATTCCTGATTCCTAGTTTTTCCGATTATCAAAAGCATAACGATTGTTTCTCATTATTAAAGAAATTCACTTAGTAATACGCAAATTAAACTGTAAATCAATGAACGTCTCGATAGAAGCACTCGGAGTTTCCACACAGCAATCCCAAAAAGTCAATTCAACTGCTAGTTTCAGTGTCTGTCGATTCTTTCCCAAAGAAACCAACTGAATCAAACTTCTCTACCTTACTCATCAATCAAAGAACGTACACGACTGTTTCCGCTCGAAACTGATAATTCCCTCCTTAATTACAGCGAACGATCAAGTTTCCAAGCGCAACGTGCCTCCGCGAACTAATCCTAAACCGAGCGAACGATCACCGAATCCTCCGCCCGATGGATTCCGTTCCAAAAATACGAATTCCCACGAGCGTCCGCGGTATAGCTTATCGAAGAGGGCGCGAATTCTTCCGCGAAAACACGCGCGAGCGTGCTTCGTCGTTTAACAAGCGAACTCCTCCGTGCCTCGAGCGCAGGATCTAAATCCGGTGGTTATGCAGTCGCGATGCAACACGGTGCAATCGTTCGGCGCGGCCGCGCGTCCCCCGAGAGGCGAGTCGCGCGCCGCGCAGCGCCGGAAACTTTCCTCCCCGCGACGCGGGGGCGGCCGATGAAGACGGCCGGCGAGAGGAAACGCGGATGAATGGCAGATCGCTCGAACAAAGCAGGATTCGGCGTCGGGTTTTGCATAACGATGGCACCGGCTCAGCTCGGCCGCGCGTTACGCCACTGTTCCCCGACGCTCGCCGTCCGCGGCGATCCTCTCGCGGACGCTCGCGCCACCCACAGCATCTCGCTCGGCGTCCCGTGAAAATTGCGGCGCGACGCGGCCAACTCCCTTTATTCCGTCGGGACCGCTATTTCTGCGTGTCAGAATTTAAGGTGCCGTTGCACCGCGCGTCGCTCGGTATCAAAGTCGCAAGTGGGTGGCCCGGAGGCGAGCGCGCGCCTCTTAGGCCGCGTCCACAGTGACCACACGCGACGATATTTGTTTTTCTGGAATATTCTTTTAACCGTTCGCACTCGATTTATATTCGATGTTGCGCGTGGACTTGGATTTATCCTTAGGGAAATGAATCTCAATGATCTGCTGTGGTGGGATTCTACGCTTTGTATTTAGCTTGTGTATTATTGTTGTAATAGGATCTCGTTTTTGTATTCTTTTGGAGCCTGGCACTTTTTCAAACGATTTCCAATGTTCTACGGCGAATTTACTGTCATTTGCAGCTTGATGTGAGCTTGAAGGGTGAAAAGAATGAGAGATTTTTATCTTGCTTCCTTCTTTCTTTGTTTTACGAGTGTAATTTGGTTTTCTGGAGTTTACATCTAATTGGGTACTTCAATATGGCGACCGAGATGCGGGAATCTTAAGTATCTGAAGTTAAAGGTCTTCGGTTCGTTTTGAGGTTTTTTTATTGAGGGTAAGATAGTTTTTTGACCTTTTTCTTCGCTATGACTGCGATTTCAGGTGAAATTTTTGTCGTTGCAAACGATTTCTATCACAATTCCCTCGATCAACCTTTTCTTTATCCGATTCATCGGGGAACGATATGTGCGTATGTATGAACAGTGACGCATCGTGACGGCGTAGGATCACGTCATACGGCACTTTCTTGCACGCCAGTGAAAGACACGGTATCGGGCACAGTTCTTCCCTGTTTCGAAAGCGGTCGAGCTTCGCGGTGAGATAAGTGTGTCTGTATCGCAGGTAGAGCACCCGTCCCCCGGATTTTAGTAACTTTCCATTGTCGGGCTGATTACAGCTCCGCAAGCTCGACTTCATCATCGGTAGATGACGGGGACACACGTTCGTAATTGACAGACATCGGAATTAAACGGAAACTCCTTATCTCCGGAGAAAAGTGTATTTATATCTCGCCGTATCTATGAAGAAAGAAATGTCTCCTCCATTTCCCTCTAAAGATTAACGTGCAGTGTCTTCGAAAAAATATCGTAAACAGTTACATCAAGCAACGCTTATAAATCACGAATAACTCAGCCAACCAGATTCTATGCGACATTTTCCGTTTATTCTTATCGCACGGGCATCTCTTTCGTTAGATTGTACCGGTTCAAAGACGCTGCTACTGCTCCGAGCAGAAAAGATCAAAGCAAATCAGCGTTCACCTTGGCCGATCGTTTCATACTTCAACGATCAACGAAGTGGCGATTATAATTTTTGTCGTCACGTATAAATGTCAACGACTCGAAGTTTCTCCGTTCCCGGCCGGCGTCAAGTTCATAAGAACTAGCCGGTGTCGAGAAAAGTGAATTCCGATGTGCACGTGGCTTAAGGGAGCCGGTATATCACGAAGAGGCAGATGGTGCGCACACGTCGACGGGCCGGCGGCGGACGTGTGTGCGTGGCTGTGGCCACCAACCCACAGCCACCGCCTAGGACAGGTCAGTGACAAAGCAAGGTCACGTCAAGTGCTTCGGAAGCTAGCAGCGCCGTCGCTCCGCGGACGGGCGGGTCGAGCGAAAAAATAGACGGGATTTCGTCGGACGTATTTTTCTACCTGCAACCGCCGCCCCGCGCGTAGTATAGAATTTCGTTGGTCTGGCCATGACGGAAAAAACTACTCGTGACTCGCCGCCCTGCCCTAGGGATGATACCGATACTTTGTTTCACGTACTTGCCGACGAAACTCGAAAATTCGACTATTCGGATAACGAGAATCGAAGGTTACTTTTGTCTTGTTGACACTAGGTTTACGGGCATTTATTGTACACTTCATTCTATTATTCCTAAAAAGTTTTTTACTGGAAAAATGTTACGATAAAATGTCGATGCACGTGGTAATCGGGAATCGATACCGATTCAAGTACGCACTGGATTTACTGTCGCCTCGTAGAATCAATTAACCAGTTAACTGTGCTTCACGAGTACAGTCACCTTAAAACTAGCTGTTTAATTAATTTCCTGAACAATTTGTTATTTTTTCAAATGAACGTGCAGTTCTTCGATTTGCTTTAGCTTTTAACCTTTTGCATTCGGAAGTTTTTTACTAGAAATATTTTAACATTTTCTAATGAGATAAAGACGATATTTTGTGAAACTCATCAAAATCACACGTGTATTGAGTAACCACGCTACTTTATTTCAATATTTCTCAAATCGATGCATTGTACAAAGTATAATATTAACACTAGGTTCACGGGCATTTATTGTACACTTCATTCTATTATTCCTAAAAGAATCGATGCTTATTTAGATTGTGGAAACTTGAGATTCGATAGTAGGAAATTGGGGTACATGTCAGTGTGATCGCATCAATCAAAATCGGCGTAAACGTTTACAAAATAATATTTCTAAAATCCAATATGCGTCAATTTGACGCGTTCCGTAAACCTAATGTTAATTAGTCCCTGCTGTATAAAATGATTTTTATTTGAAAATAACAGTTTCGAGTAAATTCGGTTTCTCGGTTTATATCACGTTGGAGAGACGCGAAGTATTCATTGACATTTAACTCTTCGCGAAGATTCTTTGGAATGGAGGAAACCAACAGACGAAGCTAAATTATATATTAATTGCGGAATTGATAGTCGAAAGGTAACTACGCTCTGGTCTGTTGACGTAGTAATTAAATTACTTGTCTGGGACTAAATGATTAGCGATTTAATGGAGACTTTTGTTTAGATGTAGTTCTCTGGAAAATTCATCGAGGCTGAATTCGTTATATTAGTGGATTATTTACTTCTTAATACGTAAGAGATGAATATATGATTTCTTTTTCTATGGCAACGATTTTGAATACTACCGAACGTAATTACAAAGTACTCTTTGAAAATGAGTATGTCGATAGGAGCTGATAGTTGACGTCTGTCGGCGTTGACGCGTTCAAATCAGCAAATAACAATTAACACGTTTTTACATCGAGCGTTATCGAGTCACGTTGAAAGTTTTTAAAAATCTTCCGCTGGCGGTGCACGTGAATAAATAACCCGACACGTGAATGTTTATTTTCCCGGAATCCTAGAGCCGTTCATTATACGTTACGAAACCTTCCCGGTTTACTTCGAAATCGAAGCACATCGTCGATAATAATCGAATCCTCGTATCGTTTCCGCCACCGTTCGTTCGCGCTTCGTCCGTCCGTCGAGCGTCAACGGGACGGCTAATAGAATATTCCAAAACTAATTTTCTGTAACAACATTGTTGCACAATAGAGCATGAATGATTCATGAGCCGATTACAGTCGAAAGTTCCATTGTCCCGATGTTTTTTAAAACCGTCTAGCAGACGGCGCTAACGCATGCTCGGAATACGAATAGTCAATTTCCAAACCTCCTCATCCACTCGAACAAACTCAACGAATCATCCAACTGAAAAATCTACAATCAATTAAACTTCTCCACCCGGTACATTCGACCATTAACTTCTCGAATAACCTCTTTCCTCCTCACCTTCGAAAATAAATTCTCCAACGCAGAAAAAAGAGGGGAAAAACGAATCGTTCCCGAAGAATGTTCTCGACCTGACAGAACGAATAATTCTTCAGCTGCAATGAGAGAGAGAGAGAGCAGCTTCTATTTTAAATGTCGCGACAGGGAGCGATCGCGGAACGTCGAGAATATTCCGGACGAAATTATCGAAGATCCGAACACAAGAATAATCCCATCGATCCGCGGGCAACCGGACGATTTATTTTTCATCGAGGCTAACCCGCCCGGCGGAGCCCACTCGAAAAGAGTAGAACTAGTTTCCGAGGGAGCGCATCGATCCGGCGATCATGGGAATTGCGCAAGTCGCTCGGGGGGGACGAGCATAATAAACGACCGTGTCGAAAAGGACTTGTCCGGCGGATACGGACCGCCTTACGTAACCAGCGGGTCGGTTTTAATCGACTGACACCGCGACGGAATGTCTGTCGATATGGACGGTTCGAATGGGGTCGTTGTACGTTTAGGAACGCATCGTCGGATTGCCGGGACGGAAATAACTCAAGGAACACGGCTCATAAACTCTGTTGTGCAGCGCAATATTATTCTGCTCGTGCGTCAACGAGAATAAATCCGCGAGGGCTCGGGGAATCGATTCGAGCTGGCCGCGTCTTTTACGACCACCTTTCGCCCCCTCGGACCGCGCCGGGAACCATGAGACGAGCGCGAACACGATTTTCCGCCGTTTCTTTGTTACCCGAGGATGCCTCCCGTTTCGGGATTCCGTCGACGGTGCGGGATATTTCAGCCGGCGAATCTACTTTCCATCTGCGCCGGGCCTGGTCCACTTTACCGTGACCTTTGCGCCGCTCGGGTGAATCTACTTTGATCCGCGTCGAGCCTTTGACATTCTACCGAGGACCTTTGAACAGTCTAATTCGGTCTACACGGACTTCAGACGATTCTACTGTTTGCGTTCGGATCAATTCACGTTTCACTGTGTCGCGAGGGATTTATTGCTGTTGGTCTAGCCGGTTCGGTCTGTGTCAATTTAATAAGCCGAACTCCACGCTGCCGCGATTTGCTTGGTAATACGTCTACTTCGGCCGGAGTCGAACTTGAGTTATTCCGCGGAGACGGACAAAGTTGCTTCGGAGTTTAGATTGCTCTGTGGTCTGCGTTATGTCTATCGATCTTCCGTCCGCAGTGATCCTGGATCGATCTCGGTTGGACTCCATTAAGCGAGCTACATTCCGAATGATCGAGGAACTCCGGTGGAAATTCATTAGCGCCGCTCGTTAAAATTGATTTTATAACGGTCATCAACGCCGGTCCAGTTACGGGTCGGATAAAAGTCGCTAATTATCAGATCACCTTCGGACGCGAGGTAGATCGGACTCGGTTTACGCGCGGGTTAGACACGTCAGCGGCAGTTCGATCGGTATTTATTATGATTTAAGTGTCAGCTGCCGGCGCGGCCTCGATCTCTGCATAAACTCGAGCGTCGTCCTTGTCCCTGGCGGGCGTCCGGATCGGGCGCCGCACGAATGGACGCGCGCGCGCGCGCGCGCGTAACCGCGGATCTTCGAGTTGTTTGCCCGATCGGTTGAAAGGAATCACGGGGATTTGACGTATTTTCATGCATTCCATCGCGGGTTTTTATGCGGCCTGTTTACGAGTGTCTCGGGCAGGATTCAAAACACGACGGCCACCGTTGCGGGAATATTTAAATGAGTTCACTTTTCTTGCCGCGGGTGTTTTTATCCGCGGCTTGGCTATTTCGAGGTCTTACGGCCGCTACGCGTGATCCTCCGTAGACGTCGGGTCTGCCCGGGTGGAATTTATGCCAGGCTTACGACGAGCGTTGCACGATCTCTATGAATTTTACGTAACAACGCGGGACTCGTCCTTTCATTGTGAAGCTTGCATAATATCTGACGCGCGGACGCGGACTCGCGTAATTAGTGTCCGCCCGGCGGACCGCTCGTGTCCGCTTACGCGGAAAAACGGAGATGAAGACGGTTACCTAAGCCGTCGTCTGTTATTTACACTACGCTGACTTTTAATTCATTCATTTTTAGTTGTCCCTCCTCGAAGCGACGATGAGTTTTCCCGTTCCGCGCGATAAACCGCGCGTTCTCGTTACCAGTGGAAAATCGTACGGAACCAGTTCTAACTTTTTCACTCTCTGCGCTCTGATTTTTATTATGATCTTTCAATTCCGAGTCATTTTTATCATGAACTACCAGCTATTATAGGAGTATTTATCGGCAATAATGCACTAGTGGAAGGGAACGATCCACGCTCTTACCATTCGATCAAGGTGTAAACATTGAACATTGATTATGGGTATTAAATGTTTCACTCTTTGTACGAAGATGCGAATCGATGCGAAAATCAGTTTCCCGGGTGCAACAGGTGAAGTACTGGACGAGCCGTGTTGCGAAACTTCATTCGCGAACGATGCGTTCTCCGGTGCGTGCGGTTTGGGCATTACCCAGCCGGAATTGCCGAAAGTTTCGCAATTCCGCGTCAGCCGGCGAGGTCTCTAGATCACGTCGGCCGAAATTCAACGTCGAACCGACCGCGTTGCGTTGACGCAACCGATGATTTCGAGAAAAATCCGGCTCGCGCGCGGCGCGGCCGGACGCCCGTTTTCTGGGCGAAGCTCAATAACTGAGAAACTATGAGTGCTACGAACAAATGACGAATGTCATTTCAGACGAAAGTTGTAAAGTATAGATCTAAGTACCTGGTACTTGTGTTTCATTTAAGTTACAGCGATATTACGAAGTTGTTTCAACGACGACGGATATACGAAACCAAATGAATTCGCACAACGTTGTTATTTTTCAAATGAGCATCACTTTGTATAGTGTACGGCAACCTCCAATTTTCTTTACGCGCACAATCGAATTTCGGGGTTCCGTCCACTGTGCCGCGACCCGGATGCGAACGCCCGGACGTGCATCGCGACGTCCGCGTGACGGGGAGCCTTGTTTTCTGGCCGGGAGTGGCGAAAGTGGACGCGGTTTTGTCCGAACGAGACGTAATTTCGGTAGTTATTTTTTGCGAATATTTTTAGCGCGTCTGCATTTCGAATGATTGTCTTTCAAGTTGTTTACCCATCCGTCTACGCACTTCATTCGGATCTCTCGAAACGGTTCCAGACTGTTTTCTCGTTTACCTTGCCGCGCCGCGCCGCGCCGCGCCGTTCACTGTTATTAGATATCAAACAGCGGATCATCGCCGAATGTCCTCGCCGTCGGATTTCGCAATCCGGCGATCGAGCCGGTTTCTAGTTTATTCGCGAAGACTCGAAGCTCGAAGACAGGTTTCCGAGGTTTGAAGTGTTTACATCGGTTCACTTATTAATTGCTTAATTCCTGTTGATCGTGGTCAGTGATGTATGATTCACGTGGTGATTCATCGAGTAGTATCGATTCGATTGTTACAAGGAAACTAAACGGACGTTAATGGGCGCGATGGAAGGATAAATTTCTAAGAAGACGTTCAAGTTGCGTCGGTAATTTACGGACGCATGAGTTTGCACATAAATTAGCGGGAAAGATTCGATTATTCATTGTGCCGAACAGAGGCGAGGTTTCTCATTCATTCGAACTGGGTGCGCGCCAAGTGGGATTTTTAGTGTTACATTGTGCTCGTTTTTCGCGGGAAACGAGAGTTTTGCGGGGAACCGGTGTAAAGATCTTCTTCTTGTTATAATGACATTGCGTCGTATTAATAACATTGCGAAAAATATGACTCGGTATACTTATAATTAGACGGAACAGCACGATTTCTAGTTTAATTCGAACTTTTCGAACCGGAATCCTTCGATTAAAACGATTTGCATTTTCCATTCGCGTTTCGTTTAAATCTCTTAATCGATTACTCGTCGATGTTACGATTGTGGCGTTGGTAACGTAATCGCGGGCAGTTCGGTACCAAGAGATCATGAATGAGAAGAAGGTGCCTGTCGCGACGCCTCTTTATTCGAATCTTGTTCCCTTTTTTCGTTTTCAGGAGCGACAGCGGTCTTGTTTAATCGTAAACAACACGGTCGCCTCGCTCACGTGCCCCATTAACATTTGATATAACAGTACGTGCAACAGAGACCGATCGAGGATTAGCTTTTACGTAAGCCCGTCGAATTATGCATGCGTTGCGCTGAAAATTATATATAACTACTTTACATACGCACCGTTCGCAACCGAAGCGAATGGGAATACGTTAGCGAGGGTGCACGTAACCGATCGAGATCGACGCGATATTACCCGGCTACGTGACATTTATTTATTTGTTCGGCGAGGGAACGAGTTTGCCCATACGTCAACAGACTAGAAAAGCTACAGGTATACCTAGCGTGAACTTATAAAATTGATTTATTTTTAGTTAAATACACCGAACCCAACGTTCGCACATTTTTCAGCGGACAAACGCCGCTATTATTATCCACTTTAACATTCAAATTTCCATACAACCGTTAGCATTTGAATTCGAATCCGACCGTTACGATTTGAATTCGAATCTCGCGTCCGTATCAACGGAATCGGAATGTTACACGTTCCTCCATCGTGAACGAAATTGATTTCTATTCACCTAAATATACCGAATGCAACGTTTGCATATTTTTCAGTAGACAAATGCCACTGTTATTACCCGTCCTAAGACTCAAATTCGAATCTAACCGTTAACATTCGAATTCGAATCGAACAGTTAAGAGGTGAATTCGAATCTCGCTGGTAAGATTCCAAAAAACAAAGCAACGAGATGCGAGACAAACACGGCCAAAACGGCTCGGCGATTTCCGTTTCGGTTGGGCGTCGCGCGCGCGGTGATTTAAAAAAGGGACAAACAAGAAATCAAACGCATTGATACCGGCAACGCCGCAGATTTCGTGGAAAAGAGTCGCGCCGACCGGCTGTTTTCCCGACAGGAGGATTCAGTTATCAGCGTACGGTTAATTAAGTCTCGCCACGGCAGACACGCCGACGAGAGTCGACGATCGTTACGACGAGCCGAACGGTTCTCGTTTGGAAATCGTCAGATTAGGTCGCGCAATGGTTTTCCCCTGGCTCGCGAATACTGCGCCACATGTTATTCAAGGAATCGCCGCGTGCGGACCGCCCCCCGCCGCGGGCGCAATAATATTGCAAAAAGATCGTTTAATTGGGCTCCGGCCAACGTTGACGAACACACACGTACGCGCGCGCGCACACGCGTGCACACGTACGTGCTACGTGCACACACTCGTCCACCGAAATAAAGACGGAGCGTCTGTTGGCCTTTCGACCGGCGTATTAGCGCAAATCATAAATAACATCAAGTTAAGACTAATGGAGACGAATCCGTGGCTCGAAACGCAGAACGCCATAAGTCATGTGTTTTCCATTTCGAGAAATTGCGCTCTTCGCGCGCCGGGCAAACAGTGTCCAACTGCACATTTCTCCTTGGAACAAACGAAAAATATTTTTCACGCGTTTCCCGTTTCGTCTAAAAATACGGTTCCCCGTTTCCGGCTGTCGATTAACGATCGAACTGGAACTTTCTCGAGAGTCTGCCGGATTATCGTTAGCTGTTGAGTAATCTAGAGGTCCCCTTGGAATACTCCTGCCATTGATGTTTTTAATGAACGCGTAATCTACAATCGTGTGGCATCCAATTCGAATGGAACTAATTAACACTGGAACTACCGAAATGATTTCGAAAATCAATAGTTTCATTTGAGTACTGTAATGAATGCCTGAAGAAACTGAAAATAATCTGTTACAATTTTTATAGGAACTGCATATTAATCGTATTGAATGCTCGGTAGTTCTAGTGTTAACACTAGGTTTAGGGAACGCGTCAAATTGACGCACAGATTTTAGAAATATTATTTTGTAAATGTTTACGCCGATTTTGATTGATGCGATCACACTGACATACCCCAATTACCTACTATCGAATCTCTAGTTTCCACAATCTAAATAATAGAATAATAGAATAGAATAATAGAATGAAGTGTACAATAAATGCTCGTCAACCTAGTGTTACAGAAATAGCGACGCTGTCGATATCTCCACTACGAGGAAACCTAAAGTATCATTTCTATTTACCGTATTACTCTAGATTCAGCTGTACTTTCTATTTCATTACACCGAAACTCCTATCAATATTTCCTCCACATTCATCCGATATCCCACTCTAGAATCGAGCCGAGTATCATCAGAAATCCATCGACCCTTAACAGTGAACGCGAATCAACATGTCCCGTTCCACTGCGTCTCGTCTACCGGCCGACTGTTTTCGCGACGCAAAAGTTCAGCGAGCGAAGGCTCAGTGTCAAAGTCAATGGCACTTGGAACGAGCGCCGCTTGTTGAATCGGGCCTCGTTAATGCATATTTGCGCTCGTTTCCCGTACTCCGATAATCGCGCGTCCCATCCCATCTCATCGCCTGGCTCGCTCGTTCGCCCGTTCGCTCGTGCGCGGGCGCGCAGAAGCGCGAGCGCCCGTGCACGCACATTTTTATTATTCCTCGGCCGCTCTCTTTCATTGGAGAGGCACACACGCTTGACTTTCAGTCCCGAGCGTCATCCGGTTTCGTCAGCGGACGGATGCGCCGCAAACAAAATATTCCACGAAACGTCTGGTGATAGCGCGTCGCCCCGGCGCACGCCATAAAAATAAGCGTCGCGTGTGTAACACGCTCCTGAAAAACTGCACACGGTCCCTAACGAAACTCGCCGGCCGGGTTCGCCGTTCGACCGATACCCGCGCCCGATGGCCGCCATTTTTCTCTCCTAACTAATCGCCGGCTGATGCGACGCGCAGCGCGTCCGTGTATTCATTGTTGTTTGAAGAACTTTATAATGTCTATAATGTACATAAAATATAAACATCGTGTGTTTCGATCTGTACCTTACAAGTTTTGTCCGAAGCATTTGTTCGTAGCACTCATAGTTTTTAAGTTATTGAGCTTCGTCCAGAAAACGACCGTTTAGCCGCACCGTGCGACGCGACGCTAACTTTCTCTTTTCGATCGTTGTTCGCGGTCTCTTTGATCGTTCGAACATGCGGTAGGGCCTCGATTAATGCTAAGACTGTTAAACTGATTTTTCGTCGATTTTTAGAAACATTATAAATGTGTTTCATGAGACTTTGGTTGATTTATATGTCAGTTCGACCGTTGTTAAATCGAGTTAATGATTCTTTAAGGAAGTAGCTATATTTGTTTGACAATTGTGAAAGGAGAAATCAGGAATGGATGATTTTGGTGCATCTGGTAGCTTCAGTGAACCGAGTCACTGTTTTTGGTGATTTAAATTTTTTAGACTCTCGGTCATCCAGCGATCAGACGAAATCGATAGTGTATTTCAATAAATAATGTTTATAAAATTCGATATATAAGCGACGCCGAATTTTACAGCTCTTGAGCAATAAGATACAGGCTCGTAATTGCATCGGGGATTTTTATAGAATCGTCGGGCTGACCTTGAACATAATATTCAATTTTTTGCGCCGACAGCTTCGGTAAGTTGAACGTGATATAAAAAGAACAGAATTTCGTGAAAGTTTCAGTGTTGTCGTTTCTTTCTATACACCTTTACGAGCTATAAATGCAGAAAAATCCGGCGCCCACTCGTAAAATTAGCAAGCCACAACAATTCACTTTCATAGATCCGTTAACGTCGCGGATTCGTGTTTTATTGGGCACGAGGCCCCCGTATTTCATCGATCGTAATTTTTCATCTAGCATATTTGAACTTTAATTACGCCCCGTAGTCGGCGGAAGTCCATGCAAATTCACGGTTCTTATACATAAATTTCAAGCGATTAAAATTCAATGAAATTTCCTTTCATTCATTAATGCTTTCCGTATATCATGAATAAAATGAGACTGCATTGTGTTTGATTACATCTTGCGTTTCGTAATATTTCTAAGGTTTTTATGCTCTGCGGATGTATAAAATTACGGTGTGTAACGCCGAGGGTTAGACCTCGATATCAAATACACGATAGATGTAAGATAGACTTTGTTAGCTCTGAATTTCCATTAAATATTCGTCTTGTAATTAAAAACTAACCTCGTTCAAATCCGACTGTTAGTTTTGCATCTGATTACACTATAAGCTTCGCTTTAAAATTTAGAATTAATACTGAAAAAGAACTTCTCTTATAAACACTGGAACGAACATAAATTAGACTCGGCTGTACCTGAACTTCATGTTGCATCACCACTTCGAAATCGTATGCAATCTCGGACCTTGATTAAGTCCTCAGTTCTGCCATAATCACAGTGCAAACCCAACGCATCAAGAGTTTCGTTACGATGAATATCAGGAGCATTTTACTGTAAACCATAAAACGCAATTAGACCCGGCCTCTGTAATTCACTTTCCGAGAGCAGCTTAACATCGTGTTCTTCGATCTAGACTGAACCTAGACCTACTCAACGCAGCCTAACATATGGTAGACCTGGTCTACAATCCAGTCTCCGACTTTGCCTTGGTCGATGGCACCAAGGTCACGAACTAACTCGGTCTAGCCTGAACCAAGACCTGCTCAACACATTCACCGAGCCACGAACCGAGTCTGTATCCACGTGATTCCATCCAACCTAGACCTACTTCGATCATCCCCATTATATCACATTGCCGACGTACCCCTATTCGAGAGAATCTCCCTATTTCACGGAACGGAACCTTTCGCTGAAATTTAACGTGGAAACAAAAGCTTTCGCGCAACTGTATCAATTACTATCAATTATCTCTGACAGAAAATACCAATTGGTGTCTCCGCGCAACATTTATCCCTTTACGAACGAGAACATCTTAACCCTTTGCGGACGAAGATTCTTTGAAAAGTACAAAATCAACAGATGAAGCTAAATTACATATTAATTGCTTAAATAGCAAAAACTACTAATCTCTTGCTGTCCGAGTAATTCAATCATTTGCGCGACTTAGTCTTCCAAATACGAACGTTTCATCTCGCCGAAATGACGTTCGTCTGCAAGGGGTTAAAGATTCGAAAACTCTATCTAAAATTGAATAACTATCGAAATCTGATAAGAGAAAAAGGAAGCCTCCTATTTCTCATCATTTGAACTGTTAAATTCTTTATTCAAAGAACCACCAAGTAGCGTCTCTCGACAAAGCAACCCCCGCTCGCCAGGGAGAACATCCCCGAGCGTCCGTCAAATTCCTAATCAGGAACGCTCGCACTCGTCGAAAGCAACGTCCTGTCCCCCGGTAACGCGAGCACCGGTCGCCATAATTCACGTCCGCCGAGGCATCGGCGTTAATCGATCCCCGAACAAGTTCCAGGAACCAGCACAAAGAAGCGGACGGTCGCGTCGGGTCATTCGCGATGCGATCTTGCATAACTGGCTTCTCCGGGCCAAACACGTTCAAGGCCGCATTCCCTCGGTCTTAGTCCTCCCACCCGTCTAAGCTTCACCCAAATAAATTAACCAGTCTCGTCCACTGCCGCCGCCGCCGCCGCCGCCGCCCTCCCCCCTCCTCGTCCAGCTTCACACGGCCAATTATTAAGAATATTAAATTGTCGGAGGGACAAAGAGGAAAGTAACGCGTCCGCGAAGAAACTCGTTCGTCTCGTCATTATTCCACGTCGGCGACGTTGCATAACACGGCTCGTTTCTCTGAACTCTTCTCTCTCCCTCTCTCTCTCTTTCTCTCTTTCTCTCTGTTTTTCTGTCCAAGCAGGATGATCCGCGCGCACCGTTTCGCTTCGGGTTCGACGCGGCCCCCACAGCCTAACCTCGGCTTCCTCCGCCTCCCTGCGAGCATTCGCGAAGCTCCCTCTCGCGCGCGCGCGTGCGTGCGTGCAGAACCGCCGCCCTCCGCCCCGCTTCGGGACCAGCTCGTCACCACTTTCGGTCGAGTGGTTGAATTTGTCCTGCATAGGGGGCATCGGGACATTACCCGGGTGACCTTGGCTGGTGCGGACTGCGACGCCCGACGCTGTTTGTGCACCGCCGCTCGAGCATTGCACCTTGCTCTATCGCGCGAGAACCCTCTCCGTCTCGGTCCCTCTTCCACCCTTCGCCTCCTCGTCGCTCTTCCGGCTTGCGCGTTCGTTCCTCTCTGTCCAGCGGCTCCTCGTTGCTCCTCCGCCTCTTTGTCCCCCTGGACTCCCTCTTTTCAACGCGCCGCCGTCTCGCTTCAGCGGACCAGCTGCCACCGCCGCACAATTTCTCTCTTTCCTCGAGCATCTCCTCCCACGGTCAAACCCTCCCTCTCTCTCTGCCTCTATATCACTCTCTCTCACTCTCTCTCTCTCTCTCTCTCTCTCTCGCTCTCTCCCCCTTTCTCTCTCATCAGCTATCTCGTTCTCCGTCGTTCGTCGTGCCTCTCGCTCCTCTATGCGTTTATCGAGCAGGCGTGGGCAGCCGGTCTCTCGCCGGCTCTCTCGATTACACGCGGGAACGGATCCTCCTCTGGCCGGGCGTCGGCGAGGTTTCGGAGCTTAGGGCCCCGTGGCCGCTGCTTAGGCCCCTCGACCGGTTTCTAGGCGGGTTCAGGGACTCCTCTCGCGGCTTTCGGGGACCTGGCCACGGGCCCCGGCCGAACACGGCGTCTCCCGTATCGCACGATCGCGGGGAAGCGCGCCGCGATGAAGATGTTAGAAGTTGAAGCGGCGCTGTGCGCTATCGGAATCGCTTCGAATAAGAAGCTTACGGGCGCGACGCGGCCGCACGGGCGGATTCCTCTTGCGCGTCGAACACCTCGATCGAATGCCGATCGTCAGGTGGCTCGCGGTGAACTAATCCAGCTGTTCCTCTCCGATCGACAACGCGAATCGTCCGGAATTAATGGCCGCCGAGTCTAAATGCATTTCGTTTACATAATTACGTCGCCGCTTAGGCCCCCTCGACCGGTTTCTAGGCGGGTTCAGGGACTCCTCGCGAGTTTCGAGCATGCCGGGGTCCCGGCTACGGGCTCGCAGCACGAGCGAGCGCGCCTTATCGCGCGACGCCGGGGAAATATTCAACTTCCAAGCGGCGATGAACGTTGCACCCTGGATTCTTTAAACGGGTCGAACAGCGTCGACGAATATTGATCGGTTTCAACTACCGCACGGGTCGAAATGACCGATTTCAAGATCATGTCGCCATTATTCGGACGATAAAGATACTTCCATAAGAAATTTCGAAAGAAATCATTTGTCCAGTAATAGGACGCTCTTCGTATCTCGAGGAATCTGCTCTCTGAATTTATGTAACAAATTCTAGCTCTCTCATCGCTCGGTAGTTCAAGTGTTCCGTATCACTTTAATCACTAACGTCTTCATCCCTATCTAATAATAACCAATACAACCCCATTCAAGACAGTCCTCGCAATGGTCATACACGGAATGCGTGACAGCTTCCATTCAAGCGCACGACATTCGTCGAGGAAGAAGTTTTTTTCTAAACTGAACTTTAAAGAACTCGAGGAACAAAAATGGCTTCCAGGCTCGCGCCGAGGAACGCTCGGGGACCGTTCGTCCGGTGATAAAGGTCGGAATAGCGTGGCGCGGTGTAATTGGCCGGAGTTATTTTTCGCGGAGCGTGTCGCGTACGCGGCTCGTTTGTTTTTTCGGCGAGCTCGCGCCAGCCAGATACCGGAGGTCGATATCGTTGTCGCCGCGAACCGAACGATGCACTTTGCCGAAACGTCCGGACAGCATTCCCCGAATGTGAGATCACCCGGTTCCCGAAGGCTGGCCCGTGTCGTTAAGAGGCTCGCGGGCGATCCGTCTAGGCCACCGGGAGGCGTAACCCATAGATATCGGGGATCGTCTAGTCACCGGGCAACATTCTCCTGCACTGCGGACGTGCCCAGATGGTATCGCGACCGAACGATACCTCGGACAGCTGATAACCTTCCCCGAAACATTTTCCGAAACACAGGTTCCATTCATCCTGGACATCAGGAACACGAGACGTGTTCGTCAATGGCGAAAGGGATCGAAAGTGGCAGATGTTGGTTCAATCGACGCGTTATATATTTCAATGCTTTAGCTATTGAAAGCTTGTTAACGGATTTTTCAATATTTGTTCTATATATTAACCCTTTGCACTCGAAAGTTTTTCAATGGAAATATTCAACATTTTCTGACGAGATATAGGCGATAGTCTGAAACTAATTTAAGGATAATTCAGAGATAAGTTAAGCAAGGAGTTTTATTTCAATATTTCACGTAGCAGTGCAAAGTTCCATTTGAAATATTAAATATTCAATGTGATAATTTTGTTGTATCGAATCAAGCAGTAGTCACCTCTCGAGTCCAAAGGGTTAACACTAAAGTACCGAGCAGTTCAATTGACTTTTTGAAATTCCTCTATGGAAACTTCGAGAGTATCTATTGAAGCTTTAATTGATTTACAATTCGGTTTGTGCATTGCTGAATCAATTTAATCATTTCTCAGAGAAACATCTGTCTTCTATTTAACCCTTTGCGCTCGAGAGGTGACTCTCACCACTTGATTTCATACAGTGAAACTATAAAATTTGATATTTAATATTACACCTCATAACGCACCAATTCGGAAATATTGAAATAAAATAGCTTTGTTCCTCAATGTTCCACAAAATATCGTCTTTACCTCATCAGAAAATGTTCAAATATTTCTAGCGAAAAACTTCCGAGTGCAAAGGGTTAATAATTGCAACAGGAATTTTGACTCCTGACCGTTCGTTATCTACATTACATTCTGACGATAAGTAAACTTGAAACACTTCCGGTCCGTTAAGGGTTGTCTCGATGCTCTAGAGAAGAGTTTCCCGTTTCAAATTCTTCGAGGAAATGACTCGAGTTCCATAAAACTCTGGTGATCCAGAAACGAGCTCGCCCAGAGAAAAACTTCGCGGAACCGCGTTAACGATGCAACGAGAATAGTACCACCGTGTATATTCAGATCGTCCCGACGTATCCCGGGATCTTGTCAAAACACACGGCCGGTTAGGTAATAGAATGTGCCGGCTTGTCTAAGGCAAACAAGTACCTCGTATTTGCCCCGCGTGAGGCAATCGCGATTAATCGAGGAAAAACGCGTGATCGCGTGCGCAAGAAGCCGTGGTTCCATCGGCGTTTCATTCCCGCAGCCGGCACAGCAGTCACAATAAACCGCCGCCAGACGGTTACGCAACCGCCGTTCGACAATTAATCGTTACTCCTCTCTTTTTCTCCGTCCGCCCTCTCCGTCCCTCGGCCGCCCCGCCCGGTTTCATCCGCCGCTCCTTGTCTGATTCGATTTCATCGGCCGGCTAATTGTTTTCCGGCGTTCGCGGCGGTTAACCAATCAGCGTTATCAGCGGAGGGTCTGACCGGCGGGCTCGATTGAACGTAACAACGACGAACACCCTAATAAAGCGACATCCATCGGCCATTATATCGCCGCCGCGGACGTCCATTCGATTTTATTACCGGCCCGCGGCTTTTCGTGCGAACGCGAATCCTCGCGAACCGATTTTCAAGAACACTCGAATCCAGTGGGACGTTCGATCCATCGAACAAAAATACTGTTCGCTTCGAAAGAAAACTGATAAAAATTCCGATGCAAGGAAGAGTACAGATCATAAATATAGTATCAAAATCTAGTTTCCTTGACACGTTGCAAAATCACCTACACGTGCGATCGTAATTGCATACAATAATAGATTCGAATCTCTGCGAAACTGATTAATATTAATAAAAGATCTCCCTCGTTACTACAACTTGGCAGGTTTCACGCGCGAGTATCCGCATCTGTATTTCTACACTCTTATCTGCCGTGCTTTCGTATCCGAGGTCTCGATTTCGTTTTTCCCTGACTTTCCGGTCATAAAAAGAAAAATAACGCTCCAGACCCGGAATCCCCATTAAGCGCGCTCGCAATCTGTTGCGTCTGTTTGCACGCGACTCGGCCGTTAAGTCCCGCGCGTATTTCTGCACCGATATTTAATCCCCTGGAAAGCCCTCGAATCGAGACGGGTTCGATTGTTGTTTCGCGGAAGGGGCGGGGACTGCGCTCTTCCGCGGTGTCGTCGAAATCAGTTAAGCCGGCCGATAACGCGGGCGCGTCGCGAAATTATCGTTGCACCGCGCGGCTCGTGCATCGACGCGCAATTCTTTTTCATCCATGAAAAACAGCCCGTGCCCCGATAACGTTACCGGGAACCGGTATCGGCGGCGACGCGGTGTTTTCAACGTGTTATCGCGCGTTATTATTCGCCGCGTCGCGTTTCCCCGCGCCGATCGAAGCTGTAAGAGGTGCCGAAACGGAACTATTATCGCTGGAAAATGAATTTCGATCGGAATACCGATCTTGATTGTTTAGGTGATCGTCGAAGAAACTGATACTGGCTTCGACGAGAGCTTCTATACGTTAAAGAATTATTTTGACAAAGAGAGACGTTGGATTTCTGTAGAATATAGAGCTATTTTGTGGGTTTAGACGAGTAGTTTCTAATCTACAATGATTTTCGATCGGAATACCGATTCTGATCGTGGAAGAAACTGATGTTAGTCGAATAAAACATTCTATATGTTAAAGAATTATTTTGACAAAGAGAGACGTTGGATTTTTGTAGAATATAAAGGTATTTTGTGGTTTCCGGCGAGTAGTTTCTAATTTACAATGATTTTCGATCGGAATACCGATTCTGATCGTGGAAGAAACTGATGCTGGTCGAATAAAACATTCTATATGTTAAAGAATTGTTTTAACAAAGAGTGACATTGGATTTTTGCAGAATATAGAGCTATTTTGTGGTTTCAGGCGAGTAGTTTCTAATCTACAATGATTTTCGATCGGTACACCGATTCAGATCGCTAAAGAGATTTATAGTAGATTCGACAGAAACTTCCATTTATTATACAATCACTTCGATACACAGTTATCCCGTTTTCCTAGGCAACGCGCGGTTCACAATCTACGAGTATACACGAGACATCCACGCAATTGCTAGTCAGCGTTATTTTTGTTTTCCGCCACGGCGCGTGGTTCCTAATCTATAAAGTACACAGAGGGTTTACGCGATTATAAGCCAATGTTATTTTGGGTTCCAGTAAAGCGCGTGGTTCTTAATCTATGTAATATAGAAGACGTTCACGTAATTTCTGGCCAGTTGCTTGTTTTTCGGCGCGACACGTGGTTCCTGATTTATCAAATATACTGGGTGCTCGAGTATTCGCCATATACCGTACAAACCACTCTACATCACTCTACATTGCAACAAAATAACGCATAAATCTAAAAATGCAATTAAACCGACATGCAAAATCAACTTCAAACTTACATAGCATCATACAACAAACAAATATCTCTTTCTATCTCAAAAAATCAAATAAGTCCAACAATGCAACGAAACAAATACATAAATTCTTATCTACATAACATAAAAAATCAACGAAAGAATGCTCCGTCTCTACACCCAAAAAACCAATTACAATTCTAAGGACGCAACGATAGAGACGCATAACCTCGAAAAATTCTTTGTTTCAATGAATCGGAGGTCAACGAAGCTTTCCGACAAACGATTGCCGAAAGCTCGATTTAGTCGATCGGACGTTAGTCTCCTTGACACGAGGACGGATCGGAATTCGCGCCGCGGAAAAACAGTCGGCCGTCGGAGTTCATCGGCCCTCCGCCACGATCCCCTCAAAACCGAGAGCCGATACCGCGCGGCTTGTTTGCACGCCGCTTATTTAACGCTGATTAGCGGTGTGTTCGACGGGATCGCGAAATTCTTTATCGGTCGTGGAGGCTTCGTTACTTTTTTTCTCCTTTCCTCTTCCCCCCTTCTCGCCGCGCGGCTCCGTTTCGCCGAGAGGAGACTCGTAACAGCCGCGATAAATACGAGCCTCGAGCAAGGACAAGCTCGAAACCGGCGACGGCAAATATTTTTCCCCTGGTCCCGCCGCGAAACACGCGAATCGCGCGGCCACGAGCGCGGAGTTCCTCGACATCGCGCCGTTTCCCGTGTACGATGATCTTTTCCTCTCGGCTTGTTGATTCTAGAATGTGTGCAGGTGTCTCCGAAAATATCGCGCGGCTTTCGGCCGCTTCGCTTCCTGTTAATTGCTCGGGGGAGCGGGGACGCGCTTCGCGGAACGACGCGGACGGATTTTGGAAATTGAGGCGATTTTATTGCAACAACTTGTTTCAACCGTTTCTTCTATTTTTACTTGTGCGTCGTGATTGTACCATTTGAAGGTACCATTTCGATGATTCCAAGTATTCTTGAATAATTAAAGCGTCTCATTAACCCCTTGCCGTACAGTGACGAGTGAGACTCGTGACGAAGATTTCGAGATTGGTTTAATAAACATGAATATTGTTTGTAAGCAGAAAGATATTTTGTTGTTATCAATATATTATCTTGAAAGAAAATTCCTACATAAAGTGGAAAATTTCTTTGCGTTTTTTCTGAACTGCTGATAGAAACATTTTGAGCTTAGTAGCAAAAGTATAATACGGCAAGGGTTAAGCTGTTAATGAATGAAACAATGTTCGATGATACAGAACGAGACTGTAACGCTAAGATTTTCACGAACATTTCGAAACAGAGAACCTTGCATCGCACAGTGTTTCTTCCCTGCAATCGCGTCTTATCGATTTCTTTGTAACTGCATCGCCGTTGCTGTAGTGTGATTGGAGGATCGACAATTAACGCGCTCGATGGCTCCATCGTCAGTAATTCTAGTCGTTGTACAGTCATTCGAATAAGAAGAGCTGACATACGCGATGAACGTCACTGAAATAAATTGCGTTTTTATCGCGACTGATAGGAAATGTTAAAGGTAGAGAATCAATCGAAGACACATTTTCAAGTCCATGTTCGTTTGATCTGTATATATAAAACAATCCAAATAAATTTTACACTTTCGTTCAACGATGTTTCTTTGAATTCTATTTAAACGAACTTCGAATCCTAAATTCTTCAAAAAGGATCAATATAAACCGTTGAAAGGAAAGTTCCTCACGAAAAAATACCTGCATTCAAATAGATAATGCTCACGAAGATAACGTGGTTTCGAAAGTACTCCCTCTTTCCCTGAAACATCTGTCTATCTAAACAGCGACACGACTTGCTCGACAAAGCTCATCGATCTTATGTAAAATAAAAAAACATCTTTGGAGATTCAAACAAGTTTCCAAAGAAAGGCAGAACCGACCGTTTAACAACCGTACCGGGAACCGGTCAAATGACCAGATTTCAAACTCTAGGTTTCTTTTTGTATAATTTAACTTCAACCCCTTGCCGTACAATGACGTGAGACTCGCGATGCAGATTTCTAAACTAATTTAACAAGAATCAATGTTGTTCATTACCCACGGATCAAACAATTATTTTGCTATTATCAATGTATTATCTTCGAATGAAACTTCCACCTGAAGTAGAATGGAAAATTTTGTTGTATTTCTTACAAATTGTCGATAGTAAAATACTACACGAGCTTAGTGACGAAAGTAAATAGTACGCCAATGGGTTAACCCTTTGCACTCCAAAAATTTGTCACTAGAAATATTCAATTTATTTTGATGAGATATAGATGACATTTCTTAAAACTAACTTAACGAAGAATCTATTCTCAAAATAAGGGGAACAATGGTATTTTATTTCCATAATGTTAAATACGAGATTTTACAATTTTGATGCACCAATCGAGTGATGACTGAGACGCACCTTTGTAGTGCAAAGGGTTAATTCCTACATTATCCTACTACTCAGTTTTCCAATGTTTGCCTTTCCTTCTGTTCCTGTTTTCACTGGAAAACATTAATCATCGAACTAGTTCGTCTTCATTTTACCGCCAGTTATTCGACTGGTCACAGCAGAAGTGTCGGTACGGTTAAGGTTTTCGGTTCAGTTCGCAAGGCAGCGGGATTCGCACGGTCCGGGCGCGCGCCTCTCTCCGGCGCATATCGAATTTAATTGCCGTCGCGTGGGACCGCGAGAGAGAGAGATCGGATCGTTTAAATCGCGTCCCGGCCGGGGAGTCCGAGGAATTCCAACAGCATCAATTTTTTCGCGGCGGGATCGAGGCGACGGAAAAGATTGGCCGTGTCTGCGTTCAGCGGCCACCGTCCCGGCTGAGATTTACCACGAACCGAGCGAGGCCCGTCCTTCCCGGCGAGCTTTGAACCGGGCCCCGTAACCTCGCGGTCGTTCGACTCGGCTCGCGCCTTTCGGACGGCTCGCCTTTACCTTCCAACCCCTCCGAACTCCGGCTAATACTCACTTAATTACGGTGCCATTCGTTATCGACCGCGGGAACAGGAATCGCGCAACATATTTAATTACCACACCTACTTAGCTTACGAGAAGGAATCGAGTAGGGGTAACTACCCCTTTGGACATGTCATCGAGCTTCATGTAACATTAAATTAATCACTATGAAACAGCTTACATAACTTCCAATGAAAACGATTCCATAAGACTGCAATTTAAATAAAAATTCAGTTACATAAACTACAACCCCTTTACCGATCTCTACCAATATCATGACAAACTATGAAATTCTTATAAAAGCTCATCTTCTAACCAGTCAGGAATCAACGAACCATCAATCCTATTCTTTAACACTTTAACTGCCATGTCATCCGAATTCGACCGACGCCATTTTTTATGTAAACTGAAACATTAATTTTCTTGTTAGCGCACCGAAAGAACTGAATATTGTCGGATGTATGAAACATAAGAAAGACACTAGAGCAATCGTCATAAAGAATCTTGACTTTTCATTTCCGCTTTATCAACAAAACTGTTTCGAGTACATAGAAGTTTTGATGCGTGTTTACTTGGCAGTCAAAGTGTTAACACGAAACCTAAACTATACACCAACTCCATACAACACAAAAGAAAACTATCCCCCGTTCAATTAACCCTTTACGAACGAACGTCGGCATCTCTTCGAGATGAAATTTTCATATTAACGCTACGTCACAAAGAGGTGATTCAATTACTCCAGCAAGAAGTCAGTAGTTTCTTTTTCACCTATCCAAGCAACATATACAATGTATCTTCATCTGCTAAACGTTTCCTGTACTTCAAGGTATCTTCGTCCTCAAAGGGTCAAACCATTCATCTGCAATTTCTCCGAGATCCGAAGGTTCCATCGAAACATCCACATTCGCCGGTAAAGGGTTAATTCGATAAGCAAAGAAACGTACTCGAGCCATCGGTGGCTCGTAACTCTTGATGTCTCTGTTCCGACGAGTCGTTTCACCGCTAGATACACCGGGCGAGGGGTTGGGGGACGGGGCGCCGCGTTATTTATAAATATGCCGCGGCGCGGCTCCTCGGTTCGTGAACCGAACGACGACGGACGGACCTTCGGGAAAAGAAGGGAGGCCACACGGGCGACGACGCCGTTGTTCGGGCCAACGACTACCACCAGCACGGCCAGGATGAAAAGGAAGGCGCGAGCCGAGAGAGCACCGTCGCTCTCTCCAGACTTATTCCAGGCTCCGCGAATACAAGGTCAGCCGGCCACCGCTCCAGTGCAGTGGTACTAACCTCGTCCGGCGTCGTTTGCTGCTTGCTGCTGCTGCTGCTGCTGCTGCTGCTGCTGTTGCTGCCTCCCCGCCGGCCTCGCGACTCGCCCGTCCCGGCTTCGTCAACAGAAACGGCATTCTGCTCTCTCCCCCACCCCCGTTTCACTTCCCGCTCGCCCCCGCGCCCCTCGCTCGTATCGAGCCTTTTTACTTACCGCACCGAGCTTTTTTTATTGCCCTTTCTGTTTATCGTTCTTGCGGCACGGACAACCTCGCGACGCCCTGTTACGCGATTATGCAACGGCTCTAGCAAGATGGCGCACGCCGCTTCTCGACTAACCCCAGAATTCGACTATGCTGAGGAAGATTGGTTGCTGATGCGCTGTAGTGTACTGATGTAAGAATGATCTTTATTTTACGCGGGGATTTGTGAGGTTTCTGTGTTTGGAATTGAAACGCGAAATATTCGTTGGTATTGGGGACGGTTTGTAGTACTGTGGTGTGAATGAAACGTGATTATCGTGTGTTTAGCTCTGATGATTAGGAAAATAGAATTATGCGGATGTTTCATATGGTTTTATCGTGAGTTCTATAAAATTTGGTTGTAAATTTTCTTGGGAATTTTCTGTTTTTTTGAAAATAGAATTCTAGAGTTTATTTGGGATATTTTTGTTTGTATTAGCGTTGTTAGGTGATAGGGGATGGTTGATAAATCAACTTGGAATTAAATGATCTGAAGGACGTTTTTGAAGAAAGGTTTTCTATGTCGGAGAAGTTGTTTTGCGTCGTATAAGTTGTTTTGTCCAAGATGTCAAGCATAAGAAAGTGAACTCGAGCGATTTTATCGTGTGAACACGAAACGAGAGCAACGGAAATGGTTTCAGTAATTAATAAAGTATACCTTGTGCCGGGGCGCGTTGATTTAGTGGACGCTTGGGGACTGCAATTATTTGTCCATCAACCCGATGTTAATATCATTGTACGACGTGTATTTTTTACCTCTTTCATCGCTCACGATGAATAATAAAATGAGGATGAGATAATAAAGAGGAATAATAAAGGCGGCCGCGTAATAGGCGAGGCTCAGCGGCGCGCTGTTTTATTTAGCCTCGATATTCTCGCGGGATCGGTCTGTGTTTAAGAACTATATTTAAACGCATGAATCGAAGATCTATTTTATTTTTGAATGGACGAGGTCGATTGCGACACCCGCGATAATGTTCAGATAACACGGTTACGCTAGAGTTCCAGTCGCCGATTAAACATTCCCCGAAATACGCTTCCAAAATAAGCCGAGGACGTTTGAAAAGCTAGGAGATTGCGAAATTTCGACTCAATAATTAACGCGCAGGAAATCGAGAAATTTTCATAGCTTAATTTCGTAACTTCGCTACTTTTAGCATTCGCGAGTATTTCTTTTTTTAACACTAGAACTACCGCACCAGTCAAAATAACCGGTTCCGATTCTGTTTCGCGATTATTTATATCTTAAAAGCATTCGATATTACTATAGTGAATACTATAATGAATCCCTGAAACTGAAAATAATCTATTGTTACGATTCCTATAGGGATTACTTATTAATCGTATGAAATGCTAGTTCTACCGTTAACTTGCTCTTAACATTTTCGATCAACAAATCGCGTCAGTCGATATTTTTTTCATTTATTTTCTCTACTTCGCGCTTTACCTACCAGATATATGAATATTTATCGATAGCACCCGGCAACTAGTGACACTAATTTTTAGATGTTCATCCGGACTATCGGCGGCGATAGCGTTATCGTAAAACAAATCAGTTCTCCCGTATACCTTGCTCTAAAAGTAACAGCGATAGCGTCGACGCGTTTCCATTCGACGATAACTTTCAGAAGTTCCTTTCGTTTTAATCTTCGCATTTGAATCCCGGCCGTCTCACCGTCGAATATAATTCTCGATTAAAATTTCGAAAACACGTCCATAATCGAGCGCGATTCGACGGTGGCACGGCAAAAACTAGTTATCCGCGTCTTCGAGTCGGGAGAAAAAATTCGTTACAGTCGTTTCAGGATCAAACAATTTTTTCGGCCGATTTTTTCCACGCGGCTCGGATCGATTTTTAATTCACGTCATCGTCTGTGGTTTTAGCGTCTCGCGTCATCCGGCCGGGCGATGATTGCGAAACGTCGCGAGCACGGTTGTCAGGACGAAAATTAAAATATCGGATCGACTTTCCCTGGCGTCGACCGGCGGCCGGGCAATTTTTTTCCTCTCGATTCGAGCAGTTTCGAATTTCGACCGGCGTTCTATTTTCTTTTTGGCGAACCGTCCGGACGAGACGCTATAAATCACGCTCAAGATCAAGGCTGGTGCCGTTCTCCTTTGAATGGCAAAAAACGCAGTCGATAAAAAGAGAGAGAGAAAGGGAAAGAGTGAAAAGAAACGACAGTTGATAACCACCCCGAAATTCACGGGCGACGGTCACGCGAAAGTTATTCAATGACCGGCGTCGTTAACCGGGGGACTGTTTATTACAGTCGGCCCGTAATCGTTATTGCGTAAGGTCATTTAAAGATCACACGATTACGGGTCATTGAATTCATCCGCGGTGTCAGACGCGCCGATGACTTTGAAATCAGCCAAAGATACCGCGACCTTGACATCGTTTCCGCCCGTATCGCTCCGGATTTCGTGGCCCGCGAGCCGAACAACATTGCCAAAGGACACCGTTTTCTCCTTCTCTTCTCCGCCCGCAAGTTCAAGAGTAACGCGATTAGGCGGCGATTATCTGCTCGGCCGGGCTAACGACTTCGTAACCGAAAGGCAGCCCTCGGACGCGTCGATACGGTGATCTTCGCGTTCGAGAGTGGAAACGGACGTTCGTGATCAGACGTCGTTCCCACGGAACCCAGCGGATTAATAATCTCCTCAGACTCCGAACGTTTTCACATCATGCAGCAAGAAATACATTAATCTTCCATCTACTCCAACAGATTTCAAATCGAAAAGTTCTCACGATCGATTCTCAAAGTTCCTCACGAAAAACACGAGTCTCCGATTGGAGAGCTACCAAGAGTTTGCTCGAACCAACAGCCTGACAACAATAATGAAAAATAAATAAACATTCCACGACGGTAATCCTCATGATCCGAGAAATAAGAAGTCCAGGCAACGAATTCCAGTTCGAGCGGCGAGGATTTCGAGAGACAAGGGGAACCGGAGTTAGTATCCCGCGAGTATCGCCGAGCCTAAACTAGCTGCGGTCTCGAGGGTCCAGAAATATCGGGCGAGCCGCGGTCGCATCGGGCCGGGCTTCGCCCGTGGCGCATATTCACAAGGCCATCCGGTCACCGATCCAATGGTACTAACCCTCGCCCCCTCGCCGCGGCCCGCGCCGGCTTCCCTCTTCCTTTCCTTCCTAACCGTCGGGACCGTTCCCTCCCGGCTGCAACGGCAGCGGCCGCGGTCTTGTTTTCTCGTCGGGACACATCGGGGGCTTCTTCTTGTTCGCCGCCTTATCGCGGCCGATCGTGCCCGCCTCGTATCGTGCCGGGCGCGCTCTCCGCGCACTTGCAACCACCTACGTGGCGCGCACCGCAGCCGCCGCACCGACGGGAATGCGATTATGCAACTAGCCTGCACCGACTCCCTCTTATATCAGACGACGCGCGGCTCTCGTCGCTCGGCTACCGAGCTGTTCTCCGATTTTGCGGATCATAGATCGCCCATGGGAAAGCGGGGACCTTTAACCCCGTTTTCCAGGAAGAAACGGAGATTCGAGAGGATCGACGGAGGACGAGGGCGGTGTTGCGGAGTTTGTTTTAATTCTATTAGATTGCAGCGAATGTTATGTTATAGAAAAGTGTTTCGAGTAGAACGTTTATTAGAACAAGGTACCAAGCTTCGAGAAGTTAGCCGAAACTGCGATTTCATGAGAAACTTCCAAGAACCTCGCGGAACGATAAGAAGACCAAGTTTTACCGAGGTTTTCAGGACTGTTCACCGGTTTCCGGCGCGATTCCCGTCCGGGAGCGACGAGTAGGCCAGTTACGGTTTCCGGCGATGCAGGCGATGCGCCGTCCGTTCGCTCGTTCCTTTATTTACAGTTTGATAAACGATATCTCCGCGCGCCGCTAATTTCGGAGCCGTCGCGATAGGCATCTCGCTCGCCCCGCGCGAGGAGAGCAAAGCCTCGTCTGGGCCGGGCGTTCGGCGGCGAATCTCTTTCTCAAATATCGCTCGGTATCGCCGCGACGCGGGATTATTTCGGATGCAATTAATCAGCGCGTCGCTGCGCGGCTCTGTCTGTTCGGGGGAGGAACGGGAGGCGGAGAGAGAGACGGACGGGTCCAGGAGCGGCGCGCTGCGCTCGCTCTGTCTTTATTTTTTTCGCGAGGCGGTGCGCGCCGGCGGGTTACGCAACCGATCGACATTCGCCCGTCAACCCGCGCGAGAAATTCGCCGAAAAGAATCGGCCCCGGCGACGCCTTAACGACCGTGGCTCATCGACCTAGACGCGTACGCAAGGTCATGCGGCCACTACTCCAATGGTATTATAACCTCAACCTTCTCGTTCCCCCACCGCTAGCCCGCTCGCCCCTCCACGCGCTCCTCGTCACAGTGTTCCCTCTGTCCACCGGTGCGATTCCCCTCTCCGCGCGCCGCTCCGTTCGTGTTCGGCCGCGTGTATGCGAACGCGCCCTAACCGCCTACGTGACGCGGCGTCCGTCTCACTTTCCCCTCCGGCCGCCCCCTCGTCGGCCCTCCTGCCCTCCTCTCCTTCGTCCACCTTTCTTCGTCCCTTCGCGCCCCGCGCCGACCCCCTCCGCGAGGTCTGCTACCTCGGAGCCCGCGGTATTCGCGAACCCTACGAGAGAGAGCACGAGTACCGGGAATGCAGCCGATTATGCAACTAGTTGCGCTGCTAGGTTCTTGTGTCATAGGGACGTGCTCACCCTACCTGGCCTGCAACCAGCCTACTGCACATCCGCGGATTCACGCTCCACGGATCTCTCCTCTCCTCTTTCCCAACGTTCCGCCGCCGCCGTTTGCCCCGGTTTTGCGATCGCTGCAACGCGCCGGATTCGATGGGCTCGTTTAATGGGTCGTTAACCCTTGCGATGCGTTTCTTCGGACCCGCGGCTCTTTTTTCGCCTTTGTTTTTAACGATCTGCGGCCTCGACCAGCCAGAATTCAAGTATTGCGAGATTGTAATGGCGTAACGCGATCGGCGACCATTGCGGAAGCATCGTTGCACTTTTGCCGATTTTGCGGAGAATTCGGTTGTTGATGTTTCTACGAAAAAAAGGATCGTTTATGGTATTCGTTGATCGCGGTAATGTGTTTTTAACACGTTAACAGCTGTGAATCTTGATCGTCTTTGCGTGGAGTTATTCTTTTGAGAGAAACGCGGAAGAAATTGTTATTTGTTGTTGCATTCTTGCATCACGGTATTATGAAACGCCGGTCACCGGTGACTGACATGACGCCTAACCTGTCAAATTAAAATTGCTGAATCGTGAATATTAGCTATGAATTATTCATACAGTTTTAACACATTCGCTGATGGGATTCTGTTTAGAAACAGGTGGGAACGCGAATTTTTGAAATGGAGGAACGTAATTGATAACTCGATTACCGTTGGAGTCGATAGTCTGCTAGGGGCGCGGAAGAGTGACGCCAGAGTTCCAAGCACGACAGGGTAGTCATTTTTCGAAGGTTTCCGTGAAGTCGGCTGATTCACCGGCGGCTAGTTACGTGTGCGCGCGTGCGTCGCCGTAGTTTCCCATGGCGGCCGGGGACGTAGTGACACGAAAGCCTAGAAACTGGTTACATCATTGCGGTATTCTCGACTAGTAGCCGGCAAAGATTCACGTGCGGAGCAGTTAGACAAACGCTGCGCCGGGAATGCGTGAACGTTCCGGCCTGATAACGAAGCTGGTCCTTCGGCAGCGAAGCGGCTGTCCAGCGAACCTTAATGACTCGTCCAATACTCGTTAGTTCCATCACGCAAAAACCGTAAAAAAGAATCAGAATGAATTCCACATCCCAAACTCTCAATCATTTCTCGATCTAACGCGAGCTTGAGCGTTTAACCCTTTGCACTAGAGATTCTTGAAATATCCAATACGTTCTAATTAAATCTAGACGAGATACTCTGAAATGAATTTATTAAGAAATCACATATGAATTAAACTAAAGCTATTTTCTTTCAATATTTCACGCATCGATGCAGCATACAGAGGGCAACAGTAAATACCAAAGTTTCTAATGTTGCTCTATCAAATCATCTGGCGACTAGGAGCCGCCTTTCGAGTGCAAGGGGTTAATTCAAAGGACTCACCGTACCCCAGAAACTCAAATCCAAACAACTATTATACAACATTCTTACATTATTAACGCTTTTTCCAGGTGAACCACGAAGAAGACGAACGGCGCCGAGCAGCTAATTGTAAGTAAAATCGCATGGAAATGAACTCGGTGCCCAATGTCTCATTAACAAATTCCAAAGTCACCGAGTTCCTCGTCGCCTGACCAGCGACTCCACGGAGTAACCCCGCCGCGAACCCCAACCGAACTCGTCCAAGGCCAATTTTCTCGGCTGGCCTCCTCCGCGGACAGTCCCGAACGACTCATTATCGTTCGCATTACGACTGGCCGGCCGGCCAGCGAAAGAGGGTTGGTCGAGTCGAAAACAACCGTTGATTCTTACGCAACCGGGAGCAAGTATGCGCGCAATGGCGGCGGGACGAGCGAACGCCGGCGTGTCCTGCCCTCTCCCGCGGCGCGCCCGCCTCCCCCACCAAGGGGAGCCGACGAGTCCGACGACCTTGATACTCGGAGGAGCGTCGTCGTCGTAGTCGTCGTCGTCGTTGTCCCTCGTCAGCGGTGTCCCCGGGACCCACGTCGAAGATGCCTGGTCAGGTATCCTCGTAACCCTGGGATCGCGTCCACCCACGCGGGACACCGGTCTTTGTCTCTGGGAAATTGGCCTCCGGCGCTCTCCCTCTTCCATCCCGCGGCCGGGGGGGAGAGAAGGGCTTTAAGCGGAGGATCGATGCGATCTCGAAGCGGTAGCTTAACGCGATAGGACCATGTAAATACTCCCTCCGGGTGCAGGGCGAGAGGAATGCGCTCGTAAAACGGCCGAGTCTAGAGACCGAGATATCTTTGACTACGCGGTGCTTCGGTTATTCGGAGAACCGGCGACGCTTGTTTCTATGCTTGGAAAATCCTGCTCCAGGTTTTCGGCTGTTTCAGTTGAACGAACGATTCGAAGTTCCTGGACACTACGAGCAATTTCTCGTATAATCTCTCATCGATTCCGAGTCATTACGAGCTACTCCAGGATTAACGACGCTGAAAGATCGTAGATCCGTCTTCGTCACTGAAACACGTATATTCGAAACTTTCGTTAAAACCGTAGGAATCAACTCACAATGTCACCGACTTTGGATTAACCTAAACTGCATCGGTGCGAGAACGAAGCGTTGCATCAGCCCTAAAACCATCACTCTTCCCTCGGAAACTACTTTAAGATTGCCGAGCATGTAATCGGCCTCGCTATCCCCAGCCTCTTTCAATTAAGTTCCTTTGACCCCGAGGACTAACTTCCTTTCCCGTTCCGTCCCGTCGAAAGTCACCTTCACGGAATACCCTCCGAAGCGTCCTGAAACCGGCGAAATCAATGTCCCCGGCCGAACGATCCTCCCTCGCCGGCGATCCTCCGCCCCAGCTGCGCTCCGCGTAGGGGTGCGGACAGCCTAAACCGAGAGCATACTGCCCCCGAAACCGAGGACGAAGACCGCGCCGGCGAAAGCAGACGGGAGGCGGCGGCGGTGACTACTGGTGCAGCGATCGAGCGCGTCGGGAGGTGGAGTGCGAGCAGCGGTGTGGGAACACCGCGAAAGAGGGAGAAGGACCGTGACGGTCGGGGGTTGGGAGGGGTTGGGCGGCGGACGCCCTTGAGCGACGGGCAATGCACCGTGCGAGGTTCAAGGCAGAGCGGCGGTTGCCGTCGCGCCGCCGCCGCCGCCGCCTCCCTCCACGTCCACGCGTCTCCCGCCCTCTCCGTTTTGCACGTTACACTCTATCCTCGAACCTCACCCCACTTCTCGTCACCTTCCTGCTCGGCTGCATCGCGCCTCCGCTCGCCTCCTCTCTGTCCCCCGATTTCGCTGCTCTTTCAGCTCCCCTTATTTCACTCTCTCTCTCTTCCCCTCCCACCCCCTTTCACTGCGCTCTGCCTCTCTCTCTCTCCCTCTCGCCCGCTCGCAGTTTATTTTGCTACGAGCATCATTATTCGTCTTCTTTTCTCGCGACAGTCGAGCGCTCTCTTTGTCTGCTCGCGTTGTCCGTTTTCTTCCCCCTTTGTGCCACCCTCGTCGCTGCGCATCCGCAGCCACCTTGGATCTTGACCCATTTTTCCCCGGGAACTAGGGGATCGCCGCGCCGCGGGAAGGGGTGGAATAGACGCGACGCACGCTGGACGTACCCCTGAAGTTTGCCCATTCGTGTATGGAAAATTGCTTAGCAATGTGCCGCTGAGTAGTCGCTGTACGAGTTTAATTTGGGGAACAATTCTGTGCTAATCAATTCCGTTTCTCTATGTAACCGTGGAATCGAAACGGAAATATCCATATGATGTAAACAAAATATAGTCATACGTTCAGCTCTATACCTTACAACTTTGGTCTGGAGCATTCGCTTGTAGCACTCGTACTTTTTAAGTTATCGAGTTTTCTCCAGGAAACGGTCGTTTGGCACTGTGCGATGATCGTAATAGATGGTGCGGAGTTCCGGTAGTGTGCTTGATCTCGGGAGTATCGATTGCAACCGGTGGAATTGCGTTTTCAGTTGGTAATTTCGATCGATGATTAGATGGAGAGATTTTCGTTTTTCCGAGAGTGCACGTTCGCTTTGAACATCGGTTATTGATAGCGGAGAATGGCACTGGGTTTCGACCGCGAGGAGATTAAGGATATTTATGTTTGTAAAATGGAGATTGAGACCTTCGTTACGAGCCTCGGTTGGTATTACGAGGCAAGGGGTTAAATGGATAGCGGGCTTATATATAGACCAGACCAACTGGTCTGTGTGTAAAGCCGATTTATAGGATAATGTATGACGAAACCTAGCCTATTTATCGGCTCGCGACGGGTAAGGGGTTGAGAAACCTTGGAGGCCTTCGATCTCGCGTTTTCGTGGTTTGGCGAACTCCTTTTTCATCGAGGCTGCCGTCAGCCTCCTTTGTTTCTCGTTAATTAGTCCTTAACCTGCAAACCGGGCGATTTCTCGGCCAAGAATTTCCATACAGGCACCGAGTAAGGGGGACGTACGCGATTATAATATAATTTACATTCGCACGGATGTTACGATGTAACGCCCGCCGCAACAATCCGCGGGAAAGCGAATCAGAATACTGGGCGACCGAAGATAAAGCTCAACGAAACTGACCGTTCGTCATCGGTCTGTTAATAACATTGAAATCATGAATTTGCATAAACATCCGCGACGCAATCGTGAGTAACGACTTCCTGGAAAATGTAAATCTACTCGATAAGCGGAGATCTTTAACATGTACGTTTCCTGTTACGTAACATTCGCCGTGAAAATTACTTACAGCAACCTACCTCGAACTACATCCAAATTTCCACTTAAATCTTTCCCCCGGAAAACAAATTTTTTAACTAAAGAGAACATTTTTCTGATTCCAATTCTCGCAAAGTAAGGTAAATTAAACCGACCCCTTGGCCAATTCTTTACTAACACCATAAAAAACTCTATTCATCCTACGTCTACTCTAAAACTTCAAAATTGCCAAGAAAACAACGTTCAACTTCAACTCAAGTGAACATAACATTCACATCTCTTAACACCAAAACTACCGAGAAATTAGACTGTTCCAAATTGTCCGAAGAAAATGGAAAACAGTATTCCTCGAGATATAGCGCGCCGTATTTATACAAACACACCGATCATTTGCAAGTGTTTCGATGGTTGCAAGCTAATAATCTTGAAAATTGGTCAGCTTGACCGGTAGTTCTAGCCCTTTGCGGACGAAGATTGTTTCTAGTACACAAAACCTTCCGCAGATTCTGCTAAATTAACCCTTTGCGGTCCGAAGTGCTCTTGGTTTTTCACTTTGAGGTTCACGTCGCTATTAGTTCCTTCAATTACAGTTTAATACGACGCTCTATTTATTCAAGAATATTCGGGAGCCACTGAAGTGTTACCTTTAAATGGTACAAATAAATATAGAAAAAATTGTAAAAACAAGTAGAGGTTGCAATAAAATAGAATGTCGAGTCTGACATAGGTTAAACGCTGAATAATTAAATCGTAGAGAATAAGGGAACAGTTAAATCATTTGCAACTTGGTGTTCCGAACATGGAAGTTCGATCTCAAAATGCCGACATTCTACCGCTGGATTTATTCGAAGTCTATATCGCGAGTCCAGCGGGATACGATAAGACGAGAAGCTAATCCGATCCAGCAGTGAAAGAAATCGAGGTGAGGGGTTGCTCCTCGCTTTCGTCGGTCGGCGAAAGTGGCGAGCTGGAGGGCACCGGTGAATCGCGTATAAATAGCGCACGGCCGGAGAAACGATTAAACCGCGGGACCGCATCACCGTCCCCGCGTAGGTAATCCAGCGAAAACTCGCACGTGCGTAACCTTATCCCTCCCTCGGCTCTGTTTTACGTTTGCTCGCGAGCGATGCCCTCGGGGAAAAAACACGCTTACCCGCGTATATACGGCCGAAGGTTACGCACGGAGGGGAAATGGGTTGGCTGGAATGCGTGGGCCTTGGTTCCACGCCGGAGGGGAGGGGGATGAATCGAGGATCCTCCTTTTCTAGAAAACGACCCACAGGAAACGCGAGAATTTGTTTCTCGCGCCGAACGGGCCCGTGTTTCGCGAGATTTCCAATCGATTCGCAACGTTCGATCGTGTTCGTCTATTGAGGAGATTAATTGATCGCTATCTAATAGGAAATTGTCGATACCGATGTAACGCTTCTTTTCACCGGCGACTTATCGCTTTCTATAATTAATAGAAACGTAATAGTCGATTTCCAGTTAAGGTCGCCGAAGTGTTACGTTTCGCGTGCGAATCTATTGAGTCATCGTTGTTGATCGTTAACGAGCGCGCTCGGTTATCGCGCGTCTGCCATTTGTTTATCGCCCGATAAACGATCCGTCCGTGCAACTGCGACGAAAATCTGTTTATCGCGTTGCACGGAGTTTTCACTTGCATCATCGTTCGAACAATAAAGGGGAACTTCTAAATGAATTCTGACGTTTCGGTAGACGTAGTTCGACGTTTATTGAATTTCTTAATGTTTCACTGCATCATCGTTCGAACAATAAGTCCACGTGAATTTTAATATTTCAGTACGATGGATCTACTGACTTCTGGTCCACAATCTCAAATTTCTCAATATTCACCCCTTGCTTCACAATATCGTGTCAGACTCGAGACGAAAGTTTCTAATATGGTTAACAAACATAAATGTCATTGTCTTAAGTTCAAATGAAACATTGTTCTCGTTAGCAATTATAGTTTATACTAAATCTAGACGTAGAAAGAGCAGATAATGTTTTCTTTTACGTGTCAGACTCGAGACGAAGATTTCTAATATGGTTAACAAACATAAATGTAATTGACTTGTCTTAAGTTCAATCTGTATAGTTTATACTAAATCTAGACGTAGAGCATGTAATGTTCTCTTTCAGTGCATTATTAACGTTAAACAGTTCCAACGAGTGCACCTACGAAATTAAATCGCAAGGCAAAATCGTACGCCCCGATTCTATTTATTCCGCGACATTAAATAAACGCCGGTGAAAAAGAAGAGCATAGTACCGAGAACTATTCATAGGTGGCATGTTCCAGCGATCCGTTATGCTTTGATCGTTCGGACGAGAATTGAAAATTAACATCGGAAAGTCGGCGGCGGTTCTGTTTGACGGAGCGCGATCCGGCCCGGGTACAAAGAGCGAGATCGACGCCCGCCGTTCAAGGCGAAGAGGGGGGAGGGGGGGCAAATAATCGTTCTATTTCGGGGTCCCGCGATGGAAACGGGAGTCGGTGACTCGGTGAAGAGTCCCGTGTCCCGGTCACATTGCCGCGACATGACAGAATCCCGATCTCGGAGTCCGCCGCGTCATCGTGACGGCAGCCGTCGTCTTTCGCCTAATCCCCGCGAAAAAACAGCGGATGTTACGTGCGTCGTCGATCATCGTCGAGATTAAAATATTATAAAATACCTTAATCGCGGTGTCGAATCTGCCGAAACTTATCGGGAGGTCTCTATCACGGCTTCATCCAGACGTTTCATTATGAAAATCCATCGTCTCGCGAATAATGAGGCTATCGATCAATTATACTCTCGTAACATTATTATCCTTGTATTTCGCTAATTCCGATTCTTTGGGACATTAAGAGTCTTGAATTTTTCGTTTAATGCTAGCCCCTTGCACTCCGAAAGTACGTGACTGGAAATATTCAACGTTTTCTGACGAGTGCGGACGATGTTTTGAAAGCAACTTAACGAGGTGGTATACGTAGATTAAGGAGCAGCCTTTTTTATTCAATGTTCCACATGTTGATGCATTGTACGAAGCTTAATATTGAATATTGAATTGAATAATGTTGTGTGCGCTGAATCAAGTGGCCATTGGGGTGCAAAAGGTATTGCTAATGATTTGATATCACGGTTCATACATAAGACCACACTTGCCGAAGTGTGGCTCTTTCTAATTAAGGGCCCAGAAGTATCGTTAAAAAACGAATTCTTGAATGTGGAGATTAAGATACAAATACATACAACAATTCTATCCGCCAGTGAAGAATACAAATTGTCATCAAGTATCTTTAACGTATATGAATACATCTAATAAATTCTAAATGAAACCAAAGACCGTAAAACATAAGCATTCCATAAATGGAACATTCGTCAAATTGCGGCTCTCGGAATTATAAGTTCAAGATTCAGAATTCTTATCGGCATAAAGTCAAGTATGCATCAGACTATGATCTAGTTACCTAGATTACTCAGTGTTTCCACTCCGTATCAATCTCCGACGCACTTCCAAGCGAACGAACCCCTCGCCCCGCGAATTTCCCAACTATAATTAACACAACAACGTCATCATAGATAGCATATTGAAAAAATAGGAGCATTCCGTGTTCCCCCCCTATTCCCGCCTCGAATCGGATGCCGGCGAGTCTTAGGCACAAATATACTTCCACTTCGGAGCGAGTCGCGCATAATAGACCGTGAATCAGGCGCGTTCGCGCGATGACACGGTAAGCCGGCGCGCGTCGGGGTAATATTCGAAGTCAGCGGAAGGTCGAAATCGTAACGGCAGCGACAACGCGACGCGTTGGGGCGCGTCGCGACGCGCCGCGCGGAGTCCGGCGACGACGAGCCGGGCCGGACAGGGCCGGTTTCAAGTTCACGGGCTCCGGAGCGAAGAAGACGCGAGGGAGTGGCTCTCGTCCCTCGCGCGAGAGGACGAGGCGGCGGTCGAGCCGACTGGGAATTCGTCATCGAAATTTCTGGAAGAGCCGAAGCTCTCCGAGATGGTGTATAGTCATAGGGTCCATGCTCCCTCGCCGGAGGCTGTCGAGAGAACGCAGAAACAACGAACAGGAGGAACGGAGAGGAAGACAGAGAGACAGAGAGAGAGAGAGAGAGAGAAAGAGAGAGAGAGAGAGAAAGAAAGCGCGTTGGCCCCCGACTCGTCCGGTCTATGACTCAGGAATGACCCTCGTTGAACCGCGGCGAGCAGCGCGCGACCGCAGGCCCGAAATGCATCGCGCGCGAAAGCGAAATTCGCCGCGCGCGTTTTTAGCCGCGCCGCGAACCCGAAAATATCGCGCACTGCGTCGGCTCCGCTCTCCTCCCGCGCCCCGCCATTTTTGCCGGCGCTCGAAGGTCGATCGCTCGGTGAACTCTCCCGAGGGAGAGGTCGGAATACGAGGGTGCATAGAACAGGCCGGACGACTTTCAACGATCTCTTTACTCTCTTTTTATCTTCGGCGTAGTCGCGGTTTCGATCGATTGTGGTCGCCGATGGGAGGAAGCGTACCGGTCGCACGGGTAATTGGTGAGGTTATTTTTTCGGGATGACGAATTAAGGAGGAAGATAGCAGGGGATCGAGGAACAGCGTCGTTGCGTGTAGCCGAAGTTCGTTGTTCGTGGTATTTTTTGGAAAGAGTTGGTTTCGGGTCTTGTAAATGGCGCGGCGTGCGTTTTTTCGACGTGGGAAAGATTCTCGAAGAGATTCTGTCGCGACGAAGAGCGTGGACGACGACGCGATTCGCTTTCCACCGACGTTATCTGCGATTTTCGCGCCCTCGGGTCCTCCGGCCGGCACCGAAATCTCGAATTTCAATCGACGGTGCGTTGCCCTCGCTAAACTTAACTCTTTGCCCGCGCGGCTGCATCGCTTCCGGTCGTTCAGACATTTTTCCCGAAATTTCTGCGCAACCGCGGTCTGTCGTCGACCTTCGGATCGCCGAGGATGAACGCGCGGACGCGCGGCGAGGGACAATGAATCATGTGTTTCCCGTTCCCCGATGATCGCGGACTGCGCGTTGTTTCTTAATTTTGTTCCACGGCGAACGAACAATTCTATCCTGCGAATCTTGCTGCGAGGTTCGCGAATTAGCGGGAAGAGTGAATCACTTCAGTGTCAGGTGATCGAAGTTTCGCGAATAAATTCGAGGGAAATAAAGCGGATCCTGTTGGAACATTGTTCCGCGTTTACGACGAGAGGGGACTGTCAAAAGCAGCGATGGCAGCGGTATAATGGAGAAGGAACAAAAGGAGTCTCCAGATATCAGCGAACGTAACGATCGCTGAATTGTGTTCGCATTCTCCCGTAATTGCACCGTTGAATTCGAACGACTGCGAGGAGAAATCTGCGCTTCGGATTGCAGCGCGCCATCTTTACGTTCAATTTTGGAGTAAAGTAGAGCTTCGGGTTAAATACGCAGCCAGCAACGAGACGGGCTCGGAGTTACGAGTGATATCAATGATCAGGAATTCAGACGAGCGATGATAATGTGAAACAGAGGCTCGTTCGTGGAACATTGTTCCGCGCCGAGCGGCGAACGCACTGCGCGCGCGCCCGCGCGCAATATTTCGACCCGCGCCGTTTCGCAACCCCTAAAGAAAAGGTTAGCTAAATGTCTGCGGAGATCATTGCAACGGATTAGATTGTCTTGCACAACTGTCTATCGTGTAATAAACGAATTTTTCCGCGGCCGTTACGCGAGCTACGTTTCGCGTCAGCCTCTGACAGCCAAAGATACGAGCGGCCGGGTGTCGTAACGTATCCGCGGTAATACCGGATCTCGCCGCGGAATTAAGGCCTCCGCACACTGGATGAAGACGTTGGACGCTTTGAATGGGTGGCGATCGAAACGCCGTTCTGGTCCATTAATGTTGGCTCACCGGGCAATCGAACCAATCCGCTCGCCTATGCGAGCGCCGTTCAGAAAGAACAAGAGTTTCAATAATTCCTCGTACATTCCTCGGTCTGCAATGGCCTCCCGTGAAAAATATATCATAATTCGGATTTCTTGACACTTGAACTAGTAAAAGTAAAACCGTTGCTAACAAGAGATATTGAAAAATTCATCGCTACCACTTTTATTCCTCTCGTCCAATCGCTTTGTCTCCTCCCACTGACTCTTAGCCCCGCCCATCGATGCTCCTCAATTCCTCCTGCCACTTCTTCACCTCTACTAGCTAATATTACCCACTGACTATCCTTATCAACATCTAAAAACATACAACACGCTCACTAATTCCTCCTACTTTCTCTCTGCAATACTCAATAACCACTCCCTAGCCCCGCCCATTAGCCACCCCCCATTCCCTTCCACCAATCCCTCGTAACTCCGCCCACCAGTTCCCCTCAATATCCCCACCCTTCCCACTATCTCCGCCCACCGAATCCTTTAGCTCCTCCCTCAAAGCTGAAATTCGCCCTGAAACCCTGAAAATCACTATCAATGCTCCCAACAATTACTTCGGTAATCCCCAACCCAACAGTCCCGCGCGTTTCGCGTTCACCTCATTGTTTATCGCGCTCCCAACGATCCGCCTTAGCGCTGGCCGGCGTCCCGATAAATCGCGCCCCAATAAATCGTGCCCCGATAAATCGCGTCGCACGGAATGATTTCCTCCCCCTTCCCGGCGGACGGTTCCTCCGCGCCGCGATGGGACCGTGGCGGAGCCCGCGGTCCGGCGCGCAGAGGCGAAGAAGGGGGCACGGTGTGCGTGGGCCTTTAAGCCCGTTAAGAGCCCGAACGCGCGGGAAGGTGTATCCCGTATCCGTGCGAGGAGGGAAGCCGTTAATTCTTGTGCTTTGACATTAGCGACGTGCTTGCTTGCCTCGCCGCTGTACTTTATTTCGCAGTCGGTAAATCGTAAAACGTTAAGGCGACCGGCCCTGGCCGAAGACATCGTTCCGCGGCTACCACCAGCGCCTATGTATCACGCTGTACCCGGGGCTTGTTCGAGACGGGACGCCCGGCGTTCGCTTCTGTGGGGACGGAATTAATGGCTTTATTCGCGGTTACGCCGCGGGACCGCGCGCGATCATCCTCCGTAACGCTCTCGAAAGAACGGGCCCGATCGTTCCCGGGTATCGCGCGGTCATTCGGCCCCTCGTCCGCGGTCCTCCGGAGGGTATAATTCTTGGATCTCTCCAGCGAGCACCTTCCTGCACGCCTTCTTTAAACACGCTCAGATTATACGCTGATGAAGATGTTGATGCGCGACCGAGCATCCCCCGAGCTTTCAGGGTCACCGGTGCTTACCGGCTTCGGGCTTCCAAGCTTTCCTTCGCTCGGCCATTCGCGTTGGATTGCGCTCGGGCTGGTCTTTCGATCGTTCCGAATCCCTTAACCCTTAGCAGCCCTGTGTCGAGTCAGACTCGACATTCTATTTTATTGCTTCTACCTGTTTTAACGATTTTTTCTATATTTATTTGTAGCATCACATTTAAGGGTAAATTTCAATGACTTCTAAATATTCTTGAATAAATAGAGCGTCATACTAAACTGTAATTGAATGAACTAATGAGAGACCAAGAGCACTTCGGACTGCAAAGGGTTAACACTGGAACTACTTATATGGATCAATACAAGTTATTCCTGATTTCTGCTCAAGTAATAGTAAAACTGAGATACTAGTCGGAAGTCTATAAACGCACGCTTATGGTTTTCATGAAGAAACTCGTGCAAGTAGTGTAAGTGATCAGTAGTTCTATCGAGATGAATATTTTGGTCGAAATTTTGTATTGTTTAGTAAAGTATAGAGAAACATAGTGAAATTATGTTTTAGACTTGAAGCTATCGGATAATGTTCAGTTCCTACGGAGAATTCTAAAGATCTCTTCGAAACTTTCACTGTTTATACCTTCCGCCGCCAGTCTGCACATTATGGCATCTCTGTTAGTTGCTAGATGCTATCTACCATTAGACTCTAGAACACGAAGGCTTCATTTAAATGTGATCGAATACAAATTACATCATCGCGCATTCAATCGCCTACCAGCGACCACGGCGGTCCCCGCATCAATGACTGGCGAAGGAAAACGATTACTTATGCATTCGCGGAAAGAAGCCGCCGTGGAAATTCGCCTTCCTATTCCCCGTGCTTCCGCGGCGTTTCCATTCGACCCGCGATAAATCGTACGCACGCCGGAAGTGGTTTGTTCTTTATTAACCTCGTGCGCTGGAAAGACGTGCCACGCACGTCGAGACGTTTCTGTCCCAAAATGGTCAACGATGTCTTTTACACATTGATAATCTTGTTGCATTACACGTATTAGATTGTTCCAAAATGTATCACTCTATAGAAAATGATTAACAAACGAAATTAATGTCATCCGCGTAAAATAGGTAAAAAGAAAATTCATTGCCAGATCTCTAAATTCATTTCCAGCGCAAGTTAAACTCTGCGAGCAGGAAATTCGTTAATGTCAACGGTGTGACGCGTTTCACGTGTGTCAGCGATTTTTCCGGAAAGTCAGCGAACGTCAAACGAATTGTGGGCGAGAGAGAAAAGGAGAAAATGAGGGAAAAAGAGAATTTATTTTACTTTGTTCATTTACAATTGTCCTTTACGATTTGTTTGGATATTCGGCAAATCTGCGGCGAATAGAAACAGAAAGTGGAGCAATTAACGGAACGTTTCATCGTGGTATCGACGATTATCTCGAAAAATTCTATCGATGACGAGGCCGGGGAAACATCGATTCGCGCGGGTCACGCGCGAGCTCGTTCGATTCTGGCGCGAATTGTATAACAGAAATTAATAATTCACCGGGCGACACTTGCCGGGGCTCGGCGATAAAATATTATTATCATAATTACACGCTTTCCCCCGTGGACGTGTATCCGCGTTTCAAGTGCAATTAAATTAATTAGCGGCCGGAATACACAGCAGGCTTTTTTCCTGCCCGGCTTCTGCCCTCCCTCCGTCGCTCGTTGACGGTTCTAAGAAACGTCCATGCAAAATTGTCATTTCCATTCCGTTCGAGATGGTTGGTTAATTTTAATGAAGCGTTAATTGACACGCGGGTGCTTATGCGGTTTTCTAACTGCGAACTTCCCAGGATACAGCTCCGAAGATTGTCAAGGTTGGAAGAGGAATCGTAAGAAATTTCACCGAGCGTTCCCAGTATCGGTTTCACTTACGAAGAATTGTATAACAAGAAATTTTTGTCGACGCGCAACACATTTTGAAGCATACAAATTTGGAATTTTAAAACTATCTTTGTTCCAACAGTTTTATCTGTGATTTAGTGTATCGAGACGCATGAAGAAAAAACGAATATTCGACGATAAGGATCGAAGATGTTAATTAATTATTTATATAACGCATAGATGCATAAATATTCGCGGTCTATTAATAACGCTGGCGTGCGGTTTTTCTTCTTTTATGGAGAATCCAGCAGATGTTTACGCGCTAGCGTGACAACCGACAATTACACGATTGCATTGTCTTCTCACCTATGGCTGTTTCGTCGTTACTTACGTGACAGGACTTGTTGCGTGCGCCGAGCGACCGGCAACAAAGAAAACGCAAGCGGAAACGGTGTATAATTAAATCCGAAGGTAGGACTGTCTTTTCCTTGAAAATTGAGCGCTCGTCATGTGGTTCAACGAATTCTCGTCGGACGATCGTTGCAGCTTCATTTCCAGCGCATCGTCATTCCGAAGTATTAGCCCTTGACGAATGTCGTCATTCCGGCGAGATGAAATTTTCGTATCTGGAAAACTAAGTAGACAAATAATTTGACTAGCCAAACAAGAGATCAGCACGCAGTTTCGTTTTTCTTCTTTATCTTAATTAAGCTTCGAAGTATGTAAATTTTAAAATATAAAACAATCTGACTTTCCCGAATTATGTTAATCGAAGGATTGCACGTGAATTTAACAATTACAATGAAAACATTACTAGTAAGTGTTCAATTAATAATTCGGTTGTACATGATTTTCATCTTTAAATCAATGGTTCGAAACTTTAACACTAGGTTTACGTCAATTTGACGCAGATTGAATATAAACATTATTTGGTAAATGTTTCAATCGGTTTTCGTTGATCTAATTACACGAATATGAATCCTGATTGTCTATTTCTACATCTACAATTTCCAAAATCTAAATGAACGAATATCAACTTCAGGAACAATAGAATAAGCTGTACAATAAATGCCCGTAAACGAATCGAATTAAACAATTTTTTCGAACATGATATCAAGTTTAAACTTCAACTTGAACTGCTCAAGGGGTTGCTCGGGTTCTCGCGGTCGAATGACGCGGCGACTCCGACTCAGGATCTCTTTGTTTTTCCCACCGTGTCAGCGTTCATTTATCTCCCTCGACGAATCTAAACCTGGCCGAACTCTCGATACAAAGAAATCTAAAAGCCACATAAATCTCGGAACTAGCGTGACGCTTGCCCGTGATCGCGACCGCAGTGGCGCTCGGAACACTTAACGCGTACTATTTTTTCCTGGTTCAACGTCGAAAATGAACGAACACGCGAGGACAACTGGGAATTGTCTTCTCGGTGTTGTGTCTTTCTCGGAAGAATCCGATCGTGATCGATAGAAAAAATCACAGCGCTCCGACATTCAAAAATTGAGAACGATACAGAAATAAACTTCATTTTTGATCCACCATTCAATTAGAATCCAGCGAAACTCATTTTCACGGAGATTCCAAAATCTTCAATCTCATTAACTCTGCGCCATTCGATTCGTCATTCAATTTCAACCCAGCGGAACAGATTTTCACGAAGATTCACCGATCTCCAATCTCACGAACCCTCAAGTATACAACATAATTTCGTCGTTAACCAGACTTAACGCACGTGCAACTTGTTAGAAACAGAATTAGCGATGATAGCCATCCATGGATTGGACTGGATAAAATTATAATCGATTACAAAGAAAAACAGATCTCAATCTCCGTGACAATATCTATCAAACAAGCTACAATTATTAAAAAGATAACACGTTTTTCTGAAAAATAATTAAACAACTCGACTTATCAATACGCGAACTGCATTATAAATCAACTAAACTCTCAACAGACACTCTTAAACTTAATGGACGTTTCTCTAGAGAAACATCGAAAACCTAATTCAACTCGGTAGTTAGGGTTAACCCTTAGCACTCCAGGTTGTTTTGTGATCTAGCAACTGCAACTAATTTTTATAGTATTCCTAGCGAAAATGAGAAATGCTATGATATTTCTCCGATCTTTTATTTTCCTTAGTACAAAATTGGGATCTCTGGAAAACCTAATAATTTCAGGGTAGTTTCTTTAAGATTGATTAAAATATTTAATATCATAACTGGTGCAATATTGGAGCCTACAGAGTTCAAAGGGTTAGATGTTTGATGGTTAGCTTAGCAGTAGCTAGTTCTCATGGAATAGAGGAACATGGACTGACTCGTATTAATTAAGACGAAGGTGTAACAAAGTAATTAATATCCGATTGTTATAATGTTTCCTCGATCTTTTATTCTCCTTAGTACAAAATTGGGATCTGTGGAAAACCTAATAATTTCAGGGTAGTTTCTTTAAGATCGATTAAAATATCTAATATTATTTCTAGTGCAATATTGAAGCCTACAGAGTTCAAAGGGTTAACGATCATTAATTCCCATCCCCGATTCCAACGCGTCTCAAACATCGATCACGTCGAGATTCGATCGCACCCGGCGAAGGCGATAAAACAACATAGTTCCCTATGTATCGGTAAGGGTCGAAGAGTAGGTACCGTGCCGGACGCGAGAAAAGGGTGCCGGTCGGTCGGTTCCGCCGCGGAACAAATTATTCCCTCGCGTTCGGACGGGAAACGGTCTCGGGGAATTGGGCGGCCAGGAGGAATTCCTCGGTCCGCGAAAGATCCGGATTTAGTTTTAGCCCGTGGGGGGGAGCGAGACGGAAGGACGGCCGCGGAGGAAGGAGGACTCCGGTTCGAGGAACGAAGGAGAACGAACTCGATGCTCAGGATCGGTGGAAAGAGGGCCGGGGGCCAGGGGTGGGGGAGAGCTGGCCAGAGAGAAAAAGATGGAGTTCAGGCTGGTGCACCGTGGAAGCAGATGCGAGCGAGCTTTATTGGGAGCGTCTGGCTTCGCTGCAGTTTGGCCGTCCGTGACTACGAGACTCCGAAGGTCCCTGGAACGTTGACCATTCGGCTCTTAAAGGACTCTCCGGTCGTCAAGGTTACCTATTGAGTCCCCGTCCGCTTCTTCCCTTCTTCCTCTATGCGTTCGCTCCTCCGGCGAGACCGATCCGCGGGCCCCGATCGCCTCGATCACCGTGTGTCGTTGTCGAAACGATGGATTCTTTTTGGAATTCTTGGAAAACGGCTTCTCCACTCTCTCTCTCTCTCTTCTCTTTCTCTGTTTCTCGCTTTCTCTCTCATTCGGCCGCTGCCTAGATGTATTCCCTACCGTCGAACACTCCGATCTCTCTTCGCCGGGCTGAAGCCTCGGTTTCTGGCTGGGAGCCGGCCTTTTATAGTTCGTTGCCTCGCGATCCGACACCGGCCACGTCTAATGATCCTGGTCCGATGCTCCGAGTGTTCATTTTCGTGAATCCGAGATTTCCGAGCGGAACGCTCGCAGCATGGAATCGTGATGGACCTCGATTTTGGTTTTACAGATTATTTGTAAGATCGATTTATCCGATTAGGAAAGACGGAAAGCTTAAGGTTAGGTTGTTTCACTTTCGACTGCAACATATTCGTCAGCAATTATTTATCACCCGGCGAACCTTTAAGTTGAAGGTGTTGGACGGTAATAATTTTTAACGAGGAGAATGCCCGTCGTCGAAGGATTTACGACCGGCAACATTGCCATGGCAGATGTTACAGGCTTAAGGAAAGGTTAACGATTTATGTGACAGGAATTACAATTAGCGCTAATGCTACCGCTCATTTGTACCATTCAGCGATCCTCTATTGATCCGTACCAAAGTGTCAAATAGCGTGCGGGGAATTATAATAATGCGAATCGGACGTTCGCGGGGACAGGATCTCTTCCGTTTAACCCTTCGCTGACGAAGATACTTTGAAACATGCGAAACCTCCGGCAGATAAATTATATCGAGTTCCTAAACGACAAACGAAAAGGAAACTACGCTTTAATCTCTTGCCATTCGAGTAATTACATCATTCGCTCAACTTAGTCCTCCAAACAGGAAAGTTTCAATGGGTTAATCCTTTACACTCTGATGATCGCGCTCAGTGACCATTTAATTCAATCCACTCTAAAATTGAATGTTTAATATTCAATATTAACCTGTTTATACTAGATCGATATCTAAATCATTCGAACAAAAAGAACTCTGCTCTTCACTTCGATGTATCGTTAACTTCCTTTGAAAACATGTCGCCTGTATCTTATCGGGAAATGTTGAATGTTTCTATTAACACGTTGAACGCTGCACGATTTCGCAGAGGAAAACACACAGAATGGAAAAGATATGATATTAAATCATTTGATTGAATTGAATTATTATTCTACGCTCATCATTTACAATATAGAAATGTTTTCATATAATTGTCGTTTCATTGAGTGAACTATAGTTCAAGTATATTAAAATACTTTTCGAGAGAGAATTAACCCTTTGCACTCGGAAGTATTTCGTTGAAAATAAAATTTCTTACTAGACGAAGATGATATTTTTTGAAATTAACAAAGAGAAATCACAAGTAAATTGAGAAACGAAGCTCTTTTACCCCAATATTTCACGATGCATTATACACGGTCCAATATTAAATAGACGTTTATTTAAACGATGACAATTTATATATTTTTTCGTGGTCAACACAAACTTTTTTTTTCAATATATTTTCTCTACACCCATACATACGCACGCACATCCATGAAGTTTACATCAGTATTAACCTACGCGTCTACAATATCAAATTTTATAATTTTACTTCATCGAATCAGGTACCTGAGAGTCACCTCTCGAGTGCAAAGGATTAAAACCAGTAAATCCTGTCCCGGTATTTTGAGTAACCGAAACGTTATTTTCCCACCGGAAGCTCATACTATTCCGATCTTTAGCTAAATAATTCAGCGAACGTCACCGAAGCTGCGGAAGACGTTCATTAGCTGATTTTCTATAAGAGGATCGAAGCTGAAGCGAAACGAGACCGTGTCCAGCAGAAGATAGGCAGGGACGATTATCCTGTCCGCGGGTCGGTGTCTGCGCGTGCGTGCCGGGGCTACGTCACCGACACGATGCACTTATTGTTAGCATCTCGGCCGATGAGTCCTGCACACAGGCCTCGTCCTTGAACATTTTTTCGCGAATACGTGCGGCTGCTCGATCGGTATCGAGCCCGAGCGGCCACGCACGCCACGGCACGTCGATTGTCCTCGAAAAGGAGATGTAATAAAGATAATTGTATTCCAGCACGATCGCTGACGTCAGTATCGTTTGTCGATTACACGGCGGACGGTAACCAGCGATACCGATAATTACGGAGCTCGCGTTTACACAGAAATCTTCTCGCCGCGAAAAATCTTGGCCAGATTAGATCGATCGACCGGAGATTACGAGCAACCGCCGGCGAGGACGATATTCGGACGATAGAAATTTAAAGTGTTGTAATTATTCACCAAATTTCCGAATGAATTTAAGTTTGAACGTTGGATTAGGTATGAATGATGTTCATTATGCTGTTGATTATTATAGGCATCGGTCGAATCGCAGTTGAATGTACTTAAAGTAAGTGTATCTGTAATTATTCACGAAATTTCCGAATGAATTTAAGATTGAACGTTGATTGAACGTTGGATTAGGTCTGAATGACGTTCACTATGCTGTTGCTCTGTAATTATTCACGAAATTTCCGAATGAATTACTTTAAGTAGATTCCACTGCGATTCGACAGATGCCTATAATAATCAACAGCATAGTGAACATTCAGACCTAATCCAATGTTCAATCCTAAATTTAGACATTACCATTGAAGCTACCGAGTAGTTAAATTAACTTCTCGAAATTCCTATAGAAACTCCAAGAGTAGTTCAATATCGCTAAAACAATCGCATTAATTCCTATTCAGGAAACATCTGTGATCTAACTGCAAGAACAACAAATCAGGTATAGTTCATTTTGACCCGGTAGTTTTCGAATTAAAACGAAATCTATTCGATCAGGAAACCGCGATCTAACCCAACGCAACCGATCGAATTCAAATCTAGCTCGAGCTCGGGGACTCATGTGTAATTCATACTCCGATACGTTACGAACCATTAGGAGTACGTTAGAATCCGTTATTGCACAATTTTCACGCGTTACGGATACCCTATCGGTTCCACGTAAGAATCTCCGGGTTATTCGAAGGAAAAGAGAAGACAGCGCGTCGCGAGTATTCGTTTCGTTTCGTTTGAATCGGTGACGGCGGTGCCGATAATTATTACCTTCGCGTCGATCGTCCGGATCGCGGTGCCAAGAGACTTTGTTTGCCCGGATGGCATTGCAGAAAAGCTGCAGTTGGCGAGCGCGCAGTTTGCGTTGCTAATAACCGAAGGCCAAGTCAAACGCGAGTCGATGACTCCTTTCTTTCGCGGTCCCAGCTGCCTTCGGCCGCGCCGTGCCTCGGCCGTGCCGTAACATCGCCCCGCCACGGCCGGAACGATACCATCCACGACGCTTTCCGACACGACCTCGTGGATCGGAAGCGGGTTCAGGGTCGTCCGTTCGCGGATCATCGAAACGGAATCGAGCCGCGCGGAATCGTTCGTTCGCTCGTTCGGCGGTGCTCGCCGCGATCAAGGAAAACCGGATCGATTTTTCGCGGCCGCGAAACTTATTGCACCTCTGGCAACTTGTCGGAAGTATCGGCTGCGTTATCTGGAATCATCGCTCGGCCGTTTGTCTGCCACTTTATCGGTAATTACCGTATGTTAACTGGTCAGTTTTAGGAAAAACTCGATAAACGCGCGAGATACCTTGGAATCATGTTCAATTAGTGTAGTTTAGTGGCTGTCCGGTCGTGTTCGTTATAGGCGAATGGGATTATTAAGATTACGTTGTTGTTATATTATTATACATTATTCGGAAGTAAGGTTTTAATCTATTCATCGTTGATAAATATAGGATACACGATAGCTGGATATAGAAATTCTTTGATGATTCTTTGAAACGTACGAAACCTTCAAGACAAAGATAAATTATATACCAGTTGCTTAATTAATAGAGAAAAGAGAAACTCTCTTGCTGTTCAAGTAATTAAATGATCTGTGACTTAGTCTTCCAAATATGAACATTTCAACTGAAACGTCGACGTTCGAAGGGTTAAATCGGTATTCTCGATATAGCAGTTCGAACGTTCGTTTCATTCATGGATCGACAAGAGCGTCTCTTTATCATTGATTACTTTACACGCGATCGAAGCGGTCGATAAAATAGTTTCTCAATATCGTGCAATTGTGACTGGAAAGATTGATTACCGTCGATATCGTTCTCGCGTTTCATCCTCGGGCAGGATTCCGAGCGGACGGAGTCCACGGGCGCGTAAACAATCGCGAGTCCAATAATAATGAGACGTCCGATTGCGAAATCGAGCGGCGAGGGAAGATTGAACTCGCACGGGAACAAAGGGGAACGAGAAAAGAGAAAAGGAAAACTGAAACGTAATCAAGGGAAGGAGTCATCGGACGTGTATCACGTGCAACGGCCGTGGCAATGCACCGGTGTCGAAACACCGCCGCCGATTGGCCGGTGTTTCACGCGACGTTGACGCGGCAAGATCAAATGCGCCCCGAGGTTTTCGCTGGGCCGCGCAGCTGCGCTCGCGTGCACCGCCACGTGCATCTGCGATGCCTTCGAATTCAATGCCCGTCAGCGGTTCGTGCGCCGAGACCCGCGAAGGTGTCGACAGACGCCACGACGATTACCATTTGTGCGTCGTTGAGAGGTCACGCTGGTCGAACGGCTCCGAAAGTAGCCATTTTGTCGGTTTCCGACGAGCGAGGCTGATCGCGATCTCGATTCTTCTTCGGTTCACTTATGGGAATTATTGCGTATCTATGTTTCTATGAATAATGGCGTCTCGATCCTAATATCTGAGTAAACTCTAAAACTGAGTAGTTAAATTGGCTGAAATTCCTTTGTAAAAAGTTGAGTGCATCCATCGAGACTATAATTGTATCTCAGGAAAACATTCATGTTTTTAACCCTTAGCACTCAAGGTTGTTTTGTAATCTAGCAACTGCAACTAATTTTTATAGTACTCCTAGCGAAAATTAGAAATGCTGTAACATTTCTTCGATCTTTTACTTTCCTTGTAGCACGAAATTTGGATGTGTGGAAAATCTAATAATTTTAGGGTAGTTTCATTGAAATATTTTATTATAACTAGTGCAATATTGGAGCCTCCAGAGTTCAAAGGGTTAATAATTCCAAAATGAAGGAATGAGGAATATATCATTTTGACCTCCAGTAGTTTCAGTGTTAACAAAGAAAATTCCTCTGTCGGAAAGGAAATCTTCAATCAAAAAACGTATGTAAGTTTCACTCATCAGTTCGTCATTTTCCAATTCCAACTAAATTACGACGCTAAGCACCACGAAATTGAAATATCACAATCCAATCAATCTAATTACTGCCCCTGAACCCAGAGTACACAATTTGCCGCTCTTCAGCGCAAACTCTAGCCAAGTATACAAACCATGGAACCAACCCTCCCACACAGCAATGAAACACCTATCCCAAGCCACCCTGCCGCGTCACTTTCCCTTTTCACCGTGACGAGAAGACGCGAACGTTCGCGGTACGGTTCCCTCGCGAAGCTGTCCGCAGAAGAAGAAGGAGAAGAAGCAAAAGAAGAAGAGCAGCGAAAAAGGGTAAAAAGAGAAGGCAGAAGAGCAGAACGAAGAAGAAAAACGCAGGTATATCGTTTCCAATTAAGACCCTAGCGAGCCGATGCGATGCAGTTTCGTAACGTTCAAACAAAACCGTGCAAAGAGGAGAGCGAGCCTTGGCGGAACGAGGGGGTGAGTGGCGGTGGTCGACGTTGAAAAGACGACGTGGAGGGGTTGGCTGGAAGGAACGACGGACTAGTTAGCGCTATCAGCTTCCCAGGCACCTGGAAGGGGTCTCGCGCGTCGGCCAAGGGGAGAGTCGATGGTTTTCGCGGCGGGACTCGAGGGGCCGGAGGGGAACGCGCCGCGGTGGGGACGGCGCGCGAGGAGAGTGGGGGCTGTGCTCGAGTGCAGCCGTAGCAGCAGCAGCAGCAGCAGCAGCAGCAGCGGCAGCAACGATGCAATTAGGCGAGTTATGCAGAATGACGTCACACTTGGAGCCGGGGTAACTGTGCTGAGTCAAGGACAGCCTGCCCAAGGCCCTCTCGTCTCCCTTCCCCTCCGCCGCATCCCCCTCGCGACGCCACCCTTTCTTAAGCGCCGACCCTCTCTCTTTCTCTCTCTCTTCCTTCGTACCGTTCGCCCGCTCGTCGATTCCCTCGCGACTAGTAAATCGATTTCGGAAATACACCTCGGTTTTTCTTGCGGCCGCTCGGTCGCGTTCTGTGGATATTCGTTGACCTAATTTGGCTCGCGTTCCTTCGAAATCGAATTAACCGAGAGGATAGCTGTCTTTGGTTGAACGACTTTGGATTGTTTTAGGAGCTATGTTCGAAGAAGTCGGATTTGAGTATGGTAGCTGAATAGGGTTTGAGGTAGGGTATTGGTAGGTAGTTAACCCTTTGAACTCGGATATTTCGTTAGATATATTTAATGTTTTCTAACTAGATAGATGTTTTTTAAGGAACTCGAAGAGAAATCACAAGAATTTAGAAACAAAGCTTTTTTATCCCAATATTTCACACACCGATTATAGTTCAATATTAAATATCAAATTTTATAGTTTCACTGCATCGAATCAAGTGGTGACTGAGTCACCTTTCGAGTGCAAAGGTTAATTGTAACTCTCGTGAGCTACAGCTGAACAGCTTGAATTTTCATTGTTTTGTAGAGTGATAGCGAGTCTTTTGTGATAAAGGCGAACTGTGTTAAAAATGATTGTTAATTGTTTGGTGCCACAGTACTCATATTATAGTATTACATAGCTATTATCTTCATCACAAAAGACTCACAGAAGCTTCAAAATTACCTGAGCACAAGTACAATAAGGCAAACGGTGTTACAAATGATTATTAATTGTTTGGTGCCACAGTACTCATATTATAGTATTACATAGCTAAATATATTTATTCCACATGAATTCTCTTATTGTACTTTTCCTCAGGTAATTTCGAAGCTTCGTCCATGGATGACCGAATATTAGATTCGAGTAGTAACTTCTAGATCCCCTACACCTGACATTATAAAGCATCAACCTGAAGTCACATAATCCCGCGACGCAAAAGATTTCCCATTACCCGAACTGCACGTGTGAATTTCCTCTTTCTGGTAGCCAAGGTCCGCTGAATTTCCGCGTTTCCGTGCGACGAACGGGTTTCAATATTAATCGGTGCGGCGGTTTATCCTTCGGCAGCGCCGTGTCGCATTCTGCGGCGGCCTTCCTTCAACCGCGCGCGCGGCGGCGGTGCGGCTGGCGGCGATTAACCGGGACAGCAAGGTCTCTCCTGCGCGGCGTCGATTCCGGTATCGCTTTATACAGCGTTTGAACAATTCGTGTAAAAGGCGACGCGCGCCACGCCGCGGTTTAATTAACGACGCCTGCGTGCCGTGAATCACGTTCCGATGTCGCCTCTTTGTTCCGTCCCGCGGACGGACGCGGCGAGATCTCGCGCGGCATACGAAGATCACGGCTCAACGGGAGGAAAAACCGCCGCCGCGCGCCGCGAGGTTCCGTCGCCCACTCTCTCGGCACCATCGCCGCGCGAATGCCATCGGGCACCATCATCGACGCGTTTACACGAAATTCATTGCGAATTATAGATTATTATTTACAGCGGCGAGCGAAGTTCCCGGTCAGATCGAGAATATATAATGTACCACACGTTAATTTTTGTAAAAAAATATTTTTAACCCTTTGCACTCGAGAATATTTTTCGCAACACGTATTCCTTATTTTCTGATGAAGTATCAATGGTATTTTTTACAATTAATATAAAACAATACCTTGCATAAATTAAGTGACGAAACTATTTTATTTCGATGTTCCATGTGTTGGTAGATTATAGGAAATTTAATATTGAATTTTAAATTTTATAATTTCGTTGGGTTAAATCAAATGGCGAGTGAAAGGGTTAAGGGACACATGGTCGAGAATAGCTGTATACATTACAAAGCACCCAAAACATCAAAAAAGATATCAAAATATATAAAATTAACAGAAAAACTTGAATATAACTTAATATTTTATTTAAAAAGTCAATACAGTTCATAAGCAAAATATGGCCGAAATTCCCGTGGCATTCAACGTGTTAAATAGTTGTCATTTGTCTGCTACTTGGTACTTCGAATATGAAAGTTTATCTCTAGAAAATAACATTTGCAGAAAAGTTAAACACTGGCAAAATAGAAACTCTGTAATGAGTCAGTTCGATTCGTTTGATTAATTGGTCAGGTGCTTCTAGTGTTAACCCTCCGAATACGGTAGATGTAATATTAGCAGTTATTAGTATTATCGTACAATATTGGTAGGTAGAATATCACATGGTATTACTAATTTATTACGTGTAAGTGGGAACAGCTGGATATCATGGTTATTTACGGTTGGCACAGAAAAATCTCTGAAGATAAAATCAACGTCGTCTCACTGTGTAGCATTTATTATTAAAGCCTTCCTTTTTACGAGACCTCGAAGCCACCAATCATCTTTTTTCTAGGCGAACTCGCGTTATTCTTTTTCGAATGTTCTCGCTGAAACACGAAATGATAAAGCACAATGGCTCGCGCTCCCCCCCGGATCGCGCAATTATGCGGAATAAAGATCTTGTTTTCACAAGGACCGAGCGGAAAGGCCGTTCAACTTGTTTTTCTTGCAGCCGCGGCCATTATCGGCCCGCTGTCGCAACTTTCCGGAGCCATGTGTGCATTTCGCGCGCGCGATAAATCGAAATTTCTTTTTTTACTCCGCTCCGGCGAATTGCGCATTCCGACGTTCCGGCCAATTACCGTTTTTCCTACAATTAGTTCCTCCACGAACGTCTCATTTTTATTTACATTCCCCGGCTAATTCGATTTTATCGCTACTCCTAGCTTATCCGAGTTTCGCGTTGTATCAAAAAATCACTACGACAACGTACCATTATCGTGCTCGATACTATCATCATCGCCGACGTCACCGTAATCGTTGTCACCTTTGTAATCATCGTAATCGACGTTTCCGCGGCATTAAATATTCCGCACACTTCGCTTTCTAACGAACGATTGCAATGAATAACAGTGATCGTCGTCGTCGTTATCTTCGTCATTATCGCTATCGTTACAAACATCATTCTACTTGTCACCGACGTTACAACATCACGGTCGACGCGTCGTTTTCCCATCGAATTTTCTTCCACGAGCGCGAAGATTACGTTTATTGTTCGTGTTCGTGTCGCGATTATTGGCTCATCCGCGGATCGACGAGATCATTAGCGGACCGCGATCGCCGCGCTCCTCTCCCAAGGGCCGTCCCTCGGTTTCACAACGGCCGAGCCGTTATAATCGGCTAATACTAGCGAGATCGCGTCAGAACACTGAAATTCTATGTCATGGACCCAGCCTTGGTTTAAGCCTACGATATGTAGCCAACCCAATTATATATTTATTTACTACGTAATATCGCGCTGGCCCTGATCCGACCGCAACATGCAACTCTTGTATAATCGGCATTATGTAACGAAACGGAGGCGAGCGACAATCGGCATTAGCGGAGCCAGGTTTAACCCTGCGCGATTAAACCTCTGTTTCGCCGTTTCTCGACGTTCCAATTCAATTTTTCGGGATGATTCGACTGTGGCCGACTTACCTCGACGGTTGGTCCAATTAAAAATCTACAAACAGACTCTGGTGTCGATTACTGTCGAACAACTTGGATTTCTTCGAATAAATTTAAAATTCCAGGGGAAATCGATGATTTCGTATTTATCTTTGCGATTTCTTAACACTAGAACTACCGAGAATTTACGATTAATATGCAACTTCCATAAAAATTGCAACAATTTTCAGTTTCTTCAGACATTCATTATAGTACTTAAATGAAACTATTTATTTTCAGTCATTTCGAAGATTCAATGCTTCGAAGATATCGATAATTGCTGAACAAAAAAATCGGAACCAGTCATTTTGACTGGTACGGTAGTTTTAGTGTTAAGGGTAAATTTATAAAGCACCTAATAAATATTGTCTTCTAACTGTTAATATATGAATAAAACATATATTTCTATATTCCGGTTGCTAAGTAACTTCAGAGTGTCTAAGCTTCAGAAAGACCGACCAGGGAATTAATTATCGCTTCACGGAAACTTATTGTATAGAAATCAGCTAAAGTGTTGATCGTCTAATTAACAGAATCTACGATAACCCTAGCTTCTCCAGACGGTCTCAGAAAAATTCCAACCAAAATGGCCGACGAGTGCAACGAATGTCAAACGAATTCGGGATACGTTAAACTTCTTCAGTTTCACGCTAAAATCATCGAGCAGTTGAATTCCATTCGAAATTTCTCCATAGAAACTCGAACAGCGCATCTGTCGAGACTTCAATCGACGTACAATTCAGTTTTCGTACAGCTAAATCGATTTCTGTAGTAATTCCTCGGAGAAACATCTGTCGTCCGTTTGATAATTGAGAAAAGAAGAGACGAGAAGTGGGTCACTCTGACCCGTCTGGTAGTTTTAGTTGTTAAAAGCTTTCAGTACTTATTCGCCGTACTTGACACGGAATAACAGTCACCTTGGGATACAATCTGCGGCAAGATTGCCGGATTTCGAGTAGCATGGAAATGGGCACAGAGACGTCATCGTTTAAGTCGAAAATTGACGCGAGATATCACTTCGCCGATCAATCCGAGACGTTTCGCCGCCGCGACACGTGACTGGTTCCATTCCGAGAACGTGACTTGGCATCGGCTCGTCGTAGGAAACGTGCACGTGAAAGGACTCGTCGTTTTAGACGCTGTGCCCGTCTCTGAATGGGAAACTCGTCATCAAGCAGGTAACGTTCATGCGTCAACGCTCAATGGAAGTTAGCTAGCTCTTGGCTGTTAATAGCTGGATACTAGAAAATCGGCAAAGGGAACAGATGCAGGAAAGAAACGAAAACGTGGGTAAGAAAGTTCTAAATTAGAGGTTAATACCTTATTCTTCTGTTATTTTTAATACTAAAACTACCAGAGGGGTCAAATGAACTATTTCTGATGTCTTATGCAATTATTAAACAGATGACAGATGTTCTGAGAAATTTTTACAGAAATTTAGCAATACTCAATAGACTCTTGGAGATTCTATAGAGGAAGTTTGGAAAGTATCCAAGCAAAAAATTCTTGAACTTTCTGGAATCTCTGAAACGTTAGATATTAAAAAATCACCAAGATGTATCAATAGTTTAAAAAATCGTTGAACAATTAACCCTTTGCACTCGAGAGACTCTCACTCACCATTTGATTTCGTACAGTAAAACTATGAAATTTGTTATTTAATATTATACCCTGTGTAATGCATCAATTTGAGAAATATTGAAATAAAATAGCTTCGTCCCTCGATGCACGTGTGATTTCTCTTCGAGTTAGTTTCATAAAATGTTGTCTTTATCTGATTGTACGATCTCCGAGCATTTCCGATCCTCCAAGTTCTAAAAATCCCTCGAAACATCCGATTGTCAGTGAACACGTTCACCATTAAAAAAATCCTTGAAATCACTCCGAAAGTTCGAAAACTTCCGACGTTCCTGAATCATTCAGAAATGATCGAACGTTCGCTGGGAAACCGTGTCAGTGTCAAGCGTTCTCGGCCGGTCGATGGACCTTCAACCCTTCGAAGGTACCCGGCGAGCAACAATCTCGCGCGATTACGTTCGGGAATTAGCTCAGACGTGTTCCGAGAAGATGATTCGCGATCGGAGCGTGCAATAACGGTCGTCGTGGATCTCGCAACGGCGCGCGATCGAGGATTAACGGAACAACGAGGGAAGACGGGATCCCGAGGCGCGTCGGGGCTTCTTGATTGCTCAGGGGGTGACGTAACGAAAGCCAGGTGCGATCGCAAGGATGATCATAAGATTCTCGTAATGACGGAACAATGGAATGCTTAATTGAACCGGCTATCTGAGAAACGTCTAATATCGGTTTTCTCAGCGGGTTGCGTCAGACGCCGCCGTCCACGACGAAACGAGCCTACAATGGACTCGGCGTATAAATAACGGGAAACGCGTTTCGAGGGGGAACAGGAAAAAAAACACGCATATTCGCGAGTCGGATCGAGGGGTCGATCACGGTCGTTCCGAGCGAGACGCGCGGGAAATTTCAGTTTTCCTATTAAACTGAAATAAACCTCGGATTACCGGAGATTGTTCGAGTCGAGGATAACGAGCATAAGGAAACGGAACTCGGATAAGAATTTTCGCGTTGAACAGTGGAAAGTGGACAATCTCTATTTTCCACGTACTCCTTTCGAACCTATAAAAGATAATGCAACCGCATTCGAGCCACGTGTGCCTCGTCTTAATCGATTGTTCCACTTATTCCGCGTTACTCGGATACTTCGAAGTTACCCACAGTTCAGCCCGCGGTATCGAACTCGAACACTTTACATTCCACTTAGCGCTAAAGCTACGAGTCGAAGTGAGCCATTCCTGATTCCTTCGTTTTGCAATCACTATAGATAGCAGATGTTTCTCTGAGTGATTAAAGAAATTCAGTTAGCAATACGCGAATTGTAAACCAATTGAAGTCTCGATAGATGCACTCTTCGAGTTTCTATAGAGGAATTCGAAAAAGTAAGTGCTCGGTAGTTTTATTAACCCTTTGAACTCTGTAGGCTCCAATATCGCACCAGTTAGAATATTAAATATTTTGATGAATCTTAACACTAGGTTTACAGGCATTTATTGTACACTTCATTCTATTATTCCTAAAAGAATCGATGATCGTTTATTTAGATTGTGGAAACTGGAGATTTGGTAGTAGGTAATTGGGGTACATGTTGATCGCATCAATCAAAGTCGGCGTGGACATTTATAAAATAATATTTTTAAAATCCAATATGCGTCAATTTGACGCGTTCCGTAAACCTAGTGTTAAAGAAACTACCCCAAAATTATTCGATTTTCCGCACATGCAAATTTTGTACTAAGAAGGAAAATAAAAGATTAAGCTTAAGATTAAGCATTACGAAGAAATGTTGTAGCATTTCTAATTTTCGATAGGAATACTATAAAAATTAGTTGATAGATTACAAAATAACCTGGAGTGCAAAGGGTTAAGAAACAAGCGAACGTCTCTATCTCTCATTACCCACAAGCTCCTCATCAATCAACGAAAGAAAGCACAAAGTGCAGTGATCGAAAACCACCAAGTCAACCGTGCATTCAATTCGAAAAACCGTTCCATAATCACAAGTGCCCGGCAATATTCACACAAGCCGCGATCGTGTTAATTGAGAAACCTCATTCATTCGAATTCCATACAAAACACCGAGACATCACGTGGTCACAGCGATAAGATCGCCGATGACATTTCTGTTCCCGTATCCGACGACCGTTTCACCTTGTCGACTTGTTATTGCGATCGATCGATAACGCGACGGCAGCGGGTTAGCCGTCAAAGAATTGAAAAGGGGGAAAACGGAGGAAGAACAAGAAGCGAACGGGAAAGAGACCGAGCGACAGACAGAGAGAGAGAGAGAGAGAGAAAGAGAGAGAGAGAGAGAGGGGCGACGGGGGTAGAGAAAGAATTCGATCCGCGATACGGGAAAACTTCATCCCTGGCAGCACGCGTCCGGATCGTGACTCTCGGGCCGCGCGAGCTGGCAAAAAGAGTCGCGTGCGCGCGAGCGCGCAAGGCTGTCGAAGTGCGCGAGGTCAGTGCTGCGTGTGACACAATCGGCCGACATTGCTCGCGTTCGTGTAAGGCGGCGCGGTTACGACGCGCGGAATTCGCGTTCCGCGATTATCTCTTCGCCTCTCTCGAAGCGAGCGACACCCACTCGCGGCTCGCGTCACCGCGTCGCGCCGCCGGCCGACCGGGCCGATTTCCAATCGCGCTGCCCGCGTACCGTTCATGCCAGCCGCCGATCGGCTTGCGTAACCCGTGACCGGGCTATTTTTGGCAGCCGCCGCAGACTAGGAAGCGGCCCGATAGAGTTTCTCGGGTGACCCTTTGAACCCGATCGGCATCTAGCAGATAAGATCCCCGCTCGAAGAATCGGCCTCGGTTACCGGGCATTCGTTCCTTTTGCGGGCTCGAGTCGGAAATGTCAGGATGGACGTGATTGAAGGCTAACGTTAAAAGTAAAGAGGAAACGGAGCGATTTGTTTCGAATTTCTTAGGGAAGTCGCGAATTTAATGGGAAATCTGATGAGAGAACGCTTTGATTGGAACATTGGTGGAATAAGAAGTTTGATGTGGGTTGGTTTGACTTGTTCGGTGGTTTTGGTGTTGAAGAGAGTCGAATGTTAGTGCAGGTTCATTTCTTTGCGTTGGAAATATTAGGATCGAGGTGATTGAAGGCTAATGTTCAAAGTAAAAGGAATGATTTGTTTCGAATTTCTTAGGGAAGTCGCAAATTTAATGGAAAATCTGACGAGAGGACGGTGGTTTTGGTGTTGAAGAGAGTTGAATGTTAGTGGAGATTCGTTTCTTTGCGTTGGAAATATTAGGATGGAGGTGATTGAAGGCTAACGTCCAACTAAAACGAGTGATTTGTTTCGAATTTTTTAGGGAAATTAGAATAGGTTTGTTAGGCTTCAATGGATCTTGTCTCCAGAAAGATATAAAAATTTAATTAAACATCTTTGGGGAAAATTTCAGCTAGAAACGTTCATCGCGAGTCCTACTCATGATTGTATGGCAAGGGTTAACACTTTGCACTCGAATGGCGACTCCCAGTCACCAGATGAGTTGATAGAGCAACATTATAAACTTTGGTATTTATTACCCTTTGTATGCTGCACCGATACGTGAAATATTGTAAGAAAATAGTTTTAGTTCACTAATTCATATGTGATTTCTTAATAAATTCGTTTCAAAGTACCTCGTCTGCATCTAATTAGAACGTACTGGATATTTCAAGTGAGAATCTCTCGAGTGCAAAGGGTTAATAATTCGGTTAATATTCCGATTCGGTGGTTTTCTCGAAAAATCCTGCTGTCCCGAGATCTTCTCGATTCCCAAGGCTCTCAAGATTCTGTTCCCGCGTGACGAGAGCATAAATAACGTTTATGCAAGCGATCGACTCCTTGAACCCCAATTACCGGGACATGGGACCAATCCGGAGTTTCTCTCCTGTCGACGCAATTAAATCGAATCTTGACCTGTTTTCCCAGCATTCATATTTAGCTGATTCGACGGCTTCTTTTTTTAAGCGCGCAGCCATGATCTTTGATCGATGGGTCGATGGCGATCGTGTGTCTGACCAGGCACCGGACAGTTTCTACTTACGCCGCAGTCAGCGAGCTACGGAACGTGTTTCACATCGCACAGAGATCACAAAAGTATTAACCCTTTGCACTCGAGAGGCGAGTCACTCGATTCGATGTAGTAAAATTATACAATCTTGTATGCAATAATGACTCTCGTAATATATCGAACGTGAAGTATTGAAATAAAATAGCTTCGAATATTTATTTCTAGAATTTGAAATAAAATTCCAAAGAGTGTCTACATTGCATTGAGAAATATTGAATATTTGCACTGCAGAACTTTCGAGTGCAAAGGGTTAAACGATTCTCAAGAATTTTACAAATCAATAAACTTGTTAATCCCTTATCTCATAGTTCTTCAAATTCGAATATCAGGTAACCAATAAATTTCTCAAAAAACATAAAAACGATCCACGATGCAAAGAAACGCAGGAAAATTAGAAAATATCTAATCAAACAATTTCCTGCACTCGAGATTCAAAAATTCCAGCTACTTAAAAAACAAATGGGGCGAGGACTTCAGCGAACGTTCTCGAAAGATTAACCGCGATGCATCGTTTGTCTCCGAGGAGAGACGAGGTGAAAGAAAATTAGACGAAGCAAAGTCTTTCATGTTCGTTCGAGGCTCTCGATGTTCGCGGCGCGATCGGCAGCGTTCTTGAAAAACCTGACGCGGCGCGCGGCCCATTTTAGAAGAAGGAAAGGGAAACAATTGCCTGAAACGACGATCGGTTGTTCGCCGGCTGATCGCAGCGCCGGATTGAAATATCGCGCAGGTGGTATCTATTACGGCGAGCGTAAAGAGTGGTGACGTGGATCAAAGAAAATTCTACCGTGCTCACGGACGAGCCGCGAAGGCCGATGTTTTCCATGCGAACGGGGAAAATAAGATGAATAAAAAAAAAAACGAACTGGGAAAAAAGAAATCGACGAACGAAGACGTCTGCTGGCCTCTCTTCGCCGTGGAATCGAGACGATCGGACACGGCCGGCCCTGATCGGTCGTGGGCGCCTCGATCTTTGCGTTGCAAATCTGCTCCATCGATTGAATCGCGATCTAGATATAGATTCCAAGCGATTTCGACGATTTTGCTGTATCATGCGTTAACCGGCTGCAAGAGGTGAATCTCGCTCATTTGGTTTCATGAAACTGTACAATTCGATATTTAATATTAAAGTTAACACTAAAACCAGAGGGGTCAAATGACCCATGCCTTATGTTTTTGCAATTATTAGAATGGTAACAAATGTTTCTCTGAGAAATTATTAAAGAAATTCATTTAGCGCTACGCGAATTGAATTGTAAATCAATTAAAGTCTGAGCAGATGCACTCTTGAAGTTTCTATAGCGAAATTTTAAAAAGTCAATTGAATCGGTAGTTTTAGTGTTAAAATTGATTTATGATGCATTAGTTTGTGAAATATTGAAGTAAAATATCAATGAATCATCAAGTTAGTTTCGAAAAATATCGTCTGTACCTCATCAGAAAATGTTCAAACATTTCTAGAAAAAATTTCCCAGTACAAAGAGTTAATTTGTAGGTGATTGAAACTTTTGACAAAACTTGCGTAGAAATTTTAGTTGGATGGTTTCGAAGATGTTGAAGGTTTGAGAAGGTTTGATGGAACTAGACTAGAATAAGTGGTTCGTGAAATTGGTTTAAGTAGTCTCATCTCGACGGTTCCAATTTTGGTGAGACGTAAAATATAATATGATGTAATAAGGTATATCGAGGTTACTTGAGTGTTACAACAAAGCACGCGCATAAAGTAGACAAATATAGAAGCGAGACAACAGAGACAAAACGAGACAAACCGTGACAAGCGAAGGCATACCGCGCAAATGAAAATAAACCATGACGAATCGAAGCAAGTGTCAATAGTATCACTCACAATATTAGTCAGAGGTATCAGGACACAAACATTTCTACGAAACAATCGACACTTCCATCTACAATACGAATAAGTCACTGGAAGGTTAGAAGATCGTTACACAGAGTATCGATTCGACAAGCTCTCGTGGAATAAAATCAGCCTACAACGAGTATACACACCAAACATAGTGAAAATGTACATAATACATACATTCAGGTTAACCCTTTGCACTCGAGACTCTCACTCACCATTTGATTTACAGTAAAACCATAAGATTTGATATTTAACACTAGGTTTACGGAACGCGTCAAATTGACGCACATTGGATTTTAGAAATATTATTTTCTAAATGTTTACATGTACCCCAATTACCTACTATCAAATCTCCAGTTTCCACAATCTAAATAAACGAGCATCGATTCTTTTAGGAACAATAGAATGAAGTGTACGATAAATGCCCGTAAACCTAGTGTTAATATTATACTTTGTACAATGCATCAATTTGAGAAATATTGAAATATAGCTTGGTTCCTCAATGTGATTTCTCTTCGAGTTTCACAAAAGTTTTTATCTCATTAGAAAATGTTAAAATATTTCTAGTAAAAAACTTCCGAGTGCAAAGGGTTTAAAGTTAAAGCAAAATGAAGAACTACACGTTCATTTGAAAAAATAACAGTCCAGAAAATTAATTAAACAGCTAATTTTAAGATGACTGTACTCGCGAAGCACAGTTAACTGGTTAATTGATTCTACGAGGCGACTGTAAATCCGGTGCGTACTTGAATCGGTATCGATTCCCGATTACCACGTGCATCGACATTTTATCGTAACATTATCGCGTTACCGAGCACGGAGACCGCCGGGCTCGAATCAAACCGGCCTGCATCATTGTCCGGCGAGCAACAAAGCGTTCCTTCCAAGAGAGATATCGGCCGGACGAATTATCTAAAACCGTCCTTCGCGTCTTGGATCGATGTTTACGGGTTATATCACTCGGCAAACCGGCGATAACGACAGTTACGTATTAATAATCGCCACTGCTATTCTCGTCGAGCGTTCCTCGTATTAGCGGCGACGGACTAAGGCGATTAATATTACAATGCAATACCGCTGCTTAAAGAATATTCGATTGATTGCGGTGCGTACAGTCTCGAGGGAAATAAGAGGAAAACAGAATACAAGACTCCATTGTATTTCCAATAGAGCTGTGATACGAGTTTTTAAACGGTGATTGTTTATTGATTCGAACAGTATCAAGTTTCAATATTCATATACAATATTGATATCAATATTAATATACAATGTTGATATCAATATTAATATACAATATTAATGTCAATATTAATATACAATACAACTGTTTAAAGAGTATTTGGTTAATTATGATGCGTACAGTCTGAAGGGAAATAAGGGGAAAACAAAATACAAGATTCCATTGTATTTCCAATAGAGCTGTGATTCGGATTTTTCAATGATGATTGTTTATTGATTCGAAGACTACCAAGTTTCAATATTAATATACAATATGGATACCAATATTAATATACAATACAACTGTTTAAAGAATATTTGGTTAATTGCGATACGTACAGTCTCAAAGGAAATAAGAGGAAAACAAAATACAAGACTCCATTGTATTTCCAATGGAGCTGTGATTCGAGTTTTTAGACGATGATTATTCATTGATTCGAACAGTGCGAAATCTGGTGTCAACGAGAAAAGATAAGTTCATTGATCGTGGAGGGTATGATGAAATACTTTTGAGCAATAGTTACCTCTAAATATAATTTTAATGAATGAGTGATCGAGGAGTCTTGAATTCTTATCGCGGGATACACGAGATAGTTTTTTTATGGAATATACTCTGTTATATAATTGGGTGATTAATCCGCGGTGATAAAATTGTACAGGATAGTTTCTGAACTCTACAATTCGGTTTTAACCAGTTAACTGTGTTTCACGAGTATACGCGTCATCGTGAAGCTTCACACGATACTAATTCTTTCATGAATTCTTTATTTTTCACACAAACATGTAACTCTTCTTTGTTTCGCTTTGATCTTTCATTAACCCTTTGCACTCCAGAAGTTTTTCATTAGAAACACTCAACATTTCTTAATCAAACACCAACGACATTCTTTCGAACTGACTTAACGAGAAATCGCACATAAATTAAAGAAAGAGGCTGTTTTATTTTAATATTGTACACGTCGATTACAAAGTTTAATATTAAATGTCAAACTCTATAATTTTGCTGTGTCAAATCAATTGGCGAGAAGTGCAAAGGGTTAAAATATACTCTACGTGCATTCGTCCTGCGTTCGACGAGTATACGCACCATTTTTCGATTTTATTGCGCGCAGAACCAGAGGTTTTTCCAATTAAATTCCACAGTTAACTGATTAAGTAAAGCATTATTCGTAATCGAGAGTCGCAACGGTTTCGATCGCGTTACGCAGAGAATTCTTTAATTTCGTCCATGGACAGTGGATAGATCGTCGATGAAACTGACAATTGGCGAGACTAATCGAACAAGAAAATAGAGCGGTCTAGCTCGGAACTGCAGCGTGCTTTACGTGACGACGGACACGTAAGCCGATTATTCGGTGTCGCTATCATAGCCGTGAGTCAACCGGAAGAACGGTTGCCGTGCAACGAAACGTTCCGCGACCTCCGCGACTCCTTTCGTCGTAACGCGAGCAACGAGCAATCGAACAAGAAAGTCGTCGCGTGTTTTCCCCATGATTAGCTGGAAACACGGGAGGCATTTTTGCCCGCTTGCGCAAGGGGACGCCGTTCTGCTGATTCACCGGAGACATCCCCCACGATTAACCCCTCGTCGACTTCAACGTCCTCAGTAATGCTTATTCGAGCAGAACCAAAGGTTTCGTTAAAATGATCGGTATTCACTATATGGAGTACAATAATACGAAATGATACATTTTATTTATTTACTGTTATAACTCTGTAGCCTTTATTAACACTTTGCACTCGAGAGGTGACTCTCAGTCACCGCTTAATTTGATACAGCAAAACTATGAAGTTGAATATTTAGTATTTTAAATGAAACTTTCTATTGCTATAGAAAATATTTAATATTATAATATAATAATAATAAATAAGTAATAAATAATAATATTAAATAATATAATAATAATAAATTTTTATAAAATTACTTTGTCGCTTATTTTATCTGTGAATGATCGTTAAATTAGTTTGAAACAGTGTCGTCTGTATCTCGTCGAAAAATGTTAAATATTTCCAGTGAAAAACCTTCGAGTGCAAAGGGTTAATCCAAGAACTGCAATTCGATTCCTGATTCTCCTATTCCGATCGAATCGATTGATCAACTTATATCGTGAAGCAGTGTTAACCCTTAGCACTCCGCACAGTTTTGTGATATTTTAACTCCTACCAATTTTGATAGTAGTCTTACTGAAAATTAACAGTGTTATAACATTTCTTAGACCTTTAATTCGTTTCTCAGTACAAACTCTATATTTGGAAGATCTAATAATCTTAAGGTAGTATTCCTAAAATTCATTAAAATATTTAATATTAGAACTGGTGCAATATTGGAGCCCACAGAGTGCAAAGGGTTAAAATTCCACTGAAAAGAACGACAAAACAAGAGAATCAGTTTCTTTAGAAAACAGTAATCATCAAAGTTTCTAGCCAGAAGATCGTATGTTTATTATCTCGTAATCTCGATGGTTGCATTATACGAAACGTTAGCTTCTTTAAGAAACAGGTAACATAATTCGTCGAAGTTTCTGAACAGCCATCTAGAAGACTGTACGTAGAAGTGATTATCTCGCGCTTCGAATGGCTGCATTATCTGAAACACACGATAAGGCGATCGGGAATCTCTGTCGGCGTATCATTACAGAGAATGACCGTTCGAAACGTCACGCCGATTAGAAGCAGAATGTTTCGCCGTCTATTTCCTCGCGGATCCGCGCCCTAAACGAAAACGTCCCCCTCGTCGCGGTTTATTTAAGGACGATCGCGAGAACACCGCGATCGTTTATTTCGGATTCCCCTCGATTCCATGTCCCACTGGTCTACTCACCGGCTAATTCTATTGTTACATAAATACGACAATGGCCGTGGCGACATAAAAGGAAGTCGCTCGCGCTGGACGATGCCTATTTCCGGCACGGCTGCGGTCTCCTTGTCTTCGATTTTCAGCGATGTAATTGGGCCGAGCCCGTTCGACGTTGCCGTCGATTCCTCCTGGAATCCTCGCCTCGTCCTTTTCTCTTCCCTTTCTTCGAGCGCTCGACGGTGTCACCGCCTCGACGCGTCGCCGATTCGCCGGTCGCGAAGAAAAAGGAGGAACGGGAAAAATGGAGGATAGCCGAGTTCCTCGAGTTCTCGCGGTCCGACGCTGTCGATCCTCGCTCGTCGCGCCTGGATGCCGGACGATTTAAGCTTGATCCACATTATTCAACCGTTCGCAATCCGATCGGTGGCTCGATTGAATTATTCGTCTGTTCGAATCAACGGACCGAATTTTCGAGGGATTCCTTGAGTTTCTTGGGAACTTGAAATAACGAGATAATCGACGTGTAATCTCCTTCTGTTAATTACCACTGTTTTGTCATCGATGACTTGCCAAAGAATGAAGCTCGAGTCATTTATAAGTATACACCCAGTTTTATTCAACCGTTCGCAATTTGAGCAGTGGCTCGATTGAATTATTCGTCTGTTCGAATCAACGGACCGAATTTTCGAGGGATTCCTTGAGTTTCTTGGGAACTTGTTGAAATAACGAGATGATCGACTTGTAATTTCCTGTTAATTACCACTGTTTTGTCATCGATGACTTGCCAACGGAAGACTGAAGCTCGAGTCATTTATAAGTATACAGTTTATAGAACGAGTATACTGATAACAGAAGAATATCCGACGTGAATGAATGAATCTGAGCTCCATTACTCGAAAGCGTCTTAACGAGACCGACCCGTTGCAAGGCAAGGCGTTAATTGCGTTACACGTTACGTAACGTCGTTGAAAAATCCGCGAAACGGGAGCAGATTATCTAATACCAACTACCGGAAGCCTATTAATACGCTTCTTAATATGAACGCCGCATCGAGAAGCAGCTCCGTAAACCTGCGAATAATAAATCTAGAGGAATCTCATTGCATCATTTTGCTTAGAGACGATTCGCTGGTTCTGGTAACAGTTAATCGCCATTATAGGATCAATTAGGCAAACTTTCATATTAAAACTACCGAGCGATTCAATTGAATTATCGAAATTTCTCTATAGAAACTCCAAGACTGCGTCTATTGGGTCTTCAATTTGATTTAACCCTTAGCACTCAAGGTTGCTTTGTAATCTATCAGCAACTGCAACGAATTTCTATGGTATTCCCAGCGAAAATGAGAAATAACATTTCTTCTATCTTTTACTTTCCTTCAGTACAAAATTTGGATGTGCGGAAAGTCTAATAATTTTAAGGTAGTTTTTTAAAGATTTATTAAAGTATCTAATATTATAACTGGTGCAATATTGTAGCCTGCAGAGTTCAAAGGGTTAAAATCTAATCTCCGCATGTCAGACCAGTTTCTTTAATAATTCCTTCGAGAAACATGTTATCTTTTTAACAATTATAAACCGAAAAAATCAGGATCAGATCATTTTGACTCGTCCGGTTTTATTATTGATCGATTCCGAAGAACCATCGTACAACCGACGGATCAGACCGTTGAAATATAACATGCGCGAAAGATGCGCGTTGTATAGATTCTCCTCGCTCGATGATTGCGATTAATTGTGTAATGAAGATCCTAAGCGCGTGGATCAGCCGTCGATACCTGGGTGCGCGTAACAACGCGATACGGAGTAATCAAATTTCCCGGAATCTCGAGTCGCGTCGAGCAACGACGGGATTGGCTCGCCGCTGGAGGTGGTCCCCAGGTGCTGCCGCCGATTTACCAGGAAACGGCAGACAGTTTTCCCCGGCGGGAGGTGCTGTTTGCGCGAGTGACGGATCGTGAAAACCGATTTCGACACTCGGCCGCGCGCAGCCACGCTCGCGCCGATAAGCAAAATTCGTTGCGCAATTAACGGCGGACCAGACGGTTGTCTAATGTCACCTCAAACAGGCTTATCAGGGACGATAATCGTCGTCTCGATGCGCATACACCTCTTATCGGCCCGTAACACCGTCGATCGAAGCTTTGTAACGTTTTATGCGTTTACACGTGCAGTCTGCGCTCCCCTCCTCCCCTCCTCCTCCTCGTTTCCCTCGTCGGGAAACGACCTCTACGCGTCCAAATGAATCAGACCGTGTGCCGGGGTGCGATCCGATTCGTCATTCGGACGTCTGCTCCCGGCTCGGCCGTTTTCAAATCGCCAAACGATTTTTCGTAATCACGGTTAAGTAATATTTGAATTTCAAAACTCGTTATCGCGCAGGAAACAATCGAAGCGGTGACTGAAGCGTTGATTACGCGCTGATACAAATCGCTGTTCTGGAACGTTTATTTGTATGATCGTTTGTTGGGTGGATGGATAAAATATGAGACTTAATATTTAACGATACTACATTGAGTATCTTGGAATGATATATTTCTTGAACTTCTGCACGATATTTAATTAACTTTCAGAGGATTAGATTAGAGTAACGAAGTTTAGAGCGAATTCTTCTCGTTTTTAGAGTTTCTTTTAGAAGTACTGGTATTCGATGGTTTCCCATTGATGCGCTTGATGAAGAGCGTTTTAAATGGAGTGGTCGAAAGTCAGATCTATCTCACTGGGTCGTCTACTTGGTTATTTAGCCCGGAGATCGGGGATAGTGGTTCCTATTATTAGGGACGTATAAGGCTCCATCCGAACGAGAGATTCACGATTAAAGATAGCGCATAAAAGTGAGATCTAATCTGGCGACCTGGATATTTTTTAGTCACGAATGTTCCCGAGAGTTGAAACCTCCGATCTTCAAGATCTGTTTCGCAACTGCAAACTTTTAAAGACTCGGTGAACGTTCGTGCGACAAGCTCGTGCAAGTAATCGAGTAACCGTTGAATTCCGAAGGTTAAATAAACTTATTACAGTTCAGTCTAACATGTTTCTAACTAAACTTTCCAAATCACCTTAACATTCCCGTGTTACAAATATGTTAATTAACCCTTTGCACTCGAAAGTTTTTCAATGGAAATATTCAACGTTTTCTGGCGAGATATAGGACATATTGTTTGAAACTAATTTAACGATAATTCATAGATAATTTAAGCAGAGGTGTTATTTAAATATTTCACGTAGCAATGCAAACTTCTATTTGAAATGTTAAATATTCAACTTAGCTTTGTTATATAAAATCATGTGGTAACTGAGAGCCACCTCTCGAAAATTTTTCACTTGAAATATTCAATACTTTCCAATTAGTAGACGAGATTCCTTAAAATTAATTTATCAAGAAATCACACATAAATTGGGGAACAAAGCTTCTTCCAATATTTCACGTTTCGATGCAGTATACAAAGTTAAAGTGAATGCAAAAGTTTATAATTCTACTCTATCGAATCATCTGGCAGAATCACCTCTCGAGTGCAAAGGGTTAAAATCAACGAAACCCCTTTCATCGTCCTCGATACAACTCATCCAACCGATCTAGTTAAAACCTCCATTTCACAAAACTAAGAAACACTCGATGAATTGCAAATAACCCCACTCCGAGTCTTACCAAGCAGCGAAAGAAAAGATAAAGGAAATAAAAGGCGACGCGTTGCCAAGCGAACAGTGGGAGATCTCCCCCTTCGATTGGCTGCGTTAATAAAGACGCACGTTCCTATCCTAGAAGCAACCGTCATCGATCCTATCCCCGATTATCCCCGATATCGAGCGACTTCCGATCAGCCGATTACCGAGCGAATACCTTGAATCGTTCTCGAGGGGCAGCCCGCGGAGCGTTGCACGCAGCGCTATCTCGTTTGTTTGCTAAGCGCGCGATTAGATCATATTCACGGCTCTATCGAGGAGAACGCGCGCTCGCGCGCGGGAGCTTACGCACTATCGGTGACGCAACGTAACCGAGCGTTACGTCTTTCTCTAATCGCGCGGCGGACGATAAACGATCGGTTGCGAGCGCGTATCGCGCTCCGGCGCGCACGGTCGCCCCTCTAATCGCCGATAAACAATTCCCTAATGAAACCGAAAACCGTGCCACGCGCGCATCGCGGCCCGACGACGGAAAAAACGTTCGCGCGCGTCCCGCTGATGAAACTGGCGACGATAACTGGCGATCGGTTATCGGCGGACGGTTGATTCATCCGGTCTTCGGGCAGTATCGCTGAATTGAACGGTCGAATCAGCGTAACCTCCGCGACTATTGCGACTCCGATGGCCAACCTTCGGCCGACGGAAACGATTCTCCTTCGCCTCAACCGATGACTGACAGTTTCTCGGTAGAACGGAGATTATACGATTCCTTATCGTTCCCCGAATGCTTAGGGTAGCCGGGGAAGCTGAAGAAACACGTACCAGACACGATTTCGATCGTTCCGAGTCAATATTTGCCACGGATTCCTATTTGTCTTCGAGCAATTGTGTCAATTTTGAATCAATCTGTACACGCATTACGCGTAGTATCGGTCGGAATAGTTCGAGATACGAGTTAATCGTTTCTTTGTTATAGGTCGAACGAGGCTGTGTTCCTGCGCATCGAAGCGTAACGCGTGAGTATAATTTCGGTTTCTAATTAGCCATCGATTATGGAAACGCAGCGGACGGATCGTCGCGAAACGAACGATTTTCCGCGTAATCGCTTGTTATTGAACGGCGAGTCCCTGTTTACCGAAAAACTCCCCCCGCGGTCGGTTTTATCGCTCGATTTGCGTTTAGTGTCCATTGTTCCCGTTCGTTTGCCGCTCGCCCGAGCGGCGAAGGGCGAGCGAAAGGTGCATCGCGCGAAAACAATCGAATTCGATAATAATTACCCGCCGCGAATGTATCGGGACCCTTGCGCTTCCGCTCCCCGGCTTTTACGAGATGTCGTTAAAGCACGTCACGGGAATCGTTCTCGACCTCCTCGGACTTCGCTCCGGAAAACGCGCGATTGCGCGCGCGGAACCGCGGAAATTATATTTAGACGCCGGCGGAACGTATTAATCGGTGTTTACGATGCATTATACAAAGTTCGGATTGCGATTCGTGCGAATCGAGGAGCGTACGGTTCCTCGTCGAACGAGGTGCTTCCACTAATAAAAATGTCGTCGGGATTCAAGCTGTCTTGCGTTTCTCTCCTTCTTGAGTCTCAGTCGGCTACAATTACTCGTTACTTTAATTTAAACGCGATCGCGTTACAATCGCTCGTAACTTTCGGCGCTGCGGAACAATACGATCAGCGGCGAAACATTTACAGTGCGCTCGTCATTGTTTAGAAACTCGAGGATAGGCTGCTGTTGGCTGCGCACCCTTTAGATACCTAGATCAGTGGACATAGAGTAAACAAATCGATTTCCACGGGATCCTTGAGCAACACGCGCATTCGTATTCCGCGAACGAGCCGGGAAAATCGTCTAAAGTCTCGAGCACTCCGTTTATTACATCTCCGTTACGCGATCCGGATTTATAGAGCAGTCAGCTCCGATTACTAACAAATCAGTTCACGGTAACAGCGGGCGTTCTGCCGTCAGCGGATCGGATTTTTCTGCGCGGATTCCAGCCGGTCGGCCGTGTCACGTGTAAGAGCCGTTACGCACTGCCGACCAGTCGCCGGTGACCAAGCTGTTGACGATCGTTGTGTTTGAAACAATGTACGACCCGTTGCGAACCATTCCTAGGCGAAACAAGGAGATGTGAAGCAACTTTCCAACGGAGATCGGCTATCGAATTCGGTAGTTGAATTTCGTCAGTTTCTGGTCGTTCATTAAACTCGTCGACTACGTTCAGAATAATGTATAAATCCTCATCGAATGACTTAGAATCATCAATAGAACCGCGACATTCGTGTGTCAGTCGTTGCAACTGGTCTATTGACTAAAACGCAGCTTCTAATTGGTAATGAAATATAAAGGAAAAATCCAAAAGTTTCTGATTCTTAGCATAACGTAATTTAACATAGCGATTATAAAGATAATATGAACGACTGCATAATAAGATAAAAACGATTTAATAATCAATTGATACATTCTAAAACACGAATCATACACCTATATCTTCACTTCAAATTGGTAATGAAATATAAAGGAAAATCCAAAAGTTTATGATTCTTAACATAATGTAATTTAACATAGCAATAATAAAAATAATATAAACTACTGCGTAATAAGATAAAAACGATTCAATAATCAATTGATACATTCTAAAACACGAATCATACACCTATATCGACTCTGCATCGAAAGTAAGTCCTTTGATGATAGCCGCAAACGTCTCGAATCAAATGCAACTGGCAGCCCGACAAGCAACTTTGTAGCAGCCCAAATAACAGCAAAGTGACCTAACAGATTAGAATTTGATCGGCAGAAGTTGCTCAGCGTTCGATCACTCGACTGCGTAACGCCCGCAACAATAGGCACGGCCCGAACGAGAGCAGTCTCCGTCGATGATCATCGAGCAAACGGTCCCTCGACGCGGCCGGTGTCATTCATGTGGAACGATCGTGCCCCGCCGATTGATTTAAGAGGATCTCGTAGGCTGCGACACGTGGTAGGCCTTGCGATCTACATCCCGCGGTGGACCGTTCCGTTACATAATTACGGGATCAACAGCGGAACGTATCGGTTTCCAACGTGACGGCAGCCGCGCTCGCGCTCGCGCGCTTCTTGCCTCCCCGTCGCCCGAGAAACTCGGTATATCGGACCGTAATTGTTATCTTCGTGTATCGACTGGCCTATTTACGCGAAGGCCGCCGGGCCTCGGACGAAACTCATGAACGAAACCGAGCATCTCGACGGTTATGCAACTCGTCGCGATGATTTTCGGTCCTCGGAGCCTCCTTGCCGGGGGAAATGATTACTTGGAACGCAGCGACAATGGCGACGTAAGTTACGTAGAAATGTCGATGGATATTAGAGATCCTTTGCGGACGAAGATTCTTCGAAAGATAAAACCTTCAATATATGAAGCTAAATTATATATCGATTGCTTGTTAATAGAAAGAAAGAAAACTACGTGCTGATCTCTTGTTGTTTAACCCTTTGAACTCTGTAGGCTCCAATATTGCACCAGTTGTAATATTAAATATTTTAATGAATCTTAAAGAAATTACAATTATTAGATTTTCCACGCATCCAAATTTTCTACTAAGAAGGAAAATAAAAGATCGAAGAAATGTTATAGCATTTCTCATTTCCGCTAGGAATACTATAAAAATTAGTTGCAGTTGCTGATAGATTACAAAACAACCTGGAGTGCTGAGGGTTAACTAATTCAATCATTTATTCGCGACTTGGTTTTCCAAATACAATTTCATCTCGCTAGAATGCCGACATCCGTCCGCAAAGGGTTAAATATGGCTGTGTGGTAATGGTGAATAGTCAAATTGTCTGTTTTATGAGATTGTGGGTGGTTCTAGGGAATATTCGTCTTTCGATTGAGAAGTGTAGTCAAGTCAAGCTCATACGTGAGATTCAATAATTACAGTTTTGTCTTTCGGAAATAATTGCTTCTTGAACACTAGAACCACCGAGCGGTTAAATTGACTTTCTCGGATTGCTGTATAGAAACTCCAGGAGTGCATCTATCGAGGCTTCAATTAATTTATAATTCAGTTCGCGTGTTGCTAAATAATCTCGATCATTTCTCGGAGAAACATCTGCAATCTTCTTAATAACTGCAAAAGGAGGGAATCAGGAGTGACTCGTTTCGACTTGTCTGGTAGTTACGGTGTGAACCATTCGAGTGCCGTTCTCAAAATCGAAATCCAGCGATCGTTCGTTCTAAATGCAGCGACCGTCCAGTTCCATTTCCAAGCTGTAAAAGAAATCAAATTAAACAATTATAAGGAAGACGAATAAATAATGCCACTGAAATTAACCCTTTGCACTCGAGAGTTTTTCACTAGAAATACATTAACATTTTCTGACGAGGAGACGATATTTTCTGGAAGAGAAATCATATGCACATTGGGGAACAAGGTTATCTTATTTCAATATTTCTCAAATTGATTATATCAGGTATAATATTAAATAAATTTTATTGTTTTACACTGCGAAATCAGGCGGTGACTAAGTCACCTCTCGAGTGTAAAGGGTTAGAAATGTCCGCGTTGTTTGTCGCGGCAAGAACGCTCCGCGGTCGCAAAAAGTCATGAATTACGCGCGCGCGCGAGCGTACGGACAGTTATCAGCGGATGGTTGATTCATCCGGTCTCCGCTAAGTGAATTAAATGGCTGACTGTCGAATCAGCCTGACCTCCGAGGCCTATTGCGGCTCCGATGGCCGACCTTCGACTGCCGTAAAAACGATTCCTCGCCGGCCTAACGATCGATTCGTACGAGGAAACAGACGGCAATAATAATAATTGCCGTTGCGCCGATAAACATCGTTTAACAACGGATTCCGGACAATCTTTTTCCTTCGTTCGATAGTTAACGCGTTCGCTGCCACGAGAACATTCAGAGTTTTATGTGTTGCTTATCCTTTCCGAGCGGACGTAAATAGAAACAATTTATGATCAATTTGACATCGTAATGATTACTTAACAGTAACGGGAACCGGTCGAATGACCCGATTCGTAAGAAAGAGAATTTTATTAGAAACAGTATTTCCTGACAACTCACAATAAAACACTAACTAAAAACAACGCGCACACTATTTATATACTCAGATACTCTTGTCTCGCTCACACACTCTCTAGAACATTCTTTCATTACCATGCATTAACTTCACATATATTTGGAATATTCTAGATTCATAAAAAAAAACGAACATTAGTGATGTATAAAGAAAATCGATATAATCTAGAATACTCCAATGCTTTGAACACAATATATCTATTCGCACACTCAAATACATCTATTCCCACAGATGTAAAATTCTTTTCTTTTCATTGGATTTCATATTAATTTCTATATTGTCCGATAATTTCTGTTTCCACGAAGAAAAACTGATCATCTAATTTGTTCATCTCTATTTTCCAGTTATATGGTTCGTGTTAACACTATTATCTAATTATTTACGCTAGTACGCTTTTCTATTTGGCGTCAGTCAAAATTTTGATGTGTTAACCCTTAGCGCTCCAGATGGTTTCGTAATTTTTCAGCAACTGCGACTAGTTTTTATGGTATCTCCAATGAAAATGAGAAATTCTATAACGTTCCTTCGATCTTTCATTTTCCTCCTCAGTACAAAATTTGGATGTGGAAAATCGAATAATTTTAGGGTAGTTCCTTTGACTCGTTAAAATATTTAATATTATAACTGGTGTAATATTGAAGCCTACAGAGTTCAAAGGGTTAACGTTGTACGCCGCGGGAACAGAAGCAGAACACGTCGGTAGTCATTTGTATTAAGGTTTATCATGCTGTTTCTCGTTCCTGATTAACGGTAATGCTTGAAAACATCGATCCTAGCTTTGATAGCGGCGTGAGTCATTCCCTATTACAAAGTAGCATCTCTATTCTTAGAGATCTCTATCCCCGTAACTACACATCGATTCTGATTTCATCGATTCGCGTACGATCGGAACTTTGCACACCGCGCAACACTGTTTTCGACGAAGCGTTGCACGAAGTTTTACTGGCCGCCGGTTATTAATAAATTAAGTATTATTAGCGACAAGTTTCTCCTTCAATTAGTCCGCGTCGTCGGAATTGTTTACGAAAAAAAAACCGACCGATTTTACTGCCCCATTCGCGTTTATCGTCCATTGTTCCCGTTTAATAGCCGAACGTCCGCGGCGATGTTGCGCGAGGGAAAGAGAGCCGTGTTCGTTGCTCGAAAACAATCGAATTCGATAATAATTAACACGCGTATCCGGGAGAGCGAAAAAACAGGCGAAAGGGGACGCCCGAATCGGCCGTCACGGGAATCATTGTTAACCTCCTTGGACTTCGTTCCGGAACTGGCTCGAGAGCTGCATTCTGCAGGCCGCAGCTGCCGCCACCGCGACACGGGATCGGCAAAAATCGCACTTAATCGAATAAAATCATAGGTTCGCCGCGGAGCGCGTATCTGGTTACGGTGATTTTCTAGCGTCGAGTTTCACCGAGAATCTCAATGGCGGATTAATCCTTTCCTCAATTTCCATGGGACTTCCACTACAAACTACGTGTAATCACTATGAATCAATGTAGAGGGGAGGATAAGGACTTAATAGTACTACAAAAGTGAATAACATTACGGGGACTGTTATTTTACAAGAATGTTTAACACTAGAACTACCGAGCTTTAATACAGTTAATATGCAATTCTTATAAAAATTGTAACAATAGGTTATTTTCAGTTTCTTCGGACATTCATTATAGTACTCAAATGAAACTATTTATTCTCAAAATCATTTCGAATATTCAATGCTTCGAAGATATCAATAATTGCTAAACAAAAGAATCGAAATCATTTTGACTGTTACGGTAGTTTTAGTGTTAATGGAAAGTTTGGCTTAGGTGAAAAGTAAACTTTGATAGTAGATTTTCATATTAATCAATGAATTTTCGTTATTGGTTAACTGAGGTGATGATAGAGTCTAATCAGTTGTCTTTAAGGGTAAGTCTATAAAGCAGCTAATATTGTGTTCTAACTGTTAATATCTGAATGAAACATATTTCTCTATATTCCGGTTGCTAAGTAACCTCAGAGTGTCTAAGCTTCAGAAAAACCGACCAGGGAATAAATTATAGCTTCACGAAAACTTATTGTATAAGAATCACCAGCTAAAGTGTCGATCGTCTAATTAACTGAATCTACAATGACCCTAGCTTCTCCAGACGATCTCAGAAAAATTCCAACCAAAATGGTCGACGAGTGCAACGAATATCAAACGAATTCGGGATACGTTCAGCGATCAGTGGATCGACAAAAGAATCGAAAGCAGTCATTTTGACTGGTACGGTAGTTCTACTGTTAATCGCCCGGGACGCTCATATTCACGGTTGAAACGGTCAGAATAAATTACTCCGTAATTCGTTGGGAATTAATAAAAGTAACTGTAATCCTCGATTGAATATGTTCGCCGTGATTACATAACGTTCCAAGTAACCGCAGACATTTTCCTTCGAAAACGCTCGTCGATCATCCGAGTGGGCAAAGTGTAATCAGGAAACCACTCTATTAGCGTTACTCCGTTATCAAACTAATTACCCACCTAAAACGAAACTGGCAGGGGTTCTTATTAACATAAAGTTCATGAAATTACATAGACGAAGCGTTGACGAGACACGTCGGCGAAGAATCCGAGAAACCTGTTTTACAAATGAATTATTCGTCGCGGCGAGTTTATCCGGTCGGCGCGTTCGAATCGATCACTTGCGCGAGCGCGTTACCCGGGAATTGGTCAGGATATGAATGAAAATGGGGCTGTCGACTGTTGCCGGAGGTTAGGAGCCGATCGCATTCGCGGTCAACTTTCTAAGCGAGGCGTAGTCGCGATTTTTCTGGCGGTGTAGCCTCGTTTCGTCAATTCGAAACCGTTAGAGGGTAGGGGGGGAGGAGGTGCGCGCGAGAGAACCGAACCGATGCGCGCGAGCGCCGCGGAACTTTCACGTGACACACTAAAACCGCGAATTGCGAACCGTCGCTCCCCAAACGGGGGGGTGGGGGGGCTGGTAATTGAATCCGACGGGAACGATTCATGAGCAAAATAACCGGCGACCACGTTCCACTTACTGCGATCGACGCCCACCGATCGAATCGATCCTTCCGATATCCTGCTGGCTTTTCGGGAGACGATGATCTTTGTTCACCGGTTTCCTGGAGAATATTAGATCTAAAGAAGACGAGTAGAATGAATATGTGATTTGCAATTTTCAATTGATTGCTTATTGTTCTCGATTTGCTGCATCCTAGATCGATTTTTTCGTTGTTTCGTTGGATCATGGCGCGAGGAGGGATTATGTAATTCTTGTTCATGGTTTGTTTGGGTATTAGGTGGGTTGTTATGTGGTAGAATATCTTTGTTTACCGTGTTAGGTAATTCTAAAGGAATTTCTGGAATTCGAAATTACGAAACTAAATGAAATTGTCCAATAGGAACTTCTAAACACAAAAATTCCCGAGCAGTCAAATTGACTCTAAGAATGCAGCTATTGAGATTTCAATCGACTTACGATTCAATTCGCGTATCACTAAATCGATTTCTTTAGTAATTCCGCAGAGAAGAGTCTCTGATCGTTTTAATAATTGGAAAAGAAGAATCTGGGAACGGGTCAATTCGACCCATTTGATAGATGCAGTGTTAAGAAAGTATAATAACGTGTAATCCGCTGTTATAATTATCGAATTACTTATTCAAGTTTCTATCTACGGCGATCTAGCAATTGGATCGATTCTCCGAATGATCCTGACGTCTGCTAAAGGAAAAAAGCCAATCATTACTCCGTATATCTCTACAGATGTTGCTCTTGGAATATAATGATCGACAACTGCTTTCGGAATCCTGATTTAAAATGAAGAACGATTATTCGAACGTCTTTTCCCGTTTCGAAGACACGAGCGTCACTCAGTGCAAACATCCGTTCTCCGAACAAAACTCATTAACTTAGAAAGTACCACTGATACAAGCAAAAGCTTCAGACAGAAGTTGTAAGGTGAACTGAGAGTATTGAGCTAAACACGTGGTGGTTACATTTTGTTTACATTATGGCGATATTACATAGTTACGTTGCTACCTTGCTACCTAGCTACTTAGCTACCTAGTTTTATAGTTACTTAATTACCTAGCTACTTAGCCACCTTGCTACCTAGCTACTTAGCTACATAATTTTATAGTTACTTAATTACCTATCGACTTAGCCACCTTGCTACCTTGCTACCTAGTTACCTAGCTACCTAGCTACCCAGTTACCTTGCTACCTTGCTACCTAACTACTTAGCTACCTAGTTTTATAGTTACTTAATTACCTAGCTACTTAGCCACCTTGCTACCTAGCTACCTTGCTACCTAGCTACTTAGCTACCTAGTTATCTAGCTACTTAATTACCTAGCTACTTATTCAGCTTGCTATCTAGCTACTTAGCCACCTTGCTACCTAGTTACCTAGTCACCCCGCTCCCTATAGCTCTTAACAAATCCTTCAGACAAAAATTGTAAGGTATCGAGCTAAACATATAGTAGTCATTCTGTCCACATTACAAGGATATTGCGAAGTCTTTCCAATGACAATAGATATTTCACGTTTCGATTCCAACGTTATATCAATAGAGAAACGCAGGTTATTCACAGAACAATTGTATTTTTCAAATGAAGATCATTCTGTAGCATACACTACTTAACACTAGAACTACCGAGCATTTAATACGATTAATATGCAATTCCTAAAAATTGTAAGAATAGATTATCTTCAGTTTCTTCAGACATTCATTATAGTACTCGAATGACACTATTTACTTTCAAAATCATTTCGAATATTCAATGTTTCGAAGGCATCAATAATTGCTAAACAAACAAATCGAAACCAGTCATTTTCACTGGTACGGTAGTTCTAGTGTTAACAACTCACTGCTAACCTTCAATCCTCGTGACGCGAGTAGAGTTCGATGGTTTCGTCTAGAAGCGGCCGGACTGTGCGTCCGTCGATTTCTGAAAAATCCTGACTCACGTCGTTTCGCGTAAAGAGTGACGGCGATCCGTCGGTCCCGAGTGAATCCGATCGGATTTATTTTTACGCGACCGAGGAGGCTGTTGCGTAAAGCTCGCCGCGTCGGGACGCATATTTTCTGTAGGTAAAGCGCCTCGTCATAAGGCTCGGCTCGCCGATTCAGGTCGCATGAACTTGTTGAGGTAGGTCTGGTCTCTTCACGTGGTTTCAGGGTTTCGATGAGCGGGCAACGAGTCCTGGGGTGGGGAGGGCTGGAGGCGGCGCGTGAAGGTATACACGCGGAGGTGGAGGCGGCCATGGCCGAGGTGGGAATCTCTCGGTAGCGATGGGTAGCGGCGGGTAGCGTTGACGCCAAGCGCGAGAGAACGAAGCTGTGCAAATGTCTCGGAGAGATCTTAACCTTTTGCACTCCAAAAATTTGCCACTGGAAATATTCAATTTATTTTTGAGATATAGATGACATATTTTTTAACTAACTTAACGAGGAATCTATTCAGAAAATAAGGGGAACAATGGTACTTTATTTCTTCATTTCATGTATCGACAGATTAGACAAGACTTAATGTTAAATACGAAATTTTACAATTTTTATGCGCCAATCGAGTGGTGACTGAGAGGCACCTTTGGAGTGCAAAGGGTTACCTGTTTCGATGCTGAACAACTACTGTGGATATTTACCAAAAATGAAGTGATTGGATGTGTATGCAAAGAAATTAATAAGAATAATTATCTAATGAAATCACAGATATTGTGTTGTTACAAAAAATATCAAAAAATAACATTTATTCAAATAAAATTGCTTTGATTTGTTTTTTAAGAAACATAGTAAGAAAATTATAATTGGTACTGATAATTACATTTCAAATTATATTTCGAATTGTGTTTCATAATTGTATCTGAAACGATATTACAAATTGTGCGTCATAATTGTGATTCGAATTGTATGTTGAACATTAGACAATGCACGGTTAAAAGAAATGAATTTTTTCAGATGGAGTAGTATTGTTATTGTAGTATTAATATTATCATATCGTATTATAAATATTATCATTGAGCTGGATAAAGATAATGGAATACTTGAGAACGACAAATTCCTGAGTTATAGAGCAATGGGAAATTAGTATGTTGGTAGTTGAGTTTCGAAGTTGAAATAAGACACAGCTTAGAATTTGTTTGGAGTGATATGTTACTCGATGGAGAAAGCGAAATTTTCTGTTGAACTTGATCGAATACATCAGGGGATTGTTTTTCCTAATGATCTTTAAAGTCATAGCGAAATGTTGTAGCAACTGTGTGTCGTTGACGAGACACAGCTGAAAGTTGCCGGATGAAAGATCGGCGAGATCGACAAGATTTCTTAATCGAGGACTGCAGTTCTGGAATGTTCGCTAGATAGGAGACTCGTTATCCAAGTGCTTGTCACCACTCGTTAAACTTGATAATCAGCTCGAATACTCCACTGGAGAGTCATTTTCCAAGTGGACACTTTCTAATATTATGAGTTGCTTACAATGTTGCTCGTTCATAGCTGATAGATCGTGAATGTCCATACAAAAGACATTGTTTTTGTGGCTTGCCTTACGAGAAACAATGTTGTAAAATAGTGAATGCCTTTCGTTACAGAACACGGTGCGTTAATCTATTCAGCAAGTTTAATTTTTATGTAATATATTGCGATAGTAGAATCCTAATTAATTTCTTCATTTTAAGTGGAATATAATTATCCATAAATAAAAGTAAAAAGGTGAAATGGATGAAATGTATGGATTGTATCGAATAAAGAAGAGAATACGCTGAACAAATGCTAAAGAGCTGGTTCAATAGAACTGCTCTTACTTCGGTCTGAATAAAAGAAAATTGAAGAAAGATAATTACCAGGGGATTAACGTGAAACGCTGAATCACGATTCACAATTGAAGTATATTAAATGTTTGCATTGTTACGGACACGAGAAAAGAGAGAATCGTTCCCATCGCTAGGCGAGCGCAGACGTCGTCGTCGTTGCACTTTCTTCTCCGGACGTGCACGCCGGTGCAGGCTGCGTGCACTTCACCTTTCTCTTTCTCTTTCGATTGCTTCCGACACGCGTAGCATCACGTCCACTCGTCCGTCGAGTTTCGAAACCGATGTGAACCACGATTAAAAAGACAACAGTGTTTAATGCCGTAAAAACGGACGTAACGCTGGATCCCCGGCGTTTATTAAAAAACTTTTAATCCGAACAGTAGACCTTAAACTTTCGCAATTACCGTGGAAAAATTATATTGTCCATAAAACGGAACGAAAGGAGTAGTTCGAACACACTGTAACATGTCGTTTCGCAAGCTCCTTTGCAAACGAGATTAAGGTTCCGAGGTAATCCACGAAACTTTGACGGGAAACTTCAATTTTTCACGATTCCTTCGAAAAGGAGTGAAAGATTTTCCTCGGCGAGAAGCAAAGAATCTTTACATTTCAATTTCTTTGCACGGAAATATTGGAATAAAGTATAATGTAGGGTAGTATGCAATTATATGGCATCTAATTATCTAGTTATCTAACCACGTAGCTCTTAAACGCCTAGCTACTTAATTACCTAGCTACTTAGCTACCTAGTTAACTTGCTACCTAGCTACTTAGCTACTTAGCTACTTAGCTACTTAGTTACCTAGTTATCTAGCTACTTAATTATCTAGCTACTTAGCCACCTTGCTACCTAGTTACCTAGCTACCTTGCTACCTAGCTACTTATCTACCTAGTTATCTAGCTACTTAGCTACCTTGCTACATAGCTACCTTGCTACCTTGCTACCTTGCTACCTAGCTATCTAGTTATGTAGCTACTTAATTACCTAGCTCCTTAAACAGCTTGCTACCTAGCTACTTAGCTACCCTGCTACCTAGTTACCTAGCTACCTTTCTACCTAGCTCTTAAATGCTTCAGACAAAAATTGTAAGGTATCGAGCTAAACATATAGCAGTCACTCTGTTCCGATTACAAGGATATTGCGAAGTCTTTCCAATGACAATGGACATTTCACGTTTCGATTCCAACATTACATCAACACAGAAATCTAAGTTATTCGCAAAATTTGTATCTTTCAATTGAAAATCTTTCTGCATAGCACGAACTACTTAGCAACACATGGCTAACCTTCAATTTCCTTCATCTGTATAGTCGAATTTTGGGATTTGATCGCAAGGCGTCCGCACTGCGCGTCCTCAGGTCCCTTCCATCCCGTTTCACCGGGCCCGCGGACCCGTCGTCTCGCTCCCCCCGCGAGAACGCGTAACTGCCGGCACGCGATGCACTTTCATAAAAGTTTCAGCTTTCCATCGGCCGCGATACGGGCGGAATGGAAAAAAAGAAACCGCTTCTCCCACGTGTCGGTGGGACGGTTCGTCCGTCCGAGATCGTTTTTCGCAGTTTCCCCCCCACCCGGGGCCGCCGGGAAATTAACGCGTCCCCTTAACGAGGCCGCGCCTAATCGTCCCCGGTGTTCATTGTTCGCGGCACGGTAGGAACGACCGAGTGAAAATTCCTCGAAAGTCGCGGGACGCCTTCTTTTCTCTCCGGTTTTAATCGGCCGACCTTGCCGGAGAGTTTCTACTGCGTTTCTCCCCGTTCATTGAAATATCAATTACGGCGCGCCGGGTTTTACGAGCGAGCCCACTAACGAGGGAGGCGGCCGCTTTCCAACGAGGCTCCGCGCGATTCATAGATCTGCTTCGATCCTCGTTGCAGACCTTGCAGCGTCCGATCGATAACGGTTCGAGAAATGAGTGGAGACTGGGCATTCTATTCGGTGGTTTTGATAGGGGTGAAAGATGCTATTTAATTATCTTCCATGTGTTCAACGAGTTGCAATCTGCAGGGGAAAGATTTGTCAATGTCAGATCTCTCAGATTGAGGATACTGAGCGTTGATTTTTCTAGTTTTAAGGACGGAACAACCCTAGTCACCTATCTTAGAAGAAAACTGTTAAATATTAAATAGTTTAATAGTTGAAAATTTATTTTCAAAGAATGTTCGGGGGTAGGTACAACATAGCGCCTTTATGGCGAAGGCTAATTGATTATAAATTACTACAATAGGTAGATAAAACATATGTATTAATACGTGGCTATTAAAGCTACTAAATTCAAATTGAATCTATCGTTTCAAAGGTGTTTGAATATTGAACAGAAATCTATATTTCTCATTTCATCTTTCTTTTCTATCCAATTCGATTCTAAGATATTTCAGTTCCGATTTAGTAATTACTGTTACTCCTTATCGAACGCTGTCGAATAACTGTTCCGAAAATTGGAAACACAGTGTTCGAATCTCGAGTCCCGGATCCTGAAAAAAGGAGAAGCGATAGCGTGGAAAAAGCAACGGACTCCCCGCCGCCATCGCGACACGACACCGTTTCTAATCTCCGTTTCGCTGGCGGCCGAGCAACAAATCGGCGAACGTTCACCGACTGGTCCCGATTCGACGGACCGAGTCGGATATCCGACGGCCTCTCACTTCGGATATCTCTCGCCGCGATTACCCAAGTGGTTATACGTCCGCTGCACTTTCATCGCTTACCGGCCGGTGTTACTCGAGAATTACTCGCGGTTATTGCAACGTTGTATCAACGACTAGCTGCTGGGGGGCGGTGGGGGCGTCGCGAAAGGGGCGGCGAAAGGGGGAAAGAGGAGAAAGAGGTGCCAGGCAAGAGTAGCTCGCTGGAACCTTCCCCTTTCTCTCGACGCACGATTGCCGGCCGTTTATTATCAGACTTCGCAGTTTGTTCCAGTGTTAGTATTTTTACTGTTGCTAATGGCACTTAATTTGTACTAAACGACACGGGGAAAATTGATAGGCTGCCGACGCGCCGCTGAAACAAGAAGAACTCAATCCTGGTAGACGTGTGGTTAACAAATTTCTCAGGATTCATTGCTCCGCGTTTGTAATTTTGTTACCGTTATTGGAAAGATTAGCAAAAGCATCTAAAATCCGGGAATTTAATATCTATTGGAACAATCTTAACCTTATCTTTCTTTAAACTAATCTCAGAAGGATCTGTTGGATCTCGTTACATCGACATAATCACCTTCAAACCCACCAGAAGTTCAACCACTGATCTTTCCCTTCAAAAGGAAAGCAAACGAAATACCCATCAATATACCAAAACTCCTTAAAACAAAGCTAAACTTCACGAATCGAGAGAAAAAGACGAAAACGGGACGAATTCCTCGGTGTTTTCCCTTCCCGCGGTAATGATACCATTACCGGGGCCGTCGATCGGGGACAAACGCGGTAAAAATCCGCCGGTCCGCCGCGGAGAAATGGAAAAAAGACTTTCTCCGGGGGCCGCCTCGGTGCGCCCACCTTCGGCCGTGTTTCTCCCGGGGGCCCCGCAACAGGTAATCTCTCCTTTTACAACGAGCGGCGTGTAACTGTCTGGTAATATCTGTGGCGGCCGCGCTCTCGCGCGCGACCGTCCGCGCGAATTAGCCGGCGATGAAAGTGCGCCGGATATATAATCATTTAGGTAATCGCTGTGAGACAATCTCCGGCGAGGAGAAAATGATCTCGTGCCGGTGTGCCACGGCCAAGGAAAATCGCGGCGCGCTTTCTTCGCGGCGAGCGTCCTGCCCGGCGCGGCCGCCATCGCGGTTTCGTGACGGGAAGCCGGTTATCGCCGCGCGTTTCCCCTCGCAGATTTCTAATCTGCGCCCCGTCCCTCGCGCCGGCCCGATCCGATCGGCGGCCACCGGCGGAAAAGTACCATTATCGCGTAACGTTTTCGAGGTTAGATCCCATTTAGATTTCCCCGGGATGCCGAGCCGCCATCTTTGCGGCCGATGGCCCGAGCATTTCGGTAACGGCGGCGCCCGCTCTCCCGCTTTCCACTCGGAAACGCCGCTCGTTTTTGTCGATTTCTCATCTGTTCCGTAAACGTACGTGTTATTCTCGAACGTGAAATAACACCGCCCCTTTCGATTTATTATGAAATAGTTTCCAGCTCGTTCGCTCGCGCACCGGATTTCCCTTTAGTCTCTTTCGCTTTCTTCTCGCATCTTTCGATAGAAACGTTCGGTTTTCAGCTGTCTTTCAATATTTCAGAGAACGGAGTCTCTAAACTCTAACCCTAGACGAATAGCAAACTTATAGACAAATTGGAAAGACAGAGAATTACACAGCTGTATGACTTCTAAGGCAGACCACGTTCCCAACGATTCGATTACAACGATCCCAGCGGCAATACCAATATTATATATCACCTGTTACGAGTAAAGAATAGGAAGAAAATCGCGCGTTTCCTCGAAACGCGTCACCGGTTCCGCAAGATCGAGACCAGATTTATATCGCTAACGATTTCCTACGGCTTCCCGCGAAAGGAACTCGTTCGTACGCGAGAAGAAAGCAAGTCGAATGTCCCGTAATTATCGCTGCGCACCGATTTGTCGCCGGAGCTAATAAAATCCCGGCCCAATCATTTTCTAAGCCGTTCGCATCGATTTTCCCGCGATCGAACGATCGGCGGCGCGCGGGGGACAGGCTCGGCGGATTTTACGATTCCCGTGGACCCGATTCGTGCTCTCCGGTTTCACGGTGTCGTTGTTGAACTTGAACCGCCGCGGAGCGACAGAGACGAGCCGAGACTCTCTCTGAGATGCGAGGAGAGGCTCTTCCAGGTTTACTCCACTTTCACCGTGCAACCACCGCCGCACCGTGTCCCGCGGAATCCGGGCTGCGCTTTTCACATTCTTCTTTTTCTCCTTTCCCCTCCCCCCCGACTCGCTCTCCGTCTCTTTCTCGCCGTTTCTGCCCGTCTCTCTCTTGTTTTCTTTCTTCCCGTTGCAATCGCTCGCGAAACTCGGATCGGATGTGACGTGAAAATCCGGCGGAGCGGTCGGTTGGTCGGTCGGTTTCACGTTCGAGATCAAAACTTTCTCCGTGGCGGGGAGTTCGGTGCATGCGCCGGTGATAGAGCCGGACGAGTGCGCTTCGAGTCGGAAGTGGGTCGTCGCAGTGAAAACGTTTCGATCGATTATTGGCCTGCCGGTCGCCTCGTGAACGCCACGTGGCCCTGTTTCTTCGATTCGATTCGATTCGATTCGATTCGACGCGGTCTCGTGTAATTACTTGGTCCTCTCGATCGCGTATTCTTCCTTTTCGCGAGTACAGACGAGTATCCTGCTTCGCGACGGCAGATTTCCTCGCTCGTTCCTTTTTCCGTGGGAACAAACAGAGCGAATAGTATAAACTTCCTCGTATTTGCATTTATTAATGTACGATGGATTAGCGGCTGTGAAGATTGTTCCTTTAATTTTGATGTATCTTCTATGTGGATCTCGAATTTAGTCCGCGCGAGGCGTTACCATGAAAATGAATTACTTGGATTAAGGAATCGTGTCGGTAAAAGTGTGTCTCGTCTTGGACACGATTGCGTTGGAGGAAGTATCCAGTCGGTTTGTAATGTCGAGTTGAACATGTAGACTAAAGTTAATCTTATAAGAATGTCGAATTGAAATTCTCATGAAGAATAGCAGAGGTTTTAAACAATAACTCTCTTCCGTATGAAATCAAGGTAACACGTCGTATTGACGAATTCCGGATCGTTCGTTATTAACACCTTGAATGCCACGCGATTTCATGTTAAAAAATACTTGAAATGGAAAAAATATAATATTAAATCATTTGATTAAAGGTTCATCTATCTGAATGTTTCCACAGTAGTTAGCATTATTTATAATATAGAAATTTTTTCAAATAATCATGGTTTAATTCAGAAACTACGAAATCCATCGTACACTGCGACCAAAATGTCGTTCTCTCGACAAAACTCGATAACTAAAAAATTACCAGTAATACAAACAAATGCTTCAGACGAAAGTTGTTCGCTATAGATCAGAACATATGCTGGTTACATTTGTTTCGCATTATAGAGATATTACGAAGTTCTCTCAATTACAATGCACATTTCACGTTTCGATTCCAACGTTATTCAAACAGAAAAACGGGATTGATTCGCAAAATGTATGAAACGTATAAATGTATTTCGTTTACATTACGGGGACATTACGAAGATTTTTCAATAACAACGAATACGCGTTTCGATTCCAACGTTATTTAACCCTCTGCACTCGACAGTTTCTCAATGGAAATATTCAACATTTTCTGACGAGATATAGGTCATATTGTTTGAAACTAATGTAACGATAATTCATAGATAAATTAAGCAACAGAGGCGTTTCATTTAAATATTTCACATACCAATGCAAACTTTAATTTGAAATATTAAATATTCAACTTCATTTGTTGTATCGAATCACACGGTGACTGAGAGTCACCTCTCGAGTGCAAAGGGTTAAATAAACCGAATTCGCACAAAATTCCGATTTTCCAAATAAAAATCATTCCGCATAGGATTACTCAGCAACACATTGCTATTCGATCCTCTATATCCGATTAGTCGAATTTCAGAGTTTCGTCCACAGGCGGCCGCACCGCGCGTTGGTCCGAAGCATAAACGGAATCGAAGAAGGCCAGCGGTCCGCTGGCCCTGAACTTGAATTCGGCACAGTGGCCAGAAACGAGGCTCGGCCCATCCGCGCGGCGGGGTTCAACGTCTTCGAAAGTTGTCCGGGAGAGTCCCACGGCCGCGCGCTCTCGAAATTCCACGGGGATACGGGCCGATTTTATATATCATCGTGCTCGCGCGCGAGCGAGCGCGTTACACGGGTCGCCGCGCGTGAATTACGCATCGCCGATTGCGATTTCGAAACCAGCCGGGGGCCGGGAAGGGGGCCCGGTTCATTGCCACCGGCCCCGGCCGTGTGCGTGTTGCGTGCCTCCTATTTACACGGTTCCGCGCTTATCTAGCGAGCCATCGGGCCCCTCGGTTCCGATGGGCTGGCGGCCCTCGAGAACGCCGATCCCGTCGGAATCACCAACCCGAATCGGGTCGCAGCAACGTAATCGGGGGATTCTTTGAAATCTCGACCGTGGCTGCGCGGATACGTAAGCGTTTCATAACGACGAAGCTGATTTCTAATTGGAACGAGAGTGGAATCGCCGTTGAATGCATCGCGAGTGTTTACTTAGGGGATGGAGGAGAGGAACGTGGGTCAATGGGAAGCTAATGATTTGGGTGATTTGAAACGTTCGGAAGAAAGGAGATTGCGGAGACTTAAAAAATGGAGTTATGCTATTTGACTATTTTATTTGATTATTCTTTAACATACCGAGCAGTTAACCCTTTGCACTCGGGAGGTGATTCTCAGTCACCACTTGATTTCCTACAGTGAAGCTATAAAGTTTGATGTTCAATATTATACTTCATATAATGCATCAATCTGAGAAATATTGATAAAATAGCTTTGTCCGTCAATTCACGTGAATTTCTCGTCGAGTTGACAAAATATCGTCTTCATCTCAGAAAATGTTGAAATATTTCTAGTGAAATACTTCGGAGTGCAAAGAGTTAAATTGACCCTTTGAAATTCCTCTGTAGGAACTCCAAGTGTATCCATCGAGACTAAATTTATTCGCAATGCAGTTTGCGTATGGTTTAATCAATTTCTTTAATAATTTCTCAGAGAAACATCTTATCTTTATAATAATTGTAAGAGATCAGGAGTGACTCATTTTGACCCATCTAGTTTCAGTGTTAGTCATTGCTCTAACCCTTTGAAAGTCGACAATTCAAGAGATTTCTATATTAAATCACTCAAACAGCAGATCAGCGCCTAGTTCTTTCCATCGATTATCCAACCGATACAAAATTCAGCTTCATCCTTTGAAAATTTTATACATCCCAAAGAATCTTCGTCAAAGGTTCAACTATCACCGTACAGATATTATTAGAAACGACAAAGATACTCGGTTCGCGGCTGAGTCACCTCGTGCTCGCAACGATCCCCAATCTTCTATGAAAATCATAAAACAGACTCGGCGTATTATGTCATCGCCGCGAACCACGTAACACACTTTCCATAAAGAACATTTTCATGTATTATCGAGCATCCGCGACGAGCGACGTTCGATCCCCCGAAGCGAGATAGAAAAATGATTCCCCGGGTCCAGATCGTAAGTTGCGCACGGCGGAGAGGCAACCTAGACCTTTATCGCGTCGAAACGTGGGAATGCACTTGGCGCGAGCGCGCGAGGAGAAATTTCGCTACCGGTAAGAGCCGAGGGAAACCGCGCGTGGGCGAGGCCGACATTGTCCACCTGGAGCGGCGATCCGGGGATCGTTCGCCATTTATGCACTCGCCGGGCGCATCGGATGCACCGATTCGGGGAACAATGCCGCGGAACCCAGCGGAGATTCGTTAGCCTTACTTGGGAAACTCTGTCCCGCCGTGGATGGGCATCGGTGGGCGAATCGGCGGCCGCCGATGAAAAATCCCGACTTTTATTCGGGAAATCATTGTTTTTACCGACGCTTCTAAATATAGGATCGCGCGCGTTGGTTGCGGCGTTGCGCACGAGCACCGCGCGTTCGCCGTTTGACAGAGCGAGGGAATATTGTGGTTTGCGAATAATGACAAGTATTTGTTTATTGCGTGTCGCAACGAGGTTGTTGTAGAGTTTCTCGTATTGTGGAATATAGTTGCATGAGTGGGTGGTTTCTTGGATCATATTTATGTGATCGTTGGAGTGTGTTTTAGAGCCGATTTCTCCATTGAAATTTCGTATCGTTGCGTCGGTGATGCTTCGAATAATTAATAAACCCCATGGAAAATCTTAGCTTTTGGTTAAGTTAGTTTCATTTGAGATTTTTAGACAAGTTCAGTAGTTTCAGTGATACTATTTTAACGTAAAATAGCGTGTCTGATCATGGTATTCCGTTTCTACTTCTCACATTGTGGAATCTTTCTCTGATAAGTTTACAGGAATTTTCACTTATTAATTCACTGGTTATATTTCGTTTACATTACGGAGATGTTACGAAGATTCTTCAGTAACAATGGATACTCGTTTCGATTCCGACGTTATTTAAATAAACCGAGTTCTTTCTTTCAAGAATCTAGAATATTCCAAATATATGTGAAGTTAATGCATGGCGATGAAAGAATGTTCTAGAAAGTGTGTGAGTGAGACAAGAGGATCTGAGTATATAAATAGAGTGCGCGTTGTTTAATTTAGTTAGTGTTTTATCGTGAGCTGTGATGAAATAATTATACTGTTTCAAATAAAATTCTCTTTCTCCTACATTATAAAAAAATAAGGAATATCGTATAGAATGCCCAAAATTCTCATGGCAGTGCGTTCACACATCGCTAACCTTCGATACTCATCCGAGCAGTCGAATTTCAGAGTTTCGTCCGCAGACGTCCACAGCGTGGGTCGAAAGTGACCCGGGACCGGCGAAGACGCGCGACGATCACGGGGAGAAACGGGAACAAACGAGGTTCTCGATATTCTGGGGCTAGCGAAATTCCCTAGGTGGTGGGGAGGGAAAGGACGAAGGATGCCGGCGAAAGAGAACTGGCACGGCGGTGTATCGGGGTCAAGTGGCACGATAGTAGGCAGCGACGAGGCCTACTTCGCTGAAAACTAGACCCGTCGGCGGAACGACGCGCGAAAGAGCAACGAAGCGCGGCCCGTACAATGTTGTTCCGCGCGCGCCATCAACTCAGCCAGCCTTTCTAATCGTGGCCTGTATTTCGCCTGTCGCTTGAATTATCCTCGTTACCTCCTAAGTGTTAGACGCCAGCACACCTGGGGCCATCTCCTAACACTGGAACTACGTAACAGTCGAAATGACTGGTTTCAGTTTTTCTGTTTCGCAATTGTTGATATCTTCGAAGCACTCGATATCCGTAATGATTTTCAAAATAAATAGTATCACTTGAATATTATAAGAAATATCCGAAGAAGTCGGAAATAAATTTGTTATAATCTTTGCAAGCGTTACACGTGAACCCCAATAAATGCACGGTAGTTCTATCGTTGACACTGGAACTACGTAACAGTCGAAATGACTGGTTTCAGTTTTTCTGTTTCGCAATTGTTGATATCTTCGAAGCATTGAACATTCGAAATGATTTTGAAAATAAATAGTTTCACTTAAATACTATAATGTATTTTATACATCAGTCTGAAGAAGCTGAAGATAATCTATCGTTCTAGCGCCAATGTATCGGCAACGAAATCATTCGAGGCTACTCGTTCACTTGTGTCATAGCTGCGCAATTCGTTTGCTTTACGTGATTCGCTTCTATTTAGTTACCTGTAGAGTGTAACACGGGGTTATCGACGCTCACTTTGAGAGAGTGGACGATAAAAGGAACGTTGTTGTTAGTTGATTCTTGGGGAGTTCGATCGAGATTTCATAGTTTCCGAATGAAATTGTTATATTGTTTTGTTATGAATATTAGGAATATAGGTCATTGCGGTAATTTACATTCGCGAGCATTGGACAGCTATAGGCGATACATCGTTGTTAATGGAAAGCTTAGGTGTCCGAAAAGTAAACTTTAATAGATTTTCACGTTAATCAATGAATTTTCTTTATTGGTTGAGGTGATAGAGAATAGAGTCTAATCAGTTGTCTTTAAGGGTAAGTCTATAAAGCAGCTAACATTGTGTTCTAACTGTTAATATCTGAATGAAACATATTTCTCTATATTCCGGTTGCTAAGTACATCAGAGTGTCTAAGCTTCAGAAAAACCGACCAGGGAATAACAAATGATCGCTTCACGGAAACTTATTGCATAAAACTCACCAGCTAAAGTGTCGATCGCCTAATTAACTGAATCTTCAATAACCCTAGCTTCTCCAGACGGTCTCAGAAAAATTCCAACCAAAATGTTCGACGAGTGCAACGAATATCAAACGAATTCGGGGTACGTTCAGCGATCGGCGGATCGAATTTTCACGTGGCGCTTGTTACGCGATTACGAAACCGGTGATTACATAATGCGGAGCTGTTCAAACAGATTAGATAATAGAGACACGGCAGATATTCGGGTCGAGGTACGATAAAAGTGAGACGAGCGGCGGTTGAACGAGTACCCGCAGCTTCACCGAAAACCAGTTGCTTGTCCGCGGCTGCGGTAATCGCTGTCGATCGCGATTAATTACTGTTTATCCTCCTTCGATCCCAATCTCAGAGCCGATACAGGTGTTCCCGTGTCCGCGCTCGCAGATAATAGGTCCAAAGTGCGCGACATTAAAGATCCTCGCGATTCGGAGATCACGCTCGCGATATTCGCCGAAGCATTCGGGAAGCACGTGACTCTTTATAAACCTCTATCGATTTATCTTTTGGACGATTACGTGTTCCTCCGGTACACGTATACCCTCGAGAATGCCGATGGCCGGGAGGAAAGTGGCCAACACGGATTAGTCAGCAGGAATTTAACTAGCTTTGCGTAACTGACCCATTGTTTATTTGTTCCTCTTCTCCGGCGACTCCTCTTCGTCAAATCGTGGGATAAAGTTAGCGGGCGAAGTGTATAATTGAAATTCTATATATAATTCAGCGGTGAAAGGTCCAGCTGACTGGTTAATTCGGTTATTTCGTAGGCATTCAACAGTTTCGGTTCGTTTAGTGGATTGATTGCCGAACAGTATTTCTGACGATACCGATCCGTTCGTATCTTTATATAGACGTGCCATTTTGGAGCCGACGCTCCAACCTTTCTTGACAGTGACAGGGAAAACGAAGCGGAGAGACGTTAATTCATAAATAACGACACCGTTGTAACGCAATGGCCGGTTCGGATGTATTGTTAGAACTTGCTTTGAGGGCTTGAGAATAAATTCTCGGATATGTTTAATAATAAACGCGATTGTATTTGACACGAGAATGTTATGTCACTTTTTAGGTTGAACGAGGTCACTGTTTTCTGCAAACGCTTCGCCGGGTTTGAACGATGCAGACGCAATGGAAATGTGAGTATCAAACATTTCACTTGAAAGTACATACTACGGATTATAACTTTCTAGGGAACGTTAAATAATATGTCATTGTTACTGCAGAGTAATACTTCCAGCGAAACTGTTTACTCAATTCTTCCTCTTGCAATATCGCGTCACACCGATCGCTCGAGCCGTCGACGTCACCGTCGACGCTCGAACTGACCTTCCTCGCGCGCGCCCCTATTCCGAGGAAAGAGAGAGGAACACAGGCGAAGAGAGCCTTAACCCTTTGCACTCGGAAGTATTTCGCTGGATGTGTTTAACATCTTCTAACTAGACGATGTTTTTTTAAGGAGCTCAAAGAGAAATCACAAGTGAATTGGGAAACAGCTTTTTTGTCCCAATATTTCACACACCGATGTTGTACGTAGTTCGATATTAAATATCAAATTTTATAGTTTTACTGCGTCGAATCAAGTGGTGAGAGTCAAAGGGTTAACCCTTTGCACGCGAAAATTTTTCACTAGAAATATTCAACGTTTTCCGATACGATACAGGCGAAACTTTATATCTCAATTTTCATGTTACCACACGTACAATCGTGTACAGAGTGTTCCAAAAACACTGGACCATCTAAACCACTCCCCTTTCTCAGTGACATTACCAGCGACTCGAATTTTAATAGAAAAAAGCATATGAACTTATAAATAAATGATATGTGCATGAAAACAAAAGTCATAGATGTACTTTACTGTTTTTTATCGATTATAGATACAAATGTTATGATATATTTAATGACAAATTTTAAATGGCTCTGCTCCAGAGCCCTCGAGTGCAAAGGGTTGATAATTTTAATAGGAAAAGCATATGGACTTATAAATAAATGATATGTGCATGAAAACAAAAGTCATAGATGTACTTTACTGTTTTTTATCGATTATAGATATATATGTTATGATATATTTAATGACAAATTTTAAATGGCTCCAGAGCCCTCGAGTGCAAAGGGTTGATAACGAAACACAAGCTAACCGAATGCAAAAAGCGTTTCCCAATTGAATGATCCCACATTCCAGCCACCCACCGAAAATTCTCGAAACAATTGTTAATCACCAAAAAGCACCATTACACACTCTCTTATATTCGACGCCAACGTGAAGATTTACGAACCGCAGGAGCTTCGGAAGACCTCGACACCGAGTGTCATAAATCCTTCGAGCTGAATCATCCCTGAAACTCGCGCGCGCGCACGCGCCTCCGTTAGAATTCCGGAGGATCGTCTCTTTGTCGCCTCGGGGACGCGCTCGGTCGTCTTTGTTCGAAAGACGCGCGGCCCGTCTATTTTCGGGTTCGATTTGCCCCGGTATCGGCGGGATTTGCCCGGTGGCCCGTTTTCCGAAATATCGACGCGGACCCTGGAACAATAACCGGCCGCGGAAAATTTAGACCGAGGAATGTAGGTCCGCGGGATCGATCGCTGGAAAATTTGAGAGTGCAGAATTGTACTGAATGGTCGTTACGCAAGAAGATATACGGAACGGTCTTTTGCAACGGTTTTGTAATGTTCTTGCAATGTCTGTTAGGAAAAATCATTCGCCATTGTAATTGTGTTTTTCAAATGATGATCATGAATAGTCGAATTTGCTTAGAAATCCGTAGTCAATCGATCGCTGGAAAATTTGAGAGTGCAGAATTGAACTGAATGATCGTTACGCAAGAAAATATACGGAACGGACTTTTGCAATGATTTTGTAATGTTCTTGCAATATCTGTTAGGAAAAACCATTCGCCATTGTAATTCTGTTTCTCAAATGATGTTCATAAATAGTCGAATTTGCATGGAAATCCGTAGTCTATCGTTCCCTGGAAAATTTGAGAGTAAAAAATTCCATCATTAAAGAAGAAAATATACGAAATAATCAAAATATAGCGTTCTTTCAATGTCTTCTTACGTTGTTCCATAAAATTTTCCTGCAATGTTCTTTGCAACGTCTATAACGTTCTCCGTTTTATATATTTCCTTATAATATCTTTACAACATTCTTACAATGTTCACCAGGAAAAACCACTCGCGATGATAATTCTGTTTCCCAAACGATGTCCATAAAATCTCTAATTTGCATAGAAATCCGCAGTCTATCGATCACTCGGTTGCTCCCGGCCCCCTCCGCCCCCCGCCGCGTGGGATTTCACTGAAAATAAAGATTAGGTAACCCGATGCACTATATATAAATCGCGGTTGACCTCGATCGCGGACATGTTTCGCGCGCTCGTCACCGCCCCGTTCCTTTCCCGCGTTTTCGATCCTGGCCGCGTTTTCGACGCGGATCGAAGGTCACGGCCGTGGGCGGCGCGACGAAACGAACGGCCCCGCCGGCGGAGTGATAACGACTTCCGGTCCCCCAATATTCCGCTACCGACGCCGATTATCGCGTGCACGCTCGCTGCTGGATAATGCGGGGGGTGGAGACTTGGCTCGAGCCGGGAAATTGATTGTCGCTCGAGCGCGTGAAGCGTATTATCCTCCGTCTGTGATTTGCGGTTCACGGGCGAAGCGGTTTTCCCAGGAAACTCGAACGACGGGGATGATAAAATGTGAAATGCGACTGGACATAGATTGGGGATGTTTTCTTTCGTTGATTTAGATCTTTGGTAAATTCACAGGGGAAGTTTTGCTCGTACATTAACCCTTTGCGGACGAATGTCGGCATTTCAGATGAAATGTTGATGTTTTGAAGACTAAGTCGCCAACAAATGATTTAATTATTCAAACAGCAAGAGTCAGCACCTACTTTCTAGTTTTTCTATTATTTAACACTAGAACTACCCTACCAGTCAAAATGACTTTCGATTTTTCTGTTTAGTAATCATTGATAACGAGAAATCGTTTTTATATAGAGACACTTAGCTGTGCAACTTCGCTAATTACCATTGAAAAATATATAAAAGTTAATTCGAATTGATTATCTATTTAAAATATATTACATAACAATATGATATCTGAGTTTTTCTATGTATAATGATATAAGTTGACCTCAGCGAAAATTGCCATCACAATTCAGTTTTCTGAAAATTAGCCGTACCGGCTAATATACGCAGTGTTTAACATCGTCCTAATTAGACTTTGAGGAATTCAAAAAAATTTAACAACACTCTGGTTTTCCTCGATCGAATGAATTTTTGATTAACACGTTGAATGCCATGGGGGTCACCAGTGACCCCCAAGCACACCGAATTACTATAATTCACTCAATTAAACGATGATTATTCGCAAACATTTCTATATCATAAATAAAGCTATCCATTGCGGCGACATTCAGTTTGATGAACGTACAATGATAATAATCCAATTCAGTCAAATGATTTAATATTGTATTTCCATTTTGTGTACTTTGCTCTATGAAATCGTGCAGCGTTCAACGTGTTAAACTGTTTAAAGAAATTGAATACGACATACAAAGGAATGGGATTTCGTAAGTTTTGTTCGTTAACATCGTCCTGATTAGACTCTGAGGAGTTCAGAATTGATTAAACTGTTCAGATGAATTGAGTATGACGTAAAAAGGCATGCGGTTTGAAGCGTTCCTTGTACCGTTTCGTCTAAAACATCGCGTGTATGATTAATCCGGCGATCATTTTGAAATCGACGGAACCGTGCATTCTTCGAAAGGAGGCTGCCTCTCATTGCTCGTGGAAACCTATTAAACGGAAATAGAAACGAGTAATCTCTCGTTCGTGTTACACTATACGCTCGAGACGCCGAGAGGCTGCGAAGCGGTTCCGATTTTTCGAATACAATAAAGTGGAACAGGCTATTAATTAATCGCGCCGTGGGATTACACGCGAGAGGCGAGACAAAAACTGTTCAGCGGCGAGCAGATCTGCGGATTCGATTGGACGTTTCCGTTGCGGAACGCGGGGAAAGTGTGTGGTCACCGGCAGGAAAAAACGACGGGGAACGACAACAACGGCGACGACCAGATTTTCTTTCGCGGGATCCCGGGAGCTTTCACCCGGCAGCCACCAGTTAAACGCGCGGACATTCCCTTTAGGGTACGTTTACAGCGGAGTCGCAATATTCAATCGCTATGTGATCGATCCGAGCGGTTTAAACTAATGAAAATAAATATTCTTGGTGAAAAACTGCCGAAGTTTAGAGTAATACAAATTTCTAGGAACAAAACTTTCGAAGTAAACTTAACACTAGGTTTACGGGCATTTATTGTCTTCATTCTATTATTACTAAAAGAATCGATGCTCGTTTATTTAGATTGTGGAAGCTGGAGATTTGATAGTAGGTAATAAAATCCAATATCCAATATCAAATCAATTTGACGCGTTCTGTAAACGTGTTAACACGCTGAATGCCGTGCTACTATAATTCCATCAATTAAACGATGGTTATTTGAAAACATTCCTATATTGTAATAACGCTAATTCGGTGTAGAGCAAGACAAATCTACGATACTAACGCGATTCAATTGAATAATTTAATATTTTCTTCATTTCGCATATTCTGCATCTTAAAATCGTGTAGCTTTGAACATACGTTAATGACCTTATCAACTTGGCTCTTCTCAGTTTTCCAAAACATATGGGAAGTATTGCGAGAAATTTGAAGTGTTAAACTTTGTATATATCGTAACTGTGATTGTTTCGCGAAGAATAGTCACCATGTGAAATATCAAAGTAAAATAGTTTTGTCCTTTAATTTACCGATTGACCCTACGTGAGCCCATGTAACTTTGAAGTCACGTATCAGTATATTGGCATCTTGTTGATTTATTTCATTTTGCACTGAAAGTGGCGAATAAAATGAAGTAATCGGTGAACTGCAACTTTCATACGCTCTGGCGTGAAAGTTTAACGTCACTGTAACTCGAAAGTTACGAAATATATTCGTTTGATGAAATTATGGAAACTATCGAATACATTGTTAATTCGTATTCATATGTGGGTATTTATTAATTTTGTACTCCATAGATTCTGTTATAATCGTGAACAAAAATTCGGCCCGTAGAGGGTTAAATTATTTACATTCGCAACAAGCATCGTCTATATTTTATCGAAGAGTGTTGAATATTTCTAGTGAGAAACTTTCGTTTTATCGTCATTCCGATCGACGCTCTCTTCGGTCCGTTGTAAACGTACCCTTAACCGCGAGGATCACGGCGATCACGCGACCCGCGTCTCCCGTCTACGATGATCCACGCGTGTCCGTCCGCCTTTATCGAACATCCCGATTATCGAATCTGGGTCACGGTAATTCGTTTCGTGTCCCACTTCGCTTTTATCATTCCCCGCGTAAAACCGATGCTGTGACATAATCGACGCCGAGGATACGCGACGGGTCAACTGGAGACGATAACGCCTGTCAGCCGATGACGATCATTATTCTTATTATCTCGCAACATAGGAGCGCGAGCACATTGTTCCCTTGTAGCTCCGAGCTTCTTCTCATTACTTGCTGCAATGTTTAGTCTTATTATTGAAATAACGATTCACGATACGCAGGCATCGGTGACTGGAGCTTCTGAATTGTTTACAATCAATTATAAGAAAGATGATGTCGAATAGAAATATTCGATAATGTAGGTGACTATATAATAATGTAATCGTGAATGTTGCGATATCGAATTGTTGATAATTACTACTGTAGTATTAATGATCGGTATGTACTATAAACGTTACGATAACACTGTTATTAATAGTTAATAATAGCTTCTCGTGGCAGTCGACGTGTTTTTGCAAAGGACTAGGATCAATGGAAATGATCTACTCAATATGATTCATAGGGAACGATGTTATTAATCATATTACAGTTTCCATGGGAATAAATAATTAGAATGAAACGGCGCAGCGATCAGGAATCCCCGACAACATGGCGCAATCCCGCCTGGTTCGAGGAAAATGGATATTTTAGCTTGAGTCATGCGGACTGGCCTGAATCGTGGAACAGATCGTGAGTGCAATTATTCTGGTTACGATCTTTCGTAGTCCATTGTGAAACTCGCCGAAATATTGCCAACAGCGGTTTACGTAAATTCCCGTTCGCAACGAACGTTTAGGCTTCTACTCGAATGACGGTTAAGATGAATTACAAGAATCGGAGGAGGGGGGATTAACAATAGAAAAAATGTATAAAATTCTAAAGAAAGAGGAAGTTACGATGCACAAGCTGTAGAAGTTTCAGTGCACAGTTTAGAAAGTGGTTTCTAGAGCACTCGTCTCAACTTTATTCCAAAGCAGATCTATAAAAACCGTGATCGGCGTTGAAAAGAGGCTCACGGTATCCGTCGACCGTTTTTCTTGCCAATACCCTACGCCTCAAAACGTCGCTTTCGCGCTTCGCTTCGCCGCAACAATTATTTATCGCCGCGTACGGTAAAAACGAAAGTAATTAATATAATCGCCAGCGTCGTGTACAGTACCGACAAACTTCGTTCTTCCTCGAAATTCTGATTTACGAAAGCAGAGAAGAAATGTCGACGATAAAGATCAATCTTAACTTTTTGATGCAATGGAATTATAAAACTTAATATTTAATGTTGAACTGTATACAATGCATTGGTGTGTGAAATAGTGGGGTAAAATAGCTTTGTTTCTCAATTTACTTGTCATTTCTCGTTGAGTTAACCCTTTGCACTCGAGAGGTGACTCTCACTCACCATTTGATTTACAGTAAAACTATAAAATTTGATATTTAATATTATACTTGGTACAATGCATCAATTTGAGGAATATTGAAATAAAATAGCCTTGTTCCTCAATGTATGTGTAATTTCTCTTCAAGTTCCACAAAATATCGTATTTATCTCATCAGAAAATGTTAAAATATTTCTAGTGAAAAACTTCCGAGTGCAAAGGGTTAATTTCAAAAGATATCTTCTTTGTCTAGTTAGAGAATGTTAAGTATTCCTGACGAAATACCTCTGAGTGCAAAGGGTTAACTTTATGCACTTCAGTTCTTCTAGAGTACTCAATATTTTCTAATACGATTTATGCGACATATTCTGAAATTTTCTCTCAGTACTTCATACATCGACGCGTTATACGAAACATAATATGAAATATAAAATTTTACGATTCTCTGTGTCAAATGAATCGTCGAGCGAGAGACGTCTCTGCAGTGCGAAGGGTCAACGGTGCGATCGTTCGAAATAGATCATCTCGGTAATGCAGATCGAAGAAAATTCCGCGATTGAAGTGTTCGTGGAAACAACTTTGTCGTTAGCTTGTTTGAACATATCATCCGTTGGATCTGTTAATCCGCGCGCGATCCGCCGTTGACTCGGGTGTAAGCCCGTTTGTTTACGAAATCCGTTTCCCCAACACCGGATCAATTCTTTCTTTCGTCGACGGACATTGAACCACGACGGTATTCGAGGTCGACCGCGAGGAGAGTCGACGTAAAGTTAGAAGTTCTTGGCTACTCTCCCTGCCGCGACGCCGCCGATCCGCCACTTTCTCCTGCGGTGAACGCAAACACCTATCCGATCGATCCGCCATCTTTCTCCTTCCTCTCTGCCTCTCTTTCCCGCCATTTTTGCCGGTTAGCCTCGCTTTTCCGCGGATTCCGTCGGCCCCGCTCCGTTAACCGAGTGCTCCGCGTAGAAAACGAAGCTACCGGCGTGACTGATTCGTAAAAAAGATCGATCACCCCCTCTTGCTTCTCCATCCTGATTTATTAATCATCAAAGTGCAATGAAGTCCACGACTAATGAACCGAGCTCTAACGATCGGCAATCAATCACACGACGAAAAAGGCCGACGACTCGGTTTATCCTTCAAATATCAAGTTTAAACTTCGTTATTTTACAAAACTACCGATTTTTCCTTAGAACTGAATGTTTCAAACTCGATAAGAACCAGTGACAATGATACTACATCTAACGAACCTAAGGTATCCTATCGATTTGCATCGTGCCTATTTATAAGGTCACAAATACGTCTACGTAACATCTCAAATATCCAATATCTCCGTCATCGGTCGAAAGATTCGATTGTCTATTAACGTAGACCAATGTAATCGTTGAATTCTACACTCCTGAGGTCGTGCCAGCCTAAAAGAGTCTAGCGGTGGCTTCCTTAGTGGCAAGACGCTCGGAGAAGCGGCGAGGTCCGGATAAATTCCCGGCGACCCGATAAAAGACGACGCAGTGGCGCGACGCTGGCCGGCAAAGGGTTGAAACGACACGGCGCACCGCCCGAGACCTTTTTCCCCCCAGCGATCATGAACGCTCGAAGGGGCGATAAAGGAGTTATTTGCATCTAAAATAAAAAAAGACGGAGAAGACCGCGAAACGGCGGCGGGGGTTGCGCCGGCGCGGTAGGGGCGGGGGGAAAAGTGTGTCGTATCCGCCGCAGCGGGCGTCGAGATATGAAAAAAGAAAAGGAACGTGGTCAAGGGCGATTGCAGGACCGTTACATCATCGAGGACGATGCTGACGATAATCGGGATGGCGGTGTTGTGTGCTCGCTGACGGGAAAAATGGCGGATTACAAAAGCCGGGGTTGCGACACCTCGAATTCACCGGCGGATCTCCCCGCCGATCCCGGATTGCCGTTCGGTGTCCTTCGAAGATCGCAGAGATCGATGCCTCTCCGAACAATCGAGCATCGAATACTCGCGGGATCGTGGTCCGTGTAAATTGTGCAAACAATTTATGTAACGGCGACGCGCGCCGTTTGGCAATCGTGCGATTTGTGAACGTATTATTTCCAAACCGTATAGGATGATTTAGCGGCCGGCGAGCATCGGAATATTTCTCGTTCCCTTCTTCGAGCTTCCAAAATGGACGTCGAGAGGGAACCTTGCGCGATACATTTATTTCTCGTGTCGCCTTGTCGCGCCTTATATACGTCTGTTCATGTCTCATTATCTGCGAACAGTTGTTATTTTTATCACTCCGCGAATTATCATAATTCCTGTTGTCTATACGCGTTTCCAGCTGGCCATAAAAAGAACGGATAAGAAACGGGAATAAATGAATGCGCTATGAGCGCTATTTTTCCCGAGACGAACAACAATAACGGAACTCCAATCGGACGAGCCGTCTACGCGACGGGGTCTATTTAAGCGCGACGTCGTTTCGAGCGGCGTCGAAGACGCTCGGAAAGTTCCCGTGTCATCGCCGTCGACGACGGACGCGGGGAACGGCGATCCGGAACGTCTCGCGGCGGGGAACCGCGGTAAACGGAGCGACCGGCGATCGGCCGCGCGTTTTATTCTCCGCGGCGCGGCCGAACGCTCTCCGGGATTGATTTTAATAACTATGCACGCCGTTATCTGCGCCTCTATCGCGGCAACGATACGGGGGGAGCCTTGGCATTATTTTCTCGCTTCGCGGTAGGCGCGTTACTTAATCGAGTTATGAAACCCGCGGCGCACGGTGTCGGCTAAACGGTCGATTGGAACGGCGACCGCCGAGGGAAACGAAAGATCGAAATAGTGAAACGCCGCTCGTCGATCCTCTCTTTGGCATTTCTAATGGGTCTCGTTAGTCCCCGGCGATCATTGCTACCATTCGCCGGCTCGTCCGTTTACGACCTTTCTAATCCGCCGAGGAGCCTCCGCTCGATTCGAAAAATCCCGGTACGTCCGCACACCTTCTGCGACACGAGAATAGAAAATTCTCGCAAAGGGTAGGAGGAACGTTTTCAAAGATCATCGATGCCGTTGCGGCGTTTCGTTACGGAAACGTCTAAAATGTCAACGCGTCGCGTAGTGGCAATCTCGTTTCTATATAAAAACGCTTACCTTCGCCAATTATCACATCAAAATATGAAATCCGACTAGAACTGATTGTCGATTTAAAATATATCAGTATATAAACAACTTCGAATATCATACTGTTATGTAATATAAATCGACAATTAGTTCCAGTCGGATTTCATATTTTTCTAATCTTGATCTTGAAAATCGCTATCCGCAGAATTCGGCTCTACCGGGATGTGTTCAGGAAACTGATTCAATCGTAGTTTCGAGTGTTCAGTCCCTCGATCCTCGCGCCCAAAGCTCCCCGCGAGAGCGGTATACCCGTAGAAATCAATTCACATCCATTAGAAAGTCCGTAGAGCCATCCATCATCCTCCACAAGGGAGCCATCGTTCCATCGGTTAACCTCAGTGTTTCCGGAACGAAATTAGCGGCGGAATTTCCCGAAGCAATGTCGCAACCTCCGCGACTCCTCGCGCGCGGTGCCACTTCCGTGTCGCTCGCGAGGAATCGCGGCTGCTCCTGGAGCCGATCGTCTACGTCCCCGATTCCGCGTCGCTCGGCGACGCCGGTTTTGGCGTGGTCGCGTGACATAATTTTGGAATAAAAGACAGCCGGTCCGACGGCGAGCGGCGTGGAGCGGCACGGAGCGTAGCGGCGAGGTTGGCCGGCCGCGGGGCGACGCCGGGTGTCATTTTGTGGGTCACGCCGATGACGTGGTACGCGGCTGGTGTGTAACGGGACAATTTGTGCGCTGGCGGTACGCTCCGGTGGGTGTCAGCGGCGAGTCCCCGGGGAGGGGGCAAAACGAGGGTAATGTAGGTCAGTAAATGTATAGCCACCACTTTCTCCGGACCGTTCGAAAACTGGCTTCGCCTCCCTCGCCCCTCTGCCTCTCCGCCTCTTTTCCTCTCGCGATTCCTACGCCCTCCTCTCCTCTACTGTTCGTTCATCCACCGCAAGACACCGAGACTCTTTGTCTCCCTCTCTCTCTCTCTCTCTCTCTTTCTTTCTTTCTTTCTCTTTTTACTTTCTTTCTCTGTTTCTCTGCAACGCGATGGTTCCTCCTCGCTGGACGTAACGGGACAACCTCGAAACGGGTTCCGTACCGTTTCTTGGCGACGAGACGGAAAACGCGGACGCAGCAAGGACACTGGCACTGTTGGAAGCATAGGAGACGTTGCCGGGACGCAGGGAGTCGGATGGGGATGATTGCCTCGCGATAATGCGAGATTAGTCTACCCTTTAAACCTTTGCAGAAAGTTTTTCACTGGGAGTATTCAATATTTTCCGACAAGATGTAGACAACATTGTTTGAAACTAATCTAACGATAATTCATAGATGAATTAAGCAGCGAAGCTGTTTTATTTAAATACTTCGCATAGCAATGCAAAGTTTAATTTAAAGTACTAAGTATTCAACTTCATAGTTTCTCAAGTCAAGTGGTGACTGAGTCACCTCTCGAGTGCAGAGGGTTAATTGCTAGTCCTACATTAACCCTTTGCGGACGGTGATTCTTTGAAGTATACAAAACTTCTAGCAGATGAAGTTAAGTTACGTATAGATTGGTTAAATAATAAATATAAACGGAACGTACCAAACTCTTGCTGTTTGGGTGACTAACTCGTTTGTTTGTTATTCAGTGCTCTATGAAAATCCAGTCTCGCTGAAATGTCGACATCCGTCCGCAAAGGGTTAATGTAACATTTTAGATATGTATAACACAAATCTAAACTAAAATGGCAAAATCGAATTCTTTGTTCTTCTTCGCAAGTTGTAAATTTCGGTTTGATCGATGTTTAAGAATATATTAATATAATCACTGGCACTTCCGTTTCTAGTAGCTGAAATTAGCGTTCAATGTGTTGAGTTAGATTGGCTTTTTATGGAAGACTTTGGTTGATGTAGTTTGGAGACTGTGGCTGATGATGGCTGCTTTGATTTTTGGGTACTTTTAGTTGAAGCTGGTAAGAACTTGGTTTTACAAGTGATTTATGGGGATTAGGTTTCTTCGGTGATTGTGTGATTTATGATACAGATGGTTTTGTAATCTACCAGCAACTGCAACTAGTTTTTATAGTATCTATAGCGAAAATGAGAAATGCTGTAACATTTCTTAGATCTTTTATTTTCATTCTTAGTGCAAAATTTGGATGTGTGAAAAATCGAATAATTGTAGGGTAGTTTCTGTAAGATTCATTAAAATATCTAATATTATTCCTGGTACAATATTGGAGTCCACAGAGTTCAAAAGGTTAACTGTAGTATCGATTACCAATGTTCCAAGGTGTTCAGGAGCTATTCTTCGTGAAACTTTGCGAAGATTGTCTAAAGTATACAGAGCATTCTGCTGGTTCTGGCAAATTGGACGTTGAATGCTTAGATAATAGAGAACAAGGAAACTTTCTACTGACTTCTTGCTGTTAAATAGTGGAACCCTTTGATAACTTGGTATTGCAAGCATGAAAGCTTGATCTAGGCAAAACGTCGACGTTCGTTCAAAGGGTCAACGTTCACGAATCCTTTGAGCCTTTCAACGGGCCGACCGTCTAGGAGAGGTGACTTCATAGACATGACTAAGATTTCAGGGAGATCCGCGTGTCCTTTATTAAATCCGAATTCAGACGAGCGAATCCTCCCACCGGCGAGACCCAGTTCCGAAAGCGGCTTCAATGGCAGTCTTTACAGTTACACGTTCAAAAGAGATCGAAGGAACGCTCGGGGACGAAGGATTTCGTTTGCCTCCCACCTCACGCCTTCGTTGTTACGTGAAACACCTGGTTCCTCGTCAGCGGACGTAACGGGACAGCCCCGAAACGGGTTCTGTACCGTTCCGTGCGACGTAACGTTACGAGATAGATCAAGGCCACTACCTTGCTCGGTGAAACCCAATTAGACGTCCGCCGGTATTTTTCGTTTGTAGTCGCGTCCCACTAACTCCTTGTCGCTTTCCTGGATCCAAAGGAACGCTGCGAACTTTGGCCTCCTTTCATCGTGTCGATGGAGATTCAGCATTGTCAGTTCTATCCAACCCTTAGCAGTCCTACGTCGAGTCAGACTCGACATTCTATTTTGCAACCTCTGCTTTAACAATTTTTTCTATATTTGTAGCGTCACAATTGTACCATTTAAAGGTAACGTTTCAATGGCTCCCAAATATTCTTGAATAAATGGAGCGTCATATTAAGCTGTAATTGAATGAACTAACGTCGACGTGAAACCTTCAGCAGATGAAGTTGAATTACCTATCAATTGCTTAATTAATATACAAAAAAGGAAACTATGTACTGATCTCTTGCTGGTCGAGTAATCAAATCGTTCGTCCGCGACTTAGTCTTTCAAATATGAAATTTTCATCTCGCGGAGATGTCGACATTCGTCTGCAAAGGGTTAACTGTTCGTAAAACATACTTGAAGGAATTAGATGATAATAGTGAGATTGAAGACAATCTTCAGTGCAATCACAGATGTTGCCATTCTCATATTCTATGTTAAGATCCTATGATTCCTGAAGCATTTATCCAAGATCCTCTAATTATAGACGGAATAACGCAAGATCCTGTGATCTCTAGAGAAAGACTCCTACTATAGCACACACTACTGTTCCAAAAGTTCAACTTCAACCTCAATTCTCAAAAAGCTTCTCTTCTCTCATTAACCGTTTGATTCCCAAGCAGCGCGATCGCGCTTCTCCGGTACATTGCCTAAAAGTGTCAGCAAGTTCGTATCAAATGAAGTTTATTTATTCGTCTTCCTTCTAATTATATTTATTTTTGTCATTGCCTGCTTAGAAATGGAAAAACGAAAGGATCGCACTATTCAGAACTTCTCAAAACGAAAGAAGCGCGATCGCGCGTGTCACTTTTCGACTTTTTCGGCAAAACCCGTGGCACTCGAGCGGTTAAGTACCCGTCGAGCACGTGCTACGTTTCCACGAGTCAACAAATGGAACCAGGAAATCATCCAAAAATAGACGCGAATAATTAACGACCGGCGATCGGCGTTTAATGGCTTTAAAGTCGAACGGCGGATCCAGCGTCGGCGAGGAATCCGACGAGCAAACACATTCCCGCGTCTGAAAACCGATCGCGCGCGGGGGCCGTTCGACGCGCGGCGTGTCCCGATCGTGACCAACCGGCCGATCCGATCGAGGAAGGACGGAGCGCGGCGTCACGAATTTCGACAAAGCCTCCGCCGCGTCTAACGGCGTTTTCTATTCTCGGGAGGCGGCGAATTAGGCGGTTGCTCGCTGTACTGTTATGTTTGCCCACGATCGTTAGACCGGCCGACGCGGAACCGTTTTTCGGCCGGCAACACACACACACGTACAACGCCGGTCCCAGGAATTTATGGAAATCAATTTTGCCGGCCGTCGAACGCTTTCAACGTGCCACTTCCGGGAGCTTGAGATTACCGAGCCGAGCCCGCCGATCGGAGACGTCCGTCCCGGAACGCGCGGCGGGCCCGCGAGAGTCCTTTCGCGGCGCGGAATTGCGTAAACCCCGGGAAAGATCAATCACCGCTTCTTTCTGCGTACGGAGGCGGTCGTCCAGGAAACGCGATTCGGTTAATGAAGAAAGGAACGACGGATACGTGACGGAAGATGATTGAATTGCGCAATCAATCTCTTCGATCGAACTCGTCACAGGATACGCTGGCTGTGATTGCGCTTTTCGAAACGCGTTAAGAGATTTCCCAGGGAATTTCGGCGAAGAGGAATTTGTGTATTTGGTATACAGTTTCTTGGTTGTTTTGTGGGTTCATTGATTGGCGAATGATTCGAAGCTGTTGATAGGATTAACTAGTTACAGAACTTCGTGCTAATTTCAATGGAACGGCTATGAAAGCGTTGAGACTTGAATTCGAAGGTAACCATTAAAATTTGAATTTAAATTCGACCGATATTTGAGACTAATCAATAATGGTTGAACTGAAATTGACCGTTAGACGTTTGAGTTGAATCAAACCGTTGAGATCTGAATTTCAACTCAACCGTCAAAATTTGAGACTAAATTCAATCGTTAATGTTTGAACTGAAACTCGAACGTTAGGTATTAGAGTTGAATCAAACCGTTGAGATCTGAATTTGAACTCAACCGTCGATATTTGAATCTAAATTCGATCGTCAATGTTTTCACTGAATCTCGACCGTTAGACGTTTGAGTTGATTTAAACCGTTGAGATCCGAATTTGAACTCAACCGTCGATATTTGAATTTAAATTCGATCCTTAGCGTTTTAATTGAAGCTCGGCCATCAGCCGTTCGATTTGAGTCAAACCGTTGAGATTCGAATTCGTATGCCGTCGTTGTTTGAATTTAAAAGCTCCGCGATGAGAAGATCTTGAAACACCGTTCCGAAGGTATCTCCTAATATCTCGAGGAAAGCTGATTACGTTGGCTTCAAGCTCATCGCTGTTTAGAACCTTTATTTATAGGTCCCGGCGAGCAATTTCTTCTCTTCTTGGAAGAATCCGCGACATTGCGTGTGCTAAACGGTGGAAAGGCTTGTTCGCGAGCGGAGGCTGGCCAGTGAAGCGTAGCATCCCCGGTTACACGAGGGGAGCCAACTTTCACGTACTTATACAGTAATAGCATCGCGTTAAATGTAATGCATCAGCCTAGTCTTACCTCACTCTATCATTTCCAGCGGACTTTCCTTGCCGTCGCTTACTTATTACCTTTCTAACTGCCACGCCGGCTGAATTTCTTCGCGGAAGTTTGACCGTGACGAGGTTAACATCCATGCTTCTTCTGCTAGAAAGTATCCACTGGCGCGCGCGCGCGCGAATTTCGCCGCGAGAAAAGATAGAAGAAAAAGAAGTCTGACGACTGAGAAACATAGCTGACGATACCTCTTTCTGTTTAGACAACAATGAGGGAATCCATTGTTCGTGCTCCGGAACAGAATCACTTCAAATTTGTCATTATAAATTGTAAAATTTGATGACGAAATATATAACATTCGTATCTACAATCGATGGAAAACAGTAAAATACATCTATGACCTTTCTTTTCATGCGCGTATCATTTATTTATATGTTAACCCTTTGCACTCGGAAGTTTTTCACCAGAAATATTTCAACATTTTCTGATGAGATAAAATCGATATTTTGTGAAACTATGTCGATGAGAAATCACGCGTACATTGTGGAACAAAGATGTTTTATTTGAATATTTCTCAAAATGATGCATTATAGGAAATATAGTGTTAAATATCAAATTTTATAGTTTTACTGTGTGAAATCAAGTGGTGAGATTGTTCAAAAATATAACACAGTACAGTATAGTTTCCTTCTTTTCTACTGTTTAAGAATTTAACTTCTCGGCTACTGTAGTCTCTTGAAAAATTTGGTTTCGGTGTATTGTGAGCGCGTAAAATGTTATTGTCAGTAATTGCAACGAAGCTCGCTTAGATCCGACATAAGTGAATTCGAATTCAACAATTACATCTTCCATTAACCGTATATCATATAAATCTGATTGTTTCAGATTGGTTTCATTTAGTCCAATCCAGTGTCTTCACGGTTTCGATGCACTTCCTTAGAAATGCGCGTAGCCAAAGGGTTAAAGAACTTTGTTTTTCCAGGAAACAGTAAGAGTTCGGTGATATTTCATTTTGTTGAAGTTGAACACGAGCCGAACGAGCTTCGATTACTAATGAATATTAATATAGATTGTATGAGATATCGAAGAAAACTACCGGCCTGGAAAGCTGGTTCCGGAAAAGGTTCAGCATCTCCAAGAGGGTCAGTTTACTACTGGAGGGTATAACGTCATTAAAGGCAGCTGGGAACGTAACAAATTGTAACGGAGATCTATCGATCTACCGGTTGTCGCGCGATGTCGAACACGGCGAAGGGACAACGGCCTCTGCACGAGCGGAGACCACCTACATAGGTCCGTAACGTCGCGGTTTGTTGAATTATTCCGGACGAACGTACGGTCGACGTCTAGTCTCGGAAATATATAAACAAATGAATGCAAGAACCCAAAGGAAGCCAGTGCGAAATCGGGATCGAGAAACAAACGATCGGAGTGGGAGACGGTTAACGATATTAACCCTTTGCACTCGGAAGCTTTTCGCTAGAAACATTCGACACTTTCCTAAGTGAGAGTCACCTCCCGAGTACAAAGAGCTAATTGCGGTGTCAATTTTACAATAATTATTCTCTACGAGTAACCATAGAAACTTCGACGAATGGTTTGTACTATGATATAACCGTTAAAAGTCGAGTTGGAATGCAACCGTTATATTTTGAATTTGAATTCGATCGTTAGAATATAAATTTCAACTCGAATCTCACCGTTCAATTCAAATTCAAATTAAAATTCAATGTAAATTAAAATTTTACAGTTCACATTTCAATTTGAATTCGACCGTTAGACTTTGAGTTTCACTTTAACCGTTGAAACCTTCGCGTCTCCCGTTAACTAATCTTAATTTGATCGAATATCCACTAAAGTACTGTTTGCTTTTCACACTTGATTGTTAGTAACGGAACCCACCTCTAATAAGAATTCATCGAGGACGGTTTTGCTTTGTTATTTGGCAAAGGGGTCGCGGATCACGCGTCTCGGATGAATAAAACCGCGAGGGGAGCTCAAAGTAATTCTCAAACTAACTCCTTGCCATAGGTATCTTTAAAAAAAAAGAAAAAAACCAAGCTCAATCTACAGTTTTCAATCGCCAATCTTGTCCAAAAAAAAAAAGAAAGAAAAAAGAAGGGAAGTCTGAAAGACCCGCGTTTTCCGCGCGGCTAATCGTTCGGTCGCCGGTTATCGGCTTTATAAACCGCTAGTCGTTTCAGTTACGAAACCTGGCACCGGGATTACGAAACGAGAGGACGTAATAACGCGGCAATGTAGGCGAGCTGACGCCGAGAGCTCTCCGCCCCGTACCGTTAGATTTTCTCCGACGGTGCTCCGCGCGATCGTTGTCACACTTCTAACGTTACGCCCGTTAGCCCTTCACGCTACTTTGTCGTGACAGTTCGGCCCGTTGTTTTCGTCCGCGCCGTTGCCAATCCGCGACAATGCGACTCCAACAACCTATTCGCGGCCGCCATTAACAATGCTGATATATTGCTCGCCACGGCAATTAACTCGTCAGCTGATTCGTGCGTTCAGCTGCGAAACGCTTCGGATAGATCACAGCCGTAACTAGTCCACTCGGTTCGCTTGATGAACTGGTAATGCGCCGTGCACTCGAAACGTTTATCCTTTCGATCTACCATTCGTATCTTCGAAATAATCGTTGCTTATAGAAACAAATATTATAGTAAGAAATTCAGTAAGAAATTCTTATTTGAAACATCTAGAAACGATTAACATTAAAACCACCGACCAGTTGAATCAACTTTTCGAAATCTCTCTATAGAAACTAGTACTTGATTGAAAATTCAGTTTGGGTGCTAAATTAATTTCTTTAATAATTTCCCAGAGAAACGTCTGTTATATTTTTAACACTAGAATTACCGTTTCAGTCAAAGTGACTGTTTTCGATTGCTTTGTTTCACAATTATTGATATCTTAAAAGCATAGAATATTCGAACTGATTTTGAAGATAAATAGCTTCACTTGAATACTACAATGAATGTCTGAACAAACCGGAAATAATCTATTGTTACAATTTTTAAAGGAATTACATATCAATCGTATTAAATCAGGAATTAGTGATTCTAACTTGTCTGGTAGATTTAGTGTGAATTGGTTTTGTTTAAAAAAAAAATTCTATTTCGCTAATACGGCCACAAGTTGAGTTTTTTTCATTGATCAAGAGTCCGTCATCGATCCTTTGTTCCATATTCCGCATCTCGTATGGCCGAGACAGGAGGAATTAGGAAATAATCGCGCGCGACTCGTCCGTTTAGAATGCAGAAAGAAAAGCCGGCGTCGAGGACGTTCGCCTGGACGTGACTGTTTTCCGGAAGTTTTCCACTGACGCCCGAGGGCTTTCTGGAGTTTCGAATGCCACCGAGTTACGACAGCAAGGACGGTTAACGATCAGAAAAAATCCGCCTCGGTGGAAACGGAAGAATTAATTGCTCGCCGCGGAACACCATTCTCAGGTGATCGCGGCGCCGCGAATGGCCGTAATGTCCGTCTCCCACGATTAACCTTCGAATATCTGAATGGTCGCGATTCCTTATCAAAACACTCGTTCCTTGAAACGCGCAGCACCATAAAACGCGAAAGAAAAACGTGCCGGTTTACAGAAAGGAATAAATAATTCCGTAGTCGTTCCGTGACTCTCGAAATGGCACCGCGCTAACGGCGTTAAAGGGATCGGCGAGTAGATCGACGAACTTAATTCGAATCATTTTCTAAAAAATAAATAAAATAACTATAAAGTACCTAGGATATTTCAATCTTTTTTCTAGATTTCTTTGAGTACCAACTTCTTTTGATAAATCAACCGATCCTACGTTAACGTAACATTAAACTACAAGAACAAGCAAAACAACTAAATATTCAAAACCCTATTACAAAAATTATTACAAGAATTCTAAAAATACTTTTCAAAATTCTAAACAACCTCTTCTCAAGACCCTAATCTAAATAATCCCTCCAATCTATTAATCAATATTTCTCTATAAGAACGTAAAGAGAATCTCAACAATATTAACACTAGAACCGTCTCTTGTTTTGTAATTATCGATACTTTAACAGCATCGAATATTCGAAACGATCTTGAAAATTCAAGCTTCACTTGAATAAAGGCGCTTTATTTTTCAAAGAATGTTCCGGACTTTGTAACGTCGGGGGTAGGTACATAGTGGCGCCTTTATGGCGAAGGCTAACAATCATTAATTTTAATCATATATGACTAGATACATATATATATGAATGTTAATTCATGGTTATTATGTATATACTACAACGAATCCCCGAAGAACCCGAAAATAATCTATCGTTACAATTGTCGCAGGGATGACACATTAATCGGTAGTTCTAGCGTTAAAAACACGACACCATTTACTTCATCGCGCGTTACGTCTCGTTCCGACGAAACCCGGCGAACCAGCGTACTCGATGTGCTCAAGATCACGGTGGAGGTCTGGGCCGGGCCAGTGGCATTGACATTGACGAAATCCGCCGGCAGTGTCTTTTGACTGCGGCTGTACGTTACGTATGGGGCCCCGCGGGTTCTCATGTAAGTGTTACATGTGCACTTTCTTCGCGCGGGATGGTACGGGACGGGACGGAACAGTAGAGGGGCAACGGGGAGAGAGAAAGAGAGAGAGAGAGAGAGAGAGGGAGAGGGTTAGTCGCGTGAAAGTTGCGGCTCGGCCCGCAGAGAATTATGGCGGCCGCGCGCGCCGGATCCCGGCGACCGGCCACCTTCCTGCGGCCACTTCCTCCTCGCATTGAACTTGCCACGGTCTGTCGTCCCGCCGCTCCGCTTCAAGGATCCTGACCCGGAATGCGAAAACCACCAAAACACGGTTTCACAATCGGCGGTGTCGGTGAACTCGCGATGACGCCACGTCGCGTCGCCTCGGAGCCGCGGTGCTCGCGTTCCGACGTGACGCCGCTTCTCTTTTTCCCTTCCCCCGGGACGTGACTACGCGCGCGGTATCGGCTTCGAATTCTCTTCGGGTACTTTCTTCTTTGGACGAATATTTCCGTTCGAGGGCCTCGAAAGCGCGCGGTTCTTTGTCCGCGCGAGAAAGGTGCGTTATCGTTGCGGCGCTTCTCGAATGATCTGTACGATGCACGTAAGAGATGATGTTAGAAGATTGCAGGTTTACATTGTGATTAATCCTTTGATTATGCTAGACTTTGAGCACCGGTAGGAATTCAGATTATGTACCGTGAAGCTTCTCGAGGAATGTTTCCTTGATGATAAGAGCAATATTTTTAAACGACACTAAAAACAGACGAGTCAAACGACCTGATGTCTTTTGCAACTGTTAAAAAGTGACAGATGTTTCTATGAGAAGCGATTCAAATCGATTAAGCAATACGCGAGCTGAATTTTAAATTGAAGTTTCAAAAAGTCAACTTAACTGCTCGGTCTTACTATTTCTCAGCTCCTTCAAGCGTCAACAGTAGTCGAAGCTTTAACCTTTTAGAAGATTCTTTAAAACGTACAAAACCTCCAAGAGATAAAGATAAATTATACATCAATTAATTAATAGAAAATAGGGAAACTACGCGCCGATCGCTTTCCGTTCGAGCAATTCAATCATTTGAACTAAATACGAACATTTCATCTCGCCGAAATGTCGACGTTCGTCAAAGGGTTAAATCATAGATAGACCACTGAAAAGCTGTAGTTTCAATTTATTAGTATTACATAGTTCGAACAATTATGTTCCACGAAAGATCAATTCCAAGGCTGCAACGGCCGGACGAATAGGCGGCCATCTTGGTCCCGCAGCGTCGACAAGATGGCCGATGTTTCGGGACGCCGGATCGAGGCTGTCGGGCGGCGCGGCCCGTTATCAGAGCCAACCGCCGCGCAATGGCGCCCGCGAGCCGAGCCGCCGCTCCGTGAACGCGTACCGGCGTGTGTGAGTACACGCTTATTATGTAACGATGTTAACTGTAAATATTTACCGGAGTGGCGCTCCCTCCCTGGCCCCTCCTTCGCCGGCACCCCGCCGAAGAGACCCCTTCCTCGCGCGAAGGGAATAGGCGCGATCGCACGCGTCCGCGCGGAAAGTAGACCGAAAGAAGTCGACTCACGGTGGAAGTGGGGTGGCTAGATGGCGGACCGGAAGGGCGGTGAGAGGAGGACCGTTTAAAAATACCAAAGTGGAGCACTCCGCTACGCTCCTGGAATCGATTAACGCCGGGGGCCTGTGCGGCTACGCCACTGCCCCGCGTCACGCTCTTTGGCTGTATTTTTCTCATCCCTCGCGGCCCGACGCGGGTATTCTTGGTTTCCCGGTTTGCGACTTGCATCGACGTTAACACACTCAGCGCCGGCGATTTAACACTTTGAACGCCGGCTACGTTTCAGCTACTAAAACGCAAGCGTCGGTGATTGTATTGATACATTTTTAAACATAGGTTAAACCAAGATTTCTAACTTACGGAAGAGAGTGGGGAATTCGATTTCGTAAATTTTACTTTGGATTTGTGTTGTACGTATCTGAAACGTTACGTGAACGTAGGGTTAGCAATTAAACGATAGTGTTAAGAGACATTTAACACTAGGTTTACGGGCATTTATTGTCTTCATTTTATTATTCCTAAAAGAATTGATGCTTTTATTTAGATTGTGGAAACTGGAGATTTGATAGTAGGTAATTGGGGTACATGTAAACATTTACAAAATAATATTTCTAAAATTCAATATGCGTCAATTTGATGCGATCCGTGAACCTAGTGTTAACGCCTGAGCGCCGGCAATTATTGGCCACTTGGCCCAAACGCCGGCGTCGTTCGCTCGTATCTGATCAACGAGTAGCCGAAAGAAATATTCAAAACATTATACATATTCGTGAAACAGTACATTTTAATTGCATATTCGTCTCATCCATAAATCCGCATTATTGCGGGGCCGGTACATTGAGCGCCGGCCCCGTGAAAACGCGGGATTCTGAGTCTCGCTTGAGCGGCGGCCCCGCAATAATGCGGATTTCCGGATTTCCGCTAACTTGTATATGACGAAATTGAAATGTACCATTTAACGAAACTGTATAATGCTTTGAGTATTTTCCTTTGGCTACTCATCGATCAGATACGAGCGAATGAGGCTTTAAATGCCTCTCAACGTGTTAATTTCACTCGGTTGTATTTCAACGTGATTAATTCAAGATCATCGGAAGGATAACATTGTTTTCACGCGTGATACGATTATAATACGACGAACGGTTATCGTAATAATCGATGAAGCACTCAAAGATAATCGAAAGCTTCGCGCTTAGAAAATAGATACGCGCTACATCGAAGCTCATCGACGATAGGTCGAATCGATGGAAACGGGATAATGGTATTCAAGCTCGAAAACACGGTTATTTGTACCGAGCGTTTTAGATCAGAGTTACGGTGAATCGTCGGGCAATTAAATACAAACTAGCGCGAGCCTCAGGTGCAACGTAACGCTGTTATTAACCTAACCTCACCGTTATATAATCCGGCATAGCAGAAATAGAAAGAACGGGCGAAAAAAGCCATAACGTGTCGCATTATCGACGCGTTCATGGCCGCCTGAATAATGTATCTCTCGCGTGTCGGATTAATATTTAACAGCCGTGACAGGTGATGAGTACAGGATCCCAGGTCAGGTTCAAGTTATAAACAATCGAATCAGTGTTCCTCGACCGTGTCACCGCATCAATTAAGCTCAGCCCTGCGCGCGTACTCTCGCGTCTAGCGAAACGATCATTACGCCGAACGCTTCGTCCCGGCCGTTAACAATCAATCTCCTCTCGCGGGACCATTAAAACGCAATCATCATTATCAACGCTTCGAATCCGCGGTCCTTTCGCGCCGATGTCTTAACCCTTTCGTCTCGAACGCGGTACGCGTACGGTTCCGACGTGTCGGGCGTTGCGCGAGCCACCGGTTACATGCTGGACTTCGGAACACTGATAATTATGTAATAAATACCATACATATGTTTTATCGATCATATATTATTACATATTCCACTGTACAGTCCGTATCGCAAATTTCAACGCTGAAACTAGCGACCAGTTAAATTGCCTTTTCGGAATTATCTCTATAGAAACTCCATAGCGCGTCCTTTGAGACTTTACTTGATTTAACACTAGAACTACCTTAGTCAAAATGACTGGTTTCAGTTTTTCTGTTTCGCAATTATTGATATCTTCGAAGCATTGAATATTCGAAATGATTTTGAAAATAAATAATTTCAGTACTATAATGAATGTCTGAAGAAACTGAAAATAATCTATTGTTACAATTTTCATAGGAATTGTACATTAACTGTATTAAATGCTCGGTAGTTCTAGTGTTAAAATTCAGTTTGGCTGCTGATAAATCAATTTCTTCAATAATTTCTCAGAGAAACTGTTACCGTTTTAATCACTGAAACAGAGACCAGGAATGGGTGATTTTGACCTGTCTGGTGGGCTCAGCGTTAAACTGCATATTTCAACAGAATAAGTGAAAATCTTGACCATTCCTCCGTTATTCGTAGCAAAGAGAAGCAGAAGCAATGTTCCATTACACTATCGTCAACTTCGCGTTACTAAACATTTTCATTCGACGTCGGTTATCTTGCATGTTACGATCGTTCCGAAGCGACTCGTAAACGTCGGTCATCGGTAACCGACAAGGCGCTTAACGTGTTAATTGCAGTCGACTAGCACGTATCTAATATCTCCAAATCTGTCGATGTTATATATTATTCCACGCTGCGCGCTATGAAACATCGTTGCCACCTATGTAACAGTCCCAGCTATCTGATACAACCGACGATTACCGGACGACCGACGACGAACGTATCTACATTTTCCACCAAGGACTTCATCGATACCTTCCACGAAAGATAACGTTCCGCGGTAAAAGCGTGCCGAGTCTAACATCGATTCGTTTCAATGAAACGTTTCGCTAGCGAAAAACAGAGCAGAAGAAAGTAGCTACGATATCTTTCTTGATCCATCGACGTTTCTTGTCGGTCAACGAGGAGGACCGATCGGCGTCGGCCGTGATATATCCTTGACAGTCCGGCGAGGACTGGCAGGGTTTCCGCTCGAGAGGCTTGACGGGACAAAGAATCGGGAAAGGAGAAGCAGAACAAGCGGAGAGGAAGAAGAAGAAGAAGAAGAAGAAGAAAAGGTGGAGGACAGGAGAAAGAGAGACGACAGGAGAAAAAGAGTTGCAGCGGAGACGCGCGGAACGTGCGGACCAGCGTCGCCCGAGGATTTACCTGCGATAAATTCAGGTACGCAAGGCCGTAAGCCGTGTACGTAATGCGCATAACGCATTGCGTGGCCCGACGAATGGGAATCGATCGGCGACGCTGTTTCTCCTAGATCGAGGTCCTTGAGCCGCGCGTTACGTAAAACGCTCCGATCGGGAAGCGATCCGCCGCGAATTCCCGCGCGACTTCCGGGAAATCGGCCGCAGGGAGAAAAAGGTTGAGGCCTTTTCCTAGCTACCCGTTTTCGGGAATCGCGACGCGACGTCGTCTTTGCTGACGAAGATTCTTTGAAATGTAGGAAACCAACGGATGAAGCTGAATTATATATTAACACTAGGTTTGGGCATTTATTGTACAGTTTATTCTATTGTTCCCGGGGAAGTTCATTTAGACTTTGGAAATTGTAGATATAGAAATAGACAATCAGGATTCATATTCGTGTAATTGGATCAACGAAAACCGATTGAAACATTTACCAAATGTTTATAAAATTCAATCTGCGTCAAATTGACGCATTCCGTAATCCTAGTGTTAACACTAGAACTACCGTACCAGACAAAAAGACTGGTTTCGATTCTTTTGTTTTGCAGTTATTGATATCTTAAACACACGCAATATTTGAAATGATCTTGAAAATAAATAGTTTCTCAAACCTTAGTGAATTCGTCCGGTTATACACTAAAAGGGTTAACACTGAAACTACCGAGAATCGACTTTTCGAGATTGCTGTATAGAAACTTGAAGGGTGTATGTATCGCGATTCTAATTGATTCATAGTTCAGCTTGCTCAATGAAGTTTCTCAATTTTCCAGAGAAACGTCTGTTACCTTTTTGATAATTGCACAATAAGAAAATCAGATCGAGAACCAATGCCTCGAAGAGTTAACACGTTGCGTGCCGATGACGCGAATCAGCTGTTAACCATTTCTAGACGAAGATTCTACACTAGAACTACCGAGCATTTAATACGATTAATATGTAATCCCTATAAAAATTGTAATAATTGATTATTATCCGTTTCTTCGGACATTCATTATAGTATTCAAGTGAAACTGTTTATTATCTATACCAAGATATCAATAATTACGAAATAAAAACGTTGGAACCAGTAATTTTGACTGTTACAGTAGTTCTAGTGTCAAAGTGCGAAACCTTCAGCAGATTCTGCCACATCATATATCGGACGCTGAAACGGAGAAAAACGGAACTACGTACCGATCCCTTGGTGCTCGAGTAATTAAATCATGTGTTCGCAACTCGGTGTTCCAAATATGAAAGTGTGATCTCGGCAAAACGTCGGCGTTCGTCCGCGAGGGGTTAATTTATGGTGGTACGAGTGAAATTTTAAACGATGATGGATGCGCGTGTGCGCATTATCGTTCGCGATATTTAAATCAGCGAACGCGAATGAGAACGAGCCTGACCGCACATACGTCTTCCTGTTTCGTAATAATGGAACTGGTGATTTATGATTATTACGTTTTTACTTCATTTGGAGCGCGTAAAAGGTCGCCAGCGGGAAAAGTGTAAAGGGCACTGTAAATTCTCTGCTCGCGCGCCGGGTATTCGAGTCGATCGGCGTATCGGAGAGATCATCGAGGACTTCTTTCGAAATGGTTCACCGTTCAAACGGATAACCGTGAAATATCGTCGATTTTTTACTCCGCTCATCCGTGTAACTTTGGATTCCGAGAGTGCGCGGCGGGTTTGTAACTTTCTTCTACCGTTAAGCGAATTTCCCTTCGCCGCTGGAACATCCTCGTCTTGCCCGAACGGGCCCGGTGTTTGATTTGTCAACGGTCGTAAATACTGTTTGTATTTATTGAGGATGTAACGCGATTCCAGAAGGAATTCCGCGTTAATGTACTTCCTCGTGCTGGCCAATGGGACGCCATATTGAAATTTCTCGTAATCGCCGCATGGAATACCGCAAACGGCGACGATTGGAAGCGCGCGCGCGCGAGCGCGTGTCGCTGCGATCGATCTCGATCCTATGTGGAACGGAGGACCGTTAGAATTGTTCTCGTTATTATGCAAACGACGCTCCCTCGGTTTCTTTATCCGAGCGGCGTCTTTATTCAAGGTAAACTCGAATCAAGGTCGCATCGATCCTTATCACCGGACATCGTTCGTCATCTGATAAACCAGAACAGTCGGCGACAAGTACGAATTTCGCGAAATTATCCGGATATTATTCCATTCCGATTCGATTCTATATACATTCTCAATATATCACGGAAAAATCTATAAATTCCATAGAAAAGACAAAGACATGTACATAAATTACATTATAACACAAGTGGGATTATTTCAATTGACAACTGAAAATTTCAGTATTCTAAGAAAGCTTCAGGTTCCCAGAAGAATCTTTTCAAACTTTTAACACATATTTTACGGTTTATCAGTGAATTCAGTAGAAGTGAAGCAAAATCTATAAATTCCATAGAAAAGACAAAGACATGTCAAGTGAAATTGTTTCAATTCACAACTAAAAATTTCAGTATTCTAAATAACAAAGTTTCAGGTTCCCAGAAGAACCTTTTCAAACTTTTAATACATATTTTACGGTTTATTAGTGAATTCAGTAGAAGGCTCATCAGATTATGCAAATATGTGGTTTCGAGGAAACTCAGAATTTCGCGTGCAAAATCTATAAATTCCATAGAAAAGACAAAGACATGTACATAAATTACATGATAATACAAGTGAAATTATTTCAATTGACAATTAAAAATTTCAGTATTTCAAACAAGAAAGTTTCAGGTTTCCAGAAGAACCTTTTCAAACTTTTAACACATATTTTACGGTTTATCAGTGAATTCAGTAGAAGTGAAGCAAAATCTATAAATCCCATAGAAAAGACAAAGACATGTCAACTGAAATTATTTCAATTGACAACTAAAAATTTCAGTATTTTAAACAAGAAAGCTTCAGGTTCCCAGGAGAACCTTTTCAAACTTTTAACACATATTTTACGGTTTATCAGTGAATTCAGTAGAAGGCTAATCATATTATGCAAATATGTGGTTTCGAGGAAGCCCAGAATTCCCGGATGAAGCGGTTTCGGTGGTTTTCCGGTGTCCGAGCAGCGCTGAAAACGAACAGAGCAGCAAACGGCCGAGCGGCGACCGTAATCTTTTTTTTTTCCCCGCGAGCAAGGAACGACTCCGATCGATGGGTTACGCAATCCCGGAAAACGCTGCGCGATAACCCTGGCTTCTCTATGGAAATTTCGACCATGAAACGCGGCGCGCATCGTAACGAGCCTCCTCCATCCAGCTCGATCTAACGCCGGAGTCGGTCAAAGGTGAACAAATATCAGGGACAACGTTCTCCTACCGTTCTGCAGCTTTTATTCAAATGACGACCCACGGCGCGTCGTCGCATCCCTTGACCGGTATTTATTTGTTGGATAAACATGATAGGGATATAATCGAATTGCTAGAAGTAGCGAACAGTGAAGGTACACAGTCTTTAAACGTCGCTAATTCATTATATTTCAGTGTTAAAGGTCAATTTCTTGCCTTAGAATATCAGTCTTGTGACAAAGATTTCGAGTGCAGTTTCATGAATATAGATGTGAATTTTTTAGAGTTCAAATTTAATATTATTTTTCTATTATTAATTGATATGATTTTTTCTAGTAAACTCGTAGTGAATCATTGACAAATAGTTTTGAAGAAACGTTTGTCTATTGTTAATTAATATGATTTTTTCTAGTAAACTTTTAATGAATCATTGACAAATAGTTCTATTCACCATAGTTTGGAAGAAACATTTTTCTATTGTTAATTGATATGATTTCTAGTAAGCTTTGAATGAATTGTTAATAAATATTTCTCTTCGCCATAGTTTCAAAGACACTTAAACCTATTTCTAAAGCGATACCAACCTCTCGATCGCTAACAACGTTCTACCCGAAGACCTTTTCAACAATTTTTCTTCGTTCGCTGAATAATTAACAGTCCCCTTATTTAAGGTAGCTCATAATAAAACTGCAATTTGCCGGTTAATTAGCCATCGGCTAATAAGTACGATTCAGACTTACATTACGAATACGGACCACAAAAAAACGATAGATTTCACGGTAGGGACGTTCGTTTCCGTCGGAGTTAATCCCGACGCAACGCGCCTCTTTAACCAGCCCACAGAACGAATTGCTCGGGAACGATTAACCGACGATTTATTTGCGCAATCAATTACTCGCGGTGGAAGTTATCCGGGCGGAAAGCACGCCGTTCCGATCGCCTCTTTCCGATCCATAATTAATGGTACCGAGATGCTAGAGATATCGACTGGATTCGAGTGTAGGTTAGGCTGAGGATTTTTAACGATTCGATTCGAATTCAATGTTTAACGGTGAAACTCGGTATTAATAGATCGTTGGAATAGTCAGGGTTCTAAAGTGAAACGGAAAAAATGAACATTCAAACAAATTCAAGGTTGTAACGGTCAGATTTGAATTGAAATTTAAATTTCAGCGGGAAAATTGGAATTGACATTTTAGTAAGAATTCTCGAAGTTAAATGATCGGATTCAGCTTGAGATCTTAATCAGACAATAGAAATAAACTTGAATGTTAACGGAGGAATTCAAGGTTGTACCTTAACGGTCAGATTCGAATTGAAATTTAATTTCAGCGGGAAAATTGGAATTGATATTTTAGTAAGAATTCTCGAAGTTGATTCTTGATGAAATTCAGCTCGAGATCTTAGCCACGCGATGGAAGAGCTTTCTTCGAGCGCTAGCTGCGCGCAACGGCGAGGCGTAACCGCTTTCGCTATCTGGGCCAATGGGTCACAAAGTTTCCCGCGTGCCCTCGCGGCGCGCGCTCGCGCGATCGCGTGCTAACGCACCTCCGCATTTCCTTAACAGTTCCCGACGTGGCGTTTGTTTATTTTTTCCTTTTGCCGTCCTTCCCGCGAATCGATTTTCCCGCGGCGCTACGTGCCTCTGTGCGCCTCGCGACGCACGCTTCCCTTCTCCGTTACTCCGTTTCCGTAGATTTCGAACGGACGATAGAGAGCTCGCTCGAGAATACTTAATCACACCGGGCAATCACAGTCCCAGAAACAAATCGAATAGAAACACATCACGCTACTGTATTCCACAGCCATAATTCCGCTAGATTTATTCGTCATCGTGCGGTACTTTCGAACGCGCTGCAACTCTGACATTCATTTTCACCTTTTCCGTTGGGAAAGCAAAGATAAACGTCTCAACGGAATCGTAATGTTCGTCAGTTAATTGTAAATTTCAATCACCGCGATGAGCAAACAAATTTAACTCGCTGGAAAGACGTGTTACGCACTGATGTTTTTGAAAATTACCAACGACATATTATATGAAACAAACGACATATTCTGAAATTCACCAATTCGTACAAAATTATTGGTAAACAACATTTGTGTACATATCTGTATGTGATATGCGAAGACAAAATTCTTCGAAGACAAATTTCTTGCGAAATTTAAATTAGTCGAGTTTCTCGATTCAGCGCGAGTGGTTAATGAGGAAATCAAATCACCAGAGGAGGAAACATGCAAAGGTTAAAACCCGCGCCTGTTCCGCTCCTGTTTACGACCTTGAAGATCTATGGCCCCGGATTTTTCTCGGTCCCCGGGGACGTTCAACAGCTGCGCGATTTTTATCAGCCGCGTTACGGGAACAGATTAGAGTATGTGTTAGCGCTAGCTCGCCAGCGTAATTCCGTGAAGCGTGTTTTTAAGGGTGTCGTATGGCGGTGCCAAGCTCGTTAGCGTCAATTACCGCGTCGAATCGGACCGATTTACGCGTTAAGGGATCGTCGACGGTGCCCTGCTATCCGGCCGAGCGCAATTATTTATCGCGGCCCAATTAACATTCCCCCCGTGTGAACGCGCCGCGCGGACGCTCCGCCGCGTTCCTGAAAAGCTTCGGATTGCCCGGGGAGAGTCCTTGCCGCGGAATGCGCATTCCCGGCCGCCAAGGATCTCCCTATTCGCTGTTTTCCCCTTTCTTCCTGGATCAGATCCATGCGGACAATCGTTAACCCTAATCGGAATACGATGTGACTTTCAGTCACATTTGAAATTTTTACTTGAATCTTTTCATTATTTCATATTGCATTTGCAAAAGTTTTCTTGGCTTTTAACCTTTGACGGTCGTAAGTCACCTCTTACGTGACAATACTTTTCACTGCGATCGTATGTCCTTGTCAGTTAAGCAGCAACGGAGCAATTAATATCGCAATTTTCGCATATTTACTGAAATCAACTGCAACCTAGCGAGAATCATGTATAAAACGTGCGATAAGGGTTAAAATTTTCTCATTATAAACAATAACAATAATATTTCAATCACAAATCCTTACAAAAATTTCTTACGAAAAATTATTTGAGTGTTAACACGTTGCGTAGTGTCTAATTTAACCCTAATCGGACCACTGTGTGACTTTGAATCATATTTGAACTTTTACGTCGTCCATAGGAAATTCTAATCGAAATTTTAAAGACAGTCACTCGACTGGTTAGGAATAGTGTTAATGATCCGAGTAACGGAATTGTTTATACATTCGTTTACATATTATTGCGATTGCGCTGGAATGCGTTCCTCGAGGCGGAAGGTTCGAAGTAGGAAAAAACGGGGAACGCTTCGAAGTAGAGAATTTCGAATTTCCGTGATAAGCGGCAGGCGATCGTGTGTCGTGACGTTTACGGAAACATTAGTTCGCAGCGAATCCCGCGGATATTTATATCCTCAATGCCGAATGTGCCGCGTATTCTTATGGGCGAATCGTGCGTTGTTGACGATACGTTGGCTTCCTGTTGCTTGTGTAACAGTTACGCTTGAATATAAAACACGCGAAAATGGACGGCTGTGAATATAAAAAAACGCCGCGGACGCACACTCGTAGGTTCCATTAGCGACGTTCGGTCTTGACAGCCGAGAAAATTGCTGATTAATCATGCGAACACTTGTCGCTTCTTCCTAATCCTTTTTCCGATCGTCGCTCGTGACCGAGATATCCCGCGAGATGAGTTTTACTTGTAATCGACCTCTTTTTGCACGGAATATCTTGCAACACTAATTTCTATGCAATCGATTTTTATGCGGCCAATTTCTCGGAGTAATTCTTGCGCGATCGAATGATTATGCGATCGATTTCTGGACACATATCGAATTATCGAGCAATAGATTTTATAGACAAAATAGAATTTTTATTTCGAAATGATTGTTACCAGGCAGATTTCTCAAACGAGGAATAATTCTTATATCGATTTCTGGAATTTTCGAGCAAAAGATTTTATAGGTTAGGTAGAATTGTTATTTCGAAGTGATCGTTACGGAATCGAGTTTTCAAACGAGGAATAATTCTTATATCGATTTCTGGAATTTTCGAACAAAAGATTTTATGGATGAGATAGAATTGTTATTTCGAAATGATTCTTATGCGACCGATCTTCCGAACGAGGAATAATTCTTATATCGATTTCTGGACAAGATCAAATTGTCACGCGATTTATGGACGTACAGATATTCCAAGTACTTGAAACATTTTCGAATGACACGTCTGAAATATTAATTTTCAAGTGCTGAATCTATCGAACGAGATATACTTGGCGAAGTGACTTTTTCGCGTGAGTGGTTCAGTTAGAAAAGGAGAGAAGGGAGAAGGAAGAGAATGACGGACGAGGATGTGACACAGCGTCCCGAGATTGCCTAAGAGATGCGTCCATCCACCCGGTTGCCTCATCGTCACTGGCAACCGGTTGCCCTATCAACGTCGACGAGACCCGCAGGAAGTCGATTGCTCGTCTCCTCAACTAATTGCCAGACTTTCATCGGCGTTACGTCGTCGTCTGGTCCGTTACGTAACTCGACGTGCTAACGGTCTTTGACCTACAGCTATTCCAAATGTCCATATGGCTCCCCGAAAAAACATCGAAAATCGATATTTTAGAATAACTCGATAGAATCAAATTTTTATTCTACTAGAATCTCGAAACGAAGTAAGCACACGATCAGCGCGAGGAAAGAAACCAATCAGACATCCTAAGCATGTCCAACGGAACAAATCATCTCACAGATCCATCAGAAATTTTACTGACAAATTCAATTCTAAAATTACCAAACAGTTAAATGGACTTTTTCACCGATGACCCCCAAGCAAATCGAATTACTATAATTCACTCAATTAAACGATGATTATTCGCAAACATTTCTACATTATAAATAATGCTCCCCATTGCGGTGACATTCAGTTTGATGAACGTGCAGTGATAATAATCCAATTCAGTGAAATGATTTAATATTGTATCTTTTCCATTTTGTGTGTTTTGCTCTATGAAATCGTGCGGCGTTCAACGTGTTAAGATACTTTTATAGAACCACCAAAAGCATCTATCGAGGCTAATTAATTCATAATTCAGTTTGTGCATTGGTAAATCGATTTCTTGAATAATTCCTCGGAGAAACATCTGTTATCCTAATAACTGCGACAAGAATGAATCAAGTATTAATAATTCTCATCCATCTACTAGTCTTAGTATTAATAATTACTAATTCGACCAGTTGCCATTAACACTAAAACTACCGCAGGCGTCAAAGTGACTTGTCTCCTCCATTTTCTAATTACTAACAAGACAACAGATTTTTCTTTGGAAATTATCAAAGAAACTCAGCAATACGCAAACTGAATTATAAACCACAGTCTCGATAGAACCTTGAAGTTTCTATACAGGAATTTCAACCTATCAATTCAACTGTTCAACTGTTGAAATATCAAGATCTCAATATCTCCGAATAGAAATAATCAACAGTAAAGCCCTGACCCTGACCTATAGTCAGAGCCATTACCTTTGAAACAAGGAAACGTAATCGAATCTTATCTCCGGTATCGACCGAACAATCGAATTTCATTTCTCTTTCCGTTCCTCCTGGAAGGACTCGAGATCTCGCGGAATAGAACACGTGTGGAGGTGGAGTGCGGGTGATGCAGAATGAATGAAACACAATCCACAGACACACAGACGTTTGTGTTCGCGGATGTATTGAACTGTTAGGTTCGACCTTGAATGACCTTGAGTCATAGGTCGTTGAATTCGTCTTAAAACGCACTATTCGATGATGGATAGAAAAACCTATCATTCCCTTTAAAAAAAAGAAAGTCGATCTTCATCTGACCTTGGAGCGTCCACATACGATTAATATGTAATCCCTATAAAAATTGTAATAATTGATTGTCATCAATTTCTTCAGACATTCACTACAGTATTCAAGTGAAACTATTTACTTTCAAGATCATTTCGAGTATTCAATGCTTTTAAGATATCAATAATTACGAAATAAAAACGTTGAAACCAGTCATTTTGACAGATACGGTAGTTCTAGTGTTAAGTCTCTCTCTCTCAAAATGTCTCGCTGACTCTCTCGCTCAAAAAAGTCACGCTCAACTATCTCCCGGCATTTCCACTCGCTTTTCACGCACACCCCCATTCGCTCTTTCTTCCCCTTGCACCCTTCTCGCTTGCATCTTTCGCCATAGTCAAAATTCACGCAGTACACGTTTTTCTCACAGTCCAGTCGCTCGGTTCCACTCTTCCTCGCATTCTTTCAGCCGCTCAAGATTTTCCAAACGCAGTCGCACTATTTACCAAACAGCCGGTCCGTCGCACTATGACCTCACAACCATTCATCTCACACTCAGTGGAAATCATCATTCATCCGGAAAAAATCCTACAATATTCCATCGAATACGCGGTAGCGACTTCGTTGCACGCGAATCGGGTGTCAGAGGTGCAAGGTCGCCGTCAGGTCGATCTTCGGGGTCCCGAATTAGCGACGCCGCGGTATTCACCGTCGAGGAAGGGGGGCGGCTCGAGTTTTTAATCCTTTATCGCCGGCCGGCGTGGCCTGGATACGGTCGGCGGCGACCCACATTTCGCGGCGAGCTGCTCGGCCCGATGTGGAGCAAAGGTGAGACCCCTTTTAGAGAGCAGTCTCGCCGCGGAGTCACGAGAAGACCGACCGAGACGGACGCGCCGCGGCGTTCCCTTCTACAGGCATTACCGTTAAGATACGCATCGATAAGTCCGGCCCGGAGCCACCGTCTCTCCATTCAGAAGATCGACGGCCCACGAAACCCGGGCCGGCCCCGGCATTTCTGGATCACGATTTCCTTGCCTTTCCGCCGACTGGAATTCCCGCTCATTGTTCGAAAATGAAATATCGATCCGCCTCGCGACCCCGGCCTTTGGTTCCGCGGATCGGTTCGGTATCGTTTGGGTATTAGAACACTTGTTCGACGCGTTCGAACGATTTTGGTATTGTAAGTGTGTATGTAGAGTGGGTAGTCTTATTTGTATCTGAGGTTTATTGGTCGAATTTGAATGCTGACGCGTTGCGTTTATGTCGATAGAGTAAGTTGATCTGATTAACCCTAATCGTACCACGTGTTTTTATAATGAATTATAGGAGAGTGACTGTGAGTCACTTATGAGAATAAGAGGATTAGAATGTTATTGTTTTTGTTTATAGGGCAATTTTAACCCTTTGCACTCGAAAGTTTTTCACTGGAAATATTCAATATTTTCTGATAAGATATGGGCAACATTGTTTGAAACTAATCTAATGATAATTCATAGGTAAATTAAGCAACGAAGATATTTTATTTAAATGTTTCACACAGCAATACAAAGTTTAATTTAAAGTAAATATCCCACTTCATAGTTTCCCTGCATCAAAGTGGTGACTGAGATCACCTCTCGAGTGCAAAGAGTTAAATGCTCAGAAAAACTTTTGGAAATGCAAGATGAAATAATAAAGAAATTGAAGTAAAGTGTTGACGCTCAAATAATTTTTGGTAAGAAATTTTTATAAGGATTTGTAATTTTTCTATAGTTACACGATGATCAGTCGAATCCTAAAATAATCTATACATATTTCAGCATCAGTAATTGAGACTATTATACACGTAACACCTCGAAGTATTAACCGTTTGAGTGCTGAGCAGCGCTATAGCACTCTCCTTGTGCTGTGCCAAAATTGCGGAGAGCGCGAAGGCGCTTCTGTTTATCAATATCAATTATAATTTTCTCACTATGTTTTTCAAGAAATAAATCAGAGTAACTTTATTTGAATAAACGTTATTTTTTGATATTTTTTTGTAATAACATTTGTGATCTCATTAGATAGTACTTATTAATTTCTTTGCATACACACCCAATCGCTTCATTTTAGGTAAATATCCACAAAAGTTGTTTAGCATCCAAACGATGCTAGATAATTACTCTTATTATTATTATTATTACTCTTATTAATTATAAAGATAAGTACTCTCATTAATCTTTTTTGCATACACACCCAGTCACTTCATTTTCGGTAAATACCCACAAAAGTTGTTCAGCGCCCAAACGGTTAAACGCGACGACCTCATTCAAATCGAAATAGTAACGGTCACTTTTGAATTCAAAAATTAACCGTTGCGTCAGCATTATCAAACTGAAATATGCTTTCCCAAGTTGCTTTGCGAACCTATTTAGAGTGTCTCGGAAACACTACGGATCCACTTATTCATACGCATAGAACGTAACGGTCTAATTCAAATTCAAATTCTAACGGTCGGCCGCGGGATGAAGTTTTAACGATCTCCCTCGGACTGGAATCCCAACTTTTGAGGTAACCGAAGCCGAGTGTCCCGAAGGTCGGTCCCGATCACGGTTCGACGGCTAACCGGACGCGGCCGTGATATTACGGGGACGTTGCGTAACAGACAGGAGAGCTTAGACGACGACCGTTAGATCTTTCGATCGCCGTACGTTAACGGACTTTTCTCTGCGGCCGAAATGCATACCACTCGGGGGGGAACGGGCATAGATTCGTGTGGGTGAGCGGGTGACTTATCGATCAGGCCACGGGGATCGGTAATGAATCAGAACGAGTCGTGATCTCGGTAACGGTAAAATATGCCCCGTTACCGGCGAGCCGGCAACAATAGCCTGCGAGATCGATCCGTAATTGCTCCTCTCGTTCGGCCCCCTCGGCGATCGATGACGATTCCCGATCCGTCGGATAGTCGTGGGATTCCTGGAACGGTGTCTAGCCTCCGCTTGAACCTTGTCACAGGTTCAGTGTGGGTTCTCATTGTGGAGGACCGCTCGATTGTTACTACAAGACGCTTCGGTGATAATTCAACGATCGATTCATTATTAGGAATGAATTCATTCTAGAACTGATTGCTAAACACGAGACGTTTCGGTGACGATAATTCAACGATTGATTCATTATTAGGAATGAATTCGTTCTAGAACTGATTGCTAAGTATGAGACGTTTCGGTGACGATAATTCGACTGTCGATTCATTATTAGGAATGAATTCGTTTTAGAACCAATAGCTAAATACGAGGAATACACTACTGTTGAGAATGAGCAAGTATATTTTTAACCCCTTGACGTATTTATTTTCGCTACTAAGCTCGCGTAACATTTTACTATCGGCAATTTAGAATAGTAGCAAAATTTTCCATTTTACTTCAAGCGGAGGTTTCATTTGAAGATAATCATTGATAATAGCGAAATAATGAACAACATTGGTTGTTGTCAAATTAGTCTAGAAATCTTCATCCCGAGTCTCACTCGTCATTGTACGGCAAGGGGTTAATGACTGCAAGGTATTGGTGCAGTCCTCCGTTTCGCGGTCAGTTGCTTTTCCCGAGGACAGTCATCGTTTGTACAGTTTCGGAGCAAACGCTCAACCGTTGAACATCTCTCCGTTTTTTAATATAAATATACACTTAGCTGTTCAAACTGTGTTGTTTATTTCGACAAATAAATATTCAACAACTATTTTTCAGAATGTCTTTGAAACGACACTTACCGTTATTTAGTTAGTTAGGATAATATTTTAACTAGAATTTTTCAAACAGTTTACCTAGCAAGAAGGCCAGACGTGAAAATCCGTTTTGGAATGAAATCCTATGCATGTGGTATTTATCTAGAAATGAAGAGTCCTCGTGGTTTGACGATGGTAGATTTGTATGTGATTGTGATAAGACGATAAGTAATATCGTAGGAAAATACAAGTATTCAGAGGCTATAGTTCAAAGGGAAGAAACAATAGTTCCAAGCGAGATTTGGAACACCTTGTAGGCTTCTAATTGCAACATACAAACTTAACACACTTGTTTCCAAAAACGAAGGACCATTGCTAAAAAAGCCACGAGGACTTCTAGATACATACTACAACCTAGAATTTCATTCAATAATAGATCTCTATGTCTCTCTCGCTATTCAATATTTGTAAAACAATAATTTATAAAACGAAAGCCGACGATAATTGAACCGCAACGGGACTCGTGCAAACGGCGACGACGAAGAAATTGCGAAAAGAGGTCTCGCGGATAGAACAATCGAGTAAATCGGAACGTTCGGCTGGGAGTCGCCGAAACGACAAAGACGTCTTCCTTCTCTCCGCGCTCGCGCGTGAATTGTGCAACGCGCTTGTAATCAGCGTAGCAAGAATAACGAATGTCTTTGAATAAACTGCAGAAGGCTGGGAGGCCTAGACACAGATGGGCAACGTCCGTGTGATGCAAATAGCCAGCGATTTCGTAATACGGTATTAATTGACGTTGCCGCGTACCGTCGCGCGGCGTATTACGTAAACCCGGCGCGTTTCAGCTGCCATTTGATCCGATCGGGCGATACGCCACGAATTTACGGCGGCCGGCCACCCTTTTTCGCGCCATTCCTCACCCCGTCCGTTTCGCAACTTGGCGAACGTTGCTCTCTTTTCGTCGCGCTGCTTTAACGGTTTCTCTTCCCGCGCCGCTCGGAACCCACCGCCGAAACCACCGATTTTATCTGACGCACAGAAGTGTTCCACGCACGAATCGAAATTCAGATTTTGCTGCTCGCCGTCTAGTTCGCGCTGGAGCCGCTAACGGTAAATTCGTAACTTAGATTTCTATCCTAACGGTCTAATTTGAATTCGAACCGCGAACAGCAAGTTCGAACTATTTTTGTGTTTGAGCTTTTTACGGTGTACCTGTGTACCGATGAGATTTTAATTAGTACGAAAATACTTCGAACTATTTCCAGCAGACGTACAAAGACACCTTTTGGAAGTTTGTAATCGTTTTCTAAGTTTATATATTCCGAAATTTTGGATATTCTGTTGTGAATTTTATCATCGTTATTGAAGTCGAAATGGCAATTTCGGAATATATAATTTGGAAGATAATTATCAGCTAAATTTCAGGTTTTTGACATATTCGATGGAGACAGTGTTAACTGTTATTCTGAACGTCGAATTGTAACGGTCGAATGTTCGTTCCGGTCCGAATGTGACAGGCGATACTCGAATTGAAGCGAAATATAAATTCCAACGGTGAAATTCAAATTCGAATCTGCGACGGCAGCTCTGAATTGAAATGTTAACGGTGAAATTGAAATTCAGACCTCCGGCGTGACGGTCACGTCCGAGTCGAACGCGTTCCGACCGAAAATTACAGTTTTCCACGAAGGTTGGCCGGCCAATTTGAATTTGTACAATTTACAAGTCGAGCGTATTGTTTATCGGGACCGGCCGATACGTATGACAGCGAGTTTGAAATGGATATATGCGTAATCATACCTTCGATATCCATTCTGAATATTCCATTAGGAAAACGTGTTTATAATCGCCGCCGATGGTAAACTGTTGCGTAACCGGTAATTGAATACGGATAATTTTGCATAAACAGAGGCGGCAGTTGTTAGCGGGCAGCATAGTTGTCTTTGCGCGCAGAAGGACGTATTATTACGATAACGGTCTTGGGAACGTTAATAACGTGACTGTTATCCCGTCTATTTATAAATGTTCCATTCAATGCTCGTCGCGGTCGAGCGTTCCTTTTTCACCGGCGAACGAGAACCTTTTCAAACAAGATTTCAATCTTGGTAAGCCGCTGCGTTTTCCACTCGAAAAAGGGGGCCAACGAGCCCCGGCCGCGGTGAAAAACGAGGACCGAGGAGACGGAGAATCCTCGTGTACGATAATTTCGCCGAAAGAGACTCGGCGCTGTAGTCTTTTTCAGGCGTCGGTCCTCCTCGGCGGTACATTCGCCTGTTGTACGCCATCAGAATCCGTCTTTTAATATTAGGGGCTTCTGCTTGACGGCGACGCGCCGCGAGACGCACTTCGCCCGAGAAGAAGAATCTGTCCCGATACGACGATTTTCGAACAATGTTGAAGTAACACTTAAGAAATCCCAAATTTCTCTGATCAGATACGTTTCATCTATAGTATAGTTACTTATTAACATCCACAAACTGGTAATTAAGTAAATTTCCCCTCCGCTGTTTCCTTTCTAAACGGTAAACGCAGCGAGCGACTGAATTCCAGCCGATGAAAATTCAACAGCGGATCCCGAAGGAACTCGGTAACCGGTATCATCGCAGCCGATAGAGTAATACCGTAACTAAGAAGACTCGACGAGGAAGGGTCGACGACCCGATCGCGGATAAACCGTCGCGCTTCGAGAAAAAGAGCGAAGAAAACGGGGCGGCGGCGAAAAATGGGCTCCGGGCGGGCGATAATTTCACCGCGGAACGGGGCCGCGTTCGGCTTTTTCGGTCGTGGGTCGCGTTCGCAGCTTGTACATCATCAGAATCCGGCTCGTCCGTCTCGGCGGTGTCCCGTGGTTCGTCATCGTCGCAGATTTTAACGCGTAACTCGTATCTGGTGCGCGACGGCCGCGCGTCCGCGGCAAAAAGCCCGGCGCGGAACGGAAGAAAAAGGGGCGCGTACGGTAAAAATAATGTTTCGCGAACGTCATTAACCGCCGACGAAAATACGGAACGTCTCTCCGCGGACGTGGACCGGTCGCCGGTGGAACGGGGGGGCGGGGGATCGTCTAAGAAACGCGACGGACGGATAAATCACGACAGCTTTTGCCCGCTAAGTCGCTCGTAGTCGGGGTCCAGACAAAAATCGTAAAAGAGTGGCGAGGGCCAACGAGACGCCCACGGGATCCGGAGGCTTCCCCGCGCACCTCGCCGGCGATGTCGTCGACGACGACGACGGCGACGAAGATTTCGAGGCTTTGCCCGTTTGTGACCCCGGCTTTCCTCGAACCACCCTGCGTCCCCGGCGAGAGGCAACGTCTCCGCGCCTCGCCGCGTGATAAATAAGTATGATGCTCCGTGGCTCCTTTGACCCGTGACCTTTCTGCCTTCTGGGAAATCGAGAGTGGGAGTTTATTTACTATTTATGGGTTGTCTGGCTCTTCTTCTCCTGGCGGGTTGGAGACGAGTCCGGTGACTTGACTGCGAATTACGGTCCTTTGAGGGATGAGGTAACTCCGAGGAGGTTCCAGGGGATCCTCTTGGAGTTCAGATGCGCGTTGTGTTGCGATTGGATGATAGAGAGTTCGAGAGGTGTTTCTTCGTTGTACGGTGTAAGAGATGCTTGTCTTGCCTAGTTCCCATTGATTGGTTCAGGATGTACGAGTCAAAGAGATGGATGGTCGGAGTGTCAGTTGCTGCCTTAACCCTTAGCAATCCTATGCCGAGTCAGACTCGACATTATATTTTATGGCAACTACTACCTGTTTTAGCAACTTTTTCTATATTTATTTGTAGTGTCACAATTGTACCATTTGAAGGTAACATTTCGATGACTCCGAAATATTCGAACTAACGTCGACGTGAACCTTAAAGTGAGAAACCAAGAGCACTCACTACTTCGATACGACAGAGTTGTAAAAGTTTACGTATAATATTGAATTTTATATATGTCAATATGTGTTCATTACTTAATTGCAAAGGATGTCGTCTGTATCTCATTGAGAAACGTTGAATATATCCAAAATCTGTCGACTGCAAGGCTAATTCTTCAAAGATTCAGGTAAGATCTATATTCTTCTGTCTCGAATCAGTGATAGATCCAACCCATAGCAGCTGAGAGACTTAGAAACTGAAATCGACGCAATTTCTGATTGCCAATGGGAATCCGTGCGAACGGCGGCGACGTTACGTCAACTCGACGCGTAAAAATTCTACGAGGTCCCTCGAGAGAGGCTGCGTTCGAACGCATCTCCGATAACTGCGTGCGAACTGTAGGCATTTAGCGTGATGTAAACGCGACGGATAAGCATAATCACGGTTAGGCCTTGTCAGGAGGAGGCCGCGCTGTGAGATCCTTACGCAAGTCGGTTGCGTGTTCTGCAGCGTTTTGACCGTACGGATGATCTTTCGATTCGCTTCGTTCCATTCATGTCCGAAATTCTCGAAAATCTCATGTTTCGTGCACGAGTAACTATTATGCGCGATTAATCAGTGGAGATACATGATCGTTGCATTAGGGATAATTCTGCAGATTCCAATTTTCAGAGACCACCCTGTACAACACAATACTTCGAGATTTCCCATAAAACAAGCAGAATCTAGATTTCTCTAAATGCAATGATAAACTGAAATGCAAATGCTGAACTTAAAGAATACACCGCGCGTCAGCGGTAACGGTTATGCAGTTGTTTATTGCATAAAATTATCCTGCGATCGTGTAATCCGCGTTACGTGTGTCGATAGGATGTGTCATATGATATTCATAAGTGCGCAAAAAGAATGATTAATAAGCGGAAGAGGCAGCATGGAATACACGTTACAAAACAGACTTACAATTCTGCTTCAAGTGTAACAGCATGTACGTGAAAATAGGTCATATAATATTCATGAACCGGTGAAAAGGTTGTCACAAGGTATGACCGTACTGGTTGCAAAACAGTTCACAAGGTTCTTGAGAGACAAACAAAATTTTACATGCATCGTTGCATACTGATACCGATAAGCTGATCAATGTCAACGTTCGAAGCTGTCCGTTCGTTGATTGAGAAATAGAACGTTCCATCTGGAAATGAAATAGCTTCGTACCACGATGGCCTGTGGGTACACGCGTTGGATCTACGGTTGAAGACCGTTAAAATAATCTTTTTACCGGACTTTGTTCAATGGCGTTCATTGTGAACACGCGAAGACCTGCGCTCCGCTAATGAGTCATCGAGCAGAAAACATCGAATCCTTGGAGCACCCGCAGCGCAATTTGTCCAGCACGGTGGATTACGCCTCGAAGAAGATCCGAGGTTAGTTCCTCGGTGCGGCAACCGATTATTATTCAACGAGATTACAGGCGCGCGCGTCCACCTTATTTGCATTCACGTTGCCGATTGCGATAATCACGCGCGTTACAGCCGCGAACAGTGTCCCGCGATCCGTCGCCCGTCACGATCCTCTCCACCTCTCGATCATCCGATACGATCGCGGACGGAAGATCGGCGGTAGACGGTGATAAAAGAGAAACAAACACCGCCATCTTGATGGGCCGACGTGTGATTGATCGATTTTCTAACCGTCCGAACGCCGCGCGGATGATCAGATATCAAAAATCCGAGCGTTCGCTACTCCTTACAACTCAATTAAACCGTTTCGCGTAGCTCGTCATGATGATTATTAGCGGCGGAAAGATAGCGAGCAGTATTTCCAATCAAATCACCATCGGAATTCACCGATACTACTTCGCTGTTAGTCGTTCTCTAGAATTTATGGGCGACTGTCTTGATTCTCAGCATTTCTGCGATGTAGTTCGAACGCTGGGAAAATTAATTGGAAATTGGAGAACGATATATACTGGCTTTCATCGATTATTACTTGAATAAACGAAGTCTTAGTTACAAAACTACTAGTCGTAGTTCTCTGCATCATAAGATAATAGATTGTATATCACAAATTCAAGTAACAATATATATTTCAGAAATCTCAATATTAATACTGGAAATTTCGTGCCGGTCAAAATGATCAGTTTTAGTTTTCTTATTTCGCAATTACTGATATTTTCGAAATACTCAATATTCGTAATGATTTTTAAAATAAATAGAATCACTTGAATATTATAAAAAATATCCGAAGAAATCGGAAATAAATTTGTCAGAATCTTTGCAAGTATTACACGTGAACTCCAACAAATGCACAGTAGTTCTACCGTTAACACTAGAACTACGTACCAGTCAAAGTGACTGATTTCGATTTTTTTGTTTAGCAATTGTTGATATCTTCGAAGCATTGAATATTCGAAATGACTTTGAAAATAAAAAGTTTCACTAGAGTACTATAATGAATGTCTGAAGAAACTGAAAATAATCTATTCTTACAATTTTTATGGTACTTGCATATTAATCGTATTAAATGCTCGGTAGTTCTAGTGTTAAGCGAGCTAAAAATCGTCAAGAGAGACCGCGGAGATTAATAAAAAACATGCGAAAAAATCGGAAATAAATTTGTTATAATCTTTGCAAGTATTACACGTGAACTCCAACAAATGCACTGTAGTACTATCGTTAAGCGAGCCAAAAATCGTCAGGAGAGACCGCGGAGATCGAAACGAAAAGCGGTATAACGTTCGATCAGCAGCAGCGTAAGAATGGCCGCCGCGGTGTGACGGCAGCCGCACGCGACCGGCCTTGAAGCACGGCTCCGCGAGCGGAAGAGGAGTCACGTGCGGAATAGGCGATCGTTGCCGTAGGTCGGCAACATCTTCTGCGACAAGACGTATTTATTAGCCGTCGAAGGAGCGGAACGCGGATGATAGGCGTGCTCGGGCCTGCTCGAAGACCGGCAACGGGGGCCCCCGACGGGAAAATTAATTTCCAGGCCTATTTATACGCTGTGCCGTGAGAAGCGGCCGCGCAACCGTACCCGTATAATGCGAGCCGTTGTATAACGATCACGTTTTTTGCCCGAGCCGCATGAATATGCCCACAGCCTCTCTATGGAGGCGACCGAATCGCCTGAAAAGAAAAACGAACCGGCGCGGCGCACCCTTTGAGCCATCGCGCGATATGCCCACCCGGTCGCGAAACGATCGATCCCCGTTCGCTCGGAATTATTCGGTCCGCTCGATCGTTCCGCTGAAAACCCGCGAATAAAGGTACGTTTACAGCAGAGCTGCGACACTCGATCAACCCGACGACGTGAGCGAACCATGGAAACGCAAGCTTCCGTTCTCCCATGGAAGCGTTCGCGTTAAACGCTTGGTAATTGATTAACATGGAATGGATATAATCAAGATGCTGTAATTATCATCGTTGCAATGTTATGCAAATGTAAACGTTGATAAGAATTCTCGACGAAAGAAGATACTCGTTTTACACGCGGTTTCGGTTAGCTCGTATATAAAGATCAACGATCGCGATGGGATTATTTCAGATTTCACTGCTTAGCAGTTCCTCGGATATCCACGCTTATTCGGAGATACGGGTTGCGATATCAACCAGGCAACAAAGAGAAAGTGCGGGCCTCGGGACCACGGGAAGGAAAATTCCCGATTAGCTCCGATCGAATCGTAAAAACTGGCGAACCGCGGTAGATTAAGGACACGGAGCCACTTTGTGGCGTGTCCGTAAATTAATCGCGCGGACAAGGCGATCGTAAACGCCCGCAGTATCCAGGGGATGCGAATTATCGAGAGAAAAGCGGAGATAGCGGGAGAGGGAGAGAGAGAGAGAAAGGGAACGTGCGTGCGCGCGGGCGCGCGTGTGTGTTCAGCGTAAATTATGATCAAGTTCGGTCCAGACGGAAAAAATGCCCGGCCGTGGGGATTGGATCACGGCGAAGGACGGCTGGTTGCGCGCCGCGATCCTTGGCCGGCCACCCTGATCGTTCCTTTTTGTCCGATATCTTTTATTCTCGCTTTTATCCTCGGGACGTACCAACACGAACTGTAATACACCGAGGAACATCGTAATATACGGAACGAGGCTCGACCTGGACGGCGATTCCGCCCGCAAAAACTCACGTGGAAAAAGTAGGGTACGTTTCTTTGGGAGCTTCGTCGGAACGTCGTGCTGCGCGGACGTCTGTTTTCTCGACTGAGCTTGATAACGAAAAGTACGAGCGGTAGAGAGGAATGCTTTGGACGAAAGTTTGTGTGTACAAAAACGTACGAGGGTTATATTTTGAGATTATGGAGGTATTAAGTTTTTTAACCCTTGGACGAATATCGGCATTTTGAGATGAAATGTTCATATTTGGAAGACTAAGTTGCGAAGGAATGACTTGAGTTGAGTAGTTCCCTTTTTTCTGTTAATTAAGCGATTGATATTAATCCTTAGCATTACAGATGGCTTTGTGATTTATCAGCAACTGCAACTATTTTATGGTATTTCTAGTGAAAATGAAAAATGCTGTAACATTCCTTCGATCTTTTGTTTTCCTCAGTACGAAATTTGGATTTGTGGAAAATCTAATAATTTTAGGGTAGTTTCTTTGATTCGTTAGAATATTTGGTATTATAACTGGTGCAGTATTGGAGCCTACAGAGTTCAAAGGGTTAATGGATTGAAGAATCTTCGTCTGCGAAGGGTTAAATGACAATTGATACGATTCCAACGTTATATAAAGAAACCGAATTTATTTCATGGAATTTGGATTTTCCATGGAAATTAGTTTATATAGCATTGACTATTTAGTAACAGATTGGTAACGTTCAATTTTCGTTATGGATAGTCGAATGTTGTTTTCCTTAATCTTAAGCTTGAGAAATTCTGCGACTGAGGTGTATCTTCGATTACAAAGCTGCAAGGTTGTTCGCGTCGCTCGTCGCTCCTGCGTTTAATTAACACTCGCAATCGGGATTATCTGGGCTCGGGATTACCGGTGTTACAACTGTTCCGATACATGCTCGCCGTGAAGTGTCACCGCTATTCTCGCTGAAGATTAAGAAAAGAGGAAACGGCTGGAACGGACGTGCACGTGATTCGCATTCGAGTGTGCGTCAGATAACTATTGAACGACGGTAACGCGGCTAGATTAAAATTATGCGAATCTCTCGGTATCAGCATTCATTATCTCGATGGGGGGGATCAGCCATTTCTCTCGACAATGGGCTATCTCCTGATCTCTCAGCTTTTTCCCGTATCTTATTTTCTTGCTTCCTTTGTGATCGAGTCATGAAAAGCGAAGACTCATTGGTAATAAATTGTTTTTATTATCATTCAACGCGCCTTATACTTCGTGAAAGCTTCAACTTCAGATGCTTGATATAAATGCGTAGCGAACAATACTGTAAATAATATAAAATTAATCAACACAATATAACAAAGAAAAGTGATATTCCAAAGAACTCATTAAAAACTCATTAAAAACACTTAACGCAATTCGACGAACATTGAATTCCATAAATATTATTTATAAACATTCGCGTCCATTTCGATTGACGTAATCGATATGCATCCCAATCTTCCACTTGTGAACCTCTGATTTCCAAGATCGAAACGGACGTCCATTTTCCCAGAAACAATGGCAATTTTACAATAAATTCCCGTGAACCTAGTGTTTAGGACACGATATACGTTTTCCAAGGCGAGTGCACGCGATTTCACGCGAATCGATAAGCGAGCTCCGTTAACCACGCGCTGGAAAGACGTACCGTGTCGAGACGTTTCTATCCCAAAATTCTCAACGACGTCTTTCACGCATTGATAATATTGTTGCATTGCCTATTAGATTACTTCGAAATGTATCACTCTATACAGAATGATTAAGAAATTGAATAAGTGTACATAGTGTAAAATAGGTAAAAAGAGAATTCATCGCAGGAGACTTTGCGAAATTTCGGAATTCATTTCCGGCGCGAGTGGTTAAAAGTCGACGACGAAATGTGGCCGATCGACACGGTCGATCGCGGGCAGCAGCACCTGTCGATGTCTCGCGCCGCGTAATCCTCGTGCGGAGCGTTGTGTAACCCTCACGTTTCGCCGAGCTCACGTGCCGGTCTACCTGTAATCAGTCATCGGGCGCAATTATCGTGAACGCAACCTCGCAACGGCCGCGTGCAACGATACGTAACCCGATACACGCGTCTGCGTTCGTCGCTCGCGCGTCTTGTTCATCCGCGAAAGCGGAGAGACGGCCGGCGTTCGTCTCTCGCGGCGAAACTTTAATCTTGACCGAAGGTCCGCGCCGGCGCTTCCCCTTGAAACCGGCTCGCCATTGGTAATCGATGGCGGCAGCCTCCGGTAACGCTTAACCCCTCGCGGAGGATCATTCCGAAGGAAATTCGATTGATTTGCCGTGATTTCATGAAAATTTAGGATTTCGGAAGTTGATTTCCGTATAATATATAATATATATATAATAATAATAATAATATAATAATAATATAATAGTGATATAATACAATAATGTAATAATAATATAATATTGATATAATATATATATAATATATCTCGTTTTTATATAGACACTTAGCTATGCAACTTCGCTAATTACCACAGCATTGAAAAAAATATAAAATTTGAATTCGAATTGATTATCTATTTAAAATATATTACATAACAATATGATATGTGAGTTTTTCTATGTATATTGATATAAGTTGACCTCAGTGAAAATTGCCATCCGCACAATTCAGTTCTCTGAAAATTAGCCGATACGCAATGTGTTAATATTATTATTAATAATGTAATTAAGTAGTAAGTTATACTAACTACTTTCAGTCATTATACTATTTTTAACAATAGAACTACCGTACCAGTCAAAATGACTTTCCATTTGCTTGTTTCGCAATTATTAATATCTTAAAAGCATTGAATATTTGAGATGATGTTGAAAATAAATAGTTCCATTCGAATACTGCAATGAATGTCTGAAGAAACTGAAAATAATTTATCGTTACAAATTTCATAGGGATCATATATTAATCGTATTAAATTCTCGGTAGTTCCAGCGTTAATGATCAAGTATAATTGTTCCATTTCCATCGTCCTTTAAAAACGGCTTGGTGTTACAATATTCCAAAACGAATTTTTAAAACGACTTTAGTCGTAAACATTAACGCAGAGGTTAAACTGTTAAACAGTAAGAAAAAAGAAAACTGCGTTATATGTTATGAGTTTCTTGAACAGTTAAAGAGATAAATAATATATGAACTCCTTAAACATTAAAAAAGAAGAAAATGCTGCGTGTATCTTTCAGTCGAGTATCATCAAGGAATGAAAACAGTAGAACGCGACTGCGAAGTCAGACAGACGTAAAAGTAATCTGGGTTAGCTCCGTGTCAATGGTGAAAATAGTTCGACTGAGATATCGATAGAAATTTATTTGCTTTAAAGAGGAAAAAGCGGCGGACGACAGTATAATGGGACTATGAAATCGGACTCGAGTAAAAGTAGCTCAGGTCGAGTCCGACGGAGAAAGAAGCATAAATTAGACATCGCGGAGAATTAATTTGAAACGAAGATTAAACGAGGCAGGGGGGCAATAGAATGAGATTTTATGGTCAGACACGAGCAAAAGTAATCTGGGTTAGATCTGCGTTCGATCCGAGGGAAACCAGCCGAAGTCGGATGTTCGCGCAGCTACGCAGAAATTCGATCTGAAACGTGAACAGAGGAGAGAGTAGAATGGGACGGTGGAGTCAGACAAGTAAAAGTGTCCCGAACCAGCGAACGGAGCGGGATGCTCGCGGAGAACGTTATTGACAGTTGGTCACTTGGAAAGCAGTTTTTCACGCGATGGCGGCAGAAGAAGTAGAACGTGACGATGAGATCAGACAGTCATTAACACTACCGTACCAGTCAAAATGACTGGTTACGATTTTTTTCTTTAGCAATTATTGATATCTCTTAATAGTTTCGTTTCAGTACTATAATGAACGTCCGAAGAAACTGAAAATAATCTATTGTTACAATTTTTATAGGAGTTGCATATTAATCGTATTAAACGCTCGGTAGTTCTAGTGTTAATAATTTATTAGAAAAAAAGAAAAATTCTAAGCATATGTTATTCCTATACTTCCTTTTAAGTATAATAGTTGATTACAGAGGAATATTTACTTTGCACTCAAATGAACTAATATATAATTTGTCGAATCATGGAAATCTTCACCACGAGTCTCACTCGTAGGACAAGGGGTTAAGATAAGAATTTTAGACAATCTTTTGTTTGTACTACTGTAGGTAATTTAATTATATAGTACAAACAATGGTACAAATCACGTGAAGATTTTAACAGTATCTTATTTCAGAAGCTCCGCGTCTGACCAGGCTCGTCTCAATCTACTAGAACCGTTGACATTCAATCTCGTTTCACAAACATATTCTATACTGCGAACATAATTCGATCACGATCTAATATACCAGCAACTGTCTTCAATATCTCTCTAATTGCAGCGTATTTCTCTGAGCCTATTAACGTCGTCGCGGTAATCTAGTTGTACTTTCACATTTGCTCTCGAGTTGTTTACCGATGCCCGTCCTCGATCGTCCCTATCTACTGTAACTGTTATTATCTAATGCATCGGGTAGTCTTTTAGAAACATACTGGTTTTTCCAACCCACGAAAGCTAACTCCTAGAGACTTTATTTCAAGAGCTCTACCGCCGTCTGATTACGACCGTCTCGATCCACTGCGACGCTCGGTACAAAATAAATCTGTGAGCGATTAAGAGTTTCACTTGATTCGCGTCACGACCATTCCTTTGGAGACGATGCTCCGTCCTGGTTGTCTGATTCTACTTATACACTCGGTTCGATGAGCTCCGACTGCTAACGCGCTGATTTATCGCGATTCTAATTGATTCATAATTCAGCTTGCTCAGTGAATTTTCTCGATTTTTCAGAGAAACGTCTGTTATCTTTTTGGTAATTGCAAAATAAAGAAATCAGATCGAGAACCGATGCCTCGAAGAGTTAACGCGTTGCGTGCCGATGACGCGAATTAACCGTTTGTGAACGAAGATTCTTTAACACTAACTACCGAGCATTTAATACGATTAATATGCAATCCCTATAAAAATTGTAACGATAGACTATTTCCGTTTTCTTCAGACATCCGACAGATATTTATTTTCAAAATCATTTCGAATATTCAATGCTTCGAAGACATCAATAATAGGGAAAGAAAACCGAAACCATGTTGACTGTTACGTAGTTCTAGCGTTAAACATTGAAGGATATAATTCTGTTAACAAAGGGTGAATTTCGCCATAGATTCTCGGGCCTGTCCTTTCCGATTGGCATCGGCTGGCAGCGTTTCAGCGGCACTATTATATAAATACGCGATAAACGTCGACCGTGGTGAGCCGGATAGCTCACGGGTAAAGCGGCTCATTATTAGACTTTGTTGCGGGCGGCGCGCGCGACCTTAGACCGCGACCGGTGGAGGCTAGATTCTTGGCTGCGGCGGAGACACGGCTAGAGAAACGGGTCTCGATGGCCTGTCGTGGTTATAGGGTAATACGGTGGGAAGGAAAAGGAACGAGAGAAAGACAGAGAGAAAGAGGAGAGCAGCTTACGTAACCAGAAGTAGGCGAACGATAGTACGAAGTCACGTGCCGTCGGTGCGCGTGGTTCGGCGGCTGTGCATCTAACGAGGAAGGCGAGGTACGGGCACGGTCATTGGTCATTGTCTTCGATGCTCTTGTCGACGATTTCGGTGGAAATGTCAAACGTAGCCTACGACCGTTGGGATGACAGCTCTGACGTTAGACTCGTTTTAAGACACGCTTGGAATACATACTTGGCAATGAAATATGGCTCGTTCGTGTTTCTATCGATTGTATGTATTTCCGTTGACACGTTTGCTGTTTGCGTCGGAGATTGGAGAATAATTTCGTATATTGCATGGAACGAGTGCAGTTAATTTTATGGGAATTTTTTGGAAGTCGATGTCTAAGGTACTCGATCAAGGACTCTGGTTTTTTGTATATTTTACACATTTCTGTAATGGAATATTGTAGAGCGTCGATCTAATCCGATTTTACCCGTTAGTTGTCTGCACCTTTGTCGTTCTAAGAAGAAATTAGGAATTGATTGTTTCGATCCACCTAGTAGTCCCAGTGTTAACCCTAATCGCACCACGTGACGAGTCATGTTTGAACTTTATTGAAATTTTGCGAAACGAGTATCTAGCATTTGCGTTGGTCGAATTTTTATGAATAGATTTTAATGTTCTTTCAATTTTTCTTCCTCCCTTATTACTTTTAGAAATAATACCATGCGATTCCTGGCCTCCTACGACTTTTCTCTGTATCTGTGTCTTTGTAGTTTATTGTTCTTTTTTGTACCAAAGGGTTGAACCCCGTATACTAAATAAATAAATGTAGGAATTATCCCGTATGAGTCCTCGCCGATTAACGTTTCGCTCAAAAATCTCTCTCCACTATTTCGCACAAAATGTCCCTCGCGCATTCCCACTCGCTTTTAATACACACCCCCATTCGCTCTGTCTTTCTTACCCTCGCACCCTTCTCACTCGCATCACTCAGCCACTCAAGATTTTCCAAACGCAGCCACACTATTTTCCAAACATCGCGGCGCCATCGCAACGTGACCTGCTCGCCCTTACGCACAACAAACCATTCATCCCACATAAATAAATAAATAAATATTCAGTATCCGTCATACGCGAGTCGCGATACGCGTGTCGTCGCGCATGGCGCGCCGTTGACGTTTTCGTCCCCTCTAACGACGCGCTCCGTCGTTATAATGGATTACGTTTGCCCCCTGATTGTTTGCCGTTCGCGTTCTGATGCATCGCCGGCCCACGCCCATCGGCTTCGACGGTGTACTCTTCGCGTGCACGCGCCGGGAACGCGATCAGGAGGACCTCGTCGATATCGGGGAGCAAAGAACAACGAGCGAGGAGTATCTTCTGTTTGACGGCTGACGTGTACACAGCGTTGCACGTGGAAAGCTCGGATTGCGGTTCGTTTGCGTAGAAATTGCTTTCTTCCGCCAACACGCGACGAGGGATTGGAGGAGATTGATTTATTTGCGAATCGGTCGTAGTCGAAACACCAGTGTTTCTCGTTTCTACCGTGTGTTCTCTGCAAAGAGGACGCTTCCACAATGTGCAACGTTACTTTCTCTTGCTACCAGTAATTAATTGCTTGCTCGAGAAAGATGATAAGAGGCGAAGTGCAAACTGATAAGGGACGCACTAATACATGCTACGTTGAGTCAACGTGAATGATCATTCATATGAATCGAACGAGACATTCGAGTAGTCGACTGCTGGAACACTATGAACGTTGTTTAACCCTTTGCACTCGAGCAGTTTTTCACTGGGAATACTCGATACTTTCTAATGAGATGCGGATGACATTTTGTGAAATTGACTTGTCGAGAAATCGTCGTACATTGAGAAGGACAACGATTTTCTTTCGATATTTCATATATCGATGGGTTGTGCGGGGTTTGATATTAAATATCAAAGTTTACTATTTCGCAGAGGATTAACCCTTTGAACTCTGTAGGCTTTAATATTGCGCCAGTTATCAAATATTTCGTCCTTCTAAATGTACGTGCAATTTTTCGCTAATTTCAGAAATCATCATCTGCATCTGATTAGAAAATATTCACTATTTCCAGCGAAAACCCTTTGGACTGCGAAGGGTTAATGAAACACTGTTCCTACTGCGACGTGAGACAGCGAATAGTTCAGTCGAAAGGGATATCGGATTACCCGGTGGGATTAGCGATCAATCGCAACGTGTTAACGATCGCGACGGCGGAAGTCTCGGAGCCTCTAATTACGTCTGGCTCGTTAACGTCCGAGGCGTCTTCCGAGGACCGCGGTGCGGTTCGTGCGTGAGTTAGGGACACGTCCGCCGGCGTGAGTCATTCAAACGTCTTTCCGACACGTGACCGGCGGATTATCGATGCCTCTTGCGCGCCAAAACGCCGGGCGGCGTGTTACGGCCGGCCCGCGCTCGGTTGCGTAAACGGCGCGGCGTCGCTCGCATAACCACCGGTCGTCACGTTTCGGCCGGGAAAAGACCGTGATAACGAAGGTCCGCCGTTTCAATTGGCACGTGACCGAACGGTTCACCGTACTTAGGACGGGGAACGGGACCGTTTCACGAGACGATCGACATTCATAAATTCGTAAGATTTTTCTGTATATTCATTCCTCTTTGCGCGATCACGAGAAGACGATTGACATTTGTAATTTCATTAGATTTTTGTGTATATTCATTCCTCTTTGCGCGATCACGAGAAGACGATTGACATTCGTAATTTCATTAGATTTTTGTGTATATTCATCCGTTTTTACGCAATATAGTGTTATGGCACACGGAGTTTCGGACAGGGAACAGGACCGTTTCACGAGATGATCGACATTCATAATTTCGTTAGATTTTTCTGTATATTCATCCGTTTTTACGCAATATCGTGTTATGGTTCACGGAGTTTCGGACGGGAAAGGGGACCATTTCACGAGAAGATGATCGACATTCATAATTTCGTTAGATTTTTCTGTATATTTATGGTTCACGGTGTTTCAGACGGGGAACGGGGCCGTTTCACGAGTCGACATTCATAATTTCGTAAGATTTTTCTGTATATTCATCCGTTTTTATGTAATATCTTCTTACGGTTCATGGCGGTTCGGACAGGGAACGGGGCCGTTTCACGAGAAGATGATCGACATTCATAATTTCATTACATTTTTGTGTATATTCATCCGTTTCTACGTAATATCGTGTTAGACTCGTGAGGAAGATCTCGAATAAAGCTGCCAAAACTATGTGACACTCGATTCTTTCGATTTGAAATGAAATATTAGTCTTTTTTAGTATTTATCGCTATGGTTTGAGGTAATCGGGAAATACATGAATGTTTTTCTTTGTTTTTAGTGAAGTACTGGTGAATTATAGTAATCATCGTCGGAGAAGTCATGAAGTAAGGTTAGTGGTATCACGTGTATATATATATTAGAATGCGTTAACATTAGATTCACCGTCGATTTTGGCAGATATTAGATTTTTGGAAGATTATTTGGTGACAGTTTAAGTCGATTTTGACAGATGCTATTATGTAAATACATTTAGTAATACTCTGTTCTTGAAACGCCGATTTCTGCGTTCTATATAAAGAAACACAGTCTTCTAGAAACGATAGAATGAAGTGTAGAATAAGTGTCCGTAAATCCAGTGTTAAAATTGTATCAACTTCGACAGCCTATGTATCAATAATCAGTCAATATATTTAACAGACTTAAACGGTGTTTGATGTATCGATAACATCCACTAGCAAAGAGCTACTCCATGAAAATTGAATTTCGATGGGGTTTTCGCGAAACGATACTGTGCCGTGTCTCATCTCCTCGTAACGTCGTTCAAACGTAATTTCCAGTCGATTGAGTCATCTCGTGTACCGTAATTTTCCATTCACGATCGCGCTCGGAGGGAAACGATCCCGGCCGCGTTTATTTTATAGATTGATTTGCCGCGAGAGATCGAGTCGGATCTTAAATTCGGATGCTCGGCGAGCGGCGTTATTATTAGTGGCACTTGCTTTATTGCGGAAACATTAACGTCGGAAATGTTAATGAAGAATGCGAAATGAAACAAGATCGAGCTGCCTATCGCGCGGAAAGTACAGTTAAATGGCATTGTTGACCCAACCTTATTTGACCAAGTCAGCCGCGGCGTCGTAATAAAGAAAATGTTTCCACCGATGCAGAGATTCGTCGGATAATTGACGAAAACCGGAATCCAGGAGAAGTTGCTCTAGTCTGGTCGTAACCGAGGGCTACAGCTTCTCAAAAGGGAGTACCGTCGGAGAAAAATCGACGGGTTGTAGAATGGAACCCCGGTGCTCCGTTAGATTGCAAATGAAGTATCGTAAAATTTTATCGGTCTGTAATTATGCTGAAGTTTGAGGGGCTGGCGCTTCGAGATAAGGCGTACTCTTAGGAATTAATAGACTTGAAGATATAACAGTTTTGGAGTGTCGAAATGTCAAATTTTTGAATGTTATATTTCGATATATCAGTATCAAGTTTCTAATATCAAATTTCAAGTTTTAAGTTTCACGTTTCAAGATATGAAAATATGAAAATATGAAAATATGAAAATATGAAAATATGAAAATATGAAAATATGAAAATATGAAAATATGAAAATATGAAAATATGAAAATATGAAAATATGAAAATATGAAAATATGAAAATATGAAAATATGAAAATATGAAAATATGAAAATATCAAAATATCAAAATATCGAAATATCAAAATATCGAAATATCGAAATATCAAGATATCAAAATATCAAAATACCAAAATATCAAGAGATCAAGGTATCAAGATATTAAGATATCAAGGTATCAAGATATCAAGATATCAAGATATCAAGATATCTAAATATCAAGATATCGAAATATCAAAATATCGAAATATCGAAATATCAAAATATGAAAATACCAACATATCAAAATACCAAAATATCAAAATACCAAATTATCAAGGTACCAAAATATCAAGATACCAAAATATCAAAATACCAAAATACCAAAATATCAAAATACCAAAATATCAAAGTATCAAGGTACCAAAATATCAAGGTACCAAAATGTCAAAATATCAAAATATCAAAATATCAAAATATCAAAATATCAAAATATCAAAACATCAAAACATCAAAACATCAAAACATCAAAATATCAAAACATCAAAATATCAAAGTATCAAGTTCCAAGTTCCAAATTTCAGATTTGAAAACACTAAACATCAGCCATCGAATATAAGCTGTATAATTAAGTTCCCGAGACACCGAAACAGATATTCCTCGGAGAGGAAGTTTTCAATAAAGTTGCAACTGAAATTGCGACTTTCTCCGAGCGGCGTCGAAAATCGAACGCGCAGGCATCGCGTTCTATTTCCGTTACGGTGGAAATCAATGAGAAGGACGATCGGTTGATATAATTAACCGGTTGCAGGCGTGAAAAACGCTTCGGTCAAACGGGGCGACTAACACGCCCTGCGCCGCAATAAAAATCGCGCCCGCCATAGCGTGACAAACCAGCATCGATTGGAATTTATTTCTAGGCGACCTCCCTTCTTTTATCACCAATGATACCCGACACATATCCGTCGCCTCGATCGAATGCGTTCTCCGAAGATCGATGGAACTTCTTAAACCTTAAGGTCAAAGTGTGATCGAGTTCCTACACTACTGAACAAAGAAACCGTACTTCGCGTAACTTTCCCATAAAACGTTCGTTTCAAATCTAATTGGCCCATCGAGTCTCGATCTCGCGGCTAACTGCGGTTGGAGCTCGATTTAGATCGCGTTGCGAGAATAAAAGTCTCAACTTGACCCACCTCCTTCGTCGATACTTACCTCGCAACGTAATTAGACTGTTAAGATTCAATCTCCGATCTAATTGTGGAAACCAGAGCATAATTCAAACGATACCGAGAGAATAAAGAGTCTGAACTCGATCTAACTCCGCCGTCAGAATTCATTATCATTACTACTTTTACTAGCGTTACGTACCATTACTCTTGTTGTTCGTTAATTACACGGATAAACGTATCAGGTAAAAAGATAAATGGAGGAGCGATATGCAAACAACATTCAAGTACGTATCAATGTTGTCGACATATTACAGATATAATTAATTGATAGCTGATTAACATTGACCACTGGATGCAAACACTCGAACAATGTATGCAGAGGTTTATCAACCTTGAATTTCAGTCTCGGTTAAATGAAGATCCAATAGATCAGTGAATAACGAAACATGTTCGACAAAAATAAAGAAAACCAGATTAAAATTCAAAATGCAACCATCGATACACAATGCGATAAAATGGGGAAAATTCGTACAACTTTTGATTGATTAAATCGTTCGCTGTCGAGCTCAGGGGTGGTTAATGATCTCACGACACCCACCGGAAATTGTGGAGGAAGCGAACCCGTAGGCGACGCGCGCCGTCGCGTCCAAGAGTTTCTATATTTAAACAACCGCGCTAATATTATTGCCAACGGGAAGCGTAAACAATGATTGCGCAACATGACGGAACCGTTATCGGCCACGAGTTGTCGCGGGAGGCGGGGAAGGGATCGGGAACCGGCCCGATCGAAGCCCAAACGAGACGAGAGTCGATTATCGGGAACGATAGGCCGCGACTTTTGGCCGGTGCCACCTTGAAACCTGCCCGGCGACGTTTGATTACCGATTATATTAATAATCTCCCGAAATTATTGCGCGTTCCACTTATCGCCGCCCAAGGAATGTGCATTTGTACTTTGGAATCAATATTTATTCATGAGGAGAGGCAAACATTCAACTCACTGCACCGATAAGAGGACAATGTAAATACTAATGGGGATAAACAAAAACAGAATTCAACTTTTGTTCGATGCAAACATTGTTTCTGGGGGAACGGCTTGAGAATTGATGAAATATACGTGTTCTCGATTATCGAAGAATGTTATGTCTGAATACTTGGAGTATATTTTGGTAATCGTCTTAATGAAAGGACTTCTAGTGTTATAAAGAAACTATAATGGAAATAGGTGATCTTATATTTCTCACCTATATGTAATTAACCCTTTGATTCGATATACCAGAATTATAAAGTCTCATGAAAATCTGTGGAAACTTCGAGGGTGTATCTATTGAAAGTTTAATGGATTTATATTTTAGTTTGCGTATTGTTCGATCAGCTTCTTGAATGATTTCTTAATATTATTAACCCTTTGAGGACGAGGATTCTTTGAAATATACAAACTCTTCAGCAGATGAAGCTAAATTATATATCACTTCCTTAAATAATAGAATTAAAGGAAAGTACATGCCGATTTCTTGCTATTTAACTAATTAAATCATTTGTTCCCTCGTCGAACTAACGTCGACGTGAAACTCAACTTCCCCGATCGCTTACAGATGACCTCGAAATGACGAAAGTTTTCCCATCAGAATCCTAAACACTCCGTGTCTTCACTCTTCTTAAAAATACCTTAACCTGCGCTGAAAATTCTAGACACTACATTAATAATTATCATAAAATTTCATTTAAAAATCAATTTTATCACGATAATTCAAATCACAAAGTCGTGAATTTTCTATAATGCATCGACACGTGGAGCATCGAAATAAAATAGTTCTGTCGCTTAATTAATGCAAGGCGTTTCTTTATGTTAGTTGTGAAATATATCATTGATACTTTAGTAGAAAATAATGAATATTTGTTGAGAAAAACATTCTTGAGTGCAAAGGGTTAAGCTTTGTATGACGCATCAATACATGGAATATTGAAATAAAATAACTTTCCTTCTCAACTTATATATATTTCCTCGTTAACTAGTTTCAAAGAAGTCTGTATCTCATCGAAGAATATTGAACACTTCCAGTGAAAAACGTTCGAGTGCAAAGGGTTAAGAACGCACCGATCGACGAAACGAAGGCGACCAGCGTTCGACTTTCCCTTAGCTAAGATTATTCTTACACTTACCAGTATTTGAACTGGTCGTTGCACCCTTATCGCAGGTTCCACCCACGCCCTCCGCGTCTCGGCCTCGCCGACTCCGGGGATGCGAGCCGGCGTTCCACCTCGCGAAGGTCTCGCCGCGCGGTAATTAGGATAGCCTGGTTGGAATTACGCTCGGCCAATTAACTAGTTAGGAATAAATTACCTCCTTTACCTGCCGCGTTGGCAAGGTTACGTAAGCGCGGCTATTACCACGGTAACTGCACCTCCAGGCTCCCCGGCGAGATATCATTACCGCCGATAGTTTTCTTCGCTTTGCGTCATCGGCGCGATTATGCGACCCGGCTCGCGCGCCGGACCATTTTTCCCTTCTTTACACCTCCTCCCTTCGTCCCTTTCCCCGTCGTTCGACAAGGGAAAAACTCGAACTGGTCGGCCGTTCGATTACGATGCGCCTCTGCGGGATGCGGCTTGTAATCCGATCGCTCGACTATCTTGCACTTGCAGCTTACGGATGTTTCGCGCTGGACGCTCCGTATCGAAAGACCGGTTTCTTCGAAGTTTCTTCAGTTTGACTGTTTGAAATCCACGCGCCGCTTTCATGTCGAAAAAATAGTGCATTTGAAGCATACGGCGCACTAACTGGTGAAACGCGCGCAACTTTTCAGTCGTGTGCACGTCGCATCGCTACTTTTTTTGCGTATAAGTAATCCAAGTAGTACATTTTGTATTTCGTTGTTAACTATTATAAATTAATAGAATTACAATGTCCTCGTCAGACCGGATCAGGAATGATTAGCATTTCCTACTACGAAATTAGGAGGTAACGAAAGGTATTACGGGATGGTTAATGAAAGGTTTGGATTGATCGAGTAGAGATAGTTGTCTGATGGGAATGAACAGTAATGGTTGCATGTTGATCTTATGTAATTAATATATATATAATATAATATAATATAATATATTAATTATACAAGATGAATTATTAAGATTAATATACATAATTAATAATATTAACATAGATTTTCTCGACAACAGAATAAAAGGAGCGCCATCGCGCCGCTCGGATCTTTTCGCATCCCATTCAGAAAGCGCTGTTGCACTGTTCGGCTTTTTTCGGCCGTGTTTTTTAAACCACTTAACTGTGTTTGACGTCATGGAGAAGTTGCAAGATTTTGTGTCACGAGTATACTCTACTTAGTATTTCTTAGAAGAAATTACGCGGAAATTTATTCGACGCGTCGTTTCGAAGACGATAAGAGTAAAAACGAAATCAGTATCGCTTAATTTCAACAATGTCCTCCATCGATCTCGGAAGATCCGTCAAGCCCGCGCCATCTCTTGGCAAAGAATCGGAACAGAAAATCATCGACATCGATCATTACATCCGCCCTCTCTGGAATCGAGTGTTATGATATTCTTAGTCGTCACCGAATTCAATGGAATTCGGCGAGACGGTGAGATTGTATCTACAAGAACCGTAACCGTAATTGTAAATATTGAACCACTCACGAGGAAAGTGCACGTGAAATTCGAAAAACTCGTGTGGTTAACCCTTTGCACTCGGAAGTTTTTCACCAGAAATATTTTAACATCTTCTGACGAGATAAAATCGATATTTTGTGAAAGTCGACGAGAAATCACACGTACATTGAACAAAGCTATTTTATTTGAATATTTCTCAAAATGATATTATAGGAAATATATTAAATATCAAATTTTATAGTTTTACTGTATGAAATCAAGTGGTGAATAAGAGTCACCTCGAGTACAAAGGATTAATCATATTCGAATTGTTATACGCCTAATTCCACCTATGACCACGACGTAGCATCGAAAAATCCAAAAATATTCCAACTGTCTCTCGTATACGCATTCTCCGATAAAAACTGCAGTTCCCAATTAATCAATTGTGTTTCACATCACAACAGAAAGCTGTTGTTACATAAAAGATCTCGCTACCTCCGGATACAATGAGAATTTCCGTCAATCACAGATCAAGTTCATCGTCTCTCGGAGTTCCATCGGAATCCTCTATCTGTCTTCATCGTAAATAAAAGTATCATTCGCATAAAAACGGAACCGATGACTTGTCCGAAGGAGGATCCACGTATCGATCCGGCCGTACGCCTATTAACCGAGCCTCCTATTGGTCGCCTATATTTAACCCGGCCGCTATTATGCATACAATTACATCACGGCCCGATTAAAATAGTAAATCCGCGAAGTTCATACTTGGAACGGGGTTTGCTCGCCGCGCGATAAGCCCGGTGCACCGCACAGCTGCACCGTAACCGTGATAACGTTATCACCACCTCGGCCCGTGTCTGCAAATATGTTTGCGCTCTTAAACGCCCGGCAGCCGAGGCTCCATTATATTATCCGACTTGTTATTCGGACGACTATTTGTCCTTCCTGGCCTCGGCGCATCGTTTTCACGCGGCTCGCATCGTCATTCGCGTCGCCAATCTTTCCATCCAACGGCACACACGTCCCATAAGTCACCCGACATCTGATTGTTCCGAAGAACACACGGTTTGCGATGCACTCCGTGATCTTCCGGTAAATGTGTCCCGCCGCGCGACGTTCCTCGCGCATCGTCGAGCTTAGAAATGGCTGCTCCCGCGAGGACGAGAAGTTAGAGGAACAAGGGCCGACGTCGTCTTTGATGCATGATCCGTATTAGCAATAAAGAAAATAAAAAACAAAATTCTCTGTCGTTCCGTCTCACTCCTCCTTCGTTAGACTTCTCGTCTTCGCGCGGAACTGCCAACATTTCTAAACCAGACGGGCACCGTTCGTTGCAGGAAACCTGGCATCTCCGTCTGAGTGGTCAGATTCGAAGACACATGATTGGCTGAGGCGCTCGCTTGACAGAGGGCGCGGAAAGTCGTTTCGGAGCAACGATTGTATCCACTCTGACGTCACGAGTGCCAAGTTCCCAGCAACTAACATACGTGCCTGGGTAAATGGATCTTCCACGACGTCGTTCGATGCCAGAATGCATTCGAAAGTAAACTCATTGTTCGACTGTTGAAGCCTACCGTGCAAAAAGTTGTCTGATCGTCCGTTCGCGCGACCGGATACGATTCGGACATCAATACTTCATTGTGCGATTCTTCTCCCGGTTTTTTTGTCGGTCCTTTCATTGTGAGGTGCATTCGAATGAAAATTATGCTGTCCACTCTTGAGCGTTTCATTGTCACGTCTGGTTTTCGCTAGGAAATCGTCCGTTACGCAAGCGGACGGAGTCCGTCGATAAATAATTCGTCGTGAAATTTTCGATCGAAGCGTTTCGGGTAAACATATTTTTCTTGCGCCGGCGATTCCGGCGTCGCGACGGACGCTCCTCGGGCCGGAACGAAAGTTTCGTTTCCGTTTGTACCGTGAAATCGGTCGCGAATAAGAATTCCGGCCGAACGACAGAAGATTTTCGTTAATCGCGCATCCAGGGATGTATCTCGTCGGACGATTGCGCGGACGCGTTCCTCCAAAACACGCGCGCGATTATCTTCGCGCGCTTCGGCCGTGGCTGCGCCAATAATTCACTGGGTTCACGACTTGCGTAATTAATTTGTATTCACTGGAGACGGCGCCGCCGATAACGCCTCTTGGCTCTCTCGTATTGTTCTGGATATAATTTTATTTTCGCTCAATTTATTTGCGTCACGAGAACGGAGTGTTTTGCGACGGAGAGCGGAGAGCGTCGGGCGTACTATAAACACGAATTACAAGGACAACCTAAATAAATAATCGTTACAGATTACTGTCTGGCGAACGAAAATTTGAAAATAACTGTTAGTTGGGGACGGGACTCGAGGTGTACGTATCGTCTGAACTGCGTGGTTCTAAAGGGTTACTGAATCCTAATGGAACAATATAGTAACGTACAATAAACAACAATAAATCGAGCATTATAGAATGAAACTGTTGCACTGAACACCTGAAAATCATGGTAACAAAACGTTGAGAGTACATGTACCAGTCGGTTTCAATATTTTCAATAGAATTCCTATATAAACAATGTACAATACAAAATAATATAACTATTATAGTTAATAAAATACAATAACACAACCTTGAATTTTAACTTAATTACGGTGCACACGTATACTCGCCGCTAGATTCATAGACTATTATAGTTTCTCTCATCGAATCAGAAAAATTGTTCTTTCATCAAGATCTCAGAAATCACAGATGAACAAATAAAGAATTAATACGCACGCTCGTATAATCAAGGCAATGAAGAATCGACATGAACATTTAAAAAAATGTTTATAAAATTCCGCGTAGCACTAAATCACGAAATCCTGGTTCGACGTCACGGCTAATTGTTATCCATGTTTTATCATTTTCAGGAAGGAGCCCGGCGTCCTCGATCGGCCGCGAAATTTCGCTTACGATGCTCCCCGCCACGTGAGTCATTTGTTCACCTTTATCTGCTTAAATTCGATCGGCACCGGTTGCGCAACGCGCCCGTTGTTTACAGTGGACCGATGACGTCGCCTTTTTATTTCGTTTCTTGTATTTTCGACGCGCGTTCCCGGGTGTAACTGACCTTGCCGCGCGATACGGATTACGTAAGATCGCGCCATTTTCTCCCGCGCTTCCCTCCTGTTCGTTCGTTCGGCTCGGCCGTCCTTTTTCTGCATTTCGGCCGACAGGGAGCCAACGCAACGGCCGCGATCAGATAACCGCCGTTTTTATTTTCCATCGACGGAGCCGACGATCGAGCCGGCTGACTTTGAACGTCCGCCCGTCGATCAATCTCTCGTTAACGATCAATTCAATATGCATTATCTGCAAGTCAAAGTCTCTCGTTAAATAACGGCTTCTCCTTTCAGCTCAGAAATAAACCACTTAATGCGGCGGAATTAACTGGTGCTTAAATAGCATCGGGCGCATCTGTGTTTTTAGTTTGAATCCGCTTTAAATCGGAATCGAGGGTTTGAGTAGTTTAATCGTTTAATAATGCGCGGCAAAAGATAATAATGGAAGGTAACTTAATCGTTTGTATTCCGAGAGTTTCTCACTGAGACTACTCAACATGCTTTCTGATGAAATGCAGCGAGTATTTCTTGAAACTGGCTTAACGAGAGATCGTACTTATTTTAATTTCAACTATTCACGCGTCATACGAATGTTAAGATTCGATATTACACTTTTGCTGTACTGAAAGTGTGAAAGTGTCAAATTAATTTGAGTATCTTAGTTTCGTGTTATGTGTTTGTTATAGAAATTACTTTCATAGGAAATGTATCGTTTAACATTAGAACTACCGTACCGGTCGAAATGACTGGTTTCGATTTTTTTGTTTAGCAATTATTGATATCTTCGAAGCATTGAACATTCGAAATGATTTTGAAAATAAGTAGTTTCATTTGAGTACTATAACGAATGCCTGAAGAAACTGAAAATAATCTGTTAAATTGTTACAATTTTTATAGGAATAGCATATTAATCGTATTAAATGCTCGGTAGTTCAATTATATTTAGTAATGAAGAGATTGTCGGTGAATTTTATTTTAGTCAGAATCGGGACATCGATTTTCAATTATCAGTTGATATTGAATAATATCTTCCGCGAAGGACGTGCTCTTCATCGAAAAAGTAGTTTAAACGATGACAGGAGCACTCTGGTCCGTTTGATTCTCGACGAATAATCCACGGCGGGTCCATTCGGCAATATCCGCCGCCAAGATGGCGACCGCGCGAAGGTACGGGAACGGGAAGACCAAGCTAAACATCCTGACGGCGGTAAACAGCCATCGCCATGCGGTGAAAACACGAAATTTAGTTTATCGTTCGCCGACGTGGCGAAATTGCGGCGCACGTACGCGCCGAAACCGCGTCGATAATGGCATCGTTTATTGAGCGGCGGCCTTCGCGCGATCGGTTATCGTCCCGCCAGCCGAAAAATACCAGCCCGTGAAAAACAAAAGAATTCTTGCGGCCGAGAGCTAACCGTTTCCGGTCTGCGAGACGTCTTAATTGCCGCTCGACATCCGAAGGACTCTCAGATAATTCTTGAAAATCCTCTTAAATCGTCATTACCGCATCTGAATCACAATTTAAATCAAAATCATCATTCAAACACTCGTTCCAACTCAAGCATCAGCGTGAAGGTTTCTTCTTCCCCGATTTAACCGCGTCATCGTGAAAATATGCGTTTCGGTCGAAACTCCGCTGCGAGATCTTTGATTCCGTAAAGATCACATTGAAAATTGTCGTTCCTATTTACACTCGAAAACGATCAAGGTTCGAACTCGATTTCGAGTCTTATCCTATGGAATTAGATCCGAGGAAGATACTAGATCCAGTGAACTAGATCTCGAACAGCAACGTACCACCGAACAACTTCTGTCATTCGGATTGTAGACAATGAAAATAAGAAATTCGTAGCGAGTAAAGAGGAATCCCCGTTGACAATGGGACGTGATTCCACGAGAATCGTAATTGATTCTGATTACCGTTCGCGGCGACTTGTTAGCATCGAGGCTGACAGTCCACGGTTGCAAGGAGCGACTCGGCGAGGCGAAATGACGGTGACGGGAACCGGAAGCGCGAGAACCCGAAGGCCGACCGTTAGCACTCATTGAAACGTTTTCTGCGCGGCGTCCTCAGGAGAGGTCGATTCCGTTATCAGACCGGCGTCTGGCTCGCGTGTTATGAGACACAGGATGCGTCAATAACGTTTTAAAAATCCCGACCTACCCCACGGTTCGGCCGCCGCGACGGGACGGCCGATGCGCAGAACGTCCGCGGCGCGTTGCCCGACGGAACAACGGAGAGACTCACAGAGCAAACATTTCTCCTTGTTTTCGTCGGGCTCCGTTGTTCTTCGGAAGTGATGTCAACCTGGCGTGATTGCGAACGACGCGCTGTTATTCCGACGGCTCGGCTTTTTTCACCGAATTTTCGCGCCGAGATCGCGCGCGGACGGATACCACCGGAGGATAATATTTGGACAACGCTTCCGTGAACAAGGATTAAGGAAAGCTATAGCTCTGTACGCTATTCAGACGCGGCGAGCTGTCGAAACGTGCAACCTTTTCCTCGAATCAGACCTAATTTCATACCGAATCGATCATTTTGTAGGTAACTCAGGCGGAACTTCAATTGAAAATTTCGCTATAGAAACTCCAAGAGTGCATCTGTTCAGACTTTAACCCTTTGCACTCCGTTGTCGCAGTAACGGCGACATTGCGAGATAAGTTTATAACTTCGTTTTTAGTCGAACGTAACTTTGAAATGTGTACGCGCTTTTTAATGACAAAGTGAATGTGTTAACACTATGAATCGTTAATCGCTATGAATATTGCAGTAATAGATTATTTTCGGTTTCTTCAGACATTCATTACAGTATTCAAGTGAAACTATTTTCAAAATCATTTCGAATATTCAATGCTTCGAAGATATCGATAATTGCTAAACAGAAGAACTGAAACCAGTCATTTCGACTGTTACGGTAGTTCTAGTGTTAACGATAGAACTACCGTGCATTTATTGGGGTTCACGTGTAATGCTCGCAAAGATTCTAACAAATTTATTTCCGACTTCGGATATTTTTTATAACATTCAAGTGATACCATTTATCTTGAAAATCATTACAGATATTGAGTACTTCGAAGATATCGATAATTGCGAAACAGAAAAATCGGAACCAGTCATGTCGACTGTTACGGTAGTTCCAGTGTTAAGACCTACCCCAACCGTGTCTCGACTGTTACACCCGATTCTATCTCTCGCTCGGAACACGCTTAACTCCTAATTGCTTCCTCGTGTTTCTCCGTTGTCGTTTCATCGCGACGTTTTCGAATGTTCCCCGACTTTCGCCGGTCTCGTCGGATAAATCCGTTTCGGAGCCGCGACGGCCGCGTCCGTTATCCTTCGACGACCTTCCGCCTTTCATTCGGCGGCCCGTTCACGTCGCCTAGACTCCGTAGCACAAAGACTAAGAGCCGCGGCACACGGAGTCGAAAACACGATGACGCCACGGGGAAAAAAGTCTTATTAACATTGTTCCGTCCTCCTTTCCGGCGGTCAAAACAAGACGGAGATTCGCGCGTTCAACGGGACGGAGTGTGTAAACAGCTGGCCCGCACTGTTTACGGACAGTCATTTCGCGAAACGCGCGGTTTCCTCCGGCGTGATGTCAGCCGGCACGATCTCCTTTCCGTTTCGCCACGCTAATTCCGCCGATTTAGGCTGCCAAGGAATTTTCTCGGCGCCGTTTAACCCCATGCATCTCGGATTTCTTTCGCATCTCCTCGATAATCCTGTTTTGTTACGATATTATCACTAGATTTACGGGCATTTATTGTCTTCATTCTATTATTCCCAAAAGAATCGATGATCGTTTATTTAGCTTGTGGAAACTGGAGATTCGATAGTAGGTAATTGGGGTACATGTAAACATTTGCAAAATAATATTTCTAAAATCCAATATGCGTCAATTTCACGCGTTCCGTAAACCTAGTGTTAGATTTGAAATGCATTTTACGAAATAGTTTGTAGAGAGCAGTGTAAACGATTCTTACTAATAATATTGAAAAGAATATAACAATATAATCTACTTGAAAAATATCTCACAAAGATGCGCACCTGTGAATAAAACTGACGTCGAGTCGAATCTTGCTTTTTTGTAACGATGACAAATCTTAAGTAGCCCATTCGCTGCTAACGTAAAATATGTGACTTCATTTGCAAATGAAAGCAACCAAGATTAAAGCAGCAATTAACCCTTGGCACTCGGAAGTTTTTCACTAGAAATATTTTAACATTTTCCGATGAGATAAAATCGATATTTCGTGAAACTAAGTCGACGAGAAATCACGCGTGCATTGAGGAACAAAGCTATTTTGAATATTTCTCAGAAGGATGCATTATAGGAAATATAATATTAAATATCAAATTTTATAGTTTTAATACGTTAAATGTGCCGGGTCACTTCTACGAATTTCTTTCTTGTCATCTATGTTACGGTATTTCTCCTCGGCAAGTAAATTTAAAATACTCCCAGTCCATTAAGGGTTACTACATACACAGCGGTAAATCACGAATTTACAGGATAGTCGAAAATAAAATGAATATTTCACTCAGAATGAATGTTTGATTCGCGAGGTGTTCGTTTCGCGTAAGAAACGCCGAGGAAAAAAGACCGGTGGCTCGTAGCTGGAAAATAGTAACGGCCCTGGGAGCGAAAAGGTACCGCTCGCTCGTTAACCGGCTTACGGTATACGTTACGTAACACGCTTGAAATCTGACATAATACCAGCTACCGCGTGCGCGGACACGAACGCGCGCGCAAAGTTTAGCCGCGAGGCCGCGGAGCGCTTAGGAAATCGCAGAGCCATTCGCAGCCTCCGCTAATTAGATCGTTGCCGAAGGAAACGCTGAAATGCCCGGCTCACCTGTTTACCGTTCGAGAACGTCTGATCGTCAGGCTATCTTCCTGGACAGCGTCGGATCGATTGAAATTGTTACGTGCCGCGCGATAGATACTAGATACCTTTCCACATCCATCCCAGCGCTTACAAAATGATCCGGTCATTTAGCAATCGGTGAAACGCCACTCGCGCGGCTTTTTCGTTTTGGAAACTGATCGGTCGAACGGACGTTGCACTGGGGTTCGACGATGAATCTAATAGAACATTATGCAATTATTCAAAACGTAACAGATGTTTCTTGATGAAATCATTAACTCCTCGGCTACCGTTGGCGCCTGTAGGAATATGTTATTGGCAATAATTGTAGCAAAGCTCGGGTAAATCTGACGTAAGTGAATGTTAATTCAGTAATCTATTTTAGGTTTAATTAGACTATTTTTTGGTTTAATTCAGTTCAATTCAGTGTTTTCACAGTTTTAATACACTTGCTTAGAAATATGCGTTGACAAAAATTCTGTCGTAGCCAAAGGGTTAAAGAAATTGATTCACGAGCTGAATTGTAAATCGGTGGACACGAATGCCACGGGTCACCGGTGATCCCGAATCGAATTACTATAGTTCGCTCAATTAAACGATGATTGTATGGAAATATTTCTATATTATAAATGATTACCTAATACGGTGACATTTAGATGAACGTGGAACAGTAATAATGCGATTCGATCAAATTGCGTCTTCAACGTGTTAAAGTCCACTCTTGAAGTCGCTATAGAGGAATTTCAGAAAGTCGACTTAACTGCTCGATAGTTTTAGCGTTGAAAAAGAATTTAAAGAAAAGAATGTTCGCAGATTCAAGGAATACTCATGGAAGGAGAAGAGGTTTTGTTTTGCATCAGAAAAATGTTGTTTGTTACAATAAGAAATTGTCGAATTGAATTTTGTTCGGAGGATCGGAGATTAAGGTAACGATTACAATTATATTTGGGAATTAATTGATAACGAATCGGTGGGAATTGGTTGATTAATTATGATTGAAGTGTGGTTTGATTAATCGGCGCGATGAGCGCGCGTGTAACGTTATTGATATTTTTATAGTTTAACCCTATTTTGTTTCGTGATTATAACAAAATTTATTTAGTATGAAATTAAATATCAACATATGTACACAAATTAAAAATTTTGTAACTTTGAAGTTGCAATTATGTTAAACGTAAACGCCTGCGCGTACAAAAGTTTAAGTTGATTAATCGTTTAATGTCATTCGTCATTTTGCAATAAAAAATTAAATAAATCAATTTAGCCCAGTCTATTGACGTGTGACTTCAAAGTTACACTGGCTTGTAGAGGGTTAACGAGTTTCGCGGTGGGGGTGGTATCTCTGGAAAACAGTAGAATGAAAACGCTTGCGTAGACTCGACCGAGATCCTGTTTTATTTTCAATCTTCGAGCGCGCTCGGCAGATGAGATAGATTTCACTTGGATTTCCTGTTTCCAGAGGTGGTCCATAAAAGTCCGTAATTGCATGAACATCCGCGGTCTAGTTGCAAGTCTGGAAGCAGGAAGTGGCGCGTAAATTCGAATTGCGTGGGATCGGCGCAATTGTAGAATTGTAGAACTGGTTGCGAGAGATCGTGAACTTGTGAAATCTCGCCCGATCGCGGTGTTGCTGAATCGCGTGAAATCGTTCTATCGTAGAATCTCGCGGAATCATTGAATTTCGGGACGCCCAGATGTTACAGACTCGTGGGAGTTCGCAAACATTCTATGTACGCTTCGGAACATCCAGCTCGGGTGTTAGTAAACAAGATTGTAGAATTTTGCGGGAGTGATCGAAGTGTAGAATCTTATTGACATTTAGAATCGCTGAATGATAAACTGTTAGAAAACAATGTCACGAAATTCTTTATTACAAATTTTTCTACGACATACAAAAATTTAGGATAAGGAATGATACAGTGAAAATATAAGAATATAGAATCATTGAATGATAAACTGTTACAAAGGAATAATGCCATGAAATTCTTTATCTCAGAATCTCCAACGATACACAAAAATGTAGGATAACGAACGATGTTGTGAAAATACAAGAATATATCGTAGAATCACACGAGACAGCGAAAATTGTAGAATTCCTTAGCTTCGTAGAATCGCGGAATCAGCTTATCACGTGCAGCGATAGAATTTCATTCCCCCGAAATCCACGGCCGCGCGCGGATGTGCGAACATCCGTGCAGCGAAGAAACGCGAGTAGACCGCATATCCAAGCAGCGCCCGGCCGATGTTTTCATCGCAAAATCGAGGCCGTCGCAATCGAGGTTACCCGCTGGCGAGCGTAATACCAAGGAAGTCGTTGTTAAGCGTCGATAGCGAAGACGCTAATAAATGTACTCGCCAGAAATATCACGTAGATACCGTATCGCGACGTTTCCGACGGTAAGAAACGAAAGCAAACAATGAAAAAGAGAAACCGGCGATCATCTTCCCTCTCCCGTATTTTACGACGCGTTGCTCGTTCAACTCGCGGGCACGGATACGCGGAGGCGATGGGATGAACGGTGCACGCGTTAAATGCTCTTTCGAATCGCGAGGTCAACTGTTACACATTGCGTTTAACAAACTCAAGGTAACGGTCGTGTTTTCAGAAACGAAAAGGAATACGAAGCAGCAAGAATTTCCAGGACTTCTGGACAAAAGCCGATAATTCGATTATTCACACGAGAATCGAAGGTTAGCAATGTGCTGAGCAGTTCTGTACACAATGATTTTCATTTGAAAAATCAAAATTCTGAATCAATCGCGTTTCTCTATTTTTCGCTCGAATCGAAGCGCGAAATCCGTCATTGGAAAAACTTCATAATATTCATAAGAAATATATAACCACCATATGCTTAGCTCTATGCCTTACAACTTCTGTCTGAAGCATTTGCGTGTATCACTTTTAAGTTAGCTTTGTCCAGAGAACGGCCGTTTAGCCGCACTGCGCGTCGGTTCGAAACGTTTTTTCGCGTAACAGTTTGCAGGCAATTTAAGGTGGCGCAGTTAGCTGACTGGCCCTGCATGTTTGCCGCGGGTGAGCGGTTCTTAAGCTCTACTTTGGAGGCTTTGACTTCAAAGCTTTTCATACGATGTGACTGTTGACTGACTATTAACTGTCTCTCCTTCAGTGATGCGGCTCTCAGTTTCAATTCTAATATTCCTGAGCGTAGAACAGTGGAACCCGGGGATATTCTAAGTTAACAACTCAAAAGCTGCTGCAGATACATGATTACTTCAGAAGTTCAACATTTCTAAGCGTAGAATAACAATGACCATCGATATTCCAAAACAGGAAGTCAAATATTATTGCACGTGCACGTTCGCTGCGAAAGTTCAGAATTCCCAGCGCAGGAACGTAGAAACTGTTAACCCTTCGCGGACGAATGTCGACATTTCGGCGAGATGAAATGTTCATATTTGGAAAACTAAGTCGCAGACAAGTGATTTAATTACTGGAACAGCTACAGATCAGCGCGTAGTTTCTATTCTATTGAAGGTTTTATACATTTCTAAAAACCTTCGTCCGCAAAGGGTTAATATTCCAATCGGAGGCCTCAAGTACCGCCGCAGAAGCGTGTTCGCTGCGAAAGTTCAATGTTCCCAAGCACGAAACAATAAAAACCGAGGACACTGTATGGTAAAGAGTAGAGTGCTGCCGCGAATGGATGTTGATCGGAGGATTTCAATATTCATAAGCGCGACGTAACGGGAGATATCGCGAGGCGAGGGGGTTAAAGCGTTCGAATCGTCGATACGGCGGCGACGAGAGGGGTCGATCGGGTCTCCGTTTCCCTTGGCCGATTTCGAGGGGCCGATCGAACCGCGACGGCTTGCCCTTGCGAAATTCTCGGCTCGCGGATTCGCGTTACAGTTTCGCGCTGCCTCTCTATTCCGCGGCGGTGCAGTTTCGCGGTCCTTCGGACTCCGCCGCGCCGCGCGCGGCCGGCTCGCCTGGCGCTCCGCTCCAGAAACCTACTTTTTCGAGTCGCCGTGGCAATGCCAGCCTCCAGTTTTCTCGGCTGTCCTCTTCTCCTCCTCTCCTGTATCGCGTGTCACGAGCCGCGAGGGTTACGTCAACGCGACGGCCGCCTCCTCTTCGCCACTTTCCAACTTTTTCGATCGTGCTGCCGCGTGTCGCGTCGTGTCCTGCACCCCTGGAGCTGATGCGAGTTCGGCGAGACGCTGGGTAGCTGTTTCACCTTCGAATTGGTTGATACATTGGCCTTCTTTTTGGGAAATCTGTATTAGGTGATAATAGTAGGAATGGGACGTTGAAGTATGTCGACGCGACGTTACGGAGGTAGTTGCAGCTGTAGATGATTAGACACCATTTATCGTGTTTTTCGTTGGTAGAACTGGTAGAAATTAGACGAGACTACTATGAGACTATTAACACTAGGTTCACGGAGCGCGTCAATTTGACGCATACTGAATTTATAAACATTACTTGGCAAACATTTATGTCGGTTTTGGTTGATGCAGTTACAAGAATACGTAATAACCTAATTTTAAATCCCCAATTTCCAAGATCTAAATGGTCGAACATCAATTTTTCTAGGAATAGAATAAACCGGACAATAAACGTCCGTAAACTTAGTGTTAAAACGTTCACTGCCATGAGAATTTTAGGCATTCTATACAATATTCCTTATTCTTTTATAACAATGACAAATCTTGTAACCCATTCACTGCTAGCATAAAATGTGTGATTTCATTTGTACTTTCAATTTATTTTGCCTTATATTACGATACATTTCAAATACAACCAGGATTGCACCAAACTGGCAATCTCTTGGTACGAGTACATTCGTGACTGACAGCGAATGGGTTAATCTACTGTATTAGGTGATAGAAATCGGACGTTGAATATTAAAGTGTGAAGTTACGAGGTAATAATTAATGAACCGTATTTCGAAAGTGACAACTTCTACTGCTGCCGGCAGCTCTCTATATTTCTCTCGAGTTTTCCTTATCTTCGGAGAAAAACGTTCAACGCGATCATCGCGAGATCATTTATCCCGGAATATTGGAATCCAAATCGTCGGTTACGCGAAGCGGTTTCCTCGTCGAGAGTCGTGAGCGAGCGGCTATTCCATGGCTACTCCATGTCGCAACTGGCGGAAAATTTGAAAGGTTCCTCTGAATGAACGGGCATTTAGAAAGGATTTATTTACGAATCGCGTGAGTCCGGTAAACGCGTAAGTTATGTATCAGATCGTGCGTCACGTGATCCACATACGACGCGAGACAATTGCTCGTCCGGTCGAACGTTCGACGGAGGAGAGAGATAGGTGACGTAACGAGCTGCAAGAGTTGCAAGGAATAATATAAATATTTTGGGATCGAGTGACTCAGCCCGATCGCGCATGCAGCCGATTCTACGGTGTAGAACGGAGGCAATTGTAGCGAAACGAGTCAGCCGGTTTTCCAATCCGCCGGTGTCAAGGTACAACGGATCCGATACGCCGATTTCCCAACGCGCTCGCGAGCGAAAATCTTATGTAATAACATAAACCGCTCGATTGCGGCGGCTTACCTTGCAACCGTGTATTGATGCATGTACAGACGCCTGCATCTGTGGCGCGGCATTAAACGGAACGGGATTGTTGTTTATTAACCGGAGAGCGCAGAAAACGTTCGGTCCGATTCGATCGAAGGAAAAGCGGTCTCGACGAGGCGGAACGAAAAAGCGATTCGCCTCCGTTTTTTCCCCCGCCGTTTCATAACACGCTTTGCATTAGATTTCGCGCGATCTACCCGCCGGTTTTTTCCGTCACTTCTGCCACCTTCGTGCTTTCGTTTCGGCTTTCACGGGGGCCCGACATTACCCTCCGCGTTTCGAAACGGAATCGTTAACGGAGAGTTTATCGACGCTCGAGCGAGATAGGAAGCGAGAAAATGTAACTTCTTAACGAACTTTATTAGAGATTCTTAGCGGTGAATTAAATCGCGCGTTAAACGCCGCGCCGGGATATACGGCGGTTCGCAAATAGGGGAGCAAGAAGGAAACTGCCTACCGGATCGCTTAATTAACCTCGGAGCGAGCGGTTTCTTGCGCGGGTAATAAAGTATTCAAAAATCGTCGACGCACGGCGGCGAGGCGCGACGCGGGACTAATGTTTACGTTCCGATGATTTTTTACAATTGTTTTACATTCGGGGGACAGGTCGGTTGCGAGGTAATTACGACGTAAGAGCGACGTAATGGCGGCTGTTAGTTTCGTTGAGAAATAGCGGGACTCTCGAAGCGATAAAACGAGCAATAAGCGCGTCGTCGAACGGCGATACCACTTCGAGCAATGGGTTAATTAACAAAAAGCGAAACAGTCCGGAAATGAATCGGCCTACGCTTCTGCGGCGAGCAAATAAACCGAGCGGCGATAACTTCGACGAAATCCGAAACGACGGATGATTACGCGCCGGCCGAACAAAGGATCCCCCTTCGACGAAACTTTCGAGTTCCCCGCGAGTCAGCCCGTTTCACGACTTTTCCGCGCGGTATTTCCGGCAACGGGGTCAAGTTTTTCTTCGAAGAAGAAGCCAACTCGGCCGTGCCGAGCGTTTTAAGAGGTTGCTCCGGTGAAACGGCCTTGAAAATAGACGATGTTTATCAGTTTCGCTTCGACCGGAGGAGACGAACGGAAACAATTCTTTCTCCAGTTTATTTTCTGTACGAGCCAATGAGTATTTGCAGAAGTAATTAACGCTAGGAAATGAAAAGCAGAGGAGGACACAGTTGTACGAAAGTTTAAAAACATTCGACGGTAGAATCAATTAGTACTTTGATTCATGCGAACTTGTACATCTGTATTACCAGAAACAATTTTAAGATCATAAGTGTGTATTTTCAATGGATTATCATGCTGTAAACGAAGGACATTTGGAAAATTGAGGTTTTCTACTAACAGATTGATTCTCTACCGAAGTGATCTGTTCACTTTCAGAAAATTGAATTCCTTCGATGGCGATTTTCAGTGAAATCAACTTATATCACTATCTACAGAAAAACTCAAGTATCATATTGTTGTGTGATGTATTTTAAATACATAATCCGTTCAACACAGCTCTAATATTTCTTTAAACGCTGTAGTTAGCAAAGATTTCTCGTTACCAGTATGCAACGTGTCAAGAGACGCACAAAGGACGTTTAAAGCCGTGAACTCCGCGATCGGGCCGCGTGTGGCCCGCCTCGATCCGCTTTTGCGTGTTCCACGGGGTTGCGATCGCGAGGGCTGCGCCGCGGATCGTTGTAAAAGAAAACGGGCCGAGCAAAAAGGCTGCGGCCAGACTCCAGAAATAGCGAGAGGACCCACGACCAACGTCGTCGAGACAAAAGCGTCGCGAGATTTGCGCGAGTTGGCCTACTTGCACTCGGCCGACGTGGGACGCCTGAAAAAGTTTCGGCGAGAGCACGCTGCGGATTTCCCGCGCCTATTAATAATGTCGTTTACATCTTCCATACGCGTGTGAAGATTTTTAATAGATAAAGAACAACGAGCAGAGATCTACGGCAATCGAAGTAGAGAAGGTACTGTGAAAAGTAGGGTAATTTTATTATTCTATTAGGATAGTAAGGTAATTTGTCAAGCGAGATTAATCGATCCCTGAAGAACCTAACCTTTGACGATGGAAACGCAATGGAAAGTTGATTTCGTTTATTATGAGATTCCGGTAGACACTGTCATGTCCAATTATTAACCCTTTGCACTCGGAAGTATTTCGTTAGCAATACTTAACATTCTCTAACTAGACAAAGACGATGGTTTTTTTAAATGAATTCAAAGAGAAATCACAGGTAAATTGAGAAACAAAGATTTTTTATCATAATATTTCAAGCAATATTAAATATTAAATTTTCTAATTTTACTGCGTCAAATCAAATGGTGACTGAGTCACCTCTCGAGTGCAACGGGTTAACAGTAAAACTGAGCAGTAGAACTTTTGAAATTTCTCTATAGAAACTTTAAAAGTGCATCTATCGAGACTTCAATCGATTTGTATTTCACTTTGCGTATTGGTTAAATTCTTTAAATAATTTCTCAGAGAAACATCTGTCGTCTTTTTAGTAATTGGAAAAAGAGACATCCGGAATGGGCCGTTTTGACCCGCATCTAGTAGGTTTAGTGTTAATGGTCAGGTGTTTTTCATTCGTTTTTAAGGAATGTTCCGTTTTAATGTTCGAGAGCAGTCTCGCCTGAAGCTCGATGAAGATCGGCGCGGAGACGGCGGATACGATCGACCGCGTCGATTGCGTTACGCAAACGCGATTTTCGAGAGCAACGAGGTCAGCCTCCTTCGTGTAAGATGTAACCGATGTAACGACACCGGCGGTACCGTTATCTGGACCAACAGTGTCAACCGATTCGTCTCTTTAACGCCGGGGAAATGTGGTACATTAAACGGTACTATTCGAGCACGCCGCCATTCGACGCGGTTGCAGCTGCCGCTACATTGATATCGCTCCGCTCCCGATCATATTTTCAGACATCCGGACGAATCTCGTTACCGAAATTTCGACCGTTCGGTTCATTTCGCCGAAACAAATGAATTCTGAACGTGACGAATCGAATTGCAGATATTTTGCTAAGCGCTTTGATAAGAGATTATTATTCAACAATCAATATAAGATGAACGCAATGTTCAAATTAAGTAAGTGAATTCTATTGTTACTGAATTTTTGTCATACAAAGTTTAATTATAAAGTCACGTGTTTTACTTTAATGAAATAATAGAATTGAAAACGTGTTCATTCGTATAAATTCTGAAAATTGGAACTTTAACGATGGAGAATTATGGTACGCATAATTGCATTGATCAAAATTAATATAAACTTCTACGAAGTAAGGTGAAGGCACCAGTAATTCATCTGGTATCGCTAATTGGCCGTTTTCTAGGAGAACGTGAGAAAACAAGGTTTCTAAAAGTAATAATCTTTCGATAAATGCACGATAGATATGCTACAGCGTCTACTGATTCAATTCTGTTATTATTTATTGTAGAAACTGAGTTAGTTTCATTGACGTTGGTTATATACCTCCGATTTCCAACGTGAGATTAACTTCCTTTCATTTGTATTCCTGTTACTTGTAATTTCTCATAACCGTAGCAAATAAACGCTACTAAAGTAACCACCTCTACTGCTTTTGGTTTTACTATGAGTCAACTGCTGACTACCATAGCCAATTACTAGTTTCCTCGTTACAAAGGATGCTCAACTTCCGACGCAAGTATTCAATATTCAAAAATATCTACAACTTCGAGAATATAACTATTTCAAAAATAATTCGCTTCGTTACACAACATAAGAAGTTCAAGCATTTTCACGCGTAGTCTCTCTATTTCATAAAAGAGCAAGCGTTTACTATTATCCGCGCAGAAAATATGTCTCAACCGGTCAATTAACGGCGCTGTTGCCTTAATGTGCATAAAATTTAACGTCCCTCGAATCGGCGGGAGCATAATGTCAAGAGAAAACGCATTTCGGGAGGTGAGCGGCGCGATGCGGAGACTTCGACGCCAGAGGTCGGCCGTACGGGCGGCCGCCATCTTGCAATTAGCCCGGAGAGCATGGAAAAACGAAATTTCACGGGAACAACGTTGCCGTTGGATCGCGTTCTCGGCATCGGCGTTGCCGGCGAATACCGCGGGCGGGTTTCGCCCGAAGTGTGTCGAGGAATCCGAACGGTTTGATACATGCCTATTTATAGGAATGAAGATTCATTACGCGAGGTCCCGTTTCGCGCGTATCGGCGGCTCGTTACGGCGTTGTGCAACCGCGCAGCGTAATATCTCGCGTTAGAGTCTCCGCCGCGCGGGACCGACTAACAAGAAAATTGCTTTTCACTCGGCTACCACGACGAGTTTCTTGTATTCGGTGCTCCAATTAACGTGTCGACCGCTATGGCGCGTTACCGATGAAAACCGCTGGAAATTATGGGAAAATTCAGCATGGAAAATGGTTTCTGAACGATACATTACGTTCGTTCGGTTAACAAAACACGATAATAGCGAGACGATCAGAGTAATGAGTTTAATGGAGTTGATTTTATACTTGGCCGAATTCTCGAAGGAACATTTGAAAACACGCTGATAAGTAACAGCGTATAATAATACGAAATCATTTCTGGAATTTCTGTGCCACCTTCGCGCGAAGAATTTTGTTGCGCAGATAGCTGTACAAAGAAATCATTTAGCATGTATAAATAACTGATTCGTAACATTGTACCGACGCGGGGGAAAGACATACGCGTGAAATGCGGCTCAACTGCATTCTGCGGGATACGCAAACACTTTGAAATCGCCTGATAAAACTGCTCCCCGTCATGCTTAAACGTTGAATCATCTCGCGAACGCCCGAGGCTCTATTTTATGCAAATGGCGACGATAAAAATATTCGGAACAGTATATTTTATCGTCGCGTTCGTAAATTTTCACTTTTCCATGTAGCTGCCTCGATCTTGCCGATAATTACAGTGTATCCCAACGTTCCTGCGCGTCACAATGCGCGGCTGTATGCGAGTCAAGGATAAGAATAAATAAGAATCTGCAGAATCGAAAGAAAAAAATGGAAATCCTTATAAAATTCCATCGTTTAACGTATTATTCTTAAATCACTAAGAGCGTCGATTACAAAATCGAACGTTATGCTTCAAAATATTCCAGTTTTCAACGTTAAACTCGAAACAGGTTCGAAACTTTGATGAAAGTCTCCGCTTTTTAGACGTCCGCCGACGACACGGACTTATTAATTAGCGAATCAATGAGCGATTAATTATTACGGATTTATTGTTACGTGATTTTCGTATAAACTGCAGCGTTACGCGACAGCGTTAACGATGACGTGAAAGACGAGGGAGACAGGAAAAAAAGGAAAGTAGGATAGAACTCAGTGATAAGAGCGTGGGCGTCGATTCGGATCCGCTCGGTTCGGGCCGGCTCGGGCACCGCCGGCCTTACGTAACAGTCCCGCGTCCCGTACACGTGCTCGTCACCACGTGGCCGCCGGTCACGTTATGCCGGCCGATATCTCTGAAAATGGAACTATTCTTACGTAGCCGCGTAACCTCGTGACGACAGAACCCACCGCCCGCCCCCCGGAGGCCACGATGTCCGACATGTGAACGTGCTCTCGGATCGTTCCGTTCTCGACACGCCGGGGGTGAACATTCTATTTCCGACCGTCTTCATCCCTTGTTCCTGCAGGAATTCGTTCCGTTCACAGGAACGCGGTTTTCGATCGATGTACTCAAAATTCCAGAAGTTGGTGAGAATTAACCCTTTGCACTCCGGAGGTGACTCTCGGTCACCACTCGATTTCCTACAGTGAAGCTATAAAGTTTGATATTTAATATTATACTTCATATAATGCATCAATCTGAGAAATATTGACGTAAAATTGCTTTGTCCGTCAATTCACGTGAATTTCTCGTCGAGTTGGTTTTACAAAATATCGTCTTCATCTCATCAGATGTTGAAATATTTTTAGTGAAAAACTTCGGAGTGCAAAGGGTTAAAGAAACGTTTTGTTTGTAGAACTGTTGAATGCTTGAAATGCAATGAAAATGATGTTTTCAATTTAATAGGTCTATCTTCATCTTTGCGACGAGGTTTCAAAATTTTGGGAGATGTTGAAAATTAAAGGAACGTTATGTTTCTAGAATTGTTTAACATTGGAGTGCAGTGAAAATGACTTTTTTCCAATTGAATAAGTTTATCTTTGCAACGGGATAGTCTGAATTTTGACGTTTTAAAGTGTTTCCATCGAGCAAAATAAGAAATGTAAAAACAAACGCGAGATTTCCTTAACGCCTTCGCTACTTGGCGCTTAAGGGCGCTTCAAGAATTTAACCGCGCCATATTAACCCTTAGCACTCCAGGTTGTTTTGTAATCTATCAGCAATTGCAACCAATTTTTATAGTATTCCTTATTTTCTTATTTTCCTTCTTAGTACAAAATTTGGATGCGTGGAAAATGTAATAATTCTAGGGTAGTTTCTTTAAGATTCATTAAAATATTTAATATTATGACTGATGCAATATTGGAGCCCACAGAGTTCAAAAGGTTAACCCTTTGCACCCTTACTAATTTTATATGTGAATCACCAGTAACACCGAACCATTGTTGAAGGACCATGGAAACATTAAACTTTATCACTAAAAAAGGTATAATGGCTAACGGTAGTTAATACATTTGTCGCCGTAGCGGCGCCTACGGAGTGCAAAGGGTGAAACCCGAAGCGCTCGGTAACGCGTCTCGACGGAACGTTCAAACGAATTCAGAGCGCTGTCCAAAGTTCAATTCGCTAATCCGCCGGTCCGTCGTAAAGTTCGGACACCCGTTTTAAAGAGACATTAACGGCCGATCGTTAAAAAGATTGAGAGATTGTTCGAGGAGCGTGGCCGTAAAATTCTTTCGGGGGAAAAAAAGAGAAGGACGACGACGGGGAACGTCGGGCCGCGGAGGGGCGTAGAAAAGAAAAGATCGTAAACGGACTCGTTTATGCTCTCTCGCGCGATATTATATAATATTGCGTGATTACGAGCGAGACGCGGTGACGAAAGCCTATTGGAAAAGGGGGTGGCGGGGGGAGGGGCGACGGAGGGAAAATGGCGTCGCGGGCCGCGCACGGCGAGCTAATACGGGACAAAGAATGATATATCACGGTATCGTAACTAAGACGCTAATTATATGCTGGAGGCATTGCCATTATCTAACCATAACTACTCCCACCTAGATTCCGGACAATGTGACTGGACGGAGACCTTTAACAGAGTTATCTTGCCCAACGCAGCTGCTCGCCGAGCGTGTTGTAACCCGGTGCAACGAGCTAAATTGTCGTTAACGGTAAATTACAACAGGCAAACCATTCAGGCGGCCGCGCGAGCGCGGTCTCTCGGATCCAGAATTAATTCGCTGTCCCCGATGCATCCACGCTCTCGTGTCCGCGGAACGAGAGCCCCGTGAATGTGACATTTCGCCAGCGAGCGCGAGCGCGTGCACGCCTCATCGGGTCGTTAGACGTTACGAACACCTGGAAATTCTTAGCCACAGCCGGGAATTGTGTAAACGGCTGGTATTTATTAATAAAGACGGCAATTTATGGATTTCATCGGCGGCCCGCGACGCGAGGTTGACTGACGGCCGGGAACAATTTATCGCCGATAAACTCGGGGATCGATGGATCCTAAGGGTGGCCGGTGCCGGGAGTTTCGAAATTTACCGGTAAAAGGGAGGATTATTTATTAACGGTCGAGACGGTTTTATTATTGCCCCGTCTCGGCCGGGGAATCGCGGGGGGAGCTTCCAGTCGGGTTCGAATGTTAACGATTCGACCGAGACTTCGGCAGGTGCGGTTGAACGCGAGTACTCATTACGTCCCTTGAAGTTGCTGTCCCTCCGTCGAAGGGGAATTATAATTCTGGTATTTAAGGACGAGTCGCGGGACGTGATTATTCAATCTGGAAGCGTAACGCTCGCTCTCGTACGGGACGCGTGAGCGTGACATTTGAATCGGAACCTCGACGGTCGTATTCGAATTTGAATATTCGCGGGGAAATTGGAATCGAAATGTCAGAGTAAATGTTAAGCGGGCACCGGTTAATTCGCTTTTTGAATCTCGCTTTTCGTTCGAACAGCGATCGCGGCAATTGTAACCCTTAGCACGTCCTATGTCAGACTCGACATTCTATCTTGTTGCAACCTCTACTTGTTTTAACGATTTTTTCTATATTTATTCGTAGTACCACAATTGTGCCATTTAACGCTAGGTTTACGGAACGCGTCAATTTGACGCAGATTGAATTTTATATAAATGTTTTAATCGGTTCTCGTTGATCCAATTACACGAATATCAACTTCCCCAGGAACAATAGAATAAACTGTACAATAAATGTAAACCTAGTTAAAGGTAACATTTCAACGACTCCCGAATATTCTTGAATGAATAAATAGAGCGTCACGTTAAGCTGTCGTTGAATGAACCGACGTCGACGTGAACCTCGAGGTGAGAAACCGAGAGCGCTTCGGGCCGCGAAGGGATAACGGTCGCGTTGTTTCGGAAGTGCGGAACACGGTAGCCGCGAGACCGTTTCCCATGGCGAACGAATCGGCGAAAAGGGTCAAGCGAATTCAGTAGCCGCCGCGATTTTCTCCGTTCGAGCGAGCGAGCCGAACGTTGGAGAAATAGCGGGAGCGTATTATGTCACAACTCCTGGCTGCAGTGGCAAGGTAGAGGCAGGCCGTGAACCTAAGTGCAGCCGGCACGTTGCACGGTCGCACGTGACTGGTTAGACGAGCTCTTTTCTGCGTTTATTATTTTCATCGGCCTTCCCCTCCTCCGTGGCTCCCTCCTCGCGGAATTACAACGTGGAACCTCCTGCGCCCCGAATTAACCCATTTTTGCGCTGATTGCGCGGGCAGAAGGGAAAATTACGTTTTCGCCGGCGCTTCGGGGAAAGGGAATGTTTCAACGCGCCAGCGTTATTACGCGAACCGAGCACGAACATTCTGTAGTATAAAACTTGTCGAAAAGAACGCTTACAACGTAATTGCATCTTAAAGATGCTAATGGTATCAATTATCCATGCGAGGTAATTTTAGTGGAGGAAAGGTCGAACGCTGGTCGTCCGCGTTTCATCAATCGGTGGCTTCTTGACTCTTTGAGGTTAGGGTTAACCGCCCTTTGCTCTTTTCATGCATGGTGGGGTATGTTTTGACCCACCGCGAAAAGTTGTAGTTACCGATAGTCGTACAGTTTAATGTTTCAAGCTTTTTCACCCAGTTGGCGATGCTGTGAACTAAATAAATGCGTAAATGAGTGAAAGTTGTCGAGACTGTTGTGATTAAGGTTGCGAATTGTGTGATATGAATTCTTTGCAGCTTGGGCTGTTTTCTTATTTCAAATCGTGTGCCTCAAAGAGTTAAGGGGCGCAATAAATAGAGCGGGAGCTATATTGATAAGAGCTAAATTGCTCTGAGCGAGAAATGTTGCATTAACCTGTCGCACTCGAAAGTTTTTCGCTAGAAATCTACAACATGCCCCAATGAGATACAAACGACATTCTTTGACACTAATAAACGAGAAAACGCGCGTAAATTAAGAAACAAGGCTATTTTATGTCAATATTTCACACGTCGATGCAGTATACGTATCAGAGTGTTATATATAAGACTATGATTTTTCTAGATCAAATCTAATGGTAAAATCTAATCATTTTCTACGTCAAAATCTCCACTTGATTTCATACAGTAACTCTAACATTTGATATTTAACATTATACCTCGTATCAATTTGAGAAATATTGAAATAAAATAGCCTTGTTCCTCAATGTACGTGTGATTTCTCTTCCAGTTAGTTTCACAAAATATCGTCTTTATCTCATCAGAAAATGTTCAAATGTTTCTAGTGAAAAACTTCCGAGTACAAAGGCTTGAGAAGAGTACTATTCCGACAACTTCCCATTTCATCTTATCCCGTCAAGATCCCGTTTCATAAAATATCGATTTTATCTCATCGGAAAATGTTGAAATATTTCTAGTGAAAAACTTCCGAGTGCAAAGGGTTAACCGCATGAGTTTTCCGAATTTCACGTGCACTTTCCTCGTGACTGGTTCAATATTTGCAATTACGGTTACAGTTCTTCCAGATACAGTCTTACCGTCTAAATTCCATTGATTTCGGTGACGACTGAGAAGATCCCGTCTCACAGTCGTTCTACAAGCATCCGTTCCCGAAAAAGCCCGAAAAATCACGGGAGGAACGATGGAATCCGATTCTGGTGTTCATTATCCCCTCCTGGAAGACGAACGGTATCGACGCGCAATTTGCGCAACAACGAACGGTTTCGAGTTTCGAGTTTCGCATGCTATCGATACGTCTCGTTCGAACATCGTTCAATCATTCGCGGCATGGTTGCCGCGTTATCAGCGGAAACGTCGGAACGAGACCAATTAACGTTGAGACTACGTTGGTCGCTGCTCCCCCGAAGTAATTTCATAGAATTATCATTTTTCCATTGTTAGTGGCAGTTAAGGTTAAATCGACGGAAATTCGAATGGGAGACACCGCGCGCGGCTTAAGCGACGGAATACTCGGCACGAAACGGACCGTAGACCCGTTTAATCCCCGCGGGGGTGCCGGTCACGATTATTTATCGTCCTCATTCCGTACACGCTCGAGCCGGAGGGTCGGCTCGCTCTTAATTGGATTTAAGGGTCGAAGATTTTATGGCCGGCCGCGAGGCAGACGGGGGGTTCTAGCGATTTTCTTGCTTTCTCGTTAAATTCGTCCGTCCCGAACGCTCAATCGACGCCCCCGATCGTCGTTCGCGCGGCTCGAACGACCGGCGCGACCTTCGGGGCACACGACCCGCGAACACGAGACCTTCTGTGCGTTCAAAGTTGCCCAACGGCTGTTCGTATTTATATAATTATCCACCGTTCAACGCGAACCGATCGGAGACCCTTAAGTTACTATAAATTTTCGAAACACACCCTCTATTCACAGGTCACTTAACCATTTGAACTCTGTAGCCTCCGATATTGCACCAGTTCTAATATTGAATGTTTTAATGAATTTTAAGGAATCTACCTTCAGATTATTAGATCCTCCAGATATACAACGTTTGTGCTGAGAAGGGAAATTAAGGGTCTAAGAAATGTAACATTGTTAATTTTTTGTAGGACTACCATCAAAATTGGTAGGAGTTGCTGACACGTTAGGAAATCATCTAGAGTGCTAAGGGTTAACCCTTTGAATTTACAATGGTGTGCTTCTGTGGAAGATTGAAGATCCTGCTTTGTATAAAAAACATGTATAGATTTTGAAGTTATGTTTTATAGAAACGGAGTCAATTTAATTTTTGTTAATTTTTCAACTGTTGGGAATATGAGATTTGACTCAATATAATTGATTTAATTTGATGATACTTTTATCCGATTCAGCAACTTTACTTTAATTCGGAGATAATATGAATTAATCCGGGTTATCGTTGCTTAGAAAGTTTGATCTGCAAACGAATCTCGATTGTTTCGTATGAAGGACACCTTTATTCTTGAAGTAACATACAATGATTGATTTCCTTATAAATAACAGCACCTCTAGTGCTCCGGCGTAAAGCCACTCCTATTGCTGCAGGTTGCTATAAAATCTCCTATTCGCCTATTCGCTTTATAAATACTTATGAATCTTATATTAAAATCTACTCTGTTACTTAAATATACTTATCAGTTACGTTACACTTTCGCCGCTGCAACAATAGAAGCGTGGAATAAATAAATAATTTAATAAATAGATAATACATAGATTGGCGCAATGTGAATGATACGAATCGATGACACGCGTGTCGATGCGACGATGCTGGGATTTAGTTAAGTTCGCGTTTTACGACGCGGTTTGGCGTCTGTGCCACAGCAGCAGTCGCTGCTGCCTGAATCCGACAACACGCTGCTCGAGAAACTGCATGACGAGCAGCAATCGCAGTCCGAGCAACCGCACGACGAGGAACAATCGCAGTCCGAGCTACCGTCTGACGGGCAATCGCACGGCGAGGGAGATCGTCCTGGAGAAAAAGAAGATTTAACAATCATTTTTGGCACACTCGAGTATTTTCGGAACAACTTAGTAATCCAAACTTCACAGAAACTGTATTTAACAAGTAATTAGATACTTAAACTAGTGAAGAACCACCGAATATTCATTAGACTGTTAGAGCGTTTCAAATATCTTTCGTCCCGCGATTGATTTGTACTTCGTATATGATCAAAATGGCGTTTCACGACGTCTAAACAGAATAAAAATAGTTTCGTGTAAGAAATCCTTGATGTTCCTAAAGAACACAAGAATAATTAGAGATTCCACCTTTAAGTACCTGAATTCAATCTTTAAGTATAGAAGTTTGAGAATAACCGGTAAATATTCTCGATCGCAGCAACTAATACAAATATTCATTGTATTTCTTTGTTTTTACTTATGTAAATATCTATGCATAGCCGTAGTATCAACCGTGTAACGGAAATTTCACTGGTTTCAAAATTCACGATATTTTATAGAGACCTTCGAGATCGCACGTTCATACACGAAGATTAAAGAATATACGAAGCGGAGACAAGTGAACAGACTCTATGTTGTATATTATACGACATTATACTTTATACTTTATTCAATAAAGGAAAGAAGTCTCACTCGTTCGACGAGATGGCTTCTTTCTCCAGGTTTTCGTCCCGTTGCACGGAGTTTGGTACCGCGTTTTCGCCTTCGACGATCGCACGCTCAATTTCGACCTCCTTCCCGGTTTGCCTTTATTCCTTCGCCTCCGCGGACGGCAGCTACCGTAACAATGGCTGCCGGAGGAGTCATAGGAGTCCGAGTAAGACAACGACGAGTCTGACGTGTAGGATGAGCTTTCGGGCTCTTCTGATCGGCAGCCGCTACCTTTGCAACAAGAACTCGATTTCTTGGTCGATTTCCTGGCCGGTCTCCTGGTCGATTTCGATTTCGATACTGCAGAACTGCGAAGAATGTTTCGAGATTGTTCAAAGATATCCTGGTTTTCGAGAAAGTTCCGACGACCTGCTCGACTTGACTTTCTAACCGCCTTTTGAACGTAAACTGTCGACTCGGGTCAGAAGGACGAGGAAACAAAATATCGCAGCGGTTGGACACCGGGTGTTTCGTATTGGCAACGATGAGGAGGTTGGAGTGAATAATTATATAATATTTCATGAAGGAGTTGATTCTCCTGTATAAAGCAATTCGCAATCTATCGAGTTGTGTAAATGAAACTGTTTCAATGTTTTAACTGAACTCTACCTTAATTCGCAAAATACGATTAATCATTGAGTAAAAAGACAATGTTGTTTACAAGATAAAAATTGAAAAAATTAATGTTTTCGTTTCTGAAATGATTATACATATTCGGAAGCTATAGAAAGGGCTTTCTGATCTAGAAAACACGAAGAAACAAGTAAATCCTTGAATAACCGCAAAGAATATTATTTATTCCATTAATACTACAATTTCCGAGTAATTATATTGACTTTTTGAAATTCCTCTATAGAAACTTCAAGAATACATCGAGACTAATTGATTTACAATTCTGCTTGCGTATTGTTAAATCAATTCCTTTAATTCTCACAGAAACATCTGTTGCCTCTTTAATAATTTCTGAAAGAAACCTGGAAGTCATTTTCATCCGTCTGGTTTTAGTGTTAATGTTTACAAAAATCAGAAAATATCCAAAAATCGACCGCATTGGCTTCTGACTCGATTGTTCCTTTATTCACAGTAATATTTGATTATACCTTACCTCATTCTGCCGATGATCCCAACAATTGACGTTTCTCGTCCCCGAATTATCCCTTCCGCTCGAGACTCTTCCGGTTTACCGTTTCTTCCCCGCACTATGCAAACTTCGAATATCCAATGAATTACAACTCGCAATCGAAATCAATTAAGCGCCATCGATCAAATATCCTCTCTATATTCGCGCACACAGAAATTTAACCTACACAATGTTCGTATCTCACAACCGATTGCCCAAATATTCCCCGCGGACAACACTTGTCGGTTTTTATACGCTCCGTACAGGTCGCTCTTCACTTCACCTTTCGGCAACCGTCTCTGCCTTTTGTGTACACGCGACTCGAATCATTTACTCGACTCCTAATTCCATTGCCGTTTAAACGTGCCGGATTAACCGAACAGTTTCCTCGTTTCGAAACTTGATTGAATACAATCGATATTCACAGTACCACAGTATTTTGCAATTCTAGAAAACTACAAATTAACGGATGGCATTGCAATCACTCGGTAATGACAATCGACGATGATACTTTTATGCGAAAGCAGAATGTTAAACGTTGATTCATTAACACTAGAACCGAGCATTTAATACGATTAATATGCAATTCCTATAAAAATTATAACAATCATCTTCAGTTTCTTCAGAGACTCATTATAGTACTCAAATGAAACTATTTTCAAAATCATTTCGAATATTCAGTGCTTCAAAGATATCGATAATTGCTAAACGAAAAAATCGAAACCAGTCAGTTTGACTGGTAGTTCTAGTGTTAATTGTAATATATGCACTGTAGTATCAACACGTTGATAATTGTTTCTAATACTATTCTCCTCTATTATAAAGGAATTAATCTTACCGTAACAAAACACTCGAACTTCTCATGGCAGTCAACGCGTTGATATAATAGATAGATATAATCCGACTGATATAAACAAAAACATTCGATAGTGTGAATAAGCAACAGTACCATAAGAACTAGTACCAAATAATTGATAATTCTTGTATCTTCGCTAACAAGTGATGCCTACACCGCTGCATTTTCACGGCAATCAACGCAACCAATCACACACCCATTAATTGCATCGTGTTCGAGATTGTTATTGGACAGTGTTAAACTTTACTGCGTGCAACTTTCGTTCGATCATGTTTCTAATTATCAAGATACCAAGCGATTATTACGCCGGAGTTTTTCGACTGTTCAAGAAGGTTAATTCCTCGATCGACCCGTCGATTGTTCGCGAGGTCTCGAACAAAAGTCCCCAGCCCCGTGGAGCCGCGTTACGGGTCATTATGCAATCCGGGCATTGACGCAATTCTGATCCGATCGCGCGGCGCAGAACCGATCCCTGGGAAATCTTGAATTACACGTTTAATATGTATCGATCCGGCGCGAGGGAATTGAAAGGGCGACCGGTTGTTACGTTAATCTCTCCGCCCCCTCTTCGTTTACGATTATGGCACAACGCCGAGCGGCCTCGGTCTTCCACGAATTTCCAATTCGCGACGCGAGTGTTTAGACGCGTATCATTGTCCCGATGACTCGTCGGATTCTTTTCCATCCGTCGGGTGGAAGGATTCATTCACGGCCAGAGATTCCGTGGAATGATCATGCGAACTCGAGAGCCGCGCCTAGCAGTATTTCAAACGATCTTCGCGAGAAACGCGATTAACGAGGATAATCGGAGATCAATCGAGTCTGAGAGGTGTATAACTGTTTCATCGACACTCCTTGAGTTTCGTTAACCTCTTGCCCTATGATTTACTTCTCAATTATGATCGAGGCAACTGCTTTGTAATTGATTGATGGAATGATTCATCAAAATAGAGAAAAATTGTGGGCGTACTCTATAGTTGCGTTCTCTCTGAAATATAACGATTGATAACAGAACGATAATATTTAATTTGAATTCCAGAGAATTACCACTTATGAGTATTAAATTCTCTTGAAAATCTTCATCGTGTGATACGATATTATAAGACAATGGGTTAATGTATAGCTACAATTGAACTTTAAAGTACAAAACTCGCAACACACGAAGCTAAATTACACATCGACCGCTCGAACAACAGAAAAAAACGAACCAACACTAATCTCTCGCTACTCAAGTAATTAAATCATTCGTCAGCGACATAGTGCTCCAAACATGAAAATTCCTAGCCAAAATCTCGATGTTCGTCCGCGGAGGATTAAAAGCAAACGTTTGAAAACGTTCGTAACCCACTTAACTCTAAAAATGCAAATATAATCCGATCGTAAAATCCGCGGCTGAAAATTCGAAAGACCTTAGAAGAGTCGCAATGAAGCTCATCGTTAATTCTCTCGGAAAGGGTGAATCGTTTCCGACCGATCTCGTCGGTGCAATCGATTCACCGCACATAATGCCGAGCGTTTTTCCACGTCGGGATCGGAAATCGTCGGGGGAAAGGATGGAATGGAGCGGCGCGCGATTACCTCTGTTCCCGTTCGAATCGCGAAGGGCCACTTATCGAGGGATATCGAGAAGCCACAGGGTCCCATTAACGGGAGGACACAGGGAGCGAGGCTTATGCAATCGGCTCCCGGGCTCTCGAGCCGCCATTGCTGCGGAATGTCCATTATAATACGCGGCGGCTGCGCGACCGTCCATTCATGCGTTCGGATTCTGCCCTGTCATCCGCAGACGCGATCGCTTTGTTTAGCGTTTTGACGCCAGGCCCGCGTGACAGATTGAAGATCGATGCGACAATAGGCCGTGCATCGAATATTTCCATTGTCCCGTTAATCTGTCGCCGGTAATCCCATTGTACCTGTTCCGTCCTCGCGGCGCGAGTACATCGGCCGCTGCGAACGGTTTTGAATCGAAGCCACGAGATCATCCCTATAGAGCTCGGTCGTGTTTAGGGGATAATTATTATTCGTTCTTCATTCGTTCGGAAGCTCTCGGGAATGTTCGAAACTTTTCAGAACTCTTTTCTCGACGGTGCAAGCACCGAGCTTTTAACTACGGTAGACTTTCACGAAGGAATTCGGTCGCGAATGGACGGAGAACGACGGAACTTTTCGTTGGGTGTGCATTTTTAAAGTATGTTGAAATTTCTTTTATTTCTTTCTATCCCGCGTTGAATTGTTAGTGTACGTACTGAAAATTTAACTCTGCGCTCGGAAGTTTCTCAGTAGAAATGTTTGGACGTTTTCTGATGAAATATAGACGACGTTGTTTGAAACTAATTTAATGATACTTTATTTATTATTTTATTTAAATATTTCACATTGCAAAATATAATTTTAATTTAAAATACTGAATATTCAACTTCATAGTTTTGCTGTATCAAATCAAGTGACTGAGTCACCTTTCGAGTGCAAAGGGTTAACAGTGACATGTTTGGATATATCGGATATCTAATGAAGCAATATTTTTAAGCGTCTAGGCGTCTACAGTAGTCAAAGTTAATGCGATTAACGCGTGATCCTTATAAAAATTATGAGAATAGATTTCCTGCGGTTGCTTTGTGTGTTCGTTTTAGTACTCTAATGGGACTGTGTGTTTTCACATTGTTTCGGATATTTAACGCTAAAGCTATCGAACAATTAGAGGCTGATAAACCATGTTTATCCAAGTGCCCCGGCGAATACACGAGGAATCCAGCGCCAGCAAATTGCTCGGTACACCGTAGGAAAGTTGATTTAGGGCGTTCCCCCTAATCGTCGCCCGCGCTGGCCAGGAACGGAAGGAGAGGGAGAGTTCGGGGAAATATAGTCCGTCTACCATGTGATGTCTAGGCTGAGGAATGCGTGTCTCATTGGTCACTTCTCAGCTTCTTTTATCTCATTTTCCATACTGATTTGCCATTCGCCACAACGATTATACCGCGTCGAGTAAAAGTGATTGAAAATAACGAATAATAATAAATAATAGATGAATAGAATTTAGTCGTCATTGTACCGTGACCAGTGTCGAGCGAAAGAGAGATCACGCATAAATTAAGGAACAAAGCTAATTTACTTTATTATTTCACGTATGGTAATATCAAATTAAATCCTAATAGTAAATTTTATTTTAATATTCCACACATTGTAATATCAAATTAAATCGTAATAGGAAATTTTATTTTAATATTTCATTTATTATAATATCAAATTAAATCGTAACAGTGAATTTTATTTTAATATTTCAATTGTTGTAATATCAAATTAAATCGTAATAGTAAATTTTATTTTAATATTTTATATATGATAATATCAAATTAAATCGTAATAGGAAATTTTATTTTAATATTTCACATACTGTAATATCAAATGAAATCGTAATAGTAAATTTCACTTTAATATTTCACGTATGATAATATCAAATTAAATCGTAATAGTGAATTTTATTTTAATATTTCACACATTGTAACATTAAATTTTATTACTTCGCATCTATTACGTCAAGTAGCCACTAACCACTTAACAAAAGGTTAAAATTTCCAAAACTCCGAAAATATCCAAAAGTCGATTTAACCGCGTCTGCTTCCGAGCGACTCGAAACGGTAGACGGACAATACTTCCTCGGTTAGGCATCTCTCCCCCTCTTTGTTCAGCTAAGTTCCCCGTTTCCTTACGTCATCCTCATCGCTGAGTCACGTCGCTCCCCTCTCCATGGGGTCCCATAAACCTCAGCCACCCTCGGTCATACACCTTAAGGAGGCCGACTCACCCTCCGACGATGTCGGTGCATGATCCAGCCGTTCCGGATTATCGGATCTCGCACCTTGTTTCGATAGCCGGCTCCCCCGCTCGCCGAGGAATGAAACGCGCACTCTATATCAGGAGGTTTTACGGTCGATCGAGTCCGCAACGCGAACGGAATCGTTCCGACGGAATTTCAGGTAAAAGAATCACAGTGGACGTACGTACGTACGTGCATCGGCGATCGACGAATGAGTTTCAATATCGGCATAATCGACTCCGATTACCACACCGATCGCCTTCAGCTCGGTCTAACCGCCGCGCCGCTTAACTCGGTAATTGTATCGTGAAATGGAGGAAATGTTACGGGAGAAAAACGGCTCCGTATAAGAAGAAAATCACGGTTTTGACGCATGTTCTAATAGCCGAGAGGATAAATCCGCGCGATTCCCGAGTTAACAGGCTCGGAACAAAGGATTTGCATAATTGGCGAATCATTGCGCTCGCATAATGAATTTTTTCAATGTTTGTGGTGGATTCAAAGGCTCGAGGTGGCCGGAGGCCGGGGAATGGTCGGGAATGTCGAAAGCGGCCGCAAAAAACGGCTCGCCGGATCGGCGGAGAGGAGCCGCGCTCGCGAGGTCTCGTCGTCGAAAAGGTGATCGGCGACGCGGGGAGGGAAAAAAAGCGATGGAACGATGAAACATCGACGCGGAAAGAAGCGGTGACGTCACGGAGGAACGAAAGGAATGAGGAGGATGATGGAAGGGATCGGAATGGAAACGATAGGGCCAGCTGGGACGGGAATCGAGACCGGATGCGAGCGCCTTCTCCGCCGAGATAAAGATAGCCGGCCGGGTGCCTTCTTGTTGCGTTCTCCGGCTCATAAACGTCATCTTCCTATTACCCGGGTTCCACGTAAGCGTATAGAAAGTCCTTTGATGCTCGACGGGGATCTCAAAGGATTCCCTTGAAGAAGGAATCCGCGGCGGGCTCCATCGGAGTGCTACTTAAAAATCAACTCGCCTGTCCCGTTGAAACGGCCGTCGCGTGTCCCTGCGAAATAATATCCGACGACTAAATAATAAACGGGATAATGAAGAATACAAGAAGGCAGGAAAGAAATTCCTCGTGGTTCGTTCGGTACTTCGTTGGCAATGGACAGTGGGAATAGAGGATGAGTCAAGATTGGAGCTAGAAGGACCACGAGGAACCATTATTGATTCAGAAGAAACATTCTACTGGACAATCTATTTTCTAAGACGTCTTAACTGTTTGTTAAATATAAATATAGAAATATAGAAAATCAGCAGATGAAGCTATACATCAATTGCTTAAACAATAGAATAAAAGGAAACTACGTGCTCTCTTGCTGTTTGAACAATTTGTTTGCGACTTAGTCCTCCAAATATAACATTTCATCTCGTAGAAATGTTGACGCACGTCTGCAAAGGGTTAACCCTTAGCACTCCAGATGGTTGTGTAATCAGCAACTGCCACTAATTTTTATAGTGTAGCGAAAATGAGAAACGCTATAACAATTCTTCGATTTTTTATTTCCCTTCTTAGTAAAAAATTTGGACGTGCGGAAAATCGAATAATTTTAGAGTAGTTTCTTTAAGGTTCATTAAAATATCTAATATTATTCCCGGTGCAATATTGGAGACTACAGAGTTCAAAGGGTTAATATTTCCAAAAGCAACCAGTATTCTCAACCGATCAGTTGCTTCATCACATATAAAATTCGTGGACAAAAGTGAATCATAAGGAACATAAAAATACATTAAATAAACTATCGATTCCAATTCGACTCCCAAATTGATCAGAAGACGAAACATTCCTCAAGCCGAAGATATCGGAAGTCGGAAGACCCGTTCCCGGTAAGGAATCTGTTTACTCTGGCCGATAACCAACGGCGGAGCACAGGAGTCATCGTGGTTCCCGTCAGCGATTCGACAAAGGAATGCAGTGCACCCCCCGTCCCCTGCCGCCCACCCCCGCGCGCTTGTGTAATCCTAAATGAATAAGCGTGTAGGTGCAGCCAGCGTGGATTGCGCCAGCGGGACACGGCTCGGCCGGTCGGACCTTTCGATCAACGACACGTGCAACTCGCTCGACAATAACCGCGGCGCGCAACGCCGCCATAACCGGGGGTGTCATAACCCTTGCCGATCGTTGCGCAAGCCGGCGAGGCTCGATCGTATCGGCGCCCGTTACCCGGGTTAGGCTCGTTTAGCCGGGACAAATTCACGGATCGCTTCACATCGGCCACGCGCCCTCCCTGATCGATACACGTTCACGATCGTATCGTCGCAATCCACGCCGCTAAAGCCACTCTGGGAAAAAGTATTTACCTCGAAACGTTCAGCGAGCCGATCGTTCGCGGCGATACGAGGCGTAGAGTACATAGACTGCAGTGACTTACTCCAGTTTTCGAGTTTCTACGAATACTGTCGAAGCACGTCCGTTGCAAGGAACCTGGCACTTAGGTCCGAGTGGTCAGATTCGAAGGCGCACGCCCTGTCCACACGGAGTCCCGATTCTGATGTACGATTCGCTGACGCGCTCACGCACACTGCTCGGCTCGCGCGACGAAGAGTGGGGAGAGCCGTTTCTGCACTCGCAATTGGAGTTCTCGCGACTGTCTCCGCCCCTGTGACGTCACGAGTGCCAGGTTCGCTGCAACCGATGGTAATTGGTTCTTTGTAGTAATTCTTCACCCTTTGTACTCGAGAGGTGACTCTCGGTCACATGATTCGATACAACAAAACTATGAAGTTGAATATTTGATATTTTAAATTGAAGTTTGTGTTGCTGCGTGAAGTATTTAAATAAAACACCTCTGTTGCTTAATAGTCGAATCTTAATACTACAAGATTTGTCATTGTTATAAAAAAATAAGGAATATTGTATAGAATACCTAAAATACTCATGGCAGTGAACGTGTTAAAATGTATACGTGTCTTTTTTCATTAACAAAGAAAGATCTTCAATCGTTCCCAGAGGCACGCAATTGTAAATACTCCTGGAATAGCTGGTAGTTCATAGTAAAAATGATTCGGAGTTGCTGAAAGATCATCGGAAAAATTGTTCGGAGTTTAGCGTTGAGATACTTGGTCCATTACGCGTATAGTTTAATTAAATTCTTCTGTTTCTTCTTTTATGTAGTGGATTACTTTGGGAAACAATAGTTTACATATCGCGAAACCGTCAATCCCGCAGCTTTCTTTCGCTTATTATAGTGAGTGATTCATAAGTGAGTTGTAAAACCGTTAACCGCGTAAATTGTGAAACGCGAGTTGCATTATTAATCTTTTTTATTGATTCTCCGCGTTTAAACCGTTCGTCGATCGAAAACAGCGGGCGTTTGAAGTTCGCAATCGAATGACCGCTACGTTCGACCGATAAAAATTCTTCGACTCCTGGATAAGACCACTTTGTCACCATCTGTCGGTCGTCCTACGAATCACCTCTCGAACTCGCACGGATAAGTCCGCGGCGAATGTTTACAATCGATAGAAAAATCACGCGTGATACAATGACACATAAAAAGAGAATATATTGATCGTGTTCATCGCGTGACTAAGCTTCCGAGCGTTGCTAATGATTTCCCGGCAATAAGAGAAATTATTCATTCATCGTACGCATGCGTTTGCCGCGAAAGTTCAATATAAATTGAAAAACAAAGCGGTATCACTTCGTTCGATACAAACCGAATATTTTCATTCGTCCAATTGAATATAAAATCTTCACTGATGTGTCTTGATATAAAACAGATTACTCCTTAATCCAACTATAATCTATTACTCTCTCAACGCAACAACCGAGTATTTAACACGGTTACCATATAATCCCCATAAAAATGACAATACATCAGTTCCTTTAGACATTCATTCTAGCATTCAGCTGAAACTATTTTCAAAATCACTTCGAATATTCGATACTTCTAAAGTATCAACAATTACGAAACAAATCGAGAGATGCAATGACATCACGAGTAATCACGTCAACTGAAACACCTAATCATACGAATAAAATTGAATCTCTCATTCGAGGACGCCGAAGGGTTAACTATTACATAATTCATCCCTACGCGAACCATTGTCCCGGTGATTCCCGATCGAACGACCGGGCCATTCACTTTCGGTTCAGTCGGGGGTGGTTGTACTCAGGAAGTCGTGTCGCGATTAACGCGAGGTCGGGGGCGACGGGGGCGGCCGGTCGCGCAGTCGCGCTGACCGCTGTCCACCTGGCAGATCGCGGATTATCCTTCACCTGCCGGCACCTGGTCAGATAAACCGAGGAAAGCGTGGCAGAGGCTGGAATCGGTGAACCGGGACGCATCGACGACGCGGGCAAAATAAGGGGAACACGAGTCGCGAACGGGGAGACCAGTGAGTATGGGGACTCGGGGGTGAGCGTCCTCTTTCGTCGCGGAAAGAGAAATCAAAATACAATACAGCCGGGTCGACGAACCGGCCGAGGACCTCGATGAGCCGGGCAGGTCAATGTTTCCGTTTCGAAGAGCTTCGCTGTGAGTAACGTTAATTCGCTTCGACGTGAATGGATTTGCTTGGAAATAATCGGTTGCTCGCGTTGATACGCTGCGTGTCAAGAAATGTATCAAGGTTAGCTTTTGCACTCGATAGGTGACTCGCTCATGGTTTGATTTGATGTAACAAAATTACAGTTGTGTATGATAATACGAGAAGTTAAAGTGACTTGAAATTTGTAGAAACTGGGAAAGTGCATCTGTTGAGACCTTAATACTAGGTTTACGGAACGCGTCAAATCGACGCATATTGGATTTTAGAAATATTTTGTAAATGTTCACGCCGATTTTGATTGATCCGATCACACTGATATGTAGTTCAATTACCTGCTATCGAATCTCGAGTTTCCACAATCTAAATAAACGAGCATCGATTCTTTTAGGAATAATAGGATGAAGTGTACAATAAATGCCCGTAAGCCTAGTGTTAATCGATTTTCTATTCGGTTTGCGCATTGCTACATCGATTTCTCGAATAATTTGTCAGATCATCTGTTATCCTAATAACTGCGACAAGAATGAATCAGGTATTAATAATTCTCATCCATCTACTAGTCTTAGTGTTAATTACTAATTCGACCAGTTACTATTAAGACTAAAACTACCGGAGGCGTCAAAATGACTTGTGTCCATTTTCTAATTATTAATTAGAAATTAGCAATTGCTAATTATTAGCAATACGCAAACTGAATTATAAATCACAGTCTCGATAGAACCCTTGAAGTTTCTATACAATTTCAAACTATCAATTCAACTGTTCGATGGCTTCTTAACTATTATATCTGTCATTATATTGTTAATCAACTGTCTCAATTATATTGTTAATTATTAAGAAGATAACAGATTTTTCGTTGAGAAATTATTATAATATCTTTCTAATATTTACAAGAACTCAGGAATAGGTCATTTTGATCCATCTGGTAGTTGCAGTGTTAAATTTAGTACAATGCATTCATACGTGAAATATTGAAACACTAGTTTCTTTATTAGTTTGTGTTTGTTTCCTCGTTACTTGGTTTCAAAGAATGTCGTCTATATATCATAGGAAAACGTCATTTCCAGCGAAACCTCTCGAGTGCGAAGGGTTAACAGGAACTCGTTTAACCTTCGCTTCCATTCGTTCTCCGAACCTTCGTATGGCGTCGCGAGATGTTGATAATTTTTTGTCGAATATAAACGTAAATTACATTGGAACGGATATTGAATCGAGGAGACGACCAAATAGAAACGTAAGACTGAAACGAGGCTTTATATTCTGAATAATGGTACAACCAGCATATTGAAGTAGCTTTCAAACGAGGTCCGTGGTAGTGAACAATCGTTTATTGACGAGGTAACAGGTGCTTCATTTAAGTGAAGCGTGAATTATTTACCTGGGCGGGGATGAAGTCTATCCAGGTGCAGGAGAGCCTCCGCTTCGTTCGTACTTCGCCTCGCAAGCGTTTTAATCGGTTCGACCAGTTTTCCCTGTCCCTGATCATCGTTCGGTACACCGCGCCGCGGTTACGGGTGTTAAATATTAATCAAGTTTGAAAATAAGTTGAAGTTGTACTTCGTGACTGGTCTTTTCCATAAACAGCACGGAAAGAACGAACAGGTGGAACAGAGCTGAATTTTTAATAGCCTCGATGCAATAATTTCCCAACACGGCTTGCGAGCTTCCCAGAGAAACCGTATCAACCAGCTCCTCTTTATTAACCGGAGTATAATCGAAAGTTTCAATCACTCGTATCATCAGTTTAATAACCATCGCCAAGATTCAATTAGACTCCATCACTATTGTAACAAAAATACTGAAAACGCCCAGATTCATAGAATACCTACTCTAAATCAGATCCTCGAAACTGAAAAAGCGACCTGCGAAATCACCTCAGCAGATAACAAATTAATCTACAGCTCTACTTCAGCACCCGTACGCCACATAAAAACCGGCGAAAATATCCATACAGTTACATCGATCGCGCGTTATCGATACATCTCCCGTTTCCATCGCGTGACACTCGAATACCCACACAGGCGCTAAACTTAGGCAGTGCGGGGTTCAAAATGAAAATCCACTTATCGAGCAGCCTCGACCGCCCCCGGCGGATTCAAGATCACCCGTCTCGCCTGTTCGCGTTGTAAAAATCCGCAGTCCACTTATACGCGTCCCGCAACAAGTACGCCGCACTATACCAAAATATCGAGGCGCGTACCGCCCGGGCAGCGTCGGGAATGCCCGTCGGACGCAGTCACCGGCGAATCGATAGGCAAGATTGCGTGGTTGCTGGCCGAGTTTCTTCGATCGGGACGCGAAGTTCGTGAATCTCCATCCCCTGCGGCGCGGGAGAAAGTTCGTCCTTCGACGACGACGACGACGACGACGACGCGAAACCGATCCTAGACATTGGCACCGTTCGCCGGAACCGACCGTTAATTATTTACGGGCGGTGATCGATTACGCCGCTGGCCGCGGCCGGGCGTATGGATCCCACCCCCCTGCGGCCAGGGTTAGACCGTTAGCTACGCCGCGTTCCCACGTTTCCACGATGGCGACGTTCCCGCATCGTCGCAGTCGCGGACGGGCCCAGTCGAAAGAGGATGCTCGCCCGGATCCGCAGAGCTTTCAACTGCACCCTGCCGAAATGCGGGAATTTCAAATTTCCAGGGATGGAGAAGGCCGGTTCCTCCGTGGCGGACGAGAGCAACGCGGACCTCGAGGACAGGGACCCGAACAGTTTGAACCAGCATCTGCAGGTAGCTGGACCGAGGCGCTTTGGTCGCTTCGATCTGATCGCACTTGCGCTAGTCTATGCACTGTAGTGTGTATTTTGCGTTGGCACCTTAGCTTGATCTCTGCACTCGAGTGACTGTTATTCGATGTTTCGTGTAGGGAAGTGGGAAGCTTGATGTGGGATATTAACCCTTTGCAGTCGAGAGTTTTTGCTGGAAATATTCCACATTTTGTAAGGAGATAGGAACGATATTTTGGAAACTTGAAAAATTACACATTAATCAAATACAGCTGTTTCGTTTCAATATTCCACGTATTGATGCATTATAGAAAGATTAATGTTAAATATCAAATTTTACAATTTTTCATCGAATCAAGTGGTGACTGAGAGTTATCTTTCGAGTGCAAAGGGTTAAGCTTTAACGGAGCAATGCCACCATATAATATTGTTGTTTAGCTACCTGGGTTCAATATGTATATGGTGGAAAGATCATTTTATTATTTTTATCATTCTTATTGTTGGAATATTTACAATTTAAGCATTGTGCTGAGTCGCTTCTGTTCTTTCCTCTTGTTATTTATGTTGTTTTCGCGGTAAGGAAACTTGAAGTAGTTGTGACATGTTAAGGGTTAAGTTTCCTGTAATGCATCTATGTATGATGGAATGAAGTAGCTTTGTTTCTTAACTGACGTATGACTCATCGTTAAGCTGGTCTCAGAGAACATTGTCTGTGTCTGTAGCTTCGATTTAAATGCATCTATATGAACGCTTTTACTCACGTGCGAATATTTCTTTGCAATTGCTGAGGATGTAAACATGGCGGCAGCTTATGGAATCAATGGTTTCCATTTTTACTTTTATTCTATACTGAGTTACCGAATATTCAACAATGTCACGTTGTACATTTTTTCCAGATTCATTGTACTTCTCTAACGTTTTTAACCAGTTAACTGTGTTTGACGAGTATAACATCATCGTAAAGCTTGACATGATACTAATTCTTTCATGAATTCTTTATTTTTCCACATAAACATGTAATTCTTCTTTGTTTCGCTTCGATCTTTCATTAAAATATACTCTACGCGCATTCGCCCTGCGTTCGACGAGTGCACGCTCCACTTTTCAACTTCATCGCGCGCAGGACCAGAGATTTTTCCAACTAAATTCCACAGTTAACACGTTAAATGCCGCGTCGGTCACCGATGGCCGACGCTTCTGAGTTGCTTGAAGAAACTTACAATATGCAAGATAATTACTGTTGACTAAAAATATTTAATAACATAAGTAAATTAACAACTGTGTGATGTAAAAATTTTGATGCCAAATAATTGTTCCTATTTACCGTTGCTACGAAGGAACACACGCACAAAACGTTCAAGATTATCGTGGCGCTTATTAACTGATTAAACAAAGAACTTCGCGCTTCACGATGTTACACTTTTTATTCCGATCGCGTACGCAAATGTTCGCACTGTCTTCCATTTATCTGATTTCCGTGTGACGCAGGTGATGTGGGATGACGTGATCGGAGAACCGGAAGGAATACGCAGCCCGGAGTGCGCGTGGCGTCTCAGCGGCCACTGCTTCCGGCTGTCCAGAGGATGCTGTTACGTGCTGCTGTCGGTTCTCATCGCGCCTCTGCTCGCCCTTTGCTTCGGCTTCACCTTCGCCTGCCTCTCGTTTCAGGTAAGACGACCGACCATCTTTTTTTTTCTCTCGTTCCCCCGGCTCGATCGATGCCGGCCAGGTGCGTTTGTTTTCGTTTCCGGCCACATTAAGACCCTCGATTCATACACGGAGAACCACACAACGAGTTCGACCTCGTTATTCCCGATCTTATTATACCCTTAATAACACGAGCAAATTAAAACACTGCAATTCTTGGAAACCCGACGTTTCCAATTATTTCGTTGTATTAAGTTGTAACACACGACGCGTCCGATTTCTATAATTAGCTTGAAACGAACGGGAATTCTTTAGTAATCCATATTTTCCATCGAAATAACAATCACTGGATTCTACAGATTCTGTCCAACGAGTTTCTAGTTTTTTCATTTCAGTTTTATAGAAATCTGTCGTGTACTCAACGGTTGCTTGATTCCTGAAGGTTCTTTTCCTTTGAGAATGTGGCTTAAATGGGAGATGAAGTAGTCGAGCATTGTCATGGAGCAAAATTGGCCCATTACACTAGGTTTACGGAACGCAAATCGACGCATATTGGATTTTAGAAATATTATTTTGCAAATGTTTACGCCGATTTTGCATGTAGTCCAATTACCTACTATCAAATCTCCAGTTTCCACAATCAAAATAAACGAGCACCAATTCTTTTAGGAATAATAGAATGAAGACAATAAATGCCCGTTAACCTAGCGTTAAACGAAAGATCTGCCTTCAAAGTTAAATATGAAATATGTCCAAATAGTTTAATATTATTTCGTAAAACAGAACTTAAAGCACTGATCAACGGGAATACACTTCGTATGTTACAACCTAATAAATTTTTCCCGAACGCCGTAACAAATATCCATATGGAAATGTTTTCAATTATACTGACATTTACGACGTTACCATTTTATCATCACTTCTTTCTTCCACCGTCGAATTGCAGTAAAACGGACATTTTCAATTATCGCGCCTTTCATTTCATGAGTTCATCGAGTCCGTGAAGCTAGCCATTACGCAAATCGAGAATTGAATATGCAACAAAGTCAAATGACCTCAGACGACGGGTTCTGCAACTGCATAGATCATCGTGCGTCGCGATAATGAGATTAACCCATTCGCGGCCGCTCACATAAATTATTACTGCTTATGGCTCTCCGCAAGCTGTGGCGCGTAACCATTAAAGGAAAATAATGTCCGGCGCAGCTCTTCGATAGAAAATAATTAGTCGATTACGAAACTGTACTGAGAAGCTCATCTGACGTTACTCAACGGAGCAATAAAATCTGATGGAAAAGGTAATGGTTCTAGGAAGCATGAAATTTCAAGTTGTCCAGCATCGACGGCAAAAAGGCAATCAGACGTAGACTCGTCTTTTCTTTCGGACTCCCGATATAATTTGAGATTTTATCACAGCAAAATCTATAATATTCTAATTTCAATAGTACAATCTATAAAACCTGTAATCTGTGATATACACGAAAATGTCTGATAGCATCAACAAAAGTCACGGTAACATGATGCTGAATGACAAACGCTACGCGAAATCACGCGACATCGGCCGTTCGAAGCGTCAGGTTGTAGTTTCGATTCGATGAGACGTCAATCGATTGTAAGAGTGTCTACGGATAATGATTCTAGGAAGCATGAAATTTCAAGTTGTCTAGCATCGACGGTAAAAAGGTAATCAGACGTAGACTCGTCTTTCGAACTCTCGATATAATTTGAGATTTTATCACAGCAAAATCTATAATATTCTAATTTCAATAGTACAATCTATAAAACCTGTAATCCGTGATATATACGATATATCAACAAAAGTCACGGTAACTTGATGCTGAATGACAAACGCTGCGCGAAATCACGCGACATCGGCCGTTCGAAGCGTCAGGTTGTATAGTTTCGATTCGACGAGAGACGCGTCGATCGATTGTAAGAATGGGAACCAAGGGATCGATCTTTCCAGCACATATGGTGTGTGGCCCCCTGCCTCCGTGTCTGGAAAATCACGTTCGCGGCCATGAGAAATTTTCTCGCCACGGTGACGCAAGCCGTCGTGCGGCCGGTGATGGACTCCCTGGGCTACATGTTCCACAATATACGCGTGTACAATCAAAAGCTGCCGGACGGCCCGCACAAGAAGGACGATCTTCTGGTGGTGTGAACGGTGGTGTGTTCTTCTTGGTCGTTCAAGTGCCTCTGAGTGTTTCTCATCGTCGTCATCCAAGTGCCTTCACGCGAATAATAATGATCGGGCTAAAGGTGTTCGTGTATTTAGCGTGTACACACGAACGACCGAGCATTCTAATTTGTCGGTTTATTCGAACGATTAGAGTCTCGTGAAACATCTGGTCTGAATTAGTTTGAGAATGACTGCAATTTACAATTCACCGTCGACTATATTGAATTTGACGGGACGATCTTTTGAATCGTTGCAGTATTAACCCTTTGCCCTGTGGTGAAGATTTCAAGTAGAATTTAATGAACACGAATGTTATTCAGTTCGTTTGAATGCGAGTTAGATGTTATTCCTCTGTTGTCGATGATTATACCTTAGAGCACACGTTGACGTAGAATAAGAGATTTTCTCTTATTTTCGATAAATTAACCCTTTGAACTCTGTCGGCTCCAATATTGCACCAGTTATAGTACTAAATATTTCAATGAATCTTATACTATCCTAAAATTATTCGATTTTCTACATATCCAAATTTTGCACTGAGAAGGGAAATAAAAGATCGAAGAAATGTTATAGCATTTCTCATTTTCACCATTTGATTTGACGCAGTAAAATGAAAAAATTTGATATTTAATACTGAACTATGTATAATGCATTGGTGCGTGAAATATTGGGATAAAAAAGTTTCGTTTCTATTTACCTGTGATTTCTCTTTGAATTCATGAATCATGGCGACCGTGTTTGCCGGTCATTGCTCGCTGCGAGATTCCATTCTCAATTATCATAGTTAGTTAAGCTAATCTACTACTGCTGTATTCATGATATCGACGGAACGTCTGTATATTTATTGTTATCATGTTTTGTAAATAAAGAGTGCCTTGTGGAAATACGAACGGGAATATAACTACGAACCTGGTTATCATTCGACGAACAACATGTTACATAATATCCACCGAACGAATCTGACAATAATAACTTAGCATCTATACCGTATCATTTAACGTGGTACCTTAAGTACGACATAATTATCTATGAATTATATACGAAAACACCGTAACAGAGATAAAGAAATTCTTATTCGTCCATAAAATTCCGAGAAATTATATAGTTTCAACTTTCGAATTGAATTTCCCGCTTGATTGGTGGAATTCAAAGTTGTGTTCATTTCGGCAAGATTTAGTAATCGTGCGAATATCGCATCGACGAAACAAATATTTTCTGAAATTGGAAAAAGACAAACACGAGAAGGAAGATACTATCTGACTTTAAGTGGGGCAAAGGTGATCATTGATAAGCGCCACTCGTAGGAATCGAGAAGCCAGTGTTGAGTTGGTTCTTGATTATAATGGCGGCCATCACGCAGAAGCTTCTTTCGCGATGCTGTATGTTTCGCCAGAAACCTTCGCTCAGGCGTATCCTTTTTTTTTTATTATGAAATTTCTCGAATTTGACTAGTCTTCGCAACAAAGTATCCATGTAAGTAATATTCGTTTAGCTGTAAGTCATTTTCATTGCATTGGTTATGTACAGTTTCTGTTTTGTTGAAAATTATTCTTCTTAATCGACGCCTTGAAACATCAGAACTTTCCACCTCATCCACCGATGTCAAAAAGGGTAAGTTCCCTTGGTCCCTTCGGTATTTTTCACTTTCATTTTTATCAACAAATTAGACACTTGCTAGTCGGCATGGTAGTTTCTCCATATCGCCAGTAGATGGCAGCACCTACCGGCTGTTATATGAGTAAATAAAATATCGTCATTTATAAAGTATAAATGAAATACTCGAGAGTTCAATGTTTCAAATATTTCTTAGAAAAATTCATTGGTTTCTTTTTTAAACACTTTTTATCTATAATAAAATGTAAACTGAGTCGTAGTCTTCATTACTACTCTACACCCTCTTTCACCCCCTAACTTGTGGTCCAATACCTTTTCTCTAAAACTAGTACCAAAAGATTCGTTACCTTACGATTTTATTTTTCATTAAACAAACTTTTTATCTATAATAAAATGTAAACTGAGTCGTACAGTTCTTCATTACTACTCTACACCCTCTTTTACCCCATAATTTGTGGTCCAATACCTTTTCTCTAAAACTAGCATCAAAAGATCCATTACCTTATGACTTTATTGCTAGTAATGATCGTCTATAATATTATTAAAACACAAATTTAACCCTTTGCACTCGGAAGTTCTCACTATAAATATTTAACATTATTTGACGAGGTGAAGACGATATTGTTTGAAACTAATCTACGGGAAATCACGAGAGCATTGAGGAACAAAGCTATTTTATTCCAATATTTCACGAGGCATTCTACAAAGTTCAAAATTAAATATCAAACTTTATAGTTTCACTGCGTCAAATCAACTGATTAAGAGTCGCCTCCCGAGTGCAAACGATTAACAACTTTGACAAGGATTTCAAAGTATATTAGCAAGTACAGCAAAAATGAAAACGAAAAATCCCATTGTGTATCAAATAATAAAGGAACAGGGAATTGAAAGGTTTCGATAATTCCAAAAATCAGCGGTCTTTAACGTGGAGGACCCCTTCAACCTCGAGTCAGAGTTGACCGAGGAGGAAATCCAGATCAGAGACCAGGTTCGCTCGTACTGCAAGCAGAGTCTGGTACCACGAATCACAAAGAAGAATCCTACCGAGAGCTACGAGCAGCATAACATCATGTCGGAGTTGGGTCAAATAGGTGTGCTGGGGTGCACGATCAAGGGTTACGGCGGTTCGGGGGTGTCTTCCGTTGCCTACGGACTCGTGGCCAGAGAATTAGAGTCTGTCGACAGTGCATACCGATCTACTTTCTCGGTTCAATCCTCCCTGGTAATCGGCGCGATTTATAAACACGGGAGCGTCGAGCAGAAGGAAAAATTCTTACCGCCACTTGGTACGTGGATCAACTGATTTAAATAGATTTTCCCCAATTTCTACGAGTCAACCGAGTTTTAGAGTCGAGCAAACACGATATCGAAATATTGAAACCCATGCTATCTTTGATAATCCCGCGAAGATTAACAACGAAGATTCCATTTCCCGAACAATTCGAATAGACTGCGGCGTAATTTAACGATTCCTCGCCACTTCCGAAACCGTCCGAAAACCCGAGATTACTTACAGTTTCCGGCAAAGTGACCGGTTGCTTCGGGTTGACCGAGTCGAACCACGGTAGCGATCCAGGATCCATGGAGACTCGCGCTACCTACGACAAGAAGAGGCAGGTTTACCTGTTGAACGGGTGCAAAACATGGTTAGTCGACTGCTGGAGAGAGGACAGAATCCAGTCGGGACTCTTAATGTTTTCTGAACGAATCTCTGTGTCCACGTCAGGATCACGAACGCCGTTCCCGCGGACGTGCTGGTCATTTGGGCGAAGTGCGAGGACAAAGCGATCCGCGGATTCATAGTTGAGAGGGCAAACAACGAGGGCAATCTGACAACAGAAAATATACAGGGTAAGCTCTCGCTGAAAGCTTCGCAGACGGGGGTGGTCACGATGGACAACGTGGTGGTGCCGCCGGAGAACGTGCTGCCGAACGTTCAGGGCTTGAAAGTGAGTGTTCGCGACGAAGCTTCGATGGCTCGAATAATGACGAGAGTCTAGAGAATTGTGACTTTGAAACAGGGACCGTTCGCTTGTCTCAACGACGCTCGGTACGGAATCGCGTGGGGCGCACTGGGCGCAGCGGAAACCTGCTTCAAGGTAGCCAGGGAGTACGCTCGGGACAGACTACAGTTTCACAGGCCTTTGGCGGCGAACCAATTGATACAGGTGAAGTTGGCCGACATGATGGTCGAAATCGCGTTTGGCCTTCAATGTTGCCTTAAGGTCGGGCGACTGAGAGATCAGGGCAAGTAAGAGAACATTGCCATGTAGAATTATTGCGCGAAGTTTATTACCGCTCAAACTCTTGATTCACGTTGCTCGGATATTGATATGTAATTTTGATACCGGAGGTCGTTGGTAATCTTGTAACACGGGAATTTTTTATATTTGATATGTTAATCTTTGAACGAAGAGAGCACGATGAAATTTTGTTAGTGGTACTGTTCTGAAGCAATGAGTTTGTTGAGATTTGTACGTTTGATAAGGATACTTTTCTTTTTACCTAGTTTTCTTGATTCACGTTGCTCGGATATTGATATGTAATTTTGATACCGAAGGTCGTTGGTCATCTTGTAACAGGGGAATATTGAATTTTTTATATTTGGTATGTTAATCTTTGAACGAAGAGAACACGATGAAGTTTTGTTAGTGGTACTGTTCTGAAGCGATGAGTTTGAGATTTGTACGTCTGATAGAGATACTTTTCTTTTTACTTTGTTATTGTTTCCCTTCCGAGGAGCTTGATTATGAGGTTTATTGTCCGCTAGAGCTATACCGGAAATGATCTAAACAAAGAGAACACGATGAAATTTTGTTAGTGGTACTGTTCTAAAGCGATGAGTTTGTTAAGATTTGTACGTTTGATAGAGATACTGTTTTTTACTTAGTTTCTTATTGTTTTCCTTCCGATGAGCAAGATTATTTGAGGTTTATTGTCCGCTAGAGCTACACCGGAAATGATCTCGATGATCAAGAGGAATTCGGCTATGAAAGCCTTGCAGATCGCAAGAACCGCTAGGGAAATGCTCGGTGCCAACGGAATTATCGAGGACTACCAGGTGATGCGTCACATGATGAATTTGGAGACCGTGATTACCTACGAAGGTGCGCACTCGCGAAATAGAAGTGTATCTCGCGCGGGCAGATCGTCGGAGAATTAATCTTTAACGTTATTTCCCGTAGGCACGCATGACATTCATGCTTTGGTACTCGGCAGAGCCATTACAGGCATACAGGCCTTCAATTAAGGGTCACCTGCGATTGTAATCTATCATCTGGGAAACATCGATTTATTTTATTTACATTTGTACATGCCTTTGATACGTCTCTTGCGGGAACCGAAAGCATTTCTTACCAGTCTCTCGTGTAACCGTTAAAATCCTTGCGAAGAACGTTGTAAAACTAAAAGAGAATGAACGTAAGAATGCCGGAGAATCTTTGTCGCTTCTTTTCCGTTATACCAACCACGCGTTTCTACGGAATGCTGTTCATCGTTAAAACTAAAAATTTCGTATCTCCTAATGAAAGAAACAAGCGAATAATTATGAACATCAACATTGCTATTCCGAGGTACACTGTTGCGTTACTTGTTATTGGAAATGAGAACATACGAGAACGAAAAGATGAAATAATTTGTTGATCTATGTAACGATTGAAAGATCTCTTGAATCGAACAATAAAATTAAAGGGAAACGTTATTCATAGAGTGAACAGACGCAACAGCGATCTAGAGAAATAAGAAATAATACTGTATCGCTAAAGAATCCTGAAAGAACAACGCGGGCGTCTCGAAGATTCTGTAATCTTTGTTCCTCTCACTCCGTTCCTCTCTCACTCTCTCTTTCAATTGTCAATTCCCGACGCATCGGTCGTCGAAAGTCCCGCGGAGAAAAGGGGAGCGTGAAACACACGAGAGCCTCTCCGTTTCCGTTCGCTTATTATTTATCAACAAGGGCGTGTCACAACACAAGCGTGAACTCCGAGTGTTTTTTTTTTTAATCATAAATAAATTAAGTTTAATTGCTAAGTAATAAAACGTTAATTACATATGTCAATTGATAATTAATTTAAGTACAACACACGTCTCGTGCAAAAGTGTAAAGAAGTTTCTTTTTTCGTGCTACACTCAATTACCATTGGTTTCTTATTACTTGCTTGTTAGAGTTTGTTTATGTTCTTTTTTTTTTGTTCTTTTTGCTTTTACGACGTAAAAGTTCCCCGTTTATCCGTCCCCTCTGTTCGGTTGGTTCCCATTCCGGTTTTCACGGTTCTGTGTGTCTGCTGTGTGTCATATTCTCGTTTTAATCTCTCTCTCTCTCTCTCTCTCTCTCTCTCTTTTAACTGTTGTTTCTGTTGTTGCTGTTTTGTTGCTCGGTGGTTGTCCACTTTTTTTTTTCTCTTTTAAATGGCACTCGACTACAATAAGCTCTTGGTAAAACGTAGTAACATCGTTAGTTTACAGTAGTTTACAGTCGCCCCGCGCGCCATCGCCGATCTCGCCGCAAACAGAATTCGCGCGTCGCACGGCCGCCATGCTGGAATCGAATTTTCCCGCACGGGCCACTGCGGTGTACAATATAATATATGCGGTCCGCTCGATCGACAAGCGACGGAGCGTTTCTTGTTTTCGTCGAATCGTCAAACGGGCCGGGAAGAGGGAAAAAAAGGGTACGGACGATCCGCGTCGGTCCGATCGACGAGCGCGCGCTAACAAAGTGGTCACTTACGGGAAAAAAACTAACCGCCCGCCGGTGTCGTCCCCGTCCGCGGATCGTCCGCCATTTTGTTTCCCGTGTCCCCCGGAAAATTCGAGACCATCATTCACAATGCGACTCCCATTCCGCATCGCTTCTCGTTCCGTTTCACCCGCAAAAATCAACGACACGCCGCTCCAATCGAACAAGTGTCCTGGCTTTGTCAGCCCTTCCACCCCTTTCGTCGCCTCCTCTCTCACTTTCTCTCATTTTCTCTCATTCCCTCGGCCAAGCTCTCCTCTCTCTCTCCCTTACACGTGTCTCGATTCTCTCGTGTCCCTTCTATTTTGTCCATGTGAATGTATCGTGTGTTTCTCTGCGTATGTGTACATGTGGTGTGTCTGTGTGTCATTCGCTAATGAATACGTAAGTGTAAACAATAAATAATGCTTCCCCCTCCGCCCCCTTCCTCCTGCTACCCATTAATCTACGATCCTTTGGTATGTGTCCCCGCGGAGATCCATCGATCCGCGGCCATCGATCCACGCGGTCGCCCCCTCCGACCGTGAAAGAAAAAGGTAACGACGCCGCTGATTGCGAGAGATTGATCCCTTTTTTTTCCCTTCGACCCTCTCTCTCTCTCTCTCTCTCTCAGCTTCACGATATCATTCCTTCGTCTCGCCCTCGATCTTGATTCTATTTCCTCGTTCACTCGATTCTCCAACCGATTCCCCGACGACTCCCGCGGACCCAAGCTATGCTCGATCCTCGCGGCGCAGCGGTTCGCTTTTTAAAACACTAAAACGGAGCTTGAACCCCCATAAAAACCCCAACCCTCGGGACTCTCACTTTTGTGTACGTTCGTTTTTTTTTCTCCCTCGATCTTCTCTTCGTTCGCGTTCGAGAGACCGTCTCGTCTCGCTCTCGCCGAAGATCTCCCTCTGTTTTTTTCTTTTTTTTTTTCTTTATTCTTTCCCTCTCTTCCCCGACCCTCGCCCCTATTCACTGGATGTCGACACGATGAACCCTCGTATTATAATAAATATAATAATGTATACTTGCTTTTGCACTTGTATTTTACATTATTTCATCTCTGATTAACTAATCGATACCTTATTGTCGTACGAACCGTTCACCTGTTCTCGCACCTGTGATCCCTTTCTCTCTTTCTCGTTCCCTTTACTACCGTTCCCTATCCGCTGCCACGTCGATCCCCAACCGATCCAATTAACAGATAATTAGTTGATGAGTTACACGTCCTCAAACTTCCTCGCCGATCGTTCGAGAGCCTTCCTCCTCGCTGCCTTTGTCTCGCTATTCGCTCGTCGGTCGACTCGACGCGGTTTTACGAAACGAGATCTCGCGACGATTCACACGGTTCTCGTGTTATTATTTATCACTACCTCTGATATTTTTGTCTCTCGAGTCGTTCTCCGTGGGACGCAGCTTGAAAACTGAATAAAGTCGGACGAGGTCTGTAGACGTTCGAACCGTCGGTATCGTATCCTCCGATTCCACTGAGTGTGAACAACGAAACAAAGGATAAACTGGAACTTACAAGTCTGAAACGCTCGGTTAAATATACATCCGCTTTTTCCTTTAATATAAATAATCTCAGTACTGTTCGAACACTTACACGCTACTCACTTTAGGAAATCTAAGAACTGTAGAACTCATAAAACCTGCGATACAATAGACAGAAGTGAGATTGTAACAAAGAAATCGTTTAACAAGAGAAAACACTGAACCAGGTCGAACAACGTACACATCGAACACCGTACAACGAACCCTGACAACTAACATCGAACTGTATTCACCCTCAACGTCGAACGACGTTCAACGTTGAACTCTACCGAATAACACGAAACTAACCGTCATCAACGACAGAAAATGATCGAACAACCCCAAATAATATCGAACGTCGCTATTCGTCAAACGTAAACTCTATTATACACGACGACAGTAATTAAAATAAGTATTCGAATGTGATAAGAGTACTGAGCAATATCGAGATCCACAACAAATAAAACAAAAAAAAGAAAAGAAAAGAATTTCCACGAACAAGGCGAGTACGGGGTCGCGAAACGAGTAGTCGAGACAATGCCAGAGATCCAGCCCCGCAACGATCCGCGATCATTACGCGTCGCTATACAATAATATAATATATTCATATATTACTCAACATTCGTTCAACGCACCAACCACCTGGCCGTCCAAAAACGACGCTTAACGTTTCACAAACTTTACTCCGCCCGCCGTTCTGCGTTTAAATCCCCCCCGACGCACACCACCCCCGCGACCCACGGCACACTCCACCATCCGTCCCCTTTCGTTTCTATCGATTTAAAACTCGCGCGCGCGACTTGCATCGTTGCAATATAAAAAAACGCGTATACACACACGGACCCGAAATAGATTCTCTTAGACTCTACGTTCTTATTCCCTTTTTTTACCGTTATTATTATTATTTCTGCCTTTTAATATTAATATTTATATATTCATATTTATATATGTTCATTCACCTTCGCCTTGTGGTTCCGACTAACATCCCATCCCCCCACCCACCCCCCCGAAAAAACGCGTTCACGCGTCTCTGTTAGAAACGGTTCGAAAGTTACGCGTCGTTTCCGAACGATTGTTTCATCCAAAAATTTATATTACGATCGTTAACCCATTGTCGCCGGCTCGAGACGAGGTAGAATATATAATATATTTATATATAAATAGATCATCGAATATTCTTTTTTTTTTCATCTGTCCAACCCTCGTCTCGCGGCTATCCCCCCGTATTCCCCGGTCGTTAATTAATATTTTCTTCTCACGAGTCGTCGATCGATCGACACCGTTGATCGATCGACAATCGCAACCCCCCCACCCCGGATCGATCGTTAGGGTACTTACTTCGCTATACTAAACAATATCCCCTACCCGCCCCCGGTTTGCCCATCCCCCTAACTATCCCCACCCCCTGTCTGCCGTGAAAATGGCAATTATATTTATATATTTATATATATAATATATCATTCATTTATATTTATATTTATATTCATATTTATATTTATATATATATATATTTATATATATATAATATATATATAGTATATATAGTGTATGTTTTATATATTATATATATAGTATATATAGAATTATATTACTATGTCCTTGCTTTTACGTTTAGCGGGTTCTGTTTCGCGTGTACCTAGCGTGTGTGTGTCCATCGGTTCCTTCCACCCCCACCCGACGCTCAACTCATACCCCCGGTTTTCTTTGAATATTTTCTTTTTAAACAATTTCCTAACCCGAACGCGACGTCCCGTTTCTCCCTTACGGTTCGCTCCCGCCGATGCGCCAATCCCGACCGAACGAACGAACGAACGCGCGTATCGTGAATGAATTAATCGATAAATGGTCGAATCGTCCACGGAACGTACAACGAAAACTCGCGGTTAACGGCGAACAGGAATGACGACGGAAATTAAGCGTGACAACGAACAGCGATAAAGAGGTGACGATGGTGTGTGATCGTAAACGTTGATCGATAAGAAGAATCGTCCGTGATCGCAAGCGCAATTACTCAATGTATTTACAGGTTTCGCTATCGTTTACGGATTCTCAGTCCTCCCGTGGAATGTCTCGCGCGAACCTTTTATAACATCGCGATTCTCCGTGTACCCGTCGTCTCCGGGTTCCGGTACCACCCTCCTCCGATTCTCCGGTCGCTTCCGGTCCCGCGAGTCGAGCGAGAAGTGACTCTATGAACGATGCGACCAGAATTTTCGTGTCTTTCCTCCTTTCGTTCTGGTTACTGGATCTTCGTCTTGTGAAAAATTTCACGAACTTCATTGCTTATTCTCTAGGTAAGTTTCTGGATGTATTGCTTCGATTATTCTTTTTTCAGCGTGAAAGGTTCTTTAGAATTTTTAGAAACTATTACAAGTAGTGAATCTTCTGAACTTACTCTGCCTTAAGTACCTCTAATCAATTTGTATTCAACTAGATTACTTTTTATTGCTTTGTTCGGTATGTGGCCCAACGTGTCTTCGTTATATTTATTGTTCCACGATCTCGACGGCCTCGTCAGAGCTTCCAATTACTCGATTATCGAATATCAGCTTTCTCAATTTTGTTTCATCTAATTGACTAGAATCTCCAAGATTTTCTCGAAATATTCTTTTGCGTGCATTATCCCATAATGTTCGTCGGTAACGGAACTCGGCGCATCGTTCGCGCGACCGTCGGCCATCTTGTCGGCGCCACTTGCTCGCAATATGGCGTCCACGATGGAGACGCGGGACCGGAACGAGGAGAGATCCATGATAAACATCGACGCTCGAAGCCGTTCGAATTTCAGCTGGTTCGCAGAAATCTCTCGAAATTATTTCCTCGTGTCACACGCCGCCCCAAGGAAAAAGAACTCGACCTGAACTAGTCGGAACCTATCGCCCCCCACGCCCCGCCCCCAGTATTATCTCACATCCCCGTTGAAACAGCGACGCTCCTCTTATATTTAAATTTAAACCGTTATTACAATAATATATGTTTACTTTGTACTATATATGATCTTATAATCGACGGCCGACCGACACGGCCGCATTTCCGGCTTCCATATCGCTCGGTAATCCAGTTTTTCACTTTTTTGTTCTCCCGTTTTGGTACTTGATGAGCCAGCGTTCCACAACCATCCGCGACGACCCCTCCTCTCCCCTCCCCCCTCACGCTCTTCACGTTCACGTCGCGCACCGACCGGATCGAGACGAAACACGAAACAAGAACAACGAAACGTGAAACAGCGATCGCGAGACATCGGACGTTTCGAAAAAGAAAGAAAAGGAAAGTATGCGTGCTCGAATGCGAATATTGATGGGCTCTTGTGTCTTTTCTGCCTCGCTGTGACGAACGCTTCAACGCAGGATAAAATACGATGTATCGACTAGTACGGAACGTTCTTCGAATTGTTTCCTCTTAGAATCCCATGTGCGAGTGATCTGACAGGTTTCTCGATAATTCGACGATCAATTTTATCGATCCCGTTCGAAACAGAAGAACCAAAGCGGAAACATTTATGAAATTTAATAAACTCATCGCATGGAATTCTTCGCCTCCTTTTCCTAAACAATCTACTCACTCTAACTTTATATAGAACTCAAGAATATCCCAAAATCCGATGACAAAAGACAACCCTCCAATTCAATCCCAAAATCCGTCAACCCTATAATCCACCCTCTCCATAATTTCCCAAAATTCATAACGACATCCATCTTCAAAATTCCAATCTCAAAATCGCAAGGACCTCCAGATCACTCGCAGGACAGCGACGAGCTGTGAAATCCGGTGAAATGAACGGTTGAATCGCGGCAAACGCTTTCGTCGAAAACGAGGAACGGCTCGCGTGCGCGCGTGAAACGCGGAAAGAATCGTTCCTCTCCCTCCGGTCTCCTCGATCATCGCTCCTCTTCCACGCGATCGAAAGTCTCACTCTCTCACTCTCTCTTTCTCTCTCTCCCTCCCTTTCTCTCTCGCTCTCACTCTCCCTCTCTCTCTCTCTCTCTCTCTCGCACGCAATCTCTCGTTCCCTTCTCCGCCCCCATACCCAATCTCCCTGTCTCTTTTAATATATACAATAGCACAGCACAATTGCGGTACGGTATCGAGTGCGATTCGCTAAGTTCCCTCTCTATCTCGCACACTGTTCCACGAACATTTCGCTAGCTATCTCTCGCGCTCCGGACGCACACAACTCTCACGCGCACGCACACGCACACAGGAATAACGCATTCGATTCCGGGCCGCTGTTCGCGTGTCGGTGAACACTGAAAACCACTAATTCCCGCGAACGATCACCCTCGGCACGTCCCGTGTCCCGTCCTCTCCTGATCTCCCCGTCGATTCGCACAAAACAGCGTCCACTCTGATATACAATGTTCATTACATACATAGAATATATATTATCACTTGGCACGTGCACCCATCGACACGATGCCACTTTTTTCATTTTTATTCATTTATTTCAATTATTTACTCCTTCCGCGCGCGCGCGCGCGCTCATACACACACGCATACCCATCCTCTCTCTCTCGCTCACCCTTCCCCGTTCGCATTCTCCGGCAAACCTCAAACGCTTTCTTCCTCCTCCATCCGCTACCTCTCGTTTCGCGCGCGTGTGTCTCTCTCTCTCTCTCTCTGCTCGCTTTTCCCATTTTTTAATTATTATTTCTGTTCTTGTTTTTCTGTGTGTACGTGTGAATTGTGTCTCGAGGAACGACGACACGTTTCTTGTCCGCTTCCCTGTTCAATTTCTCACGGGTCTCCCGGTGGTTGTTCCATTTAGCGACCAACGAGGACACGACGAGTCTCGGTTCACCCCATTTACCAGCCCTCGATCTTCCGGGCGAGACTTTACACCGGTTTTCTCTCTCTCTCTCTCTCTCTCTTTCTCTCTCTCTCTCTCTCCTATCTTCCTCGACTAATTCTCAGGCCACCGTTCGAATAATAATCTTTTTGGAACTTCGCTCGACGATCGTGACGCCGCCGCTGCATCGCCTGATCGAGTTAGGGGTCGAGGGAAGGTAGTTTTATTATCTCTCTCGTACATGCAGGGGATTCGGTCGATTTTAGGTAACACAAAAGCAGCGACGTCGATCACCGACGAGCTCCTCGAGCCGCCGATAGGGTTCCGCTCCCTTGCAACCCCCTGCGATCCTGATCTTAGACGGTCGACCACCGTGTCCGAACACGTTTACCAAATGAGAATAAATATATGGCACAGAAAATATTTCCAGCGAATGTCGAATCGATGTTCTCGGACTGCTAATCGTGATATGCTCGCTACGGTAATTCGAGAAAGTATTTCAAACGCTTCTTGACCCGCGCCGCCGCTCGGGCGAGCGGCAAGATCGCAAAAGGTTAGCGCGTTCAACCCCCAACGGAACAACAACAGATACCTCCTTCGACCTTTAAATATTCAACAGATTGTTAAACAATGTATATAAATATATCGAGGGTGGAACGCGACGGAAATTACCCTGATCCGGGACGGAAAGGAGTCGGCCGCTCGACTCGAGGAGGCTCGGGGCCGCGAGTCGTAAAGGGGGGGGCAGAAGGAAAAGAAAAACGGAGAAGGATCATCCCGAGGCGCGCGTTCTCCTCGTAATTTTGACTAGATAAAATATGGCGGTCCTCGGGCGGACGACCTTGACACGCGTCGACTAGAAAACGTTTGAAACGGGAGGAAAGGTCGCTTCTTCTTACGCTAATATGGCAAACTATGGCACCGTGTTCCCGGGGTAGCCTCGTCGAACGTTTCTTTCGTCCGATCGCCGATCGATCGGTTCGTTCGGGGATCGAACGGCGCCCAGGGACACAGAGAGAAAGAGGGCGGGAGGGAGAGAGTGACTGAGAGAGCTGCTCTCGCGACCGGAAGTCGACGGCTGACGCGATCTACGCCGACGCTGCTCGACGATGCTCGATTTCTCGACGTCTGGAACGTTCTTCTGGGTTCGTTATCAACGTGTCTCGTGCTTCGTTCACGTTTCGAGGCTTTTGCGTAAAAATGATCTTCGAACTATTCTCCATAGCGCAAACAAACAAGGGCTCCCACGGTTTCGCCTATGCTTCTACGGTTCGCGGGGTGTCGTCACGCGTCTATGTTATTCCGAAGGTTTCGCGGGAAGTTCCGAAGAGTTTGACGACAAGCGACTTTAACGTGAATAGAAAGGAAATCGTGGCTCGATAATAGCGAAAACTCGAAACGAAATTGGTGCACCACGGACGTAGCAAGGCTCGACTGTATTATTTACGAACAAGGCTGACACCCACGCACACGGTGAATGGTTCTCGTTAAAAAATGATCGTGACTGTGCGATTCTTTCGTCACTTTGTACGCGACCATAAGATAATCACGCGGAATTGCTTAAGCAGCGATACACTGTTCCTTGGAATTCGCTCCGGTTTCCATTGAAAACGCCTAATTCTGTTCGCCGCGTTTCGGGGAGGGTTTCTCGGAGACCTCGGAAGCCTCATCTTAATCGTCTAAAAATATCAAACGGACGATTAAACGATCGAATCCAACCAATCTCATCGCGCGAACCTCGATATCCGGAATCCTTCGTTCATCTCAATCGTTGTGAAATTGAACAATTAAAAGAAACAACGATACGACTCTTTCGACAGAAATTCTATTGCAGCGAAACCGTGTCGCGAACAGCCTCCGAGTCCTCCAAGAATACTCCCCCGCGACAGCCCAATGGAAATACTCTAAATCCCACGCGTCTATTCGAAAACAGGTCCCTGGATCTCCTAACTTTCGTCGTGAGAAATTCATCGGAATTCATGAATTCACCGGGGAATCCACGACTCGGCCCCGTACACCCGTCCGCCGAGGCTGATCAACCGTGGTTCCTTCATCGGAACCGGGGATGACAACGTGTGGCGAACGTGAAAATCGGGGCGCGTTTTGTCCGGGCCGATGGCAAAGAGCCTCGAGGGTCACGTGAAAACTGACGTTCCAGGTCAGTCGTCTGACGGACGAGCTCGATCGAGATCCGCAGCATCGCGAGCGTCGCGTCGCGAGTTACGCGTGTGCGGCCGCCCTTACGAGAAGGGCAGGTCCTCTTCGGGCGACTCGTCGTGGTACTCCTCGTGGTCGGACGTGTGTCACAAAACGTCGCTTGGCTGCCGTTGCCCGATTCCTATTGTGGGCGATAGCTGTCCCTCGTCGACCGCTACGGTCTTCGGGTCCTCGTCCTTCCACTTGTCCATGGAGCGGCGTCGAGCGTTCATGAAGAAGTTGCCGACCGTCGTCGGCTCCAGGCCCAGCTGCCTGGCGATTGTCACCTGCATCTCTTTCGACGGCCTCTTGGTCTCCTGCGGAACGGGAATATCGATTAGCACAGGTGTCTGCTTCGTAATCGTTCGGGATCAGGATTGTATTAAACTTCGATGATGTGCAATTGTTTAACCCTCTGCACTCGGAAGTATTTAGAAATGTTTGACATTTTCTAACTAAACACGACGATATTTTTTAAATTAACTCAAAGAAAAATTGCGAGTGAATTGAGAAACAAAGCTTTTATTGCATTATATATAGTTGAATGTTGAATATCAAAGTTTATAGTTTTACTACATGAAATCCAGTGGTGACTGAGTCACCTTTCGAGTGCAAAGGGTTAACTCATTCGAGACCAGGTAGCTTTTGGAAGATCGTCCTTAGAAGCTAAGACTTGGAATCATCGCTTTTACTATTACTGAGCTGAACTGTGGATTGCTCAAAACTTTAGGGCTCAGCCTGAGACCAGATTTTTGCACATTTTTAAGTTTTAATGTGAACTAGTAAAGTAAGCTAGTTTTCTATTGGTAATTGATATTAGAAATTCATGATCATTGCATGCACGTGTCGTTTCGATGGGTTAAAGAAATTCGAAGATTGTTGTGTATGTTTACTTGGAAGAGTAACTATTGTTAATATGAAGTTAGTATTTCGTTTTGACTTGGAAGAATCTAGTATTCATTTTAGTTGAATGTTTTCTTAAGGCAGGGGATTAATGTAATTAACGTAATTTCTGTTTGAGTCAGTTTTTTCAGAACGACGTAAAATGAATGTTGAGAACTCATATAACGCTAAGGCGATTTGAATGGCGAAGGCCAAGAATATTTAACTCGCTAAGTAACTACTTGGACCACTTAGCTGGCTAACCCATTGGCGAACTGTTCCACGAATTCATATAACGTGGACGTAAACACACAACATGGCTGCCGCCGCGGCGCTCTGCCTCTTACGGCGGAAAGTAGATCAATCCTTTATAGAGAAATGTACGAACACCGTTCGAAAGTTGGAAGCACGTTGTAACCCTCGAGCCAAACATGTTTTGCAGCGGGTATTTCCGAAAGTATGAGAGGTCGGGTCACTCCATCAACGCGGAAGAAAAATATTATTCCCGGGAACTTCGTAATTATTATGCATTATTATTGCATTTTACTGCCTGATTGTGATGGACATATACTAAAATGAACAAATAATTGCAACTAGCTAGCCTACTAATTACCTTAGTGTTACATCATTAACTAACCCTTAAAACCTCCAGAATTAGCCGAATTTTACTTTAGAATTTTGCATCAATATTATTCAAAATAATATTAGTAACATTTTTCAACCCTTAATTCTCTCATATACTCTCCTAATAAACTACCAGTAACAGCTTATAAAAAATGTGTAACATAATTCCTACAGCCATAATTTCATCTATCCAACAGTTCCACATTTACCTCATAAAAATTTACCATTCCACCTCAAGAATCCCAAGAAGCAACGAGAAATCGGCGAAAACGTTTCGCCATCTTCGAAATGCAAATGTTACTATCTATCCCCGACCGGCCGGTAATATATTAATCGAACTAGTTTTCCTATCATAGTCGCGGAATGAAATGTCACTGGGAATCCGGTTTCCCGGAAAATAGTCCACAACAGTGTTTCCGCGTAAACATCCGCGGTCGTCTGTCAGTGGATCGCCTGATCGTCGGACGAATTCGTGTCTTTCGGTTCCGGTCGTTTGTTCGGCGGCGGAGGCGCAGGAAAGGGGGGCGAAAAAGAAAGTCGTCGATAGATCGTCGGCACGGTAAACATTTCTGTGCACGCGGTAAACGGGCCGGCACGCTTTCTTCCCACGCGACGTTTCTTACTCGACTCGTGGGCTCGATCAATAACGGACTAGGCGGATAGAGAGAGAGACAGAGAGAAAGCGAGAGAGAGAGAGAGAGGACGGTAGAGAGAGGAAGAGGAAGACATAGGCACGGAGAGAGAGCGAGACAGAGTGAGAAAGGGTATCGATTGGTCGAAGCAACAATTATTACAAACCCATGCTCCGGCGTGCGTGGCAGAACGCAATAATTAACGCGTTCCCGCGCGAAGCGCTATCGTTTAGTCGAGTGAACGTGATTAAATTAGAACGAACAAGCCGCTCGCCGCGATTCGCTTGTCCCTATGGTTCGCCGAATCTTTTGGCCCTTGGAAGCCGGCCGCGCGCGGACTCGAATCGGGGACAATCGGTTTACGAGCGAGTATTCGGAGGACTCGATGGTCCAGGAATGAAAATATGAGACTCGCTGGTTATGGAAAGAAGTTCGTTAGGACTTTGAATCGTTAAGATCGTTTGGTCAAGTGTAGATGGGAATGTAGCTCGCGTGGAAAATATCTAGTGTTGAGAGTATTAACCCTTTGCACTCGAAAGGTGCCTCAGTCACCACTATTGGTGCATGAAAATTGTAAAATTTCGTATTTAACATTAAATCTTGAGTAATCTACGTGAAATGTGGAAATAAAGTACCATTGTTCCCCTTATTTTTTGAATAGATCCCTCGTTAAGTTTTAAAAAATGTCGTCTATATCTTATAAAAATAAATTGAATATTTCTAGCGACAAACTTTTGGAGTGCAAAGGGTTAATTGGAACGGATTCTCGGAAAGCGATAAATGTAACCAATGGAATTTTTCATATTTTGTTGTGTTTATTAAAAAGAATCGTTGAGAGCGACGCTGGGACTTTTTAGGGATATTTTCAGCGTCGCTGACAGCGATGTTGGTACGCTAAGGGTTAAGTGAGAAAACGGATGGAAAAATCGTGTAAGTAACCGGTTCGTCAGACGGCAAACGAGTATTTTTTTCTGTTCCATCTCGGAGTTGTCTGTTCCTTTCACCCCCCTCGTGACACGTACGCAACCCCCACCCCTTTTTCCCTTTTCTCTTCAGACACGGTGCACAGTGGCTGTCAAGGAATAATCACGATCCTCGTGCCGATAGTGTCCTGTATTTCCAACAATTGATATCGCTCTCTCTCTCTCTCTCTCTCTCTCTCTCTCTCTCTCTCTCTCTCTCTCTCTCCCTCTTCTCCTCTCTCCTTCTACCTCTGTGCGCACCAGAGGAACTGGTATCCCGCAGACAGTGGCGGGAACCTTCGTTTCGTCGCGTTACACGCGCTGAATTACACCCAGACAGGATATCAATACTGCTGCGGTTCCTTAAACGTCACCCCGGTGCATCTACGTGAATTGGACGATTCGAAATTCCCGCTCGTTTACTTTTCGACGACCCCTTTGTCTTCGGCTGCTTCCACTCGATCCGAATGCCAATGAAATTTTATAAAATTCCCGCGACAGAGGACAACACCGAGGACATTTTAACATTAGAACCACCGAGCGGTTCAACTGACTTATTGAAATTCCATAGAAAGTTTAAGAGTGCGTCTATTCAAACTTCAATTGATATTCAATTCACCTCGCGCATTGTTGCATAGTTTCTCAGAGAAACCTGTTACCTTTTTAACACTCTGCGGACGAGGATTCTTTAAAATATACAGAATCTTCAGCAGATGAAGCTAAATTATACATCAGTCGCTTAAATAATAGAAAGAAAGGTACGTTCCGATTACTTGATGTTTGACTAATTAAAGCACTTGTTCGCGGCTTAGTCTTCCAAATACAAAAATCTCATTTCGCTGAAACGTCGACTTTCCGCAAAGGGTTAATAATTGCCAAAAGAAATCAGGAATGGGACGTTTTAACTCCTCTAGTGTTAAATCGAACTTAACAAAGGCAACTATTCCTTTTTCTTAAACATACAACTTTTCTATCATCGATCGCTAACCTTCATACTCGACGTACACCGAGAAGCATCAAATTCCTTCCTCTCCCCAATAAAATTACTAACGACGTCGTTCACTCGATCGTTGCGAAAGAAACCACAGGACAAACAGTTAATTGACAACAAGCACCGATTCAGTCGTCTCTCGAATTTCATACCGTCGCGAACCAGAGAAATCAATCGTATCCCCGCCGCCCCCTCCCCTCCCCTCGCCGATCGCGCGTATATTCTGTTTCGAGTCCCGCACGATCGCTTTAACGTCGCTCGCGCGGCGGCTCGTTGTTTTTCCGGGCCGCGGTGCTTCAAGTATTCAGCGAATTACCCTCGATCTCCCTCCGCGGCACTCGGTAGTAATTAAATCCCTCGTAATAGCGCGGCTCCAGTGGCTTAATTTCATTTCTTTTCACTGTTGACTTCACGCTTCCGGCCGGCGCGTATCCCGCGCGATCTTCCCTCCTCGGCCGCGCGCGGCGGGAGATTCACGCGCGCCGATCCCCCATCGATTTCCCATCGCGCCAGCCGCAAATAACGAAATTTCTTATTATACATTCACGCGGTGGATTAATTTACCGGGGCCTGCCAATTTGTCACCCGTTTCCAGCCGGGAATTTTTACGACATTAATCCCGTCCGACGCGGCTGATCTCCGACAATTTTCTACCTGTGCGCGCGCGCGTCAATCGGAAATGAAATTTGCGATCGCGCCCGCGTTCGTTCGATCCTCTTCTCCATCCGCTTCTTTTTCGCGGAACGTTTCCCGTTCGATCGGAAATTATTCGTTTCACTAATCGCGACGTTCGATCCCGATGATCGACGGTTTTTTTCTTCTTTTTTTTTTAAAGAGGATCGCCGGAGAATCGGGTTCGAAGCGCGATTACATCGAGCGGAAAATAGAAGCGGAACGCGAGAAAGATCGTGCGGCGTTAACTGGGCTAAGGTCAATTCGCGAACTATTTGGCATACTTCCAAAGAGCCGAGGAATACGCTCCCCGACTCGATTTTCCCTTTTCCTCGGGAACGTCCGCGTTATTTCCATATTTATCCCCCGATCGAATCTGAAGGGCGGAACCGCGCCGTGCAAAACAGTTCCGATAACATTGATTCTCGTCTGTCACTCCCGGAGATCGAACGATTCCACGGTAGACCGAGACGCTCGGTTTTTACACCTATTGTTCTGCGCTTCTCGCGGTGGATGGGACTTGTAAACGGATGTAAGCAATTTTATGGAATACATTATTCCTTCCGGTTTACTGTGTGTTTATTCTCACCTCATAAATACGAGCTCGTGAACTTCAGTTTCAATGTGAATATTTATATCGAGTGTTTCCAGAATTGAATCCCGGAGAATGTGCAGTAGAAGTATTGGGACATTTCGAGTTGCGTTAGGAGAATATAGAAAACTTGAATAAACATCATCCGTCGTTTAACGTTAATACTACCGAGTCATGAAATAGATTTTTCAAAATTTCTGTAGGAACTCTAGTGCTATTGTGACTTCAATTTATTACTAAATCAATTTCTTTAGTGATTTCCGAGAGATCTGTTATCCTGTTAGTAATTAGGATCGAAGAATTCAGGAACAGGTCAATTTCTATTATTAATTGCGAGAACTCGCGACCGAATCGACGCACGCGTCGAGTTTTAGGGGGCCGTAGTTTTTACTAGCGACCGATCTAATTAGCAGATCAAGCACCGATGGACGATCGTGGAGGCGGGAATGGCGGAAAAGTAGGCAACCGTCGAAATATTAGCAGGTAACGCCGGGAAATCGAGTCGCGAACTGGTAACGTCGTTGGGAACTATGCCAAATAGTTTGCAAACCGGCCGCGCCGTAACTGCGACGAACCTGTCATTAAAGGAGGCATTAAAAGACAACGAAAGAACCGGGGAATGACGGCGCGGAATTTATGCGCGCCGCTGCTCACTCGATACCTCGTCGAACAGTCGATATCGCCCGCCATTCGATTCCGCCGCGTAAAATTCTACAATCCCCCGGGCTCGCTTGGCAACAAACTTAAAACCGTTCCTGCTCGGAACTGCCTATCACCGTCGGTTTCCTTTTCTAATTTTACTACCCGAACTATTCGACGGTAAAAATTAACCCTTCGCAGTCGACAATTCTACTGTGGGTATACCCAACGTTTCACGACGAGATGTATTCTTTGAAACTATGTAACGAGGAAACGTACATAAATTAATCGGAAAGCTACTTCGTTCCAATTTTACGTATCGACGCATTATACAAAATTTTCTGTTATATGTAAGATTTAATAAATTTCGATCAAATCAGCGAATGAGAGTCTCGAGCGCAAAATGCTCGGAATTTCACGTTTCCACTGAAAGAATTCCAGCGACTAACGGAATCGAAAAACATTTGATTTCGATGATACTGTCGGAAGATCGATTGAAAAGTTAATAAAATCAACCAAATCAACCATTCGCGCCATCCTACATTTAATATATACCCGACAACATTCATTAATTCAAGCGGAATAATAAAATAAAGTTAAACAAGCTAAGACGTTCGGGAGGATCGAGGCAATTAAACCAGTATTTCCCCTGTGTGAACTGGTTCAAGTCCCAGTTCGCCCCGGCGAAATTCATCGGAGTGACCGGGAGAGGTCGGAGCGACGCTAATAAGGGTGGCGGAAAGAAAAAACGAGCGAAACTAATCAGACAGGGTCGCGTGTCCCTGATTTTTCGCGTGCACGTGGAGAAAAACGCGGAGATAGCGTGGGTGGCGTGCGAGTGATAGGTGAGCTAGGCCGAGCGGGTCGGCGGAGGGGAGCGGGGAGGGGTTGGGCGAGTTGCAACCCCTAGCGCGCGTCAACCGCCATCGCCGGCTATCGATCCGTCTTGAATAATTTCGCGGCCGGTTCCTTCGCCGCGCGCCCCCCGCGCGCGCGCTTCGATTGCGACTACGATCGCGAGCACTTTCGAGAATGGCTATCGATATTGTCCGTTTCCTCATTAGCGTTCCCCGTCGACGGGACAAAAATCCAACCTCTCGCCCGCCCCGTCGCCGCGCGGAGAGCCTTTTTCCACCCTTAACGATGCCTATTGCCTCCGAGGCCCGTCAGCCAACGAGGAAATTTTATTCGTTGATCCTTTGAATGTTGTTCCTTTTTTTTTCTCTTTCTCTCTTCTTTTCCCCCGGTTTTTCCGTTCGTTTCTGGTTTATTTTTCTGGTCGCTGCGGGGAGAAATACACTGGACGGAACTATCGGACCGAAGAAATACGGGGTACGCGCGAACACGCGGATTTCGGGTCGATGGATGTCGCGAGAGGTTCGGAGTTTAAGGAAACGGGGGTGCGCGATTATGGGAGCTGTTTGTCTTCGGTGTTTGCGCGTTGCGTTAATTTTAGTCGAATGGACAGTCGGATTGTTGTATGTTTTGGCTCGGTGAGGGTGTGTCGCGTTGATTTCAGGTCGCACAGGTTGTAAGGGTGTTGCTTGGAGTATAATATTGAGACGAAGGTGTGGGGGATATTTTGAATTGAATTTTACGAAGAGAAAATGTTAATGTTATGGTTATGAAGATATCAAATGGAAAATATTGATGTTAATTACGAGAGTATAGAGTCGAGAATATTACTGTGATGATTATTTTAACCCCGTGATGAAGATTTCTAATTTGACAACAATCAATGTTCATTATCCACGGATTATCTTCAGATGAAACTTCCGCTTGAAGTAGAATGGAAAATTTGCTACTTTTCTAAATTGCCGATAGCAAAATGTTACACGAGCTTAGCAGCGAAAATATATAGTACGTCAAGAGGTTAAGGCTACACGGAGAAATGTTTATTTATTCGGAATTCTTGATTAGAAGTATAAGTTGAATGAATTTTCCGAAATTCTCGAGAGACGCTCCGGTGAATTGAGTTTGTTTAGATATTTTTTTCAAGCTGTTCGAGGGTGGCATAACTGTCGCGGGTCATTCGGGGCGGAACACGGGGGTGGCGGTATCGATCAAAACGCGAGTTAAGTTATACAAGACTTACTTTAAAAATAGCCTGTAGAGTACGGCGCTGAAGGTCTGTGAAAACCAGGCGCGGTTTCTTGGGGGCGGGCTGTTGGTGTTCTGCCTGGCTCGCCATCTCGTCTTTCCTCTTGCATGCTGAAATTCAAGTCAGCTTTTAGTCGATCATCGTAAATACGCGGTGAACGATTTACACAAATACAGTGAAATGGAACGAAGAAAAAAATACGAGAAGGAAAATCGACTGACAATACTTAAGAAACCGCGCAGAAAATTCGTTACGTTCTGGGAAAAAATATACTAGAAAAGCAAGTGAATTTAAACTTCGATATGTCAATTATCTACGTGAAATTTAACAAAAAATTATTCTTTTTATTATAAAGCGAAAATTGAGGAACGAAACATGATCAAATAAAAGTAAAGTTTCGATACAATCAAAACGTTCGAAAATTCATTACAATTTTCCGGAAAAAGAGATGTCCTCGAATAGCGAGTTTGAACTTTGATATATCTATTATTCACGTGAAACTTTCGAAAAGATTAGTCTTTTTATTATAAAGCGAAAATTAAGGAACGAAACACGATCAAATAAAAGTAACAAAGTTTCGACACAATCAAACGTTCGAAAATTCATTACAATTTTCCGGAAAAAGAACTGTCCTCGAATATCAAATTTGAACTTTGATATATCTATTATTTCCGCGAAACTTTCGAAAAGATTAGTCTTTTTATTATAAAGCGAAAATTAAGGAACGAAACACGATCAAATAACAGTGAAGGAAAATTGGCACGAAACGTTCAAAAATTCGAGATTTTATATAAAGAACATCAGAAATGGTGGAGAGCAGCAGAAAAAATAGGAAGCACAGTGAACAATTCGGGAAGTAGGTATTCAGAGAAGCAGGGCACGAAGGAATGAAATGTTGATACGCGAGAAGCGTAATTAGATCGATCAGGGGCGGATTAAAATGTTTGCGGGTAGTCTCGAAAGATGTTCCATAACCGCGGGAAGACGCGATCTAATTGGCAATTAACCGATGAAGGGGCGACCCCGATTGAAAGAGAAAAGAATGATTCGAATACGACTGGCCATGGTTCTTTACGGGAACGGGTCAGAGTAGCCATTAACCGGGGAACACTTTTTTCCTCGGACTACGAAAAGGCGAAAGAGAAAAGTTGAAAGAAATCGGGAGGAAAACAAAAAAAGAGGAACGGCCGGGGGGAGGGGTGGTGGTGGTAGCGAAGAAAAAAAAAGAGAAGTTTCTGTTCGTGTAGACGAGTTCGCGCCCTCCCTAATTGACGATAGTTCCAATTAAGACGGTCGCCGGCGGGAACGAAAGGGAAAACGGTTTTCAACGTAATTTAATCGCACTTACCTCCGCGTTGTGGAATCTGTGCAGCTGAAAGCAGAAAAAAGACGAATGTGAATCAACGATGATAATTGCACAGACACTGTTTTTTTTTTCTTTCTTTCTTTGTCTCTTTCCTCTTTTTACACGTAACTTCTCGTTATATTGCAAATACAAGAATTACTCTGTATTAGAAAGAAGAAAAAAAAAATATATATATATATATAGAAAAACAGGGCAAGATACTTATCATCAGTCAAAAAAGAAAAGAAGAAGAGAAACAAAAATGATCTCGAATTACAGATACACACTGAATAATATATACTTATAATTATATATATATGTGTGTATGTATGTATATATAATTATACTTATGTCCAAAGGGTGATAATCAACAACGTACACAAGTCACTGGAATCAAAAAATAATTGGGGTTCGGTTGCATACCACGAATATTTCCAAACTGATATTTAATGTATATATATATATATGTATATATATATATATATACGTATATACTACAGCTGATAAACATGTCACTAAGGGGTACCAAAAAAACGGCGTAAAAGGGTTATCTGGCGAGATGGGTGGGGGTCGGGGGTGGTGGTATGACGAAAAAAAGGGCTCAGAGAGGGGGCGGGGGTGGTGGGGCGGGCGTGTGACGATGCAAGAGTGTCAAGAGATGCATTCCCTTGGAGAAGCGAGAGTTGGTTTCGCTGTGTTTTCGTTTGGTGTCTTTCGAGTGAGTGATATATGTATTGCCTTGTTTCGAATCTGAGTGGTATTATGTCTGTTTTTCATCCGCCTACGTCTCTCTCTCTCTCTCTCTCTCTCTTTCTCTCTCTCTCTCTTTCTCACCCTCTTGTTCTTTATCCTCCTTTCCTCTACCTCTGTCCCCCCCTTTCCCTCTCATTGTCATTGGAACCGTTCCAACGAGCGGGCGAGAGGTAATTTTTCCACGGGAAAACCCGGCTAGGATTTAAACCGAGCCACGAGAGATTCGAACTCGGAAAATTACACGCCCCATTAGGGCTGTTTAATTTTTGTATCCCCCGAAACAAAATGGGGAGCAGGTTCGGAACTGTTGTTCTACTTTGGAACGCTTCTTTCCACGATCCGTCGCATCTCCCCATTGATTCTGATTAGGAAATCCCTCGAAGCGGACGATCGTGTCCTCTAACGAACGAAGACTTTAAGAGCTTCGATCCTCCCGTCGAGATTTCTTTGATTTAAGGATTCATCGTGCCCTCGCGACGCTCCAATTTGGAACTCTCGGTTTCTCGGGTTAATTCCACGGTTTCGTTAACGTTGAAACCTTGATCCTGCTCTAATTAGATTATTCCGGTGTTCTTAATTTCCTGGCGGAACACCCTGGAGTTCTTAAATTCCTCGTGGAACGCTTTCAAGTTCTCCTCAATTACAACGGTCGATGATTTCCTAATCAGAACGGTCCCTTGTTCCGAATGTTCCAGTTAAGGCGTCCCTCCCCGCTTCCCCCCGTTCTCTAACACCCGAACTGGAGCGTCCGTAAGTTTTCAAAGTCTTCACACTTTCCCAATTAGAAAGCTTTCGAGTTGCCGCCTCGCCGGTTAGAAAATCTTTGTAATCGGCCGGCGTCCTAATAAGGCGCGGCTCGAATTTGCAATCTTCGAATCACGCGATTCTCAAGTTCTCAGCTTCTTAGCGACGGGAAGTGTCCGCCGGTGAAAATCTCGGCGAACATTAATGCGCGGGAACCTACGAAAAGTGACGCAGAGATTTTCCCGTCGAGCGGGAAGATCGAATTTCCCGAAAATTGACAGTTTCTCCCACGGGGAACTTGAATTTCCTCGGACGAGAGCGCTCGCTCGGGAAACAAATGGATAGCGTCGTCGACGGCACGGCCATTTTTGGACCGAATCCTTTTTTTTCCGCTTCCCCATGGAGCGAGTGCATCATGGGATTCGATTTTAATGCCGTTCGCGGACTGTCCGCCCTTTGAAATAATAACGATAGCGTTTTCGATTCGGACCCGATATTAGCTCGAAATTGGAACGTAATCACTGCCGACCCTTTGTGCGCCGCGCAACGCTGCGGCGCATAATTGCGGATCAAGAGTAGCAGAAAAAAAAAGGTGACAGCGAGAAAAGAAAAATAAAACATTTACCGAACCGGAATTTCCCCGCGCCGCTATCGAGCCGGTCGATATTAGATTAAATAACTCGTCAATTTTTCCTTTGTACGCGGCCCGATCGGGCCCTCGAAACTTGAAAATCATTTAAATTTCTCGATAATTCCCGCCTCTCCGAGCCGGCGGGTCGAATCGGCCGATAAACGAGAAAAATATCACTATTCCCCGGTAATCAATCGTCTAAATCGAGCGTGGTCTATTGTCCGACATGAAATACCGCCTTTCAAATTGTAATCGCTCCGTTCAACGCTAAAAAACTACCAACCGGTCGAACCGAATACTCATAATTCTCTTCTACGAATTAGAATAGTAAGTACGTTCATTAAAATTTCCGTCAATTTATATATTATTTCACACAACTATATCCAATAAATTCTCAAAAAATCGTTCCAGTAATTGCAAATCAAAGAAACCCGAAATGGTCAACTGTTTCGAACTATCCACTGAGAAATCAGTCCTTTAACATCGAATATCAACACCTTCGACGAAACACACCCTCAAAACAACCCTTTGCACTCGGAAGTTTCTACCAGAAATATTCCAACATTCCCTAATGAGATAAAAACATTCTTCAAAACTAACTCGAAAACGTACACCGAGGAACAAAACCATTTTATTACAACATCTCGCATACTGATGCATAGTGCAAAGTTCAACATCAAGTTCCTTAGTTCTACTGCATGAAATCAACTGCTTCCGCCTGCTGGCAAAGGGTTGACGCCAAAATCACCCACCGAAAAGTTCCTCGGCCGATTCTCCGACTCCTTCGAGAAATAAGAGAACGCGCGACGGTCGAGGTAGCATAAAGTGAAAAAAAAGCCGAAGGAAACGAAACGAAACGCGTCCGTAAGTCGATTGTCACGGCGATCGAGCCTTTCCCGGTGGAAAGCCCCGGGGGTAATAATGAACGCGTCAATTTTCCGTCTCTGCCGGGCTGTCCACCCCCGAAGCGGCCCGCTCGCAACCCCTCGGCAGCGGTATCCGCGGGCTGGCTCTCGATGTCCCTGTTCCCGGTGCCATTTTTTTCGCGAGCTTCCTTTCATTCGCTATCGGCCGCTTGCTAATGGCACGCGATTGCCTTTTCAACCCCCTCCCCTCGCGGCCCTCCGGTCCGGCCTCGGTGTCTTCGTCCCTTTGGCCGGCGCCACCCCTTTCAGCCACGCGCGCTGGCATTTCATTTTCGTGGATCGAGAGCCTCCGAATAGAAAATTCTCACTCGTCGGAAACATTTCGACGATGAATTCTCCGCGAACCGGTGCCGGTAGGAGAAGGGGGGCGGATGATGGGCGGATCGCCATTCAAGATCGCTCGGGGGATGGTCACTCGGGCGACGGTCTGACGACGAATCGGCCGGCGACGCCGGATCGCGGATCGAACCGGGTGCAACCGAAACTTTCAATTATCCCGCGATCGACGCCGATCATTCGCCCCCTTTCTCCCCGATCTGACGTCATCGGAGGAATCTTCGGCTACCCTCCTTTCCGCCGCGGTTGCTATCGGCAGACTCCGGATGACGCTCGACGGACGGATCCACCGTGGTCCGATTAAAATTAAGAGAACTCGGCCCGACGCTTTCTGCCCGGGATGAATATTATATTCCACGCTGGGAAACAGTCGACCGACGCGCGCGGTAATAAAATCTTGAAAATAACGAACGGGAGGGGGCAACGGGAAAATATCTACCGCGAGCGAAATGTTCAAGATAGCGTATTGCCCTCTTGATAATAATAAAAACTTCCCCGGGAAAAAATAATTTAACGAGAGAGCGGAGGGGCCGGAGCTCGGAGCAGTTTCTTCTTGAAGTACTAAATCTTCTTGGGCGAAAGGGTGCGTACTCTCCGATAGTGTTAATATGAACGGAGGAGAAGAACGGAAGAAGCCTTCATCCCCTGGTAAAAGTCTATTCTTCTAAACTTTCCCGGATTAGATCGCGTCACTGTCCAAAAGCAAAAACCGGAGGATCGTAAGCGAAGCGAGAAGTCGAGTCGAAGCGACTCAAAAGGCGTCGCTCCGTTCGAGATCTCCGGTCGTCTCGCGAATAAAAGTCTATTCTCGCGGCGGACGGAGGCCGCTGAAGGGGGTAGCAGCGAGTGGGCCGAGGCTTGGTGACAGTCTCCGTGCCTCCGGACAGCGGTGTGTCGGACGCGTTAAAATTGTCAGCCGGAAGAACGGTCGCGTTGTCAGACAACCGGCCCGGGGATGTTGCGTCCCGATCGTCGGCGTGGCAGAACTTGAAATGGATGCGGAGCCAAGAGCCGGATGTCACTGGATCGATCGGGGAGAGCGAACGGGGGGGAACAACGTCGGAGGATCCGAGAAACGGGCAAAGTGGGCCAAATCCAGTCGGGCGCGACGCGCGATAAAGCATTAACGAGCCTCCTAACGTGCCGCTAAATCTCTGACGGTGTGCTCCCCGGGCCGCGGCGCGGGAGCGGGCTTTTTCGGAAAATAATCCCGGCGCTGACAACACACAAACGGACGCCCACACACACAGACACACACACAGAGGGGTACAGACACACATACACAGACTTTGTGCCAGCGGCGGCGCGGCGGCCTGAAAAGGCCACTTTGACGGTGAAGATCTGCTCGCCCGGAAAAATTTCATCGGCCCCCGCGCCTAATCGAACCGTGCGCTCGCCCGGGTCGGCACGCCATCGAACGTGTGTCAACCGGCGAGAAGAGGACCGGTCAAATGTGATTTTAGAGAACGTGCCCTCTCTCCCTCGCCCTCCCGCTCGATCTTCATGAATTTTCAATGTCCATTTTGCGAAACGAAGACCGATAGGTCGCTCGCGGGATGATCGATGACGGGCCTTCGACAGATTCGGGACGGCGGCCATTTTCTTGGAAGCTTCTTCGCTGAGATCATCTGATTACATTTAACGAGTACGGATCCCCTTTGTTCTACTATTAGATCGTTCGATTATGTTGGTTATGCAGATCGACGCCATCTTGAGTGGAGATTCAATCGAAGAAACGATGATTCCACGGGCAAAGGATTTCGATCCGAAGAATCGAATACGCGTGTCGAAGCTAACTTTCGAGAAGAATCGGTGTTCGAATACTTCCGGAAATGAAACAAGCGATCCTAGGTCAGCAGAAACGGAGTCGTAAGAGGCCGACGGCCGATCGGAGCTCGGAATGCGAAAGGCGGGAAACCCGAATGCGAAGGGGAACGCGTGTATGCGCGCGGCGGAGCCGAAAGACGGGAAGAAGACCGCTGATGGAGTGTCCAAAATCGAAATCGAAATCGGAATGGGCAGAGTTCCAGCGCCGGCAGGAATCCGGAGACCATAAAATCGGAAACTCCATGAGCCGGGCCGCGGAATCGCGATGGAATCGGATTCACGTACGATCCTGGCCGTAACCGATGGCCGGGACCAATCAAAAGGAAGTTTGTCAGGGATATGCGAGCGCGGCACGTACGACGTCTTGTTCATATATGCCGGGCCCGTGGATTCCGTCCCAGCCGCCGGTCTTTTCGAATAACTCAAGAATGATTGCGTTTCGGCCCGAGGAAACCTGCTGGCGTCACGTGGCCCCAATAGCTTCTGGTATATAATAAAATAATACACGCAGAGAAGGCGGCCGCGCATTTACATGGACCACGTGAGCCCGATACTCCGTTCCGCCCCCGTCCCGCGTCGCGCGCCGGCCCGACTTCGATACACCGGGTGCGCCGAGGGCTGGCTCTCGTGATGGGAATTGCCTGACACCCTGTTTCAACGATCGTTTCGATTTTTAAACGTTCCCTAATACTCCCTCGGGTGTACACTTCGACGGAGGCTCGGAAAAGAGAACCTTGCTACCTGCGGTAATATCTGGATCGAAGAGAAAGACCTTTTATATCTTCGGTAACTTCATTTCACATGAAAATGTTGTTTCAACGAATCGAGTTGCTGATTCCTCAATGATTTGCGTCGTTGCCAAGCGATGGATGATGAGGAAGTTGCAATTGCGAATAGAATCCGATGGAGTCCGACGTACGATAACGGACGAGAAAATCGGTGTTTCCGGTCGAGCGTGGCCGATTAGGGAATAATATCCTTCGCCGAGGAAGCGAAAGAGTGCGAATTGCCACTTCCGGCGGAATATAGCCGAGCCTGGAGCCGGGGACTAATTTCTTTATCCGAGACCGGGATCTTTTTAAACATTCCTGCTCACTTCACCCTTGACTCGATTAATTTCGAACGGAGCGGCAAGATTTTTCTATTTCGGATCATCGTCTTTCCCATCAAGCGGATCGTTGGTCTCCCGGTGTTCCTCGGATTTATTTTTCATACATCCGTTCGTTCGAGGAGCGCCGGCTAAATGGCGATTTCCGTTGAATCGGTTAGCCGCCAGCCGTGTTTGCAAGTGATCGCGGCTCTTTTTTCGGATTCCATTGTTGCCGCGCGGCGGCGACCCGTCCGGGTAGCTTCTTTAAAATTTCAGCCGGCGTAACGAAGACCCGGCCGTTCGCGAAAGCCCGTTCCTCGGTTTCCTTTATCCTCGCGGCGTGTAATATTTAAACTGAAACTCGATCTCGCCATTTTTCAGTGAATCTCGAAGCTCGCCAGGAAATTGAATCTCGCTTCATTTCCGTTAATCCATCCGCGGCAATTGCGCGTATTATCTCGATTTCGAAGTTTGTCTAACGCGATTCATCGAGCGATACCTCGCTACGCTAACCCACCACCCCCTCTTTTTTTTATTTTTAACGCAATCGTCATCGGCTCCCTTAGCCGAGAATTGGAATTCATTAACTCCGGTGCCCGATATCTGAATCCTCGGTTGTTATTTCATTTGGAAAAAGAATCGACCCCGGCGGACAGTTATAAATACAAATTATATTATCGTGCTACGTACCGCGGACAAAGATTCTATCAATTCCTCTTGCCAGAAAATGTGTTCCGGAACGACGAGTTAATTTAAGTCGTGATTCATTTGATTTCATTATCCGCCGAATTTAAGAAATTTTCGATCGAAACCTTGATAATCGTCGCTTCAACTGCCAGGAAAGATTAACGAAGATTCGAATATTATTGCGTGAATCTGTAGATTACTCGTTAATCAACGCACTTGTCGGATGATTTTAACGCTGGAACTACCGTAACAGTAAAAATAACCGGTTTCGATGTGTTCGTTTCGAAATTACTGATATCTTAAAAGCATTGAATGTGAGAAATGATCTTGAAAATACATAGTTTCTCTTGAATATTATAATCAACGTATGAAGAAACCGGAAATATTGTGTAATGTCGAATAATTTTCACACTGGAACTACGTATCAATGAAAATAACCGATTTCGATCTGTTCGTTTCGCAATTATTGATATCTTAAAGGCATCGAATATGAAAAATGATCTCGAAAATACATAGTTTCCCTTGAATACTATAATCAACGTATCTAGAAGCCGAGAATATTGTGTAATATCGAACAATTTTATCACTGGAACTCCGCACCAGTCAAAATAACCAATTTTGATCTGCCTATTTCGCAATTATTGATATCTTAAAAGCATTGAATATTAAAAATGATCTGGAAAATGCGTAGTTTCCCTTGAATATTATAATCAACATCTGAAGAAACCGAGAATATTTTGTAATGTCGAATAATTTAACACTGGAACTACGTACCAGTCAAAATAACCGATTTCGATCTGCCTATTTCGCAATTATTGATATCTTAAAAGCATTGAACATTAAAAATGATCTCGAAAATGCGTAGTTTCCCCTGAATACTATAATCAACGTACGAAGAAACGGAGAATATTCTACTGCAACATATTTTTACAAGGATTACATATTAATCGTATTAAATGCTCGGTAGTACCAGCGTTATAGTACACCCTGTAGACAGGTGGGGGTGAGATGGCCGTGCAAGGGTGAACCTGGTCTCCAATAGGTCTGCCCCCTCGGCTCCCCCCTTTTTTGCCTGATAGGCTCGCATTCCGATAGAGTCGAGACGCTCGGTTCTCCTTGGATTTTCTCGCTTCGCGCAGATTTATGAGAGCGATTCAATTTTATTGCTTATTGGCCGAACTCGCCGATATTCGCGGTGCTCCGACGCCCACTCGGAAACCCGCCCCCTTCCGCGCTCTTCGACACAGTTCTGCGACTTCTCCTCCGCTGTCGCGTATACCTCTGTCCGCGTCTTTCGTCCCTCGCCGCTTAATTCTCTTCGTTTAAATACGACTTTCGCGTCGCAAATTAGTTTCAATTGAAAACTCACCCCTTCGCAGCGCGCCACTTCAACTTGTTTTATCTTCGGGCATATTTGTTCTCTCGTCCTCTATCATCCGCGACTCTTTCCCTTTCGCTCGGAAAATGATCCCATCTCTCATTGTAGAACGGTTTTCTCGTTTACCTATTTCATCCGCGCGCGTACAGTTTGCTTTTCATCCGCCATTATTTACCGCGTGTTCTTTTCGCTCGAATATAATTTTCTTGCGTCGGCAGGCTTTTTGCCGGAGAACACACCCCCTTTTTGCGCCTTTAGACGCGGGATTCCGGGCTGTTTCATCTCCACGCATATATTCGTTTTCTTGTCCTCCATCATCTGCGAATCTTTCTTTCCATTTCAATCTAATTTTCTTACGCCAACATCAAAACCCACCCCTTTTCGCACACTCTAAAGTTGTCCTTTGACTCTTTCCGCCTCCATGCACGTTCATCTGCTCGTCTTTTGTGAAATATATTTCTTTCATTTCGTTTGAGCATAATTCTCTTGCCTCCTATTATCTCAGCTGAAAAACTCACCCCTCCTTCGCAACCCTCAAAGCTGCTCTTTGACAACCTTCGCTCGCCTCTATGCGTATTTACATCCTCGTCTTCCGTGAATCACATTCCCTCGGATCTAATTTTCCCGGCGCGGATTATTTCAGTCGAGAGCTGGCCCCTTACGTCCGTCCTACATCCTTTATTAACCAAATTCTATTCGACTAATTGCGACTTCCTCCCGATTATTTCTAACTCCGGTCCTCAGATTGCCTCCGAAAGACGAAGGTCATAGGAAAGACAATTTTGCTCCGAGAATCTCGGTGCTAAATCGAACTTTTTCAACGGATCTTCGATTACGATCGAAATTCCGCCGGATCGACGGTGTTCGAGACGGTAAGTCGGGAGCACTGAGAAAACCTGATCGCCGATTCCCGATTCGACGGAATCGGCTGAACTCCCTCGCACGCTTTCGGATCCGACACACCGGACGTTGGATCAGCATATTTTCGGAGCGTCGTCGTCGATTGTCGAAGCATCACGGCGCGTAATTAACGGTCGCGGGGCAGATAATTATCGTTCGATGGCTCGCAGACGGTTAGAGCCAGACGGCGGAAAAACAAACGGGAGAACGATGGCAACAATAACCCGGCAGCCTTTGTCGGGGCTTATTATCGATTCATCGAGCCCCGGAGATCCTTCGCGTTTCGGCTTGACGGACGTTCCGCCGGAGGAAGTCGACCGCGCCGATTCAATTTTCGTGGAAGTTGATTAGGCCATTGTTGATCGTGTCGGGAATTTTTAACGAGCGGTCGCGTACCCTGTTACCGAAATTCTCCCACGGTTTCCGCCGGGAACCAGAAAATAGACGAGACGGCCCGACGAACCGCGGAATTTCCGATCTTAACGCGTCGCCGGGCTCCGACGGAACGCGCGGGAAATTCGAATCGCTCGGAGAACGGATCGTGGAACTTGATCCTCGCTGAAAGAAATATGATTAGTCACATGAATATTCGATTTCTGAAATGTTCCCTCGCGAGATCGGCTATTTTCGTGCGCCCCGATGGTCGGATTCATAGCTTCGAATTGAACCAGCGGGGAATCGGTTAATGGATCGTAGAATATCGGTTTCCCAAAGAAAGAAGCTGAGAAGTTTGAGCGTTTCGATTCGAAAAATCGAATTTCGTGGCTGTGCTCGGTTTAAACCCTTCTCTCGATCGTTTGTTCGTAAGATCGACGTCGAAGCTGGCCGCGATCGGTGGAGTAACGATTTCACTCGTCACTCGACCAACTCAACGGCGAATCCAAATTTGTCGGATTGTTCTTTGGATAATGATATTGTTCGAAGCGTTCCCCAGGGAACAAAGTATCGCACAAGATTCTGATCAGTCGCAACGCGACTCTGAGAGACGATCGTTCCGATTCGTTGTGTCGTGTATCCTTGATGTTTCTGATCTGGTTCACGTCGACGTATTTCTCGTTAAATGGTACCATCCGTTTTTAATGATTTTCCACCTAATTATTAAACCCTACATCAATATACAGGGCATTTCAAAAGTGGCAATGAAGTAGGAAGATTTCAAACTCGTATCCATACTTCTTATTATTCTGCTATATAATAATAACAATAATAATACTAATAATAATAATACAAGTATTATTATATCATTATTATGATATAAACACTAATATGCCACTCTATCTCGTGAAACTGAAATCACAAGTGATAAATTCTCTAAGGATAAAATATATATAATACAAAGAAGACAAGGAAAATCGTAGAAATATTATAATAATATTTGTATTATAATATTTACATCATAATAATGATATAATATTTGTATTCTCATTATTATTATATCATTATTATGATATAAATATTATCGTACCACTCTATCAGCCCGTGAAATTGCAATCGCAAGTTATAAATTCGATAAGGACAATAACACAGATAATACAAAGCATACGTGGAAAATCGTAGAAATATTCAGTACCGTTGAAAACGCCGAGAAACACGTCGACGTGCGCGACGGCGTTGTGGTCGTCGCCTGTGAATGTGCGACGTCGTTCGGACGGGCTTTGGACATTCATGCTTTGTCTCGCAAAAAGGTGTCGACTAACAAATACTGGTATCTGGTTGAGTAAGGGCGAGGGGGGCCAAATAACTACCTGGCGTAAGGACCTCAAAAATTAACAGCTAAGTAGAAGGGCACTCTTTGTATTACAGTGGATTCACTAAGACTGGGATTTGTCTGGCGGGGGATGTTCGGCTCGCAGCAAAATGCTCACGGTCAATAAGACAGCATTCTTCGGCCGGACACCGGCGAAACTTTTCCCCTCGCACCGATCGAAATGACCATTAATCGTAATAACACCCTTGACAAATCGTCATCGTTAAACCGGAACAGAATTAAGCAAACAGAAAAACATAAAGTCATAAACGAATCGGATGTAAAAGCAAGATCGACTGATTAGTCTAATTTTAAATGCCTAAAACTCGTCGAACCAGAAAATTCGGAGGCTCGAGTATTAACGAACGAGTCGAATTAAACGAGAAGTTCAAAATTCAAATCGGAATTTGACGCAGTTGAATGCGACGCGATATAAGTGACTATCCGTGTAGCTCCGACGCGAAGTGATAAAACGTGACGGTTCTTAATGCTCGATCAAACCGGCGAATTTAAAGTGCGCAATTAACAAGATGAATTTAGAATTACGAGTCCCGTGCCCGATGGTCGATACCGGGTTCCATGCTCGACGTTCTTCGAGGATGCAACGGAAATAATGGGAAACAGCCGAATATAACTGGCGGCACGTTCGACTGTAGCGTGTCACGCGTATGTCGCTATGCGTGTCGCGCGCGTATGACAGTTGCAACTCGATCGAACTTAATGAAACGTTACGTTTTATTGACTCCCGCGTAAAAACACGATTCCGTTCTTCGCCCGACAGAAACGGCCGGACAAGTGAAGAGAAAGTGCGTCGCGTTGGTTCGACGCGTTGTAAAACTGAAACGAAACGGTCCGAAAAATATTCGTCTCGTCGCGCGCAGCTGATGAATAAATAGGAACAACGTCCGATCGTCGTGTATCGAACGTTGCGAATCACTCGATCGATCGGTGCGTCGGGGAAACGTTTCGCCGGCCTCCGGTATGACAAAGTCGTCTAAAACATCGCTCATAGGTTGTTTTTTTCCCCGTGTACGTCTTCGTGTCGTATTCTAAGGACAAAGACGCGAGAGACAGAGAGGGGCACCGGAAACGAGGGCGTGTTCGTGTTCCTCGTCCCCGTTTCCACGCCGAGGAATTCAGCAAGCAAGCAAGCAAGCAAACTTTCGTCTGTCGTCGTCGAATTTGTACGAAAGGATCGCCGTGTAACTAGGGTGTCCTGTATTTTCTTTTGCCTGTTCTCTCCTTCCGTTGCACATCGTTCGCAATTTTTCGTCCCACTCTCTCGGCGAATGAAATTATTGTTTTCGTGTCTGTTATCATTATTTTTTTGCTTTTTGGTTTCCACGTGTCGCACGTGTTCGCTCTGCTCGGATCCTTTCGCCGGTGCGTCTCGCCGAGAAATTTCGCGCGTCTACGAATCGAATTTTTTTGTTCTCGTGGACTTTGTTTTCAATGTGGTTTTTGTCTCTTTTTTGTTTTTGGTTTCTGGTGACAGTTGCTTCGAGGGGAGAAACACGAAAGAATTCGGGGACACCCTATGTGTGACCCACGTGGCGAGATTGCGTTTTTTTTTGTTTCTTTTTGTTTTTTTCTTTGAATCTTTTTCTTGCGCAACGATGCTGGGAATCGATTGGTCGAAACGAGGTCGGCGAACGAGAACCAAGAAACAAGGTCGAAAATCAGAATGGCGGGAGCGTCGGGCGAGGAGTTGTGTTTCCGATCGGATTCGAATTGAAGCCGGAAAGGACATCGGCGGGAATTAATTTTTAACTGTCGCCGCTCGAGCGGAACCGAAGTTTTTCGGCGGAGCGAAAATGAAGGAAATAATCACCGACGCGGGGCTCGTGTTTTGAGACCGTGCCCCGAAATGAAGGTTCTTTTAATTAAAACCGGGCGCGGCGATAATAAAAACGATTCGACGTTCGAGAAATTATAAAAGCGTCTACGGAATCGAAGGTAATTGAACACGTCCCAAATGAAACCGAGCTAGACGTAATTCATCCTAATTGAAATTTGAAACGAGCGAGTCGAAATTATTCAATTCTCCGATGAAAATTTCAGGACGCCCCGATTCAGTTGCAACACCGAAGCCAAGAAGCATTCGATCGCATTGCTAATTGAATCCGAAAGGTTACTTAACCGGTTACAATTCACCGCGGCGATCAGTTAATCATAACCCAAGTTAGAAATTACTGAATATTAACAACCGAAGCTCGTTACACCGAAAATTACATATTAATCCGTTCGATTCACATCGGAAGCTATTCAATCGTTATCGCCTCTGCATTATTAACACTCGAATTGAACGGAAATCCTGATTAAAATAACAAAACCCTCCGAAAATCCGACAGTGCGAAACACAAAATCTACTCGAAACCGATCTGCACCACGAAAATCCCCCAAAAAATCCGTACCAGCAACTGAACCACGAACGATCTATATTCCTCGGCCGTGTTCAAAGGAAAATTCGAAAGAACAAACCGCTTTTAACCGAAGCCGAAACAATAATTAAAATAATCCCCGGCGGAACGTCGAAAACAATTTGAAATTCGAGACCGGGCGGAAGGAAAGTTCGGGTACGCGATCGAACTGGAACTAATTCGACGACGATTACGGTTGAAATTATAATGGCGGCGACGTCGAAACGTCGAAAATCCGTTTGAAAATTCGAAACTCGGCGGAAGGAAAGCGGGAACCGACGTCAATGGGAGCGACGCGGCGGAATTCGACGCGCGAAAACAGCCGCGCCGGCGGGGAAAGTTGTTCGTCTCGTTTCCACCCCAGCACCGTTCCCCAAATAATCACGCGGCCGTTCTCGACTGCCCTTATCTTCGAAGTTTTGCGCTCCGAAACGGCGCCGTGCGATCGGAACCGGCGAGTTCCTCGGACCGCGCCGGAGAACAGACTCGAAGACGCAGAACGGAGGGGAAAACTCTTCGTCAATGTTCACTCGTATTACATAATAATAACAATAATAGTAACAATAATAATAACAATAATAATTATATATATATATATGTAGAATATATATATACATTGTATATGTATATATATATACATGTTGGCCATGCAAATACGCTACTGTACATATAATAGAGACTTGAGATATATAAGGCCCGGCGGCGTTTTATTGAGAAATTTGTCTCTTCCTGAACGATTTAACAAACGGCGCACACCGTTCTTATCATCCCCCCTCTTTTTGCTTTAATCTCTCTCATTCTCTATCGGTTCCTCTTGCGATTCTCGTTTTCAAAGCGATCTATGAACGCAACGCGCGTGTGTATGTTCGTTCACTTTTCCTACCAGATTTCTCCTCGTCTCCTCCATATCGTTCGTTTCCGGTGATCTCGCGCGACGTGCGCGCTTGTACGTGTATACGTGACACCGTGTACAATACGGCAGTGTGTCTGTGTGATCCGTGTGCGGTGCGTGTGCGGGTGTGCTCGAATTTCACGTGTCGCGTGACCCCAGCTCGAGCCGTCGGCGGGCGTTCTCGCGTCGGTTTTACACGTTCGCCGATTGATTTAGGGGAGAATCGGCGGGGAAATTCTTTCCAGCGCGATTTTCGCTGGAAAGTAACTTTCCGTGGATCGGCTGCGACAAAGAAACATTCTAACGATGCTGTGTGTTAGCTGATTTTATTAGGAAAGGGGTTCTATGGTTAATTTCGATGGTGAATCTTTGATGTCGAATTGGAATCGAGCGTCACCCTGAAAACGGGCGGAGGGAATTTTGCAGGGCCTTGTCGGGATTTCAGTCGAGTTCACGCGAAACACACTGGCAACTCGCGACGCTAATCGTGTCTTCCATTCGGCGTCGGGGCGAGCAAGTTCCAGCCCCTGCCAGTCGCCTTCGTTAGCTTTGAAACGCTCCGGGGGAACAGCGATCGGAACGAACGAAGAAATTGTCTTTGCTGGATGATTAACAGTGGGCCTTGGAACTGGCATTTCTGTCTTCACGTTTGAAGTTTGATTAAAGGGGCTAGTCTTTCACTTACACCAGACCCCGTGAAATATTGTTTTATAGTGCGAAACGAATCGTCTGCAATTAATGAAGTAGATTCGTTGCTCGAGAACATAAGGAAAATACTGGAAAATTGTGAAAAACCGTGAGTTGTTTAATAAATAGGATCTTTGAATCATTGAGAGTGAAATGTCATTTTAATATCAACGAAGTTCCATGACAAAGATTCAAGCCAAAGTGCAAAAAGTTGTCTGCAATTTACGAAATAGATTTATTCGAAGACACGAGAATGAAAGTATTGGAGAATTGTGAAAAACCATGAAGTTTTTTGATAAATCTTTAGAGTAAAATATGATTTTAATATCAACGAAGTTTCATGACAAAAAAGATTCAGGCCGAAGAGTAATAAAAATCGTCTGCAACAAGAGGGTTGAAGATTCACTCGAAAGAAAATTTCGTCTGGTGGATAGAGGTTGAAAATTAGCTGCGGATAGGAAGACGAAAGACGAAGGCGAGGCTTCCTTACAGAATGGAAGACAGCAGCATTGGAAAAAGCCACCCACTTGCCTACGTGGCTTCCAAAAGGGTGGCTCGTGTGCTGGAGTGCCAGTCGAGAGGGTGACTCGTGTCATCAGCGAGACCGGCGCACAATACGTCGGCTTAAATTCACCGAAACCGTGCGGGGGCTAGGGTACGAAATCGTGAAAGGGACAATTTCCTTTGTCTAAAGAAAAGCCACCCCTTCCGTTGACTGGCGGGATTTTGAAAATAATTTCGTGATGCCACCCCTTTGTCGGCCTGTGCACGGAGTCCACGACTTTCGTGGAATTCTTTGTGCAGCTCTGCTTTCTTGCAATTTTTTTTCTCGAAACAGGCCCTTCTTTGCGTTTAACGCACGCTCATTTCGACGTGAAACTCGAAATACTGAGATCTCCGATGCTCGAAGTGTTTCAGCTTCGAATATTTGGGTTTTAGGATTTCAATCGTTTGAAATTTGAGAAGTTTCAGAAATTGGGAATCTCAAGTTATTCGGATTTCTGATTCTTGAAGTCTTTGGATATTTGAATGGCTTCGGATATTTGAATTATTAGAAATGCAAGAATTTTAAATTTGAGAAGTTTGAGTGGTTTGAGGAATTTGGAATTCGAAAACTCGAAGTATTAAGATCTCCGATGCTTGAAGTGTTTCAGTTTCGAATATTTGGGTTTTAGGATTTCAATCATTTGAAGTTTCAGAAGTTTCAGAAATTGGGAAACTCAAGTTATTCAGATTTCTGATTCTTGAAGTCTTTGGGCTTCGGATATTTGAATTTTTAGAAATGCAACAATTTGAAATTTGAGAAGTTTGAGTGATTTGAGAAATTTGAAACTCGAAAACTCGAAATATTGAGATCTCCGATTCTCGAAGTCCTTAGACATCGAATATTCAGGTTCAGAAAAATTCGAGAGCTTGCAATTTGAGAAATTTCAGAAACGCGAAGATTCGAAATTTGCGGGATTGAACAAAACGGAACGTCCGGAGTTTAAACATTTCCGATTTCCCGGATTCGTTCCAAACCGGACTCCCCAATCGAAAAAAATGTCTCACTTCCCGGCTTTTCTGGAATTGCCAGATTTCGTTTCTTTTTTCGTTTCAATCTGCCGCGCCGGTTGCGTTTCCCGCCGGTCTCCTGGAATTTATATTTTGTATTTTTCAGTGACAGGCCATGGTATTCGATTTATCGAAACCAATTTTGGGGTCTTTTCGCGTGTGCGTTTCGAGGAAAACAGGGTTGAGTCCTGACACCGACGATCGAGCTCCGCCCGCCGACCCTCTCGCGCCCAAATCCGGTTAATCCGCCTGTCCAATTTGTCGAGTGTAATTTTATTAGCCGATTGGCAGCTGGTTTCGAATTTAGAGTGTGGCTACTTGGTAGTGATTTCAGGACCCCGGAGTAAGTAGAAACGGACGATTCCCCGGAACGCGAGATCTCGTTTCTTGAATCCTTCTGCATAATTTTTTTCGTTTTCGCTTTTATTCTGGCTTTCACACGAGAAAAAGTACACGATGGAACGAGACACACTCATATAACAATCCGTTCTTCCTACTCCCATAGAAAAACACATGACACGAAAGTTATTCAAACATTTCAATAAAAAATAAATATACCAATCACTTCATACAAACTACAATTAAAATCTAAAAAGTACAGGAAAAATTATAACTCTTCTATAGAAGTATTGACAAGAAAATAAATGAAACAAGTGATATAAGACCGCCAACGATCAGACATTTTCATCCCCTTAGTAATAATTTTCCCTCACAAATATCCTTCACTGCATCCAACATTCTCAACTAAAGCAATCTAATTATCCACGTAAAAAAGGCAATTTTTCAAGACAAACTACCACTTAACTCTTTCAAACCCTCCTAATTATTTCTTCTCTATATATCATCTAATAATTATCGCAGTAAAAATAGTATCAATCTCACCGAACTATCATTCCAGCGATCTATTTTCCGAACGGCGTTATTGAAAACACACCAGAAGACTCGCGCCGGCGATACATTGTCGCCGGTTTCTGGGTCATTGGCGTGGCATGTACTTTTTCGCGTGCGAGAGCCGCGTTAGCTCTCTCTGTTCGTGGTGGTCGATCGTTCGTCCCTCGACTTGGAGGTAATATTCGAAGCCAATTAGAATAGACGAGGCCTCGTCGATCCGGCCGATTCTGCGATTCAACCGTGCATCCCGCCGTTCGAGCATCCTCCCCGGGAAACTCGTCGAGAACTCGCGCGTTACTCGAGCCCGCGTATCGATCGGGATTACACCGCGAGCATTCGAGAGAGATCTTCCTCCTCGAGTCGCTCGGCGTTCGACAATAAATTCATCGATTTCTCGAAAATCGTCTCGAAAAACAACCTCGCCTCGGGATAAAAATAAAAGCCGCCCCTCGCGCGCCGCGAGACGAAACTCGACTGGTTTCGCGACTCGATTAAACGAACGGGATATGATAATTTCAGTACACTGACGGGAGGAAGCGGTTTCTTTCCGTTCTGAAAAATTAACGTACCAGACTGGCTCTCTCGAGGATGTTAAAACCTAATGCGATGTAACCGACACACTGTTTTAATTTCGTTAACCGCCGGTGTGTTCACTTTTTCATCGTCTGGACCGGAAAGTCGGAAATCGGTTTTTACCTCGAGAATTTGATATTCGGAGTGCTGCTTCTGTTCTCAGCGGTTCAGAGAGTTTCCTTTTTATTCGACGCGCGTATCTTCCAGTCGTAGCGTTGTCAATTTTTCAGACACTAAACCTTTCGATATGATCCTTTATGACGTTTTTAAATCGTTTGAAATTTGCGACATTTGGAAAGAGCAGTGACGGATCTATCGTAATCGCCGATCGATGCGTCTGTGGAATCCGATTTTCGAGGACACGTCCGAAGATGGCGTAGCGCGGGGATTGCGTGAAACAGGAAACAGCTCGAGGAGAGACTCAGAGGGACACTGTGTGTCCTCTATTTTGGTCGCAGCGAGGTCAAGGCCGGGACATTTTAACGCTGCAAGATCGATTGATCGCGGCCGAAATGGCCCCCACCCGTGGCTACCATTTCCGAACCAAAATTCCCGCTAACGCGACAATCTACGAAAGGAAATTTCTCCCCAGAAATTGAAATGAAAATATCGCCAAGACCGAGAAACGTCTCACAGAAATATATATATTCCTGAACGTAAAAGTAATTTTGATATCTAAATCCAGTTCCCGAGCACTTAGGTGATCAATTATAAAATCAATTCAGTTCTTAAGACTCCCAAAATTCTCGTATTAGAACGTTTCACCACGGTCTCGATGGAACAGTTTGAATACGTGTAAAACGTGTAGACCAAAGATTAAAATAATTATAGAATCATCAGAAAAAGTAAAATCCATACGTAATCAGCCTCAATATCGAACCAAAATTCAATGTATGCAGCAAAGAAACAATGAAAACCGTGAGCTACCCTTGAAACGATTAAACACGCCCTCCCATACGTTAATTCCCAAATTAACCCTCGCATGGCGAACGACCAATTTTGACCCAGCAGCACTATTTCCTTCATTATCAATTAATCGCCGCAATTACTCACACGTGCCCATAATCATGAAACTGGTCTAAGTCAAAATCGAAAACAAAATGAATCTCTCAGTTACATCACGTTATTTTAAACTAATTCAAAACATATATAACTTAGACGACTCACAATTGTGGGCACGTATCAGCGTACCATATGCAACCAACGCTACACAGATTTCACACGAAACGTCTCAAAATCCGATTCCGCGTGAAATGCACAAAAGTCCTGTTTTCCGGGTCAAAATGACCAATCCCCGCGCGACGTGGAAATTCCCTGGAATCCAGCCCCGAAACCTCTCCGGAGTTTCCCCTTTCACGCGATCGGGTGTCCCGAAAGAATCGCAGAACCGTCGCGTCGTGTTTACCTTCAACCCCCAACCCCCGTAAGTGATATTTCTCTTTGTCCCTCCGTGTCGTCTCTTTCTCGTCCCTGCGTGTATACGTGTGCGTATATATACATATACATATATACATACATACATATATATATACATATATATATATATATATATATATACGTTTGTCTCGCTCCGTCACTTTCCGTGGCGTTCGATCTCTCTTCTCCGTTCCTATAGCCTCGACGGACCGCGGCTCCGAGCGGCTTCTCAATAAAATGCCTCCGTACGTGTCACTTGTCAGGCTTTGTGCCTTCTTGTTCTCTCTTGTTCGCTTTCGCGAAACATACATACATGAGAATGGGTCGTGTGTGCTTCTCATTCTTCCTCCTCTTCTCGTGTTCATTAGCTGAACGTGGTCTGTATGTTTGTACGTGTGTGTACCGTGCGTGTGTCCGTGTCGTATTATGCACAGGGTGTTCCGTTTAACGAAAGGAAAAATCGAGCGACCGATCGTGTGTTTTAATTGGCGCTGACGTAGTGTAACGAGGTTCTCCAGGTGTGCCGCTTCCTTTTCGAGGGAATTGAATTTGATCGTTAAGGGATAGTCGCTATCGTGGCTGATCGTTGTTGGGTGTTTCTACTTGGGTATTTTCGGTGAACAGTGAAATCTCGAGATATCCGAGTAAGTGAAGAAATATACAGAATGAGTCGAGTAGGTTGGTTATACTAGTTACAAGTAGAAACTGTCGGTTACGAGGCAGACACGTTAGCCAGGTTCCCCCAATTCTCGAGCGCAATTTCCTCGGCAACGAAGCTTCCCGCGAAAAGACTATTCCATCTTTCACGCAATAAGCCCCGATCCCGAAATCTGGGACACCCTGTGCACACACGTGTGCGATACAGTGTCCTTTGTTCGTGTTGTCTGATCGCTGTTCTCTCTCTCCAATCTAAAGCTTACGTTCAAAGAAGCGGCAGCAAAAATACGATGTACAGACACGTGTATAATGTGTGTGTGTACGTGTGTGTGTATGCGTACGTGTTCCTGTTCGTGGCTCGAGACTATGGTATCGCCTGTGTTCCGCGTGTCACATGTACGGAGATTATAAATAATATTACGGTTCATACAGGTACAGCGAACGTGCATGGAATTGTACTGTACTTTTGTTTCTGTTCTGGGTATCTGTCTGTCTGTCTCCCTTTCCCTTCATTTAACACGTTGACTACCTTGGCGCTCGTCGGAGTCCTACGAGACGATTTCCTTCGCGGAACGGAAACAGCGAACGCGCGTCGTAGATTCAATGAAATCCGATCGAACCGATCGGTCAAAGAGCAGATCGATCTCCGAATTTCACGCGTCCGACGAGACTCGTCGGGATCCCGCGATTCGGCAGTCAAAATGTCAAAATCCTGTTGCTCCCCGTAGTCTGCGTGAGTGTATCTGTGCGTGCGTTTGTTCCCGGTGATATCTTGGCGCTGTGTTCTGGCGGCGAAATCAGGGAAACGGAAAGTCGACGCTAACGAGTGGGCGAACACGCGCGGCTGCAGTCGGTCCCTCGCGCTCGAAAAGGAATTTTTTCCCTTCGCCGCCCCCGCTTTTGTTTCTCGCGCGCTTCGACAGCGCGGTTCTCCGCCGGATCCCTCCCCCGCCGCCCGGAGCCTCGCTCCGCGGGCCGGGATTTTTCGGGAAGATCCGGTCGTCGTCGTGGCAACGGAAAAAACAAAAAAGGACACGCTCGCTCGGGGAGAACGGGGAACCGATGGCTTCTGTTTTTGCGAAACGAGAAACCTCACCCGTCGGAGCTCGGCACCCGAGTGTAACCGAACTCGGAGCGACCGGGGAAAGGAAAACATTCCGCAAGGATCCGGGAACGATGCACGTTTTGTTTACAAAAGGTACAGAGGCAAATAACGTTCGGGGGAGAGCTGGGAGAGCGTGTCCCGAGATACGGGGGAGCGGTTCGAAGTTCTGGGACGCATGGAACTGGGAAACTTTCGGGTGGAAGACGCTGAATTTTCTTTAAGTCGCTCGTGAAACCAGTTTTTGGAAAAATTCTCGGAATAAGAATACCTCGCACAACCGATAGAAAATAAAACCCGAGATCATCCTATTAACTGTCTAAATCTATAATCGATTTTCGTAAGAAAGCTCTTCACCGTTAACACCAAAAACGACCGATGTACGAAACATATTACTCGAATCGATCGGAAATCGACAGAATTCGCGAGGAAGTTTCCGCACGTCGAGGAGCGAGTAAAAAGCCGATAACAAAATGTCCGCTCTCCCGCGCGAGGCTGTGACCGCGGAAAGGAGAAGCGAAGCGACGAGGGCACGTTCGCTCGGCGAGGATAAGAAGAATAGAAAGAAAATAAGAAAACGATCATCGAAGCGTCGGTTTCGTCGCGACGAAACGTCGGGCTCGAGGTTTCTCGGCTGACCGACGGCAAGGGTGGTCCGAGCGTCGCGGCGCGCCGTAACGGAAGATGTCCTGTGACCGAGGCCTGCAATCGCAGGACATCCGTGGCTTCGGGCGCGCGGCGGCCGCCGTGATCCTTGCCGGTCGAGGCTCGATCGCCTCGATCGATCACCGCGAGATCTCGAGCGGGGAACCGGGGGGTCGGTCGTCGGGCGGGCGTACGCAGCGTACGTCTGCGTCTCGCCTCGCGACGCGCCGCCCCCCGTTCCCGTTCCGCGGGGCAAAGAAAAAGAGAACGCCGAACAGAAGGGGGGAAACAAGAGAGCGGAAAGCTGTCCTGCGAAATCGACGCTGCCGATGGCGGAACGAACCGAAACGTCGGGAATGTGGATGGGCGGGGGGACGGGGCTGGGAAAAGGCGGGAAAAAGAGGAACGCCTGGGGCTGCGTTCACGTCGCAGCTGCGATACTCGGTTGGAGCGTCGATGAGAGCGAAGTGGAAACGCGTCCCGTTGTGTCGAGCGATCTTAGCGATCGTCGATGCGCGTTACTCGTTCGTTTCGATCAGCTGAGTAACGGACGCGGAGGAACTCGTTTCGTTGACGGGTTCGTTAGACCCACGTGGACTGAACAACTGGAATTGTATCGCGATGATCGGATAATCGTGCGATCATCGCAGCGCCGCTGCAAATACACCGAAGGAAGCTATCTCGAATAGCTTCCAGCGACGCTAGGATCGATGCTCTCTCCATTGGTATCGAAGCTGCGATGTAAACGCGCAGCCTAGGTCGACGACGACGACGACGAACCGCGCTGCGACTGCGTTTCGCGCGGTTAACCCCACACCGGGCTGCGAAACAACGATTCCGGGCCAATTGAAGCTCGCCCGAGCGGAAGGCCGAAGGACGAGCCGCACAAAGAGTCGAGTCGAGCACGATTTTCGGACATTCCATTCGCCCCTTTTTGTCTGTCTCTCTCTCTCTCTCTCTCTCTCTCTCTCTCTCTCTCTCTCTCTCCCTCTCTCTCTCTTTTCTCTCTCTTTCGCACTGTCCATCTAGATTCCTTGGACGCTTCGTGCAGGTCTCGCGATCCTGGAGGAATTAAAACTGCAACTGACCGCTTCGCGTCGATACGATATCTCGCGCGAGGTTGTTCGGAAGAGGGAAGATCATTCTATGGGATATTGTTGAGCGGATTTGACGCGAATCCATTTGACACGAATTCATTTGACGGGGGAAATTAACTGACTGGGACACGTTGAAGCGTGACATTTGGACAAATTTGATTTCGTAGTTCCTGCGAGGAGCTGCGAGTCAGTTGCTTCGGTTTTCTGGTATTTGGCTATCGAGGAAGATCGAAACGATCCGTGATTCTGGGGTTCTATTCGTTCCGCGCACTTCGGTCTGCTCGTTCTGTTCTTAATTCGATGGCAATGCTAGATAGACACCTCTTAATTGCTCTCTATTGATCTACGTTAATCGGTTCGCGTTACTTTGATCACTGAAAATTAGTGATGTCTCTGTAACAGAAGAACATTCGTCAATACAGATACTTCTTCTTGCCAATCGACGTTCATGAATATTATTCGCAGGTCCCTGGTCGACGACGTCGGCCGACGACGCGCGAGGTTCGCAGCGTTCGAAACGGAAAACTGCGGACAACGCGCCCGTTCGGGAACGACGAGCATACCGAAGTGTCCCGGAAAGGAACAAGGGATCCTCCGCGAGAGCTGCACGAGATTAAAGGGTCGAACGGGACGCCCAATCGATCGTGACTCGGTTCGAGCGGCGAGACGCTGCATGGTTTTCCGTGGGGCGAAACGAAAAAAGGGTGGAAGAGACGCTGCGCGAGTTAAACGGCGGGCAACAAAGGTAGAAGAAGCCTGCGTGAGCCTCTGGCGACGCTCGAAACGGAAACAACTAATAAAACATGGCCGCGGGGAGTCGATCGATCGATTCGTTATTGTGAAATTAATAATCGAGGTTGAACGAAAGGAAGAACAGTCGAGATTGTGTCGCGGCGCTACCGATCGGCGGGATCGTCGCGCGGAGATCGACTGGCTGATCGACGATGAACGGCGTTCTCATTAACTAACGATAATTGGAACAACGATATGAAATCTCGAAGATTTACTCATCGGAACATTTCATTCTAAACGCGACGATTGAATTTTAAATTAGTTGATGTCAACCGCGGTGCATCTTTTCAAATTGAAACGTAATTAACAGTATTTATAATTAGTATAAAATGAAGATTATAATTGGGAGAGATCGTAAGAAACAAATATATCAACGAGAAGTATTCTATCAAGCTCAGTGCACTGAAATTCTTCGAATCGTAAAATCTTGCGTCGTTCTCTTCTATCGAGCACCTCGTAACCGGAAACACAAGGAAATCCAACGACACTCGTTCCAAGCGAACAACGACATAATCGAAGCTGATATCCTCGATCCGCAAGCCAGTGATCCCCATCGATTCCGACGCCGGTCGTTCGCGCGTGATCGATTGTATTGCGATTTACGTTCGGCGTGTAATGTCGTCGTGTGTCGTGTAATACACAGCTGTTTCTTGTATATAAACATATATATACATATCTTTCACAGTAAAAACGTGTGCAACATATATATATATATATTTACGGATATATATATAAAGGCAAGGTCAAAGGTCAACGTACGTCTCGATCCATTACAACAACGGTCATAAAATATAATGTAGAGATATATATATATATATATATATATATATATATATATATATATATATATATATATATAAATATATATCTGGTTGAGAAGATGTGTGTAGTTATCATAGGTGGAATTAGTTACGAAACACCGAAACTGAGAGACTCACAAGCAGGAAGAGGAGGGTGTTTTCCTTCGTTTAGAGTTGACCGATCTGACGTTAACATTGCGCATCTGGTAGTCTGCAATGCAAAACACACTTTGGTAGGGTCAGGGACGGACGACGGCCTTTCGGAGGTTTTTTATTTATTTTTTTTTCTTTTATTTATTTTTTTTTTTTTTTTGTTTGTTACTTCGACGAGAAACGAAAAGCAACTCTTTATCTATTCCTCATTTTCCTTTTTTTTCTATTCCTCAATTTTCTGTTTTAATTGCTCGTTCACTTGACAACTCGTTCTCGTTTCCTTCTCGGTATCTTCGTTCGGCGCACGAGCATTCTTTATTTCAGTCCTTTCAATCGAGTTCTCGTTTTTTTGACAGTTTCGATTGCTTACTATGTACCGATTGTTTTTCGTTAACTGTTTTTCGATTTTTCTTTTCGCCAGGTGGTCGGCTCTCCGCGCTCTCTCTCTCTCTCTCTCACTCACTGACTCTCTTTCTCTCACTCTCTCTCTTTCGCTCACTCATTGACTCTTTCTCTCACTCACTGACTCTCTCTCTCACTCTCTCCCTCTTTCTCTCACTCATTGACTCTCTCTCTCACTCTCTCTCTTTCTCCCACTCATTGACTCTCTTTCTCTCACTCATTGACTCTCTCTCTCACTACGCGCGTCGATCGAACCTTTCGTCTCTATCTCTCACGCTATCATCTCTGTCTCTTAGGTCAGGGGCGGTGCGCGCTACTCTACGCCCTTCTACCGCCACCCCCACCCCGAAACCCTTCGCATTGTTTTTTTTTTCGTGACGGAAAAACCCCTCTGCTTTCTCGGCTCGAGTTCTGCGTCGCGAGCCGTCCTCTGTGCTCCGCCGTGTTCCTCGCGTCGACGGTTTCGGGGGGAGGGTGGGACTCGTCCGCGACCCCCTCGAGACTTCGAAGCAACAACAACAACCCTTAACTTTAATCTTTTATCTATTTTTACACGTTCCGATCTTCTATCTGCTTCTCGTCTCTTTTCGACAGTATTCCTTCTCAACTTCCACTCTCGAGCACTACACTACTACCCTTAACTAAACCTCTCTCGTCTATGTTCCTTCTATAATTCTCTTCATAGTTACACCACTTGTAATTGGAGACATTCTTTTCAAAATATTCCTCTGTTCTTTCAAACACTGCTACACACTCCTGAATCTTTCATCTATTCTCCCTCTCTAATTCTTTTACACACCATTCACAATTAGAGGATCTGCTTTGAAAATAGTCTCTTCTCTTTCAAACGTTACTGCTACCCTCAACGTCTACGTATTCCTCGTTTCTCCCTCGGAATCATCTTTGTGTCCCGGTCTCTCCGTTCGAACACGGTTTAGCTATCGGGATAGTGACAAAAATCGGAGGACGATCGTCTCGACAGGGTTGCCCGCGACCACCGCCACCACCGTCGACGCCGGCCCCTCGAATTTCGACGGGAGAACGGGCGACGTTAACGAACGCGGAGCCCTGGATCCAGCCCGATCATTCCTCGACGATCAAAATTCCCGTTCGCCGTCGTCTGGCTGGCTCCGACGCATTCGCGGGCTGGAAATGATCGACGCGGCCCCGATCGTCCTGGGATACCTTGGCCCGAGGGGGGCGGGGACCCTCCGTTCGTGCGCTTTCGAATGTTTCGAAAGCCCGACGGTTCTCCGTCGACGCCTGCTCCCGAGCGATTGCCGGGATTAATTCTTTTCCCGCGCGAAACTGTCATGAATTATTAATCGACCACCGGTGAACGGTCTTTTGTCTTTTTTCTTGCGGGCAACGCGGAGAAAAGTACACGCGTTGCTGCTACATCGTTTTCGTTCAACGTAAAGAGTTTTAAATCACCGAGGTTTCGATGTTCTGAATGTACTCAAAATCGTTTAATTATATTCGAATTATCGTCTATCGAGTGGTTCGTGGAATACTTGGAATCTAAAGAGAAAAACGAAGATTGGAGACCGCAACCTCTCGAACGGTGTATTTTTGACGCCGAAGATCCGAAACCGGGTCGGATAATTTCGAAAAGGAGCAGTTAAGTAAAGGAACTTCCACCGACCGCGACGGTATTAAGGAATTTTCGAAATTCCCCGGATCCCCGATAATTGGAACTCCGTTTCATCCATTAGCGGGATCAGCTCGCATGGAAAGATAATGAGGATTTCAATTAAGTCTTCAATAAATTATTATATGAAATATTGATCCGCCTTGGCGGGGTTATTACCTCGCCATTGTCCCGCGACAAACATGTATAATTTGTTTCAGAAAATCCCGAGACCGCGGGACCGGCGGTCGCGCGGAAAACTGCGCGCCCGTTCCGCTAGAAATTCATTCGGAAATTCGTTCGACCCGTTCCCAGGGTGCAACCGATACCGACCAACTTTCCGGAAACTCGCGTATCCCGCGACCACGGGCCTAATTAGCGTGTCCCGAAGAAACCCGCGAACTTTCGGGACTGTTGCGCGTGTACTTTTCTCGTTGCCCCTTGAAAATCCACAAATTTCCGCTCGACGGTCGACAAACATGGATCCCCGTGCACCTCGCGAGGCGATCCGACTCGATCGCGATTTCACCTGAACTTTCGAGAATCGCCGCGATTTCGTTCCGAATCTCGTCTCGATTTCCGTTCGGTCGCGACTCGAGGGGGAAAGAGAACCGAAAGTGGGGGGCGCAGACGGAGGACGACGATCCGTTCACCATGAAACGTATGGATCTCGTTCGATTGTCATATCACTGTTTTCATTTTTTTGTTTTTCTTTTCGTTTTCTATTCGACATTCGTCCCTCTGTTTCACTTGTTCGGCACGGGGTCGTGTCGTCGCTATCTTACCCGACAGGGGTGCCGATTACTGAACAGGAGGTCCACTCTAAATTCGAAACGGAAACGTAACGGGGCGAATTATCGCGGGCAAAAGGACAGACGAGGGACGTACTCTCTCGTGATACATATTCTCTCTTGTGACTCTTTGCTCGTCCGTTCTCTATATGTATACTAGAATCAATACATATGTATATTTATATATTATGTACGTGTTTTAGCTCCTTTCTTCTGCCCTCTCTCTCTCGCTCTCTCTCTTTCTCTCACCCTCTCTCTCTCTCTCACACGCTCTCTCTCTTTCTCTCTCTCTCTCACTCTCTCTCCATCTCTCCATCTCTCCATCTCTGTCTGTTCGATCGCCCGTCGAAGGAACTTCCCCTTCTCGACAGTCGAAGAGGGTGGGGGCGAGCTGAGTCGAAAACGGAGGGGTGCGAACGCGGTTCTGATTTTGTTTCTTTCTCCTTTCGAAAGACTTCGCGATACAACACAGACGGTCTAGGATTGTCTATGGCCGCGTTCGCTTTCCCCCGTCGATCCGCGAGCTCCTCGCAGCCGGCCGGCTGCCACTTCCGCCGGAAGTTCTTCGTGAACCTCGCCGGGACACGGAATTCCTCGTTTATCGTTCATCTTTGCTCGTTTCCATCGGACATGATTTTTCGGACAATTTTGAGAATCGTCTTTAATCTCACCCTTATAAAGCGAAGAATTATTTTAAAAATCTATCGACTACAAATTAACTTTAAACTCACCCTTATAAAACGAAGAATTATTGTAAAGTTAATTTGTAGTTGATGGATTTTTATGTGTAAGTTGAAAGTGAATAGTAGTAATTAAGAGAATGAAATTATTTTCTCTTTTACTGATTATACGACTTACATTACTGTCGCATCACAAGGAAATGATCGTTAACATTGACAATACGTTAACTCGAATCGTGTGGTTGCAATAAAATTGGAGATATAAGGGTGGCGACTCTCACTAGATAAAAAAATGCCTCCAGGTTGTTACGGGCACTCGTAAAATCATCTGGGGAAGGTTACAAGGCTCTTTAACATTTCGCTGATACGTAAACGCCACGTTCTCCGGAGAGCTCTATAAAGTGACGATATAATCTGCTCGTATCGCGACAGCGTTATTACAGAATCATTTCCGACACCTTCGTCCTCGATGACTGTTCACCGATTGTCCAATGTTTCGACGGTTCTACCGGAATTTCCGTGTCGCCGGCGAGGCTCTCCGCACCTGAAAAGAAGATTAGTTCCTGCAAGGGGGACAAACAGGCATATCGTTATCGTTACCGTGTCGCTCGGATCGTGAAACGTTCAACGCAGGCGTTCCGGACAATTAATTCCGACTCCGGGTGAGCTGAAAGCGCAAAAACGACCGCGCGGCTCCACGTCAGTCTACGAATTACCTCGGCCGTGGCCGAATTTCAAGCGTATTTCACGGCGGGAAGAAGAACGAGATCCGAAAAACCGGGATATTTAATCGCATAAACTCCGTACGAGCGATTTTCGTACGGTTCCGTTCGAACGGAGCCGAAGCGTGTTCGGCCGCGCAAAGATTTTAATGAACATCGATCGATTCAACGGACGCATCAAAGTTTCAGCCCTCCCTTATTCGAAATCCCTCGAAAAAATTCGAAAACCAACGGCTATCCATTACGAAACCGATACAATATTGAACAGGTTGAGTGCCGGACGAACGCCCACGAAGATCCCGCGGAATCGGATCAACGCGTTCTTGCGATTCATTTTTCAAGATGCGCGGTTGCGTCGGCTCCCTCTGTCCTCGAACCTCCGAGCGATCCGCGCGAGGCGGAATCACAAGGACCAGCGCGCCGCTGAAATTTCACCGGAAGGAAACAGAATGTTCGACACACCGACGAAACACCACGGCGTCGCGACACCGTCGAGCACGGGCGAGGCGCGGCACGAAAAAACACACGGGAACGTCGAGGGTCCGTCGTGAAAGCGACAATTAACGCGAAAAGTGCAACGGATTCCCGCGCCCGGCCAATCGAACGGCAACCCCGCCGGTCGGGGATCTTCCTAAAGAGGAAAAGCAAGAGCTCGGCGACCGTCGGGAGTGGGCGGGCTAGCTAAAAGAGTCCTGGACGCGTCATTATCCGTGTAAAACGTTCCCGGGCGGGCTCCCCTGTCGGCCGTCCTCGCGACAGGAACTCCGGCCAGCCGGATTCGATCCACCGCAGAGAGTCGATTACCTTTGACGGAACCACCTGTTCGACCTTTTCCTTTTTTTCCCGCGGAGAGCCGACCGAGGCACCCGAATTCGCTCGTAACCCGTCCCGTAAAAAGCGGCAAAGTGGACGTCGAAGGCGGGTGATGGGACAGAGGTAGGTCCGGGGGTGGGCCACGGGTTGATCGTCGGGGGGCGGGGGCGCGGTGGGCGACCGGGAGGAAGAGCCGGGCGAATTTAAAAGTAATTTTGACGTCGGAAAGAGCGCCGCGAAAGGGTTTCCGACGGATCGTTACGGGCCTTTGATCGCGAATTAAAAGCTTGAAAGTCGACAGTTTAGCGATGCCACCTCTACAGCCCCCCTGTCTCTCGTTCCCTCTCTCTCTCTCACTCACTCTCTTCCTCTCTCTCTCTCTCTCTCTCTCTCTTGTTCCCAGCACAGTTCGCTACCCCTCTCGATCTACATATCTGCCAGCTCTTTTCCCGGCCACTTTCTTTTTTCTCTCTCTCGTTCCCTCCTCTCCTCTGTCCTATCTATCTATCTATCTATCCAGCTATACGTTCGTTCGTTCGTACGTTCCGTTCGTCCAGCTGTCTGTCTTTTCCTCTGGCTAGCCCGGACCTCGTCACACCGACGGTTTCTCTGCTCTCTTTTCCCTACCCCTTTCATACGTCCCTCCTTCCGCCGCGTGACGATGGACGGTTCGTTAACCTGTCTGCAGCGTTTATTGGCGCTGCCGATGTAAAAGAAGAGCTTACCAATAACATATTACTATTTCAATCCTAGTCGAGAGGATAAATCCTTTGCGCAACTCCCCGATGCCGCGCGTCGACCCCGTCCGCCCCCCTCGCGTTCATCGCCGCCCACCCTTCACGCTGATATTCTCCTTTTGTGCCCCCTACCACGCGCCCTTTCACCCTACGTTTCGGCTGTCCGTCCGTCTGTCCGCCTGTCTTTCCACCAGCCCCCGACTCGGAAACGCCGCGCATTCTTTTTTTTGTTCCCTTCCTTTTTTTCCGTACGCGTCCGCCAGTCGCGTTCTCGAGCCATGCCGCCCTTCCGCTCGCGGACCCCTGTGATCGCTCGTCGACCGCCGACGAGTGGGAGTATCCTTGGATTCCTGGGAGTCGCGAAACGCTTTTCGGGGTTTAACGATTGTCGATTGATCTTCGCGTCGCGCGCCCCTTTGTCGGCCGACGTTTTCGGATTTCGTGTCCACCCCCTCCGCCGCGCGGCTCGATGCGAATCCCGGCGGGAAGGAACGCGGGGAATCGGGCGCGCTCGTTTCGCCGATTTTTCGGGGCCGGGGATTAAACGATCGAGCAGCTTGCACGATGATTCCGCGACTTGGAACGACGCTTCGAGGATTTGCAGTGGACGAAGCGAGCTCGCGGAGGAATCTTTCAGCGTTTACCGTTTAGTTTCGGGATTATTAGAGTTCGTAACATATGGAAACACGGGATTGACGTTGTGATCTAGTGTATAGAACGGTATCAAGGAGTATGAATTTACTGGAGTTCGGTGAAAATTTGTTTCTTCTGTTACACCTGTATCCGAACTTTCAATAATTACTGCTCGTACCTCGAGAGTTGAACTCTTAAGAACCAACGTGCAGTAGAAGCATTGTATTAACGCTAAATCTACCGAGCTAAGCTGACTTTCCGAAACTCCTCTGTAGAAACTCAAAGAATCTATTGAAGCGTCCATTGATGCGCACTTCAGTCAAATCAATTTCCCCAATAATTTCTCCGAGAAACATCTGTCCTTTAACAATCGCAAAAGGAAGAAATCACAGATATTTTAACCCTTCCGATAGTTTCACAGTTAACAAGCTCTCAATCCCCTATACCACCTAAACGAAAAACACGAGCATCGTCCCCGTGAAAAAGCTCGCGTCCCAATCCCTCGAACAGTTCATACAACCAATCCCAACAATCCAGCGCAACATACATTAACACAGAGGAGACGAGATCGAGCTCAACGGATTTCCCTGGGAAGTCTCCAGAGGCCGGCCCCGAAAAGTCAGGTTCCCGTCCGAAGGAAAAAAGCGGCGGGCTCCCGGCGAACGTAGGCCGGTGCGCGCGCGTTGTGCGCGCGCGGCCGCACGCGAAATGAAGAATCCGTTGAAAAACGTATGGAAGAAAAGAGGGTGGCGAGCGGGGCGAGTGGATGGACCGATCGGTAGGTAGGAAACGAGGGAAACGTTTAGATAGGATACGTTCGATTTTGTCCAAATATGACGGTTCGATGTACACCGGCCAGAGAGGAGGGCGGAGGGGTGAGGTCGGACGGTCGGTCGGTCGGTCGGTCGGTTCGAGGGGGCGGCAGAAAGGGTTGGGCGGGCACGGATTCGAAGGCCGGGCTTTTCTGGTCGAGAGTTTCGGCTCGAATATTGGAAAACGCCGAGTTCGAGTACAAGGGAGACTCGCGGAGGCTCCCACCCCCCCCTCCACCCTCCGTCCCGATATGCATATAAACACAATACCTGCCCCTCCGCCGTTGGCCGCCGGTTTTCGAGGGTGGTACGCGACCGTCCCGCGCGCCCGTGCACACACAGGCGCGCACATCGGTGTACACACACCGTGGAACTCTCTTAATATGCCGTTGCACACATATTCGGGAACTAGTCAGGATATCTAGCGACGTGTATATTTTATATCCGTCGAACCGACGGCGGCGGGGTGGGAGGGGGTCGGGACAAACCGTGCGAGCGAGCGAGCGAGCGAGCGAGCGTCTAGCGGCACACCGGGATATCTCGATCGACGTCGACTAATCCAAAAACCCTGGCGCTCGCTGGACTTTTATTAAGGCGATATTAAGCCATTATTCGATCCCGGTATTTCCCGTCTGGAATTTTGCTTTCGAAGGGTCGGGGCTCGCTAACCTGCCCCTACCGCTGTCCAGTTTCCGCAATGTGTTCCGCCCCCCGGTCGACGGGAATGGTACTTCCCGGATGAAATTATGAATTCTTTTTTCGGATTCGCCGGAACGGCGATGCGAGCTCGGGCTCCGAACGCAGCAACGTTGCGAGGCAGATTTTTGTTTGGAATTAGTTTCCGAGGGGTTGTTCGTTTCGTTGGTTCGTTCGTTGGTTTCTTTGGAGATCCGACGCGATGATCAGTGGAGAAGTGTGTTCGTTGTTTTATTAGCTGGGATGTTTTGTAGATGCAGTCTACATTGTGGAACGGTGATCGGAGAGAGTAGGATTTAAGTTGAAGAATGTTACCGGGAGGGTTCTGTAAGTTGAGGGAACTGCAACGTTTCTGTTCGTAGTTTTAAATATTTCAATCCATAATGTTTCCGCTGATCTCACCGCCGAACGGAACTTTGGTCCCAGCGGACCAAAAACAGGGATCAACACGGATCGGGGATGGAAAGGGGAATCGAACGCCCAGGGGAACAATTACTTTGACCTCGATGCGAATTTATAATTTATAATTTCCTCGCCGGAGGTACCCGCGGAAAAATCCACCCTCGGCGCGCATTTCGACGCGCCGTCCGCGGTTCCGCCCCCGCGGCCCGGTTTCTTCTCGCATTTTTCACGTGGCTCTGTCTGAAATATATTATAAATGCGCGGCGGCGGCGGCGGCGGCCGGACGAGGCGAAACTGCCATCGGCAGGATTGATGGATATCTAATTATGCAAATAAAAATACACCCTACCGATAGGTGAGAGCGTGCAGGAGGCGTGTGTGCGTGCGTGTGCGCGTCAGCGTGCACGTGCGCGGCCACCGGTGTATAATTAAGCGTGCGCGCCGGCTCGGGACCAGCCACAGGGAAATTTCGGAATTTTCCTAGCTGAATGGCCGAAGTCAGAGCCTCGTATCGACCGGATTAATTGACTCTTGGCCCGGTAATCGGGTCGAATTATTCCGTGGGACACTGGTAATTAACCCTTTCGAATTGGATTCATACGCGGTGGGAAATATTTCAGATGTTCAGAGATGAACGCCGAGAGATCCGGATTCTCTAATTATTATCATCCTCATTATGAATTCTTTCGCGTGCTTCACTCGATTACAAATATTCTCTACGCGATAATATTCACCAAGAAATTACTAGCTATCCGCTGCTCGATATGTGACTCTCCACCATTAGATATCAGAAAATTATAGTTTTATAATGCATTATGCTTTGTTACACTAAAATACCTACTCAATGTTAACAAACTACCGAGCAGTTCAATAGACAATTCAAAATTCCTCCATAGAAACTTCAAAGTTGCATCCATTAAGACTTCAATTGATTTACAATTTAGTTTGCGTACTGCTAAATCAATGTCTCTAATCATTTCTCAGAGAAATACCTATCCTAATCATTGCAAAATGAAGAAATCAGGAATGAGTCGCTTTAACCAGCCTAGTAGTTCTAGTATTAAGCAAAGTTCGAATGATTCATTGAAGAAAAAGATACTCTGCAAGCCCATAAACGTTGACCCATGTCAAACGGACCGAACTTAACCTCCGCAAACGAGAATTAACCTCTATCTCGAATCCTGCCAATGGGAATTGTCGAAATAATCGCCGCCGAAAGCGCGAGGTCTCGCCTGGCGCCATTAAAACGGCTTCGATCTAAGATCCCCCATCGGTGGTTCAGATCCCGCGGCCTGTAATTGGCCGAATCCTCCCCCAAGACCGCGTCCCGGCGAACTGGCGGGCTCCCAGTTTGCTGCGTAGCAGATTTCAGGATCGGCCGCGGTTTGATGAATGGCCCCCGATCGCGGAGCCAGCTCGGCCCGTGATTAATATGCATTGAAAACGAGCGCCGGCTGACGTCGAGGCCGCGTCTCGATCCGCCTGATCGCGATCCACCGAAAATCAACGACGCCTCCGACCGTTTCCGCCCCCCGGAATATTCCTCCCCGCTCCGCCGATATGGAATTTCGCCCCGGTGAAATTTTTTCCCGGCCGAAAATTAAGCGACGCCCGGGGACTCCCAAGCTGCCGTGCGAGTAGAATTAGCGGGGAATAGAATATTTAAGCGGGACTCGCTCGGAATACGTGGATTGACGGGGTCGAATGCCGTGGGGGTCACCGGTGACCGTCGCTCGATTTATTAACGAAGCAGAAATCACGTTGGTGACCGAATTAGTCGCGCCGACTCGTTCTAGGGTTCGTGAATGTTTCAATATCGTCGATTTTGTATTAACGATCACTGTCCAGAGGTTTTTCTGTGTTTCAAACGCTTGTCGTCTATTTTAATCGTCACCGAAGAAAGAATTATTAAGATCGATTGGCGATTTGTTCTTAGTGCACTGTTTGATGTACTGTTTTTGAGACTTTGTTATCTAACTTCTTGGATTAATGAATATTCTATAACGTTAGCCTTGTTGAAGACGAGTTTGAGTACTTTAATGACCATCGTAGAAATGGGAATTTGAGATTGAAATGGCAAATATTTCGTTTTAACGCTAAAACTGACAGACGGATCAAAATCACCCAGTCCTGATGTTTTTGCAATTGTTAAAAAGATAACAGATGTTTCTTTGAGAAATTATTACAGAAATTCATTTAACAATAGGCAAACTGAATTGTAAAGCAGTTGAAGTCTCGATAGATAGAAGTTTCTACAGAAACATTTCGAAAAGACAATTGAACTCGGTGGTTTTAGTGTTAATTGATAAAGAGGCTTGCGTCTGTACATAGGAAAATCGTTCGACTATCGACACGTCGAACAGCGTTCGAAACGGAGGTTTGGTGGTTTCCGTCCCCATAGGAAGATCTTATCGGTAGGTGTTGGACCGAGCACGTCACAGGTACGCGGAGTATCCGGGTCATCGTAAGGAAAGTGAAACATCGATAAATTCCGACTTCGAAAGGACCTTGGACTAGTGTCCCGTTTGACCTTCCAGAATTACGGGACTCCGGGCCGAATCTGGAATCCTCTCATCCTTTTTTCTATCGCCCGCGATCCCAACCAACTAGAGTATCGACGGAGAAAGACTTCGGTTGCCCTAAAATCTAAAAAGTCAGCGAAGCAAGGCAACTGGAAGAGTCACCGCCCCGTCGAAGTGAGATGCAACGATAGAAAATAAAATTCATAGGGTCGCCATATTCGTTCTGTACCGTTGCATCTCGCTTCGCCGCATTCAGCGTCCTTTTCAGTTTTCTCGATGAAATCGAAGTCTTCTCCGCTGAACTAGACATCGCTGAGATCTGAAACCCGAGGTTCAGTAACAAACTCTAACGTCTCATTAAACAGAATTCACCATAGTCCTAGTTCACTTCAGTACTACGATATACAAAACCCAATAAAGATCCTTCGAAAAACCAACGAGAAACTAAGACACGCAAAGAAATTTCCTCATCCCTTCGAAACTATTCAAATTTCACAGAAACCTCGTTCCCCTTTTCCGTCTCTACAAAAACACCAAGCACAAAAACAACCGACCGCACCAATCTCGATACTCAAATATCCCCCAAAAACATCGAAGTCCTACAAATAACCCACCGACGCACAATACGACCAAACGCTCGTTTCCTGGACAGAACTCAATAACTGAAAAAGTATGAGTGACGGAAATGCTTCAGACAGAAGCTGTAAGAGCTAAACACATGATGGTATTCTTCAACATTACGGGGACATTACGAAGTTCCAACAATGGATATTTCCCATTTCGATCCCAAGGTTCTAACAGGGAAACCGAATCTGCGCAAAACTGTTACCTTTCAAATAAAAATCATTCGGTACAGGATCTACTTAGCAGCACGTAACCTTCGATTCTCGTTATCGGAATAGTCGAGTTTCGGGGTTTATCCGCGACGAGAGCGTCGAATCGAAGAGGGAAGCGGATCTGAGAGGTGCAGCCGCGTTAACTCTCGCCGCTTCCCCCGGGTTCTCGAAGTTCGTGTTCGGTGGGACCCTCGACCACGTATCGGGTTCGTCGATGGGGTGGCACAACAGGAATCGCGTAGAAAGGAGACGACGTACGGACAGGCGGGTGTGGGTCGCGTGGCGGCGTCGAGGACTTCTGGCTCGGCCGCGGGGTTTCCTCATTTGCGTGCGCTTCCGGTTTCGGTTACCCCCATCGGAGGAGGACGGTGAAGAAGGAAAACGAAATAGGTGGAGGAGGAGAGGAGGAGGAGGAGGAGGAGGCCCTTTCGATCGTTATTGAGTTACCGGTAACGTTATACAGGTACTTCCAACCGGTCGTCCGGCGTACAAAAGAGACGAATAATTGGCAAAGCGCACCGTCGACAAAGGACCGTCGGCCAGGACGCCGGTTAATTCGATAGCGGGCAGGATCGCGCACGAGAGCGAGAGCGCGGGCATTTTCGAATTCGGCCCGTGTGAAATTCCTTAAACGAATTCGCGGCTCGCTAGGAATTCCTCGCTTTGAAGAGCTGCGGCCCGTCTCTCTCTATCTCTGTTTCTCTGCTCTGTCTTGTGTGTGCTCTCTGTCTCTTTTGTACTTTCATCGTCGCGGCGACAACGGAGCCGCGTAATTGAACGGGCACGCGAGGATCGAGTACTGTCGAGGAGGAATTATCTTGAAGACGGCGTTACGTGTGCTCGGAACGATGCGGGAATTCTGAGATTCCCGAGTCGAGGGAAGAATCTGGTCGCTTCTTTAGCTGGAATTTGATTTCCTTATTTTCTATTTCGACATTCGACAATGGGAAACTGTGTTCTTCCCGTTGGGGAACATACGATAAGTACTGTCTCTGCGAATCGGAGTTGATATTAAAATAAGGAATATCTAAAGAAGTCAGTAAACGAAGTATCTTCGTAAAGTAATCTACCGAAGAGTAAAGTCGATTTCCTCGAGAATATAATAAACCGAACACAAAGGATCAACATTCTTAACACTAGAACTACATTCAATACGATTAATACGCGATTCCTATAAAAATTGCAACAATAGATTATTTCCAGTTTCTTCAGACATTCATTATACTACTCAAATGAAGCTATTTATTTTCAAAATCATTTCAAGTATTCAATGCTTCGAAGATATCAATAATTGCTAAAGAAAAGAATTGAAACCAGTCATTTTACTGGTACGGTAGTTCTAGTAAACGACAAATCCAAAATCCTCTATTCGTCGCAAAGCATCCTAACGCGCTAATCCTATATTTCCAGTGTCATGCGGGAGACAAAAATATTCATCGTCCAAGACGAGAGGAGCTGTCGCAAGCGCGGCGTCCGCGAGCGCAAAATCGAGGAAGAAAATTACCGCGCCGCCTAAGGGTTAATTTCACTGTAAAATCGAGGGGTGTAGCCGCTTCCGCGAAGAAACAACTGACCCGTTTCATCGGAGGCATCGGTACGAGACGATTTTATCAGGGGCATCGGAACGGAACACGCGGGGAACGACGACGCCGAGGGAGAACGGGTGCCCGGCCGCCATTACGCCGCAGCTGACTGTGCCGCCGGGTGCTCGGAGGTCCGGCCACCGCGCGCACGTGTCGTACATGCGTGTAACGCGGCCAACCTTTTCAGCCCCCCCTGCCCCGGGGAACGCCGAGGTCTCACGCCGGTGAAAATTAATAAAGGTACAATTAATAAAAATTACACATTTTTCATCCATCGGCGGAAGGGGCTGGCTGGCTGCCGCCCGGCGAACGATCGCGCCCGCGGGAATCGGTTCCGCCCAGCCGCCTCCCACCGCCGCCGTTCCGTTTTATCTTGTTCGCCTTTTTCTGTGGCTAAAAATTTCCTTTCCGCTCCGATCGACCGTGCTCCGAGAGGCATTAACGAGATTGTGTTGGAGAATTTCGAGTCCGGACACGCTCCACTGGTTTCTATTTTTCTTCGAGAACACGGGAACAGGATACGCTGTGATCTTTTAACACTCGGACGTTTCTTCCTCGATGTATTCAACAGTTTGCGATCAGATATGGAGGATGTTCTTTAGTAAACTGACCATCGAGAGGATACACGTGAATTGAGCGATAGAAGTATTTTATCTGGATACGCGACGACGCGTTATACGAAGATTAAACCTACCGAGTAATTACATTGATTTTCTGGAATTCCTCTATAGAAACTTCAAAGTGTATCTAGTGAGAATTGATTTTCAAGTCAGTTTGCCTATTGCCAATTTTTTTCACCCTTAGCACTCCATAGTTTTGTGATATGTCAGCAACTCCTACCAATTTTGATAGTAGTCCTACTGAAAGTTAACAATGTTATAACATTTCTTAGACCTTTAATTCCCTTCTCAGTATAAGCTTTGTATATCTGGGAGATCTAATAATCTTAAGGTAGTTTTCTTAAAATCTAGTAAAATATTTAATATTAGAACTGGTGCAATATTGGAGCCTACAGAGTACGAAGGGTTAATAATTTTTCGAGAATGAGTGATTTTGACCTGCCTGGTAGTTTCAGTGTTAATATACTCGAAGGTAATGTTTTATATCGAATTGAGTAATGACAGACGTATTTCAAATGCAAACGGTTAATCCGTAGCGTTGGCTTTCCTGATTGTTCTTAATTGTTTGTATTACGTTAGAGCGAAGATGGGTTTATATAATTTTAAGCGATTTCGGTGGAGTTTCGGCTGCTTATTCGCGAAGATATCTCGAGGCTGGGTTTCCCAGTTATGCTACATGAAAACGGAAAGCGGAACAAGTCCGCCGGGTCACGTTTCACGGTCGATTTAGTGAGTACTAAACGCCCTCTAAACTCCCCGCCCTTTCTTCCGGCGTCCTACATTACACCCCTCCCCGTCCCTTGCACCCCGGAAGGCGAATCCATGAATCCAAGATTTCGATCGATTTTACGATTCCGCATTAAGGTCCTATGGTTCCGTATTAATCGCGGTCGAACGGTGATTAAATCGAGTTTCATCCCTCTTAACGCTCACCAAGAAACCTACCCTTCGTTCGAGCAGGTAGAAAAAACATTAGGTAACCAATAAAGTGCTTATAATCGATAGATTCGCAGAAATAGAGAATCTTCTATAAAATCGACTCGTATCTTCTTGGGACAATAAACGAAACTACGAAAACGATTACATCAACCCCTTGCCTTATGATATATATCATAACTATGATACAACTTTGTCATTAATAATTGAAAAAAGAGAAAAATTCTAGGCATATTCTATATCTATGTTTGCTCTGAAGTATAATAAATGATAACAGAAGAATATTTAATTCGGATTCAAAAGAATTAACCCTTTGCACTCGAGAGGTGACTCTCAGTCATCACTCGATTTGATGCAGTAAAACTATAAAATTCGATATTTAATATTGAACTATATAATGCATCGGTGTGTGAAATATTGGGATAAAAAAGCTTTGTTTCTCAATTTACTTGTGATTTCTCTTTGAGTTCCTACAAAAAAAACATTGTCTTTGTCTAGTTAGAAAATGTTAAATATACCTAGCAAAGTACTTCCGAGTGCAAAGGTTAAGTAATATTTACGCTTGCTAAATTCTGTCAAAAATTTTCACCACTGACAGGATATTGTAGGGCAAAGGGTTGTTACCCGATAAAAAAACTCTTACATGCATTGAATTCTTATTCCGAAAAGTCAGACGAACTGTCTTAGTCACGTGAGAGTTCCTTTTTCCAAGCGAACGCCCCGATCCGCCGCGGCGAATCCACATTTCCGGCCCCTTCGCGCGGATTTCCGCGTCCCAGTGAAAAGTGAACACGCAACCCCTTCGGACAAAGGATCGGGAAAGGCGGAGCGGCCGCTCTCCACGTAAGTGGAGTTAATTTTCGTTCTTCCGAGGGATTATTTACGCGGCGCGCCGCATCGCGGAGCCATTTTTCGAGCTGTCGGGGAATCGTTCGTTCGAGGAGTCTCTCCAGGCCTGCCGCGCATAAAATTCTGACAACGTAATTACTCGCTCTGTAATTTACTCGGGAACGAACCCACGCCGCGACCCCATCCCCCCGGCCCGGACTAGGAATGCGTCCCGCTTTTCCGCCGGGCGCACGTGCTCGACCCGCGTAAATTTCACGGCCTCCGAGAACTCTCGCGCGGTCGATCTCTTTATCAAGGGGTCGGATGGAATTTTGAAGAATTCAACTATTCTTGTACTTCATTTAACCCTTTGCGCTCCTACGTCGAGCGTGATGTCAGTTTTATTCGCAGGTGGGCTTCAAGATATTTTTGGAACAGTTATTTTTAATTAGGACGAATCGTTTACACTGCTCTCTACAAATGAACTATTTTTTAAAATGCATTTCAAATAGAATATCGTAAGAATAGAGTTATGGAGGAAAAAATGAAAGGTTAAGCTTAAGAGGATCTACTTTTAATAGCGATAAGTGTAGTCATTAATGGAATTTTTCATATTTTCTGTACTTATCGCTACTTTATTCTAATTTCTTCTAGTTTCTTCCTTTTGCAATTATTAGAAAGACGACAGACGCTTCTCTGAGAAATTACTCAAGAAACCGATTTCGAACGTCCACGAATATCTCAGTATCACGCGGATATTCTAGAAGCTAACCGATCGGAATCGAAGTCACTCACGAACGCGAGTGTTCCGTGGCATTGTCGCGTTCGGTGATATCGGAAGATTAACAGATTACCGACCCGACAATTTCCGTAAATATCAAATTATTTCTCGGCATTAATTTGTCAAGTACAGCGCCGGCCGAAAGCTTATAATCGCCGGCTGAATTGATGGCAATTTAAATAAGTTCGGGGAAGACGGGAGACCGAGAGATCCGAACGGCCGCTTCTAAAACGGTCAAGAGGAAATTTGTCACGCGATAGGATTCTACTGAAAATCGATAAGCGATTCGAAGCTTTCGGTCGGAGCGGTGTACCGCTCAAAAATATTCCAACGATCGCAACGCCCGTGATTCGGGGGAGGGGGGCGCGGAAAATTCGATAAAACCAAAAATAAAAGGGAATAAAAAGACGCGCGGTCTCCCCATTTACAACGATCAACCGAACAAAACAGCTCCGTCGCCTTCGGAGCTTCTAACACCTCCCTCCGTAGCAAAACTCACTCGCGAACTACCTCCACGGTATAAACTAAAAAGCATAAATCAATCCAGAAGCTACCACGATCGTGCATTCACCTCCGCCTCGAAAAAAGACACCAACCCCGGTGGCAAGCTATCAAAACATCTCAAAAAACCGCGCGCTTAGTCGGAGAAAAAAGGAACGCTTCCAATCGGCGAGCCCAATCGTCCCCCACTACCTCAATTCCATTTCCATGCGACGCGGTAACCAACGGGAACACCGGAACGCGCGGTAATAAAAGGGGTAAACAGAGGATTGTTAAAAACTGTCACTAATCCGTTTCGATTAACACCGTTCCAGAAGCTCGATCACTCCGCCGCGGAAAGGGGCAGCGAGAGGCGAGGGGCGCGAAGGGGGGATATCTCGTGCGAACGCCGGCTCCGGAATCATTACGTTTTTTTTTTATTTTTTTATCCCCGTATTCGCGAAGAGCGAGCCCCTGTAACCCATTAACAAAGCCCGGTATACCTGGCCGGATGGGGATTGATGAGCGATGAAAAAAATAGGCTGAAAAAAAGAGAGGAGCGAGAGAGAGAGAGAGAGAGGGGAGCACGTACGTCGTAGGCGGCCTGACGAAAAACCTGTACACCGTGCATACTGGGCGGTCGAGCCACCCCCGGCCGCCCCGTTGCCGCCGCCAGCCGCCCCCGTCCAGCCTTTTCTATCGCGGTGAAAAATTTAATTACAAAAAAGTTTTGGCATTCCGTCAGTTTGGTTTAGTCGCAATATATCGCTCGAACTCCAGAACTCTGTCCGCTCCCCCCGTCCACCGGCCCCACTCTGTCCGCCAACCCCCTAACCCACGGTCCTCTCTCTTTCAAGCCGCGCGCGAGCTCTCTATAGTCGGGTATCTGTGGTTTATTCGAGCCTCCGCCTCGGAACCGCACGCCACCCCCGTCCGGCCCCTCCGCCGCGGATCCTCCGCCTCTCTCTCGCTCCTTCCAGCGAGCGGCCCCCCACACCCCGCGCCGGCCGCCGATGGCCGGCCACTTTTTTATAAAGCGTTCTATAATATTTTATTAATAATACGGCCCGGAATACCGGCGGAGTTTCGAAGGCTGCGGTGCGCGTTCCCAGTCTCTCTCTCTCTCTCTTTCTCTCTCGCCGGCTTGTAACGGGAGAAACGCGCCGGGCGGGGGCAAGAGGTAATTGTAAGCTGCGATCGAGGAATCAATGAACCGACGCGCCGCGGCGCCTCCAGGGCTGGCCGGCACCGAGGAACGCGCAATTTTTCCCCGGGAATTTTTCATTCCGGATTTTCAGCCCGAGTCGAAGATGAACGCCGCGCCGCCGCTTTCCTGCGCGCTTGTTATCGCGCCCCCGAACCGTCCTCGCGGTTCGATCGAGCGGCTGTTTTGTTTTAAGTTTCGAATTTGGGAGGGAGTCTCGAGTTGAGGATGTCTGAAGATGTTTGAAGATTCTGGTGTAGGTTTAGGGGTTGTGGGAAAGTGGTGAAAGGAGACTGCTATGTAGATTTTGCCGAGTGGTTAGTTTTGGGACATAGGATCTATTCTTTCGTATTCGTATGGTTCATGGATGGATTTGATTCGATAGGATTAGTAATTATGTTTCCGTGGCAAGCAATTAGATAATAGGTCACGATGCAAGCCTATGATTAGTTAACCCTTTGCACTCGAACAGTGACTCACTCGATTTGGTGCAGGAAAACTATAAAATTTGATATTTAATATTACACTCTGTCTAATGTATCAATTTGAGAAATGCTGCAATAAAATAGCTTTGTTCCTCAATGCACATGTGATTTTTCTTCGAGTTTCACAAAATGTCTTCACCTCATCAGAGAATGTTCAAATATTTCTAGAACTTCCGAGTGCAAGGGGTTAATAGATCGCAAGTAGATTGTACTGTACATATCACCACCAATCAACATTTCCAAATGACAGCAGTAACAAAGGGAAAATCTGTATATCAATCGGTACATCAATCGTTCGATTCGCAAACGCCTACGCGGAATCCAACAGAAAATTGCCCCCCGACTGGAAACAATGGAACAAAGTGTTAACCGTTCTGCGAGGAAAATAAAACCGGCACCCTCCGCGCGGCAACCGAATAAAGCCGGTAGTCCGATCATCGGTTTACAATCCCCGGAAAAAAGAAGAGCGAAGACACCGCGCGGTGGCCAGCGGGACGTATCACTTTGAAAATAATCCCGGCCGGCCTCTCCGCGCGCGGCCGGCCGCGGCGGCCGCGCGGGAACGTTCGAAATTTCCGGGCGGGCCCGGCCGGCGGTCTGGGCTCCGGATCGGCGCTGGCTTATCCGGAAAATTATTTGCGGTGGGGCGTCGTTCGATGGCCCTCGAAGAAGAGCTAACGAACGAACGAAAGCCCGGGCCGAAAAGTCAAATAAGCAAAAAATGAAAGCCGGACCCGATCGATAACGCGGCTATACATTGATAGCCAGGGGATATGAGCGGGAATATCGGGCCACCAGCCCCGTTCCGGCGGGAGGGGGTGGCTCAAGGGTGAGAGGAGCCGGGGTAACGGCGGCCAGGCGGGGCGGGGAGCCCGCAGGGTGGGCGGCCAACGGAGACCAAGTCCGGCGTCGCTGAATTCTTTCTCGCGGGGGATGAAATAACCGGCCAATTAGCGATCTTATTGAAAATTTGTCAAGTTCCGCCGGAGAAGACTATCCCCAGGCGTCCATTCGTAGCTGCCGTCGAAGTTGCGACCAAGGAAGAAATTATTTCTGCCCGTTTCGCCCACCCCTTTCTCCTCGTCTACCTTTCAACCCGGCGGAATTATATTCGTGTGATATTTTCTTTTTCTCTCTCTCTCTCCCTTCCTCTCGCTCGCTCTTTCTCTGTCGTTTACTCTTCATCCCCCTCTCTCTCTCTCTTCATTCCGGTGGTTCGTTCTCCGCCACCCCTTCCGCGAGATCCTATCACCGGGACCTATCTCCGATGACTCGCACCCCGACCGTATTCCAGGGGATCCTTTTGAACTCGTAACCCGACCTCCCGCGCCCGCCCCTCGAGAGTCGAACGAATTTTCCAACTGTTTTTCAACTATTCACGGGGTTGTTCGAGAGGCCACCGATACCGATCGTCCCGCTCTGTTTTATTTTCCTTCCGCGGACGCGGGTCGGCCCTGCGGAGCCGGGACCGTGTCTAGGAATATTGATCAACGCCGGGAAATTTCTTATTTTGGAATATCGAGCCGGTGGGTCCTTCCTGCGGTTTCGAAATAGAAGTTAATGGGCGGTGGTGTAGGGGGAACGGTGTTCTCGAGTGCTCGACGATTCGTTTCGCTGAGGAAACGGTGAACGTCAACCACTCGATAGAATTTGGATTCTTCAACCCTTCGCGGTCCGGAGTGCTCTTGGTTTCTCACTTTGGGGTTTACCTCGACGTTGGTTCATTCGATTACAGCTTAATATGACGCTCCTAAAACAGTCCTATACTGTAAATAACGGTATCTAACGTGATGTGCGACGAAACGAACCTGCGGTAATGCGATTCGAATAATTTAATATTGCTTTTATCTTCATTTCGCGTATTTGCAGCTGATCGAGCGGCATTCGACGTGTTAATTTCTTACGTGTCGATAGGGTGGATATTATATGATTATTGTAACGTGGGACGTTCGATTTTGGTTGATCACTTTAACCCTTTGCGGTCCGAAGTGCTCTTGGTTTCTCACTTTGAGGTTGACGTTAGTTCATTCAATTACTTAATATGACGCTCTATTTATTTATTCGAGAATATTCGAGAGTCATTGAAATGTTACCTTTAAATGGTACAATCGTGATAATACAAATATAAAAAAAATTGTTAAAGGTAGAGATAGCAATAATAGAATGTCTTGACTTGACATAGGACTGCTAAGAGTTAATCATAGACAAGTCCAGATTCTCCCTTTACTTTCTAAATCGAAGCTAATCATAGAAACAAATACAATAGGCGCCCTATAATATAGATAAAAATGTTCTCGAAGAATATTCATAAAAACGAGAAGATTCTACAGGCAGAAGTCGAATCAATACGGAAAAGTGGAATTTAACGCGAAATACGTAAACGTGAAATCCGTACTGCGGAATTTTTTCACCGCGTCGTAGGGTGGCCTAACACAGTTATATCATCAAGGGGTTGCAGAGTGGACCAGCGAGACTCGCGGGAGCACAGTCGAAGGCAAGCATCTCAAGAACTCGCGAGTTCGGTCGAGGCGCTCCAACGATTTCCTCTTCCCGTTTGTTTTTCGAGTGGCGGAATGAAGGGGTTGGACGGGTCGTGGAGTGGGCAGGGTCGCGGTACGATTCCGGGCGGGCCGTAAGGCCAGTAAATTATGTTGGGGGGAGGTCTAAACCCGATTTTCCATACGCGCAATTTCCGGGCGCGCGGGAGTAATCGCGTTAGCCGGCCGCGCCGCGACAGAAATTAGAATGCAAACCACAAGGTCGGTCGAATTGTGTTTATGGAGGACGGCTGGCAGCGCGGCACCGCTACGTCGATGCGAAATCGATCGCGGCCGCGAGATGTACGCGATTCCACGGGCGACCGCGGGACGACGGGAGCAGAGTCGCCGGGGAAACCGATAACGAAATCAAGAAACCCGTGTCCCTCGAAAACGTTTCGGACCTGGGACTCGTTAGGCCGCGTCCAGAGTGCGAACAGCTCGCGAGCGGCTCGCAGTTAGTAAATTGAACAGTTAACGCTAGAGCTGGTAGACAGGCTGAAATGACCTATTTCGGATCACCGGTGTCGATACTGTTAGGATACAGAGACTTTTCTATCGAATTATTGATTTGCCGAACTCAAGCTGCTGGTGATTATTGTCTGATTTACCTATGATTATTTCCAAGTCAATAGAAATGTCAATAAATGCGTTGTCGAGACTTGTAGAAGGAAACGCGAGTTAGTCGATTCGATTGGTAGTTGAGAGATGGAGCCTGAATTTTTCGGAATCGGTACCGATTAGAAGCTTCTGCTTGTGGTGTACTGGCAAGCTTTTCGCTAACTTTGTTGTCTCTTCCTCTCGCGAGCAGTTGCGTCCAGCCTGCGCGCCTCGTAGAGGGAAATATGCAACTCGAATCGTGAAAGAGGACAGAGCGCGCTGGAGGATTTTCTCAAGTAAACGAGCGCGAGGATGCAAAGTGCGGTTTCGAGGGAGGAAAACAAAAAGTGACACGAGAGTGCCCCTTTGAACGGAAGGGGGTTGAAGCGCAGCGAAGAAGACACCTTTCCCTTTCTCTAATAAGCATGTATCGAATGCTCGCGGAAGGGTGAAAGGGTGCAACGGACGAGCTGCGCCCCTCGGAGCGTCGCGCAACGGGGGCGGCGGGGGAGTTGATCGGTTGATGGGGGAGACAATGAAATCGCGGCCACCGGGTGCGACGACGTTCGCCACGTCCGTTTATCGTTCACCAAGAAAACCGTGGACACGAGAAACCACTCTTCGAGGCTCCTGACCGATCAACGATCTGGAAACCGGCAGACAATGATCCTGATCGAAACGGAACTCGTGAAATGTTTCTCGATCTTTTTATACATACGCTTTGCCAATAGAGAAAAGTGGATCACATGGTACTAAAGTTTAATATAGGTTTAATATTAACACAGTGTACCACAGTGCAGAGAATTGAATCCTAAAACATCGGTAATAATTCAACGAATGTCACTATTCCGAACACCTACCGCTTATCGATAAAAGAATCAGCTTCCCGTAAACGTTCAATCGCCCAACGAACTCGAAATTCTCAGACGCTTCGGGAACCTCTCCCGAATAGCCGCTCCAAGGTCCCTTTAGCAATGCTTTGTCGCAAATTTACGTCGCTCGTTACACAACACCCTTAACGACACCCATCGCCCTCCGGGCGGATCGTAATCGCAGCTTGTCCACGAAACGGCCGTACGTCGAGCGATGCCGCCCCGTGAACACGGCTAATCAGGTCTTTCGTTCCAGCGACCCTCCCCTGCCCCGCCGCCCCTCGTCGCAGCCCCACCGCGGCGCGTCGCGAGCCTAAAGCCCCCGACGGTGGTACCGGTCTCGGCGAACGTTCTCAATTTCATTTCACGTATCCCTCGGTTCGGAATAACCGCGAGAGCCCGGGTGTTCCCCAGGAAAGGCAGATACCTGGAAAATTTGCATCGTTATCAGGCCGCCACTCTGTTTCTCTTTTTATCAATCCTTCCGGGCTCCGTCAGAGCCCACCGCCGCCCCCGCCGTCCCCGACCATCCCTCTTTCTTCCCCCCCTCAGCCCCCACCAATAACTCCGTTCGACTACTTTCCCCCCGGCCTCCCACCGCCCCCGCGGCGTCCTCCTTCTCCTTTTCCGGTCCCCGCGCGTTCGGGGCGCAGTTACAAGCATCGACGTATTGCCCGGCCGTCGCGGAATGTATATTTTTTGACGAGTTTTCAGCCGTCGGGCGGCGGGGGGGGAGGACGACGGCAGCCCTCCGCCGATTGACAGACCGCGCTCGCGGGGTGAGGAACGGGCGGAGCGTGGACGGAACGGGGACAAGGATGGAGTCCGGGTAGCACTGAATGCGCCGGGGAAAAGAAAAAGAGGGCTTGGAATAGCGGCCGCTCGGGAAGGGTGGCGAGGCCGGCGCGGGAGGGGCGCGGGGCGGCCGGGGGGGTCGACGCGGTACGATGGTGTGGGGTCGGTTGGAGTGCGGCGCTGGGAGGATGAGAAGCCGCTGGGAGGTGGCGGCGCAAGAGGAGGAGGCGGTTGGAGGAGGCGGAGAGGAAGAGGCCAGGGAGGAAGCCGGAGAGCCGTGGGAAGGGTGGCACGGAGCGAGGACGAGCCGATGCCAGACAGAGAAAGAGACACACCGATGGGGGTGGCTCGGAGGGGTGGCGGCGGTGAGACGAGTCGGTAAGTGAGGGATCGAGGGTACCGCGGGGCAGGGCGAGCGAAGAGAAAGAGGCCATAGATAGAAGCACATGGAGAGAGAAAGAGGGAGAAAGAAGGACAGGGAACCGGAGGATAGAACGGGGGTTGGTAAAGGGAACGAAGAGAGAGAAGAGAGAGAGAGAGAGGAGGGATGAGGGAGAGAGATAGAGGAATGAAGAGAGACGGACGAACAGCGAATAAGGTTGTCTTTCTCGCGTGCAGACCTCCGTCGCTCTCCTCCTCCTGAGTGAGCTCGCCTCACCGTCAGCCTCGACCAGCCACCCTCACTCACCCTCTCTCGTATCCACCCGCGAACTGAGGACAAAAATCAATATGAACGTGTAGCCATTTCTCTTTAATCTACCGCTTACTGGCTAGGAACCGAACCGAACTGCGTCGAACCAGAACCGGACTGGTCGCTCCGCGGCTTTCTCTTTCCTTCTTCCGACCCCCCGTCCGGTCCCCCGTCCCCCTTCCTGCCGCTGTCATCCTCCCTTGCACTCGCCCATCCCCGTCTTCGTCTATCCGCCCTCTCGATCTCCTCGTTTTTCTCCGTTTCTCTCTTCCTCCGAAGTTTCGCCCGCGATCTCTCCCCCGTTTCTCCGTCTATGTTTCCCTTTTCCTTTTGCCCACCCCCATTCCCGCGCTCCCCCTTCGATGGCTCCCGATCGCGCCACCACCGCCCCCGTTTTTTTACCACGTACATAGCCGCGACGTCCCTCTTCCACTTCTCTGCGCCCGGCCGTTTTCGAAATTAGTAGCCACCGCGCCACCGAAACGCAAGGAATTTTCGGTGCCGGCAGCCCAACCAGCCACCCAGCCGCCCGCCCACCCCCGGCCACGACCCCCTATCGGCGAAGTTCTTTTTCTTGTTTCGTTTGTTGCCCGTCCTGCTCGTTATCTCTCGTCGACGCTTCTTCCCTCCTTTCGCTCGTCCGCCGCCGCTGCCTGTATTTTACTCTCGTTTCTTTCGCGCACCCACACACACGCCCGCGCGAACTCCCCCGCCGGCGTGATTGGTCGTCGGCTCGACGCACACGTGAGAAATCGAAGGATGACGATAACGCGCCCGATCCTGGGTGACTGACCCTCGGACGCGCGAATTTTTTTCGCATCGGATCGACGCTGCTTCGATCTCACCTTTCCGGGGGTTGATTCCCGAGGAACCCGGCTCGAACGGGGACTCGAGCCCGCGAAATATTGGGAGTACACTCGTCCCTCGGTTTACGCGCGGTTCCACGTGGATTCGTTTCACGCGAATGCAAGTCGCGTGAATACGGTCTGCAGGTATGAGAAATATTGGAAAAGGGAAATTTGTTGATCGATTCGGGATAAATGGTGTTGGAAAGCATCGGGGAACGTCTACAATTCGATTTTCGAGATTGAGTATTGACCTAATAAATTATTTCTCGATTAGAATTGCAATATTTAGAACTGCTGGATGATAATTTCTTAACAGAGGTGGGTTGAAGATTTACTTATTAAGACGTGATTGCTATTCGTCGCGGTTCTCCTTTTGTAACAGGGATTAAGCGTCGTTTCTGCGATTAATTGGAGCACGTTCGAATGCCTCGAAAGATGAATATCACTTCTGTACTACTATTCGAGAAGTAATCAACAGTTTGATCAATTTAAGCAAACAGTTCCGTCCGTAGAGCGTGATTCCCATTCGGAGAATCAACTTTTCACGCTGAAAGGCGAAAATCATCGATCGAGGATTCTTACCCCAGCGAAATACCACCCTCGAGCCTGAAAACCCTCGGTCGAGGGGGCCACGGGAACAGTCGCCGTTTGTACGCCAACGACTCCCTAATTAACCAGGGCAAATTAATTTCGTAATTCGACGCGTGGGGAGTTGACACTAGGTTTCGCCGCCCACTACCCCCATAACACATTTCTCCGCGCATAAATCCTTGCCGATACGCCCGCCGTGATTTAAATGTAATTTTGAACATCGCGGAATGTTCCCCGCTTCAATTACGCGGGGGAAACCCAATTTCTATTATTAAAATTTCAATATTCCCCCTCGTACGATACGTACATTATCATTCGAACTACGTACGAATAATTAGAAATAAGTTCGCTGGCACCATCTCGGTTTCGGATCGATACAAGTTTTGAAAACGGAATGAACTCGTTACTTCCGGATTCATTCCGAGCGAAATTAACGCGCATGTCTGCATAATTTAATCAAACCCGCAGCTACAACTGTTACAAAAGAAACTGAAACAATACAGACTTCATTGAACCGTTCGCAAAAATATCTATACGATTTCACCCCCGTTAACAGATTTACGAAACAACTCACAAACTCACGTTCCGAGAGAACTATAGATGAAAACTCTTTATTTCCATTTAACACTAGATCCACGGAACCCGTCGATTTGACGGATACTCAACCCTTCAACACTAGAACTACCGTACCAGTCAGAATATCTGGTTTCGATTTTTTTGTTTAGCAATCATTGATATCTTCGAAGCGTTGAATCTTCGAAATGATTTTGAAAATAAATACTATTTGTATAGGAATTGCATATTAATCGTATTAAGTGCTCGGTAGTTCTATTGTTAACACTGTGACTGCCATGTAAACACTCGTCAAACCTCCCCTGTACTCGACACAGTTTTTTCCATTAACCAGAAACTGAGAAATGAAGATTCTTCTGAATAATTGCTCCGCTATCCTCCTTATATCTCGTATATCCAACAAAATTCGGTTTGTTCGGTCATCAAAAAATTTAGCTTCTGTAAAAAATAATGAGACGTGGCAGTCACAGTGTTACCCATTATTCAGCAACAGTCTACTTCATACCGTTCTATTCTCGAAACAATAATCTCAAGAATCCACATAAACAAATATGTACTCGTCCAAAAGCGACGGAACAAAGCACACTATAAATACCCGTGAATCTATCATTAATCCAGCAAGCAGATGCACCGGATCCGATTCAAACCTACTGTTTTTCCCTTCGGAATTTATATTTGATACGCGTCTAGACAAAACCGCTGTTCGAATTCGGGTAGCAGCGGTAGATCAAGTTAAATGGAAGCGAGATTAAAATTTACAGCTCGTCGGTTCCGCGGCTAGACGTTTTCTTCGGGCGACTTCGAAATCGAGCCGCGCGAAATTTTGTTATTTAATCGCGCCGTTAGGCGACGACCGCCACCGCCGCCGCCGCCGCCGCCGGCGGAACCGAACGATACGAATCGGCGGGACACGGCGAGCGATGGCTATTGTTAAATATTCAAGCGTCGCGCTTTGACCGCAGCACCGTCGCTCGCGCAAATCCAATGATAAGTTTAACGCCGTAACGAGTAATTAGCCGGTAATCAGATTAACCGCGACGTTTCGGGGTCGTTTCGCCGTCCGTCCCCTGCCCGGTTGCTTCGATCGCGACCCAGTTTTCCCGCGGTTCTTTCGCCGTTCGCCGGCCGCATGATTCCGCTACGCGGCGCAGGCATTCCTTCGGCGCTTTACGATCGCCCGGCAACAATAAAGTGATCCAGGACGGCGGGATAATAATCGGAATAAATCGCGGGCTAATAATAAAACGGAACACGAGAAATACCGGGATCCCGCTCGACGAAAATGTAACGGTTCTTTCGGGATTAGACCGGATTTGCGTATTAATGGGATCGCCGATTTAATGGATCATTATAAAAAGCTTTTCGGATTGCATCGCGCGGAAGGAATTTCGAATATTTCGTTAGTATTTTCGAAACTGTGGTTCTTCGTTTTTAATCGTTCTTTGTGTACAGAAGCTTTGTGGAATGCGATTTTGGAGTTTGAATGGGAGTAGAATGAATGTATGTGGGTTTTGTTGTCGTCGTTTCGATCAATCGATCGGACAATGTAGAGTATTAACCTTTTGCTGTCGGAAGTTGTTTACTAGAGACATTTTAACGTTTTCTGGTGAGATAGAAATCACAGGTACATCGAGGAACAAAGTTTTTTTGTTTAACTTTTTACATATTGATGCATTACACTACGACTTTGTGATATTGCCCTGTAGCAACTTCAGTGCATCTATCGGGACTTCATTTAGAATTCAGTTTGCGTATTGCTAAATCAATTTCTTGAATATGTTCTCAGAGAAGTATCTGTTATCCTTTTAACCCTTTGCACTCGAGAGGTGACTCTCAGTCACCACTTGATTTCCTACAGTGAAACTATAAAGTTTGATATTTAATATTATACTTCACATGATGCATCAATCTAAGAAATATTGACGTACAATAGCTTTGTCCGTCAATTCACGTGAATTTCTCGTCGAGTTGGTTTCACGAAATATCGTCTTCATCTCATCAGATGTTGAAATATTTCTAGTGAAAAACTTCGAAGTGCAAAGGGTTAATAAATGGAAAATGAGGACATCAGGAATGAGTTTTAACTCGTTTGATAGTTTTAGTGTTAAATATCAAATTTCATAGTTTTCCTCGTGAAATCAAGTGGTCGGTTGAACGAACATTAACGGAATCTTCGCAGAAAATAGGAAAAGGGACTTCCGCAGGGGAATCTAATGAAGCAGCTAGCGGCGGGTGTAACGCGAACGCGGCCATTCACGCGTAGAATAAGACCGTCAACGAATTGCGAATCACTGTCAGCGTTATTTCTAATTATCCCGGTAATTAGGAGACTCGAAGCCGGGGATTTTGTTGGACGGTGACGGGAGTTGACGGTCTCGAGTGACGGACCGCCGATTTGACGAGCCGATGCCGCGAAATTCCGGGCCGAGATCGATTTCAGACGTGGCCTGGACCGGGGCTGACAGGAAAACTGATTTTTCCTCATTTAATCGGCCACCGGTCGCGGCCGGTTTCGAATTCATTTGCCGACGAAATTTCCAAAAATTCACCGTCGCCCAAGGAATCACCCGTCGATCCACCCTTTGCAGACGAACATCTGGATCGAATTTTCATTTTTGGAACACCGAGTCGCAAACAAACGATTTAACTCAAACAGCAAGAAAACAACGAAGTTTCCTTATCCTCTATTACTTAACGCCAAACCTACCGAGCAGCAGAATTGAATTTCGAAAATTCCGCTACAGAAACTTCCAGAGAGCTTCTACCGAGACTTTAATTGATTCATAATTCAGTTTGCGTATTGCTAAGTCAATTTCTGAGAGACCGAGAAACGTCTGTTATCCCTGTAATAATCCGAAAATGGAGAAATCAGGAATGGCTGATTTTGGCCCGCGGTAATTTTAGTGTCGAACGTTCGATACCCAATTTGGCAGAGTCTGGAAGAAGGTTTTGTATACTTTAGAGAATCTTCGCAGAGTTAACCCTTTTCGTACAGCTTAACCACTTGCGTGACAGGAACGTCAACGACGTGTTGTACACGTCGACAGGCAATTGTCACAGAAATGTCAATTTTCCAAATTATTTTGAAAAATATCATAATATGCAAGATTATTAACCCTTTGCGGACGACAGTCGACATTTCGGAGAGATGAAGTTTTCATATTTGGAAGACTAAGTTGCAGACAAATGATTTAGTTACTCGAACAGCCAGAGATCATCGCGTTTTTCCATATTAATTAAGGATTTTATATATAATTCAGCTTTATCTGCTGAAAGTTTTGTATATTTCAAAGAATCTTCGTCCGCAAAGGGTTAATAAACAAATTTAGTATTTATACATGTGCAATTTCATCACCAGTCGATGCATCTTTATATTCTCTTCTAGAATACCGCGAATTTCTTTACACCGCAAGTGGTTAATAAAAAATATGCCTTCATCTTGAAGCATTTCGATCGTCAACAGTCAGTAGAAATGAATAACCTTTATTCGCATTAACCCTCTAAAGGCCCATGTAACTTTGAAGTCACATATCAGTATGTGACATCTTGTTGATTTATTTCATTTTGCACTCAAAGCGGTGAATAAAATTAAGTAATCAGTTCACTTAAACTTTTATACGCTCAGGCGTGGAAGTTGAACGTCATTGTAACTTGAAAGTTATAAAATATATTCGTTCGATGGGATTATTGAAACCATCGAATACATTGTTAATTCGTATTCATATGTGGATATTTATTAATTCTCTACTGCATAGATTTTGTTTAATCGAGAACATAAATTCTAATAATAAATAATAATAATAATTGATCCAAACATCGGGGAAAAACCGATGGCTACGTTGTAACCGTTAGTCATCGATTATCAGAAAGCGAAAAAATCCGGTGACCGTCCGGGTGGCACGATTTTCGCCTGACGGATGTGTCTGTCGGTGACGCCGAAAGGGTTAACAATATTTTCCAGTGTTAATCGCGCGATAACGATGCACACCGTTTTGGGAATACCGCGCGAAACGGCGGTGTTTCGTTTCGCGTGAATCGTACCGAATATCGGGAACCAGCGGCGGCCGGGTAAATGGAAGTGGAACGAGTCGATATGGGTCAGACCATAATCCGCGTCACACTATCGCGATTTTCGATAACTGGCGTGCGACGAGATAAGTTGATTCTTGTTAGCAGCGTGCCACGCGCCGCCGGCCGATCTACCTTCGGAAATTATGAACACGTCCGCCGGCGTCCGTTAATAAGAAAATCGTTGAACGATCGAGACCTCCTCGACTTGTACGATCTCGATCGATCAAGAGGATCTTTCCCATCGATGAATCGCTACGTCGATATTAAAGCGCGGATTAACCGTTTGAGTGCTGAATTATAATTTTCTTACTATATTGTTCAAGAAATAAATCAAAGTAAGTTTATTTGAATAAATGTTATCTTTTGATATTTTTTTGTAATAACAATATTTGTGATCTCATTAGATAAGTACTATTAATTTTTTTGCATACACATCACTTCCGAATTTTTGGTGAATATCCACAAAAGTTGTTTAGCATCCAAACGGTTAATATGAAGCAAGATTCGTTGAAACGAACATTCTGGAAAAGTTGGATACGTAATATTCTTTCTTAGATACCAAGTTTCTAATTAATCTAGTTTCATCCCTTAGCACGTTGACGCTCGTTTTGAAATCGGTGACGGAGCAATTCTCTTTCGTTTATTTACTTGATTCCTGAGATCGATCAAGGTTTCATGGGAATAAAATTATTATACTGCTTTACTTCTAATACTAGGAATATGGGTCATTGCTATAATTTACGCCTGCATTCGAGAGTACGCGGCGACTATAGACGCTCGCAGCGCATTAATCATTGAAGTGACGAATTCGCGTTTAGACTCGGCGCAATCATCATCAATAACTATCCCCGCACATTCTTCGAGCTTTGTTACGCAAGTGGCAGAAATTAAACATTAATCTCTCTCAATCCCAACAAGCCGACCAATTATCGCCATCTCGGATGCGAGGGTCCGGCATTCCTCGTCCGCATTCCCCCCATCATCCCCCGTCGATATTGCCGATCGATCGATCCTCCATCATGCCCGTGAAACATTACCATCAAGACCCAGCCGAAGACAAGCTAAACACTGAACACCGCACTTCAACGTTCTCTTCAACGTCTACCCACGAATAATATCGGCCATGTTCGAACATCCTCGAGAATCTCATCCTCCGTCCGCCCCCTAAAATCCCCCGCCCGCCCCCCGGATCGCACGGCAGGCCGGGACCAATCGAAGTATCCGCGTGGCACGGGAATCGGGAGCAGCGCCGATGTACGGTGTATCCGGCGAAAAAAAGGAAAAAGGAGGAAAAAAAAATTTGACGCTGATCCCGCGTGTAGGCCCGGTGCCGGTATCTAGGGATTTTTCCATTGTTATCCCTCCGCGGAAACAAAACGACGCGCCGCTCGAAATAATGTACACACACCGGCCTGAGCACCCCCTAATGCCTCTTAATGCTTATTCCACTGGCGGACCGGAAGTTAGCCCAGTTCTGTTTTCGTGCCTACCTATGAATCACCCCTACACCGCTTCTCTATCTCCATTTCCCCTATCTACGTCTCTTCCTCCTTCGGTACATGTACATATATATTTATATCTATACATACCCATACATACATACCGGTGACACACACGTATATACATAAATACATATGTATATATATATATACATATATATATATAAATATATATACACATATATACACGTACATTTTTTTCTTTCGCTTGTTTTGCACGAAGGAGCGGAAGATTTATCGGTAGAGAGCGATACCCAGCTGCAATATTCAGCGCTGGAAGCTTAGAGGTGCTGGGCGACGGGGTTGGGGGTGGGCAGAGTAGGCGAAGCGGGAGGGTGCTCGGGTTTACGTGGACAGCAGCTCGCCCTACGGTGTACGGTACTGTTGCTGCCACATATAGATTATTGATCAGGCAATAACTCAAGGACTAGTCGGGCCGCATATTACCACCATACCAGCCCCCAGCCCGGCCAGGCTAGCGTTCCGGCTAACGTTGGTACGCAGTAGTTATGCTAATTAAAGGCAACCTTTCTCTGCCCGCAGCCGACATAAACCTGGCCGTAGCGGAGATCATTATGCGCACATGTGCCTGTCGCCCCGAAACGAGAACTCCGCCTCCTCCTCCTCCTCCTACGCCTCCTCCTACGCCACCCCCGGTCCTCTCTTCCGCCACCTCACACCCTCACCAGCGCCGTTAACGAATTTCTATTTCATTCTTCCTCGGTGGCGGTCTACTTTTTCTTCCTCCTGCTCCTCCGGCTTTTTTGCAAATTTTTTTTATCGCCCCTCAACCCTCCAACCCCCGATCGCCCCCACTCGGCGTCCTCGCTCCTCTCTCTCGCTCTTCCTCTCTGCGGTTTGTTTTTCGTTTTTCAGCGTTCTTTCACTCGGCCCCGTAGCCCCTCGTCCGCCGCCACCCCCTCGGGCTAGAAAAATTCACCGATAAGCGTGCGCCTCTATCGGTTTTGTCCGAATATGAATACCTGAGAACCGAGCCCGGTAATAATGCATCTACCACCACCGCTGCAATCCTCCTGCACGACCGTCCGCCCCCCCCCCACCCTTCCTGCCCGTTCTCGCTCGCCTCATCCCATCGACCGCCGAGCACCACCGCGGGGAGCATTAATTAATGGACGAATTAAATTTTAGACGACCGCCAACGGCGTCTAAATGTTTAATTAACTGGTTAATTAATTGCCCGAGCCCGGATACTCGGGTTACAACGCGGCTGCCTCGACGACGATAGGATACGGAGATCTCTGGTTCCCTTGTTTTCAGAGCGAGTGAATGACGGGGACGGCTTCGCGGCGGGAAGAACGCCGATGCACGTCCGCTATCGATTTCCACGTGGATCCGCCGTCGAGCTCGTGAGGTGCAACTGTTTTCGGAACGTCGAATGCCGATTGTTGCCGGATCGTTGACGCTGATGTGAATTCGTTATTCCGAGCTGAAGTTTCGAAAGGGAACGAAGGAATCCGCGGCAACTTTTTAATTATCGATGACAGTACGAGTGGATCGTAACGGTAGAAATAGTTCGTCGAATGGTCAGTGGAACTGTCAGTTTAAAACTGCAGCGCAGCAAGTTACTTCCACTCCATCGGCAAGATTCCGATTTACTGCCGCTGGGAAGTTAAAACGTTACTCCGCGGAATCCAACACAAATTTCGCTCATACAAATATAACTTAAAAGGTTGGGTACTATAAAAAGTTGTTTCATAGACTCGGTTGTTCCCCTCCACGGAAATCTTTAGTAAAAGGCGAAAGATTTATACGTGATTTCAAGGGAAACCAGAGTATTACACTCGTATTAATCCCAAGTGATCGATCAATCGAATCCAGACCCAACTCCACCCAAGAAACACCGAAAAACCGAACAGAAGTAACGTCCAAATATCTAATAGACAATTAATCCCGAAGCATCGAGTCGCGAGAGATGGACGAGGCGAAGAGGGTTGAAATGGCGAGCGGAGACGCGGAAGAGCGGTACACAGGCGCGATTTTATAAACCCAAAGCATATTCCCGAGGACGGTCGGAGCCACTAGATCGCTAAGAGGATTCTCTCCCCGAAAAAAATCAGAATAGAGTACGACGGCCGGGGGAGGCGGACGGGGGGGGGGTTGAAGGAGGCGCAGACCGAACGACGACGTAGCAAGAGACTGAAAAGTGGGGTGGACGGTTGGATGGGCGGTTGGGTGATGTCCGAGTAGAAGCGACAAGGGCCTTTCTTCTTCTCTGCCGCGGCATTTTCCATAAGTGGATCGTTACGTCGATCCGCGACGTTGTATCGGTGGGGCGGAAAAAGGATCCGGTGGCGGATGAGGCACAGATACCGGGTGGTGGGGACCGCCGGCGGGCACGGGAGGGGGCGGTGGACGGAGTATCAATGCGAAGTGGCCGTGGAAGAGGAAAAAAAAATGTATAATGAAAATACTCGAGCTTATAATAGCCGTGAAAGTCGGCCAAGAAATCCTGCACGAGCGCGGCACTCGGGACTCGTTAGCTCGGATGCATGAATTTCATTTCATCCCCCGCTCCTCCCCCGGTCGACTGTTGTTTGTTGTTGTTGTTATTATTGCTGATGCCTTTATTCGCGGTTAGAGTGCCCCGTCGATTATCCGTTCCTCGTCGTTTTTTTGCCGCGAGATTGTTCCCACGGACCGTTCGACGACTGCGCGCCGACGTCGAGCAATTCCGTTCCTTTTCGTTTGTTTATGAACGATTCGGGGAACCGGGGATCGTCGATCGTAATTACTCGGTAATTGTTGCCCGATGACGATGTATTATCCGAGGGGCGGCCGGCCACTTGCGCCGGATGGGCTCTCCTCGGGGCTGTCCGCCGGATTCCATAATGCGCGGAAACTATTAGGAAAATGTAAGTTTCGCGTGGAAACGGGGGGTGTAATTGGCGAGCGACGTTCCGAGTGTTTATTGTCGACGGCGACGTCTTCGGGAGTAACGAAAGCCGAATATCGCGGAACCCGTGGCGCGTTTTCGACGTTGGGTCGTTAATTATTCGCCGATCTTCGGTTCGAAGCTGACGCTTCGCTGCTTGTCTGTTTATTTTTGGCTAATCGCGAGCTTCTTCGATGATAGGGGAACATGAAATCGAGTATCAACCCTTTGCACTCGGAAGTATTTCTAACGAAATACTTAACATTCTCTGCCTAGACGAAGACGATGGTTTTTTTAAATGAATTCTAAGAGAAATCACAGGTAAATTGAGAAACAGCTTTTCTTATCCTAATATTTCACGCACCAATGCATTATACATAGTTCAATATTAAATACCAAATTTTCTAATTTGCGTTAAATCAAATGGTGACTGAGTCACCCCTCGAGTGCAAAGGGTTAATCTGTTAGAGAGACGGCGCACTTTTGTCCGAAGGATTACCGTTAAATCTTGAAACTCTTAATAAGGAGGATAGTGCGTGAGCGTGGACTTCCAGAAAATTTAGCCTAGAATTTACGAAGAGGTTCGCGTTAACGGGATCCCAGGTTCCCGAAATACCGGAGGAATCGAAGTGTCATTGATAATATTACGCGCGAGACATGGAAATTCACTTCGTCGTGCGGCAGGTCCGCGCGAGAGCGGAGGCCCAACGCCCGAAAATCCCGGCGTCTTTGGTCCAGTTACCCCGGAGCGTCTAAAACCCAGTGTGTACCTTGCACTCGAGTCACGGAATCGATCGGCGGAACGTTAGAAGCGTTTAGACGGCCGTAACTTGCTCGGCCGGGCGTCTCGCGTCGACCGAGCTACGGCGGATAACGTCTTCCTAGCCCAGAAGGGCAGGCGTGAGAGGGATGAAGCGCGAGGAAGTCAAGAAAGAAACGACGGCGGGTAAGGATCAAAGGATCAAAGCGTCTGGCGAGAAGCTGCCGGCCCGGACCACGAAAAATCAGGGCTGCGATAGGTTGACGAAGAGAAAGGGGGTTGAAATTGGTAAAAGCGACAATTAATATCGCCAGCGAAACAGGTGAACCACGTTAGAAACGCATCGAAACGAGTAACGAGATAGAAGAAATATCTCGCAAGGAAACACCAAAAGGGGTTAGAAAAATCGAGACTACGAAGGGGTTGAAAACTCGAAGGGCAAAAATGGATTGAATCGAAGAATTCGAAGAGAACGAAAATTGCTGGTCAAAGCCAGCGGAAGATCTATCGGCGTTCGAACGGTACGTCTCGGGGGTGGCCGGGGGTTGGAGGATCGTGGAGGAAGATCTGGCGGAGAGGAAGCCCGAAGACGGGTCGTGCAAAGAAAAGGTCGTCCACTAGGACAGGCGAAAGGAGCGACGTTATCTGGAAGCGGGAGGAAAAAATAAAGGAAAAGGATCCTAAAAGCGAGCGAACAGGGGGTGCCGGAGAATTTGATATCCCAGAAAGTGTAAATTCAACGGAAACCGCGAACCTCGCCCCTGCTAGTCGGTTTCAATAATCCAGACGCGAATGAGCCAAGAAAGATAACTGAATTTCGGCTCTCGACGCGGTAGGAGGGGCGGGAGGAAGGATAAAAGGGTAGATCGTGGGAGCAATCTTCCGTGGAGAATCAGTAAAATTATCGCGGTCTAAGGAGCGAGGGAAGACCCAACCCAGACTTTGCGGGCCAGTAATCGAAAACAGTTAGAAAAACGCCGAAATCGTGAACGGTCGAAAACGTAGGAGGGGGTGGGGACGGGGGTTTCTTGGTTCGACTTCTGCGGCTGCAACGAAACCGGCGGCCAATGGCGTAACGCAGCTGAGCCATTATTGGAAACTCGTTACATGCACGGTGCCCCACGTCGTTACAAAGGCGCACCGCCGCCGCCCACCCCCGCCCGCCGCCCCGTCCGACCCCCGCCGATCCATCGGCTCGCCACCCCTGTGGCCTCCGTTACACAAGTACCTCGACACAAGCAACTACGTCGCCGCCGTTAGATCGCATTCCGCTCCGCGCTGTTCCACACCCCCGCAAACCCACCCCCTTTTGTCTTACTACCTATTTACGCAGAACTCCTCGTCTTACGGACAAGAGACTCGGGCTACGTTCCTTCTCGCGCCGTGTTCATGGTCACGGACGACTTTAAAAGTTCCTCTTCCTTCCCCTTCGCTGATATCTTAATGGCGCGTTTTTATGTTTACCTTCCAGGGATTCCCGCTGAACGTCTTTTATACGATGTTGTGTGGGTTGTTACGGAGTGCGCCGGATTTTTTTAGATCTTTTGGAACAGTCGATTCGTTGCTATGTTCTCTTCACTGTTTGGGGTTCGGTGGGTTAACTGTCCCACTGGGTATATTTGAATCCACCTCGAAGAGCTGAAGCTAAAATCTTTCGTCCAGTTGGCAATATGAACGATAAACGCGTGAATAAATGGAAACCGACATTTGTACAAGTCGAAACGCATTAAGTTACTGTTGCGATTAAGGTCGACGAATTGTGCTGTGAATTCTGTAGCTTGGATTGCGTTCTTTAACCCTTTGCACTCCAGAAGTGTTTCACCGGAAATATTCGATATTCTAATGAGGTACAGGCGACATTTTCTTAGACTGAATTAAGAAATCTCACATGCATCGAGGAAGAGTATTTTCTTTCAATATTTCGTACACTGATGCATTATAAAAAGTTTAATATTAAATATCAAAGTTTACAGTGTTGCTGTGTCAGATCATTCGATGACTTAGAGGCGCCTCTGGAGTGCGAAGGGTTAAAATCCTACGCCTCGAAGAGTTAAGGGAAGAACTAATTAACGAGCGTATCGAAGTATCCAACGGAACAGATGTTTTTTCTCGTGGAACCTCAGAGCCGCTTTTCTTATCGGACGGAGGAATTCCTTCCGGCGAGCGTTCGGTTTCCGCCGATGAAATCGTGATAAATGCGGGGAGCGTCTGCGAAAGCGAGGTGTCAGTCAGAATCGACGCCGGATCAACGATCGAGACACGCCGAAATCGGACGGAGCCGTGCATGATTTAACGGGATTTCGTTTCGAGCTCGGCGGCGGTATAGATTATACGGGGTTGGATTGATTTCGATTCAACGACCGGATAATCCGATCAGCGGAGTCGGGACCGCCGTTTGCTTTCCGTTTAGATCGAACAACCGAACGGCGAGAAAATCGGGGACGGGGGAGGGAGGAGGAGACGTCGCGCGGCACCGAAAAATCGTCCGGGATCGTCGACCGTGCAATTTTTACGGGGCCGGCGAGGCACGGTTAACGTAACCGTCGATAACAAACCCGTCTAATGAACGGACTGTTCGCGGAGGAACGTTCGCGCGCGGCTGTTCTGTAATCAACGGAACTAAATAATTCGCGACGCCCGAGCGCGGCAAAAAAAGCCGTGGTTAAACGCCCGGGCCAATCAGCCGCGTCTTCCCCATCGGTGCACCGTGCTCGTTGAACGAAGAAGGGAACAATGAAGTTTCAGGTGGAACAGGCTTCGACGGCTGATGTTGTCGATTAGGCTCTCTTCTGGCGATCAATCGTGGCTTAGGGAGGTTAGGTATTTCGTGTTTCTCTGGAACGACGTTAACACATACCGGCTAATTTTCAGAAAACTGAATTGTGGTGGCAATTTTCACTAGGTTAACTTATATCACTGTACATGGGAAAACTTGGATATCGTATTGTTGTGTAATATATTTTAAATAGACAATTAGAATTACATTTTATATTTTTTCAATGCTGTGGTAATTAGCGAAGTTGCATAGCTAAGTGTCTTTAATGGTATTGAACGAGAAATGCTATAACATTTCTTCGATCTTTTATTTTCCATCTTAGTACAAAATTTGGATGTGTGGAAAATCGAATAATTTTAGGGTAGTTCCTTTAAGATTCATTAAAATGTTTAATATTACAACTGATGCAGTGTTGGAACCTAAAGTTCAAAGGGTTAACTGGTCAACTCTCAATTCTACTATAATCTTCCAGTACTATAACGATAACACAAACTAGAGTTCCCTCGAAACACGTATCTCTCAGATCACCAATCACCAAAAATACCGCGTCAACGAACAGCGATTATATAAAACAAATTTCTAATCCATCGGCAATGATCGAAAGCAAACAATCGAAACTCGCGTTCCAACTGTCACCGTCCTAAAACCCACACTCGACGGGGCTGAAGTATCGAGTGTGCAGAACGCACCTTTCAGCAGCACCGGAAAGTGGAAGCGGTGTCCCCGAGCATGCTTTAAGCCCGCGGAAAGCGAGGGGGCGGTTCCCTTCGCGCGTGTATAATGCGAGCAGCGAGCGTCTCGGAGTGATATCAGTGATTTTTCACGCGAAGGGAGACCGACTTCCATCGCAGCCTACTAAATAAATGCGCTGGAAGCACGTCGAATCAATCTTAAACCGTGCCCGCGGACCGCTTCGCCGATGTTCGAGGGTTTAAGTGAGTTTGAACGACGCCGCCGCCCCCTCGCCTCGCGCCGCCAACCCCCCCGGCAGCGACAACGTACACCGGCGTGTGAAATATTATTGCGACATTTATCTCGGGGACACGGAGACATTTTCGGTGCCGAGACTTCGGGGCGTACAATTTACTAGCCGGAATTTAAATCCAATTTCTGCTGCGGCCATCTTTGATTAACTGTTCTTCTTTCTACCAGTGAAAATTCGGTGGTTCTCTACACTTAACTCTTTTCAACCTGCGAACTGGGACGGTGAATTTATGTGTTTACTCGGCGATCTAGTTTCTTGATTTAATTGTCCGCTCCCTTTAGAAGTAACCTCAACAGAGGTTGAATTTTCGACATGTTCAAAATCGTTTGTAACATTCATCACATTCAGTGCTCTGGGTGTTGCAAAGTTGAGAGATTTAAAACTATAACAGATGTTTCTCCGAGAAGTTAAGAAATTGATCTAGCAAACTGAGTCGTTAATCAATTAAAGATACCCTTCAAGTTGCTATAGAATTCCTGAAAGTCCATTTTACTGCTAGGTTCAGTGTTCCACGAATATCTGATACGAGACGTTCGTTTCCATCTCACCATGGATCAAGTCCTCGTAGAGCACGAGGTAACGAGGAGTAGATCAAAGGAGTCGAACAATCCCGCGCAGAGTAGTCCAATGTATCGAGAGAGCGAACGGAGAAAAGATTCAAGGGTAGAAATTATCGGGACCGGCGGAGCCGCCCCTCGAGGAGCTGAAATTTCGCGAGTTTCCCATACTTCCGGTCGCCCGGAATTTCATCCACGGAGTCTTTCAACCTGCCGGCAATTAACGTACCATGTCTCGAGTGAAACTTGGACCATCAACGACCGAGACCGGCGGTCCGCGGTCGGGACGGGGCGGGGGGCGGGGTGATAGTAAAGAGTTTAAGCGGCCCTTAATTCGCCGGGGTCGATCCCCGCGAGACGTGGGAACCGAGAGGGATGTCCAGCGAAAAGTTTCGGCCGGCGGGCCGCCTAATCAGATCAATTTTTCGATAATGAAGCCGTTGTTCCTCCCCGCCTCGCGCCGAGCCCGAACACTTTCGAGGGGCTCGCCGGCGGAAGATAGAGGAAACCGAAAGGGCGGGGCGGTTTGTCGGGCGAGTTCGTGTTTTAAAATGTGTCTCGAAAGTCGCTAATGCCTTTAGAGCGTCTTCGTGTTCCGTGGATATCCGATGACCGGCTGCGACGACGACGGACGCGGACGGTAGGGGAACCGAGAGACGTGGACGTTTCATCCCCTAAACGGAGATGTTTCGGCTAATAAGTGGAGGAGACGTAAGGGTCTGTTTTTGAATGAAATCCTATGCATGTTGTATTTACGTATCTGGAAAGGAAGAATCTTCACATTGAGCGCCGACCGTTGTAAAGAAATCATAGGCTAAGGGGTTAAGTGTGAAATTATATTTTTTTTTGGTGAAACAAACCAGTTCAACACGCTTATTACCCTATCACTGTAAGTCGTAGGTTTCGAGCGTGAATCGCGAAGTCGAAAACGTAACGATTAATCTCGACGCGGACGCGCTCGCGAACAATGGTTTTTTGAGAAAGTTGAGTTTTAACCCTTAGCACTCCAGGTTGTTTTGTAATCAGCAACGAATTTTTATAGTATTCCCGACGAAAATGTGAAATTCTATCGTTTCTTCGATCTTTTATTTTCCTTCTCAGTGGAGAATTTCGATGTGTGGAAGATCGAATAATTTTGGGGTAGTTTCTTTAAGGTTCATTAGAATAATTAATATTATAAGTGGTGCGATGTTGGAGCCTAGAGTTCAAAGGGTTAAGTTTGTATGTCGCTGTAATAAGACGATTAGAAGTTAGTACAGCAAGGTGTGATTCCATGCTTGGAATTCTTTTTTCCTCCGTTTCGATTTGTTTCCCTTTGAATTATAGTCTCTAAATTACTTATTGTATTGTGTTAAATAATATATTTTATTATTGTGATATTCTTTACTGTCTTATTACAGTAATATACTGAAAGCTGAATTCTTTCGAAAACGGAATGAAAAACTGAGGTTTAAGTTTGTATGTTCGAGATTGTTGGGTTTTCTGTTCTGGAATTCTTGGATTCCGAAGCTCCGAATTTTGGAATTGAACATTCTGATTGGAGAATTGATGGAGGAATTTTTCAGACGATTCTAAGTCGAAGAGACTATACAATAGAGCTTAGAAATAAGAATCAAGACACGAACAAATATTGTCTCAAAGTAAAAAGAATTCATGAATATCAACTCTGAAAACGTAGAAAATGATACATCAGTTATCTAATATTCTAGATGGGAAAAGTAATTTGTTAGCATCAAAGTACGTACACAACATACATTTTCACTGAATATTCTAGACGGTAAAAATAATCTTTTCAAATACTCTGTAACCAGTTAATTAGGGTAAGCAGTCCGCTCGGTGTTCTCAGGGTTCACTCACGATTTTCACGTGAAGCAAGTCGCTCGGATGACACGAATGCAACAGCGGGGAATTTTCTCGTGCGCATACGTGCTCGATAAGGAGGCAGAGCCGCGGGACGCCGAATTTTCGCGGTCGGGCATTGAAACGTCGGTTACCGACGCGATACCGTTGGCGGTGGCATGCGTCTGACAAGAGTCGGCGAGCCGCGTCTCTAGTCGCCGCGATATCCCGGCCGGAGCTCGCATCAAAGAACACGCACGCGATAGGAATTCATTTCATTAGTAACAAGGTAATTAGCTCGAGCGACGGCGCGTTGTTTTCCTTGATACGCACGTTGCTCGTTACCGGAAACGACGCGGCCCGATCGGCGGATTCGACGACGCGGATCGATCCCAATCCTCGTTCCCTCGGACGACAATTGAACTTTTCGAACGCACCCCTCATAAAGCCCCTACAACCAACGAGTTAAATAAAATCCGAACACAATAAACCGCGTCCCCAAAAAACTGCTAAGCATAAACCAGCGGAATCCGAACGATCGAGATCTCGAACGCAAAAAAATCTCTATGCAAAACCTCTTCGCCATCGTTCAAAATCCCACTAGCCCGCTCGGCCGAGCGCGGAGCCCCGAAACATTCGGTCCCATCCAATCAACCCCGTTTCCTAAACACGACTAGGAACAGTTTAAAAAGAGGAAGAAAAAAAAACGAAGAAGCCAGGGGGGAGAGAGCGGGGGCGAAACTAGCCCAACCGCAATCCCCGAAATCTAAGTCGACTCCCGTCAAATCCGACCACCCCGCCCGGCCGGCGAAAGGAAAAACATCGGCGAATGAAAGAAACGAGCCCCCTGATTCCCGGCGATAGCTCCGCCCCAATCAACTGCACGAAATCAAAATGAAAAGGAAGGGAAAAAAGGAAACGGCCGAAGGAGGAAGAAAGAAAGGAGGCAAGAGTAGACCACCGGCGGAAAAAAGAGGGAAAAAAAAGGATACAGAAACTCGACGGTGGAAGGGGGGCGGTGGGAGTGGGTGGGTGGTTGATAGAGGGCCGCTGGCGGAGGAAGAGGAGAGTGATCGATCGGCGTCGGAGCGAGGAGAGAGCGAGCGAAACGGCTAAGTCGGACGAGAAACGTCGGAGCGACGTCGAAGCACCGAGGAGGAACGCGACGAACGGGGGTAATCTCGCTACTCTTCGGCCCGCTCATTCGAATCCCACGCTAAATTTCAATCTGACGTGTACAAAAGTCCGACCCACCCCCACCCTTTTTCCACGGTATCAACCGTCGCCTCTCTCTCTCCCTCTCTCACCCCCCGCGGGCCGCGCAATCGGGTTCGGTTCCTCGTGACACAGGAGCGACTCGTGCTCGAGGCAACGGTCCATTTCTGTGATCCTCCACCGCCACCCCTCGGCCGACCGACCGACCGACCGACCGACCGGTGCACGTACATTACCGGTGCACACGTGTGCGCCGGTCCATTTGAATCTGCCCGTTCTAACGCGGACGATACCTCGGCGACCGAAACTTTGGACGGGTGACTGCCCTTAGGTTTTTTCTCGGTGCAGTTGCTGACCGCTGTTGGCGGGGAAGTTTGTTATGTTTTTGAGAGGCGATGTGGGTGGATAATTAGGTTTCACGGACTTACGATGACGAAATCGTAAACGATACGTGGAAGATATTTAGCGCTAGGTTTACGGAACGAGTCAAATTGACGCATATTGGAGTTTAGAAATATTAGTTTGTGAATGCTTACGCCGATTTTTATTGATACGTGTACCCCAATTACCTACTATCGAATCTCCAGTTTCCACGATCTAAATAAACGAGCATCAATTCTTTTGGGAATAATAGAATGAAGTGTACAAGAAATGTCCGTAAACCTAGTGTTAGCTCTGCGCTTCGGAGGCGTCTTTGAGTCACCGAATGATTTGACACGGAGAAAATAAAGTTTGATATTTAACCTTTGCGGACGAAGATGCTTTGAGATCTACAGTCTTCGACAAATGATGTGAAATTGAATATCAATTACTTAGTTAATAGGGAAAAAGGAAACTACGAGTTGATCTCTTGCTTTTAGAGTAATTAAATTATTTCTGCGATTTAGTTTTTCAAATATGAACACTTCGTCTCTGCGAAATGCCGACATTTGTCTGCAAAGGGTTAATATTAAACTTTGTATAATGCATCGGTTCTCTTCTTCGATGCATGCGAGATTAATTAAATCTGAGAAAATGTCATCTGTATCTCATTAGAAAATATTGAGTATTTATGGTGAAAAACTTCTGGAGTTCAAAGGGTTAGAATGATTCTTATGAAGGAGGTTAGACTTCGGACATGAAATGATTATTTTAGTAAGTATAGTTAACACCCCTTGAACTTTTAACCCTTTGTACGTTGCCGCTGCGAAACAATTTGCTTTACTACAAACGATTTTTCGTATTGCTGTATTTGTTACATTGTAATAGTGTCAATGAAACGTTAAAATACACACGCGTTTTTGTTTAATGATAAAACACGATCTCGCAGTACAAATGACTCGGAGTTGCTGAGAGGTTATACCAGAAATTGCTCGGAGTGCAAAGGGTTAACCCTTTGCGGACGAATGTCGACATTCTGCCGAGATGAATCTCCCACGCTTGGAATACCAAGTTACGAACAAATGATTTAACTATTAGGACAGCAAGAAATCAGTAGTTTCCTTATTCTCTACAATTTAAGCATTCAGTGTTTAATTTAGCAGAATCTGCAGAAGGTTTTGTATACCTCCAACAATCTTCGTCCGCAAAGGGTTGATATTTGACTAGGTTGAGTCTAGTAATTTTTTCATAACGTTACCAGTAAACCGAAGAGATTCAAAATTCGCCCCGCGCGTTCGCGTTCTCTAATGTATGTGAAACTTCTGATGTTCTTGTAATTTATCATATCGTCTCCTCTCCGAGCTACATAAAAGTCCAACCGTCTCGTGTAGCTGATGACAAGGGTCGCTCGGGAACATCGGGGGCCGGTGTAGCGCCAAGGGAAGCAAAGTCAAAACACTCCAAGAGCATTAATCATGTAAAACAAGAGATCCACTCTAAACGGGGCGATTTCGAAAGTCAGTCTGAAAGGGGACGAACCTGCTGGCTCGAAGAAGCGCCGAATAATTTCGACTGAAGAAAAATCGAAGAGCATCCATTACCCAAGATCCCACCTACCTAATTCCTTCGTTACTCACCGTTCCCCCCTAACACAGGAGTAAACACCCTAACCAACCCCTCCGTCAAAATCATTCGAAGTAACAAACTTCCTATCATAACCCTAAATAAAACAAACTAAAAGAGAATCTTTCTTATCAACGCCTTAACACTTTGCCGGCACATTTATCGCATCGCCGTTAGGTTGGCGAGACGCAGGAAGGCAAAAGACAGTTTTAAACAGAAGCATCTGCTTAAAAGATTTGAACAAAAGACGATATGGTAAATTGAGAAAAGAGAACAGAAGCAATTTTCTCTAAAAATAGCATATGTATTCCTATACATTATCGGAATGATAATCACGTGACAGCGGCCGGTAAAGTGTCAACCGCCACAACAATCTTTCACACACTTAATTCCGTAAACAAAATACAAATACTCCGTATCACAACTCTTACACTATCCTCTAACCACACGTCAAACATTCGCCATACTCTGCCCCAATCTCGACACAACTAGCCCCTTCAATCCGATCGCATCGCTGATCGGCTCCCCGACAATCGGCCGATCCCCGGGAAACGAGGAGACCGAAAAATCAAACTTCCCGGAACTCATTCATACCCAAATTACTCCGAATCCAGGAGCCCGTGTATCGAGCCCCGAACTAGCCGCCGGAGTCGCCAAACATCCCCGCCGCGGAGAGCGGGCGGGGGCCGGTTTCCGGGCAAAAACCGATCGAGCCAGAGGTCAAGACGAGTTTCCGCGATCGTGACCGTAACTTTTGCCCGATAATGTACGTGTGGAGTTCACGTGCGTGTACGGGAGAGCCGAACAACCCCCGGCCGGCCGCGGCCCCTTCAACTCCTTTTAAGCCGCGGACCGATTCCGCCTCGCGTCCCCGTCGTCCGTTTTCCCTTCGACTCGAGCGCCCCTCCTCCCCCGGTGTATCGGCTCGCCCCGCGCGTACGAGCGAGCGGAGTCGAAGTCGGATCGTCGCGGCGCACATCGTCGGAGCGTAGCTAATTAAAGTTCGACGGCGGCGCGCGCGCGGAGAGCGACGTTAGACTTTCATTCGGAGGCTTTCTTGCATCCGCGCCCCCTTCCCCCCCGTCGAACGTCGACGGAATCGAACGAGCATCCGGGCTTCTTCCGCGAATTGCACCGGGGAGGGTGGATTTTTGAGCCTGTATCCGGCCGACTGATTTTATTCCGCCCCCGCCCCCGGCGCGGCCCTCCCGATTCAACGGTCTTCCGCGTCGTTTTCTATTAAAGGAACGGGAGCGCCGGAAAAATGAAAGTTCGAATTCGAAGGAGGCGGGCGGAGGGTCGCGTCCCGACGACGAGAAACTTCCCATTTTTCGCGGGACTCTTCGGAAAATCGCTTTGTCGAGGCTTATTTGAATTTGGCTTGCTCGACGACTCGGGTTTCCCCCTCGGCGAGGGGGCGGGCGGGTCCGTCGGCGGGATATCTGGGTTACGGCGGCGGGAATTTGTTATTGGATCTTGACGGTTAAGTAGAATCACCGGGGGAGAGTTTCGGGGATTGGGAGCTCGGCTTGTAGGCGTTTTTAATTGGGAACGGTGCAGCTTCGAGCGACACTGGGGATGATTGTTTGATTATTATTGAAATTAGAAATGGGAGTATCTTTGAATTCCGTGGGAGGTTGTTGGTACTCATCAGTTTCTATGATCCTGTAGAATTACGAGGGAATCTGATGTGAATATGAAGATTAGAAACATTGTAAACGTAACGTGAATTGTAATACGGAAATCGTGATTTTAATTTGAAATACAATTTTCAGAGGATCCAATTGAAGAGTACCGATGATATTGAATATTGAAGACGTTCCACATTCGACACAGACGAGAATGTTCGTTACATCAGTTCGCAAATCGGTGTGTCCACGTATAAATTCGGACAAGTTCGAGTACAAGTTTACGCGGCGTGACCCCGTTCGACCGCCTGAATTATTTTCCTCAGCGGCGGCGTGAATTAGTCAACGAACAGTTCTTTTTTGCCCGCGTTCCGCCGAGAGGTATCCAGCCGCTCAACTGGTTGGAAAATTCATAACGGTTCCGAAGAACTCGAGCGATCCGGTCAAAATACCGCACGCCTGGCTCGATACGGCTTCGCATTATTCAGAGCGTTCCGATGACGGATAGATCGATACAAAACGGGGGCCGATTAATTAATTCAATTGTGCCGAATGGGGTGAATCTTCCTTTCGAGGCGGGGTTCGAAGTCCTTCCGACGGTCCGCGCGAATTGGAGTTGAAGTCTCGCCGGAGGAATCGGCGAAACTTAGAAAACCGTCGCACCGAGCTACAATTAAATACAATAATTACGCTGGAACAATATTTTCAACGAAACGAGTATTCGCCGAAGGAACGTTCTCCCGTCGCGATGTAAAATTCACTGTTTCCCCGCGCGTTCCCGATGAAAATAAGAACCGTTCAATTCTTCATTAGACACCGCTCCTTTAACCCCCGACTCGTCGAACGATGGAAATTTATGACCCTGCCTTTGTCGAATTATTCAACGGTCGTCCCGCGAGCCGACCTATTATTGTAAACTTGCTCGGACCGCGCGAGCCGCGGGAAACCGAATCAACGTTCGCAGTCCCGGCGGCCAACGAGCCGGAAATAACGACAGACAAGAATTCCGCGAGACGGACGAGAACGATATGCCTTGGTTCCCCGAAAACTGCGAGCCCGACCCTCGACTCGCACGCAACAAGGGTCACCGTCTACCCCCGAGGAAACGCTCGATCAAACATTCACAAGAATTCACTTCCGCGACGGTCGAAGGGTTCGGAACGGCGACGTTAAACGGCGCGGTCGTCGTCCCGTTTTCCGGGGGCTCGTTAAGGGTGGCTACAGCGTAATCGGTGTAAAACTCTAGCTAGGGGAATGCTGGGGAGAATTAATTGCGCTCTCGATCGCATTATCGTTGCCAACGACCGTTCGAAAAGTGACTAAGGGAATCTCCGCGGTCCTCTAAGGGCGAGCAGCTAAAGGGGTGTCGCGTGATCTAAAACGTATCCAAATAAAACGGAATGTTCGAGTTATAAAGGGGTCGATGGTGAATCGTGGGATCTCTATCGGTACGGAGGAACGTCGTTCTGTTACGCTGTCCCCTTTTCTATTCGTTCGAGATTATCGTGCCTTTGAACTTGAGATCCTAAGCGAAAACTTTGATGCGATATACGAATGAGTTATCCCCTCGCGCGCTGCGGGGGTCGCTCCGTTATTCTGTTTCGTCTTTTCTGTTCCCTTCTCTTTTCCTTTTCTTTCTTTGGTCTTTTTTTGCCATAGGCGCGGCGAGTGAGACGGGTTTTATCGTAAGTTAAAATATTAAAGTGATGTATTTTGATATTACCATATGAGTTGTGAAACTGTTGGTGATGAGACTCGAGACCGGTTCCTGGGTGGTGGATATCCAGCATGGCATCCGGCTCGCCTCCGCTCTCAGAGCAGTTGCTCAGGGCTAAAACCAAACCGATAGACACACACCTTGCGTTTAAACTTCAAATCAGTTTTCAATGACGGCGATCCGTTATGCCGCGGAATACCCTCGCTTATTAATTTCTTTCGCGTCTATCTTTCTCTCTCTCTCGCGCGCGCTCACTGTGTGCTCGCTTTTGCTTTCCCTCTCTCTCTCCCCCCCTCTCGCCCCTCTCACTTTCGCTCTTTCTCTCTGCCTCGCTAAACCGCGGCCCGTCCCCCTGATTTTCGACTCTCTGCCCTTTCCCTTCTCTTTCGATTCAATTCACGCGCGAACGATCGATTATTCGTGCTCTATAAATCACGAGCCTCCAAGTTCGACGCGAGTCCGCCTCGCTTTTGCCGTTCAATTCCGCCGAACTTTCCGAGTTCTTCGAATTTTTCGATCCCCGGGGGTTTTCGGTGTCTCGAGAATTTTTTCTAAACAATCCGCGAAGACTCGAGCGCTCTAGATCTTTCGAACTTTATTCATCGTTATTGACCGATCGCGTTTCGGATCTACTACCTACGGTTCATTCGTGATTTGTTATATATGATTGGTATAGTTAGTGTGATTACTGCAACAATTACCCGCGATCAATAATCATCGAAAATTCTTAATAAAGAGACTCTATCGAGGAAGTTAAAAGAAAGCAACGAGAGTCAGAAAGAAATGAGTCGTGACGCGATCTAGTGGTAGCCGCGTCCGTGACAAGGGAAAGTCTCAGCCGAAAATCATCGAAGGCAGCCGGGCCGTGCTCGAATTCTCCATTTTCCCTTCGACGCGCAAACCGTGACTTCGTTCTCCGTTTCCTCGTTCCCGCGTGCGAACAAACTGAAGGGAAACCGGCGAAAATAGAGGAGAAAAACGTGCCGAGAAAGAAATCATAAAACACAAAGCTGGGGTATGTCGCGGGTGTTCACTTAAAAGGTACACCGTTAACTTATCGATACCAAACTAAACCGACCGGTGAGCAACGTCTTCGCAATCTCCGTCGAACGTCATCGTCCGCTAAAAAAAGAAACAAAAATCCTTCATTTCCAATGTACAACACAGCAACAAAAGAGTCGACGAGAAATCTCGATTCGAATGTCTCCGGTGTCCATCTCTCCGCGGGATCGCGCGAAATCACGTCGATTTCCGAATCCAACGGAAAAATCGAAGGTAGCGAAGGAAAAAGAGTTTCGCCGGTGATTTCGACGACCGCGGCCGATTCGAATCGAGACTCGCCGCCGAAGACGCTGCCCGCCGGTGCGCGGTGAACAAAATCTACGCTGAAAAAAAAAAGAAAATGAACAGAGGAAGAAGCGAGAAACGTTTCGGAGGAGTGGCGGGATAATCGAAACCAAGAGAAACCAATCGAAAAACCGGACACGCTGATCGTGTACGTCGGGAGAGGTCGGATCGGGGAGTTACGCGAAAGGGGTTGCTTGAACAGGGGTGAGATGAAAGAAACGCGGAACGAAACCATTGCGCGTGACGCGTGTCAGTTTCCCGAGGTGCGTGTCTTTGTCTATCCGTTTGGCTGGTCGTGGCTCGGACAACGGTTCGAAGTGATCAACGCCGCGAGATTATCGATATGTATCTCTCTCGACGCCTCGGAACGAGGCTGGAGCTGGTGTGCGCCTCCTGAAGCTCGGCTCCTCAGCGATCTTCCGTGTAGACCTCCGTTTGACGATCGTCTTCGGGCGATGACGGGACGACTAACCGATCGTTTAACCCTTGCTTCACGAGTGGACGTGACGGGAACGGGGGTTGGGGGTGTACTAACACATATCCAACCGGAGCTTTAACATATCTCACGTGTTTCTCCCATGAGAGTATCTCTGTCCGCTGGGACCTACACGTAAAATTGATTCGCGTTTGAAAAAAGGATCACTTCACCGCGAGACTCGAATGAGAATATTTACTTGATCGTAAAATAAATTCCAGCTGGTTATGTGTTAAGTCGCGACAACGTCTCGAGCACAGGATGCTTCGTCTCGCGCGAAGAACGTTACGGCGAGAGAATCGGGTCGGAAGAATGTTGGCGTTTCTCGGGGGTTGGGGATGATCGTTAACCATCGGACAACGGCACGTGCAACATGGACGCCTGGTCGGTCGTGATCCGTATGTACATCCGTGGAGCAAGTTGCAGAAAGAACGTCGTTCACCAAAAAAACAGGGATAACATTTACAGCAATCTCTCAAGGGGTAGAATTTCATTATTCCACTCTGACCCTGAGTCCTCCGACGGAGGGTTGACCATTAAACGCTACGTCCCAACGTTTCCTCTTTGACTGTTGCGATTCAAAAATAAAAAGAAGCTTCTCGCTGCGGAGGGAATCTCTTTCCCCCGGAGAGTCGGCGGAATTATTCGCAACAGCTGAAAACGGAGTCGGACGATCTGGTTATCGCTCCTCCTTTCGGAACCATCAACCGATCCCCGGAGAAGTCCGCGCAGAAGGTCCGGGTGGGAGGGGGGGAAGTTTTCAAATCTCCATTCTACCCGCCGAACGGATTGTGAATTATTTCTATCCTGCCCCGCCACCGTCACCCGCCGTCCGACCCACCCCCCTTCAATATCGAGTGAATTGAAAGGTGCCCTGTCATCCCCTTCTGCGCCACTAACGGAACGTTGTGAATAATTCCGCGAACCGGTCTTGAATAATCGTTCGGATATTCGGTTAAAACGATTATGTAAAGTTGTAAATTATTCCGCCCCCGCCCCCCCGGGCGCTGGCCGAGCAAAGGGACGACGCGAGCGGCTCGCCCCTTCGCGGGAAACCGCTTAAAGGGAATCCGGGCTCGGGATGGCCGGTCGTATTTCTCGCTAAAAATCTCTGTAAATATTCGGAAAACCTCCCGCGAACATCAAAGGCGGCTCTTATTAAATTTCCCTCGCCGCACTAGTCGGGAATCAATCGGTACACTTCGGCCGGCGCTCGAAAACTGAGGAACGAAGATCGAAGCTCCGCGATCGTTTGAAACGCGCACTCAATCTCGGAACGTTTAAGGATAGGTTAGAGTCGAATTACTCGCGTTACTCGAATCCTGAATGGATGAAGAGGGAAGCAACACTCGTGGAGGTTTCCAGCTTCGTTCGAGCATCGACGTTGCTTATTGCGCGTAGGTTGAAACGAAACTCGTAACGCGAACGCTAAGACCATTAAACGCGTCGAACTGACCTATTCCCGATTTCTCCCCTTCGCGATTGTTAAAATAAAACAGGTGTTTCACTGGGAAATTACGGCAACAAACTACATTGTAAACCAATTCAAGTCAACAGCTACGATCTTAGAGTTTCCGACATTTCGAAAAGCCTTTCGGTAGTTTTAATGTTACCAAACGCGTCCAAAGTGAACAGAAACGTCCTCGAATTGTTAACAGTGAAACGAATCTAACGAGAAAAGGCATCGAAACAAAATGATATTCGAAGTCCAAACGCAGCCGAGTGTCCTATGAATCATCCGAGTGGCTACGAGTTCAGGTGAAACACGAGGAAAGAATTTATCAGGGAGGGAAAATTCCGTTTGCCGGAGCGGGGGCGTCAACCGGAAGTCCCGAGCGCAAAGTCTTAATAAGACCATCATAAATGTTCGCGTAATCAAACACGGGGGGGCGCGCGCAGGCGTTAACGAAGAAACGGGAACAAGAGCGAGCGCGGGAGGGCTGAGGGTTCCGAGGTTCTCTCCTCTGGTTTTTCCCTCCGGTTTCTTCCCGCTTCTTTTTCGCCTTTTTCCCTTTCCTTTTACCCGCGCGAAGAATCATCCCCTTCCAGCCGGTACCAGCCCGTACATACGCGAGTCACGTACGTAACAGTAGCAGACTGACATGTATGCCTCGTAACAGTAAGCCGGTTCCCACTGAGAACCCTGTTACTACGTCTACACGGCGGAAAAGAGGGTAGAAAGCGCCTCGCTGGAGGGAGGCCGGGAGCCGGAGTGAGACGGGACGCGTCGGGGAGGGTGGGAAAGGGAGAGGGGGCGGGAAGGAGAGCGACGGGGAGGGAGCAAGACAGAATAGAACAGAGACTTTGTGTTGTAATACGTGTTCCGTGCGGTGTACATAGACATATACCGCATGCATGACGTGGAGGATGAGTCAGCTCGTGGAAAGCAGTTTCAGGGAGAATTCATCACGAAACTTTCCGGAAATATTTGTCCTTTTTCGACCGTGATACACCACTCGTGGAATTCTTTCGCGGCGCTTTCGAACCTTCCCGCGGAAACGTCTTCGTTCGTACCTCCGCGGATTTCACCGAGACGGTGCTTGTACGTAGATCGATTTTTCTAGAGGATTCTAGGGACGACGGCGAATATAGTTCGAGTAACTACCGGGTGCGCTGATTGGATTTAAATGAGAATTTTCTTGGATTTCGTGGAGTTTTCTTATCGAGTGATCCTGTTTTCGGTCGTTGTGTTCGTTATACGTGAGTTTTAATAGGTTTCGGCGATATAGGTAAGAGAATTATGCGAATGGTTGGCGGTAGCGTCGAAGAGTACATCTTTTATGCCGTTCGTCGAATGAAACGACGTTTAATTACGGCGAGCGCGGCGCGGCGACCACGATTCGAGGAAAAACGACGAAGAAGTCCGCGTTCGCGAAGATTCCTTTCGATCGGTCGCTCGCGCGTTCTTGTTAACGTTTACCAAGCCGCGTGGTACGTCGTTCGAGGAGAACCGGCTTATCGTAAAACATACCAGTGTCACCTTTCGTTTATCAACGACCTGGCTGAAGTTTAATTCGAGCCGAACGAGCAACGCCGACGACGCTCTTTCAGCGACCGTGACAATACGCTCGGAGGAACAATCGATATTTCTCTTCGATCCCCGGCACGGCGGACGAACAAAAATCACCGTGATTCTGCTAAAAGAATTCAACGATCTAGAATCAACAAAGGATATCAATCGACCGAACACACCGCGCCACAATCCGAAATCTGTCCGAATGAAAATTCTCGCGTCGTACTAAATAACACAATGTATTATCTAGATATAAATTATTATCAAGATACAATTATTCAAAAATAACACGACGAAGTTTCGAAATTCTAAGAAATTTACCTAAGAAACCGAACCTAAATCAGTTTAACCATTTGGAAAACTCCCGAAATTCTTCCAAAGTATTTCTCCTTTCTCGTTCGAAAACAACGAAAATCTACCGTAGTTTATACGCAAAGATCGCGAGGATCTCGAAAAAGAACGTCGACCCGAAACTTGCGAAAGAACCGGGAATTCCGAAGGATCTCGACGAACTTCCGAAAGTCGAATTCGAAAAGACGATTCGATCGGCGAGTCCCGTTGCGTCGAGCGGCGCGCCGCGTCGTGGATGGAAGGCGACGATTTTCCTAGATCGACGATGGCGTAACAGCTGTTCCACGAAAGGTGTTCGTTCACGTGACATCTGCACCTTGATCTGGCCTCCCCACGCCGGCGCGCGGGACTATTTACCGAATAGCCTTTTCTCCGCGCCGGCGGCGCATCCGAAAACGAACTTCCCCGAGCCGAACGACGCGTGCCTGAGCCGGAAAAAATTGATTTCCCGGGAGGGGATCGATCAGCGAGCGGTTGGATCCATAAATATCATCCTACGAGTCGCTGTCGACCGAAACTCCGACTTTCCATGGGTCTCACTCGATCTCCGCGTTCGAATTTCCCGCCGAAAGCATCGGACAGGATGGAAACATTGAAATCGCAGGAACAATTAACGACGAAACGGTTTCTCAACGAGAGATTCGTGAAAACGACAGAACGCAGCGAACGAAGAAGCAACACGATCCGAAGAAATTCAAGCTCGCAGCTTCTGTTTTATTTATTAGGTCATAGCGGGCAAAATGGCGGATTCTTAGCGGCACTTGATATTGTATTAAGGTCACGGAAACCATTATGTAGCTACTAGTCACTCCACTCCGTGGTAATTTCTTTTTATACAGCACGAAATATAAAACTGCTTGCGACGGAAGATCGTAGATGGTGATTAAGTATACTTTAAGCGTTGAAACGGAATTTGTGGCTGCTATTGTCGGCGAACTAACCTGTTCCCTTTTTCTTTCGGTCGGGCGTACGTATTATTAAACGGGAAAGTGCAAAATCAAGGGAAAGTCACGATTTCCTGGGATATAATCTCGGTTAACACTGAAACCGCCGAACAGTCGAATTGTTCGGTCAATGTTTCAAATTATCCTATGAGCAACCCTGAGAGTGCGTCTCTTGAGACTTCGATTAATTCACAATTGTGTTTGCTGAATCAATTTTGTTCGGTAATTTCTCGGAGAATCGTGTTATCTTCTCGATAACTGCACAAAGAAGAAACTAAGGATGAGACATTTTGACCTGTCCGGTTTAGTGTTAAGATTTCGTGCAGAACAACGTGAAAATTCGCAATCGGTAGGAGAATTTCTCGGAAAATCATGTTATCTTTTCAATAACTGCACAAGGAAGAAATCAGAAATGGCTCATTTTGACCTGCGGGGTAAATTTAGCATTAACACATTGTCAACCGGCAATTTTACGCAGAAACTTTCCTATGTTACCGGTTATTCCGTAGTTAAATATGAAAGTGAGACGATCTAAACTTCAATATACTTTATTTATACGTAATGAACTGAAATGAAACTTTGCACATATCTTTAATGTAACTTTGAATATTTTGCCTTTGTGATATTCTGTATTGCGTATCAAAAATTGAAATAGCTAATGCAAGTGCAAACACGAGTTAACTTGTGAACGGTCAACAATGTGTTAACCCTTTGAACTCTGTAGGCTCCAATATTGCACCAGGAATAATATTAGATATTTTAATGAATCTTAACCCTTTGCGGACGAGGATTCTTCGAAATATACAAAACCTTCAAAAGATGAAGCTGAATTATATATCAATTCCTTAATTAATAGAAGGAAACGAAACCACGTGCTGATCTCTTGTTGTTCCAGTAATTCAATTAATTGTTCGCCACTTAGTCTTCCAAATATGAGCATTTCTTCTCGCCGAAATGTCGACGTTCGTCCGCAAAGTGTTAAAGAAACTAGCCCACAATTATTCAATTTATCAAATCCAAATTTTGCACTAAGAAGGAAAATAAAAGATCTGAGAAATATTACGGCATTTTTCTAAGCATTCAATATGTAATTCATAAAAATTAGGCTCTGTATACTTTAGAGAATCTTCGTCGAGGGATTAATTCAATACTTGTAATTAACTTATCGATTAACTCTTTGCGGTCCGAAGTGCTCTTGGTTTCTAACTTTGAGGTTCAAGTCGACGTCAGTTCATTCGATTACAGCTTAATATGACGCTCTATTTATTTATTCAAGAATATTCGGGAGCCATTGAAATGTTACCTTTAAATGGTACAACTGTGATACTACAAATAAATATAGAAAAAATTCTTGAAACACAAACAGAAATTGTAGATGTAGAAATAGACAATCAGGATTCATATTCGTGTAATTGGATCAACGAAAACCGATCGAAACATTTACCAAATGTTTATAAAATTCGATCTGCGTCAAATCAACGCGTTCCGTAAACCTAGCGTTAACAATGTATTCAATAGTTTGAATAATTTCATCAAACGAATATATTTTGTAACTTTCAAGCTACAATGACGTCAAACTTTCATGCCTGAGCGTATAAAGGTTTAAGTTAACTGATTACTTCATTTTATTCAACACTTTGAGTGCAAAATGAAATAAATCAACAAGATGCCAATATACTGATATGTGACATTAACACTAGGTTTGCATTTATTGTACAGTTTATTGTTGATTTAGATTTTGGAAATCGTAGATGTAGACAATCAGGATTCATATTCGTGTAATTGGATCAACGAAAACCGATTGAAACATTTAATGTTTATAAAATTCAATCTGCGTCGAATCGACGCGTTCCGTGAACCTAGCGTTAAGATTCCGTGCGGGCAGCGCGAAAATTCGCGTTCGGCAGGGGACAGGAGGTAATATCCGCCACGGAAGCGGCGCGAAGCGGAATCAACGAAGCCCGCAGGATGTCCCGTTGGAAACGGTCGACCGATCAGCAATCCAAGACGCGCGGAATTCGCACGGCGTGCGTCACCCGCGCACCGCACGCACGCGGACGCATGTGTACGGCCTCCCGATCGCGCGGTGTCGTGTTTCGGCGCGTGCTGTCGCCACCGCAGGGAAGCCGACACCGCCCCCGAAAACAGTTCTCACGTCCGTTCGACTCTGCGCCTAGGGTTAACGCGTTCTTCGCAAACTTATCCGGCCATTTGCATATCTGGCGAATACGAGGATCTCACGCTAGAGCCGCCAGACGGGTGAAGCTGACCTAATTCACAATTTTTATTTCGCGTTTAACCCTCTGCGGACGAACGTCGACGCTTCGGAGAGACGGAGCGCTCATATTTGGAAGACCGAGTCGCAAAGAATTTAATTACTCTGAAAGAGATCAGCTCGTAGTTTCCTTTTCTCCTATTAATTAAGTGATATTTCGTTTAACTTCATTTGTTGAAGACTTCGTAGATTTCAAAGTATCTTCGTCAAAGGGTTAAGTTACGACACGTTCGACGGATTCTAAAGTGCGCTGTATTTCTATAGATGTGAGAATAAACAATTCGAATCTTAACCGTTCGCGGAAGATTCTTTGAAATATGCAGAACCTTTAGTAGATGAAGTTATACATTGATTGTTTTAGTAAGAGAAAGGAATTATGCACCGATCTCTCGGTGTTTGAGTTAAATCACTTGCTTCGTACTGTTTCAAATATGAACATTTGATCTCGGAATGTTCGACATTCGTCCGCAACGAGTTAAGAGATGTGTTCTAGTTTATCTAGGAAGCTGGAAATAAGTCATTCTAATTGCCCGACACGAAAACTACTGTCGAGTTGAGGTGTGGAAATTTTTCTACAGGAACGCGAAGATCTGTTGAGACTCCGATCGAATTATAATTCAGTATTCGTATCAGTAAATCAACTTCTTTAGTAATTTCTGAGAGTAGCTTCTGTTATCCTTTCGAGAACTGTCAAAGGAATGTATTAGATAAACGGTATCGAACGTGTTAACATCAGGACTCGTTTCCGAACATCAACTTTTCGACGTCAATTAGCCGCTGATAGACGCGATCTAGATTCTGGAATATTTTTATGCAGGTAAATGTATTTATAACGGCGAACAGCTTGATAATAACTTTTGCATCATTAACGGGTCGACAGACCTTTGATCCACTTTGGAAACTTCACCGGAAACCTCCCTTCGCCGTTCAATCGAGACGCAGAAGCGAAGACACGGAAAAATTCCGTTGACACTACCGAGTTCTGTTCGCCGGCGTTCCCCACAACGAAGATTCGTTCGTCAGTTAACGGTTTTGTTGCTAATAGTTCCGAATTATTGCAATACAATTATGCGGGAATCGTTTAGCGGCTGCGAGTCTCCCGGAGCGTGTCCCGCTCGTCCGCCATATTGAAATCCGCAGTCCCGAGTCCGGAATAATCGGAATTACACGATAATAGTCGAAAATTCCCGGCTACGTGCTCCAGAATTAGTATAATATTATCTTTGACGATGATATTCAAAGCCTGAGAACACTTTCCGCTTCTCCGGCCACGTTTTTGAAGGCGAATTCTTCGAAATTCCAATATCGTTCCCCTTATTCTTCCGGAGATTCAATTCGAACAGCCCCGGAAACGCTCGAATCGAAACCAATCCTCTCTAACGGCATTACGACTTGATAATTACTTCCTAAAAATCCGTTCAATCAATTCTTCGATCCCATTAACGAAAATAACACGAAACCCACGAAGAATCGTTAGTATTCCACCCGCCATGTTGGATCCACGCGTTAAGAGCTAAACAACCGCAACTGTTTGCACGATAATAGAGAATAATAAAGAACTCCCGGTGTAAATGTAAGAATTAACTTCATTCGGTCTACGATAACGTTAATTAACCGGCGTGTGGTCGAAGGGGTACGGCGTCGCGCGTTCGAAAAGCGGAAAGAGGACTGTAAAGTAGATTTTTTATGGAGTTCCATGGGCGACCTAATTGTACCACGTGTTTTTATAATCATACCACGATGGTCGCTTACGAGAAAAAGAGGAATGATTCAAATATTGTTTATAGGGGCGAAATTTTAGCCCTTTGCACTCAGAAATTTTTCGTTAGAAATATTTTAACAGTTTCCGATGAGATAAAGACGATATTTTGTGAAACTATCTTGAAGAGAAATCATATTTTATTTCAATATTTCCCAAATTGATGCATTATACAACATTAAATATCAAATTTTATAGTTTCACTGTATAAAATCAAATGGTGAGTGAGTCTCTCGAGTGCAAAGGGTTAAAAGCCCAAGAGAATTGGAGATGCGATACGGAATAATCGAGAGATTTAAGTGAAAAGTTCAAATGTGACTCAAAGTCGCGTGGTGGTTCGATTAGGGTTAATAACGGCACGGTCATCATGCGCAGTGGCATCATTCTATACTTGGGGGGAAAAAAAGGAATGCCTGGCTCTCGGGCTGGGGGAGCCAACACGTTGAAAATAATTGTCCTGTGACTACGGCCCGGAAACCACGGCGGTCACCACACGGTACACGTCCTCCTGGTCGTTCTCTCGCATAAAAGCCCGCATCGATTGCTCTTTATCGCCCGCGGCGAGAGGATCCGAGGAAACGCGCCTCCGAGGAGCGACACACAGCGCACGGAGGAAAGTTTTTAACGTCAAAGGAAAGAACTTCTCAGCCGTTCAGGAACACCGATCGGGAACCAGGCCGCGGATCCGCTTGGCCACCGCAAGGATTCACCGAGTATTTAGAAGAATGTCAACCCCTCGCGCTCCAACAGTTTTCCGCTGGAAATATCCGACGCGCTTCCCGATGGAATATATAATACTAATTTCTTGAAAGCAATTTTGTGAATTTTCACGCACGGAATCTTAACCCTTGGCAATCCTGTGTCGAGTCAGACTCGACGTTCTATTTTATTGCAAACTCTAGCTGTTTCAACCATTTGTTCTATATTCATTTGTAGTAATTGTACCATTTAAAGGTAACATTTCAATGACTCCCGAATATTGAATAAATAAATAAAGCGTCATATTATCCCTTTGTAGGCTCGTGTAACTTTGAAGTCACAGTATATTGGCATCTTCTTGGTTTATTTCATTTAGCACTGGAAGTGGTGAATAAAATAATCAGTTAACTTCAACTTTTGTACGCTCAAGCGTGAAAGTTTAACGTCATTGTAACTTGAAAGTTACAAAATATATTCGTTCGATGAAATTATTGACTTTATAGAAACTTCAAGAGCGCATTTATTGAGAATTTCATTGATTTATCATTCAGTTTGCATATTGCTAAATCAATCTATTGAATAGTTTCTCAGAGAAACATCCGTTAACGATTGCAAAATGAAGAAATTATGAGTCATTTTCACCCGTCTGGTAGTTCTAGTGTTAAGGGATAGAATTATTTTATTTCGAGTATCGAATTGAAAGTTTTATAATATTGCTACGTCGAATCAAATGGCGACTGTAAGGCTGTTAGAACCATTTTAGCTACAAAAGCTTTTCACCAGAAATACTCAACATTTTCCAATGAAATATAGATGATATCCTCGGAAACTATATAATCAGCATACACAAATTAAAGAATGAAGCTATTCCATATGAATAATTCACAAATTGATGCACTATGCACAGCTGAATGTTATATATAAGACTTTATAATTGACAGTCATTTACGTATGAGAATCATCTCTCGAGTATAATAGCTTAAATACTATATTTTTATTGAATTTTTAATACGCTCTAAAGACAGTCACGCGAAACACGTGCAACTGTCAGGCTATTCTTAATCGTTCATTCTCGAAGGTGCATTATCGAACACGAACCCCCTGTTATATCAATTCCTTCGTAACCATACTCGTTAAAACTAATTTATTGTTAATAATTTACTAGTATCGAGTATATCCACGAGTACCCAAAACTAAGGAGTAATATAAAAATGATATTTCATTCTAACTCGAAGGAACAGAGTGATTTTCGAAAATTTCTATTCGAAATCTTTTAAATATTCGCAATCTTTAATACGAGTTTTACGGAACGCGTCAATTTGACGCAGATTGAATTTTATAAACATTATTTGGTAAACGTTTCAATCGGTTTTCGTTGATCCAATTACACGAATATGAATCCTGATTGTCTACTTCTACATCCACAATTTCCAAAATCTTAATGAACAAATCTCAACTTCCCCGGGAACAATAGAATAAACTGTACAATAAATGCCCGTAAACTAGTGTTAACCCTTTGCACTCCGTTGTCATTGTAAGATAAGTTTATAACTTCATTTTCAGTCAAACATAACTTTAAAATGTACACACGTTTTTTTAATGACAAAGCAGGGTTTTAAACCTTTTACGCGTCAAATTGACGCATATTGGATTTTAGAAATATTTTGTAAATGTTTACGCCGATTTCGATTGCGATCACACTGACATGTACCCCAATTACCTACTATCGAATCTCCAGTTTCCACGATCTAAATAAACGAGCATCTTTTAGGAATAATAGAATGAAGACAATAAATGCCCGTAAACCTAGTGTTAAAACCGATTCGGAGTTGCTGAAAGGTTACATTAAAAATTGCTCGGAGTGCAAAGGGTTAATTGGACTGTCTTCGATGAGCCAATAGTCAACAACCGACTCAACGAACGGCAGTCACCGTGAAGCACGGTCGGATTTGAATAGAATAAAAGAATGTCCGCGTTAAGAAGCCTTGAGAACTGCGGGCTTACTACTTCTCCCCTTACATATTTCATGGGACCTTGCGGCTCGGACAATTTTCCGCAGTCGTAAACCGGTCTCGCAACGAATTTCTAATATTCCGTTCTTGAGAAAATAGTGGCGAATCCGCGCCGCGCGGAAGTCGTAATCTCTTCGGGGGTGAAACACGGGGGGGATCCTAAGAGAGTCGCCGTAAAACGAGATTCAATGTCACGGAATGGTGGCGAACAGCTCGGAAGTTGTTCCTCGGTTACACTTTTTACCACGCGGAACAAGGGGAAAAGGAAATAAAATAAAGAACGGAATAAACGAAGAACGCGAGATTTCTAAGTGAATCGCTGAGATTCCATCAGCGCGATAAACGGAAAATTCAAACTACAAATTCGAGAGTGTACGTTTGCTGGAGGTTAACTTTGGGGACATTGTAGATTTACCGAGGACTCACGAGAAAATGCAAATTAAGGGGAGAGAGGAGGAGCGTCCCGAGGAACGCGAAGACTCCGAAGACGCGCGAGCTCGTCCAGAAGCGGAACCTCGTGCTATTTTTTCGGTTTCTCTTTCGGGAAGCACCTCCGTAACGGCGACAGATGATGTGGGTACCACGAGGGAACGTGACGTCACGCGTGCCACCGTGCCCGTCGCTCGCAAGGCTCTTTCTTTCGCCGGTGTCCCCCTATTCTTCGCGTTTCGGGGCTTGCGGGCGACACCTTTCGCAGCTGTCACTCGCATCTGTAATCTCTTTGACGCGAACTGGACGCGAAGTGTGCGCCGGGGGAATTAAAATCCTCGAAATTAAAGTCCCGCCGAGGCGATGGAAGCCTTACCGAACCGATGCGAACGGACGCGTTACGAAAGATTGAAGCGGAACGATGGAAGAATCTCGAATATCTAGAAAACGAGAATGTTTATATCGCTGGGAACTATCGAACAGCTACTAAGGAATCTCAGGAAATGAGACATTCGATGGAAATGAACCGCAGAAAGAACATGGAGCTACAACAGAGAATTCCTTGATCTCCAAACGAAGCTTCGAAAAGTGGTAAGGCTGCGGTAAATTCTAATTAGTTCGAAGTCAAGGATGGAAACTCGTCCCAAATCCGAGATCAGCCAAACGTCACTTAGAGAAAGTAAATACGCGGGCACAGGGGGCCCGGTGTCTCTAACTAACGTACCTGACCCGCTCCAGCGATCGATAACAGAGCGGGTGGACGCGATTAAGCGCGAATGGCAGTCAGAAACGGGCCAGAGTCGCTGGATGAGTTTCGACCGATGATTTCGAGGCGTTCTGATCAACTCGGATCGTTCGTCAGAAACCCGCGAATCGACGTTCGCGTCGAGTTTATTTATTTATGCGACACCGCGGAAAAGAAAGTAACGCCGAGCGCGTAGGACGCGAGGCATATTGAAAGGGATTGAATACGCTGGAACAGAAGAAACGCGGCACGCGCGGCGCATAGAATTTTCCGTTGAAATTAACGGTGCTCGCGGATTGATTCTTGCTTCAATGTTTTCGTTTAATTAAGTTTTATCGGCGAGCACGGGGTATTCGCCGCTTCCGTCGGAGGACTGTCACTTCAAGGTTACGCGTCGGATTAGTAACGAGGTCATCGATGACGTTCCCGCGATCTGGGAATAAACCGAGCAAGAAAAATCCCGGAGGACCTGAATGCGGCTTGATAATTCCGAAAGGATACTCGGAAGAGGACGCGCTCCGCTGGATCCGCGTAAACAATGATTCCGTGAAATTTCCATCCCCCGTTACGCTGCACGACGAGGACACAGTTTTCATCTTGGAAAGCCGATTGTCGCGTTCCTTTTCAACGCACTTTGAAACGCGGTGAGAGGATCGCTCGCGGATAACGTCGGATCAACGAAGGAAACGATGCGAGCCCTCCTACGCCCTTTGTACGTTAATTTCTTTCGGGGAAGCGCTGCACGACCGTTCGTTTCATTCGAAATATGTATCTCGCGAAGCCGACTTTGTTCGCTTGATTCCCGAAGAACTTCGTCAACGAATGAAATCGTAGGAAACAAACTCGCATCCGTCGTTCTCGATGCGACGAACGTACGAAAACGCGAATTCCACGAGAACTTTCGCGAAACAGGGGATGAACATGTCGGTCAGACGATCCGAAAGTTCCCAGAAAATTTCCAGGGAACCGCGAGTGACTAAGCGCATATGGATTCTTGTCGAAAGTTTAAATTCCAGAGATTCTACCGTTGAAGAAAGTTTCAAGGATTAAGGGATGGGAGCGCGTTTAATCGATGCCCGATCAAAAGTTCGAGCCTCCCGGCCGCCGCGCCGCGCCGCGCCGCGCCGCGGCGAGCCGTTTGCCGGAAATGATTAGAACCTGCATCATTCACGTCGCAGGCTCGTTTCCCTGGTTGAACAGGATTTTCCCGGGGTTGTTTCTCCGTTTCGTAAAAAATGCAGCACGCGAGGCAGCCGTGTTCCTTCGGTCAGCGTGGCTGGCGGACGATCGATGCCGACTATTACTACCCCGTGTGTCCAATATCGCGAGCGTACGGGCTCAAGATACAGCGTGTGGAATTAGCACCGTTTTCCCATCGATCGGACACCGTGAATCATTTACGAGCCGGCGTGCACGACGGCCGAGCGCATTCTTAAGCCTTGCTCGTGTTCCGCCGCCTCGCCGGGGACGGCTCCGGAACATCTGCGTTCGCGGTAATTCGTCGCCGCCATTTTGAACTTCGAGTAAACCAGGACTCGCGGTCCCCGCGGAACTCTAATTGCTTCCCTTTTTTCCTCCGTTGGACTCTTCGCCGCCTTAATTACAACTTAATCCCTCATTCCCCTAACCGAATCGTTGCAGCAATTAACCGTTTCGCGGCCATGTTGGATACACGGCGATAATCGAGTAATTTTTCATTCGACAGAAGAGACTGAGACGAATATGGTATCCCACTAAATCACACGGTTCTATGTAACACTGAAATTACTGGAAAAACTCCGCTGTTAGGTAAATGAAACTGCGATCGCGCTAACGACCAGCAGCCGAGCGATCGACTAAGATTGATTTTTCAAAGTGAATCCGGCGATCCTCGTCTCGAACGGATATAGAATTATCGACGCAAGACGTTCCACGGTTTTCGCGGAAGGGAAAACGCCCGGCGAGTCTCGGGGAGGTGAAACGATTCCCAGAGGGACACCTGTGCTCGCCGCTCTCGAACGTGTTTTAATGAGACGACGCTTTGAGAACGAGCGAGAAAGAAACGTGGGAAACAATAGCGGGGACTCTAATCTGAAGGGCACTGGATCGAACCCTTCTCCCGCAGCATTGTCTGCCTCGAACCCTTTCGCCGGTGCCACCTTTTCTTCGCTCTCTCCCTCGGCCTTTCCACGACCCTCGCGAATCTCCGCGTGCACGGAGCGAGACAGACCGAGCGGCAGCCCGGCGAGAGCGGCGAGGACAGCAGGGGGACAGAGCGAGAGGGGTGGAGAGAGGCCAGCTACAGAATAGTTACTGGCCCTCCTCGACATTATCTTTACGCCTTTGCCGGCGTACAAAAGGAACGACGGAAGCCGGGAGGGTTTGAGAAAAGACTCCGGGAGAAATGTTTGTCCGACCCGAACGCGAGTTTGCTTTTCTTATTTCTAACCCCTCTCCGCCATCTTGCACCGCGACCTGTCCTCTGACCTTCTTGCCCGCGTAGATTCGACGCGAGCCGTCGAATCCGAGTCACTGGGGCTGCCTCGGGAATGCTTTGTCGGTTAAACCCTCGATCGCGAGATTCTTGCGGGAATACCGTGAAACGGTCTTCCACCCTTCGATAATGAGGATTTAAAAATTCGATTACAGCCGAAATGGATTGCTAAGTACTGGGAGGAGATGTGTTGATTTTTCAAGATCGAATTATATATTGAGAAGCGATGCAAGGTTTCTTCAGAAAAAGTTCTTCGACGTTTGTCTTTTTCACTGAACGAGCGGATTTCGAGGTTTGCCGAGAGAAACGACGATGACGTACTGTTTGATGATTACGACAGTGTGCGCATTGTTTCGAAGAAAATAAAACCGAAATCGAACACCGTCCTGTTACATCTGCCACGAATCACCGAAAATCGTGAATTCGCGCGGACGTTAGCAGGGGGAGAATCGGATTTTACGGGAAGGGGTTGAATGAAACAAGTTTGGCCGAGATTCGTAAAATTTTATGATCGAGCCGCGTTTTTTTACACGCCCGCGGTATTTACGGGGACGCGAACTGTGGAACGATACACGCGGTTTCATAGAAATTTAGTGAAACTTGGGTCTCGCGGTTTAATGCATCGCAGTCCTTGGTTTCCGGAGGAAACGAGTCGCTGGTGAATTCTGGTCTGTACGAGACACGCGGGAAAACCTATGCTCGCGTACCGATTGGAAAATGAAAGTTAATTTGAAGCGTAGTCTGGCTTTACGGTGCAATTCGAACAGACAGGGACATCGTTTTGAATCATTTTTTTGGCGGGCTGGAAGTCCTTATGAACGTCGAACGGATGATGCCATATTAAATCGGAGATTCGACAGGGGATGAAATTCCAGGGTTTCGAGGGAACTCGACGAAGATAAACAGAAAAGTAGATCGAAAGTCTGAGCGACGTTAGTCGCGCAGAAATTAAAGTCGCTCGGACGACCGGGGATCGTAGACTATTCGCGAGTAACCGACGCTGACCGCGGGTCACGATGATCTAAACCCTTGCCGCGAACACCGGGATCATTTGATATCCGAAACATCGCACCGCTCACGAGCAGTGCGGGTCGACAGAATGTTCGGACGCGAATTGACGCTATCGCGGGGACAGGACACCTTCCAACGCGCGAACGTTCCAGAACTAAAAAGCTAACGAATAGGGAAGCGTACCACCTGACGCGCGGCAGGTCATTTATCAGGATTGCAGGGATTAAAAAGTTTCCGATACAGCCTGCGACGGGAGACTCTCGGACATCCTTAAGGAAAGCGTAAGACGGAGGTATATACGTGCGCACTTACATCGAACCTCAACTTTTATACAGTAAGGATTATTGAACCTCGAATTTATGATTCTCGAAAATTTAGTGTCTACTATCCGTACCCTTGGAAACGAAGCTAAACGATATCCCGAGCATTCCAGTAACTTCAACGCGAAATGATCTCTACAGTGCGATAACGATCGTCTCGACCGAATTAACCGTTTTACACGAGCATCGTCTCGATCGTTACGATGCAAACATTGCCCAACAATGTACACCCGATACTCCACATGGAGGAAACGGTGACCCCAAAAACAAGCCTGCGTGGAAACGCGACGATTACGCGAGCAGAGGCAACGAGGCAGAAAGAAAAAGCCGGACCACCTGTATCTCCCGGAAACTGGATCACATCCGAGCGATCCGGGAGCGAAGGATCCTCGTTCCCGCGATTCCGGCGAGGCGGGGGTGGTGTTCTAGTCATTTAGAGGATCGAACGAAGTCGAGCTGGCACTTACGACAGCAGCCCGCGGCATTCGGGCGCGAATTTCGTTCTAGCCAGATAACATGTTCCCGGATGGAACAGGGGTAAAGGAGGGAGGGAGGGGGGGGCGGCAAAGCCGTGAACGGTCTCGCGAGTGGGCAGATGCGCGCGCGTGCGTCGGGGGTGGGAGGTTAGGGGATGACGAAAGCGTGGCGGCGGCATGGCGAACATGGCGTCGTCGAGGTCGCGGTTGCGCGCGCCGAGCATCGGCCGCGTGACCACGATCAATAACTGTACGCGGGTGTTGTGCCGGGGCAAAGGATGTTGAATTCGAAAAGTGTTATTCCGCGCGTCTATCTCTGAATGATATGGAAGGGAACGCCTCTCCACGTGGGTGCCACGTGTGCGCTTCCGCCCGCGTCTCTTACGCGCGTGCACACGGCGGCCCGTCCCGATTTTCGTTGTCGTCCGTCGCCGGTCCAAAACAGAGGATGGAACGCCACGCGTTGTCCCCCGACCCTTCCTTTTCGCGCCTATGTCCTATCGTCGGACATAGGACGCGACCCCCTTCGACGTTTCTGCTATCGCGGATCGAGCGTTGCGTCGATCGCCGCTCGGGTTTCTAGCGGAACATAGACGACGCTTCCCCGTTTTCTATCCGCGGTACGTCGAGCGAGGGGGGATGATACTGGAGGTAATTAATGATAGTCGAAAGGGTTCCGTTTCATTTCGATCGGGACGAGTTTAAAATGGGGTAGAGTTGCGAGACGCGAACTTGTTTATGGGATAACGAGTAATCTCGAAGAATAGCTGGGAAGAATAGTTTGGCGATATCGCGTTAGGCTGAACTATACTGGAAGCAGATGTTCTAGAAGGGTTGAGAATGATAGAGAACTAGTAGATGAGACGTGGAGCGTTAGAATGGTTGGCGTTAGACGTCGAGTCGTCGCGGTAACGCGGTTCGATAGACGGTAAACAGTCTGGCTTGTATAGAGAAACGTTTCTCGATCGAGCGACACGGTCGGATCGTATCGGGACACGATACGCAATGATAACGATACGCAAACCCGATGATGTACGCGCTCAAAGACAGAAGGCCTGAGATTATAGGACACGCGCGCCGATATAATTGTGATATTATATGTCGGTGAAGATAAAAAGGTAGATCAAAATAGGAGTAAAAATGTATATCATTTCTATGTTGTGTATACATGTGCGTGTATACGTGGTCTGATATATACACACACGTGTACGAGAAATAAACGAGACCGTGTGGATGGGTGGACTAACCTGCTAGCCGCAAGGCCGACATTCTCTGAAACTCTGGCTCCTGCAGCCACTTCCACATCCGTCGGAACGTCTCGCGTCCGCTTTTCAGCTTCGACCAGGGTTTCGGGTTACGGAGCAGGTCGCTGAGGGTGCCCTGGCTACGGCACAGGACCCTCTGGGCGAATATCGCCTGCGGTATGCTGTACCTCTTGAGCTCCGCGCTGATCCTCTGCGCCAGCTCCTTCGTGTTGATCTCCTCGACCTCGCCGGCACCGTTCCCAGCGGACGACACCGTTTTCATCACGACGGACGTGTGCTGCACGTGCTGCGTGTGCGATATCGTCTGCTGCGTCATCGACTGTTGCTGCTGCTGCTGCTGTTGCTGCTGCTGCTGCTGCTGCTGTTGCTGCTGTTGTTGCTGCTGCTGTTGCTGTTGCAGCTGAGTCTGCATGGGAGGTGGTGACGCGGCTGGTACCGAGTGCGTGGGCGGCGAATGATGCGAGGGCGCGAAACTTGCCGTCGCGGAAACCGCGGGCGGCGAGGATGGGCTCAACGCCGCCGGGCTCTGTTGTAGCCGCGGCAAAAACGCCGGATCGTAGTGCGGGCTCGCGGACTTGTGCGGCGAGTTCAGCCCGCTCTGGCTGTAGGCGCTCTGGGGCGACAAAGGGCTCGGCTGTAGTCCAGCGCCGGGCGAAGGATAATTGTGCGGCGGCGACATCCCCATCGACGGCAGCTTGTCGTACGCGTACGGCGAGCTGCCCATACCGAGGCCGATGTTACCGAGGCCGTTGTTCTGCATGACCGCGAAACTGCCGGTCACACCGCCGGCCGTGTGCGCGCTGTAGACGAATTTGTCGCTCATCGTCGAGATCGGCGGTAACGGCTGCAAAGGCGTTAGGGTCGCGTACGACGAGCCCGGGCTGAAGCCAGGCGGCGACATCCTCTCCGCGACCGAGGTCAGTGTCTGATAGGTCGGCTCCGGCTGCATCGCCCTGAAGTCCGTCGCGTCGATCATACTCGCGACCGAGACGCTTATCCCCGACGTCGGCGTTAGCTTGCCCGGACTGAGGAGCTCCGAGTCGGCGTCACGCGAGTCCACGTCCACGTCCTGAGGTGGCACGATCACCGACAGGGACTCCCTCGCGTTCTGTCTACTACTACCACCACCACCACCACCACCACCACTACCACCACCTCCACCGCCGCCGCCGCCGCCGCCGCCACCGCCACCGCCACCGTTTCCGTTGCCACCACCGGCGCCACCGACGGCACCTCCGCCGCTGCCGCCACTGCTGCTACTCGTGCTACTGCTACTGCTCGCGCTACCGCTACCACCGCCGCCACCACCACCACCTCCACCACCACCACTACCACTAACGCCGCCACCACCGCCACCACTGCTGCCGCCACCGCCGCCGCCACCGCCGCCGCCGCCACCGCCGCCGCCGCCACCACCACCACTACCACCACTGTTACCGTTACTCGGTGGTTCCTGGGACGACGACAGATCCTCCGCGGCGGTGAGCTCTCGCTCCTCCTTGACGCCGAGCGCGCCGGCCGCCAGTAGTTCCAGCGGCAAGCTCGCGCACGCGATGTCGGGACTTTGCGAGGCGGAAGACGACATACCCTCTGCGCTACCACCTCCACCGTTTCCACTTCCACCGTGGCTTCTACCTCCACCACCGCTGCTCCCGATGCCGCTGCTGCTGCCACCGCTGATGACTCCTCCAGTTCCTCCTCTTTCGTGTTGCTGATGATGACGATGATGATGGTGCTGCTGCAAATGTTGATGATGCTGCTGGTGATGGTGGTGATGTTGTTGCAGCTGTTGGTGGTGTTGTTGTTGCTGTTGATGATGGGTCTGTGAAAGATGATGATTTTGTTGCCTTTGTTGATGTTGTTGTTGTGGCAGTTGTTGGTTTTGGTGATGGTGGTGATGGTGGTGCTGCTGATGATGATGATGATGATGATGGTGATGCCTACTACCCCCACCAAACACCGTTCCTCTACCACCCGCGTTGCTACCACCTCCCCCGGCGTTTCCTCCACCACCTGCACAGTTCCCATTCGCGCCACCCCCACCGGTTCCCCGGCCATGCGTAGACACCACCGCCGAGGAATCGACCGAGTCCAGTAATTGCTCGCTATGCGATTGATGATCGGCTATGTCCCCTATACCTTCCATTTACGCACATCTAGTTCGTGTGGCCGCGCACTCGCTCTCCCGTGCTCGGACACACCGCGTGCACCACGACCCGCGTTTTATACTCGCGTTCCTCTCCGCTCGCGAACCGCGCGCGTTCCACGAGGACACGTTGTTTCTCTCTCCTGTTCCTCCCCTTTCTACTTTCTTCCCTCGAGAGGTTCACCTACTATACTACTCGCGCGCGCGAACGTCACCGAGAAAGTACCGAGGCTCGATCCTCGCCGACACTCCTTCGAAAAGCTCGACCGGCACGCAAACGAATCCAAAGAATCCTAGAAAATGCATACTCTCTTCCTCTGTCGGTCCGTCGGTTACACGCGGCCACCGTTGCGCGCGATACTTCGTCACTGAACGGAGGACCGCGGCGTGTATACCGGCGAGGACGATTCTCTGGACGACAACAACCACCACCGATGACACCTCCTCGTGTTCGAAGACAACGACCACAACGACGACGACGACGACGACAACGACAACAGTCCCGTGCTGCGTGTCACGGTACCGAGGACTCGGCCGACTTCACTCGTGCGGGTCACCGATGTGATTATCGTTTCTGAGAACGGTTCAAACGACGACGACGACAACGTCACCGGCTCCGTTGCTGCTGTTGCCGCCGCTACAATCGTTCCGGCACTTCGCCGGATCGGCATAGGGATCCGGTTGCACAGTAGCGGCGACCACCGTGCGCCCATGACATACGCGGAGCGAGTGAGAGATCGCACACGCCGCGCTCCAGTGAATACGTTAGTCCGTGTGCTCCGAGCGCGCGGCAAGGGAGACCTCGGAGAGAAAAAGAGCGAGCTAGCGAGCGAGAGCAACCTAGCAGAGAAATAAAGAGAGAGAGGAAGAGGGACATAGTTAGCTAGCACACAACCTGAAAGAGAAGAGGATAAGAGGGGAAGGGGGGACTCTTTCTCTCTCGTTACGTGTTTCTCTCTTTCTTTCGCTCTCCGTCTCTTCGTACGATAGTCTTTCTTTACTCCCTCTTTCTCTCTCTCTCTCTCTCTGTCTCTCTTTCTGTTCGTGTACCCCCGAGCAGTCCAGAGGAGACCCTACCGTTCCGTTTCACTCCGTCCCCCTACCCGGGTGTTCGGCACACGAGCCACTACCACCACCGGGAAGCAGCCACTACCACCGGCAGCCAGCTACCGTTACCACCTGGTCTACCCTACTACTACTTCTCCCTTCGTCCCTGTCTTTCCCTCTATTCGTTTTCCTCCGCCTTTCTTTTCCTAACCGTGTCCTTCTCCTCCGATACGTGCCTATTCCCTTTTTCCTCTCTCCCTCTATCCTCCTGCCTGCTCCTAAGTTTTTTTCCTTCCTACATTCCCCCCGGGTTTCGGTGTAAGCGACACCCTCCTGTCGCGTGCTACGCTCTAACTACGCTTCCCACCGTGGTCCAGGTGCGACACTCGGTGTGCTATCCTCCTTCGCTTTCCCACTTCACTCGCGCCATGCCTGTCTCGTTCTTTCTCTGTTTACCGTGCCAGTGGAGGAACACCATCCCCACCCCCCTGCCCCGTAGCTGCCACCACCATCCACCATCACCAGCACCACCACCACTGCCGCTGCTTCCACCACCCACCACCATCACCGTCACATCCACCACCATCATCACCAAACGCACACGATATCGCCTGTCATCCTCTCCTTTCCTCGCACACGCTCTCCCTTTCATTCCCACTCGCTCCCTTCCTCTCTCATCCTCTCTCTCACTCACTCTGTCGTACCTGCGCGCGATCCTTCCCAGACACGGACACCACGTGAAAAGTTAACCCCCTTTCCGCGGAACGGTATTTAACACACGGCGACGACAACCGACGTCGCGGGACCGATCTGAAGGTGGCCTCGCGTTATCCGTGGCCCGACGATCGACTCCCGGCCGTGTGGACTCTCGTCGGCGATCGTCTTTCGTTCCGGTCGGTAGGTTTCTCTTTTTCTCGCCGTCCTGTCACACCGATATCCCGTGCTCTCCCCTCTCTCTCTCTCTCTCTCTCTCTCTCTTCCGCCCGTGACCCGCGGTTACTCTCTGTCCTCGTCCGTCCCCCGTGCGTCGGGCGCAACTTTATTATTGCGTCTCGCCGTTGATAGCACGTGACAACGCGCGCGCGGAGGTCCTTTTCCCGGCGTGCTCCCGTCCCGTCCGCGTACCCGATAGTCCTCCGACGGGTTATCTCCGCGAAACCGACCCCCCCAGACGCTTTCTAAGTCGCCAACGACGGCACATTCGTCGCCCGTCGTCGTGTGCCGCGGGGGACCACTACGTGCGCGCCACCGACACCGTCACTGTACCACCACCACCATCATCGCGGCCACCACCACTGCCGCCGACACTGGCACGAGCACCACCACCGCCAACGGGAAACGGCGACGCCGCCACCGACGCCGCCACCACTCTGCCGTCACTCAGCGTTCTATCGATTTTCCGATACCTCGTGACCAACGTAGCTCGATGCGCCGATACTTCGAGCATAAACATCGACTGGCTCTATCCGACGGTCCGCGGCTCGCTCGCTCGCTCTGTTCGCTGGCTGTGTGTCCCCTATAGCCACCACCTTACGTCGGCTGATTGACTGGCTGCCTCGATCGGCCTGGCCTAGTCCGGCCTGGCCCAGCACACGGCCTCCTCGATCCGATTATCGACTGACGACGTCCGTCGATCGTCTTTTCTACGATCCCGCGGTGTCCCCTCTTCTTCGCTCGCGACCTTACCGACGGGTTTCCGGTTCTGCACTTCGAATAATCCACAGTCTCAGGAGTTCCCGTCGCCGGGACGTCTCGTACTCGTGTCCGAGACGCTATTCGATTGTTCCCTCGGAATCATCACTGGACGTAGCTTCTTTCGATAGCGATTCGAGTCTCCCTCGAGTGTCTTCGAAGACTAGAACCGAGTTCCTCGAATGTTCGTTTAAAATCCTCCTCGAGTCCGACGATGAAACTTATCCTTCCCCGAAGAGCGTGCCGACAGCCGAAATTCCTCCGATCGGTTCCTCCGCAGAGTCTTCGGGAAGATTCCTCTAAGCCCGGACTTCGGGCCGCCTAGCGATCGGGCCCCCGAACTTCCTTCCGGATCGTCCTTCGCCGGGCTTCCCCCCTCCACGTTGGGCCGGTGAAGTTCAGAAGCTCGGTGCGTTCCCCATCGGGGGAGAACGGTCTCCTCGTGTCCGCGTTTCGAGAAGATTCCGAGGCCGGTCCCGCGCGTCGCCGCACCGAATCCCGTGATCAATACGCAATCGAACGACGGCCGCAGCAGGTACGCGGGCTTGGAAACCGGCGAGCGCGAGCGGTGCAACGGATAGGCCCCCGGAATCGATCAGCGTCGGCCTCCACGTGTCCCGAAGCGTTTGCGAGTGGCGAAGACGCGCTCGAGGGCCGCCGGTTCGGCCGACGGAGACGCAATTTCCACGATCGAAACGCGCATCCCCCGTCGCGCGACTTGCCGAGGGGTGGCCGCCGGCAGCAGCGGCGGCGACGGCGGCGGGCTTCGAACACACGGGGAGAGAGACGAACACGGGGGGCCAGTTCCCAAGATGTCCTCTCCCTTGGGTCTATCCTCCCCTCCGCCGCGGGCTGACGATCGAGGGTCGAGGACGATGGTCGAAGAGAGCCGTGCACGGAGAGTAATATCGACGACGCGAACGCGGCCGGCGAGTCGAACGGAGGAGAGACCCGGCCGTCGATAGAGAAATCAATGATGAACCGCTGCCCGACGGGTGGGGGGAGCGTGGCTCGGCCAGGAGAGTGGGGGCAGGGTGAGCGAGGGTGAGAGATAGATAGGCGACTGGGGAGGAGAATGCGGCCGAGAGCTTCGATCGATCTCCTTCACCGGCGCGTTCGGAAATCGTTCGCGGAATCGTATCTGGAAAATCGTTCGGCGGACCGACGCGCGCGTGTCACCCGACAGAGGCCGATCCTCTTCGACTCGCGATCCCGTCGCACGTTCGCGTCGCTCGTGCGCGTTCACGCGCAAGCGTGAACGCTCACCCTTCGCAGAACGACGGAAAGAGAGAGAGAGAGAGAGAGGGAGAGCGAGAGAGGCTCGCTCTCACCCCGTTCGCCGGGCCACCCTCTCTTCGCTAACCGCTTCCGCGAGGGAGGCACGAACGATAACGATACTCCGCGTCGATTTCCCTTATCGATTGTTCCTCCGCCGCGCTCGATAACCGTATCGCTCTATCGGTCCTCCGTCGATTTCCCTTGTTGATACCGTGCGCGTCGCGTTGCAAAGACGAAAACCCCGTTGACGCGCGCCGAGGATTCCGCGTTTTACGAACCGCGCGCTTAGACGGGGCGTACAACGGATACAACGCTCGGTGTTCACGGGCGAAAGGACGCGAGGGGAAGCGTGCACGAGCGGCTGCGTGGAGGGAGAACAGAGAAAGACGGAGGGACGGGAGAGAGCGCGAGCGCGCGCGCGCCCGCTTTGCCCCCTTTCGGCGCGACCAGCGAGCGGGCCGCCGAGTTGCGCAAATCGCGGACGCGACTGTACGTGTAGATACGTCTGAACGTGCCGTCGACGTAGTTTATCTCTCTCTCTCACTCTCTCTCTCTCTATCTTTCTCTATTTCTCTGTCCGTCTCTTTCCTTTGCGCGTCCTTTCCGTCGACGACGACGACGACGACGCTGGCTCTGCCGCTACGGAGGCCGGAGGGGAACACGTTGGCGTGTAAGGGTGGGGAATGCCAGAGGGGTGGAGATCTTGCCACGGGGATCTGTAACGAACTCGATACGCAGGGGTTGCGCGGGGCGACGGGCGGAGAACCCGTGGTGAGTGCTGCGGGGTGCAGGGAGGAGAGCTGCGAGGGGTGGCTCAGGGACTGGCTGACGTTTCTTAGCGCCCTGACCTAAGGGATGCCGAGGAAACCGGTATTCCCGGATTGTTCTGCGTTGCTCGACGAAGACGACTGCGTCGTTGCCGGAAAGTTTCGAGATTTTGCGCAATCATTTTTGTTTAAGGGTGAACCGTCGGCAATACGGCGCTTTGGTTGCTGATAAATGTTACGTGAATTTGGGATTCGAAATCCCAGAAGGATTAGGCTTCGAAAGTTAGGCTACGGTGGTAGTTGATGCTTGAGAGAAATTTACTGGAAGGATAATTGACGAGGAATATTGCGCAATGTTGACATCGTTTGCTAGTTTGATATTGTTAGGTGTTGTATAAATAGTGTAGAAGTAAATTTTGAATCGGGGTAGAAGCACGTGGCGCAGACTTTCGGTCGGGTTTAATCAATGACGATGATCGTCGCGGGTCCTCGTGGATCGCGTGGATATGGTATTTTACGCTTGTGAATAATTCATTTTTGTTGAAATGCCGCGGTGTATGGTTTCTTTGGCTGGTCGGGGATTATTGACGATAAAGCGACTGTTGCCGGCCTGCTCGTAAAGAAAGCTCGCGGCAAGGGGTTGAGGAATATGAAGCGATTTATTTGCGCGGAGTTGCGCGTTCAAACGTCGCGCGACATATTGGTATTATGTAGATCCGCAGGGATTATTCCGCGACGCAACCAATTCTCCTTTTACGCGGTGGACGTGTCGCGCGTGTAAAGGAAACGCGTAGAAAGAAGTCGAATTAATTATAGACGAAGAAGGTGATTCGATAATATTCCTTAGAACGTGTTATGGAAAGTCTCGGTCTTCGGTCGTGGGTATCCTTGATCTTCGATTTTTCACGAATCCACGCAATTTACAAATTTCGTAGTTTCCAAAGCAGACTGAAGCATCGCGAGGAAGGAACGAACGCGTGAGTCTATGGGTATACAACGTTCAAAAAATAATGGGGAAGTTTCCACTTGCAGTATATGGCGCAACCCTCCGAGGAAAATAACCGTGACCTTCCGCTCGCGAAAATGTTCGTTTACTAATTTACAAACTTAAAAGTAACTTCACCACGAGTCGTTTCGCTCGTTGAATTTCTCCGTCCGTTAACTTCAACGCTGCAACAGAGATACCCCGAATACCGATCATTAACAGCGGCCAATATATATTACTTCGATAATTCTCTGTGCCGGTTCACTTCATAAAATCACGATCATTCTATTAATTTGCCCGATAAACGCGGCCCGTGTACGCCGAGTCAAGAGGAAACGCCAATTTCACTAAAAATCAACAAGCGATTCGAAACTTCCGATCAATAAGCATGTAATGAAATTGTACGTCGAAGCCGTAAACCTTGGGACCAAACGGGAAGCGTGTTTTGTTTTCGGCGTTCGATTAACGTGGTTACACGTTCGATCCACCGTAAATTGTTAATAATGTAACAATAATGAATCTTCATTCGCGGACACGCTGGAATAGCGGACAATAACGACGAACAATGAATGAACAACGCTTAGAATAATGAAACTGTCGCCGGAGAACAATGACCGGGAATATTTATATAATTTCCCGACAATTAGGAGAGGGATCGCGTAACAATCCAGGATCATCCCGTTTGCCGTTCCATCGAACAGTTCGATCCGCGGAGGGAGGGCACGTCGCAGATGCACCGACGAACGTAAATTGTTTGCTCGGCAATGGGCGACGGCGAATCAGCCTGATACGCAATTTATTAGGGCAACGGTATTAGACGCTATTTCTTAGAAGCCCGACCCGTTCGGTTTACTTTGGCGTCGCTTGACGCGCGCCAGAAATTAATAATCCTCCTCCTGGGAACAAGCAATTCCTCTTCTTGAATCAACCACGCGTGAACAGCTCCGAACGGCCGATAAATTACATTCCCGGGGAAAAGTTTACCCACGTTCACTTATTTCCCGTCGTACTCTTCCTTGTTGACCTCTCACGCCGCTTATATCGTTAATTGATCATTCCATCGATAATTCCGTAATCACATATACTTAATATACCCTCTAAAAACCTTGGTGCATCGTGGCTATTCATTGCACATTGCGTTCGTTGAATTTATTAGCAATTCTCTGTTATAACGACAGTGAAAATAAAACAATCAGAATTATGAACAGGATATTAAATACTCTATTGCAATATTCATCCGACTTTCTTACAAAATAATCTACGTTATTCCTTTCACTTTCATTTCGATCAGTTTTTAACGGAATAAAGTCTTCTATGCCTTAGTTGCGAGTGGATCAAAGCGTATTGAACTAATCTGTATCTCTATTGAGCGACATAAACCTCGAAAAACGGTACGGCGCGTTGCTCGAAGCGCTTGAAATCAGATTCACACGCCATTTTGTCGCGTCGCGCCGGATCGACGGCCGCGCCGGAGTCATTTCCCGCGCGAAAAAGCCCGATCAGCCGGATGACTTCCGCGGCGAGAGGCGGATTTCGCGCGCCAGCCGCCGGCCGTCCGTCCAATCCATCGATCGCGATCGCCGTGGCTCGCGTCAGGTTTTCCAGCAGCCAACGGCGCGGTTACGCGCGGTGGTCCCGGTTCTCCGCGGAATGGCGGACCGTCGCGCTCGCCCGCACGAAATCCGACGGCGAGGGAATAAAATCGATATCGGGCTCGCAACGAAGTCGAACAAGAAGAAATAAAAACGCGTCGCGCCCCGGCGAGCCTGCGGAGACGTAATCCGCGCGATTCCGCGCGCGGTGTCACCGCTTCGACTCACCGACTCCTGCCTGTACCGCGCAACCCCTACGATTACGAGTTTTGATCGGCGACAGGTGTCTCGATCGGAACGTTTCGACGACTCTTGCATTCTAATTAGAATTTGCTGGTCTCTTCGGTTAGTGATTTTGAATTTGACGGTCTCTTGAATTGGTGGCTTAGAATTTAGTAGTTTCTTGAGCTAGTAACTCAGAATTTGATAGTTTCTTCAGTTTGTGACTTAGAATTTGGTGAGTTTTTGAGTTTTGTGACTTAGAATTTGGTGAGTTCTTGAGTTAGTGACTTAGAATTTGGTGAGTTCTTAAGTTATTGACTTAGAATTTGGTAAGTTTTTGAGTTGGTGATTTAGAATTTGGTAACTTCTTGAGTTGGTGACTTAGAATTTGGTAAGTTCTTGAGTTGGTGTCTTAGAATTTGGTAAGTTCCTGAGTTACTAACTTAGAATTTGGTAACTTCTTGAGTTACTAACTTAGAATTCGATAGTTGCTTGAGTTAGTAACGTAGAATGTATAATATAATAAACTTTATAATTCTGTTCCCAATATCCGTGGTTTAAATGATTCTCAGACTCCTCTTGCTGGTTTTTAATTTTAACAGGTCTTTGTAGTCAGTTAATTTGGTGTGTTAACTATGATGAAAACGGAAGTGTCCATTCCTTTTAGTTTGATTATCGTCATTCCAAGTTTTTGGCTCCCTTCATATATATTCGCGGAGTATTCAATTTTGTAAATGTTACTTAATAGATGGTATATTCAAACGCCTGGCGAACAAAGCGTAATTGTGTCCTAATGATCCATTTTAATAATTAATATATACAGTTTCAAGTGTGCTTCTAATGTCGAACGAAATTGAATCGATACGCGAAGCCTGCACGCCAAAAATCCCTCATACAACTCGGCAAATTGAAACGGGGGATTGATACGTTCACGGATCTACGATCGATACAAGAATCTTTTCGCTCCGCAGTGCTCGTAATCGCTACAAATTACCAAGTAGCATGTTCCATTTTAAACGCAACTACCATAACAGTAACTCACTACATCCTAATAGATTATTATTAATAACAGGGTGCCTCGAACCAACGCCAGCTCAAAAAAAGGAAACAGGAAGTCATATTCGTGACTCGGCGCACTATAAAAACAGACTAATAAAGATAATACAAACCAGCGAAACCGTCTCTTTCTAACCTCAATGCTCCTGCAACCTAAACTCACCCCTTACAAAGAAATATCACAGACTCGTTACAATGTTCCACCATTGTTACCTCAAACTGTCCAAACATCGACAAACCCAAAAGCATTCGTCAATCAACAAAACTCAACACATCTCCATAGAATCTTCACCAACAACTAATTACAACCCTTCCAAACCTGCCAAACAATTCACTCTCACACCATGCCCAAACAAACTCATAAGTCTAAACAAACTTCATCACACTCCCAACCAAAAACCAATCAAACCTCCATTACACCCCCTAAAAGAAGCAAAAACATAATTCCCCGAGGATCGCGGAGAAAGCCGAAAGCGGTCGCGCGCGCGTTTCAAAATCTCGTGCAGCGCATAGGTCCGGTGTAAATCGGGGACGGCCTGATTTTCGAAGCGCGGGGAGCTCCGGTCGACCCATTTCGACGCTCCTGGGGTTGGTCGTCGGTCGCCGATGGTGGGGAACCGCCGCGGTAGGGGAGTGCGGCGATGTAACGTCGATATCGCGCTCTATACCGGGCGTCGCGACGCCGAGGTGGGGCGTCCGGGGGATAGGGGAAAGTTCCACATGGGTAAAATAATCGATACCGCGACCGATATGTATGTACACGGGGCGGCGGGACGGGGCGGGGGGCGGCGGAGGGCGAGAGGGCGAGGGAACGGTATATAACCGCGCGCACGAACACGACCGCGGGACTATATACGACGCGTGTGTGGTTACACGCGAGGCGGACGGGGATGAAGACGGTGGCGCGATGAGGACGAGAGGGGTCGGAAGGGGCGCGAGGGGACGGTGGAAGAGCGGTCAGTCCGTGCACATAAACGCGTGCTGCCATGAACACGGAAACGCGGCGAGCAACGAGCCAGAGAGACGAACGGGGTGAGGAGACAGTGACAGAGAGAGAGAAAGAGAGAGAGGGAGGGAGGGAGATTCGCGGAGGTTGCAAAGGGGATGCAAGAAAGAAGGGACTCTTTGAGGCAATTTCGAGAGACGCGAACTCGGGGGTGGCGAATTTGAAATTCGACGGCGGTCGCGGGAAAGTCGGGCTGCCGTGTGGGTCGAGGGGCAGGAGGGTTTGTCAGGGTTGAAATTCGTGTAAGCTTAAGGAGGAGTTAGGGTGTATATACTTATGGGGTGACTCGCTTTGAGATGGACACGGGTTTCGATGGAGATTGTTGTAGCTACTTTATGACATTCGTGAAGTGTCGGAGTTGTTTCTATTGTCGGGAGACGTGTACGGGTGGATGTTTTTTAATTGACACAGTCGGATCGGGTTTGTTTGAAGGTAGGATGAATGAGGTAGACGACGAGTGTCAGTAAGGAGGAGGATTAGGAGCGGCTGCGGAAGGAAAAAGGAAGCCCGCTTTGAGCGGGATGTTTGTACAGATGCGGGGAAGCGCAGGTGCACGGGCGCATGTGTAATTGCGGAATGGATGGGGATTGTTTCGCGGAAGAAAGTTGAGTGGATGGGGTCGACGGGGGATAATTAAATCGTGCTTTTGTCGGCGGAACGATCGGGGAAGAGTGTGCCGTCGGAATTGATTGCGTTGACGTTGATAATCATTTTATTAGAGAGGCTCGGGGAATTTATAACGACTACGCGAGGTTCGCGGCGTTCGAGGCTCGAATTCCTCGGCGGGGATGCACACTTTCGCGTCCGACTTCCGCGGTCTAACAATACCGGGGTAAAAATAAAGAACCGCGGAACGGAAAATAAAACGAAAAACAAAACGGGCGGAGAAGATCGCAAAAGGTTGCAGGCAGGGGGATGAATGTTAAAGGGAATTTATTTTGAGACCGCTGCCGAGCGCCGCCGCCGCTCGGTACGTGTAAATAGTGACCGATAACGGATAGGAAGAGAAGGAAACGATGAGGCAGAACTTTGGTCGCCGCTGGAAGAAGGGTGAACGCGGCGCGCACAATACGTATCACGAGGAGGCCGGTGTAAAATTGAAACCCGTGCGCGCGGCTCGCGAGGGAGGAACCACTCGGTTTATTAACAGAGTTGCGCAAATTCTATTTATAAACACCGTAGACGCGGCCAGGCGGCAGGGTGGGATCCCGGGAAGAGATAAAATCCGAGCGAGCACGTAAAATTTGCATTCGGCGCCGAAGGGAAGCGGATAAGGAACGTTAACCCTTAACTACCGAGTCTCAGAGACTCCTCGGATCTTCTGTGTTAACTGATAATGCTATTGTTAGACAGTGGATCTTGGAGGTCTGGAACGAGTCCAGGTGTATAGAACACACGAAGAAATGTTTTAACGATTTAAGAAGGCTATTCATTTATTCGCAATTGATTGAGATTCTTGAAAGGAGAAATTAGTTTTAACGGTAACTTAACGGTTGTTTCTTTACTCGGGAGTTTTAGTTTATCTGGAGATCCACTGAATAATTGTAATAAATCCAGGTGCATATAATTCATGGACAAATGTTCGTAACGATCTAAGAAGGATATTAATTTATTTACAACTGATTGAGATTCTTAAAGAAATTATTTTCTACTTAACAGTTGTCTCTTTACTTTAGGAATTGTATTTTATCTAAAGATCCACTGAGTAATTATTACATTCGATAGAAACAATGTTTTACTGCTGCATATTTTAATATGCTCATTAAATTATCTTAAATGTTTGATAAAACTAGCGATTATTTATTATGCAAGAGAGAGGGAACATTAAAATTCAACTCGGTAGTTAGGGGTTGTCGCCTACGAGGGACAACAGATTACGCTGCTCGACGCGTCTAAAAGAACGCGAATGATAAGAATCAGTGTACAGGGGTTGGCTAATAATAACAACCAGCTTACGCACGTTTTCCACGCGACCGCGGCGAGGGAAAATCGAGAAAGGGGGTACCGGGAGAAAGTGAACGAAAAAGGCGAACAAAATGAACATTCGCGGCTAAGCGAGTAAGCGTTACGTGGCGCGGGCACGGGGGGGGGGTAGGAAAAGTAGGAGCGAAGGGGATGGCAGTGAGAGGGTGTCGAAACGCATGAAAATAACATTTATGTACGACACGACGAGGGAGGGAACGGTCTCGCGTGAATTCCGCTCGCGCCGAGGGGGTGAGTTCCGCGAAGACGAGGACAGAGGGTGGCGAAGAATAAAAAATTTAACTCGAGGAAAAAACCTCGCTCGGAAGTAGCGCTCGGCGGCGCGGCGTTCGCGCGGTTCGGGCGGGTTCGAGACAATCTCTTGTCGGAGGGTCGAGTCAAGACGGCAAAGATGGGGCGGGGAAAAAGGAAAGATGAAAGGAGGTCGAGGGTCAGAAATACTACTGGAGAGTGGAAGGTGAGAATAACATTTGCACGTTCTCCGCGAGTACTCTCGATCCTCGCCGTGGAAAAGATACGAGGCTCAAAGGGAGTAACTCCGAGGAACACGGTGACGTCGCGTTTGATCGACATCGTCCGATTTATACGATCGCGGTCTCCTCCCCCCTAGCCGAAAAAGAGGGTGGCGGGCGTAATTTGTTGTACACAAAGGCTCACCTGTACGCCGGCGGCCTATGTGTGCCCGCGAAGTGAAATGGAGGGTCCGGCATATACTGACGAGCTATGTGTAACCGCAAGTATATGAGGCGACGGTGGGGATGAAGGGGGTTGAACAGGGGGTGAGAGAGAGAGAGAGAGACGCCAGCGCGAAGAACAAGGGTGTAGGTGTTGCTGCTCGTGCGAGCGAGCGAGACGCGGACAGGGAAACCATATGTACCTAAGTACGTGAAATTTGTACATAGCCGCAAACGGGGCGAGGCGGGGGGGCGAAGGGCGACCGGGGACAACGAGGGTTGGAAACGCGCGTACGTTTCGGTACACGTATACAGGACATTACAAGCGTCGGTCGGCGTGGCGGCCGCCCGACCGCCCCGAATCGCATTGACCGCCATTGAAAATTTTCCGAAACTGTGCCGCAAACATCGCTGAATCGCGACTCGCGCCCACCCCCTCCTGTTCCAGGGGTGAACGACTCGATCGAGGGATCGATGATGATCCTTGGGACTCTAACGCGCCTCGAGAACTCTTTCTAGGACCGCTCGTCTTCGTATGAATTTTTTGATGATGATTTTTACTTGAATTTTAACCCTTTGATCTCTAGGCTCCAATATTGCACCAGGAATATTAGATATTTTAATGAATCTTAAAGGAACTATCCTACGATTATTAGATTTTTCCAAATTTTGCATTAACACTAGAACTACCGAGCATTTAATACGATTAATATGCGATTCCCATAAAAGTTGTAACAATAGATTATTTTCAGTTTCTTCAGACATTCAGTATAGTATTCAAATGAAGTTACTTATTTTCAAAGTCATTTCGAATGTTCAATGCTTCGAAGATATCAATAATTGCTGAGCAAAGAAATCGAAACCAGTCATTTTACGGTAGTTTTAGTGTTAAAATGGAAAGTAACGGATCTAAGAAATGTTATAGCATTTTTCATTTTCGCTGGGGATACTATAAAAATTAGTTACGGTTGCTGATAGATTACAAAACCATATAGAGTGCTAAGGGTTAAGGATAGGTAGGATTTAACCCTTTGCGAGCGAATGTCGACATTTCACCGGGATCGAAGTTTATGTTTGCAGTACCGAACGAATGGTTTCGCTACTGAAACGAGAAATCAGTAGTTTCCTTATTCTATTATCTAAGCATTCAATATGTAATTCATAAAAATTAGGCTCTGTATATTTTAGAAAATCTTCATCGAGGGATTAATTCAATACCTGTAATTAACTTATCGATTAACCCTTTGCGGTCCAAGTGTTCTTGGTTCCTCGCTTTGAGATTCACGTCGACGTTAGTTCATTCGATTACAGCTTAATCTGACGCTTTATTTATTTATTCAAGAATATTCGGAAGTCATTGAAATGTTACCTTTAAATGGTACAATTGTGATACTACAAATAAATATAGAAAAAATTGTTAAAACAGGTAGAGGTTGCAATAGAACAGAATGTCGAGTCTGACCCGACATATGACTGCTAAGGGTTAATAAATTGTAGTCATTGCGTTCGGTAGCTTCGTGGTTTATTGAAGTTAGAATGAAAACTGGTTACTGAATGTAGTATAAAGAGTTGTCACTCTTGTACGTGCATCGAATCTTTGTTTACTTGCCGCTAAGATTAAAGAATCACCGAGAACGACGTTGACCATGAATGTATATAACGCAAAAGAATGTTCCGGCGCAGATTTAATAATACAGCGCGACGTACATTCTCAGATATTTTTCATAATTAATTTTATTCGATGTCTCTTGTTTTTGCCGGGCAAAAAGGCGGCGAACGGGGGAAAGGGGCGATCGACCGATCGCGGCGCAATTCCTCGTCTATCGATCACGTTCGACGGCGCGGGGATTTTAATTTCGCGCGGGCAAAAAGACCGCCGCGAAACGAACGGAGAATTTTTATGAATTAACGAGATTTTGTTGCGTCCACCCCACTTTTTTTCCCCGGCGTGCGTCGCGTGGAATGTAATTAGATTGAAACGGAAAGCCCCAGGGGGCCTCCTTCGAACCGCTCGCCGGCGGGAAAAACCGTTTCCTGTCATTTGATTGTGATCGTCCCTGTGCCGCCATCTACGTCGACCGTTTCACGGTTTAAAACCGTTCGTTGCGTCGATTGTTTCGTAGAACTAACCCTCTTTGATGTCCGCGCAATCCGGGGAAATACGTTTCTATTAAATAACACGGAACGTCGCGGAATCAACCGTCTCGATTTCGGAATTTAGACGATTATCTCGACTATTCAAAATCGTAAGGTATCCGGAACCTGAATAATTCCATGACTTTTCGAGTGATTAATTTTACTAACGTAATATTACTTCCAGCCACTTCTACTTAGCATAATTACTTCCGGTGGGTGATATTCAATATGGTGCCAGTTCTCGAGTAGTAATTCATAATCGAATATGTTCTTACTTATGGTCATAATTACTCGGATCTGATGTATAATATGGTAATATATATTATATATTAAATAAATAAATGTAAATGAATTAATATATAATTAAATGAATAAATGTTCTTACCTATGGTCGTAATCACTCGGATCTGTTATGAACTTGTATTATTACAATTTTTAATGTCATATTTATTTACTATGTATATAATATAGTAATATATGTTATATATTTACTGTATATATTAAATAAATAAATATAAATGAATAAATATATAATTAAATGAATAAATGTTCTTACCTATGGTCATAATTACTCGGATCTGTTATGAACTTGTATCATTACAATTATTAGTGTGATATTTATCTATCATATGTATAATATGGTAATATACATTATATATTTACTTTATATATTAAATAAATAAATATAAATGAATAAACATGTTAAATAAATAAATATAATATAGTTTAAGTGATTACACGGACAACCGTTAATGAATATCGAACCGAGTAATATACACAATTACCGACAATTAATACGTGTCCTTTCGGATGAAATTGATTCCGAACTGCAAATAAGGGTTGACGAGATTAATCGACGTCATAACGTTTCGCATAAACGATTCACATGCTCGCGGCGGATTTCGGGGTTTCATTGAGCAGTCATTTAATTTGTTCCAAAGTGAATCTTCGAGAAACTTTATGATCTGCGGATAATTGGCTCGTGAGCGTTCCCTCCGGGTAACGCCATTAAATATAGAGCGCCACCTCTCTGTCCCCGGCGTGCTTTCCGCGGACAATCGATATCTATAATTATTTCGTCACTCTACGAGCATATTATTACACCGGTTTGGCTCTTTATAGGCGCGCCAGTTATTTTATCGCTCGCCGGGGCCGGAAAAAAATCCCGGTGTTCGTTAAAGTCGCGACATTGTCGCGTGCAATCCGCTCGGCGCTTCCGGCACTTCGGACGTAAACTTTTTCAAAACGCGCTCCTCCCGTGGAACAGTCGGGAACAACGTCGATTCAACTTCAAATATAAATCCTCGAAATCGTTTCATCCGTACACAGATCTACGCGCGATCTGCGAGCACTTCAATCGAAAGTGTAAGCTTCCATCGAATCTGAAGCGATCCTTTATTCGTTTATTTATATTTTTCTAAAAAGTTTATTTTGAATCTACCGGAAACAGAGAAACATCCCTCGAAATCTACATTCGTAAACAAAGCAGTTTAACACTAGAACTACCGTACCAGTCAAAATGACTGGTTTCAGTTTTTCTGTTTCGCATTATTGATATCTTCGAATTGAATATTCGAAATGATTTTGAAAATAAATAGTTTCAGTTAAGTACTATAACGAATCTCTGAAGAAACTGAAAATAATCTATTGCTGCAATACTCATAGCGATTAACTTTGAAGTCGCGTATCGGTATATCGGCATCTTGTTGATTTATTTCATTTTGCACTGAAAGTGGTGAATGAAATTAAGTAATCAGTTAACTTCAACTTTTATATGCCCAGGCGTTTAAGTCATTGTAACTTGAAGGTCACAAACTATATTTGTTTGATGGAATTATTGACACTGTTAAATACATTGTTAATTCATATTCATATATGGATATTTATTAATTTTGCACTGCATAGATTTTGTTATAGTCATGAAGAAAAATTCAGCCCATTAAGAATTTCGAAGGTCAATAATTCTCCGATTCGATCGATCTTCAACGCTTCGTTCAACGAAACACCGATTCCTAAATCAACCCAATAAATTAGCTTAAACAACAAAATTCCTCCATTCGTCCCGTTGGACCCAGACTGCCGAACCTCCGGGATAATCTAAAATTCACCCCAACCGCGGCATTCAGGAAAGGGGTAGCCGAAAATGGACCCACGTGGCTCGTTCATTGAACGAACGTCAAGTTGTCGTGGACAGAACGATCGTTGTCCAATTGGCGAGCCACGGTTCGACCAATTATCTCCGGGTAATGGGGCACGGCTCAGACAGACACCTAATATTCAGCGGCACGCGGGGGAACAGCGGGACAGGGGGGAGTGGGACGAGGGAACAGGGAGAAAGAGAGAGAAGGAGAGAGTTGGCCGAGGTTAATGGCGGGAACACGGTGAAAAGGAAACGGGCACGGGGCCCCCTCGTGCAGATGTCTCGTGGATTCGCACCTGGCGGCAGGTGGTCCCTGCCGCGGGGGTTCCCCTCCGGGTTCACGCGTGTGCCCTCGATCATATGTTGCCCAGCGCGTGTACGGGCCCCGTGGAAACCGATCAACCGACCGAATGAACGGACCCTGGAGTTCTCGTCTTGGAGTCGACGGTATTGTCTGTTTACTATAATACTTAATGGCTAGGATGAGAAATTTGAATTTAGTCGATTAGTTTTCATCTTTTCTCGTCTCATTGATCTTGAAGTTGTCGGTATCATTTGTTTACCACTTGGCTAGGCTGAGGAATTTGGGACCAACCGATCAGTTTTCATTTTCTCTCGTTCCATATTCAATATTAATTTCTTGTACTACTTTAGCTACTCCCGCTCGTGATCACAATTTCGAGCTTAATTTAATAATTCGCTATTCGTCATTACGGTTATACGTAATCAATCAAAACTACAACGTATCACCAGCAACTCCTCTTGCCCCTGTGCCGTCCCGCCAGCCGTCAAATGGTAAACGGACAATATGCTTTAGGCTCTAAAATTTAGGGCAGAGAGATGAACAACGCGATACGATCTAATGGGAGCGTATTTGGTGAAGAGGTGAATAGCAAAATAGAAATTGTCTATTGCAAATTTTTATGCTGAAGGATGGAAGGAAGCCTCGAAAGTATCTTGTCTAGACTTATCTAAGATAATCTTAGACCTCTCGGTACTTTTCGTAGCCACGTAATGAAGAAATCGAGTAATAGAAAGAAATGTTTGAATAATAAATAAAATAATCATTGTATAATTAACACTAGATTTACGAACACTTATTCTATACTTCTTTCCATTGTTCCTAGAGAACTACGTGTTCGTTTATATAAATCGCGAAAATTGTACCTTCAGAGTATTGCAACGCCTATTCGCATAATTGGACGAATCAATATCGACTTAAACTATTACTAAATAACGTTTAAAAAATTCAATATCCGTCAAATTGACGGATTCCGTAAACCCAGTGTTAACACTAAAACTACCGAGCATTTAGTACGATTAATATGCAATTCCCGTAAAAATTGTAAAAATTATTTTCAGTTTCTTCAGACATTCGTTATAGTACTCAAATGAAGCTATTTATTTTCAAAATCATTTCGAATATTCAATGCTTCGAAGATACCAATAATTGCTAAACAAAAAGATCGAAACCAGTCATTGTGACTGGTACGGTAATTCCAGTGTTAAGAAAGCATAGAGATTGGGAGTGGTATTATTCGATTCTGAGTTTAGCACCCTGCACAGACGTGGGCCTTAGAGGATCGAACCACAAGCAGCGTACGAAACAGCTGTATTCCTAGCCTTGACGTCTTCTTCATGGATCGAGGATCGAGAAACGGCAGGGGTGAGGGCGGGGAACGGCACGCGGCTTGATTGGAGGGGAATATTTTTCGGCGGCGATTGGGGTAGCTCCAGGTCCTCGATGAAACGTTGAGCATCCGCGAGTTGGATTGGCAATTGTGTCTGCGACAGAGATTGTGCATTGTGATTGGGTTCTGGTGACTAATTTGAATCGAGGATTATTCGACGAATGTTCGGGGAAATCGCAGAGGAGAGCACGGGTATTGAAGTAGTGTACCGAGAGGTTTTTTCATTTGGCTGGTCGATTGTAATTGGCGATCGTTGGCCGTGATGTGTTTTTGGAGCTCGATTCGCGGATGTTTCGAGCGGATAGCAGGATGGAGGATGTTGATGGGAATCGTTGAGAAATGTAGAGGTCGAAAGAGTGTACCGAGAGGTTCTTCGATTTAGCTGATCGACCATGATTGATGATTATTTAGCACCCGGCGAAGGAGATCGTCGAGGAACATGGATGTTCAGTGTGCTTCTCGATCTCGAGTTTCATTGATCGAACGTAATTGGGGATCGTGAATGGTCTATTCCGATCGTATGCATAAATATTTCGAATGGATGATTATTAGGAGCTAGTGGAATCCGATGGAAAATGTAGAAACTGGAAAAGTGAACTTCCAAGTTCTTTAATTCAGCTGATCAATTGTAATGGAGGTTTATGAATAGTTCTCTATTCGAAGCGTAAATGTGTTGAGTGTAAGGCTGTAAATATTCATGAAAATCATTGGCAAAAGAGAGAATTTCATTCTACGGATCGTTCATTTGGTTAGCATTTCGATTTCTACATTCCATCAGTGGTATTAACGAATTCGAGTCAACGAAATTTGGCGAAGTCAACAGTGATACACTGAGGAATAAAATACATTGATTGACCTTCATTCCGTAGTAGAGCGTTGCTAATTAGAGGAAATTTAATAGACCATCGTAAAATACATTTTTCTAACAGTAAACATTGGACGTTTCGAATAATCGCAGAGTCCCTCTCAATCGTACTCTGCCCCAATGGTGATGCTCATGTCATCAGAAACGATTTGCGTTTGATGGTACCAGCGGTTCGTGTCTAGAACAACTGAAAGATCAGACATATTCATCTAATGAAAGATTAAACAAATTTCTTAACCCCTGGCACTCCAGGTTGTTTTGTAATCTATCAGCAACTGCAAATAATTTTTATAGTATTCTTCGATCTCTTATTTTCATTCTCAATGCAAAATTTGGATGTGCGGGGAAATCGAATAATTTTAAGATTCAAAATATTTAATATTGTAACTGCAATATTGGAGCCTACAGAGTGCAAAGGGTTAAATCTTTACTCAACGATTCAAAGGAAATTACGAAAATTTTGTAATCTCAATCTTGTTAAACTCCGGGCCAATGAGGAGGACGACTACCCCGGAGCTATCATTATCTAATCGTAATCAATACTTAGCACCTCCTAAATGTAATTGCTTCATGAAGATGCACTCACTGATTTCACCAGGTTGCACCACTATCTCCAGCCTGTTGCAGACGTAATGGCATTCCCTAGGCGGTTCTAGGATCCACACTTTCGCACCCTTTATCTGCGCCTGCCATGACGGATGCTCCACGTCGTCCACCTGAGGACACCAGGACAAATTAACCCTTTGCACTCGGAAGTTTCTCAGTAGAAATATTTGGACATTTTCCGATGAGACAAAGACGACATTGTTTGAAACTAATTTATAGATAGTTTACAGATAAATTAAGCAACAAAGCTATTTCATTTAAATATTTCACATTGCAAAATGTAATTTTAATTTAAAATACTGAATGTTCAACTTCATAGTCTTGCTGTATCAAATCAAGTGGTGACTGAGAGTCACCTTTCGAGTGCAAAGGGTTAACTCTTTCGGGTTAGGTGGCTTAAAAACTGTCCCACTGTTTACTCAACTTTTCATGCGTGGGGGATATATTTTAATCCGCCTCGAAAAGTTGAAGTTACAGTTTAATACTTCACTTAACCCTTATCGTATTACGTGTTTTTATAATCATGAGAATAAAAGGAATGATTAAAATGTTATTGTTTTTGTTTATAGAGTCCAAATTTCAAAAGCCCAAAATTTTGGAAATGCAATATGAAATAATGAGAAAATTTAAGTAAAAAGTTCAAATGTGAATCACATCGTGGTCCGATGATCGAATTAAAAAGAAAACGAAGGAACTCACGTGCATCGGAGCCCCGTAGCCGTGGCTTCCCATAAAAATCCAATCGGTCCTCTCGCTTTCGGCTGTGGATGGCAGGAAATAGGGTCTCTGGTAATGTTGTCTGAGGATGTTTCCGATTTTCTCGTCGCAGTTGCTCCTTTAAATATTCAGTGAATACGGAATTCCAATATTTCCAATATTTAAAAGTTCTATACATCTACAGCGTATGGAAATGTTCAAAAATTAGACTCGAAAGATGTCTCGGAGACGAGTGACATTCAACGAATCGCAAGCGTTCACAGGAATTTCGATTTTCTATTTCAAACGTATCATTACGAGAGCCGACATAATAAAGAGACAATTAAGAAAGAGAAGAGGTTGGTTAATCCTTGTCGATGCTTGTCGATGCTTGTTAATGTTCGTTAATGCTCGCTAATGCTGTGGAAACGAAAGAAATATAAAGGAAAGAGACACGAGGGCAATAGATTCGCTACTTCGGCGCGTACTTCTACCTAATTGTCTCGGGCGATAGACAAAGACGCTTTTAAGCTTGTTAACCGGATTGTGCGCATACGCGAGAGCTTTAAGGTAGTTATCGAAGTCCTAGAACTGTTCGGTTCACGGGCAGGTCTCCGGAATTTTTTCGTCAATCAAAAAGTAAATCGAAATTATCGGTCCGTAAATCGAGATACCAGGATGAATGCAATGAAATCGTAGAAATGAAATAAAGCAAATTGTTTTGTCGAACAATTAGAATGTTTAGGTTCCATTACTGCGAATTAGGGGATCGTTCACTCACCAACCGACGTACCACGGTTCCGTTCCCTTTTCCATCGACGCTCTGCTCTCGCTCATGTTGAAAACATCCTGCAGGTTCTTGAATTCGGTTCTGTACGGGAAGAACTGGCAATTAGCGTTCTGCCCGTCGTACAGCGACTTCAAGAACGAGAAGGAGAACACTTTCGGAGCTGTCCAATTCGTCATGGCGTCGGTGATCACGACTGGCCTCCCGGAATATGCGTAACTGTTTCGAAAGAATGAATATATATATTTGAATGATTTCGATGGATAATCGATGAGCCACCTACCAATGAGTCCTTAACGATGTTCTCATAATCTACGATTAATTACTGGAGATTTCGTAATGAATATTATAATAATAGTAGTCGTAATCGCAAATAAACGAATTACTCTCTGTAACATAATTGAATCTTTTCTTGGGTTATTAAAAGGAATGAAGATTATCACACTTGTTTTCGCTGTGATACGGATATTGGAAAACGCGATTACCGCTCTCGAAAAGGAGCACCAGAAGAATCGAAACGAAATGAAATTTAACGTGTTTGCGTGTAATTCGAAAATGGTACGCGGCGATGGAACGGGGAACGGTATAAAATCCAATGGAAAAAGATTCGGGAATGTGGAATCGAGCGATCGGACAAATTGGACGAGTACCGTTCCTCGAAAGTCCCAGGAACCACGTTCGATATCCTGTCAACCTGTTGAACGTCCCGGCAAATCGAGCAATCCTCCGCCGGCCGGAAAATTTTCTGCGTGAACGATGGCAGCTCCGCCAGACACTTAAAAACAATTTATCGTCAGCGAAATCGAGCCACACGCGCGATACCATTCTACTAAATAGATTAACACCATTATTATCGACCATGATATAAATATAATTCTTATCAAATGGAAATTATGAATCTTAATAGTTAGTGTATCGAATGAAAATTATGAATCTTAAAGTTAGTGTATCAAATGAAAATTATGAATCTTAATATGAAGTGCAGAACATAACCTGCAATCAGAAACTAAAACAACGTAATTTTAGTAAGTAGAATAATGCCATTATTATTGGCAGTAAAAATGTATTATCAAATGAACATTGTGGTGTTATTAATATCTAACGATACAATATACGAAATTATTGACGATATGTTAGATACGAAGAATATAAATCGCAACCAAGAACCAAAATGGTGCCCGACAAGTCAGGAGTCGTAAGATGTTTCATCCTCCACGAATTTCAAATATTTTATTAACGAGGATCACAGTGTACGTTACTCACTCTATCGTAACGAGCAGCTCGAATGTAGTTCCACGAGATCTGACCCAGAATCCACGCGAGGATCAACAGGATCCACAGGTGTCTCTTGCGGATCTTCGATCCTCCCGGACGCAGCAAGGACTGCGCGTGGAACAGCTTCAGCGTCCTGTTCGTCAGTCCCGTCCCCTCGATTCTACACACTATCGATTGAAGCTCCTTCTTCGCCTGCTCGTACGATCTCTTCGAAGATCCTGCCGACACTTTGTTGCTGTTCACATCCGTCATCTCGTGAAAGTGCGATTCACAAAATTAAACGATTCGTCTGAAAATAAAATCTATGCTCGAAGAACTTACTCGAACGAACGAAAGGAAAATAACGAACACTTCGCGTAATATCTAAAGTATCCGGGGGAAATCGATGGATTTCGAAAACTGGCGACGAAAACTTTTTACTCGAATCTCGACACCGAACGAATGGGCTTTCCTTTTCCCGCGCTCACCGGCCTCCAATTTTCGGGGACGTTCGAATTGCCGATCGCTTTTCGAGATTTCGCGTGACAACGTTTCGTACGGTTGTTCGTTCTTCTTTTTTCGATATCGGGAACGTGTCCCGCGGATCTCGGGGCTTCCAATGGTTCAGCTGGTCGACGATGAACTGCGCCAGGATCCTGCCACGGGGTTCCACAAAAGCGAAAGGACTCCGTTGCGCATGGGGATGCCGTGACCCGTTCACGGGGGTGTGAAATGAACGGGAAACCGGGCTGCGATTGATTCAAATGAAATTTGTTCGAGCTGATCGACGGCGTAACCATTTTTCCTCGATTTTCTCGTGGAAAAAAAAAATGTCTACCAGCGCGGCCACGGATTACTCGACTCGGCAGCGATCGCGGTGCCACGTTGCTCGTCGGGAAACGAAAATCGTGAAATTAATTAATAAACTTTGCAACCGCAACGTTTCGATGAAGTTCGAGTTGATATTACACTCGGTAATTAGTAAACGAACTGGAACCGTGTACTTATAAATGAACATTGTTGTTCAATTTTCGGCTGTGAGAACTTCGAGAACTTTCGAGCTATCAGCCCGATTTTTGCGAACTTCGAGCGTTCGAAATTGCTGTTCCGTGTTTCCTAATTCCGAGTGTACAGTTACTATTTCCACGAGATTTCGGGCACTGAATACAGTTCTATGTATAATTGTTAATTCGATATCCCAATTGACCGTGAGATTACATGGATTTAACTATAGTTGCGCTTTTTGTAGAGATTAAGTCTCGAGATTCTTTTACGAATTCGGAAATATGTTTCCCAGCCGTTCGAAATGCGCTCGCGTATTCCAGTTTCGCGAAAATAGACGATTGAAAGAAGCAGCGACACCGAGGACCGTCGGTCGAGTGGATCCCACTCATTGGAAATGTGTGTCGGTGGTTTCTTATCACGCGGTGTGCAGGTGCCGGTGCTCACCGAGCCGTGAGGATTTTCTTGTTAAAATACAATCATCGAGCCCCCGGCCCTTATCGCGCGGCCCCATTTCTTTAACGCGGCTTCTTTTCCCGCACGAATCGAATCGAGCTATCAATTCCCCACGAAAAATCCGTCCCCCGTAATTCGGGAAGAGCGTTAACAACCCCTTAAAAATATCGTGTTCCCTTTTATCTATATTCTTCTTTTTTTGGAGAGAAGTGATATCCCGAAAACCCGAGCCGCATCGATTTTCAAGCGATAAAAGAACCGATTATCAAAACGCTCGACCGGCGAAAACCGAGTTAAATCAAAATGGCGGCCGCGCGCGCTCGAATGACGCAAGCCCGCGAAACCATTCCCGTGAAATCGTCGATTGGAAGAGGCTTTTCCATTCGATCGCCAGAAGGGGCTCTCGCCTTTTACGATTACAAATTGTCAATTCCCGTTGCAATCCGATTCTTAATTAACAATTACCGACGGAGAATCGACGTCTGCTGGATCCCAGAGGTTTCCCCGTTCGGCTGAATACATTTTCGAGTTTCTTCGTTGACGTTTATTCATTTCCAGATGAAAAAAAAGAGGGAGCAGCGATAAAAGGGAATCGATCGGAACGAGGGGAAATCGATGGAGAGCAAAGACCGAAACGCGAGAATTCCAGGCGAAACAAGAAAAATCGGATTACGATTTTCAAGGGAATCCATTTTATTACCTTTCGCGGGAACAAATCGGATGGATCTATCGTTCGGTTCTTCGGGGAGTTTTGCGATGCGGGTGTAATAAAGAAAAGATCAACGACCGCCACTGTTTCAGCGCAATTAAATTCTTTAATTGTTGTCAGTCGGGTTCGAAATACACTAGTCGATCTTGTCTGGTTTTTTGTTCCTTTATCGTTAATAATTATTGTATATACGTGGTACTCCTCCTGATATAAATAATACAACGTCGATAAAATAATGACAGTATGCTTGCTGTTCGTCCCCCGTCTTAACAAAAGTACAACATTATTACCCTACTTCATATTTTTTATTTTTTTCCATTTTAGTACTCGCTCCGTCGGTGGATTGCGGTGAGTTACGCTTCGTGGCGGCGACCGCCGGGATAAAATAAACGGCGATGACGATGATAAATGATCGTGACGATGACAATCCCCGCCGCGGCTCTCTTGGAGGGTGGCCGTCAGTGGGACGCTCTCCCGTGAACCCGCGAACAGCATAAATACAATCGGAAAACAATCAAACGGTTCAACAGATCTGCGGAGCGTCGTGATATATTTCTCTCCGAACGGTGAAATATCCGAAAGTCGCATTACAAAGATCCACGCGTGTCTCTGGAAGCCTTGGTTCCCTTCTAAAAATCCAACGGATCGTCGATGAATCGTTCAACGAAAGTGCTATAATATATAATTAAACTGATTGACGACCGATCGATTGATCCTCGCTATTGTGAAAAGAATGTCGATTTCCAAAGAGACGTTCGAACGTTCGAAAGTAAAAATCGATCTTTGGGGATGCCTCCCGCTGCCCCACCCCCGCGTCGGACTACAATGTTTTACAATTAATACTAAATGTGTGGGTGAAACTCCTCTAATACATCTAGAATGCACATCCATGCTTATTTAATGCTCCTTTAATTTAAATACGTATGCAGCACTGTAGCCTATCATGTGTGTACGTGTCCGTATGTACGTGTTATGGAGAACGCGTGTCCTTTCCTTCCCTTTCTATCCGTTTACGCGAGCGTCTCTGCGTGTGATGGGGCATGTGTGTATGTATACATGTGTACGTATGCGTGTGACATACGTGAGAGATTCATTTTTTTTTCCTCTTCCCTTCCAACTTCGTCTAACTCCTTGTTCGTCGTTTCGCGTTTTCATCTTTCTCTCTTTCTTTTTCTCTCTCTCTCTCTCTCTCTCTCTCTCTCTCTCTCTCTCTCTTCGTCTTCATCGTTTTCGTAGAGAGCGTCGTATCACCTTCACGTTCACGTGACACATTCTCAGTTGGTCGTCGGACAACGTCGTCCGCTTGTTTTCATTGCTCCTCGAACTTCAATGAATTTCCTCGGTTACAATTGGTCTGTGAAACTACTGAAAAACCTCGAGGTAAAAATATTCTACAACTCCGGTCACCTTACACGCTCCCGTTACATTCCCGAACGAAATCCGTTAAAAGTCGGGGCGAGATGTTCTCAGAGACGTCGAAAGGAAGGGGATGAAAAGAAAAAAAAACGGTCGCGTCGTTTCGATCGTGGACTATCACGAACAATGCGAAAAGTGATTACGCGTCGACTCTAATCAACGGACAACGCGAGCGAACGGAAGAGACTCGGATTTCCAACCGAGCCACGTGACTCCGGGGTGCGTCGAGTCTGATCCCCGGGCCCCGTACGTCGCGCGAAAGCAAGAACGCGAATGATCGCGATCGGCATCGATCGTTGTTCGCCGCGTGGGCTCGTTAGGCCGGCGAGAAACGTGTAAAAAGACAGCGTAAAAAACGCGACGCTGCGTTTCGAAAATTAACGGCGGACGCCTCGCCCTTCCGTGCTACCCCTCGTGAAAACCGTAGGCTGGGCCGCACCGTAAACAATTCGATTCGTTCATCGGGAAAAATGAAAAGCGTTTCCCGTCCGATGAACGCGTCAACGAGAGAATAGGGACGCTTGTCCGACGAGGACATGCTCGATCGCGACCGCCGATCGGATGAATCACGGAACCGATAACGATTACGAACAGAGAAACAGTTTAAAAAGTACAAAAGTGCAAGAGGCGATTAGAAAAAGTCGAGTCCCCCGTTGACGATTCGCGACTTGGCCACGCGATCAGCTCGCGGTCGTCATCTCCCGCCTTCTTCTCCTCGCTCGAAACGTGTTCGATTTCCACGGGGCGTTCTCGCCAACGACGAACCACCCGGTCGCGTCCTGTGACAGGTTTTCCCCTTGTTCTCTCGGTTTTCATTGTTTTCTTCTCTGCTCTCCTTTTTTTTTGTTCATTTCTCGTGGATGTTCGTAGAAAATTAGAAACGCCGGTTACACACAAACGATAAAAAGCGGATATCAAAACCCCGTGTTCGTTCGTATCGATCATGGCGGCCCCGTCCCGGTTCCCCGTCGATCGAGGAGCGAGGATCCGAACCCTGCGATCCTATCGATCTCATAATAAAACACGGAACAGCGAGAACCTTGACTATCTTTCTACCCTTGTGGACCTGCTCCTCGATGGTCGAAGGAAACGGTGATCGATCACTCTTTCGTTCTCCTGAATCCTGCTTCGGACTTCGACTTCTACGTCTGGATCTTCGTTATCGAAATTGACCGCATGTAAATATTCGTACTCCTCTTTTACATCATCCTCATTCGCCATGGTATCAACTAAATTTCACGGCCTCGCGCGAATCTGTTCTCAGAGTTCCCCACAAAAGATCCGCCGAAGTCTAAAAAGGGTGTATACGTTTCATTGAAAATCTCTCAGTCGGGTGGAAAGTCCACCTCTTGCTTGGATTTATTCTGAGAACAGTTCCTCGAGGTTCGCGCCGAGCGATCAGGGAAGTATACAAAATTCATTTACCGCGATCAAGATCATCCCTTGACTCTGCTCTTCGAAAGGGACGATTGTCCTCGAACTCCGGATTGGATACCGGTCGATTCAGGGAACGAGGACAGACCGAAGCACCGATTCGTTGAAGCGAAAGGACGATCTCGGGGCCGCGTGTGTCACATTGAGCGGAATGGTCCATGGTCCTCTAAGAGGTTTGGGCGCCATTTTCAAGTCGCGCATGGCATTCTATTATCACGCTATATCACGAGCGCAAAGAGGATCTGTACTAGCAGTCCGGGAAACGATAAGCTCGAAGGACGCCCCTCGGAGGGGCGTGAAAACTGGTGGCCCGTCATCTGCTCGCGGCACGCGACCCTTCGGCAACGCACGATTGCCCCCTGTCGGGGCTGACCAGTCGCCTGTCTCGTAATTAACTAGCCGCGATGAACGTTCCGCGCGCGCGAGATAACATTCGTGTGTTCGTTCAATCGTTCAGCGTCCGTTCGATCTATCAACTTTCAACGTCGGGGACGAATATCACCGCGATTCTCTTTCGCTTTATACGATTAAGGGGGTGGCCCGCACGGCACTGCGTGATATGACATCGTTACGCGAATACTCCCTACTTCGCGCGAGACCGAGATTTTGTCGACGGTCCGCGACATTGGCTGGTTTTTACGTATTATTACAGTAATTAAGAGTCCCGCGGATTTTGTCACGCTTCGTCGACATTCTCGCTTGGAACAGAAACGATCGCGCGTGTATCAGCCAACTTTTTCTCTCGGTACGGAATCCGGATCAATGTCTGGCAACGATAATAGTTTCTCTTGGATGGGGGACCTAGACGATGGTACCAAAACCGTCTCGTCGGTCTTTCCCGTTCCGACGACGGTGTCGCATCGATCCCGCCGATACGCTCGAAAAATGAAAGAATAGATCGCCTCGAGAATGATTATAGAACGCTGGACATGTGTGATGATCGTAATCCGTGGATCGATGAAGAATTTGGACCGGGCAAGACGGTCGACGGGATCGACACTCTATCGATCGTGGCGTACGTATGTGGCATACGTTTATTTATTATTATTATAATTACTATTATAATTATGATCATTATTAATGTTATTATTATTATTATTATTATTATTATTATTATTATTATTATTATTATATATATATATAGAATTCTGAATTTTACAAGAAACGTAATTGGTATCTCGTGCAGGGCTAGTTTCTCACCCCCCTGGTTGATTGGTGTTTATACTTTCTCCATATTTAAATCATCCACGAACACACTCGATTCAACTGTCGTTATAATATTATTTAAGAAATAGAACAAGGATATATTTATTTGTATATATATATATATATATATAATATGTATATCGGCTATCAATAATGTCATCTTTGTTAAACATTCGATAACATTAAACATCACATTACTCTTCCGTCGTCTCCAAGTGATTCGGTCTTCGTCGCTCTCGGTCCCGTTTCTTCCGGTACACCCGTTTCTCGCTGACAGAGTAACAATCACCGAAGATTTCGTTATTATTTCTTTCTTTCTTTCTTTTTTTTTTAAATTACTTTTTCATTTCTCGTTTTTCTTTCTTCATCCCGATTAACAGACTTTAACGGCGTTCTCCGCCTATTGACAACATGGCTCTCGACGGGGGTGAGTTTCCCCGACCTCGAGTCGCTTATTGGACAGTATCAGACGCGATGACACACACCGATCGCACACACTCGTCGCTCATTCATTCTATCTTTCAAACTTAGACTGTCTCTCTTTCTCTTTCTCTCTCTCGGTCTCTTTCACTCTCGCTCTTTCTTTCTCTCCCCTCTTTCTTTCCCACAAACAGGAAAAAGAAAAACAAAGTGCAGCTCGCAAATATATTCGGCATCGTCGTGTATGCCACACCCACAGCCTCAGAAGTTTCCATAATACAACGTAATAGTAATTGATACACGGCCACCGTGTGTAGTGTCCGTGTGTCGTGTCGTGCACGTGGTGTGTCGATATATATCTATATAATATATGCGTATATATATAATTATATATCGTATATAATTCATATATAATTATACATATAAATTCATTTATACCCTCCTTGTATTTATAATAATAATAATCATAATAATAATAATATTAATAATAATAAAATAATATAATAATAATAATAATAATAATAATACCGTCTACTTAATCTTATTAGTACTTTTACGCCGGTACACACGCCACCGGACGAGTACCATTCGCCTTAAAATATACATATACATAATATGTATAATATTTATAATGCATAGGTATGTATAATATATTAATTTAGAATTGTGCAATGAAGGTTTAGAGCCATTGGTGCGACTACTGCTGCGGATGTGGTCGGACAAGTCGCTTCCGCCTACTATACACGAAGAAACATGAGTAATGGGGTGACGTTGGAGGTGGTAGTTTGGGGGGGGGGGGGAGTGCTGGGTGCAATTGTTCAAGGTCACCGGTTCACCGTGCGACCAATGTCCTAGTGATTAATTCGACGACTCTAACTAAATCTGTCTACCGGCCTTCCTACGTTTTCTCAGTCTTCCTATTCCCTCTGAAGCTGTTCTCTTCGACCCCTGTACATCCAACAATCCGGCTACCCCGGTCATATTCTAACTCTTCTAATGAACTCATCGAAAGCAAAAGTTCCCGGTCCTTCTTCTTCTTCTTCTTCCTCTTCCTCTTGTTTCTTGCTTCTCGCCTCTTCCGTACTTTCCTTTTTCATTCTCCTTCTCAGTGTCTTCCAATGATCCGGACACGGTGTACCCAGTCGGTCGAAGCTGGAGAACCGCAAGACGCGATCCTCTTCCTGTTCCCCGCCCTCGATCATTCCACGGCTATCGGACGACGATCCCTCTCTAGCGGCGGGCATGACCTAGTCGAGCATGTCCGAGAGATCCTCGTAGAAGGAGACGAGACAAAAGGCAGCATCCAGGCACTGTTATACCCAGGAGTCGCCGGCGGACGCCGCTGTCGAGTTTGGCGGTACGTTCACCGTCGCCGTGGCGGCCGAACCGTCCGGCATGCCGACCACTCCGTCGGCCACCCACTGGCCAGGCTGAGGTGGCACCGCCGCCACGCCGACTCCCGCGCCCACCGGGCCCTGACCCTGACCCTGGCCCACCCCCAACTCATACTGCCGCTTCTTTTTCTTCTCCAAGTTAACTTGCGCGTAGAGCGGCTCACCGGGTTTCGGTTGCTGCAACACACACAAGCCAACGGTTAGTTTTCTTTCTCTTTTTCTCTTTTTGTCAGAGCCCCGGCTGGATTCAGCGCCAGGGGGTGGACGCGCGTCGGGGGTGGGCTGTACCAGGGGGTGCAGGGGATTTGGGCCCGGCAGCTTTGTTCGTTGGACCCGAGAAAACGTGCCGATTTTATTGATTTACTTTTCTTTTCTTTGATTTTTCTTTAAAGCCGTATGCGCACTTCTCAGTTCACTGAATGCACTGTGGGTGCGGGTTAGGGTGGTGCGCAACTGGCAGAGTGGAACCAATTGACGGCATTTTTCGTTTTGCTTTCTTTGAAAGTGAAAGAGGTGCGGTGTTTTGGAATATAGTGGTAAAGTAACTGTAGATAATGATAATATAGAACCTTATTAGAAAGTTGATATGGAAAGTTTGTCTTGGTTCTTAGACGGTGCGCCGGTGGAGCAATTGATTCCATTCTGTCATTTGTAAGTTGAGACTATTTGCGTTTATAGAACCGAACAAGATAATTCAATGTTCCATAGATTAGTGGACATCAAGTGGAACAACGCTAGACCGAGGAAGGATTTCCCGGTTTATCCAGGAATTATTATGCTACTACTGTCCCAAGATAAAGGTCTCAACTATGAACAAACAGAAAAGAAAAACGTGGTAGTGCACTGTGCACGAAAGATATATAGAATATAGTAAGGTATATACTGTCAGATACTCTTTTATTATGCTCGATTAGTTTGGATATAAATAGATTATAAATAAGTTCGTGCAATAGTTAACGTATCATTATAAACCATGCTTTTGTGGTGCGTCTAGCCTTTCTCTCGTACAATAAAAATCGCTTAACGGATGTGTATAAAAAGAACTTATATCGTAACAACTATTCTTTGACATTTTCTTTATTTTTGTTTCAGTTCCTCTCGGCACGTTAATCATGTCGCTTTTTCATTGTGATTTTAAGACCGTGTATTATTAGACACCGTGTGTGAATGAACGTCTGGTGTTGCTATTTGAGAGAGAACCTACCGCGCAATGTCAGCTTTAAAGAGACTCTTCTTGTCCTTGTACATTACCCTGCTTTACGTAAACTCATTGAACTGTATATATTAATTAAATGGGCTATTGATTGCGGTCCATTTGTTCCTTCAGTGTTAATATTCCTTACTGTACTTTGTATATAGACTATGATCACTTAGGTAACAAGTCAAAATCAAGTCCTCGAGATCACTATATCCTTTGAGAAACAGAGTTTCGATGGAAATCTCTTCAAACAATTGAGTGCCACGCTACTTCTACTGTTAATTGTACTAATTACTATTAAACCCGGGTAGCAAACGTCAGCCTTCTTACGGGAACTTTGTACGCCTCTCCTGAACGAGTTCTAAAAATTTTGGAAGACAGAGCGGAAACTCCGTCGTGTACGCATGACTTGAATTCCTTGTTTCTCGACAGATGGTTCCGGTGCACAGAATTTTTTTCGACTTTTATGATAATGAATTCGGCTGAATATGCTCCCTGATCATAAAAAATGTCAAGTATTTTGGTCCTGTAATACCTACTTCCTTTTGCAATCATAGAATTATGCAAGACACACTTCAACGCTAAGTTAACAATCTGACTTCTTAACTCTTTTGTATATGTAATTCGTACATAGACTCGTACTTCATATTTTTCTAGTCTACGGCATAAATAATAAAATGCCTCTTAGACAGATGACGGATAATGTAATCCTCTTTTTTTAGGTATCAAACATTACTAACTGGACTTTTTACGGCTATAACTCTACCTTAATACAGCTACGGCAAGTGTAAACTTAACCGAAAAGAAGATTGTTGCTCTACTGCTTGTGCAAACTCGAATCAAACAATTTTGTTTGCTTGCGCGTGCAAGTCGTCGTATTCGTTATAGCATGACTTTTCTATTGTATCTTATTATATAAAAGTCTATGTGTGTATGCGTTTATGTGAATGTCTGTTTGTGTGTGTCTATATGTGTATATGTATACGTATGTATATCAAAGTTTATGGAAATGAAAAATATTGTGAGTGCCATGATGAATAATTTTCATCGGGTAACGAACAATATTTATGTTACACATAGTAGGGAAATGAATTATGCCATATAACAGAAGCTTAATATTTCTACGCTGAATATTGTTGCATTTTATAGACCGTGATGTACTCCTTTGTATACGATATAAATAATCTTCGTCGCCCGATAACAATACTTCCCTACTTACATATTGTTATATAAGTGTAGATTATTGTGTAAAAATTGTTAGATAATTCAATGGACTGTTTTATGCGTACCGCACACAATCTATAGTAATACTGCACTAACAAATGCTGTTCCATAGCATAAAACACGGTAATAATTGACTTAGTTTATACACTTATAAATGTTCGTTAAGTAACTGCATTCTCTGTATCACAACTAATCTGTTTCCTCGCTCGTTACATGCCTCTGTGTAATGATATCGCGGCTCTGTCTGTTCCTTGTGCAAGCGGATAAATATTATAAATAAAGTGTCATGATTATTATAGCGTCACAGTGATTATTATAACCATATCATCCATACATACATATATGCGATATATCTCTTCTAAGTATTCCCAAGTGCATTTCGTACACGGAAATGCAGGTATGTATATATAATATAAAAATTAACAAAAAAGAGAAAACAACAAAATCAATCTCTGTGTATAAATCTCTATATAAACTGCTTGATCGGTTTTCAAACAAGGAAAGGTGTATATAAAATCTTATCTATAGATATAGATAATCTGCGCTCATACTGACAAGAGGAAGACTTAATTTGCAAAACAAAAATCTGTTCTATGACACAATCACTGTTGTTCAAACCCTAGTTTCGTTAACTGTTAAAAACTTCTCTCCTGGACGTTTATTCAGATACTTCTTTTTAGTCGTTTATTAGTTACTTCTGAATTAAATTGTAGTAAGTGCGAATTAAACAAACATAATAATTGAATAAACTGTTGTCAAATTACTTTGAACACAAACCGTATTCATCTTTGTTTTACTTTATTTTACTTTCACTGAGAAATACGGTACCTAATCCTACCAATGGAACCTACCCAAGAACGTGTTCGTCAACAATGCCATTAGTTGTTGTTACTTACAGACTGATATATATTGGGTCGACCAACGTTATTAGAATTCATATTTGCTCTTTGAATTGTTCGGTCCTCGTATCTGGTGCTTCCTTGACTCGCCATTGGCCGGTTCAGAGTGCTACAATCATAGCTATATTTCAACGTACGGCTTAACTGTCCATAATTAGGTTAGGACTCTGCTCAACTCAAATTACAAAACGTAATGTACGTCAATATATAAAGCATATACTAAAAAGTCAACCGCAGAGTCCAAGAAATAAAGAAAGGAACTAAAAACTTCACTATTTTAAAAGAAACAAAGATCGAACCGTAAGATAAAAGAAAGTACTCTATATATAATCCATTAGAGACAAATTACCTATTTGCATTGTTGGGTGAATTAGGCCCTGAATTCCGTGCTGCTACCGTTTTCGTCACGAAATCTTGCTCCTTCCATCCATGCTTCTTGTAAACATCTCTAAGTTCTTGATGTTGCCACATGGTGAATAACACTTGTCCTAAAACAGTAACAAATTTAATAAAGATGTTCAGTTTAAGAATCCGAATCTCACATGACCAAAGCTTTCAACTATCTTGCCTGCAAATTTAAGAACACGAGGTGTATACTTCTGGCGTTGCCTGGTGATATTCATTAGTCTGTCTACACCGCCGGCGTCCAGCAGTGATCGTGAGAATTCAGCGTTCTTCTTAATAACTTCATTCAGTGTAGCTAAAACTGCAGCGATAGTGTCATCGCTCGTTCCTTGGTCGTGCTGATTGTTTCCTGAAGGCAGCTTCTGAATGAGATCACGCATCGCATACTTCCCTATTAATTCTTTATTACGTTGGTCTATTGCGAGGTTTCTGAGTGCTGTAGCAACGGCACAAACTACACGGTCCACCTAAACAATAACAAAGGCAACTCTATATCTATTCACTCCGAACCTTATTGATACAGATTGTATAATTTGGAAAACAGTTCGCGTACCTCCATTCGCAGAAGTTCTACCAAGATTGGAAGTCCTTTTTCCTTCCTCACTGCTGCACGAATCTCAATGCTGGGTTGCCAATAGCAGGCTGCCAGGTTCTGAAGAGCTCCAGCAGCTGCTTCAAGAGTTTCCGGATTCGAGCAAGTTTGTAAAAGCTTCAAATAAGACTGAACTACTTCCGGTTGCCAAAGTAGTTCCATGCCTCTAACTGGTTCTGTTCTAGGGCTGGTTGTACGGGAGGCTGTGGTCTCCTTCTGCACTGGCTGTCCATCCTTTTTTTTCTTGCTGCCTCCAAAGCAACCCAAATTCTCACCTAGGGCATAGTGATTCAAGACTGATATTATTTTAGAAGTTGGTTCTCTTTGCATAGTGTATTGAACACTGCATGAATCACATTGCTTGGTAGCTGCATATATCCCAACACGAGTAGTGTTTAATGAGCTTGATTTAATTATTCGATTTGGAAGGTATACCTTAAAGACTGTCTGGCTAAGAAGAATAAAGAGTTCAAACATGCACTCAAAGAAAGTAAAGCTATCAGCTGGCATGAATTAAGAATATTTGCGAATTTCATATATAATTATATAAAAGAAGAATCGATTTAATTAAATTAGAAACTTCAGTAAGATATCACAGTTGACAATTTTTTTATCATTCACACTACTTTTGTTAATAAGGAACTGTTAGCTAAGTAGTACTGTTATGTTGTGAGGTATCAATGGAGCAGTCATATTTACAAAATGCACTAGGGATGCATAAGGAATTAATGCTAAAGCTTCTGCAACTAAAGCAGAATTTTCCAGTACACCTACTACTATTTACATAAGTTGTACATTAAGAAGCAATAACTACACATCTAATGTAACAGAGGTCTTCTTTGCTTGATATAGATAAAGATTAAAGTGTAGCCATGGGAACCAATATTGATACAATGATAAAGATAAAGAAAATGATGATGTGACTTGTTTTCTGATGGTGATAACTCTATATATTTCTGAGGTCAAGTGAGGTACTGATCTCAGTCACTGAATTATCAGTGAGTTCTCAATAACACTGATGAGTAACCATCAAAAAGCAAAGCATGCATCTACTAATCCCATTAATACAAAATAAGAAAATTAATTTAGCAATGGAAATACAAGAATGTCTTACCTTGACATAAACTGTATGCTAAAAAGATTGAAACACATTTTAATCCATGCTAAACTAGGAAGGATGTAACTTCTGTTTCTTTTCTAATTGTTATACAACATATTTCGTCTTCAGAAACAAAAACCAACTTTAACACACGAGACAGAATTATCAATCTACTGAATGAACAAATTAGGATAGTCTGGCAGGTGAAATGAGGTAAAATAATAACGGAGACACCGAAGCCAATTAATATGCTTCATAAAAGAACACAAAATCAGTGTGGCGAGTTTTTACCAACCGTTGTGTGCGAGGAGAATCAATGATTCCAAAGATATGATTTGTATCTGTCGGGAGATGTTTGAATGGATACCATAAAACCACACATAATATTTCCATCGAACGTTAAAGCGGTCTCAACAACAACTTCAGACAGAAACGTAAGCGTTACAACAAATGTTAAGTGTACGCAGGTGTAAAATCGTTTTGAGAGATTTAGTGTATGGGGCTATCTACAAGTTCTAATTACTACTTTGCACAATTCAAAATCAGGGAGGTATTAAAACACATTATCAAAATGCGATTTGGTTACTGTACAGCAATGTCATTTCCAGGCGTACATTAAAATACATTTTAAAATACTTCAACATTCTAATCTCAAATCACTGAATCGTATCACTATTTCTATTACTAAATATGTAGCCTATTCTCAACAAGGGAAGTAACCAATCAGGAAACTCAATCTACTTTAAGAATCAGTCCATTTAGGACCACCGTACCGCTGAATAGTCAGCATGTTCTCTTTAAACCATGAATATTTCAAACGTGAAACCGTCGGACGAACTTAATACAAGTACGCACTTTCTGCCTTATCTTATCACCCCAGGGAAAAGGTAAACCGCTTATCATCCGCACACACCATTCGGCTGCATGCGTGTCACCACATGCCCATTGAAGATACCCATGTCTTCGCCATGGCAAAGGTACATGTTTCTCATTCCTAGAATGCAACGGGAACAAAAACTGCGTCTCACCTTTGGCGGGCGCTGCCACCCTGTTCTGCACGGTCGACTGGATGGGATGCTTGTCGTAATTCGGGTCTTCCACCTCCTGACACCGGTAGCTCAGATTTCTCAGGATACAGACGCAGTTCTCCACGATTTTGTTACCGATGTTGGACTTCTCTATGGCCGACCGTACCACGTACAACAACGCGTCGACCAAACCCTCGCATTCCCTCAACTTTTTCCTCGCGTACTCCCCAGCGCTGGACACGTTTCTCAGTACACCGGAAGCGTTTCTGAAGACCGTCGACCAGCAGGTCTCTCCGCTGGAGGAGCTGGGATCCCAGCCACTGTGTGGTATAATTATATTATTCACCACCATCGTCACCCCATCGTCGATGATGGACTTCTTCAAATCCTGAAACCAGTGAACAGAACAGTGTAAGATCCAAGCAATGTACCATTTTCAATCCAGATTCAATGAAACCATCCTAGGTTCCATTGTATCTCAATCTCTGAACGACAAGCATCAACAAACACCCACCTCGCAAGAAGACAGGTTCCATAACACCCCTGTGACCAGTTCCTTCACGTCAGCATCGGACGTCCTGCGAAGCAAGTTGATCAAGGCCGGCACACCCCCGGCATTTTTGATGGCCCTCTTATTCTCGTCGTTCTGTCTGCCGTATGACAAGTTCCTCAACGCGCCGCAAGCGTTCCTATAGACATCGGGATTATCGTGATCCAGTAATTGCACCAGTGGCGGAATCCCGCCCAGACTTCTCGTCTTCTGTTTGTTCGGGTCGTCCATGTAGCACAGATGCTGCAGATACGCGGCCGCGTTGGCCTTGATGATGTTGTTCGGGTTGCTGAGGAAACCGATCACTTCGGACAGATTCGGGTCCCTCCATCTCATCGACTTCTGGTCGTCGTCCAACGGGCTCGCCATCCCGGGCACCACCGGGTGTCGGGACTGTAGCCGCTGAAGATGAACCTCGTCCTCGAACATTCCTGGTGGGACTCCCGATGACAGCGGAACCGGATGGCCCTCGTCATAACCGGGTACATCGCTAGGAACTGTGACTGGACCTACCCCTACGCCTGGCCCGTACCCGACTGGTCCGTACGGGGACGGAGACACGTAACCGTAGGGCACTTTACTCTCATCTGTGATCAGATCCGAACGTGGCCGGTTACTGGGCGCGTCTAGATTAGACTACCGGGAACCAGATACCCAAATTAAAACCTGGGTTACCCGTGGAGCACCGTTAAACGCGTACCTTCGCGCACCACAAGAATGTACATTGTAAAAGAAAGAATACACAGGGTGTGAGAAAGTAAATAGCTCTTGAGAATGTTTACTGACGACAAGACCATGGACCTTCATGAAGATTTGTGTGTTTGCAGTACAGTATCTCTATAAGATACAGGTGAAGTTTGCTGTGGCTTCCTTAAAGTTCCTCTAACCTGTAAAGCCATGAAGATCCATGGTCTTCCCTCGTTTCTATCTACCTCATAAGAAACCGAACTTTAAAACCCTGCACCGGGCCATCGAGGAAACACAGAAATCGGCTCCGATAGTCGATGCAGTAGAACTTCCGCGGAAAACCAATTAGCCACTGCCTGAGGACTCTGAATCTGACTCGGATTGCGGTTATGATCCTTGATTCTTACCCGTAGACGTGAAATGCATAATTCACTCATATTATCCATGGAATATGGACGGGAAAGATGAAGTCTGAACGAGGTCAACATGATGAAGCTTAACGAGAGCGAGAGTTGTGAAACGAAGACAACGAGGAGGACAGAAACCGAAAGAAAGAATGAGATATAGAGAGAAAGAAAAAAATATTAAATAAATTATTGATGTGACCCTACCATGAGGATGCTGAGAGGGTTCGCCGGAGTCATCCATATTCCAAGAGTTGCTGATTTGATCTAGAGAGAACACAAAATAACAACGAATGTCAGGCATAGAGATAATTAAAGTGAATTATGCTCTGCTCCGTGACCACGAGCAGACAAATAGCCGGGCAGCGCTGCAACATGATAGCTGAATGTCTCATTATAGGACCGGGCCGGATCAACGCCGCGTGACCCGCTACCAAAAATCGAACGACATAAAACGTGAACCGTCGCGATTTTTCGGGAGTTGACGAGAGCAGGGTGGGGGTGGGCGGTGACGACGAGCGATACTCGCGGCTACGAACCAACGTACCGTACTGATCTCCGGGGCCGCCTGGACTAGGAGTGATACGATAATGATCCTGTAAAGCGGGATTCAGACCTGGATCGATGTCGTTGTACCCGCCTTCCACGTATGGTCCCGCTTTACGCAGGTATTCTTAAAAATAAAACGACAGATCATAGTTTGCGATTCCTGGAGAATCCGTCTTATCGATTAACACGATCAACGACGAACAGGGACAACGGAAATCCGTGCAAACTCGAACGTATATGGGTAAATATAAGTAGACTGATATTAAATGGAACTTCGTTCATTCATTGAAGCGTTCGGTGAATTAAAATTCAAATATTATCCAGCTTAAATTCCATGAAGTATTCTATACTTATTGAAAATATATCGCAAACTTTAACGCTGTTATGAATCGCACAGAGTTTCGTGGTCTAACGATGATCATTTAACCGTTTGAGTGCTGAGGAGCGCTATAGCGCTCTTCTGTTTATCAGTATCAATTATAATTTTCTTACTATGTTTTTCAAGAAATAAATCAAAGTAAATTTATTTGAATAAATGTTATTTTTTGATATTTTTTTGTAATAACACAATATTTGTGATCTCATTAGATAAGTACTCTTAATAATTTTTTTGCATACACACCCAATCACTTCCGCATTTTTGGTAAATATCCACAAAAGTTGTTTAGCATCCAAACGGTTACATGATTCTTTAAATGGTACTAATCGAAATGAATGGAAATTTACCATGTGGAGGTGAGGCACGACTGTGCTCCGAAGGACTATGAGGACTGTGAGGGGAATGCGAGCGCGGCATGTAGATGCCATGCGGGCCCGGGTACCCTGGCTGCGGGGGATACGCGAGGAACGGCTCGTAGTGCTCGAACCCCACCATATACGAGTCCGCCGGGTACCGCGGGTCCGCGTGCTGATAGTCCTGCGACATCAATGGCACTGACATGTAGCTGACTGCACCTGGGTCCGGCTCCATGTGTGATACTTCGCGCACGACTTTCGACACGCTTGTCACCTGAAACAGAATATACGCAGCAGATAAAGCAACGATCCTCTTAACAGATACGGAACTGATAATGTCATAGTAAAAGTGGGCGTGGCTATGATCGGGAAGAAGTGACGTCAGTCGAAGCAAAATTGGTCCTCCGCTACAACGCGAAGTACGCGACACATCGTTGCGCAGAAATTTGGTTAATACAACTTTAACTTCGCCGGAGTATCAGCCGGGTTGGGTAGCCGTAGAAAAAGTGGGCGTGGTCATGGTCGGGAAGAAGCGAAGTTAGCCAAGGCAAATTTGGTTTCCCTGCCGTGACGCGAAGTGTAGAGCACGTCGGTGTACGGAAATTTGTTTCATACAACTTTAACTTTCCGAGGACACGGATTGAAACAAGCACTTATAGGGAAAGTGGGCGTGGCCACTGTCGGAACAAAGCGGATTGGCTAGGATAAAATTGGTTCTTTTATACTGTTATTAAGTGTACAAGATGAGTGGAAATAGATCTCTGAAAGGACATCAAAGTTTACTGGAATATGATTTGAGATACGGGGCTCCTGTGAAAAGTGGGCGTGGTTGTAATTGCCAGGCACATTCAAGTATATACAATTTAAGGGAGAATATGTTCGTTGACGGTGTTTAGAGTTTAATTCATTGTTCTACCATACAATGAAGGAAGCCTGATTGAAACGGTTATATCAAGAGTTAATAATTCCCTCTTATTAACTTATCTCCGCTGTTCTGCTAGTCAATGGGCGGAGTCTATAGGGGTCGTAGTATTTGCTGGAAACATGAGCAATTGTTTCGTTTGAAATTTGACATTTTCACCGTGGAAAATCCGAGTAAAAATTTTTCGAGATAAATTGAAAAGTTGAGTATCTGTAAACACGACTTACTTGTTGAGTATTCTGCTGTTTATGGGCCCGGATGAGTAATGGATCCTCTTGGACAGACAAATGAGACGAATGCAACGAGTGGGTGTCCGCCTGGCCGTTACTTCCGTGGTAATCTGCATCACTCTGTCCGCTGGAAAACGTCCGCAATAATGATCAATTAGTGGCCGTGTTCCGCGCCATTGAGCAATCAACGATTTGTTCGATCGGTCGATAACTTACGGGTATTGCGGCATGTCGGGTCCTTTATCCTGGAGAACGCGTCTGGAAACACAGGAGTACCGTGATCAGGCCACGTACATATTAAGAAGGAACGCGAAATCAATAAACACTCAATTAAACAAGAAACGATGGTCGTCGTAAAGAAACGGATGAATGATCGGGTGCGAGGCCTGAAGAAATAAAAGGTAAAAACACGCTGAAAAGTAATCCGTGCACACCGAACCGCGGCTATTGCGTCACAGAAAACAGCACACACAACGAAACGAAGAACGCATGGCCTACTAAAGCGTCCAGGAATACTTCTAATTGCGCCAAACTACTCGTGTCCCAAGTCGTACGCGCGCACGCACGTACGCACACGCACACGCACGCACACATATATACACGCACACACCACCTTTAAGCATGCGAACACGAACACACGCTGCCAGTGCGGCCGAAGTTATTCATTCTGAGTCACGTGTACGTTCCGTTAACTAACGAGAATCGGGTGATAATGATCGACGGGATGATCTTTAGAATACGCAGCCACGATCTACTAACTAAGATCCTCGACAGACTCAACGTGGAGGGGGGGCTCTTGGATACGAACCGTCGAATAAAAATACCTAAACGCACTATTTTCTGTCTATAATCGCGCCCTCGCGTGAACTTGAACTTCGTAGGAGGGACTGGGAAGGTGGGAGGGGCTAAGGAGGCTTGGTGGGGGAGTTAGAGGCGTTTACAGCCAGTGAGAAAAGGTGGGCAGGACTAGAACGAAGTGGCGGCGATTAGAGTTGAATTTTTACAATAAAACGTGTGGTAAAACGAATTTAACTAGGATCTAAGGGCTTCAAGAAGCTTAAACGAATAATTATTACGGTAATTAGCGACGGTGGCCTCCACGCCGAGCCTGATCCAGAATAAACCAGCGAGGAGATCGGCGAAACAGCTGAATGATATAATCTCGCTGGAGATGATCGGAGATGAAACAAAGTGGAATGGCTGCCTGTGCGATGATCACTGAACGACAATCAATTGTACACTCGCATTCAGAATGACTAACCTCGTGATTAGGTCATGTTAGTCACCTCTGCGTGATCTCGGTGCGCGTAATGCTGTGCTCCTGTCTCTTCTCGATCCGACGATTCACCAGCCTGATATTAACAAGTTTGTCAATGTTATTGAGGACGGGGGAGGGGGGGACGGAGGCAGATCAGTAATGGTCTATCGTTAATTGTCACCCTGTGCGACAACGGATCGTTGTAACTGTCTTTTTCACGATTAAACACCGTCGAGTCGGCCCCAGTGTAGCGGATCGACTGGGCCCGGAGACGAACGGGTCAAACGACGCAGAATCACGTTAAGCCTGATTTCATTCGATTGCCAATAGGAAGAAGCTTCCTTTTTGTATTTTTGTTAGTTAAAGAGAAGCGTTAGACTCAATCCTGAGTGATGCGATCAGACATGGAATTCTTTACCCTTTTTTTTTCGTTTCTTTTAGAAAGATAGAGAGAGAGAGGAACGTAGAGTTAATCGGTTACGAGTCTCTCGAGAGTTCGAGGAGAGAAAGACACTTACAGACAGGAGTCAACCAGCTGATTATTTGACATACCAGCTGATTTTTCGTCTCTTGCCGCTCAGCAGTCGATGGCGTCCCCTGAAACACACCGGAAAAGAAAAGAGATCAATCGGAGAAAATACCGAATCAATTCGCCTACGTCCGATAACGATAGTCTCATTCTACTGTATACAACGTTCGCAGTGCAAATTGCATTCCGATCACTCGAAACATCCAACCAGCGAACGCCGAAAAAATATTCGAAAAACCGTCAGCCCCAGATACACGGAAACGTCAACGATCGCCTACTTCTCGCGCGTCACAAATATTAATTAATCAACAGATTCGCGGCGTCAAACCGACCCCCGTCCTCGTCGAACCGGCGATCCAGTTTCGCCGGCATAAAATCGCGTCCCGCGAAGTTTTGATTAACACCTTCGCTCCCTAACGCCTATCTCTCCTTTTTCGCCGGCGCGGGATGCGTTAATTAATTTCATCAGTTTCGCGTAGTTAACACGAGCAAAGCGAGGAGCCGAGCGCGTATCAGCCGCTCGTGATCGCGACATTAAAATATAAAACGAGCAGAAGAGTTTAATTAATTTGTCACCTCGCCGCTCTTTTATCGCGCGGTTCGATTACCCCGCACGTCCGTGCGCGCGCGTACGAACACACACGCGCCGAGCTGGAAGCCGCGCGCACAGAGGACCGACACGGACGAAGAAGTTCGCTAACGAATTCGGCCGGCGTAAGCAGCTCGGAATTTCGCAGCCTCCTAAAAGGATTCGGCCTGCACTGTCCGTTTCCGCTTATTGCAGGGATACACCCCAACCATCCCCCTCCCTGCGGCATAATTGTCCCGCGCTCGCCGCACGGAATTGCCCTGCACGCGATCAACTTTCCGCCGCGAGTCGAAACTAATCTGAGAACGGGAACGTCGGAATGGAAACCGGGAATTGATCGTCGCCGGATAGTAAAATGAATATTGAATGTTGGCACGCGGTTTTTGAACTTCGACCTCCCCGCCACGGGGCTGGGGTCTTATCGCGAACTTACCCCCGCGTTAAACATTCACCGGTAAGAATCCCGCAGTCTTCCAGTCGCGGGAGAAACGGTTGATCGATGAATAATTCGTTTAGTCGAGTCGTTTATCTTCGGGTTTTCCGATTCGCCACTTTCCAGCGTCTTTCTCGTCGATCGCTTACTGCCGATCGCGTTTCAGCCGAAATTGGTGACACTGCGAAGTGGTTGAAGGAGTTTTACGTGTTGTTTTCTTTTTCTTTTGTTTTTGGGAAGATTGATTAATTAGTCGAAAGGTCTTGGTTTATTATTATTCCAACGAAGAACACGACAGTTCGTTTTCGCGCTCGTTACAATTACTCGACACGTTCCCTCGCAATGCGCTTCAATAAAACACTGGAATCCGTGGATCGTAGATCGACGCACGCTTATCTGCCGGGTAAACCTTTGGTGCCGCTAGTGATAATCGCGTTATCGTGAAACCTTGAACCAACGTGCTTCTAAACTAATTCTATTGTTCGCGTGAAACGCGCGCCTCAGAAAACGATCGCGGTATCGGCCGCTCGTAAATACAGAAATGAACTTTCCACCGCTGGAATCGATCTCGAGATCCACCTTATATTAAAGTATTAAATTCGCTGCGAAGTGACGAATCAATTGACTGTAAAGAGTTAATACCTATTCAGGCTCGTTAAATTCAATATAAAAGTCCGGAAATTTTCACCACCAGTGTGACTCTATATTACGAGGTGAAAGGATGAAAGAAGCGACGAGAGGCAGGTGCGCGTGCTCCTTTTTCGCGTGATAATTCCGTTAACGTCGATTAGGAATGGCTGTACCAGTGACATTAATTTCGTCGTTCCCTCGGCCCAGAAACCAGGTCGAAAGCGTAATAAGAGTATCATAACTTAAACAAATACCCCCGATGGTGGTCCCCCATCTCCCCTTTTCCCTCCATCTACCACGTCGCCTCCTCGAGTGGAAATTTTGCGCTCTCGGTGTTTGCCATTGTCATGATCTTTTTAGATCTTTTTCACCGCGGTCGCAGAATTCAACCGTTGGACTCGACGAGTTCACTTAATAATTTCAATGAAAAATCGGTAGCGGGGAGGCTCCCGCTTGTCTTCAGCCGGGGATCTATAAGCGCGACGAATTCCGTTCGACACTTTTGCCTGCCAAGAGTCACTCCCTAAGAGAAACCATGGTACCTTTATTTTCAACCGAGGACCAAGAGAATGGAAGATTCAAAGGCGCCCTTGAAAATAACATTTTACAATGTGGAAATTCAATTTTCTTCGAGTGTCGTTTGATACGACAGCATTGTTTCTCGTTTACTTTTGTGGAGTTCATAAGCGACCATTTCTGAATTTCTTGAATTTACCTTCTGTGAAAAATGGAAGATCGACGTAGGGCGACGAAAAACGAGGTTAGCAAGCTGCATTGTAGATTCACTAATATCGTAAGCCTGCATTTTATCGTCCAATGGTTCAATTATTACACGCAACCTTCGATTCATCTCCAACATCCGTGAACTAACACTTTTCGAATTTTTTGGCGCTTGTTAAACAACGAACGCAGAATCCGAGATATGGCAAAAATGTTCAATTCCCATACGACTATAAACGTTCATGTAAAGCTGATAAAATGATTTATTCACAATCCCCAGGCTGCAAACTTTAACGCAGCAGCTAAACCGAAAGTTCCGTTTGCCTATTGGTGTATAACCAGAATTTAAACACAATAAAATCTCTCGAAACTTTCTGCCAGGCCGAGTTTCAAATAAGCGTACCATAAAATTCGTGCTCCGCCGGCTTCCAAATAATTTCCGAACCAATCCGCCACGGGGTTTGCTTCCATTCTCCATCGTAAATCGTCTCGTTCGACGCTGCTTATCAGATCACGATAGCCGGTACCGAGATAATGCAATCGTCGACTAATATTACGTACTATGCGCGAAGACAGATAAAGAGAAGCCATAAAGCGATCATCGCTGTATCGGTACCGTCCACTTCTTTCAATATCAATGCCTCGGAAAAACGTTGTATCTTACGCTCTTCACTTCAGCCGTCATTTCCCGACACAATTTTCAATTTACCTATTAGTCGCCGTATACATTGGATCGTCCCATAACTTCGCGGCGCGGTGCATTAATACTTCTCGCGTTACGTCTTGTAATCACAGAGCGATGCGAGTTCGAACTGCTTTAGTTCAATCGGTGGAAGGTATTCGAGAGCGACAGCTCGCGAGGTTATAGAAATGTTATATTCAACTCTAATTCTATTGCCATCGTAACGGCGACTTCGATATCTATATTAGAAAGCAGCAAAGGAATAATTTAATTCTGCAAATAATGAGAAATTGATGGGTAGCTTGCTTGTGTTCCACTGTTTAAGACTTCGATACATAGCTCAGTATTTTCGCGGAGAAGCTTTCATAAGTTCAAAAGATTCTCGCCCGCAAAGGGTTAATAAAATACTGTTTTATATGGCAGAGGAATAAACGGCACGAACTTACGGGGCGGCCTGATATTACTCAATTCCGAATCGACGGAGCTCTCAGCTCCCACGCAACCCTTGAAAAATCGCTCTATGAATCGCAATCGACACGTTCGCGCGGGTCGCGCGCGATATCAGTCGCGAAATGCATTGAAATTGTTCGAGCGAAAGGCCGTGAAGAAAAGCGCGCGGAGGGTGGTCCCTCGAGCGCGGAATCCGAGAATAGAAGGGCGGGACACGCGGAACGAGGGCAGAGGAGCCGGAGGATCGCATTATCGTCAATGAGATTTCCGCGCGATCAAGGGGGACGAGGGAAATGAAGAGCGCGGGAGAGGCGTTCAGTGCGTTCCAGGGCACGCGTTCGACGTGCCTGCTTTGAATGCGAAATCCTCGCGCGACGCGGGGGTGGGACGCGACACGCCGCGTGCGTTTACGATGCGCGCGTGTCCCCACGAAAGACATTCCGAGCGGGATCCGCTGACCCAGACAAAATGGCGACGCGTCTTCAAGAGCAATCGTGAACCGTCGAGGAGCGGAGCGGAGCGTTACGACGGCGGATGTTTCAAAAGTTTCATTGGACAGACGATCGTTTATCTGAGATTTCTGGAATTAATTGTTCTGCTTATTGTGCAGTTACAGTTTATGGAGAGTGACGAGAGAAATTGGTTTGAGATTAATAATGACACTTTAGAATGTAATATGTGAGATATCGGTAGCGAATGTGTTAAATAATTTTACTTGAGATGAGTTTTGATATAGTTGTGGTTATGATGTAGGCATAACATAGTTGTAATGTAGTAATACTATAATAACAATATAGTTACACTTATCACCTCAGAATCCAGCGCACAGCGAGCGCAAGAATTGCCAACAGAATTCGAATCCCCCGACAGCCATCGAGCACGCCGCGTTTCCGGTTGGAACCGTCTCCATCCGTTCCTCGTCGATTTAATCGAGAGCAGCTACGAACTTTCCCCTCCTATCGGCTGAGAGGGAGTTCTCGAATAAAAACGCGTCCCCCGAATCGAATTCCAGGTAGCTAGAGACGCGGCGGAACACGTCGTCGTCGCGCGCCTAGCTTCCGAGTTTTCCAGCAACGAAGGGCTGAATTTCCGGCGAGTTCTCGTTGATATTCCGGATACGGAGAGCCGCGGCCGAAATTTCCGCAAAACGCGCGCAGAATAGCCGGCGGAGTTCCCAAAGCGGATAAAGTCATAACTGTGCGGCCCGAACTCGCGGAAACTGCGCGTCCCCGGGAGCAGCGGCGTGTCCCGAAAATTGCCGGCGGTCGGAGAGCTCGGTCGCCGAACGAATGGCGGACCCTGCCGGTCCACGGGAAACAACAAACCATCGAAATTAAATAAATCAACGAGCACTGTAAATTCCCGGCATGAATCGTGAATGAAAAACCCGTGAAAGACGCTTACGACCGCCACGGTGTTGCTCGTGTCCGACGCGCACGCACACGTACGGGCGTCGCCATTTTTCATCCAGAAATGAAGATTAATCTCCGGATTAATTTCGGTAGATCCAGGAAGATTCCGAGCGGTTAAGGGACTAAGTACCGTAATAAATTCCGGTCCGAACGATTTTTTAATTTCGCCGGCAAAATTGTTTCCCCCTTGCAACGATTGTATTCCCCGTTAATCCGATAACGATAATGCGTTTCGATATCATTCGACGCGCGTTGAGAACCCCCTAACAATGTAAAACAAACACGAGAGGCGAACGGGAAGCACAACAGACGGTGTGTAATATTGCTTTACGCGAAATTTCGTTTAACGAAGCGTGAAGCGGCCAAAGGAAAAGAGCATTTAGCATTATCCGTCGCTGTACTGGTTCAAATGAAATTGGCGCCTCGAGAGTCTCCGTTCTTGTCCATCAAGCGAGTGTGTACAGTTGAATTTGACGGAGGATCGGACGGGTGTGTGTGTGTACGGGGGGGAAGGGGGCTAATATTTCTTCGCAAACGATGAAATTGATTGCAAAAGGGAGCCTGTTCGCTGAGCAATTTTTAATTTAGGAAGAACAGCGTCGGCGGAGGCGCAAGAACGCCTTTGAGCTTTTCAGTGTCGCTGCAAAGCGCGCGCGGCATCGTGGCAGCCGAAAATCTAGGGCAACGTCGCCCGAAGCTTTGTCCCGTAACGGTCTCCGGCATATTAGATTTTTTACACGTCAGAACGAATTCGTGATCCGCCGGGACACCCCCTTTTTTTTCCACGGCGAGCAATCCCGCCGGCGAGCCCGTCCGTTCCGCAATCGCGCGGCTGATTTCTCCATCGCGCCCGGAATCCCGTGTTTTTTTTTTTTTTTTTAATCCGGCCCGAGTCACTTCGGCGAACTGACACATCGCTGATAAGAATGATTATCGCGCAGATTAACACCCCCGCGCCGTTACCGGGAAAAATCGATTCCGCGGCGTTATCGTCGGTGTAATTTATAACGCGCCGCGCGAGCCTCCACGGCGGAATCGAGGAATCTGGAACGCGTGGAATGCGGGAATATCGACGAAAAATGTTTCGTCGCGTTGCTCCGGAATAACGAAACCCGGAATAAATAGATCTCATTGCCTTGTACGGGATACCTCTTGCATAATGCATAATAGAAACTTCGTGGCAGCATGTTAGGCTCGACCGCCGTCGTCTGTTAAGAGATTACGTTACTCCGAGAAGAACACGCCAAGTTCGAAAATGCTGGAATAACGCGCCGATGTATCAGCCCGGAAGAAGAACCGTTGGTTTTTTATTACAGGCGAATCGATTTATGAATAGTTTTCGTTAGAGATATCACTGGTACATTGTAATATTACGTCCAACGATGACAAAATTCCGAAAAATTTACGGTTCTCGAAAAAAATCGGGGAAACGTTCTTCCGGCGTATTGGCCCGGAACAAGGGATCGCCGTGTTCGCGACCGGATAAAATGTAATACTATAAAAAATGGAATGTAACTGCGGGGCAATAAATTTCCGTCGTAAAAAAAAGGAGAGAGCTCGAGAACAGACTGTTTGCACCGGTCCGCCGGTCAAAGCGTCCGGAAATTGAAATTGATCAAAATTTCGCTGCTGCTCGTCCAGCGGTGGCGCGAAGTTTCACGCAGAAGCCGTTTGCCTGGTCGCCCACCGTCTGACCAGATTTCCACGGGGCCGGTGCAACGCGTGCACTTACGCAAGTGCATACATTACACGCAACGCGAATGGCCGCCGCGTGAGAACCCCGTGCACCGGCCTCGCTCTTCTGTATCTCCCGATCTACATAGTCCCGTCCGCGTATCCGCCATCGCCACCTACGAAACTCGTCTGACTCTCCGTTTCAAGCGATTAATTAGTCTCGACGTTTGCTACCCTCGAATCGACCCGCAGCGAATAATATATATCTTCGGAACGCTTCTAATTAATTCGCAAATACTCGCAGAAATATACGTCTCCATGTACCTAGCAATTTAGAAGTTAACACTGAAACTACTAGACAGGTCGGAACGACACAATACCGATTCCTCCTTTCTGCAATTATTAAAAAAGATGACAGGTGTTTCTCCGAGAAATTATTAAAAAAACTGACTTAACAATGCGCAAACCGAATTGTAAACGAATTCGAGTTTCTATAGAGGAATTTCGAAATGTCAATTTAACTGCTCGGTAGGTTTAGAGTTAAAGTTAACACGTTGATGAAAGACGTTAGCGTTTTGTGTATCGCTTATTCTACAACGAAGACACATAGGAGGAATGTTTAATTATTTCAACGCGTAAAACAGAAATCGACCACCAACGAAGAACGTGTCCAAACGATCCGCGAGATTGCCGCTATCTAAAACTCCGTACTACCCCCGCGTCTTCTGAAAGCGAAATCAAACAAAAACACTTCCAAACGATAAATCCGAACGACGGGTCATTTAGACGAATCCCTAGTCATTCGAATGCAACTCCGTCCAACGATCGAGATACCCGTTTCCTATTTCACCGGCTAACATCCGCGAAGATCCTCGCGTTTCGCGCGGGCAATCGCGAAATCGAAAGAACCGCTGGAAACCGTTTCTCCCTCGATAAACGCCGCTCGGCGAGCGCCGATTCATTACCGTATAACGAGGCGAGCCCACGCTCCGCGCGCCGACGACGAAGAACAAACCTCCTTTCGATCGCTGGGAAAGCTTCGCCGTCGTAAAACGTGCAAATTGCGGTCCGCGACTTCTATATTCTAATTTGAGCGGCGGCGTCATCCCCTTCGTCGTCGTAGTCGTCGTCGGAAATAAGTTAACCCTTGAAAGGGGTTGTCTAACTTATCTCCGCTTAGGGAAACAAGATTACCACATCCCTTAGCCCAAAGTAGCGGCGGTCTTAATTAGTTTCAAGGGGGGCACCGGCTTTATGGGAACCTGCCGCGTGTGAAAATTAATTTAAAACGCGGCACCGCCTCTTCCCTCTCTCTCTCTCTCTCTCTCTCTCTCTCGCTATCCACTACCTCCTCCTCCTCCTCCCACACTTCGGCCACGCAGCCGCGACTACGGCGACGACGGAAGTGGAACGAACGGCCACCGGTGCTCGGAACGCGAATCCCGCGGAATGTTCGTCGGCCCGATGCGATTTTTATTCGCAGAGTCACGTGGCCGTGCCACGCCGCGCGTCGAGCCGGTCCACCGGTTACGAAACGGGAGTCCGTCGGACGGAAAATTTAACAATCAATTTTCCGCCCGGGAACACGCCGATAAATCTCCGTCACGTAAGTTATACGCGAGCTTAGCGCGAATGATCCTCTTTGCCGGGGATCTCGTTTTAATTGGCTCGTTTATCCCCGACGCTGCTAACAGCCGCTAATCCGGTGAAGTTCGACGTGTACAGGGCGTCGCACGACACAAGGGCCAACTTCAAAACTTTGATCCTCGACGCCGCCGTAATGCGCGCCCTTAACTCCCGCGGAATTGAAACTTAATTATAACACGCAGCATTTCGATGGCTCAGAGCGAGCTCTCCGTCTTCCGGCTGTTTTGAACGTCTATCGGGAAGACGTCGCTGATCTTGGCTCGCCGGATGATTCGTCGCGGAACTTCGGATAGAGGAAATTTTACCGTCGAATACGAATTGGTCGAAGCGGCGGAGATTCTTGTTTACAAAGTGTCTGAAATTGTAAGTCGCGGGAAAGTGTTTGTTCAGGGAATGATTCTTTATAAGGGAGGGATGTTTGAGACACGCGATCCCCAAATAGACGTTTCATCCGCCACGAATTTAGTATTTACATAGCCGAACGCGCCGGCTAATTTCATGCAAGTGAAATGCAAGTTTCCTGTTTGCTCGCTGGATTCGGAGCAGAATCGATCCGCGGATTCCGTGCGAGTTCTTTCCGCGCGCGTTTCCCGTTTTAAAAACGTTTCCCCCCGAGGAAACCGCGTCTCAGGAAGTCGGAAACCTGTTTAACGCCGCGAAGTAGCTGGTCCCGAGCATGCCTCGCCCCGCCTCGCCTCGCCACGGACAAAACGGCATTAACCGTGCCTTGCGTTTAGAAATCCGCCGGCGGTGCGCGCGCGTACGAAAACTTCTTTAATGAATATGTATATAAACGCGAGCATGGCTGCTCTCGGTTTCCCCGTGGCGTGATCCGGCGGCGCGATAACCGAAACGAACGACTTCCTAAAAAGTAGACGCCTAAAACCGCGCCGGAGGCCGGCGTAGATCCGCTAATTACCGTCGCGGTGTCCATTGCTCTTTGTCACGCGTGTTCCGCGCGGTGAAACGGGGCTAAACATGCATGAAGGTGATATCGCGGCGAGACGATAAATTCTGCGGAACCGTGGACGAAAGCTTTCGCCACGGTTTCGGATCAGTTTTGCGATTTCTCTTCTGCTTCTGTTCTTTTCAAGATTTTTTTCCCTTTACCGTTCGTTTGAGGAGATAATTAATGTTTGTTCTAGGTTTATATTTGCCTGAAAGTAACGATTTACAACTTGTTTCAATGGCGTAGCTATTTTCACTTCGACTTATCTTTATCGGATATCTTGTTTTCTGTGTTGTCGAGTCGTTGATTATTTTTAACGTTCAAAGGATCTTTAGAATCGGCGTACACCGGAAACTGATTTCGGAAAGGACAGCTTCGCGCAAACCTGGGCGTGGTATCGCTTTCCTACTGTCACGGGATACCCTTTGTTGATCGCCGGACCCAAACCTTTCTTCGTACACTCGCTAAGTTTACCATCGCACGGTATGGTTACATAAAAAGGTAGAAAACACCTTGCAAGGATAGTACATTTAAAGTTTACACACCCGGTGTATACTTACAGATTACGCGTCGAAGTTATTTCGAAAACGAGGGCAACGAATGAACAAAAATATCACCTTTTCGACGTGTTATTCCCCAGATCCGGCCTACAAAATTAGTGAAATGCAAAAAATGATGTCAACTCGTTTATTTATGGTTTGAAACACCTCATTTAACCGTTATCTCCCATATTGCACCGTGCGGTATCAGCGATTCACCGAATTAATCGATTAAAAACTGATACCGCCGCTGCGATGCATTTAATTTCGATAAAATATTCATTGAACATCTCCGATACTTCGATTAACCACTCAAAGAGCAAAAATAATACCGTGATACGTTTAATTCCCATAAAATATACATTACGATAGATTTACGCTGAAAAATACATCGAAACATTTCATCGTCAAACGCGAAACTCGCTGGAAGCGAGCCGTTCCTCCGACGTCAAGGAAGGACAGGCAATAATCATCGGATAACGCCGTCGTCCTGTCGATAATCCATCGAGACGCAATACGGTCGCTCCTCCAAAACTCCCATTAGAACGTAATTCATTCGCCGGTCGGGAAAGTGGGCCGTCGGATGGCTGCGCGAAAAAGAGTATCCGGCGCGGGACATCGATCAAATCGGCGAGGAACGCTCGAGAGGCACTCGGGGACGAGCGCGGATAGGCGGGAGAACGATGACGATGACGATGATACCGATTATATATCCCGCGATATATCGGCGCGAGCCGCGGGGAAAATTGCTCCCCGAGGCGATTCGTTACCGCCCAACTTTGTAATCCTCTTCCGTCTCCCCGACAGCCGTCCCCGTCCTTTTTCTCCCACTTCCGGGGATCCCCGGCGTGGAAAGTCGCTTCCCACGCGCTACGGAACTTTTCCGCGGGGTCATTCGTCTCCGTTCCGAGTCGAAACTCCGGCGACGAGCGTTGAATCGACGGACCGACCGATTCATTTCGCGGCGACGAGGGTGGCCGAGCAACTTGCACGTGCCTCGGATTATCGAGTTTCGTGGCTGTTAGTCAAGGTCCATCGATCGCGCGACCCCCATCGTGCACTTTAACCGGCTTGCACGAAATTGTTGGCATTTGCCTCGGTTACGATCGATTTTCGAGCGCACCGCCTCTTGCCCGCCGCGGTTGCATAACCGGGTGGCAGGGCCTCGAGTCGCGGCCGACGTCTTGGAAACGTATTTTCAACCCTTGACACTGCCGCCCCTTTCCACCGATCAATTCTGCGGAACAGCCACGGGGTTTGAATTCGAGCACCTTAATCGAGTGAAACCTGCGCGAATCGACTGTTCTCGTGTCTTCTATCAATTCATGGGTCTTAACCGAAGTTTTATTTCGATCGAATTCTGCGTTCGAACTATTATCTTTCCTGGATGAACGGTTCTATTGATGATCATGTAGGTAAGATGACAGTTAACGCGACAATTAACACTAGAACTACCGAGCATTCGATTGATATTATTTTCAGCATCTCTGGATATTCCTTATAGTATTCAAGTGAAACTATTTTCATAATCGTTTCGACTATTCAACGTTTCCAAAGTATCAATAATTGCGAAACAAGGAAACCGAAACCAGTTTTGAGCACGGTAGGTCTAGTGTTAACTCGAATATTCTCTCAAGAATGAGGCGACATTACATTCAAAAGCGAACTATATAAGATCCACGAATTTCTCACCCAACAAAATCCTCCGTTGGCCTCAGAAAAAATTCCTTAAAACTGAGTGCCGGTGCTCGGATACCGGATTATCGATCGCATCGATGCTATTGGCCGGCGGACACATCCCGATAGAAAAGCTCCAGCTACCGGAGCACAATTTCCCCGAGATTGAGTTCGTATTAGCCGATGCCATCAATCAATCCCGCGTCCCGCAAACTATTCCGCGGATCGATGGGACGGCCGCCGCGGACCCGATAGTTCGAGGACACCGTTTCTCGATAGTCCGGGGCGTCGCCGGCGGTTCCCGCGGTCTGAAGATAGCGGCGCCTGGCGTGCATCCGGTCCCGTGGCGTTTTAATAGGCGCGGGAAATCAATCGACAGACTCGCCAACTCCCCCAAACTCGGTTCGCACGCGGCGCGATAAAGAAGCCGGCCGCTTTGAACGGAACACCGCCGAACAATGCGTCCTAGAATCGGTGCCGTGACCAGGCGACCTTCGCGCAAAAGCCCGATACGAGGCCGAGCCGAGGCCCGGCCTGGCGGGTACAATGCTTTTAGTTCGAATTCCGTTTAATTGGATTGCACGGGTTTCTCGAGTGCGTCCCGGGGTTAATCCCTTCTTTATTTTCATTCACAGCCGCGGACAGAGGAACGCGTTCACGCCAAGTTGGCATCGCCAGTTTGTCCGGCCCGTGAACCGCGAATCGTTGCGGTCGAATATCGCCGATGACCCAGGGGAATATTCCTGGAAGTGGATCAGGTCGATCGACTGGGCCTGTAGATCTCTTACGGCGCTGCGGCGACTTCTGAGCGCGGAGACGGTATTTAAATTTGCAGAATTGGATTATCGTTAACCCCTTGCACTCGGGAAGCGACTCTTAGCCACCGGTTGACTTGAACAAAGTCATAGAGTTTGATGTTCAATTTCCGGTGGCAAATTCTCGAGCGCAAAGGGTTGATTCAGTAGTAGCTTCTGGTTACGGCTTGGAACGATAGAATGAGTCGAGTATCGTTACGACTGAGCTTCAGCGTTAGAAGAGAGCAACTTAGTTGGCCGTACAATTGGAAATTACTCCAATATCCAGTCTTAATGGTGAAATCTGTAACGTTCCCAGAGTTCACCGATAACGTCTCATTTCTCATCACCTTCGGATCACCCCACGGTAGAAGGGATAACCTCGAACTCCCATCGAGGCAGCGTTTAACGAGAAAGTAAAGGGTCTCCATTATGTGGAAGGTTCCCGGGTGTTTCGAGGACCGCGTCTAGTCACCGATCTCTTCAAATAGATCGGGCTCTCGACGCCGGGGCATCTGTATCGGTTGGGTGGCCTGAGAATCCATTATCAGACTCTTTTCCGACCCACCGCCAAACTGCTCCCTTTCCCCGTTGCCCTCTCCATTAAGAACAACCGTTTCCCTTGATCTCTTCGCAGTTTCGGGCGCAACCGCCTCCTTCAGACGCAGGATTCGGAACAGAGAAGCTAACGGACAACTCGAACAACCCGACATCCTCCCCGCCGCGTTCCCATCTGAAATTAATCGGGCCGGATTAAGCCTGTCCCCTCGAACAACGCGAAACGCGCGACGCGTCTGTCGTCGAAAAGTCGTCTCTCGCGTTCTAACGCCGTGGGACAAAGGCGGGATGACTCATCCTCCGCCAGAACTCTTTCCCTCGCGTCGAGTTTCCGGTCGATCCCGGCGACGAGGGAACCCGCGCGGCGCGTGGATATTGCTCCCGTCTTCGTGGGGCCAACGTAAATTGTAATTAAAAAAAAAGAGGAGAAAGCGGAGGCGAACAAGAAAGGGAAACAAAAAAAAAAAGGAGGCTCGGAATTATTTCTTCACCACCGCGGAAAAATTGTTCGGATTTGTCCCGCAGCTATTATTCCCCGACGAACTTTCGTTGTCCCGTTGTCGCGTGTTCGTCGACCGTGTCCCCTTTCTCTGTACCTCTCCCTCCCTCATCTGTGATCTCTCGTTTCGCTCTTTCTCCTTCCATCCGCCGCGACGCGCTTTTCGTGCCCCGCGGAGAACTGGTAGCGTGACTCAATTTTTGCCTCGTCTCCCCCTCTGTCGCGACGTTCACCCCGCGAGGCCTCGAGGCCCACTTTATTGGCTCGTCAGCCGGGCAGACAGGTAGCACCAGCCGGGAGACATCGGCTCTAATTGTTCGCGAGAAGGGATTCTCGGATTCTAGACCGCGGCACGAGAGCTGCCGCAAGATGGATCTAACCGCCGTGGAATTGTCTTTTCTCTACGGCGGTAACGGGAGATTCCCGTGGCTCGGTTACTGAAACCGAGGGATCCATTAGTGCTTCTGCGCCGAGATGAACCGGCGCCGAATAAACAAACCTAGTTATTGCTCCGCGCGAAGAAATGAAAGAGCGGCGATCCGAGAAGCGATTAGTCGAACGGTTGACTCTATCGCCGGAATTCGCGACCCACGAGCAGTGGCTGCGCATTGGAAGACAAATGGACGCTTCTCGGAACGACCACGATTTTTCGAAGGAAATTTTAATTGGGAATACGGCGGAACTGTTCGCTAAGAAGGACCGACTTCGTTTGCATTCATTTGCATCTTCGGAGACATTTTTAGACTCTTCCTTGGGGAAGTTCATCGATTATCCGATACCTAAAATTTTCGAATACAGAATTGGCAGCCCGCTTCACTGATAGTCGCCACTAACCGAGGCGCGTCGAATGTTTCCTTTACAAACTATAAATTTACATGAATCTGCATACATTTATATTCCAACCGCGAAGTAACGAGAACAAAAGGAAAGTATTTTTAATCGGATCATGTGGAATTCAAATTCGAGGACACGAAGTTCTCCCGCTCGCTGTCTAAAATGTTCTTTAACCTGATCTACTACAATAACCGGTGCATCCATAGTAATACCTGTAGCTGTACAAATTTTACTCGACTATACACTCCGCGCGAATTAAATCCATTAGCCTCCGCCAACCGAACGACTCCCAAAAGACCCCGCCCACAGTCGCCGCAGTTCCACGCTCCCCCGTGCCATCCGTCCAACGCATGGAACAATGACGCGATTACGCGTCAACGGCGCCGAACGCGTTAAACAGGCGTCATCGCTAGAAAAACTCGCGCGAATACCTTTTCGAGCTACGCATGATGCCTCGGCATGGTCCGTTTCCCGGACACAGCGCGATGAAACGCGTAAAATCGGCGATGTGGCAATTACCGTGGGGCGATGGCGGGCGTAACAGCGCTCTCGCACAACAGCGCCGTGGAGTCGTCGTCCACGGGATTCCCCGCCGCATCGTTCTCGTCGTCCTCCGGCTCGCGACCAGCAATTTCACTTCCGGCATTCTCAAAGGACTCTCCGCGCGGACCGTCCCTGGAATGGCCCCGGGGCGGTTCCCATCAATATTCTAATCCCGAAAACAGGCGCACCAGGAATCGGGAAACCGCCGGCGAGAGTCGAGAGCGGCCGTCATCGAAAACCAGAAAACAGAATCGACTAGTATCACCGGCTCGAGCCCAACGGACGCACAGTGACGAGAGAGAGAGAGAGAGATACGACGAGAGGCGGAAAGAGAAAGAGAGAGGGAGGGGGAGAGAGAGAGAAAGAGAGAGATGGGGCGGCGAAGAGAATTCTGTACAGAGAAAAGAGAAGAGAGAGATGGAGGGCGGCGGAGGGGGCTGATATATCACGAGAGAATAACTCTGCCGCAACCTCATTCTCCTTTCCGGCTGACGCGTTGAAAAGCTGTCTCTCCCTTCTTGCTCGGCCGCCACCTCCACCTCGTGGCTCCTCTTCCTCCACTCCCACCTTGCCGGCGTATCGCTCCTCCTCCCCCGCCCCACCAGCTCGGGCTCTGTTCTCGATGGCTCGGTCGTGCGAACGCATATACGAGGCCGACGCATGTTTGACAATGAATGAATGAACGGTGCGTGAGGGGAGGGCGGCATTGCACGCACGCACGCAACGCTTGCGCGCGCGCGCGCACGGGCGAGCGTCGAACGGAGCCACCGCGAGCCATCGCATCACGGGGTAGGAGTCCGTGTACACGGTGGCTGAGAAAATTGTACTCGACGCGACGGGTGTTTCTTTGATTTTTACCACGAGATGCGATTATCTGACTTACAGGAGGATACTTTTGTAGAATGATTGTTGTTTCTTGTTATGAGCGTGAATTGTCAATTTTGTCTTGGAGTCTAAAGTGTCGGTTTTCTATTCGATAATTTAAGTCGATGCGATGCTAGTCAGCGGCGCAATGTTTCGTTTTAGTGGTTTACGCGAACACGTCCGAGGAAATTGTATTTGTGTGTAGTGGAGTTAGGATGGAGCAGAGGAATATGGGAGAAATTGGGAAAAATGGGAGAAACTGGCGACAGTTGCCAAGGTTTAATATGCAACCTTTTTCTATGAAAATATTATGAAAAAACCGAGCGTGTTATTGCCCTTTTGACTCGCAGCACGCGCACCTGCGACGATCGTGCACTGCATCCCCTCCCTTCCCGTTTCTATTCTTCCCCGTTCTCCTTGATTTTCGATGTTCTCCCGGCTTCCTGTCCCACCGGTATTATCGTTGTTAGTATTATTTTCGAGCGGATATTCCGAGCAAGCGCGGCGCGCGACTCTCTTCCCCCGGTTGCTCCGCGGGGATTTGCGGATTTTCCGTGCGGGTTAAAGCGGAACGGGGAGTCTTCCGCGGAACGTGGCCGCAGTTTTTGGAACGTTCTCATCGGGACGTGGTTGGTCGGGCCTGCCAGCTGATACCGTGGATCCTTTGCGGTAGATAAATTCTGCCGGTAATGGAATTTCGTTCGACGAAGAGCCATCGAGAAATTATGGATCGTCGCTCAAGGAGCAGAGCGAGCCAGGTAAATTAATTCGTTGATTGCACGAAAGTTCGAAATCTGTAACGATGAAAGCCGCTGGAAAACAGAAAACTGATGGGCCGGAATTTCGTAACTTGTAATAACAATTCGTAACCTGTAACTTCACATTTTATTTTCCTTTTGTACCATAGAAAAATCCTTGTTACGAGGATTTTATTCGTCTCGAGAATTACGTCTTTGCGAAGTGGCCCGGTGAACGATAGGCGAACTTTCATCGAGGAACGCCAGCTGGTCAAGCCCGCAGATTTTCCAAAATGGCGGCGGAGAGCTGTAAGTTCGAGCCATCGGCCAAACGACAGCATTCGAATTTCAGACATTCGTTACGTGTCCACTCGACAGTTTTATCCTCGAGAGCCGCCGCTCCGCTTGAAACACGTACTGTCGGAACGCTTTTCGAAACTTCCCGACCCCGAATCCCGGCTTCCCGAATAACGAGCGCGATTCTCCGGCTTTTAAGTCCCGGCCGCCGGTATCGATCGCGGATCTTCTACGAAAACTTCAAAATGGCGGCGCGCGCAACTTTAGAAGCGTTTAAGCATTGCGATCCCGTGCCCGCGAGATTATAGGCTAATTCCGAGTGAGATGGTCAAAATTAATTTCACTTACATTGTCGAATATTTATATTTTCAATCGTTAATTGTACATTGAACCTTACACAGAGGTCTATTCAACACTAAAACTACCGATCAGTTAAATTGACTTCTCGAAATTTCTCTGTAAAAATTTTAAGAGCGCGTCTATCGAGACTTCAATTGATTCACAGTTCAGTTTGCGTATTGCTAAATTAATTTCTTTAACAATTCAGAGAAACATCTGTCATTCCTTTAGTAATTGCAAAAAGAAGACAGCGGGAATGGATCATTTTGACTCGTGTGGTAGTTTTAGTATCGACTATTCTTCTTATGTACATTTACTTCCATAAAATATATTACTAAATATATTCACGACGTACGATTCGTTTAAAAAAAAAACTGGGCCACCTCTCCACGACTTATCCTACTTCAGTAACGGATTCGTCATTATTTTACAGCGAGCGGATTTTCTCCCGCGGACACGCGGAAACGAGCAGCGAGATCCGGATCGCGAGAAAAAAAAATATTCGAGCGCGTTACGAGCGACCAATAAATATTTCAACGGGGAATAGTCGCGACCGTGCTCCCGGGGACATTCATTTGCAACGGTATTGTAACGGGAAGAACGGTAAAGAAAAAAGAAACAACGGCGACAACATCGTAAATAAAGGATAAAAACGAAGGAACGTCTTTGAGCGGTTTTATTCATTCCTTTTTCATTCCTTTTTCATTCCTCGCTCCGGACCCTTCTTTAAACGAACCCTCCCACTCCGCGTATCAATCGATTGCCTCCGTCTTTCGTCTCGGGATACGGATCGAATTACCGTGTTTGATTAAAGCGTGGAAACCGTGAAAGAGGCGCGGCGCGGCGCGCATTTCCATTTCCGTTTCTTTTAGTGACGCTCGGTCGATTTCGCGTGTAAGGTCCGACCGGAATGAGCAGCGGCCCGCCGTATATAAATTGTAATTCGATTTCGCGCTGCAATCTGACGTCCTCGTAAATACCGGCCGCGGTACATATACCTTTTCTCTGCCGCGGCGTGGGGAACGATGAAAAATGGAGCTTGTTCGAGGAATTGAGCCGCGCTCCGAGCGGATTTATCAACTTTTTGCCAGCGGCGGAGGCACGGTAACACTCGCTTCCCGGCCCGGCCCCGACGGATTTATAATTGTTTGTTCATCGATTTATTTTGCGTTTGTTGCGCCGCAAAGTCGATCCGTCGACGCGTTCGGGGACGGCTCGATTGAAAGTAACGAAATAAGGAATCGAGAAGGTGGAGGAAGATGTGCGCGATACTCTGGGGAAGAAGGAAAATGGAGGATCGGTCGAGACACCTCTTGGATTAAGTTAATCGGAATATTCGAAACTGTTGGAATTAGTTTTGTAATTCTGTCTTTCAATCTTTGTAAAACTTGAGTCGAGAGGCGTCAACCGCATGGAATCTGTTGGTGCTTGACAAATTGTTTCACACTGTTTGATGCAACAAGAAAATAGCGATCGTTCCTCGGATACCGAGGATGATATTTATCGTTGACGAGAACGAGGGAATAATTACGCTCAATAATTCAGCGTCGACGAGCAAGATTCGGGGACGGAGATCGTTTCAAGCGAGAACGCGGGGTCGGGGATGTTTGCCGACGAGATCGATAAACTCAATGATTTACGGCGCGATTTCGGCGGCAATCGGCGCTGGAATGCAAATGTTGCGCAATTAAACGGCGCGATGAAGTTGCTTCGATACGCGAACGGCGAGAGTGCCCTATCAAGATGACTCGAAAATTGTTGACCGTACGCGCTAAATCGTTTCTCAATCGCTTCTTGAGCAATCCGCGCGCAGAAAACAATCCCGGAGAATTCGTCCATCGATCATTAGTTGTTATCGCAATCTCACGCGTGCATAGTGTATAATCGAAATAACTCGTGCAAGATCTATTCCTTCGCGGTTACGAAAACAACGAAGGATTTTCGGTGAAAGTAATTCAACGAATTATTAATTACAACATATTCAATGTATCGTAGTAAAACTCGCGTAGAGTCGCAACGAAAACGTCTCTATAACTGCCCTAAAGACAACTAGAACTCAAATAAATTAAATGTACAAAAGTAGTACTACCGAGGTAAATAGTATAACAGAAACGATCGCCAATAATCACAGCGAAATAGAACGTGCCAAATGATCTCCGTTAGTTATTGGTACAACTCGGAGTAAGCACTCGCGATCGAGAAACTCGCCGTTAAAGGAATGTTTCTATTCCGGTGTCGAGAATAATTTCGCATCCATTGAATTTTGTGGACGTTATTATCGTGGCGCTAACATTCCGGTGACGCGAGTACAACCAGTAAACCCGGTTACGGGAAAAAAGAAGGAGGAAAAAGAAGGTCCGAAATCGCGTTACCGAGCTCGGTTCGTGGAACACCGAGAAATATCTAATTGGACCGCGATCGAGGTTTCGCTCGATCTTAGATCCAGGCGATCGTGACCCCGGTGCTCTCCGTTCCTTATCGAACAGTCCGCTAAATTGAATGAGCGCGCGGAAAGTAATTCAATTTCACTTCCTTTTTAGCTTTTCCGCTTCTCGCTCGCTTTCCTTCCGGTTATTCCGCTCGACTCTTTTTTCCAGCCCACCCGGCCGCGCCGTTTTTTTCGGACGGTAGAGATGTGAACCGTCGGGGGAGGGCTGGAGAGGGAAAACGGAGGGCCCCCGTTCTTCCGGATCATATTCCCGCGAATTAATTGAACCTGATTTATCGCGGCTGTGCGCCGGGCTAATGGTGAATTAGCGCGGCGATAAATTAGCGGCTGCGATGCAGCGCGCGGCTGGCTGGAATTCCGCGTAGCGTTATGGGCCTCTGCTCGGCTCGTTCCTTGCGAAATTGGGGTCCACGGGATCACTAGCAGAGCCCGAGGGAAACTGCGCCGGAGGATCGGGGAAATGATCGCTCTATCGTCCCGGATGCATTCGGGAATTTTCGGAGCGACCGAAACAAGAGAATAACGTCTCGTTTGCCCGGAACGACGCGACGATTCTCCTGTCGACGTGCGCGGGAAAAATGACACGATGTAACGAAGGAAAAAAAAAACGATCGCGCGAAACACACGGTTCGGACACGTCCGCTCATCGAATCGAGATTGGTCGTGTAATTAATCCTTTGCGGGCGAACGTCGACATTTCGGGGAGATCAAATTGTCACGTTTCGAATACTACGTCGTAAACAAATGATTTAATTACTCAGACAGCGATCGTAGTTCCACTTCTTCTATTGTTTAAGCAATCTATATATAATTTAGCTTCATCTGAAAATTTTGTATATTTCTAATCTTCGCCTGCAAAGGATTAAGATTCACTTCATATTCGTCAGGTCCGTTTTGAAATAGTTTTCGACATTTTTAGTATCACTATATGATATTACTGCTGTATAAGAAGTTGGAATGAAATTCAATCAATCAGTGAAATTTCCATTTTCACATGTTCCTTTCGTGTTTCGTGAACATTATTGCAGTCTATCTATCAATCCTGCTCATTAGAACGGAATAATTCAACTAGCCTGTGTAAAATCTTCCACCGGAAAGCCGCCGGCGTATTTTCAAACAGTCAGTTACACGTGCACGGTGGCCGATCGCTATCAAACGTGTCCAGCCGATCGGAAATGAAATCCGAAAAATGTAGAGATCCGATTGAAATGCCAAAATAACAAACAACCGATCCAGTGCGCGGCAATTGTAGTTACTTTTTCCAGCTAATCCCAAAACATTCCAACAATTGGCACGCTATTCACCGGATCCGATGTTCGCATCGCCGGAATCAATTCGAGATTCTGTTAGTCAGAAAATCGCTGGTACCCCGACGTTACAGGTTTTCCCGTTATTAAACGGATGAACGAAAAACCGAGAGAAAGAGAGAGAGCGAGAGAGAGGGAGAGAAAGAAAGAGAGAGACAGAGACAAAGGCAGAGAGAAAGGGCCAGGGAAAGAGAAGGAAGATTGAACCAGTCGAAGCAAAGCGTTATTCCTCGGGAATCGCGGGCAATTTAACCGAGTTCGGTAGCAATTTAATCGAGGCCCGAGGCGGTCCGGGGAAACGTTAAACGATCCCGGGGTAACTCGAAACGCGAACGAACGGAACTCGGCCATTTTTTCGGCCTCTCCGAAAGTAGTTCAACCACTCGGTGGCCTCCGTCGCGGTAAATCCGTGGCGTCTAATTAGCGTCGCGCGTTACGTTGCCCCCGAGACGCCTAATTTAAGTTTCCAGCCGCGAGTCCGGGATCCTCCTCGCTGTTCCCGCTCCTTCTTCCGCCGCTTCCGACGGTCTCTCGTCTCTTCCGTTGCATTCGGAACCACCGGCCGTGCGTCGGTGACACGCGCGACTTGCCACGGTTACTCCGGAGTCCTGGCGCTGCTCGAACGATCAAAGCCGCGGGTCGAAACCGCGGCCCGATACCGAAACGCGTGGCAGCACCGTAATTATACGGAGAGACGATCATCCGGGGAGCTTGCAACTTCCAAGGGAAACGGAGTCGTCTTCTCCCGGAGCTTTTCGCGTTGGAATGCCAGGATCGAAGTCGGCGACGCTACTTAAATGTATCGGCACTTTGTGCATGCCGATTCCCGTCGTAACCAATCGAATAACTTGTCACGGGATAAAGGTAAACGAGTTAGACGATGGATTTTTCTTAGCGGAAACGGAAACCAAGGGAGGACGGAAATTGAGGAACCGATTCATCGGAGAATATACAGATAGGAATTGATGTAAAATTGAATCAGTGAACGGAAACGTAGAATTTTGAATCGAATTCGGAACCGGTAGTTTGAAGATTTGATGTTAAACGAAGTACGAGTACAGCGGTAGATTGAATCTTCTTGGCCGGAGGATAAGGAGAATCTGACGCGTTATGAAATTCGACTGATCCCTGTTTTATAGCAGCACGTATGGGTCCGGCAGCGCGTTTATAGAGCGGCGCGCGATGACCGCGAAACTGTCGCGTCGGGTGACATCATCTTCTAGGTTTTGTTCCAGTATTCTTTCAGGTTGCAACGGGTCGACGACAGGTCGCGTCGCGGATCTTTATCCGTGGGATCGGTTCCACTTTGTTAATACGCTGCCCCGAGACGCCGGGGAGCAAGGATCCGAAACGTGGACGCGGGATAGAGATAAGTAGCCGTGAGTTATTCGCGGCTGTTGTTTCATTAAAAGTACACCGGCCGGTTGTGATCTAATTACCGACGAGCATAGACTGCGGCCGGGCTCGCCCGCGCGCCGGGAAAAACGAACGAGAATATTCGTGGAACGAAGCTCTCCTCTTGCACGGAAACGGTGATCGGGAAGGGGGAGAGACATAACCGGTCTCTGATAAAGATTTATGGGGATAGTTTTTATCTATTAATCCCCTTTCGACATGCGGTTGAATATAAAAAGAAATTCATTAATGTCGAAGGGTGCGTGGATTCGAGTTTGAAGCAGCATCCGCTATCATTGGACAGAAGAAATAGTGCTACCTTTGTACGACAACGTTGGTTGGGACCGGTTGTCTTCGGTGTATTTGAAAATAATGGTACGTTACGACTAAACGATGGAAGAATTGGCGTTTTTATGTTGATTGACGAGTAAACGAATTCTTCTAGTGGATTTACATTAATAAACTGTGTACTATAGACGCAAAGTGTATGATTAAGAAACTCTTCGAATGATGGAGTATTTACGGTTAAAAGTTCAGTGGAGGTTTGACGAAGGTCAAGGATTTGTATGGTGAATGTTCGTCTCGGTATGCGTGGTTCTTAGAAGATAATCGGTACGCACTGTTAGGGAACGACGGTAAATCGAGTGGAAAATAGGAATTTAGCGGCGCGTCGAGATTTTAAACAATAACGAAGCTCATTGTCCCCGACGGGCGTAGGACGATAATCGTGTCCCATTCTCCCGAAGGAAGCTCTTCAAGAATTTATGGAATTCGTTTCCGACTCCCTGTCCCGCGGGACCACTGACGGTTTTATTCCGCTGAATGGCCGAGGCCGGTCGACCGTCTCCGTCCTTCTTTTCGTAAATTATACACTCGGTCATTACTAGCGGACAAACAGGAGGCGCGCGCGCGCACCGCCTCGTCTGCCCGTCCGATCGAGATTTAATCGGCGAACGATTAATTCTTACCTCGACGGTGGAACGGACGGAGTCGGAAGGTCACGGAATACTTGAAAACTAAACTCTCGGAGATCGGCAGATTTTCATCTTCGTTTCGGCCGTTTCTTCGAATAAATACCACGTCGCGACGTCCCCGACTCGTTCGAAACTCGCAATGTTTGTATTTCTTTCGTGAAGTTACTGTCGATCGCGAATAATAATTAATTTCTCCAACAACAAGGCTCGTTGGTCACGTATTAGTATATGTATACCGTTCGTTTCATTACGCTGATAATTATTTTCACATGTTAATTCGTTTAAAGCTCGTCCAATGGACTCCAGGCTCGCTTCAATTTCCGATGAAATTTATGTAGTTCGTAGTAACGTAATTCAATGGAAATCTTCTCTTTATAAATGTTTATCTCTAAAAAGTTCGTTCTCGGAAGGTTTCGCAATCTCTCTACGTATCGACTGATTCATTGGTCAACACCGATCGGTATACAGAGTTTGGAATTCCAACAAAGAACGCGTACAACTTGCTTGATTTCGTACACATTTTTGTTCTCGCGCCGGTCGAGGTTCCCGAGAGAGGCACGTCTACAGAACCGGAATGGTAATGCCAGAGGAATTCAATGACGACGCGCGTATCGACGATCGGCTGTGTCATTAAAATTTCTACGGGTATACGTTACGGATCGTTCGCTTGCGGGTTAACGAATCAATCGAAAATACTCCGTCCGCCCGAATTTCGTAACGTCGAGCACCGATTCCGGAGGATCGATGGTCGTCGTAATTCTCTTTCACTTATCGATCGTACATTAGACCCATTGGTCACGGCCTAATCGGGCACCGTCCGGCCCCGACGGTTTTCTCGTTAACTAATCTTCGAGCGACCGGGTAGATAAGGTTCGTACGGGCTTATCGATTCCTCGAGAAAATTGTCGGCGTAAACGTTCGAATACGAAAAGGAAACCGTCCCGCGGGAGATGAGAAAGATGGCGGCGGATATTCGCCGGCCCTTCCACGTCCGTTCAGTAACCGACGCTTTCTTTCTCGAAATTCCCTGGAAATTCTGTGCCAGAGGAAAAGAAGTTCTCGCCCCTATTTTCTGTCAATTTTCAGCTGATAATATTAACCTGAAAATTTGCCGTCAACACTGTACGAAAAAAAACACGTTGCAGAATAATATGGAAGCTATCAGCGAATTAAAGTAACTCAATTGTCTAGCACTGTAAGTTGGAAATATCAAACATTCAAATTGTAGAGTATGTTCAAAAAGTAACAGTTCCATTAAAAAAAATTCTTCGAGCGTTCAGATGCTCCGACCACCTGGAGCAGTCCACCCTTAATTCTACCAATTGACCGTTCCAATGAAAAACTCGTAAATAACGAGCAATAAGTCGAAACGTAAGTACTTAAGCATCAATGAGTCATCGGGGGACAGATAAAGCCCGCATCGAAACGTGCGGGACGTCATCCCGGAAGCCCATAGTATCAATAGACAATATCGACCCCAAGAATCAAGCGTGACCGGAGGAGAATCTAAACAATACCCCGATTGAACTTCGGTTGAGATCGAAATCGACCCGGGCGTACCCGACGCGGGGACACGATCAATCCCTGTAGTGTGGGGATTGGGATCAAGTTCAATATGTACTCACGAATCCCAGTCAATTTCAATACCCGAGTTTCATTTCATGTTTCCCGAATACAGCTCTTAACAAAACGGCGTTTCGTCAACCACTGCACGAACGAGTGGAACTAGTTTCTAAATTGTCTATTCCGGCTAAGTGGTTAACACTAGAACCTACCGCGCAATCAAATCGCCTAATGTCTATTTTCTTATACAAATTACAAAAACGTGTTTGTTAACCCTTCACGGAACAGAAATATTTCAAGTTTTTCTACCGCCAAAAAATACCGTAACATAGATAACAAGCGGAAACAAGTTCACAGAAGTGACATAGGACAATACTTAACGTGTTAATTGTAAATATTACAACAACAGTGATAAAGACAATAAAATGATTTTTGCCGCCATATACGAGGCATTGGACCTAAGCATTGCTCCGTTAGGGGTTAAGATCTCGTTTGATTCACAGTTTAAAACGCACATTATAGGGCCAATTTATGAAAAAATGTCGAAAAGCCTATGCATCTCGAAAATTGTAAAAGCAGAAATCCAGGATGGGTCGTCTTGGCCCGTTCGGTGGTTCTAGTGTTAAAACAGGGGTGCTCGAAGCAGGGGTGTCCCCCTATCCGAAGCCTCGTTGAAAGGGCGTCCGTAGGTGTACAAAGGAGTAATTTTGATTAATATTCATAAGCGGTAAGAACTCGTGTTCGGGGTGCATACACGGGATGCGTTCGAAAGTAAATGATGGATTTAGCCCCCGCACGATTGCCCTCGATGACCGAACAATCCTTCATCACTGAAAAGCGTAATGAGACGTCGAACGCGATAAAGTCGTCGACTTAATAACCGGCCGCCGGAGAGCCGGGACACGTGACACACTGACAACGTCATTTCCGCGGTGAACAATCCAGCGTCCCGTCACCGTTTCGGTCACTCGAAACGCTGAATATAACAGAGACCGGGTCGGGTCGGGCCGGGCCTATTCACTGCCATCGTCGCCGCCGGCCAAAAGGGACACGCCGCTCGAATGCCGATTCAAAGCATTGTTGAACCGCGACCGTTCGATCACGAATTAAATGGACTTTATCCCGTGAAACGATCGCGGGACACTTTTCATTCTTTTCCGCTCCTCGTGTCCGCTCGCGGGTCGTGTACTCCGTTTCCGGTTAAGTCTCCGAGTTCCCTTAGTCGGATAGTCACCGGAATCGCGAATTTCATTCACGCTGCGCTCCTTTTGTTTCCCTCGTACGGCATGGAAATCAATATTTGTAACCGTGCTATTTATTGATTGAAAAGAGACCATTCCGCGTTAATCGTGTTCGTTGCACGGGGAACACGATTCGGCGAGAAGGAGGCGCGAGAACCGGAAAATTGCAGTTGCCTCGAATGAAATCGATTTTCCCGGCTAAAGTGTTTATAAACTAAAAGCACAATTCCATCGGTGCGGCGTGCTCGTTAGGATTCGAAAGGATAAAGCTGGGGGGAAAGGTAACAATCAGCGGAGAGATTTCACACCGGCGATCATTGTGTCGCGTGGAAAACATGTGAAAACCGAGGAACAGTGAACGGAACAGAGAAACCGCTCGCGGAATGAAAAGGATTACGATTGTCGGGCGAATGAAAAATCGCTGCTGTGAATCAGCTCTCGTGTTTCGTTATTGCGATACGTCGCCGGCCGGTTTACTCCGGAAGTATTTGAAATGAGCGGAACTAGACACGTGATCAGATCCTGGATACTTTCTTTTGTGGCCGAGACCTTGAGCCACCGATCGAAATTAATGAAAGGAAATGCGGCGCTCGTTCGGGCAAACTGCACGCTATCCGAAGGTGATTATTATCCGCTACACTTTAATCCTGGATTTTCTTAATTGAAAGTCACTGTGACGGACTATAACGGGGATGAACCGAAACGAGGATAGACAGGCAAGCTCTGAACAGTCCGAGTGAATTTTTCATCGCTACCGCGAATTGCATCGATGAGAAACAACGGAGCGCAACGCATGACTTATTCGATCCGGCATTATTACCGGTCGAAATATTTATTACTGTTCCAGTTCGTGTTGCGCAATAATGAATGTTACTAGGAACGTTCGAAGCTGCTTCTCGTCGCGTGATTGCTTAGGAAAATGGGGACGGATCTCGGGTAAGCGAGCTTGTGGTTTCTCAACGTCCTCAGTAGCTGAAAGATTATCCTCTTTCGCTACTGGACGAATCCGTGATCCGTGAGCAGAGAAACCTCTGGCTACATATTTCATCGTAATCGCTCTCGAAATTATTCCAGCTTCTGATCTTCGTCCAACTAGCAGCGGTGATAATGCTAGTAACAGTTAAACCGTCTGCTGCTATACGGTGGAAAGACTTTGAAAGGATAAAGGATTTTTCGAATGAACAGTCGCTGTAATTTACTGGCGATTAGTATCTTCTAACTTAATCCCCACGATTCGTGTGTACGCATTCGCATTTCGGATTTAATACCGTGGCCCAGACCCAACTGCAAAACCCTTCGGTGATATTTATCGAATATTTATGACAGGATAAAACGATAGCTACTAATCCTCGGCTATGGGAATGGATTCTAGTTCCCGTTGTTTTTACTGTTATTGTTGTTTCCACGGTCGAGCAGCCGAGCTGGCCGGCTGTTATTCGTTAACTTTGTCCCCCAGCGAAAAGTGCCCGCGGAGTCTGGCACATCCATATTCCGAAATGGCATAAGTTGCACTCCTTATCTCGCCGGATACGAACAGCGACGGGAGTGTCGAGCCGTAGCGAGATGCATCCTGAGTGCAACCTCGCAGGAAGGAACGACTCACGCGGTACACCTCGTTCCGTAAGCTCCCGTTATGAGTTTTCTTACTGCCGTAGTTTTCAGCTTGTGTACGTATACTAATTATCAACCGCTCGAAACTCATCCACTCCCGAAATTACCGTCCGCATTAACACATTAAGGCTGGCGCACAGGAATTTTTCTGTTTCATAAAACTCTCGGGTCGAGATCCGTTTACTCGAATCTGTGATACCAGGGAAAAAATTGCTCTTCGCCGAGGATCTTGTCTCGGTATTCTTTTTCGTACAAATTTGAAACTACTTAACAAATGAATTTGATATTTTTCTTCGCGTTAATGGGAAACACTGTCGATACCGATTTGTACCGAATGTATCCGTGAAGTACTATAAGATTTTTCCTTTTTGATGATTTTTGGTCTACCGATGTTTTTTTTCTCGCTACTTTAAATGACGATGAATTTGAAATGAAATTGTTTCGCGCCGTTTCAGGGGGAATCGATATTTCCTTTGATGATCGAAAATCGATCTGTCGTTTGCGATATGTTCGTTCGCGGATATCGATTTGTGTTGTAACAAGTGTTACATTGGTTATGTAGAAAAAAGGAGGAGGTTAATGATTTCGGTTCCCTGTCATTGATCACCTCGTGCGCTTTGAATTATGTTGGCAAGCGTGCAAGGGACGCACGGTGGCGTCGAATGTCGTGTACGCTTCAAAACAAAAACAAAGCTAACAACTGCACGATAAATGTCATTGTGCCAGTAACAAGTATACCCGCGGTGGCAGCGGCCGGGATTTTTTCAGAGACACGAGTTACACCACGAAATTACGCTTGTCAAGTTGAAAACAATTGCGAACGTGCTTGTGTAATCAGAAGCTATAGTCATCGAGCATCTGCCACCTGTCAATAAGGTGTACGTCGACGTTCCTTATCTACCTTACAATGGTATTTACTATGACAGTGCTCGTATCATCGTTGTTCACTTGTCGATGACTTCATGCTGATGTAACAAGGCTAATCCTACAGCGATATTATTCTTTCATGTCTATGCTAGGTTCTCGATATTATATAATTTATGGCTATTCATATTCTACAAATGATCGATACTAACGTGACATCAATTCTGTCTCTACTATCGATTCTTCGAAAATCGAAATACCGCTATCGATTCGTATCTTTCATATTTTGTGGCCATTCACCTGTTAATTTATTTTTAACGACGGTTACGAAAGAACTTGAAACGATTCAACGGGCATGTATATGATAATGAAAACTAACACGTCGAAATGTGTCTCAGACTAAATTCAAATAAATGACACATCGTCCACGCGTTGTTTACTGCTACCCCACAAGTCACAACGATACTTCCGAAGCCTACTTCAGACACATGCTCGCCGGTTTTTAACCTATTAACACGCAGCAGTTTTAACTCGACGACGCTTTCGTTAAAATTTCTTTTAGCGTCATTATTTACAAGACAGGTAACCCACGTATGACACTGTAACAAACGTGCGTATACATGTTTGTAAAAATTACTGACAATGAGTACAAAGAATCCCTGTTATACGAGACTGAGGTCCAGCATAAAAGGCAGGGTTAGGTTATGGAAACTAAAAAAACTACCCCTTTCCGCTTTCAAAATTATAATAAATATGTAACGACGGCGAGGTAATCGTTACGGTCCGCGAGGCTTAAAAGACGAAAATGAAAGTGTCAGTGAAACAGAACATTGGGCGTTGATAGCTTAAAAACCGACTGTGTTCGGTCGCGTGCTCTGGTATTTACGCTTCCCAATACTATCGGCCGTACCACCACCGCTATTACTACTACCGCCGCACAGGCCACGTTTACAGGTTAGAAAATGAGTACCGTTAAGCAGACGGCGGTGCCAGTGACAGTTTGTATCGTATCGCGGCGTCAATAGGATGGAAAGACGAAGCGTCGATTCGTCACCGCATTCAAATCTCCCCTTACCTTTTTCTACGATATTTCCCACGCCGGGAGTCGCCCGTCACATTCCAAGATGCGGCGTTGACGCGCGACGCAGTAGCCGGCGATAGACACCACGATCCCTGTGTTTGTATTCTTGGCCCGATGAATGCTTCCCGCGGTTAACCATCCAACCTTGTCCAGCTTCCACGCGCGTTAGACTAGTTCACGCACGCGAGGGTCGACACGACGATCCCGTCGTGAAATACACGCCGATAGAGCAGCCGCACTGTCAACCGCGCCACTATCATCGAGAGCAAGGCCCGCCGACGCAAACAAGAGGAACGGAGAGAGCCACTGGAGGAAAATATCTTCTCGGCCTGTGACGTATCCTTTGTCGAAAGTCCCTCCTCGCGTACGAATAGATAAAACTGACTCGCACTTGAAAAATACGGTTGGCCGTAGTCCGCCGTACGCGGCGACAATAAAATCTTTCGCGTGCCAGCGGACACACCGTGCGGCCTCTTCTCACCGGGGACGAACACGGGCTTCACGGGGATAGGGCGAGCGAGCGATGTCTCATACACTCAAGAATCCGACCTGCGATAATACGTTTGATCGTAGCCGTTGATAGCCGAATCCTCCCGCACCAGGATCTCTTCCCGAGATTCCGTACATCTCCTGCACACAGACGCGCGCGCTGTCGGATCGTCTCTCTCCTCCCTGTCGTCCACTTTGCGGCTGAACTATTCAGGAGAGTGCAAGACGATACGCTCGTTCCCTGAACCCGTGGGGGGGCACGGAATTAATTTGATTTTTTCGCGCGTGTAACACTGACCGTCTCAATAGCCCTACGATCGAGACGTCCTGGCATCCTGGTACGGGCGTCGTTTCCGTGCACCGTGTCTCCCAGTCGAGGCGAGTTCCCCCCGCTCGGCCAGAGCAACGTCCCCGTGACAAGGCCGGTCGAGATACGCACGCACGATACGTGGCCTCCGCGAGAAACGAAAGAACACCGACCGCACTTTTTTTTTCGTTCGCACCCGTGATTGTTAGGCCCGTTCGCGGAACAGCCACTGTCGGACACGTAAAGACTGTCCGCGGTCGATCCACCGGGGAATCCGTGGCTCGCGGAACACGATTTCGAGCGTGCACGTGCGGCAGAGTACGCAGAAACCGCAACTTTTTTACGGACACATCCCCGTACTTGTCTCCTCCTCGCCAACGCCTACACGATACACATTGCACGCAGCAACGACGCCCCTACACGCCGATCACAGCGGCTCTCAAACCATGGCATCCTCGGGCAATGCTTCTCAATGACTGGTTTCGTCCCTAGAACGGTGTCCCTAGTTGTACACGGTGAGCGTCAGGTAACTAGGAAATAGGAACGCTGTCGTTTGTCGAGATTCGGAGAATCGATTCTTCTCCGCGACATGCTATTTTTATTTTACTTTTTAATAGTTGATCTTGAACCGTGTTCATTTTATTTTTTTGAATGGATGTTTTTGCTCAACCGCTATTCGTATACTTGAAGATGAAGAGGTCTACTGTAATGTGGGATTCGGAATTAATAGAATTAACTGCGTTAAGGATGTATGCTTGTAAAGTTGGGAAAAATGTAGATCCGCGTTAAATAAACTGATGATGCATAGGGACTTTTAGGATTACAATATTGTTCTATGTGATTGTTCCAAAGATACATTGAAAGAAAATATACGATTGTAAGAATAAATGGTATGGAATATGGTACATTTTGGAATAATTATTTATAATTACATGTAATAATATTTTTTATTAGATTTGTAATTTTGAACTGATTGATGTGGTTACGCCTTTTTGAACGCCATCTATGTATAATAAGCTGCAACCTGATGAGTATTACCATTGCGCTGTTAGATGGAGTTACCAATCACTTTTTTCATTCAACATTTAATTTTGAAAATGTATTTCTATTATAATGCAGCGATAGTATGCATCTTTTTTTTTTAATTTTATAGTAAATCAACTATGAAAAGAGCAGATATTTATTCCGGTTAAAAAAAAATATAAAATATAACAATGTACAGTATTAAATAATTTAACTTCTATGCTAATTCATAAGCTTTTATGATACCACAACAAAGATTTATAAATTGTATATATTCACTTCCACCATCCAGTAGCCTATAGTTACACTCCTATAATGAACAAAAAAGAATGAATAATGTCAATATGAAATAAATATGTTTCTATTACTAAATTTAAAAATTCTTACTCCAAGTCTATCAGCTATTGTAGCTTTCTGTTTATCTGTTAATTCATTGGAATATATAATTTTTTCACTCAATTGTTCAATTACCTAAAAAGATACATAGACTTTAAAATACTATAGTGATATTTAAGTGTTTATATGAAATAAAAATATTTACTTGCGATGTGGCATGTGCTTCCAACATGAAGTTATCAACAAAAGCTTCTGCCTTGCTATAATCTTTTGTTTTGCACACATCCAATAATTCATCCAAACATTTATCAGGAACAATCTGTAGGTTTTTAATTAGTTCACATTAATATAATGATAGTGCAATTTATACAGAACTAAAAAAAAGAAGGAACATAAGTTACCCCAATAATTTCAAGGACATCATCAATAGTGATTTCAATTCCTTTACCCTTTAACCTTGTAATAGATTGTAAACATGTTATGGCACGTCTTAAATCTCCTCCTGAAGCTTCTACAATCTTTAGTAAAACAGGCTTTTCTGCCTTCAGGTCCTCTTCTTTACATATGTAAACTAATCTTTCAATAATTTTTTCTTCTCCAAGTGGTTTGAATCTGAACTTTGTACAACGAGAAGTTAATGGTTCTATGATTCTTGAAACATAATTGCAAATCAAACAGAAACGTGTACTATGTGATTCTTTTTCCATGGTACGACGAAGTGCAGCTTGTGCTGCACTAGTCATGCTATCTGCTTCATCAAGAATAATAATTTTAAAAGGTGGGCAGCTTTTCCCACTAAAAACAAAAATGATTACTGTTATAAATGTTTTTTTCCATTCTGTATATAATCATTATATCTTAAGTGCCTCAGATTGTGCCGTTCTCATAGAAATCACTTGAGCACAGCAATAGATTGCTAAAGAATCATAAGTATTTTATTTATTTGCTGTTAAAGCAGAACCAAAAGTTTAAAACTTTACAATACTTCTGGGATAACCTGCCTATAGCATTTTATTGTTTAGTTGGCAATAAGAATTACTAAAAAACTTCATTATAACTCCTGATAACAACTATATTCTTCAAGCAATCTTCATGCTTAGCTTCAAAGTGATTCTCAAACCTTTTACTAAACATCACGGAATTTTTATTTCTAATTTACTGAAAAATATTAATGTACATGTTATATATAGATAATAGGAAAGTAAACATACTCATCTCTCATGCCACCAGCAGTAAGCTGAGCAAAGGACTTTATCTTATCTCTCACAACTTGGATACCTCTCTCATCTGAAGCATTCAATTCCAATATTCTTTCTTTATAGAGACTACCAAACAATTGTCTGGATGCCGCCAATATAGTACTTGTTTTACCAGTTCCAGGAGGACCATAAAATAACAAGTTTGGAAAATCACTACCTTTCATGCATTGCTTTAATACTTCAACTACTTCCCCTTGTTCAACTACATCTTCCACAGTTCTGGGACGACTGAGAAATCACAAAAACCTTAAAATTTATTGTATGTCTGTCCAAAACTTCTTACAATTAAGGTTACACCAAAATGATGCTTACTATTTTTCAACCCATGGTGGTGCAGGGCCACTGCGTTCTTCTTTGGCACGAGAAGTCGAAGCCCTTTTCGGTTCTCCTGGTCCTAATTTTCCTGTTTTCAAGAAAGCTTGCATGCTTTCGTCACCTCAGAATGCATGGAACTTATCATAAAGTTAAACTTTAATTAATGGATGGAAATCCGTTCCCGCGCATTTTCCTGCCGAATCCACTTGAGCCAATACTTTAAGAAAACACCCCATAAAGACTTACGCTCCTGTGAATTACACTATACCTCAAAAATTCCCAAGTTGTTTTAGTTAAAATTGTAATTATAATTATTAATGTAATATAATATATTTAATATAAATATTTTGTACTTTGAATAACATCAAAATTAATTTTGAACACATCAAAGAAATTGAATAATCTTTTACTTTTGGAACCATTTACTTGTCGTCCTAGTTCCAAATTTCCCTTAGATTAGCAGCCATTTAGGCTCGTTACAAAACGAGCAAATTTGCCGTTTGTTCGTCGCGTATCGGCATTGTAAATAAAACGGAATGCTCAGCCGTATATTGGTTTATCATACGCATGATAAGGGAGAGAACGAACATTTTTGTTAGGATAGTTTAATCATTCTTATTGTGCAACGATTTATGTGTTTGAAGCTGTAGTTTTGTTCATTGAGATTACGTTTGTTGAATTATCGTACTGACCCCCATTGAAAATAGTTTGAAAAATTACAATCGATAATTGTAATATTCATTCAGTGATTGTCGAATGGGACTACGCGTGAAAGTTCATGTAGGATGGAGCGTAATAATCGACTTCACGCTAAAAGATATTTAACTTATGCTATGGATCCGATGCAATTCAATGTAAATTAAACGAGCATCAATACTGGCGTACTTTCTCATGTAGCGATTTCTCCTTTAAACATGTGATATTTTCTTCTTGGCCTTACCTCGACGCAACACGTTTAAATAATGGTGTTCTGGATTTTTTCTCTGATAGCAATCATTTTGCATTTCAGTTCTGCTCAAACTAGTATGTATTTGTTGTAAGGAAACATCATATACTATGAAAGAGAAAGTTGTTTGTTTATACTTTTTTTGCTTAACAGAACCAGAATCCCATGGTTATTGTTCACTTTATAGTGGACAAATCTGCAAAAAATACCTAGCTGGTATTGGGAATGGTATGGTATGGTTCAATGATTCTAACAATAATCCTGGAGGATTATTGAATGAACAGATTACCACCAATTTGTGGGAGGAATTGATACAGAAACTTAATGAACCATGTCGTTCAGCTGCAGAGGTAATATATTATAACTGAAGACTCAAACATTATAACTAATATTAATAACAGGGTCTAAACAGAATACATCTAAAATTCCTTGGACAAGTTTCAAGAATATTTGTCTGTTGTAGAAAATGTTGTGCATGTATGCTTTTCCACAATGTCACAATTCAGTCGGCCTACCATTATGTTACGAAGATTGCATGGCAGTGCGTCATCAATTCTGTTTCAATGATTGGGCAATGATAGAGGATAACAAGCAGAGAAAGATCTATATTAGATCAAGGGGACATTTTACACTTCCAGATTGTGAAACATTGCCAAAAATAGTTAAAGGGAAAGAGACTTGTTCGCACATACATTTGACTGATGTGAATGAAGAGCTAGTTACACGTAATACAGATTTCAGATTAATGTCATCTTGATTTGAAATGTACATTTCCTAAATTTTTTCTGATTTCAGATGATTGTGTCAAAGGCAATGGTAGATTTTATATGGGTAAAGTAAATAAAACAAAATATGGTTTGGATTGTCAGGCATGGAGTGCGCAAATACCCCATAGTCATGATAGACCACCAGATGTCTTCCCTCAAATTCGTGATGGTGAAAACTATTGTAGAAATGCTGGTGGAGACGAACCAATGCCATGGTGCTTTACCATGGATCCTATGATACGATGGCAACATTGTGATATTCCTATATGCGGTGTGCTGTTAATACTAAATGAAACATCTGTTTAAAACGTTTACATCAATTACTTTATTCTTCTTTTTACCTTTAATTTAGATAAGGTAACAAGTAAAGTATTGGAGGTCGACCCAAAAGATTTAACAATGGATACATTGTTTACTCCAATGTTTATACTAATACTGTCTTCATTGGGATTTATAATTATAGCTGGAACTGTATTATCAATTATTTTGAGTCACAGACTTCATAAACGACATCAAGGATACAATCCAACAAATAATCAGGTATATTAACATATATAATTTTTGCAAAGTATAGATAATATATGCATATAAACATGCCCAGAAAAATAATACTGAGTCTGGACTTATTGAATAATTATTTTGGTTCATATAATAGTGCATGCTCTGGATTACAATGAATGATCAGAATGATAATCATATGGAATTTTCAGTATATAACTATTGATCTGGATAAATTACCAAGCAACAATGCCTATCACAAGACAAGCGCGCAGCTTAATCCAAAGTTGGAGAAGCTTGAATTTCCTAGAAATAACGTTATCTATGAACGGGATTTAGGTCAGGGTGCTTTTGGTAGAGTGTTTCAAGCAAAAGCACCAGGTTTAGTTCCAGGCGAGGAATTCACTAACGTCGCTGTTAAAATGCTTAAAGATGAAGCATCAGAAGATCTGCTTAAAGATTTTGAGCGTGAAGCGTGTCTACTAGCCGAATTCGATCATCCGAACATTGTCAAATTGTTAGGTGTATGTGCGTTAGGTCGACCTATGTGTCTGCTCTTTGAATATATGGGCCGCGGTGACTTAAATGAGTTTCTACGATCTTGTTCACCTGGAAATTATATTATCCGAAGTTTGGAAAGGGATGAACATTTTACGGACTCTCGATTATCGCACATGGATTTGATTAATATCGCGTTGCAAGTGGCTTCCGGTATGGTGTATTTATCCGACCGAAAGTTCGTCCATCGGGATCTCGCGACCAGGAATTGTTTGATCAATGACCAAATGATTGTCAAAATAGCAGATTTCGGACTGTCACAAAAGATCTATCTGCAAGATTATTATAAAGGAGATGAGCAAGATGCCATTCCAGTTAGATGGATGCCTCTAGAGAGTATATTATATAATAAATACACTGTGGAATCTGATGTATGGGCTTTCGCAGTATGTTTATGGGAGATATTTAGTTTCGCTCTTCAGCCTTACTATGGAATGACTCACGAAGAAGTTGTAAAATACATTAAAGAAGGCAATGTTCTTCAGTGTCCAGAAAATACACCCCCTGCCATATATGATTTAATGAAACTGTGCTGGAATAGGAGACCATCGGATAGGCCAGCTTTCAGAACCATCTATAATACATTGGATACTATAAAGCACAATTTAGAAGCGGAGAATAAATCGGATAGTGTTCCGCTGCGTATTCACGTTTGAACCTGATAATAATTTGTACCAAATGGAAACTCTATGATTCATGAAATTAGAGATTAAGGCGATATTTATGCAAAAATAAAGGTAAGTGAATGGTAAGAATCGTACCTACGTGTTACGCGTAATTGCCTTTGTTATGTTTGTTGCGTAGCCTTGTAAAACAAACTGACTGAAGTGTTTATAAAAAACGTTTGATATTAGCAACCATTATGTTTACAATATTGAATACACATATAAAGCAAAATCGATGACCTTTTGATACAATTTTAAAAGCAAATGAATTTATGTACTCTTTTCATATTTTTGCTTGTATATACGTATATTGGATTGAATTTTCATTTTTGTTCAACTTTAATGAAAGTCCTTATCTACATTGTCCTTAGACTATGTTTACAATTAAAAGAATTACAATATTTGGGATAATTATATTGCTTTTGTAGATTATAAACGGTTATCTCAAGTTGTATTTATTAACAATTTACTTTTACTTATATTGGAATTACTTTGTGTCAGTTTCACACAAACATATGTATTATGTTTAAATCTATTGTGATTTCATGCATTCCGTCAACGAATTTTACAATACTATAACATATTACTGCCAGTAAGAGTATTAATGATGAACATACTGAGATAAAGATTTCAGTGGTAATATAGTACCAACACATACAATGTTTTTTGTTTAAATAAATGGACTGCAAATTTTTATATGTTGCAAGAACATAAATATTTGCAGTCTACTAACGAAACCACAAAACTTAATATATAAAGCAGCTAACAAAATAATTTGAACATATTTAGTATTAGTAGATTATCATTTTTTTCAGATGTATAAACAAAACCGATTTATTCAATAATCATTCTAAGAGTCTTTATCAATTTTTTAACACAACATGCTTCTAGCAAATTGTATATACGTATTACTTATTTCTCAAATTATGAAAGATGAAATTTTATACTTCATACAGTTTAAGGAAACATAAAAGTTAAAAAATTTCATCCTTATTATATAAAGAAAGTTTAATTTTTTCTTAAACGTTTTCGTAAGTGAAACAGTATTTATACAAATTTTACTATCTTGTTACTATCATTATTAAAAACTTGAAGACTGATGATACATTTTTTAAAAAATAAGTTTTAATATTATAAGTATACTTCTTTTTTTTAAATAATTTGTTTTATATCATTGTGAAGATTCAATTTTCTCGACATTCTGTGTACAAGACTACAACTGTGTTTAGTTCTATTGTTTGACTTGATCATAACTGTATACATATATCTATATATTTATATGCGTAATTATATGTATTAGCAAATACATTTGCTGTATTTCCTCACTTCTTCAGAACTGAAATATCTTAAGAGACATATGCTATGTTGGCAAACAGACTTTCCTATAGATATATATATATATATATAAAACAACAAATAATGATGTTTCGCTGAAGCCTAAGACAGATAATACTGAATTTATATAGCTGTGCGAACAATTTGGCCATAAAAAAAGAATGGGTTTATATTTAGCGACGTTATGTGTAAACTGTCCTTAATTGTTAGATGTTAGATCGTTGCTGTACCAAAAACATAGCCTATTTAATGTATGAAAAATATCAATGAAAGCTATTATGACAAATGTTACAATAAAAAAAAAAAGAAACATTAAGTGAGTGTATACTGTGCAACTGTTATACATAAGGTTTGAAAGTAAATCATTACTGTGCTTTAAAACAATATTTAAATGAATGTTTCAACTGTAACATAGAATTGATTTGGAGTATTACTTGTTCTACGAGATATGTAACATGCCTGGATGCATTTTCCTTTTAATATATAATTTTCAATAATCTTTCTTATCAAGAGAAATTTTTTTTTATATAGAAGAAACATCTACTTTCAATTTTTATGATATTATTCAACATTTTCTAAGTGATATTGAAAGCATTCCTTGCTGTATATTACTACTTTGTATTCCATAAATGTATTATTCATCAGGATTTTCGTAACGAACTATATGTTACGAACGGTTTATTAATTTGTGAATGTTGTATCCTATCCTTAAGTACATAGATAAGTATAGCTAATGAATGTCAACATCCACTTGATTTTCAATGAGTGTGTATTGCAATAGGCAGATGAATGTTCTTCGTTCTACTGTAATTCTTGGTTGAGCATTAACAAATACTATATAATACATGGAAAAAAGCGAAGAAATGATGTGAATGCAATATCTGAATGCTCTTCCATAAACTTTTTTATACACGACTTTTATATTGTGAAAGGAGAGAAGAACTTCTACCAAGTTTGTGCTCTTACATCTGTGTACTTGTATCCTGTATAAGTAGTATTGTACGTGATATATTATGATGATACGTACATAAGACGTATCATCGGCGACCAAGAAAGAAACTTCTGGTATTATATACATTCGTTGAGTTCAAATATGTTATTGACAATGTAGACTCTATTCTGAATTTTATGTACAACAAAACTGTAATCTAATCAGTAAGAACATCGAGATTCCTCGATACTCTATTTTGAACCTTAAACGAGATTCATAAGTATCAAATTAAAATTAAAAAAATATATATATATAATTTAGAAGTAGCGATGTCTAATTTACATGTTGTTCCTTTTTTTAATGTAGATAATTGTAATAAATAAGAGTTAATGAAAATTATACAGGGTGAGTTATGAGATGCAGAAAAAGATGAACAGGTGGATAGTGTTCGGAATATAGACATATGATTTTACTAAAAGTCGGGAAAAAAATAATTGTTACAACATAAATTATGTTTAACAAATTTATCTCTCAGGAGTATCTAAGCATTGGTTTTAGACATTTTTTTTACGTTACTCAAACCATGAAATTTCTTGTGATTCATCCTGTATGCTTTATTATGACAAATATCGGGGAATTATCAATGAAATACTACAAACGTGTTGAAAGAAGAACTGCTATGAAACTTTTACTAATGTACAACTTTTACAAGAAATAAACAACCAATTTCATGTACTCTGCCTTTTTTATTTGTATAAGGAATAATATATTAGGATATATTATAATATAAAACAGAATACATTGCTCCATAAATATATTTCTGCATGTCTTCTCTTCAATAAACTAATGTCAAATTATTATGTATATAAAAAGCAGATATTTATGTATATATTATATAATACATTTGAGTTTCTCTTAATACTATCTTACATATGATATACCTTATGCATACAATACAATAATTGCAAGTAACTAGGTGTGTATGTTCAGTAAATTGTTAACTAGTTGAAATTAATGTGTGTTCTAGTAATATCTATTTTCTGGAGCTTGTATGCTTTTCTTACAGTATACCATATAACATATTTAATCTTGATGAAATTAGGAACAGTTATATATAATTGAGAGAAATATTTATAAGATCTATACTTTCAGCTGCATACAAAAATGTAACATTTTATACAGATTTATTCAATGATCTGCACAGTAAAACGAGACTCTTTAAACTCTTCCTTTTAATAGTGATAACTAAAGATTTATTTTACACGTTTATATCAACGTATATATACTATATAAACATGTGAAGAAAGAAATATAAAGCAATGATAAAGATTTATAAAACACAACAAGATAAAATGTTGACAATATATCACAACATCAAAGATTATGAGCATATTACTGTTATATGTTACAAGATTTAACTACTGTTTCAATGATATGTTACCATAAACTTATTAATTTTAACATTCGAAGAGGTACTAAAACTAAAAACTGAAGAATAATATTTCTTTCAATTATCAAAAAGAAAGTTTGGTCTTTGGTTTTATTTGATATCTAGTAAGAAGTACTTTCTTCATCGTTTGCGTGAAAAGATTTAGTACGAAATACTAATTAATTTTGATCGACGTAATAACCGCGTTTTTCAATTTTATAAAATTGGTTTAATGTTATTCGTTAAAGTTTATAAATAAAATGTCTAGATTCATTAATTTCTTGAGAACTTGCAGTCTCTGAAAATGTACCTCAAAATAACTACGTAATATGTATCAGTCCATATTTTATGAGGCAGCATTACATTTATATCTGTGCTCTAAATCACAATATATTTTTATACATATCATCATTAAGTCACCCCAAGCATCAGATTATCTTTCTTTAGATCTTATAGAATGATATTCTTAAAATAGAATAATTAAAAACTCAGACTCTGAGTATGTTATTGCATCATAACAATTTTCAACTAATAAGCACTCAGGAGATGAGAAAGGAATGTTCTTTAAGAAAGAATATTCTTTAAGAAAGAATATTTTTAAAATACAGTAGATTAGTGTACTATCAACATAAAGTTAAAATGTACTGTTTCTCATTTATGTTGCTTGTGTACTTTGTTCACTAAAAGTGACTACCCCATACTCACATGAGTATGAATGTTGATTTGCTTTGCAATCAGAATGCATCTTTTATGTTTTGGAATTGTCTTACAGCCAAGTCCACTGGCAAATCAAATTTGTAACTTGTTAGACGATCTAGAGTATGAAATGCATCTTGAAAACCTATTTATAACAATAACAGAGAAATATTGCATTTGTCACGTTTAGTTCGTTGGTAATAGTATTCATTTTCATCTTTTACTATACCTGTTTTCACAACATAACTCCATGATGCATAATGATTCTCAAGGAGATACTGACATTGTAGGATTAATTTTAACCAAGCGACAAGCTTTTTGGCACTAGAATAAAATTATCAATATGTTTCAAATCTTTATCATTATAAGAGGACTGCGAGATATTTACTCACTTCAAGGATGCACATATGAATGCTTTGAAATGGGAATCGTAACTTCTTTTGTACGGACTGTGAGAGGCAATAATGTTCCCGATAGTTGTTAATAGACTCTGGAAATTTAATTATTTTATTATAGTAGAAACTGATATTAATCGAACTGCGTAATTAATACCTGTTTAGAAGATATAACTCTCCCTGCTAAATCTAGATTGAAACTTTGAGATAATTTCTGTGCTGGGCTAGAATTGTAACGGTGGCCATTTTTAATTTCATAGTATTTCAATATTAATTCCCATGCATGCATTAAATTAGTAGTAGAGGTGGTTCTTTGAGGGAAACATCCCACGAACGGTACTACACTATTAGCACGCACATCAGACATTAATCCATGTTGAATTAAGTCACGTATGGACGTTGCTAAATGCTTCCTTACAGCAGATGTTACTCTTGCATTACAATGAGACGAGGAATCTGAATCTGAGGCATAATCATTTTCATTAGTGGGGTCATCATCTTCTGTATGATGATTAATCTCTGTAATTGTTTCTATAACATGTTCAACAGCTATATCTAGTCTGGTTCTCAAGTCCCGCCATTTATGTACTGAATTCTTTTTAATGTTTCTTCGCACCCTTTCACTACCGCATCCTAATTGGGACACTAGGAACATATGTAATAGAACTGCCACCTTCTTAACAGTGTTAATAGTCTGAGTTTTATTATCTTCCTCCATCGATTTTCTCTGAAATGCATTCTTAACATACGAAGAAGAGGTAGCAGAACCACTAGTGTGTACTGGACAAGCACAAGTGCATGCTAAAGTTTCTGTACTAACTTCGCCCTGAAGATAATTTATAAAACGCTCTAAATCCGTAATTTGTGTTTTCAATTGAGTTACCAATTGTTCTTTCATTTTCAAAGGGCTAACAATCTGTAAATCGAATTTATTAATTTCATATTCTATGAAAATTCCTTCATTAATGAATCCTACCGAGTCAAATAATTTACCTGACTTATAGCATAATCTACTTGCCATCTTAAATCGTCAACTGGTAATTTGCAAAGATCGTCGACGTCAAAATTTAGTTTTTCTTTTAAATGATCTGAAAAAAACAGTATTAATCTAGATTTTATATAAAAAGATTGAATTTGAAAGACTTACTGATTATAATATTTTGTCGTTCTAATATCATGCTTTGCGGTAAGTCTGCATCACCAGTTTCATAAGCATATTTCTCTAGATCCTCTAACTGAGATTTCAGTTGACATATTAGTTCTTTTTGTTTTGTTCTTTGTAAAGCCATTTTAGATTCAACATCAACATCATTAATAACTCCAGATATCTGTTAAATTGTACATACTAAGCATTCTACCCTTTGGCGTTGAGTTATTGTTTCATGTAGAAGAAAAAAAAATCAAAAGAAAAAACAAGGATTAAAAGCTATGGCATGAGAATAACAAAAGCATATATTGAAAACAATGTATATAAAAATATTTATTTTCCAGTAGAATATAAATAGTACTTTATCTACAAATTAGTTAAAACTTTATTAAAGCATAAGAAAAATATATCACAGATTTGTATGCATATCAGTATTTTACAAGCAAAGCGAGTTGTATTAAAATAAGGCAAACACTTGGAGGAAAAATTGTAAGAAGAAAGAATTAAAATAAAAAGATAAAAAATAAACATAATACTAAAAAATTAAAATACTGGTACAGTAAATTTTTACACAGCTTACGCTTTGCTTGCAGGACACTGGAGAAGTTGGAGTAATTGATCTACTATCAAGTGACAAATTATTTGGAGCATCGGGTATTCCCCTAAATGCAAACTCTTCTAATTCTTTGAGCAACGCTTCCTTCTGATTAGTGGGTGCATCCACAATTTGTCGTAAACGAAACTGAACCTGAAATATATTCCCAATATTACTAACAAATCATTATTTTCATTAATCTCTTAAAGCTGACTTCGTATTTACATTTTAAATTAATAAAAATATTATAGTTACAATGGAATATTAAAACAGACCACAATAACATTTGGAACAAATTCTTAAGAGGTCAAGAACAGTTATATGCATTACTTATTAATATCAATGTTAAGGAACATTTAATACCTGGGCAAAATGTGTAGTCAGTGCTATGAGAGATGAATTAAGCATTTCCTGCTCCTCTTCCAATACCTTGAGTCTCTCCATATCATAAGATAAGCTAATATAACAGAAGGCAATATTTAACTATAGTAACAAGTAAAGAATAGTTTCAAAACATTGTTAACATATTACTTACTTCTCCATATTATCTACATATTTATACTCATCAGCAAAATCATTGTCACAGTCGTTTGCCCCGACTGGCGCCCATCTTTCCCCAGAGGGTCTGTCACTTTCATCCGAATTTTCAATATCTTCTATTTCGCAACCCTTATGTTCTCCAGCACTCATTTTTTACCGTCTACGATCTCGTCTTTCTTCTACAACCCGAGCTTACATTTATTGATTCTTCTTCTTAGAAACAGATTTGATATAACCAAACAAGAGTCGTTCTAGGCTCTGCTTCTACATACCAGAAATTCGATTACTTTGGCAGAACATCACAGTGTTCGGTCTTCCACCTTTCCGTCACGTTTAATCCATTAATTAACTTCTGCGCACGTGTACGACTGGGAACGTCACCGACTGTTGTCGATTAAGCGCCCAGCAAGGCGCGTTCTCACGTCAAATAGTTTTTACTATCATGGATTTATAGCGGAGAACAGAGTTAACAGCTTGGTCGAATATTCCCCTTCGCCCCACCATTATCACGTGAATCCCCGCAGTGGTTCTCAGCTTACGTTCAAAGACGTACATCCGAATTGTTCGAATTCAACTCTTTCATTTAATTGTACCCGTACAATATATAGATATATAGAACTAATCGTATCAGAGATAAATAGTTACAAATTAGGAATTAGAAAGAAGAAAAATTCATAATTGAATAAATAAGAAATACAAAATTAGACATGTATGGATAAACTTTGTTCGGCATCACTATGTATAGAACCGAGTAGGGATATCCCCTCTTGGTTTAAAGTTGCCTACAACGGTGCACACTGGTACAGAATTGGCTCGTTTTTTCGCGATAAAAATCTGGCTGTGATCGATTCAGGCTGCAATACGAAGACAACTCAATAACAGTTCATCAAACTGGAATTTTTTATTTTTCAATCAATTTTAATGGAATCCACTTGTTTTATCGTTAAATAGAAACAAATCTCTCAAGGATCGTCGTGAAACACGGTGAAAAAACATCGATGCAACGTTATGAACGGATCATTATACTTCTTTGAAGGTTTTTCTTTCAATGGATAATAGACCTATAAGTTTGTTCGATACTGGTAAATGTGTTGGACTGTTGAACCGCCGGGTGTTCGTGATCTATTGTCGTTGCTTTGACTACGCGGAGGATCAGGATCCACGGGTAAAGAGTGAGATATGTTCATGAAAGAAGTCCTTGAAGAAATTTATCAAATAACCTGCACCTCTTGACATCTACTCGGTGTCGATCGGTATATTGTTACGGTCTGTGCTATTTATTCTTAATACTAATTGAGAATAAGAAGACACTGAGTCGCGTATCGTGGTGTTTCGCGATGATGCGGCTGGAAACGATCCTGACGAAGCCGGCACGAAAAAAACGGAACGTTGACGCACCGATTGCCGAATGATTTTCGAGAATTCCATGAAACAATAGTCTTTAGCAAGTTTCGTACTGTCCACGGATCTGTCTGCTTGCCATAGATATATCGATGCTCTTGGGAAATCATTCGTGAAGTGTTATAGGTAATGATTAAATTGCAAATTTTATGTATTTACAAAACAGTAAGAACATCAACAGCATTTAAGGATGTTGTCATTTTATTCACAACTTAATAAAATCCTTAAGATAATAAACAAATATTTATTTAATATCTGTTCCTTTATATTGTTTCAGAATTTGTAATCCAATAAGAATCATTTTTGTAATATAATAATTTATTTGTAGTTATACATGAAATGGGTAGTGCTTGGTGGCAGTGCGCTGCATGTCTAAGAGCACAAGAAGAAGATATTTGCGAGTTGAATTTGAGTCACTGTAACCTTTATGATGTACCACCTGACGTGTTCATTTATGAAAGAACATTGGAAAAGCTATATTTGGATTGCAATAGGGTAACTAGGAACATTGGAAAATGTTTCACTGAAGTTCTTTAAAAATATAAACTTATTGTTTTGCATTATAGATAAAGGATCTTCCAAGGCCACTGTTCCAGTGCCATGAATTACGAGTACTATCTCTTAGTGATAATGAAGTCACCACGTTACCACCCGCCATAGCATCATTAATCAACCTGGAATATTTAGACCTCAGTAAAAATAGTATGTGTATAAACATATTTTTTAGTTTCTATGCTATTCACTATTATATACAGACTCTTAGCACAGTTTTTTTGTAGGTATTAAAGAATTACCAGACAGTATAAAAGAATGTAAAAACCTTCGTTCCATAGATATCAGTGTTAACCCCATTGAACGTTTTCCTGATGCTATTACACACATTGTTGAGTTACGAGAATTATATATAAATGATGCATACATAGAATACTTACCAGCTAACTTCGGAAGACTCTCAGCTCTAAGAACCCTGGAGCTTAGAGAGAATAATATAATGACATTACCAAAGAGTATGAGCCGTTTAATAAATTTGCAAAGGCTCGATATTGGTAATAATGAGTTCACTGAATTGGTAAGCTTTTTTACTTGTAGAGAAGAATTGATGAAGGATAAGTGAATAATCAATTCTTTAATTAATTATTTATTACATTTTTTTAGCCCGAGGTTGTCGGCGATCTCATCAATCTCACCGAATTGTGGATAGATGGTAATGATATTAAGCGTATACCAGTAAATATTAACCAACTGTATCGTTTGAATCATTTTGATTGCACAATGAACGCAGTTCGTATTATTCCATCAGAAGTAGAAGGCTGGAGGGATATTTCAATTATGCATCTTTCTTCCAATGAAATTTATCAGTTACCGGATTCTTTATGCTATCTACGAACAATCGTCACCCTTAAAGTTGATGACAATCAATTGAACACACTGCCAAATGACATTGGACAAATGTCAAACTTAGAGGAGCTTATAGTTACTAAGAACTTCCTTGAATATTTACCGTCATCAATAGGACTTCTACGGAAGTTACACTGTTTGAATGCAGACAATAACTACTTGAGATGCCTTCCACCAGAAATTGGAAGTTGCACCTCATTATCATTGCTTTCATTGCGATCAAACAATCTGACATGGGTTCCACCGGAATTAGGCCATCTATCCTCTCTAAGAGTACTCAATCTCGTGAACAATTGCATCAAATATTTGCCTGTTTCTATGTTAAACTTAAATAACTTGAAAGCGTTATGGCTGAGCGACAATCAAAGTCAACCACTGGTGCCATTGCAACAAGAGTTTAATTGCGAGGAAGACATGATGGTGTTAAGCTGCTTTATGCTCCCTCAAAATCCGCGGCAAGAACTTGAACGTGAGTATCTTTAATTATGGGTATGACACGTCTAACGCGTATTAAATATAATTTTATACATAAGTATATAATAAATATGTATATATGATATATTATTGCTGCTAGTGGATAATGAGGAGGGAGATGAAGAATGAAAGGGTAAAGTATGAAATCAAAGAAAAATACAGACTGAACAGTTCTTAAAATTGTTGACACTTTTTATAGTTTTTGTCTCAGTTCGTAATTCTAGTGACTCTCGCTGATGGAGATAACGATTTTCTGTTTGTATGTATAGAGATACCGCCGGCTGTAGGATTAATTTCGAGTTCAATTGTTGGTACTGGAAAAAGAATATGTTTTGCTGCTGAGGTAGAATCCGAAATCCCTAGACAACTTCATCGAGCACCAACACCCTACCCTAAAGAGCTGCGCAACCTTGCTAGGCATGCCCGCAATTTGCAACATCAGTCAGCTCATGATCAAAGAGTAAGTATTTACCTTTTGCATCTCCTAACAATTGTTCAAATATGTGATGATTTTGTGTGTGTATGTTTGTATATTTCTATGAAAATTAAGATCACAAGAAAATTGGCGATTGATACTTCCAGATGCATTTAGAACAGGAGACAATGATCAAAGAAGCTATTATTGCAAAAGCTACCGCTACTCTGGACCTTGCCTCAAAAACTGGGACCTGTTTTTCACAAAGCTTCTTTAATAAGGTATTAATGAACTGAAAAAGATATGAGAAAAAAGGGCAATTTGATAGATACCAGAGTAATTGACGACATTAAGATCTTTCAAAATTTAAATTTTATATTCCTTGATTATCCTTAGGATGTAAATGAGTTTTTATGAAATCAGTATAAAACAAAATATCAAGAATTAGGAAAAATATATACATTTTTTTAAGCTATCCATTAGTAAGTATTTACTTGATATGATCAAATCTATTCTTCAGGGTTCGCATGCTTCACTTTCACCTACTGACCGTAATACAACAAAAGGGTATAAGAGTGGTAGCGCTACTGACGTCGGAACAGAACAGTCAGTGTCAGAGGAATCTTCAGACGAGGCAAACAAGACGGTACTTGCGAAAGAAAAAAGCCCGGATATTCGGGAAGCAAAGTGTATTCGGAACCCCACATCTGAGTATCTTTCTAAGCCTCCCACAGTAGCGGATTATGTAAATTCTACGTGGAAACCGGACGAGTACTCGAAGGCAAACACAGCAAAAATTGTAGAATCAGAGAAGTTCGCTGTGGGCAGTAACAATGGTGATCAAATGCACATACAAACACCGAAATTAAGTGAAATTCCTCCCGTCCCACCGCCGTATCACATAGCTGCTGCATTTTCCAAAAAGGCGGCGCTTTTTCAACAGTTGAATCAATGTATGTTACATTCCTCAACAGTTTTCAACCTTATGTGGTACCAAATATATATATGTAGCTTAACAAATATAAAATGTACGTCCTGTTCTAGCAGGTCAAACGGACTCGCCAAAAATCGCCTCTCCACAAACGGATCTAAACATATCAAATCTAAAAGTGTCTTCGGAAACCCAGCTGCAGCACTATGACGGTAACGGTGAATCATTCAAAGCGGAGGAATATGTGCGTTTGTGCAACGAAAAGTTTTCATCAAACAACACGGATGGTTCGGATGTAACCGTTAGTAACGGGAAAACAAGTTCAGCGACTACTCCCGACCAGACTAACGCGTTGACCGAACCCAGCGATCAGGAACAGTCTTTCGAGGGTGATCGATCGTTGAAGCCGAGTAGGATTCCAATTTTAAAAACGAAGCACTTAGAGTCCTCGAATTCTGGACCCAACAGCGATCTACCAAACAAATGCATGAACTCTTCTACCGAAGATTATGAAAGTTTGAAAATGTTAAACTCCTCTTGCATACCTACGTCTCCGGTGACTGGGAAGAAATATCGTAGTCCGATCTCCATGCAAACGAAGTTTCCCGATCGGCCGAAGAAAATATTAAACGGAACAGCTTCGAACAATAATACGTCGTGCGACAATCTAGCTTCACTGAACACAATGAATTCAAATTCACCTGGAAATCTGAACGCAGAATGCCAGGATACCGCGTTGAAAAGTATTCCGAATGAAATGGCAAATCTAAACAGCCCTGTGAACAGTATAAAGAACGAAGTTAACTCCGGTCGGAGTACGCCAGTCTCGTTGAACAATAAATCTCTGAGCGAGGCGAATAATTCTAACACTGATAAGTATAAAATTAGCGGAACGAATGACTTGATTAATTCGGACAGGAGACCGAGGTTCAAATGGATGTTCGGCCCACATAGAAATGCCAACGTAGTATGTACCTTTAAGAAAAATGTTGTAAAAAATGAGAAAGAGAAATGACCGATGCATGAAGGTGATTAATTATTACTTTACAGTTGCCTGTTCAAGTTAGAAAGAATCCGGGCCTCGGTTTCAGCATAGCTGGCGGAGTAGCGGGCGCGGAAACTGTAAGTCTCTGAAACTCAGGAGAAGAATAATACCCTACACGTTGCATTATACGTATGATTCATCTATTTGCCTTTCATTTGTCGCATCCTCAGGGAATTATTGTGACCAAAGTCAATCCGGATGGTCCAGCTCAAGGTACACTTCGACCGGGCGATAAGATTTTGGAAGTAGACGGCATAGACTTCACCAAATCTGATCACAATAATGCTGTGGCTGTTCTTCGAGCCACCGGTGCAGTAGTATCCATGATGATCAGCCGCCACCAATGACATCAAACACTTGGAAAACCACCTACCTATTCTTTGCGACGCACGATCAGTTTATGCGATTCAGACTGATTACGTAAGTCTTTTAATGTATCTTTTTTACGAGTCGATACGGAGAAACATTCAGCGAGAAGAGATTTCTTGTTTGCTTCCGATTGCTTGTTTTCGATGGTAGTAGATCATGCTCTCTCTGACACTGTTAAGCGACTGATTTGTACGACTGAAGCAACGCAGGGCTGGGTAAAACTTCGCGAGAAAGATATTTCAAAGGCTATTGATGCTATACATTAAATTTCTACTTGGCAATAAAGGGACGATAATACATGTATAACTCAAATATTTCAAAGCAAAGTCAAAAATACTTTTACTATCGTTCAAGTGAAATAATATTTTTAAGTGCCATTTAAAAAGTTTGAATTATAGACGTATGACGTATTGAAATGTTTAAAGTAAAAATAATAGATAGCTTATTATTTATTATTTGAAATTACACTTTACCCAGCACTGTAACAGCGTTACCAAAGGTGAGAGTGGGAGGCACTTATTTGAGGGGAATTAAAATTTTGGCTTCCAGTGGTCACACAACTTATATACGTGATGTCCTCGTTATAAGAATGGCGAACAATAAGAGATGCGGTGAACAACAATTCGTTAGGGTATACTGTAGGATAGGAACGTGTTCCCTTGCACAATTATCGGAGGAAAAAAAAGTTTGAATAATGTGATGTACAAGAGAGTTATTTTTAAGAGGATATTTCTTCACGGGCCAATTCATATAAATAACATAAGGTAGTGGCTATTTAGCGAACAGTTAGGGGCGATATTTTGTTTTCTTCCCCCTCAAAATTTCTAACTCCGTAAACATATACATTATATTGTTTTATGGTGTTGGTTGTATTCGTGTGGACTCGCTTGTTCTCTTCGCGGAGAGCTGACAATGTGCCAGAAACAAAATACTATTTATTAATCGTATACATACAAAATAATTATATAAAAGTGAATATATATATTATGCATATATATATATTATATATTATATTATATTATATTATATTATATTATATTATATACAATATTATCTTTGATAGTTGGATGGGATTTTTGCAGACTTTTTCTTTTTTTTATATATATATATATATTTTTTATGAGTAGAAATGTTTTTTTTCTATGAAACTTTATCGTACTGTGTAGACCTTAAACGCACACAGTTCAATGAGTGAGTTTTGTTTTAATTCGCATTATTTATGTTCTGAGTTTTATAAATGGCACAGTTTGGTTTTATTTAAAGATGTATGCGTGAGAATCGTGTTGCGATTGCAACGCAAAGCGATATTCTTCTGTGCCGTAATTTTATTGGTGTCGTTTTGTATAATCATTGATTTTTCAAAAATACGGTTCATTGCGGAACTCATGTTTGTCTGATTTTATAAGTACATTATTTTATTTAACGTTTCATCTGAGGCAGTTTTATATATTTTTGCTTGCCATGAAGTCGTGATATGTTTACTTTATTAAAGACTAAAATGTATATTAGGATTTTTTTTTGTAATTCTTTTTTTCTCCTCATGAACTCAGATGTTAGGTTTTTAACGGAAAAGAAACGTTATCGTTGTGGTTGTGAATTATTATGATATTTGATTCACTCTATGCTAAAGGAACAAATGTATGTACCTTGTAGAAACTGTTTTCAATGACAGTTATTGTTGTGGCAGAACATTACCAGACCGTAAGATAAAATACTACTTTTCTATGTTAGTGGATCTGTACCAACAAATGAAAGTTATTCATGTAAATGGGGTAGAGCTGTGAGATAAATGTTTTAGAAAGGTTGTACAATGATGTATAGCACAAGCAAATTGTTCGCGTCAAGATATGAATTAGTACCAGTATGCCCTTTATATTGCGGAACTTTTACAGCAAGATAACGATATTGCACTTCACTTTACCTCGCATATGGAACAGTTAGAATGCACATTCTCATTATCTATACAGTTCTGTTTCTACAGATTGAATCGCACATTTAATTAGCTTTGCTATAAGAGCCTTTATACAATACCTTTCACGCATTTCTGAAATTATATTTAAATAGTATTGATACATACTTCTTGTTTTATATTTTTTTTAAACTGTCTTTCATAGTAGATTTTGAAATGTGTTTTTTTTTAAATATCTATTTAAACACAGATTTCTGTGTTACTGTTGTTAGTAATTCGATTAAAATAACATATTACTGTTGCAGTTAATATGTGGTAGCTATGCAACGGAAGTGTATTTATGAATGTGTCTGTTGAGCATGATTTCAAATGTATATAATCTGTATTGTTCTACAACTTACCGAGTTTCGGATCGTTCAGCATGTTTTTTTGGGACTGTGACGAAGCTCGGAACTTCCAGAATTGAGAATTACACCAGAAAATGTATATTTTCAGAAAGATTTCCTTATTCAGTGAATAAGACTTACTCTGTCTATGGAAATATGTGTAGAATTTACACATCGATATATTTTCCAAACAAACCGAGAAAAAAAAGCATTATTTTTTATCCTCACTTTTGCTTGTGTATTTTGTGAAAGTAACTTTAAACGACTAATATACTCGATTATGAAGTATTCTTAGTGAGAGTTATACATGATTCAAGAACTTCTAATTTAAGCTGTATTGACAAACGTTAATGTTAAAATGAAAAAGGGGTATGACGTTGCTTTCATTATTTTTGTGAGTATATGTAGTTCTATCATGTAAAAGCAGCTTTGTATTTAAACTCTTGAACTAACTACATTACCAATAATAATCTTACACCTAGTCATATCGGAAAATAAGAAGTATGTTTGAAGGTGAATACTATTTTCACCTAATCACGTTTGTATTTGTATCGATACTATCTGTAATTTCTTTTTCTGTATGAGTTTTACCTATAAGAGCTATGATAGAAAAGAAAATGGTATATTTATATATGCATTTACGTTGGAAAAACAACTTCTATGCATTTATTCATAGTAAATGTACAAATTGAGTTTTGCATGCGTGTTAAGTTTCTTAACAGTATATTGTTTAAAATATTACCAATTCCTTTTATTTACATTATCACGAATGGTTTTGTTTTAGTTTTTTTCTCTTTTCTTTTTTTTTTTTTTAAAGAAAACTTGATTATCATGAAAAAATTTTGGACCATGAGGACATATATACAATCTTTTCTACTACTCTAACTACTAAACAGACTGACTACTTTTCGAGTAAATATTTATGTGGCATTTAAGGGAATGGAATGATTGTATGGGATATGAATGACTGAATACGCGATACACTATAAACTGTATATATATACATACATACGTACATACATAAATGAATAAGTGGTCGTACTCATTATAAACATTTTCTTTCATTTGTGATTTTGTTGAATGGTATTTTTTTTCTTCTTTTTTTTGTTTCTTTTTGCTGAGATTATCCTCCTACGTAAACCTACAAAGGTGTCTCCTCCCCTCTCTGAAGAGCAATCAATGCACAAAAGATATTAATCAGTACAACCACTTCCTTAACATATTTTTTGGTATATACATTCTTCTAGGATAATTTGTATGAACAATGTGTAATAGGTTTAATGTACAAAACTGCTCACAGTTCGACTGGTCATCATATATATAACTACCATACAAGTTGTAACACTTTGAATATGTTAGAACAAACAAACAAACAAAAAAAGCAAAAATAAGATATTTTATCTTTATGAAAAAGTCCTAGTTGGTTGTGCAGCAATAAATAAATTAATATTTACGTACAAAATCTTGTCAGGCTTTTCTTTGTATTCTGCACCATTCGTCCCAGCCCCGCCAATGTAATCGTTAATAAACCCCTTCAACATATTTCTCGAGGGACTTACAAAAAGTATAAAAATAGAATTTCCGATACAAAAGCATATTTGGTGTACCTTTTCGAGGCGTTCATGCCTCGATGAACAGGAACATAGGGTTCTCAACGTAGTACTTCCAGAGATTCGAATATTTCGCCATAGTGACGCCGTCCACGACTCGATGATCGGCGGCCCAGCTCACAGAGATTACGCTCGCAGGCACAACTTGTCCTTCTTCGTCAAATCGCGGTAGCTTCTGCACTTTCCCGAACGCACCGATTACGATTTGGGGTGGCAAAATCACCGGCTTCGTGTACGTACCGCCGATCTGCGAAAACAGCGTTTCAAGACAAATTCGAACGATCTACCGATGGAACATTATCAGCGAATTAATACCGATGAATTGGGAATAACTCATCACTTACATTACAAATACATTATTCAATCTTCCAGAATATTAAAACGTTTTTCTAGAATCAATAACATTTCCCTAGAATATTAATAACGGTAAAATATGATTCGCGCAGCATCGTTTCGCTCGTTTCAACCAAGAATCGTGGGATTGCGAAACACCATCGCGGCCGGTCAATTAAAGCTTGGGCTCCCATTCATTTCCGCGCGGCAAGCAGCATTTTTTCCCCCGATTAATTTGATTCGAATATCGAGTGTCGGGGGAATCGCGAACGAAATTAACGAATTACGTAATTGTGTTCGGCGAGAGTGGACGGGATCTCGCGCAACGCTGCGCTGTATACCTGTGCGGATGGAAAGGATGTGTATATACACGGGCCGGGAACGCAAATATTTTCTCCGTCAACGGGTCGAATTAAATTTAAAGCGGTCTCGAGATTCAATTTGACCGTTCAACCGATCGAGATCGCTTAACCCGATAAAAATGGGGCGGGGAGAGAAGGTTACCGCGGAAAATCACTTACCACGCCGATGTTGGAAAGCGTGAAAGTGGTGTTGGCCAGATCGTTCGGCGGTATCGAGGACTTCCTGCCCAGTTCTTGGAGTCTGTTCAGCTCCCTCGCGACTTCCACGAGGCTCAAACGTTGAACGTTCTTGATATTCGGCACGATCAAGCCTTCCGGCGTGTCCATGGCGATGCCGATGTTGTGGCTCTTCAGAACACGTATCGCTTGACTACCCTCGTCCTGCCAAGCGTTCAACCGCGGCACACCCTCTAACGCCTTGGACGCTGCCTTGATGAAAAAGGGCATCATGCTCAAAGCGACGCCCCGTTCTTTCAAACTGTCCTTCACTTGGCTTCGGCACTCCATTAATTTATCGACGGTGCACTCGTCGCTGTACACGAAGTGCGGTATACTCTGCAAACAGTTCGTCCCGGGTACAGGACGGAAAAAGCGTGACGGGCGGGTGGTTTCGGGGGTGGATCCGCGCGACCGAAATTCGATCGAGATTTTGGGTTATTCATATAGAACTTCCCTCGGGGATTCTAAGTGGCTCGAGGTTTCTTAGACTTTTTTCCACTGAAAGCCATTCTTGGCTTGTTTACGACGTCGACGTGTCGCCCGCGGAAGATGTCTGCGTTGTTAAAGGCCATTCCCAGCGTTTACCGAAGGTCACTTAAAAACCACGACTCCCTTCAATCCTGTATTTCCTTCTAACTTTCTGCCCTCCGATTGACAACGTTCAATTATCGCGCAACAAAGTCGGCGTAATGATACTCAATCCAGAGATACAGATTCACCGGCGAAACCCGTGTCCATAATTTCTGCTGCAGCTTATAGATTATTCCCGGCGGGGTCGGCTCGCGACGGAACGTTTGCACGGCGCGCGCGACATGCAATTAACGAGGGAAAATACGCAGCATATTTGGACGTTAAAAGTAACGCACGGTATCATTTAAAACGCTTCAATCACGTCTGGATTCCGTCAATGTTGACGCGGAAATTCAAATCGATCGGTGTCAACGTCGGGTACAGAGTACGGCCGTACGCCATTATCGGCTTGCCGCGACTTCCGGCGGTGTTGCCCGTCGCGAGAACTCGCCCCGGGAAAAATCTTCGATATTAAATCCCGATCCCGTCGATCCTCTTTCGTCCCCCTCCCCCGTCGTCCCGCCGGTTTTCCTTTTTCCGCGGCCGTTTCGTTTCCATTTCCTGCTCGCAGCCGCTGAAACACTTCGCGTCACGGTCGTTTAATCGCGGCGGCGGCTCGTTCGGTCGCGTCATTAACCCGCGCCTCGCCGCGCATTGTTTTACAACGATTAACCGGCCGTTTATTCAGCGGCCGCGGCCACATGGGACGCGATAGGCGAAATTCTGCTAATCTAGCAATTCACGCGTGGCCTGCATTTTATACCCAGCCCCGCGGTTTATTAATACCGCGACGGGGCGCGTTGCTGTTTTTCATTAAACGCGCCACGTGCTCGCGACAGTTTTCACCGTTACCCTAATCAACCCGGAAGCCGTTCGTTCGATACAGAAGTCGACGCCTCTAATATCGTTAGAAGCAACAGAAATAACAAAGGAGAAGATGAGAACCCGTACGAAAAGTATCTCGCTTATGATCGCCCGTCACGCGGCTCCCACTCACCAGAGATCGAGTCATCGTTTTCCACATCTGCTTCGTGTAGCCCTTTATCGGCACCAGCTCCCCGTCCGCCGGCGTTCCCGCGGCGGGGTTTCCCGCGGAACCAGCAGAAACTCTCTCCAAGTGCGCCAATATATCCTCTTTAAGTACCCGGCTGCCTTTGCCCGTGGGGACGACGTCCTTTAACTCGATTCCGTTCTCCACGGCGATCCGCCTGACCGCGGGAGTAGCCAGCGATTTTTTTAGCCCGTTTAACTGGCCCCACGCCGCGCCGGCCCCGTCCACCCCCGCGGGGCCGCTCCTATTCGGAGCCCCCGAGACCGGGCTCGGTTTCGGTTTCCCTTCGACCGCCTGCTCGTTATCGTCGTCCACCTCGATATCCAGCAGCGCGTCCCCTATCAGCGCCACGTCGTCCACCTTGTAGCGCAGGGCCTTGATTAATCCGTCGTAACGGCTGGTAATCGTCACGGACGCTTTGTCGCTCTGCACCTCGCAAATGTTATCGAATTGAGACACCCGGTCGCCCGGCTTCACGAACCTGTGTGCATTCAAATTCGCGTCGTGTACACGGCACGGTCGTCTTCGCGGTGCATTCGGGCCGACAACGGGACGCCCCGCTCGCTCGCGATTACTGAAAAGTTAGGGGGATGCGATTGCATCGGCAATGATACGAACTGTCGCCGGCTTTGTCCGCTGTTCAACCGATTCAAGGATTCAAGCGACCAACGCCGGCGGGTTTGGGTGTCACGAAGTGTCGGCGCTACGACTTTTAATTGGATCTTTATGCATGCAGTCTCATCGAGATTTCGCAGCTTTCGTCTCGCGGATAGTTTCGCCAGGCGAACGGATCATTTGTCACGCGCTCCGTCGAGTCTCCTGTTACGCGGGGGATATAATGGTGATGGATTGTTATGGAATTGGCGAATCGTGCTTCGGCTGTTGTTGTTTCGGCTGTCGTTGTTGCATTGAAGGGTTTCTAAATATTAGGGATTGCTTCGATCTGGAACTTCAATGGTCTACGTTGTTGTCGGCAATTATCTGTGTTCACGAAGACTTGTTTGTATAATCGAGAAGCTGAACGAAAGTGAGAATTTCAAAAATTTGTTAATACGAATTTTTCTCCTCCTAACGATTCAGACGCGAGGGATTCTACTGTGTCCGGAACTCCACATATTTTCCACCTTTTAATTAAGTCGGGAGCGCCCTACGCGTCTTGTAAGAACAGTAATATATTTGTCGCATCCCAGATAGTTTTACGGTTTCAATGGACTCTCTAAATGGAGTTTTTCGAATGAAAGAAAATCCCTTTTACCGTGGTCGTTTAATTCCTCGACATTTAATGAATTTGAATCAACGAAATTTACCACATGAAAAATATGAGGAACACTCTGCGTCGATATTTCGAGGCATTCGAAGCTATCAACCGGAGGTGACTCCATCTTGGTCAGCCGTAAGAGACTATTTCTTTAAATGACGACAGTCATTCGGCGCGAATGAATGTTCCATAATTACGAGGCTAGGACGTTTAACGGCGTATTCATTGTTTTGCTCACCATTCTTTGATCGTGACGTCTCGAATTCCTTCTCCGATATCCGATAGTTTGAAGGGGACGACGGTTCCGCATCGAAAGCAGCTTACGTGGAGAAACCGACATTTTTGATCGCGTACGTTCCTACCCTAAATAAACATGGATTTTATTATGTGCACACCGGTAATAAAACATCGGGCAATAAAAACGAGATCCCCATTGCTGGTCGGTGTAATTGTATATTTCATTATGGACATTCGATCGGCTCCGAATGCGGTTTTAAACGCTGGTCTAATCGAACCGAAATGTGCTCGTAAATTATAAATATATACTATTAAAGTAAACTATTCAATACGATTAGAAAGCGAGCTGCCCGAGAATAATGGGCGCGATAGAAGGAAGTAGAGGGGTGTCATAAATAATCATTTCACCGCGATCATTAGCGAAGACGACTTTAAAGTACTTCGAGAGGATCTTGGATAATTATAATCCGATTCCTTAATTAAATCGATCGATTACCGGCGATTTGTTCTCAAGCTTCGGACGGCCGCTAATCTTAATGGATCCGGTAATTGAATCGCTGCCACCGGCGAGCCATTAAACAATTACAAAATTGATCGTATTTTACAACGATTACATTCTAAATCGAAACGTCGCGATCCGTACGTCATCCGCGTACGGTATAATTATAATATATATATCGTCTACATGAATGCCGAAATTAGCTAGCGAACAGATCGCGTTATTACGCGGCAATCAATGTCCAATCACGGTTAATTGTCTCGACTGTCCTTTTCGAGATCACGCGAACCGTGAAATCGTTATCATCACGTCGCGCCGGTTCTGTTTTTCAGTTCCTTGCCCTGTATTTATTCGAACGTTTTAAATGCAAATCGTAGTCCACATGGTGCCCGGCTGATTTGCATTCGAACTTACCTGCCGAAGAAGCTAATAATATGATTAAATTCCTCGCATGAAATTTGAATAAATTAAAAGTAAACCGAGGCTACGTTGAAAACCATCATCCTTGCTTTCCATCGACTCCTCTAAGAACCTCTGTACACTACAAACATATCAAATACCTCGACTCATCAATTACCTTCAACATTAATCACCGAAAATAAACATATTCCAACTCCGTATCTAAATACCCCATCGAATTCACTAATTTCGAATAATCTTTCACTCACGAACAAACTCTCATCTCCACTAAAATACCGTTCGTTGCAGCAAACTTGACACACTCGTCTAAGTGGTCAGATTCGAAAGCGCACGCCTTCCTCGCGTTTCGATTCTGATACGTGATTGGTTGAGGCGTCGTGCACCAATCGCGACAAAGAGCGCGAAGTGCGTTTCCGGATTCACGATTGGATCTCTCGGAGCGACTGTATCTGCCCCCATAACGTCACGAGTGCCAGGTTCCTAGCAACTGACGGTACATAGTAGGCGAAGTAGCTATTAGCGTACTTCGCGGACAAACTAATAACCGAAGGGCGCGGAATTGCTAAACAGAAAGGTTTCCTGGCCACGTGCCTCCTGCTCCACGCCCAACGATACAAATGCCGCCGTCAGCAATCCCATCTGTACCGAAACTTTGAAACTGTTAACGCGGGTGCGATAACTAATATTCGACCGGATATTGGTTCTACTCGGAATAGATTCGATGGGATCGATGTGTGTGGACGGTCGGCGCGGGGGTGGGCGCGACGGGCGGCCGGTTGCGTTCGAAACCCGTGCAATTCTCCCGATCCGATCTCTTTTCCGTCGAACGGAAAACGTTAGGTGTTTCCGGCGACGCTTTGATCGGCGCGCGCGTTAATTTCATTTCCGCGTCGCGCCCCGCGTGTTTATCACTTCACCGGCAGCGCCCCGACGTGTAATTCGACTAGGACCGCAAAATGGAGCGGTGTCCTAAGAGCGGCCGGTGTGTCCCTTGCGGACGCCGGTGGAAAGCTTAAACAAGCTCTATATAAACGGAACGTGGACGGTGGCCTCGTCACGACGATTTCGGACACTTACGACGGAGCACAACGTTCGCGCCGGTTTCTAGAGTGTAGGGTTTCCTTTTTGAAGTTTCGTAGATTAGATTGGTAATATATTTTAGCTCCCCTGCAAGATCCTGCTCTTGGTTTCTCTGTTCGGTTGGAGAAACAACGAATGCAATGCACTTCAATGCCAAGGGAATTTATAAATAATCCTACTATAGCTGTACAGATATATTTAATATTCGCTTTGGTTTGCTAATTGCTCGGTTTGATATTGCTTCGTCACGCCAGTTAATTCATCGTCATTAGCGGGACTTCCGTCGTCGCGTCGACGGCTGACGTGCAGCGAATCATTTATGAAGGTCCTTCAGTTCTTTCAAACGTGACGGACAATGAGAGAGGAACGTGGCGAACGATGAAAGCCCGTGTACTTAACGAAACACTTGCGATCCACCGGAAAACGTCCACGGATCTCCGAGAGAGGGCTCACATTGTTATAGTTCAAACGTTGTGCAAACAGAGGACCGAGTGCGCCCGAGCCGAACCGAGATCGTACGATCGATGTTCCCCGGAATTTCCACGCGACACGGGGCCGCCATTTCCCCGGAAAGAGACGGTTCCCCTGTCGCCGTTGCCTTACCAGACGAGCGATGGCCGTGATCCGCCAAGCTAGAGCCATGATGGAGAACCTCGGTGACCAGTTCACGCGCACCCGATCGTTCTCACTCGAAGAAACGTCACAGCCGTGTAAAAGAACCGGAGATTACGATCGTCGGACTCTCCCCGACAACTTTCGGCCTCCAGAGTGACTGTTCTTATCGCCAGCGTTCCCTGATATCGCTGGCTGCACGCATTCGCGCGCATGGCCTGTTGCGTAACGTGTTGTGCTCTTTCAAAACAGCCGGCGTCAGAGAGCACGATAACAAGCGCCCGTGAAAGATCGACGCACGGTCTCTGGACGAGAATCCGAGTTCACGGAATTTGAATTTCGAGATTGCGATCCGTCGTTAACGTTTATGGCGAGGGTTTACCGTTATCGCCTCCTTCATCCGCTGAGATTTGGATTACGACTCGTGAGGGATCGAGATAGTGGACAACCGGTGGATAATACTTGTTCACCTTCTGTTTAATCTGTATTCTTACGGAGATTAAAAGCTTCGGCTGTTAAGGACTTCTTGATCTTTTTAACAGTGTCGGTGGTTTTTGAAACCGAAAGGAGGATTAAGATAACTAAGCTTTGTTACAATCACTGGAAGACAAGGTGACTTTTATATACATCGAAACCAAAGATCAGAGCTAGAAACTGGTAACATTTCGTTCGTCCACCATTTTGCCCCAAACCCGACGACTCGGTATTTCGGGCGACGGGATTCTTGAGTCGACCTGTACGCGCGACGCGAGATTTAATTATATTTAAATCTAATGCACATCGAATTTCCATGGAAATCGGAAAGCTGGCCGGCGGATAACGATTATTGTTAAATGTAAATGCTCGAGGAACGACGGTAACCGCGTGTCGCTGTTCGCCGTACGGAACGGCATATCAGCCGTGTCAACCAATTCCGCCTGGCTATAGAAAGATTTCTCGTTTTTTTAAGCCCGCGCGTCCTCCGCGAAAATTGGCCTCCGCTCCGAATACGGGTCATGAATATTCTTATATGGGTCGTCCGGTAATAAGACACGCTCAAATGCAAAACCGACGCCGCACAATGGTCGCTGCGCGTGTGTGCACGGGGCGGCAATGGGGCGGACACGTGTGCGTCGGTTCCTCGCGCGAAAATAAATCGCGGACGCGACACGGCCTTCCTTTCAGCGCGGAAAATCGAGGGGGACACTTTGAAAATTTATCCCGCAATTACAATTAACCGGGCTGAGATCGTAAATAACCTGCTCCGCGGGTAACGAGGATGCGTCGCACGCGGATGGGGAAGAGTATAACGGTGAAATATTTCGAACGATCGAATCGCGTTATTTCATCGCGCGCGTTCGTTCCGCCGATGTTCGCCGAGTCGCAAATATTCTTATCGGCATCGATAAGTCAGCGGATCATACGGTTTACGGGCTGCATTAATTAACTGACCGCAACTCACTTTAATCTACTTACTTACCCGCAATGGTGTGGATTCTGGCAACGGCGTCGGCGCAGGTGCCAAAAGTAAAGCTTGAATAAGGAGCACGTCGCCGGTCCGGTGCATTTAAATTAATCGGACCGCCACGGACCCGGATATTCTAACGGGCGTTCGATAAATCGCGAACCAATTACGGCCACGCGTTCCGTTGTTCGCTAACGATTTTTCTATTACCGGGACCGAGCGCGCGTTATCCGGTCTCGGCGCGGCTGTACGTTATCTTTGAGGATATTAAAACCGGGGCCGGCGGATGCAATCGGTTATCCGGGACGTGGAGCCGAAAGCTGCTACGGATAATTTGATTCTCGTCGCGCTGCTAATTTATCGGCCGCTAAAATCGGGTTACAGTTCCATAAGTCATGGAGCAAATGTGACGCTTGCGTCATCGGACACCCGTGTATGGATTTTGTCATCGGCCCGTGCCGAACCGGGAAATTATGTAACGCCGCGATTTCGTTGGTAATCGTCCCCCCGGGGCGTTTCGGATTTTCCGCGCCGCGCCGTGGACGCGGCCGACCGTCCTCCTTGCTGCAATTTCGCGGCGAGCGGTCCTGCAACGGAGTTGGCGGATTTAACGCACTCGGGATGGACGGACGGGGCTGTGCTTTGATAGAGGAAATTTCATAGAGAATGTTCTGATAGAAAAGATTTTTATTGTCTCAAGTGTAGTATTCAAATTGGTATACACTGTAGGTTCTTAGGCGATACTGTAGTTCCATAAGCGATGGGTTCTCAGGCGATTACTGGAAGTTCCAAGGCGATGTAGTTCCCAAGGTGATCATGTGATTCTCCAGGCAATATAGTAGGTTTCGAGGTGATACTATAACTTCAAAGGCTACTATAAGTTTTCAAGTAATAGCATGGTTCCTGAAGCAATGTAATTTTCAAGGCAATAAGTAGGTTCCAAGATGAGACTATAAATTCGATGACGATGCATGGGTTCTCAGGCGATTACTGGAAGTTCCAAGGCGACATAGTTCCCAAGGTGATCATTTGATTCTCCAGGCAATATAGTAGGTTTCGAGGTGATACTATAACTTTAAAGGCGATACTATACGTTTTCAAGTAATAGTATGGTTCCTAAATTAATGTAATTCTCGAGGCAATACAGTAGATTCCAAGATGACACTATAACTTCGATGACGATACTATAAGGCCTATGGTTATACTATAGCCTTGTAAGTAATGCAGTTCTTAAAATAATACTGTAGTTCTGAAGATGAACTGCGGGTCACAAGATAATACTCTAGTTCCCAAGGCAACCGTGGGACTCGCTGTTGGTAACAACAGTTTCTATCCGTCGCGACTGTGTTAATTTATTTGTCAGCTGATTCGGAATGGCCGGCGTGCACCGTTTAATCGCGTTTTCTTTCGTCCACGACGGTTACGTGCTCCACGCAACGGAATTTACTGATTTACCAGGCCTCCGTGGCGAGCGGACTCTCGAGGTTTTAAAATTGTAATTACTAGGCGAACGAGGCGTGTCGCATTTAAATCTCGGCTTAATCGTTCCCGCACGCGTACGCGGGCCAACGATAAACTACTCGCTTAAATAAGATATACATGTCCATCTCGAGCACGCTTCGTAAAATTCTCTGCGATTCGAGAGAAGACACTTTCAGGATATCGAAAGCAAAGTTTTTCAAAAGAAATTCATGTTTTTAGATCGAACGATCGTATCGCGTTCCTATAACAAAAATTTCCGGTACGAACGTTGAGACTTACGATAGACTTTTCTCTTCCGACAAATCGTCAATGTTGACGTATTTTTATTCAACACAGCTGCAACAGCAATTACAGGGCAACGAGTTAAAAATATTCAGCAGCTTTCGCTTGACCTTTCCTAGAAACCTCAGCCGCAATCTCGGTCTGAATCGTAAAAACTGGCGGCTCAAAACATTTTCAATATTTAATATTAGACGCTCAGTAAATAATGCAACGTCGCGCTTATACATTCTCGCGGGTGCAGGAATAATTATTAAGCGACGGTCCGCGCGATCGATTCCTCGACCTTTCGTCCTCTTTCCCGATTCGAGGTCCGCGGCCTCCGGTCCGGCCGCCATCTTGTTTCTTTGCGCGTTGCGGGCTCCGGGTATCGGGCTCGTTAATTTTTCATACGCATCTGAAGGATGGGAGGGGAGGGATCGTATGTTTAATCGGAGCGTTAATATTTTAGTCGGCGAAGGATATTCTCGATGCCTCGCGGATTCGTGACAGGAAATGGTCGAGCCATACGACAACCCGTCAGACGTACAGTGAAAGTTTTAAACGGAATTCGACGTGCACAAATGTCACTCAATTCTCCTGAATTCGAATTGAGTAAAGTAAAGCCAGTAATTGACCTGGTACCAATAGCTGACCATTTTTCAGGGAAACAAAGAATGAGGTATATAAAAGTTATAATCTTTCGATAAACGATGTGCTCCAGCATCTGCCGATCCAACTCCGAAACACTTTTATCTGGATTAAATTGTTCGTCGTAGAAACTAACAGTTTACTTCGTTGACGTTGGTTGTGTGCCTCCAATTTCCAACATAATTAACTTCTTTTCATCTGTAATTGTCCTTTTACTATGAAATGTCAACTGCTAACCAACATGTGGTTAATTACTGGTTCTCTCGTTTCAAAGAATGCTCAACTTCCGACGCAAGAATCGAATGTTCAAAAATGTCTACAAAATTTCGGCAATATAACTATTTCAAAAAACTTCGCTTTGTTACTAAATGTAAGAAGAATTATTATTCACGCAGAAAATATGTCTTAACTGGTCAACTATTCATGCTTCTACCTTATTACTCTTCTGTTATCAATTATACTTTGCAGCGAACACTGACATAGTGTACACTCAGAATCTTCCTCTTTTTCAGTAAATCATTAATGACGAAGTATCTATGTCCATCATATTCGAGGACTAAGCCATAGGACAAAGGGTTTAACTCGCTAAGGTGCAATTTCGTCGGGAAAAATCCAGGGCATGATTATTGCAGGCATCTCACTCGCGTTGTGACCTCGAGTCTCACTCGAGACATTCATGTTCGGTCGAAAATTTGTGACCACGAGCGAGGCTCGTCAAACTAGTGCAACGGGTTAATTAATTCCCTACGTTTTTCTTCTCGCGTGGATGATGCGGGACAGGAGAGTCTCGGTTAGATCTGGGTTAGGTCGGCGAAAAAGTCGGCGGAGTTTTCGACGGGGCAAATCTATTTCAACACTGTCAGTGTTATAATAAAAGATACAAAGTTACCTTTTGTACGATGCTTCCGGTTCACCGTTCACGTGTACACGTCCCTATCCCCCCCGCTCGTCGCTTCAAGGCTCGCCCGTTCTCGCTCCCGAGAGCGTGTTATCCGCGAGTCCTGCGATCGTCCTCCGCCATTCGTACGCGCGGTCCGAGATACGTCTCGCACGCAGTCCTCGAAGATTACACGGCCTCGAGCATGAAGTTACGTGGACATATTACATAACGGTCACTCGCATCGATTTCGAAACGCTTCTAAAACTCAGGTAAAACACCGAGACGATCGCCGGTGAACGCCGGGAATTTCAATCGCAGATTTTTAACACTAGGTTTACGGAACGCGTCGAATTGACGCATACTGGATTTTAGAAATATTTTGTAAATATTCACGCCGATTTTTATTGATGCGATCACACTGACATGTACCCCAATTACCTACTGTCGAATCTCCAATTTCCACAATCTAAATAAACGAGCATCGATTCTTTTAGGAATAATAGAATGAAGTGTACAATAAATGCCCGTGAACCTAGTGTTAATCATCTGTTGCTGTTCTATCGGTGATAGTTCTCTGCGTGATATCCGTGGAATATATTAACACTGGAACTACCGAATTGAAACGACCTATTTCTGAATTCTTTTAGAACGATTAAGAAGATAACAGGTGTCTTCCCGAGGAATTACCGAAGGAACTCATTTAGAAATACGCGAACCGAATTCGGAAACGAAATACGCAAACCTTAAGTGACTCAAAGTCTCGAAGATGCACACGCTGTTGTAGTTTCTGTAGAAAAATTCAAGAAAGTCGCCTTGAATGCTGGGTGGTTCCAGTGTTAAGGACACTCGCCTGTTTCAATGCAATTTCGGTGAACTTAACCCTACAAGGACAACATCCAATTTCCAGTTTCAGTTCTCATAATTCTTCCCGTGCCACAGATATAATACAATCTATCAAACCTAATTTGTCTACCTTTAACCCTTTGCGGACGAATGTCAACATTTCGAGATGAAGTTTTCATGTTCCGAAGATTAAGTTATAAACAAATAATTTAATTACTCAAACATCAAGAGATCAGCACGTTTCTGTTTTTCCTATCATTTAAGTAATTGATATATAATTTAGATTCATCTGAATATTTTGTATATTTCAAAGAATCTTCGTCCGCACAGGGTTAATCCTTTGCACTTGAAAGATAACTCTGTCACCTGATCTGACATATCAAAATTATAAAGAATTATATATAACACTAAACATTGTAAAATGCATCACATAAAATATTCAAATGCAATAGCTTTATTCCTTAGTTTACGTTTTTCCAATATTTAGATCGAAAGAACGTCTATATCTAATCGAAAACGCTGAGTATATCTAGCACAAAACTTTCGACTACAAAGGGATGATCTTAGAAAACAGCAGAAAATCATGATCGTGTAGTGTAAAAAAAATGAATGCAATCCATTGGAAGCTGTTTTAGCATAGTTGTCTTATATAGGCGTCGTCCTAGAAGGGTTAATCGACTTTCGAGGCGGTTGACAACACGATTTACAAATATTGTGAACAATGGCGGGGTCCCTTTGTCGCGGACCCGCTCCCCGAACGTTGTTCGGCGTCGCAGTCAGCGTTATCCGTTACGAGTGTGTCCGCGTGTGTGTCTCCGTGTGTACGAGTGTGTGTGTGTGTGTGGTCTCGGTCTAGAAACTAAATATCCTCCGCCTTAGTCGACGAAATTGAAGTGTCGCGATCGAACAGGTCGAGTGTAAATCCTGATATTGGTCGGGCCGGGTCTGAAGTTCGCGTTAAAGCGACTCGTTTATTGTCTACCGCGTTCGTGGAAGAAGAAGTGTGTATTGGGTTTGCACGTCCCGTGGCCGGCCTAGTTTCCCCAAAATCCCTCCCCGTTCCGTTTCGTTTTCACGTCGTCGCCGGCGCGCGCGTCCGACTTTCGTCGATTGTTTCCGGTCTAATTTTATTCACTTCCCTTAATTCTTTATATCCCCTCGTCGGCCGGTATGCCGGTAAATATTCAATACAATTAGCCGAACAAATCATCGTTGTTCGAACGCGTTATTCCGGCAACGATCGCATTCGTTATTCATACCAGACGGTTCCATCCTCGTATGAATCATTCATTTGCACGGGCAATTTTGGCAATATCTCCAATACCGACTAAACGGTTACTTAAGCAACTCCTTAATACGAGTTCCCATTCAATCGACCAACCGTCCGTTCCTATCGAGCAAGATTTAACCCTTCGCGCTCGAGAGGAGACTTACTCGATTGGATGCAGTGAAATTATCAAGTTCTATATTTCATAACACTGAAGCTATCAGTCAAAATGTCTCATTCCTGATTCCCTAGTTTGCAATTATTAAGAAAACAAATATTCCTTCGAGAAGTGATTAAAGAAATTGATTTAGCAAACGGAATTGTAAATCAACTCAAGTTTCTATAGAGGAATTCAGAAAGTCTAACTACTCGGTAGCTTTAGTGCTAAAGATTGCGCGACGTACCAAACGTTGAAACAAAATGGCTTCCTTCGGCTTTCGAATTTGACAAAATGCCCGTGTCTAGTAAGGAAACGTCGAATAGTTCTACGATCTTTCGAGTGCGAAGGGCCGATACACGATTTTCGTATGAACGGCGAACGATATTTTGCTCACAGCGATTCCCTCGAGGTCGGACGCGAGCGTCGCGACGCGTTAACTCGTCGCCACCCCCCGGTTAACAGGTTAAATAAGCTACGTAACAGTGTCTCAAGGAGACGCGCGATAATACGATGCGCCTACGACGCGTGTGTGCTCGCGCGCGTTATATACACATCTCGCGGAATGTAAATACTCCTGCCCCCACCCCCCCACCCCCTCTTTTCCCAGTCAATTTTCGTCCCGCGGTCGGCTCGTTGGCCAGGGCAGCCTACGCGGGAAGAATGGACAATGAACGCCGATCACTCGAACGAGCTAATTACATTTGCACGAGCGAACCGTTCCCAGTTTCCTCTTTCATCCTCCTTCGTCCTCTTTCCAACGGAATAATCGAATGGACGTCTGCTAGTAGAATCGGGCAAAATTTAATCTGATCACATGGCGGGACTAATGATCGAACCGCAACTTTTCGTTCGACTGCAACTTACTAACGGTGATCATTAATTAGGACCTTCGTCGGCTCAGTTTCGGTCGCGGATTAATCGAAGGTCGTTATTACAAAGACGTGTTATCGAATGTTACATTTGAATCGTCGTTAATTGCGCGCAGTCGGATTATACTTTGCCCAATTCTCGGAAGAGCGTACGTTGCAGTTTAGAAAAGTAGGGAAACGTGGAAATAATTGATTGTAGAGATTGGAGAAATTAGGTAGATAATGGTGTAACCCTTAACGGAGCAACGTCGTACAAGCGGCATGACATTTTTATTATTTTCATCTCTGTTGTTGTTGCAATATTTACAATTCACGCGTCGAGTATTGTGCCACGTATTTTCCGGCGGTGGGTGAACTTGAGGTACTCCCGGTCCGTTAAGGGTTGATAGAGAGAAAATCATTTATTCGTTGCGAGCGTGAAATGCGATACAAAAACGATCGTTAACGGTGATTCTTCAATCTGTCGGAGAGCGTCTTTCGTAAAGTTTGCAGCGTACGCACTCTTCCCAGACGCTCGTTCAATTTTTGGCACGAGCCGCGCGATCCGAGCGGCGGGGGTGCGTCTCGGGGTCGCCGAGAACCTTCGAGCGCCGTTCTCGCCGTTATTAGCCGTAATCGAATCGAACTCCCCGATACACGCGGCCGACACGCGACTTTAATCGCGCCAATTAGCCGACACGCTCGGTTAATGAACGGTACAAACATTTTAACGTTCGTCCGCGCCGGTCTCTCGCCTCGACCTTTCAACGGCCGCCGGAAGATAGCCGGCTGTTTTCTTCGTATTGGGATCCGAATCGATAGTTCGTGGAAGAGGCTAACTCACGGGAAGCTCGGCTGTAAGAAAACTAAGTAATAACAAGCAAAGAAGTGTTAGTAATTAAGGAAATTTGAAAGAGAAAGAAATTTGAACTTTCAAAGCATTTTTCCCGGAGAAGAATCGTAATTAACAGAAGACTCGGTAGCTCGAAGAATAAGTTCGAGAACCTTTCCCTTAGAGGCGAATTGTACTAAACAAAAGAATAGTTGCAAAAATCACTTTGAATACCTCTCTCAGGAAAGGAATGAATAATTCTTAGGAAAACTCGCATTTTCAGGAGAATCATACGTCGAAACCGTTCTCGCGGTAGATAATGAATTACACGCGAATTCCATAAGTTAATCAATTTTCCTCCGGTATTTATTACACTAACTCGACTGTAGTCCCGAGCTCGATCTCCCCGAGACGCAACGGACTCGTGCCATCACATTGTTACAAGTATTCTCGTACACCGTGTACATCCGTGTACGCGTGTCGCGTGTGTTTGTATCGTTCATATATAATTCACAAAGTAACCGTTAACAGTAACAATAACGACAACAGTGATCGCGATACAAGTGATCTCGACATACCGGTAGTAGTAATGAGCGAACGAAAACGCCAGCGACGATGCGCGATCGGTGTCGTCGTCCGGACGACGGGCAGCGCATGCCTCCATTCTTCTCGGCGCGCGACAATTACAAAGTTCGCTAACGGTTGCGCACACCCTGTAGACGCTTGACAATCGTGACACGACGTTCTAAGCGCATCTGTCATCCTCGGCCCTGCCCCGCGTCCCGGCCGATAGTCCGTCACGTCATTTCTCTCTGTCGTTCCTCAATTATTTCCTCGCACTACGCACAATCGGCGGACAAAGCGCGGCGCGCTCGCTGAAGTTGGTATTCCAAAGGTATAAGAAAATATTTTTAATGGATCACGGTCGGCGGTGTACGTTACAAAGCAGTGAAAACATAAAGAAACAATGTCAAAATATATAGAAATAACCAGAAACTTGAATGTAAACGACCTATCAACATTCCCTGCCGAACAAGCCAGAAGTAGCATCAGTAAATTTCGTAAATAAATTCGGCCGACCTATTAATTGCGTTTAAACAAACACTCGAATGTTATTCAATATTAACACTAGAACCACCGTACCACTCAAAATGGTTTCGATCCGTTTGTTTCGCAGTTGTTAATATTTTAAAGCACTGAACATTCGAAATGATTCTGAAAATAAACAGTTTCACGCGAGCACTGTAACGAGTGTCCGCAGAAACCGGAAGTAATCTATTGTCTCTTATTAATTTTTTTGCATACACACCCAATCACTTCATTTTCGGTAAATATCCACAAAAGTAGTTTAGCATCCAAACGACGAATTTGTTGATCGAAACGAAATCAGGTAGTTCTAGTGTCAATTCACAAACTTCCAAAGATATTCCATCGACGTCCGAGCGAGAGGAACGCGAAGTCCGAGTTAGAGCGCCGCGAGTTCCCGGATGATCCCGTTTTAAAGTCGCGGGGAAAGGGGTTGGCGGCGCGTTACACGCGATCGCGGCGCGGGAAAAAAGGGAGGAAAAGTGTGTTACCGGCTCGCTGCGCGTTGTCCACCGACTGTAAATAACTTAAGCTTACCCAGATCCATCGAGGATTCACGGGGCCGTCGGACATCGCGCGAGGAGCTTTGTCGGCGACGACGACGACGATTCTTTGTGAACCGCTCCCTTATCGTGTCCCGTCCATTCTCCTCGTTGCCGCCGCGATGCTCCCGATTCTCGCGCGCGCGCCACGTCCCCCTTGACGAGCGCGGAACCCCTGGGAGATCCTCCCCCGCCCCCGTTTTATTAGCACACATTCGCACTATTCACAACCGCGACCCTTCCGGGCCGGTCTTATCGGCTGGCCGGGTGCCAGGGGTGTCCGGAACGGTCTGAAAATCTGAATTACGGCTCGGCTCCCATCTACAGCTCCGCCACTTGCTCGTTAGTAGTTTTGCCCGACGTGTTCGACGTCAGGGCGATCTCCGTCACGCCCACGGACGTCTGCACGGCGGCGGTCAGCGCGCTCTGCAGCGGCATGCTCTCGCTGGTCAGCTCGCAGCCGGTGTCTGGAACCAAAGGGTTTGCTCTTCTCGGTCATTCGATAAACTATTGTAGTATCGTAGTGCAGTATCTAGAATATTTAGCGTAGATTAAAGTATTGTGGGATGAATGGTTTGTGCGTGCGTAAAGGCGACCGAGTCGTATTGCGACGGACCGGCGCCGGGATGTTTGGAGAATAGTGTGACTGCGTTTGGAGAATCTCGAGTGGCTGAAAGAATGCGAGGAAGAGTGTCTGGAACTGAGCGACTGGACCGTGAGAAAAGCGTGTACGTGTAATTGCTAAACAAAAAAATCGGAACCAGTCATTTTGACTGGTACGGTAGTTCTAGTGTTAGACTTTCTGAAGTTCTGTAGAAACTAGAGTACATTTGTGGAGATTCTTATTGATTCACAGTTTTCGCATTGCTAAATTCATTTCTTTGATTTCTCAGGGAATTTGTTAGTTTTTTAAGAATTGCAAAAGGAAGACATCAAGAATGAATTAACAGGTGTGGCGTCGGGCACAGCCGACCGCGTCGCAGCTAAGAGCGACACGCCGACTTGCACTAATTTTCCTTCTAAATATACATACTGTTTTTATTTGCTGTTCTGTAAGTAGTTATATTTTTATCCCACACAATTTAGTTGGACATTCGTACCGACCAGAATCACATACTCGACACAGAGAGAATGAAATCAACGTTGACGACTGGTAGTTTAATTTCCTCTATATTTCGTTCGAAAGCTTCGTTGCACCGACAGACCGGTAGTTAACGTATTAATTCACTCCACCGAAAATAAAGTTCCGCGTTCGAAATATCAATTACCATTAACGAAAGAATCGCGCGAGCGGCGGAACAGTGGGGGGAATTAAAATCGCTCGAGTTTGTATTGCCGCTAACGCCGCGCGGTAAATATTCGAGCGCCGGAACAAAGGGGTGGGATTTTCGCAAAAAAATCAATAGGTATTCCCGAAATTGCTGTTGAACGTCGCGGATACAATGCGCGGGAAATTGCTCGCAACTAGGTTGAAGTTACGCTGAACTCTTTTTTTCCGCCGGCTGAACACGGTGTAACAAAGCGACCGTAGACACGCGTGGCTCTAATATCGCGCGGCAAAAACTCGCGAAATCCGCGCCGGAACATTCGAAACGACCGTGTAAACACACGGATTCGAGTACGTCGAACATGAATAATCCGGCTGGCCGACGGTTCCCTCGAATTTCGCGCGACGCGGCGGTCCAAGGTCGTTTCCTCGCGCGTCGAAGCCTCGCCGATAACGCTCGCCCGGTTATCGTACGTTCGCCGCCCACTCCGCGCCGAACTCGCGGGGGAATGTGCGACGCGGATAAGTTCACGGGGTGGGTTTCAATATCCGGATGCCAGATATTACGTGGATATGAAATTTTCCGAGGACTTAAGTGGCCTGGTTAAAAATGCCCGAGCGGATCGATCCGACCGCGACAGTGTGTCTCGCCAGTCGGGCTCGCAATTTCAGGATCGCGATCCGGACGCTCCAAGGATAAGAGACCCATCCCCCAGGGACTCGGTGAACACAACAAATCCTGTGACTGGACTATCGGTCGTTTACGTTCCAACAGCGGAGCCTCGATCAGCCGATTTAACCCTTTGCCGACGAAGATTTGAAATATAGAGAACCTTCGACAGATACAGCTGAGTTCTATATCGATTGGTTAATTAACTCCTTGGCGTACTATTTAGTTTCGTTACTAAGCTCATGTATCATTTTATTATCGACGATTTGGAAGAAATGCAAGAAAATTGTCCATTCTACTTCAAGCGGAAATTTTATTTGAAGATAATACAGTGATAATTGTAAAATAGTTGTTTGCTTTGATACGTGAGTAATGAATAACATCGATTGTTGTTAAATTAGTCTAGAAATCTTCATCGCGGGTTTAACTTGTCATTGAAATAAATTGTAATTAACAGGGGTTAATATAGAAAAAGGAAACTACATGTTGATCTCTTGCTGTTTGAGTAGTTAAATCATTTGTCCGCGATTTTCTCTTCCAAATACGAACATTTTATCTCATCGAAATGTCATTCGTTCGCAAAGGGTTACGACGCAATATTTATTAATTTATTAGTTGTCCCATAAGTTCGAGCTGTCTATTTTTCTAGCATATAAAATGTTTTATGTAGTATAATATTCTGATGACTTTACTGTCGCTGTCGAACAGCCACTGACTAAACTGAAGCTCAAGCTGGTCACTCTGTGATTACAAAACGTAACGCGAGAAGTATTAATACTAGATTTACAGAAGCCATCAATTAGTCGGCTATTGAAATTTTTAAAATTATTTCGTAACAATTTCAGTTGGTTCCGCCCCTATTGTCAAGAGAAACAGTTGCGTCAGTGGTCAGTTATAGTATAAAAGTACAATAGTTCGTTACCTGAGCAATCGACAGGATTCATACAATCGAAAATCCAAGAAGCTTTCTGAAGCAAGTTGGTGAAATTCGACAGTACATACTTCGAAAATGCAAAGTAGAAGAACATTGTAAGACGTCGAAGGATCGGGAAACAGTGAAAAATAGCACAGCGATCGATCGAGGTCCTACTGTATTATTAACTGCACGCTAATTATCCGTTCGTTATCGAGCTAGCCGAAACGCACGGTTAATATGCAGACGCGAGAGAGGGAGAGAGAGAGAGAGAGAGAGAAAGGGAGAAAGTAGACACGGTAGCGGCGCGATCGAACAGAGCTCTTAACGCTAATTACAATCGACACTTTTCAACCCCCGTCCCGCGGGGGTTGGGCTCGTCCTTGTCCGCGCCGTCGGCTATCGTCAGCCGACGGAATAACAATTTTTCTTTTATTAATTCTCCGCTTCTCCTTAACCCGTTCCCCCTTGTGCTATTTGTTTTCCTTCACCCCGTGCGATTTGAAATTTTAATCATCGTCAACTTCGTTTCGGCGAACGGTGAAATGCAGGGGAACGTATCACGGAAGAAAGTAGCTCTGTACTCTCCCGGAATATCAATTCTCTCGGTTTGTTTTCAGGAACGTGCTCCGGGAGACTCTCGAATCGAATCCCGAATTAATAACGCCAGCCGAACTTCGATCGGGAAACAATTTTTCCCTGCTTCCGCCGGACGATTCTACGATCCTTCTTCTTCTTCTTCTTCTTCCTTTACGTTTCCCTTCCTTCTCGAGGATACCGCGGAGAGCCAGAGTATCGGTTACAATTAAAACGGTTTAAACTTTCCAACGATCGCCGTAGAAGTTGTACACTTTTCCGCGCAATGCTCGGCAACCGTGTTTGCTCTTCCGAACTTCGAGTCAAGTTCCGAACTAACAGTGGAAATTTTCATTTCCGCGAGCACGCGGAAACTTTAAACCGCCTTCCCGAAACCAGCTGTTCCAGTTCCGTCGCGCGCCTATCGCGGAATAATCGTTTCCCCGGGGTACGGCTAATTGCGGGACGTCCCGCCAATTCCGCGGAATGCCCCGATAATCGTCCGCGTTCTCGTGAAAATACCGCGAAACCAATCGTTCGCCGGCCCCATTCTTCGCACACTTCCGCGCCCGTTCGCCGATCAATCGCACCACGGAATCCGATTCGACGCGAACAATTCCGACGCTCAAACTTTCGGGACCGACGAACGTTTCGCGGCGCCCCGTTGTTCGGTCAATTACCGATCGCATTCTTTTCGGTCCGATAGCTTACGTTGCCTCGCGTCCGATTATCTAAAAACATCGTGCGTTACAACGAAAACCGCGTTCGTTACAATCCAAGCTCCTGATTCTGATATTCTCGAGGGACACCATCGATTTACCAGGTCCGCGCCTCTGGAGGAGGAAAGGCTCGGGGAGATCCGTAACCGGAGGCGGCGGGATTAAGCGGGACTTCAATTTAACTTTCGCGGCGCGCGGCTCTGCGGACATTCAGACGGAAACTTTCGTATCTGTCACCGGCGCCCGCATCGTTCGCCGGTTTCGTCCGCGGATCCGATTCGGGTTCCGGTTAGAAATATGCGGGACGGGCGGTGGAGGCACTCCAAGAATTAACTTAATAATTCAGCGCGCGAGGAAGAACAATCCCGGAGCGTTATCGTTCCGGCCGTAATCCCCGGTGATTGCGCGCCGGCCGCCCGGCTGTGTAACTAGTCCCGTAATTACAATAGACAGTGGTAACGGGGTGGGGATGACGCGGGCGGACGGACGGTCGATTTCCATACGGAAATCGGAGGGAGCCGATGCGTCTGCCAACAATCGGATCCGCATTAAGTATTATCGCAGGGAAATATTTAGACCGTTCGAGCGTGGTCCCGCGTCGAACTCCGGCGAACCTCGCCTCCCTCGTTCAATCGCCCGTGAAATTTCGAAAGTCGAGCTGCATACGATCTAACCCTCGCACACAACGAACGAGCGGGGTGCGAGTAAACCTCTTTCACGAGGTCCGAGTCTCTCGGCGCAGTGGGAAATCGAAGAAATGTGAAAAATTGAAAACGCGCGTTCGTTTTTGCGTCTGTTGGAAATGGGAGGAAACGGTTTAGAAGATGGGTGGAAAATCTCGAGTGTCTCGGAGTTCTTTGGTTTACGGAATATTCGAAATAGTTCTTGAGCGTCGTGATCGTGTTGCGTGAATGGAACGAGAGTTGTTTCCGAAGGTGTACTAATTGGTTTAATTACAATTAGCGTGTCTGTTGCGAGTACAAGAGGAGGATCTTTGAAAAGATACATTGTTACGGATAAAATCAGTGGAACTGACGGTGGAATATTCGAAATGGTGGTTGTGTTCTTGAGTGTCGAACTGTGTCATCGAATCAGAATTGTTTCCGAAGGTGTACTAATTGGTTTAATTACAATCAGCGTGTTACAAGTATGCGGGGAGGATCTTTGAAAAGATGCATTGTTAAGGATAAAGCTGGACTAAACTTCGTTGTCTCTTAAGTTAACCCTTTGCACTCGGGAGGTGCTCTCAGTCACCATTTGGTTTGACATAAAACTATGAAATCTGATATTTAATATTATACCTTGTACAACGCGTCAATCTGAGAAATACTGAAATAAAATAGCTTTGTTCCTCAATATACGATTTCTCATCGAGTTAGTTTCACAAAATATCGTCTCCATCGGGAAATGTTACAATATTTCCAGCGAAGAACTTCCGAGTGCAAAGGGTTAATAGATGGATAGAAAAGAGTATTCACTCCCGCGAGTCAGAAGTTTCATCCCCCGAGGGGTGCGGATTGAATCGGAAAATACTGTTTCCCGGAGTCACTTAGTAGCTAGTTTCTAGCGTTGAAGTAGATTATTCGTCGAACTCCTTCGCAGAGCTCGTCGATGCTCGGTTCGAATCAGCTCGGCACGATCGAGCCTAATAATGCCCAGAATACGCTGACTCGATCGCAAATTACCAGGCTGCGAAACACGCCCGGTGAACTCGGCTCGCTGCCAACGCCTTGTATCTCGCGGTCCCACTTTCCGCGCGCCCCCGCCGCCTTCCCCGGCGTGGTCTTTCTTTTGTGGCCACCGGGTCGACCGATTTGTACGTCATTAGCGGGGAACAACGGGAAAACAAAACTTTCCGGGTGGCCCGGGGGCCGGTGAATCACGGGAACCCGTCAGGCCGGCCGAGTCCACTTAGCTGCCCATCCAACACCCCGGTCACGTAATAAATCAGAACCACCCCCGGATCGAGTTGACCGAAGAAGCTGGGAATTAATGGGCTCGACTCGGCCAGAATAAACAGATAAATCTGCTCGTAGAAAATTAGTATGTTTTCCGACCTTCGAAACAATTTATTCGTCGGAAGACGAACGGCAGTTCCTCATCTGCGCCCATAATTACGAAAGTGGCCCGAGTGTATTTGCTCTCGTTTCAGTTTAAAATAATGTAACGCGAAAAAACCGATGAATTCGTTTCCCCTGTATTTATCATCACTTTCGTAATTATGGGTACGTCCATCAATTTTTAGATACGTTCTTGAACGTACTAAACGAAGTGCATCGTTCGTTATCAAATCTGACATGAATATTTCCGGAATTAATGTAGACATGAGTGGAATGTCAGAATTTGAATGAGGCCTTTGAATATTTAGATGAAAGAAGAGTCGAACCAGTCTTCCTCGATTAACGTACTCAATTATGAATTTCGATCGAACGGGTACTAGAATTCGTTCAATCGGCGCGTATCGGCGGGATATTAGCGTCGGACGTAAATGTACACCGAAATAGGTCTCAGCCCCGTCGCCGGGGTATTAATTGGGAGCCATTTCGAGGCAGCGGGACAAAAGCCGCGATGGAATCCCGAATTCTTGTGCCATATTCCGTGCCTGTTATTTGTTTCTCCCTCGCGCCTCTACCCCCCCGTTCCCCGATATCATTAAAATACGCCGTTCCCCCGGTAGACAAAAGCCGGAGGATCGGGTTCTCGATACTAATTGCCTTCATTTCTTATTCTCCTGTTCATTATTTCTCCCCGAAAGCGATCGAGCCCCGGACGAAAGAATGTCGGCCGGGAGGATTCCCTTCGACTCCGCTGTCTTGTCCCGATTTGTCTGAAAGACACGAACGCTGGATCCTCGGGGTTCGCGAAGGGGAAAAAGGGAACACGGAATAACGTAGTCTCTACCATTTACTATTCTTGTTGCGCGTTCATTCTTCCTTATCTGCTCGCGGCTACGTCGATTAATTTCCGAGTGACTTCGAATTAATCGTTTTCGAGCTATATATAGTGGAGTTCATCTATCAAAATTAAGCTATAATGGAACCATGTCATCCACGACCAGCTGCACGGATAAAAATGACTACTGTAGAATCCGTGTCAGTCAAACCGACCTTTGGTTCAAAAGTGAAGAGGGGCGAGGGGACTCCTCCACTCACAACGCTCGGCTTTCGGACGTATGATCATTATTGGCGCACGAGCGTGCACTTTGCACTTTGAACCAAGGGTCAGCTAGACTAACATGGGAAGCTGGCACTCTCGTCTGATTGGTCAGATTCGGTTGTATTCACTGAGAAGCTTATCAGATCGCACAACGAGGAGTGCGGAATGATGTCCTATGACGTCACGAGTGCCAGATTCCCAGCACTGGACGGTATGAAGCTACATCGGCTAAAACGTGGAGGTACCGTTTCGCTGAAGAACCGTCGAAGACGTTACTGGGAGGTACTCACACTTAGTGATGGACGAAGTGCCCGCGCTACTGCCCTGCTTCTTGAATTTGTCCCCCATGGTCACCTTCCGCCGGATGTTCTTGTCCGGCTGGAAGAGGATGATGTACACCTTCGGCGAGTAGAGGCAGACCAGCGTCACGGAGGCGCTCAGGCTGATCGCGACGCATAGCGTGGTGATCTGGGTCTCGTGGGCGTTCCCGGTGCCGAAGTAGATCGGCACGAACGCCAGCCAGATGATGCACGTGGTGTACATGGTGAACCCGATGAACTTGCTCTCGTTGAAGTTCTCCGGTATCTTGCGCGTCTTCACCGCGTAGATCGTCGAGACGAGGATCAGTATCGCGTTGTACAGCTGCGAGAACAGGAAGCTCATGTCCTGTATGTTGCACTTGAGGATCACCTGCTTGCGGTCCGGGTAGGAGAACCTGGTGCCCGGCGGCTCGACGATCATCCACACCAACGTCAACACGATCTGCAACAAGATCGGACCGGCCGATTCGAATAACCCGTTCCTCCGGTTACTTTCGCGATTACTTTCCTATAGCCCCTCCCACTAATCCCTATTAACCCCGCCCATCAGTTCTGATTAGTCCGTTTCATTAAGTTCCTTTAACATCTACAGTTTCTTTAACTCCGTGTTTATTCTCCGTTCGCGACTCTACCAATCTATTAATTCCCATTATCTAAATCCACTGATCCCTAACTGCCACCACTTCAAGCCCCGCCCATCGTCTCTTTAACTCCGCCTACGAGTTTCTAGCTCGGCTGATGACCTCGATGCGTTTAAGAAGCACAAGGCAATTCTATCGCCAGAGCTAGATACTTGTGGAAAAGGGATATACCAAGGAACTATGGGAATTCTCGGCGTACCTGGAAGGCGATCAGCGCAGCGGCGATGCACATCTGGGAGGTAGGACTGATGTACCTAGGCCTGACGGCCGATCTCGAGGCGGAGTCGAAGATCCTCGCGATCCGACTGGTCTTGGTGAGCAGGGCACCGTAAACGGCGCTGAAGCTGACGCCCACCCCTAACCTCTGCAGGATGCAGGTGACCGTGGTGGGAGTCATCAACAAGAGGAACGTGTTCAGGTAGCAGACGAGCACTCCGGCCAGCAGAATAGTCGTCAGCTCGCGTCCGGACGCCTTGACGAGCGGCGTGTCCCGGTGGTGGAACAGGAGACACGCGACCGCCAGGGTGGCCACGATGCCAAGGCACGATATCACCGCCGGAACGATCGCGAACGCGCTGTCCCACCTGTGGTATTAATGGAAAACAATTATGTTTCCTTTGGAAAAAAAACATAGGAATAGTTAACCCTTTCCACTCGAGAGGTGACTCTCACCGCTTGATTTAATACAACGAAACTATGAACTTGAATATTTAGTATTTTGAATTAAAGTTTGCGTTGCTATGTGAAATATTTAAATAAAATAGCTTCGTTCCTTAATTTATCTGTGAATCACCGTTAAATTAGTTTTGAACAATGTCGTCCGTGTCTCGTCGGAAAATGTTGAATATTTCCAGTGGAAATCTTTCGAGTAAAGAGTTAATCGAATAACATACAAATACAAACTCTCTTCCAACGCGACTCCCACGCATTCTTCTCACTCACACTCCAACAAATTCTCAATCGCACCCTACTCTCACCACCACTCGTCATCAACCCTTGTGCCTGGTCTCCATCTCCTTTCTATTTTACGGCCGTCTTCCTGTCTTTCGGAACACTCGCTGTCTTAACACATTGCCAGCCGCCAACTTCTCTTTGCCAAGCGTTATCGACCGCTGTCACGTACACGTGACTTATTTTCGCCAACGATGATGCGTCATATCGACGTTTGTGTAGGTAGACATATCATTGCAACCATGTTGCGAACAATTGCGTAAATATCACCGAGTAGTAGAACCTGCGAGAATCTCGCCGGCGGCAGCGTAATGGCGACGCGAGAAATGAGCGGCCGGCAAAGTGTTAACCCTTTCGCGACGGCGCACCTGTATTATTCTTCGCTACTTTCCGCAACAGTGCGACTGACCATACTTCGCCACCAATGTATTTATAGCTTTACTTTGAGTTCGCCATTGAAATAAAATAATAATATAAAAAAACCAATAAGTGACTGCCGTATCTAGACGGCGTCAGCCTCTGTGGACCAAAAAGTGGCTGCCGTATATGCACGGCGTCAGCCGCTGCGATGCACCACGGCACCCGTCGCGAAAGGGTTGAAACTACGATACCACACACCTGATGTGGTTGATCGGCAACTGGTAGCAGCCCCTCTTGTCGTCGTGCGGCCAGTAGCCCGCCTTGCACTCCACGCAGGTGTACTCGTCGTAGACGTACTCGTACTCCTCGCACTGGTCGCACACCCAGCAACAAGTGTCACCCTGTTGCTTCTTTATCATACCTGGCTCGCAGGGCAACGAGCACGCGGAGATCGGTATGTCCTTCGTGCCCCTGGCCCACACCAGGTCCTCCGTGCTGATGTCCAGGGAGTTGAACCACTTGCCCACCACCTGGCGGAATTTGTTGTTAGTCACCCCTTACTGCCTCGTGTCTCGTTCATTCGTTCTGCTTCGATGAGCTTGTGCGTTGCTATGTTGATTGAAAGTATCGAGCAACTTAGTTTTGCGGTAGGCAATTAGGAAGTTTCAAGGTTCTTATGTTCTAAATTCTCTTTGGTTTCACTTGTGTCACTCTGATAAAGTTATCAATTTATAGATGATTCGATATCCGAACATAGGTATTTCGAGAAGATAAGTAGACTCTGCGTGTGTTAAAGGTGAAGGAATTATATTATTATATAATGGGATGTTGATAAGGAACAGGATGATCAGAGTACGATCGCGATATTGAGTCCGTGCATTCGGGGTCGAATATATCGCCCGGAGCTGACGAGACATTTCGTTTCCAGCGGACGCCGGAGCGAAAAGTGATTCGGCGTGTTGCAACGTTAAAGTACCAGCGTTTCAAAATTTCCCGATCAATCAACGTTCCTTCTGGCCGATTGTAATTTTGAGGGGAGTATCGATCGGGATGGTAATTCTAGTCCAATTCCCATTGGCTAGATATCGAGAGGGAGTACTCGTCGAAACGCTACGAAACTGTAACTTCAGGTGGCACTCGATGTCAGCTACACGTCCGCTCCCGCGAGAATTGTTTTTCGACGCGAAACACTTATAAACTTCAAGCGTCTCTCGCCGGGCGCGAGAAAATCGGATTGTTTGCTTGATCTCGATGCCACTTCGAATTTGTCAATTTCCTTTTTCCGTTTTTCCGCGCTGCGAGAATATACGCGTCGAACAATCTCGAACGAGCGCATTCGAAGCGAACAGTTGACGCTCGCGAAAATCGGCACTCCGGTCTCGCGTCGCGTTTCCCGTAACAATCCGACGCCGCGACTCGTCCTTGCCATTATTTCATCAATTCCTAATAACAAAAACTAACAGAAACAAGCACGAAACTGCCGCAGATGCGCCGGCGAGCCGGGCGCTGTATTTTTCACGTAGAAAATGAAATACGGGCGAAGCGGCGTTCTTTCTTTTTTTTTTTTTTTTAAACGGAAAGGGAAGAAAAAAACAGTTTCATTCTGTCCGCTATCTGCAGACGTGCGGCGCTGCTCGCTCCTTCCATTTTGTTCCCCGTGTTTTTTCTATTTTATTAATGGTCGACCCGCCGGGAACGGTCCGATGCGCAATAAAGCCCGGCGCTTTTTGACGATTTAAAGTTACCTGTACCAGGAAGTGAAAAGTCGTATTTCATCCGGTAAGTTGCGTCCAACTTGCGGGGGTTGGGCGTGCGGACGCGGCGAAGGTCACGTTGCAATTTATGTCCGCGCCGGGGCTACTTTATCGCTCGGCAGCGCGACCGCCGCGCCCATTGATTTACGATTTTTATCGAAAAACAATCGTTAAGCGGCCCCGCCGACGATACACGCGCGGTTTTCGCGTCGTTTTTAGTTTCCCAGAAAGTTTCGCGATCGGGGACGAAAAACCGGCAAGAATTCGGAGAACCGGGGAAAATTGATTCGAGCTCGAGCGCCGAGAGGAAATAAAGCATTAAGCGTTTCTTTGAATCCGCGCGATCACCGTTGGAAACAAAAGGAAAGGGATTTCCGTTGATCCCCGCCGCGGGAAATTAACCGCACGATCCGCGCCGAGCCGAGAAATTCGAGGCGACGGTCGATAGATCGATACGGGCGGTTTCCAAATGAAATGTTAAACAAATTCGACGCGACCGTGAAAGGTATGCTCGGTGGAATCGTGCAATTTCATTTCGCGAATCGAGGGAAAAATCCGCCGACCGGTATCGAATGGAGGCTGAAACGGAATGTTTAACGACGGGCAGCGATGAAGAAAATTTTAAATAATGTTCGAACGCCGGTCGGAACGGGGGCGGCATTTCGTTCGGCGCGCGCCATTGAAATTCGCCAAAGGGGTGGAAGAATAATTTGTATTTTCGAAGTGGACGAACGATCGGCGCCTCGAACACTGCTCCGCGTCGGCACGGTTCCGCTCGGTGGGTAATTATCTCTGGCCCGTTGAAACTCGCCGGATCCAATAATGGAAACTTCGGTTCCGATATTATTCCTGGCCAGGGTGGGCGTAAAAACGCTGAAAGCGGTCCGCTGCCAGCCAAAGTTTTCGGACCGACGGTGTGAGAAACGGGACGGCCGCGTCGCGCGGCTTTCTAATTAACCGGCCGGGGGAAAAAAAGTCGAAAGTACTTTCACTTGCCCGATAGTGGTATCCATTAGTCCCGTTGTGGTCCGATTTCCGGAAGTTGAGGATCTCGTACCGCGCCAGCCCGTCACCGTGCTCGTCGAACTTCACCTCGCTGCCGGCTTCGTCTGGAAAAATCACGTTTGCCTTTTATTTGCTCGGCCTCGATGTCAACGGCTCTGTTGACTCGCAGTTCACCGAAGATTTTCGGGAACCAACAGTGTCCGAACAACACTCGCCCGATGGAGTGTAATTCAATTTTTCTCTTACCTATAAAATTACGAAACCAAACAAATAACTACAAACCACAGCGTGAATTTTATGGGAGAACCAATGAGAATTCATGGGCGGGGCTAAGAGGAGCTAGTGGGCGGGGCCAGCCAACGAAAACAAGTGGGAGTGGCCCAACAGCAAGTAGTGGGAGGCGAAAAGCATTCGCGATGATCCGCGGCGAATACACCTGAACGCATCCATTACTTTTCCCAGCTCTTTCTCCATCGAATTCGAACACCGACTTGCCAACTCGAACGCGATGCGATTTCCAGAATTAAAATTCGCCCGACACTGAACGCCCCGCAGCCAGACGTTCATCCCGCGGGAATCAAATCGAATTCGCGGCTCTCGATTGTTTTCAACTGACATTTAAACAGACACGTACCCAGATCTTCCTTCGTTCGAGGCTTCGATTCCCCCCGTTCTTTTTATTGTAATAATGTTTTGCGCCGCTTCGAAATCCGCGCTTTCGTTTGCCCCTCCCCCTCCGCCCCGCCCAACCGACGGACAGCCGCAGCGGACAACCCCCGAGCGTATTCGATTACAGGAGTCGAGCGGCATTGTTCCCGCGGCAAGGAAAAAGCCGATTTGTTAAATTTACACGGAGGGTTTATGCGTGCGGCCGATGCATTCGTTTGCTTATCTCCCGGTCGTACGCGCGCGCGAGGTCCGATTTTAATATGTCTCTATATCCGCGCGATCCCGGCAATATAGCTTTTAATTATCGCTCTTCCGGCTCGCGTAATTGACACGCGATTGTGTCCCGTTCGTCTCGCGAGCCGCCCTCCTCGCCTCCCGCCCCCCGTTTCACCGCGATACGAAATAATTCGACCGGGAACGAAAATTATACTCCACTTTGTTTTTAATACGATCCGATCGGCGCAATATCCGCGGATGAACGGAAGCCGGATTCCGAAGCCGCTTCGATCACTCTCCATTTAACTGCATCGGGAAATCTTTTCCGCTTATTTTTTTCCTGTTTTCCATGCCCTCCCTCTCTCTCTCTCTCTCTCTCTCTCTCTCTCTCTGCATTTTTTTTTGGTCGCAGGTTTTAGCCCGACGTCGAGTCGATACCGATTTTTTTATTTCACCGGCTTATCTTCCGTGATTTACTTGGACGGCATTGTGAAGGGACGTGTATCGCGTTAGCTGATAGAATCTAGATTCCTTCCGAACGCTTGCTCCCTTCACATTGACTCTTCCCTTAACGTTGATTGTGATAAGAATTACGTAGGATGTAGATTGTTTACATTACAGGTTTCAGTGTGGTACGAGTAATTTGTATTTATTGTCGGAACGTAGAATACTTTGATTATAGAATGTTTTATTCCGTTTGAGAACGTCTCACGTTTGTCGTGATTTCGAGGTAAGATTTCAGGCGCGTTATTTTTGTAATTACGATGGAAATAGACGGCATTCAGCGCATAGGTAATAACAATATCGCGGGTGTTTATGCGAATCCATGGTTTTATCGATTCGTTTATAGCGAGCGTGTATATAAAGACAAGTTTATTACCTCAATTACTGGTCCCGTTGCGCGGAGAAGAAAGTAGGGTTTGCCGGGAGACTAGGCTAAAGTTCCTATTGTATCGTGTTCCGCGTCAGCTGTATCCGTTGCGAACGCACAAAAGCCGGAGTCTAATAATAGCGGTCTGAAACAACTTATCTCGTTCCGATTGTCCGCCCGATGTAATTTGTATTGGTGCAGGTATTGTGATTCAATTGGACGCGAGGATCGTTGAACAAACATTATAAATCGTTAATTTCGAAAATATCCCGACATCTCGATTCATTCAGAGGACACGGTTCGTTGCGAACGAATGAACTCGCTCGTCTTTTACGATTACAAATTAATATTTAGATACCTCAACGAACATTTCCCTCGGACAATTCGTCTTACACTACGTTCTTCTATTTTTCAAACGTAACGAATTTCTATTCCTTCCAAATTAACCAGTGCCAAATTTTTTCGAAATCCGATCGAAAAATACCAAGGAGCACGTCTTTCTCGCTCAGAAAGTTGATAACGCTTTTCTATTTTCACATAAAAATATTCTAAATATTTTTCGTTCTATTCCTCTATTTCCAAGTCAATAAGAGAAATAAATATAAATAATTAGAAGGAAGAATAAACTTCATTTGTACGAACCTAAAAAAACTGACACTTTTGGACAGTATACCGGTTAAACAAACGGTCAAACGATACGAATGGCTTTTGTTCATGGGTTAACGATTAACGTAATAATCGATGAAAGTGATCTCGGAACAGCCGCGGACAATGGACTTGCAATTAGACGTTCTCGATCGATCGGGCGGAAATTCATTTCCATCTGTACTAACAGAAGTTTCGAGAGATAGATAGCGACGGGGAAAAAATGGTGGCATAATTAATGAGCGTTTTATCGGGACACGTGTCTCGAATCAATAACCGCGGGAGGCGAATTAGAGCGCAAAACGATAGGGAAAATTTCGCGGCGCGCGTGCACCGTGAACACCCCCGCAATTTCGAAATCACGCGGAGAAGAAAGAAAGTCCAGCGAAGCGGCCCGGGCACGCTCGCGTCATTATTCGAACACGCAATTATACACGGCACTTTACGCGATAACGCGGCGTAATCAGTGACACAATAACTGTGTAACCCTTCCTCCGTTGGCGCAGCAGAAAATACGTTAGCAATAACCTCGACGGATATCTGATCGTGTCAGCGTCGGCCGCTCGCTGAGAACCGGCAGCCCTGAATTCTACGCGCAACTTTGCTGCCGATCACCGTTGCCGATCGGGTGAAGGGTAGAACGGAGCAAAAGAAACTTCGGATCGGAGATTAAAAAAGACTGAACGGAGTTCGAGTGTCGGTGATACTCTTAACGTCAACAATTACGAGAATTCCGCACGCTAACCCCCTAAGAGAGTCATTAAAAAAGGAACGGAGAAACAAAGGCACGATCGAGAGTATGTCTCTCTCAAATATTGGACTCGAAATGAGTTGATATCGAAAGTCGTTCCACATGGCCGAGATAAGGAGGATATTTACAATCCGCATTTCATTAGGCGTAATGACCGACACTCCCGAATCGCTTGGAATTACGAAACGCGAGATGACTGACGTCGGTAGTAGCGTAACGCGAGAATTGCAGTGGCGAGTAATTAGTAATCGCTCCCATTTACCCCGCGCCGCGAAAGAATAGGCGTCACGTGAAACGCTCGAGATCCTCGCGGCGGATAACGCGTTAAATAATCCCCGCTGAACCGCGAACAAAGCAGATAATAATTTCTTGATCCGTTGACCTAGAACGCGTCCGCGCGACCTGCCCCATGGCAGCACGCTCTCCGCGAGCACGCGTTATTTACGACTCGCCCGGACGAATCGGCGGCAGGGAATCAAAGTGACCGATCGATCCCCCGAAACCGTTCGGTCCGGGACGGCCCGAAACGTGTCGGCCGCCCGCCGGCGAAGAAAAACGCTTCCGGATCGTTTTTTACGATCGCGCCATAATCCGGCCGGTCCGCAGCTAGATCTCATAAAAGCCTCGCGAGCGGCCGATCGATCGATCCGAAACGGCGAGCGAAGTCGAGCCGAAACTGCCCGTTATTTCCCGGTCATTTCGCGGAAATGGTCGGCCGACGACGTCCCGCTGAGCAAGATCGATAGCGCCGGCCACGCATCCGATTGGATTCGATCCGCGATACCGGTCCGACCTGGACGCGCGTCTGGAGGCGTGAAAAGGAAGCCAGAAAACCGGCGATCGTCGGGGTTAACGAGTCCAATGCCGCGGCGGTAGTCGATTCTCACTCGATTTTTTGTTGCGCCAACCCAGAGGCGATCACCGATCAAACGTTCCTGTAACTCGTTCGATTAAACGATGATCGTCGACTTCTCGAGGTTACGACGCAGCGATATTCGTCGGGTGAAACCTACGAAAAACGATCACGCAACGCGTAAATAATTTATATGAAGTTTTTGAATTATGCATACTTCGCTCCGTCGAGAAATTGATATATTCGGCGATACGTGCGAAAATCATCTGGCGTTGAACGCGTTGCAGAGAAGAACGCGCCGCGGATCCAGTGTAAGAGGACCGTAAGGTTTCTCCGGCCAGGGAGCAGCGAAAGGGGTGGACGCTTAATATTCAAGCGCTGAAACGTTCGAGCGTCTACCTATGAACCGAGGATCGCGGCTCGTCGCCCTTGCAAATGGGGAGAAAAAAACAATGGCATCGGACTGCAAATTTAGGATCGATACAGCACACGATCTCTCTGTGATACAACCCCCGCCCCACATTTTTTTCTCCCTTTCACGCTTTTCCCACCCTACGAGCCCCAAGCCCCGTCCTCCACGTCCCTGCCGCCCTCTATCCTTCATCCTGCTCGCGCTGTACATCAGAGTCACCGGTGCTTCGCCAGCCTCGGACGAATTTTCCCTCAACCCTTTTTTTAATGGGTCAGCCTTTGCCCGCGCGCGCACGCCGAGCACAAAAACCGCCCTGCCGCGTGTTCCACGGCTATAATCTGCGAAACTATGGCCTGGCCAGTTTTCTCGTGGACATCGTGCTTCGCTGATTTTCCCGTATCTTTAGTCGTTTCAACCCTTTGCATTGAAGAAACGCCTATCAGTCGCCGATTGATTTGACACAGAATTGTAAAGTTTGATATTTAATAAATTTTTGAATTATCGAGAGAAAATAGTATTTTTCCTGAATGTATGAGTTCTCGCTGCGTCAGTATTAGGAAATGTCAGTCGCATCTCATTGGAGAATATTGAGTATCTCCAATTGAAAAACTTGGAGTGCAAAGGGTTGATATAGAAGAATTGTAAAAGTTTGATGGTTGATATTAAGCTTCGCATGATGCACTAATATATGGAACATTGAAATAAAATTTTGTTGAGAATGTTGTTTGTATCTCATCAGAAGATATCGAATATTTCTAGCGAGAAACTTTCGAGTTCAAAGGGTTGACAGTTTCAACGGTATCCGGTTGTGCTTCGCTCCGAGCTGGTCGCTTTTTCTACTGCTTCTAACGATTGTTTTATAGTCCCTTTGATTTCGAGGGTAAATTCCGGGACAGTGTGAACTTTTACTTTAGGGGATGGAATCTAGGAAAGTATCGTCGTCTGGTTTCACGTCTCTGAACTAAACGAGTCTTTTCCGCTGTTTCTTGTCGGGGGGTAGGAAATTTCGTGCTGGAACCGTTTTAACGGTTCCTTTGGCGTAGCGGTTGCTTCTGGGAAGCACCCTCTTTCGGTTTCAGATTCTAAACTGGTCGAGCCGTGTTCCCCGGTAACTCTCGCCGGAGAGACTCGAAGTTCCGTGTACTTACGAGCTGTTTTAATAGTTCCTCCAGCGTTGGGGGCTGATACTAAAGAAGTAACAGTTTTTAGTTTAGAGGGTGAATTCTATAAAAGTATCATCGTCCGACTTCAGGGCCCTTGAGCGGACGAGTTGCGTTTCGTTATTGATCTTCCTCGAGGAGACTCGATGTTCCGTGCACGGGCTGTTTTAACGGTTTCTTTGATTTAAGGGGTAGATTCTGGAAAAGTTTTATGTTTTGGATTTGGCAGCTCCGATCCGCGAGGAGAATCCAGCTATATTTCCTCCTCGTTTTTGTTCGGTAGTTCTGTATGCCGAACGTTCCACAGGATTCTTTCCTGTTCGAGGTAGATTCTTGAAAGCAAAGTAACTTTTTCTTCAACTACTCGTCCCTCCGATTTTTGACAAACAGTTCTGTTTACTCGACAATTCATCAACGTAGAAGCGATCATCGGGAAAATTTCAAGACTCGAACACGTTTCAGAACTTCGAAAATTTCGAGCAACCTTTTATCCACCCCTACACACGGGTGTCACCTAATTCTCGCCATCGTTACACGCCCCGCCCAGTTTATTAATTACTGTAATTGACCGTGCATTACATCAGCCAACATTATCGCGTTGCGTGTCACGTTCATGCACAGGTGACACCGATGTTTCTATCGGAACCGTGTCATTTAAACACGTACCCACACGCTTAACAATTGATTCGTATCGTTCACAGAGATACACCACATTCGAACCTCGAGTGACGGGTACAATAACGTACCCACCTCGGAGCACCATCCAAAACAGCCTGTTTAAAGAAACAAACGCGCGTCTCCTCCCGGAGCGGAATTTTTATGAAATTCCGTCGGCGCGGAATGTGCTAAACGAACCCCGAAAACCCGGACATCCGCCCGCCCGTCCTCCCGCGCTGGAAATTAATCCGCAGCCGGGAAGAGCGGCGGGCGCCGAGTCTCCAATGAAACCGTCCCCGAAACCCGGTTACCCGCGAATTACTCGTTCGATCAAAGAGTAGCCCCCGAGGCATCCCAGGTGCGTGTAAAATTTCATATCGGCCCGGCGGTGGTTCGCCGATCCCCTATGAGCGTCTCCGTTTCATCGGCGCTTACCCCCGCCGCCGCGCCGATACCGTGATCCGCGCGCGATAACGCCCGTTTATTGCATGCCGCTAACCCCCGATTGACGCGGGGGAAGAAAAAGATTTCACGGGGAGACGCCTAAACACGTCCGCCGGCCTCCCTGCGCCGTTCATCCCCGAAATATTGAATCCCGGGCATTGAGCGCGATCGACCCGGCCCCGGACACCCTCGTCCTCCGGCTTTTATATCCCGCTCACCTGTGAAGGACACGTTCAGCAGATAATTCCTGTAGAAGACGCCCCGGTCGTAGTTCGCCATGGTGGTGCACAGGCCGATCCTGTTCGGGCACATGTCCCTCTGCAGGTTGTGGAGGGCGTAGCCGAACGCGTACACCGCGTCCACCACGAACTGCACCTTGGACTCCTGCTCGTAGCCGGTCGCGGCGGTCAGCCGCAGGTTCGACGAGCACGCCGTGCCGTTCGGGCTGAGGAGCGGCGACTTCTTCAGCACGCAGCCGAACACTTCCTCCCAGTACTCGGCGAACCACGGGTTCCGCCGGTTCTTGTCGGGCGTCAGGGAGGCCATGTAGTCGTCGAACCCGGGTATGTTCTTCGACTGCAGCTCGACCGTGATGGCTCCTTCCGCTTCCTCCTCGAGACCTTCCACCAGTTTGGTCTGCCTGCCCCAGCCGTCGCTCGCCAGCCATTGGAACGGCTGGCTGAGGTTCGACCTCCTCGCTGCCTCCAGGATACCCCTGGCGTCCTCGGCGCGAGTGAACAACACCACTGCTCTGGCGTTCGACTTCTTGCTCAGACGCAGGATGATGTCGTCGAAGACGTGGTCGTCCGCTGCGCTCGGCACCTTCAAGGCCGCCGCTATGCACACGTTCCTCTCGGTCGCCTCGCGCGTGAACACCTCTATGCCGTACTCCCCGTAGCTACCCTCGGAGTACACGGTCGAGACGTACGACCAGTTCGCGCTTTTCACCACGTCCACCAGGGCGATCGACTGGAACGTGTCCGGCGGCACCGTTCGCGCGAAGTAGTCGAACCTGGGGGATTAGAGACCTGTTAAGGGTAGTTTCAACCCCTTGGCCTACACGCTATCCGATCGCGCGAGCCATAGTAAGGTCGGAATCGAAGGTATTCACCGCGAGTCAGACTCGTTTTCGCTTATGGCACAAATTACGAGTCTCGCTCGTGGTGAAGAAAACCAACATGATTCAACGAATATATATATTACTCGGTTCATTCGAATTCAAAGTAAACATTCCTCTGTAATCAATTATACTTAAAAGGAAATATAGGCGTAACATATGCTTAGAATTTTTCTCTTTCTCTAATAAATCATTAATGACAAAGTAGCCGTATCGATCAGAGTTGAGAGAGAAATCATAGTCCAAGGGGATAAGGACGCTCTGGATCAACGGTCGTCGACTTTTCCCTCTGAATCTCGTGATTTGATTTCGAATTAACGCGTTGCAAACAAGTGGCTCGACAGAGACTCGAAGCTTTGGCACGATAAGATAAGCAGCCTTACGTTTATTTCCACCCGAAACTCGCGTGATACAATAAGTCTAAATGATCCTTTTATCGGAATCCCGACGGATTAACCTAGAGAGTATAACCTGGTCTTGTCGCTAAGCGCCTTGGCGGTGGACGCGGGCGATATCTGGGGAATGTGGAACAGCCTGAGCAGATTGGCCACCTGCAGGGACACCGAGCTGTACGATCCGCCGATAACGCCGAAGATCGGGCCCGCGGTGGCGGTCTTCTTCACCTTGGGCACCGACTTGTCCGCGCACTCGAGCACGCTGATGTCCAGATTGGACAGGGACGCCCGGACGAAGTGCAGGCTCTGATTGAGCGCGTACGTGTCCCGGCCGCAGGTGTCCAGGATGTGGACGCCCAGCACGATGCCGGGCAGCATCTTCTTGTTACTGTTGATCTGGTCGACGGCGAACAGCATCGCCTCGAGACGCTGCACGCCGCGGTTGTAGACGTTGGGGCCGCAGGACGCGCTGCCCTTTTCGTGGACGGGGAACAGGCCGCCCAACACGATGTCGCCGGGGATCAGCACAGCCTCCCGCTCGCTGTGGAGCTTCGACTGCGCCACCAGCGGCAGCTGGTGAAGCGACATCAGGAGCAGCAGCGTTCGGCCAAGAAGCTGGCTCATTTTAGCCGCCTGCTGAGGAACGGTCGTCTTCACGAGGTATCGCGCATCTTGCGCTATCGCGCGGCCAGCCGGCGCGCGATCTGATTCCACTCGTCTCGAGGAGCCGCTGCGCGGCCTCTTCTCGGTGCGGAGGCGGCCGGGGGTGCTCTCTGGAACGACAGAGGGCGGCTTAACGCGCGTTGTCGGCTCGTCGTCTGAAATTAAGATGTTTCGAAGGGTAGTTCGGCTCTATGAAATTATCACGGTAGAATCTCGAGCGTTTTACGAGATTGCCGTCGGACTCTCGCCTCGGCATTAACATTCCGAGGATTCGCGAGGTGACTTTAGAAGCTTACGAGATTAGATGACTGTCGGACATCGAGGTTCCACCGTGATACCGTATCTACCCTGTTAATCTGGGATTTATCATTATCGTCGTCCGATTCCCAGCTGTCTTATATATTTACCTAGGGATTCCTAACGATCATAATAATATCACCGGCGGCACGAGGTAGGCAATCTGTCCGAAGCATCGTTGACCAACGCCGCGCAGTGAGATCGATCAGCGTGCTAGCCGGTGCCCCGATGCGAATTTAATGTCCTTTCACCGAGGCTGCACCCTTAGCGATGCCTCCGGGATCCGAATCCACTTTCGAAGTACTTGCAGCGGGGTTTCTTTAAAGTCGACCGGTCGACTGCGAGCTCGGTACCCGGCTGAGTGTAGTTTAATGGGTACTTCGGGCCGAAGTTGCGCTACCCGCCGTGGCTTCGCGTTGCCTTCTCCGCGGCGGGGATCACGCCGCTCGAGGAATGTCGAAATTAGGTTCCTTTAAAGTCGATCAGTCGACTCCGGGGCGCGGTGTCAAAGCGCCGTCGCGATTTTCGTTCAAAAGCCTCCGGCCGTCTTCCTCCGCGCGTCTTCTTCTCGAAGCAAAGTCCCTTTAAAGTCGATCAAACGACTGCGATACCAATCGCAAGTGTCTTCGCGGCCGACAATTCTCCCGGGTAGCTTCGAGTATGTTTCCACCGCGGGAATCCCGGCGGAAAGTCTCTTTAAAGTCGATCAATCGACTGTACCGCGGCTTCCGCGTGTCGGACCTATTGTCTCCTAGGAAAGATCGTTTAGGTGAGAGCAACGGTGCTCGATCGGCGTAGAAAAAAGCGTTTTCTGGGTACTCGATTAAGCTTTCATCAGCACCCCGGATATTTGTATATTCTAGGCCAATTTCGATTAGTTTCTGCGTTCATGGAGTCTATATTAGACCAGCTTCACCTGAGATCACCGAAAAGCTTGCGAGGATGTTAGGTCCGTTTAGAATCGTTTCGTCGAAGAGGAGTCTTATTCGATTGATTATCCTTGGATTCAGCGACTAGTCTATACGTTCGCATAGTTGCACTATTAGCACCCTAGTGTCCACAGTGTTCATCGTTCCGTAGACGTCGCACAGTGAACGTCTCGACACGTCCCGGTGGATCGAAGCGTCCCCCAATCTCGTCCAGCTTCTTCGAAGTGGATCCTCCAGGCGTCCCCGACTCGATCCCTCCGCCTGCGCGTCCGCGTAAGCAATCGCGATATTAATGCGTCAGGATTCGGAGGAAACCGGAGAAGATTACCGGAACGTTTTATCGATCGCGAGCACGCGGCCCGTAGCCGCCGCACGACCGGAAGCATGCTATTTCCCGGCCGGGCGACCCGGAAAAACGTTCCTCCGTCGATTCCGCGAGACGCACTCCCACGATCCCGGCGATTTCCGGCGCCACCGGCGGTTTCCGGGCTCCCGCGGCCGACGTACGGCGCGACCCAGCCAGGGAAAGGATGTTTCTAGGTCTTTACGGGGCGAAAACTTCCGGCCCCTTTACGGCTTCGCGCGGAAATCGTCGGAAGCGAGACTTCTTTCGTCCCTTTCACGAGCGCGGTGTTCCAAATAAATTCTGCAATTCATCGCGACACGGGGAACACTCAACGGCGAAATTAATCTATCAATTCCCAGCTTTCGTTCCGAATTCCCACAGCGACGCGAACCACGATGTTCGCCAGATCAGTTTGTTTTTCCACTCCCGGTAATGGAGTTACTTATGAAAAAACCGGCGAATGGAAAGCTGCGTCGTACTTTGCGGAATTAACGATGAATTAATACGCCCGTCCGTCCGTGGAACACCGAACAATTTCATTCGGCGGTATCGCCGACGATTACCCGCCGATCCCGCGGAGCACGATCGGCTCCGGCCGTCGGCAGAAATATTCATCCCCGTCGTCGAAAATCCGATCTTAATAAAGCGAGCCGTTCCATCCCGTCCCGCCGCGGCGTCGGCGAAACATTTCCCTCCGCGCGGGATCGCTTCCGTTTAATTCCTTTGATCAAACGGTTCCCGCTGAAGGTGGAGCGGCGGCACTCGATTTAACAAGAAATAATCGTCCCGTTTTAAATCCCGGCTGAAATCTCGCGGAAATACCCGGCGAATCGCGCGCGCCGAGCCTCTAACGCAGCGCGACGGCCATCAGCTGCCGTGTCTCTCCCCCTCGGCAGTCTCGAATTAATATCGCAGGTAACAAATGAGGAGCAAAACGAGAAAAACACGCGGCGGAACGAGAGGGGAGCCGGGGGAGCGGGAGGATAAAGTCGGAAACGCGCGAGCCGCGGAGAAGGAAAGAACCGAGGAGAGGCGGGGCGGCGGAACACGAGGAAAGGAACGCAGTTTCCTCTTTATCTTTCCCGTCGAGCAGCCAGATATTTTCTTTTTCACCTCTATTTTCGCGTGCGCTCGCTCGCTCGCTCGCGCGCACGCTTGCCGGGCTTCATTCGATTTAACTCGACGTGACCGAGTCAGCCGCTATTTAGGACGATTTCACTCTTACTCCTTTCTGAAAAGCCGCGACGGATAGCGAGAAAATAGAGAGCCAGAGAGAGAGAGGGAGAGAGAGAGAGAGGATGGCAGGAAACGGTGCAGGGGTAGGAGAGACGGAAAAAGGGAGGAAAAAGAAGAGGTGGTCGAGGCGACTAGCCGTACACCGGCGCGCTGGGTGCAGCCGTCAGCGTCGAAACGGCTGCGAAATCCTCGGGGCCTGCCTCTCGCTCCTTCGCGGGCTCGTTAAATTTCCCGACTCGTACTCGTTAAGCGGACTTAATTTCACGGAACTCTAACAACCGTGCCTCCCGACGACCGGCTTTAAATTCGAGGGTCCTCCGACATTTTTCCACCTTCCGCCATCCGCGCGCCGCCCTCCGCCGCTCCCTTAAGATCGCCGTCCGATCCGCGCTGAACCCCGCCTCGCGTCGGCGCCGCCTCTCGCGATTGTTTCGCTCTCCCGCGAATTATTCGCGAGCCTTCCGCCGTGTTCGTGGAATTAGAGACGTCGTGCTCCGAGATTCGAGTTTATTATGCAGATAGGATCATTCCATTGTCGGAGCCTCCCTCTTCCGTGGAATCTCGTTCGGCCGTTTTTACTCGCTCGAGGGCTGCGCCGGGCTCTACACAGCTCGACCGACGCGATTCACCGTTAGACGCTCGTCTCGGGAGATCAATTAATTCCCGTCCCGTTCCCTCGATTCAGTTTCGCCCGCGCTACGCTTCCCGCAAATATTATTGTTTATCGTCGTAATATTATTACCCGCGTAATACCGGGTAAACGCGAATCGGAGATTCAGCGAGGTTTGCGTTACGAGCTCCATTGTTTCCGTCGTAACGCCGAGATGTTGGTAAACACTCGCACCTGCTCGATAACAGGAGCGGAACCACCGGCGATAAGGGACTATTGTCGGTAGTTAGCGTCGATTAGCGTTGCTCGAATTCGGCGCGCCCCGGGCCGTTTAAGTACACGGCGGTTAAAGTAATATCCGTTCCACTAATCGCGGCCGTTCTTCGTTTTCAATCGCGTTCCGCGGATAAACAAAGCTCGGTGGCCCGCGCGGCGAACAAATAGAACCGAGCGCCGGGCTGGCCCGGCTGATTGATAACGAGAGCGGACCGAACGCAAATCGGGGGACCATTTTTTTCAGCACCGGTGTCAGGCCATTATTTCCCGGAGAGCCGGTCTCTTTCGCTCGATGAAAAGGGGAAGGGAGGGGTCGGGAGGGGGAAAGAGAAAAAGGAACGCGATACCCTTAGCCGCAAGATAGACGTTCAAATGGAACGTGCATATCGAAAATTTGTCACGTCGCGAGGCCGCGTTACGAAATCCCACAAAGTAAATGGAGGTTTTATGCAAAACGCGCTTTCAGTCTCCGGCAACCGTCACCCCCTTAGTTTCTTGAAGGCACGCTCTTTGTTAGCCGCTCACCCTCGGCCCACTTCTGTCGCGCGTGTCCGACGTGCGCGACATTTGGAACAATTTGTCCAGAATTTTTATTTGCGCCACGCCGATTACCTCCCTCGATCCCCGATTCGCGTCTTCTATACCGATCGGTTTCGTCGCACCCCCCGTCGACGATAAACGAATTCCCGACAGACAACGGTTTCAGGTAAACCGAATCCGAACGGCGATAAATATTTCCCGTGGAACCGCCTCGAATCGAATCTAGTCCGAGTAAATTGAAATCATCTTCGACTTGGATTATACAGGAAATGGAAGCGAACAGCGTCGTTCTTGAATTTTCGATTTATATTTCACGGCGTAAATTGAGATCCCGCCTGGTGGAGTTTCTTTGCGTGACGTTACAGCCTGAAAGTCGGGATAGAAATAGTAGGTGTCGAAAAATTGTATCCGCGGTGGCTGTCACCCGAAAATCAAGTCCGAACGCGAACAATCCACGCGGGGTTACTGTCGGCTCGTTTCGCGTCCCATTTTCAAACTCGATTACCTCAGAAACGAACTTCTACGTTTCCGATCAATTTTTCGGCTACGGGGATATCGCGTTCCGCCCCCGTTTGCCGGCGCGGACGCTCGGAACGCGCGGAAACGAGCTCGGCGCAGTCGAGATCGATCTTCCGCGGATGGATCGAAACGCCGGCGGAATTCTCGCGTATCTCGATTGAAACTGGCTTGTTCCGAATATTTAACAGATATTTATTATCACCGGTATACGGGTGAAAGCAATTTGCATAAAGTAAATACTGTATGAACGCGAGCGGGTAATAGATTTATGGAAAATAAGAGACAACAGAGAAATATTGTTTCTAAAGTCTTCTAAGCGTGTAGAATAATTCAATTACTGAAACAAGAACAGATTCACGCGTGTTTCATTTTCCAGTGATTAAAACGTCGTTGAATGATATACCTTGTCTAAAGACTATCCAGAAGTTTAACACGTTGAGAAATGAAAAGAATTCTAATTCATAAGACAACTGACGTCGATTCAAAATGTCCAGTAAATAACTAGATAACAGTGTAACGTAAGAATCCTGGTAGCGAGTAATTAATATTTCCCATTTTATCTTCGCTACGAAGGAATAAGTGATAAAACACTCATTTTCCGTGGCACTCAACGCGTCAACACATTGCGGCCCGGTAACGAGAAATCTCGTTTTTATATAGAGACACTTAGCTATGCAACTTCGCTAATTACCACAGTATTGAAAAAATGTAAAATTTAATTCGAATTGATTATCTATCTAAAATCTATTACACAACAATATATCTGAGTTTTTCTATGTAAGTTGACCTCACTGAAAATTGCCATCACAATTCAGTTTTCTGAAAATTAGCCTGTCCGCAACGTATTAACCCTTTGAACTCTGTAAGCTCCAATATTGCACCACTTATAATATTAAATATTTTAATGAATCTCAAAGAAACTACCCTAAAGTTATTCGATTTTCCACGCATCCAAATTTTGTACTAAGAAGAAAAATAAAAGATCGAAGAAACGTTATAGCATTTCTCATTTAATGTCAAAGACACTTAGCTATGCAACTTCGCTAATTACCACAGCATTGAAGAAAATATAAAATTTAATTCGAATTGATTATCTATTTAAAATCTGTTACATAACAATATATCTGAGTTTTTTTCAATTTTTCTCTTCGAAGGGCTAAATTGCAACGCTTCCAAGAGATTAGACGTAGAATCTATACGTTGATAATATTCGCGTATTTTCGTCGTCGCGCGCGGCGCAGTTCCTCCTGGAACGGAACTTCCGTCTCCCACCCTTGGTATCTGGCCAGCGCTAAACAAAAAGCGGGTACCTTCCTGTTTTCCCGTTTCGAGTATCGAGCGAGCCGAGCGTGGACGCGCGGCGAGCACTCTGGATATTTACCGTGGACGGTTTCCCAGCGATTTCGTCGGCCTTCCAATCTACCGATAAATCGATTTTTTCCCCGACACGAAACCGGAAGACTCGTTGCCCTCTCCTCGGAGGAAGCGGCGCGAGGGCTGCCACGCGTTAGCTTCCGCTGTCGCCGGCCCTTTGACGCGCGGCGCGCGCAGTTGTCGACACGAATTAATTTAACGAAGGCACTTAACGTTGATAATATCCACACGCCAGTGGAACTAAGTTAATTAGCGGGCGACGTCATCTTCTTTTGCGAGAGGACGCCCCTTTGCGACAATTTCGCGACCATTTCAAGCGTCGCCTTGGCGCAATCGCGCGTGTGCTCGATGTTCGTTGGATCGTGAGCGACGGAATAAGGGAGGACCGAAGAATAAGATCCTCCGATGCGAACGAAATTTCGACGGGACGTTAATTTACAGCTTGGCACGCGAATTCGCGTTATTCAGTCCTGCTTCCTTCGGAACGGCGCGTTTTAAGAGAGAATCTCGTTTCACGTTCGGACCGAGTTTTCTCGTTTGTCGCAGGGTTTTCCAAGGAAAACAGTGTAACCGCTTATGGCGTTTATGTTACGCGTTCGTCGAATTCCGTGGAGGAAGGAAATTCCGAAAGCAGATTTTCCGATGCGACGCTCGGTTCCCAAGGGAATTTCATTTGCAAATTGGATGGATACTGAAATTCATATCACGACCGTTTTCATCTCGATTTTCTCGGTGCGTCATAGGTGGAAATCTTGTCTCGCGTGTTTCGTGTGGTCTTTGACGAACAACCGGACGAGGCCCGTCTCATTTATCACGGGGCCTTCGTGGGTGAGAAATTGCCAATTTTCTGGAAATATCACCGAGGGACCCGACGCCGTCCAACCGGTCGGCCGGCCATTATTTTCCCCCGCGAATTTCCAAAGAATTTTCCACTCGCCGGAGGTCGCCGGCCAGCTGTTCTTTTTCCACGGTGGAGGATCTCCCGCGAGAAGCAATCCCGGGCTCGCCACGTGTACCGTCGAGGCCGACTTCGGAAACGTTCGATCCTCTCTCGCGTATGTAGGACGTGCGCGCATTAGCAGTTTCCTGGGCAATCACGGGCCGGAAGTTGTCCGCAAAATTATTAGTCCGAAAACCGGATACACAGAGACGGCGTGGCCCGTCGAACGACCTGAGATGCTTTCTCGACGAGCGCCGGTTGCCTCGGCGACAAAAACTTTCCACGAAATTTCCTATCCTCTCGGCGCTAGGCGTATCGTGCGTCTTATTTTTAATTATCGATCAAACGAAGAGTACCTTAAATTCGATTATAACCAAGAAACTGCTGTCTTGCGTCAGATTGAAACTAGGATCCACACATGGCGCAGCATTGAAACTAGTCTATTAACGCTTTATCAGGCAGCAATAGCAATAGCATTGAAATTAGTCTATTGACAAAGCTTTATCAGGCAACAATAGACGAAATAGCCATTTCTAATGCAAACTTCGAATGAATTTTGAATCGTATCACTGACCAGAAGCGTTTACAATTTGATATTCGTATATATCTTCCACAAATGTACAAAGCGTTCGAAATGCAACTCGAGCGTCTGAATCCGAGAATTAATTCTTCATTTTTTGAAACAGGTCAATACCGATCGATTCGCGAGAGGGCGTAAGCTTTCCGCCTTTTTTCGGAGTTCCAACGATGTTTCGCGAGAGAAATACCGGCTGAAACGGTTTTGTCCGGAAGCGCCGCTTTCGAAGCTTCAAGGAGCACACCTGTTAACTGGCTCGAGTAGGCCCGCCATCGCTTTTTATTTCGTTCGTTCGTTCGCTGCGACGCGACGCGACTGGTTCGTGCCCCGAGATTCGTCCGCCCCTGTCCGAAATTCGGTTCTTGGACCGAGGATCCGTCTCGAGCGGAAACCCAAGCGGCGCCATTGTTCCTCAGGAAGGAGTCCACGGAATCCGCGCGTATGCACACGCGGAGAGAGAGGCGGAACGCGACCGATCTCTCGGTAACAAAGGAACAAGCACGCATAAATTTCGCCGTGCTCACATTATCCGGGGCACGGTGCATCGGGAAAATTCGCCTCGGTTTCCGGCGGCCGATTTTTTCGAGCGTGAACCATTATGTTAGCAACCGAGCATCCATTTCGGCATTCTCTGTCCGACTGAACCCGTTGCCTTATCGTTTCTTTCGGAACCGTGATCGATTTAGCTGCTTTAATATTAAGAATTATTGTTATAAATTACAGAGAAATTCGAGACATTGATAACGAATAATACTTAATTTGAATTCAAACGAATAGACTAATTTTCATGGTTGTTAGATTCTGTAATATTCACCACGAGTATATCACGGTAATATAGAGCGAAGGGGTTGAAGGAATTTTCAATTTTCTTATCTTCTAATTGTAACTCTCCCCTGAATTTTCTAGATTCTCGTGGGAATTTAACAAAGTTCCCCGGAATTTCCCCATTTTTCCGATATTTTCACATGCCCGGGTTCACGCTTCGATAATGAATTCCTTTATGCGGGAATAATGGGATGCTGAACTTCGAACAAACGCGAACCGTTCGATTGCCAGCGTTCGGTGAACTTATTGCTCCGGAACTCGCGATTTTCGACTTGCACCTCATTCTTCCGCCGCGTTTCCGCTCCGGCGGTCGTAATTTCTATCGAAAGTTTCCCAGCGACCGGAAAAACGAGCGCCGCGGCGGCGGGTTTCACGGTAACGTGTACAGCGCCGTTCAAAAGGCTCTCGCGGGTATCCACGGATTATCAGGGAAATCGATGTGGCGGTTGATAGCGGGGCGTGGCCGCGGAATCGAGTGGAATTTTCGAGGAAATCGACTTCGAAAATTCTTCGGCCGTTTCCACTCCGGGGCAAATATTGACTCGCTCGTTAAACCGTCTGTAACGGGAGCTTCATTGCTTTCCGAGCGCCGTTTCGCGTTCAGACCGCGAAAGTTCCTGCGGATCCGTGGCTCCGGAAGCGAGGTTCAAGGGTTTATTTTCCGTGATATTGAAATATTATTTCATTTCGCCGAACGGTCGATTAATTCAGGCATTCCCACGGGTCAAGGGATGCCGAGGGTGCATAAGCGTCAGCGATCTATCGAATTGACCCACAAATTCGGCCGGAGGTTCGTGTTGACATTCGAGTGGCGTCATCGGTCAGAGTAAAATATCTTCTAGTTTAAACTTACTTTCCAATCGAATTGGTTATTAATTCCTTCGGACTTTTGTATACAAGCCACTACTCATGTAAATTTCCAATGATGAGTTGTCACAAACGATTATCGAAAAAATTGAATACTACGTCGAGCGAAAACAAATTTCGCTGAAAGGAAAACGCATGTCGTTTGCCATATAAATAGCCGCGAGAAGTTATGGGTCGATTCAATACAAAGAAGACTGTACAAGGGCTGAAAAATTTTATTAATAGCGGATCAAGCGGCAGCAGACGTTTGAATGGTATACAGGTGAGTGCAAAAAGAGGCGGCCCTCGATCGAACCGGGCGACGTCTCGAAATGGAAAATGTCGAACGGGCGGAGGGTTGAAAAGCGCTCTAAAGCTCTCCCCGTCAATTCCCTTTAAGAGAAAACCAGAAGTGCCGAGTCACTGCACGATGGGGATCACACAGGTGTTCGATGCAAGTACGGTTAACGAGTCGTCATTAAGGACTCCGGTCTATTACAGAATAAACGGGCAGGAGCTACGTGCAGAATGAGTGTGGAAAATATTAAAGTTTGCAATAGAAATGTGAAATTTATTACAAACATTCCCAACGAAAATATAAATCAAATGTCGCCTGCACGAATCGGGTAAAATATTAACCCCTTTGGCTACTGTTGGCGCCGGAAGGATCTTGAAAATTTTGATTTCGATGTATCGTTGGCCGTAAAATGTTCACGCTAATTGCAGCATAACTCAATTCAACAACTACATCTTCCGTTAATGACATATTATATAAATCTGACTATTTTAGATAGGTTTAATTTACTTCAATTCAGTGTTTCGACGGTTTTAATAGACTTTCGTATAATTACTCCTCGACGCATTCTGCCAGAGGGTTAATACCAACCCCTCCAACGCCGTACAACTTCAAAAAATATATTCCCGATAAACGTCTGCAGTAACCTAATAATCAAAGCAATCCGATCGACCAACTAAGAATGACGAGAAAACAAAATAACTCCAACAGAGATAGTCACCGAGGAAACTCGAAACGAAATGATTCACCAGAGTTCATTATAACCGAACGAAGGGACCGAGAGAGCCAGCGAGGTAACGTGGAACACTCGCTTTAAAACCAACCGGAAAGCATATCGTATTTAAATAAGGTAACCCGAACGGTTCCATGGTAGTTCCTCCCGCGCCTTTTCAACCCTTACAGCCCGCGCGCCCCTCGTAACGGGAGCACGCCTTCCGACGGGGGAATACATTTTATCCGGCAACGAACGCATTTGTAGAATTACTTTCCGCGATTGGTATAATAGAGAATACCGGCGAACCGCGGCTAGGCCTAGTCGGCCGGTCATCTTTTTGCACGGTCCGCGCGGAGCCGGGCCGAGCGGCCGATCCCGAGTATAAACTTTCCGGTTTCCCTGCTGCCGGTCGTTGATTAAAGGGTATTACTTACTCGGTAGTCGTACAACCTCGACAAGTCGACCCGTTTTCTTTAAACGAAGCGCGAGAACCGGCAAAGTGGTGTTCCTCTGTTTCTCCGCCGCCAACCTCCGCCCTCTCGCTTTCTCTCTCCTTTATCCCGCTCTCTCTCACGCTCCCTGCTTCACCCCCTGCTCTTCCTCTTTCTCCCTTTTCTCCCTTCAAGTTGCCAGCGGGATTCAAGTTTCCACGATACGGTCCAGCGCCTCTCTCACCTTCCCTGTTCCTCGCTGTCTCTCCCTCGCTCCGGCTCGCCCTCAACACCTCCCCCCTCTTTTTCTCATATCGCGCTCGCCGTCCGCCCCGCGCGCCGCTCCTTCTCTTTCCCTTTCTGCCGGCCTCCGCCGAACCATCCTCGTTTTCGCTTTTAGCTACGCGCGCGCCCCTCCTCCCCCCGCCGGCCCTCGCCGCGCGTCCGGCCTCGTCGAACCACCCCCGACGACCTCTTGAAAACTCGCTACACGCGCAACACTTTACCAAATGAGTTCTAATTCATGCCACGTTCCTTGCCTCCGCCCCTCCCGCCGCCGACTGCCCTTCACCGGCAGCCAACAGACTCTCACCCGGCGCGCCCACCCTTCGCGCGAGCTGCCTGCCGCTCACCGGCACACTCGGCTACCCGTTTCTTCCACTCCACCTAGAAGGCGACGCTGTTGTCCGTTTAGCGGCCGAACCGCTGCCAGTCACCCCGCGATGACACCGCGGTCTCCTCGTTCGCAGCCCCCGGGCTCGGGCTGATCTTCGACCCTGACACCGCCGACTTAGCTTCCTCGGGATCGGGCGAATCGTAGAGGAACCTCGGTCCGCTCGTGGATTCACCCCTGAGGCTGGTAACAAGGATAATAACACGGTGATTAGTCCGATGTTCGTGAACGAAGATTTATCTGTATCACGGGGAAGTAAGGATTCGCTAAGTACAGTGTCCCGTAGGTTTGCGAAGAAAATAAGTATCTGATCGTCGTTCGCCTTTGGCGGCGGGGGCCGTGTAAATATCCGCGATCTACCGATATCGAGGAACGATAATCTTTATTATTGTTTGTTCAACCAGTAGGAAATCACCTTAGAGTCCGCGATCTTTGGCCCCGGTAGCCTAATTCCAAGAGTCGTCCTCTTTCTCCCGGATCCTCCGGCGGAAGATATCGATTCCAATCAGTTGGCCAGCGTTCGTTGAATGGTTCCAGGCTCGCAGGGCTCCCCTGTGAACCGAGCCCAGTCCCTTTGCACGCGGGAATCCCCGGCTTTGTGGTGGCCCCCGTTGAATCGACTTTCCTCTTGATCTTCCTCGACTCTCTATTCACCTCGCGAGGGTATCGCTACGCGAACTACGAATTCATCTGTACCTCCGGCCGCGGAGTCCCTCCCCCGGTGCCCGCCCCTGGCCATCTATTTATCCTAGATACAAGAACTTCCCTCCGAATTCGAGTCCTCGCAGTCCCAGCCGAGGAACCTCCGAGGCAGCCCTGGTAGGCTTCCAACCTCTGGAGAACCTCTTTCTCAACCCCTATTTATCTGTCCACCCTCCCGAAGACTTCCCTCGACGTTCTCCTTAGTTCCGCCTCCCAGCTGGATCCTCTTCTAGATCGTCTTTCCTCCTATCAGTCGATTGGCAGCAGTGTTTGCCAACGGCCGGCGGTTGACAGCGGACCGAAGCGTCGGCGTCTCCTCGAGCTGAAGCTTCTGCCTCGCGCGTCCTCCCCGCGGACCGTGACGTCGGAGCACAAACTGGACGCAATCGCGCAATGGCTCCTCGGGGAGCAACGATGGACGTGGCCGGCCGATGTCGCAGTTACTGGAACTCGGCCGAAGCCTCGGACCGGAAGCAACGGCGCGCGTGAACGGCCCTCTTCAATCAACGCGGCTCTAATTGGCGGCGTCTCCCAGTGATCAGGCGAGCCAATGTCAACCTCTCGATCGACTAGCGCCGCGGCGATTCCGCAATCTCTTCCACGAGGCGATCGATAGCCTCCGGAGTTCGGTTATTTCGATCCGTGATGTCTTCCCACGAAAAGAGCGTGAGACAAAGTGGAGGGAGGAATCTCTTTTCCTCCGCTCGAGCGACACGGTGTATTCTCGTCAATCTTTCGCGCGTCTCGCCCCTCTCGCGGATCATGGATCTCCCATTTTCACAAATAACCCTCGCACCGGTGTACGTTTTTAGCGTGGCGCTCCGCTATGACAAACGGTACGCGGACGTTTTTAAATAGACGCGAAGTCGCTTCGGCAACGGCGATCACGGCTGGAGGATCGTTTCCCGGCGACTTTCCCTTTCTTTCCTCTCCCCCGGCGGCGCGTGGAGAAAATGACGCACCTCGGGCGACTGAATGGACGCGCTCGAAGGTCGTCGGTGCCTGCTGACAGCGTCGACCGTTAGCTTCTTTCCGCGATCTCGAGGAGAGCCGTTTACACCGTCGACAGCTCGCCGACGGCGACCGCGCGGACGGAATCGTTGGAATTATTCCACGGGAAGTTTCCCTAACACGGTCAGACCCGTTGGAACGCGGTTAATCCGGGAGGTCGGATCGAAAGGCGCAGCATCCCCCGACGGTTAGACCGAGCGAACGCGACACCGAACAAACACGCCGTCCTCCGGCCCCGTTCTCATTATATCCGGCCAAGTCTTCTCGTCGGTCTCGCGATAATTGTCCACGGCTGCTGTTTTTCCATCGGCTACCGTTCTCCGTTTCCCTCCGCCCCCGGCTCCGACCGACTGTTGTTTGCTTCCTTTCCCTCTTGGGTGGCTCTTTCTCTCCCTCCCTCTCTCCCTCCCTCTCCCTCTCTGTCTCCGTTCGTCTGTTCCTCTCAGTCAGCCTCGCCTCGGGGAAATTTCGTCCGTCGTCTGCCACCTGACACACATTCCGCGCTATCACGAGCAACAAAAACAAATCAATATCCTCTACCCGAAGTCCGCCCGCGGACACTTATTCGCCCGTTGCCACCCACCCACCCCACCCCTTGTCTCCCGCCAGTCGTCGTCGTCGTCGTCGTCGTCGTTGGTGTTTCGAGGCGAGATTATTTTCCCGACGATTCCCTGGGAGCGAGCGGTCCAGCCGACTTCGCGCTCCTTTCTCGCTTCCTTCCTTCGTTTACCCGTTGATTTTTCCCTCCACCCGCGCGCCCTAGTTTAACGGCACTGCGAGACGGACCCGGCGTGCGTCATCGAGACCAATCCGTTCGCCGTTCGACGTCCCATCCTCTTCGACCGATGGCAGACGCGTCGCTGACGCTTTCGGCTCTTCGTTCCCTGCACGGCGTTTCGCGCGTCGACTGCCTCTTATCGCTTCGCCTCGGCTTTCCCGGGCTTTCTTACAGCGGTCGAGGAACAATGCGACGAGACGAGGTGAAGTCGACTGGACACGTGTTCTTTCCTTTGATCGCGGGACGCATGGCTTCGTTTCGGGACGTTTCCGGTAGCTCCGCGCTGTAGTCCTCGAAGGGTCGAGAGCTGATGATCCGGTCGATGATTCTGTGGAAACGAGAGATTGCGTGAAGCGCTGCGTCGAGGGTTCGACCTCTTGCCTTGTAATACTCGGTGGAAACCGCGGCGCAGGTTTCCAGTTTTCCAAACTTCGATTTAATGTTACTCGGTTACGTTCGGTTTTTGTTATGTCTAGATGGTACGCAGTGTTTGAAAAATTTGCTTCGGTTTCGCGAAAGCGACACCCCGAGAATGATTGAAACTGTAAACCTGAGGTACCTTTTTTGAGAAATTTCTGTTCAGAACGAACAACGATATTTCCACTTGAACTTGGATGTTTTCAATCGGATACCGTTACACGGCGGAGCTTTGCTATGACGGACACGGAGGATACGAATGTTTCGAATTTTTGTTACGCGCGTGTGTATACGTGTATATATAAAAATAGAAAAACACGATCAAACAGGAACAAGGAATATAGAAACCGATCTGCGCGTACAACGTACGAAACTTCTGAGTGGATGAAATTGGGACGAGAATGAAAAACATTGTTCCGTAGTATCGTGTGACCACGTTGTCCCGGATCGAATATTTTAATATTGCGAGTGTACAAATGAAAAGCTCAAAAGAATCTATGAACATATCGAAAGAAGAAGCTTTCAACAAAATATCAGTAAAATACTCCAAGTAAAAGTAAAATTCAAATGATCGTGTTCCTCTCTCTATACTCTACATAAAATCATCAGTGCGTTCGACACCTGCAAAAGCAACATCCCTCAACCTTACACTCGAAAGGGTGACTCGCAATCGTCATTTAATTTCCTACAACGAAATTATAAAGTCCCGCATAGAATATTAATCTTCGTGTAACGCGCCGACACGTGAAACATGAAAATAAAATAGTTCCTCAATTTACGCGTGTTCCGTTAATTACTTTCAAACAGTGTCGTTCACATCTGATCGGGAAACGTCGAACGTATCCAGCGGAGATCTGCCGAGCGCGGAGGGTGAATTTTTTGTCAAACGACGGTGGAATTACTTGAAAGGAACCTCGTGTCGGATCTCGAACAGACGAGAAACAATTACAGGTCGCATTGTACTCGGAGAGAAACGGTTTAAGTGGTATTCCGTGTTTGGCGTCCTTCTTCCGCGAATGATTCCGAGGGGTAGGGAGGGAAGCGATTCACCCCGGGGCAAGCGTCGCCTCGCAGTCACCCGAAGATCGCTGCAGCCCCGGCCGACTGGAATCCGGCGAAAACTCGCGGAACGCGATTACTATTCGCGCTCTAATTAATTCGGCAGCTCGAAAGTCGGATAACTTTTCGGCGCGGGGTCCGCGTTCGATGCACTTTGAACGACTGCCGCGTTAATTACGCTCGAAGCGAGTCGCCCGTTCGACTGGCATCGCGATTCTTTCCACGGTGCCCCGGGTGTAACGCTGAAAGACCCTGGAACCCATCCATTAGTCCCGAGCTGCATTGTCTTCACGGTGTGCGAGGGAATCTTGTTGCCGACCCGCGTCGATAAATATTCATTCTCCACTATAATATCTAACCAGCGAGATATTCGCTAGAAATTCGCCATTTCGAGGGTATTTTCGGATCGCCGAAGCTGAAAATCGTCGCTTTCCATGAAAACAGATCCGCTAAACAGTACTTTAGAATGAGAATACTCGCAGGGTATTCTAAGTTGATTTGGCGCGCCGTAAAAGTGCTTCCCCAGTTTCGCCGAAAGAACAAATCGTAAATGGGTCATACGTGGGTATATTTAGGGTGAAATCGATATTTAACTTCCAGACGACGGCGTCTGGACCCATTAGACTCGAAGCTGCGTCTCTGTTATGTAAAGCTCGGTTTTCGAAACGATAGTCTCAAAGACGATTATTAAATCGTGTCGCTCGAGACGATATTCCAGTTCAGCGTCCTCCGGCGAGCACCGTCCTCGACGCCGAACCGAATCAGCAGCCCGATCGCGACGGAGCAAAAACGAGAAGAAAAACGGCCGGCTCGAATCGTCGGTCCTCGAGGACTTCCCGTGATTCCTCCCGGAATAAGACTTTCGACTCGGGATCTCGACTCGAGGGGCAATCACCGCTTACACCTATACCCGGGGGAGGTGTCGAGAGGTGTCGGGGAGCCGCCTGGAACACCAGGAGCCGAGTCCGCCGAGAAATTCGTCGCGACCGAGGCTTTTCAAGCGACGGGTTATCGTCACCCTCCTAGCCAACCTTCGCGCCCCCCGACCTCCCTGTCCCGCGCCTCCTTTCGCCGCGTCTGAAAACCCTTTAGAGGATGGACGCTTAAAAGCCTCGGGTACGAAAATTGCCGGCCGACCTAAATAACGATCACCACTTCATTCATCGCGACGCGGAAAAACGGTGGGCAGCAGCACGCAGCCGACGACGGTGTCGGCGACGTCCGGGTCGGGCTTTCCCGTCGCGGAGGAAATAATTAGCAGCGGCACCGACGTATCTGCCGAATACCGTTCCGTTATCGATAAGGACCGACGCGACACTTACATATTTGTAGAGATTTAACGATCAATTTAAAACGCTGCGACTATTCTTTATTAATGAACCTCGAATGATTGTACGAAACTGTCTTCTGCTGTCTTTTTCCGCGTGTTATTTCGCGATATTCTTGTTTTTCGATTCTCGATCGTTGTCTTTAGGTCAATCAACTGGTTGACACACTACATATATGTGGTCTAACGTTTGAAAATTTGAGTGCGTTCTAATAGTATGAAGTAGAAGAATAGTGTGGCAATACAGAAATGGAACATTATTTTTTTGTCAGACGCCCAGTGTTTGATGAATGCGACTGCGATCCGTTTACCGCAGTCCCGAACAACAGCTGGATCTTCCGGCGATCGTTCCCGCTGGATCAATGCTCGAACGTCCGCCTTTGAACCGACTCATTCCACTTCCGAGCGTTCGAAGGAAGGATCGACGGCGATCACCGCGGAGAACGACGCACGCCGCGCCGCGTTGACCGATTGCCCGACAAAACTGCCCACCCCCCTTTCATTAACCGTGATTGATCACAATTTTTAGGTTTCACCGAATACCTGTTCTCAGCGGGCTTATCGTGCCCTGTAATCTCTGGCTGGATTCGTCTCTGTGATGGATTCGGTTGCCTTTGAAATCGAATTCCCTTGTCCCGCGAATCGCTGGTGGCTTTTATATTAATTCACGTGCCCGTCGATGTTCTTTGTAAAAAGCGGGACAGTTGCTATCTACGATTGCGAGCTGCGAAGGTGAAATCAATCTGTCGAGACTGGGAATGTTCGCGTTCGTATCTGTTCGGAGTGTATTCGTTGTAAACGGTATTCATAAAGATAATATTATAAAACAATTTTCAACGAAAACATCGAGTTGCTAAAACATCCACCTAATCGAGTGACGTTAAGAAAGTTACCAATTCCCTCGCAAGCTTCCCACTCCGGAATCTCATTGTCCCAACGGTTACAAAACCGCCGAAACGTCGTCGGAAGATCTAACGCGCGCTAGATCCCTGCGCTTCCGCGGGTCGCGTGAGAAAGTCGCTTTGAAGCGAAGCTTCTCGGAACGGGAAGAGGAACACAGAGGGCGGAGGAGGGGGAGAGAGGCGTCTTTAATTACAAGTGCGCGATAGTTCGTGTCTGACCTAGAGATTTAGATAAACCAAGGTTATCTCCGTGGCGGGCCAGCAAGGATCGGCCGCGTGTGTGCGCGCCCGTAAGGGCAAAGGGCGATCGAACGTCTTGTTCTTGGCGGACCTTGCTGGCAGGCGATTCTTCCGGCGTCCGGGTACTTACCGCCCAGCCGGACGATGCGTTCCCGCTAGGACCACCTGAGTCTCGTCGCGAGCAGCAGTCTCAGCGGAACGATCATCTGGAACCACTTGGCGACCGCCTGCTCCTCCCCGCACGTGTTCCCGAGCGGGGGTGGACCCACCGGGCGACGGAAGTCGCGGAAAGATTGGCCTGGATCCCACCTTTGTTTACGCGCACCCCGGAGCCGTTTAGGGGATCGGAGCTAGACGATCCGGCCAACGTGTTCCGTGGATCGTTGCGACGTGCGCCGCGAACTCGAGCTGGTCCCAGCCATCAGGACGATCCCACTGACTCGACCAGGATGGATTATACCCCAGATATTAGGCGTGGAGGGCCAGCGTACACGGGTCCGAGCGCGATAGATCGAGCCAACCGAACCGAGGAGGTCCGGTGCGCGTGTACCGTCTGCCGATCCACCGATCGATGCGATTCGGTTACCGAGACACGATCCGTCTTCCCTCTCAGTTCATCCCTCCCGCGGGTCGGTCCTCGACGCTTCCGAACGGACGATCGAGGGGGTTGTTTGGCAACATCGCGGTGAACGTGAACCGACTCGACGCATCGTGGTTGCCGCCACAGCACGACTGACCGGCCGGCCGAACCACCCTCGCCGCTTTCGCTCCCCCCCGTGTCTCCCCCGCATTCCTCTTTCACTCTTGCGCGCGCTACCCCTCTCCGCCACCCTGTCCCCTCCTCGCTCCTCTCTGTGCCCAAGCTCACCAGCCAGGGCTCATACCACCCCACCCCCTCCCGCTCCTCTCGCTCCTCATCCTACGGTTCTCCTCCTCCGCCGACTCCTCGTCCTCATCCTCGGCCTCCTACCGCGCTACCTTCAGCCACCGTCACGGTCTGTCCTTTTCCGACATCACGGTCAACGCTGTGCTACCCGAGTTTCCCGCCAGTTTCTTTTTTTCTTGATACCCGACGATACCTCGATACCGTCAGCTCGATTCGTCGCTGCCTGAAGCTTTCCTTGCGGTGATCTCTTTCTCGGGACGGGGTGAGCGTACCGTTGGCAGACCTCTGGACGGCTAGGCCGAGGGATGGGTTGATTGGTGCGTTCTCGTTTTGTTTACGATGCTAATTTCATATACGTCGATGCATACGTACATCCAGACGTCGAGTTATTTGCAAAGTGTATCCGAACGTTTGGTAGATAGCAGATGTTTTCGGGTTCGACCGAACCGGAGTCTACATGTCCGATCGTTCCCGCTTTTCGTCGACGTCTCTGTTCCAGATGTTCTATGATTCTACGAACTCAATGCGAAATTACGTATAATCGTCGTAGGTGCGATTCCGCATTAAGTACAGTTCAATGCACGTTGCGGATAATGTTAGGTATATTCGTCTGATGTTCCAGGAGATCGCCTGGAATCAATTTATCGATTCTGCTCACGAGCAAACGAGCTGCCTGATTCTACGGAGCTTGTCCAGGGATGTTGGAGCATTACTTTGTCAATATACGTGCTTCGTCTGCCTCGCTTGTCATTGTATCGCAATCCCCAATTAGCCGACAATGGAGGTACCTCGCCTCCTTCTTGCCGATGGTGACGGAAGAAGCGGCAGAGACAAACGAGCGCGCGACGAGAAGATCGCGGAATCGTGTCCGATGCTCTCTATAAGCGCTTCATCGAACCAAAACGACGAAGCTATAAAGAGAAAACATTATTTCTCCGAAAGTTCTCCCGGCATTCCGAAATTCCTCGATAACAATACAACGATCACACCATTGTCGCTGCAGCTATAAAGACTCTGATCAATTTCCAACGCAATTATCCCATACGAAGATTTCTCGGTTACACGATAAATACATTGTCCTCGCAATGGTATACTCGTACGATTAAAATTCAAGTCGCTCGCGATTTAGAATCTTCGCGAGAAGATCCTCTGGCCGGTCCCTTTCCGGACGTGAACGTTCCACGCGCGAATGTTCGCACGCGAATCGATTCGGCCGACGGTGGATCCGAAGATCTAATAAACCCCGGCGCTCCGCTAATCTTCGGCGCCGTTTAAGAGGGTCGTTTAAATGCAGACATCCGACGGACGTTGGAGCGACGGGACCGGAATATCCGGCGAATCAGGGCGGCGACATCCGCGACGCGCGTCGCCGCGGCCCGGGGATTTCGTTTTAATTAATACGCGCCGTCGCAGCGCTTTCTGACGGAAACTATGCCGCGTTTAAGGATATTATTCCCCCCGCCGGCTGAGTTTATCCTGGACAGAGTAAATCCTGGAGGGCACGTTCCTCCCCGGGACGGCGGAGGCCTTGTTCAAGCTATCGCGCGTGTAAACGCGAGAGAATCGCCGGAAGGCACGGACGGAACCGGCGGATAGTCGCTTATGTGCTCCTCTTCAAAAGAACGGGGAAAGGGGGCAGGGTTGAAAGGTAAGAGAGCCAACACGACTGCCGGCTCGCTAACGCTGGCGCAGACGTTTACAATATTTGGTGGCTCGTGTAAGCGAGACCCTTCCGTAATGTCAAGCAGTTTGCTACCCATTCAACCTCCTTGGTCAACAGCCCTTGAACGCGACGCTCGATCGGGATTGGCTCCTTGGTCAGCGGTAGTCTGACAGGTTTACGGACTGTTCTTCCCTTCGGCTAGGGTGGAAAAAGACTTCCTGCCGGAGTCCCCGTGAACGATCGCCCGTCACCGACAGTTGGAATTTCGAGGACCCAATTAGATTAAGGCGCTAACGCCACGTACGACACGTAGAAATTCGATTTATTCGATTGGAGGGTAACTGTAATCGGTGTCTCGACGATAACACGTGACAACACAATCGATAGAATTTTTCCTAGCTTTCAGAATTCGCTACGAAGGACGTTCTGTTTTTAGAGACTCGTGTCTCGCTGGAGTTGTTAGCCACAGCGCAGTCTTTGTTCGAGTTGGACTTCGTTCTTTGCGTTTCGAACGGCGTAACCGCAAGTGTTATCTCGAGAACACCTTGCCGCCGATACGCGTGCCGCCGATCATAATTAACTTTGCAAATTAAACGGTCGGTGTCGGCCGCGCGATTTGTTTGGCGAACCTATTAACTTACCGCTGTAACAACATTACGAGCGCTGCCGATGACACAACCCCGCCACGTGTAACGGCCACCTGTAAATTACGGTCTCGTCATAATTTACCGAGCGGCGGACGTTTGTCTCTCGATCGCGGACAAACAGACGGGTCGATTATCATTGTCTCAGCGTGCCTGGAACTGTGATCGATGGTTCGCACCGGGACGCTTCGCTTCTTTACGCTCGATGTTTCTCCGTTTCGAGAAACTTGAACGAGCCTCGTAGAATTAGTAATCGTCACAATTACGGCCTGTTTTTAAACAACAGAACTGTTACACGCGCGACAGTTAACTCCGCGATCGTTTCAACGCTAGACCGAAGTTGTGCCGTTTCAAGGCAGCCATCTTGGCGGTAAAGTGCGCGATAAACGAACCTTCAATTTTCCAGCCTTTTAAAATCCGTGATTGCTCGTTCGCCGGAACGTCGGTATCTTTCTGAAAAATTTGCGTTAGAGTAACGGTCGTTTTAACAGGAAATTATAAGCGGTCGTTTCGTCTGAGGGGCCGAGTTCCGCGGATGGAGAAAAATACACGGAACGGGAGGAAGCGCACACGCCGGCTTCCGTTTTATTAAATTTCCATTCTCAGGAATCCAAGCTGTGTAAAAAGAAAAGGAAGGAGAGAGAGAGAGAGAGAGAGAGAGAGTTTCGCTTTTCGAGGTCCCGACCGTCCTCCGCGAACTTCGCCAATCTTTCTCCGATTCTTTCGCGTGGAGGAGTCAGTTTTTCAGCGGGCGCCAGCTGCGCTCGATATTAATCAATCGCCACTGCGGCCCCGGCGAGTTTCGCGAGTTTGTTTTAACTTGGCCGTAACTTATTCGTACACGCTCGACCCCGTTCTCCCGTGAAAATCCGCGGCTGCGTGTTTCACAAACGATTTATTCCCCTTCCGGGTACTTTCCTCCATTCTTCTCCCGCGCGGGAATGGGATCAAAGAGTTGCCCGCCGTAATAGCGCGTGTCGCTCGCCGACTGATTAGAGGACATTATACATTCTACAAAAGGATTTGCCGGTTCTCTGTCTATTAAATGGACATCGGACTTTCCGTGGAACACGCGACGCCGCGGAATAGAACAAAGCGAACGCTTCGATGCAGATTTAATTAATTTTTCATTTATCCTCCACCCCCCGGGGCCTTTCACCGGTGAAATAAGGTTTTTAAACGATTCTCTTTCTCGCTCGATGATACAGCCAATGGTGTGTTCGCTTCGAACGAGCGATCGTACATTTTTCAAGCGTACAGTCATTTGGATATACTCATCGCTAATGAGATAATACCTTCGAGCGATTATTCAAGAGCGCTACTTCGCAATTGTTTCCAAGGGAACATCAAAGTGTTGCAATCTACGAAAAAGTTTAAGGCTCAACACTTCCAGTGACTTCTTACAGAATTCAACGACTGGGGAATGAAAAATCGAAAACCGCCCAGGGCAATGAGAAGGAGAGGGTAAAAAAAAATCCGTTGCACGTCGTCGATCGATCCGACGTCCGGACGATCGAGGAACGCGATAGACTTTTAATTCGCGGTCGCGCGCGTCGGCGTTTCCCGCGGTCGGAAGTCGGGTCGATTTATCGATCCCGCCGGCTAATATCGCGCAAAGCCGGCCGCGTTTCCGTGTTTCACGAGCCGTGCATATTGGCACGCTCGCTCGCTCGCTCCGCCGTGGAAGTATAGCTCCGCTAATGAGTCCTCTCTCTGATGGGAATTATCAGTCGTGTAACGGGTGATGCCTGCGCTTACGCTGCCGGTGGTGGTTCGCCTGCGCTTCCGTCGGACAAGCGGAGGGGAAGGGGATCCGATGTAGCCTCCGAAAGAACTTCGGGAAGAAAGCTGTACAGCTGCGGGACTCCGGGGAGCAGTTTGTTCTGCGCCGTGCAACCCCTCGGCGCTTCCATTAGGGAGTTTCGACTCTCGCCGAGATTCCAACCCCTAAGGACGAGGCCCTCCCCCGGCCGTGTCGCCGGGCAAAAAGGAACTATGCAAAGTTCGGACGGACAGCGTAATTTTCCGAGCGAATTGCGCCGCTCGGCCAGCTTCGCGCTGGTAATCCGAATGATCAACGATGAAGATACTAATCAGGTGCGCCGTTCATCCGTGAATACCGGCGCGCGGTGTACATGAAAGACGGCGAGATTGCGTCTAACGTTCGGTTGATAGTCCGCTCCCGAAATTTCTGAACAGCCACCGATTTTCGTTCCCGCGACCGCATTTCGGGCTAAGGGTGGAACGCGCCCGGAATTATTGAGGATTTGTCTGACCGCCAAAGGCCAACCGAGTCAATTAACTCGCGGAACGTTCGAGCGTATCTCGGTCGGTCGTCCGAACATTAAACTCGAAGAATCCTCGCCGGCGGCGGTGAACTCGCGCGAGAAAGGGCGTGGAAGGGGGGGAAAAAAAAAGGAGAGACCGTGACTCGTTGATGTCTTCAGCCGCGTCGTGCAGCGTGATTACGTCGGTCCGTCGATATTCTTGCATGACCTAATTTCCGACTTCCAACCCTCCCGCGATATCCACCCTTCCAGCGAGCATCGAGACAACGGCGGATTCAACTTATTGCGCAAATAATTATCCGCCGTTACGCGTGTCCCTTTGTTCCCGGGCTCCATCAATCTTCTATTAGCATAGCGCGCGGCGTGTATCATATACCCGTTGTCCGAAAGTTAGGCGCAACCGGCGCGCGCCCGTCGGACGAGACCATCGGGGCCGCGTGTTATTTATTCCGGCGCGGATCGCGGGAAAACATTTCCATCTTAATTACCGTCGCGCGTGATTTCTGGACCGTGAATTTATAACGCGCCCGCGGGCGCGCGGAACGCAACAAAAGAACCGTTTCAACAGAAACGTAATTATACGTTCACTTCGCCTTCAGCTCCTCGAGGCTCTCGACGTAAGGATCAAGCCGCCGGTAATGCCCGTTTTTTCAAAATACTCTGTAAAGAGCGCATTCACGTCCGCGCGCTAACAACACCGAGAATACTTCGCGAGAAGAAAAATTAGCTCACCGCGGAGTCAAAGCGTCAACCGTCTAAGCTCTGCTCGCGTGAGTGTCTACCCTCCGCCTCTGTTCCCTGTCGACGGAAGCGAAGACGCTAAACGGAGCACGTCCGAATCGATCGCGACAATCCGAGATTCTTTATTATCGCTACAGTCGTCCGCGGTGCCGAGCGAACGGAATCAACGCGCCTCGCCCGCGGGCGGCGCGTGTCAATACTAAGGAACGTCATCGGAAAATTAGATTCGATCCACGGGACACCCTGTAGACGGCTACCTTCGAGGAAACATCGCTGCCCACCTTCCTCCGCCCCATCCCTTTAGAGATTTACCGAGCAGCTTTTCAATTCACCTGCCCCCGTGGCCTATTGTTAATGCAATACAGCCAGGGGTGAGATTATTGTCCTGACAGCCGGGGCCGTTCCATTTCCTTCCATCAATCTTCCAGCGACGGGGGTTAGACCTGGCGCGATCGGTGCCGGCGAATCGCGCCGATTCATATTTCGCGAGGACGACGAAAACGACGACGACGACGACGACGACGACGGCGGCGGGCACAATGCGAAATTTAGAACGAGCGCGAACCCGGTAATCAATGAGGTAAGCCGGGATACGCGTACCTCATTGGTTATTCCGCTACAAGACGCGCATGACAGTCCCACCGCGGCTGTCTCTATTACACACCGGGACTTATACCGCCCGTTCGTTTCGCTTCTTCGTCGCTTCCTGAGAGCCATCCACCCTCCCGTCATTCCATTTTCCCTTTCAGATCGACCTTCCATCCCTCCCGTCCCACCGCGTCCACCCCGCCGCCACCCATCGTCCGACCGTTTCCACTGTGCCGTCCCGAGCAGTCGCCAGCTACCCGCCAACCCCCCTCGCCGTGATAAAAGTGCATTATTGCGCCACGACGAAAGGGGATAATGTACCCCGATCGCGCTCTGTTATTTCTCCATTAATCTTGTTCCTCCGCCACGCTGCCGGAATTCTAATCGATTTTCAGCGGCGATCAATTAGGGGACCGCTCCGGCATTCCTCGAGGACGCGTCGCTTCCGAGGGGGATCTTACGGTGATGAGGGTTGTTTCGTTAAATGGACCCTCCTGTCGAGGAAGCGATTCCTCTTGCACTCGTGTTTTTTGAGATCTCGGGACTGCACGCGGGAACGGTTGAACGAGGGTACACGCGCGCGGCGGGAACACCGGGAAATATAGTAAAGGAACGCTTTCAACTCGTTTCTCTCCGGGTACAATCTTTTTTTAAACGACGCACAATGCGCGCGTTTCTCCGCTCGAGATTACCTGTTTCATTAACGGCTCCAATGTTCTCGCATTAATGTAAACCTTCCGCGCGAATACTTTGATTCCGTTCCGCGGGGTTATCGATGGAGGACACAAAGACTCGTTACGATACGTTATAAATTCGTCCATTGAAACGCTCATAAAGGTCATTTATCCCGCGCCGGGCGAATGGAGAATCGCGAATCTTTTGTACAACTTTTCCAGCCGGGGGAAATTAATAATTTTTTTTTCGAGTCGCCTCGAATTCAACGCGGCGAAGCAGGTCTCCCTTTGACCGCGCGACGGCCTCCCGTGGATCGCTCGGGATCCAGGCCGTGTTCCCGTGTGTTTCGAGCGGCCCGAAAATCCAGAATTTAATTAATAGTTTGAAACAGCGTCGATCCAGCTTTTCATCGGGTTTGCGCGATTTTTAATTCCGTATGAAAGCGGCGCTGCGTTTGTTAGCCCCTCGACCGGAACGGTATTAATTAACGGAATGGCGGCTCAGTTTACGGAGTACTCAAGATCCGTTTCCAGTGCCGTGATACCGCCGATTAAATAAATTATAAGTTTCAATTAACGTGAATACACCTTATTTGTAGAATCATCAGCGCGGATTGATTAAATTAACGAGAAAACCGCGAGTCACGTTACAGACAGTCTTCGTAGACTGGTTTAAAAGTTCAGCATCTCGAAAATGGCGGAATCATCGGAAACCGTGACGCACCGGAAATCCATTGAAAAGATAGAATTTGTTACAAGAATTCACTATCATTAATCGTATCACGAGAATTCTCATCGACATGTTTTCATCGAAGAAACACTATGTTCGTTAATCTTACAATTAATAAAGAATTGAAAAGCGTGACTCAGAATAACAAAAACATCTATATACATATATATACATATACTTTTTCTGTATTCATTATCTTGGACTAATTCAAACGAAATATCGAGAGGCAGTACGATTATCTCGACTAAAAGAAAATAATAAAGGAATAAACGAGGAGTAATATCGATTGTTTGTTTTCTTTTCTTTCTGTTACATCTTGTTTGCCGCACGATTAAACGTTCCCCGAGCATGTGTGCGGCCCGATAAGATAGCGTAGTTTCGAAATCAGATCTGGTCAGCGCAATCCGTACGTGCCAGCGATGCAATTCGCGTGCACGGAGCCGCTGTTCGAATTTCCCGGCAGGCGGCGGCACGGTCGCGCTCAACGGGCGCTTTAAATTTCACACGCGACGCGTCTTTGTAAACACGCGTCCCTTTCCTACCATCACGGTCGGGCACGGTCTCTTTAATCCTATTTTCGAAACGCTCCCTCTCGCCTGTTGTCCCGCGTTTTATTTGCCAGTCGCATCACGTCCTTATAGCGATAAAACCGTTCTCTCCTCGTTCCGCCTTCTATTTCGAGTGTCTTACGGAGCTGGTATTTCACTTTTGCCGAGAGAATGGGACGTCCGGTTGACAGTGGGGCTCCGCGGTGAACGAGCCTTGCGCGATACTTTGCCGCGTGCATTAACCGATGCACACAGCTTCGCGTTCGATTGTCCTGTCGAGTGTACAGTGTCCAAGGAACGAGACCAGACGAAATGAACGAAGCCTCCTCGTCGGCATAATCGTGCTCCAATGAAAATGTGATTGGTCGTCCGTTTCTTCTTCTTCCTCTTCTTCTTTCTGCTCCTCCTCCTGCGGTTACTTAAATGTCTCGGGGTGGATGCTTTCGAAAATTTACTTGTTGGGCATGAATGGACAGGTGCAACCCTCCAGGGAGAGGTTAGGTAAGGATATCGCTGCGAGTCGAATCAGAAGTTTCTTAGAAACGCGTTGCTACTCTGCTTCCTTTTGAAGTGTCATACGTGGTTTCAAAGGAAAACCGTGACTCAGTGGAGACTTTCTTCGGTGAAATTGCACGTTCGCTTTCAGGTATGGTGAGTATAAACAACCCTTGGAATATTGGATGCTAATGATCAACCGTCTCGTTTTTATTTGTTTCTTCTTTGGAAATTGAGAATAGATTTTAATGAAATTAAAAATAAAATTCATTCCACGATTGCAGGATTTTATATCTTTCGTGAGAAGTATCTGCAACCAGCAACCAATATTCTAAGCTTTGTTTGTAATTGCCAATTCTTATGTATTTTAAGGTCACTTTTATTTAAAATTTATTTGCCTAGGATGTAAATTTCCTTTGTTAGACCATGATGTACATGCGTTTATAGTTTCATCATTTGTGATTGCAGACTATGACCGCTTCTGTGAATTTTGTTTGTGTTGTAACTCAGTGTTAAGCAACTGTTTAGTTTTTAGACACTTGTATGTTGAAATACTTTAAAATTGGTAACACTTGGACATGAAATGTATTTTGATTTATAGGAGGTTTGGGTAATAGTACAATAGGATTGTTTTCTGGAATGATTGCCACAGATCGTGTCCCAAACATACAACTCAACATTACAAACAATGGATTGCCTATGGATGATTGCAATGTTGCAACAGAGGTCGATAGTAAAGTCAAAACAAAGCTGATGTCTATGTGGAATAATGTCAAATATGGTTAGTAGTATTAAAATCTATTTTAACTTAATAGAATGGTCAGAATTACAGTTTCAATTGCAATGAATATTTTCAACTGCCTCTTTCTTTAAACACTTAGATTTAGTATTTTAAGAGCATTCATCATTAACTTCCCTATTTATCTTTTGCTATCAATAAAATAATTAAACTAGTATCAGAGTGACCAGTATAGTAAGGCTGGAGTTTAAAATTTGTATTAGAACAAAGTATAAGTCGAATTTTGTTTTATTCTAAGGTTGGACTATTAAGATGGTGAAACCAAACTTTTCCAAAGAATCACCAGTATTTTTGCTTGGGAAAATTTATAGAAAAAAGCCAGAAGAATTTTTGGAAAAGGCTTCAGAGGCTGAGAAAACATTAGACACAGGAAGCGAAATATCTTTAGCAATAGATGCTATTAGTTTTGAGGATGGTATAGAGGAATTTAAGAAAGACTTCATGTCTAGACTTTGGTTAACATATAGAAGAGAATTTCCTATTTTGAACGGATCTACATTTACCACTGACTGTGGCTGGGGTTGCATGCTACGTAGTGGTCAGATGATGTTGGCACAGGCACTAGTCTGCCATTTTCTTGGAAGAGGCACATATTTCCTTTTCATGAATTTATGCATGTCTATTGTAAGATAATAACTATGACTAATAGTAACCTTTTGCTACAGAATGGCGGTGGCAGCCCGACCAGCCGATAAAAACACAACAACAACAATTGGACGAATATAATCATAGACTAATTATAAAATCGTTCGGAGATCTACCTGAACGTATATCTCCGTTTTCGATACATGCGCTTGTATCTTTGAGTGCATTGTGGGGAAAACGTGCTGGAGATTGGTATGGACCATCCTCTGTTGCACATTTATTATGTCAAGCGGTGGAGAATGCGGCCGAACACCACCCAGTATTCAGTAACTTGGCTGTTTATGTTGCTCAAGACTGTGCAGGTGATAAAATATCTGAGCTATCTATAGGGTGTTTTTTTTAGATGTAAGACTTGCTTTAGAGTAGAATCTCTCCTGTCTTAATTTTTCTTGCCTCCGATTCCTGCAACAAAGATCAAATTTAAACCACCCTTGAAGTAAATATCAGTCTTATGAATTCCATATACTCTTTGAATCTAATTCGTATCATTTTCTTACAGTTTACCTGCAGGATGTTGAAAGTGTATGTCAAATGCCTGATGGCAAATGGAAATCTCTTATTCTTTTCGTACCTTTAAGGCTTGGTGCTGACAAATTGAATCCTATCTATGCATCTTGTTTGACACATTTACTTACCTTAGATACCTGTATTGGAGTTATTGGTGGTCGACCCAGACACTCGCTATACTTCATTGGTTTCCAGGAAGATAAACTGATTAACTTAGATCCACATTATTGTCAAGAAACTGTTGATGTATTAAAAGATAATTTCCCTCTAACGAGTTTTCATTGTACTTCGCCGAGAAAGATGTTGATTTCAAAAATGGATCCCAGCTGTTGCGTTGGATTTTATTTCCATACCAAAATCCAGTTCACGAACTTTATGGAGATTGCTCCCTCCGTATGTATAACTGCTCCCTATATAACACTATACGAGACTAGTTAACTCGATTTAGAAAACCAACGAATATGTCGATGTTACAGTATTTGGTGCCCGAAGATGAGAAAGTTGATTATCCTATGTTCTTGTTCTGTGAAGGGAGTGGAAGAGATCTCCATCAAAAAATTGAAATTGCAGAAAATATCCCGTCTACTACCTCTTTTACAGGTAACGAATCGTACGATGATGACCTCGATGAGTGTGAAGAGTTCAAATTGGTTCAATGAGACATGTACCAACGTACATTCAAACATTGAATACTTAAAGACAATTCTCGGAGAAAGATGATAATATTAAATTCATCGTAATTCTCCTTTCATTCGTCCACACATGTACAGTGAAAGATATTCAATTAATGACTTCAGTAGATACAGATTTGCATAATATTAGACGTTAAATCTTACTTTGTGAAATGAATTTGTGCCGCAAGAAAAAAGAGAAGGAACCACCGTTCTTTAGATCTAAACGTGTCTATAGGATGACACGAATAAGTACATCAAATATTTTCCATTCACGATAAAAAAAACAGAGTATGTAGACTTAAAAGAGCGTTATCATCGTCAACACATAATTCTGTGATCATAATTTAATGCGGCTTTTCTATCTTATACGTTATTGCACAACATTTTGTTACGTTGTTTTTTTGATCTCAAAAGAAAAGTAGAAAACTGATTGCCTTTAAGAATTGTTAGATTAATTTAGCGTACGATTTATAATTATACTAGGATTATTTCGAAGAAATATTTATTTGACGCGTTCGCGTCGACGATCACGTCGAGACTTGCGTAGATCGTAAGTTGACGATTTTTGCTATGAAGAGTAATTTTTATAACATTTCTTAACTCCGTATGGAAATGTTCCTGATATAACTTAATTTATAATGCAGCAATACTGTAATTCCTTGCAACATGACCATACTTCATTCCTTCATCGATCAACAAAAAATGCGCGTGAGACACAAACCATATCTACCTTCAAAACGAACATTTAAGCTCGAATGAATTTCATCAAATTTTTTTTCATAACGAAACATTCTAAGTTATCTATTTATTTATTTAATATACTAATATTTGCTTCTGACGACTGTTCTGAACTTATACTAAGTTCTCGCGCTTTGTCGCGCCTTATTATTGCATTCGACATAACGTTTTATGTTATGAAAAAGAAATATGCGATTAACCAAACGTATATTGTAGTAATATTAAGGCTACTGTTATTAACTGAGGAATCACCTTAATTTTTTTCGAGAATTGAAAAAGAATAAGAATGTGAGTGTGATATATAATGTATATTATTCTCATATTGTTAATAGGTCTGTACACAATTAAAAATTGTTAAAATTCTTATATCGGTACAGTTACAAATAAAAGGAAAAGAGCTATAAGAGTAAACTTTCAATGTTTATTACCTCTTTAGAGTCGCAAATTCACTTTATTTTCTCTAGAACAATTATAAACAGAATATATAATACATTTGCATTACACAAGCCCAACAATTATTTCATAGCTCCAATTTCTTTGATCCCATTTGTATTACAATATACCATACTTACAAATAATTTCCATAAAAAAATAACAAATCGAACTCATTGCTAACTTACGTAAATTAGCGTATTTACAATTGGCAACGTTCTTTCGTGTTATTGTTAGAATATTTGTTTCTTTCTTATCATAACATAACATGTCAAATCTGATGTGACAATATTAAAATAAGGTGTGCGTCGTGATACAGAATGTTGAAGACATAGTATAAAATACGATGCTCGTAAAGCAAGTGAAAGTTGTATACGTTTAAAAGTTGAACAACTTTGTACTATATTGATAAGAAATGTTGTATGTACGTGTACATACACGAAAAACGACAGAAAAATACATTATGGACCTTTCTGATTTTCCATACAGTCACACGGTTTACACATATGTATGCACACATAAAGTACTATTATTACATCCTATTGGAAGCATATGGTCGCTATCAGTTTGGATACTCCACTAGTTCAACACGCATTTTTTTTACATAGAGGTACGCTCTAGCGATTAGTCGGCTATGATAAAAATTTCGTGATTGTGTCCTTGACGTGCGGCCATAGCTCGTCTGTAGTATTACCGCGGAAAGTATTCAATATACCAATACCTTCATAGAAAGCTAAAATAGGTTCATTCTCGGCAATGTACCTGTCCAGTCTCTTTTTTACGATCTCTACCTTATCGTCTTCTCTTTTGCTCAACGGTTCACCGGTTACATCATCTTTGCCCTGTGAAAAGGTCCGACGTGTCTTTAATTAGAATCAATTACCAGGTAAAACGGGGGATAGGCTTTTCTCTAAATTGTACGGAGCTCAAATCAGAGTTAACTATTTATTCCCACTTACTGGCACTTTGGGACTGTTGAATCCGATATTGTAGACTCTGCCGCTGGGCAAATGAACCCATCTGTTCTCTACGCGCTTCAGAATCACTGACACCGGCACGTCAAGGTAGAGGACAAGGTTCACGGGATGAACTTTCTGCAGCTTTTCCGCTTGCTGCAACGTTCTCGGGAATCCTGTGTCAATGCCAACTATTTATTCAAATTTAGTTGCATACGCGTGGCCACCCTCGTTCAAGGTCACCCCAATCGCCGTCGCCGATACAATTTTATCCTATCACTCACCGTCCAACAGCCAATTTTTGTCGTTCACCGTTTCGATTTCCTTGTTTATCATCGAGATCATCACATCGTCGGGGACAAATTTGCCGGACAGCACGTAACTCGATACGGTCTTGCCCAATTCTGTATCAACGGAAAGGAAAAATACATTCGTGGGTTGCGGTCACGATCGGACTGTTTATCATCGATTAATATTGCAGTGCACTTTGGAGCGGATGATAAAAGTTGTACCCGTGCATCAAAAATAAATTTACACGCGCGCCGCTATTTATTTAGCGTTGGTCTAAGTATAAATTACTTTAACGTGTATATAAATGTTTGCAACTCGCTTGCCAAGAAATAAAATTCTGAAATAACTTGCGGATCTTTTTCAAATAAATTACACTTGCTCGGCGGATGGTTCGTTCTTTCGATGAGGGAATTTTGTGAATAGAATTAATGTGTACTTTATTCGACTTCGATGTTTGTAAACAGGAGGGTGAATAAATTGATAATGGCATCCTTCGAAATAATATCGGTATCGAGAGTAGGGGACTATCTAATCGTGTCCAATTTAACTCTCCTCGTGATAGAGTACCCTCCTCCGAGGGAAGTTATAATTTATGGCGAATTAAACGAAATCACGTCAGAATACTTTCGTCTCTCGAAGCGATCGATATGGATCTTAATTTTAGAAAAGATTTTACTTGGTTTACTATTCAGTTAGAAAAATGTAAAAATATTAATCTACTGTTAACCATGTAGTATTACTTCGATGTATACCGTTTCTCCATAAAAGAACACTTGTTACTATTCCATGCATTTCTTTAAAGTCGAATAAGAAAAAAGTCTAAAGAGATCGATAAAAAAAAAAAGTGACATTATCAGTGTCATGTCTTAATTTCGATTACAATTTATAATTTAATATTGAATCGCCGAGTAGCGCTTTGAGATCAATGAAAAATCATTAAACAAGCTAGTCGTGACCTGATTAATCGGACGACATCGAAAGAACAAGTGTTCTTCGACGTTTCGCAATAAATGTGTTATGAAATTGACATTGAAGTTTAAAGTAATGTACCTAGAACCGAAATATGCTTTTGATAACGTCGACCAGATCCTGAAGTCTTGTATCAGAGAAGCAATATTGGTTCGATGTACAAAACTGATCCCAGATTTTTATCGAGACGACTTAAGCGACTGTGTAATCCACGGTTAGTGGATTTCTGCACGTACCGGTACCACTGGTCATGTGAACACGTAATTTGTCACCGCTAGATATGTGAGCCACTTTGAAATGTTCGACAATTCGGGATGACATGGTGCCCTTGCCGGAGGCAGGGGCGCCCAGTATCACGGCCCTGAAGGCCGCAGCCTTGGAGCACCACGTGGATAGTGCTACCATTAAATCGTTGCTTCGAAAAAAAAAAAAAAATTAATCACACAAAATGTAAGCACGTGAAACGTTGAACTCTTTATCTTCTTTGGTACCTTTACCTCGGGCGGGAAACGTTTGCACGAGAATGACAACTATCTATGCAAAGAAAAAATGTACCCGCCGATATGCAGTGGTTGACCTGTGAACCGCGATTGTATGACTAGTTGTCGGATAGTATGACAAACAACCCGTAAATGAACCAAAGTGTCTCTAGTTCCTTTTACTATTTGCGTGTTGGCTACCTTGGGATAAACGGTCAAATCGAATAGGCGTACAGAGGCATGTGTGATCTGTTTCGTAATTTCTGAATTGACGCCAAATTGACGATTTTTGTGTAAATACACATACAGAATGAAGTACTTAAGTAAGTATGTATACATAGTGAATTGATAGTTATACGTATCGCTCTACTATAACATGATTGTTATGGAAAGATTTTAAAAAAGCATTTTACACGGGGAAGGTAGTTCGATAATTGTGATTGTAATAAAGAGAATATTTTTTATTGACAAAGTAGCACTTTATTCATATGAAAAAGTAATACAACATTAGGGCCTGTGCACGTTTTTTGTATTCTTCCTTCTTTTTTTTTATAATTATTTTCAAAAGCGTATGTAACGAGAGAACTAGAGAAGGCCTTATCTTTCATTTGGACATCTTATACACGTTCTATATAACAATAGATCAGAATTACAGGTTGTGAAAAACTCATTGGCGTCAAATGCCTATCATTGAGTACTACGCGGGTAGTAATGTCTTCATTTATAAACTTTTTTTTTCTTCTTGAAGTGTTCATACATTTCGTTTCAATCGTGGAGTCAATGTACATTCGCTTTTAAAACCTTTCGTGATGCTGTATACACCCTTAAAATATATTTATAGATTTTCTGTAATCACTATCATTTGTATGTATCTTAATCAACTGTTCTTTGTCAACGTTAAGCACCCAATTGACACTCAACGTGTATTGCCAGTTTGATCAAATGCAAATTGAAAGCTTAGCCTAGTGCTACCTGAGGCTACGCTTATACGTATTTTTCGTCTTAACCTTAGAAAGACTATACCTAACTCTTAACCTTTTTCTTTGAAATTGTTTCCCATATTTTTTTTTTATCGTCGAATTCTCTAATAATTGTTCATCGTTGTCCGGAAGACAACCAAGAACGTATTACGGATGTTTTTTTTTAAACTTTTGACAAATATTATAAAAAAAAGGCAGAGAATTATATCCTCATTCAACTTCGACAAAGATAACACAAAATTAGGAGTCATTAATGTTATATATCACGTCGTTAACCCACAAAACAAAAATATCATACTGCTATGAAATGTATTCATCAGTACTTTTGTATCTAGAGAAAAAAGACTTTGTATTATAGTATACACTTTAGTGCTCTGAACCTGTGAAGTTTTTTTCATGTGTAAATGCGCGTTGATCGTGGTATTCTCTAAATACATATCGGTGAATAAGGAGGCGAAGACTTTCAATCCTTTTACCAGAGCTCACCATCCTTCTCTTTAGCTGGAACTTCTATCACTCGTGGTTTGTCGATTATTCTAGCTGTGCGGTTTCCTTTCTCTACGATGCCAATAATCCATGCTTGATATCCTTCTTGTTTCTCGATGTCTTTGCAATACGTTGCAGCCTAGAAATTATTCGCAGACCGAAGATTAATCAAATGTTTATAATAAAAATACACTTTCAAACTATATTGTTACCCACCTGTTCTCTAGGTAGGCAAATGAGCAATCCACCACTGGTCTCTGCAGAATGACCTTGCAATAGTTGGAACATATTGCCACATGCCTTTGCTACTGCTGCCATTTTTGCAATAACAGGTAAATTATGAATAACAAAAGAGACTTCATTTTTCTGGTGTTTGGCCAAATTTTGCGCGTGTCCCAAAAGGCCGAAGCCTGTGACATCTGTTGCTCCATGTGCATTATATTTATGCATCAGTCTAGCTCCTATTAACAGGAGAAAAATAATCATTATATCGATACTTTTATTCATTATTTAAAATATAAATAAACACACCTATTCTGTTCAGTCTAGCCATGCTATCCATTGCCCTTTGATAAGCTTTCCTGACATCGTCTTCATTTACCACAAGTTTGATTCTATTCCAGCGGTCTGGTTGGTCTAACCATTGATGAGCATTAACAGCAACTTGAGTTCCAAGAGGTTTTGTTAATACAAGAACATCACCAACAACTGCATTATCCGGGCTGAATAAAAAAAAATTCATTACTATTGAAAGATAAATGAATTTGAAGTGCAGTATAACAAAATTCACATTATGATCCATACACAATATATTCATTTGGCTGACAGACAGTAGAAGCAACACCACCTATTGTACACCAGGGATTAACAACTGTTTGACCTCCTGTCACTGTTGTGCCAGCTTCCAAGGCAGAATCTTTAAACCCTCTCATGATTAGGGGAACAACAACATCCCGTTCCTTCTCAGTCATTTTTGTACTGACTCCCAGCAACATTAACATATTGTCACACTCCGTAACACCCATGGCGTATAAATCGCTGATAACATTAGCACATGCAATTTTACCTGGAAAAGTACTCCAATAGCAGTGGTCAAACAGGTTGCCATACAATAAATTTTATCCTTAACAAAGGAAACATAAATATTACTCAAATTACAAACTCTACAGATTTCCCAGATGAAGACTACAGTTAAGAATTTAAAGTTCCATAATCAAGAATCAATATCATTTCTATCTTACCCATCATATAAGGATCATCCACTAATGGGTAGAAGAAGTCTGTGGTTTGAACCAAACTAAGCCCACCGTGTCTCAGTGGAGTCACGGAGGAATCCATACCAATACCTGTAACACAAAATTCCAATAAACTATTAACTTGCTATTAATGTTTAATAAATTAAATTATAAACCGACTGTATTTATGAAATATTTTTAAAATATGTATTTGTACTTTTATGTTTTTGTTTATCTAGATGGCTTATACCAAAAATAAGAAAACTAGGAAAACAAATTTATATGCTAAATGTAAAATTAGTCTAATTACACTAACACTAACAAACATTCTGATTCTCGCATCACACTTATAAGGTCATTTGTTATAAAACTACTTCAAATTTTATTTTCACAGAACATCAGATAGATGGCATAATATTTTGATTATGCTGCTGAATTCGAAGAAGTTGAGAACACTTGTATTTCCGGTGGCGTGGGAGAAATCGGGCGGGAGGCGACAATATGGCTGACACTACAATAGAACAGACATTCGCGCCCTGAACGTTGCCAATAACAAAACTATTTATCTATACTTTCACAGTATCCTCAACGAACAGAAAAACTTAAAAACAAACATAATCAAAAGAATCCAAAAAGAATAACCACGAACTATCCCGAATATCACGAAACATGTATCACCGGAACCGGTAAAAATTTTACAAAATATCCGCACTCGATTGTCTTATTTACGCATCACTCGAAAAAATCCTTTGGATGCCCGTCGAATCGATCAGGATAACATTCGAACAACTTCTATCTCCCAAAATGGAGGGAAGAATAGTCAAGAAACAAAGAAAACAGACGCGGCAGAAAATCAAACATGTCCGCTCATTGAGATATTCATGCACGCGCGCAATAAAATCATTCTACTCACCGATGCGTGGAATGGCCATGTGCATAAAGTGGGCATGCTCATGATCTTGAGCGCTACCATCGTCGGCCTGTAGTCCCTCGAGGAGTTTCCCAAGAACCTCCTGAGGGACTTTACACCCTCATCCTTTTAGGTCGGCGAACCGCGTAAGGCGGAAGGTTGCGTCTAGATCATGCGCCACCGGATCAAATGGCCTACGCAACGCCAAAGCATTGGGATTCCCACCGAGCTCTAGCTGAGCCACGGCCAGGGCGTCCTGGCTGACCTGAGTTCCCTGCAGTTCTGCCATATCTTGCTAAAAGTCAACTACGAACCGGGTACGCGACGCGTTTCGCGGCCCCTGCGACAACGATTCTCCTTTGACGGCTTCCTGTACCGATATCCACAAGTAGCAGGTTCTCACGCGCGCTATCTGTACGCTTCTCACGCGACCTCGATTCGACGAACGCCGCCGACAGACAGCCACTGTCCCAGTAATACGAACTCGTCGCGAACGGGAATTACAGTTTTGCACCGGCGTCGACTGCCCGGGATCGTACGTGCTGGCAAAATGGACGTGCCTCCTACTTCCACGGAATCGGAAGAACGCGCAAGGCCACCGAGTGCCCCCCCAATGTCCCTACAATGGCATTGCATTCCTCCGATTGGCCCTTTCAAACCGGCGCATGCGTATCGCCCGTCCAGCTACCAGGAACGTCGTTACGACGACGCTTCGCCCGTGTTGCACATCGGCGTCTCTACCCGTATCCAAGCACCGAGGCGACCGACGCGACAAGTGTGCCTTTGTGAGACGCGTATACACTTTACTCGCGATAAGTTCGTGTCTCGACCGACGACGCGTTTTTCTTTTTTTTCCCCCCGTTTTTTTTTCTTTTTGGTTTTGCGGTCGAATCGCGATGCTCGGCAATTGACAAGCCGGCTAAACGGTTTAAACGCACGATTAGCTTCGTATGGAATGGAGCGGCGCAACAATGGAAATACGAGGTTTAAATTCGACGTAGGAAAATTTCTACAGTTGACCCCAAAAGTATTTCTGTACACTTTCGTGGTTAGCTGTGGTTTTCTTATTTATTGCTTTTATTAGAATGAATTTTTCTGTTTTACGTTGAACTTGATTTATTCGAGGCTCGTGCTGGTTAGTATTGTTTAGAAAATGTATACTTTATCCAAAAATGCGTGGCAACGAAATCTCGAATATGCGCCAATGAAGGTACAATCTGATTTGAAATTATTCTGTCGATCGAAGTACACACGGAGGCAACTGTGATTTCTAATTGTTTATCCTTTCGAACATTATTTTACTAAGAAAAATATTTAAGTAAATAAACTAATATCCGTTATAAAAATGTATTACAAATGGGAAAATTATTTGCGTTATTTTCCTTTTGTAATTTTTATATTTTCGTTTTATCTTTTTGGTACAAACACGATGATCCGTTTTATAGGATCATGTTAACAATTTTTATCGGAGATAATAGTGAAATGCCATTAAAATTTCTATATCAAGTATATATGAAACGACTCTCAGATGGACATTAATATTTTATTTTCATTGATCTAAGTTCTTCGGCCAGGCTGTTCCGTCTTTGATTTTTTTCCGATGGAACGAAGTACAGAGTACAATGTAAATAAAGATGGGCACAATATTATTACTTATTATTTATGCTCGTATTTATCTGATTGAATTATTATTTACAATCATAATTCTCGAGTACGGCTCGCGAGTGACGAGCAACGAGCTGCACGAAAATGTTGATTTGCATGATCCACTTTTACACATGTTGCAGAAACAATTCATCCGTAGAAAATGTTTCACGTTCGTGCACGGATTCGCATCGCGTGTAAAGCTGCGTGCAAAATTCTCAAACATACCATTCGCTTGTTTCCGGCTGATTGACCGGAAACAGCCGTACCGCCATTCCTTCGCCGACCAATCAATGCTGTTCAGCGGTTCTCAACTGAAACCAGAGGAACACTTGGAATGCTAATTCCTTATGTTTTTTTCCAGTTTCTTTCGTGAATGTACGAACCCGCGTGAAGATAAAGGTCAACGGTTAGAAGAACATAGGATGCTGTTGTCCGATTTTGAAATTGTGTGCGGGTGCATGTGTGCGTGTGCATGTATCACCATATTTTAGATCCGACCTGCTTTTATTAACAATAAGCGAGTGCATAATTACAAAAATGTTCGTATATTTTCTTAACTATACAAATACATTTTCTTTGAATTGTTACTTTAATGTAACAGTTGTAAATTAATTTAATAACTACTTGTATAATGCTAGTACTAATAATAGTGTGTTATAACGTTTAATTATATCGATAAATTTGATCCCTCATAGCATTTTTTAACATAACGTAAATCACGATATTAAGTGAACTCCATGGGGTCATCTGGTGTGTTTACTGTTTCATTCCTGATTAAAAAAATGTATAGTATTAATCGTGCACTCTATTGACCAAGATAAAAGTAGTTGTGCATCTGCGCGTTAAAGGGTGGTTTATTAATGCATTTTTTACTGAAAACCGCGAAGTTCTGTTTTCTTTGCGATCATTATCGCATCATGATATAATCACAACTATTCGTATCTGAGTATCTAACATTTAACCATAATTTTTCCATTTCAGTTCTTTCATATACTCAGGTACCTTTTTATTCCGAAAAGATCAAGGAACAATAGGAAGAAAAACCCCATAGACAGATCACGTGATCCGTTGTCATCGATTTGCGATCCATTTTGGTTGCAGTTTCTGCATTTTCTTAATAGATCAGTATTAAATTTAAACTATCATTACTTAAATAATTGTTTACACCTGTAAAGGCATTTCAGTATGAGAATTGTGTCATTAAAGATACATTCGAAGTTTCGTAGAAAATCCAACATTTTCCTTAAACAATTTTACACGGATTGGTTTAAAAATAATTATCTTATATATTGTAATTTATGTAACTTGAAATGCACATATAAAGCTATGTGTAAATTATGATTTTATCGTTCCGTGGTGCTACAAATTAATATTCAAGTTTTTTGCGTCGCCAAATGTGTTCGCAGTGACATCTACGGCAGAATGGCCAACTTATTGGCACTGATTACAGACATAAAATGGTAAGTTCATTCCTATAATATCAACAGGATATAAAGCTAATGAAGCTACGTGAAAATTTAACTTTTTCAAACCCCGTCGGTATTATAGGAATGAACTTACCATTTTATTTGTGGTCATCACGAGTGACTTGGACGTTTCACCGCGGATGGCGACACAAATCATTCAAGCCATTCTCTGTCACGTCAAAAAAGCAATTGCGTATTAATTGTTAAAATCACCGATAATAATCAATTATTAAATTATCAACTATCAATTGATTAAAATCACCGATAATTAATCAAATTGATTAATCAGTTATACTCAATTATTCAATACCATAGACAAGTCACCACATCCAGATCATTATTACTATAAAAGCTCGAACATTATAGTTACAGAAACAGATAATCAAATAAAATCGTCATTTGCATTTGCATTCTGTTAAAAATCAAAGATTCCATATCATTTGCTCAATTTCAGCATGTTTCTCCATCGGAACAATTACAATTAAACACGACTGTTTCCAATTGTTTTTCCACAGTTGCGTCCATACACGTAACACAAGTACCAACTATTCCTTCACTAATACAGCCAAGTATAATTCAAAATCATGATCGCTATCGACACGTGAGTGTTCTACTTCCATTCGTAATCGAGCTAACGATACACTGCCGCGAAGACGGGCAGCTTCTAATTTGAACCGAAGCCAATGTTCAGTCCGCGTCAATGCTACAGCTTCGTCCTAAACATAAGCGACTTACAGCGCGAGCTACAAGCTTCTATAATTTCCTGTATCGATCCCCAAGATCGCCCGTCCCAATTATATATTCAAAACGTCTGCATTCGGGAGAGCAATCGCGCATTCAAAAGATCTGCGCGATCCAGGAGACCGCAATTATATATTTAAAAGATCCATGGCGTTCTGAGAACACCTCTCAACCTCCAATGGTCCTCGGGTCCGGTCGATCGACATTCTTATCGCTACGATCGAGGATCAATGCAACCGTCTAGGATGATTAGGATTGGCAAACTGGTTTTATTCAAATTCATGGCGAACGCTCGATAAACTTTATTCTTCCGTGTGTCGCGCTGCGCGTGTACATTCGCGTGAAGAGGACCGCTCGAGTGTATCCGCGTGCATACGTGGCCGGAGCATGGGAAACGATGGAAACAAGGAAACGAAGGGAAACAAAGGAAACGGCGGTGTCGATGGTCAGCGTTCGTTACGTGAAACTCTTGTGTAAAAGACAATCTCTTCTTCGTTCGACATAGTAGGTCTTCGCCGCAGCCTTGCGGGGCTGCACTATTAAGGCACTCTATGCCAGGAATACGTTCAGCGTGCACGAGCGGTACAAAGAGGATCCATCGAGTACATAATGCACAATAATCTCCCTCACTTTCTCCCTCACACGCACACACTCACACTTTCTGTCTCTCTGTATACATATACATATATATATATATATATATATTGCTTTGAAAAGAACAAGTCGTGTCCGTTGCACTTAAACCTCAAAATAAACGCGCGCGTACGTGTACGCAGGCTTGGAGGGAAATGAAAACGAGGCGTTATCCTAAAATTAATTGGACGGTCTAATGCTTACTCCCGCCGACCCGTTCGACACCTTCCAATCTTGACAATGGGGAATGTATCCAAGGAGAATATTATACTGTTTGCGTTTTGTGAATTGGAAACGGTGAGAGACGCGTTGGTCAAGAATTAGAAAATGAGAAAGTAAGACACTCTCGAGAAGAAACTAGAAAATCTATTGAATAGTGTTCAACTCGAGTTAACTGTGATATTCAATATGGGAAATCTCTCGTATAACATCAAGCAATGACGAGTATAAACGTTGAACACAGGACGAATGCATCTAACATATGTCACAACGAAGGATTAAGTGAATGATCACTGAGAAGGTTGGTATCGTTTCAAGAAAATACTAACGATTGAAATCGGAAGCCGCCTGGCAGCGGGTGGAACGGGTCGCTTCGTAAACCTAAAACAAAGTAACGCAGCGTAACGTAACGTAAATGCTATGATTGTACTTGCTAGAAACGGCAATGAACGGGATTTGCCTCCTGGACGATCGCGAACCGTCGTGACCGGTACTTCTCGGCGTCTCCTCCGTCTCGGTCCGGTGTACCATTAAATTAAAAGTGTCCGTACAATCGAGACAATGTACACACAACACTCTAGACTCTCTATACACATAGTACGACAATGATAATAATTGAAAAAGAAGAAAAAGAAGAGGGACCGCTGCGATTCGCGGCTCGGTTTGAACACGATCGCGACAACGATACGCTCGATCGTTGGCTCGAGGCTCGAGAGGCAGCTCCCGAAGCGTCAGAACGGAGCTGACAGCTCGAGGAAAGCTCGATAGACTGTAAAAGGTCACTTTCCCGTGTTCCACAGGCATCGATGGGTTTCGAACGCTCGTAAAGGTCATCCTTTGGGACACTATGTCTTCGTCCGCGACGGTTCTCGCGGATCTAGTAGATCCAGTTCACGGGTACCCATTGGTGTTCAGTGGCCAGAGAGTCCAACGCGGCGATCACTTGTCTGAACGTGTTATCGAAGTCCTCGTTCACGATCACTAGGTCGATGTACTTCTCGTAGGCGCGTTGCAAGGCGGCGGATTCCTCCAGCGTGGATTTCAGATCGTCTTCCTGTTGATCAGAGACGGTTTTAGTTTAGTCTTCGAAGACTCTCGGACCGGTTCTTCTTGGTGCACTTTAGCTTCTAGTGATTAATTGCCCTTTAGGAGCCCTGAATGAACTGTGCGTTTCATGTTTTGGATGCGAGTGTATGAATTGTGTGGGATGGGAAATGGTGTTTGAATTGTGGAGTAGATAACTTGATCAGCTGGTGTTCAATTTTGTGTAGAATGTAGGTAGACGAAGGTTGTTTGGTGAAGTTTGGTAGATAATATCGAACCAGGTGTGAGGCTTTTATTTTAACTTCATATACCGACAATTATATTTATAGTTTGTTCGTAAAGCAACGAAAAGTAAAGGCTTAATTGTAATACATAATTCACTACTAAATGAACTGCTACTAAATACTAATCGCTAACAGGGCTAATGCAACGCTAAATGAAAATAAAGGTACATGCAATACAAACCTCGTATAACGATGCGAGAGACTCCAGAGTCCTGGCTCTCCTCGAGCTGAACCTGATGGAACTCGCGCGGTCAAACTAGCAAAGCGAACATCAAATACATACAGATGATTAAATAAAGAACGCTACGGAAACTAAGTTTACACGGGGCAGGGGGGTGAGGGACGAATCTCTGTAAAGAGCGGATTCAAATACGGAAGATACTCGAGTAACGCAGACGAAAAATAGTTTAAGTCAGCATCGATGCAACATACGAGTACTATCATCAGAAGAGAAAAGATTGTTCAATGATAATTAACACTTTCACAGTACCACTAGGAGTCCATACTTAAATCAATCAACTTATATGATCTTCGAATAAATTGACCAACTCTGTACAAACGAAATTACCTTTTTATATTTTCGGTTCGATTGCGTAAAAATGACATCCATGATTCTCAAGGATCAATATCCATGGCACGGCGAACGTGTTAATCAACGGGGAGTGCATGCGAATTGCAGTAGTAGCTAAATCACATTTACACAACGACGGCAAACAGACTGGCAGGCAGGGGGTTCGAGAGCGGTTGCATCGTAAAATCGTTTGATGGCCGTGTTTGTTTTCAACGCGGCCAATATGTTTCCCGTTCACGAAAATTCCGTACGCGGATCGGCTCGTTTCTGCCTCCCCCTCTAACCCCATCGTCCCTTTCTTCCCGTCACGCACGCCGCGGAACGCGAGAACGTCCAAAACGTCATCGCCCGGAATTTATTTGCGAATCCCGACCGTTCCGCACCGATATAACCTTCGCGGAAACCGATTTATATCGCGTGCAGGAATACTATTACGGCTGATAAAATAATATTTAGCGTTCGCGCGTGCCCCTATAAGTTTCCCAGCGACGCTTTGATGCCGTCTGTTTCGGTAACTTTTCAACGGACGCTTAGCCTTCGATTTATCCTTTCCCGAATAACTTGGGAGCAGCGTACTTTACAAACAAGATCTATAATAACGTACGAAAAGAACAGAAAATCGCCACTGAACGTCACTGAAGCGTCGTTTACCGGAATTTCTCTAAGGGAGAAAGAGAAGAGAATCGTTCGATATTCGAATAATTAGATGAAAGCTACAGCGATTCTTAGATCGATGGAATTTTCCTAGGACAATGCGAATGCATTCTCGACGTTACCCGCACGAGAATCGGAAAGAAAGCCAAGAAGACTACCGCAATTACCATTAAGTTTCGACTGCTCGCTCCGGTCGACCTGCCAAGGTCGTACAAGCATTTTAATTGCTCCATTCCCGGCGCGGCTATGAAGATCACATACGGCATGAACTCGGTGCTGTTGTGGAGGATTTTCAGCGCGGCCGGGCTGCAGTCCAGCACGCACATTCTCCCGGCTCGGATCAGCTCGCGCACGGAGTCCAGCTTGGTGCCGTACAAATGGCCGCTGTGCTCGCCGTACTCGAGGTACCGGTGCTCCCTGATGTCCATCTCCATTGCCTCGCGGTCCGTGAACCAGTAGCTCTTGCCGTCCTCTTCGAGGACTCTTGGTGGTCGCGAGGTATCTACAGAGTTCAAGCATTATGTCAAATCAACAGATTTGCAACAATGCAATCAAAAATGTATCTTCTATATGTAATACCATTGCTTGGTTCAGAGATGAAAAGAATTATGCAAGGATCTTCAAGCGTATAGAAGTATATTATTCATCGTCTCGTTACCATCACACAAACCTCAAACTCATTTTCTTCGAAAGAGGATCATTATTAAAGCGAGGGTTTCTCATTTCTAGATATGTACTATAACGTGCATTTTTATTCAAAAATAGATTTCTATGCCTGGTCCTCCTTGTTAGATGAATATCTTCGTGAGAGCTTCAACTTTAAATCAACCATTGCCTAATGCCTTCAACTCGAAATAAACGATTGCCTAATAAAGCCCTCGAAAGAAGCCATGCTCTAAAAGGATAAGAAGATTTACATGGGACAATGGTGCCGAACTTCTCCGGGTCGCTGTTTATCAGCCTGTTCTTCAGGGTTCTGCGGCCGACGCCTCTAGGGCCGACCAGCGCCAAGGTTTTGCGTCTGAATGGCGGCATCCGCGCGACCTCCTCGTACAGGAGCAACTCCGCGCCGTCGAACTCGCCGTTCGACTTCGACTGGTACATCTTCCGCTTCTTCTTCTTGGAGATCCGGGTGCCGCAGATGCTTATCTTGTGCACGAAGTCCGCTTCCGGCGGAACGAACGCCTTCCGCCGTTCCTCGAGCTCCAGGGATGGGATCAGGCCCGGCGGACCGAGACCATCCCCTTCTACTCGACGCGCCTGCCACCAGTTCGGATCCGCTTGGTCAACGATCTGCAACACGTCGCCCTTCTGGAAGGGCAAACCGATCTCCCTGCACGGCAGCAGCGTGTCCTCGGACGGGTCGTAGTCGAAGAGGGCCCTCATGTAACACTGAAACAGCGAACACTGCCTGTAATCGACATTTTTTTGGAGCTAACCGAGTTAACAGAAGATTGTTTAAATTTTTTGTGGGAATTATGAGAATGGATTTTTTAAGATTGCAATTGACTTCTAGTAGAATTATAAAATTTGATGTTTAATGCTGTTTAATGCTATTGATGATATTTGATATTTAAGTATGATAGATCAATAGGTGGAATATTGATAAAATAGTTTTGTTACTCAGTGTCATTTCTCTAAGAGTTAGTTTCGGGAAATATCGTCTGTGTCTTATCAAAGAATGTTAAAATATTGCTAGAGAAAGACTTGTGAGTGCAAAGGGTCAACTATTTTAATGATTGACTGAATTTAGGTATTTTCAAGGAATTCGTATTCACATAATTGCACGAATCAAAATTGACTTAAACGGCTAGTAAATGATGTTTAACCCTCAACAGATGAAGCTAAATTATATATCAATTACTTGAGCAATAGAAAAATAGGAAACCTACGTGCTGATCTCTTTCTATTCGAGTAATTAAATCATTTATTAACGACTCAGTCTTCCAAATATGAAAAATTTCGACATTCGTCCGCAAAGGGTTAAAAAATTCAGTATCCGTCAAATTGACGGGTCCCGTGAGTCTAGTATCAATTAAATTGATACTTCAAGTGTCGTTTAAGATCAACATCTTCTAAATGTGGTTCCAGTTAATTACAACACAGTCTCTAATTGCGTTCTTTACTTCCAGTGTCACGGTTATATTTAGAGCATGCTCTAAACGAGCAGTTGGCCAAAATCTGAACAGTTAGATTCCGTAATGGAAGTCTAATCGCGTCAAGAAACGACGTTGACAGATTTCTCTCAGTATTTACGAAACGCCGTCGTTACGTTTGACCGTAGAAACACGAGGAGAAGCGTCGGTTCTATTAATTCGGCACTCGACGAGTAAAACGTAAACCTGTAACACTCTAGAGTTTTTCAAACACAGTTTTACGCCCCTATAAACTTTATACTATCGTCGTTTAGATTGAACTTCTTTCTCCCGGCGGAATATTCATCTCGAGAACTTAATAGATTGGTTCTGTCTAATGAACATCAATTATTCAGTCGTTCAACGTTAAAAACAGACTATTCTGCTATAAAAAGTTGAAGAATCTTCTCTAAACATCTGCTACTAAATCAAAATCCTAATTCCATTGAAAATTCACTGTTCATTTTTACTAAAATTATCAGACCAACTCTTCCTTTTGTAATTACTAACTAGATATGTTTCTCTGAGGGATTATTCAAGAAATTTATTTAGCGATAGGCAAACTGAATTGTAAATCAATTGAAGTCTCGACAGATCTTTTCAGAAAGTCAATGTAACTGCTCGGTAGTTTTATCGTCAAATAAGATCATCGTGATCCAGGACTCCACGAATCGTATCGTTTCGATTACTCACCGTAGATTTGACAGGTCGATTCCCATCATTCGCGATCCCAGCCGCCAATTTCAAGGTGAGGTTTTCCTTCGCCTCGTGAATGGCTTCCTGAAGCTCCTCGGGGCTGCGGACATCTTTCCCGTTCACCTCGAGGATCACCTCGCCGGTCCTCAGCAGACCTTGCCTAGCAGCTGTGCTGCCGCCCAGGATCCTGGCGATTATCAAGTTGCCAGCTTCGTCGACCTGCACCGTCAGACCCTGTGCAAAAGTAGGCGAGGATGAACAAGCAGGTCTAAACGAAGCGTGTCCCTCAAATGGGAGTCGTTAAGCTTTTAGCTACTGCACGCCACTTTCGTGTGCTGCGAGTGTCGTTCGTTTTAGAAAGAGAAATCATTTGGATAATGTAGATGGTATTCTTTCATTGTTTTCATAGTAATAGGAATAATTGAATTTTAGCTTTTGAGAATTACTGAAGATGTTATGTAGGCGTTATATGGGTTACTAGGTTGTTAGTATGTGAGTGACTAAATTACTAGTTTATAGATTAGTAAATTTATAGATTACTAGATTACTAGTTTATAGAATAGTAAATTTATAGATTACTAAATTACTAGTTTATAGATTACTGAATTACTAATTTATGGATTACTAAATTACTAGTTTATAGATTACTAAATTACTAATTTATAGATTACTAAATTACTAGTTTATAGATTAGTAAATTACTAATTTATAGATTACTAAATTACCAGTTCATAGATTATTGAATTACTAATTTATGGATTACTAAATTACCAGTTCATAGATTACTGAATTACTAATTTACAGATAACTAAACTACTAGTTTATAAATGACTAAATTACAAGTTTACAGATTACCAGATTACTAGTACATAAATTAATAAATTACTATTTTATAGATTACTATATTAATAGTTCATAAATTACGATGCTTGCATCGCCGCAGGTTCCAACGCGTGTGGGAGCCTTCGGATGAATAACGAACGGTACCTACGGCATACGTTCCACATATTCGTTCCACTGTACACAGTGCAATGGTACCTTGTTCAATTTTCCAAATATAACGAAAAGAGACCTCGATAACTTAGAAGGAACGCGAACAAATCGAAATATTTGCCCCTGGAGAAATAATGAATGGCACTTGCAGGAGGATCCGTTCCGTTTCGATTTACAAACGTGTCAAAAAGAATCTCCGAAAGTCTGAGAAACCGAAGGAAAACAAACGGCCGAGTGTTCCTTTAACAAACATCTCGACAAGCGGGAATGGTTAAAATCTAGCTGTCCGTCGGTGGCGTGCCGGTGCCTACTGGAGGAGACACGTAGATCTATCTCGCGGAGCACGTGGCGCCGGATCGCGACGATAATAAACTCTCCGAATTATTTATGTACTGCACGCGGCATTTCCGTCTTTTCTTCGCGCGATCGGCTCCCGATTCTGAATGGGAATTCTCTCACGTGGCGGAATGGTAAACTTCTAAAAGCGGATCCGGCGGCCGCCGAGAAAGTCCGCGCGAACAGCCGCTTCTTTGTTAATTGCTGAACGCGCCTCCACTTTCTTCGCTCGCCACCGGCGATGGAATAAACGATCGCCGGCGGGAGCGTAAACACGTCGCGATACGGCCGAGAGGATGTCGCGGGGAAAATTGCAACGGAACGGAATGCTCGGAGGTAAGCGTCGTTCGGTTCGATAAGGGAAATCATTTGGAAAATGTAGGCGGTATCCTTTCATTCTTTTTATAGTAATAGGAATATATTGAATTTCAGATTTTGCAAAGCACTGAAGATGCTATATGGGTTGTATGAATTACGTTACCAGTATGTAAATTACTAAAGTACTGCGTTACTAGTATGTAAGTTACTAAATTACTAGTTTATACATTATTAAATTACTAATTTATGGATTACTAAATTACTGGTTTATAGATTACTGAATTACTAATTTATAGATAACTAGATTACTAGTTTATAAATGAGTAAATTACTAATTTATAAATTACTGAATTTCCAGTTTATAGATTACTGAATTACTAATTCATGGATTACTAAATTACTAGTTTATAGATTACTGAATTACTAATTTATAGATGACTAAATTACTAGTTTATAAATTAGTAAATTACTAGTTTATAGATTACTCAATTACTAATTTATAGATTACTAAATCACTTGTTTATAGATTTCTACATTACTAGTACATAAATCACTAAATCACTGTTTCACAGATTACTACATCACCAGTACATAAATCACCATTTCACAGATTACTAAATTACTAGTACATAACTTACTAAATTACCAGTCCATAAATGACAAAATTCCTAGCGCACGATTACTCAATCAGAAATATTTATAAATTGCTAAAGATAACTTATGATACTAGCCACATAATCAGAGAAACCTTACCAGAGGTTCGTCAGGTTGCCGCCTCAGGCCGACCATCCTCACGGCCTCGGTCCTCTCGTTGGTGGGCATCGTCGGCAACGCCGGTTCCGGCTTCGCAGGTGCCTCTTTCCTCTCGACGACCGCGTCGTGCGTCTCCAGAAGAGCCTTCAGGTGTGAGCTGCGCAGCAGTCTCGTAAGTTCCCGCGCGTTCTCGTCCCTGGAGGCGCGCAACGCGTGGCAGACCTCGTCGACGATGTCACAGACGGACGAGCATACCGGTTCCACGTGGAGAGGAGGATCCTCCAAACGCTCCTGGACCTGAAACAGTCACGGCGCCCTGGTGATCCGAGGATTCTCACGAAAACTGGTTTTCGCTCGGACCACGAGAGTCTCTAGGCTCCCTCGAGACTACCTACGAGTCGAACTAAAAATCTCAGCTACTGTTGCTGCTTTCTACTTCACTTACAATCTCAGCTTAACAATCTAACCCACTTTTCAATTTCAATTTCCTTCATTTCCAATGAAGATTTGCATTATTACTATTTACAGGGATGATTGGGATTCATTTTGTAAATCGATTTTGTTATGAAGTAATTCAGACTAACCATTTATTCTTTGTATTTAGTATTAATCGAAACGTTTGATGAATCTTTTTACTTTTTTGTAGTGTTACTCTACTCTTTCTTTTTAATTGGAACATAGTTACAGTTATCCTGCTGTGATAAAGCGAACAACGTGAACCATTGTTCAGGTCACTGAACGCGTTCTAATAAATAAGAACTCTAGGGGACAGGTATTGATACTGTTATTGCGAAGTGAATATAACGTACGCAACGTATCACCGATATTCAATAATGAAACGAGAGTGACTCGAAACCTCAGTGTCAGTGACCAGTTCAACAGGGAGGGAAATGTATACGTTCGTAACGTAACGCTAGGCATCGAACCGCCGTTCGCTCGTTCGTTCGTTCCTACGGTCTTCGTCGAACCCGCGAACAGTGAGCGGCTTTGAGCTGTTGCCAGTTGTGAAAGTCGAAACGGGTTTCCGCATTAAATTCACCGTACGAGGAGCCATGGTTGCTCTTTGTCCTCCCCGTACAGCACCGGAGAAACTGAGCCTCTTAGGCTCTATAGTCGGATCAACGGTTTCCTCGATCCGACGCCATATTAGTCGACTCGAATTTCAATCGTACCAAATAAGAGGAAATCGCCTAGAGTCACTTCAAATGACGATTCTCATTAATAAATATCTCGTACAGCGATCAAGATGGATTACAAATGATTTCAAAGAAACGTTTCTTTACGAAATTCCTCTTCCAGGCCATTCAAAATGGTGAAATATTTGAAAATTCATGGAAAATTTCATTTTCCAATTTTTTGGATCTTCGATGATGAGTACTAGGTAACGACGCGCCGTTCAGCGAATCCGGAACGAGGATTCACCGGTGATTTGTCACCTACCAGTGTCAAATCGTCATTGTGCAACTATGACCCGGCGTCAACGAGGTTTGATTCGATTAGCGTCGGTCACGTAAGGCTGGTGTACTCCACGCTGAACCAGCCAATACATCGTCACAACAATGAGCGAGTAATTACGAAAGTGGGTCGGTTCTCAGCGTTTCAGAGCCACCTTCGAGGATGCTTGATACCTGAGCCCACCGATGGGGAACGCGATGGGAAAACAGTGTCCCAGGCGCTGTGAAAAATTCCATGGTGGGACTGTAGTTATCATAATCAACGTCGTGCACGTGATCATTGTAGAAACAAATCCTGTTTCCTCGATGCAAATTAACAACGTAATTAAACCGCCGCCGCTCTTTAATTCGAACGCGTACCTATGTCGTTGCGTTCGAACCTGAGACATCTCAATTCGATCTGAACACATCTGAACAAAACCAAATCTGTTAGCACATAATTCGAATACAAACGTTGGACGTCGAAGAAAATTAATCCTTTTCACTTGACTTCACAGAGAAAAGTTACAAAGCTTGGTGTCCCTTAATTTCTGTATAACTTCCCGTTAAGTTACTTCCAGAAACCTGCATTTCATCCAAAAATGTGTCGAGTGCTTCAAGCTTCATTGTTAATTTCGTTAACATCACGAAAGTTCGTTTCCTCGAGGATCAAACAAGCAACGAATCATTTATTAATGCGATCGCATGACTAAGTTCGACTTACGCAAGAAAACTGGAGCGACAGATTTCAAGGAATCCGAAAGTATGTGGCAAGCTGCTCGGTGGAGTCTCTCTGAGTCATTTCCATAATTTTGTAACGGGAGAAGCTCGCGAAAGAGCGTCGTATCGATTTTCTGCGTTTCAAGAAAGATCCTGGACGCGGAAATTACTCGTCGAAGTGTTCCTCTCGGCCGCGGTGAATCATCATCGAGTCATTCCGTCCCGATGCATCTGCATCGCAGATGGACGAGCTATTTTCACGGAGCGGAAGGACCTGTCGTCGTGCCATCGATTATGGCTAACGATGACATCGCTTGCCAACTACGCGATGAAATCGCCTGCCACCGAAAACAGGGATCAAAGGAGCGCGTCCTACCGATCTGTCGCCGCCCACGCGATTTATCCGCGGACACGCGGCGTAAATCAGCGTCCGACGCGCGCGACACCGGAGAACGCGCTGGAGGCGTGTTTTCCTTGGAACTCGGAAAACGAAATCTGATTTATGAGGATTAAGTGTGCGCGTTGGAGCTTGTGCGATCTTTTTTGTCGTTGGCCGTACTTTGAACGTTGTTATTCTCGCACGGTACAAATATGCGAGAAGATATTGCTTTCTGATAACATAGGAACTGTTACGTGGACGAGTTATCCATAAATTCATTAAAATGAAATTCAACGTTTGGTTCGTGAAACAGGAAACTAGTGTCTATAAGAGAGCATCTGTCTCGAAGTCAGTGAAAGGAGTTCAAAATACCAGAGACGAACCAATTACCGTGAAGATTAACGACGGAGTCGCACTCGAGTCGATCAATCAAACGTGACTGGTATTCCCTAACGAAGTCAAACATCGAGCTCCGAAGCCATTAGCTGGACGGAGCATTGCAAACGAGAACGATCGGTTGCCAGCGCGACATTGCTCAATAAAACGTAACTCCCGTCAGTTTTCCGGCATTAGGAATTTATAACGTCGACCATCGACAACTCTCCGGCCCATTAGCGTGACGAGTAAGCGTTACGAACGAAAACGATCGGTTACCAGCGCGATGTTGTCCGATCCGCGGAACGCGAAGCCGCGGCGCAGGTATTTCTCCGTGTGTCGCAAGATGCTTATCATTCCGGCCGTTAATTACAGTACATTTGTCACGGGAACAACGGCGTGCCGGGGGCCGGTGTTCAGCGGACCCGACAGACCCGTAATGAATCCCGCCGGTGTTCTGTGACGTCCATGAAAAGCTCCCACGAAACCGCGCCAAGATTGTTATATTCGAGGAACGAAAATACCGCTCGTTACCTGTGTCAATAACGAGCGGCTGGTTTCGTCATCGCTGTCATTCGGAGACCATACGGTTCCCGCCAATGGTTACCGTAGACGTCGCAACGACGCGAATCAATAAATCCGTGACGCGACGGTCTACGAGAGCCTAGTCTGTCAGCCTGCTGCCTAGCCCCTGGCCATAAACAAAAAGCTAATCAGCGAAGCGTTCGCGTGCCGCTCGTCCGCGGCATTCCTGAACGGTCATCAACGGCGAACGCGGATCGAAATCGGAACGGTATTGGAACGATCGACGCGCGCCGTTCGAGCGCGTCGTTCAACGTGTACCTTTCTCCGGGGACCTCAAGGACAGTTGAACCGACCATCTTGAGCTCTCCCTACCTTTCGGTTACGAAAACCTTTTCACTCGCGGACGCCCGCGTCCCCCTTTCAGCAATGATTCCCGACGTTTCCAGCTTGTACGATGCCCGATAAAATTGCCGCTACCACTGTAGGCCAAGGGACCTAGCCGAGATCCGTGACTCATACGGCTCGTAGGTGTAGATGAAGACGGATAATGCGAACAATACCTCGTAGCCTACGTACACTCCGACTGGCAAGAGCACACGGACACTGGAACCCGATCGGACCAATGGAATCCGCGTGTGTCGATAAGAACGTAAACCCCACTTCACAGTTCACCGGGATCCAGCCGATGATCCGCTTTCTCTCCTTCGAAAGAGCCTAACTGAATTCCGACGGCCATCCTGTTCGAGGCACCAGGTGCCAATCGAGCTGTGGGTCACTTAGAAATCGGGCTTTCCTGCGTCACACGTGCTCCCGAGCCAACAACTGTTGCGAGAGGCGTCGAGAGGATAGCTTCTTAGGGGATGGGTTCTCGATCCTCGGGGAATCCGCGGTCGCCGATCGAGCGGATCGCGGGTAGGGGATCGGTGGCTGGGTCTGAGGTTCGGGTCCTGACTTACTTCGCGTGGAAACGGTGAACCAGAGGTCGCCCGCCGCTCAGGTAGGACGCTCCTTTTTGGAGAACGCGTCGGCCGTGTCCGGAGCGACTGCGGGTCGAGCGTCCGTCGCAGCCGGGGTTCGTTCGGCGTGTTATCGATCAGGCCAGGGCCGTCGGCGTTCGCACTACGGGAAACACACCGTGTTCCGGGTAAACGGCCACGCAGCGGCTGACGAAGGGCTTTTCCGTGCGCGGACCGCGTCGGCCGTGTTGCTGCTTAGGTAAGCGGCGTCAGAAAACTGCCGCGCCTACTGACGTTTCTTTCACCCCCACCCGGCCGTGCAGCCCGTTCGTTCAGGCTGCCTGAGCGAAACAGGTGGGGGCCCTTCTTCGGACGGTATGCAACACTCCGCTACGTTGCGCGCAGGGCCGTCTACGAGCCGCTTTCAGACCCCAATGCCTCGCGGCTGCGTTTCACGATGCGGTCGAACGCGGCGGTTCAGCAACGACGCGGAGATGGTTTCGTGGCCCCGGGATTCGGATTCGACGTTCACTCCGAGGTTTTGTTCGTCTTGGCACTTGGAGCGAACTGTAGAAGCTTGATTTTCATTTGGATTTTAGGTTGAAGCTGTATGTCTCTTGGGCTGAAAGTGACTACTCTTTGGCAGTTTGGGGATTTGTAGAGGACTAGTAGAGGGTTTTGTCGTTTGGAGCGACCTGTAGAAGGGTGATTTTCATTTGGATTTTAGAAGGTTGGAGCTGTATGTCTCTTGAGCTGAAAGTGATTACTCTTTGGCAGTGTGGAGATTTGTAGAGGACTAGTAGAGGGTTTGTCGTTTGGAGCAACCTGTAGAAGGTTGATTTTCATTAGTATTGTAGGATAGGTTGAAGGTAAAGCTGTATGTTCTTTGGACTGAAAGTGACAGTACTCCTTAGAAGTTGTTTTGGAGATTTGGATAAAGAGAATCTTGTCATTTGGAGCAACCTGTACAGCTAGACTTGATTTGGATTATAGACTGAGTACTGGATCGTGGACTACGTATATTTTCTCCTAAGGAAAGCGATATTCTTTGAAAGCTACTTTGCTACGCTGAACCAGAGCCTCATGATTTGGAGTAACCTGTACGGAGTTAGACGACCTGGTTTATGCAAGATTTGCGATAGCGATTACAGAAGTAGACCAGGTCACAGATTCTTCGTTTTGGATAGTGTAAAGCACTGTGAACAGTAATTGGAGGCTTCATGTGCATACGTATGTACGTTAGGCTGTATATTTTGGATCGACCGGTATGGGGCCAGACGTCCCGGTTTAAGTGCAGCAGGTGTTTCTTACCGGGTTCCACTGTTGTAGCCTCTTGCTCAATTCTCTTAACATCATTCGGCTTCGACCCTTCGAAATTCCATTTTATTACACTTTACATATACGATTCTTTGATACGCTTTAAATACTGTGCATACCATACGTTTCAAAGTAATTCTGAACTGATGAAGAATTTAACCAGTTTACCGTGGAATTTAGCTGCAAAAACCTGCGTGCAATAAAATCGAAAAACGGAGCGTCTACTCGTCGAGCGCAGGACGAATGCACGTAGAGTATATTTCAATGAAAGATCAAAGCGAAACGAAGAATCGCATGTTTATGTGAAAAAATAAAGAATTCATGAAAGAATTAGTATCATGTGAAGCTTTACGATGACGTGTATACTCAAACACGGTTAACTGGTTAACGATCGGGATTCGAGAAAATCCTGCGTAACTTTCGAAACCGAAGCACAGAAAATAAATTTCGAGATCCGACAATGTTTCCATCAGCTAGTCTAGCCATCTTTTCGCTAGGCTCCGTAACAAAGAAAACCGGAGGCATTCGCAGAGGATGTAAACATGCAAGCCTGAACGTGGCTTGTTGCAGGGAATGTTAAATATCCTCTGTATCAACCCGAAGAATGGCGGGTGGGGGGTGGAGGGGGTGGCCTAGTACTTAAACATTCCGATTGCGTTCGTCATTCCTGTATGAAAATGTACACAGCCTATAAGTGACTTTCTTCCCGCCGGTCGTGAAAATATTTTCACGGTGGCGAATTGCAAACAACTTATTCCTGGAAGTGTTTCACGCGCGATCATGTAAAAGCTACAGATGATCTACGAAAGTGACGCAAGTTCGCTCGCAGCCGAGACGATGGATATAATGGCACAGTAGAAAAGGTGGTTCCCAGTCATTGACACCAATCCGTTTATCGATCTCGTGACACGAGTAGACCCTTCTCAAGATACACAATAATCCGTTACGCGATCCAACGGGATCGTATGGCTCCAGCGTTAAAGACAACTATCGAGCACGGGTGATTCGTGAACCCTGGTCTCATGAAAATTGTGAAACAAACGGTATACTAATAGAAATGAATCAACTTATTGCCGAATCAGAGTTAAGACTTAATTTTGAGTTAAGAATGCTCAATCGCTGATTTCAATATTTCCTGAGTTAGTATGTTTCAAGGAAAATTGGTTCGTAAATTATAGGAAACTATATTCTCATATATTAGAATTACAAGTTTCTACGTTCGAAAGAACCTTCATGAACATTTCTGGATCCTCACCAAAGGTACACCCCTAACTCACCCCTAACACTCTCTGAACAACACTAGAATTCCAAAGCATTTCAACTCAAATAAAACCTACAACTCTTCAAGATTCAAAGAAACTCATCGACTCATTTTGATTCTCAGAAGCCAATTAAGTGCAGAAATCAGGAATCGAGAAAATGAATGTCTCAGTTTCTGAAATGACTCTACATATTCAGAAGCTATAGAGGCTGTCCGATTGACGAAATACGAAGAAACGAGTAAATCCTTTAACTAAAGAGAATATCATTTATTCCATTGAAACTTTCGAAAATCTGGGAACATCAAAAAATCGACTTAACCGCATTGGCTTTCGAGCGACTGATTTCCAAGACCTTGGCTCGAAAAATCCAGCGCGTGGCGTTCAAGGAGCTTCGATACGCCACTGTCACTTACACGCGCGTGGATGTCGCACACGCGCTCCCCCCCTCCGTCCCCCTCTCGCGATTACAAAGCCGGTTGGAATTACATCGGAGCCGTGTACACCCGAGTACACACGCAACACGCATCGCTGCGGCGCGCCGTCCTCGCGATTTCTGCGAGCGAGCGAGCCAGCGAGCGATGACTCCGCTCGAGGAGACGCCGCCTTCGACCCCGGACAATTGGCCAGGTTCTCCGAGGTCAGAACCAATTGCCGGGGATATCAGAGGAGTCGCGGCGAACGATTTGTCAATCAAGACCGCCGGATTATTCACGTTCCTAACCCAGACCTAACCCTGACTTCCTGCGGCCACGTGTGATTCAGCTCGCTTCGCTGCCGCCCGTGGAGAAAATCCCAAAATTCGACTATTATAATGAGAATCGAAGGTCAGCAATGAGTGCTAAGTAGTCTCTGCTGAACAGAATGATTTTCATCCGAGAAACGACAATCTTGTACGAATCAATTCTGTTTCTGTTTATAGAACGTTGGAATCGAAACGCAAAGTGTCCATTGTCGTTGAAAGGACTTCATTAAATCTTCGTAATGTGGACAAATATATAACCACCGTATGCTTAGCTCTATACTTTACAATTTTTGTTTGAACCATTCGTTTGTATTACTTATACTTTCAAAGTAATTGAGTTTTGACCAGAAAACGGCCATTTGGCCGCGTTGTGCGCCTGTTCTTCGAGACGCAGGAAGTGTCTTTCTTGTCGAGGCTTCTTCCTGTGGTTTCGTTGCCATTGTCAGGCTACGGATCACTGTTACACTTGTGGTGTATGGAAATTTGTTGAGTAGTTGGAATGTAGGAAAAGTGCGTTTGAAAAGAGAAAGTTTATTTTAACCCTTTGCGAACGAATGTCATTTTGGCAAGATGAAATATTCATATTAGGGAGACAAAGTCACAAATAAAATGAAAACAAATATGAAATACAAATTCGAAAATTCCATATTTTTCCTGTGTTTCAAGTTCACGAAGGTTGCTCGGAACACGACACCCTGAAGACTCGATCAGCCTGAACGACTCCTCGACCTTTAAATGTCGTCGCAGCTTTCACTTCATCTAGATAATCTTTCTTTCTATTCGATTTACACAGATAACATATCACGGCGCGGTTCTCTCCACGTCCCTCGCAGTAATTCGCTAAAGCCCTATTAATCTAAATTCTCGTATTACCCGAACGACCTCTCTTCCTAATTAATCACAATGAACGACGTTCTACGCAGTTATTAAAACACTTCTTACGCAAACTTTACTTGTAACCTTCAAATTCCCAGTTTAAACTATTTCACATACCTTTAAACAATAAATAATAACACATACACACCCTCTGGATCAATATTTAGCAAACAAAATATCAATCGAAACAACCGACTCCTCGTTTCTTTAAATAATTCGAAATAAAACGTTTTATACAAGCTTAGAACAAACACTTTTGCACTTCTCGATAACTCTGTATTATTGTAATGTTTGACATACATTTGAATTGTAGTTAATTTATAGAAAGCAGTGCGAACAATCCTTTTTAACCCTAACCAGACCACGATGTGACTTTGAGTCACATTTGAACTGTTCACTTAAATTTTTTCATTATTTCATATTGCATTTCCATAAGTTTTGTTGGGCTCTTAATATTTGGGACCTATAAATAAAAACAATAACATTTGAATCATTCGTTTTATTCTCACAAGCGACTGAGAGTCACATCGTGGTATGATTCGTTATAAAAACACGTGGTACGATTAGTGAAGAGACTCGTGGTGAAGATTTTCAACATGATTCAACAAATATGTATATTACTCAGTTCATTCGAATTCAAAGTAAATATTATTCCTCTGAAATCAACTATTATACTTAAAAGAAAATATAGGCATAACATATGCTTAGAATTTTTCTTTCTTCAATAAATTATGTAGGAGAAAGAGAATTTTATTAGAAACAGTATAATTATTTCCTGACAACTCACAATAAAACACTAACTAAATCAAACAACGCACACACTATTTACATACTCAGACGTGTCTCACTCACACACTTTCTAGAACATTCTGTCATTACCATTCATTAACTTCACACACATTTGGAATATTCTAGATTCATAGAAAAAACGAACATTATTAACATATAGAGAAAATCAATACAATCTAAAATATTCCAATGCTTTGAACATTCATTCAAAACGCACTCACACACAGTCGCGTCATTCATCTATTGCACACACATTCATACTCATCAATATATCTATTCAAACACTCAAATACATCCATTCCCACAATTATTAATGACAAAGTAGCCTGATCAAAGTTCAGAAAGAAATCATAAGCCAAGGGGTTAAAGGTATCTCGACAAAGAAGCACACCTGCAATTAAAACTGGGGTTAAACCTCATGTCCGCCCCTCTTAAGGGATGACCGATGGTTCCCCGTGAAGTCCGTTAAAAGAAACAGCGATCTATATTTGTAAGGCTCACGGGAATCAAAAATTTCACACTTCGCCCGCAAAGCGGCTACCAGGTTCCCGGTCCCGAGTCAACAACCCAATTTTCCGGGCCTGGTGGCCGGTTTCCAGCGTTTTTCGGCGAAATCGCCGGACGCCCCGCCGGGACTGTCATCGATTCCCATTGTCAGGTTGACCAAACATCGAGCCGGAAACGGACACCGTTGCTTAACGACTTCTCGACACCGGGAGGGGCTTCTCCTCTACCTGCCGAAGAGCAAGATGGAATGTGGGCCCGACAGGTGAGGGGAGGGCCGCGTGAACGGGACCCGACGTCCCGGAGGAACGGTCGGTCCGCGCGCAGCCGATCGGGACAAGATAATTCGAACCATCCACGAGCTTCGAGAATTTCGAAATCTCGAGGAGCGTCCTGTGTTCCAGGAGATAACCTAGAAGATGCTGCCCAGAGGTGTCGGGTGTTGGAATGTCGGAAAGTAGCTGGGATCTCTCGATCCTTCCTTCGAATTTCGTATTCGGGAATCGAGTATTTTAGATCGATATTTTATCTATCAATATGGTGACTCGTTTTCTTCATGTATTTACAGTGGAACTTGAAGATTCTGAATCCTGAAAGAAGTCTTTTAACCCTTTGCACTGACTCAGTCACCTCCTTTGTTTCGCTTTGATCTTTCATTAAAATATATTCTACGTGCATTCGTCCTCCATTTTTCGATTTTATTGCAGAACGAGAGGTTTTCCAACTAAATTCAACGGTTAACAGGTCAATGGATCTTTCAGTAGAAAATCCGATCCCGAGGAGTTTGTACGCTAACGATGATGGATGCATGAATACCGGCTGAAAGAATCTGTCTAACACGATCGAGTAATAATTATAGACGCACGTGAGAGCTACGAGAGGCAGAGATTATGAGTATAAATTTGATGAAGATTTACGAGCAATATTTATGGGCAATGCCCGTTAGGTCCTCGAGGAACGTCGTGTTTAGACGGTCGGCGTTATTTTTCGTCGGGTTTCTTTTCTCTTCGTGGAAACGCGTTATATAACGATGACGAAAGGAGACGTGACGCGACGGACGGCTCGGCGTCACGGAGGAACCACGGCCCAGACAATCGACGCTAATATTTTCATCGAAGGCCGACGCGGCGTTGTTCCCGTATCCACGCGAGAAATGTGTGTCGCGACCGAAATAATGCGTGGGCGTGGGCGGACGCGCGCACCGCCGTGATGCAAGCGCCCCGTGAAAAGAAAATAACGCGGCTCCGAAAGTTCCCGGACACGTGATCCACTGTTTTCACGTTCCTCCCCGTGCATCTCGTGTTCCTGCGCCGCCCGGTCTTTTTCGGAAACGCTGGAACTCCTTCGAAATCGTGGCTACTTCGCGCGGAACGTTTCGACTTCGATCTCTTCGGTGGCGGACGGATCTGGTGAAGATCGCGGGGATTGTATGGCACGAAGGGATACTCGAGAATGAAATTTTATGGAAGGTGGAAGGGAATTTTGTATGAAATGTTGGAGAGTATGAAATTTTGATAGACGGATCTTGCGAATTTTGTGAGAATTGTGTGGCACGAAGAAGTATTCGAGCATTAAGTTTGATAAGAGACATAAGAGAATTTTTAATTCTATATGAGACATAAGAGAATTTTGTATGAAATGTTGGAGAGAATATAAAATTTTGATACACGGATCTTTGGAATTTTGTGAGAATTGTGTGGCACGAAGAAGTACTAGAACATTAAGTTTGATAAGAGACATAAGAGAATTTTAAATTCTATATAAGACGTAAGAGAATTTTGTATGAAATATTGAGGAGAGTATGAAATTTTGGGATAACAAAGCTTTGTTTCTCAATTCACTTGTGCCTTCTCTTCGAGTTAATTTCAAAAAACATCGTCTTTGTCTAGTTAGAAAATGTTAAGCATTTCCAACGAAATACTTCCGAGTGCAAACGGTTAATAATGACCTGACTGATTTTGCGAAAATTTTATGGCACGAAGAAATACTTAAAAATTTTCATTTCACATAAGACTCAAGAGAATCTTGTATAAAATACTGAAGAGAGTATGAAGCTTTACTTTCAGTATAATTGAAAACGAGTAGAAAATAATAGCCGAGTAATTAAACGAACGTACGTCGTGCCTTAAATACACGTTCTTAATTGTCGTGATATTATTTGCGTTATTGCGGAAGTGAAAGTAGGCCGCGTGGGGTTCGAAATAGCTGACACGCGGAAGTCTCTCTAACGATGTAATGATTGATGGAAAGTAGTGAAAAAGTCGAATTTTAATCGCGTTTCCTCAACGGCAATCCAAAGGAAGAAATCACAGATGTTTCGGAGACGAGAGAAAAAATGATTTGAACGGTGGAAGAGAATTTTCGTCTATCCACGGTGTTCAACGGTGGTTGGTTTCCTCTTTTATTTCACGGTGGCAGGATCACTCCGCGATGGCGGAAATTTCAGTGAGCCGGAGCAGAACCCATCGTAAATGACCGTGTCCTTTCTCTTTCTCTCCCTCACTCACGTGCACACGTTGTAACTCACTCTCTCTCTCTCTCTCTCTCCCTCCTTCTTCCCCGTTCTCGTAAAATCCAGCGATCGTAGTAAACACGTGGCACGTGCATGTGTCTCGGCGTCTACGTGCAACGTGCGCATGATTCGGACACATTATACAACTATTTGTTTAGTCCTTTGTGCCAAAAACAATACGTCGGGACGCTTTTTAATGATTAACTGTTCCGAGCATTGACGAGTTTTATTGTTCGCATTCAACAAGCAATCACCTCGCTGCATACTCGCATAAAAAGGTAAAACAACGTATTTCCAATATAGACGACACATATATTGAACACAGAATAATTCAATAAAAAATTGCAATTACTTGAATGCTAAAATGTACTAAAATATTAATCTAACACTTCAATATTCACTCTCTAAAATATCAACAGTTACATACTAACATTATGAGAAATAATCTAAATAGTCTCAGTCACTCACAAATTACGAAATAATCTGATTCTAATTAGAAAACTTTAATCACCTACATCTCAGTACGTTGACCCTCTACAACTTTCAATCCACTGAAAAATGTCTTAACGCACTATATTCTAGGTAAACCACCCTAAAATCATCCCCCACGGATGCACTGAATTATTCACAAGCCATTAAATCATCTGTACGTCGCTATTGATCCAATTTCGACGGTTGAATCGCAGGACGCGGCGGACGGTGACATAACAGCGAGAAAAGGGTGCAAAAGACGGAGGCGGCGTGCCGAACGTTCACTCACCTTCACCAAAGAGTTCACGACCGGACTGTCCAGGAGGCCTTTCAGGAATAGCAGGTCCGTGTCGTCCGCCACCTTGCCCAGCTCCTCGAGGTTGTCGCGGACGTGCATGAAGGCGGCTGGAACAGTGACCACGCACTTTTCCATAACACTGGGGGCGACTTCCACGTCGGCGAGGGGCAACGACACTACCGGTGGAAGCGTCGGGACGAGGGCGCGAAAGAGGGAACGATCGGCGAGGGGCGACCGGGTGTGGCCATCTTCCGGGCGGATCAATATTCGGCTGAAAGCTACAGGTGGCCGAGACGCGGCACGCGGCAACTTTCGACGGAAAAAATCGAACGGGGGAAGTTACGTTAACCGTAACGCGACGCTGTAACCGCCTGACGCTAGGTTCACGGAGTGTATTCGTTTCAGGGATAACGAATTTTGTGAGTTCGAACTATTGTGGAATTATGGAATTCTATAAATTTGATGAGTTTGGTGAATTTGAGAAACTATAAGTTTTATTAATTCACAAATTTGATAGACTTTATGAATTTTGTGAATTTGAACTACTGTAGAATTGTAGAATCCTATGAATTTGATAAATTTGATGAATTTTGTGAATTCGAACTATTGTAGAATTATAGAATCTATGAATTTGATGAATTTGATGAATTTGAGAAACTTTATAAGTTTTATACATTTTACAAATTTGATAAATTCGTATAGAATTTTATCAATTCTATGGATTCTATGAATTCCGAGTTATTTGGTAAACATCTGCGTCCATTTTGATTGACCCAGTTACACGAAACAGTTTCCTAATTGTCTACTCTTCGCATTGCTTAATTTACCTTATCTTTTACCAGTTCTGTCAATCGACTACGTTTTTTCACGGACACATTTCCCAATCGTCCAACCGACAAAATTCCAAGAACTAAAGAAATGAATAATAAATATCCATGAACCTAGTACCATATATTTTCTCCAAAAGCAACTTAACTCAAACGTGAACGTTCACTTTGCAAAAGAGAAATGCCACTCGTTAATCCATCAATTCTCACGAACGTCCAGAGAACACTGGTATCGTTCGATCCACGCAGGGGTAAACAGTGGACGGAAAGCAAAACAGTGAAATGGAGCAAGCTCAAGGACGAAGAAATTATCGCGAAGCTAACGACTGCTTCTTAGAGGCATTTTACGAGTTCTCCGACTAATTAGAGCCGCGCGCGTCCTAGCTCCGCGTCGGCTTTTCCATTTCATTCGGCCGAGTCGATGAATTCTTCTGCTTCGAACTAGGTAACCTACGATCGAAATTTCGCAAAAAGTTCCACGAGAAACGCGCGCGTTTCGGAACGGATTCGTCGTTGAACATGGGTCCCGTGGAAGCTTTACGATGTTTAATTTTCAAAGTCGGGCTGCACTTGCGGCACGAGTGCTCTCGATAGCCAGCCAGCTACTTGAACCGGCGACGATAAGCAACGTCGACGGAACGGTTGCATGATAAATGCGTCGCGAGGTAAATATCGGGGCGCGGTATGAACGCGAAGCGGTACAACGAACCGCGGTATCGTCTATCACGAACGCCTCGACCTATTTCTCACCGCAGACTATGACTTAACTGGCTTGCAAAAGTACCGAGACTAAGTTCGTTCTAAAGTCACCCTTCAATAAGTAATCCGGAGAAACGAATCGGCTACTGCATGAAAATCAAGCAGCGAACGAATCATTTGTACATGTATTCTCTGAGATTAAACAAATTCGTTTTCGACGTTCTCAAATTCCTCTATGGAAATCCGAAGCAGCTATTAAAGCTTGAATTGATCTACAATCAGATTCTGTAATCATTTCTTAGAAAAATACTTGATATTTTTTTAATCATTGCTAAAAGAAGAAACCAGGAGTGTTTAACCCGTTCGGTAGTTTCAGTGTTAAACATTGGACCATAAAGGAAAAAGTCGAAAGAATTGAAACCCTCCATCTTCGTTTTCGACGTTTCCAAATTCCTCTATAGAAACCCGAAGCAGTTACCGAAGCTTGATTTGATCTACGTTTGCGTATTGCTAAATCAAATTCTGTAATCGTTTCTTAGAAAAATATTTATCTTTTTAATCATTGCAAAAAGAAGAAACCAGGAGTGTTTAACCCGTTCGGTAGTTTCAGTGTTAAACGTTGGATCATAAAGGAAAAAATCGAAAGAATCGAAACGCTTTGTACCAGCATACCCTGCGTCACGCACATCGTATATTGTAAAGAGGTAATAGCAGGTATTCGAGATAAAATCCTTTTGTATCGAAGGATCTCTCAGAGTCTTTGTTTACGGATGACAAAGGAAGAATAGCCGCGAATCAAAGTGTCCATCTCATTGTTCCTTCCCCAAGACATCGAAGATTAAAATCCGGCCAAAGTTCCGCGAGTCGTCGCGTTTACGAATCTGCGAAAAGCCCCGTTCGAGTCCCCTCTCCCATGACAGCCAGCGAATCCCCAAACGTGGTTTCGCACGCGGCGATCCCGTAGCGGGTCCAGTGAAATGCGCGGATATAAATGCGCCGGAATAATATTTAGACAAGCCGCGCATCGGAGAAGGAGCAGTTCCCGGAGGACGTGGAATCTCGTGCTCGTTCCCGGTCAACTAAATATTTCTTTCTTAATTTCACGGAACGAAGATATCGCGCGAGCGCGAACGATTCCCCGGATTCTTTCGCCGGGACGTTCGAAGAAGACCTCTGCCGAATGAACCGTTCGATTCCTCCTCGCGTTTCTCGCCGATCGAAAAATAGATACCTCCGACTCTCTTTACCGTTTTCGATGTGATACACTTTCGTCCCGTTGACGGCGTCGAGGCTGGCCAGCAGCCGGCGATCCTCCAGCTTGTCCTTTCTCCCGAAGAAAACCATTCTCGCGTCTTCTATCTCAGCATAATCACGACGATCTCCGAAACTTCCGTCGACTTCAATCGACGAATCTCACATGTTCACTGGTTACGAGTATCTCTAATCGATCGGGGAACATCGTGAATGTCCTCGAATCGTCACTCAGAAGGTTCTCCCGCTTGGCCCGCCTCGCGATCGACGGTCACGACGGCTTTAACCAGTTTCTCCTCGTTATGGGTCAACGTATGGCAGCACTTTTCATGTTCGACGCGTTTCGTCTTGCTTCCGTGGGACTCGGATCGCGACCGGGTGGAGGGATTCGGCCTGTAGCGACTCCGGGAGCTACGGCACTGTTTGTCCCGCCAACGGCAGGCCGGCCGAGAGCGCGATTTTCTTTCGAGACGGCGGGAGCGTGTCTGCCTCGCGACACTACGTCGCGGTGAATGGAAACGCCGTCTTACACCTGCCGGGCCCTCGGTGCCCGGTGCAGCCGGGGAACTGAAAGCGACACCCTGTGGAGGTGACGGGACTACGGAGCTAGGCCGACGTCCACGCCGTGCCGTTCCCTTCGTCGACGAGGAAACCTGCGCCGCTTTTTAAGGGCATCGCGACGGCGAAAGTGCTCCTCTTCCTTTTGTCACGGACGCCCGCTACGTGACGACGATTCTTCTACGTCGTCCGATCCTCATTGTTGACACTCGGAGAACGCGACGTGGCTTTCCGAGACTTCGATCGGTTTGTTGCTCGGCTAGGCTTAATTGGAATAGTTTTCTTTCGTTCGTCGGATTTCTGTCAATTCGCGATAAACTTGCTCCTTTGCAGAAGCTTTCGGATGTTGCGGATCGATTTGCTGCTGTTTGAGGAAGGCTTGGTTTTTTGGTGAATTGTTTATATTTGGTGATTCGTCTGGTTATAGTTGTCTGAGTTTTGTGGGATCGTATGGTATTATTGAAACTTTCTACTTGTAATTTCTGCTTCTAATTGTTCAAGATAGAAGGTTATAGATGATCGATGCTATAATCAATTTTTACCGTTTCATTCATTGATTTCTAGGCACATTTCGACAGTTGCTACTTCCTTTCTCTTCAAACGTGTCTAGTTTGTTGAAATTTCCAATAATTCCGATCCATGGTTTCCTTTGTCTCCTAGTCAATTCTATACCATAAGACTCTCAATGATCCTCCGGAAATCTTGCTTCATCGATCCTCCAGTGTCCAGAGTGTTCTCCAAAAATGAATTTCGCAGGACGCATGCTGTCGTCGCCGAAGAGCGGTCGAAACTGACGGCCCAGGAGATTTCGTCGGCGAACGCGAGGGATCAAAGGGAGAGGAGAGCTATTCTTATTTTTCAGACGGGACAGAATGAGGGAACTGGAGTGGGGAGTGTTGTAGGGGTGGGCGGGAAAACTGGCCGCAGGAATCTCCGTGGCTTCCGAGCGAGGGTCCAGAAACGGACCAGCTGCTTTTCAGAGAGAGGGGGGACGCCGCGAAAAGAAAAGTGTGGTCGTCGTGATTCGGCGACGTGACGCCAGACGTCTGGTCGACGTTGGTCGCGGGTGCACCCTTTGAAGAGTGCTCTCCTTTTACTCGCGCGCACTCCGCTTCCCAAGTGCATATTAAAGTCTTCCGCCCTGCGAATGTTTCTCCTTTCAGCCGAAGATAATAGAGGACTTCAGCTGAATCGCGGCGCGAGTCGCACGAGGCGCGCACCCCTCGGCGGTGGCAAATTAGAATATTACTGAAACCACCGGACGGGTCAGAATGACCGATTCCTGATTTCTTGTTGCAATTATTAACCTTTTGCACTCGGGAGGTGACTCTTAGTCACCACTTGATTTCCTACAGTGAAGCTATAAAGTTTGATATTTAATAATATACTGCATATAATGCATTAATCTGAGAAATATTGACGTGAAGTAGCTTAGTCCGCCGATTCACGTGAATTTCTCGTCGAGTTGGTTTTATAAAATATCATCATCTCATCAGAAAATGTTGAAATATTTCTAGTAAAACTTCGGAGTGCAAAGGGTTAAAAAGGTAACAGACGTTTCTGTGAGAAATTAGGAACCCTTTGCGCTCGAAAGTTTTTTGGTAAGAATATTCAAGACTGATAAAATATACGATGCTTGTTGCGACTCATGTAACAAATTTAACTGGTAAATTAACACTAGAACTACCGTACCAGTCAAAATGACTGGTTTCGATTCTTTTGTTTAGCAATTATTGATATCGAAGCATTGAATATTCGAAATGATTTTGAAAATAAATAGTCTCATTTGAGTACTATAATGGAAGAAACTGAAAACAATCTATTGGTACAATTTTTATAGGAATTAAAATATACATATTAATCGTATTAAGTGTTCGATAATTCTAGTGTTCTAGTTTCTACTTTGATGTTTCATATAGTGGTGCATTATAATTATATTTGTAATTTTACCGTATCAAACCAAGTGGTGATTGTTTAGCAAAACGTAAACTGAATTGTAAACCAATTAAGGTCCGAATAAGGTTTACCGTTAATTGGTACTTGTAATATGAATTACGAACTTTGCGTTTTGTTTAACGTTTGGAGTATAGGATAGTTCGCTGCGATTTGAGTTTAGAAATAGATTGATAATGTCTCTAAATGGAAGTATTTCTATTCGGCCAGATTTCGTTTAACATTCTATAGAGGTGCTTTAAATTAAGCTGAGAGAATAAGCATACATTATATCAGACAGTTTATTGATAAAATACGTCTAGACTTTTACACGTGAAAGAATTTTTAGACTACCGCGGGATATTTACACAGAGTCCCAATGGTATTTTTAGAAAACGATTTGGAGCGTTAAATCGTTAGGCGGAACGCGCGGCGAATATTATACGATCTTTACGAGTTTTGATCCAGGGGATAACGCCGGGTAATTTGTTTATTATTTAGCAGTCGGTGGTTCATTGGAGCGGGCCGATGACGAGGTTCGATTATAAGAGGAACACGCGTGTTAAGTCGATTGTAAAACAGCTGTTCCGACGACGACTCCGCCTTTACGGAGTTGCAAACCTGCTTCTTATCAGAAAAGTCGTAAAAGTCGGACGGGATTCGGCTGCCGCGCCGAGGACGGTGGAATGAAGTGGATTGTGATGATTATCCGTGACGTCGGGCCCCGGTGTCCGTCCCGCGAGCGATTCTTCCAACGAATTGGAGAATTCTTGCAAAAATTTCCAACTATTTTCCGATCTGCACCGTAGTCTGCCTTCGAAAAAGTGCGTAATCGAGTCGAGTGGCTTCAACGACTTCCGAAGCATAGGTGAAGTTCGCGGAACGAATGTTTGCGGAGGGAAGAAAAACAAATGGGCGACGGCGAAGCAAGTCGAGGAGGCCTGCACAAGCATTCCGGGAAAGAGTATGAAAATATTAAACGCGAGGAATGAGGAGAGTCGTCGAAATTGGTATCGAGCTTGAAACAGTTGGCTGTAACGCGGCCGAACGTCACAGGTATTGGTAACGTTAACTTTCACCCAAGGTTGCTGACGGGTATAGCAGTCACATTGCGAGCTTTATCGATCCCGCGAGTTTTTCTTTGGAGAACGCGTGCATTATTACTTCTATCTGTTCCATCTTGTTTGATGGAAACTCGGGCGTAATCGTTGTGCATTCGAACCGATGCATGGAAATGTATTTCATCGTACGATTCGTTTCTCCGGATCTAACGAATACGAATATTGTCGATTTCCTCGAATGAATGATCAAGATTTCAGCGTTAGAATTATAATTTGTACGAGTCTACGGTTAAAAGGATCACGAAAATAATTGCCACGAGAAATATTCGACGAGACTTATTCGGTTCACCGCTCCTCCAATATTTCGAATCGCGTTATCCCGAATATGAATTATTAACGACGCGCTGTCGCCGTAATCATATCGTCGCTGGCGTGTTGTGACACGTGTCGCAACCGCGACGCGGAAAGTGGAGCGTAAGCCGGCATCTGAGGTGCTTCCCCGGAAATCGCGTTAATTTTTAACGATATTAACGCCGGCTGCGCGCGGGAAATCATCCTCCGATAAACAGAACTCGAGCATCGGACTTCGATCGGGGCGAATCGTTCGGGCAGACGTATCCGATAAACATCGTTAGAATTATCTGAAGTCAAAGTCTACTATACAATTAAATTGCAAATGGAACTCGTTCGAAACATCGCGGACGTCCGCCAACGGAACAGACACGACGTAGATTTAAAGCGCCGAGCAAACAGAAACTTCGTTAAACTTCGAGCCAGTCGCAACTCGGCCGTGAGCTCTATTTACCGGACTCCTAACAATTTCGAGCCGTCGAAAAATCCCTCGATAACAAGCCAAGTACAGAGAGGCTCGCCCCTAAGCTAAACCGACCGGGCAAACAGAAATTCAAATAAACGTCCATCAAACTTTCAGCAATCGCTCCGAATCCGTCCAAGGAGGCTTCGACGAGATTTAAAAAAGAAACAAACGAGCCACTCCGCGGAAGTATCTACGCGGGAGCACCGGGCGATCGTCCGACGCGATCAGCGGCGAAAGTCAAACAAACAAGTCGCTGTCAGTCAAGCGGACTCACCGGAAGTCGACCTCAAATGGGGCAGCTCTTTCTTGGGGATGATCGAGCATCCGCAGATGTCCTCGATATCCAGCATCGACCTGCTGTTCTTCATCTCGCCGGTTTCAGCGTCCGCTTCAGGTGATCCCGACCGGCATCACGATCAGCATGGATCCCAGCCCCGCGTGTTACGCGCGCGGGATCGAGCGGCCGCCGACTCCTGTCCTCGATCGATGGAACATGTCATGCCGCACCTCTCGAACGTTCCACGTGTTCCGTCCGTCAATCGATCTCCGGCCGACGCGTAATCAAAATGGCAGGAGGAGTCCGAGATCTCGGGATCTATTCATAGATCAACCGTCGGTTCGGTGGCGGGCTTTACCGCTTGGCGGAAGAACGAACGAGGAAGACCGCAACGGGACCTATAAGCCCGTGCTCGGCTCGTGTCTGGTACTTATAGCTTGGCCGCGCGGGGGTGGGTTTTTGCACCCTCTCGCCCGCCGCCGCTGCCGCTTTCGCCCTCTGCCTGTCCCGTCCCTCCTTTCTCTGGCCACCGAGCGATTTCGCGACTCGTGGCAACGAGCGCGTCCTGATCGATCGATAGCAAACGCGCCCACGGAAGGGCGCGGGCTTGATTGCGACCGTGGAACTGGAGCGTCTCGAGGACTCGAGGGTGTTTGTCGGCCCGTCTGAGGGGCGGTTTCTGCTTGCCGATGGAAGACAAACATTGTGTCATGGTATTCGAATCTGGAGTTCCCCGGCATTTCGTTCTGAACGGTTGGAGAGCTGGAATGATCGTTTCAAGGGACTTCAGATGAGACTCTGAGGAGTATTTGGGTTTGTTGTGTTTTGGAAACTCGATGTCGCTGAAACTTGATAACAGCTTCGAATATGGGAGTTTTCTTAATCTATGGTTGGTATTTACGAATTCCGAAGGAACGGTGAGAATTTGGTTTTTAGTTTTTGTTTTATGGAAGGTATTAGTGGGGTATATTCCCGTAAATGTGCGGCCATCTTGTGGAGCTTCGCAGGTAACCTTTCGAATGGAATACTGGATCAATTAGTTAACATTCCTTTTGTTTCCCGTTGAAATCAATGTTTCGAAGAGTAAATGTTTCATTTGTAACTGAGAAAGTGCAGGAAAGTCGTTACATAAATGTTTGGTAAATCTTTTTTACGATCGCTGGTAACTTCTACGATTGGCAGCGATATTTCATAGCACCGCCATCTTGTAGCTTCTCCCTGAACGTGAGCCGGCACTGTAGTACACAGTTGCATATTCCTAGGCGCTCCCAAGCGTTCTCGCTTCGATAACGTTATCGCGTCCTTCGTTATCAGCGGGAGGTAGCGATGCCGATTAACAAAATGTCCGTTCAGTATGTCCCTGACGCGACAAGACTATCAGTAAAATTATCACGAGCATATTAGTGTCCTCCCACGCAAAGTAGTCAGTCTTCCACATTTATTCCCACTATAATCGTTATCACTTCCTGAAGTTAGTTAAAAACTAGTTATCACGAAACTTAATTTTCCAAATAGACGTGAGAACAGCCTTCGTCCAATGTTGCATTATTTCTATTATTAGCAGTGGAGTTTTAAGCAGTACACGCGAGATCTTGAAATCCCGAATTGAGATCCACGTCTCGAAGCGTGCACGTCTAATTTCCGCTTTTCAGAGCCGGCGGTCCCAACGTCGAAACTCCGGCGGGTTCAAATGCTCAAGTCTCATCTCCCACTTTTCAAACTACGCTCATTGAGCTCTCCGGCTCGCCGAGTTCAAACATTCCACCATCTCCGTCCCCGTATCATTGAAAGCTTAAGCTCCGATCATTCCGACATCAAATAGCCATGCACAGCCTTTCAAACCCCGAACTCGGCAGCTTTCGATTTCCGGCGTTAATACCGCGCGAGCTCTTAACGCTGGCCGAGTTCGCAACCGAAATCACCGATATCCATTTCTCACTTTCCCGAGTGCGAGGCATCGATCCATCCGCGTTCGGGCTTCCAATTACGAGATTCGGGATCTTTATGGACCGGCTATAAACTCGATATTTTCGCGGGACCTCGGCGGTACGGCTACGCTGCTCGAGGCTGGCAGTATCCAGGTGATTCTGGTTTCTAATGTTCTAACACAGAGGTTCGCAAAGTGTGGACCGCGAGGCGATCGTCGGTGAATCAAGAGAAAATGAAAAGCACGGTTTATACGTTCGAGAGTTCGTCTACTATTGAGAGTATATTGTGGCGGAGAAGGTCATTTGATTACTTCTATCACTGTCATTGTTGTAATGTTTACAATGGACACGTTAAGTATCGAGCTAGGTCACTTCTGAATTTAAGATTTTCTACTATATAACGATACTTTGTGGTTCAACTTGAAATACAAGTTCGTCAAGGGTTGACCCTTTGCACTCGAGGTGACTCACTCATCATTTGATTTCATACAGTAAAATATAAAATTCGATATTTAACACTAATACTAACACTAATACCATTAATATGTAATCCCTATGAAATTGTAATAATTGATTATTATCATTTCTTCAGACATTCATTATAGTATTCAAGTGAAACTATTTACTTTCAAGATCGTTTCGAATATTCAATGCTTTTCAGATATCAATAATTACGAAATAAACGCTGAAACCAGTCAGTTGGTACGGTAGTCTTAGTGTTAAAATTATATCTTGTATAACACATCAATTTGACAAATATCGAAATAAAACAGCTTTGTTCCTGAATGTACATGCGATTTCTCTTCGAGTCAGTTTTACGAAATATCGTCTTTATCTCATCAGAGTGTTAAAATATTTCTAGTGAAAGACCTCCGATTGCAAAGGGTAAATATAGAGAAAATAATTTATTCATTGCAGACATGAAATTCGATGTGAAAATGATCGTTTCTGGTAATTTTTCAATCTTTCGAAGAAGGCCTTTGGTAATTCAATAACGAGTTTCACGAACGAAGGAACTGACTGACGTGATTGTCTTCGTGACGGTTACGCACAGACACAGAAATTTGGGAACCACTGTTCCAACGTTACAGTTGGTCAGAACATACCGGAACAATGGGCATTCAGCGATGATTGGCTGATTGGGATCAGGCTGGTCGAGGCCGGCCGCATAAACTGCTTGTTTCGGAGCCACTTCCGGGTCCCGTCGTCACGTGTCACGTCCACTGGCAACGAAAGATGCACCGAGGCGTCGCGAATGCAACTCGGAAACAGTTGACGCCTCAACTTTGCCTGGCAAAGGTTAGTTCGCCCGGCATTGACCCGGGCGACTTATCATCCACACCGCGTCACGGATGCGTCCCGTCCGCACCGGGGAAAAACACTATCTCCTCGTGGTTTCCCCGTATCGTCGCGTATCCGTTACACAAACAGTGTCGCGTACGCGGAACCGTTTCTTTTTTTTGCCACCGCGGAGCACCTCAGCGTAGCCGTGAACGCTCCCGGCTGTGAATACGTTCGCCGGTTTTTGCAACGGAATAATTAGTTCGCTTCCGTCTCATGCGCAGTGATTGAATTTACAAAGAAGCTGAACGAAGCGACGTTTACGTCGATGCACGCCGGGAGATAATGAAAACTGCGACGCCCGTTGTTGTTACGCGTAATTAAGAATGTTTATGTCACTCCGGAGCACTGCTTCCACTTTTTATCGTACACTCAAGGTAACTCGCTCTGACACGAAAGATCTTCGATCGAGTGTGACGAACATCGGATCCACCGAACGCAACCTACATGAATATTCTAACACTAGAACTACCGAGCGTTTAATACGATTGATATGCAATTCCTATAAAAATTGTAACAATAGATTATTCTCAGTTTCTTCAGACATTCATTATAGTACTGAAATGAAGCTATCCATTTTCAAAATCATTGCGAATATTCAATTTCGAAGATATCAATAATTAAACAAAAAGATCGAAACCAGTCATTTTGACTAGTACAGTAGTTCTAGTGCTAAGATGCGAATGTTCAAGTTTTTTACAAGCTAGAAACAGCTGTCGCGAAACAATCGTCTCGTATCCTTCAATACCTGCGTGTTTAAAAATAACTTATCCTTGATCCGTGGATATACACGTAAAATTCGATTCAAACACGTGAACAGCTTGTATATATTAAACTCAAACTTCTCATAAATGAACAATATATCCGGGCTGAGATAAAAAGTTAAATTTATATTATCTCCTCTCGCATAAGTAAATACGCCTGATGACGAATTCGGAACACATATGAAAGACGCCAGTCAAACAATTACATCACCGCCGGTCGAACAATTGCAACGGTTTACGTTGCCACAGAATCCGATCATTATCTTTCCGCGATGATCCGCGTATCAATTGGAAGATTGAGCAAGAAGCGTGTAGTTTCATAAGCGAACGGCTGGTACCAAGTGTGTGTCCCGACACGGATCACGTTTATCGTGCTGGCCGGAACGTGCCTCGCGCCGATCGAACTTGCTTAATACCGTCTGATTAGCTCGCTGATGCTCGCCCCATTTTTCCTACGTGTACCTCCCTCTCATCCGAGGCTCCGAGACACGTATACACGAAACTCGTACACGGATTAAGGTGATACGAAGCTTGCGGTGCCACGGAGATTAGTTACCCCCACCCGGCGCCGGGCATTCATTAACGTGAATTGATGCACGCAAATAGCAGCGGAATTAGACTTAAACTTCCCACCCGGTCACGAACGCGGAGGCTTCGCAAGAAATTGATCTTGGGCTTCGCCGCGGAAAAACCGAATAAATCCTCTTCGTCCGACTGGCAACTAGGCGGAAGCTTTTCGAGACCCAGTTCGAACCAATTTCGCGATAGTCATCTCGATGCGATCCCTGAATTCTGGTTTATTAGAACGGGAATTGGTGTTTCTTTCGTTCATAGTTTTAAATAGACAATGATTGTAGTGTGCTTTGGTTGGAGAATGTTTCATTGAAACTATCTTGAGATTATCTATTTTAAAGGCAACGTGCGATGAGTAGTTTCTTTAGTACTTAGTTCCTTAGATTTTTGGATCTGTTAGAATTAGGAATAAAATTAGAATCGTTATTTCTTTCGTCCTAGGTTTCGTTGCTAGTGTTATAAGAAGTAGAGTAATTTCGGAGTTTAACTAAATATTGTCAATCTCATATCGTACATAGTTTTAAATAGACAGTGATTATAGTGTGGTTTGGTTGAAGAATGTTTCATTGAAACTATCTTGGGATTATTTATTTTAAAGGCAACGTGCGATGAGTAGTTTCTTTAGTACTTAATTCCTTAGATTTTGGGATCTCTTAGAATTAGGAACAATGATTCCGCAGTTTGAGCATCGCAATGTGGAGCAACCTGTACGATACACCGAGAATCGTTATTTCTTTCGTCCTAGGTTTCGTTGCTGGTGTTATAAGAAGTATAGTAATTTTTTCAGAGTTTAACCCTTCGTCCTACAACGAGTGAGACTCGTAAGAAATTTAGGCCAAAAACAATAAGCACGAGCCTGTCTCGTGGTACTTCGTTCGGACCAAACGTAAACAACACGAGCCTGGCTCGTGGTACTTCATTCGTGACAAACATAAACACGAGTCAAACTCGTGGTTCAGTTCTCGATATTTTCTTACTTCGTTACGTACACGGTCAGGTTATAATTCCCTAAAAGAATTTTCAATTTTTTAAGAATTTTTAATTCGCAAGTTCGAGCACACGGCTAAACAGCGAAATGGCCCAACGCGTGACAGATTGTTCATTGTGCTCCGAACAATCGGCGATTTAATTAAATCCTGTCAATTTCATATCGTCCAGACTTTTAAGTAGACGGCGATTAAAGTGTTATTTGATCGAAGAATGTTTCGAAACTATAGTAACAGAATAGTTAGTTTCTTAATTTCTTCTTGAATTCCTTAGATTTTAGGATCCTTAGAATCACGAATAACGATCCCGCAGTTCGAGCGTCACAATGTGGAGCCACCTGTACGATGCAACGAAAATCGTTAAGAGACATCGCGTGGCCCATTACGTAACTTGTTATCGGTACACAGTTAAGGTCCAGAGATATGCCGTGTAGAAACGGTATTTTGATGTTTCGGCTCGCTTGATTCGCCGGTTGTATGCACGTGATCGAATCACTGTCGTCCTTGATACAACGCGCCGCTGCACCGATTGCAACGATGAAGCGCTGTCGTACGGTAACCGCGATTTACAGCGACGAATTTCAACGGCTTACGGTGTTATTGACAGCGGCCGGCCGTATATCAGGATTATTAGTGACAGCCGCCGATGGGAAAAGAATGTGGAGCGTTCGGCCGGGGAGGTATCGTGCCTAGATGTTAATCCGTTTCAGTTTGCCGGGAATTTAACAATCACTCTTCGAGATCGCCGCGTGTTTCGAATTTTTCCGACACCTCGTTCGTTCGGTCGAGATCGTTATCTTCTAATCAATTTCTCAGGACGATTCTAATAAGTACTCTCCATCGACGGATAATTACTCTCCGCTGCTTAATACGCTCGATCGTTTCTGTTCGCAACGGATGGATCGTAGTCATATGATCGGAATGATGGTGAATTCGCGATAAGCTCGAGATAAGGTAACGGTGTTAATCTGTAAATTCTTAATGTTTTAAGAGAGCACGTGAGAACAATCATTCACGAAGATTACTCGTAATCGGATGTATTATTCAAACTTATATTCGTCGAACCATGTGCTCTAACAAAATCACTAGTTGCCCAAATACCGACTTCTCAATTAACACTAGGTTTACGGGCATTTATTGTACAGTTTCTATTGTTCCTGGAGCAGTTGATATTCGTTCATTTAGATTTTGGAAATTGTAGATGTAGAAATAGACAATCGGCATTCGTATTCGTGTAATTGGATCAACGAGAACCGATTGAAACATTTACCAAATAATGTTCATAAAATTCAATCTGCGTCAAATTGATGCGTTCCGTAAACCTAGTGTTAACACTATACCAATAACAAACCTACCAACGCTCTCATCCCCAATCCCAATCCTCCACTCTGACCTACCAAACCAAGCCGAACATGACAATATTCGCACGCTCCATTTCAAGAGCGCGCATCAGAAAAAAGACAGAAGTCACTAACGAGCGCCGGCATTAGAATTTTAATCTCTCGTTTATCAGTCACGCCCCCACGAGCCGTCCGCGTTGAAGGAAGTGACCCTGAGGAGTCATAATCGACGCGCAACCTCTCTCCGCGAAACAATCCCGGCCAATTAGAATCCATAACGATCGAAAATTGAGACCGGTCACGAGACGTCCCCCTCGAAGACGGAACGAAGACAATAATTAATGATCGACACGAGCGCCTCTTGTCCTCAGTCGCTTTCCAAACAGATCGGTCTCGTCGCCGAACGGTTCAACGCACGAACGCGACCAATCCGGTGGATCGGCGAGCGGGCTCTTCGCCGCGCGGCGCGTCGGCCGCGGAATTAGCAAATCCCGAAAGGAGGAAGAGACACGCGTTGATGCCCGGGTATGCCCCGTGTTTATCGAAGGAGGTGGGAGCACCTGCCACTTCCAGCACGTCGGGAAAGTACGCGATGGATCAGTCAGTGTCCGGCGCACCCGTGAGACCCATCGAGTCCGCGGCGATCTCCCGATCGCCGTTCAACGCAGCGAGCCGGCAAAACGGAATCGACTCTCTCCGCTGGAACACCGTCGCATGCCCGCCATGCCGTGGAACGGGGTAGGTTACCGCGGCCCTAACCACCCCCCGGCCGGGAGGGGTGGCGACACCGGATACGAATAAATTAAGTTCGATCGACGTCGGACGCGATCGGTTCTCTCCCCGGTTTTCCCCGTTCGATGGGAGATATTCATCTTCGGCGGACGGCGCGCGCTTTTTGTCTTCTTTTTAATGGACAGATCGGGAAGGAGGCAGAAATATGGGCGCCGGGGAACGGCTGGATTATATTTTGCCAGGGTGAAGTGTACGCCGGTGATTTATCGATGATCCGTGTGTAAGGCGGCTTACGCAGCTGGAATAAGTAATTACCGGTTCTTTCGGCGGATCGGAGATCGCTCGGCGATAGAGTTCGAACGGTTCAGTGGGATTAGATGTTTCTTTTTTTGTGGCTTCTATGTGTTCGGTTCACCGGTGTATCGTAATACGCTACCTTTGTACTTTGATCCACGATCGATATTTCCCGAGTTCGGAGATAACGCGCGGTGAAACAATTCCTTATCTTGTCGAAGCGGACGCGCTTATTACCGTGTTTTATATGTTACATATTCGCCGATAAATAACTTTCCAGCTCGCGAAGCTTCTCGTGCCGCGACGGTCGTGTAGGAATCGTTAAAAGTCCCGGTGTTCAAGGAGCGAGGCTAAACCGTACCGGGAAGCGGTCGAATCGCCGGATTTAATATTCTGCGGTTTCTTTTGTTCATTGAGTTTCATATCAATTCCTATATTCTCCGATTAATTGGTTTCTCAATTTTCGTCCTTCCTCTTGTTTCTGTTTCCGCTGAGATAAAATTTATCGTCTAATTTGTTTATCTCTATTTCGCAGCCGGTTCGACTAATTACAGTAGGAAAAGTGGTGGTTAGTGTTAAAAGAGATTAATATTGAATAATTGCCATGGGGTCGTCGGTGACCCTCGTCCGAATCGGATTACCGTAGTTCACTTAATTGAACGACGATTAAATAAATAATGCCGGCTAATGCGGAGAGGTTTAGATAGATGAATGTGGAACGATGATAATGCAATTCGATCGAATGATTTAATATTACAATTTTTCTATTCCGTGCGCGTTGCTCTATGAAATCGTGCCGCGTTCAACGCGCTTAAAACGAGCGTGCTCGCGCGATTTCCGATGCGCAATGAAACTGTTTTGCCAATTTTCCCGCCGCCGATAATTTATCTCGCCGCGGCGCGTGCGTCCGTCACGTAAACGACGTTTACGGTCACGCCTGATGTAATAATAAAAACGGAAACGGCCGGCGTTAACCCTTAACTACCGTGGTGCGTCTGTCAGACGCTTCTGAATTCTCATTCATTCTCGTTTTCATTTTCGCGTGGTGTCTGGTGCTCTCGTATCGATCGGAGATTAATGTTCAGCCACGAAAATAAATAAATAACAGGAACCATTGCTTTGTGAGATTTTAATGTGATTCGAATTTGTACACGTTCGAACGTTTGAACCTCGATTATCACGAGAATTGAGCATTTTATATATCAACCGTTTATATATCAAAAAAATTCATAAGAGTAGTTACCTAATGAGATCACAAATACTGTGTTATTACAAAAAAATATCGAAAAATAACATTTATTCAAATAAATTTACTTTGATTTATTTCTTGAGAAACATAGTAAGAAAATTATAATTGATACTGATAAACAGAATTTTGGCACAACACAAACGGTTGAGCATTGAATATTTAATTCATCAGAGTCCGCGAAAGGTACCGTGTTTTCTAAACAATCTTCGTCCGCAAAGGGTTGAAACGTGAAATACGTCAACAGCTGGCCGTTCGAACAATCCCGACACTCTTTTCTTTTGTTTCGTCTCCGGAGAGGGATCGACCGCCGTTCCCGCGCCGCAGTTCCGTTCGAGAGGATCGAACGGGTGCGACGGCGTCGGCTTTGACGTATCGATTCGATAACTTTCCCCGAGCCCTTTTCGTTTCGTCAATGGAAAAGTTTCGAAGGCTCGAACCGCCTCAATTTATCGTCGACGATGCAACCTTCCTCCCCTGCCGGCGATCTTTGCGGAGAACTCGCGGAGAAGAAAACGTGGAAACACGACGCGATGGATGGAAAAAGCGCCGGTAAATCGAGAAGGGTGGGTGGTAATTGTTCGCGCGGACCCGGCGAAATAGTTTCTCGTTCACCCCCAGCCGCCCCGATCTCTAATGACCTCGCCGGAGCACAAGTTTCGAAGGTTTTTTTCAGAAATACCGCGGAAAATCGAAGAAACGGAGCGTCGACCTAACCTGCTACGTCCTTTGACTCGACGTGCTGTTTCTGCGAGCTGTTTCCTAGCATGTCAATATTGCTCTTCGGGTGTGATCGATAAATGTAGTTGATAAATACCGGGAATCGGCGGATTTCAGTTAACTTTTTAACACTAAACGCGGCGGCGCTTTACGTTTATCTGTCTCTATCGTAATCGGTCAAGTAACTGGTTATAAAATAAGCTTAAATAATTTTTCTTAGTGAAAACAGGAACGAGGAAAGACAAAAATTGGAGGATTGATTAATTATGAGTTAAAATTTATAATTTTTATCTCAAGTGTAAAGCGGGTAATTCTTAGATCAATTTTTCCTAGTGAAAACAGAAACGGAAGGAAAGATAAAAATTTGAGGACTCATTAACCATGAAATGAAATTGAGAACTTCCAACTCAGATTTAAAGCCGATCGTTTGACCGGTCGTGGTACGTTTAGCGTCGATTTAACGTGTTTAGGAGGAAAATGTAGGTGTTGTTTGTGGAAAGCGAACGATTCCAGTAAATTTCTAATCTGACCACAGGAATTAATCCCCTTACTGCACACGTTATCGCAGTGGATTGGTATAATCTTCGTAAACGTATGGCACTCGAACGTTTTATCGTTGAACTGTTCATCAGCGTTAATACTCGCCGTGAAGACTACAATACGATATTGCGTTCGTTTAATCGCTTCGGCTCCGCCGTTGCTTCCCCGTTGTGTCGCGCGAAGGGTTGAGGCGCGTCCCATTAAACGGGACTCGTTAAGGAAACAAACACTTTTATAAATTGCCCCGTCGAACGATTAAAAGAAAAATGTCGTTCGCACTCGAACGAATCCGTAGGAGGTTCAAGCAAATTTTCTCTTCGGACGTAATTAAGATAAGATTCTCCAGAGTTTAACAACTTCCTCGTTACCGTGTCTAATTGACCAGAATGGAACATGGCCGTTTCAGTTGTTTCCCGGGGAACATTCGCGTTCGAAAATGATTAGTTGCTCTTCGTTAGGTGGCCGGTTCCCCGGAGCGTCTCGTTCGAAAGAATTCTCCCTGTTTTCGTCTTGATCGCGAAGCAGACAAATGCGCTCGTCCCGAAACAAACTTCGTCGCTCGGGATCTTTTTACCGGCAGTACCTCCCCGAACCTATTATTTAGTAATGAAAAGCGAAACAAGATTCGAAAACAAGAAAACTCCCCCCAAGTTTCCAATACACCGGGAGACAAATACATTCATCGTCGGCGCTCGCTGTTCGACAGTTCCGAACATTGGACGGAAGTCAGTCGAGCAGCTCCGCCGTTCGACCATTAACTCGATCTGTCCTGAATTTCGCTAACGTGTATCATTCACGAGACACTTCTGCTGACAAACTCGCCCGCCCACGTGACCTGTCATTTCCAAAGCCGGTCACGGTGTCGCTTGAAAGATTTAAATCCGATCGCGACGCTCCTGTTCCAACTTGCCAACAACCGTTACAACGCCCTCAGTTCCCCTCGATATCCTCCATTCCTCTTCCTCAATAATCTCCACGATAAAACGATTCCGGAAAAAATCGAATCGCCGTGCTTCAAAAATTTCAAACGATAATCCAGCTGAAGAATCTCCTTCATCCCTAACTACCTCCGCAAACACTCCCCGAGAAATCCGAGGTTCGCTCGAACCGTTGCATCGGCGCCGCCATCGAGGCAACACGGGACAATTAATCCCCAGCCCCCGTCCCCAGAGACACGATCTCCGATCTGAAATTCATAATCCGCCGGCTTCCCCCGTGAAACTGCAAGACTCGCTAACTTAAAGGGCGAAAGATCCGGCGACGAGTCGGCCGGACCGTCCCGGCGACCCCGCGACGACGCTCGCCCCTTCCCCCGGCGACCAGTTGTCGACCATTAAGGCGCGCCGGAAAGTTTCAGTAGGCACGCGGTGATTTCCCAAGCTTAACGAGGCCGGGACAGGGTCGCCGGCAGTTCCGCGAGGGAAATTCCGCGGATTTTACTGGCCGCCGCCTCGCGAAATTACGCTCGCACCCTCTTTGAGAAACTTTTATGCCCGGCACGTGCCCTTCCGGGGGAGGCCGCCGCCCCGACACATCTTTCTCACCTATCCCCCCGTGGCACGCGACCCCGCGGACAACCGGACGGATGGGGAATTCGCGCGGAATTCCAGGCACGGCGTCCGGACTCCTTTTTTTACGGAGCCGTCTCACAGGAAACGGAATCTTTTTGCAGGTGTTGCAGCTGCTGGTGCTGCAGGGATCCTTGGCCGTCCTTGTCGCCGGGAAATCCGGTAAGTCTGCCGGTCCCTCTCGTCCCCCGTTCCCTCTCCCACGGGATAATCGCGCTTCGCGTAAGCTACTTAGGGACCGGACATTGCCTGGGACACTCGGATGCCTTCGGATCCGGAGCGGGGGGCTAATGCTCTTCGACGATTCGCGTTATTTGTCTCGGAGCCGGCTGCGTTCGCCGAGCTTTCTTAAATTCCGGCCCGACGATCGATGTCCGCGGGTCCCGCGAACGCCTCGTATCGACCGGGAAACGTCGCTCGGCCTTTATCCTTCCCGTTCGCGTTCGAGATGCTTCTAATCGAGTGTGACTTCGGTCGATGCGACTGCGAAAGAATCCACGAGGCGAGGGGTTAATTGTCGAAGTTCCGAGTGTTACGGTAATTGGGAAGGAATTTGAATGGGCGATCGACTAAGCCCTCGAAAGACAGCGGACTGCGCCCGGTGAGCCGTGATTCGGCGCGATTCGCTGCCGAGTGCGCCGGGAATAATGAGAATCTCGAAGGAACGTTGAGTTTCGCTCTTGTTAATAGCGATCGTTCCCCGCGTTTCCGGGTTTCTTATTCGTTTATTCATTCCCGCGCGGCGAGCTTGGAAAAACCGTTGCTCGGGATACGGATATTCGGCGCGCGATGGGGATTAGTGACGCGAACTGCGCAGCGCGAGATTAATTAAGCGTAATTTTTGCGTGCATCCGAGTCGGGCCACCGGCGCGTGAACGAGGAAGAAAATTCATAAATTCGATTACCAGGAGGCAGCGTAATTTCATCGCCGTCCGCGGAGCGATACTCTTATCTGTCTTGCTGCCGTAACCCTGAGGCTCGCGGTTTCCGGTTTGCCGCGCTGTTCTTTCCTGCGCGAGATTAATATTGCTCCTAAATCTATTTCTCGCCGTCCCGTATCGTTGACAGTCGCTCGAGAATCAACTATCGAAGACAGATCGGTACAATCTTATCGTTAAAGACAAGCGAGATATTCGAAGCGTCTCGCTTCTAATCGAAGGAACATGACAAGGAGAAACGGCGGAACAATGAGAGAAACGCGGGACAGCGAAGAATAACTTCCAGCGCGACGCGTCGAGTCGGTTTCTTTGCTCTCCCGTCTTTTTAAGTGTCGAAGTTGCTCGAAACGGGGACCGACAGTCTCATCGACGTCAATTTAGCCGGTCAATGCTGTAATTGCGTCCTCCCCCCATTTTTCTTCGATCTCGAAACGCGTTCACCCCCGTCCCCCGCTGGTCCGCGCGTCCCGCCCGCTTCCTCTTTCAATTTGTCCGGCCCGATCGAGCCGTGTGCTCGGCTCGGTTTCATCGGAATCGCCGTTTTTCCCCCGCCGTCGCAGTACCGCGGGTGATCGACAAAGACTTCGACCGATACGATCCCGGCGAGGTGGAGGATCATGACAGGCTGACCGTTCCATTCAATCTGGAGGAAACTTACGACCAAAGTTTCCGGGCGAGCGGCTTCAACGGTACCTGGCGGACGGACACAGACATCCTTTATACCGATAACTACTCCGGCGACCTACGTATGTTCGACGTAACGTCGGGGATCAGCAGAATCTTCCTGGACTCGTCGATACTGGTGAGTCGCAGCCAACTGATTTCCCTTTTTCTACTGTTCGCCGAGGATGCAGCGCCGATCGGGACCGAATTTTAGGTAGATAAGGGAAACGTCCGCGGATAAATAGCCGATCGATTTCTTTGATCTTCGGGAGATTGCGATTGCAAGGTCGCGATGGATTTTATGCGTCGCTAAATCGAGTACTTCTTGGGACACGAAACGTAGTGGCCGGTTTGTTTTTCTGCTGTTTCGATGTTCGCCGAGGGCGCATCGATGGGAACCGAATTGTGGAAAGATAAGGGGAAATTTGTGGATGGTAAATGGCGGATCGGTTTCTTTGATCTTTGGAAATTGCGATTGCAAGGGGGAATGCGATGGATTTTGTTACGATGTTTGGTGGTATAATTTAGTTGCCCGTTTAGTTTTCTACTACTTCGCTGTTCGACGAGAATGCAGCATCGATGGGGACCGAATTGTGGAAAGATAACGGACAATCTGAGGAGAGTAAATAGCGAATCGGTTTCTCTGGCCTTCAAGTCGCAATTCTCACGTTTAAATTGGTCAGTTTGTTACTGCGATTAGCAAGTGTTAGTATACGTTAGGATACATTTTAGGCTGAATGAGTCAGTCACTTTTATAACTGATTAACGTTTCGTCTGTACTGAATTTATGTAATGGCACGTACGTTTCGATAATGACTTACTTTAGGAGTTGCTCAATGAACTGTGCAGTTCACACGATTAACCTTGACGGCGAGATTCAAATTTTTCTGAAGAGAGTTCACGTGACAATGAACGTGTATCTTAATTCAAATAATAGTATCCTGCGTTCCATCGAAGTTATAAATAAAATGTTATCGAAGATGTTCCGAACGGATGATTGAACTTTACATTAACCTGCAGTTGCCACTTGATTCAGCATATACAAAATTATAGAATTTAATATTTAATATTAACCCTTTGAACTCTGCAGGCTCTAATATTACACCAGTTATAATATTAAATATTTTAATGAATCTAAAAGAAGCTACCCTAAAATTATTCGATTTTCCACACATCCAAATTTTGTACTAACAAAGAAAATAAAAGAAGAAATGTTATAGCATTTATAATTTTCGCTAGGAATACTATAAAAATTAGTTGCTGATAGATTACAAAGCAACCTCGAGTGCTAAGGGTTAAGTTTCGCATAATGCACAATATGTGGAATATCGAATAAAAAAACTGTGCTTATTCTATGCACACTGTCCCGTTGCTTTCAAAACATGTCTATTTATCGGAAAATGTTGAATATCTCTAGTGAAATACTTTTCGAGCGCAAAGGGTTAAACACGATGCAGCTCGTTCGATGTTTAATCTCGAGAGAGACAGGTCGAAATATTCAGTTACCCTTTCTCTTTCCACTAACCGGCGCGTAACAAATATCGAGAGCTTGTTTAATTAGTCGCATGGAAATTCTCTGTACCGTCCGGCTCCTCGACGGTGAATTACACGGTCCACTTTCGGGCGCGAACCGGCAAACGATATTGATTCAAGAGGCGCGTTACTCTCCGTTTAATTTTCCCAGGCCACGAATCGTTCGCGTCTTGTCGGGCAACGTTACACCGGCACGCGGGATATATCGACTGAAATCACATCGATTATTATCAGAAATAATTTCAATACCGTGCACCGCAGTTGCGTTATTTCTCGGTCAACGAATCGTTTGCCCGGGCTAAATATTCAATGCAAATACGGTTTCGGTAATTGTGCAGCGTGTTCGTCGTCGTTAACGTTCCAATTTTTTCATTTAATCAATGGATTTATCCGACACCATGAAATTCGGTTTGCATTCTCGAAACGGTGGTGGAAAAATGGAGATACTTATGATCGAGACCGTCGACGAATTAATATTGCGTTATCGATCGACGCTCTCTACGATTTATCGCGTCGATAAGCTTACAATAACCAGATACCAAATTTGTTTAGTCAACGCTCGGGATCATTTAGACGTCGATCCGAGTGTTATGCTTTGGTATTCACGGTGTGATATCACCGACCGTCTATAAATCTTCGTTATCAAACTTCGTTCGTTTCTAAATCGATCGAAGTAACGCACGGTAAAGGTCTGCGCGATCTAAACATTCAATATTTGATTTTCAGAGCGGATATAACAAGCCGTTAATGAGCTTCTCCCACGACAGCTCGTACATTCTCATCAGCTATGAGTTCATACCTGTAAGTGTTAACAGTAACTATACTTTCTTCTCTATAGTCGTCCCAATGTGTCAACAATCGATCACTTTAAACGTCTTGAACAAACGATGGAAATTCGGAACTGAACAATTAACGCTTTACTCATCTTCTCGTTGACTCCAAGTGCTAGTTACTCGAATATGAAATATCTCAGTTTTATATATTAACATTAGATTTACGGAACCCGTCGATTTGACGGATATTGAATGTTTCAATTATTTAGTAACAGTTTCTGTCAATTTTCATTCGTGCAATTATGGGAACATGCATTGATACTCTGGTTTTGAAGTTACAATTTTTGCGATTTACATAGACGTAGTTTTCTAGGGACAATAAAATAAAATGTAGATTGAACGTGCGTAAATCTAGTGTTTCAAACACTGTTTAGTAACAGTTTGTCAATTTTCATTCGTGCAATTATGGGAACATGCATTGATACTCTGGTTTTGAAGTTACAATTTTCGCGATTTATATAGAGGTAGATTTCTAGGGACAATAAAATAAAGTGTAGGACGTCCGTAAATCTAGCGTTAAACTTGGAGTTCAACTGAGTCTTCTGATAAACGACCTAGTACAGACCTAGCTATCAATTAATGAGAATCTTTACTCGAGTAGTATCTTCTCGCGGAGACAGAGAAAGTTCCGAAGAAATGATTTCCACGAATTTTCCAGGGCTTTAGGTACTCGATGCACCAGAAGTTCGACGTGTACAGCATGGAAAGCAAGTGAGTATTCCTGCGTTGTTTCCGCGTAGCAGCCGATAACTTTAACGATCCGCCGATAAACCGAATTACGAGACGATCCGGTGATTCTGTCGCAATAATGATAAAGTTCGCGTTCGTCCCTCTGTTTTCCATTACGCGCGTCAAGATCCGCGAGGTACAAAGTGCACGAGATCGTCGCGATAACGTCAGTCGCGATCGTATCGATTTGTTTCGTGCCGCTGCGCCGCGCGATGTGGTCTGTGGACAAAATCCTGAAATTCGACTATTGGTATAACGAAAATTGAAGGTTAGCAATGTGCTGTTAAGTAGTCCTTGCTATACAAAATGATTTTCATTTGAGAAACAACAATTTCGTGCAAAACAATTCCGTTTTTCTATTCGTATAACCTTGGAATCGAACCGCAAAGTATCCATTATCATTGGAAAAACTTTATAATATCCTTATAATGTGAACAAAAATGTAACCACCATATGCTTAGCTCTATACCTTACAACTTTTGTCTCAACCATTTGTTTATATCATTCATACTTTTCAATTTATCGAGTTCTGTTCGGAGAATGAATATTTGGCGCTGTGAATTATTAAAAAGGTTACAGCTGTTTCCCCGAGAAATTGTTAAAGAAATTGATTTAGCAATACGCAAACTGAATTGTTAATCAGTTAAAACCTTGATAGATGCAGTCTTGGAGTTTCCACAGAGAAATTTCAAAAAGTTAACTTATATTTTCGTGCGCCGCACCGGTTCGTTCCGATTCCGTTGCAATCACGCTGAATCCTTTCCCGCAGGAGCTACACGAACCTCGCGGGTGGAAAACATCTGACGTTGGCGAAATGGTCGCCCACCAAGAACGCGTTGGTTTACGTTTTGGAGAATGACATTTATTACCAGGAGTTCACCGATAGCGGCCACAACGTTCGACGATTGACGCACACAGGCGAGCCGAACGCTGTTTTCAACGGCGTGCCTGATTGGGTTTACGAAGGTACGAATATTATTAACACATTGATGTAGCAAAATCCACGAAATTCAACAAATGTAATACATTATAATTGCGATTATTCATCATTTAATTGATGGAATTATAATAATTTTGTCGGGAAACACCAGCGATTCCCTTGGCATTTAAATTAATTTCAGAATTTAATGGCTCGAGGAAAGAAGAATATTCAATGTAAGAGATTTTTCCGTTAAAAATATTGAACACGTCGATCTTGAACTTTGTGGATTGATTAATCTACATTTGCAGATCGCGTGGAATTTCTTTGTAAGTAGAAATGTTTCTTCAGTTCGAAGTTATAGAAATCCAACGCGTATTATAGTATTGATTTTGTCTGCGCGAGATGTTTTATAAGGAACGATCATTAACGTTTCAGAGATTTGTTCAAAGTGAACAGTAGTGTAGATTCTATGCAATCGCGTCACAGTTATTTGGATAGGATTTCAATTTTACCTTCGATTCCTCCGATCATCCAACGGAATCGCGAGAAGTGCTTAGTTTTCTCCCGCGTTCGACGAAGAACGCGCGATTAATCGAGAATACGATAGTGATCTATGCACGTAACAATGCTCGCAGAGGAAGTGCTCGCCTCGCCGGTGGCCCTCTGGTTTTCGCCCGACGGACGTCACCTCGCTTTCGCGACCTACAACGACACCGGGGTGAAAGATATCGCGATCCTGTATTATGGGAAGCCGGGCAGCATGGAGGATCAATATCCTACGGAAGAGAAGATCAAGTACCCGAAGGTGAGATTAATAAATCATCGGACGAGACACCGACCTCTCTATTATCTATTTCTATTGCACCGCATTCCTCCTAATGAATATTTCCGAAATTTATTGCGTGGACAATGAAACTATTACTGAAAGTCTTTCTGAAAAACGTAAACATCGATGAGAAACTGAAACAAACTACCTAAGTTATTAACCCTTTGAACTCTGTAGGCTCCAATATTGCACCAGTTGTAATATTAAATACTTCAATGAATCTCAAAGAAACTACCCTAAAATTATTCGATTTTCCACTCATCCGAATTTCGTACCAACAAGGAAAACAAAAGATCGAAGAAATCTTATCACATTCCTAATTTTTACTAAGAATACTATAAAAATTAGTTGCTGATAGATGACAAAACCTGGAGTGCTAAGGGTTAACACTGTTTAGTTTGCAAATATTTCAACTATGACAACTCTCGCGAAAAATCGTGAAATAAATATTTATATATATATTTGTACAGTAACAATAAGGAACCGATCAGATCTTAAGAAACATATTGTCCAAATTTTTACAAAAACTTAGTCACTGCAATTGCTCGGTAGTTTGCGTTCAGTTTTGCCTAGAAAACGGACGTTCGGTACTATGCGGCGGTTCCTAAATATCCGTAAAACGTAATTCTCTGGTTTTTCTCAAAGAAACACAAAGGGGATGAATTCTTTGGTCGAAAAATCGGCTGAATCGGGTAATGGTTCCTCGCCTTTAGTCAATTTGCTGGTGGATAGAGACATTCGTCGCCGGTGCGGCACAGATTAGGAAGCCCGGGACGGCCGGCCGGCCTCATTGCCGGCTTTAAAAGGGGATGAAAGGGTTACCTCGCGTTTAACCCCTCGGTTTTTCTCGCCGCGCGAGCTTTACTCTCGGCTTGTATCCATGGCCGATGAACGTTAAAGAAAATTAACACCGTTCCGCCGGCGATCGCCGAGATTTTCGACCGAGGTTACATCTCTTTGGTTTCTCCCTTGATCCTTTCTCACGTGGAGGCAACGAACGTGCTCGAATCAGTTACGGTGGCTTTTCAGGCGGGCAGTCCAAATCCAATTGTAACCCTAAGCGTCGTTGATTTGGCTAATCCGAACTCCAAATTGGTTAATCTCCAGCCACCCACTGACATCGTTGGCGTGTAAGTATCCCCAAAGCCTTCTCTGTCGTCATTACAGCTGTCGCGCCGGATTAGCATGATTTCCAACAAACAGACCGGCCATCGCTAGACACCGTGTAACACCGGTGACTTCATTTCCTACAGTTGATAGCCTTATCTTCGGCGGGGATTAACTGTGACAAGTATCGCTAACGTGGAAGTTTATAGTTCACATTGGTATACTCTCTACGATCGCTTTGTATTTTATAATGGACGCGTTATCTGTAGCAAGCTTGCAATATGGATCATTCTTAATCTATTCGATCGTTAACCTTTGCGGACGAATGTCGACGCTGTCGAGATCAAACTTTCATGTTTGGAACACCGAGTTGCAAACGAGTGATTTAATTATTCAAACAGCGAGAGATCAATACATAGTTCCCTTATTCTCTGCTATTTAAGCATTCAATATTTAATTTAGAATTCTCGAGTTTTGTATACTATAAACGATCATCGTCCGCAAAAGGTAATTCTCATCGTAGTCTATTCTAAACAACGTTCTTATTTCCAGAATCTACTTGTCTTTATGTTACTGTCATCGTTAGATGCAAATCAGCGATGTTCGTTCTGCTAACACTGTTACATTCATTTAATCATCCTCTATGTAATCACCTGTAATTTCCCAAGAACTCACTCGCATGTAACAAACACAGGAAGAAACTATGCTCCTGTTTACACTGACATTTAGAGCACATAGGCGTTTTGCTGACAGTTACATTCATTTAATCATTCTCTATGTAATCACGTGCAATTCTCCAAGAATTCCCTCGAATGTAACGAAAACAGGAAGAAACTATGCTCCTGTTTACACTGACATTTCGAGCACATAGGCGTTTTGCTAACACTGTTACTTAATTTAATATTATTTAATCATCCTCTATGTAATCACCTGTAATTATCCAAGAATCCCCTAGAATCTAATGAAAACAGGAAGAAATCGTTATATGATGCTGTTTTCCATTGACATTTTGAGCACATAGGAGTTTTGCTAACACTATTACATTCATTTGACCAGTTAACTGTGTTTGACGAGTATACACGTCATCGTAAAGCTTGACATGATACGAATTTTTTCATGAATTCTTTATTTTTTCACGTAAACATGTAATTCTTCTTTGTTTCGCTTTGATCTTTCATTAAAATATACTCTATGTGCATTCGTCCTGCGTTCGACGAGTACACGCTCCATTTTACTAATTTATTGCGAGCAGAACCAGAGGTTTTCTAATTAAATTCCACAGTTAACTGGTTAATCATTCTCTATGTAATCACGTGCAATTCTCCAAGAATCTCCTAGAATCTAACGAAAACAGGAAGAAATCGTTATATGGTGCTGTTTTTCACTGACATTTCGAGCACATAGACGTTTTGCTAACACTGTTACTTTTATTTAATCATCCCTTATGTAATCACCTGTAATTATCCAAGAATCCCCTAGAATGTAACGAAAACAGGAAGAAATCGTTACATGGTGCTGTTTTCCACTGACATTTCGAGCACATAAGCTAGCCGAGAACAGCATCAGAGTTAAAAGCAACAAGATCTCATCGAAGCGTCGTTTCCGGCAGTGACAACGTCCTGTACACGGTGAATTGGTGGGACAGCAGCGTGGTGGCGACCTGGACGAACCGCGTGCAGAACAGAGCCCAGCTGGTGCGTTACGACGTCGCTGGCAACGCGGACAACATGCTCCTGCAAAGGGAAGACGAAGGTTGGCTGCGTATACAGCCGCCGGTTTACCATAATCAATACGCGGTCGTTTTGAAGCTGCAGAACACAGGGACATCAGCAGGACGATTCGTCCACGCGACCAGATACGAGTACAAGCTCGGCCGACTGATCAGGGAGAAGGATTTAACTCCCGGCAGCTACGAAGTGATCAGCATAGTTTCCCTGGATCACGAGAGGGAGATTCTCTATTTCATTGCGACCGGGATTGATCAACCCCAGCAGAGGAACTTGTACTCTGTGCCTCTGGACGGCAGCGATCTACCCGAGTGTGTCTCTTGCAACGTTGTCTCGCCTGAAGGTTAATATCCTCAACACTGACCGACGCCTTCCTTTTGCAATTAGAAAGATAACAGATGTTTCTCTGAATTCGAACAATTCATTCAGCAATAGCAAACTGAATTGTAAATCAATTGAAGTGTCAGTAGACGCACTCTCGGGGTTGATATAGAGAAATTTCAGATAATTTAATCGCTTGTTTTAGTGTTAATTGGTTAAGGGATTGAGAAATTTAATGTTTCGGCTGAGATTATTATATGAAATATTCAGAAGAGATTTGTGACCTAGAAACGAAATCATTTGGTAAAGAATATTTATTTTGGAATTGATAGAAATCAGAGAATATCAGGAAATTGATTTAATCATTGGCTTCTGAGCGATTCAATTGATTCTAGAACGGTGGGCTTTTTTGATGTTCGTATGATTTGTGTATTGTTTATTTATATTATGAGATATTGATAATACTGTTTAGATGTTTCTTTGAATTTATTTAGTTCGATATAATCGATTGAGAACGCAAGTTAGGGATGAATAGGTGGGAAGCTATACGAAGTTTTTCGAATTCGTGTTGGGGGATGATCGATTGAATGACTATGCGAAAGCATTGATGATATTGTTCACAGGAAACACGTGCACCTACGTTCATGCTTCCTTCTCCAGCGATAATTCGTACTACGTGATAGCTTGCGCGGGACCTGATCCCATGTTCGTGAGGATCTTCGATGTTTATCACACGCCGCTTTACTCGTGGGAGGAGAATCAAGCTCTGAGACGAAAATTGGCTACTCGGAGCCATCCGCGCATCTATAATCTTGATGTTAAGGTGAACGGGTACAAGAGCAAAGTTAGGCTATACCTGCCGCCCGATTTCGATGACAGGAAGAAGTATCCTCTGCTGATCAATGTGTAAGTTACCGTTAATTAATTAAACGTAACGATCGTATTAAGTGTGAAACGAACAAATATATTGTAAGAGAGAACATTGAGATAGGTATACAATTTTTGAATTAGCAGAAACTTTCTAAATATTGCATACTTTATTCAGCAGTTTAATGCACTGCAATGGTTATTGCAAATATTCAATAGCAACTAGTTATTATTCATGCAACGTCGGAATGTCAATGAATCCGATTCGTTCGTCACGTCACCAAGATTGCTTAAGTTTTAGTATTCTGTTATTATTCTATTTTATATTTTTGTATTTTATTTTATATTCTATATTCTTATATTTTATATTCTATATTTTTATATTTTATTTTATATTCTATATTTTCATATTTAGTTTATATTCTATATTCTTATATTTTATATTCTATATTTTTATATTTTACTTTATATTCTATATTTTCATATTTTATTTTATATTCTATATTTTTATATTTTATTTTATATTCTATATTTTTATATTTTATTTTATATTCTATATGTATTATAAATTCTATTATTCAATTATTCCTTAAATAGTGACGCGTAAACGGTGATGTCACGAATTCGGGTGACGTGGCAAAGTGTTAATCGCCGAGATAATTAAATCCCCGTTCAGAATGCGGATATCCGAAGTGCCACTGTCCAAACACGTACTCGGTGATCCTCACCTTTTAACGTCGTCCATTTTACACACCATTCTTTATGTTCCACGACATTCCTGCAGGTATTCCGGGCCGAACACCGTAAGAATCACGGACTCGAACACGCACGGCTTCGAGTCTTACATGGCAACCAACAGGAGTGTCATTTATGGGCACATCGACGGCCGCGGGTCCGCCTTTAAGGGCAGCAAGATGCTATTCGAGATATATCGACGTATCGGGACCGTGGAAATCGAGGACCAGATAGCTGTCACGCGGTAAGTAGCCAATGTTTCTTGCCAGGCAGTTCGGTCACGGTGGTTCGTCCGTTTCTGGGAGGACGAAGGTCACCCCATTTCGCCGATGTTGCTTCAGGTGGAGTTGAAGCGCGGCGGACTTGCCCCGACTTAAGTTTCGCGGTTGCGGGACGGGCAACAAACTACGAAAATGGTTTAGATAATAATTCTCTTGCTCAATGCGATGGAAGTTGGAGAACTATAATTCGCACAGATGTTTTTGCGATGAGAAAATAATACATCCTGTGTTTGTCCCTTCAATTCTTCTGTTAATACTAGAACTATGTATAATTCGCAAGATATTTTTGCGAAGAGAAAATAATTGAATACATCCTGTGTCCTTTCAATTTTTCTGGTAATATTAGAACTATATATAATTCGCATAGATACTTTTGTGATGAGAAAATAATTGAATACATTCTGTGTTTGTCCTTTCAATTTTTCTGTTAACACTAGAATTATATATAATTCGCACAGATATTTTTGCGATGAGAAAATAATTGAATACATTCTGTGTTTGTCCTTTCAATTTTTCTGTTAACACTAGAACTATCGTACCAATGAAAATGATTTCGACTTGCTTCGTAGTTATTGATATCTCAAAAGCATTGGATATTCGAAATGATTTTGAAAATAGTTTCACTTGAATGCTATGATGAATTTGAAGAAACCGGACACGATATATTGTTACGATTTTTATAGGGTCATTAATCGTATTAAATAAGGTAGTCCTAGTGTTAAACATTGATCCCAAATGATCTCTAGTTTTATTATTATTTTTGAAATTCCTTCACTCGATATTATTCTGATTTCTGATTACTTCATTCTTCTCGGTGCTCAGGTATCTGCAAAAACTCTATCCTTGGATAGACGCGAACAGAACCGCGATATGGGGCTGGAGCTACGGCGGATTCGCGACGGCGATGGCGTTGGCCACTGACAAAGACTCCGTGTTCAAGTGTGGAATATCGGTCGCACCTGTTACGTCCTGGATCTATTATGGTAATTCGATATTGCTCATGACACTTACAACTGTCGTTCGTTCTGTAGCCCATGTTCAAATGTGACACAGAGTAGCTTAAAGATTCAGTACACTTCCTCATCCTATCCTAAATCCCAACAATACATAACCTGCACACACATTCAAATTAGTAAAACTAAGTCCATCCATAACCTGCAATTTTAACTAAAACTACCAGACAGTTTATAACCTACTCGTGATGTCTTCTTTTCCAATTATTAACACGTTGAATGCCGCACCATTTTAAGGTGCAGAATATGCGAAATGGAAAAAGTACAATATTAAATGATTTCATTGAATTGCGTCGTGATTATCGCAGGTTTGTTTTGCTGAATGTCAACGCATTAAGTAGCGTTATTTACAGTATAGGAATGTTTTCATATTTCAGAATTACAGTGACTGAATTTGAGCGGGGCTCATCGGTGACTCCATGGCATTCAACGTGTTAAAAAGATAACAAACGTTTCTTCGAGAAACGATCAAAGAAACTGATTCAGCATTACGCGAATTGAATCGTAAATCAATTAACCCCCGTACAATGATGAGTGAGACTATTTCGCTATTATCAATGTATTATCTTCAAATGAAACTTCCGCTCGAGGCACAATGGAAAATTTTGCTACTTTTCTTCCAAATTGCCGATAGTAAAATCTCCCACGAGCTTCCTACCGAAAATAAATAGTCCGCCAAGGGGTTAAAGTCTCAACAGTGGCACACATCGAATTCCCACAGAGAAACGTCAAAAGCTCACTGTAATCGCTCGGTAGTTTGCGTCGAAATCATTTATTCCATCCGCTCGTTTCCCCGTCGTCGGCGCTGTTATCAAAGTCTCCCGGCTCCGGTGTAAATACACCCTAAGCTAGAGCAGCTCGCAGCCACCTTAACTTCGCCGAGTAACTTTCCGAAATTCCCCGGCAGCGCAGCGCACATACATACTTCATTCTTTATTCTCGACCGTTCCCCTTGTGCCGTAGACTCCATTTACACGGAGAGGTTCATGGGTCTGCCAACGGCGGACGACAACCTGGGAGGCTACAACCGCACAGACGTGACCAGAAGGGTGGAAGGCATTCGCGGCAAAAAGTACATGCTGATACACGGCACCGGCGACGACAACGTCCACTACCAGCAAGCCATGGCGCTGAACAGGGCGCTGGTGGAGCGGGACATCATGTTCCAGCAACAGACCTACACGGACGAGGCGCACGGCCTGACCGGTGTATCTCCGCACCTTTACCACACCATGGACCGATTTTGGGGTGATTGCCTGGGATACTCGCGCGCTCACTGACCCGGATCGCCTCTGGATTAGCGGACGGGAACGATTCGGAGGGTTGGACCTGTCCCTTGGAACCGTTCCCTGTAATACCGTGGGCGTCGCTCGATCGCCGACCGGTTAATCCGGACATTCGCAGTTCCCGGACTACGTTTCCTCCTTTCTCGAAGGACCTCGTCGCGACACGGACGTTTACACACGTTACGCGTGGATCTATGTAGATCCGTTTCATCGTACGTTGGAAAAGGGTTGAGCGCGAGGATGATTAACGCGAAAACTAGCGGATGGATCAACGCGGTGTGTTCGTTTTGAAATGATTGAAGATAGATGCTTCCGAGAAATTAATTTGTTTGGCGCGAAGTGAATTGGAAATTAAGGAGAGTTTTATTCTTGGGGTTTTCATAGAGGAATTTCGGAAAGGAAATTTAACTCGGTTTTAGTGTATAGTAGGAAGGTTCTGATGAACGTGGGTTGAACAGATGTTTTTATTTTTATGAATGAAGTTTTGTATAATCTGTTCTCGTAATAATTGTTGGTAACTAGCGAATGGATGAAGTCAGTTTTGGAACTGGAAATACTCGTTTTTCGACCGATGTCCGTTAGAACGCTTTTCTCTCGTTTGCTTTGTCCTTTGAAGCCCTTTTTTAAACCTGTACACAGTGGAGGAATCAATGATTCCTCTCGAAGGCCAGCCCTCCGATCGAAGAATTTCGTCGGAAGTGGATTCGATGAAGAAACATATCGGCGGTTCTTGTTTTACATTACGTACGTGCCCGATGTTCCAAAGCGGAGTGAATTTTTTAAAGCAGACTCGCCTGGGAATCGGTCGATATTTGAGGATGGATTCCGCGACAGTCTGCCGAGGAGAGCGCGAAGAACCGCGCGGGCTCTCGATTGTTCCTTTCGCAAAGTGTTCAGGTAAACGGAAAGTAGACTGCCAAGAATCTAATTAAACACTGCTATTCTTGGAGAATACACCGCTGCGGATAGTTAAAATTGTACCAGCATACTCTGGACCAACGGTTTGCGTGTATCTCAACAGAGAACGTTGTCCATTCCTTTGGAAATAAATTTCTATACCGACTGTTTAAATCCTCGAACTTCATTAACGGTCCATTAAACTTCCCGCGAGCTTAATCATTAACGGTACAGAACCCAAAATCCAATTTTCCAAGTGGATCGGAGGAAACTCTGGCATCGACGAGCGAAAAGAGGATTCCGCGATCGTACGTTCGACGCGTCCTCGCGATATTTCCCTCGTATTTCATTTCCGCCTCCTCTTTTTTCGCCGGCGCAAGTTGAATAAATGTCGAGGCGGGAGTATACATATTTCGCGCTCCATTCCGCGTGTAAATAGAGCCGGCCACCGGACGCGAAAGTTATTTCCTATTTAGTTTTTCGTTCCCGATAAAGTCGAGCACCGCGGGGTATCGAGTTTATGATCGCTCGCCGGCGATTCGCGGAATAATCACACGGCCGAGCGAGCCGGGGAAGTCGCGGAGGAAAATATTCTCGGGACAAGAGGGATCGTCGTCTCATCTTGGGGAAGAGGGGGCGACAGAGAAGTAAAAATGGCGGGCAGAACGACCGCGCCGCTGTTATCGAATCGATTGCGCCCCGAAGCCGGCCCATGAATTAATCGTCGTCTCGCACGAGCATCTCGGCGGGATTTGTTGTTCCTCGTACGAATTTCAGGGACGATGCGCTTCTCGACTGACCGACCTAAAATACTTTTCACCCTGCCAACCTTTCCCAGCTTCTTGTTTATCCCCGCGACCCTTCGCGCAGTCGGACTCGCTGTTTCCTCGCTCCCTTCGGCGTATTCCGGTGTTTACCGTCGGTGCCTCGGCCGTTTCGCTCCCTTCGCCGCCGATCTTTCCTATTATTCTTTCCATTCTTGTTTTTAATTAAGACACCAGCCCGGTTTTTCGTTCGTTCCCCGCTCCCCGAGACCGCCGGGCCGTTTCTCACCGCATCCTTTAAATCACCGCTCCTCTACCGCCGCAGTATTTCATTTTTCCACAGTTAATTGCCTCACCTTTGCACTCGCGGAGGTTTCTCTCTTTTTAATTTGCTCCTCCCACGGTATCATACCGTTTTAATGAACTTTCAGCGGAGAAACCGCGGTCGATTCCGCGCCGATCTCGGTTAATTCGATAATGAAACGGCTTCGTTCGCTGAATACCGTACTTTGTCACGTATACGTTAATGCACTCTTAACGACGAATAAACAACTCGATGTGAAATAAATCCAACGACGAACAAGACGTATCAATTTTAGCTTCGTCGGAAACCTAGCGTCATTTATTAATGAAAAATTATAAATTTTGATTTACGTACCAGTAATTCAGTAATCTATAAACCAGTAATACAGTCATTTACATAGTAACGTAGTAATTTATATAATACCATAACATTCTGAGAGCTAAAATTGAGTTTACTCCAATCACTATAAAAAGAATAAAAGAATCACCTATGAAAGCCACGACAGAGTGCAGTAGCCAAAAGGTTAAATTCGCTGGATCATCCACAGATCATCGGCCAATCGAGCCTATCCGAGTTCACTCGCTATTTAATTTTTCCCGCTGCCCGTTGAATTATGCTCGCGCTGCCAGGACCGTCGTCCTTCTCCCATCGACCGTGAAACCGATTCAGAAGGACGGAAACGAAGTTTGTTATCCTTCCACACGGCTAGGCTTGCACGCGTGATGCCCGGGAGCCGATCGGTCGTTCCGGTCAACGGGACTTTTGTGAAATTTAATCAGTTTCTACGTATCGTTCCTCCGCGTCGCGGACACCGGAAGCCCGCGGACCGACGGGGCGGGCGGCGGCAGGTGAACGACCATCCTCCCCACCAGCGGCGGTTCCGGTGACCCGGAATCCCGATTCGCCGGACAGGGGGAAGGAATATTCGTCGAATGAGCAACGCGTGTTGCACCCCGAAAAGCTCCCCCCGAAATATCACGCGGCTGTTCCCTTCTTTCTTTTTCCCTCGTTTTCGAGCCGGCGTGGTGGGGCTTGACGAGCCACGGCAAAGGGGCTCGGACCGGTGCAAATGAATATCGGTCGTTTGCGGCTTGCGGTAAGTAGAGAGGTTCTCGATACACGCTCCGCTGAGAGGCTTTTCGTAGATTCTTTCTTCGTTTTTTGAGCTCTCGCGGGCGCCCATTGTGATCTCAGCGGATCGCGGATTGAGATCTTTGGGATTGGAGATGTGTTCGTGGAGGATGGAGCGGGGATGGTGGATTTGTGTTCGGTGTTTATTTTTGTAGATGAACGGTGTGGTGTAAAGTGTACTGTTTAAATTTATCGTGGTAAGTTTCGAATTTCATATTTTGAATCTCAAATCTTGAATTTCTAATTTCATGTTTCAAATCTCAAACTTCAAACCTCAAATCTTAAATCTAAAATCTGAAATCTCAAATTTCATATTTCAAATCTCAAGTCTCAAATTTCTAATTTCACGTTTCAAATTTCAAATCTCAGGTCTCGAACCTCAAATTTCTAATCTTTATCATTGCTCATCATTATCAAACCTCAAATCTTAAATCTGAAATCTGAAATCTCAAATTTCATATTTCAAATTTCAAGTCTCATCATTGCTAATCATTATCAAACCTCAAATCTTCAATCTGAAATCTGAAACTTGAAATCTGAAATCTCAAATTTCATATTTCAAATCTCAAGTCTCAAATTTCTAGTTTCACGTTTTAAATTTCAAATCTCAGATCTCAAATTTCAAATTTCTAATCTTTATCATTGCTAATCATTATCAAACCTCAAATCTTAAATCTCAAGTGTCAAATTCCTAATTTCATGTTTCAAATTTCAAATCTCAGGTCTCAAATCTCAAATTTCTAATCTTTATCATTGCTAATCATTATCAAACCTCAAATCTTAAATCTCAAATTTCATATTTAAAATCTCAGGTTCCAAATTTCTAATTTCACATTTCAAATCTCAAGTCTCAAATTTCCAATTTCACGTTTCAAATTTCAAATCTCAAGTCTCAAATCTCAAACTTCTAATCGTTACCATTGCCAGTTTATACAATTCGATAAACTCTGAAGGCCCAACCAAGACCTTCCCCAGAAGATATCGACCCAATAAAAAAGTCCGCGATCTAACGATAAAACGCGTTGCAGAAAGTGTTCCACGCTCCCTATTCGTGACGCGAACGAAAGATCCCGGCGATACCGGTACGTCTTTATCGCGAAGCACGGTCCGCCCACGCAAGGATGTCCATTTCCCTGTGAACTGGGCTAAGGCCTCGGCCGACTATCGTCTATGCATATCCTGACGGCTTAAACGTCGCTCGAATAAACGGGATAGCATCGGGAAGGACGAGTTGGCACGCGAGGCCCTGTGTCCCCTTTGAATTACGATTGGGGGATCGTTTTGGAAGCGGATCGAGGCCGGCTCAAAAATTGTTTGTCGTGCGTCCAAGACGAATGACCGATCCCCAGCGCCCGTGCACGTTAATCCGACCGTTTCTTGGAACGGATCACCGTCGCGATGGATCGCCCGAACATGAACGCCGAGGTCAACTACGGAGAAACGGTTGCTCGATGGACATAAACGACCGGGAATTATGCGAATTCACCCTCGACCGCTGCGACGATCGTCGAACTGGTTCTACTCCCCTCAACGCACGAGTTACGAGCGCCGAATTACTGTCATTAATAATTCACTGGAAAAAGAGAAAAATTCTAATCATATGTTACGCCTATATTCCCTTTCAATAGTTGATTACAGAGGAATAATATTTACTTAGAATTCAAACGAACTGAATACATGTATCTGTCGAATCACGTTGAAAATCTTCACCACGAGTCTCACTCGTAGGACAAGGGGTTAATCGAAATGAACTATAATTCGATTTGGTTGGTGGTCACCGGTGACCCCAATGGCATTCAACGCGTTAAAAGGCTCGAGAACTAAAACGATCCCTGCAACCACGGAACTTCTGCGATGATTCCTAAAATATGAAACTCCTGAAAATTCCAATCAGCCTCTATTTACAGTCAGTTTACCGAGGCAGGCCGATTTGCAAGTGAAATTCCGAAACAACTCCGAATTTACCGTATTCGGAGCGTCCAAACAACTTCCGCGGCCCTCTCCCTTGGACCCGGCACCCGCGGCCTCGAAGGCGGAGGAGCCGTTCGCCGCGCACTCCGCTTTTCCAGCCGTCGGGCGGCGCGGTCGCATGCAAATCACCGCGATCAACGAAACAACCATCGATTTGTCATCCCCGGCTTTGGTAGACGCGACGCGGAGGAAGTCGGAGACGGTGTCCGCTTCTCCGAGGCCGTCGGTCTTCGCGGAACATCGCCGGATCAGCGGTGTCCCTGTCACCGATAGCGTTTACGCGCGATGAAAGGCACCGGCGGCGGAGGAACGGGGAGGGAGGCTGGCCATTGTTGCAGCCCCCGGCCGACGGGGTTGACAATAGGATGCACCCCGAGACCCGGCGTTGCTACCCGGATCCTACGGAAGACTCCCGACGCGGGAAATAGACTCGGCCCCTTTTGTCTAGTCCTTCCAGTCCTCCGCAGCCTCGTGCCTTTTCATTTGCTCCTGTCCCGTCCGGCCGTCCCTTCGTTCTACGGTCCTTTAACTAACGTCCGCTGCAATTTATGCTCCCTTTTTATCGACTGGCCGTTTTCCCTCGGTTTTACTGCGCCGCCCTTGTTAGACAAGCTCATCTTTCAGCCATTACTTAGGGATATCGGGGTATTTCTTTGGAACTGGACGCCGCCGGAGGATGGAGATTCTGGGGGATTATGGGAGGTTGACGTAGGCTTGAGTGTAATACAGTGGAATGAGTGAAATTGCTTAGGCACTGTGGCGAGGAAGTTTCGGACCGTTTTTAGTTAATTGAATTCATGTCATATGGATGTGCTGTCATTAACCAGGCTGGAGAGACGTGATACGTCGAGACGATTCTGTCCCGAAATTCTCAATGATGTCTTACGCATTGATGATCTTGTTGTATTAGATTACTTCAAAATGTATCACTTTATACGGAATGATTAACAAAGTTAGTCTACATATCAGTGTAAAATAGGTAAAAACAAAATTCATCGCAGGCCAAATTTTTGAATTCATTTCCAGGCAAATGGTTGACACTAAAATTTCGGAGTAATTAAATTGACTTTTTGAAAATGCTCTGTAGAAATTCTAAGAGTACATTAATTGAAGGATTAGTTCATTTAGAATTCAATTTGCATAGGTTAAATTAATTTCTTTAATAATATCTCAGAGAATCATCCGTTATCTTTTTAATAATTGAAGAGGAAATCAGGAATGGGTTATTTTGACCTGTCTGGTAGTTTTAGTATTAATGAAAGGGTATGGCCACGAAATATTAAGTGTAATATATTAAATATTATCCATTAGGTAATTGTTATAATAGGGAACAAGCATTATTTCCTTTTTTAAACAACCTGGCAGAGAACCTTTGAACATCCTGAATTATTTATGTCTAAGATGTGTAAGGAATAGACGGTGTTGATTCTTTTTGTCATAAAAACAAAATGTTCTTAAAGCTTTTATTGCTCAAGGAAAGTTCCAAAGATCTGGCTGGGAAATTTTGAATGTCGTTGTATAGTTTTATAGAATTTTTATTTGTAAGACAGAAATGTATGATTCAAGTTTGAGTATAGGTTTGTACGTCATTGGTGAACTATGCTGCCGCAAGGGATTTTAATTAGGTACACCGATTCAGAGACATTCTCCAATAACAAGCGTGGAGATGCTATCGAACTCGAAATAGAGAGACGACAAGGAACGTCGTTGAAGTTCCAAGGATGTCTTGAGAAGCTTTCAGCTGTTATCAAATATTCATCGCAGTCTGCTGATATTCGTCGATATGAGACTGTTTGGATGCTCAGACCGCGTGAATGTTTCATCGACAAGCGTCGTGCCGTTAGGAAAAATGCGCCAACATGTGTCCGTTAAACATTTAGAATTAAAACGCTGCTTGAACGTCGGAAAATGGAAATTCTCCGTGAATCACCCTTTTCACCGGCAATTCATCAAACAAAATGCTCAAATCGTATCAAATATTCCACACTACACTCGAGAGGCGACTCTCACTCACCACATATTCGATATAACAAGATTGTAAAATTTCATGTATAATAAATCCTTAGCATTCCAGGTTTTGTCATCTATCAGCAACTAATTTTTATAGTATTCCTAGCGAAAATTAGAAATGCTGTAACATTTCTTCGATCTTTTATTTTCCTTAGTACAAAATTTTGATGTGTGGAAAATCGAATAATTTTTGGGACAGTTTCTTTAAGATTCATTAAAATATTTAATATTAAAACTGGTGCAATTGGAGTTTACAGAGTTCAAAAGGTTAAATGTTATATAATGCATCAATATGTAAAATACTGAAACGAAATAGCTTTCTCATTAACTTATGTATGTTTTCTCATTAAGTTTCAAAGAATGTCTATGTCTCATCGGAAAATGTTGAATACATCTAGTGAAAACTTTCGATAGCAAAGCTCTAATATCCATTTCGCACATCATTGATTAGCAGCTAAATGTGACTTATTTCACAAACATTTGAAGTAAATAAGAGTTTAATTCCTTCCAATTGTAATTAAAATTATTTCTACTTGCAATTGAAAGATCCAAAGAACCCATTGAATAATAAATAACCGAATTCATTATATATGTACTCTGTTGAGTTCGCAACTTCGTGTTCCACTTACAATTACTTCATACAAAAATTCCTTAAAACGTTGAACGATACATCCGAAAAACTTTCGACCGCAACGGGTTAATCGAAAATAAGATCCGCAACGTTGGCAGGCGAACGAGATCGAACGAGAGCGAAGAGACGAAACGAAGCGCGATCCCCGAAGCGGCGAGGGTTGACGGAGCGGAAAGGGAGCAGCGAGCGCGGGAAGCGGACCCGACGAATCGCGAGTAACGTTAATTATCGGGAAGATAAATTAACGCCGCGCCGCGGCGGCCGCTGGTCTGTCGCTGCGTTGGCAATAACAGGGGCGGCGACCGTTCCAACCGGAAATAATTACCGTGAAACAGCCATAATTCCCGGGTATCCGTTTATTCTCGGATCGGAACGCGAAAGAAAAAGTCAGAGCGCCGGCCCTTTTACGGTCGATCGTGTTTCTCTTTCCCTCGCGGCTCGGCTGGCCGCCGTTCAATTCGTTCAATTCGTTCGCCGGTCGTTGAATTAATCGCGAAAGCAGTCGGCGCGTGGGCACAAACGCGAATCGGCCGGAATGGAAGCTCCTTTCCCGGCGGATCCTCGTCAAACGCGAAATATAACGATTGAGAGGCAACGGGACGGGAGCGGAACTCGTTGTTTCCACGTCGGAACGAAGGAACTAATTTTTTCCATCGGCTCTTTGCTTCCGGCGGACGAACCCCGCGCTGAAGTTATTTTTGAGCGCGGCCGAATTCGAATTTTGTCCTTCGGTTTGGACGGAAATAACGATTCATGCGACGGAACGTTGTTTCGTGAGTGAATTTGCTTTAGAGAATAGGCGCGAATGTTTTTTGTGAGCAGTGACCCCCAAGCAAATCGAATTAGTATAATTCACTCGATAAAACGATGATTATCCATAGTAACATTCAGTTTGATGAACATGCGATGGTAATGATCTAATTCAGTCGAATGATTGTATTTTCTGCATTTTGTGTTCCTTGCTTCGTGAAATCGTGCGTTCAACGTGTTAATAATTTAGGAAGATTGTCGTAGTTTTATCCGATTATTGGATGTTAGGGTGTTGAGTTCAGGTGAATTTCAGGCTGCCATCGAATCGCGTTGTGTACAGTGATAATTTCCATCTTCGTTAAACGGCCTGCCCGAGTTGATTTTTTTAATCTCCTGAGTGGCTCCACCCACGCGGTCTCCTGATTCCGTGGAACTTTCGGAGCCGCGAAACTTTCTTGCTCCTTCGCGGCTCTAGTTCCGGAACTCTTTCATCACTCGGCGAACAGACACCGGTCGATTATTAGTTTCTGAACGTTTAACGCCGACCGATCCCTAAAATGTTCCCCGCTTTCCCATCAAATCGGAGAATCGAGATAACATCGGTCGTAAAAGGATTCTTCGGCTGTTATCTTGGAAATTAACGGCGTTATCATGTATGGATCTCTATTAACGCTAAAACCACCCTAAAGTTAAAACTAGATCTACCGAGCGTTTAATACGATTGATATGTAATCTCAAAAATTGTGACAATAGATTATTTTCAGTTTCTTTGGATGTTTATCGTAGTACTCGAGTGAAACTATTTCCAGAATCATTTCAAATATTCAATGCTTCTAAGGTATTAACCACTGCGAAACAAATCGAAACCAGTCATTTTGACTGGTAGTTCTAGTGTTAAACCGCTTTTTAAAAATTCCTGCATAGAAACTTCAAGAATGTACTTATTCAGACTTGAATTGATTCAAAATTCAGTTTGCGTATTGTTAAATCGATTTCTTGAATAATTTCTCAGAGAAACGTCTAATCATTGCAGAAAGAAATCAGGAATACCTCATTTTGACCTGTCTGCTAGTTTTAGTGTTAATCTCTATTGAAGTTCCTCGAAAAATCGGAATAAAAACGTTGCTAGTGTAAAAGGACAATTCAGATCTGTTATTCAGTAAGTTCTCCAACCGGAAAAATGTTTTCAAATGAAGCGTACTGTACATACCTTCTCCGATAATGGAACAGTGCGGCAAGTTCGTTTGTTCCACGGCTGAATTCGAGATCACGGGGGATCGATATCGAAATTAACCGGCCGCAGAGTGTGACACGATGCTCGGTTGATAAGCGGTGAGTCTGTTGGTCGCGTGACAAACCGGAAATCCGTCTTCCAGGCAGGGAGCAGAAGGAAGCTAGGTGCCAAGGAGAATGCAACTTGTTCACGTGACGCACATTATCACGGTTGGCGTGATACGGAGCCATCAATTACGTCGTCTCCGCCATCCTGAAAATAGAGATAGCCAGCCTTGAACTATAAACCACGGTTCCGGGACTTCCGTGCGGCCGCCGAAAACGCATGCTTCTTCTCCCTTCGACGAGTTCTCCCGTTCTCTTTCCCAATGATTCTTCCTGATATTAGCAACCCTTAGCTACCCTGAACACGAACGTGCCTCCACTATTTATCAAATAATTGACGGCATATTTTTCTTACTGTTACAGCAACATTGTCTTCTTTATCGCTCCCTTCTTCTCGAGAACATTCCCCCGTGTTCGATTCGGAACGAATGTTACCTTTTCATCTTCGTTTCCATTACAGAAATTTCTCGATAAGAACGGAATAACGAAATATACAAAGTTGAATCAACCGTGAATTTCTTAATACGAATGATTATATTCTAATCATCGCGTATGAATACTCGAAACTGTCGCAACATAAAGTTAACCCTTTGCACTCGAAAGGTGACTCTCAGTCGCCACTTGATTCGATACAACAAAACTAAAGTTGAATATTTCATATTTCAAATTAAACTTCGCATTGTTACGTGAAATACTGAAATAAAACAATTTTGTTGCTTAATTTATCTGTGAATTATCGTTAAATTAGTTTCAAACGATATCACCTATATCTTGTTAAAAAGTATTGAATATTTCTATTGAAAAACTTTCGAGTGCAAAGGGTTAAGAGATGCTATTCACCTGTTCTATGATTGATTCCCAAGCATGATCGATGGACCTACTTTGTTATAAAAATATTGGAAAAAGAGAAAAACTCTAGGCCCATTCTGCCCACTTTTCCTCTACAGTATAATTGATAAACGCAGAATATTTCATTTGAACTCGAAAGAATCGAGTAACGTTTATTAACCCCTTGCAGACACATTAACCCTTACTCCAGGTTGTTTTGTAATCAGCAACTGCAACTGATTTTTATAGTATTCTTAGCGAAAATGAGAAATTCTATAACGTTTCTTCGATCTTTCGTTTTCCTTCTCAGTGGAAAATTTGAATCTGTGGAAAATCTAATAATTTTAGGGTAGTTTCTTTAAGATTCATTAAAATATTTAATATTATAACTGCAATATTGGAGCCTACAGAGTTCAAAGGGTTAAAGTACACCAAACTTGCAACGTATGTAGCTAAATCACACATAATATTACATTCAGATAAATTCCAAACACAACCAAGATATTCCAATCCTGAACGAGTAAATTCATAATCGGCAGCGAACGGGTTAACGAAGTGAAAAGAGAATTAAATATGGCGGCCGCGAGTGGCCTTGAACACAACAATCTTCGGCGCGACCGTAGGCGTCGCCGATCGGTCGCGTTCATCGATATTTCGCCCGGAAACGACCCTCTTCCGTGGACCGTGGCCGTTCAACGACGCCGCGAAGAGCTCTTATGATTTATCGGTCGACCGATCGACTTCCCGACAGTTTGAAATCGCCGGCCGCGTCGTCGTCGAGGATCCCCGTGACGAACGAGCGTCGGTGTTTGCACTGGAGCGGCGTTTCTATCCTGCGTTTGAATAAACGTCACCCTCTCCGCCGCTCCCCCGCCCCGGCGGAGGGTGGTGAAGTGGTAGCTCCTATGGGTGGATTAGGTCGAGGAATAATTCAGTTTGCTAAGTTGGGTTCGTTTAACCCGCCGGCTTTTTAATGGACCTCATTTGAATACCTTTCCTCGGTCCTTTTCGCGCCGGGCGCGGGCTCGAAGAGCCCCGGCCGAGGGTTTCCACGAATTTTTTATTCCGCGGGAACGGGAATAAAATGGATATTCGGAGATTTGGTAGTATAATCCCCCGGGGGGTAACTGATATTTCGACGTCAGGCGCCGTTGGCTCATTGATAGCAACTATCGAATCAATCCGTGAGCCCGGCTCCGACTTTCGGTCGATTTTCCTTCGAGGAGGAGCGGTTAATTTCAGTTTTCCTTCTATCCTAGCGACGACGCGATTCCTTCGGTTATTTTGAATTCACGATGACCCGCAGTATGCTCGAATTTGCGAGAGTTCGTTGTTGATTTATTGGTTGATCCTTGATTCTTTCGTTACTTTCTATTAGGTAACATCCGAATGTCTTCGTTTTGAAGTTGTATAAGTTGATTTCTGGAGAAAAATGGGTTGAGGATAGTTTCAGTGAGATGTAGATATTCTCTTTTTATATTTACAATCACACTGTGAAATGTGATCGCAAAATATTCTATGCAAGTTGATCGCGAACCGGTAAATATCTCAATGTATCGAGAAACGGATTTATCCGGCTTTCAAAGAAACCGCTGATTTTAAAGATTGTTCTTTGGAATATTTGTCAGGTGGAAGTTCTCTTTTGGCAGTGTCCCGGTGTCCGAGAATTTTCCATTTAATTCAATCTCAGACTTTCGGTTCGCGGTCGGTTGAGAGAAAAAAAAGGAGTGTTATTCGTTCCCGGTGAGATATTTCTCAATTTTTAACCTTCTCCGGCCGGGATCGAAGTTCGAAGACGGAGAGTGCCGAGGGAAAGTTTCAGCGAACGGTTTCTCGCCGTTGACCTCCGCCGTTTCCCGGACGAATTTGTCTGGCCGAGATCGATCCGGCCACAGGACGAGAGTTTTTCCAAGAATACGCTACAATTCTCGGTAAAATGGAAGCATTTTATCTCGAGAGGTCGCGCGCACTATATATCGCCATGCAAATCCGCTCGGACGGACCGATCGGCGAAGAAAAGGAATCGAAGGGCGAACTTGCCGCGGCTGGAAGGGAAGCGGTTTTTTTCTGCTGCCGGGAACGCCACGGAATCGACGACAGTGATCGGCGTAACATACGGCGTATAGAATCAAAACGTTTCCGATATCTTACAAAGATGATCCTCCGAGTTTTCAAATAACTATCTCTTCTCGGAGGGCGAGGAAGAAGATATTATCATTCATACTTTGACTACCTTTAACAGTTCGACTGCCGTGCCATATCGTTCTTAACGGAAATTTAACCCTTTGCACTCCGGAAGTTTTTCATTAGAAATACTCAACGTTTTTTAATGAAATACCAACGACATTTCAAACTGACTTAACGAGAAATCGCACATAAATTAAGGAAAGAGGCTGTTTTATTTTAATATTTCACATATCGATGCATTCTACAAAGTTTAATATTAAATGTCAAACTCTATAATTTTGCTGTGTCAAATCAATTGGCGACTGAGAAGCGCCTACGGAGTGCAAAGGGTTAAACATTCATTTTTGTGGTGACGTATCGAACGAATTAAGTTGTATTCGATCGGACATTGGGAAGATAGCAAAGTAATCGTTACGAAAAATATTGACTTTTTAGTTTCTGCTTTAACCTTTGACCGGAAGTACTCCAAGTTCACTTACCTTCAAAAAGTAGCGTAGCATAGATGACGGAAAGATTCTTAAAAGTGACCTAGCACAATACTTAACGTGTTGATTGTTATTACAACAATAACAGTGGTGAAAATAATAAAGTAATTTTAAAACTGTTTCGACCGCATGGGTGTTTTGTTGAGTGTACTTGGCAGTCAAAGCTCATCAGTCAAGATCATATCGTCGTATTATTAATCGTCTTACCAACATGAATCATCGAGATAAATCATCTTAAATACTAACACATTCAGTTCAATCAATAAAAATATTTGAATAACCACATTTTTCCATAAAGTCTATACAACATAAACATCAAGAAAAAAGTCATTGATTTCTTGACTCAAAGAATAATATCGTCAGCGTGTAACGAACCCTCCACTCAGAATGTTAAAGAAAAGACAGTATCGTCTCTCTAGAAACTTCCACGAGACCGCCGGCAAGATAAAAGGGACTATAAAGTCACCGTTCAACTTTTCAAATAACTACCCTTCATTTTGACAATATGGAGGACCGTGGGCGGACGATTCCCGGTTGATAAATCAGTTTTATCGTTTCGGGATCGGGAAAGGATGAATCCGGAGAGCGGGCAACACGGAATTGATTCGGGGACGCTATAAAGCGTTTTCGGGGCGACGGAATTCTACGAACGGCTCCGAGAGAAAGCTTGCGTCGGTGAGATACGCGCGAAAGTTTTTCCCCGGGAATTAACGGGGCCGTTTAACGGACAACGGGAAGGCAGCGCGACAACGGCCGATAGATTAATTGAAAAATCGGTGCCCGCGCCGGCATCGGTACAGCCGGCCGACCGTAAAATATACATTTTACTGGCGGGTTGATGGGGTGATTCCGCGACACGACCACCGCCCTCCCCCCCCTACGTTCCCATTGTCCTCGTTAATTTCCAGCCGGGACCTCCTTTTTCTATCACCGTCCATGGTCCCATGCATTCCCGCTTTCGCGACTGCTGAACTCGCGGAGTCGCTGCCGGTGGACTATAAAATGGCGGAATAATGGTTGTAATTCAATTTCGGATGCCCACCCTATATGGTATTCCAGCGTTCCAATTATTCAACGGTGAATCTCGGTTCGCATTGAACTTTCGCTTCTTGAAATTATAATTTGGGACACTGAAAAGTTTCGATGATTGTTAAGTAACTGCGTGTGGTTGCGAAAATTCAAGATTTTAATCGGTTATCCTTCGAAGTGACGCGTGTAGTGTTAAAGTTTTATATTATGAAGGTAAAACAATGTGGAACAGAATAAGATATTTTGTTGGACGATCTTTATTGTCTTTATCTTGCTTTGTAGGTTATGAATCGCAAGAATTGTAAGAGCAGAGTATCATGGAGCGTTTAATTTTTCAGAATTTAAACGAATACTTTGTAATTTTTTGCTTGTTATCGCAATATTCGCTGTTTTGTTGTCGAGAAAATGAATACGGTTTTATTCTGTCGGACGAAATCTGGAAATACAGGGTGCATTAGCGAAGGGAAGGGATGATCTTTCTTTAAAAGTACTTCATATACCTTACTCCAGAGAGAAATTTCCGAATTTATTTTACGGTTTCTTTCCAGGGGAACATTTTCTTCATCCCTCGCGGACAACTTTGCGGAGGACATCTTTTTATCCATTCTGCTGCATCCTCTGTTCATCATCAACAACTTCGCTGATGGAGAGACAGTGGAGTAAGTGTTTTGTCGCTAAACACTCCGCTGCTTACACTTCTAACTATGAAAAATGAGAGAAATGTACGATCTGATGGAAAGAAACGGTACCTGTTACCAAAAGAAGAGTAACGATCATCGGATCGTTTCCCTTGTTTCGAAATTCCTCTCCTTTTTCTGCCTTTTAAGGTAACTCTAAGTGCATCGATTCTTTCCCCGGAAAGTGGTTCCTCGTTTTTCTTTTATAAAATAGCAGACTTCGTAAAAGTGTTCGATCTTCCCTTCCATCTTCCGGTGATGTATTCAAATATCGTACCTTCGTTACCTTGTAGAATAATTCACACCTTTCTCTTGCAAATTCTTCGTCCTCTTCGGTTTAGTGATCCTTCGACTCGTCGAAGTAACGACATAATTTTCATTCCTCGGCAAATTCCGAACTTCGGATTTTCAATTATTTCATTGCAATACAGATCGACGATAAACTCCGCTGTAACTTGTAATGAGCTTATGTCGGCGAATACTTAACTTCAACATGAAGTTCGAAGCTGCAGCATAAAGTACAGCTCCTGCATTCTGACACTGTAGACGCGACATTCGGTAAATTTATAGACACTTCATAATAATCTATAAATTAACCTTATTTTAATATAATCACCCCTACAAGGAACATACATTTTCATGTAATCCCTGTTTTTAGTAACCGCGCATAATTCATTTCATAATCAGCCTCGAAAGATTCAATTGACATGAACCAATGAACATTTAGACGCTCTAATTTCAATTCAAACTCTTCACCTCGTTCAATTCCATATCCCAAGTTAAAGAATGAATCCATTAAGACATTAATTGTCGTATTTAACGCAGCCGAGAGCGACCGTAATTTCAGTCAGACCTCCAGTTGAGAACCACTGTCCAGTCGTATCTTCACGTATTCTATTAAATCTCCTCTCAGTAATTAAAGATCGTCGGGGAATTAAAAACGAATAGGGGCGGAAAGGGATGAAATCGGGGAATCAAGGATTTCAGCAGTGAATTCGCAATGATGGAGGATAAAATTCCCGGGAAAATGGCGCGTCCGCTTGCTGTGGCCGCGCAACGCGTTTCGAGTGGCCATCGCGGCGGTTCCCTGTTGAAACTAAATCCCGTGGACGCCTCAGACCGTCATCACGGAAACCCGACGCCTCGTTCGTCACACCGTTCGATTTTCGTCGCACAGTGCGGTATTTTCCCGATCTGAGCGGCCGAAATTAAAAACAGGTTTATATCGACTTTTTACAAGGAACTATGAGAATATAATATAACGACATACAATAGTCTGCAATTATATGGCATATAACGATAAATTTATTAATATAAATTATATATATATTTTTTTATACATCATATATTTCGTGATCTAGTATACAATAATATATAAATAATATTAATTTTCTGCAAACTCTCTGCCTGCCTATTTCTGTTGAAAAATTGCCAAAGTTGAAAGTGTCATAAATTTACAAGAAACTAATTTTAAGAGTAAACCACGCAGTCGAAAACTGCCTGACTTCCGGGATAACTCAACACTTTTCGAGTGCTCCTAGGATAAAAAGATGTCTAGGATATTGTTCCTCACATATTCAGCTATCTCAAACACCAACAATTGTTCGGTTTACGTAAAATTTTTAAAATGGACTTTTAACCGGCCTGATCGGGCGAACACGCCATTGCGCGTCGGTGGGCAAACCGTCATCGCTGTGCTGCGCCGGCTCGCGGCAAGCTGTGAGAAAGGCACGTCGAAAATCCAATGGTTGGTTTCGAGTCCGCGATCGAAACGGAATGCCATTGCCGCGGACAGAGATTAAAGGTAATTGAATATTCTGGCGACCCAGCTGGCAACGGGGTGCGGGAACTGCGAAGAAGCATTAACCGGGCACCGGAACCGTTGCTTCTGTGTACGTTTCCTGGCGCTCGGCCATTCCATGCCGCTTTATTTATCGCTCTGTATGATGCACTATTCGCGTGAGTTTTAATTAAAAATCAGGAATTTGTAGTCTCGTAATGTTGTCCGGAAACTCTCCGCGAACCGAGTCGCAGGTGCCTCGAATCTCTTCATCCCTTGGTTTCACTTTAGAAGCGAATTCCCTTCCATACGAGTGATATACGTTCGGTTTCGCCTCTTCCGGAATAGCTCTTAATTTATGATTTAATATCTTCGCGATACCACGGGGTTACGTTCTAATCCCTCGATCGGTGAACTAATCTCTCCCATGGTAGAACATAAAAATGATAATCGAAATTTATCGAATATAAGAAAATTATTTCCGTCGATTACAAGTGTCCACGTCGTGTTTGCTCGTGTTCCACGAAACTCGCGCCAACTGCGAACGCATAAAACGCCGCTGATCCACTTACGGGTAACATTCGCGGTGCACGACACGGAGAACGGGTTCCAAAATCGGCTCGGATTCGTATATCGAGCCCGTCGCCGCACCGTGTAATTTCTGACTGAACCGAAAGACCTTTTAACCGCGCCGTAACGGCTCCCGCCGATCCGGCGGAGCGTTTTCGTACAAAGCCGGATCGTAAATCTTCGTGGCACGACTTCAATCACGCCGCGCGAAACGGCGAGGACACGTTCGCCCCCGCGCCAATCGAATCACGGCATACACGTCCGGTCGCAGGGCTCGTTAAGTCGAGCCACGCCAGACCGTTTTCACCCCTTGTTGGTCACGCAAAATGGAAAGTCGCGGTCTAACCTTGTTCAACGGCATCGATTTCCAACCAGCCGACACCAACGGTCGCATGCACGTGCATCCTTGACTCTGGCAACCTTTCCGTATCCGGGGGGTCAAGGCCGGCAGGTGTTAGATTAATCATTTGGCAGGTTTCCGGCCTCCGGCCTGGGGGTTGGAATGTCCTACACCGTTATGGCGCCTGCAATCTGCCCGGCGGATCTCGGGAAATGCTTCTTTGTGCAGTTAATGGGCCACTGTTGATTGTTGTGAGTGGATATATTATGCAGTCAACACGTTGAATGCCGTGCGGGTCACCTGTGACCCTCGACTTAATAGAATTACCGTAGTCGATTGAATTAAACGGTGATATCGAAACATTTGTGTATATTAGAAACACTGTTACTTAACACTGAAATTGACTTTTTCAAATTCCTGTATAGAATCTTTAATGCATCTACCGAGGCTTTAATTGATTTATAATTCAGTTCGAGTATCGCTAAATAAATTCCTTTAACACTAGGTTTACGGAACGCAAATTGACGCATATTGGATTTTAGAAATATTATTTTGTAAATGTACCCCAATTATATATACCTACTATCAAATCTCCAGTTTCCATGATCTAAATAAACGAGCATCAATTCTTTTAGGAACAATAGAATAAAGTGTACAATAAATGCCCGTAAATCTAGTGTTAATAATTTCTCAGTGCAATAATCCTAACGCAATTCGATCGAATTAATATATTTTCTGCGGTTTTGTGCATTTTGACTATGAAATCGTTCGACGCGTTAAGCTTTGAGATGTATTATAATAGATACCTTTTAATCTGAAACATTGGAAACAATTTGCTAGAAATTGCAAAATTTCCAATCTGCATATACACCGTCGTTATCGATTAATGAAGTTTATATATCCAGAATGATTAGTTCCAGAATGAAAGTATGTATTAAAGTAACGACACAATCTTCCCCGAGATTCGGTGTTCGCGTTTCATGAATACCAGAAACGTCTGCATTATTGACAGTACTCGAGATATCCCCATAATTTTCGATCCGATTCGGAAGAAAGAAAATAATTTTTCTTGAAAACCGCCGGAGCGGAACGGCAGCCGCAGCCGCCGTGAAATATCTCCAGCTAAAAATTCATGGAAATCGATAAGCAGAGACGACTCCGAATCTCCATAAATCGTATCACGGCGGGGGTTAAAGTTCGATTTACGTGACCGCGGTACATCGATTCGAACACCGCCGCTCTGTCTATCCCGTCCTCCGTCCCTCCCTTCGCCCTTCCGGGAACCACCGGGATCCCTATTTTCGACTATCGTCTATCTTTATTATCATCTGTAATGCGATTGTCAGGAATTTTCGCGGCTCGGCCCGGCGAAATCTTTATTGCATCGGCGGCGTGCAGTCCGCGGCCGGAATATTATTAGCATAAAAATGCGGCCGCCCGGCAAATCGTGATTTCACGCTCGACGCGAAGGTCGGTGCCTAGAGACTTCGTTTTTTCCATCTTCTCCCCCTTTTCCCTTCTCTTTTTAATTCCGCGTGGTTTCGACTTTCGTCCGTATCGATCTTATTCACCGTTGGATAAGCGTATTAATCTTGTTGCTCCTCTCTGTTTCTTTTTTCAATTGTGTCCGTTCTGCCGAGAATACGCCTCGTCATACAGAATTTTATATTTTGTTCGAGATAAGAATGTTATTTCATAAATTCTTAAGCTTCTGGAACTGGATACTGGAAATGATAGTTTATGCAACTCGGAGGAACGCGTTTTTAAGTCTCTTAAGTGAAGGATATTCAGTTTCAAGTGATTACAGAGTAGACATATGATGTCAGTAATTATGAAGCAATGAAGCTAGGATTGTCTATATAGACAGTTTTGGTAATTCAAGTATCGAATTAAGAAGAAGAGATTCTAGCGTTTACGTCGGAAATTGTGTCAACTTCGAAATCTTCTGATTTCATAGAATGAGAATCCTTCCGTTCCACTATGAATTTTTTACTGTTTCCCAGTGTCAATTTTATCCGTCCCTTTGATGATCTTCGGAGCGCAGTTTAACGCGCGTAAAAACGGGAGATATTTCGTATAAATTACACGTGGAAAAACGTTGTATTCCCTCTTTCGTCGCATGAAATGTCGCATCGCGCGGGCCCTGTATTTTTTCAGCCGTTCGCTAAACTCGTGATCGTGTCAATCGATAAAGAATATCGACGCGGATGCGCCGCGCTGGGAGCATCCTCATTTGCGTTCCGAAACGTTTGCTGTTTCCCGCGTTAATCCGGCAAGTCCATGAAAAGTTCGCGCGCGCGTATGTGCGTGCTTTTTATACGCTTCACGCGCAACCTGTTCCACGTCGGGGCCAGGCGGAATGAAATTTCATAGCGAACGAAATTTCGATGGGAGCAAAACCTGTCGATGGTAAATAGAACTAAAACCAACGGAGAAAAAAGAATGTCAGTGAGTTAGCCGTGTCAGTGGACGGCGGGCGGCGGCCGGCGAGGCGTTTTTGTGTATTCATCAGGCATTCCGGCGGGTCGCGTGCCAGAAATATCGAATTCGAGGTAACGCAGTTTCCTTTATTACTCCTTCCGTTCGTTCGATGAGGGAAAAAAGAGCGAATTTCCTTTGGCCGCCATTTTTTCCCCGTCGAATCGACGGGGTACGAAACGACGCTCGGAACAAGCGGAATCGAAAAATTCAATCGTCGCGGTTTTATATGGAATATTTTGGTGTCGCCGAAACACGCAATAGGGGCTGCGCCTCCAGTTTATTTCGACACCGGGGCTGTTTGCAGGGTGGAATTACAGCGGCGCGCGGACACGGCGAAAAATTGCAAATATGATTTCGCGACCGAGTTTCGTTTTGAAATGTTACGGGCTGGAAAGGGACGCGATGACGCGAAGCGTAAAGAAAGAGGTGGAACGCAATGTGGACAAATTATACGGGGAAATGAAACAGAGGGAGGAGAATGGAGAGACAATGAATTAATAAACCGACGAAAGACGCGTGTACGTCGGAAAAGTGATAGAAGCAGTTGGTAAGCTGATAGGGGTGGTATGTCGGGCGTCTGAAATTGGACGACAGATCCCAATTTGCACGGAAGACGTATAGGATGCTGTTGAAACATATGACGAGGACGTACGTTCAGTGAAATAAGAGAAAAATTGATGAATGCAGGTAGCGAGGTGATGGATGAGAGGAATAGTTTGAGGAATGATGGATAACAAATGTTCTGGGCTGACTGTGGAGAGTAGAAGGGTCAGGGAAAGAGGTGAGCGAGATGAGTATCGGCATGATGGATAGAAAATTGAAGACGGAAATAACGAGGGTCATTGTAAACAATAAGTTCGAGCCGGGAAGAGGAGACAAGTATTGACTGCGGAAAAGTACGGCCGGAAATGAGATTGAGGAGGGACGACGGCCCGGAGGCAGAAGTAAGGCGAAAGTATCATTAGCGACGTCTTAAAGGAGTCCCGCTAGTATTCAAAACGACAGGAACGGAGGCCGCAAAGAGTATGAATCGCGTAATATATAATTTAATAAGAAGGTTGTGGAGTACCGTAATTAGGACGGCGCGAAGTGTCGCGGAGTTCTTTCCGCGATCGTCGACGTTAAGCGGATTTTTGCGTGTTGCGCGGTCCAGATTTAAGAATGGGTGACCGCTTATAAAAAGAATTTTCATTTCTGTGAATCTTTCCGTCGTCTACTTTACTTAAGCCGCATGGGATTCGGGGGGATATTGTATGGCAGGAGGAAGGAGGAAGCTTCTGGTGCTGATTTTTCTTCGAGATCTCTTTTCAGACAAAGAAGATATTGCGTGAGTTCTGTTTCTACGATGTATGTGTACATCTGTTCAGATTATGAAAAGCTGAAGAAAAATTGGATCTAGCAAAATATTGTAATCAAGAAAGCAGTAAGTTAATGAAATCCCTTTAGATGTTCGATTGAAAGTGTGTTAATGGGAAGAGTCCAATGAGAAGAAATCCCTTTGGAAACTAAAAAACCCTATTCCTCTTCTGAAAGGACTTTGAAACTATGGATGTCGGACTACAATTTCAGAAAATCAGAGAAAATGGTAGCTAACTTAATGGTGTTTTATATAAATATCAAAGCTTCGCAAGTTCTAAATGGTTGGTCTGGGATTTAAAGCTCAGGTTTATACAGTAATAAAATACGCCGTCACGTTTGTACCAGCTTTAATATTGATCCACCTCATCATCATTTGACATCAGGTTAATGACATCGTTAAAGACACCCTCATCAAGTTAGGGGGTTAAAGTTTCCCTTAACTGACACAAAGTGTATCCATGTGGGGCGTGTCGGAAGGCGAGGCGTAGAGAGAGAAACTGATGATGACGGTGGTTCAGCATCATTAGTGTGTCTCCGAAGGTGTCAACAAAGTTGAAGGAATAGTTTCAAAAAAGAAGGGGGAGGACAGGAAAGTCATAAGAGAGGAGAAACGACATAGAAGCCAAGACAATATTCCCCCAGAAAAAGAGAAGCACATTTCTTTCTCCGGTAAGAGCACGCGGTACGTGGGTCGAGACGACGAAAGGTGTTGTTAACATCTTGGGAAAAAGACAGAGAGAAAGGGACACGTGGAAAAAGACTGAAGAAATTCAAGCAAGAAAAAGCACACGCTCGAAGGGCGGAACAAAAGTAGCACACAGGATGTTATTAAAAAAACAGAGAAAGACAGTTCAGGTTTCTAAGAACATTACGAAACGCCATGGAAATCCGCGTACGAAGAACACCAAGCAAAAGGAACAGCAGCCGATAAAGAAAGGACCAAAAAAAAGGGCCTCTCCTAGTAACGAAACAAGAAGCGCGGTGCCTGTATCAAAACGATGTTTTCCCCGAATACCGCAGGAGCAGAGCGGGTGCAATGCAAGCGGGGAATGAAGAATCTCCGAAGGCAAAGAAAATGAAAACAAATGCTCGCAGTCGAGGCGAGAGAACCACATACACGGCAAGAGTGATAGGAGCCCGAGGAGAACGTGGAAAACGGCCATGGAATAGCCCGGCTGGAGGTGGGGGAGGGAAGAAAACGCGTGTTCGAAAACACGGACACCTATCCTGATCAAGAAAGATCGAGAAAGCAAAAGGGGGGATGCAGTGGCCGCGGCACCCGAAGGGGGGCGAGGGGGAGAGCGAGCAGCGAACGGAACAGAAACTATTTTAACGAAACTGGAGAAAGAGAGAAAGCAGAGCCAGAGGGGGCGGGTGGTGTAGCGAGAAGAGACGCTGCGTGGAAATCCGAAAAGAGGGAGGAAGAGAGGGAAACACCAGGAGCAAGGGTGGGTACAAGAAACAGAGACGGGAACAGCCGCGAGAGGAGCGCGGAACAGAGAGAGGATCCAGTCGCGAGGAGAGAAAGGGAAACAGAATGCGAATGGATCGCGTCGGAGTGCGAGAGGCGGATGGGGGTTCGCGAAGGGAGAGAAAGAGAGACATCGAGCAGAGAGCGAGAGAGACGGGGCGAGCGAGAAGCGGAGGCAGGAGGGAGTAGCAGGAGACCCGAGGCTGCGGCGTAGCCTCAGTGCCGGCGCAGTGGCCGGGCCATCGTGTCCTGTGCCTAGGTTTCCGTGTTCTCTTTCCTCTGATCCTGGCTCGACAGTCGTCGACGATCCTCCAGAGAGATCGTCCCTCTTTACTTTCGACCGTGTCGTTACTCTCCCCTGCCTCATCGACTGGGCCAGCTTCTCTTCTCTCCGCCTGTGCACTCTCTCTAACGCGCGACCCTTTCGACTTCCTCAAGGATCATCGTCGGAGTGCAGCAGCAGAGGGAGGGAGAGAGACAGGGAGAGAGAGGGAGAGAGGGAGAAACAGACAGAGGGACAGAGAGAGAGAACGATAGAAAGTGACAAGGTAGCTAGGATGAGAAGAACCGTGACGCGACGTGACACACGGTGAGGGAGAGGAGGTCCTGTCGCGAAAGGACCTCCCGCCGCTGGTGACTGGAGCTATCTACGGTTTCGTGGCTCCGACGTTTTCCTGGGGACGGTGCGAGGGATTCTCGAGAACGGTGACAGGGGAACCCGGTGGCCTTTAAACGCAGTGGTGAGCGGAACCTCGGCGGCTGGTCGGGCAAGCGGACAGGACGAGGAAACGGGAAAGGACACCCTGCCGGGCAGCAGCAGGGAGGATCACAGGGCGAAGAGGTGGGAGCCATGCCGCCCGGGCGAGCTTCCCTCGAGGTAGCCAGGATCGTCCGGCATCCCCGTTCTTCCGGTGTGCTGCGTACGGATCGCCTCGTCTGAGGTAAGGACACACATCCTCGTTATCTCTTATCTGTTCCGCTGTCTCCCGGAAGCTCGACGGGTTTCCAGAGAGAGCCTGTAGGAGACGACGATGTCGAGAGATCGCTCGATGAGCGTGGATCTTAGTAACAGTCCTCGTTTCAAGATGATAATTCGCCATTCGGCGAGGTTAGGTGCAGTCGATCGAAGCTACAAAGAAAACAGCGAGAGACCTTTCTCGTCCTTGTACGGCAGACGTCAAGTCGTCTTTGAACGATACGTGCTCGAGGATCCTGGGCTTCCCGTGCCTGCGGGTGTCGCTGTTCGGACTCGGCTCTTCTGGAACGTGCCTCTCGGTGTCTGGAGGAGGACAGAGGGAGGGAGGGTTGAGAGTTCCGACAGTGTAGATCCTGGCTTCGTGATCCGGTTAACGTTAGCGAGGCTCAAAGCGCGCTACTCCGCGCGTCCTCGGTTATAGTTCCTGGGAGGATGGATTTCCGAGGGCCGGGGACTCGCGCCGGCTGGAAGCCTCCCGACTCGCGTCGTTAATGATTCATCGGGGAACGCTGTGCGCGTTGAAATTCTGTTTCGCCCGGGTACCGATGGACGCTGCTCCGACGCTCGGCTCGGGGTGTCTCCGGGCCCGCTGCTCGGGACGCCGGCGAAATTGTTCGTTAAATTATTGGAGGCGTGTTCCGGCGGCGGACAATGCCGGCGTAGGGTCAAAGTTCGACCCCGACAGCCTCTGTTGACATCCGCGACGCACGGAGAGGCTTCCGGCGACGTCGGCCAGCGGCGACGGGCACCTGTTCCAGAAACGGAAGCTTCGACGACGTTCCGTACGTGACGCGTAAACAGAAACTCGGTGCGCTCCGTTTTCGGCTGGATATTTGTTTTGGGGGACGATCGAACGGGGCTCCTTTCCGCGTCCCCGGCTGCCGCGCGCCGTCCCCCGAGCGACTCGGACGTATCAAACTTGCGGATCTCCGCCGAACTGTGCCGAACCAGTAAATCGTAACGGAGTAACTCCGGTCTTTCTGGCTTCCGAATGATTCACGTCCGAAGCGAAATTCGAGGCACGGATTTACGGAGCGTCGGCTGGATCAGACGTTGAGCCGAGTTTCAGGCGAGAACGCCTGAACCGGGGACGCGTGAAATTTCGGTGGACGTTTCTGAAATGTCATTTGATTAGCGAACACGCCCCGAGAGGTTTCAGTTGTTCATCGAGTCGTTTCTTCGGGAACGGTTCTGTATTTGGCCGAGTGATCTGATTTAACGAATCGCTGCCAGTTGTTCTGGTGGCTTCGTTCGTGCGGAACAGAATGGTTTCGAAATTCTTTGGTGGCGAACGGCGAAGAGAGGATTCCCCTCGGCTGTAGCGAAACACCGCAAACGCGGCGATTCAAGAAAATGAAATCCCCGACTCGACTGCCGATGACCCCTAGTTGGCTGACTATAATAGCCAAGGATGTCAGGGTGACAAATAATTCCGAAGCACTCCGCAGCTGAAATTAACTCCGAGGTCAGTTTCTAGCGAACGTCCGCGCGTTCAACATCGTCGAATAATTGTCACGACACAGTGCTCACATTCTCTGAATACTGGGATCCCATTTCCAGTCGAATTCTCGCTTCCTGCCTCACGGTAGTATCGTCATTACTTTACAGCTCGATGTGTCTTGCGAAGACCTCAATCTCTGCGCTTCTTTTATTCCACCGCTTCGCTCTGCTCTTACACTCTCACGCGGAAATACGCGAAAATCGAATGACCTTCCACTAAACCGTTCACCGAACTATCAAGCGAACTAAAGATAAAGTAGGCTGCGTTGAAACTTTGCTTAATAGTTCAGTGAATTCATCGTGTTAACACTTTGCGGACGAAGGTTCTTAGGAACGTACAAAACCTTCAACGGACGAAACTAAATGATCAGTCGCTTAATCAGTAGAAACAAAGGAAACACGCGCAGATCTCCGGATATTCGAGTAATTAACTCACTCGTCCACGACTTAGTCCTCCAAATATGAACATTCCATCTCGCCGAAATGTCGAAAATCGTCCGCGAAGGGTTAACGTCAATATATTAATCACAGAGAAACGAGTTCGTTCGAATTCCCCCGAGAAATCGAAATATCCCGATGGCCCGATCGATCGGAGCGTTCTCGTTAGAAATCAAGATATCCCTCCGCTGGAGTTCAATCGAGCGAAACCCTGGAATCGCGGCGTTCCCCTCGCTGGAAATCAAAATATCCTTCCAGCCAATTTTCCGATCGATCGGAGGCACACGCAACGCTCCTCCCTGTTGTTGATCGGTACGCAACTCTTCAATTACGCGCTGTTTGGGGATCGCACGCTCGGCGGGTGCGCGAGACCGCATCAGTCGGCTCCCGCGGCGTTGAGCTCGCGATTCGCCGTCGGAGCGGCGCGGCGGTTACGTCGCCAGCAGTTTCGGGAACGAAACCAGGCGAGCCGGAAGTCGCGCATCGATTTCGCGGCCGATTTGAAGCCGAAGAGCGCGGCCCGGCGGGGGTGGCCTCGAGGAACCGCTCGCGGAACAATGCTCCGAAAATCGCTGGTTACTCGCTCGCGCCCGTTCGCGTTCGCGTACGCAGCGGCGCACGGACGCCGAAACCGCCGCATTTATTTTTAAAGGCCCCGGTGCCATCCGTTTGCGCCGCACCGGCGCAAACAGAGCCGTATTTATAGAAGTCAGACACGCTCTTTCAGCGTTGTCGCGATCGAGCGCCGGGAAACGGAAGTGCGCAAACCGAGACGCGGTATTACATTCCTGCCGCACGCCGCCGGAGGCGGGGGAGTACTCCGCTCTGATATTGTTACCCGCTTGCGAAGTGTCTTCGATACTTTCATCTGGCTGAAATTCCATCGGACGTATCGGCGAACCTCGAATTTCAGGATCGGCTAATTTCGGATGCAACCCGCGGTTGCATGAGTGTTCGCAGGGCTGCGGGGTTGTGTTTTGGGGGAGGTTTTGTAGATTTAACCCTTTGCTCGGAAGTTCTTCGTTGGAAATATTCAACAGTTTCCATTGAGTTATAGACGACGTCCTTTAAGAAGCAAATTATTATTTCAATATTTCAAATATTCATGGATTGTAATATTGTATGTAAAGCTTTGTGATTTTGGTACATCAAATTGTATGGTGACCGAGTCACCTCTCGAGTGCAAAGGGTTAAATCTTGAGGTTTGAATTTGAATTTGACAGGTATAGCAACATTTTTTGCACGATTCTATGGTTGTTCTTCAGGAAAGATTTTATAGATTTGAATCTTGAGATTCGAGTCTGATCTGTTTTTTCCAGTGATTTCTTTCGATGGTTCGTTTGGTAAAACAGCAGTTTGGAAGGTGTTGCAGATATTCGTGAAATTTAATTGCGCTTGTGAAGCTTCTAAGTGTAGTTCTGAGTAACTTTATATAGTTTTACCGTAGAAGTGAACAGTGGCTTGAAAGGAGTGAACTCTTGTAGCATTTAAGACAAAGAGCACGCGGATCTCAGAAATATTTTGTCTGTCTAGAATAAAGAACAGCCAATATAACTCGCGTATCGCAGAGTTTCAAAACGTCAACTTCCAATCGTGATGATTACATGGAAGTACGAATCTCATTATATTCGGAGGGACCAGCGCCGGTTTTTAATTACACAGGGTGGTGGATTCCGTTTGATCGATTTTCCCCGACCCGTGCCCCGTCAATTTATTCTTCCCGGTCTATCCGGGGCCGTAGTAAATGCTGACAGGACGATAATTTGCACGTAAAAGCCGGGGTTCCGCGCTCGAAACGGAACGGAACGGAAACGCTGAAACTGCCCTTCCGCAACTGCGCGAAAAATAGAGAGGGACGCGGGTCGCGTACAAAGCGGCCGGTTTTGTTTGTTTTTACGTTGCATCGGGTTCTCCGTTAAGCGAACGCGCACCCAAGGGACGCTGCTCAGCGAACGGCAACGTTATCCCGGGCTTCGAGCTCCTTTAAATGAGTTTTTACGTCGGCGTGGAACGGGATCCGCGTCGCGCGCTTTGATCCAGCCGCGTTGCGAATTAACTCACCCCGCCCGACGACGAAATCCGCCGGTTTGTTGTTACTTAGAGACACCCGCGGATTTTCGCTTAAAATGCGAACGATAAGCCGACGCGACGCGGCGAGGAATCTGGAAACAATGCCTGAATGTAACTAATCCACGTGCACGCCGGTATTATTCTTTTCAATGGAGAAAAGGGGAAGCATTTTTAATGAAAACTCCCGTTACAGATGCTTCTGAACGATTCGCGACGTCGTTAATTAAAGTGAACCTCTGCGAATCAATCGTTCATTCGGTAATACCGCGACGAATGATGTACTGATGATGAATATGTATTCATGTATAATACGCGTGTGTGGGGAATTGAAAGAACTCGTGTGTTTCAAGAAATATAGGAAATCTAGCATATGAACCAGTTAACTGTGGAATTTAGTTGGAAAAACGTTCTGCGCGCAATAAAATAAAATGGAGCGTGTACTCGTCGAACGCAGGACGAATGCGCGTAGAGTATATTTTAACCCTCTATGGGCCGAATTTTGTTTCATGATTATAACAAAATTTGTGCAGTATGAAATTAATAAATATCAACATACGAACACAAGTTAACAATGTATTCAATAGTTTCAACAAATTTATTGAAACGAATATATTTTGTAACTTTGAAATTACAATGACGTTGAGCGTAAACGCCTGTGTGTATAAAACTTTAAGTTGGTTAATTATTTAATGTCGTTTGTCATTTTGCAATAAAAAATTGAATACGTCAATTTAACTCGGTACATTGATGTATGACTTCAAAGTCACACGAGCCTATAGAGGGTTAATGAAAGGTCAAAGCGAAACAAAGAAGAATTACATGTTTATGTGAAAACATAAAGAATTCATGAAAGAATTAGTATCATGTCAAGCTTTACGATGACGTGTATTCATCAAACACAGTTACCCTTTGCGGACGAATGTCTACATTTCGGCGAGATGAAAGTTTCGTATTCAAAAAACTAAGTCGTGGACGAATGATTTGATTACTTGAACAGCAAGATATCAGTACGTAGTTTCCTTTTTTACATTAATTAAGCAATTCATAAGTAATCCAGCGTCATCTGCTGAAGGTATCGTATATTTTATAGAATCTCCGCCCGCAAAGGGTTAACTGGTTAAGAGGAAATTATTAAATAAAAGAAGACAGTTCCGTAGATCGCTCGCACTAGACTCGTAGAATACAATATTCACGAGCGTGAAACGATAATTTCCCTCGAATCCCATGTGTCGGCAACGAGAAACATTCCGGTTTATTAAATTCGATCCTAAAACTTCGCCAATCACTCAAACTCGGTAATAGAATCGAACAATCTTGACGCAGGTGTTTAACATTTAATAAAAGCGGGAACGATCGTTCCGAACAAACTAACGGGAGATCGCCATTCTTATCGAGCTTCGGTCCGTCCGCGGTACAACGGCAAGTTTGAAAATATTCGCGTCGTAAAATCGTGGGAAGCGTTAAGAAGCCACGGTCTAATAAATTCCGGAGCAGCCGGGCGGTCTCTTCGACGGAGCGGGCGAGCGGGCGACCGAGCCGGAATTCTTCGGAGGACGCCGTCTCAGAGGGATGGTGCGCATTCTTGGCGAGCGTGTTCGCGGATCGCGCACGACAATAAGTCACGCTCCCGAACCCGCGACGGCGACGCTCGCCGCGCTGCGTTTCCCGTTGATACGCAAATTTTGGCAGCCGCGACGCCCGTAAACCGCGGGCTTACGTCTAGCCGATTTCCGGCGGACGATGACAACCGGCCGCGCAGTGCGGCCAAACAGCCGTTCTCTGAACGAAACTCGATAACTTAACAAGTACGAGCGATACGAACAAATGCTTCGGACGAAAGTTGTGAGGTATAGAGCTAAGCATACGGTGGTTTTATTTTTATTTACGTTATAGGGATATTATGAAGTTTCTTCAGTGTCAATGGATACTTTGCGTTTCGATTCCGACGTTAAATGAATAGAGAAACGGAATTTATTTGTAGAACATTGTTATTTTTCGAATGATGGTCATTCTTTATAGCAGGGACTAATTAACGACATATTGGTAACCTTAAATTTTCATTATACGAATAGTCGAATTCGGGGATTTGTCCAAATGCTCGTTTTCTGGACAAAACTCGATAGCTTAACACTAGAACTACCGAGCATTTAATACGATTAATATGCAATTTATATAAAAATGGCAACAATAGATTATTTTCAGTTTCTTCAGAGATTCATTATAGTACTCTAGTGAAACTATTTGTTTTCAAAATCATTTCGAATATTCAATGCTTCGAAGATATCAATAATTGCTAAACAAAAAAATCGAAACCAGTTTTGACTGGTACGGTAGTCCTAGTGTTAAGAGTGATAAAACAAATGCTTCGGATGAAAGTTGTAAGCTATAGAGCTAAGCATATGGTGATTTTGTTTTTGTTTACATTACAGTGATATTTTGAAGTTTCTTCAATGACAATATGTACTTTAGGATCGATTGAAACGTTACGTTTGTATATACTAATTTACCATGATTAATTTAGTAAAAAGATTTACTTTATAATAAGATAGTAATTAAGATTTTAGTTATCCAGATTTACTTTAGGCGTAAGAATTCATAAGAGACGAATGATATTTCATCTGAACTCAGAAGATCTGAGATTTACTCCTTTTAACTTCCACCTGAGACCCTCACAATACCGATACGATGTTGTACGATAAAAAGGTTAACAATTCCAAGAAAACTGACGTTTATTAAAATCAACGTCAATCAAAATTCCCGACCATTATCACGTCCGTCGTCTCAAAACGGAGAGAGCCCCGACGAACGTGCGTCGTTATCCGCGCGGCTCGCGGGAAAAAACGAACAGAGGAAGCGAAATTCGCCGCGGATAAGCACGCCCATGGAAATAGGAGATTCCGGATTTATGGAGGTAGGGAAATTTCCAATTCGGCCCCGGAGCGCCGCGGAATTTGAAGAATTCCGTCGCCAATGGGAAATTTATACCGCGAAACGTCGGGGATCTCGGAGGGACTTCTGCCAAGCCGTTGCGAGCGTTCGTTCGTTTGCCTGATATCCAATTGCAGTTTGATTCCCGCGGAAATTATCTTTGTTGAATTTTTAAGGATCGTTTTCTCCGTTGAAACAGCGTTCCGCTCGTAAAACACATTGAGGACCGTTCCCCGCACAATACTAAGGAGGTGAGATATTTCTTGCGCGGAATTCCTTTCGGTTTGCCTTGAGCAATCGATGGGAGAATTTAATTCCTCGGTTGAACTCCGAATACTGCGTGAAGAGATTATAATAGTATACTATCGAGTAAATTCTCTTTCCGAGATCGTTGAGTTAGAAACTAATTGCTTCAAAATTCGAGTGTGACGTGTTAAAACTTGACTTTCGCGGACGAAGACCCTTTGAAATATACAAAACCTTCAGCAGATGAGGCTAAATATATCAATTTTATAAACAACAGAAAAAAAGACTGAAACTATGTGCTGCCTTGCTCATTTATTTGCAACTTCGAAGCATGAACATTTCATCTCGGAATGTCAATAATCGTCGGTAAAGGGTTAATGTTCGCAAATATTGTTTCGTGAAGATTGTTAAGTATTCTTCGCATTTCATGGAACGGTTATATCGATCGTTACTAGTCGACGTTAGTTTCGTTAGGAAAGTAGTGGTTCCGATTATAGCGGTTCGCGCGAGGCTTTCATCGGCCATTTTGGAGCACCTTGCGCGGATAACGGTTTCCAATCAACCGATAATCACGTTCGTGCGTTCCGAAGATGAACAGATCCGGCCGGCGGCTCCTTCCGTTCGCGACTAATTTAATTAGGAGCGTGCGTACGGCGATAACGCGGTTATCGGACGTCATCGCGTCATCCCCTGTTGACGCGCCTCCATTTTACGATCCGTTGTCTAGTCCGCTCGGATTACTCCGGCCTCTGTTCCGCATTGAACGCATCGTAAAGCGGCGAACGGGGGATTCGTAGGCACTTACAACCGGGAGCACTTCACTCCGACGCTTTCTGCGAGTTTCTGTTTGTTCTGCGCTAAGAATCGAGTTAGAATTAATTCCGAGCAATGTTTCACGGACAAGAATCACCAAACCTGTATTCGTTATTGCCGGAAGTTCTGTTTAATCTTCAAATGTAACTGGTTAGTCATTCGCTGACAATTGCTTCGGTAATATTCCTCGTAGCTACGTACATTCTAAGTACAATGTAACCAATGTAATTAGGTGTTAAAAATGTAATGAAGAAGCGTTGTCGGTTTTCATAACACATTTGCTACCGGTGACGTAGCATTTTCAATGTTTTTAGAATCTTAGTAACGTTCCACGTTATTCTCCATTTTATAGAATGCTGATAACGTAGTTCTATATTTGAAAATTTACAGCTGAAAATTGACAATATAATTTTATTATATACTTTTTACTGTCTCGTATATTTGACAAGCTGACTTGCGGTATTCGTCTATAGACCGTGAAATTCTATGCATTCGCGAACGTGTTAACACTTTGCGGACGAAGATTCTTTAAAATGCGCCAAACCTTCAGCAGATGAAGTTAAATTGCTTAATTAATATAAAAAAAGGAAACTACGTACTGATATCTTGCTGTTCAAGTAATCGAATCATTCGTCCACGACTTAGTCTTCGAAATATGAAAATTTCATCTCGCTCGAAAAATCGGTTGCTTAATTCAGAATTACGTTTCATTAATTAAAATACATGTTTATATGTATGCATTTTCGATGACACGTTACTATTAAGTTTCGTTGAACTTCCCTTTCGTTAGCGTAATCTTTTCTATTTCGAAAATTCACGTGACATCTGAACTATCGGTTCGCAATCGGTAAGAGATTTAATATTTCATAGAAACGTTAATTGAATACTGATCATTTTTTATAAATCAATGGTTATTATATTGTACCTCTGCACACAATCAAAGTCGCAGTTGCAAATTCTCGATGGAACTAACCGGTTTCCGGTGAAAGTCGCTCCTAAAAGTAACCGACGCTCATAGTGTTAATCTCGCGGCTTCAATTTTCGATTACCGCGGCACGCGCGCAACCCCTGTCCCGCAAAATTGTTAAAACCCACCCTTCGCACCCTCTGATAATAGCGGGCCGACCGAAAACGCTCGCCGAACAACCTGTACGAGGCTAACGACCACCCGCGTCCCGCAAAAATTGTCGATAATCATCGGAATCGCTTTTGTATTAGCGGCGAATCGAACAATCTGCCCAAATAGCTCGTACCGACACCCTCGTAGTCATTTTTATCGCTCAACTGCTCGTGCATGGATTTTTTTAACTCGTGAAACGAGAATATTATTAACGCGTTATGCACCATGGAAATCTTCATCGTTTTTCCGTGGAGTTATTCTTTTGCTATTTATTCTATCCTCGTATTATACTGTTATCAGCTTCGTTGTCAACACTGAACCTACCAGACGGGTCAAAATGATTCCTGGTTTCTACTTTTTGCAATTACTGAAAAGACAACAGATGCTTCTCTGAGATGTTATTAAAGAAATTGATTTAGCAGTACGCAAACTAAATTATAAATCAATTAATATCCACTCTTGAAGTTTCTATGGAATTTCGAAAAGTCAATTTGACTGCTCGGTAGTTTCAGTGTTAATCATTTGATGTTACTATCCTTGAATTATACTGTTATCAGCTTCGTTATCAACACTGAACCTACCAGACGGGTCAAAATGATTCCTGGTTTCTACTTTTTGCAATTACTGAAAAGATAACAGATGCTTCTCTGTGATGTTATTAAAGAAATTGATTTAGCAGTATGCAAACTGAATTATAAATGAATTAAAGTCTCGATATATGCACTCAAGTTTCTATAGAGGAATTTCGGAAAGTCAATTTAATTAATCGGTAGTTTCAGTGTTAATCATTTGACGTTACTGTCCTCGCGTTATCTTATTATCAGCTTCGTTACGTTATCAAACACTTTTCATTCGACATCGATTATCTGGCGTATCACGAGTGTTTTCAAATAATTCGAAAACGTTCGTCACCGGCGGCCACTGACACAGTGCTTAACATTCTTTGCATTAAGAAACATTCTCGGTTAACGCGTTTCAGTTTTAGAAATTGCGAACCAAAAAACGCCTCGTCCACGTTCGCCGGGCGATCAATCACGGCTGAACGACGTTTTTAAAAGATAAAACACAGACACGACGCAAACCGAATTGGAAAATAACTCGCAAATCACGGTACATGGGACACGGACGCGCGTGCACGTGATATTTCTGTACAACCATTCGTTACAAAAGATATTCACCGTTTTTTGTAAATGTACAACCTAGGAGAATCAGTATTATCGAACATCGATTATCCAACGTTATTAAACGTCGATTATTAACCGCTTGCCCTGCAACAACGAGTGAGACTCGTGAAGAAGATTTTCAACATGATTCAACAAATATAGATATATTATACTCAGTTCATTCGAATTCAAAGTAAATATTATTCCTCTGTAATCAACTATTATACTTAAAAGGAAATATAGGTACAACATACGCTTAGAATTTTTCTTTTTTCCCAATAAGAGAAAGAAATCAGGGGTCAAAAGATTCCATTAAACAGCTACAAACGGAAACCACGGTTACATATCAGGTCAACAATACAAACAGAACATTCTAAGTTCCTTCTCAGTTTCCCACCGATCATGATTTCAGTCGTTTCTTTCAAACGATCCAATGTTTACGAATTCATCTTGGTAAACGCATCAGCCGCGCGTGGAACGATCGAAGCCGACAGATAACGAGGTTGCCCCTTGATTCCACTCATCGCTTCGTTTGAGCCAAACGAAGGCTTCATTCGATTAGCCGTGCAAGTATATCGATTACGTGAGCAGTGTAATAATTTTCTATCCACTCGCCCGTTCCGGAAATAATGGAATCTCGAGGAACGGGCTCCATCGTGATCGGCAACCCTTCCAGACAATGAAAACGACAAAAAAAAATAAGGCAGCATGGAATACCGCGAACGCTGTAAATTCATCATTTCCGTTTCACGCGAGATAATTATGCCGTATTCTGTTTCGCCTCGAAACACGTTTGCACGCTGCGATGTGTTCCACCGTGGATCCTAGGGGCGGAACACGGTTTCGACTTTAAGTACGAATTATCCGCCGGACGATTTTAGGGGCTGCGCGGCAGCCGATTCTCCCCGCGGTGTCCTAATTTGCGCGGAAGTTTGCTTCATTTGGAAACGAAATTATGCATGCCGATAATTCGAGGCGACGACGGGACAGACGAAAGTTTCGCGACACTTCCGTTGCGTGAATCCCGTGCGTCGATCGTTATCGGAGGCGTGTTTTACGGTCGAATTTAATTCATCGGCGTTGTTATGTTGAATCGTAGCGCGTGAGACGAAATTTTCATATTTCGAAGACTAAGTCGCAAAATGATTTAATAACTCGAATAGCAAGAGATCAGCAGTTTCCTTTTGTTCTATCAATTATACGATTGATGTACAATTTAGCTTCGTCTGTTGAAGGTTTGGTACATTTCAAAGAATCTTCGATGTTTCACGTTTCACGCGCTGATAAATTAATAATTTACGGTGACGATATATAATTTCAGCGAAAAGCGACCGTCGAAAATCACGGGACAATAGAGTGAGCACTCAGTGAGAGTCTCCGACCGCTGAAAATAATGTTAATGCGTAGATCCAACAATCCGCAGGACATTTGTGCTCCAGATGATTCTAATTCGAGGGGCATGCGCGGGCTGAAAAACTGCAGGCTACAAAGCGGCGGGGAATTGAAACGAAATTAGCGGCGGCGGCGGCGGCGGCTCATTCGAAGTCAAAACTTCCTCGTAAATTGCGTGACCGGCGTTCGGCCCGGTGGACGGCTAATGAAATTTCTGGACTTGCGATTCCGTTGAATTTTTTTCCGAGCCCGCCCGTTTAGAGAGGAATTCCCGCGGGGAAATGAGTTTCCGTGGGACAGTTTAATTACTGGACGCGCATCTCGCTTTTCCTTTTTCCGTTTCCCGCCATCGACCGCCGCGGCGACGCGTCGAAATTTCCACGCGACATTCTGCGTCTGAAACGGAGCTACTTATAACCCCGGCCAGGATTAGAGATTCGTTCGCGCGGACGGCTTCATCCTACCGTGAAAACTTCGGGGAATTTTAATCGTCTTTAGCAATAACTTACATTTTCATTGCACGCGTCGGACGGAATTTGGCTTGGCTGATAAGTTCGAAACAAAAATGGTACGATTCTACTCGTGGAACCACTCTGTATATTCAGAGTAAGTATTCTAGTGTTATTATAGTATAAATGATGAAAGGGTGGATCTTGAGTGATCGAGAGGTAGGAATGAATTTAAGTAAGAAGTTCAAATGTGACTTAGAATCACATCGTGGTTCGATTAGTGTTAAGGAGTCTCTACGATCATTGAAAGATTTGTATTATTTTTACATGTGTAGATAAGTTACCGTTTCACTAGTAATACAATGACAATTAAGAAACACAGAATACCGGAAAACAGAAGAGACACTACTAAGACGCCTGATAATATTCTAACTGCTAACTCACCCAACCTCTCAGTAATTATGAAAGAACTCAGGAATGAGTAATTTTGACTCACCTGGTAATTATGGCGTTAGTACTATAGTGTTACTATAGTATAGATAATGAAAGGGTGCATCTCGAGTAATCGAGAGCTAGGAATAAATATGTATTTAACCCTTTGCACTCGAGAGGTTATAAAATTATAAAATCGAATTACTTATTCATTTTCCTAAGTTAAAAGTTTCGGTTTGATCGATGTTTACTACACTATTATTACTATCGCAGCGTTTAACCCTCTGCACTGCGGAGGCGCCTCTCGATCGCCAATTGATTCGACAGCAAAATTGTGAAGATATCTAACAACCTTGTTTTCTCTGTATTCAAGATCCCACCGTCCCTTTCGATAGTACTCCCCGTACATCCTGCTAACATCAATAACCACCGAATCCAAGACTACACCCGAGTCCGAAGAAACTTTCGAAATCCATCAGTATCTTTAATAAATTTCACGTTTCCCGCGCGAAGCTCAACTTCCCCGATCGCCGCTTACAGATGATCTGGAAATGACGAAAGTTTTCCCATCAGAATCCTAAAAACTCCGTGTCCCATTTAATCCCGTCGCGAATTCCCTCCGCTAGAAATGAAAAAAGGCGAAGGGAGCGCGAACGGAACCGTGGCGAGCACGCGAGAACTTCCCCGAGTCATCGATTCGCGATGTTTGGTCCGTTACTGGTCGGACCGCTGAAATAATGAGATTCCCGGGGACACGTCCGATACACAATACCCCCGTGAAGTTCGTTATCGCGCGCGGAATTCCACGGTAGCCGGCCGGCCTTCTTTCGGTCGGGCAGTTTCGCCGGATCTTCCGGGGACGCGCGTTGTTATCTTATTATCGGCCGCATTGTCCCAGAAGTTGAACGCCTCGTCCCAGTTGTCCGCTCTGTCGCGCGGCCGGCCGAGAGGCCGGGAAAAAAGGGGCGATTTTCATGAGCGGGAAGTTCATTTCCCCGACGGGGGCGCGGAATGAAACGGAACGCCTGTTTCATTCGGCCGTTTCGCAAATCGTCCGTGTCGGTTCGGTGTCGCGTGGCTGCCTTCATCCATTGTCTGCCCCCTCTTTCCCCCCTCCGCTCGCTCCGCTATTATTCGCGGACCCTATTCCCTTGATTGTCCTTTTTTTCCCCTTTTCGCTCCCGTGACAATTTGCAGGGAGAGTCCTGAATGGAGGAGCAGACACGGTCCGAGATTTCTCTGCGTGCGTTCGGATCGCGAGCACGGCTAACCTGGAATTAGGGGACAGAATCTTCGCGTCTCCAATCAACTCGCACGCGAACGCTTCTTTTGTGCTTGACACGCTTCCGGCGATAGCGTTGCGCGGGCTTGGAGTTCGAGCGGATGTTTCCTGCACTTTCGCAGCGGAGTTTTTCGAAGGATTCGTGGATCGCGGATACGTTCGTTGTAAGTGGAAATATAAATTTTGCAGGAATATCGTATTTAACTTGGCTGACAAATTCGAAACGAAAATAGTAGAATTCTACTGATAACATATCGCGACTGTTACGTCCTAGCGTGATTTTTGTTAGAAACAACGTTGAACACACGTGGAGTACAGCTGGAATAAACAAACTGGATCTTTTATTTGAACGCGTGATTCACCTGTCGCAAATCCAAACAACAATGTATACAAATTCCAGTGCCGGCGATAAATTCTAAGGGGACGTACTATTACGTCGGCCGCGATCGCGTCGGAATATTCGCGACCAACCGTTTGCCAGGAGAATTATGCGTCGCGGTGTTCTAGGAAACGCGTTCCGCCATCTTTACGGAATATTTCCAGTCTCCACGCGGGAAACACCGTTGATTTTCCGAATACCACGAGCGTCGAGTGACGGCTCGAATGAAAGCGCATGTAAAATTGATGAAATTTCCGTCGCGCGATACGCGGGATCGCGCGTGTCGCGCGCGCGGCGCTCGATGCGAGCGAACAGCCGTAACGAAGTTACACGAAGACACCGGGCACTTTCGTGCAGCGCGCAGAATCAATTGAATTCGAGTCGAAAGATTTACTTTCAACAGTTTCCTGCGCAACGGAACGCACCGATAAATTTCCAGCGTACGGCACATTTATTTCGCGAGCGGCGCGCGATACGCTGCGCTCCAGCGGTTCGACGGGAACTCGATCGACGTGTACCCGGACGAACGAGTGCGCGTAATTTCATAAGGCCGGCGAACAACGGTTAACTACCGGCCGATGATTAACCGGCATCGAAGTATTCAATAATTCAGCGGCGATTCGGAAAAGCCGCGGTTTACCGCGACACCGGTAATATAATAATAAACTTCGGACGATAAACAGCGGGTACACGGTCGCCGTTCGTTCGTTAGAATGATCGGGATTAAAAGTCGACGGGGCGGCCGTGCGCCGGTTTTATTGTTCACCGGAATTAATGTAAAGCTCGGATCGGCCCTCGAATTTTATCGAGCGTTCGCATTGTTACCGGGCGGCCGGCGCGCGGTGCGGTTAAATGGCCGTTTTCTGGGCAAAACTCGATAACCTGAAAGGTATGAGTGATACAAACAAATGCTTCGGGCGAAAGTTGTAAGGTATAGAGCTAAGCACACGGTGGTTTTGTTTTTGTTTACGTTACAGGGATATTGTGAAGTTCCTTCAGTGACAATGGAGACTTTGCGTTTCGATTACTGACGTTATGTGAATAGAGAAATGGAATTCATTCGCGGAACATTGTTGTTTTTCAAATGATGATCATTTTGTGTAGCAAGGATTACTTAATGACATATTGGTAACCTTCAATTTTCATTGTACGAACAGTAGAATTTGGGGATTTGTTCAAATGCTCGTTTTCTGGACAAAACTCGATAGCTTAACACTAGAACTATCGAGCATTTAGTACGATTAATATGCAATTTCTATAAAAATGGCAGATTATTTTCAGTTTCTTCAGAGATTCATTATAGTACTCTAGTGAAGCTACATCTGTTGAAACCTCCAACATTATCATGATCATTCGAATAGGAAATTTTATTCGTCACCCGCGAACGGCGTTCAACTTTGTAAATCTAAAAAAACACTCCTCGAGCAAGAATTCAGTTACAAGTTGTTATAAAAACACGTGGAGCGAAATGACAATCATAAATGACAATCATTCTGTACAGCGACATATTGGAACCCTCTAATTTTCGTTACACGAACAGTAGAATTCGGGGTTTTGCCCAGAGGCGGCCGCACTGTGCGCCGTTGCTATCGCGCGTGCGTGTTAATTTTAATCGCGCCCGTCGATAATATATCCCGCGTCGATTCTCGACGCGACACGCCGCGTGACCGTTAACTGGATGTAATTAATGTTACGCCGTATTGCGTCTCGAGCAGAACCCCGGCAGAGTCCGCGATACTCGCTCGGCCCGTATCACACGTCCGATCTTCAAGCACGCCCGGCAGAGCGATACGTTGCGACGGAATGATAACCGGCGGGACGAATTCACCCTCTTCCGGTCCATCCGTCTCCCACGCGGACCTCTTTGGAATTTTTAGTACCGTAACCTGGCGCATTGTGTAGCTTTATGTGCCTCGTTCTGCGTAGGGGTTTGCGTTTGAGTTTCTTTGGGGTGGTTTATTCGATGGAGAGGGGGAGCTTGAATTTGTCGAGAGTGGTACTGTTGTTTTTGTTTTATACAGCTGTTTTTGTATTATGGTTGGTTCCTTGGAAGTTGGTTTTGTGAGTGATTGATGATTTTGATAGGTAGAAAATAATAGAAGTTTGAGGGGTGATGTGCGTCAGATGTGCGTCGGATGTTCTGGGAATGATTTAAATATTTTGAGCATAAAAATTGAATGCTAACGAATACTACTAACTAATAATAAACTAGTCTCAAACTAAGCAAAAACGAAATATCATCGAAGAATTAGTAATCTAAACCTAAGTCTCAATGTTCGAAAGTCTCAATATTCCCACTTCTAATCGTTTTCTGCTACAGCTGTTTTTGTCTGATGGTTGGTTCCTTGAAAGTTGATTCTGTGAGTGATTGATGATTTTGATAGGTAGAAATTAATAGGTGAAGTTTGAGGAGGGTGATGTGCGTCAGATGTTCTGGGAACGAAGATTCAAATACTTTGAGATGATGTGAACAGTAGTTGCCAGAGAAAGAAGAGAAATGAACAGATTACTATAGAATAAAAATTGAATACTAACGAATAGTATTAATTAATAATGAACCAATCTCAAACTAAGCAAAAACGAAATATCATCACAGAATTAGAAATCTAAACCTAAGTCTCAACATTCCACTTCCAATCGTACCATCTATCCCTCTGCAACAGAAAATTATCTCACAAACATCTTCCACGATCACCTGCATCAACCAACGTTACACCCACGAATTCTATAAAACGACATTCCCGAGCAGATACCGAAACATCAATTAATTCTCCGACGTTACTCGCGCGAAGCATAAGGACCACACCCAGTATTCCAAGGAGAACAGCGAGGTTTCTCGAAACGCTCCCCCGCCGTGGGAAGAAAACGCGGCTGGAAAGCCTAGGGAACGTCTCCCTCGAATAATGTAATAGGTGGGAGGAGATTCCCGTCGCGGAAAAATTGAATCGTTATCATGAACCGCAACCGGCTAAGGCTGACGCGTGCGGTTTTGTTGCTCGTGCCGGCTTATGACAGAACTATCGATCCTACTACTGGTCCAACTCGAACTTTTCCTCTGCGCTCCCACCCACCGCCCTCGCATCGTATATCCGAAATTCCTCTCTCCCCCTCTCTCGCTTCTCTGCTCCCCTTCTATCGTTTCCACTCTGGCCCCGTGCGTGAAGCACACTTCGAAAGGATGATAAGAGGTCCCGTTACGCGGCCAGGCTTACGTTCGCCAGCCGAATTTCGTTATTTCGATGATCGATCCTCGCCCCTTCTCTTCGAGGAGCTCCTCTTCGGCGACTCAATTGAGCTTCGATTTAATTATCTCGCGCATTTCGTTTGATTATCCGAGCGGAACGATCCTGTTAATAAATTCGACAGGCAGGAATTCCTTTTTAGTACGGTTTTACGGTAACTCCTAGGAATTTTGGTTAGAATATCGCGTTTTAGGAACTTTTCGAATTGTTTCGGTGAATTAGCTTGCTTCAGTCGATTAAGTGTTAAGGAACAGCTGATTTGTTTCGAAATTTTGATAGTTCTCGAAGTTTTACCGTGAGCTGGGTATGGCGGAGGTTATTTGCTGTGCCTTGAGACACGGGTCTGATGATTAGTCAGTTAAGAAGCAGCGCGAATAGTTTGACGAAGTTGCTTTCGAGTGACGCGAGAAAACCACTTTGTCGAAGGTATTCCATTCCGTTTCGGGAGCATCTTTCTCGTTAATTCGTCGCAATTTGCTCGATGGCGCGCATATCGCTGAGACACTCGGCTCGCTGCGAACGTTATTCTCCGAACGAGTGCTTTATACGCGAGAAAATTGAGTGGCAGTGGGGAGGAATTAACCCCTCGGCTTGGAGTATCGTGTCGGGCCCCTGGCGAAAATGTCAAATAAAGTTTGACAAATGCAAGTGCCATTCGATCCTCTCGAGTTCGAATTAAATAGAAAATCTATAAAAAAAATAGACAAAATCGAATACAGTTTAACAAATATGAATTTGGGTCCAACTTAGAGTTCTCGAGAGCAAGTTTGTATAAATATCAGAATCCTCTTAAACATCAATTTTTAATTAAATATTAATTTTATTGTAAAGCTAGATATAAAAGAAATATAAAACTCCTTTCTTCTTTGATTAAATTATTAAAGACAAAGTAATTTCGTCGGGCTTTCGAAATATAGAATAAAGCTAGAGATAAAAGAAATATAAACTGCTTTTCTTCTTTGATTAAATCATTAAAGTAATTTCATCGAGCATAGTTTTGAAAATATTGTAGGGCTAGATATAAAAGAAATATAAAATTCTTTTCTTCCTTAGTGAATTATTAAAGGTAAAGTAATCTCAACGAGCATAGTTTCGAAAATCTTACGGGGTAAGAGGTTAAAGGCCATTGAAAGCTACAGATAGGTAGATAACAAAGCCGGTAAACGTTTCGCCGGACACTTATGAATTACGTCGGGCCACTCGAAGTGTCGCGTCGTTTCTCATTAACTATTCCGCGGTAATGCCCGGCTAGAAGTGCGTACTATCTTCGTTTTATGCTTTCGACCAGGTACAGCCACTGTTCTACTTGGCTTAAACGGTGTACGGTTTAATTTAGTTGATCCCCGGTTTAATTGACTGGATCCGTACGATGCTTACTCTCATTGTCTGACAAGACCGTACTCCTATTCTACTCGTCCGGATAGACATGGTTCATGATCTCCCTGGCTGACTATATGCGCTCGCCGTTCTACTTGTCTCGCTACACACAATCTCCGTTTCAGTTGAGTTACTGTTCCTCTTGTTTATCCCCTTTGCTAGACTATTGAATCATTCGCATTTCAGTTGAACGTTTGGAAACTCTTGCAATGTTCAGCTGACTAGACAGTTTTCTCTCATTTCTTATTTGTATATTATAAATTTCAATTTTTCTCCATTATTATTGTTAATCTAGGTATCTATATAGTTCACAGTCTGACAGTGTGCAATCACTGTTTCACTTGGCTCGTTAATAATTCATTCGAATCCCCTTTTCTAACTGAATATTATTCATATTTCACTAGAACCTCTGGAAATACTACGATCGTCTGACTACAGACTATCCTTATTCTACTCATCCAGATATTACCTCCAAATTCGACTCTTTGCCAATCACAATTTGTTACAGTGTTGATTTATGACGCACCCAAATTCCTTTTTCTAATTGCATATTAATCAAATTTCACTAGAACCTCTGGAAATACTGCTACGATCGTCTGACTACAGACTATCCTTATTCTACTCATCCAGATATTACCTCCAAATTCGACTCAGCCAATCACAATTTATTACAGTGCTATAAATTCAAATTCCTTAACGTACAAGCGTCCACCAGTATAAGATCCCTATTCCACTTGTCTGATTTATGACGCACCCTTTTTCTAATTGTACATTAATCAAATTTCACCGGAACATTGTCATAGAAGTTCCTTCCACCACGCTCGCCTGACTATCAGGTTTAATTCTACTGTTTGCCTCAGCCACCGTCGGGAACTCACGAATTTTTCCGAAGTCCCGCGATTAATCTGGATTTCTACGTAGTCGGCAGTCCGTCCCCATGCAGTCCCTGTTTCACTCGGCTGATTATTAATCTTCTTCGCTCTCTTTGTCCGACTATATATTATTCTCGTTCCGCTCGAATGTCAAGAAATTCTTTCTACCTCGTCCCCCCGCGCAAAGACATTTCTCATTCCACCTTTAATTTCTACATCAAACGGAATTTTCCTGGCCAGCTACTTCGCGACTTCTGGAGTTAACCCCTTGGCCAATGATTTCTTTCTCAACTCCGATCGATACGGCTACTTTGTCGTTGATAACTTATTGGAAAAAGAGGAAAATTCTAAGCGTATGTTATGTCTATATTTCCTTTTAAGTATAACAGTTGATTACAGAGGAATAATACTGACTTTGAATTCGAATTTACTAAGTAACATATGTATTTCTCAACTCTCATCGATACGGCTACTTTGTCGTTAATAATTTATTGGAAAAAGAGGAAAATTCTAAGTATACGTTATCTATATTTCCTTTTAACCCTTTGCACTCGAGAGGTGACTCTCTCGCCACTTGATTTGATTTGTAAAATTATAAAGTCTTGTATGATGCATCAATATATGGAATATTGCAATAAAATAACTTTCCTTCTTAATTTATATGTTTCCTCGTTAATTAGTTTCAAAGAACATCGTCTGTATCTCATCGAAGAATATTGAATGTTTCTAGTGAGAAACTTTCGAGTGCAAAGGGTTAAGTTTCAAGAAACAGTGAACATTTGTTCACCGTACGACTCAGACGTCGCTTCTCTATCGTTCGGCCGCCAGCGATCGCACGTTGGCAGCTTCGCGTCATCCTCAAACGAAAGCGCGAGGCTGAAGCACGCTGGAACGAGGTATTTTTTCCAACCGCCAGCCGGAAAATCGTCGGAGTCGCGTTAGCAAATCGAGCGCGGCAACCGCGGGATTATTAACTGGCAAAAATCGCCGGGTCGGCATTGTCGGCAGCGAATGTACGACGTCGCAGTGTCAATTTGCAGTAAATCATCGCTAATTAAACGGCATCGCGCCGCCGGTAATTAACAGACCGAGCCGTGAACGCCTGTTACCGCTGACTTTAGCAAAGCCCCCGACCTACGTAACCCGCGCGTTACTCGCGTTCAGCGCCGCCCGAAAACAATCGAAAAATATTTCCGAAATTATTCGGGAACTCCTCGGTCTGCGGGGAAATCAACCCCTTGACAAATGTTTTAAGACAGAAGTGAATGCGTCGGTCGATAAATATTTAAACGAGAAATGAATCCTTCGGCAGAATTGTTGCAAACGAGAGACACGGAAGTACAAGTAGAAGAGTCCGCGAAAAAATTAAGACTGACATTTCTCGGCGATCCTTTAAGAGGGGATGGGATTAATTTAAAGTCTCGAAGAAACAACGGAATTGCGTGCGAGGTCGCGTCCGTCTGGGGGAATAAATAATTGTTTCCCTTCGTTGCCCGTTTCCTGTGTTCCCTCCGTTGGAGGATTAAATCCCGGAAAATATTTAATAGCGCTTGTTCGTCCCGCCTCTAAAGTGGCCTCGTTATTTAAATATCCGACGCAATTCCCGCGCGAACGTGTCGGACACACGCAACGCCGAAAATTCTCCCATAAACATCGCGACCCTTCGTTACGGACGAACGAATTCTGTTTGTGCCAGGGAAGCCTTTCAACGCTGTTACATACGGCGTAATGAATTAATGATACAGTGATGTCTAATTAACGCGCGGTTATTCCATTGCGACGAGCTCGGCCCGAGCGAACGGTGCTTCTGACGTGACGCTTCGGTCGTGTCGCTCGTGGTCTGTGGTGCTCAACCGTTTGGATGCTAAACAACTTTTGTGGATATTTAGCAAAATTGCGCAAGTGATCGGGTGTGTATGCAAAGAAATTAATGAAAGTAGTTATCTAATTACATCACAAATATTGTGTTATTACAAAGAAATATCAGAAAATAACATCTATTCAAATAAATTCACTTTGAAGAAATAAATTCGCATTGAAGAAAATATAAAATTTGATTCGATTTGATTGTCTATTTAAAATATATTACATAACAGTACGATATCCGAGTTTCTCTATGTATAGCGATATAAGTTGACCTCACTGCCATCGCAATTCAGTTTTCTGAAAACTAAACGGTACGCAATGTGTTAACCCTTTGAACTCTGTAAGCTCCAAAATTGCACCAGTTACAATATTAAATATTTTAATGAATCTTAAAGAAACTACCCTAAAATTATTCGATTTTCCACACATCCAAATTTTGTACTAAGAAGGAAAATAAAAGATCGAAGAAATGTTATAGCATTTCTCACTTAATGTCATTAAAGACACTTAGCTATAACTTCGCTAATTACCACAGCATAGAAAAAAATATAAAATTTGATTCGAATTGGTTATCTATTTAAAATATATTACATAACAATATCCGAGTTTCTCTATGTATAGCGATATAAGTTGACCTCACTGAAAATTGCCATCACAATTCAGTTTCCTTGAAAATTGGCCGGCACGCGATCCATTAAATGAAATCCCGGAATTTTCTTTAATTCCGATCGAACGTGCACGAGGAGAATATAACACGATCTTCATCTGAATTTTTCGCGCCATCCCCTTAACGCTGTAGTCCCATTAACGAGAATATAATTAGAGCTTCGATAAACTCTATTAAATTCCGTTTAACGACTAAATACAAGGGGAACGCGGCGGAATCCCCGGCGCGATTTTCGCGCGTTATTTCCAGCAGCATCTTGTCGGTTCTAGTCCGATTTATTTTAATTAACGCGTCGCGCGCGCGGACAGGCCGGAATGAAAATTTCCATCGAAAAGCAGCTGGGTCGGGCAACTGGTGGCCGTTTGTAAGCCGGGATACAATTTAATCCTTCGACAAACGGCTGGACGTATCGCAGTATTTCATTGTACTGCGCGGAACGAGCTACAAATTGCGCGGAAAGATATAGGGTTATGCGCTCCGCGCGAATTTTCGTGGCCCTCGCTCTCCGACCGCGCGCGTCCGCTCGAGTCCGCGATGACAAAATCCCCGACAGTCTGCGAGTACCGCCTGCCGGGCTGCCGGACGAGGAATAATTAAACGGCGGCCGTTCGTTACGAAAATAGCCGTAATATATTTACCTCGTAATTTCTATCTGATTAGCTGTCGGAAGGATCTCTGAAATATTACCTCTCGGAGGGATATTCTTGATATAATATAATTGTACAGGCATTCCTCTCGGTGAGCCTCGAAAGTAGAACATTCAAAACAATTCCGGAATCTTTATTATTTCAGTGAAATACCCTCTATTCCTCTGTATTCAACTAAGAATGCTTCAGAAGTCCAGTGCACGGCAAAGAACAGTAACAGTACGAAAGTCGAAACCGGGATTACTATTCATTTACAATTATTCGAAATATTTCCTGTTATTCCGCTTGCAACGAACAAAACTTGGAGCCTCTCCTAGCAAACATATGAATATATCGACAATGTAAAGTGCTCCGATTCTCACGAGCACCTTTGAGTATATGCTGAAGTATTCGAAGGACCACCCAATGTTGGGACTGAACGATTGTTGACTGATAGCTAAGCTGATTCTCAACTGAGTCTGATTGAAGCTGAGCTAATTCTAAACTGATTCTGATTGAAGCTGAGCTGATTCTCAACTACTTCTGACTCTGAACTGAACTGCTACTGATTTTGACTGAACTGATTCTGAACTGGTACCTATACTGACTGTCAAACTGATCTTTTTCTGACCGTTTGAAGGGTTTTATACTGATCCTGGGCCTACTCCCTCCCTCTCGATATACGAAGGTGGGCCTCAGGGGCGGTTTTTCTATCCCTTCCTACGCAAGGTACCTACCCCTGTCTCATCCCCTTCCAGTCCGCCTGTAGCGCGGGTTTCCTGGAGCGAGGGTGACGGAGTTGGTCGCTATGCTGAACGAATGTTTGGCAACGCTGGGGAAATTCCATTAGGTCAAAATCCTTGAGGACACTTTTTCTAAAATTCCAACAGACCCTCTGGAACACGACTTTACGATACCTGGACTGAAGTGAAAAAACTAGACAATGGTTGATTTCTACGCTAACCCTTATGTGCCGCATATTGGCTGCCGGCCTGCTAAAGTACCGGACGGAAAGCTGATGGTCACGAACGTCTCTAAGAATAATTCCCGTGTCGTAAAATTGTCCCCTTGTCCTAACAGATAACGTATAAATCGAATCAGCTCCATTACCAACTGCAACACACAAAGGTCCACGGAAACGGGAATACTACCCGTAACAAATAAGCTACAAAACCGTACACAGGTTTCGCTGCAATCAGATAGAAACCCGATGATGGATCATCGAAAGCCGCAGTGTTTCATTGACCGTCCGCTTTAACGAGCGCAGTGGCACAGCGTTCGCAGCGATCGTTCGTTACCAGCGCTATCCTCGCGTCGAAAAGTTGAGCGCGTCGTTGTCCGGAAGGATTAGCGAAAGAATGATCAAAAGCGGGCCGACGGTCGAGTCGGTTTCCGTTCGAAAACAACCCCTGTCAATTATACCGAGGGACGTCCTCGCTTCCCGGCGGCGTAACGAGGTTCGTTTGCGCGGCGAAATAAAACAAACCGGCGCGGCGGAGCCAGGTTTCGCTTCCTATAGCGTGCGTGCGTGCGCGTCCTGTCCAATTTCAGGCTCGATAAAGGAGAGGGTTAATGCCGTGTCGATCTAAAGCCGGGGCGCACGCATCGCGGGCCAATTTTAATAACCGGCGCGCGGCTCGGTTCAGGTGTTCGTCGGGATATATCGTCCCGGCACCGATGGAAATCGTCGGCCGGTCAAAGGGAAGGCGAGGCCGACTTTATTGGGGGACGCGTGGCCGCTCGTCCGCTCGGCGAAAGATTAAATTGGAATTCGATTATCAAACCGGCGCCGAGCCGCGCGGCTCGTCCGACGATTTAGTTTCATCGGCGGCCCGCCGGATCGCGTGTTATTGCCGTTCGCCGTGGGAAATGTTCTGCTGCGCGGATGATTTTGTTTTGTCTCGTTTCCCGCCGATTGAAATCGGCCGTGCCCCGTGATTAGAATGGGGGATTGATGAGGCGATAATGCGGTTTTCGGAGTGTACTTCGGGGATTAGGCGGTGGGACTCGGGTTTCTGACGATTGGGCGGGTAGTTTATGTGTTACGCTTGTTTAATTGGGATGGGGTTTGGTTTGCTTGTGTCAGTGTGTTTGTGTGATATTTATTGTGTATTTGGAGTTGGCGTTTGGTGCGTTGGTTTGAGTACAGGTGGGACGTTGTTCATTGTTTGATCTATGGTAGCACCTGGTCTACTCATTTTACTTCTTTTCAATATCTGATCAAGGGTAGCACCTGTTCTACTCATTTTACTTCTTTTCAATGTCTGATCAAATGTAGCACCTATTCTACTCATTTTACTTCTTTTCAATGTCTGATCGAAGGTAGCACCTATTCTACTCATTTTACTTCTTTTCAATATCTGATCAAGGGTAGCACCTGTTCTACGCATTTTACTTCTTTTCAATGTCTGATTAAAGGTAGCACCACTTCTACTCGTTTCACCTTTTTTCAGTGTCTGATCAAAGGTAGCACTTATTCTACTCGTTTCACATCTATTCAATGTCTGATCAATGGTAGCACCTTTTCTACTCGTTTTACCCCATTTCAATGTCTGATCAAAAGTACCACTTATTCTACTCGTTTCACATCTTCTCAATGTCTGATCAAAAGCAGCACTTATTCTACTCGTTTCACCTCTATTCAATGTCTGCTCAAAAGTACCATCTATTCTACTCGTTTCACATCTATTCAATGTCTGATCAAAAGCAGCACTTATTCTACTCGTTTCACCTCTTCTCAATGTCTGATCAAAGGTAGCACATATTCTACTTACATTATGGCATCTGCTGGCATCTTTTGTTCATGTAACCAGAGCTAGATGTATTCCGCCTGTCTGTCTAATCGCCGGACTACTTCATTTATTCCATTTGTTCAATTTGATACTATAATCTCTTCTACTTGTTCGACCAAAATTAATACTTGTTCCACTGGTTTATACAGAACTATTAGAACCCATCTTCTATATACCTACAATTTCTAAGCTCACCAACACGTATAGTGGAGTACTAAGAACACGAGACCCCAGCACCTCCTTCTGCTCAATAGATTCGACGATCATATTGTGGATGGTTGCCGGCAATGCTCGAGTCTCGTTTCCCGAGCAGCAACAAGCACGGTCGTCATTTTTCTCTCTTGATCGTCGTGTTTTCCGGCACAAGAGGAAAAACGCGCGTCACACGGCGTTCGGCGTACACATGTTTCATTGATTCGTGGTCGACACTGACAGAAAACTCTCGCGTTGCTTTATTAGTCGATGGTGGAGTTATTATCGATTTACTACCAATTGGTTCTAATTTAATTAGTAATCTAGTAACCTTACTAACCTTACCAACATTAACACGTTAAATACCGCGTTAAATTGTTGGAAAGAAATTACGATGTGCGAGATGACTGCTGTCAAATAAAAATATTTAATAACAGGAATATGTTAATAATTAATTTATCTTTTCTATGAAGGAACAAATCATGTATAAAATGCTCAAGAGTCTCATGGCGCTTAATATGCTAATAACCTTAGTAATTTGACATTTAATAATTTTATCACCCATAATCAGTAAAAATTGTAATTCCAATTAATTAGTCAATAAGTTTACCTCCATACTTCTCCGGATTCTTAAATATAAGTTTCCGCTTCAAAAGAAATTCTTTCGTTAATCGACTATCCGCTGGAAGAATTTTCGTAACCGTGATTCGCGGACCGTTCGAAGACGTCCGACGTTGTAAACTTTCGCTAATTGTTCGCGAGATCGACAGTTGTTCGCGATACCTTAAGCGCCGAGGACTTCGGCAACAAAGCGCGGGGTCGTCTCGGCGAGGGAAAACCGATCGAGCTCGAAACTGGGGAAACAAAGAACGAAAAGGCCGACACCGGTTCCCCTGACGCCGTGGTCAGGAAAACAATACTTTCTTTTTTCATCCTCGGCATCTTCGGAGGAAATTCCCAATGGATTTAGTTGCTCGGAAGCAATTGCGGTCGTTCCGGGAGGTCGTTCGGTTTCGGCTCGTTCCGATTCGACGGATTCAGTTTCCCTTGTAAACTGAGAGATAAACAGCAGGTGTTTGTCAATAAACGACACTCGCAACAATGATTTGAACGATTAACATTAGAAAATATCAACGGATTCAGTTTTTCTTGTAAACTGAGAGAAACAGCAGGTGTTTGTCAATAAACGATATTTGCAATAATGATTCTAACGATGAATATTACAAAATAATTATATCAACGGATTCAGTCTCTTACAAACTGAGAGATAAACAGTATGGTTTGTTGATAAACAGGTGTTTGTCAATAAACGACATTTGCAATAATTATTCTAACGATGAATATTACAAAATAATTATACCAACGGATTCAGTCTCTTGTAAACTGAGAGATAAACAGTATGGTTTGTTGATAAACAGGTGTTTGTCAATAAACGACACTCACAATAATGATTCTAACGATGAACATTACAAAATAATTATATCAACCTTATTGACCTCACAATTAATTTGTATCTTTCATAGACAAACGAACTGAAAGGATTGAAATCGATTAAATTGAAAACGGATTTATATTCACTATTATTTATTCCAAGTAACAAGCAAACTTTCAACGCGTGTTCCGAAAACACTGTGTCGGGCAAACAAGAACTAAAACGTGAAATTCATTTATTTCTTCAGGCTGATTTATTTCACGGTAAAGAGGTTCCATTAGAACTGTAAGCATTTTATTTGTCGTCGCTCAGCGAAACTGCACATTGTTATTTAAAACGCGCGGCGACCGCGCAGCGCGGAGGAACGTTCGCAAACAGTTCACCGCGGCCCCTCATTGTCCAAAGGTCTGCGACAATGAGCACGTTTGAGTGGATAATCGAACATCATTAAACCGTGCCGCGCATTTATTAACAGAAATCAGTGAAAACAACGCGGCGTCCGTCTGTCCCGCTGACAATCGAATTTCGTAGTGATTGGAGTCTGTAATGGATCGTTGTTCAGCGCCGTGGCAGCTTCGAAAAGAGATGAAAGCGGGCCGCGTTCACGCGTTCGATAATTCCAACGATAATCGACGGTAAATAAGTTTCGAACAGAAATCGAGTCTTCGTTATTCGGATACTCCGATTCCCCCAATTATTTACTCCACCGCGATAAAACAATAAATTAGAAACGTTAACTTCGCCCGGCCACTCGCCATGGATATTAATTACGATCTCCATATCGATCGGAGAGGCAGCTTAACTCGCGAAATTACGTTTCGCCGGAGGATCGAGCGATCTCGGCCGGCTCTTCGATAAAATGCAAATCTCCTCGCTGATAGGCAGGAAATAAAATTTTCCGAAAAGTTCCGCGCCGAGGAACGGTTACGGGGATCTTTTTAAAGTGCTTCGCATCGCGGAAACCGTCACGGGGAAGATCGAAGTTTCTATGAAACTCCGTTTACATGTAACCGGCGGGCGACAGAGGCGCGGGAGACGATTTCCCAGGAGTAACACCGGCAATCTGCGGACCGATCGATTGTCTATACCGATTCGATGTTGATTCTATAACGCCTCGAGCGCTGTCAAGCCGTTGTTCGGAGCTTAACCAACGGTCGACGAGAGAGAACCACTTGGTCAGTTTTCTTCGAGTTCCCTTAAGTGGCGGGACTTCGGCCTCTAGTGGAATAGACCGGCGCCTAGTCAGGCATACTTGATACCGTTACACGAGTGCACGTTACAGGCGTCGCTCGCGTGAAATACTTAAGCTTGAGTTTACCGTGCGAACGATTAATCAAGCTGGCGAACTCTGGTTCGAGTTGCGTGGGATTATTTATTTATTTATATTCCATGTTTATTTACGAAAATTTTCATCTGTCTTTGATATTTATATTTTAATCAATGTAGAAGTATAGAGTGCTATAAGCTAATTATGGTTAGTAATGTGGAAATTAATATTTTATTGTATTCTTGTCTGGCTATGGATAGTCTACTTCTACTAGGTTTCGTGTTTGAATGGAGAACTTAGTCAATAAAAATTGTATTACAGTAAAGGTTACTAATGTAGAAATTAATATTTTATTGAATTCTTGTCTGGCTATAGATAGTCTACTTCTACTAGGTTTCGTGTTTGAATGGAGAACTTAGTCACTAAAAGTTGTATTACAGTAAAGGTTACTAATGTAGAAATGAATATTTTATTGAATTCTTGTCTGCTTATAGATAGTCTACTTCTACTAGGTTTCGTGTTTCCATGGAGAACTTAGTCACTAAAAATTGTATTACAGTATTGTTTTCAGCAATCAAAGAGGAATGAATTTATATATTTTATAACATCTATATTTTAATCAATGTAAAACTACAGAGTGCTATAAGCTTTAATTATGGTGACTAACGTAGAAATTAATATTTTATTGTGTTCTTGTCTGGCTATAGATAGTCTCCTTTTACTAGTTTTTGTGTTTGAATAGATAACTTTGTCACAAAAATTGTATTACAGTATTGTTTTCAGTAATCAAAGAAGAATGAATTTATTGTTACTGTTTCCAATATTTTATTAGCCTAAGATATACTAAATCCACTGTGAAATTCTGAGTACTTTTGTAATTGTCTTATTTTCCTTTTGTATTGTTTTAATTATAAACGTGAAGCGTGGTTTCCGTTGGGATATCGGGTCAACTCACCAAAGAAGCAGATAATAGGATAGGCAGAGAAGTACGAGTCTCAAAGTAATTGCGCGCATCTATGGTCAGGTGAAATGAAGGAACGTACGTTGTTGCGGTTAAGACTGGTTCCCCTCTGTCTCTGTGTGTCGGTCGGTGTGTGGCCACAGGCTGACCAACCGAACCACAAATCCCATTACACGTCTATGTTCTCCTTGGCTGCGCTTGCATTTTCGTCTTAGTCCCCGTTATTCGCGATTCATGATGCTTAATCTCTTGCCAAAATTCTCGTTGTTTTGCCGACTGAACGCAGACTTTTCTACTGTGTCTGACAAATACTCGATGAAACTACCTCGAGAATTCTTGACAGAAATCTGTATGAATTCGTGGAAGTATATCTCAAATATCTAAAATCAAAATTCCAAATGGCAAATGAATTCTCTAATATCTCACAAATTTTATTTATTTACGAAACTCTGAATTAAAAGTAAATGAATTTTCTGAAATTTACTTCTGCAGATTTGATTGTATTTGCTGAACAATAACGTTCTTAATTGTTCGACAATCAGAATGACCCGTGTCAGATGTTATCGAGGTTACGCGTCGCTGAACCCGGCGCTCGGAACTTGAACTGAAATTAGAGGGTTGACGGTCGGTCATGTCGAATGAGGGTTTAGAACGGCGGAAGGACCTTGAGGGTTTGAAATTAATTTCCCTCGTAGCTGTCTCGTTAGTTCCTCCCCAAGATAAAGGCGATCGCGATTTAACAACTTCCGAATCTACGTTGTAAGACGCATCGAGCTCTGTTAGTTTGAGGTTCACTCGATCCCTTTCTCTCGAAAGTCTTGCGCAGTTATTATCCTCGATTATGAACATTTTGTTTTGCTATGTCCTGTCTAACTTTGTAATTTACAACAACATTTTGGGCTACTTCCTGTCGCTTTATAATCTGTCGTATACTTTTGGAGGAGTTTCCAAGTGAACGATACGCGGAGCATTGTAATTCGAGCATCTTATTCATAAATCTTTTCATTTATTTTTCAAATATTTTTCTATATAATATTAATATTTTTCTTGTATTAATATTTCCAATCATTCTTCCCTGTAATAAATATTCCTATATTTCCAATGATAAATTCGTCGTGTAATTAAGCATTCTTATCATTGATATGCTAAAAACATTGCTATCCTTGGTGCAATTTACATATATGTAATTTTAACACTAACCGTACCGGGAACCGGTCGAATGACCAAATTTGAAATTCTAGGTTCCTTGTATATGTAACTTTACTCAATTTCTCAATTCTCGCTTTTCATTTTGTTTCTGCTTGCACTACAAAACATTTATCATCTAACTTATTTATCTTTATTTTACAGCCAGTCATTTGACTGGTCAAGTATCGACACGATTAATGTGAAATATCAACAATTGCGGAACTAAGAGACAAAAACCAGTCATTTCGACTGGTACAGTAGTCCTAGTGTTCATTCAGGAACGTCGCAGGCGTCAATCGGTAGGAACAGCTGCTTAAGTAATTCTTTCGACGCGTCCCGCCGGTCCATTAGAATTCCACGGAGCCGAGTTCAACATTGTCTCCGTTCTCCGTCGACGAAGGTACGCGGATCGCTAAAGATAAGGCACGTAGTCATTAATTTCGGGGGCAACACGTGCCTCGGGGTGTCGACATCGCGAAGACGACTAGCCGTCCTCGCTGGCTCCTACTTCCCCATGTACACCTACGATTCACCCGAACACTAATTGTGAGCCTGTAATTTACTTACGTCCGTGCCAGTCCCAGGAACGCCTTGAATTTCTCCCGGAATTTCTATCTCCGTTCCAGCCGTGACATCCTTTAAACACACATGCGATTCCTAGTTGTTAGAACATTCGAAAATATTTGTGGAATTACCTTGAGTACACTACGCTCGTCTATCGTGAAGTTCTGCTAATGAAAATAATATCCATGCCAAATGTGTGTTCTGATGTCTGATTAATCATGGAATTATACTACTGATACATCTTTCTCGTACTAGAAGCAAGGTAAATATTTATTCCTATGTTTAATCCTGTAGTACTATTATTCATTCGCTTGACAGTGAATTCCTTCATTTGTCATTTCTGGTTAGCCAAATGTGTGTTCTACTGATGTCTAGTTAGAACATTCGAAAATATTTGTGGAATTACCTTGAGTACACTACGCTTGTCTATCGTGAAGTTCTGCTAATGAAAATAATATCCATGCCAAGTGTGTTCTGATGTCTGATTAATCATGGAATTATACTACCGATACATCTTTCTCGTACTAGAAGCAAGGTAAATATTTATTCCTATGTTTAATCCTGTAGTACTATTATTCATTCGCTTGACAGTGAATCTCTCCACTTGTCATTTCTGACTAGCCAAATGTGTGTTCTGATGTCTGATCAAGCATGGAATTATACTACTGAGACGATTACATCTTTCTCGTATGAGAAGCACGGTAAATATTTATTCCGGTGTTTAATCGTGTAGTACTATTATTCATTCGCTTGACACTTAATTCCTCCACTTGCACGCCTGAACAGTTACCTACTCATTCCACTTCCTGCAGTAATAATTCATGCTAGACTGATCGACAGATTGGTGACTTCAAGTATTCATAATGCCAACGATTCTTCAACGTACAACGTTAAAAGATGGGTCATTGTCAATGAGCTGAATTTGTTGGATACTAAATAATAATCCTAGTGAATGATAATTTTTTCTTCAATTCCATATCTTCCACAGTAATTTATACATACATTGTACATAATGGAAATTATAAAGCGTTAGTTCGTGCCTTTGAACATTCACAGTAAAACAACACGTGTCAGTGTCAGCATTACTCAGGACAACATCAAAGTCATTATCAACGAAATGGAAACAAAGGTATTCACGTATTACTGTGCTCTTCTGCAAGAAAGTCAGTTCACTTTCATTACCGTTCGTGCTAAGATGAAAACACGAAAGTCAGAATACGCGGAGCTTGCGCTAAGATAAATGTTGAAATGTTGAGCAAAGTTAGAGCAAATTATTTTCACTGAAGTAAATATTTATACAGGCCACTTCCAATCAGTTCGCACAAAGTTAAGTCGGCGTGCGACGTACGGGTTTCCCTATAACATTTCGAAATAGAAAATGCGTACACAACAGCGTATAGTCAACATTTTCGGAGATACCCGACTATAACTCTTTATAATTTCCACCCTTACATTGTACTGTCGCTATACATTAATCTAATGTGCGTTAAAACAAACGCTCACATTATCTTTCACTGTTACGTTTATTCCTGTCGCAGTATCCGCGTCTGACTGCACCGGGACACATACTACTTACGACTACCTTTATTTAGGCACCCTCCGCGGAAATTCGAATTCCTTTGTTCATTATCAGGATCAGTAGCGTTCCCCATTGTCTCGAGTTTCCGAATTCGTCTGTACAATACTCGCGCAGGCACACACACGCCGACAGGTATATCGGTGTCCCGTGAATCGAACGATCGGCTATCTGTCCCGAATTACCCAAACCGATACTCACGGTTTAGTTCGTAATATCGAACCAGTGTTCGCCGGTTAGAGCCGTTCCCCATGACTCCTCGCGCTCGCATATGAATACACCAATTAACGCTGACAAGTATACGCGTTCCAGTGAGGAACGCGAACCTCGGATGCCGCAAACAACGACCCCGAACGGCAACCATACACCGTGTTCCGGGAAATCCTGGTGAAATCAGGTTTTGAATTATTACACGCGAGAAACTTAGAAAACATATGTTTGAAGGTGATCACCTTTGAAAAATTGTCGATCAATATAATTGAAGACGAAGCAGCTAGTATTCTTAGAAATACGCGTTAGACAATCTCGAGAACAAAAGCCGCTTTAATAAATTTTTCGGGAATCCTTAGAACTCTTTCTGTATTTTAATAGAATGATCATGGAAATTATTATTTCATTACGAGTTTTATATGAAACTTGATCGTTAAACAAATTAGCTAGTTTCATACGTATCCGTAAATATATAATTTTCAAAATGCAGTTACTTGAAGAATAATAGGGCAGAAAGGAATACATTCTCCGCGATCAAGAGGACGAAGAAATTCGAGGAAAACGATTCGGAAGCATCGCCCAGAAAACGAAAACAACGGACGTTCGCGAAGTGCAACACGCCGAAGTATAGAAAACAGTTATGCAGGTGTCGTTTCACATTGCCCGGAAGATTTCCTCGCAAACAGCTGCCTGTTTGCGCAGAATTTTTCTCGAATTCTCGCGCGCGGCGTCGCAAGAAAATTCAGGTCCAAAGTAAACAGCGCGCATAAAAGGGAACGGCGCGCTCTCGGCAGCTAACTCGCTCCTTCAAAACTCCCCGGCAGCAGCCAGCATTCGGGCTAAATATCCAGAATGCCGCCGCGGGAACTTCCGGCGAGGCGGATTCAATTATTCGTGTCATGCCAATATATTCTACGGCGTGATTGTGTGCCCGCGCAATGCAAATACGAGGCTCCGGGGACGTTCTTAGGTAAACCGAGTGACGTCTTCAGTCTCCGAATTAGCGCACGTGCGGTCCCTTACGAGATTGCTTCTTGGGTTGCCTGCGGGACTCGTCCGGGACCTGGAGGAATGACTCTTTTCCTCCCTGGGAAACGAGCGTCGCGCGGCGCGGCCGCATGTGAACGGAACCCTCGAATTCAGACTATTCGCCTAACGAGAATTAAAGGTTGCCAATGCGTTGCTGAGTAATCTGGGCAACTAACATCTTAATTACTTCCTTGTTATAACGTGAATTTTTCTACTGAATTACTGATTTGATACTTATTAACCCTTTGCGGACGAATGTCGACATTTTGGCGAGACGAAATTTTGATGTTTGGAAGACTAAATCGCAGGTGATTTAATTACTCGAGTAGTGAGAGATCAGCACTTAGTTTCCTTTTTTCTATTGTTATTATTATTATTATATGAGCAGTTGATATTATTCTATTATTATTATATAAGCAATTGGTATAGAATTTAGCTTCATCTATTGAAGGTTTTATACGTTTCAAAGAATTTCCGACAAAGGGTTAATCCTTTGCACTCCAGAGGCGTCCCTAGGTCACCAAATGATTTGACACAGCGAAACTGTAAACTTTGATATTTGATATTAAACTTTGTACAATGCAGCAATGTACGAAATATTGAAAGAAAATAGTTCAATGCATGTGAGATTTCTTAATTCAATCCAAGGAAACGTCATCTGTATCTCATTAGAGAATATCGAATATTTCCGGTGAAAAACTTCTCGAGTGCAGAGGGTTAATTTTATCACCAGACGTTTAGCTCTATACCTTACAACTTTCGTCTGAAGCGTTCGTTCGTGTCACTCATTTTGGAAATTATCAAGTTTCGTTCAGAAAATAGCCGTTCGATCGCACTGTGCATTATGGAATTTAAATTAACAAAGAATCTTCGAAGGCTTAGCCACTCGCTAAGACTTCTACAGATTTCCCATTTTCACTTTCATTTTCTAAAGTGTCATCCGGAGGTGTACGGTCACGGTGAGAAATGATCTCATTATACTCCAACCACGAAACTCGCAATCTTGTTTCACCTTAACGAAAGCGACGACGCAGTTGGCGATGAACTTTGTGCTGTCAAAATAAATTATTATTGACTTTATAAATCCTTATACAAGAACAAACCGTAGACGTCAAAATTAAGAACAACTCCGTATCAGTCCGAGCGCTGAGCGTCACCCGCGTGAAAATGGAGTCCTTAGTCGTTCAGATTTTCCCCGCGGCCTCGGAGAATCGCGAGGCAGGCCGAGGGCGTCAGCGGCGAGCCGTTGAAAAGCCTCGGCTCTCCGCGTTGCCGTTAATTCCGCGCGCCAGCGGCCGTGTCGCGCGGTTCTTAGAATATCTCTGTCCCTTCGCGCCGCCTCCGAGATCGAGCGAGCCGCGCGCGGCGTCGTTTTCCGCGCGCACGGCTATCGATCGCTCGCTCGCGAGCGCTTTTTCGGTTTTACCTTTTCCCTCCCCGTTCCGCCCGCTGCCTCGTCAGGTGGATAGAGTTAATTACAGGGAGTGGTTGAGCTCGAGCCGTCCTCCGCGATCTGAATGGGGCCCGGCGAATTTTTTTCGTCGAGGATCCCGCTCGGGAATCGAGGCTCGCGGCGTTTTGGAGTTAAGGGTCGCGTCAAGTGAAACGGTTAATTAGGGAGCGGGAAGTTCGCCGCGGCGGCTCCTGGACGAACGGTCCCGCTAACAACGACAGTCGCGGACGTTCGAGCTTTTCTTTTCGCTTCCGAAAGTTCCGTAATGACATCGGGAAACGATGGGGCGGCGAGTTTCTGGAAGTAATTCCGCGGAAGCTAGGCGAGACTCCGTTCCGCTCGGACGGGAGATCTTCCTTTGGAATGATTTATTTTTTTTTAATGCAGGAAGTCTTGATACGTTTATAGAAATTTGAGAGTATTCCTGAATTAGTCGGAGTAGAATTTTGTATTGGAAGTTTGAGGACTGGTCTCGTGCAGGACAGCCTTATACGAAAGGATGTTAGATACTTTTTCGAGTAAACTTTGCAAACTTTATGAAGTTAGTGTAGTGTGGAATACAGGGTGGAGATTATAAAGCAGTCGAATATCTCCGAAAATATAAAATACACACCCCACTAATATCTATAATCTATAATTCTAATATTTAATATTATAACTGGTGCAATATTGGAGCCTACAGAGTTCAAAGAGTTAAAGTACACCAAACTTGCAACATATGGAGCTAAATTACACATAATATTACGTTCAGATAAATTCCAAATACAACCAAGATATTCCAATGAATACTTCCCTTGCTACGAGTATATTCGTAATTGGCAGCGAATCGGTTAACGAAGTGAAAAAAATGCTATAACATTTCCTTGGTCTTTTATTTTCCTGTACAGAATCTGGATGTGTGGAGAATCTAATAATTTTAGGGTAGTTTCTTTAAGATCCATTAAAATATTTAATATTATAACTGGTGCAGTATTGAAGCCTACAGAGTTCAAAGGGTTAATAACTTAGGTAGTTTCTTTCAGTTTCCCATCGATGTTTACGTTTCTCAGAAAGACTTTCAGTAATAGTTTCATTGTCCAGGCAATAAATTTCGGAAATATTCATTAGGAGGAACGAGGTGTTTTTCTTAGTACAAAATTCGGATATGTGGAGAATCTAATAATTTTAGGGAGGTTTCTTTAAGATTAATCAAAATATTCAATAATACAACTGGTGCGATATCGGAGCCCACAGAGTTCAAAAGGTTAAAGTAGGTAAAAATCGTTGCTCCCACTATTACTATCGCCAATTGTCACCCTAAAAACACAGATCCCCGCGCGTTGATTCGACAATGCTTCCGCAACGATCGCGTACCTCTTGCATCACCGTCGTCCGCTGCCAAAAATTCCCCGCGAAATTTCACCGGGGTCCCCTCGAAATTCCGCTCGGCTGTAATTATAAGTGCCCGGCCTGCAGCATCCGCGGGTTCGAGCGAGCGCATCAAATAACCCGAACGACTTCTGGTTTAATTAGAGAGGGAAGCTTACTTTAACGGCGGAGCCCGATTAAAGACCCGCCGCCGAACTACGGGGATGCCAAGTTTGCCCGCCCCTCCGCCGCCCGTTGAACGCTCTCGGCCCTCCTTCGCGAGTCAACACTCGGCGGGGGACGCTAACGCGTGGACCGCAGCGCGATATAAACGGTGTCCGAGGCTCCCGCTGGAAACTTCGCCGGCGAAAACACGCCCCGGGCGATACTCTGGCCCCTGTGCTAACAGGAAGAGACGATTACAGCATCGTCTCGCATCCGACAGCCATTAACCTCCTTCATCCGGTGATGAACGACTGTCCCCTCGGTGTCTTGGCACGGAAACGGCTCCCCAGGTGCCCGCGGAGGTACCCTGCGCTGATGAGCCGCTCGCCGGCCACTCGCCAATTAAAAAGTCACTGTGTCGCTGCGCCTTCGTTCGCGGCATTCCGTTGTGCTCTATTCAGCTCGGCTGATAGGGACAGCGTGTCAGCACCGAGGTGTGTTGACCAATTTTATGGAGAAACGATTGGGTATAACGGAGCGATGAAATGATGATAAAGGATAATAGAATGAAGGATTTTATGGGATGTGTAGGTCTTAGAACTATTCGCGATTATAGGTGAGATAATTGAAAATATTCTAGATTCGATGCTTTCACAATGTTTTCTATTGCAAATGGCTTCGTCAGGGAGTCGGAGACACTAATAATGGCGCGTGACAAGGAGGACTATTTTTATATAGGTACCTTGCTCATGTTCTGGATCAGAGTGCCACTGGTTTTTTAATTGGACAGCTGAACCATTAAAAAACTAGTGGTGCTCTTTGATGCAGAATATGAGCAAGATGCTTATATAAAGATAGTCTACCTTGACACACATTATTATTAGTGTGATCTCCTGACGAAGCCAGCTGCAATGGCGAAACGTTGGGAACACTTTGCTCATCCAAGAGTAAAGTTTCAATGTGAAATTGTTAGTTACTGTAATAACTAGAAATAACAATGCTCGATTCGACCTTGATACTACCAGTTGCCTATCGCGAACGAATGGTTCGTGTTCCTGCGACCTTTGGACAGTCAGACAACTTTTTATCGATACGTCACAGGTAATTGCGCAGTTTCATTCAACGCGTTCGTCGGTTGAGAAGGATATTTTAACGCGTTCAACGCCGCGAGGATTAGACTCGGCAGTGTGTACCGATTTGTCAGTGACAGTGTCGATGCTGCGGGTGACCAGAGAGCGGCTGGATGCGACGGTATTCCCGGCGAACAGAGACTGAGCGATTCCATTTGTCGAGGAGTCGGATGCCTGTCGTGTCTGATCATAGGCGGACCTGTTCTACTCGTTGCTGATCGTTCATGCTGGAAAATACGCTTGGGTTCAGCTTTCGGGATTATAGAAATGGGGCGTGTGTTTCTTTGGACACGTTGAGCGATGCGTACATTCGTCCGATCGTGAGTAGGTGTGATCTACTTGGCTGATCGCGTGTAGGTTCGGTCTACTTGTTTAGTAGTAGTTTCTTGAGTATGTGCTTTTGTTCTGTAGGGTTCGGTGGCTTTATACTGAGTGGCTTGATATAAGATGTGAGTACCTTTAATTTATAAGTATTACTATAGTTAGATAATAAACTAGTACTGTAGTACTATCTTTAAGCTAGTATTGTAGTACTGTCATTAAACTAGTACTATAGTACTAGTACTAGTTTATTATAGCACTAGTACTATAGTACTACTTTACTATAGCACTAGTATTATAGTACTAGTTTACTATAGCACTAGCATTATAGTACTAATTTACTATAGCACTAGTATTATAGTACTAATTTACTATAGCACTAGCATTATAGTACTAGTTTACTATAGCACTAGTATTATTCTACTAGTTTACTATGGCACTAGTATTATTCTACTAGTTTACTATAGCACTAGTATTATAGTACTATCATTAAACTGATACTAATACTACAGTATTAGTTTACTATAGCACTATATAAATACTTCTCTACTTTCTCAAATAAATTTGCTTCGAAACATTCAGATGATCTAGTAGATAAGTTGCAATCTGTAAGCTCCTAATATTTTTGTACACCATTCGACAAAGTAACACATGGTTGCAGTATCTGGCAATAGACAGACTTTTTCTACTTATTTTATAATTTGTGATCGAAATGTAAGTACCTACGTCTTGCTCTTGTGACTATAGCATCTTAGAATCTATTTTCTTGAATATATTACACCCACCTATACTTTTTTCATCACGATCAAGGAGAATTTACTTCCTCGGATAAAAAGTTCAATTCTCATTCCTTATTAAAATTTCAATTCACCACTTGGCTAGTTAAAGTCCCCAGAACCATTCGAATCCTTTATTTAATATCTTCCCAGGAGGCTGCGTGTAATAACGTTCATTGTTTGCCATTCGCAGTAGCCAATTGGCTGTTTCGCAGCTACTCTCACGGGCAGATACTAATTTCCCCGTTCGCCTTTATGTTTCTGCCACTTCACCTTGTAAAACGCCATATTCACGCTACGAAATATCCCTTTGACGATTCGCGTATCGCGTTCTGGACTCGCGACCTCTTTGAAACGCTGAATAATACGCTGGTAACTACATTTCGTGGTAATACGTCCACGTTTAACCGTTCCAATCTCGGAAAAGTGATACTTAATCCACTTTCTGCGCGTGCAGTTATTCAGGCAGATCCTCGAACGAGGATCGACCCGATTGCGGATCCATGGATCGTCTAATTTTCTTTGGAATTTATATGCAAATCTACGTTCGTGGATTATTAACCAGCTAACTGTGAAATTTAGCTGGGCAAACCTCTCGGTCTGCGCGCAATAAAATAAAATGGAGCGTGTACTCGTCGAACGCAGGACGAATGCGCGTAGAGTATATTTTAATCCTCTATGGGCCAAATTTTGTTTCGTGATTATAACAAAATTTATGCAGTATGAAATTAATAAATATCAACATACGAACACAAATTAACAATGTATTCAATAGTTTCAACAATTTTATTGAAACGAATATATTTTGTGACTTTAAAATTACAATGACGTTACAATTACAAAGTTTAAGTTGGTTAATTATTTAATGTCGTTTGTCATTTTGCAATAAAAAATTAAATACGTCAATTTAACCCGGTACATTGATGTGTGACTTCAAAGTCACACGAGCCTATAGAGGGTTAATGAAAGGTCAAAGCGAAACAAAGAAGAATTACATGTTTATGTGAGAAAATAAAGAATTCATGAAAAAACTACTATCATGTCAAGCTTTACGACGACGTGTATACTCGTCACACACAGTTAACCGGTTAATTATTAGCTGCATCTACGTACGCTCTCGTCAAGTGTCTTTTAAAAAATAAAAGTTGTCGTTCAATTCAAACATGCATTTTGCATCTTGCAATCCCCGAAATATTCCCCATCGCATTCGATGATTTTATTCCACGTTCGAGGTAAAAATGAAATATCCCCTTGAAATTTTAAAGGAATCCCTAATTGATCGAATGAAAGGGAACCGAATTAATTTCGACACATGAATACATTCAACTCCAATTAGACCGCGACTCGGGGAAAGTTCACATCAGCGTTGAGTGGACGGGCGGATATTGACACAGATAATTTTGGAGATGTTGACAAATCGGGCCCGCGTTCGACGGAAATAGGAGTCGCGACTGGAATTTATGAAATAACGATGACTGACTGAGAAGACTGACGTGGAGGAAACTTAAAACGTCGTGTTACGCTGCGGACTGATTGGAATGTCAAAGATGCAGCGACTAATACCGACAAATTGAATCCTTTGAAGAATGCGACGCCATTAGCCAGCTCGGCTCTCCCAGCGAATGAAATAGGAATAGATGCTCGCGATTTCGCGTAGATTCGCCCAGTTCGGTTTCGTCGGGTTTCTGTTTTAAAGAGAGCTTTGCATTTGACGGGGACACGACGAAATCATCGGAGCTTCTAATTTTCCAATAATATTTCACATTACACTATTTCAATATTAAAGACTACCACAGTGTCAAAGTGAACTGAGAATGCAGCTAAGAAATAATTCAAAATATGAAAAGTATAACTTAATAATTCAAACAACAAATTAAGAATTTAGAATACTTTCAATTACTGTGAACTCTGGTAATTATTGAAAAATAATAAACTGAATGATCATGAGATTTCGATGACGTTCCCCGGTAGATGAAGCCGTCGATACCTAACACATAAGGAATAGTATATCCGAGTGACGTTCACGTAGAATTACTTCGGTTAAATTGCGCCATACGCAAATAGACGAGCTCCTTGGGAGTTCTGTGCGTGATAGCACGAGTTGGATTGATATTTAATTGCGGAAAGTGGAACATCGAACAGTTTACCGCGTACACAACGTTATAGCGATTTATCCCCGCGTATCGCGCGAGATTTGTTATTCCGTTTCAATTTGTTTAATAGGGGATTCCAATAAAAGACTCGAACGGGTGGATTCAATTTGTTTAATAGAGAATTTCGATTAATCCTTGACGGTCGATCGTACGAACGTCGCGCGCGGATTATTATTTATCGACGCCGAGTGTCCACATAATATTCCGTTCCGATTATCTTCGAAATTTAAATATTCACCGTCCGGCCGATCGCGAAAGAGATCCGCAATTTATAACGCGGGATTCGAAGGGGCGAATATAATCTACACGGATACAATGGAACTTTCGCTCCGATCGAATGAAAACTTATTAATATATGCGGGGTCGCTTAACTCCGCTATGAGAAAAGTTTCCGCGAACTTAGATCTCCGATCGAGTTAACGATTGAGTTATCCTTGAGAAAGCGGCGCGGCCGAGCCTCTACAGAGTCAAGGAGAATGCAACAGTTCTTGGTCAGACGAGTGGACTACGTCAGCGCGCAGTCAGCCAAGGAGATCAAGCCAGCGGATAACACGACGAGTAGAATAGTATCGAGTGTTGTCAGCTGAGCGATTCCAGTGTAACCTGTAGAATAAGTGGGGACGGTCGGTATGTAGTCAGACGAGGCGAAAGAAATATTTTATTGCGTGATATTCCGTTTCGAAATGTTCTACTTCTGCATATTTTATTATCCAATACAATTGAAAGACTATAAACCTTTTTCTAAGTCTATTTTCAATGTTTAAGAAAATTATTATATAACTCATTATCTACTAACCCAAAGATAACACTTTAACACGTTCACACCAGCGCTGTAATTCTCAAAATTGATAAAAATATTGAAATCAATAAGTAAATTAATTCTCAACTATATGGCGTTTTCTAAATTACTAAACCATTTGACGAGCCACATATTTGATGCTGCACACCGTCTAGTGAGCCATCACTGTCTAGTGTTAAGAGAATCGCACTAGATTTTTAATTCGCTTTCCACAGCGTAACAAAATTATATCATCGATGATTACTCGAGTTTAACTCAGTAATTTACTCGTCAATATCCCATCCAACTGCTAACATAAACAAAACACTTTTCACCAGAAACAAATTGATTCTCTCGCCTCCGTCGTTCTAACCGGTCATGTCCCAATCGAAGCCACAGACATCGATCAGAATCGTTCCTAAAAATCCCGTCCCCCGATTCAATAGATCATCATGATGGATAGTTTCTCGGATTCAATATCGACTCGCGCGATTTCCATCAGTCACAACATCCCGCACGATCGAAGTGCCCGGCGCGCGAGCGACTTTCAATCACGATTCATCGCCTCGTTCGCAGTAACTTGCATTACAACTTGCGTCGCATTGTAACTTCCAATCGATCTTCCGGCCTTAACGGTTCGACTGGCAACGAGATAATACGTCCCAGGACGAATGTCGACATTCCGGCGAGATCAGATGTTCCTATTTGGAGGACTAAGTCGCGGACAAATGATTCAATTAGTGAAACAGCAACAGATCAGCAGGTAGTTTCCTGTTTTACTGTTAATTGAGCGATCGATGTGTAATTTAACACATTGTTGACCGGCAATTTTACGCGGAAGTTATCACATGTTATCCGTTATTATTCTGGAATTATATATTTTTGTAATTAAACTGAGAAAATGTAAATAAACTTCGATATACTCTATTTATACATAATCAATTGAAATGAAACTTTCGACATATCTGTGACGTAACTGTGAATATTTTATTTCTGAAATATTCTACATTGGCTTGCGTTCCAAACGTTGAAATGGTTAATGCAAGTGTAAGCACGAGTTAACTCGTGACCGGTCAACAGTGTGTTAACCCTTTGCATTCGGCAGTTTTCCACTAGAAATATTTTAATATTCGACGATGGAATAAAAACGATATTTTGTGGAATTCGAAGGAAAATCGTACATTTCGGGAATAAAGTTATTTTATTTTAATATTTCTCAAATTGATGCGTTATACCGAGTATAATATTAAATATCGAATTTTATATTTTACTGTGTGAAATGAAATGTGAGAGTCACCTATCGAGTATAGGTTAGCTTCATCTGCCGAAGGTTTTGTACATTTCAAAGGATCTTCTTCCGCAAAGGGTTAACCCTTTGCACTCGACAATATTTTTCATTAAAAATATTCATTACTTTCTGACTGAGTATTAACGATATTTTTCGCAACTAACACAATTGATTGCAACCCTTTGCACTCGAGAGGTGACTCTCACTCGCCACTTGATTTCATACAGTGAAACTATAAAATTTGATATTTAATATTATACCACGCGTAATGCATCAATTTGAGAAGTATTGAAATAAAATAGCTTTGTTCCTCGATGTACGTGTGATTTCTCTTCGAACGAATTTCACAAAATATCGTCTTTATCTCATCAGCAAATATTAAAATATTTCTAGTGAAAAATTGCCGAGTGCAAAGGGATAATAAAATAAAGCTAAAACTATGGTCAAAATATAAAACACGTAAAAAGTACAACTCAATGCCACGGAGGCCAATACACGACTCTTCTCTCGCCACTCTCTTACAGGCATTCTCTCCCAAAAATCATTCTCTCCCCCACAAGCATTCTTCTCACTCGCACTCGTCACAAACACTCCGATGCACCCCTGGAAAGCTGGCCCTAATCTTGGGTCCGCGACGTTGCGCAGGCCACTTTCCCTCGACCGTTTTACAACCTGTCCTTCACTCACACTCATTCTTACATTCACTCTTCCTGAAAATACTTCAAGCTACGCTAGAAATTCTAGATACTACAGTAACAAAATTTCTTAAACCCTTTGCGCAAGGGAAGTTCTAAAAACGATCCACCCTGGAACTGAACGCCACTGTACTAAAGGGTTAATTTCGTTGCAAAGTGAAACGCGAACGCGTTCGACAGTCAAAGGGCCCGAGAAGGCTGAAATATCCATCGAATGCGAGTGTTCGTGAAAAAGCGCACGCCCCGGGGATTCGCGGGGCGTGTGAACACACCGGAAGTAACGCGGCCGCGCGCACGCAACGCGGAAGACACGGAAACGCGGCGAGTGGAGTCGGTATACTAAATTCCCCCAGGTTGACACGTCCCGTCTTCGCCGGCGCTCGTTGCCGCATTAGCCGCCGGGACGGAGCGAGGTCGCCGCTGGAAATGCGGCAGCATTTCTGCATTAACACGCGCGTGCCAGCGCGCCGTTGACTTCGCCGGGCTGCTGGGAACAGAGACGCCGCGATCCTTTCGCCGGCGTCGGGCGCCACCGACGAAATCCCTTTCAGCGGTTTTTTGCGACCGGTATTTCCAGCGGGCGATGATTTTTTGTTCTCATTCTTGCGGTGGCTTTGGCCGGATATCCAGCGGACAGGAAGGATTACAGTTTGTCGCCTTTAATTTATTCTATTGCGAGAATCCCGGCGAGTGTGCTGTTTGTGTGGATGATCGATGGATTACCTCGTCGATGTATAATCTTAGATGAATGTATGTATGTTGCTACTGACTCTTCGCGTAAGGTTGATATATGACACAGTATGTGTAATGAATTACGATTTCTTAATGAATCAATCGATCGATGAAGGTTTTTTTTTATTTTAATCGTGAGTATATAGATATTTGTTGAATCTGTGTTACATTTGGTTTTTTATTGTATGGAATTTATTGAGAATAGTCGAGAAATTATGAGACTTCTGTTGATTAACAGGTTCGATCCTCGATGATGAGTCCTTTCGATTTTAATCGTGAGTATATAGAAATTTGTTGAATCTGTGTTACATTTGTTTTTTTACTTATGGAATTTATTGAGAATAGTCGAGAAGTTATAAGACTTCTTCTGTTGATTAGAATGTTCCCCGAGGCAAGAATGAACTAAGAATATTATATGGTACAATTTCACTGACGCCATAAACGCCGAGAGGCCCCAGTTCGCCCATTATTCGGCGCACCAGAGCACACACGGGTACCCACGGTTATTGGCAAATTAATATCGCGGTGCCAGTTTTGATACGCGTTTGATGTCGAGTTTCAATTAACTACACGCAGTTCGTCGGCACAGTTAAGCCTATAATAAATATTATACGTGTATTACGCGTGATTTATGCGTTTAGATATAGCGCCGCGCGATGATTAATTGCTTTCTGTCTCTCCGCTCATAATCCTCGACTATCGCTCCTAACTAGAACGACGTATTAAAAATTCTCCGTTCAACTGTCGAAAGCGTTAATCCAAAATTCCTAAACGCCGCTGCGGAGCAACTGTAAAACTTATGGCGCGTGAAGCGTAGGTTATATCTTCTCACAACACGCTTTATATCTCTTCCGAAAGGTGCTGATAGTTATCCAAACACCATATAATCCTGTCGAGCCGCGAAATTACTCGTAAAATACCTAACACACATCATCATTCTTAATAATATTTTTCTGCTTTAAAATACGTACGATAGAGTCTGCCATAAAACATACCAGACAAAATTCCGTCGTTCGATGTGTATTGGAAAACTATACGCTCCTCGATTATAATATTGTTTCAGACACAATGGACTGTTGTAGTTAATTTTAAGGAACTGTATGTGTGTGTGTTTAGTGCGGAGGGTGCATGAGGCATTTTCTACATCCAAAAACAAGCGACATCAGATATCCTGTTTTAAGTCACTCGCTCTGTATATACAGTTTTTATTCGTTAAGCATTCAATTACATTTTTATCCCACATTTGATGAATTACTCCCGGCCATCGAAGAGCCTCGGCGTCATTAGACTCCTCGAATCGAGTGGACACCCATCGAACACTCGTAATTTCCTGCTCAACTGTTTTAAATCACTCACCCTGTGTATACTGTTTTCATTCATTAAGTAGTCAACTACATTTTTATCCCACATTTGACGAATTACTCTCTACTATCGAAGATCCTCAGTGTCATTAGACTCCTCGAATCGAGTGGACACCCATCGAACACTCGCAATTTCCCGGCCGACTGTTTTCGAGCCGACGATACTTTTCGGTGTTCGCCGGCTAATTCGAACGATCACGGGAGCCAATCCGCTGTGGATTTCACGCGAACGGCAGACCGGAAATGAGGGCTGTCGGCAGATCGATCGGGGGTTGTTCGCTGAATGCTCGCGCGGGCCTCGGACTCCGGCCACATCCGTTCTCTAAATATGTCGGGTAATATTGTCCGTGCGATTCGCCGAGCCGGGACAGGGGACCGGTCGCGCCTGGTTAACAAACGATCGATTCTCATGGCAAAGACGCTCCCAGCCATCGAGCCACGTATTATCGCCGATGCTTTCAGCGTTGCGATAATCTCGCGCAATACGCGTGACAGTCGGAACGTAAACAGCTGTGCTGTCCTCGGGCTCTTTGCTTCGCGCTCCGTTGCCGCTGCTCTGTGATATTGCGGCGGAATGATGTACACGATGATTCTTGGACGATCTTTCAATCGTCCTGTTATCAATGTATCTCCAAATGAAATTTCCACTTCAAGTAGAATGGAAAATTTCGTTGCATTCCTTCCAAATTGTCGATATTAAAACGTCACACGAGCTTAGTAGCGAATGTAAATAGTACCGCAAGGGGTTAAATCGTGCCGGAAAGGGTTCAGACGAGACGAATAATTGATGGCTCTTTGAAAGTGTATATTCGCAATCACAGTTGCGAAACAGGAATATATCCTGTCGCTAGCTGCGTGATATTCTCCCGTGTTTCCACCAATGGAACACACTGACGAGCATCTCCGGGAAATCCAGGCGAGATACGCGAACGTTTGCACATGTCTGTGCTTTTAAAGGCGTTGCGTCTTGTTTGTAACCCTTAAAAAAGACACAGAGCACTTTGTTTCCCGTCTGCCGCGTTTCCCCGGATTCACCGCGGCGCGCGTGAAAATCGACGAAACGCGGCGCGCGTGAAAATCGACGAAACGCGGCGCGCGGAGGAACGTTTCTGTTCCATATCCGAGAATAATGCCGGGTCCGGCGGCCCGCTGGTATTCTTCGCCGCGAGCTCGTGGAAACGGTGAATCCTCTTTTTCGACCGCCATTCACAATTGCAGTGAGCTATGCGCCGCGTTGTCGACACATGCCATCGCGGGGACACATTCTTTCTCCCAGGAAATGCGAAACGCCATGGGACGCTATAAATTTCGCCCGCAGGGAATTGTCCGTGTTCGAGCTGATGCGTCTGGCAAAGAGCGTCGCTGGTTTTTTTTCCCTAGAATTTTTAGGGGGTCCCTCGTAACACGTGATCCGTGGATTTCGACTGTGACTTTTGGATCACTCGCGGAAATGGTTGATCGTGAGGACTAATTGGGATATATTAATTCTTTCGATTAGCGTCTACGAACGTATCTTCGTGATCTTAGGAATTTAGAGTATAGGAAAATTCTCGAAGATCCTGTTGGTAATCGAAACGACAGATGTTCCATTGTAATTTAAGGATTTCGTTATAATTTAAGGAGACTTATGTTTCTGTAACGAAAGTTATTTTAGACTTCTTATAACGTTATTAGCCCTTAATTGGAAGTATTGCAAGTTTATACACCGAAAAATGCCGTAATATAGAGAACAAGCGGGAAGAAGTTCACAGAAGTAACATACCACAGTGCACAACGCGTTAATTGTAAATATTACAGCAATAACAGTGACAAACACAACAAAATGATTTTCGCACATGCATCGCTTATATATATTGCTCTGTTAAGGGTTGATAATATCAGTGAAGCCCACATTTGTTTTAGAAAACTGACTCGCAGATCGCCAGCGAAAAAGACAACTCACAACTTTCAAACGATACACATCATACAAGCGCGTCTTAGTGTTCAGACATAATTGTACACACAAAAAATACAATCCACTCAGGAAGAAGCGAGCGGTTTCATTTAATCAGCTCCAAGTAAGGACGCTGCTGTGAACGCCCAACATTGAAGTATTGGTTATAAAGTAGCAATTCTTAAGACATCCGCCTTAAACATTTCAATATCCACTGGCCGTTAATTCAGCGAGTGGAGCGGGCCATACAAAGAAAGTTTCTTTCACATCTTTGAATAAACCCTTTGCTCCCGCTTCAACGCCTGTCACCGCGTATAAAAATCACATCTGATCAACGATGTCGATGGACGTCGAGGAAACAAATAGCAGAGTGAATCTACAATCGTCGCGTAAATTGGAAGCAGTGGATCACGAATGTTCCTCCGTGTCCCATTCGACGAAACCCTTGGGTCAGCGTATCGCGGGTCGAATCGACAGCTTCCTGCCGTGATCCGTTCGGAGTGACCCGCACGGGGCGAGGGAAACGGGATCGAATTGAGCCGAGCCAAGGGCTCGGGGAAAAATGAGTGGACTCGTGACGAGAATTGAAAAGCAGACGGGGATGAATGGCCAGGAAACTGGCGGCGCCAAAGGAAACGCGTCGCTCGTAATTACGAGGCACGCTTCAAACCGGAAGAGGACACGGGGCCAATTTCAGTGCCTCCCGGCCTTTTCATCCCGCGCTGCGATAATGCTCGACCTTTCCCCGTTCGTTCCGATGTTCTTTCACGGATACATTCTAAACGATCGCGTGCACGCCGATAATCCGCTGGCCCGACCGTTTACATCGCCGATCCACTCGTCCGACGATAGTTCGAACTCGTTCCACTTATATTATCGTTCACTCGGTCGTGTTCAATTTTCTGGTACACGTTTCTTAACTTGTGTACCGTTTCGATACTCGTAGTGTTGGTATATTGTAGCTCGTGTTTTGGAACTAGTTTCCTCAGTCGTCTGACTATGTGCATTCTCAATCTACTTATATATAAGTAATTATTCGTGGCCAGGGATATTGGATTTGTCGCGTAGCGTTTGCGACGATGTGACGGTATTTTCGGAGATTTTCTTTCGGATGAATTCAAGTTCTAAGGAAATGTTAGCGAGTTTTATAGTAGATTCATGATAGAATGGTTTTCACATTTCCTATGAAGTTCGGATATGATGCTTCTCTCGGAGTAACATTAAATCTACATACGTTTGAAACGAAGAAATTCATTTTTGTAGTATCGTAGTTTTAATCTTTAGCACTCCAGGTTGTTTTGTAATCTATCAGCAACTGCAACTAATTTTTATGATATTCCTAATGAAAATGAGAGACAAATGTATAAATATCGTGTTTCATTGGGTTTTTCAAGTTTCGAAGAGTGAAGGTGTGTATGTGTGTGTTGCGAGTTTAATTGGTTTATGTATCAGTTTGCGTGGTGTTGAATCGATTTCTTGAATAATTTGTTAGAGGAATGTTTGTTATGTTTTTAATCACTGTGGAAAGAGTTTAGTGTTAGGTTGGATTATGTTGGATCATGTTATGCTACAACATTTCTTTGATCTTTTATTCTCCTTCTTCGTAGAACATTCGGATGTGCGGAAAATCGATTAATTTTACGGTGGTTTCTTTAAGATTCATTGAAATATTTAATATCCTATGTTTTATTAAAATAAAACATTTAAATTCCATTAATACCACATATAATAGCACTAGAGTAATGTAATAAATATTGATATTTTGTGTAGGTGTGGGAATGTTAATTTTTAGATAGAAATTTATTGAAAGTTTCAGTCGCAAACTTCTTCTCTTAACCTTGAAATTCTGAGTTGTCTTTTGATTTAATGGCCTGAAGTTTGTAAATGTTTATAAGGGATATCAGTGAACGTAAATGCGTTGAACGGAGTTTCAATGGAACGTTTATCGTTCATCGAGAAGAACAAGGGAAGCCCTGTATAGCGTGTGCGTCCTTAGTAATGGCCGGGGTGGCTCGTAACACGTGAGAGCCGATTTCCTATCTCAGTTTCCCAGCTCGACCTCTAGGAAACTCAAGGACGTCTCTCTAGGAAACTCAGGGACGAATTGACAAGAAGCTGACGGCTCGGCACGTAGAGACGAAGGACAGAGATCCCTCGGGGAACGTAGACTATCCTGTATAGAGCGCAGGAGAGGAGTAAGTCTCCTGAAATTTTGATGCGAGGGAAATGAATTTGAGGAAATGCCTGGGATACTGTTTCCGTCGCCGGAAAAACGGGTGTACCAGTTGCGTTGGGAAATCTCGCGATCGTGGTATGCAAAATGGCCGAGGAAGGAGGTCATATTAAAAGTTTATTTCCTGTCGGACGATATTTTAGTGAGATTAATTTTATATCTATTGAAATGGTTGTACAACGGTAATATGGTAATTAGATAACAGAGAAGAATTGGGAAACGAAGATAACGTGCATTAATATCGGAAACTAGAAATTCCAATACAAGATGTAGCATTTATAATAGAGAGTTTAGTGAAGATTAGATAGAGCATCTAGTAGAGCAACAGTTTTTCACCAAAGCAACCTGGGTTCGAATCCCGTCACTGATAAATTAATTTTTCATTCTCCAAAATTATTCTACACATTCCACTCCAAGAACAAAAGCAGTGTACAATACACTGGATGTAACAAAACAAATTCAGATCACGGAAAAGGAATGGAAAATTCATCCCAATATTGGAAAGAATGTCCAATGCATTCCAGGGAAGAAAAACAAAACTCTTGTATATATAGAAGAAAAAAATAGTTTGCAGACTTTTCTCTGAATCTTTAAAATCACGCCGAAGATAGAAGAGAAACACATATTATCAATTCCTCCAAAATCCACAGATTCTCCAATTACTCCAAAATCCAAACAACATCAAGAAGATCGCCGCTCACATTACCAAATGCAACAAAGAAAATTCAGATCACGGAAAAGCAATGAAAAATTCATTCCGAATGCCGGAAAGAATGTTGAATGCATGCCAGGGGGAAGCACGAGAGGAGAAAAAAAGTAGTTTGTATTCGCGGGAATTTTCTGAATCTTTAAAATCAGCCAAGGAAAGGAAAGATAGTGGAACACACAGGCGTGTCTGGGAGAGGAGGGAGGGGGCGGGTACGTGTATATACACATACGTGAGGAACGATCACTACAAAATTCAAGGGAAAACGGGGACGAGTTTTCCAATAGGCATGGGACCGAAACCACGGGAACCATTTTCCGCGACGTGACAGGTGTTCGTGATTTCAGAGTTCGAGAGCAGCAGCACGGCTGTAGCAGGAGAGAGAAGAGAGAGAACTCTCCTGAATATCACGGAAACGAGTGGAATGCGCTTTTCCCGTGTTGCGTGCTTTCATGGATCCGAGTGTTTCGTGGGAAAAACTCTCCCCTTTCTCTCTCTCTCTCTCTCTCTCTCTCTTCTCGGTCGCTCATCGTGTCGCATCAGGGTGTGCTCTCAGGCGTTTCAGCCGCTTTTACGATGACGGTAAAACTCACTGCCGTCAGAGAAATCATTTGATCGTTTCAACTCCACTCGTAAAGATTCTATGCACTGGTTTTCGAGGCCTCCTCCGCTTATCGCGCGCGGCCGTCCGTGCGTTGTAGCGTCAACGGGACAATAACTTTCCCCGTGACTGTTTAGACAAGTTATATTGCCAATACCGTGTCGGCACAGGAAAACGACCGGCTTTAGCACGAGTGTTTACGGCGCGATATTATTAAGATTGTCCACGATACCGGCCCCGGATTTCCAAAGATATTGTCGGCTGTTAATCTTGGCCAATCTAACCGGGGCCGAGCCTTAAACTCTGATTATGATCTAGTTGAGAAAGTTCCGCTCGCCGGGCTCCAACGGATCACTCCGGGGACCTCCTTCGCGCCCGGAACTTCTGCTAACCTTAATACAACGGAACCGAAAATGTTAATGAATTCTCGCGCCGCTTTCCAAACGGCATTCCATTAATTCTATAGCTTGCTGCGAACGTTTGTGCAATTTATGGGCTTCGTTGAAGCTAACTCTCTAACATCAGTCTTCAGCGTAAATCTTATAAATTTTCTTCATAAAGAAATTTTCCTTCTGTTCGGGTACCTCCTTAACTTCGTTAAAATTTATTCTTATTCAATCAAGATAGTATGCGAACTTTAAGCAATAATAATATACTACACGTTGTATTTTGCAGAATGCATTGTATAGGTTGATCTGTCATTCAGTGTTATTCGTTTTAATAGAGGAATCTTCATCGTCGTGTTACTCAAGGTGAAGAGTAGTCATCAGAGGCATCGACGCGGAAATCTCGATATGCAGATTAAATGGGTCGAATATAGTGGGCGAGAACTCGGCCCAATGGTACCTCGGACTCGGTTCCGGCGCCCATCCATCGCCTGCGGAATATTCAATTGCCCGGCTTCTCCTGGCCGAACCTGAACCTTCCCTCCACTCCGCTCGGACTAAAAGCCGCTCTTTCTTTCGCGGTTCTTCGCGCTTCGTTTCGAATTCCGAGTGGCCTCTCCTCCTTCCCTCTCTCTCTCCCCTACCCCGGGTTCGCCAAGTCTTACGAAAACAAGGAATAAACTGAATTCCACTTGGAATCCATTGGCGAAGCTTGCTTGCCGGTCCGGTGTCCATGGTAATTTATGGATATCGCGTGGCGGTTCGTTATTATCCACCGTCCCTTCAGTCTAGCAAAATTTTCTTTGGAAATATTGCCTTTACGAAGAAGCGATCAGGAACTTACGCAAACTGCCGAGTCTCGGTTACTTCGCGACTAATAATTTATATAAATTATTTTTAATTAGTACCTACAATACCTCACGAAAATTGTAGGAAATCAACATCCACAACATTTACCACAATATATACGTCACTCGAGTTTCCATGAAGCAATTACTACCAACTTGTTTTAGTTACCGTCATCACTTAAAAACCTTGATCGCGTTCGAAAACAAACCACCCGGTTTCATTTCTAAATGAAAATCTTATACTCCCCGAGAGCCACTCGATTGCCATCGGAGTCAAGAAAGGTCCCTTTCCACGATTGTCCAGTTGTGACTCAGCTAAGTAGGTCAAGGATATGCAAACGATGGAAGTTTTCAGGTTTTCGAAGGGCCGTTGTCGGAATTAAAAAGGAACCGCGGCTCCCTATCGCGGGCGCCCGGTTTTTCGACCGGACCGTTGAGATTCATAACGCAAACTCACACCGGGGGAACTCCCTCTCGCAAATTTTTATCGTCGCGCCTCTTGATTTCCATACATTCCGCATTCAGGTGCAAGCTTTCTCATTTCGCATTCCCCTCCCCGCCCCGTCCGCCTTTCACCGGCAACTTCGGCCGATTTATCTTCCGCCATTACCATGCTCGCCGTCGGCCAATTCTTCTTGTTGTTAACGGCGCCGCGCGGCAGACGCCATTAACGCTAATTTCGCGAACGTCGCGTCGTTCGGCGCACAGTGCGGCTAAACGCCTGCTTTTTGGACGGAACTTGATGACTGAAGAAGTATGAGTGATACAAGTACTTCAGAAAGTTGTGAGGTGTAGAGCTAAACGTGTGGTATGCATGTTTTTGTTTACATTATGAAAATACTATGAAGTTTTTCAATGACAATGGATAATTTTCTTTTCGACTCCAACGTAATATAAATGGAGAAACGAAATTTATCTGTATAAAATTTGTATTTTCGGAATGCAAATCATTTTGTAGCACGTTGTGTACTTAGCCGCACATTGGTAACCTTCGATTTTCGTTGTGTGAATACCCGAATTTCGATGTTTTGTCCACAGACGGCCGCACTGCGCGCCGCTGCGCACCCGCACTTTTGCTGGAATACACTTTTATACAGCCTACATCCGCGAATAGCGATTTGCATTCCGGATACGGTGATTTTCGAATGATTTACACGCGTTCCGCTCCATCGCGCGAGTTCACCGCGCCCCGGGAACTGGATCTGGATACAATAGATCATCTGGGATATTCCACTTTGAATGTTTGACTTCGCCGGCGCCACGTGACCGTCGTTTAAACGAACTTCCCCGGATCTTCCGAATCACACCCCAAGGAAATTTTGTACAAACCCGACGGGCTTAGCTCGCTCTTGAAGATTTCAAATTTTCGAATCTGACGAAGCAGAGGTAAGATGAAAATAGAATTCCACTGTCTTCTATGTTATACAACGTCGAATTGAAAACAATTCCATAGACTTTCCGTATTGAGTATATTAACCCTTTGCGGACGAAGATTCTTTGAAATATACAAAACTTTCAGCAGAAGCAAAATCATATACCAATCGCTTAAATAATAGAAAAACCAGAAAGTACGTGCTCTCTCTTGCTGTTTGAATAATTAAATCATTCGTTGGCGACGTAGTCTTCGAAACATTTCATTTCGAAATGTCGACATTCGTCCGCAAAGGGTTAAAACTCGTTTCGATATGATTTGTCCACTCATGATTTCACAGGAACTTTCAAATTTCAAGCTTCCAATTCTACCGCGCAATGCGCTATACGCACCAAAAATTGAAATCCATCGATATATATCACACAATCAACCTCTTCATACAAAAATCATCAATCTACGGACCATTATTTTTTGCTAGCGCAGTTCCCAAACAAGTTCCACGGTTCGGCCGGCTGAAGCGTACACGGTGCCGTTAATTTAACCGCGTTAGATCCGATGAACGTTCGATTTGTTTACGTTCTGGAATGAACAAAGAGGAAAAGGAAACGGCGGATAGCGCGCGCCTATGGAAATTGGAAGCTGATCCGCGACTGGCAGTCCCGGTCGATCGCATCGGAACGATCCGGCCGGTAACTGTGCGGAAAAATTGCGAATTCCCGGTGAGTTCCGGCGAGCGAACAGCGAACTCAGCAGGCGCTGACGCTCGTTCGCTTAATAAAACGACCGATCGGACGAACGGGGACGATAGAGAGCGGCGAACACCGGGACACAGGGGGCGGAGGGGCGAAGGGCGAAAACGAAGGAGGATTTCGCGCGCATCGCGCTGCAGACGATATTATCCGCTTAATGACCGCGCGGATTACTGGCCGTATTTCGGAACGACTTCTCGTTGCCTTCGTTGCAGCCCTCTTGACCCTCCCACGGCCGACCCTTTCTCTAACCTGGAACCGTGCGAACCGAACGAACGACCGCTGCTGTCGACGATGTTAGGCCCGTTGTGCTGCTCCGCGGATTATCCGCGGGATAATTATCCGTGTGTATTGCTCGTATTGTGATTCTGGTGTTCCGATGGTAGTATAACCGTGCGTCTGAGAATAGTAAGTTCATGCGTTACAGATTGATAGGTAATTCACCTGTTAAGTGTGGAATTTAGCTTGAAAAATCTCTCATTGCACGCAATAAAATCAAATAATGAAGTGTATACTAAGGCCAAATGCACTTAAGATGTATCCTAACGAAAAACTAAAGCAAAACGAAGAATTATATTGTCTCAAGAAATAAATAATCTATCGTTGAAGAAGTTAGCGCCATTAAGACTTTTAAGATGTGTATACTCGTCAAACATAGTTAACTCGTTGAGGAATATGGATGATTCACGTCGGTTTCTGATAGCGTTGCCTGTCTTTGTTATTGGAACATAGGATTGATTGGTGAATGGATAGAAGATAAAAATAGAAATGTGTCGCTCAGTTTCTGAACTGAATCGAAAGCGCAATGCTGGTTCTAGACCGAGATTTCGCAAAGATCTGTGGCACTCGAACGGTTAACACTAGGTTTACGGAAGGCGTCAAATTGACGCATATTGGATTTTAGAAATATTATTTTGTAAATGTTTACGCCGATTTTGATTTGATCAAATCTCCAGTTTCTGCAATCTAAATAAACGAGCATCGATTCTTTTAGGAATAATAGAATGAAGTACAATAAATGCCCGTGAACCTAGTGTTAAGGGAAATTGGAAGGTTTCGAGACAAACAATCGAGAGAACTATTCACCACGATTTACAAGTTTATTACCGATTCAATGGAAATCAGTGCAACCAGACTTCGCATCTGACATTCAGGAAATTACCGAAGCCGCTGTTATCTCGGTGGAGTTACAAGAACACCGCGAGATCATTAAAACAAACCACGAATATATTGTCAACGGATAAGACGGAGCATTGTAAGGTTAACAGCGTCGTCCGTCACGATACGACGAACCCGGAATCGGCGTTTCGCCGGTGTAAAATGCAAACGATGAATTACGGCGAGGCGTTAGACCCCCGAGCAGGATGCTCCGCCGAGTCGTAAACGGGACGGACGTTAGTTGCCGAATTAATGGCCGACCGCGAGATACCGCGGGCCACAGTAAAACTTCGTCCCTCGCGCGGCGGCCGGCTGTGTCCTCCTTTGTTCCGCTCCGGCGAACGTCGACCCGCCCCGACGCGTCCGCGACGTCCGAATCGCGCGAAATCCGCGCCGCGCGCGACGATTTGACGCGTCCACGCGGCCGTTCGGCGAACTCGGCGTAACTTTTGCAAAGTTTAATGAAGTTTCCCGTGAATCCGAGACCGCGTGGATAGTCGGCCAACGACATTTCGTTTGATTCTCTTCCGACAGAGTTGCGCACGATGATAATCATTTATGAATAATCGAAGTTGAAACCGCGATTGAAAGGATTCGATTTTTTTGCAAGAGTAATACCGTGTCCTACGCGAGAAAGTATTGGTACCAAAGAGAATGATAAAAGCTGGTTAACGCATGATTGAGATACATTGCAGTCGTTAAACGAGGAATTAATCAAGAGGAGGATTTATTGGCAATTGGTAATTGTATTTGATTATTCCCTTTATTTGATTAATCCTTTTTATTGTCACATTCCTGACACGAGTATCGGATGTCCGTGGATAGCGTTACATCCTTCGGAGGACGTTTATTCAAACGAATTGAACGAATTCCCTGTTCAATATGCAAAAAAGGAAGGGAAGCGACTCGATACTGTTAAATAAGTATCTCGAGTGCATTTCGCGAGGCTCGAGGACCGTGACACTTCAGAAGTGGAAAATAAGAAGTGGCAAGAACCGAAGTGAAGGAATAATGGGAAAGAGAAGGAGAAGGTAAAAAGGGGGAGGAAAGAAGGAGTCGGATCGGTCGTGCCACTAATTCATTAGTATCTTCGCGGCGCGGTGGAGCGGCTCCTCGACGAAACTCAGCCGTCCATGAATTATTTAAACGAGCAGCGAAACAAACGGGCCGCTAATTAAATTTTCCATTAACGTCGAACACCGTGGCCCCCGCCTCCTTGCCGAAATTCGCGAATATTAATTGAACGACTAGGACTGGAACGTGCCCGCCTCGGCCGCGGGTATCCCAGCCTTAACGGTCCGTGAATTAGCATATTAATGCGTCGCGCCGGAAGTCCGGTGTCGGCTCCGAGGCTTAAGCGCGCCGACGAATATCCGTCGCGGCGCGGATCGCTTTAAACCGTCGATGAAAAATCGAATCGCGCGCATTATACGGCGCGATAATTGTCTAATCGCGCTCGTTACGCCCCGCGGCCGCCGTTTTAAAGCCATTAGGGCCTCGAAAGTGGCGCGGACCTCGTTAGAACGAGAACAATTCGATTTGCCCGACGGGGACGCTCACCTCGAGATTTTATCGACGTGTGTAAATATCGTTTAACACTTTGCATCCTGAATTATACCGCTTTTATCGCTTCTGGGGTCTTTGCTGTTGATACTGCCGCGTTAAAACCGCTTGGACACGAACGGAACGGTAATGGTAACGAAAACAATGGTGATCTAATGTTCCATATATAGTATTACTATAGTATAGACAATGAAAAGGTGGATCTTGAGTAATTTAGAGCTAGGAATAAATTTAAGAAGTTCAAATGTGACTCAGAGTCACATCGTGGTTCGATTAGGGTTAAGGAGCCTCTACGATCATTGGAAGATTTGTATTATTTTTACATGTGTAGATAAGTTACTGTTTCACTAGTAATACAATGACACTTACGAAACACAGAATACCGGATAACAGAAGAGACACTACTAAGACGCCCGATAATATTCTAACTGCTAACCCAACCTCTTAGTAATTATGAAAGAAGAACTCAGAAGTGAAATTTTGACTCACCTGGTAATTATGGCGTTAGTACTATAGTGTTACTATAGTATAAATAATGAAAGGGTGGATCTCGAGTAATCGAGAGCTAGGAATAAATATATGTAACCTACGCTAAAAATTCCAAATACTACACATATAACACGGAAACTTTACAATCCTGAAAATATTCATCTCCCGAGATACATAAATCGCAACAGTGTTCACGCGAAAATTCACCGGTTCGTCTACTTTCCAAACATCCACCTACGTACCATCATCCCCAAGCATTCCCAACAATTATCACCCAAACACATCGATGACAACCAATAACGTCCCCATCTCCCCACGATCCGCAGTACAATCTCACCGCGAACAATCTCATTCAATCGACAGAGGCTTTCCAAATGAACGGATCAAGATCACAAACAAGCCCGGCCCATCCCCCGCTGTTTGCCCACGGGATGAACCGAAGAATGACCCCTGCTACCTATACGATTTTCTAGGGTTCCGGAAATATTTGCTCGGACCCGGCAAATAGGCGGAGGTAACCGAGCTCCAAGATAAATAAGGCAGCCGGGGGTGTGTCCGATCGCCGAGCCGGGGATCGTCATTGAAGGGCCGAAGGGTCCCGGCACAATGACGGCCCCGCGATACTCGCGCCTTTGCAAGTCAGATTCGATTACCGCCGCCGAGTCCCGGCGGGCTCGCCCCGTCCGGGAATCAACGCCGGGGATTTTCGGTCCTCTAGCGCTCCGCTTTCCCTCTTTCTTGCTGATTAAGACCGTGGAGCCTCGTCGCTCGGATTACCCTCCGCAAAGCCCCCGCCCCCGGGCGAAACCGCAGCGAAATTAATTTCGCGCGCACCTTCGACGAAGATACCCGGGCCGTTCCGGTTTCTTACGCCGGGACCGATCGGATTGAAAAAGTTCAGCTTGTCTACTGACTCACTGGCCCGGCAACAATCCGCGAGACCATTTGTCCGTTTCTTTCGCTGCACCGGAATGTTGCTTGGCTTTCTTTTGCAACAAGCGGTGTCACTTTGGGGATTCGGTCGATTTTCTTCATTGCGGAGGGTTTTGAGGGCGAGATCGTTCTCTGAGGAGTTGGATTTTTAGGGTGGCTTATTGATGTGTCTTGTAATTAGGAAGTGGGAGGAGGAATTAGTGTATCGGAGAGTTTTGTCTTTGGCGCTTCTGATAGAGAGTTTTAGAGAAGTATTTTAACCTTAGCAGTCCTATGTCGAGTTAGACTCGATATTCTATTTTATTGCAACCTCTACCTGTTTTAACATTTTCTATATTTATTTGTAGTATCACAATTGTACCGTTTAAAGGTAACGTTTCAATGACTCTCAAATATTCTTGAATAAATAGTCATATTAAGCTGTAATTGAATGAACTAACGTCGACGTGAACCTCAAAGTGTCAATCCTCTGGAGTACAGAGGCGTATCGCCAATCGACTTGACGCGGGGAAATTGTGGAAGTTGATGTTAAATAGCAAACTTTGTGTAATAAATTAATATGTGAAATATCGAGGAAGATTTTTTGTTTTGTTCTTCTATGTATGTGCAGCTTCTCGAATTTTAGGAAATGTCTGCAACTGATTAGAAAATGTTGAGTGTTTTCCGTGGGAAAATTCTGGTTTGTAAATGGTTGATTTGTCATTGTTGTTACTGATAATTTGAAGGTATTTAGAATGAATGTTCTCAAGTTCCTTGAAGGAATTGTTGTGAATGAAGGGAAGTGTGCATTGTAATCTTGTGTATTGTAGTGGGTTTGTTTTCATGATGAACTTGCACTGGTTCCGGAATAAAGGACAACGAACTCTTCAGTGGATATAATAGCGAAGAAAAGGGAATTGTTATGGAATCTTTTGCTACGATTTTTGTTTATCGAAGAGGTATCCTTCATTGTGTATTGAGAAAAGTCACCGTAAAGCCTGTTGTGGCAAACTGCTTGCATAAAACGTCCGCGCGTGCGTAACAGCGTCGCCATTAGCGTAATGAATCGGCCGTCGTGAATGGCGACGCTTTACCCCGTTGCTGTTCCGTAATTGGAGACTACTTTCAGGATACTGATGAGCCATCTCGCGGTTAATTCAGCTTGATGCTCGATGCTCTTTCGCACTCTGCTCGTTCGAGGTATTTCCCATAGAACTCTTAAGAAAACCGAAAGCAAAGACAACTGAGCTCTTCCTACGAGAAACATCCACTCATTCATTCATTAATCATATAATCACTTATCAATAGCTAATTATCAACTCACAAATACTCAAAGTTCACCACAAACTTCCATAAACAACTGATTCCAAAATCTTTCCAATTCCTCTCCAACCATTCAAATCAAACTAAACCTTAAAGAAATTCTAGTTCCCAAATCCTATTCCTAAATAAACAAGATCATCTAATTCCTTCATTACCCTTTATCCTATATCTGAATCTTGATTCACCAACACCAATCCCTATAACAAAATGTCCACCAAACCTGAGAATCCTTATTCTAAAACATTTCAATCTCCTCGTTAACCCTAATCATACTATGATGCGATTCTCAGTCACTTATGAGAATAAAACGAATGATTAACTTTTGTGGACTGATCTGACTACCGATCTTTTGCTATTCGACTAATAACACCGTTTGTTCCCGAGTCTTCCAAATACGAACGTTTCATCTCATCGAAATGTCGATACCCGTCCGCAAAGGGTTAAAATGTTATCGTCTTCGTTCGAAAGGCCCAAATTTTAACCCTTTTGGACGAAGATTCCCTGAAACGTATAAAACCTTCAACAGATGAAGCTAAATTACATATAAATTGCTCAAATAATATCAAAAGCCGAAGCTACATGCCAATCTCTTGCTGCCCGAGTAATTAAATCATTCGCCCGCGACTGAGTCCTCCAAATCTGAACGTTTCATCTCGAAATGTCCACATTCGTCCGGAAAGGGTTAAAAGCCCAACGAAACTATTGCAATATGAAATAATCAGAGAATTTAAGTAAAAAGTTCAAATGTGACTCAGAGTCGCATCGTGGTCCGACTGGGGTTAAAGCACCCTAGTAGGTCCTCGCCCTGGGAAAGGGTCCTAGGCTTAATCACGAAGCAAATCCCCGGTAGCATGATATCGGACCGATATTTCGTATTTACCGGGAGCGCAGATAAGGCGACGGTAATTTCAGTCTAGTTCCGAGATTCGTATCCGACGTACGAACGTCCCCTATCCGTCGTTTTCGGCCCCCTTTATCGGCCCTGGGTCCCCCACGCCAGAGTTACCCTATCAGGGTGGATCTCCGTCCCCTGGAATTCCGAGTGGACCTTCCCGTGGGCGTAATACGCGTCTTAGACGCTCATCAGGGTTCGATCTTCCGGAAGGAGCGTCGTAAAAGGGACCCTCGTTTCACCCCGGGCCGCGTATATCGGTGCCGAAACTTCCGACGCGAGGCTCCGGTCCGATCCGCGATTGGCCGGGAGCGCCTCGACGCTCCGGGGGTCACTTCTTCGCTCGACGCGTGAAACTTTCCGCGTTACGGGCCAGGTGCCGCGATGGAGCGTCTGATAAATCTTGGAATAACGCGCCGTTACGGACCGTCCGTCCGATCGTGGGATGAAGAGCTTTGTCGCGAGCTTTTCAGGACTTTGACGAATGTCGCGCTCGCTCGAGTGATATGGCGGATTGCGAAGCGTTGGAAGGTACTCGGTGTTCTGTTATCTGGTTAGTGGTGGCTCTAAATTGATAGTACTGCCTTTGGGAGTGGTTCGTTTCGAATTCGTTAGGTGTTCGGTTATAGCGGAACAGAAGTTGAGATGATTGGAAATAGAGAAGTTAAAATGAGTGGGAGAATTGAATTGATAGGATATGGATGATGTGATATCGAAGGTGATCGAATGTGGGTTAGAAAATTGGGGACGGAATCGTATTAGAATATTTCAATCGTGATAATGTTTAATCCGGAGGTATTTCGAGTTTACTTACTGGAAAATTATACCGTAACGTCTTAGTTATTTATAAACAAATTCAGAGAAGTGTTCAATGTAAATGTACAGTAGTGACTAAGGAAATTGATTTACCAATACGCAAATTGAATTGTAAATCAACGAAAGTCTCGATAGATGCTCTCTTAGAGTTTCCATGAAGAAATTTCAAAAAGTCAAATTACATTAAAATGTAATTAGGTTAAAACCCTAATCGTACCACGTGTTCATATAACGAATCATACCACAATGTGACTATGTCACTTACCAGAATAAAAGGTACGATTAAAATGTTACTGTTTCTGTTTATAAGGCCCAAATTTTAGAAGCCCAACAAAACTGTCGCAATATGAAATAATCAAAAAATTTCAGTAAAATATTCAAATGTGACTCAAAGTCACATCGTGGTCCGATTAGGTTTAAAACCTAAAAATTCCAGAAACATCCGCAGTCTACCGGTTAATACCTTGAAACGAGAAAACTGTTTGAGCCAACGGTGGTCCGGTAAAAAATTCTAGATTGAATTAATCAGTTATTTTGTCATTTCCCCGAGGTTATCGACGGAACCGAGCGTGCCGACGGTTTGTTTTCGATTCGCCGTTCCACGAGAAAAGGTTCGGCCGCTGAATAAACGGAAGAGTCGGGTCTATTTTCGCGGCCGTTCAATCAGGAAGCCTCTGAATGGCCGACACGCACCATTCAATGACGGGGCCGGGTCAAAGATCGATGCTCCTGTTCCCCGGCGATGGGACACACCGCGATACCGTCCGGCAGGTGATGGTTCTGGTTCCCATGGAGACCAGACTTGGCCCGGTTCGCTCCTAGGTCAGGGCCAGCCTCGTTCCTGCGTCGTTTCCTCTCCCCCACGCCACCGCGGATTCTGTCTCGTGAACGTCGTCGTTGCATAACAGGTGTGTGTTTACCTTTTCGCGTTTCTTTTTACCTTGACTATCTGACACCCACTGCCGCTCCATTTATTGACAGAGTTTATTCGTGATCTTCGGGGGAAAATGAAGCGCGAGATGATTTTCTGGGGTTTAGTCGGGATCGTGGATGATTTAATTCATAAATAATTAATTTTGAGGGATCTTTGTGTTTGGTAGTTTTCATGTTTCATGTCATCGGTGTGTAAGACTGTCAGTCTTTTTGTTGGATTAAGAATATTCATGATTTCTGAGGGAATATGAAATGGGAGGAGATATGATGGATTTTAGTCGGAGTTGTGGATGATTTAATTCGTAGGTGTCGTAAACAATTAATTTTATGGGATCTTTATATTTGGCAGTTTTCATGTTTCATGTCAACAGTGTGTAAGACTGTCAGTCTTTTTGTTGGCCTAAGAATATTCGTGATTTCTGAGGGAATACGAAATGGGAGATGTGATGGATTTTAGTCGAAGTTATGGATGATTTAATTCGTAAGTGTTGTAAACAATTAATTTTGAGGGATCTTTATGTTTGGTAGTCTTGATGTTTCATGTCAACAGTGTGTAAGACTGTCATTCTTCTTGTTGCACTAAGAATATTCGTGATTTTTAGGGGAAAATGAAGCGCAAGATTTTCTGGGGTTTAGTTGGGATCGTGGATGATTTAATTCGTAGGTGTTGTAAACAATTAATTTTGTGGGATCTTTATGTTTGGTAGTTTTGATGTTTCATGTCATCGGTGTATAAGTATATTCATGATTTCCGAGGGAATACGAAATGGGAGGAGATTTAATGGATTTTAGCGAATATTGTGAGTTATTCATAGGTGTTATAAATAATTAAATTTATAGAGTTTAATGTTTCGCGTAATAGGTGATGCACGAAAGGATTGATTAAAATCTTCGTTCTTTATTTCGTAGAGGATTCCACCGATATCGAAGGTGCCACAGATATTTACTGTTTACAATTTATCGAAAGTATGGAAATACATTACGATGGAGGCCTCGCAGCATTTCATTTTCCCTTGTCAAGTTATCAGCGAACCATACGAATGCGAACTGCACGGTAACAATTTTATTCAATCCACTGTTTCATCATTTTCCAATCCAATAAAACTGTTAATTCGGTAAAAGGATCCCCGTTTGGTACCGGTGTTTATAAATTCACTCTGCAGAAACGTGAGCTCGCATAAATGTATGCCGACAGATTATTAAAAGTTATTACAGCTACAGTTTTGCAAGGAAATCTGTGTAACCATTTCAATATTAATTTTATACTTATTTATTTGCTACAAACAGAGCTTACAGTATCACATATCTATAAATCGATTTTACAAGCTGAACTGTTTTCTGCTAAACTGCAAATAATAAAAAGAATCCTGTAGGATCTTATCGGGAAGATTAAAAGTTATTACAGATAAAGTTTTGCAAGGAAATCTGTGCAACCATTTCAATATTAATTTTATACTTATTTATTTGCTACAAACAGAGCTTACAATATTACGTATCTATAAATCGATTTTACAAGCTGAACTATTTTCTGCTAAACTGCAAATTATAAAAAGAATCCTACAGGATCTTATCAGGCAGAAACATTCTGAACACATTGCACAAAATTCATTCCCAGTTACAAGAACCAGAATCCCCTGGAACGTAATAATTGCTTATGCTCGAACCAAACCGTGAGCGCTATACCAGATTTTACAGCTCTGTAAAAATAGTACAGCCGGATCTTTATTGCAGCATTCGTTTCGTGCGTATTTACGTTCGAGGGTTTATGAATTGCCTCTCGAGAATTTGTTTACACGTCTAGCAGTAAGTTCATTCGATTCTTTGCTTTTATATCGACGCCCCGAGTGCTTCGTAAAAGTCTACCACTTAGAACATTGTTCGATGAAATTCACGGAAATCCCCGATAAACCGAAATACAACTTGAAATGAAATTAATCCAATCAAAGTATCGTTCCATATTTGATTTAACGAAATTTCCGTATAATTTCTTATCATTCTTTCTTATTTAAACAGTTCAAGTTCCATTCGATGGAATAGTACTAATATAGAAATAATCGAAATAGTCTAAATTGAACTTATTCACGAGAATATATGTCGGTTCAAAGTTTCATGTGCAAAATTTAATTGAAACAACCGAGTACCCACAGAATTTGTACCATGCAGCGAGGAATAAATCGAAGATCAATAAAATGGTATTACGACTGCCAGGTTTAGTTAGCGCGCGTTGGAAGAGAGGCGAGAGGCGAACGAAAACGCAGCCAGTGCTAGAAACGCGTATCTATTTTGGCAGTGTCGCGTGCCGTGAATGCCACGATCCGATTCCGTCGCGTCACTGACACGATCTTTCACACGGCAAGGAACCCAAGGATCATCGTCGCCTGAATATGGGGCATCGGGATTCGCGGAGGAATTCCGCAATCGGATCTGCCGCGTCCCGTTTCACGGGCAATTCTTTTCCTCGACGAAGAATCACTTTTGTTTCGAAAATACTACAATTGCCAAAAATATTGCAATTTGTATTCGGTATGTTTGTTGTTATTAGTTGCACGTTTCTTTTCATACAGCTATTTTTATCTTAACCGTTTGGATGCTAAACAACAAAAAATGCGGAAGTGATTGGTGTGTATGCAAAATATCACAAATATTGTGTTATTACAAAGAAATATCAAAAAATAACATTTATTCGAATAAATTTACTTTGATTTATTTCTTACAAAACATAGTATGAAAATTATAATTGATATTTTCACTCAAGCACTCAAACGGTTAAAATATAATTGATAGTTCGAGGAATCCTGCGTTTCTTGCGTAGTAACTCTTATTATAATTAAAATGAATAAAGATTGATCGGTTTATGTGTTATCGCCATTGAAATTGATTTTATTTAGTATCTTTATATATTTTGTTTTTCATACTACTTTTGTCTTAAAATATACTTGAAAGTTTGTTCGAGGAATCCTGAGTTTCTTCCATAACTGTTGCTATAATTAACACTGATCAAACCAACTCATTCCTGATTCCTCCTTATTGCAATTATTAAAAAGAATACGATGTTTCTCTGAGAAATTATTAAAGAAATTGATGCAATGCGCAAAGTGAATTGAAAATCAGTTAAAGTCTAAATAGATGCTCTTAGAGTTTCTATAAAGGAATTTCCAAAAGTCAATTTCGTTAAACTGAATAAACATCGATCAGTCGATGTACGGTTGTCACTGAAATTGATTTTATCCATTCGCTTTATCTGTTTTTCCTTAGACGCAGCTATTTCCATCACGAAATGGAATTGAAACTCTGCAAATCTTGCTTTTCCGATTTCACAATAATCCTTGGCGCGATTAAACCGAAGAAAAATGGAATGCATTTTCAATATTTCCAGGGCGAAGCTCTAAATACTCGGTCAGTTTGTTACTTTTATCAGGCAAAAGTTACTGTCGCCGAAGCTGGAGCCGTTTTATCGATGGCGAAACATACACCGAAAATTTCTCGTGCCCATAATGCAACCGGGCGGCGATGCAGTTCGCCGAACTAGTCGTTCGTCTCTTCCTTCTTGCTTCCCTCCTTCCTCCCCGGGGTTTATTTACCGTCGGAAAAAAAGGAAGTATTACTTACGGTTACCCATTCGCCAACAATTGCGCCATAAACTAACTTTCTCGGACTTCTATTACCGTTGCCGGTGCCGGCTATTCGGCGACCCGCATTTTACAAACTTCCCAACCCCGCGTTCACTTTTTTTTTCGGGTTTGGTTTCTCCCTCCGTCCCTCTCCCTTCCTTCGTACCGCTTTTTTTTCTATTGTCCGAAGCTCTCCAGGTCCGAGAGAGCAAAGTTTACGCGATATTTTAAGACGGAACCTTGGAAACAATTCAATTCAAGTCGAACACCGATGTACCGAGGAATCGGACGGTCGTAAAGTCGACTTATCTTGTTACACCGCATGTCGGTGGCCGGTGTAACGCGTGCTCGACTATTTGCCTGGTATACGAGAGTGGACAAAGTATTCTAGCCCTTGGCACTCCAGATGGTATTGTAATCTATTAGCAACTGAAATTAAATTTATAGTATCTCTAGTGAAAATGAAAAATGCTATAACATTCCTTCGATCTTTTATTTTTCTTCTCAGTACAAAGTTTGGATGTGTGGAAAATCTAATTTTAGGGTAGTTTCTATGATACATTATAATATTCAATAGTATGACTGGTGCAACCAGATGGTATTGTAATCTATCTGCAACTAATTTTTATAGTATCTCTAGTGAAAATGAAAAATTCTATAACATTCCTTAGATCTTTTATTTTACTTCTCAGTACAAAGTTTGGATGTGTGGAAAATCTAATTTTAGGGTAGTTTCTGTGATACATTAAAATATTCAATATTATAACTGGTGCAATATTGGAGCCTATAGAGTTCAAAGGCCTAGAACACGGAAATATCGAATTATATTGTTCATGAGAGCATAAAATAATATCACTATAATTATTCAGAATCATCTGTGATTTATTTAATAAATCTACGATCATAATATCGTTATATCATAACATCGTTATGATCTTTATAAAGCATTCTAAAATTGCTTCCATCCTTCGATGGAATTCCTATCTACCAAAAAAGATTATTCATATATGATTCTTTTACTCGACAATCAAATACATTACCAAAGATTCTCCTATCACACTAATTACCAAAAAGTTCATTTCAGATCACCTTACGAAAACCTTCAATCAAAACCATAAAACAATTCTTCCCGTAACACTTCCCACAATCTCTACATATTCGTGCAACCCGTTAATACCGAAGAACCGAACACCACAAGCGCCAGTTCGCACAATTTCCCCCACAAACGAAACGTTTCTCACAGAATTTATCCACGATTCCCAGCCTACGTTCTCCGCGTCACGTCTTATCCCCGTTTGCGCGAGCTTTTCAGAAGCGCGCCCTATATTTACGACTGCCCGGCGGTCCATCTGTGAAAAAAGCAAACAAAACAACAGTAGCAATTAATAGACTACCGAGGAGACCCGGCAATAACAGTCTCCGCGATTGGTCCGGGTTCCATCCGGCTCGACAAAGACGAAAGCACCGGCGGCCGCGGTTTATCCGAGGGGGGCCGGGTGAAATAGAAAGAGGGGGCGGTCCGCGGGGAGGGGGTAAAGGAGGAAGAGACCGGGAATGAGACACTGGACCGGTGTTTATTCAGTCACGAGCACGGAACCGCTCGCCGCGCCTCGGGAACGGAACAGGGGCGAGCGAGACCAGCAATTACGATCGCGGAATTGTGTCCCGTCGAAAAACGCCGGCTCTAATCCACCCCCGCGACCCCTCGCCGCACGCCGGAATCGATTTTTCCAACGGCAAAGCGATCCTCGACTTGCCGGTACGTTGATTTCGTTCGTCTTCCCGCCGTTTCCCCGTTTATTCCGCGGCCTCGTCATTTTTCGCGCGATCTGCCCGCGTCGCGAACCGATCGATTCCGTTTCCCGTCGTCGCGTGCCGATGTGCAACGCTCGAACCGCGAAACGGGGAGGTTACCAGCGTTCGACGTTCATTTCGGCCGCGTCGCGCCGGTTTCTTCCGGGCCAGTGCAATTTTTGTGAATTACCCGGCGACTCGACGCGTCGGCCGTTCGTTCCGTTTGTATTTGCTCGACGACGGGGGTATGAAATATTTGAATGTCGGCGTCGAATGTTTCGTTGGATACTTTTCGACCGTTTTTCCCCGCTTGTCCCGTGTTTGTCGTGCACATGCTATTTTCATTCGATCCCAATTTTAACCGACTCAATTTTCCGTCTTTCTCACGCGCGGGGGGAATGTCTATATATAGAGTGACTCGGTGGAAACGGAACACCTGCAGCTTTCGACGCGGATTTGGGAACGTTGGACACGCCGTGGTTTTGGCGGGAGCAGTTTTCGGTTACGCGAGCCTTCTGAAGTTTTACGTTGTGTATAATGGGGATCGTTTGAGATCAGCCAAGATCAGTTAGGATCACTCTTAAATGAAGATTCTAGTCCTATTATATTCTTCATGAGTTGTAACTTCTTACGCTGGAAACACGTACTACGCGAGATGTTTTTTTCTAAAATTGTTAATTGCGTCTTATAAACATCGATAGTCTTGCACTAGGTATACTAGAGTCGTTTTAAAATATATCACTCTATACAAACAAATAAATCAAATTAGTCTACACATCCACCAGAAACAGGTAAAAAGAAAATTTCGCCCAAGAATTTATGAAATCTCTAAAATATCTTATAAACATCGATAGTCTAGTTGCACTAGGTATATTAGAGTCGTTTTAAAATATATCACTCTATACAAACTAATAAATCAAATTAGTCTACACATCCGCTGGAAACATAAAAAGAAAATTCCTTGCCAAAGAATTTATGAAATCCATAATTAAATTCCAGCGCAAGAGGTTAATTCATTCGTTCGAACTATTACGCACGCCTATAAGCGTATTATTTATTTTCATCCCGTCTTTGAAGTCGTTCTTGGCACCCATTATATTCCCTTCCTCTATGTACACCTGCTGTGTCAGCTTCCTGTTTCGCAATCAGCCCGAAACTACGTGGGAACAGTGAACGGTGAAAAGTGTGTTCGAAAAACAACGGTGGCCGTGTTTTTCATCGGTGGATTACGATGTCCACGGAAGTGCAGTTCGTTTCGCGGCCATTCTGGAAATAGCGAAAGCACCGAGCGAAAACGAGGCGGTAACGCCGCGGCGTTACGTCGACTGCTCCGTTCCCCGGTGTCTGGGATTCTCTCGTTGACCCGTTGGCAGCGGTGAGCCTCGTTTATGTCACAATCATGTAGCCAACTTACTTGTATCCTCTGTCCATTAATTTCATTAAATAAACCTACCAGACGGGCCAAAACGGCCCATTCCTGATTGCTTCTCGTTGGAATTATTAACACTAGAACTATTGATATCTTCGAAGCATTGAATATTTGAAATGATCTTGAAAATAGTTTCATTTGAGTACTATAATGAATGTCTAAAGAAACTGAAAATAATCTATTGTTACAATTTTTATAGGAATTGCATATTAATCGTATAAAATTCTCGGTAGTTTCAATGTTAAGAATGAATATTTCGATGAATACATTCATCAATCCATCCGTAAATTTGCCAATCTTCAACGATACGTCGACTTGAACTTTCGGATGACAATGTACGCTTTCGGTAGTCTTAGTGTTAAAGTCTTCCCAGTGATCAACCGACACCGTTCGATCTCACTATCACGCGACGAAGTGAATACAAATGAAACCGATCTCGTGAAGAGCGTCCAACCGGGCAGCAATTACTTCTAAAATGATTCGGGAGTGGCAGGGAGGCAACGAATTCGATTATCTCCGAAAAACTTCCTCGAAACCGAGTATCTACCTGGCGGGAGGTCGATGCTTTTCCGGCTCGAACTTTCCCCGTGTTTAACGCTAATCATCGAGAACCACTCGAAAACTTGCGGACGAAGTTCCCCGACGCCCACGCGCGCTGGAAATTCAGCTTGCAGAGGGGCCGGCGGGAGAAGGGCGACTTTAAGCGCGAGAAAACGTACGAACGGGGCCGAATTCGGCGACTCGATTCTGCACGGGGAGCTCCCGGAAACTCGGCGGCGGAAGTTCCCGGGGCTGGAACTCCGTGATCGACCGACTGCGAGGAATTCCAATGCGTTTCGATCCGACGCGTCGCGTCGCGTCGCGTCGCGTCGGTGCGACGCTCTATTTATTCGACGCGGCCGAAAAGCTCGGGACACTGTCGCCGGCTTTATCGGCGCGATCAACCGCGTTACATGCCGGCGGACGTGTCGGCGTGCCGGGGACAAAGTGCGTTTGAGGTTCTATGGGATTCTAGGCATTTCCATGGAGAGGCTAGTAACGTTCAGTGAAATTTTTAGAGAAATAACGAATCGCTGGGATTGAATGGGAGTTAACACTAGAACTACCGTAACAGTCGAAATGACTGGTTTCAGCTTTTTCTGCAAATAGTCGTACTTCAAAATTTACTGAATAACAGAAGAAATGATGAACGAAATAAAAGGCAGTACAATCTTTATGCTACTACGCCTGTCTAAAATAAATTTTCTTTCCCGCGGTTTCCAAACTGGGCGGCAATATTTTTAATTAAACATTAATATTCATACCATAAAATCTAGAAATAAACTTCATATCGTAATGTAACAGTAAAAATTCACCGAAGTAATGTTTATTTTGCAATAAAGTTATTACTATTTAAAACGTGTACAGTATTGTATCTTTTAACCCTAGAACAGTCACTTTGATTGGTTTCGGCTTCCTCGTTTCGGAATTATTGATACCATAAAAGCATTAATTTTCGGAATGATTTCATAAATAAATAGTTTCACTTGAGTACTGTAACGAATGTCTGAAGAAACCGAAAATAATCTGTTACAATATTCATAGCGATTACATTTCGATCGTATCAAATACGGTAGTTCTAGTGTCAAGGAAGCTGGGGAAGTTGAGATACGCGCGTTAACGTTCGATTGAACTTGAGAAATTGGATGCGAACGGTGGTAACGTTTAATGAAGTCTTAGGAACTCGAGGTAATAGTTATTAATGCGTGATGAACTTTGAGAAACTCGAAATGGAAGGGAATAAAGTTTGTATGTTGCATTTAAGGTGAGATCAAATGAATTTTGAATTTGGTTAGCACTAAAACTTGAGTTTTTAAAATTTCTCTATGGAAAATCTAAAAATTAGTCTATTGAGAGTTTAATTGAGTTATAATTCAATTTGCGTATTGCTAAATCGATTTCTTTAATAATTGCGAAAGGAAGAAACCAGGAATGGGTCATTTTGATCAGTTTGCTAGTTTTAGTGTTAACAATTCTCGATCTGAAATCGACACTATAATAGACATCGAGATACGAGGAAATGATTGATGCTTAATGAATATTAATGAACTAGGGACAAAGGTGTCGACGCTGGGAATCAATAATCGGCCTGCGTACATGAAGTAAATCAGGAATCCGAAATGAGAGAAAATAAAGTTTGTATTTTACATTTAACCCTTTGCACTCGAGCGGTGACCCTCATCATTTGATTTAATGTAACAAAATTACAAACTGTTAGCTATAATATTAAGTTCTTTATAATGCATCAATATGTGAAATATTTCTTGTTCCTTAATTTACGTATGTTTTCTCATTAGTTCGAAGTGTCGAATCTCTGAATTGATTTCCAGCGCAAGAGGTTAATCATTCGCACTCGAGAGGTGACTCAGTCACCATTTGATTTGATATAAAAAAATTACAAAGTGTTGTATATAACATTAAGTCTTGTACAATGCATCAATATGTAAAATATTTCTGTGATGTACGTATTTTCTCATTAGTTCGTTTCAAATGTCGTCTATGTCTCATCGGAAAATGTCGAGTGTTTCTAGTGAAAAGCTTCCGAGTGCAAAGGGTTAATCAACAATTTCTAAACTGAAGTTGACACTGATATAGACATCGAGACACGAAAAAACGATTGATATTTAGTAAATATGAAAAAAACCAGAGACAAACGTGTCGACGCAGGAAATCGATAATCTGCTTACGCGCGTTAAACAAATCAAAGCGATCGGGAATGACACGGAGCGGGGCGAATTTATTAAGTTTCGAATAAATCGAAGAGAGTGCGTTCGTTTAAAATTGCGTCATAGACTCCTGGGCGACGAGTTAAATTTAACGAATTCCTGGATCGCGTTTAAATATCTCATGGATTATTTTCGCTGGCGGACGCGTTGTTTTGTCCGTCGACAATGTTCAAACGTCCGAACGGCATTCGTGCTCCCTCTTTTTATATACGCTGGAACGCTTTAAAATACCGAGAACTCATGCAGATTCCAGCATCATTTTATTCGAGCGCGTTCGCGATACCGAATCGATTATCGGAGGGGGGAGAGGGACAGTTGGGGTCGCGCTTCAATTTCGACAGGAATTTTATATTCCTCGAACGATCCCCGATAATCAATGGAACGCCCTGGGATTCGGGAATTAAAATGCTGTCTTCTCGAATCAGTTAGATCGATAGCGCGCCGACGGAATCTCGTTTCGAATCGGGGAACGACATTCGACGCAACACTTTTATTTTCATTAAAAGGATCCAATGGATATTAACGGTGTTTAACGCTCGAACTACCGTGCCAGTCAAAATGACCGGTCTCAGTCTCGTATTTCGCAATTATTGTAGGAGACAGAGAATTTTATTTGAAACAGTATAATTATTTTATGACGACTCGCGATAAAACAATCCACAAATCAAACGCGCAAACTATTCATACATTCAGATGCTCTTGTCTCTCGCACATTTTCTAGATCATTCTTTCATTACCATGCATCAGCTTCACGTATATTTGGAATATTCTAGATTCATAAAAAACGAACAGTATTAACATAAAAATCATAGAGACAATCAATTTAGTGTAGAATATTCCAATGCTTTGAATTGCCATTCATCTATTGCACACATTCATCAATATGTCTATTCTCACACTCAAATACATAAATTCCCACATTATTGATACCTTAACAACATTGAATATTCGAAACGATCTTGGAAATAAATAGTTTCACTCGAATACTACAATGAATGCCAGAAGAAACTGAGAATAATCTATCGTTACAATTTTTATCGAGATTACATATCAATCGATGTTAAGAACGACGAATATTTCGATGACTACTTTCATCAATCCATCCGCAAATTTGCTAATCTTCAACGATACGTCGACTTGAACTTTCGGATAACAATGTACGCTTTTTAATGAAGAGTAAACACGAACATTTTCCATGTTTTATTTTCCGTTCTACGTGCCAACGCAGAATATTCTCTGACCACTTGGTTTTATTCTCTTTCCCCTCGTTCTCTTTATATTCCTCGTTCCTCGCTCTTTAACTCGAGCGTTCCCATGTAATTTCTATTTCTCTTTAATTCCTTCCTCCTGTCACCAAGCCTTTTTCTCGTAATTCCCGGCTTTCCAGCCGTGTTCAAGGAATACCGTGAATTTCTGCTTTTTGATCCGGAATTTTCTCAGTCATGTAAAGCAACGGATTTTCTCTATGTTCCTCTTACGATTTGCGTTCCTTTGATACAGAACCAGAGAATCCTTGCATAAGACTTTTCCTATAATTTTTTAATGTGTAAATGCTAATCGTGCAACTTCGTCTTCACCCAATATTCCTGAATGTCTTCTTTTCCATCCGCCATTCACGCGCACGGCGAACTCCGCAGTGTCGCTCCGCAATTTCAACTTCTTCACTCGGCTGTCTCGAATGAAACTGTAATGTTCTAATTTCCTTCTGTGTTGTGCTCGGTAGTGTCTCTTATAATTTCTGCTCCTCCGCTTTGGATTGTAGGTTATCCTTGTATTTTTCTACGAGAATTTCCTGCTTTCCTTCCCGAGAACGGAAGCTCTCCTTCTCCTTCTTCCAACTTTTCATCATCTTTTTTTCTCTCGTACACCTTGATTGCCGCGATATTTTAATTAATTCACGAGAAGGGACAGCTTCTCTTTAATTCCTTCTTTAATCCTCGCAGTAACAGCGATTTTAGACCGTGCGGACTACACTCGAGGTCAAGTGACTCAATAATCAGACATTACTTATACAGATACTTTGAACTTGTTATTCTATCGTGCATTGTTTATTAACCCTTTGCACTCGAGAGGCGACTCTCACGCACCACCTGATTTCATACAGTAAAACTATACAATTTGATATTTAATATTATACCTTATATAAATCATCAATTTAAAAAATATTGAAATAAAATAGCTTTGTTCCTCAATGTACGTAGAATTTCTCTTCGAGTTAGTTTCACGAAATATTGTATTTATCTCGTCAGAAAATGTTCAAATATTTCTAGTGAACACCGTTTTAATTCGTCTGGTAGAATTAGTCCTAATTATAGCAATTAGTCGTCGTTTGAGGACATAGTAGAATTATAAAGTTTGATATTCAATATGATATTAAATTTTGCTATTCGAGTGCAAAGGGTTAACGTGACATTTTTTATTAACCCTTTGCACTCGAAAGTCCATCGCATATATCCACAACTTTCTATTGAAATATTAACATTACTTTCTACACCTACCATACATATAAATGACACACGAATGAAAATTGCTCTATTCAAACATTTCATGTAAAATTACATTATATGAACTTTAATATTGAATACCAAACTTTATAATTCTACTATGTCCTCAAACGACGACTAACTGCTATAATTAACACTAATTCCACCAGACTAACCAAAACTATTCCTGATTCCTTCATGTTGCGATTAAAAAGACAACTATTGCTTCTCCGAGAAATAATTAGAGAAACTGAAATATCAATGCGCAAACTAAATTACGAATCGATTAAAGTCTTCGAGTATCCATAGAGAAATTTCAAAAGACAATCAAACTATTCAGCAATGTTAGTGTTAAACCGAATAAACATTGATCAGTTGATTGTAGTGTTAACACGTTGCCACGGAAACCTTCAGTTTTTCTCTCGCTTATTTTTTTCTAGCAAAAATAAAGAGGAACAGTTACTTATTATTTGCTATCGGAATTCTTACGTTACTATTATCTAGTAATTTACTCTATGAAATATTTCCATTGGACACTAGTCATCTGACAAATTGTAATTATCGTCAAGCAATTTGACGACGTGGCAGTCAACACGTTAAGGTTCCGCCGTCTGTTGTCCCCGGTCACGCTCGTCCTCGAATTTTCGATTTTTCCACCTGAGGTCAAGCGACACCGTGAACGATTCCACTGCGCGGACGGTTCCAGAATAGACAGCGGCAGCCGCGACGGAAATATTGATAGCTCCGCGGCTGCCAAGAATGTCACGGCTAAGCGGCGGACGAGCACACGGACAAAATGCCGGAATGTATCCGCGTTCACCAGATTTTTCCACGGCTCTCCCTCTGTGCACGGGGAGCGATCCGCGTTTGTCGTGCCGCGGGATCGCTACACATGTCCAATAACCGCTTTTCAACGCGATACGTCCCTCCATTCCATTTATAAAAAAAAAATTTGCATCGTCCGCGTTCGCGAACGTTTCTGTTGCGAAATATTTCTGCGTGTACACGAACAAACATCGATGCAGCGCCGGTAAGGGTATAAAAGCGAGGCAACCGCAAGAAACTAACGGAAAATCAAGAAAATTAGTTAAGCTGCTTTCGCGCTGGGTAATAACAGTGGTTATAAAGAACTCGAGAAACATTTCATTGAAACAGATTCCGCAAACCGTCGTTTAAATATGAGTGAAAAGGCAAAGGACGTGCCACGGTCGGAATTTTAATCTGAAATGCTAATGCGCGCAGCTAATGAAACCAACTGAACTTCTACCCCATTTTCGCTGCGAATTAGCTGCCACCGCATTGGGGAATATCATAAAAATACTTTTAAAGGTCTGTTTCTTGTTCGGACCACCGGGCGAGCGAGCAATTAGTCGATTCCGAGCGTTCGGTAAATCCTCGAGGATTTTTCACGATCTTCTCGATCCCATTTTTCGTCGGACAGCGTAGGAGGGCGAGTCGCAAATCACCTGTTCCCTCGAAGTTCGATTAATGGATCGCCACTGGCCGACCCGGGTCGGAATCGCAATGTAATTGGCGAGTTCTAGCCGATCGGTGGAGATCCAAGAACGAGCGGAACTTCGGGTATTTATGCAAATCGACGCCGGGTCGTGTCGCGGTCTATCTTCGGCTGCCAGCAGGTGGCGGCCCGATAAAGACTATTATGGCCGGTTTTCTTTGGGGCTACGTATCGTTTCACGGTGCATATTAAATCCGGCGGCCGCGATTTATGTCCGTGCCGGTGGAACGGGTCGGGAAACTAGGGAACGATTGCTGGAGAGAAATGTCTGAACTCTCGAAGAACACTGACCATAATCGTACCACGTGTTTTTAACGAATCATACCACGATGTGAGACTCAGTCACTAATGAGAATAAGTCTTCAAATCTTCAAACGTTCAAACTTTCAAACTTTCAAACTTTCAAATCTTCAAATCTTCAAATCTTCAAATCTTTAAATCTTCAAATCTTCAAATCTTCAAATCTTCAAATCTTCAAATCTACAAACCTTCAAACCTTCAAACCTTCAAACCTTCAAACCTTCAAACCTTCAAACTTTCTAACTTTCAAACCTTCAAATCTTCAAATCTTCAAACCTTCAAAGTTTCAAAGCTTCAAAATTTCAAACTTTCAAACCTTCAAATCTTCAAATCTTCAAATCTTCAAATCTTCAAAGCTTCAAAGCTTCAAAGCTTCAAACCTTCAAAATTTCAAACTTTCAAATCTTCAAATCTTCAAATCTTCAAATCTTCAAATTTTCAAATCTTCAAATATTCAAATATTCAAATATTCAAATATTCAAATATTCAAATATTCAAATCTTCAAATCTTCAAAACTTCAAACTTTCAAATCTGCAAATCTTGAAATCTTGAAATCTTCAAATCTTCAAATCTTCAAACCTTCAAATCTTCTTCAAATATTTTTATATGCGTAGATAAGTTACTGTTTCACTAGTAATACAATGGCAACTACGAAATGACGAAACACAGAATACCGGAAAACAGAAGAGACACTACTAAGACGCCTGATAATATTCTAACTGCTAACTAACCCAACCTCTCAGTAATTATAAAAGAAGAACTCGGTAATTTTGACTCACCTGGTAATTTAGGCGTTAGTACCTTCTCCAATAATAAACATATTATATTCAGTAACAATTCTATGTTACTGTATCTATATAATATTCAATCTTTCATACAATCTTATCAATAATTCTACTCTTTTATACATTCCCTCACATCGTCGTACCCAGCGCCTCGAATTCCCCAAGCCCAGCCTCTCGGGTTTCAAAATATTTACACCCCGTTACTTACACCTCGATTTCATACCTCGTCTACTGCACCCCAAGGCACGTTTAGCAGATTCGCTTCCTCGACTCTAGCTCCTTACGTCGGCAATTTCTATTTGCCGCCGCTAAAAACAGCCATCGTGTAATTTGGAGAAGAAACGGAGAAGCGAAACTTCCGTGGAACGTTCGCGCGGCGGAGGCAAAGGCCGCGGGAAGTAACGGAGATTGCAATTTGCAAGTAAAAGTCTCTAATCGGGAAGGACAAGGGGAGGCGCGGAACGAAAATTGAAAAACCTGGGGTCTCGCGGCATCGGCCGGGGTTTCTTGTCCACCTTTTTAACCACCGCTGTCGGGCTTATCCGGCTTTCGTTCGCGGCGTTGCTGACAGGGGGGCGAGGGAAACAAAGCGGGGAGGAATGGGGAACTCGAAACCGGCGCTCTCGCCGGTCGGGACGGCGTCGTAATGAAATTTCCAGCGAATCCGGCACGAAGGGACACGGAACTTCGCCGGCCGCGTTTCGAAAACGGCGCACGTTCGTTCAAACAGCCACGGTCCATTCGGAATTTGACTTCCGCGGCGGTTCCGTGGATTTTTCCGGAAGTCGCCGGCAGCCTCCAGCGAGACCCGGATCGTCGTCGCTGTAAACAATGGAACTTTCCCGAGAAAGTTCTGGATTGCGAAAGGAAAACGGCGCGCCGCGCGGTGCGGCCGAACGGCCGTTTTCTGGGTGAAACTGAATAATTTGAGGAATAAGTGATTTTAACCCTTTGCGGACGAGGATTCTTCGGAACATAGAAAACCTTCAACATATGAAGCTAAATTATGTATCAGTCTTAAAGAAATTCTAGTTCCCCAAATCCTATTCCTAAATAAACAAGATCATCTAATTGCTTTATTACCTTTTATCTTATATCTGAATCTTGATTCACTAACACCAATCCTAACAACAAAATGTACACCAGAACCTGAGAAACCTTATTTTAAAACATTTTAATTTTCCTCGTTAACCCTAATCATAGTGTGATGCGACTCTCAGTCACTTATGAGAATAAAAGGAACGATTAACCCTTTGCGGACGAGGATTCTTCGAGACATAGAAAACCTTCAACATATGAAGCTAAATTATATATCAATTGCTTAATTAACAACTTCATTTGTTCGCGAGTCTTCCAAATCTGAACATTTCATCTCACCGAAATGCCGACATCCGTCCGTAAGGGGTTAAAAAATATAAGCGATAGAGAAAAAGGACGTTGCAGTTGGAAATTGAAGGAGAATTCGATAAGGTTAGCGAAATGGGAAACTTTCATGTTTCGTTGGTTGTTGCCATGGATTCTCGGGAACCGTTTGATCGGCGGATTTATGTGGAATATCCCGGGGAGACTCGTGACGATGAATACGATCGCGCTTATTAATATCTGATCGCTGAAATCCGCTTAATCGTTACCGGTTACGGTAAACAACGCCCCGAACGCATCCGCATGCATGATTAATGCAACGCCGAGTGATAAGACAGAATAATGCATGAGCCTCTTTACCTTTTCAAGTATTACCCGGCATGGTTGCTTCTGAAAGTTCGAACTCTTCGTTGTTGGCTAACATGAACCTCTCAATCTAACACGCAGCATCGTTTTAACACTAGGTTTACGGGAATTTATTGTACAATTTATCCTATTGTTCCTGGGCAAGTTGATATTCGTTCATTTAGATTTTGGAAATTGTAGATGTAATTGCATCAACGAAAACCGATTGAAACATTTACCAAATAATGTTTATAAAATTTTAATCTGCGTCAGTTTGACGCGTTCCGTAAATCTAGTGTTAATCTCGATGATTTTTTACAGAAAAATTGTTCGTTACTCTTTATATCCATGTTGCTGGACTACAACTATGTACTTAGAGAAAAAATTTCGCAATAATGCAGTAACGTTTGAAAACACTCGACAACAATAGACTTGACGTAAAAAATTAATTAACACTAAAACTACCAAGTAGTTAAATTGACTTTTAGAAATTCCTTTATAGAAACTCCAAGAGCTATCGAGAGTTCAGTCGATTAACAATTCAGTTTTCGTATTAAATCACTTTCTTGATTAATCTCTCAGAAGCATCTGTTATCTGGTTAATAATCGCAAAGAAGATATCAGGAACATTTTGACTCGCCTGATAGTTCTAGTCTTAAATCATATTCTAGAGAAATTTACGTTCGCGTACTATTAAATTATTCGTCATAATTGCTAGGAAAATATAATTACTTTCTCGCCTTAGTAAATGCATGTCTTGCAGATTGGAACGAAGAATCTCCAGTTAATTAAACGACGTAACACTATTAATTTACAACGAACCAATTCATTAAGCGTCGATATCGTTGTATTTTTAAATTCAATTAACCGAAGGAAGGCGATTATTCCGCAGTAATTTTAGTTTCGATAGCGTTTTTATCAGCGCAGGAACTTTCCATGTTTTTCTTCGGTAGGAGAAGGGTTGGGCGGTGTGAAGTCCTCCCCGGTTATTTCTCCTCGCGAGGAAGACGACAAAGTTTCCTGTCCGCGATATTAAACCGGATCAGGTATCCGGACTTTGTCAGGCTCGACTTTTCCTCGCATCGCGATAGCGAAACATGTAAATCTCCGGCAAGTTCCTTGTCGGGCCGCTGCGCGTCCGTCGTGATTGGAAAAGCCAACCAAGCGTGTCGTTTCGTATAATGAAGTGCCATATCACTGACGGGAAACGAACGACACAAACAGATCGATGTATCAAGCCGCGGCGCGCTGAACTTTCGCGTGTAACGCCGGTCGCTGGCACACTGTCTAGTCGCCGCGGAATTTATTCCGTGATGCACTGCAAACGACGCTGGGGCCGGTGAACATTCTCTTTTTTTCGAAGGAAATTCCGCCGTGTCGGTTGGAACGATTTTTAAGTAACAAAATACGTTGTTGCTTTTTTATAAACAGATTTGTTTGGAAATGGTCATGTTAATATTAAAGTCGTTTTATTAGGTTTTGTTATTAATGCTAAAACTAGTTAAATTGACTTTTTGAAATTCTTCTGTAGAAATTTTAAGGGTGCTTCTATTGAGAATTTCATTGATTTATAATTGAGTTTGTGTATTGGTAAGTTTATTTTTTGAGTAGTTTCGCAGAGAAATGTCTGTTGTTTTTTTAATCAGTAATAATATTGAAATATATTGGTGTAAGTGATTTAGTGGAGTGGAAGTAAAAAATTTGTAGGATTATTGAGATGCTTTGAAGCTTAGTTAAGTGAAGGAGTTATAAATATAAACAAAAGATAAGGGTTTTATTCTGAATGTGAAAGTGGAATTACAGAGGAATTGTTTCAATAGGATAACATCCATTTATTGAGTGCGATGCAGTGCAGTTTAGATTGCTCATTGTGTCTGCTCATAACGTGGAGATTCTACTTCAGTCAATATTGACGAACACACACGCTGTTATTTACTGAACTCAAAAATATCTTCAAACAAACTAGTCCTCGCATGGTAAAGGAGATGCAAATAATACCGTACTGTTGTAAACATTTACATCTAGTAGTAGCACCGCGTAATGGTCAGACATAACATTATATTCTGATCATATTATTGCAAATGAACCTCATGTTCTGTGGTATTGGGTTGATGGATTGAGAAATTCTTTTCTCTGCGTTCTTCTCGATTTATATATCGCTTACAAATTGAACAATTTTTACATTATCGAATCTTGGAACTTTGAAACCTTCGGAACTTCAAATCTTCAAATTTTCCAACTTTTAAACTTTCAAACTTTCAAACTTTCAAAACTTCGAACCTTCAAATCTTCAAATCTTCAAATCTTCAAATCTTCAAATCTTCAAACTTTCAAACCTTCAAATCTTCAAATCTTCAAATCTCCAAACCTTCAAATCTTCAAATTTTCAAATCTTCAAACTTTCAAACCTTCAAATCTTCAAATCTTCAAATCTCCAAACCTTCAAATCTTCAAATTCTCAAATCTTCAAACTTTCAAATCTTTAAACCTTCAAATCATCAAATCTTCAAATCTTCAAATCTTCAAATCTTCAAATCTTCAAACCTCCAAACCTCCAAACCTCCAAACCTCCAAACCTCCAAACCTTCAAAGTACATCCAAGATGCCATCCTCAAGACGCCACCAGCCACTCAGATTCCCACGTACCGACAAATCGCAGTAACGCTCTAGTTTCAGGAATGTCGGGGCAAGTGGGCCAAATAGGTTCGGCTAATCGAAAAGCTCGTGACCCCGGGCTGACGCATCGTAATGAAGCGTCGGTATCGATGACAAAAGGGCCCGCGGAAAGCGAGGCCAAGGGATCTCCCTATAGCAGCGGCCGTGCGCCGCGTATTCGAGCACGGTCGAGCACGTGATTAATTGCTCGATTCTCTCGAAACGCTGACTAAACGGCTCAGCCGCGGCGCGTCAGCCGATGACGCCCTGGGCCACGATATCAATAACGAGCGGCATGAAAAGGAGGTCGACTTCCGGCCTTTCAGTGGCCTGTCAACCGTCAACCGAACGGAGTCAGCGATTCCTTCCGAGAAAACGAAAGCCGACACCTCTCCGGCTTTCCTCCGGCGGAAAAGATGATTCCGGCCATCGAAGCGGACGACGAAGGGTGAAATTGTATAGCCCAGTATCTGGTTTAATCCGTGGAATCGTGGCCACTGAAAAGGGGCGGCAAGGGGTTGATTGGTTGAAGAGACTGATAGCGGGATGTTTTGCGCGAGCATCGCTGGTTTAAGTGGATGAGGGTGATTTAATCTATTAATCGAGGGGTTTGTTGTGGGTTTTGGTCCTTCGGCTGAGTGATTAAGGGGTGATTAGAGGTATCGATTGTTGTTTGATATCAGCGGAAGGGAATGTGTGAAGAGTACTTTCAGTATCATTCATTAGCCCCCAAAATTCGTAACATTATCCTTTCGACTAAGATATTTCCTATATATCTTTTAATAATCTAATGAAAAATCTGATACATTTAGTTAAAACAGAATTTCAAAACATGCAAACGCAGTATAAATCAAATGAAGTACATATACAAAAGAGAATAATCATCTATCTCCTTTTTAGAACACCCGATCACGCGAAGCATCAATTCATTTCGTGCATCCTCCATTGCCGAGCTCAACGAACAATCTTTAACGAGCATCATCCCCCATGCTACTGCAACATTCTCAAACACAACGGCGAGCATTCCGGCCGCAATTGCCTCGTAAATCAATGCGACGCGCGCGGAATCCCCGCGAAAGTCGCGTTAATTCGAACGACGACACGTCTGCCGGTGTTCCCCGTCGAATGCGTCGCGCGACGTTCGCCGGGCGCGCGCACACGCCCCGAGGAACGCGGAGAAAAAGGAATCGTCCGCGCGAGTGGTCGTAGAAGCGGCATTCAGAGGAGCCGCTTATGCCGCGCGAGCGACGCGCAAGAATCGACTGCGTTCAGGCGAGGAGGGAGCCTCGAAACGAGCGGGGCGCGCGGCGCGCGGGGGCGGAGGAGGCGACGGATGTCGAGTGGAACACACGCTTTCATGCGGAAAGTCTCGTCGTTCTGTTTTTGTCCTCCCCGTGTCGGCCGGAGAATGCGACGCGGCTGGAAAAAGGCGAGCGACCCTTGCGCGGAGAATTTTCGGCTGACCCGAAACTCTCCATTGGGAAGCGGAACTTCGTCACGACTGTGGACTACCGTCCCAATTATTCGATGATTAGTCTTTCTGGGATGCGTAACATGAATTTGAGATCTTTGTTCTCGGGGTTCGTGAGATTATGGAACCGTTTTTGGGGTGAATGGAGGTTTGGAATTAATTTGGTAGATTCTGGAGATGAAACCGAATGTAAGTAGTTTGTGATGGTTTTCGTGTTTAGGGTTGTATATGGAGTTTCTCTTTGTTTTGAGGTTAACACGCTAAGCGCTATGAAAACCTTAAGCGTTTTCTTATAGAGTTTGTCTTTTGTAGCTAAGAAAAGTAGGAATTATTATGAATTTGGCGTTGCAACGTTTGCGTTACACTATTAACTTAGCCTTATTGAACATTTTTAACGTGTTAGTTGGGTTATTGAAAGTTTTGTTTGGTTAGGGTGTGTCTTGTTGCTTATTTAGAGGAGTATATACAATGGGAGTGAAGTGTATATGAATGTTTCAGTAAATGTGGCTTCCCAATGTCAGAACGAAATTGAATTCCGCGATATCCGCCGTCGAACCTTCCGTTTCCGTGTTTCGGACAGAATGTCTGCCCTGTTGCCAGCACGAAGTTGCAGTGGCCGAATTTCCTGTAGAACTCACCGCGACGATGTAGACTCCCTCCCTTTTTAGGGGCCTTTGTCTACGACAGTATTTATTTCTGCCCCCCGACCGGTCCGACGACAATGGAATCGGTTGCCAAACTGAAAAACCCCTTTTATCCCGCCGACAATCGCCCCGGGCGCTCATTCCGCAACTTGGCACCGATTTCTGTCGCTGAAATCCGCCGGAGAAGGTGTGCAACGAAAGCGCGGCTCCGCCGGGGAGAAAAAAAATTAACGGAGTTACGGTCGGGCTGCTTTCGAAAGTTTTCCCGGTGCATTTGAACCCTAGCCCATTCGTCTTCCCACGCCGACTGGCCTCCGAGTCGGAACCGTGGCCGCTGTGTCTGAAAATCGTCGGTGAAAATGGGTCGTGAAACGAACCGACGCGATAAGCTGCTCCGCGATTCTTGCCTCGATTAGCTTCGCGTCGTTTTTCAGTGGATATCGGGACGTTACGTTTTCTAATTGTGAAACGCGAATTATTCTGTTAATGCGAACGTTGAGTGTGAAACCTGATTTAACCCTTTGAACTCTGTAGGCTCCAGTATTGCAGCAGTTATAATGTTAAATATTTTAATGAATCTTAAAGAAACTATCCGACAATTATTTGATTTCCCACACATCCAAATTTTGTACTAAGAATTAGAATAAAAGACCGAAGAAATGTTGTAGCATAACAAAATCCAACATAATCTAACCTAACACTAAACTCTTTCCAGTGATTGAAGACATGACAAATATTCCTCTAAGAAATTATTCAAGAAATCGATTCACCACGCAAACTGAGACGTAAACCAATTAAACTAACAACACAAACACCTCTCAACTCTTCGAAACTTGAAAAACCCAAGGAAACTCGATAGTTGTACATTTATCTCATTTTCGCTAGGAACATTATAAACATTAGTTGCAGCTGCTGATAGATTACGAAACAACCCGGAGTGCTAAGGGTTAACACTAGATATACTACGAATGATATATATTTCTATCAACCGAGCATAATGTAGGTACACATATCTCAGAAATAAACGAGATCGATAATAATTATTGAATATGCGCGAATGAGAATTTTTACAATCTTCCAAAGAACTTCAAAGTTTAACTAAAAGTCAAAGTTTCGTGAGCAACTGTTACGGTCCTTTTTACCGATTGACATATCTAATGTTAATTAACTATAATTATGGCTATTGCTGTTGATAAGCTTGGTTATTCGATCTTCGTTCCGAGTTGAGACTGTATTTGATAAAAAGTATGGTTTAACTAAATTTTTTAAACATTATTTAATAACTGTTCAAGTCAATTTTAATTCACGAAATTATACAAATACTTCGCAATACTTCGGTTTTTAAACTACAATTTTCACGATTTATACAAACGAACGAGTTTCATAAAAAAAATAGTAAAACGAAGAATAGATATCCGTAAATCTAAGTAGAAGCGTCCGACACCGATCAGACACGACTAAAACATTAAGAGTTCGTTCACTTCGAAATGGATCTTCGTTTCATCCCGATGTCCGTGGGATAATCCGAAAATCGTTCGATCTGTTTTCGAACAACGAAGATCTATTTTTAGAGTTTCGTATAAATTGCTGACGCGACGGTAATCACGGCCGGCGTTCACGCTCTCGCGTAACGCCTCTACGTGACACCGGCCGGTTTACTGTTTTCAAGCACTGCGTCCCCGCGATCCGATTTAAAATTCGATGCGCGGCCAGCGTAGTCGCGCGACAGCTAATTAAATCCGGGCATATAAGAGATAAACGAAGGTATTCTCGGGTTTTCTTCTTAATTGTCCTACTTCTCACGATTAAGGGGCTGACCGTTTATCGCCGTGTTTGCCGTGCGAGGATCGCGCAATTAGCTGCGACTATATTTGCGAACGTTCATAGTAGGATTTTCTTCCAGCGGCTACTGCGAAATTAATTAAAACTGGATTTATGGTCGTAAGAATCGCTTACAACACTAACGTCTCAATAGTTTCTGTGCCTTTAACCAGCTCACTGTGTTTGACGAGTATACACGTCATGAAGCTTGACATGATACGATTTCTTTCATGAATTCTTTATTTTTTCACGTAAACATGTAATTCTTTGTTTCACTTTGATCTTTCATTGACTCTTTGCACTCCAGTTGAGCCTCTCAGTCGCCAATTGATTTGACACAGTAAAATTGTAAAGTTTGATGTTTAACATTAAATTTTGTATAATGCATCAATATGTGAAATATTGAAAGAAAATAGTTTTCTTTGTGAATGTATGTGCGATTTCTCGTGAAGTCAATTTCAAAAAATCATCTGTAGCTCATTAGAAAGTATTCAATATTTCCAGTGAAAAACTTCTGGATTGCAAAGGGTTAAAATATACTCTATAATGCATCAATATGTGAAATATTTCTGTGAAACAGCTTTGTCGCTTAATTTACGTATGTTTTCTCATTAGTTCGTTTCAAATAGTCGATGTCTCATCGGAAAGTGTCGAATGTTTCTAGCGAAATGCTTCCGAGTGCAGAGTGACACAAATTGATGAACGATCTTTCGCAAACGCGCCTTCATAATTGAAATACTGGCAACATGAGGATTCTGAAGTGAGCGAATTTGATCCGGCTAGTAGCTTTAGTGTTAATACATTTAACAGCACAGTAGAGATGGAGTCATAAAACTGATAGTTCATGAAAATTGATTTCGGCATTATGTAAATCCACTAGCTGATAGTCAATCCCAAGGTTCCAGAGATCAATATCATCGACAGCGCGTCTCGGGCAGAGTAACGGCGCGTAATGGAATCGAAAATCAATAGACAATAAGACAATGCAACGTGGAATGCGGCAAGTTATAATTAACTGAATGTCATATTTAATGATATAAAGGATTAATTGTCACGCACGAATAGCCTCACTATTCTCAAACGAAGAACGTGCTATCGCTATATTTAACACTAACACTACCCAGCAGTTAGACACTTTGAAATTCGTCTATAGAAACTCCGAGAATGCATCTATTCAGACTTTCATAGATTTACAATTCAATTCGCGCATTGCTAAACTAATTTCTTTGATAATTTCTCAGAGCAACATCTGCTCTCTTTGTAACCATCGCAAACGTTTTACTGTTAATGATACGAAAAATGAATTTTCATCTTTTTCAAAAGATGAAAACGTTTCCTATACATTGTAAACGTTTCAGCACATTGATATAAATAGTAAAATGTTTATAGACATTTTCCGTAAGCTATTTCTCTAATAGTAAAATTGCCTGGGAATTTTCGACAGAATTTCAGCAATTACAAATGGCACTTCTATAAATATTTGATTTTCTTTCCGTTCATTATGTATAAATATATGTTCATTTCGAGCGACTGTGTAAATATTACTAATAAAATTGTTCATTTTCTAAAATAAAGTCGTCTTTTTGACACAATATTTCAACAGCGCCACTTACTCTGTTTGACGACTAAACCCGCCATCCCTTAATTATCGCGACACACACTGGTGGGCGCTTTTCAAAGAGATCGCCACAGTTAACTGGTTAAAACTACGATGCTGCACAATTGTCAGTGAAGTCTCCGTGTCAGTGTATTCTATTTAATCGCGTCTCAAGCTATTTCCCTATGACACACGACAAAAAGGTGGCCGAGTCGAATGAAAGGCGGCAGGATAATCGCGGATGCTGGCGTGTTGCCGCGGAAATCGGTAATCCGCCATCTCGAGGCTCGATCTCCTCGTTTTTGCGGCACATAAGGGATGAACGAAGTCGTACGGATGCTCGTGCAGACTTTCCCGTATCGAATATCGGCCCCGACATTACGATATTCCGGCTTCTGTTCGAATGGAAGATAGAGGCAACTGCGAGCTCGACTTATCGAGATACTTGCGCCGCGCGATGCTCGGGAACCGAGCATCTCGAGGCAATACGGGGGAAACTTGAGAAATCGATGCATCATTAGCTTCTAGTTTTACGCGGCCAGAATATACCGGCGATGTTGCAATCCGCGGTATTATCGGTAACGCGAGGATTTCAAACGAGACTAGAAATATGAAACGTCGAACGTTTGTCCGCGAGATCATTTTGCACGCAATTGAATCGAATTGAATTATTTATCACTGGTAAACTACAGGTATATCTACTTCCTTTCGCCAATCTATCAATGAATTTAGGAAGAGTTCGTTACTCGAATATTCTGGATCTTTGCAATGGAATAAATAGAAAGCTGGTGGAACTGTTTTCGTTTTTTGAATTTTTCAATAAATTTAAGAGGAATTTGTTACTCGAATATTCCAGACATTTTCAGTAGAATAAATAGAAAGCTGGTAGAACGGTTATCTTTTTTAAATTTTTCAATAAATTTAAGAAGAATTTGTTACTTGAATATTCCAGATATTTTCAGTAGAATAAATAGAAAGCTAGTCGAGTTGCTTTTGTTTTTTAAATTTTTCAACAAATTTATGAGAAATTTGTTACTCGAATATTCCGAATCTTTTCAGTGGAATAAATAGAAAGCTGGTAGAACGGTTATCTTTTTTAAATTTTTCAATAAATTTAAGAAGAATTTGTTACTCGAATATTCCGAATCTTTTCAGTAGAATAAATAGAAACCTGGTAGAATTGTTTTCGTTTAAATTTTTCAATAAATTTAAGAAGAATTTGTTACTCGAATATTCCGGATCTTTCCAGTAGAATAAATAGAAAGCTGGTAGAACTGTTTTCGTCGCTCCGTTCGATTGTCCCTTCGTAAATCTCTTCAAAAATCTACAGAACCCCTCGAACGTCACTTCTCCAGCTCTCGAATGCCGATTTAAAATTAATTGAACCCTCTGCGCTGGCCCCTATTAAAGCCACGTGAATCTAAGAGCACAAAGGAAAAAGCAAGCGGGGTGGAACGAAAACTACCCCGGGCTGAACTATTCTAAACCGCACAATAATTATCCCCGCTTTATCTCCGATATGAAAAACCGCCGACGAGGATCGGGGTGCGAGGATAGAGACATTTCAAAAGACTTTTATCTTCCCCTTTCGGCTTGGAACGGGGAAATCCTCGAACCGGAAGCGAATTGTCTCGCGGCTGGGGGTGGGCAGGGGCGCGCGACACGCAAAAATGAGGCGCGGCGAAAAGTGGGGCACACGTGCGCGCAACTTTCGCTCGTTGGGAGTTGGAGGGCCGCGAGGAAGTCGGAGTGCCAGCTCGCGAGCCTCCTGCGTCGAGAAGAAGGTACAATTCGGAGTAACACGCGACGTTTTCTAATTTAGCATTTTTCGGACGACGTCCAATTACCGGTTCCCTTCGTCTATTTTGGCATGATCTAATTTGAGTATGATTTATTGGGAAATAGACTGACGTTGCTACGATCAGCTGATGATTTTGAGTTTTTGGTATTCATTCGCTGCCAAGACTATATTATATGAAGCTATTCCCATTTATATTTTGAGTGGTATTGTTTACCAAAGTTCTGTTATTTCTTGGTAAAAGCACGTATATTATTATACATAATCATTTACATGCATAGAATCGAAGACGAGTATACTCGTCTTTGGCAATGGGGAGGCAATAGGGCTCAAAAGCTTGTATGTTATAACATATTGAAAGGACGAGTATACTCGTCCTTGGCAGCGAATGTATTAATTCTGCTTGGCTCGGACGTAGCTACCTTTAATTCTGGAAAGTAGAGGAAACTGATAAGACATGAATTCAATTGAAATACAATTGAATTCTAGACACTATAGGAAACTGATAACTAAACGAAAAACTGAATTCTGCTAAAATACACTTCTATATGCTAGAATTCTATAGGCTAGAAATAAATGAGAATATCGGGAAACTAAATTTACTTGAAACACAGCTATCCTCCATTCTATAAAGTAACCCAGAATGCCAACTAAACAAGGAAAAATTTAATTCACTGGAAATATACTTGAATTCTAGAAAACTATAGAAAATTGATAACTAAACGAAAAACTGAATTCTGCTAAAATACACTTGAATTCCAGAGATTAGAAAGAAATGAGAATATCTGGAAACTAAATTTACTTGAAACACAGCTATCCTCCATTCTACAAAGCAGCCCAGAATGCCTAAATAAAGAGAACTAGATACGAATCGCTATAAATATCAAACTAAATACCGCGAACACATATTCGCAATCACTCCTAAAAATGTATCGCTTCGAACATCCGCAGTTCGATGGCTACAGCGATCGATGATACTCCCCACGGTGAATCTGAAACGAAGCTCGGCTCGCTGAATCAAAGTAAAAGAGGAACACTCGAGCGAATAAGGAACGACGACGAGCCGTGGGCAGAAGTTTCCTGTAACGAAGGTGACAACGCGACACCCGTTGTTTTCCGGCTGCGACCGGGTTGTTCGCGGCGTCGCCTCGGTTTTCCCGACGAGCTTTCCCGCGGCGGAAGCGTTATCGATCCGCTCGCGTCAACAGACAACGTCGGCCGCGAAATGGAAAGCCCTCGCCGAAGTTCGGTGAACAGCGGCTCCGCGGGGCCCTCCGATGTTTACCGAGCTATTCCGCAGCGGGTCGGCCGGGTGTCGATCTAATAGGAAAAGTGCGGGGGCGGGCGAGGCGTCGGCGAACTTCGGGGCGCAGGTAGGAAATTGCGTTCGCCGTGACGAGGGGAGCGAACGAGGGGAGGGGAGCGTTACCGGCGTAAACGCGTCTGCTGGAGGGTTCGGTCTTAATGACACTTAATTAATGCGAACGAGGATAACGCGGGATGAAGGATCAATTTGCCGGAACGTTCGGCAGAACTTCGACTTCGGTTAGTTAGGTTCATTTCGATGGAGTAGACGTCGCTCGGGCTTCTAGCGTTTCGTTCGACTCGCGCGCTTTCGTGCTCGACAATTGAATGAGCTTCGGGTTTTTCGTAGATCGAGCTGTGGAATATGCGGGGATGGTATAGGTGAAGATGGACGCGTGCGGAGTCGATGAACGTCGAGACTGCGCGTTTCGAATGAACATTTAACACTATTCCTACCGCCAGTCAGATGACTGTTTTAAAATTTCGATTAGAGTTTCATATAGACGTAATTGAATCGCCTTTATACTTTACGACTTTTCATAAAATATGTGTACAAAACATTCTTCAATATTCACACCTTATATTGTTTATTTCCTGAGAGAAATTTGTAGTCTTACCTACCACGACCGGTCATTCGACCGGTAGAACGATTTATATCTTTTTGTAATAGTATTCTCTCAAAGACTCAATCCCGAAGCTATAAAGTCAGCTATTTGCTCGTTAATTTATTTGTTTATTTATTTATGTATGTATTATTTATTAATTTCTTTACTTATTTATTTATTTGTATATGCAATCTATTTATTTTAATTTCTAACACACCTATGTACTTAAATAGCCATGCTTATATAACTAGCAATTTTAGAATTTACTTATTAAGATAATTTGTTCGTATGTCTACCTTCTCCAATAAGGGGTAATGTTGTTGTATCTACCGGGGGAATTTTTTTGAAAACATCAAAGTTACACCGTAAGGCGGACGTCTATTGGACGGCGAGTCGAAGAGACGAGAAGACAGATCGCAAGGGTAACGATGTTAATAAAGCGAGCGGGCGATCGAGGGGAAATTAACGAGCGAAGAACAACAATCGAGCGAACTTTCCCGCTGTCCCCGTGCCAACTTCCCGGCGCGCTTTTTATTCCGTTCGTCCGTCCACGTCGGAGAGCCGAAAAGACAGACGGCGAGGGGGGGAGAAAGAGAGAAAGCGGAGAGTAGCCGGAACGCCAGCCAGTATGGATCCCGTTGGCTCCTCTTGGCAGCGGGCCATTTCAGCCTCGAAAATCGAAGCTAAGCTGTCTAGGATTCATCCATCCTGCTTCCGTTAGTAAGCAAACATCGTAAATATACAGGGACTCCCGCGGTGGGTTGCGCATTCACCGGAGGTAGACGTACAGAGGAATTGATGAGATACCGCGTGCGTTGGCCGAGTATCTTCTTTGAGTTGCATTTTTCGGGGGGGATTGAAAAGGCCGGGGAATTCTACTTGGCCGGCTGCACGCGGACCTGTACTCCTTACGCTTCGATTTGCTCTTTGATAGCTGCCATTAGAGTGCGGGTCAAAGTGTATTGCGAAGCGAGGTATTCATCGATGACGAATGGCCGTCTGGGATCGATTTATGAAATTCATCGATTTATGGCGCTATTTATGCGTTGCTCGGCGAGTTTGCGAACGCCGATGCGTGTCGAATTTCTGGGATTTGAGTTTATGGGGATGATTCTCGTGTGAGGATGTAAAGTAATATTATTAACCCCTTGGCCTATGATTTCTTTCTCAACTCTGATACAGCCACTTTGTCATTGATAATTTATTAGAAAAAGAGAAAAATTCTAAGCGTATGTCATGAATATATTTTCGTTTAAATATAACAATTGATTGCAGAGGAATGAAGTTTACTTTGAACTCGAATGAACTGAACAATATATATATTTGTTGAATCGTGTTGAAAATCTTATAGGACAAGGGGTTAAGGGTGGAAATAGAAGAATGATAGTTAATGGTAATTATGAAATGATAGAATAATAGACTTGATTGGTTTTGAATATTCTTAACCCCTTGACCTACAACGAGTGAGACTTTGGTGAAGATTTTCAACATGATTCAACAAATGTATATATTACTCAATTCATTGGAACACAAAGTAAATATTATTCCTCTGTAATCAACTATTATACATAAAAGGTAATATAGGCGTAACATATGCTTAGAATTTTTATTTTTCAAATAAATCATTAATGACAAAGTGGCCGTATCGATCAGAATTGTAAAAGAAATCATAGGCCAAGGGGTTAATGGTAATAATTAATGGTAATAATGAAGCAAGAGAATAATAGACTCGATTGATTTTGATTATCGCAATTATTAGTGACGTCTGAATCAAATGATTATGAGAAATATTACAAAATCCTAATTTAAAGAGACTCTCCTCACACACATCAGTATCAGTGTGCCTTTAAACGTTGAGAAAAAATTCCTACTGGACACCGCTCTCACCCGAAAGCCAAAAATGAATGTAAGTTCCAAATGAATAGACTTTTTCAAAAGTAACGGAAGGAAAGATTCGAATTTTGCGAGCTGCATTACAAGTTCGAGGAGATACGCGGAGCGGGCCGACGGAAATGAAGCTTTATGTCTCGATAAAGGCGGACGAGCCGAGAAGTATGAAGACGCGGCCAGCCTAATAAAGATGTAAACTCGCGAGAATTGAGAATAATGTTAACACGCGGCGCACGGGCGAACTTCGTCGCGTCGCCGACGCCGCGTTCCGAAAGCTTTCGGAAAAGATTCCGCGAAACGCCCCCCGTGCTTCTGCGTCGCGCACACATCGACCCGGTATTCTTCGATAATTCGATTCCGTCGCGTTTATTTCGTTAGCGGATGCAGCGGGTTGCGCGCTGACGCGAATGTGAATGAAATTTTGGAACTTGACAGTGTCGGCAAATAGATTGAGGTAATAGGATCTTTGCAATTAGCGCGAACGTTATTCCGCTCGTTGGCTTTACATAATCGGAAGCCCCCCGGGGATTTTGTATTATAGTTGCAGTTTTGGTTGACGCATTAGGCGCAGCGGTATCAATATTTGACGACGATTTTGGATATGCGATTCGAAACGTGGCGTTCTCGCTTTGCCAGTGGTGAGAGTGATTATTGGAATAGTGAAAATACGAGACAGGCGTAGAATGTGTTTGTGATTGAAATAATATGTTTCGAAAAGATTTAGTAGATGGCTGACCTATACGATCTTATTCCCCTTAAAACTCAACTGAAACATTACTTCACTCATTACTTCACTTATTACTTCACTCATTACTTCACTCATTACTTCACTCATTTCTTCACTCATTACATCTACAACATTACCAACAAATAAGTACTACGTTGAAATCTACGCAGAAAGGTCAATAATTAAATTCACATTTCAATGTCCAACCAATATTATATTCTACTTAACAATAAATCAAGTTGCAATCATACAACAAACACCTACATCTATTCTCAACAGAACTCAGTTTCCCATAACCTGCTAATTCTCTATTAACCATGAATACACCTATGCCTGACCTATACGATCATATTCCCCTTGAAACTCAACTGAACCATTAACTTCTTATTACTTCTACAATATTACTAAAAAATAAGTACTACGTTGAAATCTACACAGAAAAGTCAATAATTAAATTCTCATTTCAATGTCCAACCAATAATATCACATTCTACTTAATAAATCAACTTGCAATCATACCACGAACATCTATTCTCAACAGAACCCAGTTTCTCATCACCTACTAATTCTCTGTTAACCATGAATACACCTATGCCTGACCTATATGATCACACTCTACTTACGCACCCAACGAAACTCGAGTTCGATCACAACTATGCAAGTACACTCCAACCGAATATTTTTACATTCCGATGGACTAGTTTCGTCAACAGCGTTAACCGACCGTTTCACAAAGCGGAAACCCGTGAAACGTCGACGCGAGCGTCGAGTATCGATAATCGCGGGCGTATTATACCATCGGAAACGATCGAGTTCCCTGTCGTCGGTGACGATCGTAATTGCCAGCGTGTCGGTCATTAATTTCGGCCGGGCGCGGCGGGCTCTGTAAACCGAGAGCGGCGCGGCTCGCAACGAAGTTCCATCGTTTCGAGAATATTTCAGCGCCGCCTTCCGGAACGTCGAAACCCGGCGTCCATTAATAGGAACGAGAAAGCTCGCAGTGTTCCCCGATTTTTTTCCCCGGGAAGCTTGTCCCTTTTTTCCGCGTAAATTCATTCGCTCGCCGGCTCGGTATTCCCTTCGTGCCGCTGCGTTCGACGAGGGCAGCTGCTGTAATTTATTTATTCAAAGTGCTTTCTTGCGCGCGCGCCGGCGATGGCTCCTTGCTCGATGGAATTTTAATTGTGGACAACTTGTAACTGAATTCCTGCTCGAGGAGTGGTTTCTTTTAGATTTACAAAGTTGAACGCTGTTATGTTGTAACAACATATTTGAAAATGTTATATCTGGTTCCCGGCGAAATGCGAACTATATTAAGAAGCATCATTGTTCGAGGAGACCGTTAGACAGAAATTATACTTTCCGATTGACAATTTCGGGATTTTCCATTTTTTTTGTGGCTTCGATCTGGCCTTGCCTAACTGAATACTTCACGTACTCCTCTCCAACCATTGAAATCAAACTAAAGCTTAAAGAAATTCTAGTTCCCCGAATCCTGTTCCTAAATAAACAAGATCATCTAATTCCTTTATTATGCTTTATCCTATATCTGAATCTTGATTCACTAACACCAATCCCTACAACAAAATGTCCACCAAACCTGAGAATCCTTATTCTAAAACATTTCAATTTTCCTCGTTAACCCTAATCATACTATGATGCGACTCTCAGTCACTTATGAGAATAAAAGGAATGATTAACTTTTGTGGACTGATCTGACTACTGATCTTTTGCTATTCGACTAATAACACCATTTGTTCCCGAGTCTTCCAAATACGAATGTTATTGTTTTCGTTTGAAGGGCCCAAATTTTAACCCTTTGCGGACTAAGATTCTCCGAAACGTATAAAACCTTCAACAGATGAAGCTAAATTATATATAAATTGCTTAAATAATAGCAAAAGCAGAAGCTACATACCAATCTCTTGCTGTCCGAGTAATTGAATCATTTGCCTGCGACTGAGTCTTCCAAATCTGAACGTTTCATCTCGAAATGTCCACATTCGTCCGCAAAGGGTTAAAAGCCCAAAGAAACTATTGGAAATGCAATATGAAATAATCAGAAAATTTAAGTGAAAAGTTCAAATGCGACTGAAAGTCGCATCGTGGTCCGATTAGGTTAAATGCAGTGAAATTAATGCTACAGGATAATGGATGTTTCAGGTGCGCGTTGTTTAGGTTTTTAATATGGGAGATTATTATCTTTATCGCTTCCTTATTGGCGACATGGATATTTAACGGTCGTTCCAGCGGAATATTTCGGAAATTTCACGAGGTGCGATGCAAACGCGATAAACTGAAAACGCCATCGATCTCGCAGCGCTCTGGTTAATTAGGCAATTATTGTAGCTTGCAAGTTTTCGGTCTATGACGTTCAATGGACTGTTGCGCCTGTAGAACTTTCCCGGTATGCACCTGGTGCCCGCTTCGCGGTGATTATAGCGGGGCAGTAAAAAGCGCGAAGTATATTTATCTTGTTTCCCGACGGCTTGCGATCGCAGTTCCTTTTGCGGAGATCGTGATAACGATAACGTGACTCGGTAATCTTCGGCGCGTCAAGCTAACGACATCGGACACGTTTATTGCCACTGTGATTTATTATTCCATAACGTACATTCGAATTTAAGCTAGATCCTTTAGAATTCAATGAAAACCTCTTTAATCGCATGGTTTAATAACAAAGTGAAAGCGTTTCCGTTCGTATTTATTCTCGTAGAAAAGTGTATTTTCAATTTTATTATATTTTTAATGTATTTCAATGTTTAAGCGTCTATGGGAAATTCAGGAAATTAGTTTCGTAATGCGCAAACTGTATTGTAAATCAGTGAAAGTTTCAATAAATGCACTGTCAGAGTTTATATAGACGAATCTTGGAATGTCAGTTTCACTGCTCGATAGCTTTAATGTTAACCCTTTGCGCTCGAAAGTTTTTTTGCTAGAAATATTCAAGTCTCTTTGATAAAATATAGACGACGTTCGTTGAGTAATGTAAATAATTTAATCGGTAAATTAAGGGACAAAAGTAATTTACTTCGATATTTCACATAACGATGCATTGCACAAATTTCAACGTTAAACATCAAACTTTATAATGTTACCGTATCAAACCAAGCGGCGACTGAGAGTTGTCTCCAGAGTGTAACAGGTTAAATATTGTAATATCTTATATTACGATTAAATAACTAACCCTTCGCACTCTTCGCAATTTTACAAAGTTTAGTATTAAACATGAAACTTTATAATTTCACTGTGTCAAACTAAATGTGCAAAGGGTTAAAACAAAAATCTAATTAGAAACGTCAGGCCGTCGAAGTAAATGATCATCTTCGATCATCCCCTTCCACGACGACATTCCTCCGATCCCGCGTTCCTCCTCGAGCCGGCGGAGTTCGCAACAATGCAGTCAAGAGATCTGATCGACATCGGCTGACGCGCAACAAACCACCCCGAAACTATCCCGAATCCGTCAAGTCAGCCGAACTCTCCGTACCGGCGGCCTCCATTCAAACTGTTTCCCGGATAACAAATTAATCTCTCGCAGACGTCGCGCCGACGTGGGCGGCGGCGGCGGCGGATCAAAAGAATGCGTTCATCAATTGCTGTCGCGCGAAATTGGAACCCGATCGGAATAATTTGAAAATCGTGCACGCGCGTGTGAACCGGATACCGCTCCATTCCCCACGTTTCCGGAATACTCGACGATCCCCATTTTGCCCGCCCGTTTCCCGATAGTATTTCTTAATGCAGCGCGCACTGTTTCGATTTAATTGCACGCCTCGCAATCGATATGCTTCGCGCACAAAGAAATTTCATTTCGTGTGAATTCTGTTGACAATCGCGTGTCTGGAAATCCATGTGCTCGATATACCGAGAAATTTCATTTCGCGAACATTCCGTTGACGATTGTTATTAATTTTCTGCGTATACTTTGCGTCACTCGATAATTCGGTTTTTAATTCGAGGAAAAATCGACGAGGACGATTTGTATAATATACAGCAAATGTTTCCAAATAATTTTTGGAACTGTTTTTATACAATAAAAGATTTAAGAAGTTTTTTATTATTATATATAAAGCACATATTGCATGAGAGGATACTGTAAAACAATTAACACCTATTCTTTATACATATGTTTTTAGAAATAAATTATTTAGTGTGTTCAGAGGTTCTCTGAGTGTTTGAAACAGAAACTAATGCTTGTTTTTGTTATAATAATAATTTAGTGTACAGTATTTGATATATACCCTTTGCTGAATTGACTTTTGACTAAAATTTTTTGACTCGGTTAACAAAAACGATCTGGGAATTTCTGAACGCCGTTTATGTGCTTTTTATATCACGATATATTAATCATTGTATTAGAATTGAGAAACTATAAAAATTCATTTGGCAACAATCCCTGTACTCAATTCGAATAAACAGTTCGATAAGAAGTCGCGCTGAATCGTTCCTTCAATTGGTATATTAGTCCCCGGATCTGGATCAAGTATCTTGGGGGTGGTTCTGGAATAGGAGACGAGACTCGCCGGGGAGAATTACCCAAGAAGAGCGAAGCAAATAAGGGTGGAGGCCGTGAAAATGCGAATCGAAGGAGAGAGCAACTTCAGGATAGAGTTGAGAAAGGAGATGGGGGTCGGCTCGACCCTTCGAGGCAGGTTTTCAGGGTGCTAGGGGAACGAAGGCTTTTCGTTGATTAGCAGTGATGGGAAATGATACTGCTCCAGTCGTATAGATACTCGAGAGCAAAGTGTCGTAGTGTCGAGAGTATTTACGTTTGAATGCCTAGGTATTAAAAGTTCCTATACGTAACGCAATTAAAGATCACAATTAAAGATGAATAAAAATCATATTTTTGTGCAAAGTGTCATAGTGTCAAAAGTATTTATGTTTGAATGCGTAGGTATTAAAAGTTCCTATACATAACATAATTAAAGATCACAATTAAAAATAAATAAAAATTATATTTTATATTGTATAGATACTCGAGAGCGAAGTGTCATAGTGCCAAAAGTATTTACGTTTGAATGCGTAGGTATTAAAAGTTCCTATACATAACACAATTAAAGATCACAACGGAATATGGTCTTCAATATTGTCAGTTCGAACATTATCTATACATAACCCAATAAAAATCATATATCATTGTGACCTTTAATCCTTCGCACTCGAGTTTTTTCTATTAGAAATATTCAACGCTCTTTGATAAAATATAGGCGACGTTCGTTGACTAATGTAACTAATTTAATCGATAAATTAAGGGACAAAGGGGTTTCACTTTGATATTTCACATAGCGATGCATTGCACAAATTTCAAGAGTTGTCTCCGGAGTGTAACGGGTTAAATATTGTAATTTTGAATATTACGATTAAATAATTAACCCTTCGCAGTCCGCAATTTTTCAGCAACTCCGAGTCAGTTTTACTATGAGCTATTCCAAGAGTGTCTTGTCATTGAAAGAAACACATATACATTTGAAAGTTACGTTTTACTAATAACGGAGATATACTTATCTTACACTGCAAAGAGTCAATTGAAACATTACGCTGAAATACTTATAACTATTCTAATTACATCGTTACAAATTCAGATCTGTACAAACATCCACAGTTTGCTCGTGAAAAACATATAAATCTGATAAGCCAGTCGCTGTTAATTACGTCGACCCGAACGGGAAGGAATGCTCATATTTTTCTCGTGGCAGACCATTTGGGCTGGACAAGCAGCTGAACGGAAGAATCAACGTTTCTCTCCGCTAGGGAGGATTGTCGTTTGGCGGAGGGAGCGCGGGGCGAAAGGAGATATCGCTTGAACTTTGAAAGGGGCGTAATGAGCGAGTGAAGCGGGAGAAAATTGCGCTCGGGTAGGGCACTGATTGATGTTGTGTTACTGAATGGCAATTAAGGGGGCAGTAATGTTTGTTGGGGATCGGGAGAATTCGTTTCTGCCCGAAAAGCAAAATATGAAACTGTCGCGCGGAGGTTCCCGGTAATTCAATCTACTCGCTCGCGTGATTTCCAAATGAATTCTACGTTGCTTGTCGGTGAACAGTGCAACGCGCGCCATATTGTTTCGCACAGGAATAGATTGACATTGATTATTTCTACAGATGACGTGCATTTTTAACACTAGAACTGCCGTACCAGTCAGAATGACTGGTTCCAGTTTCTAATTATTAACCCTTTGCACTCGGAAGTTCCTCATTAGAAATGTTTAACATTCTTTGACAAGGACGATATTCTTTGAAACTAACTCGAAGGGACATTACGAGTACATTGAGGAACAAAGCTACTTTATTCGAATATTTCACGTATGAAGGCATTATACAAAGTTCAACGTTAACCAGTTAACTATGAAATTTAGTTGGTAAAACCTCTGGTTTCGCGCGCAATAAAATAAAAAAATGGAGCGTGTACTCATCGAACGCAGGACGGATATGTGTAGAGTATATTTTAATGAAAGATCAAAGCGAAACAAAGAATTACATGTGTATGTGAAGAAATAAAGAATTCATGAAAGAATTAGTATCATGTCAAGCTTCACGATGACGTGTATACTCGTCAAACACAGTTAACTGGTTAAATATCAGATTTTATAGTTTTACCGCGTCGAATCAAGTGGTGAGAGAAGCATTGATTGTTCGAACTGATTTTGAAAATGAATCGTTTCACTCGAATACTGTATAGAATGTCTGAAGAAATCGAGAATAATCTATTGTTACAATTTTTAATGGGATTACATATGAATCGTATTAAACGATCGGTGGTTCTAGTGTTAAAAAAAAGATTTTCTCCCGAATTCGATTGGAAGATTTATGAATTACAAAATTTGCTCTAATTTCTCTGCGGAATCATTGAAACTTCCCTCGATTGGTAAACGCAGAGATTCCGGTAGCTAAATAACGTAGCTCGCCGGGAATGCGGAACGTGCAAAAGAGCGGCTGACTAGGATCCCGAAGGAGCGGGCGAAAATTCCGGTCGCCTGAAAACAGCTTATTTCGGTCGGCGGGGCGCGCGTAATCCCGGTGAATTTTGAAATAACAAGCGTTCGTTTAATTGGAAAGAAAATCTGTCGGCATTTGAACGTCGGGTTTCCTCTCGAAGCTTTTGTTTCCTTGAACTCGCGATTTGCGTTATTCGCGACGCGAATTCTCCGATGAAAAGAAATGCATTTCGAATCAAGAACATCGTTGTTCGAATAAATGATCGAAGATTTACAAGCGACGCTTTATTTAAAAAATTAAAATATACGATAAAAAGTTGTGCGCTCGATCGCTGGGATATCGGAGCGTAAGATTGAACATGATAAAGGTCACAAAGGGTTAAGCGCGCACAGGTTATGTTGTTCCCATTCTCGCAAGGGAGATGGGCGGATGAATGACCCTGGGTTATAAAAGGGAGCATTCAGATGCCAATCGCGTATACCTAGAGTACACGAAGACGTTTCGCGATGCAACAAAGCCGGCGTTGCCACGCGTAAAAAGAATTTCTAGAGCTTTAAGGAACAAAGATGAACCACTTCTGGCAGCTGCTTCGCGGATATCAGATTACAGCTCTTTTCCGCTGCTTCCTATCGTCCGCGCCGGCGGGAATAAACAGAACGAACAATTGTATTTGCGCTGCCGTTGTGTGTTCTAGTTGCCTCTCCGGATTCGCCGAGGAACGCCTGACGAAATTGATAAAGTCATAAGCATGCCTTTGAAGCTTCGGTCCTCAATTTCATTCGGAGCTCCGATATAAAACCATCTGGACGATAAGTAAATTTGCATAGAAATCGAGCAGTCGATCAAATCTTTAAAAACGGACTATAATATTACGAAAATCTGTACTCCGTAGGAGATTCAATTGACACGCGTCAACGCGAGACCTGTCGATAATATTTCACACGAAATTAATGGAAATCACTTAATAACTTTGGTAGTTGTAAAAGTGATAGAAGTTTACTTGGATAATTATGGAGATAAAAGAAAAATAGCTTCAATGAATGTAGCAGTGATAAAAGGCAGCTCGAGTGATAATGGAAGTAATTATATTTTACTGGGTCGCGATCATTCAACGCCGGCAAAATGCGCGCTAAATATTTTGTCGCTGGCACAGTAGTCGAACTCAATGGAACCTCAGGCGGAATGTTTCTCTCGACACGATCGAATTAATTCCTCGTGAATTCGGAACAGGCTACGAGTCCGGATCCCATAATCGGTTTAATAATTCGCAAAGCTACCTGTTGTTCCGCGGAACAGCCGTTCCGAACCTTATCAATCCTATTAGTCGACGCACAGTGGGGTATTTGCCCGATCTAAGCGGCCGAAATTAAAGACAGGCTTATATCAATTTTTTACAGGAGGATATGGGAATGTGATGTAATAATATTCAATAATATAATGTGTAATACATAATGATACATCATAAATAGTAAGCAAAATTAAAAAATCATAAGTCCTACCGGACCCGACATGGAGGGGCAGGGTTTATCCGTGAGGAGGCGGGGTCCAACCGAGCAGTAGGCGGGATTTAGCTGCAAGAGGGCGGAGTCAAACCGAGTGGGACGGGGTTAGGCAGGAAAGAAGCGAGGTCAGATAGAGCAGGAGGTGGGACCGACCGAGCAGGGGCGGGATTTAGCCACGAGGGGCGGAGTTAAACCGAGCAGTAGGCGGGATTTAGCTGCAAGGGGGCGGAGTAAAACCGAGTGGGACAGAGTTAGAAAGGAAAGGAGCGAGATCAGATAGAGCAGAAGGTGGGACCGACCGAGCAGGGGCGGGATTTAGCCGCGAGGGGTGGAGTTAAACCAAACGGGGCGGAGTTTATCCGCGAGAGGCGGTGCCTAGCAAAAACGGCAAACAAATCTCTCTAGAACGAAAAGGCAGACATATGCGGAGGATTTTATAGTTACTTAACAATCTCAAAACCTCACTGAATACAACAGTGCTTGAAAGAAGGCAGGTACGCATCCAGATCTATGACAAAATCATTTGTGAAGTTGCACAACTGTATAAAATATCGATGAATTAGTTATGTTAATATGTCGATATTTGCTTATTCACACTGGACAAAAATTCGTACAACTTTTCAATACAAAACTGCCTATCCTTCGGGGTAGGTCAGTATTTTTCGAGTGCTTAAAGGGATAAAAAAAATTGTAGGACATTGTTCCTCGCATATTCAGCTATTTCCAACACCAACAATTTTTCGGTTTCGGTTGAATTTTGAAAATGGACTTTTGGCCGTCTAGACCGAGCGAATACGCCACTGTGTGACGCAGCGCACGGTTCCAGACATTCTCCGTTTCCATTCCCAAACACTGTCATCCGTTATTCTCCCCGTTACCAAGGCCTTCCACCAATCGCAAGAATTTTAATAAGCGGCCGCTGCTTTCCTAGCCCCCGCCCTCGTGGAAGCGTATCCGTGCCGGTGCCGATTAATTAAACCACCATCATAAATTTCGTGACCTGCGCCAATAAAGAGGCGGAGAACGGCCGCACGAGTGTTACGTTCCGCGTGGAATCAGGTGAAATTGGAGGTAGTAAGTTACTCGTCGAGTCTGCAGCTTCTCAGAGACTTAGGTGTATAGGAGGCTGAGATAGTAAGATAGAGAATATGTTAGAAAAAAGATTGAGCAAGAAGATATTCTTTGGGTATGTTGATTGAGTTGTAATATAATTATTATTCATGCAATTTTAGAAACTATCTTTCCTTAGAATGTGAATTAAAGATTCTGTTGCGTCTGACTTATGCGAGATGTTTCTACTGAAACACATGAATCACTGATTTCGAACGAATTTATTTTATGTATCATTTCACAGATGATTACTGGCTATTAGTAACTATTATTAGTTAACTCTTTGCGGACGGATGTCGGCATTTCGGTGAGATGAAATGTTCAGATTTGGAAGACTAAGTCATGGACAAATGATCTAATTAGTTGAACAGCAAGAGATCAGCACGTACTTTAATTCTTTTCTATTAATTAAGCAATTGATATATAATTTAGCTTCATGTGTTGAAGGTTTTGTATGTTTCGAAGGATCTTCGTCTATAAAGGGTTAATATTTCTTAGTAGCTACCAGTTATTATTCTCTTAAACATTGCAATCGAGAAAACAAGTATTATCCAATACTCTCTAAAAAGCTCCAAGCGCTAAAAACATTTTCAAGCCCAATTATCCCAAAAATGTGGCATTGCAAACAGCGCCCATCCTCTCACTCCTGAAACTACAATTTCCCCGATAACGCAACTATTTACAAACCAGCCCGGCCGGCGAAAGCGTGCCGGGCAGCGGAACAATGTGAACATTTTAAATGACACGGTCTTCAAAGGGCAGTTCCCAGTCAACAAACTGCCGCCGCGGAACAAATTCCGGGTCACGAGGAAAGTCCATCGGTGACCAGCGGGGGTCGATCGTAAAACGGCGCTAGTTTATATCCCGTCATAAGAACTAGCGGCATCAAAAACTTTTAGGGGCCATAATAGAACTTCCTCCCGGCTCTATAAAGTGTCACCAAAATCGCGTGTCCAACTTGTAACGCTTGTACCCGTGTCCGACCGATAACGGGCCATTCCCCTGATCGTTACCGGAAACTCCGGCGCGGTCCTGTCGCCGGAAAAATCGCGGCCGGACGGGGAAAAACCGACTCTATCGTTACCGGCGATATGCCTCGGCTTAACCCTTTGCGCTATTTCGAATATGACTCGACGACGGATTTACTCGATTTAACCAGTTAACACGTTTCGTGAGAACTGAGGTTATATTTTGCTTATGAACTGTATCGAGTTTTTCAATAAAATAAGTTATATTCAAGTTTCTGGGCATTTTTATATATTTTGACATTGTTTCTTTGTTTTCACTGCTTTGTAACGTATACAGCTGACTGACCATATATCCATTAAAAATATTTTCTTACAAACATTGGCGTGTACCACACGTGAAGCTAACGAACGAGATGAAAAGTGTATCGCCGAGGTAAAACTTGATCAGCGACACGAGAATAACTCGACGGCGTTTAGGAAAATTGGAACATAATACAGCGTAACATGCTTCTGCCGAGGAGTGTACTCTACGTTCTGCTAACAAGGCAGCTCTGCAGTGGCTCTACGGAGCCCTAACATCGCTAAACAATAATCTACCGTCGCCCGGTTATTGGCTCCTAAAGCGAGTCAGAATAAGCCGCGGAAAATTGAAAGTCCCCGGGTAATTTGTAATTAAACTCAACACCGTAGTGCGGCCCCATTAAATCCAGTCTTACGACGGTAATGAAAATACAAGCTTTATTGATTAATCAAGTGCCACCGAGCCTGGTGCCGGCGACTGGGTGTTGCCTCGCAGTAACGCGATCCGCCGGAGTTCTGTCGTTTTCTCGTCTCGCGGTGAACCCGGGAGACGGAGAGGACGGTGGCGTCTCGTTTCTCGCGGTACGGGAATTCAGATGATTTCAGGTTAACACGTCGCGTACCGGTTAATTCTTAGAAAACTGGCCGACTTTTCAGTGAGATCAATTTATAAGTTCGTGATGTATCACTATATGAAGAATCAGAAAAACTTTCGAGTGCAAAGGGTTGAAAGTTCCTATACATACACAATTAAAGATCACAATGGAATATGGTTTTCAATATTGTAAATTCGATCATTATCTATGCATAGAACTAGAAAGTCGCTCGTTGACTAATGTAACTGATTTAATCGATAAATTAAGGGACAAAGGTGTTTCACAATGATATTTCGCATAGTGATGCATTGCAAAAATTTTAACATCAAACATCAAATTTTATAATGTTACCGTATCAAACCAAGTGGTGACTGAGAGTTGTCTCCCCAGTGTAACGGGTTAAATATTGTAATGTTGAATATTACGATTAAATAATTAACCATTCGCAATCTTGTTCATTGGCTTGACTCGCGGCGAAAAACTCAGAACTCAAAGAAAAAGCACTGCTTCGAAGCTTCTTTACAGAATTCCTCGTTTTCTAATCATTAATACCTTAAAAGCATTGAATATTCGGAATGATCTTGAAAACACACAGTTTCGCTTACATAATGAATGTCTGAAGAAACCGATATTCTATTGTCGCAATTTTTATAGGGATTACGATTGATTCGTAATCTCCGGACGAATTAAAATGCGCGAGGAAATGGAACAATTCGTCCACGAGGTTCGGACGTTACAGGAGCATTATACCGAGCCCGGCATAAAGCAGCGTTATCATTTCGCGAAGTATAAACAGAGAGATTGATGACACACGACTGGGATCCAAAACTGCGGGCCGTTTCCACCGCAATAGTTATTTTTACGGGCGCCGGTTTCATTTTCCATTTGCCGGTCAGTGAACCATCGTGTCATTAAACCCGCTAACTTCATCGCCGCCGATCCACGGCCGTAAACATTCACTCGGCCACGGCCGGGGGTCCGCGTAAAACGGCGATTCGCCCGGAAGCGAAATTCTCTCGGCCGTCTCGGTCCGTTGAATGACGAACTAGTTTTCCACGGGAGAATAGAATTTTCTCTATGGAATTTATCGACCGTGCGAACCGCATATTTTTCTAACCGTTCCTCTTCATCCCGCATCGCGAGTATCGATACTTGGATGCGTTTCGAACACAACGCAGTGTTGTAACATACAATACAGGACAACATGTAATTTGACAACACAATAAGATTAAACGATGAAAATGAAACTTTACATTAACATTCGACCGCAGCGTACTATCTGTAATTATTAATTAGGGCTCGCTGTAATCGGCTGCATTTGAATTGTTGATCGCCGACGATTAATTCAAGATTATGACGCGCGATCTGTAATCCAGTCAGCTTTAACCTTTCAATTATTCAACACCGTTCCCACGCCGTGTAATAAATATTGACGCTTCTCGTGCAATTGATTCGTGACTCAAAATTACGAATTCCTTCGCTTACTGGAACAATCTATGTACACACGGTAGTGTAGGGTGTTAAGGCCACTTACAGCCTTACCGTTTCGTTCGAGCCCTTAAACCACCGTAGTTTTAGTTTTGTATACACCTTTTATCTTTTCTAAGACTTCCGACATTTAGATTTTATGGATTTTACCGAGGCCGATAGGCGAGCGAGAACTGTAAACGCTTGTAAGTACCGTAAAGCAGTCCCTGAAACACCCTTTTTGGCTAAAACCATGCCACAACTGCGTTACCTTTCGTTTGTAACGACTTTATACCTTCGGAATTGAGTCTTTGAGAGAATACTATTACAAAAAGATATAAATCGTTCTGCCGGTCAAATGACCGGTCGCGGTAGGTGAGACAGACTACAAATTTTCCTCAGAAAATGAACAATAAAAAAAGGAGTGAATATTGAAAAATGTTTCATACACATATTTTAGGAAAAGTCGTGAAGTATAAAGGCGATTCAATTAGCCTATAGGAAATTCTAATCGAAATTTTAAAAACAGTCATTTGACTCGCGGTAGTAATAGTGTTAATCACAAACGAATCACAAATGTTTCCCTCCCTCTAACGCAGTCTAACACAGTTTCAATAAAACAGTTCGAACGAAGCGCGTTATAGTGCGTCGATCCATCGAAGCGCCGAATATTTCGCGACAGTCATCGACAAGCGCGAACGACCGGCAGCGTCGTTCTACAGGGCAGTCGGTCGTCGTTCCGGAAGCCGAACCGTTAATGTCCCGAGCGCCGCGCGGCGGGACAATAGCGCCGATTCAATTCGATTTGATTCGTAAAACTGCGATTGCTGACGCGGACCGCGCAGTGGGATACGTTTCCGCGCGCTGGAAAGGGCGCGGAGGGGTCGGGGCCGGCGAGAAGTGGACGGGGATGGTTGAAAAGGTGGAAAAAGTGAATGGGCGGGGCGAGAAGGGGATGGAAGAGGGGTGGCCGAACGGATTCGCGGGGATCCGGCAAGCTGGCCGTCGCACCGACGCATTCGTCATCGTTTTTCACGGGACACCACCTTTCCTCCCTTAGACAAATGAGCTTGTTTTCACCGGGGCATAGATTAGGGGCGGAAGATGCCTCCGGATTGGAGAAAAGGGTTCGACCGCGTCGGCCGTGGACAGGTATTTATGGTCCTGGCCGGAACCTCTCGGCAATCGGGCCAATGAAATTCCTATTTGCCGGATCCGCTGTCCCCGGCGAGCAAAGTTTTCGTAACTTTTCGGGCGGAAGCGGAGTTTCGAACGGCTCCGCTTGATGGAGGTGTCGGGGACGAGATCGCCAATCGGATGGCCGGTTTTAATTAGGATGTTTGGGGTTAGGGAGGCTTCGGCATGGTTAGGGTAGTGAATTGTGTGTAATTGAAATAATGCCGATGGTAGTAACTATGGTTTGGTAGTTTGATGATTAAACGTGGTCCATCAGGTATTGGTATACTGAATTACTTTGGATCTTAACACTTTGCACTCCGAGAATTTGTCGCTAGGAATATTCAATTTACTTTTGAGATACAGATGACATTTTTTTCAAGTAATTTAATGATATCTATTCAGAAAATAAGGGGAAGAATGGTGTTTTATTTGACGTATCGACAGATTACTCGAGACTTAACCCTTTGAACTCTGTAAGCTCCAATACTGCACTAGGTATAATATTAAATATTTTAATGAATCTTAAAGAAACTGCTCTAAACTTATTCGATTTTCCACACATCCAAATTTTGTACTAAGGAAAACAAAAGATCGAAGAAATGTTATAGCATTTCTCATTTAATGCCATTAAAGACACTTAGCCATACAACTTCGCTAATTACCAGAGTATTGAAAAAAATATAAAATTTAATTCGAATCGATTATCTATTTAAAATACATTACACAACAATCTATCTGAGTTTCTCTATGTATAGCGATATAAGTTGTCCTCAGTGAAAATTGCCATCGCAATTCAATTTTCTGAAAATTAGCCGGTACGCAATGTGTCAACTCCTCTTCCTCTTCTAATTCCTCTATTCCTCGCAGAGCCACAGAAAAAAACCAGAATCTTCTCTGTCTAACCATTATCGCACAATACGCCTTTCACGCGAAAGCACTAATCGGAAAAGGCCAACGACTCGAATCTCGACGAGCGCCATTCCGTAGACTAATATTCCGAGGGAAACAACATCCCGCGCGTTATTGCCGTCGCTGACACATTTCCCAAAAACATTCGGCGAAGTTCGACGCGAGTGCCGAGCGGTTTACGCGATTCGAATCCATTTACCGAATTTTACGAGGAACGGTTACGTCAAGTTTCGCGACGTGCGGCCGCGCATATTCGAGCGAGCCGCATGAGCGAGCGCCTTAATATCCGCAACGCCCGACCCCGGTTCCGCTCCTCGATCCACCCGCTCGATCCGGCCCCCGGGAACGCGATCGGATCTGCAATAAACAATGCTCGCCGCGGCATTAAAACGCCTGTATTCTCTGGCGAGCGCAAACATCGAGCGCCCTTATTTCACGACTCGTAAAAACCGCGGGAATTCGTTCAGCCGGGGGGATCGAGCGCGGAAACGAAGAAATATTAGGCGAATCGGAAAGTTCCGTCCGTTTCGTTACAAAAAGTGAAGCTTTAAGATACAAAATGGTGACTGACGCTTCTGAGTGACTGAAAAACAATCGTAACGTACAAGACAACCGATGTGAAATAAAAATGTTTAATAAGGCGACTAAGTTGATAATAGTGTAACGCAAACGTTGCAACGCCGAACAACTCATAATTATTCCTACTTTTCTTTGCTACAAAAGACAAACTCTATGGGAAAACGCTTAAGATTTTAGTGGCGTTTAACGTGTTAACCCCTTGCTCTATGACTTATTTTTCATCTGTAGATACAATTTCGTCAGTAATAATTTATTGGAAAAAGAGGAAAATTCTAAGCACATGCCTATATTTCCTTTTAAGTATAATAGTTGATTAAGAAGAATAATATTTATTTTGAATTCGAATTAACTATGTAATATAGATATTTGTTGAGTCATCTATATCCACGTTTGCTCTACAATATAATAATTGTAGGAGAAAGAATTTTATTTGAAACAGTATAATTATTTCATGACAACTCTCAATAAAACAATAACCAAATCAAACAACGCACACACTATTTACACATACAGATGCTCTTGTCTGACTTTCTAGAAGATTCTTTCATTACCATGCATCAATGTCACATATATTTGGAATATTCTAGATTCATAAGAAACGAACATTATTAACATAAAAATCAACATAGAGAAAATCAATATGGTCTAGAATAAGATATTCCAATGCTTTGAACATTCATCTATTCTACACACATTCAAATATATCCATTCCCACAAAATTAACACTAGATTTACGGGCATTTATTGTACACTTCATTCTATCATTCCCAAAAGAATTGATGCTCGTTTATCTAGATCGTGGAAACTGGAGATTCGATAGTAGGTAATCGGAGTACATGTCAGTGTGATCGCATCAATCAAAATCGGCGTAATCATTTACAAAATAATATTTCTATAATCCAATATGCGTCAATTTGACGCGATCCGTAAACCTAGTGTTAACGACGGAAGAATATTTCATTTGAATTTAAAAGAATTGAGTAATATTCATATTCGTTGAATTCTATTCAAAATGTTCACCAAGAGTCTCCCACGTTGTGCAAGGTAAGGGGTCAAAATATTTTCCATCGTTACTGATGACTTCCCATCTTTCGGACAAGCGAATCGCCGAATCAGCTGAAAACGGTATCGAGATACGAGGGCCGGTGTAAAACGAATGCGTTCAAAGTTTATCAGCACGGTTCGCTGCGAGTTCGCGCGTGCAGCCGCGAGCTGGGGGTTGGAAGTCACGGTATCCGAGTGTATCGGACGGAACGTGCCAGAAACGGAATTACGGCGATGCGCGTATATACGGCGAGCCCTGGCAAGCAGGCACGCGATACTCTTTGCGTCAGCCATAAATCATGAGCGTCGAAAACTCGGATCGCCGCCGATTACTGTTGGTCTACGGCGACACGGTTGCAACGTTGTTGCGTGTCGTTCCGTGTGTGTTAACCAGTGTGGAATTTAGTTTGAAAAATCTCTCGTTGTGCGCAGAATAAAATATAATAATGAAGTGTATGCTCGTTAAATGCAGGCCAAATGCACTTAACACTATGTTTACTGAACCCGTCAATTTGACGGACATTGAATTTTTTAAACATTATATGGTAATAGTTCAAGTCGATTTTGATTCGTACGATTAGGCGAATACGCATTGGAGTACTCTGGTTTTGAAGCTACAATTTTGGTTATTTATATAAACGAACATGTAGTTTTTTAGGAATAATAGAATGGAGTGTAGAATAAACGTCCGTAAATCTAGTGTTAAAATATATCCTAATGGGAAACTAAAGCGAAACGAAGAATTACATGTTTGTCTCAGAAAATGATCCATCGTTGAAAAAGTTAGCACTATTAAGAGTTTTATGACGTGTATACTCGTCAAACAGTTAACCCCTCAACCTATGATTTCTTTATCAACTCTCATCGATACGACTACTTTGTCATGAACAATTTATTGTAAAGGAGAAAAATTCTAAGCATATGCCTATATTTCCTTTTAAGTATAATAGTTGATTAAGAGGAATAATATTTATTTCGAATTCGAATTAACTAAGTAATATAGATATTTGTTGAATCATGTTGAAAATCTTCACCACGAGTCTCGCTCGTTGTAGGATAAGGGGCTAACTGGTTAAACGCTGAGATTGGGGGTTGATATGGAGGATAGTGTGTAAAGAAAGGTTTCATGAAGGAGGAATTTGTATTGTTTCTTGGAATTTATTTTTGGATTTTGGTTATCTGATTTCTACTTAAGTTTTACTGGAGGATTCTTTATATTTTTTTCCCAGGTACTTTTTTTGGAATAGTAATCTGGAGAATATCCTGTGATGTTTTGAAATTCAGAGGTGTCTGACTATGGTAGGTTTATTCTACTGCCATAATTTGTTTATGAGACTGAATGGTCACTTTCTGTTAGAAATGCTTGTTTTTAGGAAGAGGGTAGTTCTAGAAGTATTTCTTGAATGCTTCAGACCTCTGTCTGATCATGACACGACTCGTTCCACTGGAATCGACAAATCGACGAGACAACCAGCAATTCCTCTGTCCGCGCCAAGGAATCCCATCTTTTTAACATTTCCTTTCTCCCGCAGTGGTCGCGCGGAGTGAAAAACTCCTGATCTCCGGCCGCGGTCGGCGAAATGGGAGGAGGAAGCGCGCGAGATGCGCCGCAAGAAAAGTTTAACGAGCCAAATTGGCGCCGAATAGTTGGCGGCCGGCGGAAAATAGACGGGGCCACCGCAAAAAAGTTCGCCCAAGGATCTTGGGGATCTATCCGCGGCGCTGTGCGAAAATTCGATTACCGTAAGAAGCTTTCGTTTTTGCCGCGGTCCGTGTAAATGTTTTTGCTGGCGGCGTTTAACGGCGCGGCGGAAAAACCTCGAGCTAAGGCCGTGATTTAACGGATCCCGCTGGTCCTCCCTAAAAGTCTCATGAAGATAGAATAAAATCTAATCGGCTTCGTTCGTTATCATAGAAAATCTCACTAGAATCCGCTATTTGTAGACAATGAACATCAACTCCCATAGCTTCATCTAAAAATTGATTAATAGATTCCTGAACGATTGTAGTTTGCAGAGAAACTGTTTTGAAAATATTTCACAACTCCTATAATTACCAAGAAGTCTACTCGTTGATCCAGAAAGTATATCACATAACAATCTGCGAATAAAATATCAAACAAACTAAACACCACTCACCCAAACAACGTTCCAAACAAATTTCACTAGAATCCGGTATTTCTAGACAATAAAAATCAACTCCCATAGCTTCATCTATAAAAATTGATCAATAGATTCCTGAACGATTGTAGTATGAAAAGAAACTATTTTGAAAATATTTCACAACTCCTACAATTACCAAGAAGTCTACTCGCTGATCCAGAAAGTATATCACATAACATTCTCCTAATAAAATATCAAACGACAAACTAAGCTTCTCACCAAACATATCTCTAACCCCCTCCCCCGCCGCCCTAAAAGCACAACAAAATCATCCCCTTCGAACCGAATCCACAATCGTCGCAATTATCAAACTCTCGCAGCGTCAAGAACCGACCGCGAAGAATACCCGCCGGAAACCACCGCGAACAGGCCGGAGCCGTTCAGGAACACCATTAATTACGTATCACAATGAAACTACTCGCATTACAATTCAACGGACCGAACCCACCGGGGCGAAACGAATCCACCGCGGTTCATTTCTCTTCCACGATCATCCGTCCGACGCTTCGGCCCGGGCTGCCATTTATCCCCCGGAGCCTCTCGAAACCTGTCGGACACCCTCTCGCATTAAAATACCGGGAAACGGGCGGCCATTGGTACCCGAGCGACCCGGTCTCGATTGATCCTGGCGCGGATCCGCGCGATTCGGTAATCCGAATAAATTGCATAAGCCCTCGCGCGGTTCGGGGGACGTGCAACAATTAATAATAACGGGCCGGGAGGCGGAGGGACGCGGCCGCGCAGTGGGGGAAGGAGGACGTTGTCCTCGCGGAAGGGTTACCGCGTTACCCCCGGCCCGTGACGTCAGAAGGGGACGCGTTACGTCAGCGGCGCTGCAGACTGTGTGGGACTCGAAGGTTCGGTCTGGTGTCGACGGGAGGCGGGGGTGGGGGCTGCGGAACGGGCGGCGCGGCGGAACGGGGACGGGGGCGATGACGCAAAATAAGGTCGTTCCACCCCGGATTTCATTCATCAGTCACAGTCGACGGCGACTGGGCAAACCGGATTAATCGTCCGCAGTTATCAGGCGTCCTGTCTCCGAAACCGAAATCGAAATCCGGCGGTTCGATGGCTACCGGATGCGCGCGATGCGTGGGACACCTTTCGCGACACTTTCTGTTAGGACAAGGGGACAATTTTACGACACGGGAGTTATTCTTAGACACGTTCGTGACCATCAGCTTTCCGTCCGGTACTTTAGCCGGCCTGCAGCCAATATGCACATAAGGGTTAGCGTAGAAATCAACCGTTGTCTAGTTTTTTCACTTCAGTCCAGGTATCGTAAAGTCGTGTTCCAGAGGGTCTGTTGGAATTTTAGAAAAAGTGTCCTCAAGGATTTTGACCTAATGGAATTTCCCCAGCGTTGCCAAACATTCGTTCGGCATAGCGACCAACTCCGTCGCCCCCGCTCCAGGAAACCCGCGCTACAGGCGGACTGGAAGGGGATGAGACAGGGGTAGGTACCTTGCGTAGGAAGGGATAGAAAAACCGCCTCTGAGGCCCACCTTCGTATATCGAGAGGGAGGGAGTAGGCCCAGGATCAGTATAAAAACCCTTCGAACAGTCAGAAAAAGGATCAGTTTGACAGTCAGTATAGGTATCAGTTCAGAATCAGTTCAGTCAAAATCAGTACCAGTTCAGTTCAGAGTCAGAAGTAGTTGAGAATCAGCTCAGCTTCAATCGGAATCAGTTTAGAATCAAGTCAGAATCAGTTGAGAATCAGCTCAGCTTCAATCAGACTCAGTTGAGAATCAGCTCAGCTATCAGTCAATCAGTCGTTTAGTCCCAACATTGGGTGGTCCTTCGAAAAACTCAGCATATACTCAAAAGTGCTCGTCACAATCGGGGTACTTTACACCAGTACTAGCTTTATTTTGAGTTCGCTACTGAAATAAAACAATATAATTATGATTCACCAACAAGTGACTGCCGTATATAGGCGGCGTCGGCCGCTGTGATGCACCAAGTGACTGCCGTATATACGGCACCCGTCGCGAAAGGGTTAATGGCGCGGAATCTGTTGCAAGAATTGCACAGCTTCGCTTCGAGACGCGGATGTGCGAATTCGTGGCTTGAGGACGGGAAGTTTACGGGGGGACACGTTTTCTTTGGATGTTGAAGTTCCTTTGCCGTTGAGTAGTCAAGTTGCCAGTGAATTTAGGTTGTTGGATAATGGTGATTGTAGGAATGTTCCTTGTTATTGGGCATTTAGGTGTTGAATGAATTTAAGATCTGATCTCTGGGAATCCTGTTATCTATTATACGAGTACCAAGCTTGCAGCTTGAAGATTCCAAATAGCGACACCGACAGTTTTACATGAATTAAAGGGTAATAAGGTAGAACTTTAATTGAGTTGAATCCGTCGTGAGGAGGGTCGTCGTGAGACGGTTGGCGAAGTGTCTCGAGCCGATCTCTGACCGGCCTTATATCCTTGCCACGGAAGAGAAGGGTCAGCGATGTAATTAAATGATTCCTCGGGACAATGACTTTCGTCTGGTCTCACTAATTTAACCAGTTAACTGTGGAATTTAGTTGGAAACACCTCTGGCTCTGCGCGCGATAAGATCGAAAAATGGAGCGTGTACTCGTCGACAGACGAATGCGCGTAGAGTATATTTTAACCGTTTGAATGCTAAACAACTTTTGTGGATATTTACCAAAATTGAAGTGATTGGGTGTGTATGCAAAATAATTAATAAGAGTACTTATCTAATGAGATCACAAGTATTGTTATTACAAAAAAACATCAAAAAATAACATTTATTCAAATAAATTTACTTTGATTTATTTCTTGAAAAGCATAGTAAGAAAATTATAATCTCCGCAATTTTGGCACAACACAAGAGCGCTATAGCGCTCATCAGCACTCAAAAGTTTATGTGGAAAAATAGATAATTCATGAAAGAATTAACCCTCTGCACTCGAGAGGTGACTCTCAGTCACCACTTGATTTAACACAGTAAAACTATAAAATTTGATATTTAATATTATACCACGTGTAATGCATCAATTTGAGAAGTATTGAAATAAAATAGCTTTGTTGAAGTAAATATTTATACAGTCCACTTCGAATCAGTTCGCACAAAGTTAAGTCGGCGTGCGACGTTTCCCTATAACATTTCGAAATAGAAAACGCGTACACAACAATACCGTCGCAACGACGGATGATCGAGCGACTCGGTTTCGGCGAGCTGGAAGATCGGAGGACGGTTTAATGGGCGATCCCCTCGACCGGCTGCCAGTGAAATCGAGGATAACGCTGTTAGAAGTTCGAGGAAGTTCGGGCTTGGATCGGTCATCGATTGCCGTGGTCGTTTTGTCAGAGAGCCCCGCGGAAATTTTTCGAGACAATCGAATGGCCGGAGTTTCGCGGAAACTCCGCCGATTGATCCCCGCGATTGAATTAATACCGGAGTTCCGGAATTAGGGGGCGTAACTTTAAGTTATGCGATCGGGCTCGGAAGCTCGCTGCGGAATTTATTGTCGAGAATTCGGGACGGTGGACTGGATTAAGCGTATTGGAAGATATTCATTAGCGACGACGCCGCGTTAAGATTTATCGTTTAGCGAGCTCCAATGCCGAGTTTCTTTTCGCGTTACAACTGTAATGATATTAGCATGTTGAACGCCATCAGGGTCAACGTAACCAAATCGAATTACCATAGTTCATTGACTTAACCCTCGAAGGGCCGAATTTTGTCTGCTGATTGTAACAAAATTTATGTAGTATGAAATTAATAAATATCAATAGTTTTAATAATTTTATTAAAACGTATATATTTTGTAACTTTGAAGTATACAAAGTTTACAGTTTTGCTGTGTCAAATCATTTGGTGACTTAGAGTCGCCTATGGAGTGCAAAGGGTTAATATTATAGATGCATTATCATCGTGGAATATGTATACAAGATTAGATACAAAATTTGAAGAATTGAAAGCTGGAAGATTGTCCAGTAGAGGGTAGATTTGACTGTCCTATTGCGCATGGATGCTCGAAGTAGAATAAACGGGAAATAGTCAGACACGCCTCAATATTCTCTTCCCGCGATCCCTTGGATCTTTATGTTGGCCGTAAAAATTGCAGTTACGCAACAGTTTATTCCCTTCCTCCTCGAATTTCCTTGTTGCATTTGGAAAATTTACTGATAAAAGACGAAGCGACATGTATATCGACACTGCGAATAAACGAAGCCATGCGCTAAGCAATAAACAGTGAATCGCATTCTTCATTCCCTATAATCGCGTCGATAGTCTCACTAAATCAACTGAAAAAGGGAGCACTGCGGACGCTCCGTCTAAACAATTTTCAAACGCAATTTCGCTCTATCTTCGACGCTCGCGTACTTCCTCATCGCCGGTCTCTCAATATTCACAAACAAAGAGTTCCCCATAAAACGCGGATAAGAGCCTCGAGTATAAATTCACCGACTCAATTAAAGTGTCCGTATCCGAGAGCCCGCCGAAGAAGTTGATCGAACTTGATTAAATTCGAACGACGCTAAATTTTCGGGCGATCGCGCCCGCAAAGGAGCATAAAACCGGCGGAATAAATACCGCTGTGAACGTCATAACGGTATTTTATCCGTCGCTATCGGATCGCAGATTTCGCGAATGTCTCGCGGCCCTGATAAAACTTCCGTACCGGTCCTCCGTTCCTCGCGGTGGAGTCTCGAGCGTTGCGAAGGAACTCCCGATCGATCGCGATTTCCGAAAATTAGCCGATAAAAATCGACGTCCGCGAGACGACGGCGGCGTTCCACGTAATCAGGACGTTTTGTATTCATTGTTTATCGCGCGGCAGTAAACGAAGGGCGGGCGTCTTTTATGCAACGATTCCCGGGAACCGCGCGGTCCGGCCGGCGTTTCCCGTCGTTCTGCGCGCGCGGACCGCGGAAAATTGCATGAAAATACAGTTCACGTACGACCGCATGCATCATTTCAGCTTCCCGTTCGGCTCGACGTGACGCGACGCCGTAAAAACGCCGGGATATCTCGCGCCCGGATTTCAATAGGGCAGCGTTTCATACAGCTGGAGACGGAATTACTGTTTGAACTCGAAGCGCCGCCATCGTCCGCCGGCTTTGCCCGCCGTATTCCCCCCTCCGACCGTCCGTGGAAATTCGACGTTGCGTTTTGTGTCACTTCCCGACCAATTTCATGCGATTCTTTCCACTTCTGCCATTTTTATCCGTCGAACAGGTATATTGAAATATACGTTCGCCATCGGGAATTCGAGGATATCCTACTCGAAAGTTGACGTATTCGTTGTTTTCCTCGGTAATGTTGGTAGTGTAATGTGTACGTTAGTTGACGATGAATGCAGAAGTTGGTATATCCTGTTTAGTTGACCCGCGAGATAAGGAACGGACGTTTTTGTACGTTTCTTTCGCTCGGTCGTATTGGTTCGGCGAAGCGACATTGCGCTGGCATTATGTCGGGGGAACGGTGCACGGTAAATTGGTATTATCTGATGCTTCCGGTGATATTGTCGGCACGAAGGAATATAGAAATGTTACTGTAAAGTCAATGAAACGCAAACATTCCGCGAACGAAACGGCCCGCGGCGCGCACGGCGAACGTTTCATTTCGCGCGGACAAAAAAGGCAGCGCGGCGGGAAACTCGCGGCAGCGAGCGCGATACTTCCGTCCGATAGCTCGCAGTGGCAGTTAAATCGCTCTTCCGCGACGCAGTTTTATAAATGCAATCGCGGGGAATTTAAATTCACCGGCGGAACAGAAAAGAGAGAGAGAGAGAGAGAGAGAGAGGGACCCAGCAGCCGTGGAAAGGCGACGTTGTGCTCGGCCGTGTTTCGCGCTCTTTGCATTCCTTTTACGTCCCATAAATTCCCGTCGGCTGGATCGGTAGTTCGTTATCGCGATCTGTGTTTCTGTCGCTGTTGCCGCTGCACGGGGCGGTTCGTTCTCCTTTTGCCGGGGAATATCGCGAGCTACGGCGTTCGACGTGTCCTGTAACCTTCGAATTACTTAGCAGCGAGCATTGAAAATTGGTGTACACGGGAATAGGAGATCTAGAAATTTTTTAAAAAGACGTTACAGCTTAAGATTACATTGCATTGAATTATTTCGTATCTTTCAAATTACTGTTACTACTTTCTTTTTATTTCTGTTACTGTTATCGTTCATTATTATTATTATTATTATTATTATTTCAATCGATTCTATTATACTATTATTGCTATCGTTATTGAATTTACTATCAGTCACATTACATTGAATCATATCATATCTCTTAAATTATTGTTACTACCTTTTTATTGTCGTTACTGATATCGTTTCTTATTATTATTATTATTATTATTATTATTTCAGTCGATTCTATTATAGTATTATTGCCATTGTCATTGAATTTACTATCAGTCGCAATTATCGAATGCTGCTCGAAAGATCCAATAACAGAGGCGGTAACACGTGGAGACTCGAAATGACAACGGGACGCAACAGTTTCGTATTGCACTGCGACGAGTCGCGCGGATCCCTTTTTTTTTTGTTCTTTTTCCGGTCGCGATAGTTATTGGATCCTGTTCGGCGATAGGTAACACGTGGAAGGAATTTGAATGTAAATCGATACGGCACGTTAATTGCCCCGTAATTCGTCCCTCTTACGTTGGATCCCTGACCGGCGATGCGCTGCTTCATATGCATTTTGGATTTGCATGTCCGCGCAGGCCTCTGCGGCGGCGATTTGAAATTTAAATCGAAAATAAACTAATGGCGCGCGCGGGGGCCTCCCGACGGGAAATTTTGACTTTAATTAAATTATTCATAGGAGAAGACTGACAACCTGAGCGGTTGTAATCCCTTATTCAGGTTTAATTCCCCGTGGAATTCGTAATTATCCTTTGTTCCTGTCTCACGGGGATGATTCACGCGATCTATTCATCTTTCCCGCGGGAGGGGGAGGGGGGCGAGCGTTCGCGTTCGCGTCCCGGCATTACCGGCGGGACAAATATTTTTCAAACGATGCGCTGAGCCGATCATTTGTGCATCGGTGGAATTATTCGACCGTGCAGGCAACCCGTTCGCCGTTCCATCCGTGCTCCTCCCTTGTTCGTTCTCTTTCCCTTCTTGGATCCGCTGAATTTATACAGGCAAAACGTGCGCGCAGGTAAAATACTTTGGGGAATTTTAACCAGTTAACCCTTTGCACTCGGAAGTTTTCTATTAGAAGTATTTAACATTTTTTGACGAGGTGAAGGCGATATTCTTTGAGATTAAGTTGAAGAGAAATTGTCGGTATATTGAGGAACAAAGCTGTTTTATTTCAATATTTCACGTATCAAGGCATTATACAAAGTTCAACATTAAATATCAGATTCTATAGTTTTACTGTGTCAAATCAGGTGGTGAGAGTCACCTCCCGAGTTCAAAGGGTTAACTGTGTTTGACGAGTATTCATGTCATCGTGAAGCTCGACATGATACTAATTCTTTCATGAATTGTTTATTTTTAACGTAAACATGTAATTCTTCTTTGCTTCGCTTCGATCTTTCATTAAAATATACTCGATGAGTACGCGCTCCATTTTTTTATTTTATTGCGCGCAGAATGAGAGTTTTTTCCAACTAAATTCCACAGTTAACCCTTTGCACTCGAGACGTGACTCCCAGTCACCATTCGATTTGACGCGGTAAAATTAGAAAATTTAGTATTTAATACTGAACTATGTATAATGCATCGCTGCGCGAAATATTGAGATAAAAAAGCTTTGTTTCTCAATTCACCTGTGATTTCTCTTTGAATTCATTTAAAAAACCATCGTCTTTGTCTAGTTAGAGAATGTTAAGTATTGCTAACGAAATACTTCCGAAAGCAAAGGGTTAACTGCTTGAATCATCTGATAGATCAGCTTCGTCAGCTGTATAACAGTGATACAACTAAGTGTATCAACTGTGACCCATTCAGCTCAATAAATCCAACCCTATCATTCTATTTACATACACAATGTACTTAAGACATTCCAAATTCACAAAATGAATCTCGAACAAACGATTCAATCTACTACGAAGCGTACAAAAGGTAATCTTCATGAAGTTTGAAAGTAGAACTCCGGGTCAGTCTTAACCCAGCCGTCGGTTGGAAAGAAATTACATCTTCGGATTAAAAGTCAAATATTGAACGTCGAGTAAAGTCGATTCTCGGTGGAGTAATTAGAGAGCAAACCGGTAGGTATTCATTATGGAAAGTTAAGAGGGCATGACAGTATTCTTAGCCCGGGTTAACGAGACCGGAATGAGAAAAAGAAATGAAGCGTGGCGAGCAAATTGCCGTGACGTTTCGTTAGGATCTTAACCTTTTACGCCGCGGATGGAGTGCCGATCAGGAATCAATATTAATCGGTCCGGGTACGGACCGTTCGAGCAGCTCACCTGGAATCAGAACAATAACGTTCCTTCGCCGGCTTCGACTCCCCCATTACCGTGTTTAACTTAGCGACTGCGAAAGTCAGATTGAGCTTTCACCGGCGTCTGTTATTCTTTGTCGTTCGCTCGTCTCCGCCGCTCCTTAACCGTCGAACGTTTAACCCTTCGGAAACGGCTTCCAGATTCTTCGTCGATCACTCGTTAATTGGCGGGAGCCTAACCGCTTCGGTTTCGTTTATTTAAGTGTCCTTGAAAGACAGTTCGCTATTTACCTCAGCTTCGAACGCTTGGAAACGAGAGTCGATGGACGAGGAGTTAGAGGATATATAGAATGAACTTTCTACTGCGAATAATCGTGAATTACTTCGATCGTTATTTATAAGGCGAACTAAGATTAACCCTTTGAACTCTGTAGGCTCCAATGTTGCACCAGTGATAATATTAAATATTGTAATGAATCTTAAAGGAACTACCCTAAAGTTATTCGATTTTCAACTCATACAAATTTTGTGCTAACAAGGAAAATGAAAGATCGAGGGAATGTTATAACAATCGGATATTAATTACTCTGTTACACCTTCGTATTAATTAATACGAATCAGTCTATGTTCCTCTATTCCGTGAGAACTAGCTACTGCTAAGCTACTGAACCATCAAACATCTAACCCTTTGAACTCTGTAGGCTCTAATGTTGCACCAGTGATAATATTAAATATTGTAATGAATCTTAAAGAAACTACCCTAAAGTTATTCGATTTTCCACGCATCAAAATTTTGTGCTATCAAGGAAAATAAATGATCGAAATGTTATAGCATTTCTAATTTTCGCTAGGAATACTACAAAAATTCGTTGCAGTTGCTGATAGATTAAAAAACTGGAGTGCTAAGGGTTAAAGTATCAATCACGTAAAGATAGAAGATCAATCCACGTAATCCAATTCAAAAGCAAAATACCTAAGAGCTATTAGAATAAAATCAGCGTAGATTTCATAGATAACGCACACATTTCCCTTATGAAATTCATCGATATGCAAATCCCTCGACAACTTCCAGCAACACTATTCCCATCGCCACTGCTCAAGGACAAAATCCTACAAACGATATTTCCCACAAAACACGGCGCACAGTGCGGCCGCCTATGGAGAAAATTCAAAAATTTAACTATTCCCATAACGAAGATCGAAGGTTATAGATCCGTTGCTAAGCAGTTCTTGCTATACAAAATGATTCTGCTATAAAAACGATTTTCCTTTCAAAAATAACAATATTCTTCAAATAAATTCCGTTCCTCTATTCACATAATGTCCAAATCGAAACTATCCATTGTCATTGAACAAGCTTCATAATGTCCCTATAATGTAAAGAAACATAACCACCATACGTTTACCTCTACACGTTGCAACTGTTATCTGAAGCCTCTCTTTCTATCAGAAAGCTCTCCTTCTCCAGAAAACATCCGTTCGGTCGCCTTGTGCGGAGTACCGATCAAACATTACTCGACCCGAAAGGTTAAGGAACATCCCCCAAGAATTCCACCATTCCAGTTCCTCCGCACACACGTTTGACCCCGGCAAATGAATTATTCACCCTGCCCAGCACGGAAGAGGTACAGTTAAACATTCGCGCACGCGGCGCATTGTTGCAGGTGAGGAGCTGTGGATTGCTGGTGTCGGACCTCGGCCCCAGGAGTGGCCCGGGGGTTACCCTGGGGACCTCGTGGAGGTACTGGCGCAAGGACGAAGCTGTTAGGAACGACGAAGGACACGGGAGGCGGAGGAGGAGGCCGCTATGAACGCCAGCGTCAACATCGAGAGGAACTCCTGGCGGCTGCCTCCCGACGAGACCGTCCAGGTCGCCGATCCCCGTTCAAAGTCAGCCCAGGTAAAAGAGGTAAATCGCTCCCAGCAGTCGGACCGTCTCGTCCTGCGTTCGAAAAACCCCCGTCGGAACGTCGAGATTATTCGTTCGGCCGTCGGCGAATGGCTCTCCCCAGCAGGTTTTCGAAGCATGAGACTGTTGTTGTAAACGCCCCCACTCTTCCCCCTCGGCCCTTCCGCCGAGAATTCACCTCCGACTGAATATTCGTTATTGGATCACCGTAGACCCCGTGCACCGAACGGATGACGCCGCGCGAGGGTTGCCGCGCGCTCGAAAATGAAACGGACCGTTCGGTTGGAAGGAATTTTTCCGGGAAGTTGCCGTCGCTGGATCGACGGGATATACCCCCGACTTTTGGAAGTGGATTGCGGAACTTTCGGCTTCCATAGTGTGCGAAGATCTTTTCGGGAGATTGGAAAATGGAAAGTTCCGCGGGATCTACTGTATTGTTTTCCTTTGGATTTAGAGGAATCGCCCGCGGATAACGCGGTGTTCTCGGGAATTCCCGTGTCTTCGGGCTTGTAAAATTTCATAGAGGTCGACGCGGTGTAATCTGTTTGATAGAGCGTTTCAATTGGATTCGGTTCACTCGATTCGTTACGTTTGTCGAGAGTTTCTAATTTGCGAAGTGTTTCGTCTAAGTGGAGAACGTGGTTTCGAATTCTGAGGAATATTGACGTAGTTTCTTAATATTCCCGTTCGATTGGACATCGGTGGCACTGAAAACACAATGAATTTCGGTTACGCGTCGCTCGGAAAGAATATCGGGTAACCTATATTGGCATAAGCGGCCGCAGTCTATTGATTGGATAGTTTAACCCATTAACTGAGCTCGTTTATCAAAACCGCTTCCCGTGTGTGCGGTTGCGAACTCGCAGGAACAAGGGAACTCGTCCTACCCGCAGCAAATTCGGAGTCCCTCATCCCATTCCAGCTACCTGTGATTCTTGAAGTTTCGTGACGAGTTTGCTCGCCTTGTTCGCAGCGGGGCCGCTTTCCGGCAACTAAGTAACTCGTTATCACGGGTTAACAGGTTACAATAAGATTTCTTTCTCGCGTGCTCCGTGTTGCTGCAGTTCGAAACTCGGATAATCGCTTAAAATACTTCCGGAAACTTTCGGGACGTCGCGACGGGATCGGGCGAAACAACTTCCCCCGGATTCGTTTCATTTTCGCCCGCGGAGGCCTTCGATCATGCACTTGACGCACCTCACGCACCATTTTCTCTGTCCCCTGTGCATAAACGAGTGCCGCGTGACGAGCGGAACAATTCCCACAACTGTAACGCATGCTAGAGTAGGAATGAGACTAGCGGTTATGGATTAATGACACCGACCGACGGAATTTCAGTGTTGCGGTCACATCACAGACACTTACATGGACCGACACGAGCACGCACGTCGCTGTCAGAAACACGCGTCAGCGCCGTTTCGTTGGCCCGTTTCGAACTTAATCAGTAAAAATTAGTTCGCTTCAGTTTCTACAGTCCGGAACGTCGGAATTACACGAGCGGAATCCGCCTGAAACTTCATTACGCCCGAACGGAACCTCGGAAGTCCGAAATTCGATGTCTTACACTGGGAGAAATAAAAATCTGCATAAAATTTCATTACTGTTCCTCAACAGGAACTCCGAAGTTTGGAAGTTCGATATCTTATACTTCGAAAAACACGGTAATTCGGGAATCGAAAGCGCCGGGAGAACTGAAGATTTCGGTGCTCGCGAGCTCGTTCCGCCTGAAACTCGCGAACGGTGGAACAGAAAAAATTGCGAAATTGCAGGCCGCGCGACCCGAGTGCCGCGAAAATTACGCGCGGGAATTAACTCACCCAATTTCCCATTCTCCGGGCGGAAGACACTTCGCGCGGAAGGTTGCGCGTCGCGCGAGGAGCGAAGTGCACACATCTTTTTCCAGGTTTCATTAGGCGGCTTTTGTTCGCGCGGCTCCGGCACAGTCTAGGGCCGTTCTCCGAGTAGCGAACGAGTGGCCGTTACGTCGTTTCAGCGCTGAAGTGGATTCTTTAAGCGGCGATGTCCGAATTAACGGAACGATTAACGCGCTCCAAGCTGGTCACCGGTGACTGGAGCTTCCGGATTACTTGGAAACAATTGAGACAAAGGCATCGGTAACTGATCTGGTATCGGTAGGCCATTTTTCAGGGAAACGAGGAACAAGCTTTCGAAACGTAATGATCTTTCGATGAATGCGCGATATATGTGCATCTGCTGACTCCATTTAGAAACACGTTTACCTGGATTGAATTTTTTTATTTATATTTATTTATAATCGCATCAACACTTGGGTCATTAGCGACTAAGAGAGTTTACAAGTCGTTCATTAGAGTTAACCTATATGTGTAACATAGCTAATTTTGATACAGATTTTTAAATGGTTTCCTAACAGCTAATGTAATCCTAGGTTCCTATTTACTTATATCATTGTATATTCCGATCAGTTTCAAAAATCTTAGACTTTGTTCTATCACTGGGTTTCTAATAGTTTATTCTAGTGATGTTCTTATGTTAAATGTTTTGTTTAGAAATATTGGTCAGAGTCGCTCTCAGATGTATCGTTTGGCATTGTAGGAATTGAGATGTTTTCCTCTCGATCTGGGGTGGATTAAATTGTTTATCATAGAAACTAAGAGTTTATCGACGTTGGTTGTATACCTCTAATTTCCAACATGCAATTAACTTCTTTATATTTGAGCTTTTACTTGTTTTGTCGTAATCGTTGCGAATGAACGATGTTAATTACCTGTAGTATCTTTGGTTTTACTATAAGCGGTCAATTGCCAAATGACATATACTATTACTAGTTTCCTGGTTTTCAAGGATGATCAACTTCCGACGCAGGTGTTGAATTTTCAAGAATGTCTATCGATTTAAATAATACAACTATTTCGACGAAGTTCGCTTTGTTGCATAATGTAAGAAGTTCAAACAGCATTTTCACGCAGTCTCTCAACAATTCGTGCTTTATCTTATAATTCGTAATAACCGACGCCGAATAAAAATGTCCAACAGCATACATAACCAGATAATAGTTTCACTTAAGAGCGGTTTCAAGTAATTGGTAATAATTCCTTTTCACCTTTGTGGCGAAAGAGCGAACGGTACATAAAACGCTCAAGTTTCTCGCGCCAGTGAATGCGTTAACCGAAACGAGCGCGAAAGACCGAGTCACGCTTTCGCCGGATTCTCAACGAAGGCGATACCGCACCGCTGTTAATTACCGTTACTAATTGTACGATCCTATGGCCGCTCGAATCCTGTAAAGAGTCTCCTCCCCATTATCTTCCGACGAAAATATTATCGCGCGGTTACCGTAAAGTCGCGAGCTGCTTAATAACGGAGCGGGCAAGGGGGACCGAGCGCTGCTTCCGAATATTCCGGCAATATTTCCCGGAGGGAGTGTTAATAACAGCGTATCAGGTCCGAGGGAAAATAATGACCGCTTGATTCCCGGCGCCGATGAAAGTTTTTAAAACCGTGACCCGAATTTTTCATCCGACCCTTCTCGATCCGATGGTTTTCGATAAATAGGATCGCCGAAGCCGTTCTCTGTTTTAATTCTATCCCCCGATATATTAGTTTAGCTCGAGTGCCTAATTGAATTTTTATGTCTGTCCGATCGAATGATTTCGCACGGTATTATTTCCACGGGAGCAATGGAATTTTTATGTTTGTCCGATTTCGTTAGCTCGATTATTTTCACTGCGTCCGATTGAATTTTGATGTTCCGTGATTCGTCGGCGAATGGTATAGATTCGGGGGATTCTTAAATATTTCGAGGATAATCGATTCCAGTGTAGGAAGGAAAACCGAAATTGCGCGTTGGGGATTCGGAGGATATTTTGTGGAGCGCGAAAGAAGCGACACAGTCTACGGTTTCTCAATCTAATATTTCAATTTCTAAATGTGCAATGAATACGCCGGTTGGTCGGTGTACAATATATATCTCTCCGCTAGTGGGGGAGTGACGGACGCGTGGGTAGGATTCCCAAAAATTGGGAAAACCCTGCTTCCCCGCCAGCGGTCCGTCGGTTGGTTCCGTTAGCCGGAGACTCGGAAATTTCTAACGACCACAGCAGCAACAGCCCCAAGGATCGCCTCGACTTTAAATTACACGCAGGTATAAAATTCGTAGCTATTGCCTACCTTGGGCTCGATCCACGGATTAACTAAAAACGACAAGCAATGGCTCCCTGGGCTTTATCGCTGCTAGGATAGGCTCGCGAAAGGGTTTTTTATATCTAAATGCCTACAATCAGTAAATTTTCCGAATGCAACAAGGAAATTCGAGGAGAAAGGGAATAAACTGTTTCGTAACTGCAATCTTTACGGCCAACATAAAGATCCAAGGGATCTTGGAGCATCCACGCGCAATAGGACAGTCAAATCTACCCTTTACTGGACAATCTTCCAGCTTTCAATTCTTCAAATTTTTGCAACCCTTGGGATCCTCGAGGCGATCGATTAATCAGCATTGCAAATGCGGGACGGTTTAACGGTACTTAAGCCTCGTCGCCGGGAAAAAAACGGGGTTCGGGGCGGGTTAAGGAACCGAACGGAAAGAATGGGATGCTAATTACGAGCCGGCGGACTGGAGTACACGAATCAGAGTGGTCGAGGAGCCGGGTATTCATTATGCGGGGACTCCTTAGCTCGGTTCCCTTTGTTTTCGCAGCACTCGACGCCTGGCCGCGCGAGAATCGACTGAATAAGGGCCTCGGAATGGCCGATATCGCGACTGGAACGCTGTGTCATCGGGCTACGACACCCCGAGAAAGTTAATTATGCAAAGGAGAAACGCGCGAGGAGTTTGAAGCCTCGCGGCGGCGATGGGATCGAACGGATCGTGAATGAGATCGAAATAGAATGCGATGGGGAGCACAATGGGGATGGTGGACAATGATTCTAAACGGTACGCGTTGAACTGTCAATTGTGGACAGTTCAGGAGTTATTCTGTTTTGAATGGGGAGCTCGTAATAAATAATAACTGATGAGAACGACGATACTGTTTGCTAATATTTTAACCAGTTGACTGTGTTTGACGAGTATACACGTCATAAAACTCTTAATGGTGCTTTTCAACGATGGATTATTTTTTGAGACAAACGTGTAATTCATCTTCGTTTCGCTTTAGTTTTTCGTTATATATTTTAAATGCATTTGGCCTGCATTTAACAAGTATACACTTCATTATTTGATTTTATTGCGCGCACAGGTAGAGATTTTTCAACTGGTTAAATATATACCCTATAATTCCTTCTAACTGGGAATATTAGTTTCTATTACAAGCGTATAGTTTAACACTAAAACTACCGAGTTGAATTCTTTTTGAAATTCCTCTATAGAAACACCAAGAGTGCATCTACCCGGACTTGAATTGATTCAAAATTCAGTTTGCGTATTGAATCGATTTCTTCAGTAATTTCTCAGAGAAACATTCGTCTTTTTAATCATTGCACTCGGAAGTTTCTTACTAGAAATATTTAACATTTTTTGACGAGACAACGATGATATTCTTTGAAGCTAACTCGAATGGAAATTAGAAGTATACTGAGGGACAAAGATATTTACAATATTTCGAGGCATTACAGAAAGTTCAACATTAAACATTAGATTTTATAATTTTACTGCGTCAAATCAACCTTCTGAGTGCAAAGGGTTAATAATTGCAAAAGAAGAAATTAGGAATGGGTCATTTCGACTCGTCTGGTTCTAGTGTTAATGCTAGATAAATTATTTGATAAAATAAAATGATTAAAATCAAATAAACAGAGATAGGAACGTAATAACACGTTCCTAAAATAAAATTTTCGAATTTCAAGTTTGCCATCGTTTCAAAAATGATTCTCTATTGACGTGATATCGAATGAATCGAGAGTCGTAGTCGCACGGGATATCGAATCCTGTCGCGAGGCCACGGAGCACCATGGTCGCGCCATCTCGAGATGAGGAACAGATGCGTTTAAAGGCGGCCGAGCCGTGCGAGCTGCAGATAACTCTCAGCCGATTTTCTCGAAGCTATAATTCGCTGGAAACCGAATGCCCACCCTTCGCCTCGTTTCGCCCCGGATTCTTCGTGGATTCTTGCCGCCGAGTTTTCTATCCGTTGATTGCACTCGCGATGGAAATTCGGCGCAATAAGAAGTTTGTGGAGTGGATAACGGGGGGAATCGGCGGATAAGTATCGGTTACAGGCAGATATTAACCCTTTCCGATCGAAAGTTTTGCGCTAGAAATATTCGACATTTTTCAGTGGGATACAAACGACATTCCTCGGCACAAACTAATGAGAAAATGTACAGAAATTAGGAAACAAAGCTGTGTTATTCGAATGTTTCACGTATCGATGCACACGAATCATAATGTTGCATGTAAGACTATAATTTCGCTGTGTCAAATCTAGCGATGACCGAGATGACTCCCGAGCGTAAAGGGTTAACACCAGGTTCACCGAGCGTGCCATTTTGACCCACTTCGAACTCCAGGGAAATTACAGAAACGGTTTACAGCTTTATTCTGCCACTTGTAGTGACTTTTGTCCATGCATCTCATAGTTTCATTTCTGAGATCACTGTATAGAAATGTTTGAACTATACAAATTGTAACAATAGATTATTTTCAGTTTCTTCAGGCATTCATTATACTCGGGTGGAACTATTTTTAAAATCATGTCACATCAATCGTCGAATATTGCTTTGAAGATATCGATGATTGCGAAAGGAAAAAACTAAAAGCAGTCGTTCTGATACATTAGTTCTAGTATTAAAGAAAATGTGTGGTTCATAGGTCAAATGAACCCGTGTCGATAGAGAGTAACAGTATAGTGTTACTATAGTATAAATAATGAAAGGGTGGATCTTGAGTAATCGAGAGCTAATAAATATATGAAACTAAAAAGAGACAGGTATATAAAAATACTGCTAAATTTATTGTTAAAATTCTCGAACTCCTGGAAACGATTCTTTTGTATCGTACAAATCGATATTCTTCAATTCCACGGCGAACAACGATCCACGAGTTCGCGCGATTTTAACGCGTGAACTTATTCATCTTCCCCAACGAAGTTTCATTTTGCAGAAACCCCCCCCCCCCCCCCCTCTGTTCGATTAAAATTGAAATCCCCGGCGAGACTGTTCCTCTCCCGAACGCGTTGCTTCGTTCGCGGGTAGATAATGAAATTTATAAATGTTCACCGAAACACGGCGAGCGTAAAGCGTAGACGGCACTTTGACCTTGCCGAGCCGTGACCCAGAAATGCATGAATAATTCGACTTCCAGAATTAAATACATTGACCGACACCTCGCGGCCGACTCGTGCCGGCGTATACTACTTAACCGCTCGGTGTGCCTCCGTGTATGTACCTTCCACTCGCACCACGGATGACTAAACTGCCCATCAGCGCTTATTAATCGATCGACGGATGAAAATTAATGAAAAATTTTCAATTAAAAATCGCTGTCCGACGCTCATCCGCCACGAGCGCCGTGTAGAATCTTTTTTCCCTTTTTCAGGTGACTTTATTAAACGACCTTCACCTCGGAGGTTTAACTCCTCGCAATTACCATAACAGTTCCGCTGGAATCGTCATTAACGATCGATCACAAGAAAAAGAAACATTCAAACAAACTCGACAAACCTAATACATCTTTCTCATAACTATTCAAACGAACCATTCCAACGAGATGCTGAAGATCCCCACAAAAATACCACGAAACCTTCAAGCCCAATTTCCAATCGCCTATCATCGAATTCCTCCGGCAGCCCGGCTTAAGCAGGCTACTTAAAAATAGATCGAATCCTCTATCATAATACAGCAGCCGCGGCCTTCATCGGCGATGTTCATTCATGGAATCGCGCAGTGAGCCGCGCGCTGAAAATTCACCCCTGAACCGTGCGGGAATCCGATAAAATCCCGGCCGACGGTGTTCGTGCGTTTCGTTCGGCCGGTATCCGGCGAGCCCGAACGGCGAGCGGAGCGCGCGTCATCGGGATCGCATCGGAGACGCATTCCCGGCGTCGCCGGTGCGCGGCAAGTTTGGAAATAGTTTCCGCGTCACCGTAGAATGTCACAGACGCCCCGGACTGCGTATAACTCGTGCCGGATATTATTTATAACTGAACTCTCCTAGATACCCCGTTGCGTCGTACGTGTGCGAGCGTGTGCGCGTCCCGTACGTGTGGGAATCCCATGGAACGCCGCCGCCGCGCCGCCCGCCGAGGCATGGGAACACCGCCGGCGTGGATTCCTCCGATCGATAGCACCCGAGGCCTTCGACGCGCGCGGGAAAGTCTAAATTTACACCCGGACTGCGGCGCGGGTCGCCGGAATACAACTGTGCGTGTTTGGATAATATTTACATACCGGCGACAACGTTGCGGGGACACCGGCGCCCGTAAATTCCGCGGGTTCCCATGCAGATTTATTCATGAGAGCGCCGCCGCGGCGAGTCGCGGCCGCCTATCCGCCGGGGCTGCAGCGTAACCGTAGTCATAACCCGGAGGAGCCCGGCCCCGGCCGAATAATTCGCATCGGTTCCACAGGATCGACGTTGTTTCGCCTATTACGCCCGCTGCAGGGCGAGATCGTCCCCGGCGTGCAACGGGACAACGGCTTGCCGTAAGATATTCGTGCGCCTTTTTTGTTACACTTTGCGCACTGGTTGGAAGTAGGGAATACGAATGCGATAAAACGTGGAAGGAAGTGGGACTTTGTAGGTTGTTTCGTGTTTCGGGGTTTGACATGTAGAACGAGATAACTCGCTGTTGTCTGAATGTATTTGGGTGTTCGGAATGTTCGAGTCGTTTGGAGAATATGATTTATTTCTATAAAGATGTACGAGGGAGTTTCAGAGTGATTAAGCGAACGCATCCGAATCAACACGTAGAATCTTCCATTAACTAGCGGGAACATAAAGAACAGGATTTAATTATCCATCGAGTCCGTTCTCCGAGCGCGCGTAAACAGTCGAAACTCCAATTCCCTTAATCATCATTCTTCCCGGACGCTTAATAGACGATTCGCCGGAGGTTCCTCCGTCAACAGAGTCCCCGAAACCGACCGAGAAATTCGAGCGAACTCATCCATCACTCGGGAGGAGGCGCGAGAGGACGGGAGCCTCCGAATGCGCCGTCGAGCGACATCAATTTAATATCTCGAAGGAGTCGCAGCCGGGCTGGAGGCATCGGCTTCCGGGCCCAGGAGCGCGCAATTTAGCCGCGCGCCGAGCCGGACAGAAGGATCGACAGGAAAATCCTTTCGCCGGCAGCCTCGGAGGCGGGAAAACAGCGCGGCTCGGCCGCCTAATTGGTCGCGGCTGACAGCTGGAAGCTTTTCAGCCGTTTCCGTGGGCCGCCGACGACGACGACGACGACGCCTTTAACGACCGCGGCCGCTGTTATCGCGCCGGCGATCCATTAACACCGCCACCGATGCAATCTCGCGAAAACGCCCGGCCGCGTTTCGCCCTTTGCGATCGCTCGCCTCCGCGCGCCCCGGCCCCTTTCCGCTGCGGGATAATGAGAATTCCTGGGTTTCGAGCTCGCGAGGCTGGCGACACGTTTTCGCTGGAAAAATGAATACGGGAGTTGTGTATTGATTGGACGAACGGGTCACCGATCGTGATCTTCGGTCTGCGGGAAGGTGAGAACGGAGATTCCGGTTCGGTTGAACGGATTTGGCGGCGATCGTTGAATGGAGTTTGATATCCTGCTTGATGGGGGAGATACTGGGATTGTCTGTTTGAGAGGAAATGGCGTTATATTAATGAGGGTCGTTTGATTGTTTGATCCAGCTGTGGAATTTAATCATGATTTAACATATTACCGGATAAGTTTCAAGACAATTGTGCGGATGGCAATTTTCACTGAAGTCAACTTTTATCGTTATATATAGAGAAACTCAGATAGATTGTTATGTAATCTATTTTAAATAGATAATCAATTCGAATTAAATTTCATATTGTTTTCTATGCTGTGGCAATTAGCGAAGTTGCATAGCTAAGTGTCTTTAATGACATTAAATGAGGAATGCTATAACATTTCTTCGATCTTTTGTTTTCCTTAGTACAAAATTTGGATGCGTGGAAAATCGAATAATTTTAGGATAGTTTCTTTGAGATCCATTAAAATATTTAATATTATACTTAGTGCATTATTGGAGCTTACAGAGTTCAAAGGGTTAGCACACATATAAAAACGAGATTCCTCGTTACCGGTACGCAATGTGTTAGATTCCGATTTGGTGAGTGGTGGTGTTTCAGTTCGAACTCTATCGAAATCTTTAAGGAATATCAAGTCGATTCCAGTTTATAAGTAACGTATATTGCAAACGTTTGATTAGATTCGATAACGACTGACCACGTTTGTATCGAATCGAGCTCCGCCAAGTCTAGTTCATCTCCTAAGATAACAATGCTCCAACTCTATCGAAATACCTCACGTTGGGGCCCGTCCGACAATGTTTGACGACATTCATCCCAAACAAAGTCCCACGAGCATCTCGATAACCATCGCGCCGGTCCGATTAGGCGTCATTACCAAGCGAAATCAACAATCAAGCAACCTGTCCCCGTTCCAGCCGAATCCGCTAGACTAGTTATCCGTCCCATCAGAACTTGCCGGCAAAACTTCCGAGAAGACCGCGATTCTCCGCGAAGTGGACGACGTGGCTCGGAACTACCGGTCCGCACGCGAGCACGGAATAACTTGATCATCCTCGTTGCAACCAGGAAGGGTGAGAAGTCCGTGTAAAGGGGGCGGGAAGCGGCGATTGTGTGTGCGGGTGGTCCCTTTGAGACGGCCGAGGGAAGTCCGCTGCAACCTCCGCTGGCTGGGGATCGCCGCAGAAGCAACAACGGGCTCGCCCGACCGTTTCATTGTCCGTTGCGCGTGTTATCTCTGGACGCCGCTGATGAGGAGTCCGCGCGGACTCCGGCCCAGAATACGATAATCGAAGAGCGGGTAATTGGAACAGATAGCGGCCGCCCAGAAACCAGGTGCATCGTGGCCGGCGGCTGCCGTCGAAGCCGGTCGACCAGGAAACGGACGACACTCGCTGGTCTCGGCTAAAAAATGTCTGCCGGGAACAGCGCCGCCATCTACGTGGTCGATATCTGTAACCCAAAGGACTGGTCCGCGGTGCTCTGCGGTATTTTACGAGATCATCCGGATTCTATCGGACCGATAGAATTTTCGAAGAGCGGCTCCTCGAAGTGTTTTTCGGCGAATCGATTCGGAAGCGCTTCGGGGCTTGAATTATTTCATGTAGCCGGCCGAGGATCGCCGTAGGTTAGCTCCGAGGTGATGTAGAATGTCCAATGAAAATTCCATGAGTCCATCCCACCGGATAAAGGCTGGCGCACGGTATTTTCACGCGTTGCGACACAAGACCCGACCGCTGGAACTTCCTCCCTTCGATTATCGACCCCGAGAGGCAGCGAGCGTTCCCTCCGCTGAAGGACTCGCGCCATGCACCGCCGAATCAGCGCACGGCCCTTTGAACCTCGTTCCCCGGACGAGGAACGGGGAAATCCCTTTCAGCCCGCTGGGAATGACGCCGTCTTCTGGGATCAGCGGTGGCGATCTCGGTCGGGAAAGTCGGGTAGTTTCGATAAATTAGATCCTCCCTGGAAAGTCGCTAATACATGGACGCAATGTGTCAGTCGGCCGAATGTTCGGGAATTCGAGAAGCTTCTTTTGGAAGTGGAATGTGAGACTTCCGGTCTCTCCGTATACGTTAAATCAGCTATATCGCTGAGCAAAAAGTCTCGCATAGAATGATCCTACGAAAACCGAACGCTAACTTTCCCTCGTAAGAAGCGCCGTTCGCTCGGAAACTCAAAATTCCCACGGACGCGCGCGGTTTGAATGAAATTCCCTCGGAGGCGTCGCGCGAGAGGATTCTTCGCCGCGTTTTCGCGTTGTTTTCGTTCGCGGGGCACGCGTGGTTTTTCGGGGGAACGCCGGCCGGGTATTATTCATGAGACCCGCGGTGAATCGCGAGCGAAATTGCGGGCACGCGGTCCGTTAATTGGCGTTGAATTGATGCGCTCGGGCCTGCGCAATTGATCAGCCGGCAGGAAGGAGAGATGGCACTGTAACCGATTTACAATACACGAGCCGGCGCGCGGGTATATAATTTATAACACGTTAAGAGAGGCACAGGCGAGGGACAAAGAGAACACTGAGGTGTGGAGGGCAATGAGCCAGAAAGTCTGGCAGAAAGATTCCTCTCAGTCGAGCCTCGTTCCTCGATGACGAAGGATTATGCTCGTTCGATCGGCGAGCGACCCGTGAAAATAACGCTGATCGCCGCCGAAACAAGTGTCCTAAGCGTGTGAGAATGAAGTGTTCCGTGCGCCGAGTGCTTCTCATCGGGGGAGCGGCTCGTTGATCGTGCTATTTTCGGAATCAGTCGTTGACGAGGCACGGAGATGGCCAATACACCAATCAATTTGTCGGAAGATAAGCGGACATATTTATTTATTATTACACCCTTGCGTTCCCACCGCCGCGGGCTCGCTGGCAACCGATCGCGATCGTTTGTGACGTGACTCTTCGCTTGTAAGTGGATCGTGAACGTTCAAGGAGTCTCGAATTATTTTGGAATTCTATTTTATTCGTTGCTTGTGGAATATCCTGTGGACCCAACTAGTTTCAGAATTTTCATCTTTCAATTGCTATCAGTCTCCTTATTAATTATTTAGTATCTTTGTTGCAAGATTATACTGAAGATAATATAATTACTAGTTTTAATAAGAGCAATAATAAAGAGTGGTACAAAATTACAAAATGGAGAATAAGGACAAGCTTAAAGAATGAAAAGTGCAAACGATATGCAGTAGGCGGGGTTCACCGGATATGCAGCACACTTTGAACCGAATCCTGGAAATAATTCTACAGATCTATCGGTGTTCCTGCTTCAGTTTACTTCATACGTGTAACAGTCCACTTGCAAGATAACTCCGCAACTCGTGTCGGCCATTGGAATCTATTTTATTTCACATTCGCCATGTTTCTAACCTTTCCCGCACTGCGCCGATTAAAGTTTCATTAGACAGGATAGAATCTTTCTACCACCCTCGATGCAGCTCAACCGAGCGTCACAGGGTTCAGATTTTTCAATTTTGCGCTCCGTCTCGTTAGACGAGTACTCCGTGCTCGGCCCGGTCGTCGTATACCTGCAAAGTTGCGAAACGTTGCCAACGCGAGCTTTCAAAGATTCTCGCCTCGTACTATTGCTCAATCCCCCCGGTCGTGGGAACACTTGGCAATAACTGGGCACCCCGTCCCATTCACTCCACCCACGTCCACCCGATATTTCGGAGGTTCAAGCAACTCGCAATAACAAGACAGCCCGAATCCGCGAACGCGGACAATTCGCGCCGATCTTATTAATATCCGTTGTGTTCGCGACCACTCGTCACTCTCAAGATGTTACGTAATCCTATTAACCTCCAATGCAACGTCAAATGCACATTGTTGCATTCAGGCTGAGCCAGACGAACCGTTGCATGCTATTTTGTCCCATAATTTTCTAGTTTTCTTAAACGTAACGACGTACAAATTCATCGAGTTTGTTATTGATATTATTTTATTATTTATGGTACACATTTTATTATAGATGTCGTGTAATATTATAGTAGATGTATATATATGTAAGAGTAATATTAGGCGGATCCCAAGAAGGTATCGCGTCAGTAGCGCAGCGAGACGCAAAACGTTACGCGGAACAACATTTATAATACCAGAAGTCAACAGTGTGTACCGCGCGGTTCACCACATTGCTAAATCTGAGACTAGCAATCGCTGTTTTCTCAAGTGTTCCCCGAACGCATTCTGCTCTCTGTCGGTTACAACGAGCCTTCTTCAGAGTTCCTCTTACGCCAATAACAACAAGTACTCTTCAACCGGTCGTAGGACGTTTACTCTACCGCTGCAAATATTAACACTCGACGGAAGCGCAGCGGTGCAATTTAAGAATCCCATTTTTATTCGATCTCCACGCCGTCTCGGGCTAGAGCCGACGTAAAGTTCACCTCGGCGAGTCTATTTACAAATTTCGAACTAAATATTCTAACGGACGGTACGCGAAACATATGAATAACCTACAACTACCGAGCATTTGGTGCGATTAATATGCAATCCCTCTAAAAATTGCAGCAATTGATTATTTTCGGTTCCTTCAGACATGCATTCAAGCGAAGCCGTTCGTTTTCAAGATCGTATCGAATATCCAGTGCTTTTAAGATATTAACCAGTTAAGTGTGGAATTTAATTTGAAAAATCTCTCATTGTGCGCGCAATAAAATCAAATAATGAAGTGTATACTCATTAAATGCAGGCCAAATGCACTTAAAATATATCCTAACGAAAAACTAAAGCGAAGAAGAATTACACGTTTGTTTCAAAAAATAATCCATCGTTGAAAAAGTTAGCACCATTAAGTGTTTTATGAAACACAAATCGGAACCGGTTATTTTGACTGATACAGTTCTAGTGTTGAAGACTTTTAAGTAACGTTTTTCAGCTACGAAAATTCATTCAACAGAAACTATACGTGTATTCGAGCCGAAAATATTCAAGCGAATAATTATTTTTTTTCGGACCTTCGAAGTTTCTCGAAGCTCTGAAAGAAACTCGCGTGCGCCTATAATTCCGCAGCGTCCCGGAATCCGATAAAGCTTGCCGGATTCCCTGGCTCGTGCCGCGACCCGATAGCCGGCGCTCGCGCGAGCCAATAAACGTTACGTTATCTCGCGAAAATTTTCTGCCCCCTTTCCCGTCCGGCCATCAATGGAATCCCGGGGAAAGAAACATTGTTCCCGCTTGGCTCCCGCTTATCGGCCCTCGTTGCCACCCACTTCGAGCTGTCCGTGCTTGTCTCCGTCCGTACCAGCCGAAGACTATCCGGTTTGACAAGCTCTTCCATCCATCGACCTGCGAAATTCTGTCCGAGCGAAACCGGAGAATTCTTTAAACTTACGTAACACGCTCGACGTTCTACATATTGTAAAACGTAAAACTAGCGAGAAGCAAGAAAATATTGTCAATACCTCGGAACTCCATTCGGGACCGTGAACGAACATTTATAGAAGCTTTAATCATTGCTGTAAAGTTCATACGTTGCAATCGATTTCATTCGAAAAGAAAAGCTCATCCATCAACGTCCTTAAATTTCTACGAAGCCGCAATTCGTTCGATATTCCTCGAAGTGCTTCCACTGTTCAACATTTATAGGATGCTCCAATGATTTCCCACGAAACCTACTGAAACACGTCCACCCAATTTCCAGAAAACTGTGCCGTGCGATTTTCAAGGGCGCCGGGCTCGTAATGTCGTTAACAGTTTTATTCCCGCAGAACGATCATTATCTGTTCGCGTGGCAATAAAGCGACTGTATATCAAAAAATCGGGGCAATTCCTGTCCATTAAAGTCGCTCGCCTGCGGACCCGGCGTTTCAGCTGCTCGATATTCTCAGGTAATTAGATCGGGGTCGTAAAAATCGTTCGCCGGCGATAACCCGGCCGGCGGCCAGGCATTCCGCGCCGGGGTATCGGCTTAAGCTCGAGGCACCGCCGCGCGGTGCAGAAAGTTCGACGTCGGTCTCGGGCAGCCAGGGATATATGTTATTTCCATCGGGAACGCGGGCACCGTTGTAAACATGCAAATACCGCAGTTACGTCAAACGAGGAGTGCCGCCTCGGAACTATATTGTGTAAATAACAGTGGCACCGCGTCGCACGCGTCCGCTCCCGTCGTTTTTCGCAGCCAGCGACATTAGTGCGGCCGCATTATTCACGGGCGCCGCGCCGTGTGTGCCGCGATGAGCGAGTGCAGCGCAGACACTCCGGTAAGTGAGCGGAAAACAGCCGAAAATCGGCGAATCGCGGGAAACCGGCTGTTCCGTTGTCGTTTTAGGTGGACCTCTGAACGATATTCGCGTGTTCGGTGTTGCGTGAATAGAAACTTTGAGAAATTCGACGAATTTCTGTTCGTCGAAACTGTTGGTGTAGACGACGAAAGGAAAGGAATATAAAACGAGAGAAATAAATGAATATAAGTGCTGGAATCGGAGGATCGATCGACATTTTGCTTTACATTATTCGTAGATATCTAATTTCGAAACGAAACTTCAATTCGTCTGAAATCGTCGAAGCGAGAGTGTTTCAATATGATTATCGCGTTACAGGAACGGCGATCGAGTTACTTATGATTGTTAGAGAGAAATTTTTCCCGCGGGACCATCCGTCACGCACGCGAGGAATCGGAACAATTCCCGGGGAATTCCCGTTCGGTTTCGAATTCGCCGGTGATTCCGGCAGCGTTGCGCCCCGAAATCGGACGAGTGCATTCTGCAGCGGGTTTTCATTACATTTCCGGTGATATGAAAGTCAGAAGTTTCGATTGAAAATCGAAGTGGGGCTTCGGTGTTCATTATCGAAGAAACCGGCGGCGGCCGCTAATTGTAGGAAAATTATTCCGTGTTTCATTATCGGAATGGCGGGCCAGGCCGGCGGCCATTATCTCCACGGTCGATTAATTCCCGGCCCGATACATCAATCGGAACGCATCGGGGCCGCGGTCTCGCTTCCCCGTGTTCTCTTTTCGTCATTGCATTTGCGAGTCCGCGGCACAATAGGGTAATCCCGGACGCCACGCGGCCAGATATTCCCGTTCCCGGCCTCCAATTTCCATTCGCGGCCTCCGCAGGGCGGACCGTATTGTAGCCGGAATATAAACCAGAAACGGCGCGAGCCGCTCGCTCTAGAAAATACTAAATCCCTTGGAAGACTGCGCCCGTGTACTTCGCCGCGTATCGAGAATCGATGGGCAATAAAAACATAAATGTAAAATGTACGGGGTGTGGTAGCGACGGAAAAAACAATATTGTGTTTGAGCCGACCGGCGTGCTGGAAGATTAACGTACGCGGCTTTGTGAATTATTCAATCCGAAGACATCAGGCTTCCAGACTGTTGAACATTCGATTATCCGTTTATAGCGTTTCTATTACTTATATTTCATATTTCCTTTCGACTATGCGGATATCGCTGTCAACGGTTATAGAGTGAAATTTGAAAACTGCAACGCAATTTTTTAGAGGATAATAATATTTTACTTGTGTATAGTTAGTAGAAGCAGTGAGCGATGGTCAGACAGTCTCCTATTTTCTAGAAAATCACTTTTCGCATCTTCTATATAATCTTCGCATTGTTCCTATTGTTTTCTAATATTTCTTAATAACAGACTCTATTCTAACCTCTGTAGAGAGCATACTCTAAAACGCGACAGCTAACGAAACGTGTCCACAATCGCGCACTCGACTCTCTATAGTCACGTCGACGGTCCCGAACGTTGAGACACGCAAAAACAGCGGTTTATTCGAATCACGGGTAATCCAGGCTCGATATTCTCGAATAAGAAGCTGCGTCACAAGCGAAACTCTTTCCTCCCGGTTATGGAATCACCTTTCCCCCTTCGTATTACCGCGAACGGCGTCCCCGCGTCGCGCACGTAGTACGCGAATGAACTATCGCGAAAGCTGATACGAGTCGAAACACGCTCAAAAATTCCCGTTAGACGGGGCGCCGTCGGCGGAGCACTTCGCGGAATAGCAAAATAGCGACGTTACAATGCAGCTAAGATAGTATTAACACGATACGGAGCACGGTGAATTCCGAGGACGCCGCGCGAGAGGAAATATAATATTCCGTGTGCGCCTCGGCGGCGCAGTTCCGCGAGGAAAATATCGCGGCGGGGCTGCCGCGGCTTTTCCCGGCAAGTTTCGAGTACGCCATCGCGTTCTCCGCCTTCCTTTAGTCGTTGCAGCGGTTGCGGCGCGATAAAAAGTATTAATACACGTGTACGGGCGGCCGTGTACAGTGGGACCTCGATTATCCGATTTAATTGGCCGGTGGCTCGAGTAAACGAAGACTCGGCAAGGAACTTTTTAAACGTCACATATGTATATATATATAATAATAATATAATAATAATAAATAATATAATAATATATACAAATAATACAAATTAAATATTATTTTATATAAGTATATATTTTGTGGAATTACTTGAAAATTCGAATTATCAAGTTCCAAATTAATTAAGAATTTACACACATATATAGATATATATAATAATATAATAATATATATATATAAATAATAAAAATTAAATATTATATTATATAAGTATATATTTTGTGGAATTGCTTGAAAATTCGAATTATCCAGTTCCAAATTAATTAAGAATATACACGGTCCGTATTGTAAAACACTGCCACTTACTTTGTCGAGATTCTACCGTACGTATGTTTGTTTTCTATACATACAGACCACCAAGAAATTATCGTTGGAATTTTAGTCCATAGAGATGGAGTTGAAATGTTTTGAGAGACGCGAGGATAATGTTAAAATATCGCCCGAATGAACGACTCGAGAAGGAATTTTTTAAAGATTACATGTATATTCATAAGCGAAGTGTATATTTTGTGGAATTACTTGAGAATTCGAATGATCTAATTTTCAATTAATTAAGAATTGACACGGATTGCAAAGCATTGCTACTCGGTTTGTCGAGATTCTACGAGTATGTACGTTTGTTTCATACATATACATGTATATCGATTGATGGAAAATTATCGTTGGAATTTGGTTTCGTATAGACGGAGTTGAAGTGTTTCGGGAGACGCGAGGACAGTGTTAAAATAACAACTCGCGCCCGCACGAGGAACGTATTCGGGTACCAATGAAATCTGGCGGGATTATAGAATTTTCAGAAGCTCTGTGGCATTAGTCTTTCACTGGAAAGTGGAGCATAGGAAGGAAACCCCTGCTCGCATTCAATCTCCCTCGTCATAACTGCAAACAGAACCCGTTCTCCAATTATGCGCGCAAAGTCGACGAATAAAACTCGCCCGCGGAACGTATTATTTGCATCCCCCGCGCCGTTGGGACCGCAAGCCCCTATTAAATTCTTGAATGACCGCCGTTGCGAGAGCACCGGCGAATCTGTAAATAGGCTTCGATGCCGGGCGCATCTTGAACAATTCCCCCGACGATTCAGACGCTACGAATGTTATATGAGCCGGGGAAATATCGCGAAACCAGATCTTTCAGCGAAAGCTGTTGAATATTTCTAGATCATATTTTCATATAACACGTTGACGGTCACTCGGAAATCGGTGGTAGACGACAGAAGCAATTTTATTGTTAATTAGTTGATTCTTTAGGAGTTCGATCGAGATTTCATACTTTCAGAATAACATTATTATACCTTTTTATTTATAATCCGTCATTTGCCTACATTCACAAGCATTGGCCGGCTGTAGACATTTACGTCAACGTATTAAGATTATATTCTGATCATATTTATAATTTATAATTTAGTATACCAAAATTCTTCTAAAAGTAAAATATCCATTCATCTTAGAAAATTCCACTAATGAGTAAAAACCGAATATTACATAACTTCCTAAATTTGTCAGAAAGGAAGTGGAGTTTCATGGGAAGATTTATTCAGTATCTCAGATAAATCTAAAATTATTGGAGTTGAATATATCAAAAAGGAAGTAGAGTTTCAGGGGAAGTTTTATTCAGTGTCTCAGATAAACCTGAAATTATTGGAGTTGACATATCGAAATGAATGATTGCGTTGTTAATTCGTTGCTACATGAATGTTTTCGCATAATGGCTGATTGGAAAAGCGAACACGGAAGCTCGCGAGCATCCAAGGTCCGATCACCGCGATTAACGTATGCGCCGTGCATCGCCGATAACGTTTCCGCCGTTCCCCCGATCCGCCGGTCGAATTGCAACGAATAATCCCGCAAAGTGCACCCGAGTGGATCGGTAAACAAGCGTGCGCGATCACGTTGCATCCTGATGCGGCCCCGATCCTGCGTACTCCGTCTTCGCGTATCGAAAACATTATATTCTGCTCGGGGCGCACGTGCACGGTTGCACGCTCGGAATTCAAAGGCGGCGAATCGATCAGCCCCCGGGACCGGAAAGAGACATTAAAGGGGGAAGACGATTCAGCGAAGCGGGGAGCGGCAGGCGGATGGAAACGGAACGGACGGAATAAAAAGCAGCGGGAACGCGAGACGCGGAAGAAAGAGGCCGGGGATGAATGGGCGAAGGCTCGAGCAAGGTTCCGCGATTATTCATCAGGGTAAGCAAGTCGTCCGAAAGCGATTACCGTGTCCTGACGATGGCCAATCTATCGATTATTTGCGTGCCTTGATTCTCGTCGATATAGTCGCTGGTTATAGGGAGGAAAATATTAAACGAGATTTAATTGTTTTTAGAATTGTCAAGGTGATGGGGTTTGAGTTTAGTTTCAGACAGGTTTTGCGACGTATGGTTTAACTTTGTTACAGTAAGTTCTTACTGGAGTTGTTTTCGAATAGAGTGCATTGCATTCGAAAATGTCGTATTATCTATTCACTGGTGATATTACACAGTTTCGAATTTTCAAATTTTCACATTTTCAAGCTTTTAAAACGTCAAAACTTCAAAACTTCCAGCTTTCAAATCTTCAAGCTTTCAAAACTTGAAACCTTAAAATCTTCAAATCTTGGAATATTGAAACCTTAAAACTTGGAATATTGAAACCTTCAAAAACTTCAAATCTTCAAACCTTCAAACCTTCAAACCTTCAAACCTTCAAATCTTTAACTCTTCAAATCTTCGATCTTTCAAATCTTCAAACCTTCAAATCTTCAATCTTTCACATCTTCAAACCTTCAAATCTTCAAATCTTCAAACCGTCAAATTTTCAAATTTTCAAATTTTCAAATCTTCAAATTTTCAAACCTTCAATTTTGAAACCTTCAAAAACTTCAAATCTTCAAATCATCAATCTTTTAAATCTTCAAAATTTTAAAAATTGAAACCTTCAAAGCTTCAAAGCTTCAACTCTTCAAATTTTCAAAACTTCAAACCTTCAAACCTTCAAGTCTTCAAATCTTCAATCTTTCAAATCTTCAAACTTTTAAAAATTGAAACCTTCTAATCTTCAAATCTTCAAAGCTTCAAAGCTTCAAACCTTCAAGTCTTCAAATCTTCAATCCTTCAAACCTTCAAAACGTCAAAACTTCAAAACTTCAAAACTTCAAACCTTCAAACCTTCAAAACCTCGAAACCACGAGAAAACTGAATATCGCGTCACACCGAAGCAACACATTATCCTCCATTATTCTCATCATAATTACCAGCAAACAGCCCCATAAAGGTATCGATAACGCAATATACAGAGAAACCGAAACAAAACGTACCCCCTGGAAGTCGCGAAGCCGTCCATCCCGAAGGTTTGCTTCTAGATTAAGCGACGATCGTTCACGACAATTCTGGACGAACAAACAGGGCGCGGATTAACCGCGTTTACGCGTCGAATCGATACGTTGGTGGAGACAGAGTGGCCGCTCTAATTGTAAGCGTTCCGGTGCCGGCACGGCGGCGGTCCCGGTGCGCAAACACGCGTGTGCGTTCGCGGGGGTTGCGGGTCGCGTGGCGATTCTAACAGGTCCCGAAAATCCAGTCGCGGCCGGGACGCATTACACGGCTGGAACGTGTTATCCGGCTTAGTTCTGCAAACAGGACGGGAGTGCGCAAGGTTGCGAACATAACCCGAATGCAATATGCATGGCAGCGGCGTGACGCGCGTCCGCGGGCCCCGGCCCGAACACTTTCGATATTCTCGATACGGTCGCAGACGATCGAACCCCTTCGACCCAGGAGCGTTCCCGACGAAAACGAGAATAAGACGCCTATTTAAACGCGGAGGTCTCTGTCGAGGAATTAAACGTTTTGTTTATTGATTCGGTCCTCCGCGATTCGGTATTTCGGGATGTTCGTGCGGGTCGATGGAAACGTGGTTTTCTGGGGAAATTCTTGGGAATGCTTTGAACAGTTGGCGGGTTGCGATAGTTAGCTATTTTAGTGGACAATGAACGTTAGCGGTTCCGAGATAGTCGGTACGCTTTTAACCCTTTCGCAGAATGCTGCGTCAACGCGTATTTCTGAGAGAGGGGATTGAAACCGTGGAAACAGTGAATCGAACTGAATGAAACCAAAATAATCAGATTTATATGACTAACGGAAGATGTGATTGTTGAATTAGAATTCACTTCGATCTAAGATTTGCGATTATTGTCGCTATGGGCGTCAGCGGTACGAAATTTTTCAAATGCCTTTAGGCGCCAGCAGGGGTTAATCAATTACAATAGAATACTCAACACTTTCGAAATATTAAAATAACTAATATAACCTGTATATACCTACAACTCATGCTGTAAATCAGGGTTCACTAAAAACAGCTCTACACTGATGATAAAAATACAAACAGCAAATTTTACTCGCATCGGATACAACATAGAAATCCACGTTTCTCTTAACACTAGAACTACCGAGCATTTAATGCGATTAACATGCAATTCTCATAAAAATTGTAACAATAGATTATTTTCAGTTTCTTCGGACATAGGTTACTCGAATGAAGCTATTTATTTATTTTACAAACGTATTATGTATCACTTACACACTTATAAATCAGAATTCCCATAGATTATTCTCAGTTTCTTTAGACAGTCGTCATAGTACTCAAATGAAGCTATTTTCAAAATCATTTCGAATATTAAATGCTTCGAAGATATCAATAATTGCTAAAAAAAATCGAAACCAGTCATTTCGACTGGGGTAGTTCTAGTGTTAACACGTTCACTGCCATGAGAATTTTAGTCATTCTATAAATATTCCTTATTCTTTTATAACAATGACAAATCTTGTAACCCATTCACTGCTAGCACAAAATGTGATTCCATTTATACTTTCAATTTATTATTTCTATTACGCTACATTTCAAATACAACCGAGCTTGTACCAAACTGGCAATCTCTTACGAGTATACTCGTGACCGGCAGTGAATGGGTTGACACCATCAACATTACAATCACCAGAAACTCTCTTATCTTATTCCACCCTGCGGTCCGCAATATTTTCCCAACACGATCGAAGCCACCAAAAGCCGACACAGAATACGAGTTACCAGCATGCCCGCGTTAACCGAACGATCCCCTTCTCTCGATCGGTCCCGGCGACAGAAAGATTCCGTGACGTGACCTGCATGCCGAACGCAAGCTTCACGCATTGTAAATATCGCGAGCCGTCCCCGGCCGATCGATCATTAACCTATCCGGATCTTTGCTCTATTCACAGGATCTAACGTACGCGGAGGGCGGCCACAATTGGCGGAGCATAATCTTCTCGCTGCTGGTCATCGGCTTCGTTATCGCCGGGATCGTCACGGCCATTTACCTTCTCGGGTGAGTGTGCGCCCGCGGGGCTTCCCGCCGATCGTTTCCCAGCGGCGGCTGGTATCCGGGAGCCCATCTTTCGGCGAATTTGAACCGTGACGATGGCTCGACGAGAAATAAAGAGGGAGCAGGACGAAGAGATAAAGGCGAAACGGCGGAAAGGAACCGGCCGATTAAGGAGCCAGAAGTATCCTATCAGATGTAGACGGCTCTCGCGAAATTAATCCGCCCGCCTCTATCCTGGGAATCTACGGATCCTTTTAGCGGCGCGGTCCTGCGACCAGGACCACGGGAGCATAACCCCGAAACGGATCGGATTCCGATCGGGCTGGGGATTTTACGAGAGAACCCGGGTATCGGGATCGCTGATTCGAGGCTAGTCGTGTGAATGGGACCATTAAAATCCGAACGCCGGTTGTTCGTTTCTCGTAAAAAGGATTATTTTATCGGTCCCGCTAATGGGAACGCCGAAGATCGAAGGTGTTGGCCGGTCAAAGTGTTGTCGAACGATTTCTACGCGACGTTTCGATCACCGGGAACGGAACGATGTTTGATTTAATATTCCGTTTCGAGCTTTGACGGATCGATCGGGGATCGCGTTGACCAGTTAACTGTGGAATTTGGTTGCAGAAACCTCTCGTTCTGCGCGCGATGAAATCGAAAAATGGAGCGTGTACTCGTCGAACGCAGGACGAATTTTAACCCTTTGCACTCGAGAGCTGACAAGTCACCATTTGATTTGACGCAGTAAAATTAGGAAATTTGATGTTTAATATTGAAGTATGTATATTGCATTGGTGCGTGAATTGGATAAAGAAGCTTTGTTCTCAATTTACCTGTGATTTCTCTTTGAATTCATCTAAAAGAACCATTGTCTTTGTGTAGTTAGAGAATATTAAGTATGTCGTTAGAAATACTTCCGAGTGCAAAGGGTTAATGAAAGATCAAAGCGAAACAAAGAATTACATGTTTACATGAAAAAATAAATAATTCATGAAAGAATTATCATGTCGAGCTTTACGATGACGTGTATATTCGTCAAACAGAGTTAACTGGTTAACACGTAAAGTTCGGCGGGGAACGCGTTAACGGTGAGTTTTCCACGAAGAACGTAGGATTATTGTTATAGCGAGCAGTTCTGCGGGCTATGAATAATATTTAACGTGTAATTATACGTGTAACTGAGTACGCCGGACGTGAATTTAGGTACGTCGACGAGCTGCTGTACTGGAGCGGCAGGCGCCTCACGTTAGACGAGTGCCTTCGTGATGATCTGACACCGCACAGGTTAACACCGACCTGGGTTTCCCACGACAAGTTTGTCTACCAAGCTGACGACGGCTCCCTCACTCTCCTGGACACCAATAACAATTCCGTGTCCCTTCTTGTCTCCAATCACACGCTCGTAAGTATCATGTTACCGCAAATTTCCCGTGAAAACAGTGAAATCGATCTGCGAGTTAATTTCACCGAACTGCGAAACCGCTGGATAGACACTGTCTCCGTAGACGACTGTATTCGAACAATTTCGAACGACTCCCGGTATTTATCGGGACTATTTATTCCAACACTATTGCGACATTTATTAATAACAGGGAAATATTGCATGATGTTTCTAATTGCTGCGATATTATTTCAACTGTTTCACCGAGATCCAATAATCATTCTCAGTAGCCTTTAAATGTTCAGAAGTAAACTTTATCTAATTACAAACACTGATTTAACCTTAATACTGCCGAGCAGTTAAATTGACTTTTCGAAATTCCTCTATAGAAACTTCAAGTGCATCCACCGAGACTTTAATTGATTTGTAATTCACTTGGCGTATCGCTAATTCAGTTTCTTTGATAATTTCTCAGACATCTGTAGTCCTTTTAATAATTGCAAAACGAAGAAATGAGTCGTTTTCACCTGACCGGTAGTTAATGTTAACCCTTTACACTCGGAAGTACTTTGCTAGGTATATTTAACATTTTCTAACTAGACGAAGACGCTGATTTTTAAATGAACTCAAAGAGAAATCACAAGTGAAGTGAGAAACTTGTTTATCCCAATATTTCACACCGATGCATTATACATAGTTCAATATTAACCCTCAGCACTCCACATAGTTTTGTTATAAGTCAGTAACTCCTACCAATTTTGATAGTAGTCCTACTGAAAATTAACAATATTATAACATTTCTTAGACCTTTCCCTTCTCAGTACAAACTTTGTATATTTGGAAGATCTAATAATCTTAAGGTAGTTTTCTTCAAATTCATTAAAATATTTAATATTAGAGCTGGTGGAATATTGGAGCCTACAGAGTTCAAAGGGTTAAATATCAAATTTTATAGTTTCACTGCATCAAATCAAGCGATACTTCGAACTAGCAGAGCATCCGATAAAAACTGTCGTTCCTCTAAAATCGCCGTGCTCGCAACGCGAGACGCCTAAAATACACATTTTCCATACGGTCTTTGCTCCGTTCGTGTTTCGCGTTTCGCGTAACCACGAAAATTCAGATCGCGGGGATAGGAGAATCGGCGAAAATTAGCGAAATCGAACGGGAATCGGGAAAAAAGGTCGGCTGACCGGTAAACTCGCACTCCATCGGACAACGGGACGAGCACTTCGCAGCCAGCGAAAACCTTTCGAAATTGTTTCGGAACGCCGGCAGTCGAGTGCCGTGTTCAATCGAGCGAGAGTGTATCGCGAGCAAATTTTTCGGGAAGCGGCGCGGCGGTATCTCGCCGGAAATTCGCCGGGCGATCCGATAAAAGCCGTGTAACGAGCAATCGTCGGCCGGCCCGGCGGGAGAGCGTGAAAATTAATTTCGGTCGCTCGCGCCGGGAAACACGGGGACAAGTATTTTAAAAAGCTCGACGCGTATCGAGCATTCGCCCGTCGATATTTATCGCGCGCGCCGAGGATTCCGTTCCCCGGCGTCCCGTGCGTCCGGGAACGGCTGTCTTGGCAATTCCCGGCGTTGCCCGGGGTGAGCCGGAGACGATTGTTTCAGCGCCGATTTGCATAACCTGCCGCCCGGTGTTGGTTGAATTTTAATATCTCCATGCATCTTCATGAACTCGGCTCGCTGTATAATTCCGCGGCGTGCGCAGCTGCGCGGCTGCCAATGGAACGGGAAGATTTCGGAGGAACTAATAAAGTGTTTGTTTCGTTCCGATATCCGTCCGAGCTGCTCCATCGTTGCGACGAAGTGTGTTCCAGGATGGACTCTGGGAACGATGATTTAAATAGTAAACGATGGTCTACGCAGTCATTGACCCGTTGAAGTTCTATGGGAAATTGACGACCGTGTGGATGAAATTTGAGCAACCTTGGAATGACTGAAACTCGAAGATAGATTTTAGTGAAATTTTCTGTTTGAAGATAAGAGGAGCTTCTGCAGTTTAATCGCGTTTATATGGAATTGAAGAATTCTTAAGTAATTTGGAATGTAATAGATATGTTCAACTTTCTACTTTGTTGAGAGTTTGTATATTTAACCCTCTGCACTCGGGAGGTCACTCTGATTTGAAGCAAAATTATAAAGTCTTGCATATAATATTAAGTAATATTGAAATAAAATAACTATCCTTAATTCGTGTATGTTTTCTCGTTAATTAGTTTTAAAGAACATCGTCTGTATCCCATTAGAAAATGTTGCATATTTCTAGTGAAAAACTTTGAAAGGGTTAACCCTTTGCAAGAGTTTTCCACCGAAAATACCAAACAGAATTTTTGCGATGAAATGTAGTCGAGATTTCTGGAAGCTGACTTGAGAAATCGTTCGTGAATTAACCCTTTGCACTCGAGAGGTGACTCTCATTTGATACGATATAACAAAATTACAAAGTGTTATAATATTCAATATGAAGTTTCGTATAATCAATGTGTGATATATTTCTATAAGATAGCTTTGTCTCTTGATTCACGTGTTTTATTATTAGTCATGTCGGAAAGCGTCGAATATTTACAGTGAAAGGTTTCCGAGTGCAAAGGGGTAAAGAAGCTGTTTTTTGAAATTAATATTGAATATTATACTTCGTAATTTTGAGTAGCAAATTGTGAAACGCCTATAGAGTGCAAAGGTCAAAATTTGTAAATACATACATGGAACGTATTTTTCTGTCGAAGTTCATTTCCGAAAGTTTCGACCGAAGGGTGCGATTTAATTATGCTTTCTCGAGGTTCGCCGAGATACCGAATCAACAGAGATTTCTGGAGACAATCAGTCAAGTCGCAGCCAATCAGGATCGTAGTAGAATCGATCGCGGCCGTCGAATGATCCATCATGTCACGCAACACACGAACGGATCGTTACGCAATTCAGAAATGTGTTTCTCTGCCAATTAATCCGCGGCTGGTACCGTTACGTTGCGCATTATGATCCATATCGCAATTAGTCTATTGGACGGCTCGTTAATGAACCTAACAAATCGTGATAATTAGCACTGCTCTGCCGGGGGAGGACAATTTGTCGCGTGCTCAGTACGTCGGACTAAGGACTTTAATTCGCGGATTCATTAGAGTTAAATGGCTTTTCCGTTCCAATCGTGTCTTTTTCAGCGAATATCGCCGCGAATACTGTCAAATTATACGCGTCGACCGACGCCTAATTGAATCGGGAATTTCGTGCTTCGACATTTCTGTAAATGGACAGTCCATGAGCGGATCTTCACGAAGAACTGTACAGACCATTTTTATTCGCTTTCTTCCGATGAATTCTCTCCGATGGATGATAATGAAAAGATACAATACAGTGAAGTCTGGGTTAATTGCTCGTTCAACGCAGCGGCCTTGAACAAAAAGCGAATCTACATAAAACTCTACATAAACCGATGCGGTGATATTTTTCGTATCGCCGGAAATTAAGGGAAACAGCTGCGAGGAGGGTAAAAACGCGGCGCGAGAGTGCACCTCGAAACGAACTCGCCCCGTTTAACCGTAAATTACGGAATACATTTTCCGCGAGCCACCCGGTACATTGTTTGTCATCGTACGTCAAGGGTTCGGGTGAAAAATTGAGTAAAAATATCCCGGTAACAGTCGTAGCGCGGCGTCGACATTTCCCACGCGAGCCATCAACATGTCCCGGCAAAACAACGCCGCGAAAACGGGAATTCTGAGACGCCCCTGCAACGGGCCACACCATAAACCCCATTTTAACGAATTACCGGGCTGCACGACGGAATTAATGAAACGCGGGGGACTGGCCGGCCCGGCGACCGTCGGCTCGATATTAATCGTAATTCAACGAAATTTCGAGGGAACATCCCGCGATTAAATGGGATAAATGTTCGGTTAATTTCACTTGCGCGTTGCAATAGAAAAATGAATGTGATGTATGTCCTTAACTATTCGCGGTGAATTAATTATAACTTACTTTCTTATATTTATTTTCAAACGCTTCGGGTTCAAGTTCACGAGTTAACCCCTTACTGTACAATGACGAGTGAGACTCGTGATGATTTCTAGACAAATTTAACAATCAATGTTGTTCGTTATCCACGGATCAAAACAACTACTTTGCTATTATCAATTTATCTTCAAATGAAATTTCCACTTCAAGTAAAATGGAAAATTTTGATTTCTTCCAAATTGTCGATTGCTCCAAATGTGCGAACTGTGTTCAATAATTAAAGGAACTGTTTATATTCTAGTTAGCTCTGAATGGGTTACTTGCTGCATGTTACAACTGTTAGTGTGAGAGTGAAATTGTTAATGAATCATCAGTTATCAGTCATTTGTCAAGGAACTCGTGTCTGCGTACAATTTAGCAATTTAATATTTTCTTGCGTAATAATCGCATTGATAGAACGTAAATAATTATAATGTCGAGTTTACGCCGTAAGAGCAAAAAGGGTTGAAAGTTCAAGAACATAAATAGCAGATCACTTCGACCTATCTAGTACTCCTACTATTGAACGCATAAATAGCTTGAGGTGTCGTAAAGAGTAAGCACATGCCTCCAACAAAATTCATGGCGGAGATAACCGTAAGCCTTCAGACGATCGCAATTAAGGATATTAATCCGAATAACTGGAGACCGTAGTACCGTCTGTTTGCCATGTCTTTCGATTAACCTAACAAAATTCATTAGAGAAACAATAGAAAGATGTACATCGTCGTCGTCATCGAATATTTGACCTGCAAGACTTCCTTTTATAAAGCGTACCATACTTATTACAATTTCACTGATCCACCAAAAATATTACAATATTTAACCCTTTGCACTCCGAGCAACTTCGAGTCATTTCTAGTATGAGATCTTATTTTCTCATTAAAAAGAAAACGCGTATGTATTTTAATGTTATGTTCTATTAATACAACTACAACATAACAAACACAGCAATACGAGAAACCATTTATAGAAAACAAAATTGTTTCTAGACGCCGCGCCGCACAGTGCGGTCAATCGGCCGATTTCTGGGCAAAACTCAATAACTTAGAAAGTATGAGTGACGCAAGCAAATGCTTCAGACGAAAGTTGTAAAGTATAGAGCTAAATATATGACGGTTACTTTTTTATTTAGATTACAGGAATATTATGAACTTTTTTTAAACGATAACGGACATTTGGCGTTTCGATTCCAACGTTACATAAATACAGAAACGGAGTTTAATTACACAAACTGATTGTCGTTTGAAAAATGACAATTTTGACAGGTACTACTTAGCAACACATTGCTAACCTTCAATTCTCGTTACACGAATAGTCGAATTTAACCAGTTAACTGAGTTTAGTTGGAAAAACCTCTGGTTCTGCGCGCGATAAAATCGAAAAATGCACGCAGAGTATATTTCAATGAAAGATCACAGCGAAACAAAGAAGAATTACATGTTCATGTGAAAAAATAAAGAATTCATGAAAGAATCATCACGTCAAGCTTCACAATGACGTGTATACTCAACACACAGTTAACAGGTTAAGTTGATTAACAATTTCATTAAACTCCCAAACCTTTCCCTCTCGTAGCCCGCCACAGTCGAAAGTAAGTTTTCCCCGACAATCGTACGAATTACGAGCAGGCGATCCCCAAAGCCCATTTCACGCGATGCAGATGAAAAATCGTCCTCCTGGAGGAGTCGTGGACGCGGAATGACAGGGGCGAAGGGCAGCGGAGGCAATAAACAGCCTTAACCTCGGTATCAAACGGCCGCCGCGTCCCTTCGAGCCTTATCCATCAAGGAGGCGAGCGCGTAGCCCGCAGCGCGCCATAATACAAAGAGTGTGGCCCGTGTATAAGGCAAAGTTCGAGGTATTCTCCGGTTTATTCAAGGGAAAGGGGGTCACTCCCCTGCCCCCGTCCCGTTCGAATATTGCATTTTCTGCTCGATGGAACGATTCGTGCCCTCGAGCGGCGGCGGCGGCGGCGGCGGCTCCCAAAAACGATAGACCGGGGCAAACAGAAACCGACGGGAATTCCGCTGGCGATGGCCTCGACCGACGAATTCCGCGGCGCTTCGTACGCACGGAATAATTTTAAAACGGGACCGTCGCGCTTTGATCGAAACCACCCTCGATTCCGCGTTCGTTAGCGATGCGATCTTTACCAGGGATCCGATGTTAAGTGCCGTTCCGCGCGGCAATCGGAACGGTGTGCTTCGTATTCGAGCTTTCAGTGGAATGTTCTTGTTTCAATTCTTGAATGCTCACGTTTTTAAATTAGAAGCAACACCGAGATCCAACGAGATTCGGTGCGGAATTAGAGAAACTATTTTATGGAGGGTGTTTCGTTTGTACATCGTGCGGAGGGATTATCTTGAGTGTGTTTTACGTGGAAGGTTATAGTTGTTGAAATTGTATCGAATTTTATCGAATTTTATCGAAAATTGGAAGGATGTCATTAATGATGTTGTTCAGGAATAGTTAATTAATGTTGAGAGTTTCCGGGAATAGTCATTTAATATGTTCAATGCCACGGGGGTCACCGGTGACCCTCAAGGAAATCGAGTTACTACAGTTCATTGAATAAAGCGATTATTATTTCTATTTTAGAATATATTACTATTTTATAAATAATATTTATAATTGTATATATAGAAGATATTTCTATTTTATAAATAATATTACCTAATGCAGTGACATTCTGCAGTAATAATGCGACTCGATCAAATGATTTGATATATTTCTTCCATTTCGTGTATTTTCTCTATAAAACGGCATTCGATGTGTTAATTAATCGAGATTCTAAGAGAAGAACGATTTTACGAGCAATGTAATAGTTTCGTGAAACGAGGGACGAATAGGAAAATCGAAGTGTTCCCGCCCAAAGTGGCCCGGCTCCAAAACTCCGCGTTTCCGTTTCTTCCTGGGTCAGCCGTATAGATGAACGGACACTCCGCATTGATCCGATCTGTCGTCCAACAGGACACGCCGCGCTCGTCCCGGTGTCCTTTCAGAAACAAATATCGACTGCTGCCTGGTCGATTCCATGCATGTCCACCGGTCGCGTTAATATCGCGCACGGGAGCGTCGCCGATGCGTTTATCTGCATTTTCGCGAAGCAGAAACTACTCCCCCGGAACTCGTACCGAACGGTTCGCGAGAAACTGATCGGAACGCTTGGAAATCTCACTCCGCGGTGTAATTAACAATCAAAATAACCCAGTTCCGCGCGTTCAGCTTCGCGGAACGTTTATTTAATCGGCGAAGTAAACCACCGGGTCTTTTACAAACTAGAATTTTGTTTCATTCTACGCGCCGGCGTGCAGAACGGAATGAAGCAGGAATTTTAATGAAGTTCAGCGAAATTCTCGTTGCATTTTTCAGCTTGAGAAATCCGCCACGCGGAGAAACAGTGTAACTCGAATTCCCCTTCTCGTGTATCAAGCCGCGGAGATATGAATCCCTCGTAATTACCTGTTATCTAATAAAATATTCCGGGTTTCGGATAAAAAGCAAATTACTCTAGGTTAAATTTAAATCCGAGAAACTTACTATCCCGTTTCCGGAAAAGTACCGGACGGGTCAAATGACCCATCTTTTTGTAATTATTAGAAAGGTGACAAATGTCTGAATTATTAAAGAAATTCATTTACTACGCGAATTGAATTATAAATCAAAGTCTGAACAGATGCACTCTCGGAGTTTCTATAGTGAAATTTTAAAAAGTCGATTGAATTGCTCGGTAGTTTTAGTGTTGACGCTGTTCGTAAGGTAATCACGAGCATAATGAAAGCTCTAGATCGTGCGCCAAAATTCCGGGTAACTTTCTACCCGCAGATGAACATGCGAACCAGCATAAACGTTCGTCTAGCGATAACATTCGCCGCACCGGCGTCCCAAGTAAAAGCGCGACGAGTCGCGTCGCGCGTCGTCCGACAGATATCCGCTTGTGAACGCTTTTAATCCGTTGAGCCAAACAATTCAAAGGCATCGAACGAACACGTACCGTCGAATAAGATAATCCCGATGCTATGTTCGGGACCGGTTGCACGGAGATTCGCCGGAATTTAATGCATGCGTAATGAACTACGAACACGGCGCGATAATCAACGTCCGCCTGGCCGGTGCATAATAGTATAATAACGTAATTCATAATGACCAGGATCGTTCGGCGGGTATAATTAAAGGGCGTGATTGATGTTGTCCACATGACTCGTTAGTATTCGCAGCGAATCGTCCCGCGGATGCACCGTTGTTTCGCGATGGATGATTTAGTGCTGCAGTTGGTACCTCTGACGCGAGACAGTTAAACAAGTGTCTATAATTTTTGAACTTGGAATATAAGGGAACGTACAATTTCAAACGGAAACAACCGTAGACGTTACGAATTCAACTGAAGAGAGTGGAAGATATAGAAACACTGAAATTAAAATATCAAGGAGTAAACAAATATACGTCTCTATTAATAAAATGGAAGGTGGAACTTAAAATTAAAGTGATTCGATAACAACGAACTTTAACCCTCTGTAGGCCCATATAACTTTAAAGTTACATATCAGTATATTGGCATCTTGTTGATTTATTTCCTTTTGCACTCGAAGTGACGAATAAAATTAAGTAATCAGTTAACTTAAAATGAAAGTTTAACGTCATTGTAACTTGAAAGTTACAAAATGTATTCGTTTGATAGAATTATGGAAACTATTGAACACATTGTTAATTCGTATTCATATGTGGATTATTAATTTTGTACTGTATAGATTTTGTTATAATCATGAACAAAAATTCGGCCCATAGAGGGTTAATAACAACAATTCAGACTGCCTTCTAACATACAATTGCTGGTTTCGAATAGAAACAACCATAGACGTCAAAAATTAAACTGAAGAGAGTAGAAGATATAGAAACATCGAAATTAAAATACCAAGGAGTAAACAAATATACATCTCTATTAATAAACTGGAATGTAGAACTTAAAATTCATTCGATAACAACGAACTTTAATAAGCTTAATAACAATGCGACGAGATAGACGTACATTTATTTTCAGACGGCCGCAGTGATCATAAATCGGGATGAAAAAGCCCTGGGAAATATAAAATACGCGTAAAGCCGTCCGTAAATACAGAATGACGTTGAACTACGTCGTCGACTGACGATGTGTTAAAAGCACGGTCGGTCGCGGCGGAGCAGCTTCCCGCGCGAGCCGAGGGTGAGTCGCACGGAAAAAATGGGAGCGGGACGTTTTCGACGCGACGGAACTTCGAAATTGTTCGAATTTACGGGATGAATGAGCGTCGAGCGATAGGGGGCGTTAACGCCGGCGTAAAATTCTTGCGCCGCCGGCGCGGAGTAAACGGAAGATACACGGAACCGTAAATCTCTCGCGACTTTATTTTCAGAGGCAGCTGAACGTTCAAGGATACCAGTGCAGCGCCGACCTGCGTTACGTGTTGTTCAAGCACAATGTCAAGCCGGTGAGTAGCGCAGCCGCGGGTACGTTTTCGGTGGCCCTCGTTAGACCACTTACCGCTAATTGCGTCGAACGAGACGAAGGGACGCTGCGGTTGCCGGATGATTCCGACAGGGGACGAAAAAGTTTCGAGCTGTGCAGCGTTGCGAGAAGCGTTCTACGGACGAAGCTCTGCAGATTGCAATGCAGATCCTTCGCCCCTTTCGAATCATCCTGTGTGCAGCTGAGAATTATAATATTGACACTAGAACTACTCAAAATGACTGGTTTTGATCTTTCTGTTTCGCAATTATTAGTGTCTTAAACGCATTCAATAATTGAAGTGATCTTGAAAATAGTTTCATTTGAATACTATAATGTTTAAAAAACTGACAATCTATTACAATTTTTATACGGATTACATGTTAATCGTATTAAATGCTCGGTAGTTCTAGTGTTGAACTTCTCGAATTTAATGCAAGAAAATGTAGAAAAGCTTTCATAGTCTCGGGCCCATCTCTAAATTCCATACGACAATCATTGAAACAATGATTGCTTTTCAGGTGTTCAGGAATACCTTCAGCGCTTTCTACACAGTCTACGACGTCACGAACGAGTGAGTAATGTCATCTCGATCACTTCATCGTCAAACTTCCATCCGCGTTCTGAAAGCAAATTCGTCATCCTAATCACCTGTCCGTTAATCAAGAAGAAATATAGCCCGAGTCTGACGATTTCTAATATCCCGTAGCCACCACACGCCGCTCCGGCTGCACATGTCGCGAAGGATCCAGCAGTCGCGACTGCAACACGCCGCCTGGCTGGGCAACACGTCCGGTCTCCTGATGATATCCGAGAACGACATTTACGTGAGAATGGCGCCGTCCGCGTCCGAGGACGCACGACTGACCGACACAGGTGTTCCCGGCGTGATCTACAACGGTGTGCCCGATTGGCTCTACCAGGAGGAGGTGTTGCCGCGGCCCGAGGCCGCCTGGCCGAGCCCTGACGGCACGCATCTCCTCTACGCCGCGTTCAACGACACTAAGGTCACTGCCTTGGAGTTCCCATGGTTTGGCACACAGCCAGGTCAAGACGGGCCCAGTTCCAGCCCGCTGACCGCGACCAGAAGAGGATCATTCCCGCCCTCCAAGTCCGTCAGATACCCAACCCCCGGATCGAACAACCCGGAGGTCGAACTCTGGCTGCTGGAGCTCGCCAACACGACCAACTCGAACGGGACCGGGACTACGAACGCCACCGTCAGCTCGAGGACTAGGCTGAAGCCACCGTCTGCCTTGGATGGACAGTAAGTGCTTCACGGTGGAGCGATGCTCGGCACCGCTCGGGTGCTCGGCACAAAGGGAGAGATTCGATAGTTGCGAACATTGCTGTCACTGTTGGCATGGAATGTCGGTTCTGATTCAGTCAGCTGTAATTGTTTACCGAGGTGGAGTTGCTTTGGATTCGTGAGGATTCAGTGGTAGTACGTTACCTTGGATGAATGGAAGTTTTAACAATGTTGGGTGAGGAATCGTTAGGTGAATGAACGTGTTGAAGATGTTAACTGCTAACTAATTTCTAAGTAGAATTGATGGATTCAGAAAGAGGTTTTGTCGGAAACTATGTAAGATTGATATATTGATATAACGCTGTTAGTAATTAGCCTAATCGAATGAAAATATTAACAATGTTGAGTGAGGAATATTGTTAGGTGAATTAACGTGTTGAAGATATTAGCTGCCAACTAATTTCTAAGTAGAATTGAAGGAAATGGATTCAGAAAGAGGTCTGGTCGGAAACTGTAGAAAATTGATATATTGACATAACGCTGTTACTAATTAGCCTAATTGAATGAAAGTATTAACAATGTTAGGTGAGGAACGATATTGTTAGGTGTCTAATCAACGTGTTGAAGATGTTAACTGCCAACTAATTTCTAAGTAGAATTGATGGAATCAGAAGCAGGTTTCGTCAGGAATATATAAGATTAACATAATAGTAATGATAATAAAGATTGATAGTAGTGTAGAACCTAATACTTCGAATCTGAATCGAATACTCGAAATTCCAGTTGAACGCGATCTACTATGTGATCTTCGCTGTTCGCAGGGAGTACTACCTAATATCCGCCGGCTGGGTGGGCGACGACTCCACCCAAGTCGCGGTCGTCTGGATGACAAGGTCTCAGAATCTTTCGCTGGTGTCTGCCTGTCGCGCACCTTCGTGGGAATGCGAGGAAACCCATTCGGAGAGAGCGCCGGAAGGACAGTGGCTGGATGCTCAACCTCATCCTCTATTCGCCCCCGACGGCGACAGTTTCTTATTATTAGCTTCCGTTCAGGAAGGAGACAAAGAACATTTCACTCACATCAAACACGTGACCCTTACCCAGCAGAGGATAGCAGTGCTCTCGCACGGTCGTTACGAGGTCAGCGACTCGTCCGAATTACTCGATCAATTCCTCGGCAATTTCTGATACGAGAATAACAGACTGTTCATTCAGATAACAGAATCGTTACCCATTTAAATAATTATCCCTTGTAACACGTTTATACTAGAAATAATATTTCCAATCATCTCTAACTGATCCATTCGAAAATTCCATTATCGAAGATCCTTCTTTCCACTGTTAGGTAAGCGAGATCTTAGCCTGGGACACCAAAGCCCACCTGGTGTACTATTTAGGCACCAGAGAAAGAAGGCCAGGCCAGAGACACCTGTACGTGGTCCGCGACCCCACTGCCGACGATCCCCGTCGCCTGGAACCGCTCTGCGTGACCTGCGACCTCGGCGAAGTGCTCTGGAGCAGCAGGTAAACGATCGACGCTCGAGATCACCGTCACGATCACTAAAGTACTCCTCGTGATAGGTTTTATTACACCAACTGCACGCACTTCAGCGCATCCGTCAGTCCGGCGATCGGCGACGACACTCAGGGTTACTATGTTCTCCACTGCGAAGGCCCGGGCCTTCCTCTGGCAGGTATTCACTTGATGAGCTCGCACAAGATGCTCCGTTTGCTCTACGACACCAGGATCCAGCGAGGGGATAAGCTGTCTCAGCTGGCGTTGCCGACTCGAAGAAGCTTCGAGGTATCTAGCCTCTCGATTAATCTCTTGGGCACGACGCGCCACTATAGTGGCTTTCGCGGATGTCATCTTTCTGAACGCGCCACTATAGTGGCTCCTTCGCTAGCAATATATCATAGATCATACCCAATTGTATTACTAATTATTAAAGTAAATTGTTAAAGTTAAATTATGTGTATCGTATCTTTCAGAAAAATTTCGATGATTAAATTATAATTTTTCTGAAAGATATACACATAATTTGACTTCAACAGTTTACTTTAATAATTAGTAATACAATTGGGTATGATCTATGATATATTGGTAGCGAAGGAGCCACTATAGTGGCGCGTTTTCGATGATTAAATTATAAACTTCATTCCACTCGCGTAGAAAACAGCATTGTCCGCACAGAACTCTGCCGTACAGAGAAACAGCCTCGCGCAATATTCAGCCGTGCCTAAGAGGTTAATCCTTCACCGGTCCAATTCAAACGTACAATTTCGCAATTTGTCTCTTCAGGTGCCGCTGCCTCAAGGCTGGAAGGCTCAGGTGCAGCTCCTGCTGCCCCCTTCGTGGCGCGAGGAGCTGAGGGACGCAGCTTTCCCGGTTTTGGTCGAGGTGAACGGTCGGCCAGGTAGCGAGGCCGTTACGGATCGCTTCAAGATCGACTGGGGCACCTACATGTCCAGCCACAACGACGTGGTGTACGTCAGGCTGGACGTCAGAGGCGCCAGAGGTCAAGGGAAGAGGGATCTCTTCAGGAGGATCGGCGGAGTCGAGGTTCAGGATCAGCTGACCGTGTTGAGACACCTGCTGAAGACCTTGAAGTACCTCGACGTGACGAGGGTTGGAGTGTGGGGATGGGGATACGGTGGATACGTGACCGCCATGGTGCTGGGGAACCAGGAGAACGTGTTCAAATGCGGCGTCGCTGTGAATCCTATCGCGGACTGGCTCTATTACAGTGAGTTGATCGAAGTTACTCTGCGAGATGGCGTTTACTTTGACTTCCGACTCCTTATAGTATTTGCGTATGTTCTGGATTCGTTAAACTTTAACTTCTAAAGTCCCCGTGTATGTGTATAGACTCTAAGTTCCGTTGTGTAATCGAGACTCCAACGTTCCGTTCTAGATTCCGCGTTCACGGAGCGAGTCCTTGGCGCTCCAGCCGAAAATTACAAGGGTTACGTGGAGGCTGACCTGACTCAGCGAGCCAGGCTCGTGCCGAGCCACAGCCTCTACCTTCTTCATGGTCTAGCTGACCTCACCGCGCCTTACACGCACGGCGTCGCCTTCGCTAAGGCTCTGTCCGAAGCGGGAATCATCTTCAGGTACCAGGTGCGTAGAATCCGAGATTGAAAGTCTAAGCCACTAATTTTCACTGAAAATTCTCCCACCTCGAAGCCACTGAAACTTGCACGTTCGAAACGAGGAGCCATCATTGAAACCGGAATTGATCTGTTGCGCAGAGTTACGCGGACGAAGACCACGCCTTATCAGGCGTGTTGGAGCACGCTTATCGTTCCATGGAGGACTTCCTCGCCGAGTGCCTCTCCCTGGACGCGTCCTAGTGCCTCAAGCCGGATACTCCCTCGTTGTCTCTAGCTCGCCTACTTCCGACACATCCAGGACGTCCGTGGATGCTCGTCAAGAAGGCTCACCGATTAGTCTGGTCCGGGTGGATCGTTCCCCGAAGCGTCCGCGTCGTCGTCCGCGTGGATCGTTCGTCGAACCGGACGGTGGACACGAACTCGCGCGCGAACACGGACGAGCGAGCCGGTTCGCCGAGGAGGACGCTTCGATCCTTTTGAAAATTTAAGAGAAAACAAAGAAAAAGAGAGAGAGAGGGAGAAAGGAAAGAGAAGTAAACGAACTGGGCGAAGATCGAAGGGGTTCAGTTGTGATCGATGGGTAGATGGGAGGAGGGACGACGTAAACCTAGCGTTTGTATAATTAATATCGTTGAAACAAAGTAACGTTGTATATCAGCCATCTGCATATGCCTGCGGATAAATTCCTCTTTGCTACGAACAACACGGACACGTTCACTTTGCTCTCCGGAGGCAAGCACCCGCGGACGAGGATCTAGCTGAAAACCATCCCCTGAACATCCAGAGGCGTATCTAGTTGGAGCAACATCGCGAGAGACTCGTCGGTTCGAGGAACAACGGGAGGCTCGCTTCGAAGCGCACGGAATCTCGCGGAGGCCCGGGTCCCGGTGGCTCGGGCGTACCGCGGGCTTGCAAGCTCGCCACATTTTGTATACCAAAACACTCCATTATCCGGCTGGGGGACACTCGAAGGATCGGGGACGCGGGGAAATGGTTGAACGATCGAGCGCGTATCGAGCTTACCGCGAGCTTGCAAGCTCGCGTCCGACGATTTTTTATATCAAGGCTCACCGGTCGGTTCTCCAGTCCGCTCGGAACAAGCCGGGCTTCGGCCGGGAAGCTTGCAGACCTCTCTCCTCGCTGTTTCTACGATTCAAACTATAGATGGCCCTTTTTTCTTTTCCCTTGTAGCGCGTAAGCTCGCGAGACGGGCGATCAGGTTCCCCCTGAAATAGGTGCCTCACTGATTTTCCCGGGAGGGGGGAAGAGCTGGCTACGCCTATGCGATGACACGTCCAGGGGCATCGACACCGTTTCACACCGTTAGATACGAACGCTTAGTCCTAAGTTTTCTGTTGTACAGCTTGGCGCCTAGTCTAATGTACCACGGGGTGATACGCGTCTGTTGAAACCGAGCGCACGGGAAACAGAGTGTGAGAGTGAGAGAGAGTGAGAGTGAGAGAAACGATTCTCCCCGTAAGGAGCCCACGATCCGACCCACACACCGTTCGAATTCCTTGAATATTTGTATATATCTATACACGTCTCTATTGGTGAACGTCTGTTGGTGTAGGGACGCGTTCCCTCGACGAGGTTCGCATGTGTTCCCGTTTCGTCGTTGATCGTTTGTTGTACTATATCGCTAAGGTGTACTATATACAGAGGATACGTGGAGGATGAGGAATAGTTACCCGCGAGTGATGATGATGATCAGGGGAATGTCGAAGCGAGGCTTCGGGGGTAACGTCCGGATTCATCGTATACTTTAGACTCGTTCAAGCACCTCGTCGCGGGCAACGGACCTTATCGTATATGATTATATACATACACACCTTTTGCCCGATCAACGTCGACCGCTTTCGGGGCCCCGAACTAGGTTCCTGATCGGTTAGGATGAGCTAGGTCGTTCGGGACTTTCGTGATCGTTCGCTCGGATGCGGTTCCTGTTGGCGGACTGCTGTTCGGGGTCTGTCGGACTATTCGGAATTCTTTGATCCGTCTCGCTGGTGGATCCAATTCGGCTAATTTGTCGAAGAGTGATCCTTCTGACATTGTTTCGAGGTCAAACTAGGAGCTACCTTTCGTCCGATGGATTGGTAAATTAGTAGGTTTGAATTAGAAGTTTTTTCTTTAAATTTCTGAATACTAAATTTATTACTTACGATAATTTTGAATGGTTCCTTGTAATTTCGGAAAGTTTCTTATTCATTCCTTTATCGATCTAATGATTTTCTGTGAAAAGTGGATTAGTTTGTTTTTGCTTAACGCGATCACTGTTCGACGTCACCTCGATCTTTACGATTAGACAATGAAATGAATTTGAAACGAAGTGAAATTCTATTCGACGAGAGACTGAAAGTATCAATGATACCAAATGACTCTCTCGCCAGTCCGACGGATGGTTACCCGAAACGAGAGGAGGCAATGTTCACGGTTGATCGTAGGAGAGTCGCGCTCGAACGAAGAGAGTCGCACGTCGCCATAATCGCTGCCTGCCCAGCAGCCCTTAAATGCCGACAATCAAGGCTAGTGCAACTAATCAAACGATAATAAATAGAACGGAGAAGATGAAGAAATTACCTAATAATATTAATGAGTCTTAGTTGAGTGATCGATGGTGGTTCGTCCATGTCGGGCTGCGTCGCTGTGCCTCGGCGAGAGAAGAGAAGCAGGTGGGAATAGAATAGACGAAAATAGGGACGCGACGAAGTAGTTCGGAATGGTTTCTCATCGAGGATCATCTGCACGCGGACATGGCGGATCGATAGATTGAAATTACGTGCTTGACGTCGACTGTAGAGAGTACAAAAGTGCGACGCGTGGCGAAGGGATCGCTAGAAAGTCTACTTCACAGGATCAGGAATAATCTTCGTTTCGAAAACACCGGAAACTGCAATGTATTGAACTGTCATTTCTGTTGATAGACATCTGGATGGACTCGTCGGAACCTAGATGATCGATGTTCTTAGACGGTCGACTTCAATGGAGATTCCATTACTTCGAGTCACGCGTTTGAAGCTTTCACGACTTGGAACTGATTTTTGATAAGACAATGCCTTACCTACGAGCATAAACGCAATCCCTGCGCCACGCGGACCGAACAGACACGTTGTTGTTCCACTGTAAACGTTCATCTCGCGAATATTGTCGGAAAGCGTCACCATTTCCCGGAGAAGTTAACGGTTCACCCACCGGCCGATTTACGGACTTCTCGATGTGCAACGTTGAAAAGGAGCTTAACTTTTCGTTCGATGATCACGCGAAAGGATACTGTCGCGTCGCTTAGAAAGGCTCGTTGGCGGAATAGAAAGATTAAGGAACCACCGATGGGTGAAACGTTAGCAGAATGAAACGCGTGAGAATGGGGAAAACACGAGCGACAGGAAGCGAGAACGAAAGGGAGAAAGAAAGAGTTCGTATGAGAGCGAGAGAGATCGCGTGCGAGTGAATGGAAGAGTGAATGTGCAATCGCAATCAATTATTAACTATAATAACGGCAGAAAGTGCGGCGAATTAACGTAGACATAGGTATGGGTCTCACGAACGGCAGGCAAGCAGGCAAAGATCGACGAGGCTGGCAAGAACAAGAGCAGAAGAGAGTGCAAGCATGCGAATTACGCGAGAATTAATCGCAAACAAATGAAACCTTTGGTAGCAGCGCATAAGGGTATCCATAAGCTTTTGGTAACGTATTATCGCCGCTAGGCTAAAAGAGAATTAATAAGATACAACAACAAAAAAAGAAAAACAGAAAAATATATATATATATATATTATATTATAAAAGAAGAAAGACAAAGAGAAAGAGACGCAACACGCAGGACACACAAGATTAATAAATAAATTCACGCGGAAACTCGAGTGTTTCGAGAGCATCGGGCCCGTGCGAAACGAAACCTCGTTCAAAAATTCGCGCGCTGTTCACTTGTAATGGCGACGAGACCCGCTCAAATGGCGACCGGTGATCGCCCGTCGATGCTCAACGATTTCGAGGCGGCGACGAACGAGATGGGGGAGAGGTGAAACGAAACAATGAACTAACGGAAAAGTCGAAAAAAATGGGGAAGAAAGAGGGAAAGAGAGAAAGACAGGAATACTTATGTGGCATACGAGCGTTTGTATAATCGGTCAAACGGGAGGGGTGGGGAAAAAAAACGAATAATATATTAATGAATAACGATACGTCTATTCGGAAATTATTTGGATAATCTGTGATACTCAGATTGACGATTATTATCGGTTATCTCGGTCGGATTTATTCGGAGAATTTTTCGTGTCCGCAGACACGGCGTTCCGCGCGATTTTAACCGGATGCGTGCGCAACGAGTATCGAGGTATTTAATAGATAAGGCGTCGGTTATGGAATCGTTCGAGCGACGCGTTGTTGAAGCTAACCTGGAGGCTGTTGCGAAACTTTTCAATTTCCTTTCGATCGAACCGTCTTGCATTCGACTTTACGAACTCTGCTGTCTACCGTACTTTCGAATATTTCAACTTGCACGCTTGATTTGTAATATTTCACGAAATCCACCATATAATTCATCGTGGCTCCGTATTACGTCCCGATAGGCGCACGTGAATATTCTGTCCCTTGACATCTGCAATTACCTCTACTCCCCGCAATTCAGTTCTTTCTCTTCGTCAGACAATAATCGTTCGAACAAGAACACAGCGGATACCTGAGCATTGATATTACATTGAGAAGATTCGTAGGTATCGTTGTCTCGCAGAACGTTCCGACCTAGTTTCAGCGGCGCGCTCGCTCCTCGCGATCTATCAGAATCCTCGTAGCAATCGCACCGCCTCATGCCCAACTCGAGACGACGTCCGAACGATCCAAGATATTCGGCAATCGAACCGGGATCCGGAAGTGGCCGGATATTAACGTGCTCGGAAACGTTGAGCCGGGAAAAAAGCGTTTGCCCCGGCGCGGCTCGTTGAATTCGATTGTGGCCGACGCGCACCGACAAATTGTTTTTTATATATATAATGTTTGCTCGGATCATCCAGCGGGCACACGCGACTCGCAGGCGAATTATTATCGTTCGGGAGAGGCGTACTCGATAGTTTCTCGTGGGAGGCCAGAGCACGCGGATTGTTTCCACTCGGTTTTTTTACGATATTCGCACGGACCTGGAGATCGCACATCCACGAAATCGGCCACTGTGACCGCCAATTTGTTATTATCGTTGTTATTACCATTATCGCCGTCTTTTTTTCGGTTTCAACGTGTACCTATGCGTATTGTGAATTATGTCATATGAGGATCGTTAAGTTTGATAGACTCTTATTGAAACTTTTCTTCGTCTCTTTATATAAGAGAGATTTGATCGATGAATGGTAGATCGAGTAATTTCAGGTTTATCGTAGTATTTACTTTCCATGCAATCGAAGAGGCGAGTTTGTGAAACTCTTTTAATGTTTGTGAATTAGATTTAAAGGAAGGGCGACCATTTATTTGTAATCTCATTGGCAGGCGATCTCGCGGATGTCGTTCAAATTGTATTCCACGTAACACCCACGAGATAATCATGTTACTAAGACTCTGCGTTTTTTAATATCAGCGAGGCTCGGCCCGGACAACGGGCGGACAAAAGTGTTTTCAATAAACTGTTACATTACCTGAACCATGGTCACTTCCTTGCCACCTCGTAGACTCACTTGGAACCTGAAAACGCACAACTTCAGGCTAGCGATGTTATAGGGTACAACGTTTTCAGTTCTATCTTTGAAATTATTACACGATACGTATTATACGATACGACGTTTTCATTTCTATCTTTCAAACGTAAGTATACAGAATAATAACGAACATTTTGATTGCGAATATTTTTACCGTTGAGTCTGTTAACTGGAGATAATGTCACTGCGTAAACCTCGTAAGAGAAGACGAAGGCGCAGAGTATTGCCCATCCGACAGATTAATAAAAGGAAATCCGTGCCAGCATTCTCGGAACATCGGTAATGATAATGTGTAACACATTTTTTAAGTAGTGTACGGAAATAGTATTCTTGTGAATGATTCAGTGTTCATTGTTTTAAGGTTAAACGATCATTTTTACGAAACGAGATCGAAGAGCACCCGAAACGCTGTTTCAGAGACGGTTTTGATAGATTCCACGATTCTCTCGAGTCGATCGTCGAGTAGCAGTGTCGTTTGCTTAGGGTCGTATCGTAAGATTCCAGAATTGGTGAATCTCGAGGACAACTGCGACAACAGCGAAGCCAAGGCTTGCAAACAGGAAATGAAGACTTCGCGGCCTCAAAAGGTAACAACTGCTCGTTATTCTCGTTCCATTGATTAAGTAGGAAATTAATAAGGAAACAAAGTTTTCTTATAGATGGAGCCCATCAAAATAAAGAGTTTAGTGAAATAATTGAGAAATATTTAAATAAAATTGCTATTCAAACGATTGATTGAACAAAGGATTAACCTGAAGCATGAAATGAAGCGAATGACGTGAAATTTTCTGAAAAAGCAGTCAATTTTCATTGATCTAGATTTTCTTCGTAAATCGTGTTAGATATAATCGCCACCCATGATCTTGCAAGGCAAATAAGTGGCGCTTAAAAATTTCCTCGAGAACGAAGACACGTTTTCTATCTCCGCCTTGCCCATCCGCATTATTCTCAGCTCTCCGAGGAACGCCTCGTTGATGTAAGGTCGACCCTCGATGGCTATCAACTTTGATAAATCGGATTCAGACAGAGGAACCGTGTTCACACCCAATGCGACCAACTCCGACGGACGAATCCCGAGCCAGCGCACGTTCGGACAAGCTAGGCTCTCCTTCTCTTTAAACAAATTCGCCGATCCGAATCTAATTCCAAACAAATTTTTTTAACATTTTATATCGTCTCAATGAAACTTTCCTTTACTAAAATAAATAAATTTTCTTTTAAAAACTGTCGATGTCCGTCTTCCCATAACTACAGCATATGAACATTTAAATATTCTAAATTAGATCAACAACGATATAAATACGTTTACTAATTTCTTGAAACTGTTCCTTTCTCCATTAGAATAGTATCAATTTTCGATTTACCGATAGACACACATGATGTCCACACCGAAAGGATCCGCGTCCACGATCGCGTAAACCGGGAGCGCCATTTTGTCGGCGAGTAATTTCACCAGCATCCTAGTAGCTACGTCCGGATATCCTTTTCCCGTGATTAGAATGCAGTTCAACAGTTTAGTGCAATCTTCTTCCAACAATTTCTGAAATGCCGAGTCCTTCTCGACGATCAGCGCCATTTTGGCTTTGGTGCGCGCGGAAATCACGTTCGACGCTATGTGCGGAATAAGAGCGCCTCCCGGCACCGTACAGTCGATAATTCGATTATCGATCAACGTGAGCGTTAAATCGCCGGCTGCTAAACCCTTTGACGTCGACAGCAGATCTGTGTAATTAATTGTTAATGCGAAGGATTACGAAGAGCACTTCGGCTGTTGCGATGCGCATTTACAGTTCGAAGGTAATATCCCTGTATTAACGGTTGAATTAAACTGCTGCACAGTGAAACGTAGTTTCCGATAGTGAATGCAGCAGACAATAAGTAAGATGCGCATGAATCGTTAATGGAATTTCAGGTAATCGGAATTGATTTAGTTCTCCGTTGTATTAGTTTAGTTGGGAATCCGAGAATCAGATTTTCAAGGAAACCTTTGGATTTTAATTACGCTTATATGTGTAACTTATTTTTGTGTACAATATAAATATTGAAATAGGTGAATAAATAAAGTTCGTTACTGTATAATTACTAATAAACAATATCAACTCACTGACTTATGGAAATATTTAGTTTCACGAGATCAGAAACTCGATAAAACACAATATTCGTCTTGTTTGGAAATTTAATATAAAATCAGAGAATAAAAGAAGGAATAAGAGAGAATAAAATACGTAAAACAAAACTTACTGAGCTCCCAAGGTGCGCAATTCAACAGATTTGCCACGTGGTTCACCGTCAGGTCCACGTGTTTCTGTTCTGGCGCTAAGTTCAATGTTTTTTCGTTTTTTAAATGGTAATACAGTGATCGTCTCGTGATTGTGCTATTTGTGATCAACAAACGATGCGCAGCAGCCATTACGGTCATCATTAACGCCAACTTATCTTTGCTTCTGCTCCTGGCGAAATCGATCACCGTCCTTTTCTCGTTTCGGTCTGTGTCTTGAGTGGTTTGCTCGAATTCTTCCACAGCTTGTGATTCATCGTTCTCTTCGAAAGTTTGATTATCAACTGAATTTTGCGACCATGAATATGAAACTTGCGGCAGCCGACCGGAACATATTTGTTCGATTACTTCTTTAGTCACACTTTCTATACGAGCTACTAACGCCTCTCTAAATATTATGAAATATATTTTACGCGAAAAGTTATGTTGACATTCAATGTTCCTATGGATTTGAACTCTGTGATAATATTTTATAAACGTTCACCTGAATTCTGTGTTATCTACAATAGGCAAATCGATTCTCCTCTCTAAACTTCTCGTTTCACCGTCGATAAAGGCGAGACTTCTAATAGAGGGATTCTTGCTAAACTTTGACATCTTTTCTGAAATTTTAATGTGCAAAGGAATTTAGTCTTCTTTATAAATTATATAAATTTTATACAATCACCGGTGAAACATATTTTCCTTTCAGTTTTACCGAATTACTGGGTTAATTGTAGTAATTGGGCTTACCGTTCACAGATGGCACAAGGGAGATTATCTTAGTCCTTTTTACCATCGACCTTCCTTACCAACGTTGTATAAATAAATCTAATCTAAGAATCGCAAACCCTTAAAATCGTTTCTTCCTCCAACAATAAGAATGTTAACACTCCAGGAATTATCTTAAACTATCTATTTTCGATTAAAAGAAGATTACTGTAAGAAGCGAATGAAATAATCCTCTAAGATGTTTCTATCCAACGAAAGATCATAAATCGCATATTTAAATATTAAATCTCCAATTTCGGAAGATGAAAATAATACAATAATGATCACGAGGACATTAAAATTCATAATAATCCTCGCGCTCTTCGCAGCTACCTCAGCGACCATTAATCGGCATTAGCTAATCTCCTATTAAACGACGCCAATAAAATTGTTGATAACTACCTTCTGCTTCTACCGAAACATAGTCCAACAATCTTCGCCTACCCATAAACTCAAGCGTAAATCCAATCGAACGAGGACGCAAACGAATCATTGAAACACTCCCAATTAATATTTGTTTGCGCGGTTAAAAGAATATTCGCGCGTCGTTATGTAACAAGATTGCAAGCGGCGGGAGGCCCGTGAAATTCGCTAAAACCGCGTAGCCATTAACCACGGGAGAAAAACGAATAGAAAGGGGGTCGAGGAGTCAAAAGGTCGAGGAGGAAGGATCCCCGGTCGCTTTTCTGCGCTCGCGAGCGCCAGATAAAAATCTATCACCTATCCGAACGTAACATTCTCACAGCAATAAACATATTAAGTTCTTCCGCGGCGGCATAAGTATTGATCCGGCCGGGGTCGCGCTGCACCGTGGACGATCGACAACGATTTCCCGGTCCGGGGTACGGCGCACGTATCAAGTAGCGAATCTCAAGAGAGCCGGACACCCCGCTGCGCATTTGTGAGCGGCGGCCATTGAACGCCGCGCTACCGAGTGCACTAAAGACACTTCAGGACCTCATTGTACCGCGCGAAACACAGTGGCCCGCCTGCAAAACGTCCGATTGTAACGAAATTCGCCGGCCCTCTCGCCAGCCGGGACGCGGTAAACAAATTCTCCGAGCAACAGGAGCTTGCCCGAGAAATCGATTTCATCGGGACGAAGATGCGATCGATGCAGTTCGATCGACGATTATTATTCCGAAATTGAATATTTGAGTGTGATGATAGAACAGTGGAAGCTTCGGTGAAGGTATCGATAGAAAGTAGTTCAGTTATGGATATACATCTTTAACCCTTCGAACTCTGACTCCAATATCGCACCAGTTATAATATTAAACATTTTGAATCTTAAAGAAACTACCCTAAAATTATTCGATTTTCCACACATCAAAATTTTGCACTGAGAAATGTTGCATTTCTCATTTTTGCTAGGAATACTATAAAAATTAGTTGCAGTTGCTGATAGAACAAAACAATCCGGAGTGCTAAGGGTTAAGATTTTATGATTTGAAATGATGTATAGATTTTCGAAACTTCGGTTTCAGTTTTTGGGAGATCATTGAGGGAATGTGGGAATTTATAATGCTTTGATCAGGTTTTGGTATTGTACACATTTGCACGTTCGACGCATGCAAGAATGATTTAACTGTACTGTTCTCCGAGGTTGTCGATGAATTTTCGTCACGGACAGTTTTCTGGTGCGCAGATGCAACGATAAATTTCCTCGGACAGAGAACGTCGCAGATTTCGTGGATGTTTTCGGAGCTGTCTACTCGAAGGGACAATGAATACTAACGAGCAGCGATGGACATTTACGGCGCGTGCCAAAACATTTTAGGGTCACCGGAACCACCCCTCCGCAGTGATTCCCCTGCCCCTCTTGCCGGTGAATGCAAATTTATGGTCCGCTCGCGTGATATCGCAAAAAATTGCATTCATTACTTCCGTGAGTTAGCGTGGATGGTCATGGGACATTAAGTTCCTGTTTGAGGCGGTACGTACATATTAAAATCATCATTTATGTAAACACTGGAGGCGTAATCAGTTGATCTGCAGTAAGATACCCAACACTGAAATAATTATCAATTTTCCAAAGTAACACCAATCACTAAAACTAGTCTATTCCCTACGTCTTACATTTACCAATTCCACATTTACAAAGATTGTCGCGAGAGAACTCAATTCTAAGAAAGAACCGTATAAATATAAATAATCAAACTAACAATATCCTAATATTCGCCATCCACAGACAAGACAAGTAACAAATCTACAAAGGAGAACAAACGTCACGTCCTAGCTAATTCAACAAACGACCGAAGAAAAGCCGCGAAAATCCCGACAAGAGGATCGATTACTTTTCACCGGTTGGTCCCGATGATTGCATACATTGCGGTCCGCGCGCAGCCGAATCATTCGCCGATCGAGCCGGCTGCTTATCCGCGCAAACGAGCAGAAACGCGACGCCGCCTTGAAAGGCCTGGCTCCTTCGCCGTGGGTACAAAGGGATTTGTTCACGACGAAATAATGCGAGTGCGCCGCTCGGTTTCGCATTAAAGACACTCGATGATTGCTCTTCTATGAAAGAGTGGCGCGGTGGAAGGGGGATAGTGTTACATTGTGCGACGAGTAGGTTCGAGAAACACCCCTGAGAATGCGCCCTCGAGATCCTCAAATGGCCCGTATAGCGTCCTCCTCAAAAATATCGGTTGTAGCCGGCGAAGATCACGAGAAATTCGCTCGATCCGCCTAATCTCCGTTCACACGCGCGCATGAGATGCCGTACAAATAAAATCTGCTTCGCACGATCCGAAGAATCAAAGGCAATCACAATTCCGTGAGCTGGATTTCCTTCGGCTCGAGAAAAATCCGAGAAAAGCAAATTTTTTTTTTATTTTCTCCCCGTTCGAGCGATTTCAAGGGATTTTCTTTGGGTAGCCAGATATTCGGGGCGCTTCCGGTGCAAGGCCGATGAATCGTAACTCGATCCCGCGGCCTATTTTCCATATTCAGGATAATCATGCGCATTCTGCGCCGGTTTTCGGAGGTAAATCCCTTCGGGCGAGGCCGATTTACTCGAGGGGAATCGAATACCTCGCTTTATTCCGTATTCAAACGTCCGGCTCGCATGATCGAGTATCGAGAATGCCGTTGTACCTGTTCGATTCACTCGGCGGCGACGATTTGTCAAAATCCCGGTGGAAGTTTTCGCGTGCACACGTGCACACCGGGGACCGGCGACAATCGTCCGTGACGCGCGGCGCGGAGGACACCGAATATTTCAATCTTGTCCACGTCCGTGGGCCGAGCACACGAAGAATGTAGCTTTCGAACCGTCGCCGGCAGATCGTAGATCTCGGCTTCGAGGTTTTTTTTCGTTTCGAGCACAATGAAACGTTGGCTGGAGCGCTTCCGTTCGACGTTCCGTGAGTCTGCGGTCTTGCTCGGTGTGAGGTGATTTCAACCCCCTGTGCATTTTAACCCTCAGTATTTCGTTAGAAATACTTAACATCTCCTAATTAGACGAAGACGATAGTTTTTTTAATTAACTCAAAGAGAAAGCACAAGTGAATTGAGAAACAAAGCTTTCGTAACACACACGGTTTAATATTAAATATCAAATTTTATAATTTTTCTGCATCGAATCGAGAGTCACCACTCGAGTGCAAAGGGTTAATTTCTTGTGCTGATATTTAGAAAGAGAAACTTTTCTTTGATAATAATTTCGCTGTTATTGATATGTTTTGAAACTGATTTTCAGTTTCTATTTCAGTGAAAGTAGCGAGAGGTCCTCTCACCCCTTCGCTAAACTCATAAACTCTACTGTTTGAAAATTGATTTATTATTAATTCTTCTATTGAATTATTGGTAATTCTGTCGTCTGATGAATGGTTTAATCCTTGGAGCGACGGTATCAGTGAAAATTCTCTGTTTTGCGAACAACTCCCTCGGCGCGCTGAAATCGAGAACAATGCAGCTCCGTAACGACAGGAGTTTCTGAAGGTAGGAGAAAAAAGTTGGTTCTGTTACAAATTCACGATCAATTTCCTCGCATCGGCGAGCACACGTCGATCGACAATGGGCAACGTAGAGCACCTTTCTCCCGGCGCGGCACCACCCATCTGCATTTCTTTGCTCCGGTACGTTAGCCAACCCCATGCTCCTTCGACGGCAACCCCCACTGTTTGGACAAATACGATGTTATCTGTTTCACCTTAGGAGAACGGTGGTAACCGCGCGCATGTGAAGTGACGCAGATTAACCGATCAACGACGGTTCGAATCAGCCGATCTCTCGCGATCGGATCGGTCTGTTCGAAGAAGTACCGTATTATTTCGAGTTTTTTCTCGAATCCTGTTAACTACGAGTATCGATTGCGAGATCCGAATCGGTCCCCCGTGCTCCAGAAAACGTGTTCCTTCCAAGAAGTCCGATAATCACCCGGTACAAATCGTTCTTTATTATCGAGCGAAAGGGAAAACAGGAGAGAACAGTTCCCAGCGAACAAATTAATACGAGCAACGAGCGGATACCGCGAATACGATCATCGCTTAAAGACTCGCATTTCTACGCGCCACCTCAAAGGAGCTGAAACCAAATAAAAATTAATTCCCCCCGGTTACACGTCCCTTTCACTTCGAAGGAGTGTACGCACACAATAAAAACTTTACGCGCGCAATTAACAAACTTCACGCACTATCCGATGAATATTCAAACGTCCCGTAAGAGCGTAAAATCCTTTATCCTCTTATAAATTGAGTAACATGATGCACAGCCGACAGACAAACCTGCAGAAATGAATTAAATCCGTCACACCGGCGTTAAACTTGAGAATCGACAACCATAAAAATCCCCGACCGTAGTCTTTATTCGACGATCCGTGAATCGGCGAACCGACAAAAATGCGGTGGGAAAAAAGAGGAACGATAAAACGATTCCAGAACAACGCGAGCAATCAATCGTCCCTCGTAAACTCACCCCGTACGCCTGCCGGTGCCGGATCGTTCCAGTGGCAAAAAGATACCGATCGATCGAGATCGACGAACGCTCGCGCGCGTGGCAGTCAGGGCGAAATCCGGCGGGTTAGCAGCGTCAAAAGACACCGGCGGGGATCGTTGAAATCTCTATCGAGCCGGCAAAAAGCCGCGGCGCGTCACGACACGCCGACCTTCTCCGAACATCAGAAGCGTGTCGGGAAATAACAGGTTGTCGGTTTCCATTTAATTGGCGGCCGATCGTAGGACCAGTTCGTCTGGTATAACTGACCTACACTTAAGAAACCGGGCACGCCCGTCCGTCTGTCCGTCGTTCAGTCGGCTGGTTCCCTCGCCGAGCGGCCGCCGCGGAAACAGGAACGCGCCCCGAAACCCGCCGCGATTATCCGCGATCAAGGCGACAGTTCTCCCGATCGCAATGACTTTCTTACCTCCGATCGCCGAAACTCGCTCGCGGCGGAGTCGTATCGCAGCCCGAACACGCCGGATATCCAGCAATTATATTTCCCCTTTTGCATAAATCTCGTCGATTTTATTTCATTTTCCTCCGTCCCGCCGCGGCCGCTCATCGTTGCCGGCGTCGCGTGTACCGATCTTTTCTCCGGCTCGCACGCTCGGTTTCCTCGGATTTTTCTGTTCTTGCGCAGCTTCCTTTTCATCGGGCTGTTCTTTCGTCGGAGAGGAGATCCTTGAGAAAATATTTGACGTGCAACGAGACTGCGCTCGGTCCTTTCCCCTTCGGTGCGGCCGGCACCCTCCCCTCCGCGCTAGCTGGAGGTCTTAGTTAACCGAGCCAGAGAAGCCTGGACTGTTATTAAGGAATCTTCGACTTAAAGTGAGCCGCAGAGTGGTCGTTAAGTGATTATGCCCGAAAGATGAATCAAATTGCTGTGAATTATTCGCGTAACCCTTGCGGCTTATCGGGTGCAAATGCACGAACTTCGCCCCTGCGCCGCGGCCCGTCCGCTCGCACCGGTCCAGCTGCTCTAGAAACTGGTACCCCGGGTTCGTGGATATAGCCGACTTGAGCTATAAACCGGCCGACGTGATTCCCATTCATTAGATATTCGTCTCGCTCCGTTCTTTTCATTTCCGAAGATTTCCCCCGCGTTTATCGTCTTCCAGGTGTTATCACGGGGTGCGGCCGCTGAGGGATGCGCCGCTGAGGTATCATTCAAAGCAGCATTAATAGCCCTCTAATGGGCTCTCTTGTTTTTAACGCGTAATTGTTCGTTAGCTCGATCGTTTCTTGTTGAAGAGACCAAAAAAAGGGTTGATTGGTTGGACATTTTTATTTGGAGGAGACTGAAGACCTAACGGATCATTTTATTCTGAACCTTACGCTATTTATAGAATTAAGAGGACTGATTATTGTATCACACTATTGTTAACAGATCTTTATTGTTCTCCTTATTTTTATCGGGAAGCTTTAAATGTGAGAAGCTGGAATTTGAAGAAACGTTCGAAGGGGATCTGTTGTTGAATAATATTTTTTGTCCCACAGAAAGTCCCATCGGCGGGGCGTAATAGTCCGCCGAAAAATTAATTCAAGGAGTCGATGACTGTTGAACGCTCGAAGCTCGTCGTTTAAAGTGACAGACTTTCCCAAGCCCACGATTCTCGTCAAGCACACTCTCGGAACACCCTCTTCGCAGTGTGCGAGCATAGCGGTTGCTACAATAACCCCGCTCGATCCCCCGAAAAACCGAGTTCGAGCACCCCGGATAAGTGCACTCGGCAATTTCATCGAATAATCTATTCCCGGCGCGTCCGTGTATGTGCGTGCGCGTCGAGGAATTTGGGAAAGTCGCGATCGGGCGAGTCAACAAGTCGAGAAGTTCGAAAGGGGAGTATTTTTTCGACTTCTAAATAAAAGGTCTAATAACATAGTTTCCACGATTCCACGCACCGACAACTTAATTCTCTTCGAGAAAATCTCAAATTTCTTGTTGGCAATGAATGTCCGATTTCATCAGTATTTCACCGATTCAATGAATGAAATTGATATTAGCAAGTTATTCTCACTCCGTTGCCATCAAATCGAATGGAACTCCGTTACAAAATCATTCTACGAGTTGAAATTTTGATTTAAAAATCCACACGAATTTTTCTTGGTAGCTAACAACTTCCAGTCTGTTTCCACTAGCTCTGAGACGAGATACAAATATTCTTGAAGATCGTGCGTTGTTTATAATCTGTTTATCCCGAGGCAGCCGACAAAAGTTATCATGCGCGTACGATAGCAGATCGATTGACGTTTCGAGTGTGTCAACCGTAAGCTGCTAGTAGATCATTCCTTATCCTGATAGCCTTCCTGTCGAGACGAAAAATATGCCGGTAGGGTTGAGGCCCGTCGAAATCATTCCTCGTCCGCCTCGTGACGTGTCACGGCTGTAACGGAAGTTTCGTCGTCGAACAGCGGAGAGGTATCGATTCCGGTCGTTTGTTTATGTTGAAATGCATTCGAATTTCCTGATTCGTCGCGACATATCGTCGCTTATAAAATCACCCCTTGAATTATTTATTTCTCGCACGGATCGCGCACTTGGAATCGAACGTCATCGACGGCAACTCTTTCCGATTCGATGGCACTCTGATCTCAAACGTAAATTCTAAAAATTATTGATAAATTCAATAACAGATAGATTAACAATGAGAAAAGGAAACGTTAAATGTATTTAGGTCTCCATCTTAGAATAACGATACTAACGGCACAGAAATTTGCATTTACAATCCCGTTCCGCGTAGTCTATAACGACAAGCCGACTGCGCCGTATAAATTCCGACGAAATCATGTCGTCCGGTACTAGCCTTGGAACTAAGCACAATATTCTCTTAGTAACGGAGTGACGCCGTTTAAAATTGTTCAGCGCGTGTCGCGTGACGGGGCGGTTTGCAGCTGCCGGAATTTTTTCCGCGAATTTTTCGCGATTCCGAGGCGAGCAGATGCTTTCTGCGGAGAGTTGCGCGATTCTTCCCGCGTTTCCCCTCCTCGCCCCCCCCCGTGGCCCTATCTTTTTCTCCCCCTTTGTTTCTCTTCCGTTGGCTCTCCGCTCAAACGGATTACACCGGTGCCTGGTTCCGATCGATCGGTAGATCCTCGCCACGGTCGAGCCGACCTTTGACTTCGCGGGCCACTTCGCGCGCGATTATCCTGCCATCGTAATTTTTACACCTCCCCTCCCACTTTAGGAGCGGGTCCGATGATTTCTTACGCCCCGTCGGATTAATTGCTCCCGGTTCGAACTCGTCGAAGTTCTATGGGAAATTGACGATCGTGCGAGTGGATGAAATTTTAGCGACCTTAGAATGACTGAAACTCGAAGATAGATTTTAGTGAAATTTTCTGTTTGAGGATAAGAGGAGTTTCTGCGGTTTAATCGCGTTTATATGCAATTGAAGAATTCTTAAGTAATTTGGAATGTAATGGATATGGAGTTCAACTTTCTACTTTGTTGGGAGTATAATTTAGTAGAAATGAAAATCTTAAAACACACTAGAACCTACGAAAATCAAGGAATTACTAATTACGATGCTTAACCAGTTCACTGTGGAATTTAGTTGGAGAAACCTCTGGTTCTGCGCACAATAAAATAAAACAATGGAGCGTGTACTCGTCGAACGCAGGACGAATGCACGTAGAGTATTTTAACCCTTTGCACTCGAGAGGTGACTCCCAGTCACCATTTGATTTGACGAAGTAAAATTAGAAAATTTGATATTTAATATTGAACTATGTATAATACATTGGCGCGTGAAATATTGGGATAAAGAAGCTTTGTTTCTCAATTTACCTGTGATTTCTCATTGGTTCGTTTCAAATAATGTCGTCTACGTCCAGGATAGTGTCGAATGTTTCTAGTGAAAAGCTTCCGAGTGCAAAGGGTTAAGTAATTGTATTACGTAGGAAAATAATATTACGCTATAACTAGCGAAGAAAAAGGAACAATTGAATATTGCCACATGTACCATCGACATAAATGGTAACATCATGGTAGGAGGATTCATAATATCAAGAATTAATTTCTATTAAAGTCTAGTCCTCATTAACTGCTCGATCAAAATTCAATGGTCGTGAATATATGAATAACAAAATGGACAGGTGCGACAAACCATTCAATTCGTTTGACACGCTAGTTTATACACATAAACTCGGCGGGATGAAGATTTTCGGGGGAAGTAAATTTCAGTTCAAGGCCTCGACACCTCCTTATTCCATAAGATCAAAGGGACGGGCAGAGATTAGGGTGTAGTTAGCGGTAGACAATTCGGGGTTGCAATAATTACGCGGCCTGGGGGGAATCCACGGCTCCTTGATCCTTAAGGGCGGTCTTTATCGTGGCTTAAGTGAGGATTAACGGCGAGGAACGAAGAACCATTGGCTGACCCTGAGGATCATTGGCGCCTCGATAAGAGGTGAACGGTCGCTGATAAGCCGGCGAGACTTTCCTGTCGTTGATCGCCCTACACGACATTACGATAATGAAGCCGCGAGATTATTTGGAGATTTCGCGGACGATGAGGCCGTCAAGGATGTGCGGAAGTCGTAAGGAAAGAACAACGAAGAATAGACTAGCCAAGCTCTTCTATTTTATTGAAACACAAGCTTAATCCACATGTTAATCCCTTGCCTTGTAACAACATGCTAGACTCGTGAAGATTTTTAACATGATTTATCAAACATAAATATTACTCAATTCATTCGAAGTAAACATTATTCTTCTGTAATCAATTATTACATTTCAATGGAAACACAAGCATAACATATGAATATAATTTTTCTCTTTCCAAGAAATTATTAATGACAAAGTAGCCGTATCAGAGTTAAGAAAGAAATAGGGCAAGGGGTTAATCAACCTAACCATCGAAAACACATCGAGAAATCAATATACATATAATAAAGTTACAACTATCGACTAACATAAAATTCCACTGAAATCTTCGTCAGAATCATATAAACAGCGTATATAAAACTTAACAGTCAAAGTTGACACACTATCGCCGGGTAACATCGTGAGCTTGACTCATACGTATAGCGGGTGAAACTTAGCGAAGTATGAAAAAAGTGCACTTTTTAGAAATCATGTAATATCTTCACATCTAATAGAAGGATTTCAATGAAATTTGTAAAATGGTATCATAGAGTATTTCGAAGATGTAGATGAAATTTAAAAAGAAATTCAGTTTTTAATTTAGTTTTTTATTACTTCGTTTAATGTATGACACGGACCAAACAATAATTGTTAATTTTTGAAAGTTTTAAGAGTTCATGTAGCAAGAGAAAAGCGTAATAATGTTTAGGAATATTTTATTATACAGTTTCTTATACAGCAATTTTATTTACTTTGTAAGCACGAAACTTGCAGTGTCAAAACAGCACATCTCATAAAATTATTAGTTTCTCTTAAAAATTAATAAATTTAGGACTGAACACTGGCTTTACGAGAAACAACCAGAAACATCATTCCTGCCCAAAAATTGGTGACAATGAAAAAAAAACAAATAAAAGGTATTAATACCCTTCCCGATAGTGCGTTCACAACCACACAGTCTCAATCGAACCTGAAAAAGAATCACTGTCCACGCGCATCGTCCTGATTCACCGCGAGGAGATCCCCAAACGCGTCCCCCAGGTTTCGAAAGCCGACCAGTCGCGCGCAGGAGGTAACCGAATCGCATCCGCCGCGAGGACTCAAATATAAATCAGCCTGTCCGTCGAATCGCGGAGGCGCGATCCTTTCTGTTTGTTGGTTTTTCGAGAGCGTGCCGTTGCACGGGCCTCATTGTTCGTAAACATATGTTCCCGTGGGTGTGCTGGTAGACCGCCGATGGCAGGACGGAGGAGAAAGAAAGAGACAGGGCAGGGCAGACCGAAGGAAAACGGATGGACGAGCGGCAGACAGCCAGTCTGGCATCACCTGGACGAGGAGCACGCGCCTCTCGATCCTGCGGCCGGGGTGGGAAGGACACCGCCGCACGGATATCGACGCAACACGCGCATTGTGCCCGTGCCACCGCTGTCGGCCCATAATGCGATCGTGTAACGTCGCGTAACGACGACGACAATGGCCCACGGCCGCGACCTGCCGCGGGAAAACCCCTTCGCGCCCAATGAAAATCCTTTTAGGGTCCATCGATACCCGGCCTCGATGGGGCGGATCTGTAAAGGCCTCTTTCCAGAACTACGCGGCGTGCCCGATCGCAATTAAGATCGAGGGACACTCGAGGCGACGCGAGCTACCACTGGGATCGAGCCATGGATCACCGGGATCGATGCCTGGGTCGCCGGGATTGAGCTTCGATGGCTTTTCACGGGATGAATGGGGCGAATGCAATTGGATTTCGTTGGGCGAGTCGTATTATGCAATTCTGGCAGGGTGGAGTTGGAGTTTCGGTTTAACTACTGGAAATGAATTCAGAAATTTGGCAGTCTCCTGTGAATTTCGTTTTTACCTATTTTATGTACGCTTATTTTGTTTGGTAATCGTTCTGTATGGGGTGGTACATTTTTGAGAATTTCGACATCATTGAGAATTTTGAGGTACAAACGTCTCGACGTCTTTCCAGCGCAAGTGGTTAACAGTTTCGAGAATTGATCGAATTGATTTCGTCGTGTACGTTGTGCAAATGTCTTCTTCGTTCGAGTAGGTTTTTGCTGTTTTGTATTCGATGTTTGTAATGTATTTATAACGTGCTTTCGATTGACGAGCGTTTGACGATTTCGGTAAACAGTAGGACGATTGATGGAATGGAAGAATATTCGAGAACGAAGCGGGATTGACATTACAATCGAAGATTGCAGAGGTAAAAAGATAAATAGGATTTTCCAGGATAACGTTTCAAACAGCTGGCCAAGCTGACTGTGTTCCTTATTAAATCTTTGACGAGACAGGACACGGGCATGCTTTTAAGAGAGCGACAAGGTCCAACCGCTGAGGACCAGTTAATAAATAACGAATTGAAGGACTTATAGTTGTCCTTGGTTGCGCTGGAAGGGGTTTATCTCACGTGCACTGTGAATCGTAAGATAATCGTATATTATTCCAGACACGAGACAAGGCATGCGTAAGCCACTCAAGCTTCTTTCAGCGGAATCGAGCTTAGGATACTCGGCAGTTCCCGTTGACCTTTCAACTTCTGTGCATTTCGAAGATTCGATGCTTTCACCTCTCATCCTCGAGAATAACTATCCCTGAACGCAACAAAGTTATCCGATAACATCATAGAAACACTGTTTTCCTCAGATCGAAAGATCCACGTCGATTTCTAAACTTTGATACCTTCAAACGCTTGATTGTCGGAGTTCAATGGGCCAACAGAAATAATTTCAGAGCTCCACAGTTATTCACACTATAAGTTGATCAACTGTAATGCTACTGGAATCCTCGGACCACATGACAAAAAAAAAACGAATCGAAAGAAGCTCTGATCTTCGATGGAACGCGGCATTCAAATGTCCAAACACCTGCAGTGTTTAAGCTCCCTTCGGCATATCACTGAAACGAAAGCAATCGAAAAATATAAATACGCGGCGAGAATTCCACGGAACAGGCCGAAAGGAACAGAAGCGGCGGTGCAAGAGCAAAAGGATAGCGTTAAATGCGCGCCGGTTAACCTTCGCCGAGGAACACGGTTTTTATAACATCCTTGACTATTTTTACCATGCGAAATATAGTACAGGCGGCCAGTAGAGTGGACGACGCCGGACGATAAGGCGAGCAAAAAAATTAATTAGAAATTTATTTGCACGTGAGTGATTACGAATCTCGGTACGTGTTAATGCGAGGCGCAACAACGATGGGGCAATTATGGTCCACAATTTAGATACGTGTACCGTACAGATCGAGAAACTACAGAGATATCGAATCATTAATGAAAACATTATCACTTTCGAGAAAGCCCGGCGGGGACAGATGTCTCGCGCAATTTGCTTCGTTCCTGTGTAGCTTGAAAATGAACTTTCTAGTAAAAGGTGTGACGATAACAGATTATGTTCGATGAAAATGATCGGAATTCTATCGTTAATTGACTCGCAATACGTTGAATTCGACGAAGCGGGCGTATGTGGGACGCGAACTTAAATAAATTAACGAATTTTTCGGACGTTACTTTTACAAATGGAATGGCCTCCTTCAAATTTTCGAGTAATATATAAAATTATATGTAATAAATACGAGTCAAGACGTTGGGCGTAATTAACGACAACGCTTATTTCAGCTTATTCCGGCGAGTAGACGGTGTTTTATGGCGTGAAGTTGCCGTCCTCGAGGATTTACAGTGGACTTTTAAAAGAAGGCTTGTTAAGTGGTGATTACGTGGCCGGAGACGTTAATGGTGAATACTATCGGTGCCAACTTGTGCGAACGATTATTGTGTATACAGACAATTATATTAATAAAAGCCGAGACGTCGATCATTCGTAATCACGTGGTAATTAGCGAATGTCGGGACAGTCCGTCCCGAGACTATTTTAAGAATCGCACAACGAATCTGCGATATTCGTTTCGTTAATTGCAAATATACTGGAAACATGCTCGAATTTCACCAATTACAAGAATCGAAGCAATCGAAATTCGAGTCCTGGTTCGTTCAAGATTCAATAATTCAGTAGAAGCGAAGATCCTAAAACAAACACACTAGAACCCACGAAAATCGAGGAATCACTAATTAGGATGCTTAACCGGTTAACTGTGGAATTTAGTTGGAGAACCTCTCGTTCCGCGCGCTATAAAATAAAAAGGTGGAGCGTGTACTCGAAACGAATGCACGTAGAGTATTTTAACCCTTTGCACTCGAGAGGTCTCATTCACCATTTGATTCGACGCAGTGAAATTAGAAAATTTGATATTTAATATTGAACTATGTATAATACATTGGTGCGTGAAATATTGGGATAAAGAAGCTTTGTTTCTCAATTTACCTGTGATTTCTCTTTGAATTGATTTAAAAAAAACATGGTCTTTGTCTAGTTAGAGAATGTTAAGTATTTCTAACGAAATACTTCCGAGTGCAAAGGGTTAATGAAAGATCAAAGCGAAACAAAGGAGAATTATGCGGAGTGATAATGCGGAATTTTTAGTCTACCGTTTAATTGCTAGTCCTACATTAATGTAACATTTTAGATATGTATAACACAAATCCAAACTAAGACGACAAAATCGAATTCCTTATTCTCTTTCGCAAGTTACAAATTTCGGTTCGATTGATGTTTAGAAACATATTAATATAATCGCCGACACTCACGTTTCTAGTAGCTGAAATTTAGCCAGCGTTCAATGTGTTGAACATAGAGAAATCTCCGAAGTCCGAAACTATTTCCTTCTACCACCCCGTAGCCCCCGAATCCTCCGTTACCATCACTCCAACGGTCCCCAAGCCGGCGAAGCACCCGAAGAAGAAACTGGGCCAATCGAACAGTGACACTTGTCGCGAAAATCGCACCTTGCGACCCCAAGGAATCCCCGGCGGAAGGAAGCCGGCGGTCCCCGGCAAGACCGAGGAAGATGGAAGGAAGAACTGGTCCAGGTAGCGAAAAAAAAAGGTCAAGGTGTGAGAAAACGGGATCAGAACGCGGGAAAGGAAGAAGACAACGACGGAGGGGAGGGCAGGGCGGAACGAGGAGAGGAGCCCGGGCGGGCCCAGGTGGGCACGCTGGAACCGCGTATAAATAAAACGTTTTGTAGCCGGTTTCGGGAGTGCGGTCGTGCAGGCCCACCTACCAGAAAAAGGGCTACCTGCGTTCCCCTCGCGCGCTTCGCCCCCGACACCCTCGACGGGTCGAAAACTTTGAGATCTTCATTGAAACGTGGATTCCTCCGGCGGGGCCCATTGACTTCTCGAACGACGATAAAAGGAGAAGGGAGCCGATATAGGGTAAACTCCGGGACAATGGGGGAACGTTCACGGGCACGGCCAACTCTTCGTACAGATGTAATCGCCTGGGAATCCGCGAGCGACGGCCGACTTCGCCTTTGACTTTTTATTTCGTGGAAAATGAAAGGGGCCGGGGGACGGACTCGGGCCGACGCGCACCGTGCGTTCGAAAGATGCGCCGGGCACAATGCGACTCGTCCGCCCCCGTGACAGCCATATTAGTGATCCATCATAGGCCGGGGACCTTTAACTTTTTCGTCGAGACTGATCCCACATTAATCTGCCGCGGACACCGAGCATCAGATAAGGCAAGTGCATTGCACCTTGCGATCCGGGACCCGTGGAGCTTGCTAATATCGAGAGTCTGATTCTTGCGCTCCTTTCGGGGTTCTTGAACTTTCAGGGGAGGGTTTTACGAATCGGTTTCTATTGGAAGGCAACAGTGTGATGGATTTCATTGTAATTGTTGAGAGTGAGCGTTAACCCTTAGCACTGCAACTAATTTTTATAGTACTAACGAAAATGAGAAATGCAACATTTCTTCGATCTTTTATTTTACTTGGTACAAAATTCGGATGTGTGGAGAATCTAATATTTTTACGGTAGTTCCTTTAAGATTCATTGAAATATTTAATATTGTAACTGGTGCAGTATTGGAGCCTAGAGTTCAAAGGGTTAAATATATTTTTAATGGCTAGAAGCATTGGTGCAGTCCTCTCGTAGGAGTCAGTTGTTTTTCCTGAGGACAGCCATTTTTGCACGCGCTGAGCGTTTTTCCTCTCCGCGTCGTTCGGCAGTTCGCAAACGAACCATCGAAGTTCCAGTTTTTGTAAATCGTAATACATACTGATAAATATACACTTGGTTTTCAAACTGTGTTGTGTTTATTTTTGCAAATAAATATTCAACAGTTATTATGTTCTATCTTGAGTGGATGTAGCGGTTAGTACTCTGTTAATATATTGGAATTGCGTTGACACTAAGTGTACCGGTATTTCGTAATACACCTGTTCCTGTAACTAGTGAAACGACTAAAACAAAGGTGAACAAGTTAAGGGATAAATTGTTCTTCGTGGAAACGGAAACGATAGGAATGACAAAATTGGAAAACCGATTGTGATGTAAGAATTGATAAGTTAACGATAGATTTACGTTTATTCTACAGTTTATTCTATTATTCCTAGGAACCTACGCGTTCGTCTGTATAAATCGCGAAAATTGTAGCTTCGAAACTAGAGTATCGCAGTGCGTGTTCGCACAGCTGCATTAAAATCGACTGACTCTTATTAAACGATGTGCGAACAGTTCAACATCAGATCGACGTGCCTGCGAATCTATTGTTAAACGGACAAAAGAAACTGCGAGAGACTGTCGCGTTACCTTCTAGTTCACTAAGAATACCTGTATCCCACCGTCACGCGAGCTCTGATGAGATGAACGCGTGGCGAGACGTTTCAAGGAGAGATCGATGTGAGATTGTTCGGTGTTTCGCAGGCAATCAAATCCTTCGGATGGAGTAATTCGGGTAACTCGTTCCACGGACCGGGATTATGAATTTTAATAATGTACCGACAGGCTTAATACCCATGAAATTGAATGGGGAGGTCGATTAAGGCGTCGGATTTAATAAATCATAACGTAAACTCATCAGTGGATCAATAAGGATATCTCAATCATTGACGAGTGATTAACGATCGATCGTTTCAACGCAAATCGATCCGAGCCGGTCGAACGGCCGGCTGAGAAGAATGCACGTTAACTTAATCATCGGAGGGCCGTTCGTCGTATATTCTCGCCACAAATGCATTTTGCAGCTGCGACATTTTTCTAGCCGCGGGAGTATGTCTGTGGCCATGCGAAACGTGACTTTCCGAGGGGCGTGCACGCGCGCGCACCCATACAGACCGGCAGGATTTTTTCCCCGTGTATCTAGATTCACCTGGCGACGATAATTGCGCTGAAAACCGCAAATAATCGTGCTTACCTCAGGTGCGCTACGCCGCGGCGCTCGGATGTAACGAACGCGTGGTTAATAGATGTTATAAGGATATAGACAGGGTCGTAATTGAAAGCAACATGGCGGAGACGGTACGTATCTGGCGAACACGCGTCGCGGTAAGTACACGACATTACCGGCATTTTATTTTCGAAACAGCAGGTGACTCTATTCTCGTTTCTGTTAAGTCGTCCGATGGTAAAATAATAGCTTTCGATGGCATTCGCTCGATGATGGAAAGATCGTTACAGAACTGTCAATTAGATTCATCGAATATCGCACACCTTTAAGATCCATTAGCATTATCCCCGAAGACTACGCGAGGATGTGCTGTTAGCTTACAAGCATCGAGACATTCGTGTACCTATATCGTAACAATGGCGCTGAAATTCCGTCGATCGATTAAGTTAAGCGTTGATAACGCGTTAACAGGAATAACGCTTTAAATAATCGCAAGAACTTAAAGGTTGAAACCTTCGAGTTCCTCGTCGCAGGAATACCGAGACGAACTGTGACCAAAGGATTGATTGATCGATTACACGTTGCCGTTCGAAGAATGAACACAAACGGACTCCCGACAATGTGGATCACACCCTGGCCCATTGTGATGTATATTTGCTACGATCTTCCGCGTAGCCGGAGGCGAAAGGTGGGAGGTACGCCGGCTATCTGATCAGGTAAGCCTGCAGGGGGTGGCCGCGCAACGACTTCTTCGCCAGCGGCCGATCGCAACCCCTTAAAAAAATAAATAATGCGTAATCGTCAACTCGATCTGTGGACGTGCTGCCAGATCTTCAACATCTGCTCGATCGTTCGTGTCACTCGAGTAGGACACTCGAGGATCTATGGTGTCATAATCCTCCCTAACCTGCGTGACCCTCGATCAAACTACCAATTCAATGATTCTAATTTTACCCTATTTCTCTACCACCCGGACACAGTCGTTCGTCCTTATCATTACACTCGACACCCCTACCACCGTAACTCCTATGAAACCTCACCCTCAGCCACCCTCAAGCCACAAATTACTCAATTTGAATGTCCCGGCATACCTGTGAAATCTCGACTTTCTCATGCCCGCGTCTCTCGATTCGTCAAGCGTCCGCCTCGTCGATCATCCCTCACCCCCGTTTCGATCATTCTTTAAAGGCATTCCACGGATTCCCGTAATGGGACTGCGGCCATTCAATCGAAGTTACTCTACGGGAATGGCTATATTTACAGGGAATACCTTCGTCGCGACGCGCTGTCTGTCTTGAATCGGGACGGGGGAGTGCCGTCCGGGGTCGCCTCTTCAGCGAAGATCCCGTATAATCGATCTTAGATGGACCGTTTTGTACGCACGACCACCAAAGAATTCGTCCAAGGGTCGAGCGCTGTGTCCGCCGGGCGGGGAGGGCAGGACAGTGCAGAAAAAAAGGGGCCAGGGGGACAGGGGATCGCGCAACGTCCACGTGGGAGTCCCGCGGAGACGTCGAGAGGGCCCCGGACACGTTGAGATCGCGATAAATCAAACGCGCAAGGTGGAACCTTCTCATGGTGCGAGGAAGAAAAGCGAAGGCGAGGCCGGAGAAAGCACCGAGAAGAAAAGGGCACGCTCTGTTGTGACTCCGGATGATAATTTGTCCGCCCATTCGGACGGTTTGCGAGTCTCTGGAAATTCCTCCAGCCCCGACGGGATCCCCTACAGGCAGCAACACGTTCCCGATCGTCTCCTTTCTCGCGGTAGCAGGTCCCTGGGATAATAATACTCGCGTCTCTTCTATGGAATACACCCACCCCCCTAGGTTCCATCGAGTTTGGGAAGATTGCACAGGTGGTGGAGTATTTTGCTACGGGGCAGCCACTTTAAAGCGTGAAATTAAGTCCTCTGTCGAAGAGACATTTGTAGCAAGTGGATCTTGTGACGCCCGTTAAGGAAATTAAGGAAATTTGCTTTTTTACTTAGGGTGCAATCCTGAAGCAACCTTCATGACACTTTCTATAGAAATAATTAACATCAACCCTCTAACCGCGGAAGAGTTTTTAATGTTTCGGTATGAAGTCGCAGGTTAGTCATACTTCTTATGCAGTCCTAAGAATTAGGTAAAAGCTAATTAACGGGACTAATAAATAACTCACGTTAAAACTCAGTTAGTCCAGAATATTTAAAACATTCAACGGATTCCAGGTTCGCGGTTAATAATCTCTCTAAGTTCAACCCTTAACGAAGCAGTACCATATAAGCGCCATGGCACTTTTACTAAGTCCACTATCGCGCATATGGGAGAAGTCATTTTATTATTTCTATCACTATTCCAACAATCCACACGTATCCTGCAAGGTCACTTCTGTGAATTCCTTTCCGCTTGTTATCGGTATCACGTTATCATCGCCGGTAAGTAAGCTCGAAATACTTCCGGTCCGTTAAGAGGTTAATAGGTACTTTCGCGTACGTCCAAGATGTCCACGCTCCAAAGGGAACAACGGATCCCGCAATGGAACCAAACAACTCAGAAGTGACAGGCAATCGACACGAGGGCCTCCTTATGAAAATTACCATTTCGCGAAGAGGTGATAATACGAGAGGGGTAGCGGAGAAGGATCCCGCGGCAAAAGTAGTCCTGGAAGTCGATCCGACGCGACCGGGCATCCGCGGTAAAGCGTCCGGATAAGGTGCCGCCATCGAAGTCGTCGTCCTTCGGGGCCCCGCGAAATCAATTCTATTTTTGCTGGCACGCGACCGGCCGAACGCATGCGTCGGGACGCACGCACGCGTCCTTCCGACAGACGCGCCGAACGAGCCGCGTCTCGCGGAGGGAGAGAACCGACCGGGGAACGGGAGGGAACGAAACGCGCTGGACGGGATTACCGGGCAAACAGAAGTAAACGAGCAAGAAGGAGGCAAAAGATCGGGACGAACGAGTTCCCGAGCGACCTTGGGATCCCTAACCCACATCTAATTCGCGTTTCTGGAGAACAGAACAAAGGATACTCGTCCTTGCCTCGATCTCGAACGCCATTTTTACTTGGGAATTAATTAGATCCTTCTTCTATTGGAATATAGAAGTTGAGGAGATGTTTAACTTATTTTTTAAGTATATTCCTAGTTACATCTATTTTCTATTTTGTTCTATATGTTATTTTCTCGTGTAGCTTGTATGATATTGTATATTCTACCGTATTTCTATTTTCCGTCTGATTTCTTGTCTTCCTATTTACCTCTTTGACTATTCATTTGCCATCTTCTACAATTATTTTCACTTTTCCAACACTATTACGGTATAAAAACGAGTAATCAGATTGTCGATGAATTTGTCGTTTGAAGGGTTTTTCCAGCTAAATGGAAGTATAAGACAGGTTTATTTTGAAGTCTTCGCGTTGCGCCCGAGGTGTTTCTAATTTATCTTCCGAACTTCAGATTTTCCGTCGTGCAGAATATTTCAGTAGATAAGTTCCATGCGAATTTCATCTTTTTCCATCCATCTGCACGGTGCAACACAGCTCTATCAGTCTCTGCCGCACGCCGAGCTGAATAATAGTTAATGCTCCGAGGATAAGCGAATAGATAAGTGGCATCGTTTAAAGTGAATCGTTCGAGCGAACGGTAAGCAACGTATAAAGCATATAAAGCAGCGGCGCGTATAATTCCCCTCGAATCGCATGCGCCGAACGGGCACAACACGAAATGTTATTTCAAAATCCAGTCCCGGCGTTTATCTCGTTTACAGCCGACCGGGGCATGTCCGTTTATTGAAAATAATCTGCTCGATTCGATTGTATAGCCATCGCGTAATTAAAAACTGAACGAACAATTTTATATTGCTCGCGAGTAAAATGTGCCGGTGACACGAATCGTGTTGCCTGCGCAAAGAAACGAAGCTGCCTCTAAATCGTCGCGGCGAATAAATCCAGTCGGATAAAAAGGTAGTGAAATTTATTCTCCTCGGGCGACGGCGACACGACAAATTGCACTGCCGGTCGCCGGGCGATTGTGGGTACATTGTGCCCTGCTCGAAGAATCGGACGTTTTGTCATAAAATGCTCGCCGGTCATTCCGAGGACAGTATAACACGTTTTCGACCGGGGAACCGTGCGAGCTCGGTTTCGTTTCTCGTGACGACCGGCTTCCACGGAACGTGCACGATCGTCCGTCGGTGCCGGTAAACAAATATATACCCGCAATTTGCGTAATGTCCAATTACCGGTATCTTCCACTTAACAGTGGATTGTTTGCTCATCGGCAGCGAACCACTGTATCTTAATTTCCTCTTACAAGCTCGTTTATTCTCGCAAGTCCCTTTCACGTGTTTCAGCTGCTCGTTATTTTTCTGACTCCTAAATGATAATAATTGCATTTTGCCGAAGAATATACGAAACTACTGGGGGAATACGGAATTAACCCTGGATAACTAAACATCGATCTAAGCGATCTATCGACTTATGCCACTTTCGCGATCTCGTAGACGCAGATTTTGACGTTTACTCGAGATTAGAGACGTTGATTCTGTATGCTTCTCTATTTGCCAATTGGAATTTAATAATATATCTCTTAAGCCGTGCTGCTTTTTGAAATAAATAGATGAAGTATAAATATGCATGTCTTTAATTCGTAACACTAATTTAACTTTTTGCACTCAGAAGGTGAAGTCATTTGATTTGACACAGTGAAACTATGAAATCTGATATCTGATACCTCGTACAACGCATCAATTTGAGAAATATTGGGATAAAGTAGCTTTGTTCCTCAATGTACGTGCGATTTCTCTTCGAGTTTCACAAAATATCGTCTTTACTCCATCGGGAAATGTTGATATCTTTTTAGCGAGAAACTTCCGAGTGCAAAGGGTTAAGTTTAGGTATGGATCAGTTTTTTAGGATAGAAATGAAAGTTTTGTCTCGGGAGCGAGGAACGACCCGATCTTTCACGAGACAGTCGAGCCGTCTGCCTCCCGTAGGCTAAATGATTTATCTCGTTTTTACGATTATGCCTTAAGTGAATTTTATCACCCTTGTCAATTTTGTAACCTTACGTTTTAGTGCCTTTATATTTCATTTATAAGTAAGCGTGCTGCTCGTGTGAACGACGTGTCTCGCCAGTCCCCGTAACTGTCGCGGAGTACAATGCTGATGATTACACTGATACGTTTATGCACTTACTGCGTATTTTACAGTGTGCGGAGCGCAATGAAAACGAGGATTACGCCGGAATATCGTAAGACATTCGCGTTACTTTGAACCTAAATCTTCAACTCTTTATCAGACGAACAGTTCCTTGCTGGATGTCTATCTTTGCAAACTTATGTAAACCTGAAAATTCTTTGTTTCGCTCGGTAAAGTGCAACAAAGTGACTATTCTAGTAACCGAGTAACTATCACAACCCTTAAACAGTCAAGTTCCTATATAAACATCATCTCTTCCAAATCGATCCAGAAAAACTAAAAAATCTAATTTCTATTCATACTCGTCCACACTCGAAGGGTTGAAAACCCAACATTCACACAACAAATACTCGACGTTTCACATCATGTCATCGAATTATGCACAACATTCTGTTCCATAACCTCCTTTCATTTTAGTTTCCTAAATCCCATGATACAACCTAATATCAAGTCGTCCCATACGTTCCATTTATTTCTCTACCATATATATTTTATCAACCCTCGAACGAAGATTCTCTAAAGTATACAAAACTCTGCAGATTCTACCAAATTCATAGAATCTCTAAATAACATAGAATAAGAGAACTACGTACTGGTTCCTTGCTGTTCGAGTTGTTAAATCATATTCAGTATTACAAACATGAAACTGTTGACATTCGCAAGGAATTAATTTTATCTAACATCCACGTAATATTAATACATATGTTTTAACTATTTATTGCAGTAATTTGTAATCAATTAGCCTTCGTCATAAAGGCGCTATGTTGTATCTACATTTTTGTTGGAACATTTTTCTAAAATAAAGCGCTTTTATCTATTCCTACTTCACGACCCGTCGCTCTCGAACTCTACCACCAAAATTCATAAAGCTCAGTCACAAGTGCTCGCGTCAATGATTACAAATCGAAACGCGCGAAGTACAACGAATACAGCGAATTCGTAGAACGACCTAATAGAACATTCTTCCGAGAATCCGCGGAACAGGAGTCGACGATCAATGCTCTCGAATTCTACCACAAAAATTCAAGCATAAAGGTTCAGTCACAAGTGCTCGCGTCAATGATTACAAATCGAAACGAGAAGTACACATCTCACGAAACTCGTGGAACAACCTAATAGAACATTCTTCCGAGAATCCGCGGAGCAGGAGTCGACGATCAATGGAATCGAAGGTTGAGTCGTGGGAGGATCAAGGAAACCGGGCCGAAATCGGCGCGGACAGGGAAACAAGGGCGCCGGTATCGGGGCCACGGCGTCAGCGACGCGACGTATCCCCGAACAGTTAGAAACGATTCCGTAGACGGTCACGGCGGGCGATAGGTTGGCGGGCGATCGCGCAAGCGCCCGTGCACGCTTTGGCTCGTGCCAGTAATGAGCCCGCATCGCTACCCCGGCGACGTGTTTCAAATACACAAACGGCAGCATGCACGCGCGCATGTCCGAGCAAGCGAGCGATTCGCGTACGCACAGAGAGACAACGCTCGCATCACCGTCGACTCGCAAACGGCCGCGGCAGGCAACGCAAATAGACTATGCCACACGGGGCCTAGCACCTGTCCACCTCGTCACTGGCACCGTCGCGAGCCGATAAAAATATCGGGATCGTAAATTTACGAGATCTGCGAAGGGGGTGGTAGAAAAGAACGGCGGGAGATAGGCGTTTCATAGGTTTCGTGGAGAATTTGAAATTTTTGGGAATCGCAAAATATGAATTAGGTTTTGAAGATTCGGTCGGATGATTAGATCTTTGGAGATCGCGAGTATTGATTAATATTCTTCGGTAGCTTCTAATAGTCGAGGCGATTAAAAGGTTCCGTTGGAAACTATTGATCGTAAGCTTCAGAATTTATCGATTGTATTTAAGAGTAACTTATGCCGCAATTCTACCCCTATAATGGATTCTAACTTCATTACTGTAATCGACAGCATGTTGGTTCATGTTTTTGACATTACACTTAGCGCATCGCCGTAATTTGGGGCATTATGTACTCAATTTGTTAGTTAAATTAACTTTTATCTCACACCACATTTTCACCGTAATGTAAGGAGACTGAGATATTAGGTAGTCCATCGTACTGAGAGCAATGGTTGCGTTACCCTTATCTCGCGGCGATACAGATTAAATTGTTTTACAAGTTCGCATAATCGGTTCGCGAGTGAAATCGACAAAGCGATGCAAGGAAATTTGCCTGTTTCCATTACCTAGACACGGCAGATGGTGCCGCGCTACGAGCGAGTACTTACTCGCTCTACGGTTCAGCACCTGCCAAACGGTGTAACCGCGCGTGTACACATAGAAACGCGTGCGGAGACGCGGCAGCGCCGGGAATACGTTAACGGCGCACGGGGATTGGCATTAGCAATAGGCTCGTTAACCCCTTCTACTGAAATTTATCTGCAGACGGTGTTCCACAGGCAAACAATTACATTTTTCTTCGTTTTACGGACTAATGAGTGACGCGGGAATTTAGTCTTCTTGCTTGAATTACTGGATATTAACATTAGACTTACGGAATTCGTCAATTTGACGGATATTGAATTTTTGAAACGTTATTTAATAGCAGTCGATTTTGAGTCGTGTAATTATGCGAACACGCATTGTAATATTCTAGCTTTGAAGCTACAATTTCGGGGATCTATTTAAACGAACACATAGTTTTCTAGAAACAATAGAACAAAGTGTAGAATAAACATCCATAAATCTAGTGTTGGAAATCACAAAAAAACTTTGAAATCACATATTAGTATATTGGCATCTTGTTGGTTTATTTCATTTTGCACTGGCAGTGGTGAATAAAGTAAAGTGATCAGTTAACTTCAACTTTTGTACGCTCAGGCATGAAAGTTTAACGTCACTGTAACTTGAAAGTTACAAAATATATTCGTTTGATGAAATTATTCAAACTATTGAATACATTCTTAATTCGTATTCATATATGGATATTTATTAATGTTGTACTGCACAGATTTTGTCATAATCATGAACAAAAATTCTGCCCATAGTGGGTTAATAGATACTTATTTCTGTCATTCTTCGTAAATAATCATTGTCATTAGTCATTGCTCGTACACGTGTTCGATATCAATTTCATTCGAACTTTCGTTCTCAAATTTTCCTTCGCCTAATTGCCGATCCTCATTTCATTCTATATCGTCATTCTATATTGTATACTACTTCCACGTGTTGTTTATTATTTCTCTAGATTATAACTTCTCCACGCGGTGATCATTAAAGAAACTTCATTACTTCAGTTTCCTGGCGAGTGCGGCTCGTTCTTTTTGCCATAGAAAACTCTGGACGTGTATAAAATTTCCATAGGAACGGCGAGTCCACGTACACGCGACAAATTAGCCGCGCCTCTGTAAAACACGGCTGCGAATTTGAATAATCGATCTCTCGCCGTTGCGCCATCGCGTCGGCTCGACCTTATTTCTCTCCTCTCCCCCGTTGTTTTCGTCGGTTTCGGTTCCCGATCAACTGAACGTTTGCCTTGATTTGGCATGCGTGAGAGGCGAGCGAGCGTGCGGACTCGCCGGGAATTCGTTGATTCGTTTTTCAATAAAGGTAAATTCCCTGTCAACCGCGACGCCGCCTCGTCGGGAAGGAAACCGTACTCCATTATTTCCATATCGGTTGATCTTTTATTTAACGATTCCCGCGGTTCACTGCCAGCCATTGTCGTTAGATACGGGATTATCTGAATTCTTCGCCGGATACATTTCTCCCTCGGTAGACTATTTCCACTTGGGACATCGAATATCATCGCCGCTTTCTTCATCGCGTTCATTTGCTCGCCGTCCGATTTACACACGGTACGTTCTATAGTCGGCGATGCCACGAAATATTCGCAGTATTTCGTAACGGAAGAACCGCTGAACGTCCGAGCTGTTAAACGACAATAATTTCCCGAAGAAAAATCTGAAGTGTAACATCTATTTCGAGAATTATTCACCTCGAAAAGGCGATTCGTCGTATAATTCAATTTTCCTGGGAATCGACGAATATTTCGGATGTTTCGTCGGTAGAACACGCGATGAAGTTTTAATTGGAATTCCATTCGATGCGCTTTCCAGGAAGGAGAATAAGATCGAGAAAGAGGAGGACCGATCGACCAGTGTTTTTACTATTAAAAGATCATCGAGGAGAGCTGAGGGGCGGCGAAGGGCGGCAGGGTCGTTCGTAGAATCGCGTGCAGACGAAACGGAGTATGCAGGCTCGTCCCTTTTAGCGCGTATTTAGCGCTGGTATTCAGTTTCGCACAATAAAGCGTTTTGTGGGGTATCCGCTTACCGGGGGCGCGTGGTGCGCGTGCCAAAATGAAAAAACCGCAAAACCGGCGCCCTTTACACGGCCCTGCCACCCGTCCGGTATCGAAGATGGCCCGCTGTACAATAAAACATGTTTTTTTCTCTTCTTCTCTCGGAATAATAGACGAACAGTGAGACTAGTATTAGAGTTCGCCCGTGACATTTAGTCGAGTTGAAGTTATCCGTAGAGGGGTTTCTATGAGGACGCTACGCCGACAGATTTTATTCCTAGGTGGTCGAATATCTCCTAGAATTCTTAGAAATTCAATTTATTATCACCGAAACTAGGTTTATTCGATAAGTATCGAAAAAATTACTATCGCTGCTAAATGAGAGATCTCACGAGTTGAGAACAATTCTAGTCTTCGACGGAAGTAATAATTTATTCATTTTAGGAGTGAAATAATTGCCAATTATCCGGCTAAACGAAAATTGAACGTATTCCTGATCCTTCCGCTCACCGTTGCTTCCATAAATATGGACCCCGCATCTCTACGAGGAAAACGATCGAGGAAAATGAAAACGCGGATTCCAGCGTCCTCTCCTCCCCCCCTTTCCCGCGGCCGCTTTCCTTCGGCTCGGTTGATCAACTTGCGGCAACGGTCTGAAAAACAGCAACGCTGACTCCCTCGGCCCTGAACCCGCCGCCTCGCTCGAACTTTCGTCCGTAAATTCTGCCCGAGCGAATTTCCATCCGTCACGAGGATTTTTCCCTTATCCCCCGTCGCTGTTTATGGATTCCGATATTCAGAGGGGCCGATCGTCCTTTTCTTCCATTGCACCTCGGAAACTGTCCGCGAAGCCGTTGTCCAGCTGAACCGGTAGGATTTACGACGAGATGTAAAACGGTGAACAAGTGGCGAGCAATAAAACGGTAGCGCCTCGGGTTTCCTCCTCGCGGCGCGGCCAGAACCGGTGTTTACTGAAACGCTCGTTTCAGTTGCATTTAAATGAAAGTTCCAGCTCCCCGACGACCGGCGCGCGACACTGGCCAGCTGCCATCTCGTCCGAGGGAATGTTATTTAACCAGAAGCTGGAGAACGCCGGCCAAAGGGTTGGAAACTCGAGACGGTGATCTTCGATAACGCGCGCGGGGACGGCGCGCTTCCACCTTGCGATCCGTCGTGCTTGGAAATTTTATTTCCCTTCTCAACGGAGATAGATTTTCTTTGCCACCTTGTCGTCGTAAATTCAGTGACCATTGTTTGAAAGGGTGAACGTAATACTTGCGTGTACTAAGTGTACTGGTCTCGAGTTAATATTAACCCTTTGCGGACGAAGATACTTTGGAATATACAACCTTTAGCAGATGGAGCTGAATTTATATATCAACCGCTTACATAATAGGAAAAACGGAAACTACGTGCTAATGTCGTATTATTTGAGTAATTAAATCATCTGTTTGCGATTTAGTCTTAGGAACATGAACATTTCATCTCGCCGAAATGCCGACTTCAAAGGGTTAAAGTTTGAAATAGGTATTTTGATACTTTCATATTTAAGTTAAGAACAATATCTTTTGGTTAGGTTTCAGTCCAATAGAAATTTAATATAAAACAGTGGATGACGTAATTGTTATAAATATGAAGGAGGTAAAGGAATGCAGATGACTTTCTTCAGAAAGTTAGATGTTAACGTGTGTGAAATAGTTTCTGCGAATTAGTCGAGATTACTTAACCACCCCCTTATTGTCATCGTTAATATTAACTCTTTGAACTTTGTAACTAAAATTATTAGATTATCCACACATCCAAATTTTGTACTAAGAAAGAAAATAAAATATTGAAGAAATGTTACAGCATTTCTCATTTTCGCTAGGAATACTATAAAAATTAGTTGCAGTTGCTGATAGATTACAAAACAACCTGGAGTGCCAAGGGTTAACATATATAGTTCGTCCCTCCTGATAACTAAGAAAAATAGTGCAAATCATTTACAGATTGCACTGTTCTCAATTGAAACTCCATAGTGTTTGATTCTACATTTAACAGCACACGAGCCAGTGAGCGCACATCTCGAAAATTGCTCCGAAAAACTTGTTCATCATCCTCAATTTGTGGCTCGTGCCCGTGAATCAAATGATACGGCCTTCGTGACTTTCGGTGTGGGTTCAACCGGGGAGTGGTTCGATCAATCGATCCACCGGACTCGAATGCAAAGGGGCACGAGGCTATATCGAATCGTTTCGATGACATCAGGTTAATTCCGTCGCAGATGGCCGGCTCTGGACCGAACGCCTGAGCTGTCGGCGCGTCAAGAATGATTCCGCAGAAGCTGAACGAATCGTAATTCGAGTCATATTGCGAAGGCGTGCAGGTACGCGGGCGCGATGACGGCCACCGACGCGTCGGTCAGCCAGCGAGACAGGGGTTGCAGCGTCGGGGCGGGGTGGTACTCGACGCGTTTACGATTGTAAATGATGCTTCGATGACGAGGTGCGCGTACACCATACGGAGCCAATCGAACCGTGAACTCATTACTCATCGAGCTAATCGTTCCTGACTATTATAGACGAATTACCGAAGAATCGTGGACAATATAGATCGCCAACTTTGGAGTATAAATAAAAATCCGAAGAATTCTTAGGCTTAAATTCTAATCGTAGCAATTATATTAGAATGTTTCTGACACTTAGATGTTCTAAAAGACTTCATCTCCAGCAGAATTCTAAACGTCATTCTATTCTTTCATTCTAAATTCCCAACTTTTATAGAATAATCTAGACTGAAAGTCCTCTGTAAAATACATATTTATCCAGACTTCCGAGTGCTCCTTTTAGGAATGAATAAAATTTCAATAAAAAATCGCAACAAACGAACATTAACAAATCGCAAACGATCCTTCACTCGACCTCTCATTCGCCGCAGATAGAGATCAAGAAAAAGGAGACTTATGATTTCTTTCAACCGCTACCGCGACAGAACGAACAAAAGGGAAAAAGTCCCGTAGCCATCTGCCTTGGCACAATAGGTGCCGGCTGAGGCTGTCCTCGACTTAATAGGTTAAACGCCACGCTAGAATTGCAATCACGTTTTTACCGTGCGTCCCCCGAGCGACGCGAGCCTGGAATCTGTCGACGACGACGCCCGGCGTCGGTGTATCGCTCGCGACGAGAGCCACAGGAAACGCGAGCGGCAGAAGCCGGCGTGGAAAGTCCGGAGAGGAGATAATCAGCCCGTATGTTATAATCATCGCGTATTTGTTTCAGCCGTTATCTATCAGCCGCTTCACCTGCTCTCGCAAAGTAGAAACGCGTGTGCGCACGCCTGCAATTGCCGTCCTCCCCTCTAATGAGCGGTGTTATTGGACGGATAAGCGGAGCTCGCGGTTCCGGGAGCACCAGGATTCGGCGCTAAATCATCGCCGCCATTGTTGAGGAAAACGTGGACACGTAGTGCATAATTACATACGTACGCACGACTTCTCTGTGTTTTTTCCTGCTCGCCGATAACGCGAGCGATAACGTAACCCACAGGATCATTCATTCCCGAGGCCGATCCGGAGAACGTTGGAGTTTCATATATTTCGCGTAGCGAACTGCGACCTCTAGATGGGATCTATGAGAATTTATTTCATCGGCTTCGCACGTGTCTTTTTTTATCGTGCCTTCGCTGCTTTATGGGAAGTGACGAAAATTATATTTGAACGAGTAATGGATTTGCCATTTACTATTACGAAATCCCTTGCAATTTTCTATTAAAATATAGCTTCCTATAGATATTTGTCAAATGAATTTGCAATTGTTTTGTAATTGCCACGTTATTCGCAAGTATTCACTGTTAGAACGAGTAGAGAATGAAATCCGGTTGCATTCCAGTGGGCGAGCGAGGCGACGCAGTTGCGGAAGGGGTTGCAGGAGGAACGGAATCCTTGGGGTGCTTTCCACGGCGATTTTTCGAGGACAGGGCCGAGGCGAGGCGCGCCGTGAAAGCTACGAGCCGCGTATTTGCCTATGAAAGGGATCGAAGACACCTGAGGCGCCACACACGGCGACGGTAACCCAAAACCCCCAACCCCGGCGCGGCAGCATCGCGACAGACATGTCTTGGCACAAAGGGCCTCTCGAAGGGGGGAGGGAAGGCCTCCTTTCAAGCCGCGCTCGAGATCATCTTTCTATTGATGCAACGTATTCCGTGCCGCGCGTAAAACTGCGACGATAATGAAGCTACGCGAAAATCCGCCTGTCCGCCTCGTTCTCGCCGTGCCGATCGCATTTACCCGGCCGCTGCAGGACTGCGCCGACCATTGCCGCGGAGTGCATTGAAAATGGCGGATGCGAGTTCCTGTTTACTCTGTGCCCGTTCTGCCTTCCCTGGATGCTCGAACCCTTCGCGCACGAAGATTCCTTGAAATATAAATAACCTCCAGAAGAAGCTGAATTATATATCGATTGCTTAAGTAATGGGAAAAAGGAAGCTGCGTACTGATCTCTTGCTGTTCGAGTAATTTGATCATTTGTTTGAGACTTAGTCTTCGAAACACGGGAATTTCTTCCTGCCGAAATGTCGACATCCGTCCGCAAAGGGTTGAAACTATATACTTACTACTCTGTTACGTCGGTCACGTTTAGAGGAGACTAGTTTCGAATTCGTTTTTTTCTTAATTCGGAGATTCTCATTCACTTCTGAGTATCATTCTTAATTTAAATTTGAATTCCTATGGTTTCAAGGAGAAATTCAGAATATTGAAGATGAATTACTGTTTGTCTCCGTTACTGTCGATTTATCGTGACATTAATGCAACTGATGGTAAGTAGAATGATTGGAAACATGTTAGCTAGTACAACTTGTAATTAATCATGATTTCGTACGTTTATTGTAGCTAATTGTACCGTATGAATATCGTGAATAGAAAAGGTATTTGGAGGAGAAAACTTGAGTATGTTCTGCTAGAAATGTTGAAGACTATTGAGAAAATCTGTCGGGGGTGAACATCGAAGACCGTCCGCACTGGCCCGTGACCGGCGACGTGAAAAACGAGGCCGCCCACGAAAATAGTCGGATGAATCAGGAATTTCCATATGTAATTGCAGCGATTATAGCGTCGCGCAACTGGTGTCGTCCGCGTTTCCGCAGCCTGGGCCGATGGTGGTCCGACCCTTGACGCGGATGGCGAAACCACGCGTGCACATGCCGAATTTTTATTTTCTCTTGCATCGATGAATGGGGTGTCGAGCGTTTAAAACAGCATAAATTAGTCCGGCGTTTCGCGACAGATGCGGGGGCGGCGCGTGTCGAGCCAATATGTTCGTCAAATTTCGCCCGGGTGTCGGATCTGATCAAACGACGCCGAAATCGGCGGATACGTGCCGATCTTTGGATTAATATGACTCAATTTAGGTATATACATTCACTCATCGTATGTCTAAATTAAAAATCGCTCGCGACAGAATCATCGTTGCATCGAATAGGTTCTATTTCATTTTAAAAGTATTACATAAACTATATTTTCTGATCGATTATTTATATACCCATTGAACTACACGTCGATTCGTAATATATACTAATCGAAGAATTCTTCGATAAGATCTACAAAATAGTTTCTTACTAATATTAACGAAATTCGTATCAAAGAACAGCTTAGCAGTAAGAAATTGTAAAATATTTGTAAAAAATCTAAAACAAAATTTTCCCGAATTAAGTCACCTGTATCTTAGTAAGTACTCTGCACTAAATAAAGAAGATATTTTGTAATTAATAATCTTCCTTTATTTTCCACTTCAACCCCTAGAACCCACCCTTTTTCCCTTCCCAGAGGAACCACCGAATTTCACACTAAAAATAAAGACCTCCGCCGCTTCCCGGTAGCAATCCTGCCCACTTTGTCCATCCTCGTCCACGAAACGGCGCCATAATTGAATTCCCGAAAATGACGCGAGGCCCGGGAGGGCGAGCGCGGACGATGGCGTGAAAACGTTTCACGCGAGGTAAAAAAGGCCTGCAATTATACAGTCGTTACTTCCACAAATTACGTCGCGGGCCGAACCTATCGCACGAGATATCTACCCTTCCTGGTCCCTCGCCGCCTCCCACTGATCGTGGCCTGCAATTATTAGTGAGGACGGAGAGAGCGACGCGGTTCCCGCTCCCCGTTAACCTATGATTCACCTCTTAATGCGGCTCCTTCTGCTCGATCATTACCGCCACGAATTAAATGAATATGTACACGAAACTCGAGCTAACTCGATTTACTCTCGTTAGCCGAGGACGGGGCCGAGTGTTCTCGTCTGGACTTATTGTAGAACGATGCGGAGGACTCGGGGGCGCGGAAGGTGATTCGTGTAGAGTTCCTTGCAGCTGCAACATTTTCCTTGTGTTTCTTTTATTTCGCGATTCGTTGCATAGAATGGAAAATTATACGAATTCTATTTGTACGTTTCTCTTACGTCAACAACAACTGCTTCTATTCGTCTACTGGAATAACATTACTATAAAAATATTAACTCTTTGCACTTTGTAGGCTCCAATATTGTTCTAATATTAAATATTTTAATGAATCTTAAGAAAACTACCTTAAGATTATTAGATCTTCCAAATATACAAAGTTTGTACTGAGGGAATTAAAGGTCTAAGAAACGTTATAACCTTGTTAATCTTCAGTGGGACTACTATCAAAATTGGTAGGAGTTGCTGACATATCACGAAACTATGTAGAGTGCTAAGGGTCAATACAATCGATACAAAAATAAAACAATCACCTTTTTAGACCAACTGTTGCTACATGTACACTTCGATTCTCTGCTTCGATCTTCTCTGTAAAATTCGATTTCAAAGTGGGTCCCACTCATCGAAACAAATGCATTCCCAGACAAAGGTGTCCAGAATTGTGATCCCCGTTTGTGTCCATTCTCTTCCCCCGAAAATCATGGTGGACAGAAGATTCCTTGCCCGAAGGAGCACGCCGGACGGCCCCATCGATGAAAACAGAACCGAGTAAGACTATATTCTTCGCAATTTTCGAGTGGCACTCGAGACACCGTCGTTAGAGAAAGGGCAAGACAAAGGGGTCGCTGCAACGGAGCATTCAGCGAACATTGTTTCGGCCACTTTCGTCCCCGGGAACGCCGACAGGAAGTGGTCTTCGAACGGGACGATAATAACTCGGCGAAGATTTCGACGCGGAGGAGCACGGAAACGGCGCGGCCCGCCGCGATGGCGGTTAGGGAAATTAGCAAACGGGAGAACATAAATTCTTCACGGTGGATGGGGACCATCGGCGGTTCACGGGGGGTAGATTCGCCGACATATGGCGCTCGGAATTCCAAAGCTGTCGCCCTACTCTTTTTTTGCGCTGGTGCAGTGCATCCTTCCGCGTCCGACGAGCTGCAGTCGTCATTCTTATGCCTTGACGAAACGCATTGTTCCCGGGTCCGACGCTCGTATTAATTCCGCCGAGGATTTTATGCGTTTCGGACATGCACGACTGTTGTCATTCGCAGGGGCGTGTGTCATTGCAATGGAATCTTTCGGTATTCATAGCTAATGTAATTGCGAGAGACGTAGTAACGTCAAAGAGTATCGAATATAATACAGATTTCTAAACGATTAGAATTTTAGAGACAATAGTTGGAAATTATTCGAGAATTAACACTGGAACTACTGTATCAGTCAAAGTAACCAGTTCCGGTTCTTTCGTTCCGCAATTGTTGATAAACGCATTGAATATTCAACACGATTTTGAAAATGAACAGTTTCGAATACTATAATGAATCGCCGAAGATACCGAGAATAATTTTATAGATTACGTATCGATAGTATTAACCCTTTGCACTCGAAAGCTTTCACTAGCTTTTTAATTTATTAAATATAATTTAATATATATATATAATTTAATTTTTTTTAATTTGAAATTAATTAATGAGGAAACATATATAAATTAAGGAGGATAGTTATTTTATTTCAATATTCCACATATCGATGCATCGTATAAAGCTTAATATTAAGACTTAATAATTTTGCAAATCAAAGTGGCGACTGAGAGTCACCTCTCGAGTGCAAGGGGTTAAATTCCTAGTGGTTCCAGTGTCAATGAAAATATAGTCAGAACTTTCATCGTCTTCCTCGGAGAGAATAAAAGGATATCTACGATCGACCCTTAATCTCAAAGAACCGCCGGAAAACAAAGCGTTCATCGATAACCCGAAACTCGGGCAGGGGCACGAGGCATTAAGGATTCATTGGAGGGTAGAAATAATCGGGGGTGTGCATCGGTTTATCTACCGGGTGTCACAAACATGCGGTCAGGCCGCGTCTCGGTTCCCGAAAGTCCCATTGTCTCGTGTGCAAAAGCCACAAAGCGGGCCGGAGAGAGCTGGCATTAGTGCACGGAGTTGCATACACAGGGCCACGGACACGTCCGCAGTCAGAAATTGCACGAAGTCGCTTCTGGCCGCGAGTGGAAGCGAGAAACGCAGACGGAGGGAAGGGGAGAGATCCGGCTTCAAGATGTTTATCTTGCGGCGTCCAGGACAAAGCGACGTGCCTCCGCGCTCGTAAACGCGTTCCGTGGCTTTGATGCGTCCACCTCAGCTCCCCACCTACGAGATGGACGGCGTCTAATTGAACCAGTTAAAAGGAGCCACCCTATACCGATTCCCGAGGACTGAGGTCCATAAAGTGGCGCGGCGGACACCCCTCCTTTAATTCGTTTATTACTCTCGTTAGAAGCGCCGACACACGGGGATCGGAATTCTTTTTCTGAGCCGTTCCCCCGTCTGGCTTCGCTTCGAATTTAGCTCTGAGGTTAAATGTCACTGATATTTCTACGTTCGACGGTAACGCGGTCTTACGGTTAACGTATTGCGTACTGGCTAGTTTTCAGAAAATTGTGCGGATGGCGATTTTCAGTGAGATCAACTTATATCACTATACATAGAAAAACTGAGATATCGTATTGTTGTGTAATATATTTTGAATGGATAATCGATTCGAATTAAATTTTATATTTTCTTCAATGCTGTGGTAATTAGCGAAGTTGCATAGCTAAGTGTCTTTATATAAAAACGAGATTTCCAGAGTTTCTTTATTTTTCATGGACTTCAGTTTCAGCATCGTTGACTGAGAAGATACTTCTGTTATTTGTGTATTCTAGAAAAGATTCCACGTATAGTTTCTTAACTTGAGAATCTGGTTTGAGATCCATTCGATGTTTGACGTTAAATAGTTTCGAGGAAATTTTTGTTTAATGTTCAACAGTAGGATAAGAGAATACTATAACAGCGAGTTCTACTTGTTAAATTGGCAAATACTGAAAAAAAATAAAAATTAATTTTACATTGGATAATAGTCACAGATTCCTGAATTCTCTTTCCTATACTGTGAAGTTGATTAAACACACTCGACGTTTCAAGCAAAAACTAATTTTTATTTTTTATATTAAAATAAGTATTGAGTTCTACTTGTTAAATTGACAAATATTGAACATCGAGTTGAAACTTTACCTAAAACATGAAGTTGTTCTCGAAGCAATTAACAGTATAGAAAGAATTATATTTACAAATTGCAAACGCGAGGCGTAGAATCCGAAGCTGCGGTGTATTAAAAGGGAGATAGTAAGATAGTCATTGGTACCCGTAAACGCCACGAATCAACTCTGTCAATAGGGTGCGAGGTGGTGGGAGGAAGGGTCCATTGATCGATTGGTTTGTTCGTACACGAGGAAACATTGGCTGGTAGAAGGACGACGAGTCGAAAACCCTCTGTTCTATTCGACGGCCTTCGATACGGATGCCAGTGGTACAAATGAACGGAATTAAGGGGCTTTTAGAAGCGTACACACACACGGACGGGGTCGGAACGGCACACAACGGGGGTAGATAACTCCCGGGAGAATTACGAGGGGGTGAGAGGAGAAACGCCGAAAGAGGAAACGTTCGAGGGGTGCTCTTTGATTGGTGTGGGAAGATTCACCGGCAGTTAAGCACTGTCACTGACTGCTCTTCCTAGGGAATTTCTTGGCGTAACGCCTACCGGCATTGCGGAGGGAATCCCGCTAAATACGCCCCCGCTGGAACTGGCTGCTGTAATTAACGCTGACTAGACAATCGATTTTATGAATACACGTAGAAAACTGATTCTGTCTTTGAAATAGATTGCCTCGAGTTTTATTATGTTTCGAGTTATGGAATTAATAAAAGTATGAAACTGAATGGAATAGGAACTGTCAGAGTTTAGAAATAAGGGTTGAAAATACCATCGATGATCGAAGCTCTGTTTAGCTTAATATTGTCCTTGAAATATCTTTCGAGAAATTTTAACTGTGTCTCTGACGTCTTTGTTTGAGACATTGATGGTTGAAGAAATATTTCTATGGGGTTGAAGATGTGGGATTTGACGTTATACTTTTATATAAGTGTAACGAAGTGAAATTTTATGTTACAACCGTAGTGAAATAACGACAGTAAATTATGTGTCGACTATGAGTAAAGTATCTGATAAGATAGAATTTAGAATAAATATATTTCTCAAGTAAATGATCCTAAAATTGTTCAAATGCTCGACGAGTCGTGGATATAAACGACAAGCTACACATTTAATTACCCACGGCATTGTAGGAGCTTTAATGGCGCATCAAGTTTACGTGTTCGAGAAGTAAATGTTTCTTTAAGGAATGTCCTTTACGATGCCGGCCGAATCGTCGGCCAATCAACGCGAAGGAAGCTTCTGTGTCCCTCGGGGCTGGTTCCGTCGATTACAATTTCAATGGACCACGCTTCCAGGGCAATCTCGGACGACTGTTAACAGTCTGTTAAAGCAGTAACGATTCGATTCGCGAGACACTCGAGAATCGTATTCACAGGAGCACACTCGAGGTCCGAGTAACGCGAACACTGGATGTTTATGGGGCCGCGTTCGGACTGGTAGCGTATTGCTGCGCTCAGCATGGGGCATGTACGAGGCGTACCCGTACCCCCATGCTGTCAGTGAAGTGCCCCCTCGTCCTACGAATCGCTTATGTATATCCATGGGAAAAATATTGGTTTATTTGGACGCTACAAGACGCATTCGTGTAGAATATTAGACGTTTTGCGGTGAGCGGGCCCTGCGATCATAATTACGCCATGGAATACCAAGGAAAATCGAATACCTTGTCGTGCAGTCATCCCTGCGAGTAGATACATCTTTACTTAACTCCGATCATTACCTTATAATCACACTCGCCGATTACATAAACTGAAAGTCGTGGTAGATCTAACTTAGAACTGTACAAACCGAAACTTACAGATATATTACAATTTTCTAATAATTTTAAACATATTCATCGAAGATTAAAAGAAAAATAGTTTAGAAGAAGTCTTGTTACTTTGACTAAAGTTACAATTTTCAAAATTCTGTATAGGGAGACATTGTTCGTTGCTAATTTCAATTATGTCACTTTGGTTTAACCCTTTGAACTCTGTAGGCTCCAATATTGCACCAGTTATATTAAATATTTTAATGAACTTAAAGAAACTACCCTAAAATTATTCGATTTTCCACATTCAAATTTTGTGCTAAAATAAAAGATCGAAGAAATGTTAAAACATTTCTAATTTTCCCCAGGAATACAAAAATTAGTTGCAGTTTCTGATAAATTACAAGACAACCTGAAGTGCTAAGGGTTAATAGCTTCAACTTCATCGCAAATAAATACGAAAATCAACTTCGACCACTCTAAATCGTTGAATCGCTACACGATCAATCTCTCGAAGACGCTTCTGGTCGACGACAACATTTCCCGATGGGGGGAGGTTGGAAATTTTCGGACACGAGTATGCGAAAGTCACGAGCCCCGTTTTCCGGGGGAATGTGCCATAGTGGACACGTGACCACCAGGTTCGACACGTGGTTTCGAACGCCAGGTGGTCCTCCTACCGTCACGCACCGCATCGTTAAACGGCGATACCGTGATAAGAGGCCAAGCGGGGGTTGATGCGCCCCGCGAGGCCACGTTTTTCCGCAACAGTCTTATCACAGCCATCTACGGACCCCGGCGGACTTGCTGGAACGTTTTGACAAATGAAAAGCGTGCCATTGTGGGGAGAACGTGGAAACGTGCCGCCATTTTTTTCCCGGTGACGGGCCGATCTTGTGACGGAGGCACATTTTTCTATAATAGGGGTTGAAACACCTTTTTTCGAAAAATGAATTAGGATAGGGACGCGTGGAAGTGGAAGTCTTGTCGGAAATATTAGAATAAACAATTAACTGAACATTACTATATAAAGAAAGAATGTCGGATATAATAGAAGTGTAGAATAAAATAGAAATTACCGAAATTAATGAAACACATTGCGACACAAACGATAAATTATAACACGTAGACGCTAAACCGGTGAATCTCTAAAATCGCTGATATCTTTGATTAATTTCAAAAATATAGAAGCTACAGAAAACTGAAGAACTTTACTCGAGTCGCAACTTCGTGCACTTCAAATTACAATTTCCTGAATAAATTAAAATGTTTTCTATTATCTTTGAATGTTGGTTTCCGCCGATTGTTTAGCTTTATATTTCACGAATGCGGGAATAAGTGATTTGGAAAATGGACTCGGTATTCCCGCGTTAAGCTGGATTTCCGAGAGGAATCGTGGGAGGCGCGGAAGAGCGGATCGCACACGGAAATGAATGCCTTAATTGTATGCCTCGATGTGGGCGACGTGACGAGCCAATAAGCCATGACATGACCGATCAGTTTACCTCCGTTCCTTTCATTATTTCCCGGCGTCGAGATTTCCACTATCTTCCTATCTTTTCCACAGAGTTCACACGAGCCACCGCGCCGCGTCGCGAAGGGGGATGACGTTACATAATAGGGGATGATTGCCGTTTGACAAGCCCCTTTCGCTCCGTGCTTAATTCAAGAACGATAGGGTTTCGCCGGTACCGTCTTACATTGGGGTGCAACCGTGGGCTTTGTATTATCGCGCAAAATTATTCGCATCGAAATAAATCGCTATCATTAAATAATAATATCGTACGCTACCACCTCGCAAGAATAATCCAACAAATTATAAAATTCGAGTAATTCTGCAAAGAAAGAATTTCAACCAGTGCAACAACCCTTAAAATCTCTTTGAACTATTCAGAACAATCCAATAAATAAAAGACATAATAGAAATACACTAATAAACGAAATAAACGAATCGCTATCATTAAATAATAATATCGTACGTCGTCATCTCGCAAGAATAATCCAACAAATTATAAAATTCGAGTAATTCTGCAAAGAAAGAATTTCAACCAGTGCAACAACCCTTAAAATCTCTTTGAACTATTCAGAACAACCCAATGAATAAAAGACATAATAGAAATACACTAATAAACGAAATAAACGAATCACTATCATTAAATAATAATATCGTACGTCATCATCTCGCAAGAATAATCCAACCAATTATAAAATTCGAGTAATTCTGCAAGGAAAGAATTTCAACCAGTGCAACAACCCTTAAAATCTCTTTGAACTATTCAGAACAATCCACTGAACAAAAGACAATAGAAATACACTATTACACGGATAATTTATATAAAATATTCCTACCAATTTATCCATAACAATCGACTAACTCCAACGCAAGAAAAAAATCACTGAACCATCCACAGAACAAAAGACAAGCTCAACAAGTAGAAGTCTCCCTGATCGTTCCCGATCGTCCATAATCAATCGGACGAATTTCCAGATGATCAGAAAATCGGAGCAGCGTCTCTGGCCACAATGCAATCCCTTTATAGTCTTATTAGGACGTCTAACCGTCCCATATGCCGTCCCGGAACCATCGCCAGGCTCCCATATAGAATTACCGGGCAGGCTCGAACGACCGCCGCCCTCTTCAGCGTGGAATTCTCGGCCCGTCGGCGCGGCGGATAATCATTTTACTTTAATAGACTGTGATCGACCATTCACTAGGCGGAACGAACTGTTTGCGCGGCCGGGCGCGTGCCGGGGATTCAATGGAAACTCCCCGGAGAGAAGCCTGTTTCCCGTGACTTCGCGAAAATCATCGAGCGCGTTTTCAAACCTCCGATGATGTACGAGACCGGCCGATTCTCCGCGCTCCGCGCCCTGTATTTTCGCTCCGGCGACAAAGCGTCCGCTCTCGACGATCGAGGACGAACCGGATGAACACGCGCAGCTTCCTGGATCGATCTTGACCGGTGTCAAGAGGCGAATTTTGACCTTTTCGCAGAATTCGCGCGCCCGCCATTGTTGCCGCATAGGCGCGCGCCTGGATTTCGCCGGCGGACTAGATGATCCATCACGCGAGGGTGCGGTCGAGACTATTGTTGCGTTCTGGATCGTCAACGAGGAGATTTTTCCTGTCTTTCGGGGTGTGGATGGTAAATATTGCTCCGGGGATGCTTGAAAATGAAGATATAAGGATTTTTGGGAGGCTACAGTGAGACGAGGAACTTGAGAGAATGTTCGAGGAATATTTGTTGAAACGTTGAATGCCATGGGGGTGACCGGTGACCCCCAAGCAAATTGAATTACTATAATTCACTCAATTAAACGATGGTTATTCGCAAAAATTTCTATATTATAAAGAATGCTACCCATTGTGGTGATATTCAGTTTGATCAATGTGGAATGATAATAATCTATTTCAGTCAAATGATTTAATATTCTATTTTTCCATTTTGTGAATTTTGCTCTATGAAATCGTGCGGCGTTCAACGTGTTAATGTTAAGGAGTCCTTGAAATATAATGCTTTCGAGAAATTTTAATTGTATTTCTGGCGTCTTTGTTTCAGGAAGACATCGATGGTTGAAGAAATACTTCTATGGGGTTGAAATGTGGAATTTCCAATTTTCCGAGGGATAATCTCGGGAGGATTAAGAAGTCATTTTCGAATAGATTCTTAACGGTTATAAGCGCATCAGAAGGATCCCCCGTGCTGAAAGGATTACAGGGTTGATTATTGACACAGGGGGTTGGTGGGACTTAGCCTGGCCCCTTTCGCGTCTGGTGACACCCTATATGTTTGAACACATTTGTTGATAACCCCTTTACGTTGCCCGGCGTATTGAGTTACAGGGATTTATGAAGTACAAATAGAAGATGCGTCGAAACATTAGGACGCGACATGGATTCCCATACCACAAGATCCTATTGAAAACCGCCCCCATATTCGACAGGCTAAAAAATTCTGGTGCTCTCGCCAAACAAAACTGGAATCAATAATTCAGCGTTCTATCGATGGTAATTATCATTTAGAATATCATTCCGCTTTAATGCCAATATATCGGAATATAGAATATAATTTATCAAGTAGTTATATTTTCTCTTTCAACAATTATCAGGAGAGATATTAATGAAATATGGTTCTAACGAGTTCGTGTTCAGCTGTTAATGATATTCACCCCGCCATTGCAACGTGCAATTTTATTTAAACTGTTTCAGGTCCCGCAGGCCATCGGGGTCAGTTTTTAAAAATTGCAAAATTTATATCACTCACGCGTGCCGAATCTAGACCATCGAGGATCTTCCCAGCGGGACGCCCTGCATTTTAAGCGGCAGCGGCGGCTTTTAATTTATGCAGGATCCACCGGATCATACGCTAAACGGCTAGGAACCCCTTCGGACTACCGGTCGAAAAAAGTGGTCGCGTGCGTTGCGACGAAGCGACGGAAGCAACGACAGTTTAATGAAGAGAAATTAATGTACGAAGCACTTTTGTTCCAGTTTAACAGTTTTCAGAAAGCTATTGTCAACGTAAAAACATTTGTCTATACTTTGTTAACCAACCTATGCAATGTACCTTTAGAATTATAAATAAAACTATAAATTACAGTTATCAATGGAGGGTTTAATAAAATTTTACCAGCATCCCGAAACAAACGATTCTCACTTCCCCGGCGTCGAGATTAATCGCCGCATCATAAATTCAAAGAAAGTACACTTCCACGTAGAAACCGAGTAGTAAACGTATCTTTGAAACGAATCCTCATTTAAACGCAAGCGTTCAGAATTAACTTGTCCCGTTAAAGTGGCCTTTAACACGGACTCTCACGACTCAATTAAACTTCACGGTGCGCAATAAAGCACTTCGTGGAGCGAACGAAAAGTTGTTGCGCCGAGGCTGTCCGACGCGAGCGGCGCGTTAATTGAATAAATAAACGCCGGAAAAACGAATGCCAACCGGGTCCACCCTTAATAACCCTCCAGGATGATCCACACAATCAGAAAATTCCCACCCCTCGGCCCCCACCCTAAATTGAGACAAATTAATGCCGAAGTTGAGTCACCGAAGGTGGCGATCGCCGAGGAACCTAGCTTCCAAGAATCCGCCCGAAGAATACGAATTCCTCGGGCACGGTCGGTTGCCCAACAATCAGACACTTCTTCCGCCAGTATGTCTAATAAGTCGACGAACGAGAAACCGTTCGATCACGCGGCGACGTCAAACTTGTCCCCGAAAAACTGGCGACGGGGACCGGACGAATAAAAGGGGGCGCGTAGGTATACGTACACATAAAAAGGAAGAGGGAGGAAAAAAAAAGGATTCGAGAGTCGAAACGTCGTCGATCCCGGGACACGATAAGTTATATATATATATACATCTATATGTATATATAAAATAGACGTATAGGTGCGACAACTCGTGCACGCCTGTGCGCCGTGAATTCGCAGCTGAGAGCATACGGGCGCCCTAATGGGGCACCACGAAATTCATCGGAAAAAATGTGTATAATCGTCGGCCGGGGCCGGGAAGAGGAGGAAAACGAAGTCAGGTAAGGATCGTATAAATGCTCCCGTATCGTGGAAAGATTCCACGCGGCGATACCGGGGGAAACATATTTTTTTCTCGTCTCTCGTCGTCTTTTCCTTGCGGCCACCTCTCGTTTTCACTTCTTTCCACGGGCCGAGACCACGGCCGGGGCCAATTTAAATCAATTTAGCCGCCACCCCCCCGCTTAAACGAGCCTCAATTGGCATACAATGAGCCTAGGGGGTTCCTGCGACGGGGGACGGGGCTGGAGGAGGACGTGGAACGGTTAAATCTTACAGGCTCTTACGAGAATCGCTTTTTTTCGGGGCGTTCGAGTGCCAGGATGTTGCCCCCGGTTTTCAATGGTTTTCGGGGCTACTCGGAAAACGTGGATGGTTTTGATTTAATCCTGCGGCGGTGTCGGGCGAGAGTTTTATTGGATGTTAGTGCGTCGAATTGGGGACTATTCGGTTTCATTCTGTGCGCGATGGGAGAGAAGAAATTGTGTGGTTCGTTGTTTCGTTGGAACTGTTACGTTTTGTACAAATCTCGCGATGTTTTGGGAAGGTAAAGAGGAATTTCCATGGATCTTTTGCCTTTCGTGGATCGCGAAGTTTGTAGATTTCGAACTGAATCGATGAATGCGATAAGAAAGATGAGCGAAGAACAGGGGGATGAAGACCTCGTGGAAATGATTCGACACGCGATCGGGGGGTGGCGATATTAATCGACTGCAGTCGATCGCTCCCCCGATTTCGTCGCTCGTTACAAAGTTGCCCGGGCTTCTCCGACAGGATGCGAGAGTCGTGTTGCCATCGATAAGAGATAAGGTGGAGGGGGCGCGATTTAATGAATGTGAGAGAACCGGGAAAAGCGGACGCAGGTACAAACCGTGTGAACCGGGGCGCAATCGTCCGATTCCACGGGACGATCGCAATTACGTGATTAAAGGAATCGTTTAATCGATACTTCTGCCCATTTCGACGGGGACGAGACGATTTTCGTAATTAGCGGTTAACGTGAGAATCGTTCCTCCCTCGATAACGTTCGAACATCGAAATAGATACGAGGGAAATGTTCCTCTCGTGGAACATATAATTCATTGGCGATTAGACTGCTCTTTGATATTCAATATTTCGAGGTCCATCGAAGGGGTTGAACAAATCGTAATAGAATTCTGGCACGATATTCGGTGTCTCCCTCATCCACGCAACAATCGGGACGAAAGGCGACTGCTCTCCACGCAGAAAATCCCATCGTTATAAGCCGCGGCCGAGCATATGTCACAACACCCCAAGGGACGTATCTCGAAGGGTGGTTTTTTCTGCGAGCGAACCCTTGATTTAGAGGGCGTGTTTTCCAGGGTAAATTCGGTTAAACGCAGGGCACAATGGCCGCGAAAACAACCTGACCAACTTGAGAAGAGATTAAATACTATGAAGAACAAAGGGATTAGAGAAATTGTAATTATTATTACGAGTCAATGAATTTAAGAAAGGATTATGAACTACTGGAATTCAGTGACATGCTGTTGGAACGGTAAATGTTGACAGTAATCCTGTTCAAATTTAGTACGTGATCTTCAACGAGAGACGTCCGCATTCATTATGCAACCCATTCGATGCAATTGTACGTCGAAGTGCATTCGAATATCCGAGATCGCATTATCGATAGGACACGAGCGCAGTCCTCGGCACATGCCTTCGGTCCCCGATAATCTGTAAAGATGACGCGACTCTCGCTGAGTGAATTACAAAGTTCACAAAACAGATCGGATCTCTGTCCCAGAAGGCAGCCGCAGCAGCTCCGCTTTGGAAAACCGGAAGCAGCCGGCACGAGCCGTGAGATGCGAGCGGGTTACCAATTCTCCATGCTCTCTTGCCTCATCTGCCTTTTGTCCGGGCAAGGGCTTTCGAGGCAGAATACAGTCGGCTAACGTAACAAACATCATTCTCTCCAATTCTGCATTCATAGGACCGTTCAGAGTGCTCCGGAGTTTCTTCGTCCCTACACGCGAACAAAACATTCGTTCCAAGTTCTCCCACTTATGTGAATTCATCATTATACATCGAGAAAGAATTTTAATAAAGTAACAGACCGGGAGAAGATGGAAACTCGCTGTATAAAATTCTAAGTGACTTAGTCTTGAAACATGTAATTCAGCCTTGATGTCTCAATCGTATCGATCGTATCGAGTGTTCGGAAATATGTAGATTGATAGCGGCGAAGGGAAAGACACTGAGCGTAGCGGCACGAAGATAACGATTCATATCTTAATGAACAAGAGGAAAACGTGGAAGTGCAGTTTCGTTGATTCCGAAACGAGCGCGCACGTGGATGACAGGTGACGGAATATTTAAGAGTCACGGAGTCGCCTCCTACGTGCCACTGTTAAGGGCACGCGACGTGCATTCTATGCAAATGCCGGCCAGATGCACGGATAACGCCGAAAATTTGTCCTGTGACGGTGCGAGAAATTATCGCCGTCGCTTCCCTCCACGCGGCCCTCCGACTCCGCCCACCGGACGAATCGATTGGCCGAACGTTCCGAAGAAATTGCTGGAAAATGAATTCGAAAGTCGAAGTGCCGCAGCCCCTATAAAATTAAACATGTAAATATACCCGCGATAAACGAGTCAATCGCGAATATTATTATGAAAAGTATCCAACGCGTTAACAATTCGATTAATCGCACTGCCATTCGCGAACTTTTCACGAAGCCAAAGAGATATTTCGCTCGATAGGGGATTTATTACAAAATAATTTCGACAGAAATTCAAAATTAGACAACGTTGAGAACACAATAATGAAACACATATCTAAAAGAGAAATCAAAAGAGTTACAAGTGAAACGGTGTACAATAATCCGTTTACGCGTACTGGAAGGGTTGAAAATCTGCTGCCATAAAACTCATCGCCGAAGGGGAACAAAGAAGCGAGTGGCCGGCGTATCAGTCGCACGGATAAAAAAAGAATGGTGTAAAAATCCCAGACAAAATGGCGACGAAATCCGTTCGGCGGAAAATCATAAAACAACCCCCGGACGGCGGACGTTCGGCGCTCAAAGCGGAACGGGGGCCGTGAAATGCGAAGGAGAAACGGCGGAAAAATGTCGAATGATGGCGGTGACAATGGGCCGGGCGAGGCGCAATTTTTTCGCGATACTTCCGCAATAATTGTCGTTTTCCGGTGTATCGAGGCGCGGGGCCGGCTACGAAGTGGAATGGGTACCGGCAAAGAGATAGTGTCACAGACAGAACCGTAGTTCCAGGGCACCGTTCGCGGCGGTACCTGTGTGCAAGTACCGAGGCTGTACCGACACGGGAACAAGTACAATAGGCCAGTTTCGGGGACAATAGCCGCGGCCAACAATCAAATCAGAGCGCTATCAGCCGGCCACCCACCCCATCCGCGTTTATCCTTTGATCCGGTCGCTCGCCTCGCTCGCTCGCTCGCTCGTGCCCCGGCAAACACTCCTGATTGCACACCCTCTGTGTTTAAACAGACCCGAACTCTACCTTCTCCACCCCCTTCACCGATTCTCCGTCCTCCTCCGGCAGCGACCTCCTGCCTCGCTCCTCTCGCGCGTCCTTCCACCTAACCGTTTCTCTTTTCGCCGGTTCCGTGCACCCCCCTGCAGCTCGGTTTTTCTTCTCACTGTTTTGCACGCGACGGCCATTTTCGGACGACAGGAAAAGTTTCTGTTCGAGCGTTCTCTACTCCGAGTTTGATTAATTTCTATGTAGCCTTCCTCGTTTTCTCGTTCCTCGAGGGGGTCGCTGTATTTAGCTGTGAACTGCAGTGGGAACGAATGGCGAAGTGTTCTTGTACTCTGTTCATTTCGAAAGGCTTTGGGAGGATCGATATATCCTACGAATATTGTTTTGATGATCTACTCTACAGTAAATTTGTTATCTACACTGATTAGACGGTGGATTTCGATCAAGTCCGCGATTAACTCCCTCGTTGTTTGGTCTCGACCCACCCCTTCCTGTTCAACCCCTTAACGCCATCTACCCCTCGCGTAGCAGTATTTGAAGATTCCGTGGGAGAATTGGGGGCGACCGTCCTTGCGTCTGCACTTTGATGTACGTTTTCTTTCCTCTTCGGGGTAGTTTTATTCCATTTGAACTCTGTTACCGGGTCCTCGGGACTCGGGCTCTTCCGAACGAAGGATTCGTTGAGAAATAAATAGGAATGATAGCAGGCAATTGTTTTCAAATATTCTACGCAACAGGGATGATGAATTTGCAATACACCAGACCCTCGATTCACGCGGACTTTCTTCGCGCGAGCCTCTTTTTACACGGTAAATTGGGAGTTCAGCAATTTACGCGATCTGAATTTAGTAACAGCGAATAAAATATACTCTTGTTCTCTAATGTGTTTACTATTATTTCTTTTGTTAAGCTATGTGAAATATATATGTATTTCTAAAACTTCTACCAGCTTTTCTCTTCAATACTTTTTCTCTTGTACCGATAGGCTCTATTCATTCGACTTTCGTTCGCGTAAAACGAACCCACGTGGAACGGATTTTCGCGTAAATCGAGGGTCAGATGTACTTTGTACGAGATGCACTTTATACGTGCATTACCTCCAGTCTTTCCAGGGTTAACGTGGCTCCCGTACACGAAAGCAACCCTTAACGGTGTTTAATGTCTAATTTAGGGTTGTGCTCGGGCACACCTGTGAACACGTGGTAGGAAGTGACGGTAGAGTTATCAGGGAGACGCACGTGCCGGCTCGACGCACGGAATCGCACGTGCGGTTGAGCCGCTCTTGCGGAAACGCATCGTTACGGAGAGGCGTCGCGTCGCCTCGCGCCGCGCGCGGCGACAAGGATGCGCCACTAACCGAGGACGCTGCTTGTAGATCTTATCGCGATCAACGGACCGGCGGTTGACGAAACTGAGCGGTTATTCCGATAAAGGGGTGCGAACTTAATCCACTTTACTAATTCTATGCTAATTACAGGGTCCCGTTTGTACGAATGCGTGGAGTTCCTCCAAAGGCTTCCGTTGCAACATTAGCCGATACTAAATGGTAACTCTCTCGATACAGTTCGTTATCTTCTCGTAAATGTATTAAATATCTGTAGCTTCAGTTTCAATTCGCAAAGAATGACATCGATTTACAATAATGAATTATTGCGTGTATTCACTGATTAAAATGTAGAAACTTGGAAGCCAGAGGAAAGCTTGACTCTTGGAGGCACACGATTTTAAAGAAACAACCCAAGCTACAGAGTTCACTACGCGATTCGTCAACCTTAATTGCAGTGTAAATGTTTGTTTTCGCTTATTTACGCGTTTATCGTTAATTTATAGCATTGCCAGTTGGATGAGAAACTTTAAGTAAAATATCAAACTGTACGACTATGAGTAACTTCAATTTTTTGAAATAAAAGGTAAGCAAAGGGTGGTTTTTAACTCACCCAAAGAGTTATAGGCAGTTAGAGAGATGTTCTAAGATTTGTTAGAATTTCAGGGACTGAAAGATCGGATGCGCGGGGACGTCTAATTTCTGGTAACTCGCGAGTACGGAGTATTGCCAAGCGGAATCCATTTAGGTGGGAATCAGAGGAAGCTCCTCAATTCCGAAGGACGCGCTCACCTCGTCAGATATGTTTGCGTCGTGGGTTCAGGTTCGATCGAAGCGTAACGGGCCGTTGTCTTGGATGCGGGTACCTGGGATCAACGGCAAAGGGATGGAGAAGGTAGGAAGTAGGAGGATCCAAGCAGGGACACCCCCTTAGAGCGTCGCGGGACCAGCTGATTGCGAGTTCAGAGCAGCGTACGATCCTCCACAATCAAGCCACGTCTCTTTTGGATTGATAACTCCAAACGTATTCGACGATTTAACGCTATTTACGAGAAACAGAATATCGTATCATTTATTTGATGCTCCTAAAGTGTAGTCCTCTGGATAGCAACTATACAAGTTCAAAATTGAAACGATTCCTCTGCCATCGTCATTTAACTTCAATATTCAAAGATCCTTGTTGCTATACTCCAAAGAACCTGAGTATAAAGAAGAGAAATCAAAGAACCAGGTTCCTTAGATTTCCAGTACCTTCGAAGGGTAAAGATAATCCAAAAACGAAGAACTGAACGATACATCTCAATCAGACATCCTAACAGACCAATCAGCCCATGTCGTAACTCTTAAAAACTTAGACGAAACCTGAAACCTCCGAAAACTTCCTCAATCTCAACAAAACTCCCCCAATTTAAAAAGAAACAATTCCCAGTTCACTTTCCACTCAAACACGACCAATGACAAACTGGTCAAATCATCAATCCGTCTCATCATTCAATTTAATGCATTGAACACGGCGCCAGTACTAAGGATCCAGCAGTGGACTTTTCGTTCACCTCCATCATTATCTTCTGTTTAAAATTAGTATACTTGTGCATCATCTGTACCATTCCTACCTTCTAAACAAAAGATGAAAATGCAAAACGAAGTCGTCAACGCGTCGTGCACATTATCTTGTCTCTATCCCAAATATCCGAGCGCTCGCTGGCAAGTGCCGCCTGAACGGACACGCCAGCAAAATCGTCGCCGCGCTAACGCGTTAACAGGTTCAGGCCTTTGCTCCTTAACCGTTTGAGTGCCGAGGAGCGCTATAGCACCCTTCTTATATTGTGCCAAAATTGCGGAGAGTGCGGAGGCGCTTCTGTTTATCAGTATCAACTATAATTTTCTTACTATGCTTTACAAGAAATAAATCCAAATTTATTTGAATAAATGTTTTCTGATATTTTTTTGTAATAACACAATATTTGTGATCTCATTAGATACTACCCTTATTAATTCTTTTGCATACACACCCAACCACTTCCGCATTTTTGGTGAATATCAACATTGTTTAGCATCCAAATACGACGTAAGACGCATGAACAGAAAGTGAACGAAAATATCGACAGTTAACGTGCTAAGAGTCGACGTTAACAGAATACCATGAATAACCGGAAACCGAGGGGCAACGGGGTCGCGATTCCGGGACAGGAGCAACAAACCCCCTATCGCGGCGAGGAGGAGCGGCGGATAGCCGGTGATCGATCCTCCGTCAGGACGAGAGGGGTTGTCGAGGATTATGCACCCTCCGAGGTGGAAGCCGCCGGCCGATTGGTCGGGCACGGCCACTCCTCTAGGCGTTCCCTGACGCCGGCCAGGACAAACCACGCAACCACGCTGTGCACACCATCCACCGGTCGCAACGTGGTGGCTCCAGCTAGTACGCGTCGGAGTGGAGGCGCCTCAGTTCACGAAGTGACTTCGTGTCGCACGCATCGACGCTGTAATACTTCACGCGTCCTGAACTCTGCTCCATCGCTGTACCCGCGGGGGATCATCGATATAGCCCGGTAACCTTTCCGTCCGTCCCGGGTGAAGGAGACTGTCCAGGATCTGTGGATTTTGTTCGACGATCAAGTGCCCCCGAGATTTGCATTATGAAGAGACGAAGTTGAACGTTCTCGGCGACAGTTCCTTAGAGTCAGTGAAGTGCCCCCTGGTCGGAGGAGCTAGCCGCACGCTGGACCGCTGTGATCCTTTGGAACTCGGTACAGAGGCAATCAGGACTTTCGCACCGCTCGACACGAAGCAGACACGATTATGGTAGTTCTGTAAGTATTTCCTGCGGATTTTCCTGTTGCTTGGCAGACGACTCGAGCGCGACGTGGACGGGGGTGGTAAGGGGGTGGATCACGGAGGATAGTCGTTTCCGTGAGATGCGCGGTATATCGTTCTTGAGGTGTTGAACGAGGGTTCGATTGAATTTAGTAACTGGTTCTTGGTTGATCCCTTAATCGTGAGAATTTAGGATTTGTATTGGGAGTCAGGTATTGTATAGAGGGTGTAGTAGGTGGTCATTCAGTGTTTCGGGGCATTTATAGGAGCTTCGTCTCACTGTAACGCGGTATTGTCATTACTGATACTCCTTGGTAGCTGTAAACTAAAATTCTGACTTTAGAGAATTTTCAAGCGAAAGTTGGGAGATTATCTAATGCAGAAGTAGATGAATTACGGTTATTAAATCAGCAAAGGATACATTAGACGTATGTAATAAGTTCTCCTTTCTTTCACTGCCAAAGATTCAAACTACAATATAAACTTCTCCAAGTGCACCACGGCGAGTTTATTTGGAAGTTTTGAATTTCGAGCATCGCCTATTTCGGATTCGAATAGAGTTCAGATTAAACGGAACTGGGCGTGAGTTAATCGGAGCGTTTCATGGAAATTCGGAAACGTCGGAGCAGGTGGCGACCATTTCGGCATCGATTTCTCTTCCTGGACGAGCAGCAAGATTTCCCTAGTATCTAATCAGTGGGCGTTCTGCGGGTTTCTCATTGGTGTGTGGGCGTTATCACGGAGCCCGATTGGTCGATGGGTATTCTAGTGCTGTGTCGTACACATGCGCAACGTGCCACGCTGCGTACGGCTGCTGAATACGAATATAACGGATGTGATTCGCAAATTGTATGACGAACTCCGGCAATGGAATCGCTCGCACCGACTCGCAGGTTATCGCTTTTCTTTGGCTGTTGGATCGATAGAGCGTATCGCCAAATTTGAACGGCGATAGAATTGTAACCGTTTAATCCATCTATGTAGTAGGGCGAGTGGAAATAACATTATCGGTCGCCTTTCGTGTCCTCTTTCTCTTGTTTCGCGGCTCGATAAGCTCAGAATTCAGCTGAATTGTGTAATTATAAATAACGACACGTATCACAGATAAGTTCTATATTCGACCAAGTTAAAAGTTTATTCGAGATACTGAAATATCGCAATTGAGGTATTGTTCCTCTCTCTATCCTTGATACTACTAAATACATTTAGCATATAGCGTAAATTGCATCAATTTCTATTCTTACGCGATGACTTCAACTAGATAATATATTCCATGCCTCTTTCATCGTCAATTTATAGGCCTATAGATATCAATTGGATTTTACATCTAACAATACATTATCTAATAACTTGAATTAGACTCTCGCTTCTAATCGGACAATCCACTCGGCAATGGAAGTAATCGCCGCCGATAAATCAATTCGAAAGAAAACGAACGTTCTCCAATTCGCGAAACCTGAAAAGTGAACGTTCCACGAATTGCCGGAGAACAATGAAACTTACACGGATTTTCCGTCGAATCGAGAGAAATCGCTCGCACGGGTCGCGATTAAGGGAAGGAACAAATGACGGCATCAATCGTGCGACTCCCGACAAGACCCGGCGCGGCGCGTTCGCCGAAAAGGATAATCGAGCGGGCCAACTGGAAAGGATCGTCGCCGTCTATTCGTGAAAACCCGATTACGGATGTACCCGCGCCACGCCATTGATCACGGCCCAACACCTCGAAGACAGATTAAACGAATGTCCGCGGGTAAAACGATCTCCCTTTATCTCGAATCTCGAGAACGTTCTCTCCCTGTCCGCGGCGGTGAGGAAGTCTTTCAGACCCGCTCGCTCTTTCTCTCCGCTCCTCTTCCTCTCTCTTTCCCTCTTTCCCTCGGATCCTCGTCAGGATCCTTTTATACCGCTGCGAGCAAATGGAAGCTGACAGTTTACTCGGTATTAATGATGTCCCACGTTTTTCGGCGAGGAGCTTCTTTTCGCGAGACCTCCGATGCCGCGCTAAACTTCGATTCTAACAACTCTTGATTCACCGACGGGTCGCTATAGGTTGTAGTTTATAGCGTTTGCGCGTTGCACCGCTATTATTTTCCGATGCTAGAGCGTCAGCACGCGCGAAATCGGGGGAACGGCACGTTTATTAGCGATGGTACGGAATACAGCTAGATAAAACGCGGTGAGTCTCAATGAATCGAGATGGAATCGAACAAAACCCGTTCAGCCGGGCTTCCCATTGATTCCACGGTGTGCGCTTTCGGACGCGTGTAAATCGAGAGGCGACGAAACAGGTTGAAGGAAACGGAAGATTAGAAAGGAAACGCGAAACGTGTCGTTCGGACTTGTATTGTAACGTAGAACATGGATGATTGTGTTTCAGCGATCGGAGAAGAAGATTATAGAATTCCGTCGTTAATCGGTGCACTCGGAATTGCGTCAACTCGGAAATTCCTGTGAAAGGATCGTAAAATCGGAACGCCCCCCACTGTTCGCTGCTCGAAGTATAATTAATCAGAGAGTAAAACCGTCTCTGTTTATTCCTAAGTAATTGGTTCACAAGTAGGTTAAAGGATGCCTGACTTTCATCGACAGCGTTATTTTTTAATGTTAGCTTTAACGCTCATTACGGATACTGAAAGGTGTGCGACTTTTGTAGGTCAGAGTTTCTCTGCGATATAATTTTGAATTAAACGTACATGTGTTCCTTAATTTACATGGGAATGGGACAGTTGCAATAGAACCGCGTAAAACAGGGAAATTTATGAAAATACGAGCGTCGTATATGGCCGGAGAGTAGGCAAATAAGAAGTCTGTTAGCGAATAATAACGGAACGCACGATTCCCGGCCGCGAAATAGTCCGAGATAATATCCCGCGGACCGCCAACGCGATATCATCGTCTACGCGATCAGTTCGATTGACAAACCTTTAAGATCTCTCGAATTCTCTGCGCGCGATTTACCGCTGGACCTAACCGGCTTGATCGACGGCTATAGAAAATATCCGGATAACCAACTAAACTTTCTTATCACTCGTGACACAAATATCGCATTCTCATTCGATCTGCTCTTACATCTACCACAACCTCCAAGGTAAACATAAAACCAACCATTCAAGCATTCCTCCTTCGGAAACACCACACTCAAATACGCACGAAACGCCAAAGAAACCACGAAAACCATAAAAATCGCACCTCTTAACCTCCAAACTTCAGAAAGCAATGAAAGACCTCTACTCCCACAGCAACATCGCTGAACAAGAGAAACCTATACGAGTCACTGCAAAGTTATCATCGATGCACAGCAGAAATCCCCCGTTAAACGCGAAGCTCGGTCCGCTCGCTAGAATTAACTCGTTTAGACGTTAATCTGAGAGGACGATCCAGCTAGTCTATCGAGCGAAGCAAGGGCGGGCAGCGCGGGGGAGGAGGAGGAGGAGGAAGAAGAGGAGAGAAGAGATCTCGCCTGAGTCGGGGCAGAAGCGTGATATTTTAGCGAGCTCGCGGTATCAGCCTTAATATCTGAAATTCTGAAGGCACCCATACCGACCGGAACGAGGATATAGTCCCTGGTCTCCCGTTTTTTCTTCCCTTTCGCGGCTCGGCTCGGCCGGCAGGGTCCACCGGGGATCTCGCCGGTGTGCGTCCGTATCTTGGCCGGTCGCCGCGAGTCTGTTCGAACCGCGGCGGGACAATCTCCGCGCAGCATCGTCCGCCGATGTATCATCTTACGCCGGTGCTAAAGGCGATGACTTTATCACCGATCCGGGCAATCATTCACCTAGCCTCCTCTCGCGCCACCTCGCCTCCCCGCGGCCGTGCGCGTCCCTTTTCCTCCCCATCGCGCGCGCGCTTTCTACCACCGTGCCTCGCGAGCCCGGGAACTCGCCTCCCTTCGCGCCCCGCCGAAAGGTGTCGACGTAACAACCGTATATAAGTAAAACGCTTTGCGTGCCGGAGAACGCGACCCATCTCTTCCCGTCTCGTTCTCCCTTTCGCCAGCTTTTTCTTTCTCGCCTACTTTTCTCGTTTTGCCTTCAGCATAACGGATCGAGCGGACGCGAGCCGTGGAATTATCGCCTCGAACGCAACGCGGACGGGACCCGAGGTAGCTGCCGGTCGAAGCCGAAATAATTACGGTTCTGATCTAACCCGTGAGCAAACCGCGTCCTTACAGAAATTGTTCGTTGGTGGGGTGGTTTCGGTACCGTTCGGTTTATTAATACGGTGGAATATTTGGAGTTTGAGACATTGGATTTTCGTTTCCTTGGAGAACTGCTTCTAGGGATCCTTTCTTTATCCGATATCGTGTAAATTATTTATACAAATGTTTCATGCTTAACCCTTGAAAAACCAATGCAATACATTACACTTTTATTAACCCTCAGCACTCCAGATGGTTTTTTAATCGATCAGCAACTGCAATTAATTTTTATATCTCCAGTGAAAATGAAAAGTGCTACATTCCTTCGATCTATTTTCTTTCTCAGTACAAAATTTGGATGCGTGGAAAATCTAATAATTTTAGGGTAGTTCCTTTGATTCGTTAAAATATTTGATATTATAACTGGTGCAATATTGGAGCCTACAGAGTTCAAAGGGTTAACTAAGTCCAATCCGTATAGCAGAAATGATTATACATAGCTCGGAGTCGTCGCTAACCTTGAAATACTCGTGAGTTAAGGGTTAAAGCCCTGGTCGCAAAGAAGTGAAAACTGTGCAATGTCTAATTGTAAAAGAGATACCCAGAGTGATCGGAATTGATCAGCGTATATAATATCCAAATAACGTCCTATTTGCGTGGAACATTACGCCTCCTAATCTTACACGCGTTATGCACACGGCGGTGTAAGAACAACGTTCCCCGCGTTATTTTCGTCTTTCATTTGACGACCGCGAACCACCCTTAAAGCCGTCGTCTCTCTTTTTATCACCCTGTATATAGTCTTCGGGTTCCCGCGCACCGAAAGGCGACGCGACGCGACGCGGCGCGACGAGGCCGAAGGAGGCACTCACGAGGAGGCATGCCTTCTAGAGCGTTTGTACAGGTTACGCGTTAGGTGCGTGCTCACATCGTTTCCGTGGGTTTTATCGAGTCGGGGAACGGACGTTTACGATCCTCGGACACCTACTCGAGGAGGCCTCTCCTCGCCTCACGTGGGTCTCCCGGCTCTCGAGCGTGTCCCGCCTCGACGGGCGAAAGCTCGATGGATTTCGATCGGCGGTCGATTTTAAATGCCAATAAAATTCCAGGCCAGACATAATTTCGACGGTTCTGCGATCCCGCGGAATCGTCTCGCTGATGGTTTCACGGCCCATCATTTGTTTCTGGAACTGTGAGAACTGCTCCATTAGCTGGGCAGTCTTCAACGATCGCGGTTTTCAATTTATTTCGTAGTATATTACCGCTCGCCTCTTAACACTTCGGACGCCTAATCAACGCGGAGGATCGCGGCGGCACTTGATTCAGTCGTTTCGAATAATTAGGCTGGGAATCCTTATGTAATATCGAGCCGAGCGCAAATCCGAGGTTCACATTAATTAGGAAACTTGTATTCCTTGGAAAATCAGGATCTATAGCGAGTATTGTGATGTACACTCGCGTTTCGTATGGTTCAGCCTGCTGGAATTCCTCTGTTCTTCCAGCTCTGTCGATTATAATTAGATTTCTTTTTGTAGACGCGTCACGTGTGAATGACGCTAGAACGTGTCAATTATTTTATTATCCTTGATACTTCTCGATCTCTTCTGCTTGTAAGTATTGAATATTTCTATGAAATATCTCGTTTGTCAAGTGATTCGAAGAGAGACTATTTTAACGTACGAAATCATTCGACGCTTTTGGTCCACTATTCATTGGATACACTGGTTAACTGATCAGCTCGTTCATTATTCTCCATTATTAACCGCGTGTATGTTTGATTCATTGGCAACGACGATCGAAAGATTTCGTTTGATCTCCGGATAAAATTGCGTATGATCGAGACGAAGATTTTGAATAGAGCATTTTGCATCGAGCATCCAGAGTTTCGCTCGCGAGTCTAGAACGGCAGGTTGGCACCAGAAGACGTAGGCGAGCCGAACGTCTTCCACGGTTCTGTTCATGGTCAATGACACTTGGTCGACGATGTTTATAACGCACGCCGGCTATTTCGCATCGGATTCGAGCGGCGAGTTTCGCCCCCGAAACGCACAATAATTTACCTCCGAATATTCTCAAAGTAACCTGCTCGCGGACACTACTCGATAAACCAGTCGAATCCAATGAGCATTACCTACGCAACCTTACATCATCAGGGGCGAGCGAGTCCGGTGTAAAAAGTGTACGGTGTAAAACGCGAGAAGAAAATGGGAATAAAGACAGGTATATCTTCTTCCAAATAAGACAATAACGATGATCCGTTTAATCGTTTTCTTTGCGAAGAAGCCGCGGTTTCGGAGCCTGAGATTGATCAAGTTCGAGTATTTATATTATCTCTGAAGCGGAATAAATGTTTATTTCTCGAAGACTATTAAGGGTAGAAAATTCGATTTTTCTGCTCCCTCGAGGCGGTAAAGGGATTAAGAGGAAAAAATCAACTCTGACCGGAAACCCGGTTCAAGGATCGTTCTCGCGCGCCATAACGCCGCCACAGATCATAACCGCGGACTTTAATGTCATCGGGAGAAAGGCAGAAGCTGCTGCGTGACCAGACACGAGCGAACACTTACGCGAGAATTTATGCGGAATCGTTAACCGCCGAGGTTTTCGAGCCGACGACTATTGGAGACATTGCTCGGACCGTTTCGCGCTTATTAACTTTCCGGCGCACTTGAACGCTGAACGGAGAAAGGGCGAGAAAACCGATTCCGCGGGCTTGATTCACGACACTGCGTTTAAATGAAATTTTATTCGACTCCGATTCAGGTTTCCATCGGACTCTGATAAGATTCTAATGCTACTTTCCTAATATTCCGACGAAATCCTTGCTTCTTTCTCGATTCTCTGAATCCTCTGTCGCTGCGAAATACAAAGTTTGCTTATAACGGAGTCCACTCGATTCGAAGGAGAAATTGAATTGCAGGTTTTTGCAATTGTTTGTTGGGGAAATAGTACCTTCAGTTTTAGACAACATATGATTATCGTCTTTGTTCGGTGTCGTACCTTCGTATCGAATGATTTATCGGTGAAACTGAGGGGGTTACGGGGAATAGAGAATTTTCGGACGAATACTGGAAAATTAGAAGGAACGATTGTTTGACGGAGGAAAGTTGAAGAAGACCTCGACTACCGAAGATCGATCTTTTTTACCGCGATCAGGAATCGTTCGCGACGAACATAAGGATTCCGGAAAGCCGGTGAACGTGGCCGTTGTCAGGCCACCCACGGGCTCCCATAAGTATGGCGCGAGGTACGGCCAGGTACGCACCATAAATCGGGATTTTATCTCGAAGCTGCCGGCCCTTGGCACGCCGGCAATTGCATAATCCTAAATTGGTCCTGGGCTCCGATGCAACGGGCTTCGAGTTTTGGGAACTCAAGGTCGACCTGTTTTTATTAACCCAATTTTCCCTCTGGCTGATCTAACGTTGGCGTCGTTACGCTTTGCCACTCGATCGTCTCTCTACGATACCACTGATTCTTCGGGAATCGAAGTGTATAAAGTATTTCAAAACTTGGTTGATTCTTTGCTAATAGTTTGTACGAATAATGTAATAAATACTTCGTTGTGTAAAACATGAAGATTTAAATGTAAAATTAAGGGTTGTTGAGACCATGAACACACGAACATCTAAACACTTATATCGCATCGAATTAATGGTATTAATTCTAAATTCATTGTTGCAGTACATCGTTAGTTTAAAAATGTTAACCCTTCGCAGTTGATTTAATACGCCATAGAATTGAATATTTAATGTTTAATATTGAGCTTCATATAATGGATCGATACGTGAAATATTGGAACAAAGAAACTTTGCTCTTTACTCTATGTGATTTATCGTTCCTTTAAAAAATTCTTCTGTATCTTATCAGAAAATATTGAATATCTAATACAATACTTTTCGAGTGCAACAGGTTAAATCAACCTGACAAAACAATTCATTTAAAGATCCAAGCGATATCATGCTTGAAAGATATTCGGAATATTTAGTACGAAATTTTGCAGAGCAGGGCGTTTGTATTTTTACGTTACGTTTCCCTTGGCGAGGCAATTAATTGCACGGTCTTTTCGCTTGCTGTTTAAGGAGTCGCGTCGGGTCGCCGACGATGTCAGCGACGGTGGCCGGGAACCAGCAACAGCAGCACCCTCATCAAGAATGGGACATCAATGACTCGAATGTGCCGAGGGTAAGTATCCTCCCGCCGGCCAGGCGTAATTAAACGAGTCACCGATTCGCACTCTCGGGTAATCCCCACGCGTGGCCAAGGGAATGTTCGGCGTACCTTGGAAATTATTATAGTTCTCGACTTTCCCCAATTCCACAACAAAAACGCGGCCAGGTATGCCGTGAAGAATGCCGACTCCTTCCCAGGTGTAGCAAGGGTTTCGCACGAAACACTCACGGGGATAAAGAGAAATTACTTCGATATTAGTATGTTCCTCGCATCTGCTGTATGCAACTGGTACATTTGATACTAGGTTCACGGAACGCGTCAATTTGACGCAGATTGAATTTGGTAAATGTTTTAACCCCTTAACTTTTGGCGCTAAACAGGCCAAACTGAAAATAACAATGTGAAAGCAAAGAAAAAAAATCGTTTTATTGATATTTATCATTTACATGGGATTGTAAGCTATAACACTTATTTATTCAAGAATATAGCCTTTTTCCATGGAACAAAAGCACAGTATATCAAAATTGATTTCTTTTGGCCGGTCTTTTTAAAAAAAAACTGTGCCTTAAGGGGTTAATCGGTTTTCGTTGATCCGATTACACGAATATGAATCCTGAACGCCGCAGGATTTCATAGAGCAAAACACAGAGAATGGGAAAAATATAATATCAAATCATTTCATTGAATTGCATTATTATTATTACGTGTTCATCTAACTGAACGTCGCCGCATTATGTAGTATTATTTGTAATATAGAAACTTATTTTTGAATAAGCAACGTTTGACTGAATGAACTATGGTAATTCGATTTGGTTGAGGGTCACCGGTGACCCGCGGCATTCAACGTGTTAACCAGTTAACTGTGGAATTTAGTTGGGAAAACCTCTGGTTCTGCGGGCAATAAAATTGAAAAATGGAGCGTGTGCTCGTCGAAGGACGAATGCACGTAGAGTATATTTTAATGAAAGATCAATGCGAAACAAAGAATTACATGTTTATGCGAGAAAATAAAGAATTCATGAAAGAATTAGTAGTTGTTAGTGCCATTTTTTAGGAGAAATATCGTTCTGTGGAAATCAAATTTGACGTTGAACAAGTTAGATTCTTTATGGCGCTCTCTTACAAAAATTTGTAAATTAATTTGAATCTACTGTACAGATGAAAGTGAGAAACACGTCAGTTTTGTACGTTTCACTTTAATTACGGTTCAGTTTGATCTGAGAGCAATATAATTATTGTTTCGCGAAAAATTGGCGTGGATTAAATGCGTGAAGGCTAACTGCTAAAGCAATAATTGAAATCCTGACATGTTTCAATCAGGAGAGAACCAGTTTCCAAGATACGCGTCGTGAATGGGCATTGCGCACGTTCTCGTCAACTTTCGACGTTCGAGGGGCAGCGAGTAATTAAACGGACGGTTTGTTTCTAGGTGGTGGAGTACGATCCGTGGTGTGAATGGGCCGATGGCCACGTAAGAAGGGTCTATGGCCCAGATTGCGAGGAGGCGAGGAGGCACGCCTCCGGTTGGGCGATGAGGAACACGAACAATCACAATGTCAGTATTCTGAAGAAATCGTGCCTAGGTGTCCTGGTCTGCTCGCAGGAGTGCATTCTACCTGGAGGCGGGAGGGTTCACCTTCGACCGGCAATTTGTGATAAGGTAAGCGTCACATAATTACCACGTACAATGAAAAATAAAGAAACCACAGGGAGTTCTCACGAATTGATAAACTTTGTAAAACTGAACAGATTAGGAAGAATACTGTAGAATATATCAAAATGCTTTTGTCTCGCAAAAGCAAAGCTTTCTTGTAAAATACGTAGATTTAATTAATATCTAGGAAATGAATAGATAATAATTATTTTCAGTGACAAGAGCTCCTCATTTCACATAGTGTTCTATGGAAATATGATTTACAAACGCCTTTAAGATTCAATTAATAAGTAACCATTTTCAGTGAAAAGAACTCCCTATTTCACACAGTGTTCTATGGAAACATGATTTACAAAAGCATTTGAGATCCATTGTGAAAGTCGTTAATATTCATTTTCATTTACGAAGGAATTAAGAGCGAATAGTAGGATGCTTCGAAGATAATGGAAAGGATCTGCTCGTCTTTTAGGCAAGAAAGAAGCAGCAGGGGAAACCGTGCCCAAACAGGCAATGCACGGGTCGGTTGGAGATACTTTCGTGCCGCGGCCATTGCGGTTACCCCGTGACGCATTTCTGGCGGCACACCGAGCACGCGATATTCTTCCAAGCGAAAGGACAACACGACCATCCGCGACCGGAAGCGAAGTCTACGTCTGAGGCGAGACGCAGCGTGGGTGCCGGAAGAAGGGTGCGAGGACTCGCGGTCCTTTTGGCCAACGAGGCCGCCTTAGGTTCAAAAGTACGTTTTCTCGAGCGGATTTTATCTTTCGTTCCTATAGGACGTCCCGAAGTAACTGTTCAGTATTTTAATAATTTATTTGAAACATGAAAAACAAATTTCGAAGTTACAATATTTCAATATTCGTAACGAAACAGTCGTATCATTAATTATTCAATTCGAATCGAACGCTGTATTGAAGTCGAAGGTGAAACAATTTATTATTTGTAGTTGATATGAACATTTACGGCTTTATTAAAAATATATATTTTTCCTTGGATGTAAACGGTGAATTATTGCAGCTATAGTTGATTATTAATTGAAACACGAGGTGCTGATATTCTTTGGTTTATAATAAACAAGTAATTAGAAACAGTAATTTCATATGAGATATGAAAAATAAAAATACTGATGTGACCTCTGTTTTCGAAATAATATTCTTATTCTGAGATCGACGTGTTCAATTGTTAATTGTATTTTTAACTTTAGTCCGTATAAAGTGAAAAGGATATTTGCAACCAATATGGCGACTTACCGAAAGTGCAGCCTTGGCGGGAGATTCTTCTCTCGTCCAAAGAATAGTCTTGATCGATGGAAATGTACAATCTTGCTCGTTTGATCACTGTAACGTAATTAATAAATAACTTTTCTATTCTTCACAGTTAATGTCGTTGAGAGGAACGAAAAGACCAAGTTCAGAGGCAATCGAACAACCACCGCGGGCTACCCAACCACCGCCACTAATTTCGGACAAAGGTTCATACTTTTTAGCCCTTAAAATGCTCTGTCTACACTCTCTCCGAATAAAAAGCAGTTCTACTAATTAGTTTCTGTGTAAACCATAAAAAATCTGTGACAAATTACTTGTTTCTTACCTGAAAAACTATTTCACTCTGCACGACACCTCTCGCACTGATTTCCCGCCGGTGATTCTAACTTCTTCCGCTTGGCGGCGCCACTTCTCGGCGATAGTTACCGATTGCGCGCGCAAATTCGAATGAAATTCAGTCAACATTGAATGAAGGAACAGGCGTTCTTTAAATTGGAACGATAAAATCTGGAACATTAATAGAATCTTTAAACGTCTGATCAAAGGTAACATTATAGTCGATCATTTTATTTGAACTTCGTAATAATCACTTTCCAACGTCACAAAATCAAACCCTTTACTCCCTTTCGACGTACCGTACGTTTACAGTATTGTATTGTTGCAAGATAAACACAATAATATTACAAATAAACAATATAAATAATTCTATTCTTTTATTTTTTAGGATATTGCTCTTGTTCCCCGTTCAACTGTATGTGCGGCATGCAGACCAACATATCAACGTACCAGCAATCTCACCAACAACCGCCGGCGATGTATCCTCAGCAAACGCCATCGAACGAGACGCCATATTGGCTGCAGGACGCAGTTCAGCCGCAAGAGAACACCTTAGGCTACAACCTACCTATTCAAGTACCGCAAGAAGCATCGTACCCGGACTTCCCCTCGTTCACCGGCGAATTGTTCCAACCCGAAGAGATCTTCCAATTAGATCAACCCCTGCGACCCGAGTTCCCCATGAACTCGCAAGACGTGGCCAGGTCGCCGCCCACCTTGCTCGACCTGGGGAGTGGTACGATCAAGTATGAGATCAAACAAAATCAGGACCAGGCCTACTGGAACCAGTTCCTCAGCGAGGACTCGAGCAGCAGCCACTTGAGCATGCCCCAGGACGACAGGCTGCAGTTCCCAGGCTTCGAGTCAGAGAAGGACTCGAACGGATTCTGCGCGAAGAGACCGGTGAATCACTTCGTCCCCGACAAGGAGATCAACCAGAACCACCTGAACAACGCGATGAACTTCCAAGAGTACCAACGGAACCAGAACCACAAGAACTTCGTGGATGGAGCAGTGAAGAACGATCAGCAGTCGGGCTACTGGAACCACCAGGACGACCGCTTGAACTTCCCCGGCTTCGATCCTCAGAAGGAGGAAGACCTGATGAGCTCGAGAAGGGACGCCAACTGCTGTCAACCCGGCCTGATGGAAAGCTACAACGTGTACCCGAAGAAGGAGAACGGAGTGGCAGATCCCGCCCGGCCCAATCGTAGCCCGGTGGAGAACAAACAGTACGCTTACGACGGTTACAACCAGATGTTCGAGCACTCCGAGAACAAGAACTACATGGCGAACCGATGTCAGCAGAACTCGAGCCGAATGGTCCTCGACGAGAGACTGCAGAACAATTTCGGCAGCCACGAGACGTCCGACTCCACCGAGAGACTCTTCCCAGATTCCAGCACCCTGGACACGTCGATCCAGTCGCAGAACAGCTCTGAACCGTTCTTCTACCCCAGCAACGACCGGTGCCACTATACCTGCGAGGTTCTGGACACGAGGCTGCCGCAAATGCCGATGAACGCCGGGAACACGCAAACGGGAATGAACAATTACAACGACGTTAACGTGAACGAACTCGACCTGCCGCCGTTCGTCGATTACACCCTCGTAGGGATGCTGTGCAGCTCCGCGGAGGAGGACACGTCGAACCTGTTGACCGGCTGCCAGCAGAACACGCAGACCTACGTCTCCCATCATTAGACCGACGCGACGATCTTGATTTGTATTATAAATATTGAATATACGGTATAGTTGCACCGCGCCGGTGACGAGTTCTCTTTCATTCTTCGTTTCGCCTTTTGGCTGGAAGAAGAGGTCGACTTGGCGATGACTGGAAATTTCGCAGCTTGAACTTTGCGGACGGTCCTCGAGGTTTTTGTAGCAGGTCTAGTGATACGTTCCGAGGAGGAAAGTCGGACACGTTCGTTCGAGGGGCAGAGACACTACTAGTCGTCGAGATGAATGGCGGAAGGTCTGAGTCGATTCTTCCTTCCGCGTGACTGTAGCTTCCTGGCCGATACCTGTGAAAGCTGGGCAAGATTGCGTTTGATTGAAGTTAATTGAATGTTCTTCGTCGACGGGCGTTTACAAGCCGAACAATTTCGCCCGACACTGTGTTCGAAAGACATCGTTTCGGCCGTGCAAGAGACTGAACAGTAACAGTTTAAAAGTATTACATCTTCGAGCAACACGAATGATCCCGTTTTGTTAATAAAGTACTTCGAATTGTTAATTCGATTGACTTAAATAAAGAATCTTTTGTTAAAGGATGTGTCGCATGTTCTTTCCATTGAACCCACTGTCCTGATACCTATAAAAACTGTAATCATTCAATGTACCTAAAAATACTACATTGCTTATCTCATTATACCGCGAACCAAACAATTCACGATTTCATTAGACGCTAGCAACTATCGAAACAGCAAAAAGAAGTCGACGGTTCCAGGGAAATTGGTAGCCAGGTTCAAAGCACTCGAGTCGGCGTAGCTTGGAAAAAATTCACGTGGTTTATTCGTAATTTATTTATTCGTAACAGATACTCTCACGATCACAATTGTATGTACGTTATGTAATGTTATCATACACCTATTTTGCGTTACACTTTCTCGGATTACATGCGCGGTATTCATCTTTCTCCGTTAGTTTCGTTAAGTTTCATCGATCAGTAGCTGACCGCCTGTCGCGCGATTCGCTACGGCGAACCGCGGCGCCGCCGCGAGCGGCGAAACTCAAGGGAGACGAGAAACGGAAACGGGGCGGCGGGGTCCGCTCGAGCCCGATCGCCGAACGATCGACGGAGTCGCATCCGTTCGAAATCCGCGATAAGGATCGAGCTGGAATCCAAACTGAAACGCGCGTCGCCATTCCGCGCGAGGAGATCGCGCGGAGAAACTGACTGGAAAACGGCTAACCGAGAGACACCCGTCGGATCGTTCGTCAGCGAAGCCGTCTCGCGCGGACCCAGTTTTGGCTAGTGGATTCCTGTGTTCGCGCGCGGATCTGCCGCGCAACTGAGGGCTAAAAGTGACTCCCTAGGTGTGCATTTGTTCCCCGGAAGTGACGCGACCGAATTCACCGAAAGAATCCGCGAAGCTGCGCGCCGCGGGATCTGTTCGCACCGCGAGGCGCATCTGTCGAGCGGATCGAGAATCGTTCTGAACGGAACAGCTACGTCTTCCTCGTGAAAGTGGAACGGAACAAATCGGAAACGAAGAAGACCAAAAGAAAAGGAAACTTCGGCACTGTCGAAAGAAGCGAACCTAAAAATACACGTCGCCTAACGCTACTCTCTCTCTCTTCATTCTGCGTTCTTCATCATTCTTCCTTCCTGCTTTCGCTCAGCTCGTACGCGATGTACGGCGGACCTCTCGCGTATTACACCTCCGTAAGCGTATAAATTTTGGTCGGTAAAAAAAAGAGTATTTCTATATATTATATCGAATTACATAGTTCCTTTGTCGCCTATACACGTCGCGCGTAAAACAAACCGTATCGTTGGCTACGCTCGTATCGCAAGTCGCGGTATTATTCTTCATTTCTTCTGTTCTGCCTTTTTTTTGTTTGTTTTGTCCGTTATCACCCTTTCGTTCGCAGGCGCCAGGCAAAGAACGGGGGAGAAACGTTCGGTTTCGTTCGGAGAATCGCTGGAAAGATCGAAACGCGACTCCGTTCGACGCTCGTCGCTTCTCTCCTCTCGCGATCGCGCGTCGGATCGATTTTCTCTTCTCTCCCCGTTCTTCGATGATCTCTCTCGTTTCGAGATTCGCGAAACTCGCGGTGTTTCCTTTCTTCTCGCAGCCGCACAGCTATCGTAACCAGGCACGTTGTTTTGATATTCGGTTCCGCGAGCACGCGCTTCGGACCAACGAGAAATCGGGGAACGTCGAACGCGACGCGAAATCATCGTCGGAAAGGGATTCTCGGATCGTCCAGCGTTCGGAACGGTGAACGGAAGTCCTCCGATTTCGAGCGTTCTCCGGACGAGGAAACGTTAGCGCGTCGTTGAAGAAAATGTCGGGTTGCTGCGCAAGTTTTCACTGGAAATGAGCCAACGCGTCGATTTCCAACAGACACGAGATTGCAAGGAAAGGATAATTGAACACTTGTTCGAATGTTCGATTACTTTCAGGTCACATTCTTTGGTTCCTGTGAATTCGGAAGCATACGAGCGAGAACTGACGGGACGTCGCGCGCTGGTTCAAGAGAGTTTCGTAAGATGTGGGTGGAGCTTCGCGTCGGGCGCAGCTCGGACGAAATGGAAGAAACGATCATGTATAGCACCACACGCTTCCAAGATAAAATCAATTGGCTAATTACACGTAGAAAACTCTCAATCTTTCTTCTTCTGTTCGCTCGATCGAAGTCACGCCCACACGTTACCAAACGCTGTTCTTCGCGGAGACACGAGCCGCCACGCGAAAGCAAGAAAAATCCAAACGTGAACTCGTTTCGGTAATAAATTCGATCGATTTTCATCGTAGAAGGCACTACTCTCTTTTATTATTCAATGGACAAAAGTGAGAAATAAAAGTTTCAACGCACGATACAGGGTACTTCGGAGCTGAAGTTACAAATTAAATACCGCAACTTCTCCGCGATAAACGCGGGACTTCCGCAGCAACCGGGCCGTGCGAATCTTCCGAGGGAATTCGCCGGCTTTGATTCTACTAGAAACTTTCACGAATGGATGCGGCGCGAAGAAACTAAACCGATTGCTCCGATCTTCCGTTTGTTCTCGATTACATCGATTAAATTCGAGGAAATCATCCGTCGAATCTGCCTCTTAGTCCTATCAACGAATCCTGAAGAGACTTTGCAACTCCGAAACGATTAAACGAAAGTGAAAAAAGGGTGTGTTGCGGAGTCGCTTCCGTGAATTTCCGTCAGATCAAGGTCCTAAAGATCAAGATATATATTCAAAAATGTATTTCACGCGTTTCTTCGACTCGAACCGATCGATCGATCCGAGACTAAACGACGAGAGCAATCTCCAGTTTCCACGCGAAGGGACGAGGATGTCGAGGTAGCTGTCGGTGCATAAATTGCAGCGTCGAGTGACCGTCTAACGACGTTGCAGTTAAATGCTCGTCCAGCGTCCCTCGGGACAAGGTGCAGGGTTACGCGAATCAACGCAGTTAACACTGGAACTACCCAGTGAATTGGCTTCTGAATTTTTCAATGGAAACTCCGAGAATGTATCTACCGAGATTTAAATTGATTTATAATTCAGTTCGATGACTAAACTGCTCTATTCGTTTCTCGGAGAAGCATTTGCTACCTTATCAATAATTGTAAAAGGATTTGCGAGCAGATCATTTTGACCCATTCGACAGTTCTAGTGCTACCTTATGAATAATTGTAAAAGGAGAATTTCGGAATCGTTTCGACCCATTTGGTAGTTCCAGCGTTAAATACGGTGTACCTAATTGTACAGTGTTCGTACGTTCTACGGATCGGTTGGTGTAACTGTGCAGAGAGTGACGGCTCGAGCGGCCCCGAAGCTGTCTCTGTTCGTTGGCCCTTCGAAGCTGCGAAGAAAATTGGACTAATAGGAACCGTGGATCGCGTGCGCGTGCACTCGGCTCTCGCGTGAGCGTAAAAAGAGCGTCTCTATGGTCTCGAAATAACGGGAACCGGCATCGCCTCGTTCCCGATCACCTTAACGTACAGGATATGCAAAAACGTGCGGACAAAATTTGTATATTGTATATCGACGAGTTCAGCGGATGATGGAAGTACATACGAAGTCGTATCTGTAAACGCCCCCGAGGATTTTCGTCGGTCGCGCCGAACCGTTGATTGAAAAAGTGGACCGGCCGCTCCCGCGTAATCTCTCGCGAAAGGAATTCGTCGCTTTCCTGAGAAAGTTCACACTCGTTGGATTACTCTTAAAAAGAACGAACCGTTTAAGTCTACGCGAATCGTGTCACTTAACTCTACCAAATACGTCGTTGCGAAGCGTTAAAAATGAGAAACACATGCTAATCGGTAAAACCAAAACGAAACCGATTGTCTACGGCACACTTACATTCTACCGAATAAAATCAGAACGCTATAACCTACATTCCGTTCAAAGGGAAACAAAATTTTTGCAAACTTTCAGTCTTACAGGTAACTTTCGAACGCCAGCGATCTCTCGATCGAACAACAAGATCTTCCCAGACAGGAGTTCATATGTATCTGCACCAACCACTCGTTCCCTGAACGTACTCGATCAATTTTTCTCCGAACGTCCCCGAGGAGAACGCGACCCGCCCTCGATATGAGCTACCGGGTGGACGAAAAACGGAGGATCATCGTACGACGGAACCGAAAGATCGAAGGTACTGTCCGACGAATGAAAAGCAACGCTCGATTTCTCGTGCACAGTGTGTCTCTTGGCGAATCGACGCGACGACAGATTGACGATCGAAGCTTCGCGGGAGGGACGGGGGAGGAGATGTAGCTGTGAGAAGGGGCGAGGCGTGGGTGTCGGAGGAATAAACCCGCGCCCGGTAAAAATTCGTGCTAAATCCGTGCATAATGCGTGCGTGTTCCGCGGGTGCTATTTTTCACGTTTCGTTGAAGAAAGAGGAATCGTTTAAAAATGGGCTACGTTGCGCTACGTCAGAAGCAGGTGCGCCGTTCTCTCGACAAGCTCGAGCTACAACCTACCAAAAACGATCGTTTTGCTTCGTCTTTTATCTTACTTATCAGCATCTTTCGGCGGGCCACCGTTGAACGCGGGCGGCGTCGCTCGAACTCGAAAATTCGGGTAACGGCGAGCGAGCGTGCGAGCGATCGGGTCCGTCCCCGGAACCCGCCCGGCGACGCCCGGCGTTCCGCGCGAGGAAAAAAGCGGAACGGAGCCGGAACAGCGCCCGACCGGATACCGGGTCGTCGCTCGCCGCGCCCCAAGGAATTAAGATTAACTAACGACTAAGTAGTGAAAACGTCGAGTCTAACGATCACAGCTATTGTACGATACTATGAGTGCTTAAACTGTCGCGGAGAAACGATAATAGTGGTAAACGGTACGGAATCGGATTGATCAAAGAACGGACCTCGCGAGTGATCTGTCGCAAGGAAGCTAACTCGGTGTTTTCGCTTTTCTTTTTTTTTTTCTCGCTCCTGTTTTCTTCTCCGTGGTGCGCTCTCAATATTCTCTCGGGTCGGATCGCGTTCGGGCGAGCCTCGACCGCGCTCCGACGCGGAACGAATGGAAAAACGAAATCGTACGGTGGAGGTGATCCGCGTGTACGCGTGTATACGTGTGTCCTGTTGTGTTCGTTCCATGTTCACTGCGCGCGGCTTAGAAAATTCATATCTCTACGAAGAGTTTGCCTCGCATCGGTACCTCGGAGACCTAACGTTTCGCCGGACAGCGTCGTGCGTCGACGAAGTGAGGAGCGTGCCGCGTGGTAGCCCCGATCGCGTCCGCCATCTTGGGCAGAGCTTAAACCCCGTCGCCGTTCTGGTTCGAAGGTTTAAATAACGGTTCCGTGCGAGATCTTCTTAGTCGGATTTGCTAAGAACTGTTTCGGAACGCCTGGCCGGCGTTCCACGCACATCTTTGAACCGATTTGAAGCGATAAACTTCGAACCCGACGAGCCGAGGGTTGACGACCGACGTTCGCTGATACCGTTCGTGGTAACAGAGGAGAATTCGCGTGGACCACGCGGCACCTCGCTAAACGAAATCGTCGGTAAAACGCGGTCATCTCCAAATCAAACAAACTCTCTCTTTCCCTCTAACGTGCCGCGAGGACTGCACAACGCGTTCGCACGAACCGCTTCGTTTTTCTTTGCTTCTCTCGTTCGTCTTTCGCGTGTTCTTTTCTCTTCGTTTCTTCAGAAAAGCCACCTTAGGACCTACGTATAACATCGTTACGCGAATATTGCACGCTTGGTACGACGGAGCACACACGTATATATTATATATCACGTATATAATATATAATATATATATATTTATATATATGGTATATAGAAAGTAACCGTATGTAGTCGTTTACCGTTTCCTTCTATCTTTTTTGCGATTTTTTTCATATTTTTTGCTTCTTTGTCTCGCTAACTGCACGTTTGTTTCTTTGTAAAACTTACTCTACTACGATATATTTTTTTTTTCGTACTTCTTCGTCTTCGTATCTTTTTTTTTGTATGTTTTCTTCACACGGTGCAAAGATAATAAGAATAATATAATAGTAATAATTAATTGATAATTCATAGCTTCGAATCGAGTCGCGGAACGAGGAAGTTTCACTTCGGTGTCCGAAATTAAAGTGAAAAAATGTTCTACTCTCCTTCTTTATCTCTTTCTCTCCCTCCCTCTCTCTCTCTATCTCTCTATCATTGTATCTCTCTATCTTTCCCTCTCTCTTTCACACTCTCTCTCTCACTCTCTCACTCTCTCTCTCTCTCACTTACACATTCGTTCAATATCGAATTACAAGAAGAAGTATCGTCGATTACGTTAGTAGTATTATCTTATCTTTCACCCTTACTCTTCTACGTCATCTCTCGCATTCTCTCGCTGCCGTTCGCTCACGTTCAATGTTTGTGTCTCGTATATGAAAAAGAAAAACAGAGGAAAAAGGAATACAAATCATCGTTTACACTTCACAGCTAACCACAGCATTCGGCAATTATATGTTTCACTCGTTTTAAAAATTATTTATATCACAATGAAACGCCAGCGCATCCTCCTGATCGTCTGATCGCTTTAGCGTGCACCACACCATTCGGGCGGCCCATACCTTCTTTATCTATCGAGAAAACGTTTCTCCCTGTTCGGTGGCGTTCAGGATGCGTCTACAGGCTCTGGCAGGTTTTGGCCTTGATCCGAAGGATCGGTATCCGGATGGTCGCGAGGATGATGATGTAAGCTGGTGGACCCACGTCCCGAACGCACCGTGCCCTACAGGACACTGTCCATCCGTTGAACGTGAATCCGGGGGTTGCAGCGTGTCTAATCAAGGCAAGAATCAAAGGGTTCCTCTGATGGGTGAGGACGTTTACTGCTGCTGCATACTCGTCGACGGTGCCGGGCTGTTGCTCACTGATTTCATTCGCACGCGGTAGAACTTGGTGCCACGTAGCACATGGTATCTATTCTCGGACTGGAAAGAAAACATTTCGTTAGAGAATCTATCAGTATAAACAATATTGTTCTGCAAAGCTATAGAGATCAAGTATGAAGTCATTATCCTCGAGAAGATTGAACAATTCTTTCGAACAATTTAGGTAATACTTTAGAAAAGATATTTCTCAAAAGGAGTATTAAACCTAAGCGATCAGCTCTAAAGATAAGTTACTTAATTTCAAGCTTTAGCCGTTTCCAGGGTTAACCTATTCCACTTGAAGTACCTCACCTTTTTAGCATGACAGTATTCTTTATCAACAACCTCAGCGATAGTCTGAATGCTCTTAGGCGTCCCATCAGGATTCAAGCCCAAGTCTAGCGCGGCGATACAATCCGAGTTCAGGAAATAGAGGGTCGATGATTCCTGATAAATCGTGTAGTTCTCGTACGTGGGGTCCCAAAATACCAGCACCATGTCCCCTGTTTCGCAGCTGGTTACAGTGATGCGACCCCGGCGCTTCAGCATCATCGCGGTCTTCTTCAGCTGCTTCCGCCCGTAATCCCAATACGCCATGCACATGCATTGCGGCTCGGTACCGGTCGCTCGACTGGGCCCTGACTCCGCTACCACCGAGACCGAAGTGTTCATCTCCTTCTCGCGGATTTCAGTGGATGAAGAAGCCTCGGGAGTCGCGAAGGTTCTCCTCGACCTTTCCTTCACCAGCTCCACTTCCAGCCGGACTTTGTCAGCTTCCAAGGCTTCTATCTCCGCCTCCACCGAATCCCTGCTCTCGCGAAGCTGCTGCAGCTCAGCGTTCAGCCTCTTGTTGTCGTTCTCCAGCATCTGCAGTCTCCTAGATAGGCAAGTCTGATCGTCGTTCGCCTCCAGCCGCACTTTCTTCGACTCCGACACCTCTACCTCGTCTTTGTCGGGCCTCAGACCCTTCAGCACTTCTTGCACGTGACTTAAGCTCATCTCGTCCGAGATATTCTTGAACTCCTCCGACTCGATTACTCTCCTGATGGTCGTCTTGTAGTGTTCCAGCTCTTCCAGAAGCGCGAACTCTCTCATCCTGTACATCTTCACTTCGCGCTCCTTATCCTCCACCGCTTGCCTGGCTAGCTGCAGCTCGAGATCCACTTTCGCCATGCAGGCTGCTCTCTCTTTCTCCACCGCTGTTCGAACGGCTATGTGCTTCTCCTTCACTTGCGCTAGGATGCGGAAACCGAGCTCCATCACGTCGAGTCTCTACAAGGAGCAAACGATGACGTTAGTTTAGTTCCTCGGTTAAGAATATCATTCGATAATCATCAACTCACCTCGATCTTCTCAAAGCTGGAATCACTGGGACTCCTCTCCATGGCGGGCGCGGAGATCTGCTTGAATCGGTTCCTGATGGTCTCCAGCTCGTTCTTGTACTCCATGTGCAACATGTCGGTAGCCTCCTTGACCATCCTCTCCTGATCGTTCCTGGCGGTGTTCAGGTTCTCCTCCAACTCGCGGATCCGATCTTGACACTGCGTGACAGAGTTCGTCAGAGGGGCGATCTCCACGAACCTTTCATCGTTCACCTTCTTCACGGCTGCTTCCTTCGCTACTCGCGCTTGCTCCAGCGCCTCTTCGAGCTGTTGGTGAAGGCGCGTCTGCAGATTCCTCATCTCCGTCTGCTCGGACTCGAGCTTCTGTCGCATAGTGGTCACCAGGCGTTCGTGCTCCGACAACTCCGTCTCCTTTTCCAGCAGATTCCGTTTCAACGTGCAGATCTCCTCTTCCCGGCTCTGGATCAGCTTCTTCACGTCCGCCATTTCCAGCTCGTGGTCCACCGTCAGCTCCTGCTCGCGTTCGCGGAGACGACGATCGCATTCGCTGGAGTACAAGGACAACGCCTCGCGAACGCGCTCGATCATCTCGGTGAGATTGCTCTTGTCCTCGCCGGACTGGTTCCTCAGAACGGACAGCTCCTGGCGGACCGAGGTCATCGCCTCGCACACCACGGTTTTCATCGTCTTCAGGATCGAACGCAGCCTCTCCGCTTCCTCGCGAGTGTTGCCGAGATTCTCCTGAAACGTTGATCGCCGGAGACGTTCCGATGAGAAACGACGAATGATACTATTGCGAGGTGTGTATCGGGGGTGCGAGAACACGTGATTGGCCGTATCGAGGATCAGCGAAGATACGCTAAGGACTGTTGGCACGTTTGTGAATTCTACAGTCTGTAATATGAACTTCTCTAAACTTACAGATCCGTAATACGGACTTTCTGTGAATTTTATCATTCGTAATGCACGGCTTTATAACAATGTTTATCGTTTCTCAACAGCCACTCGGTGTACCTTCGTCGCGACACCCTCGTTGCTTCGTTATTTAGTTATCTGTGATCGGTGAGAGGATAAGTCGGTTAGTTGTTTAGGAGCGGTACGACAACTCTGATGTAATGTAAGTAACAAAACCCCAAAAAGAACACTGTGCCCGATGAACAACAATGATGAAAGAGTCACGCGCCACACCGTGAGTGTGCGAACAGTTCGGTTAGCATTCTGAGAGAACGAACTCGGTGAGTCAAACAGTATATATCTCGGGGACAGAAAAGTGTACACTTTCGGATCGGGGGGAAATGGGATACGAGTGCGACGGCAGCTATCCTGTAATTAAAAAAAAATTAAGACACACGCACTCACGCACGACTTACACGCGGTGGGGATTGCTGCTACATGTTGGAAGAGGGTTCAACTACCGGTCAAAAGATAAGGGGCCAAAAACGTAGGGGAGGTTTTTACACATCAACGGCAGAAAATGGCAGGCAAGAGATACATACCGACTTCTCGGGGTATACATACTTGCATAAAGTCAGCGCTAATAGATTGGCTAGCGAATGTAAAGACAATGACAACGAAAGTACCTAGAAACCACAGAAAGGGAGAATAAGTGGGGAGAAATCGAGGCAGGGTCGAGCAAGACGGGGATGCAGGATCACACAGAACGGATACATAAGATAGACACGCTCTAAAATCAGGGCAACCAAACTGCGGGTCCCAACGAATAGAGAAAGGATACACACAAAACGTTTCTATACACTTTACAATCATAAAATAAAGTACTCCTGAAAGCATGATTATGACTGATCCGTATGAAACAGAACCTTCTACACGTTTAATCTTCTTCCAAAGTTCCTCCATACTCTACTGTTAATACATTATTATCCCTTGGTAAAACCAGATGAATATCCAATGAAACATTTACCATCCACAACACGTACGTAGTGTTAGTAAACGATGATTCAACGATCACAATTATCCGCGTGAATTTTATACCTTCAACGTACAACTCGATCGAAATCGAATATTCCCCGGACGCTCCTCGCATCGGCGAAAATGCAAGGGACATTCACAAAATGTTTGACGCGAAGGTGAAACACCCTGTGCCCCGGTACACAAGACATGGTTCCCGGATCAGAATGAGACAAGTTGAACCGCAGTTCTAGATGGTAGACGAGTATAAGCATACAGTATTACAGTGTAACCATCGGACAAGGCGGGCCTGGGGGGTAAATCAGATTTCAAGGTAGTGGAACGTTTACGGCTACGACTACGAGGTCTGTTAGCGAGCTGTAAGTCGTCCAGTACCTGGAGAAGGGAAATGATAGCCTGATGGTGGCCGTCGACAGGATGCTCGCTGAGACTGCTCGGCAGGGACTCGTCCATGTAAAACTCAGTACCCATGAAGTCGGTTGCGCCGACCCCGACCGATGGACTGCTGCCGCCACTGCTGGACAGCTGGTTCCGTTGATGCTGCTGGCCGTCGCACAACACGGACGGTGTCAGGGGAGAAGGATTCGGGCTTAGGGAACTCGGCTCCTCGGCCGCCGTCGGCGGCGGCTGCTCGCTATATTTGGAAAGACCGTTCGCGGCGCGATGGAGCGCGCAGCTCGACTCGACGTTTTCCGCGCACTCGGTGAGGGGGCTCAGCTGGGACGGCCGTTCGCTGACGGACAGGCTAGGGAAATGGAAGGATCCGGGCTCGCTTGACGAGGACGACCGGTTCGTCAGGTCCACGACTTTCGAATTTAGCGGGGATACGTTAGTCGAGGTGGAGGAAGAGGGGGACACGCTTCGCGAGGCACCAACCTCCAATTGTTTCTGACGCATTTGTTTCGCGTCGTCGAACGACTCGAGTTTCGAGTCCGCGGCCCCTTGCCCGATCTTCTCGAACTCCTCGGTGTCCGTCTCCGATTCGAAGCCACCCCTACAGTGACAAAGGATTCGATTAGCGATGGGAAACGTGGAAAGTATGTACGAGATCCTCTACATAAAGGATTTTATGCGAATTACCTAGTACATTCCTTTCGCTCAAAGCAGCTTTGGATTTTAATGTATGTTTGCGAGATAATGGGACAAAGAAATGACGTCATATTAACACGTTGCATACCGCACGATTTCATAGAGTAAAATACATAGAATGGAAAGAATATGATATTAAATCATTTGATTGAATCGCATTATTATTGCACGTTGATCTATCTGAATGTTACCGCATTAGGTAGCATTATATATAATGTAGGAATCTTTTAAAATAATCATCGTTTAATTAAGTGAACTATAGTAACTAGATTTGGTTGGGGGTCATCGGTGACTGCCATGACATTCAACGTGTTAATAGTCTTCCATTTGTAAACTGTATGCTCCTGACGTGCAAAGATACATTAAAATCGAAGAGATGCATCCCTCGCGGGTACACTGCTCTTTAATATACAAAAACCAGTTGTGAAACCCGCCTCGTACGAGCAAAACCGCGTTCCTACTTCGTTTTATCGTCAGGTACCTGTCAGACATCATCGGAGCCCTGGTTCGTTCTTGTTCTTTAACAGCCACGTCCACTCTCATGGAAGTACTATCTTTCTCCTTGTTGCCGTCGGTACTGGCCTCTGTGAGACTCTTCGACAAGAAGAACTGGGTGATGCTGTTCAAGTCCGGCGACGACACGGCGAGCGCCAGGTCTGGCAGCTGCGATCTTAGCGACTCCATGTCTTCCACCGTCAACTGCAACAGAAAAACGTCGTATGAATCATTGATGTTTGCTCAGTTAACTCTAGATTCAGCTTTGGGTCAAGCTGCGAGACATTGTATCCGAAGATAGTTCACAGCGACTAATACCTTTGGCAATCCACTGTCGAAGACGGACGGTGCCTGCGTCGCGAAAGGCGGCGGCGTATCCTCCAGCCCCGGGAACAGCGTGTTCAAGAAGTGTCCGTCGAACTTGCTCTGGAACTCCCTCCGACGGGCCAGTTCCTCACTGTGCACGGTGAGCAGCTGGCACGCCAGGTTGCTAGCCCAGACCAGGAACGCCTGGGAGAAGGTTCGCCTCCGGACAACTTCCGCGACCGCGTTCATGTACATCTGCGGCGCGAGGTGGATCTGCTGGAGAACCTCCAAGTGTCTCCTGAGTCGTTTCAGGCTCTCGTTGTACATCATCAGCTTCCTGTCCACCTCCATCATCTTGTTCTCCACGTACATGATCCACTTGAGCCGATGGTAGATGTTCACCGACAGCTCCTCCTTCGCTTTGGTACACCTGCGCCGGATGTCCCTCAGCTGATTGTGATTCTGCAGCATCACGAGCAGCTGGCGTCTGTGGAAGGTGCAAAGGTCCGGCAGCACGCTGGCGTCGCCCAGGTTGCTCACGCGGCTCTGATTTTGGAGGAAACCCTGCGCGAGCTCCCCCTGGTCCTGAACGAGCTTCTTGGTCTGCGCCATGAGCTGCTCCAGCGCGAACAGCCTCTCCCCGAGACCCTTGATCTCCTTCATGTCCTGCTTGTTCGCGCTGTCTATCGCCGCGTTCACCTCCGCCTTCAAGGCCTCCATCATCCTCTCGTCGAACTGCTCCAAACCTCTGGAGCACTGCTCCGCGACCTGCTCTAGACTACTCTGATTGTCTTTCGCCGAGATCCACCGAAGTAAGCTGAGGACCTCTTCCCTCCCGTCCCCGTCCTTCTCCGACTGGCTCGGCTGGTCCTCGGGACTCAGCAGACCCTCTGCCTGGGCCCGCAACGCTGGTAGGATTGGGATCTTGGACAGCATCTCTAGATCAGCGTTAAAGCTGCGGAACAGAAGCAGAAAATCCCGCGTTAGATGTTACCAACTACACGAGGCAAAACAATCTGAGACGATTAGTCAAAGAGCATTCTCAAGTTTCTTGGTGTCGTTAAGTGTAATTGTCACGGTGTTAGCATAATGTTGTTGTAGTTTACAGACGCTGCGTCGGTGTTACCTGTCGGAGGATCTCGTTGCGATAGGATGCGCCTGTAAGCGATCTAGGTACCTTAAGAGTATCTAAATAACGCGTGGGCCGGTGTAATGTGTAAATGGTTTATTACACAAGCCGTCCGAGGATGGATAATAGGATTGTAATGGAAATGGCGGTTTCGTATAGTTTCAAGGCACGGATAAGTGTTTCATTCGTTCCGAACAACTTCTTAAGTGGCTATGAAACACAATACGAGGCTTCTAATGGAATCACGTGAAGCGAGGACACGTTTACTCACTTCTGAAGTAGCTCCATGTGTTGCTGCCTCTCCGAGAGGTAAACGGCGAAGCTCTGCTGCAGGACAGCGGCCCGGGACTGGAACATCTGCGTGATGTCCTCCAGATTCGCCACCACGGCGGCCCAGCCCTGTTGCTGAAGGTGCTGGTCGTGCACCAGCCTCTCGCAGATCCTGGTTTGCCCCCCAGCCAATCCGCAACACTGCTGAGCCAATTGCGCCCGAGCGACGAGGGTCTGGTAAGTGGCTGGCATCGCCAGCGAAGCGTCGATTTGGCTTTGCAGATCGACATCTGTAACAAGGAAACAATGAAGATGTTGTTAGTATTACTGCCGAATATTGAGAATAATAATAACAATAACGTTATCATTACAGAAACAGAGGATTCATTGTATCCGACCGAATACTAGAATTATCTCGAATTCTACCGCTGTCCGAATGCTCCGAGTTCTGCAGTCTATTTATTAGCGCAAGAATCCAGGACGACCTACACAATACGTGACCGATGATAGAAAGTAGAACGTAAGGCTGCCACGATTGAAGTTTCGTTGTTTTAAAGCCGCGTAGGTATAATGCGGCGAGCGCAGGCCAGAACATAGACCGACAGTGAATCGGAGTATGGATTTCGGAGCCGAATGCCTATCACGGCTGCATATACAAACATGTTTGGCCATTGGGATCCGAGTATCTTGTAACCTAGTTGCTAGTTTTGGCACGGATAGCGACGGACGATAAAGTGGGCGGGAACTCGGACCTTTGACCCTTGCGAGGCGGGTATTCTAGGCTACGATACGCATTTGGATCCGTCATAATCAATTCTTCCGTTCCCTCCGTTCATCTAAATCTAATCCAACCGACGATATAGGTCTACAACCTGGAGAATCGGATGAAGCCTTCGAAAGGCAGCTCGAAACAGACCCGGTTTGATTATAGATCGAGAGGTCGGTACAGTCGATTCTCGTAGCGCGCGCTAATCTGTAGGGTCTGCTTTCTATTCCTCGTCTATTTTCCTGGTGGAAGAGAGGCTTAAGGCGAACTGGCCTCATCCGCCGGAGGCAATTGTCGCCCAACCAGGAAGCCTGGACGGCGTAATTCGCTCGCACAGCCGATCCGCGGATCCAGGCTATGACGTAAGGGCACTGAAACGGCGCGAGCCGTGCCCGCGACCTTGAGTTTTCATCGCGTGCCAAGATTACGTTGGCGAAGCTCGCGTCGATCAATTATATGCCTGCCATTTAACGCCGAGAGCCGACCACTCGAACGCCGCCGCCGCCGCCGCCGCCGATACCGTCCACCCTGTTCACCGTGTTTTCTTTCGCCGTCTATCGATCCGCGGGGGTCCGGTTTTACGACCCGGCGGTCAACCGGAGCCCGCGACGCGGCTTTTATCCTCGTTAAGCGAAACAACTAGTGACAAGCTTGCCACAGGAGACGGGACACCCGCTGATCCTAATCAGAAGCTGCCTGTTGGACGCACGGACGAGGCTAACGCATTTCGCGACGAATGACGCGACTGCGCATACGTATCTGTTACATGCTATCGCTGTATTAACCCCTTGGCGACGGCAGAATCTCGCGTCAACGCGTATTTCGAAGACAGTGAGTTGAAATCGTGGAAACGCTGAATTCAACTGAATTAAATAATCACGTTTATAGAATATATGACTGACGGAAGATGTGATTGTTGAATTCGAATTCACTTGTATCAGATCTAAGATTCGATGCAATTGTTAATAACATTTTATGGACGCTAATGGTACATAACATTTTTAAATCGCTTTTAAACGCCAACAGTAGACGGGGGTTAAGGGTTTGCGTCGTACGAGAATATCCCAAGATTGCAGATGCCAAGATTTATCAGATGTTCGCGCGTTGATTGGTGTGTCGTCTGATAATTGACGCTTCTGAATTGTTTGCAAAGAATTAGAATATGTGGGATCATTGAAAATCTTTGATAGCGTCATTAGCTCGATAGTATTGTAATGTAGTAACTATGCCACTGAATAAAAGATAATCGGACCGAGTTTATTTTCGCAACAAAGGAAAGGGTGACACATAAAACGCAACGTGTCAATGCAGTCCGTTTTATTTTCGACTTACTGCAGACGTTATCGATGGATCGGGAACTTCGTTGAACTGCAGTTTCTCGAAGTTCACCCGCAGAAGTGTGAAATTGCATAAGCTTCCGGTCTAATTATCGCTAAACCGCAAGTCGCATATTAATGTGTGTTTGCTCGTATAGTTTTCAGTTGATACATAACAATTTTCGTGGACCGGCGAATTATATAATCCGGCGGACGCGCCGCGGGACGCATTAAATATTCAATACATTCTCGGTGGCGATAATTCTTATAAACTGAAATTCAACGCGGCCGCGGAATGCGTTAGCATTATCTCGGTTGCCGGGTCAGATAAAACTTTCAGCCGCCCGGCTAGAAAGAGGGTCATTCTACCTCGAAATACGCATTCAGGAACACGGAGCGTCATTCTAACCGCAAAATTCAATTTCCATGAGATACTATCTGAAGAATCTCCAAAGAATTTTCACAACGTTTATTCGTAGAAGTGATCTCTCCAATAAAAGACGAAGCTACGCTACTGCCGCATTACCATCCGCAACTATCGGACACGCGAAAACAGTCGCTACCAAAATTCCCGTCTAACCGAATCCAATTTACCGGAAAGTATAGCCGACAGATGCTCGAGTACGCCGCGCCGCTGGATTCCGCTGTGTACTCGACGGAAAACCGAGAAAGGAAAATCCAGGTTACTAACATTATTCGAACAATTGACCCGTTTAGCGCGGAGGACGGTCGGATTCCCAAGCCGCGGCCGGTTGACCGAAATCCATCCGGGAGTACTTTCCCACTGGTTGCATAATATAAAACAACGGCGAGGGGAGGACAGCAGCGGAGCGTGAGCCGAATGAAAGACAACAACAAAGACACAGGGCAGCAGAAAGAGGAATGCGTTGCACAACTGTTGGGCACAATGTATCGATTTTATGCGGGCGTTCTACGGTCCGAGCTTCTCTTTTCGACGCGCGCGTAAGCCGTCCGGGTGGTTCCGGTATCCTTGGGCCGTAAAAGGACGAACACGTCGATCCATTAGGGTGTAAAAAGGCCACGTCGCGGAAATCGACGAGCTGCCGGTGACACGGGCCGAAAACAATGGCGGAGGGAAAGTCGGGGAGGAGATAAACCGCGCCGGAACCTTTTCATTCCGTCGAACGAACGATTCACTCGCGCGACGCGTCGCCGCTAATTTGCATATTACGGCGTATACGATCGTGCCGCGATCGATCGCCTAATCGACCCGCGACTTCCTCAACACTAGAACTACCCGTGTGAGTCAAAATGACTGGTTTCAATTGTCTTATTTCGCTATTGATATCTTAAAAGCATTGAATATTCGAAATGACCTTGAAAATAACTTCATTTGAATACTATACTGAATGCCTGAAGACCGAAAATAATCTATTGTCACAATTTTTATAGAAATTACATATCAATCGTGTTAAATCCTCGGTAGTTCTAGTGTTAACGCGTTGAACGTATTGAAATGAAGAACATGTATCAAATTATTCAATTAACCTGCGTTATTGTCATTGCATATTTATCTTGCTACAGGTGACCGGATTGGGTGTAAATTAGAAACATTTTCAAACGATCGTCGTCTAAGCGAGCGAATTATAATCGATTTGATTGGAGTCACGTGGAAGTTTCGCATCTAGAATATAAAATTGCAAATGAATAATTTAATTATTCAAACAAACGGAGCTCAGTGCGCTGCAATTTTCGCTATGAAGATTCAGGTTTCTCTGTCGAGGGTCTCGAACACTTTGTAAAGTCCTCGCCTGCGAGGGGTTGAAACGCGGGAGGCAGCAGCGATGAGCGTACCACGACGCAAAACGGAAAAGCAAAGAAGCTAGGTGCAGGTAAACGATCACCTGTCGATTTAATGAAACGCAGCTGCGTCCGACATTATGCAGATCAGTGTTATACATATTCCGGGCGTGAGCAACGGTGAATAGACACGGCGGTAGGCAGGGACTAGACCTCACGTTCCCGACCCGCTGACCCCCGGCGATCTGTTTGCAAAATCGCGACCGATCCCCGTTCGGAATACTGTTTAAGGGGAAAACTGCGTCGCGAACGGACGCCGATTGACGCGACGACCGCGTGAGATCATCGTCGTCGCGCTGCGACGCAAAAGAAAGAGAAAAAAAATGAACGACAGGCTCGGGAATCGCGAGTCGACTGGTCACCTGCGCGGACTGTGATCGCGTATCGTGATCGCGCGGATGACTGTGCAATCGGTTCGGCGATTGACCGCCGCCGCCCCGCTAAATCGCCGTGCGAAGATAGACGCTTCCGTCGTCGGCCGGGGCGGACAGCGGAATTTCGTTGGCTTCCCTCGGGGCTCGCCCCAGCGAAACTCGATCCCGCTGATTTCAATTAAGATCCGCCTTGATTGACTTTGATTCCTCGATTCGGTTCCTCCGAAAGTTCCGTTGGTTCTTTGCGCCGACTGTTTCTGGATTAACATCGAAATAGACGTGGCTCGCGAGTCGAATGGATTCTAGGGCACGTATATTCGTTGGGCGGTTCGCGTACTGGGTGAATATTATTTACGAGCGTAGCTTTTCAACGGGAACACGGGACTCGAGGGGAGAATACGGACGAACGTTCATTGCGTTCACCGCGAGTCGGGGAACGCGATTTACCGAAAACAGACGTTCAGTGGAGTTTAATGAATCTTGAATTTTCTGTGTAAATCTCGAGGTAATTCGCGTCGCTTTAGGTAAATCGCGTTAAACGCGAATTGCCGTGTAAAAATTGCGTGCACGCGGGGAAACAACCGCGGCCGAGTCATTACCGACACATTACCACGATTTACCGAGACAAGCTGATGCCGACAGAGGGACGTAACCAGGTGTGTCCAATTTGTCCACGTTTATGGCCCGGCGGCGTAACAATGTACCGTCGAGCGTCGGGCGTAAAGACGATGCAAAATTCGCTTGTCGTACAGCGCGCGGCGTATAACGACGGTGACCTCTTTTAATCACGCCGTTGCATAAGCTTCCGGTACAGGGTTGAACCTGGCAAACAGGGGCCAAGAATTTCTCGGCACGACACTGAATTCCCAGAATATCTTAACTTGGACTAATGCTCCCCTTTTCTAATTATATATTCTACGCACCGCAAACACACGCCCACGCGTTCAAAAATTCTGGTCACGGTGGAGGAACAATATATTCCGTATATTAAACGCATTTCTGCGCGCCACCCTCCTCGTTGACCATAAACGACAATGTCGGCGCTGCGGCGGCTGAGAAATGGTTTTCCTCGATTCGCCGCGGATCGAACGACAATTTTATATGGACTGATCGACGAATCAAGGACTCAGCGCTGTATTCAAAACATCGATATTTTTGGAGCCATAAAACCTGTACGATAATACACGAAGCCATTATTCACTAAACTTGACCACAAACTCAAGCGATGAAATCTACGTTCACCGGTAGGTCCTGAACGGTATGCAAATTTTGCTCTAAATCTATCGAAGAACACCTAAACAGATCTCTTTAATCTCCACTTAACAATCCAGACTACCAACTGTCTAAATGCGTTAAAATTCCACTTTGTACCCCAAAAATGACACACATCTATTCCCACTAACATCCCCAAAAATGCACTTCCTCAATTTCGCCTTGAAATTTCCAACGTTCATCCCGTAAAACGGTAACTCCGATCGAACAGCAGCCAAGATCGCAGCCAGTACGAATGTTTATGCCCCGCCGTGCTTTATTAAAGGGTTAATGGGTCCCGGGCCACGCACCGAGGAGCATCGTGTGCCAGACAATTACGATTGCTCCTTTCATTCGCATCGGCCCTCGGACAGCTGATATACCAGCAGGCCGCGGCGATCATGAAAGCCGGCTGGCAGAGACCGTTCCGATGGAGCCGTCCGACGCATGAATGAAGAATCATAGTTGGCCGGTTGGGCCGCGATCCCATCTCGGGTGCGAAAACTCGGCCGGCCGCCTTTTGTCGCGCCGCGGAGGGGAAATCGGCCGGCGATCGCGTGCTTATCGCCCCGCGGAAGACGGAAAACGTGTGCGCGGTGACACGTGCGACGCGTGCATCCGCCGCGACGCGATTATCGGTCGATTCGCTCGGCCCGCGGTTTTCGCTTCTTCTTCCTCTTATTTCCGCGCGCGCGCGCGCGTCTCGCTTCCGCGGCTCCCGACTCGTTAACCGACACGGTTACGCAACCAGCCTCGCCATAATCGGGTCAGAATTATTTATCCGTCTCCGTTATCTCGCTTTTATTTCCGCCGATCTTGCTGCACGCGCCCCTTAACGTGAGATTGTAATGTGCACTTTTTCCTGATAATCGTTCGACGTCCGTCCGCGGGTCCTCAATTGGGGACGGAGATTATTTAACGGGGAGAGAGGGGAAAGGGAGAGATAATGGATGGAGAAAAGTAGTTTTATTGTCGTGATCTTGATCGAAAGGAAACAACCGACGCGATGGTGTTACATGTAACGATTGTTTGCCGGATACATCGATAATTGTTTCTGTTAACACTCGTTGCGTGTAGTTTGTATACAGATTTATCGTGCGAACCGATAAGATAAGCTGGTGTTTAGGAGATGATGAAAGGAATTTTCGGAAATGATCGAGTCTTATCGTAATTCGAGCGTAATGAGGACGAAGAGTGTAGTTCTATCGCGCTCCGTGGAAGAGGGATTTTTATAAATGAACGCGAGAATATGCGAGTGTGCGTAGATTCTCGGAGTCTACCGTGAATTTGAACTTTCTCGTAAATATATAGGTTCCTAACTCAACCTACTCGTTATTCGAAAACGCCCACTGTGATCGAATCCTGGATTCCAGGAATGAGTGTATGGATGATGTTAATTCTGAAGTAATTCCTGTGCAATAAGATGGACGCGATAGCAAGAATACAGGGATTATCTGGGTAACAGTATAATGATAAGCAGAGGAGAGAATTTACTTTCATGCCCACGAAAGTCGAGCGACTTTCAATGGAATTGCGGATCGCAGACGCGAGGGGAAGACCGAGGAAAAGTGGCGGGGCTCCGCAAAAATCGGACGCTGCGCATTGAAAATATACAACCGCTTCTAGAGATTCATCGAAGCCACTTCGCATCGACGTTCTGCTTAAAGAGCTTTCAACTCAAACGGAACTCGATGTTTTTCCAGCGGCTCTCGCATTTGTTAGCCGCAAGTCTTAACCTTTGTGCAGTGTTCCGGACAATCTGAATCGAAATTAATATCCCTTCGTTCGAGTATTCCTTTGTTCCACGGAAGTACGTGAATAAATCTATTGAATCCTTTTATGCAATTTACTGTAGACTGCAGTTATTGCATTCCATTAATTTAGTTCTAATTTTGATGCAATTCCGTAGTAACATCGCGAACGTAACGATTTCATCAGTGAAACATGAAAATGAGCATTGGGAAACTAAAATAAGTTTCTCAGACTCGTCACTTTGAAAATATTAGAAAATATTCTTTACTGCCACGTGTATCTTTAAAACTGATGTCAAAGAAGCAACTTTATTTTAGTAAAGATATTATTTCTCGCAAAAGGTGTTGAAAATAAGTGGTTAGGGACGCAGATAATTTTCTTTGGTCCCGAGGTTGTCTTTCCAGGGTTAATCAGGCAAACGCACCCCAAAGAACGTCGTATCCTCGTCAATTTCACGTGGACTTGTCCGAGCGAGTGCTCGTCGAGTGGTGAAAGTCACTGCCAAGCATTTTCGCGATCAAAATTGCAGCGGTTTTCCGCTTCCGTGGATCAACGTCACCTCCCACGATTTCCGCGGGGAACGGAAGGGAAAAAGTAAACTCGCCGCTGAGCCACGAGGCACGTGGAACTCTGCACAAATCAGACACTCAGCCCAGCGTTTAGGTACTCGAAAGGCAGAATTTTAAAACTGGAAGGAAATGGTACCGATGCAGAGGGTGTAAAATCATATTTCCTACAAGCCCCGCGGGCGAATGTGTTTGGAAAGCCTGTTCCGTTTGCTTTAATTTAAAAAACCGTCGAGTTTTCCTTCCATCGCGCTTTACTTGCTTAAAATATTGCCGAAGTAATTAAACTCACGGTAATAACTCCGTTGAAATTCAATATTTACCCTGTTTCTTTCCTCTTGCCGCGCGAAAATGTTACTGAAAATACAATAAACACCTCCTTATTGGTTTCCGTGTCGTTAATATCAGAAATATGTCGTTGCGACACTAGGTTTACTAGAAAATTTCCTGTCGCCTTCCATGAGTCCAATGAAACCTCTGCAGCTGTCTCCGTGAATGACCTGGGGTTAGGTTCTTGGCACCCCACTGTGAAACGCAAAACCAATAATATAGAAGGTTTCAACGGGGTGGCATGTACTGAAACGCTTAGAACTCCCGTTCGCCGCGTAACGAAAGCGTGTGAAGCACTAAAAACCGTGGACGCATACTTCTCGAAGTCGAAGATAGAAATACGACACTAGCTGGAAGACAACTTCGACTTAACTGTGCATTCTAACGAAACGTACCTTCGCGGAACAGCATTTCCCATGAATACCACCGGATTCGTACCATTTCCTCGAGATTAATATCTCATTAATAATCTTCGTCTGTCAACGATCTATTCATCGTCCATTACTATTAATTTTAATCCGTTCAAAAATCTGTTTGCAACCCATTAGTAGCTATTAATTTTAATCTATTCGAAAATTCGCTGACAGAAGTCAAAATTGATTTCAACCTCCGAGTGTAATACGGATCATCGAACATGATGAGGAGAGCGATGAAGGTATCTGTATTATTCAAGGAATTACGACAACGCCAGATGGCAGTCGGTTTTATCGGGAATATCCGAATAAAATCGCGATACGTCAAACTCGTTTCCTCCGCCCTTTGAATCTTCCATTCCGTGTCGCGAGAAAAATCCAACGATCAAGAAGCACGGGATCCGAGGAGGAAAACCCTCGCGCTACTAGAATAAACCTTCAAGGCTGGGATCCGGTCCAAGTATCTGATATACTGTACCTATGCATCGCGCCGCGCCACTGTGTATCCGCCGAATCTACGATCCGCTGTCAATAAATGATCGTAATATACGATGCAAAGCCACCGCGCGGCTCGCCGGAGTAAACGTACTATGTAGTAAACACGGCTCCCAAAGGACCACGGTGTCCCTCATCCTCCTCCGCCCCATATTTTCCGCGAGGCCACAAATTCACTTACAAAAGACGATGTAACCTTGTTTACGATACCCAATCAACCTACGCCGCTCGCGAACCTCTCAATAACGCCGGATCCCCTAACAACGGCCATGAAAGTTAATGCTAATCAGTTCATCTAGCTTATTTTCAATAAACAACCTTTTCGATACGCTTAATCAATCCTTTAACGTGACGAGCTCCAATCAACTATACACTGATACTGCTTATTGTTTCATAGATCGTATTCGCACAAGATTCACGCGTTTACGTTGATTATATTCAATGGATAGCTAGAAGGCAAACAGTTCTAGGTACGAAGCGATGAAGAAATCAGATCGAATGAATTCTTTGCACTGGAAAATCTGTCGATAGAAGTAATCAACATTTTCCGATGCGATATAGACGATATTCTTTGAAACTAACTAATGAGCAAATATACATCAATCGAACCAAGTTATTTTATCTGAACATTTCACATATTGATGTATTATACTTAACCCTATTCCAGATGGTTTTGTAATCCATCAGCAACTGCAACCAATTTTTATAGTATCCCTAGCGAAAATGAAAAATGCTATAACATTTCTTAGATCTTTTATTTTCCTTGTTAGTGCAAAATTTGGATATGTGAAAAATCGAATAATTGCAGGGTAGTTTCTTTAAGATTCATTCGAATATCCAATATTATTCCTGGTGCAATGGAGCCTACAGAGTTCAAAGGGTTAATATTATACATATAAGATTATAGAATGTTGCTATACAACGAGTTAAAGAGTAAAACGTAAGCAACGGCTATTTTCTCCGGTTAGCAGATCAAAGGGTCTCATTAGCACATAATAAAATCATTTTCTCCACCGTTGAATCTCGACCCGATGGAAGATAACCCTGAAGCCCCTCGCGGTACTTCCGGTGTTTCCCTTTATCCTATCAGAGCGAGCGCGCGAGCGGCTCGCAAACAAAACCACCGAGATTCTGGAATCGCGGGTAGGAATGAACGCGAAAACATATTTTTCTGCGGTTTAATCTGCCGGCCGGGGTGGCAGCCGGCGAAAGGGGTGCGATAATCGTCGCCGAACAGATTTCTCGCGGTAACAATGAGCATCGTTGTGCGCAGGGGGAAATAGTATCGGCCGTCTAAATAAAACCCGGCCGATTGGTTATCGACAGCTAAATAAAGAATATCGGCCCGGCTCGATGCCGAGTGCCAGCGTGGATGCTTTATTGCGTGCTCCCCGTTTGGCTTCCGTTGCTCTTTAACACCTAGCCGAGCCGATTTCCATTCATTTTCGGGTCACCAAGCTCGGCCGTTGCTCGCCGTTGCTTCCTTCCACTCGAGCCGATCATTAATTTATTTATCGTTTTATCTGCCCGGGTCGCTGGTGTTAATTAATTAGGACCGACCTCGGTGGACGCTAACGAGCATCGACTGCAGCCTCGCGAGACTGTTCTGCGTGCGAAGATTTCGGTGGTTCGCCCTTGCACCGGTAGCAAGGTTAAACTGCAATGCAAACGTTAAATCTACAATTTTCAATTGAATCCTTTCATAGAGAATTTTGGCAAACGCGAGCGTGCTATATTTAGTTAATCTGTAAGCTGAGGTTATCGTTTAATTATATTGATTACTATTTTGCAGTACCGAGTGTATAACGTTTGTAGCGTGAAACACTTTCTCGCCGTTAAGTGCTTTCGATACTAATGTCTCGAATTTATACGAGTTGTGTAACGCCCGGAGTATAATAGGAAACGAGACCGGAAAACAGAGCCGAAGTTTCCGCGCGAAGTTTAACGAAGCACTAAAGCTGAAACTCTCCGAGTCTGGAAGGAATGGTCGGCGAATAATCACGATCCGGAAACGAGAATAAATTTGCCGGAATTCGGTCGGTGTGCCGGGTGTTTCCAATTTCCCAGGCGATCGAGCCGCGCCGCTTTTGATCTGGTGAAGTCGGGCGGGCCGCGGTGAAACTCTCTGGAATTAATATTCTTTCTTAGCAGCCGAGACGGCACACCTCTCGCGTCGACCGCGCATTTTACCGAGCATATCGGAGCCGTGAAAGTCCGGCTCCGAAGTGGACCAGGGAGGTTCATGGGTCGTGGAAAACCCAGCCGTTCTGCCCATTAACCTTCGAACCGCTCGTTGGAAACGGCGGTCGAGTTAATGTTGATTCATATCGCAATTTTCATTACGCATCCTTTCAATTCGGCCTCTCCATGCAAATGATCCTCTAATGTTCGCAATTAACACGAAAATTACCGAGCATGTAACTTGACTTTTTCAAATCTCTCTGTAGAAACTCCGAGATTGCATCTGTTGAGACTTTAATTGATTCTTAATTCAGTCGGCGTATTGCTAAATCGATTTCTTTAATTTCTCGGAGAAACATCTGTTGTCTTTTCGATCATTACAAAATGAAGAAATCAGGGTCATTTTGAAGAAGGTAAAGATACAGGTATCTTAACGATCTTTTCTTAACGATATTCGCGAACTCAATAATTTCGATCCTTGGAACATATCCTGGGATGTGTAAGATCGAGTTTCGTTTAAATTGTGTAGATTATTACTTTCCCATTTTTTAATATTGGCATATTGTATCTCAGATACTTTACATATTTTTTTTTGTATATTTAAGAAGTGAGATATGCCTGTATTCCACGCGAATTTCTGTTTTGTGGGTTAATGATATTCGGTGAATCTCCGAGGGATTCTGGTAGTCAAATGTGTTTGTGGATTGAGACGCTGGAATCCTTGCATCGAATCGATAACGAGATACGGGTATTCTGTCGCGACGTCAATTTGGGTCTCGACGTAAAACTCTGCATCAATATATTCTCGGAAACTTTGCATTTCTGAGACGCATCTCGAACATGTTGGACAGAGTTACGTGCTCCGAAGTGGCGAACACGTTCACTGTCGTACGGAAGTTTGCGATATGTGACGGTTTTGAAACTGATAAGTAGCAAGTTTCAACAGAGAATAAACGTTTCAGTGGAAATGGTGTTTTCGTAAAGTAACAGAACGGCGCTCGACTACAATTGAAAGAAACATTTCAAACGATTCTCTAAATCATTCCGTTCTATTATACAGTATTGTCTGGTTACAGTGGAATTAATTCAAGACACGATATAAAAAGCGATGACTGCGATAACGAAGAGAAGGGAACACATTACACTACATGCACACTACACGCTTCGATGAAGCAATAAAACGTTTACTACGTCCATATATTTAATGACTCAATATTAGTAAGAGGAGAAGATAATTTGTACGAACTGTAAATATTATTATAAATTGTAGAACAAACGAGCATAGTTTCTTTCTGCTCGTACCCCGGGAATCTTACAAATTGCATAGTATCTCGCATTAACAATTAATTCTTAAAGAATTCTATAATCAGCCGAGATCGTTCCCGCCTACGATACGAACGCATTAACATCATCACGATTAATCAGGAACGAACGATTCAATTAGGTACAAATCCTTTTAATCCGCGTTTACTTTCCCACAATTTGCCACGGTCCGCAAAGCACCAAGAAAATATTCAGAGCGAACCGGGAAACATTAACCTCTTAGCTGCAGTGCCCTTTCAAAAGCATCTGTCTGTATTGTACCGCTGGACGCAATGACGATTATATTCGTCGAACAAACCTACATGTAGCTACTGCGAGATCGAATTGAATAATAAGGAAACAACGCTATCCTTACTTCGAGAAATCAATGATATACTCATAATTACACAAAAAATTCCATTTCTTCGTGACGAGTATACTCGTCATTGCACGCTCACGACGAATATATTCATCGCTACAAAAGATCCTACTTCTGTGACGAGTATACTCGTCGCTGCTCAAAAAATTGCCGTTTCTTCATCAAAGTATGTACCGATCGTTAACAAATATTGTAACAGGTGAATAAAATTGAACGAAAAACGTCGGATATTCCCGGGACGTTTCGGATCAACGAACTCTCCATTCGTTTCCCGATTCCCACTAAATCGCGCGAGAAGGTTAAGTAAGAAACGGTAACGCCGCCCGGCGTATTCCCACACGCACTCCACTTTCCTTTCTGTTTTCCCAACGTCCTGGCCGCCGCGTTACATAAAACGACCTAACGGGGCCGACGGATTCAATGCGGCGTGTATCGATTCCACTTTGGTGAGCCGTCGACGACGATGACGAGGACGACGAACACCGAGGGATCTCCCGGCTGGATATTGCGTGCCGTTTCTCATCGGCCGATGAAACACGGGCCTGGCCGTAGTGTCCACGTTTTCCCCTCCGACTTTCACGCACCGAGGTCTCTAATTGAACACCAGAAGCGACCCGGACCAATCGATCCCGTCCCGAGCACTGAAAATCGTGCGCCGATCGATTCGTTTGCTCGCGATTCAGCCGGCGGATTCGGGGATATTGCGCCGGCGAAGTGGGAGCGGCGAAATGGCCGATTGTTCCCGGACGGAAATCGTTTTCGCAGCACTCCGAGATGGGTTTTATGAATGTTTGATCCGAAGTTAAGCGAAGAACGCAATCAATTGTACATCTAGACACTTCATAACACTCCGAGGAATACATAGAACTTCCATTTCACCGAAAATAGAGAAATACGTTGCCCCCGCTGCCAAAGTTTTGAATACCGAAGGGAATAATTGTTCCCATGTTTTGTCCTAACACTATTTACATTCAAGCTCGACGTTCGAAACAGTCTCACTTGTTGAATGCCTGTACGAAATTCGCTACAAATAGCAGAACTAGGATATGAACTTCAACATTCCGAAGTTCCACGCGGGCGTAAGGCAAACATTGCGATAAACTGTGCAAACTATCGGCACTGGAAAAATCGATCGAGGGCGCCGAGAATACATCCACCGCCCGCTGACAAACCGAACGTGAAAATACACGGTGGAATCACATTGAAAATCTCCGGATCGGTAGAATAAAGAGCGAAGTTTCAAGATCCGCGTTAAAAGTCCCTGTCCGCTATTTTCGAGGATCGTTTCGAAGCCGCTCGGATTCGAAAGCCGGCCAATAAAAAGAAGGTCAGTGGGCATTTCCCGGAGAATCCTCCGTCTGTAAAAAAGGGAACGTCGGCTGAGAGGCCGCGAACAAGCCGGTGGTACTAATTTGCTCTTATTCAGTCGGCTGGCGGCAGGAAGCGGTACCAATTTTTCCAGGAGACAAAACGTCGGCGAAATAAAGCAGTCGTCGCCGCTCCGGGGCGTCGCGGAACTCCTCCTCGTTGCTCGCAGGATCCCGAAGGGGTCGTGGAGGAACAAAGCCGCGGACGCGGTTCGACCTCGTTCACACGGCCGCCATATAATGCGGCAAATAATCGCCACGGTGGGAGTGATACATGGAAAATCGCGCCGCCTCCCCGCCCTCGCCCGCCGGCCGCGCGCCTACTTTACGGATAAAAAGCCGGAGAACAATATCGCGGCAGCTTGTGCTCGCACTTACATCACCTTCGCCGCGCGTGCGTGGAAATCTACGCTCGTTTCTCTGTTTGCCTGGAACGACGCGGCGGTTCCGCGGAAAGAGCCCGCATCCAGCGCGCCGGATTAAAACGCGGCCCAGTGGGGATGGATGGCTCTGGGTCAGCCAGTTTCCCTGTTGCTTCGCTCGACTTCTAGGGGCGATGATTGTTTCGCGTGATCCTCGGGCTCCGAGTTCTCGGTGAAGACGCCCTCTTGTGAATGTTTGGAGAAATTTCGTTCGTGGAAGATTCCGAACTTGGGGGGTAGAAGATAGGAAGTAATAGACTTGGTTCGTAGAGTTTTAATTTGGTTTATGGAAAATTCCAAATTCGCAGCATAGATTTGAAATTTGGTTGATAGATTTTTAATTTGGTTTATGGGAGACTCGAAGTTTGGTTTATGGAAGATTCCAAATTTGCATCGTAGAGGACGAATTTAGATTATAGGGGATTGTATACGTGATTCATACGAGAACTCTGAACTGCGTTCATAAGGAATTCTACATGTGATTCTGAATTTAATTCCATTTGGCGTTCGACTAAGATCGGTTTATTATTACTATAATACTGCAATATTGCTATAATATTATTACTATGATAGTAAACGATCGTTTCATGTCAACATGAAACGATATTCGAACACGATATTTCCATCGATCTAGATTAAGGAACATTCTCTGGCAGTTGCGCAGCGATTAGACTGTGCTCGTTCCGAAGGACAGCGCACAATTCGCGCAAAGAGAAATGAAGAACGATTTAACGAGGACACTGACCTTGAACAGCCAATTCAATCCACGCACACCGCACGGGCGCGCACTCTGCAACACTTTCTTCCCCGCATTACGAATGCTGAAAAGTGAAACAGGAGAGCGGCGCGGCGGATGCGGTGGTTCAGCATCGATCAGACGAGGCTGAACTAACGATAGCTCCAACACGGCCGGATCTGTACGCGGAACGAGCGGCGAGGATCTCGACACGGTGTTTAATGAATACGGAACGACTCTAATTTTGATTAATGTAATTCCCGTCAATTACGCCCGGCAATTCCGCCAGCTTTCTAATCGCGATTCTTTCCCCTCGTTTTTCCCGCGTTCCTCGCCCGTTCGAAACACAGAGACAACCGTGCCCCGAACGATCACCTTAATTGCGGCCGGAATAATTTTCCTCGAACACGCGCACCTTCGGAACAAAGAGATACAAAACGAATGTAATTTCGCGGGAAGAGAAACGCGACCGTTAATCCTTCGATTCCCATGGACATCCACAGGTGCAGCGTTTTATTTGCTCTATTGAGTATACAAATGGAAAGTTCATAGGATCCGATGCGCCGATCTTGCCAACTGTGCGTACGCTAACCGAAGTCCACTCTACGCTGACACACATTATATTAGCGACGAGCGTAATAGGAAATTAAGAGTGCTCGTTTTATTGCGAGATCACTTTGTCCTATTTCTTGTCTTCGTTATGCGCCCAGGTTACCTCAACCGAGTTTTCTAAAAGAAATTGTCAAGGAGAGAACGTAGCGACTCAGATGTGTCTTCCTAGTCTGTTACGGTACAAAGATTGATTCGTTAAGGCCGATCGTTTTCAGGCTGCTAAGAAAATCGCGCGATCGCGCTGTTACGTTTCAAGGCGACAGACATTCGAAAATAAAAACCGCCCCGGGAAAGGATCACCGTGGACACGCTATCGTTCCGTCATACCGAGTCAACGCGTCGCGGGAATAAATAATGGACCTATTGATTATTCATCACGGGCGCGATGAATTTTTTTCCTCGGCCCGTGATCGTAATCCTCCTCCTTTTTTTCCCCCGACGAAGTGCTAGGCATATTTCAAGCGTTTCTTGCGTGGGTAGGAAAGTATATACCTTGTTCCTAGTCGGTTATTATTAACGTGCATAGATCCTGGAATAGCTATTTATCGGAATGAAATGCAGAATCGATTGTTAACCGATGACATTTAATCGAAACCGACTTATTCGCGGGACACTGCGTAATTTTACTTTCCGAAGCTACCACCCACGAGTTCGTTCGTAGAAATCTCACATAGTCATTACCGACATTTCTGTTGAAACGTTCAAAGGATTATTGCGATACACCACTATAATTTTCGATGATTACTCGGAACGCGCCTTAAGCTGTCCACTTTCCGCGGAAGATATTTAATCGAATTAGAAAATCTGTACGAACGGTTCAAGAATTGTTCGTAAACCTATGTATATAAGAAACCACTGTATTAAATATTATTCAACGCTTCAAACGGGAATATACTAAATAGTTTCAACTTCTATAATTAAAACATAAATACCCCGGTTAGCAAATCCGCACGAACGATTCAAGAACTGTTCGCAAACCCATGTATTTAAGAAACCACTGTATTAAATACTATTCGAACTTCTAAATCTACACTTCGAACTCCAGCTCGGAACTCTCACATTTCGTACGGCTGCACCCGCGAAGAACCCACAAAGGAGATTTCAGTCGTCGAGTTTATCAGCTCCAGTAGCAATCGCGTTATCGATTGGAGTGTTTACGATGCCGGCGACTTATTACGTAAAGTTTCCCACACGTGGCGCGGCAGAACGCGAAAAAAAATATCTATCGCGAAGGTGTGCAAGTACTAACGTGTTATGCGCTACGTATCGACGTTCGGTGGAGGGGCGCGAGCCGTTTACGGTAATTTTGGCTTGTACACCGGCGAACCAGATCCTTTCTTTCCCCGTGTTTTTTCGTCGCGGTCACGCGTCTGCCTTCGGCCGCGAGCGGAATACGTACGCGGATCGCCGTTCCCGCGCGTGACGATCAAATGACGCGACTTCAATTTAAAGCAGACAAGCTGGCACCAGCGAGCCGAGCTCCGCCGCTATCTATCGGATGCACGTGTCTTCCTACTCGCTGCCAATTCGCGGGATCTCCACGTGCACCGTGTACCGCACACACTGCCATCCCTTCTCTATTTTTGTCACGTGCGAAAATAGGGAGCAACGAAATTTCAATTTCTGCACTGACGTTAATAGGGAGTTGATTATTTTGTTTGTTTACTTGGGGATCTCATTTCACTTTAGTTTCCGAAGTTTCTCTTTTAAAATTGGAAGTGCTTTATTGTTCTCCTTCTTTTGGTTGTGTATTTTGTTTCATTTTTGTCACGTATAAAAACAAAGAGCAACGAAACTTCGATTACATTGGATTTAAAGAGGATTGAATATTTTTTTCGTTGAATTAGGGATTTCATTTGACTTTCGTTTGCGAAGTTTCTCTTTTAAAATGGGAAGTGTTTTATTGTTCTCCTTCTTTTGGTCGTGTATTTTGTTTCATTTCCGTCTCTATTTTTGTCACGCGTAAAAACAGAGAGCAATGAAAATTTGATTTCTGAAGTTCCTTTTATAGAGCACGATGTGTATTTTAGTCTTTTGTTCGTTGACTACGTGTTTCGCTTTATTTTTTATTTTTGTACCGGCAGCGGGAACGAATCTTCGCGCGCTGACGTCAGAGAAACGCGGAAGCGCTCAGGAACGGTAATTGTCGGTGGGGGTTCAGGTGACGCGATAATGCACACAGTGTCGCGTATTAATGTACTAGCGTCTGACAGCTGGATCGATAATTCGCTCGTAATCATTTGTAAGGCGTTACCGATACCGGAAGGATCGCTCCGATGTAGCGGAATTTTAAGGAGCTCGTTTGTTTCGCTTACTGTGGAATTAAGGGCGTGATTCTGTCGGTTCTGGCGGACAGTTCTCGAGTCGATGATAAATGGGGGTGTAGTTTAGGTGATAGGCAAGACGCGAAATAATGGAATACGGTGTCCAAGATAAATTGGAGTAGTTAATAGAACTCTGACAGAGAAAAATAGACGGCTGAAGTTCGGAAATCTTATATTATCTTGGACACCGTCGATATATCGGGTTCCCGTAATTGAGTGTGATATATAGATTTCGCGGGTCCGCGAAAAGAATAATTTAGAAGGAATTGCCGCGGTAACGTACTCGAAAGATTGGATGAATCAAAAGACGGAGCGGTAGAATGTTAATTCGAGAGACCATTGAAAGAGGCTGAAGAAACCGGCAGAATCCGTCGCAGGAAGATCGATAGTTAATTTAAAGGAGTGGCAATCGCACTCGAGGTGACAACGATAACCCTCTGAAAGTGAAAACAGGAGGCTATCCACATGCCGCCAATTAATGAAAAACGTGATGAAACTCATAAGAATTTAAGTAATTATTCAAGATAATCAACGATATGAACAGAACTTCAAGCATATTCTGGGTTGAATTTTGAGAATTGCCGGTGAAGATTTGAAAAATTAGATCTCCGGATGAATACTCATCCTTAATGCTGATGGTTTTCTAGGTCACGTTCCTGGACGAGCCGAGAGTCGTTATTAAACGCGAATCCTTTGGCTAGCGAATTCCAGCGAGTTTTTTCCCCGCGGCGAGCAGTTCCAAGGAATTGCACCAATTATATTGTCATCGGAAGCGATCGGGCTGGCCGACAAGCGAATCGCTGATTCCGGTTAATAATTCATTCGGTATAATTGCCAGTCGAGCAGTTATCTGCGAGTGACACCTGGATGTTGGTTAGAATCGAGGAACTCCCTGTTTCTCCTATACAAGACGGCGACTGCATTGTTCGTAGATAATTAGGTAACAACCGGTAGGTTCTTCGAACAGAGAACCATTATGCTATCGTGACAATGCCACGTTACAAATTCTGATTACACTTTTATATGTCGGTCGAACCTCGAACTTTTTCATCGGCCTCGGGGGCCGATTGGGATCGATGCTTTCGAACTTTCATATTAGAATCCGACTTCGGAACGTCATGGGAGGCCTGTCCTTGGTTTCAATCGAGTTCCCCATGCTCAAATTGTTTATCTGAATTTAATTCACTTTCATGTATCGCTAAATGCTAATTGAGATTTGATAAAGATTCTACTTTGTTCCTAAAATACTGGAACCCAGTCACTTATTTCTATCTACTCGAACGACTTCACTCTATACGAAAGTAAATACGCGTGCTGGCAGTAAAGATAAAACGAAGCAATTAAATATTATCATGCGATTCACTTTTATCTCGGGAAAAAATGTATTCAGAATGTTTATCGTTTCCTACATATATATAAAGTAGAACCTATGAATTAGTATAAACACGTCAAGTCCAAGTGTTACGAAAACATAGTTGTAACCAACAGAGTATCGCTCGAGGAAAGACAAGGAACTCTACCAATTTAAGCAGCACTGCCCCAGCAGATGGCGTAGCGTGTAACCAAAAATCATCTGCTCCATCTCCAATTAATAGATCCAATTTAGTGATTATTCGCGAACAGAACTCTGCCCACAATTTCAATAGAATATCAAGGTCACCAGCCTGAACGATGTACAATGTATTTCAGGACCAGCTTATTATTAGTTTATTAAAAACTTATTTCTCAAGAGTAACCGAGTCCATTCCCAATCTTCTCGAACGTGTCCTCTTTCCGATTAAATCATCGATCACTTCGCTCGACCGAAGATCGCACATCCTTGACGCTGATTCAAATCCCGCGAGGAAGAGACAGTCACTTTCGCCGCGTCCGATGCAATTACGTGCATCGGAAAGTTGCCGCGTTCCGCGGCGATGCGATAACGTAAGGAGATTCGCAGAATGCGGAGGTCAAGGGCAGAAAACCTCGAAGGTCCACGCGGAACAACACGCCTCGGAAATGGCGGTCGAGATGGCTTGGCTCGCGCTTCGAATGATCGCGACGATGGCGAACGGTAAAATTCCGCGTGCAGAGTACGCCTATTATTCGTACAAAAACAATTCTACACAGCCCGACAATCCACCGCGACGTGTTCCCTTCGCGGAACTCGACGGCGCGAAACACATTTTCCATTGAGCGCCATTAGAATCTCAAGGAAATGCGCCGCGTATTTCTTTTACATAAATAAAACGCTCGACGCCGAAGTTACGTGTACAGCACACGCTCGTATTCGCGTTATTTATACGCGCCGTTTATTCCCGCGTTACGCCGCGATCGCGCCCCCGGAGCGGGTTTGAATTAAACGGCGTTAATCCTCGCGTTAGCGACCGAAATGATCGCTTTGTTCAAACGTTGGTGTTACGGCGTTGTTACGCTAAACGAGGCTACCTCGTCGGAGCTTTGCGAGGACATAATGAATCGCGTAGAGAGCCTGAATGTTCGGTCGTTTGGAAGTTTCAATGATTAGAGATTTGAAACGTTAGAAGTTTTAAGATTTGGAAATTTAGAAGTTTGGAAGTTCGAAAGTTTGAAAGTCTGAGTGACTGGAAATTTGAAATTTTAGAAGTTTCGAGGCTTGAAAATTTGTTAGTTCCAAATTTTTTGAGATTCAAACGCCGAGTGCACAATGTACTAACACGAAGCTTCAAGTTATTAATGTAAGGATTAAACGGCGTTTTGGAGCGGTTCTATTTTCGATTCGAGCAGATGTTACATTCGCACCGAATCACGAAAATGATAGTTACTCGAGGTTGAGGAGTACGGATTCGTTCTGGCCGCTTTAATTGGAGCGGGATCGAACCGATCGCGAGAAGCACGCGAATAGCGCATCAAAGTAGGGGGCGATATACGCTCGTCGAAGCGTTTCTGGAGTTCCATTTCTTGTCGATCGACCATTCAGGAACTTCTACCCTCCACGGAGGCCATCCGAGGAGCATTTACATTCGGAGAAAATCGTGCGGAGACGTAGGAACCCACCGGTGATGCTCGAATATCTATTTTTATGGAGGCATTCGATGGCGGAGGCTATAATTGAACATCGGTTAAGTGATTGGGGGTCGAAGCTCGTTGAGAAAAGCTACGAAAAAAGGAACATGTGGACGCAGATGCATAAAATGTTTGATGGGGACTTAAAATGGACTAGGAGGTCGAATAAAGTGAAACGGCTAGATAGGGGAATGGAAAAATCGACTATCTGGGCGAGTAGTTTGAAAGAGTATGGAAATTTCAGCTCCGAAACCTCTGTTTGCACTTTTCCATTGTAAAGAACGGTGATATCTTTGCCCTGCGCTGAAAATCGGTCAAGTTTTTCATTGTGTACTCGGTTGAATAACTGTTTGCAACGAAAGAGGAGATCTCTCGAAAAAACTAATAGCGGCGATGAACGAAATGAATTATTATCTTAACCATCGTAAAATTTCAATGGAAACCTCCCGTGAATGAAACGGAAACTTTCGACAGAGAAATCGAAAAGCGAACAATGAAGACGGTTAGCTAACGCACGCGTAATAATTGCAATTGCGCTTTACTTTGCCCAAGGTCTGACAAGTGAAAAAAAAGTCCCGCGTGGATCCGAGCACGTAAGCAATCTTGCATTATTTCCCGAAGATATGCGAACGCTGGCGAACTCGGTACAGCTGTAATTGCGATAAAAAGAAAAAGGTTACGAGCAAAAAGGTCTGATGAGTCAACGTTCGCTTTTTTATGGATCCCCGTTACAGCGAATCCTCGCTTGATTATACTCTCGCGTGATGCGGCGCTCCGAATTCAAAAAATGACGGAGAGTCCTTGCAGTCCGTCGCAAGAAAACGGAGAAGGATAAAAATGTAGGTCAGAGTGAGACGGCGAACGTCATACGGTAATTTTATCGCGAACAACGAGAACCTAAATTTCCGAGTTGTTCCGTTCGCAATTCAAGAGGTAATTAGTCGCGATAAATATTCGCGCAAGCGGGAGAATAACTTACAATTAGTCCGCGCGTCGTCGAAGGTAGAAATAATCGTTGATAAATCCACGTGTACGCGTGTACAATTCCTACGAAGCAATTACAACGGGCGTAAAATACTTTTCCCGATCACTGCACGTCGCAAAGAGACAACGCCGATTCCTTAATTACTATTTTAATAAAGTCAAGAATTATGCAGCCATCAAACGTAATAAGCGTTCCACCCTTTACGCCCGATTTATTTATTGCGCCGATTGCCCTCCTTCGACGCGCCGTTTCCTCCGACCGAAGGGCTGAACGCGTAATTATCGTCGGAATATCGTCAGTTGGTAACACCGGCCCGCTCGCTGGCAAGGCCAATGTCGAATGTTCAGTAACACACGGCTCGAAACTCTTGAAACATCTATGCAAACAAGACCGGAGAGTGCTCGAACGCTCGACGCGCAACGGAAACCAGCATGAGGCACATCCTCTTCGAATGTAACTGCTGTGGAGCCAGCAGAAAAATGAGTACAATAGAGTCTTCCGTATCCGAATTGGCAGAGGCGAATAAATATTCCAACGTGTTACCCACCGACAGTTATTGAACTGTTTACTGAAGCTTAATTATCAATGCCTGCGGATTTCTTCATCGAATCGTTGGCGGTGGTAACAATTTCGATCCTAAATCAGCGGATTACATTGGGCAATCTAATTATTATTCGAGACTTATGGGAGATAATTATTAGATCGATTTTTAATAGATCATTAGAAATCTTATCGATAACCATCTAGAAGATGAAGTATTGAAATACAGAAAGTAAAGCTTTCGAGCATGGAGGCAGTAAGTTTTTTCGTACGAAAATACACATTCGATCGATCCAAATACTTGGCTGTGAAAAAGAAAATTTCACAGCGAGAATAAAAAGACTGAAATACGTCAGAACTGACCTCCGTTAACGATCAACGCGTATTCGGAATAAAAAATGGGAGGAAAAACTCAAGAGGCCGCACGCGGATTTCTGTTGCTCAGGTAAACAAGCAACGACAGAAATTAAACAAAATTCCGTTTCGGGGATACAGAAATTCTGATACCGAGATGAAAGTCGTTGAACCGTCGGATTTATTAAAATTCCGCAGGGGGAGGGATCGGGGTGAGGCAGGGGGCGTTTTCACCGCGACATTTACAGGCGGGTATCGAGACCATATCGCAAACCCGTTCCGTGAAACAAGAATCGAACGAGAACAGAAAAATAAAGTCTGATACCGGCAGCGAATAATATTTACGAAACGGGGAAGAAATCGAGGGATCGAGCTGCGAAGACGAAATCTCGACGGGCACCGATAATAGCCGCTCCATGGTGCTGTGCGTCTCAGACAACAATGCTAGTTAAAGGAGGAATACAAGCCTAATTGGTCAATCTCCATCGGTTCTCATCTCATTTTCTGTTCTCATCTCATTTTCGATACTGACGATACTATTCGTCGATATGCTTACACTCGACTAATTAAAACTGAAGTACGTGCACGAGCGAGTTAAAACATTTGCAAGGAAATGAATTAGTTAAGAATCTGACACAACTTGTAAGAATTAGCTCTCATCGGACGAAGACTCTTTAAAGCATGTAAAACCTGCAGCATATAATTCTATATAGAAAAATAAGAGACTACATAATGATCTCTTACGTTTAAATAATTATATCACTCGTTTACAACTTAGTATTCCAAGTATGAAAATTTGATCGCGCCAGAATGTCGACATTCGTGCGCAAAGGGTTAGGAGACTGAAGAGGATGAAGCTAAACGGTTTGCTAATAAGGTAGAAGATGAAAGAAAGAGAAACGAAGTGGAAACGTTAGCGAGCGTTAAGAACATGCATGAGATGCGCACACCATCGAATGCACTAGTTGGCTCAACAGAACCAGTTGTAAATGTAACGTAGAAGCGAGAAAAAAGGCTGCAGACTCGATTCGTGAACAATGTAAACGTTACAGGGTGGCCGAGTCCGCGGTATCGCACAATAACGCATTGTGCCAACGCGGCCAGGTCTAAAATAAAATCATATCGACGTGCCTCACTTGAAATAATCGTTCACGGTCAAGGAGAAATATTAGATCGCTCGAAAAGTCGTTTTGCTTTCGAGAGTGACGTTTCTATTGTAACGTAGCGATAAACATCGCGTATAGGTGAACCGAAAGACAATAGATCGTTCTCGAATAAAATACGCAACGCGTGGTTCAATGAGGTTTCGTTCGAAACAGTGAAATTCCCCTCGAAGCTTCGCTGAAAAATACGAGCAGACTTTTCAGCGAACAGTTCGACGGCAGAGCTAGCGAATCAACGTCACGCGACGAATTCGATTAACTTATTAACCGCGGCTAACCGACTCATTTGTATTTAATTGCACTTTCCCGATAAAGTCCTTATTGTTCGGTGTTTTATCCGAAAGATTCGAGAATCTGCTCCAATTACGGTATCCAGCGGGGTATTAATTAAAAGTTAATTACCTTCGAAGCGGGCGAATACCTTCGAATCACTTTTATTCATCTTTAATTACTGTGCGTATAGCGGCGTCCATATGGACGCATTATGCAGCCATAAAAAAACATTTATGTATAGAGTAATTAGAATGTATTCTTAGGTAAGGTCCTCTCGAATAATAAATATGCAATGGAGGTGTTCGCGGCTGGTGCATCACTTTGTTAACCTTTTCAATGGTGTGCACAATGCGTACGCTAATTTTCCGATACACGCGTAACGCGATTTCTTTCTCGCATTCCTATCCGGTTAAGCGGCACCCGGGCAAACAAACACTCGAGTTATCTGTGTCTATTCTGGAAAAATTTAGCCTTCAAGCAGTCGGTGTTGATTTTGCTAATAGTGTCGGCCTCGGGGACCAACGTCCAGAATAATCATGCGCGTTCGAAGCAGCTTCGAAACTATTCTTCTGCGAGCTTTCGAAATATTAAATAAATTCCCAGCGACGCTCGAACGTGGAAATCGGTTCCTTCAATACGTGGATGTACGTTTCGAAGTTGCGCAAACATATGAAATTCGCGTGACATCGTAAACACAGAAAGGATTTGTACGTACATATATATATATATATATATATATATGACTTCGGTATCAACGTTTCGATTCCCTTCGCTCCGCCCACCGAAAATCTTCCATTCCGTTTCGCCCATTTACGCTTGTCGCACTATTTTTATTCGCCACGGAACAATCTCAGCGAACTCCGGTGAAGAGGGCCGCTCGTTTCTCTCCGTCCTGGTCGTATTTGCGTCGAATCATCGGTCAAAGACCCGGAGAGAAGCGAGACGAGCGGCCCACAGCCGAAACGGTCGAACCGCACCGTGCGGCATAAATTAATTCAAGGCCGGCCGGAAAGAAAAAACCGGGGACCGCAAGAGGAGAGTCGTGAGAGGAGCAGGAGGAAGAGAAAGAAAGGACCACCGTTCGGGCCACGTTTTCTCCCGCAAGTCCCTTTTGTCCCGCGCGTCGTCGCGTCGCCTGAATCCAATTTCGCACGCGCGTTGCGCCGCCGTGTCGTCGATCAGCTGACCGACACCGTGCCAATTGAATTCAATGGCCGGGGAAAGATATCGAGAATCGCGAGATCCTGGCCACCGGTCGCTCGAGAAAGCGGAGTAATGATTTCTGCCGGTCGACGGGTAATCTCTTCGCCGAGCTACGCGGAGAATTAGAGGAACGGGAATGCTGTTTCTCGGGAAAAAATGTTCGAGGCATCGGCAATCATTCGCGGCTCGGCGGCTGAACGATCGAATTGAGATCGTTCATTTTGGAATCCGAATTCCTTTGGGGTTGATGCTTTTATTTAGATTACCGCTTTATGATTGACGTTTGTTTGATTGGCATTCGGAGTGGACTATTTGGAGTAGAGAGTTTGGAAGGTATGAAAAATGACATTGCTCGAAAGCAGTTATTATTCTTGAAGCTTATTTAAGAACCTGACGTTCGTATCACGATGAATCCCTTCCGGGCTGTTATAATTCGGGAGTAGGTGTTAGCAGCGATCAGCTCCGTTTACAAAAGAATTATGGTCGTGACTTGTCGGCTGACAACGAAGAATAGCTTTCGAAAGTCATTGACGCCCGCGGTTGGTAATGAAAGAACGTCGTATCGCAATCGGGATCAAGAGTACGAGGATAATTAATATGACAATGCGCGATATTACGGTTCAGTGACCCGCGATAACGTAATCCCCGAACAATCTCGCCGGCGAAAGTATACGTTCGCGCCGGTTCGCGTCTGCATCTGTCAAAAATCTAGCTATCTAAAGCCCGAACATCTGTCGTAACATCCACTCGTAGTAATAACCGTGGAGTCCGGCTTAACGGGCTGCGTGTTTTAAACAAATCACCGCGCGCAATGTAAACGCAACAATTTCTCCGTGAAAGGTACCTTCCGTTGACTCGTCACGGACCATTTAAAACGATAAATCAACGGAATTATTCTGCGCTTTCGAGTCGTCCGTTAATCCTGGGAAAACGAGGATCGTGTCACTCGAGATCCGCCGCTTAATGCTTTCATTATCGATGCGAATGCATCAACGCTCGGACTGTTATTCGACGAACAACAAACTTGCTTATCCGTGAGCGAGAATGTGCACGGATGCTGGAGCCTTTATGCTCGCGGCGGACTCGCGCAACAATAGAACAGAGAAATGGAAAAACGACGGTCCGAAGCCGGTAGACGCTGTTGTCCTTTGCGTGCAAAGTCGTGAATACTGCGAAGTAATATTTTCAAGTATTCTCCGCAAGGAAATGCAAGCTTCAAAGTTAATTGTTGTACAGATTCCAGAGAAACCCTCGAATGTCCAAGAAATGGTCTCTTAAAGGTTGCTAATTGCAAATTAATCGTACTTCCACCGCTCAACGTCACGAGTGTTAACAATTCAATCCATCAATTCGACGGACATCGAATCCTCTGAACATTATTCGGTGACAGTTACGATCGATTTTCATTCGCAATTATGCGAATACACATTTCTGCGATCCATATGAACGAACATTTTGTTTCTTAGGAACAATAGAGTAATCTAGTGTTAAGACACAGCTCTTTCGATCATTACTTACAAAGAAGAATAGTAATATTTCAAACTTAACTTCCAAACAGCCGAAAAATGGTGTACTAGGGATCCCTAACCATTGTTCAATGCATTCGCGAATGTCGATTCACGGACGTTCATCCTTTATGCTCAATCGTATATCGACCATTGAGCGGCCAGTGTCATTATCCTGGCCATGCGAACCATTCTTCCGTCGCAGCTGTTCGGCTCTCCCGCGCCGAACCGCCGATTCTGTTGGCCACGTTTCGCGTGTCGTGTCGTCAGCTGACGGCGAAACGTCACGTAAGCTGCTTCGGCTATCGATACAGCGTGAGACAGTCGGGTCATCGGATACTTAAACGCGTGACGACTCGCCGGTCGCACTCGGCGGAGAAAAAGAGAGAGTGCCATCTTCGCCTTGAACACGTTTGCCCGGACTATCGCTCGTCAACTCGTTTATTGCAGCCGCACGCCACGCTCGTTACGTACGTTTCGCGTTTATCTCGATCGGCTGGAATATTCATGATTTTTCTGGGCGAGCCTAGAGCCGGTCGTGCTCGCGTTATTTAATCGTCGAACCCGATTGTTCTTTTTCTTTTTTATTCCACGCGTTCCTCTTCCGCGTAGATCAGAATTCCAAATGTTCAGACCGAAATGCGTTCGCAGCAACGAATTTCGTAAGGAGGAAACAAAACAATAACGACAACAACGATGCGCACGGGTGGCTGGCTCTGAATACGTTCGGCGAAAACCCGCACGGTTTTACAAGCACGAACGTGTGCATTGTTCCCTCGCATGTTCCGTCTCTTTTAAAAAGCAACCCGACATGCGACGAGACGAATTCTGACGACATATCGGAACGTCACCCGAAATCGCTCGCGTGACTCGGATACATTTTCCGCGCGCGTACCGCGCTCGTTCCTATGCGGAGACGTACGATGTGCACGGAACACGGAATCGGGCCAGCTAAAGGAAAAGGATGACTCACGCGGGACTTGCATCTCTCCCCTCGCAATTAAGACCGCAATTCTCGTTATCGTAATTGAAAGAATTAGTCGGCAACTTTTCAGACACCTTCCGGCTACGTGTCTGGCTTAGATTGTTTTTCCTTCGAAAGCGGAGAACAACAAACCTTGTATTAATATTCCCAATCGGTCGACAACGATTTAACCGCGTCGAGTTAGAATATTCGGTCACGCGACGAACACTGTAAACCGTGTGTAATAAACATGAACGCCGCCGCTCGGTTCACGTGATTCGAAGTGAAGCCCTCTGAACGGAAGATTGAACTTTCAGGAGCAACGTGCAGTTATAACGAATGTGTAAGTCATTCTAGGAAATCATTAACAGTCCAGTCGCAGAAACGAATGGTAAAAGGCGAAGGGTTAACATCTGCGTGATCAGGATTCAGATTTCAATGCTGAATAATTCATTATCGAGGATTATTCATTACGCGAATGGAAAGGTTCCTCTGGTAATTAACGAAAAACGGGAAGACACCGTTGCGCAGTCGTTACAATAGTTATTACGATTGTGCCCGTTAGCGGTCCAATTTCGAGGCGACTCGGAGCAGCTCGGCGGACCGTCGAAATAATTAGAAACGTGCTGAAAACGGGAAAGAGGAGGCGTCCCATCTCGCGGCCCAATTTCAGCGTCTTCTCTCGTGCATGAACAAACACACCTGAAAATTCTTGGCGTGCTGACCGTGGCGTTCCAGGCTATAAACGGCAGGAATCATTCGGTCGCTGTACATACACGAGGTCATGCAAGTTTCACGGCAGGCTGTTTTTGGAATCGTCGGTCGAGGATCTCGAAGCGTCTCCTTTAAAACCAGCAAAATGGAAAGGAAAATATGACACACCTTCCTCGCGGCGAATACTGAAAACCGGACCGGTTCTGGATTATTTACGATGTATATGCGACTGTTTTTTGGAGGCCAGTGAGTCACGAATCGTGAATGACCTCTTAATGATTCGGCTTCGACGCCGATTGTCCAGGCTCTTCTTCCTCTGGCCAACTTCTATCGCCGCCGAAGGCTTCCCAGGTTTTTCCGAAATTAAAGGATGCTCATCGTCTGCGGGCGCGGATTAAGATCATTTAATGAAAAGGAACGTGAGCTTTCAGCGCGTAGGAAATTTGAAACGGTGTTAAGCGGGAACTATGATACGAATTTGGAAAAAAGAAAACAGAATATTTGAAGATTGAACATTTGCGAAGGAAATAGGTATTTGAAAATTATTGAATTGAAAATTACTATAGGGAATAAATACTTTGAGAGTATTGGATTGATCATTTTTGTGGAACAGACAATCGGAGTTGGCGTTGTCACCGAGATCGTAGCTTTCGTCGTAGTCTGATGTTACTCACTGTACACGAGAAAACCATTTGCGAGCGTAGAACGATTTAACATAATCAAGTCTTTAGTATACACTCTCCGTTCGAACGGGGGATCATTCGAAACTCATTAGCGACACCGAAATGCTCGTACGGTTTCAGCGTTCCCGATTTCGGAGACACGTGTCACGGTCAGGTGTCGTTTTCACTAAACAGTTTCGCGTAGGAAACGACGTGTTACTTTGTCCTAGATTGGGCTTCTGGCCTGGGACACGGGAATGATGCAAAAACCGTCCGTGTTTCATATCTCGCGTCCTGAGTTTTTGTACAAGGGCCTCGCCGGTTACAGAAACTTCTACTCGAGCTGACAGCGGTATTTACAGGCCGCTCGAATTAACCAAGTCCGCTTTGAAAGCGACGTATTAAGTCGTCCTGGTGTCAACTTCGTTTTGTCAACGGTAAACTGACAAATTATCACCTACCATCGATACGGTCTCTCTCCATATTGCAACAGTGTATTTTTAATATTTCGAATTTAAACTACTGGAGTTTCTTCGCTGGATTATCGAAATAGAGATAACTGAATTTCCAACTAATTTCTGGTGCCGATGAATATTTGATTAATTCATTTAGAAAGCGAGGTAAAAATAAGTACACAATGGGCTTTAGTTATAATAATTAAATAATAGTATCAAAATTTTCCTCATACCGAAGCAAGAACGATTTCCTCAAGACAGTCATCTCTTGATTCATCTCTTGATCATCGTCCAAAACATCGAAGCCGCATCACACGGAAACTGTGACTACACACGTTACGGAACCCATCGGAAAATAGGTGCGACCTTGAAGATTCAAGCAAGGAAGATAACACGGTCCGCGAAATTCGGCAAAAATGTTGGATCGTGTCAGAATTTTGTGCCAATCTTTCTGCCGCCAGTTGCATCAGCGTTCGAGACGCCCGTTTCATATGCATGAGAGAACGGCACCGCCATTTTGCACGAGGCGCGACAATCATTTACTCTAAAAGCGACCAAACAAACGGTGAAACTATTACTCCCGATGCTCTCATCGATTCTAATCGCTAATCACTTTTCCGTTGTTCCTCATTCCTACCGAACACCGGTCTACGATAATCCGAGGAAATCTTCCAAATGATCTGCAACAATATTATTTCCTCAACCTAAAAATCACGATACCAATCGACTGTTAACTGCAACTTCCGTAACCGTCCCGTCGTTTCTCGTCCGGATGACTGTCAGTTGCTCGTCCCTCGCGGAACTCGCGTGATCGCGTCGCGAAAGGAGCGTTCAATCGCGATGACTTGACCACAAATCCGCCTATTTTTAAGCGGCGCATCCCATCCAGGGGCCTCGTTGTCCCTCGGATCGGTGGAGTCAGCTCCCCGGCTCACGTGGCGTCAATTAACCAATTTTGCTTAGAAAACGGCGCAGCGAGGTGACCTAGTTTCGCCTCGAAATTGACGAAGACGGCGATCCGGTCGCGCGAATGGACGCGCACAGCGCGGCCGCAGATCGTTATCCGTCGGATAAAAGAATCAGGTCGAAGATGGTCACGGGGCTCGTTGACGGGGGTCAAAGTCTTGTTGCGTCTGCGATCGTTCCTCGAAACCGGTGCCGATAAGAAAGGGACAGTCGATTAACGGCTCGTCTCCTCTTCTTCCCGCGCCCGTAAACCGGAGCTTGAATCGTTGATTAAAGGAAAGAAGAAGTCGGCCGTGACGCTTTACAACGCCGCTAATGTGAGCGAAGAGACAAAAACGCGGCCGGAGAAAAACATGGCGTGCACCGGGGCGCTAGAGGCTCGCGCAGCGCCGTCGTGTCAAGGGTTTCCGTGGTGATTATAAATATTAATGACCACTCGATAAGTCAGCTTGCAGTCTTTAGCTAATCGACCGGTGCTTATGAAACGGATGAATGACAACGAGAGCGAGGCTCGGATTATCGCGATGATACTCCCCGGATTAGCGATAGACGGCACGTTTCCATTTTTTTCGTTTATTCGGTTCGAGTTGGTTTGTTTGTTTATGCAGTTTATAATCTGTTGTTTAACGATCGTTAAAAAATTGCTGATCACGGAGCGAACAGTAGATCGGATGAAGAGTGTTTCAGGGGTATCACGAATGCTGTCGGCGCAGGAAAAAATTAAGAAGATTAAAAGCTGAGACTGCGAAGATTAAATAACGGAGAGTTTATAATCGAATGAATGACTAGGATTAACTCTACGAGTCTGAAGTCTGTGAGCCACTTTTTGAAGCGATACGTATATCTTCGGCGTTGCGAAAAATTTGCAAGAGTCATCGCCCGGGGCGAAAGAATTTTTAGAAAAAAGCTGTTTTGTTGATGGAAGAACCGTCGAAGATACACCGTTATCTGCGCGCAAGCGCGGGAAACGGCGTTACAAGTTCCAAGGATTATTTTCGAGCGGAAACGAAACAACAGTCTCGTTCTAATCAGACGGTACGTGAATCAGACATCGGATTGCGAGGTGATTACGGGCGAGATGTCTACCAGAATTTGCCGAAAGACAGTCGGTTGCGCAAACGGACGATAAGGCGTCGACAATTTCGTCTGTGACGCCAGCACACCGTGCCGATCGCTCCGTCGTAAAATCTCAAGTATAATACGCGCAATTATCGCTAAATTTAGTCTGATAAAACAAAGGTGCCCGCCGGTGCGCTCACGTCCGGACGAAAACAAACATTTCGTTTTCGCTAGTAGCGGCCAGTACTTTTTACGACTTTCACGGTAATACTGTTTAAACGTTACGTGTTTTTTATTTTCCTCGCTGAAAGCCCGAGCTTTCGAAACAAACATTTTCCGCGATTCGAAACAAAGTCCCGGGAAAATAATTCGTTAGGAGCATCATATGCAAATGCTCGTTTTTTTTTAAACAGAAATTACCCGAGGCGAAATCAAGCATCATGGACGCGCGTTGCATCCAGGATTTTACGGCGATGCCGCGACGAGTGCAGCCGGCGCGCGATTCGCCGCGAAAATCGAAAGTGCGAGGCGATAAGAGCGAACTTGATCGTTACTTCATCGGGAGCCGGTTGAAGCGGTCAACGCGAAGTGCATCGCAACGGGTACGAGTGGTCTCTGCGGTCGCGTTACCGGAACGCGTCGAGGAACGTGAATTACCGCATGAAACCCGAGGCGGCGAGGATGAAATGGATGGATGGGAAGGAATGAAAATGAACGAAAATTCTTCCACGGTTCTAAATGGGGGAAAACATGGAAGGGATTATTCCGGGAAAAAGTGCCGGAGATGAAGATAAGGTGATTGAAAAACAGATAGCCGGGCCGGCCAGCACTCCGCTGTGTGAACATCTCCTTCGTGAATTTCTTTATTTTGTGTTCCCGCCTGTTTCGAGATACTTTATACGGAGCAACGGAAAGCTTGTATCTCGAATACTTTATTACTGTTTTAAAAGTTTCAACGCGGGTTCCAGAGTTTTAATGGTTTCCTCTGCTTCGTGATTTTTCGAATGAACGTGCAATGAATAATGGAATTGAAAGAAGATAAAATTGGTGATAGATAGAATGGGGAGAGATAAACAAACAAAGATGATGGTCTTGTGATCTCGAAGCGTCGGTCTACTACGCTGCAGTCCTTGTCCCTATCAGGAACACCGCTCGACAACTATCTCACACGAATTCCTAAACAAATATGAAAACATGGAATCGCGATTAAATATTCCCTCGCGATAAAGGATCTCGCGTGCACTCGACACAGGTTCTTGAAAAACTATTTAACGAATGAAATAAAGTAACGTTTTAAACGGTTATCAAACCGCTGCAACGGACGTATACAAATTGTACAAAATAATCGTGCATCTAATTCCGCGGCGCAATCAATGGGAATATCCTCGGAGCCTCGACGCGCTGAATTCCCATGAAGAAGCCAAGAGCGCGGATATCGAATGTAATTTAGACCCGCGTCGCGTCGCAAACTACAAGAGAAGCGACCAGAGGATAACGCAAACGATTCCCGGTTGCGATTGCAGTGTTTCCGAGCGAGCGTTTCCAGGTACCGGGCTCGTAACGCGTTTGATTTGCGGTCGAATCGCCGCGGCACACCGGGAACACCGCAAGGAGCGCGCTCGTCTAGTGAAATCATAGCTTGCCGGTGTAATCGTCGTAACATAGGATCGAGAGGCGTAATACCGAGCCGAATGTACGGCAGGGCATTTAACTGCGTAACGGTATGGAAATTGCGCGGTTAACATATCGTTTAGCGTTCCAGCCGGAGAGAGTCCCTTTACGGGGCCCGTAGAACGCGGCGGGACGGACATCGACGGGCCGATATGCAGGCTCCGGGTGAAGGGAAAACATGGCTGACCCGATTTCCTTCGAAGCCTTGTCGACCAAGTAGACGCTCGTCTAGACGCCCCGTTTCCTCGACGTGGCGACGCCGCGATGGTCGATTCGCGATCGATACGGGGATGATTCGAGATGACAACAGCGATAGAAGTGGTGAATTGGTAACATTGCTACACGCTGAAACTATGAAATGATCAAACTATAAAATTGTAAGACGGACGAAACGAAAAGATTCAAGTTCAGCTACGAAAGATCATTTGACCGTTTCATAATCGTCAATGTTTACGTGACCTCGCTACCCTAGACCCCAGGCTCTCGCAAACATACCTGAAGATTATCTACGCAGCGAGGTGATTTTGTTTCGGTGTTCTTACGGTTCAGAATACAGAGCCCTGACGGTACAAACCGTTACGCGGTGACGAAAAAGTAACGAAACGACCGGCTGACGTTTCCTATTGTGCCCGTTTACGGTACCGTGAGCCTCTCGGTTGTGCCCGGCACAAAGAGACAACCTTCGCGGCCTGCCTCTCCCCCGCCGCGCGGATATCGTTGTCGTCGCGCTAATATCATCTAACTCCTTTTTTCCTCTTTGCCCGCCCGCGGACGCTCGCCGATAAGGATCGTTATTAGCAGCGTCCTTCCGGCACGATTCTCGGTTAACGAAGGCAGCCCAGTGTCGCCGAGGGACGTGCCTCCTCTCGACCGCTATCTCGTCCCGAGATATTATTTTGGTCACGCACGCGGTTACGATGCGAGAAGCTCGAATGATTGTTGCCGTTCGTAGCCAGAAAACGCGCAGCTCGGAGCGGCGTGAATTATTCGTGGAACTGCTCCGCGGGAATCGCGGTCCCGCCGGTAACCAGATACACGAACGTTCGAGGGGCAGGAATCATTTCACTCGATTACAACGTTACGTGGATACTTCTGAAGATGGCGGTTATAAAAAGATGGACATTGAGTAAGTGTCCCGATTACCGAGCCAGTCCGGCTAAATTGAACGAGCATATATGATCGGCAGACGGGATAACAGCGAGCACGCGAATCACTACGAATAGATTCGTTACATAAGCTCGATTCTTAGTTCCGCGGTATGTAAATGTAGCATTATGATGCAAAATCTCTTACGCGGACCGCAGACTTTCCGCGGTTGTTCTCTGGTCACGCTGATGAACCTTCGCGGTTGAATAACGGACCATGAATATTTAAAGGGAACGCGACGACGGATCGACGGAGGCCGAACCAGCGACGACAGACGAATCGGGATCGGTATCGCGAGACGAATGCGGGAATCGTCATTATCGTCCGCGGGCTGCCGATTAAACCTGCAACGTGACATTTCAAGGATACCGGCTCGTAAATGACAGTGCAGAGGTGTTCCCCTTGACTCCGCGAAAAGTTTACGACCGCTTTATCGTGGCCTCTCCGGGACATTATGCCTGGGAACTTTGGTCCCGCGATTAAACAACAAACAACAAATCTATTAACCGGTTCTGTTGGCGGAATTTGAATTTCACTCGAAAAACTCGCAACCGTCGACGCGGCAGTCGATACCGTTTAATCGCCTCGTGCGAAATTCCAAACGCGCGGAAAGTTTGCCGTCGAACAGAACAAGTTGTTCTCGTCCCTTTGTTTTTCTTTCGACGGACGAGCGCGGGCAGGAAGCAAAAGGAGAGGACTCGGCGAACCGTGATAAGCTAAGGATACATTCACAGGTGAAGAAGCTCGTCACTCACCGGAACCATAATCTATGCTCGGCGTGGGTGGAAGGTGGCTCTCAATGGCGGCCTTGCTGAACAAATAGATCGGATTCGTGTCGGTTCCGGCCGAGTAGGAGCATACACGCGCGTTCGGTTCCAGGCTTTCGCCTCCGCTCATCAGGAGCACCTGGTGCGCCGCGACCACGCCGCATTCCCTCTCGATCGCTTCCATCAGCTGGGACACCCTGTGGCAACAAAGAGGAACAACCAAATTAGGAATACACTTTATCGAGAACAACGATAGAATAATCGGCAAATTCGTACGTTAATAAATACTCCACTGGTCAGAAGATTAACTGTAGAAATCTAGAAAATCCGACGAGATCTCGGCGACCGACTCTACAAATGATCATGTTAAAAGAAAATTTGTCACGCTATGTAATTTCGCTGAATGCGGCAAATGACTCGGAACTTCTGACCGGTAGTGTACTTACACGTGCACGCAACGTTGTCTTCACAATACTCGGCTTATATAAGATTCTTCTTCATCTCATTTCTTGCATCTATTGTACACCGGTCGCGTACTGTCTATTAGACGGATCTCGTTTGGTTGTGTACAAAAAGAACAACAGAATTATACGAAGATCACGTGAAACCATGTACAAAAAGGTGGAAAATCGACGTATAGAACATTGTATGCGCTGAATTACTAGTCAAGTCGTTTGTATGACCCCTCCGATAAGGGCTGACAGTCGAATCGAAACTCTCCTGTCGTTAATCGCGTTAACTGACATCGCCTAAGCCCAAAACAGGATCTTCTACGGTCGGATGAACCATTTAAGGCGCATAATCCGTGTACATAATGAATTCAGCAATAAACCCGGCCAGTTGTACAGCTTCGGCGTCGTCGATGTTGCGATTAAGGTCAAGATTATCTCCGCCCCTATCGGAGGTGGCCGTGTATCGAAGAACCAACAAAAGTTCCGGCTAATTGGAGGAAGCTGGAAAGAGACTACTGGAAGATCTAGCGCGTGATCCGTCGGTCGTTCGGGTCCAGCGCGTTTCCTTCAATGAGTCGCGACCTGCTTTTCGCCGGGCAGGATCCTTAACAGCCGGATGACGTGTTTCCGCGATTCGCGTGGAAGCCGGCGGAAGGGGGACGCAAAAAATAGCCGGCACAGCTAGATTCCGAGCCTACTTTCGATCTCAAAAGCGACTATTCCGTTCCTCTCTATTTACTCCGATGCTTCGCCTTTAAACGCGGAGCAATCCACGCCGCGCCGAGTAGGCCGTTCAGATGTAAAATACGATAAGCGCAGACAAATCGCGAGATATTGAGATATTCGGATCACGGAGCGAGCCCGTGGCTAGAAGAACGTTTCCTCCGAGATGTACAGTTAACCACTTACGACTGCTACCTCGGATAACCGACTGCAAACGATCCCGGGCGCATCGCAACGAGAGTCCGACGCGAGCACCGGGGAACGCAAAAAGTCGCTGCTCTGCGAGAAATAATTATATTAAAGTGTTATGGTTCCGTGGAAATAATTTCCTAATCCTCTTACGAGTTAACTTCGCGTTCGATAAGTCTCCCGGTGCTCGTGAACGGGATATTTAACGTGTCCCGCGGTGTGTTCCCGCTGAACGTCGCTGGTTTATATAATTTCGCTAATCTATTAGCCGGCAAACTTGATTTTTTCCCGTCGATCGTTATTAACGAGCACGAGCGAAAGTAAATTTTGCCGGTACGTTTCTAGGGCACGTCGTACAACTCGTAGCTGGTGGACATAAATGTGTTCGGCTATAGTCGAATGTTAAACGATCCGAACGAATCTGGTGAGCCACGTTATCCCCGCCGCGAGAGTGTGTTCGTTCGGTGCGAGTTTCTATGTAGTTCTGTACAGGAAAATCGATCCGATGCCCTCTTTCGTGAGCAAACGTGCCTGAGAGTTCCGAGGAGATAAGACAACATTTCGTCTGATAGCCTCCCCGCGTCAATACATTAATTACTTTCCCAGAATCCATTTATACTTTTACCGTGACGGTAGAGTACACAGAGCTCCCTTACAGAAATCTATTAACAGTTCGAGGAGATACGGGATCGCCATGTTCGCGGCACCGAACACTCGACACGAAAATAAAAGGCCGCATACAAATAATCCAATTATTCGACCGACAAAAAATCCGTGCAGTTTCTCTTCTCAGTAATCAAGAGTCCAACACGCAATTTACCTTCCCGTGCAGAAGGTCCCGAAAAAATCTTCGTAAATCGATTAATCCCGGGCGCAGCGAGTCGAAACCCGGAGTGTAATTCGATTGAGGAAGATAAGGTCGCGGGCCGGAACCCGGTAATTATTTCAAGGTGATATTCATCCGGACCAGCCTGCCGTCCAGCAGCTCCGCGCTCGGAAAGACGCGCGACGAGAAAAATGAAAGGTCGGTATCGCAAGCCGCGTAGAGAGAAGAGAGAGCGAATAACTGTCGGTGGCGCATTTATGAATAAAACTGCATGGTTCCTCTCGCTTAAGTGGCGCGCGGCGGCGTCGCTGGTCTCGCGTGAATGCGCCTTTTATAATTAATACGTGATGCGCCTCGCGCGTCGTCCTCGCCGCGGACAAAGAGCTCTCCTTGTGCGTTATTTAGCCTCGTCGAGGGTGTTGACGACAACTTCGTTCCAATTCCTTTTACGCGCGCGTTATAGCCTCCCTCCTTTCCTTCACCGTCGACGCAGCGACCGCCACGAATTACGAATGTTACGAGGAGAGGCTCGCAATAAAACTCCGCGGCAATTGGTCCGAAATACGAGCGTTTCGTAATCTTGAACCGAGACCAACGTATTGGCCACGTTTCGGGGATTTAATCGCTTTATGGCGGAAACTTGGACGTTACCGCCGCCGAAATCTCTAGAGATCATTATTGCCGCTACTCAACGCCTTCCTCGCGTCGCCGTGCATGTTATTTTATTATTCTTGTATCTTATAGTGAAGACGTAGCGTTAAAACTGCAACACCCTGTTATCGAGTTCAAGGTAGATCGTATTTGAAGTAAATAACTGTTGTTCAGTTTGTCTCGCGCTAATTGAAAGCTGCAATCGAGTTTATGGGACAACGTAGGCGTAGCACGGAAAATATCTATTTTCGTTGGTAATTCTTCCCACACCTTGTTAATAGAATTTTTACGACGAACCCGAGCGACCAAGTAGCCCGTGACTTCGCGTAGAAAACTAAAAAGTAACGTACGAAGCGGAGTAATACTGTAGGTGAATAATGTTCTCGTTAATTAAGTTTCGAATCAGTTCTTCGCCGGATGTCCGCGTCGTTTTCTAACCGTGTTCGCGGAAACCTCTTGAAATAGTCTGGACAGGCGAGTAAACGATCAGCTCGGAAGCTCTTTGCGGGATTCTGGCCCCCCTCCGCGCTGCATTCTGCGTTTGTCGGCGCGGAATGGGGGTGGTAATAACGGGAGAGAGGAGGAAGAACCTCTAGAGCATTGAATGGAACCGAAGTAGATTAATTTTCAGCGACTGAAAACTTCGTTCCTTCGGACTCGCGTGCTACGAGCGAACTCTAACTGCTACCTTTTCATAATTACTTGAACGTGGAACATGGCGGAGCGTGCCGTTATTATTCTGGATCCAGTTGATTCAGCTGCACCGACCGAAAGCCGGAGAACTACTCTAAACGCCAAATACCATTATAGAGTTTCGCTTTACAGTTACAATCACTTCGATATCGAAACCCTCTTCCTGCTCGATGACAAATCGTACTCTTTGATATACTATCCTTGATATAGTTACTGCCATAAACTCGTCGAACCGCTTCTTCTAATCAATCCAGTCCAATCATATGTTCGAAAATGGAAAACTGCGAGCGTTAACGAGGATCTCCGCGCCTCTCGAAGCCGGTTAACCGATGAGGACGGAATACAGAGCACGTCTAACATTAACGAGACTTAATTAGCAACGACGGAGCGAGCGGCACCGGATTGATTCACGAGTTTCCGGCGATACCGCGGGGCTTCGCGTCCGACGCAACTTCGAGTCCCCGAATCGGCCGTTCGAAGCGTTCGACCACACAGCTACGGAATAAATCACAATTACATCGCGGCGTTGACTGGCCTTTCGCGGTTTAGCGGTACACTTTGTAATTACGACCGGTCGCGAAAATAAAAGCAACGGGGGCGCGAGCCGCCGCCGCCGCCGCCGCCGCGGATCGACACGCATCGTTAATTGCGTCGACGAACGGGGTCGGTGACCGGCGTGACCGCGCTATCTTAATGCACAAATATTGTCGAGGTATTCGCCGAGAGGCCGGCGTCTTTCCTACGCGTGGGATCACCGTGGCTGATCTTCTCTACGCACGTAATGGCCGTTCGGAACAGCTGGAACGTGTGTGACATAACGCTCGGTACGCTCTAGTCAAAGGCGGTCTCGAGACATTGAGGGGATCTGGCTCGTCACGCGAGCGGAGGTGAATCAATGGACTCTGTATCGAAATAGAATCCTCGAGGTGGATTAGAGTTTCGTTGGGGGACGCGTTGATCGCTCGGCTCTAATGAATTGATGATGCGATGGAGATTATAGACGCGAAATAAGGTTTTCCCACCGATATCCATTTAAATGTATGATCTATTATTTGTTATTAACCCTAGAATTAGTATCTTGGGGAGCAGAAATTATCCAATTATCCAATTACCAGATAGTATGGCATAATTCAATACGCTCCAACTTGTAACGTAGCCAACAGCTGAACGAAGGTTGCGGCAAGTGCTATCCTCTCAAACGGGACTCTCGAAAAGAGGCGTATTACTCGCGAAACGACCGGGTACAAAGCGGATTACGTACTCATCGGTTCCGCAGTGAATCCGACGATGACGATAATAATTCAAAGACAGAAGGGCCGCGCGCAGCTAAAGTGTCTCCATAAATCACCCGGCCGACATTGAAACTGTCTCCGCGCGTAACGCTGGAACACGACACCGAACGAAAGAGGAGATAGGGTGTCCGACTCCACGGACAGCCGCGGAAACAGAAACATCTAATTAACGTGGGGAATCAATCGGAACACGCATGCACGAGGTTCCCGGCGGGGAAACGGGATGCGAAATGGAAGAGGTGTGTAACGTTAGACGATATTTAAATGGCACGGTGCGCAGTAAAACGCGGAACATCGGTTTCCGATGGGAACGGAGGAAGATGGATGCGTAACATAAGTAGGAGACGGTTGGTTTGAATGGGGCCTTGGCGGCAGGCTATGATCCTGCGGACTTTCTTTTCTCAAAGGATACGCGAAGCGGTTGGTTTACCAATCCGAGCGTGCACCGAGCGTAACGCACCGCGAGCGAACGAGCGAGCGAGAGGATAATGGCTCGAATGAACGGGCGCGGGCGCAGCGCGCTCGGCGGAATCGTTTTCTTCATCGGCGATAGTTGCACGCCTACCGGTTTTATTTTCCTAATTCACGTTGGCCTCATTCCGCGCCAACTTTTCCTCGCTTCGCGTACCGTTAACACCGTGTTCGTGCTCCCCTCGGCGCCGGAATACGATGCATTATATCAGGTCGGAACGAAAGTTCTTCGGGTTTAACGCTCAGCGCTCGTTACGAACAGGTTTTCGTGGACCGGCGTAAATCGAACGACTTAATTCTCTCGTCTGCGCCCAATCCTCGTCACCACCGCCGCTACCATCGCCGCCAGTGGTCTCCCGCGCTATCGTCGCGATGATAAATGGAGCGGGCGAAACAGAAATTCATCCAGGAATTCCTCTCGCTTCCGTCCCTCTTTCGCGGCAGCAATGAATTTATCACCTGCCTCGCTCTTTTTCGCGTTTGTCGCGTATCGCTATCGCCATTGATACCGCGAGGCATTACTGGACCAGAGAGAACGAAAGGCGCTGTTCCACCTTATCGCGAAAGAGGTGAGGTTCGCCACGATACGCGTTTTACGACCTAGCCCAGCGGCTCGAGGTTTATTGATAATACTTCGGGGCTCGCGGTAAATATTTACAAGAAGCTCGCGAGGGAAACCCGCTATAAAATCACGGAACTGTATCAAGACGATTCGCGCGTTGCGCTGGCTACGAACGATCGAGTGAGCGATCGGTGCCGCGGGAATCGATTCTTTGTTCGATCGGCAGACGGTTTTGCTCTTTCAACCGCGACAAGCGGCGCGAGCGTCCGCCGATCGAAAAATTACGGATGAACTGACACGGATAACTCCGTGTGCGTCGAAATTCAAATAAAGACGACGATAGTCTATGTAAAGAAGAAACGGATCGAACTAATACCTTCGTTGATCGAATCACCGAGGATGTTTTACAACGCTTATCTTCGTCGGACTTTATAGACTTAACACTATCACAATAAGTTCACTGGTTTTTAAGATCAACCAAGTCGCGAGACGTGATTTGAGCAAATGATTTGCGATCGGAATTGATCCAAAACCACTGTATCTTCGGATTCTGTATATTTAAATCATCTCGTAATAAAGACCTCTATTAAAACAAGGTGAAATATACATTACGAGATTTTACTTTACAAAAAGGAGTTCAAACATAAAATTAATTCGCATTAAAATCAATCCCGCCAATTCATTTCAAATTCCATTCGGTTCGACTGAACGCAATGATCAGCGGTTCGCGGATTTTATGCGTTCGCAGCGTGCGCATTCGAAGCCGATGAAGCTCGAACCGCCGGGAATTTCGCGAACATTGAAATAAAACGGAACCGTTAACGAGCGAGCGGGGAAGAAGTTCCGAGAAGTTTCGTAAACAGCGGAGCCGTGCTAAAGTGGACCGAGCGTTTCGAAGCCACGGAGAGGTTCGAGAGATGCAGCGTTTGCATCACGCATTAAGGACTTGGCCGAGTTTTGCCCGCGGGTCAGACTCGTGTGCGACACAAGCCGATGGCCGCCCACGTTCACCGCGCCGATTCCATTACTATTTTCGTTGCCACCTGCTCGGCGGCCGCGCGCGAGCAACGAGGATCGTCCCGCTCGTTAGCGAAGCGAGAGAAAACCCCTCTCGAGCACGGCTTTGCCCACATCCGTTCGCGATAGATCGATCGTCGTTTTGCAATTTTCTTCACCTTCGACGGATCCTTGGCGCTTCCACGCCGTGTCGTTGTTCGCGTTACGAGTTGCTAAATGATTGACGGCGACCAATCGCGTGGACGATTGGGAAAATGTTACGCGTTAGAAGAGTTATGGCTGGGCGCGCGGATCGAGGTGAATACGAATCGCGCGTAAAAGTTTCCCGACTGCGAGGATACATCATAGTCTTGCCAGGAAACTGTCGCCGGTTTTCGTGTTATTGTCGTAACCCAGACCTTGGATGCGACTGTTCGAGTGAAAGGTAGGATTGGAAATGTATGAAAAATAGGAAACTTCTCCGGTGAAGATTTAGAATTGCATCGAGGTGTTTACGATAATTCTAGTATGTAAGGTGTCAGGAAAAATTCGGCAGACTTAGGCCAGTGTTCAAATGAGTCTTACTATTTCAGGTAGCTTTAATGAATAGAAAAATAGTCGGCTCACGACTGCACGAAAAGTGAATACATAAAAACGCAATAAAACGAAAATTCGTTCTCCGTCGACGCGACTGATCCCGACCACGGCTCGACGAGAAGTGCCCCGATATCCCATAACGTCTCAAGCACTTGTTTTTTCTCCCCCAAAATTACCGATGCATTGCGGCGCAATTCAAAGGGGCGTCGGCACCTGTTACAAGTAACTCAGGATACAGCTGTGAATCAGGAGAACTTAGACAAAGGCGTTCCGGCTTCTTTTAAAGGAGACGCAATTGTATTTTACTAAATTTTCCTGTATAACAGCTTGCTAACTTCACTCTAAGCAAGCCTACACGGAAGGGTATAGTAATCACTGATTCGGGAAGTACGCTACGTTCTATTATTCGTACAGCGAGGAGGGTGAATCACCGTAACGAAGCGTTACTCATTAGAATTAGACAAAGGAGTCGACGCACAGCCCACTGTCGCTTAACTCAGGGTACAATCGCTGCATTTAATCCGGATCTAACTGTATCCGGCAAAGGAGATCGTCAAGGAAGAGAGATTTTCTCGGGTGGCGGTCAGCGCATCCGCAAAAAAACGAGCACGTGAACCGGCCAAGAAAGGATACGGCTATATTCACCATATATCTGCGCGCGAAGAAATGAGTTTCCGCGGCAGGGAAACTACGTTCGTAGGCAGGCTTGGTCTGATAAGCATCGTCGGAGTTTAACGAGGGAGTCTAATCTGGGAATAATATCGAACGCGCCTTTATGATATCATAAATAATACAGGCAGCCACGCTCGAGAAAGAAAAAAGGAAGACCGTGCGGCGAACGTGTGCAGGTAATTCGTAAGCAGGAAGAAATTGTGCAATATCCGCGAGTGATTCTTACAGGTGGAGCAATTTCGTGCAGATTCATCTAGAATGTAACTATAAAGTTGCCTATGAAATCAAAATCACCGGTACGCATCGTGTAACCATTAAAATCACTGACTCTCATCGCGCGGATACTATCTGAGTTACCGAGTACTTTAAAGATGACACGTTTTACGAATACCTCGCGCAATGGTGTCCTAAATATAGAGCAGGATTCATTAATGCGAATGAATCTTCGATGAATGGACTCCTCCGGGGACGAGCTGCGAAAATATTCAATTTTTAAATCAACGTCCGTTGAAATTCCTGTCTGTATTCATTTCAGGGGACAATTTGCGATGTCCTTAATTTCACGATCACATGCTCGGCGTTCAATTTCGTCTTACCTTTCATGGACGCATGACGGACTGATCATTGAATAAAAATCACCGTCGAATCGCGTTCATTGAATTAGAGAAACCGTGCTGCGAAGATCATCGTTTATTCCCCCGAGGGTACAGTTAATTGAATGTCCGATGAATGGTGTACGATTCCGCGCGCAACTGGTCCCGCCATTTGAGCGGGACGTGAAAAATGTGTTGACAGAAAAGAAGGTCGCGGTTTGGACGGGTAGACGACAGCGGCTGATATTCTTTGATGGAAAATGAATACTTCAAGCACCGTCAATTACTCAATATTCCGCGTGCGGATCAAGTGGTTGAAGGAAGTGAATGAGGAGGGTGTCGAGTGCGAGCTGTGTAGCGCAAAAGAGGAATGGACTGAGAATGGAGGGGGATATTTATAGTTGGGGAATAATAGATATCGGATATTAGAGAGTAATATACGGGGTGTTGCTCAACACCTTCGCCGTAGGTTATTTTTCTACTGAATTATGGTTCCCTATTTTTGGAACGCTGTGCGCAGTCCGTTCCAGTTTATTTTCTTTAGACCAATAGGCGTCGTGAGAGGATACTTTTTTGGTAATTTTAGAGAGCAAAGGAAGGTCTCGTGACACGTGTCCAACGGCTGTTAGGCCACCTACATTGACCACGAGTGGGAGTCTCAAGTATTCCCGCCGTTCCAAATGAGAACATATCTATCCGATGCCACATAAACAGTCTTCTTAATATTTACATTCTAGTTACACGCTTCAATAGTTTACTTCATTCCCGCGGGTCTCCTTATAAAATCCACTCAAAACCAAACAGGCTGCCAAAAAACGGCATACACAACAGAAGCATACGATTCTCGTTCAAAACTTTACTGCGACCAATCATTATTATCTTCCGCGCAACCAGACCCTAAAAACCTCCGACATTCCTATGCGTTCTTCCTAAATGCGTACTACCTATTCACAACAAAACAAACACACAGATGTATACAGAACAGTCAACGAGTCAATGGCATAGAACAAAATAAACAAACAACGGAAACGTCAGAAGAAGAAGAGCGCGCTCGAGGCGTAGAGCCGCGGGTCCGCGCGGTAATAACAAAAACAGGTTAACGATCACTTACGTCTGCAGCGCCAGCTTGATGTCGAAGGTGATGGTGGTGCCGGTGTCCACGTGGAATATGTACAGCATTTTCGGGCCGGTGGTGCTCCTTCCAGTCCGACGACACGATTGAAACGGCCAGCCCGGCTCAAGGACCCGACTGGCATCCGGCGAACCTTACACACCCGGCCAGGTAGTACCCGTCCTCGGAGACACGGGAATCCCCTTGGTCACCTCAGGTCGACTCCAGCAGTCAGCTCGATCGGTGCCGTACCCCCGGTTTGCCAGCGCGAGTGAGCACGGCCCCCACGGGTTTATGCCGCATCGATCACGGCCACCGAACCGTTTCGTCGTCGATTCACAACACAGCCGGGATACTTTCTCGGCGGATCCGCTCCACGAACGTCGTGCCCGCCGTCCGTGCGTCCCTTCCGTATTTTCGTGACACGTATGTATTCGCAGGAATCGCGTGATCCCGCGCGTACCCGTTGAGAACGGTCTAGACAAGGACAGATAGCGTCAGTCTTCGTCTAGAGAACCGATGCATACGGCCACGGTTTAATGTGTGCACGTTATATAGGTATACGTGTGTGTAAAGGCGTGTATGTGTGTGAACGTGTGTATGTTTGCGTGTAGGCGTGAATGTGAATATAGGTTGGTAACAACGATCGGTTTTAGCTTCGGCTGGCCCTAGAGGAAAAACCGAAGTCGGAGATCCAAAAACGAATGTGGACACAATAAGCGTCGGAATATCATCGGCAACTAAACAAACGTTGTAATCTTGGCAAGTGTCGATTTGTACGGTTCCTTTGTGAGACTATTTAGAGGTTGTGTTGGTAAAACACGGCAGATAGGACCGTGAGGCGCGATCTGGTCGATCGTTATTTACAGGACGGCAGGAATTCTTCGTTCCGGTTGGGTGTCGATGGGAACGAACGGGAGCGCAGTATCCCTTGGAAACGAACAGCGTCGATTGACACGGGCCGAGGTAGCCCGTGGATTTCTGTCCGGATCGACGAATAGAAAATTCTTGATTATGTTGGTCCGCCTGTCATCGAGGGGGTTCACGGGTGTATAGGCTGGCGACTGTTGTGTCCACGAGAGAGCATCGGTCGATCGCGCGCGTCCTCCTCCAGTTTTTCCGTGATGTAACGGAGCTTCTCTCTCGCCACGGCTCGGCGATCCCTTTAAACGCACTATTCACAGAGGCGGCCAGTCGAATGAAGCGGTGCAGTCCGACGATCACTCTGATAGAGAGGAAAAAAGAGAATCACCAACTTGCGAGGAAAAAACTGTTTCGTAGACGGGCCGCGCGCCACCCGTTGCAACGGCGAAAAAGAAGAAGATCGTCGACGAACGTAGCTTAGTCCCCGGATCAGCTGCTCGTCAAAACAAAGCACTCGCGCGTACACGAAAGGCCAGCGATCCTTTCTCCGAGCTGGTCGACGGGACGTTTCAACTCGAGCGCGAGTATGGTCGACGTTTTATGCCGCGGACGCTGTCCTGTGTGGCAGACGAGACCCGTCGACGGCGGGATCGGTCGGGACACAGTCGTCGGGTCGAGCTCTCCTCTTGTCCAGACCGAGCCTGTGTGTACACCGAGAGAGCAGTGACGTACCGACCACAACAAACAACGCTGCGCCACAGCCACGGAAACCTATGCGCAGAGAACGTTTCACGCAGGAACAAAGAAACTCCACTTTCGCCGCGGATTTTCCCCCGTTTCCCGTAAAGCTTGTCCCGGAGCTGGTCGCCGCAGGGCTCTCTTCGTTCGCCCGGTGTCAATATTCTGCCGCGAGTCCCGTCGAACGTTCGTCCGTGAATGTCCACCTTTTTTCCCGTACCTCTGTATGCCCGAGACGACGTTAAGGGAGGGGGAGCGACTAGCTCGGCGCAGTCCCGTTCGACATTTTGCTCTGACGCATCGCGTCGCCAGCTGTTTACTGCCGATCTGGCCGAGCACGGAGAACAGAACGTCTGCTCGCCGTGCACTCTGCTTCTACAGATATTCCACTCTCCACTCAGCTGTTCGACCACGACCGACGCGCCATCTTGGATACTTGGGAAGATGGCGTGTGCGACGCTTGCGGCAGTTTGAACGTTCCTCCGTATAAATTGTGTTCTCCGTTGTTCAAACCATCGCCCGACTTCACCTGGAGTGTTCGAAGTAAAGATCTCACGGTGGATGATCGTTTCCCGAAGATTCCTAAGAAATACGATAAAGATTGACGAGTGCGAGAGCGGTGAATGAATGGCCCTTTGTTGGTTGGTTACCAGCGTCGTTTGAATCATTTATTCCTGTACATGTCAAGTATGAAAGACGAATGCATGGTTGGGTTCGTGACGCGAATAATGCAGACACTTATGCGGCGGGTAAGTGACTGAGGAATATACTCGTATTTATATAACCTAAATAAAATATTTCTCTCGGAATATCCTCGGTAATGAATACCGAATTGAATGTATGCATAATGCTCGAAAGAAATTCGAAACTCGATTATTATTACGATCGGCGATCTGTCTGTCGGAATGTAATATTCGATTGCGAGGAAACTGTGAAAGCACGGTCGCATGAATATTGCATTTAAAATACTCGAAGTAGTGGTGCTGCCATCGACCAGAAGCGGCACAGCGCATGCGCACAGAGATAAACGATCCAGCGCCATTATCGCTTCCGTGTGGAGGCTCTTTATGCTACAGGTCGGCTGTGAAAGGGGAGAATGATGCAAATTTCGTGTTGGCAACGTGGGGCCGCAGCTACACGCGGCCGTGTTTGTTTATATGTCGTAACGCTATCGCGGGCAGAAAGTTGTAACACGGCGGCGGAGTTTTGTTGGCCCGATCGGGGCGGCCTCACGGACGGTCTCATGAATACGTGCCTTTAGTCTAGGCAAATAATAAACACGCGCCGAATATACATAATGCTGCACCCGAAAATAACTACTCGCGTTTCCGATGCTACTAGACTCGCTGCGGAATTCGCCGATGCGTATACGCTCTTAATCCTAGAATGACTAAGCCACGAGCAACTTATCTGCGCACATAACCGTTTATTTCGGATGCTACTTTCGATAAACAATATCTTTGCTACAACGAGAACGATACCCCGGTCTAAATTCCGAAGGTATAAAAGTAACCAGAAAATTCTTTTCGAACGTTCCAAACGGTACGAGCAACGTTTTTTTTAAACACCTCGCAACTAGCGGCGAGCAACGATAAAAGAGAAACCAGGCTGGTTGGCGAACGCGCCGATTAAAAATCAAGTAAAAATTTTCATAGAGCCCCGAGCGAAAATTTTCCTTTTATCGAGATTCGCACGCCAGTCGTTCGCATGAAACCAGGCGGTCCGCCTAGAGTTAATAGCGATTCTTTTTATAGCTGGAAAATTAAAAATATCGATCAGCATCGCCATGCCTGGAGTTCCACGTGAATCACAGGCGGAATATCGAACTCGGCCGCGGTTTAATCAATCCCTGCGATCTAATTGACAACCAAGACCCTTCTCGCCCTACGTAACTTTTACCTCCGCCGCCGGGGACATTATTCAATCTCACGGTTATCTAAACGACCGTGCTATACCCATTCTAGCGAAAGCGTGTACATTGTCGTGTACGTCGGGAAACGTTCACCTTTCGATCGAAAGCCGTAATAGGGCCGGCCCCCGTGTGTATCACGGCGGATTGTTCCGCGCGTGGTTTTTAGCGGGCACACGGCGACCCGGCCGACCCGAGACGCACACGTCGGGAGTTCGTGGTTCGTACGCGCGCGTCCCGCTGAATTTTAATTCTGTCGCGACTAATGTCGAACGTATGACCGAAGAAACTAACTGCGCCGCGGGCTCCGACATTAACTCGTCCCGGGATAGACGCAGTTGAAGGCGGTCTTCGAGCGTGTGCGTGCGTGTAGGTGCGGCCGCGGCACGTGGCGCACGATAACGATGCTGCGGTGTCCGCGCGGCGTACGCGTTATCGCGAATTAAAGGACCAACGAAGTCGCGGGAGGAAGTGGCCGCGAGGATGAAAATATATCGGAAACGCACGCGGGGAGGGATATCGTTTCCGACACGATAAACGAGTTTGAGCCCCGACACTCTCCCGCGCCCGCCAACGATATAGATACACGTGGTGCTGCTCGTCGCGATGGACATTCTGCGCAAGCGAAGGAAACTCCTTCGCCGCGTGTTCCACGTCGCCGAATGTAATCCCAGGGATTTCGATAATGGCCGCGATCGGTCATCCATCCGGAATTTCGCTGCGATACTCGTTGCAAGTTTTATGAAAGGCGTCGATGCTCGCCCGGCCCCTGGGCAACGCGTCGTCTTGCGCTGATTAATTTATTGGGTCGATCCGCTAGCCTTTGCACGCCTCCCCTCCAAATGCAGGCTTATTGATAACCCGGGAGATAGGATAGGGTCATCGGTGCTCGTATCTGGTGACGTGGAATTAAAGATCATATCTTTTTTCTTGGGCAGTAGACGTTAGAGCGATCCCCGCCGCGAGAGGATGACGTTGACATTGGAAATACGTCGTGACTAACGACGTGAAAAAACGAATCGATCTTCCTGCGTATTTTGGAATTAATCGACCGTACGGGTGATTTATTTTCCTTAATTGAAGTTTATCCGTAGAAGTATACGCGATCCTCGTCGTTTAGATGAGGACAAACGTTTTTGCAGAATACATATTCGAAATCTCGGAGTACACAGACCTACTGTGAGAAGATATGTAAATTGAGGAAGGAGTGATTACAATAGCATTAAAAATTATGTACCACGCGCTGTGTGCTCTACACATTGGCAAATACTAATAAACAAAACCTAACAGAGATTCCAATTAACACAGAAACTCCATCTAACTCTTCTCCTCGTTATATACAAAAATTGCATAAACAATCCGTGAGTTATGCAACGAATAGTCCGACAGCGTGTATCTAGACGTTCATTTACATTCGGAGGACCGGTAGTATCAGGAAGTATCGAAATTCGACTAGATGAAGAAATTGCTCGGCCAGGGCCGTACCGTTTTAACCAATTCAGTCCCGGTAGTCCTGACCGGTCGGGGATCATTAACGATCCGTTTTCCCCTCGTGAAAACGCGAGAACCTTGGACACGGTGCAGCGGCGGCGTCGATTCTGCGGTAAGGTAACCGGCCGGGTCGGTCGACCGGCTGATTTCTCGATTTTGCGATTGCGAAATGTTGCGCGAGCGTAATGTAACTGGGTGTCGGGGCCCGGGGAGGCTAAAGTGAAACGTAAACCGGCGCACCTGGGTCCCCGGCAGTTTTTAATTCCTCCGTGACGTGCCCGGCGACGATCAATTATCCCTGCGCCGCGTGTCGCGAGAAAACTCGGTGGCGCAGGTTCAACGGGTTTTTGTTCCCCCCACCCGCCGGCTGATTACCATATGCAAATCTGGATAAAATGTAACGAGCCGGCCGGTAATCGAGGCGCGTTAAGGGAAAGCAACGACCGCGATCGAATCGTTGCCGCGATAACGCAATAAAGAAGGTGAACGCGAGCTTAGCCGGCGGCGGTCATGGGCCGCGTGTTTCTCTCCGAACAGGAACAATGTGTAGTTTCGACGAACCTTCGCGTTAGAAGGAAAATTCTCGAATCTTATTAATGGTTGCTCGACGCACGTGTTAGGCCTCACTTTCTCCATTGTTCCGTCGATAGAAAATGTGTCACCGTGGGCTCGGATAAACCGTCCACACATTTTAATTGTCGTTAACTTCGACCGGTAGAAAGTTCCGACGATACGAAAAATGACCGATGCCTGCTTCGGGACGGTTTGCCCGTGGACGATTAATAATTAATAACTTCGGGTTCTAGAAAGTCTCGCCGGATAGAATATAGCGGGTTTTAATGATCGATAACTTTGAATTGCGAATGGAAAGTCCGGCGGGCGAAGTAATTAACGAAGCTCCGTGTAAAAATCTTAGATTACGTTGCTTGTTCTTGAAACGTCGACTTGGCTCAAGCTGAAAAGGCTTAAAATCCAGCGTGCCTCGAATGAAAAGCGCTAATAAGAGAATACTTCTCACGGCGATGCCCCCCGCAGTCGCCATTCATAAGATGCAATTTGTACAGCATTAGCCACATTTCAATCGGGTTCTCATCGCCGCGCTGAATAATTCACGAACCAATCCATTTTCTGTGAACGGGGACGGCTTCGATCTCCCGTTAGCATCGACGCGCTCCCCACCCTCCTCCCCGAAAGATATTTTCATCGCGTATGCCCCCGCGTACCGTTACGAAGCAATTAAAAAATTTCTCCCATCGCCGATCGCTCGTGACCCACGATCCGCGTAGAAAGTTCATTAGCGGAACGGTAACGGCGGCTCAAAGGGAAAAGGGAGTTGGTTCGACGGTTCGATCGATCCATCCTTCGCGATCTCCGGCGATCCTTCCGAGAATTCTGCAGTACCTGTTGTAGCCTCGACGATCATTCAAGCCTGTAATCTCATCTGCGTTTCCTATAGCTTGAAGCGATAATTAAAATCTACAGGAACTTTGTAACCACTGTTACGATTCGAATTCTCGTATTCCTTCTGAAATATTGAATTCAACAATAACTTTTCAACAATAATTAAAAAGAAAAAGGCTTCTACTCGAAATCCAAAGAATAATCCAACACTCCGATACGACTTCCATGTGAAGTGACTCAAGTGCCAAAGAGAAAAAAAGTTTCCATTAGAAGTTCAAAAAATAATCCCACCGCGTCGTCATCGAACAAAAAAGGGGAAAAGAATAGAGATTACGTGAAAAAGAAGCGCAGCTGCAAGCATGATTCACTGTAAGGGTGGTCGTCCATCAATCGATCGATAGGTTCGGATCGAGCGGAGAAAGGCCGATCGTGTGCAGTGTTTCTGCGTCTCACGAAGAGGAACGGAGTCGCGCGACGAACGGATCCTTGCGTGCATGAGCTCGGGCGACACACGCGCGGTTTCCGCGTCTCTCTCTCTGCCCGCCTCGCGCGCGACTGATGTATTCTCTCGCGTTGAAGGTCTCTCGTTAGGCTTCGCAGCACGCGAATCGCTGGAGAGTCATGCGGGAGGTGCGTGGCCAGACCGAGGTCAGCTCACGCACGTGCACGTCGTGCGTACCTCGGCTGTATTACGTGTTACCCGTTTTCCAGTGGAGGCGTAACCCAGGCGAAAAGGGCGCAGCGAGAGAGCCTCATTATTAGACCGTTGCATAATGAATATCGAGCCTTTCTTTTTTTCTCTCTCTCTCCGTTCATTTTTTACCTCCACATTCTCCTTCTCTCTTGTCTCTCCTGCTTTTTTTTCCTTTTCTATCGTCCACATCTTTGTGAACCCGGCGACCAACGCGCGGTAACGACCGCGTTTTCCGACGCTCGCTCCCGAGGGTTGGCGGGGCGGAATGCCGGGAAAAGAAAGGTTCGAACGCCTCGCTCTGATTTATGAAACTCTAGATCCGAGAGCTGGACGCGCGTTGACCGCCGACGAATATTGCAAATTTACGGGGTCTGGGCTTACCGAGTGATTTATGCTGGTCTGGATTTTCGGGAATGATAACGGTACCGCTCAGTTTTCGTTCTTTACTTTTTCGAAGCTACGTGATCCGCGATACGCTTTCGCCGCTCGAAAGCCTTGCACATTCGATTCAGAGAAATAAGAAGGCAGATTAACGCAGCGGACGTATTGTTTACGGTCTTCGATGATTTCGTTTATCGGGATTGGCCGGTGGTCTTCGAAAAACATATTTTGCCGCGGAATATTTATAACGGCAAGGTATTTATTCGTCCCGATAATGAACCATTATTATTCTCCTGGAGTGGAATTGGACGGCTGCGAACCCTTCATTTAGAATCCGCCCATGTTCGTCGTTTACCTGCGGGATCGGCGACCCTCCGACTGTATCGTCCGCCACCCCGGGAAATATATGGGCTGGCGCGTGTGGCGACCATCTTGAATTTTTGTGTCTCTAACAAATCCTACAGTCTAGACTAAAGGCGGAGACATACATTTTTCATGTTTCTCGTGGGTGAACCGATGGTGCTGAACTTGGAATATATTGAACGAAAGTTTCTCTTTTCGTCAACCTTTAAGGCTATCGCGACTGCATAGTATACGATAAGACGCGATGAATGCTTGATTTTCGAGAAATTCATTCTTATATTTTCTATAGAAATGTACTAAAAATCAATTTGACTGCTCGGTAGCTCTACCATTAGGAACGTAACGATATTCTGATACTTACGACACTGTTATTGTAAAACGTATCAACTCTCCCGTTGAGGAGGAATAACAAAGCCGAATATTTTCTAGAGCGATAAACGCGCTAGATACATTTCCGTCTAGAAAATCGTAGTGTTCGGAGCTCGGGCAACGAAACGCGCATCGTGATTCCGCGTTCAAATAATTACAGTTGAAATTCCACGCACTATCGACAGCCAGGAGATTACGGCGACGACGTCGGTCGCTGGGGTTGACAAATGTCTGTAATCAAAGAACGGCATACGGTAGGTCCACGTTATCGTCCATAGACGATTATATAAGTTCAGATTACGCGAACGAGAAAATTAATATTCAGTAACAGCAGCCGCGTATGTCGCGCTCCGGCGCGGCCGTAGTTTCAGGTGAAGGATATCACGGACGAAACCAGAGAAGCCGATTATAACGCGCGCGGCTACGCGGCCGGAATAGTGGGTGCCTCCGCGGGAAATGGTTCGCAATAAAATTTATTCTCCATGATAAAGTGAACAAGTTTTTATTACAAGTAATTAGACTAGTTTACGAATAAAAACGTCCTAGGATGTACATACACTCTTCCCGAAGTTCCCTCCTCGCTACGCCGATGTCTCACAGAACCGACGCTCTGAAACTTCGTTGCGTGGGTTATCAGCTGTTCCTTCTTTATCGGTCCTTCTTCGGTGTCGACGACACGCGCGAACACGTACACAGCCGGCGATAACAGATAAGAAACGTGTCGGAACGAAAAGACAGCCGAGGATCACACCTCGCTTCGGCGACGATGCGAAATCGGACCCTTTAACCCCCTGCGTCCCGATGGTACTTCAACGTACCACATCATAAAACAAAGTCCATGTAATATCAAACTTATACATATTTTCACCTTAATTATTATAAAAACTATGTAGTTGCACTTGGCATTCGCGTTATCCAAATATGAGTCGAACTGTCCAAGACCAAGGTGTCGTTTATAAAAATTCACGAACGCGATAGTGGTAATTCAGGACATGAAGAGTTGATACAAGGTAAGAACGAAACGGTTCAAGGAAACGAAAAGGAGGAGCAACAGAGGTTCGGATAAGAATCAAAACATTTACTTTCCCGCCGATTCAAGCGAATCTGACGAAACGACGGCGTGTATGAAGATCACCCGATAAAACGAGCTTGTCGCATACGTGTTCCGTTCAATAATCTCTGCGCAATAGCTTTATCTAGCCGGTTGCTAAAGACGGAGCGACAGAGTCGTTCTATATTCGGGTTAACGAATATTTTTGGCCGCGGCGCGGGGAATGGAACGCATCCGCCGGCGGTCCGACACGGAACAAACCGCCATCATGGGAAGTATTAAGTACCCTGCGTTTCTGATGGCATCGCTAGCAAGAAGTCACGAGAGCACGGGTTTCCCGTTGAATGTTCTGTTTACAGTATTCGCGGAGTATAACCGTAATTGCATGAGGACAGAGGAAGGCCAGATAACCTGAAAAAAAATTAGTTATTCGCGAAAAAATTTCGCGGCAGCGATTGTTTCGATAGGACAGAGTCGCGTAGTTCTCTTATCTCTCTTTTCGCCACAAAACAACCGCCGCTTTCGAATTCTTTTCGCTAAAGTCCTCGTCAGAGACGCAGAATACGGCGACGCGCATTCGGGGAAACGCACCGCGAAGGAAAATTATCGCGCCGGCGGATCTCGCGGTCGATGGATCGCGTAATTCGTCACAATCGTTGCACCAATGACGAACCAACCACCTGCCTCGGCTCGCAGAGTCATACGTCCGGGTTAAAATTAGAACTTTTTGTCCGGACTCGCGATGCCGCCTTATCGCCGGTGTAATTCATCGGCAATCGAAGATCGAGATAAAATGCCCCCCGCCCCGTCGACCCGAACGGCGACGTCACCTCGATACGTTGCCGCGGCCTGCGCAAAATCAACCGATTGAAAGAAAAACCTTGGAAGACGTGCACGCACCGTCCTTGAATTTCGCGGACGCTCCGCTGTTCTCCGGTGCAGCCGGCGCGCGATTGTTATAGTCCTACATCTGGACTGTATAAATTATACACCTTGTTTATAGTCGACGTGGAATTAGATTTGATCATCCAAAAACAGACTGGAGTGGAATTAACCCGTTGTAGACGGGAATCTTTCGAAATTTTAAATAGCCTATCGATGAGACGCTAAATTATGTATTAAAATGTTAAACTCTAGAAAATAAGTCGATCTTTTGTCGTGTAATAATTGCATCGTTTTCTTAACGATTATCCGTTCTAGACATAAAAACTTGATGTCGCCCGCATAGCGACTTCCGTGCTGAAGGGGTTAACTGCCTCTTAAAGACCATCCGCGAAGTACCCTCTTCAATTTCCTTCTTCCCATACGAACATGCACGAGTCTCGAAACAAAATTGGTAAACAGCCCCCACACAATCAGCATTTTTGTACGAATGGAGCGAGATATGTTGACTCTACCGATTTTCCTGACTTCACGTATCACTTCCCCGTGCATTACGTCAGCCACGTATCTACTCTAAAATGAATATGGAAAGAAAAAGCCTGGAGCTAAACAGATAATATTAACCCATCGAGATAGAGAACACGAATACCGACTAGATAATGAGATAATGTCCCAACGAATCGTTATGCATACGAAAATTGTACAAAATTAGAATACAAACTAACAACCTGCACGTGTCGATAATGGAAGAACGAGGACACACTGTAGGAAAACGTATGTATTCCAAGAATCTAGATATCATGTCCTTCGATGATCGATCCTTCTCGCGGCGGCCGTAGCCGCTCGATGCTTAATGGCTTATAGTATCGGCTCACGGAGATCGTCCCAGTGATCGTCTCGATTTCAGGGCCTCGTGATCATCGCGGAGGAGTAACGAGGCTCCCTAGCTGCGTGCGGTATCAGATTCGGTCACGTTTCGCTCGCCATTCTCGCACGAGGCCTGACATCGATATACCGTCGCGGTGAGGTCAGACAGCGAGCACGTGACGGGAGAGGCGACGCCGCGAAAGGTGGAAGTGCACGCTCTTCATTATCGTTTCCCCTGTTTCCCCCCGCGCTTCTTTTTTTTTTTTATCGCGTAGATTCCAAACGATTACGGGGGAGGGGAAAAAATCGACGCGGAAACGAACGATTCACGTGTCGCGTAATATCTCGGCCTTGGCTCTAGCGAATCAGCCGATGACACTCCATTGTTTTCCGGCCGATTTTTCCGAACGATTCACGATAGAAGCGAATAATAAACTCGCCGGATACTCGAAACGACGATAAAACGGCTCGAGAACGTTGCCGTCGTCGTGTTTCACTGAACCGTGCTCCCCGATACGACGGTTCGTCCGATTTATCTGGAAAGAACAGCGATTTATTGAGTACCCTCCGTTCTTTTTTCCCATCGCGAACAAAGTCAACGCTAAACGTACCCCGTCACTTCGTATATACCTATTTATATCATAACGAGTCGAATAATTGGTTATAAAATGAAGGTGAACAAGTTGGACGTTCGATTTTTCTTATTGGAAGCAGAAACAGAACGAAAGAGGATAATCGAAATATCGGTTAATCGGAAAATATATAAATTGATGTAAAGTTAAGTGAACGAAGAAAAACGCAGAATTCCGAATGAAATTTTAGAAACCGGTCATTTGACCGGTCGCTGTACCGTTTGGCGTTAACGGCGAGTTTTATTATCCGCCAGACTTCGCGGGACTCGTTTCGCAAAAGCGGCGCGCGACACCGGGGCCAGGGACCGTGAAAACTCGTTTCTTATTCGCGGTTGCGAGGCAATTAACGTTGGTCGTCGGCTTTTGTCGTATGGGGCACGAAACGAAAAGTTGTTGGCCTCGTTCGGCGTCTTCGTTTCTCTCTCGCCTCTCCGTCTTTCCGACTGATAACACGCGCGCGGCCGCTCCACGTTGAGCACATTCGCTGTCGGATGTTTCGACTTTCGCGCGTATTTCTTCCAGCGAATTACCGGGGGATTAAATTCACCGTGCGTTGGTTGCGATTATTTTTTTCCGCGCGGACACGAAACAAATCACCTGCGTCAATTAGCATCATACACCGGTCGTTTGCTTTAACTCGTTATCACCGTCACGTACCCGTGACGAATACGGTCTTGCGTTTCGTCGTTCGGTAATCGAAACTTTCGTACAATTTCGTTCTACGTAAGTACATCTATGTTAACCAGGGTAATCAATTGGTATTTAATGCGGTGACTTTTCGAAATATTCCACAAGTATTTTATAAGAATTATGAAACGTATTCCGTGCGTGGTGTCACGATAGCATGCGCAGTTAAACAATCTGAATCGTTAAACAACGTCATCCGCAGCGAACGCGCGAACGTGAACGCAATATGAACGAACGAGGTGAATAGTTGCCAGATATGATACAAGTTTATTGAATCACTGCTTTTTACCTCGCAAATCAACAATTGTCAGTGGGCCCCATTAAATGTTTCGTCGTTTACCTATGCACATGTTTTGTGAAATTCGTAAATTTCTTTCGCGCCCGTGGCTCGTTTCAATATGTTTCTTTTTAGCCGTCGATAGAATGATGATCGTGATGGTAATAATAATAATAATAATAATAATAATAATAATAATAGTAATAATAATAGTAATAATAATAGTAATAATAATAATAAATGATAATTAATTAATCATAGCGATAAGTAGTAATAATCATAATCGTAATAATAATAATAATAATAATAATAATATACAATAATAACGAGATATGCTAATTGCGATAATAATCAATAGATAACAATTAAAATATACATATGATTGTTTCATAGATTTTTCATCGTGTGTATATAGCAATCGTATAACCAATCGTTTTCTTCTCTTTCGTTTCGTTCGATCGATAATTATACCTAGTCCCTATACATATTAGAAATTTCCCCTTTGATTCGTGATATGGCTTCCGCGATGCGGTAATGAATAATGGATTAACGCGTGTAGGTTCGAGTTAACGCATCCCCTACAATGCCCGTCCCTTTCCTCTGTGAACCTCCGATCCACCCTCTTCCCTTTCTCTCTCTCTCTCTCACACACACACACACACACACACACGCACGCACACACATACACAAACACACTCTCTCTTTTCCTTACGCTCATTTCCTCTCGCGCGTTGTTCTCATTTATATCAAATTCTGTTTAGAGCTTCTCTCCCTCTCTCGGTCGTTGATACTAATTAATCGTTCTCATATATGCGTACATAGTTTTGCGATATATATATACAAGTACATGTCCATCGGCGGGCAACAAATCCCGCCGCTACGAATAGCCTCTCGATCATTAAATACGAACGATCCCCGTAACAAAAAAGCCTGGTCGATCCGTTCCGCGACTCATCGAAGTTCCATTCTAGACTGACGTCCGAACGCGCGCCGGTCGAAACGTCGAGCGGCGATCGCGTCTCGCGACATGTCGCGCTGATTAATCCTCGGAAAAAGCTATCCTTATACGGTTCCGTTTCCGTCGCAGTCGACAGACGAAAGGCAACGGCGGCTCGAAACAACGGCGATCCGATCGGTGCCGATCGACGCGCAAAAATCCACCGCCGTTTGCCCCATTTTCATCCTAAAGGATCGAGAAAGTACTCGCGCCGGCGATTAAAAGTACTCGAAACGGTACGTGAAAGTGCTAGTGTCTTAGGTACAAAGAGGAAAAATATATATGTATATATGTATATACACGTACATATGTATATGTATACATACTAGCGTAGGATGAAAATAGCGAGTGTCCTCTCTTTCTTTGGAAAAATAGTTTCGAGAAACCCGACCCTCGGCCGCGGTGCTCGCCGGTTCGATTCGATTCGATTCGACCGATCCGCCGAGCCGAGGCCGGGGAGCAATCAAATAGAGAAAAGGAAATACGAAACGAGAATGATGCAGACGAATTTGAACTGCGGCGATCGCGGTCTACATGCACGCTCTCTCACTCTCTCCCGCATCGCTCGTCCTCCTTTTCCGTTCACTTATTTACAAATTCACCTAGGTATACAAGCTACACGCCTGAGGCTAGAAAAAAAATGCGATCGCTCGAGCGCGGCTAGGTCGACCTTTCGGTTCCCGAACTGAACGTCGAGAGCCCCCGGCGTGTGAAGAAGATTCGACGCCGATCCGCGTCACGCGAACACGTTCCTCTTTGTGTCGGGGAAACGGCCGAAAAAAGGTTCGCCGCGGTTTCTTGCGCTTCCGTTAAAAAGTTCAACGAGAAAGATCCCTAACGTTGTTTCCTCTAAAAACTGGCCGCGTCACGCGTACAATTTCTGGAGCGTCTCTCCCATCGCGAAAAAAGATATTCTCGGAGAAAATACAAAGTCTCCCACGGCCGAGAGAAAATCTCCGTCGACGGACCCGATTAATCGTTTCCGTCATGACCACGAGCTACACCCCTATTTTCCTGTCGCGGTCGTACCTCGACGATGAAGAGATAAACAGTGGTATTATCACGGTCCCCGATCAACCTCCTCCGATCCCTCCGAGCGGCTGACAGATAGTTCTAGCTTCCGGATTCGCGTGTCCCGACGAATCGTGCGCAAGCTACGTGTATATAAAAATTGGAGAATATAGTGTCTATGTACAGTGTTCGCGTGGAAGGCAAGGCTACACGAAACAGACTTCGCGGACGTGGCGGTCTCCTAATCAGGAGAGGCCGCCGCGATTAATTATACACGTGGATATCCGCACGCAACACTCATACGAATTACACGGACACGTCGACAACAACACACACGGGTACAATCGTAAAATCGTTTCTTTCAAAACCACGCAACAACTCTCTCGCATCTCACGTACAAAACCTGTAACAATTGTCATAGAAACTCGAAAGCCCGCCGCTCCCCGACGAATACCCGAATCGATCCAGCGAATTTCAACTGTCGAAAAAGCGTCCCCGAATAAAACAACACCCCTCGTTCGTTACACGGGGCGGCGGGAAAACATTTTTTGAAAAATATCCGCGCGTCCCCCATCCGCGAGAATTTCCCGGCTTGAAAGAATGATCCACTAGCTGCTCTAAGTGTCGCGTATAAAAGTGATCGTGGTCGTCCGCGCTCGAGCCGATCGCCGAGAAAGAAAAGATCAAAGGAAAAAGGTGTCGAGAGAGATTCGTGTCTGTGCGCACCGTGTTTCGGGGCGCGGCCGGCCTCCGATCGGGAGACGGCCGCGTGGCCCTTACAAATATTACTATTATTAAAATACTCGGTGTAAAAATATGTATGATACAGCCGGGACCGGGCACGCGAGTGTCTCTCGTAGCCCGTGTCCGAGAAAAAAAACGAGCTGCTCTCTTCTCTCCGTCGCCACCCAAGAATCCGGGTCTCGGTCGAACCTCTGCGCCACCGGAAGTCCTTTCGCGAGTGAAAGGAGCCCGGGTATGCTTCCTCGATTCGTTTTCCTCGACCGCGTTACAATCCTGTCGTAAACCTGGACTCGAAACGTCTGATCTTCGACCGGAGATTTCTCTTCTTCCTCTTCTTTTTCTTCGTGGTCGTGGTCGTAGTCGTTGACTTCTTGTTCCTTCGTCCCACGCTGACCCTTCGATACCTGAACGTTGTCCGCTCGTCCGACTGAGTGGGACCGAGCACGATCCCTCGTAGGACGTTCTCAGCAATTTCATTATTCGTGGTTTTGCGCCGGGGTCGCGTCCTTGCGCCCCCGCGCATCGCTTGTTCCGTTCTGGTTTCCGGTGACAACTCGGGGCGTCGCGACGCCCCCGAGCCTCAGGTCACGTCTACCACGAGTCCGTGAATCCGATCGTCGGCTGGCTGCTACGTCAGCAGCTTGAAGAACATCAGGGCTAGGGATATGTTGATAAAGAGCACCAGCATCACGAGCTGTTGTCGGGAGAACCAGTCCTGAAAATCATTATATCCGTTAAATCTCTCGTTCAGTTGTTAAGAATGAATTCTTTTTAGATAAATATTCGGTGGACGCTTTTCAATCGATCTCTTTGATGACACCGATAATCGAAATGGAGAATATTCAAATTTTCGTCTTATTTCAAGTCTATGATTCACAACCTATGTTTCTATTGGAAGTATAAGCCATTGGAAGCGTGCCAGTGGAAGCTGGAAATCGCATAAACATCCGGAGTCTATTCATACTGTAGATGCATATCTTCCATTTTGCGAACAGCAATCTGTTAGATTGTTCCGTTATTAACATTGGTTGTTACGATCAAACGTTCGCTCCTTCTAACTTACAACGTTAACAACCGCATCGCTATCTGCCTCGCGAATCTGCATTAACAAGATCACACCGCAACCGTTAAAACTACGCGCACGCGTTACTACGACCGTACTAGCGATCCTGTTATCTGTCTCCTCGAGTGATACGAACCATCGCGAAGGAAAAAGAGCCCGCGTCCCCACGTGCAAGAATGCGCAAAGAAGTTGATTTCGTAACACCGCTCGCCATGTGGCGTTTACGTGTTCTTCGTGCAACGAGTTTGCTTAACGAATGCGACGGAATCGCGATATATAGTTAAATTAATTCCCAACCGTCGCAGGAGACGAAACGCCGTGGAAGAGCGTGAAATTGAAAATCGCAGCGCGTTACGTAAAACTGCGGCGAGTCTTCGAGTTCAATCGGGTGCGCACGAATGGCGGCTGCGGTCGCGAAAGGTGCGCTCACGCTCTGAGTAATTGCGATTCAAGAGGATGACCGGCTCGGGCCGGATATTCAAAGCGGCCGATTCGATTAAGCATTCATAATCACGTATCATTACTCGCGCGACCTACTCTCGCAATCATCCGATAAGAAGTGAGCGTTTTTGCGTCGCCGATTCGAGCTCGAGCTTGTCCCGTGCACAGCTCGCTCGCTCTCCCCTCTTTTTTTTCTTTCTTTTTCTTTTCGTCAAGGTCTCCCCGGCCGAGGGTACTGCGTCTATTTTTCGTTCTACGCACAACACGTAGATAGCTGTTTTGCAAGCTGTTTTCGAAATGTTGCGTATTTTTCTCGCTTCCCAATCGATTCTCTGTCACCCTTCGGAAATACTAGACGTCTCGCGATTTCTTTCGCAAATGCGTGCCTTAAGATGAACGCTAAGGAGCGGCGAGGAGTTCGGACAGAGACCGAGGGATGCGTTTGAATTTTCTTTTTATCTCTCACTGCATTTTCTGCTGTGCATCGGGCAATTTGAATTTTACACGAAGGAATGATTTGATCTGAACGATTTTCTTTAACTGCGAGTATTATTTAAATATTGGATATCTAAAACGACGAGTGTTTCTGGAATACACGGTCGTGATGCTCCACAGCGGATATATAAAAAGAGAGAAGATTCGTGTCGAACCGTTATCGACTCTTCGATATATCACGGGCGTCGACCGGACGACTATGCAAACGCTATCCCCTAGTGTAATGTACTATGAATCATTTTAAGCTACTACGCAGCTACCTGACGACCGGTTTGATCAGTTCCCATGAAAACAGTACGTAGATATCTTTCACAAATCCACGTGAACAAACGTTTTCAACTCACACTCCCATCCACTAGTTTCTGATATTATACTCGATACCTTATCATTCTCTACGTTTCCCCTTATTTTTATTATATGTCAACAGTTATTCAGAGGACGTTGAACCATTCTCTCATTAAAAATATAGAACGTACACATCCACAGATGTATGTTGATACTCACTTTAACCTGAGGACTGACCAGGTACAACAGAGGGTTGGCTCTGAGCCTTTCGCTCTCGTCGATCTGCCTGCGGATCTCCTCCCTCCTCATGCTGCTCAGGATACTGACTTCCTCCCTGGACAGCGGTGCCGTGGCAGTCAGCTGAATGGGCTGCGCCACATCCGGCAGTGACTTCTTTCGTTGGAGGGACGCCGCCGCTGCCGCCGCCGGCATTGCCTGCACGAAGAAAGGAAACGAGAAACAAAGAGAGAGAGATGGTCCACGGATACGGTCGGTTCGGTAAACGCCTTAAAATCTTAAGGGTGCAGGCAGGTATGCACACGGACGCGTGTCCGATCGGGGCAATGGGTTTCCAACGGACCGTCCCTTCACGGACCCTGCCAGGAATTCGTTGCGAACGCTTAATTGTTCCCCGAGATCGACAGTGTCCGATGCAGCCTTTCACAGTCGCTCGGGAAACGAGTTTCCTTCGTCGTTAGGACGTTCAGGTAGAATTTCGTGTCAGATATATTCGAATGTTCACAGTGGTTCTCCCGAGAAAGACCGGATTTTCACTGAAGCATGCTCGATAGGTATTAACCGTGAAGTTTGTCCAGTTTCATGTTTTAACGCGGGTTATTGTGAACGTTTGGGTATTAATGATATTGTATGATAGTTTGACTTCGATGGATCGGTAAGTTTATATAAGATTCGATCATCGTACTCTTCGTGGTATGATACTATTCGACAGTGAATGTGTTAGGGATCTTATCTGTACGGACTCTAAGTAACTATCAGCATTTAAATGAAACAGGAACTAGAAGCAATGGCCTGTCCACATTCCTTGGAGAGTAATTCTAATCACGCGTAACTTATGGCGTTCAGGGCGGCGTGACTCGCTGCTGGATGCTCGCATACGATGATATGTAATAATATAAACATTATAACATAATGAATATTATCGGATTACATTATCGAGACAATGGACATTTCTAATAATTTTAATAGTATATGATAGTATCTTCCCTGGAAAACGAAATTAAATTTGTATCCGATTTCCCCGGAATTTTCAGTGCCATTTACTCTAAAGGCAGAAAAGTCACCAGTCTAGTGATAATAGATAACAAGCGCCGTCCTGACCGCGCTAATTTAGCAGAAAGGGATTTGTCTTCGGCAACGGATCAGTAACCGAGGTTAAGGATCGTGGGTTAGAGCGGGTCCGAGGTCCCGGTGAAAAACGGCGGCAACTTGTTTGGCGTGGCATCGGGCAGCCGTACGTTTACGTGTTCATTAGTTCCACATTTTGAAGAAGCGTGGAAACCGGGCCAGACCGACGGTCGGAAAGGCATGGGGGAATCCTTGGACGTATTCCAAAACGTGCAGCCTCGCTCGTAATCGCACGTAATAACGACGCAAAGGCCAGGAATTCTACTCCGGATACGTTGACCTTCGACACCAATTTTTCATTCGACTTTCGGAGAACCCGGCGAAGAAAACCCCGATAACGGGGGCCGGCGATAATGATTACGCGTTACGCACTCTGGTTGCATTGGACCGATGCTAGTGACCGCTCGTAAACGACTTTTACCGAGAAGTGGAATGTGTCATTCGATAAGCGCGGCGATTAGAATAATATTCTGAGACGGCGAGAGTTTCGAGATCTCGCGAAAAATGGAGGAGGGAAGCTCGTACGCTCTCGTTCACCCCGCTTATCAATCTACGCGAACTTTTACCGCGTTTTACTAGGCGTAAAATTAGATCGGCGCCTCTGTTCCCCTTCGACGATAGCCCCTGTCGCCATTAATTAACCCCCGATCCCGTCTTCCGCCGCTCCGCGTAACCCAGTCACGGGTCAACGAGACTCTATCCTCGGTTTCGAGGTTATTTCTCCAGAGCATTGTAAAGTGCACCGATAACGTCGCGCGACAACCGCGAAGAAAAGCCTGCCACTCTGATTCCCGACGCTCCGTCCTCCCCCAATCGTATCTCGAGCTTATCGAACGATTTCTTTCGTAGTAATCCCCGTGGACGGAGGTCCCTTATCATTCGACACGATTCAAGTCGCGTTCGAAGCAACTGAATCTTCTGGGAACTTAGAGGATCCGCTGCAACGTCTCCGTCTAGCGTGTCACCTTTCAAAACAGACGTCTGACAGCTAGATCCTTCTACCTCACAGAACATTCCTTCTACGATACTTCTATGGGAGACACGAAGTAATCTTCTATTTACCATTTCTACCGTTCGGTTTTTCAATGAAAACATTCACTGCAATGAACTCGAGGTTACCAGGGCTTAAAAGGTGGAACCTAAGGTGAGCGAGTTGTCGAAAGCTTGTCTCTCGTACCTCCACGGGAGGCGCGACGATCCAGGACTCCGAGGCCCTCCTGGCCATGAGCGCAGGGCTGCATAACAGCGCCTCTTCCTCCTCGTCAGGCTCTGACCAAAACATCTTAGCTCCCGAGGAAACGTTCACCCGTGTCAAAAGTCTTCTGACCCGCGAACAACGAAGGGGGAATACTTTATCTCGTTCGGATCACCGGTGGATACACATCTCTCATCTTGCACAGACTATCCCTGAACATTTTCCGACCGCGTTTCCAGCCGTTGGCCGATCGAACCGGGCTCATAGATCGCGTCGTTCCTGCGCCGACGGGTTTTCCAACCGGCTCCGGACTTCGATAAACGGAGAACGCTTGTCTTCCTGGAGAGCGCGCGACGATGAAAATGGAAAATTCAGACCCGCGGCCTCCTGGTGAGGAAGCCAGGCCGCAGACTGAACGGCCCTGGCTGGTTCGACCGAAATAGAGAGACGCCCCACTATTTTCTCGTCGAAATAGCATCGCGACCGGCGGCCGCGTCGCGACGCTCACGGCTCCTCCGTCGTCGCCGATGCCAGAGCCTTGTCGATCCACCGCTGCTTGATTTATCGCCGGGTGTTCGCCGCGCGCTGGCATTATTTCGGAATCGTTTCGGTTTTTCGTTCGCATATGTGTCGAACCGGTATCGGCGCGTATTTTTAGGCCTGCTCCGAGGTGGACGCGCGCCCCGATCACGGAAAGGTGTTCGTTTCGGCGGTCGTTTGAGAGAAAACGGAAGACGAGCAGCGATTAAACCTTCAGAGGCGATTCTTAGTCACCAATAAACTTGATACTAGGAAATGATAAAGTTTGATGTGTAATATTAAGCTGTGCGCAGTATATCGATACGTGAAATATTGAAATAAAATAGATATGCTTTATACGCGTGATTCGTTTTCGACTTGTATTTCTGCTAAACAACTTTCTAGAGAGAAGGATTAAGCTTGCCTGCGTTTTCGATCGTACGATAACTCGCTTTTTGTCTGCGGGAGCATCCGATAACGTCGGTGAGTCATGCGGGAGTGTTGTTTTCATTGATCTTTGGATCGATAATGGTTAGTCACTTCGGTGATCCATCGAAATCCCCGATGTATGGAGGCAATTAGTTGTTACTGATAATTCTTTGATTGTTACTGGTGCATTGTCGCGAATGTAGACTCGGTAAGAACATGTTTGGTAGTTTCGATTCGATCGAAGACACGGTACAGTAACAGTTGACGATCAAAGATGGCGGACGCGGATGACGCGTCGTACGGCGACGACGAGAGCTCTTCAGTCCGTTCACGGCCGAGACGCGACCGGAAATATCGTTACGCAAATAAAGCCGAACTCGCAAATCGCGGTCTATGATTCATCCGCCTGGCATGCGAACGAATACGTCGCGATTTTCGAGAATTCTGTTTTCGATCTTCGCAAGCCAAAATGGGCCTCGGCCCACTTTTGTTTCCGTTTCCTTGTTCCTCCACCGTTGCGTCCCGCTGCGACTCCTGCCTTTCTCTAAAACGATTTTCGTGTTGCTCATTCGTTTATTTCTCATCGAGAAGCCGCGAATATTTATGCAAATCCCGTATCTGTTGCAATTCAAATTTAGTATAGTTGCGTAAACATTTTCAATCAGTCGATTCTTAATTTTGTTTTCTCAACTTCTCGTTCTTCAAGACGTTTTTGTGTACTCCGTACGTATAGAATAATTTATTCCTTCGATATTTCCCTCTTCTGTTTACTCTCTTATATATGTATATATATTTTATCGCTCAAAATAATTCTCAATTTATTCAAGAAAAATGTTCGATCCTGCGCGCTTCGCAAAAGCAACGGCCGAGCATTTGCATCGGTCGGCTATCGATGTCGGACGCTTGTTTTCTCGCCCGATTAATCATCGAATTTCAATCCTGGCGCAACGGTAATTAGCTTTGTTAATCAGAGCGGTATCTTGTTGCGAGTGTATTTTATTGCCATGATCTCTTGACCCGGGGCTTATCAGTATGCACGGTAACCGTGCCACGGGGCTTTGTTGATTTTCCAACGCCGCCAAGACCACGCGATACCGCCCAATTAACGATCACCGTTACCCTCCCTTTTCCCATGGAAAGTCACCCGAACCGTCATAAGGTAATCCCTCGCGGACGATCTTCTTCTGCGAGGCAACGGAACTGCAATCACGGAAATCCCGCGCATTCTGCGCGTGTCCCTCGATAAACGGATTTACGCGTCTAATTAAAGTAGAATTGATCATTCAACTATCGCGGTCATTCACTCTGCACCGCGATACGATTCGATCGGAGAACAAGCGATCGTAAATGTGCAAATACGCTCCCCTGGAAACTTAGTTGTCGTGGTTTGCGTTGCAGATCATTTCTCCTTTATAAACATTTCCAATGCTGTTGCGTATACTTCGCAGAATACGTTTAACCCTCTCGTCGTTGAATATGTATTCTTGTTTAATATGAATTTTGTGGAAAAACAGCTGCGCACTAATCAATCAGGACACGTGTACCGATAGCTAATTAGCGCTTGAACTGTCAGCCACAAGCGAAGATCCTCGTGTGGTATAATTTTCTTTTATCTAGCTGTTTTCTAGCTTTCCGGCAATTTAAAATGTTCGTGGTACCTATGTATACCATTTGGAACGAAAGGGGTAAATAATTCGTTTGTAACTTATAGCTGAAACGAACGTTTCCGTTGAATTCGTAACGGATGATGCAACGAAAATTTATCCTGTAAGGTGGATCGAATGTTTTCTTAAGATAAATATTAATTGGAAACGTCGTTGTGTTTTCGGTTCTTTCAGGAGTGTAAGATACGGTACGATGTTTGATCGTTCGATAAATGTTTGGGGAATTATTTTAGAGTCCGAGAGGATTTTCATGCGTTTTATGCAGAATTTCGTTTTGATGGACGGGACATGTCGAGTTTATTGCGGACATTCTTTGGACGACGCTGCGTGACATTGGTAATAATTGTCAAACGCTGCCTCGGAGCGAGCTACCGAAATATCGCGCGTTGTTTTCACGCCAATAGGCATTGTCTCGACGAGTGCAGTCGTCGCGATGCGTGCGTTCGACACACGCTCGTCTCTTGGCACAGCCGTGGCGGCCAATTAGACAAACGTACATTGTTACGCAAAGATTCGTGGCGCTTTTTTCTTGCCAACAACTCGAAAACAAGACTGCTGGGGAACAGAGGTGCCAATGAATGTATTATTTCAGCACCTCATGAATAACCGTAAATTCTTCTATTATGATTCACGATCAACATCGAAGTTTAATATTCAATTTAGTAGCAGAGATGATTGCGAGCAGTTGTCGAGTCTCTTTAAACTTGCTATTTCCCATCTATACGTGACCTGACATAACATTATCATTAATGAGTGATACAAGAAACTTAAAGTAAAAAAAAATAAATAAGAGAGCGCCATTATCTTATGAATATTGCAAGTGATAGTATCATTAGATTTAAATTTAAATCGGTATAATTAATGGACTAAAGGTTGAAGCCATCGATTAATCGTAACGAAGTAAAAAAAGAGACTTGGTGGTTGAGAGAATTATCCAACGTCCTCCTAATCGACATGCTTTTAATCTGTCGGCCAATAACAGCTGTTACATCATGTACATAAATACATCCAATACATCGAACCAACGTTTTGCGTTTATCGTTGTGTAATTAACGGAGTTTCAGTCGCCGGTCGATCATTCTACACCCGTCGAAATCGTTTCCCCGAAATGCAACCTGGAAATGCATCGTCGAGTGTGCGCGTGCATCGGCTAATTCGCGTTCATCGATCTGGCTCCTCTAGTCGAAACTCCCTACGTTGATTTTCCACTAATACAACACTACGGATTCTTATCCTCCGGTTTTAATAATAAAATACGTGAAATTTCGTCCTACGTTCCGTTTTCGCGTCGATCGTTTCATCTCGCTGAAATTTGCTCGTCCAGATTTTCACGATCATCCCCGAAAACAGAGAAGTTCCAAATAAAAGATCGCTCGAATTCGAATTACGACCTCCGGACTGCGGATTTTTATTTATCTACGGGAGATTTAAAACTGCGAAATAGCGCTCGATACGGAAAAATATATAAACTACCGAAAGTGCAGCGCTTTCTGTAATATTTCCCGGACAGAATATTCTGTATCGTAATCTCGATTTTCCAATGGTCTTCGTACAAGGTTCGAATTTCCATAAAGATCCGCAGTCCAACGACCCAGATCGAATACTATTTAAATGGAACTCGAATCGAGATCGAACTACAAGTTGAAAAATGATCAAATTCCGTCGCGCCACGCCAACTGCGCCGAATCACACATTGTATCCCAGTTTCTCGCGAAAAGACACTTTCGAAAAGCTTGGCACTTGAACAACCCCGTACATCAGGCTCGCGGTGAGGCCGCGGATCCGCCGGTCCGCGTAAAAAATAGTTTTTGAAAGATCAAGGAACTTGGGGAGATCCAATTACAACCGAGCTCTGCCCTCCGCGTTATTTTCGCCGGCAAGGTTCCAGGTTTCATTCGATTCTGTCCCGGCCCGTGATCGTACGGCTCCTCTCGTTTCTTTAGGCACGACCGTCTGCTGGGGTACGATTGCAACCACGTTGAATCAGGGAATTCGTGTTTCGCGAAAAGATCGCCCCCCGAAGCAAGTCTGACCCCGTTCGACAGAAAACATCTGCGATTCCTCTCCCTCGTAGAAACGGTTTTCAAAATTTTTCTTAAAAACGTTTAGTCACCGCGTTCTTTTGAGCAAAATCACGTATTAACTCGTGTTCGCCAGCTTGTACCTGCCGTACGGTTTCGTCGGGCGGCTCGAAAAGTCGCCAGGAAGGTCTGTTCAAGATTTGTCGACTCGGAATCGCATTATATTTCGTGCTCGGGGAGGCAGTAATTAAAACTAACGAAACCGCGCGGCGCGAGGTAAAGCAGAGTACGCACGGATTTAAAATTTAACGTTGTTGTCCGTGAAACGAATATTTTGTTGTCTTGCTCTCTGATAAAGATCGTCGAAAAGGTTTGTCGTTCTTTTTACGTTCAAGTAGTTCAACGTGGCGCTCGAAAGGCGTTCGTAAATGTACTGTGAAAAAACGTGATTAAAATAGAGCTTTCTGATATATTTACGTTCGTGTGTATGTACGTGTGTGTATTTATACATGAACGAGTCGGTGGCCTGGGCCGCGCCTAACGCACAAGAATTAATACTTTCCCGCGTTGGTCTGATTCGACGAGGAATTTCAATGTTCAGCAGAGGTATCTCGAGTTATAGTTACGTATTCTTATAATGCACGTTTGGTACTGACGTTTGTGCTTTTTTCGGCAATGAGGACCAACCCCTTCGAGAAGCTTGAGACCCATCATCGATCACTTATTTCGTTCGAAGAGATGTAAATGCTTAATACGGGGATAGTCGATTTTTATCACAGAAACAACTTGCAGACTATGGGTAGGATTCAAATAAACTCGTTACTCAAGGTCACTTCTTCTACTTTTATGTCACGCCCCCTTTGTTACAGAGTGGGGAGGACTTCTAGTATCTCTGGTTAAGCTTCATTCGCAACAACTGTTCTAATTTCCCCTTTGCTTTCTACTGCGACATTTCCATATCCTCCGAATTGTTTCAATGGACAAGGGAAACGAAAATTTGAATAATATTAAAAACCGTTATCTTTTAAGGGTCGATCTCAGATCGTCCGATCCGCTCCCGCCAATCAAACAAACGCTCGAGAACAAATGCACTTCTCAGAAATTAGTTCCCGCTTAGACGAAGTTGCGCCGTAGTAAAACAATTCCCTTCAACGATCCTTCGTCTCGAAAGGGTCGTCGTCATCGATCACTTGTACAATATTACCACTTAAGTAATTATCTCACGCTACGATGTTTCTCTGTACTTATCTCTACGGAACATGTGTGTACGTGTGTACGTGTATGTACGTGTGTATGCGTGTATCTGCTTGTACGTGTATACATATGTATGTATAATATAGACATCCCATCCTGTGGAACTGGTATACAGTATTATATATCATAGACTTTACAGAGTGACGCTATGTCATAGAAGCATGCGTTAGAAAAATAATGTCTCTGATCAAAAAACAGGAGCAAACAAGCGGCGTGGAGGTGGAGGAGAAAGAGAGAGAGAGAGAGAGAAAGAGAGAGAGATTAAAAACAGTTCTTCCCCGCGAAGTCACCGGGTCGCCGCCGATCTGGACAAGAGGATCAACGTCGGTTTGGATGGACCCAGCAACGCGTGACTTCGCGGGGCGGGTTCAGAACACGTCCGACGATTATACATCCGGCGATGGCGGGCGTAATGGCGCCGAGAAAAGGAAGCGTTACCCTGTTGATGCGGGGAAGCTCTCAAGGACGGGTTGTCGAAGCTTGTCATAGAACAGAGTGGAGGAACATAGGCGACAGAAAGTAGAATCGACGAGAAACCGGGTCCCCGCCTCCACACCGCGCGCGAAACCTTACCTTTTTCATCGGTTTTTCCTCGAATTGCTTAATTAATGGACGTAATCATCAATTACGCTTACTTCGCTTAATTAATGGACGTAAACACCGAGTGCACTGGGTTCGAGAGAAAAAAAAAATAGAGAAGAAAAACAGATCAATTTCCGTGTGTGCGTGTGGTGGTCGTGCGTGCTCTCGACATTCCGGATCGTTTTGTTTTTGTTCGTCTGCCGTCGGTGAAACGGCTCGAGAGGTAACGGGGAAAAATCAAAATGGCGACGGGAATCGAAAGGATTCACACATATATGTGTATATATATATATATATGTACATGGTTGCTGAAATTTGTTTTGCTCCATCGTTCGCTCGAAGCGTCGAGACTGAAGCTAGGGGGTAGGGGTTGAAATTATTGAAAGCGAACCTTTCTTTTGTGCGAATTCATTTGCGGACGCACTTTTATTGCATCCGTGCTGCTCCGACTTTCGCCGACGTTGCGATCGTTTCAGCTGGAACGAATCGACACTTTTCCATTGAATCCGCTAGATTTCGAACTACTCTTTGGAGTATCGCGTTACTCGTCGACGAGTGTTTCTTTGTTGCCCGGTACGATTCGAGAACCGTTTAAGTTCCTATCGTGATTCGACAAGGAATCGTTCGGCAGCGAAGCGATCGCGGTATCGTTGCAGTCGTGCACAGATCGCGTGCGTCGGTCGTGAAGTGCTCTCTCGTATATCTTCTTGTTCATTGTTCCGCTACGTCTATTGTGCTTCCCATAAAAAAATAATTTCTGTCTGTCCCCGACAAGAAAGCGGAAAAGAACGTCGCTCCGTTTTCGCTCAATGCCCAAGTTCGATTTAACCCTTTCAGCCTCGTTAACGTTCCCCGAGCGGGCCAGGTCGTTCCGTTCCCTACTTATCGTTCATTTCCTTTCGATCAATACTCCCTTTTCATCCCGCGTGGCCTATTCACGGAGCGCGCGGAGCGGCCCGATTCAATATTTCCTTCTTTCTTCCTTTCCCTCGGCCGCGTTATTTTATTTCGCCCATTGAAAACGCGCGCGATTCATCGCCGAAAGGGTTAACTGCCTATCGATCCGCATACGCGAGACCTCTATATACGTACGTAGTTAGCTAATAACAATCTACGACCAGGTACATGTTCCGCCTTGCTAATCCACGCTCTCAGAAAATCGGAAACGCCGCCGGCCCCCGGGCAAGGCTACGACATTATGAATCCCGACGCGACGGAAGCTCGGCAAACAGAACGTTTTCGTCGCGACCTAACAGGTCTGCGAACGGTTCCTTCGCTTAACGATCATCGGCCACGATGACACATTGTTCGTGGGTTTGCTACTTGGAACTGGTGAGTCATCCTCCATTTCTGAATTCATTAGCTCGTCTGTCGAGAAACTTGGGACGATTTCCTTTTTCTTTAAATAAACTTACTAATTTCTTAGTTAACGCTGCAGACGATTATCGCCTTTGCTTTGTATTCGTCGTGGATGCCAGTATTCTTTCATCGAAGTTGAAGTATTTATCTGTCGTCTTTTGTGATGTGTGGAAATATAAATGAGGATCATTGACAAAGAAGCTATCACCAATTTGAGTGTTGTTCAACGTTCGATAGATGAACCCAGCGATCTAATCTTCCAAACTAGCTTCCATCGGGTTCTTTCCCTTGGACAGTGATCGTAGCCTTACCCGCGAGTCCGCGAAGTCTGGCGCGCGCATCGTCGAGACTAAAGTGTCGATCTGAAAATATTTTCCTTCTCGACGCATACCAAACAATGGTTCCGGTGTCTGTTCCCGTTAACACGCCAGCCATGATGTAAACCGCGAGCGTGCCTGTTGACTAAACCGTGACCCTACGTAGGATACACGGTGTTTCAATAGGCGTGATAGATTTTTAAACAGCTTTCGTCCACGTGTTCACGAGACTTCCATAAATGTCATCGGCGGTCTCTGGCGAACCGTCGCGAGGCTGTATAATATTTCAACGTAGGCTAGGAGTTATTTGATTTTACTACCACAGTTCGTTTTCAATTCGAGCTGTGTTACGTGCGCCCCGAGAAATTTACGATCAACATCGGTGATTTACCGTAGCCGGAGTCAGTCAAAGCGAGAACAATTTCGTGTCCGACATCAAACGATGCTGTCCCTTAAGAAAAATTTCGGCCAATGATTCACGATCGATCGAGTAACTGTTATTTAACGATCGAGCAATTACTCTCGATCCGAATATTGATTTACGCGGGGGAATCGTCGGGAAACGTTGCCCGTTCGAAGATATACGGAAAAAGACGTTTCGGTCGTGTTTGAAATACCGTTCGGCTGTCTTCGATTACGAATTCTGTCACCCGTATTGAAACACCCTGTATACATTCAGCGCCAAACGAGTGCCGGGTACCGGTCAAACATTCCCGAGTCTGTTTGATCGATCGGAGTCTTGGCGCGAACGTATACGTTATCTTTGTAGAAACATCGTCCAGGTCACTTTGGCACGGGCTTCGACGTTTACCGGGACGTTATCGTTCAACGACGAGGCGTTATGTAAAATATGATCTCTGGGTCTGGGAATGTGTACTGGACCGGCTGGTCGGTGGAATGTGAAGTGCGTTGTTCGCAAGAAGCTCCACACGGACGAAGTCTGCGGCCCACGATCGCGAATGGACCCCGGTTCCTCGAGCAAATAGAAAATATTCTCTTTGAAACGCGTCGAGGTTATTGTTTGATTTGAAAATCGATTTCCCCGTTGTTTCATCGTTTTAAATAAGCGCGCTGTGCAAGCAGCCACGTTTGCACGGAACACAACGTTACACCCTGCTTTGCGACATTGAACTCTATGTACACTAGATACACTGTGACACGTTACGACGAACATTATCATTAAGCTACGGTACCGGTGGACCTACTTAGCGGATGATTGTTTGAAATTGTCCGTTCTATTTCCAAAATTCTGTATATTAATTGGTCGAATATTAATAAGCACTTAACGTTAATATCATATTTCCAAAGTGTGGCGTGTGTTTCATTGGAGTAATAACTCGCAGTATCGACAGCGCTATAATTAGCAGATGCAGTGTAGAAATAATTACGAGAAAATGTAATTTCATTTCGTAAGATTATCGCGCGTACAGTGTTCAAAATGAAACCATCGTCGTTCCATTATCGAAGTGTTAAAACGATATATTGCACCCTTTACAAAAATATAGAACACTTTTTCGTATTCGCGTGTCCACCGGTACGTTTAGATCTTAATCTAAATTAGCCGCGCTAAACGATCCGCCAGTCGTTCTTCCGGACACGAAATATTCTTTTCAACGAGCCCCAAAATATCCCTTGGAAGTGAACATCGCTCGAAGGTCCGGGGTCGAATCACGAGCCGCGTTTCTCGGCCGGCTCTCGGCTGAATCGCGCGACGAAACGCGGCGCAAGCTTCGTTTACTCTCGCAGATCGCAGGTGGTGTACATTATTTATTATAATACTTATACTCATAGGGTTGCGCGGCCCTTCGACGTTGCGGCGAAGGCGGGGACCGTCCGGCCTGCGTCCTGGGATGGCATGCACAGAACACAGCACAAAATGCCACACAGTTACACAGACAGACAAAATCGACAGAGAAGAGAAAAGATACAGATACAGAGAGGTAGATAGATAGATAGATAGATAGAGAGAGAGAGAAAGTGGAAGAGAGAGAAAAATAAAATAAGACTTGGTTAACGGAGGGTCTGGACACTTGAGATGATAATCAAAGACATGTATGGGAGATCGGCTGAAGGGTTGAAACGGGTATATCGATCGGACAGCGTTAAATGGCGGGGAAGCGTTTGATCGTCAAATCCGTAGGCACTGGAGAGTTCCTGTAAAATGGCGTTCGATCACTTCGAAGCGTTCGGTCGGCGTGAAATTGTTCCTCGGTTTGCGACGGGGAAAGTCAAGTCGATCGTTCGAAAGCACCCGATCGTGACGAGTAATAAAAACCGGTGTGTGCATGGCTAATCATGGTCGCTAGGCTAGCAACTACCGCGCAAACTATGACGTACTCAGGAAGCAAAAGAACATGGTATTACATCGTTCGTCTCGCTAAAAGGGCTTGCTTGGTGGAGAATCGTACGATGCGGCTAATCAGCAGGCAGAGTGAAGCGACCAATCGGAAGTTAGAGTACTCTCAGAGATTCTGACCTCGGGGAAGATCAGTGTAGCGCTGATTGACTGCTAGGGAACAGGATAACTCGATTTTGGCAAGGTGTATGCGAGTAAGTGACGATCGAAACGATAATTTTGATGGTAATCATTCGGAACGAGTTACTAAGATTTTGAAAAATGTCTAACATTATATATATCAATTAATAAAACTGTGGCATTCTGTGAATCTATCTTCAATCTAGATATATCCGAAGGGTATTTACAAATTTATCGAACTGTCTACATCTTAATCTATTCCATGATTCATTAATTACAAGCAGGAACGGCAGAATCTTGTAAATTACCTTATATCAGTTACAATTCACGTGATTAACCAATTCGAAATTCGTTCTAAACCGAACTGACACGTTCACCCTAATTATCCAAGAATACTAGTCACAGGATCGCCCGACTGCGGATTATCGTGTTTACAATCCGGTCTTACCGGGCGAATCGAGTTACACTGCGTCGCCTAATGGTCAATTATCTTTACTATATACAGGTTACAATGATCGCCAAGTATTCCGACACGGTTTACGGTTAGAATCCCTGAGCACTTTATAGGCAACGATCTACGGAACCGTTCGAATCGGGAATGCAGATTTATTTCGAGTCTACGCGGCTAGATGAATCGACGGTAATCTACTCGGAATTCCCGCTAAACGATCACGTCGGCTCAATGGCATTTCCTTCCGTGAGGGAACTTCGCCGCGCGTCGACGAGATGCTATAAATTCGCGATTCTTCGCGAGGGACGCGTGAATGAACGAGTTAACGCGGCGAACGATTGTTATCGTGTTCGACCGTGCCGCGGTATTTTCGAACGACGCTCCCCGGAAAAGCGTCTCGTTCGTTTTTCGCCGAAGAGCACCGGTCCCGACGAAACGTTCTCCGAGCCGCTCTCCTCAGACTCTTTCCTCCTCGATCGCGGTTACGTCTCTCGTCGGACGTCTCCCGGAGAGCTTACACTTTCCGCGGGGAAGTTCGATGAAAAGAAACTCGTGATAACGCCTAAATGATGCACTAAAAGGAAGAATCGGGCGGAAAACGGGTCGCGAATCTCCTTGGACCCCATTCACCGTCTACAGGAATTTCCAATAAATTCCCTATATACGCCTCGTACGAGAAAACGTTGAATACGCTCGTACTCATAAAAGTATATCATACCATCGGATAATGCATTCGCCCTCTTCTCGCTATAACCGTGACCGTAAATAGCGTGACGTTTAGGGGACTTCCCGCCGCGGCTTCTTGCGAAGTGTACGTTCCTTCAGATTAATCTATAAATTTTCATCAATACTCTCGTAACGACGCGCGATGGAATAATTGAATTTTGAATTTACCGATAGAAAACAGAGTGCCAAAGGCCGCGTCGCGTTCTTAAATTACGCAACTCGTCTCACGGAACGGTATGCATATGTAACGCGGAATTGCGAACAATCTTGAGCTCATTAATGTCGATGGATTCTAGATCGTTAAAGTTCGTCATTACCGTAGATTTTTCTGATAAGAAAACCATCAATGCTGATTCGCTTGTCGCTACTCTGTTACATAATACTGTCAACGAAAATGTACTAGACGATAACTTGATATTGAGCGGTAACGGTAGAGGTCGAGATCCAAAGGATTCGCGACCGATCTTTCGAGCCCCGTGAGGCATGTGCCAGGACGACGGTGTCGCGTGACAAATAGGAATATAAATGTAATAAATATCTATACGGTGGGTAGTGATACGAAAAAAGAGGAGGACTCACCTTCGGCCCGCCGCCCCCGCCACCGCCGCCGCCACCACCGCCGGATGCGGCCGGACCGCGTCCGGGAGTGACGTAGAGGCTTTCGGTACGCTTAGGCTGTCCCGGACTCGGCAGAATGTCCTGTCCAAGGCCACGATTCTTCAACAGAGCCCCTTCGAATTGACCGGAAGTCGAGGCGGCGTACGTCGGCGTCGCGGTCCCGCTACCCACCACCGATCCATTCAGCGGTGTGCCTGATCGGATCGCGCTCGGTGCTCTCGTTGATCTGCACGCAGAGATCAAGCTTCTTACACCTTTCAATCCTACTTTAATCCATTCGCATCGTTAGGGTATATGATACTCTAGACTGTCGATGGCTGGTTAGTAGATATTACCATGTTATCATAGGTATCATTAGTTTTGATTGCTACTGTTATTTACTGGAATACTATGATTTTATATTAATACCTGTTTGTGCCGACTTCTGCATATTGATCATTGGAATATAATGAATTCGTATGAAATTAGGGTATATGACACTTTAGTCTAGACTGTCGACGATTAGTTGATCGGTATTACTATATTATTATAAGTATTATTATGTGTGTCGTTACTGTTTACACAAGAGATTTTGGCAGGATGGAATATTCTTGACTGTCATGTGATGCGAATGGGTTAACCTTGTCACGCCTGGGTCAAACGATGCATGGATAATGAATGAATCGCTGATTTCATGCTTGCAGTAATAGGATTTCAAGGATGTTACAGGGAAAGTAATTATCAGTTAGATTCACGGTTAGATTCTCATGTAAGCCCGGAGTCTGACGAAGTTTGCAGAATTTGGACCGGTGGACGTGGTTTTTGCGCGGTTAGGGTATTTTTATTATACTGTGAAGACGTCGAGATTTCTATTAAATGACGGAGAACGGTTTTTTACGGTTTTCCGGTTGGAACAGACCCGGAACACTTTAGTCACCTGTCGAGCATATCCTGGGGCGGATTCGTGATGGTTTTATCGACGGACGGCTGCCTTGATCCAGTCAACCGGGAATGCGCTCTAGCGTAACGATCCACGGAACTATCACGGCTGGGCGGCCTTTTGTAATGATCTAGTCTGTAAAACGATCGGTCGGAACCGGTCAAATTAGAAACGGTCCACTCGGAATCAAGGAAATCCTGCAGAGGTATCCCGCGTTTCTTCCGCGGTTTCGGTAAAAGTACAGCGGCTACCAAGTGTCTGGTCGGCAACAAGTCAACACTTTATCTACCGGAAGTCTATTAATAGGATTCTCGACGACTGTGCTGTATCAAACCAGAGCCGAGCAACTCTTTCTTAAATAATAACCCCAGAAGAAGCTATCGGATTCTATTCCTCAAGACAGTCCTGGTTCGCGCGTTCGCGATTGTAATTATTATTTCTACCGAAAACTTTGTTAACGAATCCCCGGGCGTTAATCGTTGACCTTTAAGAGACTATCAAACCACCGGCTGCCAGTAAAGTGTCGAATGAGTCCGATAAATATTTAGGATGAACGCGCGGCGAGTTTGTGTTTCTATCTAAAACAGGGGATATATTTTCAGCTGGTCATAGATAAGGTCAAGACCTGTCGTTCAGCGTCTGGCCGATAGTCCCGGGTCGATCTTGCGGGGTTAAGACCCTGCTGTTTCTTCGTATACTCGTTGAACTCGGCGGTCGTTGCGGGTCCCCGTCAGGTTGGTACTGCTGCGGAATTTGCGTCTGAGGCTGAGGCGCCGATTGAGGCGGAGGCGCTGCTTGAGGCTGGGTGTAAAGCTGCTGGGAACCATACTGGTTCATCTGGCCAGGCCCGTACTGGTTGGTTAGTGGCATCTGAAACGTTTCAACGGACTAGATTCTAACATTTGCCTGGCCAGTTCAATCACACAGGGTTCGAACAGCAATCTTTGTTAATCAGCATCGTCAGGATGTTAGCCTTCGCGCATGTGCACGCGTTCATCAGCGCGGAAGGTTTCGCTAGGACATCATACTTAGTAGGATGACATCGTCACCACACCGTTATCCAACACAGAACAAAAACACCCTTCCGGTTGGTAGGGTATTAGAAGGCTAGAAAAGAAATCATAACTCTCGAGCACTCCCAGTGCTTCGAAATTCTAGTTCCCAGTTGTTCTGAATAACAACCCTAAAAAGACTGAGCAACACATTCGTTTAACTGAAAGTCTTCAACCTCAAATGCACCAGTTAATAATAAATTCTAAACTACAGCTGTTACTCAAGGAGAAGCAACATGTCTGATCCTTCTGCAATTCAGTCCAGCTGAATTTCAAAAGTCCTTCCCCTCAGAATTTTCAAGGTTAACAGATACTGGGTTAGTCGGTGTAAAAAAAAGCATATCAAACGGACGCCCAGTGGGCGATCGTGTCGAACGGGTCCGACTGAAGTGATCACCTGTTGATTAGGATAAGCCTGCATATTCTGGTAGCCTTGGCTTGGCGGCTGCTGCTGATACGAGTACGGGTCCGCCTGCGGCGGGCCGACCGGTTGGTACTGCGGCTGACCGTACGGACTACCCTGAACAGGGAACTGATTTTGCGGGGCGTACTGGCTGCCAGGGAACTGGCCGGCCTGCTGATACTGATTGGGTATACTGTTAGGGTACTGGGCCTGCGGCATGCTGCTCTGCGACATGGGCTGTTGGTACTGCGTTTGATAAAAGTCTTGGCCGCTCAGGGTAGTCTGATTCAATTGGCTCAACGGCAACTGGTTCACGAGCTGCGCGGGAGTCACCTGATTCGGTATCTGGTTCTGCGTCAGCTGGTTCTGCGGCAACGGGACCTGGTTCTGCGGCAGCTGGTTCTGCGGCAGCTGATTCTGCGTCTTCATGCTGGGCCGCCTGATCGATTGCATCATGTTGCTCACGGTGGACGTGGTGGTGGTCGTCGAGGTCGGCTCCATCGACGAGATCGGGCTTTTCATGCCAGCCCCGCCGCCCGGCTGATCCACGCTGCCCGCTTTGTGGAGGATACTCTTCCCCGGAACCGTGTCTTGAGGGGGTGGCACGTACTTGGGTATCTCCCTGTTCCGTAACCTCTCCAATCCAGGCTGCCGGAAGTCCGGCGCGAACTGCTTCGCCGTTTGCTGGGCAAGCTCCGAATCCTCTCTCGCGTGCTCCGCTGCGATGTCCGCCAACTCTGCTCGGCCGCGGGCCGCCGCCGCCCTCGAGATCGCGATGTCCGCTTTCTGAAGGGCGATCTTGCTGGCTCTCTGAGCCGCGTTCACGGCAGCTTCTATCCTCTCGCGGAACTTCGCCGATCTGATCAGGAACAGATGCTTCTTCTTCTGACTGGTGATCAGGACGTTGTTCTTGTACTTGCCCTCTTCCTTGGTGCCGTCCCGGAACGTCGTCACGCCGTAACCGTACTTACGGTTGTTGAACCACTCGCCTTCGTACCGGAGGCCGTCGCTGCGCTCCGATATACCGAACCCTGTCCTCTTGTCGTTCTTCCACTCGCCTAGATACGTTTCGGTTACCGAGGCGTCCATTTGCTCGTCCTGTAACCAAAGTTGCGCGATTAGATGCTTGAACTCTTGACTTTAATCTTTGCCCGTGACCCTTTGAATTCTTCGTTCGACTTAAGCTAATTCTCTCTGTACCCGTTTCCCTTTCTTATCCTTATTACTTATTCGAGTACCATTCCATCGGAGCTCACCTCGATGACAAAGGACGCGTTGCTGTCCGTGTGAACGGACGCGGAGGCTTGACTCTGCGAGCTCTCCGTCGACATCCATGACGCCGAGCTTGCGTTGCTTCTAATACTGCCACCAGTACCGCGTTTCTCCAAGTCACCCGTGCTCCTCTGTTTCCGGATTTTCAGCCCCTGTAATTATATTCACTCTTTAACGATCGTTTCAGTCGCGGGACATTACTGGATAACCAGCTTCCATGGGTGGACATCGATAATTCTGTACGTAGAATTAGAAACACGATAAATTTTGGTTTGCAGAATTCTTTGACGAGATTCGATAATACAGCGAATGCCAAGAAGAACAATTATAAATATTAAAATATTCCGATATGGGAATCAATATGTTAAGAACTGGAGGATTTAAAATCCACATTACCGAGAGGATTCCCTTTTTCAAGGATTTCTCCGTGAGGCTTTTCCTCCGTGCCGGAGGATCGTCGCTCCTGGCTTTTAGTACAAAGCCACCCCTGTTATCGTCGACTCGACGATCCCTCCTGTCCGTCGGTTCCGGCGTGGGCGCGACAGGTCCTCCGCCATCCGCGCTCCTTAAGGACGTCAAGGAGGCCCTGACTTGCTTCGACGGTTTGTAATGACTCGCCAAACCGAACGGCGCGCTCGCTCTCACGCCGTAGCCATGCCTCATCCCCCGGTGCCACTGACCTTGATAAGTACCTGCAAGAAAAACCATCCCTCCGTCAATGATTTCCTTTCAATCGTTAATCAGTTTAACTTCTACCTTCTTCTACGTCGAATGCTTCAGAACTCGAATTCGTCAAACGATTTAGCTTTACACTACTCCTGCGACCCGATGATGGAGTTACCAGCGCTTTATCTGTTTTAAACCCATCCCTCAAGATTAACGTCATTCACATCAGGCGACGGTGTAATTATCGTAATTAACCGTGCCCGGGCAAATTGAAATGCGACGGTACTGGACGATACAAATTACAGCCGGAATTGCTACATCCAATTACACGAGCGCACTAATCGTAAATTAACGAATCCTGCCGGAGATTGAATAACGTTCACCGCCACCGAAACCACCCCTGCGACAGTCCCTCGTCGAAGTCACGTCGGGGTAAACTTCAAAGGTTCGAAGCTGCTTTGATCTTTCCCACGGGGAGCATGAAATTTTCCGTAGCCAACGGAGAAACTTCGATTAAAACTTTCCCACGTGAAAAATTAAAAACTACGGAGAGACGCGCGGTTCGGCCCGCTCCCGTTGCAGAATTGACAACGTTCACTCCTCGAAAGAGTGATTTCTGCCCTCCTCCCAGCCTCAAGACGAGAACCATTGACTGTCTAATCGACTATTCTGCAATTTCCTTATAGATATTGCAAGGTTCCTTTATACTTCAGTTTCCATGTACCTAAACCATATTATTCCACAATTTCTCCGAAAAGCACTATCCTTTCAATAACTACAACATACAGAAACCAGAAGTAGGTCATTCTCACCTCACAATCTTAACGTTAACTCTTTGTCTCATAATGTTCTATCAAATTCGTCAATCATTCGAGTCAAAGTTAAATATTATTCTACCACCAGTCGTCAATCTTAGTACTAAACATCATAGGAGAAACTTCTTTTCTAGTATATTGACAAAAACGTCTAAAATTGACCTCAATTCTAAAATAAACTATAAAGCAAAGGACCAATGAGTTCACACAAAAATTCGTGTATTCGCAAGTATAAAAAAAACCTCGCCTCGCGATTATGAACAGTTCACAGCCCTGAAAATTAGATTCCAGGTGCGCGGTCCTACGTGCGGATGTGACGTGTGTCCGTGCAAGTACACCGCGTGCGCCCGGTGATAAAGGCGCATTGTTTTTGCCGAAACGTGACCGTGTTTCAGATTGCGTTGCGTGAGTCACGCCGACGAGGAGGAACGAACGTGTCATGTTGTCGGCCGGGGCGAGACTCGGGGATGGAGTCGGTCGGTCGTACGCGTGGGTGCGCGCGGCCTCTTCGCGGAACGTGCAGATTCCATGCCGATGAGATAGCGCAGACCGTCTGCAGACCGCCGATGTAACCGGATGGGCGATGATCGTAAAAACCAGTCATTAACGAGCCCGTCCGTGCTTTTCTCGAATAATTTCGCTCGTTGCGCGAGGCATACGGCTCGCCGGAATCCCATTCGCGTTTCCGGTTGAATGAAACAGCTGTTGCGAATCCGTGCGAAAAGAATTGTTCCTCTGCTATTTGATTGTGCGCTCATCAAGCTGCGATTTTAGGAAACTTCGACTCGATTCTATTCGAAATTAGGGTTACGGTATATTCTGTCTAAGGCGGATACCTCGGTTATTCTATGTTGGAGCTTCAGTTTTTATCTCTTAGGCTGTATTGCGTTAACAGCATATCCCGGTTCAAGCCAGAACCAGAGCTTCGTTCTTAATTATATTTTGCTGCGGAAATATAGAAGTTAATATAATGCCTGTTGTTTGTGCGTACGATGTACCGCAACTTGCGGCCACGGTGACGCGTGAAAGTCGAGTTATCCATGTTCGGTAGCCTCTCGTGGTCACATTTGCATTTATCTCTTTTAAAATTCAAACGACGTTACGGCGTTTAAGTGGATCCCGGCTTTAATCCTATTTATTATAATTCTGTTTTGGCTGATTTATCGTTGCGCGAGCTGCCCGCGGGAGAGCATTTCATTGCTGGCTGAGGCAAAGCGCGTCCCAGCATTCCGGGATGATCAACAAAGTGGCGGCAACTCCTGAAAGCGTTTCCTCCCCCCGCCCGGCCCCCCTCCACGGTGCTCTATTATTCGGCCAACAATAATCATCAAAGCTTCCTGTCCCGTATTTCGTCGGGCATTAAAAAAGTGGCGCGATTGAAGCGGGAACGGTGCATCGTTCGTTTGTCGTTACACGATGCATCTACCTTTGTGCCGTCCGCAAAAATTTCATTTCTACGTGTCACCCATGAAAACCGGCTGCCCGAAATATTCCGCGCGATTCCGTATTTCCGTAGTCGCGTATTCATCCGTAGCTGTGTGTTCCTGAACTATTTATTAGCGTAAAGTTACACTAGCTTTACGGAGCGCGTCAATTTGAGGCACATCGAGTTTCGTAAACATCCTTTGGTAAATGTTTCGGTCGCTTTTGGTTGATCCGATTACACGAATACATATCCTAATTGTCTATATTTAAATTTATAGTTTTCAAAATCTAAATAGGCGAATGTCAACTGTTCTAGGAACAATAGAATAAACTGTACAATAAATGCCCGTAAACCTAGTGTTGTATATTATTCTTTCTCGACTCCTTCGAGCTATTACGATTTATTATCTTATCGAAAGAAATTACTCCTAAGTTTAGGATAATCTTAAAAGTACGCGCGAAAAGTTCGCCGGAGAACGCTGTAACACTAAACCTATCGAACAGTTTGATTAACTCGGTGAGATTCATCTATATCAACTTCAAGAGTGTATCTATCGAAACTTTAATTGATTTATAATTCAGTTTGCCAATTGCTAAATCAATTTCTTGAATAATTTCTCCGAGAAATATCTTTTTAATAATTCCGAAATGAAGAAATTTTGAATGCGTGATTTTGACCCTGGTAGTTTTAGTGCGCAAAATGCGGACCCGCTCGTTCTGGTTTCCCTGATAAGACCTTGAATCTCCTCGTCGAGCTGCTTAATGATCGCGGGTCAATTTCCTCGGGTCTGCACCCGCGACGGCTGCGGGCGCATTAAAAAATTAACGGCGCAATTTATCGCTGGATCTATTTGCTAAGGTCGTTACGGGGGAGCTCGTCTCCAGCTGATCGATCGCCAGCAGCCTCGTTTCAGAAAAGTACGGCCTGGAGTGCGGGCTAGAGGGAAAATGGAGTCTGCGGACGGGCATTATTGCGACCGACTGTAGATATGGAAACGGCCGACTCCCTTCCAACCGGAATATTATTTCGCCAGCGTTTAAGCAAGTGGGTCACGCCGTGCTTCTCGACACGGTTCGGCACGATCCGAACCTGGTCCACGAAATTACGGTACATCGCTAATCTCCTCCTCGCCGTTTGCAACCACCATACGAACGCAAGTTTTTCCGTTAGCCATTGCTAAAGAATCTTCTTAACACATTGCGTACCGACTAATTTTCAGAAAATCGTATTCTGCGGATGGCGATTTTCAGCGAGACCAACTTATATCGCTATAGATACAAAAACTCAGATATATTGTTATGTAATATATTTTAAATAGATAATCAATTCCAATTAAATTTTACATTTTCTTCAATGCTGTGGTAATTAGCGAAGTTGCATAGCTAAATGTCTTTACATAAAAACGAGATTTCTCGTTACCAGTATGCAATGTCTTAACACTAATACTCCCGGACGAGTCAAATTGACCCACTTTAGAATTTTGCGAAAGATTTTCATTCGAATTCGTGTATTTGCACAGATACAAGGCTAGTCGACCCATCGAATCTCAAGAAAGATTGTTCTAATTTTGATAAACAATTGGAAATAAGTCACTCCGATTGTTACGTAGTTCTACTGTTAAGCCTACTTATTTTGTCCTCCAGCTTTCAATCATTATATTCCCTTATTTCCCTTCTCCTTCAAACTTCAGTCTACAAGAAACATCAGTTTCCCCTGAAACATTCGCCAATCAACTCCAAAGCTTCTTCCTCCAGCTTTAACAAACGAACGATCCCCTGTAAAACGTCTAAAATCCTTACCGTCCCGCTCCCGATGTAAAGCAAGCATATAAACCTCGAATGGTCGCCTTTACGCGTCTATAAACGTCTCCAACCCCTTCCGCGAAGGAAGAGACATCAACAATTCACTCCGGAAGCAACTTCGACCAGGAAACGACTTCGCCCGCGTTACGACCGAGCTGTCTATCACCGTTCATGAAAAATCTTGGCGAAACGTGGGGCGTATCGAGATTAGAGTCGTCGGTCACGTTGAAAACCGCTCCGCGGATCGCCGCGGCTATTCAGGTCAGCTCCGCCGGTCTCTTGGAAACGCCTCGGGGCAAAAAGTCCCGTCGACGACGTCTCGGTGTCCCCGGGTCCTTAACGACTTCGGGGCAGACGTCGCGATGGCCCCGTTCGCGCGGACCGCGGGGCGAAAAACAGTCGCCTATCGATTGCGCGTTTCCGGGCAGCGCTACGACCCAAATTAATTATCATCGAGCGTCTAATTTCACAGCGCTCCGTCTGCCGACCGTCTGATTCTTCCGACGCGACACGGGAGACCGTTTCTCCTGCAGAAACTTTTACTGGTTATTGAATTTCCGTCGACTCGGCTCTTCCGTCCTCCCGGGCCACCCCTCGCGTCCCTCTCACTCACTCACTCTCTCTCTCTCGCGAACGCTTGCTCCACTTTGCGCGCCTCAAGTAGTATCGAATTTCTCGCTTTTGTCGTGCCTCGACTTTATTTCAATTCCAGTTATCCTCGTCGTCGCCAGGTACCGTCCCTTGCGCCGCTATTGTCGGGACCGCTGAAAATTCATTACGCTCTCGCGACGACACCGGCAACCTTTTCTTTCGAATTATCGGTGAATCATCGCGGCCGACGGTATTCCGCGAAATTTATTTCTGTAATTGCAATTCATAGCGTACAGTGAGTAACGGAAGTATTTAGGGAACGTGATTTTATATTTAAATTGCCGGCGCGCGCGCGGGGGATCCTCCAGTTGGTCAACCTCCCCCGGTTCTAGGTTGCGGAATATAATACGCGAGAATGGAAATTTGTACGAGAATACACAGTCCCGTTGGTTTCGAATCTCTGTTTAATATTCCCGTCTACCCCGGAGCAATCTCCGAAGAACGAGGAACAAATTGGGGAATCATAGCGGGGAATGATGAAAAAGTTTCTGGGTTAGAAGAGACCCGACGGATGTAGGAGGGTTAAAAGACTTCCTAGACCCGCGCCGCGGACCGATATAGACGGAGACATCAGCGCGGTCTCCTCGCCTCATACATCATCCATAAGCCGACTTTTCAGTTCCCTGCGGAACATTTTCTCTTCGGGTACCGATCCTCCGTACGCTCGTGCCACCTATCATCGATTTATCTTGCGGCATTCCTAAACCGCCCGGCCTGCTCCAATTCTCGCGTCGATCGGGGCCTCGTTCCTCGGTCGCGGGCCATTCGATCAAAATTTAACGCGCTTAACGCCGCACGATTTTCGCGTGGCTCGCCCCGAGGCGTCGCGCCGGAGCTTTCACTCGGCGGAATATGGATCACGCGGGAAGTACGATATCAAATTATTTAATCGGGTTGCATTGCCGTCCTCTGCATGTCGATCTTATCGAACGTCGCCGCTTTACGTTACATTATTCGCGACGCTGAAACGTTCGCGAACAATCGCGTCGACTGCGAGAACTTTGTGTGCTTCGTGCGACATTATTTACTCCGTAGCGAAGAAAGATCACATTTGAAATAATTATTAATCGTTCGCCCGATCGTTACTGTCGCGTCTATCATCTGGGCACTAAAACGTTCCGTTCCACGCGAGTTTTCTTACCGTAAGCATTCCCAATCAATTTGCAAGCTCTGTCGGCCACCGCTAACAGTCGACGCGTTATCAATTATCGTTGAACGAATTACAGTAATTTGACTTGATTGCTGGTCAACGGTGACACTGATGGCGCCACCGGGAAATTAACGGTCATCGGTGACCCAGCGACATTCAACGTGCTCTCGACGCGTAACCTTACGTTTCGTCGGTTGATTGTTCCGGCGAACCGTTTAACGCGGCTCGTTCCCGTGTTTATCGAACTAGGCCTCCGAGCCGGCCACTGTTTACGCCGGCTGTTCGCGCGAGGAACGGGAGTTCAACCTGTTCCGCGTAGGTTCACGAGGGTGAAGACCCTTTCTGGATTATATTCGTCTCACCGGGGCGCGACGCATCGTTCGGCGCAGGCCGGGGAACCGGCGGCGGAACTCGTGCAAAAATAATCATCGATGAATTTCGTCGTTGAAAAATTTATCGCCGGCATCTGCCTTTTTTCCTTCGGCCGTCCGTGTACCTGACTATTCTCGAACGAACGAAGATCTCGAGCCTGGCTTCGCGTGTTTACCGGCATTTGAGATCTTCGGTGTAAAGACTCTTCCATTTTAGCCGCACTATCCGCATGTTTTGGTTAAATCGGAACTAGCTTTATCGGGGAGTTGAATGACGCGGCGGTAGTGCTATTTCTCACGCGGTGGTTCCCTGTTAACTTAATTTTGGCTAATGTTAACGAGAAAGTGCCGATGGTTATCTTTTATGTATATTAACCTTTACTGTCAAAAGATACCGTAACATAGATAACAAACGGAAAGATAGTCACAGAAGCGATCTAGGACGAACATATTGCTTTTCTGAAGTCAATCCTTGTCTTTTAGAGATTTTAATTAATCGTCTGTGCGATTAAAAAATTGAATGAACTGTACAGCTGAGTGATTAAGAAATTGAATCAATTTATATCGGTGACGATTGAACAGGAACAGAAAGAAGATAGTATGACAATAGTAAAGTGTTCATTGTAAATATTACAACAATAACAGCGAACACATTGCTTTTCTGAAGTGAATCCTTGTCTTCTAGAGATTTTAATTAATCGTCTGTGCGATTAGAAAATAAATGAACTGTACAGCTGAGTGATTAAGAAATTGAATCAATTTATATCGATGACAATTGAACAGGAACACGAAGAGTGTATGATAATAGTAAAGTATCACGCGATAAACAATTATATCTGCGTGTCGTTTGATCTCTGAAAGAGATGGCTGCGGCGTTAAGAAACGGGTGCGGTAATTTTCCTATAAATACCTGATTCGCAAGGTTCCACGGTGAGAGTTGCTGTCAATTAATTACGGACGACCTTCCACGCGATTGCAACATATAGAATTTTGATGATGTTCAGACTTTGTTGCGCGTATTTCAATGTTGGAGAATTATCCATGAACCTGTGCGTTCCTCGCGTCGAGCGGATTAATTAATTAATCCTCGCCGAGGTTCGCGTGAATGAGATTCGGCCACATCGGCGCTGTTTAGTCTGTCTTGAATATGTATACCTACCGCCGGCGTTTATTATTACTTTATTATTATATACATCGTTTTCTGCAACTCTGTTATATCCCGTGCATAGCGCATGTCTGGTCCGCGTTTAAAATTAGTGTGACGTCCCCCCGAAACTGGCTTTCACTATTTACGAGTGTACCGGAAGCGAAATATTGTCTGGATTTAAAAGATATTAAATGTAAAATCGTACGTACGAACGTGTATGAATGCGCACGAATCCGTTCGCGATCGACAATTCCGGAATAAATCGGAATTAAATTCACCGCGCAATATTCGCATGGAACTTCGCGGAATTAAAATAAATCGAACGCGCAACGCGTTAAAATAAAAAGGAACGAATCGAATTCCACGGTGAAAATTAAAAAGAAAACTATCGACGCATCGGGCACGAAACGTTCGTCTGTTCTTCTTCGAATGGTAATCAATTTGCAGCTAAGACAAATTCAACGGTTTTACGTCTAATTTTTACGTCCTAGGGCACGTCTACGACCTATGTCCCTGCTCGAAACGCCTCATAAAAAATTCATAATCCATCCTCGCTACGTTATTCCCTCGTAAAAAAGTTATACCGTGATTATGAATGATTCTACTTTAATTCCTCCGATCCACTATGAAACTACCCCGTACAATCTACAATCTAAAAATCGAGCATGAACTTCCCGGTTTATCCTCTTCATTTTATTCCTTCGCGAAGTAGTTACCCTAAGGCAATCAATTTTATCTTCGTTTTCTCGATACGACCCCTATATTCTATAGTTTAAAATTCGAGTATAAAATTCGTAATCCTCATTATTCCTTTCGCAACAAGAAAAGATCGTAGCAGGACAATCAGACGTCCCTTAATTTTCTGGATCTACGATGTCGTAACCCTCACACTCTACAGTATCAAAATGGAGCATAACATTGCCAAGCTTTCTTATTTCGTCCCATCGTAGAAGGAAAGGCTTACATCGAGGCGATGAATATTATCCTAATTTCCTCAACCCGTTAATCCGATAGCTGGTGGAGATCAACGATTCGGCCATCATCGAAGAAATTCGTGGTCCACGGGTAAACAGAGGCGATCGGTACGGTCCTGCTTCGCTACATGGCACCGGCTGGCCCGCCTGAAATAGCGCGGCCACCTTCTAAGATGGTGGTCGGCTGCACGTGCAATCAGGATCGCGCTTGTGCTCGTGAGAATTGGCCGTGCGAGTGTATTTCGGTCCGCAGCCTCCACCAGATCGTCACCAACCACCCCACGGGCCTGTCGTTTCCTCTCCTCTGTTTGTTTCTCTCGGATACTCCTCTCTCGATAGCTCGACGCCGCGCTCCTCCTTTCTTCTGCCCACCTTGCCCCCCGTCGTCCAGGTCGGATTTCGGACCTGACCTCGCTCTTTTGTCCGTTCTTCGCGGTCGTGTTTCAAGACTGATGGAAGTCGGACGGGAAAGTCGAGCGTCGGGTTTCGCGACCGTCGGTCGTCGATGACGGAGACGTTAACGTTCCGTCCTCGGCGTGGTTTAGTTACCATTGGTCGCATTAACGCGACCGGACGTCTGACGATGAGATCAATCTTGTACAAGAATGCTTGTCTTGAGATCAGTCAAAGGAATTTCTCTTTTGTTTCATCTTCGTGGGATGTATATGGGAAAAATATTGTAAAGATGGTGATAAATGGTATACTGTATATTGAATTTTCTTCTGTTATGGAAGATTGGAGGGAAAGCTTCCAAGAGTTCTGAACAATAACTCCAACGTAGTCCAAATGAGAAGTAAACGTTGGTCAAATGAAAATGTTTGATATACCAAGCTCTATGTATACAGAATGTTCGGTTTACTCATGGGAAACGATGTCAGGGTGTTTTAGGAAAACTTTCCCAGCGCGTCTACCAGACAAACAATCTTTATGTCCCGTTCAGAGAACGCAGATCCACCGTTCCTTTCCCGAACGAAGCTCCCAAATAGAACCAGAATTAGACCGTCCGAATCCCGGTTATTTCCACCACCCGTTATCGCCGGTTCGCTTTCTATGAACGACAATTATAATCGAAGCGAAAGTGGCGCGTGGGACGCGATCCGCGCGCGAGAGCGCGGCGAGGGTGCAGCGAAAGGGGGAGAGAACGAGAGTGAGAGTAAAAAAAAAATTGTTCGCATGAAAAAAACCGCTTCTAAAAGTGTAACGAACACGTTCTCCCCCCGGTGGGACGATTACTCTCGCGTCCATGCGGCGAGCCGTGACGCAAGGCGTTCGAAAAACGGAAATGACGGCAGAGTCTGCAAAGTAGGTGACGCCGGTTTAATCAACGTACTGCCGCAACGTCGGTAAACAAGACGAGAACGGAGGGGAGAAAAAAGCGAAGGGAGGAAAAAGAAGACAGAATAAAAGTTGAGAAGAAGTTGATTGGGTTTTTGTTATTCAGCGCGGCCGGCGTCGCGCTGGTCGGGACCGGTGCGGCAGTCCAAATTGATCGCAATGAATGGACCTGTTGGCGAACGAGGTCCTGCCGCAGCGCCGCGTCAACCCCTCGGCCGATTTTCCAATTTTTTCCTCGGGAAACGCGGGGAATTTATAGGTTGCGTCGTTGTATTATTAGAAAGCCTGTAACGCGATACAAAAGAAATAGTAAAAATAACCGGAGATAAGGGAAACGCGTTGATTGATTTATCAAAACCTCTGTTAGACGAGGATTAATATTCTACTAATATTGTGTTAATTATTTATTAATATTCTATTAATTATATATTAATACTCCATTAGCATTACATGGATTATTAATATTCTATTATTATTTCTCAAATTATCCTATCGACATAATTCCCAAAGTTTCTATTTTCTCTGTACAACAAGGATTAATATTCTACTTATTAATATTCCATTAATTGTATATTAATATTCCATTAGCATTATATTAATGGTTTATTAATATTCTATTAATCATTTATCAATATTCTATTATTATCTCTCAAATTATCCTATCGTCGTAATTCCCAAAGTTTCTATTTTTTCAGATCAAACACCTTTGTCAAGGGTAGTTTTCTATTCTAGTAAGAAAATGCTGTATGCATTTAGTCCACCTATTTAGAGAGAATTCACCGCTGTGCGTCGCGCGTGGGTGAAGGGTTTATCTCGCGATCCGGTCCCTGGGTGGTTGTAACCGGTGAAGAGGAACCGTTGTTTCGCCGCCCCGGTACGCCAGGACGAGCCGTAACAGAATTATTCGTGACGCGTATCAACCGAGTCACCGTGTATCCTCGGTCGGAATGCTTTTAACCGTGCCTTTTGGGAACGGTTGACCGCGGCTCGCCGGGTTGCACGGTGTTACGCGTTCGCCGGTGATTCAACTGTAGAACATAATTGCCAGACGCTCGGTGTGTTTGATACGGGTACACTAATTGAAATTAATATTCACGGTAAACCCGTGTTCATTTCGGTGGTGATTCTTTGACATGTGGCGCACATTCGATTTCGCGGTACACGGGAAACTGTTTCCGGGTCAACGGCTCCGTTTTGAATACGTTGAAAGGTGTTTTTGAAACAGCGCAATTGAAAGCGTGTTTTCGAAATAGCAGTTAATTGGAAGGATGATTATTTAACTCTTTCGGGTTGGGTGGATTCAAAACTGTTCCACCCGTTGCTTAGCTTTTTCTGCATGATGGGATATGTTTCGATCCTCGAAACGGTGGAGTTTTACTCATAGTCGTACAGTCGAATATTTTATTTAGTTCTGCATTCAACTGACGATGCTGTGAGCTAATGTTTACGTGAATAAGTGAGAAGGAAAGTTTATACAAGTCAGATGGTATATCGCTGAGACTATTGCGATTAAACTTGACGTATTGTATAGTGAAATCTGTAGCTTGGTTTTTCTTCTTTAAAATCGTGCACTTGAACGTTCGAGCAAATACGAAGGAAATATATATTATAAAAATTGAAATCGTGGAAAGATTTGTTTCTATCTATTAGTCCAGCGGAGTTCCGGAGGGATAATTAACCCTTTGAACTCTGTAGGCTCCAATATTGCACCAGTTCTAATATCAAATATTTTAACGAATCGAAGAAACTACCCCAAAATTATTAGATTTTCCACACATCCAAATGTTATAGCATTTGTAATTTTCACTAGAGATACCATAAAAATTAGTTGCAGTTGCTGATAAATTATAAAACCATCTGGAGTGCTAAGGGTTAAAGGTCTAAGAAATGTTATAACATTGTTAATTTTCAGTAGGACTACCGCTGTCACGTTATGAAACCATCTAGACTACTAAGGGTTAATTAAAGACTGTTCGCAAGTAGCAGAGAGGAAGATCGATTCCCCGAGAATAAAGTAACGCAACAAAAATATCGCTACCAATTCAGAAAGCGGATTCAATCCGAGGAACATACACATGGGCATTTTCATTATTTCCGTACGTCTGATTCATCGCGAGAGGCACGCGCGCGTGTTATGAAACATCCAGTACGCTCCGCGTCGATCGTGCCCAGTCAATTTTCGAAAACCTCGACCTCAGAGTCCGTCGAAGTTTCATCATCAAAGGAAATTAAATAACAAACTCGCGCCACGTTTCATCCACCTTCGCCCTCTCCTCCGCCGGCCTTCCTCCCCTTCCTCCGCTCCCCGCCGACGATTTCACCCCCGGACACGTCCGTTTTAAGCGTCTTGGACGAGTTAAGGCACTCTCCAAACGCCATTCCATTTCTCCCGTGGCACGTGGCCGACGCATTTATTTATAAATACCAATGCTGCCGCACACAGGCACACCGGGTCGGCCGCGTCCGTGCGTCCGTCGTCGACGGCGCACAGTGGTCTAGATTGTCGGGTTAGCAGGAAAAAATTCGAAAAGTACTTCTCTACCGATGACAATACTATTCTCTACATATCTTCGCATTCTAAATTAAATGCTATCGAAATCGTCAATAGGAATACAATAGTTCCATGGTAACATCATTATATACAAAAATTACCTCCGAAGCATTCAATTGCTAATACACAGCAATTAGAATGGCTCCTACTGAAAGTTTTATAATTTTATAAAACATAATTTATAATTTCGATAAGATGTATACCGAATAAGTAGTATAGGTTTAAATATACATCGTGCACGTGTGTTTTATTTGATTTCCATTGTCATGTACAGCATTGCGTACCTAAGCGAGAGCTGTCCCATTTTCGTGCACATCCTCCAAGGGACGCGCGGAGCACAAAAGATTGAGAGTCACTGCTCTAGACCACTGTGCGCGCGCGGTGCGGCGGCCGCGATGCGTGAGCTCGACCTCGCGCGGGGGAGGGGGAAGAAAACCAGGTTGACCTCCTATCAATCTAGAGACTCCGCCCGGCTAATAGAGTTCTTGAACCTCCCGCGTGCTCTCTGCCACTCGCGATACATAAATCGCGGTGAGCCCCCGGAGTTCCACGAGGTTCTGACCTCGTGTCGCGACCCGCCGCCGACATCCGTCGGGCAACTTTGAGGCAGGTCGATCGTTTGCTCGTGGAATCCCGAGCGTTTTTGCTCTTCAAAGGAAACGGGGGCCAGCTGGCGTGCAACTGGCCGGGGAAAATCGGGGGGAGGCGTGTGTGTTAACGAATGGCGGATAATTGGTCCGGGGCGTTTTGAGATGTTAGAGGTGGACCGTGGAATATTTCTTCTTTCGTCGCTCGTTGCTTGTAGCTGGTAGATTTCTAGACGCTGTGTGTAATTTTCGGGTATTTCTTGATATTGGCAGTGGTCACTGAGTTGATAGCTAAGTTGGTAACAGTGACTTTTAATTACTGATGTTTGGAGTAAGAGAAAATGTTTCATAGATCAGTGAGGGATTTTTTCTTCTCGGTAGAGTTCGCGAGGTTTGCGAAGATTGGGAGAATCTTAAAGTTGTAGGGAACGAATATTAAAACAGGAACGTTTCGCCAGCGACAGAAGCGAATTGCACACCGAGGAGGTGTTAATACCAGCCCGACAAATGGCCTTTCGGTGTAAACACTTGTTGCGAATCGATTGTTCCGTCGTGGACTCGTTAATCGCCGCTCCGTAACCAATTTACCGAATTCCTGCCAGGAGCAGCCGTTGCGCGGTGTCGAAATTAGAATCTTCGTCCGGTTAATCGATAGAAACCGTAAATTTCACTTTCGTCCGACCGCTGACTTCATCGAAAGAAACCTGTTTCGCGTTCTCTAACATTCTCCGCTCCGTATCTAAGTGGCAATCAGCGGCTAGCGCTGACGCGGCCGCTATATTGTCTCTAATTTTAGAGCGCCTTCGTTCATTGACGAAAGTTCTTCGGGTTTGAAATAAAAATAAAAATGATCGACTCGGCGGGACGATTATGTAGCTCGCCGAAGCTGTTTACGATAGATCGTCGATAGTTGCAACGAATCGGTCGTCGAAAATGCATGCAATTAACAAGCTCGTCGGAGCTCATCGCTTTTTATTATCCTTCCAGTAAGACGAATCTAGAGTTTTGTTTATTCGTAACCAGGCAACCATTTGTACCATGTGTTGACGGAATGCCAGCGGCTAGGGTCGCTTGTAGCTATCGACGTATTGATGTTCCAACTATCGAGGTTTCAATAATAGTTACATCCCTAGGATAAACTGATCTAATTATCAGGCCAAACGTTGTTACCATTGACTCCATGAATCGATTTTATAATTTATGATTATTACATCTCTAAATGTAGACGTTGCATTCATCTGATAAATAAAAACATTTATTCCGAGCAGATTTTAAAAAATTTAGACTATCAGAAAATATTCGATATTATTCTATACTTGCCTATGTGTATATATATTTTTAAAAAATCCAGATTTTTTAAAGTCTGCTCGTTGGAGTAGATAGTGTCCTTCACTGGACCACAATAATTTTGAAACGGTTCGGTTGCGCGCGCAGTTGCATGTATTCGCTGCAATCCTCGTGGTCGTTAGCTTTCCCCAATACGCGGGAACTGTCGGAACGATCATTAAGCAGTTACCAGTTTATTATTAGGCGAGCGGCGTTCGGCCGATAATGCAAAGAACGCGAATATTTCCGTAACCCGTGGTCCCTCCGGTGACGTGGATTTATAACATTGTTGTAGGAGCGGGCCGGTATCATTCGCGCTGCCAAATGACGCGCGTGAGATCAGAATAACGTAGCCCGGTAACGAATGCGGAATGAGAGAACGCCGAACGGCGACGGGACGGGAATTTTTCATTCGGTTTGAATCGTGCCGCGACGTCACGCATGAAAAATAAATGGAGCGTTAGCCGCGCCGCGAGTCTTTCCCGGGATTCCTCTGACCATCGGCAATTTTAGATCGGTCGTAACTCATCCTAGATCGCTCCGTACGTTTGATCGATCTGCTACACGAGATTTTTCTCGGGCGAACCAGGCCGGTGTATTTCAAGTCGACAGTATCTTTTGATTGGAATTTGCTAACCGACGAGCAACGTGCATTTCGAAATTTCGGAAAATCGGGGAAATCCCAAGGAAGATCGTTGGACCCGTCAAATTTTCAAGAAAAAATTCGATGGTTCGTATATTTTACAATTGTTGAATAAAAATTCATATGGTTAGAGTAGAAAACAGTTGCACAGAATAAAATGGTAATTCTGCTTTGAATATTCGGTAATCAATGAGTAACGAGCATTTAGAAATTTAGATCAATTAGGAAAGGTTAAAGTGCAGTTGTTGAATACACTATACAACTATCGAATAAAAACCGTTCTAATCGCGCTAGGAAAAAAAACGAGGTAATGTAATATGACAATTCAACTCGTCAACACGGATATTTCCATGAAGAAGCTTTAAAACGATGACAGGACCCGATAATGGATCTTACCTCGAATAGTAAATCTATAAAAATTTAAACTCTCCCCGATCAATTCGCGCGGAGGTTAAAACTTAACGAATCCTAATAAAGATGGGCAGCGAGTATGTTCATTAGCGAGATTAAGAATCTTAAGTCCGATATCGTTCTTCGCGGCCGGTTTGTCCGCGGCGGACACAAATTAATGGAACACCAGAGAAACTTAGCGGTCCCCCGATATCCGTCGTAACATTTATTAATAACCAGTCACGTGTTCCGCGAGTTGTGCCCGTCAGTTTTTAAATTAAATTATTGCTCGCGGGGTAATGAATATTACATGTTAGCGTGTATTTACTAATTACACATCCCGTATCGATTTCCTAGCATTAGCAAGACCTACTTCTGCCCCGGCTCCGCCGGTTTCCGAGCCAATTTTAGCGCTGCGGTTGACAAGTGCGCTTTCGAATTAAATTGAAAAGAAAAAGCTTCCGCCGTTGTTCCGCGGGCGCATTTATTCAACCGGGATTTTTCAATATTTTTTTTTCATCGTCCGACCGATTTGTATCGCGTTCGTTCTTTACTCCGACCCTTTCATCCGTTAATCGCGACGCGCCGGCTCGCCGATCGAGAAATTGAATTTCGCCGAGCGCAGAAACATCGGCGATTTCCGCGGGCCGAAACGGGAATGCAAAGCGATACGTGCCGGTGATTCGGTAAACATCGGCGATCCATATTTCATGATCTATCTTTAAACGTCAATATAACCTCGTTAACCGTGTGTACCGGTCGGCCGAAATGTCGGGCTCGTATCTCGGCTCCCGGAGTTTTACGGTACGGCTGAAAAATGTCTGCCCCGCTCTCGAGCCGCGCCCCTTTGATCGCAATCGTAACCGTCTAACGTTAACACGAAGATGACACGTACCGGCCTTTCTCGTAGAATGGCACGCGCGTTACGGGCGATATATCGATTCGCTGAAAAACCTAGTAGCCGCTTTATACGCTGAGAATTATTAGCGCAACCGGCGAATCATTTTTCAGAGTTACTCGCCGACTTTATTTTTGTAAAACACCGACTTTACGGCAGCGTAAATTTCCCAACTTTCTGGCTCCCGCGGCGAGATAAGATGGAGAGTACTAAGTTATCGAGTGGATCAGTATGTCTCGTTTCATTTAGCAGATCAACATTCTTCATCGTGCAAACAACGCGATGTTTTGAATCAATAATTACTACGTATTTTCTGCTGAATATTAAATAACGATTATAACAAGGTAATCATTTTACGAATCACTCGAGCCTGACGAAGCCGAACGTGTGTTCTTTGTTAGAGAGACGTGGAAGCTTGTTTAATGAAGAAACGTAATTCGGGGGCCCCGATTAATTACTCAGCCGCGCGGGATCAGGAACAGCCGAATATTTCGCGGCCGTTTCTCGAGGGGTTCATAAATATTAAACGGCTGCTCTACGCCCTCGAACAAGAATGTCGTTCGTTTAAATAATGGATGCTCGCGCAGCGGCACGCTCCGCGAAAGAAAGCCGGGGATACGGGCCGAGCATCTCGCGGGAGTTCGGCCCGTGATGAATGTGAATTCCTGCGTGTAACGAATTACGCCTTGAGGCTCGTCAGCGGAATCAATCTTCCCATCGGGAAATCATTTTAGTTACATATTCCAGCTCGGCTCCCTCCCCGGGGCATGCTCCTTTCGATGTTTATGCTCCGAGATTGGAATTGTTTCAGCTGTTTCGAAATCTTGTCGACGTGCAATTCTCGGTGTGTCGCAGGTGAGATTTCATTTAACACTGGAACTACCGAACTGTCGAGTTGACTTCTTCGAGTTTGTCTACAGAAACTCTAAGAGTACATCCATTGGGATTTCCATTAACTTATGATTCACTTTGCGTTGCTAAATCAATTTCTTCGGTACTTCCTCGGAGAAGCATTTGTCCGTTTTCCAATAATTGTGAAAGAACAACTCACGAATGGGTCATTTTGACTTATTTGGTAGTTTGTGTTAAGAAAATCACGATAAAGTTCACTGTTCATTTCTGGAAATTTTGACGATTTTTGACGATATCGACTCAATTGTTTCCGTGTAGACTATTAATCAATACTTATAGAACACTAGGTAGATACAGATAATTCAGGTGAAAAGTTATTATCTCGTAACAGGTCGACACATTCTACTTCACACCAATACCTGCACCTTTCTGCGGTGAATCGTGTCTGATCATTGAAGGCCTATTTCACTGCCAAGGAAATCCAGGAGTAATTATTAATCCCGCGTATTGCTTCAATCTTTATTATCAATTACTATCAAATCAACAATTCATTAAACATTTCAAAAGTGCCATTATTAAATTAACATCGCGATAGACCGTGAACGAATACAATATATCTCGATAAAACGCAGGCTAATTCAATTGAAACGGAATGCTCCCTCCATTAAACCAGTTGATTAACTTTCACCGTGTTATCCGGAACAATTACGAAGTAAAAAGTGATGCAAAGGGAAATCTTGCGAGAACAGTTTCCCAGAAAGCGCGTCCGCTGTTTATCTTTCAATCGAACCCGATAAACATTCGTTCCGAGAAACGGGCCAGCCGCGTCGGCGACTCGCAACGCCGGCTCCGTTTCCTCGGGGAATTTGCTCGCGGATTAGCATCGCCGTGCGAATTGGACGAATCGGAAGGCAGCCGGTCGCAGGGACGAGCGTCACGTGTGCCGCGGGGCGAATTCACCACCGGGGAACCGATAAACGTCGCCGAAACCCGTAAAACACGGGGAACCGAGCGCCGCGGAGATTTATCGCCGGCCGAAAAGCATCGCTCGCGCTTAATTATCGGCCTTAATTAAAGCTCGACGCGAGGAATCCCGGGAAGATGGAACACGCCGCGTCCGAGGGAAATTTACTCGCGATTTTTCGCCGCTTCGAGAAGGATCGCGATTATCGGGGGATCCGCCTTTCATTATACTCGGCGATTTAAAAGGGGATCGGAAGATTTAACGGCATTCCGGAGTCATTAAAACAACCGAAGGAAAACGATTGAATTACCGTCTCGCGACCGAGGGGTTTTTCTAATATAAATTGCAACAGTTTCGACGTAAATTGAAAGTGGAGTTCTAAAATCTTCGTATAAAGAAACAAATTCTAGGAATGGGAAATTAAAATTGCTGGCTTTCGAACAGGTTTGTAACTTATATTTTATTTATTTGTTAGGTAGAGATAATTCATCGAGGCAAAGAGAAGACAATCATGTAAATTGAACACGATTTCGAGTTCCTTTATCCGCGCACACGTTCGCGTCGCCTTTGACAACCGGCCCGAAGCGGAGCAGTAACTTCAAATAAGAGGGCAATGAAGCGGAAAGGTGGGCAGCGGGAATAAAAAAAGGCAATACCGGTGGGGAATTTTGAAAGTAAACGCGAAGTCGCAGGGAGCATAATGCAAAAAGACGACGACAAAGGGAATAAGGAGAGGCGGAGGACGCAAGTTACAAAGAGCAGATGGAATGTTGTTTGAACAAGACACAGGAGAGGTAGAAAGAAGACGAACAGGAATAACGACGTTCCGGGAAACCGAGATAAGATAAATTGAGATGTAGAGGTCACGAGCGCTCCTGTCGATTCGCAGCAATTACATACGCCGCTCGAAGCGGCGAGCAGATCGCAGGACGAAGATAAAGGAAAGATAGAAAACAGGATTGTAGGGGATCCGCTTTGCATGATAATTCTACTGGGGAATTAATTCCATAGCCTCTTTCGCGAGTTCCACTTTGCAATGGTGGAACCGTGGTTTCCGCTGAGCAACGATTATCTGGATCAGATAGAACGACGGTTTACGCGTTGCAATTTTTCGCGTGACAGGAATTAAGGAGCGAGACACGGCGAGAAATTTCGCCTACGGAAGCTGTATCGTCGATTACGTGGCCATTTTTGTTTTCATTTTGCGCACGGATTCTTATCGTCGCTCCTCGAAGACCGCGAGGGCTCTCGCAAAGCTTATCCAGCAATCAGCGACGCCGGGCGACGAGAACGGGAGGACGGGGACGATCCTGCGAGGCCCTTCGCTAAAGAAAACAGCGCCGATGCGCCGGGCTCGATTTCACGCTGGAAAAGCGGGCTTGAATAAACCGAGCGAATAGCTCCGCTCCTTATTTTTTCTCGCTGCGGAAACGGGCGACCGGCTTTTTCAGATTAAAACGACGAGATTCCCGCCTCTTTCCGGCTCTCGTCGCTCCGTCCGCTTTCGCCCTCTCTCTCGTTCGTTCTCGAACCCCGCTCGTTCTTTCGAACGACGAGCCATTTGATTACGGACGTTTTCAATTTTTAATTCCGAAAAGTGGCCGAAGACACGCGCCAATCGCGGAATGGGGGCTTGAGTTGAAGAAACAGAGCGCCATTGAGGGTTTAAATCCGGCTGGAAGGGAATTTTAGAGGGTGCCCTTTTTTTCGCAAATCTGGCTATTCGAGTCTTTTCTTCTTTCGACGGTGAAAGGGCGAAAGAATGAAACAGCGGAATTTCATTGAAGTCGTTTCATTCTTGGTTAATCTCCCTTGAATTTCCACGGAGGAATTTATTTTCTAAATGTAGCTCCTCGAAGGAAAAGATGTCAGAACGGAATTCCAGCTTGAGGATTCGTCGATTGATCGGTACTTTAATCAAGCCACGGTGTCCTTCCGACTTTTCCCAGTTTCTTTTTGTAATGATTCGTAAAGGCTGGAGGAGTCCTGATCCAGTTTTTATTTGATAACGCACCGGACATCTTCTGACCGTTTTATGGCCTCTTTATCGGGAGTATTGCGAACGTAGCCCGGATAGAGGTCGATTGAGTTAAGAAGATAACCCTTTAAGAGGTTGTAACGATCAGCGCGTGCAATTCCGCGTGGAAGAATTAGGCGTAGCGATAGGTAGCCTGTTATACTTTCAATGTAATACCGATAAAACGAATATTATTCTATTTAACTGAAATAACACGGAATAACGTCAACAGACATAAAGATCATGAAAAGTTCATAAGAACTCGGAACACTTCCAAACGAATGGAATTTGTTCGAAACAATGCACATTGACGCACCGATTAACGTTCAATTTACAATTCGTCGAGTAGATTATTAAAAAATTCAAAAGTGATGTAATTGAAAAATAAGTCATAGAACCATAACATGCGTAATCACAATTTTCAAATTTTCTCTAATATTAACCCTTTGCACTCCAAAGGTGCCTCTCAGTCACTCGATTGGTGCATAAAAATTGTAAAATTCTGTATTTAACATTAAATCTTAAGTAATCCGTCGATACGTGCAATGGGGAAATAAAATACCATTGGTCCCCTTGTTTTGTGAATAGATTCCTCGTTAACCCCTTTGCTTATGATTTCTTTCTCTGATCGACACGGCTACTTTGTCATTAATAATTGATTGGAAAAAGAGAAAAATTCTAGGCTTACGTTACGCCTATATTTCCTTTTAAGTGTAATAGTCGATTACAGAGGAATAATATTTATTTTGAATTCGAATGAACTGAGTAATATATTTGTTGAATCATATTGAAAATCTTCATCACGAGTCTCACTCGTAGTTGTAGGACAAGGGGTTAAGTTAGCTGAAAAAAATGTCTATATCTCATAGAAATAAATTGAATATTTCTAGTGACAAATTTTTGGAGTAAAGGGTTAATACATCGTTCATATCGATGATTTCAGTGTTCGCAACGTCACTATTCTATCGTTCTCGGGAAAGTCGGACATCATCGGTGACCTTGACCAACAATCAAAGGGTTCAAGCAGGGTGGGCATGAATCAACGAGCCCCCGCGCGCGGACCGCTTTGAAGATGGACGCGTCCAGCGGAAGCTGCGGTAAGTATAACCGTGATGCCTCGCATGGACTCGTCCTTCTCCACGCGGTTTGCACACAAATGCGCTTCCACTTTGCAGTCCGTTGCACGCGCCTGTGCACACCGGATCCGCCGATACGGTACACTTCGCCCTGGAATTGTTCTCCTCATTGTAGTTACTTTGCCGCGAGCCTTTGTAATCGGCGACCCTGAGATTATAAACAGATGGAAATCCCGCTTTCATCGATACGTCGCGCCGCCGCGGAACCGGCCGATCGGAGAAATTTTTAGATCGTTTGTCGCGTGTCTTTCGCCTTTATCTTCGCCGCTCCTTCCTTCCAGTCAAGAAAGGAGCGATTTCTCAAAGAACGTTTTTATAGACTTAACCTCGGGGGCTGGCCTCACGTTCCGCGAGTACGATTTACCGAGACTTCTCGCTGGCTTTCCTCCGTAATAAAGGAAACTCGAATGTTATCGTTGAAATGTATTATAAGATTGTCCGGGTATCGGTGAACGTACAAAGGAATCTGTACGAATCGTCGGAATTGTTCGAATTGTTGCTCCGGCAATGAAATTTTATTTGTAGAAAATCAATTGGGTGAAGGTCGCTAGACGAATTCTGTGTTCCACGTTCTCGCGTGAATTCCCGAAAGCCAATTCTCTCCGGCGATCCCATTCTCCGGTTCCGCCGCCGGTTATATTCGTAATCGTCGTGCGAATAATTGGGAGACGTTCATTAGAACGGCCAAGTGCTTGTGCTAGCAGCTCGCGGAACGTCACGAAGAGTTATTCCTTCGTTAATTTTATTACGTGCTTAAACGAGGACTGGAACGCGAGAAATTAGAGGGTTGGTCTCACGCACGCGTCTGTCCAACCGTTAACTTCTTTTTACTCGGCGGGGAACAAAATATTCTCGTTTGCGAATCGCAGTTTACATTTGCAACAACGGAATACTGGAAAATAACGTTCAATTCGAATATCAATGTTCTAATTAAAAATTAGTATCCTATGCAGTTCGTTGCAAGCCAAACATTTTGGTCTCTTCATTAATTTCAGTACCTAAAGTATTTTAATGTTGTATATTACTCCATGTTCCATTTAATTACAGTATCAAATATTTTTCAAATTCAAGTATCAATCACCAAACGTAAATATTGTAGTAGTAGTATTTTATTTATTACATCCTCTATTAGCTATAATTTTTAGTAAAGCAATAAAATGCAACAGTTCAATAGAAAACAATAATTATACAAAAAACAACAGTTAGGGAGAGAAACAAAGAAAACAAGAGAAAGAACACAACGCGCTCAGACGTCCTGAATGACTAGCGGAGTGCCAACCAAAAATCAATCAACAATGACGAGAGAAATTTTCCTTCTCCCGTCTTTGCTCTACTTCTGTAACTTCTCCGATTCTTCGCTCGATCGAATAACCTGTTCGATACAGAGGGGGAAGCAGCTTGACGCTAAATCTACCGAGCAGTTAAATTGACTTTCTAGAATTCATCTATAGAAACCTCAAGAGTGCATCTATCGGGACTTCGATCGATTTATAATTCCATTCGCGTATTGCTAAATCAATTCCTTTAACACTAGAACTACCGTACCAGTAAAAATGACTGGTTTCCACTTTTTTGTTCAGCAATTACTGATATCTTCGAAGCACTGAATATTCTAAATGATTTTGAAAACAAATAGTCTCACTAGAGTACTATAACGAATGTCCGAAGAAACTGAAAATAATCTATTGTTACAATTTTTATAGGATTTCCATATTAGTCGTATTAAATGCTCGGTAGTTCTAGTGTTAATTTCTCAAAGAAACATCTGTTGCCTTCTTAACCCTCTGCACTCAGCGTTTCACTAGAAACATTCGACACTTTCCAATGAGACGACACTATCTGAAACTAATGAGAAAACATACCTAAATTAATAAACAAAGCTATTTTATATAAATGTTTCACATATTGACGCATGATACAATACTTAATATCATATACAACACTTTGTAATTTTGTTATATCAAATAGTGACTGAGAGTCACTCCGCGAGTGCAAAGGGTTAATAATTGAAAAACGAAGAAATCAGGAACAGGTGATTTCGACTGGTCTGCTAGTTTCAGTGTTAAAGCCCGCGTCGGGGTAATCGATCTCGATTCCACGGCGTGCTTGCGACAGAAGGAATTCGGCATGAACCGCGGCCCACGCGAACGGCGCTTCCCTCGGGCCGTAATGACTAAATGCGGCACGTCGATCGTCGGTTTCGAGAATCCCGGCTACAAACCGATGCGACTGCGAATACGCAGAAGCATCCGGGCATGGTCACGTCATCGCGGACGTGCGTGTCCCGCACACGCGCGAAAATAGCACGATTATTCGGACGGAATCGGTCGCGCGACGCAACCATGCCCCGCGAACGTCACGAGACGAGCGTTCGCACGCGCACGTGCTAATTAACCCTAATCGTAACACGTGTTTTTCTAACAAATCGTACCGCGATCTGACTCTCACTCACTTATGAGAATAAAAGGAATGATTAAAATGTTGTTTTCGTTTATAGGGCTTAAATTTGAAAAGCCCAACAAAAACTTTTGGAAATGCAATGTGAAGTAATCAAAAAATTTCAGTAAAAAGTTCAAATGTGACTCGAAGTCACTTATGAGAATTAAAGAAATGATTAAAATGTTGTTTTCGTTTATAGGGCACAATTTTGAAAAGCTCAAAAGAAACTTTTGGAAATGCAATATGAAGTAATCAAAAAATTTCAGTAAAAAGTTCAAATGTGACTCTCAGTCACTTACGAGAATAAAAGGAATGATTAAAATCTTGTTTTTGTTTATAGGGCACAAATTTGAAAAGCCCAAAAGAAACTTTTGGAAATGCAATATGAAGCAATCAAAAAATTTCAGTAAAAAGTTGAAATGTGACTCGAAGTCACATCGTGGTCCGATTAGGGTTAAACTATGTGTACAGAGTGACTCGTTTACAGCAAACAATTGAAATCATTCTTGCCACTGAACACAGGGGAAAGGACTAACGAGGTGATTACACGGTCTCCGAGTGTGATTATGTTTAATAGTTGGATATATCATTTCATTTAATCGTCAACAGTTTATGTGTAACGCGTACGGCAATTGCGGGGATAAGAGGTTTCTCTGGACTGTAATTGTGAACGTCACGACATCTTTATTTGTGCGACTCGTTTCCATGATTGAAAAAGTGGATGTTGATCGTGCGAATAACGAAGTTGCTCGAGTACTGAAATTTCACTCGTGGAATGTGAACGTAACAATTATTTCAGCAGCAGATCGAGACATGTAATATTTTACTCTCAAGTCTCGTGTTTGTCTGTTTTTTTATTTATTTATGTATTTCAATGTATTCTAACGATTTTCGACGCTCGCGGCCGACGGACTCGACGACGAACGGCAAGGATCGTCGGGGCACTGCATTCGAGTGGCTTTGATCTCTTGCAGCGGCGCACGAGACAAGAGTTCTGAAGTGAATGAATCTATAAATTCTGTTGCTAACTAGAGACAGTCTTGTTTTAGCAACGACAGGCGTGTAGATAGTTGTGAACGTGCTCGATCGATGCAGGTTTATTAAAATATATTCGCGGCAGCTCGAGTACTTCTATATTATATTTGATTTTGATAGAACGATAATGATAGGAATTCTCATATCGACACATTTTCAAGAAAACGAAATCAGAAATTTCTATCGTTCATAAACTAATTCGATCATATCGAAAATAAAATAATTTCATAGTTAGTTTACAGAGTTTTCATTGAACAAGTGCAGAAAATTGAAAATTTGATTATCAGTCTTATCAGGTTATTCGATACCTGTTTTCCTTCAACAAACCATGCAAATGAAATGATAGTAAACTGATAATCCGCGGTCTCGATAGTCTCCGTAGATCCACTAACGATACACACGCTTTTAATTATTCCGTGCTCAGCGGATAAACAGCAATACTTTCGCACGCGGACACCGATAAAAAAAAGAAGCACGAGGGAACGAGCAACTCATCCGTCTCGCTAACAAACGTCACAGGGATCCCTGTAATTTTCACGAGCGCCCGAGCAACAAAAAGCAGTCGAGAATAAAAAACAGGGGAAAAGAAAAAAAGGAATACTTGAAGTTAAACATTCGTCTCTGCGAAAACCGTCGGCGTTAAACGAGGGGACGCCGGGATATTTTCCAGGTCAGCCGGTTCGCGTAACATAATTGTCAAAAGTGCTCGAGACGTTGTTTGCACGATTATATTTTCGTTTTGCCCCATTAAATATTTTCGAGCTTCTCGATCGACGAAACTTCGATTCGAGCGAATTCGAATAAAAACAGAAAATGCCACGCATCTTCTCAATCAACCTGCTATTCAAACATAATTAACAAACTAATAATACGAAAATCAGTTCAACACAAACCTAAACCGCAAAATTCATCAATCTCACTCTTATTTCGTTCATTTTTATCAAATTGCCAGTATTCCACTTTCGTTGATCACGATGCACATTCTACGAAATTTTGACGATTTTTGACGACATCGATTCAATTGTTTCCGTGTAGACTATTAATCAATACTTATAGAACACCAGGTAGATACACAGATAATTCAGGTGAAAAGTTATTATCTCGTAACAGGTCGACACATTCTACTTTACACCAATACCTCTCAATCAATCACCTATTCTCCTACTTACACCTATTCTCAATCAATCTGCTATTCAAACATAATTAACAAACTAGTAATACGAAAATCAGTTCAACACAAACCTAAACTCTAAAATTCATCAATCTCACGATTATTTCGTTCATTTTTATCAAATTGCCAGTATTCCAATTTCGTTGATCACGATGCACATTCTACCGTCTCGACGAATCGAAGTTTCATCGATATGGAAGACGAACGAATGAAGCAACGATGTGTCTTTAAAGAAGGGCGAGACAGGAGAACGATGGGAAAACCGCGGGGATTGTTTCGGTAGCCGGTGCGCGCAAGAATTACGAGTGGCTCGTTAGGCATTCCTTAAGTAACGATTTTACGGCCGAGCATACATCATCGGCCGCGTTTCTTCCTTGACGCGGGGCGCCGCGAGATCAGAAAACGCGGGCAGCTGGCTCCAGCGGCTCTAAATAAAGCGCTCAAGTGCACCAGGCAAGATGAAACGCAATAAAACTTATCTGCGCCGCGCCTTTTGTATCTCGTTGCCCTTCTTCCGACTACTTACACTCCCCCTCTTCTCTTTGCGTTCCTCCCCCTCCCACCCCCGCTCTTTCTTTCCAGCGTTCCCTTTTCTTTCTGCGTCGGGTATAAATTTTCCTTTTTGATGCCTCGATCGGACGAGACCCTTTCCTTCAGCGCAGCGGACCCGTCGACGGTAACTAGACCGAGGGTCTCGATGCAAATCTCAATTTTCATAAATTAACGTCGAGAGATTGGGATCAAGGAAGATTTACTACGTAGACGAAGCGTATTAATATTAATATTAAATCTGTGTCACGCGATGTCGAAACAATTCCGTCGCTGCAATTATTTCGAGGCACCGCGTTGTCTTTTAGTATCGATTTCCTTACGATTTTCAGCCCGACGGAGGAATTCCATCGAAATGAAATTGACCCATCTATCACGACCGTGTCAGGAACAAAATGCCGCACATTTCGGTCCGCCCGTCCATTTCGCATTTTCTTAATGATCCCGGCACCCTTAATTTCCGCGACGCTTTAATTTAATGGAGATCCGTCTCGTTGCGAATTGATCGGAATTTTCGTTCTATTAATATTGGGAAAATAGAAAGCGCGGAAGGTTCTGTTACGGAAGTCGAACCGGCGACCCGGAGAATATTATTTCCCTGTCGCTGCCATCGCCCAGCGGAATCTCCCACGACTGACAGGCGCAAAATTAAGATTACCCAACGCTACGATTCTTTTTTTAACCTGTACACGATCGCCGTCTAATGTAACATTACGACAATCCTCTGCGGACAGTGGCCGCCTCGATTGGTCGTGGCATTATCGATCGATCGGGAAGCATTAGGTCAACGGCGTAATTGCCCTAGCAATTTCACTCCAATTCTCGGCTGTTTGTTCTGATAATATTTAACGTATTCAATCGATTCGCTATAAATCTCGCCGTATCAAACAATATCCGGGGAACACTTTCGCGAAATCACATTTATAAATACAAACATCACCCTATCAGTTTTTCCGGGAAATCAAATATCCTCTAACGATGTTTGCGCGTCGGCGCTATTAAAGCGACGCGAATTTCCCGTGAAAATCGTCGACAAGGTATCGCCATTAATTCACGTTTCTTACACAATCCTACGTTAGTCCGCAGGAAACTTTGAAATACGCATCTCAGAATTCGAACGATGTATTTGAAATTTCCCACGCGAATGAAAAATATGATACTCGATTTTATATCTTACCCCGAAAGTTATATTTCTCGCGCGTCGGTTTACCCAGGAAAATTCCTGTCGCGATCGAAGGACGCCGAAGCGCCGCGAGAGAGCACGTGCGCCGATCACCGGTGTATCGGGACAGAAAATTCGATCAGTCGCAATTTGCTCGTTCATTTCCCGTTGGTGATCCGGTCCGCGGCTAGGGTCGAAGGCCAGACGACGGGACTGGGCGGGGGCGGGGGTAACTGTTGCTCGAATCCGAGGAATAACGCCGTCCGCCGTCGGAACGCGAGAAATAAGAAAAACGCGTCGTGTCGATCGGAGGCGGAACTTTCCTTTCTCGTTACCCGTCGCCGAGAATTCCCGTGATCGGCCGACGATCGAGACCGTCGATCCCTCGTCTCGAGCCGTTCCGTTCGTCTCGGACGCGTCGCGCGCGCGATCGACCGAATCGAGATCCAAGATGGTTCTATTTGCAGATGTACATAATTCCGTCTCGTATCTCTCGCTGCGTTTTCGCAGCCGATTCGGAGCGGATGTTTCTAGTGTTTCAGCGTACGCTGCGCCTTCGAGGAATCGATCTTTTTTTATAGCGATTCGCCTTCGTCTTGGAAGACCGATTTATGTTCGTTGGAATGTTTCTGCGCTACGAGTCTTTGGAAGCTTTTTATTGTAAGACGTTGAAAACGTTGCTTGAAATGAGTGGAATAATTGCTTTGTGATTCTTGTCTGTTGAATCGATGAATTTTCTTTCGAATCATTGGAAATTTGACAAACTGAAATTGTAGTTGATGCCTTCTTTTTGCAATTATTAGAAAGGTAACAAATGTTTCTGTGAGAAATTATTGAAGTTCATTTAGCACTACGCAAATTGGATTGTAAATCAAGTAAAGTCTGAACAGATGCACTCTTGGAGTTTCTATAGCGAAATTTTAAAAGTCAATTGAACTGCTCGGTAGTTTTAGTGTTAAAATCTATGGTCTTCCTTGAGCAATTATTACAGAGATAACAAATGTCTCTGAGAAATCGTTAAAGAAATTGATCCAACACCATGCAAACGAAATTAATTAAAGTCTCAGTAGTCGTACTTTCGGAGTTTCCATAGACATGTCAGAAACTTCACTCAACTGCCGGTAGATTTACTGTTAACACTAGGTTTACATTCATTGTACAGTTAATTCTATTGTTCCTGGGGAAGTTATTATTCGTCCATTCAGATTTTAGAAATTAGATGTAGAAATAGACAATCAAGATTCAGATTAAAACATTTACCAAGTAACGTTTATAAAATTCGATCTGCATCAAATTAACGCGTTCCGTAAACCTAGTGTTAAGATTCTCTCGAATCCCCATGAAACGTACAATTTCTCGCGCCACTCGAGATCATGCTCAAGACCATCACGCTGCAGCTACTTTCGCAGGAGTACGGTATTGAAAAAAGTCGCGGTGGAGGACCGTTTCCGTTGATCCTCGGAATCAGTGGCTGCCTTAAGAGGCACTAGGCGCGACGAGGAGCAGAGGAGAGACCTTCGTGTGTACGGCGAATTCTGTGGAACCGGTTATTTTCCCTGCATATCAGAAGGAACGTTTAACCTCATTCCCCGGTGGAAGAGGGAGGCCGGCCGCGGCGGGCAACGGAACGGGCGAGAAGAAAGGGCGCGACGATTGAAACCGGCGGCCCGCTCGCGTTCCCGTTCCGGCGGCGTTATTTAATATTCATAATTCCCGGCCGGAGCGCGTTTCTTCGATCCGTGAAAATGCAAAGGGACGCCGTGGCCGGGCGGGTCGCGGGGCGAGCCGTAAAGCAACTTTTAGACCGTCCACACGATAAAATCGTCTGACTCACCCTCCAACTATTTTCCCGAGGCGGCGCGAGCGCGCGCGCGGCGCTTGTAACGTTTCGAAAGTCCCGCGGACGACCTCGATTTCACGCGTAACACTGACACGCGGGGAGACGGCCGACGACTCCGTCGGAAACGGGGAGGGGGGAGGAACATGAAAAATAAATCGAGGATCCGTCCGACGAAACTGGTCCCCGCGAATAAACGGAACGGGGAAGACTGGACGGTGTCATTGATTTTCCGCGGTGTCTCGCGGATGATGCTCTGCGGAGTAAATGAAGAATTGCGAAAGGTGCGGAAGATTGGTTGTTGGCGAGGGATTTTTATTAGGTTACTTCTGCGCTTGTGGAGAAGGGATTTTGCGATTTATTTAGGAATTTTAGTTGTGTTTACATTGAGATGTTTTGATGTTTAACACTTGAACTATCGTACTAGTGCACTCGTATCATTTATTGTATACTTCATTATATTATTCCTAAAAGAATCGATGCTCGTTTGTTTAGATTGCGGAAACTGGAGATTTGATAGTAGGTAATTGGGGTACATGTCAGTGTGATCAATCAAAATTCGTTGTAAACATTTACAAAATAATATTTCTAAAATCCAATATGCGTCAATTTCACGCGTTCCGTAAACCTAGTGTTAAAAGCATTGAATATTCTAAATGATCTTGAAAGTAAATAGTTTCACTTGAATACTATAATGAATGTCTGAAGGAACTGAAAATAATAATAATAATAATAATAATGCTTTACAAGACACAGGGTAGTGATATTGACATTAGAACTACCATACCAGTCAAAATGGTTTCAATTTTTCTGTTTCCCTTATTGATATCTTCGAAGCATTGAATATTCGAAATGATTTTGAAAATAAATAGTTTCACTTGAATACTATAATGAATGTCCGAAGAAATTGATAATAATCAATTATTACAATTTTTATAAAGATTTCATATTAATCGTATTAAATGCTCGGCAGTTTTAATGTTAAATAGTATTGAAATCTGCACGGTTATTCGTGTTCGTATCCTGTGTATCGAATATTTGAATGTTTGCGTTGTACGGAAATGGTGTATGACAGTGAAAATAATGCGCGTTGATCATTGGATGATCATGATCGAAGGAAACGAAATGGAGGCACTGAGTCAAAGAAAGACCAACATTGCCAGGGAAGTTGGTTCCTTTTTGGAACTATTAGTCGGAGTCGCGGCTTATTTACGACAGGCCGATTTCCAAACGAACGTGACCCTAAAACGTCGACTCGTCAGACGTCGGACGTTCGTAAAGGGGATGCTATCGGGGGTTGGAATTACGAAGTTCGCAACATGACACGCGCTATTGAACCGCAGACGCTCCATATTAATGTAACTGTTTATTCGTCCGTTCTCCACGCGTGAAAGCTCTCGCTTCTAGAATTCCCTTTTCTCGAGTCACTGAAAAACAGAATCTCCTTGATTCTTCTCGTTAGTAATTCACGAATTGAGTAACCACCGATAAACAGCCTCTAAACCCATAACACATTCTTATTTCCAAGCAATACAAAGTCGTTCGAAGATACTCAACTTCAACTGTTCCTCACGCGATGAAGTACATCGTCTAATTCCGAACGTTTATAAATAACTCAATCCGAAACAAATTATACATTCGCGTCACGCGAAGATCGTACATCATCGAACAATTCTCCGGGCAGCGTGAAAGCGTCCGATCTAAAAAAAGTACGAGGAAGTTCCGCGCTGGAAATTCTACGGAACCCGATCGTCCCGCTTATTAATTATTAATCCGGCGAAACAGAACGTCGGGAAGACGATGGTCGGCTCGGATCGCCGGCCAAATTGGCTCGGTGCCCGGTCCGCCGCGAGAAAGAGGAGCGCGCCGCGCTCAGACAGGCCGGTAATTAAAACGCGTATTAATAACTACAAATTAAACGCAGAAAAGAAAAATAAGGGACAGCGAGTCGCGGGTCCGCCCCGCGGAAGATCGCGGAACGGTCCGGTCGGCTCGCGCCGCGAGTGAAATTCGAACGGAAGCGTCAGGGACACACGTCCTGTCATTTGCCGCTGACACGGATTCCTGCGTATTGACGGTCAGGACGCGCCGTATCCTTCGGTCTGCTCCTGACAGCTTTATTTTGTATTAACGCTCGATTTACACGCCGGCCCCGAGCTATTACACGCCCACGTGATTTTTATTATTTTCCGCTCGACTTTATGTCTGCCGGACTCCTCTCCATTCGCAGGGGATTGTGTCCGTACATGGTCAGACACCGGCCATCGCCCGGTTTCTCGATTCACGGATATCAACGCTGATAACGTGTTCAAGAAGTAATTTATATTTTCTTATGTAATTCAATGCTAGCACAATTCTTTCATTAAAAATTAAATGAATATCCATTGAGTGAGATAATCTCGTTTGAATTGTAACTCGTAATCGAATATACACGGGACCCTCGATTTACGCGGACCTCTTTCAGGCGAGACTCTTGTTTGCGCGGTAAATTGGAACGCAGTTTTACGTAAACTGAATTTAGTAACAGAAAATAAAAACTCTTTTCTAAAATATTATTCTTTTGTTAAGCTATGTGAAATAAACATGTATTTCTAAAACTTCTATCAACATTTCTCGTCAATATTTTGTTTTCTCTTATACCGACAGGCTCTATTTACGCGATTTTCCTTCGCGTAGCCCACGTGGAACGGACTTAAAAACCGAGGGTCAGTTGTATGTTCAACCCTTCGCGGACGAAGACCTTTTAACTCTAGATTTACGGATATTGTTCAGTTTATTCTATTCGTCTTAACAAATTCGTTCGTTCATTTAGATTTTGGAAGTTGGAGGTTTAAAGATTAGATGATTAAAGTACACAGTCGTGTTACCGCATCAATGAAAATCGACAGAAACATTTACTAAATAATGTTTGTAAAATTCAATGTGTCAAATTGACGCATTCCGTGAACCTAGTGTTAGTACACAAAGCTTGCGACGTATGAAGCTAAATTATATCGAATGCTCAAACAATAGTAAAAAAGGGAACTATACATCACTTGCTATTCAAGTAATGAAATCATTCCTTTGCAGCTTAGTATTCCACATGAAAATTTCATCTGATACGTCGACATTCGTCCGCAAAGTGTTAACAGACATTGCGCAACGGATCCTTTGTTTCTTCGATAAATAACAACAGCGTATTTTTAGGAGCAATCAAAATACTTATAAATAATGAGCGGACATCGTTTATTCTTGTGCACGGTTCAGATCAGTTCGAACCGAAAATAAATCTTCGTCGGGCGTCATATTTTTTATTCCAGGAGCACGTGAATTATTTTAACGCCGTCGATTTATAAATATTCCGCTATCAGGCGACAGATCAATTTTCCGCGTTAATTGGACGCCAGGCTCGATCCGATTTCACTATCGAACCGGGAATCCCGTAACTCTCTGAACCGTGTACAAGGGTTGCGCGGATTTCAAGTTGAAACAAGACTCACCGCTGTCGGCGTAGGTCTCCGAGCCGTAGCCATCCTGAAGACCGCTCGCCCACGTGCCCTCGTACCTCGCCGTGGACGTTGTCGATTGTCTGACACCGTATCGACCCTTGTACCCCTGCGTCCATTCACCGCGGTATATCCACCGGCCACGGGTCTCCATGCCCAGTCCATGCCTCTTTCCGTTCTGCCATTGGCCCTCGTACGCCGATCCACTGAAACCGAACGGTCACGGTAACAATACGATCGCGGGTAATTATTAGACTGTGGATCCAAATTTTTCGGAATATGTTGATCGATGGATTACAAAGGAATTCGGTTTACGGTTAAGTCAAGCCAATCGCAAAGTAGTTCAAATTGGAATGAAAAGGATCGGTGACGCAGTGACCGAAACAGAACACACTACTGACGATCGAATTGAATCGATATAATTAGGAACATCACGGTGGAAAATCGTTTTCTATATAGTACGCTTCAAATGTTTCATGTATTTTTGTTTCGTATGCGTCTTATGTAATTTTGCAATAGTAATATTGCAGTATAGTAATTATATTAGGTCACATAAGTAATATCGTTCTCTTTACACCTAGTGTGAAAAGTTAATATAATTTGATATCCTTCAAGTAGATTTCTAATGCTGTTCAAAATGTTTCATGGTTTTCCATTGAGACATTTATAATAAACGACGTTACTTATGAAATGATTTAATAGTTACACTTGTTGCTTGGATACGGTTTTTTTTCATTTTGTCCATCGACCTGAATTAGTGTAATGGTTCTTGTTCTGAAAGAGGAGAAAATTCTTGCTGAAAGAATTTTCCTTTCTGCGAATGGTTCGACGGCGTGGAGATAGTCAGACAATTAGAGAGATACAGAACTGCGACAACAGTCAGTTAGTAGATAATTAAACGTGTTTCCATCGTCCACCTGACTAAACGTAACATCGAAATACATCTACTCCAGTGCTTTCTGCTTCGAACATTTCCAATCTTCATCCCTTATTTATTTTAAAACGCCGACTACTTTACTAATGAAATTTCTCCTATTACACTAAATTAACTTCGAAATCGGAATTCATGAAAATGAGGATATCTGGTAAATAAAATAAGTCCACGTTTCCAAGAGGTACTCCAACCCATCAGAAATTAGAGACTCGAGCGACCGACGAACATTTTTGTCGTAAAACGGAATACTAAACCCAAACCCAGCCTCGTACCAATCTCCATTTTAATATGCCCCATCCACCGAAATTCGCTATAAATGCATAAAGCTGCATCTATTCGTTCCGAGCGCAACGGAACCTCCAGCGGTGGAAATAAAATTCTGTCCACCATCTCCATAAAGTAGTCAGTAAAATCGCTGGTTGCGTAAACAACGGCGTGAAATAATCATCGCGGAGCGTCATCTCGAGCAGCCATTAACGTATTTACCGAGACCCGAGGGGACTGCATAAAACTGTCGACCGTTCCGATGGAATTCGGAAATCTCTCGAAATCCCGCACAGTGCGGCCGTTTTCTGGATAAAACTTGATAACAAAAAGTATAAGTGCTACAAACAATTGCTTTAGATGAAAGTTACACAGCTAAATATACGGTGGTTATATTTTTGTTTACATTACGCGGATGTTATGGAGTTTTTTCAATAATAATGGATAGTTCGCCCGATTCCAACGTTATGTACGTAGAGAAACGGAGTTTCTTTGCGCAACATTTGTATTTTTCAAATGACAATCATTGTATATAGTAGAGATTACTTAGCAACAGATTGATAACCTTCAATTTTAGTTATGTGAATAGTCGAATTTGGAGAAATCAATGACTTAAAGAGTATGTGTGATACAAGCAAATGTTTTGGACAAAAGTTGTAAGGTATAAGTTTTCCCAATGACAATGGACAATTTCCGTTAATTTCAACGTTATACAAATAGAGAAACGGAGTTTTTTACACAAAATTTGTATCTTTCAAATGAAAATCACGTCGCATAGCAAGGACTACTTACATCGATAACCGTCAACTTTTGTTACGCGAGTAGTCGAATTTCTGGAGAAATCTCAATAACTTAAAGGGTATGTGTGATACAAGCAAATACTTTAGACAAAAGTTGTAACGTATAAGTTTTTCCAATGACAATGGACACTTTCCGTTAATTTCAACGTTATACAAATAGGGAAACGGAGTTTTTTACACAAAATTTGTATCTTTCAAATGAAAATCACGTCGTATAGGAAGAACTACTTAACACATCGATAACCGTCAACTTTTGTTACGCGAGTAGTCGAATTTCGGTATTTCGCGACGTCATCTTTGTTATCTTTCTTTTTGTTTGTCCGGCGCGAACAGTTCGCCGGAGATTATTTCCCCGGGAAATTACGCTCGGACAATCGCGACGATGTTCACGCGCCGATGTCGCTTGTAAACACCGGCCCCCGGCAGCTCGTTTTAATTAACAAGGATCGTAATTGAAAGTTCCGTCGATATCGGCGACGGGGAGAACTCCGCGGCGCGCGGACGGACGATCGATCGGGACGAAGGCCGGCCCTGCATACAAAGTTCCTGCGATTTTTCTCGATACCGTCCTCGAAACGCGCCACGGGAAAGTTCGGGAAAATTGTCCGGTTATAGCGGCGAGGGCGTCGACGGTGGGAAAAAGTAAACGCGGGTACGCGCGCGGCGAGCCACGGTCGTCTCGACATCATTCCGGAGACGTTACTCGGAGAAGAATTTAATTAAAAGTTTGAATGGCCAGGCCGATGATAATGGTTCCGCGTTACGTTGTCTTGTGTTACGCGATTATCGGATTAAAAAGTAGCTCGCGTCGAAAGCGGTTTGAACGTTCCAACAGGAATTTTTTCGCTGGAATATTCTGGTTTATCAAGGGGGCTCGTGTTTTCCGTTTAGCATCTATCGTAACGAGTGTTATACTTCATACTCCGTAAAGTTCTTATCGATGAATGATAATGAATATACGAGTGGATCGATGTAAGTCGAAAAACGTTATTCGAACGAAATCTATCTCTCAAACGAATCTCTCGGAATCTAGGACACCGGGATCAGAGGGAGAAAAAATAAAGGTGGGATTTAGATGGCGAAACGAGGTAACTTTCAGTTTTAATTTCGCGAAAGTTTCGATCATTCCAGGGGAAAGTGGAGTAGAGGTCTCTGCGTTCGATCGCGGCACCGCAGCGTCAACAGCCGCTGATCCCGCAAATCCCCGAAATCACCAGCTCCCTTTTCGCGTCCCTCCCATCGCCGGCAGCCGCGGCGGCCGCGATTTATCCGGCGTCCCTTGGAAAACGTGACTTGACGGAGACCTTGCTCCAGTTTCGATGGGAACGAAACGACGGGATCTCTCGGCCCAGATACGTGGTCGCGAGGAACACAAGTTTCCCATCTTTCTCTCTCTCCCTCCCTCCCTCTCCCCTTTCTATTTTCCTCCCACGGGTATTTCCACCCTTCCGGCCTCGCGAGCCACTGGCTCCGATACGGTGGATCCGTCGAAAGTGAATATTAAAAGATTAGGTCGTTCCGCGAGCCAACCGCTCGTTAAATTCGCGCGCCGTTACGTCGATAGGAATGGCGGATTAATCGAACGGTCCGGTGTATCTTCTAACGGATAATTTTCAACGTTTTATGAAAATTACAATACGTTTTTTGAGATTCCACAGGTTTCCTACTCTTGTGTCTGTACAGGATTTAATTGAAAATCTTTCGCAAAGTGGCTTGAAATACTTGCAAAATAGAAATTTCGAAATCGGTCGATTTGACCTGTAGTTTTTGTGTTAAGAACTGATTTCTCTCATCAAATTAGAATATCGGTGAAACGGTGACGTCTATTCTAAGTACCGCTTTCTTCGTATTTTTGAGAAATCGGCAGGAAACGATCGATGTTGTTATTTGCGGGTTATCAGAAGTTTTTGGTGAACTTGTCGAGTAATTTTAGAATTCCTCTCCCGGTCGGGAATAGAACAAAGAATTCGTTGTAACGAACAAAAGATAATAAGCCTGGCTGTTTTTGGTATAATAAAAGAGAGAGTGTATATAATTCAGGGAGAAATACGATCACTCGATCTGGAGAAATGCGTGAGTCAGCGCGCGCGAACGCGCGGATCGCGCAAAAATTTAGAGCATTCTTGCGCGGAGATTTATTTGACTTTCTTTATTTTTTCGGGGAACGTTTACGACATTACTTAGAACAATTTTCTTTTTCGGCGTTGCGCGAAAGATTTCGCTGAGTTAATAATAAGTCCCGTTGGAAAAAGTCGTCGGGGCGATCCGCTCCTTCCGCCGGGGAACAGTGGACAATTTAATCTCCGAGGTAAGTTTATAATTATTTCAGTCGAGGAACGTTTTTCCTCCGAAAGGAAAATTCGACATCGAAGCTTCCCTTGTTAGGTTCCAACGGCCGAACCGAAAATCACGAGGGCAGTTAACGTGGATCCGATTGGTCGGCGAAAACGTATTATTACGTCTCAATTAGAAACCGGTTCGGTCTGCGTGACTTTCGTTCGCGATACGATCGAGCCCCTGATCTTTCCAGCGACATTTTTTTTTTTTATTACGAACCACCACGGAATCCACCCTGTGCTCGCGTAATTGCTACACGCCTGCTTAATGCCGTTGCTTAATCGATACGCATGGAACGCACGAGAGCCCCGTGCCTTCACACCAAATTGGTACTTTAATAGCAGATGGATCTCAGTAGGTCATCTTGTCACTTTTACTCCCCTTCTGTTCCCTGCCACTTTGTACAAATTTATTTTATCCCCTTCCTACGCGGACTATTAAATCATTCACTGTCTTCCCTGAAACTTGGCGTTTGTATAAAACATTAATAAATACATTTTTATTGGACAGATAACTGGCAAGATACTTTGTCCTCAAATTAGTCGAGTCGCTAAGAAAATGTTGCCTTCCAGATTTTTGAATGTTTAAAAAGAAATAAAATTATGTTGCAAACATGATATTTATACGGTTAATGTATATAAACGTTAACGTTAGCACTTCGATTCTATCCGAACAAGACGCGTCTCGCGCTACGGAATAACTCGCGCGAGCGATGGGGCGACAAATTTCAAGCTGTAAAAGCAGTTTTATGGAAACATTGCGATTACAGGGTCCGACGTGTTTCTAGCAGTAAAAAGGTTGACTAACTTCGAAGTGTCTGCGGTTTGACGGAGCTCTCGGCGACATCAAAAAGCGGAGATACTCGGGGGAGAAATACAGATCCAGAGCTCTCGAGATGAAAGCTTCTTGTTTATCAAACAGGTCCCGCGGTTCTCCATAAACATTGCATAATGCGAGCTCTAAAACACGCGCTACGGACGGTCGGATCGATTATTAAACGTCGAGGGTTTAGGATTGTTCGGACGGTCCGAGCGTTCCCGACGATTGACGTTCGATAATTACCGGCGCACACTCGAAGAATTCGAGTCGCTCGTGCGATCCGACGAATCCGAACGATTCGGGTCTCGATTCTCGAAGAAGCTCGACTAAGAATATCGCTTTTCGAAATTAAGGACAAATTACTCGCGGTCGATCGATCGTTGCGGACGATTTCCAAACGAGCAACGTTTATGTTCAGAGTTTGAGGTTAGGCGAGGCTCCATTGATGAACCCCGACTAAAAATATGGAAAAATGTAGGTCAGTTCCCGTACCCGTCGGAACGTGTGTCAGCAGATGTTAATAACAATTATATTTACGAGCTCTGGTTGCGCTGGACTATTTAAAGTCGCGTGACAAAATTTCTTCCGGAACGATCGGCGCCTCAAATATAGTCGCCGCGGCGTCGCTCGGTTTCGTAGGAAGAAACCGCGAGCGTTTCGCCGACGGTCGCGATCGTTTCATGGGAAATCCATTCAAAAACGAAGGAAGCGTTTTCAAATGGAACGCGCGACGTCCCGTGAAATAATTTCCCGTGAAGATGTACAAGTATTAAACTACTGAACCGTTTTCCTGAGTCGAAGAGAAAAATGTTATCGCATGGGATGTCAAAGTTGGAAGCTATCTCTTGTAGTCATAAAAAATGTATACGAATTCGCTTGAAAGTATATTAATGAATTCTTTTTGATGCGATAAGATGTTAATTAACCCGCTAATGACGACTCGATCCGTCCATCCCTCTTTTTCTTATTCATTTCACTGAGTACCCTGGTATCGTTTTGTGCCGCGGTAATTGCATTAGCGATAATTACGTTACATTACGAGGATATTTATCTAGCCGCCTCAATGTCCTTTTTATACCGTCAGACTGGTCCCATCGTTATTTACAATCGCGGTACTGCGGCGTTCGCCACGCCAGGGACTACGGTTAATTCACCGGTTCGATCGATTGCTCCGAAACTGAAACTCCGTCGTAATCCATTAGAATTGCGCAATAAATCCTCGGTTCATTAACGCGTAATCATCCCTGCAGCTGAATTCCGATTATATCACCTACTAAAATATCGACGCGTCATCGCGTTTTCCGCGACCATAATGGCGCATGGTCATTACCTGCAGGATTCGCGTGAATTAATTATCGGGATTGAACAAAATACGCTCGCTTCATTAGAAAATGGCTTCCCAGAAGACGGCTAATAAAATCCATTTCGCGCTTCCCCGCGCGTAAACAAGTTCCCTATAAAAATCTCTAAAAAAAAAACATACCTAATCATTGCGAGAAAATTCGAAGACAATCAACGCGAAAAACAACTTCGACGAATACCGAACCTCTGTCTCACGTTTCTACGGCACAAATACGAAATTCCTTCCTCGGTTTCCTCCTCGCGCGACGTAAACTACAAACTTCTCGAACTCCATTCAACCAATTTCCCACGCGTGCGAGCGCCTACGAACTATCCGCGTCTGCTCAATCCATTTATCAATATTCATCGATGAATACGCAATCTCTGGGTCCTCCGAAGCTCGAATGGCGGATCGTCCTTTGCGAGTCCGGTCCCGCGAACAGTTTATTATTAACGAACGACCGGTGAACGCGTCGAAAGAGGAAGAGGAAAATTATATTGTCGCCAGCCGCTTGTCTAAATGCGGCCGGAATCCTGGGAGATTCGGGGGAGCGATTGTCTGCGGCGTCCGTGAACTAGGTCCTAAACGCTCGGATCCCAGTGACCCGGACTCGTTGTCCTTGCACTCGGTGACCCAGTTTCAGGATCGGGAGATTCCCGCCCGGCCCCAGGTATATACCGGGATATACGTGTCAAGGTCCCCCCGTTCATCTCGAATTGACGCCGTTAGAGACGGGTTCCGCGGCGATAGAACAAAATCGGCCGCTATTTCGAGGCACGCCCGAAAGAAAGGAAACTCTTTCCCCGTTCGAGCATTCCCCTCGCTCCCTGGGCCGTTTCGCCGTCCGACTCCGAGCGAGTGACGTTGACGTTGCCGGATTATACACAGCGTGACCGAAATAGGTAGCCAAACTTCGGAGTCCCAGTTCGCTGATTGCGCGGACGACAAAGGATGCATCTTGGGCAGAATTTTTTCCCTATCGACTACAACGGCTGACTATTCGGACGCTCGAAGCTCCTTCGATGGAATAGGACGCGAGGGTATTTGGATTGGATATATCCGGTGAAGTTGTTTTTGATTGGTTGGAGGTGTGGATGGAAGCGGTGGCTAAACGTTGAAAATTGGGAGAAATGTTTTTGGTATGAGGAAGATCTGCTTTGTAACTTGTGTTGGAGATAGGTCTGGTTTCCTATGGTGATTAGCTTCGAGGTATTTTTAAGAAATTTGTTTAGTCTAGAGAGGTAGTCTTTGAACATTGATTTAGAAGGAGGGACGTCGTATTTCTAGGTAATGTAATAATAGTGTGCAAAGGAATTTTGTACTCTTGCTGCAAAACCTGTTGAGAAGAGGAAAGAGATTGTTTTGAAGCGATAACAACGGAGATGGAATAGTGAGCGAGATTCGAGGATACGAGTGAATTGAAGGATCACTTTTGGGATTTGAAGGAGCAGTCGAAATCCTCTTAACGGAGACTTTCCTCTGTTGCTCGAAAACTCGGGGAGAGAAATGCAACGTTGTATTTATCGGTTATTGGATTGAAAATATAAGTGAACGGCTTGATAGAGCCGAAATTCTGTACCTCGGATTAGCGCGAGTGAAGCTAAGTGGCAGGCGTAATGAACCGTGGGATTTGATTTCTCTCGTCTCCCGTTTTCTTTGTATAATTGCTTTAATCCTCTTATGACCAACTCCATGGAAGGCTTATTCTCTGCGTGGGCGTTTAAGATTGAAGCGTTCCGGGAACGACTGATCAATCAGGGGGAGCTAGCAATGATCCCTAAAGCACTCGTGATTAGTGTACCTGCGAATCGCTGTCAATGAAGGCAAAAGTGGTTCATTAACTTCTGAAGTGACTCGTCGATCGCTGCGGATCGTGCGTTTAAAGAATCTAGTGTACAGAAATTTGAGTATTTTCTAGATCACGAGGGAATTAAACATTTTAGCGGAAGTACGTAAAGGATCTACCTTAACAGAGAAAATTGACATGAAATTAACGAGAGATGCAGTATTATTTCTGGAAATCAACGAGGAATATAGAATCCGGGTCAGTCAAATAACTGGCTACAGAATGGAGATAAACAAATTAGACGATACATTTTTCTTAGTGGAAGCAGAAACAAAAGGAAGGATGAAAATTGAAAACCAATTAATCGGACAATACAGGAATTTATATGAAATTCAGTGAACAAAAGGAAACGCAGAGTTTTAAATCCAGTCATCTGTTAAAATTTGACGTTTCAAAGAATTCCCGATGCAATTCTCAAAACGAGTCTTTCCAAAGAACCCGTGTAAAATTTGCATGTAAAACTGCCGAAGATTCGACTACTACCATCAACACTCTCAATCAAGTCTAAACACGATTAAACCAAAAATCTCAGACCAAGAACCATTACAAACCATCCCACTCGAATCTTCAAACAACCTACCATAAATTGGAGCATGCGCGGAGTGACGAAGAAAGGCACGAGGCTTGAAAAGAGAATGCACATCACCTACCGCTCAGAAACCTTCAAACCCTTCCTTCGTCACCCAGCGCGCACCGAGAGTCGCGATTCTCGGTGGCCGGTCCATCTGAAGCCGCGAAGCACCGCTCGAATTGAAAGCATGCCAAAAATTCCGAAGGAAATCGAAGACTGGATCCTCACCTAGGCCAGGTGTAGACACCGGAGACCTCGAACCCGAAGTGCCAGCTACCGGAGTAAGCGCCCTGGCCCTTGGGCCCGGTGCAAACGCCGTGTCCGTGCGCCTTGCCGTCCTCCCAACCGCCGCAGTAGGTGCCGCCATCGTCGAAATCGAATCTGCCGCCGTTAACCTGGGCACGATTTGACGCCGCGGTGGCGGTACCTGTCGCTCCAGGTTGGGCCGAGCTTATGCCACCTGTTTGCGGCAATTGGGCACCACCTGCCACCCCGTTCGGTGCCCCGGACTGTTGGCCAGACTGTGGCTGTTGCTGCATCTCTCCGCACCGATGCTCCGCCGCCACCTCCTCCTCCGCCTCCACCACCGCCGCCTCCTCGCTTCCCCACCACCCACGTCGTTATCCTCGCCTTTTTCCTCCTTCTTCTCGTCTTCGTCTTCGTCTTCGTCGTCTTCGTCTTCGTCGTCGTCGTCTTGGTCGTCTTCGTCGTCTTCGTCGTCGTCTTCGTTATTGTCGTCGTGTTGGCCGGTTAGCAAAAATCGCGCGCGCGTCCCCCTGGACGTTGCTCCATCCTTCCTGTCCGCCTCCACGTTTCTCGTCTTACGCGTTCCAACGGATCTCTGCAAGACCACCGAACAACCCTGTCTTGAACGGGCCCAGAGGCAACGGCTCTCGGCTAAATCCACTACGTCCGCGCACGACGGAACGAACGCGACCGCGGGATCGATCCGCGACGGGAGCTCGATCGTCGATCCGATCCGCTGCGAGACTCACGGATCCCTCTTGACCATCGAAACCTCATCCAGACCCGATCGAGACCCCGGTCGAATCCTCACGCGATTCCAGGACAACGCTCGAGCATGTCTAGTGTCAAGGACACCTCTTTGTTTTTCCTCTTCCCTGAACCCCCACGGATCTATAAATACGATTGTACCAGCGCGCGTGGTGTACAGTCGAAGAGGACCGAAGCTAGATGAAATTTTCTAGGATTCGACACGGGTTAATTTTAGTCCCCCGTCGCCTCGGCGTGGAACCGGACCAGAGTGAGAAAAACGGCTTGCGAGGCGAGGCGTACCGAGAGTCTCGCAATCACGATCGGACCGCGCGACACCGCCGGGCTCTCTCTCTCTCTCTCTCTCTCGCTCTCTCTCTCTCTCTCCCCCTCTCTCTCTCTTTCTCCCTTGGGAATCGCCTCGCAGGCTCCTCCGCGAATCGGACCGCGGGCGGTTGCCCTTGAAACGCTTCGAACACGCGGGATCGATACACCCGTAAGGATTTTCCCTGGGAACACCTTGTGTCTTCCACACTGTGCTATATTCTTTCCCTGTCCTCTTTCTCTAACACCTTGCCCCCACCCTCTCTCTCTATCTCTCTCTCTTTCTCTCTCTCTCCGCCGTCTACCGCCCCCGTTCCTCGGATACAATCACGAGCTCGCACTCTCACCCTCAGCCCCACCAGCAGCTTCGCCCCCGTCCGCACACGCGGTCCGTCCGACTCGATCCCGATCCCCTCGATCGCCGGTTACGTGGCCGCGCGCGGGCATTCGATCGGTCGCGACACCGTGCGTGCGGATGCGGCCGCCCGTGACACGGTGCGTTATCGGGGCCGCGCGAGAGGTCTGCGCGGGCGCGCGCGCGCGCGCCTGCTCACTAGGCCGCACACGCGCACAAGTGATCGTCACAACGGAACGGAGCGCACAAGAGAAACAAGATCTTCACTGGTTCAGGTCCCGGCGTGTTGTCCGTCTCCAGGCGTTCGATGGCCGACTCGATACCAGAAGAGGATCCGGCCGCCCTCCCGTCGAACTTGTCGAAACTCGACGGCCGAGCAGCCGCGGTTTCGCCGTCCGTCTGACGCCGTTACGCAACGCTTCTATAAGCATCCGTGATCCGCTCGGAATGTGGCCCTCTCTCTCTCTCTCTCTCTCTCTCTCTCTTCTCTACGTCCGTCTTCGTCTCTCTCTCTCCGTCTCGCTCGGTGTGTCTCTCTATATATCCGTCCGTCTCCGTCGTCCGCTGTATCTTTCCCTCTGGCGAGTATCTTTCGGGCGGATCGTTTCGAGCCGCGAAGGAAGGGCGCGAAGAAAGCTGGCCCGAAAGGCGGACGGTCGGCCAGCAGGTAACTTCCGATCCTTTTCGGTCGCGCACGGTCAGCTCTAGCGGCGGCCGATCGGCAGTAGCAGCAGCACCAACAGCAGCGGCGGAGGCAGCATTCTTGGGAGCGTGGTGTATCTCCTCCTACGTGCGAACGGGGACCAGTGAATCAGCCCGCGCCGCCTCTTCCTACATGCGGGCTCTCGTGTACGGGCTTAAAATATTCACTAGACTTCACGAATGAGCTTCACGGACGGCCGGCGATGTTCCGCCGGGAATGTAGAACGACTTCGCTCACACCGGACCGGCTCCGCTGCCAGCCAAGATTCACTGAACCGAAAATCGTGCGCGGTGGTTTTTCGGGTCGCGCGTTAGCAGCCCCGTCGCCGGAACGCTTCGTCGGGGACAGAAGAACGGGAGGAACGGAGAGTCGATGCCGATCACCGTGGAGACGAGGAGGGCGGACACTCGGGCGCACTGTGGTTCGCTGCTGATCGACGCCGATCAGGAGCGGTCACGAGGCGACGTGGCGGACCGGGGACGTCGACGTCGCTGTCGTCGCGGCGGTTACGATCGCGGTCATGATCATGATCGCCGTTAGCTGCGACACCCTCTCCGGCCGAGGTTTCGGTATCACTTTCGTGCTACGATCGGCTTCGGGCACTGGGATCGCTCGTCGGGTCTCGCTGGATCGCTCGCGCGCACACCTCCGTTACCTCCGTACCTCCGTCCGTCCGCTCTAGCGATGCTAGAGCGGTGCCTCGCTCGCTCGCGCTCGAGCTCTAGCCTCGAGGCTTCGGCTAGCTGGCTAGGAGCTTCTATTTTTACCATGGGGTGGCGAATTGTTCCCCACGCCGGCGGCCCACGAGGCGGCAGCTCGAGCGGGCCGAGGTTCGCCAATGCGACCGGGTTCAAACCATTTATAAATAGTTGATGTTCTCGCGCCGCGCGGAAAATCGGCGAGGATTTCACGGAATACGGACCCGCGGGACGGCTCTGCGGCTTTGAACGAGGCGACCACTGGCTTGCCGCGGGGAACAGTCCGCTGGGGATTATCAGGCGGCTGTGGTTTATCACGGGAGCGGAGTTTTCAGATGATTTTCGGAATCCGTTGTGTTAGAGATGACGGTTATTCGCGACGAGAATGGAAATTGAGTTGATTTCATTTGTATTAGTAGGCTGGAAGATGGATAGTTGTACGAGGCTGAACGTATCGATGTGTATTTCACGAAGTAATCTATTCATTGGTTTAAATTCTACTTGTTTATGATCGAGTATCGAGGTTCTGCTGTAATAGATTGAGAGCCCTGGAGTATGGTTTGTTGGGAGTTATGTTGAACTTGGATGAACTGGTTGGTAATGTTCGAAGGAGATGAAGATTATCTGTTTGGCTGAAGAAAGTTACGTCGAGAATTGTTTGTCGAAACAGTTTAAATATATCTAGGAATTTTCGCAAGATATCTAGCGGAGATATATTTTTATAATCTTCCGCGAACGTCTCTAGAAGGTGATGTCAATAGAATGTTGAAGCATATCCAATGACGTTATATTTACGGCGGAACAATTTCATGGATTCTATTCACGAACCGTCAACGTCGAACGGAGTCGCGGAAAAATGGGAGCTAGAACCATAAACTTGCTCCTATTGGCTTGTCCTGTTCACGGGTATTCAAGGAACTCCGTTCGCGAGGAGCGTATCAATTTCCAAAAATAGAAGAGCCGTCCAATTCCCTATAGAATTCGAGAAAAATGGAAGCGAAACCGGGAATCTGTCCGTGCATGCCTGTTCAATTCTATTGAAACGTCGTCGCGGGGTACTACACGCGAGCGGCGAGTTCGATCGACGAGGGGGAAAACACGAGCGAAACGTGGCGTCTATAGACGGTGCACGCCGGGGGTTGCATTTTTGATGCTGCACATGCGAGCCGCGGCGATGTCGGTCAGTTACATTTCTCTCTCCCGGCGAGGAACTAGGCTTCCTTCGGTTCGTTGGAATACATTCGACCAATGCTCGGTGTCAACGCTCGATCCACGATCCAACGATCCACGGGAGCATATTACACATATACATCATGTACATATATATACAGAATGTACTCGAAATTACGCGACAATCTATAATAAGAATAAATCCTGAAAAATTCAGTGGAAACTATAAGACAACATTTTTCATAGAACAGTGTCCGAGATAATCGAGGTTAAACTGTTTAGTCGATAAACTGATTCGCTATTTATATCAATTCTCAAAATTTACTGTTCATATTGAGAACGCGTGACAATCTCCGCTTGTTATAAATATCAATGTTGGCTAAACATTCGAGATACATCAACTCGAGATTGAAGTGAAAGAATTCTAATTGTATCTTGTTAACTTATCTCTTCGCTTAGGTTCGTCACTTTTCTTGCAACGTGATTGCAGAAACACCCTGTATATAGGTAGATGTACATATTTATATTGCACATACATCAAAGCAGAAGAGACGGATAGAATCTCGTTCGTGGGGCAAATAGAGCCGGCCATCTGCGCGCGTCTTCTTTTTTATATAACAACAATCAATTAATCGATACCGTTGCACGCAAGAACGAGAAATAATCACGCGTACGCCGATGATGCGACGATCCGGCGCGGCGAGGAGGAAAAGAAAGAGGCTATACAAAGCGCCGGTACACCCTCATTATTAAAATAACTCCTATGAGGATGTTCGGTCTTGAAACCCGCTCGGTTTCGAGTGCCAGGTCTGGGTTAGCCACGCGGCGTTTCGCGAGGCTATTCGAAACACCGGGGATCCAGTTTCTTCTCCTCGATCTCGCGGGGTCCCTTTAAATCGATTCAAATGGGATTCTAGGATCTCGAGGTTGATGAAGCATTTTAAGCTTGCATTCTTTCACATCAGGCTCAGATACGAATTGCATCGATGATGAAAGAGTTTTAATGCTGCGTTCGGGGATTATTTCATTTCTGAGTCTGTGCGTTGGAGGCTTCTACTTGTGCCGATGTTTTCGAAAATATTTTTCATGGAAGGGGATTATGTATATTTTCAATGTTAGAAATAAGTCTTACTGATATTAATTGTATTTGAATTTTTTTAATAATGTGTTAAAAGATTGTATAATTTTTGTCTGTGCGTTGATGGATGCTTCTACTTGTGCTGATGTTTTCGAAAATATTTTTAATGGAAGGCGATTAAGAATATTCAATGTTAGATACAAGTCTTACTGATATTAATTTGAATTTTTTAAAAAATGTGTTAGAGGATTGTATAATTTTTGTCTGTGCATTGATGGAGGCTTCTACTTGTGCTGTTTTGGCGAATATTTTTAATGGAAGGGGAATAATTATATTTTTACTGTTAGAAATAAGTCTTACTGATATTAATTATATTTGAATTTCTTGAGTAATGTGTTAGAGGATTGTACAATTTTTATGTCTGCACGTTGACAAGTACTTCTACTTATGCAAATCTTTGTGAATACTGTTAAAAGCAGAGTATCACTAGTATTCGAATTCTCAGAAGAAAGTTCTTTTAGATATTGCGTTTAGGGATTGTGAAATTCTCGTGTCTGTGCATTGATGGGTATTCCTACTTGTGTCGATGATAATGGATATTGTATTTTAATTGTTAGAAGCCAGTCAGGTCGGTGATACGGGGATAATTCCGCAGCGTGAATGTTTGGTGCAAGTGGAAGCGGCGGACAATGGTCAGACACAGTGCAACCGAGCTCGAAAGGAGCCAGTGTATACGCTACCGGTCAAAAATATTCGAACACTTGTTCCCCGAAGAACGATCTTTGTTTCCCGAGGCCGAAAAACGCGAATCGATGCTCCGACTTTTCTACAGTTTTGGTTAACACGTGCAGTCGAATAAAAATAGCAAAGCTACGATCTTCGAATAACATCCAGTTCACTTTTTATTTCTCTTTCAACTAACCAAAATTCCAATAAAATCTCTTCCACTTCAACAAATCCACTTCAAAAAACTACACTGAAGGTCTATTGAATTCTAAATAAATTTCTACTAAAATTTTCAAAATTTTCTACCTCGACTACGACCAGATTCACATAAACCGAAATCCCATGGAGAAGCTACATTAATTCAAGTATGCACTTAGAAAGGATGATTTTCAGTAGCATGCGCCGTGCAATGTATTCGAATTACGATGATAATGGGAAGTTATTGATCAGGTTCCACCGAATGCCTAAGCGCGTATGAACTGCACGTAGCGCGGTGGTGTGTATTTTAGTATGGGGGAATGGATTAATTGAAGAAGGTTCCCAGCTCCGGTGAACGCGGAATAGCGGAGGCTAGACCGAGCGTGCGACGCCCTCGTTTCACGCATGCCTCTCGCACCTGCACCGTCCGGATGCACCGTGGCCGCGAACCGTGCACATCTGCGATGCGTTTTGTGTGCCACTGGAGGCCGATTATGTCGATTGCCGCGACCAAGCGGCCGCGACGCGCAGACTGCCTCAAGGATCCGCGGATTGCACGGTCGCAGGTGCCGCTCCTGAGTCATTTCGCTGGATACATTTGATCGGCGACTCTCGGGAGAAAATAGGCGACGATTTGTCTCTCGCGGGAAAATGGATTCTCGCGAAATCTTCTCTCTTTTAACGCTAAAACTACCGAGCGGTTGCATTGACTTTTTCAAATTCACTTTATAGAAACTCCAATAGTCTGTCGACGTCAATTGATTTACAATTCGGTTTGCGTATCGCTGTATCGATTTCTTTAATCATTTCTCAGAGAAGCATATGTTTTTAATCGAAAGGAATGAATTATTTTGACCTATCCGGTAGTTTCAGTGTTGAAGCAGATTATATTTAAAAATGCCTCGCGTACAGTCGGCTCTTACTCTTCAATGATTACGAAGTTATTTGCGCGCGAATTAAGAGTTCTACGGGTCAGAGGATTTTGTAGAATTTTGTAAATCGCCGTGTAGATAAACTTTTCAATTACTGCGAGTTTGTAGTGAAATGGATTGAGTAGATCAGAAGGTGTAGAATATTAATGGAGAGGAATTGGATTCTAGTTTCTTGTGTGTTATTTTAATTGGAAATTAGGAGAGGTTGGAACGTGCGGTGTAGGAACATAACAGAACGGATGCGTTTGGAAATAGAGTGGAATTTTCATCTCCGATTTACAGCGCCGACAGTGGAGTGTAGATTAAAAATCGAATTTCTCGGGAAAATCCGTCACGAACCGAGGTTAAATTCCGCAGAGTAGATTTCCAGGTTTCAATATCTCGCGCAATGTGGTGCCATCGATTAAATCTACGTCTTCAATTCGGAACCGTCCGACCGTTCCGAGGAAGAGCGAAATCCTTGATTTCCAATCCTTTCTCGGATCTTTCATCATCATTCGAATTTTCTTACAACCGGAATCCTTTAAGCGTATCAGTCGTAAAGAGAATCAATCCAATTTCCCTCTACTGCAGCGCAGCATTAAAGTCTACGTCTCAAAATTGAAATTACTCAAGTCGATCCACCGCAAAAATTCAATTAAAAAAAACAACACGATTCTAAACTTAAATACCTTCTAAAACATACCATTAAAATCCGCATTAGAAAATCCAAACGATTCAACCATGCACATCAAGAAACTACTTCATCCCAAAAATCTCAACCACTCTGTCCAAATATCTACATCGAACTCAAAGCGAAACGATCCAAATCATCGATCACAAATCTGAAAACCAACTCGAACCTCGAACCCATCTACCCACTATCCACCAGCAAAACTCTTCCCCCCGAAACCCCGACCGTACTCACAATCCGTAGAGAAAAGGTGTACCAAAAAGTTCCCCGGCCACGGGAGAAAAAGAAAACACGCGAGGACCTTACTGAACTTACTCGAGTCCCGTGTATCATACCAGCCACCGGCAAGTAGAACTCTTTCCAAAAATACACGTGAAAAATCAGGTCCCGTGTAACAGGGTCCGGGGGCGGCGGGCGGGCATCGGCAAAGAAAACACCCGGAAATAGAGCAAAGAACGGCGAGAGCAGACGGTGGCCCGCTGGAGGCGGGGAGACCCGGTTGTCATCCGCGGCGAACCAGGAAGTGGCAACAGCGAGCCACTGAGCGCGACAGAAACGGTCTCCGTGTATCGCATATATGTGTACGAGTGTGGGATACACAGAGAGAAAAAGAGAGAGAGAGAGAGAGACAAAGTTATCAAACTAAGAGCGCGCGAGAGAGAGAGGAGGATCCAGGCACCGGGAATCCTCCGGAGGACACCTTGCACACGCTCCAGCGAAAGCTTCCGTTTTGCAGACTACCGTTCACACTTCTGGCGGATCGATCGCGCGGGCACGTGCGAGTACTCGCGGGGGAGCGAAAACACACACGTCGGCCGCGTATCGCCGCACCGCGTCTCCCGCAACGCGGAACGGAGAGGAGCGGGCACGCGTTTTTCCGCACACGTGCATACCCGGGGAGGGAACACCGGGGGTTTACGTCGCGGCGGTTGCGAGGGGGAGGGGAGGGGGTGGTCCGCGCGACACTTGTCGATGCACTTCACAGCTGCGCCGCGACGCCGACCAGCCGCATTCACGCAATTCCCATCCCCCTCCCTTTCCCCCCCTCCGTTTGATTTCCCGTTCTCCTTCGCGTCCCGCACCAAGGAGCACATTTCAGGTGTGTTTCGATTGATTCGCCGCGTGTTCCTCCTCCCTCGCGACGGCCGTTCCCCGTTTCCGATGTCCCGACCCCGGGAGCACGTCGGCCGCCGAACGGATGTACCGTTGTTACGCGCGGCGTTCCCTCGACGCTCCGGCATCGAAGGGCCACCGTGGACGCGTCGATCTTCTCTCTGCGAGCACGTTGCACCGGTTCCGCGATTCCCTTGCACAATTCCCATGCACTGTGATCGGTTCAACGTGTTCCCTCGGAGTCCGCCTCGGCTCGAGTTTCCGTGTCTCGTAGGGAATCGTTCGACCGGTTCTCCCGTTTTCGTTCGGCCCTCTCGCGCGCGTCGATCGGTGGATCGTTCGTCGATTGTTCGTTTGTTTGGCTCGCCTCCTCCCGTACGGTTTCGCCCCTGGACTGACCCGCGAACACGGAACTCCGCTCCCTGTCACGCACACCGTGAGACGCGAGAACGTGCGTCAGGGTGATGGCATGACTGCGACTATCCACCTCGCCGCCCGTCGACGTCGGCGCTGCCCTCGACGCCATGCGACGCCGGCGTCGTGGCGCCTCTCGGCGACCGCTCCGCTCTCTGCGCCCCGAGCTGACATGCGCTGTTCGATACCGATGGCCGCGACGCGAGAGCCGCGCCGCGTTTTTGCCCTGCGCGGGATCACGGCCTCGAGAGCGGCGGATCGGCGTCGCGACGCCGAAACACTGGAGGGCATTAGTAAATTAGCTCCGAGCGCGGTTTCGCCCCGTCTTTTATCCTGATTCTGGCTGTCTGCTGCCGGCGGGCGGGATTGCGCCTCGTGGCCTGGAAATTTCCTGCGTACTTTTCGAACGGATGCTGGAGGAATTGCAACGGTTTTCTACGGTGTGGGAGTGTTTGTAGAATTCGTGGGATTTAGGGGTGAATTGGCGGATTCGTATGGAGATGTCGATTGACGTTGGGAATTTTTGATATCCTGTGGTATGGGAATGCTTGGAATTCGTGGAGATGAAGGGAGATTTGTATGGATATGTGTTCTATAGGAAATTAGGGAATTGTAATGGTTCTAGGTAATGTAGAAGTACCTGTAGAATTTACGGAAGCTAGAAATATCTACGGAAAGATATATATAGACATATCTACAGAAATCATTGATGACTTTGAAAATTGAGTCTCCGACCTTTCCACTCCTGAATTTTTGATATCCTTTGCCAAAACTACTATACTATACTTAACCCTTTGCGGACGGATGTCGACATTACAGAGATCGAATTTCCATAGTTGGAGCGCTAAGTAACAAATGATTTAGTTATTGAAACAGCAAGAGATTACGCAGTTTCTTTTTTTTCATTGTTTAAGCAATCGATGTGTAATTCAGCTTCATCTGAAGGTTTTGTATATTTCGAAGAATTCTCGTCCGCTGAGGATTACTGTCGCACAGACTTCTAAAACAGTCGTTATTTTCGTTAAAACACGAGGAGACTCCTAGCTAAGTGAAAGAAACAAGGATTATATTTTCAAACAAACACACCAAGTATTAATCTTGAAGAACCATCGGAATTGCGGGTTCTGGATAGAATTCAGGAACGCCGTTGGAACGGTATAAGCTCGAAAATCGAGAGGCCAGTGGCTGAGCTGCGCAGCAATTAGACTCGCAATTAACTTTTTCAAATGAGTTTGTTTCGCCGAGATTCACGTGAAAGGGGAGCGGATTCTGGAGGTTCCGTTGAAAATTCCCGGCCGCTTCTGCCCGTAATAAAGCAAGATTTCAGATTGAAGAAAGCCTCTCCCCTAAGTAACGTATTGTGTATAAATAAGAACATAAAGCAGGGGAGACGGAACGTGTTTACGTACACGTCGCGTAACCCATGTACTACATACATATTTCGAATGTAGGGTAGAATATGTGCGGCGCACCGGTCGGAAAATCGAGGCGCGGCGGCGTTTACCGGAAAATCGAAGGCAACCACTTCTCTAATGCGCTTTGTAAAATTCAATGGACTTTATTGTCGGCCAGGGAAACGGGTCATTCGTCCGCAATCTCCTTTACATAATGATTTCGCGAATCGGATCCACTTTCGGAGGACTAATTCGAAATTCCTCTTACGTGACGGAACGAAGTCTCTACGTATGAAAAGGTTGCAGACACAATCGCTTGTTTTCCAGACAAATAATTCATCTTTTCAATAGACTCATTACCGTATTGTTATCTTTATTAGATGAATAGGGATCGCGTTTGCCGTTGATTTTGAATGCTACAAGTTGGCAGATTCGATTATGTAAGAACCGATTCTTGTGTAGCCCGGCGTCCTTTGTCGGAGGCCGATACAGAGCGTTCAGAAATTGGGACGCGACAGGACACGTGCGATGTCCTTCGAGGCGCAGGTGTTAACACATTGCGTACGGCTAATTTTCAGAAAACTGAATTCTGATGGAAATTTTCAGTGAGGTCAACTTATATCACTATACATAGAAAAACTCAGATATATTATGTAATATATTCTAAATAGATAATCAATTCGAATCAAATTTTATATTTTCTTCAATGCTCTGGTAATTAGCGAAGTTTCATAGCTAAGTGTCTTTAATGACATTAAATGAGAAATGCTATAACATTTGTTCGACCTTTTATTTTCCTTCTTAGTACAAAATTTGGATGTGTGGAAAATCGAATAATTTTAGGGTAGTTTCTTTAAGATTCATTGAAATATTTAATATTATAACTGGTGCAATATTGGAGCTTACAGAGTTCAAAGGGTTAACACATTGCGTACATAATCATCACACGGTTAATTTTTATTCGAGAAAAACCATCCTGACCCTTCCAAACTTCGCGTACAATTACTTTGTTTTTCTTTTGGTAGGTAAATAACCGCAGGCTTAGATATTTCTTTATCTCGTGTCAAAGCAGCACTGATTTCTTTCGCACGATATCCGTTATTGGTCGCTGTTAAATATTGCCGCCTGCTGGCAAGATGTCAGCACAAGACGACGCGGAGCATCCTCTGTATCGACGGATAGTCAGATATCGACGTTGCTGCGTCTGCGACGATATCCACTGAAATTTTCACGTCGCGTCCCACCGAAATTGTACATAAATGCACTGTACACTTCGAGTGCCTCTGAGTTTTGTTAATTTTCGTGGCGTTATTTTATTAATTGGATACTAATCGGTATCACGCTGTTTTCTTATGAACAAATATAAACTTCAATTGTTCTTTGCTGCGGGCTGCAGACTGAAAAATAATGTTATCAAGCTACGTCTGTCGTTTGTTTTACAAACATAAGTGTTTATCTGCTCAATGATGAAACTACCTTGCAAAATGTTCGGCACGATTTTATTTTGTCCCTCTATAATTAATAAATTGGATACGATCACGAATTCAAACATCGAATTAGAAAAATGAAATATACTAAACGAATGTAGCTAAACAATTCGTTTAGAAATATGACATTTCCAAAATGACGCTGATTAAAGGTTTAGCGGTATTAGACTGTATTTCTTCGTTAGAACGGCAACAATAATGGTACGCTGTTGTCAGTGTTTTAAGGCGGCTGATGTCGAATGAAACGCAAACGGACGAACGTCAGATCAACGAGTTCTCGCGCAACGATCGCATCCGATGCAATAAAATGATTCGATCGTCGGCGCACGTTACGTCAGATCGGACATCGATGTTTTCCCCTTGACCTCGAGCCGCATCGTTTCGCGATCGGAAACCGCGAATCGCGTGTCACGTTCCCGTTCGAGTACCGTTGATCGATACGCTCCATCCGGTTATTAAACCAATCTCCGCAGATAACCTAAAAGCATTTCAGGAAACGGCACGCGGCTTGCTGTATCTAGCAACGAACTGTCAGCAATAGGGAAAGAAAAAACGAATGATAAAAGCATCGATCAAGAGTAATTGAAACCGTCGCTGGCTGGTCTACCGCAGTATCGATCCAATTCTCGCTGAATAACGATCACCGACAGAATAAACAATAATTAAGAGTACTCATTGTCTCCAGTGAATATCTTCTTCCTAAGTTCTTCTTCCTGAATCTTCCGATTTCCGGTTAGTGGCAAGGATCGATTCGCAGATTTTTGTGAAATATACACCGAGTGAATTCATCGATTTCCGGTGAGTGATAAGGATTGATTGCTAATTTGCAGGCTTCTGTGAAATATAATTGAGGAACATTCTTTGTACAAGAAATTCGAATGTTCTCTGTGAAAAGCTTCTTCAGAAATTTCATCGTGCAGTTTTTTCAATGTTTCATTCATTAGGTGACGCACGAATGTTAACGCGATCGCGTGTAAATTTTGCGTATCTGAAAAATGCAAACAATAAATCATTATAGCAACAATGTTTGGATTCGTTATCGAACAGTATGACGCGATAAAGACACACGAGTGACATTAGAGGGGCTTGATGATTTATGCGAGTGCGTAGAATTATTAAAGACCGATTGCATAACGAGGAATACGTAATTTCTGTTGATACTCGTCTAGATAGAGGGAAAAAAATATTCGTTTTCTGTCAATGTAACTTAGGGATAAAAAATTGCCACGCGGAAAGTCGTCGGTTTAACGGCTTAGTCGACAGCAGAAGTTTATCGTTGATGAACAAGCCGGAATGAAATATTTTCCGTCTTTCTTAACGTATGCAAAGCGAGAATTGAATTACTGCATTGACGTGGTACGAGTAAAGAATTTGTTGAGTAGTTTCAACGCGCTCGAATTATACATAAAAACTATCTTTACAAATTAGTTTAAGTTATGGTTCAATATCTCTAATAACCGTTTGTTTTATAAATTACTAAATGTTCATTGAATATTTAAATTTTGTAGCAACTGGCAAATATTCAATGATCTTTATATTCTTACATTCAATAGAAAAATTAATTACTTTTAACCTGATTCATAGAACCAGTCTTGAAATTTTGCTGTAGCAGCTGGCAAATATTCAATGATCTTTATATTCTTACATTCAATAGAAAAATTAATTACTTTTAACCTGATTCATAGAACCAGTCTTTAAATTTTGCTGTAGCAACTGGCAAATATTCAGTGATCTTTATATTCTTATATTCAATAGAAAAATTAATTACTTTTAACCTGATTCATAGAACCAGTCTTTAAATTTTGCTGTAGCAGCTGGCAAAGACTGGTTCTACGAATCAGGTTAAAATTAATTAATTTTTCTACTTCCATTAAGACAATCTCTCGAACAGATCTTTTTCCTAGAAATCAGTACTAGTTTTTAATTACATTCTGCATAACTCTAGTATTGGCATACAAGTCTCTCAGAAGTCAATGCGGAAGTCCTCTACTATTTTCTAATTTTCGTAAATTTCAATGGAATAAATATTCTTTTCAATAATTAAAGAATGTACTCGTTCCTTCGTTTCTTCTATGTCGGAAAGCCCTTCATTTCACAACTTCTGACTCGTACAGCCGCTGATTTTCTCAGTTTTCGTTTTCTGCCCTTAGCCACATTGGCCTCTGAGCGACTCATACAGATCGCAGTGACGATGCAATAGCCGCAACCCGTCGTTGCGTTGCGTAGACAGTGCGTGACCATGGAACACCTTGCAGGCACGCATCGGGTTTCAACCGGTAATAGAATTATATTCCTTTCCCCTACGGAGGAATTGATTTCTCGATAGCGTCCATTGCCGCGCGCGATGTCCGTCCAGTAAGAACCTGGACAGGTGGCGGAAGGTCCGTGAGAAATGGAGGAGAACCCGGTGAACGAACCAAAGTAATCGTCAAACGATACTTTCCATTTGAGTTCAGTTATCTTCGCCTACGAGAACTTTCGAAATAGTCCAGTGAAATAGTGTAATCATTTAGAAATCGTATTCAATAACGTCGATAGAAAGGTCGCGGCTCGGCGGGTCTATTGAATTGCAGCCAATTAAACAATTAATAATTCGCCGCATCTCTGAAGCTTCGAGTTCAATCCAGTAGCTCGTAATCAACGAGTTGTTCGTTGCGTAAACGCACGTTTTCGTAAACACAGTTTTTTACAATTGTGAAATTGGTCGCGATTGTGTCGAGAACAGTGCGAACGTAAATATCATTTTGTTTTTCTCTGTTGCCTCGACGATTGAGCGTGCAACGGAGTTGTGTGTATTGTCAATATCTCTGTTCGACGAAAGAAACAAAATTTTGTCAGTCCGACTTTGGCTGTTCCTTGGGGAACTAGCGAGCTGAGTGAACCGAGGTTAGTGCGCGCGATTCAGTCCACCCTGAACACTCGTTCGTCACGTGTTTCCGATCACGTAAAGGCATCGCTCGGTTGACACGTTCCGTGCCACGTGTACCACATGTGGCACACGCCGATGTTTGTACGAAAATATTTTTAATCGATATATGGTCACGGTGTACGTTACAAAGCAGTGAAAACATAAAGAAACGATATCAAAATATATAAAAATGACCAGAAACTTGAATATAACTTATTATTTTATTGAAAAACTCTATGCAGCTCGTAAGCGAAATATAATCGAAGTTTCCGTGGCACAGAATTAAACAGCGACGAAGTCAACGAGTTCCGAAAGTGGATCGTAACGGCAGCTTGAACTCGAAAGACTTCCTCATTTGCTTTCCGGCAAACTTTCCTCCGAATTCCCTCGCGTTGTCGGCAGGTGACTCAACGGTTCCGTATCGTTGACGTTTGTAATTTCCTTCGCGGCTTTGACGTGCCGTTAGCGACGGCACCTGTCGCCCCGCGACGCTCCGAGCCTTTAACACGACGTAACCGTGTAACATCCGTGTAACGCCGAATGCTCGAGTCTCCTCAAAATTCCTCGTTTACACGAAGAAACACTGCACACTCGAGAACTTTGCCTCTAATATTTTCAAACACCCTTTACATTCGCCATGGCTGCACTTCAGTGTTAATCACTCGTCCCATCAACCGGGCTTTTGTAACTAAATTTCTCATTAGCCAACATTCTACTGTGTCATCGCGAGCGTGATTAATGGCTGCCAAAATTTCTACCGTGGAATTACATTGTACATTGAACAACAATTTTCCAACGAGAATGTTGATAAATTTCCTTGAAGGATTTCGTCGCGTACATATCGAACGTATCACGGAAATCGAAATGATCGATATCGTGTGAATATTTAACCCTTCGAACAAATTTCCATATTTGGAAGAGTAAGCCGCAAATAAATATAATTTCTTCTCTTTCTATTATTTAAACAATATATAATTCAACCTCATCTGCCGAAGGTTTCGTATACTTCAAAGAATCTCCGTCCGCGAAGGGTTGAAATTACAGAAATTTGGAAAATTGGAGCTGCCTTCTAATCGGCGCTGAATTCAATCGATTTTCAGAATCAGCGACGGCGAATCGAAAGACAGCATGGATCTGTTGAGCCTGACCCTCCGATCCATCGATCTGAGGGACTCGTCGTCGCAGAGCGACGGTTTCCTCGACCTGAGGGAGGAGAACACGGCCGAGAGGGCGGCCAAACAGATCAAAGAGGAGCCGCCAGCCCCCGCGAGCGAGGAATTGCAGGAACCGAAGACGATCAGCCTGGACGAAGTCGCCTGGCACGACACCGTCGACAACTGCTGGGTCGTGATCTACGATTCCGTGTACAACTGCACGGATTTCCTGAAAAATCATCCCGGCGGGTCGGACGTGATACTCGAGTACGCCGGCAGAGACGCCACTCTGGCTTTCATTGGGACGGGACACTCGAGGGCAGCCAGACTGAGCTTAGAGAGGTATCTTATAGGCGAACTTCCACCGGGAGAAAGGATCTTCCGTGTCCCGAACGGCGTGAAGGTCGCTGAATTCTAATCGGCGAAGCAGAATTCTTTATCGCGAGATTCAGCGGGAGAGACTGATCTCATTGATCCCTGAGTGTGGCGACTGAATATTTTTAGTACTTCATCGACATCGTTTATGTGCAATGGATCCACTCCCTGCAGTTGCCGTCCTTTGAGTGTTTCAATCAATCGTATCAATGATATGCTATTTATAATTATTATCGAGAGTGTGTACTGGCATATTTAACTATTTAATGTACCTTCGAGGCTTCTGACAGACTGGTGGGTATTGGAAGACGAGCGTGACATTCGCGTCTGCGTTTTTATATTTATGGGAGATTAGTACTTAATAGTATGGTTAATAAAGAGAAGCTTCACGAAGTTAGTAAATTTGCTTTCGAGAGGACTTCGGATTAAATCGACACGTTTGTGTAGGGAAGTGTCTAGGTTATCGAGATCCGGTATTCTTTAATTAGACTCTGTGAAATTAGATCCTTACGGTGTCTGCGGTCTCGAACTGAGGTATTTAAGTCGCGCTTTGGAGATCAGCTTGCACTTTCGCACTCGTTTTACAAAGCGATCCCGCAGTTTTCGAGCTCCAGTCTTCGCACCTTAAATCGAGAGGACTCGAGTGACGCGAAGAGCAACGATCTATGCGCGACAGTCGCGAGATCGGTGCATAGACCTCGAAGCCATCGCACCTTAACACTTTGATTGCCACGTCACCCGTATGACATTATATTTTACAGAAAAGTGGACATTGATTTCTTTCATGACGTATCGAACGAACCGAATTTTGTTGGATATATGAGATATAAGAAAGATAGTGCAGTTATTAAGAAGAATCTTGGTTTCTTAGTTTAGGTTAGCGAAGAAAACTGTTTCGAGTACATGGGAGTTTTGATGAATGTTTACGTGGCAGTCGAAGTGTTAAACAACGTTCTTTAACCCTTTGCACTCGAGAGGTGACTCTCAGTCACTTCTTGATTTGATTTGCAAAATTATAGAGTCTTATATATAATATTAACACTAAAACTACCGAGGACTTCAACTGACTTTTGAAAATTTCGCTATAGAAACTCCAAGAGTGCATCTGTTCAGACTTTCATTGATTTACAATTCGATTTGCATAGTGATAAATGAATTTCTTTAATAATTTCTCAAAGAAACATTTGTCACCTTTCTAATAATTGCAAAAACAAGACATCAGGCATGGGTCATTCGACCCATATATGGAATATTGAAATAAAATAACTTTCCTTCTTAATTTACATATGGTTCCTCGTTAATTAGTTTCAAAGAACATCGTCTGTATCTCGGAGAATATTGAATATTTCTAGTGAAAAACTTTCGAGTGCAAAGGGTTAAACTTCTTTAAGATACATTCATCCTTTTCTTATCGATAGAAGTAACTTCGCTTTTAATCCGATCTAATACGATTCCTAATTACATAAAATCCTTCTCGACTAAGCTAATTTCCCATAAAAAACTTCGTTCTCCCAGCGGAACTCAATTCCACCGTAGTTCAACGTAAAAGTTACTTACAATATACCAGTTGCCCACAAAAATAGTGTAAAACATAATTTCCCATGAACTAGATTATCCGAGCAACTCTAATCCCCGCTAATTGGAACCGAAAGTTTCGAACTGGACAGTTTTCATCCCCAGCGTAAGGCTTAAAGAAGATTCTCTTCTTCGAAACAATGTATTACTTACCTTCACTGCGTTTATGATCTAATCAAATTTGTCCAGCCCACGAGAAGAATTTAGTGTTAGAAGGAAAAGGAAGATCGAAGAGAACCATGGTGTCTTCGTTCGCTGGAGTGGAACGGGAGGAGAGGAATGATGCGAGCCGTATTACACCGGTACAGTATATTTCTTGGTCCTCTAAACATTCATAATATACACAACATACAATATGACATAGCAATTCAGCTTGTTTTTAGTTGTTCGTTTAATGCGGTACCGACAGAACGTCGCAATTAGTTTCCCATTACTCGCGAACATTTACAATTGTCCGATGTTCGCGCTCTTCTATCAATTCCCGCTTCGTATAGCTAGAACGTGTCATTGTGCTCGACGGCAGGAAATAGTTTATCGACATCCACGGAAAATAATACGAGGTACACGACGACGATGAGAAAAATATTTCTATGTTCAGAGTAATGCACCTACAGATACGGTCGTAGTTCCTCTTGTTCGCTTTCATTCTCTCTCTCTTTCTCTTGTTCGCTTTCATTCTCTCTCTTTTTCTTGTTCACTTTCATTTTTTCCCTTTTTCTCTTGTTCACTTTCATTCTCTCCCTCTTTCTCTTGCTCGTTTTCATTCTCTCTCTCTTTTTTTGTTCGCTTTCATTCTCTCTCTCTCTTTCTCTTGTTCACTGTCATTCTCTCCCTTTTTTTCTTGTTCGCTTTCTTTTGCTCCCTCCCTCTTTCTCTTGTACGCTTTCATTCTCTCTCTCTCTCTCTCTTTCTCTCATTTTTTCCTTTCTGTCATTCTCTCTCTCATTCTCTCATTCTCTTGCTCCCTCGCTTTCCCTCACTTTCGTTCGTTCGTTCGTTCAGTTTCCTTTCATTCTCCCTTTCTCTCCCTTTCTCTCTCGTTTTTGTTTAAATTATTCCCCTTACGATACTACGGCCCTCAGTTAACCCCGCAATATGGAAAACGCTTTTCCACCGTGACATTTCGATTACACCTTCGTCGAATAGAATTATTAATACTTCACTGAACGCGATCGCAATCAGTCGCTATTGCAATTAATATTCCAACTAAAAAGTCCCGTTTGAACGTTCAACGAGGTTTAGGTGGATCGTGTCGAACGGGAAGGCATCGCAAACAACGCGTTTAATTATTCCATTTTGTGAAGCTTTGACACGAATATTTTTGTGTGTTGCGCCGCGGTTTATTCACGCGAACCCCTTTCGTGGAAAAGGAAGCTACAGATTTTAGAAATTTCGCGCTCTTTTGGCAGTCCTGAATACCCACGCTTCTACGCGATCGTTTACGGTGGAAGCTGAATAACGATCCTCCTCAATCCGTCGATTTTAAATATAGTACATATATATATATTTATTTATTTATTTATTTATCTCTCTTTAGATTTATTATCCGCATCGTTTAAACGATCGACCGTGTGCGCTTAGACGTACGTCAGCTCGCAAACTGATTTTCCTGTCTCTGTCACTTTTCTATTCAACTAAATTTACACTCCAGTAATGATCTCATGACAATTGAAGTCAGGAAAATATTTATTTCGCATATTAATAGTAATGAAATGTATTATCGTTATTTTTCCCAGAAACAGAGAGAGACAGAGAGATTCTATGAAATGAATGTGCATTAATTACGTAAGCATGAATGAATAAATTGTTCCATTGCCTTAACACCTCTGGCTTTCGTTCACAAGTGAACAGCGAAGTCGACAGCTGACAGGAGAATCAAGTGTGCGTCGCATCGGCTTGAGACTCGGCTTCGAAATCATTAACATTAGATTGTTTAAACACGGCGAGCACCGCGAATTCTAATCTACACGATTTCACGTTCATCGTAACATTAATAATATATACTGTCTTATTTCAGCTTCATCTTATCGCTTAGAAAACTTAACATTCTTTACGGTGATTCGCAATGCGTGTAGGTATGCCTATGTTTAATCGATTCGAACAATAATGACACCTCGATTTAGTGAAACGTGTATAACCATGATTATTCTATCGTTTCCTCTGCTTCGTTTCTCGTATTCGATCCTCGCAGCACTCTTCTTATCGATCGAGGAACTATTAATATTACAAGCATTCGACAGAGTAGATAGAGAACTGCTGTTGCCACTAACGACGATAGAAAATCAATGGAAATTATTTACAGCGAAGTAATTCTGTGCACGAGAAATCCCTTCGACGTGTCGCGGTCGTTTCCCTTAATCATTAATTCAAAAATAAATGATCGAGTACCGTGCTGTCGTTAATGCAACGTTTAATCGTGCACAGAACGGTGCTTCGCGGAAACAGAACTCTACGAGACGATCGATGCTCATCGACGTATTGCAGCTTGAAAACAACTTGTTCTCGTGTCGCCCGGAGGTCTTATTTTCCACCGGGTGATCGGATAGGAGAAGCTTACGCGCAAAATTTCATTCACTGTTCTCGACTCGAAGTATACTTTGATTCTTCGGGAAGTAATGATAACCGTTATGTACAGCCACGAGTCCTTATCGAGTATTGTGCATCTATCTCGTGTAGTTCAACGATCGGAAGTGAAGTTTCACATGAATCGGTAGCCTCGATTATCATCCAACGAGTGTTGTCCGTGAATTTTGCAAGGAATCAATATTTTCTTCGAAGTCGTGCAGCGTTCTAGAGGCTGGCGTCGTTCTAGCGACGGAGATTTCAACGCTTGCGCAGGCGAGCACCGCGCGCTAGAAGTCGCTGGCACATCCAGTCTACAAATATTCGATAATCCAAATAATATCCTTCTCTCTTGTAACGCTCGTTTATCGGTTTAACTGAAAACATTCACATTTTCCGTAGAAGTTCAAGCGCAAGTGTCATTCGACCAAATCAAACTTTATTAAAGCACACATTGATTCTTCGAATCGATGAGACGTTCGTAAGTGAAATATAGAAATACAGTTACAGGGAAAGTCACGCAAATTCCAAAATTCAGAAACAACATACCGGACAAATAGACGAACAGTACATTCGACGTTATTTACAATTACGCGTATCCTCGACGCGGAACGTTCGGCAAGGGAAACTCTTAACTTCTAATCGACGGAGTATCCGCCGTCTAATTTACACTTAAATCGGAACAGTTTTCTTGTCATCTTTTGTTGATGTTGTTGTAACTCTACTCTACACGTTTAACACGCTTCTTGTTTATGTTGCTTTTTTTTTTATTTCATTTTTATGTTCGTTTTCGTTAAAACACCGACTTTACACGCTACTTTCTGTTTTGTATGTCGTTAGGACAGCCTATAATGTAGTCGTTACTTAATTAACTCATCCCCGTTCTCCTATCGTCTAATACGGTACGTCGAGTGGCTCGATAAATGTACACGGTTAATTGCTGCGGTGACCATTAAAATTCTGGTTACGGCCGGCGGGACGTTTCGCAGCGGCGGGGTCGGAACGATGGAATGGCGGACGCGAAGCAGCGATTCATGTAGAAAAATTGATGACTCGATTCTTAATTGAATCGGTGACGCGGCCCGCTCGTCTGGATGTTCGGATAATGAGTGTCTCGTTAATTCGCGGATTGCGACGGGATGCCAGCTTCCCGGACATCGATCCGATCTTTGCACTTTAATTACAAGTCTTTGCCCTTACTGGGCGGGTAAAAGTGAAATGATTTCAATCACCGGATCAATTATATTTGTAATGGAAAGTTTTAATGGGATAAGTAGTAATTAAAGAAATAGAAGAAATATATTTTAAGCAACAGGAGTATAGTTTAACTCTTTGCCCTCTGTACGCTCCAATATTGCACCTGTTATAATATTTTCCTTCAACATTTGGGGAAATCTAATTAGGATAGTTCGTTTAAGATTCATTAAAATATTTAACCCTTTGCACTCGAAAGTTTCTGCACAGAAAATATTCAATATTTTCCGACGAGATACAGCCGATATGGTTTGAAACTAATTTAACGATAATTCACAGATAAATTAAGCAACGAGGCTATTTTATTCAAATATTTCACATAGCAGTGCAAAGTCTAATTTAAAATACTAAATATTCAACTGTATATTTTTGTTGTGTCAAATAAAGTGGTGACTGAGAGTCACCTCTCGAGTGCAAACGGTTAAATATTTTAATGAATCGTAAACGAACTATCCTAAGCTTATTAGATTTCCCCAAATGTTGTACTGAGAAGGAAAATAAAAGATCTAAGAAATGTTATAACATTGTTAATTTTCGCTAGGGGTACTATAAAAATTGATTGGAGTCTCTGATAGATTAAAAAGCCATCTAGAGTGCTAATGGTTAAGAAATAGAAGCAATACTGAAGAAATACAAGAAATACAAGAACTATGCTAAAAAGAAATTTTATATTTTCATAGCAACTAAACGTTTAACTTTTCGATGTTGGATTTCAACTTTGTCTGGATAATTGGCGTCCAGTCAGATTTTTGATGTAATTATTTCTTTCTTAAAAATTGAAATTAATTGTTCTCCACATTCACAGAACCAGGATGTTGTTACAGGACAAACGATTATTTTCTGGAATCACCGAAACCCAAAGATAATAATTACTTTATACCGACCCACGCAGCCTTCCGCCTTCTATAATTAATTACATTTATATACAGTAGGACAGTAAAGATTACTTCGTAGACCTACTCGCTATAGGAATGTCTATCTCCATTCGTGTCTCCGTTAAAACACCCATAATTCCCTTAAACCGTACGGTGGCTAGAATACACTACGACATTCATTCGTATGAAACGTTACGTTGACAAAAATAAAAATTTCACACCGGCGCGTCTACAGAATTAAATCCGCTTATCTTGTTTCGTTCGCTGGAAACGATACGGAGTTCCGACAATATCGCAAGGAACAAACGAACAAAATGAGAAATATAGAAAAAGGGGAGGGTGTCCAAAAAAATAAAAAAAAATGGAACAACTTTGGAAGCTTTCATCGGAATCGATGTGAAAGGATTTGACAGCGTTTGTACGGTGAATTATCGAGAAACATTTGTAATGAACACAGAGTATGGCCTTAATTATTCTTCATTCTTCGATTGGCTTTTAGAAAACGAGCTTCGGTAGTGAACACGAATTCCTTTACGAGGCGTGGACCTTTCTCGACGATCGTCGATTATCTTTGTAACTGTCCCTCCTTTCTCCCTTGCCTGCCACCCTTTCCATGCAAATGTTTCTTGCATCGTAAATCAGAGCGCAGGCTGTCCACGAAAGCTTTCGCATTCATTCCGCCGTCGTTTCGTATTCATTTCGTTCTGCCAGCAAAAGCATGGTTCCTTTGATTGTCTCGTTAAAGAAAACCCGGAATCTCTCTTGGAAATCGCGCGATCGTGGGGGAACATCTGTCGCGAAACAAATGGGAAATGTTCGGAACGACGGAACGTTGCGCGGGGAGAAATCATACGCATCTGTCTAGCAGCGCGGACGATACGATCGCTGGATACTCTACGCTATTGTAGGATCACGCTCGTAGAAACGTCGGGGGAATTGAAATTTAGGTGCGAGTCGCTTGTAGAAAATAATAAATATATACAGATCAATCGTACAAAAACTGCGCGTCTATCAAATATACTTCCAGCTATCGGCGAAGACGAAGAAACCGTTTCGAAAATTAGGCCCAAAGAATCGTCACGCGTGTATATAGAATATAGTAACGTCCCTCCTTCGCGACGTCGAGAAAAATAAATTCACTTTCGCAAACTGATATCGGTAACCGACGTAATTTAATGGAAATCACCGTTCTACGCTTCACGAATGATTCTCCTTCTCCGCGTCCTTCAATCGAGTTAGGCTTGCGTGAGCCTGGACCAGCCAGGATGAACGACGGCTGCCTGCCGTCGTTGACGAACAGAATCCTCGTATTCGAATATTCCTAAGCCTCGGCGCGATTTCGATCGCTCGGAGCGTCGATATCGTTCGAATAATGAGTCCGACGCAACGGAATTGTCCGGGACAGCGTATTCTATCGAAAGATTTGTGCGGACGATGATCGTTCGAGGGATCGGCGCTTCAGAGAGTGACCGGAGAACAGGTCCAAGCGTTTCCGAAAGCGAAGAACGTCGATCGCGATTCGTAGGCCGCTCGAGAGCCGGTACGAATCGATTTCTCGAGAATTGTTGCGAACCTCGGGAAAGCCGGCGACTTTTCACTCGGGGAGTTTCGTCGAATTCTTCGTGAAATTTCGAATGCCTCGAAACCTGTCATCATACGCGACGACAGATCGAATGAAATCGAGAGCTTCAATCCGGTCGTCGCACGCGAAACGTACGTTTGAAGAGTAAACGTCCCGCGATCGGATTTACCTTCGTTCCATACGCAACGGAGATGTTCTACTTTATTTTTAATGTTATTATAAATATTCGCGTATCCGCTTTCAGGATACGGGCGAGTAACAACGTCGTTCCTCGCATATCAATATTCACCCGTAATTCGAGTCTCGTTTCGCGTCGAGTTTAATTCGCGGCACCCGTGAACGCGTTGTTTCGATTTCCCGCGGATCTTTTACTCCGGTTTCACGCGATAATGCGGATAATGGCGCGGGGCCGGCCATTTTGCGCGCGATAACCAATAACAGACGTCGGAGGAAAGTGTTCGTGTCCCTCAGATCGTTCGCGTCCTAGTTCCCGATCGCGCGCGCGATCGGAAGTGAAAGGGGGAGATGAGATCGATCATATCAAAGTCGATTTAAGGATTCGCTTCGGAACTTCGACTGTCTTCGTCGGATCCGCGACGGGATCCTTCTTCTCGGGCGGTCGCGGAGGAGGACCGTTCTCGAGTACAATTCCGTCGCTCCTCCGCTGCTCCCTCTTCGATCGGCCGTCGACGGTTTTACATCAGACTGCACAGCGCGATTCCGTTCTCGAACGCGGACTGCAACGCGGTCGTCTCCATGCAGAACGCGCCGTCCTCGTACATCGTTGCGAGTCTTTGCTGCTGCACCCGGCTCTCGCTTTGAGACCTGAAACGTTACGTGTCCTTTTATATGCACCTGCTCACGCCGGATCCTCGCGCGGAGGCACCTACATTCCGAACTTCTTCGACTTTCCTCGGTTTCTCGTTGGTAGTATTAACCATTGCAATACTAATCTTGGAATAAATTATCTGGCTATACAATTGAAAGATACCGACGTCTTTCCAATCATCTAACCATAGAACAGTTACATCAACCTGTTATGCCAACATTGATTTTAATACTAGATTCACGGAACCCGTCAATTTGATACCGAATTCTTTCAACATTTCGCTTCGATTTCGACTCGTGCAATTATACGAACGCGTTGCAACACTTTGGTTTCGAAACTACAACTTTCGCGATTTCTATAAACGAACACGTAACTTTCTAGGAATAGAATAGTGTAGAATAAACGCCCGTAAATCTAGCGTTAATTACCAATTTCTCAAGTTTCTAGTAATAAAAGCGTCCAATAACAGATGCAGTACGATTCGATGGTATCCGCGGTAGCAATGCCAGCGAACACTCAAACATTCATGTTTCTCAATATACCTCAACTTCCCCGATCGTATATCACGAAAATCGAATCCTAGAGAAACTGAGAAACACGTAAAGACAGTTGTGAAAAATGGATGGGAAGCATCACGTAAAATCGAATCTCTCCCTCGGTTTTGACGAGCGCTGCCGCGAGCGATTGTCCCCGAGACAGCTATGTTCGAGTCCCAGCGGCGTCGTAGACACGTGGTCGCGTCGAAACGACGGCCGCGGGTGTAAATGATTTCGCGGCTCGCAGCGCGTCCCCGCGGGATCGCTCGTTCCTCCTCGAGAGTGTCGGGACTCACCTGGGAGGCATTGCCCTCGAACGTTGTTGCGTCCTGACCTGCTGCTCCCTGGAGGCCTGCTGGTTCGAGAGGTAGCTGCTGTCCCTGAGCACGGCTCCCTGTTGCTGCTGGTGATGCTGGTGATGACCGCCGCCGGATCGTTCGTTGCGCTGGGAAAGGGACAGCTGTGCGAAGTATTCTCTGAGCTCGAGCTGCGTCGCCAGCAGCTCGCGGCGAGTTTGAGCGGTCAAGGCCGCTGGCGTTGTCGTCGCCGAGTCCGACCATGGCGGCGGCGGCGTGTGCGACCGCGACAACATGGCGTACCTGTGGCAGAGGTACTCCTCGTAGGTCGGCGGCAGGCCGGACTGAAATCGAACGGTTCAGAAGTTTCGTGTCAATCGATTTCGTGTGAATTGTAGCGTTACAAAGTATTCGCGACGTAATGCGAACGATATGTGATGTTCACCTAGCAACGCGAATATAATTGCGATGGAAGATCTCTACGTGTTAACCCGTTCGCTGCCAGGCACGAATGTACTAGCGAGAGATTGCCAGTTTGGTACAATCTTGGTTGTATTTGAAATGTTAATATAAAGTAAAATAAATTGAAACTATAAATGAAATCGCATATTTTATGCTAGCAGTGAATGGGTTACTACGATTTGTCATTGTTATAGAAGAATAAGGAATATTGTATAGAATGAAAATTCTCATGGCAGTGAACGTGTTAGGAGAGGAAGACGCGACTCCCAGGATATAGCATCGATGAACGTTCGAAGAAACTGATTTCCTTGAAATCAATGAAAAACTTTGAATTTTGAAACTTTGATGAAACTAGTATTCGATTACACGGATGTGTCTCGGACAATGGTTACTTACGGTTAATCATTTTATTGGTATTACTTGTTGCGAGCAATCGAGCTTTCAAATTCAAAGTCAATTTTGAGAAGCCGTTGCTCTACGGATGAATGGAAATATGTGGAAAACCTGGGTCCCCCTCGAGTGGAAAGCAATTATATAGAAATCTATTTTATCGAGTCCAATCAATTCCTCGATCGAGAGCATGAACTTTCGCTGATTTTGGTATTTCCCCATTAACGGAGCGGAGTGTCGTAATTAATTAACGAGTGAAATTCGCACGGTGGAACGTCCGCGATGCGATGAAATGCGAGTCCCGTGTTAAGTGCGATACGTTTTAGGATATATACAATGGGAGAGTAATTTATCGAATCGAGCTCTGAAATAAACGCAGCGCGGAGCGCGCGGAAGTATGCAGGTTTTCGTGGAAAATCCGGTCTCCGCGGTAAGCTACACTGTTTACCGGGCGACAAATTGCAGAAAAGTTCCGAGGACTGGTTCTGAACTCGAGCCAATTGTTTGAAGAGCAAAAACGCCGCTCTCGCGCCGCCGAGACGCCTCGGGTCCCACCGGTTTTTCTTTCCTGGCACTTCGCTTACGTAGTCCGGTCACCAGCCAAGTTCTGATTTATGGACGTTCCCCGTCTCGCATGAAAAATACCCCGAACTTTACGATCGGGTCTCGTTCGCGAACGGTTAATACGTATTTTCATTTTAATTCGACGTCGGGGACGAAATATGAATTCGGTCGGAACGTCCGCAGTCTATTCGTTATTCCCCCGAAAATATTCGACGCGCGACTGACACTCGTGTGTCGGAACCGATCGACGATGAAGATCATTTTTAATTAAATAGAAAGCCTTGCAGAAGTTTCGCATTGGAATAATGACAAATTATATGCACAAACGAGGTTATATCGTTCGCCAAAGAGTTTCCCTCTCTTGCTGGGCAGATTGAATCTTAAATTAAATTGATTCTTACCGTACAGCGATCGAGTTCGGCTAATGCATTAACTTAACTACTTAGGAATTACGCTCGATGTCCAACTTACTGTTCTCGGGAAAATCAAACTGAATAATCGAGCATCGATATTTAGGTCGAGCAGCTAACGTTTATACACTCGCAGGCAATCGAAACCTTGCAGAATTGACATAACTTTAGATTGAATGAACTAAACTAGATTACACGATTATCTTCAGACTTCAAAGTTTCCACGAGTAAACGAAACCGTAAGGTAAAGGGACAATCAAAGACACGCGTCGATTTACGGGATAATTAACGAATCACGCACGAACGAGGGAAAAGTGGAACAGAAGTAATGAAGTTTCGCGTTCGTCGCGATCGAACAGAGAAAGAGGGAAGAGGAGCAAATGTCGGTCGGCGCTGATCGAATTCAATCAACCCGAAAATCGCGCGATCAAAGAACGTAATCGCAGGTGTCCGTCGCGATCCGCGTGCCGTGGAAATTTTTCGGGGAAATTCCGGTATCGTTGGCGCTAATAAATGAATCGCGCACGGTTTAATTAAAACACGCGGGGGCCGCCGAGCGGAGCCGGTAATTGATCCCGTTCACGCGCGGAAAGTAGAACAGAAATCTACTCCCGCGTGACGTTTAATTTCGCGACGCGATTTAGACGCGGCCAATTAAACGCGTTACGGGAACTTTATCAGATCCCGCTGCGCGAAACTTCATTTCTAGGCGAGGCTGCGGTTGAAAAGAAAGATACCTCGTACTGGAAGCGGAATCGATTCCTCGAACGTCCAACGTTCAGATTATGCAGCGTAATCCTTGTAGACTCGAGAGATTATCGCGGAATTACCGTGCAAATGTTTCCAATTAATTTCGTCGGTAGTTACAGAAGTTTTGTTACGTATGCAAATTACTTCGTGTGACAATAAAGTCTCGTAACTGTCATTTTGTATCATACTCTCTTAACTTTGTCAGTGAAGACTGATTTTCTTCCTAGTTAACTGGATATTGAGGCTTTGTTGATTTCATTAGAGATGAGCTGCTTAAGGTACTATATCTTGGAAGATTAACCGATTAGTCTTTTACCAAGAGATATATGCAGCTTTATCAGAAACCCGAAAAAACTGGAAACATACTGTAATCTTCATTTACACTAACAATACGAACAAAGCTTCTGATTCATAGCAACGTCGGCTTCAATTTCAGTACATTATTAAAATTGAAGCTAAAGCCATTACACATTCGTACCATCGATGGAAACGTTTCCGGCACTTGATTCCCCCGGAACGACGCGATCCGACAAAAAACCGTGGATTCTTATCGCTTCTCGAACAATTTCGCCGCGAGTCGCGGATCGTGCCGCGTCGGGACGCATTCGTTTGATACGGTCGCGGAGGGTTTTCATCGGCAGCGACGGCTACGGCGGCGGATCGGCTCAGGCGAAAGGTTGCCATCCAGCCTCGGGCGGGCGTTTTCGAAAGTAACGTTACCGCTTCGCGTTAATTAAGAGCTCAACGGCGGTAATCGGATAAAGCGGTCTGAATGAGCGCGAAACGTCGGCGCCGAGCGACGGCTCGCGCTCATTACCCTCCCCTGCGCGCGCCGTTCGCGAAACGCTGCCCCTTTTCACGGCGGCCCGTTTCGCCGTCTGGCTTTCTAAAATGTCGCTAATCCGACGTCCGAAAGGACATTTTTTTTTAAAAACACCGACGACGTCGCCGAGCGTTTTAAACGGGACTCGCGACGCTCGGTTTCACGGCGAAAGAGCGACCGATAGAATCCGACGGAGTATCGCGCTCTTGAAGATTCATCTCTTGACAATGATGTTCTCCGGTAATTCGACATTCGCTGAATATTTCAGAATTTAACCCTTTGCTCGACAGTTTCTCACTGGAAATATTTTGACATTCCATGGAGAGATACAGACGATATTTTGCGAGATTCACTGGAAGAGAGATCACGGGTACATCGAGGAACAAAGCTATTTTATTTGAATATTTCTGAAATTGCATTATACGTGGTGTAATATTAAATATCAAATTTTATAGGTTTTCTGTAGGAAACCGAGTGGTGAGCGTCACCTCTCGAGTGCAAAGGGTTGATATTCGAGCGCAAATGTTAGATTCGGATTTTTGGAGGTTTGAAGGAGCAAGGGGTTTAACTGCTCCAACGAGTGTAAATGGAATGCAATCGAATATTTTTTGATCGAATGATTGAAAAATGTAATCGGAGCGTTAATGAATATCGGCTGAATGTAAGCGAGCTTTCACAGAAGGATGTTTGATCGGCGAGTCGCGATATATGGGATCAGAGGTCCATTAGAAGCCGAGGATTTCGCGATTTACCGAAACAAGAGTCGTTTATTGGTTAGGATCCTTTTGCCGATATTTCTGCCGGAATCATTTGACCGCTGGCGGTGAAAACTGAAGACCCCCGTGCTTTTGACCGACCGTGGCGCAGTTATTGGCCAATTTTTGTCGGTTCGCGTCGGAGAGAGAGAGAGAGAGAGCACCGCTAAAGAAGACGGCGAACGCTGGGAAATCGAGTTTCAAGATTATTATCCTGCGATTCGATTTTCAGCGCGACGCGGAATCGTTTCCGTGGAAACTTTCTCCCCTCTTCCATTCTCTATAATATTAATGAGATCCCAGAGAAGCGGTTACACGATCGTTGACCGTGGATTAAACTGGAATTTATTCGCCGACCAGACAATTCCTTTCTGCTCGGGGAAGCGAATTTCACGGTTCACACGGGGGAAAACTGGTCGCTCCGCCCGTCAGAGTCGCAGAGAATCGAAATTTCGTCTTTGAAACGTTACGTCTTCGCCCACTAAAATCCTTCATCGCGTTTTGGAACCTTCAATCCTTCGTCTTGTTATATCGCGTCGATTCGTGACGAAAATTTCAAGTGGAGTTCGTAAGTATTAATACTTCTTGACTCTGCAATTTAAACTCGAATTTGATTTAAAAATATCAATGTTCTCCGACTCTTCAAATAAACAGTATAAATATTCTCCAGTTCTTCGATTAACACTAGAACTACCGTACCAGTCGAAATGACTAGTTCCGATTTTTTGGTTTAGCAATTATTGATATCTTCGAAGCATTGGATATTCGAAATGATTTTGAAAATAAATAGCTTCATTTCAGTACTATAATGAATGTCTGAGGAAACTGAAAATAATCTATTGTTACAATTTTTATGGGAATTGCATATTAATCGCACTAAAAATATTTAGTTTAAATATTTAGTTCTTGAATTAAAAAGTATTAATATTCTCCAGTTCTTCAATTGAAAGGTATTAACATTTTCCAATTCTTCCAGCCAGAGATAAAACCGTTATTATTCTAATATTAATATTAAATCTTCAATTTCCATCGTTTACCATATAACTCCATTAAAAATCGTCTCAAGGTTAAATCCAACAATAATGTCGAAAACTGTCGAAAGATACAACTCCCAAAAAAGAGATCCTTCCTGTTATAATATTTGTTTCTCGGAAACAAGCATTTTTCTTCTCAAAAATTCCATTCTGCCATTATTAACCCTTTGCCCTACAACAACACAGTGTATCACTCAGTTCATTCGAATTCAAAGTAAATATTATTACTCAACTATTAACACACGCTTAGAATTTTTCTCTTTTCCCAATAAATTATTAACACATTCACTGCCATGAGAATTTTCATCTATACAATATTCCTTATTCTTTCATAACAATGACAAATCGTAGTAACCCATTCACTGCTAGCATAAAATGTGCGATTTCATTTATACTTTCAATTTATTTTGCTTTATATTAACATTTCAAATACAACCAACATTCTACCAAACTGGTAATCTCTTGCTACGAGTATATTCATGACTGGCAGTGAATGTGTTATTTTCAATATGATTCAACAAATATATGTATTACTCAGTTCATTCGAATTCAAAATAAATATTATTCCTCTGTAATCAACTATTATACTTAAAAGGAAATATAGGCATAACGTATGCCTAGAATTTTTCTCTTTTTCCGATAAATTATTAGTGACAAAGTAGCCGTATCAGAGTTGAGAAAGAAATCACAGTCCAAGGGGTTGAGAATGTTTCGCGTTCCATGTTCAACCATGCACACCCCGTATACGCCGGCGCTATTAAATAACCGTGCATCAGGGGGAATTCCGCGCAGATTTCCTCGAAATCGTATAAACGAATAAGATTAACGCTATCGCGAATGCGGGGGTGGAACACTGCCAACGGAGGATCGCTTCCTATACGTATCCCCCGGTCGTTTAGGTGCCGCTTTAATCGCATCCTTTCCCCGATACCGTAATCCGGTCGTGCAGCCGTCGTAATTTCAGTGGAATATGGCGGGCCACTTGGTAAACATTGTAATAAAGCGGCGTGATTGGGCGAAACAGTTCCGCTCCGAGCGGAATATATCGGTTTCCTACTTCCAGCTGGAAAGTTTCTTTCCCCGGCCACTTTCCCCTCGTCGCTCCGCGAACGACGAGGGGAAAAAAGCCGAAAATTCGCCGCCGGTGAACGCGCGCCGGCGTTTGTTTTACGATGACAGCGCGGCCGCAATATAATACACTTACTCGCGGGAAAATTATTATTTATTTCGCTGTGTTTCGCGGTCGGTTGTTACGTCTGCCGAGCGTATTACTCATAGCGGACAGCGAGAAATATTCAAAGCAGCAGCGTATAATTTCCCGTCCGAACCTGAATTTTATACTCGCGCTCCTTCTGTCGATGGAAAACCCCGAGAAACAATTTACAACGTCCATTTCGCCCTACGCGCGACAGGATTAATGGGCTCGAAGATTTATTCGCTGATTTATTTCGCTTAGAGGGCCGCGAGAATCCGAAAATATCGGGTTTGGATCGGGAAGATAATTTTTCTGGAAGTCGGCCCGGGTTTTGGAACACGCGAGAGTACTCGCGGGATTTATCACGATTCGGATATTGTTGGAAATTTGGAATGTTTCGGGGTTACTCTTCTGATGAACGTTAACTCGATATGAAGAGTACAATTTTGAGCTCAGTCATTCTTGACCTTCGACTGCTATTTTCAATGGGTTCTCGTGATTATTTCTTATTCTATCCACTTGCATCGTAAAGTGTAGACTCCAAGCTTCAATTTAGTGTACTTTAAGTTAGAAATTAAATTAAAAATTTCAAGTTAAACGTTTGGAACGTCAACTCGAACTCGGGGTTCAATTTTGATCTCAGTCATTCTTGACCTTCGACTGCTATTTTCAATGGGTTCTCATGATTATTTCTTATCCTATCCACTTGTATCATAAAGTGCAGACTCCAAGCTTCAATTTAGTGTACTTCAAGTTAGAAATTAAACCAAAAAATTCAAGTTAAACATTTCGAACGTCAACTCGAACTCGGGTTTCAATTTTGACCTCGGTCACCTGCGACGTTCGGATGCAGTTTTCAATGGGTTCGCACAGTTCTTTCTCATCCAACACATTTGCATCTTGAAGTGCACACTTCAAGCTTCAATTTCATGTACTGAACGTTCAAAATACTTGAAATTTGAGTTTTCAGTAGTCTGTCAATGCATTATCTCACGTGCGTCATGATCGCGTCTCAGACGGCGCAGTGAATTCCGGCGCAAGGGTTTCAACAAAAAACTACCTGAAAGGGGCCGAGACGTCGATTCATCTCGACTTTCCCACCGGAAATGAATGCGACGGTTACCTTCCACCGCGAGCATTGTCCGAACGTACTCGCCGGCGACAGGTTCCACGCGAATCCGCGGAAACTTTTCGACGCGCGCGATTTATACTGTTTCATTCGGGGCGTCGGCGAGATTAATCTCCCGCGGAGATTGTTACTCGCGCGATTCACGCGATATTAAGACGCGGTCGGGAAGTTGCGGACCTAAATCATCGCGCGAGCCGTTTATTTCTCGCTTAACGCTTCGGCCGAGCGTTTTCCATGACGCGGACGGTATTGCTGTCGGGAATGGATGAAACGTGTTTGCGAGAATCGCGATTGTTCTATCGACTGAGGAAAAAGTGCGAGGAATTTTTAAGATCGACGACACTCGCTGAACGAAGGGAAAAGGTTGTTGATAATATTATCGAAATGAATATTGTTTCTCGATTGCGCCAATTATTGCAACTGGAATTTAATTTCTTTTTTCCTTTCAGCGGAGATTATCATGAAAGTTTCGAACCGCCTTTGTTGTAAAACATGAATTCATTTGTCGATGCGCGACGCGATAAGCTGATTGTTACATTAAAAGCGAGATAATATCATCCCACTTTATTTAATTCGACGTTTTATTATATTTACGTGCATTTCGATTTACCGGCAACGGACGAAGTAAAAGTCCGCCGTTCGTTGTTTGTTCCCGTGAAATCCTGCGGCGAGAAGGGGATAACTTTTTGTATACATTTCCATTGCATTATTCAATAAAATGTGCGGTGCACCGTATATTTCGCGCGAGACAGTCGCACTCAAATTCATTATGCACGCAACGGTTGCATGTTGCGCCGGAATGAATTCGAGATTCTACCGAATTATACTGAAACCAACCGAAATCGCTTAATAATTTCCACGTTAATTTCGACGTAAAAGAAACGGAATTTTCCGCGGCAATTAGGAACGAACAAGTGGAAACTGACTTCTCAACGATTTGAAAAGGAATCAACATCTGTATTCTAAAATTGTCATAAACGTTTCTCTGTTGCTCATTCTATGCGCACGATGCGCGTTCAGATACTATAAATGCACTCAACGCACATGCATATTATAGTGTTACTATAGTATAAATAATGAAAAGGTAAATCTTGAATAATCGACAGCTAAGTAAGAGTAATTCTCGAATCAAGCGTTTAAATTATGACTCAGCTTTCGCGATAAATCGTTAACTAAATTTCTGTATTCGCACAGGTACAGCAATAAGGGTCCAATCGAATCTCGAACGATATATTCTAATATCTATAAAAACTTGGAAATAAGACACTCCAGTTGATCCAGCATCACTGCACGAAATATCAAGGTAAAACACCTTTGTCCCTTAATTTATCGATTAAATTGTTTACATTAGTCGCAACAAGCATCGTATATTTCATCAAAGAGAGTTGAACGTTTCTAGTAAAAAGCTTTCGAGTGCTGGATCAACTGAAGTGTCTTATTTCCAAGTTTTTATAAATATTAGAATATATTCCTCGAGATTCGATGGGATTATTGCTGTATCTGTGCGAGTGCAGAAATTTAGTTGACGATTTCTCGCGAAAGTCGTGTCGTAATTTAAACGCTCGAAGATTGAATATTCTAAGACGTGTCAATTTGATTCGTCTGGTAGTTTTAGTGTTAAAATACCTTCGCTTTACAGTGTCTTCACAAAATCCACAGTCCATTAACAAGTTTAACAGCTCAGTTACACGCGGATAGTTTTATTTCCGCATTCGTAACCGAAAAATCTGTGGTCCGCTCGAATTACACGGCGGGCGGGAAGTGGGTAGTCGATAAAACACGGTGGGAACGGAACGACGCGAGCTCAGCGGAATTCGAAGAGTCCTGGCATCGTTACCGGGGACTTTGAAGTGGGTCTGGGGGAAGCTGGGGGGGGGGTGACAGTGTTTTTCGTCGGGGATGCCCACCGCGATGTGCCACGGAAATTTATGTGTCGCTCGGCGCCGCGGAACTATGCGAAACGGCGAGCCAGAGGCAAAGTGGTCCTTCAGGTTCGGGGGTGGCTGAAATTTGCCTGTTGTGTCACGCTCACGGGGAGGGGGGCCCTCTTCCGTCGTCGAGATTCAAGAACATCCCCCCTTTTTGTATTGGCCAAAAAGTCTCGTCGCGTCTTTAAGCGAAGCTGCAAGAGAAACTGCAGTACTTTAAATTAGATTTCATTCGACTGTACGTTGTATACTTTACGCGACAACTTTCTGTTATTTTTTTAATTTACCTCTTTGCAATGTTCATTAGTACCACTGTACGTGGAAGTGAATTTTATTTAATTATGCGTTCTGTGTTTTATTCGACTGCTTTCTGTTGTTATTTATTTGTAATATTTACTAGTGTAATACGTGCTAAATTAAATTTTATTTAATTATGTGTTGAATATTTTATTCGATTGCTTTGTGTTTTTTATTTATTTGTAATATTTACTAGTGTAATACGTACTAAATTAAATTTTATTTAATTATGCGTTGAATATTTTATTCGATTGCTTTCTGTTGTTATTTATTTATTTGCAATGTTTACTAATATAATACGTGCTAAATTAAATTTTACTTAATTATGCGTTGAATATTTTATTCGACTGCTTTCTGTTGGTTTTTAGTTTATTTATTTGCAATATTTATTGTTACATTATAATGTAAATGCCATGTTGCGAAGGAAAACAAGAGCTTTCGATGAAACTAATATATTCATCCAGTTTTTCTTTCGCACAACACCCTTTCTCCTAAATGCAATTTTTATGCCAATGGGAATATTCGATTTCGAGTCGTATTGGATACACGCGACGTCCTTTGCGATCCTGTTTTTGCCCGAGAAATGAAGAATATTTCCTACCTTTTATGATATGTGGTACATTTCCCTTTTATTTACGTGAGACCATCTCTCCGAACGGGAATTTTGTAATAAATTCTGCACTCAGAATATTCCAGTGCGCAATAGCTGTTTCCTTCTTTCGAAAAATTCCCTTTGGTCAGAAGCTTCGATTGACCTTCGAGAGCGTTCATCAAACGCTCAATTTTCATTCTGCGCGCCGATCACCGCTCCAATTTCCTTCTCGCGTTTAATATCTAGGGATCTTACGATAGTCAAGGATTCTGTAAAATCTTCGCGAATATCCTTCCTTTCCATCGCGCAAAACTCAAAATATTCATCAGAATATACCAGATAAATTTCTATCGTTAACCCCTTGCCGTACAATGACGAGTGAGACTCGCGATGAAGATTTCTAAACTAATTTAACAAGAATCAATGTTGTACAAACAACTATTTTGCTATTATCAAGGTTGTTTTGTAATCTGTCAGCAACCGCAACTAATTTTTATAGTATTCCTAGTGAAAATGAAAAATGCTATTTCTTCGATCTTTTATTTTCCTTCTTAGTACAAAATTTGGATGTGTACGAAATCTAATAATTAGGGTAGTTTCTTTAACCTCTTGCTGTACAATGACGAGAGAGACTCGCGATGAAGGTTTCTAAACTAATTTAACAAGAATCAATGTTGTTCATTACCCACTGATCAAAGCAAACAACTATTTTGCTATTATCAATGTATTATCTTCAAACGAAATTTCCACCTGAAGTAGAATGGAAAATTTTGTTGTATTTCTTACAAATCGTCGATAGTAAAATATTACACGAGCTTAGTAACGAAAGTAAATAGTACGCCAAGGGGTTAACCAAACTACATTACAGAAGATCCCGCCTTTAATCCATTAACCCTTTGCGCTACCTCGAGTACGACTCGATACCAGTTTTATTCACAGCTGTGCTTTGTCGTATTTTTCAAGTACATTAACCGTTTTTCGGATTTTTCGGACTATGCCAAAAAAATGGAAAACACATTTCATACAATAAATCCACTTATATTGCATTGCAACAACAAACATTTTTAAAAATACCATTTATTTAGTTCAATTTGTTTTAATTCATTTTGTGGATGAAATTAGTAAAAACGCAGTCTCGGCATAACAAAAAAGTCAGCAGTGAAACGGTTATATTATTATGTTATTTTCAGTATTATTAGTAAAAAGAATTGTTTACACTTTCTATAAACTATTTTTCAAAATGCATTTCAAATCAAACATTACAGTAACACAGAGCAATCGAGAATGAAACGCAAAAGAAATTCGGTGCGCAAAGGGTTAAAAATCGTTCCGTACATTGAAATACTCGCGCGACCCTATATGTATAATTCATTATTCGACCGGCGATTATTTTTATCTTCACCTTGAGCCCCGTCGGTGGAACGAAGAATTTTCTCGCGCGTAACGGAAGGTGATCGCGATATTCGCGCGAGATCACCGAGGAGGAAAACGAATGTCGAGATTATTGTAGGGAAAAATGTTCGGGCCGCAATTATCGAAGAATTAGAACGGGCCACGGGATTCCCGGATAACATCGATTTTTATGGATTCCACTGGTCCGCGGTTATATCTTAATTCGCCGCTGCGAACTCGGTTGCAGCCGGGAGCGAACGGTCGGCCGCTTTCTTTTTCTCCCCGCGTCACGTGATCTTCATCAATATCATTTACGAGTAAATAGAAATTACGAGTGAACGTACCGCGCGCGGATTCGCCGGTTCGGAACGAACGTGGTCTCGTTAAATTTAATTAGCACGCATCAATTCGGAACTTAACGTTCACGTATGAAACACGTTCCGCAATAATGATCGAAAGTTCGGCTCGGAACGTTGCGGGGATATGAAACGGACCGCGCGATTCGTTCGAGAAATTTATTCGCCGCGAGATAGGAACGGAAATTCATTGGACAAACAATTTCTTTTTTTCCATCCGTCTAGTCGGAATTAAATTGCCGGTAAATCACGATCCTCCGGGTAGATACAACGCCGACGTTACGTTTATCGAGATGTCATTTTTCATGAGATTTTGCCCGATGCGTGTGTTGATCTTTTATTTTGGTCGATCTAACGAGTTTCGAACGAGCTTTTTGTGATCAGGGATGATTGAACGATAGATGCTCCGCGTGTTCTTTACGGAATGTGATTTTAATTAATTTAATGTTTGAGTTTTTGATCAGTCGAGTGTGATCGGGTTTTTGAATGATTTGATGGGTAGTGGATTGAAGTTACTATCCTGCCATGATTGAATAATGGATGTTTTGTTCGTTTTGGAATGTAATTTTAATTATTAATTTAATGTTTGAATTGTTAATCGAGTGTGATTGGATTTTTGAATGATTTCATGGGTTAGTGGATTACATTCGTTTTGTAATGTAATTGTAATTAGTAATTAAATGTTTGACTTGTTAATCAATCGAGTGTGATTGGATTTTTGAATGATTTCATGGGTTAGTGGATAACATTCGTTTTGGAATGTAATTTTAATTATTAATTTAATGTTTGAATTGTTAATCGAGTGTGATTGGATTTTTTGATGATTTCAAGGGTTAGTGTATTACATTTGTTTTGGAATGTAATTGTAATTATTAATCAAATGTTTGAGTTGTAAATCAATCGAGTGTGACTGGATTATCGAATGATTTCATGGTTTAGCGGATTGATGCCCCTCACCTGCCACGTTTTCGAAATCGCCACGTCGTAGGTCGGCGGCGGCGACACCATAGAGGGTACGGCGTAAACGGGTTGCGATCCTCTTTGCGCGTTTAATTGACCATTTCCGGTTTCGTTGACACTCGCGTTCGGCATGTCTGGGATGGTGGCGTACAGAGCCTCTGGTATGGTGTTCTCTCGGATTCCGCTGCCCAGTATACTGGACCCCGAATCTGCGAAATTTTTAGAGAAATTTTGGGAATTCACGCCATCTAGAAACAACATTTACTAAAAAGAGAATACAACTGAAAGTCTATATCAATTTTATACTGAACAATTTAATATTAAATTTAGAACTTAATAAAATCAATATTTAATATCAATCACCGAGTTCAGATTCTATTAACAACATTTCATTCGACTATTGATTTATTGGCAATCGAAACTGATTTATGCTCCAATCAACAATATAAAACTTGCTCAATTTGCGAATATTAAATTCCTGATTACAAGACTGCAAATTGGCTCAGTGATTTCTGCCGTTTTTTATGATGATTCCATGTTTTAAGGGTTTAGGATCCAGAGAAAATATACGAGGGAAAGGATACGTATGTTTTTTCGGTACGAACCAATGTAGGTGTAATGCGATTCCGCTCTGTCAGCGCTCCGGGTCCGCCTCGAGTGATTCAGGCGTTTCTCGTGCTTGCTGCTCTTCGTGGCTTGCCTCGCTTGATCCATGACCGAGCTACTGCTTCCGGTCTCGGAGCTCCTGTTCTTCGAGCGCGCCTCATCCTGCTGTTTCTTCCCGGACCGTCCATCCGGTTTGCCGCTCTTCGACTTCGATATCCTCAGCGTCAGCTTTTTCGAGGCCAGCGAGCCATTCCGGGATTTCGGGAGATCGACCACCACTCCGCACCCGCAAACTGGCGCGTTTTCGTTAGGCATTCTGGGGAAAACGAACAGACGAAGATCTTTTAATCGAAGGGAGATTTTGATTTTACTGTGGTATTAATGGAATTTAAATATGTTTTATTTTTAAAAAATAGGAGTAGATAATTGAATAAAATACAAATAAATAGAAACGATATAGCTCGCAGTGTACAGGTCTTTTCTCTTCTCAATGCAACTCTCTTTCTAATCTCTCGCCATCCGTACTTAACACGTTGAACGCCGTAGGATTTCATAGAACAAAATGCACAAAATGGAAAAAATATGATATTAAATCGTTTGATTGAATTGCGTTATTATTATTGCACGCTGATCCTGCTCAATGTATAATAATATAGAAATATTGTCAAATGATCGTCTTTCAATTAAATGAACTATAGTAATTCGATTCGATGGGGGGTCACCGGTGACCTCCATGGCATTCAACGTGTTAAAAATCATTCTCTCCCCCACAAGCATTCTTCTTACTCACACTTCCAATAAATTCTCAAACACACCCTACTCTCACCACCACGCACTCATCCTTGCTTACGCATCCTTTGGGAAAACCCAGCAACCCTTGGGCCTGGTCTCCATGAGTCCCTTTCCCTTTTATGACCCTCAGAATACTCGCTGTCCCACTGTCTTAAAACTATGATAAAGGCGATCATTTTTCAATAAATATTCTAGATACTACAAGAGTTACAGGTTTATCTCAAAAAATAAATAATCCATCGTTGAAAAAGTTAGCGCCATTAAGAGTCTTAAGATGACGTGTATACTCGTCGAACACAGTTAACTGGTTGATATATATTGGAAGCAGATTATTTATGTGAAATAATAACAGAGGAACTTTGTGAAAAGGGAGAGGTAGCTTCGCGTTGGAGGTGAGCATCACTGAACGTAGATTCCATATTCGCGCCGCGAACCTTTGCTCACGCCGAAGCACATACATTAATTACACGCGTGATTTGTAATTAGAAGTGTACCGTGAATAATGAATTTATTTGGAAATTCTGTTCGACTAATGTTCCGGAGATATCGACGATTGACATAGAGCAACAGGAAATCACGAGCCGATATTGGCACTTGATTGTTATTCCAAGTCTGTTAACGAACATTTAGTTTATTATAATACGGATATTGATTGGTTAAATAGCACGGTGGATCAGGGAACGAATCATCAGTCGACAGTCAACGTTGCGTTTCAATGGGGACGGTTAATTTTGATTGAAAGTAAACAGGGTAGATTATGTACAAGTAGAACAGTGCGTTATATAGTCAGACGTGCAACCGAAGCAAGTATAGTGCCGTATATTGTAATATACAGTGAGGCTTGTAAGCCTGGATCGCTGCTATTGAACAAGATCGTATGTGGACGGTTAAATCCCCTAATGGGGAATGTAATTTACATTCAGAGGTAATGGGAACAGCGAGTGAAATGCACCTGCATCTAATCAGACACGAAAAAAGGAAGAGAGCAGTGTTCAACCTAAAGTAATTAATTTCGTTAATGCTCGTAGCTTCCGGAATGAAAAATTGAAAGTCTCTGCTGACATTAAGTAGATTATACCTGCACGTAGTCAGACGTATAAGTAGAAACCAGTTATATACAGTACAATCTTCTAATAAATTTCATTAAAATGAATGCTGTCCGAGGAGAACTGTATATATCAAGTAGAATATCCAAACGTGTAATCAGACATTAGAAAACGAAGAATATAAGATCTTGTTTAACCAATTTTATTAGACACAATCACTATTAACCCTTTGCGGACGAAGATACTTTGAAATATACAAAGTCTTCAACAAACGAAGTTAAATCAAATATCAATTAATTAATAGGAAAAAAGGAAACTAGGAGCTGATCTCTTGCTGTCAGAGTAATTAACACTAGAACCACCGTACCAGTCAAAATGACTGGTTTCAGTTTTTCTGTTTCGCAATTATTGATATATTCAAAGCATTGAATGTTCGAAATGATTTTGAAAATAAATAGTTTCACTTGAATACTATAATGAATGTCTGAAGAAACCGAAAATAATCTATTGCTACAATATTCATAGTGAGTCACTTTGAGTCACATTTGGACTCTTCACTTAAATTTCTTGATTATTTCACATTGCATGACCAAAGGATTCTTTGGGCTTTTAATATTTGCGCCCTATAAACAAAAACAATAAAATTTCAATCATTCCTTTTATTCTCATAAGAGACTGACAGTCACATCGCGGTATTCGTTATAAAATATTACGATTAGGGTTAAGGGAAAATGTAAGTAACTCCAAGTGGAGTGCGACTTGTGCATTCAGACAAGCACAGGAACGAATACAGGAATACAGGAACAACGTCGTACATAATCAATCTTATTAACGCCGGATTTCCATTTCTTTCCTGAAAGATCGATACGTGGGCGTAGAACATTACCGCACGCAATCTGGCGGATAAACTAAATTGTTGATGTACCAGGGTAATGCGGGACTGTTTAGAGCGCACGCGAATAGAATAAATTTATACGCGGTGACACAAATGGGCGCGGTCTATTGAATAATGAAACAGTGGGCAGGGTCCGTTCACGGTCAGGCGCGGCCGCGATAAACAAAATAATAGTGGCGTTCCGTCTAATCCCCTAAATTCGTTGGGTTTACTATGAAGTATTATTTGGATTGGCCACGGGTAGAACACAACGGCGGATCGGCGGGCAAACAACGGCGTTCCGCCGGAAACGCGAACGGATCCGTGATATCGACACTGTCGGACGGTAATGCCGGTGTATAATCTGATGGAATAACGCCACGCGTTCCGCGGAATCGCGTTATGCAGCCCACGGGCGGGGACCATTAATAACCGTGCCATAATGGCCTCTAATTGGAGTCACTTCGGAACGTTTACCCTCGACCGAGGCCCCGGTGTTCGCCGTTCAGCGCTCGTTTCGGGCGATTAAGGGCAAGATAAGGGAATAAACGGAACTGCTTTCCAAAGGGAGACGTGTTCTTGAAATTGCATCCGCGACGGTTATCTCAACTATTAGGAAATCCAATTTTTTCCGGGCGGAGCTACTTAGGAATGGAAATTCCAGAACGAAACGGTTCGAGGAAGAATCACGATTTTCGTGGACGTAATTAGTTCGGAATGGGGAGTAGGATAAATACCTATACACACCCGAGTAATTTATATTATAGGTTCTTGAGCGTTGGGTGCTTAACATTAGAACTACCGTGTTTTTAATACGATTACTATATAATTGCCATAGAAATTGTAATAGATTATTTTCAGTTTCTTCAGACATTCATTGTAGTAGTCAAGTAGAAATATTGATTTTCAAGATAATTTTGAATGTTCAATGCCTTTAAGATATCAATAATTGCGGAACGAAGAAATGAGAATTAGTCATTTTGACTGGCACGATAGTTCTAGTGTTAAGGTATGTTTTGTTATGAATTAACGTTGGAGGACGCGTTGAAATGGTATCGTGTTGTAATGACGATATCGATATGATATTATATGATACGGTACGATACGATACGATACGATACGATACGTTACGATACGATACGATACCTTACGATAAGTTAACGCTCCGTCTGACAGCGTAACGTCGTTGGATGATAATTTGCTTTCTGATGCTGGTTTAGTTGACCATACGATACAATGAGTTACGATACGATACGATACGATACGATACGATACGATACGATGAGTTACGATACAACACGATACGATAAGTTAACGCTCCGTCGGGCAGCGTAACGTCGTTGATGATAATTTGCTTTCTGATGCTGATTTAGTGACGATACGATACGATAAGTCAACGCTCCGTCGGCAGCGTAACATCGTTGGATGTTTGGTAATTTGGATTCTGATCATTTCTGGGAAAAAACGCCGTACTTATATACTGATTTTCCCTGGTAGTGGGGGCACAAAAATGGACTGCCGTATATACACGGCACCCGTCGCGAAAGGGTTAACATTACCGTGAAGTCTGCATCCTCTCATTGAAAACGTCAACATAGGTATAATCTACAATAGAACTTATCATCAGAACATACCTATATAGAACACAACCATATTATTACACTGTCCTCATTCACTACAAACACCTGCTAGCAAAGCTACCTAAGTCCACCCATTACTCTCCCAAAACTTTCCCCGGGAAACGCAGAATTTATGGGTCCCCGTGCTCCAGTTACTAGCAGCGACGTCATACCTGTCCGTACAAGTAGAACCGAACGGTTGGTCAAACATAAACGTCTTCATCTCGGCCCGCCTTCGGAATTACAAGCGGGAATGCCGGCGCGGATGATAAACTCGTCCGAATAGCTCTCGGAGCGTCTGAGACTCGGCAATAAATCGATAATCGCCGACGAAGACGGCAAAGGGAGAGGACCGGCAGCCGTGCCATCGACTGGCTCGGTTAATTATTCGATTCTCGGAGAAGCCTCGGCTCCCCGTCCCCGCCGCGCGGCGGGGAGGCACGAAATCAAAGGGAGTCGCTTTGATATCCGAGATTTAAAGGCGTGATTTACCGGAATCCGGGAAACGGGCAGGTCTTCTTTCTCCTCCCGCTTCGCGACGCGCTGCTCCGCTGGAACAATGCTCCGAATCCCATTACGTCGCCGCGGGGTCCCTCGTTTTCGATGATTTTTCTCTCGAGTCGCGGCTCGGATACGCGTCGCGCCGTCGTCGTGTTTCGTGCGCCGCCGACCGGAGCTCTAACGATACTCTCGTGCTCCCGAGTCGCTCGGATGTCCTCTGTCATTATTCTTCCTTATTATCCTAATTGAAACGGTCTTCCGTTGCCACCGGAGGACGTTTACTCCGGTCGTATCGGTACGGTCGAGTATTTACGATGCCGCGCTGCTCGCGCGCCTCGCTGCGGGCAACGCTGCGCTACTTATGTCGGCAAATATGTACCGTCGTGCTACTGATGTGTCTGATTGCAGCCGCTGTTCTACTATAGGCCGACCGTGTACAGTCAGACACGTCCAATTACGCTGAATTCTGTTATTTTAACTTAGTCGCCGGTTTAGATTTCATCTGGCAGACGTCCGACCGCGCGGCACTGTTCTACCATCGCTACCCTTTGAATTAACCAATTATAATTGGCTCCGGCGTTTCAGCTCGCGGCGAGATGATATTATTGCGAAGTTTAATCCAGGATTCGAACTGCTTTATCATCGCACACGTCGAATTAAGCAGACGTCGGTTAAATTCACCGGCTTCAGTTAGACGTCTATTTTTCCGTCTACATGAGATAATCCCCTTAGCGTCATCCTTTGAATGGAATCTGTGTAATTTCCATGAGCTTCGTACAGCGATCTTCCATGTTAAATCTAAAGTTCTAACTACTGTAGTATTGTACCTTGGATCGATGATACTTTATTTAACCCTTTGCACTCGAGAGGTGACTCGGTCACCGCTTGATTCGATTCGCAGAATTATGAAGTCTTATATAATATTAACCCTTAGCACTACAGATGGTTTTGTAATCTATCAGCAACTAATTTTCATAGTATCTCTAGTGAAAATGAAAAATGCTATTCCTTCAATCTTTTATTTAAAGAAAATCTAATAATTTTAGGACAGTCTCTTTGATTCATCGAAATATTCAATATTACAACTGGTGCAATTTTGGAGCCTACAGAGTTCAAAGGGTTAAGCTTCGTACAACGCATCAATAAATGGAATATTGAAATAAAACAACTTTCCTCCTTAATTCATACGTTTTCTCATTAATTAGTTTTAAAGGGCATCGTCCGTATCCCATCGGAGAATATCGAATATCTCTAATGGAAAACTTTCGAGCGCAAAGGGTTAATTTACTTCCATCTCGAAATCAATTTTTCAGTTCCCCGACCGCTGTCGCCCTCCAAACCCCTCGTTACAATTACCGACGCAATTCCGAGTTCCGGCGCGGTTCTCTTACGAGATTAAACCCGGAATTCAAATGGCTTTCGGAACGCCCCGGCGGGCGCTTCGTTTGTCCGCCGAAACGAAAGAAGTTTCTCGCGATTCCGGCACGTTTCCCCGAAACTCCGATTCGAGGAGTTAATTCAGCGCGAGTCGGTGAAAGGCGGCCGAACAACGGCCGCTCGTAATTCAACGGCGCAACAAGGCCGAATCGAAGGCCGATGCGCGCGAAAGGGAGCGTCGGCGGTCCCGAGGGCGACGTACCCGCCGTCCGCTTCGAGATCTCTCGCGGAGGGAGCCGGCTTCCCTCCCGTCCGCGCGTAAATTTCGTTCCGACGCCGGCGAAACTTCTCCGCGAGAAAACGCCCCGGCTGCCGCGACATCGAGCGCCGACGGCACAATCCAATTTTCGTATCGCCGGCGAATCGAAAGGGATACCTATTCCTCCCTTGTACATCAAGCTTTTCCCTCCGCTCCCACGAGAGATTAAAAAGAAGTTACCCCTCGGACGTCCGCGCCGCCCCTCCCGACCCCCGTTCGCCGTTCCGTGTTTAAAAGTGAATTACAAGCTCGCTGAATTGTTCGATCTCTCGCTTCCCTTCGTGCCCGGGCGAAATAAGTGTCGGGAAATGTATTTCGATCCTTCGTCGGCTACAACGACCGGGTTTCATTGAATTCGTCGGGGTATTTCTGCGCGAGCTTTTTGGCCCCCGAAGCTTACATCGACGAAGACGCGTCGGAAAGGTCGGAGGTAATTTAGTTAAATGTCCGGCGAATTGCGGAGTGCGCGGGAAATAGAAAAGAGTACTGAGGTGGATGGAACAGTAATTTATATTTTGAATATAAATTAAAGGTTAATAATGGAGAGTACAGTTTCCTATGATAGTGAATATTTAACTGGAGCTTGTTATGTATCAAATTATCGTATGAATTAGGAACTGTCAATATCCGATCCTTTGTTGCGCGATGAAATTGTAGTCAGGGCATCTGCACGAGCTTTTTCTCGAAGCTTAAATTGTGTTTGAGAAACTTGGAACGTAATTTAGTGGAATGTTTAGAAAATTATAAGTTGCTCAGGGGACGGTAAAAATAGGTACTCAGGTATCTGCTATCTAGAACAATGGTCAATAATCTAGAGGGCAGTACTCTGCGATAGTGAATATTTATTAATTATTAACACTAGAACTACCGAGCATTTAATAGATTAATATGTAATCCCTATAAAAACTAATAATTGATTATTATCAGTTCCTTCAGACATTCATTATAGTATTCAAGTGAAACTATTTACTTTCAAGATCATTTCGAATATTCAATGCTTTTAAGATATGAATAATTACGAAATAAAGACGTTGAAACCAGTCATTTTGACTGGTAGTAGTTCTAGTGTTAATATCATAGAGAAACTTGGAACAAAATTTAGTGGAATATTTAGAAAATTACAAATTACACAGAGAACAGTAAAAATTTGTACTCAGGTATTTACTAGCTAGAACGAAGGTCAATAATCTAGAGTACAGTCTTCTACGACAGTGAATATTTATTAATTATATATTAATATTTTAGAGAAACTTGGAACATAATTTAGTGGAATATTTAGAAAATTGCAAATTGCTCAGGAAACAGTAAAAATAGGTGCTCTGGTATCTACTAGCTAGAACAATGGTCAATAATCCAGAGCACAATCCTCTACGACAGTGAATATTTCATTAAAACTTGTAATCTATGAAATTATCATATAAATTACAAATCAGTAATACCAGATTCCTTGTCCCACGAACGATCTCGCGTTTCCGCTGTAAAGAAGGTCTTCCGCCGGATACCGGAAATAATGGTACACCTTCGACGCCGGCAGGCGGCAGCGATATTGATCACCGGCGATACAGATAATGTATCAGATAATCGAAACCTTATTGCCTCGTTACCGCGGGAGGGTAACGTTCCAGGAATCGTAAAGTGTTTTACGGCCGAACGGAATTTAATACTGAGCATAATCGATGAAATTAATTTTCCGGCTGTCCGCTCCACGGGTATAATATCTCCGAGTGAATCTGCTTCCGATGCGACGAGAAGCGACGCGACGGGAAGATACATCCAGCTGGAGCAGCGGCGGCGACGGCGGCGGCAGAGAAATCGCTGCGCGGAAATTAAATTACGCGGCGCGCTGCGAAATGAGCTCCCCGAGAGCTTAGTTAGTTTCGACGGCAAACTATTCGCTGCACCGCGCCAACCCGACCCGTTAGTATTCATTCCGGCCGGCGACAGCCTCTGGCCAACTTTTGCCCTCCAACACGACCGCGCGAGGCGGCGCGACGCCTTTCGTCGCCGCGACGACTTTGACCGAGTGCCGGCGATCCGTCAAACGGAACCGACTGATGGCTAATCCTTTTGTTTGCCGGCGTGTTTGCTCGATCGTTCTTCCACCGGTTGTTATATTTTTTCGGCCGAGATGGATGGATCGCTCCCTAGAGGAGGCAAACTGTTGGGACGAGGCCGCCTCGATCAGACAAAGTGACCGTAAAAATTTCTTATTAATCTTTTGGGATCTTCCCCCGTGGGGGACTTTTGTTTCATTACGAAGTGTTTCGGTAATTTACCTGTTTTAACGCTAACTGCCGAGCAGTTACAGGGACTTTTTGAAATTCCTTTATTCAAACTTCAAGAGTGCTTATATTGAGGCTTTAATCGATTTGTGATTCAGGTTCCGTATTGCTAGACCGATTTCTTTAATAATTTCTCAGAGAAACATCTATTATCTTTTTAGTAATTGTAAAAAGGATCATCAGGAATGGGTCATTTTGAACCGTCTGGTAGTTTTAGTGTTAATTGGCTTTTTGAAATTTCTCTGTGGAAACTCCAAGAGTGCTATTGTAGGTTTAATTGATTTACGATTCAGCTTTTGTATATCTTTAATAATTTCTCAGAGAAACATCTTGTTATGTCTTTAATAATTGCAAGAAGGATCATCAGGAATGGATCATTTTGACTTGTCTGGTAGTTTTAGTGTCAATTGGCTTTTTGAAATTTCTCTGTGGAAACTCCAAGAGTACTATTGTAGTTTTAATCGATTTACAGCTTTCGTATTGCTAAATCAATCCCTTTAATGATTTCTCTCAGAAACATCCTGCTATCTTTTTAATAATTGCAAGAAGGATCATCAGGAATGGGTCATTTCGACTTGTCTGGTTGTTCAGTGTTAATGTTATGGTGTCTTATGGAAGTAGGATTTTAGTTCACAGGTGATTTGAAATGAATTCTCAAAGCAATGTAGTAAACTGTAGTTTCCTCAGAACGAAGATCTACGTAAACTGTCAAGTTTGAGAAGCTCGAACACTCCGCACAGAGCTTCAAAGTGACACCATCAATTCTTCATTTCAAACAGATATTACACATTGCGAAGAATATTTCCCACTGATAACTCTAATTTCCCAGCGCCCCAAAGAATTTCACTAAAAAACCGCCAACGAAATTCCTCCGAAGGAGGCCGGAATGCTCCGATGTAAAGTTGATTAACCGAAACGCAATTAAAGCGGTGGACACATTGATCGCGCGTCACCGATCGCGTCGACGCGCTTTTTCAACGAAGCGGAGACCGGCAGGGAGGGGGGGGGGGCGCTTGAATTTCAATTAATCCGAAATTGGCTGTATCGCGGGACGGAACATCGTCTCGTGTGTCGGGCGTTTCGAATTACACCGGGACGTTTTCGGGATTAACCGCGGATCCCGTGGTACTTTGAGACTCGCTCCAATTTGCAATCAACGTCGCTGGCATATTCCGTGGGAAGGGAAATTCGGTCGTCGGTTCTTGATCGTTACGAAGGAGCCCGGGCGCCGCGGCGCTCAACCGAGCCCTCGATTCCTCCCGATAATTGTTGTCGCGGCCGGAGCAAACAGCGAGCGCGCCGATCGGGAACGACGCTCATTTTCGAGCGTCGCGTCGCGTCGCGTCGCGACGCGGGGCAAACGGAGCGAAACCTTTGTTGCAACGTTGTTTAACGGTCGCTCGGTCTGATCGAAAGTTTTCGACTTGTCGCTCGGTGAATGCTGTTAAATGGGTCACGCCGCACGCGCTTTTGCTTCCCGTTTAAATTCTGGCTCGAAGTTACCTCGGCTCGACGCTTGTTCCCTTTGATTGCGGATGTTTAGGCTTTCCGCGAGCAATTATTCGACTGCGAAACGTCGCGTTATTTCGAACGATTTGAAATAAATCTGGTTGAAATGGTCTCGGCGTATTTGGAATGGAAGAGTTTGTTTTGATCAGTTAACTGCGTTACGAGTATACACGTCATCTTGAAGCTTGAAATGCCACTAATTCTTTCGAAGATGAATTCCTTATTTTTCCAGATAAACGTGTGATTCAACTTTATTTTGCTTTAGCCTCTCATTAACCCTTGCACTCGAAAGTTTTTCGCTTAATGTATTTAACGCTTGATTTAACACAGCAAAACTATGAAGTTAATATTTAGTATTTTAAATTAAAGTTTGTGTTTCTATGTGAAATATTATAAAATAGCTTTGTACCTTAACTTATCTGTGAATTACCGTTAAATTACTTTCAAACAATGTCGTCTCTCATCGGAAAATGTTGAATATTTCCAGTGGAAATCTTTCTAGTGCAAAGGGTTAAAACTTTCTAGTTAGATGTAGACAAGATTCTTGAAAATAAATTTATCAAGAAACATAAATTACGGAACAGCTATTTCCTTTCAATATTTCACGTATTGACGCAGTATACGAAGGTTAATGGTAAATACGAAAATTTACAATTTTCCTGTATCAAATCATCTGACTAGGAGTCGCCTCTGCAAAGGATTCAAATATTCATGTTTTCATTTTATTGCGCGTGCAACGAGAGATTTTCGAAAGTAAATTCCACAGTTAACAGGTTAAACGATGTGAACGTGGATCAGGAATCTTCTATTAATCAGTGAGATTGACGTAGTATTGAATTTAATATTGAATCGGGGATTCGATTATTATGTAAAACGCGTGGAATCGATTACACGAATTTCGGTTCGTTCGTGGATTTTCGAAAAATATACAGTTCCACGGCGACCGGCGTTTGTATTTGAATTTAGTGAAAACAGTTTTTTTTTGTGAGGGTATGTACATAGAGATGGAAAAAAATTCATCGAATTGGGTTGAGCCAAAATCAAAGGTATCGGATTCCGATGTCTGTTGGGCTGTGATCCGATAACGGAGTACCACTGTGTTTCGCAACGTATCTGATACTCATTGAGTAATGGTTTATCAGTTAACCTGTACCAACGCCAGTTGTTACATCGCATGACCCGACGGAACGAGCCGGAAAGCATTGTCGATTGATAACGGAAGCTGTGCAGCAATCGAGGACGGGAGGAACCTTAAAAACGAACGTAAATTTGTGAACTTCCCTTTACATCTCCCGTAATACTTAGTCGGAGATTAATGCGAGGAGCTGCCGTTGAACAGATTTCTTTCTTTAATGATTCAGTTGTATTTGGAATGCAGTAGAAAGCCAATTAACTGCGCACCGGCTAATTTTCAGAAAACTGAATTGTGATGACAATTTTCATTGAGGTCAACTTATATCACATAGAAAAACTTAGATATATTGTCATGTAATATATTTTAAATAGATAATCAATTCGAATTAGCTTTTATATTTTCTTCAATGCTGTGGTAATTAGCGAAGTTGCATAGCTAAGTGTCTATTCAACTATAAAGTTGAATATTTAATATTTCAAATTAAACTTCGCATTGCTACGTGAAATATTGAAATGAAACACCTTCGTTGCTTAATTCATCTATGAATTATCGTTAAATTACTTTCAAACGGTATCACCTATATCTCGTCAAGAAGTATTGAACATTTCCATTGAAAAACTTTCCAGTGCAAAGGGTTAACAGTAGAACTACCGAGCATTCACGATTAATATCTAATTCCTACAAAAAATATAACAATAGCTTTCGGTTTCAGACATTCATTACAGTATTCAAGTGAAACTATTAATTCCAAACATCATTTCGAATGCTCGATGCACGTAAGATACCAATAATTGCGAAACAAATCGAAACCGATCGTTTTCACTAGTACAATAGTTCCAGCGTCGAAAACATTAATCAAAGAAACCAACGAACACGATCCTCTTCCATTAACAATAAACATCCAACAACTCTCGGAGGTCCCACTATATTCGAACAAACGTTAGCCCATTGAACGCAAATCACAAAATAAATTACACATCCCGCAACGACTCATTATTTCGCGAGCCATATTAATCTCCAGCTAATTGCTCGTCGATCGGACGCTTTACAACCTAATTAATCACACTTGAAAACCACTTCCTGCGGCCGATCGCTCCCGGAGTCCGAACTTTCCCAGAGGCCGGCCACTTTTCCCGTTCGAAAAATCGCGGCCTCGGTAAATTTAAATATCCACAACACCGGGGAGCCGGTAATCTGCCCCCCTCCCGGAATTCAATTTAAAGTTTCGGATTCATTTTCCGAGCGCGTGATCGTCTCGCGCCGGATCACCGGCGTCCTCCGATAATCTGTTTTTCGTTTAATTTTTAGCCTGTCGATCGGCGCGCGGAACTTGCGTCGGTGATCCGCCGTTATTATTCCCGCGGCCCCGCCGCGCCGCTCCTCGCGCTTCTTTGCGCCCGATACCCGATGTATAATCCCCGTTCGCAATTAACTTATGCAAAATCTCAGCCGACGGAATAATGCGCTCGCGACGGGGCCGCGGATCGAAAAATCGTCGGTCTCTCCGCCGGATCACGGTGACAAGCCAAAGCTGCTTAACGCTGATCCCCGTCGACGGGGATAACGCTCGCGTCGGAAACGTTTTCTAATTAATTCCGCCCGTTAATTAGCCACGCGTGATCGCGTAATTATGCCGCGTTTCGGCGCGCCGCTCGATTTACCGGGCGCCGCGCGTTCGCCGGTCGTCGCGGAGTGTGCGTCGGGAACGTTTCGTGAACTTGATCTTGCGACTTCGTCGAGATCGGTTGGTTTCTGTTCTGCGTCGTTCATCTATTGCTCTGTGATTTGTTTCTGAATGATGATTGTCGTGTACCCGATTTCCACCGACGATGTTCGGTGGTTAAATCAGTACGTCGCAATTAACTTTGTGCAATTTTTAGTTTCGTTGAGTGGACTGTATTCACTTGTGGAAATCAATGTAGTGACTCGAAATATGTAATATACTCTTTATTTGCTTGTCTGCTCGAAATTCTTGTTAGATCTCTTTTGCTTGTCTAACTATTTGTTTCCAACTATGTTTCTCAACTGCCTAGTCCTCCCAGAATCGTCTTTGACGACACCTCCGCAATGTCGTCTTCGCGGGGGTGAAGACGTTCTGGTTGGCCCTTTTAGATCTAGATGGTTGTGGAAGGGAGACACAGTCCCCTCCCTTTTTGGGTCTTCCTAGTTGCTAATGTTAATAACTAATTCGTCCCGTTTGCAGTCGTCGACCGTGGCAGGTAAAAAGCAAGAAACGCTTGGACTTAACACATGCTAACAGACGGGCTAGAGAGTTAAAAATACTGGTGGCTGGACGCCAGATGTGAACAATAGACAAGGAAAATCTACAGCAAGAATCGCGGGCCTTATGGGTTCAGGGATTTATGGCTGCCACGGTCCCTGCTCGTAATACCGTAAGGACGGTTGCAAGTCGCCACATTACTGAAATTTTGATTAATCTATTGATTCAATCAAACGTCTCTGCCAGTGATGTGACGAGGCTTGGAACGATCATAATTCAGAGTTTGTCCTAAAATACAATTTTAAGAGGAATCATTGTGAAACTACAAATTTGATCTTCAGTATTTTTCATGTTTTCATTGATACCTAACAGGATATTTCAAAGTGCGAACGCAAGAATGAGCGTGAGAGGTCACGAAAGAGGGAAGCGGCCGAGAGACGTAGACAATCAATGTTCACGTCTACTACGATAAACAAACTTCAAAATTCTACTCCAACCCACTCTTCCACTTCCGAAGAACATACAACTTCCCCTCAGAACGACATCCAACGAAACTCTTCTAACTCTCGATGAAACCAAAATCACCGTCCGAACTTCCTCGAGCAACCTTCCCGAGACTCGTAACCGAGCGAAGATGCAAGAGTCGCAACGAAGAGCCGGCCGTAGTCGGTGGAACTAATAAACCGAACGGGCGTGTACCGCTGCACCCGGTGAATTAATAATGAGACGATATACGAGCGAACTGCGGCGGTAAAAGACCAAGCGGAACATGAAAATATACGATCGGACTACCCGCCCGGGCGAAAGTGGTCTCCGGGAGGCAGTTACTGTTTCATGACGCGAGAAAGGATGTTCCTGGCTCGGGATGCCGTGAACCTCGCGAGCTATCGACTACAGGAGAACGGAGAAAGATGAAAAAAAAAACGAAGAGAGAGAGAGAGAGAGACTGCTCGGATCCGAGGATCGGGCAGAAAATTTGAACCCCGTTGAAGAGGGCGCGCCTTCGTCCTCCGCGGGGCCGTTTCCTTCGGAATCATTGAGCCGCGTAACCTGCGTTATGCATGCTTCGGCGGTCTCGTTATTAGTATATGGAAATATCGGTGTGTAAAAGTGGGGCATCGGTATATCTGTCGGCCGACTGTGTGCACGTGCCCCCCTGCCCCGCCCGGCCGCCCTCGTCCCGGCACGCTTTGTTACCTGCTTTTCATTATGGATCGGGAATCCGGCCGTAGGAATAATGCACGACCTCCCGCATCGCGATACGCCGCCGATGCTACATGTAATTGGCGAGCGGCGTGCGCGATCGGGTGCTCGAAAAATTGGGTCGGTCGTGTGAATGCCGGAGAGAAAGGGAGAGAGACGGAGAGAGAGAGAGGAATAGGGAGAAAGGGGTTTTATTAACCAACTGGCGTATCGGTTGCGGTTTCGCGGCTGGTTGAAATTCGCCTCGGTGCATGCGCGACTTCGAACGGAAGTTCGCGCGATCCCATCCGCGCGGCGCGTTCTGTAATTCGAGCCGGCACTTGTTTGCAGAGGGAAATATGGTGTGAAGCATTGGGGATTGAAATTGAGTAGAATCGTTGCGGCGATTAGAATGGGACGAAGAGTAGGTACGGGAGTCGGATTGGTTGGGTGGATCGAGTAGTTTGAACGAAGTTTAGGTGGAGATGGGAGTGGAGTGAATAGAGAGGGAATTGAGCTGGAAGGAATGAGAGAATTCGAGGTTTGGGAGTGGTAAGTTGTTGCTGAGTGGATTGAGAGAGATTGGAGTTGTTTCGTGGGATTGTTTGGGTATGAGTAGATTGAGTGGATTGAATAGATTTGAGTGAACTGAGTAGATTTTAAGTAGACTGAGTAGAAAAGAAAAAGTGTGTGTTGAGTAGGATGAGTTGATTAGAGTAGAATGAGAGGAAGTAGATCTGGTAGATTGAGTAAATTGAGTAGACTGAGTAGACTGAGTAGACTTAGTAGACTGAGTAGGCTGAGTAGATTTTAAGTAGACTAAGTAGAAAAGAAAAAAGTGGGTTAATTAGGATGAGTTGATTAGAGTAGAACGAGAAGAAGTAGATTGAATAGAATGGATAGAAGAAATAAACTCAGTAGAATCGATACAAGCGAAAGATAGAGTAGATCAAATAGAGCAGACACGACTAGAAGAATGAACACAAACACTGAATTAAATAACTAAAATAAATAGATTGAAAAACATTCAAAGTATAATAATATTATATGTCACATTACGATGTTTATCATAAACTCAGTTTACTCGTCTAACACATCTTAATCTATCGGGGCGCAGCACGTTAAAGCGGGAAAACAAAAGCGCGATTCATTCGTTTTCGTTTGCCGCGAGTTAAGAAGCAATATCACTGTTTGCGGCGGCGGGGGATGAAAAACGGTTATTGCACTTCGACGAGATATTAGACTTTTATGGGTTGCCCGATATGCATCTGAATTACCCGCCGGTCGTGCATCCAATGAAACTAATATTAAGTGCTCTCGAAAGGGAGACCGAGAGCCCGGACAGCTTTCCGTTTTCATAGTCTGCTCGCGACATTAACCGCCGATACTTTCGTCCATTTTTTTTCTTTTTTTATTATCATAGGAACTAATTCGACCGAGGGAGATGAGAAAAGGAACTCAGGTAGTTTTCACGAAAGTTGTTCGGCACACGACGAAAAATCTGCCGCGCTAACGAAGTTTCGACTTCAAAGGGCTCCGTTTGAAAGAAAATTAATTGTCAATCGCAATTCCGAACTTTGAGATACGTCTTTGAAAATTTACGACGCCATTGGCCGCGATTACACGGGTTAGCAATTTCGAATACGCCCTCAACACGGGGGAATTGTGGCGAGTCGGGTCGTTCGGCCATGGAAAAGTTCCTTCAAAAGGCTTGCTCCCTTGGCGCTGCGAGTTTTTCAGTTCGTCTATGACCCGTGCTCGAAATCATTAAAGCGGTCCTTTACATAATCACAATGGATTCTATTAGAAGCCCCGAAAAATTCAAATTCTGCTTCTATACGAGATTCAATCCCTCGTGAAACCCCTATACCAAACCACGTTACACCAAAATACACACATAAGTAAATTACGAAAAATCTTGAGTCGCAGCAGAATAGTTTATTACAATTACAACCTATAATTCCCCATTTGAAACTATATACCTTTACTGATAACAGTAAAGATCTGAGGAAAATACGACAGCAAGATCACGTATTTCAGTCGCAGAATTCAAAATAATATACAGTATAATTGTAATTTAGGTAGTTTTTGGAAAGTGAGAATCGTAAATCGCAATGCGAACAATCTATGAATCGAATGATAAAGCTCTCAACGTAAGAGACATTTTTGTCCCGAAAAATGATTACGATTCGCGAAACGCGGCCAATCAGGAGCATGTGTGGGCGAAGAATTTTCGATAAGTTCGATACGGCGCCGTGGCTCGCTGGCTAAAGAATCGAATCTGTTTCCAATGAACCGGACACGGAACCAATCGGGACTCGAAGACGTCCCGTTTTAGAAGGGAACCCCCGCGAGGGGGGGACGTGATGTGATTCCGGCTGCGGGGCGAGATTAATTTCTGGAAAGTCCTGAACGTGCTCCGAGGGTTTTCTTCGGTAAGCCCGCCGGCGCATGACTGGATTAATTATAGCAACTCCTCCGAGCGTGCTGGTGGTAGTACCAGTGTAGATGCTACTATTGATTAAATCGTCGATAATGTTGCTGACAGTCTGGCAACCGGAGCTAATTGGGAACAATCAGTTCGACGAAAGCGCGCGAGCATCCTTGCAGATTCAATTACTCCTTTCGTGTCTTATCGCTTCCTTCTTTGTTTTCTCGCTACGACGAAAGAATGACGTCGAGTGTACTTAACGCTGGAGCTGCCGAGCATTTAATACGATTAATATGTAATTCTTATAAAAATTCTAACTTTCAGTTTCTTCGGATGTACGTTATAATATTCAAGTGGAATTATTATAGATTCTACCGAATTATACTGAAACCAACCGAAATCGTTTAATAATTTCCACGGTAATTTCGACGTAAAAGAAACTGAATTTTCCGCGGCAGAAACGAACAACAAGTGGAAACTGACTTCTCAACGATTTGAAAAAATTCAGAAAGAATCTACATTAGTATTCTAAAATTCTCATAAACGTTTCTTCGTTGCTCATTCTATGCGCACAATGCACGTTCAGATACTATAAATGCGCATAACGCGCATGTATATTATAGTGTTACTATAGTATAGATAATGAAAGAGTGGATCTTGAATAATCGAGAGTTAAGTAAGAAGTAATTCTCGAATCAAGCGTTTAAATTATGACACGGCTTTCGCGAGAAATCGTTAACTAAATTTCTGAATTCGCACAGGTACAGCAATAAGGGTCCCATCGAATCTCGAACGATATATTCTAATATCTATGAAAACTTAGAAATAAGTCACTCCAGTTGCTCCAGCAATTAGTTTTAATGTTAACCCTTTGCACTCGAAAGCTTTGTACTAGAAACATTCAACTCTGATAAAATATACGATGCTTGTTGCGACTAATGTAAATAATTAATCCAGTCATTTCGACTGGCACGGTAATTCTAGTGTTAACCACTTGCGCTGGAAATGAATTCAGAAATTTGGCCAAGTCTCCTACGACGAATTTTGTTTTTACCTATTTTACGCAGATGTGGACATTAATTTCATTTGTTAATCATTTTGTATAGAATGATACATTTTGAAACAATCTAATATGTATAATGCAACAAGATTATCAATGTGTGAAAGACATCATTGAGAATTTTGGGATAGAAACGTCTCGACATGTGTGGCATTTCCAGCGCAAGTGGTTAACAAATAAATAAATTATTACTTCATCTGCATATTCCTGTCGTAATATTTGTTCGTGGGATATGCAAGAAATCCGAGAATGAAATGTTCCTTCAAGTAGAATAGGTCAGTACGTGAGGGGACATGTAAGTAGATCAATAATTTGTCTTGTCAGAATGCCGGAGGAATATTGTGAGTTCCGAGGATCGAGAATAACGGAGTAGATATTTGCATTCTTGGGAAAAGAGTGTCACGCACAGAATGTTACCGTAATAAAATAATTTCAGGAGCATTAGTTTCCTTAATTCGCGGTTATGCGTTACGCAACAGCAGAAAGTGGTGCAAATCTGTAGAAAGTGGGTCAAGATAAATGGAACAAGTCGGGGAGACTGGCGATGAGTCGAAAGTGGAATAAGTTGTTGTTAATCAGACAGCACTTTCATGTTTCCATATACAAAATAATGTACGGTATTCATTGTGAAGACAGCCTTAAGGTTCTCTCTCATGAAAGTAAGTGGAATAAACAATAATAATCAGAAATGTACAACTAGATACACAAAATACCAGTAGAACAGTCAGCGAGTAAATAATTGGCCAAAAAGTTTCCTTATTTTTCGCTGGACCCTAACGGCATTTGTCATTAAAAAAGTAGAATCAATATTCATTCCGCTGTTCCTGCAAAATACACAGTAATAAAGTTCAATTAAACGAAACCTCTGGTTCTCCTATTAACGAGCCAATAAGTTCATTGTTACAGGCCAGGTGAAATTTCCGGAAAGCATGTGCCTTTTTCCTTCTTTTCCATAGGAGGAAAAGCTCGCGCGCACGGCAGGATTAATTAAAATAGGAGTAATTAAAATTATTTCAGGCTCGCTTGAAATCGATTCTTTCGCATTCGGGAGTTTTCCGTTACGAGCCGCGCCGCGAATTAGACCGTAAAATTAGATCCGTACACATCGACCGAGCTTCCGGGCTGCGTTCTCATATTTTCGACCCGTGCCGTGAGTCATTTATTCAAAACAATTCGGAAACTCCGTTAGAACGGGTACACGGCGCTAATACGATTAAATTGTTCACTCGCGACAGCGGCAACGCGAAACTAGCTTTTTCGCATTGTCCCGTTGAAGTCGTTGATTCCTCCGCCGTCGCGCGAGCTGCGTGCCATTTCCAAATCAAAAACCATCTTCTACGATTAATCATTTAACATTTCAGTCTAATTCCCTTGTGCAGACTTTAACTCCACAATATTCAATTATATTCAACAGGCATTGTTACTAAACTACCTCAACAGCAGCTTTTGTTCCGAAATGTTCGATTGTCACGTGAAAATTCAAAAGCGACTTCGCTGTTTCTTTCTCGAATGAGCGAGAAAACGATCTGAAAAATATGATAGGGTTATAAATCATTGAAACAAGAATCAATGAGGCTCTACAACAGGAATAGAACGAATCCTAAACAATTTCGTTGCAAAATGTTCGATTGTCACGTGAAAATTACAAAAGCAACTTCTCTGCTTCTTTCCCGAACGAGCGAGAAAACAATCTGAAAAATATGATAGGATCATAAATCACTGAAACAAAAGCCACCGAGGCTCTACAACAGGGGATCGAATCCCAAACAATTCCATTATAAATTACAATGAACAATCTCACCAATAATCCCCTACTAAATTCCAACAATTCCACCGAAAAAATAACAATCGCCGTTCGAACCTTCGCAAAACACTCGCCATGAATCATTCCCGATCGCGTGTCCCGAACAGAAACCAGCGGACGCTTCAAGAGATCGAGCCCGTTCCGAGTAATCCCATTATAAATTACAACAGCCGATCTCACCAATAATCCCCTGCTAAATTCAACAATAACTTCGCCCGAAAAACTGGGACCGCCGTTCGAGCCCGCGCGAAACACTCGGCGGAGAGCCGTGAATCATGTCCGATCGTATTTTCCCGGCGAAAAATCGGCGCGTTTGGAATAATAGCGATACCGGCGGCGGCCGATGCATAATTTATAAGAACGACGCCGATTACGGGCACGGAATTTCCGGCACGGACCGACGCTTCCCGCCGCTGCGGCCGCGAAATAACAAAGCCGATCGTCCGAGTAAATCATCGATTATACCCCCGTCCGTTTGCAATTTTCCGTGTTCCTTTCGGTCCGCCGCAAAGGGGATCAACCCTGGTCGTTCGGTAACCGAACGACACGAGCGAACGTTGCAACGGGGGAGGTCAGAGGGAGGGGACAATACGCGGGAATTTCTCGTTCCCGATCGGAAACGGCGAATCGCGGGCGAAGGAAGGGAATAAGGGTGAAAGGTGACCCAGTTCCGCGAAGGGTGGCCGGGTTGGGTTCGGTGTCACTGCTTCCTGTCCCGGCGTGACCCGGATTCACCTGCCTCCACGCCCTCCCGCCTTGCACTTCTCCCTTTTCTTGTCCTTCGCGCGGTCCCGCCCTCCCGCATCCAGTTATGCATCCGCCCGCTGCGAGATGGATCCGGTAACCTAATAAGCCCCGGCTAATAAAATGTGTCGAGTGTGAGCGTGTATCGCCGCGTTCCACCGCGCTCGCGGATTTTTCATAAAGTCCTTACGCCGGTTCGAGTGGGTTAGATGTTTCCCTTTCTGAGAGGTAAATCGCTGGAGAAACGAGCCGGCTTTTTCTTGCTCTCCTGCCGTCCCCTTCTCCTCTGTTTCTCCTTTCGGCTCTCGAGGATTCGCGTTTTTTAGGTTACCTCTCGTTGACGATCCTCCTGCCGTGTTCCTTGACCTTTCGGGTTCGAACTTGGGATGGTCTCTTAACACTACTCCTACCGTAACCAGTCAAATGACTGTTTTTAACATTTCGATTAGAATTTAATATAGACAATTTGTTTTGCTGTCTGTGTTTTTGGGATCACAGATGGAATAGGATTTCTGGATTTCCGTTAAATTGTACGTGACGAAATTAAAATGTACTGTTTAACGAAAATGTATAATGTTTTGAATATTTTTTTTTGGCTACTCATTGATCAGATACAAGCGAATAGGTGGCTCACTGTGAAATATCACATTAGACAATGAGTACCATTGATTAGACTCATTAGACGGTGTGCATCATCAAATACGTGGCTCGTCAAATGGTTTGGTAATTAGAAAACATTGCCATATAGTTGAGAATTAATTTACTTATTGATCATTTCAATATTTTTATCAATTTTGATCATTCAGCTGCCAAATGGGAAAGAGTGGAAATTACAAAGGTCAAAATGACTGGTTTCGATTTTTTTGTTTAGCAATTATTGATATCTTCGAAGCATTGAATATCCGAACTGATTTTGAAAATAAATAGTTTCATTTGAGTATAATGAATGCCTGGAGAAACTGAAAATAATCTATTGTTACAGTTCTTATAAGAATTACATATTAATCGTATTAAATGCTCGGTAGTTCTAGTGCTAACTGTCTCTAAGTCGCTCAATATTTTAATCAGTGTGTTAATTAATTAATGTATTACTGTCTTGAATGTCTTTGAATATCAATAAGAGAATGATTAGTCAGGATTTGATTTTCTGTGGTTTCTGATAGCTCGAGTATACTAGTTTCAGCAGAGATCTATATAAAGTGTAGGATTCGTCTCGGAGGTTTGAACTGGATATTGTCAGTTCGCGAGATTCGCGAACGATCGAATTTTGTCGTTCGGCAACGTCCATTAAAATTCAATCGCGAGCGAAAAGTGTTTGGATTCTCCTTGAATTTCGCGAGCATCTACCGCGCTACGGCGCGGAAGTTGGTATTTGGAATCAAAATAGCGGCAGAAAATAAAAGTGAAAGAATTCGGGGGGCGCGTGGGGGTTAAATTTCTTCGTTCTCCGAGAAATTCTGGGCCAGTGGAATGTGTTAAAGTATTTACGCGCCCCGGTGCGCGCGATTGTTTGATTTTGCTGGAATGTTTGGCATACCGCAGGAACGAGAGCAAACAAAACGCGGCGTCGCTCCTCCTTCTTTTGAATTTTAGAGTCCCTTCGCCTCCACGGGAGTCACGAATGCTTTAATGCCCGAGCTTCTCAAGGTTTCGCGTTACGTCGAGTTCCGGGGATTTTTGAGCCACTTCATTCCGGCGCGATACGAATTTCTCTTGCGCTCCTCTGATTTCGCTGAATTTTATACGGAGATGTTTATCAGCGAGGAATCTTTTCTAAGATTCTCGTTGCCCGGAACACGCGCGGGTCGAGGGTGCAAATGTCAGACATTGATCGAGCAATATACTTCAGCGGAACGAACCAACTGGTGACTGACACGGCGGAGAGGAAACCGGGAAATCTCTGGAACAACGTGGTTTTTCAACTGGAAAGTGGAACGTGTCAATTTCTGGTTAGACTTTATCCGTAATCTCGCAACTTGCGGCCACGTGCGAGGCTCGCGCGAGATAACGTGTAATCTGACAAGTAAAACGCGTCTATCTGGTGTCAAGCAATTCGTTCTCACTAGTGAAATCAATAAAGTGCAACAAATGAACAGTATGAACACAATCTCACGAGAGGAGTAAAATAATGCGTCTCTCATTTGTAGTAATAATTATACCAATGAAAAATCAATTTTTTTTGGAAAGAGTGTTATTGAATTGGTACAAGTTTTTTGTCAAATCGAATTGTTATTAGTTAACGTTGACTGGAATTATAACTTTGCCCTGAATACAGTTATTAATAACTCGAATCGCATAATTCTAAAATGTACTATCGATACAAGGTATCACACATCTTACAATCTTCACAACTGACAAACTAAAGACTAATCAAATTACCAAAATAATTCAGTTCACAATCAAATTTATTATATCCCCGGCAGAAACCACTAAACACAAGACATTTTCATTCCCAGTTCAGATCCTTTTTCTTTTGTTCATCGAATTTTATATCAATTCCTATATTGTCATCCTTTCTTCTGTTTCTCTTTCTCCTAAACAAAATTTCTCATCTGCTTCGTTAGATTCAGATAGATATTTATTATTAGATTTCGAGAAATTTGTCAGATTTGCATACATATTTTGTATCCAGTTATTTGACTAGTCACGGTAGGAAAATTACCGGTACGCTGACTGTTAACACGTTACTAGCAATTTCAATTTTTGAAAACAAGGGCAATACAGATAATATATATCGTAAAAACTAAATATTCAAAACTATATGAAAGATACGTCCAAAGTTTCATTTCAATTCATTATGTATAAATAAACTGTACTGGAGTTTATTTAGATTATTTCTCTTTCATATTTAATTACAGAGTAATAACTGGTGACATAGGATAGCTTCAGTGTAAAGTGGACGAAAAATCTCGTTTTTATATAAAGACACTTAGCCATGCAACTTCGCTAATTACCACAGCATTAAAGAAAATATAAAACTTAATTCGAATTGATTATGTATTTAACACGTTACGTGCCACGTGTACCACAGGTGGTACACGCGAACGTTTGTAAGAAAATATCTTTAATGGATATATGGTCACGGTCATAAAGAAAACACAAAGAAACAATATCAAAATATATAAAAATGACCAGAAACTTGAATATAACTTATTATTTTATTGTAAAAATCAATACAGTTCATAAGCAAAATATAACGGAAGTCTCCGTGGCACGGAACGTGTTAAAATATATTACATAACAATGTGATACCTGAGTTTTTCTATGTATAGTGATATAAGTTGACCTCAGTGAAAATTTCCATCGCAATTCAGTTTTTCCAAATAAGCCGGAACGCGTTAATCGTGAAATGTAAAGCAGAACAACGAAGCATCGGAGCTCGTGAATCAGATTCGTCGCGGTCAGTTCCGCCGACGAAAGGCGGAGCTTTATCACGAACGATCACGTGTTCCCGCGGTAATTGCTCGGTCAACGTTAGGACGTTTCCTTGGCAAACAGACGGTAAATACACGGCCCGAGGGAAGGCGAACGCGACCCGTGCTTTTCCACGGGAAACGACGTAATTGAATTTCTTACGGCTGTCTCCTATTATTGCGCGGCGCCGATCGCGGTGACACGCTCACGGCCGGCGTTCTCTCCCTGTTAGACGAAACAATAAACGTCAGAAAAGATAGACGCGATTGTCGTCGTCCCCGGCAATCGTTGTAGGCACTTAAGCGCCCGTCAGATTTCGTCTCTTTCCAATCTCTGCCGGCCGAGTGACCGACGATAAACGAATAATAAGATGACAATGATTTTCGGCACCCTTAACGCATCAAGTGCCATGTCAGTCACCGGACTGACGCTTCTGAATGACTAAGAAACAATCGTAATACAAGACAATCGATGTGAAATAAAAATGTTTAGCAACTGAGTTGATAGTGTAACGCAAACATTGCAACGATAAACAATTCGTAATTGTTCCTGCTTTTCTTTGATACGAAAGAAACTCTATGGGAAAGCGCTTGAGACTTTTGTGCTTAACGTGTTAATCCTTTGCACTCGAAGAATTTGTCACTGGAAATATTCAATTTATGAGATATAGATGACACTTTCAAAACTTAACGAGGAATCTATTCACAAAATAAGGGGAACAATGGTATTTTATTTCCACATTTCACGTATCGACAAATTACTCAGGACTTAATGTTAAATATGAAATTTTACAATTTCGATACACCAATCGAGTGACTGAGAGGCACCTTTGGAGTGCAAAGGGTTAATATTACAGAAAATTTGAAAGTGATTATGTATGTCATGATTCTATGATTTATTTTTCAATGTTTACATCACCTTTGAATTTTTTAATATTTTCTTGGAGGAACATTCGTTATTTTTTTTAATAATTACGAAAGTAAGGAATTTTTGTCTGGTAGTTTTTTTAAATTTAGCAACTCTGGTCTTTATTATAGTATGACAGAAGTTTGTAGGAATCAGCTTTAGAACTTTCGTATTTAGAACTTCCTGCGTGTTAATTTGCGAGAATTTTTAGTTAATTACACGTGCGCGATTTATGTAATTTAAAGGTGAAACATGGATTACAGCGGAGTAGTCGTTTAGTTTTATTCGTGTGTACCGAACGACACTGAGTTTTATTAAATCGAGCTTGATACCTTCATCAATTTTACTCGCTGTTGTACGGCAAGGGTTTAATTGAATTTGCCGAGAAAAAGTTTACTACACCGAGATCGATCGAGGGAAAAAGCTGTCCCCGAAAAAAACTGTCTTCGTTAGGAGCGCAGCCAGCGTAGACTAAAACGGATTACAACGGAAGTTAGATGGCGCGAGGAAATTTGTCCTGCAGGAAAGCGAAGCGATGCTTTTAGGAAGAATATTCTCCCCGGGGGGAATGGGTAAGAGAGATGCGCCTTGTAAAAGCAATGAAACAAAATTTATACGTATCAACTCGGTGTGCTGCGATTCCTCGGTTCGGAGTGAACCGAGTTCGTTTTATTTCGTTTCTACCCCGGAAAGTATTCTCGTCGCGTGGAGCGAAGAAACGTGTCACTCGCAGACACTTAAATTCTCAACTTTCAGCTGCGAATTTTTCATAGCCACGGATTTTCTGGTAACTTCTATGTTAATGTACTGAAACTCAAATTTCAAATTTTCTATTTGAAACTTCGGAAGTCAAATTTCAAATTTCAGAAGTCAAATTTTAAGTTTCATACTTCAAATTTTAAGTTTCAAATTTCAAATCTCAAATCTGAAATCTCAAATCTCAAATCTCAAATCTCAAATCTCATATCTCAGAAGTAAAACTTCAGAAGTAAAACTTCAGAAGTCAAACTTCAGATCTCAAATTTCAAATTTCAGAAGTCAAATTTCAAGTTTCATACTTCAAATTTTAAGTTTCATATTTCAAATTTCAAATTTTAAATTTTAGAAGTCAGACATCCAGTTTCAAATTTAAAATTTCAGAAGACAGAAGTCACATATCCAATTTAAAATTTCAGAAGACAGAAGTCAAATATCCAATTTCAAATTTCAGAAGACAGACGTCAGATATTCAGTTTCAAATTTCAAATCTCAGAAGACAGAAGTCAGACATCCAATTTCAAATTTCAGAAGACAGAAGTCACATATCCAATTTCAAATTTCAGAAGACAGAAGTCAAATATCCAATTTCAAATTTCAAAAGATAGAAGTCAGATATTCAGTTTCAAATTTCAAATCTCAGAAGACAGAAGTCAGACATCTAATTTCAAATTTCAGAATGAAATGAACGCACAAAATCAACGGTCTGTCAAAAAGTTCATACATTGGATCGGGTGTTACTATTTAACTGAATCTGGATGTATTAACTTTTTACAAATTAATCGTAACCGACAGTCGTAATTGATTCTTCATATTAAATGAACCGAGCAACTGTGTGGACATTAAAAATATTGTTCGACGCGTCGGAATTTAATGTTATAAAGTTTACACATCGAAAATATCGATAATAATGTGTTTTAGCGCTTGCCCGTGAAGCAGATTTTTCCCATTCGAATTTTCGACGCTGGTCCCTCGCTGGGTTTTCCGATTTAAATAAAAAAGGGAAATCGTTCGGCGCATAAACAGTGAACGCGATGGAAGCAGAAGTAAGTGGAAACAAAAATGGACGAGGAGGGAAACGTTGACTCAAATATTTATGTTGCGGGAGCGCGCGCGAGATGCCGCGCAAATTTATTTGGCCATTCTCTTGGTCCGGCGACGGTTTTATTTAAAACCTTCCACTGTGAAAGGCGTTCCGGACGGTCCGGGGTTCTGATTTCAGTGCCCGTTCAATCGCGCTGACGTATACGGTGAATATAAATAAGGGATTTCTCCTCGGATTCCCGAAAACTCCCGTCTGTCATTCTATTCTTGCGTTCCCGGGAACCTTCGCAGCGTCTGCGCGTTGAGTTTTGCAAAAGTGCTATTGACAATTGCCAGGGGAAGAATGAGTGAGTGGCGAATCGAAGGGAAAGCGTGGGAAGGGGGAAATAGAGAGCGTTAGGAAAATGGAAAGTTAGTTCAGATTGATTGCGATCGGAATAGTTTAAGAATACTGCGTGAAACTAGTGAACGAAATTTGAACTCTGAAATTAAGAGACTTGATATATGAAATTTGCAATCTCACTTCTGTCTTCTGAAATTTGAAATTAGATGTCTGACTTCTGTCTTCTGAGATTTGAAATCTGAAATTGAACGTCTTTCGACACCTTCGGTGGAAATAGCGTTGAAACCGGAGAAATCGAGTGACCTGTTACACCGTCCAATTATCGAAAAACATAGCCAGCAAATCGACTTCGAAAAATGATCAAAATGGTCCAGCAAAACACGGACCGCTTTAATTTGTCCTGTGTCCTACATTTCCCCAAAGTAAACGCGGCCGACGGGGTAGGGGGGCGGTGGGCGCGGGGAAACAGTTACGGATTAGCAATTCCAGCCGGCATCGAGCGGGCACGAAGTTCCGGGGACAAAACACGTCGGGGCTGGAATTCCGCTTGCGGCGCCGCGACGCGAACGACTTCGCGTGCAAGTTTTAATGACGCCCCCGCGACGCCCTCGGCGGGCGAGCCTTTTTCATCGAGCCGTTGCGGCCCGACTGGCAAAGAAATTCGGGGTCCGATGCGTCTCGAACAGTTAACCCTTTGAACTCCGTAGGCTCGGATATTGCATACATATGAATAATATACGAATATTCAGCTCGCTCAGCGATCGAATCAATTTCACGCATTAAACGTTTTATTTATATTTATTTTTTTATTATTTTTATCTTCGAGCAAAACGACATTGGGCCGTACGCGTAAAAAGAAATAGAAGCTTCGGCGTTTCCATTACGCGAAGGGTGAAGTATCTACTGGAAACAGTATTTACCGAATTCGTCTAATAAATACTTAACCCTTTGAACTCTGTAGGCTCCAATATTGCACCAGTTCTAATTTGCCAATATGGGAAACGATATAGAGTTAAATGAACGAAACGTAGAATTTTGAAATCCGGTCATTTGACCGGTTCTCGGTACGGTCGGTGTTAAATTCCTTGAATTTTCATATACCCATTCATCTACCAAAGTAGAGGATAAGTGAATTTTCATGTAAAATCAAATGTAATCACAGTTAATGAGTCGAGTTTGATATAATGTGAAACGTTGAATGAACTGTTCGAAAACCGTTCGAAAATGGATCAATGAAGTTTATGAATGTATTTAATAATGTGATAGAGTTTGAAACATTTTATTTTTTCTGGGTCAGAATGGACCCAGCCTTCGCTCGGTGAAGATTGACACGTTCATTATGAATGTAAGCAATTGACACAAGGCACACATGAAGAAAGTTAGTGTCAAGTGTTAATAGAGTTGTTTGTGCTCATGTTTTTTATTATACTCTGGTAAAAAGGGTTTGGCAGCAGATTGGCAGACAGATAAGTCTGGAACAAACGTGTTAACGGTGTTGGACTCATTACGAGTCGGGCGGCGTGTCGTCGGAACGTTGTTATCATTGGCCCTTGCCTCTCGGCTGGCCTGGTTTCCCTCCGGCTTGATCACAGTGTTCGTCAATCGCTTCGTCGTAACTGTCCTTTGTCTGATCACTGGCTTGATAAACGACACCCGGGTAATCGAAACCCGGTGTATTCGTTGGGCGTGAAACGTCTCTTGCTCGGGACTCACTTCAACGAGGATTGTTGGCAGGACGATAAGGCTTGAGCGGAATAAGTTGAGTGTGTAGTTTAATCGGTGATTTTAGATCGAATTAATTTGTTGCTTGATGAGGTTTCAATGGAATAAGTTCAGTGAACGGTTGAAATCATTGGTTTCGGGTAGGACTAATTTGTTGTTTGATGAAGTTTGAGCGGAATACGTTGAGCGAACAGTTTAATCGGTGATTTTAGATCGGATTAATTTGTTGCTTGATAAGGTTTCAATGGAATAAGTTGTGTGTATAGTGTAATCGGTGATTTTAGATCGGACTAATTTATTGTTTGATAAGGTTTGAGTGGAATATGTTAAGTGAACAGTTTAATCGGTGATTTTAGATCGGATTAATTTGTTGCTTGATAAGGTTTCAATGGAATAAGTTGTGTGTGTAGTTTAATCGGTGATTTTAGATCGGACTAATTTGTTGTTTGATAAGGTTTGAATGGAATATGTTAAGTGAACAGTTTAATCGGTGATTTTAGATCGGATTAATTTGTTGCTTGGTAAGTTTCGAATGGAATAAGTTGAATGAACAATTGAATGATTGATTTTTTATGGGATTAATGTGTTGTTTGATAAGGTTTGAGTGAAATGAGTTGAGTAAACATTTTGAATCAATGATTTTGTGTGTTGCTTAATAAGGTTTGAGTGGATTAAGTTGAGTGAACAGTTGAATCAATGATTTTGTATAGGACTAATGTGTTGTTTGATAAGGTTTGAGTGGACTAAATTGAGTGAATTCTTTAAACCCATAATTTTTCACGAGACTAATGTGTTGCCTGTAACAGCAAAATGGTTGTAAATGTAAGTTTGATGTGTGTTAGAGCAGTATCAGGCTGAAAGTAAAATGAGTTAGGTTGCAACGTCTGTTGGGAATTGTGAATAAATGTATGAAAGATGTATTATGTATACGCGAGTGGAATTGTTAGAGTACGATCCAGAAGTATATCCAGAATATATATAGTACAACAGCTCTCCTTTAAAGGTTCAGTTTCAGCGATACATATTGCGATATTTGAAATAATGGTTTCAGTAGATTGAGTGGGTGTATGTTCGGACGAAATTAATCTCACACTGTCTAATAACGTTGCGGTAATATGACATAAAGTTGGGAATTGAATAATTCGGAATGTAACGGCTACGGGAAGTAGTAAAGTAATTTATTAGCGGGAAAAGTAGAAAGTACTGGCGCATGGTCAGACATGCGGTACATAATATAAAACAGTATAAAGTGTATTAAAAAGCTTCCTGCTTCGTTGCAGCACTACTTTCATCTACCCAAGACTTGCGAAATTAAAAGTAACGTCTTCAGTGGATTAAGTCAGCGTGCAGTCAGACAGCATTAATTCCACCATTCCTAAACTATTGAAATTAATATAATTGTTACCATAGAAAATTACTATTTCTGCAACTAAAATCATACACTAATCATCAGCATCTACTTATAACAAATAATACGTCATTTTTTATCATTATTAACACTAACTACCAGATGAGTCGTAATGACCCATTCCCGACTTCTTTTGCAATTTTTAAAAAGATAACAGATGTTTCTCTATGAAATTATTAAAGAAATTGATTTGAGGGAATTTGATTTATACGCAAATTGAATTATAAATCAATCGAAGCCTCAATAGATACACTCCTGGAGTTTCTATAGAGGAATTTCAAAAAGTCGATTCAACTGCTCGGTAGTTTTAGTGTTAAAACATTCTTCGCGAAGACAATGTCTACGCAATCAAGCAGCCAAAGATTTTTAACCTCTCAGTTCCTCCTAGCGAATTAATCCGACGTACCCAATGAATGTCTAATTTATACATTGGAGTTAATTACGTTCTAGAAGCGCCGGTGATTCGTGGCGTGCCTGACGGAAGATTCAATAATTCCACGGAGCTTTCGGTCCCCCTTTATCCGTGCCATTCGCGGAACGGAAACGCGATGCGCCGGTGACGCGACTTCCCGGCCGCAAATTCCTGTTACCTCCGGTAATCCCATGGCCGGCTGGTTCTATTATCTCAGATTTTAAAGCGGTCGTCTAACAACAGCCTTAACGAGAGTTTACGTTTCTGCGGGGACTATTAACGTTAAATCTGCCTCCGTGTTTATAACGCCTCCAGCCTACGAGGAATAATTTAACCCTTTGCACTCGAGGGACGACTCTCAGTCGCCATTTCATTTGATATGACAAAATTACAAAGTGTTACACAGGGTGGAAATTATGAAGCGTTACAGTCGAATATCTCCGAAAATATTGACTGTACACAAAAATGTTTCAGACGAAAGTTATTCAATACCGAGGGGGACATCAAGTAGTGGAACTTTTATTTTTCCTGGTGGACACTCCAAGGTGAGGTGAAGGTCAACTTTCTTTTTTTAAATATAATGACACGTTTTTTTATCTACCATCAAATAGTACGTTTTAAGACGAATTCAACGACCTATGACTCAAGGTCATTCAAGGTCAAATTTGCAGGGAAATGGAGAAAAGGTGTGATCGCCCTTTTTGTACTTTAGTATGTGTTGAAAATAATTACCTCTTACTTCAATGCACTTAACAATTCTTCTTAATGATTCTCTAACTTTGCTCAACATTTCAACATTTATCTTAGCACAAGCTTCGCTGTTGACGTTGTCCTGAGTAATGGTGATACTGACACATGTTATGTTTTGCTGTGAACGTTCGAAGGCACGAAATAAAGTACAAATAGAACGATCTCACCTTTTCTCCATTTCCCTGCAAGTTTGACCTTGAATGACCTTGAGCCATTGAATTCGTTTTGAAACCCACTATTTTATGGTGGATAAAAAACCGTGTCCTGAGGAAATAGATAGTTTGTAGAGAGCAGTGTAAACGATTCTTCTTACTAATAATATCGAAAGTAACATAACAATATAATCCGTTTGAAAAATATCTCGACAAAGAATCGCTTTTGTGAATAAAACTGATGACATGCTCGACACAAGAGCGCAAAGGGTTAACCGTGAAAACGTCACGGTGGACTCCGGCGACCTTAAGCCGGCGTTTCGTCGCGCGGAACGATTCGACGAACTTCGCCCCGTTTTTCATTCCGTCGGAGGGCAATCCCGGCCACGCGCGCGCGCGCGCGTAATAAGCTTCAACTTTTTCGGATAAGGGACACCGCGACTGGCATTCGAATGTGCCCGTTGCGGATCCGTGCGCGCGGCCGCAAAGGAGGAACAGCTGCAACCCGCTGAGAGCTTTATCGAGGGAAAAGTGGACGAGCGAGAGCTCGAGGGTCGCCGGGCTTGATATATGGAGCGACTTCCGGGAAAAGGGAAACGTAAATATCTTTTGCATCCGCCGTATAATTTTTTAGAATCCTTTTTTGCCGTGTAATTCCTTTTTGCCGCGGCGCGTTGTGGATTTATTTCGCTGCGACTCTTACTCCGCGGGAATGAAAATGTGATATTAATGGAATTCAAATGTGTTTTATTTAAAAAAACATAGGAATAGATAATTCAATGAAATACAAATAAATAGAAATATAGTGATCCCGGCTGAGCCCACAATTTTATAGCGGGGCTACTATTATTATAGTTATTGAAAAGGTGGATCTTCAGTAAAAAGAGAATTAGGAAACAATATGGACAACACGTAAAAATACAACTTAATACCACGAAGGCCAACACACGCACTTCCAAAAGATGGAAGAAATAGCATTTCTCATTTTCGCTAGGAATACTATAAAAATTGCAGTTGCTGATAGATTACAAAGCAACCTGGAGTGCTAAAGGTTAAAACTGCGATACTAAAATGAATTTCTTCGTCTCAATCACACGTAGATTTAATATTACTCCTCGAGAAGCATCATGTCCAAACTTCATAGGAAACGTAAAAAACATTCTATCACGAATCTATTATAAAACTCGCTAGCATTTCCCTAGAACTTGAGTTGATCCGGAAGGAAATCTCCTTTGAAAATACCGTCGCGTCGTCGCAGGCGCCGCGGGAACCTCAAGAAATCCAATATCCCTGGCCACGAATAATTACCCAAAGCCGCGAATCGATTCCCATTAACCGAGGATCCAAGAAAACCCGACTCTTGACCCGGTCACCTTTCGAGGAGCGCATAATCAATCAAACTTCCCAGGATCGCGGTAAGTCGAGCCGAACTCCGACCGATTGCACGCCCCCGAGTAAAATTCCGGCTGCGATCTGGCTGAAAGTTTCGTCATAACCCGGCCACGCCGGAAGAGAGCGGTACAGGAGTGTACGGGCGGGCGCGGGTGGCTCGATATTTTCAAACTCCGCGGATCAGTATCACCGGAATTTCTAATTTCGGCGCTCGCTTAGACCCCGCGTCCCGGGCAAATCCTATCAAAGTTAAATACTCCTCGCAGCTCCGCCGTCATCGTCGTCGGGAAAAGTTAATCCAAAGTTGCCGGCTCTTTAGTTTCACGCTCACTTTGTTCGCCGGCCCCGTTTCCCTCCGTGTTGCTCCCGTTCCGCGGCGCGTCGTTTTTTCCCCGCGATCCGTGAATCGTTTATTCCGGTCCGGACGTTGAAAGGGGCCGAACGATAAACGCGGGCCCCATTGTTCGCGCCGAAATACGTGGCTATTTTTACCGAGGGTGTCGAAAGACAGTTTTTGAAATTGTCACTTAAAATTCTTTTCTCGGTCGAACCGTGTGCACTCGACAGCTGACGGTGACCGTTTAATTTGATGTAGCGAAGTCATTAAGTTCAATGCTTAACACGTTCCGTGCCATGGAAACTTCGGTTATATTTTGCTTATGAACTGTGTTGAGTTTTTCAATAAAATATTAAGTTGTGTTCAAGTTCTTTTTTTAATTTTATATACTTTGATATCGTTCCTTGATGTTTTCGGTGCTTTGTAACGTACGTAGCTATTCTTGACCATGTGTCCCTTAAAAATATTTTGTTACAAAAATTAACGTGCACCACACGTGGCACTCCGAATTTCTTTTGTAGCTTCTCCTCGATGATTGAAAATAATTCGTTTAATAATAATATTGAAAATAACATATTGATGTAATCTATTTTAAAAATATCTTGGCGAAGAATCACAGCTGTGAGTAAAACTGATGTCGAGCCGTGCTCGGCATAGGATCGTAAAAGGTTAAGTTCTGCAAACGCCACGAATGTATGAGACATTGAAATAAAATACCTTCGTTTCTCAGTTTATGCGTGATTTCTCGATAAGTTCGTTTCGGAAATATTCTCTACGATTCATCAAAAAGGGTAGATTTCTAGAGAAAAATTTCTTCCTCAATGGAATTTTCTACATTTCCTATAGTTAGTTCGACAATAGTTATTGGAACACTAGAGAAGTCAATTCAGAATATACTGCACTTGTAAAATGATTTCAAGTTAAAAATTCGAAGTGTCTTTTGACAATTTCCGTAGAAATAGTGTTAAAGAGCCGACAAAATCTTCAATGGTCCGAAAAGACAAGAAAAATGGGGACGGCGGGAAGGGAGCGGAAATTGTTGCGCGCGCGTGTGCTCCTTGAAAAATATTCCTCGTCCTCGACGCGCGCGCGCGCGCGCGTTGGTTACTCTTTGCAGCCAAGGACACGGGACAAGGATCTCGGGGAAAATGCAATTGTAATCGCGGGAGCAGCAAGCTGCGCCGGTTTGCAAATGCACCGTTGTAAAGTGGTTCTCGAGTGACGTGCTATACGTTCGCAGCCTCGTGCGTAAGCGTTTTCGTTACGCTTTTAGCGGGATGGATCAGTTATGAAATTGCTGGTGTGGTTTTTCGGCTAATGCAAACCGGTTGTCCGATTTAATCGACACCGGAGTTACCGGTTGGAATGATTGTTCTTGGTTTTCTTAACCAGTTAACCCTTTATGGGCCGAATTTTTGTTCGTGATTACAAAATCTATGCGGTGCAAAATTAATAAATATCCACGTATGAATAGGAATTAACAACGTATTCAATTGTTAGGACAAGGGGAGAATTTTACGACACGGGAATTATTCTTAGAGACGATCGTGACCATCAGCTTTCCGGTACTTTAGCAGGCGGGCCTGCAGCCAATATGCAGCATATAAGGGTTCAGCGTAGAAATTAACCATTGTCTAGTTTTTTCACTTCAGTCCAGGTATCGTGAAGTCGTGTTCCAGAGGGTCTGTTAGAATTTTAGAAAAAGTGTCCTCAAGGATTTTGACCTAATGGAATTTCCCCAGCGTTGCCAAACATTCGTTCAGCGTAGCGACCAACTCCGTCGCCCCCGCTCCAGGAAACCCGCGCTACTGGCGACTGGAAGGGGATGAGACAGGGGTAGGTACCTTGCGTAGGAAGGGATAGAAAAACCGCCCCTGAGGCCCACCTTCGTATATCGAGAGGGAGGGAGTAGGCCCAGGATCAGTATAAAAACCCTTCAAACAGTCAGAAAGATCAGTTTGACAGTCAGTATAAGTATCAGTTCAGAATCAGTTCAGTCAAAATCAGTAGCAGTTCAGTTCAGAGTCAGAATCAGTTGAGAATCAGCTCAGCTATCAGTCAATCAGTCATTTAGTCCCATCATTGGGTGGTCCTTCGAAAAACTTAGCATATACTCAAAAGTGCTCGTGACAATCGGAGTACTTTACATCAATAGTTTCAATAATTTCATCAAACAAATATATTTCGTAACTTTCAAGTTACAATGACGTTAAACTTTCACGCCTGGGCATATAAAAGTTTCAGTGAACTGATTACTGAATTTTATTCACCACTTTCAGTGCAAAATGAAATGAATCAACAAGATGCCAATATACTGATATGTTACTTCAAAGATTACATGGGCCTACAGAGGGTTAACTGTGTTTGACGAGTATACACGTCATCGTGAAGCTTGACATGATACCGATTCTTTCATGAATTCTTTATTTTTCCACATAAACATGTAACTCTTCTTTGTTTCGCTTTGATCTTCCATTAAAATATACTCTACGTGCATTCGTCGATGAGTGCACGCTCTATATTTTTATTTTGTTGCGCGCTAACTAAATTCCACAGTTAACTGGCTTAGTTTGGTGCGTTGATTACTGGTGCATCGAAAGCACCGTATAACCGAAATGATTTAACGCTGAAACTATCGAGCAATTAAGCTGGCTTTTTGAAATTACTCTATGGAAACACCAACAATGCATCTGTCGAGACCTGAATTGATCTACGGTTTGCGTGTTGCTGAATCGAGTTCTTTAATAGTTTCTCAGAGAAACGTATATTATCATTTGAATCATTGAAAAGAGGAAATCAATGGGCCAATTTTGATCCGTCAGGTAGTTTGTGTGTTAACCCTTTGCACTCGGGTGTTTCTTACCAGAAATATTTAACATTTCTTTACGAGGCGAAGACGATGTTCTTTGAGACTAATTCGAAGAGAAATCATCAGTACATTGAGGCATTACACAAAGTTTAACATGAAATATCACATTCTATAGTTTCACTGTGTCAAATCAAGTGGTGACTGAGAGTCACCTCTCGAGTGGAAAGGGTTAAAATGCGAATAATTTCGCTGAAAAGATAACGACTCCGTTAATCGAAGTCTTATGGAGTGAATGGAGGTTATTAATTTATTGGGTTGAGATTTAATATCTTCCTGCGACGAGCTTTCTTGCTCGGCAGATTCTGCATTAAACCGATGTAACAGGCTTCTTCGAACGGAATCACCGCGTATTTCAACGGAGAAAATGAAGTTCGGTGAAATCACTGCGAGATTGACTCGCGCGATCTACAAACGAGAAAATATTGTTAGCAGGCTATGGAACTTAATACCTCTGCCGCGCTTACAAGTCTTCGAAAAATCGCGGTAAAGAGAATTTCATTAAATTAAATACCATCCCATTTCGTTGGTAATTTACTAAAACCATCCACGAAGGAACCCGGAGTCCACTTAATTCCATTTAATTTCGTCACTCAGATTTACCTAGAAAACCTCCGTGTTTCCATGGAACTCAACAGTCCGGTAACTACAATATCGTCATTTTCAGAATCATTCTCAGAATTAGCAATTATAATTCTCAAAGAAACGTTTTCATGCTTCGTTAGGATGTTCCCAACCGTCCGGCCGCACGGCTTTGCTTTGTTAACCCTTTGGCGTGCTATTTACTTTCGCTACGAAGCTCGTGTAACAGTTTACTATCGACAATTTCGGAGAAACGCAATTAAAATTTCCATTCTACACGATGTGGAAACTTCATTCGAAGATAATGTAGGAAATAATAATATTTCACGCAGAATAATACACACACACACGCGCGCGCTAAATGGTATACACACGCTTTAACACTACATTCACGGAACCCGTCATTCTGACGGATATTGCATTTTTTAAACATTATTTAGTAATAGCTCAAGTCGACCTAGATTCGTGCAATTATGCGAATACGCATTGCAATACTCTGGTTTGGAAGCTACAATTTTCGCGATTCATATGAACGAATACGTAGTTCTCTGGGAACAATAGAATAAAGTATAGAATAAATGTCCGTAAATCTAGTGTTAAGAAGTTTGATTATAATTAGAATACGAGTAATTACTCGTCACGCTAGCACAACTCGACTTCAATATTTTGAATTTCACACCGAAATTCAAGTGCACCCCTAATTTATACAATCGCATACTTTCATCTCACTTGCACACCTTTCAGAACATTCTTCCGTTACCATGCATCAACTTTATATATATCTGGAATATTCAAGATTCATTAAAACGAATATCATTAGCGACGAGAAATCAATAATTCAAAAAATCAATATATTCCAGGATATTCCACACACCATGAACATTCACGCGCACATGCATAATCGCCGTTCATCTATTTGCACACGTGCTCATCATCCATTGGTACATTCATTCCCACAATAGTAAATTGATAATAGCAAAATAGTGCTTTGATCCGTTGGTAATGCACAATATTGATTGTTATTAAATTCGTCTAGAAATCTTCGAGTCTCACTTGATTGTACGTCAAGGGGTTAATCATCTTTTATTTCTTTTGTTCTCTTTCACTTTTCGCTTAATCGGTTAATTACCTACTCTTGATTGTACGGTTAGTGGTTAATAATTTATTATTTCATCTGTCGAGCCTGAACCTCCGTTCCGACGTTCTTCCATTACGTCTCCGTCGGATTCCCTTTCAACCGTCTCAAACGAACCGTCTTCTTTCACTTGTCCGCGCACATTCTCTTCCAATTCGTCTAGAAATCTTCAGTAAATCGGTTAATTAACACGTTCAGTGCCATATGTACCATACGTGGTACACGTTAATTTTTCTAACAAAATATTTTTAAGGGACACATGGTCAAGAATAGCTACACGTTACAAAGCACCGAAAATATCAAGAAACGATATCAAAATATATAAAATTAAAAAAGAAATTTGAATATAACTTAATATTTTATTTAAAAAATCAATACAGTTCATAAGCAAAATATGACCGAAATTTCCGTGGCACGGAGCATGTTAACCACTCGTGATTGTACATTAAGGGGTTAATCATTTATTATTTCATCTGTCAAGCCTGAACCTCCGTCCCGATGTTCTGCATTACGTCTCCGTCGGATTCCCTTTCAACCGTCTCAAACGAACCGTCCTCTTTCACTTGTCCGACGACACACGGCATTCTTCCAGTTGTCCGAGCACATTCCCTTCCAATTCGTCCGACCGCGCGGACTTTGATGCTTTTTCTCTGTGCTCTTGCCCTGATACTTCTCCGACGATCCCATTCTACCGAGGTCCGACCGTGCACCGTCTTATTCCCGTTATCCGATCATACGCGATCCGGTTATATTCGATTCTCGGCGTATCGCCCGGCCGCGCGGCGCGCTGTAATAGAAAGAACCGTAACGACAGACGCGTTCAATGGATCTGTTAATAAAACGGCCGGCTCGCGCATCACGCGGGTATTCCGCTCGCCGCGAACCGCGTTTCCCTTCATGGCCCATTGTTCCGCGCAGCGTCTCCGTCGGAAATCATCTCGAATTTCTGCCGGGGAAGATACTTCGAGCCGTTGTGCGCTCCGGTCTTGTTGCGGACTAAGTTTCGTTCGCGTGAACTACAACGCCGACGATATTGCTTCCACGGAGTCTGTGGATGGACTGTTTTTTATACGTACAATGTAAGTGATACACGTGTAGCGATATCAACTCTGGAATTACCGTAACAGTGAAAATCACTGCTTACGGTTCTTTTGTTTCGAAATTATTGATATCCTGGTAGCATTGGATATTCGAAATGATTATGAACATAAATAGTTTCACTTGAGTATAGTGAATGTCTGAAGAATCCGAGAATAATTTATTGTTACAATTTTTATAGGAGTTACACATTAATTGTATTATATACTCGATAGTTTTAGTGTTAACCCTTAGCACTCACATAAAGGAATACCTTGCATAAATGGAGTGACAGAACTATTTTATTTCGACGTTCCATGTGCTGATACATTTTATAAAATTTAATATTGAACTTTAAATTTTATCATTTTGTTGGCTCGAACTGCAAAGGGTTAACCGCTACTCTTTATTTTCGATAACGGTAAATGTAATCGTCAATGGAATTTTTCATATTTTCCCTTGTTTTCTGTTTACTTGTACCTCGGATTGTATTGTGATATAACGTTTTCCCAGTTTTATTCTTTTTACAAATGGCACTCGATGGGTTGATATCTGATGCAAAGGTGACGAGGATTAACCCTTAGCACTCCAGGTTGTTTTGTAATCTATCAGCAAGTGCAACTAATTTTTATAGTATTCCTAGTGAAAATGAAAAATGCTATTTCTTCGATCTTTTATTTTCCTTAGTACAAAATTTGGATGTCTACGAAATCTAATGATTAGGGTAGTTTCTTTAACCCCTTGCCGTACAATGACGAGAGAGACTCGTGATGAAGATTTCTAAACTAATTTAACAAGAATCAATGTTGTTCATTACCCACGGAACAAAGCAAACGACTACTTTGCTATTATCAATGTATTATCTTCGAATGAAATTTGCGCCTGAAGTAGAATGGAAAATTTTATTGCATTTCTTCCAAATTGTCTATATTAAAATGTTACACGAGCTTAGTAACGAAAGTAATTAGTATGCCAAGGGGTTAAGATTCATTGAAACATTTAATATTATAACTGGTGCAATATTGAAGCCTACAGAGTTCAAAGGGTTAATTCGTAGCGCAGTGATAGTTTGTTGGAAATGAAAGATTTCTAGCGATTCAGTTGGAAATTTTCAAAATTGGTTTCAGTAGTATGTAGAAATTATATTGTTACATTATTAGGTGTATAAGTCACTTCATATACACATCGTCATCGATTCAAACTCCAAATAGAACGATCTCCCATAACTCAAACAACAAAACCAAGCCCACAGGGAAACCGTAGCAGCAAAGGAGTGCAAAAGGTTAACCTCGCAGCACGTTTCCGTTCGAAATTTCTGCGTCATTTCAAAAATACCCGCCGCAACCATCGATTCAAATTCCAAGTAGAACGATCTCCCACAACTCAAACAACAAAACCAAGCCCACAGGGAAACCGTAACGACGACAAAGTAGCACAAAAGGTTAACCTCGCGGCACGTAACATTCCCGAAATCTCTGCGTCATTTCAAAAATACCCGCCGCGACCATCGATTCAAATTCCAAGTAGAACGATCTCCCATAACTCAAACAAGGAAACCGAGCCCACGGGAGAACCCTCCGAATTACGAACACCCGACGCGAGCTCCGAAACACGGGTAGACAAGTTAAGTTCCTCCCGAGGAAATTCCCGTCACATTTTCGCCCGATTACCGATAAATCATCCCTTTCCGGGCGGCCCGTTGAAAGCTCGCGCTGAATGAGCCGGCGGTTGGCATCGATCGAGGAGCGGCTTAGTCAATAAAAAAAGAAAAATGACGGGGAACAAACGAGACAGCCAGGTGTCGGCGGATCCGCGAATGAAAGGGGCTCTTTCAGCGTCGGCGTCGGCGGCGTCGGCGGCGGCTAATCAAAAGAGATCAGTCCGGATTAAGAATATTGGATGACAGAGGCCACGGGGCGGCGGGGAAGACAGAAAGGTGAGGTGGCTGAGGTGGCGCGACTCCCCGCCGCGACGGATCGGGGTCACGTTCCTTTTCCTGCGTGCACCTGAAAGGGGGAATTACAGGAATGGCGGGATCGCGGCTTATAATGAGGCTTCGCGGCGCGCCGCGGGAAAATGAAATTTCACGGGGTCGGGGCGGCCGTAAAAAACGATTTCATTATTCAGCCGGGCAGCGGCGAGTTGGAAGCGATAACCGGGCTGAATGACAAATCGTAACCCCGGCGACCCGGCGATAAAAGCCGTCCGTGATTAATGCAAATGAGCAGCGACGCGGAACCATTCGACTGCTCGCCGGGCACAAACATGTGGTACTCTTCAGCCATTGGTCCGCGTGAAGGGAGGGAATTCAAAGGGGCGCTTTTAAATTGTACGCAGGAATCGCTGCGGTTCTCTTTGAGTTTTGATAATGTGATTTTGATTTGTTAGGAGATATTGTGGATAGTGTGGAATGGTGATGATGGCGATGGTAATCGTGTTGCGAGGATAAAGTGTTTCATGTTGAAGATGTGAATTTTGATAAGGTCTGTTTGATGAAGTAATTTTCACTGGAAATTTTCTTTTCTTTGGAAATTTTTGTTACTGGGAGTTACGGTATTTTCTGCTGGTTTTGTTTTTATTGTGATATTGTGTGAATATTAATTATTGAATGTTTAACACTGGAACTAACGAAGATTTAATGCGATCGATATGCAATCCCTATGAAAATTAGAATAGATTATTTTCGAGAAGCTATTTATTTTCAAGATCATTCATATTCAATCTTTTTAAGGTATCAATAATTGTGAAACAGAAAAAACGAAAACAGTCATTTTGACTGGTAGTTCTAGTGTTAATCGAAGGATTAGAATATGGCACGCAGAATATGTTAATGCGTTGCCATGTTAACTCTCTGTAGGCCGAATTTTTGTTCATGATTATAACAGAATTAATAAGTATCCACATATGAATACGAATTAGCAATGTGTTCAATAGTTTCAATAATTTCATCAAACGAATACATTTTGTAACTTTCAAGTTACAGTGACGTTAAACTTTCACGCCTGAACGTATAAAAGTTACTTAATTTTATTCACCACTTCGAGTGCAAAATGAAATAAATCAACAAGATGCCAATATACTGATATGTGACTTCAAAGTTACTCGTTTCTACAGAGGGTTAAGTTAGAAGGAACGTCGCCGATTTCCAGCTGGTACTTGAATGTCAAATTCCTCGGGCATATACCGGTGCATTGTGTTGGTCCGTTAAGCGGTCGATGGGCGGAATAATAGAAACGAATATTGTAATTCGTTTTTCACGATCAATTTGCTAAGTAGCGGGAGGAACAGGCGCGACGCGGGATGTTACTGTTCTAATAAAACGGATCGGAGGGATTAGCAGCCGGTGGAAGTGGCACAGACACGCGTTTTTCGCTCGGCCGATCGTGCTGAATCAAGCGAACAGCCTTGAATTTCATTCGGAACTGTGTCCGTGAGAGTTCTCCGTGTCGAATTCAATGCCAGACTTATTGTGGGACCGCACAATGGCCGGAGAATCTGTGAAATCCGACGGTAGTGTTTTTAATGAACGTTAGGAAGTGGTCGGTGGTAGCCGTGAAGCTGAAAACGGCAATATATCAAGCAATCGATATTTGAGGAACCAGTGGAATGGTTAATTCGTGCAAAATTAAACACTATATCGTTCAATTTCGCTTTTTAAACACGATGGAACAAGTTTTCAGTGGAATAAGTCATTGATAGTCAGACAAGGGATATACTTCTGAATGAAGAATATATTTTCTTTTGCTTCGTTATTTTATTTTATATTAAATATTCAATATTATTTTGAAATATCGTGGTAGATTAGTAAAAAATCTACAAATTGTTCTGCCATTTTTCCTAATGTTATAACAATTTACACATAATACCCTGAAATACTTTGCTAGATTAATATTAGTGGAATACCTATAGATAGAAGAATATATTTTCTGTGGCTTCGTTATTTTATTTTATATTAAATATTGAACATTATTTTGAAATGTCATGTTAAATTAGTAAAAAATCTACAAATTGTTGTTCTGTCATTTTTCCTAATGTCACAACCGTTTACACATAATACCCTGAAATACTTTGCTAGATTGATATTAGTAGGATACCTATAGATGCATATAGATAAACAAAGCCAGTAGAATGAGACGGTGTTCCATCAGACAAAGCTTCGACTTTTGTCTAGGCAAGGACAAAGGGAACAATACCGGTACGCGGACAAACGGCAGTTTTTGTGATCAAATAAAGTGTATTGGACCTCTTTCAAGTCGGACAAATTAGAGTCCTCGCAACGTGGCAGTAGTATTAGAATTGTTCGGATCAGACAATAAAGCGTTACTGCGAGGCGAATGGGAAATGAACTGACGTTCTCTTATGTAATGCGAACGCGGGAATTGTTTTGAATATATTAAATAGATGAAAAGAACGGCGGATCTAACGGGGCGGACGAAAGCTTCGAGGATCGCGCGAGTAGCACAAGATTGTTGCGCAAAGACATCAGCGGCGCAAAGGATTAAGCGAGTGAAATAACACGGTTCCGCCGTCAGACAAGAATAAACCCCACGCAGCCGTGGAAAGCAGATTAGAACCATTCGGCGTCGGACAAGCAGAATAGACACTCGAGTGTGGTTCCCATCAGACGAGTGTGTAACAATTACATATTAATCTGTATACGAGAGAAATGTTGGCGTGCCGGGTTGTAATCGTGAATTTCGTTCGAGATTTCCGCGGCGGAACGAGCGCGAGGCAATCCCTCCGAGCTAATTCCTATTCATTGTATCCCGCGGTTAATTCCGAACAATGTTTACCTACTTTCGCGTTAAAACAATCCGTTGATCGTCAACATGCCGGCCCATACATATTCATACGTCTGTCGCCGTTCAAGAATATCTCTCCGCGTCAAGATAAGTCACGCGCCTGAAGAGAAACGACGAAATAATCGCGAGTTTCTGGAAACAGCGAAATATTTCGAAAATAAACGATCGACGATATGATTATAAAGTTTCTGAATGAAGTGGTATAATTGATAGTAAATTAAAATCGATGGAATGTTATATTTTTCAATTATTATCATTTTCAGAGATCATTTCCAAGGTACTGGTTTCAATCTCGTTTAATTGGGAGATCGATACGATCGAATAACCGGGAGTTTCTAGAAACAGCGAAGTATTTCGAAAATAAATGATCGACGATATGATTATAAAGTTTCTGAATGAAGTGGTGTAACTGATAGTAAATTAAAATCGATGGAATGTTATATTTTTCAATTATTATCATTTTCAGAGATCATTTCCAAGGTACTGGTTTCAATCTCGTTTAATCGGGAGATCGATACGATCGAATAACGGGGAGTTTCTAGAAACAGCGAAGTATTTCGAAAATAAATGATCGACGATATGATTACAAAGTTTCTGAATGAAGTGGTATAATTGATTGTAAATTAAAATCGATGGAATGTTACGTTTTTCAATTATTATCATTTTCAGAGATCATTTCGAAGGTACTGGTTTCAAGGTTCTCGTTTTCCGAAATCTCGATGATTACCGTCAACGGGAGAAGACTGTGGAGGTATGAAATATTTTTATTATCTCTCGCCCGTCGATCCGACTTCTGAAACAGAATAATCAGTGAAACGGGTCAATCTATCCGGCGACGGCGCGCCGCAAATTCTTAATAATCCGGAACGAGCAGAAACGTTATCACTTTTATTAAACTCGACCCCGCGCGTTCCTTTCCGCCGCCATTCTCATCGTGCACCGTCAACCCTCCCGTCAAAAGGATATAAATTTATTCAGCGTCCTCTCAGTCGTTCTCGGGAGCATCCACCTGTTTTTTCCCCGTCGCTGCTAATAAAAAGCGCGCGCGCATGCCAGCTCGTCGCGACTGTTTTTTCTGTTTCATCGTCTATTCGACGCCTACGCGAGACAACTCGACGCACGCGCGTCTGTCGCTGGCTTGATGGATCCTTCCGGTTTGTAGCGTCGAATAACTCGGTTTCTTTCTACGTTTCCTCTATTTCAATGTCGTCGAAAATATAGAGGCGAAACGACGTTTTATAATCGACAAAATAATTAACACTACCAAGCGTTTAATACGATTGGTATGCAATGCCTATAAAAATTGTAACAATAGATTATTTCCAGTTTCTTCGGATACTCGTTATAGCACTCAAGTGAAACTATTTATTTTCAAAATCATTTCGAATATTCAATGCTTTGAAGATATCAAAAGCGAAACAAGAAAACCGGAAACAGTCATTTTGATAGTTCTAGTGTTAATTAATATACATACATCACGAATATATGGGTACACCAGTTACCACAAATCGATCTTCCTATCGTTTCACGTATAATCACTTTTCCAAATAACCAGTTAATCCAATCGCAATATAAGCAATCATTTAGTACTAAAACTATCAAGTAATTGAACCGAATTTTCGAAATTCCTCTATAGAAACATCAACAGTGCATCTATTGGGACTTCGATAGATTTAAAATTCCGTTTGCGTATTGCTAAATCAATTTCTTGAATAATTCCTCAGAGAAACATGTCATCCTCTTAATAATTGCACAGAAAGCGTTTCCCGGGGAAAAGCGAGCCCCTTAACGCTAGAACTACCGAGAATTTAATACGATTAATATGCAATCCGTATGAAAATAGTAACGATAAATAATTTCCAGTTTTTTCGGATATCCGTTATAGTATTCAACGGAAACTATTTACTTTTAAGATCATTTCGAACATTCAATACTTTTAAGATATCGATCATTGATAAAGAAGAAAACCAAAACCAATCACCTTGCTACGGTAGCTCCAGTGTTCAATTACGAAGACGTTTCTGCTAGTGATTTTCAATTAAATCTGTATACCTGCACAGATATAAGACACACTATATCGCTATACATGGAAAATCTCAGATATCATATTGTTATGTAATAGATTTTAAATAGATAATCAATTCGAATTAAATTTTATATTTTTTTCAATGCTGTGGTAATTAACGAAGTTGCATAGCTAAGTGTCTCTATATAAAAACGAGATTTCTCGTTACCGGTACGCAATGTGTTAATATTCCGTAGCGAAACAAACGGAATATTCTATTCTCATAGCGAAGCAAGTGAAATAGGGACGGTTCAAGGTCAGACACGCGGAACAGAGGTCGTCCATAGCCGGATAAGCGGAATGGATGGCGGGTATGGTCCGACATAATTAGACTGTATCTTGCCGTACGAGAAAATTATGAGCACTGACTGGACAACTGGTCGCCAAAGTAGCGTAAAACTAACTAAAACCTGGCAACGTGCATGAAAACTATTTTTAGCTTTTCGTTCACCATGAACAAAGTCTCTGAAAACTTCAAAGTTGAAGATCATCATTACATTCATTTATCCTTTACCACTTTTAACCTTTAGAGTGTCAACGTCGCATTCGATGTGTTAACAGTTATTACACTTCTTAGGATTTGACAATTAACCCTTTGCACTCGGAAGTTTTTCATTAGAAATATTTTAACGTCTTCTGATGAGGTGGAAAGAATATTTTATGAAATTAATGAAATAATAAAAAAGAATGTACACTAAACTGAACTGTCTGTCATAAACGAAACTTCGAGAATATTTGATCAGGGTCCTCCGTGTCGGACGGGACATACGTTAACGTCGTTAATTTCCAAGAGAACGTTTCCCGAAGTGTCAGAGCTTCCGGCTATGAAAAAGGAGAGACTCGTGAGACTGGAACGGGAAAAAGGACGCGTGTTCCATCTCCGAAGGGATAAAGGGCCGGATCCTTGTATTTCTCGGGACGTGTTGTCGCGAAGCCGGCCATTAATCGTGCTTCCCGAAGATTACACCCGCGTTTCTTCTCCCTGAAAGGTCGCCGGGGTCCGAGCGGCGTGCGAGAGCCCGCGGAGAATTTAATCTCGGGCGCGGATTACCCTTCGGGTTGACGCGCGTTATCAATCAGAAAATTACGGGCGCGCGGGGCCGCGTGAAATCGATTTGACTTGATGTCAAACGGACCGGCTCCCGACAAATTGAAAAATATCCGGGCCCGGGCAGCGCGGGAGCTTCTTGCAACTTTAATCTTTCACTCCGCGGGCGAGTTCGGATCGCGCGCGGAACGGAGATGAATGGATGGGACTTCCGCGAATGAAAATATGAAACACTGCGCGCGAAGTGGAGTGTGCGGGATACCTTTTCGCGAATGAATGTTCGCTTATAATTTCAAAATGTCGGGTGAGAAACTGTTACGGTTTTGTACGCGATGAAGGTTCTTATGTAATCACACGAGTCTCTCGGTGAACGTTCTTGCGAGGTGAAGTATCTACTTGGAAACTGTGACCAACGAAACAATTATAGTTTGAATTGATTGTATCAACGTGTAATAATCGTAATGCAATTCGATCGAAGGATTTAACCCTTTGAACTCTGTAGGCTCCAATATTGCAGCAGTTCTAATATTAACGCTAAAACTACCAGACGGGTCAAAATGACCCATTCCTGATAATTAAAAAAAAAATGTATATATATAGTAGATTTTAAATAGATAATCAATTCGAATTAAATTTTATATTTTTTCCAATGCTGTGGTAGTTAGCGAAGTTGCATAGCTAAGTGTCTTTAATGACATTAAATGAGATATGCTATAACATTTCTTCGATCTTTTATTTTCCTTCTTAATAGAAGTGGTTTCTTTAAGATTCATTGAAATATTTAATATTATAACTGGTGCAATATTGGAGTTTACAGAGTTCAAAGGGTTAACACATTGCGTACCGACTAGTTCATCATATCGTTATGTAATATATTCTAAATAGATAATCAATTCGAATTAAATTTTATATTTTTTTCAATCCTGTGGTAATTAGCGAAGTTGCATAGCTAAGTGTCTTTATATAAAAACGAGATTTCTCGTTACCGGTACGCAACGCAGCTGTTTCGTTTCGATGTTTCATATATTGACAAATTTTACAATTGCTAAAGGTTACACATATTCAACACTTGATCATTCTACTATATCGAATCGACAGTTCTAGTGTTAATTCCCACTCAAAGCGTCGTGCTCGCTGTGGAAAATTCTAAATCCATTTCCCTGGGGCCAGCGCGGCCGAGCTTCATTTCCTGAAGAAGTTCGCGGGAAGTTGGCCTGCGCAGGGTACTTCGGATATCGGTGTCCCGGAATTAAAACGTCGGCGGCGGTAATCCTTAATGGCCACGGTGACCCCCGAGGATCCTGGAGCGATCGCTAATCCCGCAGGAGTTAATTCTGTCGACCGGGATCCCCCGCGGGAACCGAGCCCACGCTCGGCGGACGGCTAACGCCCGACTCTTTCCCCTTTAGTTTTCTCCCGTTCGTTTTTTTACAGTTATTTCGAAGGCTTATTTCCCCCTTTGTCGGCTGAAACGCCCGGAGCGCCCGTAAATGAAAGGTGAAACACGGAGCTGCGTTCGCTCGTTACGAAGTGGTAGAAAGTGAGCCACGCGAACGTTCCGGAGATCTATGTTGTTGCCGGATACTCGGCTGAACGTCTTTTTAGTGGTCTCAGTGATGTAACACTTGAATTTGGGTAATACGATTCCCTTGTGTGCAATTTTGTTGCATGCAAGAATACATACAATTAAGCAGTAACCCTCACCGTCCCGTTTGCATTTCTATAGTCAAGGAACACTTAGTTTTTACGATAGAGAAAAAGGCCAGGACACATTAAGTAAAATCCTAACCATTCGACACACCGTAAAAAACAAATTAAGACATTTTCAATGCACAAAGGACGGCTTAGCTTCGCGACACCCTAACGGTGCTCCTCACTCCTACTGACGATACCTGACTCGACCTGTCCGACTTACCCTACAAGGCGTGACCACAAGACAGCAGATTCAACCCCCAACAACTTCATCGGACGAAAATATTTCCCACTTTCAACATGCACATGAAACAGTACACACCCTCATCTTCACAATTAGTATAAGACGCTCGATTGTACAAATTAGCGAGAGTTTATCAAGACAGCGATATCACAGTGTCATCGTAGTATTAGGACAAGTGTTATCAACAAGAAAATAAAGGGACAAAGTCCGATAAATCAAGCCAAGCCTTGTCAATTATTTAAAACTCAGTACGCCAGTGTAACCAAGTTACGAAAAATATCTGGTCTTACAAACCAGATAGATAAAATAAACATCTTTGGTCCATTGACCTATATTACACATTAACAAGGGTAGTTACGAAGAATCTTGATTTTTCAGTGTTTGGGTAATTAATTAGGTTATCGTTAGGTGAATTTTGTTGGATCTGTGAGATATAGGGATGTTGGGAGGGTAATTACGAAGAATCTCGATTTTTCAGTGTTTGGATTATTAATTGGGTTATTGTGCGGTGGATTTTGTTGGATCTGCGAGACGCAGGGAGGTTGGGAGAGTAATTACGAAGAATCCTGATTTTTCAGTATCTGGGTTATTAAAAAATCCGGTCTGATCGTACTGGTGTCTGTGAGCATCGATTTAGCTATCACTAATCTAGTCACAATTGAATCACTAACTTTGAAAATAACTTCGCTGTAACGTTAAATTTCTTAGCCCGTTACGAATAAGTACAATGCAACGAAACAAAGGTATCAAACAGATGACGCCAATAGGTAATCGACAATAGTTACCCTCCGCAATAGTGGAAACCCATTGAATCCCGATATAATCAACATTCCGTTTGATTAATGACGTCGTCGCTCGCGGCTAATATAAACAAAGAACGAGCGCCGTAAACATTTTTGGCAGCGGGAGTAACGAAATTCCTCCATTTCCCGTGATTACAAGCTCCCCTGTGTCCTCCGTGCGCGATTTGAAAAGCAAAGCGGCGCACCGGTTCAGACGCGAGGCGCAACAAAGCGACAATAGACGCGACAAGAGATCGGATTCAATAATTCATGCAACGGGATCACAGGGCTGTAAGCATCCTTCACGCGTTGCCCTTCGACAAAAAGCAGCTTCCTCCGTCGGAGGCTCGTTAATCAGAATTTCGAGGGGGGTCGATCGAGACGGCGCGGGAAGCATCAAGGACGATCGCTTATGCAAACGCGAGTCAATTATCGAAACGCGTCGCAAAGACTTCACCGGCCTTCTTTTGTGTTTCGGTCTAAGTAACGTTTAATATTCATTCACCTTGTCCGCGGACGTTGGACGCGGAAAGAAATGGAGGAAAATATGATTGCTCGATGGCCTGGCCTCTCGGCGAAGGGTAGCGACAAAGTTACATCCGCGACGGCACGGCATTAACGCCATTAACAAGGCTTTTTACGTATTCGAGGGAGCCTCGCGGAAGGATAAGCCCGAATCTATCCTTGTTCCCCTTTGTTTCGCGCTCGTTTGATCCTTTGTCGGATGGAAATGCGCGACGAACAAGGAGATGCGTAACAATGCAGCTCGCAGACGGCAAACGGAGGATATTTCTTTTTCTGGTCGCAAACATGTTTCTGTTGACCATGAGACTCGTACGTTCATGACGCTCGTTCATTTATTAACACGTTGGACGCCCCGCGATTTCATCGAGCGACGTATTAATTTTATCGCTGTTTCGATGCCTTCAGCGCTAGATTTACGGACGTCTGTTCTACACTTTGGTCTGTCACTCCTGGAAGACGTGTTTGTTCATATAGGAGATTAGAGTTTCGAGAATTATAATGTACATTCGCACAATTGCATCAAAATCTACTTGGATCATTACGGAATGACGCTTAACGCGTTGACTGCCACGAGAATCTTGAGAGCTTTGTACGTTGATTGTTCTACCGTAGCGAACGTAAATACGATTATTGATCATTTGACATCAGAATTACTACTTAATAATATTATCTAATTATTTATCATTAGGTCATATCAATTTACCATTTGTGTTGAATAGCGTAAAAGCCGTTCAGGTTGTAGACAGGTTTTTCCTACGACTCTGCGTGAAATTGACGTATGTCCTGTCCATTATTTCCCCCATTATCCCAACTGAATTTAAACGGAGTTTGTGCGGGCGATACCGGAGACCCGAGCATGCATAGGTTGCGGTGTACACACGCCGTCACATTGAATTCCAATATTCGGTAAGATTACCGCGAAACACGCCGCGCGCACCGCAAAGTGTATCCTGCAGTTTCGGAGGTCGCGTAATTACGAAGATAAACGGTAATCTTTAGATTGCAGAAGTTCGCCGGGCTGCAGAAAGGCAAAGGTCGATGAGTTTATGCTCCCGTTGCGCAATAACTTGCTACAGACTGCATCGGGAGATAAGTTACTTCCTTAACAACAACAACAACGATAATAATAAATCGTGTTTAGTGCACGAAAAACCGTTGGGACTACAGGAAGTCACTGTTCGACCAGGTGCAAGGAGATCGTGAGTAATTAGACACGTATTTGCATGTTAACCCTTAGCACTCCAGGTTGTTTTGTAATCTATCAGCAACTGCAACTAATTTTTATAATATTCCTAGCGAAAATGAGAAATGCTTCGATCTTTTATTTTCCTTAGTACAAAAGTTGGATGTGTGGAAAATCGAATAATTTTATGGTGGTTTCTTTCAGATTCATTGAAATATTCAAAATTAGAACTAGTGCAATATTGGAGCTTACAGAGTTCAAAGGGTTAACACATTGCGTACCGGCTAGTTTTCACTGAGGTCAACTTATACATAGAAAAACTCAGATATCATATTGTTACGTAATATATTCTAAATAGATAATCAATTCGAATTAAATTTTATATTTTCTTCAATGCTGTGGTAATTAGCGAAGTTGAATAGCTAATTGTCTTTAATGGCATTAAATGAGAAATGCTATAACATTTCTTCGATCTATTATTTTCCTTCCCAGTACGAAAGTTGGATGTGTGGAAAATTGAATAATTTTAGGGTAGTTTCTTTAACACCTTACCGTACAATGACGAGTGAGGCTCGTGATGAAGATTTCTAAACTAATTTAACAAGAATCAATGTTGTTCATTACCCACGGAGATATATATATATATATATATATATATATATATATATATATATATGTAAACATATCGATTATAGTAACTAAAACTCAAAAGTATTAAAAAACAATGAACACTAAACTCAACTGTCTGCCCGTCCACGTCACAAACGAAACTTCGAGAATCTATTATTGTCTACCGTACCGGACGGAACAAAATTCACGGTGAACATCACATCGAAGAACAAAAGATTCGATTTTTTATCTGACCCGACCCAAGAATTCCTTCTTATCCAGTTTCAGCGCAGTCACGGAGCGTTTCGGTGCGTTCAGACGGAAATATTCGAACAGGTACTACATCGAATCGATGCTACTTGATGCGTGCTCGATATCATCCCAGTCGGCACGTAAATAGGGGATGATTTCCGTGGCAAAGGGTTGCCAGAAGGAAAGGAATCGCCGCCGGTATGCCGGCGCACGGTTTCAATTTTTTCTCTCTTTTTTTTCCTTTTTTTTTTTTGTTTTCACGTGCACGCCGCCGTTGCGGATTTAGGCCGCGCCACTTTCTATTTTCCATCGGCGTTTATCCGCCGGCCAAAAAGTACGCCTCTCTGTCGACCGAACGGCGATGTATCGACAGCCCGATATCGAAGCTTCCAGTCCGCTGTTCCAATTGAAAATACGAGACGTACCGGGCCGGCCAGATTTTTCTTCCGCGGGAAATCCCTGGGAAACAATGCCCTCCTGCTGAGACTCTAACGCCCATCGCGCAGTTTTTAATAAATTTATTTTTCATCTGCTCGGCTCTCGATTCGTATCGCGTCGGAGCTACGGAATTTCAGCCTCGATGCGCTGCTGTCGATAACTCTTTCGGTTCCTCGAGGTTTAGGTTAATTGGAATTGTTCCGGACTAATCGAAATGGTCGAACGGATGATTTTAACACGTCGAACGCCACCTGATTTTACGACGCCGAATGCGGGGGATGTAACGATACAATATTAAATCATTTCGTTGCACTGCGCCGTTATTGCCGCTGTTTTGCCCTGCCGAATGTCACCGCGTTAGACAGCGTTGTTTACAATAGAGGAATGTTCCCAGATAATTATCGTTTAATTGAGGCAGTAACTGAATTTTCACGGATCACCGGTGACCATGGTATTCAAAGTGTTAAAGGAGAAATAAATTGCCATTCTCGATTTCCTTTACAATTATAAATACTAGAACTACCGTACCAAAATGACTGGTTTCGATTCTTTTGTTTAGCAATTATTGATATCTTCGAAGCATTGAATATTCGAAGTGATTTTTAAAATAGTTTGAGTACTATAATGGATGTCTGAAGAAACTGAAAATAATCTATTGTCACAATTTTTATAGGAATTGCATATTAATCGTATTAAATCATCGGTTCTAGTGTTAAAAAGGCACAGATACTTGTTTGAGGAATTATACACTTGTGTCTCTCACGAAGAAATTTGAAAGAGTTGGCAGTTCTAGTGTTAAGTTTGCTAGAATATTTCTTCTCTTGAATATTTAGTACGTCATTGTATTGTTATATAATTATCTATTACACACGGGTGGTTACTATCGAATAAAATAGTAGATTTCTCTCGAAATGTTTGCGAAGATTTCCTTGATTCCTGAAATGTTATGTAACGCTTCTACTTCTTGAATTTACGATTCCATTTTGCTCGTCTAGCAACGTAGGATTCCATTATGTTTCTCTGGTCACGTATCCATCCCCGTTTCACTTGCTTACACGTACGAACGGCGCAATTTATTAGCTCACTCTCCGGCGGTTCAACAGTCGTTGCCGGTGATATACGTTCTCATTCTACTCGATCAACATTCCGTGAATTTACTAAATTCGTCTGACATGACGTAGGGTTACGCTACTCCCCCTTAGCTGTAATATAGCAGCCCGGAGAGTTACGACTTACGCTGGCGGCGGCAAGTTTAGGCGCCTCCCGTGAATCGATGGGGACATGCTCGTTAAATCAACTGATTTCGGTAATTACGGTACTCAACCGATGAATTACGAAGTTTCGCACTTTCCGGGTTTCGAGGAGAGTTCTCTTAACTTGTTTTTTAATTCTCCGTCAGTATTGTTCGGTTTTCTCGCGTTCTTTGCATATTCGGTTCTACTGTGCCCGTACATCTGATATTTTCTGATATTCTCTTATTAAGAAATATTATTTTATGACAGGATTGAAAAAGTTGTGGCAAATATTTCGCAAAGTGAACCATTACTAGCTGCTTTATTTCCGAAGTGCTTCTTTCCTACAAAATTACCACTTTCAACGGTATTTCCAAAAGACACCTTTTGAAATTTTCACTTCAAATTATTTTCTTTATCATTTTTCCTCAATTGAATTTTGGATATTTCTTACAGGTAACTTTATAGTGGTTATTGGAAAACTCGAAAATTCAATTTAGGATGTACTAAGCTTGGAAAGTAATTTTAAATGAAAATTTCAAGAGGTACCTTTTTACACCTTCGGTGGAAATACTGTTAAATCTTCATTTCTCTTGCATTCCTTGTACATTCTACTATATCCACACATATAATATTTTTAAGGATTCTCTCATTAAGAAATATCATTTTCTAATAGAATTGACAACCTTATAACAAACATTACGCAAAATGAACCATTACTAACTACTTCATTTCCAAAGTACTTCTTTTCTACAAAATTACCATTTTTAAATCTTCATTGCCAATCACTTATTAACGATAATTCCCTATTACTCTCCCTTCAAAAATTAAATGCTACCAATCAATTTATCCCTAATACATTCAGCTTCCAAAAGACTTTAACAGAATTGACAACCTTATAACAAACATTTCGCAAAATGAACCATTACTAACCACTTCATTTCCAAAGTTCTTTTACAAAATTACCATTTTCAAACCTCCATTACCAATCACTTATTAACGACAATTCCCTATTACTCTCCCTTCAAAAATTAAATGCTACCAATCAATTTATCCCTAATACATTCAGCTTCCAAAAGACTTTAACAGAATTGACAACCTTATAACAAACATTTCGCAAAATGAACCATTACTAACCACTTCATTTCCAAAGTTCTTTTACAAAATTACCATTTTCAAACCTCCATTACCAATCACTTATTAACGACAATTCCCTATTATTCTCCCTTCAAAAATTAAATGCTACCAATCAATTTATCCCTAACACATTCAGCTTCCCAAAGACTTCACCAGAAATCAACAATCGACACTTCCTGCTAAAAATCTCTTTCCTAGTAGAGTGAAAAGTTATCGAAAGCAACGTTCGCAGAACCCACCGGTTGGTCACCGGCTCCGATCTATCGAGCGTTCGATGGAATCCTTATCAAAGTCGGTTCGCGCGATTCAGTCGCGATCGAACTCGACGCGGATCCCCCGCGAGCTCGGCTTTCGTTTCCCCGGTTCGTTTTGCGTGGGATTTCGTTCGGTCGGTGTACAGGGAAACGGCTAGGAGGAGGCCGCTGCGAATTGGAACGTTGCGTAAATACAGGCGGCTGGCGCGCCGTTTAATAGCGGCGGTTCTGTTGCTTTCCCGCCGGATTTCGGGTACAGTGATCGTTTCCGGTCAATATATTTTTTCATTCGCGGATCAAGGAGCTTCGGCGGACTAGTAGACACTTCGAGAACACTGTAAACGACTCGAGAAGAAGCTGGGAATCACTTGAACCCGTTACGAGGTCATTCACAGCGGCGATTGTTTGCAATTATTAACACTAGGTTTACGGAACGCGTCAAATTGACGCATATTGGATTTTAGAAATATTATTTTGTAAATGTTTACACACTGACATGTACCCCAATTACCTGCTATCAAATCTCCAGTTTCCACAGTCTAAATAAACGAGCATCGATTCTTTTGGGAATAATATAATGAAGTGTACAATAAATGCCCGTAAACCTAGTGTTAACCCTTTGCACTCGAAAGTTTTTCAATGGAAATATTCAACATTTTCCGACGAGATATAGGCGATAGTTTGAAACTATTTAACGATAATTCATAGATAAATTAAGCACTGAAGGAGTTTTATTTCAATCTTTCACGTAGCAGTGCAAAGTTCCATTTCAAATATTAAATATTCAACTTGATAGTTTTGTTGTATCGAATGAAGCGGTGTTTCAGCGGCCGCATATTGGCTGCACGCCGGCCTGCTAAAGTACCGGACGGAAAGCTGATGGTCACGAACGTCTCTAAGAATAATTCCCGTGTCGTAAAATTCTCCCCCTGTTGTCCTAACACGGACAATGCAGTAATTGATATAAGATCGAATGAACGAAGTGAAGCACAGAATTTCAACTGAAATTTGAAAACCGGTATCGGCCGCGATACGTTCAGTGTTAATTAAAATAGTATTCCATTCAGAAAGAGATGAGAAAAGTTCGAACGTTCCACGCCAGGATTCTTCATCAACCCATTTTTTCCTTCAGCCCCGAAACCGCAGACCTCCACTTTCCACATTATCGTATGCAAATCGCGGAAAAGCCGCGTAGCTTCGGCCTCGAGCGCTCCCCGGTGCCCTCTGGGAACTTTCATAGACACGGGAACGATGTTCGCGTGATTAAAAAGTGGTTCTCCGCGTTGGGAAAATATTTTCAGAGAATTTTCGCCGCTCGAGCCTGGGCCTGCTCGGATACAAAGGCGATTACGGGCTGAGTTGATTAGAATTGGAGAAAAGTTTTAAAGGAAACGTCCGAGGGTGTAGAAAACGCAGTTTTCCCGTGATCTAATTTCTTCGTCAAGCGTATCCGTGGAACTATAAAAATGGTATTTCACAAAAATTCCACTAGAAATTCCGACGAAGATCCATTTAACACTTCATCCCGGAATCTCTTTAACTCTAGGCTTACGGATATTTATTGTTCAGTTTATTCTAATCGTCTCAACAAATTTTATGTTCGTTCATTTAGATTTTGGAAGTTGGACGTTTAAAGATTAGATGATTAGACACATTCGTGTTACTGTATCAATGAAAATCGACAGAAGCATTTACCAAATAATATTTCTAAAATCCAATATGCGTCAATTTGACGTTTTCCGTATACCTAGCGTTAACAACAGCTACACTTCATCCCCAATTATTCGCGAAAGGTCAAAGAAACTTATATTCACTTTAAATGAAGCTTATCTGAAAGAAATGTAGGATCCTCGAGAGAAACGCCACTGACAAGCAGCTGCCTAAATCAACCTATAAATCACTGTCGCCTCAGTTTCAACTGAAAGGTGTTAATATTCCGTTTCAATTCCAATATTTCCATCGATTTAAAATTCAAATCGAAACCGCCGGACCGAAGGGATCGCATTAAATAATCCCGTTATCCCCGAGTGAAAGGCGTGCAACGCTCGGGTCACGTGCGGGTTAAATAAAGGGGAAAGCGTAATTCGAGCCCGAAATTCGTGTTCCTAACGTGAACCGAAAATGCCTGGCGTCTGACCCGGTTCGCCGGACGGTGGCCTACATCAGCTCGACCGAAAAACAGTTTCCGGCCGGCCCTTCCGCGTCGCGAGCATCGTCGGACCCAGCTCACGCCGTTTTGGTCCCTGTAAACGCCCGCCGCGGAGAATTTCGAATTATTAGGTCGCGTAACCCGAAACGTCGGTCGGGTTATTCAAAGGGAAAGAGGAATTGGTCTTTCAGCCCTTCAGGAACGACGTCGACGAGGGATGCTCTCGTTTCCAGCACCTTTTTCTATTTCATTCGGATCTAATTATCACTTCTTCGTACTTCGACGAATCGAAGGCTGTCGTAAGAATATTCAGAAATCTGGATTACGTGGGGATTACGATGACCCGTGTAACGGGGAATGGAGAATTCGAGAGAATTCAGGGAAGTCGGGAATAAGACGTAGATTCCGATGAGTTAACACTGAAATTTTTAATAATTGATTAAAGGAATTGTTTCGATTAAAGTCTCAAGAGATGAGGCTTTGTGTTTCTATAGAGGATTTTCAAAAAGTTGATAGAACTCGGTAGTTTCACTGTCAATTCAAATGAAGTTTATTAACCCTTTGAACTCTGTAGGCTCCAATATTGCACCAGTTGTAATATTAAATATTTCAATGAATCTTAACCTCTTGGCGTACTATTTACTTTCGTTACTAAGCTCGTGTAATATTTTACTATCGACAATTTGTAAGAAATACAACAAAATTTTCCATTCTACTTCAGGTGGAAATTTTATTTGAAGATAATACATTGATAATAGCAAAATAGTCGTTTGTTTTAACCCATGGGTAATGAACCACGTTGATTCTTGTTAAATTAGTTTAGAAATCTTTACTCACTCGTCATTGTACGGCAAGGGGTTAAAGAAACTACCCTAATTATTAGATTTCGTAGACATCCAAATTTTGTACTAAGGAAAATAAAAGATCGAAGAAACAGCATTTCTCATTTTCGCTAGGAATACTATAAAAATTAGTCGCACTTGCTGATAGATTACAAAACAACCTGGAGTGCTAAAGGTTAATCCTCGTCACCTTTGTATTAGATATCAACCGATCGAGTGCCGTTTGTAAATAGAATAAAACTGGGAAAACGTTATATCACAATACAATCCGAGGTACAAGTAAACAGAAAACAAGAGAAAATATGAAAAATTCCATTGATGATTACATTTATCGTTATCGAAAATAAAGGATAACCCGCAGGGACGCTATAAGGGTTAACCCTTCGACCCAACAAAATGATGAAATTTATAGTTCAATATTAAACTTTATATAATGTACCAGCACATGGAACGTCGAAATAAAATAGTTCTGTCACTTCATTTACCCAAGGTACTCCCTTATGTCAGTTATAAAAAGTATCATTGACATTTCATCAGAAAATAATGAATATTCGTTAAGAAAAATATTCTCGAGTGCAAAGTTAATTCCTGAAGTCCTTGAAACCTGTAAACATTCGAAATTCCGGTACAGTTGAGACCATCCGCTTCGCGAATCAGTCGGAGCTCGCATCGCGTACGAATTTCCGTCGCGCTTCGAACGCGGATCAGTCGAATGATCAATTAACGACTGATAAGGAGCCCGAGGTTCCACCTTACGCGAGCCGATATAACAGGGACGTGGCTCCGGTACGACGCCGATCGATTCTCGGCGTGCATCCCCGACGCTGTGCGCCGCGGAAGGGAAAAGACCGACTGGCTGTCGCGGGCAACAATAACGGCGCGTGTCGCATCGCCGACGACGGGGCGAGAAAAGGGGGGGACGCGGGAGATGGAACCGATGCACCCGACGAACGGAGGAAATGACGAGAGAACGCCGGAAACCAGGAATTTGGTCTACTGGCAGCGAACCGGGCGCAGGTGGGCGGCGGGAAGGTCGACCCGGGGGTTCGCGGAACCAGGTCACAGCTAGGTCACTGAGCCACCCGTTCCGCCCTCCCGCCTCGACGACAAATAAAACCGAGCCGTCGTCGATCTGCTCGCTGCCGAATTAATTATAAATATTGCCGATCCGGTCCCGGCTATTTTATGCCGCCGGAGGATCGTTATACCGCGCGGCTGCTAGGTTTTTTTCAATATTTCAGTTGATTTATCGAACCGTCCCCGATGCTCGCGGTTGTTAACCGTGACATCGTTCTTCGATTGTTCTAGCGTGTTCGTTTGACAAATAGAGGAATTTCGATTCCGTCCGCTCGCCGTCGAATTAATTCGAAATGTCGCGGAACTTGGTCGGTTATTTCGAAGGTGCTCGATTGCTCGTAAACAGGGAAGCTTATGGTTTTCAGAGAACTTTGCCGATGGCGATTTTGTGAGATCAACTTATATCGTACTTACGATCACTCGGATATGTTGTATAATGTATTTTAAATGATCAATTGGAGTGAGATTTTAGATTTTATTTCTGTAATTAGCGAAGTGTCTTCATATAGAAACGAGATGTCTCGTTAGCGGTACGAGATGTTGATAAGGGAAATTAGTCGTCTATGTGATTGACAATGAATCGGTTATAAATATCGTTGATACAGTGTATTCGTTTTGGAAGTAGGTGTCAGACAGTAGCGTCAGAGTGTAAGAGAAAATTGGGGCGTCAGAGTGATAATGCATTATTTCCGAAGTGTTTAATATTCTATCCAGGAATATAGAGAGGTATTTAGCACCCCGTGGCCACGTTCCGGCTCGAGATTTATATAGTTTTGAAATTTCAGTTAAAAGCGAGTCCGCTGATGAGATTCATCCGACGGATTCGAGGAAAAATCGCGTAAATTGTCTGTCGATAATTATCGGCGACTTCGATCATTTGTTTCCATAAATAGGAAAGGTTCACACGTCGGCACGCGCGAAGCCTCGTCGATTCCTCGACGAGAAACCGCAGTGGGTCAGGCGAAAGGAACGAGAATTTCCCGTCGTTCCTCGCCTAATAAAATAACCACGACGCTCGAAATATTTATTCGACTCCGTCCGGCTCGGGAATATAGTCGGCCCATTGGTATTTTTACAGCCGCTCCAATTAATTGCAAATATTCTCGTTATTTCCCCACGGCCCGATTGAATCGCGACCCCCGTTCGACGCTCGCGTCTCGTCCCCGCCGTCCGAAAATCGGCTGAAACGAGCAAAAGTACAATGAAATATTCTGCTATTCGCCCGTAGAAACGATTCCAGTGGGTACATAGAAAATTGTCGAATATCGTTCGGGAAATCGGGTTTCCCGCATGCCGAAACGACGCTAAAACGCTGTCTCCGAATTGGTTTCCCCGGATCCTTTCGTCTGAAAAGTAGACGCTCGCCGGTACCGGTTTTTCGCGGGCACGACAAAGTTATTGAAATATTAAAGTCCACGACCCGACGGCGGCAACGCCGCCCGAGCGGAATTGGAAGCATCGAGCGCTTTGATTTCACGCTCGATCGAGGCTCGGAGTGCGTCGATTGGGCGCACGAAGTTGTTCATTTCGGATCTGTATCGGGCCCCGCGGCGTTCATCGATCAAACTTCTTTTTTAAGAGACGTACACAGAGGAAATTACCTACTTTCTGTCCTACAGGAAAGTTTCTGCGAGTTCGCCGAGCGACGAATTCAATACCGGCGCGATTGTTGCCTTTAAATAAGGCACGCTCGTTTGTTCGAACGATAAATGTTTCGGAGAAGTTCTCCGACGAATGTTTCTGGAGTTACTTTTTATTTTGAGGAATATGCTGTGGATACTGCTCTGTTTAATACTAGAACTACCGAGCGTTTAATACGATTAATATGTAATCTCTATAAAAATTGTAATAATTGATTATTACCAATTCCTTCGGACATTCATTATAGTATTCGAGTGAAACTATTTACTTTCAAGATCATTTCGAATATTCAATGCTCTTAAGGTATCAATAATTACGAAATAAAAACGTTGAAACCAGTCATTTTGACTGGTACGGTAGTTCTAGTGTTAAAAAGCGTATTGTGTCCTCGAGACAAATGTTTTAAACATTTCTTTGGTGAGGTCTTCTTTTCCTAGTGTTAATATTGACGGAGGTATTACAGCGTTTTATTTGCAAACAGTAGCAGAATGTTTCACGGCGAAGCAGGAATTTTATTGAGTTGAAAAAATTATGGAAATGGTATTTGAGTTTTAATAACGAATAATTTGAGAGGCAGTCGTTTGTAAAAAAGCTGCGTACTTTTAATATTAGCGTAGCGTAAATGGTAGTTGATAGTGATTAATTAGCCACTTGGAAGTACATACTGCGGAAATTCGCGGTCGCGATGCCCGTCGACGGGGAACGCAAACGATTTTAATTATGCAGAGCAACAGCTGAACCGAATGCCCCCCGCTTTGGTCATCGTCTGTCAACGATATACAATATTCACGTCGATGATATGCAATTTCATTCGACATTTGAAGATCCCAGCTCGCCGATAACACGATACATTCGTGAAGAAGGAATCCGTGGACGTCGCTTTATTTCGCTTTCTTCGGTAGTCGTTTGATTAACCCCTTGCCGTACAATCACGAGTGAGACTCGTGATGAAGATTTCTAGACTAATTTAACAACAATCGATGTCGTTCATTTAATATTGAACTTTAAATTTCATCATTTTGTTGGGTCGAAGGGTTAACCCTTATAGGGTCCCTGCGAGCTACCCTTTATTTTCGATAACGATAAATGTAATCATCAATGGAATTTTTCATATTATCTCAAAAGCACTCAATATTTGAAATGATCTCGAAAATAAATAGTTTCATTTGAATACTCCAACGATTGTCTGAACAAACTGAAAATAATCTATTGTTACAATTTGTATGATTACATATGAATTGTATTAAACACTCGATAGTTCCAGTGTCAAGGGTTAACACTATTCACATTTATCCCACGCTCAGTCGTTAGAAACTCAAAATTTACAACTTCCGGATTAAACATCCGTGAAACACGTGTCCCCCGAATCCAGCGTTCGCCACGCATCTTACCACCAAATCCGATAACGATCGCGGTCCGGAGTCGTCCGAGCGGAAATTATCAAAAGAAAAATATTCTTCCCGCACGCGGGAGCGAAACGGATCAAAGAGACGTTTGAAACGGGCGGATTTCGCTCGCGAATCCGTCCGAACGTATAATTATAATTAATCCGCGGTCGCTCTTTGCGGTGCACTTTTCGCCGTCTGTGAGTGACAGACCGTAACTACTTGCGGGTAAGGCGCGCGCGTTCCGTTTGTGCGCGAATTTGACAGAGGCTGCGGCCGCGTGACGAATGCAGCGACACGTGGACCCGAGTTAATTAGTCAAAAACGACGGTACACGTGTACGTGCGCGCCGAACCGTCGGCCGGGCGGCTTTGCTCGCACAGGAGCGAAATGACAGGCGGCCGCGTGTCTTTAATTTCACCGAGGGGAACGCTGCCGAACGCGCGGCACGCGGCCGGCCGATAATTCGATCTTGAATTGTTCCGGGAAAATTGTTCGGCCGGCGAATGTTTAATTGACGGGAATTCAACGGGCGCCGGGCATATTTGATCACAGCTCGTCTCTCGGAAATAATATTTGAGATCAATGGACCCCGCTGCGAGAATTGTTATGACGTCCAGTTAAACAGGCCGATTTTCGAGTTTCGTTTCATCATTGGGAAAGAAGAGAGTTTTTTATTTTTGGTGATAGAATTTTTAATTGGGATTTCGGTGGATGAAATGAAACGCTTTCTTCGGGAATTTTTTCAACAGCTTTTGAGCATTTCGGTGTTTGAAATAAGACACTCTTTAACAGAATTACTGGTGGGTCAATATGACCCATTTCTGATGCCGCTTTGTTATTAAAAATAACACGTTTCGTTCGATCGAGTCAATTGAAGTTTCTACGGAATTTCAAAGTCAATTTAACTGTAGGTTCAGTGGTCAAAAGAATTTTTTGAATTAATAATTTTTGAATGTCTAATAGATTATTGCTTTTAAAATTAGAAAGAACTGTGGAAGAATGGTTTTTCATAAAGAGAAGGTTACAAATAAGAATAGACACTTTTATGAAATACAAGTTCGCCATGTTTTTTAATGAAGAACAGGGTCACGGAAATTCTCTGGAAAAAATATTCGACTTGATGCTTCCACGTAAAATTTCTTCGACGAAGGAAGCTTCGACATTGTTTATTCCCAACGACGTACCTACGCGGAAAGTTTCGGCGAAGATGGCAACGGTTTTATAGACGCAAATGGCCGAACAAATAAAACTCACGTATCGAAGTTAATACCTTGAAGTAACAACAGCAGTAAAGTTTCTGCACATCCGTCTTCCGGACGAAAATAACCGGGACCACGTAATCCTACGTGTGTGTAATGAAATGCAATTACCGTATAAAGTACACGGTCACGCGGATAAAACCGTGTCGGCGTTAAGTAACAGTAGCGTCGTCCTTTAACCAACAATTTTATGAAGCGAGCGTGCACTTCGCAAAACTGAAACAGTCGGAAACACTTTACAGTTAGTGGATGTTTCTTTTGTTTCGCTTGAATTTTTCTGCGAATGGAAAAGAAATTTTCAAAGGGAATCTAACAATAATATTTTTAACCAGTTAACCGTGTTTGACGAGTATACTCGTCATGGAGAAGTTGCAGGATTTTGTGTCATGACCATTGGTTTTTCACAGAAATAATTTAAATAGCCAAGGCTCACTACTTTTTACCATGACGAGTATACTCGTCATGACACAAAATACTGCAACCTCTCCATGACGAGTATACTCGTCAAACACAGTTAACTGGTTAAAAATATCATTGTTAGATTCCCTTTGCAAATTTCTTTTCTGTTCGAAGAAAACGTCAAACAAAACAAAAGAAACACTCACTAACTATAAATAATATTTCATAAGCTCTCTTTCAACGAATGCCAAAAATTTAAAGCAACGTAATTCCACGTATCACTTAAAGTTCATTTATTTCCTATCATTTCGAACAATTCGAAACTTTTAAACAAAGAGCATACCGATTCGACGAACTTAATTAAAAAGAAGCACACCGAAGGCTCGCTCCATTCGTCACAAAGATCAGTCGCACGTGTCGTCGTCGCCGCTATCGATTTAAGGAACTCCTCATTTTTCTCGGGACAGACCAAGAAAGAGATTGCGAGCGGGACAATTAAACGGAAGTAATTAAGGAAGTGTGCTCGGGACGATAGCGTAACTCGCTTCTCAGATGAAACACGCGGACCAGTCGTGCAGGTAATTGAAACGCCTTTGAGGGGACTTCTCGAACCGATAACTTTTATAATAATAAATTCGAATGACCGTGGACGGTGCAAATGAATCCAGCGCACGAAATGAATTCCCGATGTACTAAGTGATCCCTGCTACAAAATGATTTTCACTTGAAAAATACAAAGTTTGTGCAAGGAAATTCTCTATTCATATAACGGCATCGAAACGCGATGTCCATTATCATTGAAGAAACTCTATAATATCCCCATAACGTAAACAAAAACACAACCACCATAAGCTTAGCTCTACCATACAACTTTTATCGGAAACACATTTTTGTACCACTGATACTTTGCAAGTTATTCAGCTTTCTCCTGAAAACAGGCGTTCGGCCGCTCGGTGCGACGACGGGCTAATGAAATTCCAAGCAATAACGTTCCGGTCAATAAATTTTAGGACACCCCGTACACTGGGGCTTCGCGATGAATTACTGCTTCGGAAATGCATTTAGGCTGCCCGGAGCTTGCTCGCGGTCGCAGATAAGTGCATTACCGTTTTTCCGCGATTCTCTCAAGCTTCTTTCCCCGGAAGTCGGCGGGGAAGCTCCAAGAACACATCCAACGGGACGTCCCACCGCCTTCTGTTACATCCGTTTTTTACTGGAAAGGGGCGGAACGTGCGCGGACTTCGCGGAATCGCGAAGAAATTCAACGAGCAGAGGCGTCTCCGCTTCCGAAGTCGCGGGACTCGCGCAATTTCGCTGTTGCGTCGGAGGAATTTATTTTTACAGCGCCGCGACTTTGTTCCTGAGCTTTAAAACATATTCCCAGGAAATTCGAGGGGTGTATCGTTGGACCGACGTCGATTTGTCTTGTTCTTGGGAGATCAATTTGAAGGTAGCTTTCGGTATTCGACTGTCAGCGTTCGAAGAGATTTTATTATTAGAGGGTATATTTTACTACGACTCGCGGTAAATTCCGAGGAAGTAAATATGCAATTAGATTGTAACTATAGTTGTGATCGAACTGAACGTTGAAACCACCGAGCAGTTACAGTTATTTCCAATTATGTGTAAAAATGAGTATTTTTCTCGAGATTTAAACAGTCTAATAGCCTTGTATTCGTGTAAATACACAAATTTAATTGGAAATCTTCCGCAGAAATGCTTTCATGATTTAAATACTTGCAAATTGAAGGTTCTGAGGTGGGTCGATTTGGTTCATTCAGTAGTTTCAGTGTTAATGATACGAATGTAGAATAGAATAATAGAATAATAGGATAATAGGATAATATAATGATAGAATGATAGAATAATAGAATACTAAAATAATAGGATAATATAATAGAATTATAAAAGAATCATAGAAACTAGAATTATAGAATTATAAGAGAATCATAGAAACTAGAATTATAGAATTATAAAAGGATCACAGAAACTAGAATTATAGAATTATAAAAGAATCATAGAAACTAGAATCATAGAATTATAAAAGAATCATAGAAACTAGAATCATAGAATTATAAAAGGATCATAGAAACTAGAATTATAGAATTATAAAAGGATCATAGAAACTAGAATTATAGAATCATAAAAGAATCATAGAAACTAGAATCATAGAATTATAAAAGGATCATAGAAACTAGAATTATAGAATTATAGAAACTATAGAAGATATGAATTTCATAACACACAGAATTAACCAAGAATTCAACATACAAAATATTTCACAATAGAACATATTAAACACATTCACTCTCCATCTCAACGAACCAAAACCCAAACGTTCGTCGATATTCTTCTCGCAGCCGAAAGACGGGGATTTTATGCAAAACTCCAGTAATTAAAACATCCCGTTAGGAAGGTTTCAAATAACCCCGAGCCTCCGCAGAATATTAGTGGAAAATTCTCGCGCGGTGCATTCTACCGGCATCCTGGTTCCCATCGGAAAATTCGGCCGAAGAATTCCCACCGAAATTCATCTTTCATTCGACCGTAAATCGGGAGGTGATCACGGGATCCCGCGCGCGCGCGTGGTTACCGTACGATAACGGGCCGATGATTGTTTACAACGGTGGCGGTGTCGCGCAATTAAAATAGCCTTTCGCGCGATAATTCATTTAACGAGCCGGTTTCAGTCGCAGCTCGTTCAGCGATAAACGTTCCCCGCTCCCTTATTGTACCGACGTGTCTTTCAGTTGAAATAAACGCTGAACCAGCGCGCGGGACGTTAATTGCCCTCATTAAATCGGCGATCATCGTTTCCGCGCACGTGAAACGAGTTCAATCACGTTAGTGGTTGAACAACGATCGCCGATTAACCGGCGCACGGTCGATGGCTCGGGAATCGACTTCACGTGTCGCGATTAGCCGGGCGGCGCGGCGCGTTACGGGGAAGAAAATCTCACGCAAATCGCCGGCCGTCCACGTGAACCGTTGCCCGGCATTACGAAACGCGGACGCAATTAGCCGGCGATTATCAGAGATCACGGGAAGACGGGGTTTATTATTGTACGCCCGTGATTGCCGTGATCGGTCGTTCGGATATCGCACGAATCAATACTCCTTTTATCAAGATTGAAAGTAACGTTCGCCGCGTTTATTGGCTCGGAACGCCGTGGCTTCGGAGACTGACCCGCGCACCGGATCTCTCGAATACGAAATTGTCCATTCAATTATCCGGGTGGGAAGAATTAAGATGAAACTTCTGAAACATTCGAGACTCCGAGTGTGAAACAAAAATTCCGAGTTGCTATTCCTTAACCCTTTGCGGACGGTTGTCGGCATTTCGATAAGATGAAATATTCATATTTGGAAGACTAACTCGCGAACAAATGATTTAATCAATCGAATAGCAAGAGATCAGACCGCAGTTTCCCTTTCTTCTATTAATTAAGCAATTGATATGTAATTTAGCTTCATATGTTGAAGGTTTCGCATATTTCGAAGAATTCTCGTCCACAAAGCGTTAACCTTTGCTCTATTCACAGATGTGCTTCTTTGTAGATACTTTTCAAATAGATTATATTATTATTTTCAATATTAGTAAGAATCTCGACGAACTATTTTTTCAAATGCATTTTAAGATAATACAGAGTGATCGAGGGAAAAAACGCGAAAGAAATTCAGAGCGCAAAGGGTTAACCGAAGCTAGAAATTCGTATAAAAGATACCCTCTGAGTTCCAATAATAAATCCACCGACAAGCAAACTCAGCTGAAACTCTCCTCCGAAAAGGAACCGTCCAATTCTCGAAACTCGAAAGACAAAAATCGCGAGAGACCTCCGCGCGCAGGACACTCGAGCCGTTCCCCGGAGCGGAGCGACAGAAGAACCGAATCGAGTCGGCCATAAAGAAAATGACGTATTAGAGGCGGTAACAACGTCTCCGCGCGAAAAGTTCGTTATTTCGCGGGGCCTCGAAAGCCTGGCAGCCTCGCGAGCTCATTAAAAGTATACAAGCCCGGCCGGCTCGGGGAAGCGCAAGGACGCGAGACAGTCTGCGCTCCGGGCCTCGGAATAAATTATGACGCGGAATGGAAGAAGAACGCCTTAACGAACGAGAGAATTACGGGCGGGCCGGAATCATAATCGAGCCGGGAGTGTCCGCCGAGTTCCTTCCGAAACTCTCCGGGTCCCGTTTAATCACCGTTAAACGGCCCCGCTTTAATTGCTCTGTTAGCCGATTTGCAATTTTGAACACGCAACTTCCAACCTGTCCGCCGTTGTTCCTTTGCCGAGGGGGGTCGAACGGAACGGGGCCGGGGGCGGAGATAACGGAGGAGATGAATATCGCAGCGAGCTCGTTATCTCGCCTCGATTAAATTAGAGGACGACGTTTTTTCCTCTGTTGCACCCCCGGCCTGCTATACAACGCTTCTAATTGGTGGTTAAAGCTTCTGGCCAGTCTGAGTGGTTCCTCCGTCGCGGAGCAACGCCGCTTTGTTCCCCGCTTTCGTCGCTGAAGAGGATCTTCCTCGCTTACCGCCCCCCTGTAACGAAATGTTTCTGTTTCGCTCGCGATGGATCATCTCCTCGATGCCGATATTAATTCTTGGGACTGTTTGCGATCACCTGCGTGTTTGATATTGTACTCCCGCGAACCGAGCGAACAAACGATCGTTTTCCGGAGAAAACTCGATAACTTAAGAAGTATGAGTGATATAAACAACTGGTTCATACAAAAGTTGTAAGGCATAGAGCTGAATATATGGTGGTTATATATTTGTTCGCGTTACGGGGATGCCATGAAGTTTTTCCAATGACAATGGACACTGCGTTTCGATTCCAACGCTATGTAAATAGTGTAGACACTAAAACTACCAGACGAATCAAATTGTATATCAAGTATTTTAACGCCCGAACATTGTTTCAATGAACTACCAACTGTTAAATAATTTATAATTGAATACAGCAGAATGAAGTCTTAAAGGACGTCTTAATTTAATAGTAGTTCTATTTTATTTTCATTGCGTACGATCTTCCGATCTCGAAAGAGATTCACGTTTTTTCTACAATTCTCAAAAAGTAACCACAAGAAATCTAAAATTCGCGCGAGTCTCCAACAACACCGAACAAAGCAATCCCAGATTTCTCGTTCCATTGGATCGACGATCTAAAAATGTAGAACACCCGTAATCTACACTCTGATATCAAAAATAACAAGTGCAACCTGCCTAATCCAGTGAATTCACGACAAAATCCCGCCACTGATAACATCCTAAAAAAGTTCTAACGCGTCATTCTCGCGCCGCTCCCCGCGTTCCGCGCGCAGCCCACATCCGGACGGTTCGCCCGGCGCATTTTCAATAAAGTGTCCTCGGATTTCCCAGTAAAAATTGCGCCGGTAAAGGGCCGACCCGCAGGAATGAAATCCCGATCGGGTAGCTATTCGAAACATTATCGAGACGGTCCCCGGATATTGATTTTCCCGTGGATCGGGCTTCCCTCCGCGATTCCCCTTTCTTTTTGTTCTACCTTCGGAACGTTTTCGATTTCGAGCTCCGCCGGCTCTTTTGTCCGCGGCAGCCCCGTAAGCCGCCGTTGTGTCTCTCCGGTTCCGCGAAACCGTTTTACACGTCGCGTCGCGTCGCGCCGCTGAATTCTGTCTTTCGCGAGAACGGCAGCGGAGAGATCGAGCGGGGATCGCGGCGAAAGAAAGCGGCCGTGAGAAACGAAACCGTGCGCCAGGAATCCGAGAATTGTGCATCGGCTCACGGCGCGCCGAGCGGAGGAGATTTGCCGGCGGAAATCAAATTTCAAGCATTCGCGACACATTCGCACGCGGCCCGGACAAGGAAAGCGGCGTGGGCGTTCCCTCGCCGGTAGTCTCTTTGATTATATTGTTAGGGAATGTTGTTCTACCGTGAGCATTGTTCGCTTGCAACGTGGAAACCGGTTTCTTTCCCTTTGGCGACGCGAACCTCTGTAACGAGTAATCGCATTGCTTTGGTCTCTGTCGGATAGACGATCCGTAGTAGGGGATTAATGGAACGTAAGGTGAAATAAGGTATTAACCCTTGAGCGTCGACGTCTTGGCGACATGGAATGTTCGTATTCGGAACACTAAGTTGCAAACGTGTGATTTGATTACTCGAATAGCAAGAGTTCGGTGTACAGTTTCCTTTATTTCTATTATTCAAGCATTCGATGTACTGTGGCCGAAAAGCTGCCACTGGTTTCTTCATTTTCACTTTCTACCGTTATAACTGAGCCTGCGGGATTTTCCAAAGGTTTTCCAGGCCTCGCTCGGAACTGCCCAGTTCGACGGACAGGCCCTTGCAGGACTGGAAACTTTCCACTCTTTATTACACATCTCTTTACTTGCTGTTTCACCGTCATCCTTCTTCTCTATCTTTCGAATTTTTTCTCTTCTCGATCTTCTACTTTTCCATCTTTCTTTCTTTCTTCGCGCTGGTATATATTTTCCGACGAGAGTTTCGCGACTCTCATTCTTCCGCGTTACCGACGTCGTCACGAATCTCCGCGACGCCGACGTCAATAAACAGTGTTGAGGAAAGTATTTCTATAATTCATTTTGTTCTTCACCACCTACTCCACAGTATAATTTATCTTCATATGTTGCCAGCTTTATGTACTTTAAACAGCCTCCGTTCTTAAAGGGTTAATATCGAGCTACAACTGCTGCCTAAAACGAAATCGTCGAGACGATCTGTCGAGACTCCAATTGATTAAAATTCAATTTGCACGAGAACCAATTTCTTTAATAACTTCTGAGAAACATTTGTCATCTTAATAATCGCGAAAAGAAGATATCAAGAATGAGTTATTTTGATCCGTCCGGCAGTTTTAGTATTAACTAATTGCAGTAATAATTATGTTCCATATTTTTATATCATACCTTCTGTATCGATAAAATTTAATTGAAAATCGTACAAAATCACGAAAGAAAAATGATAAATGCTTCCTGTCGGGCGAAACTCTACAGAAGACTGCAGTCAATAAAATGAAAACGAAGCCATTAACTGCGGGCTGCGACAATGCGTAGGAAATCATTCACAGAAAGGTCGCCGCCGGAAGACACCGAAATGCCTTCCGTCTTGTTAGGTAAAACGTTAAAACGTTCCGCGCGGTCGGAAGAAGCTCTGACCTCGAGAGGCTCACGGCAAAAAGCTGCAACTTTTGAAGCCCGGCGACAAGAAACTTCGACCCTGATAGTTGTGCGACGAGTAAAAAAAAAAAGAGGAGGCATAGATAGCTACGCAAGCTCGGTTGCAAAAAGCTCTGACCCTGAAAGCTCAACGACAAAAGTCCTCCGGTGAGGCGAACGGTGCTCAAAAGATTCGACCTCAAGATCTAAAAAGCTCCGGCGGAGAATTGAACGTCGCCAATTTCGTTATCAAACGCGCACGGCGGAAAAACTCTTTTTGTGTACGAGTTTGGTAGTCATTGTCATCGATTCTACCCTTCCTTGATCGAAATAAGAAAATCGGAGAGGGGAATAAAAAGAGTTGTTGTCATTCGTTCGCGATTTCCTCTTCTATTATATGATTCCACTCTTCCATAATTCGGAAAATTTAATCATTAAACTGTAGCAGTAGAAACACTTCTTTAGCCTCTGAAAAATTTCTTTGGTTTTAGTGATCGTTTGAGAAATTCCAGTATGATTTATTTATTATCACTGTTATTATTATATTCTCCTTTATTACCGTCTACATTATTAAAATAGTTTCCTAGTATCTGAAGTTAGTGCTTGTCATTTCTCTCTTTTATCGTCATTTGGAAGATTTAATAGTTAAACTGTAGCAATAGAAAAATTTCTTTTCTCTTTGGTTTTAGTGATCGTTTCGCGAACAGCTGTAGTCTGCCTCGTTTAGAATGAGAAATTCCAGTATGATTTATTTATTATCACTGTTATTATTATATTCTCCTTTTTCACCGTCCACATTATTAAAATAGTTTCCTAGTATCTGAAGTTAGTGCTTGTCATTTCTCTCTTTTATCGTAATTCGGAAGATTTAATCGTTAAACTGCAATAGAAAAATTTCTTTTCTCTTCGGTTTTAGTGATCGTTTCGCGAACAACTATAAATCATACCGTTTCTCATTACATTCTTCTCTTTGTCTATTGTATATATCGTTAAAATAATTTCTTAACGTCTGAAGTTAGTGCTTGTTACGCAATCACTTTCCCAGAGAAATTTCAGTACGATTCACTTATTACCCTTATTATTATACCCTTCCCTTTTTATATTGTTTATATTATTAAAATAACTTCCTAGCGTCTAAAGTTAATGCTTGTTACGCAATCACTCTTCCAGAGAAATTTCAGTATGATTCACTGATTATTACTCTTATTATTATACTCTTCCCTTATATTGTTTATATTATTAAAATAACTTCCTAGCATCTAAAGTTAATGCTTGTTACGCAAACAATTACTTTTCATCGCCCGAGTAAAAAATATCCATTGCGAACGTTCGTCTTTCATCGCTTCCTGATTTTCTTTCCACCGTTGCATCATCCTCCCCCTGTTTTCGTCGCGCGGCAAAATTTCTTCTCGGGAAGCTACCGAAAGCCCGTGACGAACGGGTTCGGGTGCGAAGATAAGAGGCGACGGCACATGGGAAATCACGACTATTGTCCCCGTGCAATAAAGACAACACGGACGCGTCCAGGGGATGTCAAGTGTGTCAGATATCGGGGGACGGGGGCCCGGTTGCGGAGGTGTGAAAGGTGAAAATGTTTCTCGCGGCCAAAGTAACGGAACGTCACGGTTTTCCGCGCGATTTAACACCGGCGCCGGTTGCCACGCGAACAGGTACGAATACGTTTGAAAAGGGCTCGCGATCCTGCCAGCTGCGTTGTGAATAATGCGAACGGGATCCCCGAGTGAGTCTTGAGAAATTATGAATAATTACGTCGGGCCACTCCGAGCCTTCTGACAGCTAAAAAATTGCACGTCGAAAGTAATACATCATAAAAAGAGTCCGATCCTTTTCAACGTCTATTCAGGATATCACATTCTTCAGCTTATCATTATATTCTCGTATAATGAAACTCTAAATTTATAATTGAATGGCTCACAATGATAGCGCTCTAACTTTTATTTCCGACCTCTCGGGGGAAGAAGCTTTTTTGAGATATTCTTTGATTGAAATACTGACAGCACAATGATATTAATGACATTGACCCTTTGTACTCTAGAAGTTGAAAACACTCAATGTTTTCTAATACCAACAACATTTATTCGAATTTGAGAAATCGCATAAATTCAGGAAAGAAACTATTCTTTCGATGTTTCACATATTGATGCGTCGTACAAAGTGTAATATTAAATATCAAACTTTATAATTTCTGTGTGATAATTAATATCGTCGCGATATTGGTATTCGATTAATCCAAGAATATTTTTCGAAAGTCCTTTTTTCTCGAGGAGAAGAAGCTTTTTTGAGATATTCTATGATTGAAATACTGACAGCACAATGCTATTAATGACATTAACCCTTTGCACTCCAGAAGTTTCTTGAACACTCAATGTTTTCTAATGATACCAACATTCGAACTTGTAAAATCACATAAATTGAGGAACGAAACTATTCTTTCGATATTCCACATACTGATACGTCGTACAAAGTGTAATATTAAATATCAAACTTAATAATTTCTGATTAATAATTATTAATTGTTTACATCGTCGCGATATTGGTATTCAATTAATCCAAGAATATTTCTCGAAAGTGCTTTCTTTCTCGAGGAAACAGAAACAGGAGACAGTCCACTATTCTAATGAACGTAATCGATGAGCTACAATATAAATTGACTGACATTATCAGTTCGTATTTCGTTGAGCAAGATAAACGCCTCTCGGTCGATCCGAAAGTCATAACCGTCGGTGAATGCAACTACGAACGTCGGAGGTACAATGGAGCCAGTGGGAAAGGAACAGATTGAAGGAGACACGAAGAATCGAACGGTCTCTCCCCGTTTAATCACCCGGCCTGTCCCTGAATTTCTATGGTGGATCCTCTATGCGCCCGGGTTTCATTCACCGGGATTTATTCAGTAAGACGCACGCCGCTTCTGCCGTTATTTTCCTCGATTCTCTTTCTGAATGCATGAAGCGTGGTAATTAGTAAGTACGACCGAGCCACTCCATCCCACGACCTACTTCTATTTCCCGAAAAGATAAATAAATAAGAGCCGCCGCCCGTGCCTCGGTTTCACGGGTAAATCGTCGGATAGAGCGGGGATCGATGAAAGAATCGCCGATAACCCTCGAATTACGGTAACGCTAACAAGGGAACTTCGGCAATCCTAAAAGTTCCGGTTCTCATTTATCTCTCTCAACTACGGCGAGTTACAGAGGTCGATATAATTATCAGGTAATTTTCCTGACTTCCGAGCGGAACAACACCCTTGAAGGCATTCCTATGGAAAACGATTAGAAATATTAACCGTTCGGACGCTAAACAACTTTTGTGGATATTCACCAAAAATGGTCGTTGGTTCACTTGAATCGTTGAAATAACTGAAGTTCTTAACAATCTAATCTATTTTCGACTAAACTAAATTCAATTTTAATAATTCAATCGAGAAAATCATTATTGAACTACGTAACCATTCGTAATAAACAAAATTTGTTCACGTTGAATCATTAAAATTTCGTTGGTTTGTTTGAATCGTTGAAATAACTGAAATTCTTAACAATCTAATCTCTTCTCGACTAAAATAAATTCAATTTTAATAATGCAAACATTAATTTTTAACACGTTGAATGCTATGGGTCACGTGCGACCCCATATCGAGTTACTATAGTTGATTCGACAAAAAGATGATTATTTGGAAACAACTCTATATTATGAATAATGGTACTTTTTACGGTTACGTTCAGCTAGATGAATTTGCAATAACAACAATTCAATTCAATCAAATGATTTAATAATTCTTTCCTTCTCTATGTTTCGCTCCGCGAAATCGTGTGGCGTTCAACGTGTTAATCATTCAAAATAGGTCGCGTCTATTCATTAACCGTTTGGATGCTAAAAAACTTTAGTGGATATTTACCAAAAATGCGGAAGTGATTGGGTGTGTATGCAAAAGTATTAATAAGAGTACTTATCTAATGAGATCACAAATATTGTGTTACTACAAAAAAATATCAAAGAATAACGTTTATTCAAATAAATTTAATTTATTTCTTGAAGAATACAGTAAGAAAATTATAATTGACACTGATAAACAGAAGCGCCTCCGCGCTCTCCGCAATTTTGGCACAACACAAGAGCGCTATAGCGCTCCTCAGCACTCAAACGGTTAATGAGGAATTTGCAGGAAGTACTTCATTTAGAATCTAACGAGGAGATGATAATCTATGAAATTTTCTGATGAGAGAAAAATTTTTGTTCTTCGGGGTGAGAACGGCCCTCTCGAAAGTATAACATCGAACAATTATGGAAACGGTAATTTAACCAGTTAACTGAATTTAGTTGGAAAAACCTCTCGTGCGATAAAATAAAAAAATGGAGCTTGTACTCATCGAACGCAGGACGAATGCACGCAGTGTATTTTAATGAAAGATCGAAGCGAAACAAAGAATTACACGTTTACGTGAAAAAATAAAGAATTCATGAAAAAATTAGTGTCATGTCAAGCTTTACATTTAATACGATTGATGTGTAATCTCTATAAAAATTGTAACAATAGATTATTTTCAGTTTCGTTGGATATTCATCATAGTACTCGAGTGAAACTATTTATTTCCAAAATCATTTCAAACATTCAATGCTTTTAAGGTATTAGTAACTGCGAAACAAACAAATCGAAGCCAGTCACTTTGACTGTTAAGGTAGTTCTAGTGTTAACTGGTGTTCCGTGGTTTCAGAGTTTCATAACGAAACTGTTAGAAAAGTCTCGGGTATGATACCGCGAGCAACGTTTCCAGGTAATTTTCGTCAGGCGGCGAGGCCGTCGATGCCCGGAGACGTGACCGCGATTCTTCGGCATTCAATTAGAAGGGAACTTCGCCCGAGACTCGCGGACCGCGATATTACGCGGGGAACGCGAAAACCAATTAGTACTTATTCAATTTGAAAAACTATCGACGAAATGAACGGCATCGATATAATTCAATCCTTGAAATTGCTGCGCGCGGAACGGTTATTCCGAGTCCGGAAAAATATATGAATATTCAGCTCGCTCGGCGATTGAATCAATTTCACGCGTTAAACGTTTATTTTCGAGCAAAACGACATTGGGCCGTACGCGTAGAAAGAAATAAAAGCTTCGGCCGGTGATTTCGCGGGCGAACACTCGTTTTCCTGCGCGTACGCGAAGAGTGAAGTATCTACTGGAAACAGTATTCTCCGAATTCGTCTAATGAATACTTAACCCTTTGAACTCTGTAGGCTCCAATATTGCAGCAGATCTAATATTAACACTAAAACTACCAGACGGGTCAAAACGACCCATTCCTGATTCCTTCTTCTTGCAATTATTAAAAAGATAACAAATGTTTTTCTGAGAAATTATTAGAGAAATTAGTTTAGTAATGCGCAAACTGAATTCTAAGTCATTCAAAGTTTCAATAGATACTCTTGTAGTTTCTATACACAAATTTCAAAATGTCAATTTATCTGCTCGGTAGTTTTAGTGTTAAATATTTTACTGAATTTTAAGGAAACTACCTTAAGATTATTAGATCTTCCAAATATACGAAGTTTGTACTGAGAAAAGAATTAAAGGTCTAAGAAATGTTATAACATTGTTAATTTTCAGTAGGACTATCAAAATTGGTAGGAGTTGCTGACGTGTCACAAAACTATGTGGAGTGCTAAGGGTTAAAACTCTTATCCATAATGTATATCATATTTATTATTATAATATAGTACCATTGTATGGTATACTTCTATTGTTATTATTATTATTATTATATAATATTATTGTATAGCATACTTCTATCATTATCATTATTATTACAGTATACTATTACTCTACAGTATCCTATTACAATTAATATTTCACTACAACGTCATTGCCGAATATTCCAATTTTCCCAGCATTTAATTAATACTCTCCAACATCCGTTATCCGGCACCAGCAAAAAATTCTACTCAAGTAATCCAGCATTCACTTTCCATATACTTCTATTATTACAATTAATATTTCACCACATCATTGTCTACTATTCCAATTTTCCCTAGCATTTAATTAATACTCCGGCACGAGCAAAAAATTCTACTCAAGTAATCCAGCATTTACTTTCCATATACTTCTATTATTACAATTAATATTTCACTGCATCATTGTCTACTATTCCAATTTTCCCTTGCATTTAATTAATACTCCGGCACGAGCAAAAAATTCTACTCAAGTAATCCAGCATTTACTTTCCGGCGTGCTCCATACTTAGTATTACCATTTCTTCGTGCACGCGGCTCGCTGTTTGGCGAGAGAGTGCGATGAAAGGGGCGACGGGAAATGTCCGTGGCGAACGCTAAAAATGAGGTGGATCACCGGTAACAGAAGGAACGCGGGTAAATAATGCAGAACGGGAGTGTTCCGTTGAACAGCGTGGCGGCTCGGTCCCCGCCGAGACGCGCGGGCGCAGAGGATCCGAGTGGAAAAGTAAATGGACATGGGGAACGGAGGGGCAGGAATAAATAATTAAGCGGCCGGCCCCGCTTTAATATTCCGAATAGAATGGCCGGGAGCCTAGCTCTAAGACATTGTCCACGTAGACGCATTAATTAAAATTCCACCCCCGATAATCCATCCCGGCGCGGCGCGGCGCGGCACCGACGGTGCCGGAGTCTTCGGAATCCCGGAGGCACCGAGTCCAATTCACTTGAACGAAGTCCAAGCCGGTTTACGATAGTTTCTTATTGTTTCAGCGAGCTCGCGCGCCTCGCACACGCTGTGTCCTTTGTGCCGGGAACTGCGGGAGGCGTTAAAATCATCGCCGCGATTGTAATTTATGGTAATGGAGTGAAGAACAAGGTAATGGATTCGCGGGACTTTCGAATGTTCAACCCTTTGCAGAAGTTCTTCGCTGGAAACAATCGATATTCTCTAATGGGGCGCGGGTGACGTTTTCTGAAATCGACTTGAGAAATCGCGTATAGGAAGGAAACTATTGTCTTTGAGTATTTCATGTATTGAGGCATTCTACGAGATTTAATGTTCGATGCAGTTTGAAAAACTTGATTAAAATAACTCGATCAACATAACCTAACATATCTAAAGGAACTCAAATGATTTGCGCCCTCAAATTATTCTCCCAAACAAATAAAAAGCATCTCACATTAACTTATACTCCAAACGCTGTCATCCGCCAACTGACTCGACACAGCAAAATTGTAATGTTCGATACAATTTGAAAAACTTGATCAAAGTAACTCGATCAACATAACCTAACATATCTAAAAGGAACTCTAACGATTTGCAACGTCTTCGAATTATTCTCTCGAACAAATAAAAAGCATCTCACATTAACTTGTGGTCCAAACGCAGTCATTCGCCAATTGACTCGACGCAGCAAAATTGTAATGATCGATACAATTTGAAAAACTTTACGATTTTGATGTGTTAAGTCAATTAGCGAATGACTGCGTTTGGAGTATAATGTGAGATGCTTTTTATTCGTTCGGGAGAATGATTCGAGGGCGCAAATCATTAGGGAGTTCCTTTTAGATATGTTAAGTTATGTTGATCGAGTTATTTTGATATCGAACTACGATTTTCCGATTTTTATGGTTATAGTACTAAATTTGCGTTGTACGGCGATAGGAGCAGGGTACGGAGAAGAAAGCCGTATGGTAAAAAGGAAATGGTCAGTGAGTACGTCAGATCCAGTTTCATGCAACTTCCTACTGTATTAAACTGCATTTCCGAAAAGAAGAGAGGCGGTCGGCAAGTTTCCGCGAGTGTATAAAAAGGAACGAAAAATATCCGGCGCAACTGAAAAGCTTGAAGCATCCCTTGTTTTTTAGGAAGATAAACATTCTCTTTTTGAGAATCCTCCGTTCCGACGTGAAATGTTTTCAAGGAAAATACGTCGCGCGGAGTCCTTTAACTGGAAGTGAATTGTTCAGAATTGTTCATGGGAATAACGTGGAATGATTACGGTAGAAATGAATTTCAACGTTACACAACAAGCGACAATAACATTAATTCCGTAAATGTTCGATCGCGGCGACATCGGTTGGAGCACGTTGAATCGAATCGTCGAGAGCGCGGATCCCTTATCTTCGATACGATATTAAATCAGAATAATCACGAGGACATCAAGAAGATTAAACTATTCACGATGAGAATCTCTAGCAGCGGCGGCGGCGGAAGTTCAAGAATATCCTCGGGAAGTTCGCGTCGCGTCTCAATATCCCGAACGGATCTTCCCTCGGAAAATATTGAAAGTGTCCGTTCCCCTCGTAACAACACGATATTGCACTGCAACGGCAATCGCGGGATTTGCGACGTCGATATTATGATCGACGTTCTCCGATACACAAGACGCCGACAACGGTCACCGAGTCGGGCGAGTTACACAATCACTTACACGAAACCGGCTCCGAGCAATTTCGACGAACACGGCGGGGCGGCGGTGGATCGCGAAAATGAGAACTGACGGCTGAATGAAGTTCAAATGGCGATTAATACACTCGTGCCGCGCGGCGGCGGGACGCGAGTCGCTTACAGACGCGACACAGTTCTGTCAGTGGAAATGAAGCTTAATAGCTCTATTGAATTTTCGAGTCCACGTGTGCTGTCGCCGACGCCGCGTACTCGCGTCGAGCGATCATCGGGTCTTTTATATTCATCGAAACATTCGGAACCTTAAGATCCTGGAAATCTTGTTAGAATTTATACATCTTTAGCTTTCGACGTTTATTTAAAGGGAATGGATCATTTTCTCGAATTATAATGTATGTAGGCGATCAACCAGTTAACTGCGTTTGACGAGTATACGCGTCATCTTAAAGCTTTAAATAACACGAATTCTTTCGAGGATGAATTATTTATTTTTTCGGTTAAACGTGTAATTCTTTGTTTTGCTTTCTTGTAATTCTATTGTTTGACGAGTGCACTTCATTTTTTTATTTTATTGAGCGTAAAACAAAAGGTTTTTCAAACTAAATTCTACAGTTAACAGGTTAAGAATACTTGCTTTGGAATTAATTATTTCTTTAGCGTGTTAGGATTATTAATTCGTTACTGATATATTTGATAATGCATTTAATATATTATCGCAATAATAGTTACGACAATATTACTGTATAAATGACTATATCTACTATAATGATCGCTATAATGTTACATTGTTATTTACTGTAATTGTTACATACAATAGTTACTATAATACTATAACTACACCAACTCCCCAAATTACAGTAATTCCCACAACCCAATACTGTCACATTAACACTACATTTACGGACACTTATTCTACACTGCATTCCATGGGTTCCAGGAAACTACGTGCTCGTCTGTATAGATCGTGAAAATTGTAGCTTGAAAGCTAGAATATTGCAACGCGTATTCGCGTGACTGTCGGAATCAAAGTCGGCTTTGCGAAATAATGTTTAAAACATGACAGGTTCCGTAAATCTAGCGTTAAACCGAGATCAACTGACAAAGTTCCGACCAACAAAAACCAAGGTACACATTCATCCTACAACATCTGCCCCGACACCACCGAACAGCTGTTTTTCATCCAATAAAAGGACCCTCCCAGCCGAAACTGCCCTATCATCAGCGGAACCGAATAATAAAGAAACTTCGTCCAAGTTCTAATTCAGCGACCACTTCTTCCACAGACGTTCTTATCGGGACGATGATTAAGCGAGAAAACTTTCGCAGGATATACGCACACCAACGTATCGAGTTAAACCACGGAACATGTCCGATCGTTTCGCGGCGGAGAGCGATATTAAAATAATATTAACGGTTATGAAGCAACAGCTTCCCAAAGCTGGGAAAGTTCGCTGCTCCGGGATTGCTAACACTAAAACTATCGGACGGGTCGAATTGACCCACCTCAGAATGTTTATTCTGCAAGTATTTCAATTACGAAGGCGTTTTTGCGAACGATTTTCAATTAAATCCGTGTATTCCTGTAGATACGAGTCTAAGAGGCTCTTCGAATCTCAAGAAACGCGTTGTCCTGATTTCGATGGAAACCTGGAAATAAGTCACTCCGATTGCTCGGTAGTTTTTGTGTAAACATATCGCGTACCACTTATTCTTAGAAAACTGAATTGTGCTAATGGCAATTTTCAGCGAGGTCAATTTATATCACTATACATACGAAAGCTCAGACATCGTATTTATAGTGTCGTAGTGTTAACCCTTAGCACTCTAAGTTGTTTTATAATCTATCAGTAACTGCGACTAATTTTTATGGTATTCCTAGCGAAAATGAGAAATGCTATTTCTTCGATCTTTTATTTTCCTTAGTAGGAAATTTGTATGTGTGGAAAATCGAATAATTTTAGGGTAGTTTTTTAACCCCTTGTTGTACAATGACGAGAGAGACTCGTGATGAAGATTTCTAAACTAATTTAACAATAAACAATTAAACTATTTTGCTATTATCAATGTACTATCTTCGAATGAAATTTCCACCTGAAGTAGAATGGAAAATTTTGTTGTATTTCTTACAAATTGTCGATAGTAAAATATTACACGAGCTTAGTAACGAAAGTAAATAGTACGCCAAGGGGTTAAGGTTCATTGAAATATTTAATATTAGAACTGGTGCAATGTTGGAGCCTACAGAGTTCAAAGGGTTAAGACAGTGGGACAGCGAGTCTATTTATTTGTATTTTATTCAATTATATATTCCTATGTCTTTTTAAATAAAACACATTTAAATTCAATTAACCCTTTGCACTCGGAAGTATATCGTTAGCAATACTTAACATTTTCCAACTAGACAAAGACGATGATTTTCTTTAAATGAATTCAAAGAGAAATCACCGATGCATTACACATAGTTCAATATTAAATACTAAATTTTCTAATTTTACTTCGTCAAATCGAATGGTGACCGAGAGTCACCTCTCGAGTGCAAAGGATTAATACCACATATTATCATGTAATATACTTTAAATAGACAATCAGTTCGAATGAAATTCAATAATTTTCTACATGCCGTAATTAGTTGCATGTCTCTATATAAAAACGAGATATCTCGTTACCAGTACTGAACGTATTAAAGGAATCCGGCGATTCGTAATTGAGACGAGATCGGATCCTCGTCGATTCGCCCGAGTTAACAGGTACCGCGCTCTCCGCTTCACTTCGCCGGCCGCTGCCTTTTTCAATTGTTAGTTCTTGAAATTTTCATCGGCCGGAGTCACGTAAGTCGTTCGGAATTTAATTATCAGCGGTAGGAAAGTTACGGGACGAAGAAGAGGGGGGCAGGTCCGGCGAGGAAAGTTTCACGGGGCGACGACGACGACGCCCCAGCGTCGCGCACTCGGAATGGCCTAGTTCGATACACGTGTCAAAGTAAATGCGAGCCTTTCAGCTGCTTGTCTAATTAGGCGGGCTTTTTAGCCGGCGTCTGATTAAGCAGTAAATTGCGAGAGTCGCGCGGGAGGAAATTCGGGAGCCGGCGAAACCGAGCTCGCCGAGCTGTGATTATAAAAATGTTCGAACCCGCGCGCGCTCGATCCGCGAGCGTTCCCTCGTTTTAAACTTTAATATCTCGAGCCTTCGCTGCACGCGCTTTCGTTCGAATCAGATTTTCATTGAACTTCACACCTGCAACGAGGAAGTTTCGAATCGTGAATGTTCGGATCGAAGTGAATTAGAAATTGATGGAGGATTTTCCAGTGAAAGCTTTCAACCGCTTGCCGTACTTCAACGAGCTTGACTCGTGATGAAAATTTTCTAATATAAATATCACGAATCTGACTCGAGGTGACAATACGAGTAAGATATCGGTTATGATTATTATTATTAAGGCCCGGATTTTGTCGGGCGAGTGGTGTGGCAAGGAGTTAAGGGTAATATGTAATTCAATGGATTTTTGATGATTGAAAATTGTATTTGACAGGATGTGATGTATAATTAATATTGAATTGAACTGTATTGTGTCGATAGAATGATCGGTACTGATTATGTCCATTGAAATTTTAAATGGAAAAATATTCATACAGAAACCTATGAATGAAATTAATCCTTCCCACGAAGTCTAAATTAGTAGAAATGAACTTGCAAGCTGGATCACCGAACCAATGATAAGGCAAAGCTATAAATTAAATTAATTCGTCACACTAGTTAACACTAGAACTACCTTAACAGTCAAAATGACTGGTTTCGATTTGTTTCGCAGTTATCAATACCTTAAGAGCATTGAATATTTGAAATGATTTTGGAAATAAATAGCTTCACTTGAGTACTACGATGAATATCCAAAGAAACTGAAAATAATCTACTGTTACAATTTTTATAGAGATCACATATCAATCTTATTAAATGCTCGGTAGTTCTAGTGTTAATAACGAAACTGATACAAGTTACAAATATTTGATCTACAATAAACCCACACTCCTTCCCGCGAAGTCCAAATTAATAGAAATGAACTTACTGTTGCAAGCTCGATCACCGAACCAATGATAAGGCAAGGTGTTCGATCAGCCTCCACTTAATGTCGCCGCGGACAAACCACGGTGACGGTCGTCCTCGACTGCGAACAATCGATACGGACGCGAGGTTCGATTAAAACGAGCTTTCACGTGCGAGCCTGAAAACGAGTTTTCCCCGTTGGGAAAATCGTGCGCCGTTCACCGCGTCCCCGGCAAAGCGGAGGATAGATCGAATCTCGTCGCTAACGACAGCCACAACGAAACAATGGATCGTGGAGCGTTTTCGGTTCACTCGCGGGATTTGGCCGGCGCGCTTTCCTCGGACGATATCCTATGAATTTTCGACCGGAGCCGTCTGCTAACGCGTGTCACTCGTTTCACAGTCTTTTACCCTGTATCCAGTCGCGTGCCCGTAGAAGTGCTAAATTAAACATCAAATAAACTTCCTTCCGTTCCGTTCGAATCGCGAGATCGCCGTGTACGAACAGAAATATAGCGCGCTGTTTGAATTAGGAAATTCCTTCAGGAAATGTCCCCTAATCGACGATATGCAGGGTGGAAATTATAAAGCGTTACAGTCGAATATCTTCGAAAATGATTATACGCAAAAATGTTTCAGAAGAAAGTTGTTTAAGACCGAAGGGGACATCATGTGGTGGTTTTATTTTTTCTGGTGGACACTCCAAGGTGAAGCGAAGGTCAACTTTCTTTTTTTAAATAGAATGATACAGACGAATTCAACGACCTATGACTCAAGGTCATTCAAGATCAAACTTGCAGGGAAATGAAGAAAAGGTGTGATCGTTTTATTTGTAAATATGTCAGCATTACTCGGGACAACATCAACAGCGAAACTTGTGCTGAGATAAATGTTGAAATGTTGAGCAAAGTTGGAGAATCATTAAGAAGAATTGTTAAGTGCATTGAAGTAAGAGGTAATTATTTTGAACACATACTAAAGTACAAATAAAACGATCACGCCTTTTCTCCATTTCCCTGCAAGTTTGATCTTGAATGACCTTGAGTCATAGGTCGTCGAATTCGTCTTAAAACGTACTATTTGATGGTGGATAAAAAAACGTGTCATTCCATTCAAAAAAAAGAAAGTCGACCTTCGCCTCACCTTGGAGTGTCACCAGGAAAAATAAAAGTTCCACCATGATGTCCCCCTCGGTATTGAATAACTTTCTTCTGAAATCAATATTTTCGGAGATATTCGACTGTAACGCCTTATAATTTCCACCCTGTATATTCATCTATATTCCATCTAATCAACATTGATACATAGAGTAGGCACCAAGTGAACCAATTCTTTAAAACTTCACATTGTTCCAACACACTCCACGAATCTCCGAAACAATTACCTGCTGCGAACAGATGGAAACGAGCCTCTAAACTTCCTTAAACATTCCAAGAACTCACAGTAAAAACCGTTCAACCGACGTTAATCCTTCATCAACCATCATCTCCGTATCGAAAATTATCCAGATCCGCGTATCGCTGGAACCGTTGTCGCCTCGAACAGAATCGCAGCGACTGAAGTTCGCGTTAGCCGAGGCTTAGCTCGCGATCGATCTTAACGCGAAGATCACCGTTAGTCAGTCGAAAGTTTAGATACCATTCGAGCCGTCGTACGATCAGGAAGTTGGCCGAGCGTCGGTGACCGGTACGTCAGAATCAAGTCGAGATTAGGTGTCCGGGTTAATCTAAATTGAAGTTAGGACGGGGCTCGATGGAGATTACGCGGCGAGTTGCCGGGTTCAGGTCGGCTCACGTCCGAGATAGATGCGGCCTCTGATTACGGTCGGATCGCGGATCCCCGTCGCGGGGAAAAAATCTCTTTTCGCCGTACGGTTGCGCAACGGCCCCCGTCGTAACTCATCAGAAGGAGCCGGTTTAATGCATTCAGAGGCCGGCGCTCGCCGCCCGGGAAAGTATAATCGCCGTGAATTCCCAAGCGGGCCGGAGTTGAACCGGGAAAAACACATTACGCCGCGAGCGCGCGTCGTGTACGCCGAGATTTACGGAAATTTCGGGGCTGGCCCGTTTCCGCGTCGACCGGTCGGGTCGTCTAGATTACGGGTCGTCGAAACTCTTGGCAACGACCCCGATAAAACGATAATCCCGGAATCGATCCCCTCCCCGCGCGCCGGGAACGACAGGAACGGGCGCGGCGATACTGTCCGCTCGCGATTAAGCGTGTTTTCAATCGAACGAAGGAACCGACGAATTTCGGCGCACGCAGGATCGCGGATGTCCGCGAATTACGATGGTCGAGATCGAATTTAATTTAATTCGACGGGGAAATCGACGCGGCGAAACTGTAATCAGTTCGAACTCAACGGGAGCTGATGAATGTTTCAATCCGTCCGAACCGTCGAGCTTTTTTCGGTTCCACCCTTGGCCGGAGAGGATGAACTTTATTTGGCCGGCGCAATCAGAGATGTCTGGTTAATTTTTCGAACGCTGCGGGGTACTTTCTTCTTTCGTTGTCTGACGGTGTTGCGATCTTGGAACGAATGTGCTCGAAACGGAATTATCATCTCTTTCTTGTTTAAGAGTTAACTGTTTCCCGATGCAATTCGTAATTCAGTTACAGGAGAATACGTTTCCTTGCTTTCTAGTTTATAAGTTGTGTAACTCTGTAATGCGGTGGTTCAGTTTCTCCGGGAAAGTTAATTATTAATCTCATTCGCGGAAGATCAGACGATAGTCATGATTCTCGTTTTCTTTCTTTTCTATCGGAATCGCAATGGAAGCTTGATGGACTGAAGTGAAAAGCAAATGACGATCGACAGCTAAAATCTTACAATTCGATGATTCGGTTCCTTAAGACGGAACTAATTAGTATTCTGTTCTCTCGTGAAGAATCAAACGCTGCTGTCATCTCGAAGAATCTTTCTTCTCTACGGGGGTTGAAAATGCAACAAAGGTGGACGAATCGAGGCAAAGAATAAATGACGATCGACAGCTAAAATCTTACAATTCGATGATTCGGTTCCTTAGGACGGAACTAATTAGTATTCTGTTCACTCGCGAAGAATCAAACGCTGCTGTCATCTCGAAGAATCTTTCTTCTCTACGGGGGTTGAAGGAATTGCAACGAAAGCTTGATGAAGCAAAGCGAAGAGCAAATGTCAATGGACAGATAAAAGAAGCCGTAGTCTCGCTCCGATGCAACACCGATCGTCGCAATGGAATTGAAATTGTTCATGATGAAATCCCATCCCCCTCCCTCCTCTTCTGACCCTGTACGCTCCGGCCTGTCCAGAATCGAGCCTAACTAACTGGCCAACGAAAACGTTGAAAGGACGTCGAACACGGTAGGGTGACACGCGACGCGGGCAAACGAAATGAAACTGCTGAGAGTCGAAAGGAGAAATTGCTCTTTTCAACCAATCAACCCTCTCCCGTCCACCCCCTCCCCCTCGCGACCGCTCTTTTTCCCTCGTTTCCAACCATTTCTCCGCGAGCACGAATCAACGTGATTAATTACAATATCGTTCCTTCTCCCTCGCTTCTTCCACCCGTTCGATCGCCGTTTCATTTTTCTTTTTTTCATTCTCGACCCCATCCCGTCACATCTCTCGAAACCGTGACCCCATTTTTATTTGCTCACGAGAAATTTATTCTGTTGTGCAATCGCTTATGCGAATTAATGCCCTTTATCCCGTGCGAAAGGAACGATAATCGCGTTAGTGGTATAAGTCAATGATCGTTACGTTGCGTACCGGTGACGAGAAATCTCGTTTTTATATAAAGACACTTAGCTGTGCAACTTCGCTAATTACCGCAGCATTGAGAAAATATGAAATTTAATTCGAATTGATTATCTATTTAAGATATATTACAGGAGAATATGATATCTGAGTTTTTCTATGTGATATAAGTTACCTCAGTGAAAATTATGAATAACGGAAGATAGGAGAGTTGTATGAAGATGTTCGAAAGAGATACTTTGTAGTTATTCAAAGTTAGTCGGTAAAATTATCCGAGGACCATGAAATACTTTTGAAAGGTGGCACAGATAGAACAGACACAAAAAAGAAACTTATTTTCTCGAATGAAATTCAAATGCAGCCTGCCTAAGTCGAAGGAGATCTTTATTCCACAAATTAATTTGCCTCCGAATACATTAACCCTTTGCACTCGGCTGGTGACTCCCAGTCACCACTTAATTCAATATAAAATTGTAAAGTTTGATATTTAACTTTAATCTTATTTAAATTAATCTTTCTATAATGCATCACCACGTGGAATATTGAAATGAAACAGCTTTGTTCTCTTTATGTATAATTTCTCTTTAAGTAAGTTTCCAAAATATCGTTCCTATCTCATTCGAAAACATGGAATATTTCCAGCGAAAAACTCTCGAGCGCAAAGGGTTAATTCCTCGCGAGATCCGAATAATAGAAAAGTATAAGAACGAACATTTCCAAGCTACCACTTCAATTTCTCGAGGCCCGATATCGATCAAAGCGAACTCTCCTTCGGCGGCGTTCGCCCGGCTTATCGGTGACCATAAACTACGAGACAATTCTTTCGAGTAGACCAAAATGACGGCCGCAGTGATCTCATCGCGGCACCGTGTCATCGGTTCTGGATTAACGGTCTCTCCCCGCGACCCATAGAACGACGATAAATCCCATTAACTGGGCAAAAACGAAGGAGCCGCGCGGTCGCGTTTTATCGGGGCCTTAAAAATATTTATACATCGAGACACGACCGGGTAACTGGAAGAACGGCGGCATTAATTCGCTCGATCTGCGAGCGAACGACCGGCCGCAGTTATTGCGCGTCTCGCGGCCGTTCGAATCGTAAACCCTCTGCCTCCCGGCGAATTAATTATAAACTTGCTAAACAACAATCCCGTGCTGTACTGCGAACGGCCATTACGTGCCGGGGAATCTCTATTATACCATTGTTACGATTGCGGCTTCTTCGGCGTTATAACGAGAAATTAAAATCAACGGGAGAACTACCGACCAACTGAATTGACTTTTTAGAATTCCTCTGTAGGAACTCGAAGAACGCATCTACTGAGACTTTGATTGATTTACAATTCAATTTGCGTATTGCTAGATCGAATTATTTTGTCGTTTTTCAGAGAAGCGTCATCTTTTTAACAAAGAAATCGGGAATGAGTGACTTTTAGTGTTAACAGGTTGAACGCCGTGTCGGTCATCGATGACAAGCTCGATGATCAAGCTTCTGACTTGCTTGACAGATATTATAATATGCAAGATGACTGCTGTCGATTGAAAGTATCGAATAACATAAATAAGTGGACAATAGCGTAACGTAAGAATTCTGATGCAAAAATTAATAATTGTTCCTAGTTACTTTTGCTACGAAGGAACGAATCATGTATAAAACTTTCATGATTCTCGTGACACTTAACGTGCTAACGACACCGATACTTTCCATGCATGTGGAATCGAATTGAATACGGTTATTCGATTCACGAGACTGATTCTCGATGTGCAGACGTCACTTTTGAGGACGATTTGGCCATCAGAAAATTCGAATTCGCGTGTTGCATTGTTTGCTGACTAATATTTGAAAGAAAAGGCAGCTTCTGTTGTCGCTTAGGATTGTCCTCGGACTGAATCAATATTGATCGATTATATAATAAACATTGTGTACGGTCATTTTATTCTCACGAGGGAAGGTCGCGAGTTGGAGACATGAGATTCTTCGGATTCAAAGGAAAATTTGTGTTGGAGAATTACTTCGTTTTAACCAGTTAAAATCATAATGATACTAATTCCTTCAACGATAAATTGTTTAGTTTTTCGGGTAAACATGCAATTCTGCGTTTTGCTTTAGCTTTTCGTTAGAATATACGACAGGCACATTTTTCCTGAGCTTAACGAGTGTACATCATTATTTGATTCCATTGCAAGCATTATCAGACTTTCGAAATTTAATTCCACAGTTAACGGGTTAAAGAGAAAGTTGAGATATTTTCACTAGCGATGGTTCTCTAATAATTAGCAGATTTTGATGGATTTTGGTGTTCGTTTTGTTTTCTATCAACTGAAAAATACGATACATCGTGATCGTTGACTGATCAACAAGATTAAATAGGAAGCCACGATATACTAAAAGCAGCAACGAACGAATAAACACGTTTCACTGTCAAATTAGCGAACCTCATAACTCACCGCGTATTAACGCTAATAGTATATTCATTTCGGACGACTCTCTTCCCAGGACGACGATAATAAGATACCACAGCAGCGTCTGCCGTCAACCATGAACTCGCGTCGCGATATAATTAACTGATCAATCGATTCGGCAACTGAAAATACCAATGCCATTGTCTCGTTAATAGCTCGCGTCGAAATGATCAGTCGGCCGATTTCGCGCGTTATTATGCTCGAACCGGAAGCGGGACGGGGACTCGGGGCGAGGAAAATATGTCATCGCGGGGAAAGTTCATTTCTGGCCGGCAGATTTGTTCAACTTTGATGGAATTGTTGCCCGTCGGTGAAATTCATCCGTCCACCCTCTCCTGACCATTTGCTCGCCGTTTCCCGCAACTGCACCGTCGAATTGCACAATACTCGTTCAAGTTCCCCTTGTGCGCGCGAGGGCGCGTTTAGGCTCGTCACACAACTGTCGGTCAGGTCTCGATCAGCTCTCGTTTCGATCGAACGGTCCTCGGTTGTTTGTAATCTACTGGGTTGATGCAAAAGTTTTCATGTTCTCTCGTAGGAAATAGAAAGAAGTTTTCAACTGTTCGATGGCTGAAGTAACAACGGAGAAGGAAGTGTCCTTTATATTTATTGTAATAGTTTGACAATAGATCTGTTGATTTCCTCTGAACTCGTTCAGATTTCCTTTGAAACAAGTAACAACAATTTTCTGGTGACACTAGGTTTACCGAGCGGCTTTTGACCCATTTCGAGCGTGAACATTGCGGAAACCGTTTACATTTTCTGCTACCTATACTGATTTTTATCCGGACATCTTATAGTTTCATTTACAAGATCATTGTGTATAATTATGTCGTTTTCAAAGGAAATGTGATTTTGTTCATAGGTGAACAGATGGGTATATAAGAAATGATAAACCTAATGTTAACCAATACAGAAAACGTCAAAATTTTCGCATCGACCCAATATATGTTCACATTACGAGTCTCTTTCTCTTCGTTTATCAACAATGGAGAGAATGTTTGTGAATGACAATGATTCAGTTCAGACAAATATTCTTGCAGGTAATACGATGGGAATATTTATACGTGGAGTTTTGTATCAACTCTCGTATGTTGAACCGTGTTATTCGTTTCAGACAAAGTTAGCAGAAGGGATCCAGATCTAATTGGTCGGTCATCTGTTCCCATCTTATTTTCGATACCGATACTCGATGCGGTTGGGCTAGGACTACACGAGTGTTTAACACTAGAACCGAGCAGTCAAATCGACATTTCAAAATTTGTTTATAGGAACTCTAAGAATACGGCTACTAAGATTTCAATTGACTTATGATTCAGTTTGGGCATTGCTGAATCAATTTCTTGAGTAATTGTTTAATAATTCGGAAAGAACGTAGGAACAAGTCAATTTGACCTATCTGGTAGTTCTAGTGTTAAGAGTGTGTTACAGCGTGTACCAGCTCGTGGACTCAGTTGTATTAAAATACACAGTTAACTCAGCAGAAATGTGATTATGGACACGAATAACAATTGGCGAATAACTGATGAATAACTGTCTATACCGAAACGTTACCTGTCAGGACGGCCAGTGTGAGCGCACCCTAAACCGAGCGGAAATCGCGACGCGCAACTTTGGCAAACGGAATTCAATCAACGACGGCGATGAAGAAATTTCGAAATTTCAGATATCTTCGTTGAACGGCCGGGGAATGACTTGAGGGACGGTTAACGAAGATATCGAGTTTAATTACCCCCGACGCTGTTGAACTTTCGCAAACTGAATTTTCCCTGGACCGGGGGGCGACTTTCCCATTCACTGTCGCGACGAAACGGGAAAGAACCCGTTAAACACGTTATAATAAAACGACTCGCGTGATATTCAACTCTCAACAAGTCCATTGGTCATTTCGAAGTTCATCGATGAAATCTCGAAACCTTTCGAACAGCACGATCGAAAATTCAATACGAAAATACATTATTTACAGAACATCCACACAGCTGTCACAATCATTCTACTCGATTAAAAAACCATTCACCCCTTGCCCTGATTCTTTCCGAGCTCTAATCTACCTCGTTACTGTTTCGAATAACAAACCCGCATTTCAAATAGTTCTCGCAGACAGGAAATTTCAGTCTTGTTCTACGTCCCCACTCTAAACTGTAATCATCGATAACAGAACAATGCGTAATCTCCATTGAAACGATTCAAACGGCATTCGCGTTTGTTAAATTTTCAACCACCACGAGCCTGACGCGATACCGCAGGCGAACGGGTTAAATAGTCCCCCGAAAATTCGTCAAAGTGCACACTCACAGAACCGTTCGACCCGTCGATCGACGGCGACCAACGTACTCCCGAACGATCGGTTCGGGGGACCATAACAAACGATCCCGAGACAAGAGGGTTCGTTTATCCGTGAGATATTCAAGGGAAGCGAGCGCGAATCGATCGTCGAATCGGAACGCAGCACTGGTCACTGGCACGCGGTCGCCGAGACAGGCCGAGCACCGTATTAACCGCCTTACGATCTATGGATCTACCTTGCGATCGTCGCTGGACACACCGTGCGGGGACATCGAACGCGTGCACCGATCCGACAGCTCCGTCCACCCTCTCTCTCCTCCCCTCCTCTCTTCCTCCCTCCTCTCCGTGTATCCCTTAGCGAACTGTACGTTAATTCTCTCCCTTTTTTTTCCCCTCGGTACAGGGACGAACGGCAGAAGCTTGACGAAGCTTGCGAGCTTGCGGTGGCGCGTGAACACCACGGCCGAGTGGCGCGACTGAACTCGGCTGAACCGTGTCGGAGCTTGACTCCGCCGAGGCTTTCGGGCCGGCGCTCTCGTATCGTCCGGGGGTTGGCGGCGCGGGGGTCGCGAACGGGAGGACACGGCTGAGAGGATCGACGGCGGGAGGGGAGGGCCGAACGGGGGACACGGAAAGGGTTGCGAGGAGGAAATACGACGGACGACTGGGAGCACGCAAACGGTTAAAGGATCTTTCAGACGGGGAGGAATAAGGAGTAAGTTTCGCAGGTGTGTCGGTCATGGCACTCCGTACGCCCCTGGTTTCCGGGAACACTGTTGCGGTATTTACCATTCGCGCTGGAAATGAATTCAGAAATTTGGCGAGGTCTGCGATGAATTTTGTTTTTGTCTATTTTATGCTGATGTGTACACTTATTTTGTTCGTTGATCGTTCTGTATAGTGACACGTTTCGAAGTGATCTAATAGACGTAATGCAACGAGATTATCAATGTCTGAAAGAGATATAAGGCATTGAGAATTTTGAGAGAGAAACGTCTCGACGTGCGGGCACGTCTTTCCAGCGCAAGTGGTTAATGAAAATATTTGTGTTTTATTTTTGAAACAAGCATAGGAATATAGGGATTTATTTGATCAATAAGAATCTATTTCGTTGTCAACATGAAGTTCGTCTCCATACAAGCTTAAGCTCGGAGCTTAAGCTCTGTCACTCAGTCATAAACACTTTTCATTTGCATTCTTCATTCACACCTTAATCTCTCGCATACCCTACGTTATTTTTGTTTTCTGTTATTGTCGAGGATGCTCGTGGTCGATCGATGGATCGAGCTTCTCGTAACATGCACATTGTGTGACGGCTGAACCTTGTCCGTGTATTCGAAGGACTTCCCTTATGGTGGGAGGAACTAAGTGCAAATGTTGATTTCGATACGATACCGTGCTCTATTCGTTGCGTGCGGCGAGCTGCTGCGTGTCGCTACGAGGTAGTTGTGCTAGATGTTTCTACATTGTGGGATGAATGGTTCATTGTGCGTGCGTGCGGGCGACCAGGTCGTGTTGCGACGGACCGGCGCGATGTTTGGTAAATAGCGTGACTGCGTTTGGAAAATCTTAAGTGACTGAGAGAATTCGAGGAAGAGTGTCCGGAATCGAGCGACTGAACCGTCAGAAAAGCGTGTACGTGACTGCGTTCAGACAGTAGGAAGTCAGATCACAGATAGTACAACATTAACCCCTTTGCCTATGATTTCTTTCTCAACTCTGATCGATACGGCTACTTTGTCATTAATAATTTATTGGAAAAAGAGAAAAAATTCTAGGCATATGTTACGTCTATATTTCCGTTTAAGTATAATAGTTGATTACAGAGGAAAAATATTCATTTTGAATTCGAATGAACTGAGTAATACATATATTTGTTGAATCATAGTGAAAATCTTCATCACGAGTCTCACTCGTAGTTGTAGGGCAAGGGGTTAAAACGTAACAATCACCACAAGAACCAAGTCTACCTTAGCACCTACTCATTTCCTAAGTTTTGTTTCCGATCATTCGGGTGGTCGAGAAGTATAAGTTTATAAGTCGGCACACCACGTGCAAATGCCTACAAAGCTCAACATCGCTAACATCGACAATCGCAGCGAGTAAAAACTGCAGAAACAAAAAAGCTGGGCCCTTCCTCCTCCTTACAGTTTTCGCAGAGTGGGGGTGTCGTCTAGGAAAGGGCGAAGCGAGCTAGTGTGACTGCAACTAATGGCTGGGTCCCAAGGAAATAACGTACGCGTCGAATTTCGTGTCCCGGCACGAACCAGATGCGTCTACAGCTGTTGCTTCCTATTTGTAAGGGAAGTTGGGAAGGGTCAGGATGGTTCTTCCCGGACAGAAATACACTTGCGTGGTAATTGTTTAGTCCATCGCGAGCAACGACTTTGTTGGTCTTGGAGGAATGCGGCTGACGAGCATTGGGCGTCTATAGACGTCGACGTGTTAAAGTGAAGTGGAAATACGAAAGAAGAGAATTCTACAGCGTCTGAAGGGAAGAAATAAAAAGTAGGCGTAGCGACAAGTCTATGGGGAATAATGCATACAAAATTACGAGGGCTGGAATACTGGAATTAAACGGAGGAAAGATAAGGGATCTGAGAATCCGAGAAGATTGAAAGTAAGAGAAAATAATGTATAAAATATGTTCTCGCGAGGAGATCGAGGAATGTCTAAATGTAGTTGAACTAAGGAATGGAGATGAAACGGGGCGACAAGGGAGGCAAAGAAACGCGGACAAGATCGATGTAGTGGGAATGAAGGGAATGGGATCACGGTGAAGAACAAAGGGGTTGAAATATGTGAAAGCGACTTTGGAACGTAAATATGGTAAAAGAATAATATTACTCGAAGTATCTGCTCGAAATTGCGGAACAGCGATGTTTTCAAACGAAAATCAGCGTCTCGCGGATATCATCACCTCGGGGATAGAATTTTTATCCGAAGACTCCCGGGCTTAATGAAACGAAGCAGGAATAATATTGAAAGGGCGAGAAGAATAATAAAAAGTCAAGAAGCAGTACTACAAGAAGTGATAAAAGAGTAAGAAACTCTAATAAAAGACGTCTATGAAAATCCTGAAAGTGATTAAAAAAGTTTCCCAGTGGTCTTAGAATATTCCTTTGCCGAACTTTGCGATAGATTGTAAGAAAGAAATGTTTACAAGGATATCGAAGTTTGAAGCAATTAGCGCGTTGAATGTCATTTGTATATAAACAAACGATTTAATATTATACTTTTTTCTATCTCGCGTATTTTGCTCTACGAAATCGCGTTCGACGTGTTAAGAACGCAACTGTTTCGCAAGTGTTCACACAGAGACAAATTGTGGCGTTGCAGTGGCTCCGATTCGGTAAAGGAAATCGGAAGAATCGAATGGGACGCGTAAGTACGTTCGCTTTTTTCCAGGCGTCTCGATCGATGGTATTTTTGCTGCCGCGGAAACACGTTCCCAAGATTGAAACGTTTGAACGTATCGAGGAGATTCGATAGGCGGGCGAGAAACATTTATATCTGACTTGAGTAATGATCGCGGCGTGAATCTGCGATACGTGAACGTTATTCCGAATGATGTATAATCGCTTCCTCTAGCTGGAGGATCCAGCGTTACGTGCAACGTACGTTTCTGTTGCCAGCGACCCACCGAGTCGTGAATATCGAGAGAAGTAACTTCGATGGGAATAATTAACGTGGCAGCGAAATGATATTAACCCTTTGCACTCGCAAGTTTTTCTTTGGAAATATTTTTACATTTTCTGATGAGACAGAGACGATATTTTGTTAAACTGACTTGCAGAGAAATCACACGTACATTGAGGAAAGCTATTTTATTTCAATATTTCTCAAATTGATGCATTATATGAGGTATAATATTAAATGTCAAATTTTATAGTTTTACTGTATGAAATCAAATGAGTGGGAGTCACCTCTCGAGCGCAAAGAGTTAAAGAAATGATCTGTCTCGATACATCGAGAGAAAATGATTTATAAATGAATCAAACGAACTTTGAATTGCGTGAATGTGATGTCTCAGTTATCACAAATGTCTGATCAAAACTATTACCAAAAATTGTAGAGAAATGTATGATATTAACACTAAAACAACCGAGCAATAGGAATGATTTATTTCTAAGGTTTTAGAAAAAATAGAACAATATATATCTCGAGATTCGATGGGACCCTTATTGTTGTATCTATACAAATACACAAATTTAACAAATTTCAAAAGCTTTGTCAGAATTTACGTTCTTGCAAACTGAACATTCTAAAATGGGTCTAATTGACTAGTAGTTTTAGTGTTAATATTAATTTTGAGTGTAAATGAAAGTTTCACGTAGAATTTCCAGTAGAAATGGATAAGTGAGATGTGGTTGTCAACCCTTTGCACTCCGAGTGTCTTCTACATTTCCTTTTCGATAATTTTACATTGCCTTAAGTGGTTCATTTAAAATCTATTTCGAAAGAAATTAGTTAGCTTAGGTCTTTGGAAACATGTCTGTTCTTTTTACTAATATAATTAAAAATTGTATAATAATATAATTTTAAAATGTATCAAAATAGAAAATAGAATAGAAAATAGAATAGAAAAGCGCACTTTTGAATAAATCGGATGTCGAGTCGTACTCGACGCAGAAGTGCAAAGGATTAATCAACGTGGTTGATTTATATTCGAATTGTGAGTAACCGGAACGGAGTGACGGAGCGTAAGCAACGAATTTTCGAAGTTCCATCATGAAATTTCGGTTCGATGGAGGCGCAAATATTTTGATACTCGTCGTGCCGAACATCGCGGAGACCCGGTGTTTCGCTAACGTCAGGCAGGCGTTCGCTGATGGAACCCGGACAAAGACGCGAAAGTTTCTGCTCTTGAAGTTCAGCACGCCGTTCATGTGTACGCCCGGCACACACCTTCTTCGGGGAGAAATTTTCATGGCCGGCGTTAAACGAAATTTCATCGGGATCGCGCGACAGCGTGCAATATTTCCCTTGGAAGAATGAGTGATATTCGGGCTGCGGAACGTTCGCCGGATATTAACTCTAAATATACATTCCCGCGAGAATGCCGCGCGCCTCGTATTCATCGTGAACGGGATTCAGATACTTTGATGGAAAACAAATTTCTCGTAAATCTGATTCGATCGAGAAATTGGTTAAATAAGAGTTTCTTGGATAGAAGTTTGGGCGGAGCAGGTAGATCGAAGATTGGGTATGAGAGACAGGTTGATGGAAGGAAACGTAATCATAGGAAATAAATTAATCGAAAAGTAGGAGTAGAAGATAGATAAATGGAAAATTAGGTATAGACAATAGATAAATAGATCGAAAGCTAGGCATATAAGATAGATAAATAAAAAATTAAGCACGCAATTGACTAGATAAACAAATCGAAAACTAAGCGTAGAAAATAGATAAATAGAAAATTAGGTATTGACAATAGATAAATAGATCGAAAGCTAGGCATATAAGATAGATAAATAAAAAATTAAGCACGCAATTAACTAGATAAATAAATCGAAAACTAAGAATAGAAAATAGATAAATAGAAAATTAGGTATATGAAATATACGAATAGATAGAAAACTAGCCCAAAAAATTGGTAAATAGAAAATTAGGCGCGAAAAATAGATAAATCGGAAACTAAGCATAGAAAATAGATAAATAGAAAATTAGGTATACAAAATATACGAATAGATAGAAAACCAGTACGAAAGATAGACAAATAGAAACTTATCCACGCAAAATAGACAGAAAATCAGTCATCTAAAATATCCGAACGCATCAATCACAGAAAACGGACATCGCCAGAAGCTCAATAAAAACGACGGACGAATCTAAAATTAATGGCACAAGATGAATACACGAACAGCGAGAAGATTAGCCGCATCTCGAGCTCCCGTTGCTCCGGCCCAAGTACCAGAAGGAATGTTTCGCTTAGGTCCCTATTAGCCCGAACAACGCCAGGCAGCTTTGACTCGGCGGCACGATGTATCCGTTCCGGTAGTTGGATAAGTCTTGATTAAATCCCGGCCGAGCCGGAGAGTCCGCGCTGCAACGATCGCGAGTCCCGCGCGAGTTATATCCGCATTAATTCCGTGGCCGGCATCCAGCGAAAATTTACACCACGGAATTAATTCCGAATTCGCGGGATTCATCCATCAGCGGCAGGCCGGGCCTCGGTTGAACGCGCGCGCGCGGACGATCCCCGACGGTGGATCCCGCCGTACCGAGTCTGAATCAAGTTTCGTGACGCGAGGATAATTCAAAGTTACAGAAACTGGTCCCCCGGTGCCACTCCCGGCGAATATTACGTCGCGGGGATACACCCGCGCCGAACGAGACGGAAACTTCGCGGCGCGCCTGTAATTGGAGCGAAGATCCACGGATCCGCAACCGCGGTCCCCGGGACGCGTTCCGGAGGCTGCGAGCCATTCATCGCGGACAAAAGGGGCCTCGAGCAGCCCACTCGTGCCTCTCCTTTTTCGTGGACGAGGCTACAGCCCCGTCTAGGTGCCGCGGAAAGTGTCTTCTCGAAAGCCGATCGCGCTAGCGCGCCGGAGCCCGTTCGGAGTCGGACTCTCATTAAAAATTCACGCGAGCCGAGCGGAGAGCGCTCTCCGGGCTTAATCAATCAGGAACCGCTTAACCATTCGGCCGTCTTACTTCTTCCCCCCGTCGGCCGGCTGAAAAGTCGGCCGAAGTGTCTGCCGGTCCTCGCGGGCTCCATTATCGCGTCGAGACCGGCTTTGAGGTCTGCCGGCTCGCCGATGCTTGACGAATAGCTCACTCGCGCATGGTTCCTTTGAGATCTATTATCATTGCGATCGATTGGCGTTGCCGCTTGTTCGCCGAATAATTCAGCGGGATTAATGCCGAAAGTTGTCGACGTTGAAATTTCGAGGGGTTTATACTGCGCCGAACGTATCGATTTCAAACGCCGGTTTTATGGATGGAACTCTGACTTCGAAAGTATGAGCGATATAAACGAATGTTTCGGAAGTTGTGGAGCACGGAGCTAAGCATGTGGTTGTGTTTGTTTACGTTATGGGCGTATTGTGAAGTTTTCTCAATGATAATACCTCGCGTTTCGATTTTGACGGTGGAAATAGAGGAACGGGATTTATTCGTGTAAAATTGTTTTTCGAATGAAAATCGTTCTGTGTAGCAGTGACTATTTAAGACGTTGGTAATCGAGCTTCGTTATATGCAGAGTCGAATCTTCGAGTTCCGTCTATGGCGCCGTCGCCATAAATAACCTGTTCGGCTCGCCGACTAACGAGCCGTTCGCAAGTACCGTGACATCCGGCGATCGAACCGTATCGGATCGCACGTGAAAAAACGCTTGATCCGTGGAGCAAGGAGGACTCGACGGTGCATCGAGAAATCGAGTCAGACGGGTCACTCAGCAGATTACATGTTTAAATATGAATAAGCCCCTGGAGATGGCTAGAGGGGACGGGGGAGATGAGACGGAGGATACAGAAACGATGGCGGGAACGTCGATAATTTAGCGCAATCGTGATAATTCAGCTGAAATGCAATTCCACCGCTGACAACGGAATCTCCCCTCCCCCCTCCGCCCCCGTTCGACGTTATAAATTTCCGTCTGGCGGCCGGCATTACCGGCGAACGTTAAAAATTCCTGTAAAATACGGCGCCCCGTCAAAAGTCTGATCCGAACTTCTTCGGCCCGATAAATCACCGGAAATCTCTGGCTCCGTCAAAAACAACGCGCGCCTCCCGCGGATATGAATCATTATCTACAAACAAAACGGTCGACGGAATTTCTTCGAAATTCTGGCTTCCCGACGGCCAGTTTTGTTTTAATTATCGAACGGACGGGATGGATCGTTGATCTCGCGATATTTAGTTCCCGATTTTCTGCGGGATTAATCGAAGTTTCTTCAAAAATTCAATTTTCTGTGGAACAGAATGCACAACAAAAGTCAAAGTAACCATCCCCATGGCAATTTCTCTAAAGAAAAGTAAAATTACAAGCTCCCCGAGGGAAAGCTGAAAACAAAACGAAACAATGAAAACTACGTTAACGCTGAAGCTACTAGACAAATTCCTGATTTGTTCTTTTTGCGATTGTTAAACAGATAACTGATGCTCCTCTGAGAAACGATTAAAGATTTAGTACTACGCGAACTGAATTATAAATTAATTAAAGTCTTGATAGATGCACTTTCGAAGTTTCTATAGGGGAATTTCAAAGTCAATTTAACTGCTAGGTAGCTTTAGTGTTAACATCGGATCTCTTATTGTCCCTTTTCTATTTTGCACTTTTTCACCTTTTTCTTTTACATGTTTAGGGGTCAAACGGCAAGTGCGCCGGTTTAATTATCCGCTGTTTTCAACTGCTGCGATACTATCCTTTGATGGAACCGGGAGCGCAGCAATGTGTGTGTTCGGATTCGGCGCATATGCGTTTCCGCGTCGCTTGCCGGTGAAAATGTAAATTTACAGAAAAATTCGAGGTCCAATTATAACGCTGGATATTACGTTCGATATTAATTAACGCTTTGACCGGCACTTTAGCCGTTTGCTGGCGGCGCTGTTCTTCAAGCGCATATAAAAACGAATGTTCGCAGTCGCGGGTCAAAGGGAGGAAATTTTGAATGAATTCGCGAGATAGAAGAAGCTTCGAAGCAATGCTTTATTAATGCCTTGCTTTGGAATCTGAACTTGGACACGTTGCAAAGACGAATGTAGCGAGCGTAAATATTCTTTGTTCCCTATCAATCGAATGGAAGCGTAATTTCGTGCTCGCGAATACCGAATTCACTCACTAAACGCTTGATTACCACAATTACGTAATTCCCTGCTGGCCAATTAACAACAAACACTGCTCACTGAGTGTTTGCGATGAGTGCGAGCGAGAAGAATGCTTGTGGAGGAGAGAATGATTTTTGGGAGAGGATGCCAGTAAGAGAGTGGCGGGGGAGGGTCGTGTGTTGACCTCCGTGGCGTTGAGTTGTACTTTTACGTGTTGTCCGTGTTGTTTCCATATTTTATATTTTGACCATAGCTTTAGCTTTATTTTATTAAATACATATATCTATTCCTAGCTCTCGATTACTCCAGATCCACCCTTCCAATATTTATACCATAGTAACAGTATAGTATTAACCCTTTGCACTCGGAAGTTTTTCACTAGAAACATTTTAACATTTTCTGATATTTTGTGAAGCTAAATCGACGAGAAATCACGCGTACATTGAGGAACAAAGCTATATTATTTAAATATTTCTAAAAATCATGTATTATAAGAAATATAATATTACATAAATTTTATAGTTTTACTGTATGAAATCAAGTGGTGAGTGAGAATCGCCTCTCGAGTGCAAAGGGTTAAACATCAAACATTATAATGTCACTGTATCGAAGCAAGTGGCGATCGAGAGTCACCCCCGAGCGCAAAGGGCGAAAATCAACGGTTCGACCAGGAATCCAAGTACACAACCGAGTGTCGATTATCAATCGTCGGATGAAACGCGAAAGGGGCGCAGGGGAGGGGAAGGAGAAGAAAACGCGAACTTCGAATTACCTGACGAAGAGAGAGCGTCGGGTAAAAAAGGAGCCCGAGCCCTCGAGGTTCCCTAATGACCGAAACCTGACTCGCCGCGTTTCAGGAGCCATCGGCTCGATTACCCTCGGAATTAATGTATGAATTAGGTACACACGGGGGAGCGTTTGTGTGCCGTGCGCCGCCGTCGATCCTGTCTCCTCCCCCGCGTACGTGTTGCCCCAGATTCCGGGGCTCTCGAACGACCGACCGGCCCATTGACCTCCCCGGCGGTCGGGCGCGCGAAGGATCGCCGGAAAATTCGCGGACCACGCGGAATGAAAAAAAAAAAGAGACAGAGAGAGTCGAAGAAGAAGAAGAAGAAGAAGAAGAAGAAAAAGGGGGGCGACGCGAGGGGTCTAACAACCGGGCGAAGGAAAAGTAGCTCGCGCGGCGATAAAGCCACGGCCCCGAGATCGATGAGGTCGTATTAATTATAACAACCCGGAAGGGCACTCGAGGAGCAACCACTTCCGGCCACTCGACCGCTTCTCTCTTTCTCTCTGCTTACCCTGCTGTCTTTTTCCTTTTCCTTTTCTCTGTTACTCTGTTCTTTTTTTTCGTTTTATTCTCTTTCCTTCTCTCACTGTCATTCCGTACAATTTTTCTTCTGTTCTTGTCTATTTGTCTTTTCTCGTTGCTTTTCTGTTACTCCGTTTGCTCGTTTTTCTGCTATTTTAGTTCTCTCCTTTCTTTCGCTGTCTCTTCGTTCTTTTCTTCTCCTTTTCTAGTATTTTCTCATTTCTATTTTCTTTTTTCTGTTACTCTCTTTTTCTTTCTTTCGTCTCTCTTCTGCTTCTTTACTCTATTCGTTCGTCTCTCTACTATTGTATTTTCTCCTCTTTCTAATATTCACTATATTTTTATTACTTTTTCTCCATTTTCTAGTATTCTCTCATTTCTATTTTCTCTTTATCCTTTCTTTGTCTCTCTTCTTCTTTGTTACTCCATCCGTTCATTTCTCTGCTATTTTTGCTCTCTTCTCTCTTTCACTGTCTCTTTGTTCTTTTCTCCTTTTCTAATATTCTCTGATTTCTATTTTTCCTTTCGCTGTACTCTCTTTTCCCTCCTTTTGTCTCTCTTCTGTTTTATTACTCTATTAGTTCGCCCCTCTACTATTGTATTCTCTCCTCTCTCTGACATTCACTGTATTTTTGTTACTTTTTCTCCATTCTCTAGTATGCTCTCATTTCTATTTTCCCTTTTCCGTCACTCTCTTTTTCCTTCTTTTCTCCCTCTTCTGCTTTGTTACTCTATTCGTTCGTCTCTCTGCTATTTTATTCTCCTCTCCTCTCTATCCTTCACTGTATTTCTGTTACTTTTCCTCCGTTTCCCAGTATCCTCTGATCTTTATTCCCCCTTTTTCCCGTTACCCTATTTTTGTTTCCTTTCCGCTCTCTATCTCCGGAGGAAACGGAATGCGCCGAAAAACCTTCTGACTACTCGTTGCTGCTGGAACGAGTATCCGAGTGGAGCGACAACCAACCCTTTCCGCTTGTGTTTTTTTCCTCCGTCAAGTTCGCTCCAGTCTTCCCGAGTAAGTACCTTGTACGTGACACCGGTGGGATTAATTATACATAAGTATCAACTAGCTCAGTTTTTATCATTTGCTGTTTGCGCGTTGGATTTGGGTTGGTTGGCGTGTGTTGATTACGGCTGGGAAATTGGGATCGCTGTGCTCGTACGCTCAGGGTGTCAATTAAAACTGTCTACTTAAATTTCTCACATACGTCTATAAAAATCGAGCGTCTCAATTACTACTAACTTATCAAATTCTAACGCATTAAATTTCATATAACTTCGAACCAGGCAATAATTTTCAATTAAATTGTAACATATGAAATCTAATATAATTTACAACCAGGAATTAATTTCCCTACAAAATATTTCCTATAAATAAGCGACACAAGTCTCGTTGCAAAATATTTACCTACATTCCTATATTACTATCACTACTACATTTAATAAAAATGATTTCTATCCTATTCACTCCATGAACAATACTTGAACTATAAACAACACGCGTCCGATCGAAGAATTGCGTGCGAAGGAAACATCGACTCACATTCGACGCGCAGGGGCTTGAAAGTAACGCAACATCGAAGCGAACCACCGGCGAGCATTGAAAACAGCTCACATTTCCTCCGCGGCAACGGCGCGTTCGTATTGCGACGATCCTCCCAGCAAAATGTCGCGTGAATAAATTTATCCGCCCTTCAAGAGGCGACGCGGATGAGTTACTATCCGTTTACATTCACGAAAATTCTCTTATTCCGACGTTATTGAGCGCGAACCGTCGCATTCGAGTTCACGGCGATCTAATATAATGCTCTCGCGTTCGAAGGAACGCGTCCACCTTTTCTCCCCGCGCCATCTTGAAGGATGTCGAGCCAAACTCCGTGTCCGGGTATTAATTCACTTTTAAATAAGCTACGCCGGCGGTTTCCCTTTTCTCCGCCCTTCCGACTGGGTGTTTTTTTATTTTTTAATTAAAACGCGCGAGGTTTTAATTAAAAGTACGTATTCATTGACACGGTCCCCGGCGGTGGGGATATCTTGAGACTTCTCCGCGCGGCGCCGAAGAAAATTCTGAAGGGAAAACAGGTAGGGAAATGCGGGCGCGTCATTTGAAAGCCGTATAATTTAAGCTGCCGCTGAATATTCCGAAAGTTACGTGGCTTCGATGTATAATACAGATCCGGGGACGTTTTGCACGAGGCCTTTTAAATACGCCATCTTCGCCGTTAAACGGGCATCCCTCGTACGTGTGGCGTTCCTACGAATTGTCCTTCGACACTCCGATTTTCGTTCGAAATAAACGAGAAGTATCATCTCTTTTTGTTTCAATTTTTCTCACAAGAGAAAGTTTCGAAAAAGAAATCGTGGATATAGAAATCAGTACGGTCCTTTCATTTTGTATGCAGAATCGAAGTGAAATAAAAACGATCGGGATTTCCTTCTGAATCGTTTCGTCTCGAAGAAGATTTCGAAGGGAAATCAAGACGCGTGCACGTAAATCGCCTTCGTTCCTTGATTTTATACGCAATTCCCACGCGAGATAAGAGAGCATCAGCATTTCGGCCGAGCCGTCTCTTTCGGGAGGAAGTTTCGGAGGAAGGAACACACGCATACAGAAATCGCTTCCCTTTATCCATATTTCATGGCCGATATTTCGTCAAGCAGACGTTCAGCCGTTCCTCCGTCTTCTCCGTTGAATGAGTGGAAACTATGGGGGAAAGTTTTGAGGGTCACTCCCGCGGGACGCTGTCGAGCACAGTCATCAAAACTGTCCGTCGAAAGCATCGCCGGTGGAGCTTTCGCATCGCGCGGCTGACTTCGAAACAATTTTTCTTGAAACGAAGCAATGATAGGGGAACAGGAAAGTTGGAACTGCGAACGGAAAGTCTGTGTCTTCGAGGCTGAAAAAATATTCTTTGGAAACTGAGAATCTTCATGAATATATCGCTCTTATTTCGCAATACGTTGAATCGAATTAAACAATTTTCATTCGAAATCTACGGTCAATTCAACGTCGAACAATTTTTCGGTTGAAAATGGAACGACGCGTTTATCGCAGTTAAAAAGTCAATTCAACTGCTCGGTAGTTTGCAAAATATTCGCATATCTTGTTATTGTTCCATAAATATTAACCCTTTGTACGAGAATATTTTTCTCGACAAATATTCATTATTTTCTAATGAAATATCAATGATACGTTTCATAACTAACATAAAGAAACACCTTGCTCAAATTAAGTACCAGAACTATTTTAGTCCCATGTGTTGCATTATAGAAAAATTCAACACTGAATTTAAAATTTTATCATTTCCATGGATCAAATTAAATGGCGACTGAAAGGCGCCTCTCGACTGCAAAGGGTTAAAGAAGTAGTTCCAATCGAACGTAATATCTCCTAACCGGTGTCGCAGTTGGAAAACTTACAAAGGCTCGAATAAAAGCTTCGATTTCCCGTTTCCAGCACGCAATACATGAGTCTCTCCCTGGAAAGGAAAATTTTCCTACGTACTGCCGAGGCGACAGCCAAAGCGCGGAGGGACGTTGGTCGGCGCAAAATGGCACCGGGTTCTCGAAACGCGCGAAAGTGTGACACGGCGTACAGTCTCGAGAGGTGGGAAACAAATGGAGGGTGGCGAGTAGCGTTGTGAGGGTAGGGATCGAGGGTTCGCCGGGTGTCGAGCAGAGGGCGCTGAAAATCCAACAACATGGCCGTCTAACACCGACACCCCGTGCAAGTGTTCGCGAAGCTGACCAGCCGGATTTCGAAGAACCGAGGAAATATCCGCGACGAGGTCCACGGACACGCTTGATCAGTGAGTAGCAATAATTCCCTAAAAACGCGTCGCCGATCGGCGCCGCGGGGCGGCGAGCGCGGTCCTCGTGCAAAAACAAAGGATATCGCGACTCGATCTGCGTGCTTTGTCCGGCGAAGGAAACGAACCCTCCTCGCGTGTGTCTACGCCGCCCCGCGCGCTGGTGTGCGTTGACATTGCCGATCAATAGAGCCGATGGCTATTGCGATATCGCATCCTCGATCGACGATTGGATCGATGAGCGTTCCGATCGTTGGAATATAAGATTCGATGGGCTCTCCGTCCGGCTACGCGGCGGAATTTCGGTTACCCCGGACTGTTTGCGGCATAAATAGCGCGTAACCTCACGCAACAGTGTCAGTGACTCGTTAGTCATCCCCTTGAGCCTGTGTTTACCGTTCGAGACGTATGTAGCTGGCACCGTCGCATAAATTTGATCCTGTAGGGTCGATTGTTATCGAGGGACGAGTGAATCATTCGTTTTGGATCGATGTGTTTTGGTTCATCGGGCGAGGCTTATAATTGAGTTTGTTAATTTGTGGTTGGTATTTTCGCATCGTGTTTAACTTGGGAGGTTTGGTACGTAGGTTTGAGTTTTGTTGGGTTGAGGTTATTTCTTATATTATTGTGTATATATTAATATACTGGTAGGGTAAAATCATGTTCGATCAGTGACGAAGTGAATTCGATGGAGGATTAGTCAACGACGAGTAAGACCTGAAGTTTCCTATGTGACATCGCTCGAGTGTACACCATCGATCAGCAAGGTTTTCTCGGCTGTTTTATTTTCTCCAGACGAGACGTGTATATAATAAACAATTTAACAAGCCATCACGAACAGAGGCGGACATTCGGTTTCAGTGACACGTGTGAGTGTTTCTGTCCGTCATCGAGACCCTCGTTTTGGTCGGGCGACCCCCTGCACCCCCGCCGCCTCGCGAACGCCAGCGAACGTTTCTGCGTCGTTGATTCTTTTTCCCCTTTGCTCGAAGAGAAGAGTACGCGTCAATAACTTCTCCGTCTTCTATAGTGTTGTTTGTTGTTCGATTTTGTCAACTAGACTTTTACTGGCGATCCCGTATTATTTTCTAAATTATTTCTCCTCCGATAACTGATATATCATAATTAATAACTTCGTGGATGAATTTTCACTAAAGAATTAAAATATTTTGCGATGGATGAAAATAGATTTTGATAATTTTTTAAATTTTAATGATATTCATAATAATTTTATTAACGCGGAATGTTGCTGATAATTTCTGTATCTCGCATTCCCTTTTTAATGATTTCTTCCCTGATAATTGATGTATCATAATTAATGGCTACACGGCTGTGCGCCCATCCATTGGCCCCAGTTCACCGGAATATTAAATTATTTTTCCACGAAACGCGATACGTAATTTCTGCCGCAAATTAACTTGAGAAATAGGCGGCACTTGCGGTATAGGAAGCGACATTAATTTCGTAGCTAATTTGAAGGTACTGTGCGTTCAATTAGAAGGTCTAAACTGATTGCTTCACGTGACCCACTTCGCCTCGTTACACGTGTTGCACGTGTAAACGAAGATCCTTGTGACGCGAGCGTTCCTCGTTTTTCGACTATATTAATTCGTTGCCAGTTGAATTTAATTAGTTAATGAATTTCCATCAAGAAAGCCCGAGCGTTCGATCTCTGTCGTTATTAAGCTCGCCCTTTTGTTCGAACGAAGATTTCTTGTTCACTGCTGGGTTTCCCACTTATTAACACGTTCACCGCCACATCGGTGATCGAAGGTTCTAAATGACAAGGAAATAATTATAACTTGAAGGAGAAGTGATGTCGAATGAAAGCGTATATTACTAGATAACAATGTAACGTAATTGTGATACCAAATAATAAATAATTCTTCCTGTCTGTATGCTACAGGAAGAACAGTGGCAGTTAGCGTGTTAACTTCGTCTGTGACGTAGAAATTCAATGAATGATTCCGAGAAAATTGCGATGACTTCGGTAGGAGGCGATTAGTAAGTGGAACAGGTCGATATTAAATCGATCAGGCCCGGTTGCCGGGTTCAAAGGAATGCGTCTCGCGTGTTTGCCAGTCACGTTTGACATTTCACGCGATTGTTTCTCGCCCCGTTCCGACAAAGCTACTAGGACTCTGAATCGCTTTAATCCCACCGTGGCAGTGCATATATCAACAGGTGTAGAAGTTTTCACGCGACTCGATAAACGCTCCCTACGAATCGCATACCGATATTCCGTGAATTACTCATTTTTATCGTATTTGTATGCAGTTTGAAAAATTACCGATAATTATTTGAAAAAGTATTCATTATCTTTTAGATACACTGGTTGTTATTACGGATTCAGTTCTGGGATGATGGAATTAGTGAAACTACGTTAGTATGATCGAAGATAAGAATAGCCTACTTAATTTTCAACATTTTAGATTTACATTCGTCTCGTGCTACAGAATCTATTTGCTTGATTATAGGGACGAAGTGGCCTACCTGTCAGACAACATTACAGTCAATCTATCCTATGAAACATTGGTCTATACAATTCATTTGTTTGATCAATGACTAGCCACTTTTACTTAGTGACTTGTAACCAATATAGGAACTATCATAGCAAATGACGCCAGCTTTCAATCATCCATGTTGTGTTAATATATTCTCTCAATTTATTACCTGTTTCTTTGTCTGGTCAATGACTGACAAACATAGGTCTTAGACAACTAGCTCCTTAGCTACCTAGCTACTTAGCCACCTAGGTACCTAGCTACTTAGCTACCTAGACACCTAGCCACCTAGCTACTTAGCTACCTAGCTACCTAGCTATCTAGCTATCTAGCTACCTAGGTACTTAGCTACCTAGTCATCTAGCTATCTAGCTACCTAGGTACTTAGCTACCTAGTCACCTAGGTACCTAGCTACTTAGCTACCTAGCTATCTAGCTACCTAGGTACTTAGCTACCTAGTCACCTAGGTACCTAGCTACTTAGCTACCTAGCTATCTAGCTACCTAGGTACTTAGCTACCTAGTCACCTAGGTACTTATCTACTTAGCTACCTAGCTACCTACCTATCTAGCTACTTAGCTATCTGTGGACTTAGCTACCTAGCTAAATAGCTACTTAGCTATCTATGTACTTAGCTACCTAGCTAAATAGTTACTTAGCTATCTATGTACTTAGCTACCTAGCTACTTAGCCACTTAGCTAATTAGCTACTTAGCTACTTAGCTACCTAGCTTTTAGGCACCTAGCTACTTAAGTAAGCCAATCACACAAAGGGAGTAACTAACTTGCCAGAGGCCGACGCTCATTTTGAAGGAGGTGGGGCTACCCTGTCAGGCCGAGGTTTATAACACATTATAAATAATATATTAAAAAAACTTTGCAGGACATTGTTCTTCACATATTCAACTATCTCAAGCAGCAGAAACATTTCAGTTTAGATAAAATTTTTAGAATGTCCTTTTGACTGGCTTGATCGGGCGCATACCCCACTGTGCGACACCCCTATCAAAATTCCATCGATTCTGAGGGTCGTGGCGAAACACTATCAGGCAGGGAGCTATCTTCCAGTGATTTTACCGAGCAATTTCAGCCTCGCTTTACACAGCGACGCTAAAACGCGCGCGGCCGGGAAAGGGAGTGGCCTGGCATCCGAGACGGGTCAGAAGTTTGTTTGGCGGTTTAGGATTACTCATCGACGCGAGTCCGTGCCGAATACTATCAAGATTGATGCCGACGGCTCGAACTTGCTCGCCGAAATTCGGCAGCTAAGCCCTCGCCGTTCCGCCAGCGGAATATCACGTTTCAACCGGGAAACGGGTCGACGGACGCGCACTCCGAGCGGCGTCGCGATATTTTTCACGCCCGCGAAACAAGACCGTCGCGACCTAAATCGTTTTTCAAGTGACTCGTCCGCGGAACACACTTTTTTTCTCCGACCGATATTTATAGGCCGCCCTTCCGACGATTCCTGCGATCCGTTCGCGGGGAAATATCAGCCGCGCTTCCGGCAATATAAATCTTTTAACGGCTTCGAGGGGACTGAGCTGCGTGACTTTTATGGCATATATGTAGGAAATATTTTTTTAGAAAATCTGATGTTCCATTGGAACGACGTAATATTTGGAATATGAAATTCTGATGCACATGTCTCGTTTAACACGTTCAGTGCCACGTGTACCACATGTGGTACACGTTAATTTTGTAACAAATTTTTAAGGGACACATAGTCAAGAATAGCTGTATACGTTACAAAGCACCGAAAACATGAAACGATATCAAAATATATAAAATTTAAAATAAACTTGAATATAACTTAATATTTTATTTAAAAAATCAATACAGTTCATAAGCAAAACAAAATTTCCGTGGCACGAAACGTGTTAAGTTATCGTTAGTGTTATTGAATTACTATTGAATCTTCTATTCTTATTATCAGATTATTATCGCATTACTATCGAATTCGTTATTTATATCAAATTATCACCGTACAATGGTTATTAGTAAATTTCTTACTCAGATTATTACCAGATCACAATGGCATTTCCTATACAAATCACCGTCGCGCAACACGATAGAAACAATGGCCCACTTTACAGATCATAATTCCGCAACGGCAATTCCGTCATCGATAAAAATCGGAATACTCTATTGTTCGGATACATCGATCAATGTTCGGCGGAAAACACGGAACAGAAAGTCGCAGGAAGTTATCCCTCACAGAGTAGCGACGGTCGCACAGATACAGGCGGAGGAACTGTAAGTAGCACGTGTCACGAATAAATCGGCCGCTGGCCAAACTTCCCGGAGAAGTTCCATCTGTCCAATTTCCGAATAACAGAGTTAATTACGTGTACCCGGAAAGTTTGCCTGCCGCGCGGTCGTTCTGTAACGATCGGTTTTCTTTCGTCGCCGGTTACAGGGCCGGGCGTTGTCCTTTGAAAACGGGACGATTGCTCCTCGCGCCGTCCTCCCGCCTTTCTCTTTCGTAACAGGAATCCCCTCGCCGCGGGGATTTCACGGCTTCCATGGAACTCGCCTTTAACGCTTCCCTTCGGCAGCCGGTCGATCCTCTTTATCGCTCGTACTTATTACGATCCGACCCCGGTAGGAAAATCGCGGCCATTTCTCAACCATTTCTGACCTATCTCGACTCGCCTTTTTTAGGCCACGTTCCGTAAGACTCGCGCGTCACCGGTGACAGGAGACTTGACACTTCCGAGCTTGATCAATTTTTTTATGATCCTCATGGACGGATGAGGGATGAAAAGGTGAGGGGAACGAGGAAGGATGGATGGGGGAGATGAGTAGTAAAAGGATAATGGATAGTTTCATTCAATCGAACAGAGACCTTTTGCGTTCGTCTGATTAACACATTCGCTGCTCCGTCCGATACGGAAGACGATAATAAAAGATTCTCGAAGTCTCGTTTATGACGTGGATGGGACAGACAGTTGAGTTTAGTGTTCATTCTTTTTTAATACTGTTGAGTTTTAGTTACTATAATCGACATGCCGTCGCGATAGCAAACATTTAGTTTTAGTCAATTTAGATGCGTACAATAGGCATGGAATTTTGTCTCTTTCGTCTTAACCCTTTGCGCTCGAGAGGTGGCTCTCAGTCACTTGATTTCCTACAGTGAAGCTATAAAGTTTGATATTTAATGTTATACTTCATATAATGCATCAATCTGAGAAATATTGACTTAAAATAGCTTTGTCCGTCAATTCGCGTGAATTTCTCGTCGAGTTGGTTTTACAAAATATCGTCTTCATCTCATCAGAGAATGTTGAAATATTTCTAGTGAAAAACTTCGGAGTGCGAAGGGTTAATAACCAAGGACGAGTATACTCGTTAGTTAGGTCAGGGTGTTATGCGTTGCCAAGAGGAGTATGCTCGTCCTACTTTCAATATGTTATAACATACAGGCTGTTGAATAAGCAAATTTTTGAAAAAAAGGATGTCGGGTCCTGATGCCTTCTCATTGCCAACGACGAGTATACTCGTCTTTGATTTTATGCATGTGATTATGTATGATAATATATGTGCTTTTATTAAGACATAACAGAACTTTGGTAAACAGTACTCAAAATATAAATGGCAATGGGAATAGCTTCATAGCTAGATTAACACGGTGGTTAACTACTTGAATAATTAGATGTTCATTAGTGGTGAATTAATTTTGCTGGTAAATGTAGCTAGAGTATCGAAACTCTTGTTTTTGTTATTGAAATTTGAAGACGTCTGACTATGCAGTGGTTGATACTACTGATGAGACGGAAGATGGAAATGTTTGTGTTTGGAAGTTAATAAGAAAGGTTGTTTTAAATATATTCGAAAGAGATTGTATTACTTAGGAAATTGCTATAGTATAGATAAGATTTTTCACGATATCCATAATAGACCGCGGTAATTTAGAAATAAATGGGTTTCACGGAGATTGTTGAAATTAATGAATCCGCGCCTGAGACCTTCGGGGGAAAATGCGCCGGCGGAACACACGCCGACCCAGCTGGATCGGGATCGTTTCAAAAATTCCAGCCCCGCGAATGAGAACGATGTAAACTCAACGAGGCTTATTGTTCACCAGATGAATGCAATCCTTTTCGGTACCGTTGAAAATTCCGTTTGAAAGGACCGGTTAAAAATTTCACTGGCTCCAAGCTCAACGCTGTACCAAAGTGCTCGTGCCTTTTATTAGTATCCCGGCGGGTAATGTATCGGGTAAGCAAAAAATTCTGGCTATAATGGAATCGATGAAAATCGCTATAACGCCGCTATAATGTCAGCGCTCTCGTTATCAAAATCTCGCTTGTATCTTCCACGACCCTAATGTATCAGACTAATGCAAGTCAATGAAAGAAAATGAAAATTGAACAAATGATTACGCCGATTAAATTTCAATGTTTCAATCGTTTTAAGCAATGGAAAATAATTATTGTAGAAAGAATTTTATTTGAAGCGATATAATTATTTCATGACAACTCACAATAGAACAATCCACAAATCAAACAACGCACACACTATTTATACACTCACACACTTTCTGAAACATATTTCGAATATTCTAGATTCACAAAAACGAACATTCTTAACACTTTGAACTCTGTAGGCTCCGATATTGCACCAAGAATAATATTAGATATTTTAATGAATCTTAAAGAAACTACCCTATAATTATCAGATTTTAACGCAACCAAATTTTCTGCTAAGAAGGAAAAAATATCTAGAAAATGTTATAGCATTTTTCATTTTCGCTAGGGATGCTATAAAAATTATCTGGAGTGCTAAGGGTTAACACAAAAATCAATATAGAGAAAATCCATTTGGTCTAGAATATTCCAATGCATTGAACATTCATTTAAAACGCGCTCACACACACGGTCAAGTCATTCATCTATTACACACGTTCATCGCTAATCAATATATCTATTCTCACACTCAAATACATCCATTATCGATGTCTGATTTATAATAGATATCGCTCTGTTTGATATGAATAGATTATCAGAGAATATTGGAGTGAATATGGTAATGATTCTACCGGGATACACCTGTCCGAATTAGTGTGGCGTCAGTGAAATTTCCCGGGGAAACCGTCAGCGAAATTTATTCCGACTCGTTTTACCGGAGCGGTTACTATTTGATATTTGACAGTGCAAACTTTCCTGGGAAGTCACCGGATTACCTCGTCACCCCGGGGTTCGGATTGCGGCTGATGCAACCACCCTTGTTCCCGAAACTCTCGCGAAAAGTCATCCCAATAGCGGGTGAAGTTCTTGCATAAAAGGATATGAAGCTCGGAGTGTTTGTCGTCCTCGAAACAATGCAACCCCTTCGGGCGGGGATTCTTCGAGGACAAGAAACTCCTCGGAGATTGTGGTGTGTTTAAGGGACAAAAAAGATCGAGCGGAAGAATAGAGCCGGGGAAGAATTCAAGTTTCGGAATTGCTCGGCACGGAAGGACGCGTGACATTATGAAATTACTAAATCTTGTAACATAACCTACATTCCAAATGAAGTAGTAAATGTTCGAACGATTCGAACGTACGAATGAAATTTACTCGAATCGCTATTTAAATCAATTTTTATTTTATTAATAAGTGTGTGAGTGTATAAATAGTGTGTGCTTTTGATTTGTGGATTGTGCTATTGTGAGTTGTCATGAAATAATTATATCGTTTCAAATAAAATTCTCTTTCTACAATAATTATTTTCATTTAGTTTTCAATGACTTTGTATTCCACAAACTATAGTAGCACGTTAATATAGAAGAATAATATAGTAACAATATAATAATATTATAAACATAATAACAGTGCATCGTAATAATTCCACCGTATTGAAATTACAATAATATTGATTGATACTAAAACCTACTAACTTTAGCAATATAACAATATTCATCGTTAACAAAAATATCACTTTAATTCAACAGCAATAGAACCATAAGAAAAACCCTGTCACGCCAAAAGTACAGGTCTGTAACAAGGTCCTCCATGTAATTTGCTGCGGCCACGCAAATCAACCCTTATTTCGCGATTCGTTCGAGAGGCGTCGAACCACGTATACACGGTAGGAATTAAAAATCATCGCTGGGTTTCGGTAGTCGACTTGGATACAGGTTGTCGAAATAAGACGACCACTTGGATGCGGCAGGGGGGGAATGAACGAAGTAGGTGGCGAAGTAGGTTGCACCGAGACCGGAGGGAGGAGTGGGCTCGGGGTGAAAATCCAGCGGATTCAATGGCCGTACACCCCTCGATAGAAGTGGACGGTCTCATGTCAGTGGCCCCAGCTAGTGCGCCGTCATCCTGGGCTCGCACCTTTCGTCCTAGTTTCTCCGTTCTTACCCTCGTTCCGACCACCCTTCCCGTTCCAACCCTTCCAACAACCTCCGAGCTTATCTTTCTCTCTTCCTCCTTTTTCATTTGGCATATCTTCGTTTTTTTTCTGTTATTGTGCTTCAAGCATTCGTCTATATTCTTGTCTGACTATGTATGTCTGTTTTCACTTCGAACATCTCGACTAACATGTTCATCTATTACTCTTTTTGAATTTGGTATATCTTTATTTTATTTTTGTCTTCTTTTATGATAATTCTTGAAGCATTCGTCTATATTCTGGTCTGACTATGTACGTCTGTTTTCACTTTGAACATCTCGACTAACCTTGTTCCTCTGTTACTCTTTTTAAATTTGGTTTATCCTTATTTTATTTTTGCCTTCTTTTATGATAATTCTCGAAGCACTCGTCTCTTTTCTGGTCTGGCCATGTACGTCTGGTTCTACTTACGAATGTACGACCAGTATTTCTCTCTGCTCTGCCTCCTCCCTTTTCCATATATCTTTATCTCGTTTATTTCTCTTGGTTAATTACGCGGCTCCAAGCATTCGTCTGCATTATGGTCTGACTATGTACATCCGTATCTACTTCGAGTTCCCATTGAATCTTCGTTTCCATTTTCCTCTCTTTGTATTTTATACGTGTTTATCTTGTTTCTGTTTTCTTCTTGCATTATACATTTCCAAGCATTCGCCAGGTTCCTCGCCTGACCATTCACGTCTGTTTCCACTTTCGAGTCCCGGTAAGTAAAGGCGCAAGAGAAATTTCCTGTTCTCTTTCCCGGCGGCCGGGACAGGAAACTTTTACGCGGGACTGAAGAAAGGCGCCTTCATGAGGTGGAAGTGGAAATTGATATTTCACCTTGGTTCCCCCTCAGCCCCGAACGCACGCCATTTATGGCTTGCAATTTTGTGACCCAGGATATGGCTTGATAAACGTTTCTTCCCTCTTGCGGAGGAATTGTTTAGTCGCCGGAGGAAGTGCTTATGCGAATTTTAAGCTCTTTCTTTGGACTTTGCAAACTTCCATATACTAGTTCCTGAAGTTTTAATGGTAAACCAGTTGTTATCCTGTGTTCCCATTTTTATGTGGCATTTTTTAAAAACCTTAAACATGAAAACGTTATCCATTAAAAGATGGCTTAACCCTCTATGGGCCGAATTTTTCTTCACGATTATAACAAAATCTATGCAGTACAAAATTAATAAATATCCACATATGAATACGAATTAACAATGTATTCAATACTTACCACAATTTCATCAAACGAATATATTTCGTAACTTTCAAGTTACAATGACGTTTCACGCCTGAGCGTATAAAAGTTGCAGTTAATCGATCACATTTTATTCACCTCTTTGAATGCAAAATGAAATAAATCAATAAGATGCCAATATACTGATATGTGACTTCAAAGTTACATGGGCTCACAGAGGGTTAAAATATATATAAAAAAGTTAGTACATCGAATTAGTCTTACTAAAAATCGTACAAAATTTCCTTAACCTATACCTGTCTAACAGTCCACTTCCCATTTGTTCATTTCTCTCGCAATATTCATACAACTTTCGTCACACCAGGAACATTATCATTTCATCTCGCCATTCACTGTCCATTTCTCCTCAGCGCAATCTCAACCGCCCCCGCCCTCCCCTGACGACGAACTCGAACTTTTCCGACCCAAAACTATAATCCCAGTTCTTCTTCTACACGCCATCGCGAATGTAGCGTGGACCTTCGGGACCGGAAGTTAAATGCGACCGTTCCAAATCACTCTTGAGCGGAACACGATAACCGCGAGGTCTCTTTTAATCTTTCTCTCTTTTTCAACGTTTCTCTCCTCCACTCTTTCTCCTCTTCCTCCCCGACGCTCCTCCTCGTCGTTCCGAACACATTCAGAAACCCGCGCGTCCTTGCTCCACTTTTAGCGCGATGGAGCCGCGCCGGTTTGTAAACCTTCGAGAGATACCGCCAGCTGGATTAACGAGTAAGATTACCCGGTCTTGTTTGCCCTTTTAATTCTTGGACAAATTCCGCGGGAATTCCGCGGAAGAACTTCCGACGAACATTTTAATTGCTTCTCGCGGGCATCGCTGGCGGCCCGGAGTTTTCATGGTCGCCGAACACCGTGTTTCGCGACGGTCCCCGTAACTCTCCCGCGGTGTTTGCGGGCCGAGTCTTGCTCGGTTGCGAATTTTCTGAAATATGCGACTTTAATTAACACGCGTTATCTCCGGGGACGTCTGACCTCGCGGTTAATGAAATATTCATACGGGAAGTTGTATTTCACATGCTGGATCTCGCACAGTTCTCCCTTTACCGCTGGGAAACTTTTGTCCGACCACGAACCGACTCATTCTACTTGTCGCTTTCGCACGCGCGAGGACACGGACGCGGATAATCGCGCATGGTCTTCTTGGAGTTTCACGCTGCAGTTCGAGCTTCTTGTTTCGCTTGGAACAATTGTTATCATTTTATTTTTATAGTATTAAAAACTTCTTGGAAACTTCACTCAACTTGTATAAAATTGTTATTGACGCGATACCTATTTATTATTCATTTACCTATTCATTATTTTACTATACGTTGAGCATAATAAATTGACGACTTTTGTTCAAAAAATATTATAGCCCGACCGTTTGATAACATTTGAAACAAATATAATAAATTTGAAATTTTTATTGCAATCTGTACACGAAATCAGCTCGTACATCATGTTTATGCTTGCCCCGACTTAATCGTGTACGGACATATTCTACTTGACAAAGTATACAGATATGTTATATAACACGCCGGCGTGCAAACACACGGCGAAACTGTACGTTGTCACAGATTACGCGCCGGGCAATGGTTGGCGACGACCCATGAATCTGCACAAAGCAGCGATTATTCTACTTGACGAATTACGTGACCCATCCGCCACAGATCAATTGCATTCATTCGTCTCCGCTCACGTTTCTATGGGGATAAATAATAGCGAATATTTGTGTTCGCGCTCTGATGAATCCCCTTTGTTTGGTGTCGTGAACAATTTCGGTTTCGCCCGGACAATACGTAAACAGTGGCCGAGCCCATTCTACTTGGCGACCCGGATACGAACCGGTTCTACGCGTCTGTGTATGGAAGTCACGTTCTACTTGCCTAATGACGCGTAATTTCGTTATCTAAGTCCGTCCGAGCACGTCCGTCTCATCCAAGTCTGATTTCGACCGGTTAGCTTCTACCCTTTCGCTCGTTGAACGGCTCCGCGTGCATTTTTCATTGCTGCAATCCATGTGATCTCATTGTGTCGAATGAATTGATTCTTTCTGTGAAATTTAATTTACCTGTACCCTTGTCTGATCATATATGAGTTACATCTATTAAAAATTTAGATTCAATTCTTCCAATTTTACTTAACCAGTTAAGTGTGGAATTTAGTTTGAAAAATCTCTCATTGCGCGCAATCAAATCAAATAATGAAGTGTATACTCGTTAAATGCTGGAATGCACTTAAAATACATCCTAACGAGAAACTAAAGCGAAACGAAGAAAAATCCATCGTTGGAAAGGTTAGCACCATTAAGAATTCTAAGATGACGTGTATACTCGTCAAACACAGTTAACTGGTTAAGGTATCAATCAAACATTTGATACATTAATTTCGTCTTTTACTTGACTGATCACACAAGCCACTTCTAATATTCTAACCATATTAACACTACCACGAAAAACAGCGTTTTCCGTACCACTTACACCTTCGTAACAAATATAAATAGGAATAATTATTAATTATCTACTATTGATGTCAGTTTTATGGAATATAATTGTTCTCAAGCCGTTTCAAAGCTCCGGTCACCAGTGACCACCGTGGCAATCAACGTGTTAATCCAGTGTAGGGTTTTTCCAGATGAGTGAAAGTTATGAGTCAGAGTAGATGTTGTAAACCACTGAACTGATGAGGATGCCTGCAAAACGGTTTGGAAAAACGTGGAGTGTGAATGAAGAGTGTTTGGGACCGAGTGGATGTTTTTGGGTGACCTGGGCTTAGTGCCTAGGAATTTTGTGTGGCTAAGGGTAACGAATGAGTGAGTGAGTGAGTGACTGAGAGTAAAAAGGGATGGAAGAAAAGGGAAAGACAACGACGGACAGTTATATTGAAGTCAGTCATAAGAGTCAGCGAGTTATAGAAATAAAGTGTTCTCCAGATTTTTGTTATTGTCACCAAGCGAGTGTACCTTTTCTTTGTTTATTCCCTACGGCAACACGTGGGATTTGTAATGAATAAACCCCATGATGCTTTCTATCCATTAATCATGCACTAATCAATTCCTGAACGAACTATTTAGGGTTAATGGAGCCAGGGAATGCAATCATAGAAAGCGGCCGGGGCGAGCGGGGAAAAGCGCGGAAGAAGCGTCCGCTGTTAGCGACAATGGCGCAATTAGGCAGAATACTTGGCGTGGGTGCGAAACGTAATCGAGGCGGATTGTGACCGGCGGCGCGGCGCGTGGGCTTTAAAATCGCTCGCAGAAGTTCACGAGCACGGGGAAATTGTGTTTCGGCTTCTGAGCTCGCGCGATTGGGTATCGGTCCCGGACCCGACCATCGCTGGAACTTCGATTACAGATACTAATTGGGATTTTGGTTGTGTTTTGTACCGTGGAGATGACGGACGAGGATTTTCAGGGAGTAGAATTGGATTGTGATGGGACATCGAAAGAGGAATTGTAGAATGCTTCTATTCGATGAACGGGGTAAGATGGAATGGACTATGGTAGTCGAGGCGTTAGTAAAATTGATAAGTATTTTTTTATGTTTAGTTAGGGGTGTATTTGATACTACATCTACCGAGCATTTAATACGATCAATATGCAATTCCTATAAAAATTGTAACAGTAGATTATTTTCAGTTTCTGACATTCATTATAGTACTGAAATGAAACTATTTTCAAAATCATTTAGAATATTCGATGCTTCGAAGATATGAATAATTGCTAAACAAGAGAAATCAGTCATTTTGACTGGTACGGTGGTTCTAGTGTTAAGGGGAAGTGGAAGTATTTATATGAGATTTCTGTATAATGGTTTGCATTAGGTCGTGCATTGAAGTGGCGTCACGGTTGGTGACTTCCATAGATATTGCTCTTGAAGGACTCATTATTTGTCCTATGATTTGTTGCTCGTCTTCACTCGATAGAACATTGATATTTATATTGTAGGAGAAAGAGAATTTTATTAGAAACAGTATAATTATTTCTTGGCAACACTTTCTAGAACGTTCTTTCATTACCATGCATTAACTTCACGTATATTTGGAATATTCTAGATTCAATATATCAAATATAATCAACATAATAAAATCAATATAATCTAGAATATTCCAAAGCTTTGAACATTCATTCAAAACACGCTCACACACACGCGTCATTCGTCTATTGCACACATTCATCACTCATCAATATATATATTCACACACTCAAATACATCCATTCCCAATATTATTTGCTAAGACTATATACTACGTAGAATAAGCTTGATGAACTGTTTTCATCGAAAATGGAATGAATTTACTAGTAGCATTCCAAGAAATCATATATAATGAAGATGGACGCGTCATTCGTGGAAATATTTAAATTCCCTTTCATCGCGTTGTTCCGTTATTACCTTAAAAACTTGGAAGCAGTTCCGGGCTGACCCGTTATAATCGTTTCTCGAGCTGCGAGGCGAAAGATTACTTCCATGACAGTTCTCGCGCGTTGTTGAGGGAATCTTTATTCGTTGTTTGTTCGCGGGACGCTTCGTTAATGCCATTCTAAGCCCTAGCGAGCAAATATTTGTCTGGTCTGCACGCTGAAAGCTTCGCTAACGACTGCGTTCCACGGGTGTCGCGCAGTTTGACTTCTGCTCGCGACGTGAAATATCTTCGGGTCGCGACCGGCCCGCCAGGACTTGCTGTTTGTCTCCCTGTATGAGTTTTAATGTTGACAATAGCTCGTACTATTAGGCGAGCAAGCTTGCCGACGCTTCGCGGCAAAAATTCTCCTCAAACTGGAGCTGCGCGGGACAACAGCCTCGGGCGGTTTACGTGTCGGTTCTGAAAGTCGAATTGTTGCCAGCTTCGAAGTAATCATAGCTGGAAACGTATGATTCCCTTCGAAATTGAGTTCGTGAATTGATTATCGCTTTATCGGTGGTCGAAGCTTGCCAAATGCTGATTCTTCGTCTCGAGGACTCTTGTATGGTTATGGTTCTCTTTAAAAATAGAGGATGGATGCAATTTTTCCTTTGAATACTGACCACTCTCGATACATAATATGTAAAAAGTCTTCGAAACTATCTCTTAACACGTTGAATGCCATGGGGGTCACCCCCAACCAAATCGAATTACTATAGTTCACTCAATTAGACCATGATTTGAAAACATTTCTATATTATAAATAATGCTAACCATTGTGGTGACATTCAGCTAGGTGAACCTGCGAGAATAACAATGCAATTCAATCAAATGATTTAATATTATATTTTTTCCATTTCAAGTATTCATCGCTAGAACGCAATCAGAAATCAGTACTTACCAAAAGATCACCCTCCCAACAAACTACCCGAAAGGACTCAGCCTTCATCCAAGTTTTCCACCGAAGCTTCTAATATTCCACTGATTTCGTTGGATTAAATGGAAAGTGATTTAGGAAATAGTTTCAACACTTAGAACGAATCTACTGTTAAACAGTATTGCGAAGGAGATTATATTCGTCAACTAAGACCTGTATTCAATTGAACTCACCCGTACGCCGGCCCCGCTCGGAATCGCGGCCAGAAATGAATCAATTTTTCATCCGGGAATGGGGATATCGCTTTAAATATGGTGTCCGCGGCCGTCCCAGTTTCCCAATAATCGCTCGGACGACCGAAAATGTAGTTCAAACGCCTCCCTCTCCGGCCGCCAGCCCGCGATTTTACATTCCGCGTCGGCGTCCGGTGCACGGGAACTCCGAGTCAGAGGTTCGACCGGCGGAAACAAGCGATGTATCGAAAACAATTAACCCTTTCGCGACGGCGCACCTGTACCATTCTTCGCCACTTCTCGCGACAGTGCGACTGACCATACTTTGCCACTTTTCGCGAAAGCGCAAGCGAACCATACTTCGCCGCCAATGTATTTATAGCTTCATTTCGAGTTCGTTGTTGAAATAAAATAATAATATAAAAAAACCAATAAGTGGCTGACGTATCGACGGCATCAGCCGCTGTGAAGTAATAAATGACTGCCGTATATAAGCGGCGTCAGCCTCTGTGGACCAAAAAGTGGCCGCCGTATATATGCGGCACCCGTCGCGAAAGGGTTAAGACACGGAGGCTCGGAAGGAGGTGTTTCCGGTGTGCCCTCCGTGTGTCGACCTATTTCCCCTTCGTCATCTACTCAGTCCCCAATCAACCCTTAGTCCCAAACCTTTTTCCCCAAACCACGGTTCGCTATTAGCTGGTACTTCGTGTATCCTATTTTTCTACACTTACTTTTCCCTGTAAAGCGAATTTTCTCATTCCTTATGTAACACGAATATTTATTTTCATTTTCGTTTTTCACCGATCCGATCGTCCCTTGTGAAAGGCCTTTCCTGTTGCGTTATATTTTCGCTGTGATATATCCTCGCTGCGAGGACTGTAGAATCGTAATAGAATTCGACTGTAGAATCGTAAATGTGGAATCGCGGAGTGCTCCGTGCGAGGACTGCAACCAGAATGCAGTCGATTTTGAGGGATCGGTTCCTCTCGGCGGCCGATTCCGTTATTTCTCGGAGAAAACCCATTTGCTGTATCCAAAACACAGGGCCTGGTCGCAGTCTCTCGCGTAGATTTCTTATGGCGTCCTTTTTGGGGGCGGACAGGGGACTTGAAGCGTTTAGAGGGATGATGCAGGGGCGTATCAGTTTAGAAATGTCTTCATTCTCAATTCCTGGATAATGACATGTTTATGCATCTGGATTTCCCTGAATTTCCCTCACTGCCCCTCCTGCTCTCCTACTTACCCTCGATTTCTCCATGAAAACCTTATAAAAAGGTTTTAAGCAACAGCAAAACAGTATTTTATTAGTATTAGTGACTTTTAAGGAGCCGGTGAGCCGCGCTAATGTTGCAATTAACTTGCAGGCGAAGATACTTTGAAATATAAAGTCTCCAACAAATGAAGTTAAATTAAATATCAATTACCTAATTAATAGGAAGAGATGCACGAGCTGATCTCTTGCTGTCAGAGTAATTCAATCATTTCCCTGCGACTCAGTCTTCCAAGTATGAACACTTCGTCTCTCCGAAACGCTGACGTTCGTCCGCAAAGGGTTAACTTGCAGGCGATTTTTATAAGTTTTTTGAAACTTTTATATTCCAAATATCGAAGCAGCTCTGCTAAACATAACCTCCCTGTTGGTGAACCAGTTATCAAATTAAAAGGGTAGAGAGCACTATGCTCTAGGTATCTTTCAAAAACCACCAGACTCAATCTACAGGTCAGTCCTGTCCAAAAAAAAACATCGAAACAGTATTGTATCGTCACTCTGCCAGAACTATACACGCCTGTGCATTATCGTAACATGCGACCGACATGGAATAAAAGTTCGCTCGAACGGACCTCGCGTTGCGTGATTTGACGATACGCGAGGACGCGACGATATCGATCGTCGAACCACGGAATTACGGGCGATGCTAATTCCCGTTAGAGATCGGCGAGCGTATCGCGGCCGGATCGCGTTTGTCGGCCAGCTAAGACTCCTCCTGGAGGAGTCGGCGGCTTTAAAGTCAGCCGCAGCTGCGCCAGGTCGACCGATAACGCGAAACTCGGCCACTGGGTCAACGACAGACGAAGCCCGGTGCACCCGCACCCGGGGACACACCTTTTCGTGGGAATGAACTACTTTCTTTGACCCCCTTCGCTTTCCCTCGGACTCCGAGCTTCTTCCTTCCCCCCGCGCCGCGTGCCCGCCGGTGGACGGAATCCTGGAATCTGACTATTCGCGTAACGAGAATTGAAGGTTAGCTACGCGTTGCTAAGTGACTGCTGCTATACGAAATGGTTTTCATTTGAGAGACAGTCATTCTCGGATCGAGCGTTCGAATTATGACACGGCTTTCGCGGTAAATCGTTAACTAAATTTCTGCTCGCACAGGTACAGCGATAAGGGTCCCATCGAGTCTCGAACGATATATTCTGATGTCTATGAAAACTCAGAAATAAGTCACTCAAATTGCTCCAGCAGTTAGTTTTAATGTTAACCCTTTGCGACTGGTAGTTTTAGTGTTAAAATACCTTCGTTTTACAGTCTTTTTTTTCTTGTGTTTTAAGGAGAGATGTAAATCAATTTTGGCAACTGAAGTGTTTATTGTTGGACCTCTCCGGAATTCGCGATTTACTACCCTATTCATATATCGTTGGAATCGAAGCAGTGTCCATTGTCATTGGAGAAACTTCTCGATATCTCCGTAATGTGAAGAAATATACAACCACCATATGTTTAGCTCTATACCTTACAACTTTTATCTGAACCAGTTGTTTGTATCACTCATACTTCTCAAGTTATCGAGTTTTCCCCAGAAAACGATCGTTTGGTCGCTCGGTTCGTGGGAGCATCGTGTTTTCCGCGGTTTTCATGAGATTCTCATGCGATTCCCCAGGTCCCAGCTGAGCTTTCTAAATATTCAGAAGACGCCACGGGAAGGGACTGCTTCTCGCATGGTTTATTATTTTTCTATAACTTCTTTCTTCGACGTTCTTGTTCGGTCGGGTTTTTTGGCGTTCAAGAGTTTCAAGATGGATGAGTTGAATTGTGAGGGGAGATTTCTTTTTCTTTTGTTCTTCGCGGAGGAATTTCGTGATGAGGGAATATCGAATTATTGCTCGATGGGAAGCGGAGTCTTGATTAATCCGGAAGAACCTGTAAACATTGATAGACGCAGCCACTCTCCGCGGAAATAAATTTCTCCTTTCATCCCTTGTTAGTTTCCCTCTGCTTCGTCCTTTCCCCGTTTTTGCCCCTTCTTCCGCCGAGGAACTTTGTAACAAGGAATTATGTATTATTACGTGGTACAAGGGACGACTTCGTAGCTGAGGTTAACCTAATAAACCAGTAAACATTGATGGACGCGTTTACATTCAGCCGCAAGGAACTACTGCTTCTATTTTCTTTTCCTTCGGAACGGGTTTATTATTTCTTTGTTCCTCGTCCATTGCGTAGTTTGAATTTTAATCAGATTCCTGATAATATTCGCTTTATATCAATAATCTCTCGTTGATATGATTATCGTATCTGTTTAGGTCTACGAAACGAGTGCTCAGATTGAATACAATTCAATGATCAGTTGACAACATCCATGATCCCATGAAATTATTTACAATACTAGAATACACTATTCAATTTCGAATCCATGCACAAGATACTGAGTTATCCCGAAAGTTTCTTTACATATCTTAATTCTCATAGTATTTCGCGTTTCGCGTTGTACTGTTTGACCCTTTGCACTCCAGACGCGCCTCTCAGTCGATTTTCTCCTTCGCTGGGAGTTCTGAGGGTTGAGATCATGTTCCGAGAGGTTTCGATTCCTTGGGGTATCTTAACGATATATTTTGTAATTAGAAAATGGCAGGTAGAATTAGTGTATTGAAGAGTTTTATCTTTTATGGTGCTTGTGTTGTGGTGTGGATAGTTTTATCCCTTTGAACTCTGTAGGCTCCAATATTACACCAGTTGTAATATTAAATATTTTAATGAATCTTAAAGAAACTTAAAATTATCAGATTTTCCGCACATCTGAATTTTGTACTACGAACGAAAATAAAAAATGGAGGAAATGTTATAGCATTTCTAATTTTCACTAGGAGTACTATAAAAGATACAGTTGCTTATAGATTACAAAACAATCTGGAGTGCTAAGGGTTAACTAACCGAACCCAGGAAAATCGTGAAGTTCGATGTTGAACATAAAATTTCGTATAACGCATCGAAACGTGATGCAATCAAAGAAAATGCTATTCCTCCTCAACGCATACTCGATTTCTCGCAAAGTCGATTTCCGGAAATGTCGTCTGCATCTCATTACAGAGCACCGAGTGTCTCCAGTGAAAAACTTCCCGAGTGCAAAGGGTTAATCGCGCGCTATCCGTCTAATCCACCGTCTTCCTCTAATCTCGTCTTCCTCTGAAACTTCCAGCGAACCGAACGATTCCGAGCGCAAAGGGAACTCAGAGCGCCAGCGCGAAGTGCATAAAATCAAAACGTCCCGTCGACCGGTCGACACAAAAATCCTTTGTCTCCACGAGTGCTGTCCGTTTCAGACGAGCCGAGAGAGCCGAAGCTAATCAAACTGGCGCCGTTCAAGTTCCCGTTCTCGAAAATGTCCAAGTCGCGCAGCAGCGACGAGAAGGACCGCGAGAAGGAGAAGGAGAAGGAGATGGACAGCGAGACGGAGAAGGAGGCCGAGGAGAACGACGCGGACAGCGAAAAAGAGGCGGCGAAAGACATCAACAAAGAGAGGAACAGGCACGAGAGATACGACCCGGAGGACAACGCGAAGGGGGCGAACGTTCAACTATCCGTGAACCAATTGCAATTGGCCACCGAGCTGGAATCCAATTTAAAGTCGCCGGCGTTTGATTCGAACAGCCTGATGGTGAGGAATGAACCGGCCATTCCGAGCTTCCCGCCCCCGTCGTACGAGCACGTTATCGAACAGGTGAGGATCTGGGTTATCGTCGGGGAATAAAGAATTATCCTCTCGCGCTCGAGCTACAATAACACGGGAAGCGAGCTAGCTAGCTCGCTCGCTTCATTAACACTAAAACTACCGAGCACTTCGATTGACTTTTGAACATTTCGCTACGGAAACTCCAAGAGTGCGTCTGTTCAGACTTTAATTGATTTACAATTCAATTGTGCTAAATGAATTTCTTTAATAATTGCAAAGAGAAGACATCGGGTATGGGTCGTTTGACCCCTCTGGTAGTTTTAGTGTTAACACGTTAAGCGCCACGAGAATCTTAAGCGTTTTCCCATAGAGTTTGCCTTTTGTAGCAAAGATAGGAATAATTATGAATTGTTTGGCGTTGCTACGTTTGCGTTACACTATTGTCAACTTAGTTGCTTTATTAAACATTCTTATTTCACATCGGTTGTCTTGTGTGTTACGATTGTTTTTTAGTAATTTAGAATTGTGCGGTGCTTTTCTATGCTATTTCTTTTTGTTGTTGTTTTTCAAATGACGAAAGCCACTTTGAACCAGTTCATTACAAGAAGATGCGCGTTTTGGCGTCCAGAAATCTTTGAGTAGCGGTGAATTATATGCATTGCGAAAATTTCTCCATGTATGAGAAATTAAATTTTTTTTAAATGATTCCATGTGTAACTTAATTATTTATTTTGTTTGAAAGCACTTTCTCACTATTTCGTAAATTTACGAGTTACGTATCTACGTAATATCTAATTATGTTCTCATAATTATGGAACTGGTCTAAGTGAAAATTTAGAATAATGAGTTCACCAGGTATTTTACATCAGATTATTTAAGCAATCGATATATAATTTAACGTCATCTACCGAAGGTTTCGTATATTTCGAAGAATCTTCGTCAAAGGGTTAATGAAATTCTACGTATATTTTAAATTTCGAGAAATTATCATTTTCTATGAAAAGAAGCTTAATGCGAGAATTGAAAGGTGATGTATTGTAATTTCGATGAATAGTATGGTACTTTGATGACTAATAAAGCGATCAACGGTAGAAAGTATCTGAAACACCGTTCGGTGACTAGCGAGCATCGATCAAACTATAGCGCAGTGAATCAGCGATCAGAATAACTCGGTGTGGCGTCGAGATAAGAACTGTTGGGAACTCATGTCACGTTCCATTACAATTTTAGACGCGATTGGAGCACGCGGCCGAGGCGCAGAAGCACGAGACCGACAAAAACAATGGGAACGAGGCGACGGAGGAGGACGGCAAGACGAAGGGGCCAAAGATCCTGCACAAGTCGAGCAAGGAATTCTACAGGGCGGTGGCGAAGCAGTGGGGAATCACTTGCAAGATGAGCGACCATTGCAGATGCTTGGATTGCCAGGTACATTTTCCGTCGACGTTTCTAATAACAATCTGTCCCTTGGAACTGGATTTACGGACGTTCATTCTGCAGTTTATTCTATTGGTTCTAAAACACGACATGTTTATTTATATAGATTGCACGAATGAAAATCGACTTAAACGGCTACTAAATATTGTTGAAAGTATTCAATATCCGTCAAATTGACGGGTTCCCTAGATCCAGTGATAATTAACGAAGTTTAAATTACCCATCTTCAAATTAACTACTAAGCTTCTAGTGATTACCGAAACCTGACACTTATATTTGATCTATTCAAACTTACAAAGATATTATAGTTAAATTAATAGTTATCATAGGAAAATTTATCAAAGATAGTATATAGTCTATTATAGACTGTAGTGGTCAGTCAGTAATCACTTAGTAGTCACTTAGTGATCTAGTCACTAGTTGTTATTTATTAATCAATGGTGATCGCTAGTAGGCGTTTAGTAATAAAAAATAATCAATAGTAATCATTTAGCGACCAATGGTGATCACTAGTAGTCACTTAGTAATCAACAGTTATCACTAATAGCCACTAACCGATCACTTAATGGTCACTACTTGCAACTTCCTACTTTAAAATAGTCAATTCCATCATTCCCAATTCCACGTACCACAAATCTTCCATAAAATCATTGTACCAGCAATCTTTCATGCAATCATTTTACCAGAAATCTTTCATAAAACCATTTCACCACAAATCTTTCATAAAACCATTTTACCACACATCTTTCATAAGATCATTTTACCACAAGCCTTTCATACAATCATTTTACCAGAAATCTTTCGTAAAACCATTCAACCACAAGCATTTCATAAAACCATTCTACCAGAAATCTTTCATAAGATCATTTCACCAGAAATCTCTCATAAAATCGTTTCACCACAACTCAAACTGTCCAGAGTCGTTACTTCGACTGCGAGTACGACAAGAACGAGCACCAGAAGACTGACGGTGGCCTCAGCGCCGGGACGCCGATGTTCATCTCCGGGGTGATGCAGAGCTCCGGCTGCGTCCTCTTCTAAAACGCCAGAAGCGAGGCTTGACACGGCATTTAGGGGATGATTTCCGTGGCGTGCCGGATGCTTCCGCAAGGGACGAGACGTTCACGTGATCGCGCACAAACCGGGCCGACTGTTTCCTAACGGACCAGAGAGAAAGCACAAGACGAACGCCAGGACCTTTCTACCATAGTCCTGACTCTTTCGAGTGGGAACGTTACGGCTAGCTGGATTTTCCTTAACGATCATCATCTAAGGTCGACTGATTGTACGGAGAACATTGATAGAGATGACCTTCGTGAGTTTTTCTTCGGGGACTCGTTCACGAACTTGAAGAACGATTCATAATCCTTGATTCGTCTGAGAAATGTTCGAGATATATTTTTGAATAGATTTTTTGAAAACGAACGATATAGCGATGCATTTTGTTCGAATGCCTTTCTTGACAAGAACTTGATCCTTAATATAGACGTTCGATGATCGTTCGTGGAAGATCGACAAGTCAATGTTTAATAATTACTCGTATACCGCGGAAGATTATTATCATCGGATTCATTATTTTCAAACGATTCGTTCGTAAGATGTTACGTTTATTCCGTTGATCTAGGATCTCGATGATATCGAATATTAATGTATTTATCTTCTTTGTCGATTGACGAGTGAATCAATGGAACTTGGACAAGGACTCCTAAGTGCTTAAGGGTTACGAGAATACTATTTTTGAGACATGCGAACGGGAAATTTGTAAAATCGAACGGTTACCGAGGAACGGAATCGCGTACGTCGAAGTAGACCCAGAGCAAAAATGCACGAAGAAATTCGCGTGAATGAGGATCGCACGAGCGTCGAGATCAACGCGAGCGAACGCGAGTCTCCGTTTTCAGCCGTAACAGCCAGGAGCACTCCGATAACGGATAAACAACGCGCGACGGTGTTCGCGAAGGTTTACCGTTAACGACAGCTCGTTAACTTATATTTTCAATAATCCATTGTACGCGTCGGGACAGCAAACGCGGACGCGGAGGCCGACGATTTCAACTTGTCAATTGTAATCATCGTACGATGCACGTTTACAGAATGATCGAGGAAGAACGGATTGGCAGACTGGGAACCGATTTCCATAGATCACAGACCAGACCTGTTCGAACGGTTGAGATTGTACAAAATAGTCGTTGCCCCATCGACATAGTGAGCATCTGACCAAACTTCTCGACGGTGTTAGCCGTCGATTGTCAACTGAACCACGTTCTTCGTGGACGATATAGTTTCCCTGGGAAATCGCGATAACCGATGAAACGAATCAACTGTTTGAGAGCTTGATTGTCTTTTCTTCATTTCGACTGATTAGCAAGATATTCCGACTGACGAGTGAACTCGACAGATTTGTTTTTTCATCCGAGATTCGTCGATTCTTGGAACTGTTTTAACGAGATTCGTTCAATGGTTCGTTTATTGGAATGGCGAGGAATTATGATTGCAGTCGTTCATCTGAACCAGGGACGTGGAAGACTAGCATAAATGTTAGAGATGTAAAACTGTATAAATAATCGGCATATTCGTCTCGAAATTTCCCTACTCTCGTAGATCACTGTTTTCTGACTCGAGGGATCGATTCCCATTGAACTTTCTACGTCGAGGAATGGAACAGTTTCGCTCGATGGCTCTTCTGACTCGAAGATGGCCAACGATGTATCGACACTGCTGTAACGCGCGACATCCTTCGTGAATTAAGTTCCAAATGTAGAAAATATTCCTTTCCCATTTGCAGTCGATGTGTATTTGGAATGCGTTTCGACATGGATTCTTTGACAACGACGAAATGGCCTATTAAATCACTTCTGCTGCGACTGTAATGATTCATCTGGAAGGAACAGTTCCCTTTTGAATATTTTTAAGGTAGATTCTGTCTGTCTACGTTGCGTCGAATAACGATAAGCTCAAAAATGATATTACCGATACATAATGTTACGATAAGCTCCGAATAACTATATTCTGAAGAAACATATTGAAATCAAATAATTCTAAATAGTTCACGAGGCTAACGTTCATAATTTCCCACGGATATCTCGATAATTTAGCGCAGAATTGTCTCCATTGCAAAATACATATTCCACCTCTACGATTTTTCGAATTATACGTATACATTAATCATTAACATTCTATTCTAACGCATCAAGACACAAATATTAGCAATTCATAGACTGCCCGAACAGTTCATTATCGCGAAAAATGGACGAACTGGGCTTCAAGCAGATCTTAACGATTTATTCGTGATTACCAAACAAACGAGTAACTTCGAATAGTAAATGATCTAACTATCTCCGAGTTCTCAAAGGAATTTTTACGAAATACTCTTAGACTAAATACTCTAACCAACATTAACACCGATAATCGATATTATCAGCAACACTAATTTTCAACGAATCCAAGTAGATTCACGAAAGATTCTTTCCGTCTTCCTCGAGAGCTCGGAAGATAGTTAGGCCATTCTTATTTCGAATCGCTCGTGTCACGATTGCATTGAAACGAGACATGCTCGGAGATATATTTTAATTAAAAGAAGTTGCTCTAGTAACGCACAATTCTATCCAGCGTCAGGTATCACTGGAACGACCAGAGGAATCTAGAAAGTGTATACCCGACGGATCGATATAATAGGATCGCATTCCTCGAGGTAGAAACTCAAGATCGATCGATCGGCCGGCCCCTATGATTTCGCTGCGCGGCCGAAGCACGTAGGTAGATCTCTGTAATTAACGATTGTAAACTACTGATTTCCGGCGGAACGCGGTCCGGGGAAATCGAAACTCGAAACACATGAAAGTATTATAGATCGAGCGTCGAGTACGCGTATACTCAATCGACTCGCGTTTAGCGACACTGCGGCGTGCTTGTTTGCGAACCACGCTCGTGTTTACGAGACGGCCGTGAATAATTCCGACTTCCGGCATCACCGAAACGATCACACCGAGCGGACAGTCTCGTTTTTCTCACACCGAATCGATCTCGTCGACGCTTCGCTGACCCTTTCAAGAGATTTCACGCTTTCACTTTCGACCCAGCCGCGACCAGCGATTCGTGAATTTAACCCTTTGCACTCGAGAGGTGACTCTCGGTCACCGCTTGAATTGATTTGCAAAATTGTAAAGTCTTATATATAATATTAAGCTTTGTACGATGCATCGATATATGGAATATTGAAATAAAATAACTTTCCTTCTTAATTTATATGTACTTCCTCGTTAATTAGTTTCAAAGGATATCGTCCGTATCTCGGAGAATATTGAACATTTCTAGTGAAAAACTTTCGAGTGCAAAGGGTCAACCGTTTGAGTGCTGAGGAGCGCCGTAGCGCTCTTGTGTTGTGCCAAAATTGCGGAGAGCGCTGTTTATCAGTATCAATTATAATTTTCTTACTATGTTTTTCGAGAGATAAATCGAAGTAAATTTATTTGAATGAATGCTATTTTTTTGTAATAACACAATATTTGTGATCTCGTTAGATAAGTACTTGTATTCATTTTTTTGTATACACACCCAATCTGTTCCGCATTTTTGGTAAATTATCCACAAAAGTTGTTTAGCATCCAAGCGGTTAATGAATAGGTGCGTGCGATCTGTTTTGAATGATTAACACGTTGAATGCCACGCGATTTCGCGGAGCGAAACATAGAGAAGGGAAGAAATATTAAATCATTTGATTGAATTGGATTGTTGTTTAGAATTGTCTCGAAATAATCATCGTTTCGTTGAATCAACTATAGTAATTCGATATGGGGTCGCACGTGACCCATAGCATTCAGCGTGTTAAAGATTAATGGTTGAATTATTAAAATTGAATTTATTTTAGTCATTGAAAATACATTAGATTGTTAAGAATTTCAGTTATTTCAATGGTTCAAATGATTCAACGAAATTTTAATGATTCAACGTGAACAAATTTTGTTTATTGCGAATGGATACGTAGTTCAATAATGATTTTCCTATGTGATTTTCGGACTCGAAGGTAGATCGTAGCAGGGTTAAGAAACTGGAACACTAGCACTCGAATATAATTGCAGTAGGACCTCGGTTAACCGAGTCACTGTTTTACTGCTGTACCTATTGTCCAGATTTTTCGAAACTATCTTCTTTTCATCGATACTAACGATAAGACACCTTGGAATGTATGATTCTATACGTGAACAGTGTATCTGTCATACTTTTAACACTAGAACTACCAAGCACCGAAATTGACTTTCTGAAATTCCTCTATAGAAACTACAAGAGTGCATCTATTGAAACTTCAATTGATTTACAATTCAGTTTGCGTATTGCCAAATCAATTTCTTTAATAACTTCTTAATGAAGAATCTATTATGTTATTAATAATCGTAAAAAGGAGAAATCAGTGGGTCAGTTTGACTCGTTCGGTAGTTTCAGTGTTAAACGGATCGTACCATTAAGGTAATCTATCTTGAAAGGGTTGAACAATAGAGGAAAGGACTAACGATGCAATTGATACTTTCAAGATGCTTTTAAAATCACTGCTTCGAGGAGGCGGTCTCCCGAACGAACGCGTTCGAAGTGAGCGCACACTTCGTTCCCAAGAGATCCCGCGATTCGCGCTCGTCGCGACATCGAGCGAACGAGACGTTAGATAGAGGGAAACACACACAAGTGAAATTCTCGACGAATTACATGCGACTCGATTGTCTGTGCACGATGTGGCTCGGATCAGTGCAACGAAGATTAAAATGTATCTTCTCCCTTTCTTTCGAGTATGAAAAGATGTTCGATCGAATTCTTAAGAATATTTTTCACAGAAAAGCGACCTTAACGAATATTTTACACTTTCGTTGAGTAACACGTTCCTCGATGCGTTTTATATATTCAACGATTCGTTGTTATTAAGGAAATAATCTTTGCAACATGAAATTCTCTGCACTCATCCGGATCGAAATGTATCTCGGACGTCGGTCACTTAAATGCGAAACATAATACAGTACCTGCCTATACTTGTCTTTTCAAGATACTGTTCTTTTGTACCTCGCGCCGAAAAGAAGACGACAGAATCGCGAACAATATATTATTTCGCGTGTGTATAAAATAGTCAGAAACCTGTGGACGACCCTCGACGCTCCCCCACCATTGCCAAATATCAGTTTTTCTATCGGTGAGAAGAGCATCCGTTTTTTACGTGAGATGCGAGTTTTCGTCGGTGCGGCGAGTTGTTCTCGTCACTTAATCGTTATTAATCTTATTATAATTCTATCGATTCAACGTCACAATTGCATCAATTGCAAAGAGTATACGATCATGTAAGCATCGAACGTCAACGCCACATTAGACTTCCACAAATTATTTCTCAGCCGAAACTTCCACAAAGATTCATTTCGAGGTGATTGCTCAATTGTTTTCTCGTCTCAGTACGAAACAAAGATATTAATTGTCTAGCAGTTTCAATCGTTGGTCGCATTGCAGTTTCAAACGAGGATTGACGAAAGAAACATTTGCTCATCTCACTCTCCTCCGGGAGCTTCCATTGAATCGACAACCATCAAACCGAAAGTAAATCGTCCAACTGAATGTTCACTAAGTCAGCTGTACGGCCACAGGAAGAAAAGACTATTTCGAGCATCGAGAACAACTCGTCGCGCGATCGTAGAACATAATTTTACTACCGTCACAGTCATGTCAAGATGCGTACACACCAGGTGCACCCGTTTCATTTACGATTAACGAAGTCCTTGGAAGCTTGCGTATGTGTGTGCGTGGGACGAGATGCTTTAGAAACTTAGAAGATGTATAGCGAGAAAGAGAGAGAGAGAGAGAGAGAGAGAGAGAGAGAGAGAGAGAGAGAGAGAGAGAGAGAGAGAGAGAGAATTCGCGTGTAGTTAGAGAAAGAGAGAGAAACAGATAAGAAGTGTGTATAGTATTTTTTTGGGCCACGGATTTTTCATTAACGTCGCCGTCGGACTTGTTAAACGAGCAAGATTCTAATTACGATCATTACCGTCGTACAACGCACGCACCGCGCCTAATGCAACGTTAATCGCAACAATTACCATTCGGGAGACTAATAATCTCGACTAATTATACACGACTTTATAAATTACATTTGTGAAACGAGAACGTTGAACGATAATTATCGTCGGGAGATAATTAACCGCCCGCCACGACTGTAATTTCGCAACGGAACGAGCTTCGGAATTTTCAGTGCGTTGCACGTCTATTCGTTTCTCGAGCAACGCGATTTTATGCGAGATATTACGGTACCTCGAGGAAAATGGGTGAAATCGGAATACGAGGATATCACGAGAACGAAGGAGAGATTACGTAGGATTGCCGTTACGATCGCGTTCAATCTGACGGCGGAATTAATCAAGGATCCGGCTGTATTTTAAAGAAACTTCTCGAGCGACCATAGACTTTAACGAATTAAGATTAATGAGCCGAGGTAGAGATCAACGGTAGAAGAGTCTCCTGAGGATGGCATGATTCGAGGGAATATTGAGAAACGTATTGTCTTTCGCTGTTGTAAAATGTCAATTCCTTCGCGAGAAGACACGATCATGTGAGCGGAGAACTTAATAAAAAATCTATAAATATTATATTATATTATATTATATATATATATATATATGAATATATATATATACATGAAAATATACAATTAGCGCGTAAGCTGCAACCTCAGAGCCTAGACGTACACTGTCTAGATAATTTATTAAGATTTTTCTATTCCGGTGATGTTCGATCGTCGCGTTCGGTTTTCTTTCGGGAAATGAAGAGGGAAAGGAGACCAGAAAATGGCAGACAGGTGACGTTTTTCGGCTTTCTCTGTTAATCGATGGACGGCGACGTGTACGGTCTTATTATTCGGCGAGCACGTTCGCTAAAAATTGTACGCGTGTGTCAATACATTTATTCTGCGTGTGTAACGCTCGTATAGAGATCGGACGGCCGTTCGGCGAACGGCCGTCCCATAGAAAATGTTGACTGTAAAACTCGATGTATTCTGGTAAGTCCGCACCAATAAAATCAGGCCTAAAGGACTGCAGACGCTCCTCTTTTCTTTGCCAGGGAAATACCATCGTGCTGGCACGATGTGCTTTAACGCGTTCAACCCGGCGCATTTTTTCTCTCTAAAAAATTTATTTGCTTCAGTACTTTTCACGTTATAGTAACAATCATCGGAATCTGAGTAGCTGTGTGAGTTCTTAAAAATACTGTGGTGACTGTTCTGTGGACCACCGGTGGTCCACGCTGGGTTGAATGTGTTAAGTGTACCACCAAGTCAACCAAGGAATTCTTCTCGGATTTATGGGTTTTTTGGAGTTTTTGTATTGCTTTGTACTTCTGTTTACATTTATTGGATATTAATTGATTCAGTGGTTGATTAATTAACTAACTGTACGTTAATCTTCTTTAGTACCAAGTTATTGGTTTTGACGTTTAATCCGTATGTATCTTAGTATTCTATTATAATTTATATGATTATTCGACTGATAAATCATCAACTTTTCAAGGGTATAAGCTGTTACATAATTGCATCGCATGAAGAAATTCATTACAGCACTCCCTTGCACCTTCTCAGATGCAACGGGACAGAGCAGAAGCATCCGGTTGCCTATATTTAGGCGTTTCCCTTATTCTAGCACGACGATAACGAAAATTCTGATCTTTTGTTAATAATTTTCAACGTCTAGATGGAATTTTACTTTTCTCCGCATCGACGAAGGAAATTGTAAGTGAAGGCTCGGCGGCGCAAGGTTAAAAATAAAACCACGAAGTCTCGCGTTCCGATTTTACAACTGGAAGAAACGTGCGCTAGCAGCGTGAGCGTCGAACGATTGTACAATTATAGCCGCAACCTTGCTCCTTTCCAACAATTTGTACCGTTGTACCTGACGTAAGCCGGCTGCAACAATTCCTGGCACGTTTTATTTACAGTCCACGGTAAAACCGACTCGCCGATGCGAGCCTCGACCTAGTCAACTCGAAATATCACTCGGAATCAAACGAGAACGACGGAGAGGAACACTTTCTGGTGATTCTTAATGAACAATCAATTTATTCTTACAGCGATCTGCGTGATATGAATCATAATATGTATTATACATATTCAGAAGCTGTAAAAAAAGAGCTTTCTGACCTAGATAAAACGAAGAAAGTAAATTCTTTAAAATTTTGCACCGAAGATGTCGAAAGACATCATTTAACACTAGGTTTACGGAACGCGTGAAATTGACGCATATTGGATTTTAGAAATATTATTTTGTAAATGTTTATCACACTAACATGTACCCCAATTACCTACTATCAAATCTCCAGATGCCACAATCTAAATAAACGAGCATCAATTCTTTTAGGAACAATAGAATGAAGTGTACAATAAATGCCCGTAAATCTAGTAAATCTAGTAAATCCCGTAAATCAAGATTTTCATCAGAAACTGCGAAGAAGTATAGTTGTTATTATGTGTATAGTCGATTTTCCGAGAAAACCGGTAGTCGAAATCACGTGAGTACAACCGATTCGACGAGGTCTAAGCGCGACGCGATTATCACAACTGTCCTTGGTGCAACGCTGCAACATCCTCGCGTAGACGCGATGCATTCCGGTTTTTTCTCGGATCGTAAAGAAGCGAATAACGCGTCGGACGAACCGAGTCGCTTATGTAGCTGAAACGAGTCCGGGATCTCGATGACGACACGACATCTTTCAGACGAGCGGACGCGCGTGTAAAACACTTGTCGCGCGTGTGCTTCTCATCCAGCCTCGTTTCGATTAGCTTTTTGTCGGTGCTCTTCTTATCGTGTCGTTTCAAATTCATTTTTAATTACACGCGATCATCGGGCACTTGAATCGAAGCTTTGACACTACGACTACCGAGCAGTTGCATTGACTTTTTGAAATTTCTGTATAGAAACTCCAAGAGTGCAACTATTGGAACTTTAATCGGTTTGTATTTCAGTTTGCGTATCGCTAAATCAATTTCTTGAATAATTTCTTAGAGAAATATCTGTTGTCCTTTTAATTTTGACGTATTTGGTGGGTTTAGTGTGAGACTTTTCTGAGTAATTGTCTTCGAATGTCAATCGATTGAAGACGCTTCGTATCAACTTTCGATTTGGAAAATGAAGAGAATTATTAGAAAATTCTGGTAGATGTTTAGTTGTTTCAAAATGAATTCCTGGAAAATAGTTGTTATGGCATGTAAAATAAGAATAACGATGATCATATTGAAAACTAACGTCACATATTAAATATACAATGTCCTTGTATTCTCGAGGAAGATGAAAATATTCTTCAGAAGCCATTCAAGCTGTTATGACTTCCAGATAACGCAAAATGTAGATCTCAATGGAAATTCGTTCTTCGTATAAAAACTTGCTAAACCAGAAGCTGCAGCAGCAACTGTTTTTTCGGTTGTTTACTCGAAACTGAAATAAAGAATCCTCTATAGTATCTGTACATTGAAAATCTTCTCAAATATTGCACCAATATTGCACCAATATTACACCAGTTATAATATCAAATATTTTAACGAATCAAAGAAACTACCCTGAAATTATTCGATTTTCCACACATCCAAATTTTCTACTGAAAAGGAAAATAAAAGATCGAAGGTATGTTATAGCATTTTTCATTTTTACTGGAGATACCATAAAAATTAGTCGCAGTTGCTGATAAATTACAAAACCGTCTGGAGTGCTAAGGGTTAACATTCGTGAAGAGCGTGAACAGTGATGAATTCCAATCTCAGCGTACAACTTTATCGATACAGCTTATTAAACACTTGTCTCCGCCGCTTCATTATCTCCTTCTTCTCGCTCTCCTCCGATAGCTTTCGCGTCTGTCTCTCTCCGGACCAGCACCAGTGGCGCGCCACATGGATAATCGTGGCCCTATCTTTCCCCCACCACTCGGGCACACTTTAAATTCCCCTCGTTCCCCATCCCTCGACACTTAGCGTGCTCTACACGTGTGCGAAAGTCGTATAAGCTTGTAGGAAACGCTACTTCCCTTCACGTTTCTTAACTGTTTCAGTGCTGGACAAATTTCATGGATATGCACAAAAAATGCGGAAGTGATTGGGTGTGTAACTAAAAATTAATAAGAGTAGTCATCCAATTTTATTAACCCTTTGCACTCGAAAGTTTTTCACTGAAAATATTTAACATTTTTCAACGAGATACAGACGACACTGTTTGACACTAATTTAACGATAATTCACAGATAAATTAAAGGATAAAGTAATTTTATTTAAATTTTCCCTATAGCAATACAAATATTCAATTTTATAGTTTTGCTGTATCAAATCAAGTGCTGTATCACTTCCGAATTTTTGGTGTATATCTAATTAGATAGAACAGTCAGCTAATTATATCCCGAATGTTGTATTATTACAAACAAAAATATCGATAAGTAACATTTATTCGAGTAAATTTACTTTTATCTATTTCTTGAAAAACATGGTAAGAGTAATTTTGACATAACGCAAGAAGAGCGCTATAATCCTCAACATTCAACCGGTTAAATAAATTAGCCCTCCGCGTTCCGAAGAAAAAGAACGTTCTGTTCGTGAATGAATTCGGCAAACGAACCTCGTTCTTCAGTGTTCCCTGTAAATTATAACGATAATTCGAATTAACGGTGACAAATAGAATACACGGACAAATATATCGGTCCTGTGTATTTTAATAATTTTCAGGGTTTCTGGAAACTCTCTCCTCCATAGATAGGGGGTGGAATTTAGTAGACGGTCGATAGGAAATTTTCGCTGCTAATAAAAGCTCTCTTTCTGTTTGTCCGTTTAATCGAACGAGATATCGCAGTAGCCGGATCAGGACTATTTTTAGGATCACTTATCGCCGAGCACCCCTTTGATCAGATTCACCCTCTTAACTCTCGTTATCAGCGGATCTAATTGAATTTATCTCCGCCACCCTTTCCCGCTGTAACCCTTTATCTCCCCCTGCTTATCAGCTATTCCGTGACGAAGTGAAATTTCGCTTATCCGCGCTTATTAAATCGCCCGTTTCCCCGTTCGCCCTTGTTAATTATCCCTACTCCGAGCTACTGCATAATTTCTTCCCTCCCCTTTGAACCCCTTCATTCGATCCACATATAACTCGATTTGAAGTGAATCGATATCCCAGAATTGCTTCGGCGAACCAAAGTCAAAATCTACAAAATTATACAAAAGAGAAAATACTTCTCAAGAAAATAAAACTCCCAATTAAAAACCATACACTGAAATACACATGAAAATCACAGTATAATTAACCATTCTTACCATTTGCACAAGTATTCCTTCAAGATTCTCTAATCCCAACAAATTAAATAAAAATAACCAACGAATCCCACAGCCCAACCATAAAGTTCAAACAGTTCTCAAATCATTCCCTTCAAACCGACACAAACTATACAATATTCATTCTCAAATTCAGTTCAAAATTTCCCTTGGAATCCACCCTACCGTCCAACGATTTAAGAGCACTGCCAATCCTATCCTCCGAAGGATCAACCCTTCATCCCCATCAATTTTCCAACACCATCCCAACTATCCTCATTTCAATCAATTATTCCGACCTTAATCCGGCTTTCATTTTCGTTCATTAATACCCTCCCTCTTCCTCCCTCTCTCTCTCTCTCTGCTAACAGCCCCCTCCCATCACGGCAGTTTCCCTCTCCGTCGAATAAGTCCTCTATTCTCCCTCTCTCCTCAGTGACTCTCACTCCTGGCGGGTTCGGTTGGCCGGGGACTGGCACTCGCCTGTCCATCGGTCTCGTCCGTGTCCCTTCGCTCGTCTCCGCGTTCGTTTTTGCGGCCAGTCAGCTCGGTATCGCATTATGCTACGGTCGCGCCGTTGCCCGTCGCTCCATCCCGCTCGTCTTTACCGCCGGTGCAGCCTCGTCGACGTGCCGCTACCTGGAATCGGTGCAACGTGACCCGCGCCGCCTGGCATGCATGCGCCAGGAAAATGGGAAAGACCGCCAGCAAGCTGAAATCGAAGCGGAGCCAGAGTCAGTGTCATTTTATTGTTTTTTTCTCCTTTTACGAATCCCAATCGTGCCACTTGCGCATCGATCATCTTGCCATTAACCGTTTGAGTGCTGCGGAGCGCTATAACGCTCTTGTGTTGTGCCAAAATTCTTCTGTTTATCGGTATCAACTATAATTTTCTTACTATGTTTTTCAAGAAATAAATCAAAGTAAATTTATCTGAATAATACTTTTTGATATTTTAATAACACAATATTTGTGATCTCATTAGATAACTACTCTTATTCATTTTTTTGCATACACTCACTTCTGCATTTTTGGTAAATATCCACAAAGTTGTCTAGCATCCAAACGGTTAAGGTTTCATGGAACATCGAGATCGAAGGTTTGAATTGTTTCCCGCTCGAATTTCGTTCGCGAAACGGGATCCCGGGGAATTCTCACTTGTCTCGATAGAAGTTGAGTAGAATGTTCTCTTTGGTAAACGTTGTAATCTGTTTTGGAGACTTTTAGTGATTTCATGGAAGTTTCAGTTGGATTAGTGACGTTGAGAATGGGTTTTTCCATGATTCTCTGTATTTGTAGTATTTAGTTTGAAGTTCGGGGGATGTAATGGTGCTTATGGAATGTTTTCGATGGTAGATCGTGTCGGTTCTATATTTGGAAGATGTTTTGAAATGTTTTACTGTACGTTGTTTTTGCGTTGGTAGTTAATCGGTTTGAGTGACAGTTGATCTCGCGTATCACGTTCGTGACGAGGTGATTCGGTTTCATGGTGAAAGGAAAGTGATGAGTCGATGAGGCTCGGCGAGCACGTGCTGGATGATTGCAGCGAATCTCGGGGCTGCGAGATCTCATGGATCGCTCGGAGGATGACGTTCGATCACGTAATTCTTTTTCAAGAGTTCATAAGGAATTTTCATGAGAGAACTTCCTACAAACAGTACTCCTCATTTATCCTACACTATATTCAATTTTCATACCACAAAGGTCCGATAAAACATGAAACTTTTCATCGGAATTATAAATTTCATTTACTAAAAAGAATCATAGCATATAATTACATTTTAGAGCAAAGAATATTTCCAAAACAGAATGTTTATGAATGACAAACAACGATCGAGATACGAAAGCAAATATTTATTTCTATACGCTCTATACACGATACCTCAAAATTCGACATTTCCATTGCACTAATGAACACCGTCCCATCGAATCGACCGAAATGTAAATAATTCGAATTCCGATTCGAACGTTGTTTCCAGTAACGACGGGAATTGGGATTTCGAACGAAACGATCGCAGGAGCACGCGAAATAAGGGGATATCGTTTTCGTTTGATCAGTGACGCGGCGCGTGACGTAAAATTGTTGCAAATGCGTTGTTTGTCAAACAGTCGGAGCGAGATAAAGACAAACGAACGCGTCGTGGGGTGGGGAGGGGGCCTTTATCGTTAACCGACGCCCACGGTGCCGATCGGCTCGCGGATCGGCGCTCGGGACACGTGTAGAATCGCGACAGACTGTTTTATTTCAAAATCGGAACTGGCACGGGGTATGCTAAACGTAGGATGTAGGTCGCGAGGTGGTTCCCTCATGCGCGGCCTCGCGAACGATAAATCAGCTGCCGCGAGCGCAGCGGAAAAACTGAAACAAACAAACGCGGACAAAGTATACGGAGCACGTATGAGCATAAGTAGAAACAATCCGTCTTTCCGTCGAAATTGTTTCGTAACATGTTCGCCACCAGCGTCGCATATTTCTGACGGGCGCACGAAATCTTATATTTTACATGAAGCAAACGAAATTAACCTTATGGATGTTGTTGCTTGAAGTTATAAGCTACGGTGTTATATTTGAGAACTGAACCGTTTGGATGCTAAACAACTTTTGTGTATGTTTACCGAAAATGTCTTATCTTATCGTTAGTATCGATGAAAAGAAAATAGGTTCGGAAAACATGGACAATAGGTACAGCAGTAAAACAGTGACTCGGTTAATCGAGGTCCTACTGCAATTATATTCGAGTGCAAGTGTTCAAGTTTCTTAACTCTGCTACGATCTACCTTCGAGTTAGAAAATCACGTAAGAAAATCATTATTGAACTACGTATCCTTTAGCAATAAACAAAATTTGTTCACCTTGAATCATTAAAATTTCGATGATTCATTTGAACCATTGAAATAACTGAAATTCTTAGCAAATCTAATCTATTTTCAACCACTAAAATAAATTCAATTTTAATAATTCAATCAAGAAAATCATTATTGAACTACGTATCCATTCGCTGGTAGCGAACGTGTTAACCCTTTGCAGTAGGCAATTGCGTGTCACGCAAGCGACAAAATATTGTTCAGTAATGTGCCCGTAAAAAATGAGAATGAGCTGTGGAGAAAAGAATTCAGTGACTCGGATATTGGACGGTGAATAAATTTGCATCAGTGTCGCGAGTAATTACGAAACCGTTAAACAGGAAGATTTCATTACTGAATATTTTATGTTAATGCCCGTAACGCGTGAATCGACCGGTGAAAGACTGTGATTAGGGAAAGAATGGACATTTGAAATGGTCATTACGCGGAAGATTCTTCGAAATATACAAAACCTTCAACATATGAAGCTGAATTATATATCAATTGCTTGACTAACCCTTTGCACTGCAAAAATTTGTCACTAGAAATATTCAATTTATTTTTATAAAGTATGGATGACATTTCTTAACACTAGAACTACCGTACCAGTGAAAATGACTGGTTTCGATTGTTTTGTTTCGCAATTACTGGTATCTATAATGAATGTTTGAAGAAACCGAAAATAGTTTATTGTTACAATTTTTATAGGGATTACATATCAATCGTTTTAAATCCGCGGTGGTTCTAGTGTTGAACTAACTTAACGAGGAATCTATTCACGAAATAAGGGGAACAATGGTATTTTATTTCCACATTTCACGCATCGACAGATTACTCGAGACTTAATGTTAAATACGAAATTTTACAATTCCGATGCACCAATCGAGTGGTGATTGAGAGGCACCTTTGGAGTGCAAAGGGTTAACAGGGAAAGAGAAACTCATTTGAGAGAAAAAATCATTTGCCCACTGTTAATGTATAATACATTCTATTCACATTCAGATTCCCTTTTTTTTTATAACTATAATTTTTATATCCAGAGTCGAAATATGAGTATACAGTTAGGCGAGTCGAAGATTCACCGATGTTCTTCCTGATTTTTATATTCGCGATTTCCCCATGAACTTTCAGCGGATCTCGTTGACTCGTTCGGCTCTGTCAGCTGTGCACAAAAACTGGGTCCAATTGAAATTCCTGTCGCGAGGTAAACGCGCATACAATTACGTGTCCACGGAGGAAACGGGGGAATCTCGACGCACGTTTCACGTGAATAAAACTTTTCGAGAAACGCTCGCGACTAGCGCGATAAATTCTCTGCGTCCGTCAAAACCGAGGATTATTTGAATTATTAACGCTAAAGCTACCGAGAAATTAAATTGTATTTTTGAATTTCCTCTATAGAAACTTCTAAATAATAAACCAAGAGCGACCAACCCGAAAATTCGGTCATCAAAATGTCGATACTCCAACGTTTCGCCCATGAAACAAGCAAACACGATAATCGAATGCTCAAAATAATATTTTACAGCCCGTCAATACCCTCGCATACTGCGGAGAAACTAAAATCCCACAGTTCAGCAGCAACTTTCAATCACTCTACCCGAACAAAAACCATTTACATAATCCGCATAAATTAAATTAATCTCCGACTCCTACCGATCTTTAAAAACAGCCATGTCCGAGCCTCTTTCGTCATTTTTCGAATACTGCATGCACGAAACGAATAATCGAAGCTCATGAATAATTAAATAATCGAGAGATTCGATCGACGGATGAGTCGCTAAAAACGGAGAAAAATAGAGAATATATTCCGTTCGGTACGGCCTCGGCTCGCGCGCAGCCGTTCCGACCTCGTAACGCGTATCGCGCCTCTTTCAGTCGATAGTGCCTCTCCAAACGTTGCATAGTTATCTCGGTAAACCGGCGACCTTATCAGTCGCCAGGTATTATGTCGACGAGAGAGCGAGCGACCGGCGCGCGACGCAAAACACACCTGCATTCCACCAGTCCGCTTTTTGAATCGGCAGGCCACCGCACACGGAGTCGTTCTTCTCCTCGTGTGTCCTGGCCTGTCCTCTCTCGAGTCTTTTTCTCTCAGCGGGGTGTCCTTTCTGTTTCTTTCTCCCGTTTCCTTTGTTTCCCTTTTCTACTTTTTTTGCCTTTTCCACGGGCGTAGTGGAATTTTTCACGGGTAACCGATGCTCGAGCTTTCGAGCTTTCTGGGAACGTTGCGATTGGAATTGGTAGCATTGCCGAGTGAAATTTATTTAAATTGTATTATTAGTATTATTATAGTTAGTTTAATATATTTTCCTTCGTTTCCCTTTTCTCCTTTTGAGCGTTCTCGGTTGACACTGGGAACGTTGCGATTGGAATTGGTAATATTGCCGAGTGAAATTTATTTAAATTGTATTATTAGTATTATTATAGTTAGTTTAATATATTTTCCTTCGTTTCCCTTTTCTTTCGAGTGTTCTCGGTTGACACTGTGAACGTTGCGATTGGAATTGGTAGCATTGCTGAGTGAATTTATTTAAATTGTATTATTAGTATTATTATAGTTATTTTAATATATTTTCCTTCGTTTCCCTTTTCTTTCGAGTGTTCTCGGTTGACACTGGGAACGTTGCGATTGGAATTGGTAGCATTGCTGAGTGAATTTATTTAAATTGTATTATTAGTATTATTATATTGTTACTATTGTTGTCATAATCATTTCAGTAATTTTATTGTGATTTTAATTACTATAGTTACTAAAATTCCTTTTGTAGCTGTTTCAATAGTTCGATCTTCCTTTGTCCCATCACTCGAACTTGACATAAAAAAATCGACTTCAAGAATTCTTTATTACTCAGAACGATCGTAGGAAAGATTTTCCAATCGGTACCATCGTAAAGTAAAAATCCCACGTTCAACAGGAACAATACAAAACCAAGCCATTCCTATTCCCAGATTACATAAAACGTCCAAACGACTTAATCACCGATCGGTAGATCCTTTCCCATAAGGAAATTACTACTCGTAATCAATGAAACCTTAATGCATATGAATTAGAGAGACACTCGACCGAGCAGAAAGAATTCAACGAGACTGCAGCAGTAGCCAGCAACAGTCGAATAAAAACACGATACGATGGCGCAGAGGGAACAACCTTTTATTCCCCAATATTTCTATTCGAACGGCCGGTGGCGAACGATCCGCGCGTCACTGGGCGTTCGTTTCACGAAACATAAGAGCGGAAAGGGTTAAGGGGCAACGCTCGAATCCCGGCGACTGGAAAGGCTGTCGAGAACAGGTTTATATCTGCTTCGCGCGCTAGAAGGCGAGCGAAGATAAACGGATCGAAGCGAAAGTGAGCCGAGGACTTCAGTTTCTGGCGAACTGCTCGCAGGATCCGCACGTGGCTTCGACAAAAGAGCCTCGCGCTAACTTCGCTCCCTGGGCCGGCGGTGAGGGGAAGGGAAAAATACGCACGCATACGTGCACACAGGCGGGAACTTCATAAATCGTAAGGACCGCTGCGCGAACGATCGTGGGCGGTTCGGCGTTCGCGTTTGAATGGGATCGGGAACACGATTGTCCGGGGCCAGTTCCGTGGTTATGCGCGTGGTCGTTCCGCTGCACCTGTGATCGCGTTCGGAACCAGCCGTGGAATTTCAATGGAAGATATATTGTGTCGTTGAGTGGTATTTGTCTGCGCGCGCTCGCCGAGCGCATAATGCAGATTTCGTGTATACTTGTTGTTTAGAGATTGATTTCTTGGGATTTTTGGTTGTCTCCGATGGAACGTTCGCTTGTACCGATATTTTCAAATGGGATTCATGTATATTGAGATGTTGAATATTATGTAGAATGTTTGTGTATCGGTTTTGTTTGTAATTGGTGCTTAAATGAAAGGTGCGACAGGAATTCTTGTATTTATGGGATTTATATATATGAAGAATATTATGTAGAATTTTTGTGTATCGGTTTTGTTCGTAATTGGTGCTTAAATGAAAGGTGCGACAGGAATTATTGTATTTGTGGGATTTATATGTATGAAGATGTTGAATATTATGTAGAATGTTTGTGTATTTTTGTTTGTAATTGGTGCTTAAATGAAAGGTGCGACAGGAATTCTTGTATTTATGGGATGAGCTTCGAAGATATAGGAGAATGATGGTATCGATGAATGTTAGTGATTTTGTTTGATTTTTATTGTAGTGTTTTATTAAGAGATAGAATTTTTATAGTTTGAGAATTTTGGTGATCGTGTGTGTTGTATATTTATGTGTGATATTTGAAGTGTAGTTGTTAGTATGATAATTGATGGAAGTGAATTTGAATGGTTTTGGAGTTATTGAATTTGTCTACGTGGTCGATATTTCCGTTCGCTGTAGAGTGAACAGGTGAACGGTGAACGCGAGGTTGCGACGAAGGGAAATGAAAGGTCGAGAAAGGAGAATGTGTTGAGAAAAATGGCTTACTGGTCGATTTTGTTGGGGAATGACGAAAATATAGTCAGTGGAACCGAGGAGACTACGGAAGAACCAAATTAATTCTAGTTTAACGAACACGGAATTTGAAAGAATAACGGAGAATTTCAATAAAAGAAAGCTATCCAGGGAACAATGCGTTGTTCTGGAGAATAATGTTTCCTCTTGTTCGAACAAGATCTTCATTATGGTTGACCTTCTCCTAGTTAACGTCTTGTTGTAAACAATAACTGCGGTGTGTCTTTGTTACATCGGAAATGGTCAAAATTATATTGAGTGTACCGACGCAGCAAGTGATAATTATAGAGAGAAATGAATGGAATAGAAAGAAAAAATTTTACTTGAACACTGAAATATTCAATTTGAAAAATTAAATACTTGAACGCTTGTATATTTAATTGAAAAAATTAAATACTTAGAAACTTGAATGTTTAATTAAAAAATTAAATATTTAAATACTGAAATATTCAATTTAAAAAAGTTAAATACTTAAAGACTTGAATATTCAATTAAAAAAATTAAATACATAAATACTGAGATATTCAGTTAAAAATATTAAATATTTAAATACTGAAATATTCAATTAAAAAATTAAATGCACAAATACTGAAATATTCAAATCAATATATTCTTCCGCGTAATAAAGTAGATGCAAAGAAAATCCAGATTTAACAGATACTATTTCTTCTGGAAACGTTATCACTAGAAAACTACTAAGCAGGAATGTGCCAATACTCTTTTGTTCCATTGCAGTTCGATAAATATTTTTCGCGACGGCCGAGAGACGGAATGATATCCGTCCGCGATACAATGGCGTCACAGTGTAAACGGTCTCGGTCGTTCCTGTGCCGTTGACAATACGCTTCGCGGAATAAGACAAGCGCGCGTGTATGAACAATATCGATAGGAACAATTAGCCGGGGATTGGGCACGCGGTTTGTGACGCAACGAGCGCGTTGACACGATTTAACCCGTAAGCGAGCGGTCCGGGATTGAGATGATCGTGAGCGACAAGGATCGAGGACAGAAAAGTAGTGGCATGCGTGAGTATTCAGAGAAATTCGTCTGTGGAACACGCCGACTGAAGCGACGGGCTAATCGTTTAAAAGCGTTGAAAAACAAGGAACGTCCGGAAATATTAATTGACAGAGCACGCTTTCCACGAGTGTTCTAATTACTTCTTCAGCCCGATCGAAAGAAAACATCGTGTAAAATACATAGAAAGTATTGGGATAAAATATTCTCTTATTTTTAACTATATAATATTTTTTATTGAAGTAATTATCTTTTTTATATTCCAAGAGTACGCTTTCCACGAGTGTTCTAATTATTTATTCAGCCCGATTGACAGAAAACATCGTGTAAAATATATAGAAAGTATTGGAATAAAATATTCTCTTATCTTTAACTATATAATATTTTTTATTGAAGTAATTATCTTATTTATATTCCATTGCTGAAAGTGTCTACTCATAATTATCTCCAACCCGAAGGAACACATTAAACATACTTACATTTCGCTGAATGGAATATTAATGTCGCAATTATAGTTCATGTGTTCCCGGCAGTTGTCCACGGAAGCACGGCTCGAAATAGGAAAAATAATTGGTGGATTTCTATTCTTCAGGCATAGCATGGAGCTTCCGGTTCCCATCTATGGGCACCCTGCAAAATCTAGGCGCCAGCGGCCGTCGTCGGAAGAGGAACGGCATATCCTCTTCAGCTTCTTGTAAGGAGCTCTATCAGAAGCGGCACACGGTTCATCTGCAACCGGAAATAATTATTCAAAAGCAGCCCTCCCTCATCGTGACGCCTCTGTCACCGGAAGACCTGCCAGAAGAGAGCCGGAGGTAACAGCATGTCAAATTAACCACGAACTTACCGTTTCACACGCGAACGACAAGTGTCTCCCATTCGAGTCACGGATCATCCTGTATTTTAATTGCAGTGAACCCCTTGATTGTCAATATTTTGAAACTCGTAAATTAGAAGTCTGCAATGTTTGAAAATTAGTACCTCAATGATCTTCATTTATAAAATTGCTGATGTTAGAAAATTAGTACCTCAACGATCTTCATTTATAAAATTACTGATGTTAGAAAATTAGTACCTCAACGATCTTCATTTCTAAAATCGCTGATGAACCCTGGACCATACCATGTTTAAACGTTTCAAATTTCAATAATCCTTTTACGAATTCTTGATTACTCCGAATGATCTTAGAACAGATTTTCCAATTAGCATCACCGAGGAAAAGTAAAAATCCCACGTTCAATAGGAACAATACAAAACCAAACAACTCATTCCTATTCCCAGATTACATAAAACGTCAACAACTTAATTACCGATCTGTTCCGTAAGAAAATTAACGAACCAACGACCTTCATTTCTAAAATCGCTGATGAACCCTGGACCATACCATGTTCAAACATTTCAAATTCCAATAATCCTCTTAAAAATCGCCAACATATAAGAATTCATAATTTCACGCAACTATTGTACACTTTGCAACCCGTTCTACGATTATTTAACTATTTAACGAAATCTACCGGTCGATCTATCGATCCATCGCCAATTCAGGGGACCCAGAGCTCCGAGAACCCAATCCTTTCAGCGACCCACAGTTCCACGATGCATCGGCATTCCCCGTGTCCCGGGCCCTGAATGCAACAGTCTTCGAGATACCGATCTACAACACCTTTTCCCTCAACCCCGTACGTCCGTGCATAATATACCGCGGTAAAAAGAGAACGAAACGGAACACAGACCTCAGGAGTCGAGGCCTTGAAAGGACTTTTCCACCGGAGTCGAGATTCTCCTCTTATAAGTTATGAATTAGCCTGTCGGAGGGTATGCCGGGTGCAGGAAAATAATAGAGGCGGCGTGTCCCGAACCGGTTTTCCTCGGTGTTAGCCTTCGAAATAACGCCCTGGCGGGAGATCAGAGAGCGCGGGAATCCCATAGAAACGGAACGGGGGAAACTGTGAACCTTGTACCTCTTTCGTAATCCTTTTGAGAATACACCGGGCGCTTTGACACGATCGTTGTCCCTGTCGTGTCGATCGGGCTGCGAGAGATTTATCGGAACGTCTGGAATGGCGATAAGACAATGATCGTTTACAGTCGAGCATTTGTCATTCAATTAGTGCGCGATTAAATCTGATACTTCTCGGAACGTCTCGAATTCTTGAGCGAGGACTTCGAAGGATGTCGCGAGAGATACTTCATTGAATGTATTGGTGTTTGAATATATTTCGTGAGATGTGTTACGTTATGAAATGTAGAGGTTTATATTCACGTTCGATGATAGAATCGATAACGAAGGTACGGCTGAATATTTATTCATTGTAACATAAGGCTTTTATCGCCATACGTTCATTCAAACTTCGACGCGTACGCGTATATTTTCGTCCGATGCATCTGCTTGTCTACGTCATGCAGAGCAAACGCGCGTCTACATATTTGCAATGCTTTGTAATCTTATCGTGTCCTTCCATTTTAATAGTACAGTCCTGTCATTGATCATATTGCAAATAGAGTCGCGCGAAGAATGTCAAATATTGTATCAAGATATCCGTTACACCCTTTCAAGAACTTTCTTGATACACTGTTTCCCTAGGGGATAGATCTGTTAGGGTATCGTCTTAAGTTGCGCTGTTAATTAGAAATATTAGCCACAGTAGGTTCCAGTTGTCTTCGGTTAATTTCAATGTTTCATGGACTCCTGTTCATCGAATTCATAGGGGTCAGCCGGGGTTATTTATGCAGAGCGTTCGGGGCGGCACGGGTCGGCCATATCGCGCAGCCGGCCGATGCAAATGCAGCCTGCAATCGTTGCAGGTTTGCATGCGAGATCCTGTCGCAATGACATTAGAGCTCGCAGGAAGATAAGGCACGCGGTTTACTTCTGCGAATGGCACGCTATCCGCTCGCATCTGAACCCTTTCCGTTGCTATTTATAACACCGTCGACTCCCAGAAAATTGTCCCCTCCTCCCCTCGACGCACTACGTAACACCAATTTGCAACGGTGACTGCTGCATCCCAAATATAGTCTGAGAATGCAATCCCCCATTCGAGGAACCTTTCCTTTATTCATGAAAAGAGCATCCTACAGTTTCTTCGATGTTCGAACATCGCACTAGAAAGTACCCTAATCTTCTGTATTATTAATTTCAATCTTCGATTCCGTATCAGGAGAGAATTTCTTGTAAACTCCTTAGGAGTATGATTATATTCACATGGATTAGCGAATTTAAAATAAAAATTGTCATAATTAAATCAAGGATGACTCAAAACGTCGATTAATTTAATTTCATTCTCGCACTGAGTTCGTTGAAATGAAGTCGCAATTAACACTAAAACCGATCAGTTAAATTGAAATAGTTTTTTTAAAGTTCCTGTATAGAAACTCCAAGAGTTCTTCATCAAGAATTTCTCAGGGAAACATCTGTTATCCTAATAATTGCAGACAGAAGACATCAGGAATAGGTTACTTTTATCAGTCTAGTAGGTTAAGTGTTAACACTAAAGCAGTTAAAGTGACTTTTCAAAATTTCTTTATAAAAACTCTAAGAGTGCACCTACCAGAACTTAAATTACTTTACAATTCAGTGTGCGTATTGCTAAATCAATTTCATCAAGAATTTCTCAGAGAAACATGTTATCTTTTTAATAATTGCAGACAGAAGACATCAGGAATAGAAGACACTTAGCTATGCAATTTTGCTAATTGCTATAGTACTTAGAAATATGAAATTTCATTCAAATTATCTATTTAAAATATATCGCATAACAATATTGATATCTGAGTGTTAATATGTACAGCAATATACGTTGATCTCACTGAAAATCTCCACCCGAACAATTCAGTTCTCTGAAAAGTCGCCGGTACGCAATGTGTTAAGACTCCTTTCCTGTTCCTTGATCAATCGATCCTTCGACTTCCCCGAACAATAGGAACAAAACAAGAGCACAGATGCGTTTTACGGGTTCCTAGACCCTTATCGAACGCTTTTGTCCGACGCAGGCGCGCGGGCACCCTCCGTGCAGCCTCCCTACCCTACCCAAACAGATCAATAACCCCCGCCGCCCCGGTGCTATCGACCAAACGTAACGCCGGCTGATAAGGAACCGAGACCCGAGCCGGCCGGCGTCGACGCTCCTCCGAAAAAAAATCGGGATAATCTTTCGCCGCGCGGTCTCCGATCGAATGCTCGGTGTCAACCCGACACTGAACACTGCTCGAGGACGAAGAAAACGGAGGCGTGGGTGAGAACGCGACGGGTGCGTCGCAGTGACGTACGAAGTGCATACGAATCTCGATGTACTTTCACGCGACGATCCTAGGGACAGATGATTTCCGGAAATTATGAGTTACGTTGAAGATTATAATAAACGCCATTGAAATTCGATACTTGTATTTAATATTCTATTCGATGTATGTTTAATGAGACTTTTGAAGGCATTAAACATGCATTTTGTATTAACCTCCATTGTACAGAACGATCGAATTCACCTAATAACGACATGCATAATACCTATATCCCATATTTATAATTCAGTCAATTTTCATAACATTCTCACTGCAATTTTCTCCCCTACCTTTGACTCGTAAATAAAACAATGTCCTTCATATCATCCCCATAATCAATTTCTACTTCACTATCTCTTCCAAAGTTGCGAATTCATTGAAAAATCACGCTCCACGAGTAAAAATTCCTCGAAACTAGAACCAGCATGAATATTAAATACTACTCTCCCCCATCCCCCCTGCGTCACAGCGACGCATCTCGCAAGGAACTCCGCTAGTTCCCCTCTGAAAATCCCCGGAATAAAAAAACTAATACATGGTGTCCAGAAGTCACAGAATCGTCTGTCAGAGGAAGAATGAAAATATTTTCGTTGACGCGGGAAGCGGTGTCGCCCCCCGTTCTATTAATACCCCACGAGGGCGCCTGCGGGGTCCTCCGAAAATACGGCCCTGCTCGCGTCGTGGGTTTCCACGCACATAGTTCAGTGGGGTGCGCGCGCTCGGCCGGTGAGCCGTGTGGCCAAACCCTATCCCTTGCCTCGACGGTCTCTCGCGTGTCCGAGGAAAACATTTTCCCGGCGATCGGCTTGAAAAAAACGTCGCTCCCGCGCCTCCGATCGAGGGTGATTGTACATGCACGCGGCGGGGTAGGGACGGGGCGCGAGATGTGAACGGTGCCACGGTGAAAAATCACTTTTTCGACGCAGGTCGTCGGAGGTGAGAGCCGAGGAAGAGGAGACGGCGGACAGAAGGGTGGACCAGGACGCGGGTTCCGGAGAGGCTGCCGGGAAAAGGGTTGACAGCGGCGACTATTCAAATTTACCCATGGTGAGTGGCTCTGCATTTTTCAAATGTTGCTGCACACTGGTTTCCGTTCGGCTTCTTTCGGAGGTTTGGGCATGGGTTCGGGATCCGGTGTTTTCAGGGACAACACCCCTTGTGTACAGGGAGGAAGTGACTAATGAGAATCTGTGAAGTTCGGGAAGTATCGGAAGCCTGTTAACCGTTTGCGGAGGGAGGTTCTTTAAAGTATACGGAACCTTGGGCAGACCTTGCTGAATTAGATATCGAATGCTTAAATAATGTAGAATAAGGAAAGCGTGTGTTGGTTTTTTGATGATTGAATAGTTAGATCGTTTGTTTGGAAGTTGGTATTACGAATATGGAAGTTTGATCGGTAAGGACACTCGTTCGAAAAGGGTTAATGAGGATTTTGGTGGGATTTTGGTAATTATTTAACTGTTGATTGAAAAGGATGTGTTTCGGAGGTTTGAAGGTTTTAGGGTGTGGATTGTGATTTGTGGTTGAAATGGATTTGTGGAATTCGTACGAGCTATTTCTGTAGTATTAAGGAATGAGGCTTCGTGGTTTGTGGATGTTTGGAGCGAAGATGTTAAGAGAGGTTTGGATAAATAGTTTGTTTCAATGATAAGAGATGGAATTAGATATTGTTATGATTATAGGAGATTGAATTGATTTTATCGATATAGCGACGATAGAACGTGGTCATCTTCGAGACGCGGTATTGGGGAATGAAGATATCGATGATCGCTTTGGAGAAACTCGTCAATCGGCTAATTCAGCGTGATCATAATTGGATCGTTCGTACGCAGCCGTCTTCGCGATCCGGGTTTCACGTGCGACAGAGTGTGTCGGTGATAAGTCGCGCACACGAACGCGACGATGATCTCTTTAGTGGCGAAGCACTCAAGGCTGTTCTCGTTAAGCCAATTCCGTGGTCTCGCAGAGTCGAGACACTTCGTCATTGATCCGTACGACTGTCTGCGAGGCTTACGAGGCAATCACAAAATGTTCAATTACAATTGTACCTCGCATCGATCGAGAGTGCAACGGACGTTACGGCGACCGCGTGTTTCGCGTGGATCTCAGATATTCAGATAAGATACGGGAAACTTGACATTTCTCTACAATGATTTATTCAATCGAATATTGACGATGTATATTATAAAGCTTGCTGAATGATTCGAGGATTGAAAGTAATTTATTCCACGAGCAATTATGAGAGGTTCGATTATTATTTCTAAACTTCGATCAAAAAAATTACGAAGATAGAAATGAGTGTTGTTCAAGGTTTAGTTCGAAAGAATAGTAGTATTCGTAAATTATAGAAAGAAAGTTCACGTTAGCACGAATATTGTGGTCTAGTAATGAAGTAGGTGTTCTCATTTCGAATCGCTGGTTTCTAGCGTGCATCATAGCCTACTGATTTAACATTCTCGGTCTGGGATGTCTAATTTAGGAGCCGCCAGAAGAGTCGACGCGTAAACTCTTGGAGCGGGAACTTCGACTTCTGGATCCGAGGGACCTAAGATCTCACGCTTGGTACCATGGCAGCACGCTGCGGGGCGGTAGAAAAGGAGCCGAGGCGGAAGTGCCGAACGACGGTGACTTTTTGGTTCGCGACTGTGCCTCCCAACCCGGAAACTATGTCCTCACGGTCCGATGGAAAGGTCAGCCTCTTCATTTTGTCATTAACAGGGTAAGTGATATTCGATAGACGACGTTTCAAACATTTGCAGCAGCTGTAACTGTCTGGAATTCAACAAGAAAATTATCTAATACAAAAGAATGGAATTGTGTAATCTCTAAAGATTGCATAAACATTCACTAGAAAACAAAGTCTCCATTTTACCTTTAGCTCCCTAAAACTTCTAGCAAAAGAAATACTTAACCTTTACCTTCATGATGTTAATTATTGAAGTAAATGAATCAATCATTCCAGATAAAATAGCTGAACATATTACCAAAGATATACATTTAGACGATATCTCTAAAGATTGCATAAACATTCACTAGAACTTAACAAAGTCTCCATTTTACCTTTAGCTTCCGAATACTTCTAGCAAAAGAAATAACCTTCATCTTCATGATGTTAATCATTGAAGTAAATGAATCATTCAAGAAAAAATAGCTGAACATACATATACATACATATACATTTAGACGATCGTACTAACGACCCTGTATGCTTTCCAGGTCGTGATCCAACCGGAAACAGTCTACGAAAGAGCGCAGTACCAATTCGAGGACGAAGCATTTGACACAGTTGCGGACTTGATAACATTCTACGTCGGCAGCGGTCGGCCCATCAGCCAGGCAAGCGGTGCTAGAATAATCACGCCGAAGCCTAGATCAGTCCCTCTGACCAGCGTCGCAGCGTCCGCGAACAGTCAACACTGTTCCAGCCCCTCCTCGTCATCCCTATCAACTGGGTCGCCACCTCGCTTACCTCGCAAGCAGCAACGCAGCCACTCGTTGACGGCCCAGCATCATCCAACGGATCAGCACGACGTTCGCCAAGCATTGAATCAACAAACAACGCCGCACATGCCAGTTCAATCCAGCACTCTGCCTCGAGTACCGCCAATTCAGAACCAACCGCCATCTTGCTCCCTGTCGCTGGGCCGTCAGAAGATCACCAGGGTCATCTCCGACCCAGCACTTCAACAGCAACAACAGCCTATCCTTCAACCGCCCAACTTGAACCACCAGAACTCTCTAGGATCAGCTCCCCCGAAACCACCTAGAATACCCTATGTCCCCAATCATCAACACCACGGGCATCATCATCATCACCACCATCACCACCATCACCAAGGCTACCAGGCATCGGGTAGCGACAGTGGAAACGGATCTGGGGACAGCGAGTTCGAGACTAACAACTCTGGAGGCACTAGCAACCCTTCAGGGTCTGCTCCTATCAAAGGAGTAGTCATCAGGAGCCATTACGCGACTAGCAACGATGGCATCAACGGAAACAATGGCAACGAATACGAGCTATCCGCGGAGGAGCAGTTGGTCGTGGCTGTGCCATCTTTGGAAATCTCTACAGCGCTGGACATCGAAGGATTTACTACTCTTTTGCTGCCTACTGGAGACCACAGGCCTCTCGACCCCACTGCGTTGAGAGGTGTCTCTGGAATGCTTCACGATTCGGCGCCCAGAGTGTTGGCTTCTCATCTGACGAAGATCGATTTGGAGCTGGCACTTCTGCCCGGCGCCGGGAGCAGGAACGGCTTGAGCGGCATCGAGTTAGCTACCTTGCCTCACGGCAGGCAGGTCAGAGTAGATCTGATCGAAAGATCTGAGTGCTTGAAACTGGTGGTAGCTGTGACGGTGTTAGCCGGAGCCACTGCCATCGAAAGAGCCGCGACTATCAGCAAGTGGATCAAAGTGGCAATTGACACGAAGACTGCGTTGGGCAATTTATACGGGTTCTGTGGCGTGATGCTGGGCCTGTGTCTGCCGCAGATACAGAGGCTAGCGAACACGTGGCATCTGCTCAGGCAGAAGCACACGGACGAGGCGTTCAGCTTCGAGGCGAAACTGAGGCCGACGTTGCGAGCTATGAACGAGTGCACAAATCCGCAAGCCCCGAATACCACGCTGCCACATTTGTTGCCTATTGCCTTGCTGGGTGAGAGAGGGCCCGAGGACGTGTTGGGTGTGTTTTGAGATACTTATCTTTCTTGTAACTTCTATAATCTCGGATAATGACTGATAGCGTGTATGATTGCAATGGAAAGCAAAAATTAAAGAAGACACTTTCTAGATATAAATCGTTATCAGTTTTTTATCGACTTGACAAGTTTTATCTGGCTATTATTTGATTACATAAATGATGACTACTGTGAGATTTATTTGAATAACACGTCTATATATAATTTCGTGTATTTCATAATGAGTAGTTAACATAAATATTATTTTCGTAGGAACGGCTGCGCCTTCGAGCCTAACAGCCGCCATCTTGTCGCCGTGGGAGAACTCCGCGCCGGACTGCGGCCTCTCGATCGTATGGTCCCACTTGGAGTCGGCTCGCAAAATGGCGGAGAACCTACCGTTGTTCCGCAGGAACGCGGAGATCGCTCTGGAGGGTTCCAGAAGTGACGAGTTACTTTCCGACGCGTTTCGAACCGAATTTCATATAAAATTTCTATGGGGCAGTCGGGGATCTACCGTGGCGCCGGAAGAGAGACACCTAAAGTTCACGCAAGTCCTCGACGCCATGTTCGACAAGTGTTCATCAAGCGAGGTGGCGGCCTAAACGACCAAAGCATAAATTATTTTGTATAAAACTGCGATCGGCGAACTCGTGCAGCGTAGACACGAGGACAAATGAATTCTTCTGTAATATTTCTGTCAGTAGCCAAGTTCAGTTGTTAACTTCAATTTTTGTACGTGAGTGTACGGATATTCTGCGAATTTCTATAATCTTTTCCGCTGAAAACAGTGAGTCAGGCGATAAGTATTCTCTCTTCTAAAATTATCGTTGCATGTGCTACTTCTAGGTTACCGTTAGTCATGTATTTACTTGTACATATAATTGGAAAACGATTTGCTTCGTAAAGATAAGCGCTTCGTCTTGTACTTTCCGAATGATTCTCAGTCTTTGTAAATAATTTCTGTGTTTCAACGAAGCGTTCATTCAAATGTATTCAAATTTCCAAGGTTCGTTATTCTGAGTGAAACAACTGAACTCCAAGTATAAGCTATTCTTCTAGTGTCCACGCTGTATGACGCTTCGCGTGGATCGTTGATGATTTTTACGAACTTTTTTCGAGAACAAACAAGAAGGGACCCGAACGAATTTCCGTTTCGCTTGATTTACGTGTAAATTATGATTATGTAATTATGTAATTAAATAACTGTAATTAATTGTAATTCTCACGATGAGTAGATGCATATTTTATTTAGCGAGGCTCGGCGACGAGCCTGTGTATACTTTAGTCCGACGGTGTTCGATTTCGAATCGCGCGCCACGACCAGCCATTTCGCGCAGTACTCGCTCGACCGGCGAAACGTTCTCTTTTTTATTGAACCGTAGCTCGTAAGGGAATCCGTGATCATGATTTTTCTATCGAGACGAACGATTCACGATTTAAATCAAATTCGGTCGTAACATAAATACGTTCGGATATATTCGACACTGTTGCGTATCATTGATCACATGAAGCAGTAAACTGATACCGTTTAAATTGGCTAGAAGTTGCTTTCTGTACACCGCAATTACGAGCATTCGCAATAATTACATTCGAAATATGTTTAATATTCACACTCGACCGTATTCATGTTACTATCCGATAAAAGGAAACGGTGACAACGAAACGGAGGAAGAGGAAACGCCCAAAAAACGCGTTCGTAGCAATAGATCGATCGTGTTCACAGCCGAGAAACAAACAATCAAAAGTGTAGCATTAACGCGACTGGAATTATAATCACAATCTTAACAATAAAACGTGTCATATTTAGCGGATAACGATTATCGAGCGTATCAAGGATGAATTGTTAATTAACGACTCGCATTTACCGTCTCGCGACAAACAGTGACGATATAATAATCAAACTCAGTTGAGGTATCATGTACTTAACTTTAACCGATTCTATATTCGGCCAATAAAAAAACGTTGTAAATGTTGTTTACGTTTGTTCATACTTAATATAATATACAAAATGAAAATCAACGATGTAATTGTTCTTCCATTTCCGGAGACTTGTAGTCTATAATAAGAAATGATTTATTTCATATGCGCACCTTTGTAATTCACTTTCGACTACAAATTTTGATCAGTCGGAGAGAAAGGTTGATCGCTGCTAAAAGTGACCAACTTTCCAACTTTCGCTACGTAAAATTCAAACTCGAAGTGTACACTTTAACATGTAAATGTATAATCATGAGAAAGTATTGAAATTCGCATCTGATAGAACATACTTCTATTGAGTTTTGCATCGCCAAATACAACAGTCAAAACGAATCTTAAATTCAGAGTCATTATGCTACTCTCAATTTATAATACTTTGTTAAGAGGAACACCAATTGCCCAAAAAGACCCAAGGAATCATATAAACTAATTTTTAAGGCACACCCGTTTCGCTGGATTCTTACATTACTTCATTTCCATTTGATTACAACAATTATTTTCTCCTAAAGGTATTAGCTATGTCATTTTAAGCTCGCCACGTTTAATCGTTGCATACCAAACGTCTTCAAATAGCAACAATTTTTTGGTTTAAAAATTAAAATGGACTTTCGGCTGCTCAGATCAGGTAAATACCCCACGGTGGTTAGGTCAATACTTATCATCTGTAGCAATGAATCTCAGTCGATCATACCTTGCAAAAGAATCATCTACTGTTGGTAATGTTACATGTGACACAGAAATGGTAATGGAGTTTCAACGCTTCAAAAAGTTAATTTTGCAAAATACTTTGAACGTTTATTCTAACCAAACACTCGCAGTATTTACTTTCTTATCGGTAAAAATATATTTAAGTAAATATATTCCTCCCTTTGGATATCCTCTTCTTATTCGTACAATATAAGAATTGTATGTTCAACCCTGTTTATCAACTCTTCACTGCCCTTACAACAAAGGAAGCACAATTAACTCTTTGCAATATACAATTTACAATATACAATTTACAATATACAATTTACAATATACAATTTATAATATACAATTTACAATATACAATTTACAAATTCTTTGAAATATACAAAACCTTCAGCAGATGAAGCTAAATTACATATCAGTTGCTCAACTAATTGACAAAAATGAAACTACGTACTGGTCTCTTGCTGTCTCAATAATTAAGTCATTTGTTTGTGACTTGGCGTTCCAAATATGAACATTTCATCTCACTGAAGTGCCGACATTCGTCTGCAAAGGAGTAATCTCCAGTATCTCATTTCTGAGCCGACTACCGATAATCACAGGTGAAGACGAGTTCTCTCGATAAGTAGTTATGAATAAACATGCGCAATCTTGCCTATCTTAAAAAGTAGTCTAAAGTGCATAGAAATGGAAAGAAATGTCCCCGTCCTCCGAATGTAAACGGTTTTTCATTATTTCTTCGCGGCGAACAAATAGATAAATTCGTTCGCTTCCTGTTTCGCGTGTCTGACAGTGAGATAATATGCGTGTATCACGCGAGAGCCGGGCAGCAGCATACAAATCATCGAACTCAACGTGTTCGGCCGTCCCGCTATGTTGACGTTTTGTGTGTCAAGTAGCTGTAATAGATATTCTAATCAAGGGGGTTACACGGTTAAAAGGGTCACTGATGCACGGTCCTTTCGTGTTACCTCTTGGATTTCCAGATTTTTCCATTGGGTCATTCTGAATCTCTCCCGGATGATTTGCAGATGCTCTGCGGACTCTCACTTCACAGAATCATAATTAATTCTTAACGCTAGATCTACCAGACAGTTCTTTTTACAGTTATTGAAAAGATAACGTGATTCTCTGAGATGAGAATCATGGGTAGAATCAACAGAAAAGAACACGATTCTCTGAGAAATTACCAAAGAAACTGATTTAACAATACGCAAACACAATAGTAAATGAATAAAAATCTCGATAGACGCACTTTTACAGTTTCCACAGAAAACTGTCAAACAGTTAATTCCACTGGTTGGTAGTATTAATAATAATATACTCGCCCTCATTTCTAATTTCCGTAGCATTATCTAAAATTCCCCGAATATTCGTTCCTAATTTGTACCTTCGATTACACGGATTTTATAAATCAATGTAACACGAACGGCTCGAATGCGCTAATACCGAACGATATTTATCTTTCCAATGACCAAGGAAGCTGAAAGATAAGTGGCTGGGTGCCTGAGAATTCATTTAATTAACGTTAATACACCCGACCGAAGTGAAACGATAAGGGAGCACGTACGGAAGCGTGAACAGTTATGCAATTTATTTTTCATTATCTTCCAACGGCGGTTATTACGTGTTTCCCAGAGGCGATCCTCAATTTTACCGATTTCCATCCTAAATCCGAACGGTCCGCATAGTGTTGCAATTACGGGAAGATAGAGGCTAATCCGCTAGCGGTCAAGATGGAAATAGGTGGAGGGAGCGGCATAGAATCGTGAACAGAAATCACTGGTTCACGCTCGCTGGTATGTCGATGCATTTCTGTGTCAGTGGTAAAGGTCTAATAGCGGGCCCGATTCTCCTATTCCTTTCGGCTTTATTATAGCTGCCGGTACACCGATAATTTCTTCAGGATCGCTCGCAGGGAACGGGTCCGGCGTTTTTTTTTTTCTGGCTCGCGATAGTATGTAAGTTCGGAGAACAGTGCTTAGCCTAGAAACTCGTTAAACGGAGGGACTTCCTAGTACGGTTCCGAAGTACCGAGGCTGTCAATCACTGCCAAACCGACTAACTCATGCAAATAAACTCACACGATAATTTGTCACTCAACATTGCGGTACCTGTGCGATCGAGCACGAGCAAAATGTAATGTAATTATGGATTAACCCTTTGCACTCGAGAGGTGACTCGGTCACCACTTGATTTGATACAGCGAAACTGTGAAGTTGAATATTTAGTATTTCAAATGAAACTTTGTATCGCTACAGGAAATATTTAAATAAAATTTGTCCCTTAATTTATATATGAATAATCGTTAAATTAGTTTCAAACAGTGTCGTCTATATCTCGAAGAATGTTAAATACTTCCAGTGAAGAACTTTCGAAAGGGTTAAAAGTAGAATCTACATTACTCCAATGAAAACTCTGTTGACATTAGATTCAATATACTATTCCAATTGCTTCAGTGATAATTCAATATCAGTTCTCGATATTACTCAATGATCACAGAAGGTAATCAGATTAACCATTACGTTTTAGCAATCACCGATACCGAGTAATCAAAGTACATTCTACCGAAATTTGTTCTGTCTAATACTCGTTAGGTCTCTTACTTCACTGGGTGCGTCATCCGGTGTACCTAAGAATATCTAAATCGCCTACGATCATTCATGCTCATCGGATCGTCTTAGGCATCCACGTTCACACGCGAATAGAGTAACTACCATGATCTTAATCGCAACGAACACTCGAAGGAGACGAGATTAAAAACATCGGAGGATCAGCTGTCGAACGATCCTGCGGCCGCTACGATATGCAACGATCGCCGACCGTGAAGCGATCGCAGGCTACAGCGCGTGACGCGCAATGAAAGATTACGCGCCCCCTTTGCGCAACAGCCACGGCTTTTTGACGCGGCTGTACTTTTCTTTTCGATGACTCGTGACCCAAAATTTTCGGTCCGAGGCGTCCGGAGCCGCAGCGGACCGAAAAATCCGCCATGTAGGGCGAACTCCTTCGATTATAGGCGGGCAGCCTCGATCATTATGTCGGGGCGCACGGCAATTCGACTCGGCAAGTGTGTCGCGTGGTCAACGACATTCGTTCGCGGCTCCTACCGCCGTTTTTCTCCTTTTTCCCCCCTTTTTTCGTCGATTTTGCGCCGCTCCTCCGATCCGGCCAGCTCGGCGCCAATTTTTTCCACCTCGGCCGGCTCCTCTGCGATCGATCCGACACGGAACGGAGAATTGGATCGGCAAATACGTTCACCGGAGGCACGGCCGACGATCTCTCCCGGGATCCCGGGTCGTTGCGGCACGCGGCGATTAGCGAGATCCTCCTAATAAGAAGACACCACGACAGCATCCCGCTACTGAAACAGTTATGATGGATCGCAGTTAGAGCGACGGTCCTCCGTTGATGGGCCGGACCTTGACAAAGAAAAGGAAAGCCTCGCGAAGCCAATCGGACGTTCGGTGCATGCGATTTTTGCCCGGAATCCTTGGGAATCGCGGTCGATTCGAGGACGAGAAACCGCTGACTCGGTATTCGCCTAATTTCTTGCCTCTTAAAGGGTTTAACACGATGGTGAGAGGCTCTGGAAAGGATGTCTGCGGAAATTCGACTTTTTTACAGGATAGAAAGATTAGCACTGGCGATCGTTGAAGGTGTCCGTAGTTTTAAAGAAGTCGAGTGACTGGAGGAACTTTCTTGGATATTAAGCGTTAATATCGATAATAGAGTTTCCTTGATGATTCACGTACGAATTACGATGAAAGTCAAAACTAAATTACATTAGATCACAGTTGAATATAGCGGAGAGCTATAAGATAGCCATCGTAATCTCGAAGCTTGTTTTCAGAAATAATTAGAGACTGCACAATCGAAAAAATGGCGTTAATCACGGTACAGGAAGCAGTCCACTTTCATTACGTCATAATTCGATCGTGGACGATCCCGGGTCCGTTGATTACATTAATGAAATTTTACTAAACGACCGATATCACAAGCTCGTGTTCCGCGATGCGAGAAGCTGGAAGTCGTCGTAATATCTCGAGCGCATGAATCGGAACAGGTTCGGAGACCAGCGCCGGGAATTTCTGCCCGGAGATCGGTGCCGACTTTTGGCCGGGAATAATTCGGTCGAGGTAAATTGCGAGCCTGGCACGTGAAGAAACTCTGTTTTAAAACTGGATCTTCGGGGTCCGTGGTGGACAGTGGCGGGAAGATTGGTCAGTGCCATTGAAAATAGTGCCAAAGGCGTGTGGTCATTGGCCGCGCGGTCTGCCCCCCACGTAAGTGCGCAAGCTATATAGAAGGCCCCGCTCAGAATTTCATCTTCAGAGTCGAGAGTCAGTGTCAAGGAAGTCCAGCTGAAAGTAACGAAGTGAGTAGTTCGCACGGCCGTCATTCTAATCCGGCCCCGGGTAGCGGGAACCTCTCTGCTAATCTCGGGAGCGATTGTACTTCCATCTCGTTCGCCGGCAACAATACATTCTTGCCCTGGAAATTAACCAACGTCGCGTTCTTCCGAAACTACGCGTACTCATTTTATCGTTCGTGTGAATCCTCCTTACACTTTACTCAAACTTTGGTTCTCTTCTAATTTCCTCCTTTCGCGACTGTCTTTCATTTATATGAACACACTATTAACTAAAAGTACTGTGCAACCTTACTCTGTAATAATTGAATCAAACTCGTTGAAATAAGAGGAATGTCCGTGGTATTGTAACTGTTCCTGTTCGTCGATCGCCTCGTAATGAACATTTGAAACTTACAATTCTTATACTAGATCTGTTTCCAAAGGAACGAAAGGTTCACAGGCAAGCTACGATCGCAGAAGTTAAAAAGTCACGGTTATTCGCGGCGACCAGGCATCAATGAAATTGCCACGCGAACAAGCCACGACGGTCGAGTGTTCCCGCCGCTTTCATTCAACTCCGAAGTTCGCGTACGCTCGCCTGTCACGAAACGTTCGGTACTATCATTTTTTCTCGCGTGATCGGCGCAAGGGCGTGCGTCGGTACGGCGCGACCGCGTTTCCCTGTAACGGTACCGGTCGAGTTCAACAAACCGGCAACATCTAAATACCGAGAAGTGGGCTAGCCGGTGCTGCCAGGGCGACCTTAACCGCTCCGGCACACTTTCCGGCTGTCGCGCACCCCGCTCGGTTTTACTTTTTCACGGTTTTCGTATGACGGTCAAGGTCTAACTGAAATGCACCCGGAAGAGCCGGAAGAGTCCTCCCCGGGGACCGGTTGTCACGAGGCTTGCGACGTTCTGTTGCAGAATGCAGCGCAACCAGTACGCGTCGTTGTTCTTGGTGGCTCTTGTGCTGGGGCAGGCGGCCGCGCTGCCGCAGAGCTCGCAGTACCCTCAGCAGGTCCAGCAACGCGTCAGGGAGGACCGGAAGTTCGCGGAGAAACCGAACGCGATGAAGAAAGTGGGCATCGACGATCTGAACGAGGTGAACTCCAATCAGATTCAGGTGAGAGTTAGCTACTCTTGTCGTTGCGACTTTATTTTGTAGAATGTTGGGCTACTTGCGATATTTATAACGCGCGTGTGTGTATGTGTGTGTACAAGGAGGAAGTAGATTTGTGGAAAGTCAGAAAATTTAATAGGAAATTTGTAAAGGGATGGAATATCCTGATCGCGTTAGATGAAAATGGTGTTTAGCGCTTGGAGCTCAGATTATTGACTTGTTTCAATAGGAAGCTAATGGCGGCAGCTTCTCCTGGTCCAACATGCTGGGAGTTTTAATGAGAATGTTGCTGGGACGAGTGGCCGGAGACAACGAAGCGAGCAAAAATGAAATTGAGGATGGCGTGCCGGCTAGTCCGTGGGCCAATGTGGTCGCAGTGGGTCTGAGAGTTATCACTGCTCTTATCGGTGGTCCCCAGAACGGCGATGTCGAGGGCATCGACAAAGGCAGCAACGATGGAAGTCCCATGCAGGTACTCATCGACTGAAGTAGAAGATGGAAATTGAAGATTCCTAGTTTGAGGTTTGATTTAATATAATTTCATTTGTTTGAGCAGTTCATCAGCATAGTGGTGAACCTTCTGGACGCTTTGAAGACTTCGTTCTCCCACCGCTCGTTCACAGCTAGGTCTGCTGGGAGAAGGGACACCGTTTCGGAGGCTGCTGTGGCGTCTATCACTATGTTCAAGGTACTCCATTCAACTTTTACTTGTACTTTTATTCAAATAGAATTGAACGAGTGAAATTTCATTAGCTTCAGCTACCTCCGTGCATTGCGAGCGAAATATTTGTTCGATAATCACGTGGAAGTCTCGACAAATATTCTTAGCCTACCTCTAATTCTTTGGCTTGTCTGATGTAGGGTTACATGAGGTCACTAAAAAGCTTCAACAATGTTGGCCGAGCTGATGACGAAGGTCAACAAGGCTGCGCCGAGCGAGCAATATGCGAGGCTAGCGCCGAGTGCGTATCGTTCGCTCAGGGGACGTCGTCCATCTTCTGTCAACTGGGATCGTAAGTGCCTACTTCGCGTTTACAACTTGTCTAATTATTAGACTGCGGATTTCTCTGTAATTTATTGCTTCTCGACGACTGAGAACCTTAAACTTTCAACTTAGATGAACGTAGATGAGTCCCCAACAGCTCTACAGCTGACACAAATTTACTTTAGAAGACATTTATCGATTAAAAGTACACGAGCGTCTGTAGTCTACTAATTGCTAAGCAAGCATCTACAGATCATTCGCTTATTTAATCATCTCGTTGAAGGTACGCGACCAGCTACATTCTCCAAAGGCAAAGCGGCATCGGATTCGAAGCCCTTTACGACGCGGGTCGACGCGGTCGCACAGGTCAAGACTGCAGAACCCTATTCCTAGACTGCAACGCAGTTTGAGGAATCGCGTCGTGACCATTCGTGGTTCCACAGACTGGCTCGGTCGCCTTCTAACACGATCGAAGGTCCTCGGACCCTGAACAACGGTCGAGCCAACGTTAACCGATTAATTGCGGCCAGCTGCAATTAATAGGTTAACATTATAGACTCGTTGAAATTTATGGAAAGCTCTCGGTGTCCACGGGACCTGGAGACCGTCCCGTGAACACTGACAGTTGAGCGAGTGTCAAGAGCAACGCTCATTCTGGCAGACCGAAGAGAACTCGAGGAACGGTCGAAGAACGTTCGATCGTTCCTCGAAGATCGTCGGGGTTTTATATTTATGTTAGTCGAATATATCAGATGGTAGAATTAGCGTGGACTTGTCAGGCGTGCACTGACACTGTCACATCGTATCCTTGCGCTTTATGTTACAATGTATTACGATTACCCCACATATCCAGGCAGACCGGTGCAAGTAGCGTATAAACTGAGAAAAGAGGAGAAGGATAAAGCCGGAGAGAAAATGAACCGAGGTCAGAATCGAGTTCACGTTCTTCCGGTACATTCTAGAACACGTTGGTAGTTGTTGCTATTTATACATGACTGTAAATAATGACGGATGTTTGTAAATAAATGTAAATGAAGTGACTTCAGGGAGACGGCGCTCTTTCACTTCCGAAGCCCAATCATCTTCCTCCTCTCCAGTAGAAAAAATTGCTTTTCAAACTGAACCGAGACCAGAAGATTCTGCGATTAACGAGCTAAAGGGAACGAGTTAAAGGGATACTCGAATCTCGATTTAACGCGTGAATATTGAATAATCTTCGCCTCTCCTTTCCACGATTCCCGTAACGCGGAAACGAAAATGGCGGCTGTTTGAGTTTTAAACGAGATCCGTAGGCAGGTTGGCTAGAAATTGAAATTTAAATATTACCATAATCCCAGCGTTCTCTTTTAATCATTAACCGGCCGAGGTAAGAACGATTTCGGCGCAGAAAAGAAAAGCTCCTCGATCGGCGGTGGCGTACGTGCATTCCGCCGCGGCGAATTCGTTCGAAATAAAAGTTGGATCATCGTAACCGTTAAATCTCGGCGAGGAGCACTTGAAAAGTAGACCTCCGGCCGTTTCAGTGATGGAGGATTGGTCAGTTCCATTGAAAATAGTACCAAAGCAGCGTGGTTATTGGCCGCTCCGTCTACCCCCACGTTGGGACCGCAAGCTATATAGGAGGCCCCGCTCGGAATTTCATCTTCAGAGCTGAGAGTCAGTGTCAAGGAAGTCTGCCTGGAAGTTAGCAAGTGAGTAGCAGAGTCCGCCACCGCGAACCGGAAGTAGCAGTCTCGTTTTCGTTTGGCATTTTCGAAATAACCCCCTCCCATCCGACGCTTTTCGACAGCTTCGAGCACGTAAGTACCGTACAAGTCGACGAAAACTTTTCCTTTCCATCGGTTCTGGACAAGCTGACGAGTTTTACTTTCGTACTTGATTACTCTAGGGTGTCTAAAAAATAAATCTTACAACGAAACGCGAATTCGACGACGCATATGGGAAATTTTAACGATTCAAGGCTTGCGCTGCAGCGCGAGTCAACACGGACGATTGTTAAATCCATTCTATTTTAGTGAATCGATTGTATAGAACGTAGCTATTTTTGAACTAGTTGTAGATTATTGATTGTTTTATAATATTTAATCGGTTCTAACAGCGCTAGGTTATTTTCTTTTGTACTTGAGAAGTTTAAGTATAGAAAAGCAACTTTGCAAGCAAATTTGAATGGGACATTTTTACCCTTCGTCTTAGATATTAGATCAATGAGGATTATTATAGTCATTTTATTCCAGTAAACTCCTAATGTACATTGGAATATTAACCATTTGTAAATGATCTGTATCGAGTTACTAGTGTCTAGTAATATAGTTTAACAAACTAGAGGAATGTCTCTAGAGCGGGAAGGATTTATGAGCTCCATCGTGCAGAGTGACTTCTAGAAAGATAAGCAGCCTCGAGTTCGTCTATAGTGAGAAAGTTCAAGTTGTTCCACAGGAGCGTGCAATTTTTCCAGCACTCCGTTCGCGACGGGAGCAGCGTTCACAAAAGGCCGAGCCGGGGAACGGGCCCGGAACAGGTAGAAAATGCTTCTCGCAGGTGTCAGGGTACAGTTAGAAATCGTTCGTGATTTTTCCGGCGCGCGTGTACCGTTTTCGAAAGGCGCGGCGCTCTTCGCGCTACGTGATCGCTCGCTCTATTCTCGTACAACTTATTCAGCACGCTACTAATCGCGATCTAATAACAGCGCAAATGAAACATTCCCGAGTAAACTCGAGCCATCGAAACTCTAACCAGTCACGTTATTTCCGAAGACGATTCCACTCTTCATTACCATTACTGCAACACCGATACAAGCTCATTAAGTTCTGAAATAACTGCATCGAAACATCTTTGCTCCGGAATCCTCAATCATTAGCAAAGCATACCGTTCCCGAGGATCTCGTAACAATGCAGTAATTCCAGAGTCTTCGGTGCATGAAGCAATGAATTTTTTACCATCAGATTTTCTCGGAACGCCCCTGGTACAGTTTCTTTTCCCCTTAATCATCCAAACGAAAATTTATCGTTACAGAATAGACATTTTCCACGTTCACATTTATCGCGATCGTCTCAGTGACCGAAAGTTTACAATCTTGTAACGGTCGAGTTTCCCATCCGGAATTTTCTTTTTCCCAATCGTCAGTAGAACATTTAAAATCTCGCGATAGACATTTCTCCGGTTTAGAATCCCTCATCGCTGATCATCTTCTCAACCAGAAAATCCACGATTTCGTAATGCTCGTTTGTCTCGTCGAGGATCGCCGGTTTTTTCGCCGATTATTCTCAACGAGCAGAAAATTTCTGCGATGTTCATGCGTTCGCGGCTTTCCATCCTCTTTCTCCGCCGCCTCTCCTTCTCAGCCGCCCAGTCGAGGAAGACGACGACGACAGTAGGTCGCGACCGCGTTTTCAGGTAACGGTACCTGTCGGGTTCAACAAACCGGTAGCTCCGATCGAGAAGTGGGCTACCTGGTGCTGCCAGGGTGACCTTAACCGCTCTGACACACTTTCCAGCCGCGGCGAGTCTTTCCTCCGCTGCGCGCCTCATTCGTTCGGGTTTATTCGTTCCGTGCTCGTGGGTCGCTTACTTTTCCTGCGAGATCCCAAGGACAATCTTACTACACGATCAAGGTCAGAAATTATAAAATAAATCCTCTCTCTCTCTCTTTCTCTCTTTCTCTCTCTGTCTTCGTCGAATTTATCTTCAGCTGTCCTTGGACCAGTCGTCGAAGGTCAAGGTCGTCGGATTAAAAAATTCAATTCGAATCGTTCGATCTATCATCGATTGTGTAACTGATTTTACTTGAGAGATTCTAAATTGATTTTAGGAAAGTAGTGATTTAAGTTCAACCGTGCTTCGAATAATGAGAATTCCAAGTTGATAGAATTCTACGTTCATTTATCAGTCAGTTAACTGTGGAATTTAGTTGGAAAAGCCTCTCATTCTGCGCGCAATAAAATCGAAAAATGGAGCGTGCACTCGTCGAATACAGGACGAATGCACGTAGAGTGTATTTTAATGAAAGATCAAAGCGAAACAAAGGAGAATTATGTTTATGTGAAAAAATAAAGAATTCATGACAGAATTAGTATCATGTCAAGCTTTACGATGTATACTCGTCAAATACAGTTAACTGGTTAATAAAAAGAATCAACCTTTAGCGGACGAATGTCGACATTTAGGCAAGATGAAACGTTCATATTTAGAAGATAAAGTCGCAAGCAAATGATTTAATTACTCGGATAGCAAGAGATCAGCGTATAGATTCTGCTTTTGCTATTATTTAAGCAATCAATACATAATTTAGCTTCATCCGTTGAAGATTTTGTACATTTCAAAGAATCTTCGTCCGCAAAGGGTTAATTGAAGGTATCTGTGCGTTGAATATCAAAGGGATTTCCGAAAATCGTGAGGAAGTTTCGTTTTATTAGAGGGAGATCGAGATTTTCTCATTTAGTTTAGCGCCCGGTTCTCGACAGATCGATTATAAGGATCGAACCGCGTGGGCTACTTATCGAATTCCGTGGACGGGGCGCGCGTGACACACTCGAGAACAGATTTTCTCCCGGACGAGTCCCGGATCCGAGCTCCTCCATTCTTGTTTTCTCTTTTGACTCATTGTCGTCACGCCGGGAGAGAGTCGCCTCCGAGGTTTTCGCGCGTTTACGCTCGAGATACCATCGAGGTGCGGACACCTTCTCCACGGCCGAACCGGAAGTCGCATCCTTCTCGATTTTCGGCAGTTGCTCGTCTTCCTTGCAGAATGCAGTACAGCCAGTACGTGTCGCTGTGCCTCGTGGCGCTTGTTCTTGGACAAGCCGCCGCCCTGCCGCAGCATCCCCAGTACTCGCCGCAGCATGTACAGCCTCAGCAAGTCAGGGAGGACAGGAAGTTCGCGGAGAAACCGAATGCTATGAAGAAAGTTGCGCTTGACGACCTGGATGACATCAGTACCAACCAGATTCAGGCGAGTGTCAATAATTCTTCCTTCAATAATACACAAAGGACATCATTTTCTCTATAACAGTCGAAAGGTACAACACTTTCTCAATAAGATACAGAAGACAGTTTTTTCATCGAATATCCGAAAGGCACTTTTTCTCCATAATATTCACAAATCGAGTAACATAGTTTTCCAATCGCTAAATTCAACGATTATTCTCATCATCGATCCCAATTGTGAGAAAGTTCATTCGAAATCCTAAATCATAGCAAGCGATGAAACAACGAATTATAAAAGTTGACATTTTGACTTTTGCTTTTCAAAATTGGAAGGGAAGATCTTAGATATCTTAAATATTACTATAATATTGTAAGTATTAGATGCGTAATACTGTTAAATATTAGACCATAGGAAGGTTTGTGATACGATGGTATCAATTAAGAAGCAACGTGTGTTAGATTCGTGTACGTCGAACCTCCGATTGATTTGTTCCGGCAGGAAGGAAGCAGTAGCGGTTTCTCGTGGTCGAACATGCTGAGCATGGTGATGCAGATGCTGCTGGGACAAACGGGTGGCGTCACCGGGCCCAGCAAGAATGAGATCGACGACGGAGCACCGGCTAGCCCATGGGCGAATTTGCTTTCCGTTGGTCTGAGATTACTTACCGCTCTGCTTGGTGGACCCCAACAGCCCGTCGACGGTATTGATAAAGTGGACAACCAGAGCAGCACGATGCAAGTAAGTTGACGATGAAGGAATGTCTGCTTTTCGAAGGCCAACATGATGTTTCATTCTCGAACTTGAATATCTACCAGTTTTAATATCTGTGCTCTCTTTTGCGAATGTTCTATTCTCAACATGAATACTACAAAAGTATTTTTTGCTTGCCATAGTATCCTTCGATCAGTCAGTCTTGTAAATTGTCCGCTGTTGGACACACTGTATAATTAGACAGTTGCAGAAGCTCCTGCTTAATAGATGCACCTTCCTCGCTTAGTTGACATGATGTTGTACTTATAAATTCCTATCAATTGTCTGTACGTTATGTTTTCAAATTCATCGAACGATACTGCGTCAATTAATCGAGGACTATTGTAATTACTAGACTGTGAACGTTCATGAAATTTCTAGTTTAACGGAATTAATCTTCGGAGAAGTGTGAAGATTGTAAAAACTTTTGTTATCCGTGAACAACGATCACAGTCCGGTAGTTAAGATTAGTAGCGCACCTATGCAGTAGATTGTATATTGCTGAGCATGAATGAGGCACGAAGAATTACATTTCCCGAATGTTATTCGAAAAGTACAATGCTTATGGTTTTTGTGTTTCACGCACACTGGTCCACAGAGGTATTTAACATCGATGCGTTTGAAATGGGAATGTTACACTCACCGAATGATATACATTTCGAAGTTTCTAAGTTAAAATGAAAATAAAATTTCTCAAAATATCTGAACTTTTAACATTAATTCTTTTACTTTGCAACTTTATAAACTTGAAAGTACAATGTATATTTTCTTGAAACTTCTTTTCGCGATCTCTTATCGTTTTCAAGATGATCTACGAGAAATTTGCATTTCTTTCAAGGGGTGGTTTCACTTTAAAGTGAAATTCGAAAACAATGGCAATGTATTAGACTCGTCTTACACACAGAGTTCCATAATTCTTTGCATTTCCGTGAGATGTCGATTTCTATCGCGAACGTATCGACTCGAAATACCTTCGTGGACCAGTGTGCACAGAACGAAAAACCAGAAGAAGATATAACGACGTCGTTAAAGAAGTCACAACGGTGTACAAAATCGGTTCGCGTCGCGAGCTGTTGCCCGCCTTAACGATGTCCCCGAGCAATTAGGGGCCGATCATTATTCTCGCACGGGGTGCGGTTCCGTTAACGATCTTCACGATTTCTAAACGATATAATTCGCCCCGCGCGATCACCGTTCACGGCCATTTTGGAGTAACTCGCGAAGTTACGACAGAACGCCGCGCGGCTTCCACAATTAATTAGCGAACCGAAAGCGCATCGTTGTGGCTGATCCGCGTAATTAGCATCGACGTTCACGGTTTGGTGTCCAACCACGACCCTCTTTGTATATAACAGTCGGAACTTGAAAGTTAGAGCACACGGCTGGTGTCGGTTGTTTAGGATATTTTGGCTGCGATGCTGGGCGCATTTCTGGGACGAGACAGGGACCCTAATCAGATTTATACCATGGCTAAAAACGCTTCCGAGGTTAGTACGCAAACGAACAAAGACTGTAAAGAGGCAGGTTTAGTGTTCGAGCTGTGAACGTTTCGCCAGACGATACAGTTGCGTAAATTAGGAAAAGAGAGGCAATAATTATTAGCACTGTCGGTTTGATTATTTGGAAAAGTCTGAAAATTTCGTTGATCGTCAGATCTGTGTGTTATATTTGTTATACTTTTCCTGATTAAAGACTAAATAAGATTTCGAGGAGTCGAGGTAAGATGAAACGAAAGGAACTACGCAGCCGGCGTAGCTACCGCCATCTTGTCGGTCCAGATGAGTAGTTCGATCAGTTCGTAGCGTCTCGGCGAAGCGTCGAGGGCTATAGTAGAAGAATACTTATGCTTTCCTCGTGTAGAACGCTTTCACTGTGTTGACTTAGCACTCTTAGTTACCGGCGCGGACCCTTTCATCTCGAATTAAAACAATTGTACAGAGTGTTCGGCGATCAAAGGGTCCAAGAGGATGCTCTTTAGATCTTGCGTTAATCGGATTCTCCTTAAATAGTTCATTAACATAGTGGTGAACCTTCTGGACGCCTTGAAGACTTCGTTCTCCCACCGTTCCCTGGCGGCGAGATCAATGGGAAAACGCGACACCATTTCCGAGGCTGCGGTCACCACTCTCACCATGCTCAAGGTAGACCTACGACGCCAAAGCGTGCTAATAAATTCACTCAACGTTTCTGCACGCCGAAATGAATGGTATCTTTGATGCAGGGCTACGTGAGATCGCTGAAATCCTTAAATAACGTTGGACGCGCCGAGGACGAAGGACATCGGGGCTGCACGGAGCGAGCCCTCTGCGAAGCCAGCGCAGAGTGCGTCGCGAAATCTCAAGGCACCTCTTCTGTTTTCTGTCAGTTTGGATCGTGAGTATTTTATTGATTCCTTGGATCACTCGATTACGCTGCTAATAGCTTTATAATGATTACCTTCAGAATTTGTAACTTTGCAATGCTTAACGTTACAATCATTAACTTTGCAATCTTCACCTAAGCAATTACCAACTTTGCAGTATGAACCTCACAACCATTAACCCCAAAACTGTCGCATCTCCAAACTTTACACAAACAAGAAGCTACTCTTCTAACACTAAAATTCAGCAACATTCGAGAAGTATACCCTGCTTCAATCCATCGAACAGCTCAACGAATACCCCAATCTAAACAAAACAAAGGAATTAACAGAAACTTTCCGTGTTATTCCAGGTACGCGACAAGCTATCTCCTGCAAAGGCAGAGCGGCGTAGCCTTCGACGCGCTTTACGAGGCGAGTCGACGCGGCCGCAGCGGAGAAGACTGCAGGACCGTTTTCCTGAACTGCAACGCCGTCTGAGAGCCCGTCATCCCGATTCGCTGAGTACGATTTAGGCCGCGCGGGACCAGACCAGCTCCACCATCCTCGATCGCGTTCGAAATTCCCCTGCCGCGGTCCCGACGCTTAGATCGCACTCAGACCGAAAACTAGCTTTACAGACGAGGGTGGAGCATACGCAAGGAACGTGTCGGAATCGCTTAGCACTCGCCGCGGATCTCGCCAGATCCTTCCCTCGAGGCTCTCGATCGACGAGCTCGGCGCATTCGTTCGACTGATTCGGTTGTCTTTCAATCAACTCAATTCTAAGACTGTCCAACGCGGGTGGTTCGTACACGAAAATTCGAACTGATACGAATGGGCCGAGTTCCTTCGGTATTTCTGCGCGACGACGATGACGACGGAGAACAATTAACGAACGATGTGCACGCGCGGGCCTGCGCGAACTTCGAGAACCGTTCGGACAGGCCTCGAGAGACCACGATATTTATTTCTATTTATTGAGTATACTAAAACCTAGCGGTAGGCAATCACTCGAAACCCGACCGGCTACGATGCGAGAAGGGAGACGGAGTTTTTCTGTTCGAATGCTTGAACGTGTTTTGAGGATTCTTGTTTCTTAGGATCGTAAGAGTTTTTTAGGATCACGTAAAACTAGGGCGTCGATTACTTTTATTACCAGACTGCGGCCGTTTATGCTAACGTAGATTCTCACGAGGCGGCGCGTCGTGATTCGAGTCAATTGGGTGTTCGGCTGCCTCGTTGAAAGGGTTCGGAGTCAGCGTACGATAGAGATCTTAGCGATCGTTAGCACTCGGATATTGATGATCGATCTATAGATGCATAAAATCCGCAGTCTACCTATTACTCACTACTGTTATAACTACTATTATTACGCGGAACTGATTTACTCGCTGCTTGCCGGCTAATTCGCGGCCCTCCTTCGCTATCGAGCGATCGTTGCGAGGATGAACAAAATGAGATAGTTCTGAAGAGATGGGATGAGGAGAAAACAGAATTTCGATGTACGAAAGTTGAACGCCGCAAGTACTTTCATTGAGCGAGTAAAAAAGCGCCGTGTAGTCGACGGTGAAAATGTTACGAAGCAATTAATCGAAATTAAAGGACAATATAGACAGATCGTCGTGCCTTCGTGAAATGTAAACGCGACCGGAAGTAAGTATCTCGAGATGACGGAACGCAATCGCGGTCTCCCTGAATCGACGAACGATAGCTTGACTTATCATTCCGTATTTAATCCCTAGTTTGTTCGCGGTTTTGCGAGACAGAAATTCATTTTACCCGGGGAGGAAGACGAGCTTAGGGCTGCTGGATCTTCGAGGCTCGGTAATTATCGGTGTGCCCGGCGGGTTTTCCGGCTCGATCGTCTTCGGCTTCCTCTGCGCTCGGAGGAGGAACGCTCCGCTCGAAGCGGTCGGACCGGAATCTCGCCGTTTTGAACGACCCTCCCTCCGATTTGAACGAGTTAACGTCTCAGGATACTATTATTCGTTTCCCGTCACCCGTCGGAACTTATCTAACTGTATATAGGCAATTATATACGCAATTAGAGACGGGTGAACCTTATCGCAATAGCCACGTTCTATTTAGCTCAGTTAGCGTTATCATCTAGACCTAAGGTGTATTTATATGCGGATTGTATTTCAATCATGCTAATAAACGGTATCGTTCGCAAGTTTCTTTGTCTTCTTCATCAATACCCTTTAACAATATTCTATAGACGCTTTGTAACAATAGCTGTCAATTAATAATGAATTAAGGGGAAACATGGTCCAACCTGTATCGCAATTTAATGTACCACAGAGAATTACAGAGTGAATCAAATTGAAAATCTGTATAACGAGGCTTTCATTAACATTTTCCTTTGTTTCTGGTGTTCGCAAGCTTCATAAAATTCAAATATAATTTACTTGATTGATCGTGTGAGAAGACCTTCACAGTGCATACAGTTAATCGAGCGATACAATTGAACCATTTCCCAGCAGGTTCTCGCGATTAACGAAGATTCGCAGTTTTCACGCGTTGTTTAACGCTGATGTTACCACGTAAACAGATCACCCAAGATTCTGTGATGTAAATTTACAAATGGGGGTGCGCGAGATGATATCAGAGACCTACTATACGAAGTTACTGTTCCACAACTGATTACTTACGTGCGCCTGTTCCAAGGCCTCGAGTAACTCCTACCATCGTCTAATATAATTAAAAGTGGAACTAATTTGTACGGTCACAAGGAAGTACAACGGAACAACCGTCCATTGTTCGCCGAAATCTGCCTCGACCTCGTTGATCGTCGTCATCAAGCAAAACAACGAGGACAACGCGCGCGTTTAAATAATGCAAGCAGCGGAAAGGCGAACAAAGTGACATTAGGAAGCGCAAAGCTGGCCACGCTACGTGACAGCAAACGGACTGAGCCGGCAGTTTGTCCGCCAGCTGAAAACAGTCTGTCACAACGCGTCTTGGAGACGAGTTGCGAAATAAGCGAGATTTATTTCAATCCTCGGTCACGATTCGTTCGAGGTTAGGCAACTGTCGTGATTGGACGCATCGTCACCGTGCCAAACGAACTGTTTACATTGTGATTATGATTTTAGATGACGTTGAAGTCGTTGATGAACTTTGGGAACTTGGGCAAGGATCACCGTCCCCCCGTCGAACGGTACCAAGGTGCTTCCAGAGGTTACCATCACAGTGGCTCCGGCGGATGGTATCGGGGGTAAATATAGCTAGTGTTCCTGTCGTAAACTTTTGTCACTTTTGTCTAGAATTATATGCTTGTTATTTTTTTCATGAAATTAGATATTTTAAAGTATGATAATGTAAGATGTAAAAAGAGTCAGAGACAATTGCGAATTGTGCGAATTTTCTTCAAACCTAAAATTCTTGAATGTGACAGTAGATAGTAAATTTCTTATTAGCGATGCTTGAGTAGTTAATAAAATAACTAAAGAGATATTTCTCTATCTTTCTGACTGTGCGAATAAAAATATTTCCAGAAACTCTAAGGGAAAAGGTGGAACCGGAGCTGCGCTCAGCGCCCTGACTTTGCTCGCATTTTTGTTTCTAATAAACGTGATGCAGGTGATTATCGTGAAATAAATCTTATCGTTTAGACTCGCTGTCATAATTATTAAAACAGTGTGAAAGACTCGAAACGCAGTTCATGTAGAATTTAAATAAATTATACTCGATTCGCGTTCGATTTTCAGCAATCGTTGCAGGATACTAATTCGACAATGCCGACGATGTCGCCTACTATGTTCGTGGTCCGTGAGGGCGAGTTACCGATAATAGTAGACGCGAAGGAAGAGAAGGAAGTGAAGAGGCAAGACGACGTGCACAAGACACAAGCGAAATCCAAGATTCAAAGGCTTAACAATCAGTATATTAAATAAAACGAATCGGTACATAATGATTGATACACGATAGTAGTCGAAAAAGGATGGAGAAAATCAACACGGATCGATCGGATTGGAAGCTGCTTCGCGCTCGTTAACAATCCATCTTTTTGACAAGGATCGCCGCCTTTTACATCGTATTAAGATAATATTTATTGAATCATTCTGTAACAATTCCTTAAACGGATGTGCTTTCGGAATACCGTATATAATTAGCGTACGCTCGTTATTCTCTTAATACACTCTCTGTACTCGTTTTTCTTTGTTTTTGTTCGCTTTTTTTCTTTTTTTTGGGTTAATTTCCACTCGTGTTTTCTATATATATATACATATACTTTGTTTTCTGTTCTCAATGGAATCAATATAATTAGCCGTATAATTTTCTTCGAGAATAAACATACATATATACAGCGAAAAATCTTGATCTCTCTTTCTTCCTTTCTTTCTTTCTTTCTCTCTCTCTCTCTCTCTCTTTTTTGGTTTACATGTTATTCGCGCGCGCGCTCGAACCTCGCGAACGCACGATCGAACGGACACTTCCGGTGGTCGACGCGTGAACTCAGTCGAAAGATTATTTATAAGAATAGACTCTATAGGAATAATTAATGCTGTTCCTCAGAAAATAACAGGCTTAGAGCCGTCCACGACCGACGCTACTCGCTTGTTACACGTGACGCTTTTTCTCTCTGCTTTGTGATTCTCACTTTTGTCTTCCTTCTGCATCTTTTCCCTCCCCTTTCCCCATTTTGCAAGATTGTTTGCCCATTCGCGTATTCGCCTCCTGTCAATGCGCGATTAAAGTTACTCGATTGGACTCCTATTTTTTGTGTTTCGCCAGTTTCCCCGTTCGAGCGTCTACCGACCTATTTTGCTGCTTCGCCGCGTCCAATATGGCGCCGCCGTTCCCGACAAAATGGCGCACGCGACTCGTTGCCCGCCGACGAAGACTCGATCGATACCGCGTCGAAAACCGTCCCATTCGAAACTCACTTTCACTACGCGAGTCGTTCTTTTCGGTTTCCTACGATCTTGAACAGATAAAAGAAAGCGAAAACAAACATGGCCTGCGTGTCTCGTTCTTGAACCGCGGACGGTTCCCCGCCACGAATTTGTACGTAATATTACCAGCTAAGCTTCCTGTACTAATTCACTTACAACTTTCCGAAGGCGAGAGAGCATTCTAGAGTCTAGAGGAACGCAATTCGAAACGATTGAGCCACCCGTCGATACGCGAACAAATTGTTTTCATTTTGTTTCCCTGCTTCTTTTTAATTCTCTTTCACCGGTTGGTTTTCTCGCTCTTCCTCTCACACACACGCGCATACACTCCCCGCGTTTCTCTCGCGGACGGGCTCTCCTTTCTCTCACTCCCTCTCATACCTCTTCTCAGAGCATTCCCGCGATATGCACTCTACGATGCTGTATTTACACAATGGTAGAAACATTTAAATACTCTTTTTTTTAGACTTCATTCGTTTCGTCGAGTCACTTAGAAAATAATCGTGAACGCTAAGGGGAGGCTGGATGTGGGTGGTTTACGGTGAATTCCAACAATACTCCTCCTTCGTATTCTCTTTTCGCCGCTCTGCCTGGAGACCAGAGAAGGGTTAACTCCTGCTGACAGATAGAAATCCATAGAATGACGGAAATTCGAAGATAAACCGCAATAGAACCTTTTCGCTATTCCCGTTAATCTTCCAACATTTCAAATTGTTAATCACGGTTAACTCGTCCTGATTTTGGTACGATTTTCAACCGCGATGTTTGCGGCACATTAACTCTTTGCTTTGCAATATACTTCACGACTAAGCTCGCTGAAGTTACTTTGTTCTTCACCATTTTTCAATAAGAAAGATAATTCTATATTTCTTCTTTTTATCAAATATAAAAGAAAAAATGTAAACCGAAAGGTTCCCATGAACTCAATTTCGTGTCATAGCCACGTGTTCAACTGTATATTACAGAGCAAGAAGATGAATTATTCAAGATCAGAACGAATCTTGTTCATCGAGGAATGAAATAACGACAGAGTCAAGTGGTTACACTGCGTTTTCTTCATTTTAAGTTGAAGATCTCCCTCGGAGAACAATAGAGTTTCGTCTGCGCTCGGCAGACGATCTCCAGGAGACTTCGCATCCGCCATTCCACGGCCGCGAACGCGAAGATAACGACGACGAGTCGTCTCAGAACAATGCCTGAACGTCCGACGAAGAGATGAAGCTACGCACATCGATATTCAAGGAAAAAACACTACTTGAGTTACGCGCGGCTAACGCCCAAAGGTTCTTCCGTTCACGTCTCGCTCTACGGTTCTCTTTGTCCAAGGGTGAAGGGTTTAAAAAGTAGAACGATTACTCAATTCCTAGACGCGCACGCGGGAGAACCCGTGGAAGAATCGGAAGTTCTTCCCACTTACGCACCGGCGCACCAACTTGGAACAAAAGCGTCGATCATCGAATTCGAGATTAACCGATTCGCCGTCGAGAAAGTCGATCGAACGTTATCTTGGATGCTAGGAATTTATTCGAAAGAAAACAATTAATTCACCGCAAGGTGTCTCGCGGTCGAACGAGCCGAGACGACAACCGGTGCGCCGCTACGGGAATCGCGTTTCCCCAGCGATTAATTCCGTTTTTGAACACAGTGTTTTCGTGAACAGAGCTAAACGTAGTCGAAGAAACGTAATTGAGCAGTGAACATGTCAAACGCGGCCGCGTTTCCTTTATTCTCCCGCGATCCTCTACGAGGCGATCGCCTGGCCGAGAGTACAGATGAGAGAGTATCGTCAATAGAGGTCGCGATTGACCAGTTTAGCTACGCTAACTAGTGTGTCCTCTAACGATCGACCAGCTACATGCATCGGCAACGGAAAAAAACCACGAACGACCGATTTTCGTCTGCCGGAAACGTTCACCGCCTGGAAAAGATCGCCTGTTCGAGGGCAGACCGGAGAATCGCATTCATCCTCGTCGCCCAATTACACACGCTGCACTGCGCTGCGGGTACCGTGGCTCGTCGCTCGTCCAGCTAAATCAACAAGATCCCTATCGACCGTAGACGATCCATATTACTTTACAATTACCTCTACTACCTTGTACTCTTTAGGTCAACTACCACGGGGCCGGAATCTTTCTGTCCAAAGGGAAGACAGCTGACACTGGGCTGCGCGAGACCAGAATTTTGATAGACCGAGACTTCCAGCAATAGAGATCTGAGTTCGAGTAGCTAACAGGTTGATATCCTGAGCTACGATGCTCGTGAAAGCGTAACTGAGTGACATTAAAAGTAAAATTAATATAATGGGATCGTAATATAATATAATGCCGTTGTTTTGCTGCAATAAATACAAATCCATAGTTTAGACTAATGTGATTCTAGAAAATGCGATTAATAGTCGAATGAAAGTGAAAACGAGAAGCTACTGAAATATACATTTGATCGCAATTACTAGCTCAGTTGGTAGGTCAAAGACACCGAGTCAGCTTTTCCCCTGCAGTCTGTTACGTTACGCGGTCGACGCCAAGCCAAGCGACTAAAGAACCGTTCAAGTCAGTCGTTTCGAATCATTCGAAAATTCTTGGCCGTCCCTGCGTAAAGTGACAGTCGGACCGATCGATTCCGACCGTTCGCGGCTGTTTGATTCTGTCTTGCGCCTAAGCTCGCTAACTAATCGCCGCCTTCGAGTTTCATTCTCGTGGCAAGCCGCTCCCGTTCCTGATCGCTCGCTAATGGCGGACGGTGGCTCGCGCCCGACAAAATGGAGATACTTGGGAAAAAGACTCGAATTCCATGGATATGAAGCGCACTCGATACTCGGACCACTCGCGCGCAATATTCTTAATTAATACTGATATAACGAACTAGCGATAACGCGCGATCGTGCGCGACCAACGAACTTCCCGCGATAATTGCCGAGATGATTTAACATCGATTCAACGATTCGTCGAGACGCAATTCTAACCCTTTGCAGTCGAAAGTTTCTCACTAGAAATATTCAACACTTTCCGATGAAACGTAAACGGTATTCGTTGGAATTAACCGATGAGAAGACATACATAAATTAAGAAACAAAGATGTTTTACTTCAATCTTTCACATATCAATGAGTTACACAATGTTTAATACTATATATAAGACTTTATACTTTTGCTATATTGTATCGAATGATGACTGAGAGCCCACTGCAAAGAGTTAAAAGACGCGTTCGAAGTTTCGCCACCGTTAAAACGTTATAACACCGTGATGTCTTCGAATCGAAAAACTTTGATTTAATCCGCCGATACGGAACTAATGGCGGCCATATTGGAAACCAGCCGTAACGCTTCGAATCGAAACGATCTGTGCCTCGACGGATAAACCGTTTCCTTTCGCTGAAACGCGTGCCCGTAAAATTCTCGCGGAATGAATGATAGCTTTTCGAATGATAGCGAATCGTCGAACGAATCGGGAAAACATCGCGTGCGTAACGTTCTCGAGCGCGGCAGGTCGTCGGAACGACAGCGATCGCGTAAGTATGCAGTTACTTTCAACATTCGATAAATTTTCTTAGCGACGCCAGACCTCTAGAGCATCACGGAAAAAACACTTACAGAGCTAAAAGTCCCTATCTACATGATATGAGAAGCTGATCGATGATTTGCCTCGGTGCACGGAGCCACCGTCCGCCGCCTCGACGGATGTCGTTCGCGCGGATGACTGAAACGTGCCGTTCTCTATACCGTTAAGGAAGCATTTTTGGTCAACGCGCGCGCACGCACACACACTCACACACACGTACACACACCCTCGCACACGCGCACACACGCACACAGTCTCACGCGCAGACACACACACGAGCAAGCATGCTTCTGTCCGTAAAAGGTAAACGTGAAATCTAGATAACGAGGAGACGAACGAGTTCTCGTGGAAGGTTGTACGCTCTTAGACTAAAAATCTCGCGAGAATGGTAACGTTCGACTATTACAAGGTAAGTATGTACAACGTGTTCAACGCACGAGAGACGATAGCAAAAAGGTAGCGGAACGCGCGGCCGTGCACGCGTTTCCGTGAAGCCGCGTCGAATGCGCGCGCTTCCGCGAGGAATCTTCCGAGCCGAAGATCCGACGGGGTTTCCGGGAAACACGGGCAAGGCTCGTTATCGCGACGAGTAAAGTCGAGGATAAGTGACAACAACGATCGAGACTGCTCGAGACGCTATGAGACACATTTCTGCGGCCGATCTACTCGCGATTATCCCTCACCGGACTCGTCTGAACGAGCACCTCCGTGCTGCGTCGAATTTTGAGTTGGCCCCTTGACGCGTTCACTATTGAACCGTCGATATGAATATCTGAAAATCGAAGTGATTCAACGGAACGGAAACTCCGAAGTTACGATTCATTGGCGATTGATCCTTTCGTCTTCTTGCATCCTGTAAATCCTACTGAAACTTGTTTCACCGATCGTGGATGTTCTATTTCGTATTTGAATAAAACGAACGGAACTAGAATGTATAGCTAGTTCAATGGTCAACGCGCAAGGAGGGGGGGTGGGCCGAAATTCGTTGATGAGTCTCGGTGAATCGAAACGGCGCGTGAAGGAAATGAAAGTAAAAAAAGGAGAGCAACGAGAACTCGGCCGAAGGAGTTCCAACGAGGAGGAGAATCTGTTAAGGGGAGAGTAAGGCGAGGAGGCATGCCGTGGAACAAATTATTGGTGCTGGATCTCGTCAGTCTCGTCCTGGGACACGATGCTGGACCTGTTCGACCGTACATCGAGGTCCATGCCGAACGGTTTCGACGAGGAGTCCACGAGAAGGGTTTGCGTGCCCTCCTCGATGCTCAGGCTACACTCCAACGAGCTGTCACTGAAAGTACAGAAACAGACTTCTACTCATCACTAGCGTCTTCGACGATTGTCCTATGGAACGGTGCCACTGTGACCGACGATCGTACCCGGGCGCGTTTACCTGACGACGCTGGCGTGATCCACGGAACCGGACGCCGGCATTGTGCAGTTGTCGCCGTTGCAGGATCGTTCGCCGTTGCTGCTGCAGGAGGACGACGTCCTTGTCGCGGCTGCTTCTCTCAGCGACGCTCTCCGCGACTCCTCGTGACACTCGCACCTGGAAAATCATTTTCCTCTCGTCAGCGATTTATTAGGATACCTATTATTACAAGAAAAAGGAATTATTAACAGATTAACACATTGTTGACCGGTCACGAGTTAAACCGTGTTTGCAACGCAGAAAAATAATATAATAGAAATATTCAAAGTTATATAGAATATGTCCATAGATTCATTGCAATGCACTATGTGTAAAGAAAGTATATTGAAGTTTATTTAGATTATTTCGCTTTCATATTTAATTGCGAAATAACCGGTGACATGGATAGCTTCTGCGTAAAATTGCCGGTCAACAATGTAATCTTAGGAGATTGAAATGACGACTTAAGAATCTATTCTATAGAGGAAATGTATTCTTTATTGAACTTCTGTTTCGATTAGAATTCAGATTATTAACTTTGAACTGTTAAAGTTGACGCTATTGGAGTATTAACATCGGTAAAGATACAATATATCAAAGTTGCGATAATGAAACTTCCAATGTTTCAAGATGACGATTCAAGGATATTGATTTCATCGAAAGTAAAGTTGCATTCTAATTCGGTATAGAGCGCTCACCTACACTCTTCCGGCTGTACGTAGCTGTAACCGCCCGATTTCGGCTCGTCCTCGGTACGCGGGATCGTCTGGATCCTCTTGGGGGCTTTCCTCTTCTCCGGGATCTCCTCGAAATTGATCCAGTTGCTAGGTCTGGCTGGTGCTCTCGGTGGCAGTGGCGGTGGACTCGGCGACTTGCCCGCGGCCTTTCGACCCCCATCGGGTACTTTGCCCGCGAACTCCGTGAACGTGTTCGCCGCGTGCTTCCGCGGGCTCTTCAGCTTGCGACTGTCCTCTCGCGGAAGAGATATCTTCATTTTCTCAATGCGACGCTCGTCGAGCGACGTCTGCATCACGAACTCGTCGAGGAGAGTCGGGTTTATGGGCGTCGTGGACCGCGGCCTCTCGATGGGTATCGTTCTGAACACGATTGATAAACCATGCTTCTTATTATTACTGCCAGCTCTAGATTTGTCTTGTAATTAATCGTCATCGAAATTTGTCTGATAATAAGTACTCCGGCGTTTTAAACGAAACTCCCTTAAGTTAACGGAGCAACGCCATATAAGCGGCATGGCAGTTTTACTTAATGAGTCCACTGCCGTGTATATGGCAAACATCATTTGATTATTTTTATCACTGTTATTCTCGTAATATTTACAACTAACAAAGATTAAGTATTTAAGTATTAAGCTAGGTCACATCTGTGAATTTCCGCTTGTTATCCACGTTACGGTATTTTTTCAAGTAAACTTGAAATACTTCCAGTCTGTTAACACTAGAACCACCGAACGAATCAAAATGTCCCATTCCTGATTTCTCCATAGAAAAATACAGTAGATGCTTTTCCGGGAGTTATTAAAGAAGTTGATTTAGCAATACGCAAACCGAATTATGAATCAATTAAAGTAATAGACGCACTCTTGGAGTTTCTATAAAGGAATTTCAAGAAGTCAATTTCAGTGCTCGGTAGTTCTAGTGTTAAGAGATACAATACTGACATAATCTCTTGAAATTATTATTACACTTCTTCCTTTACGTTATCGTCAAATAAAAAGGACAAATCATCGACCAATTACTACAATAAATGAACCCTCTAACTAGCCGCAATAATTCTCGTTAGAATCAAAACTCAGCCCCATTCTATGGTATACACACAGAATCCATAGTCTAATTCTTATCCTCCTCAACCTACCTAACTTCTTGAAGTCGTTGTTTGACAGGCAGGATCGGCACAGCCACGCTCTTCTCCAAAGGTAGGGTGGTCGGTATGTAGGGTAGGTCCTCCTCGAAGCTCTCCTCGTAAAACAATCCCTTCCTCTCGTCCGGCAGCTCTTGCGCGAGCTTCTCGGCCTTATTCCTAATGAACTCGATCTCGGAGTCCCTCTCCGACTCCGAGCTGTTATGATCCAGGTCCGAGATAACGCTGGGCGCTTTCGTGAGGCCGTCGTCCGGCCTCAGCCCGTCGTCGATCACCTCCGATTTCCTGCTCGGCTTGCTCTGCGCCGGTTTCTCCTTGCTCGGTTTCGGTCGCGCGGCCTCGTCGTCGATCCTCTCCGGCGGTTCGATCTGTTGCACCTCTTTGCTCTTCCTCTTCGGCTTGGTGATCTCCCTCTTCCCAGTGGAATCCCTCGACGAGCCACTGGACAGCCTGTGCTCCGACGAAGAGGACTTGCCGTCGGTCGGCGACGGTTTGATCGCGACCTCGGCCACGGTGACCTTGCCGTGAGCGCCCAGCTTCGAATCCCTGGAGGAGCTCCTGGAGATCTCGGAGTCCTTCGAGACGCTGCGCGATATCTGGCTGTCCCGCGAGTAGGACCTCGACGTGGTCTCGATCTGAGCCTCGGTCTTGATCTTCGAGGGCGCGGGATGATGCTCGATCGAGACCTCGGTCACTATGCTGCCCGTGCGAGGCTCCGACTCGTATTCGTCCAGCAGCTTCGTCGGCGTTTCCAGCGGGATCGAGACGCTCTCGGACGGCAGAGCCTCCTCGTAGTTCCTGTCGTCCGCGTGCAGGCTGATGAAGATCGAGTCGTCCTTGCGGCTGTCTCTGTCGGCGTTGAAGCGGAACTCCACGTTGCCGATGCTCTCCAGCGAAGGGTGCCCGCCGGTGTCGTCGAGATCGGCGCCGCACGCCGCCGAGATCGCCTCGTCGTAGCTCTTCTTTCGCTCGCGTTTCTTGAACAGGCTCAACGTCGACGACAACACCCCTTTGTTTTTCGAGTCTTTCCTCAGGCTCGAGCCCTTGTCCAATGACACGCGCTCGCGGGACTTCGACCTGCTGCGCAGGCTCTCCGTGGTGTCCTTTATCTTCGAGGTAAGACTACGTCGCGGCTTGGTGCTCGGCGACGGTGATTCTGGGCTCAACACACTGCTGTCTGTTCGGCCCTTAAAAGTTGAACACGCGGATCGTCAAGTACATGCAGTGTTTTGTTTTTACGCAGACACACCCTGCTCGACTAAGCTAGCGGATCTTCTACAAAGACAAAGCAACGAATCCATGGTGCGGGCAGAACGAAGCGGGCAAGCGTATACGCGCGGCCTGCGAGCGCTGCGGGACGATCGATCCGACGGGGGTTGACACGGTTCGCCGCGGAAAGATGGCACGGTGTGCGGATCTGACTGTTTCGAGTATACCGGGTTGCTTCGGTTAGTTACTAAAGTGAATGATTTTGATATGTTTGTCACTCAAATGGAGGATTTGATATGACAGGTGGCAATAATTAATCATGATCACCTTTAAATACTAGTCTCTTCAAAATCTTACATATTTAAAAAGTGCAATACCAATAGCAATTACTATCATTTCAAGTAACACGATAATTTCTCAATCCTACATAATCGTTTCAAAGAAAATTATTCAACTCTGCGGGTACAACGCAACTGACAAACTTTTAATAGTTAAACCGTTGATATCACGGAATCGTCGTTCCGCAAGGCTCGTTCAGCTGCGCTCAACACTACAGCGATGCTAGACGATCAATGCTACCTTGAAGAGGGAGGCGAAGCTGCTTTTCCTAGAAACGGAAGAGGGGCTCGGCGTTCGGGAGCCCTCGAGCTCCCGTACTTTCTGGTGTCTCGGTAATTTCGGGCTTCCCGTTACGCTACTCGTTGTTGGAGTCGTTTGCACGATTTCCTTGAAGTTCTGCGTCTTTTTCCTCTTGTCGTTGAAGTCCAGGCTCGCCGGCTTCTGGACCTCTTGGGTCTGATTCCGGCTGGCCGATTGTTGCGGCGTCGTTGTACCGTCCGTCTCCGCTGGCTTCTTCACGATCGGCACCTAGTAATGCAGGTAATTTCAAAAGAATTTAATTTCAATGATTATCATACTTGAAATAGAATGCAACGATGTGGTGACTGAATATAAATTTAGAGGATGATGTAGCCGATTTTACTCTTCGGATATCAGAAGATGATATCGATATCGATATCAAAGATGGAACGCAAAGTTTGGATCTGATTTACTCACTTCTATGTTAACCCTCTCCAGGAATCTCTTCGTGATCTCGACCTCCCTCTTGAAGATCTCCTTCCTCTCCTCGCGGCCCCGTCTCCGTGGTTTGTCCAGTGGGTCCGGCTTCAGATTTCCGTCGATCATCGAGACCTTTATGCTCTCCGGTATCAACGCTTTGGTGGTGTCCGCCTCGCGTTTCAATAGAATCTTCTCCAGGTCGTCGGTTTCTGGCTTCGACGGCTCTATCAGGTTGTCAGCCAGGGTCGGCTTGCTTCCGCAGAACGAGGTCTCCAGCAGGCATTTGTGCGGGCTTGGCGACCTAGCACAAACCATCTAATTTACTCAAATTTTCAACGTTTACGCTGAAACTCCTATAAAAATCCAAGTATTTTCCTAATGGGAATATCTGAATCTTCTCATAAGGCTTTCTACGTGGTTTTTAGAAGATTTTTGTAATTCTCTCGGTTATTGGTTTCATATATTACTATATTATTATATTACGATATTACTATATTACTATATTACTATATTACTATATTACTATATTACTATATTATTATATTATATATTATATTATTATATTATTATATTATTATCTTACTGTATTACTATATTACTATTTTACTATTTTACTATTTTACTATTTTACTATTTTACTATTTTACTATATTACTATATGTTATATCTGTTATATCTTAACTTCGAAACAAACATTTCCGTACTATTTACTCTACCAAATCTACAATCCATCCTCTCCCCACGTCATTTTAATCACGAAATAAATGATAAAAACAGCTGATTAAGCGAGGAAATCTCAATTCTCGTACCTGGAGGAAGTAGCCGAAACGACAGAGAGCTTGCCAGAAGCTCCCGAACCCTGGCTGCCCACGGACGACAGTCTCGACGTCCTGCCGCTGATGTTCAACAGCACGATCTCGGAGCAATTGCTATCCTTTCGTTCCCTCTCCAACTGTTTGCTACTGTAATCCGACAACGAGCCATCCTCCTTTTTCCTCTTGGCTAATTTCTTCGATTCTCGCCTGAGATCCTGCTCGTGGATCGGATCCTGCAGGTCCAGTTCCTCCGTGGACGATCTCAGATCTTGAGCGTCCTCTTTGTAACCCAGCGTCAGCTTGCACCCAGGTGGAGGCTCTCCGCCTGCAACGTTCATCGTCGGGACGAGTGTGAATGCGGCCCGCGCGACAGAGCGGTTCGATCTACGTGTAACACCGAGTCCAGGCAATCCGGAACTAGCTACTACCAAGTATCAACCTACTTCTATCGAACTATTATTGTCTACAATCGATAGAGTAACAGTTGGATGAACCGTGCCCGGATGAACGGCCAAGCATCATGCACCCCGAACTCTTCTATGGAAACGGATTTCACGAAGATAGTATACACTTTTCGTTCGTGTTGGTGGCAACTTTGAATGTATGAATCACTCTATCGGAGCTAAGGTAATCGAGTAACTGACATTTAGCATTCACAGTGTTTCGTGGAAAGTTGCTTCTTCGAGATTATAGAACGTGTTTAATGTTTCATTGGTAGCAACAGTTGGGTCTCTGCGTATGTCTACTAGAGTATGCTAGAGATCGAAGGAAGTTTCATCTACTTTTCAATAGAACTATGGATTAAAAGAAAAAATGTGTGAAATATTAGATACTAACAGATATAATGTTATAAACTACTACTTAGTTACTACAATAACTTGTAGAAATGAAATATTCCAACCCCTCGCTTCACGATACATTCTAACATCCATATCCTTGAAATTCTATTCGAACTTACGGTTACCTGACTCGATACTATCAAGCAAGGGGTTAACAATCACCAAATCAAGAGACCAACGATACTACAATATAAAAAACCATAGTATAAACTCGTTTCTATTTAAAATACAACTACCAGTCTCTCAAAGTGAGCCCTAGAGTACTTTCAACGCCTAAATACGTTAATAATCTCAACATCTCGATGCAACGGATAGAGGACTCAAACTCACAATCAATTCTTCACTACGTGTACTATTTCGAATAACTTTTTACTCAACACTGCCTTGTGACCGCCAACTATTCGAAGAATACGTCTCGCTACACCGCCCTGATTAACCCTAATAAGACCACGATGTGATTTTGAGTCACATTTCAACTTTTCACTGAAAGTTTTTGATTATTTCATACTGCATCTCCAAAAGTTTCTTTCGACTTTCAAAATTTGGGCCCGATGGATAAAAACAATAATCATTCCTTTTTCTCATAAGTGACTGAGAGTCACATCGTGGTATGATTCGTTGGAAAAACACGTGTTAAATATCCGGTGTTAACACATTGCGGACCGATAACGAGAAATCTCGTCTTTACATAAAGACACTTAGCAACTTCGCTAATTACCACAGTATTGGAAAAGTTTAATTCGAATTGATCTATTTAAAATCTATTACACAACAATATATCTGAGTATTTCTATGTATAGTGATACAAGTTGACCTCGGTGAAAATTGCCAGCCGCGCAATTCAGTTTTCTGAAAATTAGCCGGACCGCAATGTGCTAACAAGAGGACAAAGGGCTAGTTGACACGCCGGTTTCTATGGGGGCGGGTTAGGTGAAACGTGTTGCGTCTTCCTGCGGGGCACAATGTTTGCGCGCCGCGCGACAACGGTCGCAGGAATATGGGACGAAGTTTCAGAGCGCGGCCGAGTTTCTCCCACGTAACTCGCCCGCGACCTGTATTAATTCGCGGCCGCACGCAGAAACGGGGGAATCGAGCCTCGCGTTATCTCCGAGGACCATTTAGCGGGCACCGAGAACGTCTCGATCGATTCCCGGCCGCCGTTCTTCGCGGCGTCCCGCTGCGAATTCTCGTTTATACGACGCGAGGTATGGATTGCTGGGAACCACGATGTAAATCATATCCCTAGACTATTCTGCACCGATTAGTGAAATTATTGAGACATCGATGTTGCCTGCATTGTCTACAACGATCTTTCCATTCATTTTCCGCGATGGTACTTGCATCGGTTAAACCAATTGTGCACAGTGATATTTTCATCAATTAAATCAATTTTTTATAATGATATTTTCGTTAATTAAGTCAATTTTCTATAATGATATTTTCATCAATTAAATCAGTTTTCTATAATGATATGTTCATCGATTAAATTAATTTTCTATAATGGTATTTTCATCAATTAAACCAATTTTCTATAATGGTATTTTCATCGGTTAAATAAATTTTTTATAACGATATTTTCATCAATTAAATGAATTTTCTGCGATGATACTTTGATCGATTTAATCAATTGTGTACAGTGATATTTTTAAAATTCAATTTTCTACGATATTTTCATGAACTCCACCAGTCAAAGTTATAAACTATTGGAATTATTAAAATTATTGAAAATTTAAGGAAGCTTTTCTTCAATAAACTCGAATTCATTAAAAAATAGGTTAATAAGTAATAATGTAATATATTTAAATAATTAATCGTAATCTATGAAAACTGGCTGAATAAAATCACGAGAGTCTCGAAAGTTTCAAATATCGTAGCAGAAATGGATGGTACTAAAAGCGATAATGAATTCTAATTTATGTTAGCGAGAATGCATTTCCGACATGAATGATTGCACCGTGGCCGCGTAAGGGATTCAGATGTTAAAAGAAACGAAAGATCATCAGCCGCGGGGAATATAAATTATCTAATTTCTGACAACTTTTGAGTTACTTCGCCACGGTTCTCAGCACGCCATATGCAAACGAGATCAACCAGGAAAAAATAACAGTGTTTACCGGTGGGGTTGGCTTTCTTATCGCCGGAAACTATGGCTGCTGGAAACAGCAATCTATGGCTCGAGCCTTTCCGCCGCTATTTATGCACGAACAATGCAAGTTGAAGAACTTTTCAACCCTCGGAACACCGGAGGATATACGCTCGTTAGATAAACTTCAGGAAGAAAGTAATTAACCATGGATTGCAACGTACAACGATGAACCGAGGTATTGTACAGTAAATATTCCCGGAAAATTGACGTTCAACCACAGTTTCTCTTATTACTTCTCTAAAAAAAAATTGCTCGAACAGAATCGAAGTAATACGTCCATACTTTTCACTGAACGAACGGGAGGAATAACGAAAGACCGATATTCATCGAACTCGTTAAAATGGTTTGTTTCATAATATCTGTTAATTGTTCCAGCTCGCCGTTACGCCGGAATTCTACCGCAGTTCCAGCGGGGGAAGTACCTTTCAGTTATTTCAGGCAGTACATCGTACCGCATGCAATATTAAAATGCCACTGCGAAATTTGCAAGTGTATTCCATTCTTTATGCCCGATGTACGACTCCCGAGTACTTCCGGCCGACGATACAGCTAGGCAATAAACCCGGCGGGACCATAAACAAGATCATAATTCATACGCGATGCTGGGTTGATCTTATTTCAAAAATATTCGCCGCTGGTCCAAAGGGAGGAATTATTTTGAAACGGCGCACTTCGCGCCTTTCGACGGTCGCTTCGAACTTCAGCTTATTTTTACGGCTGCGTTAACTTTATCTCCTTAGACATTCCCTAGGCCCTTACAACGCGACGCTAACAGAATACTTGATTTTTACGATGAAAAAACTACGAATCTATGATTTAAAGATTGTTGAAATGCTTTATAAGACACAGAGTAGTGATATTGACATTAGAACTACCAAACCAGTCAAAATGGTTTCAATTTTTCTGTTTCGCTTATTGATATCTTCGAAGCATTGAATATTAAATGATTTTGAAAATAAATAGTTTCACTTGAATACTATAATGAATGTCTGAAGGAACTGAAAATAATAATAATAATAATGCTTTATAAGACAGAGTGATATTAACACTAGAACTACCAAACCAGTCAAAATGGTTTCAATTTTTCTGTTTCGCTTATTGGTATCTTCGAAGCATTGAATATTCGAAATGAGTTTGAAAATAAAGAGTTTCACTTGAATACTATAACGAATGTCTGAAGAAACCGAAAATAATCTATTATTACTAGAAAAAATAAAATACTACAATATTCATAACGATTACATTTCCATTGTATCAAATGCTCGGTGGTTCTAGCGTTGAACGGAACAATGAAGTGCATGTTATTTGTAATAATATACAATTTTCTATAGCAATCTGCTATTTGAGAACCAAAGGAAATTCCACCGAGACTGCCCAGAAACAGATCGTTACTGCTAAAACTGGAGGACTACAGCGTGTGCCGAATATTTTCTACGAAACCCCCGGGGAAAGCCGAGCCGCGAGACAAAGGCAGAGTCTCGGTATCAAGCTGTCATTGTTTGATTGCCACGTCCAACTTGAAATTTCCCGGCGAGAAGGGGAACCGTTGAGACGGACGCGGCCCGTCTACCGTTGGTATAATTGAATTTTGTCACACGCTTGTCCCCCGCTCCGCTCGGAAATTCAATTTTCTCGCGGTAACGGCACTGCCTACCGCCCGTTACAGGAAAGAAGGCGGGAAGGAGCACGCATTTTCGGCCCTTGCGTGCGATTCGTCGAAATCGTTAATTGAAATTGATACATTGCAACGTTCAATCGATACAGTTTCCTCAAAAGTGTGTTTGTAGTATCTATAACAAAACTATAGGCTGTACAAAGTCGTTTTCGTTTTACGTCATAAAGAGTTATACTGAGATTTATAATTGTGAACTTCCTGTGGTTCATTAAGTAAGAAACAGTTACGGGAGAAGCAATAAAATGTAGGAGAAAATGCTATAAAATTTGTCGAGAAAAATGGAACAAGAAGAAGCGGTAATACGCTAAGTGCAAAGTTTATCTGGAGAGGAAACGGTGTTAACAGCCGCGTTTACCAGCATTCCTCCCCTAGTTTCTTGCGGCGTAATTAAAAATCACCGGGAAACTTTCACGGCGCTAATTAAGGACCACCCCGTAGGAAAAGGCAACGGAACAAGAAGAAACTGGAAGAAGCGGGGATGAATTCCGAACGCATCCCGAACGTCGGGGCCAGTAACGAGCGGCGAGGAGAACATTTGCCGGATTGCACCCGCAGGACTTTTCAATATTCCCTCTAACTAGAGTCCAGAGACCGCTGCTGTGTATCACGGACCTTGGCGAACCATTGGGAAACAGAGTTTCTCGGGCGAAACTGCGGTAAGCCCGGCACGCATACAGGGTGACTGGAAAAGCGTCCGAGACTCTCGGGGGTTTACTGTGCTCGTCAAGGAAATTCGAAAGTACCACGTTGCTTAGCACATTTCTTTGAAGTTTTACAACAACGGAGAGTATCATTGGCATTACCACGTTAAGCGCCATGAAAATCTCGAGCGTCTTGCCGCTGTTATTCTTTTGTAGCAGAGAAAAGCAAGTAATTTGCTGTCGCAATGTTTGCCTTACACTATCAAGTTAGTCGCGTTATCAAACATTCGACGGTTATCTTGCATGTTACGATCGTTTTCTAGTCATTTAGAGGCATCAATCATCAACAATTAACATAGTGCTTAACGTGTTACCAGACTCGTATTAAAACAAAAGAAGAGATCGAAGCATCTTTTAGAAGCATGAAAACAAATTCTCGAATTCTCCTTCGAAATGATCGGAACTTCTTCGAAAGACGCACGCTATCCTTCAATTCTCAACCCTTCTTCCCAACCACCCTATAAGCTACACGGATCAGAAACGCCGAGGGATCGTCGAAAAACTGAAAACACGTCCGGCACGTTTCGGGAGCGGAAAAGACGTCGGGATTACCTGCGAGAAGCTCCCTCTCCGGCGTCGAGTCCCTGGAGTTACTGTCCTCATGGTGGGAGGAACTGCTCGCCCTGCTGATGTCAATTCGCGGTGTGCTGGGCGTCTTTAGCGAACTACCAGGCGTAGCCGGCGTGGTGACCTCGACGATGCCTGGCATTCGCGCAGCCGGTTCCCCCTGCATTCAAATTCGTAACGCTGGTTTTTCGCTCGGGTCACAGTCACTGGGGTGTGGTATTGATGGTTGGTGGTTGGTGGTTGGTGGTTGATTGATTGATTGATTTTTTGGTTGGTGGGTTAACACAGGTGTGTCAGCCGGCTCCCTGTGGAGGGATGCGTAGCTTCGATTTTTCGAACGGGGGAACACGCAACGATCGCCGAGTTCCTCGGCGAACGATCGTCGGGCGTGCCTCGCCCGAGGCGCAGCCGATTTGGAGAGGACTCAGGGAGGACACAGGTAAGGACTCACGTTTTCCACCTCGTCGGACAGGTCTTCGAAGGATGCTATCGGCGCTGGTCCAAGCTTCCTCTGATGGGCGCTCGATATGCCTGACGCCATATTTTTTGATAGCTCAGCCCTCGATGATGCTGCAAAACACCCTTTGTTTTAGTCATTTCTCTACAGATACGGGTTGCTCGGATTCGCTGCCTTGATACCTCAAGGTGACTGTCGGTTCGTCGATGTTTTAGTTAGTTCGTTTCTCCGTTAAGGAACGTTAAGGTTTTAATTTTCGGAAGTTTCAAGTTGATGCTTAGATTCTGGTTTGAGAAAGATCGGTCGAAGCGTTGCGAATGGTAGCTGAAATCTAGGTTTCAATGGTTTCAGGAATTGTCGAGGTTTTTACTGTGACACTGGATAGATCGCTTGTAAAGAGCATCGTCGCCGATCTTTAAATAGGACGCATTGTTCTCTGGTTCATGTTACCGCTATTAGAAGTCTGGTCACATCGTGTAACCGATACCTCCCACGCGCACCGAGCTGAAGGAGATAATCAGAGCCAGTGTTAGAACATTTAAGCGAAGGACGAACCGATTAACTCGCGCCACGTCGTTCAGGATGCGGGACATTGAGAGCCCTCGTCATCCGTCGTCGTTGATCGACCACCTGACCTCCAATTTTCTAACGAACCGTTTCTATCTACCGGGTGACCGAGAAGGTTACAACTTTTCGGCAGATTCATCAGTGAAATCTCACCACAGAATTGAAGAAATCTTTGTTTCCGTTGACGGAAACGATAGCGGCATCGATAGGTAGCAGAGGAAATTAACCCTGCAACAAAGTTAGAAGATTTAACAGACCATTGCAGGTTGAAATACGTGCACTACATTCCACGTAAAGGACAATTCGAAATTTCCGAAGCAATTTTCGCTTAAAAGGTATTTCCAAAATCCCTAAACAATTTTTCTGTAAAGGATATTCCTAAAATTCTTCCGCAATTTTTATACGGAAGATGTTTCCAAAATCCCTAAACAATTTTTCCATAAAGGATACTCCTAACATTCTTCAGCAATTTTTATACAAAGAATATTTCCAAAATCCTTGAACAATGTTTGCATAAAGAATACTCCTAAAATTCTTCAGCAATTTTTATACAGGAGAAATTTCCAAAATCCTTGAACAATGTTTGCATAAAGAATACTCCTAAAATTCTTCAGCAATTTTTATACAGGAGAAATTTCCAAAATCCTTGAACAATGTTTGCATAAAGGATATTCTTAAAGTTCTTCAGCAATTTTATACGGAAGATGTTTCCAAAATCCTTTGCATAAAGAATACTCCTAAAATTCTTCAACAATATTCATACAGAAGATGTTTCCAAAATCCCTGAGCCATCGTTGCATGAAAAATAATTGGACAATTCCTAAATAATACAGTCAGAAGACAGCTACGAAACATGCAACGAAAAACATTCCCAGCTGGTTGCAGGGAGATTGGACCGGGGATTTTTAACGAAGAACGGCCCGGGAAAGCCCGCAGCGTTCTCCGCGCCGTGCGACGGAATTAACCGGGCGTTGGTTCTCGGCGGAAACCGTAGGAAACCGTGGTCTCTCCTGCGAGCAAACATCCCGACAAGTTGACGCCGCAAACAAGCTCAGCACGGGGGAAGAGATTTATGCATATAATTGGACGCAACACCGTAGGTCGGCCCGAGATTTCCTTGGTGGTTCGATCCAGGCTGGCTTCAATAAAAATGCAAATGGCTGATCGAACGCCTTCGATCGCCGCTTCCGGGTAAAGATCGATTTATGGTATCAAATATGGAATACCGGTATGTCTGGAGCGTATCGTGTTCGAACGGATCCATTACGTTGTATATAAATATTCGTATTCGACTACCTACAACAGGAATTTCCAAATAACTACCCCAGAGTTCACTGTTAAATAAATCACGAAGAATTGGAAGACATACTTCGCATAGTTGAATAAATTGAATCACTAGAAATAATATAATTGGCAATATAATATTGCAATATTACCAAACTTCCATGTGTAAAGTTGCAAAGTAATTTAATCATTCGAACAGACCAATCCATAATTCTTTCTCTACCTGATTCGTACAATTTGATGCAGCCATAATTTTCATAATACTCAGAAACCACTGCTAATAAATTCCATAAAAGCTTCGAAAGTACTCGATAAGAATGCTTTATCCGCAACCGTGTTGTCTGGCTGGGTAATGTAAACCGACCTCGATCTAGTTCCGTATCGTACGAGCGATTCGACGAGAATCGAAATTCGACTGTCTTCGGAACTGGCATCGTATTATACGAGCGCAACGCCGCGGAGTTGAAAATATTCGGCGAAGTTCCGAAGGGAAGACGAAGGGGAACTCGTAGAGGACGATCGTTTTCGGGCAAGGTATGCGATTCCTCCTCCGTTGGCCTCTTTCGAACGGAATGCTGGAACAATCGGGCGACCGCCTTTACAAGCCGGGGAATGGAGTTTGTTCGAGAAAGCGGCCGGGATACATCTGGGGCAGAAACGAAGGGAAAACGTTGCGCGGCCAGAGAATGCACCGGTTTCATTTTTTCTATTAATGAGAGCCGGCGCTTGAATCGGTGCTCGTCGTTTTCAAAACTTTTACTCGCGACGGCACTCGAGGGGCTTCAGTATCTTGTTATAATAATAATTGAAGCGGGACACAACGGAGCGAAGAGTTTAACGAGTTTCTGAAGATCCCCGGATTCGTTTTTGAGCACTCGAAGAGTCTAGTGAGAATGTATATACAATCAAGTGTTTCTTCGAAAGACGAAGAGTCTTAGTAATCAGTGAACGGTCGCGTCTTAATTCTATTGTTGAAGCGTAAACCGAAATTTATGGAACAGATAATATATATATAGTTTTGAGATATTAATTTCGAAATATAATATTTCGAACAGTTTCAGCATCTTGAAATATGAGTAAATCTCGGCTTCCAGTTTGATTAAAAGAACAATTTCAACTCCGACGTAAGTCCGCGGACGATGGTCTCGTTAGAGGATACGCGGAGTTTCCCTAATAACCTTCAAACTCCGGTATAAAAGAAAATACGCTTTTCCCGGGGATAGATTCACTTGAGTGCACCATCCCACGGAAACGGTGTATTAAAGATTAATAACTTGAAGAGCTGTTCTCGGTCTCCTATGCATCTTCGTGCACAGGTGCATACATTTACCTGTCCCGAGAAGTTTCTATGAAAAACTTCCACACCGAAGCGAAATATCGTTCAATTCTCGTTTATCAACGCTACCAGACAGATTTTTCGACATATTCCCCAGGTGCGCGTTTTATCTTGACGTCCGATTAAAACTACTGCGAACTCGAATTAAACGCCGCGAACAACGAAATCAATGTTCCCGGACAGATTTTTCGACATATTCCCCAGGTGCGCGTTTTATCTTGACGTCCGATTAAAACGACTGCGAACTCGAATTAAACGCCGTAAACAACGAAATCCGATGAAGCCGCTGAAAACTTGGATAAAACGGAACCCGCCCGAGGATTAAGCACAGCAATTAATTAGCATACATTGCTGTATAGCTTCGATTGGTCGCCAGTTTGTCGTGGCAAAAACGAACAATATTAACTCACAAATTGCAGAGTTCATTGCGATTCTATTTTTTCGTTGCTTCCGGATCGATTTAATGGGAATATTTCCTTCGATTACCGGCCATGTAAACTTCTTTGTTTAGAGAAACTGCGATAGGAAAAGGTGCGCTAGAATTTAAGAGCAGCCTGCGAGGGAACATGGAAACAATAGGAACGGTAGCGTAAAATAGGCGTGACCTCTGTATGGGTCACGGTGGCTGATGGTTTAATTAGAGGAATGGCGCTGAGCTGGCGCCGATTTCGCGTTGGCCACGTTAGGAATTCCGCATGGAAAAAGGAAACTGGCGATGTAAGAAAGGTCGTTGATACGCTGAGTCAATTAGCAACGAAGTCTCGAGGGGCTCAGACGGAATCTCGTGCTTCAACGTGTTAAACACACCGTGCACGGCCGTTCGCTTCCTCGGCGAAAAAACCTCCCGGCGACGGTTCTCGCCGCGAGGCAACGACCGGTCGAACTTGACAGAGGGAAGTTAGCGATCGATACGAACAGGTTCGATTCGAACGGAAGGAACGATCGGAGAATATCGAGGATCGCTTGGGCGTCGGTAAAAATGGCGCGCGACGATGAGCGGGGTGTAACGAGCATTGTTGACACGGCGCATGCGCGCTTTAAGTCAATAATATTTAATCATCGGACTGCGGAAATTTACCCAAGGCCGAGTTTTCATAAATAAATTTGAAAATTTGTTTTCGCTCGTCCGTGCTGTCGGCGCGTTGAAAACGGGACGATGCGCTGGAATGAAAATAAATTCGCAGGTCTCGACGATGAAACTTTTCGTTATTAATTGCTTAAAAGATTTGCAATCAGGCAGGGGCAGGCGGTAAATGATTTCCCACGCCGTTTCTCGGCTGCATTTATCAATGTTAATCATATAAAAGCTCGGTTTCCGTATTGTGCGATGGAAAAGCGACGTTCACCACCGTCGGAACGAACGATCAGACGTCGTCGAGTTACATGTCCGTACGGGAGACGAATGTAAATATTAATCGAGTAAATTGCATCGGTGCAGCTTCAGTTTCGTTAATTGAAAGTCGCTTCGCGGGGCATCATAATTAAACGGCCCTTTAAAATCTCGCTTGTTTGCGTGCAGCAAACTTATCAATTACACGCGTTATTTGTCGCGTTTTAATGAAAGATATACTGAATATATAAACTGTGATAAAACATTGATTGGAAGCATATTTGGAGAAATCATTTTTAGACACGAATCGAATAAGAGCAATTCACCGTAAAATCCCACGTAGAATAGCAGGTATATTAGTCAAGAAGACTCTGTGATTTGAACATAAATACTCAGAAATATACAAAATCAATTCGATTGAATTGTATTATTATTGCACGCAATTCGATAGGATTGTTCATAATACAGAAATGCCAAATAATCGTCGTTTAATCGACTGAACTACAGTAATTCGATTTGGTTCACCGACCCCCGTAGCATTCAACGTGTTAAAACGGAAATCTGAATTCTCTGGGAATCCCGACATCTTGGAAACTCCATATGATTTCAATTTCTGTCCCGTTGTATACGAGGAAACGTGTCTGCGCTGTATCGTCGAAAACTTGAACTCTTCGAGATCGTAATCGCGGGAATGGGGCACGGTCGCTGGAACGAAATTAAAAGAGCAGACAAATAAGCGCGAAGGCCGTAGGAAAGTTTCGAAGGGAGGCGATCCATCCATCGCGCTGGTAATATCCTGAAAGTTGGAGAATTTGGCCCGGAGCCGAGCGAAAACCTGTATGGATTTAGAATAGGTCCGCTGGAAACCGTCCTCCAAGTTTCCACCGGCTCTTCCGTTCGGTTTGCGACTCGCGAATGATTTACGCGCGCGCTCCGCGGTTACGGTTTCGAGTCTCGAACGACCGTGGACTCGATTAACCCGTCCGACGAATTATCGTTAATTAACGGCGATAACCGGCCCCGTTATAACGCGAGAAAACAGCGCGAGCGATAGGCGCGTGGGCTCGTTAACACGATCCTCTGTGCGGAAAACGATGGATCCAATTTAAATATTGAACCGGTATCGGGAACTATCCTCCTGGCCTTTATTTTTCAGTTAGAACGCAATCAGCGGCAATCTCAGGGATCTTTTGGATAATCGCGCTCCGTAATTCTTCCGGTTTTGCTTCGATAAGTGTCGAATCGGCTGCACGCGTTTATGGTGTATGGAACTGTACAAAATGGAGGAAATCGTTTATCTTAAATAGTCAATGGTGTCGCTTTAAATTTTCCAAGCTATCAGATTTATGAATTTTGGAACATTTAGGTTTCTAGTTTTCCAACTTTTGAACCGTCAAGTCTTCGAGTTGTCCAAATTTTAAACCAAATTTTCAAGTTTTTAATTTTTGAACCTTCGAGTTTTCAAGATTTCCAGTGATTAAAACTTCAAACTTTCAACTTTCCAACTTTTAAACCTTCAAATCTTCAAGTTATCCAAATTTTAAACCAAATTTTCAAGTTTTTAATTTTTGAACCTTCGAGTTTTCAAGATTTCCAATGATTAAACCTTCAAACTTTCAACTTTCTAATGTATGTTCAACTTTCCAACTTTGAAACCTTCTAATTTTCAATTTTCCCAACCATTAAACCATTGAATTTTCAAATTTCCAAATTTTTATACCTTCAAATTCTCAAATTCTCATATATTCAACATTTCAACTTTTCAACTTTTCGAATGTAAATTCTTCATCGCGAGCCTTTCTCGATATGACAAAGCAAAAGATGAAGCAGACGTAGCAGAAACCCTGCAACGGTCACGACGAGCGGGTGAAACGACACGGAATTCGCATGCGTCGCTTGATAAAAGGATAGGATCTTCTAGGTGCCGGGCGTCTAACCATCCACAGACTTATACTACTCGAATGGCCACGGGTATATGTCCTTTGGAGCCGTCGAACGCAATTTCGTGGTCCGTTTGTCGAGGAGGCGAGCGTTTGCTCGTCCGTGGATCGACTCGTCTCGCTGAAAAAATGCTGGAAACCGTAACGTGTTTGCGAAGTCTGTTCTTCCGGGCGACGAGTTCAAAGAGATTAGCTCACGGTCTGCGGCCTCTGTTTTCGGTTACATTTGTCTAGACCGGTTAAAACGGTCTTTGTATCGCCTCCGACGGCTTTGTACGGCTGACAGCCGTGCCACCAGCCAGAACCCTTTCCCGCCCCTGCCACTTTTTCTTATTTTCGCCGATAAAACGCCGACTAAACGATTTTCATCGTCTTCCGCCGTCGCCCGCGCCGCGCGTTGATTCGACCCTTTGCCGCGTGGGATGTTACCGGTCCTTTCATCACGAACTTCGTGTCAACGTTATTCCGTGCAGCCATTACTGCACTTTGACACGTCGTTCCACCGATTTCTTTGATAAACGGATTAAACGTTTAGCAGAAAATGGATTGAACGTACGATCGACCGTGACGGAGTAAATCTTATAAACGGATCTCGTACGAATCAGTGAAACATTGCAAAGGAAAATTGAACGTCGGGTTTCTCCGGATATAAAACTGGAATGCGTTAATCCTTCGCGATCCAGTTCTGGCCGCAGCCCGAGCGTCGCGAACGATGCTTTACGAACTTTCGGGAAATTCGCAGTTCAACTAGTTAACGAACCCGTTGCCCGCGGAGCACGTTAAATTCCGGCCGAGGAAAAATCTAGGATCGGTCAAACGGTCTGGGAACTCCGGCGGAGTTCTAGAACTGTTAACAAAAATAGCGAGGCAATCAACGGGCTGCGAGTAACCAGAGAAAATTTGCATTTTTATAATCTCCTCCGAAGAACCTGGGGCCAGGTTACATGTCCTGCATTAATGCCCTTAATGGATTAGAGCTGAAAGAAAGTGGAATTACCGCATTAGCAATTCTAATGGATCGCAGATTTAAAAAAAGCGTAGAGAATTGCATTGAAATCTAAGTGTATCCTCCGAGGAACACGTTTCGTGGATAATCGATCGCGCCGAACTTTCTCGAGCGTGCGACCGTGGGTTTGTCGTCGATTCTTTCGGTACCAATTAGATGGTTCGAGTGGATCGAGTGGATCCTTTAAGGAACCCTTGATTTTTCAGCGAACGGCGACGTTCGGCCAGGGTTTAACGACTCCTGCGGACAAGATAGACGACGGTTAATGCGTGGGAGTGGCTGCAGAAGCATGGAATGCTGCCAATATCTGAGAAGTGTCTATTCCCGAAGGAGGATCGGCGGAACGGAACGACGAGGAAAGAAAACGAGAAGCGAAATAGGGTCGGCGAGATAGGGGTGGGCAGCCAAGAGAAACTAATAGCGGACCGGAAAAGCATCGGGACGCTCGCGATTCACGCTGCGTTCTCTGATAACAACGGAACGGCGCAATCGCTCGCGCGGCTTATCGGCCGGATCTGCTCTTAACGCGGCATCCAATTTAAACCGTGGAAGAGACAATCGATGGACAACTAGAGTGCTTTCCACTTCCCGGAAAGAGACTGACCCCGTGGAAAATGTGTTACGATACTCTCAATTGGTCGGCGTCCTTTTTAACTAATTAGACTTACAAATTTTTCTGAATTTAGTTGTAAGGATTAATGTGATATTGCTAATTAGTCACTATTTTTCTTGATCAATATTGGAGGATTAAATATTGTTCTTGTTAATCAATTTAATATCGAATTCTTCTTAATTTTATTTTAAAGAGAGTATTAAAATATTTTCAATTAATTACTATGTCTGATCATTATGAAGAGGATCAAGAAAAATAGTGACTAATCGAATTAATCACAGACATAGTAATTAATTGAAAATATTTTAATACTCTCTTTAAAATAAAATTAAGAATTCGATATTAAATTGATTAACAAGAACAATATTTAATCAATTTAATATCGAATTCTTCTGAATTTGATTTTAAAGAGTATTAAAATATTTTCAATTAATTACTGTGTCTGTCATTAATTCGATTGCGAAGGGGATACAATTTATTACTATATTCCCGATTAAATATTTTCCTTCTTAATCAATTTAATATCGAATTCTTCTTAATTTGATTTTGAAGAGAATGTATTAAAATATTTTCAATTAATTACCGTATCTGTAATTAATTCGATTGCGAAGGGGATACAATTTATCGTTATACTCCCGAATAATTATTGTTCTCAATTAATTTGATTCCAGAATGCCTCACAATGTTCCGAATTAATTGCTATTCTCCTCAACCAATTTAATTCCAAATAAATATTCGCGAGTAATTAGTATTTGCCCCGGCTCCCGTCGACCGGCGCGTCGCAAGAACCTTTTCCTTTCATTTCGAAAACCAACGGAACTCTCAATTAGTTCTATTCAACTCTACTTTGTCCAGGCTTTCAAAACACCATTCGAGCGTCCAACCGACGTCTCGATTGTTTCGTTTAACTGACCGAGACCTGTTACACGAGCCAGGTTAACCAACCGATGGTGCTCCAGGATGACCACGTTCCAATTATACGAAACGTGCTCCCCGATCTGCCATCTTGAACATTAACCGTAAAATTCGACTCTTCACATAACGAAAATTGAAGGTTACTGCGTTGCTAAGTAATCTATACAAAATGATTTTCATTTGAAAAATAAAGATGTGCAAATCAATTCCGTTTCTCTATTTCTATGACGTTGGAGTCGAAACGCAAAGTATCCATTGTCATTGAAATTGCATAATAACCCCATAATGTAAACAACAGCTAAGACCACCATATTTTTACCTCTATACCTTGCAACTTTTATCTGAAGCATTTGTTTATAGCACTCATATTTTTTAAGTTCTTCAATTTTATCGAACAGCTCCGAGATTCAGATTCATCGGGAACAAGCTCGAAGTCTAAGTGGCTCTTCCATTTTGTATCCGACGGTGGCCATCGATCACCGATCCCTCGCTAGGAAAGCACCCGACGTTCGCCGGATGTCGGCTCGTTTACAGGGCATTCGATTGTTTCGAGTGGCAAGGAATTTAATCAACTTTAATGAGACTCCTGTTTTATTTACACCCCAACGTGAACGCGTTCGCAGTCTCGCGAGCCGTATATGGGTCATGATTTTAAATGAACCGTTAACAAGTCGCGCGCAGTCGCGAGTATTAACGCCCGCCGCGAGTGTAATTAACCCGCCGGCCATTTCGAAATTAGCGGGACACAAACGCCACGGTCTTTTAAAGAAGACCGTTCGACCGGTCTTGAAACAGGTGTTGTTTTCCCGGCCGCGTTCGCGCAGTTAGCGAACCTCCCGTTCTCTTTCTCAGTCGGTGGGAATCTATATTCGTCCAGTTATCGCCGTCTTTTATTTTTACGCGAGGTAATGACATCACGCGCGCACTGGACACTTCGGTGAATTACGCGAATAAAGCGGAAGCTGGTAATCGGCCGAGAATACTGAATAACGCGGGGCACTTCGGGGGAATCCTGTTTTCCCGGTGATAGAGTTCAGACGTTTATTAAGCTGGAAGCTTAAAAGAAGGAAATCAGGGATGATCGCCACGTACGCCGCGACGCGCGACTTATTCCTCGCTTTCGTTCGAGATATATTATTTTTGGTCTACGTTGCATGCCGAGGAGCTACCCGCCGTCTAATCTCTTATTGAAACCACGCTGGCGAGTCCTTAATTCGCCATTGCTTTCCCTCGCGTCGCCGGCGCGCGTCTACTCTGATCGGAGTTCGGTTTTAAAATAGCCTTGTACGCGATTCTCACCCTTTAAGCACTCCGCAGATCTCGCACAGCGTTTCGTAATAAAGCCACCGATGCCGTTGCGATAATCTAGTAAAAAGCGCACTTGGTGATTAATTCCGAGTACTTGTTAATGCACTTTCTGTTCAAATTCATTAGCGGCCGCTCGCTCGGGAGCCGTTGCTCAATCTGTTGCGTGTTATAGCGCACATGTGCATTATACGCGCCTTTCAGCAAATATTTGCTGGAGGAGAACCCACTTCGCGAACAGTCTGATCGAGATGTTCGACTGGCTCCTCTGATGAATTTCTATTGGGAGATTCGTCGATTTAGAGCAGTCGTTTCGGTGATCGATGGATATGAGGCTTCTACGTTCCAAAACATCGGAAGATTCGTGTCTTCAAACATAGAATAAGACAGTATTAATTCCAAACTTCTCATTCTATTGTCCACGAATGTCCAACTCGCAAGGTAATTAAGATTCTTCAACCTATTAACTCGTTAAACTACTATTAAATCAAATCTACATTACATCACCTACAAACCCCTCAAACACAGCTACCTGAGCATCAAATTCCCAAAAAAATACAACTAGCACCTAGTCCTTTAACCTATTAACCCTTCACAGACGAATGTCGAGGTTTCAGCGAAATCGAACTTTCATATTTGGAATATGAAGTCGCGAATTATTTCATTTCTCAGACAGCAAGAGATCGGTATCTAGTTTCCCTTTTCAATATTAGTTCATTTGACATACAATCCAACTTCATTTGCCAACGGTTCTCTGTAGCCTCAGAAAATCAACGATAATTAAACATTAAATATCTTTTACACGAAACGCTTCAGTTTAATAAATCACCCTACAAATCTTTCGATGTACCCTTGTCCGGCGTCTAATAAATCACGGTTTCCAAAGAAAATCATCCCCAGAAATTTGAAAATCGTCCAGAGCCGAATCCAGGCGGGTCAAGTACGCTCTAACGGGTGTCCCAGCGGTTCGAGGCTGGCTACAAGGGAAATTGGAAAACCGTGGAGGCATCGGGAAGCGCTCGTTCCCCGATGCTCGTACACAGCGACGACGAGCTATAAATAGAGGGAGGCTTGTTAGCGGTTAGACGACGCGCTCGTACGCAGATACGTTGACTACGTACCGCGGCGGTGGTGGTGGCCGAGTAGACGCAGCGTATACACAACTCCCTTCTTTTTTTAAACCCCCGTGGAAGGAGCTCTGGCCGGCCGATAATCGTTTTCCACGAGCAAATGAACAGCCGCGCCCGGTGAATAATGAAACGGCACCGTGCCCGGCCACGATTTATGCGCCCGTTAGCCCGGCTCAACTTTAACCTCCCCCGCGACCCCTCTACAACCCTTCCGCACTGTGGACAGATCCCGTTTTCATTATATTTCCCATCGATTCGTTGCTCCGCTCGTTCACGTGAACGGAGTTGGACGAAACGTTGTTACGGTTAGGTATCAATCTCCTATAATCATTACAATATCGAGTTCAACCCGGTATCAGTGGAAGAAATTATTTATTCAAAGCTCTTTTAACCCTTTGCACTAAGAAGCTTTTCACTAGAAACACTGGACACTTTCCTATGACACGTAGATGACATTTGAAACGAATTAATTCTAGAAATTCATTGCAAAAATTACGAACAGCAATGCATAACCTAGAAGTTGCAAACTTCCGCTTTAAAAAATATGATTGCATTCTCAGTCAACAGTTGAACCAATAATTACCAAAATTCCACATACTAAAGTGTCTATTATCACTTTACGGACGAATGTCGACATTTTGCCGAGGCTGGAAGTCGAAATCGCGGCGACACTCAAACGGAAAGGGTTAAAACGCAACTTACATTCAATGGCGAGTCGTAGTTATTAATCAGGACGCGCTGCAATCACCTGTATTTCCAGTTTAGGTTAGTGATAATTGATAACTATGCAGGATAATTTGCGATCGAATCGACTGCACTGAAATTCTCGTCGGGTAAGCGTAATTAGATTTTATTTCGCCGAACTCTGCACGTGAACGCGGAGTACGATTCGACGGTAAAATCTGGGCCATCAATCGAGGGTGAAAACGCGTTACCGAGGCGCCGCGCTTTCATTGACGCGTGACAAACGAACGCTAACTACCAGATTTTTTCCCGGTGACTCGTTACGCTGTTAGTCACTATAGAATCTTAATTAACACGTCGATTAGCGAATTAATGCTCATCGGAATTCAAATCGAGCGAATTTCCTTCGGAAAATAAAAACTGAAAGGTCCGAATCTTTCATTCCACAGTTGTTCTATTACTCAATTACCTATAAACCAAATAATTCGAATTTTTAAGTCGCACCTCGTACGATTAGACTCTACAAGTTCGATCCGAAAATCATTTTCTTACGTTTCCATTATTTAAGATCGACTTATTCTTCTTATTCGATTATCATGTTCCAACCTGATAGAATGAACCCTTAACGAACTAAAACCGCCATATAATGACACTTTTACTTAATCTCCGACGCCGCATATAGCAAGCATCATTTTATTCATCACTGTTATAATATTTACAATGAACACGTTAAGACCGTGCTAGGTCACTTCTGCCAATTCCAGTCCGTTAAAGGTTAATTATCCAACTAACGAGAGACTCATGTAGTTTCTTTTCCTCTAGTATTCAAGATTTCGTTACATAATTCATTTGCTTATAAAAAGAAACGTTAAAAGCACAAAGTCTCGTCCGCGAAGAGTCAACCCTTTAACTGCGAACATCTACAAGCGTTATTAATTTGTTTCAGACAATGACCTAACAATACACATTAACTCGTTTGCTCTTCGCGTGCTGGCATCATGAATTTCCTGCTCAGGGAATAATCATCAAACTCTATCATCCAATGGAGGAAGAAGTCCATGATTCAAAGATGTAGGGAACTGGGTGCAGTTCTCGCAGAGTTGAACCCGGTAATCGAAACTCGACTGTATTGTAGCTTCATTTGCGCGACTTTAATGAGCGATCCCTCCCGCCGACGAAACCTACTTGCCGCGTATTGGATCACGGAAGCTTTGTTCGCGAGACCGTTTTGTCGGGCGAATGAAACGCGCGCGATTCCAAACGACACTTATACCGCTCGTTATGACGCGTACACCGAAATTCACCTGCGCCCGCTGAAAAGTTACGCCCGGTTTTATTCGCGTCACGGAATTGTTGCATCAATAGGACGCGAGGCTTTTAAACGGGCCACGCGAACTCGCGATCGTTAATTGCTTTTATTCGGCCCGATACCGCGGGCACGCGCGAAATTTTGTTCCGTCTCGCGGAACCTTAGCCGCGTGGGAGTTCCTCCAATCGTCGTGCATTCGATGAAAATAATCTGTGGTCGATTCCGCAACCGTGCTGTTTACCTTCGGCGATCCGTGGATTCCGGTGTCACGGATATTACGAAAGCAATTAGTCCGAGAATTTAAACTCTTAAACGTTTCAACTAATTCAATTCCATATTTCGGTTCTCTTTTGAGCCGATTAATGTGTGAAGCGATTTGTTAAATAAGTGAATTATATGTGAGTTCCATCATGCATTCAATTTTGAGACTAGTCGCGTTACGGCGAAAATCATTTTATTATTTCTATCACCGTTATTGCTGTAGTATTTACAATTAACGCATTTAGTATTATGCTGGATCACTTCTGCCAATTTGCTTCCGTTTGTTATCTATGTTACAGTATTTCTCGCGGCACGTAAACTTGAAATACTTCCGATCTGTTAATATCAAACGACAAAGCTCTCGATTATACATAATTAATTCGTTTGCGTTTCATCCGATTAACCCCTTGGCTACTGTCGACGCCCATAGGCGCTAAATTGTTATTGACAATAATTGCATCAAATCTCGCTTAGATCTATGTGCATTCTAATTCAACAAATACATCCTCCGTTAGTCGTATATTATACGTGATTATTTTAGATTAGCTTAATTTAGCACCATTCAGAGTTTCGATGGTTTCAATGCACTTTCGTGAAATACGCGTTGACACAATTCTGCTGTAGCCAAAGGGTTAACATCGTTTATATAGAACAAAGGGAAAACCTTCGATTATGATTCAAATTCTAAGACACATTCGTTAACACTTTTCGCTCGTTCTAACTTCAAGTTCCCAGAGTTGAACTCGTACGTTACATAAATGTGATTATTTTAAATTCGTTTAATTTAGCTCCATTCAGTCTCCATAGTTTCAATACACTTTCTTAGAAATACGCGTTGACACAGAATTCTGCGTAGCCGAGGGGTTAAGAGGGAAGATTCACCGAGCGTACAATTATTTTCAGCGGCATTGTACCTGATCCCCGACAGCGATCAACAAACGAACGTTCGCGAGCGTACAGCACTGTTTGGCAGCTCACCGCGTCTCAACAGGTCACCACACGCTCGTCCCAGCAGACACAAGTATCGTGGCACGGTACAATTATCAAACACCTCTGAGTCGCGGTTGAATCACACGGCCGCACGTATCGGAGCTCGCGACGAGCGTTTGCGTCACTGTTCCCCAGACCGCGCGCCGTACCATTTCGAAGCGTGACTGACGTGCGGACACACGCGCCGCTGGAAATATTTATTGCATCACTCTCGAATTTACGTACTGCCTGCGCACAATGCCGGGGACATTCGTAAGATAAAATCGAACGTTTCGAAACGCGTCCCCGTATAACGGCCACCCGGATTCCCGACGAGGCGGAGGGAAATATTTTCTTACCATCCGTCAGACGGATCGAGGATGTTTACGCAGTCGACGAAAGACGGACGACTTAGAGATGTGCTCGGTTTTTATTGTTCCCCTGTAACGTAATAAATCCGGAGATTTTGTTTCTCTTCCGAATTCCGGGCGGACATTTCGTTAACTTTGCTGCTGGCGCTATGCCTGAAATGTCTGATTCATGAAAGACGCGCATGCTTCTCTTGGTATCTGCTGTTTAGAAGACCTCTCAATCGAGATTGTAGCTACTTATTTCAGTGGGGCCTAGTTTATGCTTCTGTTCAGAATCGGCGAGTCGTGAATAAAAATACTCGACGTTGGATAACAGACGAACGAGGTGTTTGGAAGTTGTAATGAAGAATTAGGTGCAGATCGATATCGCATTGCCGGTAAGAAGAATAATAGGAGAATCAGGTGTTTGAAAGCTACGAAGAAAAATAAATGTTCAGGGATTGGAATCACATTGCGAGTTTGAGAAATAACTGAAAAATCAAGTGTTTGCAAACTGCAAGGAGATATTGACTGTTCACAGACGGAAATTACGCTGCGAATACCCATAAATGACAGAAAAATCAAGTGTCTGCAGGCTGCAAAGGGACACTGACTGTTCACAAATTGAAATTACACTGCGAATACCCATAAGTAACAGAAAAATCAAGTGTTTGCAGACTGCAAAGGAACACTGACTGTTCACAAATTGAAATTACAGTGCGAATACCCATAAGTAACAGAAAAATCAAGTGTCTGCAGGCTGCAAAGGGACACTGACTGTTCACAGATTGAAATTACAGTGCGAATACCCATAAGTAACAGAAAAATCAAGTGTTTGCAGATTGCAAAGGAACACGGACTGTTCACAAATTGAAATTACATTGCGAATACCCATAAGTAACAGAAAGATCAAGTCTCTACAAGCTGCAAAGAGACATTGAAATAACAGAAAACTAAGGTGTTCGCAACGCTGCGAACGGTTCGTCGCAAAGGATTAAAATACCCGCGTTTCCACGAAGACTGCCCCGTTCCCACAATTCGCGGAGGGTTCAAAGTCTCCGCGTCCCCGTGAAACCCGACGAAGCCTGTCGTTTCCACGAAGGAAGTCGGGTAGGGGGCGGGGGGGAAGAAAAATCCGGCCCGCTTGTTTTTATCTGGGATATCAGGCCGCGGTGGCAAGACGATCGCGCAGTAATCCAGGCCGTCCCGTGTATTTATAAACGTCCTTTTCATCGGACGACTTTCAAAATTCCAATCCCGTCTGGATATATATCGGCCGCCGCTGCGGGAATCAATACCATTGACGCACGGAAAACAGAAGGAAAAAGAAAACAAGAGAGAATCGGAACGAAAGAAAAGTGAGAAACATCCCCGTGCGACGGAACGCTTCGGCGACGCGACGTGGGCGGCGGGGAGGTTGACTCGAGGCGCGTTCCGCAAGGACGAGAGATTAATTCCGGAGACGGATGAAAAAGTCCGCCCTGCGGCCGGTAAACAAAGGCCCAGAGCCAGACGAGGTGGGCGAATTGTTCGCAAACGTGATTCGTCTGGTCCAATTAAATCTTTAGCTAATTAACGCGCTCGCGGGCAAGACGAGCGTGAAAGACGTAGCGTCTTTTGGGGGCGAGCAGCTGTGTCTGTCTTTTGCTATCGAGTACGGCGATGCTGTTTTCTGAAATAATACGCTGCAGAGTTGGCAATTGTTTCGGAGAACCGAGTTCGAAATGTTGCTCGGATCAGGTGAATAAATTTACGTTTCGTTGTGCGGTCTCGATTCGACAGGGTGTCTGCGAACTTGTTAACCGCTTGCCTTTCATTTCTCAACTATGATCGATGCAACCACTTTGTAATAATTTATTAAGAAAAACGGATCCAAAGGCATATTCTATATCAATCTTCGCTCCAAAGTAGGATAATTGATAATAGAAGGATAATATTAGATTTGAATTCAGAAGGATCGAGTAATGCTCGATTCCGTTTGAAATCTACACTACGTGTCTGACACGTTATTGTAAGGTAAGTACTAGTTATGAAGTTGAGTACTATGAAGTTATGAATGATTGATGTGTTACTAAATTAGTATGTCACGAAATTACTGTTGGAATATTACTGTACTGTTAAATTACTTTAAATTGCTATATCACCGAAACGAATGAATCACTGTGATAGACATTAGAGGTTTGTAAAACTGTCTGCGATAGATATTGCTGTCTGCAATAAATTTGAACTGCAGCAGTCAAGGATTGAATAACGAACGCAACGAACCGACTCGCGAGACAGCGCGACGAAACGTCGCTGAAGGAACGACGGGATAGATTGAAAGATTCTCTTTCTTCGTGGAAACCAGGACGCACCGTCGAAGAGGATGATGAATGGATATCGGTTGTTTGCGGATGTTTCTCGCGCGCTATCGGACGCGATTACGTGGGCGAGCTGAGCGCGCGGTGAGACGCGGATTTCGACTGGTCAGCGGCGGCGACGCGTGCTCTCTAGACGCGAACGGAATCGTCGACGCGACGGCGGCAGGACGACGTGTTCGCCGACGATGAGTCACGCGCTCCGTGTTGCGAGAATTTGAAATTTCGCGAATTCCCGCGGGGATACGTGCCACGGATCGTAAATTGCTAATGCTCGATCAATACGATTTTCACGTGAATTCCGATGAATATGTATTATTGCGGCGTTAACCCTTTGCGCACCGAGCAATTTTCAACCCTTTGTACTCCATTGACGCCTCTCAGTCGCCACACGATTTGGTACAGCGAAATTGTGAAGTACAATATTTAATGTTGAGTTTCGTATGCTGCATCTATGCGTGAAATATGCAAATAAGTCAGACTCTTTCTTTAATTTATGTACGATTTCTTAGTTTCAAGAAATGTTAACTTCATCGGAAAGTGCGTTGGGTATTTTCGGTAGAACACTCTTGGAATGCAAAGGGTTAATATGATGTTTCAGCAACCGCGACTCATTTTTGCTATGAGCAATCAGCTAGTCCAGGAGTATTTACAATAATGCGAGAGATTGAAGATCATGGTTTTTCGTTAAAAATTCAGTGATCTAATTTCCTTTATTTTACGCTTTTATAAATGAAGACGTAGTTTACTTTATAGAATGGTAATCTTTCTTCTGGGAAATTTGATAGAATTCTGCAGACGTAAATGGAAACTGTAACAATTAGTTATTCCGTTGGAATGAATTTTTGTTTCGAGAGTAATGAAACTTCCCGGTGACTTTTCTATTGTCTTTGAGATACTCGATGAATAACGCACTGCTAATGGTTAATAGATGAAAATCTGTTCCGTCGGTTAAGCCTTTGAATGGCTTCCGCTCGGAGTCTCGGCAAACAATAGACGTAATCTATTACACTGTCTTCAAATATCGCACGTAATGTATATCCCACGAACGATTTCGCTGGAAGAAGACAGACCAATTACGTCTGGTTTATGAAACAGTAATTAAAAGAACGAGCGTGTCAAAGAGGCCGTCTTCGTCAGCGAGATGTTCGAATTTCACATTAAGTCCGGTTGACCTTTTCAGCTCCCAATGCGAGGCCGCAGAGTGGAATTAATAAAACAATTTTATAAAATTATAATAAAGTTCATTTGTCAACTATAAAGTCGACCTTGCTCGTCCCATCGTACGGACAGCCGATTGGCTTATAAACTGCACGGTAAATCGATATTCCAAATTTATAAAGATTTTAATCGCCCTGATTGGAACAACGACGCTTCGAACTCATTATCAGACAGCAGACGCTCAAATAAATACCCTCCCTTAAACAGGCAAAATGTGCACTCTGTCGTATAAAATAAAAATATCACGATAGCTTATTAAACTCTCGTTTACTATAAATCGATCAAATCGACGGTTCATTGAGAACCGAAATGATTCAAGGAAATCATTTGAAAGATGCAATACATTACAAAAGTCTAAATCCCCAGTTTACCAATTAAGAATCCGACAATAATGAAAATAAAAGGAACAATTAAAACAGACGAGTTCACATAAATTTCCTCCCTACTTGACCAACTTTCTGAACAACAAAGGACATTACAAGGCAATCGTTCCTCGATAAACCATCGAAAGCACGAGCTCCATATCGAACGGACAAAGATCCGCAGATCTTGAAGTATTCCAATTTCGGCCGCGAGCCGGACCGCCCTCGATCGAGATTCCATTTCACGGGGTGTCGCGGAATTCACCCGCCGGAAAGGGAAAGTATTCCGACGGGCTCGCGGAAATACAAGGGTTGAATTCTTTCACGGATCGGTTCGCGGCTTAATCGACCGCCGCCCTCTGAGAGATCTCTCTCGTGGCACGGTGTGGTATTTTAAACCGGCACCATGATTTTTCATTGAGAACACTGTAAGGCTGGTTTCACGCGGTGATCTACGTATCGCGAAATATCGAATATCGAAAGTACTTAAAATGTTCGAAATATTTAATATGTTTAAACGACTTCTAATTTTTAGAATTATTCCCTTTTCAGCTAAGAATATCCTTCTTTCGTCATCTGAGAGCCTCCATTTTGAGTATTAAGGGAACAACGTGATACATAACCTTAAAAAGATTCCGACTTCAATTACTGAAAACTCAAAAATTATTTCCTTTGTACATGGTACTTAACACACTAGATTTACAGACATTAATATTACTGTATTCCCTCGCTCCTAGAAGAATGTTCGTTCACAGGTCGCGGAAATTAGAACTTCAAAAACAGGATTACATGTATTCGCATAATGGCACCAATCGAGATCGACTGGAATTCTTACGAAATAATATTCAAAAAATTCGATATCCTTCAAATTGCCAGGTTCCGTAAATCTAGTACTAAAATCTGCACGAAACACCGTGTTCCACGGGAATCGAATGAACGAGGAAACAAGGGCCATCAATTTCGATGCGAGAAGATCATCTAATTCCCGACAATTTTTCACTCACACCGCAATAATTCTCAGCGCGCCGTTCGTTCGCGCGTGCCTTCGTGTGAAAGCAGCTTAAGCGATGCACTCTCGATCCATATTCAGCTGCATCCACATGTTTCGCTCCATCGTAATGGCCCGGAAGAGGAGGAGGAGTCGGGTCGAGAGGGGAGGATGAAGGATCGAGGTGGGGGAGAACAGATTGCGGACGGCGTGTTCTCTCCGTGCAATTGATCGGATATATTTATCCTACGGTGGGAAATTAGCTTTGTTATTTTTACTGGCGGAGTCCTAATTCCTGCTTCCCGCCCTCGCGCCGCCGCCCTTCTTCGCGATGCCAACGTGAATCCGCGCTAATTAATCGAGTTCAAGGCAGCGATCCGGGGGCCGCGAGTAACCGCGCCTAGTTCCAGAAACTGGACTGTTCGGTCTTTAAACGGGATTCATCGTGTCGAGGGGGGATCAATGTTGAGGAAGTGCCACTTTGGATAGTGATATCGATTCGGTGGTATGCACTTCAATGTGGCCGATAAATTTGATAATCAGAGAGCGAATGAAGTATAAGTAGATAGTATTTAGTAGTATTTCATTTGATATGGTAATTGTTTGTAGGTGGTTTATTTAGGGGTGGTTTATTTATAATATGAAGAAGCTATTTCTATGCTAGGATGATCAAAGAATCGATTCGTGGTTTCCTTTAAATACATTATAAACGTCATAAACAAGTTCTGTTGACTGCGGAGCAGTTTTAATACACCAAAGATGTCGGCAAAGTGCTTTGATACAGAGAGAATACCGCATACGCGTATAATTCAATATTGCACGATAGAATTAATAAGCTGGTTAATAACGTACGAGACGCGCGAGGCACGGGAGCCTAACGTTTTCACAATATCTGCACAATTAATCTGTTCGATCTGAAGCATTAAATAACATCGAACGTACAGTTTGGTTTCTCTGAAAAAAATCAAAATCAAATTGAATGGTCGTTCGTTTTATTGGTAGAATTGACACGAAGCGGTATGACCTCAATTTGCTGTTAACAGAAATTCAGACTCCAGCAACAATGTCCCAGATACTCGTTCCAATTCGAGTTTACATCGTATATAAACTTCCAGCGGCCGGAAATCATGATGTACACAATTAAATTCGCTTGTATACTAGGAACAACAGAATCATCCCGTATCTTCGACCCTCTGGCGCGTTTAGGGGCTGGCTTCCCGATCCGGGGACGTTTTCCTTTCGGATCGATCCCGGATCATCCGATGCTAATTGGGTCAAAATTAGGACGGCCAGACGTCCCGACGTGCCCCTATTTCTGGTTCGACGTCCCGATCTCAAGATGTATTTTCGGGGTTATCGTAACGCTCCGATTTTCCGAATAGCCTTCGGCTATTATTTAACTCGATTGTTACGGTCGGACGTTGAACATTTGAATAATCCAGCGTTACTGCTACGCGACGCGATAAAGAAAATCCATTTGCAGTTACACGGCCAGTAAAAGATAACATTTCCTCGTTTTCCGTTATTTCCTTTCACATTTATTGATAATGCGTATCTCGTGTAATTGCAATAACACGGCGCAGCTTCGAAAAACCCCAACGCCGATGAACATTTATTTACAATGGAAATCAGAAGTTGTATCCACAAGCTTAATGTTTAATACAAATATATGACTTTTTATTAGGGATTTTTTAAAGTTGTACTATATTAACGCGATCACATGTATGTGTAATATGCATTCTAATATAAGGGTAGCTTCAACCCTTTGCGAAGATTCTTTGAAAACGAACCCAGCAGATGGAGCTAAATTATATATCAATTGCTTAACACTAAATTGACTTTTTGAAATTTCTCTATAGAAACAAGAGTGCCTCTACTGTAGTTTTAATTGACTTACAATTGTTTGCGTATTGCTAAATCGATTTCTTCGATCATTTATCGAACATCTGTTGCCTTTGTAATAATTGTAAAAAAAAGAAATCAGGGATGGGTGATTTTGACTCGTCTGGCAGTTTTAGTGTTAACCCATTGACGCACTTCGGTGCGTCATCCGCTCGATTCGAGTCAGTTCCGTCGAGCATCTCGCAGCCGTCGATTCCCCGTACACCTCTGAGACACCGGACGCGCCCAAAGAGCTGTTTCGTTTTTCCCCGGTTGAATGTGAAACAACGCGCCGGACCCATTGAGAAACGCAGCCGAGGCGAGAAATTCGCGCGAGAACCAGGACCACCCCGGTTTTAACGAGAAAGCTTTCCGAGGCGGGCGTGTTCCTCAAATAGAAAACATCAAATCGGGAGCGGCGATAAATTATTCAGCGCTTTCCCGCTGAACACCGTGTTTACACCTTGGAGAGTGAAAATCTGTGCCATTGGAAAGTATCTCCGTGGACTCTATTTTCTTCTATCGGTAAAATGTCTCTTGGTCTGTCCCGTTTAGAGATAAAACTCGAGATATCGTGACACAACGGATGTTTATATAAAAGCCTTGAATCCCCCAGAAAATCGAGAATTCGTAATTGAATTGAATATTCAATCGAGAAGCAAATCTGGGTGTGATATTGAAATACTATTAATTGTAATCTCAGAGACAAAAATAGTGAACCACTGGTATATTCTATAGCAGAACTATTTTCTTTACAAGTCCATCTAATCCAAGAAAGACAATTCCTCAAATACGACCGATCAAAAATCAACTTAAACAAAAGCGCAATATTCAAAATAAAGACCATTTTACTGCAACATATTAAGAAAGCAAAATTCCTTAAATACGAGCAATCAGAAATCAACTTAAACAAAAGCTCAATGTTCAAAATAAAGATCACTTAAGAAAACAAAATTCCTCAAATACGACGAATCGGAAATCAGCTTAAACAAAAGCTCAATGTTCAAAATGAAGACCACTTAAGAAAACAAAATTCCTCAAATACAATCAAAAATGAACTTAAACAAAAGCTCGATGTTCAAGATAAAGACCATTTTGCAGCAACATATTAAGAAAACAAAATTCCTCAAACACGACGAATCAGAAATGAACTTAAACAGAAGCTCAATGTTCAAAATAAAGACCATTTTGCTGCAACATATTAAGAAAACAAAATTCCTCAAATACGAGCAATCAGAAATCAACTTAAACAAAAGCTCGATGTTCAAGATAAAGACCATTTTGCAGCAACATATTAAGGAAACGAAATTCCCAGGCGAAATCAAAGTGATCCAAGAAGTAGATGCCTCCTCCATTATAACGATTCCGCCGAGGAGGGGCCCTATGGGCGAATTAGACGAGAGAAGGAGGATCTAAACGAGAACACGTAGGCCGCGGTGAACGCCAGAAAGCGACTTTCCAGCCGTGTTCAAGCTTTCCGCGGGCTCGAAAACTGTAGGGGTCGGTTAGAGCCCTCAGGTAAATAGCTCCTAACAACTTTTTCGCGCTCCGGGGGAGAAGGTGCGACTCTATTAACGTTGGAAGCTTTCCAACCCCGACGACGTCCGCGGTGAACGGTCTCGTCCCCCCCCTAACCCCTTCGTCTCGATTCGGCTCGATCGAATTCTGGAATCGTCCGAGATTCCTTCGGCGAGGAAAGTTAAGTGAAACGTTGCTTCTCGTGGGCAGCGATGACCTCGCAGGGTTGGCCGGGGTCCGAGGGGGCGGATGGAAGCGATGGAAACAGCGATTGCACCAGACGTGGCCGACGCCAGGAAGATAGCAGCCAGCTCCGTAAGTTACGTGCTTTCTTATCTGTCGCTGCATAAATAATCGCGTCCAGTCTACGCTCCTCTTTTTAGCCAGCTAATGCCGGGACTCTGGTAATTAAACTGAAGATTTTCTATATTTCCGGACCACGTTCCGTTGGAAAGATAATATTCAGCCTGATGAGGGTCTAACGCTGAAACTACTGTCAGTCGAATTTTGATGATAATATTTTGTATTTAACTCCTTGCTACTCGAAATCTTTAATTCAGGAAGCTAAATTCTATAAAGAGAGATGTGTACTTGTCTCTTGTTGACTGTTCCGATTACTTGTTTGCAACCTTGTAGATATGAAGCTTTAATGTCGGCTAAATGAAGTCATTCGTGTTGAATGCGTTGAAAGTTTCTCGTGCGACACACTGAACGAATTTGATTGGATCTGCGAGATGCTAGAAGGTGAAAAGAGCTGTGAATAATCTTGACAGCGTCTCTACTAGGAAAATCGAATCGAAGATCGCACGAGTTCGACGAGCGCTTATTCACAGGTCAACAAGTGTTAACAAGATTTCTAATCGACCGCTGCCATCTCCTCGATACGACAGAAACGAATCTCAACGATACTCCAGATACCGCGAGCCTAATCCGGGAAGATTGAAGCTCGCAGGGAAATCCTGCGTTGCTCGTCGGAAGTAATTTCTACTTTTATTTCGCGGGATTACGCGAATTGCACGCAAGCACTCTCGTGTACTGCTCACTGGCCGCGGATCAACGCTTTTCTCGGATTTATTGATCATTCCGGCACGGTTCCGCGGAAACGGCGCGAGTGCAGGTGTAACTGGAATGTAATAAGGCCGTTAAGAGAATGTGAAGGTTCAAACGAAACGTTGAGCCGCGAACGACGCTCGGAACGAGAATCGATGAAGACGATTGCGATCTATGAAACGAGGGGATCCGCGGCGCGGCGGGTCGTACGGATCACAACAATTTTATCCTCTCTTGACTCCTGACATTCGACATATTTATTCGAGACGTTCGTCGACGGTAATAATCAGATCGCTGCTGCCTCCGCGAACTGGCATTTCCATAATCCAATTCAAACTGGCGATTATCGGACGAGGATTTTGCTCTGTTCATTTATTCGGAGATCGTTACAGGATGAAACGATGTCGCGTTTGAACTCGTTAGCCGGAATAAGGGAACGAAAATTCACAGCCGAAAACGATACAAAAGGATAAATGAACCGATAACCGTGCAGTTTCCCGTCAGGTGGCCAGACGCGGCGCTTTGAAAGCCCGTGGCCGTTTTTCCGCTGTTCCTTCCGTTCGATGAACGTCAAACAACGACGCACAGAAGCGTGGCAGAGCTGGGCCCCTCATTCATCTGATTCGCGGATCTCGATTCGCGTGCAGATTTTTCACGGCGCGACGTTTCACGAGTTGCGATGAGTTTCGCGGCGAGACGGTTCACGCCTTCCATAGCAATTTATCTCGCGACTGTGTTCACTGGAATCATTTCGTCACGACCATTTCACCCGAAAGAAAATAGAATAACAATGTACAATAATCACAGACTAATACAAATCTAAACGTGTACATCAGATTCAAATTCTACTCTGCACATCGACAATCTTGACCCTTGACATTCGACAATCTCCATGCGGGAATATACAAAAATATTACCCTCAATATTCCCGTTTATCATCATTACACCGTACCAACATTGTTCCCGCATTTCGTCAATATTCCGTCGCTTCGCGAGCAGCCCGAGTGCACGGAGGAAATCGTCGACCGTTAAGGGGTTAAAGCAACATCCCATTCCGATCCATCGAACGCCGTGCATGCGTGTCGCGTTCGAACCGCAATCGCCGAGGGGTTAAGGCTTCGCGGAGCGAAAGTTCAACGGCGAGACCGATCGCGCGGAGATTAGAGCGGTTCGACGTCGCGGCTCTCGAAATCCGCCCGGTGAATACCCGGATTCCAGGTGAGGGGGCCGACCGATGCATTCTGCGCAGCGTAGATACAGGGATCAACAAAGGGAAAGACAATGGGTCACTGGCGAAGGAACGTCGGTGCGCGAGCTTTCGTCGGGAATCGTGCTCCCGGCGCGTACGCTCCCGAATCCCCGAGAACCAGGCCACAGGGGCGCGAAGGTGTCACTGCTCCGTCAACCAACGGCGACGAGTATCACGAGGAACGGACGGATCTCGGCCGCACGACACCGTCGCGGCGACGGGAATATCCGACGCGAGAACGGACGGAGGCTCGACAATTTTCTCGGGCCGTCCGCCGCGCGAAATAGGGTCGCGCGTACGTCCGGTCAATATTTTATCGATTGACAAACGCTCGTCCGTTAATCGGAATCAGGGTAGACGCTGGCCGAGCCAGTGATCGATTAGCGACGAGCTTCGGCGGATAGATCGCGGGAGGATCAGCCGTTCGCTCGGCGATCGATCGGCGAATCCTGTCTGACGGCACGGAACGCACCCCTTTAAACGAACCACGGGAACCCCCGGTGTCTCACTTACCCCAGTGCCGTGTCCTCCATGCCAACTACTATCGGGAAGCAATCGATCCCCCAGGTTCCCGCTACACCATCCTCCCCGATCGGCCCAGTTCGCTCGTCCCTGTCCGTTTGCTACTCAGCCGCCACTTTCTTCTCCCTTCTTCTCCTTCGCCTCCTCTTCTTCCTCTTCGTCGTCGTGGTCGTCTTCGTCGTCTTCGTCGTCGTCTTCGTCCTCGTCCTCGTCCTTGTCCTCGTCACCTCTTCCTGCTTCGTTCACACTCTCTCTCTCTCGATCTCTCTTTCTCTCTCTCTCTCTCTCTCGTTCTCTCTCGTTCTCGCTCTCTCGGCCTGGGCCAACGGCTACCGTGGACACGTCTCTACGCCCGACAGCTTACATCTTGACGGTCCGTGCCAGCTGTGTTCCGCAGGAGACACGCTCTCTCGGCCCTCTGCACCGACGCACGGCGACCCACGTCCTACTCATGCTCGCTGTCTCTCGACCGCGCACTCGCCACCCTTGCCCCACGACCCGCCGCGAGGCCAGGGGTGCACGACGAGCGACCGGGCCACCGGCACTACCCTCGACCCGCCATCTTTCGAACCCGCCGCGGACAAAGGGCTTCCGTTCTGGTTTTGTTTAACCCATTTATTCGTGCGCGCTCGTGCGTCGTTGGGAATCGGTCTTTTAACGCTGTCGCAGGAGATTCTTTCGGAGATGTTCAGTTGCTCTTGGAAATGGCCGTGATTCGCTGGGAATGCCTGGGTCTCATGGGGTTTCCCTGGGAATGCCGAGGGATGAGGTTAGTTATGTAATTGAGGAAAGGATTATTCAGTTCGCAAGATTGTTTCGGGAGAACGTGTTTGAAATATCATTCACTCAGCGTCTATTTCCGTTGAACGTTGAATATCGGCATCTATAGATTCCCTACTTTCTTGATGATCGCATTTCAAGTGTAAAGAGAATGTCCATAGGAAATTTATAATAAAAAATACATTGCACCCGATATCCCCTTTATTGACCCACTTGTGTCAGTCACGACAATCTCGTATCGAATCTATGGAAAATACCGTTCAACCCCTAACGATTTCGTTCGAATCGCTCACAAAAGCCTGCTGGTCACTATAAAACAAATTCCCATGAAGCACTGTTCTCGATCGCGTTTACTCAAAAATATCTACTCGAACTTCAAAATTACCTCCGCCGGAAGCGACATCATTCACAACAAACTTACCCTCCGACCTAACCGCGACCTCCATTCACCTTCTAATCTCCCTTCCCCGCTCGAATTCCCCGAAAATATTCCCAACGTCTTCTTCGACATTGTCTCGAGCCAGCAAGTCTGTTCGTAAGAGGGTTAAACTCTACCCCGTTCGCCGAGCGGAACGTCGACAAACAAGGGTTGTTTGTCAGCTGACGCGAGGTTCGCCGAAGGTCCCCGGTAGAATTTTCAGCGGGGGATGATCCTGCGGAGGGCAAATGAAACGAGGAGGCGACGAAGACGATCCGCCGGAGGAAGAGAAGGACAAGGGTCACGGGGCGCCGCGGTCGACGTGTCCTTCTCTGTGGACTTAGGCGGCGTAGTAGGGGCGCACGCTCCCCTAGGGTGGGATTAGTCACGATCCCACTCGGTCGTAAAGTTTCAAAGGTAAAAGGAAAAAGGTGGCGGCGCGGCGGCTCGTAACGAGCTGTCACCTCGCGCCGCTCTATTATTCCGGGTCGGATGATCCGCCATGTAATTGAACAGAATTTTCGCGGCGGCCCGTTAATTGTTTACCGTGTCCGCCGACGTGGACGGGTTTGCTCCTCTCCGATCGATCCCCCTTTAGAAACCGATCCGACATTGACGGCCAGCGGGAACGAGATCGCGCGGGGTAGGGCGCAATTAGAATGATTGAGCGCTGGTGACTCGCAGTGTCGGGATTACGAATCGATTCGAACGGGGCTGAAAGCTTCTCAGCTCGAACCTCGTCGCTGTTTGCCCTTTGATCCCGCGATTAAGCCTGGCCGACCTGCTGAATATACTTGGAAAGAGGATCACGTTGAGCAACGATGTTCTTAAGGGTAGTTCGGGCCAATTTATTCCGAGTACAATCGTTGTTGTATGGTAATTGCTCATGTTCGTTGATATACTTCAGGGGATCCTGTCAGGGAGAAACATATATTTTTGTCGATATACTTTGTTTGTACAATAGAATTATATATATGGGTAGAACAGATTTGCGTAAGGTATTCGTAAGGGTAGTTTGTGATACTTTATTCGAAGTATAATCAGTCTTCTATAGTGATTGTTTTCTCCTTGATGTACCTTAGAGGATACTGCAAATAATCGTCTAATGGTTAAAATCAATGTTAACAGTTAATTAATTTGTTATTCCAAGAAATCTTCTATGGAACTATAGGTGGTAGAACGATGAATCGTACGGGGTGATCGGGTTCGGGTGTTCCGCCTCTGCGCCAGGACTGAAGCTAGTCTCCCGGTTACCCTGTACAATGTCACAAAATTGAATTATTCAATGTAAACGTATCCGGCACCTGTGGTTGTTCCAGACTTATCTCCTTTTTTCATTGTATTTCACGGTTGCTCGGGGACACCGGTCCGATTCTAAATCGTGGAAACACGTACTGCGTTGCCCGCGTCAGCCAATCAGCGCGATGCCTCCCTTAGGGCCGTCGTGTCGGGCAGAGTCGCTCGGCGATCGATGCGCACACGTAGCCCGAGCGTTCCCGCTGAAAAAAACCAGTCCTCTCCTATGCAACCGGCACGAAATAATATACATTTCGTCAAGGTCGACGGATTTCCCGATTGAACGGTCTCGGGAATTTATTAACCCTCAGCCGCGGAGAAGCCTCGGGATTAAGCGACACTCGTAATTTCTATTTAATACAGGATAAAACTTCTGTTTTATTTATATCGGAACGAACGGTACTCGAATGAAACTCGATCTCTTGCCCATTAGAATCGCGTAAAAGGTTTACGACGCGAATAGAAATGATCGAAGCTACTTTAACATTTCCCTCGGCAGTTAAGGGTTACAGACCGGACACGTAGCCGAGCGGTCCCGACGAGTGAAAAGACGCCGCTGGTCTCATATAAAGATTTTATTTTCGTTAGTACGTACACGTTTGCGCCAGCACAAAAAAGGATCGTTATTATATAAAATCAGAATGATGCAGAGGTCCTTTTCCGAGACTAGACACATACAAGGGCGCAGGATCTCAGGGTCGACGGGTTACTCGTCGCGGCGGCATCGATCAAACGGGCTCGACGCCACCCCGGGCACACGGGGAACCCTGGAACCTGACGTCAACAACGTTCGCGATGCAGCGTGTGTGATCTTCGAGAATTACGTCGGCCGACTCTTCCATACAACCCCATCCCAACCCTGTCTTTTTCTTCGTAAACTGGACCGCGCATTGGAACATTCGAACTGTTCTGGAGAACGGAAAACCTGAACCCTTAAGTGCCATAAAATGTCTGTCAGACTCTTCTAAATTTTCATTTATTCTTGCCTGCTTTTGTTCTTGACTTATTATCTTCTTGTGAGAAGCACTCTTTGTATTATTGTCGAATATTCAATTACTCGGGTAAATAAACGGCCGTAATGAACATTAGTTTGCGAGATTTTTCACATAAGTCACGTCAGCTCGAACGTCTATGGTAATTAAGGGTTAAGGTGTCTAGAATCCCTGCCAAATCTCTGTTACCATTCGCGTATTCTAAGTAGACTACGAATCTTCATGCATTTATAGAACATTTGGAAACTCAAAATTGCACGTGATGCAACGGAAATATAGAAAATATCCGAAGTGTACTGCTTTGTAATATCCACTCTTGAAAAAGTCCTTTTCTATCGGAGTCTTTCTAATTACATCCTTAACAATCTGAATTTCCATAAAGATCCGCGATCAAATCGACTATCGCCTAAATAATAAATCCGATTAACAAAGCGGCTCCTGGTAACGAGTTTATATATGACTCAACAGTATCCTTCTAACGAAAGTGGAGAACAGATGTAATTAAGGTTTCCACAGTCGAAGCGTTCCAATGCTCGGTCGGACGCGCCACCATGAAGAGTCGACGAAGTTTGTGTCCGCGTTCCGGGTCGGGTCCGACCGGACGCGTGTTCATGGTATTTACAAGGGCAGTGTTAGAAGTATCCGAGTTTTACGCTAGTAAAAAGCAGGCACTAAGTGACTCTTCAAGGTTCTTCTTCCTCACGCGAGCCGAACACGCGACGTTGCTTCTCGTCCCGGTGTCTTCGCGCGCCAACGACCGGCCGGTGGAATTTATCCCGCTCTGTCGTGGACGACAGACCCACGGCATCGTTGGTAACACGCTCCACATTCTTCTGAATCCCAAAGAAAAAACAACATATACACCACGTGAAAGACGGTCGTAAATTAGCAGCTATAAAGTATAGAAAGTTCGCCGGTATACCGTGCCACGTTGTTAATTAACGCATTATCCGCCGGGCGGCCATTAATAGCCGTCGCGATCACGTCGAAAATGGCCTGATCACTGTCTTCGAACAATAGTCTTCGAATGATAATTAGATTTTATTGTTCAACAGGATTCGCTGACTCACGATTGTAATTGCCGTTGAAAGTTTGATTACAGAGTTCCCGGGATTATTGACCTTCGATTAAGCGTTTGATAACCACCGGCGAATAATGCGTTAAATTCAGCTAAAATTCATCCTCATTCTGGGAACCGATAATTCCGGGGGTTAAGTACACACCGAAAATGCATGGGATTACGACAGAACGTGTCATTTCGACGATCGGGGATGATCCTCCGACGCTGGATATCATCGAATGGTATGAAACATTTAAAAAAATTCTACTGACTGCTTCCGTCACCTCGTCGAATTTCATTCGAGACGAGATGACCATTGAACTGCGGATTTCTATGCACCTATGGGGAATTTGATAATACCAAATTCCACTGAATATGTAATACGAAAAGTACGTAAATTAAAATGTGTAACGAATTTTATAGTATTTCTTAGGAAGACCCACGTTCTATTATAATCGTACTGTTTTCCAATCATATTTCAGTTCTCTGCGAACAAGAAAACCTAAACTACTAGAACCAGAAGACCTAAACTCCTAATAACTCGAGTAATCGAATTACCCACCGTGACCTTCCGTTCTAGAAGTTCGAAATCATTGCGACAGTGCTCGTTCGCAGATTAAAAATTGGAATTTCTATAATCACCCGCAGTCCAACGACGATCGAGTCGAATCGCGACCAGCGTAAGAAGGGGACATCCCCGTCGATCGAGCACAAAAGAAAAAATTCGGTGCGCTTCTCGTGCGAACGACGCAAAGCCGCGTACCGTGTACACGTTTTCATCGTTTGCCCAGCCGCGTGTCGTCTTCAGCGCGATTTCCTCTTTAAAGAGAACCGGCTGCGGTCTACAAAAATAGTTCACTCTCTCTCTCTCTCTTTCTCTCTCATTCTCTCTCATTCTCTCTCTCTCTCTCTCCCTTTCGCTTCTCTTTTTTTTGTTTTGTATCGCGTTAAAAATTCATCCGCAACTAGAGCTTAAACTCGCTCGTCTCCCGGCGGAGTCCTTATTATTACAGAACATCGATCAACAAACTGGAGTCAACATCTCACTGCTCAACATCCGCCACAATGTACACAACAGATCCCACCCAGGTCCGTGATTCACTGTCGCTCTCCGCTCGTTTCGCCGACTAAATTGAATCAACTGGTCTGGTTAAGGTCTACGACGATGGATTCTTTTTTTTTTGATATTCCTCGTTCGAAACGTCAATGAACGGCTAATCGTTCTCTTCCTGGCCGTACAGCGGCTGCACGTTAGATGGATAGAATGCTTCCGCGTCGCCGCGAAGCGACGACAACGGTCGTCTACTACATTGGAAACGAAACTCGTGAATCTCGAGCGGCTACCTCGGACTAAGTACGTTTACGTTTATTCTCTGTTTTTTTTTTTTATCTTTTTTCGTTCGTTTGTTCCTTGATTTTCTCTCATAGGCTTGGCTGTGATCTACGCTAAACGATTAGTGCGAAGCTTCGGAGAAGAGTCGCGGGTTCTCCGCGACGTTCTCGGTGTAAAAAGGTCAACCGCGCCGGTCACGATCGATCCCGCGATTTCGACGCCCGCAACGCTTCGATCTGCTAACGGTCTACTCGAGTATCAAACTTGGGCCAGCGATATATTGGGACGACGGCGTTTCAACGTCGAAGTTGATCGTTCGTTCCCCTCGTTCGTCTGTTTTGCCACACGCGTCGCGCTCTCTTAACCCTGAAGAATCGACGATGAATACACAGTATCGCTAAAAAAAAGAACAATGTTTACTCGGTGAATGGTATATATAAAAAAATCCCGAGCGTCCCCGTTGTCGATCTGCCGATCGAGAAGCGGCTTCTTGTCCGGTTCGTGGGCCCGGTTTAATGGAGATCAGTCACCGACGATCGTCAGGTGTGCTTCGCGTCGTCCGACGATTCGCTGGCGAACCTTCTTCAGGAACGAATGGAAGACGTTGTCGAGGACGCGGACACGCAACGGTTCAGCTTGCTGTCGATGATGATCTCGTCGCCGTTACGGATGTTGTACCGGTAGAGCTGCTTGTTCGGGTACAGCATCTCTTCCGGACCGTACTGCGCCTTCATCACCTGGATACGTCGACGGGATGCATTAGAGAAGCGCACTTTCGCGGGAATCGGCACACGCTTGCACACAGTTTTATTGTATACCGTGTTGACCCTTGTGTCAATAGTCACGTTTCTAACATTCGATCAGGAGAGTACTGAATTATTATTATGGATATACAGATAGATGGATAAATCGATTATCATAGATTACTATAAGTATATAGATTGCTACAGACGGTTGTAGATAGAATAAATTAGAGATGAATATAGATAGATAGATGAGTATATAAATTACTATAGATAGATTGCTATAAATGACTATAGACGGATGGATACGTAGAGTACTATGGATTACTATAGGTATCCATCTAGAGTATAGGTTACTAGAGGCAGCTTGCCACGTATTACTGCATAGAGCTATAATTAATTGAACGTATTTCAATTTTTCTTAGTAGAGATTAGTAAGTTTTCAATCAAGAAATTCTCTTATTGATTTGTTCGCTGGACTAGAATCACTGCAACACGGTTAGCTGGATTATCAACACAAGGGTCGAGAAAAAGAAAGAAAAACAAAAGAACTTGGTACATCGGCCAACACTGTAGAAACAATTTACCTCTGGACCGTGTTCAACAACTTTCAATATTTTCGCGGGCTCGCCCGGGTTCGTGAGAGAACGCGCGGTTGGGGGGTGGATTTCTATATCGTGATTTCGTGCTTTTTAAGGGGACTCTCGAGAAACCAAACGTTCTGGAAAACAGAAGAGAACACCAGGTAAAGTATCGTAGCTCGTGTCACCTCACCTGGTCCACGTAGAACAGTCTCATCCGGTTCGCCGGGATTTTCACCATCGTTTCCAGCTTGGTTTTCAGCTCGAAAACCGTCCTGTACACGTCCACGGATCGTACCTACAATTTCCATTCACGTTTAACAAGCACCATCGGGTCGTCGAGATAAAATTAAGGAGGAAAGGAAACTTTCTTTGGCGAATTCGTTACGAAGCCATCTGTTCGATTCGGAAAACGAGAAATTAAATCGATTTACATCATCCCTTAACCATTCAAACATACACTAAAACATCATATCTAAACAGACAATTCAACAATATTAATTCTACAATTTTAATCAAGAATAACCAAGATTCCAACGAACAAGCCACTTTCCAATTTTAATTTGACAATGTTATGTCACTGATTCCTGAAACAAAGGATACAAACGTATAGTTTATTTATGAGAAGGTGCAGTGGAAATTCCTTGTCGGATTGGATGATGTAAATCGATGTTTAGGGGGTTGAACGATACGATCCGTTTCCAACGGCAACAAAAGAAACAGAAAAAAATTGGAAAAAAACAGGGAAATTTACCTCGACGAGATCTCCGTAAGTGAACGTGACCTTGACCCTCTTCTCGGGCTTCAGGTCGACGTGTACCAGCGGGTCCAGCTTGCCATGAATAGCCACCAGCTCGGAGTACCTGAAAACGGAAGGACTGGGTCAAGTTGGGGCACGCTCGTCTCGCGGCGACATCGCCGCCCGTGAAACTAGAATAGCTTTATGGTTTCTGGTTCGACTAGAATAGAATAGATGAATGCAGGGACCGAGAAGGAAGCGGCAGTTCATTCCCGGCGGGATTCAAGCCAAATTAACCCTTTGCATCTCGGATACGGCGCGGACATATACAAATCGTTGCGATCCAACGCGCCGGTCTCGAAGCGCCGCTCGTTGGAACAATGGCGGCAGCCTAATTTCAACGTTCCCTTGACGTGCAACGGAATAAGTAAATAAATAGGCGTGCGTCGGAATAATACGGCTCGTGAGACATAATAAATCTGGTCATCTATTTCCGAGGTTGCTGGAGATGAACGCGAAAGGGAATCGTGGGGATTTTATAGATTAATGATACGAATTTATAGATTGACATCTGGTAACCGAATGTGACCCATCCGTGTTTATAACGGAACGCGAGTGCCTGCCAAGAGAACCAGATTGAACTGAACATTAACACACTGAGTATCGCGATGATACTTCTGCTGAATTTTGATCGTTTGCTAAGAGACTCGCTGTACGTTTGATTCGATATTCTGTTCGATAATTTTCTATAACAAATATTAACACTCGAAATACTCGATACTTTCCAGTTGGATGTAGAGGAGATTTTGTAAAATTAATTTATCAAGAAATAAATTAGCAAGCTATTTCCTTTCAATATTTCACGTATTGATTCAGCATACGAAGGTTAACGATAAATACCAACGTTTCTAACTTTGCTATATCAAATCACCTGGGAGTCGCTTCTCGAGTACACAGTTAACTCCGTTGGAGATAGAGGTTCTCGTTTTCCTATCGATTCTATCAATTTACGAATGCCTATTACAAGGCACATTTACGAAGCAAGTGCAGTCCGAATTCAGCAGCACAATTTTTCAATGCAGCGTCGATGAGGTTGCAGAATCTACCTAGAAATAATCCTTGAGCAACATAGATCTAGTGGTTCGTTCGTTTGTAATTGAGACGCATTGCAGGAACGTTCAGTTTCGAGCGAAAACAGAAGAGCAACGGCTAATTAGGAGGCCGGCGTCAAGAAGTGGAAATGGAAAGACAAGAACCAGACACTGACGGATCTAAATTAAGGATCGAACGATTGAAAAGCGGGCCATGAGACCGGGTTGCCGCACCTTTCAGGCCTGTCCGCTTCCGGTTTGTCCATGTAGTACCGAATGAAGGCCCTTTCGGCGTCCTCGCGTTCCTGCGACGATATCACGCCGCCGCCGTTCAACGTTTCGACGTTCGGCAGCCTCGCGATCAGCAGCTGCCGCCTCTCGTGCTCGGTGTACTCTCGAGGACTCTGGAACATCAAGTTCGAACGTTTTTCATCGAGCACCGGACAGCTCCTCCGATGCAGGCGCGATAGAATCGAGACTCGCGGCCCGAGTTATTACCAGGCCTTCGTTCTATCTTTATCAACGACGTTATGTAACCTCATATTTTGGTGCTTAACGCGTTAGCCAGCTGGTGTATCGCTAGCAGCCTTTGTACTCGCGATGCTTCATTCGATGCGGCTCGCCCCTTTTGCGAGACATTCGAGAAATTAAACGAATCTTCTCGGCGGAGCCTTGTTCGGCGAACGGCGGACTGTTCTTTGTAATTTTAAATGATAATTTAAATGATACGTGAAGAATGAAAGGGAATTTGTTAACACTAAAACTACCGAGAAATTGTTCAGATTTCTATAGCAACTCCAAAAGCGCATCTATGGAGACTTTAATTGATTTATTTAATTTGCATGGTGTTAAATCAATTTCTTTAATAATTCTTCGATTCTTTTTTATCTTAATAATTTCAAGATAACTGGGAACGTCAGGAATCACTTTGACCAGTCTGATAGTTTTAATGTCGAAAGTACGTGAGTCTATTGGAAGATATATAAATTGAATTGACTTATGAGGAACCCTTTGATATAGACGATGAAAGATTAACTTCAAAGGATTAGATCAATGCCACTGGTCACTTAACATCCAGACCCCGACTCGAGCGCGTTTAATAGAGAGAAACGCGAGTCCCGACGATTGAGCCGCGTCAACTTGAAGAGGCTTGTTTTTGAAAACGACACTCGTGGACCCGTTTAAGTCCAGTTGACTTTGTGCCAAGATTTTTCTAGTAAAATGACGGAGATCCACCGGCACGTACCGGATCAACCTGCTTTAATGGTCTCGTATTTTAACGGCGCGAGTTTTACTGCCTTGCTCAACGCCGACGACGCGCAGGTTTGAATTCTTTAATAGGTCACCGGTACATCCGACGAACTCATTCATCCCCTTTACTTCAATGATAACCGTAACTCCGCGAACACACTGTAAACCCTCGACTAACACGATTAATCACTTCCAAATCGCGAAGCTTACAATTAGAAGGCACGAAAACGTAATGATCTCGTTCTGCATTATTAAAAATCGTGTCCTTTCATACAAGAAACATTGAATTTTACTAATAATAATTATTTCACCGATACAAGTTCAGTCTCTCGAAGTGTCCCACAACCGATTAAAATGGTACATTACACTCTAATCGAATTAAGTAACGTCGACGCGAGTTTCAAGGTGGAAAACCCCGAGCAAACCGCAAAAGATTAATAATCTGGTTGTCGCAATTTCTGACCGTGTTACCCGAGACTCCGTGTAACTCAAGCACCGTGTTACTCCGGGATCGCCGGTATATAGTGCAATACTCATCTCGCCGGTAAGAAAGCGTCAAAAGACGAACACCGGCGGGAAGACTGTAAAAAGAAAAAGTAGAATCTCCGTGGAAAAGATGCTTCACCTCGAAAAGGGGACAGCCCTGGATCCTCAACGACTTCAGAACGGGAAACCTGGCGAGCCTCTCGACGTCGTCCCAGGTGGACAATAAAGTTCCATTGACGTTCAAGAACCTGAGCTTTCTGAAGGGGTCGTGGGAGGACTTGATCGTGGTCCCGCTGGATTCCGATTCCGACTCGGACCTATCGTAATTGACCTTGCCCTCGCCGTATATCCTGTTCCCCTTGCCAGAAACGTTCTCGTCCGCGTCGAGATTGTTCATGTTCTCGTTGTCCTGGCTGAGATTCTCCTGATCCTTCTTCGTGGTGGTCTCCTCCTCGTTCGAGTTCCTATTGTCCACCAGGGCCAGGGACCTCAGAGGACACTCGGCCAGTACCAGACTCTCCAGATTAGGGAAAACGTAGCCCAACTTGGAGATCTCGTTCCAGATCTCGATAGGGTTCCCGGTGAAATGAAGTTTCTTCAGCGAGTGGTTCTCGTTCTCCGCCTTCTGGTAGTCGAGATCGACCGTTTTGTATTCGTTCAGGGACAGGTGCAGCTCCTCCAGGTTGCGCAGCAACCGGATCAGACCTTGAACCGTCGACCAGGACACCCTGGTCCCGTTCAGGACGAGGTTCTTCAGGTGATCGTAGCTGCCGTGCTTGATCTCCAGCACCTCCGCCAGAGAGTTGAAGCTCAGGTTGACGAACTTGATCTTCGGCATGTGCTGCAGGATGCCGAACACCTCCGTCCACTGGGACAGCTTGTTCTGCGCGAGGTCGAGCTCCTCGACGTTCTTGCATTTGCTGCGCAGCTTCTCGTCGTCGTTGCCCGCCGACTCGATGTCGCAGTCCTGGAGCACCAGCAGCGCGGGCACCGTGTGGCGAGGGGACTTTTTCGGGATGAAAATGCTGACCGAGAGGGCGGCCTTCGGCGAGCTCGACTCGGTCTCCTCGTCGGTGAGGGAGCAGTCGGTCGTTGAACTGCCGTACTTCAGCTCCAGCGCTTCCAGCAGCGACGGCATGTTTACTGCATTCTGAAAGAGGACAGAGACCGCTCTTGTTAGTCGCTCGCCGGGTTCAATTCAGTTTCGAGGCGTGAGGACGCTGGAACTGAGGCTGCATACGCTGTGTTCTCTGGGATGAATGAGGATCGTCGAGGAGATTATTGTTGATAGTGATTGGGAGAGTGATTTCATCAATTATTTACTACTCGAGATGTTATCGATATTCTTTGATATCGTAACTCTTTGGGCAACTGTTCCTTCGGTTCTAGTAAATCTAGTGTCGATCAAGTATGGTAAAATATCATGTACACTCTCTTAATTAGAAATATTCTCTGTCACTATTAATACCTTCAAGTATTACATCAAAATTGGTATGATGAGTTTATAAATTTAATCATACCAATTTTGATGTAATACTTGATGGTATTAATAGTGACTGAAAGAATATTTCTAATTAAGAGAGTGTACATGATATTTTATCATATTTGATCGACACTAGAGATTTAGAACCGAAGAAACAGTTACCTAAAGAGTTACGATATTAAAGAATAATATCGATAATTTCAAATACGTTTTGAAAAAAATTTCCTTTCTAGCCCAGTTCTTCCCAAATGCTTGAGTTTATAAATTTAAAGCATTTGGGAAGAAATGAACTAGAAAGAAAATTTGTTTCAAAATGTATTTGATGGAACTCTTATTTCTTAAATACATGTAAAACACAAAACGAAAACCATGCCAACATATATGGTTCTTATAGCACTTGGTATCACCTCAAAGGTGTAATATACACTGATATCGATGGATGAAAAAGTGGCTGAAAAAAGGAACGAAAGGTGGACCGGCAGATGTTTGAGGATAAAGAGACAAAGGGCAGTCAGAACAACCTGGCGCGAAGCGGCTTTCTACGCCGGGGAAAGAAAGACAGGGGCGTCGTCGTGGAAAGAACCGCGAGACCGGGCATCCTCGATGAATACCTGGTCTGACCATATCCGCTAAGGTCGCGGCATTGTCTTTTTGCGCGACGGAAAACCGGTACCGGTTCCCTTGTCGTCGCTGGAAAACGATTCTACGATCGAGCGTGTATCGCCCACGCAATTCATTCGGACAACGAAGCTCTCAGGACTAGTTTTATTCCCTTACAATCGTGTCGCCTCGTTTTACAAGAATCGCGAACAAAGGCCCGCGATATTTCCCCCAGGAAAATCTTCCGACATTTCCGGTCGCCAAGCGAAGCAAAAAGTCTATCTTTCAATCATTCCATTTCTCTTTGCCAAAACGAAACAATGAAACTAACAAACAGTGAAACCCATAAAAACGAAAAGACACATGAAAACCAAGCAATATAGATATATACCACGAATACCCAATCCTTTCTAAACAAATGGCATTTACGAAACGACACATTAAACTTAATTCATCACAATATTGAAGATACTCAATATTCCTTAACACGTCGAATGCCATGGGGGTCACCGGTGACCCTAAATTCAGTCACTGTAATTCTCTCAATTAAGTGATTATATGAAAACATTTCTATATTGTAAATAACGCTACCTAACGCGGTGACGAAAACAAACGATAATAACGACGCAATTCAATGAAATCATTTAGCCCTTTAATTACTCGAACAGCGAGAGATCAGCACTTAGTTTCCTTTTTTCTATTATTATTATTATTATTATATAAGCAATTGATATTATTCTATTATTATTATATAAGCAATTGATATATAATTTAGCTTCATCTATTGAAGGTTTTGTATGTTTCAAAGAATTTCCGACAAAGGGTTAATTCTTTGCACTCCAGAGGCGTCTCTAGGTCACCAAATGACTTGACACAGCAAAACTGTAAACGTTGATATTTAATATTAAACTTTGTATAATGCATCGATATACGAAATATTGAAAGAAAATAGTTCTCTTCCTCGATGCATGAGATTTCTTAATTCAATCTAAGAAAATGTCTGTATCTCATCAGAAAATATTGAATGTTCCCGGTGAAAAACTTCTGGAGTGCAAAGGGTCAATATTGCACTTTCTTCGTTTCGCGTATTCTGCGCCTCAAAGTCGCGCGGCGTTCAACGTGTTAACCGGTATAGCCGACAAGCAATCCTCCGAGTTCCCCATGATGAATCGCCGAAATCAACGTCGGTCGGAGTCACGGTGAAAGGACAATCGAAGAAAAAAGGAGCAACGAACGAGCGCCTCTCGAGGACGTCGCTAGCCGTACAGCGCGCGAGTGCAACGCGCGCTTCTAACAGGCTTCTCGTTGCCAGACCCGCAACGGAGAAAGTTAATTTCGCATGGCCGTTGAACCGATATCGCGATTACGTAGGGGAAGCCGGAGAGTAATGCAACGACTATTATGCCGGGGCCTCGTCCGCTCCTCCCCGCGCTCGCGCGTGTCGTCCCAAGCGTATCGCCTGCGCGCGCTCTTCCCGGCCGTGCACAATTTTCCAACGAGGGATGAAACCGGTGTCCCTCGAAGATCCGCGCGTTTGTCTTTTATCTTCTCCGATCCCTTGAACCCTTGTTTTTTTCTCCGTGTTGTTGTTGTTGTTGTCGTTGTAATTCAAACGATACACCGTTGGCGATTCCGCGTTGTCCCGCGATCGACGGCGCGATACGAAATTACGCCGGCCGAATTAGAAAGCGGGAGGCGCGAACGAACGCAGACGGAGCGTGGCGGTGTCGCGTCAAAGTTTCGCGTAAATGGAAACGACACGGTTTTGGACGATGTCCAACGCTCGCGGCCGCGTTCCTCCGCGACCGCTGCCACCTCGGATCTTCGCCAAATTGACGTAACTTTACCGCCCCCGACGCTCCGCGATATTCCGTAATCGTTCGTTACCGACGTGTCTCGCCGTGCCCCCGAGACTTTCTTTTTGTTCGTTCTTTTATAGAGATATAACTATATAATAACTATATATATAGTTATGGTATTGATCCGTGTGCATGAAGTAGGTATGGGAGAATTCATAATTGTTATGGACTAGTCTAGTTTCACTAATATCAGTTTTGATTCCTTATAGATTAAATACATATTGGTTTTATCTGTAACTATTTTCGCTTTTAGATCGTTAGAATCAGTTACAAATTTCAAGCGTGCGTTCTTAATAATCAAAACTGATATATCCAGTATGCACTAAACCAATGCAACCACAATTAGATATCTCTTCGGTTCTCATAACGGTTTCACTGAAGACCAACACAGGAATCGTTCAAAAATCAAAGTAACCAACTCTACTATTTATATACCCAAATTTGAAGTGTGAAATCTCTCGATTGGTTCTTCGCGCGTCACTTCGTCAAGTCGCAGAGAGAAAGGAAACAATTGCTGGACTAATCACTCCGGCAAACGAACAGCTCATTCGCGATTTCGAAACAGATGTTACTTTAAACCGCTCCGATCCCCGGATCTTTCCTCTATTATCCTTTTTTTCTCGCGAAATCTCGAGGCGAACACTGCCGCATTCCATTCGCCGCGATTCCCCGTGTCTGCCGCCGCCGTTTTCCATCGGCCGAGCGAACTCGAACGCGCCGCGCGAATCGGTTCAGGATGATACGGTAGAAAGCCTACCCCCGATCGCCGCGAAACGAACGAACCTTATCTCGGGGCCGTATCTTAACACTTTTCTACCCGGAACAACGTTAATTGGTTTCCTCATGTCGACAAGGAAAATATTTAAATGGCCCGTGCAGAGAATTACAAAAGTTATTGCTACAATTTTCAACATTCCCCGGAATGCCCGACCAATTGGCGAGCCGAGAGCGACTTAACGCGTTGAACGCCGCACGGTTTTATAGAGAAAATACACGAAATGGAAAAAGCATATTAATCATTTTATTGAATTGCATTATTATTATTGCACATTCATCTAGCTGAATGTCACAAAATTAAGTAGCATTATTTGTAATGTAGAAATGTTTCCAAATAATCGTTTAATTGAATGAACTATAGTAATTCGATTTAGTTTGGGGTCACCCGCGACCCCCATGGCACTCAACGTGTCAACAGATTCTCAGCTGCGAGTCGCTCGCTCCGAGAAACTCGGCTGATCATCTATGACAGCGCTAATATTTTTCTGCTCGGAAGACTTACAATAGTTCCTTTCATGTACAGGCTGATTGGCAGCGATCTCGTTAAAGTTTCATGAGGGAAAAAGTAAAAGAAAGTAAAAGGAATTCTTCTGTGTTACTCGGATCTTCTTATCGAAACATAATTGTACATTAATAACAGCGTTGAAGCGTTTCATGGAGGATCGTGGAGTCGTTCGAGCGGCTGCGAGACTTTCGTGAGTTCACGTGCGAATATTATCAATATATTATTTCAAATAAGATCGAAACATCGTGGAGCACCGTTAATGCTCGCGCTTTAAAGAGCCCCGAGGGATCATTAGCGCAATAAACGAACGAAATTGGCAATCTATTCGCAGGTGCTCGCTAGGCGGTAGCCAGTGCTAAGGAGTCTATTAAGCAACCATTAGGTAAAGCGTTAATTAGGAAGCTCGAGGTAGCGTAACTGTTTCTGGAGGTCTTGAAGCGAGCGAGGCTCCTTAGTTGCGGATCAGGTTCCTCGAAAACTTGAGTGGGAGGCGCGAAATGGCCATCGCGATCGAGGATCGCGACAGGTCAGCGGAGATTAGTCACTGGATACCGGGTGGCATGGAATCGTGGAAGGTCCTTCGCCTTGGTTCCTTTCCGGTCGAGGACGGGGCAGGAAGATGGGCCGGGAACAAAGTGTTTGCCTCCACGACGGCTGAAAACTGCAAAGTAATTATTTAAACGGCGACACTGCTTTCGAATTAGTATTTGCACCGTCCGTGGAAAGAAGTAGTATAACCTTCGAACGAATGGGATCGGTGTTCTGGGAATTCTTTACGCAGAAAGCTTGTTATTCGATTTCAGAAGTTTCTTAAATTAATTGGACAAAGATCATTCTAACTTAGCTGAGATGTTTACTGTCTCTAGTAGAACAGTATTTATTTGAACGAATTGAATCGATGTTATGAACATGATTTGCTTAGGAGAATATTTTTAAGTATCGAATGTTAAATTTAATTATTCTCGATAACAATGGTATTTATATTAATTAGATCAAATTATAATTCAATAATAAAATTGACGTGCTGATGATTTAGAATATTTTAAAGTATCGAATGTTAAATTAAATTATTCTCGATATCAACCGTGTTTATATTAATTATATTAGATTATAATTCAATAATAGAATTAAGGTTCTAACAATGTTTGAAACATCTGAAATCAGCAGACGTAGAGAACGTTTCCATTCGCTCGGATGAACCGTTCGATTTCGATTGACTATTTTTTTCCACGAACAGCACGGTCGCATTTGCGTCGATCCGAACCTTGAATGCCAAACGTCGTGATAATAACTATGCAAAATGATCCTAATGGAATTACACAACGCGTACCGTTGCATCACGCAATGTTTGTTAATCGAACTAACGCCGGACAGAGCAGCAACGCTGGCGTACGCTACTTTCTCCTCGGGCACTGATTTTCCGTGCACAATGCCAGACCGGCCGTAAGTCGGAGCGCACGAATCGAAATGGCGGTCGAGGCGGAAACCGGTGCACCGGGGAAACGATTAACGGGAACACCGGATAGCTTTAACTCGAATCGCGGCGCGTGTTCAATAGCAATCCACGAGCAATTTATATTCCAGTAACCTAACGATATCGTTTCAAAAATTCGTTCCCTAATTAACACCAGAACTACCGTACTAGTCAAACTGACTGGTTCCGATCTTTTCGCTTCGCAATTATTGATATCTTGAAAGCAGAATATTCGAAGTGACGTGAAAAATGAAGTTTCACTTGAATACTATAACGAATGTTTGGAGAAACCAAAAATAATCTACTGTTACAATTTGTATAGAGTTTACGTATCAGTTATATTAAATTCTCGGTAGATCTAGTGTTAAAGAAACATCGTCCCAAGACATTCTTTGAAGAAAGTGCAAGAAACGTACATATTCTCATCATTTTTAACAGATTCCTTTTCACCCTGTGCACTCGAAAGTCTACCACTAAATATATTCAACATTTTCTAGTCGGATCTAAAGAACACTCATTGAAACTGACTTAACGAGAAATCACACATAAATTAATACTAGATTTACAGAACTCGTCGATATAACGGATACTGAATGTTTTAACCCTTTGAAGATTCTTCGAAATATACGAAACCTCCAGCAGATGAAGTTAAATTGTATATCGATTGCTTAAATAATAGAAAGAAAGGAAATTATACACTGATCTCTTGCTGTTTGAGTAACTGAATCACTTTTTTGCGACTTACTTTTCCAAATATGGACACTTGATCTCGAAATGTCGACATTCGTCCGCAGAGGGTTAAACATTATTTAGTAGCAAGTCGATTTTAATTCGTGCAATTATGCAAACACGCATAATACGCTTTGAAGCTAAAATATTCATGTCTATAGAAATAAACACGTAGTTTTCAAGGCTCAATAGAACAAAGTGTAGAACAAACGTCTACAAATCCAGCGTTAAGGAACAAAGCCGTTCTATTTCACGTGTAAACGCATAACACGAAGTTCAATATCAAGTATCGAACTTCACGACTCTCCAATATGAAATCAAACGTCGATTAAAATTGGCTTCTCAAGTGCAACGATTAAATCCATTCGCTAATAAGCTCCGCAACGTATGAAACTTTGATTAAACCTTCCACGATGCATCTTTCAAAGGCAACCTGGTTTCTGTTCATCCTCGCTCTCCCTCTATTAATAAACCAACCGTTTTTACCCTGAATCTTATTTGCCTAATCGAAATCGGGTTACGGGAGATCAAATATTTACGCGGTTCGAACAGCTGACTGCCTGCCGAGTTCCGGTGTGGATCCAGGGGGCAGTATTAGGGTGGTGTCGCAGCGCACCGCGAACTTCTCGGCGAATCGCCTCGAATCCGTCGAAGGAGACGGGCAGATCTTCAAACGAATGTACACAGAGGAGAACCGTTTCGAGCGCGTCCATTGAAACAGGCTTTCCGGTGAAAAGCCGTTCGTCTGAATGCCTCGAGGATTCGAAAAGGAAGCGTCGCGTCGGTGTTGAAGCCCCATAAAAGCGCGAATTCGCTAGTCCGCGAGAGCGGGCTGCGTGGATCTAAATATACACGTCGGTGGTGACGGTTACGAAATGTCAAGCAGACGCCGCGGAGTACTGGGTCAGTCGGGAACGGCCGGTCTCGAGGAAAGACGACGCGGCGCAATCGAATCGGAGCTCGCGGAAACGAGCGTTTAACGCTGTTCCCACCGCGACCAGTAAAATAGACTGTTTTTAGAATTTCCATTAGAATCTCCTGTAGACAACGTAATCGAATCGCCTTCACGACTTTTCCTAAAATATGTGTATAAAACAGTTTTCAATATTCACACCTTTTGTTGTTTACTTTCTGAAAATTTGTAGTCTGTCTTACCTACCACGACCGGTCATTGTATCGGTAGAACGATTTATATCTTTTTGTAATAGTATTCTCTCAAAGACTCAGTTCAGGTACTATAAAGTCGTTACAAACGAAAGGTAATGTCGAATTGGTTGTTATCTTCATTCTATATTAAAAAATATCAGTCATTTGACTGATCCGTCGATTTCAAAGAGGAAAATATACAAAATGAAAGAATATAATATTAATTCTTTGGGGACGAAGATGCTTGGAAATATACAAAACATTCAACAGACGAAGTAAATCATATACCAATTGCTTAAATAATAGAAAAACCAGAAACGTGCTGATCTCTTGCTGTTTGAATAATTAAATCATTTATTGGCGACTTAGTGTCCCAAATATAAACATTAAAGTCTTCGAAACGTCAACATTTCATCTCGCCGAAATGTCGACAAATCATTTGATTGAATTGCATTGTTATCGTTGCACGTTCTAGCTAAATGTCACAAAATTAGGTAGCATTATTTGTAATATAGAAACGTTTCAAATTATAAAATAAATTGATTTACTGAGAAGCATCTGTTTCAATCATTGCAAGATAAAGGAAACAGCGATGAATTATTTAACATTGAATTACCGGACGCGTCAAAATGATATATTCCTGATTTCTTCATTTTGCAATTATTATAAAGATAACAGATGTTTCTCCGAGAAATGTTAAGGAAATTGATTTAGCAATACGCAAACCGAGTTATAAATCAATCAAAGTCTCGATAGATACACTCTCGAAGTTGCTACGTAGAAATGTCGAAACATCGATTTAACTGGTCGGTAGGTTAGCGATAATTATTTAAATCGATGCTTATCGAGCTGTCTTGGATATTTCTTATGGATCTCGTTACTAACAATTTCAGAAGCATAAATCAGAAAATCCAGTTGAAATATCCACGTTTCTTCTCCTTTCGAAGTTCGTTTCATAAACAGCGTCCTCTAGTTCCTCATTAAAAACTTACAATACACCGAACTGCCCCTTTCCAATCAAGAAACAAGAAAGAATGAAAACGAGTAAACAACCAACAAGTAAACCCCCTCAATTCCACTCTGCGAGCTGCCACTTTCAAATGCCAAAGCCAAGAAAACCAATTCCATCCGACAGGCAGATACAATCGACCGTCAATCCAAGGTATCCATCGCGAACAACTCGAAACTCCGAAGAAATCTCGAAAAATCGAGGTGAAACTAGACCTACCGATCGCTGTGGGATCGAGGAATATCAGCTACAGCAACAAATGAATCCAGAGTCTCGAGATTCCCCGGAATACAAGGGAACAAAATTCCGCTCGCCTCGGTATCCGCTCAAGGCCTTAGAAAGCCGCGGACAGCGCGGCGGAAAAGGAGCACGGCCCGTTCTCCGGTAGCGTATAGTCCACGCTCCACTATAATTTTCCCGTAATGCTTTTCGTCCAGGTCCGCGGAGAGTAACAAAAACTGATAAACGGATACTTTCTAACCGGCAGCGACGGCGCGCGCGCGCGCGCGATGAAGGAGAGCAACTGCGCAATTCTCGCTAGGCTCTTTTCCCCGTTGCGTCGCGGCTGCGAGAGCGATTCCGCGTCATTGGGCCAGCGGGGAAATTATTGGGGAAAATTCGGTTTCGTCGGAAACAAACCGGCGAGAGGGAATTATCGACGAAAGTCGTCGGCTCTCGACCGGCGCGCGAGCTGCGCAAAATGCTCTCGCCCGTCTCGGAATATTACTCGGTTCGCCAAGGTTGCCCGTTCGCCGAGAGCTCACGACCCGACAGCGTTACACACGTGCGCGGATGTATATCTGCCACGCACTTACAAAGACGGCCGCGCCTCCGCGGAGGGACGCCTATTTACGATACAGCCGCGATCCGCGAGCCTAGGAGTACCTAACCGCGCGCGGGATCGGCGTCTTCCAACCTTTTGTGTCTCTGCTCTCTGCTCTCGAACACGATTAACACTAGAACTACATGGATTTAACCCTTTGCGGTCCTGTGTCGAGTCAGACTCGACATTCTATTTTATTGCATCTACTCGTTTTAACAATTTTTTCTATATTTATCTGTATCACAATTGAACCATTTAGAGGTAACATTTCAGTGACTTCTAAATATTCTTGAATAAATAAATAGAACGTCATGTTAAGCTGTAATTGAATGAACGACGACGTGAACCTCAGACTGAAAAATCAAGAGCACGTAGTTCCTGTTTTTTCTATTATGTAAGCGGTTGATATATAATTTAGCTCCATGCAGTCGGAAGTTTCTTATTAGAAATATTTAACATTTTTTGACGAGGCGAAGACGGTATTCTTTGAGATTGAGTCGAAGAGAAATCGCCAGTATATTGAGGAACAAAGCTATTTTATTCTAATATTTCACGTATCAAGACATTACTCAAAGTTCAACATTAAATATTAGATTCTATAGTTTTACTCTCAGTCACTTGATTAGATACAACAAAACTATAAAGTTGAATATTTAATATTTCAAATTGAACTTCGCATCGTTACGTGAAGTATTGAAATAAAACACCTTTGTCGATTAATGTATCTATGAATTATCGTTAAATTAGTTTCAAACAATATCTCGTCAAAAAGTGTTGAATCTTTCCATTGAAAAACTTCCGAGTGCAAAGGGTTACGATTGATGTGTAATCCATATGAAAGTTGTAACAATAGATTATGCTCGGTTTCTCCAAACATTCATTATAGTATCGAAGTGAAGCTATTTATCTTCAAGATCATTTCGAATATTCAATGCCTTTAAGATATCAATCATTGCGAAACAAGACAATCGAAACCAGTCATTTGACTGGCACGGTAATTCTATTGTTAACCCCTTAACACGTTGACTGCCACGAGAATGTCAAACGTTTCATTGTAGCAAGATTTATTCCTTTATAATTCAGGAAAATGGTATTAGAAATAATGATTAATGTTTTGGTATTACGGTGCTCATATTATCTAGCTTCTCGTGTTTCCGAATATTTCGATTCAATGGCAATTTTCTCGTAATTATTTTAAAACAATTTGGAAGCTCTGGCCACCGGTGACCACCGTGGCAGTCAACGTGTTAACCCTTTCCACTGTCCAGTACCACTGGACATATTCCATTGACATACTTATAACGGTCCCTGCAATTGCAATCCACGCAGGAAATTGTTTCAAAAGATACCATCTGTTAGCTAATTTTAAATTATAATTTCTTTTCATAAGCTAATAAGTGAATCCATTACAATTGTATTTCTTTCATTTATTCAAATTGACTTGTTTCGTTCTATAAATTAACTTGGACCAGCCTACTAGCACTCCAATAAAAACAATGGACCATAAAGGGTTGACTCGTCAAGTGCCACGGAAATCTTGACCATTTCTCTGTACGGTTATCCTTCTTAGCAAAGAAACGTAGCAACAATTATTCACTATTTCATGTTACAGTCTTTACATACTATTATCAACTTAGTGACGTTATTAAATATTTTGATTCAACATTATTTTGCATGTTACGATTGTTTTCAATTCAGAAACATCAGTCATCTTACATGGAGACTCATGGAAAGATTTTTCATTCTGAAATTGTCAATGATGTGTCATGAACGTATAGCTTAAGTTCGGCCAATCAGCGAGGAGGGGGATGAGCACGGCGCACTCAATGATTTCGCGGTATCGCGAGGCTCAAGGTTAATCCTTCGCGCTCCGATTCGCCGCGATTGTTCTGAAGGAGAGCCTAGGATGTCTGGTTTATTGTTCTTAGGTGCACGGAACTGTCGGATGATGACTGAACGATGAGCGAAGAGGTTGTAAAAATAGAATCTAGACGCTGGTATCGCCTCTCGGCTGCGCAAATTATTGAGAATCATCGGGAGATCCTTGTTCGAAGCTAGAGCCAATGAGGAGTGATTAAACAGAATTCTAATCTCGAGAGGCGCTGCGATAAATCCGAGTTTCATATTCTGATAATCGTTCTGCAGTTAATAACTCGTAACATTCAGCGATACCTCTGATTTCAATGACTTATGTTCAATAATGCAGCTATTAATAATTATAAATAAATATTCTGAAGGTTACTCTACTGTTCGTAATTTATACTTTGATCACGGTTAATAATCAATAATAGACAACTTCCAATAGCAGTTCTACTCGTAACCATTTACAAATTACAATAACGGTTAAAACTCTGACAATTCGTAACCTCCAATAGTTCTACCTTTAATCATTCGTAACTTCCAACGATCACTCGACTATTAATGACTCTTAGTAACTCCTTAGTACTCATTGTACTGTTACACTCACGAAAATATCAACGATCCGATTCAGGCACCGAGCAAACTCTCGTCGAGCTGTGCAAAATCGATGTTTCACCGTGTCAGTCCCCGGCGATCGCGATAAAGAAGAACCAGTTCTCGCTTGAGAAACGCTCGGAGTGCAAGGAGTTAAAGGTCCCACGGTCTAGAAGGATTCGCATCGCCGGCCGATCGGTCGAACGATTTTCGCGAGGCACGTCGACGAAACGGAAACCGCGAACGGCGAACGATCGAAAGTAAAGGACGCGGATTGGGAAACGCCGCGCGCGCACGCTTGTATGCGCGCGTACTCTTTGTTCGTTTCTCGGCTTTTAAGAGCGTGTCTCGCATCGGTGCACGGCAATTATATCGATGTGTGCGTGAAAGCGGACAAGAGATACATCGGACACCGTTCACTGTGCATAGCGCGCGTCTCGCTGGTACCGTGGCTCTGCCGACTTCCAAAGGTTTCCCCGTGAGTCGCGAGCGTAGACGAAACTTACTTGGAACAGTTGAGTTGCTGGGAAGAAAAGGATTTTACCAAATAATCATTTCGATAATTGGATATCGATATTTTTCATGTATAATAGAAGACAAAAGTATATGATTTAATTAATGGTGCGATTAGTGGAATATGGATTTTAAATTAAGCTATGGAATTTTGAATTCATGACGTGCACAGTTCGTTGAGGTTTTGTTATCTAGAATGTTTAACCCTTTGAACTCTGTAGGCTCCAATATTGCACTAGTTGTAATATTAAATGTTTTAATCTTAAAGAAACTTAAAATTATTCTATTTTCCACGCATCCAGATTTTCTACTGAGAAGTAAAATAAAAGATCGAAGAAATGTTATAGCATGTCTCATTTTAGGAATACTATAAAAATTAGTTGCAGTTGCTGATAGATTACAAAACAACCTGGAGTGCTGGTTAATGAAACATGGAATTCGATTTATTTTGAACCTGGATTTTTCAGAAACTATTGTCTTATTCATATATACACACAATCGAATGGAATATCTGAAGAATCTACTAGGTTCAAAATAAAAATAGTTTAAAACTATTTAGCTTCTTTCATTCTATTGGTTCAGATAAACAGTTTAATAAACTCCGGCGTACAACGCGTATTTTCACCTATCACAGCTCTTGATTTTAAATAAATCGTACGTCCCTGAAATTTTACAGTACACTCTCCTGAATTCCAAACTGCTATCTATTATTCAATTTCCCCCTAGTTCTATCAGGCGGAATTCCTACCGCCCCGGAGGCGTGATCAAGATTGACACGTGAACCCGAAATGATTCATAGATCAGTCGGGTCCCACGTACAGAGCAGTTTCTCTCGTTCCGCGACGAATCTCGTTCCATTACGGAGCTCGAGAGCGAAGAAGGAGCAATTGCTCGTTCCGAGAAATCGTCTTCTTCAATTCCGTGCACCGATCGCAGAAGATCGCAACGAATTGTCGGGTCCTTTAGGAAATTCGCCAGCATCGACGCCGACGAAATCGATACACGCGATCGCTTCTTCGAATCAGGAACTCGAGGAATTTCGCTCGGTCGAATTCCGATGCAGATGCGTTTCTAATATTTAAAAATAAACAGCTGGCAGCCGGCCGTTCCGAACAGTTTCAGGACAATGGACGGCGTACCCGTTGTTTGCTTTCTAATCACACTGCGGCGTATTTTTGGCGTCGAACGGAGGCTTGCTGCAACGGAAGCCATTATTCCTGGGCATTATGACGATTCTCGTTCGCGCGATTTCGAGGATTCACCGTTCACCCCCACGCCGACGTTCCGTACGAAAATTTCCCGTCGACGAACCTCTTTCGCCGAGTTTCCAATCGTATCTGGCGATTTTTCGAAACGAACACCTGACTTCGTTGCGTCACCGACGTTGCGAAACTCATCTAATCCACTCGATAACGTAACGCGCAACAATTGGCAGGCTCCGCGAATTTCGCGTTACGCCAGCGCGGAAATTTAACGAAGTTTGGGAACTTCGGCTGCAGGAAGTCTATTGATCAGTCTATGAATCGGAGTACCAATACTCCGAAAGAGAGACAATAGGTTTTTCAAAGACCGTAACAAGGTTTTTTACTCGAGATCATTGGAGTGTTCGGAACGGAGCTGTTCAATACCTCCGGTTAATGATTTAAACTGTCGTTAAGCTATCGCGGAGCTTACATCGAAATCTACAACCGTTGGACTCGAAGTGGTTCTTTATCGCGATGCCCGGCGACGGAAAATCGATTTGGTCCAGTTCAACGAGAAGTTGTTCCGTTGGTAAATTATATCGGTCGCGTTTTCGCGAGTGTCATTGCAATGAATATTAACCTTCCACGGACAACGTCGATATTTTGATGAAATGTTCGTATTTAGAAGACTAAGTCGCGAACGAATGATTTGATTACTCGAACAGCAAGAGGCCAGTGTTTCCATTACTTAAGAAATTGATGTACAATCAATAGTTACATCTGATTTAACCCTTCGCGGACGAATGTCGACACTTTACCGAGATCAAACTTTCATGTTTGTAATACTAAGTTGCAAGCAAATGATTCAACTGCTCGAACAGCAAGAAACCAGTACATAATTTCCTTGTTCCATGTTATTTAGGCATTCGATGTGTGATTTGGCAGAATCTACAAAAAGTTTTGTATAGTTCAGGGAATCTTCGTCCACAAAGGGTTAATCCCTCGACACTAGACCTATCAGACGAGTCAAGCTGATTAAAACGATGCATTTCTGAGAGAAAAGAAATCCCTGCATCGTGCAACACTAAGAAGCGCATCAGAAGGTTTATAAATGTTTACATTTGGGAGACTAAATAGACAAACGATTTAATTACTCGAACACCAAGAGATCAGCAGGTAGTATCCTTTTCTTCTATCATTTGAGCAATGTTGTAAATTTAGCTTCATCTGCTAATCCCTCGACACTAGACCTATCAGACGAGTCAAGCTGATCAAACCGACGCATTTCTGAGAAATTTCAAAAGAAATCCCCGCATCGTGCAACACTAAGAAGCGCGTCAAATTGAAATTCGATTCGGAAAACGGTAAGCGACGACTTCTAAGAGGACTGTTCGAAAAACCGCCGTTACGTAAAGTTAAATTTAATCGTATGCACGAGCCATTTCGAGCTGCGAAGCTGTCGGGCCGGAATCACGATTCTAGACGCCACCTGATTCCGCATAAATTTCGCGCTTCCTTATGTCCGAGGAGACGTGTTGAAGTACAGTTCCTCTGAATCGCGTCGGCCTTGCCGCAGACAAGGAACGGCGCAATTCACACGAATCCGTGGCTCTTTGTTCGGGCTTCCTTCTTCGCCGGCTATTATCGTTCGACTCGGGAGACGTAGATAGGAAAAGTTTTCGTCCGAATAACGAGGCGAAACGATTATTCATTCGGCCGGCCTCCGTTACGAACGAAATTACTCACGCGACGCGGAACTACGGCGCATCTTATCAGCCCACGGACGCTCAATGGATCGCACTGTTTACGTAAACACACGATTTCCATGGCGCACCGCCAGATAGCCGGTCGATAACGCTTTATTACCAATAATCCATTACCCGGACCGTCCAATTCGAACAATGGATTTCACATTCTGTTTCGATTCTGCCTTTCAAACGAACGGTTCAACCCTCCGCGGAGAAAGATACTTCGGAATATTAAACGCTTTCGTGGAAAATTGAATTACACGTCGAACTCTCAAACGATACAGAAGTTCCGACCTTTCGTTTGGATATTCGCGTTATTTGTAACATTCGATTATAAATATCAGAGTTTAATATCAGTACAATTATCCTGAAAGGTTCAATATAAAAACAGGCAGACCATATTCCTTGCTTTATTCCTGTCTTTTCCAACGTCTGTCTAAGACAGACTCATTCCACTGAGCCTTAAACTTCGCAACAAGTTGCACAAAGAAGTGTGACAGCAGACTCTGACCGAATCCTGAGTCACCGTAATAGCCGTGGCAATGATTGAATACCCATAATTGCCAACGAACAAATCGTTCTGCCCGCGATAAATCTCCTCCTCGTTCGCGGAGCCGGTTCGATCGAGATTTCTCAATGAGTCCCGTAATCGAGATAGGGGGATTGCGACAGAGCACACTGAATCGAGGAAACGGCCGCGTCGCGATGAAAATACGACGCAGCGCGGCTGTCAAACTCCGGCTGGTGCGTAGATTGTCGTGTGCGCGCACAGCTGATTGCGATTATGTAAGCCTGCGTATCGCAACGCGCTGCGTAGCGGAGGCAGTGTCGATACCGTCCAGGCCCGACACCTGAACGCTCTCGTGCGAACGCTGGAAACGTTGCCTCGCATCGCGTCGATTGATTGCCAATCGAATCCCCTTTGAAAACTGCGTATCTAACTTTATCATAGACAACCCACGCTCATAATCTCCCTCCCTCCCTCTCTCCTCTCTCTCTCGCTGCGACGCACACGATAAGCGACATTCCTAGAACCTACTGAACATACACTTCGTAACGTTCCAACCTTAGACAAACAGTTCATGCGAAAGCAACGAATCACTCGAAATCCCAAGGAAACATCCACAGTAACCTCCAGCAGCTCTGACACCCTCAGCTATCAGCAGGGTTGCAGACACCCTAGACAGTGTCGTAGCAAGCTACACGCAGGCCCCAAGCGCTCCGCCCTCAATCCGAGCAGCTATCTTGATCAATCCCATTTCTATCCCCGAAATCCCCGCTGCGAAAGCCATAGCTCAGGTACCTGTTGTGGGAAGCCAGCCCTGATCTACGGTATATCGGAGCAGAAAACAGGCGGACGTGCCAGAGGTGCTATCTGCGCACGCTGATCGGACAGCAGTCGGGAGCCAGTTCCGCGAGCGGTTCTGGTTGGGAATCATTTTTGCGCCGCGGAGAAGGGAATCCGGTCGCTGGTCCCTCCACCGTGTCGCGGACACTTTAGCAGATCGATCGAGCACGGGAAGATTGAACGGGGAAGCGAAGACTCGAAGACGGGTACAAGAATACCGCGAGGGGTAAATCGGGTCAAGGATTCGCGTCGAAGTAGCGCGTAGTCGTATTAGTTCGGGGCATGCAAGATGCTGCGTTTCGCAGGTACTCACTGTTTTCCTCGTCCTATTATACCCGTCGCCAGTACACCGTTATCGCTCCAGACGGCCGGATGGGATTATTCCCTGCGGACAGGCCCGATCGACCTGGCTCTCTCTCTCTCTCTCTCTGTCTCTATCTCTCTCTATCTCTCTCTTTCTTTCTCTCTCTCTACCTGGCTAGGGGTGTATATATACGTGTATTTTCGTCCCCTTGCGTGGTTGTCCGTTTCCCGACGACGCACTCGCGATTTTTATATCGCCGTCATGAAACCGGACGCTCGCGCGCGACTCTACGGGGGGAGTCGGAACGGATTTTTCGGTGGAAAAAAAAAAATTGCTGAGAGGAGGAGTGGGTGTCGCGCACCGACACCACACGAACGTGCCGCTCGCCCGTCCACCGTTGAACTGATTTCTGGCTCCTTTGTTTAGTAAACAGAAACAGCTGAGCCGCGCTACTGGTTACGCTGGGGAAGTGGCGGGAGCTGGCCTCCTCTCACCTCTCAGCTCGCGGCGACCACTGCCACGGCGCAAGCACGCTCCGACGGGATGGTCACGTGGGATCGCAGAATGATCGGCCAATCGCTAGCGACTCTCTCGCAGGGCCGTACGCCGGCCTGGGAACAGAGGCGACGGATTAAAAATTTGACGTTTCGCTCGGTGACCGTTGTCGCTTGTGATTCGGTGGATATTTCGAGTTGTTTGGCAATTGGCGTTTGTAATTTTGGGATGTATACGGTTTGGTGTTTATGGAGTAGGATTGGGTGATGTTTTGGAGCGAGGATTGATTTTGGGTGGATGGCGCATCGATGGAGTGTGGGTTGTTTCTAAGTAGATACGCTTTGTAAATGGAAAATATTTTTAGTATCCTTGGAATAGTATACTGTTCTTGAAAGTTATTCGAGAAATTTATTGTAGGGAATGAGATCGAATAAAATATTTGAACCGCACGCGTTTGGAAAGTTTCTTTTTAAACGCATGGTTTATACGGATGTGCAGCGGTGGATTTATCGTTTACGGTGAATCCTCCGCGCGATTTTCTTTTTCGTTGCGAGATGCTTCGTAGACCGTTCCAGCGGCCGCGAGAGTCATTAGCTGCGCGGATAGCCGCCTCGTTATTAATTGAACGATGGAAATGGAACGCAACTGGAATTTCAGTGTCACGGGGAAAGAAGTCGCGGAAGATTTGATGAATGCGTCGATTGCGAAACTGCGTATATGTAAGTCACCGATGGTGCATAACAGAAATTATGTAACGTGGCCAGAGGAATGCCGTTAGACACGGTGTTAGGCGCGAAAACGCTCGATGACGCTGCGCTACTGCAACCTGTTTTACCGTTACGAAACTTACCGATTCGCGGAGGAACGGCTGCGATGAGCCACGGGCGCGTTTTCATTTTCACAAGAATCGCTAATGATTTCTACTGAACGGAGAAAACTGCGAATGACATGCCAGCGGTCTACGATCGGAAATGATGGTGCAACGGGCGACGCGGATAGCGTCATCTAGAATCGATAAAAAGATCAACGCCGTCAACCCGATTTCGTCCCTTAAACAATGTTATATTATTTATTGATACATAGAATTTATCAATAATACCATTAGCTAACAGTATTACACTTGTTCCTGCCTAGTTTACCCCCGTCAGGGGTTCTCATTTGATTCGGTTACGAAATTATAATACATACATGTGTCGGGGACCCGATCCCCTCAATCAACGCTCTTCTTTCTCTCTGTCTTTCTCTCTGTCTTTCTCTCCCTCCCTCGCTCTCTCTCTTTCTCGCTCTCTTTCTCTCACTTTCATCATTCTTTGTATACATCGCACTGATTACTATTAGATCACAATTACAGATCATACATACACGTATAATTACACATTACGACGTTACATACACGTGATCATGTATACATAATATATATTTTTGTATTTATATATTTATATATGTATAGATTTATAAATTACAGATCGGAGATTAGAGGTGATCTATTCTCGATTCATCGGGGGAATGTTTCGGTACACACGGTCGTCTTTGAGTCTCGATACCGGGGCTCGACGCGCCGTCCGGAAACAGCGAAAATCATCGTTAACGATCGAAAACGAAAGGAAGGTTCTCTAAACTAGGCGATTTCGCGTGCGTCTCGGCATCACGTGCTCGCAAACGAAACGATAGGAAAAAGAAAAAAAGGATGGGAATCGTGAACGGAACCGCTTCGAGTCCTGTTTAAATATGGGAAACCCGAAGCCTACGGGAATTTCGCTACCCCTAACGGTGTGTTCACGAACCTCGCTTACTTAAAGTTCGTTGATACGTCAGGCAATCACGTTACGACGAAGACACTAAAGCCTCGCGTTTGGTCGGCTAACGGTCGTCGGGAGTGCACGTTAAAGGAACGTTAATTAATCGTCTCATCAGCTCGAGCGAGAACCTCTGCGTGGTCCTTCGAATGGTACGCTCGTCGGGGAGTCGTCCCCGGTGTGTAGAAAATTGATTTTTTTCTTTTTTTTGTTTTGTTTTGTCGCGTACGGTTTGATAAAAAGCCTGCCGGACGAAATAATTGGATGCAAGCGCGGACAAAAATTCGCACGGGAAAGACAATGAAGGCGCGTTTTCAAAAGGGGTTCTCGATCTTTCATTGCTCGATTCGCACGACGAAACGGACGCTCTCGCTAAATCTTATTGATCGTCGATCACCACCGTTAATGACACCTTTACAGACTCTCTTCACCTGTACAGAACATTTTCTTCCTTCCGTTCCCTCTTTTGCTCGCAATTTTTCTTCCATCTCTTTTTTTTTTTGGTTTTGGTTTACCGTTAATGATAAGAACAACAACGACACTACTAGCTCTTTTACAATTAATCGTTTACAGTGACTCCAAATAACAGGTTTATATCTATTAACCTACGCAGTTTAATACTTTATGCGCGTGGGAACGGGTAATTTCTTTTTCCTGGAGATGCGGGGCGATGTTTTCAGGAGCGGCAACAAATGGAGGTCGTAATGGTTCAGCGAGATCTACCTTACCGACACGATTAAGCACCAGCGACAGCAACAGCGAATTTCCGATCGCGGTAAAGCGTTAAATAGTTTTAGGCTGTTAACAATAGCCTCTTCTGTTTGGATCTTCCTCGGAGATCGATTTTTTGTTGTTGATATTTTAAGCCTCTCCGTGCTTGAAATTATTAATCTTATTACCTATTCTTTGCTTATTACCGTGTGAGTCCACTTTCCGACAAAATGGCGCCTTCAATGGAACGTACAAGTCTAAAAGAAAACGCATCGTAGACTATTTTTGCGAAATGCCTGCGAGTGTTTAGGCAGTTACTAGTATATATCAATTGCAAATTTACGCTTACTGCTGCTTGCGCCGAAATTAATTTGTACGTTCGAATTTCTATCCGATAACAAACATTATTACCGTGGACTTAACGATAAAGATTCACACCAATGAATCATTGCAATTAGCCTTGGCACTGAAAGATGCAAATACGAATACATCGGAGATACTGAATTCGAGGCGTTCGCGAAAAGTGGACTCGGTTAAGTTATCTTGTGAAAGGCTTATCCATTGATTATGAATGCAGAATGATCTCGAACGGAGTCCTTAATCCGTATCGGTCGTAATTATAGTTCGGGACTCGATCGTTGTAACGTAGTTCATAGATCAATACTTCACATCGCGAGAAATCACGCGATTAAGCGGCCAGTAAATTATGATCGGCTTCTGAATGTCGTTCGACTATTCTCGTTCAACATTCCAGCAAAATAAATCTGGTGATCCGAAGAAAATCAATCTTGAATTACGACCTCCTCGCGCGGGCAACAGATCTTTGTGTTCTCTCTTTCTCTCGCTCTCTCGTTCTCTTTCACGCGCAATTCGTTTCAGTCACGCATGCAGCTAACACGCACCCACGCACGCACTTAACCCACACGTTGCATCGGAGAAACACGATCGGTAGGCATGCCGGTATATCATACATAAATTGCTAATTTAAATACCATTCCTAAGATATCTATCTATATACGCATCGTGTGTTTTAATCGGATTTCACTTCCCCTTTAAGTTCCACAGACGCCGTTCCGGTTCCATCGCACGACGGTGCGATATTACGCTTAGGTGAGATCACGAGCTGGAAACGTTTTATCTCGAGTCGGAGATGCCTCCCTCGAGATCCGTTTAATGTATCGAACGCAAACAGACCGTCACGATGACGCGGACGGAAAAGCTTTGGCGCTGCCTCTCAAAGAACGGAACCCAATTTTTACCCCTACAATTGCTTCGCAGCGACTTCGTCGACGGCTACGGCGTTCAATCGTTAATCACTTGAAGTCCTCGTTTACTTTGAATTTGTAGTTTCTCTTAAGCAGGCTATTCCAATACTTCATTCATTTCCTAATTGTATCCTTAGTACTTTAATTTCAAGCGTGTACGTAGAAATTGTTGTAAGAAAGCATTATGCGATAAAAATAACAGTGAAATTAATATTTATGATAGACTTAATGATCGTCTGATCGAACAGGCTTCCGCAATTATAATTTCGTTACACGACTTTCGACCAGTTGAATGTACTTTTTTCAAACAGAAACTCAAAAGGCAAAGTATGCGAAACGAGTGACCAGCGGACGCCATCTTGTTCCGCTGACGAAGCCACTGGGAAGACGCTATTACCTATGTAATAACCACGATTCGATGCATCGTCTCGCGCTGACACGGATCAGAGCGACAATCTATAAACCGACACGATCGCTTGATTAACCCTAGATTACCGCTAAAGTCAGTTGGCATATCGGCCGACATCTCTAAACGTCGTTGGATCTATAATTACACCCATATCCGTAGTGGGACGCGTGACCGGAGCTCGTGGGCGTCCGACGGGTCACGCGGTTTAATTCTTACAAGCTAAGGACTAGAGTGACTCTTCCAATCTCCTTTGCAGGATGAGAAAAAACGTTAAACCAAAAATCTTGAAAATCTTCGAAAGGAAACTTACGTGTCTACCCCTTCGCTCTTCCAGTTATAAATTAATGGCGGCGACCCTCGAGTCGCCGACCGACCTTATCCTAAAGAATTCTATTAAACTGCGATTACACTGGATGTGAATTCAGACGAGTTACCCGTTCGATAAACTCAATACTACTGAGTCGATACACGAAATCAATCAAATATCTACACAAATTCCTAGAAATCATATACGTAGCAACTTCCAGGCGTTTGTCCTCCAAAAATCTCGATGAACTCGATCAAATTCAGTCAATACGTCAATTGTCGATGAGTCGATGAGTCAAGAAGTCAGTCAAAACGAAGTACTCGAATTCCTAAAAGTGTATACACAACGATTTTCAGATACGAGTTCGTCGGAACGTCCATTCTACTGAACTAGCACGCGCCAAATGTAACCGCAGCCTTAATCCTCGCGCAGCTCTCGCGTGGAATCATTCTCGACGCTAAAAAGACCAAATCAGCGTCGGTCGATTTCACGCGAATTAACTAATCGACGAATGAAACTCGGAAACGGAAACTTACAGCTGTAAATTACAGATTAATTCGCGAAGCGTTCAAACCTGTTCTCGCGACCTAACGCGGTACGAAATAATGTTATAAGATCTAGAGAAATCGCAGGCGTACCTTTCATTCCGAACAGTCTTAGTAAGTACACTGATCCTCTTTCTCTCTTCCTATCTTTCTCTCTCTCTCTCTCTCTCTCTCTCTCTCACTCTCAAACGCAAACGCACTTTCTTTTTCTCGTTACCTTACGGTTACATTCGCACACGCACGCACACAGGCGAAACGATCATCACCCATCTCACTCGTTATAATTATTCTCTTATTTGCCTATTAACCGACGGTTATTCTCGATAAACTACGCTCTACGACTGAATAACATTCGATATACTTCCTCTGCAAGCTCAAACGATAAGATATGCGCGCACGATCCTCCGTAATTGCAACGATTTCCCTTAATTTAACAACTATTGTCCTCTGATCGACGTGTACCGCCGCGACGGGGTTTCCCGTTACCATCCGAGGAGCGTTTCGGGAGCAACGCGTGTTCCGTGTTCTATTCCGCGGACAAGAAAGGAACCGAGAAAAATATAAAGAAACATCTTCGACCGACTAGTCAACAACGATCTACGTTAAATCCACGCTTCCGCAGCGTCCGATCTCGCCCTTCGACGGGCAGCGTGGCAAAGCCTTTCGCCGCGCGTCCGTGTTTTACTACTTAGCAAGCTAAACCGAACGTAAAATCAGTATTGTCCTCCCTTACAAATTACTTGTTTCGTACGTACATTTCGTTAACTGCTATTTTGGGCCAAGCCGCGTACCCGCTGGCGCGGAACACGGGGAGCCGTCGTTCCTCCAACGAACGACGGCCGTTCTTCCTCGAGCTTGTAACGTTATCTTTAGTCCACACCGCTGTACACGATAATCGTATTATTGTATAATTAATTCGCCCATTCATTATTAATAGTTATAAACACGGGCCACCGCGCGGAAACGGCAACATCGGGACGATCGAAAGTAACACGCGAATCAAGCTAGATATTTCGTTGTGGGCACACTCTATACGCCAAGTAAATACGTACCGAACAAATGGGGCTGTCGCTAATCACAGTTGCAACTTTTATACGCTAAATCTATACACGAAAACCGGTGCAGTTTCATTTAACGCGTAACCCCGGATGTTACGGTTTCCATGCGACGCCGTGAGTTTTCTTGTTTGAGCAGGTGTAATATTGTCGTTCGATAAACGTTATAACCGTTATTATACAACAGACCCAAGCCAGACCAAGAATGTTCCATTCGGAGTCGTTCGGCGCTCGCGGGGACGCGGCTTAACGCGAAACTCGCGGCGAGGGCGCGTCTCGCGGCGTGCGTCGATCGAAACGAGCGAGGAAACGCAGCGACCGAGATAATACTGATGTGCGTTCGATGACGACTGGTTGGCCAGTCGCATCACGGAGGATTTCTCGATAGTTTCGTTCGTCGGGGTGTGTCTTCTTGAATGGATGCGGTCAGCGTTTCAAACTCGCCGCCGTGAAACCGCTCGCCGCGCGTCTTGTCACAGGCATCGTTTCCTATATATTCGTCCCATCTGAATGCCTATCGTCGACGAGTGATTAGTTCGATTGCGACTTGTCAGAGGTTTCCGCGGAAATTCGGTTGGATTTACTCGGAGTCCGAATCGAAATCGGAATCGGCTGGCGCCGAGTCCGACACCTCGCTGTGTACCTCCGGCGTTGATTCAGGGATCTTCTTCCCGATCGTCGCTGACACGTACGCGCCTGGACCTTCGCCCTGCGTATGCTCGATGCCGACTCTAAAAGGTGAATATGTTGATTTAGTCGATGAGGAATCGTAAAGAAGAAAATGGGTTGATTGAGGAAGTGGACTTAGTAGATTGCAATTAACAGGTTTGCTCGATGTGGATTTGAAAAGGTGAATTTGTTTTGTTTAGTTGTGGAATCGTGAAGAAGAAAATGGATAGATTGATCATAGAATTGGATTTAGCAGATTGCAATTAATATTTTTACTCGACACCAGCTCGAAAAGGTAAATATGTTTTGTTAGTTGTTGAGGAATCGTGAAGAAGAAAATGGATTGATTTATTGAGGAAGTGGATTTAGTAAATTGCAATTAACAGGTTTGCTCGATGCCGACTTGAAAAGGTGAATTTGTTTTGTTTAGTTGTGGAATCGTGAAAAAGAAAATTAATAGTTTGATCATGGAATTGGATTTAGTAAATTGCAATTAATATTTATGCTCGACACCAGCTCGAGAAGGTGAATATGTTTTGTTTAGTTGGATTTAGTAGGCAATTAACAGTTTCGCTCGATACTAACTCTAAATGGTAAAAATGTTTTGTTTAGTCGCTGTGGCGAAATTGCGGAGAAGAAAATAGATTGATTGATTGCGGAATTGGGTTTTTTCTTCTATTTAGGAATGGAAAGGTTGAACAGTGATGAAGAGAATTCGTGAAGTATCTAGATTTCATGATTAGGATTTTCCGTAGCACCTTAGAGATTAACTATGATAATTTTCAAGTTGATTAGTCGATAGGTTCGAAATTTCACAGATAAACTTTTCGTTCTCGAAATCTTCAGAACTGCCTGAAGCTTGGTGCAATAAAATATTGAATGAAATTCAGGAGGCTCTTATTTAATCCAACACCTGCTAGGAAGAAAATGAATGAAGGTCCGAGTTCTATCAGTAATTATCAAGATCTCCGTGCAACATTTATTTCCTACGTACCTATACTCATGCCGCGACAGGTTCCTAACGTATTTCTCCGGCGGGTCATCGCTGTCGGTGTTCTGAAGGCTGACGCTTCTCGCTGTCGTATGGGACACCTGGGTCGCCGGCATCGTGAACTCCACGTAGCAGTATTCCGCGAGATTTTCAGGTATCTGATCGTACGAAGTCAGAGCCATACGACAGACCAGTTGATGCGTCGTGTAAGCCCCTAAAAAAATTTGTCAATCCATACAATTTCTTGAATGCAACAGAAATTAAGGAATCAACATTTTTCCTAGCGACTGTTTCATATAAAATATTCAGAATATTTATATCAAAACATTTAAAATATGTACACTGAAACATTAATACTTTTAATATTACTAAATCACTATATTATTCAATATTTTTAATTTTTCAGTATAAATACTTTCAATACTTCAATATTTTTAATATTATTAAATCACTATATTACTAAATATTTTTAATGTTTCAGTATAAATACTTTCAATACGTCAATATTTTTAATATTACCAAATCACTATATTATTAAATATTTGTAATGTTTCAATATAAATACTTTCAATACTTCCATAATTTTAATATTACCAAATCACTACAATCCTAAACATTTTTAAAGTATTCCACCCGAAACGTTTCATACTTATCAACCTATACAACAACTACGTATTATCCGAATTTCGAAGGTAACAGGAAATCACCTTGACCCTCCTTCGGTAACCTAGGCATCCTCCACACGATGGCGCGATGTTGATGCTCGTATTTCGCCTGTCCCGAGGTAACTTCCATCAGCTGCGGCTCCAAAGTGTCCACCGCGCCGAGGAATCTCTCTATGCCTTTGATCTTGCCGGTTCTCCGATGGGCAGACTTCACCGACCCGTACCTGAAGTGTTTCTCGACCCTGAACAGGTAGATCCAGCACTCCGGGATCGGGAACCGGACCATCACGTCCTCGCAGGGCACTTGGCCCAGTTTCCTCGAGGCGAATCCTGGCACGAGGATGTCGGCCCTCAGCTCCACCTGATAACGCGAAAGGTTGGTGTCAATCCGAGCATGCGTGGGCGATCGCTAATCAGGCTCACAACGGACAAACACGACAGTACTGATGTATGGCGGCGGTTTTGGGTAACACGTCACAGGGTGATTAGTAGATTGCGGAGCTTTGTGCGTTTCGTATAATTCCGTTGTATTCTCAGTTTCATATAGTTCAATCGCATGAATTTTATATAATCTCGTTGCACTTTCTGTTCCACATAATTTCATAGTATTTCTAATTTCCTCTAGTTTCACTAATTTACAATTTCGTCTGGTTCCAGTACAACTGATCATGATGGAAAGAATTAAGTTGTACTATATTGATTACAATATTAATCTCTATACTAATTTCTTCCCGATATCCACGAAAATAATCTATTCTAAATACTATTCTACTCTAAACCCTCTAAAGTGACGTTGAACCGCGACCTGTACGGGTTAATCTACGCCCAGATCTACACAAACGTCCGCAGTCCGGTGATTACGGATCATGCTACATTAGCTAGGGTTTGGACATTACCTTGTTACCGGTAATGCACATTACGGCTTTAAGCTGAAGGGGAAGCTCCCTGTTTTTAGGCGGCCTGACACGGAATCGCATGAGTTCAATATAGCATGCATCGGGTGGCTTGAACCTTCAAACGGGTTAGTCATGGTTAATCGGCAGTCAGCGGGTAGACATTAGTCTCCGCGGAAGGTTCGCATGTCTTTCGATAGCGTGTGCCCGGGCAATCCTTTTTTTCCCGACTGAATTCGAGCAACTGATTCGGACGAAAGAGAGAACGACGATGGAACTTTCCGCGGGAGCTGATATATCGAGTCAGAGAATAATTGTTAGACAGCCTTAGTCCCCTGAAAGCGGCTCGACGAACGTACTTTATGATCCTCGACTTTTCGTACTCGTCCTGCTGGACGCATGCGTGGAACTCTACGTTCTCCAGCCGGATCCACTCTTCCGTGACCACCGGAATGATGTCGTGACGGCCCACTACTTCCTTCCCCTGTCGCCACATGTCGTTTATCCCCAGCTCGACGTCAGGCATGCCTAATGTAACAACAAATCGACTCTGAGGAAAATCTTCCGTGAAAGAAACAAGAGGAACATTTGAGACATTCGTTTGCGGTAGATGATCCAGATTGAAGTCATTTATTCTAATATCCTTTGTATTTAACCCTAATCGTATCACGTGTTTCTATAATCATACCACGATGTGACTCTCAGTGACTGAGGATAAAAGGAATGATTAAAATGTTACTGTTCTTGTTCATAGGGCCCAAATTTTAAAAGTCGAAAGAACTTTTGGAGATGCAATATGAAATAATCAAATAATTTAAGTAAAAAGTTAAAATGTGACTCAAAGTCACATCGTGGTCCGGTTAGGGTTAACGATAACACTGACAGAATATTCTAACCTGTAAGGAAACCCAAGAAAAACAGTCGAACGCGCGCAATCTGCTTGTCCACGTGGCCCTCGGAACTCTGCTCGACGTAGAGCTCATCCACCACGGTTATCTGCACCTCCTCCATCTTGTAAGTGAGTGCTCGATCTCGGTGAGCGGATAATCTAAACAATGCCTCCTCGATGGCGCAAGAGAATTGCTTCATGTCTTCGTACGTCTGGGAGCCGAGCTTGAAGAGCTGAGAGATCTATGATATTCAGGAAACAATCATTTGTAAATCACTGATCCACGAACTTCTTGGTATTTCTTATATAAACAGACAGTTGATCATATAAATTCACAATTTTGCAATGACGCGACAGAGTCCTAACGTCTCGAACTGTCTTCGCTAATCTCTATTAACCCCTAAAATGCTGAGTGGAGTCCTACAGGGCGCCCAGAAAGTATTTTTCTTTAATAATTTTGTAATTTTTTGCAATTTTTCATATTTTATGTATTTTCTCTTTTTCTATCGTCAAATATTATGGATGATTTTTTCCTTAATAATTTTGTAATTTTTTGCAATTTTTCATATTTTATGTATTTTCTCTTTTCTCATCAAGTATTGTGGATGATTTGTCTGTTCTAAAAACATTACCGTTATTTTGTTTTCAGCTATGAACATACTGGAGTCTCCTGGAGGACCCCACACAGCATTTTAAGGGTTAACTGCTGTATAAATAAGAACTATACCTGCGGCGCGTGTTCGACAGGAAGACCCAGCTTCTTCAGGTCGCTGCCGAACTCCTTCACCCCCTGGTAGTCACCCTGAATAGCATACGCAGCGAACTGGCTGAGCTTGTTCGTGAGTCTCTCAGCCTTGGTCACCTGACCCGGCCTGACCCCGGGGCGTTCCTTGTAGAAGATGTACTGCAGCTTCACCGTGAAGATCTTGCCGTATTGATCGAACTGTTGCGCCCCGATGTCGGAGACCGAGTAGCAAGGAAGCAGAGGCAGCTCTTGGAACGGATCTTTGTCGTCCTTATTGTTGAACAACTGGAGAACAGGATTGTCGGCCTGGTAGACGAGTTTCACGAAGATCTTCTTCCAGAACCGCTGACCGGTGATCTTCTTCTTGTTCGGCTGGCGCAGCTGCATCTCCCATCCGTCGCCGGTGTACGTCACCCTCGGGAAGTCTTCTAACGGCTGGCTGACGTCCTCGTCGAACAATGGCGTCGGTGGAGTTTCCTGAAAACGAGTTGATTCGAATGTCTCGAATTCCACCGAAGCGATTTGTCTGATTCTAATCGAGATTCTTCGGTTGAAGGATGACTCGACGTTGTCAAGAGGATTCCGAAAGTACCTGGGAGTCCGTCCTAGTCATCTCTGGCATCGGAACGGCCTCCGGCGGGACAACGGCTTCCTGAGCGAATCCGGACTTGTCGAAGGGGTTGAACCGAGGCGAGGAGTCAGCGTACGCGGTGTTCTGAGGACTCTTTGGTGGCGGAGCCAATACGGGGACTGATCCGTCCTCCATGCTCGCGGTGTCTTCTCCTGTTTTGGGTCTGTGGAAAGAGGATCATCAACATACTAAGATTTAGCTGATTTTTACGTAGGATTTCAACCAGCATTCAGTAGCTTTAGATATAAATCTTCTTCTCTATATTCATACTTTTCCCTATGAAATAAATTATACAGATCATCATTAACTCTCACTTGATGAAAACACTGAAGTCGGGACCCTCATCGGACTCCGCGGACTCCGCCCTCTTCAGCTTCGCTTCCTGCGGCGGCGCGGTCATGCTGAGGAACGAGTCGAACCCGTCAGATTCCCCGAAACCGGTCGCCGCTGTTTCCGAGCCGGTCACAGAGGAATCGCCCCAAACTGTCGAAAACACGATTCGAATTTACTCCCACGGGAAGCAGAGTTTACGAACATCTATATCATTCCATCGAACGCGAACTGACCATCGCTGGAAGTGTCCATCGCAGTCGGCCCTCCGCCGAAAGCATCCAGAAACGGGTCAGCGTTGGCATCAGGCTCGGCAGCCTTGTCGAACTTGGACGCGAAGATGTCGAAAGCATCTCCAGTGCTCTCGACAGCCTTGGTAGCGGCTGCGAACGTGTCCAGCTGCTCGTCAGCCTTGTACGGCTCGCCGGCAGGGAACTCGGAGGCCGGAAGTGGACTCGTCACTGGTGCAGCGCTGACGTCTTTACCGGTGTCCCCGAAATCACCGAGCAAATCGGACGCGAACGGACCGGAGGGCTTCGAGGAGGGTGGGCCGGTGTCAGCGGTGGAGAACAAGAGTTGCGTGGGCGACGGTTGCGGAGCAGAGGTCGAAAACGGTGAACTGGTGACGTCGGTGACTCCGAACGGAGCCGTGGTAGTGGTGTCGGTGACAGAGAAGAAATTCGACTCAGCTGTGGCGGTCGCGAGCTGGTCGGTCGCGGTTGAGAACAGTTCCGAAGCGGAGATAGCTGGTTGAGCGTCGATGGCCGCTGGAGCCTCAGCAGCGAAATCGATGACCTTCTCGTCAATGTCGCTGCCTACCACGCCCGTCGTCGAAACCACGGAAGGCCTTTTCTCGCTGGTGATGGACGCTGTTTCCTGGTAGTCACTGAATGTATCTTCAGCTGCCATCGCGGGTGCCTCTTGGTCAGACATGTTGGCGAACGGGTTGTCCTGAGCCGTGGTGGTTGACATTGTCACTCCGCTGACCAGGTTGCTCGCGTCCCCTGCTGCCATTGACGAAGAGAATATCGTGGTGGTCGTGGTGTCGGTGTTCGGCGCGTCGAACAAGTCTAGGATGTCCTGGTTCTGCAACAGTTCCATCGGAGCGGGTTTGCTGTCGTCAGACATCAGGTCCGGGACGTTCGAGTCTACGTCCAGGAGGTCTGCGAAGCTGTGCTCCGGAGTGGGGGATGGTGAGTGCATCAGCGTCGGGCTTGGAGTTCTGGTTGCCTGTAACGACCAATGGGACTTTAATTGTATGTACAGAAAACTTACAATATGTTTAACCTTTTAGCCACTGGTCGCCATTATAGTGGCTTTCATGTATATCATCTTTTCGAACGGTGTACCATTGCGGCACGATTCTCTAACAACTCAAGTATCATCGATAATAATGCACATTATAGTCTAACCTAACGTAATTGCTCACAGGATAATTCTGTCAGTTTCGAATTGCAGTGATATTACATGTACTGCCGTAGCTGAAAAGTTAACCTTTGCACTCGGAAGCTTCTCACTAGAAACATTCGACACTCTCCTATGAGACGTAGATGGCATTATTCGAAACGAACTTAACGAGAAAACATATTTTATAGAAATATTTCGCATATCGATGCATTATACGAAACTTAATACGATATATAACACTTTGTAATTTCGTTAAATCGAATCGAATGGTGTGAGACTCACCTCTCGAGTGCAAAGGGTTAAAAGCACAGTTCCACGGTTCATAATTACCAATTCTAAATGACTGCTCCGGAGCCCCGGCTGTAAAAGGATAAGTTGTTTAATAAGCTAACCTGTAGTCGATCCAACAGATGGTTAGAAGTCGCGTCCATCGCCCCGGTCACAGAGAGAATCAAATCTTTAGTGTGCTTAGGTGGCGCAGGGGGTTGCGGCCGCGGCGGAGGCGGCCTCGACGGCGCGACCTTTTCATTCTTGGGCTGCGAGGGTGGCGACGGGGCCGAGTGAGTCGCAGGTTGCCCGAAGATCTCGTCGGACGCGGGCGTCGGGGCCGCCGCGTCGAACAAGTCCCCGGGAGATTCGGATGTCACGAAAATGTTGGTGGATTGGCTAGTGAATATATTGGTCGCTGGTGTATCGGTGGTGGCGGGCTCGAAGCCTGCGCTCGGCGCGGACGTGTCGACGCCGAACGAGGCGAACGGGTTCGTCGAGTCGACGGTCATCGTCGGTTGATACGACTGGTCGCTGGCGAAGTTCAGAAACGGATTCGCCCCGTCCCCGCTCGCCCCGGTGTCCGTGAAATCCTGGAGGAACGGATTCGAGGCTTGCCCCGCGAGCCTGTCGTCCTCCTCTGCTCCGTAATCGTCCATCAGGAACGGGTTGCCTCCTTTGGAATCCATGATGGCGGACGATCGAGTCGGTGAACGGTAGAAGGTACTATTACTTTCAATAAATCGCAGTGTCGGTAGAGAAAGTCTTAAAGAGAAAGGATCAGCGCAGAAGCAATTGGAAGAAGATCCTCTTATTTGTCCATCAGCTCAGACTCTAGCAGCTTCAGCTCCGTCTTCCCGGGTCCTAGGGTGGCGAAGCTTGTATCGAACGGATCGACGTCCTCCCCGAAGACTACGCTCTCGTTCTGCAGGGGTGTGAGGACCTTGGTTCCTGGATCTTGGTCGTCGATGCACAGGAAGTCCTGGGACTCCTTCTTCTCTTCGGCTCTGGGATCGAAGTCGTCGATCTCCGGCACGCTGGCGGCGATGATCGCGGTTAAATTGACGGTAGGAGGTCGGACAGGAACTTCTCCGGAGATCTGCTGCAGCTCGCTCTCTAGGATCTTCAGCTCCGCTTTTCCGGGTAGGATGTTGGTAGCGATCGAAGTGTCGAAAGGGTCCTCGTAGGAGATCTCTTCCTCTTCGATAGCCTTGGACTCGATCCTCGGTGTCAGGGGCTTCGCGTCTACGTCGATCTCGGCGTCCAGCAGACTCTCCTGTCGCTGCGGCCGCCTCGGCTCCCTCTCCTCTTCGAACTTCTTCAGCACAGAAGTCTGCACCTCTTTGAGCTTCAAGTCGCTAGGCCTGACAGAGCCAGCCGAGAAGTCGCTCTGCCGTCTGGTCGGCTCGGTCTCGGCTCTCGGATTGAAATCGTGGTCGCTGATGCTGTGCGGCAGCTTCGTCTCCTGCTTCAGCAGCTCTGTTTCGATCAGCTTCAGCTCGGTCTTGCCGGGCGCTACCTTGGCGACGAAGCTCGTGTCGAAGGGGTCCACATCAGCCTCCTCCTCGTCGAGTGGCAATACTTCCTCGATGGATTTCTGGGAGTAATACGGTGTCAGCGGCTTCGAGGGCAGAGTCTTCTCTTCTTCGGAAGTGGCGAGCAGGTCTGGCCTCTTCGATGGAGTCGGCAACTCGAACGCGACGGCCTTGGCGGGTGCCAACTCGAGGACTTCAGGCCTCGAGGTCCTTCTTCCGCGGTCCTGGCCGGCAACCGCCTCTTCCTTCTTCTCTTCCTCGTTGAAGTCGACTTTGAACGTTGGCTGAACCGGGGCGCTTGGTAAAGGAGGTCTAGGCGGAACTTTCGACGGCGCGACTTGAGCTGCAACCACGGGTTGCTCTTCTTTCCTAGGATCGAAGTCGTCGTCGTCTAACTCTTCGCTGGTCGGCTTCGCTTGGTCTCCAAGTAGTTCTTTCTCCAGGAACTTCAACTCTGTCTTGCCAGGTGGGATCTCTTGCACCGCAGAGGTGTCGAACGGGTCCACGTAGGTGATGTCTTCGACCGGAGCGATCGGTTGGTCAGCTAACTGGCTGAGGTCGGTGGTGGATCCTCCTAGCAGATCCTTCTTCCCCCGGAGACCCGTCCCGCCATTCTCCTCTGTCAACAGTCCTGTCTCGTAGTCCCTGTTCAGGCCAGCTGGATCGGTCAGGGATATCGTCACCTCGGACACCGGAAGCTCCTCTAGCTCCTTCTCGATGAACTTGAGCTCAGTCTTGCCGGGTAGGATGTTCTCCGCGAAAGTGGTGTCGAAGGGATCCTCCTCGTCGACGAACGTGGCAGCCTCGAAGCTGGCCTCCGCGATCTCGTTCTGGAAGACTAGGCTCTCGGGTTCCTTGGCACCGAACGGATCCTCCGCCTCTTCGAGTCGCACGGGCGCATCCGGCGGGGCGTGTAGGTCGAACTCCGCGTCGTCTAAGTCCGGGATCTCCTCTAGGATGTTCTTCTCCTTGAGAACCTCGAACTCCGAGATGTCCAGAGGCTCGTTGGATTGTTTGGCCTCCGCCGAAGCTTCTTGGGCGGGCAACGGGCTGGTCGCTCGCGGCAGAACCGGGGGAAGTTTGGTTAGATCGACGGGGATGTCGGGAAGATCACTGTCATCGTCTAACAAGGTCTTCTCGACCTCGACGGGCTCGGCGGATACGGTTTCGGTTGGTAACTCGGACTCGCCGAAGTCGTCTAACAATAGGTCTTGCTGGATCCTGGGACGTCGGCCCTTCGAGATCTTGCAGGAACTGACGTAGTCGACACGGCCGGAGAGAACTTCGACCGCGTTCCCTAGGCTGACTAGCTTGTTGCCTTTCTTGTCGACTGTCTTGAGGACCTTTCGGTGAAAATAATAATAGTAAATAATAATAAAAAATAATAACCGAAGACGCGAAGATTCAATTTCAAATCGAAGACGTTAAACGTTGAACACGATATAAAACTCGATCGCGACAGTAAACATTAATCGTTATAGCCAACCTTGTCCGCGCTGGTAGTGTCGAACGGATCGTCGCCGGTGTCCTCTTCGGTAGGGCTGTCCGGTATGTAAGCTAGTTGAACGTCGATGTTCTGCAGAACGTCCACGTAAGTGGTGTCGAAGATGTCCTCGTCCACAGAGTCCTCCTGTTCATCGTTGTCATCCGGCACATCCACGAGACCGTCCTCGTTCACCAGAGGCTTCCCCTCCTTCCCCTTCCCCTCGAAGTCAGGCGGCTCCTCCTCGATCGGGTTGCCCTCCTCGTCGAAGCCCACCCACTTCTTCGAGCCCTTCTTGCCCTGCTCCTCTTGGCCCTCCCCCGCCTCCTCGGCCTCCTTCTTCTTGTCCTCCTCTAGGGGCGGTTTCCGCTGGAAGAACGAGGTCGACTTGATACGGTCGAGATCCCCCTGGGTCTTCTTTAGGATCGAGTCGACGCCGGCGGTCAACGCCTCGAACTTCTTCCACTCGTCGGAACCGGCGTTACTGGCCTGCTCGCCGGACTGCTCGGCCTTCTGCTGGGCCTCCGCCCGCTCGCGCCTATAACGCTCGAGCTCCTCCGGGTCGAACTCGTCCTCCTCCGCGCCCTTCTTCCCCTTCTTCTGCTTTTTCTTCTTCTTCAGGCCCTTGGTTATCTTGTGCATCCTCTAAGAGCTACAGTGGGTCGCGCGAGGCCTCTGCAATCAAACGATTTCCGCGGCTCAGGATCGCCTCGCCGGTCGGACCGTCGAGAGAGGATCGGAATCGAGAGTTTCCTCGAGAGAAATCTGCTCCGGTTGATTTAATCTGTTTGAAAGAGGAGACCCGAGGTTCTCCGAGGAGCACGGGCTGATTACATGCGGAGGCAAAAGTGCGTCGGTGCACCGTACGTCTCCTCTTTGACGAACACCTACCAGATCTCTATGCGAATTAAGATGCCGGAAGGGGGGTAGACGGTAAAGTAGGTAGATACTAGAATGGAACTCATAGTCTAGTTGACAACTACGGTACTTCGAATCGTGCTGGTGCGTGGGTAACCAAAGAATCTACCGAAGAACTAACAGTTGCGTTCGGAACTGGCCAACGGTCTGAACACCGAAGTTTCTCAAATGTTCGATCACTCGAATGAAAGAGTTACGACGTAGTCTTCTAAACTGCTTCAAACAACGCGCCGCAATCAAATTGGAACGTAAACAATCCCATCGCGGTGCCCAGAATCTTCGCAGTGGAGAAAGATGCCGGCACCGCCATGTTGGTCTAACCCCACGGAGCAATTCCCCAACATCAATCCCACCTTTCGACCAGTTCCTGCGCAACCACCGCTCGATCTCGAAGCGTCACAGCCAAGGGAAACTATCGTGCGGGATCTCTACAGCGTACAAAGTGGTCTACCGGCTGGTGAGAATCGTTTTCAAGCAGGATTCGACTCGAACGGAACCAGATGCGTGCGAAACACGGATGGCGTGCGGCGGATCGCGCGCGAAGGCCAGCTCCCACGCCGTTCCACGCCACTTTGCCGAGATCCTCGAATACTTGTTGCACACTACCGATCTTTATTTAGCCGGTCACACCTCGAACACGCCGCGCTAAATCCGTCCGGAACTTTTTCTCGACGAGCGAGCGAGCGAGCAAGCGCGCGCGCGCCCCGACAGACCAGCGGATCCTCGCGAAATCTAGAAGTTGCGTCGACCGGACGATCAATAAGAATCGGGAAAGGGCCAGGCGAACCTCTCCAGGAAGCGTCCTTCCGATCTGGCACAACGAACCAGTCGTCGTCCAAGTTTCCCGTGCAGGACCGATGCGAATCTCCGCAACGGACGCGTTCGCGTTACGGGATCGTTGCCAGAACTGCACGATCGATCGCAGTACCGTAACCGTGGCTGTTTCTACCCTGCTCCCTTTATTTTCTCGTTGCTACTTCGCCGTTGTTCTTCGATTCTCGCTGCCCGGAGGTGAATCGACGACGACGAACGCGACGGAACTGAGAAATGCAGATGTTCCGTGGATGCACCGTAGGTCTCGATACGTTTCGTGCGGATGATAAGGAGCTTAAAGGCTTACGCGATACGATGTTTAACTTATTAGCCGCGCTAATCCGTCTCGGACGGCGAATTTAATTAACAGTAGGAATTATCCTGATGACGATGCGTGATATCCTGTGTTCTTATTTCGAAATCGTTGATCGAACCTATGCGGTTTCCACGTTAACGAGGAATAGCGAGGAATATTTAATGTTATTCTCGGTGACGTAACTCGAGTTGATTAATTGCTGTTTCGCGAGAAGCATTGTTTGTTGAAGAAATATGAAAACATGGAATGTTGTACGGTATGCATGAGTTCCTGAGTACGTTAAAATGTACTCCGGACTCCCGAATTAATATAAATCTGTTCAATGAAGGCTTTAAACGAAGGTTTCACACGTTTCCTTTCCATTTAATGTTCAACCAGATATCCGATGAAAACTGTACGAAGTAGTTTCTAAAGACTTGGAATTCAATTTACAAACCACCAACGAAGTAAATTTACTTTTCATTTCAAATCGACCAAAATACCCAGTAGAAACTATGCAAGAAGAAAACCAGTTTTAAAAGACTTACTTGAATATTTACAATCCATCAACGAAGGCTCAACATATTTTCTTCTTATTCCAAATCGATCAAAATACCCAATGAAAACTGTCCAAAAAAAGCTAATTTTAAATTACTCGAATTTCCGGTAATATTCCCAATCTATAGCTCAACAAATTTTCTTCTCATTCCAAATCGATCAAAATACCCAATAAAAACTGTCCAAAAAGCTAATTTCAAAAGACTCGAATTTACTGGAATATTCCCAATCCATAGCTCAACAAATTTTCTTCTCATTCCAAATCGATCAAAACACCCAATGAAACCTGTACAAAAATCTAATTTTAAATTACTCGAATTTACGGCAATATTCCCAATCCACAGCTTAACAAATCTTTTCACTCCGACTCGAACTACCAACCGAAAGAATATACGAAAAAGACCGAGTTTCACGAATTTGCCTGAACATGCAGTGCACGGGCGAAAAAGTCGATAGTCCTCCAACGCTTCGCAGAAGCGACATAAAAAACGTTCGAAGTCGTCGGTTGAAAAGGGCCGGCAGCCCTCTCTATTCTATCTATTCGATCAAACAGGGGTCTACGGCACCGAGATTGACCAGCGGTGGTGTCGGTCGGCCAGCAACGTGTACGAAACACAGGATTCCGTCGATAATTGGAGGGGTGCACGTGCTCCAGATTGCTGGACAGGGGGCGGCCGCCGTGCCGTGTCGTGTCGTGTGCGCTAACAAACTCGTCGGCTATCGCGGCCCACCCTTGGCTCTACTAAAACCGATACACCTGCACGTAACAAACGGGAAGCCGGGATCGATAACGGGACGAGAATCGCCGCCGGAGCGTTCCCGTTCCCTTTTCTCGGCGGAAACGCGATCGACAGCCGATCTTACGGCTCGAACGATCCGGCACGAGATCACTCTACTTAGATACCCGGCGTTCGAGCATACCGAGGATTCTTGCCACTTTTACTTTAACGCATTCCCGTCATTGTTCGCCTCGGAAATTTCCAGCATTCGCGGGAGAACGAAGGGAATCTACGATTAAATCTGGCGAAACGCGATGAAGCTTGTAACGAAGTTTCCGGAAATTTAGGAATATTGAGGTAATGGAATTTTTGATGGAGGTGATCGAATCGCGTCTGCATTGGAAACTGCGTCAATTGCGTTTGAAATTCTATTAGCAGGAAGGTCGAAGTTGTATTCGGTGGAATTAGCGAGATTAGTTGTATTCTTATTAGAGAGATTTCGGGTATAGGTGGAATTGTTTGAAGATAATAATAAGTGGAGAAATTAAAAATAGAAGCGAGGTAAGGTTGAAAACAAGACAAAGATGTGTAAGGTCAGGGTTCACCGAATATCGAGCGTTGTCGTTGAGACTAACCCTTATACTCTTTTTGACATTATCTTTTATGGAGACGAACGTCGTGGAGGAACAGCGGAGGACGTTATTGAATCGACGCGATCTCTCGATAGGCATTCAAGTAAATATTGAAGTTCAAGTAGAATAGCTTACGTATTGACGCAGCAAACATGAAATCAAGAATTCCGATGAAATGGTTGAATCGATCAATGGTTGTGTAACCGATCAATGATTCCGCGAAGTTGAATTTGAATTCAGCGCGGCGGTTATTTGAATTTCAAACCGGTGACAAAACAAGCACAAACGAGAAGCTATAAACGAACGCGATTAACGAGTCGCGAATTAACAATTCCTCGAACGCTACTAGGTACATTCCTCGGCTGGAATATCGCTTCATCGGTTAGCTGCGTTGTCCCATTTTAAAAGTGTATGCCTAAATTGTGAGACACAATTTTTTCATAGGAATTTTATATACTTTTCCCTGTTAGCCTCTTAATATATTAAAATTCTTAAAATTTTCAACTACATTTTACTGTCCATTAAAATATCAATTTTCATAGTAAATGGTACATACACGCGATACGGCTAACGGTTAACGTCATTTCTAGAAATCGTTACCGCACACGGAAACCCCGTGTTTGCTCTGCGTCGAGCAAACGGTCGGGATAGTGGAAACAGTTGAACGCGAAGTGACGTCTCTACAGTATCGATACACGGGAGCACGACACGATAAGGTGTATTCTTATCTCCGGCAGCCAGATAATTAAATTTGGCTCGTGCCGCGTCACCGGGCTGAATAGAGATTATCGACCGGCACGGTTCGAGACCCCGCGGACTCGAAATCGAGACCGACACTTGTTACGAGTTAATTACCAACGATAGGCGAACGCTAATTCATCGGTGAACAGACGTGGGTGAAGCTCGAACGGTTTGTTTTACGAAGCCCTTCGCAGCCCTTAGTACAGCCGCCATGTTTGCGTGAAATGTGTACAAATTTGATTCGAGAGAATTCAACGTTGACCTTTACATCGATAACCAACGTTTCATAACGATGTATTGTCTTTAATTCAATCTAATTGAATATTCATCCTCGACCTCTAATTAATATCCTGTTCGTAATGAACATAGTACATCTCATATGCAAAAATATTGTAAAATCAATCCTCGTGTGTATTTTCTCATACTAATTAATACGCGAAAACAATGTACATCGATAGTATGTGATATAAACCAATCCTATTCTATATCTTCATCGTATAAATACTTCACTCGTCGTTACAAATTACGCTCGCAACGGAACAACTTCTATCACGGGCATCAATTAATTCGAGCCCCATTACAGCGCGAGAGCGATTAAGAGATACCGAGTAAACGGTTGATACACCGCTAACGCAATCGCGGGATCTAATCAGTCCACCCTATAAACAAATTCCAATCACGCTAACCTGTTCATGTTTCGTACGGCCGCACTCCGTCCGCAAAGCGAAGCGCGCGAGTTAAACGATCGCCGGGAGTTAAGCGACACGGTAGCCCACTTAACAACAATAACACGAATTATCGACTGGCACTCGTCGAAGCGAGGAAACGCACACCGTCGCCGGGCGAAGGAGTCGTTCCCGTCGCGGCGTCCGGAGAGTTCAAGGAGAGGATCCGCCGGAACGAGGTCGCGTAGCCGAATAAAGGGGTAAAAATGGTGCGCGTGCCGTTTTATATTTAGAAAATTCCCCCATACGGAATCCGGCGCACTCGGACCGCCGTGCCCTCGTGCCCGCACGCCGCCGTGAGCCGACGCGCACTCCGTTAACGCCGAATCGAGCTCGAAAACGCGAATACTTGGAACGCGTCCCGAATAAATTTCAATGGAACCACCTGTACCCGTGACACACACACCGCCATTTCGTCGGCCGTCGGCGGACGAGTGTTCCTCGAGGAACGGAGGACGGACGGGAGCACTCGAGGCCGGAAGCCGGGATTTCTGACGCGATCGAGAAACTTTCGGGCCAGGAGTATCGGTCCGATATCTCGCGGAGTTGTCCAGCGGACTTCCGGCGAAGGCGCACGCGTAATGCCGGCACGTCGACGGAGATCTCGTCGAGCAGACGCTCTTCGCCTGTCACGTCGCGACGGTGTGCGATTGGAAACCGTTCGTCGACGAGCGATTCCGCTCTAGTTACCGCTGCGAGAGATTCCCCGGTCGGTGATTAAACTTTGAGAGCGGACGAGGAGAATGAGAAGACGATGCTAGGGGTGCCGAAAGGCAGAGGGGAGTATCGACCAAGCCAGTGCTCGATGAGCAGCTTCATTATCGTCTTAGCAACGATCATCGCTGTGTCAGCTATGTCCGTGAATCCGCGGTCGAGGCGGATGGAATATTTCTACGTGCCTAGGAAAATGGAATCTGGAGCAGAGAACCTCCTGCATTCGAAGCGGCCTTGATAAGGTCCGATTGAACCTTGTAATTTTAATGGCACGGAATCTTTAGATGTAGAACGGTGTAATGGAAGCTACGCTTAGAACGGGGTTTGGAGAAGTATGGATTTTTCTCAGAATAAATTTAAATCGAAGTCTTTCATTGTTATATAATATTATAGAGTAGAGATTCTAGATCTTTCGAATACTATCCTCTAAGCTCCATCGAAATCATGAAACCTTGAATATCCTACTTCCCCCAAGAATCCCCCACTGAATCCCCTAACAGCACTATTCCAGAACATCGTAGAACCCTAGAAAATAGTCTCCCCGAAGCTACCCTTGAAGCTCCGACCCCTTTCCGACGTCATCCCCGTCCAATCGATTATGAAAATAGCCGAAGACCGACCATGAACCCCAGCCGATACCCTAAAACTCCCGTCAGAGACGGGGTTCGGCTTCGAAACCGTGGCGCACAGAATATCCAGCAGCCTTCTGGGATCGCTGCCGTGAATTGGGGTGCACGATCGACACGCGACCGAGCCGACTCCGGTATCTGGAGCGAATCAATCGCCGATGGAAGCGCAGGTGTCGTGCCGTGTCGTGTCGTGTCGTGTCGTGTCTCGCGTGTCTCTAGGCCTAGCCAGCTTCTACCGTACATCATTCCGTGGAGAGCAAAGCCTGACGGTGTAGTAGCCGCGGGGTGTTAACGCTACGTCCCCGGGGATCAGATCTCCGTCTATCACGCATCGGGGTGGTACTGTACTTACGATTCCAGCCTCGTCAGCCACATCGGTACGACGCACATTTTTTTCGAGTCATCCCGCGCGGCCGGGGTATCGAGAACACTGCTTCCCCTGCGTTTCGTTCGGCCGCCGGATGGATGACTGACTGACGATCAGAGCACACACTTTTCGGGGGTGGGTCGTGTGGATGTGTGGGTGGGAGGATCACGAGAACACCGGAAAGAACAAGTAAAAGAAAGATAGATAGGGGAGGGCTAGGAGACACTGATTCTCTCTCTCTCTCTCTCTCTCTCGTTCGCACACGCTCTCTCTCTCTCTCTCTCTCTCCCTTTCTCTCTCTCAACCTTTCTTTCGCTCTTTCTCCCTCTTCCTTTCACAGACTTTCTCACCCTTCTTCCTCCAGGATGGAGAGAAGTCGAGGACCGCGGAGAGCCGGGTGCCAAACCGAGGAAACGCGCGACCGCGAGCGAAACCCGCGTGAACGTCCGACGGAGCTTCCGTTTCTCTGTTCACGGTGTCTGGAAAATACACGGGAAAACAAGCCGGGCGTGGAGAGCCCCGCGAAGGCCCTGCCGAAAGCGAAGCCGACTCACCTCGTACTCTCTCTCCTGCGGCTCGGGCTATTTCCAGCATCGATCCGTCGACTCGCGGACGAAGAAACATGCGCGTGCACGGCTCGGACGCCCACCGACGCCCCCGACCGCCCCTGCCCGGCGATCCCCGCCGCGCCGACCCCCCGGCGTCCTCGTGCCCGCTCGCCGCCGCCGCCACCACCCTCCAGCGGCGGCCTGAAAACGCGGCGACGCGACGCGACGCGACGTACGCCGCGCGCCTACATTTCGGGATCGATTTTTTCCGACGAAATTCCGGAGCCCTTTCGTCGGAGACAATCGTCGACGGGACGAGTATGTATTTCCTGCGCTCGGGGGCTTTCGGGGGCTACTCGAGCGGGTTTGTTGGGATTGTTCGGGTGTTTCTTGGGGGTTGGGGGCTCAATTTGCTGGGAAGAAGTGAGTTTTCTCCTATTGTTCGATCGTTTTTCTGGGTTCCTTTGGATTGGCTTTTGATTCGAGGATTCAGAGGTTCATTTTCATGGAACGCTTTAAGTGTTAGGGGGTTGGCGAGGGCTGGCGCTGATTTATATTCGGTAATGGTTCACAGTTCCTGTGATGTCTTTTATTCATGAACAGATGAGGATACTTTCGTGGAGTGATCCTTTTCCGGGAGAAGTTTCCAGGTGAACCGAGTGCACGAAGGGAGGATGCTTTTGGTAATAAACGAAGGCGATTGATACCGTTTGGCTGGCGTGCGCGAAGCGTACCGCGGTGCTTCGACTTTGTAATGCAATTATGTAAGCTCAAAGGAAGCGGCCCGCGGTAATTACTCCGCGGGAAGCTTGGTATCGCTGTGTGACAACGCTGCAATTACGAAACCGTCGAGATCGGTGATTTAGCGTTGGTCGCGGGAACTATGCGAGCTCGCTCCTCGTTTTAGTTTCGTTGGAATTTGTAATGGCGTATCGATCAATGTAAGTTTAAATGGGAATGGGATATTTTTGTGCTGCTGGTGGAAACTGGAAATTGGGGCAGATTAGAGAATAGATCATGAAACATAGATAAATCGAGTAACGATGAGTAAGAATAAACGATATAATTAATAAGTTCAATTTCCTTTTTACCTGTTCGCACAGCCAACTTTCTCTTTTTAGAGCAGTTTCGGGACGGAAGCTTCAGGATATCTGAAAGAGGGAGGAGGGTATCATAGTTGGATCTGATTTTCATAGCGTGGGGAGGGGAGATGGGTGACGTAATCGAGATGGGGTGCAGATAGCAAGGAATCCTACTAGAGCGTGAACCTTTCGCAGGGATTTCATATCGGAACACAAAGAGGCAAGCACGTCGTACGGTTTCATTTATTGCTGGAATCGAATTCGTTTCCTGAAGGGTTGTAGCGTTTACCAAACATACACAAGGTGTTCCAGAAATCCCTTGCCACTGTGGAAAATAATTGCTCTTGCAAACGGTAACTCGAAGTTCTGAAATTGCACCATTGAGAACGGTTTCTTTATAAAATTAAGAAATTCCTCTGTACATTTATTTTCTCATGAAACCTTCGAACATTGCCGATTGCACTTTGATTCCTTCGACACCCGGTGTATATCCTCCACTCGATTATACCCCGCTTGCACATTAAGAACGGAGAATCACAAACAACTTACAGTCGCTAGTAAATCTCCTTAATGTCGTGGAACCGTCGTTAACCCCTCGCCTTACGATTCTGTTCGACAAATAAAAGCTACTTCATTGCTACCGATTCCCCAAGCAAAAAACGGCTCGCACCCTCATCCCACGAACCAACAGATCCCCGAAATAACCGTTCGCAAACGAGAAACGAAACTCTGATCCACGCGAACTGAATATTCGCACCCATTAAATGCAGCAATGAATCCTGGCCACGTCTCAATCTCGACGTTATAAGGCGAAAGATTAACCGACCGATAAACTCTCACCTAAATCACCTCCTCTTCGTCGCCTACACAACGCTCGTCGTCTCCTCGTCGTTCTGCAAAAAAAAGAAAACCGAGAAGAGGAACGAAAGAATTCGATCGCCTCTCGAGTCGCGTCGTGCGTGAACGGCCTGAGCGACAAGATGGCGATCGAACGCGCCCGGAGGTAGATCGATCGGGACTGGCGTGAAGTTGACAAGCGACCTTAGAAATATTACAGTAACTTTTATTTAACGAAATATATAACAGAATTATGGAGGAAACTGGAGGGAGTGGAACGGCGACACTCACGCGAGATCTCGGGATATCTCGCTGGCCCTTGGGATCGAAGTCTCGCGGTCATGTACATATGTATACATATTCATGTATATGTGTATTTTCGTATGTGTGTGTCAATGTATATGTATATATATAATATATATATTTATACAATTGGACCTCGATTAACCGAGCTTCTACGATCAGGATCGTTCAAGTGTCCACCCACGAGCTCGATAATCACTTAGATTGCACCCGAAGCTAAACGTTCTCCGTTTATCCGAACCGCTGGTCGCACGATCGATTCGGATAATCGAGGCTCCACCGTACAGTACTCCTACACGTCGCTAATCTCCGTTTGCTCTCCTATATTTACACAACGTCACTCCCGAGAAACAACAAATCTAAACGCGCGCGCGAGAGTTCAATCCCGAGGGCTTCGCTCCGAACGAAACGCATCTTCCGGTCTTCCTTCTTCTTTCAATCAACGCCGCGTAGCTGCCTCCCGGGAAAAGAATGAAACGAAAGATCCACGTGTTCCGCGAGTGGTATCGCGCGAGCGCGCGTCTCGCTTCCGGTGTACCGAGGCGGCGAGCGCGTTGTGCGCTCGCCTTTGATTCCCACCCTCGCTCGCTCGCGGCACTACGTGTCGTCCGAAGAACAATTAATCTGCTCTCGCTTTATTTTAGAATAGTTTCGCCGCGCGCGGTCGTTACGCTTCACCCTCGCGTTATTGCTGATTATTAAATACGCGCCGTCTCGCTCGTCGACCGTTTTTTTTCCGCTGACGCAGCGGGGTGAACCGCGGGGAACGGAGAATCCACGATGCCGCTTCGGAATATTTAACCGGCGAAGTGGTTCGGACTCGAGAGAACCGCGAAAGGGTTTCTCGTGTGATTAATCGCTGACGGGTTTCTTACGATTAATTACTAACGCTAAGACAACCGAACAGAAATCGTGAAGTTCGGGGGTCGCGGATCTTTCGGCACTTGTAGAAAATGCTACGGAACAAAGCCCAACGGTATATAGATTCTAACGAGTAACGAACACGGACTTAACATTCCTCATCTGGCGCAACGTTTATCTTCGGGCTTCCACTTTCATAGTTACTCCTCTCGTCAACCCCTTGTCTCGTAATCGCGAGTGATACAAGTTTCGAATGGAATTTAACAGGAATAAAATGTGTGACTGGAACATAGATTTCCTAGATTTTAGTGGATCATTAAGAAAGTGGATCATAAGACAAGGAGTTCAACAAATCTGCCTAAAAATCCGCAGCCCGATACAATGTCCTTTCACGTTCTGTTTTCAGCGTCAACAATCGTTGCCGAACGAAATATTCCTCGACGATAGCGAGTTTCTCGAGTGCAGTCGGCGACAAGATCCTTCGTTTCGAGGGTTCCTTTATTTCGAAGAACGTTCCGCGACGCGTGGAACTCCGGAGAAAATTTCAGTGTTCGCGGGCTGCCTGGCTGCGGCGGCCCGAGACTTCGGCACACGCGTGCGAGGAGAACGAAGAATCGTGCAGCCGTCTCCTGCACTTTCACCCTCGAAGGTTCACCCCGGACGCGTAACAAACCGACGAACGCTCGTTTGTTTCTTAAAGGGAAGCGGAAGCGATCCGTCCGACGGATCGGCCACGCCGGACGATATCTAAACGCGACGAGTCACACGATTCATTATTTCCGTGTTCTTTTTTTTTTTAATCTTTTGCTTTTCTTTAAACACTAACACACCACCGATTTTTTACTTTTGTTTTCTAAACGACCTTACACGAGACTCTCTACCGCATCTTATTGAATACAGTCGAACGAGGAAATCCGTGGCGTCCGCGGTTTTTTCTTCGTGGGATGAAAGGGGGGGGGGCGTAGGTGTAAACGAGGGGGAGGGTTCGGGATGACGGATGAAACAATGACGTCGCTGGACGAATACGAAAGAAGAAGAGCTGGAAGAAACGAGCACCGCGAAATCATCGTAGCCTCCCCCTGGACGAAGGGTTGGGGCAGTGGTTCCCAAACTGTCGTTTATTCGCCGCGTGCTTGGGAAGAAGTAAAATGTACGACGTATCTCGGAAGTAACGATATTTTGGCACACTCCGTACGTGAATTCGGGAACTCATTAAAAATGGATCTCAACCCTTTGCAGTCTTAAAGTGTTCTTGGCTGTTCACGTTGGAACTCGCATCGTCGACGATGCTCGGCTCGATTAGAATTCACGGGAACAGTTAGAAACGTGGAGAATTTAAAATCTATAAAATATAATCTTCCGTGCACCTTTCGTGTTTCATTCTTGAAATGTTTGAGTCTCTGTCCCGACGCTGATCGCGTCTTACAGGGCTCGGTTTGAGAACCACTGGTTTAGGGGGTCGGCGGGTTAGTCAACAACAAGTCGATCTTAACAAAATACACGCTGAATTTTGATACTCCTGTATCGTATCGTTCTCGCTCTCGCAGCACATACGTGTCCTCCGTGTGTCCGTGTACAAGTGTCACGTGTGTATGTGTGTGTGTTTTTACGCGTGCGTGTAAATACGTATGCGAGTGTATCTACCCGTGTGTATTCGTGTCCCGTGTGCGTATATACCGTACGTATATACAAAAAACCGTATATGCACCTATACATATAGATAATGTCTCTCTTTCAAAGTTGTACGTTTATTTTACACATAAAATCTGGCTGTTTCGTCGAATCAAAACGGAATCATGCTTTTTTTTTCCAATGTACAGAGAAGAATGTCGACAGGCGTTCGGTAAGTAAGTACGTGCGATTTTCAGCGCAATTTACACGTTACATACTCCGATTTCGCAGGATACAATCGGTAACGCGCGAACGCTTCGATGAAATATTCCGTGCGAGGATCCGAGGTGATCGACGATCCTCGGCGATCTTTTTGTGGGCCATTGAAAATCGATTGAACTGACGCTCGCTCGCCGCCGCCTGTCTGGATACGCTCGAGAAAAAGAGTACGGGTCGCAATAACAAACAGAATAAACGGAATAATCAGAATGATAATAATAATAAAAATTATATAATATTAATAATAATATAATATTAATATAATATTAATAATAATAATTAATAATAATAGTAATAATAATAATAATAATAATAATAATACTAAGGATAATAATAAAGATAAATTTCCTCTTATTCGTGATCTCTGTTTTTATACAAGTGCACAAATATTTACAGAAACAATGTTAACGACGAACAACGGGGGGTGTCGTTGAGCGTGTTCCGTAGACTTTTCCCACTGTCATTCATTTTCATTTTTTTCTCTTTTCTTCGTTTATATTCTCCTCTCGTTTGTTCGCTTATTTCGTTTCGTTTGCAATCTATCGATCATCGTTCCCGTTTCACGCGTGCTAAATATCACCGACCGCGAAACTCGACCGCGTCCACTCCGGCGGGCAACAACAAGACGGGGCTCGGGACGCTACGTTTTGGCACATCGTCGGTCCGCACACGCGTTCCCATCGGTCGATTGGCACAAATTGGAATTTCGAGCGCCGCTTTGAACGAAAGTACGCTTTCCATGGTTTCTTCCTTCCCCTTCGGCTGCCTTCTTCGTTCTCCCTCCCTTCGCCGCGTAAACCGAACACCGTCTTCCGACTTTCGGACAGCGTCCCGTTGCGTCGGGAACGCGGGACACTGGCAGAGCCGTCGCGGTACAATCGGATGCGAGGATTTCTTAAGCGAACGAACGAAAAAGAACGGGCGATCATGGCAGTTTGCGGTTGGACTCGGAGGTGTCTTGCCTTTCGACGAGAGCGAATGGCGATCGGTAGTTTTCAATTGGGAGACAAATTCTTGCTACCTCTAGGTGGGAATGTTCGTTTGAAATCGTGAACAACATCGTTGAAAGAATTATTCGTGAATATATTAGAATTGAAAGTTGTACTATGAGCAGATCAAGGGAATTCAAGGTTTCGCGATCGGTAAAAAGAATATTAAAATACAAAATGTATTGTAATAAAATATTGGAATTGAAATTTGCACAGATCAAAGGAATACAAGGTTTGCGATCGGTAAAAAGAATATTAAAATGCAAAATGTATTGTAATAAAATATTGAAATTGAAATTTGCACTTCGAACGGATCAAAGGAATAAAAGGTTTCGCGATGGCTAAAAAGAATATTAAACACAGAATGTATTAAAAACAGTACGCAATGAAACAGCTATTTAAATTTCATCAAGCTACCAAGATGATTAAAACCTTCCTTAAACTGCCATTCAATTTATATCAGTCAACTGATCATTGCACTAGTTTAGCCACACACTTTAGCAGAGCAAATAATTCCAAACGGACACTTCCTCGATCAACCACACGAAACTCCAACTTTGGAATAACAAATGAACATTTCGCATCGTCGATTACATTCAGTCGCAGTTCATTCAATGGAAAACAATTCATAAATCGTTGGCAAGAGCCAAGAAAACCACAAACATGTATCTAGTTGGCCGGTTCCGTTCCGTTCAATCGAAAATCCTTTCACGCTGTTTCGCACACGAGCCTAAGTCTATCGTATTAACGAGGTCTACGGGGTCAGGGAGGTGGATCGGAGGTCGGGGATGAGGTTTCGAGGTACGACTCACTTCCCTGAACAAACACGACGGAGAAAGAGAAAGAGAGAAGGAGGAGAAAGTGAGGGGAAGAGAGAAATATGGAAAGAGGATGTGTCTACGACGAACGATGATAGGGCTCATGGATAACTCCGTGTCGGCGAGGATCGCGGTCCGCGTTGAGTCTCGCCAACGTGCACGCCATCTTGTCGCGAGATGCTACGTCTAGATCCGCGACGACAGAACGTTGCTCCGTGCAACGCGAGTATCCAGTCTCGACCTTAGATATGTTGGCTCACTAGTCGCAAGCTGAAGAATCATAAGGGAATTCTACCCATGGTGCTCTATTAGTAGCTGACAGTGGCGCATAATTGAAAAGACGCATGCTATTGGTCACGCCTCGATCTACTCTCTCGAATACTCAGTTGTTTTTAACACTAGGTTTACGGACATTTACTGTGCGGTTTATTCTACTACTCCTAGAAAAATTCATTTTCGTTCATTCGGATTTTGGAAGTTAGAGATTTAAAAGTAGTTAATCAAAGTAAATATATACCAAATAGTGTCTGTAACATTCAATACGCGTCACATTGACGCGCTCCGTAAACCTAGTGTTAACATGTTGAATGCCATGGGGTCATCAATGACCCCCAACCGAATCGGATTACTATAATTCACTCGGTATGATTATTCGAAAAGATTTCTATATTATCAATAATGCTGCCTAATGCGGTGACATTCAGCTAGATGAACATGCAATAATAATGCAAATCAATGATCTAATATGATATTTTTTCGATTTAGGTATTTTGTTCTATGAAATCATGCGGCATTCAACGTGTTAATGTACGTATTCTCATTATGAATCATTGCTTTCATCTCGTTCTGTGTTCTCATCGACAAATGGATGAGAATTTTGAGTGGATCTAACCAAGACCAATAGCGTGTCTTGGATCTTATGGTCCTGGTTCTTGAAACAGTTATGGAGAATCGAAATAGAGACCTAACTGTTATTAGGAACCAAATACGATGTACCCAATAACAGTTATGATTTTATTTCGATTCTGTTTCAATCGGGAGGTTTTCAATCCCTCTCGGTTCTGACGCGTTGTTGGTCAATTATGGAAAAACGCAACGAAACTGATTGCGACGAGGATGTAATGATTATTAAACGTCGGGATTCGTTGCCCTGTGACTTTTCAGCTCGCGGATAGTCAACCGACACGTCTAAGCTCGAAAATACACGAATCGAGAAAGTTCTCCTGTCGCCGAACTTATTCTCCGCTTCGATATCGTCCGCGGGGTACGTCCTGTAGAAAGTTAGCGAGTGATCTGAAAGAAGGCCGATCTTTCAGCGTATCTTTGGGAAGAATCGTTTCGAACGCGGACTTCTGGCGTTTCCTTGGGGATCAGATTACAGTCGCGATTTAAACCTACTTCGAGCGGGCTGCCCGCGGTCCTGGGGAACCCCGTGTCCGTGGACAACCCGCGAATAAAGAGAAAGTGAGAGAAAGAGACAGAGAGAGAGAGAGAGAGAGAGAGAGAGAGGGAAGAATCCCGAGGGAAATGGTCGCGAATCGTTGCAACCTGTACGGTCGATTCCTCGGGACTCGAAAGGCTGGCGATCGTGCTTTCGTATATCCGAGGTCCAGTCGAGGAACGAAAATGATCGCGTGTACGCTCGTGTGCACGCTCGTGTGTACTTACCAGAGCTGGGCAGTGATCGATCACCTTGCCGTCACTTTTGTAAACGATTACTAACTATAATCGTTAGTCGTTTCTAGGATTAATCGGTGACGATTAGATAACGTTTAATATGCGATCATTAACACTAGAACCACCGTACCAATCAAAACGACTGATTTCGTTCGTTTTGTATCGCAATTATCGATACCTCAAAAGTATAGAATATTCGAAATGATCTTGAAATTAATCGTTTCACTTGAACAACGAATGTCCAAATCGAGAATTGTTAGAATTTTTAGGATTACATATCAGTCGTATTAAATGTTCGGTAGTTCTACTGTTAATCTGTAGTTCGTACGATCACTTTTGTAATAGTCCAATTGAATTTTTAGCGAATTGCACTTTTCAATTACAATTCACTTCAAATTTCGTGAAACGTGATCGAAGTCGCGATCATTCCGTGATTCGCTTCGATTATCTTAGACATTAATCATGATCGCCGGATTATCCGTTAACGGTAATCGTTAATCGTAGATATGACTTGACGTCGTAATCGTTGATTCGATCATCCTCTGCCCAACTCCGGCTTTCGCTCGACGCTTGAAACGGTTGCCGGTCGACGATCCTCGGAGAACATCTGATGGCACCGACGAATGCAACACGGAAGACTACGCCAAACCAGCGGTACTTGGAGTACGGATGGGTCTGGCTCAGGAGGTTTTTCGATACGCGGTGTGTACGTGTATATGTGTGTGAGAGTGTGTGTGTACGTGTGTATGCGTGTACGAAACGTTAATATTTTGTATAACAGGCACCAGATAGAAGAACGAGTCCTCGGGGAACTTCGGGGTCAGACTTTCGAGCTTGCTTGCCTTTCATTCTCTCTGGGTTTCGAACTTGAGAACCGGACCTGACGTGAAATGATCAGACTTGTTAGGAGACCAGGTTTCATTTGGGATACTGAGACCAGCCGAGAACCACTGTGTTTATTGTATCCAGGACGCTGGCACCCATTGAGGCTCCCTCTCCAGCGAATTGATCTCCGTCAGCAGATCGTTGTACGCTCGATCCGTGTCGATGTTTATGATGATCATGTCGAACAGGTGGCCGTACTTGTCCTCCATTTCTCGCGCTTTCTCGATTATGTCTTTCAGCTCTTCCTCCTTGAAGCTCTCGTTGTTCTTGATCCTCTTCTGCCTGAGCTTCTCCAGGCTGGGCGGCGCTACGAATACTACGTAAGGCTTCAGGTCCGAGTTGCGGAGGATCTTCAGGCTCTGCGGGTGGAGGTTCAGAACACAGATTTTCCCGGAATTCACCACGGTCCGTATCGCCTCCACCGAGGTGCCGTAGTACGCTTTCTCGTATTCACCGTGCTCGACGAACTTGCGCCCGAGGATGTCCGACTCGAACTGAGAACGCGAGATGAAGTGGTAGTCCTGTCCGTCTACTTCGGAGTCCTTCCTGGGTCGACTCGTGTCTGCGGGAGAACAACGTTTCAACGATCTTTCGGTAGACGGGAGGTGGGTTCGGCGGATTTGGGGATTGGGAGTGTTTCGGTTGACTTTGGAATTTGAACGGAGGAAGTTGAGATTTTACGTTTGAGACTTGAGATTTGAAACTTGAGATTTTGGGACTTGACAGTTGGCGTTTATAACTGGGGATTTGAAACTGGGGACTTAAGACTTGAGATTTGACATTTGTAATTTGAAATTTGAAATTTGAAGACATTTAAGACTTGAGATTTGGGACTTGATAGTTGGCATTTAAAACTTGAGATTTAACATTTGAAATTTGAAATTTGAAGACATTTAAGACTTGAGATTTAAGACTAGACAGTTGGCACTTGAGATTTGAAACTTGAGATTTAAAACCTGAGATTTAAGACTTGAGATTTAAGACTTGAGATTTAAGATTTGAAATTTGAAATTTGAAATTTGATATTCAACATTTGAAATTTGAAACTTGAAATGTAGCTTCCACCCAAAATCTCCTAATTTTTCAATTCAACGAACTCAGGCCTTGAAGCTTCTAAGCTTAATTCCAAGTATCCCAGACAATCCTGGATAGAATAATCTTACGAGGAATTGCCGCAGCAAAACGCTCGCTGTCTTGCATCAGTCTCTGTCTCAGCTCGTGTCGTCCGATATTCGGTGGTCCGATCAGAACGATAGGTCTCTTGTGGTCCGCCTTTGGATAGTACAACGCGACTTCCTCGTACGTTAGCACCTCCTCGCTGTCGTAATCTACGGAACACAGGCATCCCATTAACGAACAAACCCACCAATCAGTCGCCATTACAATATCCCATTATTAATCTACCGTCGATGGCAGTCGTTGCGTAATGCGGATACCCGTCGTCGTTGTAATTCGCCCCGAACTTGTTCCGTTTCTTCTTCTTCTGGTTCTTCCGGGCGCAGAGCAGCGTGCTAGACTTCTTCGAGCCTCGCACGGTCGACTTGTCACCGGCGATCGTTTGCTTCATCGACTCTCGTCTACGGTAAAAGCGATTGAAATGTTGCGCCGTGACGAAAGGTCGAAGATAAATTTGTCCGCTAAGTCCGGAACAGCTTTAACCACGAGCAGAGATCGACCAGTGTCGGTAGTTTTAAATAAATGACAAGCACGAGAGGACTCGGTCTTATTTAACACGTTGACTGCCGTCGTGTCACCGATAACCGATATTTCCGACTTACTTCACAGCAATTATAATGTCAGGAACTGATGTCGAATAAAACTATTTAATAGCATAACTACTTTACTTTAACTATTTTCACACTTGCAATATTAACCGTTATGATACTAAGTAATCAATAATTGAGTCGTTCAGAAACTAATACCGTTAAGCCGATTTTCTGATATTTTCTGATTTTTCTAAATCTCAATGGAATAAGTAATATTCTTAATATTATAATATTCTTTCGTTTCTTTTAGGTCATAAAGACCTTTTTATAGCTTCTGAATATGTATAATCACTTCGGAAACCGAAACATTAATTTTTACAATGTTTGCTTTTTGGTTAACATCATTGACTTCTGAGAGACCCAATTCTTCCTACGTATGTTCGCTAGGGAAGACTAAGTCATGTACAAAAAGAAAACTCGAGATTCCGTTGGCAGTCAACGTTAAATGAAACAAATGGATCCATTCATCACGAAACCGTAATTAAGTTATCAGCGTAATTTTAACACTATTTCTACCGAAGGTGTCAAAAGACTTTTGAAACTTTGACTAAAAGTTATTTTCTCAGTCTAATCATTCCTCAATAGAATTTCGGACATTCCCAATGTTTAATTGTATAATCGTTATTGGAGAAGTCGAAACGTTAATTCAGATCATACGACTAAACTTGTAGAATAATTGTAAGTTAAAATTTCAAAAGGTGCCTTTTGACAGCCTCGGTAGAAATAGTGTTAATACATTGCGTACTGGCTAATTTTCAGAAAACTGAATTGTGATGGCAATTTTCACTGAGGTCAACTTATATCACTACACATAGAAAAACTCAGATATCATATTGTTATGTAATATATTCTAAATAGATAATCAATTCGAATTAAATTTTATATTCTTTCAATGCTGTGGCAATTAGCAAAATTGCATAGCAAAGTGTCCATATAAAAACGAGATTTCTCGTTACCGGTACGCAATGTATTAAGTCCAGAATGAAGGAAAAATTGTATAATATGAGAAATAAAGTCCAGCTGACTTCCGTGTTCTGCCAAAGCTTTTACAATAATGAAAACATTTAACATTTAACCTAACATTTTATGATAATGAAAAATGGGATATCATATTGTTATGTAATATATTTTAAACGGATAATGAATTCAAATTAAATTTTATATTTTTTCCAATGCTGAGGTAATTAGGGAAATTCCACAGCTAAGTGTCTTCATATAAAAACTCGTTCTCGTTACCAGTACGCAATGTGTTAACCCTTTGCGGACGAATGTCGACGTTTCAACGAGATGAAATTTTCATATTTAAAAGACTAAGTCGCGAGCAGATGATTTAATTACTCAAACGGCAAGGGATCAGCACGTAGCTTCCATTTTTTATATCAATTAAGCAAATTCCTAGGTAATTCAGTTTCATCTGCTGAAGCTTTTGTATATTTCAAAGAACCTTCGTCCGCAAAGGGTTAATATACTCGAAACTGTACACAAACGTGGTGAAACTATCCCGGACTCAGCCTAATACGCGAGGATCGGCCGTCTTACTGATTCTGGAAGGCTTTGCTGGGTATCAAGCCAGCCAAAGTCTGATCCTCTTCGCCCTCCCGGTACGCCTGCCACCAGTTCGGGTCCTCCTGAGAGATCACGTGCAGCACGTCGCCTTTCTGGAAGCTGACGCCCAACTCCCGGCAAGGGATGTACGGATCCTCCTCGGGATCGTAGTCGAAGTGCGCTCGTATATGCTGTATCTGCGGAAAGAACATTGTCACGCTGATTCTTCAATCCCGCGTAATTCCGGTGAATCCGAAAGCGTCGATAGCACAACGCTCAGCCGTCGATTAATATTAATGAGCATTCATGAGTTACATTATGCCCACGTCGCGGGACCTCGCGCGTTAATGGCGTACGAGGATCTTCGGGGGATTAATAAAATGCAAATCTCGATAATATCTGGTACAGTCCCACTTCGCCGTTAATTCAATGAAGTCGCTCGCGATGGGAATTAGCTTTCACTCGACGGCCATTTAATTGAATTCCTTCGCAGAAACGCAGATCTGCGTGGGCACCCGTGCCGCGGCTACTTAACCAATGTAATTACATGTAATCAAGAATCGGAATGCGTTCGAATAATTTACTATTTATCGCGTACCGCTTGTTACACCACTGAATCGGATACCTGGTTGGTGTCGTCTCTTCTGTTCGACAAGTTGTTCCAGTGACTTGTGGGCGCCGGTAGCACGAGGAACGTTAAACTGCCTTGCATACCGGCTAGGATGTCGCAGACCTCGTTCACGCTCTTCCCTCGCATCTCCACGCCGTTCACCTCGAGGACCTCGTCGCCCTCGTGGAGGAGCCCCGACTTGTCCGCCGCGCCGCCGCGCACCACGCGACCTTCGAGACGAATTTTCTTTGTTTATCTTGTTTCGCTATTCCGTCTAACGTCGAACGTTATATTAAGAATATCCATCATTACTGACTATTATTATATTTATCGTTATATCCACCATTATATCCGTCATTATATCTACCATTAGATCTACCATTATATCCGTGATTACATCCATCATCGTATCTGCCATTATATCTACCATTATATCTATCATTATACGTACCCCATCCGCGATTACATCTATCATTAGATCTATTATTACGTCTATAATATCTATTTCACTCATAATACCCCACTGTCCTATAACTTCGGATCGTCCAATATTCCGAATCTAATCTGATTGGAGGGAACGACGGTGTCTCGAGTCTAAAGGGAACAACGAAAACGTAACCGCCGTACCTATAATGACGGCGTCACCCTCGTTCCTGACGGTAGCACCCAAGGGTTCGTTCGTCTTCTCGATTCTGATGATTTTAATGTTGTCCACCGCCCGGGGACCACCTCTCCAGCTGGACGTAGGACTGGGAGGTCCGCTCGGCGACGAGGACGAAGGACTCTGCTTCCTCTGCAATCCGTCCACGTACGAGACGATTGAATCGTGTGCGAGAAGCAGAGCCTCCATGTCGTAGCTCGTCAGGATTCCGTTCAGCTCCTCGACGGCTGTTATCGTTTCAGCCCCGCCGACACCTGTTGCCATCGACGACGATTGCCATTTCTCCAGAATCTCGACGCACTGAAACGTTGTTCCGTTTTATGGCGAACCACCGCCGCGCGCTTTCGTGAAATCATCCTCCCTCCGAGCGAATAAGAGACGAACGACCGATGAAAACATTCTTGATATTCACGGCCACGTTTCCTTCGCTTTTACGACGTCTGAGCAATCTTTGTCTAGATGCACCACGGTTCAAAGTGTACCGTGCGCTTTTGTTCGCCGTTTCGTCGGCTGCGAATCGTTTCGTTCGCGATTCGACGGAGAACAATGTTAACACTAGGTTTACGGAACGCAAATTGACGCATATTGGATTTAGGAATATTATTTTGGAAATGTTTACGCCGATTTTTATTGATGCGATCTCCAGTTTCCACGATCTAAATAAACGAGCATCGATTCTTTTAGGAATAAGAGAATGAAGTGTACAATAGATGCCCGTAAACCTAGTGTTAAAAATTGTAAGAATAGATTATTTTCAGTTTCTTCAGACATTCACTATAGTATTCGAATGAAACTGTTTATTTTTAAAATCATTGCAATATTCAATGCTTTTAAGGTATCATTGCGAAACAAAAAAAACCGGTCATTTTGACTGTTATGGTGGTTCTAGTGTTAAACTTCACTCGTTTCTTTCAATATCAAGTGTACTGTTTCAATTCTCTGTGTTAATGGAAAGCTTCTGCTACTAGGAATCGAATGGCAAGTTACATATTCATAAACTTGACTCGTAGTTGGGAAATAACATTGTCTACCGAGAACATTCGATAGTTGACGCTGGAACTACCGTGGAATTAGAGCGAGTCACTAATTTTTTACTAAGATTGGATCAGTCTCTCGAGAATTTCAATTCGAAGCGCTTCTTAGTGACACTTGCATAAATGCCGGCATTTCGAAATTTCTCAGGAAAGCATCGTTTTAATGATTGTAAAGTAAGAATCTTGGAACGAGTCATTTCTCTGGTAAGTCTAGTGTCAGGGGATTAACCCTTTGCGGACGGAGATTCTTTGAAAGGTACAGAACCTTCAACAGATGAAGCTAAATTGTACAACATTGCTTAATTAATAGAAGAAAAGGATATTACGTGATCTCTTGATGTTCGAGTAATTAAATCATTTGTCTACGACTTAGTCTCCCAAATATAACCATTTCATCTCGCCGAAATGTCCTTTTGTAGATTCTGCCAAATCACACATCGAATGATTAGATAATATGGAATAAGGAAATTATGTTTCTCGCTGTTTGAGCACTTGAATCATTTGTTTGCAACTTAGCATTACAAACAAGAAAGTTTGATCTCGGTAAAGTGTCGACATTCGTCCGCAAAGGGTTAACACTAGGTTTACGGGCATTATTGTTTATTCCATTGTTCCCGGGGAAGTTGATATTCGTTCATTTAGATTTTGGAAATTGTAGATGTAGAAATAGACAATCAGGAACGAAAACCGATTAAAACATTTACCAAATAATGTTTATAAAATTCAATCCGCGTTAAATTGACGCGTTCCGTAAACCTATTGTTAAATTAGATGTAATTATTGATCGTATGAATGGCGATCGACCAGTTGTCTCTTGTTAGGTTCAGTTTGATGCTTCTACGTACGTCCCGGGCCAAACTGGACGCGTCCTCCGTGTGATGCTTCAGAACTTTATTCGATCTCAACCTGTTCTTCAAGGCGTGGTGGGTGGCCAGGGCGGACGCGAATCGGTTTTGCACCAGCAACGTCCGCACTGCTTCAAGTTCGGCTTCTACGCCAGGACCAGAGATACCCAGGGCACCGGAAATGCTGCGCAGCTGAAGCTGTAGCCTCTCCAGGGTAGCGACCACCTCTCCGTACGCTGAAACGTGGTTTAAGGTATCATCACACTGCATTATATTCCATCATAGCGACAATCCTTTGCACTCGGGAGAGTTTTCGCTAGATATCGTCATTTTCCAATGAATTATATTAACCTTTTAGCTACCGCGAGACTAGCAAGGTTTGACACGGTTTGCGTATTATAAATGTATCACTGCGATTCGAGGAAGATAGAATTGTCCGCTGTGCAATTATGTTAGATTAGACTATAATGCGCACGACTATCTGTGACAAAGAATTGTGCTGATGTAGTGGTACAATATTCAGAAAGACGATATAAGGAAAGCCATCATGGCGACAATAGCTGAAAGGTTAATAATACTTCTTTAGCAACTTAAATATGAACAATAGAGATTAAGAGGATTCGATTTTAACATTTCATGTATATTTATGCGAACTTTAGTATTGAATATCGAATAATTTTACTACGTCAAAGTAGTCTTTAAAATGCAGAGAGTTAAATATTAATTTCTTCCGAGTTTCGGAGATTTCTGCAAGCCACGAATGCCTGGATATTCGTAGTCTTGTTGATGTGGCGTGCATGATCTTCGTAGAAAATGAATATATGTCGTTATTTAAAAAAAATATTAGGAAATTAGCCTCTTGGAGATTGGGTTAAGAGTTTGTAGAGCACTCTCGCCAAGTGGGCCGTGTCTGGGAAACTTAATTATAAGAAAATGCTGGTGCATGCTCATAAATTTCGGAATTTAATGGATTCACCGTCGATGGGATTTTCGGCTACTCTTTCCACTGCAATCGTGGAATTGAATTTATTAATTAAAAGGAAATCGACTCTGTTCGTGACGAAATTGTCAACGACGTTCGATAATTTGTATTTGTAATTCCTGCGAATTTACCAATTACCGAAGAGAACTGCCGAACAATTGGGCGTCGCGTTGCAGTGTCAAGAGAAGACGATTATTAGCTTCCAGCGCAGGGATCCCATGAATCCCGGAAGTACGAGGTGAAAAAGGGCCGACAATCGAATTATGGAAATATAAACAGGGCCTGCCTAAGTGGGCAGAGTGTCGTTACCCTGCCGTCGACTTGAGTGCCACCGTCAACGAGGATGGTGTACGCGCCGTCTGAGAAAAGGATGATCTTAAGAGACGCGGTGGTCGAGATGAAATGCGAGTGAAAAAAATGTCCTGGCGACATTAAGACGCTAATCCAGAGTACCCAGACAGACGTGACATCAGACTCGAAATACTTCCACATGTTACAAGGTGCAACGGAAAATTCAACGAAATTCCGTCTCCTTATAAATTTTACTTACATATTTCACAGAATTTCGCAATTTAGCAGGTGAATACACAAACTTCTAGAATCCAGTTAACCCTTTGCACTCGAAAGTTTTTTGCTAGAAATATTCAACGCTCTTTGATAAAATATAGACGATGCTTGCTGCGACTAATGTAAATAATCGATAAATTAAGAGACAAAGTAATTTACTTTGATATTTCACATAACGATGCGTTATACAAAGTTTAGTATTAAACATGAAACTTTACAGTTTTACTGTATCAAACCAAGTGGTGACCGAGAGTGCAAAGGGTTAATCGTATTAAATGCTCGGCAGTTCTAGCGTCAGCAGGGTTGCGGTAGATAATCATAATGTTTCGTCAATCCGAAGACTTACTGAGGGGCCTGGGAGGCTCCTCGACGTCCTGCACGGTGTTCGCGAACACATGGCTGGGCCTGGCGACGGTCGTCACCTCGTCCTGGGCGTACGCGGGATTCTCCTGTCCGGCGAGGCTCGTCGCGTGGCTCTCCAACGCCTGCAGCTTGGTCGATCCGCGCAGCGATCGATTGAGTATCTCCTGCCTCTCCTCTTCATCCTTCCGTTTCCGCAGCTGCTCCTACAATCAGATCATCGATTTACGGTCTTCCGAGACCCGAAGCCGCCTCGGATCCGACAATTTCCTGGAGCCCGTGAACCTCTTAATTCGATCTTCTTCTGGCTGCGACGACGCGAACCCAATCGACGACGAACGAATGACGCACAGCGAGACGGAAAACGGGAACAAAGACACCGTCGGAGGGCGACGGGGGCGGAGGGGGGACATTTAATTACCTTACCTCGTCGGTAACCACCGATTTACGTAATTTCGCGGATACGACCGCGGATGGAGCTATCGATCGAACGCGAACAGCTCGCGACGAGGTTCGTGTCGCGAGGAGAAAATCATTTCGAGACGATCCTACGGTAACGAGAAACGAGACGGCGAGCTCCGATCGGCCGCGGACACGATCGACGTATCCGGTGATCGGTATTTGTCAAGCGATCAGGCCTTTTCAGCGAAGCGGAGCCGCGATCGAGAGAGAACGCTCGACGACGACGACGACGACGACGACGCCGTGTCCTTGGACCTTCCGTTTACCTACCTCCTGCACCTTTCCCACGCATCTCGTGCCCGGAACGTTCGAGAAACTGGCAGAGCGGACAACAACACACCGAACGAAACGGACAACCGTAAGGGAGAGAATGAAAATGGGGGAGATGCGGCTGCTGCGCTGGCGAACATCCATGGAACGAACGGCGACTAGCGATCTGTGCTGAACGATGCAAGCGGTCCAACGGACTTCCGGCTGACGCGTCGAGTGCACGGTGATTTTCGTGCTTCAGCTGAGACGAACGTCTCGTCGAGTATTCGTTGCAAGAAAACATTGTATCGAGATGTTTCCTCTTTCGAATCGATTTGTAAGATCGTTTATGAAAATTATGAAAATTGTATCATTGGTGATTGAATCATTTGTAACTATAAATCTAGGTGAACTTGCAATTTGAATATAGATTAAACAGGAATGAAGGTGAATTGTATATATCAATTTAAGATAGATTAGAAATTTTAATAGAAATACAGTCGAATCACGGTTGTTTGAAATATTAATCAAACGAACGATTTACGATAACGTCGTAATTGCAGGTCACCGACGGCCACGCGATGTCGCCGAACGAAATGCCGGCCATCAGTGGCCGCCGCACGGCATTCGACGCGTCAATCCGAAGCGAAGCGAGAATTGCGCTGAAATGAAATCGATCCTCGCTATCGGCGGCAATAAATCCGCACGGGAATCGGCGCGATATCGGCCCCGTCCCGACACGGTTTCCCCGTCGATCCGCCGATCAACGCCCACCGGCCGATAACAGGCCCGCCGCGCTCGCGGAAAAATAGCCTGCGAAACGGCCGTCGCCTGGCCCGATTTATGTAACTCCACGGGCAGAAATACTTGGACGAAGCCCCGTTTACCCTCGTACGGCTTCGCGGGCGTCACCTCGTACCGATTCGATGGATTTCCCTCGCGGCGGCGAGCCGGGGGAAACCAGCCGAGCGTCCGAAATCGGGGGATCGAGCCTCGAATTCGCGCGAATCGATTGTATCTGCTCGGGGGGGCGGAACAGGGGTGACAAGAGCATGGTATCGAATGAGGCGGTCGCCCATCGGGCGTTTCGTTTGGTTTCCGGCGAGAGTTTTGCGCTCTACGTGGAATGATTCCGATTCGAACGGTGTAGATTGCGGAGCACGTGAACGACTAAGACACTTAACATGCAGAACAGTCGGGGACACACAGAGAACGCTAAGATTCACGGCCAGGCAACAGATCTGGAATTTCAGACGACGATGTGCATTGATTGGACAGGCTGAACCTGGAACCCGCGAACGTCGAGGGTTCAAGCTTGAACTCGACTGCACTGGAATCTTAGAGACGTGAGATCTAAGTTCTCTCTTCCGGAGAGCAGTTCGTTCAGCAATGGATTATCGGGTCTTGTATATTGACGCAGCGATGACGAGGGAATCGATAAGTTTTTCAATCTTATCTCTCGAACTTCCGAAATCGTCGAGCAAGGTATAAATTCAATAGCTCTAAGAACCATCGAACACCATCTACAACGTACAGATCGAGTCACACATTTTCCACCTCTAAGCAAATTCGAAGAATCTAGAACCATTCCCTCGAATGGCGCCAAATAGAAATAAAATCGACATCTGCGTTGAAACAGTATTCCAAACTCATAATACAACGTCATTCGCATCAACGTCTGGAAACACGAACACACGAAATTCCGTACGGTTCATCGGTGCCCAAAAATCCGACAGGCGAAGTCTCCGGGCTGCATTCCCAGCGATCCGGAGACTCTCTCGAGAAAAAAAAACCCGTTACGTTAGATCTCGCATCTTCCCTCGAGCATCTCCCGGCCGAGTGACGAGCACAGAAGCATCGGTATCTGGTCAACAGAAAAATAACGCGTTCCGTGCCAGAGGCTGGCAGCGATGCGAGCCTCGCGCGTATCGCCGGGATAATAACTGCAGGCGAGGCGACTGGTTATCGTTCACGGGGGACGATTCCCGATGGAACCGGCGTCCGAGTATCTGGTTTTGAGCGGCGCGTCGAGAAAAAATGCGGTTTCCCCGTCAACGGCCAGGGAAAAGCTCGTAGCGAGGTCATGGTTGGAGCGCCGCGCCGGTCGCGCGGGCCGGAGGGGGCTGAGTCAGCTTACGTTCCTCTACACCTATCGAAAAACATCGTAACGTTACACTCGAGCCTTGTAATCTTAGACCATTGTGCGCCGGGGGGGAAGCGGTTCTTTACATTCCAGACCACACTTGACTTAAGGTGGCCGGGGCGCGAGGGTTTTATAAGGCGGGCGTGTACCGAGAGCGCGGCGCGCGCGGCTTCGCTCCGCTTCTGGCATTTCTCACGCGCCCGCCTGCCTGCCTGCCTCGTATCGGGGGCCCTTTCTACTCCGGCCACTTTTGACTACGACACCGTACCACGGAGCTCCTTGAACTTCACTGGCGAACGAGCCGCCGGTTCTTTCTGGCTGGAGCCTGTTGATCCTTGGATCTACGGAGCTACGCTTTTTCTCGATATCTTCTCGATATATCAATAATAATAACGTAATTCAATTGCATAAGTTGGTACCACGTTATTTTCATTTTGCATATCTTCCTCGGCGAAATCGTGCGGCATTCAGCGTATCAACTATACATCCTATCATCCTCCATCTTCTTCGTTTGAGACTCGTCGTGGAGGTTGATAGGATGTATAGTTAACACGTTGAATGTCGCACGATTTAGCCGAGGAAAATATGCAAATGAAAATAACGTAGTACCAACTTATGTAATTGAATTGCGTTATTGGTATTGCAGGTTCATCTTGTCGAATGTCACTGCATTGGTTAGCATTATTTATGATATAGAAATGTTTTCAAATAATCAGTATTCAACCCTTTGCACTCGGATGTTTTTATTAGAAATATTCAACATTTCTTTCTTTCTTTCTTTTAACATTACAAATATTTAACATTGAGGAACAAAGCTGTTTTATTCAATGTTTCACGTATCGAGGCATTATACAAAGTTTAACATTAAATATCACATTCTACAGTTTTACTGTGTCAAATCAAGTTGTGACAGAGTCACCTCTCGAGTGGAAAGGGTTAATTTAGTGGACTATAGTAATTCGATTTGGTTGAGGTCACCGGTGACCTCATGGCGTCCAACGTGTTAATCCATTCGCATCGTACGAAAAAGTGAAAAATTGGTCCTCGCCACAAATGTTTCAATTGCATGAGAATAAGAATGGTTCGAGACGTATAAGAAAGTAAAAACGTGTATAGCGACAATTATTGCACTCGTAAAATGTGCCTTTCCCTTTTTTTGTGATGTACAAATTACACGGTAGCGCACATAATGCGCTTGTGATGCAAATGGGTTAACACGTTGAATGCTATGGAGGTCACTGCGGACTAATTACAATTATTATAGTTCACTCAATTAAACCATGATTATTTGAAAACATTTCTATATTATAAATAATGCTAACTAATGGCGGTGACATTCAGCTAGATGAACCTGCAATAATAACAATGCAATTCAATCAAATGATTTAATATTATATTTTTTCCATTTCAAGCATGTACCATTAAATCGTGCGGCATTCAACGTGTTAAAGCTTCGATTTTGATTAAATCGTTTGTTAGTGTGTTTAGTATACTCTGCTTGTTTTTGTTACTATAATTCGGTTTCTCTCTGAATTTCGAAGATTTCTGATGAGTTGGTTTAGGACTTCAGCAAGGTGATTGATACTCGTAAAATTGAGATTTCCCTCTAAACTACTCGAAGCACTGATCGTTCGCTATACTGAATTATTACGAAATGATTTCCAAGGTAAACTGCGATTCAGGTTGATCACCGACACGCGTACTCCGCATCTAGATCATCTACGAATCGAAGACAATCGTCGTCCCCTACGGTCGTTGCCGATCCGAAATGCGTCGCGGCTGTAACCGGTAGCACGGTGAATTATTAAAAAGGCAGCATTTGTATGCAAATTCGAAATTGATTCCCGTCAGCGCAACTGGTTCTCCGGGTCAAGATTTCTCTCGGAGCGATTTACCAGGCAGAAACACGGCAAGCGGCGATTAGAAAATTGCCTAACGATCCGCATACCGTCGAGCTCCATCCCACGGTCGGTTCTCTCTCCGAGCATCGTTTGCATACGCCTTTAAAAGCGCGTGCAACAGCTGCGCCGCGCCGGTTGTCGTAGGTATCGCCGATTAATTTCCCGGCGCGCGTGCAAACCGTTCGTTCCCCGGTTCAAATAGGAAATTCGAAATCTATAGAAACGTTGGCCGCGCCAACGGTCCTTCGGCGGCCATTGTGCGGCCGGGGCCGGCAATTTCCTGCGCGGACCCGCGGACACGCCGCGCGCCCGTCCCTTTAAACAACGATTCCGTCGATTCCGCCGCCTTTACAACCTTACGCAACGCTAAATTATTCATGCGGAATGCCAGAGCTGTGTTCCGCGTTGAATACTTCTCGCGATTACTGCCCGAAATACCCCTCTCGCCGACGCGCTCGCCATTATTTTGCTTTAGTGGCCAATTATCGACGCTGCTGGACTGGCTTCGCTGACAGACCACGGGGAAGAATAGAATCATTCTGGATGGAATCATGACATGGTTTCGATGTGAAAGAATCTTGGGAAATAATTAGGTATCTTTGATCTTTTTCGTGGGAAACTGTGGATCGTTTTATATATTCGTGTCTTTAGGAGTTATCTTGGGAAATGTTGAAAACCGAAGTTTGTTGGATTTCTGTTAGATTTGTTTATTAAAATTTACGTGTATTTCAGTGATGCTGAAGAATCTTGGGAAATGATTAAGTATCTTTGATCTTTTCCATGGGAAACTGGATCGTTTTATATACTCGTGTTTTTAGAAGTTATCTTGGGAAATGTTGAAAACAGAAGTTTCTTAGATTCCTGTTAGATTGATATTTGCTTGTTAGAATGTACGTGTATTCGAGTGACCAAGGTTCGAGTTCCGATATGACACCGTTGATTTACTGCTACTGTTTATTATAGGTTCAGTGACTCGCGCCGCAGGTGTTCCGTAGAAGTTCACGAGACTGCAGTGAAACGAAAACATTGCTAACGACTCGAACTAATGAATTACGTAGTGCACACGTCGTTCCTTATCTTTGCCAGAACTGGCAACTACGTGGCATGCAAGTGTTATTTCACTTAGCAACAGATCGGTTAACAATCGACATCGCCTCGGTCAAGCAGAATGTGAACGTGGCCGAGTGTCCTCCTCGCGAAACAATATCACTCTTCTATGTAATAGACCATAAATTAATCAAACATTCCTAATGCACACCTAACATAGAGAACTCGAATGAAAACCTATAAAACTCAAATAAATCTCGTACTGAACCAACCACGCTATTTCCCACGATAGACAAACCACAACAGACCTAAAATTTTTCATTCATCTTCGACTCACACAACCTCGTTAATTAATCCACGATCGAGAAGGCTTTCCTGAAACGTCAGAACTCCGTTCCACATCGTCAGAGACAAGGACTCCTCAGAAAAGCATGATCAACGACGATCTAGCCTCGAGCGGATCAATGAACACACAGGAAGGGCCACGGGACCGAAACCACGCGAGACGGCCGCGAACGGAATCATACCTGGTATTTTCTGATGGAGTGTAGCTGCTGCTGCGTGGGCTCCGCATTGGCGTTATCGGTGCTCTCCACATTATTGTTCTGCGTGGACAGACGTAGATTATCTTTCGGCGGCCTGGCTGGCGCCCTCTTTTGATCTCTCGGCGGTATGGCAGGTTTCAGCCCGTTCAGACCGGCCTAAAAATCCGTTCCGGAAAGAAACAGGCTCGCATTAATCCAGCCGGGAACCGGTGGCCGCCGCGCGATCGCGGCTGCGTCACAGGTGTACATCGTTTTAACAAAACTCCTTCGCCTCGGTGATTCGACAATTTCCATCGAAGGAGTCGCTCGCTCGCTTCGTTTTCGTTTCGTTTCGATTCGTTCCTCCTCTCTCCTCGTTGCCGAACGACCGGTCGTACGACCACGACGGGCACCCGTCGCGCGTCCGCTTCCGTTCTCGACCACGCGGAAGCGAACAACGCGAAGCTCGGAGAGGAACAGTTGGCGGAAAGTAGACGAAGAAGAAGAAGAAGAAGATGAAGAAGAAGAAGAGAGAGAAGATGAACAGGAAGAGAGAAGTGTGGCAGACGAGAAAGACGCGAGAGACAGAGGACAGCCGGGGCGATTGCACTACGAGAGACAGTTTCTACGGCTACGCGGAGAGTGTTCGCAATTGGCGCTGTCTACTTTACCATGCTTCCCAAGTCTACTAGTGTGTCCGTTCCGCATGCGATCTCTGTTGCCCCTTGTCCCGTGAGAAACGGAGTACTCCGTGCTCTTTGCAGCTTCGCTTGCCAGCGATCGAGGAATCACGGGGAACGTGTCTGTGCTCGTTCGAGGCTTCTTTTCTTCGCTGATTTTTTAGGAATCGCCGATGGAGATGTTGGAGTTTTGATATTTATTGTGGTAATGGGACGTAAGAGTCCCTTGAGATTTGCCTTTTCTAGAGGTTCGGAGCCGAGTGACTTAATTTATGATGGAACGATGAGATTGTAGATTTATAGATACTGAGCAAAATAGATTACCGAGTAGGATATTTAACATAATCTACACAAGAAAGCATGTAGAATAACATACTAACGAAGGAACATATTCCAATACTTTACACGTATATTTTAACACGCGTTCTGCTGGAGTCCGTCAAAATACCTGTCGACACTTTTTGCACGGTGACGCTCGCTCAAAAGAATTCTGCGCAGGCTAATGCTCAACGTTAACACGTTGCACGGTTATTTTGGACGACCGTCGTTACAGTGTATACCAGAAGAATCTCTCTTCAATATCGCAGTCAACATTGACTATATACTCAATCCCGTCTCATCGTCGCAAGAATCTGAGCGTCAACCCGTCCGAATACCACGAAGACAATTTCCATCAAACTCCATCTCCAAGAAGCCTCGAACAAGAGACAACTCCGTTCCATTGAAATCTCAATAGCCTAAGTTTCAAGCAACAATGAAAGATTCCCCGGTCACCACGAAGCCCGAAGAACCACCCGCACACTCCGTTTCAACGGGGCAAGGGCAGCGAGGAAAGGTCAAAGCAAGGTTTACCTGATGTCTGTCAAGTTGATCTAGTCCCTGGCACGAAGCGTACATACGTGTCCTCGAGGAAGCGTCCGAGGGGTTCACCAGTTCCGTGGTGTGCTGGCTCGAACCGCGTCGTCTCGCACCAGGATACCGTTTAGCAGGTGTCCACCAGGAGTTCGTTAGTCGGGCGAGATTCGTGTCCGAGTGGCAGGATCGGCGCAAGCCGGGTCGGAAGTGATCGGGTCGGGGACGGGTCAGCTCTGGGTTGCTCGTCGACGCGTCCCGGTTCACCGGTGGACCGCCGGGACAGCCCGGAAATAGCTTGGACCGTTTGTACTCGAGAGACAGCCGGGAATTTTTCTGGTTCTGCGCGTTGGGGGACTCGTCCAAGACGCTAAGACGCTCCTCGCTGACCCAGGCGGCTGGGTCCAGGCACCGCGGGCCGCGAGACATTTCGCGCAAGGAATTCCGGGAATTTTGATTGGTCTCCTCGACGAACGACAGCCGTCGCGACGGGCCGTTCGTCGAGCCTCCGGCGAACGTGCCCCGCGACGAGGACTCGTTCGGGCTGTCTCTCTCCTCGAAGACGACGCTGCACGGACCGTTCGCAGCGTCGCCGGGGAACAGGGACAAATCCCGCGAGAAACGCACTTGCAGTTGCTTAACCTTGGGACGGTCTACGATCAGGTTCTCCATGGACTCGGACCAGTCCGGCTTCGAGAGCGAACGGTTAGGACTCGAGCCGACGGTCTCGTCGTTGATAATGAATCCGAGGGATGCCGGGCCACGGACAACGCTCGGTTCGAGCCGTGAGCCAGCGCTCGGACGGAACGGCGGCGGGGTGTTGTTAGAGGGTGAACAGTGCAGCGTGCTCAAGGAAGCGTGACGTGGAAGCGTTTTGCGGTGACGTGGCTCGTGGTGGTGGTGCACGAAAGATAGAAAGCTGTCGAGAAGCAAACTCTTGACTTTGGACCTTACCTTCTTCGAGGAGTCGTGCTTTCTGTCTAGCGTGCGCGGTGCAGCGACGGTCTCGTCGCTGCTAGCCACGAGGCTATGATCGTTCGAGGGGATGCAAGGTGGTTGTGATGGTTGTGATGGTGGTGGTGGTGATGTTGGTGGTGTCGGTGGTGTCGTTTGTTGCGCCGACGACGGGGATGTTACCGCGGTACCGAGGCTAGTGCACGCGGCCGTACCGTCGTCCCCGGTCACCAGCAGGCCCACGTCGCGGTTCACGATCCCGTTACGCTCCCGTTTCGGCTCTAGAGTGTTCTGCTTGCTGTTCCCGGGGGTCTTGTTCGGCGGGGGATAGACGGGATGGCACTTGGTCACCGGCACGAAATCGGGCGGGCAATCGACGGCCACCTCGCGGTACGTCCTCCCACCGACCACTAAAAAGCTACGGTCAGCGTGATGATGCTGTTCGTGATCGGTGGACGCGTCGCTCCTCAACGTCGAGTAACCGCTAGAGATCTGCTGGTGCTTCTTCTTCTTCGGTCGCTGCCTCGAGGACGAGGAGAGGCTGCTGCCCGACTCGATCCCGACTAGATCCTCGTTAGATCCGGAAGATCGTATCAGCTCCTCCACGTCTAGACTCCTGGTTTTAGCTTTCAGCTTGTTCCGCTCCTCCATTTGTCTGCGGGTCTTCGTGCTTTTCGAGGACTTGCCGACGGTGTTCGTGTCCGACTGCAACTGTTCCTTGACCCTGGCCGGAGAGCCTCTGTCTTGGTCCCTCGGGAGTCTAGGGATGGTGCATTGCTCGTCGATCAGTCTGGTCAGGTCGGACACCTCGTCCGATCTCATCAGCAGACCCTGGAGATCTTGGAGATCTGCCAGCCCGTACGCTGGATTGTCGAAAGACGTCGCTTCCCTCGTTCTGCCGAACCTGGGAGCGACTTTGATCTCCGGGACGACCGGCCTGCAAGGAGAGCCTAGGTCTATTCTCCTGGCGTCGTACGTGGGCGAGTCTTTCCCTCTGTTCTTCGCGTGTCTCAGGACCAGACTGCTGTCCAAAGGAGCCGTGCTGTCCGACCGACCCGATGAGCTCCTCGGACTGGCTGAATCGTCGCTGCAGGTCTTGAGCATGGTCGGGTAATCCTCCTTGGCGAACGGGTAATCCTCCTCGACGTCCACGTCGACGCTGGACTCTTTCTGCCCGTTCGTGTCCTCGTTCACTCCTTCGTCCTCCTCCTCTTCCTCGAAGTCTTTGAAGGGATTCTTCAGGTCCAGCGAGCCCAACGTCGACGGACTGCGACGGTACTTATCGTTGTCCGAGTCTTTGGCGCAGTCCTTCCTGGACCGTTTACACTCGTCCTCGTCCTCGAGGCTCTCCGAACCGATCTTTAGCTCGATCTTGACCATATGCGGCTGGTGATGGCCGTTCCTCACGCACGATCGCACGCTAGAGTCCGTCACGTCCGTGTGCTCTAGGCTAGACACGATTTTCACGCGGTCCTCGAGGATGCGCGGAGGCGGCGGCGGCGGAGGCGGCGCAGGCGGTGACTTAAGGGTGTCGTTTTTAAGGTTTAGGGAGAGGTCGAGGTCGCTAGCTAGCTCGCTACGGGGGCCACGAAGCTCGTTCCTATAGTCGGAAGAGCAATTCTTTACCTTGTTGGGGTAGGCCTTCTGTAGAAGGGTGTCGGGTACGTCGACTGGTAGCTCCCGGTGAGGCCCTAGGCCGCCAGGGGCCCACATCTCATCGGGACCCAGTCCCTCCTGCGGCTTCTTCGCGTTGTTGTTCTCCTGCAGCTGGCCCTGTTGGCTCTGCTGCTGTTGCTGTTGTTGCTGCTGCTGCTGCTGCTGCTGCTGCTGCTGCTGTTGCTGCGAGTGTATGTCCGTCACGCCACTGCCGTTACGAATTCGGGACCTGTCGGACAAAGCGGAGAAGGTGACCTTTTTAACGATTTTCGATGCGTCCGGTGCCTCCATCCTGTTCACCACTTCTCTCTTTCTCTCTCTCTCTTTCTCTCTCTTTCTCTCTCGTTCTCTCCCTCTCTCTCTCTCTCTCGTTCTCACTCTCTCTCTCTCTCTCTCTCGCGCTCGCTCGTTCATCTCTTTTCTTTATCGAGATCTCCGGCTCCCCGCGTTCGGGGAACGCGGCTCTCCTCTATTCAGCCCGCGACCCACTCGCGCTATTTACAGAACGAAGTGGCCGCGACCGGTGCTTCGAAACTCGCCTCGAACCTAGACTTTTTTTTTTATCGAACTTTGATACGCGTGATTTCGTGCTCGATACGAAATGACGCTCGCTATGTTATGCTGACCGATTGACCTTCTTCGGGTGTTTATACAGTCGATGTTTGATTCTGTTTTAATTGTTGGTCGTTTTAGTGGTTTTCAGTGGAATATGGAGCCATCTGATATTCAACCGTTTATCATTGGAAGTAGAAAGACTGTCAGTGATAGATAGTATTGACAATTATAGGATGAATTACTTGAAACACCGTGACGACCAGACTGCAGAACTATATGCATTTACAGTGCATAATCTTCAGAATATCAATAAACCGTATTCTTCATTCGTATTTAATCTAAATGCACTTGTTTTAAAATCATTTGTGATTGACATGAAATTTCATTTCCAAACGTGTCTACGTGCATTTGAACAAATTTTTGCAGCCTGACAATGAACGTAACGGATCAGATGATAACCGTTCTACCACGCAGATTTTAATATTTAATAAATTATATCAAATCGTAATAATATAACGTGCACATTTTTATAAAAATATTTTGTACGACTGATGCGATTAATAAAGGTCCGAACCATCAGCTTTTGCGATCTCCGCTCAAATAAACGAAGCTTTAATGAAATAAGCATTCTATTATTCAAAAATTCCCTTGCCCGGTCACGTTCGTATCTCTATTAATTCAGACGGCTCCACTGTTTCCCCGCAACTTCGCGGATCGCAAGCTAATAAATTAATCGCGGAATTTCACCGGGAATTTCATCCACTGTTCATTTAATTCCAACGAAAATCGAAGAACTCAACGATCCGACACCGAATTAGAAAGTCCGACGATTCGAGGCAGAGTTCCACGGCACCGTGGCTCGTAACAATCGGAAATAATTAAACAAGTAACAGAGTACAGTTAACAAGACAGTGTAGGGATCGAAGACAATAAGAAAGACGAAAAGGGGGAGAATATCATAGCGACAAGACAACGATGGAAAGTAAATACAAGGTTGTTCGGTGCCAGGTTTACTTAACCCGTTAACCCGTTAAAAACCTCCCGTGGAGCGAGCAATTAAAATCGACCAACGACGAGTATACACGTCGAACGCAGAGCAAACACACGTATGATATATTTTAACCCTCGTACTAACTAACGAAACGTTCGAGTTCGTTCAAATCTCAATATTCTCAGATTCCCGTATAATCGTTCCATTTTCAGAACCGAAAAAAATTGAAATCCACGGTAATTTTCTCAAATCTCCACGAAAATGTAACAAATTCTGCTACTATAAAGATTAGTAAACAACTAAAATGTAGTAAAACAAATGAAGAGTTACATGTTTATCTAAAAAGGTAAACAGTTTATTATCAAAAAGATTCTTGTATTATATTCCCATATTTTGGCATAGCGTACCATTTTCAGAACCCCAAAAGAATTAAAATGCACAGTAATTTTCTGAAATCTCCACGAAAATGTAACAAATTCTGCTACTATAAAGATTAGTAAACAACTAAAACATATTAAAACAAATAAAGAAGAGTTGCATGTTTATCTACAAAGGTAAACAGTTCATTATCAAAAAAACTCATATTATATTCCCATATTTTAGCATAAACGTTCCATTTTCAGAACCCCAAAAGAATTGAAATGCACAATAATTTTCTCAAATCTTCACAAATATGTAGCAAACAACTAAAACATATTAAAACAAATAAAGAAGAGTTGCATGTTTATCTAAAAAGGTAAACTGTTCGTTGCCAAAAAAGATTCTTATCATTCTAAAATTCAAGATGACGTGTACACTCGTCGAACGCGATTAACTGGTTAAAATGTAACACAACGTTCGCTCGCAGTAATTGCGGATCAAAGGAAAAGCGGTGCAACGTCGAAGCTTTTGACGTGAACGCATCGGCATATTTCGGGGTGAGAGTTACGCTAACTACGGAGGAGCGGAGTGAACAATCAAGGGGTAAGCTAACGAGTTTTCTAAGCGCGTTTTCTTACGCGCGATCGAGGCCAGGCCGAGTTACAGCCACTTACCGGCGCGAAATCATAGTTCTAAACTGTCGGAGCCGCGGATGGTCCGGCCTCCGGTTGAAATTTCCTTCGGGAAAAGTTACCGTTCGACGCGCCTACGCGCGCGCCAACGGCATCGTTCTCCTGTCGAAGTTGTAAAATTAACCTCCCGCGGCCGTGCTTAACGAAACATTAAGCCGCCCCGTGAATTCTGCGCGAAGATTATTTTGAATACCGCCTCCACTTCTGGCACGTACACGCTTCCTTTTAATGCCGCTGCTATGCGGCATGGTTAATTAAACACGGGCTACTAATTTAGGAATCAAGAATTGCATTCGTTTACTCGCGAATTTCTTAATCGTGCGCTTCGCAAGAGGAATGATACAATAGTAACGGGAATTATTTTTTGTCAATTAAGTTCATTGGTAACGGAAGTGTAAATCCATCTAAATATTGTAAAAACAAAAAAAAAAAAAGATGTGCAAAAGTTCTGTTACTTTTAAGTACTTAGTCCGATATCTTAATCTCTCAGCATTGTTACGAGAACCATTCATTAAGGGATTAATCAATAAAACTATAGATAATAATAAACAGTATAATATTCTCTTCCTACGAACTTCATACAGTTACACTTTCGTTTAAAAGAAAATCCAACGCAACAAATGAAACGAAAATCGAGTCTCAGCGACGTTCGTCCCTCCGTAAAATGAAGTCTCGCGCGTTGCCACGATCGCCGCGCGACTGGATCATTATCGGAAAGGTGATGACCTTAAGGAGCGAGCAAGCAATGCATGAAAGCTCGCGATCGACGTTGAAGAGCGTGACGCGTCTCGGAAAAGGCTGCGTAAAAGTGAATTTTCACGCGACAATGGGTATCGGTAGAAAGCGCCCCGTGCGTGCAACCGCCCGCCCTTTTCACCGCGCGATTCCTCGCCCCGACCCCGTAATAACCGCGGGACGTCCGCTAGGAGAGAGCGGACATCTTGGAGAAACTTGCCCCGGTTTTCCACGACGGAAACCTGCTAGGATTCCGACAGGAAAACGAGATAGGACGCGCGCGCCGCTGTCCTATCGCGATTTTTCCGAATCTTCGCTCGCATTTTACCGAGTTTCCTCGGAACTGTCCACTCTTATCGAGATCAGACTCCTCCGCTAGGAGTCCGACAAGCGAAAGGCGTGAGATGGCCTCTCGAGATGAGGCGGGAAAGGGTTGGTTCCGAGTTTCATCCGTGAAAGGGATGAAAGAACGAAAGGACATTTGAATTGGGATTAATAGTGTAGCTTCTTAACATATTGCATTTTTATATAAAGACACTTAGCTGTGCAACTTCTCTAATTACCACAGTATTGAAGAAAATATAAAATCTAATTCGAATTGATTATATATTTAAAATATATTACATAACAATATATCTAAGTTTTTCTATGTATAGTGATATAAGTTGACCTCAGTGAAAATTGCCATTCGCACAATTCAATTTTCTGAAAATTAGCTGGTACGCAATATGTTAACCCTTTGAAATAGATAATCAATTCGAATTAAATTTTATATTTTTTTCAATGCTGTGGTAATTAGCGAAGTTGCATAGCTCAATGTCTTTAATGACATTAAATGAGAAATACTATAGTATATATAGAGTTTTTCACAGCTCTGTTTTTAGAACACTGTATGTGCAAGTAGCATTTAGTTTTAGTAACAGAAAATGGGTGAAAACAATTGTGGCACTGTATTATGTTGATGCAAAAATTTTGATGTTCGTAAGAGATAAAAGATCTCATCTGTTCGCTAGATGAACGAAAACCAAATAAAAACGGAGAAACCAGTGTCCTTCATATAGACTATAATAGTTTGAAAACATATTTGTTTTGAAAGAATAATCTTTCATTAATCACGTACAAAACGTCAAAATGGCGCACCGACTCAATACAAATATTAATTCAGGAATACGAAGAAATGGTAGTCGAGAAGAATCCGTTACACTTCGCCAAGACTTCCATTACGAATGAAATAGTGCAAAAACATCATAAAAATTCATTGCGTTTTTACTGTGCAAGATGTTACGTAAAATCGCGTTATGTCGCATACGCTCTGTAATCCACGAGTCAGTATGAAATACTCCAGTCCAGCGGTGTGTCTATTAAAAGTTAGCCCTTTGCACAAGTTTCTCACTAATATTAAACATTTTTCGACGAGACGAAGACGATATTCTCTGAAACTCGAACAGATGTCACAAGTACATCGAGGAACAAAGCTGTTGTACTAATATTTCACGGATCGATTAAACGAAGTTCAACATTAAATATCAGATTTTATAGTTTCATCGTGTCAAATCAAATGATTGTGAGTCACCTCGGGAGTGCAAAGGGTCAGATTCTATACCTCGACAGAGCGTCGACTCGGCGAGTCGACAAAGGATGAATGAAAATCGGCCGTCGATCGGCCGAGGAGGTATGTAAGTAAGTAATTAGGTTAATAAATCAATGAAAGCCACTCGCCGGTCTACGAAAGCCGAAGGGAGAAAGAGCGGACGGGTGAATAACGCGTTAGAAATTTCAGTCGAAAGTCGCGACCGACGCGGCGCGCGGCTATTCGATCGTGGGCCTCGATTGTCCGGCAAGCCGCGATCGCAGTCGTGTTCGTGGAATTTTATCGATTCAACAATTAGCACGTGCCCGCGTTCAACGAGAACTGCCCGGCTGTAACAGCCGATTTTTCTTTCAATTTTTTTTCTCTTTCTTTCTCCCTCTCTCTCTCTCTCTCTTGCTCTTTCTTTTTTGTTCACGGTCCGGAGACGAGCGAAACCGATGAAATTCCGCGTCGCTCGAAGAACTTCGCTCGTTAATTCAGCCCCGAAGAAAAAACGAGGAGACCGGTCGGTCAACGATTTCTCGTGTTATGGATACTTGCGGTAATTAGAAAAATCATGCCGGCAATAATAAATGACGAATAAACACGGTTAATGAAGCCCCACGTCTCCGATGGAACTGTTGCCTGACAGCGAGCGTGTCCCCGTTCGCGTGACACGGAATATATTATTTCATCGGGGCGTGTTTTATCTCTCGCAGCGGACGAATTTGATTAGCTTTGAACGGATTGCGAGTGGCGGGTCGGAAACGGTCACTTTCTTTTCGGATTTTCATTTGGGTCCGTTTGATAAGAATTCGATTTATGGAGACGTTATTCGTGTTTCACGGGAGGCTCGTCTTATTCGAGGTTTCAACCCGAGGTTTCACGAGTTTTTCAATGGGAGTATTCGATATTTTCTAATGAGACGCGGACGAGGTTTTCTGAAATCGACTTGTCGAGACATCGTGCGTACATTGAGAAAGAAAACTAGATTCTTTCAATGTTTCACGTATTGATTATGCGAAGTTTACTATGAAATATCGAACTACGATTTTGCTGGGTCGAATCAATAGACTGAGAGGCGTCTGTGGAGTGCAAATGGAATCTTTAATATTGACTGTTATTATGTTTTTATCTCTGAAGTTGGCAACGGCGAGTTGATTCAATGAATAGCTGAAATGATTAACCCTTTGTACTCGAGAGGTGACACCGCTTGATTTCATACAGTAAAATTATAAAATTTTATTTAATATTATATTCCCTATAATGCATCATTCTGAGAAATATTCAAATATAGCTTTGTTCCTCAATGTACGCGTGATTTCGTCGACTTAGTTTCACAAAATATCGATTTCATCTCATCAGAAAATATTAAAATATTTCTAGTGAAAAACTTCCGAGTGCAAAGGGTTAACGAAATTTTTCGATGAATTCTAATTGCAATTCTCGAGAGTAATGTTTCTAGAGTAGACTGGTCGTATAGTAGATTGTTTTCTTAAAGAAATATAAAATTGTGCTTCAGAGTTAAGATCTAGAGACGATTGTAACCAGTCGCGTATCGCTCGAGAAAGAAATCGCAATCCGGGAGTATCATCTAATTCGCTGTTCTCTAAAATCGCCCGATTTCCCGCTTAATTGACACGGATTCGGATCCCCGCCGCGACTCTTATCGACACAACTAATCGTTCGAACAATTGCCAACCATTATCTCTCCTCCAGCCGCAAACTTGTTGAATGCGTCCGGTACAAAAACAAGAAACATGCAGCGCGGGCGATGGACGAAAGAAAAGTCCTGCCGTTCCAGAAACTAATTACTCAATTAACCCCTCGCCGTGCAACGACGACTCGGGCTTCTGGTAAAAACAAAAATGTCACTCGGCTCTGTTCAGTTCGAAATGTACGTTATATTCCTGTTATCGGTTATTGCACTTTAAAGCAACTAAACACTAGTGTTATCGATAAAGCGGTCGTGTCGATCATAGTTCAGAATGAAATCACAACTTTAACACGTTGATTGCCACGGTGGTCATCGATGATCGAAGCTTTCGGATTGCTTGAAGAGAATTGCAAGGAAATCGATATCAAATAAAAGTACTTAGTAACGTAAGTAATTGTAGATAACAGTGTAACGATTAACCATGATACGAAATAATAATGATTTCTAACATTTATATACCTGTCCCTACCGTCACGGCTCAGTTTGACCCATGACCGAAATCATTTTCTTTAAAGAACAACTCAAAAGTCACAATTATACGCAACGATCTTATAAATGAAACTATGAGAGATGAATCTATAAAAGTCAGTACAAGTGGCAGAAAAATAATTTTTCTCGCGAAGTTCGAAATAGGTCACGTCAAATGATCAGATCAAATGACCAGATTTACTCTGTTTTCTTTTGGTCATTGAATTTTATATCAATTCCTATATTGTCCGATTAATTGGTTTCTCAAAGCGAGAAACCAAGAGCACTTCGGGTTAACCCTTTGCGGACGAAGATGCTTCGAAACATACAAAACCTTCAACATATGAAGCTAAATTATACATCAATTGCTTAATTAATATAATTAGAGAAAACTATGTGCCGATCTCTTGTTTCACTAATTAGATCATTCGTCCACGACTCGGTCTTCGAAATCTGAACATTTCATCTCGCCGAAACGCCGACATCCGTCCGCAAAGGGTTAAAGGGCCGATCGACAAAGAATTCTAGTAGACAGACGTCCGTTATAGACGCTGCCGGCTCGATTTCGCCGCGGCGCATTCCCTCCTCGGGTTATCCTTCGTTCGATCTTCGGCGGGCGCAACGTGGACCCCAGAGGAGGACAATAGATCCTGCGGTTCGTTCACCGTGACCGAAAACCCGGGGAGAACCGCAGACGAATTCTCCGAACGCGATCGCGAAGTGGGGGCAGGGTGAACGCGATTTTTCCCGTGGATCCAGTTACAAGGGCAACGGAAAGGGGGAGGAAAGAAGAACAAGAGGCCGCGACGGCATTACGGTTGTGGGTAAGTGGCCACGTGAATTCACCGGCCGTGCCGGCCGACGGAGGGGGAGGAGAGGGTAGGGGAAAAAAAAAGAAACGAAAGAGACAATACCGCATACCGGCTGGCCGGACAAAAGCGACAGAAAACGCGGGACGCAATGGCGCGCATACGCGCCCGCCGAACGTAAACGGGTTCATGTGCTTTCGCAGTGGATCCTTTCAAAGGATCGTTCACGAGGAACACGCCCGCACCGTTCTCTTTTTCACGGCTTTCTTCCGTTCTTTTTTTTTCTCTTCTTTTCGTTTATTAATCGACCCTCTCGTTTGGGGATGATTCGTCGATGGAATTGAACGGGTGAACGGGAATCGGAGGGTTGCCCGCGGCAGGTAGCTGGATTCTTGACATTTCTGGATGAACGTGTGATTTCACTTTTAAAGCTTTTGCGGACGGATGGCATTTCGGTGAGAGGAAACGTTCAGATTTGGGAGACTGAGTCGTGGGCGAATGATGCAATTAGCGAAGCCGCAAGAGATCGGTACGTAGTTCTCTGTTTTTATATTAATTAACCCTTTGGTCTATGGGTTCTTTTACAATTCTGATCGATACGGCCACTTTGTCGTTAGTAATTTATTGGAAAAATGGAAATTCTAAGCATATGTTGCGCGTATATTTCCTTTTAAGTATGATAGTTGATTATAGAGGAATATTTACTTTGCATTTGAATGAACTGAGTAATATATATATTTGTTGAATCATGTTGAAAATCTTCTTTACGAAAAATACGGTAACAGATGATAAGGGGAACGACATAGAAGTGATCTATGACAATACTTAACGTGTTAATTGCGAATATTGTAACAGTAACAGTGATAAAGATAATAAAATTACTTTTAACAATTAAAAGTGACATGCCTCTTACATGGCATCAGTCTGTTAAGGACTGTATTTAGCGTTTGTTTTTTTATATTTGGCACGTATGGTTTTTAGTGTTTTGGTAGCATTTATTTTGAAGGGATGAAGAAAGTTCTCTGCTTTGGAGTGACAAAGATATTTGATGGTGTATGCTTGAAATGAGAGGAAGATGTGTGTCAAGTGTAAGATTCAGGTTTCAATAGAGTATTGTCGGTTTGCAATATTTTGTTGATTTGGTATACTGTCACTCGAATCAGATTTTGTCGAAGGAGATAATAGACGTTGAAAGTCACAGAACACTGCCAGTGACAACACTTTTTGCTCAACGCTTTCTGGCATTTGTTTAATTAAACTACGTAATCACATTACAGTATTCATACATAATTCACGTAACACCATAAACATAGCTAACAGCAGGTTCATTGAGGAAGACATTAACACTATTCCTACCGAAGGTGTCGCAAGCAGCTTTCGAAATTTGAACTTAAAATTGTTTTCCAAGATCAGTCGTATACTCTGGATTGACTTTCCGACTTTTCCAATAAAGATTATAAAACTGACTATAGGAAATTCAATTGAGGAAAGCTATTAAACTGAGAAACTAATTATAAGTTAAAATTTCGAAAATGTCTTTTGACACCTTCGGTAGAAATAGTGTTAACCATCGTTCAAACCGTAACACAACTATTCTCCTAATAAAGAATATCACTACGCTCGCAGGTAAACAATCTGAAGTTACATAAATGAAACCACCGCAATCAAAATCAAGGAAAACGTCAACATCGAATCACTAACGTTGCTACAAAAATTCCAACAAAAACCTCCTCAAACATAAACAGTAACCAACCACAGTCGATACTCTACCACAAAATTATCAACCAAATGACTCTCAATAAACACTACCATCTCGCGCAAAATCATTAAAGATTATCCTCATACAAACACCAAAAGTAAATTCTCCAAGAAACAAGCAATAAAAAACAGTCTCCTCAAACATTACGAAACACGCTTCGCATATACAGGGTGTCTCCTAACATGAACTCAAATAACTCGTAAGGTATTCGTTGTACGAAAGAAATGTTTCAAACGAAAGTTGCATGGTATCTAGGAGGACATACAATGCTCTAATCTATTTTTTATTACCTTGCTTTTTTATTGAGATATTAGGGCCACCTTCAGTTTTTTAAATGGAATGTCTAATATTCTTTTTTTTCGGATAAATCATCTAATTTTGCGTAAAAAAGTACTCCGAATTCGGAAAAGAATATTCGACGTTCCATTGTCTAATATTATCTAATATTCTTCTTCAAATTCGGATAAATCATCAAATTTTGCGTGAAAAAGTAATCCGAATTCTAGAAAGAATATTAGACGTTCCATTGTCTAATATTGTCTAATATTCTTTTTCGAATTCGGATAAATCCTCAAATTTTGCGTAAAAGAGTACTCCGAATTCGAAAAGAATATTAGACATTCCATTTAAAAAACTGAAGGTGACCCTGATATCTCAATAAAAAAGCAAGCTAATAAAAAACAGATTAGAGCACTGTACGTCCCCCTAGATACCACGCAACTTTTGAAACATTTTTCCGTACAACGAATACCTTACGAGTGATTCGAGGTCGCCACGTTAGGAGACTCGCCCTATACGTTCCATACAATTCCGTACACTTTCCCATTTCCTAATTTCCCAGGAATACACAAAACACCTCAGTCCTTCGGCCGTAAAAGGGTCGGACTGTCCCGAGCAGATTCAACGATGATCGGATCTCGTTCGAAATCTGGTCCGACCATTGGTCATGAGTTCGGATAATTCTGTGTCGGTCGATCGCGATTCATCGGCGGCTGGTATCGCGCGATCAAGGCCGCCGTGGAACACGGTGACTAGCGCGGACGGATGGGAAGGCTGCAGTCGTACGTGTTTCCACCGGGCAGAACACACCGAGGAGATAAAACGGATAGGGTGACACATCGTTGCGGAGTGCATCCAACTACTACGTGGCTACTGGCGATATACAGGGAAACTCGACCGGCTCATTCTCGATTCTCTCTCTCTCTCTCTCTTTCTCTCGGCCTCTCGCGCGCTGGCAACTCGCTCGTTCTCTTTCGCACGTCCGGTCGTGTCTAAAGCGGGAGTCCGATATCTAGGCTAGACAGTGGCTACGGTTTTAATAGGGATTACTGTTAAAGGGAACGAGCAACGCGACTCGATTCGACGGGGTACTTCCAGGAAAAGCGGTCGAGAGAGAACCGACTTCTCTCGTTTCGCCATTTTCGTCTGGTTTCTGTGACCGTGAGGCGGGACGCCACTGTTTGGACACTTGCTCGGATCTCTGGCCCAAAGACTTTTTGCCCTTCTTTGCAACGCGAGCGTATTAGGCAGAATAATTGCACGTTTCGCAGTGTTCTTCGCTGAGATACAGCTGTACCCGTGTGTTCTCGGTTGTTTCAACTATTAGCGACGCGTTGAGAATTCGTGAATTTACACTGTAGCAATGGATACTGCGATGAGGATAGATGAATATAGAATTATTGTGTATTCGTTTGAGTGAACGATTGAAGCACTGGTATACAAGATACTTTCGGAGCGTTTAAAATGTTGATTTAAGTTAATGGCAGCTACAGTATTCTAACGAGGTTTATCGGTCAAAAGTAACGTGGAAATGAAATATGGTGAATATTTTAAAGTCAAGCGAGAGCTACGGTCATTAGCAATGTTAATCGTGATTTCCGTAAAGTTTACAATTAGCAACATGATTTTCTTATCGAGAACGAGCGTTTTTTTAAAGGGAAACGTGCGAAACGGTCGGGAGAGTCGGCCGCCATTTTGAGCCGTGGGTCGCCTTTGAAAGCAGCGCCCGTTGATCCGACGATTCTGAAAAGGTCCGTTTCTGTTTTACAGAACAAGCCCTGCCCTTTCGGGGCGAGAGGATCTGGTTTTTGTCTAGAACCGTTCCACAAAGTACCCCGTCGCCGTCACCGGCTCGATGCTCGACAGACCTAATGGCATTGCGCCTCTTCAGCACCCGAACCCTCTTCGGCGGTCCTCTTCTTGCAAGGAATCCGCTAAAACCAGCCCATGTTCCCTCGCGGCTCCGCTCTGGCCGGTCTACTGCTCCGAGGCTAACGTTTCGCGACAAATCGCTGGGAAAACACGATTCACAATCACGAAAACCTTGGACAGGAGGCCTCGACGCGCCTGTATCTCGAATCGAGTTCAACACGCGAGCGTGAATGGACAAATTCACTGTTTCTTCGTTCGTCATTCCTTATGCGAATGCAGGCTTTTCCAGAATATTTCGTAAACTCTGAATTTAGCGACTAAACTGAAGCTGAATTATTTCGTAAACTCTGAATTTGTTTGATTGACTTGAAATTGAATTATTCCGTAAACTCTGAATTTGATGATTGAATTGAAGCTGAATTATTTCGTAAACTCTGAATTTGATGATTGAATTGAAGCTGAATTATTTCGTAAACTCCGAATTAGAAAATGGTGAGAAATTATCTTTGGTAAAGATCTTGAACGGTTTTTTAACTGAACGATTGAATTTTTGCGTAGAAATTCCCATAGAACTGTCAACATTTATTTTCGAATTGCAATTAGAAAAGACATCAAAGTTGCATCATTTTACTTCAATGGAAACGCACATCTCGTAATTCTTATTCCCCCAACATTTCGCATAAATGAATGAATTCCTATGAATTGAAATTCAGTTGTGATCTATACAATACAAGAACAGTAAAAGTATCCAGTAGTAACTTATTTCTAACCGTTCCATTGAACGTATAAAAATCCGTATCTCTTAAAATTTGAATCCATTCAAGCGAACGAATTTCAATAAGGAATCCTCATAAAAATATCTTCATTATCTCAAATCCTAGCTCTCCAGAAGATAATAAACTTAAATCATATCCTGCCATTAAAGACACAATTACGCGATATATATTACTCGGACAAAAGGAAAGCTCCGAATCCCATAAAACTGTTCTGCGTGCCAGCCCAACAGTCAACAGGTCCATTCGTAATCCTTATCCGAACAATGAATTTGCCCATCTCCGGATCAATGCAGGGAAACAACGGTATTCAACGATGGTACCAAGGTCCTGACGATTCTTCCGCGAATCTCCTGTGAAATCTACCGGCGTTTACGTAACGCGATACGCTATCATTTTCGCGCTGGTTTCTCCGCGACCGTGCATCTTCAAATCCGTTCTCACGGATCGGGATCGTCAAACCGAGGCCTAATATTCGAGCTGAACATTTCCCAGTCGACGAACAAAAAAAAAAAAGAAACGATCCTCTCTGCCTTGCTCCATCCGTGTTCCTTCGAGTTTCGACGAAAATAGAAAATACGGCGGAAAAAGGTCGTGACTCGGGGGGAAGAAAGAAGCCATTCATCGAAGCGCAGTTTCCGGAAAAAAGGAACATTTCTGCGGAGGCTCGTGGTCGAGGGGAAAAACTGCGGGTTAGCGAGACACGGCCCTGGCACCGCGATACCTGCGGAGGCGGGCAGGTAAGCAGGACTGCAGGAACGGAAACACGGGATCCCCTCTTCCCCTCCCCCAGCGCACAATGTGAGAACAAGTGTCTAATGGCTTTCCTGGGCGAGCCATGATTATGTAACCCCGTGAATCTCGGAACGAAAATTGTTCTCGACGAGCGGCAGCGTTGTTTCCATTGGCTGCTGGAAAGAATGGTGGATCGCCGTTTTCTCGAGGAAAAATCGATTCGACCTGTCACCCGATAGTCTGATATCTTTTACGTATCTCAGTTTTGTCTTGCGGATAATGGTCTTCCTTTCATTTTAAATATTAAATTTAGTAATGGAGTAAAAATAAGTTGCTACAGGTTTCTTTTTATAACGATTCAATATAAAAAGTTGATTAAGTAATGCAATCGCTGAAGCAAGATTGAAGCGTCAAACGTAGGGAAGACGTTTTAACGACTTTAGTAATGATCACTAAAGTGTTTTATTCCGAACTGTCGCTAATGACTGCAATTAGTGATTCAACATTTTACAGATCTGCTTTCCTGAACTCGATATCCACAGCTCCGCCATTGAAGTTATTGCATAATTTCATTCAAATTTTTACGACCACGGGGAATTTTAATTATTAATCCATCTCCGATTCATTGCCACTGAATCGACGTCTCCCGTGTTCTATATTTTTCCAGGCAATCGATCGTAGCGGTGACCGAAAGCCGCGAGAGTATTTTTCATCGACGTTGCTACATCCGTGACTCAACTAAACGTTCGCAGTCGCGGAATTTCGTATCCTTAACGAAGGTTTCTACATCCTTATACGAACTTCCGGCAGCGGGGCCGCGCGGCGGTACCTCAGCTCGAGCTCTCGTCGGGGAAACAACGGATTGGAAGAATTCCCGAGTAGGAACAGAAGAATCTCTGTGTTTCGAGAAGCACCGTCGGGTTGACCGTCGATCGCCTGGCTTTCAGCGAGTACCGTTGCGTTGGCTGCCCATTCATGCTCGTTAACCGAGTGCCTGGCAAATAGTCTCTCTCGGTGCACGTCAGGATTAAATACCTATAGCTCGCGCAGGCCGGCAGGCGTGTCGAGTCGGTGGCCGTTTCAAAGGAATGCACATTTGATCGATCAACGAGTCAGCAAACGTTTTAAGTTTCCTCCGTGTACAATACGCGCGACTCGTCGCCGATCCGCCGTCGGCCGCTGCCCCGCCTCGCCGTCAAGGTTCCGATATTTTGCGCAGCGACCATTTCCGGTAGGCCAACATTTTAACGCGCCGTGCGAAAAGCCAGCTGAAACTCGTTATCGCTCGCGTACGGACGATGATTCCGCTAAAAATTCCCCAGTTTTCGAAGTTTCGGCACGTTCCCGGTGGGCTAACATCCTGTCGTTCCACGCGAGAAGCTTGCCAAAACTTGTCATCTTGGATTATATAAGCGATCGTACTCCAAATTTTCGACTCCCCGATCATTCGAGGACGTTCCAATAGGTCAACGGTCTACGGTTCCGCGCGGAAAGCTTGCCAAAACTTGTCATCATGGTTTACATGGACGAGCGTACTCCTGATTCCAGACTTCACGATACCTCGCGCAAGCTCTGATAAGCTGACACCCCACCGTTCCACGTGGAAGGTGCTGAATCTTATCACGATATACAAGTAATCCTACTAGAAATGTTCTTTTCGATAGTCCTCGGGACAATCGTTTCCGATTATCCAACAAACAATCCTTTCAGCCGAAAACCTTACTAAGACTCGTCACCATAGTCCCTACGAACGATCCTACTCCAATTGTCAACTCTCAACCGGCGTCTGCGTCAGCTCCCTCTTTCTCCGGAGAAGCCTACGACCATTCGGGGACTCGCGATTCTGAAGCGAACGCGTTCCCCGAATCGATTTCCATACAAAGAACAACCTGAACATCCCTGGCCGGGATTAGCGAACGAACGAAGGAACACGCGGAGAGCGACCAACGGTCGTCGCGCCGCCCCGTACAACCGTCGTCGCAGACCAATAAAAGCGGAAGAAGAAGAAGAAGAACAAGAAGTAGAAGAAGAAGAAGAAGAAGAAGTAGAAGAAGAAGAAACACCGGCGAGATGCGACGCGGCGCCGCCGTTCAACAGTCAACGCAGTTGGGACCTACCAGTGGAGCGTTTTGAGGATTCTCATGGCGTGGCTTCTCAACAATTCGTCCTTCGTTCAAACCTCATGGACGGACCCTCTCTCGCGCGCGCAGCTCTCGGCCGACCAACGGAACGGTCGAAGAATTCTCAATCGGTCGGCTATCCCGAGACACCTTCCATCATTCCCTTCAACGATTCCTCTTCAGCCCGCCTCTCTTCCACTGTCCGTTGTCCGTGCCCGTCCTCTTCCCTCCTCTCCTCTTCATCCGTCGATCCTCATCCTCTCCTGCAAACGAATCCCTTCGAATCCTCTCCCTTTCTACCGCTACCTCCCTTTCGCTAGCCTTCCTCCCCCTCGTCCCCTTCTGTCTTCTATCCTTCGGAACGTTTCCCTACGATCCCGCGGTCTCCTCTTCCGGTTCCCTCTCGCCGCCACTATCACTTCCCCGTTCTCGCGGTATCGAGCATTCCCACCGGATCGCACCAACACACTGAACCCACTGCCGCGCAACGGATACGAGAATACGGTGTACACACGTCCGCGTACATCCGAAGGCTAACGGAGACTCGGATCACCTGGCGGTTGCTCGGGAACACCTTCTCGAGAACACTCCGCGAACGTAACGCGCTCCGAACGGTGCACACAGAAGCCGCCCGCCGGGCATCCCCTAACGCCCGAGCCTCGATCCCCTAACCTCTGGGGCTAACCGCCGGGCACCGTCCGCGAGGAATCAGCGCCGGGGGTACGCGGACCAAGGTGCACGAAGGGAAAAAGAGCGGACGCGGAGAGAGGAGCAGCGCGCGCGCGGCACGAAGAAGCGCAGACTCGCTGGCAGGCGAAGGTGTATGCACCTTTTGAAGGCTGCATGCGGCACGAGGAACGACCAAGTCCCGTGGAGCCAGGCGTGCGGTGCGGAGCGGAGCGGCGGCACACGCGCGCGCGCGCGAGCGCGAGGCGCGCTCACTGTATCGCGTGGAGAACGCTCGTACCGGTTTTGGCCCGCCGCCGGACAGGTATTCCCGACTCCGTTAACCGCCTTAATTGCGCCCGGCTCATATCACCCGAGGGGGAAAACCGACGCTTTTCGCCACCCTCCGTATCCTTCTTCCTCTCCGTCGCTATCTTCCCTCCTCTTAGCCTCTTAATCACCCCCCAGGCCCTAATCCCGCGAGCGGAGCGATTAAGAAACTCGGCTGGGGCCGCGGCTTCCGTATACCGGCCGATCTCGTTCGTTCGCGCGATGAGTAACACAGTCGAGGAACACCGAAGTCCGAGCGTTGGGTAGCTCCTCCTAGTATTCCGCGTCGACTGGATTCCAAGATTTCAAAGTTCCTCGCGCTCGTTCCACGTATTCCTCGGGTTTCTTTCGAGATTATTCTACAGGGTGAACCGTTGTATCCACTGCAACGGAGCAGCGTCCCCGAACTCTGGTCGCAAGAGGATGGTTCCCGGTGCAGCACCGAATCGGAATCGCGCGGTTCACCAACCACCGGATCTTCGGTTTCACTTTCAAGGTCGCTGGCTCGTATCACCGAGTTTCGGCCGCCTCGGTTCCCGGATCGGCGACGCCGTGAACGGATAGCTGAGTGTCGGAGAACGCGCGAGGATCGCTGGCATCCCTCCAGCTACGAACTGACGTGAGTTTGTTGGCTTCGCTTTACTCCGACCGAGGCGAGCCGGTGTCCCCTTCTCGGTCTGTCCTTGTCCCTACCGCTGAGCCGCCGCACGCCTTCTCTCTTGCTCCTTCCTTTCCCTCGGCACATACCTAGCCCCCTTCTCCAGCGTGTGCAAGTCCTCCTCCGCCTTTCAGCTGCGCGTTCCTACCTAACCTACCCCCACCACCGTCGACGTTGCCCCTCCGTTGCCGCTCTCTCACTCGCTCCTACGCGGTGCACGCTGTTTAACCGTCGCTGCGCCCCCTACACCGTGTCTCGCTCGTTCCCTCTTTTACGGAGTCCACTTCGGGCCACCTTGTATATACCTCTTCACCGCTTCGTTCTTCCTCTGCTTCTCAACCTCTGCTTTGGTCCCTGTTGCTTCTCAATCTTTGCACTGGTCTCTGCTCCTTCGTCGTCCTCTTCGTCTTTAGACCGTGCGAATAGGCGTGCATCGTTGTCCTCGTTCCTTCTTTCGCGTGACACACTACGATCCACCGTGTATATATCTCTTGTCTGTTTGTTTGTTTCCAACCGTTGCTTCAATCCCTGCTTCTACTTCCTCGCAGGCTCCTTCTTCTTCAACGTCGCTTTCGTCTTTGTACTATGTGGACGAGCCATCCTCGGTTTCTCTTTCACAGAGAGCACTTCGCGCCACCGCGTATATACGCATCATCGTTTGGTTATTCTTCCTCCGAACCTCCGCCAGTCTCTGCTCCAACTTCTTTGTACACTTCCGATACTTCAGCCGCCTTCTTCTTCTTCTTCGTCGTCTCTGTACCTGGCGCACGAGTTGCCCTCTTTGTTCGTCGCCAGAGATTCCGGCCAGCTTTTGTTTTTCAACGACTCCCTTCCTTCCCGCCACGCGAAAAGGGACCCGAGAGCGTTTCGAGCACCCTTCGCGACTGAAATCGAAGATTGAGCGCGGAAAAGAGGACTGGTGACACCTAATTCCTTTCTTGTTGATCGACTTCTTCCTTGGCTTTCGTTTAGCTTAAGAACGCGTTTGTTCCTCGGACTGAGAAGAAATAAGGGATGAGTTAGTAATTGCCGTACCAATAGGCTCAGTACGATCTAATTCCTTTCTCGAAGCGAGAAACTTTCCATCAACGTTTGCCCAGCCTCCTCTCGATAAATGAATATCAAGGAAGCAAATTACCCTAGCATGAGTCACCGACAAAAACGGTCAACTCGATAAACGTAACCATAACCAATGCCTCGATCAAATTGAAAATTGGAATATTCTAAACGTTCGACGAGAATTCCCAGCGAAAGGGTCATTCAGTTAAGAGTTTTTCGAAGATACCGCAGGAGAGGCCCGTCCCCCTCTCTCCCGCAGGAACCTTTTTACCGAGCACTCCATTTCGCTCCAGTGTTTCCCATTTTCCTGGCTCCTTGTTATCAGTTTTTGCCCCTTTCTTCCCAACGTCCGCTCGAAACGAGCCTCTCCTCTCTCCGAACACTCGCGGATGGCTTTCTCCCACCTCTCTCGCTCGCTCTCGGCTCCCTACTACCAGCTCGTTCGCGTTCTCTGTCTCGCTGTTGCGCGCGAGCGCGAGAGCGTTCACGGTGTCGTCGCTCCTGCGTTCCGGGGATCACGTAGCCAGGCATTGAAGTCTCTCGGCCACGCACGGCCCGCAGGAACGCGCGGCCGAGAGAAGCTGATCCCACCTCGCCGCGTTTCGCGACTCGACTCTCAGCTGATTCCCCCGCGTTCCACGAGATTCCTGCTCGTTCCTTTTCCTGCGAACGATCGGGGATATCGACGCGATCCGGAGGCTCGTGGTTTGATTGAAAACAACCTCCAGCTGTACCTCGGCTTCTTCATATTTCGTTTCTTCCGTGGGCTTCCTCGTTGTTTTCGGTCTTCCTCGTTTTATCGAGCATTCGTCGCGTAAAACGTAGCAAACGAATGTAAATGATCCGACGTTCGCATATTTCTGTCGGACGATTGGCATTCGAATTTTCCTCGCGACTCATTGATATTCCATCAGTCAAGCTCCAAATTATATCGCTTCTATATTCTATCATTATTCTTCGTTAGAAGAAAAAGATAGAAAACAAAGGCAGGCGCATAGCTTAGAATGCATCACATTCTCGGAACAATTTACCACATTCCCACGTAATGAGAAAGTTCAACTCCATATTTTTCAAATGAAACCCTATAATTTCATATGCATCGATCGATAGCTTTACCTTGGACGGAAACTGTTAAGGTACTTAACTCTCCGAGCAATTAATTCCAATCTTCCTTCGTTCAAAGAACACGTCCAATTATCTCATCGTGCCCGAGCAATTCAAAAGTGAAAGGACTCAAACAGAGTCGGTCCAGAGGAGATTTTTCAGTCCGTCAGCTCGGACGCGAAATGTCGCGGCGTCCGCTGCCGCCGCTGCTTCCCTCTTTGTCCGGCGCAGATCACCAACTTCGGAAGTTTTACGAACGGCCGAGAAGATCCGAGAAGATCCCTCGTGATCGCTGAACGGCGACAGACGGTCGGAGCCAGGTCTCACAGCCCGGGGCCACTCGAGAACGAAAATAAGGCAGGATTCCGTGGCCCTCGGAGACTTTTGCCCGGCAATTTCCGCGCCGCGAATCTGGTTTCTCTCGAGACTTCTCCGCAGGACGGCACGGTAGAGCCATTGTTCTCTCGAGCGGTTCTCCACGAAATGCCATGCCGGTGGATCTCTCGACCGGCGTCCGCTTCTTGCGCTCTCGAGTTGCACGTGTCGATGCCGACAAGAAAATTTCGGGCTCGTACACGTCTGCGACGAGTCTTGTCGCTGTCGGAGGTCGGTGATTCCGCAACGCGGACCGTTTTCTATTAGTTCCGCGACACGCGGGGAACGTTATCCCAGCGGTACTTCCGCTCGCGTAGTCGTGGCTTGTTTTTGTCAAGGGCTTTGAACTGCTCGGGCACTGTATGCTACTTTTATCTTTCGTTTTTGTACGGGTAGTGCGGACGATTCGAGCATCTGTTGTTTCAAATAGCTTTGAATATCGAGGAAAACGGCGATCGTACTGTTTTCTACAGTTGTTTCGAGATTTTCGGAAGTAATGCGTAGGATTTAAGTATTTGTGGCTTTGAAAGAGCATTTAATGTTAAGGAATAAAGTCAATCTACGTTGATTTTTATTGCTGCTTTGAGATTTTCCAAAGGAATGTGTACGATTTGAGCATTTGATGATGGGGAGAGTATTGGATATTTAATAAAGAAAGGGTTCACTTGTTACTAGTTGGTCATTATATACGGCATAATTAATACAGAAGTTTCGCATTATAGCACCTGACGGGATTTTAGAACGATGCAAATAAGTTATATTAAACGATAAACATGTCTCTTCAAAATTGTTTCATAGCAGAAGTTCGTAGAGCTGTGATACACACTTTGCTTCGCTGGAGATAATACTTGATAATACTTTACGAAGAAGGATGTAATAGATCCATAAACCTGTACTTTACATTAACGCAAAGAACTTAAGCTTCTCTGACACCTGCAAGCTTTCATTACTTTATCCTCCACGAACATATCACGAAAAATGAAGCAACTTCGATTCCATCGAACTGTCGATTCCCCTATATTTCGCTTATTTGCGCAACATTAACGAGAGAATTAAAGTATCACGAGATACGCCGAGTCATCCATCCTTTCAATTTCACAAAATTACGAGGACGCTCCTGAATTATTCAGAAGAAGAAACAAGGAACAAGGAACAAAAGTCGAGCATTCCGCTCTTAGTATAATAGTATCTCCATCGAATCTGCGATTTAATCTCTCGAATAATTCCAAGCATTCGTTCCCTGTTACAACTCGTCCCTAATCGCTCGACGGTTTTCGCGAAACGATCAAAATTCCGTGAAAATCGCTGAGCATCAACGCCTCGGTGGCTCAGCCGCGCGATGAAAAATATAATAAGAGATCGATTAAACGATTCCTGCGTGTAAAGTGCGTTCTGCCCACGCGTCCGTGGATGCGCACGATTTTCATCGGTGGCCATCAAGCTCACGAGGCGTGACGATGGCGTCGATTGGCCAGGAATTTCGCGTTAATTCCGGCGAATAATTACCGGCGTTTCGTTCGTCCGAATTCAAGCCCGTAACCGCGTTTTTTCTTCTGCCCGTCCCCGCCGCTCGCCATTGTTGCGCGACGTTTCGTAATGTCGCGGTCGAATTCACGCGCCGCGCCGTTCACGGGAGGGGAAAGGGGCGGATAGAAATTCGCCGGTCGAGGATTCCGCGTCGAAAACTCGCGGAACACGTGGGACACGTCGGGAAGAACGCGGCGAAAATCAGCCGGCCCGTTCAATAACGAGCGGATTACGTAAACGATGCGCGAAAGATCGTCGCGAAGGTTGCATAATCGAGCTGCGCAATTAAAACCCGTCGGCTCGACCGCGAGCGCATCCGAACGCCGCGATAATTCCTCGATCTCGAAGGAACATACGGCCGCGAGAATGCCCGCAAGAAAATGTTCTGCGCAACGCTCCTTCAATTAATTAAGACACGAATTGCACTATTTCCGCGCACGAAGCCGGGGAAAAGTGTGTCAACGAAACTGCACGATATTTTCTGCACGGACTTATACGGGAAGAAAGTTGCGGCTTTTTTGAAACTCCGGGCGATTTCTAAGTGCGATCTTCCGATGTGTAGTTACATCGTGATTGCTATTTTCGAATGAAAATCTCGTACCATTGCACGTCGTCGTACAATACTCTAATAACGAACAAATCTCTGTTATTCGAGTAACCAGACTATTAACAGACTCATCACTTATCCTCTCCCAAATAACCAAACTTTAGAGGAATCCTGCAAAGCTCCAATCTACTCTTCGAAATCTAGTTTTCAACATCCTCGTCAATTAACACGTTGAGTGCCGATTTAGCCGAGAGAAGTATGCAAAATAATAATGTAGCATCAACTTACATAATTGAATTACATTATTATTACAGGTTTATCTTGAATGTTACTGCATTAGCTAGCATCATTTATAATACAGAAAATTTTTCAAATAACCATAGTTTAATCGAATGAATAATTCGACTTGGTTGAGGTCACCGGTGACCCCACAGAATCCGACGTGTTAAAGACGAAACTCATAAGTTCGAAAATAAAGTGAAGGCAATAAATGGCCGACGTCAGAGCTTCAGTTTCATTCGGTTTCACGGATTCGTAAGCACCCCGTCCACGTCCATTTGCCTTTGTATGCCGGCCGGAAGAGCGACTTAAACATTTCATTACTAGGTCGAAATCTTTTCGAGCACGGTGGGTGAATGGCTGCCGGCAACGGGGGACAAGTGTACAGCGTTTAGAGTGGCCGGGTCAAGCGGGACCACGGGCATATTTCAATTTTCCGCCACGCGGAGGATCCGTTCGGCGGGCAAGTCGAGCTGAAATCGCGACACGTCCTGGCTGCGCCGCTCGGCCGACAGGTGAGGAGAAACGTCGAACCGGAGCACTCGATTCTCGTTCGTTCGCGAGTAGGACAGTAGGTCGTGATATTAGAGACTCAAAGCAGCCGCGTTCCGCGAGAACCTTAATTCCTTCCTCTTCCGCTGCCTCCATTTCGCCTCGATTGACGCGGCTTCCGCTCGGACTATCGCGCCGATGCTTCGGACCGGTTTTCTCCGGCGAAAAACTCTTTTGTGGTGGATTGAAAAAAGAAGTTGGATTGATATCGGAAACGAATGAGTCCTGGCAGACGAGACGTCGAGACAACTTCGCGTTTTAGAGGTTTCTGTTAATGGAGGAACGTATGGAACTTTGTCCACGCGGAGAATTGAGTGTAGAGAGGAAATGACGCGAGTGAGCGGAAAAGAATCATTTTAGAAATCGAAGGTAGAGTTTGGTTAAATCTTGAGTTGTCAAGCTTGGGTTATTTGAGATTTAATTGAAGGTTTCTGATCGGTTTTGGGAAATTTTCGGTTTGAGAGCTTTAGTTTTAGAGATATTTTAAATCTATATGTTGAAACGGGATATTTAAATTATTTGAAATATTCCAAATTTTTAGGTTCGTACAGGGCATCTGGAATATTAGAAATTTTTCAAATTTTTGTAGTGTAACAGCATATTTAAAATATTTGAAACACTTCAAATTTATATATTCAAACAAAACATCTAGAATATTAGAAATTTTTCAAATTTTTATAGTGTAACAGCATATTTAAAATATTTGAAACACTTCGAATTTGCGTATTCAAACAAAACATCTAGAATATTAGAAATATTTCAAATTTTTATATTCGGACAGGACATCTAGAATATTAGAAAAATTTCAAATTTCTATATTGTAACCGCATATTTAAAATATTTGAAACACTTCGAGTTTGTGTATTCAAACAGGACATCTAGAATATTAGAAACATTTCAAATGTTTATACTCGAACAGTATATGTAAAATATGTGAAACATTGAAAATCCACGAGTCCGAATTTATCAGCATCATCCCTTAGCGCGTCCCTCCTGTCCGCGTGCGCACAAAAATAGTAGCACCATGGAAACGTTAATAACTTCGGGCAAAATCAATCGACCAGCTGCAGGACATTTCATTTCTGTTGGCTCGGGTCGGATGAGCATCGCTCGGGTCGACCGGCAAGCAGAAAGGTCGGCAAATAGAATCTCCGCGCGAGGATTTCGTGTTCCGCCGGGGGCAGGAAGGGAAGAAAGGGAAAAAAGAGGACCTGGTCGCTTTTCCCGAGCGAATTTGCCCTCCGGTCGAGCGTGAGATCGCGCGGGATGAAAGGAGACGGAGAAAGGAGCCCGGGGTTCCTTGTTTACGGCGAATCCCGGACGCTCGTGGAACCCAAGGCAAATGACGCAATACGAAAGACTTCCAGCCGGACCTTTTGCTTCCGCGATTCGGAACCTGTCCCCCCGCGATGCGGCGAAAACAAGCCGCGAATCGCTGAAATCTTATGATTCATGACTCGTGCATACCTACGAGAAGATTCATCCCGGGAATAGGTAGAAGAATACGAGTCGACCGAGAGCCGATGCGGTTAACACATTGTGTACCGGATAATTTTCAGAAAACTGAATTTTGCGAAAAACTCAGATACCATATCGTTGTGTAATATATTTTAAATAGATAATCAATTCGAATTAAATTTTATATTTTTTTCAATGCTGTGGTAATTAGCGAAGTTGCATAGCTAAGTGTCTTTAATGGCATTAAATGAGAAATGCTATAACATTTCTTCGATCTTTTGTTTTCCTTCTTAGTACAAAATTTAGTGTGGAAAATCGAATAATTTTAGGGTAGTTTCTTTAAGATTCATTAAAATATTTAATATCATAATTGGTACAATATTAGAGCTTATAGAGTTCAAAAAGTTAACACATTGCGTACCAGCTAATTTTTAGAAAACTGAATTTTGCGGATGGCAATTTTCACTGAGGTCAACCTATATCACTATACATAGAAAAACTCACATATCATATTGTTGTGTAATATATTTTAAATCGATAATCAATTCGAATTAATGAAAAATGGGGAGATTAAGCTTCACATAATACATCGACGCGTAAAATATCAAAATCACGCTATCAACGCTAAATCTACCGAGCAGTTAAATTCTCTTTCCGAAATTCCTCTATAGAAACTTCAAGAGTGCATTTATCGAGATTGATTTACAATTCAGTTTGCGTATCGCTGAATCAATTTCTTTAATAATTTCTCAGGGAAACGTCTGTTATCTTGTTAACTCTAATCAGACCACTGACTTTGAGTCACATTTGATCTTTTTAAATTTCTTGATTATTTCATATTGCATTTCCAAAAGTTTCCTTAAGCTTTTAAAGTTTGAGCCCTATAAACAAAAACATTTTAATCATCCACGTCACGTCGTGGCATGATTCGTTATAGAAACACGTGGTACGATCAGGGTTAACCCTTTGCACTCGGAAGTTTTTCATTAGAAATATTTTAACGTTTTCCGATGCGATAGAGAGCATATTTTGTGAAACTAACTCGACGAGAAATCACACTTACATCGAGGGGCAAAGCTATTTTGTTTGAATATTTCTCAAATTGATGCATTGTATGAAGTTTCATATTAACTATCCAATTTTATAGTTATACTGTATGAAATCAATTGGTGAGTGAGAGATAGTAAAGTTATAAAACATGATACTTGATGTTAAACTTTGTATAATGCCTCGATACATGAAACATTAGAATAAATATCTTTGTCCCTCAATATACTCCTAATTCCCTTCGAGTTATCTTCAAAGAATATCGTCTTCGTCTGGTCAAAAAATGTTAAATATTTCTAGTGCGAAACTTCCGAGTGCAAGGGTTAATAATTATAAAATAAGGAGATCAGGGATAGGCGATTCGACCCGTCCAGTAGCATTAGTGTTAATCTTTACCTGCAAAAGAGAACGGACAACCTGATCCTCCCCAGGACGCAGAGCCAGCAGGCCCTGCACGGTTGGCAGCGTGTCCAGTCCGCGTCGATCATGCTCGATCAGAAAAACATGCCGGTTCAGGCGCGCAGGCGAGACGGTAAAGCACGACACCCGCGATAAGAGGATCAGGGGACGCGGACGAACGAACCGCGGAAATAAAAACACGGGGACGGACACGGGGGACGAAAATTGTTGACACGACGCGCGCACCGTATGAACTGGTGCGCCTGGAATGTCGTTTATCGGTCTCGGCACCTGATATCGAAAGCTTATCTCCCGCGTCTCGTTCCTCCTCTGTGTGCATACGCCTCGCCTATCTTTTCCCCAAAGCGGGCCGCGTCTACGTGTACACCGTCGCGTTGTCTACGTGTCCGCCGGAGCCACTCCAGAAATCGTCTCGCGGCGACGAGCGGAATCGATTTCCGCGATCCGACGAGACGGATCAGCTCCGGAACGCGTCGACACGCTCCGTTCTGTCTTCCTCTGATGCCTTTTTTCCTGTCCTCCGTTTCGACTGTCGGCGAATCCGCTTGACGTGCCGCGGTCGTGTCTACGCGATCGACTACGGTACGCTCGGGACGATAGTGGTTCTCAGTTCGCTGGGATGAGAGGAGAATGCGAGGGAATGCTCCACTTTTCATCGCTGATTTCAGGATAAAATCGCTGTGACACCATTGAGAATTGATAGTTCGAGAACTGGTTTTCGGACGGGTGACAGTTGGAAGGTTTGGGATGGAAAGTGCGTTGGTATCTGTCCATGTCGTTTTGCTGATCTTTGTTTCGGGTGTTGATCTTGTAGAGAGTTGGTATGAGCTTCGCTTTAAGTGAATCGTCTGATTTAGTTTGTTATTGGCTAGGTAACCGTACTAATTCTACGAGGACTATTTCGAGTTCGCTCGAAAGCGCACCGTGAACGCGTAAGAATCCGCAGTCCAACCGATCGCGATCGCTTTTCCCTCGGCCGGGAGGCCAATCAGGAGATAACGGGACAGATTCGAATGAAATTCGTATTAAACGATCGTTAACTAATTAATCGACGGCCGAACGAACCGGTTAACCGTAAAATTTCGAGCGAAATCCCGCCGGTATCTGGTAAACACCTTGATCCGGTGATCTCGTTGGAGGGGGTGCGCGGCCGAGCCGCGTGTTTTTAATGAAAGATAAAAAGATCGGGCCCGAACGAACGGGTTTCTCGACTGGTCTGCCGGCGATAAGGCGGATCGTTCCCCCGTCGATCGGCCGGCGCCTTCGGAGCACGCACGTGGCCGATCGAATTCTGTGTTTGCAGGGAACACACGGTGTGCGTGCACACCTGACAGGGCAAACAGCGTGGCCGATCGGTCGTGCACGCGATAGACGCAACCCCATCGACGATGAGTCACCCGGCCAATAATGGGAACCATCATGGCGGACCGCGCGACCTTCTCCGATGAGGCGCGCGACGGAAATGGGGAATCTCCGAACGGGGACGCTACTCGGACGACGCATTAACCCTTTGGCGCTTCTACGTCGAATGTCACTCGACACCGGTTTTATTCACCGGTGTGCTCCTTTGTCGAGATATTTTTCAAATACATCGCATTATTGTGTTATCTTCGATATTATCGGTGAAAAGGATTGTTTACACTGTTCTCTGCGAATTGTTTTTCAAAATGCATTTTAAATCGGACATTAATACAGAATTATCGAGGTAAACGCAAAAGAAATTCGAAGCGGAAATTTAATTTCCTGAATGAAACGATGAATATTTGAAAACATTACTGTATAACAACGCTACTTATTGACATTCAGCAAAATAATAACAATGGAATTCAATTAAATTATTTAATATTGTATTTTCTTTATTTCGCATATTCTGCACGTTAAAATCGTATGACATTCAACGCGTTGACCCTTTGCGGACGAAGACTTTATAACCTTTTGCTCTTCAATGGCTACTCTCAGTGGCAATTTGATTTTTAATCTTCGAAATGTTGTTTTGTTATCAGTTATCGTAGTTGAGGATGCTAGAAGTTTTCTCAGGAACAGAGAAACTGAGAAGGTATAATTTTCTATGTAGATTTTCTGCTAGACTGAGCTGCTTATCGTAAGTTTAAGATCTAAACGCAAGAAGAGAGCGATTCTAGGCACATTCCATGTCCACGTTTCCTCTGATCATTCTTTTTCTACGTTTAGATGTTAAACTTAAGATAGGCAGTTATATTTAGCAGGAAATGTAAATAGAAAGTTGTAACTTTTCGGTTTGTTTTTGTTGCCGAGTGAACTTACGGGATTTCGATGTGCGTCGCGGGCAACGACGTCAACGAACGTGTCCGAGCGAAGTTTCAGCTGTCGCGTGACCCAGAATCTAATGAAATTCCCCCGTGTTTTCGGAACAGTAAGTGTTTACGATGACGAACCCGCCGGCTGATCTTCAATCGGCGATACGGAGCCCACGTGAGAAAAACGGGGTGTCCCAGAAAATGTTACGCAGGCCCCGATTACTCAGTTTCCGGTTATTGTTCTTACGGGGGAACAGGTTTATTCGCTGAATAATGGCGGAACGGTATAGGTCACGATGAAATCGTGTTTTCGGTGGTCGAATTATCGTCCGCTGTGTTTTCCAAGGAACAACAAAAAATTTTGAAACACGTTACCTCTATAAAACCAAATTAACTCTCTTTTCATCTTAAAACAAATTACGTTCAAAATCAAACAAGTGAGTTTTAACACTAGAACTACCGAGCATTCGATACGATTGAAATGTAATCCGTATACAAATTGTAACAATAGATTGTCAGTTTTTTTAGACATTCATTATAGTATTCAAATGAAACTATTTATTTTCAAGATCGTTTCAATTATTGAATGCTTCTAAGATATCAATAACTGCGAAACAGAAAAACTGAAACCAGTCATTTTTACTGATACCGTAATTCTAGTGTTAAACTGATACGTTACTATAAGGAAACGATAACTAATATTACAGTAACGAAACGCCAGTTCTTTAGAGATAATTATTCAAAGGAAAACAAAGAAAAACGAAGAAAAAAAGAATTCCAAGCATAGAGATTCGGAACAACACGTTGTTGTAGTCTTCTAATCGTCTTGCAATATGCAAACTCAAAACTCATTTCGAAAATGAAGGACCATTGTCGAAAAAACCATGAGGGATTGTTATTTCTAGATATGTACTACGACATGCATGGGGTTTCATTAAAAAAACAGATTTTTCTGTCTGGCCCTCTCATTATTAGCTCACGTTGGGAAAGTCCCGTTTCACTTTCGTCGAACGAACAAGAGCGAACCCCAATTCGGTCTAGGGCCGACGGGCTTCCGGGCGTCAGGTGCGCGCCCCTGCGACTCGGTCGGCAGGAAACGCAGGTGTACAGCCGGTGGATCCACCCTACCTGGAGGTCAAAACCTAACCCGGACTACGACTAAGCCTAAAGCCTGTTCCACACTTGACACGCCGAACGACGCGTTAGAAAATAAAATAAGGGGATAATAAGACAGGCGCGTCTCGGGGAAAAATACAAATTGACGTTGAAAGGCGCGTTCGAGAAGAGGATCTACGGAAAACGTGGAACCTGTGCGTGAAGGTGCACACAGCGACACAGCAACAGACGTAACGGAGAGAATCTGTTTTGTTTTCTTTAATGATACTTGAACTTTGAATTTGTAAACGTTTCGCAATCCCGCACAGATTTTCTTTTATAATTCATTACCGTTTGATTCGTAAGATGACAATTATGAACACAGAAAGATTAATTCGGAATAATCGAAAAATGGCACAAAATTCGTAGAAAATGTTTACAAAAAATAATTTACAATACGCCAAATCGACTGAGACATGTTATTAAAGATAAAGGATATCCAGCAGAATATTAAAAACTTATATCAAAGATATTGTTTTATAATCAACAGTGAGATGAAATGTCCCGATATCTTTGTGACGTAAAATTTGACATTTTAAACGTTTCCCTTTATATTAAAGTAACTACAAGTAATTTTTATATTACTTCTTTTGTTTATTTATTCCAAATACAATGCTTCGTAGTCGAAATTATACTGGTGCAATATTTTTGTAACCGACTGTATATTACACGCATTTACTCTGCGGTCGACGTGCACTCGTTATTGGTTAATTTGACGACAGATTTTTCAAGCTAAATTCCATGGTTAACTGGTTAAAGCGTTGACTGGGGCCAACGGGCGACGTCCCGAGACTCCGGGGACGAGGGAAGCGGATCACAATGGCGTCGGGTACAGGTAAACAGTCGCAGGTAAGCCCCGGTCGGCTTTTCCCGTAACGATTCCATTGAAACGGCCACCGTGGCTAGTAATGGGCTCGACGGCGGACGCTTTGAATCACCACGAATATATACGACGAAAGTTTCGCGGTGAATATCGTTCTTGGAACTCCGCGCCATTTAACCCGTTTCGCTGGCGCAGTTTTGACTGGCCCGGTTGGAAATCGGCGCTTCGCCAACGCGAAAACGTGGGACTGCGAACGCGCGAGGCACGGAGAATACAAACTTCGATTTGATTTAAGGGCGACGTCGAAGTTTCTTGCGCGGAATTAACTTCGAGAGGGCAATTTCTATTCGTCGCTTTCGCATTAGAGTCTGGAACTCAATTCCCTTTTTCCGTGAAATTAATCATACGAAGACGAGGACGTTTGTAATGGGTCGTACAATGCGATAGGACTTTGGGTAACTCTGTTGTTGCCATTTTTGAGAGCAATCAGCAAGCAACGATTTTCATTGTTGATATGTTTCAATGTAGAATATTTTTAATAATGGTAGAATGATGTTGACGAGTGTGATATTTAAGATTGAGTCGAACGAATTAAAAGGCGCACGATTCGAAACGCGAAGCGAACATAGAATACCGTCGCGAATCACGAAGGCGGCGATCGATCATGGCAATAGCGAAAATTATGCAATTGCCAAAACTTGTACGTGAGACAATTTCACCTTGGAAGGTTCGACGGCGTCTCGTGTTCAAGGAGTCCGAACGTTTCAAGGCCCTCGAGACCCTCGGAACGACCGAGAGTCCTTTGAGACCAAGAATTTTCGAGATGGCGGTGCACGGCCTTTCAAGAATTTTTGAGCGATTCGAATCGTCGCGTGACCGAACTGCTTGAAAACTTATACGACGACACCGTCGTCGACGCCGAATTCTTTTACGATCCTCCGGGCGAGACCGCAGTCGCCGCACGTTCCTCTCGCGACTCGATCGTCTTCGAGCGGGAAAGTCTACTGTGATTACCTTCTGTTTGAACTATCAGAAACATCATTCAATTTATGACAATAACAGACTAACATCCTCGATGGACAGGCACGAAAATCGAAGCCTTCGAATAAGACAAGTGAAATGTGAATTTCGCGTAGTTACAGTGTTCGATACGTCAATGAGTAATTTGAGATAACAGAAATATCACAATGTTATTCGAAGCGTCGTCCTTCGATCGAGTGATAAAATACACATCTGCGATGCGGTGAATATCTGAAACTCTACACTCGATCGTAGCTTTAGTAAATGCTAATGAGAAGTCAATATCACTAGCACGGAATATTAATGCATTCCCTACATTCTAAAAACAACATACCCAACGACAACACGTCACAAACGAGCTCAATCGAATCCCCAAATAAAGCAAACGAGCTTCTTTCGCGGTTCAATTATCCTTACAAGGGAAATGCTCCCCTGATTTCTCTTTGCCTCCGAGAAAAGGCAAGCCGCATTCCGATTATAACACTTGTCGACGATTTGTAATCCGATGACTGCCTCGATCCTTTTGTTCCAGAAAAAGTGACCGCCGCCCTTCGGCCGGGTCGGGGAAAATCGGCTTCTACCTGGGCGAAAAGGCGACGATCGGACGAGGGAAAGCGATCGCCGGCTAATATCGCCGATTTTTTATTGCTCCCGGGTCGAGCACGGTGCACGGGAGCGACGGTTGTAATGAACTTTCAATTAGCATGGCTGTTCGAGCCTTGACAATGGGTCAGTGGCTCTCACGCGATCGGTATCGGGCGTCGATTAGGATTCAAAACGGACGAATGGGGAAAAGGAGGGCCGAGCAAACCGCTCGACCCACTTCTGAACGGTAAGATTTCCTCCGAGGGGGTTGATCGAACGATTCAGTGGACGGGATTGAAACCGTTGGGCCTCCAATCGGCGTTCGAGTCGATGGCGCCCTTTTCTTTCCGCTAATCCCGACGCGAGTCTCGCTCGCGATGCTCCATTGTTCGAATTCGTTTGCCTCGAAATTTAAGGCTTATTATTCTTTATCCTCCGCTTTAATGGGAGTCGGAGTTTTTCATGGGAATTACGGATTATTTGGCACGAGGAGTTTTCCATGGGAATTAGGGAGTATTTAGAATGAGGGATTTTTCGTGGGAATTAACGGATTAGTTGCAACGAGGAATTTTTAACGGGGATCAGGAGTTATTTAGAATGAGGATTTTTGTAATGGGAAGTGGGGATCGTTTGGAATTAGCAATTTTTAATAGGAATCTACGAATTCAAAATGGATGTTCCATTCAGAAAGTTGCATGCGTTAGACAGTCTAATATCGGATATTTATTTATAAGTAACGTTCACTCGGATGATGCTCGTTTCAAAAAAAGCGACCTGCATCGAACGAGTTTCCAATATGGCTAACGGAAATTCAATTTCCAGAGGAAAGTCACAACGAAAGTACGATCGGTTGGAATAGAAGCTAGTTAACGTGAGATTGAATAAGGAGCAATGCGATACACCCGCGGTAATAAAAATTGCACGATTCAAGTGAAAATGGAAGTACTCCTCAAGTTCTATTTTCCGAGGTTCGTCCACTGCTCTATATATTCCACGGACATTTCGCATCCACATAATACAGCCGTAAACTTGAAAATACAAAATTAATTAACTAAATCCTCCGATCGTAATTGTTCTTGAAGAGAATAAACGATGCTCTCATAATTGTTTCCAGCATGAATAATCGGCGAGCAGTCGCTTATTAATACGACTAACGCGCGACGGCACGTTAATAGAACACCAATCAGCTTTCCACGGAAACGGACTCGCTTCTTTTTCAATCGATAAACCGTTTCAACCTTGAGCGGACGATCGGCGATCCAAGGAAAGGAATAGAGAGCACGGCCGCTCGAGTGCGCGCTTCTCGAGGCACGGGCGGGAAACGCCGATAAAATGCTCCATTTCTCAGGTGCGCGGCTCATTATGGCCGGCGACGATTGGAAAGTGTTAAGGCTAGTCCAGATTGACACTTTGTAGAGTTTATTGTATGCCACGCGCCCGTATCAAAGCAGCGTCGCTAATTACCTCTCCGATAAACGTTAAAACTACTAATTGGAACGACTTATCTCAAAGTTCTTATCAAAATTAGAATACAAAATTAGAATGGGTCCCTTCTCGTTGCATCTATACAAACAAAATCTCACAATTCTTCGCGAAAGCCTTGTCATAATTTAAACACTTGCAATCTAAACATAAAATGAGTCGATTTGAGGCATCTGGTAGTTTTAGTGTCAACGTATCGTCGTCTATGGTGTATACCTCTAAATTCAAGAAGTAAATTAAACTGTTAGAAATTGTTCAGAACAGAACTGAAAGAAATTTAATAAACCGTTGAATAATTACATACTCCACAGAAAGTGAACTTGGGAAACTAATCAAACAACGTTCAGCATTCCTCTAGAGATATTGTTTATTTTCAATGGAAAACAACCTACTAACCCAACATTTATCCACAAGCAGTAGCGTATCAATGTTTCCGCGTCGATTTTCATGGGAAATATTTTATAATTGATTCACTCTCTACACGTTACGTATTTAGCGAAGACAATATCGAGGTCTACGGTAATTAAGGTAAAACTGAATGTTCTCAAAGACACGCGCACGGCTTGCGTCGTCTCAGCGCTGAGATTGTTTCTCAGTCTGCGCTATCCTTTACGCGGTGCCCTTCTAAGTTGCGTTTCCCGGCCGACGGAATCTGCTCGGCCAAGATGTGCCGCGATACTGTTCGATTAATCGGTTTGATTAACGACCGCCGCTGCCTGTCAACGTCCACGCTTCATTATTCGATCCTGTCCCACGATCGGTCCCCGGCTCCTTCCGTTGATCCACTTATCGCCGCGCCGGTCGCCGCCTCTCACGATCCACGGCGAACCCAGAGCCGCGGTAATTAACGATTCGCGTGCACGGAACTCGAGGAATGCCCAGTCACCGACCGATCAACACATCGCGTGCGCTTCGATCACTCGAACGAGGGAACTTCGGAAGTCCGGCCGGCCGGATCGCGCCGAAATTTCGACGTTCTCCGAGAGTACCGGTTATGGAGATACGGACCGTGAAGATTCACCCTCGGAGGGCCGGAGATTTTTGGGACTTTGTAGCTGACCCTGCTGCGACAGACGCTCGACTCGCTTCGAGCGATTTTTAATAGATCGTGGACACTGTGGCCAGTTCTCACTTCGGAGACGTTTGCGAGGATTGATGGATTACCGTCGATCGCTACCGTCATCGAAATTACTATGCGTTCTAGATGCGATTGAACAACAATATGGAGTAGTATCAACTTCCTTCTGCTATTCTCAAATTGAGAAAAAACGGATGTAACGATGCTAAGAAGATCGAAAAAGAACATCTATTAACACGAATTTCTGGAACAAGAGAACAAAGAGAAAACCGGAGCAAAGGGAGACAAGAGAGATTGAGCTGACCTCGTCGAGCGCTGCCTCTTCAAACGAATTTCAATTTCAAACGGAAGTGAACGAATTTGAATATCAATGAATTCCTGTAAGTTCAAATTAAATATGACTCTTCTGTTGTCAATTATTATTCTTGAAAATAAACGTACATATAGATAAACATCGAATTCCTCCGTGTTCCTAGTGAACCATTAACGATCGAGTAATTCCAGCCGACGCAATTATTGAAGAAATCACAAAGCAAGGGGTTAACTTTCAGGAAGGAAACCCGCGGCCGCGAAACCACTCGATTTCGGAGTTTCAAAGCCTGTCGTCCCGTAGGATGGAAAGCGCCGCTTTAACGGTTCGAACCACTTTCCTGGAGGCCGCGAGAGCTCCGCTGAACGAGGCACTCGACTCCCCGTGCACTCTCGAGTAGCACGAGTACTCGCACGTATCGGCCTCGCGTGCGCATCAAAACACACGCGGGGAGGCGGACCGACCGCTGCGTTCCAGCCGTGCCGTGGATATTCCGCGTTTACCGATACCGCCTCGAATTTCGCGATAATTTCGAGTTCCCGAGAACGGGCTCGAGAGAGGGCTCCGATTGGTCAGCTCCGATCATTACGGGCCTCGGTCGAAAGCTAATGAACTTTCGTGTGTACCTCGAGAACCGATGTAGCTATCGAAATGAGACAAGGAGGATACGAAAGTAGGATTCGTTGGCTACAAGCTCTATATTTAGATTTCTACGTGGCGGCTTACTTGATTATGTTAGACACATTTTTGTTAACGTAAGACGAGTTTCTCTATCGTGTAATGGGGAGATTTTGGTGATCTACTTTCGATACGGAGATTCACTGCTGGATTAACTTCGCTGTTAGATTTGATATGAGTATGTGTGAGTGTCTTCTTTGATGGGGGAGAGAAATTAGAAATGTAAAGAGCCACATGTGGAGTGTAGCGTGAAATGATCTGTTTCAATTTTGGGTATCGTTGACGTCGCGTTCGGGTTGGAATTTGATCTAAATGATACCGTTAGTGACTGCGTTAAGGTAAGTTATTGAAATTTGGTGTGTTTATAGAGGAAAGATGTAGCTGTAATTTGAATTCTCGAGCAAGACTGTATCTTATTTTGTTCTCGAGATATAGACGAAAGTTCATTAGCATTGAGCTAGCCCTATGTTCAATTGTAACAATAGCACGCAGGTAACTAGATGTTGGATTTACCCACTCTCACGATGATTGGAGAAAACATCGAACTGAATTATCGCTAAGTAATTTTAGTTTTGTGTGTTATCTTCGATATCGAAGTGCTAGAATTCCTGGGAAGCTTTATCTACAATTTCTGTACCAATACTATCTCGATAACCTTGGTCTCGCATTCGCAGCAGACACTGAAAGTATGTGAGTTTAATTATTTGCACGGATGCTCTTAATTATTCAAGCAACTTTAATTGATCGCAGAGTAGAAAGTTATATTCGGAAGCAGAAGCGATTTTAATTATTCGTTGATCCTAATTTAAACCGGTCGACGTCAACATTCTCAGCTCCTGCATTCGTGATAATTTAATTAAAGTTACTACTGGTAACTGAAGTAACAGGTAAAAATAAGATCTAATGAGGGTGAACATTCTCAATCGTGCCCACAATTTATGTACACCGCGATCAGTGTATTTCACGTATCTCATTTCTCCTCGGATATTTCGTTAATGCAGCGGAAAATTTATGTTATTCGTACAGTCGTTGGAAACTATTTTAGAAACTATTCTCCTTTTATCTACGATTTCTCATCGAACTATTACACACTTGCCTGTATTTTACGTTTCTGTAAAAAGATTCTCACCCGTGTGTCTCTTAAACAAACAAACGGACGAAACAAGTGATTATTTATATGATCGCATTACAATCGAAGTCGGCTAATGAAAACATTCCTCTCGCAAAAAGAAAACCGACCAAGGGGATCAGAAGGCAGATGGATCGCGCGTGACCAGCGTGACGAACGCCAAGAACGTAGTTATTCGTTTTGAATGTTATTCCCGCCGCATAACGGTGTCAATGGCGTATAAATCGGTTCGTTCCGCGCTTTTAAATGTCCGTGCCTCGCGACTGCAGCCCGTGAGTCAACCGCAGCGTTCCTTTTTATTTTCCAGACGCGCGCGCGATAACGCGCGTTGTTATCACCGTTACGTAAATAATGCTCGCGCGTCCGCGGAACGAAAGAACGTTGCTCGTCGGCCGACTCGATCGTTCGATTACTCGGAAAATATAATGCCGGGTGTAACACGCGCCCCTGGGAGCTCCTTCGTTTTGTATTTCGAACATATCGGTTTCTTTGTGGCAGCCCTCTGATCTTCGGGGTAGTCGCTGGGGAAATTATATATTGTCGAACGGTGTTGCGTATTGTTATGTGAAATGGATATGAATGCATTTTTCTATTGTCATTTGAATCTCGGTCGGTGAAATGGAGTCGAACCATTTCCGCAGGTGCTGCATTGTTCTGCGAAACTCGATGGAACATGCTTTAGTAATTTGGAAGGAATAGATAGTGTATCATTGTGTACGAATTTTCGTTCAGTGTAAATAGTGTAGTGTAGTATAGTGAAATATAACATGTACTATATATGGTAATATAGTATAGCACAGCATAGTGTATATAATATAGTAATATAGTATATCACAGTATAGTGTGTATAATATAGTAATATAGTATAGCACAGTACAGTGTGTACAATACAGTAATTAAAACCAGAGAACCCAAAAATATAATAGAAATGGTTAGTGTATTATTGTGTACGAATTTTCGTTCAGTGTAAATAGTATAGTCTAGTATAGTGAAATATAGTCTGTACTATATATGGTAATATAGTATAATGAAATATAGTGTGTACTATATAGGAATATAGTATAGTACAGTATAGTGTATATAATATAGTAACATAGTACAGCACAGTACAGTATTTACAATACAGTAATTAAACCCAGAAAACCCAATAACAATAATCTCAGAAAACTGCCATCCAACCTTGATAATACAAATACAATGTATTCAAACATTTTCCATTGTCTTCGTCTCCCACGCAAGCTGCACCCACAGTTAATCTCCTAACGTAACGAAAACTCGCAAATACCGGCCTAACGACATCATCGAAAATACAAAAACACCGGAACAACAGCCTCCAATCGAATCCAATCAATCAAATCGACGAAACGAAGAACGAAATTCAATCGCGAGCTCACAGAAACTCGAATACAACGCAGAAATGTCAGCGATCGCGTATGAAAAGAAGAATGACCCGGTTAATCGCGACACGCGGCGTCGATTACGATCGAACGCCTCCCGATCGCGAACATCGCGAGCAGATTCTCATCGCGGTGAACACGGGGCCGAATAAAAGGCGTCGAATGACGCGCATAATGCGACCGGTTGAACAATAGGCGAGGCGGGCGTGCGGCGTCGATCCGACGACGCCAATGCCGTCATCCTCGTTATACGCTCTTCCCCTCCCCCTCGCGTCGCGTCCCCGGCTTTTTGTCATTTTTCTCTTTTCCTCCGTTTCTCCCCTTTCTTCCCCGCCCCGCGACTCCAGCCCGGTCCTTTTCCTTTTCATTCTTCTCGCCTTCCGCGCGCGGGCGCGCGAGCGCGCTTCTCTTCGTTTTTCTCGTTTATTTTTGAAAGCGGGATACGTGGTCGGAACAGGAAACGCCATGGGAAAGTGAGCAATCGGTATTCCACAGCTGTGTCGCCGCGGAGAACCTCCGTGAAACGCTATATTGCGTGGAGAACCGGACCTACGCACGCCGCGTTCACTGTAGTTCTTTCTAATCCGATGCAACTCGCGCATCCGATTTTTCGCCGATCTCCCCCACGCCTCCGACGATCGGTTCGGAGAACCTCTGCGACGAATCGATTCAACGGTCGTTGCACTGAATCAATTAGCCGCCGCGTAGCCCGATGTTAATGGATCGAACTTGTATCCTTGACGATTTATAGGATAACGCGTGCCGGAATGACTTCTACAAAAATTGATGGACTCTGATTGAATCGTGCTCCAGTAAATCTTCCTCGGGATGTTTTAATGCGTTCGGAGGAAATATGATTCATCTTCTTAGGCTCGCGCTCTTTTCCTCGGAGCAATCAATAATGGTTTATTAGCATTCCACCGGTGGAATTTGAATCTGTCAGTTTCACCTGTCTGGTAGTTTCCTAATCGTACCACGTGTTTTTATAACGAATCGTACCACGATGCGATTCTCGGTCTATGAGAATAAAAGGAATGACTAAAATGTTGTTTATAGGGCCCAAATTTTAAAAGTCCAATGAAAGTTTTGGAAATGCAATGTGAAATAATCAAAGAATTTAAGTAGAGTTCAAATGTGACTCAAACTAAATGTTAACCAAAAATCTATTTGAAGCTCCATCGAGACAAGAACCAACAACACGGTTTCCCAAAAACACGTGGCTGCGAGGACCACCGCGCATATTGAACGCGGCGACTCGTCATCGACGAACGCGTTCGTCTCGAGCCGGCTTCGAATTCCCGACCGGACGTCCGTCGCAGGCATGGCCGTCGTGCGAGCGAAGAAGATGATCGATCTATTTCGAGGGTGGCGCGAAGACAAGAATATTGATAAAGCCGTGGCCGGTGCGCTTTTTAAGGCGACGCGGCGCTGCGCGGCGCGGCGAGGCGAGGAGAGGAGAGTCCTCGAGCTGCGCCGGCCAATGCAAATCCGCTTCCCGGGGCCTGGCGATGCGACGTGAAAAAATGTTCCACACGGGAGCCGAAGCGTGAACGTGGACGCGAGGAGGGTCCCTGCCGATATCGATTTCGTGAGCGCAAATCGATATCCGTGGCTCGGATAACGGACACCAGAACCGCGAATCTCACTGACTCGGTCACGGTGCGCTCGCCGACGTGAAAGTCTTTCTTTTCGGGGGGAGAGGGATAAGATTGCGCTTATTCCTCTGCGTGATAATACAAGTACCTGATCGATTAGCCTTCGATAACTCGTTTATCGCGACGTTTTCGCCTTCAGATCTGAGCGTTTTAATCTTGCGATTGATATTTCGGGATTGTTTGTTTCGGTTTTTTCGAACATTCTTGGAGTTCGGTGAAAGTTTCAGGAGGATTTTCGTGTGAATTGGATGAATGGGAACTTGATCGTTATATTACGTTTCTATTGTATTATAAGTGCAGTGATTGGGGAATGTTGAAGCTGCTATTTAAGATTTAGAGTAGAACCTTATTTTCTGGTAATAGTGTTCTTAACATTACTAACATGGACGTTGCTGTATTATTAGTAGTGCTAATAATCCTAAAAAAATATTATTACCTAGTATATCATTAATACTCCCAATACTCCTAAGAGCAACATTATTACAGTACTGTCTCTTAACCGTTTGCCGTCGAGAATATTTTTTTCAATAAATATTCATTATTTTCTGATGAAATGATATTTTTTGCAATTAACATGATACCTTGCATAAATTAAGCGACAGAACTATTTTACTTCGATGTTCCATATGTTCGTACATTATATAAAATTTAATATTGAATCTTCAATTTTACAATTTCCTTGGGTCAAATCAAATGGCGACTGGAAGGCGAGTGCGTTAATTATCCGCACCACATCCACGATAACGTAAACCATTGGCTTGCACAAACCCAAAGGATCGTCTGTTTCTGCAGTAACTTCTCCGTCAGTCCCAACAATCGTCACAGTCGCGACACAATTAAAAATTCCCCGCCGTGCGCACACTTTGTTAATGCCCATCAAAGATCGAGAGGCGAGGCAACGGATGCCTGTTCCGCGTCCACATTGTCGACGCCATCGTCGAAGGGAAAACGGCGAGTACACACAGTTCTGCGGGTGTATTCGATCATCGAGGCGTCAACATCCGTCCGGCGCGCGGCGGTTGAAACGTGGGGCTCTCTCGAAACAGGAAATTCGTTACGCGGAAACGAGGCCCGCAATCTGGAGGGCTTTGCGCACGATTTTAACCGGCGAAACGCGAGAAAAAAAAAAGAAGAACCGGGACGGGGAATGAAAGGGCTCCGAAAATAACCGTTTGAAACTGTTACACCTCGGTTCCGACTGAAACAACTATGGAGAACCGAAATGAAGTCATAACTGTTATTAGGTACATCGGTTCCGAGCTGTATCGATTCCGATTTCAATCCCACGGGATCGATGCTACGTCGGTTCTATTGGGAATCGGCAGTGGCAGCTATCTTGAGGGTAAAATAAATGATAATACATCAATTGGAATGAAGAAGGGATATACAAGGCTACGGAGAAATTAATAAACGAATGAACTCATTACGTCCCCAGAAATTGTACCGCAATGACTCGTTCTTCCACATTTCTTTCAAAGCAGACTAACAGTTACATTACGTTCGCTAAAAAGTTCCGTCCCATTTTTAACACTAGATTTACGGACGTTGATTCTACACTTTATTATATTGAATTATTTTTAGAAAACTACGTGTTCATTCAAAACCAATTAAGAGTATCGCGCGAATCGAAATCGACTGGAACTGTTGCTAAATAATCTTGAAAAAATTCAATATCCATCGAGTTGGCTTCGTAAATTTAGTGTTAAACGAAAGTCAAAGAGCAATTCCGCTACGTGCAATTGCTCTTTTTAAAGCATGTGTCTATTCTATTCGAAAATCTTCTATTGCCTACTTGCAATGCTATACTATAATCTAAACACCACATTGAAAAGTAAAACAAGATACGTTGGCCATCGAACAGAACCCAATAAGCGTCTATACCACGAAAACCTAGATCCCAATGGAAAGCTGTCACTGCCAATTCCTAATGGCACCGACAGAGCATCGGTTCCAAGGACCTAGAACCGAAACTGATACACCTGATAACAGTAATGGCTCTGTTTCGGTTCCCCGCGACCGTTCCAAGAACCAGAAACGATATCATATCTGTTTTCAACCCCTGTCGGTTGCGCCGGTTACTCGATCCCCGATCCGTGCACCGAAAATCCCGGCCAGTCCAGTTTCCGCCGCGGCGATCTCGACTAGATCTCGAAACAGGCCGGGAAGCCGAAAGCACTCGGTCCGCGGCATTCAACGCCCCGCGACCCCCCGCTGGCTCCAGTAAAAGTGGCCCGATGTCAATGGGCGCATTCATTCGCACCTGAACGTTTCACCCCTGCGCCGTCTATGAATAACTTGAAGGTAATTTTCTTCCACCCCGGGGAAGGAGCGGCCGCGAGTGCGCCTTCGTTTTGGAGTAGGTCGACTGAGAGGTTTCGTTCTCCTCCTTTTTTTATTTTTTATTTTTTTTTTGAAATTGAAGAACGTAACGGAGCGGAATTAATCTTGAGAACTTCAGAATCTTTCCCTTCTCTTGGGGGTAAGGAAGATTTCGTTTTGACTTCGGCGAGTCGAGTTTTGCGAAGTTTCGCGTTGCCGGTGCTTCGTGTCGTGATTTTTTGCTGATCGCGAGAGTTAGCATTGATATAGATATTGATGAAATAATAAGAAATTATGATATCTGGTAATAAATAGTAGTAATAATGATGGTACGAATGATAATAATAACAGTAATGATAGTGAGTAGTAGTAGTAATAGTAATAATAGTAATAATAATAGTAATGATAACGAGAAACAGTAGTAATAATAGTAATTATAACGAGTAATAGCAATAATAATAATAGTAACAATAATAGTAATGATAACGAGTAGTAGTAATGATAATAATAGTAACAATAATAGTAATGATGACGAGTAGTAGTAATAATAATAATATTAATATTAAATAATATATAACAGTGGTGAGTAAATGATAAATAACAAATACTGATATTAAAGGCACTTCATGTTTCATATATTACCGCTATACAGAGTACAGGAAAATCAAGATAATCGTTTCGCAAGTGGCAATTTGTTAAAACGAGAGGACGTTTCGAAAATTGAAGATCACTCCGCCGGCTAACAGAAAACAGTATACTCTAGCTACTCGCGAGGAGAAGTGGCTCCACTCGGTCGTCTCTCCTCGTGTTCGCGCGGTGCCTCGTCGCGCCATTCGTCTCTGTCGTTCTGTCCGCGAGTAGACAACCGAAGGTAAAAGAAGGCGAGAAGAACGGCGAACGCGAGGGCAGCGAGCAAGAAAAGGAACGCAGAAAGGGAGGAATCCGAAGCCGGCGCGACAGCGTTTCCCAATCCCGCGTGTTTCGACACCCACGCCTCGCGAATATCATCCTACCGGAGCCGCTTTCGAAAAGAATATGAATGAACGAGGTGTCCCGTGAACACCTCCTAACCCAGACCCTTTGATGCTCGGTGGCTTCGCCTGGAACCGGCTGACTTTCATTTTCTCATTATTCCGGACATAAATGCACGAATACGTTGTAAATTTGGCGAGAGAAATTAATGTAACTGTGCGTTACGGATTAGATTCTTCGCAAACTCATCGTTTCGTTATTTCAATTACTAGCTATTGCAATTATTGGTTATTGCGATAATTAACAAATGGTAAGTATAAAGTATTTATAGATTGCAATTTCGATGCATTTATAAGGTACACGATTTTCTATCGTTTAATATACTTGAAAATTCCTTGTGTTCTTCATTTTGAGCGTAATAAAATTTTCCGCGGAAGACTCGATGCTCGCAGCGCCGCCATTTTGGCAACGCAAGCCGGAAACAGCAGATCATTATCGAGAACACGCTTTCTAAAACACCTTCCGTACTTTACGACACGCTCGACTACCTAAAAACTGAATTCCGATCGAAATCTCAAAGATTCTAGTCCCTTAAAACTTCGGTGAACGAGAGAATCGGTTTTACCGTTGAAGATAATGCCTCGCGCGGCACGGAACCGGGAACTTTCACTTCGAACGTGAAAAATAAAACTTCGGTGAAACACTTCCTCTCCGCGGTCCCGAGGATGCGCGAGAACACGCGCGTAGCCTAACTAAAACGTATAATCCCGGGAAAACCTCGATCCCGAGGAACCCTGGGAAAAATCAATTTACCGTCGCATCGGAATCGCGGTGCATCCGTGCCGTCGTAAAAACGAATGTCCGCGTCTGGTCGGTGAATAAAACGGAGACCGATCTCTGGCGAGCAACGACCGCGGATAATAACCTGAGCGGACATTGATAGAGAAATATTTATCATCAAACACGATGAACGCGCGGCGAGCGACCCGCAGGGCCCATAAATCCCCGGCGCCCACCCCGAAATCCCGGATAAATTAACCCGCGAACGACTGTTTTAATCTCGTTGAAAGTTTAATGGATATCGACCTGGCCGCGGGTCGTTCCGTTACAACGCAACAGCGACAGAGAAAGAAAGGAGAGAGTCCTCACCGAATATACATACTTCGCGGGAAGCCATAAGAAGAAGAAGAAGAAGAAGAAGAAGAAGGAGGAGGTTGGGAAACGCTGGGTATAAAACGAGGCGGTGCATCGCGGAGGAAAACGCATTGTTTAGGCTGCACTTACACACCGACCGACCGGTGGGTGTGTCACGAGCGTGAAATACCGGCGAAGTGACTACGAGAAGACGTGGTTCAGAGTGTAGAAGATTCTAGCGTACCTAGCCGTGAGCTCCGGTCGATCCTCCCGCCCGAGAAATTAATTATCGGGACCTGGCCCGTAAACCAAGTCCGGGCGACACGCCTTTAATTAAAAGTTCAAAGCTCGTTTTCGGAAAAGAAGCGGCGCGAGGCCGCTTCGGGACCCTCGCCCGGACATTCCGACCGAATCCTGCGGTTGGCAATAATCGGAACGATGCCGCAACCGCTGAACGAGTGGGAAAGTTTGTTTAATCGTGGGAGGATTGAGTTCTTTGAACTTCAAACTTACGAGATATGGAACTGTTATTTCTCGTATAACGTTTGTAACAGGAATTCCTTATCGTTCGTGTCTCCGCGAGGATTTAGAGGTTACTGTTACAGGAATATTCTTCGCGAGCAGGCTATTGTATCATTATATACAGCAATCATTCGTAAACGCGGTATCTTTTAAGATAATCAGATTCCATACGATTGAACTGTATTATCGAAACGATTCGATTCCAATTTCCACGGATCGCTAAGAAGAATTCATAATTCACCGGGCATCCTTTATCAATCGGTATTACAAGTATCATGGGACTGTCCACGCGAGAGCCGCCCTCGAGCAACTTTCAAGGGTGGAATTCCCGAGTGGCGGCCGAAATGCCGCACAATACGATCGGTGGGATTGATCCGGGGATCTCGAGGAAGGGGTCCTCGAAAATCTCGAAACTCGAAGAAGCAACCGCGGGGAATCCTCGAATAAAAGGGGCGGAGCCTCTCTTTTGATCCCCCGCAGCTCCATAAATGCGCACTTTGCGGAGAGCCGGCCGACGGTATTGCATTACGGTATTCCATTAGCGCTATTATCTTTATTGCGTTATAATTGCGGCCGCTGCCAGCGACGCGGCGGATTAATCCGCGACGATTCGTCTCCGGGTACGAAGGCCGACCCGGTGAAATTCTATTAAAACGGTCGAGGGGCTGTCGGTCTGGCGAGACTGATTCCTAAGAACCCTAAACCCGGCTGGGTCTGCTGGTTTCCCCCGATAACGGGGATCCCTGGCGGCAACGGCCGGCCGACACGTACACCGCGACATCTGACAGTCACCTGCGGAGTCCCCTATGCAACCGACACGCCAAGGATAGGCGCGGCCAGAGCGGTGCAGCGCGCAGGCAACTGCGAGATCTGCATCGGAGTCGGGTTCGCTATTCCGAGCGCATACTGCGTTTATGGTCGCCCTTAATTGCCGAGGGGTGGTTTCTGATGTGACCCAATTTTTCGTTTGTCTCGACGAGGCAATTTTTAGGCTGGACTTAGAAGAAATCGGAGAGATCGAAATCGATGTAAGGGATGTAGCGAGTGAAATTTAGGGGTTGGAATTTTGGATGATTTTAGAGTCGGAGAAGCATGAGTTTATATTCATCGAAGAGAACATGTTGTTCTTTGATTATGAATATTTGAAGTTTGTGGTAAACATGGTTTTAGAGTGAATATCGGAGTTGTTATAGAGAACCGTTGCAAGTTCGATACGGGTGTTTAAAATTTCGTTGAGGGTATGATTTGTTCATTTTGTGTAAAGTTCGTCTTGAAGGTTTTGATATTGTTAAAGAATATTGTAGTAGGTTTATTGTTTAATTCTATAGACGTTCGACACACGAATCCCTCGCATACCTTGCAACCGTAGCTAACATCCACTTTCAGACATCTTCCACCCACATTCGTGGCCACATATAAAAGGAATAGAACGAGAGATAACTGCTCTTATTTCTACTGGAAGAAATTAAACGTTATAGGTTCGATACAGTGAGAAAAAGGAAAGCTCGAAGTCGAAGGTAATGTAATTAAACGATAGATTAAAGTCCGCCGGTGCGCGTGTAAGGTTGTAGGGGAAGGAACCGTGCGCGCAATTGAACGAACAAAACCGTCTAATAGCATTCAACTGTGCAGCTAGAAAACAAACAAGACGCAACGGGGGGAGGATATTAGTTAAAGATGAGATCGAGCGAACGTAGGGGGGATCGATCGCCGCTCAATTTTGGTACTCGCCTGCAAATGGGTTTCTGGTCGTCACGTTCGTCCGGTTGATTCAGGAAATTGCCGTCGTTCACCGCCGACGACGTCGATCCCCGCGGCGACCTTGGCCCGCCCTCCGGTTCCCCGATCAGGACCTCTGTTTGGCCATTTTGGAAGGGACTGCTGGCGCGCCGTTCCCCGACCCTTCCGCCCTGCACCGGTGTCTGGAACACCGACCAGACGCGAGGGTTCCTCGATCATCCGACACTTTGACCACCGTGTCACTTAGGCAACACAATTTTCAGGTGAATTTAACATGTTCAATGGTAAGCCGATCTACGAACCACTCGTCTGTCCGAAAAGGGTGAATACGGAAAATGGGGAACATTGGGAAATTGAGGAAATTGAGGGAAATATAGAAAATGTAGAAAGTGTAGAAAATATGGAAAACGTGGGAAACGCAGAGAACGGTATTACTTTCGAACCATGTCAACGTACAATGAGCCAACCGTGAAACTTGAACGAATATTCATCGCGCGGACTGGAATAGCATAAACCTCCTCGCGAGCGCGTTAATTAATCATCACGGCGACGGATCAAAAAAGCCGAACTCGATTAGATCGACGAGACGTGGCAAGATCAAGAGAGCAATCGTTGCAGAAAACCGCAGCGTTTCAGTTCCCATTTCGCTGAAAGGATTCTCTGGACTGTGTGCGATTTAAATGCTGATTCGACTGCTAACTTATTAAAGCATGGACAATCGTCAAACGAAACACTCTTTACCCACGAACAAACCTTCGCGACGGCTCGCGCGCCAGATGGCGGTCGATCACTAGACCGCGGTTAAGCGTGATTAAACGTTTTCTTTTTCCCTTTTTCATCTTCGCTCCGCCCGCCCCTCGACCCCCTTCGCCGCCCGTCCCTCTATGTTCCCCGGCTTTTTATTAGAATGCATTCTTCGCCGCGTAACCTCGCGGATTAATTATGCAGGAATGAGGCACGGACAACGAATTGCGATTCCGGGAAATGCTTGCTTCACGCTCAACCAATCTCGCGCTCGGCCGCGTTTACATAAGCGCCGCGAAGGAGAAATCATTTTTACGCGGAAGGTGTAAAAGACGGGGAGGAGAAGGGGTGGGGAGGAGGCACAGTCGCTTTCAAGGATATTAAAAACACCGAGCGCGCACGAGCGAGCGCACGTTGACACTCGTCGCCCGAGGGATCCGTCTCCCCGACGCGGTTCAGCCTTTGATCGGTTCGAGGGGATGGAATGGGGAATAGGGTAAATGTCGTTAGACTGACCAAAAGATTCGTCTCCTCCGGGTGGCTCTGAGGCTTCTCGAGCGCGTCCTTTCCCTCGATCGAGTCCTTCCCAAGGCCCTTCGGGATGGTACCGTTGCTGAGCTTCGGGGTGATCGAACTTGGCTCCCTGGGACAAAGCGGGTAATCGTTGTGAAATGTGTCATCCTCAATGGGGATAAGAGCGTAACAGTATGAATCGTAATCTTAATATTTCAACGTTCTTTGAATGCTTTTATTATTTTCGCGTTTGAGGGAAATTGGCAGATGGATGACACTATTCGAGCAGTGGTCTAAAGTTAATAGTCTACGTATGGACATATATGATCTTTCGAGATTTTATTTCTGAAACAGTTTATATCTCCTACTTAGTTAAAAGAATGTCGAGCGCAATATTAAGATTACAATTCGCAGCAGCCCCTTGGAGGAAATAGTTTTCGCAAATCCGCGAATCGTTCATTCGTGAAATCTGAATGTCTCGGTTGAAACGGTACCCGCGCGTTCCGGAGGATCGATTTGTCAATGTCAACTGGGAATTAACATTTTTAAATAAAAAACCTCGACGAAGACACGTCCGTGAATGATTGCCTTCGAGCAGCAGACGAATGTTTAATGATCAGGTGTTTACGAGGAGGAGAATAGAAATCGTCGAACGGTTCGTAAATCCTGGCGAAGAAGCGGCGTCGCGCCGGGCAGCGCGGAACACGGTGAACCGGCATTGACTTCTGACACGGTGATGCCACCGGAACAAAAACAACGAGCGGTATGCGCGGTTGCGGCGCGATGGGGTATCAATCACGCCAATCGCAATTTCTCGCATCCGGCCTGTAATTGCACTTCCCATCGGTTACGCAGCGAGTTTTCACGTTTCGCCGTACGCTGCAGAGCGCACGCGTCGACGATTCCCGTGACGGATCGGAACCGTTAACGCGTCCTCGTCGGTCGACGTGATAATAATGGAAATAAACAAAAATAATGGACGTCGATTAGCGTGTCGCGTGATTTTTCCGAACGGAAAACGTTTGAACAAAGAAATAGCGAATGACCGTTTTCCGCTAAACATAACCCGATATAAACATAAACAGATATATTCAACATTTCAATTAATAAGAAAGCGATCTTTAAATGTTTCACAAATTGATACACAAAATTTAATATTATATATAGTTTTATAATTCTGTTACATCAGATTAAGTGAGAATCATATCTCGAGTGCAAACATTGAAGAAATAAAACTCAATTCTTAATAGAAATCAGAAAGATCCATTTGTATAAAATTGACTGATTGTTCGAGGTCAATAAATATATTTACCAATTCCTCTCATCTTTACAACTCCCTTTACAATACTATCGTAAAGCAGACGATCAATTTGAAAAGAATAATATATAGAAAATAATCCAGAAACCGTTCGGTGTTCTCGATATTAACGAAGGGGATAACGGTCCGCCAACACGCGTCTCTCGCGATCCTCCGTTAAAGTTTAACAGTCAATACGACGGTTTACGAACGACACGTGAAAACCGCTGCATCGGCCCGCGGTGGAAAAGAGAAATAGGCGACGCGCGAGCAGGGGTAGGCGTCCCGAAAGCAAAGAACCGTCGAGAATGAAATGGCACTTACTTGTCGGCAAGCGTCACGGTAATTTGGTTGCCCGTCACATTTTTGCCAGCGCTGTCCCCGCTCGTGGACGCGGCCGACTCGTTGATCTGCACAGAAGAACCGCGGGTACACGATCAGAGAGCCGCGTTGCCTGGCAAAGGGGTTCGGGGAGAGACAAAGGGATTCGCTGGCCAGAGAAAGCTTTTCCGGGGTTGCGTAAAATGTGGATAATCTGATTACCGAGTTCGAATTTTCGACAGTGTCGTTGGCCAAATGAAATTATGATATTTATACAGAATATCACAAAGCATTGTACTTTGGGGATTTTATATTTTATTGGGCATTTCTCAGGGACACTCTAAATTTATCATAAACGAGAAATTTTGAAGTTAATTGTGTTACTCGATCAACGTTTCCGTTACGATCATTTTTTTTCAAAAATTTAGAGTTTCAGGGGAGTTGCGTAACGCGACGGATTGCCTGGATTCCTTTGTAGCCGTTGCAAAAGATTGTGCTTTGGGGATTTTATATTTTACTGGGCATTTCTCAGGGACACTCTAAATTTATCGTAAACGAGAAATTTTGAAGTTAATTGTGTTACTCGATCAACGTTTCGGTTACGATCATTTTTTTTCAAAAATTTAGAGTTTCAGGGAAGTTGCGTAACGCGACGGATTGCCTAGATTCCTTTGTAGCCGTTGCGTAACTCGGGGATCTAAGGAAAAATACCTTGGAGTTGACCATCGACGCAGGAACATAATCGCTGGAAGCATGAGAGCTTAAGACCGATTAAAACGCAACTATCGATTCTATCGCAAATTGCTAGCAGCGATCATTAATCAGTATCAAGTATAATACAACCACCCCAGCTTCAATGATGGCTCAGTAGCAACCGAAGATTACAAAAGATGCGCTACAATCGAATGAAACGGCAAATTTCAATCATCCCTAACGACGTGTCGCCAGATTATATTTCGCCCATGCCTGTTCAATCACATGTACCATTGTGTATGATCGTGTACACCGTTAACACTAGGTTTACTGACATTTACTGTATAGTTTATTCTATCGTTGCTAGAAAAATTGATGTTCGTTCACTTAGATCTTGGGAATTGGACGTTTAAAAACCGGTAATTGGGATACGCGTTCGTGCAACCGTGTCAATTAGAATGAACGTAAACGTTTGCCAAATAATGTTTATAAAATTGAATTAAACGCGTCCTGTTGACCTAGCGTAAGAAACAATTGAAAATACAGATATTTGATAATGTTAATGCGATCAGGCCATCTTATTCGGAATTAAAATTCGATTCTGAAATTTTCACGTTTTGAACAAATACTTCGTGAAGTAAGGATACTCACAAAACTCATAAATCCAAAATAGTATTCACTTTAGACAATTACGTGATCGACTATAACACGTTAAAATGAAAATTCTGAAATTCGAAATGAATTTTCGCAAATATTCAGTACAGGTCTTCATATATACGACAAACTCAAACAGTTACATTCCTGATATTCTTTCCAATCCCCGAGCCACAAGGAACCTGAGCCAATTAACTGCGTATAACAAGTACACCTCCTTCGTTCGGCTTCAGTGTTTCACTAAACCATATCCCAGGTGCGCTCGTCCTGCGTCTGACGAGTACGCGCTTCATCCTTCGATTTTATCGAACGCGAAACGAGAAACTTTTCAAATGAAATTCCACGATTAAGACATTGCGTACCGGCTAATTTTCGGGAAACTAAATTATGCGGATGGCAATTTTCATTGAGGTCAACTTATATACATAGAGAAACTCAAATATCATATTATGTAATATATTTTAACCCTCTACAGGCCCGTGTGACTTTGAAGTCGCACATCAATATACTGGATTAAATCGATTTGTTAATTTTTTACTGCAGAATGACGAATGACATTAAATAATTATTCAACTTAAACTTTTGTACACAGGCGTTTACGTTCAACGTCGCTGTAACTTAAGTTACAAAATATATTCGTTTGAATAAAATTATTAAAACTATTGAATACACTGTTAATTTGTGTTCATATGCTATTTATTAATTTCATACTAAAATAAATTTTGTTATAATCACCAAACAAAATCCGGCCCGAAGAGGGTTAAACAGATAACCAATTCGAATTAAATTTCATATTTTTTCTCAATGCTGTGATAATCAGCGAAATCGCACAGCTAAGTGTCTTTATATAAAAACGGGATTCCTCGTCACCGGCACGCAATGTGTCAGGTGAAACAAAGCCGGAGGAAGGAAGGTGGGACCGGTGAAAAGCGTTTTTCGGGTGCAACCTGTGGAATATCCGTGGATGATCGCTGGCAACCTGCGGGTGCCGGCGCTGGGTCCAAGGACGCGGCGCATGATCGTGCGACCGCCGCTCACCGCGAATCATTTGCCTCGCATTCCGCATATCATAAGCAGCCTCCGTAAACGATCAACCCGCGACCCGGTGACGCGGGGACCTCGGTGAATCCGCGGGACCTCGCCGCGCTTCTGATTAGAATGTCCGATAGATACCGAGCCGCGGCACGCGGACGGAATAGGAACTAATTGTATTGAATACAATGGCCAGGATCGTGGTTTATCTCGCGCTCCGCCGTCATTGTCCTCCACGGGGAACAAGTGCCCGCGCGAATCGATCGTTTATGCTGCGTGTCGACTCGCCAGAAGGTTGGTATGTCTGAGCTTTGGCCGGCAGGTAATTGAGCTTTCTGTATTCCAAATCCATTGTGCGGGGGATCGAGACGTTTGCCGCGGGCGGGGTGTCGGGGAACGTTGGGATTCTGCGGCTTGCGCCGATGTCGATGCTCTTTGTCGCCGGTGAGAAATCGAAGGTGCTCAGAATGTTCGGGGGATTAACGCGCGACGGCGCCATGGGATTGCAGGCGCGAGGTTAATGGGTGTTGATGGTTGTTTCTAGGACATTTCTGGACGTAGACTTTGGACCCTAACTTCTAATATTGCGGACTCTAATGTCTGGCTCCGTCGAGTTTCATGCGTGAAATTTGGAATGTTAACGTTTAATGTGTTAAGCTTCGGTGTAATTTCTGAAATTCTAACGTTTAGTTTTGCAGACTGTAAAAATGTTAAGTTCTGATGATTAATGTCTTTAACTCCAACGTACAATACTTTACATCTAACGGTTCAGACTCTAGGAAAACTGAAGCTACAAACGATTTTCCAATAGCAAACACAGCGATTCAAATGTTTTTAACTAAGTTCCAATATTCGACATTCTAACGTTTAGTTTTGTAAGCTCTTAATATTGTAGACTTCTCAACTCCGACGTCCAATACTTTAAACTCCGACGTACAATACTTTACATCTAACGTTTCAGACTCTACTAAAACTGGAGCTACAAACGATTTTCCAATAGCAAACACAGCAATTCGATTGTTTTTAACTAAGTTCCAATATTCGACATTCTAACGTTTAGTTTTGTAAGCTCTTAATATTGTAGACTTCTCAACTCCAACGTCCAATATTTCAGACTCTATAGAAACCGGAGCTACAAACGATTTTCCAATGGCAAACACAGCAATCCCCATTATTAAAGGTAAAACCTCGGACATTGTATTCCAGTATCAACAGATGGAGACTTGTTTCTCCGTGGAAACAGAACATAAACGTCGCTGGCTGTGTCTACACGAGGGACAAGCGAAGAATCGCGAGGAACGTCGATCGACAAATGGCCGATCGTCTCTTCCTCGGCGCGATCATCTGTGCCACCGGGCAGATTCGTTTCACGATACCGACCCCCATTCGCGTATTTCTATGGGATTACGTAAGTATAGTCGTTGATCCGACTCGGTGAAAGGCCAGCGGAATCTTCTTTCCGAACTGGAAAAGCCAGGCTTCCCGACGATCGGTCGTTACAGTCGCTTACCTCTTGCTGCAGTATCGCTTGAATATCGCGGGGCTGGATCTTCCAATGGGACGCCAGTCTCTTCAGCCTCTCCTCGGCGCGCCTGGAACGGAGAAAACGTTCCCCTTGCCGTTACGGAGCCACCTCGAGCGTTAAACTTAACAATTTACCTAGCGGAGGTTATTTAACAGGCTTCCTAGAACTAACGATTAACGGGCCCGTCCACCGATCGGTGAACTTTCCAATCTCGGTCTACTAAATTATGATCGGAAGCTAATAACACCGGGGACGCGTAATTCTTGTCTAATTGCTGTTCGACGAAGAATTAATGGGATCCTTGTTAATCATAAAAGAATCTATTAACCCGTGGATTGGCAATCAGGATTTCTTTGTAGGTACACCGATCGAGTACGATGCACAAGGCGTATTCTTTTTTCGTCTTGTCGTGGCTCGCGCTTGTTACGTTTCATTGACACCGCGATCGAAAAGAAAGACTACGGTTGCGCGATTTTAATAGAGCCATTAACGAACGCGATGGCGGAGAGACTTTGATGTTGTTCCGGTAACGGTAATTAATAAATGATACAAGAGCTTCGCTTCGAGCAGGAACAATCGGCGTAATTAAAACGGACTTAAGTGGCATAGATAATTATTCTACGACTCCGACGTTCTAAGGGAGTTAATTGATTTCTGGGTAGAGAAGTGTTAATGTACGCTGCGAAAGTTCTGTCGGTTTAATCAGCCTCTTTAACATTTCGATCCGTTGTCCCTCCGTCTGCATAAATATTTCATTAACCGTTCCACTCCCCTCGCGTGCAGTTGCCGCGCTATCGGCGAAACAATGGAAACGAAAAATCGGGAAGAAAGCCAATAAACATCGGTGTCGATAAAACCGAGTGACTTCTTCGCAACGTTCGCACAGCGATCCGTTCCACTCGGACCGCGACGAATACGCGAAATCCATATCCCGACGATTCTCGGCCGCCAAACCGACAAAACTTTCGCGTCCGAGCCAACTAACGAACCCGTTAATTACCTTTCGACGGCGATGACCCAAGCTTTTCGCACCCGGCCAGCCTTGAAGCCGTCCAACTCTGCGCAGAGAAAAACACACAATATCAATCGGATTAATCGGCTAGAACCGCCGCGAAGTGCAGTTACATGTCCACGCTTAGGCGGTAACGCGATACGCGAGGTGTACGAGCGTACGGGGTGTTCCTTGAAACCATTGTGCAACCGAGAAGCAATCGACACGGAAAAATAAACGGCGGAACATGCGGTAAAATTCAAAGATAATCGACCTCGGATCCATGCTTGACACCTGAACCGCGGAAATTTACAACGAACGAGGCCCCTGAATTACGAATAGGCGCATTATCTAATTCGTATTCAACGGCACGCGCGGCTAACGAATCACTACGGTTATCTCGAGAACGGAGCGTCACAGGGAAACACGTAACTCCATACCATCCACTCGAGTAGAAATACATTTATTCTGCACTCTATTATACAATATATTTCCTCTACTTCCTACTTAGTCTTCTAGACGAGCCATTACAAATAAGTTCGTTCGCCAGAGCAATCGACTCCGTCGTCGAGAGATCAAAGGAACTCGAAGCAGATTAACAACCGACTCTTTCGCCATCGGACTTCAACCGAAATCTTCAGAACGGAGTCAATCGAATCGCCCCACGAACGATAATTCATCATCCCACGATCCCCAAACGGAAGACGAAAAATCCTAAAGACTCGATCAGGAACCAATCAAGAGCTCCATCCGCGAAAACTGTACGAAATCCTAAGAATAGAATCAACCGAATTGCCCTCTAAACAGTCCACGTTTCCCGTCGTCGCGCGACTCCTAATCAGCCCGTGCACATCGACAAATTTCCACACATGCTTTCCGGACCTCCGGCGTTCACGATGGAGCCGCCGTCGTCGTCCGGCTCCTCGTCGTCTATGAACTTAATGGCGGACAGATCGAAGTGTTTCGCGACGTCCTCGGCCTCCGGCCGCTGCTCGGCCGCCGGAAACTCGTCCGACTTTGACGTATCGTCCTCGTCCCCGTCCACGGACTCGTCGACGACGAACGTCTGGCCCTCGACGTCCGACCTCGGCGAACATCCGCAGAGGATCATCTTCCGGAAGATCCTCGACATCCTCGTGAGACCTTCTCCTTCCCGTTCCAAGAGCGGATCGAACGGTTTCAGTGTTTTTCCGTGCGCCGCTCGCTGTCCGCCGCGGTCGTTCTCATGTTCCGGGACGACGGAGCGTGATGGTCGCGACGCCCGAAAACTTTCGACCGAGCACAAACGCGCGACGACTCGAGGCGGATCCCCGGAATCGCGACCTCTCGACCCCGGGAGGAACGTCGGACGCTGTTTCCCGCGAGATACGAAAACACACGGCTAAAGAGAGGCTTCCGCGAAGTCTCTCGGACGAGGCGGCTGGTGATGATCTCGCGCGCGCACGTGTCGCCGGACCATAGAAAATAAACTCCCCGACGCGACGGGGCCGGGAATGGATGGCACGGCGCGCACCGAGCAGGGGGTTTATATTTGGAACCGCTCGCTCGAGTCGCCGATAAAAATTAAGGAGGAGAACGGCGGGTAGCGGTGTTCGGATCGACACCGTTTCACGCCGCTGCGGGTTCACCGGTTTTTCCTTAATACCTTCGCGACCGGCGATTTGTATTTCGAACGATTTATAGCTTGAGGAAAATTAATGCGCTCGAGATTGGCGTCGTGCAGTTGTGACGATCAATATTTTGCAGCTTCGGTTCAGGAAATTCGGTTGCTTTCACGTGTGTTTGTAGTTAACGTTGTAAAGGTGCACGATTTCTTTGTTGAATTTTAGTTGGATTTCATTCGGCATTCCTGCGTTTCATCGAGTATCGGAACTGTGAAGATTGAGGTTGATGCGAACGTGTTGAGTTACTTTCACGCGTGATTTTGTATGAAAATTGGAACGCATTGCGTAACGCGAGAGGCGCTGAGATTTTTCTGCTGGATTTTATTTCCGTTTTGTAGAGATGAGCTGTTGGACTTAATGGAATTTGTGATTATGAAGATTGCCGCTGAAGGTAACGCTGGCTGCGAGCGTGTCGGCTCACTGTTGTCGCTGGTGGCTGGAGTTTTTAGAATTGATTGGAGTAATTGGAATAGGAAGATTGATTCGGCGGTGGCGTGTTTGGTAATTTGAGGGGAAAGTAGGTAATGGTGTAACGCAAGAACTGTTGTGCTTGGTTACTAAATTAAGATAATAAATTGTCGATCATTTTTAATGGTGTTCATCTTTGCTGTGGACGATTAAGTAATATTATTTGAAACCCTTGAAATCATCTTGGCAGTCGAGGTGTTAATGGTTGATAATTTTGTTGGGTAGTCAATCTTATCTATAGAACGATAGAACATTGACTACGTTCGGAGGAAACATTGATAGCTCGAATATAAATAAAAATAAATGAAAATGAAATTTGCATAGATTATTGCGCAATCATACTGAGATGAGAAAACGATGGATGAAGAAGGTTTATGCGAAATTAGACTTTCGTAGATCATTCTAAAGAGGACGCTCTACTCAAGGCTAAGAGCTAGTTTTAATAAATCAACATGATAGACGTGAACAAGTTACAATGAAAACTTTGGACAGCCGGCGAAGAGAGTAGGCCTCTGTCCCTGTGAATTCGTCAAACATAAATTTCTGCAACAATAAAAATTCTATGAATATCTACTTGTCAGGGCAAAACGTAGAGACGTGCAACGTATAAGTAGAAAATCCGAGGAACATGTGTTTCACTTTCTAACTGTGTGAGTGATTTATGGTTCGGCCGAATGCGCGAAACGCAATGAACGCAACGCTGGACGTATAACGGTAACGCGAACGGGAGAAGCACAAGTATAGAAGAACACTTCGACTTTAGAAATTATCCCAAAAATTACTGCGTTCAATTGACACAACTTTTACCCTTTAAAAAACCACCCCTTAATCAGTTCCTCTTTCACGCAAACTTGCATCCCTCGAACAAAACTGCTCTCTCCAAAATATTCTCTTACAGACCACCGAAAAGATACAATGTATCCTCCTATTCTCTCGATATTCTCCACAATTTTCGAGCTAAAACACACCGACAAACAAAGTTCCGACGAAAAAGACATCCCCAAACAAATACCAAAACCGTCGTTGACAGTGCCTCCCTATTCTCTCGATGTTCTCCACAATTTACAAGCGACAAAACACACTGACAAAGCGCCGCCAAAAACGACGTCCCGCAGCAACGGAAAAACATCCCCAAGCAAATGCCGAAGCTCTCGTTGTCGGTGGAGCAAACAATTCCACGGAAGTCCCGCAAAAATCACAGAAACTTCCCTCGTTAATAAACGCTGCCGAGGCTCGTCTCGGAAGATCTACAAGGGCGGCTGAAATCCGTGCAAATTGCCGGTTCATCGCTCGACAAATTCGAGAAGAGAGCGGCCGAATTCAAGCCGACTCCGCGCTCGCGTTTAATTAATAATTGAATTCGGCCGAGCGCGCGCGAGGCTCCGGAACTTCGAAAGTTCGAAGTGGCCCGCGAGACGCGCGGCGTCGCCGGTAAACACGGTTCCCCCCTCGTTTCCAACCCCACCCCCCGCTCACAATAATCTTATCGCGCCAGGGACACTCGAGTTTCTGGAAAACAGCCACTGACCCGGAAGCCGGGAACGAGAGTCAGCAGGATTTTCATTATTTTTCAGCGGGCGGTCGGTCTCGGGTCCGCGAGCCAGCGAACCGGCCCTCGAATAATGGGATCCGGTATTAAATTCGGGAACGCGGCGGCCGCGTAAATTGCGAGCGATTTTATCCCCGGTATAATCGAGTAAACAGTAGACGGGATGGACACGCACGCCCACCGCCGGCGCGAAACACTGCGAGCAGTGTTTAATGGAGATTTCATGGAGATTTTTATTGTCTTCGATGAGCGCTTCTTGCTGTTCAGTCGTCGGATCGGGGGACTCCTCGATGGGACTGTAGGAATGGGAGTGACCTTCCGATTCGAAGGGATAAATTGGATTCCGATGAACTGCGAGAAGAATTGTGAAATTTAATGTTAACGGTTTGTCGGATATGAATGGGTTGGAGTGTTAGAGTGTATGAATTGTTGATAGAGGGAAAAGGAAATGATTAAACCGTTGAATGCCGCACGATTTCATGGTACAAAGTACTTGAAATGGTAAAAATATGATATTAAATCATTCGATTGAACTGCATTGTTATTATTGCGGGTTCATCTAGCCGAATGTCACCACGTTAGTTAGCATTATTTATAATATAGAAATGTTTTCAAATAATCATAGTTTAATTGAGTGAACCATAGTAATTCGATTTAATTGGGGGTCACCGGTGACCACATGGCATTCAACGTGTTAAGAAGAGATATGTAGTCGTTATAAGTGAAAAGTATTCAATGAAAGATTGTTAAATATTTGGGAAATGTTGAATTTTTAGAGATTACTAATGCACTTTGCGAACATAGATTTGTGAAATTTAATGATAATGGCTTATTGGATATGTTAAATGGTTTCTTGAGTGTAGAGTGTATGAACTATTGTTGATAGCTCGAAGAGAAAAGGAAAATGGCGAAGAGATTCTATGTTAATCATTATAAGAGAGAAGTATTTACTGGGAAATTGAAGGATAATGAAATATCTGGGAAATGTTAAATTATTAGAGATTACTAATGTCATTTGTGAACATAGATTTGTCACGTTTACAAGTAGAAATATATAAACTGAAAGTAGAGCACGCTGAAGCACAGAGAACAATGGAGTCTAGTGCTCTTTGATTGAATTATAACTGACGGAAGGTCTCAAGTTAAAGACACCCGAAAACTTTCGAAGACGCGATACCCCGGAAGCTCGTATAAACGTGCGATCCCCTGAAATTTTAATGGATTCGGTAGCGAGCGCGTTAAACAGGCCATAAACGCGTGGATATACTTAAACATTTGCGGTTCGATAATCGCCGACAAGCTTCCACGGGTATCCGCGGCGATAAATGCCTTTGAGGATTGACTGGTAATCATTGTTCGACGCGTTTAATGGCGTAGCCGGCGAATGAAAGATGAACAAGGGCGCGGAACAGCCCTGATGGTTCCTCGAGCCATTATTTCCGGCGCGGAGGGCAATCGGCGCTCTGATTTGCTCAAACACCGCTCGACGTGGTCGATTCGAGCGTCCGTTCGTTCTGTTGACAATCGAAACGTCTACATTCATTCAAATATTAGTATCACAATATTTTCCCGTGAATTCTTCAATTTCGAAACAAAGATCGACGAAAAAAAGTGTCTAACAACACAACCAGAACCCTTTCTCCGCGTAGAAAAGATTAAGTTACTTTCACGTGTGTCTTTATCTAAAATGGTAACTTACAATGTAAAATGTAGGAAGATTGCAAGATTTTTCAATTTTATTTTCATTCTGTAAAGACGATTCGTTCCGTTTGATAGAATATTGCTACCGAAACAAATGCTGATGGTAAACGCGTCGAGAAAGTGGAAATCCAAAGGAATTTCGTCGGATTTCCACGAGAACACAACAGTGTTCCGTAAAAGATGCTTTCGAAACGGATACCCGGTGGGCTACGTAAGGGTTAACGCGCAAATTTACCTACTCATCTCACACGAGCTCCGTCTCCGCCCTTTTTTCGCCCTTCCTCTCTTTAACTTTCATCCAGCAGGCCGACGAGATCCCGTTGGAAGAAAATTCGTAACAATGGAACGCGATCTGCTGCTGGCTTCAGAGGGAAGCCCTGGCTCCCAGCCAGAACGTGTTCAAATATCGCTCGACGATTCGGAGAAAGCGCTTCTCCGCTTGCCAAGACAATTTTTCAAGGGCGAGACCTACCGCCCACGCCGCCATTGATGCGCTAATGTCAGCTCCGAGCGAAGGCTCCCCTTCTCTCGCCTTCCCTTTTTTCAAGTCGCTCGACCCGGTAACGTATTAGGTTGTTGCACGAACAGGGTTTTTAAGTTTCTCTCTCGCGGGTTTGCTAGACTGCTGCAGATTTTTAAAAGGAACAAAAGTTCGGACATCTATTTTTGTTATTCTCTCTAAGTGTCTGTGTTGCAACTAAGCTACTGTAGATTTTTAAAGGGAAGAGTTTGAACATTTATTTTTATTATCCTTTTTAAGCTTCTGTCTTGCAGCTAGGTTACTGCAGATTTTTAAAAGGAGTCCTAATGTTTATTTTTGTTATTGAAGTTTCTGTTGTTACGCCAGAAATTACTTTAAATTCCTTTGATTGTAAGATTCTTCGTTTGATTGCTTCTCGTACCTTCGTAAAAATCGTGAATTCACAGATTGTGCGGTATATTTACAACAGTTATGACAATGATAGTGTTTATTACAAGGTCATTTGTTAAAACAGAATGAACACCGTGGAAAACGAAATCGTTGAAGAATGTCAGGTTGGAAGCTTTTCCTTTTATTCTTGAAGAAAGTGTTTGCGATGTACGATTGCAATGGAACACACTCGAATCACAGGATAAAAGCAAATAGAAAGCAGAATGCTGCATACGATTGAAGGCTGTTGTACAAGAAAAATTCGATTAATGATGTAACGAAGATCGCGAACGCGCCGCGCGTCACGTAACGAACGAAGCAAACGGCGAGCGCGAGCTCGTAACCGAGAGAATTAATCGAACTGTCAAGCTCCGAGGATTGCCAGTGCGAATTGATTTTAAACAATCTTCAACTAATTTTCTTGCTGGGCAAATAGTGTCCCGTAAACAATACGACGCACGTTTTCATTCGGCGTGCAAACAATGATTTCCGATGATCACATTCGTCCGCAAAAACTCTGTACCGAATAGTGGACGCCGACTGGCGAAATCTGCGTTCGAAACACGAATTTTTTCAAGTAGAAGGAAGTATTCAATTTATAATCAATTCACATTTACAGTCGATTAACCACATTATAAATTCATCTCCGAAAACAAGCTTTACAGACCGGACACATAAAAAATGAAAGCAAACACTCGCTGATCGAATTATCTTTTCGTGGCAGCCTTATCTAACATTTATGTATCTAATGCTTTATTCTCCTCGCTTTCTACAGCTTTCACTCATTTATTTAGCCGCATCGACTGTAACAATCGAAATGCGATTTCATTTTTAACAGACGCCATTTTAATCACCAGCGAACCCAAAAGAACCGCATTCCAATGAAAAAACTATAAACCCGTCCGCGAAATCAACCTACTCGCCGCTTCACCCGGTAACAACAAAACACATCGAAACGTCGAAAAACAGAGTTAATCGGCAGAACTAAATTCCAACTTCTCGCATAATTCATTGCATACCGCGTACCGCCGCGTAAAACCGAAAAAAAAGGGAAGAAAAAGAAAGAGGGAACGTTTATTCCGACGTTCAAGAAGCCGCGGTCGTAATCAAAAATTTCGCGGATCTAGGTCAAACAACTCGTAACCTTCGCGCCGCGCTTTCCAGCTTGACAAAGCTCGGCCAGGGGGCGGTGGGGGAGGCGCGCGACCGCTTGGAAACCGCGGAGAGCGGGAAATTTCGCGAGAAATTGCCGGGAAAAACGTCGGCGGACCGATTCTCGAGCTGCCGCGGTCGAAATTTCGCGGCTAAACCGCGGAAAAGTTCGACTCGAACCGGCCCCGGCGACGATTAACATTTTCTCCCACGGTCCGGGGCGGCGGGGGACGGACTCTCTAAACTAAATCTCGCGTAAAATTGCGACCGGTCACGGTCGAACGTGCCGCGAGCTGGCGCGGATCCGTCGAATTCGGGTCGAGGGAAACGGTGCCGTGACCACCGCGTTCCACGGAATCCTTTTCTCGGCCGGAACACATTGTTACGACCCGCGAGATGCGCCCGGCAACATTTTCCCTTCTCACGCTCCGAGGATGAACTCTCCTTTGAGGGAGATTTCGAAACTGAAAGGGGTGGTTCCTCCGCGGCGGTTCAGCTGGCAAGTGGCTCGGTTTAAATTTGAATTTTTTAGCTCGCTCCTCGGGACGCGGGATTCTGTGAAGATCCGGGGATGAGGTTACGCGGGAGAAGGTAATTGAAGGAAATTGAAGAGCGGGAACTGGGTAGCATTTTTGGAAGAATTTTAGGTTGAGGGGATGACGGTTGAACGAGACCAACCGCTTGTATTGGAACTTTTCGTTTGAGTAGTCCGTTCAACTTCCATAGGGATTTGTATTATTTTCTGCAGCCCTTGTTTCAATTTTGTTTCAGCAACTTTCGTACGAATTGCATTGTTACAATGCAGTTTTTACTGTGCGTAGGAAGAGATTCCATTTCTCGCGGGAGAGAATGAAACTGTAATTAAATAAGTGTCTATAAATGTTCGAAGACACGGACCTGTCGAACAATTGCAAAATGTCAGATAAGACTGCGACGCGAATCGGCGTGACCCGACACCGCGGAAGATTCCTCAAGTTTAACGTTAAGAGCCGGCTAAAGTATTAATAATCGTTCGTCCTGAAATTGGTGTCGTCAAGTTCGGAAACCAGGGTAACGCCTCTGGAGCTCCCCGCGCGAACACAAGGGAAGCTCGTCGCGAATGCTCAGCTTTTGTCGTATTCATAAACGTCGGCTCCCCGGAGAACAATTTTCCCAGTTCGCTACATATTGTCTGGAGGTTATGGCACAATGATTCCGCTCTTGGTAATATCTTGTTCAGCGGGTGTGCACGCGTGACAGGATTTCGGAACCGCTGACAGGGGTTCTCGCGGTCCTCGCCGAACTAACGAGCGCGCGGAGCGCGGACGCGTTTTTAATGAGTCACGCCTCGGACTCGCTTGAAAAACGCGGCCCAATTTTTGGGGGTAAGTGGCCCTCGGAGACGAAAACGCGCGGCCGCGCGGACAATATTCACGCCGGGATCGTGTAATGGCACGGAAGCCGAACACTGGCGAAGGAAACCATTAATCGTGCGCAAACAATCACTATTTTTCTGTGGGAAACTGAATCTAAATTGAGTCGGTGCGATGCTTGCATTGTGTTTTCGTGTTTCGCCTTCCTGTAAGGGAATTAGGTGTAGAGAATAATCGTCTTTGTTGTATCCTCCGTGCATCTATTCTCCGTGTACGTCTCAAGGCTCGAATGACACCATTTTTCATCCCCTAACTAGCGGTGACCGCTCGAAGCCCCATATTATCAACTGGCGATATTTATTCTTATATTTTTGTTCACGGTTTTTCCTACTTTTCCGGTTTCTTATAATTTTCAACATTTAATAACGATATTATGACAGCAAGATTTGAACGAAGCAAGTATCTTCTCGCCGATGCGAGAAAAACGAATTCCGTTTCGAGAACACTGGAGGACCATAAAAATGAACAACCATCCTACACGGAAGCGCCAACAGAGATAAACGGGCACGATAGTTGCTTCGATAAGAGATTAGCGATCTAGAGCCAAGTAGAAAGCGGAAAATTCGAGGATGATTAAAGCACCGTCACCGGCAGCGTGCCCGTGCGATTGCATCGGATGCTGAGGGCCGCGCGTACGGTACACGAGCGGGAATACTCGGCTCCGGGTACAGCTTGACGCACGACCAGGCGAAAACCAGTTTCCTAACTGTATAGGCGTTCTGTTGTGCACGATTCGCGCGTGTACGTCTCGCAACCGGACCGTAGAAGTCAGTCATCGCGCGGACTCGCTGCCACGAGACGCCTCGCGCCGCGTAAAAAGGAAAGTTCGGGCCGGCCGAGAAATCTAATTGATCCCGTCCACGTAAAGTTTGGGGGTGGCTCGATGTCTTTCGCTGTGTGCTTTGTTTATAGTTTCGAACTTAGTGTTGTAAAGAGCTTCAACGTTTAACCGTCAAGACTGAGTCTTGAAGGCTCGGAGGTCTGTAAAGCTGGAGTCTTAGAAGCTCTAAGGCTCACCCTTAAAGGCTGAGTCTCGAAGGCTTAGAAGTCTATACTGCTCGAGTCTTCGCAAACTCAACCTTAAACGTCTTCGAAGCTTCAAGACTCAAATTTGAAGCGTTGAAAGACTGATCTGAGACTTAAGAACCTTTCATTTACAATTCTTTATGCTCTTTGAGATTACATAGCTCGAGGTTTGAGTCCTGGGATCTTGACCTCTCTAAAAGAGTCGCTAGAGTTCGAAGCTCAGGACTCATTTTTACAACACTACCTTCGATTGACTGCGTGTAACCATATCGACGAATAGCAAGTTGATATAAAAAATTATGTGAGAACGGATAAAATGACGAATTGGGCTCGTATCGCTCAACTTAATGGTTACATCGAGTGATCCCCCAATTTTACCTAGTTTCTGAACTTCCACGGGCAGACGGGTATTCCGTCTCGCATGCAAATTCGCGAGCCCCGGTGTCTAAAACTCGAAGACCATGGACGCATTATCCGCCGTCTTCGAGGCGCAAATTGCGCGAAACACTCGAAGCTATTTAGCAATCTAAATGCCGGTACGTCCGGAACGTACCGGAACAATCGTGCCACCCTCTCCCCGCGACGATTTACTCTGTCGCCGTTCCGTCTCGCTGTTGATATTCCGTCTCCGGTAATTGGCTCCGTTTCGCCGGGATTTTCGTGAATGAAAACTATCCGCTAAGTTTGCCGTTTCGGTGCTGAATCGCTGATTGATGGGCCGAGTGTCCTCGCGCAAATACCCATTCCCGTCGGTTCTCGAAGTTGGAATAAAAGAACCTTCCATTCATCGATCAGAAAATTCCTCGCGCTAAGAATAGAATGCAAACATTGATCTCCGTTAATATACAAGTTTCCTTGTGTTTCACTCATTCCCACGCGAAGTCCGCGCAAACGTATCGAGACTCCATCAATCAACCGACGGAGCTCTATAATTTACAAACCAATATTCGCCGATGTTGTAGCTTTGAAAACGAATTCATCTCAATCGACCCGACATCCGATTCAAATCCACACGTTTCCTCATTAAAATACATCCCCATTATCATCTGAAAGCCGCGATAGATTGCTGCGAAATAATTGCGAGCATTCCAAAGAGATACACACGATTCCTTCCTGACTCCCTCGTTGCGATCGGGGAATTTTAAAAATACCCGAAATTAATTTCCGCGCGCATCGCGGAACCAAAAATTCCTCGGAAAAATTTCGAATATTAAAGCCGCCGCGGCATTCTAGTGCGCGCTAGCGCCACAGCCCGTCAACCCTGTCCAGCGCCGGTCCTATCAAAGTGTCGGGAGAGGCGCGTGTAACGTCCGGTTCCCGTGAAATTCCAGAAATCGTTTCGTTTCTATGCCGTACGAACGCGGAACGCCCCGTCCGTGCAGCAGCCGGCGCCGTGAAAGTAAATTCGATTAGCGCCGGCCACTTTCCACTCGCTGCGGGGGTAAATTCGATTGACGCGCGCGATAAGATCGAACCATTAGCAGCGTGAAACGCGTTGTCTAAATTGGCTGCCGCGTAATCTGGAGCACTCTCCGGCCGCGCGAGGACGTCCGCCATTCGAAAACGGGACGGATCGCGCTCGTCTGGACGCGGGACACGGGACGCGGGGCAATCCACGTCGAAACCATGCGCCGCGAATCTCTCGGGCACTCGAAACCCCGCTGAAAATACCGGGTGAACGAAAAAAAAAGAGAAAAAGAAAAAAAATGGGAAATAAAAGGAGGAAAAAGTAGGGGAAAATCTCGACGAGCCTGCATGTCGCCCGTGATCCTCGATCCTGGCCAAAGAGCATCACTTTTTTCCCATTCCTTCTCTTTTTTCGGCTTTTTATCCGTCGGAAAAGGGGTGTGGCAGGTGGGAATTCGTATTGGTTCGGAGACGAATCGACAGGTCAGCCGATAATTAGAACAGCTGTCGTTGGACGACGACGCGTACGGATCTTCCATTTCGCCCCCCCACTTTCTTCCCCTCTTTCCGTTTCCCATTTACTACAAAGATGCAAATTCGCGTTGGTTCGCGAGATCGGCGATCCGCGCGGTAATTGGAACAGACGTCGGTGGACGATAACGCGTTCGGATCCTCCGTTTCATCCTCCTCCGGTTCGCTCGTCGCGAAAAATACGATGTGTACCGGCTGATAATTAGAACAGCTGTCACCGAACAACGATCTTCCATTCTAATTTCTCTCTTCCCCCCGGAAAAAAGAGCCACTCCGCGAATTTACATGAAAAAACGAACCGGGTCGCCAATAATCAAGCCAGCCAAGCAACGCGTACGGACGTCCAATTTCATTTTCTTCGCCGTCCCACCCTCTTCCCTTGCCCGAAAACCAGGTGAAAGGTGGAAATTCGTATTGGCTGGAACGCGAACCAACGCGACAGCCAATTTAATCGGAACGCCCGTCGCCGGACGACGTCGAGTATAAATATTTTCTAACGAGCTATTTTTTCCCTCCCTTTCACCCTTCGTTTTCACGCCCCGTGACATACACCTACGTCCCTCGACCGCCCCCCGCCCCCCACCCCTTCCCGGCCGCCAGCCGCATGTCCGCGCGCGTACACATCGCGTGTACATATCTTCCTCTCCACCGGTACACACCGTATCGCCGGCGTTCTTCTCTTTTTTTTTCTCCTCTCCCGTACTTCCTCCTCCGCCTCCTCCGGTTTCCTCCTCATCCTCCGCCGCGCGCCGTAGGTATTCCCCGCAACGGCATCCAGTAATTGTCCCGTGCTCGCGGTGCGTGCAACTCCGCTTCCCCATTTTCCGCGCGGACCGCTCGCCCGAGCCGCAAATTATAGCCTCGAATTCGCAATCGGGACTCCCGATTAACCGTTCGGCGACCCTTTCCCTCCGCCGTCGGTTCCTCGCTTCTTTTTGCCCTCTCCTTCTCGCCTTCTTCGCTGCTCGACCGAGGAGCACGGGGTCGATTAACGTGTTAGCTGCCGAGTACTAGTTAACTAATCCACGCGCGTTAGTACCGTGTCCCGAGACTGGTAGTCGCATTTTCCATTGCATTACGATGTGTTTTCGACTTGGAGCTGGATTTCATATTTTCCACCGATAGAGAACGGGTTAATGAGCAAACCCGGAGTAAGGGTGATGAAGTTGGTTTTAACACTAGATCTACCAAATGGGACAAATTCTGCCTTAAATTCTTCTCATGATCATTAAAAAGATGAACGCTGCTCTAGGTTACTAAGAAAATTGATTCAGTAGTACGCAAATCGAACCACAAGTCAATTGAAATCTCAATAATTACGTTCTTAGAGTCCCTAAGAAAATTTCAAAATGTCAGTTTCATTGTTTGGTAGTTCTAGTGTTGAGGAACATGGATATTGTTGATATTGAGGGCGAGATGAGGCACAGATAAAACGTTATTGAGATTCTATAGTCAATGTTAACATAGACTTCCGTTGAAAATAGAATTCTTTCAATAACATTTAACCAGTTCTAATACGATGACACAATAGTCAAACCATCTCAATATTAACAGATCATACAGCAATTTATGCTAGATATACAAAAATCCTAGATAACTGGATCATCGTGAAACGTGGTAGAGCGAACGCGTGGTCGATGAATCCAATCGCTATAACCATCCTTGTAATGTTCCCAACAGTTGCCTGCATAGGTAGCACAGAAATCTTGACTGAAACGTTCGAACAATTCCCCTATTCGATTCGCCGAGGGTACTTCTTGGCTCTAAATAAAATCGGCGAAACAACAAGTGCATAGAAAGGAGGCGCGGGCGCCGTTGAAAAATCAAAGAGAAAGGACCACGGTCCGAGAAACAGCTTTGTGCACGCCCGATGCAGCGGCGGCGGCGGCGGCGGCGTGCGCGCGCGCCTCTTAAATTTTAGCAGGATCGAAGGGCTCCCTCCGTGAGTCGCATCGATTTCTGACGGCACAAAGGGTGGTCCGGATCACTGGTCTTTCGCGGCGCGGCGAGGTCAAACTGCACAGGTCTATAAACACTCACGGCTGCGGGCTACGTGTGTTCCTTCGACGTTTTTACACCAGGGAGAGAGGTGCGCTCTCAATCCTTGATAACGTCGATCAGTTATATTGGGCGACACGGGGCCGGGTTCTTTGGGGAATGTAGCTGCGAAATTGATATCGCTTCTGCGCGACGGAACTCCCGTGCACGTTCCGAAAGGCGGCTTACAGTTGTACAAATACTCCGAGGAACTATCGGTGATACCGCGGTCCGCAATAGAACCCCGATATAATAGCGAACCTCAACAGTTACGTTCCGCTGCGGCCCGTTGTGATTGTCCATGAGATCTTTATGCGGGTCGAGAGTTGAATAAGAATATCCGTATCGATTATGTTTATTAAAGGTCACATAAAATAGGAGAATTTCACGGTGCATAGTTGAGGGACTTTGAAGGGATAGTGTGACAACGTTCGTATCGATTTTGTTTATTAAATGATTTACGAAATATGAGAATTTTATCATACGAATTTGAGAAATTTTGAAAGGATAGTCCAATAAGAACTATCGTAAGACGTGAATATTGTATAGCAAACGGTTGAGAAATGTTGCTTCAATGATCGAATTTTCCGAGGTATCGTATGAACTCTTTCGTTGTGACACGTAATCACAATCTGCCGCATTGTTGTAATTGCTTCGTTGTCCCCGTTAGACGAGGAACAACAGAGGGAGTGAAAAAGGTGGACCAATAAGGAGGAAGAAGGGAACTAATGAAACGAGCCCAGAACCACGCCCATTGCTCTCTATAACCACTCGACCAGTCCCAAATCAGCCTAATTAATTTCTTACAGTTTTCCTAGTCCCCAAATTCCTTCTAATTGCGTCTGTGTTGCGAACTGCACGCCCGGTGAACCGTGAACGACGCCTCGGTGCCAATTTTAGAGGCGCAATCAGCAACGAATGAACTGCCGACAATCTACGCGAGAGAAGCAGCGCGCGGTAGTAGCATTTCCATGCTTAATTACTTTCCACGCACTCGATGCATCGATTCGACGGGACAGCGAGCAGTTTGCCGGTCGCATCGCGCGCGTTTGCCAACGCGAAAGTGTCTCCGGATGAAAGCGGATTCGCGGAAACCGCGCGGCACGCAGCGGCACGGAAACAAAGTCGAAGCGTGCACGCACGTCGATACGCGGTGGTGCGCCGATTGTTGCTCCGCGACGGCGAAACATTCGCGTTAAGGCTAGTCCAGACTGATAGACCTCGTCTGCAGACTACATAAGTAAGTGCTCACATGCTGGAAACTAACCGACAACGCAGTCGAAATCAATATCGCGAAAGCTTAGCTCCGAGCGAGAAGCGACTGCGAAACTTTAACCCCTTGCCTAATGTTGGCGTCTAAAGGTGCTTTAAACATTCGGTTTCGGTAACGCGTTATTGACAATAATTTCAGCAAAGTTCGCTTAGACCAGACGTAAATGAACTCTAATTCGACAATTGCATCCTCCGGTAGTCGTATATTATACAAATGCGATTATTTTATATCGGTTTGATTTAGTTCGATTCAGTGTTTCGATGGTTTCAATTCTCTTAGAAATCACGCAAAATTCTGCAGTAGCTAAGGGGTTAATCAGGTTGTAGTGAAATTAACATTAGAGTTACAAGATAGACGAGAACGACCCATTTCAATCCTCTTTCAAAATTATGGAAAAGGCACAGAAGAATTTCGGAGGAACTATTAAATAAATTGATTTAGACGAACAAAGTAGAACACGAGTGAATGCTAAATAGAAATTAAGTCTTAACACTCATTCTCTACATACCGATTTCCAAGTGAAAACTTTCGTTTCGAAGACATTACAAACGCATTAGAGCTTCCTTCGATTTATAACTACACTCCATCCTAATGGAAACGAAACTTCAATTCTCCATGTCACAGTTGCCTATATACTTTCAGAAGGATTATCCTACACCTAGTATCTTTTCTTTATGGCAGTGATTAATTGCTATATGATTATATCAACGATCAACATTTTACACTCTAACCAATTAGACTCGCATTCCTTTCAACTCGCTTCTCTCGTCACCGCCTAACACACCGCCCGTTATCAAGCATCGCCGGAGTTTCATCATTTCACAGAATTTCTCGCTTTACCAACGTCTCAATCGTCGCTCAGTCTAGAGCATCCTTTACTCGCGCGATACGCAAATGCGAGCACGAACGTGCACGTTTATCGGGCCAACAGTCCGCAACCGACATCGCCGCTAACGCGAATCGCTCGCGATCCTCTGGCACGAAACGTTCCCCATCGAGCCCTCCGAGGAAACATTCGTCCATCGATTTCCCCGTTCGATTCCCTGAAATCTCGCGGGCAGATCTCCGGTCCCCCGATCGTCGTTTCCCGAAGCCCTTTGCGCGGCCGGCCGCCGATCGTTAAAGGCACAGACAACTCGGGAAGGCGGCCCGTTAATTATCGAGTCCATCGAAAAAGCAATCGCCATTTGTCCCCTCGTAAACCTAATTACGCGATAATGTCTGTCGCCGCTCGCAATTATGAACGCATTATGCGCTCGCTAATGCCCAGGAAGGGCCGCGACATCTCGATGGGCATTCCGATCGTTTTGTAACGGCGGAACCAGTTCCAACCCCGCGGCGACGGGGAATTATTAATACCGGGGGTTGTAAATAACCCGTACAGCCCGGCGAGGACGAATAAAACAATGGTGGAACGACTGTAAACAACAATTACCCGGTCCGACCGTGTCAATGAGCGATATACGACTCGCCGAACGATCCTCGGGTGCGACGATGAAAAGAATGAAGGTGGAGGGGAAGAGGCGAGGATCGAGGTGCTCGCGTTCCGCGCGAGCTTCCGTCCCTCAAACAAATCCATTTTTACTGTCGCGGCGGCCGGGGGGTTGGCTCGCTTTCATTTTATCGCGTCGAAAGCGAGGGAAACGGAGAAACAAGGAAGAACGATCCTTCAACCGGCCGTTTGACACGGGACCGGAAATCTCTGCCGTTCGACGCGTGTCCGGGCAGATTCGAAATCTTTTCATCTGCCGCCTCACGGAAGAGATTTTTTTCCCCTTTTACTTCGATCGGCGTCGAATTCAATCGACGAGTCGCGCCTTTGGAAACGCGCGATTCGCGTGATCGTCGACGATCCGACCGCGCGAAAGTTTGGGAATGGAGATGGGAATGGAGATATCTCGCAGGTGGCTTAGCGGAGAAAAACTTTCACGGGACGAAAACCCGCGGAATTCTTGCGGATAGCGAGAAGGAAATTTCTGCTTGAAGGATCAGTTAATTGAATGGTTAATTAGATCGCGACGCGTCGCGGTTCTCGCGCGGAGTCTGTTCCGCCGGGAGATATTCCACGCGATCGAATGCAAATCGAATGTATCTCGGTCGTGACAGTTTTCTCTCGCGAACTTAACGCACCGATCGCGGTTGGTTTATCTTTCCGCGCGGGATTATCGCATGTTACTCGCTCGTTTGCCAGCGGTCGTCGCGGGAATTATATTAATGGGGATCCGCTGCAGCAGCTTCGCCCGTGGAATTTTGCGAAATAAGTGGAACGTGATTTCCATGTGGTCGGAAAGTAATTGCAAGTAATTGCATCAGCTTAGAGAAACAGGAATTAATAGTTTCGCTAGGTGGTCTGTTAGAATATCAGCTCGGGTTTAAGAGAAAATCATCGTATTCCGCATAATGGAAGCGTCGATCGAAAAGGAAATTGAGATCTACGAAATTAGGCCATCGCGGCTGCTTATCAACCTAAGCGCTGCTGAACTCCGAAAAATTACTTAAAACGGTTATTCCTGTTTATCCGTTTCACGTATTCGCTGGAGCAAAGCTCCACTCGTAATGCTCGCGTAAATTCAAATTCTATAAGGTTCATCGAAGTTTTCGAAGAGAAATTTCGGAGAGCAATGTATATTGCATCACTTTCCTCTACCTTTGTAGGCCTCGATTATATTCAAATTTCGATAATTCCACTCTAAAGTAAAATATTCCACAACGTGTATTCAATTTTTCGTTCAAATGGCAATTAAACAATGCACTTGTCTCGACTTTTTGCTTCGTGGAGTCAACCGACTTCGCCAATGAGTATCTCAGATATGTAACAAAGATGTTATATGCGGTAGCCTCGATTATATTTAAATTTCCATCGGGAATTCCACTCTGAAGTAAAATATTCTACGATGTTTACCGAATGGTTCGTTTAAATGGCAATTTTATATCGACGCATCACTTGTCCCGACTGTTTGTTTCGCGGAGTCAACCGACTTCGCCAATGAGCATCTCAGATATGTGACAATGGTGTTAACATACGCGGTAGGCCTCGATTATATTCAAATTTCCATCGGGTAGCCCACTCTCCATCGAGTCTCGATGCCGTGCGCGTAATCGCGCCACGCGTCCCACGCGCACCGCGCCGGCTCTAACCCAGAAACTGCAACCGTGACGGATTCCTCCGTCTCCGTTTTCGCCTATTAACGTGTCGCGTAAAACGATGACACATTGCGCGAGCGTCCCCGTCGCTCGTTCGACGGGACGGTACGCGACCCACGGTCACGAAAAACTCATTTTCCCTCGTCGCCCGGCGAGATACCGCCCGTATACGAGCGGCGATTACGTGCGGCGCACGATCGAACCGAAACGGTGCCTCGAAACGTGCCCGTGAAACCGGTCGTCGTCGCTTCGGGAAAACCGATCACGCCACCTCGCGATACGCGAAATCGTTCTTCCTCGAATCTCAGCCGTTGGATCTCGATCGTCGACACGCGTTGCGTCGTGTCGCTCATCTCTGAGAGACTCTGCTCCTCTTAGACACACCGTGTACGCAACATACGAGCAAGTTCGCGGGTCAAAGTGAGTTACTTTATAAACGTTTAAATTTCAGCATTGGAACTTTAGATTGATGCTCTGTGCACAATCTAGAAAATTTGACCGAAACGCTCGATTCGCGTTCCATTCGCGAATACTCATCAAACCTTACCATCGGAACACCTGACAGCTCTCCTATTCACAAATTCCCATCGAATTCCAGCTTGAGAACGCTCTGCCGATCCTCTACCTCGAAATTCCCAAGGAATTCCCTACTTTCGCAGGGTCAATCAACTCGGCAACCGAATGACCAACTTTCAATTTCCCTCTCGCCGTAGACCGGCGGCGATTCCGAAATATCCCAGCGGACAACGCAGGAAACCCCAACCCCCTAGCGAAACCCCCCCGATCGCGGTTCACACCGAAGACCCCTGAACCTCTCCGCGCGCGCGTGACACCGGTACACCGGCGATACCCTGCGGTCACGAAAGAAAGATCGATCACCTTCAACGTGGATCCGTGCGCAGCGATCGTCGATTAACGGTAACCCCGGTCAGAAATCGTGGTAGGATCCCGGGCCTGGTCGATCGCTCGTCCACGGCCCCCCGGCACGCTCGTCCACGTACCCAGCTGCCATCTGGCTCTTTGTCCCGGTTTCCCTCGACCGGTAAGACGACCGAGACACCGCGAGTCCGATCAGCGAATCCGATCACAAGCGGAACACTGGGTACCCCCGGGAACGGTGCGCCGAATAACAGCGGAAAACCACGAGAAATCCTCCAACGGTGAGCACGTCGAATGAAACGAGTCCGAGTAAAAGGGACCACGGGCAGCACACTTCGATCGGCGGTGTCCGGTCTCCTTCCTGGTCACACGGGAACGGAAAAGAACCGCGGTATCCGCGCGCCGCGCAACCAGCACTGGCTACCAGCGACGATCCTCCGCTGCTGGCACTCGCGGAACAACAAACACCGATAGGTACCGTACACACAGGGACACGTACATACACGCGGGGCCATGCACGAACGGTCACACACGGTCTACACACACTGGCGGGCACACCGGCGGTGTGCAGCGGGACGTCGGCCGGGCAAAGGTAAGAAAGAGGCGCGCGGAACGCCGCGGAACCGCTGGCACGTATGGACGGTTCCGTACTAGCGAGGACCGAGCGTGACAGCGGATACATTCGAAGGTTAGATTCGCTCGGTGTTCCTCCGCCGCGACGGGGACCCTCTCTCGACCGTGTTCCTCTCCGCGGCGAACCGTTCCCCACGCGAGGAAGGCTCTCCTCCTATTCAACTGGTACCCCGGGCCTCTCTTTCTCTTTCTCCTCGCTGCTGTGCCCCTCTCTTTAGCCTACCCACCTACTGAGTATCTCTCTTTCTCTCCGTCTCTCCCCGTCTCTTTCTCTTTCTCTCTCTCCCTTTCTCTCTGTCTACCTCCCGTCCCACATCCCTCTTTCCTTCTTGGACCCTCGCCTACGTCCGCGTCACGATTACGAGCGGCGACCTGAACGTTTTACCTGGCGAACGCCGGAATCACACGAGGAAACACGAAATCGGCCGACGATTTACCTGTCCCCCCCGTTCGGGACGGAATCGTGACTGCAACGATCGGCGACACACGCGACCCGCGTTCACCTAGCGCGTGGGACATTTTGGGGATTCGACCCGGCTGGATTTCGGGGGTTTCGGGATGGGGACGCTGGTACTGGAGGTGTCGGGCTGCGAGGATTCGATGATCAACGGGCGATCGCTGAACGATGATTCGGGAAATTTTGAATGGAGATTTTGGAGGGTTTTGGTGTAACAGGAATGGGACGGTATTAAGTTCTTGGAGTTCTTCCGAGGTTCTCTGTGCTTTGTGTCGCGTACGGTCGTGTTTGTCGGAAATGTTGTTTTCGTTTGAAGTATCGAATACTGGGTTTTAACGGTATCTCGATATCGTGGAATATTTTTTTAATATTCTACGGAGATCTGTCGCGTTCGTCGATACGTAAGAGAGCGCCGCATCTCTTCGACGTTACGTAATCGCCGGAGAAAGAGTCCGTGCATGATGCGGAGATACAGAAGAGTTTATTTTCCAAGCAAATCGCGCGGAATTAAGGGTGTACTAATGTAATAAACGATAAATTATAATACAACCATGTGGTCCGCGGAAGATACTGGCTGGGCCCGTGCCAAAAGTAACTATTCCGCCATTTCTCTACGTTAACCAAGCACTTTCGTGTTTTTCTGTCTGCCGGTCCTCAACGTTCAGCGTCATCCCCTCCACGGGAATAAAATTACCCGAGAATGTATTCCAAATTTAACCTACATCGCCAATTTATCGGATAAAGTGACAGATTATTTCTTGACGCGCGTAAAACTCGTTATTATTACAATGTGAATGATAATGGAAATTACGCAGGGGGAATTTCGTTAACACGTCGACTGCCGCTGCGGTCGCCGATGACCGGGGCTTCCAAATTACTTGGAAACAATTGCAATAAGCAGATTAATACGAAACGAAAATATTTAGTAACCCAAGTAACTAGATAACACTGTGACAACTGTGATACCGAATCATCAATGATTCATTCTGAAACGTTCAAGGTTCTCTTGGCAGTGAACGCGTTAATTCAGACACTACCTACCAGTGAAATTCAGTTCCTCTAATTTCTCTACAGAATTCTTTCCAATAATTCTGTCGTGAAAGAAGGAATCAACAATATTTTAAGCCCTCCGGTAATTCTATTATTAACTCTATCCTCTGAATACTTTTCATTACAATTATTCATGACTTTCCAATGGAACCGATCTTTCAACGCGAATCTTGCTTAAATTAACCCTTCGCGAACGAAGATTCTTTGAACCATACTAAACCTTCAGCAGATGTAACTAACTTATATATCAATTGCTAAAGCAACAGAAAATATGGAAACTACGATCTGTTGTTTCATTAATCAAATCATTTGTATGCGACTTAGTCTCCTAAATACGGAAATTTCATCTCACCGAAATGTTCGTCTGCAAAGGGTTAAGAAAGAGTTTATTTTCATGTTATACGACGTATAATATTGTACGTTAAATTTCATAATTCTGTTGAATCGGATGATGACCGAGTGTCGCCTCTAGATTGCGAAAGAGTTAATTTTACCGTGCGATCAGGTAAAAACGACTAGGCGAGATCACGTAGGAGCCTTCGGAAGAATAATAGCGGTGTTTGTATGTTTAATCGTACGCCGTCCTATCGTATTAACGGGAACTATCGTAACGGCCGCGATCGGCCACTGAAAATCGATAACGCTCGGTACTTCTAATCGTTGGACGTGACACGTTTATCCTCTTTAACGGTCCATTTTGCACATCGATTTTTCCCTCGCTTTGCGGCCGCTCCTAACGAGAAGCGATTCGAGACGTTTGCTCGGCCAGCTACGATACTATTCCCTGTTCCTCGCCGCGCGGAATTATACTAATGAAAAAGTTTCCGATGGACACTTACCCCGCTTGCTTCCGCTTCTTCTTCGGACCCGCAGACATATTGTTCGGGACTTGATGCACTGAGGAAAGAAAACGATTCCGTTAATCGACGGGACGTAAAGTTGAGAGCGCGGTACGTATCATCGAAATCGATTCAACCGTGATCAGTTAGCAGTAGAATCGCCGGACGGTTCGATTCTCGATTCGATTTCATCCAATCGCGAGTTCTACTTTTACCATTATTGAAAACGTGCAGACGCTTCTTCGAGAAGTTATTAAACAAGTTGACTCGGTGATACGCGAATTGAAATAGAAATCGATTGAAACCTTGAGGAACGCGGTCTTATAGTTTCCATAAAGGAATCATCGACAGGAAAGTTATGTTTAAAAATGAATAGTTTCGTTACACCGTGTAATCAGTAGAAATCGAATGGAATGTACTTCTCTTAACATTTTTATGAAAATTACAGACCGTAGGTATCGAATGCTCGGTGGTTCTAAAGTGAAAAATCGAGACGTAATCGCAACGCAGCGATTCTCGAAACGGTCTTGCTACTGCGAACACAGCCGCGGCTGTGACCAGACGTGAATCGGAATTTCGGTGACAAATAAACGTTAAGTACCTCGTATATATATTGAATCACTTCGGACTGGCTGGCGTTCTCCAACGTGCTGCCATTTACTTCTAAAATCTCATCCGCCACCTCCAGCGTGTCCGCGTTGCCCGGCGAACCTGTGCCACATTCGAAATATGTTCGGGTTACCGAGGAAACTTACGGGCACCGACGGCGCGGAAAAAAAAGCTGTTCGCGCGGAAGAACAGGATCCGAGGGATCGCGAAGAGAGTAGAAAATTCGTCACGACCGGACGGACAGCGGAGCGAGCGGTGTCAGTACGCAGTAGACAGGGAAGGTGCTCGGTCAGACGGATGATCCGATTATTTTCGGTGAAGACGAAGAATTTCCCGCGATATTCATGGCTTTAATGAAAGAAGCTTCAAAGCGAAGGAGCAGCTGAAACTTCTGCGTGCTTGACGACCGCCTTCCCGACCGCTCATTAAACGGCGAACACCGCTGCTAATTAAAGACTGGAAAAAAGAAGTTTTTCTCGCGGCGACGAACGAAATAGCGTTTTCCCGTTCCTTCTTCTCTTTTCTTCCTCGATCGTCGTACACGCGTAACGGGACACGAAATACGGATCGCCGTCGAGGGATCGATTTCGAATTAAAATTTCAAATGAAACGCGTTCGTATTCGGAAAACGAGTATCTACTGGGTTAATACTGGACTCACATGATACCACGAATCTCGCGAAAGTTCAAATTCGTACGTTAAGCTTCGAGACACATTCTCGCCGTGCATTTCATCGAGAAAAAGATCGAACAACGTTCCGAAGGTAGAACAATCGGGCCATGCATATCGAACACGCAAATTGTAGCACGATCATTGGAAAAAGAGAAAAAAAAAACGATGCACGAGCAACCGATTGAAGCGTCGAGGAGGCCAAATAACGTGGGAGCAGCGGTGTCGAGCGCACCGTACCCGAATCCCTATCTCCCGGGTACTCGAGCACCCGACTTGAGCCGCGAGTATCTATAACAGCGGAGGCAATCGATGCTCACCGTACAGTTTGATCTTGTCATTGTGGTTGATCAGTATGATAATGTATCCCCCGAGATCGACCATTTTCGCTGTGTCGAACGGTAGACGGTCGGTCTACACGATCAGATGCGGAGAGCGACGGTCCGACGGCGGCGGAGCGTTGACACCGGTGTGGTCCAACGGATTTAGAGGCCCGTCATCGCCGGGCGAACGGTTCGCCGTAGTTAACGTCGTTAACGCGTGCCATTCCTTCCGTTTCCTCTCGCATCTTCGCTGAACGTTCGACGGTACTATCGACCTCGCGACCTACTTTTCACCGACAATATCTACGCTTCCTATAAACGTAAACGCGCATCTTTCCACCTTGGACCGCGGGCCGTCCGGCCGATCCGGACGCACAGTTCGATCGGTAAGGGTCGCGAGCTGAACCGCCGTGAGACAAGCAGGACCCTCCGCGATCCTCCGCCGGCGGTCCTGAAACTTCACCGAACCAAGGGGGAAGGGATCACCGAACCGTTTGCCCCGAGTCCGGTCCACCGACACCGACTTACTGACCGAGGGAACGCGACCGAGAACGACGAGCAGTATCTCCCTCGAACGACGCTACCCCAACGGTACGCGTAACCTTGCCCCCGTCGGTCATTCTCGTTCGCGCGCGCCGTTAATATCGCGGCCGGAAGGAAGGAACTCCTCGTCACTCGTCGTCGACGGTTGCCCGCGGAACCGTAGGGAACTCTCGCGCGCGAGGGTAATCGAGATAGCGAGAAATCGAGTGAGAGCGCGGACAAGTCCACCCCGAGTCCACGGTGCCTGTGTTAACTGTCCCCGAGCCGCCCGATCGACGAGCGTCCTAGCGAGACGAGACGAAGTCCGTTTAGAGGAAACCCTCGTTGGGGCCCCGAGCTTGGGCCCCCTCCCCTACATCCTCGCAACGATCTTCCTCTTCCTCGAACGATCCACCGAGCTTCAGAACACCCGATGTCCTGGCTTATTGATCAGAGCACTCGCCGGACACGGCTCCACGCTCGCTTCCAGCATCCTGTCCCAGTGCATCCTCGAGCGTAACAACGCGGCTCTCTGCGCGCGACATTCGGAAGCCGGGAGGATGGCCCGGTTAGACGCGACGGGATCGACGATGGATATCCTCATGCTAGCTCTCCTTCGATCACCTCAACTCCGGCTTCCGTTGAGGCGCGCATCCCCCGATGTGACTCATAACACACGACGTTAACGGTGTCACGGTGCTACTCTTATGCAATTCCAGGTTACTTCCTTCAGCGTACGAGACACCCTCCTGTCCAGGATTATCCTTTCTCTCTCTCTCTCTCTCTCCCCCTACCTCTCACTCCCTTTCCGTCTCTCTCTCTCTCCCTTTCTCTCTTTCTTCGCTTCTTTCTCCCTCTCTGTCTATCCCTCCCTCGTCGAAGGACACTCGCGACGTCCCGATCAGCACGCAGGATCCGGGACGAGTGATCGTCGCGCGAGAACTCGCTGTATCGCTTCCGCACCTCTCAGCAAACGTCGGCCTGATCGGTCAGGAGTCGAATGTGCCTCGGGTCCGGCCCGATTACGTGACAGGATCCCGCGAACATCCGACCAGCGGAGAGACCGCCCCGCGTTCTGCGCCCTGGTGGTACGCAATTACTTTTACTGGCTCTCCACGGTTCACAATCGTGCTCCCCCACTGGGATTATCGTACAATATTATCGTGGCACACCGTTCCGATCACGTCGATTCACCGACCGCACTATCCAACGATTATCCATCCGGAGAGCAACGAGCGACCGTCTCCCTTCTGTTTCCCGCGACGCCGTGGGACAGTGGCAATCGTATCGGCGAGGATGGGTGTGAACCTGTGCGTGTTAACCGACGGCGGCTGCAGCCCTGACATCGCTCGTCGCCCGCTGATCTTCAACCCTCACCGCGAAGCGGCGACAGCGGCGGCCGCGATGCGGCGCACCCGTCGATCTCCCTCCGCGCGCGCCCACTCGCGCGCCGCCAACCCCTCCATCGCCCGACAGCTTTCAATTCGGCCCTACGGCTCTCGCTTTCGCCTCCTCGGACGACGACAACGGTTTGTTACCGTTGTAAATTAAGAATCGAGGGATATTTCCCGGGGCGTCGTCGAAGTCGGCCTCTGCCCCCCAGCGACGCCGATCGGCGACGACTGATAAAACAACCGCGTCGTTTTCCCTCGTCCGCCGCGGACGAAACGAAACGTGCCGCCCGTTCGCGCCGAGCGCGCGGCTTCTCAATGGCCCGTTTTATCGATCTATACCCCGTAATAACGTATTATAAATAAATACGGTTTTTTTAACCTTGTTTTGAACGATTACGCTCGCGACGGTGTCTATATTTACGGCGAACGCGTCGGTATTAATAATCGCAGTAGCGATACGGCCCTTAGCCCAGGCGAACACCCGACGCGTTCACGCCGAAAGGGCCATGTTATTTCAGGGTGAATCTCACGAAAATTCGCCGACCCGCGGTATAAGTTCTCTAAAGGTGTCTCGAGGTAACGTGAACGAGGAAAGATAAAGGACTTCTTGGAACGAACCGGGCGTGGAGATGTTGCGGGAGAGATTCTCGAAATGGATATTCTGTAACAAAGAGGATAGTGTCTTTTAATGTCTTCTGGCAATGATAAAAAAGAAAGGAATTGACATTCATCGTATGACGTTAACGTATAATTCTATTACAATCATTGTTACGATTGTAGAATACTATAACCTTGTCACCCCTTCTGGAAATCAAATACGTTTCTTTACTAGATCCTGGGTTCGTGTAACCACCGTACCGTACGGGGGTTCCCGTATTACTCACGGTACACATCCATCCATTGGAATCGTTCCAAGGCAAATACACAATAGCTCCGGGGTCCTTGGCCTTGATCGGTACAGGAGCACGGTACTACCAAAATAATTATCGTCATTTAATGTTCGTATTCCCCTATATACGACGGGGAAGGATTAAAAAATTTGATATGTAATTTTCGTGTCCCAATTAATAGCTTCATCGCCGCGATGAGCGAGCGTAACGGCGGCTGGTGCTGTTCAACCTACCCTTATTAGGTCGCGAACTCCGGCGATAGTAGTCGAGCTTCATACCTTGAAAAGGAAAATAAAGGAATATTCATTAAAAGGACAGAGTCGCATGAACCTGTTGTGCACGAATTGACAAAAGTAAGCTTGGATAATAGGTGACTTTGAACAGTATACCCGAAAAGGAAGCATCGTGACATTAAAATTGAGAAGGTAGAAGAAGAATGAAGGGACACAGGCTGGCGCGTAGTGGTGGTGGTGGTGATGGTGGTGGTGGTGGTGATGATGATAGTGGTGGTGGTGCACGTTCTGACATTCGTCGGATGCACTCTGTGTGTAAATACATGTTCGCGCACGTGCGCCGTAAAAGCAGAACGAGCAATCGCTGCGACAAAGAGGGAGGAAGAAACTGGCAGAGCGCGTGATCAATATAGGGTATGGGGGATGATGCTCTAGCTCTGCAATTGCCTGCTTAGTTCTCCGTACGCCATTCCCTTCCAGCTTCCAACTTACACGAATAATACCTCGAGAATGCCAGTCTCAAGAATGTCACTGGTCAATACGCCATTCTATTGTAAAGAAAACCAGCACGATACCTTAGTAACATCATTATGCTCGATTTAGCAACGAGTACTCTTCGCTTATAGAACGTAACATCATTTTAACCTCGCACATTCGAATTAGTTTGCTCTCCTTTTTCACTTTCATTAAGAACCGCTCGACGACTACCAGTCGAGTAGTAATTTCCAACAGCATTTCCTTCCTGTGCAGCATGCCAGTGGATGCTCGAAGCGCATTTGTGCAACGGACTGCACGTTGCAATCAATTACGGTCAAGATGGCGCTATCATATGGTCATAGGAGCTGAAGTAGTGCTGCCGTTGCTTTATTTGACTATGAATGTCGACTTTGATCTCGGCTGGAATAACAAAGGAGTATACGTCGTCGAGTCCATGAAAATATGGTGAGCAAGAACATCCAGCGATCGATGCTGCATCTGCGAACAGAGCGATAACATTGTTATGTTTACGGTACGCAACAGCTGATAGAACGGTTTCCCTGATAACGTTCTGACTCACTATTTTTGACATGCGATTTTAACCGATACAGACGTCAATCCGTCATGCACAAATGTACGTAGCAGTATTGTTCGTTACTCGACGGGGCAGAGTGATACACTGAGATTATCTAAACCTTGATGTGTGGATCATCGGAATTTTTGGAAATTCATGCGTTTTATTAATTTTATCACTAATTACCCGCACCACCGGAATTCATAAAAATGCATTCGACAATGGGTGCACTTATATTCGGATTAGTAATTTTGCTGTCTGTTCCCGCGTCGTTTTGTAATGTCATTTACTATCAACCTGAAAGTGTGCATCTAGCCTATGGTGGTAAGGATAACATTTTTAAAACCAAGTATTCATTATTGTAATATAAATTATGCTATTGTCATTTGTAATAAGAATAAAGTAATTATAATTTTCTGAAATTTTTAGATAATATTCATGACATTGTTGTTACGTGGAGCACAAGAAATGATACAGAAGAATCTATAGTAGAATATGGAATAGGAGGGTTCATCCTGAGTGCTAGTGGAAATTCCACCCAATTTACTGATGGTGGGGAAGAACAGCAAAAGCAATATATCCATAGAGTATGGCTAAAGAATTTAACACCCAACAGTATATATAGTAAGACAATTTTTCTTACCTTCGTATTTTTTTATCAGAATTATGTACATAATTAAAATTTTTTGTAACAGTGTACCACTGTGGTAGCAAATATGGATGGTCAAATGCTTTCTATATGAGAACTGCTCCAGAAGAATTTGTGAACTGGTCGCCGCAAATTGTTATTTTTGGTGATATGGGTAATGAAAATGCTCAAAGTTTATCAAGATTACAAGAAGAAGCGCAACGTGGATTGTACGATGCAGCCATTCATGTTGGAGATTTTGCATATGACATGAACACTGACAATGCACGTGTTGGCGATGAATTCATGAAACAAATAGAAGGAGTTGCTGCTTATTTACCATATATGACAGTACCTGGAAACCATGAAGAAAGATATAATTTTAGTAATTACAGGTCAGTTTACATTTCAAATATAATATTACTAACTACATCATTCATATTTAGTTGTTGCTAATATAAATTTCCCAGGGCTCGTTTTACAATGCCTGGAGATGCTGAAGGCTTATGGTATAGCTTTAATGTGGGACCTGTCCACTTTATTGGTATAGAAACAGAAGCTTATTACTTTATGAACTATGGTATAAAACAGCTCGTTAAACAGTATCAGTGGCTAGAGAAGGATTTAGAAGAAGCTAACAAACCTAAGAACAGGTAAAGTAGAATTTTCTCTTATTGCCAATAAACTGGAAATTAATGAAAATAATCTTTAGAGCACAGCGACCATGGATAGTAACATTTGGTCACAGACCAATGTACTGCAGTAATAAGAATGCAGATGATTGTACAAATCATCAAAGTCTCGTCAGAGTTGGATTGCCACTATTTAATTGGTTTGGGCTTGAGGATCTCTTTTTTAAACATAAAGTAGACTTACTACTATGGGCTCATGAACATAGTTATGAACGTATGTGGCCCATGTATAATTTCAAGGTAATTTCATTATCTTGTAAACTCAAGGTCTTGAGTATTCTTTCAATAGATTTAATCAATAGTAAAAAGAAACTAATCGTAGGTACAAAATGGTAGTTACGAAGAACCGTACAAGAATTACAAGGCACCTGTACACATAGTAACTGGATCGGCCGGATGCAAAGAAGGTAGAGAAAAGTTCGTCCCGCATAAACCAGAATGGTCTGCATATCGTAGTTCAGATTATGGTTACACAAGGATGAAGGCATATAATCGGACTCATCTATATCTTGAACAGGTACTGGATAATTCGGAATAATAGGCACAAGGAATGTTCGTTATTATTCATTTTACAATGTTCCAATAATAGGTATCTGACGACAAGGATGGTGCCATATTGGATCAAGTTTGGATCATAAAGGACGATATTTTCCCGGCGTACAATATAGATTACCTTGCAAACAAACTATAGAGCATATTTTAGGAAAAAGTAATTGAAATAATACATGAACATATCGTTTTAGTTATCATTTTTTCTCGTTTGACAATGTACCATGCTGTTTTATGGTAAATAGCAAAAGTCTATAGCTATAAACTTCGAACAATCGACTTTAATTCTATCTTTAAAAATTCTCCCTGTTCCCTCTCGCATTGAAACGAATAAACTACAAATATTTTGCTAATTACAAATGAGATGGAAATTAATAATGCGTACGTACAATATAATCATTTAATTGTTAAAATATAAATATATGTATATATATAATCATTGTAGCATATAATATTAATAATATAATATTAGGGTAGCATTTTATATTTCCATCTGATTCTCACAGTAAATTATTAATTATCAATGATACATAATGAAAGCGCGGACCGCAGTAAGGAAAACAAAAATTTCCTAATTCAGTAGTACTATTCATATCAAAGAAACGCTTCCCTTCGGTGCTAAAAAACTTGATTTCAGATTTACACGGTAGTTCAATTAAAGCTGTAAATGTTTCTATGCTCCTACTTTTAAAATGGATAAACCACTTGCCCTGTGGCTGGCTCCTTTGCCAAGTGTAATTTGCTATTTTGGCTTCTGCTATAACAGTTGACTAATGAATTTAAAAAAATAACCAGGAACTGCCCTTCCATAAATTATTACAATAAACTTGACGATGAAGCTAGAAAGTGTTAAATATCACTTTCATTGAACAAAGGACTGTAACTATGATTATCAAATATCGTTCTTCCACATGGAAGAAACGTGCCACTCTTTACAATGTAATACAGCATAGGGGACGAACTTAAGTTACTGTTCGTTTTCATTTTCAAGACAAAAATCTATCCCCATTGTGTCATCGTGAACCTACTCAGCCGGTATAAATAGTATTAGCTCAATCGAATTGTATAGTACACACTTTTTTCATGTACAATTTCAACGGGTATACGTGTAAGTTGCACACATGCCGCGCACACACATACACACACAAATTTGATCTGCCATTGAAGATATGTGTTAAAATTTCTCAAAGATGCACAAAAAAAGCATCATAAATTAGCAAAAGGGATATTCCAATCAATCAGCTTTAAAACAAATGTTTCCAAATTGACCGACAATACTCAATATAGTCGAATGTCTTTGTTTAACTTTTTCATGCGTTTAGCCACATATCTCAGTATATAAACAATGGAAACCCTTGATACTGTCAGTGATTAATAGAAACAATGGAAGAGGTTGCTGCTGAATGACTTTCTTGGTACGAAAACTGAGGAAAATGTTCTTGTTCTTCGGCTATTGAATTCAAACCACCGCCACTCCCTAAAAAGCTTTGATCGGGAGGTGTAAGCTCGACACTTTCACCTGTAAACTCGCTATCAAAATATCGCGTATCTGTTTCAGAAGTTACTTGTGGTTTAAAGGGAGGGGGAATCTTTTTCTGCACAAGGTCCGCCCAATCAATTGACGAAAAGAATGCGTGATCCATAATCTCTTTTGCATCGTTAGGTCCACCACCCAATCTCTTGCTTGGATCTTTTATTAGTAATCCTACAATAAATTAATTGGACAATAAATATTTTTACTTCATTTAATAAGAATTAACCGTGCCATGAATTATTTATTTACCTCCCAGCATATCTTTTGCCTCAATACTGATCGTCCTAGGAAATCTTACTTCTCCCATTACAATAAGCGAGAAAAGTTTATCATGGTCCTTGTTATAAAAAGGTAATCGACCACAAATCATTTCGTACATAACAACGCCAACTCCCCACCAGTCTACTGCTCGGCCATAGTCATTGTCTTCGAGCACTTCTGGTGCCAGATACTCGGGAGTTCCGCAAAATGTTTTCGTCGTTCTTCCTACATGATCATTTTTCAATATTTTCAAATTCAATGATACGTTGCTAATTTTACTCGTGAAAACTTACCGTATGTTATGTCTTCCTTACATAATCCAAAGTCAGCGATTTTAATGTGTCCTTCTTTATCTAAAAGAAGATTTTCCAATTTGAGATCACGGTAAATAATACCCTGTGAATGAAGATAGCCCAAAGCTGAAATGATTTCAGCCCCATAGAATCGGGTACGATCCTCGCCGAATCTGCGGACACGTCTTAAATGAAAGAATAACTCCCCGCCGTTCACGTACTCCATTACAAAGCACAGCCTGTCCGCTGTTTGAAAACTGTATTTTAAAGACTGCAAAACGACCAACATTGAACATTAATTACAATTATAAACATTTAAGTATAATATGGAGAAGTATCTATAAAACATACAATTAGGAACGGATGATTAGTAGTACGCAATACTCTATTCTCTGTAAGTGCGTGGGCAACCTCGTGTTTACGAATGATCACTTCCTTTCGTAAAATTTTTATAGCGTACAAGTGGCCTGTTGCCTTTTCTCTGCAAAGGATTACTTTTCCAAACGTACCCTTTCCCAGAACTTTCAAGAATTCAAAATTTTCAAGGGTCTGCAAAGCAATTGTTAGTAATTAACTAGTAGAAGTTCATGCTCTATCAGAAGAAAAAATAATATGTAATACCCTTATACATACTACTTTCTTCTTCCCTGTACTTTTACTACTTGAAGTTCCTTGAACACTAAACTTTGCAGATAGTTCATCGATGCTGCCACCATCTACATCCGAAGACACTACTCCAACAGACCCACTTGAATCTGACCTACCACCTCCAGAAGATTCCATTTCAACATCTTCCGATGAAGATGAATGTTGAATTGGAGATGGTTGCGGTTGCTGTTGTTCCTTCTCGCTTGCTAATCTAGCAGCTACATACCTGATTACAAACATAACATTCCAAGAATTATCGAGTTTTATATGAATTGCACAGAAAACAAAAACAAATCAAACCTGATTGCTGCCACCCAATCTTCCCTCTCCTGTTCCGTATCTACATGAAAAGTCCTTTCTATTACAGCTGCCCATTGCAAACCTCTTATAACAAATGTATAAGGCTTAGGTCTATCCACAGACATAATCTGACATCCTCGAACTGTAAAATTATTTAAAGGCTGTGCAGCTGCTGCCATTTGTTGATCTGGCTTTGCTTTAAATCCAACCAGCGTACCATCGTCCCTCAAAACAAAATATCTTGATCTCCAATTTTTTATGTGCTCCCCTATACATAAATAACAAAGTATTTTATACCACTATGATAAGTACTTAATTTATTAAAGATATAACATAAATTTCTTTGAGCAATTTAATGTTTCATTCATTTTACAACTATTAGCATTTATTTTAACTTCCTTCTTAACTGTTTTAGGCATCAGAGATACAAATAAGTGACTTAAGAATAATTAGATACTAAGTAACGTATAAATTATGTACATAACTTTAAAAATAAGGTATCTATGTTGTTATAATAACTTTCATTTTTATTTTGAAATATTTGTATTGTTATGTCCACAAAGATATAGTCTAAACAATGAGAATTTATAGCGATAAACTTGATTACATGCGAATAATCCTACTTAAACCAAAAATAAATTTACATTACCAAACATTATGGTTTCTTGCATTATAATACCATTCCTTCCCTCAAATTACTTCTTTGCCAAGAAATATGTATTACTAAGAAATATTACGTATGCGTGTATGTACATATATTATATATATACAGATATATGTAAATACATACATATATTTATATTAAGTACATATCTGAAGTACAAGGTAAACATTTTTCATTTTATCCTTTCAATTAATAAAATAAAAATATTTCAATTGCAGAAATTTTGCTTTCAATTAGAAATATTATTTCATCTGAAATTCATAGCATCCAACATTTCGAGTAGTATATAAACTATTTTTCTCTAAATGTTACCCAGCTCTAGCAGAGACTTTCTAAAATTTTCACGGAAGACACGTCGGTCAATGTATTCTTGACATTTTGCTAAACAGAGAACCAGTCAAGGTTCCAAGGGGTACACAGAGAAACGGGGAAAACTCAGTTTCAAGTTCGTGTTGCGGATTCGCTCGGAACAAGGCGAAAGAGTAAACATAAATATTATGAAACTGTTCTATGGTGTACCGCGTTTTTGAAGCCAGCCTTCTTTAACGACACGCTGACCGCCGCCACCGGACGCTGCGACGTTCATCGCTGCGTCCCCCATAACTCCTTCCTCGATACGAACTCGTATGCAGGCTCTTGATACTTCTTATTTCCGTTCGAGCTGAATATTCTAGGAAAATCAGTAAAACACAACAGCGAGAATGGCACGAGTATACAAACTTGAGCAATCATAGATACACGTTTGGCAGGTAAACTCGAGTATACTCTGATCGACGGACGCACTAATGCGCACTAACTAGCATTGCCTGCTTGTATTCCGGAGATGGCGCGTCGATCAATCATGTGTGGCGATAACGTGTAGAGACGTCCAGATGTCCACGCCACGATGTCATAGGAGGAAGAAGGTTGCCAAAGGATAATTCTCGGTCTGGGCAAAAGGCTTCTTTATTCAAAATGCCCGCTAGATTACAACTATGTAGGCCGAAGCCGAGACAGGTACGTAAACCGCCACCCGCAAAACTCTCTAGGCTAGAAAGTACCTCACGCAGAAATCGCCAGGCGAGAAATGCCGCACGCAGGCGGCGACACAGCGCTCAACCTTTTTCTCCCTACCGTAACACGCCAGAGGAGGGGAAACGAAAGAGAGAGAAGGACAGTAGTAAGCGCTCCCTACACATGATTAAGGAAGAATTCTCATGGAACAATGTTCCTCTACTTTCGGCTGCCGTCGGTCAAGCGACATTGACATTTCCCTTAGCAGTGCTTTCTATACAATCCACTTTTTCGGACAAACATACGCGAAACTTTTCGTATATCATGGTTTATTGTTACATGTAAATACGTACTGATTAGAGGGAAAGCTCGGATTTAAAAGAAATAGATACGTTCATTAATTAGTGCAAACAGAAGCTGTTTACTGTTTATATTTAATACAAGTACACCTTAAATATTTTACCAAGAGATATAAGTTTGACCACAAACTTGGAATACGAACAGACGTCTGGTGTAATAGGATTTTCCGTCTATCGTCCGAGAAGTCTTTAGAACTTATACATACCAATTTAGCGTTGCGCTTGACGTTACCGATAGTCCTTGAATTAGGGCTGTTAATAGGAATAGAGTATATTGTATACACTTCGTTCATATTTATATGATGAAAATAACGTTTACGGTATATAATATTCTAAAAATGTAGTTTTTATTCATTCATGAGTATAAATACCTTTATGCATATATTTATTTTAGAAATATCTTACTATCTTCCTCTAGTGACTCAACTGTAATTTAAGGTCAACACTATATAATGCAAATATTTCACTATTCTCAATTAAAAGTGTCATTTTTATAAATGAAAACAGACAAATGTACCTTTAAACTTGAACAACGAAATGTCTAACTTAAGTTTACTATATCTGCTCCAATCCTACAACGTCAATGGCCGCTACTGTCATTAGTATATCAGCCGTCATTATTTTGACAGAAGTTGAGTTTTCCTCTAACCTATACTTTCGTGTTAAATTCTTCTGATCTATATCAACAGTTGAAATTCATGCTGTGTTTTAAAAGATTTTTAGAGAGAAATATAATTGCAACATTTTTAAGGCGGAGCTGTGGGCATGATCGTAGATCAATGATCGAGGCTAGAAGTATGTGCGATCGATACTTACTTGTTCACAAATAGGAAAAGTTTTGTATTCAATTGAAATCAAGAAGATGGGTCCTCCACCGGTGGTCACGGGAATATCTCCGAAGGAAGGACCTCCAGGGACCCGTGTTATCGTTCGCGGTGAATTCCTGGGAAACAAGATTCAAGACCTCATAGGTTGTACCCTTTGATAAAAGTATTAGAAAAGCACATTTTATTAAAAAGTGAACTTATATTCGTATAACATCCAATGTTCGTAGGTTTAACGATATGTGGGTGTGACTGTCTATTATCCGCGGAATGGAAATCTAGCAATAAGATTATTGCTAGGTCAGGACCTTGTAAAGGTCGTGGGGACATTATAGTTACCACTCGGAGTGGCGGACAGGGGACTTCAACAGTACAATTCCGTGGATACCATGAAACCATAGGCCCTATGAAAGAGTCAGCAGTGTGGGTAGAAGAAGCTCCTTTGCAAAGTTTTGTATGGGGAAGAAGAACACTTTCTCCGACCAATTATCAACAGGAAGATCCTCTAGGTCTAAGTGTAGAAGGCAATGAGTAAGTTCTTTGAATGATTATTAACTGACATCATTATTTTAATGTGTTCCTTTGCAGCAAAAAGTTTCCTGAAGATGAGTTAATGGAACTTTTTGGAGAAGGTAGTGGTGATTTGACCAATGAAAAATTTCATCCTGGTTGGTTTCTATTGCAACATCATCATGCTACCACTTTTGAAGATTTAAAAGCTGGATTAGCATATCTTAAACGGAAAGTGAATTCTCAGAAAGAGGGTCAATTATCATTCTTGAAGGTGATTTGATTGTAAAGAAAAATTTATATAGGTTCCTTGACTCTTAATTACTCTTTATAACTTTTTAGGCTAATGTAGGATCAGTAATGGAACAATTAGATACTATAATGTTGTTAAAAGACCAATTCGAAACAGATATAAAAACTTATGGTAGCGATCCTACTGAGAAATTAGAAAAAGCTATTCAACAGTCTATGTCTGAAGCTAATAAATTATTTGATGATGTGTTAGCTAGAAGAGATAGAGCAGATGCAACGAGAAATGCTTTAGCTGTAATGCAACGATATAAGTTCCTTTTTTGTATGCCAATTAATATAGAGAAGAATATAAAACGAGGAAATTACGATCTCGTAATTAATGATTATGCTAGAGTAAAGAATTTATTTAAAACCACAGAGGTGGAAGTCTTCAAACGAGTATTACAAGAGATCGATGATAGAATCGATATGCTCAAAATATTTCTACATAAGAAACTAGAAGAAATGCCTTTAAGTTTGGAAGAACATAAAAAGATCATAAGAAATCTTGTTAATCTGGATGCTGAAGGGGACCCAGCGTGGGACGCGATAGGTATCCATGCATATTGAATGCAATAACAATATTCTATTGAGGAAAATGCTAACAATTAATTTTTTCAGTTTCACACGCAAATTACCTGAAGAAAAATATTACAGCTTGCGTACAGGAACACTTAGAATCTGACAATTCAAGTGGAGATGATTTAAATAAAACAAAATCTGCACAAAACAATAAACAATTAAAATTTAATAAAGGCGATGGGACTAATATGCCCCCACAAATATTGTGTATTGAAGCAATTTGTGATATTATAGTCGAACAATTACCAGATCTTTGGAGATTGGGTCAAAGTTATTTTACTGGACAGTTACACGTTGCAGTGGATGTAGAAAAACAAACACCTTTCAAAGTAAATTAACGTAAATTTAATACATTTATAATAAAGTTAACATTACTAAAGGGTACAATATTCATCTGATTTAATGAATTGTTTTTATGCAGAATCTTGTGCTATCTAGCATGCAACACGCAATGGAAGCTATGAGAAATACATGTAGCAATGATTTAGATGCAGTTTGGCTTTTACACATCTTACGCAGAATTAGGCAAATGTATGCTTCATTGATTCATTTGGATTTGCCAAGCGACGCACTGGATATTTTTGGAAAACTTATATTAGATCTAAGGTATAAAATACCTGAGTCCTTTAAAACGATCTATTTCTATTTAATCACGCAATGAACTCAGTATTTCTTGTAACAGATTACAGTGCTTCGCTACCCTCTTTAAACAAACAGCAGAGAACATAGCAGCTTTAAATAAGAAAGAAACTTGGCAAATTGAATATTTAAACGAAGACGGCGGCGTTACAAGAGTGGTAATTATTACATTTTATATAATGGAATTCTGTAAACATTTCTCGACTAACTATGAATTTTTAAAAATTTGAACAGCCATATTTATTCGAGGAAATGGTGATGGAAGTTTCAAAGCGAGCACGGGATACAGTTGTTGCTTGCGGTCCGCGAGAAGGTGCACTGTTCGCTAATCCTGCCCATCAACAATTATATTATAACTCCATTAAAGCGTTGTTCACATCGTTTGCACGATGTCTGCAACAGTTAGCATTCAGTGGCTGTGAGGAGGCTTTAGACGACGATGAATCCTCTGTTTCTCAGTTAATTGGTTCTCCTTCCGGCTATAAAAGCAAGAGCAACAAGCATCAAGGCCCAGTAAGTCACTATGTTGAGAACATGGTATATTTGCGAGAGAGAGAGAGAGAGAGAGAGAGTAATGGAGTTTGTGGCAGACTATTACATGTTAACTCTGTCACAAAGAAATGTAATTTCTAATGTCCTTCGAAGTGAATGCTGTATTTTTGCATTACTTCTACATTTTTTATTAGACATGGGAGCAATGCCTTTTGATCTCATTAAGTAATATTCGATATACATTAAATACCATTCTACCAAAAATTGGAGACGCGTTGAAGGAATTGGATTACCCAAGCTTATCGAATGCAGTTGGCTGGAACTCTGATTGGACACAGTTGGAAACGTTGGATACTGCCGTTTTAGATGCTTATTTGGAACGTCGTTGTGACCCATTGGTCGGTACAATCGAGCCTAGTATGTATTTAGGTGGCCTGGAGTGGGATTTTGAAACTGAACCTACTCATGTAAAGCCATATGCACAGGAAATACTGGCGAATCTAATCGCAGTACATGCAGAAGTATTTATCATTTATAATTTTGTCCGAGAACAAATATGATTTCCGCTATTATTAATTACATTTCTTTGATAGGTACGTCGTGTCGCGCCAGCTTTATTGCAACGAGTTCTGTCTCACATTGTTGAAACTGTGGCAGAAGAGCTCGCAAGACTTATGTCATGTGTTACTCAATTTCGACCTGCGGGTGTTATTCAAGCACGAACCGACATTACACTTCTACGAAATGCCTTGCAGTCTTACAGTACAACTAGAGCAAAGTACGTATCTTTCATTTGAGATCACTAATAAATATGTGATTTCTTATGCGACTTTGATTGACAGAAACTTCTTCGAGGAGGCCTTGGACGCTATACCCCAACCAGTCAGCAAAGAAGACTGTATGCGAATCGACATGCTGTTGTCGAAAGTAACAACATCCATGCAGTTACAGTTATCGTGTCTGGCCAGTAATATAAATAATACATCGCAACTGGTAGCCGATCCCAATCGCATTACCACTGTATAGTTCTAATATAGTACTTTAAGGACCTAATTTATTATACTCGCCGTTATATTTTTATACCGTTCCAACGGGATTCTCTACATTAGTCTCCATTTTATGGCTTTCGTCTTGAATAAAATGAATGACATCTCGAAATGGTAAAATTGTAAAAACAAATATGCTCGATACGCAGGAAAAATAAAACTTGTTTATTACAAATATTAATTACAAGAATATTAATTATGTATCTTCATTTCTTCTTCTGAATCACATTTCTTTACCAATTGTAAAATTCCAGAGTCTGCGATTAATAATACTGTGTCACCTAAAGATTAATATTAATTTCAATGTATTGTTTAGTTTATGTAGATGCAAAAATTAAGTTGCACGCAAGAATCTAATTTAAATAATGTATGAACCTGTTCTGAAAAGTTGAGTAGCTTTCTTCGCGGCGATTATACAAGGCAGACCGTATTCTCTAGCTACAACAGCACCGTGACTTATAAGCCCACCTAATTCCGTAACTATGCCACTTAATAAAGCAAAATATGGGGACCAAGCAATATCAGTAGCATGTGTAATTAAAATGTCACCACTTTGGATCTTATGCGCATCTGATAAATCTGTAATCACGCATGCCCTGTTAAGCACGGAACCTCCACATACCGTTACCCCTTGAATTTTTATCGAACCATCTGCCGCCAAGAATCTATCGACATTTGTATCATCCTACAATATGGTATTATCATTTGTTAAGTTCTACACTGTTGACAAAATTCATTACTTTTCTACTGAAATAAATATGAAAGTCTACCTGAATTGGAATTGGCATGCCAGTGCCAAGTTCTGGATAGCGAAGCTGTTTCACGTGGTGATATATTTTTCTTCTACGGAAAGCTCTAACAAAATACGAAAATTTTTATCAATGTTGCACAAAACTATGGAATTTAACTAATTAATTTTTTCCTTAAATACCTTGCAACACTAGAAATATTTCGGTGACTTAATATTTCTCCTAATTCCTCATTTGTTAAAAAGAAAATAAGATCCTCGCTGGGTAGATATTCTTCCAAGACCATTAATTTTCCCAATCTCCTATATGCTAATTTGAATTTGTGTGTTATACTAGAGAGTAACGATTTCGTTAATTCTCTTTGCACGATAGCTCTTCTAGACAGAGGGATCAGCTTTTTTAAAATTAATTTTATAATCCTCGATTTTGGTGTTTTCAATAAGGCTACTGTTTCCTCTGGGTTTAATGCCTTTTTTGTAACGTTCGTATTTGGGGACGAGATCATTGTCTGGCGATGGTATTGTAATTTGTTGATTATTATATATAATAGATTTTTAAATAAAAGGTAAATAGATATGAGTATCCGATTATAGATATGAGGGTTAAACAGTCTGTTTTACCTGAAGAGTTACGATAAGGTTCTCTGGTTTAAGAGACCAAGATTCTGAAAAGAAGTCTAATTCCTGGACACACCTGTGTCCATGTTCTCGCAAAATATTTTCCACCTCTATTGCAGCTGGTGGACAGTTAACTTTCAACCATTGAATAGCCTTAGTGGGATCCAACTTCTTAAATTCTTCATCAATTTCACTCTTTCTAATGTACCTTATTACTTTTTTAATTCCTATTACTACTTGACCGCTAATAATATCATTACAGGATCCCAGTAAAATAGCAGTGTCTGAAAAATGATCAGGCACAAAATCCTTATAACTTTTCATTAACAGCAATATCGCAAACATTTTGTAAGCAGTACTGACTGCTGTTGTGTGTAGATGATGATCCAACAACTGAAAATTTTACGTATTTTAGTGTTCCCTTAAAATATTCAGCAATAATCAATCACTTACTTCAGCGTATACTGGATATTTATTATTAATTTCATTATATAAGCTGTAGGTAGTATGAAAATTTTCAGCATTTAGAATAAAATTCTGATGCACTTGTTTGGCAGTCTTTTCTACAATATTGACGGTGAACATATCTGAAATCATTCTATAGAGCTGAAACAACTGTCTGCATGCAGTAGCTGGACCAAATTTTTCAAGAGCAACTTTATGAATTTCAGGCGTGACCACTACATTCCCACTGAAAGAAATATCAGCAATTTTATTCAGAGTTGATATATATTTCCCAACATCTCTGTGAAACGCCTAGAACGAAACGTAATTACCAGTTTTGTCTTGTGCAAGAATAATTAATTGCTCGCTAATAAATAACTTACATTCAAGTAATTCATAGTGCATCTCATCGTTGTTATGTTTAAAGAGGAACGATTAGAAATATGATGTCTAATATTCAATAAGTTGTTAATTGTCTTTACAAATAAAGAGATTGATAAAGGTGATAGTGGATACGGCATTACCTCGCCTACATTGGCAAACGTGAACATATCAATATCGTTTAGCACTTCTGTATCTAATTCGTGCATTATCTCAAACTCTGTCCATGTATACAAAGTAGTAATTGGTCGAGCTTGAAGCAAATAAATCTGCTGGTTTATTATTGCCCATTCTATATCTCGAGCACTACCAAATAGAGTTTCTAAATCTACTCCAATAGCGGCTAATCGCAAAGTCATATCCTCAGATATACAGATTTCCTTCTTTTCCTGCTCATTCAAGTCGACTGTAACCACACCATTGTTGCTTACTAGCAGTTTTTGTTGTTTACTGCCTGACACAGAATTTTTTACAGTTAATTTATTATCCCAACTTTTATGAACTACTATCGTGTCTGGTTCAACTGTAGCTGACACCACGGTCTAAGCAAAAAAAGAGTTCAGTATGAATTAACACAGTACTTTAACTTTCCATGTTAAGCAATTGTATTTTATTATACCTCTCCTAAACCATAATTCGCTGTGATAACAATGTTTGACGGGTTTCCAGTAGTCGGATGTCTGGTAAACATTACACCAGCAGCATCAGCATTTACCATTTTCTGAACACAAACTCCCATGGTTGCTTTTACAAACATACCATGCTGTTTTCTAGTTTACGGACATTCTAAGTTAGAATCTTAGTTTTACCGATTAAGTTATATAACCGATTAAATCTTACCTATACATGACACTTTGGTATGAGTACAAACTTGCCCAACACATAGCTACGCTCTGAATTATGTTGTCTATGCCTTGAATACCCAAATATGTTGAATTCTGACCAGCAGCTGAAGTTTCTTCACTGTCTTCGCCAACAGCGCTAGATCTTATTGCATATCTATTCGGTGTATCACTTCTATTTTCTGCCTCTAATTCATTTATTGCCCTCAGAATGGACTCCCTAATTCCATCGACAATCGGAGTCGACTGAATGATCTGGACCGCCCTATTGCAATACTCTTGCAAGTCACCATCCTTTTTACCAACGCTAACATGTTCGATATCTTCGATAACTTTTTGTAATTTTTTATGTGTATGTAATTGCAATTCCAACGCAAAAACAGTAATGCAAAATCCGTTTGGTATGACGAACTGCAAATTATTATGTAATTCATGATTTCAGGAAACAAAGACGAGTAACAATGCACCACTTACGTTTTTGTTTTTAATAGAAATTAAAATTGCAAGTGAAAATGCTTTTCCTCCGACGATATTTTCATTTTGACATTTTTTATCGTCGAAGCGTATTATGTAATCATTCCTTTCCACAGGTGCATAAAATTGTTGAATATATTGTAATTTTTGAAACGCATTTATCGGACATGGTCCGCTATATGAAGAACATACTTGTAGCAGCCCAACACCTATTAAAAAATGTTACATTATAAACGTTAATTAATGTATAAACATTATACTCTGCTGTTTTCTACAACAATACCTGGTTGTCCATTGAATTTCAATTTCACTGGAATAATCTCATTTTTCCAATTCCATGGTTGACCATAATACATAGTTACAGAGTCACCAAGTTTTATAAGAATATCATAATCTTCACCATCAGCTGAAATTAAATGTTTAATGGTCACGTACATAATGTTAAAACTGAATTAAAATATAAATTGTGATCAACCTGTAAACCATGTTCTGTACTCTGAATCGTTTGTCAATTCCTTTCCTATGAAATCAGATAATGTGAATCCCATACTATCTATATTTCGAATATCTTCTTTATTGTCTCTAAACTGTCCAGACTGTATTCTAGAATTAAGAAAATATTTTTTTTAAATTATGCGATGAAATAAATGATAGATGATTTTACTTACCTCGGAAAATTTTGCTTTGTACTGCTCGCATTAAGATAACACAAGGATCCATACAACATCACACCGAACAACGTAACAGATTCTTTAAATTCATAAGATTCATGTTTTCCCCAACGATGTTGGTGCAGTCCGCGCAAATATAACGTAGAAGTAAGGCCATCGTTATACCTTACTTGGCCCAGCAAAGATCCAAAGTAATCGGTACCTGTGTAATCCAGTTGTTTTCTAAAAATATAATAAGATTTTTAACACTTATGTAAATGAGAGAAAAATTGAGAGACAAATATAGATACATACATCTTGTTCATCCACTGAGGATTTCTCCATTGCTCACGAGCTAGAACGTCTGAATGCAGTTTAGGACTCCAATCCTCTGGCCACTTCAAGGGTATAGAGTTTGCAATAAATCTAAATAAAGAATTAAATATTTAATTTTCATTTCAGTCAAGTAATCATTCTGTTCAAAATTACTTTACTTACATGAAGTTCAACCGAACGTGTTCAATATTTTCGTCGCTACATTTATCACCCTGACTCAAATTCCTAAGCATGCCATTATAAATTATTCTCCAACGTTGTTCAGCTTGCAATAATTCAATTTTAAGATTCGCTGTTGCCCATTCCTGGTTGAAACTACTCAATAGTGTGGTATCAGGATAGTCTATAAAAGATTTTTATAATTATTTATTTGCTTTATATTAATAATAAAACAAATTCCTGTTAAATATGTGTCACTATACCAGGCAACACGTATAATCGGCCATCGAATGTTAGATACAACGACACTTCCACATTTTTAAATCCCCTATGCGAAAATTTAATTAACAATGAATTCCCTTTTTGGTCAGCACCATAAAAAAGCATAGCATTACTACTCTAAATAAAAATCGAAATTGTAAGATAAATAATAAATCACAATCGATATATTAATTAAATTATTTACACTCACATCTTTGTCTTTTATTTTTGAATTTTCTAGTTGGTTGCTTTTACAATTAGTCGAAATCGCTGCCCTTTTTCTTCTCATTTTAAGGCAGTACTCCGCTATCCAGCGTTTTAGTAAATAATTGATATCTAAAAATACATATTTTTGCTTCAATTATACATTACTTATGTTTATTCTACGCATATAATAATGTACTTACTGGGAAGTTTATACATTGACTTTGAGCGTAATGACGACTTTTTTCTTACAGTTTTAGTAAACCAGAACAACCACAGTGGAATAATAATAGAAAATATAACTTTAATAATAAACCAAACACTGACCATGTTGATCTTATGTTTAACAAACCTAACAGCTTAGTAAATTCCAATAACAGCAATAACTACTGTATGTTTTGCTTAGTCACAACACTATGTACATATGTATATATATCAACAACAAATTAAGCAAATTCTATTCATAGTATGTCCAGATATACACATTCTTTACGGAAAACAGCAATTATATATGATAAAAAAAGGTTATCGACTTTTGAATGCAATTACTATTTAAATGATAACCGTGAGGATGTCCAAGGGCATACTATCATTGTTGTAGTATATAGTATCGCTGCACTGAGCTATGTCTATACGAACATTGTTCTCGTTAAACATTACGTAACGGACTAATACTCGACTTAAACTCTCGTTTAAATGATCATTCGAAAAACTTATCTCGCAACATCAATTTTGGTATGTTTCACTTTGTATAACTCGAATGATAGTCGTTTTCTACCATATCTCATGTAGCTGGGTAATTCGCATTATCTCAAGATACGGATCACTATTACGTTATCTAGCTAAATAAAAATCTGGTAGACATCGTAATATGATAAATTTTAATCATTGTCTACAAACATAAATTTAAATAAATAGTTATAATATATTCAAGTCTCGTTGTGATGTCAATGTTCATTGAATTAATATAAATAATTCCATAACGTCGTTGTCAAAAATCACTTTCTTACACTGAATGAAATAAGTTTCATTAACGTATACGTTCCATGTTGGATTTACTCGTTTGTAACTCGTTAGAGTCTCACTATATCACAAACAGTGGAAAATGTTTATCCCTATATAACACCTTTATCTTTAACCTGTTTTTAATTTTTCTTTTTATCTAATCTCCCGAAGTCCGCAGATTCTTCGCCAATTGTTCCGTCGCCTGGACGAGATTTATCAACGGGATACAACCTGCAAAGAATTATATTTATATAAGCATTACCATATATGGTAACTAATTAAGTACTGACTCACCATCTTTGATACAGGTAAATAAGAAAGACTGCATCGTCACGGAAACAAGCTATTCTATGAGCTGTAGGTGTAACGATTATGAATGCAAACACGTCGTCGATGAATGTATTAAATGCTTTATACATAAAAGTCCTCCATGGAAGGTGCGACACAGATTTCAACTTATAATTCACGAACAGTTGAGGAAGCATTAGTAGAAATCCGAACGCATAAACGCCGTTCGCCAACGAATTTATACTCCACGAGTACCAACTGAAATTCACAATACCATTCATTTAGTATTTGTATGCACTTCAAAAAAATTCTAATGAGATTAGATACCTTCTGTGTGGCTGATAAAGCAAAGAATAAATTGCACCACCAATAACAAGAGGATATAACAAGTAACTTAAGTATCGCGTACTTTCCGCATCAAATTCTCTTGTTTTCGCTTCAGCTACGTTATCACTGCTCGCGTTACGTCTAAGTTTAAATACTTTCCGTAATTTCCATATCTGTTAAGAAGTATGAAAATATAAATAACAAACATATACTAGTACTTACATATATCATTTGATATATTACCTCAATAATAGATCCTATTCCAACAGGTACAAGAACAAGCAATGAGGAACCTTCATCTAGTAAATAGAGGAATATGACAGTCTGACAAAATCCTGTTCTCACCACAGTCCATTTACTTAGGCCAACAAGATTATCCTTTTTCCTCCAATAACTGACGTCATTTTTAAAAGCAAGAAAATCAAACAGCAACTACAACAACAAGGAATATTACAATACTTAATTAACTGTTTGAAGTATACTTTACTGGTTTCTCCAAACACGTACATGAATTGCTGTAATGAAGAAAGTTCCTCCCAAAATATATATGTTAGTATCTACAAAAATTCCTTTTACTTTATCTACATCTTTGTCAGAAAACCCGAGATTCTTTAAGTTCTCCATAGTGGGTTCAATTTGTAACAACAGTCTTAATTTCCCAAGAGATATTGGAGAATATTGCAATGTAATATTAACCGTATCATTCTTAGGTGTAATTCTCACTAAATCGCTATATCTGCTTTGTACAAAGTCGTTTTTAACAATAGGTAAAAACTTCCTGCCCTGTATAAGTCTGAAAAAGTGGAAGATTGTCAAAAATTTGCTCTAAAAGAGGTGGTAAATAAAGCAATATAATTATTTTAATCCCATACTTTAAATGATGCACAAGTTCCAAGGGTATAGCATGTGCAGAAAGCTGCACATTATCAGTCATTATCCTGAACGATGTTATACTCTTTATATGTGTTACAGGATGCATAAAACTATCTATTTTTCTCTGCTCATTTATAACTTTGTCTCCTAATAAATTAAATGCCTCTGCTTCAGGTATTATGTATTCTGTCATCTGAATAGCAGTATAGGATGTATATGGATCCTAAAACAAATTTATATGAGATACTTGTGTAAACATAAATTTATATATCCAATATCATTTACCTTTTGCATATCGATAATACTTTTGCTATATCTTTTAGAACTGGGTGCAACAACAATATGAAGAAACAATGTGCCATTGTTTCTTGTTCTTCTTGGTACATTTAATGTCACTGGACTAGAACAAATAGAGTCACGTTTGAAAATTCTAATTATTAATATTAATAGAACGCTTATAATTTGTTACATATACTCACAAAGAAGTTGGATGTGTATAATTAAAATCGTCAGTGCTGTAAACGAAATTAAGTTGCTTATCATTTGGATATATGTTCACGGAACTGTAAATTTGCAACTGCAGACATGGTTTCTCGTTCAAATACGATGTCAAACACGGACGTCCTTCTTCACAGGATGATGCCACGAATAACAGCGACAACTTGTAAATTGAATATATGATATAAGCTAAAAATATTTCCGTTAAAATAAGGTTAAATGACGGCCACTGCATTTTCTATGTTTTCTCTTATAATGTTTATAACATGATCCGTTAGTATTCAAATGATACCCTTGATTACAAGTACAATTTCGTTCAATGGGTACCTTATGCCGACAGGTTCATTGACATTTTATGTAGCGTGTTCTGTATTCATGATTTTAGCGACTCCCACGGAACGCGTCTGAACTACTGTACAAATCAAGTAGGAAAGTAAGAGTACTATAAGTACTTCTACAACAATAAAATGCCCTTTGCAATGAGATTAAATTATTTATATGCTGATAGTACCGGTAGACCAAATTGTCCGTTACACACTTTGTTGAAGCAACAGACTTTGTGATTTGCGTTGGTAAAGTAGCATTACGTTTAATTGTCCTTGCATAGATTTCAAGTCTATGATACGGATCTTAAATCTGTGTGAACATTGTCTTATTTATATTTTATCATCCTAGGCGTCTCTATTATTTCCTAATCTATGGCGACAAACCGTCGAAGTGACGTTTCTACGGACACGTCGTTACACGCGCCACCAAACTGCCCATCGCTGCGCATGCTTATTGAGTCAGTAGTAAGGTTTTCGTTTCACGGGATCCACCTGTGACAATTTGTTGTTTGAGAAGAATTCGAAATATTTGAGAAAACGGCGCGGAAAATGTCAGGAAAATCAAAGGCATTTACCAAAGAAGAAGAACTGCTTCTTCAAGACTTCTCGAGAAATGTATCGACAAAATCATCAGCTCTTTTCTATGGCAATGCTTTCACCGTTTCAGCTATTCCCATCTGTAAGTACATGGAATTTAATAAATATGATATTTATCTTAGCTACAATATTTTTAGTAGAATCTTTAACAAATTTTAGTATACCTTTATATCATGACTTTATAAATAAACAAATCATAACGAATAAAATTCGATGTCTACAAGGATAACCTCTTTTGTTTCAGGGCTCTTCTGGAGGATCCATCTAATTGATATTTATGCCAACTTAATCTCCTTTGTTTTAGTTACGTTAGCCAGTACATATGCACTCGCTCTTGCATATAAAAATACCAAATTTATTCTTAAACATAAGGTACTTGTATTAATTCTAATATGGTATAAAAGTCTTTATTACTAATCCTGGTTTTGCAAACAGGATAAGAAGTTTCTGATATTCATGATTTTTTAATGTGTTAATGCGTTCAGTTTTAAATGGAAATAGATGAAATATAATTATTACTTTAGATTGCAGTTAAAAGACAAGATGCGGTGACTAAGGAGATGAGCAGAAAATTGGCTGAAGATAAAAAAATGAGCAAAAAGGAAAAAGATGAAAGGTAATTTAAAAAATCTTATATGTTAGTACTATTAGATATGATAGAATACTAAACGCTGAAAGAATCTAAATTGTCTGATACTTTAAATAAATCATAATGATTGAGGTTTAATTTAATTATGTTTTTCTAGAATTCTGTGGAAGAAGAATGAAGTTGCAGATTATGAAGCCACTACCTTCTCCATCTTCTACAATAATGCTTTATTCCTGGCACTTGTAATTGTATCTTCGTTTTACATTTTGAAAACATTTACTCCAGCTGTTAACTACATATTCTCTGTCGGCGCGACGAGCGCATTGCTAGCGCTACTATCAACCGGTAGTCAATAATATGTACAATGTGGGAATATGTGACTGTAATCATACTATGCCAGGTGGTTCTGTGAGAATCTGGAATGCATCTTTTGATATGAGTGAATGCCTACATGTAATAAAATTTTTTCTATTTATAATATATTAATTATTTAGTCCACCCTAGAAAACGTTGAAGATTAAATAGAAAACTAGACGGAGATTTATGTTAAGTTACGATTGTGTGTATTTTATGTTTAAATGCACAATGAATGATTAATTGTATTAGACTTACCATTTCTCTCACCATGCCCATGGAGCTCCATCTGAAAATTAACAAATGGCGATTATTAACAAATATATTTGCAATGAAAAAATTTGTTTCTGGCAATCCACATTATTACATTGTTGATGCGTACTACGTTACGTTTTGGCGAACAGCGGCAGACTTTAATGCGAATCAATTAGACCCGATTCCATTGCGGATAACGAGTTATAGCGGATCACAGATTGTAATCCATTATAAACAGTCTAACGCGGGTCATTCTAATGCTTTATTTGTTTGTTTGAATTGGAAACTTGCCAGCATATAGCCCGCCGAAGGAAAATCCCTCGCCAAATCGTATATTCTATTCCTGTGCAGTAGTGAAAATACAAACATTTACTTATACGATGTTGAGACGTTATAGTCTGTTTCGTAAATGTTTGTAAAGTGTCAGTACAACTAGTAAACCTCTATATAGTCATAAACATTGAGGGTGCACTTATCATATAAGGAAATTCAGTAAGAGGTAAAAATAATTATCATCGCATTTGTACTGCAATTATGTTCAGTGTTAATTCTTTCTAAATATTTCTTAATATTTATTCCTGTATTTTAGATGCGTTTAATGTTAATGTATGTTAAATTTTATGATTAACTGCAATGAATGGGAGAGGACAGTTGCATTAAGGAAGACCATGTCATGAGTTTTTATATTATAAGGAATTTGCATTGGCACAATCGTAAAGTGTGCATTTGGCAGAGATGTATCAGCTTCCTGGTTTGATTTATCTCGCCGCGTGATATTAACGTAATCTTGACAAATTTCTTCGATTATTACGCAGGAAGTATCCAAAATTGGAGACCACTGAAATTTTTGAACCGCCACGGAATTAAAATGCCTGCTGGATTTTTGTATAACCGACAAATAATAGTTTACAACGATTGACGTACAGTATGGCACTTAGACACGTGCATTTTGGAACTTCTCCAAAAAGTTTTAATCCGCATTCTCCAGACACACCAGCTCTGGTAATTCTTGCATTACCGACTCACTTTATTACTTAGGAATGTTCCATCCTATAATTATATATTCCTGACCTGCTTTTAAGTAATGTTCGAAGATATGGTAAATAGGATGTACTCCATTATTGTGAATTACAGTTCAATAAGAAGCTAAAATTTATTAGTGTAGGTAGTAGTTATAGTAAAAAGTAATAGAATTATAATATTGTTTGTAGAGTTCTTAAATTTAATAGGAAAAATAAAAAATAAAAAGAAGATCGATAAACTGATGTTTACATATTATTTTTCTAAACAACTGTCCAAACCGGAAAAGATACTATTGGCAACTATCCACCCAACCACCCACATTTCTTTGTCAGTCTACATCATCTATGAGTAATTTGTCTATGTTGATGAAATCTCTGATGGGAACATGGGAAAGGATGGACTGTGGAACTCTTTAACACAGAGCTAAGTCCTTCATTATTCTCTTTATTTGTTTTGACTGCTGGTGAAAGAAACGTCACACAGCAGTGTTGAAATTGGGTTGAGTAATATCATACAGTTTCACAGGCTGTCCAACCCTTGTCATCAACTGGAGATTTTAGAAGTGATTTTATAAACTGTTGAATATAACTGAACATCTTATACCCGGCAAATGGGACAGAAGTCTGAATTTGAACGGACTTACCGAAGATTTATCTAAGCAATCAACTAAACATTGAAAATAATAGAGATGTTTTAAATATAAACTGAAGTCTTAGATAGAATAAACATTGTCCCTTAGAGAAATGAGTTTTTAAAAATTTACAGTTAATGCTTCAATTACCAAAGAGAAGACCTATTTTACACTTTTCCTACTGAATCCGATATAGACCTACTTATTCTGTTCTAGATTTGCTGCACGCCTATGTTACTGGCACCGACTAGTCAGCACATAGGCATAAATTGCTTCTTTTGTTTGTCACCGCCAAGGATCTCGGCCCAGCTTCGAGCAATCAGTTCTTACACCGATTCTTATTAGTGTATGCAGGATTTACTGTCGCTTACGCGTATTGTACAATTTTCATTCTCTATTTTCGTAACCGTTACAGTGAATATCATTCTCAAAGGAACGCACGCGATAGACGCTAATTCAATGAACGATTCAACGAATTTTCGAGTCAACAAAACACTTTAGCGAACTTTTAAAATTAAGAGGAAATATTTCCGCCGAGAAGTATTTGCTTTTTACACGATCCCGTTCACAACTTTTCCTTTTATTCATATTTGAATTTAAGAATTTCGAAAAAAATTCTTATTCTCTTGCTTTTATAATTTTTGCAATATTCTGTCTCTTTCCTAGCGTTCTCCAGTTACCAAAAGCAGCCTGTGAATGAAGGAGGGACTCTGTAACTTTAAAGAGTTGCACTGTCTTCTCCAAACGCCCGTTGCCCACTGGTTTAACAAAAATATCTCCAGCTTCTCTTCTTTACAGCCTGTACACAACTTGGTAATGGAGATTTCTTGGAAGCCATTAAAATTCTTACTTTGGATCCCACCAAGGAGATGTATTGTGAGAATGCAGCAAGCTTAATACCATTGGTGTAACTAATATTTTTTAATTCTACGATAAATGTATTAAGTTAATTGCATTAAAAGCGTTAATAAAAATAAGAAATGACGTAGAAAAAGTGGACGTTAAATACGTCCATCGTTCGAACGAGCTTTGAAGAAACAGTTAATTAGAGATTGCTTTATAGTTCACCTAGATGCTGTTCATCAAGTCTATCTAAAAATATGTAGAAAATCCTTCTGTCTCCATCCCCAGTCTTAACTCTTTCACGTACAATTGCGTCCGTGGGGCATTGCACATAGCTTCAAAAGGTCCATTTCTCATGGTGTTTCATCTTCCACGAGTCCGTCCCGAAGCAGTATCCGAATACGCTGTGCCTCCTACCTTACATACCATGCATTACAAAACAAAAAGAAAAAAAACTATTAATATCAGTTCAAAGGAACAAATAAATTTCAAGGAAAAAGATCTACAATTTACTGTTATTCTCCCCCCAGTGTAGTTTATTGCCGCAATTTCCGTATCTAAAATTCACGTCTGCCCTCTCGTCCCATCCTTTTCTTCTTTCACTCCGGTCGCGTCCAACTTTTGTAAATGCAATAAAGGCGACTTATTATTATCATCGCAACGGACGGTGGCGTTCTAACCGATGAACAATGGCCACCGTGCCAGAAGAATGTGTTTCTAGTGAAAGACAGAACACAAGGAAATGGTCTGGAGGCGAAGCTGAAGAGACGGCCCTGATTTCGAGCCTCGCGGCACGGTCTGCATCCCAGAAATAGCGCAAGCGCCTTTCCAAAAGTTTTAAGGCCCGCTACGAGTAGCGAGCCGAGGCGAATAGAAGAGAAGAGAAGCGAAGAAAAGAGAAGAGAGGAGAATGAGAAAAGGGAAGACGGGAGGAGAAGAGATGAGACGTGCAGAGCAGAGAAGAGAAGAGAGGAGAGTTAAAGATTGGTAAAGCTGGAGGTAGCGGGGTGCGGTCCGGGTCTGCCACGCAACCGCTATATCCTCCAATTCGAATATTACCGCGACGGTGGCCGTTCCTCGTGACAGTGCTCGACAGTCAGCAACACCTCCACCATATACAAACCACCGCACGCTTTTTGTTTCCGAGTAATATACGTGACCGACGCGCGAATCTCGCCGCTCGCCGCCGCCCCCCATTTTAGATACACAAAGTAGTATACCAAGTGTTTTAAAGTAAACCGTTTTAAGTAAGACAAAAAAAAGACCGCGCCACCATGGTATGTTCTATTGATGATATCGTAAGTCGTCGCCCTGGTAAACATACACGTTTTCCTAATGTTTATTTATTTATCGTATTTTTTTTTCTCACTTGAACATTACAATGTCTCTTCATTAATGATACGCGCCTCGCCTCTCGCTCTCTTTCTCGTTCCTCTGTCTATCACTCTGGCTGTCGTTTGTTCTTTCTCCTAGTGTACAGAACAGGCTCGGTGAACCGATTGCTTCTAGCGTCAAGCCGGAACAGTGAACAATTCGAACGTTCCACGATGATCGGGAAACAGGGTACATTATCATTCCTTCGAATTGTCGAGTCTGTTTCTTTTTTTATCTTTCCTCTATTCAATTTCGAAACTCGTGTGCTTTTTCCTTTTATTTTTCTATTGGTACTCCGTCGGTGATACTTAATCGAAGAAATCGTTAGCCTGACGTTGGAAGCGATCGCTTACCCCTCAGCCTGTCACGGAATGCTTGCATCCACTGTACTATCTGTCTCTCACTCTTTTATTTTACTTTTTTTTTCATACTATTCTCTGGCCTGTGACCTTTTTGTTTCACTTTTTTTTTTCTACGGTGCACGGTGATCGAAATTAATCGAGATTATTGTTGTCCCAGAGGCCGAGGTCCTGGAAACGTGATTGTTTCTTACATGGCGAATTTCCTGTCGGCACGCCTTTCTTCCTGCCGAGTGTAATCGTTCCGACTAAAAGAAAACAATGGAAACGTTAACTTCTTTGATGTAATCTGATAATCAGTCCAATTGGAATATTGATCTTTATTCGATACCTCCGGGTAAGCCTTCTTTAAGATAATGGAAGAAAGGCCACGACTTTGTGTCTGACCACTTACGGTTATTTCTACTGCGTTAAGTAGCAAGCATCGTTCGGTCAGCTCCTTTTATTTGTCGTCGACGATTCTTGGTGTTCTCTTTCCATTAAATAAAACTTGCAAGTCCGGTTGATTAGTGTTAACGTAATATGCACGAGTTCTATCGGATCGGTGTTAACATTGCACGACCACTTCGGGGTTCCTTCGAATTAATTCGATACGATGACATTTTACTTGGTAACAGCTCGCAGACTCTGTGCAATCAGAATAACAAAATTTTCTTTTTCTTCTTCAATAATTCTTTGACGTCCCCGTTCACGTGGGAGCGATTAATAAATTAATATTTGCAACAAGTATCTCCAGTCAGTGCGACGAGTGCGAGGAAGACGTCTTCAACTTCATTATTTTTGTGTTCACAGGCCGACGAACTTCCCCCCGAACAAATTGCGGGTATGTAACAGCCAATCCATTCGTTATCGCCGTGAATTCCCGTTGTCATTCGAATCGATCCGCGGCGGAAGATTAAAAAAAGACCTTCCTCATCGGGATCGAATGTCGAAGGAGGGAGAGTCGTATCGTGTTTACCAAACCCGGCTATATTTAGACATCGTAACGGGGTTCGCGTTAACAGTTAATTGAAAAGTTCAACGGTTCTACGGATCACAAAATAGTCTACACATCAGAACGTATATACCATCGATGTTTATCCAAATATATGAAAATCTGAGCAAGAGAAATATTGATTTCAAAGGACTCGACGAAAAATCGACGTTATCGTGAAACTTTGAAAATAGAATTCAGACGTTGGATCCGCAGTAGTTTAAAATCACGCTTCAACCGTTTCAAACGATAAACTGCTGTTTATTAAAAAGATACGAGATGTAGACGTATTGTAGATTGAACGTTCGTCGAACATGTCGCGCCATTCTTGGCTTTCCGGTATTTCAATCCTCCCGACATTCGTCGAAAGCGAAACGGTATCGTGTTTACTGGACGCAAACTAAATTTAGCCCCCTTCGCTCTCCCTCTATCTCTCTTTTTCTTTCTCTCCGTCTATCCCGCGTCCGTCGGCGACGTCTCCCTTTCGGCTTCCTGACCCTTTCGTCAGCGTAAAGCCTGGTCCGATCGTTCCGGAAGATCTCGGAGCTGCAACCGTGCTCAACTATCTTTAGTCCTTTCGTCGTGTTGCCGTCGAGCCGTGCGGGCCGAAAGCCGTGGATCAAAAAATAAGGTTGCTCCGTTCGGGCGTCAGGCCACAATTCCGGAACAAAGAAAGTCTGTCGTCGATTTCAAAACCCGTCCGGACGACTGTTTACGCAAACGGGGAACATAATTTGGCCGGGTCCCCGCGATTCAACTCGACATTTATGAAAACAACGGAAAATATTCCGGGTTTAACGTTTAAACGACGGCTTGCGCGTTAATATTCGTTTAGAATTTTATCGTAGATCGAAGGATTTCTTTATAAATTTATACATTATCTCCTGTGAAGGATCATATGCTAACAGAATTCATAGTTCACCTCCCCTTTCTGCGAACAGACAAAATATTGCCAGCCGTTAATGAAAATTCTCTCGCTTAACCACCCGATTAGGTGTTCGTTATCGACTCACCGTAGAAATTCATGCTTCCTAGTCGAAGTTTACTACGTCAGAGGATTAGTTACTCTAATTTCTCATCGTTCCAGCGATACAATCTGAAAAAGACATCAATTGTTAGCAATTCTTCGCGTTGCATAGGATTTAAATGAATTTCGATGGTCTACGTTTACTCGTTGACTCACGATAGTGATTTACGCTTCCCGATGAAGGTTTACAATGTCTGAGGATTTCGTTATGGTTTTCTGCGCTGTTCCCTTGGTCTGAAAAGTACATTAATTAGTTTCTTTGAGATTGATATTCCTCCGTTTAGATTTTTGAAACTGATAATCTAATCGCGTCGATCAAAATCGATATACATTCGCCAAATAATGTTTACGAAACTCCATACGCGCGAAATTGACGGGTTCCGTGGGCGTAACGTTATGAAAAGTTTAAATACGCCGTGGAAGAACGTGAATGGAAGTACTCGTGATTTCGAGCAACTGCATTCCGAGATTTTTCCCTCGGGATCGTTGAGACGCGAAGAGGAAAGCCCGGTGGCTTGAGAAAAAAAAATGAAAATAGAGCGAGGAACGAGCGTGCCGGATAAGTTATCTCCGCGTCTACAAGCCGCGTTCCCAGAGTTTATTTGTGCTTCGATTCGATTGAGGGCAGCCAGCGGGTGCCTATGTATAGCTACGGAACCGAGTTAGCGCATATCGCGTGACGATTCGATCGCGGGAATCGGATCGGTAAAAATAGAGGAAGGTTTCTCCAGAGGGAAGCGATCCGAGGATCGAAAAATAGAAACCCGCGGATCCCAAAGAATTGATGGCTTTCGTTCGGCGCGTCTCAATTATTACTTGACGACAATGACCACCCACCATATTGGAAAATAATTCCCAACTATGTAACCGTGTTACATGAAGCATGAATTGTAAAATAATTATACGGATAACGATTTGAAAATAATTGACGAGTTGAAAGTATCGGAACTGAAATTATAATAACTTATAGATTGGACGTCTGAAGAAATATTATATTTTCAACGAAATATAACTTCAATCGTTAGAAAACATTGTATGGTGTACCATGGTTCTGCATTTTAACACGTTGACTGCCGCGATGGTCACCGGTGACCGTCAAAGTTGCTTAAATACAATTACAATAAGGAAACTGATGTCGAATAAAAATGCTCAGTATCAGAAACAGCTGATAGTATAACACGTGTATTGTGATACCAAGTCAATAACAATTATTTCTAATACCATTTGCCTTTGTTATGAAAGAACACGTATTGTTACACGGAACGTTCGAAATTCTCGTGGCAGTGAACGTGTTAAGCAATTTTATTTTTATTGCGGCGATCGAAGACGACGGAATATTTTCTGGAACGCTCTGCTCAATTACGTTTGTTGCACGGAGGAGTGTACCATAGCGTACGGCCTGTCGTGCAGCGGATTTCTCAATGTTTCTCCGTGGCATAACGGATGTGTTTGCCTGTAAATTACCGTAAAATTTCATCGCACGGATCGCCACCAGTCGACATCGATAAATAAACGTTCTAACTAGTATGAACGATGGTGCACCAAGCCAAATAAGCTTCGAGCCAGAATTGCGGGGGTACGGAAGGGCATTAACATCGGATTCTAAATCTGAACCGTATCGCTGAGTGCTCTTAACCCGACGCACCGACGAAAGTGAAGCTTGAAATCCTTCCGCGCGATATTTAATCCTCGTCACGGCGTCTTCGAGCGATTTCTAATAATAAATCTACATATGGCAGGACCCCGATTAACCAGGTCGCGGTCTAGATCACTTAAATCATCTTGGCCGTCCGGAGATTTCATCTTCCGAAGAATCCAGTTGCACCGTGCAACGTATAGAACCGGATTTCGCGATTCCCCCTGATTCGCGAACGAAGTCTGTCCATCTAGAAATGAAAAATTAATATGAGAACAGTTTTCATGATACAAAGCTGCATCGATTTTGAATAATTCCACTCTAAATGAAACGTTAACGATAGACAATTACAACTGTAAATAATTGTAACGATAGAAATTATAATTATAAATCATTTCCAACCTAAAGACTTTGTTCCTCGAATGTGCTTCTGACTACATCGGTTAATCGGGGTAGCACTGTACACTTTTTAATTGGAGATTACGTCGATTTGCCCTAGTTCTCCGCAAAGCGTTCGACAGCTTCGACAGAGAAAAGAGCGGAAGCATACCCACCGACATGGTGGCTGACATCCTCAGACTGATGGGGCAACCCTTCAACAAGAAGATCCTCGATGAGCTGATCGAGGAAGTCGACGCTGACAGTAAGTAGTATAAGTCGGCCATTAGTCGGACGTCGCTGTGACACTTGCAATAATGCTTCGTATCTCATGGTTTACAAATAATGAAACCAATAGCTAACACAATCAATTGAATACCAATGAATGAACGAGCGATAAATAAAACATAGAAATTTTTTATAATAATCTCATAACACATTATTCCTCGACAATCCGAAAGAAACTTTTTACGGTGAATACTAGCATTATCACGCTCTATCAAATACATTAAGCTGTGGGAAAATACAGGGCTTATTGTAGAATCATCAAAAATCAGATTCAAATTCGACGGCATTATTTGTTTCTGATTTCCAGAATCCGGACGCCTCGAATTCGAGGAATTCGTCACGCTGGCTGCGAAGTTCATAGTTGAAGAGGACGCTGAGGCCCTTGAGAAGGAACTTCGGGAAGCTTTCAGGCTCTACGACAAAGAAGGTAGGCACTCTTGCAACTGTCCAACGAAATTCTACCGGGAATTCCAAAATTTTGAAATTCCGACTTATCGCCGCGAATATTCCGCGACCGTCGTCGAGCACGACTGGAGAACAGGCTGGCGAAAAGAACAGCGCGAAAGAAGAATGGAGAATGATATATACCGGGTATACAAAAATAGCCTACTGTTCTCGGAACACGTAGTAAAAACGCCGTTGACGTCCCGTTCCGCATGGGAATCAAAGCTGACCGAATTCGAACAGCCTGGCGGGCCGCTGGCCAAAAATCAGCCGCGTTTCGCCACGACCCCTCTATGAATTACGATTAAGCCAAAGAGTCTCGGACGTGAATTAATGCCATTGGTTCCGTTCAGTTGGAATTCTTCTTTGGTCTACAAATCGTGTTAAAACATTAATCTATTATCGAGCGCAGTTCGTAAACATTACTTACAATATTTCTTCAACTAATATCTTCACTGCCCGAGTTAAAGCAATAGTGTCATCGGTAATATCTGTTAATTTCTCAATGCTATTAATATTGTAACGCGATGCTTGAACAACGCGAGCAACTCATTCGAAATTCATCCAGTAGTCAACTCGTTAACAGTAAAGTAGACACCGTACATTAATCGCAGATGCTGATGTAGTTTAATTTTCATTCGATTACTATTGAATACATGTATATTCGATGATTAGCTAATTGAGAACGCCGATCGACGGAGAATACATGCATCTCTTCACAGGAAACGGCTACATCCCGACTACGTGTTTGCGTGAGATCTTGAGGGAACTCGACGACCAGCTGACGGACGAGGAACTTGATATCATGATCGAGGAAATCGACTCGGATGGATCCGGCACCGTAGATTTCGATGGTAAATTTTTCTTTCGACCTGTAATTTTGTCGAGATACTCGGAGATTTTTGATAAAATGCTTCGTGTATGATCGCAACTTATCTCACTTTGCACTGCTCGTACGCAAGTTCGTATAATAAATAACGTCGGCATACGTTATCGTTTTGAAAAGCCAGCACGTGTTCCTTAAGCATACATTCCCGTTTATTTATGTGATCGATGAAATGGGCACGCTGCTCCTCAGTTTCCTGCTCCTCGCGCGTGCTGCCTTAGAATATCAATAAGATTTTATATTGTCTTAAATTTGTTTTCTAACAGTCCCTGAGAAACACGCTTCCATAGCGTTAACGTTCGTTCACATAATTCTGCGTGATGCGGCATCGAGATTAAATGTCTTTGTGTATCAATCTATCATACAAATACTGAAAAATAATTTATTTGTACTCTTCAGTCGTTTACTCGGTATCCGTTAATTATAAGACAATAAGAATCATTATCGTCATTATTCAATTCATGAAGTAACAACCAGGATCTGGACAATCACTATTTTCAAAATCTTAAAATCAAGTTCCCTGTGTCCACACGGGTAATTTGGCTTTCTAGTGGTTTTTTATTATGCAACACGAGATCTGTCTCTTGATCTAAGTATGATACATGATACTTGGCAATTCTGGAAACTACTACACGTATCAACAATAATTCATTCAGCATGTAACGTTGCCAATACCAGCGAGATAGACAGACTGATAGAATAGTGTAGGCAAGTTGGATCCGTCCACCGTGTTATCGATATAACTGTCTCCTTTTGTTTATGTTGAATGCTCGGACCGGTTACTTGTAGTATTTCATTAACTGTTTGCAAGTCATTGTCATTTATCCTGGGACAACAACTGTATTTTGATATATTGTTTCTACTGAACAATTCTAATATGGCTACGGTCTGTTTCAGAATTCATGGAGATGATGACTGGAGAATAAACTGAGTCTGACTGGTGGTACAGCACAATCCAACTCAAACACGATATATGTGCGACGATCGCGTTACTTCAAAACTAATTATCCGCGTGGTTTCTAAAAAGGAAAAGAAAAAAATATGTAATGCACGAGAACAATGTCTGAAAAACGTACAAAGATCTCCTCTTAACGTCATGACGCGTCTCCGGTTCTTCAGGGGCAAATTCGTCGGATCTCGAGACACATTTTAATAAGGAATGGCTTCCGGTGGCCACTTGGACGGTCTCGCGCCAATTTTCCTCCTGTTTAACGAGTGCCGCCTATTAACCGTTTCGTACGCAAATTATAATTAATTATAATGTAACGAAATCACAGGTCTCATACACTTGCATCACGCCTGCTAAGTTTTTCATGGACAGTATTTATTGTTGTTAATAAAATACCATTAAAAATGATCTGCGTCGTTCCTTCCAGACGTAATCGAGCCTAAGACCCTAGATCGAATCCGGGTTACCTTTAAGTTTAATGAAGAAATCTTGAATCACCTAGACTCACCTTTATTTCATTAACATTTGATTTATAATCACAATAATCTGAGAGTTCTTTGTAATTGACATGTCAATAGTCGTAAACGTAACGTAGTATAATACTTTTAAAAAAATAGAATCGCTAGCAATAGACTAGAAAGTTTAATAACTATATATAATAGTGGCACTAATAAACTTTGAAATTTCGTCGTAAACACCACGCTGAACGTATCGTTTACAATATCCTGAATTATAGATACGCTAAATATATAATATCGTTCACAAGAAAATGTCGAGCATAAATTAGTAAATAACGAATGACTTAGAGCACTATACGGACACGCCCATACGTGGACTAGACTATGGTTTACAGGGAACAAGAGACCATAACTATTGTTCATTAGAGATTAAATTCTTCATATTTCCAATGAATATTTCTTTTTTTTCGTTCTTTTTTTCCTTTCTCGATAGCGATTCTTTACAGATTCAAATTTGTTAATATCATAATAGAATAATATTTTTATCTGTAATTTTATCCGTGCAGTCTACTTTATCTCATTACATGACTAATATCAGTTCACTTGTCAGGGGAATTGAAATAATTCTACCGTACTTTGATGGTCCTCATGCTTAGAATGAGAAAAAATTTCTCGCTTATATATATACAACAATTTTTTTTCTAAATGCTGGTCTATTTGTCTTTTTTCATCTAGATTTTCTAGTTTACTACAAAGATTCAAATTGGAAAAAAATATAATCTCCATGCGTTCGAAGGTTCTGCGAATCGTGTGCGTACTCGATAATTATTACAACTGGCTGAGCAAAATATATGCAAAATAGAAGTTAGAAAAATAAAGAACATTTCTGATTGGTAACTTGTTGATTCATCCTCAGTTTTACACTCCTATGTATTACATACATACCAGAGTGTCATTTATACTAAAGTTTGTAAATCATCCTCTTCCAAGTCTTTCTTGTCAGAGGACTCGAGTGAATGTCACATTTTGAACAAATGTGGAAATTCATTGCTGATCTCGCGTACCAATTGTTGGTCTTCTTGGCTCTCTTCAGTTTCCTCGCACAGTATCCTGTAAAATGGTATCCATTGGTATTAGAAAATCAAATACATTTTTATTAAATACAAACCTTGTAAAACATTTTAGTAGGTCCTCGGAGCGATATTTGTGTTCGTCGTAGCTGGAGTTGCGAAGTACTCGTCTACATAATTCTAAGTACTGCCTACGCTGTAGCGATAATTATAAAGTCACATTTTTTTGTTCTTGTGTAATTAAGAATAGTATTAAATATGAGATATATTATAAATCTAACATTTTATAGACGTATATGTTATAAATTTTGAAGAATTTTCTTCTAATTTAGAAGGCATATTTTAGGCAGATTTATTCTATACCTCATTCGGGTAAAGATTTTTATATTTTAGTACCTTATCCCCAGGAAACATATCATACAGTTGCCGTAATATAATATCAATTAAAACTTTGACATCATTGGTATAAAAGAGACCTGCTGTCACATCATTACTGAAAAGATCAATGAACAATTTCAGTACAGAATGCGGAGGAGGCGGCTCATGGTCGAATATTCTCACTGGATCCTCTGAAATCAATTACATTTCATTGTGACCTCGATTATGTTAAATACTACTACAGATTAAATGTGCGTATTATTTTAACTCTTTTACCTTCTCTATTGAAAAGGAGCAAATTTTTCTCAGTAAATATTTTCGCCAATGATTTCTCCTTTAACGCATTCAGAACAATGTTCTCTGAATTTGTGAATTGTAAATTGTAGGACAATATCAAATTCACAAACAGGTCTGAAATCTGATCTTCTAAATCCATGTCTGGAGGATTTTCTATTAAGTCCAGAATAAAGGCTATGAAGTCTGGGCCTAATTGCTCTGCAATAAAATTTATAGTCAGAGGCTTTTAAGTAAAGAGAGAGAATATCTTTGTAGGCAAATAATTCAATGACATAACACATTACCTACTTTACTCACCCAAATGCGTAACTGGCATGGGTTCACCCATTGAAAAAATCATAGTAAGTAATAATGAAGAATAATTTAATTTTGTCACATTTCTAGGATTACTTCTCATATCCCTTTTCAAAGATACATATTGGGTCATTAATCAAGTTGTTGTATGAAATTATATAAGATATAGTAAATAATACCTTGCTAGCTCCATTGGTAGTACGCTATTCAACATTATGGTTAAGATCACAGAGTCCAGACTACACATTACTCCGAATGACTGTAGCAGCAATTGTCTAATTGTCCATCTGGGTTCCATTTGATAATATTGTATCAATACATTAACGCCGTTATATTGATCCTGCTGTAAAATATACCTAGACACGTTTGCATCCGCATTTGTCTGTAAAATTAATAAATCATGTATATATGCAGTTTACTTAAATATATAATGATTAATTATCGTAATGTATTTCAATGTACCAATATGGATGTAAGTTCTTTGATATAGTCAACAATAACAGATTCATCTTCATATAGCATCCAATTTCTCTGTTGTGAATCTTCTTTACAAGAAGTAAGCTCTGTAAAAATTACTTTCAATCTATTAGCATCATATGTCTCCTCTATACTCATTTGTGACACTGTGAATGGTGTCTCCAACTGATGCAGCAGTGCATCAAAATAGTGGCTCACATTTTTCGGTAATAATTGTTGAAGACCAGTGACCACTACGGTAACTGCTACCTTGGACATTTCATAGCTTAATTGAGTATTTCTTCGAACTTGATCAAGTAACTGATAAGCTGTATGAGAATTAATATCACATGCTGAAGCTTTATTCTTCATAGGTGAACTGGTTGGAGTCTGCCTGTTACTACCATGAGAAGGACTCTTTCGTACTTCAGCCTGAATTTTCTGAGTCTCAGAAGAGGATTGTCTTGGTATAGACTGTCTCCTCTGCTGACATTGTGGAACAACAGGTGCTTCCTCTTTATCATCATTAGCATTAGTGTGCAATGTTGTTTGTGCTGTCATATAAGATGTGTTACTAGGTGCCGTATTAACATCTCCCTCTTTGGCATTATAAAGAGGTGAACATATTTCCTTGCTAGGTGTATTGTTCCCAAAATCGGGAGGCATTGGGGCTTGTTTCTTAGTCTTTTTATTAAACTCTGCCTGTCGTTTCTTCTCAATTAACTTCAAAAGGAGATCCTGTTTTTCCACATACAAGGATCCAGTTTGTTCTTTGGTCTCTGCCTTTACATTTTCAATGCAATCCTCCAAAAATTCAATTAACGTTTGAGAAGGTACCTAAAAAACCATTTAATTTTGTTGAATAAAATGAAGGTATCTTGTAATTTCCTTACAACCACACCTTTATAGTGGTGACGTAATTCGAAGGTATGTATCCAATAAGTCCATTTCTGTTGACCACCTGCCACCAATTTCTTTGCTTGGTATTAGTCTGATATAGAATAAAACAATCGCCCTCCTGAAAACTCAGAGTCTTGGCGAACGTGGCCTTGAAATCGTAGAGAGCCTTAAGCATTTCATAATTCTCTGAGCGTGTAAAAGAACGATATTAAAAGTTGGAATAATTATATAAAACATCGCCAGAAACTGACAGGTGCGCATTGATTAATAACCGACTCACCTAACCTCATGGAATTGTCACCCATGTTCGCGAATTGAAACGGAGAGTGGTTTTCGTTCTCAAAGGGACAACGCCCAGATGAAAAGTAAACGGGAAGAGAACTGCCTACCACCGCTCACTAATTTCACTTTCATTCGTGCTCGACATTACATTTTTCTTAGGTGTTCTTTTTTGTCCGCCAACTACATAGACAGATTCGAGAGGCCCTCTATAATGCAAGATTGGCGTAGGCCAAATGCTACCGGATTGCAGCTGTAATACTGCATAAGGGATATTCAACGCATGGGCAGATAATTACGTCTATAGCAGCTTATGTATGACTTCCACCATCATCCGTATCCAGACAGTAGATCAAAGTTTTTAATATTTATATCTAATTGAAATGAATATAATTTACATGTGTTTCGCCTAACTTTAACTTCAAAACATTTTAAAATTAACATTATATTTCTTATATACATACAGTACTTACTTTCCATTTCTATCGAACAGTAAAAAATTATTTATTAAAACTTATTGAAACTATTTATTAAATTCATAGTTGCATCTAATATGATATATGTCATAGAGGTAGGAACACGTTTAATGAAAGATTTAAATTATTTGTTATGCCGTAATGGTTTTCCTTTCCAATTTTCAATGAATCTGTAAATATAACGTTATTCGGATGATAATATTTAATCAAATTTATCTGTATCTCATGTTCGGCCATCTGTTTTGTATTTATATTATTTATAATTTGAATATTAATCGTGAAGATAATGATTACACGAATATACTTCAAAATTAGAGTCTGGAGGAAGTGAAATTAAAAATTGTGAACGAAAATGGTAGGACACCTACAATCGTAATTTTATTAAAAAAAAAAAAATAAAAATATATGTAAAAAATTATACAAATGAGGAAGGTTGACTATAAACATAAAGAACAATAACATCCTCTCACCTTACACGGTTGCGCGAAGCGGAATGCTAAGGAAACACTGCGCTTCCCGTATAAATGCTTGTGATTTCCCACCCCAGTTTGCTCCCAACGCATGCGAACAAGTGCTATCACAGGACAAACAAGTACAGAATCACAACAATTTTCTATTGTAACATTCAAAAAACTTCGATCGCGTACATTGGTTTTGCGACGTACAAATTTCGATTTTATCAAATTAATATCACCAACTAATTATTAAATGACCTTACCGTAATGAAAGAGGTGTTCCGCAACAAATGACCACCTATTTATCTTTCCTTGAACTACATACGCGTTCCGATCGATAAAAATGACTCAGTCGATAATGGATTTATACATTTTCAAATGAAACACACTTCTTGTTCCTGTAACCTAAAATAGAAGTATGTAGTATACAGACAACATATCAAAATCGTCACGATGCTTCGCATTTGAACTACTAAAACGTAGAAATTCCCTAAAGAGCAATAATCTGGACGTACTCCAATTCCAATTATAATGCATATAATATTTGGATTTCGTACGTTATTGGTGAAACTTTAGGGTAAGCTGAAGGATACTGACAGCAATAAAGTAATCGATAAAATTAGCAGTCAACACAGTTGTTAAGAAATTTACATGATATTTTATCAAGTTCACGGTGCAAACGCTGGTTTCAATCACCGTTCTGTGGAAATTATAAAATCTGAAGAATAAATACGTTAATTCCTACGAGGATCGTCCTTGAGGAACCACGCGATGCCTTCCTTTGGCAATGTGACTATAAACAAATGTCAGCTTATCACTATACGAAATTTTAATCGTACTTGCCGCTAAAATGATTAATACAGTGCGTTTTAATACATACTCGCCAATCTAAAACTTTCACGCATGGATGGAACAAATAACAACTCATTCGCTCGTCAAATGAATTCTGTACGATAACTCTCATTAATATTTCTCAACGTTTTGACGAACGTGAGTACATCTCCGTGTAACTTAAATATTTCATTTAATTCTTTGCTTCGCATTTTAATATTACATTTTACGGAGTGTATGGCATTTTATTAACAAGAATTTTATTTCTAAACATAACCTTTGTTGCTGAGATTACTGCAGTAATTGTGATGTATTTATTGCAGATTTCCATTAGAACAATAGCTGCCAAGATGCCAGGTAAAATAAAAGTAAAAGTATTGGCAGGACGTAACTTGCCTGTGATGGATCGTTCGGGAGACACAACGGATGCATATGTAGAATTAAAATTTGGCAATACAACGTATAAAACAGATGTGTGTAGGAAATCTTTGAATCCTCAATGGAACTCTGAATGGTACAGATTTGAGGTTGATGACTCTGAGCTACAGGATGAACCCTTACAAATTAGATTAATGGACCATGATACTTATTCTGCTAATGATGCCATAGGCAAAGTTTATATAAATTTAAATCCATTACTGTTGCCTGGAGTTCCTCCTACTGTTAAAAATATTTGGACATTGGAGGCAGCCATGAATACTAATACTGGTTCACAGGGTGGTAAGCATTTAATGCATCATGTTATGTCATTGAAGGACCTAACCATTTTATATTACAAGTTAAAAAAGTAATAATATTATTTTTTATTCTAGGTTCAGTTATGACAGGATGGATTCCTGTGTATGACACTATGCATGGAATTCGTGGTGAAGTTAATATTATAGTGAAAGTGGAATTATTCTCTGATTTTAATAAATTTAGACAATCTTCTTGCGGCGTACAGTTTTTTTATTGTAAGTATATAGAGTATTAATAGATACAGGTAATACTTATATATAATACTATACAGTAGATATATTAAATAATACCATTTCAGCACCAAATATACCACATGGATATCATACTCAAAGTATTCATGGCTTTGTGGAAGAATTAGTTGTTAGTGATGATCCTGAATACAAATGGATCGATAAAATAAGAACACCTAGAGCCTCAAATGAAGCACGTCAAACATTATTTTTTAAACTGAGTGGAGAAGTTCAGAGGAAAATTGGACTGAAAGCTTTGGACCTTGGTGGAAATGCTGTCATTGGGTAGGCTTGTATTTCTGAATGAAATTTTATAAATTAAAAAGTTTATGTAATACAATATTGACTACTTATTTTCTTGTGCATAGATATTTACAAAATTTTGATCTGGAAGGTGAATCTGGCATTGTTGCTAGAGGTATAGGTACTGCAGTTACTCTTGTAAAATTGCAGGACACTTTAAACTTGCCAACTGACAATATTGAAGAGTAAGTATTCATGATATTTTCAACTACCTATGCTTAATCTAATCTCTCATGAACAAGTTGTTAATTAGTTATAGTCTAAAACCCCAATAACTATTAAACTGCCTTTGATATAACAAAATTTGTAGTGCACACATTACTTTACAGTGTTCTGTGTTGTGAGTGGTATGCTGATTATTCAGTTAAATATTGAAATTTCTTTGTACAAAAAAACAATCTCTTGTATATTGCTTACTACTAACTAAATGCATGAAAAAGTCTTATAAGTGAAACTATATTTCTTATGAAAAATGCTTCTGTCATATTCTTTTGTGGAAAATTGAACTAGCTTTAAAATTTTAGTTTATAGAAGTTGTGCTTTATATTTTTTGATTATCAAAATTTAAATACAAGAACTAATAGGTACTTTTCTTTTTATCCACCTGCATGTGTTCATATAGGGCATTCTTTTCACAACACAAAGCACAAAAGGAACATTCAGGACTCGATGAGAGTTTGCCGATATATCCCGTTCCTCCTACATGTGTCCCTGATCCTTTTATCGCAAATATACGTATAAAGGATAATTTTTCACATCACGCGAAGACGTTCAAAGGACCCAAACGAACGGTAAAAACGTTTGACTACTCCTGCGATGAATCAGAAGATGCAAGAACCAATGAAAAACCACAGAGAATAAGTAGTATGAAAAAATCAGCAGTTTCTTATTCAAGTATAGCTGAATCTGTGATCCAAGATGCTTCCATAAGAATCATGTTAGCTCAGGAGGATGAAAGGGGTGAGAGTAACAAAAGTATTTTGGATGTTCGTATGAAGAATTTAAAGAAGTTGTTTGGTTCAAGCGACACGGAAAGTAAAGGGAATGCACGTTTAACTAGTTCAGCTAGGTCTTCGATTGTCAGCATATATCCAAGAAAAGAGAAAATGTTCAAAAACAGTAAGGAAAAAGAAAATATAGCTGCTCTTTTGATTAAGTCCATACACAGCATGCCTTTAGAAGATGTCACTGAAGGTCGTGAGTCGCCAGTAGCATTATCTAGTAATACGCAAGAAAGTGTTAAACCTCCGGAGCATCGAGATACAGTTATTACGCGTGAAAATCGGGAGAGAGATGAAGAGGTTTACAAAGAAAAGGTGGATGCGTTAATAGCAAAAGCAGAGAAGAAAAAACAATTTGATTCATCGTTTGAAGAGAACACACCTAGCTCTAATGATTTCTCGGATCGATCTTCAATTAACAGTGCCAATTATGATATTTTACGCGATTCGAAGTTGTCAACTGACGAAGAACCAGGGGAAAGTTACAAATTTATTAAAATGCTTGCTAGATCTAGTAGTTTTCCGCCATTAAAGTCAAGATCATCACAGAGAAGATTGCAGAGAATGGATAGTGAATCACGCCCTCTTCACCAAGAAGATACATCCGTTTTGTTCAAATGCATATCTACAAATCATATACCATTTCGTTTTGCTCCCACCAAATCACACATTGACCTTGGAAAGTCTTCAAATTTAACAACTGATAAGATAGAAGAATATAATAAAACTATAAAAGAGGCCAGAAATGTTATTTTTAAAAATGCCCACTTAGCAACAATGTCTTCTGAAAATACTAAGAATGATATGCAACGTAAACAAAGCACAGATTCACAAGACTCTTACAGTCCTCTTGCGACCAGTACGCCGGTAGAAATTCGACCACCTTTCTTTTCAGAAATGCAAGAAGGTGAAACTGTATCAATTAATACAGAACAAGAACCAACAATGAATATTCGTCAACATGCTGCTGCGAATACTAATACAACTGATGATCTGTCATATGCAGATGAGTCCGAAGTCTCCGCGTCTACATACTCTTTGCTGCAAAGCGGAAGTGATACGGAGGGAAAAGATAAAGTAACATTTAGACAAGGGAACAAAGAGAGAAGATCCCCATCTTCAATCGAAGAAACTGATAATGTTCCTCGTAGAGATTTATTTAAGAATATGGAACGCTTCGATAGATTGGAAGAGCATAATGTACTGAAGTTTTCCGCATCGACACAGTCGCTTCCATCGTTACAACAATTTCAGACTCCTACAATTATAGAGTCTCACGTAATAGAAGATACAGGCAGTAAAGTAAATGAATCGGCATCAAAGACTTCATCTAGCATTGAAAGTTTAATACAGTCTTCGTGTAACGACGTTCACGATACGGAACACAAGAACAGGCAACGTCGGATGTTGGACCTAATTAGACTGATCGACACAAAGATGATGGAACATCCGGATGGTTACAATAATAATGACCATTACAGATTAAAAAGGAAGAAGAGAGACAGATTATATAGAAACATACATCCCACGAATTTGCGGAAAAGTTTGCACAACAAACGTTTGAAGAGGCGGCTTCAAATTTACAAATCTTCAGACATGTTCCCTTCAAATCAATCCATACCGCCACCGGTCACGCCTGATTCCTCATCCTACAACTCCTCTCTCGAGAGCATCATCATTAGCGACAGTTTCATTAAATCGCACATACACAGAACTGAATCATTTAGCTCAAAGCAAAGTTTGACTACCGAAAGGTCTGTAGTCAATTTGAAATCACATGAAATCGCTGCTAAGGAATTAACCGTAGATACTCAGAGCAGTGATTCGCTTAGGTATAGCAATAGCGTAATAGAAATGAAGGAATTAAAACTGAAAGATACTAATCCATCAACATTACATTCACCCATTGATAACGCGGCACATAAGAGTCATAGCATTTGTAATATGAGTGAAGTATCAGACGATAATAAATTTACTAATATTACTAACACTGCTAATATCACTGACAACTCGTGTGTGTCCCGTCCTTCTCCCGATCACAGGCAACAAGATGAGGCATCTGTAAGTCCACCTTGTCCACTTCCGGCTGTTCCTTCTATGGTCTCAAAAGTATGTCAAGTACCGGCGACCAAGGCACAACCTGCGATGTCATTGCACCGAAGATCCAGTGATTCCGATTTGAGCATTACACCTAAAGGTGAGTTCCATGATTTAAAAGGATAATCACGATAAATTCCATTTCATTAAGTCTTATATAAAAGTTGCATTCTATTAATCGTATGTTAGAAGTATAATTATGTTTATTTCATTTGGCTGACGGTGCTACAGTTGCACTATATTTATCAATGCATTGCCCTTCAGGTAGTTCATTTTGGGCCCAGATTCAAATTACAGGTTGCCTCATAAAGTGAGTTATATCCGGCAAAGAAGAAATTCCTGAACCAAAAATATCATTATTCATGATGATTCCACATGGTTATAGGTAATCATTTTTTTACATTATTTACTTCTTTGCCCATTCCTTACTTAGGGTAAGGGTATCTACCATAATAAGTAGTGATATCACTTTATGAGACATTCCTTTTGCAAAAATGTAAGATACACAAATAAACAAACGTAAGGTATTGATCAATTGAAAACAAACTGTGATGTGTGTTATAGGGAATTCTCTTGGAACAAACGATAGATCAATGACTGGATTCTTGAAGACACCTACAGCTGTAATAAGGACCATGAATCAGGATGCCTTCGAAATGTTAGAGTACCCTTTTATCACTATGCAGCAATATCCACCAGGATTCATCCTTCATATCGGTAAGACATTCAATTTAAAATATGTTAATTCTATAGTATTTTTCATTATAAAGTTTATTAATAATTTGTGTATATTGAGACAGGTGGTCTTGTAAGCTCAAGATCAGTCAAGCTACTGGAAAGAATTAGTAATTTAGAAGAGCCCGAAAGTCGTGATAGTTGGTGGAAAGAAATTAGGATGGAGATTAGATCACATGCAAGAGCATTGGCATGTAACGTGGTTATAGGTTACAGGGAAGAAACTAGTATCTGGTAAGGGATTGTGTGATTAACATTCATTCCTATTCCTTATTTCTTTTATTGTCTCATTTGTTATTTCTTTTTATAGTGATGACGTTTGTGTATTGAACGCGTATGGTACAGCAGCAATCATTAATCTGCACAGCTCAACTCAAGATGTCGATAACGTTTTTATTAATAAAGGACAATCAGGATCAGTAATAAATCCTACCGATGTAGAACGAGAAAAGACTCAACAAAAACCAATACCTGTAAAAGCAGAAAAAACTGATACCGATACACCAGTAACAGCTTCAGTTCATCAGGGTGGTAAAGTTAGGCACACCTCAGAAAGTAAAGATCACGAGATTCAGTTCCAAAGTAAATGTAGCCTTTGTCATTTACCTTACAACGACGCGAGCGTACCTTTTCGCGTAAGCGTATCGAAATGTGCAATATGCAAACGTGCCAGAGTACCGGATGTGATGTTCACTACTATAGAACTTCCGGAGAACGTAATAATCACTGGAAGAGGATGTATTATACAGGCTACTGTGTGCAAAACCAAAAAAGATCTCAGAGGAGAATTAAATGCTAAGGAGATATCAGACTGCTTGCCATTCTTAGAATACGAATTACATAGTTTGCTTTTAAATAAATTAAAGGTTAAAGGAATGAACGCCATATTTGGTTTGAAGCTTCAAGTCTCCGTTGGTGAACGATTGATTATTGGCATGGCTGTGGGTAGTGCAGTATTTTTAACGGCGCTACCAACTCCATCGGTACCACAAATTGCTTCTGGAAATTCTTGGCACAAAGAGGAACAATTAGCGGATATCCAAAAAACTTTACTCGAGACAGTCAAGAAGAATAGAGAGTTTTATCGACTTAAACCTGTCACGGTAAGCATTAGTACTTAATAAGTGTTAGTTAAATGTTTTTAATAATAATCATCTCATCGCAGGATGTTGAAAATGGACGGTTGGCAACCTCGGATACTGATGAATCTGACGAAGAACTCCCTGATTTAGATTTTAGTGTCGGAACCAGAGATACTTGTGTCTTGGAAGTCGACGATATAGAGGATATGGATAGAATATCGTTATTAATGGACGACAGACCTCCCGATGACTTTCATGTTGTAAATACTCAAACAATTCCTGGCCTTGACGAATTGGAGATTGTTAGGAATCTACAGATGTTCACACAAATTTCAAGGACGAAAATTCCAGCGGGCCAGTTTGCGTCCATGCCTTCAAAATGTTTTGCTAAATTACTTCAGGTACATTTACAGTTCCAGATTTTCTACTTTTATTGGAAATAGTATTGATACATAGTAATGATACAGTCAGTTATTTATTCTTTCAGTCTGTGTATTTTAAATTGAGGAAAATGATCCCATGTGCCCTTTGCGACATGCAGTTTAAATTAGCCCTTCCTGAACCAGACGAAATACAGTTCACGGTGATTGGCATGGCTCTTGGTTTAGGTGATCCAGTTAAAATGAATAAACTTAAAAAGAAATTGATGACTCATTCTGTGAGCAAGGATCAAGTGAAAAAGTCGGGTAGGTCATTTAATAATTATAATTCGTTCGATCGTTTAAATAATTATCGAAGCAATTCGTCTTTCCAGATGACAGTGACATGATATTTAACTTGGACGTGGACCATAACGAAATTTCATCGGATAACGCATCCAGTAGTGTTACAGTAAATTCTTCTACTCTAATTAACGCAGTAGGATTGAAATCCAGGACCCGTTCACCATTGCGAACGAAACTTCATACTATCCATAAACACAAACATGTAAGTACTCATGTTTCAAGAAACATGCACCGGTTATCAGCGTTTCAAAAATAATTAAAATTTTATAGGTGCCTTTGAAAGGAAGATACGGCGTAGATATAACCCCTCTGTCTTACCTACCGGGTGGTCGGATAGAGAGGTATTTAGGGAACTTGAACTTTTTCTTTATTCGTGAGAGCACATCGATCAGAGAGGTTCGTTTAACGTTCAAGGTTCGGTATTTAATAAAACAATGAATAAATGTATGTGAATAAAAGCTTTCAATTGTTATAGAACGGTGGTTTGAGCGGGTTCACGCACAGTTTTATAATGGAGGTATTAGCCATTGTTCGTGCACACATAACCGCCTTGGGTGGTAACGCAATGGTCGCGTTTTTTATGACTAAGTGCGTGCTTCTTCACAGTCCCCATAAAAATCAAGTAAGATAGATAATAATTAAATGTTTAGTCGAACATCATGTTGAAACGTAACAAATGTGTATTCACTTCCCTTCTATCATTTTCAGGGACAGTGTTTAATAAATGTCGGTGGGGATGTGGTGTCTGTGTCGTACTTCGCGAACGAGAAACACTGCGGACCTTCAAATTGCTGACCCCAACCTCCCCATTCAGCGCCACCATAACTGCACTGCGAGATACACCGCCGGAGATTCGACTTCTCGGCGAATATTGTTAGCCGACTCGGACGTGCCGCGACTCATTATCCTGTGATAGGATAGAATAGGGCCTGTAAATATTCAAAAATCTAGCATAAGTACTTAACACTTCGAGTCGTGGTAATCGGGTCGATCGTAGATGACGTTCATGGATATGTCATTTTAGTCAAGCGAGTTAGCGTAAATATCAAGCAATCCCATGACGCACACACGCGGTCAAGCGATTCTAGGAACATATTCAAAGCTTTGATGATCATTAGGTGCCTTCAGAATTATACGTAAGGTCTGCGGATGATCTCTTTTGTCATCCGACAAAGCAGTTACTGTTACAGGCAAACTGTATGATTCAGGCATCTGAAAGGAGCTCAACTTTTCTTTTCATTGTAACCATTAAATATAATCTGATTATTTAAAGCGTTACATCGAATCTTCAGGACTGATAGAACTCACGATACGACCTAGCGTCGTAGAATATGTTTAATTTAAAACGAAACGAAAAAAACGATAATACCGGTGAAGTATGTGTACCCTAATTATTCGTGATATTGTTACTTTTCGTGATTGATATCTGTAAAAAAAAGAACAACGTTTGTTTCGATTGAAGTGAGGAGAAGAATGTATATGGCCTGTAAAAAGTTATCTCTGTAGATAGTAGTACGATAAAAATCCGCGGAAATATTTTCCATCTCAATGGAGGGAACAAGATTTGTGAAAATGTTTTTTCGAAATTATACGAGCTGTGCTGAATTAGATCATTGGATGACACAGTCACGATGTGTATCTTGTACATTGAATTGTTGTGCATGCGTCTCGAACCTTTTACACTCAGTTGATGTTTGCCGTTACAACTTAACTAAGTCACCCCGTGGACGTATATTGTGAAACAAGTTTTACGTTTTATTTTTACACAAACGTTAATCATCTCTTTCCCTGTTACAACGCGAACAAATAAAAATTGTCGTCGATATGAATCAATCGTCTCATTTTCTTCCTTCCCCCTCAAATATGATCATTCTCTGCACCAATCATTCCGTCTTCCATAGCTTCACCGGGGACTCAGGATGGAGGAAAATGTTCGCGCGAAAGCGTTCAATAAATTAGAGCAGCTTGTGTAATTTCTTCATTAATATTTATTTCGTTTACTTTAAACCATCCTTGCGTTAATATTATAGGAAAGATAAAGTCTTTTAGACATTCAAATTTACATTGAAACAAAGGATTTTCGATTAGAGAGAATATTATTAGCGATAGCTGGAATTCGAACGTTCCGTCCCTTACAAGTATCGTAACCGAGTCGCAAAACGAATTAACCGCTGTCGGCCCAAGTTGTTTCTGCTTTGGCTAAAGGATTTATTTGCAGGAGGAAACGAACCCTTTCGGCGTCGCTCGGCCGAACGCGGCACGCTCGATATAGGAGCAGCGAAACATTCTCATTAAACATTCATCGATTCTCGTTCGGTTAGATCTAAAATAAATCCGAAGAAAGTGTCGTTTCGTAGCTCGACAGTGAGACGATCAAGTGATAAGAAGTAAATCGTTCAATATCTTCTCAATGTAAAGCGTAATTGACTCGGGCCGATTAATGACGCCTTCCGAAGCGGAGGAAAACGTGATCGACGTCCTGCCTCTTGACACCGCTGTCCAATAACGGGATATTCTCGTGGAAACCTGGAAATATCAGGGAATAAAGCATCTTCCGTTTATCCCGACAATCGACACATTCGAGATCGTCAACGTAACCCTGCTTCACTTTCAATTTTGTTCCCAGAACACTAGCAAAGTGATCCTATATTTTTCATTTTCTTCAATGTCATTTGTTATATTTTTTAGCAGAAAGCTAGCAACGTAATTTCCCATTTTTTCAGAAATATGCCGGTCACTTCTACGCGATTTCAAAAGTCTGCAGCAAACTGCTGGCAACACAGTTCTATCGTATTTTATATTCTTACGCGTTCGAATAGTAGAGCATATGCAATTTGGACAGTAGACTTTGGGGAATCGTAACCGATCACGAGCGTGTCGATGCTCAACGTTTTCTCAGCGATATCTCACCTGTTATGTGACTTTCTTTGTCATCGATGTAACTCTCTATGTCTGAGCCGAGCTCGTATATCCTGGAAAGAGCAGCGCAGACTTTGCGGATCCTTGGTGGGAGTTCGTCGAGGAATCCGGGATTACACTGGGTGGGCAGAGCTGCTAAGACGTTGTTGCAGAACATCGCCATGGTCGTCATCGAAACGAGGATTACGATCGTTGAGCCCATCATTCTCGGTCGTCGAGAAAAATATCAACACCGATCGTCGCTGCAAAGTGGGAGAATTGTTCGGGATTATTTACTGAAAAATTAACGATCATTGGATTGCTCGTTAACAGATCGAACGTCGTTCGATTCACTTGAAATCAGTTTTTGGATTCGAGGGAATAATCGATCGGGGGATGCGCGTTTAATTAAGTATTCATGATCGAGCACGGTCGGTTTCATTGTTTCCCTTGATCCCTTCGGGTTCTTTTGGTTTCTTTCTGACGTGAATTCTTAAGCGGCCTCGGCCAACTCGCGGAAACGAAGTGACAGGGAACTGATCAATGATTCATAAGTTGATTAAGCAAGGATAGCGTCGCCTCGTTGGGATTATAGACCGGATAGCCGAGTGCGGGACCGATTAAAAACCAAGCCGGGGAGCCGACGACGAAAGATTAGCTCGTTACGTATGGATACGCGTGGGTCTAGGGGGAAATCAATTTGCCAGCAACAGGTTTCCCATTAAATTCCGTGGCTGGCTGCTCGGCAGGATCCTAACGTTACCGTAAAAAGCGTCGGTGTTCATGTTTACGATCGCGTTTCCTTATTTTCACGAGGAAATCGCGCAGTCGAAACGAAAAGGAATCGAAACTGAGTTAATGAAGGCAGAGTTCTTTTTATTAATGCTTCCGGTTGCATTCGGATGAGAATATTCAAGTGATTTTGAACCGGTTTCCGAAGAACTGTGGACTTTATTCGTGTATATTCGTGTGTTCCTTAATTTACGATGTACAAAGCATCCAATATCAAAACAGAATTATTCTTCACCAAATGATTCAATAAAACGTCCCTTAACAGCGATGGTCTCTACAGTATGTTCGCAAACATTTCTATGTATTTACTTATTATTTCCTTTCTTATTGTATTTACTAAATACAAACATCTTCTTTCATTAGAAAAACTGATCATGTTGTGAACAAAGCAATAAACTCAAGGGAAGGAGTTAAATTAAATTGCACAAGCGGAAACAAATTCACAGGTGACCTAGTACAATACTTAACGTGTTGCAACAATAAGAGTGATAAAAATAATAAAATGATTTCGAATCTCTATTGCAAACATCGACTGCATCCGGTACGTTTCGATACGATCCGTGTCTCGAAATTAATTCGCGAGAGCTAAGGGTTGATAACCATTCCTAACTGTTGTTTTCGGACGCTTAAAGAAGCAACGGAAGTGTCAAGTTTGATAGCCGATGAAACTCGCGTTGCCGGAACAAAAAAAGTTCGTAAAGGGCGATCAGTTACGAAAGAGGGTCCACTGTTTGTCGAGACCGTGGAGAGCGAAGGGTGGTATTGCATTACACAGGACAGTCACGGAATATCGAGTAAACAGGACTCGTTGATCCGAATGTGATCTCACAAGAGAGCTCAAAGTCGAGGAAATCGTATTACTGTCCTTACGTGCCCGGCGTTCCTGATGGTTTTCACTGTTCTCCTTCGTCGTAAACAAAAGAAAGCACACGCGCGGCAAGCCGGAATTGTGGTAAATAACCGATAAATTCGACCCAAGTACCAAGGTTACGGTAAATAACACATAAACACGCTGTTCCGCATCGGCCAGATACTACTCTTTTTTCCCAGCTACCGTCTTAAGACGCGAGGAGCACCGTAAACGATGCTTCGAAACTTCAACTGCCCCTTCTCCGGGGAAATTTGCACGATACACTGGTCTTTATGGAATTATTAAAAAGATTGTTGCTGGCAACCCTTCGTCCCCTCCGTTTTGCATCCATTTTTCATCGGGAAACGAACTTTATGAGGCCGCTAAATTAAGTTTCCCGTCCTTTGTGACGTCTTAAGTATCATCCCTTGTTCAGCCTGAAACTTACCGACGGGTTTCTCGAAAATTAACGGCGTATAATGAAAGTATTCTTAAACAAAGGCGGTTGGTAGAAGGAGATCAAGCTACCTCGGATCTCCGTTAACCGTTTGCGAATTTTTCCAGCGGTGTTCTACCGAGTGATCTTCGCGTAAGCTCGAAGTCGACGAAGCTGGAAGTTCTCTCGGGTGTCGGTGGAACGCGATGACGCATAGGAAAGGTCATTGGAGCAACAAATAAAGTACCGCGACGAAGGAGGAGAATGACGCAGCGATGAAATAATTCGGCGGTATATCAGTAATTAATATCCGAAATGGAATTGCTTCGAATTGCTGGTGTCTCCCGCGGCGGCACAAGGAAATGATCTCTTCCCTTGTTTCCCATTTCGTAATTAAAACCCCGCGGCGTTTACAATGGAACTGTTTGTTTTCGATGGTTCGGCCCATTAATCGGACCGGTCGATAGATCATAAATCAACCGCAGCAGGGTCGTTGGTTTTCGAATCCTCGCACGACCGGAAGTGGAGGATCCAACTCTCTTTATATAACAAGAACAGGAGAAGTTTATGGAACAAAGTATAAAGTTCTCCAGAAACTCAACAAAGAAACCAGATTTCTAACCCTTCTTCGAGAGGCGACTCGCGCCCGCCATTTTCTTTGACACAGCGGAATTACGAAGTTTCGATATTCAATGTCAAAGTTCGTTTAACGCGATTATCCGCGAAACGTTCGAGTATTCATTCCATCCCTCGATTCCTGTCTTATTTATATTAATGTCAGTCACTGACGTTTCATTAGAAAATAAAGAATACATCCAACGGAAAGACTGTCGTGAAAAATATATTTATTTGTTCATATTCTTCCAGAATATTTCTCTCTGAATCGTCAACGGTTTATCGAACGAGGTAATCGAGGTTCACAATTACCCGGCCATTTCCCAGACGATTAACGTACAATTACGGGCAAAATATTTCCTACGCGAACGGAGACGCCGCGCTTTGTTTGATCCCGACGGGACTCCGCGATGGAAACCGTGCGTCATTACCGTTCGTTTTTATAAATTTCAATTTCGCCCGGTTCCATTCCGCGCCGTAAAACACATGGCCGCGTAATCGCGTTACGCCGTCTTCATCCACGCCGCAATGAAAACTTCACTGTCCTTTAATTCAATTCCCGAATCGCGCGAGACGAAGAGCAGGGAGCGCGCTGGATAGAATATCTTCGCGGAAGCAACGGTCTCCGTCATCCCACGTACAGCGTACGTTCAGTAATTTCCCGTTTATTAAGGAATGGCGGCCAATCGACGACGCAATAAGCGAAAAGAGACTCCAGAGTTTACTTTTCGAGTTACGGCCCGATGAAGAAGAATGCGCGCTAGGAGCCGCGGTCTGACCTAATTCGCACCTACATCACTGGCGCAACGGAAAAACCGTACGTTCGACGATCCAAACGCTGCTCGATCAAACGAACTCGATTCCCCGGCGACGCACGGAATTATTTACTACCACAATCGACCGAAAATTTTCTTCTTGAAACGTACAAATCGATGTGCAGCGAGAGATTTGGAAAATTGCGAGACTGAAATTGTTGGAATTTCTCCTCTTCCTTACTTGCTGCCCCGTGTTTCGAAATTCATACTTGCTTTTTCATTACTCCGTGAACAAGGAACAGAAGACGAGGCCAATTAGATATTGCCATGTGCAAGGATTCTGTCCGCGGTATTACTCCGTAGCTCGACTTTCAATGTTCGCGGGATCTCATTTGCGATGTAATTTCGTTTAGTTCGACTTCCGAACTACCGAGCACTTAAACCGAACTTCGAGTTTCTTAAACATTTCTCAATGTGTCTGCATCTTTTCGGTACTCGCAAGGGAAATCTGAAATGGATGATTTTAAGGAATAATTAACCCTTTGGCTACGGCAGAATTTCGTCGATTTCTAAGGGAGTGTATTGAAGCCATGAAAACTGAATCGAGCTGAATTAAATCAACTTAAAATAATCACACTTATATAATATATGATCAACGCAACATGTAATTGTTGAAGAATTCATCTATATCAAGTCGAAGTGTTGCTGCAATTGTTATTACTAATTTTAGGGGCGCCAACGCCTACGGTACACCGAAACCAATCTTTTCAAGTGCTTTCAGGCGCTAAGAATAGAAGAGGTGAATAAGGATGAATTAATAACGCAATTAACAATAAAATGTCCACGTCGTGTTCTGGTAAAAGTTGCTCGATTACTTCAAATTAACCCTTTGTACTCGAGAACATTTTTCTCAAGAAATATTCATTATTTTCTGAAACATCAATGGTATGTTTTACAACAAAAGAAATACCTTGCACAAATTTAGTAACAGTACTATTTTATTTCGATGCTTCATGCGTTAATGCATTATATAAAAATTTAACATCGAATTCTATTTTATCATTTCCATGGGTCAAATCAAATGGCGACCGAATGGCGGCTCTCGAGTGCGAAGGGTTAAAGGAAAAAATGATCTCGGTCCCGAAACGTCCGCCACGCGAAGGGATCGCGAAATTAGAAAAGCTAACTCGTGTCTCCCGTTTTACCTTGTCCCGGGAAGTTTTAAATTTCAATGAATGGAGGAAAACAACGGGTATTTGTCCGTCAAACATTTTCCCAGTTCGCCGACGATTAAATTCCTGGAGGCGAAAATTCCTCCGGTTACGTACACACAGTCGATCGCCGGAGGTCCCTATGCAAATCTCGACGAGCCGAGACACCTGTCCACGGGCGAAAGAGGGCGGGAGGGAAAGAGCGGCCGGGAGAAAGGGACTTAACCCCCGTGGCAAATCGATCAAGAGGCCAGGGAAGACATCGCTCGCGGGATTATCGGAGGAAATGAATGTCAGTTCTTAATCGAGTTTACGTGTCTGAAATACTCGCTCTATGAATTCACAGTCCCGGTATATCGTTGAACGTCGCGGACGGCGGGGGCGGACGATCGCGGGGGCGGGTCGAAACAAAAGTGATCGGAATTCTCTGCAGGATCCCTCGTAGCTTGCGGTTGGCTTCTTTGAAATTCTCACAGGTTTCCTGAAATTTGTATAAGTTTCGCTGTATTTTCTTCAATTCTCTCAACCGATCGATTGCAAAAGCCCGGTCGGAAAGCGCAGAGCGGCGCAATCTTTCGTTTCAGTTCGGAAACGACGCTTTTCTATTTTCACATTGAAATGATTGTGAATAGTGATAGAACGTGATCGTTCCGTTTTTCGATTTCTAAGTAATGAGAAGAATGAAAGTAAGTAATTAGAGGGAGAGGAATGAATAAAGTTAAGAGAAGCGCTTGGCATCCGAAATTTTCGGAGATCTGAAATTCTCTGAAATTGTTCGAAATTTTCTGAAATCCTTTGGAATTATCCGAGATATTCTTATTGTAACAGGAGTTTTAATCCATGGGAAAAGAAATGATCCTGAAATTTTCTGAAATTCTCTGAAATTGTTCGAAGTTTTCTTCTGAAATTTTCTGAAATCCTGAGGAACTTTCCGAGGTATTCTTATCGTAACAAGTTTTAATCCACGCGAAAAGAAATGATCCGAAGCTATTATTCCTTATCTCGTGTATCCATATCTTTCATTAGTTTCATTGGGTGGACTCTCACGTTTCTTGCCTGTATATCAAATCATCGGACACTTGGTATTCTCGGGAACTGGCCGGCCGAGCGTATCACGAGAAACTTGTGCGAATAAGTTAAGCACACGGGACCCTGACAACGTGGGTACACCGCTCATGACGATATCAAGATCTGGATGATTGTGTGCTTAGGTGTTTCGTATACTTAACGCCACGAGGACTAAGGGGGAGAAAGTTTCTGCCCGTGTAGAAAATACAGAAAATACGAAGCTACCAAAATAAATATAAAGCTGGAAAAAAATTGCTTGATATCTCTCGTATATTCTCCCAAAAGCATCAAACCTACCGAGCAGTTAAATTGACTTTTTGAAATTCTATAGAAACTTCAAGAGTGTATCTATTGAGACTTTAATTGATTTATATTTCAGTTTATATATCGCTAAATCAATTTTTCGAGTAATTTCTCAGAGAAATGTCTGTTACCTTTTTAATAATTACAAAAAGAACTCAGGAATGGGTCATTTTGTCTCGTCTGGTAGGTTTAGCGTTAAACACTGATCTGCCGAAGAATTCGCTCAATCTTCTTCTTAATTGCTCAACCATCTTGATCATCCCCAACTCATCAAACTTCAAGCATTCCAAACCGAAGCGCAATTAGAATCAGGCCAACGAAGCGCTAAATTGTCCTCCTGTCGCGTTATCTTAGACCCCGGAATCCCCGTTGAAAAAGATTATCACTGTTCGCGGGCATGTTTTCGTTAAATCCTAAGTGATCCAATTTCTACGATTACAGGAACAAGAGCTTCCACTCTGCCGTAATCTCGTTACGGCGGAGAATCTTCCACAAACTAGTGTGTTACGCGAAGAATCCCTGTGTGGCGCGACACTTGACAAGAAATTAAACTTAAATTGTCCGCTTCCCGGAACTTCCGGCCATTCCGCCGGGAAAATCCGCGTACTATCTCTTCCCGCTAAAAAATTAACATCTTTAGGGGCGAATTCTTTCCGGGAACCGACCAAGATGATTTTAATTTCCGTTTGACTGCGGTTTATCGTTCAAACTGAAACGAATCGAACGATACGAAGGAAAAGCAAGTGCCTCTTCGATGGAGTTCAACGCTACATTCACTTTATTGAACTTTTTATGTCACGATACTTTAATTTCTAAGGTCCAAATGAAGGAGTATCAGTTCTAAGAACAATAGAGCAAACTGTGCAATGAATGTCCGTGGATCTAGCGTCAATGTGCGCCGTCCTCGCGCAGGCTGGTTCGACTCAGTTTGAGTCGTCTCGCAAGAAACGGGACGCATCCTACGGATGTTTAATAATTCCTGAGCTCAGTGGCGCGAGGATTCGTCAAATCGCGATCGAACAAAATTCTATGCATCGGGAACAACGTGTCGACGACGGTAACACCGGCGAGAGAGCGCGAGAGAGGGACAGGGACGGGGGAAGAAGAAGAAGGGAGGAGAACGGGATCGGGAAAGGATTGGTTGTAGGTGCACGCGAGTGTGATGGAATGTCTGATGGGATTTATTCCGAGCGACTGGTACGCACAATTCTATTCCGCGAGATCTCGCATCGAAACGGATTCCATTTTGTACCGTCACGGCGAAAAAAGAAACTGTGGACCGACCCGGAGAAATCCTTCGGCGAGGAACAAGAAAAGGAAACTGTATAATCGAATCTCGGGGATGGCTCGTCATCCCGAGCGTAACGTAACTCGTCACCTTGAGAATTAGCTCTAACAACGGAACAGCGGCGGAACGACGTTATTCCGTTGTCAAGCTTATGCTCGGAACTTCGCGCGTTAACGGCGACGTTGTTTCGCGGAATGCGGCGGGAGGGTTGTGAGATCGACATTGGAATTTGTATAATTGTTTTACGCGTTAGAGAGTGGATCGAGAGTTGGATGATCCGTTTGTATAGGATAAGCTGATTTGTTGCTAGTTAATCAAGTACTTCCGTGTGAAACGATTTCTTATAACGCGATTATCTGCGATGCGTTTTATGTAACACGGTTCTTTATGTGACGTACAATTAGAGACATGTGTTTTACTATTTTAGAAGGAACATAGAAAATTCAGACAATAGTCAACCGCGTATTTTATTTACGTGAGTTATTCGGGTTGCAAGAATGTAACGCGTTAACGATGGAACTGCTAATCGAAAGGACCCATCTTGGATTCTTATTTTCATAGTTTTGAAAGGACACACTGTTCTGAGGAGTTAACAAGCCGATTCACTAATGTGCATTCTAAATCAATCGAAATCTTGATAAATGCATTTTAGTCATTCACGTAAGGGAATACGTATCAATTTGATCGCTTCCAGCGTTAACGTTAAACCAAACGTCAAACGATGCGAAACTTCGTGATTCAATCGACAAGCGATAGGCTTTCCCGGATCGGTAGTCGAGAAAATGAACAAACAAAATTAATCAAGGGAGGAAGCTTGCTTCGAAACTTCTCGCGTCTCCCACGTGACGAACAAAGAACGTCCCGCCGCGATCCCGTAATTATTTACGGCGGTATCGAAAGAAGAGCGCCGTATCGCGGGAATTTTACAGCGGCCAAGAATATTAACTCGAGACATCGGGCAAGAGTCAAGTTTCCCTGCGCCGTCCCGCCGGGGCGGACAAGAGCGGCGGTTTAAAAAGTTTTGATTAAATACGTGTCGGTGCGCGTCGAGGGGTGTCGCGCGGCGACGTTTCGAAATGCCGTTATTCCGATACGGGAACTCGGAACGCCGGGAATATATTGGAATTTCCCTCGTCCCGGAGACATGTGCGACAGCGAGATGCTGGATTCCTGTTTCTTCGGAACGGGACGTTCCACGGTTGTTTGTTGGCAATGTTAAGCAAGTTTAACCATTCCGTTAATATATTATGTGTAGCAAGTTATATTATATTAACAATAAAACTATCAAAAGGTCAAAATGACCCATTCCTGATTTCTTCATTTTACAATTATTGAAAAGGTAATAGGTGTTTCTTTGAGAAATTGCTAAAAAAATTGATTTAGCAATACTTTTATAAAGCATTATATATATAATATTAAATATTATTAAAATTTCAGAAGAAAATTATATTAAAAAAATTAGATTTAGCGTTAAGCAAGTTTAACCATTCCGAAAACGATCTGGCCGAAAACTTTTGAACGCCACTTGTATGCCGCGATGACAATTGTAAGACAGTTAGGTGTTATTGACGAGTATATTCGTCATGAAGAAATGGCAAGGCTTTGTGCTATGAATATACTCGTCGAAACAACTGTAACTTAGTATTTGCGACACACTTTCGATGCACACTTCTCAAAGAAGCAACAGGTAATTGGCGAATATACACGTTTCTTAGCATTATTCGATTTGGTTAAACTGAGGAATTACGGTTACGAGTTAATTACGTGTTGTATGAATTAATATAGTTCATGGATCGTCGGATGGCAAGCTAAGCGAAAGAAATATCCCGTTCAAGGAGAAATGAGAAAGTTAAAGAAGTTAAGGGAGTCGTAAGTGGAAAATAGTTGAGGGATAAAACATTTTGAAAGTTATTGCGTATGTTTGGAAAGTATTGAATTCACGTCAGCGGACGAGACTGAGTTAACACTAGGTTGATGCTTCCGCGACGCGCCGCCATTTTGTAGCGATCCCGCGAAAATGTCTGTATCCACGTGCGAGCGTTTCACAATTTGCTGGAGACTTCAACGGTGTTATTTTGGTTCGCCGAGTATGTCGATGAGAAAAGAGAAAATTGCGACTACTCCATTGCGACTGCTTCGATGTTTAAAGATTACGATAAACTTCGAGGTATGTTTCAATGTTTCATAGCTGGAATTTTTTGTTTTCGTTACGTTGGATCGGTGAGAAAATGTTCTTCCCAAGAAATAGTTGCAGAAAATCTGTTTTATAAAATGATAGAAGAATTGCGGAGTGAAAGAATTTGGTTTATCGTTCAGAAAATTAAATAAAATTTTATTTAACGTTTAATGGTTCATTTGTTGAACTACAAGGAAAATCTAAAATATCTTACGTAAGTTTCTTAGCGTTCAATTTACAAAACTGTGGTATCAGGGGAATGTAATATTCTTTTTTAATTATCCTGCATTTGATGAACACATGAATTAGTTGTTAAGTTTAATTATTTGCTAAGCCACCCGACAATGTTGTAAGTATCATGGTTACCATATTTACTCGTTACTGGGATATTTGCTCGGTAAAGCGTAAGAAGTTAATACGCTAAGATCCCCATAAAAAAGCAGGATTGAATAAGAAACGACGAAAAGGCAGGCGATATTAAACTTCGTCGAAGTACATAAAAGACTGATGAGAAGTTGAGCAAAGAACTTGATCGAAGTAATTAAATGAATACTAATAACACGGCGATATAAAACTTAGATTAAAGAATTGAGCGGGAAGCTTAATGACGGCCCAATTAGGAGCCCAGCCAGTTTTTTCCCCGTGTAAGACGTATCTAGGTGAATTATAATAAATTCTACGAATACACTACAGAGAAGGCGTCGCTATTTCCATGAAAGAAATATGCAAAAATATACTGCAAAATTATTCTTAAAAAGGGAAACGTTTCAAAAAACTCTATCCCCGTCGCAGAACGTTCAATTAAAATGGCAAACCTCGTCGGTGGAACAATAATTTGCATATATATTAAAAACAGAAATTACTAATGAATATACATCTACATAACAAACAACCAATTACTCTCTCCTACTCACTAAACATAAAACAATGTACTATTCGCTAAGACACAAAACACCCAACGTTCCCTACCCAATACAATCATTACACCGAACCGATAATTATAAAATGATTCCTCCCAAAACTGAACACAGCTTCATCAAACAAACTCAACGAAAACCCAAAACCTAAGATTCACCTAGGAAAACCACGATCCTCACAACGGAACAACGAAAACAACCAAAAGGAACCTCCGTTCTTCGAAACACGCCCGATCAGCAACGGTACGTCCCACTTGAACCCCATGAAACACCAAAATCTCGTATTCCTGGAGCCCGTTGCATGAATAACGCAGCCGGCACGTCGAACTAAATAATGGAAATCCGCGTAACAAAGATGACACGGGCAACACTTCGTACGCGGGTCCGGCGCGAGGAAAAAGCGTCCGTTATTTCAAAATTCCATTGTCGCGGACGGGACGTCCTCTAAATAATTCACGGGCCCGCGAGTGCAATTCCTCTCGCTCCCTCGGCATCGTGAGCCTCGTAAGCCGCGGCGCTGTCAGCGATACGTGAATAAGGGACTAACCTGTTGCCCGATCGCCGGACACGAAGGGAAATGCTCTGGGAACTTCGGGAACTGGTCTCCGGAAGCGGGTCCGCTCACTTGGTAGCGCGGTCGGTGGCGTTGCTTGCGAATGAAACAGATCTTCGTCTCCTATTTCCTTCCCCTTATCTCTTCCGTTCGACTGCGGGCTGGGTCGCGTGGACAAGATCCAAGGGTACAGATGATAGTGGCGAGATCCGTGATGGTTCAGCCCTTAAATACGCGCGGTCCGCGAGGCGCGGCCATGCGCGGTCCCGCGCGCCGGCCGGCCAGGCGAAATCGCACGCACATCACACCCTTCTTCGCGGCCGTGGTTGACGTACGTTTTCAATTTTCCCGTGACACGTCCGATGAAAATTTCATGGGGCACACGCGGCGTACGCCGTTACGCAACCGCCCCCGTCCTTGTCGGCTCCTTGAGCCGCGCCGAGGCGGCCGGCAAACGAGATTTTTTAACGGTGCAACCGGTGCCGCGAACTTTCACCGTTCAACGACGGTTACGCTCAATGTTTCAGCAGCTTCCCGACGGATTTTAGATTGCACCCGGCCAGTATCTCGCGCGATCCTGCCGGAGGATCCTACGGGATCGATCAGGATTTCCGGGGGAAGAGGACTGTTCCAGCGTCGGTTCGCTGGGAAACATAAAACGCAGCGGATTTTTTGATATCATCCTTTTAAGGACCCTTCGGGGGTCGCCGAGATTCTAGATTCTCCGGGTTTTTAGATGCAATCACAGGATTATCTCTTGGGGATGATCGAGGCTCCGAGCTCGTGGGGTTGCTCGGGGACCGATGAGACTTACGCGGATGTCTTAACCCTTGTGGGGTCTTATCAGTGGAATTTCATCGTACGAATGTCCTTTTAATGGGATTTTTCATGGTTCTCTTTTGAGGTGGTTTTGAGCGTCAATGGGATTCGGTGGGGATTTCGAGGACTTCGAAGTGTGGCTCGGGCTTTTAGAGGGCACTCGGGGTGAGATAATGGGGTTCAAGTTTTGAATGCGACGAGTTTTGGCGAGGATCATCTTTATTCGTTGGGAGAGACGTTGATAATGGGCTTTGGAGGATTTTTAGTTTACTGATAGGGTACTTCAAAGGCGACTGAATAACGTTTAATTGTGCTTATTGAAATAAGGATGGAGAAGGCAAGAAGGATGCATTGCGACGCGATACGGAATATATTCTTGAAGATGAAAATAACGATGCAACGAGAAACGTTCATAGTTGTTTGTCGTGGTTATTAGTTCCATTAATATAGCTTGTTCGAACTGATTTCCTTTGTTCGATCGACACGGGACGAACACGTTGAGATGACAGGTTTATTCTGGTTTTTGGCGACGCACCCTCGGGAGGTCCAACAGTTTTTATTACGAAATCGCCTTATATGCTGTATAGAGTATACGTATTCGTCGATTTCATGTTTAAATGTTTCCCAATTGCGATCCCTCACCTCTCCTTTCCCATTCCCCCCGACCGGGAAACCCTTTTCTTGTGACGTTGCTGAATTACAAAACAATGTTCACCCTGCTCCGTTCATTTTTACGCTTGAACGACAAATGTTGCGACGGCCGTATACCGTTTCGGTAATAACGTTCTCAAATACATAACACGAAACCGAATTTCACGTTATATAATATAACACGTTTTCGTTTAGAGACATGGAATTGACATAGTCGATTACGTTACTTCAGAATCAATACATTCTAATGTCCATACAAACTAACCCCACAGAAAAGAATAATAGTCGACCAAATTGCTTAAAAGCCAACACATCTTAATCTCTAGAAAAACGATAATAAACTATTATACCTATTATAAACTACAGAACTATATTAGTATAATAATCTATTTACTGGTGCACCCAAAAGTTATTATTCCAATTTCACAGTGTTACAAAGCATATCACATCTCCATTCATCTCGATCTATTCCGTCAGAACTGAGAAAAAGATAAGTCAAGGTGATGCACCGTCCTCGGTGCAGAAGCAGTGTTATCCCCGTGAATCTCCGCATTCGAAATTCGAGGAAGCTCGCCGGAGGATAAATGTTTCGCGTGCTTCGCGAAAGTGAACCGGAGATGATCGTTAAGTAAAAGGGCTCGCCGATAAAAGAAGTTTACGTCCGCGTCTCGTTCCGAAAACTCGGCGGAGCGGTTTCGACGCTGCGCGTGGAGGATCCATCGGGAAGATCGTCGGGCAATAAAATCGGCGGGACGTGTACGGATATTGGGAGGGACTATTGGGGGATACCTCGAGTGTCCGCTGCTTCTAATCGGGAAGGACAAACATGGAATCGAAAGGGTGCCGAATGTACGTCGGCCGGTTGATTGTACAGTACTTACACGAGCCGATTAATAAGCGGAAACTCCGGAACGGAACGCGCCGCGATAAATCGAAATGGGCAAACACGGACGAGCCTCGGCAAACGGACGGTTTTTATCGGTGATAAACCCGCGCGGATCACCGCGGAAAGAAGCGGAGCAGCTCCGCGCGCGCAACGGTCACCAATCGCGACTCTACTCGAAGAAATTCCGTTTATCAACAGCTCGCGGTCATTAATCGGTTGCCTTGTAATGTGATGCGGGTCTCTCGACGAAGATTTCAAAGAAGATTAAGTAAATACAAATGGATGAAACAACGTTCGATTTCCTGAAGCACAACAATTCCGACTATATTCCAAATAAATTTGTAGGAAATTGAAATTTCAGATAATAAAATTACTCCATAGCCATTCAATTTAAATGGGAATTCTAATGAAGCTCATTAGCTATCGTTGAATGACAAACCGATCTGAAAATAAGATTCTAACGCGTCGTCCATTTGTTTTGGTTAGTTTCTCCGAGAAACGTGTGAGTCGAACGCCGCCGGCAACGGGAGAGAAAAATGGCGGATCAGTCGGCCAAACGCTCGTTGTCTGGACGAAACTCGATAACTTGAAAGGTATAAGCGACAGAAGAAAATGCTTCAGACGAAAGTTGTGAGGAATAGAGGCAAGCATATGCTGGTTATATCTTTTGATTTTTATCAAGTGTTTTCAAGACGCGACAATTTCAACCACGAATTAATAGATGACGTTGAGACAATTTCGAAGCAGTGAGTCGTGTTCAACATTTCAAACGACTTTTATTTCTTAATTTAGTTTCTAAACTTACAGTATTTCTTTTTCTAGCAATACAATTTACAATATGTAAACAGTGGTCTTAATTCAGCGTTAATTGCACTTATGTTTACTATAAATACATTTCGACGAGTTCTCGATCTGCGTATAAACTATACAGTCTGAAACTCTTTACGCACAGAAACGTTACAAAATGAATCGATTCCACGACGAATATCTTCACGCAAGCTTCGAACTGATTCAATTGAAACCAGATAAAACCTTAAAATGCGAAACGTCGCTTAAAAATAACTGTCTACTGGGTCGCGTAGAGACAACCCATATAGTAGCGAACAACGTGAAGACGTCAGCCTCTATAATTTCCAAAATAAACAAGAAACATGCACAGGAAACCGTAGTCGAACAAGTATAAGACAGTGCAGCTGAATCGAAAACCACGAAAATCGTAACGTGATCGAAGATCAACCGTTTCGTAGACTGATTCGAAGTTATACTTCACGCGCGTTACACGGTAACTCGAGTAGCCAATTACGGTTTTATAATCGGATGCGATGACCTACGAGTCAAATTTTACGGGAAGTAGATCGGTCACGTGACCAGGGTGTTTTACATAGCGCGAGGCTGGACGAAATCCGAGCTCAGTTCCGATGCGGATCGTTCGATCGCTTCGACGAGGATCGATCCGTTTTGGTGGCCGATCCGATTCGCCCGTTTCAACGTCGACGATCGCAAGTTCGCCTGAAAAGAGGTTCCCATCGGTTTCGATCGTAATGGATTACCCGCGTAATAACGGGCGGAAAGTTTGCCGTGGAACGTCTTAAGACGTGCTTCCGATCGAAGCTGTGCGACAGCGTCGAGGAGATCTCCGCGATCCATTGGTAAAGTACAACGGCGGGATAATCGAGTAGTTTGTCTCTAACGAACAGGCCGGAATGAGATTAACGCATTGCCGTGTAAGAACGAGTGCCGTATAATCAGTTCAACAGCTTGACTGTCATGCGAACCGAATTAGGATAACGCAGTTTTCTCGCGTAGATCTGGAAATACATTAGAACAGGAAAAAGTAGAGTGAAATGGAACAGATTTTTTTCAACTAACAAAGTATCTGGAGCGATAAGCGCGTGAAACCTTTTCTGGAAATCTTAGGTAGACCTTCGGATATAAGGAAATGGAAGAATTTAATTAGAGAAATGTTTCATTACGAAGGAAAATACGATTTTCCGAAGGTATACGCTTCGCGAGAATAATAGGGCGAAACGGAACACTCGCGTGAACTCATATGAAAGTTTGATTTCTACTGAATCGAAATTGCTAGCTGAGTATGTTTAATTTTTAGCCGATTTAATAAACTAGAAATGTGTATGGTTTTATGGGCGGAAATCAGAAATAAATGTGTCGCCTTCTTTGTTTGCACTGGTGCAATCTAATTGGTTTGATCTGATCTTCGAGTCTAATTTGCTATGCATCGGTACGATTACATGCAACCAAGTAACACTAGATTTACGGAATCCAATTTGACGGATACTGAATATTTTAAACATTATTGAGTAGCAGTTTCAGTCGACTTTTCTAGTTTTAAAGCTATAATTCTCGCGATCTACATAAATAAACGTGTAAATCTAGAGTTAAAACTATAAACAAAGCACATAGCAAGGGACTCTCATTGGCACTGTGCTGAAGTGTTCCGTTTGGCTCCGCACATCGGCACATCGGAAATCGTACGGCGAAAGGTTAAAAATGTCAGTGACACGTTGCCTCGTGATACCGAGCCGGACTCACGTCGAAGATCTGAACTTAGAGGAAACGATTGATATGTATATTTCATTCAGCTTGCTGGATTTTTACGATAGCTGTACAATAGCGCTTAATTAAGTTGCAACGCTGTTTGAATTTAAACGCGTTTAAACTACACCGTATAAATACTTTTAATGTTAAAACATTAAAAGTACCGAGTAGTTACATTGACCTTTCGAAAATCCTCTATAGAAAGCTTCAATTGATTTGCAATTCAGTTTGCGAATTGTTAAATCGGTTTCTTTAATAATTTCTCCGAGAAACGTCTGTGATCTTCTTAATAATTGCGAAAAGAAGACAACAGGAATGATAGTTTTAGTGTTGAAAATTGAAGGAAAATTAACCGGGCAAGCATCAACTCTCCGTAACACGCGATGATTATTGTTCACATGGAAATTAAACGAAAACTATCGGTGGTCTCGAGGTGGCGCAGATTTTTTGGCTGTTAGTGTACACATTAATCATTTCCTTAATACTAGTATAAATATTAATCAGGTCGAAAGGAAATATTTTTATTCTACGAGCGTACAACCTAACCCAGACGGAGCGCGGACTGACAATGAAGGAGGCAAGATATTATAATACGAAGATCTCCATGGAAGTTCCGATCGCTGCAATTTCATTCTAGCAACAGAAATTAACTGGAAGCTCGTTACGTAATCTGTTAAGGGTTTTATACAGTTACAAATAAGATGAGCTGATATTACGCCCATCGAAGGTCGCGTCTTATTGCGTCTCTCGACGTGCGATTTTTCGAGAGAGCTTTCCCGTTCGCGTGGAAAAGGGCAGAATTTGCAAACGAAACTGGCAACATGTATTACAGATTGTAATGCGAAATTAATTAATGCGCGATAGATAGAACGAACCCGTGCGGAATAAACACTCGATTTGGGATTCCGTTCATTAGAATTTTAAATACAACGTGATAATTCCCACAGTCTCCATAAACAATGGCGTATTATGCACTTTTTAAATCTTGTCTCATTGTCGACTGTATACATTGTTTGTTGACGACGCATTAAACCCGGAAGATAATTAGGTCGTTTGCAAAAATTTACTAATAATAACAGCGTGTCGGTTTTACGGTCCCTGCACTGTGACATTGTAGTCGAATTGCGACGAACGGAACGCAGTGATTAAAAATAACGAAACAGTGTTCATTATACGAAGTAGAAAACTGTACCATTTCGAATATACGTGGATACACGATCTTGATAAAATCATCATATCTTCGATTCGATCGACAACCCCACTTCTCATAAACAGACACGTACAGCATAAATACAGATAAAGGTACATAATTCGCGAGTTACGTGAAAAATGTCATTAACATTTCACGGTCCGATCGGTAGTCTTCGTTCTAAGTAAATCTTAACCCTTTGTGGACGAAGATTCTCCGAAACATACAAAACCTTCAACATATGAAGCTAAATTACATATCAATTGCTCAATTAACAGAAAAAACGGAAACTGCGTTCTGACCTCTTGTTGTTCGACCAATAACATCATTTTTTCAAGAGTTTTCTTTCGAATACGAACATTTCATCTTACCGCAATGCCGACATCCGTCCGCAAAGGGTTAAATGTCCACGAAACGAGCACGATTACCTCTAATCATCGATTATTATCTACATTTGATCGTTTCTATGCCGGTGATCATCCGAATCAGCCATTCCAAAATAACACGAAAATCCTCAATGAAATGAACCACGAATCTTCGGCGACTCGACGAAGAGACAGGTCAAAAACTCTTCTCCTCGATTCACGAAAAAGCCGACACGATTCCGTCGGAATCGGTCGAATCCCGCGATTCGATAAACTGCCCACGGACATTCGAGTATAATATTCGACCTATGCGAACACGTGTCTCCGGGAGAAACTCTTTTGAAGTCAAACATATGGGAGGGTTGGTCACTGGCGACGGACGAGGGTGAGGATCGGCGTTCCGACCCCATTTCGTCGGCCCGTCTTCCCACGGAAAATCTGTGACGCATAAATTCCCGAAAACATTTCCCCTCGCCCCTTGAATTCAATGTTAATGCCGCTCCTTCGATCCTTCCCTCCGAAACGTCACCGACGTTTCTCCTTCGACGATTCCTCATTTTTTCCTCTGTTTCTCTCACATTTTTGTCTTCTCTTCTCGCCGCGTTGCTATCGAGACGTCCGATCGGTAACAAAAAATCCTAACCCCTTGCCTTACGAGGTAATTCTCGACTATGATCGATACAACTACTTTATTATTAATTTATTAAGAAGAAGAACAGACTCAAGCATATTCTATATAATCTTTGCTCCAAAGTATAATAATCAATACAAGAATAGTATTAAATTTGAATTCAAAGTAATATTCAAACTAGTTCGACTCTGTTTAAAATCTACACTACGTATCTGACACGTTATTGCAAGGCAAAGGGTTAAGAACAGAAGATCATCACGCTCGAATGTTAAACATTGTTGGCGACGATTTACATCCTTATTGGCCGCGATTCGTCGCGTCCCTATCTACAATGTATTCGCAATGCAACATTCACATTCGCTGTTGTATGCCGACAGGATACCTCTGCCGCGATCTTAAAGGGGGACGCCGCCGGAATCAGCCCCGCACACCCTAACCGTTCCACGATGCAGCTGAACCACGACTTGTTTGCGACCGAGTCCTCGGTCACGCAGAAGACGAATTTCCAATTGTCGATCGCGAACACGGCGTTGCTGAGGAGGAACGACGGTTCCGGTGAGTATTTTTCCGGGCCGGAAACAAAACAATCGTCCCGAGGAGCTTCCAACCGGCGGCTACGAGTGACGCGCGGGAAAAATACGTGGGAACGATGTTCCGGAAAAATGGAACGGTGTTTAAATTATCCTTCCTGGCCGTGCTCGTCGACCTTTTTTTCTTCCTCCTTTCTTCCCGGCGACTCCTAAGTAAACGGGGAAAGGGACGTTTTCAATTAAAGGCAAAAAGGAATAGTCGCGCGGCCCGGCAGACTGACTTTACAAAATATTATGTAACCGAAAAAGTGACGTGTTTCGAGATCGACAGGTAAATCCGTGGGAATGGACTACGAAAATTCATGAATGAATATCAAAGTCTCGTGTTGCGAGTGTCGCTCGAAAACAGACGTAGCTTTTCGCGACAGATCTTAGGTACACGCTTTTCAAAGTCGCAGCAGTTGACTGGTTAAGAAGTTTCATCGATGCAACGCGTGTTTGGAAAGGTTTCTGCGTACGTTCGGTTCCGTGTTTGTTCCAAGTAACGGTGTAAACTTCTTCTTTTACCTAATAATGGTAAATATCGAGCAGCGCGCTTTGACCTACAAAATGGCGGCGTTACGCTGATTGTGGCGAGCGCGATCATCCCCGACGTCATCTAAAAATTCAAAAGCCAGCTACGTTATTATTGTACTTTCGAATTGTTGTTCGGTTCTCCTGGCTTCGTCAAGGAAAAGTTTAATTGCGGTCCCCGAAGGATATGACGTCGAGTGGTGCACGCCTATGGTTTGTTACGGCGGACTGCGAGGATGAAATCTGAGAAACAAGAACGGCGATCCTCCTCGTCGCGACGGCGTCTAACAGCTAAAAATCTATTATCGATAATACTTCTCGTATATTCCTGGCACGCGTGAACGTATCAAGAAAGATTGTTCGATCTGCAGCTTACACGAGAATTAAGAAAGTTTATTTTGAAGCTTCTGAGCTCAGCGTAACGGACTTTCTTTTATTCCGAATCTACGTTGCCACTTGGAGTGGTGAAGCAGAATAGAGTTGAATAATGTACTGATGACATTTTTATCGTGAAGTAAAGGGTTTCCTATCGAACGATTAACAGTTATGAACGTTGTTCACAATTCGTTATCAATGGAATAACGACGCTTCACACGTTGGAAGCATCGCAACTTAAAATTTAATGAAAGCGAAAGTTCATTTATCGGTAATTGAGTTGTCTAACAAGCGTACACGGCAATTTCTTTTCGTACTTTATCGTTTTACAAGCTCATTTACATTCTGTATTGCAGATAACGATGTTTCTTGATGATTTTCGCGCGCCAGCTGCGACGATGCTCGAATCAGCGGAAATCTCATTGTCGAATGCACAGATGATGCCTATTAATGCGATTAAATCGTACGACGCAGCTGTTGTTTTCGCGGGTCACGTAATCGAATCCGTTCATTCATGAGCGTCCCTAATTAATCGTTGGAAAAGAGATTCTCTCAGTTAACACGTTTGTGACCCAGATAATTTTGCATATCATTTTAATACATCGTTGAGAATCTGGACACCGAAAGTGTGTCTCTTCGTCGAGACATTTCAAAAATTGTATTATGTTATTCTACTATTTTCCTTTAATCCGTTAGTTTCCTGTAAACTAACTGTCTTTCGAAGTGAATTTCGAATGGAGCAATTAAAACAATACGAAATCATCCAGAAGAAAGTGTGCAAGAAACTCCGAGTGCGAACGGTTAACGATCGATACGTTTGCAAAACGCTTCGGAATTTTAAAGAATCAGTTCCGCTGACGTCTTTCGTTGCACCGAGATTCTCCACTAATCGCGGATAAATGTTGGAAATTTAGTTTGCAGAGGGGAAAGGGGGACACGAGCGACGCACGCTGTACCACTGTCCGACCTAATCTCGTATTTACTACTCGACCTACAGGAGATTTACGATTCCGCCGCGGAGAGAGAATCGCGCAGCTTTCCCATTGATTTCTTACGCGTTCCAAGGAACTTTTTAACCCGTTGAATATCGATGTTCCTTTACGATAATCATTCGGTTAATCAAAGAACGATAATGGATTCGCGGAACGAGCTCGATGTTATCGCAGGCACTTTATTCCCGGAATTTGAATAACTGAAAATTTAAAAGCTAACCGACTCGAAGGTATGTACTCCGAGTTGTCTAATATTTCAGCGACTCGCATAAAATTTTCATTGTAATCGAAGAATAAATTTAACGTCGCTAGAAATTCATTTATAACGGTCGGCGATTTAAAAAGCCGTTTGAAAGTTTCAACGATCTGAATCGTTGTTTCGCGCGAAGAGCAAAAATCGAGAAAACGAATGTTTCGGCTTCTGAAATTATACGAAATATTCAGAAGCTATACAAAAGGCATTCTGACCTATAAAAAAAACGAAGAACCGAGTAATCCTTTGATAACTGAGACGAATATTATTTATCTCGCTAGAATTGAGAAAAATCAGAGAATATTAAGAAATCAACTTATTCGCATTGCTTTTGAGTGACTCATTTAATTCAATAGTACTTTAACATGACAATTTCGTCTGTTCTTTAAGAAACGAAGAAAGAACACGTTCGTTTGGGAAAAACAAAAATTGTACCTATATATCATACAATATACAATGTACAGTACATAAATATATAATGTATTATACAAGTACAATAACAGTATTATCAATAATTATAATAGGAACTGCCGGTCTGACAAAGATCACAAGGGGTTAAATCTGACGCTTCTATTACCTGGGCCTATTACAATGATACGCGTGAATGATCTCATAAATACATTAATAAATAGGCATACATGCAAATAGAGCGATGGCTGCCAAATCGTGGTGACTCGGCACTCGTCGCGTGGGGATTAAAGTAAAAGCGACAGTGCACCGATCCGCGATCACCGGTGTCAACGGAAAAGTATGAAACGCCGTCGTCTCCGGTAATTCACGATACACGGAAACACAAACACGCGGACGACATGTTAAAGGGGCGCGGACAGCATAGGAAATTACTATGAACTCGGCACCGGCGACTTCGCCTGAATAATTCATAGCCGGAGGTAAAAAAAAAAATTGTCGGTAAGACAGTGTTCCGAAGTTGGGACCCTTTAAATATTCATGAAACGCGGCCGCACAGCGTAGATTACGAAGTCAATGCTACCTTAAAACACGATACCGGTCTCGATCGAAGGCGCACGCCAGATTCGGCGGAACGAGGATCACCGGAACACGATCGAACATTTCTCCGATTGTTCTTCGGTGTCATTACGTAACGCTGTCGTTGCCGATCGATTTCTCACCGTTCCGTCATATTTTAACCCTTGACGAAGATTCTGTGAAATATACGAAACCTGCGGTTGAAGTTAAATTATGTATCGATTGCTTAAATAATGAAAAAAAAACCGTACTAATCTCTTGCTGTTTGAGTAAATAAATTATTTCTTTGTTATTTAGTGTTCCAATTATGACAATTCGATCTCTCTGAAATGTTGACATCCGTCCGCGAAGGGTTAATAATTAAGGAACTGGGTTTACGGACGTTTATCGAACGGTTTGACCTTTTATTCCTGGGAAATGTTCGCTAGTACTGGAACTGGTGTCTAATCGAAACTACCGGTTTTGTTTTTTTGTTCGGAAATTAATGATATAATATTCGAAATGATTTTGAAAATAGTTTCATTTGAATAATATGATGGGTGAATGAAGAAACTGAAAATGATCTATTACAATTTTTGTGGGGATTGTCAATCGTATGAAATGCTCGGTAGTTCTAGTGTTAAACATGGAGTATCGGGGAAAGTTGGGACACATATTTGTGTAATTGCACCAATCAAAACCGACATTAACGTGGATCGCGTAACGTTTGCAAAAGTCCCGTAAAACTAGCATCAGATATAATCGCCGTGAAAATTGCTGCATATTTTGCGCATTACACTGTTATTATCATGCAGTAGTTAGCATGGTTATCGTTGCTGGAATAATTTTGCATGATTCTAATCGCACCACTTTTAACGTAGTCGATACCGGCATTCCAACAGTGTGGGAGGATACATTGTTGGAACAAGCACAGGGCTGTCTGTGGGCTGACAACCGGAAATCCGGGGTTGAAATTCAATAAGCTTCTCTTTATTCGTTCCCTTTTCACGACGTGCGCGTCGAAGATTTCCCCAAGCATGTTAACAAAAATACTTCTTTCGATGGTAGCTTCAGCGTGAAGCGACAGGAAGAATTGAACTTGCTAACAATTGAACTTCGTTATTTGAATTACAAATTTCGAGGGGATCGGAAGGGTGAAGGTCCTGAACTTCGAAAATTCGAATATTCCAAAATTCTAACGCCTTGAATCTCACAGGAATTGTAGATTCTCCGAATAAAGTTCCAAAATCAAAATATTTCAAGTTCAAACATTTCAAATTGTCAAAGCAGTGGAAGCACGGACAGTTAAAGTTTCAGAAACCCGAGAACTTTTAAGAATCCAAAGCTTTAAATTTGACTGGCATCGTAGATTCTCCGAATAAAGTCCCAAAATCAAAATATTTCAAGTTCAAGCATTTCAAAATTTCAAAGCATCGGAAGCACGGACAGTTAAAGCTTCAGAAACCCGAAAACTTTCCAGAATCCGAAGCTTCAAACCTTAGGAGCATTGAGAACTCCTCCAACAAAATCGCGAGTTGAAAAAATGTAAAAATTTCGATCGCTCGCTCGAATATTACCTAACGGCGCAGCGACTCTCGCTTGACAAGTGTCGTTATACTTGTCGAGGAGCCAAGTTCAAAGTACTTTAACCTCTCGCCGGTGAGCGGAGTTTTCGTCAAAACGATCGCCTTATAAATATGGCGGCTTGCGAGTCCAACCTTTGAATCGAGCCGTGCGTCGCGCGTTGCTTCATCGAAACGTTTCCCGGTCCCTGTTACGGGAAGAAAAGAAATAGAGTTCCACATAAAATATTCATAGATCCGACAACATCGGATCCCGAGATTCACCAGCGACAGCACCTAATTAACGCTCCTCCGTAATTTCGCCGCGCGCGAGTGCCGGCCACGAGGACGTCCCCATAATTGGTCATTTCCGAGGGGACAATGGTGCCGCGATAATGATCACCGCCGCCATGGAATTTTATGAAATTTACACGTTGTTCGATGTAAATGTCGGACAACAGCCGTGCATCGTCATTAAATAACGCCAGGCTATAAAATACGTTTCCATAATTTAAAATAGGTATCATTAGCGGTGTTCGTTACAGTCAAGGTCCGCCATTATTAAGTTCCTAAATATTCAGACAACATTGATAACTGTACCTACGTAGTAGCTTGCAAACTGAAAAATAATTTACATGTTGGCATTCATCATAACAGATAAAATTGCATTCGTAGCAGAAACAATGGCCGAGAGAACGAAATTTTCAGTCTGTATAGTCCGTTGTACCAATGGAATTCTAGCTACAGTGTTAAACGGCGGTTGATTCATGGCAATCGTGCCTACTGTATTAAACTCCTTGCTCCGCGTACCTAAAGCAACAGGTGCCATTTGTGCGGTGGTCGATACCGTTAGTCGTCCACGACGACTAACTTTCGTTCCTTTAAAAGTGTTGACGCTCACTTGGCTGTCCTAGCTACGAATTCGTACAGGAACTTCGCTAATTATCACCACCGAAATATACCATGAGTACTGTCTCTAACATTAACACCATCAGCAGTTATCATTATTCAACCGAATTTCGATCGGTTCGCGTGTCAGCGTACCAATTCACCTAAAAGCCGGCCGCGAAAGCTGTATCTTTTCAATAATTATAAAACAATCGAGTCAGAAGTGAGTCACTTCGATTCAGGATAATTTCGACGAATTGCCAATTACCGATATTGCCAACGTCCGGGTAATATCACCAATTACCCGGCGTTTTTATCACCGTTATCATTTCCCATTAAAACAACACGCCCCGACATTGCCGGTTTGCCGTGATCAACGTTACGGACAATTCAGTTTTTACGATGGTCGAGCCGGGTGAGAGCTATTACACGACTCCAGCGGCCGAATTCAGCTTCGACTCGAGGAACTATACTTTTACGATCGTTGTTAATACTCAATAGAATAACGACGCTTCCCGGCGTCATCGGTTTGTCGTAGTTAATATTAAAGACGATTCTTCTTGCTTTTATCTTCGTTGATCATCGATGACAAGGTGTCCGCGTTTTATTGGTATTCGACATTTACATGTATTAATCCTTCACGTACGAAGATGCTTTGGAATCTACAAAGTCTTCAACGAATGAAGTTAAATTAAATATCAATCACTTAATTAATAGGGAAAAATGAAACTACGAGCTGTTTTCTTGCTGTCAGAGTAATTAAATCACTTCTCTGCGACTTTGTCTCCCAAATATGAACACTTCATCTCTCCGAAATGCCGACGTTCGTCCGTAAAGGGTTAACGTCATTGTCATTTTTCGTCGGTATGTTTCATATTGTTATCAATATCGTTGACGTTCGAATATATTCGTGCTCTAACTTTCGTCCTGGTAGATTACATCGTCGCGCCACGCTACAATTATTGTCCTCAGTACGACAAAGCGTACGAGGACTCGTTGAAGGATCCGGACAAGTTCTGGGGCGAGGTGTCGCAATGCATCGACTGGAGCAAACCGTGGACGAAGGTCCTGGACAATTCGAAGCCGCCATTCACGAAATGGTAGGTGTTCATTTATAATTTATATCCGTCGCCCGGGCGCCATCGATTCTTGCGCCTCGTTAATCTTTCATGAGCCATCATCTCGCAGCCGTACGCGTTAACATCGATCTTTCTCTCTTCTTTTTTTTCTTATTCCACAGCTTCGAGTCGCGTCGACGACGAAAGTTGTTAGAGGCTGTTTACGAATCAATGAAATAATTAATATCGCTGTTCTTGTAGTGCTGGTTAAACAACTCTGGTGGTAGGTTCAATTAGTGGCTACGTAATCGAATCAATGACTATGTAGATTGTCAACAATTCTAGTGTGTAGTCGAACATCGGTCTTGTCTACCCATAACGCGGAATATTAACAATTATCGCCTGGTTATTATTCATTTATGAATTCATTTATGAACATACGTAACTTCTATCGCGCACTACCTGCAAACCCTCATTCTACCTTCGGATTAATGCTTTTTAATTCTGATAAATCCGTCAACCCGTTATTCTCAATTTGTATTGTTTATCGACGAATATTCACTCAATATTTGGTATTGTTTCGTATGGACGTTTCGAAACTGCATACGAATTACGTTCAGGTTAACGATAAACCGAAAAGCTAAATTGCACATTTACCCGAATTTTCTTTTTAATTGATGTTCAACCGGTAATCAACTTTGTAAATTAATACCGTTGATTAATTAATAGGGAACAATCGTTCACCTGATGATGCGTCTACTACGACTTTCTTCGATTTCAACGAGACACGTGTTTAGAATACAAGTGAATGAAAACGTAATTTATTGAGACAGGAAAATGCAAATATATCGAAAACACGATGAAAGGGTTAAGAAATGTAACCAACGAATTCGTCGAGTAATGGGAATCTTGATGTGAATCGTATAGGTTCATCGGAGGAGAATTGAACGCGTGTTACAACGCGGTGGATCGTCACGTTCTGAATGGAAACGGCGACAAAATGGCGTTGATTCACGACAGCCCTTTGATCTCGACGATCCGGCGAGTGACGTACAGCGAAATGTTGGAGAAAACATCGAAACTGGCCGGTGCCCTGGCCGACATGGGTGTGCGCAAAGGAGACGTGGTAATCATATACATGCCGTTGATACCGGAAACAATAATGGCCATTTTGGCGACCGCGCGGCTCGGTGCCGTTCACTCGGTAGTATTTGGCGGTAGGTATATTCATTAAATACTGTTCACTGTTAGATGCTATTTATTATTAAAATATCACTCAACGTTAGATACTATCTCTTATCAAAATATTATTTATTATAAAATACTATTGATCATTAAATATTATTTAATAATTCTCACCTTGACCGCTTCACTTTGGCCTATCCTATTAAACACTTTGACTGCTAGTCTTCCACACATGGTACCCATTTAATCAATAATGATACTCCATTTCTCAAATATAACGAGTACACATTACACCATGCAATTTAATGTGTAATTAAAATGTAATTAAAAGATCGCCGATCTTTGAGCTCCAGTAACTTTGTAGCAAAAGTGCATTCGATGCTTGTACGCTAGTTAATACAGTTGTTACGAAATCATAGGGGAAAATGATTAGCAGCAATTACCATTCAGAATATTAAGTATCCTCTGCCACTTAAAAATTTGCAATGCATTAGAACTCGCGATTCCATTCTCATAGAGCGACTCGGAAATTCCGGGAAATAAAGATCGATCTTCTTCGCAGGATTCGCCGCGCAGGAATTGGCCACTAGGATAAATCATGCGAAACCGAAGGTAGTGATCGCTGCCAGCTGCGGCCTGGAGCCGTCCAAAGTGATACAGTACGTTCCAAACCTGTTCCCTTCGTCCACGAAATTGAAAAACGAAAAAGTACAAGAGAAATCTTGATAATCCTTAATGCATTACGTGCAGGTATACCATAATGCTCAACAAGGCGCTGGACATCATTACCGTAAAAAAACCACAGTGCATCATATTTCAGAGGAGAAATATATGGCAGAGCCCGCTCTGCGAGGGTCAACACGACTGGGACGATGTAATAGCGCGATCGAAACCTCATCCGTGCCAACCGGTCGCGGCGAACGATCCTTTGTACATTTTGTACACTTCCGGAACGACAGGTAGACTCGTTGCACCCTTGTTAATTAGAAAAATCCCAGAATCAGTCAGCGAGTAAAGAAATAGAACAGGACAACGAAAAATGGCCTGATTTCTTTGTATCAATCTAACGAGAAATTCCGCGATTCTAAGTGGAATTATTCTATGAATCCTCTGAAATTGAGTATGAATCACCTTATTGGCAATTCTAATCCCTCGAGATTTATGTAACCGTTGTCTATTACTCGCTTAAGCACTGAGTAAATCGTTTTTACCTGATCAATTCTATCGTCAATCCCGAATGAGAAATGATATTTTTAATAATTATAGTTAATATTTTTAAATAATATTATATACATTATATATATCATGAAACGTGAATCCCAACTACTCGCATAAGTATCAAAAGATTCGACGGTACTCGATCGAGATAGCTCGCCCCATTTACCGTGGAATTCAGCCGGCTTTAAATTGCACATTATACTAACAAATCGAACGAATGAAGTCACCGCGCCCGTTTACATGACATTTTACAAACATGAACTATCAGCGCCTGGCATTCCACAGCCCTGGTTACGCGCGTGTCATTGCATGGTTAATAGAACTCTGAATAACTGGCATCATTGTATCCGACGAAACTCATTAACTTCTAGTTCACGACGAAGCGACGGCCGTTTTTCAAGATCCGTTGGACATATCCGATTATGCGCGACGAAACTCATTAAACAACCGAACGGGTCGCGTGTGAATATATAGAAGTTCCATGAAAAGTCCGCCGCCGCCGTTCATCGGTGGTATAACCGGGCTGAAATGGACTTTCCGATCGTAGGTCAGCCGAAGGGGATCCTGAGGACGATCGGTGGACACCTGGTGTCCGTTTGTTGGACGATGAAGGCCGTTTACGGGTTGGACAAGGACGACGTTTGGTGGGTGGCGTCCGACATGGGCTGGGTGGTCGGGCACACGTACATTTGTTACGGGCCCCTCCTTTACGGGGCCACCAGCGTAATGTACGAGGGAAAGCCGGACAGGACACCGGACGCTGCCCAATATTTCAGGTACCAGATTCCTTAACGCGTTGACTGCCACGAGAAACGTCAGAGTTTTATGTATCGCTTCTTATGGCAATGATAAAAAGCAATAGTTATCACTTGGTACTGCAATTCTTGCGTGAAACTGTTATACAGTTATTCACGGCATTGAAGATTTTCATCGGTGATCCGACGAATTGTAATTCTTTTCGAGTAATTCGGAAACTCCGGCGATTGGTGACCGTCGTGGCAGTCAACGCGTTAACACATCGACCGCGTGTTGCAAGGGTTAACATTGTAATTACCGAGCACTGGAGCAGACTTTTTCAAATTTCTTTATAAAAACTAGAAGTTTTAACAAAAATTAAACATGGTCGTGAAGCATTGCTGTTTTAATAATAATATTACCGGTTAAGTGTATCTGCTTCTTATCCCCTAAAAGCATCGGGTGTTTCGGGGAAATAACATGAAAAGGAGCCGAATTCGAATGTTAAAATGAATCTGTAATTGTTCAAAGGAAAAGGCACGGAATTAATTTCTACGCCTAGTAGTACAGTTAACACCCTCGAGTCCGTTAACAGTTCGTACATTAACAGGTTGCAGGCTAAAAAGCATTTCCTCTCTGTTTCGTTCCGTTTAAAATATTTCGAAGGAATGTTTATTGTCTTCTTCTCTGTCCCTCGGATTCCTATTTCACTGAAACTTCACAATTTTCGTCTGCACCGTTTACAATCTGGCAATTCTGATTAACCGCGGGATGCGTCTCGCAGGGTGATCGAGCAGCACGGCGTGAGCGCGTTGTACTGCGTGCCGACGGCGCTTCGCGTTATCAGACGCGCCGACCCGGACCTCGCGACGGGCCGGAATTACTCCACGAAATCGTGAGTAGCCTCTTCTTCCGTACTGTTCTCTGTCCCATTCGGTGGAGTGCACGCGCGCCGTTTGCAGATTGAAGACCATAGTCGTGGCCGGCGAGTTCTGCGACTGCGAGACGAAGCTCTGGGCGGAAAAGGCGTTCAAAGTGCCGATCCTGAACAACTGGTGGCAATCGGAGACTGGACACCCCATCACCGGGCTGTGTTTAGGATACGGCCATTATCCTAGCATACCAAAGAACAGCACTGGTCTACCTCTTCCTGGTTATCGCAGTACGTTCCCCCGAAAATGCGCATACTTTACTGGCTCAGAGAAGAGTCATAGAACGATTAGCTGAAAGAATTGTACCGTCTCAGATTTCTACCTGTGCTTCGCCGCTTAACTTTGTTCGCTAAACTTTAATCAGTTCTATTCGGGGCCATTGTCCACGATTTAATCTGTCACTCGAAGACCTGAAATTCAATTACACTTGAACAATACGGATTTAAAGACACCCTGCTTCTCAATGTTTCTCGCGTTCATAGTTCATATCGCTCGGATTTCATCGTTGGCTCAATGGCGTGCCTTCTTTCTTATTTCACTTTATTCAACCGACGCTAAGTCTGTCTGCGAGATGCCTTCTGCGTCTCGAAGGATTCACTCGTTTCGAAAGAATCGTTCACAAGCGAGCGTACTCCTGTTCCAGTCGACATTCTACGGGAGGATGGCAGCAAAGCCGAGTCCCACGAGATGGGAAGAATCGCTATAAAGTTACCATTACCGCCCGGTTGCATATCCACCCTTTTCGAGGCTGACGACAGATTCAAGCAAACCTATTTCTCGAGACATCCGGTAAGCCCAGCTTCACCGCTTTAACACTTTGACTGCCGAGTGAACGTTCATCGAAACTCTGGAATAAAGCAGAAACTAAGAAGTCAAGACTATCGCATATCCAACAAAGTTCGGTTCGTCCGGTTACCAAGAAAATTAATGTTTATGTAAAAGATGGTGTCACCCACGTTCGAGTGACGCGGTAGTCAAAGTGTTGGAGCTCTCTTTGCTTTGCTTCCATTTGGGTGGCACGTGAATTAAAAAATTATGTTTGCGAGCAACAGACCTGTTCTCGTTTGAAATGTTTCAACGAAGTTCGTTGCGGGGGACACGAACGAATTTGTTTAATTTCTAAAATATTGTTGCTTAAGCTCGATACTGTCGCTTAGACAGAAGGTTCACTGTCGGTCCCTAGGCACTGGGGATAACGCGTTAAACGAAGATAGCACTGATATCAATTGCACGACCGATGAAACACCTTTCAGGGCTACTACGACACCATGGACGTCGGCTATAAAGACGAATACGGATTCGTATACGTGATGGCGCGCGACGATGATATAATCAACGTCGCTGGGCACAGATTGTCTACGGCAGCCTTGGAGGACGTTATCATGGCGCATCCCGACGTCACCGATTCTGCCGTCATTGGTGTTCCTGACCCTACCAAAGGGGAAGTCCCGTTGTGCCTTTACGTAATGAGACCAGGTGACGATTCGACTGTCTTATCGGCCATTGTGACACCTTGGTACCGGTACCATTCATCGGTGCATTAACATTGATGTAAAGAGTAAAATTGAAACTGAGGTTGTTCGAGATTTAGATGTTAATATAGATTAGATCACTGTCACCAGTATTCAGCTGTTTAAGATGAACGCAACCCCCTAATGCAACTATTAAGCGTTAAAGAACGAATCGCTGTTCCTTAATACCAATGAGATCACGAATTGGATGGTTCCGTTCGCAGAAACGACGAAGAACGAAGAGCAGATCAACAAAGAGCTGGTGGAAGCAGTAAGAAGTTTAATAGGGCCCATAACATCCTTCAAAACCGCCGCAGCTGTGCGAGCCCTGCCCCGGACGCGTTCTGGGAAGATCATTCGCAAATCTATCGCCGATCTGGCTCGTTCCAAGCTCGTCAAGGTAAATGACCAGAAAACTAATATCGAGACGATATACATAAATTCTCTGGGAGTATCTCTTGCTCCGTGACAGACGGAACTGTTCTGATAAACGATGGTCCTAACGGAAACGATTCTCGCACACCCTCGGTACGCGAACGGATCTGTAATCATTGTAATCGTTAAATATTAATGAAACGCCTAGAGGATCACCTCGAAATGCCCGAGCATCTTTTTTCATTAATAACGAAACTGCTCGGTGGCAGCGGTCGTGAAGAGAATACGCGAAGTAATTCGATCGAACGGAAGTTACTATATCCGAGAAATGAATTTATCGTCGTAGAACTGACGTTTACTGGAATTTCTTTCCACGAAATCGAGAATACCGTTGGTCAGTCCTCTGACACTGACTCTAGAGTCGGCGACGTACACGTAACGTGCGGTGAAAACGGAATATAAAATGAAATGTCGGTCACTTTGTACGAGATAAAGAGTATATCGTTTATTCATTTACTATTCGCCAATGTAAAATATACCGTTCTTCATTTCTCTTCCAGATTTCAAGTACAATAGAGGACGCGTCGGTGTACCGCGAGATAAAAGAAGTACTTCAGAAGCTCGGATACGCTAAACTAGCGCCGGATCCTCAATGATAACTATAGTTAAGCTTTTACCATTTTTTATTATAAACCTTTGTCTCTTTCTTCTTCATAATCGTATATAAAATGTAATAAACCTACATACGATATATAGCTGACACGCATAGGAGTGTGCTTGAGAAAGACGCGTCGACGAAACTCCGATTCCCCCAACAGTTAATCCATATAAATTGCACGGAAATCTATGTGTAACATTGTTTCTGAACGGTACAATAAAGTGAACAGCTTTTTTAAAAACAATGATGGTCTCCCCGTGAACATGAAACGACGTCGGAGTTTAAGCAACTTAATTGTAGCTTCCACTCTCGCTGTATAGGCCCATTTTCTTATTTCTACAATAATTACATCTCAACGGATCGTCAATTCGGAAAAAAAAAATCAAAAGAAAAGGAAAAGAGGAAAATGAAACGAAAATGAAAGAAAATCAGTCTGTTCCATGCGAATCATGAAACAAGAATGGAAAGAAAAAAAATAACAGAACTATCTCGATCTCGCTTCAATGTATGCCGAAGGTGTTACGGCGCAAAAAAAAAGAAAAGTACAACAGAATTCGTTGCTATCGGACAATTGTTAAAACGTAAGAAAAGCTCGGTTCGATAGCACTTTTCGTTAATAGGTTTCGTCGCGAAACGGAGGTGAGATATCGAAAAGTAAATTGAAAAAAGAAATAAGGAAATCATGAGAACAAGGAAATAAACATCGTAGATACATTCGAACGTGAACGGCAAAGAAAGAGAAGAAGCAGTAAGAACGTGTAAAAAAAGCACTCACAACAATTGTCTGCTTTGAAAATTTTCTATATTAACTTCCTTTCGATTAAATCTCGACATTGAATTTGTTTGTTTGTTTGGTTTTTTTTTTCGTTTCTTTTGTTTGTGTCGCATTATCAACTATATAAATCATCGAGATTTTTTCTGGAGAAGCACAAGTGTTAAGAACATCTGGTGTCATTCTTAGTCACATAGTACATCGATACAATTACACGAACGTTGGCGGCGGCGTACGCGATAATCGTATTATCCACGGAAAACAGAGTACGTGCAAGCGAAAAGCAACAGAACGAACCCAATACACAACCGAAAGAAAAGCCACCGCAATATCGAAATTAGTAGAGCACAATACTTTTTTTGTTGCAAATTTGTTTTTAATGACAATGTAATAAGAAACAGTATAATAATAATAATAATAATAATAATAATAATAATAATAATAATAATAATAATAATAATAATAATAATAATGGTAATAATAATATTAATAATAATATTAATAATAATAAAATTAATAATAATTAATATAATTTTTTTTATAATTACAAATTGTCGTGTAACACTATCCGGCTGATTTGTATCTAAATAAATTTTCTGCCTCTCCTCTTTTCTTCCTCAGCTTCTTACCACCAAATTTTAATAATAATTATTCAATAATCAATACAATAATATTAATAATAATATTTGTTTTTTTTTCTTAGTTTTTACTTGCGGTAATCGGTAATCCTCTCCCTCACGCTCGTTTAATGTCTCGCACCTCAGAAGAATAAAAATATCGTGTTTTACAATATTAAAGGAGACATTGTCCATCATTTGATCATTATTCGACTTTTATAATTAACTCCGCTGCGAGTGTCTGTCGTTCCGCTTACCTAATTAGGAGGAACACGCGCTCTCGAGTTTCATTTATTTTATTTATTTTACTTTAGCTGCTTGTCTCCTTTTTTTTATCTATATAATCAAATCTATTTGCTTTTCTTTTTCTTTATTTCAGGTTATAAATACCCACCCTCCCCCCACGTGGTTTCCCCTGAACCCCAGCCCAACTGTCTGTGCATACGATGTAATGTGCATTTTCCATTTGACGCAGGACTTCTTATATTCTTTTTTCATTTTTTTTTCTTTTACTTGCTTCTTTTGCGTGTAGATGGGTGTATGTTACAATTAACGGTAGCTCGCGAATAGTTCGTTACGCCGGTTACATTTGCTCCTTTTAGTTTCGTTTTTTTCTCGTGCGTACTGTGTTCGGCTTTACGTACTCTTCTGCATATGTTCGTTCGTCGTATCCGAAATTGATTAATAATCCCAATCTGTGGTCACAGTTGAGCAACATTTACTCTACCACTTTCAGCACCTTACCGATAGCGATAGTCTTATCTGGAAATTACAAGACAGAACCAGTTAGTGCTATTATCGTACGCTATATATAGATTCCGCAAGTGTTAACCGATATTTCGTCTGTCGGTATCGCTTTAAAGAAAAATGTTGTCTGAAAACTTTTAATACCGCTTCGAAACCACCCGCGTGTCTGTATAAAAAATAAAAATACTCACTTTCATCCCTAAGGGTGAAACGTCCCATCTGTGGAAATAGTTTAAATCTTTCAAGGCATATGACACCTGCACATTCGATTCTCATTATAGCAACTTGGTCCTGTTTCACGAACCTCGGCCTGGTTTTGCTTTTTTCACCCGTCTTCTTGTCGACAAGGCAAATCAATGCCTTTACTCTGACTTCCTCCGCGGCGCAATGAATATGCATCACAGCACTGTAGCCAGCACAAATGATGCTCTTGTGTTCCAGAATAACCACTTGAGCATCGAACACTCTCCCCGTTTTTATGGGATTATTACTGTCGCACAATACGAATCCGGGACTCACGTCTTCCTCCTCAATGCCTTTTAACTTAATCTTTACATTTTCACCCGGACCAACCGATGTCACTTCCTCGTCATCTGACCATAATTGATCTACCGTCACTGCCGTCTAATGTAACACAAATAATGACATCGGAATAAGTAAATAGGCGTACGATTCTTATACAGTGTATCGTATTTAAGCATTAATATTTTACCCTATTAGGCATAACAAGTAATGACTGTCCTTTCTTTGCTTCTCCAGCTTCAACCTTGCCCATTACCACTGTTCCCATATCCTTATATTTATCAACAATTGGCATGATGAAAGGTCCACTATTCTTACGATTAAGTGACGGTAGAGAATCAATGAAGGATATAAATGGCGGCCCAGTGTACCACGTGCAAAGATGCTCTGGAATTGGATCTTTCAAACCGATACCTAACTGCCCCGAAACTGGCATAAACGTAAGGTCTTTCGCAGGATTGAATCCCAGTTTACGAAGATATGGCAGTATCTTGTCCCTAAACATAAAATGAATCGAATAAAATGTTTTATTTTTATACGCGCATCGTAAGCCGTTAATTATTGAAGTCTTAAGTCATAACGCCGTATGTTACACACCTGCATTCATTGTACCTTCCTTCATCCCACTCCACAGTCGGATCATCCATCTTATTTACTAATACAACCAGATGTTTCACGCCAGCCGTTTTAGCCAACATAGCATGCTCTCTTGTTTGACCGCCTCTATCAAAGCCAGTTTCAAATTCACCTTTTCGCGCAGAAATAACTAAAACCGCGAGATCAGCTTGTGCCGCTCCACCAATCATATTGGGTACAAAACTTTTATGGCCAGGAGCATCCAAAATAGTGAAATGCTTTCGTTCGGTTTCAAAATACGCTCTACCGACTTCTACCGTCTTTCCCTTTTCTCTTTCTTCCTGATTCGTGTCTAGTGCCCAACTCAAGTACCACGTCTCTCTACTTCTTTCCTTCGCTTCCCTTTCATACTTCTCTAGAGTTCTTTTATCCACCATCCCCGTCAACGCCATAATTTGACCACCAATCGTTGATTTTCCTGCATCTGTAACATTCGATTACGTTGTCATTTCTATATATCTGGTCATCTTTGACATCATATTTTCATAGATAAACAAAGTGACTATTACTCACCAACGTGTCCTATAAAAACAACATTAACATGCTCCTTTTTACTCTTAGTGTCTTCCGTTATTTTAACAGGCTTCTTTTTAGGTACTTTAACAACCATTTCCTCATCTTCATCATTGTCAACCTAAAGACAATTTAGATTTGCAAAGATAATGGCAAGTCAGCAGAGAAAATATTTAATTACCTATTCAGGCTACTAAATCTTTTTCAAGGGATAATTTGATACGAATAGTTTAATATTAAAAATTGAAAATTAAACAAACTCTGAAGGAGCTCCTCCTATGTATGTCAGGCTATTTATAAAAGCTTGAGCATACTTCTTCATTTTCAGGAGTTGACAGTGGATCTCCATCCACTGCTGCTTCTTCCCATGAATCGGCTGGTTGATGTTCATTTATTTGGTCAGTGACATTCGGAGGTGGAGCCCCTCCTCCGGCAGGTGGTTCCTCCACTCGGTTGCCAACTGGATCTGGTAGAACCACTGGACTGGTATCGCCTGCAATGAAAACATTCAATACGTTGAAACGGAAGAGTCATATTCTGTCCAGTGGACATAACTTATTCTACGTATTTTGCGCTCAAACAAGTGAACACAAGATGCACAAGTAAATAGGCAATTATATTTAATACTCCATATATTTGTGATCTGTTATACGCTTATGGAGATTTATAGTTTAATAATCTCTTATATAATCTACCATTATCTAATGAATTAAAAGGTAGTTATAGGATGCTTGTTTTACAAAAATAATAGAATTGTCTAACGTTTTCTTACATAATCAACTTTCTATTTCCATAGAAACTAAAGTGTATCTAACACAGCATTTAAACAGTGCTAATTTTATATTCATTAACTATAATAATTAAATTGTATCTAATCATATAAAAAATAAAAGTATTCAAAACAAAAAGTTTGTGTTACTCGGAACAATGATAGAAATCTGTTTAAAATCAAATTAATAAATAATCATTAACTCGATCATTTGATTATAGGAACAAATACTTCGTCTTTAATATTAGCACCAGCATTGCACAATATTGAGTTAATGTTAACCATATACGCGTTATGCAAATGCACTCATTCGAAATATATTCCTTGGGGAAACGATAACCAATGATACCCATTAGCGACAATACGTATAAATATTTGTTCAAATGTACAAAGTATTTTCACCATTTCATCCGATACTGCAACACTATTCGGCTACATAAGTCTCTGTGCGAACAAAGCAACAGGGGTTAGTCGGAGCAGTTACAACAAAGCATTTGCTGGACCGAGAGCTCCAAATCCATAACATTGTATAGTGGATAGATTGATAAACGTATTGACAAGTTTCTCACAGGATCAATTTCAATTCTGTGTTAAGACTAACCATGATGTATTTCTGGGGGCATAGAGGTGGTTACACTATTCGTCATGACAGCGACATTGCAGGAACTGTCGGCCGCGTTACTGTCCTGCGGTGATTGAATGCAGAATGAAGGCACGAATTCCGCAGCGTTCACGTTCAGGGTCGAGAATTTGCTTTCGATGGACTGATCTTGCGGCGGACCGATGTCTCCGTTGTCCGCCTGCTGTTCCCACGAATCTGGTGCTACACTGTTCGCCATATTTAACAGAGTTCGGTAGTCAAGTTGGCCTCGTGGATAAATCGTACACGAAATTCACGCTATGCTACGTGCAGGATCTCGATTGTAACCGCGATTACGATTGGGACGGGGTTTAAAAAAATAATTATTTACGATATCCGCGCACACCGTAACACGCGTATCGGTACCCCGCGTGCGACCCCCGTGGTCTGTTTCGTTGCTCCACTTCGCCGGAACTACAAACATCAAAACACCAACTTTCAACCCAAGAACATTCCTCTGACCAGGCCTTGGACGCCAACCAATGCTACAAAAATCGAACAGAAATTCGACGAAGCTATTTACCGCAGCACAACAAACGGCAATTCCAATTTGTTTTTTTCCTCCAGGCACGATTTTATCGAAAATATCTCTAGCTGTAACCGGTTATGTTGGCACCGCGAATTTCGTTCTTGGCGTAACATCAAAACCCATCGTGATAACGTGGAACTTTCCACAAAAAAGTATATGTAAAAGAGATATCTTGTTTTCACAATGTTATACCTTTCAGAACAGAGAATGATCTCACTAGAACCAATGTTTTATTGTTATTGGAAATTATACGGTTCTTACTGATTTTTATACAGCATGAACGTATATACGCATGCATGCGCATTATATATATATGTATATATATATAAATATATGTATATGTATATACATATACGCACCGTATATATAAAACATTCTTTATCAAATTTATGCTTAAAATGTATAAATGTATATATATTTATACGCGTTTAAATATTTGCGACTAATGTGCATTTCATACAAAATAATAATATGGTTTTTTAACTATTCTTAAAGAATTTGTTTACTTATGAGAATTAACTGACAATGCATAACCCCATCTTTTAAGTTTTTGTATAATCGGTTTATAACACATGTAAGAACTCTTTCATTCACGTCGAGATATCACTCAATTTTTTTCTTGTGTGCGAGTAAACATGATATATGTTTAAGAACAGGCTTTACGTATTTCTTTATTTTCACTCCCATGTTACCCCATGTGGCATTGCCGCCATGCCAATCGCAGTGCAGAAAAGCGAAGTAGTTATAGGTTATAAAATTATTTATTTTTTGTTGTGTATATTTAAAATATTTAATGTACAAAATGTTTCGGTTTCTTCTTCTTCTTTTTCTTCTTTTTGCTTTCTGCAGAATCTGTAATATCTTCCATAGGTGTATCTTCATCAAGCTTTCGCTTAGGTGTTTCTATTGTACTTTTTAATTGCACAATGTGTGCAACACCTTCACTTACTGAAGGTACACTAAAACCTGGGATCTATGACAACATAATTTTAATAAAATTCACAATTACATTTACCTTCGTTTTTATAACCTAAGTTATTGTGATATACTTACGTATGGCTTAACAAGTTTAAATATTAATTTCTCATGCTGTACATTAGTTCTATCTAAACGAATTTGCACCACAACAGGATCAAATGTACGAAACGTAATATTCCCATAAGTCTGCGAATGATCTTCACTGTTATATGTAAATGACACAGTTGACTCTTTCTTTTCATTCAAGTATAAAGTTCCTTCCAAACCATATTTTGGTATTAGCACTTGTAATGCATTCTTTCGTACAAAAAGTATATATCCTTCTTCATCTTGTACTTTCTCCCGGAAGAACAACTAAAGAATATATATCGTTAATGCAAAAACAATTAGATAATATAACTAAAAATTGTAACAAATACATACGTGTGTATTAAGTGCAACGGATGCACGAGCGGCATATTGAGCCATTCTGTTTCGGTAATTCAGATTTTGACAGAGTGCCTGATTCTTTTTCTTATCCAATAAATCAGGATAAGTGGCGTCAGCTCCTATGCATACCGCCAATAAACGATGAACCATTACATCTGCATATCTATATATTAAATGAAAGTATATTAATAACATTTTCTCAGCAATAAGAATCATTGTATACTTGATTTTTACCTTCGAATGGGTGAAGTGAAATGGGTATAAATAGGACATGCTAAACCATAATGAAAGTATTCACTTCGTTGATGCATTCCACTAATGAAGTACACAGCCTGCATCATACAACGAGTAGCTAATATTCTTAACATAGTGTTGAAGTACGGATTACCCTCTTTGTGACATTTATCTAGAGATTCGGCCAATTCCTTTCCGCTATTAGTGTTTATAGTGAAGCCCTGACGAAACATGATGTATTAATATCTTTGTCCATAAATTATATTTAATTAATCTATTAATTTCTTATACCTGATTTTTTCCAGCTTTTATTAAAGGTTCAAAATTAGCAGGTGGTGGTTCGGGATGCCTTCTTAACACAGCACACTCCGGGAATTCTTCCACTATTTTCTTAGCAACCGACGTATTTGCAAGCAACATAAACTCTTCAACCATAGAATTAGTTTCCTTCAATTTTTTTGCTTCCACATCAATCGGATCGTGAGTTTCGTCGTCAACATGAAAGCGAATTTCTGGAGAAGCTAGCACTAACGCACTAAAATAAAAAATTTCAGTCATTTGTTAGTAAAAACTTCGGTTATAAAATTATTCAAAATTTTTTATAGAGAGAATATATATACCCATTTTCTAAACGTTTCTTTTTTAACTTCTTCGCTAGATTATTAAGATTCCTCAACGACTGTGCAAGTACGTCTTGCTGAGTGATGTCATCTATTTTAAGTTGAGCTTCGTCATAAGTCATAGCTGCCCGTGAACAAATTACTGACTTACAGTATCTAGTAGTAATTACGTTCGCGTCTCTGTCCAATTCCCATATACAAGAGAATGCCAATCTTTCTTCATTCCCTCTTAAGGAACAAAGATTTGTACTAAGCAATTCTGTAATCATTAAACATATCATTAGTTATTTTAGTAGATATTACACTATTTGTAAATCCATCATTTTCACCTGGGATCATTTGAATTCTCGTGTCAACTAAGTATACGGTGGTAGCTCGCAAAGCCGCCTCTTTATCTAAAGCTGTACCAGGTCTGATGAAGTGTGTTACGTCTGCAATGTGTACACCCACTTCAAGATTACCATTTGGTAATTCTTTACAATGGAGTGCATCATCTATATCTGTACATCCTGGTGGGTCAACTGAACATATGTCCAAATGTCTAAGGTCTTCCCTGTGAGCTAAATCCTACGTGGGATTAAACCGTGTATTTAATTTGAGTATATTATTCTGACAAATAAATTTACTTTTAGTAATATAGGTACATACAGTTTCTGTGATGCACCAAGGCATTTTAGGAAGCGAGCTGAGAACCGCATCAGAAAATCGACTATGCGGAACATCATGTTCCAATAATATTACTTCATTTTCAGTTACTTTATCTCCTATCTCACCCAATGCACGAACGAAATGACCCAAAGGATACCTAGAGTTACGTGGCCATGAATCGATAGCAACTATAATTCTTTGTTTACTCAACAGATGATATTGTCTAGTCTCGATTCTAATTTTAGGTATCTTCCTTTCGGCCGGGACGAATAGATGTTTTACATTCTAATTAAATAGAAAAGAAGGTTATGAAGTATAACTATATCTATATGATGGTTCAGAATAATGATAAGAATTTATGATTTTTACCCCTTCAATGTTACTAGGTTGTAATATCCCACAATATTGTCTCCAATTTCTTCTAATTATACCAATAATCTTTGCACTGGGTGTTTTTTGCATTTTGTTGGAAGTAACAATTTGATCTAATACTTTTTCTGTTTCTAAAACATCATCCACATCCGCTTCTCCTTCATCTTGCAGAACAATGTCACTTGGTGAGGACCATTCATCCTCTGCTAAAAGCTCTATTGCAACTGTGTCACCATCAACAGCTCTATTAAGATTGCTTCGACCTTGAATAAGAATCTAAAAACAAAAATATATATAATTATACACATATTTAGGTATGACAAGTAATATAGAAAATAACCAATTACTCACAGGTTTTTCCATTCCTTCTGTATTTACATATCCCTCCAAAAAATTTTCTCTTGATATTGCAAATGTTCCTTGCAAGTATTTTCCACTTTTTATACCACTGTGTAACTGAACTGGCGTAAGATGACACGGAAAAAATTCTAACCCACTCTTTTCTCCTCCATAACTGCGTTTGCATAATTTATCTGCTAAAATGCTTGAATTTTCCAGCGAAGTCACATAATCCTCCACTAAAAGAAAATACATAAACAGAAATCAGATTAATACTTAAAATCTTTTATAATTACAAGAAGGATAGAGGCAAAAGTATTACTTGATAAAACTGGTATTCCTTCATTTTCTGCTTGCTCTTTATTTTTTGCATCATCTGTTAACAGCACAGTCTTAATATTACAACCATTAGAACTTAAGTGTTTGTTATACCACTTCGTTGCAAGTCGAATAGCTCTATCATTTCTATCGTTCATGCTTTCACCAGGATTACGTTCAATGTAAGTATCTCTATATAAAAAAGAATATAAGTCATAAAGATTTGGTTTCTGTTTAAGACAGTTCCAGTTACATTATCAAATATATAATATCTCCTACATACTTGTGATGTTCATTTACAAATACATAAAACTTTCTATGTGTGTCACCAATGATATTTTTCAACTTTTTATATACTGTAGAACTTTTATGTTTCACTTCCTCTAATACCGTTTGCAGGATTATGACATTACAAATAACTTCTTCTTCCAAAATGTCAATCTATAATTACAAAATTTCAATGTTAATGTTCTCATCGCAAGTCAATTTAAAATGTAATTGACATTTCATATACATTATACTGACTTGGTCCAAAACAATATTGGTATCCAACAGAAGATAATAGGGTTGCATGAGTTTAATATTTTTTGCGCTGGAATCTTCATCATCCAAAATAATATTTTTATTTCTGTACAAGCATTTATCACAGGCTTTGGAACCACAGTGAATATCATCTCTGAGGTAATGTTCCCGGACAGTCTGAACAAACAGAAAAAAAAAACATTTCCCATATTGATATTTATTCGTACAGAAACTTACTCTTGGTAAATTATATTAACTAAAATTGAAAAAGTTATGAAACAACTTTGTTTACCTTAAAGACTTTACCACCCTTCGTTTTCCGAAAGAAAACCTTCGTCGTTAACATTTTTCTTTTTATTATTTTGATACAAATATATAAATAATAATAATAATAATAATAATATACGTGTCTTCTTGAAAAAAATAAGAAATAATATGTACTATCTTTTAAATTCGAACATGTCTATAGATAATCCGATCAACACTACACGTGTATCGAGCCTCCATGATGTAGATAAGTGATACTGTAACACCACTGGTGTTGAAACATGGAGACTGAACATGACAGAGAGGGAAATTTAAATTTTATTTTAACATCTATAAATGATTAATTTACTTTGATATCTCTTCTCAATTTTAAGACTCATTGTGTAATATCGCTCGCGTTTGTATACGACAGCCAAATGCAACAGAGAGAAATCTGAACTAATAGTAATATATTTTTTATTCACGGTACTATAAAAGGGATTATGAAAAATATATACTTATAATATAAATTTTTCATAAACGAAATTCAAATTTCTAAATAAACCTTTGAATTTGAATGACAATAAAATCGTTTTATAAATATACAGGCTGCGTTTGGCGTCACAGAATATTGCAATATAGATGCGAATGCTGTTTTCCACAATGTATTATGCTAAAAGCAATAAAGTGAACAACTGCTATGTTCAGTTAAATATAATTTAGACAAGTATATTTCAAATTACAGGTGAAAATAAACGAAACAGATGTAACAAGTATCTAACAAAGGAAATGCACAAAAATATCTGCACTGTTTCTAAAATAGAGGTATTCTGAAAGCATCCTGACTGTGATTATGATTGGTCCGTATGAAAGAGGTAAACGATTATGAGCTACAGCAATTTCTTGTTAATTTGAGAATACTTTATTAAAACGTTTCATTTTGTTGTTATTTTTTCTTAATCTTAGTGTTAATTAATTGATATTCCTTTGTAGAATAGATAAATGTAATTAAATATATACTGTCAAAACAAATAATGTGTATCATCGGGCAATAGTGATTAAATGAATGTAATATTTAAAAAAAAAATCTGTCCCTTTAATTTACAACATATTTCCTACATCGTAATACAAAATACGGTTTGTTTAGTGCACCAGCTGATCCACACAATATGAATCATAGATCACAACAAATTGTATAGGGACTCCGATCCCGCTAGTGACTTTTTGATGGTGGGAGTGGGGTGAACAACTGCATACTGCATACTTTATCGGTTCAAAACCTGTCGGTCTACATTCCAGTGTGCTGGTAGACGCCAAGCGTCGTGTTCTATAGGAAATTGAATCGATCGAACCCTGCGACGATCGTTGAAAAGAAAAATGAAGTGATTCACCGGTATAAAATCAAAAAGACTGCTCGTTTACTTCCGTGAGGGTCATCGGCAACGAGTTCACGGATAAACCACAGGATCTGGAACGGAAGGATCGTACACGGATCGAAGGCAAAAGGGTAAGTATACTTCTAAGAAAAATACATTTCTCTTCTTCTCCGTTATCGCTGATTTCTATCATTCTTCTCGTTACGGTCCTCGGGGAGCTGTAAATAAAAAATAACAACATACAACTAAAGCCGAAACCGTGTAACGAACAACAGCGTTGATTGTCGAGAAGATTCGCTTATGGTGTCGCAGCGTAAGATCACCTGCCGGAAGGGGTGAGCCACTAGTATTTTCGATGGAATTTGAACGGCCGGTAGATCCCGTGGAGCATCGGGAAATCTGTGAGCCGCGGGAACCTGTACTCGATTGTTCGGATCTTAACGATCGAGAAAATCACCGTTCGGATAATACCGCGCTACTTAATGCGCCTGCGTTCCGATTTTTGATTAGAATACAACAAACGCGTTCGCGGTACGCGCGGGTAATATTAGTCGGACTGTCATCTACCCGGCTAAACCTAAACAAGCGGTACATGTATGCGCTATGCTAGCCGCGATAACGGTCGCGAGAAAAACAGGTTGCGACTAATAAATTGAAAACAAAAGCGACGACAGAGTTGCAGTTATGGTTTCGCTGAAAATGGATCGCTAATAGCAGGATTATAAGTCGCAGCTGTGGGGAAGCAGATTAAAATAGCGTATGACACATATACAGCTAAATATTCTTCCCTCGTTTTGCCTAAGCAGAATCGCCCTGTGCATACCGAGGAAGAGAATTAAGTTAGTCGCAGTTTGGCCTGTATCGAGCGCGGAACGCGACGATACGAAACGAATGAAAGCCGTTCACGTGATTAATCGGTGATCGCGGAGAGGAAGGGTCCACTTCTCTTGGGCCTACATCGATCAATGGGAACCCGATCTTCCCGGTTCCTGTTTGTCACGTGTAACGGAACACTGTACTTTACTCCTGTAAAAAATTAACGTCAATTCCATTCCCCTCTTTCGGCCAAGGCAATATGCGTGTCTTCGGATAGGTTATACGGTCGATGGATCAATTGGAAACGGAAGATACGAAAAATCATTTGCTCCTAACTTGTTCGTTACAAATGCCAATGATGTACCGTTGAATTCTCTTAAAATAACTTGTCCTTAATAAAAGAATATTTCAGTTTCATTTCAATTGAATTATTCTCGTTTCAAATTGCATTGTTTATCACCCGTAAAATCACGATAGCGGAAATCGTTCGGTTCACCGTTAACTGTCCACTCGATTATCCAAATTTGTCTACATTTTGGTCGGCAACTACACGGTGTCGGGTTCGTGAAAGCGGAACTCCGGTTTCACGATCCCCGATCGATGAACGAGGATCAGCATGCGTAAAAAGGATTATTTAGGAATTCGAACACCGGTTAACACAGAACAGTCGTAGAAACAAGTCTAATTCTCTTTCGTTCAGCTGTTACGATTGAGATGTAGCATGTGTACGATCGTGCGTGCGTGCGCTAGCGACGTGTCTGTATGTGTGCGTAACCCGGGTGGCATTGGCTCGTCCTTAAGGTTAGGTGCGCCGTGGCATCGTTTGAGGGCACGGGGTGCGGTGGGGGGTTGACAACCACTGCTTTGGAATTCGAGTTCTTTATTTTTATGAGAGGCAACGTCGGAAACCAGCCTCTTTGGGGCCCTTCTCACCTGTTACATACCACCGGCATTTATGCTACCATTTAACCAGAAGTTAAGAGTCCTCCCGTACATAAAACACGTTAAACTGCCTCGCGAACGGGCCGAACGTGTGCTTTTTGTCCCCTTCCCCCTCTCGAATTCGGCTCCGATGAAAAATGCCCGTTCGCTTCACGACGACAATGACGAATCTTCTCGGACGTATTTCTTTCTTCGCCGTAACAGACTCTTTCCCCATCGGCGGAGCAATGGCGAAAAATTATTGGAAACGAATGTCTTACAGGGAGATCGGTCCGGATACGAAATGCATTTCTGTATTGTATTCTAATGGGAAATTACGATGTCCTTACGATTAAGGACATTGTATTTAGTAGTAGTCACGAAATTACGTTTCCTAGAGGAATGGATACGTGTGTGCGTTAATTTCATGTAGCAGTCTCGCGTGGGCGAGCAGCACGATGTATACCGTGAATGGATCTGCCTACGTATGGCTCGTTTGTTAGCCAACAAATAATTTCCATCGGTCTCGGACGTGTCGGTACGGTTTTCTGATCGTCACTTTCGACGGTCAGCCGTTCGCACGTGGGTGGAAAGCGGTGCGCGCAATGATCGACGATTTTCGTCGCCGTATATGGTCATTTTTAGTATTGTCATTATGGCACCTCTGCCCGTTCAGCTTTGTCACGGTACAAGGCAACGTCCTTCCTGTCCGTGTTCCTTTATGCAGCGTTGGATAAAATATCATTTTGTAACGTAAATGATCTATTAGAAGTTCACCTTTAAATCATGTTCATAACTTTGTAAATAAAGCACGTGCTTTATTTGTTGTCACTTTTAAATGGCATATCATCAATCCGAAATATTACTGTTCAGCTGTGCTGGACCGATACTGTGTTCATGAAAAAATACTCGAACCGAAGAAAATGTTGAGAGATCTATTTTGTTACGTACGAATAGTATTTAAATTACGAATAGATTTACTTCGCAGAACATTATGGTTCCTCGTGTTATAATACCATATTTTTCTTGATTTATATTTATTATAAAAAATATTTGTTGTATTGGAAATATTTGATAATATTTCGTTTTATGTGTTGACAAAAACTTCGGAATAAATTCTGGTTTGCTTCGTAGAAATATTCGGCTTTTGTAAAATGCCGTTGAAGTTCCAACCAATCAGATTACAGGTATTTCGTTCTAAGGCGTTAGCCTCCCTCTATCTTCTCGCGCGCTAGATACAAACGCAACTTGATGTTTCAAAGTTCTTGTACTACGTACGGTATATATGTTATATATGCATGTATTACTATGATATCGTGGATGTTTGTGTGTTCATACTGTAATTAGTAGTTTAAAAGATAAAATAAATACATTTCAATCGGTGGAGCTATTGGCGCGGGCGGGACTTTTGAAAACGGGAAGCTGGTTTACCGTAGATTATCCATTCCGCTACGGCTCAGTATGCCCGGTCTCATTAAGAGTGTTGACGTTTTCACGTCTCGAAGTTGCCAACCACGATATCTTGAAAACTAGAACGAGAATGCGTTCTATTTCCACATGAACTCTCCGCCGTTCTAAACTTAAACATGCTTGCCGGGCATTAATTTTAGTGGACTCTTGCCGGCGCCTCAAGTCTTCGCGAATTTTCGTCCCACCCCCGGGCAACGAGGTCGGAAGAGCAAAGAAAAGAAATACCTGGGGCACGCGTGACAAACTTATCTCTTCCTTCATTCCAGAATGTGTCAAGATGCAACCTGTGCCGTCCCTGTGTGGCGTCGTTGCCGTATGGCTTCATATTCTGGCCAGCTTCGCTCATGGTAAGTGTGTGTCTATATCGTCACCGATAGAAATCTATGGTGTTCTAAATCCTCTGAATTTACGCAGAGTTCGTTATATATAAATTTTTGTCCATTGGCAGGACAAAGACAAGATGGTATGTCTTTTACAAGGCACCCTCAACCGCTGGATGCACCATTAGGAGACGATGTAAACTTCGAGTGCAACCTCAATCTTCCCGCTGAACGATTCGCTTGGCGTCATAGGCGGTTAAATTCAGACAAATGGTTGGCAGTTCCTCATATACCCAGTAACGGTGGCAAAACGTCCAGACATGTTGTGAATTTCGATGACGAGTCGAAAGCCGGAGATTACCGGTGTATAGCTTTTTATGGTGGGCTTTGATTTTATTTTTCTAGACCGTACAATGTTTCCGCGAAACTGCGTGACAGTGGACCTATATTAATTGTTGTAGGTTCTAGTGGATTAGCTTCTGATCCAGCACGATTAACGCTTGCTACTCTTCAGAAGTTTACCGACAAGAGCGACGTTGTTATACGCGTTGCAGCCGGGAATACAGTACCTATTACCTGCCCTGTGCCTTACTCTGCACCAGAAGCTATAATTCAATTCTACAAAGACAATAATCCTATACAGAATGTTAATGGGAAAACCATGGTTATCGAAAACGTTAAAGTATCGGATAGCGGAAGTTACCATTGCTCTGCTAGTAATTATATAACTAGCCAATTGTTCAGCAGCAATCACAAAACTATTTTGAATGTGCACACGAATCCCACTTTTCAACAGCCGTACTTCATCAAACAGCCGCAAACGGAATATAAAGTTCTGCGGGGAAAGAATGTTACTCTAGAATGTTTCGGCGTTGGTTATCCAGTGCCTTCTGTTACGTGGAGCAGATTAGGTAGTCCGTTACCGGCTAACTCTATAAAGACATCGATGGGCTTGACGATAATGAACGTCCAGTCCGCAGACAGAGGAGAATACGATTGCACGTGGATCAGTAATAATAACGCTCATATCAAATCTGTGATTATATTAAAAGTAATGGAAGCGCCTAAGGTGATCAAATCGCCGAAGGAATCCACGTTTTCTGAGGGTGGGGAATTGGAGCTTTCTTGTTCAGTGACCGGCGAACCACACCCGAAAGTCGAGTGGCTAATCAACGGAGAATCATTGTTGCCCAACGACAATTTGGAAATTAAAGGCTCCACCCTTGTTATCTCCGAGGTTGAGAAGAAACACGCTGGCATAGTACAATGCGCCGCAAGCAATGAATACGGTTCAGATTCTGGCTATAATTTGTTATGGGTTAATCCGAAGCAACAGATTGGCACAACCGAATCGCGACCGGACTACGGAGTTCCCAATCCAAGGCACAAACACACAAGGGGAGGCGGAAGGAGAAGAATCAAAGACGGAAAGCGAAAAGGAACTGGTAATGTTTCCATTGTTTAATTTAGCGAGGTACAATGTTTCATTCCGTTTAAATGTATGTCTCGTCTTTTTAGTAGTTTTAGTACCGCCAAATCAGCCAAACGTCACGAGACTTTCAGACGCTTCCGTAATGGTGAGGTGGTCCGTACCTAATAATACGGGTTTGCCAATTCAGTTTTTCAAAGTTCAGTATCGCGAATTTGGACAAAAGGTGAATTTGGGTAAACAGGGAAAGTGGATGACTCCGAATTCTGAGATATCGCGTAATGTGACAACGTTCGAAGTGCCCGATTTACAGCCTGATCATACATATAGGTTTAGAATCGCCGCGGTTTACTTAAACAATGACAACAAGCTTAGCCGGAATTCAGACCGTTTTCATCTGAAAAAAATTGGCCGGCTTCAGAGGAACAAAATGCCTATACCGTTGCTAACAAACACAAAAGCTTTGAGTCCTCATGAAGTGTTACTTATTTGGCAAAATTCGGATCCATCGGCAGAAATAGATGGGTTCTACGTATATCATCGGGCCTCGACAACGGCTGAAGACTATGTGAAGACCACGGCTGAAGGAAAAAATTCCTACAACATAACGATATCTTATTTACAACCTGACACGACGTACGAGTTCAAGGTACAGAGTTTCTCCGTGGATGCCGCTTCGGAATTCTCGAAGATTCTTCGGCAAAAGACAAAAAAAGTCGTGATCGAGCATCATGAGAACGATAACCGTAACGATCACGGTGGCAATCTGACGTTGGACAGTCGGGTACGGCCCGCAGACGATAGAAACGCGAACATGTATGCGATAATAGGCGGAGTTCTCGGTGGATCGACTCTACTAGGTGGCTTAACAGCTGTAGCAGTAGTATATAAGAGAACTAAGCATAAACAGAGCCGAGAGTCTTCGCAAAGCGAAGGTGGCTATAGCTTCTAATAATAAGCGTATTGCAATAATAATATAAACTTCATAAAATGTTTCTCTTTGTGGCAGGAAAACCTATTACGAATGGAAGAGTAATGAACGGTGGAGTTACCGACTCGAAAATGAATATAACATCAAATCCGCTCGCTGGTCTCGACACATCTGAAGATATAATACAGCCTAAGGTCGGTATTTGTAAGTAGCAATATCAATCACTGTTGCTCTGTCTCGGAGGGAAAGAATGACTGAACGCTGTGCTAATTTCATAAAAAAAGAAAAAGAAATACTGCTCTGTTTTTATGTACAATACATAACAAAATTTCCAATTGTCTAAAGTCATTCGACTTTCCCCTTACAGTCAGAAGTACACTAGGCGAACGTAAACACAATCTTATTCGCGTACGTGTCCACTTTGTGCGCCTACGATGTTTGTATTGCGAACATTCGTATAATTCTGTGTGTATGTGCGCGTGTTCTGTGGAGTTGGAATTATGGCCGGAGTTCGATCTTAGCCCAACGAAATGAATATAGCGAAATCGAACAAATTTCTTGTTTTCAGTGATTAGATTAAATAAATTCCGGTCGTGATGGCAAGCAGACTCTTGTTAAATATATTCTCTATCTAATTCGATCAAGCTTATACAATTTTAACGAATGGATGCATATTAGGTTGGACGTAATCGAGCTCCGTTATATTCCAATGGTACGCCATAAAGTTTGACACGTTCATCTTTGTGGTGCTTCGGCCCCCGTTCTATTTTAAAGCGACTTCCATTTTATTTTATTTTTTTTCTACGCACTATCCGCACGCGACTGCATCTATGTATTTACATTGGACTAACGTGTTTCTGCTTTCAGACTATTCGATATTAAGGAGACTAGTCTTTTCTAGCTTTAGCATTGGTCGCGTGTGCTGCTACTTTAATTCTGCTCGCTCTTTGCACTCTTCTCTGGAGCCGCTTTTCTTTTGTTTTTCTTCCGAACGCCACACATGTACGTTATCCCCTCAAAAAAAAAAATATCTCGCTCCCTTCGAGCTGATCTGTAAGAAGCGAACGAACACGCATGTTTCTAAACAGAGCGGACAACAATCGCCGATGGAAATGGCCTCGTTTCTAAACGGGCAAAACAACAACAGCAACAACCATAATACCAGTGACACAGTTGGAACTGACGTGAACACATCATATACTGAGCCCACTCTGCTCCAGGGATCACTGCCTATTGAACAACCTCTGTGAATAATGTTTCACAGCTACATCACATCCACATCATATCTAGATTTCCGATACCAGTTATCGTGCCAGGATTAATTTCAAATTTATGTAGATACATAATCGATGTTTCTTTTCGAATGTGTTGAAGTAGGCGATAACGATGCTTTTTTTAGTGAGACTTTAAACTTGTAGATTTTAGTTATCAACGAGTCGAACAAACAAACCGTTATAAGACATGTACAGGGTGCCGTAATAGGTATGCTCAAATACTTGAATTAATTACTGGACGTTCGTTCGTCCAGTAATTGCATTCTTATTCAAGACTATGTCTTTCCTTTACGCATAATACCTTCTCTTAAAGCTCAAGGTAGATAAGGGCGTAGAACGTACAAGGTAGATATGGTGTTCGACCATAAAGTGTGTATGTTAAAGTTATTAATGCATCTGTTCGACAAATCATTTTCTTGTTCAATATTGCTGACTATACGCACTTTATGGTCGACATAGTAATCAATGAATTTACGTGTAAGTCAGCTTACGCGCGCATAGATAGCCCGTAGGATCGCGCAGGCTCAGAACTGAACCAATTTTGGGGTGAGGGGGGGTCGGATTCGCGTAGATTTTATATTAATTTTACACCAGGCAGCTTTTAAAGTTATCTATGTTTCCTAATTTAAATTAACTAGTGTTCACGGTTTTGTAAATACGCGACTTATTATTAGTTAGGTCGAGTTCAGACATGAATGAAATTGTGTTTGATATGCACAAGAAAAAGATAGCTGTGCTATGTATTTTATATTGTGCGTTTTGAATGTTACTAATGATATCGAAACTTTTAGTTACTTTTGAATCGCCGACTTGACACCGCCGCTTGTATTCAATTTTCGTTACATTATCATAACCGACGCAAGAAACATTATTTAAAGAATTTTTTATTACGCTAGAAAAAAAATCTTACACGAATCCCTAGTACGTACGTTGCTAACAGTATTTGTTACATAATACTATGAAGTTAACTTATAATAGCAGTATTTTTCCTAGCTTTGAGTTAGATGCAATAATTGTTTAGTGATCGTTGTTGTATTCTTGACGGTAATCAAGCTTTATAATGACTCTCGCGATTAAAAACTCATGAAACGTATGAAGGCCCTACGATTTGTTAGTTGAAATTTCGATATTAGAAAACGAGGAAATGAACAAATTTGTAAATAAGTTTTTGTAAAATCTTACGACGCTATTTCTTTACATATACATATATACACATACTTTGAACGTAAAATTAGTTATTTAAATCTTCTATATTTTTTAAAATTAATTATGGCGATTTATATTGCCAAGGACTATTGTGAATGGGAGAAGGAAAAAAATGTTGTATATATTAGCATGGTTCAAATTTTATGCAGGAGCATACGTGCCTTACATCTTGCCTCTACAAAATAATATTAAGATTAATTATTTATACACACGTATGTATGTATATCTACATTTTATGTACTTAACATTTTTTAAATAAACATATCAGGAAAAATCTGTTAAGTAAGTTAGTAGTTCCTTTTGAATTTAAATTATAGTTGCCCACATTATTTCGAGACCTCTGAGAGTCATTAATAGAAATTAGAGTTCCCTCTTGACCGTGCGATATTGAATCACCGACAAGACATTATGTATAATTGAATAGAATAATTATTTTAACCAAAATAATTTAGAAAATTGAATTGTTCATTGTGATATATTTAATTTATATTTTACTTTTTTTATAGTCTATAATTAGTAACATTATTTTGTCTAAATCTATGGTTCGTATTAGAACTTCAACTTTTTACCGTAGATAGCGTCACGTGCCGTTTTGATCGTTACCACCATTCGTAAACAAATCAAACATCAATTAAAAATATCAGTATCGGTAATTGTTAATGTATAGTAAATACTTGTTTGAAGTTTACACAAAGTAAAATATATATATATATATATATATATATATATATTGTTTATATATTTATATCATCGTATATTTATACATCATTGACTGTTATGACTCAGGAGAGATCATATTTCGGTTAACTATTTGATCGTCCGGTACATCATCTATAGCATAATATTATGTAAATACCTCGTTATAAGTTAAGTAAACCTTTTAATTGTTTAATAAAGGTATTAAAAGATGGCTGCAACTGTTAAAAGTGATAAAATGTCCGTTAAGACAGCTATAAAGGCATTTACAGACATTATGCGTTCCTTGAATGAAACGGACCAGCAGATATTTTTGTCATTTATTGCTGATAGTTGGAGACCTGAAGAAGTAAAAGTTCGATCACTTTCACAAAGGTTTATAGGTACATAACATTTAAAATTTACATTTAAAATATTAATTTATAACATTTTATATCTATAAGGTAAAAAGCTAAATGAGCAAACAATGTTTTATAGATGGTTGCCCTAATGAGCATAACACACAAGAAGAACAATTAAGAAATATAAGACAAATTGTTATTGACATCAGGAACAGGGTACCCTTTGATGGTATACTGCCATCAGAAAACATTGTGCCACCAACAATTGGACAGGTTTGTTGTTCGATATTATACAGAGTTATAATTTTGTATTATACTTGTAACCTATTAACAGATACAGAATATGTTAATGGTTCGATAAATGTATAGAATTCGGATTGTGATGCTATGTCAACAAAGCATTTCGATGCATTTCTTTATGACAATAATGAAGTTGTTGAGTTAATTGAAGAAGGGAAATTAGATAGTCAGTATTGTGCCAAATGTGGATCTACAAATGTGAAACTATACAGTAAGAAAATACTTGTTGAGCTTCTTTTCTTAATTATGCGACAACTTTATTAAAGTAATGCAGCAACTTTGTTTTAGATATTATATCACATTCTATGTCAGTTTCTACTATGATCTATGTATTCTCTATTATTTTACCATCGTTAGAGGGAAAAACTGTACTCGATATAGGATCTAGATTGGGTGCTGTTTTGTACGGGGTAAATATTAAGATTTTAATATCATTAACATAAATGTATATAATTATTTTTAAATTAATTTTCAGGCACATATATTCTCATCAGCACAAAAAATTATTGGTGTTGAAATGAATAAAGATCTCTGCACATTACAGTCTAATATAATACATAAATACAAAATGAATGATCGTATAGAAATTATAAATAAGAGAATCGAGGAATGCCCAGACATTGTACAAAGAAGTAATATCATTATTATGAACAACCCATTCGAATTTTATGTTCCAGAATCTGTACATGTTGAAATCTGGAAATTTTTAAAAGCCAACATTCAAAAAGGAACAATTCTTATTACCAGACCAGCTGTTGAAACAACTTTTAAGACTCTAAACACAGGAATATTGGTAAAGAAGTGGTTAAAACCCTGTCAATTGGATAGGTTTATACAAGAGCCTCAAGTATTTGGATCTTTAGTGTTAGATCCCAATGAACATTGTGATATCAGTTTGTACGAAGTCCGATAGAAAAGATTATATAGAAGACTGATTTTTTTAAAATAAAAATATAAAAAAATAACTAAGAACATTTAATTCTGTTTATTGTTAGAACAACGTGTTGTGTATGATTTTATCAAAACAGTAGCGTGTACAACGAGATGCATAGTGTCTAACTAAATTTCCTTGATCACAAGGAGAAACTAAATAATGCGGTTATGGAATCATATGAAACCTAGCGGTTTAGGTGGTATCATAATTACAAGTTTTGCGTCAATCGTAGGTGTAAACCTTCCTTCTGGGAGAACTGATTTCAATGCAATCGATCCCCCCCTTTTAGACAGGAACTCGTGTATAGGTGGTCACCGCGGAGTGGTCAAGTTCAAATCTCGAGTTCAGTCAGCCATCAGCTACGATTGACGTACAATCATCGCACGCATTGCTCCTTTCAGTTACCATGATCGAAAATTAACACCCGTGGAGATTGCGAGCGATAATGAACGTCGAGGACGTCCGGTTGAATTCCTTAAATTCCAAATACAAGAATCTGGTAGTCGTATCCGTGTCGTCGACGTGTTACTTGTTAACATTGAATAATTTTCAAAACATTTCTTTATCGAAACTTCATTATTACTCTTGCACCCCAAATTTATTATCTATTTAAAATCGTTCTCATGTTATCGGTCCAGAATAAAATGCAGAATACAACATCGGAATGGACAGGTAAGAGATGCAACGTAAAATCGAAAACATCATTTCTTCATTTTTTTTTCCTGCACGTCGGCAACACTACGCATTTTTGACGATATTCAATGTACAGACGATATTCGTTTCGACGACATTCTTCACCGCGGTATCTAAAATTGCAATCGGCAACCATTAATCATTTTCGTTGGAAACTTAAATTGCTATTAAAATATCATTCGACCTTATGGACATTGATTAATAATTACCATCAATAAATACAAATTTTTTTCAAGTCATTTATGAAACGTCGGCCACCTGATATTTACTGTAATTGTACAATTTGTTATTGCTTATCTGGAACACGAACGAGTCATTAGCCTTGGGCTGACATTGACCCGATTTCGTCACAAATATGAGTCTGGCTATATAGCCTCGTCTAGCTTTCCTTCATGCAAATCATCTTTGAAGTCCCAAACCGAAGGGTCACGGAATCATTCTAAGTTTTTCGTTGAATGTCTCCCCTGTACTCATCTAACATCAAAAAACCTAAGAGACATCCGGTTCTATCGCGAACATATCCGCAATTATTTTCGAACATTCTTATCTCCCTTTGCGAAATCTAAGACGTAATCATAGAATATTTCAACACGGTTATTTCCAATTACGTCCTTGTTTCGTATCGAACTTCCCATCTCGACGTTCTCGCGTCTCTCGAACTCTTATAAATCTGAAATATAAATGGAAGCAAAATTCAAAGCAGTTTCAACAAACATATGCATTATTTATGAACAGGAAAACTTTTTTATCGATTCATCTTCGAACGAACCCCAAATAAATTTCTGAGCTGCCAAAGGGGGTCGCCACCAGTTGAATCGTGGGACCCCTGTCATAGATTTTTGTCGAATTCGCGTAGAGACAACGTTCTATTTACGCGTCACGACTCGTTTCCTCCTAGTCATGAAAAAAAAGGAAAAAAAAAAGAACCGACAACGAGCCTCCTGTTTCGCAATCTTATCTCGGCGTTGCCGTAATGCTAGGTCGAGTGCAATCAGGAATGGTTCCCTTGCCAATGGAAAGCGATGCGTGGGTGATATATAAAAAGAGGAGAGGACAGATGGAAAAAAATCTTCGTAATTCCGCTCGTTGCGCTACACGGCTATTTCGTACAATGAAACAGCCGAACGACCGAACGAACGTACGAACGAACGAACGGTCGCAGCACAGATAGGCTCAAGTGGCCAAGGGGCACTTGAACTGACGAGATAATGGACCGTTTGTCGAGAACGAGAAAGAAGCAACGATACACGGGAGCAGTGGTACGCGGTCGCCTGCAACCGCCGCGCGATCATTCAATCGCACTTTCTTGTTTCTTTGCCTCCGATGACGCACTTGTGACGTCAATTGCAGGAGCAAGGAGCAACCCTGGCATACCTCTTCCATACATCTTTCCCTTCCCATTTCTTCGACCCGGATACTCGGTCCTTGACTCTCGCTCGGACCGTAGATTTCGCGAAAAATAATTCTTTTAACTAAAAACGAACCGGCAACATAAGCTGGCTACCTAAAAAAACTGTGGATTTTCGAATCTGCTATTTGTAAGGAAGGTGGCTTTGGGCACTGTTTCCGACAGAAAGTACTCGACCAAAAAGTGGTCAATTATTTGTATATAAATGTTAAATACAAAAAATATTGAATAAATAATTTTATCATGCAATTTTTATGACGGATGCTTAGTTTCTGTGGTCGAATGCTTTTCTATGAATAGTATAACGAAGACGATCGAAAGTCCCCACGAATTGTACTATTGTTACGATTTAATATCGTTATTTTAGCTGTAATTTTAGATTATGACGTAGAGCAGATAAAAGACTAAAGAGAATATGTGATGACCGTTTCGTATGGGGAACGGTGAGGCGTGTAATAGTATTATTCCGAGATTAGATAAGAGCACGTAATGACTGCGGCGGTATTAGAAAAATTTATGTCGTCTGGTACATGCGTATTGCCATAAAGCCATTCAGCCGTTGAATAAGCGCTTTTTTGGAAGGGGGGACTTTGACGTACACGAAGAAATGAAACACATTAATCGACAAAACACTTTTTTATAGTCACGGTACTATTAATATACGAAGAGTTACGTACATACATTGTTTTGATTGTTTCTTATTCATCAGTCATTTTTGCGCCCGACAGCTAAATCGACACGCTCGAGGCAATGTACTTGCGGTACGAATTTCCCCCTGGAAACAGCTTGAACCGTCAAGTGATTAATTGAATTTCGAAGAAAAAACAAATGTATTTCAATGAATCCACTTCTATACCACTTAAAAATCCAAGTTTATATTCAGACAGCGGAACAACGGTCGCATTCAAGCGTTCCGTAAGGTCTACGGGTCTCTCTAAAGTGGGGCACGATAGTAAACACATAGGCATCATTATCATACATCAATCGAAATGTATTCGAATCGCGATTTCGAATCACATTTCGTCTCGTTCCAGCCGTGCGTCCCTGTCGAGCAACATTGTCATCGCGAATCAGGCGCGGGACGATCCCACCGGGAAGAAGGACCCGGTCGAAAAGAGGGTGAACTTCTCGAAGACCGTCAACGTAGCGGACGAGGACGAAAATTGCCCGACCGTGGCCAGATGCCTGTCAAACGAGAGGAAAGGCAAGAAAAGCGAAGATACCCCGGAGAATCGCGAGAAAAATCCTTCCAAGCCAGTTCGTAGCCGATCGTCGAAACCAGGTCAGATGATCGACGTACGTTTTCCGTCTAGCTCCCGCGTGGTTTACGGAATTCAATATGGCGACCCGTTTCACCAGCGTCGACGCCGCGGCCGTGATTGGTTCAGGCACAGTGCGCGATGCGTCTCCCGTATTTCAAATCGAACGTCTGGCGACCTAGTGCGGAGAGGACGATGGGAATCCTCACGGAAACGCGGCCGACGTGACGACGAGGGTTACACGGCGCTGAGACGGCGGCAACAGTCGAAACAGCTGTCACGGGAAGAGCACGGGCCCGAGCGGGAGCAGCCGATCGGCGCGGCGGAATCGTCGTGGAAACGGAACGACGTCTCGGCCGGTCAGATCTCCCGGAAACGGCGTGTCGGTATCGTGGAGAATCAGTACGTAGCCGGGAGCGAGGGTGGTTCGTCGGTATGCGAGCTGGTGCACAGCCTCGAACGGCTGTTCGGTGAGAGAGAAGCCGGCGACGAGGCCGGGCACGCGATGAGATCGAAGAAGCAACAGACCACTGCTGAAGAGACGACGGCGATCGACCCGATCGAGGCGAACGAAACATACGACGAGTTTGACACAGTCAGAATGCCGATAGTACGGTCCCTGAGCAAAAGCCCGCAGAGCGACGAGGGTATCGAGGCGGACCCTGAACGTAGGAGGGGCTCCGTCGCCCGCTGCTGGAGCCTCGACTCGGCGGCGGCCAGCGACGAGGACTTAGCCTCGCTAACTACCACGCACCAGCTGAAACGGCACAAATTGCAGGTCACTAGATGTTGTAGTTCCGACAGCGCGGTCTTGAGCGACGAGGATCAAATCAAAGGTAAGGGGGATGATATATATATATATATATATACATACACGTACATATCGTGACACCGGTTGCTTTTGTCCGCGACGCGAGTGGGGAGGGGGGAGGGAGGGAACGACCGTTCAAAACACGTTTCTTCTCTGACCCACGCGTGCTGTGTCGTGGACGTCATCGTTCCTCATGCTCCTACTTTTAATTCGTTTTTCATTTGCGTAGCGAGTTTTTGAAATTTTGTCTGAGGGTTTTTGCTTGGGTTACTGTAAGTGTAATATTTGAAATGTTTGATGATATACAGTTCAGATGACTGGTTTTTGGAAGAAAAAAATGAATTTATTGGTTAAAATTTCTATCATTTCTGTAATTATTTTTGGTATTTTTATGAAATTTATTTCTACAAATGATTTAAGATAGTATTGTCTGTAGCACGGTTTGAATTTTATTGAATTTAAACAATAATTTGATTAAAAACTTTAATGATTCTCTTGGTATGTTTGAAAGTTATAAATTTTGATTGATTTATTAGAGTCCTCAATGAAATCTATTCTTAAACATTTAATGTGTACCGTTAAGTATAAAAATAAAATCATTTCCAGGGTGGGATAGTACAAATGTGGTGGAAGGAAGCGAGACAGAGCACAATGAAGGAAGACCCAGATATTGGAGAACACCAAGCGTGGTTGTCAGTGACTACTCAGATTACTCTTATCTTGACGAAAGGCTCGAAAGAAATGACCTAGAGCTTGAGAAATATGAGGGAACCAGTGGAACACCGAGTCAAGCGAGCAGCTGCTCGTGTCTGGACTGTGATGAGATTCGAGAATCATTAGATAATCAGTTCTTAAGAGTTTGTCGCAGTAGAAGACATTCGGACTCATGTTGTCTGTGCCTTGATTCTATGAATGCTACCGCCACAAGGTATCTGTTTTCATATTATGCCAGCTAAACATCAGATTACTTCAGATTAGCTGTACCTAATATTAGAAAATTTATTTAGAAATTATAATGAAGCTGGGAACAGACGGAACTCCTGTCTGGATTCAACCACTTCCTATTACTCCAAGCTGGACTCTCAGTTGCTGCAATATACTCAAGAAAATTCTCAAGAGTTACAAGAAAAAGCGAAGATCGAATTTCTGAACATTCCGCCGTCACGAAAGATCTCTGACTGTTCAACCTCCAGCCTTAGCGGTGACGAGTCCGACGTGACTGATCAGCATCATCCGAAGCCTAGAGTAAGTGCATCATTGATATTATCGCTTTCTCGTTAGGTAAAACGCAAAAAAAGAAGGAAACGTCAATCACATCGAGTACGTCTTCGCATGAATCGCAGAAACTTAACTCATTGGCAATATTCAGTTATATCTTTCACCGCAGTAACGAGTCCGCAACTATTTCAAGGGGAAAGACTTCGTAAAAAGAGCGGCGAAGAAGATAAATAACATTTCCATAAATCCATTGAACGGTCCGGTGTCCGGCGTTCTGACGTATTCCTATTGCAGGTGTATAAATATTTCAATGTTACACCGAAGGAAAAAGCTATGTTTAGCGCGACACCACCAACACGTTCTCGTTAGCCGCGCGCTGAACACGCGGCTAATTTATCTTACGCAACGTCACGCTTGTGCTCCAGTTCGTGAACAAACGAACCGTTCATACGACGAATACGGAATTCGCGTTGGTATTTAGGGACGCTTAATGAAAATGGGAACGAGACTATACTCGGTTTAGCTTTATCCGCGGTGTGTTTATATCTCTTTTTCTCTCTCTCTCTCTCTTTCTCTTTCTCTTCGAAGTCTCTAATTTTACCTAAGAACTATTCTTAAACGTTTCAGTAAACAAAACAATTCGATATCGAGGGATCACTAAAAAGTTTCCTAAAAGAAGAGACATATATAATACGGGAAAGAAGCGGAGATACATTGTCGCTTTCGAAACGAGTCTCACGTGCAACAATGCGGCAAACGAAGGAATCTATTGTGCATGTCTTTCCTTTGTGCGTACTACATACACTAACGCCCATAAGCATCCGAGCATTTACGATTTTTCCAAAAGGTATTAACTGCACAGCTATCTTGATCAAACCTTTTAATTGTTATTCAACTTATACTTAACAGTTTTAAAAATATAATCATACGCGAGACCATTGAAAACAGTATCAGACGTCGTGTCGTGTGAAAACGAAACTTTCGTTGATTACAGTTAAATGAAAACAAATGATCAACGTCCTACGCATGACGAACATACGATCGTAACGTTAATTAAAGCGTAACCGTCGATTAGATTTCACCGTGCACGTAAATACTTATGATCGATAGTGTGCTTACGTACCCCGCCCTATCTGCATACTCATTTTCCATACGGATGGATGCAACGTGTTTACAAACCCGACGCGCACGTGCGCGTTCGCTTTGTGCATTCTTCGCGTGGGTTCGACTGACGTACGCGCTCGCGAAACGCACAGCGACCGCGCTCGGCTCGTTGTTTTTCTCCCGTCGCGGAAACCCGTCTCCCCTTTATTCTCCGCGGAAAATTTGTGTTGCGAAAAACGGCGGTACGAGTCGCTGAATAGAGGCGCGGAAGAAAAGGGTATTCACCGGTTTCCTTTATCTCCCAGACACAGGGGACGACGCGTTTCAATAGCCAGCGTCTCTGACGTAGCGCGGCTATCACCTGGCAAGAACCACAGCTCATAAACACCGTCGTAAATTCTACAATTGTTTGACGTCACCGGTTGCTCCTTTCCTCCCCGCGAGCATGGAATTGTCGAGCTTGCGAGCCGGATTTGCGCGTTGCATAGGCGCCGGTCTAGCGTGACCGACAGCGCGCGATTTCGGCTCGGATAATTGGAAAAAACGCGGCAGGAAGGATTAAGTAACCGGCGATCCCGCGGCGGACGTGAACGCGAAGGTCTCCGATTCCGTTACCGATGCACGAGGCTCTCGATTCTTCTCAGTTGATTACTAAGTTGAGTCATGATCGGTCGATCCATCATCCCGCTAAGCCGAGCGATTATTTTATTCAAATAGCGAGAATAGCTTCTCTGTTGCTTCCTTCATCGCAGTTGATCGCTCGCAAACATTTCAACACACCTGCATACTGGCTGATAAACTTATGACTCACGTTGCATTCACACTGTGCGTACTACGAATGAACCGAATTTTATTCTTAGGATAGACGACGCCTGACTTGTTCCTATCGAACCAGGGTTTCGCTGTAATCGATTCTTTTTCCATTTGTTACCCTTGCAAGGGATGTAACAGGCGGCGAAGGAATAATTCTACATCTAAAGAAAGCTAACTGGAGAACGTAGAACAATTTATCTTCGAGCCTTCATTCCCGAAATAATCGCCTTGGAAAATCTGTTGAACATCTGTTAATAGTCCGCTTATCGTTTACCTATTCCATTTGTGTATACCACACGCTCTGAACAAACTTTCCAAATCGGCTTCCTCGCGAACGAGGCGAAACAGATTTGTTCCTTTCTGTCAACTTATTTCTACCCGTAGAATCATCATCTACGCGACTCCATTCATTTCTCTGTACGCTTTTATCCTCGCAGAACATGAACCGTCGTCCAGCGAGTCCGCTCCGCGACTGACCGTTTCTAGAGCCGCGAATCGCGGGCTAGACACGGCGGAGAGACAGGCTTTTACTTTCAAATGCTCCATTATTCCGCTCCGTCGAAGGAGCCTGAAAGTTCAAGCTCGAGGCATCCTCCAGTCTAGCCGGAGTTCTCGATGTGGTAACAGCCCGGCAAGCGGAGGACCGGCGACAAACGGTGGTGTTAGTCTCTCGGCAGTGTCTCCGTTCGCGGCGCCGTTTTCTAGGGGATTCGGTCAGTCACTGTCAGCCAGGCTGCTCGCTCGTGCACGCGGGCCTCGTTATCATCGCCGGTCCGCGAACGCGGCGGTTCACGTCCGCGGGATTACCTAGCCGACCCGATTTTCCGTTCGGCGGTGTCGCTGGGAAAAATCGCGGAAAAGTTCGCGCGGTAGCTGGTGGCTCGGTAACGAACGGAACATGTTCCTAAGAGATCAAGGAGCTGATCGACGCTTTGCCTGCCGGTTGTTAATTGTCTTTTAAGAGCTTTGCCGCGTTTGATGATCTTTTAAGCGCCGAGGATTAACTCTGGAACGACTGGGGTTTCGTTTCTGCAGTTTTACCGAACCGAGGACGGTTCTTCAATGTCAGCCTTGAAGATTAGTATCTATCGATATCTTGCTTCGATTTGTTTGTGGCTCGTAATTAAGGATTTATCGATGAACTTCTCTATGGATCTTGTAATAACATAGTGTATAACAGACGAGGTAATTTGCTTAAAAGTTATTGCTTGAGGAGGATTGTTAATCTTCCAAATACAACACGAGCGTTTAGAGATCTATTAACAAATCTGTGGAAGGTAAAGCGTTAAGTTTCTTTAACCCAAGGGTACTTGAGATTCGAATGTACGTTTAACATACGTCCGACAAGTACTCGCAATTAACACTGTTACCGTGATCCATATACCAGGTATCCTGTGAACGAAGGTCCGTTTTACGCGAGAAAGCGCGTCGAGGAGATCGAGCAAAATTCCCTCGCGTTGAGGCTTGATACACATGCGTTCATATTTGCAGGAAGTAGAAACGGTAAATCACGGACAGACGCGTCAGCCGATTTCCGTTCAACGGCACGTGTGCTCGAGAAATTTGTTAATTCGATTGTATTGCGTACGAACCAACTTCCTTTCGCGTTTTCGATTCGTCTCTGCGCGTACAGTCACGTTTTCGCCGTGGGACACCCTGTGCAAGTTCAACGCGCGATTCCTGCCCCTTTCGATCCGCCGTGTCGCGTCGGGAAAAAATAGAATTCCAGCGAACTCGGGGGAGGAAGGAGAAGTTGTTTTATATAAAGACGGCCTATCGCCTTGTGTTTGTTATGTGTGGGTGAAGATGGCCAGGAAGAACGTATTTCGGTGACTCGGTGTATTTTCGTTCGCCGCTGGGAACGCTTCGGAATTGATTTTTGCGATGTTAATCCTTAACGGATCGGAAGTATTTCAAGTTGATAAACATAAATAACGAACGGAGACAAATTCACAGAAGTGGCCTGGCGCAATACTCAACGTGTTAGTTGTAAATATTACAACAATAACAGTGATAAAAATAATGATTCCAACAATCTTTCCATAGGAACTCTAACGGTGCAGGTATCGAGATTTCGATCGACTTATGATTCAGTTTGCATATTGCTAAATCGATTTCTTTCGCAGTTTCTCAGTCTTTAGTCAATTTGACCCGCTACCATCGTTTGCTTCCGTAAGAGGAGTCTTTTCGATTATGATGTTTCATCGAGCGCGACTCGCCAAGTCGATCTACACGAAACATCGAGAAAGAAAACACGACAATGGAGTGATTGATTCGCTGACCAACGCGGTGCGATTTCAATCTCTCGCCTCGCGATATCGAGTCAGACACGCGGTGAAGTATCTCAAACGAAATTCAGCGAACCTGAATGTACTTTGCATTTACTCTCTTTTTCTTATGAAATTATTAACTCTTCGCACTCGAGAGATTTTCATCGGAAACATTAAACTTTGTCCGATGAGATCTGGACGATATTATTTGACGTCAAGTTGAACAGAAATCACACATAAATTAAACAGTTAAGGAGCATAGATATTTTACTTGAATATTTTAATCATAGAATAATATTCAGTTTGGACTCTAAAGAATTGACATTCATATCTGCTAACATCAAACGTACCACGCCCGGTCAAACGATCTATTCTTATACCCAAAAACTTTATACATATATAAAAATATACAATATTCTTCTTATTATCCAAAAGTTAGTGCACAGTCTCTGTAAATCGACAATTACCTGTATTCCCTCCGCAAGAATATGATCGGTAGCTAAAGTGTCTGTTCACCGTTAAATTTCAATTCTTCGCCGCGAGTCTGACGCGTTATCGCAGGGCAGGAGATTAACAGGGGTGCGCAGGTGTTCGCAGTAGAATAGTCGGTTAGTTGTGAAGGCTCGTTCGAAATCGGCGATGCGCAGTTGCGGCTCGTCATCGAGCGGCTGCCATCAGATAAGAATCCCGCTGCGATTTCCGCGAAGGGATCTCGTCGCGTGCGCGCCGCGGATTCGCAGTATACGGTTGCCGGCCGAGCACTTATCAACAAACATTGCCCGCCGATAATACACGTTGTCTTCCTGGGTAACCGATGGCAATTCCGCGAGCCGATAGTTTAAACACCGATACGCTCCTGAGGACTGCGCCCCCAGCCCGGCCGAAAAAACGCCCGGGGAACGTTCGCCGGACGCGGAAGATGAAGCGCGGCAAGCAACGGCCCCTCGGCCTACTTAGAATCGACCATCTGGACGAGATTCTCGACGGAAATATCGGCCGCGACGCGTTCATCTACAAGGTATTTCGAGATATTTATTTTTTCGGGGGCAACATTAGGCGAGATCCTTGGATCCCCTAAGTCCTGGACGGCCGTATGCTTCGTTCCGTCGACGGTTTCGAGATTGTTTTCGAGTTTTTACGGTTTCTGTTATCGGATCGGGCGAATCTTGGGTTTTTCCAGTAATCGGACGCCACGTGGTTCTTCGTGGAAGGATTTTAGAGTTGCCGCGACGAAAATCCTTGGAACAAATCGGAGATTCTAGGATTTATCTTCTGGCAATCGTAGGTTCCACCGATGCAAATGTAGACCTTGGTTTCTTTCTTTAAACGATTGCTATCGTTTCGTGGGGGGTTTTGATATTTTGGAATGTTCGTTGTGGAGAAATCATTTCAGATTCTTCTAATGTTCAAGTTGAAACGATTATACGTTGATTCCTCGCGCGAGAATCCTGAAGTTCCCGCGATGAAACTTGTGAATCTGATTAATCTTCCGTTGCTTCCATTAATTATTCGAAGACTGAAGTTTCTGCAGATCGAAGGTCGTCCACTGTTTAGATTCTGTTCTTCCAGCATTTTCTAGAATAGCTTCACTATTATATACTGTTCAGGTTTTTAGGTAACTTTCTAATGGTCGTTGCGCTGCTGTTCATTTCGATTGTCAAACTCGACGGGCGTCGCTCGTTTGTCCCTCATAAAAAAGTCATTACGAGCGTTCAAAGGAATTCTTTCGCGGTTACGTTTTCTCCCGGTTGAAGCGTAAACTTCGAATGCCTGCCGATCGAAACGCGAACGCGAACGCGGACGCGCGCTGAAGATTTGCCAAGCGTATCCTCGTTGGCCGCCGATCGAGCTACGCAATTCGCGTTCTAGCTGCCCGTCATAGACGATTCGCGTCGCTCACGGGATGACACGCGCGTGTTATGAATAAAACATTCTGCGGCGTGACCGAAAATAATATAATAGACGTGGTTCGTGCGAAATCTCCGGCCTGCCGATTTGTTTTCCAATCGTCCGGCCGATTACCAGTTGCGAAGTCAACCTTCGCGCATCAATATTCAATGTACAATCGCTTTCGATTCGGAGCTATACCTGTTTTCTTATTCGTGGAATAAGAAGTGGAAGGTCACCGCGGAGAAATCGTATCGTGTTATTGTTGACAACAATAAATCAGTTGATAACGCGATAGTAACGATACCGATAAGCACTTGTTTTGAACCTTGCAGCCGATAAAAGAATACAAAAGATTCACTCGATTTGGGCGTTTATCATTGTCGCGAACGAAATATTCGTCCGTGTAATAGTCGCCGTTTCGATCTGTACGATCGCCACGCCCACCGTCGCGAAGCTAGCCGACGATAGGCGAAGGGACGCAAACCTCCGACCAATGAAACAACTCCAAATCATCTCCAGTATTTTCTACAGACGCGACCCCGCCCCCTTTACAATTTAAAAGAAAACATTCTACTTTATTCGACGTACAATTAAACTCTGTTAAGTATTACTTCCCAACGGTGGACTATTTTCATGGAAATTCAAACTTAAGTCGATCAAGCTAAACTTCGATAAAGCTGTCCTTCCTGTATTACGCGTTCGCGATTGCTGAAAAGCGTATAAAATCCGCGGTCTGACGATGGCTAGCAAAACTTTGCATCTTTTATTCATCGGCCCGAACTTTTTCTGCGACTTCCCCATTCGAATAACGCTTTGGCAATCTCGGAGCGAGCCGCTGCGCGCGCCTCTTCGCGGCATCGTTCAAAGGACGCAGCCTCAGAGACTGGTACGTTATCCGCTAAAAGGCAGCCGGCTTCCTTTCACGGCGAATCGCGTTTCCACCGCTTCTTATCCAGCTCGGCAGCGCCGTTTTCGCGACTTAAACGAACGACTCGTGACCGGGAATATTTATCGAGCCGATTCCTACCCGTTGCGTCGGGTCCGAAGATTACGGGCAGGCGCTATTGATCCTCCGAATCGCTGATAGCAATGATCCCAATCATGGGATTCGCCGATAACGCGTGCCGCGTATCGTTCTCTCCTCGTCGTTCGCGTTCAGATAGAAACCCGCGGGCCTTAGCCGCGTTATTCGTTCGATATTAATGGCCATTGTTCGACGGGTCACGGCAGAAACCATAAATCGCCGCGCGTAGATCGTCGACGAAGGTTTAGTGAAAGTCGCGGTGCTTCGTTTTGTTGTGACAGCCTGTTGAACGATCGCCAATTGTACCTTCGGCTCCGATTACTTTTCGGAACGGTGATCCCAGCGTGCTGATTTATGCGTAACGGTTTTTCTTTACGCTGGGTTTACGAAACGCGTCGATTTGACGGATGTCGAATACTGTAAACATTATTTGGTGAATATCTATGTCGATTTAGATATCTCGACGAGAGGTTTAAAAGTAAACAATTAGGATACTTATTCGTTTGATTGCGTCGAGCCTCTAATTTCCAAGATCTAAACGAACTTGAACCTTGTCTAGGAACAACAGAGTAAACTATAATAAATGTCCATGGACCTAGCGTTAAGAATCTTGGTGTATTGGTTTCCGAGATCGGTCGTTGAACGATTGCCAGTATGTATCTCCGAAACGTTAGCCTCTAATTCTCTGAACGTGTTTGTTTTCCAGTGAATATCGAATATGTTCGGAGGGTCTCTGTTGTGTAATGATTCAGATCGATCGTTGATGCTTCTCAAAATGATTACCAAGCGTTGTGTAAGGTGACGTTCGTCTTGCAGTTTCTTTGGGGAATGTTTCGAGCGTGAGGTATCATTGTTTCATGAAAAATCGGAGATCGGAAAACTTCCGCTCGGACAAAGGAGCTATTAGCCGTAGAATTATCGGCACGCCAGGTGAATAGATTACGTGGAGAGGATCAGATACTGGTTCATTATGCAAGCGGAGGATTCCGACGAGATATAATCGGACACCTTTTGTTCCTTGCGCCGCCAGACGGATTAGCGACGCGGATTTGTCTTCGGAAAATCATTTCGCTTCCTTCATTATGAAACGGATGCAAATGGTCTGGATGTCTATTATTAACGTTCAACACCTTCGTCGGTAATTTCTCCCTTTCCTTATCTTCGACGCTAGGCGGTCGTCCATTTGAATCTCAGAAATCAGGCCTTTAAAGGTAACCAATCATCCGCGTAATTGTATCGATCGAAATCGACGCGAACGATTACCAAATAACGCTTACAAAATTCAGTATGCATCAACTTAACACTTTCTAATCGACATGCTACATTCGTCTATGTCCAAATCTCCAATTTCCAAGATCTAAATCGGTTACCATAGGAGCAACAAAACAAACTGTAAATGCCTATAAATCTATTGTTGACCCCTTGCCTCGTAACAACGTGTCAGGCACGTGGTAAAGATTTTAAAGAGCACCCAACAAGATTAAACATCACTCCATCCTTTTGAACTCAAAGAAAACGATATTCATATCTTATCAATAATTACACTTCAGAGCAAGCAGGCATGTACCTAAAATATTCCTCCGCTTTCGATAAACCATCACACTAGATTTACGGAACTCGTCGATCTAACGGACAAATTTGTTAAACATTCAGTAAATATTTAAGTCGACTCTGATTCGTGCAATCATGCGAATTCGCATTGTAATACCGTAGCTTTGCAGCTACAATTTTCGCGATAAATAAACACGCGGTTTTCTAGAAGCAATCGAATGAAATAGAAACGTCCGTAAATCTACTGTTAATGGCAAGGTAGTCGTGTCGATCACAATTGGCAAATAAATCGTAGAACAAGAGGTTAACACTAGAACTACGTACCAGTCAAAATGACTGGTTTTGATCTGTTTGTTTCGCAATTATTAATATCTTAAAAGCATTCAGTAATTGAAATGATCTTGAACAGTTTCATTTCAATACTATAATGAATATCTAAAACAACCGACAATAATCTATTGTCACAATTTTTATACGGATTACATATTAATCGTATTAAATGCTCGGTAGTTCTAGTGTCAACGACACCCGGTAAAGCCGATAAAGGAGCAGGGGTTGTCGGCTAGGCGTCGGATGCCAGGTGGCAGTGTCTAGGATGATCGCAGCCAGGATTAGCCGCGCGGACACGTCGATTCTCACACCGATTCACGGTGCACGTGTTGCGCGGCGCAGATAGGTGACACACGCGATAGATGATCGAGTAATACGCGGCCGACTGGTTAACAGGAAGCGGTCAATTCGGGTCAGTAGAGGAAAAGTGTGCGGCCGGGCCCGGCTCGACGACCGGCGATCCCGGCTGATCCATGTCCTCGCGGATCTCTCCTTCCTCCCAAGGACGCCGGACTTCGCACATCGGCGACCGCGCGAATTGGGCCTGTCCACACGCCACCGGCGGCGCGACGCGCAGTTTTCGCGCGCGAGGGACTACTATTCGTGAACCCGAGCGTCCTCGACCAGCCTCGGACAATCGAATCACGATCGCTACGTACGCGCTCCGTGTAATTCATGCGAAATGCACCACGCTGAAAATATGTCAAGCGTGGCAACGAAACGGTCCGCTTTTACGCAATGGCGCGGCAAAAAGGCTTGCACTGTTTTTACGAAGCATGCATAACTTCAGTTCACCGTGTTTTTAAGATCCACCTGTTCCAATGAATCACGTCTTGGCGTCAGTCTCGTTCTCTCTGCTAGGGAGTTAGCTATCTCTCCGATGTGCTCGAATCTTGGATTTCTCATTTTTGGTGCAGTTTCGTAATGGAAATGATGGTAACGCCTCGCTTCGTTCGTCTCTCGAACGTCGAAGATAGTCTGTCGTCGAGTTGAATGGGAGGAAGTCTTTCATTCGAATTTCTAGGTAGGCTAGATCTCTTCGAGAGCTCGAAGTAGACTCCTAAGAGCTGTGGAAATACGAAAGGAAAAGGAATCTCGTAACTGGACCTATTAGATCAACCCGAAGGCCGCGATTTTTGCTGTTTCCTCGAGCGCTCAATTGAACGCCGCGTAAATTAGCAAGTACTCAGAAATTGATCCCGCCGCGAAGTGTCACGGTCGCTGTTTTTGCTATGGCACTCGGCAATGGGTTCGATGCGGGTGTTAGTGTTCCGAGGAACGTTGCTGGAAGACCAGAGGCACGAGTGAACGTTTGAAATGTCGCAGTTCGCCGCCAGGATCGTTCAGAGGAACGCTGATCGAACCGAGTTGCCCCGTGAACCATCAGCCAGGTGACTTAGAGCCTCCGGTCTGCTTCGTTGAGTACTGACTCCGAGGAGTGTCACCTATTCCGTTATTCAGTTCACCGTGGTCATCTTATCGTCTTCTAGACGTTATAAACTTAATGATCGAACCGAATGCTTTTCGAACGTCAATGGAGACTTTGAAGATCTAGAACATCAGAGGAAGACTCAAAGTTCGAGGATACCTAGAAGAAAAGGAAGCTAGAGTCCTCCAGGATTTTTCGATGAATTTATCGATTGCCAAGAGACGGTTCAAAGTTGAAGATCTAAACGAGTTCAGAGAAATCGGGAAGAATCTGACTTAGGCGTCAATCGAATGGTCTTGGAAAAAGGACGCTTGAAACCAGAGGAACCTGGGAGATTTAATTGTCCCCGAAGAATCCTTTAAGTTGGGCTCGCCAGAGGTCTAGAAATGGAGCAGGAGAAGAGGATGGCCAACTCCAGCCCAGCGTCGCCGACGCTCTCGACGCCGCCGACGCTGAACCTGATGGAGCAGATCCTGCTGGCGAAGATCGAGAAGCAGAGTCTACGCGAGGACGAGAACGAGGCTGACAGGCGGGGAGCGGCCGCGAGGAAGAACCATCTTCTGCGGAGGGCGGACTCGATGGACAGTCAAACGAGCGCGAGCACTTACAATTCATTCCTCTCGAGCGACTCCGCGTCCAGCAGCAATCTCTACTGCAAGTGCGACGATTGCCTGCTGGGAATCGTCGACCAGTACCAGCGGTGCCCGCCTCCGGTCGGCCAGAAAAAGGTAAACCCCAGCACTCTGCTTTTCCGCCTCGCGATAACGTTGCCTCGGTGATAGTCCCCGGCGGGGGCCGGACGCGAGCGATTGTCGAGGCACACGGAGATCTCGGAATCCTTTTATCCCGAGCTACTCTCGCGTTCGATTGTTCCAAACAGCCAGAGATCCGAGGTTTCACGATCCTCTTGAGTCACTTTAATTACTGTACGAATGCAACGGAATAAAAACTGTGACGATCATCCACGGAGCTATTATTGTCTCCTCCAATTGAACCGCGGACCTTTTTAATCAATCGGAAAGTTTCGTTTTCGCGAAGGACTCGATCCGAAAGAAACGGATGTTTGAAAATGCGATTCAACCGAGGAATTAAGTGAGCTTCAACGAAGATTGAACCGTCAAGGTGCATTCTATTCTGTTCGCGGTTTCCGACGAGGGGGACGACGGGAACCTTCAGCCTCGTGGTTGCGCGATGTCTCAATAAAATCAATCAGCCCGTCGTCCGCCGACGTCTTTAGTCAGCCACCTGACAGGAACATTGTTTCCTCTCGACGGGTGGACGGCCGGAGGGAGGAGGGAGGAGGGGGGCTTTCGAAACGGCCGGGCCGAGCCATCGATACGTTTCACTTTCATTCCGTATGCCGCGTGACGGCCGGTGTAACGAATGCACGGACGTCGACAGCCCGATGATTGATTAGAAACTTATTAACGGCGGGTTGCGCAAACGGGTTCGGAGGCCTAAATTCTTCGGGAGTTTCCCCGCGGCCGCTCGTGCGCCGGTCACCGCTTGCGCTTTTTTTTTTTCTGTCGCTCCCGGCCGACGCCGATTTATGCAACCGTTGTCGTTCGTCCGCGAGAAAAGCGGCACGGTCAATTAGCGGTCGTGTTCTCCCTTCTCGTTTCAATCCCACCGGCTAATCAGCCGGGCTCGGTCCAATTAACTCGCGCCGTTCTAGTTTTCTTTAGACGCGGAATGCCGATCCGCGACCGGGAATCCCCGGTCTCTCTGCAGAACTGGAAAATGGCGCGCGCGGCGCAGCCTTAACGAAGGACCGTTTTATCCTCGGACACGCCCAGACCAAGTACACTTGTCGCGCCGCTTTCGAGGATTTGTCTTTTTATAGTCCTGCGCAGTTTCGGCTGGTCGGCTGACGTGTTTCCAACTCGTTTAGATGATGATTTTCGTGTTTTGGTATTCATTGGAATTGTTTGTTCCCTATGCGTCTATGAACCTCGGAAATGAACGGAATACGAACGGAGGTTTCAATTGAGAACGTGAAATGGCGCTCCAGGTTGGAATTTGAAATTTAGAATTCGAAATTTGACACTCAAATTTCCAGTGGAAGTTTATCATTTGAAATTCGAATTTTAAACATTGGACATTGAACGTTCGACATGTTCGTTTCGCAATTAAATTTCTCAAAAACCGAGAGTGATAGTTTTTCCTCCAGGTTCCTATTACAGACTGGAAACTCTACCAAAACCGAATATTCGCAGCTCGAGCTTTTCGTCGTAGTGTTATCATTCAGGACACTCGCGCGGATCAACACGTTCGAGGCGTTCGGTTGTGTTCCGATCGGCTCGAGCCACGAGTTTCCGCGACGCCGGAGCCTTGGCGCATATTTATCGAATATTTTGTTTGTCGGATGGCATCTGGGTCAAGGGTTCTCGTCTCGATCGAGCCTGCCCTCTTCCCCTCCGTGCCTCGTCGTCCTTTTCCAGCGATCCGCCACGCGAACTTCTCACGGATTCCCTCGACAATTCGAAAAAAACCGATCGCTTGCACGCTACTTCCCAACGGAATTACCAAATACCACGGTCGCTTCGCGTAAATTCGTATAAAGCAACTGAACGGATCAATCCTCTATAACTCCTTCACCGATCACGCTCGCGAAACCTACTTTGTCGCTATCGATTCTCCAAAAAACCAGAAATTCTACGTTCGTTATAAACCGACGTGCGGCACGCGAGCCGAATACCGAGAATAAACGGTAACAAGAAAAGCGTACCCGACTTCAACTGGAAAAGAAGCGTTCCCATTGCACCCGATTCATTTCGAAATCTCGAACGAGGACTCTGACTCGACGCGACAAGGCGAAGGGGTAATTCGCGAGCATCGACAGAGAAAGCCGAGGGAACACTTAACCCCGATAACGCGTTACAAATTTACGAGGCGCCATTAAATTTCCATAAACATCGTTCGGCGAGGCGCGGCCGATCTACCGGCTGTTCCGCGCGATAAGCCGCGCGCCGCCTGACGCGCTATCCGCGGTATCGCACGCGATTATCGTCGCGCGCGTGAAATTGAACGATTAAACGGCCGGCTTAAAGCCATTCGCGCTCGTTTTCGTTTTTAATCGCCGCGTAAAAGGCCGCGCGTGTGGGAGATCCGCTCGAAACGGCGAAACGACCGTGAATCCGCGCGCGTGTGCGGCTTTTACGAGCTGCCGGACGGTTGAATGAGGATTGACGATCAGGGACGGATCGACTGTCGGCTGGCCGACGCGTGCTACACCGGATGCCTGGGATGTCTGCACGATTTTCACAGCGTCGAGGAATCTCGCGGAAGATCTATCGACGATGTCCGGTAAACTCGAATCGAACGTTGCGAACGAAATCGATGATCTCTTGGACTTTCTCCGTTTCCCCCGGCGAATTCGTTCGATGCTGATGAAGACGCGTGTCAACCTTCAATGCGAGAATTCGGTGATGTAGTTGTAAAGGCATTCGAGAGGAAGTACGTGTAATGTTTACAGATGTTAGTGTTTACGTATCTTTTTGTACCAGGCGTTACTCACTTCGGCCGTTTGATCTTCGGGTGATTACTTTTCCAATGTAAAATGAGTTCGGTGTAAAATTCTCTTTTTTCCAATGTTGAACGTAGTAGTTGGGCCAAGAAGAATTTCGAAGGGTTCCTTCAATCCCGATGGTACCCGAACTGCCACTTCACGTGCTCGTAGTTTTATCCGATGCGAGGCAAAGCTAAAAGACGACAAGAAGATAAGTGGTATCAGGTGAATACAGAATAAATGAAAGACGAGCGAATGTACTACTAACTCACGCGCCGTTCACGATAAAATCATCATCCCGCAATGCCAAGCAGCTGTTTTCCCAGCAGGAATCGAGACAATCCGCGCCAATTACGCCATCGACTCGCGAATGCCCCGCGCACCTGCGAAATTGTTCTCCGTGTTAGTCGACGTAATAATTGAATCGCCTTTTCGGGTCGTTGATTGCTCTCCCGGGGGGCTCGGCTGGCTCGCTCACCTGACGTTACAATCTTCGGCTGACCTTTTACTTACAGCTCGGATATTCTAGAATCCGAGCGGGGGAACGCGTCGAAAGGTTCGAGTCATCGGTAACCGAGATCTAATCTAACAGCTCGCAGTCGCGCGAAGAGGACTGTTTACGAAGACATTCGCGCGACCAAATACGGCGAATGTTCCGCTCGAACGGGGACTTCTGATGCTCGAGCGGGAAACCCCGAAGGAATTCCGCGGGACGAGGCTACGTACATAGCTGCCTATTTTTTCCTAACAGCTCTCCAGATGTACGAGTCAACTTCGATTCATAAGCTCCTATAGTATTCGAAGCGAAGAGTAAACCTCGGTGTTTCGCAAGATGCCCACATTTTTAGTGCAAGATGTTTACCAGCGAGAATAAAGCGACACGCGTCTATCGTCGAGCGGTTCGATAAAGCCGCGAATTTACGCAAAGATCCGCAGTCTAATCGCTACGCGTGATGCAACCGTTCGCAATGCCACCAGGGAACTTCGTCACGCATCTCTAGCCTTTCTTTCTCCATTCAATCCTTCCCTCCTCGTCGCCATTCAGCGTACAATTCTTCCCCTTTCCGCGATTTCAGCCTGCGCGCACATTATTCTCGGCCCGGTATCTTCGGGCCGCGATAAAGACGCGGCGGCAATATGCGCGGCGAACGATAAATAACAATTTCCGCGCGTCGGTGACGTTCGCCCCGGCCCGTTTCGTCCACTCCCGATAATTCCGCTAATGACGGCCGCGGACGCTGGTTAATTAGCCGATGACGCATTTCGATCACCGCGCCGCGTCGGCCGGCTCTGCACGGCTCGGCTCAGGCTGCGGATCGAGACAGTCTCTCTCGTCGGCCGACGAAATTCGCTGGATCTCGCCGCTGCGGTTTTTCACCGTGGACCGCCGCGCGTGCGGCCGAACGGCCGTTTTCTGGACGAAACGCGATAAACTTGAGAATTATGAGCGATAGAAACGAATGATGACGAAAGTTGTAGAGTATAGTAAACATTCGGTGGTTATGTTTTTTTGCTACCTTACAGGGATATTATGAAGTTTTCTTAACGCTAGATTTACGGAACTCTAGAATTCGACGGATATTGAATGTTTTAACCCTTCGCGGGCGAAGATTCTCTGAAATATACAAAACTTCAACAGATGAAGCTAAATTATATAATTACTTGCGCAATAGAAATGTGCTGATCTTTTTCTATTCGAGTAATTAAATCATTTATCAACGACTTAGTCTTCCGAATATGAAAACTTCATCTCATCGAAATGTCGACATTCGTCCGCAAAGGATTAAACATTATTTAGTGTTTTAACCCTTTGCGGACGAAGATTCTCTGAAATGTACAAAACTTCAACAGATGAAGCTAAATTATATAATTACTTGCGCAATAGAAATGTGCTGATCTCTTTCTATTCGAGTAATTAAATCATTTATCAACGACTTAGTCTTCCAAATATGAAAACTTCATCTCGTCGAAGTGTCGACATTCGCAAAGGGTTAAACATTATTTAGTGTCGGTTTAAGTCGATTTCGATCGGTGCAATTATGCAACACATTATAATTCTCTATTGTTGAAACTCGAATTTCCGCGAACTATAGGAACAACCGTGTAGTTTTCTAGGTACGATAGAATAAAGTGTAGATTATTATCCGTAAATCTAGTGTTAACGACAATGGATGTTCTGCGTTTCGATTCAAACGTTCTATGAACAGACGGGATTTCTTTGCACGAAATGGCTGTTTGTGACGTGAAAGTCACTTCGTCCAGCAGGACATCGGTGACCTTGAGTTTTCGTTATGTGAGTAGTTTTTCGGAGTTTTGTCCACAGGCGGCCGCACTGTGCGTCGCCTCGACCACTAAATTTCCAACCGTTCGCTGAACGAGATCGCGTGTTCTGTCTGCGCAAACGGAACTGCCGTTGTTATTGAAGCGAACAATAGCTACCAGGAGTCCACGTTCGTCGAGGCTCGCTAGATCAGCTCCTCTTTCGTTCGGTGAACTTGCTCGGTACATATCCGATGAAATCTGACGGTTTTCGGGCTGCCTTTCGTTGTCGCCTGAAAGGGTGATACATGGATTAGGAGATGCCTCATGGTTTTCGGTGTTCTCAACTAGCTACATCTTCGATCGCGGTGTATCTTAGGGTTGCAATCTGTTGCGAGACGATTAGAACCACCGAGTAATTGAATGATCTAATTTTACAACGAGCCTTGCTGCATTTCTGTGTTCATCTCGAGGTTCATCGGTTGGTGTCGCAAATGATGCATCGGATACTTCGACTAATTACGCCGATGACTCGGCGGACAGCGTATTAACCTTCACCTTGCCGGACACGTGTCCGAGTTCTCGAATCGAATTTTCCCAGTGAATTTCAATAAATTTGAATATTCCGCAATTGTTCGTATCGGTTGAAAGTCAATGCGTTCGCGTGCAATGGCTTCGCCGCCGGCGAGCTACTAAGAATAATGCAAATTCGTCAATTCGGAAGCGAGATAATTCGCGAAACAATCGGTTACACGTGGACACATCACGCGAGGTAAATATCGAAAGCATTTTCAACGATAATCCGTATAAAATCAACTCGACACAATAGCCGGAATGGCATGCTAATAAAAGCATGCGACGAAAACGAATTCCTGCGAGTTCGGAAATAAAACTGCTTCATAATACACGGAACTGGCGAGAACCGTACCGATCGGATTCACGAACAGTGTCCCGCGCGAGGTGATACAAAAGCCTCGGCGACCGGTTATTCGGCCAAGTTCTCGTTCCGCTGTTCGCCCGGCGGAACACGTTTCGAATACGCGGGATCAGCCTCGAATTGGAGGGTTCCCCGACGGACAGCGACAGGATCAACAAAAAAATCAGAAGTGCCGAGAAATCACTGATAAACCTACCACGACCGGAAGTCCTCGCCGGAGTCAGATAAACGGTCGGCGGAGAGATAGCGACGGTCGCGAATATTCCGTCGAAAAGGGATTCCTCTCAGTGACATTCCGTCGAAGCGGAATTCTACGCCGCGACATTCGAACCGGTAGCGTTCGGTGCGAGGGTTATACATTCCGGGGACCGATCGTCGCGGCCGACCGAGCCCGAACTACCGGCGGACCTCGCCGCCGCGTGGCATGCGGGATCCGTTCCGCGGAGTTCGCGGCTCGATCGGCGCCGATTGACGTAAACCATTTAAATGTAAATAGATGCGTGCCGCGAAAGCGTCACAAATTATGTAACCCGCGTCCGGGAGGACAAAGCGCCAGTTATTCGAAATGTCCGCCGATAAACAAGCGAGTCAGTCCGGTCGCTGGCGTTGATACCGCGGCGGTTTCGAAGAGAGAGAGAGAGAGTATCGCAAGGATCGCGATCTTCTCGGACAAGGAGAGTTCTTTCCTGGAAAACCGACGGCGGAGTCCGATCCTCTGCCGACGAGAGTCACGTGGAACGCGACTAATTGCGGATGAGCTTCTGCGTACGCTCCCGGATGTACAAGCTGCGCACGGAGGAAGGCGACGAGGCGTCGATAATTCCGATCGCCCTGTGATTTCTGGGGTTATTAATCTCTGGCCTCCGCTTTCGTCCAGTTCCGACGACTGGCAGGCTCTTCCGCTGCGATCTGAAAAGTGTTCCGCACGATCGAGAGACCGGTCGGAGTATCTCGGAATTACCATTGAAGATTCATCGCGAAGACGCTGGACCGAGTCGCCGGCGCGACTCTTGCGTCACGAGGCTATTGGAGCGGTGCTCACCTTCGCGCAACCGTTTCGCTGTGCAATAAAAACGGAAAAAACTGCGAGTGTCGAGGTATAAGAGACACAACGCGTGTTTACCTCGCGCGGGCTGGGCTGGCGCCAGTTGATCACCCGGTAGATCGATCGACGGGTTTCGGAGCGCGGTCGTGCCGGATCGTGAGGATCGAACGCGACGCGCGACGACTGCTGAGGAACCGTCCGCCGCGAACGGGCGAACGGAGAAGTAGGGTAAAGTTGCAAGGGGAAAAAACCGAGGCTGCTCGGAAGCGGAAGCGTCGAAGACGAAGAGGATCGCGGTGATATCGAGCGAGGCACGCTAGAATTCGAATCCGGAGGAAGCCGCGGGGACTGCAGAGCCGACAGAATTTCGCGTAACGCGAGTCCGCTCGAGTGTCGCGGTCCCGAGAGGCGGAGGAGCGCGGCCGGCCGAATAAAAAGTGGCACACGGCGGCTCGCTTTCCACGGTCGCGTGGGGCCCGAGGAAGAGGCCGGGGCGTGGGTGGACGTGTCCAGTCGATTCAGGTGTCCCGATTCGCGCGCACCTCGCGATCCGAGTAATTACGAGGCTCGACGCCCGGTCGAGCCGATCTCGTCGGATTCCGAGCGCGAAGTCGGGGGGAGGATCGGAGAAAATGAATGCGCCAGCCGCGAGGCCGAGGATCGAGGCTGGTTGACGAAGAAAGTGATCGCCGCCGCCGCTGTCGCCGATAACGAGTGACCCGTCGCGCGATCCCCGCGTTACGTCCAGATTATCTCCGTCGATCGAGACGTCGCGCGGCTCGCGGACCGAGCAACGCCAGAATTAGACGCGAATCAGACGGATGACCGCGAGCGTGGCTCGAACGGGAAACGACGGAGGAGCGTGAAAGTCGACGCACTTCGACAATTTCCATTGACGTCCGCCGACATCCGGTCCAGGACGCACACCAGCAAAAGTGGGACGCGGCCGACACCTGTTCGCTCGGACTCGGGTCGCTTAGGAAGAGCGGACAGCAATCGTCAGCGGTCTCTCGGCGATGCGCGGGCTGAAACTGTAAGGGGAGCTGCTGGTGATCTTAGGAAGTGTTACCGGAGGATTCGAGTAATCAGTTCAGTTAATGGTAGACGTTGAAAGTACGCGGAGTTCACCGTTCGTACGTTTAGAGGCGCTAAGTCTGAGGATAGGCGATGAAGAATGATACGAAGGATCGTCGCAGTGAATAGACGTTTCGACGGGTCGCGACGATCGGAGTTCACCGTTGGCTGATTCTCGTTGGATCCTTCTCGCGAACCGAGGGAAACAGGATTCCTCGTTGGATCGTCGCGGCTGAAGATGCAGAAGTCTTACGATAGGATCGAGGTGCCGAAGATAGTGGTGTGCTCTAAATCAGTGTTGGACGATTGCGTGGACGCGGAGGAGTGCGACAAGAGGTCGTTGTTGAATCAGAGGAAGATGATCAGGTCACGGAGCAGGAGGCTCTCCAGGCGGTTCTCGACGTCGATCATCGACCGCCGCTCGTCGTCCTCCTCCAGGAGTCCGTCGCCGTCTTTTCGGCGGACACAGGCGCAGGGTCAGGACGAGGAGTCGCGGGAGAAGATTAACGACAACGGCGGCAACGGTAAGCCCGACCTCGGGCCGGGTCAAGGGAGTCACCTGGTGGAATCGAACGTTGAGATCGAAGGTCAGGAATCCACGTTGGACAGGTTGCAAAATGGCTTCTCGGCCGGCGAGGATCGGGAGGGAGGCAAACCGTGCCCGAAAGTGATCGTGGAGAACGTCAAGTCCTCGGAGAGCGAGACCGAGCCCTGCAAGAGTAGGCATAGATGCGAGAAATGCGTCAGGGGGCGGAACAACAAAGACGAGGCATGCCTGATCAAGTGTTCCGGGTATCAGCAGTACCTTCGGCTACTGGTGGTACCGCAAACGAACTTGGAATGGGGAGAGGGTAGCGGTGACGATTTGAGCTCGGAGTGGGACTCCGATCACACCGAACGGTCCAATGAACGAACGATCGCCAAGGTAACGGGGACGTGTCTCGTAACGAATTGTTAGACAATAATAAACGACTGTTTAATACCTTCGATCCTTTCAGCAATCACGGAGAAAATTCGATCTCCGCTCGAATGATTCTTGTCTCGCGTAAGTGATCCCCTTACGGTTTCAACGGCAAGGATCGTTCGAGTATCGGGTTCCCGGTTGGTCAAGAGAACTTGATAGACGAAGGCGGGTTATCCTCTAATAATATTGGCTCTCTGTTTGATTTCAGTCGTCCGGGTGGAGGAAGCTTAGGAATATCGTGCACTGGACACCGTTCTTTCAAACGTACAAAAAACAGAGGTATCCGTGGGTGAGCATGATTATTTTCTTATTCCAATGTCCCCTCTTTCTAGAGACAAATATCTTATTAGGTAGAATCGGTTATCGTAGTTGTTCCATTTTAGAAAAGAACAGAAGTCATTTACTGGTTTAATTAACAATTTAACCCTTTGAACTCTGTAGGCTCCAATATTGCACCAGTTGTAATGTTAAATATTTTAATGAATCTTAAAGAAACTACCCTAAAACTATTAGACTTTCCATACATCTAAATTTTGTACTAAGAAAATAAATGATCGAAGGAATGTTATAGCATTATTTTCGCTAGGAATACTATAAAAATTAGTTGCAGTCGCTGATAGATTACAAAACAGCCTAGATACTAAGGGTTAACACTAGAACTACCGTACCAGTCAAAATGAGTTTTCAGTTTTTCCGTTTCGCAATTATTGATATCTTCAAAGCATTGAATATTCGAAACGATTTTGAAAATAGTTTCACTTGAATACTACAACGAATGTCTGAGGAAACCGAAAGTAATCTATTACTACAACATTCGTAGCGATTACATTACGTATCAAATGCTCGATAGTTCTAGTGTTAATGTAACAAGGTTACCTAGTTGATTCTCGAAGACATTTAATTGAACTGTTTCTTTGCGTTGTTCAGGTTCAGTTAACAGGACACCAGGGGAACTTCCGAGCGGGGCCCACGCCTGGGACGATTTTGAAGAAACTCTGTCCCCAGGAGGAGGCCTGTTTCCGGTTGTTGATGAACGACGTGTTAAGGCCGTACGTGCCGGAGTTCAAGGGTGTTCTGGACTTGAAGGAGACGGAGGAAGGAAACACCGATGAGACTGAAACAGGGGAGACTGTTCAGAAAGACGGCGTCAATAAGAGGACAGTGATGTCCGCGTATTTGCAACTTCAAGATCTTCTCGGTGACTTTGAACATCCCTGCGTGATGGACTGCAAGGTCGGTGTTAGGACGTATCTGGAATCTGAGCTTGCGAAAGCAAAGGAGAGGCCTAAGGTACAGGCATCACAGCCGAATGGGACGAAATAGTTTAAGAATTAACGCAATGATCGCTAACCCAGCACCCATACAAATTTAGTTAACATTTTTCTTTATATATATTTTTAAGTCGCATCAACATCTTCGTTGTTAGCGACTGTATGTACTATTATACTGTTTTTCTAGTAGTTTATCCTTCAAGAACTTGTCAAAATTTTCTATTAACCCTTTGCAGACGAATGTCGGCATTTCGGTGAGATGAAATGTTCAGATTTGGAAGCCTAAGTCGTGGAAAAATGATCTAATTAGTCGAACAGTAAGAGATCAGCACGTAGTTTTTTTCTTTTTATTAATTAAGCAATTGATATATAATTTGGCTTCATATGTTGAAGGTTTTGCATGTTTCGAAAAATCTTCGTCCGCAAAGGGTTAAGTCTTTTACGCTCATCGAAACTCCTACGCAATCGAAGCAATTCTTAATAAAGCTGAAACTAAAAGGTCAATATTCTTCATAACTATCTACTATCTTTCCAGTATCTCATACATAACAGAATTCGGTTCGTTCGTTACGTCACCAAGAAAATTATGTTTAAGTTTATATAAATAATGGCAGCTAAAGTGTCATGGTCCCTTAGTGTTGCTGTTTTGAACGGGTCACATTGGTTACAACCGTCTGTTTTGAGCGAAATTTGAACATTATAAACTAGAATTAAAAGGTGTTAACCATGTATGGAGCAGTGCGGCGGTCAAAGTGTTAAGATAGATAGATAAGGGCTTTACCAGATGTATCCTAATAAGAGTTTATCCTCAGTTAAGGAAAGACATGTATGAGAAGATGGTGCAAGTGGATCCGACCGCACCGAGCGCAGAGGAACGTCGCGTGCAGGGTGTCACTAAACCGAGGTACATGGTCTGGCGTGAAACTATATCTAGCACGGCGACGCTTGGCTTTCGCGTAGAAGGCATTAAGCTTGCGCACGGCAGCTCGTCCAAGGACTTTAAAACAACCAGGACTCGGGAACAGGTTTGTTAATTGCCTGGCTAATTGACTCGGTCGTCTGTAAATTACGAACAAATGAGGTTACACTTGAGATATGAAACAAGAAAAAGTATTCGGTCCCCGATACTCACAGGGGGAGAGAGAGAAAGAGAGAAAGTCCATACCAAATTTTTTCGCCGTCTCCCCTCTTGGCCAGTTACACTGTTGACATTGAACAAGTAGATCCAATCCTTTCACAGTGCATTAAATTGACGAAAAATATTTATTATTTTTTTTGTTTCTATAGTCACGTTATTCCGTCTCTTGATATCAATTCCATCGACAATCCTATCCATTAAAATTTCATTTATATCAGAGCTCTCGTTGCATACAGTAAAGTAGAAAGTGAAATCGTTTATTTCGCTGCGCATAAGAGATCAAAAGTATTCGGAATGTAATCTATAAAGCTACATACAATTCTATACGTGTCTTGTTCAAGTCTCTCCGGAGTAACGCCGCGAATTCCGGCGATCTACGCGTGTCCGTTCAGGGCTACGTTCCGAGAGGATTAATTGAAACGCAATTATGATTTGCAGGTAACGGAAGCGTTGAGGCGTTTCGTCGAGGGCTATCCGCACGCGGTGACCAAGTATATTCAGCGGCTGACGGCGATCAGGGCGACGTTAAAAGCGTCGCCGTTCTTCGCGTCGCACGAGGTCGTCGGGTCCAGCTTGTTGTTCGTTCACGACGCGAAGAACGCCGGTATCTGGATGATCGACTTCGCGAAAACGTTACCGCTACCGCCGCACCTGCCTCGGATTCGCCACGACGCGGAGTGGCAGGTCGGAAACCACGAAGACGGTTACCTGATAGGTGTGAATAATCTGATAGACATATTCCAAGATATACGAAATTCCGAGCAGACATAGCTATTGTCGTACAACGTGCTTAACGAATGCACAGAAAAATATAGATAAAAAGTATTTGCACGCTTAATTTATTCGTAAGAACTTTGTGTAAAACATGGTACATCAATATCACCTAGATTTTTTTTTTGTTTTTTTTTAACCACTTTAACACTATCGATAAGAACTATACAGTCTGTTAAGCTTCCCGTTATAGTGAAGTTCCGAAGTAACGAGATACTTTTTCTTGTACATAATGGAGTACTAAAGAAAAAAAGGCTAGGTTGTATTAATGCGCTATTTCTTTGTGTAACGTTATTGCGAAAAAATTGAGTGTACAAACTACTTTGTTCACCCGCTGTATATACTTCCATACGCGTCGCTTGTTCTAACGATAAGTATTGTACATATATAGATATTTCACAGTTAGGACGTTCACTGGTAATTCTCGCGAGAAACGGACCAAAGACGCGGCGGCCCTCGCTGCCTAGGTATTCATGTAATAACGTAGACCGCAGAGAGAACCCTTTGTAAAAATAATTTAATCGTCTACGGTAATTACGTAAGATTTATTTATACGTTACATACAACGCCGCAGAATCTTCTTGATACAAGAGAGAAAGTGTGTGGGACTGAGTGTACGCGTGTGTGTTTGCGTGTGTAAGATAGAGAACGGAAAGTGTTTTTGTATTTAAAAATCGTTCCATGCATTTGTAAATAATCCAACACTTAATAGAAAAGAAGGTCAATGACTCCGTGTGTGTACTTATTTCGCTGGCTTACTACTATATTAATCGCGCGTGTCGTCTTATTATGATCCCGAGATTATTTTCTTTATTGTAAGCGGTACGCACGAAACGGCAGAAAAGTTGCCTGTGTTTATACTGCTTTTTACATGGGAATCGTGCTCCAGCATACCTTGAAGTTCCAAAACTACCCCGCAGGATTAAACTAAACAAAGAACATGTAATGAAAACAAGAAAGAACCGGTATCAATTCTGTCAGGGTGCATTGTAAGGACTATTCCTCGGTTGCTGTTGAGTCTGTATGGTCTGTTGCTGTTGATTGCCCGTAGACTGGGTCGACGTTATCGTTGTCGGAGCTATCACTCGTGCATAAACCGCGGCGCCGGTGGTTTTCAGACCCGCCGGCGTTGGTATCACCTTCAGACCGTGCAACGTTTTGATGTTGAGCAACTGGCTCGGCAGAATGATCGGTTGTTGTTGCGTTTGCTGCTGCGACGACTGTTGCTTGCCAAGTACCACGCTGCCGCTGCTGTTCACGCCGACACCGACGTTTTTGTTACCGCTGGCTAAGACGATCGGTTTTCCGGCCAGCTGAGCCGTAACCATTCGTACCGTTTGAGCTTGCTGAGGCTGGGATTGTTGCGTACTCACGATGATCTTCGATTGTCCCGATGACGTTTGCGCTTGCGAGACAACCTGGGAGTTTCCATGAGATTAGTATTAGAAGTGAATCACAATACAACGAACTTAAAAACTTGGTAACTTTTCTCTAGATTATGGGTCTACAATAGATTATCTCTTAAATACATATATTTCAATGTATGCCAGAAAGAATAAATATCATCAAGAACAACATTTTAGAATCGATTATATACGTTTGTTTTAGTACGTTGCATTCATTGCTGAACTGAAGAAGAGTAAAACATCAATTGAAAGTGAATGTCGCACCTGATATTGTGTCATAACTTGCTTCCCCTGTCTGTTGAGTTGATTGGCGTGGCTAGTAGTGGTTGCCAATTTTAAACCTTTCTGAGCGAGAAGACTCTCCACGGAGATCAGTTGACCACCACCAGAACTCGTCAACACTTTGGCCAGTATTTTCTGTTGTTGCTGCTGTTGCTGTTGCTGTTGTTGATGCGGCGATTGCTGAATTTGCACAGCAATCGGCTTACCACCGATTTGTGCTATTATACGTTGCATGCCAGATGTTTGTAACGATTGTTGTTGGTTGGTTACCACTCGCTGTTGAATTTGTGGTTGTTGCTGTTGTTGTTGCTGTTGCTGAAATACGATGAATATTTTGATTGTGAGATGAGAATTGTAACACAGAATCATTTTTCACAATTTGACGTACCTTCAACTGTTGTTGCTGCAACTGTTGTGGTTGGTTTCCAGATGGTGATGATTGTTTGATAAATATCGTTTGACCTTGAAGACCATGACCCGTAAGAAGTGATTTTATTTGACCCGAACTGACCAACTTGATCTGAGAGGCCAATAGAGTCTTTCCAGGTAATACATGTTGTTGCTGTGATTGCTGTTGCTTTATGTTAGCAGTCTGTAAAATGCTCTTTCCACCTTGGCTTGTTACTATAGTTTGCGCTTGTTGTTGTTGCTGTGACTGTTGCTGCTGCTGTTGTTGTTGTTGACTTTGTACTTTAGCAGAAGGGAATATAGTTGTCAAATTGGTGTTCACGTTGGTTGGATTGCTAGAGGCGGTACTAGCTGCAACCGATTGGGCAGAGTGCAATACAGAGTGTCCGGATAGTCGAATGGTCTGCAGACCTGCAGAAGTGGACACTTGAATCTGGTGATGAGGGAAATGTTGCTGATTCGACTGCAGTAAACTCTGAGCGCTTGTCTTGACAACAGCCACCGGTTTTCCTCCAATGTTGGCCACTTTCTTTGCCGGAGCTGTCGTGGTAATCAATGGTTTCACTTCGTTAGGTGTAATTTCTTTTTCCACGGTAACAGTGCTCATCGAAGCAGAAGAACTGGGAAGAGTCGTAACAGGAACTGGCGGTCCTGTAGCACTGATAACGGCTGGAGTGGTAGCGCTCATTGTCGTCGTTACATTTGTAGCGACAGCTTGTTCGGTTGAAACGGAGTGGTCACTGGCCACTTTTTCTTCGATTTTCTTTTGTTCTTTCCTGTAACAATGATACCACTTAAGAATGTTCTTTGCTGTTCTAAATTTTTGATTTGAAAAAGAGGAACTATAAAACTCACCTGGATATAACTGGCTGTGCGGTAGTTGTGGTTTTTCTTTCCTTTTTAGGTGTAGACTCTTTGTTGTTGCTTGGAGATTGCTCCTTATTGATATTAGAAGGCTTTATGACAGCAGGCAGCGCTTTATTCCTTGACATACTGCCTACATTCTTCTTATTTTTAGCGACTCCTTGCAATTGTTGATGGTACATTTCTACAAATATATGACGCTATTTATTTTACTGAGACCAGTATAAAATGACGATCAATGACGGTTCGGGTAAATACAAACCAAATTCTGATTCGGATCGCGCTCGATGAAGATACAGCCATTCTTTACGTCGTGGATAGTACCGTACACACGGATCTGTTTCATAGTGCAACCGATCCAAAGCACCGGACACAACAGAATGCAAGTATCCTTCTTTATCGTCGCTATCCGTTTGCTCTCTGATATATTGTGAATCCTTTAGCAACTGACAAATATCGGCTCGAGTGCCTTCACCGTTAGGCAGTCTAGCAGTGGCGTCTCTGACCAATGCCAGAATGGTCACGAAATTCGGACGGTCGGCTACCAATAATGAATGTCCTCGAGCCTTGGTCAACCCTGAAGCTATGAGAAAATTAAAACAACGATCACTATGCCATTATGTCATTCTTTACAATTGCTTTAAAAACCAGAACCAACAGTGAAGTTTTAAACTCATTAGGTTTTATGGGCGAACGCACCGACATTGTGTTGATAAATGCCTTTAACGGGGCCCACAACGGATGCGTAACCGTGCATTCTATACGTGAAAGATTTATGGGGCGCAGCGTAACGCATACGCTCTTGTCTTCTGAACTCTTCTCGTTCATCCGCCGTGGATGCTCGCACTTTCCATTCCGTAGGCCACAGGGCTCGAGGCGGTTCCCATTCAGCGACAGTGTTAATGGATCCCCCATCAACGCTGACTGATTCTATCGCAGGACTATTGGCTCTAACATTTACGGTTGCATTTCCATTCCCGGAACTACTGTTAATATTATTGCAGGTCAGCTGAGATATTTGAGACTGTTGCTTTACAGCTACCACAAGGCCATTACTAGAACTCGACGGTGGACCTAACGAATCTCTGAAAGAATGATTTTAATTAAACCCATTGCTCGCAGGATAATTCAGGAATCATGAAAAAAAAACAAATGTTTCTGTAAACTGACTTGTGCATCAAGAATTTCGCACACAACTCCGAAAGACGCGAATCTGAATCTCGGCCAGCACCGATCCACGCGTAAACTCCATTTCCTTTATTTTCTAAATATGGAACAAGCTCTGGTTCTCGTTCCTGGCGGTCGCCCAATTCTTGGGAGTAAGTATATTCTCCAGCAAGAAAACCTAACACTAATGGAACCAATGCAGTCCAAGATGACGCCATTGAATACCTGCGTCAGCAATAATCAGAAGTTAAGAGCAATGTTTAAGTAGGAACTGGCGTGTCCATTGATGATACCAACCAATCATTCAACGGAGAAATAGGATTTCCCTGCCACTGCATCACAGCATCTTTCATTTCATCGGTGCTCATTCTGTACTCGCCTTTCGAGGTGAAAGCGTCTCTTAGAAGCGAAAAGAAACAAGCGTGCGTTTCTTGCATCAATTCTGCTCCGCTGTTAATATCAATAGTTTCGTCGTTTGTGGAAACGTTCAATTCTTTGTCTGGTATCGATATAACGCCTTCGTCCTCGCATCTGAAACAATATTGCAATTGAATGTATGAATTGTAACGTTCTAGCCAAACGTAAAAAATAAAACACATACTTCACGTCGTCTAATATGTCGATTCCATCATCGAGTTGGATCGGTATTTGCATCATGTCGATACTATCTAAATCCAGTTCCTTTTTATCATTCTCTTCGTCCTCTTCTGCCTCAGGCGGAATATCTTCGTTCATTCCGCTGCTTAGCTCTGTTTTAATCTCGTCGTACTCAATGTCCTCTACTTCTTTCTTGATTTCAGGCGTAGACATTACAGATGACTTACTACCTTTCGGTGTAGTCGGACTTCTACGAAAATTAAATTTTCAGTACCTAACCAAGACCTTTAAATCTACAAATTAGTTGTATAAAATATAATGAAAGTACAATTTCTTTTTAGCCATTTGATGTACTTCGTATCCATCCATAGGTTCCGTCTTGATCGGCGTCAACATTCTGTGATCCATGTCCAACGCCCCAGAATGCCTGTTGTCGTCCGTTGTATGCGAATAATCACTGTTATCACTCTCATGTTTTATGGAATTCGAATTGATTAATCTTGGCGCGGGCGGGCAAAGGGACGATTGTTCCAACTTTATTCGTTTTTTTGCAGGTGTGATACGCATAGATGGTCCAATGGACAGTTTGTGCTTTTGGCCAATTTGTGCTCTTTGAGTTAGATCTGCCAGAGCAATACCCTGAGTATTTAATTCCGGATGAATCTGAAATCATATTTTTTAATTAATAAACACCAAACGTACAACATCGTTAGATCAAAGTAATACAAACTGTGGAAAGAAATAATTATTTTACGCACATCGCGACGTGCTCTTCGTTTCTTATGTTCGAGCAGCAGTTCGCGGTACATCTCCTCTGTCTGTTCCCGGATAAAGAACGATCTGTTCATGGGGAAATCGGCCCGTTGCAGCGTGGAGAAAACAGGCCGAATCGTCTCGTCGTCGTGGTTCATTTGCAAGCCCCGGATAGAGAAACCCTGCGAACCCAGGAGAGAACGCCTCTTCTTTTTCTGCTTGGCCCCAGTATGCTGATAGTACGGATAGTTCTCCTCATTCTCGGACGTGGTGTCGGCTGCAAGCTTGGCGCTTACTCCGAGCTCGGTCCTCAGCGCATTCAGTTCCTCCAAATAGCGCAGTTGCGTTTTTTCTTCAACTGTCGGTGCATTGCTTGTTAGTATTGTCCCTCGGAAGTTACTACATAGTTCTCTGCCAAACGGCTGGAGTGTGGGGGAAGTATAAACAGCCAGAAAATTTTTAACAATCGTTCACAGCAATAACCTGACTTACCCATAGCAGGCTTCGGTTTTCTCCAATGGATTTTCGATATCGTCCTCTGGGCCGGTTGACAAAAACCTTGTTTGTACGCGTTTGACAATAAACTCTCCCTGGACTTGAGTAACTGACTGGCGAGCTCGTAGGATCGTTTCCGTTCTTCAAACAACAATCGCCTTTGCTGAGCTTTACGAACTAGGCTGCATATCCTCTTGATGTCCGGTCGGTAATGCCCGGCAGACAGGTGATTGTGAAACGCTTCTAATGGCGCTACACCAAATCTAAAATAAATGTAAATACGTTCAGATGTTCAGCTCGCAAAATTTATTTTAAGCAGCTTATTTTAACTTACCTTTGATTCTCATTATCGAATAGCATTCGTAGAGTCCTTTCTGTTTCTAGTTCTGTATCACAATCTTTTGGAAACACGGGTAGCAGATTGCAGAGTGTCTCCCTTTGATTTTCTGTGAGACATTCGTTCCATATATAAGAATAATCCAAGAACTCTTTAAAAATTGCAGAATGTTCACAGAGATCTTGTGGTAGTTTCACTTTGGCATTCGCAACAACGCAAGTCTCCCACTTCTAGAAATGAAGTCTCTCTTACATAAATGAAATTTATGTACATTTATCTCTAAATGAAAAAATTATGATTTCTACCAATGTATCTGGACTCTCCGCTTTGATAGAATACTCTGTATTCTCATTTTCGTCTTCTTCATCTTCCCCAGAGCTATGACTCTCGCTACCACTGGAACCATGTTCCTCTCCACTTTCATCTCCACTGTCACTAGACGTACTACTCCCACTAATGCTACTACTACTGCTATTGCTTCTAGAACCATGAGAAGAAGCATCATCTTCATCTTCTTCTGCTCCACTCTCACCTCCAGCTGAGCACTCGTCGACCTATAAGCATAATATAAACATTGACCAGATCGGTTGTTGACTTTGAGTTACACGTACATTACATATTACTGTCATTAAAAATAATTAATGCTACATTGTAGATCATAAAAAGGTATCAGGTGGTGAAAAAAAAAAGGAGCAAATGCATAGTAAACACGAGTCCATATAAATAATTCATGAGCACGTTTCAAAAGTTTCACAGGCGATAATCTGATTAATCAATTATAATACCGACTGGAATTACGAACATCATAGAAACAAGAGTGAACATGATTGTTTTTTTTGGAGTAACATGTCACAGGGTATACATTACGCGTTCCTAGCGGACAGTGTTATCGATCACGCAGTCGTGTAATTTCGAAATAATTAATCGCGACCAACCTCCATTCTTTTCAGTTTCTCTGCGCTTGTTCTCCCCTTCTCTATGAGTTCTGCTATTCAGATGAAAACACCGAATTTCTGCAGTTAACGATAATTTCCGAAACAGAGAAATCAAGTGCCGTGGAGTGATTTCGTGGCGTTTTTTCGATCCGTGAAATCCTTGTCTCGTATCGAGCGAATATTAAGTAATCTCACTGTTAGCCGTTTGACCTGTCACTGCTACTGCACTCCTACTCTTCCGACAAATTTTAGTCATGGCGTGGAATACAGCAAACAGAACCACGGTGTTTGTATATGAAGGATCTCGAGAGCGCGCACCTTCTTCGCCGGTTTATAGCCGCGGTCGTTCAATGGCGGAGATTTTAGGGCCAGTTCAAACGCAACTCGACGAAATGATCAATAATGCTGTTAAAATTGAAAAACAGAAAGGCATAACGTATGTTTCGCACATCGATATACGCGTGCATTTAACGAATTCATCATTTTATTTAAAAAGTAAAACCGAATGTTCTTCAAATTGTACACAAGTTTTTCTAGTGACATTCGCTCGACGTGTCGTGCACGTTGGTACGACTGAAAGAGAGCGAAATCCGATTTGAACGTTGACAATTGACGAGCTGCGGTCAATGGAATTTTTTAAATCGACATTTAAGGAAAAACTGACTCATAGGATGAACGAGGTTGTTGCATTGGTAAATGCAGAATTTTTTATTTGCAAAAAAGTGTCTTAACAATCAATACATGAAAATTATAACAGCAAAATATATTATTCATGAACTAAAGTCACCTGTATAAAATTTCAGAAAGACTTGTTTTAGCTTTGGATAACCTATGTTTGGCGATGATGAAGTTGTACAGTATGGAACAATCTACTGAATATGATTATACAGGCAATTCACTTATTGCTTCTATCTAGTTCACTATTACTACCTAACTACTAAAGTATGTTGGTTTGTACTATTGCCCTTAAAGTACTTACAATACGCTTTCGAATGCTGAATATCAAGCTTTTTAATTTATGATATTATTATTTCGAGAATACTAATATTCTAATTAATGTTATGTATCAAAATAATTTTGCGTTGAAACTCGTATGAATATATGTGTTACACATATGTATATTTTTAAGTACTACTGATATCAGTCGTTTAGATAATACTGCTAGTAAAGACTTTCAGTCTTATGATAACTTGGTTTATTGTTATATACCGATGTGTATATTAACGTAAAAGGAACTAACTGAATGAAGATTATGAGCGAAGAATGGAAATACTTTTTTTACGCGATCTTATCAAAATATAATGTACCTTATGTAAAATATATTCACAGATTGGAACATACTTGCATAGTCATACATTCTGGGGTTTGATTATTCTGATTAATGTTCTGTGTTAATCCGTTACAACCAGCATCCGCAGTAACTGGTAACACTGGTGCATATTGCATGTAATGCGGTTGTCCAGCAACTGCATACCAATGTTCTTGCATGTTCTGAGGTGGTATACTATATGGGGCTGGTTGAGGACATATGTATGGGGGGCACATGCCAGAATAAGCTTGTGTGTAATCTATTCCCTGGCATAGATGTGGCGAGAATGGTTGCACATTGCTGTTGTCGGGTATATCAGAATGCGGTAGGCAAGGTATTGGGAAGAATCCTGGATTCGGTGCATAATAAGGATTCGCGAATGCTTCTGCCTCATTAGCATAATATGGCATACCAGAATATACGCCTTGTTGCATGTAAGACGTTTGATACGAGTTCACCGCAGCAGTTGCAGAACCGTGTACCTGATAAGGAACTACTCTTGATGGTTGAACACTTGCGCTATCACCCTTCATCTCTGGCGATTTTGAAGATTTCGAATTTGAACCACAATGTGGGTACTGGTTACTTGATTGCGTAAATTGCGAAGCGGTACGATATCGACCTGAAGAGCAAACAGTATGTTTGTTAAGTTACAGTTAATATGAAATGTTCCATTTACAGAGACTGTTAAAAGCTTCTACTACGTACCGTCTGAACTTTTCTTAAATCGTGGACCCAAACTATTCCTATTTAAACGGGATGAGTCTCTGTTAACTGATTCTTGATCTTTCACTTTCTCACGTGGCGAATACGACACATCTTTTCTGTTGTCCGTCTTCGGTGGTTCCGCCCTTTGAATTTGCATATCTTTGGCACGATTCACGCATTTCTCCCCGCTTTCTTGAGAGAACGATTGACTGCTGTTCTCGTTCTGGTCGATATTATTTTCTTGTTTCCCTTGTGTCAATGTGCAATGTTGCATCACACCATTCGAAATGTTCGTAACTTCGTCCTCGCTTTGCGGCATATCTTTACAACAGATACATTCCCGATTATAGAGTGTAATGCTGCATGCATTGTGTTTACATAAATCCAGAAGTTAACGTACCTTGGTACCATTGCTCAAAATCGGCCGACTGTTCATTGGTCAAATAATTCCAATTGTTGCTCCCGCGAAAACATTCTAATCCTAAGTTATAAAAAAATCTCAAAGTAAATGGATCTATAAGGAAAAAATATAATATGTAAACAGAATAATTATGTTGTATGTATACAAAATGATTTTTACTTATACCTGATAATGGTAAATCGCTACCGTTTACATCGACACTTTTTTGAACCGAGCAATTAATGGAACGCAACATATTGTCCACTTGAGTCACAGAAACAGGTTCCCCTAAGAATTTATCAATTACTGAAAAAATAATTTTAATCAATCAAGTGATTAATTTTTCATTACATACCAGAATACGAGGGGTAGTAATTTTCATTTTGCGTTCTTTGGTTCGAGTACGAGTTAAATCCGGTATTATTGTCAGAGTTCATCACGTTATCAGGTTTAGAATTTTGTATTGAATGCTTTTCAGCATTCTTTTTTCCGAATGAATTTTTTTCTTTGTGTCCTTTAGCGTTTTCTGGTTTGGTAACATCCACTCCTAAAGACTGAGTATTATCAAGATTCATTCTTGAAGGAAACATTTCAGTAGAAGTAGAATAATTTGTATATTTTTCCATTCCATAGTTTTCGTATGCTTGTGTATGTTCTATTTTTCTATATTAGAAGGAAAATTTGTTACTTAATATATTATATCATTAGTCCAGATATACATTTCATGTAACATGAAAGAAACACTTACAAACTTCCTTCTTTCCAATCATTATTTTTATTAACTTCATTACTGCAATTGTTATTATTTCCATTTTTGTCAATATTACCTGGTGAAATATTTCCATTTGAAATTGACTGTTTGACTTTTCGCGAGGTTCCACTGTATGGCTTTTTCCATTTCTGATCTAATAACATGTGAAATAAGCTTTTACAAATAAGTGTATGTTTTGATTGTCTACGTATTTTTTTAATTACTAACTTGTATCTAAAAGTACATTTCTTTTGCATACTGGTAGCCAATTGTTTTGTTTACTTTTTTTTAAGGGTAGTGGCTTAAGAGCAAGATATGGCACTACTTTCTTCTCCCCCAATTCTTCGATGAAAACTAATACAGGGCCCTGATTTTTACTCATTTCTTGAATATGACCGTAAAGAAATATAGGATCTTGTTTGTCTTTTTTTTGTAATGCTTTTGTGTCATTGCAGTTAACATCATTTTCAAGCGAAGACACACAGATATTATTATTGTTAGCTTTGTCAATGTCTTCTTCATTAAAATTCATTTGAACTAAACATTTACCGCCAACTTGTAATTCATTACTGTTGTGTCTTGTCCACCCTGCATTTTTTACTTCTAAATGATTTAAATTACTGTTATCATCTTGAATACACTAATGCAATTGTAATATAGACAGAGCTATGTTACCTCTCCTAATTTCATGCCATATATCAAAGTCAGTATTACGATAAATATTAGGGTCAAGGGCTTTTGCGACTCTATAAGGAAACGGTGGTATATTTTTTACAATGCCCTGTGCATCATCCACCTCATCATTTCCATTGTCAGCTTTATTGTATATTTCTGCAGTCAATTGACTAAACAGGGATAAAGTAGCTTTATGGTATTTTCCTGTTTGGTTATTAATGATTCAAGTATTAAAAAACTTACTCTCGTAGTTCTAGATTGCCTTTAAGAAAAAATTTGTCATGTCTGAAAGTAGCAGTTCTATCATGTAACATTTTATGAACTGTTGATTCTATGTTGGCCATGTTAAAGACATCCTTATAAAGTATTTGATAAACAATAGCTGTAAATCAACATGTAGATTATAATATGATTGTGATTATTTTGATGATTCAATGAAAAGGACTAAACAAGTATGGTTCTTACATTGGCAATAGGCAGCCGATGCAACAAAATCTTGTGTGTATATACTTTCATACTGTTTTTGCGGGGTATGGCACAAATAGATTGCATCTTTAAAACCATTGTTAGTAACATTACGTTGAATTTGCTTCTGGCCATTAAATATAACAAATTCCCTTTTGTACAACAACGACATAGCTTGAATTTCGTTCATACCACCCCATTCAGTAAAACATGCCATTTGTTCTAGGTAATCTTCAAATGGAATCACTATATTCTAAAAAAAATAATTTTTTAATGCAAAAACGTAATTAACTGGGAAATAAATATATCAGTCTACCTCAAAAAACGATTGTTTCAATTCTCTCATAAATTCCACACATTCTTTCCTGACCCTGAGATGGTAATGTTGCGTCGTGTAAATTTGTTCACTGACTGCTCTAAACAAACAAGTTGGATCTCTAGGTGCATGTTTTCTAAAATATCCTTTAGTCTGCAGCCATTCGTCGACGGGTTCTTGTGCACGTTTCGACGGCTTTCTGGGAGATATTTCCATCTTATTGCACTGAAGCATCCGAGAAAAAACTCTGGCTTTGAATTCATTCGCCGATTAAATAAAATCAAGATTACTGAAAATTATTTCTAGCTATTTGTTTATTAAAGTTTAATAATCCTAAGTAATAGACGAACTTTTTCCGTCCCTTTCTCGTGGCAAGTACGTGAAACCATGAATGTAAACATTCAAACATCATAAAATCCCAATTAACATTCTTAAATAGATTTGATAACAATTAGGGACACGCGAATAACACGGAAGGACATTACTGTTCGTCTTCAATCGTGAATTGCTAATTTGAAAATAAACAACAAAAAATAAGGTTTAGTTTGATAAAAATATATATTTGTACCTGTTTAGAGAGGAACTAACGATATATTGTTCGAAGTTCGTTCGAGCAAAGATCGTCAATCGTAACGTTTTAAAATAAACAATTTAACTGTTACTTCGCACCTGTGATAGGCAGCATGGCTACCAAAGGACTAGCAACAAGTCCTTTCTCACGAGGTTGCTATTAGAATCAATTTCCTCAAGACTATTGGACGAAAACGACTCGTCGACCAATCATAAGTCGTCATTCCGTCACTTTCTGACTTGGTTTCCATTGGAAAAGGACATTACCGTCGTCAGCTAATAATGCCCTGACTGACAATTTTGTCTTTGTTTGAACTTCGCGCGCCAGTTCAAACGAAACTCATACTCTAAGCACTTGGAGAAAGTGGGCGTCATAAGAATCAGTAGCTTTCATCTGTTTTTTTTTTTACAAATTACTTTTTTATTCGTCATAATTTTTATCGGAATGACAATGCGATGTGTACGAAATATTAAAAAAGTACAATAGCCCGTTTATATAAAATATGATTTTTACACAAATATAAGATCAACCGCTGTACCATTGCGATATATCTGTAACACATGCAATGCTACCCAATTTTGTTGCTATCGAAAATAACGTTCGTCTGGCGTGCAGAGCTTTTCTTAGTATAAAAAGTACATCCTTTGGCGAGTTAGTATATAAAGACGGATGCTGATACAAGCCCAAAATGCTTAGATCGTTGGTAACGTTAGGAATCGAACCGGTTTGCGCTTTATTGAACTTCGTATCCGTATTTTCTTTTTTTTTTCTTTTTAGTTAAGATTGGGCCCGAACCTTCATCGCCGTACCGTTGTTAATACAAATAGGTCCGTGTAAAAAATCGACTTGTACGTCTCGCCGAAAGGAACGCTCGTGGCGGTAGGATAAGTATAATCATAAGATTACATTAACACAGTGTCTCGCATTCTCCTTTTTTCCTGTCGGCAATGTATGAGTAATTATTATAAAATGTCGTGATATAGAAAATGGAAGAAATGAGTCGCTGCTCCCTTTCTTTTTTGTTTTTTTTTTGTTTTTTTCTTCTTTGAATCACAAAAGCTTCCTTTAAGCAGCTATTTTCTCAGCATCGATCGCTGAAACAGTAAACGGTAATTCCAATTATTTTCTACCCTTCGAGATACACTTTCAAGCTGCTAAAATACAGTCGACGAACAAAGGCTCACCTTCTTTGGTTGGCAGGGGATTTTTCTCCAGCGTTTCCGCGTGCTTCAGTTTCGCCTGATCGAAATTTTCAATTCCAGAGATTAGCTGTTGTTTACCCTTCTCCTGCTGGATCACTGTATAACGAGAGGCATGCAACTTTTACTTTTCACGTGTATCAGAACCAACGGAAGGAGAAACAAAGTATAGAGAACGATACTGTACCATCCTTGTCAGGTAGAGGATTTTTTTCTTGGGTCTCAGTGCGTTTTAGACTGCTCTGGTCGAATTTTTCGATGCCGGCGATCAACGTTTGTTGAGTTTTCTCCGCGGCTACGTCTATAAAATCATAAATAACAGTTAAAGAAAAATAGAAAAGCAAATAAGTGAAAGTCTTCAAAGCTTTGTTCTCTATACAGATGTATGATGTTTTTATGAAAAGTATAGGGTGGAACTAAATGATTGTCCCTTCTTGTCGTAACGTGATTCTACACTTCCGGTTTGATGGAGATTGAGGTAACGAAGCTGCCGCGAAATTCACTTTCATCTTGAACGAAAGGGTCCAAAGTTGGAACGCGATATCGATTGTCCTTTTCTACACTCCATTAAAGAGAATGAGATCGATGAGATTTCAACCCTTTTAGTCAAGGTCAAAGGGAATTTTGCGGCAGCTCGTTTATCTTAGTTTCCATCAAACTGAAAGTATAGAATCATGCTATGACAAAGGAAATAAAATAATTTCTCTCCACCCTGTACAAATCCAAACGTAAGCCATACATGTAACGACTGTTTCATTAAATATGGACATGAGTCTGGCAGAAAACGTATAATTCAAAGATAAGTTGAAACGGAAGTTGAAGTTCTCTTTCGCGCATTTCATTCTGTATAATTATAACGCATATTTTATACCCTCATCAAATTTTACAAACGTTCTGGCTTTGACTACTAACCATGTCCAGATTTTTTGAAGAATCTTACACGACCGTCCCTAAGCGACCAATGTTTTCATGAGTTATCCCTTAGCAAAGAATGTTAAAAAGCTGTGGAGTGTTATTATGATACTTCGAGAACGTGTCGCCGTGATATTCTCGTTGACAGTAAAGAGACCAAGAAGACCAACGATTTCCCATGCAAGGATCAACGCACAATTCCGCCTGTGCTATCCGAAAGCAAAAGCGAGTGTCCACGAATTCGAGTGGCCGCTCGTGTGTGCGTTTGCTCGCGCCACCTCGAAGCACCGGAAGCAACAGGCCCCTCTGTTACCGGCTGAAGAAACGGAAACCTGTCTTCGGTACCTTTGGCGTTGGGTAAAATAATCTTCTCTTTTGTGTCGGCGTGTTTCAATTGATCTGGCTTAAACGATTCCACGTCGTGGATCAATTCGGAATGCTGTCGTTCTTGTCGCACGTCTAGATATAATACGCATGTTACAATTCTTATCGATCGATTAACATCGGATTCTAGCTAATCCTCTGTCACGGGTATATTCTTCTTATTAATTACAAGAGACATGTACGTTAGAAAACAAAGTGCACGTGTACAGGGTGACTCTAAGGTGTCACTGAATTTTCAAGCGTACGTTACGCGTACTGCGAAACCAATGGACATGGTTCTGAAGATTACAAGTCTCATTCCTTTCTGACATTATGATAAATGAAATGTTAATAATGCATTAACCCTTTGCACTCAGTCACCTTACTGTCGCAAACTTATAAAATTTTCAATTCAATGTTGTGTACTGTATCAATACATGAAACATCGAAGTAAAATAGTCTCTTAATTTATATAAGATAATTGATAGTTGCGAAAAATATCGTTAATACTTAGGAAGTAATGAATATTTTTAATGAAAAATATTGTCGAGTGCAACGGGTTAATAATGTAAATAACATTGTATCTCGATGAAGAGACGGTTCCAAGGCTGACATTCGCTGTTCGTTAATTTCGTGACGTTAATCAAGAGGCACCCTGTACAACGTTAACGCCCGCGTTAAATGTACCTTCGGCGGAAGGCAAAACATTCTTCTCAGCGGTCGCTGCTTTCTTCATGCAGCCATGGTTGAAACCCTCCAGCTCGCTTTTCAAGTCTAAGGCTACTTTTGGCAAATCCTTCAGCGACGGACTCGACATGGTGGCTTTGTTGTACTCTTTAATCTGCAACGAGAAAACGATCGTTACCACCGAGAAAATCCATCCTCGAAAAATCCAGATATAACCTAGGCGGAATCATTCGCTCAGAACCCAAGCATCGCGAGGTCTCTTCGACGCGTAAAGACACCTTCAGATATTCTTAATCGCCACGACAAATATTTGCTCTCGGTGCTTCGCGACACGCAAGCGAACTTTCGCTGCCAGTCGAACCGGCCGGGTCCCCCGGAGCACGAGATTACTAGCAGAAAAAGAAATTTCAACAACAGGAGTGACATCAACAACTCGAACGGTCTGAAATTAACCGTCCAGCCGTTTCTTCTTTCTTTTTACTGCGCGACCGCGATACGTTGCTGTTTACCGCGCCGCGAATGACAAAGCAACCGCGGAATTGATAAGGACGGCACCGCGGCTGGACAATTTGACGAATACGAAACACGTAACAATAACAATACACCGAGTGATACGAATACTCCGCCAGTAAGAAAATTAAACAATCATAACATACAACAAGTTCGGTACAGAATGACGATTAGAATATTATTTTACATTCAAACTGTACACCGTCAGGCGAAAATGAATTCATATAAACGCCATAAAACAATATGTCTTCAAAATACTTCATCACGAGACTCCCGTGAATTACTTAAACGAATCATATCGTACACTCCATTCGTCTACGTAATTCTTTGATAATCATTCCACCGAAGAACCGGTGATTCCATGAAATTCGCGTTTGCTCGCCGTTGTTTACACACGTAAAGTACACCAGGGGATTCCTGGTAAGGTGCAAACGACTGAGACGGGCGGCGTTGGCCATCGGAAACAAGAAAACGCGCAAATCTCCCGGTGCCGGCGAACGCACGCGTCGGTTCATTGTTATCGTGTTACCGGGAATGGGGCAAGGTTGATGCGTCAACGTGAACCGGCCGTTCGCGGCCGCGCGCGGCCTATCGGCGGCGGTATCGATGGGGACGGCGCTTCTCGTCGCGAGAATTATTGGCAGAAACGTCGGGGACACGTCGACGGGGGAGCGTTAAATAACGAGGCGTTCGCCGCGTTTTCGAGAGCTGCCGGCCGACAACGAAATTAATATTCCCGACGCTTCGGCGCAGCCTGGCGAGACGAGGAGGCGAGGAGGGACGAGAAAGAGAGAGAGATAGAGAGGTGTTCGTCGATTTTCGTTCCTCCGGCGAGCCTCCGCCGATCCCGACGAGGGGAGATGCAGCGAGCAAGCCGAGGAAAGGCGCAAGTGTCATAAATTCCGGACGAATAACGGCACCCGTTTCTGGCGAATGCAAAAGCCAGGCAGCTGTTGCTGCTGTTCGCTTAGCGTTTCCGGTCTTCTCGCCGTCTTCTTGCAGAAAATAACGGATTTTCGAGTCCCCGCTCGAAACGGAAGCTTTTTTCCGGCGGGATTCTAATTAACGAACACGCGCGCGCGCACCGGCTCGCTTCAAGCCCGACGGGGTTTAGAGGTTTTTATATTCAGGTGGCTGGACACGCTGAAAAAGAGAGAGAGAGAGGGAGAGAGAGAGGCTAGACGATTATTGTCCGCGTTCAGCGAGAAAGACCTTCGTGATCTCGTTAAAATTCGGCCGGGAACGAATCAGCAGCCGAGACTTTTCTTTATCTGCGAATCTCCTCGCTGCTGCTGCTGCGCTACCGTCGACTGACGTGTTACGAAGCGGAAGCGGCAGAAGCTCGACGCTTCCGGTCCCCGCCTGCCCCTGCCGCTGTTTCGTTTCTTGTCATACATACTTCGCCGCGTAATCTCCTACCGAAACGCTCGCGTTTTTATCGAACGCGATTTTTTTTCAAGGTCCGGCCACGCGTTCTTTTCCCCGAGGAGAACCGGGGAACACGGAGGAACGACGCTCCGCGTTCAACGTACAGCGAAATAACTATCTCGGGAATTGAACTAGTGAAGCGGGTGAGATCGAGGCGAATCGGATCGGAACGAGAATCCATCTAGCACTTGTTCTATCCCGAATTCTATTCATCTTTCGTTTCTCATTTGCGAAAGGAATATTTAAACCTTCCTCATTTCGCTATTGGTATTCAAGCATTCGTACGTCTGTCTATTAACCAATACTACTCAGACAGTTCCCTCGTTCCGATCTTTCCCTAAAATCCGTTCTTCTACGCGAGTCGTTCGTTTCGGTTTCCTTCGCTACGTTGGTCTAGCTTCGAGTTTCCGTCGGCTGGACAGGACCGCTTCGCTTTTCTTCCACAGGATTTTCGCGCGTGCCTCTTCACGCCTACGACAGAATCACAGTTAGCCGAGGGGAAAGCCAGTTTCGCGCGCGCGGCGCGTCGTTAAAAACGGCGACGCGCGCGTTCGTTCCATCGGCGCGAGTCGAAATATGTACGAACGGGCGGAAAAAACGAAAGAAAGAGGGAAAGATCGACAGTCCCGGCACGTACGATGACTCGGGGACTCGTCGTCGTGTGCTCCTACGATTCGAATCCGGCACTCGCGGTGCTGCTTTTACGCTTTACGGCTGTTAAGGCCAGTGACGCGCAATCGTCGACGGCCGCTGTGTTTTCGCGTGTTATCGTGCCGCGGCGTTATTGCGCGCGGAATGTCTCGCGCGAGGAGAGCTCGATTCCCGTGCACGGCGAGCCGACGGCGACGGGGAACAGTGTAAATAGAGTCGCGCGTCGCGATTGTACGCGAGTTAGGAGCGACGTGTAATTAAAAAGGAGAGAAGGAAAAAAAAAGAAGTTTGCGCGCCACTGGAACCTTACGGTGACTCATGCCGGCCGGGCCCCCACCCGCTTATTTCTTTTCTTCATTTTCTCTGACACACGTTGTTGTCTTTTTCGTCTATTTGCGCCGGCCCGGCCGTCCGCGTTCGTCAGTTTTAGCGTCTAGATGACTATTTTTACGAGATGATACGCTAACGAGAGGGAGGAGAGATTCATCTGCATTCTTTATCAAAACGATCGCGTCGTATGACTTTTCAGCGGCTCGTTATCTATCGATTGAGTCACCAGTCGCGATTTCAAGTGCAATGAACCACGCAGCTTGCGACGCGAAGATGATATTTCATGGATCGATCGAAAAAGTATTGCTTTCCGAGCTGACGCGAAGATTCTTTTATTGTTGGCGAAGTCGCTTGCACGATTTCCTTATTGTCCATCGGTTATTCGCGAAAAAGCGACGGTTCTGTAACTGTGCCGTGAACGGACTGTTGCGAGTGTGTTCAGGAAATTTCAGCGTCGAATTACATACTTCGCGAACTCGGTTAAAATGCGGCGAGAAGAATTCCGCTTAGAAAACAAGTCGGAGCGGCGGCGTTCGGTTTACACCGGCTTCACGCCCGGCGATTCCTCTGTGTCGCGAGGAAAACACGTGAAAAATGCGCGCCGGTAAGCGGAACAGAGAAACCGCGCGCTGAATAAAAAGGACAGTCGCGAGAAATCGCTCGTAAATCGTCGATCGAATTGGAGCAACACGCTGGCGACTTTATTCGACCGATTACTTTGTTCGTGGCGAGGTGGATAAGAGGAACGATAGCGTTAACGGTAACAACCAAAGAATCGGACGGATTAACGGGAGAAAATAAATTTGGTACACGAAGCAATCGAGATTCTCGTGTCGGTCAGCGTGTTAATGCTCGGACGTTGACTTCATTAAATTTCGAAGGAGGAACGTTTCGTTGTTTGCACTCGGCAGATTTTTCAACATTTTTTTACAATTATAGCACTGTACAAAACTTCATGGCAAACGTCAAATTTTGTAATTTTGACGCATCGAACCAAGTGGCAACGGAGAATCGCTGTATGTCCAGAAACGATTAGATCAGGGATCGACAACTTCCATCTAAAATCTGTTCTACTCGAAATAATTACTATCTAATGCACAACTGAATCTTCACAAATGAACATTTGTAATAATATATATCACCGAGTCCACATATTCTTCCGAGCAGACGTTTAGCAACACGAATTTCCTTAAACGTAACGTAACGTCACAGCTCAACGATATTAAACTGCAGAGTCGCTTAAACCTTGAAGACACCCATCAGCAGAATTCGCATTAATTTCCTAATCATTCGATTAACTACATTTTCAGTCAAGTATATATTCACTATATTCTTCTTAACGAATAAAATCACTTAACAAAAATAATCTACAAATTGATACTTGTATAATCTTCCAAATATATCTACGAAAGAACTCAGTGACGCCCGTTTGAATCTCACTACTTCCCGAGTTTTGTGAAATTTAAGCGAGCATCATCGTACATTCTCGTGAATATATTTGCAAAGTATCGATTCGCAAATTAGTTTTATTCAATAATTTCTGTTTACATTCGTAATGTAATTTTGTTCAGTGGTTCGCAAACCTCGGGAACCAGCGCTGACATTTAAGCGGGCATCGCCGTAGCTCTTCGCTAAAAGAAGGTTGCCGACCCGTGGATTAGGCCGTCAAAAATGATACGGGGCGCGGGGCTAGAGGCAGGATAACGACGCGAGAATGGTGCAAGAGCGAGTCGCGGGTTCGAAGTCCAGAGAGCCGAGCAAATGAGCGTACACCGTGGCTACGGGAGAGCGTTTCGAGGGATACATGTTCCAACGGTGGGTCAGCATCGACAAGGCTGTGTATAGGTCCTTATATGGTAGCCGGTCGTATGGCTGTATATAGTGAGAGCTCGAAACAGGCCGAATACGCAACCGTGGAGCACGCTCCCGCGTCCTTTACGTGTCCGCTCGCTGAATATTTCTCTCTTCTCGTCCCTATCCACGGCACCGCGGTGTGTAGGAGGGTCTTGCATCGAATGCGCACCCACACGTACGCGCGTCCGCACACCGATCTCCTCGCGTAACGGTAACAAAACGAAGAGGAGATATACCTCGACGATTAGTCCCTCTTAAGGCTACCGTGCGTGGTCTCGACCTCCATCGATACATATTTCCACGATCGATCCCAACGCGTCCTTAATTATTACTAACGGTAGGAAGAAAAGGAAATCCGAATTTCACCGTGATTCTCGAGCAACTTTAGCTCTTGGAGCTAAGCTTCTCAAAGGAAGACGATTTCTACGTCTCTATCTCCGATTCGAATCAGTCCTCGCGGTATCTCTACCGAAGAGAAATCAATTATAGCGAACCATTCCCAGCGTGTTTCATCGATATACATTGTAAATAAGTACATATTGGTAGCGTCTGATGGAGTAAATACACTTCGACGGATGCTGTGTCGCACTTCGTTCTTGCGCACGGTTCGAATTAGCCTTGAGACGTGGGTTTGCGATGAAAATTCGGAATGCTCTTCGCGGTTTAAGAGAAACAAACTTGCTGCGGTTCGGGTAGCTATTTCGGAGATACTTTGCGGTTCGGACCTACGTAACCTCTTTACCGGCGATTAAGGTCGCGGCTGTTTCAATGGCGGACGCTGGGAGAAACGAGTTCAATTGACGTTTCCCGGAATTGTCCATCGATACGCGGCGGAGGACCAATTAACGGTCATCGAACGCGTATTTCGTGGCCACGGTGTATCGCGTCACGGCGCGATACGGCGTTAAGTCGGTCGATTTCACGGGAGCCAGGAAACCGTGGTCCGTTCGAGCGACGCTGCGCCGCGCCGTGCCGCGTGTATCTCGCCCGTGATGGCGACGGGAGGAGAAATGAAAATGCTCGGTACGGCGCGCACGGTTGTCTGGAGAAATCACGATGAATTCTACTCGATCTCGCGCGGTGAAACGAGGGCCGAGAGTTAATAAGGAAACTAGGTTGGCCGCACCGACCCGCGCTAGCCGGTTTGCGGGACGCGTCGGTGTAAGTACGGCCGAGAGTCATACACGTCGCAACAGCATCAACGTCGTCGCGGATTCGCGTTCGACTGGTCGCCTTGGAATCCGCGAGAGTCATCCATAAAACGGACTCTCCGCGCGCGGAATTTCAATGTCGCGCACGATCGTTGATTGCTCGGCCTACGGAGGATCGATACGGAGCCCCGGTGCCACGAAAAAGGAGCGACCACCGTACGTTTGGGCAACTAGCTGGCGTTTAGATGAAAGATCGAACTGCCTCTGAATTGTCGCGGGAACCTCGGTGACCGTTGGAAACTGCAGTGCTTGTCGCATTTTTAGAATCCGGAGATACTTCGCGGATCGTTGGGCACTAAGCTTCGAATTGGAAGAAATTCGGTCACTAGGATTTTACTAGAAGCAGCTAGTCGCAATTACACGTGTCCCTGTTATACGATAACAAACTGTAACATCGGAACTGATGGTTTGTTACAAGCTGTCGAGGTGCGACAGCTCTTGAAAGCTCGGGTCGAAATTGATTCACGCGTCGCCGTGCTAGGGTCAAGGCGTTAGATTTCTTCATTGACTAGGGTTGCGCGTAACTGGATTACCCATTGGGCACGTTCCGTCTATCGTCGAGTAGACAACAGCTAGCCGCGAATATGCACGGCATTGTTCCGGTTCGAGCGATGCTTCTAGAACAGAGGTTTTATGACTGGATCGTTGTAATAAATTGGAGTGTGCATTCTAATAAGATGGCTTCGCCGACTGTTTCTCATTTCCTACAGCACCTGATCACGACTAGCACGTCCCCAATCGGTAATTACAGTAATACAGTCTTCGTCATAACTTGCAGACGAAGAGTTTGGTAACTACCGAGATATCTGTCTCTCCGGAAGGAGACTGTACGTAGACGGTACCCTATTCATCGTAAGCGCTGAATACTTTCCTGCGCTGTTAAGCTCTAAGTATTGCTAAATTGCTTCAACTGTCTCCGTAGACTCCAGATATCGCGTTTAACGTATCCACAGGATAAAACGATGCCGTTCGAGGAGGATCAAGGGTGCAAGGGAGCCTTAACGCGACCCTGGATTCACACCTACGGAAGCCAACGAATTGTCGCATCACGGCTTCATCGTCAACACCGGAATGAATTCGCGTAACGATGCGTTGCAATAAACGATCAGCTGTCACGGGTATACGTGGCTCACGAGGTATGTATTCGGTAAACCGGCTGTTTGAAGCTGATCGATCGTGAGCGTATTTCCGGCGCGGCGGGTCGATAACATCGGCCGGTGATCGTCCAAGGGTTTCGGACATTGTGGTGGTAGATTCCGGCATATAGAGAGAGGGGGGGCGGGCAAATGAAGAGAGAGAGAGAGAGAGATCTTACGGCTGACGGCTAACGAGTTCGCACGGGCCGCCAATTAACTTGGAGTAATCGCGTTTAACGGAGAGCCTGCCTCTCTGGCTCGGCTCGAGCATAGAGCCCAAGCGGTTGCGAGCGTTGCGGAGCGGCCGTTCGGCGCGTGTATCGACCGGTGGGCTGCAGTTGGCCACCTACGTGCACCTAATACCCACGTAAAACGCGCAGCGTGCGCCTAGAAAATGCGTTGCGATGATTTCGTGTCGCGCTCGCGCCCGAGGCGGACGCGATATGGCCGCCCTCCCTCTTTCTCTCCTTCTCCCTCATTCTCTTGCTCTCTCTCTCGCTCGCTCTCTCTCTCTCTCTTTCTCTCCGTTCGATGCGACCGTGACGGCTAACGAACCCTGGACGCGCGCGTATCGTATCGAGCGGTGGCGCGAACGTTCAGGGGCGTATTACGTGTTACCAAGCGGCTTATATCCCGAGCGGTGGACCTCGACAGGGACGACGTTCGGTTTTCGTGCTCGTGCCAGCAGGGGAATCTCCGAATTACCGAGCCCTGGCAAACCTGCGGCGGACTTGCGAATTTCTTCGTGCCAGAAACGGCGATGGTCAATGGAAACGCTGCTCGCTTCTACGGAATATAAGGGATTTTTATTCGAATGCAATTGAAAAGAGCAGATTCGACGCATACGTACGTGCATATTGGATCAATCCTTTGCGGACGAGAATTTTTGAAGTGTCCGAAACCTTCGGTGGAGGGGGTTAAATTATACACTGAACTCCTTAGTACCGAAGGAAGTACTCAAGGAGAAAGAGAATTATACACCAGTCTCCTGTTATTTGAATAATTAAGTCGTTCGCTTGTAACTTTGTATCTTAAATATGGAGGTTTCACTTCAACAAAACGACGATATTCGTCCGTAAAGTGTTAACACGAGCGGATCCCGGTGCTGCGATACACGAATCGCACCAGAGGATCTTACGCCAATGGGAAACACGAACGACTTCCTCTTAGCCGGTTGAGATTTTGTGAACGGTAACCTCTAGGTACGCAAGACGTGAATGAAGCGCGCAAGCGAACCCTTTGACCTAATCTCGTAGATTGTAGATTGCTTTCGCCATTAAGCTTCCGTGCGACGAGCGACATCCTGGTCGCGGCACTTGACAAATACAGGGGTGTGGTACAGTCTGGCACAATAGTTACCGGGTCCTCGGAGTCGTCCCGGGAACCTCCAAATCTCGACGACTCTAACCGACGATCGTGTCTCGTCGAGCGGAATAAGTTAACCATTTGCACTCGGAAGTTTTTCACTAGAAATATTCTAACGCTTTCTGATCAGATAAAGACGATATTTCGTGTAACTAACTCGACGAAATATCACACTATTTTATTTCAATGTTTCTCAAATTGTTGAATTATACGACGTGTAATATTAAATATCAAATTTTATACTTCTACTGTATGAAATCGAGTCGTTATTGAGAATCACCTCTCGAGTGCAATGGGTTACATTCGCGTACTCTAAAAACTGTATTTTCACATTTTTATCAAGATCTATTATATACCGATAAAATGTCACTTACTCAAAACGTCAATTGCTCAAGATAAGATTCCTTTTTGTGTAATGGCGTAAGATATGCCAGTGAATAGCGAACGCCTCTGTACGGTAAATGTTGTCTTCGTTACTATTATTGTTAAATGAACGTTTCGTTTTATTTCCGTTCTGTGTGTTGCGAGATTTTTCTGCTCGTGGAAGTCAATGAAATACGTGAGCGTGTGTGCGTTTGTACGTGAGGGGTTGCACCAAGGGAGCGGTCGACGGGTGGCAGACGGTTTCATCGATTGGCAATGCGGGGGTAGAAGAGAAGGGTTCGTGAACTCCAACACCTATCTGCACACGTATACCTGTATATATGTATATTTGTGTAAATGTGTATGTATGCACATATGTATACATATATATATATATATATATATATATATATATATATATAGTACATAACCTCGCAGTACATATTACCACATAACGTATCGACGACCCCGACGATTTTTCATGGTCACAGCTGAACCGGGGATTTTTCAATATTTCACCTCTCGTGGAACCGATCTTGTCCATCCGCCATCTTTTCTCTCACTCATACACGGCACCGAAACGATCCCCTCCCCCTCCCTGCCGTTCCATAGATCGGACAAGAATATTTCTCGGCGCAATACGAATCGATAAACAGAATTAGTAGAGTACTTATTCGAAAAGTCCTTCTCGTTCGCCTTGAGGCATGCCAACTCGTTCGGGACATGATAAGATGCAAATACACTTCTTCGCGGACTCTCCCTCGACTCGTGATACGACAAAGAAAACATGCGCGCACTTAATTACAGGATAAACGTTGTCTCACATCGGACGTTCTCGCGAAAACCGTTCGCGCGAACTTATCGGGCGAATTGGGGAACTTATTTTGAAACTTTCAAAAAAATCGTTTGCAACCCCCCGATAAACAGCGGTATACATTTGATTTTCATGAGACGCTTCATTGAGACGCGACTTCGAGTATTTAGATTCCGCGATAATGTTTGGAATAACGGTGAATATTTAACAGAAAAATGGAATGTCGATTAAATATTCGGTAGCATCGTAAACGATCGTGTTCACCGCTCGGCAACGAGAAATCCATTTGCGTGGCCAATGCACAGCGGTGTGCATCTGTCAAAACCACGCCCTTGTCCCATCCTTCCTCTCGTCCTAACGAGGTACACACGGAAACCCGGCCGGTAAAGACGCAGCTCACGAAATTTGACGGGGCCATTTCCTCGAAGCTCGAATTTACTTTAGTTTCTCGATTCAGCGAAATACACGATTGTAAGTTCCAATGGAATCTGTCATCGTGACTTTCGGTTCTAGCCCGCACGCCAAAATTTGTTTACTTTCGCGAGCAAGAGTGAGCAGAGATACTGTCCGTCAATTTCCCGAGGAAATCGATTTCATCGCTCGAACAATCGTACCGGTCGACTATCGCGAACTGCAGAGCGGAACGAGGAAATACGAATATCGAATTCTCGAAATTTACCGATGCCCGTGTTCCTTGTGTGGACAGTACTCAACGAACGAATTTCTCCGCAAACTTTATTTTCCGAATTCGGTTTCTAAAAACAGGAATTAACGTACACGCGGGTAACGAGAAATCTGTTAGGGTCGACGCAAGATTCGGGATACGCACAGTGATTTGACCACACCCCACCATTTTCGATCCTCGAATATAGAAGTCGATCAATAATCGAGACAAGAGCGTGCCGTGGTGCCGGTCGATTCGCTGGTCGACGAAGTGTATATACGCGAAGAAAACGAGCAACGAACGAATCGATATGCAGTGGTAGTCTGAATGAAGTGTGTTCGCGACGTTGGAATCACATACGCACATGTTGAGAACACGCAGTCAAGTGTTAAGGAGCAGATATACTACCAAGGAAATGCGACATTTTTTCTTTTTTTTTTTTTTTGAGAAAGCAACTTGCCGAGATCGCAACCGGAAATGAATTGAAACTTTCGGCCAGCAAATTTCAGATGCGCTTACTCGCGTTACGAGAGTCGGTATCGATAAAAAAAATGTCGGAAAAGTTCCTTGCTAGTGTACGTACACCTTAATCTCCGCCGGTCTTTCTTCGAGCGCACGAAGAATGCCGGGTTCCGCGAGTATTCGCCCGCGAATCTCTACATTCTCACACGAAAAAAGCATCGTCTGTCGCATGCAATTTCTAGCAACAATAGATCGGAATGTGTCGCGGCGAGGAGCACTGACCTGTCAGTTGACACTACGAGAGGTAGGCGAGCGCAAAGAACACCGTCCAGCCGAGCGTTCAAGGGCAGGAAGGAGACAGTACACTGACTGACCGGCTAGTGATTCTGTGGCACGTAACACCAGGTAAGACCGGCGAGCCACTCTACCACTCTTCCCTCTGTCGATCCTACGCTCGCACTGTCCCGTCCCCACTATGAATTCCGACCCCGAAGCTTCGACCAATCGGAATCTATCGTTCATCCCTCCCCTACCGTCGAACCTCTCCTACTATCCGGCAAACGTTTCCTCCAATCGTTTCCTTGACCGTCATCAGAGGGTGGCTGCAGGGCCGTATTATCCGGCAGGCACCTCGAGCACGATGCCAGTGGCACATGACAAATTTTTGCTGCTGAAACAAATTGGAAAATCTAAGAAATAGAAGATCGGTTAAAGGAAAACGAATCGGTTGAATCATTTAACCAGATGTCAGATTAAGGAGAAAGATAAGAGGCGCAGGGTGAAATGAGAAAGTGCCTAAGGTACGCGGACATCGTGATACGTCACTGGGCGACTGACTCACCCTTCGCGACGGAACACGATTTCACATTCGATACACGAAAAAAGAAGTCCCGCGTGAAGCGTGAACTCGCTTTTTACGGAACTTGTTCGGTTATTGAACTATATCCGTAAGATTATATGTACGTATTTGGAATCTTGAACAGACTGGATTCAGTGTTTTTCGTATGGGATAATTTTGGATGGAATTGCTTGTAGCTATTTTCGACGGAAAAAGGAGAGGGTAGGGCCAAAGGACATTTAGGGGTGGACGAGCCCGAATGACTCATCGTGCAGTTATTCCAGCTGCGCGTCATATGGCAGTTTCGTTGGGTGTTTCCAGTACTTGGGAATCATATGGTCTACTCGAATGTGTCGAGTTAGCTTCGAAGGGGATTAACGAAGAATGGAATTGTCATATTTTTTAATCGCATGTAACGTTCGAACCGGTAGATAGCACGAATGGAGATTTTCCATAAAATGTTCGATTTATGAGATCGATTCGAAATATTTAATATGATAAATGGTGCTTGAAATAAATACTATCAATGTTTTCAATTGATTTTTGCATATATTTCGTATAAAATACGTATTCTTTTTCGCCCACGCAGGCTAGCAATAAAAACAAGTAGCGCAACTGGTCGGTGACTGAAGAACATGTTAAACAAGGCAACTTCTATACCGGCAAATATATCTCTATATCTACTACAGATAATATAGGAATTATTCTCTGCGTTTACCGACTCCTAGAGATAATTTCAATAATTTAAAGAACACCAAACACAACATAATTTCGTGAATGAAGCTTAATAAACATTTCGTTGTATATTGACTTTCTGCATTTTTTTAAAAAGACAGGACGCAATGCAAGATTCGAGAATTTGGGTGTTTAAGATTAAAAAAATTAGACATAATAGTTGAAACTCGGAATATTTCTAAGTCAGAAGAAGAGATATGATTTAAAATACATTACTTTACTCTTGGAGTATGAAACTATTATTAGGAATCTACTATTTTCTATATTTAACCGTATGTAATTTATAAAAAAGTTTTGTTATTCTTTTTATATTAGATACATTAGTCTTAGGATTTTACTGCTGTACAGTGTACAAAATATCAGGGATTCATTTGTCGTTAATCATTGCACCTTTTGTCACTGAAACGTATTTTTTTCTTCCTCTGAACCTAACGAGCACTCGATACCTTGCTGTGTAACAAAAACGTTCTGCGATTTTGATGCCATATTCCCCTGTAACACCACAATCGATAGGATTATTAGAAATTTACAGAATTTTTATATTAAAATAGTACGCATACCTGCGAGATCGTAGTAGTAGAGGTGTGACTACTATTCGACATACAAACGACCACTAGTTTGGCACCGCTACTTTGTAGGTGGGCCTTCTGTTGAACAACATTCGTCTGAGAAATTTTAACTTGTTGCTGCTGCGATTGTTGTTGCTGTTGCGTTTGAGACGGTTGTTGCTGCTGTGATTGTTGTATTGTACAAGTTGCGGTTGGCGTTTGAGACCGTGATTGTAAGATCACGAACTTTTGTGCGCCGCCCGTGGTGGTTGTACCAGGCGTTCTACTTGTGCCCAGCATTATTGTACGTCCAGCTTGTTGCCCAGGACTAGAACTCGTTACTTATATGAAAAACGAAAAAAAATCAAAGGAGCTTAATTCTACGGCGCACACAATGTTACCTTATGAGAAATCAAATTACCAGCTTGCATGATGGTTTTGCCAGTGCAAGTTGGACCTTGTTGACTCGTCGTCAAAGCTGTTGTTGTAGATGCAGTTGTTGCCAATGTTGCTGGCTGTGTACGTGCTTTTGCGACTGCTGCACACAACGCTGGTCCTATATAACCGTAATCTTGTTTGTAATCATCCACATAATCGGGTGGGGATCGTATAGTTTTTAAGACAGGAGCGACTGATTTCTGTAACATGTGTTAAAGTTCTACATCGATGCACAAATTATAACATAGTAAGATCTTCGTTAATGAAAGATTTAATTCACCACTAGCAGAGTTTTTATGTGACCCGCTCCATTTTTATCTACGCTCGACAAACCTGGCCCCTCGATACAAGATTCTATACGTTCAGAAATAGACTTAATTTTTGGAATAACCAACGCTTTTATAACTTCTGGGCCTAATTCACACAATCCCTCAATTGCACCATAAAGAGATGCTAAAGGGGTCTACAAAGAAATTATTGTTATTTTTACTATCATTAATATTATTATCGTCTTTCGTATGATCCTTTTTAATTTTGTTATTGTACCTGACTATTCTTCGCCAGTGCTTGACTGAACATTCTAGTCACTCTGGTTTGTACGTTGTTTGTAGATGTATTGAAGTTTTTGCATATTTGAGCCATAAGGCGTGAAGCAAAGTCACGCAGAGCCCAGTGATTGTCCATTTCCGGTCTCATACATAATTGCCGTGATACTATACAAGTTGCAATAGATGGTATTAATTCATGCAACTGTAAGTTAGGAGAACAAATTAACAAATTAAAGATTTTTTAAATCTTGAGGAAAACAAAAACTATATTACGTACATATTTCTCCAAGTACAAGCTCGGATTGTCCAGAAGAGCTTTAACCATTCGCATGAGATAAATTAAGAGCGCAAGATGATTTTGTACAACATTTACGCGGACACCTTCGGCAATGAAAGTACACATGCGTGCTAACATTTCATGTAAACCAGGATCGGCCGACAGAGACTGAAGTGCTTCTGCTCTGCGCGCTTCATCAGATCCGACACAAGCTTCCGTAATTTCTTTATAATACAATTGTTGTTCAACGCTTAATTCATGAGTCGCTAATTGCTTAACGTGAACAGTTTCCACATTACGTAATTTCTGACTCTTGCCTCCACCACCTGGTTTTCCAACACCAATGTTTTGATTCTTGTTTGACAGTGTACTTGTTGGGTCAACACTTTCCAACTTTTGAATATCTGTAACACAATTGGTAAATATAATAAGCTTATTAATACTGACAAGAAGCTAATGTGTTAAAGCTAAAGCTAATAACTTAAATCTGTAACCTTTAGACACTGGAGGTGGATTTTCTGGTATTGTGGGTTGAACACCGTCTATACAGAGCCAATGAGTTCGCAGTGTAATCTCCAAAGGTAACTTTGGCCACGATTGTCCACCAGACATTGATATAACTTCATTTAGATCAATTTCTTTCTCTTCCACAAAATGTAATTCTCTACCACCACCAGAAGCGAAGCGAAATGGTACATGATCCTTAGCAAAAAATCCATATGTTGGTTCAATATTCTTAATTTTCAGAGCACAATCTATATCGTGAGTGGTCATACGTTGACGTTTACCATGTCTCATGAACTTAGCTGCATCCTAAATATAAAATCTCAATGTGTAAAAAGTAAATTTTAAGAGAATTAAGTCTAAATGAAATGTATTCTTACTTTAAATATACAGACCTGAATAATTTCCTTAAGTCTATAGCTTACATCTTCAGCAAGGTCTTTGGCTGCTTCATCAGGAAAATTTCCAACACCTATGCTTTCTGCGATTACTTTTATTGATTCCTGGGACAATGTGGTCCCATAAACAGACTCACTTTCACTCATTTTCAAAGTATTTTGGTCATCGCAGTCCATATGATACACTTTAAAGATTTAAATATTGTAATTTCAATTGTAGAGTTATTACCTGAACATGCTTCATGCTGTATAATTACACATTTTATCTTATATATACTTACTACTTTTACAAATGTAATTGAGTTCCAATTACAGCTAACATTGTTGTTAATATCAGCTATGTAAACAGTAACTAAAGTGGACTTTTTCTATGACAATATACTCTCATAAACTAATGAAATTCTCGGTCGGAGTAAGACATAAACTCGATTACATGATATTTAAATTTTTACAATCAATGATCCAGTCAAGTAGAAAAATATACTATTGTTTTATCAATTTGCTTCTTAAATGCTAACCTCAAAAGAAGTTTACTACAACAGTGCACTCTATTAACCGAACATTGCAACTCAATAAAATTTTGATAATATAATCGGTAATTATGTAAGCTACAATACCTTCGTATACATTTCTTTGTTTCTATTTACGTAATTTTTTATAAGTATTCGATGTTTAAATCAGTTCCTATGATTAAATGACATTCAATTATATGTGAGAAAGCACATTTAATTTTTGGGAAATACTTTTACGAGTGCTAGCACGATTTCCTTCTGTACTGAATATAGTTTTTATCAATAATATGAATTTGAGAAATTGGCCAATCTTTGATTTCTTGGAACCAACATTTCGGTCAAAGATTCATATGGTATTGGTATATGGTAATTTAATTTAGCTTAAAACTATATAGGATATATTAGAAAAGTTGTTGTAACCTTATATTTTATGAAATAGGTGACTTAGGTAATGAAGCTTTAATTGTAACACAAGATAAATGGGTATATGCAATAGGAACTAATAAATCCAGCTGTCTGGGAACTGGTGATACATGTAATGCCTTTTATCCAAAGCTAGTTGAATCATTATGCAACAAGGATATTAAAACCTTTGCATATGGTAAAGGACCTCATGTTTTAGCTCTTACACATGCAGGAGAGGTATTAATAATTTGCTTTTAATAATAAACAGTAAAAAAATAACAATATTCTGAAGAGTTGTTATTATTATAATTATTAATAGGTGTATTCATGGGGTAGTAATATTTCTAATGAATTAGGAAATATTTCTGCTCAAGGTGTTCATGAAAGTTCAACACCAAGTCTTGTACAAATCTTGTCATCTGATACAGAATTTATTGTGGATATAGCTTGTGGAAGTTATCACTCTATGGCATTATCAAATATTGGAGAGGTAAACCAAATCTTACTCGATTTAATATATAGGTAACTACTGTATAACATGATACTTATGTTTTTTAACATTGTCATGCTATGATAATTTACATAATTACAAAATACTTTGTTTTTATATGCAAGAAATATGTTTACAAATTAAAGTATCAATAATTTCTTTTCACAAAAATGCCATATTATATCAGAAATTATTTTATTTCTTTAATTACGTTACAACAAAACTGTGTTCTTAAGATGCTATGTTATACAAGAGTTACCTATACTAATGAAAAATATTTACAGATTTCTTCTGTGTATTTAGGTATATGCATGGGGCAAAAATCACTGTGGACAAGCAGGTCTTTGTGCAAATAATGATACTGAAAAAAGATCTAAGAAAGTCAATGTTTTATTAAAGAACAAGAAATTTATTTGTATCAGTTGCGGAGATTCGTCAAGTACTGCAGTTACAGACAATGGTGAGGTTTATACTTGGGGTGACAACAGTGTTGGTCAATTAGGAACTGGGAATAATATAGACTTATACTCTGACAAACCTTGTCAAGTTACAAAACTTACTGGAGTTGTGATAAGTACATATACTTTTTTCTTTAAGTATACATTAAGTGTGCATTGCATGTAAGTAGTGATCACTTTTATTTACAGAAAAAGTAACTTGTGGTGGATGGCATACTCTGGCATTAAGCGATGAGGGTATTCTTTTTGTTTGGGGTGATAACAGTCATGGACAATTAGGCATTTCTTCAAGTAACATAGTCTGGACTCCTGTGATGGTAAAATTTAGTAAGACTTATGATTTCATGAAGTTTAGTTAATGAGATTTTGAAGTTTGGTTAATAAAATTTTTTTAGTTAACCATGCCAAAAATGATAAAAGTGTTGGATATAGCAAGTTCTCATTCCACTAACATAAGTATAGCTATGGGAGACAGTAATCAGATATTTATATGGGGTTCTTGTCTAGGGCAATATATCAAAGCACCAACTCTTACATCAGTAAGATGCATCTATGATGCTTTTGCAAATTACGCAACACCTAGAGTTATGCATAAACCTCTTATTCTTCATGAAGATAAAACAATTCATATACTTCAGTCTTTAAAGGACGCATTTAATGACCCAGTATGTATTTGTGTATATGGTGTATATTTAATTGTTTAATATTATTGACTGAATTTTTGGAATGTTATAGTCTACTAGTGACCTTATTATTCAAGTAAAAGGGAATCCTATTTATGTACACAAATTTATATTGAAGATTCGTAGTCATCACTATAAAACGATGTTTCAAAAGCAGTCAGTGGAAAATGATCAATGGTAAACAAGCTTTTAAATTTATTTACAATATTTCTTATTTGTTAACCTGATTATTTATTTCAGTATCATAAAAGAAGATCAATTTTCGCACGATGTATATATAACTTTCTTAAAGTATTTGTATACTGATGAAATTGATAATTTGTCTCCAATAGATATTTTAGGTAAATACGCAATAACATTTTTCAATGCGATACTATGCCTTATCTGTTATGCTTCGTTTTAGCAGAACTCCTTAATTTAGCAAATATTTATTCTGAGTCTCAATTACAAAGACGATGTTTACAAATAATAATAAAAAGAATCAGAGTATCAAATGTGGCTTGTCTATATGGCACAGCCATTGCTTATAATATTAAGGTAAGATAACATATTTCGGGTTTAATGTTTTATATACTGTTAAAATATCTACAGCATTATATGATTCCAGGCAATAGAAGAATCTTGTTTCAAATTTGCTTTAAACCACATGACAGCAGTTATAGAAACTCCAAGTTTTGCTGAGTTAAATGAAACCATAGTAAAAGCTTTTATAATTAAAGCTGCTAAAGCAGGCGCATTTAAAACATGATTTCTAGTAACTATGGTATGATCACTAAAAGTTTTAAAATAACGGATCAGTAATTAGTTTGTTCCAGTATGACTTCTAGATTCTAAAGCAAGGGTGTCTACATCGGTGCCTGCGGGCATTCTAGTGACATTCCGCTTACGCAAAGTTACCTTTTATCTGTTCGTATTGAACACTACATAGAACTGCTTAAAAGTGTAATATTTAAAACAAAGTGTATCTACTTAGAGATAAAAAGATTATTCTTTTTCTTATTTTGTGTGTATTTAATAACGGAAGTACTTCTGATTACTAAAATTGATTACCGTTCATCGATCATAAGTTGACCGATTATTTACAACCTAAAAGAGTACAGGAGCAAGGAAATGGACGCAGGCGCCATCTCGGTTCTACCGGGAAACATGGTGGTACATACTTCCTTCAGTAAGTATTAAGTCGATATTTAATCGGACATTCCCAGGTGTACCTAAGATTCCATAAATCAGAGGTGACTAACAACATATTTCCTTCTCGTTAGTAACTCGAAAACAGTGTTCCCACTACCTTTATAATTTAGTAGCTGTTCAAGACTGTGTTGTTATTAAACACCCCTGTTCTATCAATCTACCAATCTAATTATTGTTTTCCAGATATCTAACTCACATTCTGTTTCAGAATTTTACGTGGACATACCCAAGGCAATTTTTAATCTTTTATTTAAGTAACCATTGCTAAGGCATTGGCTGATAGAAAGAAACAGTCCTCGGTAACTTCTACAGTAGAGGAACCACGAATGAGCATCACTAGCTTGAAGGGAGAGAATTCGATATGTCTGCTACAGAGACTAAAAGATAAACTTTGAAGAAAGTTTCTCTGGAAGGTTTTATTGGTAAGAAAGCATACTATGCTTGCCTTGTCAGTTACTAAATTTTACTGATTATTTATATTACAGATGGGGTATTAGTACCTATAAATTCGTAGTCACCTTAGAGAACCTTCATCAGTGATGTATTATAACTTGCAGAAATTTTATGTAGTAATATAAGGATCCACGGTGACTACAATCCATGTGGTTAAAAGTGTGATAAGTACTTATAAGTATTTACACGAAGGCAAATATGATTCCATCAGAATTTGTGAAGTGGCGAATTTTTAATTTATTAGAACCAGAATTTATAGCAAATATTCGTCTGGTTTTTGTGTATGGTACCTAATGTGTAACAGATATTGCTGTATAATAGTATATAAAATAATAAAAATTTTCATAATGTTAAGTTTCTTTGAATAGGTAATTCAGGCGAGAAAAGTTTAATTGTAACAGAGGATGATATGGTATATATCTTAGGGAACAACACTAATAGATGTCTTGCAATTGACGATATTCGAGGTATTCATTATCCAAAAAGGGTTCCTGCATTGTGTGGCAAAGGTATTAAAACCTTTGTCCAGAGCAGAGGATCATATTTTTTCGCATTGACAAACAATGGAAAGGTATTGTTAATTAATTTTCAGGAATATGTAGAGTATAAAGGTACAAGATAACACTGTTAAGAGAAATATGATTTTTAAACATATAAATATATCTTATATATTTCTAGTTAATATTAGATATAGTGCAAATTTTTTGCGAAGTAGACAGAAAGTAGAGCAAAGGTTAAATATATGCAACTATTTGTATATACATGTCACATATATCAGCAATATCTTCAACTTTGTTATCAGTGCAATTCCCAGTTGCCTCTTCCTTGTCTAGTAATGATAACTTATGAATGTCAAAGTGTCAAGGCAAATTATGTTTAGGTATACTTCTGGAATAATACATCAATTGTTTTGGTGGAACATTTGAACTTTAAATTTGTTGTGAATATTGCATGTGGATATCATTATGCTCTGGTATTAACTGAAACTGGAGAGGTAAAGTATTAACATTAAAATAAGATAACTGAATTTTTGTTAGCAAACAATAACAGTTTGTATTTAGGTATATCAACTGAGTATAAATGTGAAGGGAGCGAAATGTATTCTAAGTAAGAATATATTTATCAGCATTAGTTGTGGTCATGCATTCAGCATGGCAGTTGCAGAAAATGGAGAAGTTTATACATTCAGAGTGGATATTCCGGGTCAGCAAGATCCACACGCAGTCATAGGATTTAATGGAATTAGGATAGGTACTATTAAACATCACTTAAAACAAATAAAACCAGTATTGATTAGTAATGTAATATATTTACAGAGAAAGTGGTCTGTGGTTACGATCATACTCTTGCACTAAGTAATAAAGGAGATCTCTATGTTTGGGGTGAAAACAAATATGGACAACTAGGTCTTGGCACTCGATACAGTACAAGGACTCCAGTCCTGGTAAAATAACATAATATGATTGTGTTAGCAAGAATGAAATAGTAAATGCTTTTTTAGTTGAAAATACCAAATGTGGATAGAGTATTGGATATAGCAGCTTCATGTTGCAATTACATCAGTGTAGCTGTGGGAGAACACAATGACATTTTTATATGGGGTTTGTGTCTAGGACAAGCTATTTTAACACCACTATTAACTTCATTGAAGAACGTACATGATGTTTTCGCGTGTTACGCAACGACAAAGGTTATGCATCAGCCACTGATTCTTTCCGATGTAAAAGCAGAAAAGGATTTAATGGATTGTCTAAAGGAAGCATTTGATGATTCGGTATATAATCTTATATAACCGTGCAGCTTCAATTCTTTGTATAATAATTCTTTTTATACATTTAAGACTACCAGTGATCTCACTATACAAGTTGAAGGGCAACCAATTTATGTACATAAAGCTATGTTAAAGATACGCTCTCAATACTTCAAAACAATGTTTCAAGATCACTGGATAGAAAATAATAAAAGGTAAATTAAATAACTTAATATGAATGTACAGTTTCATTAGTACAGTATCCTTTGCAGTGTAATAGAATGCTCTGAATACCCTTACAAGGTATACAGAGCTTTTCTAAAATATCTGTACACAGATGAAATTGATTTATCTGCAGACGAAGAAACAGGTGTCTTGGGTAAGTTGTTGGACATTTGTAAATGTATACTGTATTATATCTACATTGCTTCCTTTCTTCTTTCGGTGACCAGAACTCTTGGAATTAGCGAATCGTTACTGTGATATTCAATTACAAAAGCGTTGTATACAGATTATAAAAGAAAGTATTACTGTGTTTAACGTGCCTGTTCTATATAGCATAGCTAAACAATATAATTTTCCGGTATGTAACATTCTTTATGTTATACCCTATGTTTGTACTTTATATTACCAAAACGTCAACTAGCATTGTAAATTTTCAGGAATTAGAGGAGTATTGCCTCAAGTACGCTATAGATCACATGGCTGTCCTGATCCAGGCTTCGCGTTTTAGTGAGCTGAGGGAGGATATGATGAAAACTTTCTTAATTAAAGCCGCCGAGGCTAGTACTTCTAAGAAATGACTTGAGATTACTTTTTGTTTAAATATTAATTATATTTTTTTACGCGATACATGTCATTGTATACATAGTCTCAAATAAATTTCTCTAAATCTGTAATGATCATCAACTATTTTCTTTGTATGTCTTTCCTAATGTACTCGAGATTGAATTATTTACAGTTTCCAACGCTTTCCGTTAAAACTTCATCGTGGGATATTCTTGAAATTAATTGTAAATCAAATACTTCGTTTGAAAACATTTTTATTGCCTAGAATCCTAGCGAACTTTTTCAGAGGAGACAATTAGACGGGGAAAGGGGAACAAAACTGCATTTGTTATTCGTACATTATTTTTATTACGATATTCTCAATATATACAAGCAGTAAATTTTTGTTCTTCGTATAATATGTACGTAACTACCGATTATTAATAATATTCAATAATGGTATTTAATAAATAATCATTATACTTTATATTTATATTTATATATTTATATATATATATATATGTATATATATATATATATATTTATTAATTTATTTAATTATTTATATGTATAGGTAGTATTAAGGTATTCGGTCTGCCGTTTGGAAAGTAGTTATGTGTCTGTATTTCAGCCGTCGCAGCTGGACCGCCCCTGTTTCCTTTCCACGGTCCCTGGAGAATCTTTATCCACGGAACAGGCTCAATTAAGTCTCGATTGAAAAATTCAAGGGGATCGTATTGTCACGAAGCCATTCTCAAAAAATCAACTATTGTCAAGCTATATATTTCCAGTTGCACCGATCGTCGTCTAATGTGAATCGAATAGAATTGTTTCCAAGCGAACGTTACTCAAATGAAATTCTTTCGACGCAACCGTTCGCACGACCGACAAACTCGTTCGAAATAATACAATATTCGCTTGAATTTCCCGAGAATAATTTATTTCATAGAAAACACAGTCTGCCGTCAACATAATTTAGTCGTCCTTTCCCCGGAGATTCCAAAGAGACCGGTTCATCGGTACGTTTCTCGTTAAAAAAAGGAGAAATGGAAAAGAAACATTCGATCATCTTAGATTTGAAATAATTGACGCCCAGGCTGGTCCAGTTAAGACCAGCTCTTTCGGACACGTGTCCCTGATTCCTCCTACCAAGGACGGTATCACGACGGTTCGTGGACCGGTACCAGTGACGGCCGACAGCCCCTACGACGGCCGATCAGCGTCGAGAATCGGTGTCCGATACGACCGGGAGCACAAAAAGCGATCGGTGTTCCCCAGAAGGTGTCGTATCGAATACCTCGACCAGCTATTCGGCTAGGATAATTAATTAATTAGTTTTTTTCCTGTGTACTTTATCATTTTTTTTTTTTCATTGGAGTTAATTAGAGCGTATTTAGGCCTGCGGGCTACTTTTCCAGCGACTCGCTGTGAATCCCATTGACAGAAGCGAGATTTCTCTCGTCTCGACGAAGGAGGAAAGGAAAAGAAAACAACGATCTTTTCGCTAAAATCGTTTCTGTTACCATTCTCGGCGCACGTCGGTCCTCCTCTCATCCTTCTCTCTCTCTCTTTCTCTTCGGCCCTGCTTCCCGGCACCTCTTAAGGCCATCCGTGCACGTTGGAACGCGTTGCAACACGGTTCGAGCCTTCAGTTTTACGATATATGTTGCGCTCATCCGAAAAATGAAAAAGGCTCAAACCCATCGCTGCCTATGTTCGAACGTGTACGGCGGCCCATTGGCTTCGACGTGACTTATCAATACCGTAGAAGTCCCCGTAACGCGATTAAAATGTTCCACATTACACGGTTTTGCGTTTACGAATTGGATCCAACTTGTATCAGTTTCTCATGGATTTTTTAATCGCGTTTGCAGGGTGTTTCACCGTAATTCTCTCGTATCCAGTGTCTACGCGTTCGCGAGTTTCCTTCTATCGCGTCTGTCGCGATCCCCGACCGATCGCGTTTCCAATCGTCGACGCACGTTCGCGGCCCGTCGTAACGAGGTATGTATCTACACGTACGCGGGACGCACGATATTTACACGAGTTCACTGCACCGTCGAACACAGCGGCGAACAAACCTGTTCGCGTCGTTCGCCGGTTTTTCCTGCGGTAGTCCCGTGCCGGCTTGAACATTGCGCGATTCTTGATGCAATTTAAATGTATCGCTGCTTATTATCGTTACGCAACCGTACAAATGGAGGATAAAAAGTACGAGGATCGTAAACGCTTATCGCGAATGTAAGTTGAACCGAATTGCTGCAGTAACTCGTAGCGTAAAACGGAGAATGTGCCGATACGCGTGCTCCGCTGGAAACAGCGGCACAAGTATATCACCTATGTACGTGTTTTTTAGTACTCATCGCTGCTTGTGTGGCTGCTTAACGATAACAAATTACGATGCACTCTAAACTTCGGATTGGGACGTTAGAAGGAAAACGTAGCAGTTAGATCGAGAATCGCCTTTCACAGATTCGCGATACTTTTCTTCGTCGCTGTGCATCGATCGCCGAATGATCCACGTTAGAGCCTGGTCGGATCTACTTGTAACCTTGTGTTCAACGCTTAGATCGCCGAATTAGTATTCATCAAAATCCCGTACGATCGAAACGACTTCCATACGAAAATTACGAACTGAAACGTTAACATCCGTCGCAGGGATCGTTCTTCTAAGTCCTTTGTTCCACAAGCGATTCGTTTCGAAAAAGCTGAAGACGATTGACCGAGGAAAAGTTGTGGAGAAGTTTTTCGAAAATATCGTTAAGCGTTTATTCAATAAACGTACGTTCGGTCGGAAGTATCTTACCGAAACAAGTACACCGGAGCAAAATGGGTTAATCTCCTCAAATCTCCCGGATTCGCCGAAATTCGATTTGTTTGATGCATCACCGAGAAAATTCAATTCGAAATCCTTGTAAGTACCCGTAGTTGTGTCTGTTAAATTCCGCTGACACGGCAATCGAAGCTTTAAGCAGGATCCAGCGTTTCGAACTCGACGAGGCTCTCACGGTTCCACGCGTGGCACAATCGTCCCGACGAGCAATCGGCGATCGGAAACCCCGTAATCCCGCCGATCTTTCGTTTCCAGCCCCTTACGTTACGGCCGAGACGGTCCTGAACAGTGGCGCGGATGGCGGAGGACCGACGTCCCGACTCTGTGCGATTATTGTACATTTAATTACATACATAGAGCCACAATTATAGTTGCACCGTGACCGCGGGTCTCGCTTTTCCTCGGACCGATCTTCTCCCGTCGCTTCCGGTTCACCTTCGCTCGCGTGTTCGGCGAACGAGAAAGCGACTCTCGTCGATGGCTGTGGTGTCGTCCGGTTCCCACTTTCCCTTTCTTTCTTCCCTCTTCATCGCGGTTCCGCGACTCTTCTGCGCGCGTACTTACATACGTATTCTTTTTTTCTTTTTTTCTCTTCATTTTTTTGCTTGTTTCGTTTCGCGAAATCGTATTTTGGTTTTTGTTCGTTCGCTCGAATTCACCTGGACGCCTAGCGTCTCTGGTGGAGGATCGTTTAGAGTCCTTTATACAGACTTCTAGGAAATCGTTCTGGAACCTTTGCCGTCCGCTCCGCGTCGATCCCTCGGCTCGCGTCCGCTTTTCTCCTCGGTTTCCTTTTTCGTCACTTTTGATTCGGCGTGTTCGCGAACCCCGCGTTACTATTCCCGGCGTCCCGACCGCGTGAATTTCTCGGTCGCCGCGCGATCCGTCGAACGCTCGCGATCTTGACACCGGGCTGATCCTTCTTGCGCAACGATCTGCACCCTCGTTCCTCGTTCGAACGCAAACGATAGCGTGATCGGATGAACTAACGGATGTAATGGTCGTCGACCGTTTGGAAATCTGAAGTACTCAATGGCTCAATGGCGGATGAAATTAATTTGGCGAAGGTGCAGCGAGGATCTCTTACAGTGTCGACCGAAGAATAAAAAATGAACAGGCGAATGGAAACGAAACTTTGTATCGTACAGAAATTGCGAACGTCCGATTCTTAAGGATAAGAAATAGTAAAGTGAAACGTCCGAAGATCGTAGGTGTCTAAGGCCAATAACGCACGAGCGGTTTGCGGGAAAATTCAGCGGCCATTGTTACGGAGTAACAGCGAAGCAAAGTTCTTGCGCGTCGCGAAAGGAAGGATAAGAGAACTTTACGACTCTGCTCTACGAAAATAACCATAGCTACGAAATTCCGTCGCAAACGGCACGTGTGCGTTTGGCCCAAGATGGCCGCCGGTCGCGGCACAAGATGGCCGCCGGCGGCCGCACACGCCGGAAGGATACGAAATAAAAATCAATAGAGACAGACGGACCTCCTGGAAATGTTCCAGCGGCGTCATTCTTCCAGATTCCCCCGGAACATCCGGACAAACGATATCTCCGGTTAGGATCGAGAAAATCGACGGCGCTGGGACCGGGACAGCGACCGAGCCGAAGAGAAATTAACCCTCGCGGTGATTTCAGTGTCCGTGCGGATGACTGCGCCGATGATCGCTGACATTAACGTTTCCAATTTATATTTTCCTTTTCTATTCTTCTCTTTGCCAAGGAATGTTGTGTTAACCAAACAATTGAACAATGCGAGGATTGCAAGAAAAGGTGATGGTCATCAGCTCGGGGTCCAAATGGCGAGGGTTAATCCTGCGTCGCGCCCCAATTTGAATTTCATCCGCGACATCGAAGCGTTTGTCCGCGACGGGCGAGAAGAACGACGCGTCCGAAGTTCTTCTTTGTTTCTTTTCGTTTGTCGTTCAAAACGAAACGCGGGGAATGGAAGTTGATCAATCGAAGAGGAAACGCGTTCGCTTTGGTGACGCGGAACACGAGTTTCTCTCGTGTGACTTCGCTAATCTTCTTCCGCGGCTTTTATCGTGCCGACGCCGCTCGGCGCGGAAGAAGACGGGAAGAGGCGGATCGACGTCTGGATCAGTCGCGGCGCGGATCGTTTCACAGCGTTCCCGCGGTGTACCCTTCCCTTTGAACACTTTCAGCCTCCCCCTCGTTTCATTTTCCAGCGATTGAGCCGACGCCACCGATAGGAAGTCTCTTCTCCCGCGAGTCCGTGCGCCGACCGACTCGATTCGGTTCTCCATTTCATTCCATCGGAATCTCCTCCGGTTTTTCTCTTTCCATTTTGGTTCTCGAACACTATACACTCCAGTTTATTGAACAAGGTTCGCTGATCTTTTTCGTTCGTATGGTTTCACATGCAGATACGTGCACGACAATACAATTGTCAGACTACAAGGCGAATTCAACGATACTCGTAACTCTACAGAAGTTTCCTCTGTAAGAATGAATAATGTCGAACAACCGAGTTTTCGATATTTACATACTTCGATGCGTAATCAAACGTAATGTACCGCAAACTATTTTCTCCCATTGTATTTTCCTAGTTTCAACTAGAAGTCAACTCTCTGCATTGCGCTCGCAATTTCTCGACAGACCGTATCTTTTAACCGTAACTTGGAACGCGTTATAGTTTTATTCCCGACACAAAGAAACCGATTGCTTCTCGTTGTCCGTCGTGTTTCGCATGCGACGAAACTGGAATTACCGAGCGGTCGTTGCGAGCGGCTCGTGTTTTCTTATAAAAATTGCGAGAGCGTTCTCGTTCGTACCTACTCCGTACCGAGCGGATCCACTTAACGCCGGAACCACCGAGTGCTCAGCATGATTGATATGTAGTTCTTATAAAAATTATAAGAGTATAATTCCTTAAGTTTCTGTAATTACTCGTTACGCCACGTGAAACTGTTTATTTCTAAAATAACTTCAGATATGTTACCAGTAATCGTGAAATAAACGAATCGAAACCATTGATCTCGATCGGTACGCCGGTTCCAGCGTTAACGCGTCCCCATGGAAGAATCGTGATTTCTCGAAAGCTCGACTCGTTCGGCAGTTCCAGGCGTGGAACGAACAATGCATATCGCGAACAAGGGGAACAGATTTCTTTGAAATGGATCCGAATCGATCGACGGACTCGCAGGGCTCCCCTCCTGTTTCGTATGATCTCGCACTGCAATGCCTCTCTCTCTCTTTCTCTCTCGTGAGCCGCAATTGTTGCGCGTGACAAAGTATGTACAAACCTACGACGGTACCGTCTCTATAGTATATATCTCTATACACGCTACATATGTATATATTTATATATGCTTTATATGTATAGTATGTATAATATTATCATACATAATGCATTGAAATCATCGCAGTGAGTTTAACGCGGCAAGGTAGACGTGTGCGAGCACCGGCTCGCGCGTGCCATCGCGTTCATTTTTTGCTTGTCCCCGGTGATCGCTTCCTCTCTCGCTCTCTCTCTAATTATTAATACAATTATATCACTCGTCGTTGATTCATTCATTTTCCAATTTCGAGATTCGTCCGTTCGTTCGTTCGTCCTCAACGCGAAATCCTCCTGTTCGCTCTGCGACACGTTCCTTCGATAGTTAATACAATAATTCGTGTATACTATGAATAGAATTAGAATTATAATGTGTATAATTATATTTACTTCAGTAATTTCGACGCTCGCGCGTTCCCGACTGGGGTGCCACTGAAACGGGGGAATCCGAGGCGAGCTTTCGATGGTCGCGCGAGGAGATCGACGCGACTGGACGCGGCCGATGGCGATAAAACCCGCGACGAGAAGCTTCTGGCGAGCGGCCATCGCCGGGGAGAAACGTCTTCGTCGACGAGAAGGGGAACGGTAAACGGTTCACGTTTCCTCGCATTTTTCCAATCAAATTTCCTTACGGCGAACGGAGGGCGACAGAGAAAGCGTCGGGGAATTACGGGACGGGTCACTCGAAACGTTGAAATATCGAGACCTCTCGGTATCTCGAGTTTCGACGACTCGAGAGTTTCCAATCTTCTCGCGAAGCTCCCGAAACTCGCATAACGGAAGATACGAAATCAGCGAACGGAAGAGTCATTCGCGGTGTTGTTAAACGAGAGTCCGAATCAGTTTTTGTACATTCATTCTACTTTTTGTATCTGTTCGTAGACGATAAAGATTCACATGGAAACGCGTGTTCGGTCTCGAAACGACGCTCCTTTCAAGCGAGGAAAACCGATGCTTCGAGTTTCGAAAGTTTCGAGAGTACCGAGAATTCGGCATTTTCTTTCGGACCCACCCGTGCGCTTTCGAGACGGTTCGTCGATGGACGCGCCAGCTCGCGCCCGCACGCACGCGCTGTCATTCTACTTACAGTAATAGTTACTATAATATTATTAGTGTTTAATCTTAATTAAACTTAGCCTGCGTTCGTGCACGCTGCATTCCCGATCCTTGGCGGAGGAAAGGCGGGAAGGAAACAGGGGCGGCCGGAAGTCTGTTGCGCGTCCGCTCGCCCCTTAATCCTTCCCCGATTCCGTCCTTCCCTTCCAGTGATCGTTCGTCCCGCTGGATCGCCGATCCACGATCGAACTATGCCGCTTCGTTCCGTTCAGGGACGGCTCGCGCAGCTCCGAGGCGCGTTTCTTCGTCGTTTGTCGTCGCTTTCGTTGCTTCGTTCGATGAGCAACGGAATACAACGGGGAAAATGATCTCGTAAGGTTTGATTCTTTGGAGGATCGAGTTCGGCGGTTCCTCTGATCGGTCGGTCCTGGAATCCTTACGGAAGCTTCTCGGAGAAATGTTATTTGGAAGAGACGAGTTTTCGAGAACGCTTCGAAATAGATCGCATGGAATAGAAAATGAAAGAAAAATTGGACTAGGACTGCTGAACGATTAGAGTCACTTATATCGAGTAGTTATTACTCGATGCGAGAGTAATTGTTTATAGTGTCTACAGACAGTTATAAATTGATCTTGTAATTTCCCACGAGAGAATCTTCGTAATTTCGATAATAATAGAATTGAAATGCTGGAACGGTCGCTTCCACTCTAGTTTCAGCGTTGAAGATGGTCGCTCGAATCGTTTCATCGCTTCAGAAACTTGTTAACGATACTTAATATTTCAATGTCCAATCCATCGCGTCGTTTTGCGTGAATAGCATTCCCGGCGTTCGAGTATATCCTCGCTGGGCGAGCGATTAAATTCCAAGAGCGCACCGGCTATCCTTCACCTTGTCAAAAATGGCGGACGGTTTCAGGGCACGGCGAACAATATTACAGCGTAGTCTCGGTTATACGAACCGCGGTTAAGGCTGGCGCATTCCCCGTCGCGCGTGGGATTTATTTTTCGCGTGAAACACTTTCCTTCTTTCCGAATCAAAGACAACTGTCGCACAATGAAGGAAATGAAGAAGTAGCGCGAAGATAAACCGGTAAAAATATACGTCGAACGAAAACCAATCGGTAATTACACCAACGAATGAAGTATTCTGAAAATTCAGTTCTGCTGAGAAATTAGCGTCATTTGTATCCCTTCGACGAAATTGTATTTTGCTTTCCGCCGTTAGTCTTGAATTCTATCGCTGCGAATTACTCTCATTCGTGTCCTTAAAAATAACGAGTTCACACCCGATAACGTGGAAAATAAATCGAATGACTGGTTTCGGTTTCCTTGTTTCGCAATTATTGATACCTCAAAAACATCGATTAGTCGAAATGATTTCGAAAATAAACATTTTCACCTGAATGCTATAACGAGTATTCGAAGAAACTGAAAATTATCGTTACAATTTTTATACGGTTTTCGTATCAATCGTATTAAATGCTCGGTAGTTCTAGCGTTGGAAATGCGTCCCTATCGTTTTACGGGATAAAGAGTGGAGGGATGCGCGAAGATTAGGTTTCCGTTGGAGGCGCGGCGACGCGAAGTTTGGAAACCGGTGCCTTACGCGATCATGGCGGGCCCGCCGCGTCGACGCGTCGACAGCCCCGCGACGAGCGACGCGCGCCCGAAGGAAGACGAATCGCGGCTTGAAACATTAAGGCGCGACCTTCGTCCCGCAGCCCGGCTGGAAGAATAGAAGCGTGTTCTGGCGTAAAATCGATGCGGCAGCCGCGGAGGAAAATAGAGCGCAACGGGGAATGCACGTCGGAATGCACCTTGGTACTTACACGGCCGGACGCGCGCTGTCCTGGCCGCTCGTTTCATTTCGATCGGCCGCGTGCGCCGCGCAGTGCGGACGCCTGTGGACGAAACCTCGAAAACCGACTACTCGCATTACGAGAATTGAAGGTCACCAATGTGTCGCCAAGTAGTCCCTGCTGTAAAAGCGAGCCTCATTTCAAAACTAAACATTTTGTGCAAGTCAATTCCGTTTCTCTGTTTCTGTACCGTCGAAGTCGAAACGCAAAGTGTCCATTGTCAGTGGAAATATGTTCATAAAATCCCAATAATGTAGACAAAAATATAACCACCATATGCTCAGCTCTATACTTTACAATTTTTATCTCAAACATTTGATCGCATCGTTCGTAATTTTTAAGTTATTCAATTTCGTCCTGGAAACGGTCGCACTCGGACGCCTCTGGACGAAACCTGAAGAATCGACTACTCGCATCGCGAAAGTTGAAGGTTGCCAAGTAGTCTATATATAATGATTTTCATCTCGGAAAGAAGCATTCTGCACAAATCAATTCCGTTTCTCTATTCATATAACATGGAAGTCGAAGCGCGAAAGGTCCATTGTCATTGGAAAACCTTCGTAACATCCGAATGATGTAGACAAAAATATCACCACCGTATATTCAGCTCTATACTTTCCAATTTTTATCTCAAGCATTCGATCGCAACACTCGTAATTTCTAAGTTATTCAGTTTCGTCCAGAAAACGGCCATTTGGCCGCACCGTGCGCCGGGGGACCGTTTTAACGCCCTCCTCACGGCAGAGCCGTCCGCCATTCGTGCGCACGTCATAAAACTTTACGGCGTTCGCGACCCGACTCCGATGGACCAGCGATAGCTGCGTTTAGAGTCGACACGCTATCGACCAGGTCCCGGTTCGATCAAAGATTCCTCTGTTGTGTGTCTCTTCCGACGCTACAAATCCCCATGCGCCCGTTCCTTCGTTTAAGCGAGTTTCTCATTCGCACGGTAAACTATAACGCTGTTTTTAATCCTTCGAAGAATCTTCTCTTCAAAGCGAAAAAGTCAGGGAGGCAAGGAAATTCAAAGGGACACCGAATGCGAAGTTAGACGCAACGATAGAGAATGAAGTCGACGACATTGCGAATCTTATTTTCTATCGTTGCATCTAACTTCGCATTCGGTGTCCCTTCCAGTTTCCTCGCCTCAGAGTTTTTAGCTTTTAGCACAAGCGAATACAGGATATCGTTTGTACGCGATATCCATCCACGTGACCTGAATTTAGTGGGATCGAATAAATTGTAGAGTATGGTAAACTGAAGACCAATGATTTTTGCCGATAAGGAGAATTTTTCCAGAACTCGCACCAGATTTTCTTCCCAATGTTTCGTTTTCGTACCTTCGGACTCCATCGTTCGCGCGGGATATGGGAGCTCTCATCGAGAAACCCTTCCACTCGATAACCCCCGCCTCTCCAGAGGCTGTTAAACCCTTAAAACCCACCGGCGAAGGGAAACAACCCCTGGACTTGCGATTCGTTTCGTGACCGGGCGCACGAGAATTACCTTATCGTTAATCGGTTTCGAGGCAGGGGGAGGAATTGCATATTTGTCGCGCGTGTACTTTCGACGTTCCGTGAGCGAGAAGATAACGGCTTCATCTGATTCTCGCGGGACTTGGAACAAAGGCCTTTGGTAAGTTTGATTTGCGATGTGTCGGACGCGTGTTCGACTCGGCGTTAGAGGCAAAGGGTTGACGTTAATCCTTCGAGGACAGATGTCGCTGTGTTAGCGACATTGGCGTTCCATACGTAGAATCTAGAGTAAATAATCTAATTACGCCGACAACAAAAGATCAGCACACGGTTCTCTTTGCCATCGAACAGTTTCGTATAGTTTAGCTACCTGTAGGGGTCTCGGATACTTTAGAAGTTTGATCTATAATTTAGCTGTCTACAGAGAAGACTCAATATTGCACAAGTTCGATCTATAATTTAGCTTCCCGCGGAAAGAATTGTATAATTTAGCCATCCGCGGAAAATGTTTTCGATACTCGACATCCGCGAAGGGTTGGACGGCCGAGTAATTCGATTCCCGCGGAATCGAAGAAAACCTTGTTACGTAATTGTTCCCAGCGATTTGCTCGTGTACACAGAACAAACTTTCAACTTGATCACGGCGTTGATCGAGAGACACCTTGAGCATCGATCGCTCCGTTTCGAGCGGCCCCGAGTGATTTTTCGATCCCCGCGGCCGCCCCGTCACCTTTATGACGCGCCGTCGACGGCGGACAGGTGATCGGGTATTCAGGCTGCGTAGGCCCGGTCGATCAGCGGGAGCAAATCAGCCGCGGCGAACGCGATTTGCAATTCTATCGGGATTGGCTCGAGGAGGCCGGCTTGATTTACGTCAATTTACCACGCGGAGCGACGCGTGCGAGCGAAAATTAATCGAGGCCCGCGTATCGATGCCTCGTTGTACACCGACGGACGCCGCGCGTCAAATTCGACGGATCGCGAGTTTCCGGATTTCACGAACGAAAGAAGTGATACAGCTGAAAACGAGACGAGGCCGTTTAACTCGATTAACGTATTGCCTCCTAACAGCGTGACTCATGGCGAAGCTTTTAACGGATTTCGATGAGTAACTCCACTCGATTCTTGTGGATTCTAATGAAATATATCGTCAATCGTTATACTTTAAGGGTGGACACAGGTAACGACTAGAATCCTTTCTTTGACTGAATTAATGACGAAGCAGTTGCACCATGACTGGCAGACGAATCTTAGTCTTGATTAGAAATGCTCGACACGTGACTCATAGAACAATCCTAGCATCAACGCTGTTTCTCTCGTAGAATCCTCGTACCGTTGGCATTTTCTAGAAGCCTGTTCGCGCCGGGTCTACAAAAGTAAACGCACTTGTTGCTCGGGAACAAGCATTACATCCAACATAAAGCAGAAATTCACCTTTCCCCCGAAACCTCGCAACTTCGATTTATAATCGTTTCGGACTACGCCAAGATTACACCAAAGTGACGTTCGATTCAAGCGAAATTTAGTTCAAAATTCGACGAAAGCGAAATCAAAATCCCTGCGGAGCTTCAAGGGATTCCAAAGAACGAAATGCGATATCGTTGCAGAATGATACGATAAAACGCGCGAATCTCCCGAACGGGTCGCCGGGAGACGGTGCACGAGTGCCGAGGACCCAGCTACCGTTCGCGCAGGGTGGCCAGGAATGTCCAGGGCAAAGGTTTCGGTTCGGCAGGCGCGCCGCGGCCCGATCGGGGCAATAATCGTTCCGCTCGCGGCGATAATATCGCTGCCGGGCCGCTTGTCCCGCTCGGCTCCACGGCGTTTAAGTCTCCGCAATTTGGACGAATGCAATCGACTCTGCAGTGGCTGCACCGCATTACAAACATGCGCACGTATAGGCGGCCGCAGAGCATATAGATCGAATTGCGGCTCGCATTACCCTGTTTCCCTCCCTCCCCCCACCCCTCTCTCTCTCTCTCTTGCTTTCTCTATGTTCCTCTCTGAATACGTGTACATGCAGACAGTAGCTCCACCGATCAACGAAGCCAGATTAAACGCAGGATCCTCCCACGAGCGACGCGGAAAAATCGAGTCGTCGAGGTTTATACGCTGAAGGGCAATAGTCTTCGTTTTTTGACGATGACGAGCGGGACACGCGAAGCTTCGAGTTCAACTTTGCTGCGGAGTTTTCTTTAGAACGATTTATTTTACAATTTGCGAGAGGATAGTGTAGATCTCTGATGTTCGAACCGCGATTAACCGTGGATCAATTCTATCGAGGGATGCAAGGAATACGCGAATTACGTCTCTAATTACGTCTCATTGAGGAATACAGTTACTCGGTTTCGTAACTGGTCAACTTTGGAAGTTACGTTCGAATTTTAAACGTTTTATACGTGATCGGTTCCTTCGTGGCAAGGATAAGAAGGAATTATTAATTATTTCGCATCGGAATTCTTACACTGTTGTTCACTCGTGTATGTTATTAAATATTTTCAGTCGACAGCAATGATCTTGTATACTGTAATTTCTTTCGAGCAATTCAGAAGCGTTGGTCATCGATGACCAGCACTCAACGCGTTGAAAACGAAAAACAGCGAAATGGAACAGAATCGCGCGTTGATTCGATAGGAGTGAAGAATTGTTCTTGAATTGAATTTGAGGAACGTTATCTGAAAACATTCCTCTTCTAGGCTAAGCCTCATTAAATCTATCGACGGGAAGCGTTCTCCATTATGCACGTTGCTCGCGTGTAAACGCAATTTCGTAGATCACGCGGCTAAACGGAAAGCAAAGGAAAAAGACCAGCGCGATTAATGGAACCGTGAACCGGTTAAATGGAAACGTTTCGCTTTTATGGTTCGGAAGGAAGGACCATCGAACGAGGGAATCTCGCTTGGGAATGAGGAAACGGTCTACGTCCAGGAAATAGGGGATAACGAACAGTAGCTAGACGCGCGCGCGTACGCGGATAATGGCCGGTCGTTTTATGAAATTTTCCAGCGGCCGGCTTGAATTATCCTGGCCGGGTATACAGTGGCGTTCAAAAGTTTCCGGCCAGATCGCTTTCGGAACTGAATCCATCGAAGACACATCGATGTGCCGCTGTCTTAACCCTTTGAACTCTGTAGGCTCCAATATTGCACCAGTTGTAATATTAACCCTTCGCCACCTGATTCGACGCAGCGAACTTTCAAATTTTCAATTTCAAATTTTGTTTCCTAATCTGTATAAGATAATCAATTGTGTTGGATACGAGAAATATCGTTAATACTTGGTCAGAAAGTAATGAATATTTTTAATGAAAAATACTGTCGAGTGCAAAGAGTGAAATATTTCAATGAATCTTGAAGAAACTACCCTAAAATTATTAGATTCTCCACACATTCGAATTTTGCGCTAAGGAAAATAAATGATCGAAGAAATAGCATTTCCCATTTTTCCTAGGAATACTATAAAAATTAGTTGCAGTCAAGTTAAACCTTTGCACTATATCGAGCGTGACACATCAGTTTTATTCACAGGTTCCTCGTAAATTCAGATTCTTCGTCAACACGTTAAGCGCCATGTCAGTCACCGGTGACTGACGCTTCTGAATGACTAAAAAACAATCGTAACATACAAGACAAGCGATGTGAAATAAAAATGTTCAATAAGGCAACTAAGTTGATAATAGTGTAACGCAAACGTTGCAACAATTCATAATTATTCCTACCGTTCTTTGCTACAAAAGACACTCTATGGGAAAACGCTTAAGATTTTCGTGGCGCTTAACGTGTCACGATATTTTTAGAATAGATTATATCGTCATGCTATTTCCAATATTATCAGTGAGAAGAATAGTTCACACTGCTCTCTGGCAAGGGTCAAGCCTCGATTGCGTAAGAGCAGTTCGAAAAAACGATCTGGCCGGAAACTTTTGAGCGCCACTGTATATCCGTGGAACGACGAGTGCGTCCCGCGATAACGTCCAGGTCGACGGCGATCCCGCTCATAAAATAAAAGCACCCGATCCGGTGACCCACATCGCTCCTCCCGAAAGCCTGAAAGCGTTCCACGTGCGCCCCCGCACTGCTTCGGATCTCCCCGAGTGTACACCGTCCACCCTGCCCCCTCCACACCGGCGAAAACGGAAAAATGCCGCAGGATACCGAACGCGATAATTTAATCACCCAGTTTCTCGGTCGTCGACTGGCCTGCGGAGTTTTTTCCGCTCCTTCCTTCGTCCCTTCCGCCTTTTCCCGCTGGGTTTCGTGATGCATCGGCCGCGATCACTGCGGATTTCCGTGCGAACGCGAATTCTCTGCGCACCGATTCGCCGCCGGCGGATTGTATATTGCGGACACAATATATTCTGTCGCCCCATAAGTTCGTGACGTTTATTCTCTACGTAGAATAATATCTGATTAGCCCCTTAGCCCGCGTAACGTGTCGGACTCGTAACGGAGACTTTAACGGAGACGTTTCTTTATGAAAGCTGTAAGCGTGAATTTATTGAGATGTCAGTTGGTTTATATTTCGGTTTAGGTATTGCCAAATCAGCTTCTTTAATCGTTTCTTAACACTGTTTCTACCGGAGGTGTCAAAAGACACCTGGAATTTTCACTCAAAATTATTTCGCAGTCAAATCATTTGCATTGAATTTTGGACGTTTAACAGTGACGAATATTGCAGAGCAATGAAGATAGGGCATATTTCGAATTTTCCTCTTTTTCGAATAGATTTTTACCAACGATGAAGTACGAGCTGTATCGATTATGGTTGAGAAATCGATCACAAAGCAAGGGGTTGAATATACAAGTTCTTATTTTCAAGTGATTAGAAAATGTCTAAACGAATAAACACACGAACTTATGGGACGACCTAACGGTTTGCGGATCAGGGGTTTTGTTATAGTTTTCATTCGCTCGACAGTGGTACACTTGTTTCCAAGCAGTTTCTGGACTGTGATGACAGTAACCTTAATTTAATCAATTAATTCAATTATAACATTAATGACGTTAATAACGTTAACCTTAACGTCCCTTGCAAATGATCGACAGTAGGATTTCTTATTCGAGAAGCTCAAGTGACTTTTTGGAATTTTTTACGAGAGTTAGAGCAATGGATTTTCTGAGATTCTGTAAATGGAATATATTTGAAACAGTGCACTGTCCTTTCGTTGTTCGGGCAATCAAAATCAAATCAAATGACCTATCTGAAACCCTTGAATCTACTCGTTTCAAATACTTCCGGTATTTGCGAATCCTTTATTCCCTTCTGCGACGAGTTTCGATTACGAACGGTTTCCATCGTTTCATTCTGCCTTATCGTGTTCCGCGCGTTCAGGAACGCCGTCGAGTGCATGAACATCCGCAGTCTAATTATTGCACTGCGGAGTACGGTGCTTTTACAGCGAACTTTCGGCAGAGAATGAAAATTATTTTCCGGTTAAATTATTAAATCCTTTCGCGATTAGAATGATTCATTCGCGAAATTGTCTCGCGAGAATCCTTCCGTGAATTTTCAATCGCAGATCGGAATCTTTCCTCGAATTCTGTCTCGACGAATGAACGCGTCCCGCCGTTTTTCTCGTTACGAGCGGACGTCGGCGAAGGAGAGAAAAAAATGCGACTCGAGCGGCACGGATTCTCGATTCTCTCGGAACTATCGAGTTTAACGGGAGCAATGAATTATTCGCGCGCGCTCGCTTTATGGCGGAAAAAAATTCGTCTGCTCGTAGAATCGGAACGACTCCCCCGGCCGTAGGAGAATAAGGGTGTGTACGTGAGGAGAATTAAGTTCTGATTAAATTTTATCCACGTCGGGTATAAGGAGCAGCAGCAGCAGCGGCGCGTCGAAATTCGATTTCGGCGGGGAACGCGAGAACGGCGAAGAAACCACGGGAATCGCGATAAGATCCCGAGATTACGGTTTTCACGGGGCGTTCCCGCCGGAACGAGCCGAACGTGGGCCGGTGATAAGTGAAATTACGAAGCGACGATGCGCACTGCCGTTCGGAGGTTGTCGGACACCGGGCGCGTTGAATATTTTCGAAAAACGGACCGCCGACGCGACGCCGCGGGATCGAGATCTCGCGATCGCAGCTCGTTCCCGATTGAAATTCTTCGCGTCGAGAACGCTTCAATCGCTCCGTGTATATTAGCGAGACCCTTAAACTTTATTGAAGTTGGAATTGGAAAGATTCCATTTATTTGAAGATCGATCGTCACCGAATTCCGCTGAGTGTTTTAATTGAATTTCGAAAATATACGTTTTCCGTGACCGTGTATCGGTTATTGAATGAAATTAGTGGAATAGAAGTTTGTCGAATATCTTCCACGGACGAGGAATACGAGATTTGGATGAAATTTCACGAGAATTTTCGTTAGATTTTCGATTCTTGTGATTATAAGAGCGCGTGTGATTTAATTGTGTTATTTTCCTTTCGACGATCGAGCGTCCGTCGTAATGAACGACAGTGCGTGTTCGCGCTAGTAGTAACGGCCAGCACGTGTCAGACGGTCCGCGAAGCTTCGCACGCGGGAAGACCATGTCTTCGAGCCGATATCGATCAGAGGAACTGCGGATAGTGCTCGTCGGGACAAACGTAACGATCTCGTGAGAAGCTGGACCTGGGTCGATCCCTCTCGGACCGCGGCGATCAGATTTCGGACGCTGTCGGTTAGCAGGCAGTAGTGGACACTGTCGAGGATTGATCGGCCATCTTCTTGTCCCGAATTGTCAGTGAGAGTTCTTTGTCCAGGGAACGAAACGGTTCAGCAACATTGCTCGCCGGTAGACTGTGGATTTCACGCGTCTGCAGAAGACTGATTAATCGCTAAAATTAAACGAAGTCTCCGTCGAGCTCGCAACCTGATGGAACTTCGATGGAACCTCTCGTGCACTGCTCGAGATCAACGAATTCAGCGGCAATCATATCAAGGTAACATCGAATACACCGTCGGGACAGTGCAAAAGGGTTAAAACGTCGTTTCATCGACCCCCGGCCGCAAGCGTCGAATCGCAGGCTAGGAAAGCAACGTCCGTGAACATTCGGAAACGCGTGACGCCCCGTAACAAAAGGAAACAACTATGTACAACGAAACAACCGTCGCTAATGAGAAATCTCGGGGCGAGGGGTCGAAGAAGCTCCAGCGTCCGCAACGTCCGCGGCATCCGCAGTCTACTCACCAGGTCCCCTCCCCAAAGAAACAACGTTCCCCTCACCTCACCTCGAACTTGACGAAGGAACAAACATACATCACCGAACGACGAAACGAAAAGGAAAGTCGTCTTCGTGGAGCCGAGTCTGCCGCGTTGGTCGTCCAGAGCCGCAGCGATCACTCCCGGAACCCGCGAGAGCGGCAGCGCGGAAGAAAGAAAGAGAAGGAACGGGGGGCGTGAATAGAAAAAGAGAAAAATAAAATCAGCACTTGTCGGCGACGCGTCGGTCCGAGGAGATCCTCGAGTCTCCGGACCTGGAGAGAGCCGCGAGAGTCCCTACCGGAAGTCCGAACGAAGATCTCCCTCTTTCTCTCTTCCCCGACGTTCCTGCCCGCTTCGTTCTCTCTGAGCACAGAATCGGAGACTCGTCGACCGCGCGACCGATCGAGCGCACTCCCCGAAGCGCGTTGATATGTCTGTTTTCCTTTCTTTTTTCGTTTTTCTCCCCGTTTTCTGTTCGTTTCGTTCTGCTCTTCTTCGCTGCGCCCGGCCTCTCGTCAGCGGTACCGTCGACTCGTCTCGCGCCACCCGAAGATCCTCGCTTCACCGGACACACTTTCTTCTCTCTCGTACCTCTCCGGCATCGTGTATATATATATATATGTGTGTGTGTGTGTATATATATATATATATACCTCTCTCACTGCCCCTCCGTTCCGTTCGTTCGTTTTGTTTTCCCTTTGTTCGTTACTCGCATTCCCCGTTGTCCTCGCAACGCGTCCTCGTCCGTTTCGCGCGGCACGGGCACCAATCGTCTCGCGTTCCAGCCGATCCTTCATTTTTGGGGGGGCTACCTCAACGATCGAGGACGGTCCGGAGCACCGGACGCGGGAGCTAGACGAAGCCTCTTGCGTCGAAGAGCGGCGGCACGCCGATCCTCTGGTTCAGCAGCCCGCCGAGCACCAGCAGGCTCGCCATCAGCACCAAATGGCCGCCGCCGTTCACGCTGGTGCCGCTGCACGTCTCCTTCGAGGCGCGGTCCAGTTTCGCTGGAACAGAACAACAGCGACGCGATTTAACGGCGTTCACACGTTTCGTTGGTTACTGGGGCTTTCGCGCGTACGCGGTTTCTGACGATTTTAAGTACATGGACTATAAATACAGAGGAAATTTCATCTTATAGAAGATGCATGATTTGCACATTGCGTACCGGTAACGAGAAATCTTGTTTTTATATAGACATTTAGCTGTGTAACTTAGATAATTACCACAGCATTGAAGAAAATATAAAATTTAATTCGAATTTATTATCTATTTAATGTATATTACATAATAATATGATATCTGAGTTTTTTAATGTGTTGAAAGGAAAGGAATACATATGTGCTCGTAACTATGAATGTGGTCTAGGTTAAAATTTGAAGAAATCAGTTTATCTGTTATCTCGCATCACATTATTGTAAACTACATTAAAATAAAACAAATATACATATGATTTAGACCATTTTCATAATTATGGGTACATATTTGTCAACCTTGTCGCGATTCGTTGCCGTTTTCTCAGTCCCGACAAGATGGCGACGAGATTGCGGCGGGATCGCCAGCGATACCGCGCGACTGACAAAATGGCAACGGATCGCGACAAGGATGACAAATATGTGTACTTCTTCTTTTTCTAATTGTGTATATTGTGTAAGAGGACATTTTCTCTGTATATGTGGTACACGTACTTAAAGTTGCCAGCGTCACTGGAAGATCGCGGCGATTGTTTTCGAGAAGCAAAGTTCTTCTACCTCGCAAAAGAAGGGTAAAAGAACTTTACGTCTTTGTTCCTTCAAAATCGCACAGTGTCAGAACAGACAGATGTACACTCATCCTTCTGTCCGCGAGACAGAAGAATTTTGTTTCTCCGAAACAATGGCTGCTGCATTTTCCCGCGATCGCCCGCGTGCGTTTGGTCTTAGGTTTGAAGTTGGGTAAGCTTTGGAGTTGATCTTCGTTTCGATGGAAACCGATTTATTCGGTGTGCTTTGGTACAGTGTTTTGGAAAGTATGTGGTTTGGTTATGGTTACTGAGATAAGATCAACTTTGATCTTCTTGCCACTGGGATATCGTATTTATCAAAGAGAAACGCAACGAAAGCAATAACGTCGCTAGGATATCGTATAACACTCGCCAGAGAGAAAGGCAATAATTCGAAAACTAAATCTCCCGTGATAATTCCAACAGTCGAAGCACGAAGCGCAGACGTTCTTTCCTCGAATCGCTGAATTACCGTGCGAGTGACTCGCGAGCGAATCTAATCTCCGGCACGTAAATATCGCGCGCCGTGAACATCACGGATACGTGACGCACACAAAATCCCACGGAAACGTCCGTGACACAATCTAATAATCTCAAAAATAGCTGGAAACCCCGAATAGGGGTTGACAGAGGATGAAACTGGGTTAAAGAGAGGGGATCGAACCGCGCGGACGTTCCACGAGTTTAGCCGCGCACTCGAAGTATTAATTAAGAGTGAGGATCGGTGATTAACGGTACAACGGTCGAGTGCTGTTAAAATGTTCCTGGGAGCTCGCGCGCGGAAAAAAAAGCGGCGAGCCACCGAAAAACGAGCCGCCGAGCCCGCGACAATCCTCTTTCAAGGCGGAGAACCGGAGTCCTCGTCGCGTATCCTTCACGAGCTTGAATAGCGGCCATTCATTCGTCTTCCGCTTCGCTTAAAATTCGTTAACGCTGGCTCGCGCACACGGGAGCACGCGCGCTCCGTGGCGAATGCCGTCCTCGCACGGCAAAGAAAAAGCTTAACGCGTTCAAGCCGGCGGCCCATCCAAAATCCGGCGAGATTATTTAATGAAACGGAAACTGAAGCGCTCGGATTAACATCTTTTTTTCAGCGCGATACGTACCGCTCTTTCAAGCTCCTCGCGGATGTTAACGAGGATCGGGTTCGCTCGGCGCATCGCTGCGAGATTGAAGTTTCAACGTTTCCGCTGTTATTCGTTCGAATATCGCGTTTCGATCGATAGCGTCTACTTCTACTGGCTCAATCGAGGGTTGAATTTGACAAGTTTCTAATCTGTTAGGTTAGTACAAGTGTGATGATTTTTCGAATGATTGCTTCGTGGATGGTGGGATTCTTTTCTCAAATGAACGTCTTCTGCTCCTTCGAATTTTCGAAGAACAATTATTTCACACGTTACACGCGATGCGTTTAGTTTATCGGTATAAATTCTTCAAGACTTCGCTGCGAATGATCCGAGAATGATTTGAGAATGTTGATTAGTTCGTCGGAAGCGAGATTATCAACTCCTTCGCGCCGTACCGACGCGAAATTCCGGAACGGGACGGCGGAGGTCCGAATTTCCGCGCGTCTCGCATGAAAAGGGGTCCGAATTCGAGGCTCCCTCGGTCGAATCTCGGTTTCCGGTCGTCCGGGCGGCGGTAAGAGGCGAGTGCTCCGTGAACCGTGAGACGGGCCGCGCCGGGAAGGGAGGATATCTCGTAGGCGCACGTGTCGGGCCAGACGAGCGAGAAAAATTCCGTGTGGCTGCTCTCTCGCGTCGCGAATATTAATGGGCTTCCGCAAATAGCCGCGGGCCGCTCCGCTTTGCCGTGGACATTTCATAAAGCGGCGGGAACAATGGGAACAGCCGTGGCAGACGATGCGAGGCAACGGGACCGAGGCGGTGGTCGTCGTTCCTTTGACGCAGCGGCCGCATTAATCGGCCGAATATAAAAGTAATAAAACGGAGAGGGGCAGCTTAGGGAAAGGGAGAGATGAAAGAGAAACGAGGGGAGGGGGAGGTGGGAAAAATAGAAAGGACAAGAGAGAACGAGGGAGAGGGAGTGAGAGAGAGAGACGAAGTGTGTGGAAAGAAAAGGAGAACAGAGAATAGGCGGATGAGAGAAGGACGGGAAGAGAAGATAAACAGATGTTGAAGAGAAAGGGGGAGTAGATGCCTGTTTCTAGAAATATGGGAGAGAAACAGAGTTAAAAGAGGAAGAGAGCAAGAAGAATGATGCAGAGGAATAGCGTTGAAAGAGAAAGGAAGCAAGGGGACGACGGGGGATCGAAAGGGGACGGAAAGATGACTCTTAGTCACCATTCGATTTGACACAGTAAAATTAGAAAATTTAATATTTAATACTGAACTATGTATAATGCATCGGTGCGTGAAGTATTGGGATAAAAAAGCTTTGTTCCTCAATTTACCTGTTTCTCTTTGAATTCATTTAAAAAAAACCATCGTTTAGTTAGAAAATGGTAAGTATTGCTAACGAAATACTTCTGAGTGCAAAGGATTAACCCTTTGCACTCGAGGCGCCGTCCAGTCGCCATTTGATTTGACCCAAGAAAATTGTAAAATTGAATATTAAATTTTATATAATGTACGAACACATGGAACATTAAAATAAAATAGTTCTGTCACTTAATTTATTTAAGGTATTTCTGTATGTTAATTGCAAAAAATACCATTGACATTTCATCAGAAAATAATGAATATTTATTGAGAAAAATATTCTCGAGTAAAGGGTTAATTGTGCCCACAATTATGAAAGTCGTGTAAGTTAAAATTTAACACTAAAACTACTCCTGATATTTCCTTTTTACAGTTATTGAAAAATTAACAGATGTTTCTATGAGAAATCATTGAAACAATTGATTAACAATACAAATACGAATTGTAAATCAATTAAAGTCTCAATAGACGCACTCTGGAGTTTCTATAGAGCAATTTCGAAATGTCAATTTAGTCACATTCGAACTTTTTAATTAAATTTTTCGATTGTTTCATATTGCATTTCCAAAGGTTTCTTTGGGCTTTGAAAATTTAGGCCCTATAAACAAAGACAATAACATTTTAAGCATTCCTTTTGTTCTCGTGAGAAAATAAAGAATTCATGAAAGAATTAGTGTCATTTCAAGCTTTAAGATGACGTGTATACTCGTCAAACACAGTTAACTGGTTAATTGAATTCTGCGGAGGTCGATAGGGCCGGAATTCGCGCTAGGCAACGCTCGTTTCCCGCGCAAAGCCAAATTAATTCTTTGTTGCCCCGTAATCCACGTGGTCGGCGAACTCTCGTTGAATTGTGCCCGTAATTACTAAAGTGGTCTAAGTCATGTATTCCTTTTCTTTTGTTTCAATTCGCTTTAACCAGTGAACTGTGTTCGACGAGTATACACGTCATCTTAAAGCTTGAAATTATACTAATTCTTTCAACGATGAATTCTTTATTTTTTCAGGTACACATGTAATTCTTCTTTCATTAAAATATACTCTACGTGCATTCGTCCTGCGTTTATCGAGTGCATACTTCATTTTTTTTATTTTATTGCGCGCAGAACCAGAGGTTTTTCCAACTAAATTCCACAGTTAACTGGTTAAACAAATCTGTAATATTCCAAATATGAAGTTAATGCATGGCGACGAAAGAATGTAGAAAATGAGCGATTCAGCGATATATGTGATTTGAAAGTATCGTTTTCACAATTAAAATATTCTCTTTCTCCTACAATGTGTATATGTTGAAGTTACATTCACGCTCGACTTAACAAGAAAATCCGTTTCAGGTAAACCTTTTCGTTTGATTTTGGGAACAGTATTGTAGTATCTAGAATTTTTTTAGTATTTTTAAGAAGAGTAATGTAAGAATGAGTGTGAATGAAAACGGTCAAGACTGCAGGGCCAGCTTTCCAGGGGTGCATCTGAGTGTTCGCGATGAGTGCGAGTGAGAAGAATGCTTGTGGGGGAGAGAATGATTTTTGGGAGAGAATGTCTGTAAAAGAGTGGTAAGAGAGCGGCGAGGGAGAGTCGTGTGTTGGCCTCCGTGGCATTGAGTTGTACTTTTTACGTGTTGTTTCCATATTTCATTGAATACATATATTCATTCCTAATTCTCGATTACTGAAGATCCACCTTTTCAATATCTACAATAATAATACCCCCGCTATAGTACGCTTCCACAAACACGTGTACACAAGGAGAGCACGCAACGATTGACAAGGTGCGAGCGTGTGTACGCTCCGCGACCGCGTACCGTTTCGATAATTCCCGTGGCCCGAGCATGTGCTCAAGACCATCAACGACCCGCGACACGAAGTAGCAGTTTCACGCCGCGCGTATTGTGTGCACCGATACTTATGAAACGGGGGCGTGGATCCTCGGAGAGGGAAAGTTCCCGGGAAATTGAGCATCGCGATTCAACGGCGGGCAGAATGGCTCGATTCCGAATGCTCTGGCGAGCGGCTCAAAGGGAAACGACACCGTTCCCTCGCCATTCTAATTGCGAGTAACTGCTGTTTGCAAACTTCCCGGCTGCTTTGCTGCCGCGCCGCAGCCGCGCGGCTCTCTGTTTCCATGCCGGCGCCGCGTTCCTCGCGACCGAAAGGGGAAACTACTGTCCGGGTCGAAACAGCTTGCCTGCGGCAGGACAATTCCCTTATGGAATTGCTTTGCACTCTCGCTTTTACCGATTCTTGGAGAATCAGTTCGCAGGCGAGGGCGGCGGTGGTTTCCTTCGAATACGAGGGTTGATGTTGAACGATTTCTCTAATTCCTCGGTGAACGGGGTAGAATAGATATAGAGTGGATTCTTGATTCGCTTAACATTTTGGAATTCAAATTGAATTTAATGCTTTGCACTCGGAAGTTTTTCATTAGAAATATTTCAACGCCTTCTGATGAGGTAGAGATATTTTGTGAAACTCGACGAGAAATCACACTTCCATCGAGGGACAAAGATATTTTGCTTGAATATTTCTCAAATTGATGAAGTTTAATATTAAGTATCAAATTTTATAGTTTTACTCTATGAAATCCAAGGGTTAACCCTTGTGCCTCTCACTCACTAATTGATTTCACATAGTAAAACTATAAAATTTGATATTCAATATTCAACTGTATATAATGCATCCGCGTGTGAGATATTGGGATAAAAAGCTTTGATTCTCAATTCACTTGCAATTCTCCTTTGAGTCAATTTAAGAAAATATCGTTCTAGTTAGGAAATATTAAATATTTCTAACGAAATACTTCCTACTACAAAGGGTTAATAGACACATATTACGAACTCTCGTCACGATAACGCGAAAGTAAGGTCCACTAATCCGCGATTCCCCAAAGCAGTGCATTCCCCTATCAATCAACGATAACCGAGAAGTCCCAGTTTCAACGTTCGAGATCCTCGCGTCCTCACTGTTAGACGACTAATTAGGGACTGCAGAAAACCCACCCTCCCGCTTTCATCCAGAGAAGCCGAGCTGCTCTAAACGTTAAGGAACTCGCGAGATCGGAATATTCGAAAACAAACCGAAGCCGGAGCGGACGGAATCGGCGGACACAGCCTCGCGATCGATCATCCGCTGCTTCGTCGGAAGGAAAAAATCCGTGGCGTCCGACGAATCGCCGATTAACGGCGAGCGGTGCACGCGGGCAGCCCGCGCGCGGCCGCGCACGTGTGCACACACAACACACGGCGCACGACACACGTACACACACACGTTTGCGCCGGTCCGCGTCGCGGCTGCGGCATCGATCCACCCCTGCCGGAGCGAGCGGCCAGTTCCAGCCCCGCACCCTCTGCTCGTTTGCCCTGCTCGTCCGTCCGTTTCGTTCCTGGGTGCCGCGATCAAGACCCCCTCGCCTGCTGCCACCCCCCCCACAGCGCCCGTTCGCTGTCGAAACCCCTTTCGCCTCGCCAACCCCTTCGACGCCCCCCTTAACTTTATCAATGTTTTGTTTCCGAGGCGCGAGCACCGAGAAAACGCGCGCTCTCGCCGGCCCCTCCTCTTTCCGCCTGGCTTCGACCCACCCCTCGTCTCGTTTCATTTTCCGACCGACCGTCCGCACCCCAATCCCCGCCGCCACTCGTCGTCCCGTTCTTTATTCGATAATTATCGCTTGACAACGGGACGGGAAGAAGGTAATTAGACTCTGCGGATTTCTGCGCGGAATCCGATTCTCCTTCGCGCTCCCTTCGTATGGTCTCTGAAGGGGTTCCAGTGGGACTTTGGTTTTTTGTCTGGTGAGGGGTGTTTCTTGTTTGCTGGTTTGTCGGTAGTGTTTTAGTGTTTGAATTTTAATTGTTGGGTCAGGAGGGAGGTGATTGGGATTTGAGGATTTCTATGAGATGGATTTATGTTCTTCTTTGGTGAGGGTTGTTTTTTGTTTTCCTTCTGTTGGTTTGTTGGTTTGTTGGTAATGTTTTGGTTTGGGATTGGTGTCTGAATTTTAATTATTTCGTAAGGAGGAGGGAGGTGATTGGGATTTGAGGATTTCTACGAGACGTCAGATTCATTTTCGTCTTTGGTGAGGGTTGTTTTTTGTTTTCCTTTTGTTGGTTTGTTGGTTTGTTGGTAATGTTTTGGTTTAGGATTGGCGTTTGAATTTTAATTGTTTGGTAAGGAGGAGAGAGGTGATTGAGATTTGAGGATTTCTATGAGATGGATTTATTTTCTTCTTTGGTGAGGGTTGATTTTTCCTTTTGTTGGCTTGTTGGTAGTGTTCTGTTTTAGGATTGGCGTTTGAATTTTAATTGTTTGGTAAGGAGGAGGCAGGTGATTGGGCTTTGAGGATTTCTATGAGATGTCGGATCTTTCCTTGCCTTGTATTCGTATGAACTCTGAAGGGGTTTGAATGGGATTCATCTTCTTATTTGGTAAGGGTGTTTTTTGTGCTTTACTTGATTTGTGGATGGGATGTTTTGATTTGGTTGAAGGTCCTTTTTGATGATGGGTTTGATGGATCTGGGGGAAGGCTGATTGGATTGAGTGGTAGTAATGATCGACTGTTGACTCTGGGATATCTTATTTATGTTTATATCCATTTTTATGAGTCTGTTTACTTTTTGGTTTCTTTAATTAAGACTGTAATTTGATGTTGAAATGAAAATAGATTTGATATGCGCTTCTCTGTACAATCTGTTCTCTCGATTGTCCCACACCTACGAAAATCATGTCAGCGGGAGTCCATATTTTATAAGTATGTTAACAAAATACGTGTGAAATAAATCGGTGATACAAGTGTTCAAGTGGCAATCTGTTCCCAAGCCTCTTTAGTTAATTAAACTTTCAGCCGAGAGGGCGAATGGATTTCGAAGAGAACAGTAATAGTGATTATTGGTAGCACTTGTTAAGAGTACATAACACGAGCGTCCGCGTATAATATTTAAAAAAAGGCGATGGGAACGAGGAGCAATCAATCGAAAAGCGAGAATCAACGAATCGAGAGAGTGTACCGTAACAATTTTATTCCGTGCCGTTTGTATCCGCTATTTAATCCTTGCCCAGCGAATGCAGTATTATTCACGAATGCAAATAAAATGATATTATACGTGAAAAATGTTGCAATCATATAACACAGTAGAACAATGTTAACTCTTTCCGAACACAAGAAATATTTCTGAGTCGCCTCTAAATTCAGTTTCTAATTACAATCTCTTCTAAAAAACACTCAGATGAATGTCACTGTATATTTTCAACTTCCTCTTTTATACATCTATAGAAACATCCCCTTTCTAACAGTTACAATTCCAACAGAACACCAAAATTTCGCGTTATCGCGGTAACAAAATTTCCTTGTTCGACGTAAAATATGCAGAAAGAGAAATACAATCATTGTTTCGAGTTGAATAGACTCTTGCTCTTGTCAAGTCGAGTATTTCACTTTTATCTACCCTTGTCCCATGCAGAGGTCCCTTTTCCTGGAGAAAGCCACGAACGGTGGTGCCTAAAGGGCGGCACAAAGACGCGGGATTCCCTTTGCCCGCGATTGTATTATAAATATCGCGTCCCTACGGGAACTAAGAGAAGAAAGTAACGGGCGGCGGGGCGGCCGGCGGAGGGGATGCTGGATCCTTGAGCTCTAGAGCTTACGCCGGACTACTCTAGATGACGTTCTTGAAGTTAACAAGGTGAAAGATCCAATTCCCTTTCCCTTCGTGGTCGGCCAACTTTGAAGACGATACTCGAGAGTCAACGATTCACCGGTACCCAGTCAAAGTCGACCAATTACGGTACCCCCGGGGACACCGATACACCCCTTCCAATCGTGTACAGGGTGTCCCGTTACTCGCGATACGATTGGAAAGATTCCGTATTTGTTGAGGGTAAATGTTAAGGAAGCTGGTGATTGAATTTGGAATAGTTTGACAGCGAAATTCGGAATGGTTAGGAAGCGACATTTGGATTGATTAAAAATTGACGTGATTGAGGATTGAAGTTGGGATCGATTAAAAGTTGGAATAATTGAGAATTGAAATTTGGAGTAACTGGGATCAGAATGATTGGGAATTGAAAGTTGGTGTAATTGGGGATTTGAATAATTGAGAATTGAGATTTGGAGTAATTGAGATTAGAAAGATTGGGAATTGAGATTTGGAATAATTGGGAATTGAAATTTGGAGTAATTGAGAATTGGAATAATTAGGAATTGAAATTTGGAGTAATTGAGATTAGAACGATTGAGAATTGAAATCTGAAACAATTAGTAACTGAAATGCGGATCAACCAAAAAATTAGAGTTAACTATTACATCCTTAACTATTACATCTTTCAATATATCTATTATCTATTGCTATACCTAATTGCTATAATATGCATTACGTTCACTATTACAATCATCTCTATAATAACCTCTCTAAATTATTTGAAACCCCAGATTTTATTGTATCAACGATTCGAAATGCAATATTATGCGCGCATAACTTTTGCGATCGACTGTATACAACGTCGATTGTCCGCCGCGTCGGTCCGAGGCGAAGAGGAAACGGAACGAGCAATGATAATGGTCACCGTACAGGATCCAGCCGCGCGGTATCATTATTGATCAACGATGCGCGAATTCCCGCGGAAACTAATTGCGGCGGGACGCATGAAATTTTCCGCCCTTATTGGCCTGGATTAAAATACATATTCAACCGAGCCGTCGCCACTGCCGTCGCCGGCGACCACCGTCGGACTACCCGTGGTTCGATCTCTGCATTCGTATCGGTCCGAGGATTCCCTGAAACCCGCCATCTTTTATCGCGATCGCCAAAGGACGCGACAATGCTCCAGTTATCGTCGCAATCCTGTCTTAACGAATAAATTCAATGAACCCAGATTTGTATTTTTACCTCGGTTCAATCGCGTTCAATCTAATTTCACTTCATTTGACATTTATAGAGTAGTTCTGGGAACATCTCGATTAAAAGCGTGATAATAAAGAGTATGATTAATGAGTTTTTAGAAGGCATGCACAGATAAATTGAGGCAATCCGAAATGAAATTTAATACAGTTTCTTTTATATTATTCGTCCCAGTGAATCAATAACATTCTAAGATCAAATTAAATTCCGAGGAACATTATATTCTATTAATAAACGGTCTTCGTATATAGAAGGACAAACGTTGTTTCGACGAATGGTTTTAACCGACAATGTTCCAATATTCCTAAATACAATCCATTTACTTGAAATACCTTCCTTATTATCGATTAAAACATTTAATTACGTCTCGTCACAGTGTCCCCATTTTCTATTACTCAAGTTCATCTACTTTTTTCCACAAAAAACAATCTGTAAACCTTACTCTTCAAGAACTCGACAATCATAAGCATTACCCAATTCATGTGCCCTCGAATGAAATATTCTTCTCACCGATTACCATTTCAAAAACAAACACGTAGAACATCTCTAACAAAGTTTCTCCTGTCTGAATCATCGACGACAAACTGTACCGATGGTCGAGAAACGAATCATAGAGCAACGTTAGTGGATGTCCTGAAGAACTCTAAGAATCCTGATTCGCGAACGATCGTTTCGTGTTTTATCTTCCCGGTGGCGTTATCTCGGGCCGCGATGCGACGATAAGGCGACGCAACGATGATTCGGGTCAGATGATCCGCTCACACGGAGCCGGACGTGTCGCCAATCGGACCGGGAGAGTTGCGACGAGACGCGAGGCGTCTTCGCCGCGATTATCCGCGGCCTCGGGCAGAAGTCGGGTGCGACGGGACGGGACGGGACGGGACGATAGCCGACGACAGCCCGCCACGGGGAAAGTAATTAAGTGAAAACCCGTCGGAAGGGACGAGGAAACCTGCCCCGACCCGGCCGTGCCCGAGATGGCTCAAGTTCGATTACCGCGGCGCTCTTCCAGCGAACTTTTCCAATCGATCGTGAAATCGACCCTGCTCCCCGGGGCACGCTTCCGCGGCTGGGTGTCCCCGACTCGACGCCGCGTCCGTTTCCTTCGCTCACCGGGTGTCCGCGAAGCGCCGATCGAACGTTTCCCTCGAATTTCATTAGTAATGGATACTGTTAGGTACTCGTGGTTACCGTAATGGTCGAGCTTTGTAGGCACGTGGTGTGCCGACTAATAAACTTGTACGTCTCGAAGGACATAAGATCGGGAACAAAACTTAGAAATGAGTAAGAGGTGAAGCGGACCTTGACTCTAGTGCTATGCGCTCGATCGAAATTGCTAATTGACACTTTGTAATCCTTACTTTCTACTCCGTACTCTGCGCTATGTGCTAGGTGAGTTGATACTCGTCTAACGTTTCAATGTTTCATTAAATACATGTATTTATTCCTAATTCTCGATTACTGAAGATCCACCTTTTCACTATCTATAATAATAACCCCACTATAAAGTTTGATATTTAATATTATACTTCGTATAATGCATCAATCTGGGTTGGTTCTACAAAATATCGTCTTCATCTCATCAGGAAATGTCGAAATATTTCTAGTGAAAAACTTCGGAGTGCAAAGGGTTAAAAATCATTCTCTCCCTTACAAGCATTCTTACTCACACTTCCAAATTCTCAAACACACCCTACTCCCACGTGTGTGAACGCGTTTTGAATGAATGTTCAAAGCATTGGAATATTCTAGATTATATTGATTTTCATATGTTAATAATGTTCGTCTTTTTATGAATCTAGAGTATTCCAAATATATGTGAAATTAATGCATGGTAATCAAGAATGTTCTAGAAAGTGTGTGAGTGAGACAAGAGCATCTGAGTGTATAAATAGTGTGTGCGTTGATTTAGTTAGTGTTTTATTGTGAGTTGTCAAGAAACAATTTTACTGTTTCTAATAAAACTCTCTTTCTTATAGATAGTGTAGTATCTAGAATATTTATTGTAGGATGAATGGTTTGTTGTGCGTGCGTAAGGGCGACCAGGTCGTATTGCGACGGCCCGGCGCCGGGATGTTTGGAAAATAGTGTGACTGCGTTTAGAAAATCTCGAGTGGCTGAAAGAATGCGAGGAAGAGTGTCTGGAACTGAACGACTGAACCGTGAGAAAAGCGTGTACGCGACTGCGTGAATTTTGACTATGGACGAAAGATGCGAGTGAGAAGGGTGCAAGGGTGAGAAAGACAGAGCGAATGGGGGTGTGTGTTAAAAGCGAGTGGGAATGCGTGCGAGAAGGACATTTTGGTGAGAGACAGTGGAGAAGAACATTTTTGTGCGTGATAGAGAGTCGTGTGTTGGCCTTCGTGGTATTAAGTTGTATTTTTACGCGTTGTCCATATTGTTCCCTAATTCTCTTTTTACTGAAGATCCACCTTTTCAATATCTATAATAATAGTAGCCCCATTATAAACTTGAGGGCTCATCCGGGATTACTATAATAGTAATATAAGTGGATCTCACTGAAAATCCGCGCGATTCAATCTTCTGATAATTAGCCGGCACGCAATGTGTTAAAAAGACTGGCGCGGGTACGCGGCTACACGGACACGGGCTCACACGCCTTGACATGGATTTCGGCTGATTGATTGCGACCCATCGCCGCTCTTCCGTGCTCTCCTCGCGTTTCCCTGTTCCGAGTCGGCCAGCGTGCGCAGAGTCCCGTGAAATTGAACCATCCCACGCCGTTTTTTCCCCGCGAACCGAGTCGCCGGAACTTCGTCGACGCGATTCTCGCGACATGGAACAGTTTACACGCGGCCGAAATAATTCATCCGCGGATCCCGTCGCTTTTTATCTTCCCAGCGTCGGGGAAACTCGCCTGTGAGTTCCATCCTGGCAGCGCGTCCAACGTGGGCGCGCTCGAAAACCGCTGGCGTAGTTTCGCGTCGCTTTAAATTTACTGGCCGGTCTGATTACTTTGGATCTGCCTCATTGGAAATGAGATTCCGCGGTAGCGTTCTCGAACCGTTGCTAGGAGATTCGTGAAAATCTGGAATATTGCAATGATAACGTAAACGTGTTCGAACGAGGTGAGGATTGAGTAACAAAGAAAAATCTGCTTTGACGAGGTTAGATGTTTCGCTTTGATCGTCTGCTTAATGCCTCGTAGATTAGATACGTCGCTAACTATGGCTAGTAACTATTTCTTTATTTTAAATATTTCTAATTCACTTGTATGATAGTTTGTACTATGCTAGGAGTCACTGTCAAATGTATCGTTTCAAGAAATTTGGGAACTCGCTGACTCTCTCAAAATTCTCGCATTCCCACTCGCTTTAAATGCACAACCCCATTCCCTCTGTCTCTTACCCTTGCACCCTTCTCACTCGCATCTTTCGTCCATAGTCAAAATTCACGCAGTCACGTACACGCTTTTCTCACGGTCCAGCTTTTCAGCATTCTTTCAGCCACTCAAGATTTTCCAAACGTTACACTATTCACCAAACATGGCGGCGCCGGTCCGTCCTATGACCACACTCACTAGAAAAAACCCTACACTACTTTGGAAACCTCCACGCGTGAAAACTATGCGACTCTATGTATCTCCGGACGCCAGCACTGTTTAGCAGAACAGCAGCGAGAGGTACACACGAGGCACGAGATATCTCGTCAGCTGTCCGGAATATGTCAAAAAGAGATTCTCTGAAAGCGTGACGGCTCGTTAAGCGGTATCAGCTTCCGGCGTAGCCCGGGACGGGTCGCGGGGAGGCGACGCGTCCGGACGAAATCCCCGTGGCCTGCGATTGGTCCTGATTCGATCGCCGAGGAGTGGGGGGTCGAGCGAAAATTTTGGACGGAAGTCAAAGTGTCGCGGGCCGGGCATAAATACGCTTTTATGGAGGGATTGTTGCCGAGAGATAACGGCGTTATCGCGGTGGCCGAACGGAACTGTTCACTTTTCGGAATAGTAGTTATTTATGGAACTTTTATACTTTAACCCGTTTGTTTTGTCTTTCGAGTGAACGCTGCATCAACGTTCACGCGGCAGCTTTGCTCGCGATGTTCCGTTTTAACCGGTTAACTGTGTTTGACGAGTATACACGTCATCGTAAAGCTTGACACGATGCTAATTCTTTATTTCTTCACATAAACATGTAATTCTTTGTTTCGCTTTGATCTTACATTAAAATATACGCGCATTCGTCCTGCGTTCGACGAGTACACGCTCCATTTTTTGATTTCATTGCGAGAACGAGAGGTTCCAACTAAATTCCACAGTTGACTGGTTAACGACTAATGAAATAACGATTAATCCGTTTAATGAAAATTCTGGAGGATCGTATATTCTCCCGACGGATATTTCAAGCCGCGGTATAAACGTCGGGGATACTTTTCTTTCTTTTAATCCGCGTTACGCGAGGAACTGAAAGCTCGATAAATATAGAAGACAAAGCGCAATGTCAGTTTTATGTAATGCATCTTTACCACGAACGCCTCGAGCTTCTATTCTCAGATCTATCCATCCCACGTCCCCAGGAAATCTATTTCTCGCAATTCGAACTTTTCCAGAGCGAAACAAGCGATCCCGTTTAATTGGAAGTTTTTCCTGTTTCGAAGAGGAGGGAATAAAAGCTCCTTGTCCGTACGAAAATGTGCGGAACAGAAGTTCCGCTTAATTCGTTGCGCTTTATAATAGTTTTTAACGATTTCCTCGGAACGGAGGGGATAACGGTCACGAATGGACCGCGGATTTCTATGCAGATCTTCTATGCAGCGCAGAATGCGATTTAAAAGAGTACACGAAAACATGCGGAGAGTGGTGCTGTTTATGGTGTTCATTAGGAAACACAATTTTCTATCCTAATTCTGTTTCGTAATTACATTCTTTCATGTAATTAATATACATACATTACGTCATTAAATAATTAAAAATGTGAGGTAAAAAACTTAGGTAAAATCATTTACCTAATCATTTACCTAATCATTTATTACGTAAAAAAATTTTTCAGACGAAAGTCATTCAGTATCAATCATACCAACCCTTTGCACTCGAAAATTGTTTCGCTAGATACATACTTCGTTTTCTAATGAAATATCAATGGTAGATTTATAATTAATATTAATATATGTATATAATATAGAAACCAAGAGATAGAACTATTCTATTTTGACGTTTCATGGGTAATTCCATTAAATGAACTTTAACTCTTCGTGGACAAAGATTCTTTGAAATATACAAAACCTTCAACATATGAAGCCAAATTACATATCAACTGCTTAATTAATAGAAAGAAAGGAAACTACGTGCTGATCTCTTACTGTTCGACTAACTGGATCATTTTTACGACTCAATCTTCCAAATCTGAACATTTCATCTCACCGAAACGCCGACATCCGTCCGTAAAGGGTTAATATTGTACATGAAACTTTGTAAACTTTACCGTATCGAACGAAATGGCGACTGCGAGTCGCCTCTCGAGTGGAAAGGGTTAAAATCTCGAATTTCCATAAAGATGCGCAGTCCAGTGATAAAGACGTTATTTCGTACGCGACCGAAGGTCTGAACAGTTTCATTGGATCCAAACGCAATTGGCCGGCGGAAAAGCCGGCAGCGGGCCGTTCGCCGGCGGAATCCGCACGCTGGCGCCATGTCAACGGCAGTGTTCCGTTCCGTTCCGCCGTCGATTGCACGGGACGCGCGATGCAGGGGTGCATTTAGCGCGGTGACGTCACGGCCGGCAGCGATACACGCTCGCGACGAGCGCCGGTCTCACGGCCGGCTCTGCGAACAACCGTTACGCCGGCCGCCGCGAATTCGGATCGTTAGCGATGATGAAAATGACACCTTCGTCCGCTACCCCGACCGTTGCCGAGCCGTTTCGCGGACCCGTGAATCCACGACGCGGGGAAACCGCTTTGCGCCGCGGATCAGCCGAGATAATGCGTTAAGTGATCGTGTAACGATCGCAGCGATGGGTCGTGTTAAATCGAGGAGCGAGGAGGTTTTCGAATTGTAGCCATGGATCGCTCTTGTGTTAGGTCTACTGAAGTATTTACTTTTGATGCTAGTAATGGTTTTGCATGGGTTTTACAAAGTAATCGAGAAGTTTGAACGATCGAAGTGTTCGAGAAAGTCTTTGAATGGTCTTCGAAGTATTTGGAGAAATGTTTGAATGAGCTTTGAGGTATATGAAAAATTCTTTGAACGATTTTTAAGTTTTCGAAGAAATCTTTGATGGGCTTTGAGGTATATGAAAAATTCTTTGAACGATTTTTAAGGTTTCGAAGAAATCTTTGAGTGATCTTCGAAATGTTCGAGAAAGTCTTTGAATGGACTTCGAAATATTCGAAGAAGTGTTTGAATGATCTTTGATGTATATAAAAATTCTTTGAATGATCCTTACGTTTTCGAAGAAATCTTTGAATGAGCTTTGAGGTATATGAAAAATTCTTTGAACGATTTTTAAGTTTTCGAAGAAATCTTTGAGTGATCTTCGAAATGTTCGAAAAAGTCTTTGAATGGACTTCGAAATATTCGAAGAAATGTTTGAATGATCTCTGATGTATATAAAAATTCTTTGAATGATCTTTACGTTTTCGAAGAAATCTTTGAATGAGCTTTGAGGTATATGAAAAATTCTTTGAATGATCTTTGAAGTATTCGAAGAAATCTTTGAGTGATCTTCGAAATATTCGAATATAAGAAATTGCCAATAAATAACAAATTGTAAGGAAGAAATGACAAAAGTAGCTAATCGTGTAACCGGTTGCTCAGACAAGAGTCAACAATCGAAAAGATGCACAGAGCGAAGACTAATTTCTCGAGGATTATTCGTTATTAGGGAAAGTGCTTCTTTCGGAGCTTCCAGTACCGCGGTTCAGTCGGATATTGAAAATCGCAGGAGCATGTATCGCTGCATCCTCATAGTCCGGAGTACCATTTGAAAGATTTGAATCTCTATATTCATGAACCGATATCGAGTCCCGTATTTGTCCGTGCCCGTCCAAAGTTGCGACGCCCGATCCAGACGGGATCTCCGGCTGGCTCATCGACAGATGGATCGGCGGACGAGGGAAAACACGGTCGCGGAGTGTATCTGCGGTTACGTCAATGGTCTGCCGTGTAAACGAGCCATTAGTGCTCGTGACAACGACGCGTCCCCGTGCTCCGTGCAGCCTCAACCGCCGAGCCGCGCGGTGCGGTCAACCTTCCGATGCCCACCCGTCGTAATTATAAAGCAATGCCGCGACGTCGTCGTGCTATTCCAAGGACTGCGTCTGCCTTTTATTTAGCCGCGCCGCGGTTCGAGCGTTATAGGCACGTATCTGTATTCGGAGGCACGTACGCCGGAATAAACTACGACCGAAGCGGGAAGTGGATCACGAAAGTTTCCAGACGCCAAAGAAACTTGAACTCGTTCGGCCGGATCATATTTCCTTCCGGAATCCAACGAAAAACATCCCCCCCAATATCCTTAAGAACGTCGGGAGCATCTTTGAACTTTCCAATTGGTTTAATCTCACTTTTGCATGTCTCAAAACGAAAGTATAGTGTCGATGGTAATGCGTCGAACTAGTTTCAGTTAGTGCTCGTAGGCTTCCCAACTTGTTCGAAGCGGTGATCCTAAAGGAACTGAAACTCGTGACTTTATTTGTTCTGAGCATCTAAAGATTGTGATTCTATAGCTTCGTAGTGACTCAAACTTCGAATCATATGCCTTCCAACCAGCTCGAACTCATGATTCCTAGAAATCAGTTGAAAACTTTGATTCCATTCTCTCAAAGCAGTTCAAAATTGATTTCACTCCCTCAAAGCGACTGAAACTTCAGACCTTGTTCCTTCAAACCAGCTCAAACTCATGCCTTCCAATCAACTCAAACCCACGATCTGATTCCCTCAAAGCAATTCAAAGTTGCGATTCCACTGCCTCAAAGCGACTGAAGCTTCAGACCTTGTTCCTTCAAACCAGCTCAAACTCATGCCTTCCAATCGACTCAAACCCACGATCTGATTCCCTCAAAGCAATTCAAAGTTGTGATTCCACTACCTCAAAGCGACTGAGAAACTTCAGACCTTGTTCCTTCAAACCAGCTCAAACTCATGCCTTCCAATCGACTCAAACCCACGATCTGATTCCCTCAAAGCAATTCAAAGTTGTGATTCCACTGCCTCAAAGAGACTGAAACCTTAGAACTTGTTCCTTCAAACCAGCTCAAACTCATGCCTTCCAATCAACTCAAACCCACGATCTGATTCCCTCAAAGCAATTCAAAGTTGTGATTCCACTACCTCGAAGCGACTGAAGCTTCAGACCTTGTTCCTTCAAACCAGCTCAATCTCATAATGCCTTCCAATCAACTCAAACCCACGATCCGATTCCCTCAAACCAACTGAAATCTCGGGTTCCGTTCCTCAAAGCGAGCTGCAGCTCCCAACGCCACTCCTCCAAATCAGTGCAAGCCTCTCATAAAACAGCTTCAAACTCGCGCGTTCCAGAAGCTCAGATTTTCCTTGCCAAGATCCCCTAATCCTCGTCATTCACGGGAATTTTCCGAGCGAAATGAAGTTTCCCCGGTAAGAACGAGTAATCTTCAGATTGCGGGTAATCTCCTAAAGCTGCTAAAGCTTGACGAGAACCGGAGCAATACGTCACGGAGTCAGGCCGGCGAGGGGGAGCCCCGCGGAGGAACGGTTCCGCGCCCGATGCCAATAAAAATTGGCTCGACGGCGCTTCCCCGAGGAAACGGTTTTTATTCGGCGCACCGGGCCGAGCCGGGCCGGGAGCACAAAGAATCGGATGAAAGACGAAACAGACGTTCGGCCGGGCCGGTCGGCCGGTTGGATCGCGGCCATTTTCTTCCCGAAGCGGGCCAACTTCCTCGAAGGGCTGAGCACCCTCGATTAATAGCCCGCCTCGGAGTCAATGGGATGCGAAATTGCTTCCCGAGCGGGGGCGGAAAACTCGTTCGTTCCTCGTCGCTGGCAGGACTAGCTCGCGCACTCTTAACCGGCGCTCGGCCGTCTAATCAACCGGGATTAATCGGTAAATAACCGGGCTGTCCCAGAAGCTGGCGAACCCGAAGAACATTGCTGATCCATGATCGTTCCGGATCGCTGGAGATTCGAATTCTCGTTGTCTTCGATGTTCGTCCCGTAGTTCCCCTGTCTCTCTGATAAGACGCGATGGGATTCGAGTTTATTATGCTAGTTACTTACTGTTGTCGTCATTGTTTGACGTTGGATTTACGGAACTCTTCGTTTTCAGGGATATTAACTGTGGAATTTAGTTGGAACCTCTCGTTCTCGCAATAAAATGAAAAAATAGAGCGTGTACTCGTCGAAAGCGAAACAAAGAATTACACGTTTATGTGAAAAAATAAGGAATTCATGAAAGAATTAGTATCGTGTCAAGCTTTACGATGACATATGTACTCGTCAAACACAGTTAACTGGTTAAGGGTAGTTTTAAATTAATTCTAGTATCCTTTTATACAAAGTGTACAATGTCTGTAAATCTGGTATTTATTTAATATCTGTTATTTCATTGGAAATAGTGTATGCAGACGCAAGTTATTTTCTTTCCTTTCGAGGACAAGATAATTGACGATAACAGTTTCGAAAGCAAGGAGAAGAAAGCCATGAAAACACGAGGGAATCAGTGTCTCGAGGTAATACGAACGAACGCGCGAGACGATTATCGTTTCTAGCTGGTCGGAAGGAAGATAAACCAGCTTCTTAAGCGTCCATCATTTATTCACGGCTCCCATCAAGTGTGCCTAGCTCCCAGAGCGTTCCACTCGACGCTCGAAACGGCTCATCGAAGAAGCGAAGCGGTCTCCGTCTCTCCCGAGTGGAAAAAACGACTTCGCCGCTCGCGAGTTCCTTCGACGACTCTCTTCGTCCCCTTTAATATACGCTACGGACTCGAAATCGACCGGAATTCATCGGTTCTACGCGGGACCGCGGTCTTCCGGGGAGGAAGCCGTTAACTTCGGAAGGGACTGCGTCTTTCGAGACACTCGGGGCGCGGCTAAGTCTCTTTTCTCATGGCGACGGGGATCGCGGCCAATAATCGGATCTGCATAATGGACGAACCGGATTCGCGAGAAGCGGATCAAGTCTTCTTAGAAATCATCGTGTAATGGCGATCCAGATTCCAAAGGTGGTTTCGCTTAAGTTCGACGATAAGGCTGTCAATCTTGAACGGATTTGCGAGTGTTATTTCAAACGGAATCTATTTTTCCGTTGAACAGTGATGACGATAATGAAATAATAGAATATATCACCTAATTTTGCGTAACGATTTCAGATTTGACGATCTTGGATTTGCGAGTGTCGCGTTAAACAGAACATATATCTGAGAACAGTGACGATGACAATGAAAAATAATGTATTATCTAATTTTGCGTAACGAGTTCAGATTTAACGTCTGACAATCTTGGATTTGCAGTGTCGCGTTAAACGGAATACACATCTGCATTGAACAGTGATGATAATAGAAAATAATAGAAACAGACTGACAATGGAACATATGTGTCCAATTTGGCACAATGATTCAAGCTCTAATTCCGAACGAATGCATTACGAGCCGTTGTATTCTATAATAACACGAAATTACCGTTTTCCCATTGATTCACTATCGCAAACAAGCTTCGTCTCGCGTCACTGGTCTTCCCAGGCGATCTTCGAAAAGGTTCTAAATTTAAAAATCGATTTCCACCCCGAGAAATTCCCCAGCTGGCTCGCACGGGGAACAAGAAGTGGACCTTCTGTTTACGTTCCGTGAAACGACCGAGTTCTTCCGGCTCGCGGAGTAAAATGGCCGTGAAACGTGATCCGGGATAGCAGCCGGGAAGCCGGGAGAATTTTATCGGCCGCCTCTCACTTCCGGCGAACGTCTTCCCCGTTGGACCGAGCTCAAAACCGCACCGCGCGCGGAAAAAGCGGTGGCTCGAGCAGCTGGCTGCGGGTTAACACGGTTCATTCGGAAACTTTCGTGGGAAGTGGACCTCCAACCTTGCTCCCGCGAGTGATTTCTCATTGCGGGAACTCCGGCGATTTCTTCCCCGGGAACCGAGCGAGCCTGACGACTCTGCGCCATTTCTTCTATACGCCCTCGCCGTTTCGACGACGCGCTTTCCGCCGTTTACCTCATTTCCGTTCTCGACCCCTCGCAAATGAGGATTGTTCCAACATCTCGAAACTCTCCCCATAAGAAACTGAATTGCGCATCGAAGACCTAAATACTGGCTAATTGTGTCCTAAAATTTTGATTAGGAACGTCGAAGCTCGTTGCCATTGCAATATTCGATTCTGTGTCACATTCTTTAACCCTTTACACTTCAGAAGCTCTTCATTGGGACATATTCAATATTTTCCGATGAGATGCAGATACCTCACGTGTCGATGAATTATACAAAATTTGATATTAAATATCAAACTTGACAATTCTGCTGTGTCAGCTCGTTGCCACTGCAATATTCAATCGCAAAGGGTTGAAGCGCCGACTATTTTATCATTAGAATTCTGTGTCACATTCTTTAACCCTTCACACTTCAGAAGCTTTGGAACTTATTCAATATTTTCCGATGAGATGCAGATGACTTATGAAATTGATTTAGCGAGAAATCGCACGTTCGTTGAGAAAGAAATCTATTTTCTTATAATTCATCGATATCTCACGTATCGATGAATTATGCAAAATTTGATATTAAATATCAAACTTGACAATTCTGCTGTCAGATCAATTGACGACTCAGAAACGCCTCTGGACTGCAAAGGGTTATATACCTAGAAATCATTTTTAAAGAATTCAATGAACGTTATCGAAGACGCGGCGAACGTATTCAATTCTATTAGCCGAGATATATTTGTGAGAGCAATCGTCGACGATCTTGATTTTCCAGTTTCCATTCCGTTAAGGAACTCGTTTCGAATGCATAGGATTTGAATGAGTGCTGATTCGCCGGCGAACGATTCAATCGCGCCTCTTTAGGCGGCTTTTCCGCCAATCCACCGCTCGCACCTGTCCGCGGCTGAAACGGCGCCGGGATTTTCCGTTTTTAATTCACGCAGACCGGCCGAGCCTCGTTACGTTCCTCGTTAGCCCCTCTTGACGACCGCATCCGTATTTCGTGCGGACCCCAAGCGTTTCACGCGTCGGCCGACACACGAGCCCCACGCACGCGCGTTCGGGACGAGTATCTTTTATTTTTAATGAAAGAGATTTAATTCGATGAAAATGAACATCGCTAAACGCGCCGGCCGACGCTGGCAAACAAAGCGGCTAGGATTTCGCCGCTCCTCGCTCGCTGCTCGTTGCAAAACGCGAGTTTGAAGTTTGAATATTTCACCCGCTGGCAATTATTTAATCATCGAATTAAGCATTTACTATTTACTGGTCCCTTGAACATTCAACCGGCAACGTTTCGCAGGGAAACATTTGTACGAAGTCCGTTTCCCGTTGAATTCTCTGTCAGCCAACCAGCTTACGATTCTGGAAAATCCTTTATTCACGGGGTTGCGCGTGTTCCTCGAATTATTCACGATAAGTCTTCCTCTATTTTACGAACGAAATCTTTGATTTAGAAGGTATATTCTTTAACAAGATTCCTTGATGAACTTTGCGATGACAATTGTCAAAGTAACGAGTTAATAACTTTAATAACTTCTTCGATCATAATTCAATCGGTTCTCAACGATCATTTAACCTTCAACACGCAATCTTAACCCTTCGCGGACGAAGACTCTTTAAACACAAAGCTTGCAACGTATGAAGCTAAATTATACATCGAATGCTTCAACAATAGTAAAAAACGGAACTACACACTGCTCACTTGCTATTCAAGTAATTAAGTCATTCGTTGCAACTTCGTATTCCGAATATGAAAATTTCATCTGACCGAAACGACATTCGTCCGCAAAGGGTTAAAGAAACAAGAAACTTGACCTAATGACCTGCACGATAATAATCGCCAATGAAGAGTGTAAGTAATCTCACTTAAGTTTAGTAGGTTAAAAACTATCTCACCACGCGTTAGAAAAGTGGAACAATTTCAAGCTCGTCTAGCTGGGAAGCTTCACAGGAAAATAATTAAGTATCTTTCCGACGAGGCTCATTGATAAAGCTGCTGATGGGCTTTTAATGGGCGAATCTTGAAGTTCTCGGCGAAGATTCGCGCACGCTAATCGACCGTCGATTGAGAACCGCCGCGCGGTTCCGCGAGACGTATTTTCCACTCAACAGGTGTCACGGTGGACGATCTACCGATCGAAGGGGACCCGCTCCGTCGCTTTCGAATTTGAATAATCGCGTTCCGAACGGATTGTCGGGGGCAAGATCCTCCCGTCGCCATTAACGCGGAGCCGGTGAAACTTTGATAAACGCCGGGAACGACGGAACACCGGAGGAACGCGATCCTCGTGGCTCGGGAGCGTCGATCGGGAACTTGGAAATTTATCGTCGAGGAAAGGAAACGAAGTGAACTGACAACTGCGAGGCAATTTCACGTACTCACACTTTCGAGAAATGTGGATTTAACTCTCCGAGGCATAATAGGATTTTTGTCATCTTCGTAATATTCAGATAACTCGATGATAATAGTTCTATTCTGATAACCAAACACTTTTCGAGTGAAACCTTTCTAATCGACTGTATTTGTAGAATATTTGTAGAACAGAATTAATATAACTCGTGCATGAGTGGAATGTTCCTTTAGAACTCGTGCCCCGAAGAGTTAAGTTGAGATCCGAGTGTAACAATAATCATCGTTTATTCAATGATCTGTCTTTCGTGTACAATAGTGTAAATTACAGAAGTATTGGGCAGGTATTAATAAATGTTACTAAACGATGAATATAAGTAGAGGAATAACTGCATCATCCGTTGCTTTGGAGAAATTCATGATCGAACGAAGTTGAAAGTAACTTGTAATTAACCGTTTGGATGCTAAGGAACTTTTGTGGATTTACCAAAAATGCGGAAGTGATTTTGTGTGTATGCAAAAAGATTAATAGTAGTTATCTAATGAGATCACGAATATTGTGTTCTTACGAAAAAATATCAAAAAATAACATTTACTCAAACAAATTTACTTTGATTTATTTCTGGGAAAACACAGTAAGAAAATTATGCTGAGCGCTCCTCAGCACTCAAACGGTTAAGTTAGGTGGAAGACACTTGATTTACGGTAATCATCATTTTGTTTCTGAGGTGCAGAGACATTTACAAGTAGCCAGGCTTGGCGACAGAAGGAAGAGGGTACTCACATGTAGCGGAGAGAAGATGAGGAAGGTATTTCTTCCAAAACGTGCACTGCTTCACTCTAGGCCCGTTGCCGATTTCGGAGCTGTTCGTGTCCAAAGTCAGGTACTCTTTCTTCGCGGCAGTGTGCGCCGGCCAGTGGGGCGCGGACCGTGACTCGACGTCGCCCACGTTCGGGTCCCTGTCACAATTGTTGGTCACGGTCGCGTATCTCATTAACCAAACGACTCTATTCGCTTTGCCTCTCTCGGCAATTGAAAATTTCAAGCACTTTTCGCTAATCGAGAGGAACGGGGCTTGTCTCGCGGACATTCGCTACGCGAGATGGAAAAAATCCGTTCGAGTTCTATTCTTTTCACTTCTATCAACCCTTAACGGAGCAACGCATAAGCGACGTGGCACTTAGTTACTGGTCCCAAGAATTTTAATATTTTCATTCGCTGTTGTTCTTGCAATATTTACAATGGAATTAAGTACCGTGCCAGTTCTGTGAATTTCCTTTCGCTTGTTATCTACGTTACAGTATTTTTCCGTAGGTCAACTTGAAATACTTCCGGTCCGTTAACAGTAGAACTACCGAGCATTTAATACGATTAATATGCAATTCCTATGAAAACTGTAACAATAGATTATTTTCAGTTTCATTAGACATCCATTATGGTAGTCTAATGAAACTATTTATTTTCAAAATAGTTAGTTCTAGTGTTAAGGGTTAATACTGTTTCACCGTGGTTGACACTTCGATTTCAAGAGTAAAATAGGCGCACCGATGATGCTCAAATGATTATTAAAAAGATTCGAATGCAGAGAACATACAGTTTATCTGTTAGATGCTTCTAAGGTTTATCTAAGTTTATCTTTCTAAGGTTCAGAGTGAAATCCGTTTGTTCAAGGATTTATTTTGAAAGCGAAAATCACAAAGGCGGTTTCGCTTACCCAGTTTTCGCGAAGTTAGCCCAATATCTCATCATCCTCTTGGACAGGGCCACTTCCTCTTGCGTGTAGCCTTTCAAGGGGTCCAAAGGCTCCCCGAAGATGTAGCTGATTTCGTCCGCGTGCATCACGCCTGTCCACCTTGGCCAGGGGTTGTTCGCGGACCTGAGCAAACAGCGACACACCTCTCTTGATTTAACAGTTCTACCAGTTTTCTGTGGTTTTAGAATTGAAGTGCAAAATTTGGATGTGTGGAAAATCTAATAATTTTAGGGTAGTTTCTTTGATTCATTAAAATATTCAATATTACAACTGGTGCAATTTTGGAGCCTACAGAGTTCAAAAGGTCAAATCATTTGTTCACAACTGAGTATTCCAAACATGGAAGTTCGACCTCAGCAAAATGCCGACATTCGTCCGCAAAGGGTTAAACGGTAGACAAAAAATACCGCATTATCGCGGGGCCGGCGCGCAACGTGTTAACCCTCTATGGGCCGATTTTTATTCATGATTGTAACAAAATCTATGCAGAGCAAAATTCATAAATGTCCACATTATTCAATAGTTTCAATAATTTCATCAAACGAATATATTTTGTAACTTTCAAGTTACAATGACGTTAAACTCCACGCCTGAACGTATAAAAGTTGAAGTTAACTGATCACTTAACTTTATTCGCCACTTCGAGTACAAAATGAAATAAATCAACAAGATGCCAGTATACTGATATGTGACTTTAACACTAGATTTACGGACATTTATTCTATACTTTATTTTATTGCTCCTAGAGTTCCTAGAGTTGAACTACGTGTTGGTTTATATAAATCGCGAAAATTGTAGCTTCAGAACCAGAGTATTGCAATGCGTATTTACACAATTGCACAAATCAAGATCGACTGAAAGTATTACTAAATAATGTTTAAAAAATTCAATATCCGTCAAACTGACGGGTTCCGTAAACCTAGTGTTAAAGTTACATGGGTCTACAGAGGGTTGAGTCGAAAGCTGACCTGTGCTTGTAGTAATACATGTACACGGTGTTCCCAGTCTCGGCGTACCGTCCGGCGAACTCGTTCACGTTGCAGGTGAACTGGTAGTCGCCGACGATCTTGTCGAGGGCGTCGCGGTTCGCGTTCGGGTCGTCCGGGTGCAGCCAGTCCGTGTACTCGTAAATGATCGCGTGCCTGCCGAGCTGGCTGACGTACGGGTTCAGCTCGGTGATCGCGCTGACGAACTGCTCCCTGCTCACCTTCACGTCCTCCGGACTGTCAATGCGGAACAATTCAGTCAGATAGTAGATGATGAAGTAGAAACCTTCCTCGGTGTTCGAGCCCATCATGATGTTCGCTTTCTTGAACGAGGAGGTCGCCAACGACCGCTGCGGCGTCTCGTCGAGGAACGCGCCGTCGATCACCGGCACGAACGGGAACTCGCAGATACCCAGGGTGCCCCACTCGTTCCTGACGAGGTCCAGCGGGTCCTTGGTCAACAGGCAATCGATCACCTCCTGCAGGTTGTTGCGATCGTGAGGACAACCGACCGCCTCCGCGAGCCGGATACCGCGGACTATCGACTCCTCGCGCGAGATGATCGCCCAGGGCGCCGTCGGCGAGCCGGACTGCATGATCGCTTGGCTGAACAGGTGCCTGGAACGCAGGAAAAACAGTCCGGGAGGACAGATCAGAGACCGGCGGGATCGGAGCGAGCACTGATCAGTGTATCGAGTAAAGGGATGAACTTTGAAGGTTTGAAGTGTGCGATGTGGGAGCTGTTGCATCTTTGAAAGTTTGAAACACGGGGTTCTCGTTGTTGGTAATTGCTTCGGGTGGTCAAGTGAGATTGTACGTATAATCGGGAACGTTAGTGGAGCTTGTTCGGGCGTGTTCTGGCTGGAATGTTAGAGGATCTTCGTTCTGTGGTATGAGTGGTGTATCGTTGATATGAGTGGGCAAAGTTCGGTAATCTAATAGACTGTATGCAGACTTTAGCACGCAAAACGTTCGTCAAGTTAGCTGTATACTCTGAGACATTGGCCAAGCAAGAATACAACGAAACGAAGAAAAGGAACTCGGCAAACGAAAACAGAAGTATATGAAGAGACGAAACGAAAAGAGAACTAGAGTAGATGACAAGAGAATGAAAGTAAACGAACTGCATAAAGTGACTAAGGAGAAAAGGTATGCACCTTGACAGAGGCGAGAGTAGGTGCATAGAAACGGAAACGGCGCCCGCGCTCTCTCCGAACAGGGTCACGTTGTCAGGATTTCCGCCAAAGGCAGCGATATTGTCGCGGACCCACTGAAGGGCCATCATCTGATCGAACAGACCGGCGTTCCCAGGTACGTCCGACGTTCCGAAGTAGAGGAAACCCAGGCTGGCGACTCGATATTGCATCGAGACCAGAATCACGTTCTCCTCCGACACCAGGGTTCTGTGATCGTAAACGTCGAGGGTCGCCGATCCGGAGTAAAAGCCACCTACAACGATTTGTCGCGCGATTCCATCTCTCTCACTCTCACTCTCTTTCTCTCCCCTTCTTTCTTTAGGTCTCTCGGTTCTCAAGATTTCTCTTGGCAGGAGTTTCCCTCGGTTCTTTTCACCGCGCGAACCCCCGGAAGAACCGGCGTTCGCCGGTTTCTTAGACCGACACGGGGACATTTACTCGCAAAAAGCTGCTCGCTTAGAAACAACCGGTCACTGGGGCGAAAATAATCCCGGGGAAGAGGCGACCGTCTTCGCGATAGAACCGGCGCGTCGCGAATGTTCCCAAAGTTATGACTAAAATTGATATCCTCACGTTTGTACGTTCCATCGTCGATCTTTGTGATTTTACTTGAACCTCGGACTGGTGTATTCTCCAATATCTATCGTCTTCGTTAGGCTACTGTCTATTGTTACTGACTATTATTATATGAACCACCGTTAGAATAGTTACACGGTACCCGCGACGAACATTCTCTCAATTTCAATCACAGATTTGGAAAAACTCGTCGAAGTGAGACGCGCGACGACGATCCACCTCTCAGCAAACGATCTACCGGTCGGACGGAACAGGTGTCAGCTGGAACTCACCACCGAATATCCATACCATAACAGCGGCATTGGTAGGCCTAGGGCGTGGCGCGACCACGTTCACGTAAAGGCAATCCTCGCTCCGCGGCGTGTTCGGGTTCCACATGGTGGCGCCCGAGAAGTCGCCGAACACCGTGTCCAGGATCTGCACGCAGCTGTTCGGCAGCGTGGTCGCGTTCAGGACCCCCGGCCAGTGTTCAGCCGGCCTCGGGTGCCGGAATCGCAGCGGTCCTGCAACAGAATTCCGCGTCCCGATCGTCCATCCGCCATTGTACATGATTCGTCGACTAACGCAATGAAACACGAAGAAATAAATGAGACGTGTATTGAATGGGAACGTGGCGAGCAATGAAATCATCCCACTCGTTTATCAAATTTATTAGGACTAATATCGAACTTATATAGTGGATTATTGTATTGGAACTCTAATTAAGAACTAGAAATTAAGTATTTCGCAAAGAAACTAGAAGCTTTTACCGACAAGTGAAGCTACTTCAAAATAACAAGAGGAGAGGTTAACGAAGTCTTCCGAATTGAATAGGAAAAATCGAAGAGTAGATTTCCGGATGAGGTAAGTATTTAATATAGTATAGTGCAAGACCCCGGAAATGGCTATGTTACTAATTACCTATGTACCTAACCATGTAACTAGCTATCTTTGTACTAATTTATTTATCTATTTAATTCTTTACTTATATATGCTATCTCTTTTTTGTGCGTCTATTTATTTATTATGATTTATTTTCTTTTTTTTCTTTTTTTCTCTATTGTTAATACTATATTATATTTATCATAGCCACGATTAATTATATATTTATTTGTATACTCGCGTCTAGTCATGCTAAACTAATATTAATTTACTCAACAGGCTTCGCCACAAAGGCGCCATTGTACATCCACCCTTCGGCCGGGGGAACATTTTTTGAAAAATAAAGCGCTTTTATACGTCGATTAGGACGAGGGGCTCAAGGAACTTTGCAAAGGAAGTCCAAAGAGCCGACGAAGATTTACAACAATCGGAAGGTCTAGTCGAAACATTTGTTCCCTGAGTCTCGAGCTGCGTAGGCCGAGGGAAATCGAGCCGAGCAAAGAAGCGCCGTCGTAGTCAAGCAGCGTTAGCAGGGGTTCCCCCTCGACGGTGGCGAGAGGCCGAAACTCGCGAACACTCGAGTATAATGGGATTCGAAAGAAGGGAAAATCGCGGGGACTTCGGTGCGCGTTCAACTGCTTAATGCCAATCGGTTAACGCGCGAAATGTCCGGCGATAACGGCGCGGCACATTGTTTCGGCGGTACAGCTGATCGGCGTCGGTTAAACATGGCTGACCGCAATGGCCGCCAGCAGCGACGCCGATCGCGCGTGCACGGGCACACCCATTTTCATTGTTTTCGTGACTCGAGGACTGATATTTACGCTGGCTTAAACAAAAAGAAATCCTATTGTGCGCACAGCATTAAGCGAGATAAGGGATTCGTTAAGTCGCTTGTAAATGGAGATTGAATTACGTAGACGGAGATTAACGCGAGAAGCTGCTGTCGAACAGATTTTCTTTAATGACTCAGTTGTATTTGGAATGCAGTAGAAGGTTAATTAACATACTGCGTACCGGATAATTTTCAGAAAACTGAATTGTGATGGCAATTTTCACTGAGGTCAGCTTATATCACTATACATAGAAAAACTTAGATATTTTGTTATGTAATATATTTTAAATAGATAATCAATTCGAATTAAATATATTTTCTTGGATGCTGTGGTAATTAGCGAAGTTATAGCTAAGTGTCTTTATAAACACGAGATTTCTCGTTACCGGTACGCAATGTGTTAACCCTTTGCACTCGAGAGGTGACTCTGAATCGCTTGATTTGACATAACTATAAAATTGAATATTTAGTATTTTAAATGAAACTTTGTATCGCTATAGGAAATATTTCAATAAAGTTACTTCGTCGCTTAACTTATCTGTGAATTATCGTTAAATTAGTTTCAAACAGTGTCGTCTGTATCTCGAGAAATGTTAAATATTTCCAGTGAAAAACTTTCGACTGCAAAGGGTTAATACTCAAGTTTGTAACTGTATTGAATTATAGAAAATTCTATTTGTGAACGCGTAGAATTACCAATAGATTGATTATTGTGATTCAAGGATTCGGAGCACGGGTGTTTGTTATTCGATGTCACCAAGAAAATGAAACTGTTAGCCGAGTTGAAATTTGAAATTCATATGTATATATCTAGGAATGGAGAAGATAGCTCAGGGCGTTCCGCCTTCCAGCCCGAGTAGGTGGAACCTACCGAGAGGTTTCTGCGCGTAAGGTATCCCGAACCAGGCGTCGACCTCCTTCCCCGTGGTGGCAGTCATGGTCTTACCCCTGACCTTGCCCTTCCTGGTCTGAACTACCAGCGGATCGTCGTTCGAATTGAGGGCGGCCGGTCTTGGCAGCTCCTCGCCCGTTCTGAAACCCTTCGCGTCCTCGTGCGACATGTCCGCGTGGTGTCTGCTCCTGTGGGACGGCGAGCACCAGCACACGTCCAGCTGGACCAGCACCGTCAAGCACAGCACCATCAGGGCCTCGAGTTTCGTCAAGGAACTTCGGTTTCTTGGCATCGTGTCCACGCCTGTAAACCACCATACTTTCATTAACGCGATGGAAACCTTTGTTTTGTGCTTGATGGACTATCGCTGGCATCGAATGTGCTAACCATGAACCTCCAATTTCTATGTGAGAGATTTTATTATTAGAAGAAATCTGTGTAGTAAATACAATTAACACTGGCTGCCATTTCACCCGAATTCGGGTGACACCATGATTCACATAAACTTAAACATTACTTTTCTCGGTGATGAAACGAACAAACTGAATTCTGTTAGATGCGAGATACTAGAAAGATAGAGCAATCGTTATGAAGAATATTGACTTAGCTTCAGCGTTATTAAGAAAATTGCTTCGATCGCGTAGGAGTTTCGATGAATGTATACTCGGCAGTCAAAGTGTTAAACGAATTGATTCGGTATATTGCATTATCCGTTAACAAAGAACAATCAATATATCAGAGGCAAATCTCGGAGAAACGAAACAGTTGATATCGTCCTCAGTCGGAAGTATTAGCAACACCTGTTAAACGAATCAAAAACACTCGAAGGAAACTCTGCATTTCACAAAACCATCGAAACAGCTCCAATACCGATCGAACGATGGAAATACTCTGGTACAACTTCGATCATCGATACAATCCCATTCAAACGAATCTCTCCTCATCCCTGATCGATTATTCAAACGAAATTCCCTGGAACATCGTTCCGAACCCGTCCCGATCAGCGTAACTCGCGGGAACCGAAGAGACAAGCGACTCCGCGGAAAGTAGAGGAACCGAGGGAGAAAAAGCGGGTTCTTAGGGAATTCTTCTACAAGGGCCGTAATTGTTTCCGTTTCCGCGGGAGGAAACAAAGCGGTGCCGGTCCCGGTTCCAGCTTCCGTCCCGTCGACGGAGGCGTAACCGAAACGCACTCGTCGGCAATCGAGTGCCTTTGATTGCGCGAAAGCGTCTAACCGGTGCTTTCCCGGGGCAAAGCGAGAGAAGAGACTCTCTCTCTCTCTCTCTCTCTCTCCCTTTCCCTCGGCTCCCTCGCCCCTGTTTCACTGTCTTTCTCTAGCCGGTTGCCGCGTTTAATGCTTCTCCTCGTGATAAACGAACGCGGGGCTCGACGGCTGCTCGTTCCGATGGAAACGAGCCCTTTGTGCGCGTCAGATCGCTCGGAAACGATTGTTACTTTCTTGAGTCGGGCCAAGTCCGTGTACGATCCGCGCCGCGCGCCGGATTCGGTGAGTCCGTTCTCTCTGCTACGTGCCCGATCGATTCTCCCATTCGACTAATTGGAAACGGTGTTGGGCTTTGTTCGGCCGTGTGCACCTCGACGCGTCTCACCCCTGTTTCGCTCGCTCTCCTCCTCTCTCCCCCTCGTCGTTCCTCTATCGGGCTTCCCATCGTTTGCTCGAGACCAATTAACACATTGCGTGCTAAGAGGATTTCGCAGAAAGTTTCAGCTGCCGCCGAGATACTGATTTTTTTTCGGCTGACTCGTTCCGATGGTCGAATTAACCGCTTGACTTCTCTCGCAACTGCGCGCAACGAAGGTGTTTCGTTGTTCGTGATTCGTTAGAATGAGAATACGATCGGCAGGTTTATTCTGCGGTTTACTCGGAAGCAGTACGGTCAGCGATAGAAAAGTAATATCTCACGCTGGAACTATCGAGCTGGTGAATCGACTTCTTGACGTTCTTTTATAGAAACTTTCGGAATGCATCTGTTGAGGATTTAATTGATTTATGCAGTTTTCGTATTGATAGATCAATTGCTTTAATAATTTATCAGAGAAACGTCTGTTATCTTGTTAATAATCGCGGAAAGAAGGAATCAGGAGTGAGTCATTTTGACGCGTCTGGAATTAAGAGGGGTTCGTATTTGTTATATTCTATTTGAAATCTTTGCTACGAGTCTGACGCGATATTGCAAGGGGTTAAGATTCTGCGACAGGTTTGTTTAGATTTCTCTAGATTCGATCGTGACACGCGAGAGACATCATTTGGTTTCGTAACTAATCACTTCCTTTCGTACAGATATATATCCGTTAGAGAACAATGAAAAGTATTTGATTTCCTGTAGCAAATTATGGTACGCGATGAATTTTGCAATGAGAGGCGCAGCTGTCGAAGCGTTGACTGAACGGTGTACGAGCGACGTTAATGATGATAATAATAATAATGTGGACGTTTCGGTATTGATTTAGAGTTTATTCCAATTATCACTGTGTCGCCTGCATTATGCAATAATTGAATAACTTAATTAAAAGTGTATAATTCATGTAGTATTGATCGAAACAATGAATAAATATGCGTCGATATCGCACGTTCGAGAGCATAGAAATTACTTTTCGCTACGTTCGAATCGACCGGTTATCGCGCTGTTAGAAAACAGTGGATTATCTTGTCATTTCTATTTTTCTCGATAGCAAGGTGGATTCCGATCGATTACGTATCCGTATCAGATGATCGTACGATTACTAACCGCCAGTTCCACGATTCCGTACCTTCTGACATAGCGCAACTACATCGGCGATCGTTGATCGCGAGGACGCCCGACTGACGCTTTTCTCTGTCGAAGCTCAATGATAACGTAATCCCGCGTTATGATGTTTGTGGATAAAACATCTGGAACACAGATAATCCCTTGTTTTCCCTGGCACGCTAGAGCGTCGGAGACGAGCAGGCTACTCGTTTTAAAAACGAAACGAAGTGTTACATTCTTGAAGAATCTGAATATTTTCTTGTTTCCAATTGCAGCGTACTAGTCTTCAATTTGAATCCATGTTTGTTAACCCTTCGCAGTCCAGGAGTTCACTGGAGATGAATATTTCCTAATGAGACGCGGAGGAAATTTGTTGAAATCGACTTAGCGAAAAAGTAGCGGACGCATTTAGGAAGGAAACTATTATCTTTTAAAATTAATTCATTATTGATGCGCTATACAAAATGAAACATCAAATATCAAACTTTACAATTTTGCTGTATCAAATCAGTGACTAAAGGGCGCTTCTCGAGTAAAGGGTTAAGATCTTTGTACATTAAAGATGAAATCCGATATGAAGAAAAACGATATCAATAGAATCAAATGTAAGAAAACACAGACGGACGTGTTCAACGAAAAACGCGTAAACCGCGTCTAATCGCGGTGTCCCATCCGAGTAGAAAGGATCTTTCGTGTGTCAATCGTCTCTCACGCGCCCACAAGGAAATATATTGGCCAGTTCTACACGAAGGTCCGCGTTGATTGGTCATTTCCTTCTGCGTGTTCCGTCTGTCGGCGAACGTACGTACGTACGTGCGTGCGTGCGTGCGTATCGCTCGCTCGCTAGCGCGATTACACGCAGTAGAGCGAGGTGTTACACGCGGAAGCGTTCGTGAGAGAGAACAGAGCGTATTAGTGTCATCAGGAATGACGATTTATTGCCCGGCGCGCACCGTTCGCTCGCTAATTAACTCCGCCGCGATGGCGGCGGGAGGAAATCAGCTGGTCCCGGCCGGACACTTTCCTGTCATCAACCGAAATAAACGAACACCGACGCGAACCGAAATAATAGAAACCGAAAGCGCACCGAAGCGAATTTCGGTGTTGTCATCCTCCCGTAATTAGACTCGAGCTCCGTCCACCTGTCCCGCCTCGAATCCGGCGATCCACGGGTTCGCCGGATCGATTCTTTTCGATCGTTCGTTGCTTGAACTCACCAAAACTGTCCGGCGACGGGAGCCGCGCGACGATGCGTCGCTCGAAATCGGTATCCTCGGGTTCTCCACGATCCACGGACGAAACGGTCACGCGATCACTGTTCGCCACTTGCTCGACGGGGGTCGCGACTCGAACGGGCTCACCGAGTCGAGAAAAAAAAGAAAGGAGGAGGAGGAGGAAGTCGGAGCTGTGCGGCGCGAGCTGCCTTTCCGTCGACGCATAGGCGGACACAGAAGCGGCTGGGACTGGCGGCGAAAATGTTAGTTGACGGGCTCGTCGCGGTGGCAGCATCGTGCAACGACTGCTTGATCGTCGACGCGACGATCGGCCCATATTTTGAGCCCATTCCATGCACTGTCATCCGTAGACCGGCGTTCTGTGCGCGGGTTTGTAGAAATGTTCGATAATTTTCTGTTTTTTTTTTCAGGGAACTTTTCCGCGGTGGAATTCGATCGTTCGCGTGAGTCGTTTTGGAAAAAGTTGTCGAATGTTGCTTGGATTTCGTGAATGTTCAGTGGACGATGGTTTTCGATGGTTCATTGTGTTGTCATTCGGTTTTGCATTGGAAGTTTCCAGTGGAGCGAGTAACGTGCGGATTTCATAAATATAGACTTACACCTTCCCGACGTGTCTATCCCGATATTATTATCACTACTATTATTATTAATCCCCGCTCGATGGTCTCGGGATCAGTTTAACACTCGACGCGTTTACTATAATAATAAATAACAGGTGATGTGGAGAAACTGAGTTGCAAGAGGTGAGGTGGGAATTCGGTCTCGCGGCGAAAGTCGCGAATTCAATTCGACGAATGGGAGTATCGCGCGAGTGTAAGTAAAATGTCGATTCGCGTTTGGGAATATTTAGTTATTGTACGTAGTGCGTGTCCAGGGTGAGCATACGATTGTTTATTCCACGAAATTACTAACTATAAATATACAAAACCTACGAAAATAAAGAGAGAACACGGAAGTTTGAAATTTTCGAAGTGAAGCGGGAAACGCAACTCGTATTTAAAGCTGATAGTGAACATTCCCACTTTGATAAACAATTACAGCGAACAGCTACGAACCCTCAAAGAAACCCAGAGATCATTCGATTAGGAAAAACTTTCCACATCCCTCACGTTCGCGGCTCGATCAATTTCAACTTCGCGCTCTCGTAACTTCTTCAGTGGAGTAAGTCGACACTGGTCAGACCTGTTTTATCCTCGAAATTCAATTAGCGCGATCGCTGGAGTTCAAGAAAGAGGGTCGGTGGTTGAACACTGCGGCGAAGTGTGACGAATCGACCGTAGATCCTTGTGCAAATTCAAATTTCGAATCGGACAATCAGAAACAGAATTACAAAGTGAAATAGCTTTTCCAGCAAGTATTACACGAAGCACTGCGCTACAATTCGTACACCTGTTAAATTGAAAAGAATAAGAATCCATAGATTTCGTACATTTCTTCGCATCGTACGTATCCTAGATGATGTTGAAAAGAGAAAACTTCGTAGAGTTTGTATATTTCTTTGTCTTGTGCATTCTACGCAATTCAACTACTCCAATCTTCCAGTAAATGCCTAAAAACCCACAGACCAGTAATGATGAATAACGAGCAAGCTTCCAGTAACTGTATAAAAGTCCATAAAATTATTAAATAAAAAGACTCTATAGAGTTTGTATATTTCTTTGTCTTGTGCACTCTATGCAATTCAAATATTCCAATCTTCCAGTAAATGCCTAAAAACCCACAGACCAGTAATGAAGAACGACAAGCAAGCTTCGAGTAACTGTATAAAAGTCCATAAAATTATTAAATAAGGAAAACTCTATAGAGTTTGTATATTTCTTTGTCTCGTGCATTCTATGCAATTCGGGTTGTTAAAAGTTCCAGTAAATGCTTAAAAATCCAGCGAGTAGCGACGATGAACGCCGAGGCTGGCTTCAGAGATGAGTACCTTGGCAGAGAGACGTTCCTTCGGGATAACCGGACATCGAAGCTGGCAACCGAAGGGACTCGGTGGCCAGAGAGTCGCGGTTTATCCTAGCTGATCGATACAGCCATAGCTCTCGTTTATTTATGCTCTTTGCCAGCCTCTTTCCGCGTGCTCTGCCTCTCGAGTCCGAGCGGCACCGACTCCGCTCTCCCGCGACCCGCCTGGTAACGGTTCCGATTTCGCGACCCGCTCGCTCCAAAGTTCCTCGAGGACCCTCGATGCCGCGGATCGCAATCGAACCCCGCCTCCCTCTCTCATTCACCCTTTAAATCGGTCGGATAGGGAAAAACAAGCGGAATATCCGACGCGAACACGGGTCGCACGCTCCTTCGAGTCGCGATTTTAAGCTTCGTCGAGACGCTTTATGGCGAACGCACGGCGGAGGAGAGGAAGAAGAAGAAAATGGAGACACTGATGGTTTCAGGTACACGGTCAAGTTCCTCTGAAAGATTTTCATCTGGCTCGAACGAGAATTTCCAGCGGCGTTCGATTCTTTGGTAGTGGACACGTGTCAGTGGTTGATCTGTATTTTCTGTCTTCTCGTACGTTGATTAGCGATAGCGCGTTGGAGAACAGTTGAATTGTTGTTTCGATTATTTAATAGACACAAGAAGTCCGTAGAAGTTTCAAGTATTTTTATGAAAACTTCGAGAAATTGAATTAGGAATGTAATTAGAAAGCACGAGAGAATGTTCACGTTATTGCGTCTTATTTCTCTTGTGTGTTCTTTTATGAATATTTCACGAGTATGTGTTAGCGATGCCGATGAATGCGGAGCTTTCAAGATGTCGTGCGTGGCGCAAGCTGACAACATTAGCGGAATGTCGAAGTTTCACGCGCGGATCGTGAAAATGCCCGCGCGGAACGATTATTCCGGCGAGCAGGAATTCGCCGCGTTTGGTATCGAAGCAGCCAATTAAACCGGGATAATACACCGGTCGATCCCGCCGGAATTCGCCCGACGCGAGATTTCGTTCCGCTTTGTCGCGCGGATCCGGCCGCGGACAAAGCGTTCCGGCGGCCGCGGCTCGCGCAGCGAAATTATCCGGAATCGCTGGGAACGCTGATGACTGGGCCACGATTATTCGAATGGGATCGAGCAACCTCGCGGACGTCGAATGAATTTGAATATAATAATTACTCGAACGAAGGAAACTTTAGACGAATTGTAAAACTATGTTATCTACAGAAAGCAGAGGACACGCGGGGAAAACTGAACAATGGAACATTGTATGTTACCGTTTCAACATATTTCATGCTGTTTCATATTATATGTTTAATTACACAACTCGCAACAGCTTTTTGTAATAGCACCCGAAGCAAAGAGTGGAATGGCTACTAATAAAGGATAACGAAGCAATCACAATTTGAAATATTAAATACCCACGTATTTTTGCAACAATCTGTAAACGTAATTACCAGTTTCGTAGACTTTGTTTCAACAACCAGCTCATATCAATCGAAGATTGCAATTTTTCAGTGCTAGCAAGTAGAAACACCTACCAATGATCAGACACGTTTCGTTGTACACTTCGCAAATATTTCTGAAGATTAAAATTAGAGGAACCCGGAACGTCTTCCATTTACAAACGCATAAATGAAGCCTTTCAAGTATTAGCAAGTAGAAACATCTAGCAATGATCAGACGCATTCTACAGCATTATTCGCAAATATATTTTGAAAATGAAGGATTCGAAGAATCCATGAAATCTGTCACCTATTTAGAAACATGTAAACGAAACCTTACAGTACCAGCAAGTAGAAACACCTAGCAATGATCAGACTCCTTTCATCATACTTCATTCCGCGAATATTTTTCAATTCCTCGGATGTTTAATTCGAGTCCCGCTCGCGGATCAAAGTGGCCAGCTGCTCGCAAGCGTTGGCCACTGGAAAATACGCATTACGACGATCCGGAAGGCGCGATTACGCTTTGCGAGCGGTTTCCGTGTCGATTCCGATTAGCGTCTGACTTGGCCGTACGCGAAATCGCGGCGGTAGATCTCGCGCGTTACGGAAAGGAATTACGATGTCGCGATACTCGTTCGCGAAATTAACATAAAAACGCACGCGGGTCCCGCGCGCGCAACGGGATTTCCTCAGCCGTCGACGCAGCGGCCGGGTAATTAATTATCGAACGATTCGCTCCGCCGAGGGCGAGGCTGATTTATTCGCGCGACCGCCGCCCGTTTCCCCGATACTCCCGCGAATTTAAATAATCGCCGACGTTTCCCTTTATTTACATTCAACGCGCGCCCCTAACTGGATCGACCGGCCATTCTCGCGCGCAATTCTTACTCAAACCGAGAAACGCGTCGATATCCTCCGCCAACGGACATTTCTGATACATTCTTTTCTTTTCTTCTCTTTTGTTTTCATTTTTTTTTTTAGTAAATGGAAGTACTTCGATATAATTGATACAATATACTCGAAGCCTGACGGGCGTAAATATATTCTGTATTAAAGACGACGGACTGAAAGAGAAATTATTTTTACTCCTGGCACCTTTAAGCGGAAAGCGCGAGATGCAGTCGAACACGCTGAGCGAACTGAATTCCGAGCCTTCGAGAAAATCAGCTTCATCACATTTATTCTTACATACTTGGTAAGCAAACATTCCAAGAAGATCCTTCGGAAACAATTTCCAATCGTTCTATTCGTTTCCAAAGTCTATGAGACTCTTAAAGACTGAATTTCTCGTCTACGTCCATCCAAGTTAAATTCAAACCTATACGTAGTTTTTCTATATATTTTTCTATTTGTTCGTCCTAATTCGTCTCGTTCTCTGAATACTTTAAACACCTTGAAATACAAGTGTATTTTGGTATTCAGTAAAATTGCGAAATACCAACTGCTCTCTGGTAACTACTCTTCCCCCCGATGAATGTTCTATTAGTAACAATACAATGGCAAAATATTGCCATTCCTTTGTAACGAGTACACTCGTAATAACAACGCATATTGCCAATTCTTCACGACAAGTATACTCGTAATATCAACGCATATTGCCAATTCTTCACGACGAGCATACTCGTAATAACAAAACATGTTGCCAACTCTTCGCGACGAAGTATACGCGTCGTAACAAAGCACGCTGCCGATTCTTCGCGACTGGTAGTAACACGAAATATCGGGATTTCGTCGTGACGAGTATACTCGTCGATGACAGGTAACTGGTTAATTGACTCGCGGGTTCGCCGCGACGAATGCTCGTCCAGGAGAGCACCAATTAGATCGTCGGCCCGCACAAGAGGGCCTGGCTTTGATTCCGCGTCGTTCGATCCGCTTCCCTGCCCCCCGGACCAATTAGTTACTTACCAGGCACGGCTCTCTAGCCCCGGTCAATGCTAATTCGTCCCTTGAGCCGGCCGCGGCGGCCATTTTCCGCGGAGGGGCAGGAACTCCGCGCGGAACACGCGGCCGAGGGAGCGATCGCGACGGAAGACGGGATTGAGAGAACCCGAGAGGAACCGTGACCGCGTAATGAACTTTTCGGCGCTCGATCCCAGCTTTTTCCCCACTTTCCCTCTGTCCTCCTCCTTTTTGTTCCGAAAGGAATCCCGCAACTGGGTCGCGCCGCGCTCGTTACGTGCCGGCGATTCTTTTATTCGTTTCCCGTGCGGCGGATCCGCCGACGCGTTTTCACGCTCTATCGTCGCGCGTGCGATCCACCGCTGCGCGCTGCTGTACGCTCTCGCGAGCGAAGGGGTGAAGGAACTTCCGGTATAGAGAAGAATCGAGAGGACAGCGAGGTTCGAGCGATTCTCCTGCTTTTTTGGGGAATTAACTCTGCTGCTGCATTTGGAATATTACTGGGAAAATGGGAGCAGACACGCCAGGGATCAGCTTTTTGTACTTTTTTCCGATTCAGAGGTGTCCTTGAGAGGATGAGGATGCAGCTGCGTTGAGAAAGATTGATGGAATGTAGTTTTTATTATTGATGAAGCGAAAATATGGTAGAGGATTCAGTTGATTCTTGTAAAGCAGATTGTTTTCAAGTGATCCTAATTTTGTGCTTCGTAGAAGTTTCGCTTGGTAGATTTTTTATTTGGGCATGTGGAGTTTAAGGTAACGGATCGCGAGATATGGATTTCACGGTTCGTCGAACTTCAGCGCCGGTTATACTCACAGTGTCCAAGTCGATGCGGTGGTTAAAGACGGTTCGAGGGTGAGGTATCGGCGAAGATGATGGCGGAGGTGGAGGAAAGGCCCTTCCTTCGATGCTGCGAGGGGCAGATCCGCTTTTCCGCCCTTCCGTCTACATTCCCAGTTCACGGATCATCGCTCGGCTGCAACAGCCAAGTGGGAAATTGAGTTCGACGGGATCACCGGTGAAAAATTCGATTCGAATGTGTCGCGCGACACGGGTGATCTGTACTAAAAAATAACTGGCAAGTATTCGACTATTCCGGGCTCCATTTAATATATCACATATTATCAATATCCTTTTTAAAAAATAACTACTTGCCAGTGGAAATTTTTCAATGAATTTTCTAATAAAAATGGCGACTGCAGTATGAGACCCCTACAGTGATCAAACGTATGCTGTACCTTCACGATACAATTTATTTTCCAAACTGCAAATATTTTTATTAACATATCCATTGATTCTAACTCGTAAACGAAAGAAGAGTTATCGTCACAAGTTTCACTACACAGCTCCAATGATCGAACAGACCTCGAATAGTTCAGCAGTAAATTTCACGAGTTACACGTGCAACCTAACGATTTCTCGAGCAACGAAATACTTTCGATTCGACAGGAACGTTCCGCAAATGATCTGTAAACGAGGAGTAAGGGACGCGGCGAGAGGGTAAGATTTCACTCGATCGGGATAATGGCGCGGAGAGCTCGGTAACAGTTCGAGCCGGGGACGGAGCCAGAAAGAAGCTTTCGCGTCCCGTCTTCCATTATGCTCGCGGTTGTTATCCCGAGGGACTCTCCGCAAATAAGAAATAATTGTCGGCTCGCTCCATAATAGTTCGTTCCCGTTCCGATATCCGTCTCGGGTACCTACCCGCGGGAAACGGGAACAGGGCTTTCAATTTCTTAGCGAGTCGTTTGCGAGCCGCGGGAATCTATACCTCGAGGAGAGGAAAAGAGAGAGAAAGAGAGAGGGAGGGGGGAGGGGGGAAGAAAAAGGGAGAGATAGATCTAGGAGAGAAATATATTCCCTGGGAAACGAGCGATTTCCCGAGGACGAGCATAACAGCTCCTCCTAATGGCCCGAAGACGAGACGCCGGATAGAAAAGTCTTGTCTCGTGAAAAGACCCCAGCGAGGACGGGAAATCTCCTTTCTCTCGGATTTGTTTGCCTTCCGTCGCGCTTCGTCGGCTCGTCGAACGCGCGTCTCGGCTGCGGGAATTCGATTCTTCGAGCCCTACTTCCGGTCGAAATCGGGACGTTGTATACCTGTAGGTGGGTGCTTACGCGAGGCGGGTTGGGAGAACAGGGACATCCGAACGTGTACGTTGGGGTGGATGTTAGAGGGAAATGTCAAGAAGGGAAAATGCAGTGTTTGACGGAGAAAAATGTACGAAGTGCTGGAACTTTTTCGGTGGGATGTGTACAAGGTTACTCCAGCGAGGGGTGTATTTAGCGTTCGGAATTCGATTTGCGAGTGACTCGGGAGGACTGTAATTGAATGGAAATTTAGGGGTTCGCGAGTTTGAAGCTGTAGATGTTTGGGACTTTGAGATTCTGGGCCGTCGAGACTTTTGGACTTTGGGACTTTGGAACGTTGGGATTTTAGAAATTTGGGATTTTGGAACTCTGGAGCTTTGGAACTTTAGAGGTTTGGGACTTCGAGATTTTGCAGCGTCAGGGCTTTGGGATTTTGGGATTTTGAAACTTTAGAAATTTGGAATTTTGGAACTTTGGAATTTTACAATTTGGAACGTTGCAACTTCAGAAGTTCCAAACATTCACAATTCGATAAACAGCAAAGCATCAAACTATTGTAACTTCCGGAATTTGGGATTTTGGAACTCCGAAACTTTGAAGCTTTTGACTTTGTAACGTTACTTCAAAAGTTCTAAACACTCACAATTGAATAAAAAAGAAAGTACCAGTCTATCCTTTCCATAGGACAAACAGAGAAGTGTAAATTCTCGTGATCTAGTTCTCCCGATCGCCTAGATTTCTCGGCCCATCCAGCCGTCCCCGAAAGTGACAAAAGCCGATTCCACGATCCGTGGAAAGAATGATCCGTCCGACAGGTCCCCGACAGGTTCCAACACGGTGACGACGAAATAATTATCGAGCCGCTGTCTGGCTTCCGGGTGAAGAAGTCGGGACGGGGCCGGGACACCTCCGTAAGCTGCCGCTGCCACGAGATCCAAATTCATTATCCGCGTTCCCGCGAGGCGAGTCTTGTTGAGGCAGCAGCAGCAGCAGCAGCAGCAGCAGTAACGTCGAAATGAATTCCGAAAGTGGGGCGCACGCTTATTAGAAATTCCTGGATTACTGCCGCGTACGTGTGTACCGCGGCCTGGGTCTATTTGGGCTGACGCGAGCCTGCTAGCGGAATTCACGGGGCTGTCCGCCCCCGACTTGGCCAATGGGCCAGAAAGAGAGGCGGAGAGACCGGAAGCATCGAACGGAGAACCCGGCACCGGGTAACGAGGACCACGCTCCTCGAACCACTCCAGAAACGAGATCTATGGTTTCATTAGGGGGCCGAATTTCTGCGTTTCCGCGTTTTACGACCTCCTCCCGCCTACCCAGCTCCCGCGCCTGCCTCTTCGACCTCTGGATCTTCAGCTGCTTGGAAATTCTATGAAGAAATCGAGCCGCCCTCGAACTCGATCCTAGTTATACGTACTCGTCCCGTCGTTGGAGTAATTGTCCGTGAAACTGGATGTTCGGGGAATGATTTGTCGTGCATTCGAAGTAATGGAAGTTTGATATACTGAAGCTTGTAAGATAGGCTGCTTCGGATGTCCGGATGAATTTAGAATTAAAATTTGAGTATTGCGGAAAATATTAAGGATCATGACATGTGAAGTTCCGAAGTTTCAAATGGGAATTGAGAATATGTAGACATTGTGCTGATAATATATATGAACGATTTTTGGAAGAGACAATGAATCCATAAAGATTGAGGTTACCAGGTACGATAGTCAAGATTTCCAAAAAATAAATCTAGATTTACCTATAAAGGGAAAACCAAAAGAGAAACCATGCGATTTATTTAAATTGTATCGTACGTGATATGCTCAATCATCTGCGAACATAAAGAGTTAGGTCTGCCAGCTGCCATTTTGCGCGTCGCGCAAGATGGACGGCGGACGGCAATGGCGGCGCCAGCGTGCACGTCTCGCGGCGGGACGCAACGCAACACTCGTTTACGCGGTATCGCGGGACTTTGCATATTCATGGGGAGTAGAACTTGGCGAGATTACCGGCGATTTACCCCGAGCAATCTATCCCGATCGGGGTAGGGCGGGTATTAATATTAATGGCCGCCGGCTCGAAATCTATTTGATCCGCTCGTCAACTTCGATCACCCTTTCGTCTCGCGAACCACTTCGGCCGTGCTTCCCGCAGGCCGAAGAGCGGAAGGGAGACGGAAAACAGACGTAAAGAGCGAGAGGGGGACAGGACGAGTGGGATTCGAGAGGAAGAACAACAAAATTTCGCGTACCAGCGAATTATCGACTGGCCGGTGCACCCAATTTGCCTCTCCATGCGATTCGCTTACGAGCGAATGTTTACCAGCGAACACAATGATGCACGGGGAATTTCTGTCCGTTCGTTCTGCTCGCTGTCCGGCCGGCTCGGCCCTCGTCAAGCTCCCGGAGAAAATTAACACTGTTGACCGGTGGAAACAATGGCCTCGTTCACCCGACGGTTTCCGGTTCCCCCGTTCGCCTGCGCCGCGATACCCCTTTTTTTCCCTCTCGCTCCGCCGTGCACGAGGGAAAATATTCCGGCTGATATTTACGGTTAAAAGACACTCGGAGGAGGATCTCGCTTTTTGTTCCACGAATAAAAGGGAAATTGCCGGCTTTGTTTCTTAAAAATGTTGGCGATCCATTCGACGGGATTATGAATTTTTCATCCAGCTTACTTCTTCCGTAGGGAATTATTCGATTTCGGGAACCCGGTGGAAGTGATATTGCGATTCATGTTTGATTAGGAATGTTAACGAAACTCGTTGATTTTCAGCGTGTAATATTTGAATCGTACTGTTTTTGGAATTAGTTTCGATAGCTGTAATGTTTATTAAGTATTAAGCTTCGTGATCGAAGGAATATATTTTAACTTAAAGTCTGTTTCTATTGTTTCAACGTCGACGTCAATGCAAATGAACACGTTTCAAATATATTTCGGTCTACTTTCTAATGAAACGAAACGCAAATTTTTACTCTCGCAAGAATCAACGAACAGAATGTTTTCTCGTTAACTCTGTCCCCGATAAATTCGACGCCATATGAAACACGAGACGTGCAATATTCGTTGAGGTCGGGGGCTAGGGAAAAAATGCAATACGCGGAGAATCATGCGCGCGGGTCACGTTCCCGGTCGCGTCACGCGTGCAAATCGGGACGCACAAATTGCCAACGGAGAAGCTTGGAAATCGGACGCTCGTTTCCACCGGTAACCGTGAGCCTCGCGCGATTCTCCGGTAATTGAGCGGGGCCGCGTAATTAGAAACGGTGTCGCGTGGCTTAAAGCGGCTGCTCGGGAATACGACAAAGTAGTCGGGGAACATGCGACGCGCGTTCGTTCGACGCGGCCGAGGGAAATTGAATTTTTCCGCGCACCGCCCGCGACCGGGTGAAAGTCGAATCGAAGTTCCCGCGAGTTTCCACCATTTTCCAAACTTTTTCCTTTCTCGTTCTCACCGGTAATTAGTTCGAAAGCCGCTGTTCGGAGAATTCGATATTGTTCGTACAAGATGGATTGCCTGCGAATTCGATGAAAATTTCAGGAGATAAACGAGAAGCGAAGATGGAGAGTGATAATAACCTTGTTGACTTCAGTATTGATAAGTAGAAATATTCATTGAATTTAACCCCTTGCTCTACTTTGTCAATAATTCATTGAACAGGGAGACAAATTCTAGTGATATCGTGTCCACGCTTGCTTTAAGGTACAAGAATTCAGCAATATTTATGCTTGTCGAATTCTGTTTGAAATTTTCATTGCGAGTCTTTATTTTTATTTACTGTAGTTTCTAGATTTGTTGAAACACGCGAGTTCTTACGATTCCCGCACAGTGACATTCTACGTAAATATCACGGAATCACGATTACTTTCCTCGCGCCGACCAATATTACCAATACTACTATCACCGACTCCAAACTCGATTCCATCAGCCAACGCAATTCCAGCCGCCCGCGCTCGCGCGGGGACCGAACATTTCCATCGTCGCGGACAATGGTCGTAAGGAGTGTTTAGCCGCGAGAGGCGAGCCACGGAGTTAACTCGCGCGTTGAAAAAAACGCGGCGAATTCGCGGTCCAGCGCGCTCCGGGCCGCGGTGACAATGCAGTCCGAGCCGAGCGGATTTTAAATAAAGCTGCAACCGGTAATGGGAGAATCATTGTTCCCGGTCCGGTCCCGTCGGAACGAACGGGTCATTGTTCCACTCCGTTTCGTCCTCGGGAAACGAAGACGAAGGAGAAGGGGTCGCGGAAAGAACAGCAGGGGAAACGCGTCCCGTCGTTCCGTCCCATCGCAAACTACGGCAAAATGGCCGTTTTCTGGACGAAACTTGAAAAGCATGAGCGATACAAACAAATGTTTGAGACGAAAGTTGTAGGGTATAGGGCTGAACATATGGTGGTTAGATTTTTGTCTACATTTTGGGGATATGAAGTTCTTTCAGTGACAATGGGTAGTTTGCATTTCGATTCCAACGTTACAGAAACAGAGAAACGGAATTTATTCGCAGAAAACTGTTATTTTCCAAATGAAAATCATTTTGTTCGGCAATGACTACTTAGCAATTCATAGGTAACTTTCAATCTTCGTGAATAGTCGAATTTTGGGGTTTCGTCGACAGGCGACTGGCTCTGAACAAAACTCAATAACTGAAAAAGTAGGAGTGATACGAACAAATGCTTCAGACAAAAGCTGTAAGGTATAGAGCTCAATATATGACGGTTATGTTTCTTTTTACATTATGAGGATATTATGAAATTTTTTCATCGACAATGGATATGTCGCGTTTCGATTCCAATGTTATAGTAATAGAGAAACGGAATTTATTTGCAGAAAACTGTTATTTTTCAAATGAAAATCATTTTGTATAGCAGGGATCACTTAGCGACAGATTGGTAACCTTCGATTTTCGTTATGCGAATAGTCGATTTTTTGGGTTTGTCCAGAGGCGGCCGGATCGTGCGTCGGCTCGAAATAAACGTCCATCCGGCCGGTTTACCGACTCGGTATCCCAGAGTCCCCGCGTTTCCCGGCCTCCCGGTTTCTGTTTTCTGGAACGTGTGCCCGCCGCTAAGCGATTCGTTTTATCGATCCGCAGTCCGCACGCGCTAATTTATTATGGCGCATGTGTTCTTTCTAGAGCCGGGGACTATAATGACGACCGGTTTGTCGCGGATGGCACAGACGGGACCGACGCAACGGCCGGGAGTCGCTAGACAGAGTCCGTGCGACGGTCACTGATAACTTTGACGAATGTAGTGGAACGGAAGCGAGATTTAACGTTGGATCGCGTTATGTTTAATTTTGCAGTGGTATTAATCGTGTAGGTTGTTAATCTCGAAAGAGAGTTTAATCTCAATCAAAATTAATCCTTTACGATCGGCACATTTTTCGGGTGACTACCAACTAGAAGCAAATTATTTTTCTATGGGTGGTTTATAATAAATATATGGATATTAAAATTATTTATTGAAGTTGATGTGTTTTGTTGAATATAAATTCTGTAAAGAATAATAAATACAATAATTCTCGATAGTGAAATAATACTGTATTCAGAAAAATGGCCATATTGGCGACACCGATTTCGGAAAAAAATGTCTAGATTAACCCTTTGCACTGAAGAGGCGGCTCTCAGTGAAAATGATGAAATTATAAAATCTCACTCATCGGAAAATATTAAATATTTCTAGTGGAGGAACCTCCGAGTGCAAAGATTTCCAGAGAAATCATAATAATATGAAATATAAGATCATTAATGAGGAATAAGTCTCGACTTTCCTCTCTTTCACTAATACGCTTCAATTTTGCGTGATCTGGAGCAACCAGCTCGTCAAGTATCAATAAAACCAATGTTCCCGTTGTTCAGAGGACCAAAAAAAAAAGATCACCTCCAGGATCGAAAGATTCTGCGACGATCCTTGTAACTATCGACGAGTAGAGACGTTAATTCCAGAAATGGCTGGCCCGTGCGCCAGGGATCGAGTCCCTGTTGTCAATTGGAAGCGGTTCAAGCTTTGCGTGCAGGCCTAGGATGCAGAAGAACGGTTAAGTGGAACGCGAAACGTCCGTATGTAGATGCGCCGGTGTATCTGCAGGGCTGCATGCCAGCCTATGACAGGGCAGAGCCGAGTGTGTATCACCGGTATCAGGGTTATAGATGGCCCATGGGCACGCTAACCCAGTGACATCTCTAGGTCACCGGCGGCTCCCGAGCCACCCCGTTTCGTTCCGTTCCTGTTCCTCTTCCACCGCTGCAGCTTTTGCTTTCGTGCAGCCCATGCCTCGCGATAGGGAACATTTCAGCAACGAGTTTATGACGCGGACGATCGAAAGGCAACACGCGCTTCGAGCTTCTCCTTTTCAGGAATCTACGGGGAGCCGAGTTTTATCGGCGTTCAATAGATTAACACGACCGAACGGTCGTTTTCTGGGGAAAACTTAATAACTTAACCCTCTGCGGACGAAGATTCTTCGAAACGTACAAAACCTTCAACGTATGAAGCTAAATTACATGTCGACTGCTTAATTAATAGAATTAACACTTTGCCACGTAAACATTCATCAAAACTTTCGTGTACTCGAAACATTCTTCATTAACCAGAAACTAAGAAACCAAGATTCTTCTTAATAACTGCTCCACTATGTTTCTTATATCTCATATATCCAACAAAACTCGGTTCGTTCGATGCGTCATGAAAGAAATTAATGTCCACGTTTCTGTAAAATATAATGTCACCCTCATTCGGGTGACGTGGCAGTCAAAGTGTTGAAAGAAAACTACGTTCTGATCTCTTGCTATTCGACTGATTAAATCATTTGTTCGCGAGTTGGTCTTCAAAGGGTTAAAGAGTAAAGAGTATCAGTGATGCAAACAAAATGCTTGAGACAGAAGCTGTAAGATATAGAGCTAAACATATGGTTAGATTTTTCTTACATTATGGGGATATTATGTTTTATCAATGACGGGTATTTTGCGTCTTGAATTCTACGTTATATAAATAGAGAAACGGAATTTATTTGTGGAAAATTGTTGTGTTTGGAATGGACATCGTTTTCAATTTTCGTTTTACGAGTAGTCGAATTTGAGGTTTCGTCCACAGGCGGACGCACTGCGGCATCGCGCGTTTTTGACGATCAACGTTTTGTACCTTGCAGTAGAAAATTAAACTACTTTCACGTGTGTTTATATATAAAGTTGCAACGCATGGTAAAAGTTGTAGACAGCGATTCTTTTCTTGAATCTCATTCGCGTTTTGCAAAGAATGGGTTTAATAAAACATTGTAACAATGAAGATCGCCAGTGAAGCAAACGCCGATCGCGTTGAGACTAGAACAGAGGCTAGAGGAAACAGCTGTTTTTCTAAGATAGGCTTTCGGTACGTACCTGTGTCGCAGTAATTAACGTGTTCCATAGACACGCGAACTTCTTGGCTCTAGTGCTATAGGCGTGTCGTGGGAGGGATTTAATTAATTTGCTCGTGGCACGTTCACTAGCTTTTGGAGCTTTTTTAGAGGGACATGTCTCGCGAACAAATATTTTTCGCAGTTAATCGTTCGGATAATAGATACAGCGTGTAACACGCCGTCTATCTTTAGACGAAAGTTCAATCTTAGCTCGAACGTTCTAACAAAGAGTTAATTCTTAGACTCATCCTCCATCGCTTTCATCATCGAGATTAACAGATAAAAAGGGAAACAAAGTAGCCAACGACACACCTTCCACTGCATTCACAAGTCCAATAAACAATGGTTCGATTACGAATCATCAAACCAATAGAAACTTTTCGTTCCAAGAATTCTGCGACGCAGATGCGAAGATTAGATAAACCGAATTAGCTTTATCAGCTCCAACTACAAATAATCGCTAATAAATCATCGCAAACTTCTTCAGCTTAAGAATTTCAAACAAGATATTCTCATAAATTTAAGTAATAACCTAACAATAAATTGTCCAACAATTTCCTTCGACGCTTTAACTCCCAAATAAACTCATCAAAACTTCTATCCAGTCGAAACGAGTTGTCTTAATGGAATAATCATCTCTGAGTGCAACTCACTTTTCTTCGAGCGACACGTACCATGAAACTCAAGAAGACTCAAAACCATCGCTTGTCGCGATTTCTGCGTCGCCGTAGGTCCCAGTGTGTATTTGGGACTTAACCCTTTTGCTAGAGTCAGCCATGTTACCAGAAAAAAAATTTCCTCAAGTAATACTAATAACTTTTAGCAATAATAATAACAGTAGTAGCAACGAAAGAGTTAACCTCTGCACTCAGAAGTTTCTCATTGGAAATCTTCCAACATTCTGATGAGATAAAGACGATACTTCGTGAAGCTAACTCGATGAGAAATCACACGTACACTGAGGAACAAAGCTGTTTTATTCCAATATTTCTCAAATTAACGCAAAGTATAATATTAACACGTTGAACGCCGCATGATTTCATAAAGCAAAAGATTCGAAATGAAAGAAATATAACGTTAAATCACTTGATTGAATTACATTGTCAGTATTGCAAGTTCATTTAGCTAAAAGCCACCACATTAGCTGGCATTATTTACAATATAGAAATGTTTTCGAATAATCATCGTTTCATTGAGTGAACTATAGTAATTCCAAGGCATTTAACGTGTTAAATATCAAATTTTACAATTGTACTGTGTGAAATCAAGTGACGAGTGAGGTACACTTCTCGAGCGGAAAGAGTTGAGACCATCTTGCGTCATTTCCAATGGATCCTGGAACACTGTGGAGGCCGCATGTAATTTACCGTAGCTGTCCAGCAACCGATCCTGATGAAACGTAAACCTGTTCAGCCCCGGGATACGAAATGACAGAGCCGAGGGCTGAGCGGAGAGATCGTTCGCGGATAAAAGTAGGTCGACGGTTCTGGCAGAGGGTCCGCTCCACGGAATCGCGGCGAGGAGGAGCGCGCAATACGTAAGCGGCTTTACGACGTTCGTTCCGCAGAGAGTTCCGCAACAAAAGTTCCGCGGCACGCGTATCCGCTGGATATCCTCCCGCGATAGTCCGCGGCAGCGCAACGGCGCTCCGGGCTTTTCGTTATTGGACCACGAAACTGCCGTCGAATGCGCGGAGGCCTCGAGTTTCGCGAGTCAACTATTTTTCACCCTGTTTCGCCCGTTTTTTCGCTGTATCACGAAAGAACGCGAACTTGCGGGCTCTCTCATTGATCATTTAGCTTCCGCCAATGATGTCGAATCGACTTTGATTTCGAAACGTTCGAACGTCTCGAAAGATTTTATATATATTTTATCCGATGGAATTTTTACGTGGAGCGCGAAATTGGAGTAGGATTCTTTCGGTGTGATTTCTAGGTTTTGGAGCTTTTGAGGGAATAGACTTTTCGGTATCTGGTTTTGGGGAATATTGATGTCTGGTGACTCGAAATGATTTTATAAAGGAATGTGGAGTATGAGAGAAACGAGTGATGTAATAGTGAAATGAAATGTAGCTGACAGGTGTTCTCGAGGAGATACAGATATTGTCTGATCGAGGGATATTGTTTGCATTAAACAACTTGTCAAACACGTATCGCATGTTCAGGCGACAGATTTAATAAATATAACAATGCCAGAGGAATCTGAATAATCACCGAAGTCGATATCTGAGTACAAGATCTACGACAAACAAAGACTTGTGTAACAAGGAAAAATACATAGATCTGCGATAAAATCTCGCGGAGATAACGGATCGATCGATACCCGTAGTGTGCATACAGTGTGTCCCGTAACACGTAGGAATCAGTATAATATGCACAACAAAGGAATGATCGAATTATCAGTTCCATCCTACTAAAAGGTTCGGCTGGAGATTCAAATCAAATTCCAATGGAAATGTTTAATAGTTAACATGAGAATTGCGATAAACAATCAATTTTCAATTTATTTCTACTTATCCTCTCTTCGTTTATGTTTCTCTTTGCCACGAAAGATTATTCGACGCATGAATCGCTCCAGATTCCCCTGGCAGCGAATCCGTGAAAATTTTCACGGGTTATAGGACACCTTTCGTGAACGCATATTTTTCAAAATTCTTATCTGGCCGAAGAAAGTCCCGCAACAGATAAGAAAATCACGAAAACAAACCGCTATCGTCGATTTCGCGCCGCATCGAGTGTGAATAACGGGTCGGAGTCGTGTTTTGTCCCGAGATCCAGCGATCATCGGGAGCAGCGCAGCTTTCTCCGACTTTCCTCCCTGTTTTTCCGCGAAACGAAGTCCTCGGGCCGCAAATGAATCTCGCCCTCACCCTTGGGAAATCTTTTCGCCCCGTTGTCCTGAACCTCGACACGGTTCTTAAGCGAAAGCATCTTTAGCGCGTCGAAATTGCTGGGCCGCGTGAACACCGAGCGCTGTCGTCTCGGTTTTTCTCCGAGAAACGTCGGCGTGACGACGATAATTGAAGTAATCGGGGCCGCTGCGACGCTCGATGAGAAATAATTCCGAACAGACGCTGCGCGCGAAGGCAAAAAGGAAGTTCGCTCTGTCGTGGCGTACTGCGAATTGCAAGGGATGGTTTCAATTATAATTCAACCCTTTGCACTCGAGCGGTGACCCTCGGTCACCATTTGATTTAATATAACAAAATTACAAACTGTCGAATATATTAAGTTTCTTATAATGCATCAATGCGTGAAATATTTATATAAAACAGCTTTATTTCTTAATTCACGTGTTTTCTCATTAGTTCGTTTCAAATAGTGTCGTCTACGTCCCATCGGAAAATGTCGAATGTTTCTAGTGAAAAGCTTCCGAAAGGGTTAACAGTAGGAAGAAATTAGTATAACTATAGCGAGTTACGAAGGAAGTCGAATATAATAGGAACATAAAAATTCTTCAGGTAAAGAAATTCCTTCAGCACTTTATTAGCAATTTTCCGAACCGTCGACGTTAGTCAGACATAAATACCGGCAGATATAAATACCAACGAGCATTCTCAGTTGAGAGTACTTTAAACTTCCTGTTAGTTCCCCGAATAAGCTACTGTGATTCCGTCTAACTTTCCTTAATGCGCGAATTACGAAAGTCAGTCTGTCGGAGAAAATGGAACAGTCATCCGCGGGATAAGAGAGCGAATATCGTAATGGCCGGATATCAGCTCGGTCAACCGGCGAGTGATTAAGAACAACGTTAAACAGTCGGATCGGTCGATTCGGTTCCCGTCTCGCAATTTCCTGCGCCGCTGTCCGCCAGGATATTCGTCGACGTCCGTGGTCACCGACGTCGGAGGAATTAGCCGCGTCGAAAAACCCCCGGCGACTCCTCTTGTCGTCGATAAGAACGGCCGGGGCCGAAGATCGATGAAGAAGGAGTGGCCGGAACACGGACTTCCGGCTTCGGCGTTCGGAAATCAGCGACGCGCGGACCTGGCTCGATATCGGGGCCGCAACGACGGCGAAATATTCAATTTCGGAGCCAAGGGTTTCGAGAGTCCGACGCTTTTATTGGATTCTACCCTTCTCTTCTCTTCTTGCCGCCCCTCCGGGGATATCCACGGAAATCCCATCGGAATTCCATCCACCCTGAATTTCGACTGTGATCCATATCGACTCATCGAACTCGAAAATATTACACGCAAGTCCGGCCGCCGTTTACTGACGATTTTATTTCGGCTCCTCGCGACGGCGCTTAGGTGTGCGCGAAGCAAAGTGTTTGATCGTGGTTCGAAGGTTTCTTGTGTGCACGGTATTGTAAAGATTAGGGACCTGGTATGTGGATCAGTTCCTTCTTTAGAAGCATTGGCGTGTAAAATGGTGACTTTTCCGGGTGGAATACGCGTGTTTTTAGGATTCTTTTGAAAGTGAATCATTGGGAATCTTGTAAACTTCAGTAGGAAGATAGTATCGATACGCTATTATTCTGGAGATATTACTCAATTTACTATTACCAATCAATTCTTACTACTCGACTACTCCCACCACTCAACTCATTCACGAATCCCAATCGACATCAACTCGAGCCCCAAAAACTCAAGGCTTCAGCTTTCATCAACTACCCCAAAAACCCACATCCGCAAGATCCGCAGTCCAGCAATCCGCATGGATCCGGCCGAAACTTGCCAAACAATGGCGCAGAACCGTTCATTATCTTAACCGAAAAAACAAAGGAAAAGGGAAAAAGACGGTAACACTGCGGAACGGATTCCGCAGCATTCACCAGAAGCTTTTATTAGCGAAACGCAGTCCGCGCGCGCGTTGTCCCAGCGTTCCCCGTTATTTTAATCCCCCGTCCTCGCGGTTGTCTGGCCTCGTCCACGGTCTGGTCCCCGGTTTGCAGCCGCGGAACGCGAAAACGGTGCCGTCATATGCTCTCCGCCCGTGAATGCGACTTCCCACACCCCCGCTGTCGCCGGCCGTCCCGCGACGGGCCAGCCTATGAATTTGTCAGCGGGATTTCGGTGCCGAGACCGGGACACGGGGGTAATGAGAAAATCGAGCGCGATAAAACCCGGCGACAAACAACCCCGGCCGGATTAATTTTCAATTCGCTGCCTCGCGGAAATCAGCCGCCCATTCAACGCAGGCCCGGTGTATCGCTTTGTTCCCCGTGTGTACGTGTACGTAGGTAAGCATGTACACGCGAACACGATGCAAGCGGACGCGCGCATAACTACCGATTCTGCCTTCCCGAGAGGGACGACCGATATTTTCGGCCCCGATTGAAATTTTCCCTTTGTTCGCGAGCTCGTTCGCGAGCCGTTGCCTCACCCTCCGACGTTTTTTCTCCATCAGCTACAAGCATTCCGGGGCAAGGGGGCGCGCGGAGGAAGAGCTCTTAAAATCTTATCTGCCCGCTGGTATCTGGAATATTGTTCGGCTATACGGAATTCGTGTCACCGGAATGTGTGTCGATGATTTCGGGACGTTTTAACGGGATCGACTTCGAATACAACGGGTTTTCGGATATTTTTTCGGTCGTTTCCTCGGGTTTCGCTTGATGCGTTCTTAAGGGCGCGCCGGATGCGTGACTCTGGTTTCTTAGGCGCGATCGGAAATCGTTTGGGGAACGGACGGATTTGTAGCGGACAGTTTGTTGATCGCGACGCTTCGCTGGAAATTTATAACTGAATTTGGTGATGATAATATTAATGGAGCTTTAGTGTTCGATAATTAGGTGCGCTGTGGTTGACGCGTGGTATTAATTCTCTCGTGTTATTGGGCAATATTTTTGTGGAATGGAAATAATAGTTTGATAGAAAGTCTTGTGTAACTTGGGTGTCTTTCATTTTATTAAATGAGTTTAATACGTCAGCGAAACCGGTGGACGAATTTCGAAATGTCTTCGTATTATCCGTGGGAGAATGCGTGTGTCGATGACTGATCTCGAGTAAAGTCGTCGCGACGATGGTGAATGTCACACGAGGGGATGGTTTTCGGGGATGGTTCCGACGTGGAATCGAACGCGACGGCCGATTCTATAAATAACTGAGCCGGTTCTTCCGCAGACGGATGACAAAGGTTACTTCAGCCACGCGTTTCCAAAAATCGCCACGTTTAATCGAGTTACCTCGTTGCTGCCGTAGACGTCCGGAAATAGACACCTGTCGGATGAAAATGGCACGGGCGCCGGTTTATTTACAGGCCGGCCCGGAACGGGGAATAGAAATTTCGGAATTCATTCGAACAGCTCGACGGACGAATTTCGCGTTGCTCCACGGGGAAGCGTATTCGATGCACGTATGCATACATGCATAATTGATAACGCGCGAAACTGTGATCATACGAATCGAACGATAAAACCGACCTCTGCCTAAAAATTCTGACATCGGTTCAATTCAATTTGGCACGGATCGTATCGTTATTAATTGATTAACGATATTCCCAATTAGAATTGCAAGTTACCTGTGTTTCCTGGTTGAACGGCGGTTGCACCATGAATTCTGATAAAGAAGTATTTACACCCAACAGTTCCTAATACCAATTCCACGCTACCAACCGAAGTTGAAGTATTCTCCTTTTCAACAAGAGTCACCACCAGCACAAGAGCTAATGTTATCAAACGACCCATTAAATCCGATATCACCTTAACCCATTTTGTCTCATTTTATTAGTCGGTTCCTCTATTTCTATAACGTTAGAATTGAAACGCAAAGTATCCTTTGTCATTGAAGAATCTTCATATCTCCACAATATAACAAGAAATGTAACCTCCATACGTTCAGCTCTATACCTTATAACTTTCGTCCGAAGCATTTGCACTTGAAAATTACTTCGCTAGATATACTCCTCATTCTCTAATGAAATATCAAAGATATGTTTTATAATGAATATTATTACAAATAATATAGAAATTAAGGGATAGAACTATACTATTTTAACGTTTCGCGGATAATTAAGTTAAACGAAATTTAATATTGAACATCAAACTTCGTAATTTTTCTGTATGAAACCAAACGGCGACTGTCGCCTCTCGAGTATAAAGGGTTAGGTTATCGAGTTTCCTCTAGAAAAGGACCATTTGGCCGCACTGTACAGCGCCCCGAGTCACGTGTCGTTGTAATCGGACGGTCGGGTGGCGCGGGTCAGGTCCTCCGTTGTTTTGCCAAGCCGCGAGCAGGCCGGGGGTAAATTTTCGGTCGTTGCATGAATTTGGCAGGAACAATGTATCACGTTCGGCCGGCGAGCGGCGGGTAATAGGCGAGAGAGCCGTAGCGGTCAGAACCGCAACGTATCTGCAGTACAAGCCACATTCGTAGCACGGTGCAACTCTGCGCCGCGGCGCGGCCAGGCGCGGCGTACACCTATACAACACGGACAACCGCAGACGGATGTATAGGTGCACACAGGTGAACGAGTTTATGGGTTGGCGCGCGCACAAAGGCGGTTCAACGTCGCGCATACCCGTCCGCCCGTGAGAACACGTGCAAGTGTGCGATCCACGGCGGCGATCACGCTGTCGCGACTGCAGCTTCTTCTCGGGGATCATTTGGAAACGTCTAATTTTCCAACGAGAACTGGAACGAGTTTGGTTAACCCCTTCACTCGGGACTCGTATGGTAATCTGTGGATACTTTGTTGCTGCTTATTTCTAGCGTCGAGTATTGATATGTAGGGCTAAGATAAAAACTAAGTCCGTAGTCGGGTTAAATATATTTATTACGCGATGTGGCTCTAACGAACGGCGACTAACTGCCCTTCCTCAACTGCTTTTCCAAAAAGGAAAACTCCTCAGTAGTCACGGTGGTCCCCTTGGTCACAAACTTGTCAATGGGCCTGGACTATCTATCAGGCCCCCGAGTATCGACAAGCAAAAGGGCGAACCGTCTACATACAGTTGATGGAAAGTGTTTGAGTTTGATGAAGTATTGGTTGGATCATAAATTGTAAGCTTTGGAATGAAGATGTAGTATCTAGATGCGATACCCTAAATGTGTGATGTCTTTTTTAGTCTAGTTTAAACAAGTGTGAAAATTATCCCCTGAACGGCACCATGGGTGATTAGGAGAAGTCATGGCGGTTCCGATCCCGATCGCCGCCAAGCCTCAGGCGATCAGCGTGTCTGATCCCCGCTAAACCAGTCGGTTGGTGATGCGGTCGGCCCATTGTGGTAGCAGTGGTAGCCCCATATCGCGGAGCACTGTGCTCGCGCCTGCTGCGAGAGCTGCGGTTAACCAGTTCACGCGGTGTTCTACTTAAATGGTAGAGTTTTCGAAATTCGTGGCGATCGACGGAACGGTGCAATAGCTGATAAGGGTGTGTAATGGAAGACCCGTGTAATTCTGTCGCGGTCTTCGATTCGCATAGGTGTTCGTAGAATAACAGACGTTTCTCTAAGAAATTATTGGAAAGAATTGATTCAGCGACACGAGAAAATTGTGAATCAATTAAAGTCTCGATAGACGCACTCTTGGAGTTTCTATAAAGGAATCCTGAAAAACAAGTTTAACTTCTCGGTAGTTTAGTGCTAAATTCTCAGTAGTTCCAGTGTTAACACATCGTTTTTATATAAAGACACTTAGCTATGCAACTTCGCTAATTACCAGAGCATTGAAGAAAATATAAAATTGAATTCGAATTGATTATCTATTTAAAATATAGTACATAACAATATGATATCTGAGTTCTTCTATGTATACTGATATAATGTGACCTCAGTGAAAATTGCCATCTGCGTAATTCAGTTTTCTGAAAATTAGCCGGTACGCAACGTGTTAACTCTTCGCACTCGAGAGGTGACTCTCAGTCACCACTTGATTTAATGCAGTAAAACTATAAAATTTGATATTTAATATTGAACTGTGTATAATGCATCGGTGTGTGAAATATTGGGATAGAAATCTTTGTTTCTCAATTCACTTGTGATTTCTATTTAAGTTCATTCAAAAAAGCGTCGTCTTTGTCTAGTTAGAAAATATTAAATATATCTAGCGAAATACTTCCGACTGCAAAGGGCTAAGAACTAGTTGACCAGTGTTCATCCTTCAACCCGATGCCCCATAGTTGAACGCAATAAAGGGTTCAGAGTGAGCAGTGTCCTTCGAGGACGCAGCAACCGTTCCCCCCTCTGGGGCGCAGGCTGCAGGCTCGAATGAAAAATTCCCGGCGAGGACATCGAAGGATCAGGAGGATGTCGAGAGGATCCTTGACCCGGTTACCGGGACCTGGCCGCAGAATATCAACCTAACCTGCAGCCAGGTCCGAAAGGCCTGTCTTTAGGAAGTCGTTAAAACGAAAGGTCTCTCCCGCTCGCGCTCCTTTTCTCCCTCTCTTTCTGGCCCTCTATCCTCGTTCTTAAACCGCGCGACACTGTTTCGCGGCTCGTTACTGTCGCGGCTCGAGCTTCTTCCTCTCTGGCATCTATTAAAATAATAACGAGGCGGGGTGTCTGCGTTCCTCGCCGATGCGAGTATCGAGTTTCCCTCGACACCTGGACCCGCCTGACGATCCTGTCACCCGCCCCGCATTCCTCGCGAGCCGAGAATCGCGATTTCATCCTTCCCCTATGCAACGCAAACTGCCGTTGCATGAAAGAGTTTAGGTGATCGAGCGGAACTGGAGAACGTCAGATAAACTATCAGTTACTAGATAATTGAAGAACATATGCTTCTGAGTTTGACGCTCCGTTGATTTGTTACAGATACTACCGTCGGTGTTCATCGGAATTCGTAATTCAATCGAAAGTTGGCACGGCGCGTAGATTTACCTGATATAACATCTGAATGAAATCTTTTAGTGTTAAATAGAATTTATTGTAGGATTAACTTTAGTAGTAACTAGAAGTAATTTCTTGCAATCTAGCCGAAATCTGATTATACAAATATCAGTTTCTATTCTAACGAGTAGAAGTAATTCCCTGGAATCCAGCGGAAATCTAATTAGACGAGTATCAGTTTCTATTCTCCGCAATAATAAGCAACGTGGACAAAAGGGAAATTTGTATTTTCTCGTATTGTTACAACAAACTGTTCTCCGGCGATGTAATCCTAGCGTGCCGGTGTCTTATTCAAGCTCCATCAACCCGGTACAATTTAAAATTGTTTAATAGCGTTTGAAATTTGTACAATGTGTGCCCGTAACAAAGACACAGCTAATCGGCGACTCGCTCGAGCACGAAGCGGTACACAGCGCGCCGGTATACGCGGAACGCGGATCGTCTCGCCGGGAGAGTGTTTGCTTCGCGGTAACAGCGGGCCTCAAGTTTGTCGCGGCGCGTAAATAAATTATTTCGACCCGAGGGAATTACGCGCAGCCGGGGGAGACGGTACACCGCGCTATTCACTCGCGCGGATTCGAGGTCCTGTGTAATTCTCGTTCTGTCTATTTAAATTTCTATCGTCCCGCCGTCTATTTAACCAGATCCACGAATCACCAGATAATAGGATACCATGAAACTCTTAAATTTCATTTTAAGCGATTAATACAGTGGTCGTCCAACGACTACAAGCAGCTGCAAGCAAATGAAGAATGTCAATGAGACTCCATTACAACCCTCATTCTCTTCTATTCTCTAATCGAGTGACAATTCCTCATTCCTCTATTTAAATCTAATAATAAACACACATATTTCACAGTTCCATAGGATGTCAAATAAGTTCACGAAAATTGTATATAGAAAGAACTACAAATAATACAAATATACAAAATAATTCCGGATGTGTATTTCAATAACATAATTACAAACACACATGTTTCAAAAACAGATGTTCATCTCGCTCCTTATCAGTCGTATACTGCATCTTCAGAGATGTTAACCGTCCTTCTCACATAATCATATCAATGTTCATAAATAAATTTTATATTTCATCGGTCAATGACATTTATTACATCTTTAAAAAAGTAGGCCATTCGCAACGCCGCGAATTGCGCAGTCGGAAGCGTTCTCTTTCATCAGTTGGACAAACGATAAAGCGATGCCAGCCTAGAGGGTGAATTAATGGCGAGCCGAGGGGGGTTGAACGCATCGAGTGCTGGCTGTGGACCGAGCGTACCTTGAACGGAGACTAAATATTTGCGCGCCGACGTCGCTGCTACCCCGTCGACGGTGGCTCGTAAATCCAGCCGCGGGGAGACACGGCCCGGGGCTCCGTAGCCGAAGGTTGCCCTCCTCGTTCGCCCGCCGACTCCATTTTCGAAAGAATCGGATCGGATACAGCGCCTCGACGCTGGGAATAGCTTCGGGATCGCTACCGGGGAAAACCCGGTGACCCCGTTGCTCCCCGAGAAACCTCCAGACACAGGGAGATAAAACCTCTATATTTGTTGCGCCTCGTTCCGCCGGAATCGAGTTTCAATATTTTCCTGTTATTTTTTCGCCCGCCGCCGGTTGGCTGGCTTCCTTCGCTCCTCCTCGCCGACAGACGCGAATTATCGAGGCATCCCGCGCGCTCCTTTCCCGTGTTTCCTTTTGAATTCTTCTCTCATTTGCGATTCCAATGCGACCCGATGCGTGCCGACGGCTGCGGCGAGCTCGCCCATGCAAATGACGCAAAGAGAACAGTCAAGGCTCGATCGGGGCTCCGTGGCGTTCCCAGTTTCGATGTATGCCGCGCCGTTATTGAAATTGCACGGGAGTAACGCGGTTGATTTTTCATCTTCCGAAAGTCACTTTTCGCTGGGACGAAACCTCGTTTGCGCCGGTTCGAGGGGAATTCTGGGGCTTGTTTTCGACAGTATTTTCACGTAACCGAGTTATGTTCAATCTCGCTGGGTTAACGGAATTGTACTTGGAAAGGGTAAAGAATTTTTTAGGGTAATCTCACCCTTTCCGCGTCGTATTTCGTTGAATAAGATTCCCCGTCGTTGCGGTTAATGCATAATACGCGGGGAAAGAGGAATATTTGAAGACTTTCTCTTTGAAGTAATTCTACGATTCAAGCACGAAGTTATTTCTTTCGAGTAATTCCCTTTCTCTTTGAAGTAATTCTGCGTTCGAACGTGAAATTATTTCTTTCATTCGTTCGTACGGTTCGATTGGTTAGCTCGAGTTTTCGATGTTTCTTAGAGGTTCGTTGGGTTACGCGTGTCACGCGATTCGTTGGCAATCGGTGAAACGAGAGGAGTAACGCGGATCGTTTCGGGTGCAGGAGATTGTGGCCTCGCGTAGTGGAAAGCCTCCCCCGTGCATCGCCGGATACTTGACCCAATGTTATTTACCGACTTCCGCGAGATATCGATTGATGCTCCGCGCCCGCTAATCTCGAGCTCCCTATTCTAAGGCCGGGCCGAAGGCGAGAAGAGACCCTCGAACGCGGACATCTTCTCGTCCCGTCTACGTGCAAGCTGTTTACGGTTGTATGCTACTACGGGCAGGGAGAATATCCATCTAGGTAAGTAGCGAATGATAGGGATCGATTACCTCAAAAAAGTTCGAGGCTCCCCTTGTACTCTAGTCCATGGAAAATGAATTTCGTCGACAACGTTCCGTTTGAAACTCGCTGCATAAGCGATTCCTCGTGCAGATTGCTCTGGAGGGTCAGTCGCTTTGCTACTATTTCGCACGGAACAACGAAAATTCTAAGCAAGTTCTATTGAAATTTCGGTTGGGTTCATTGTTAAGCCCCTATGAGAGAATTATAGCTCTACGAATGAAAGTATCTAGTAAATCTCTGATCCAAAAGGACTTCTTTGTAAATCTGGTGTTGATCTTAATTAAATTCCTTCTTCAATTAAACTATTATAATCACAAAACATTTATTGTATAGTTTATTCTACTGTTTCTAGAAAAATTACTGTTCCGTCGTTTAGATCTTCGTAAGTTAATTGCATCAATCGAGTGTAATTGCGTCAATCGAAATCGGCGCGAATATTTACGAAATAATATCTATAACATTCAATGTTATTTCCATATTTGATAAATTCAATATTTATTAGATCGACTCGTTCTGTGAACATAATGTGAAATATATTCTTTTAGTATTCTTTTTCATACTACACGGAGAAATGTAATATCGAAGGTGTGCTTGTAGAATAATTCCAAGCTACGACCACTTTCCAAGGAATTTCGGTCCCTGAGGTGTCCAATGAATCATAAAGAAATAGGGGTGCGTACCGGGGAGCCGGGGACGTCGTTTCACGTCGGAAATTTCGAGCGGAACACGAAAAGTTCACGCGAGCCGAAAGCTGGCAATGGAACCGGGTGCCAGCCGGAGTCAGACACCGAGACCTATTTTCTCAGCCGACCACCTTCGTCGTTAGCTTCTTCCGACTTTTACGATTCTTCTCTCCCCCCTCCCCCTTGCCCCGTGACCTCGAGAATCATCGAAGATAGTCGTGTCATAATTCAACTCACGAAAATCGTCTTTCTCTATGAACTTTTGATTTATTTCCGCTTCAGGAATCACCTACTTCCAGGTTGCGCCGTCATTACAGTTCTAGCCTTGAGCTTATCTCGTCTAACGCGAAAGGTTGTCGAGTTCAACGAATATAATCTGAACAATTCTTTTTCTTCTTGTGATTAATTTACATCTGTGGCAAATTCTTCGCGCGAGGTGACAGATGTTGAATGTTAGATCCAGCTTTTCTAGATTCTACGCTAGTTTATACTTCAATTGTCAGTCATTTGCTCCAAGATTTCTAGATTTGGTGCTGGTTCTTCCTTCAACTGTTAAATTTCAAGCGTTGGGTCCTATGCATTAGATCTAGGCTCGCTAAGTTTCTTCTCAAGTCTAAGTTCTAACATCTCGTAAGCTCCCCAGTATTAAACTCGACAGTCAGGTTCGGAAAATATGCTTCACTGCTAGGCCCGAACATTCTAATTTCAGACAGTACATTTCAGTGAAGATTAGATTTCAATAACCGATTCGCTCAAATTAGCCAAACTTTCCCAACAGATCTATACTAGCTAAGCAACCCCTGTCACCTAACCCATAACTCCTCAGCATCTAAAGCAACCTTACATCTAACTGAAACAGCAAAAATCACGGAAATGTAATTACAAAAGTTACAAAATCTGGGTCAAAAGGGAGTATACCGAGTGTCGAAAAAGAAGGAAATCGAGCATGTCGCCTCGTTGATACTCCGCTGAAGGATCGTTGCGAAAAGAAAAACGAGCGACTCGTTTCTCGGAGTTCGAAGAGCGGGGAGTCCGGAGGCAATATCGATGGCTCTCGTCCGAATTAAGGAGGCCCGCGGTCTCGCAATCGCGGTCGGCTCCGCGACGTCAAAGGGTCTCGCGGAAAGCTCGAGCCGCTCTTACAGATTGAAAAGCTGTTGGAACGAAGCCGCGACTCCGCTCGGCTCGACTCGACTCGACTCGACTCGCTCCGGCTCGGATAAGTCGAGTGTTAATCGTCAGGCTCAAAGGAGCCCGAGCGTTGCCGGTCTCTTCGTCTTTCCCCGCGGAGAGCTTTCGAGAACCGGAAAGCTCTTCGGGGCCGGCGCTCGCGACGCCCATCGTCAACACGCGCGACAAATGTATTCCACTTTCCGATCGGCGGAATCTACACTTTCCCTCGGATGTGCCGAAGATACTGGAATCGAAATAATTAACGTGTTAAACTCATGGTGAAGGTTTGAAACAGAATTTGGTAAGTATAAATACTACTCGATTCTTTTGAAGTCGAATGAGTTATTCTTCTGTTATGAATTATTGCAGTTTAGAGCAAACGTGGGTATGGAATGTGTCTAGAATTTTCCTTCTTTCCAGTGAATTATTAATGTGAAAATAGTTGTTGAGAGATCAATTATAGGCCCGTGGGTCAATGATCAAGATTTATGACAGCGAACGAATTATCTTCTGTCAGTGTTTCGTTTCATTCTTGAGATGTGACGAACCGATGACGAGATGTTTTATAGTTTCTGTGTGGTTTTGATACGTACAAGTGTATAATTGATATGAACAAAGACACATTAAAACGACCGGTTTTAATGAGTACCTGGTAGGAATGTTTCTTGCATATATTCGATTTTCATAGAAGAAAGACATGCATTGAAGCTTTGCAGATTAAATAATAACGACAAGATTATTTTTAATGGTTAAAGTCTGTTCTCGTAGCAGCTATTAAATACTTTCGCGACGAAGGAAGAAACGAGAATGGATGAAAATCTAAATAATCAAGCAAGCTAACGAAACACGGTTCAAATGCAGCTCGCAGATTAATTATACAGTGCGTCGGTTATACTTAACCGCCCGTGACTCACTAAAATTTTACACAGCCATTGTCGGAGTCCATATATGGGTCATAGGACCATAACATGCTAATTAGACATTAAATTATGCCAGAATTCCGTCCAATAAGCAATCCGACAACCGCGTTGCGGATTTTGATTTCGAGCAGCGAACCGCGAACATCTCATTCCCGGTGACATCAACGAAACCCTATAATAAACATCTCACGCTACGAATAACCTCCGAAAACTACTCGATACATATTTCACGGATTAATTCCTCGGGAAACACTGAAATACAAAAAACTACAATACAATCGGCCACCCTATTTTTCCTCGGCATCCAGCAACTTGATTCACTTAAATTCATCTGTACAGATTCTCAACGGGCAGTTTTCACCTGCACGATAAATAAATCTCAGTCCACCGATCGAACCTGTCGAGCATCAATCTCTGGGACAAAAAAAAAAAAATCGCGTGGAAAAGTCTCCAATTCGAGTTTAAACAAGCCACTCTCCCGATCCTGGCAATCCTGGATCATTCGATCAGGTTCCCCCGTCGCGTTTCCCATTAAAAAACAGAACTGCCACCCCCCACCCCCCCTATTTCATCCACAGTTCGCGCGTGGTTCCCCGGCAGAGGAGCGAAGTTATCGGGGCCGATAATAAATTCATAGAGTCGTAGGAATTTCCACGGGTCCAATTTGTATGCGAGAACGGGAGAGGCGAAACTCGGCCCGCTCGGACACACCACGGGGCGAAAACCAGACCCGTCGGGTTCGACGCAGCCCGTCGACGCGAGTGCACGGTGGCAATGCGTCGGGAACTGCTGCAGCCGCAATGCAGCTCCGGTGCAAAGGAAAAATCGTTCGCGGGCGCCGGGTTCGTTTCGTTCCTTCGACGTTCCCGATTCCCCTTCGTCTTTCGATTATCGAGTTCGTAGCATCCGGATGGACAACCTTCGATACCGTTTTCTCGTCCCGAGGACAGTGAACTGTTGATTTATTCTTTACGATGGAAAAAATATTCGACGGAATATTTTAGAGGAAGGAGGAGAGTGGTACTTGTCTTTTTGCTACTTTTCTATTTTTCCTCCTATAATGGAAAACTTAGGAACGCGATTAGTAATTGAATGCAACGGAGGCTTCAAGAGATCAAGATAATTATATAACGAAAATTTTCAATGACTGATATCAACGCGTTAAGCGCCACGGAAATCTGGACCGTTTCTCTGTAGAGTTACTCCTTTGTAGCAAAGAAAAGCAGGGACGATTATTCGTTATTTGGCGTTACTATCCTTGCATTAGAGTATTATCAGCTTAATTACCTTATTAAACGTTTCCATTCGACATCGGTTACCTTGCACGTTACGATTGTCTTCAAGTGAATAAGAAGCGTGAATCATTGGCGACTGCCGTGGCGCTTAACCTGTTAAGAATAGAATTTTTAACGCTAAACCTATCGAGCAGTTAAACTGGCTTTGCCAAATTCTTCTGTAGAATCTTCACGAGTGCAGAGACTTTAATTCATAATTCAGTTTGTGTATTGCTGAATCAATGTCTTTAATTACCTTTTTAATCATTGCAAAAACAGGAAATCAGGAATCGGCCGACCGATTTGCTTTGAGTGTTAAATATGAAAAATAACAGTGAGTTTAAGAATTAAGAGCGAAATGTCGGCCGACATCCAAGGCGGATGTGCACGGAGTTCTTAGCTCGAGGAAGTCACGTGACGTGTATATAAGTCATGCATAAAAAATCAGGCGGCAGGGGGCCTGCGGGAAAAACCTGACCAGGTCGAGATTGACCCGATTAGATAAGGATCTGGCCCGAAAGCTGACATAATGAGCGTAACGAGCGTTGCTAGAACAAATGGAGGAAAGTCCTGACGGTGCCGGTCGGCCATAATCGGCGTGCTCCACTTGCCGCGGGGCCGATTACGCGTCTTCCTGTTCTATTAGGCCTGACCGCGTACCTGGCCGCGTTACTTATTTTCCCTGCCCCCTTTCGCCCCTTGGAAACTCCAGCGTTTAAGACTCTTTTCTGTCGTTTATGCAGCTCGACTCGAAGCCGCTTAAATCAAAGAAGCATGGAAACGTTCTATTAAGGCGAATTCGTTGGGAATTCACTCGGTTTAAAGGTTTTAAGGAAGGTAATTCCGTTAGGTGCTGTTTAACATGTTGACTGCCACGCGATTTTGCCAAGACAAATATAGAAAATAATGTAACATCAACTTATGCCATTGAATTACGTTGTTATTATTACAGGTTCGAATTGTTGAATCTCGGTGCGTTAAGTTGTACTACTTATAACAGAAAAGTTTTCAAATAATCATCGTTTAATCGAATGAATTATAGTAATTCGATTTGTTTAAGGTTACCGGTGACCCCTTGGCATTCAACTTGTTAAATTCGATTACATTCGAATTATATTTAAACTTCATTAGGTACAAATTGAAATTCAACCGAAATCTATTATAGTCTTAGACTCGGTTCGCTCTAGAGCCAAAGATAGCCTCAATTAGCTCCTATTTTCACCTACGTCTACATTAAACCATAACAGAGCAATGCCGCCATATAAGCACGGCACTTTTACTTACTGGGTCAAATGCCGTCTATATGGCAAAAATCATTTTACTATATTTATCACTTTTATTGCTGTAATATTTGCAATGAACACGTTAAGTATCCTGCTAGGCCACTTCTTTAAATTCCCTTCGCTCGTTGTCTATGTACGGTATTTTTTCGCGGTAAATTAACCGACCAATCAATCAAGTTTAATCCCTCTTGCGTCCAGTCAACGTTCAGATCGAATCAAATCCGAATTCAATCAGAATTTACTAAACGCACCGCATCCAATCAAATGGCCGGTGTTCGCAGTGGAAAACTGCATCCATAGCTTCTCTAACGCAAAACGAACATATAATTCCTTCTTATCGCTCACCTCGCGGATTGTCTCCCTATTAAGTGAACAATCGCCTATACTACTCCCGCAAGAATATAACCAGCACCCAAAGTCCCCGTCACCGTTAACGTAAGATTCGCATCCGATCGGCCCCGCGCGACGCGAGACTGAAATACGCTGAAACTCCCTAAAAAAGAAAACAACGAGGAAAAAGGTCCGTGCACCCGTGGGCCTCTCTTCCGGAAAGCTTCACAATCACCGTTGGAACGCTAACAGCGCGTAAAAGTTTCCAAATATAACGGGGAAATTGAGTCTCGGGCGGTGCGGCGGGATTAATCCCAGCGTTGCCGGCCACCGGTGACCCCCGCGGCGCCGCTGAAAATTACCACCGGCCACCGGTGGTCGGTTAATCCGGCGGAACGGCGATCTAGCGGCGCGTGTGTGCGCGGCCAGGCTCACGGGATAGAGCCAGCCGATGCTCCCGTCACGCGATGCGCCACTCAGAATAGTATAAACAGTTTCGCGGGGCCGTGTCGGCTGACACAAAGCCCTAGAAAATGGTGGCCGGGCTGACGGGGAACGGGGGAGGGGACGCGAGTAAATCGCGCGGGATAGGAAAGGATAGATTAACCCGGTTAGATAAGGATCTACGGAGAACCTGGCGGCATAATAAGGCCGCGAGGGCTCGTTACAGCCGCCGCCCCTTCCCCGCGTCCTCCGGGCAACGTCACAGCTCCCTACGGTATCCTCGGGCCATTTCTGAAGTTGCTATTCAATTTTCATCCTTCAGCCTGTCCTTCCATTCTCTTTGAATTGTTGAATACCTTAACGACGTTAACTCACCGTAAACTCGAATTGTTACGGTTTCCCGAGCCCTGACGGGAGGGTGCGCCTTATTAGGATTGTTCGACGTTTTTCGAGATGTAGATGGAATTCGTTGGAAGTTAGAAGTGGATGTATAAATTAAGAAAGGGGTTTTCTTTGAATATGTTACGTATCGATGCGGTGTATGAAGATTGATATTTTATATAAGACTTTGGAACTTTGCTGTATCGAATCGAGCGACTGAGAATCACCTGCTGAGTGTAGAGGGTTAACTTGGGAATGAGGTTTCAGCGAGGCAGAGGTGGAATGTGGATTATGTTGAGTCTAGCGGAGATCTGGAGACTGGATTCAGAGTCGGATGCAAGTAAATTCATTTTTGCGTAACAGAACGCTTGGAAGATACGTTTGGTCGCTAGGGAAGTGATGATACTGTTGGATTTATAGTAAGACTCCCTTGGTGATCTTCAATTCAGTGGAACTATTAGAGTCAGTGCACCGGGAACCTGAATGAGACACATTACGGCCTGCGTTAAGGCAAGTTTGCAGGTAGCTAGAAGCCAAAGTTAGCCAAGACTATTAGAAAAATCCAAGAAAACCATGGTTAATAACTCTAAATTTCAATTTGCGCGAGATTCTAAAGTATTTACTTCATCTTCCAACAATCCTCTGACTACAGACACCTACCAAGCCGAAGGAAAACACGATAAAATCGTTATCAGCGAAGATGTCTCCTGTCAATAGCGCGTCAAACATACAGACAAGCCGAGACAGCAGCGTTAACAATGCTTCGAATACAATTTTCCATGGTTCCCGTCGCGAGTCGCGGATTCAAAGACTTTCGAAACGAAAACGAGATCCGGTGGCGCGATCCAAAGAACTTTCCGCCCGTTCGCTCCGCTTTGCTTCTTCGTCGCCGTCGTCCAATTTCTGACCTGGCCTAGAACGCTTATGAATATTGCACCGTGCCACGACCTTTTCGCTCCTCGTCGCCGCACCAGCGTCTGCCACCGTTTCATTATTGACGACCGCTTTCTTTATACGCTCGCGGTGGATTCGTGTGTCAGACACTGCCCCCCGGAAATTACTTTTTTCCCCCCACCGGCGCGGCGTGGCGAGCGCCGGCCACGTTTCACGGGCTACGGGCGAAGTCCCGTTGGAAAGTCGATTCTCGCGTGGCCGCTGAGCATTGCACTCGAACCAATCTCTACGAATCAATAGGAAAATTGAAGGCTGGATGCACGACCAGAGCCTGTAAGCGGCGCGTTGTTTAGAAAAACAAGCTGTTTTTTTTTGCAATGAAAACAAATAGGAGCAAAACGAACGAACGTGCCAAGGACGACGTCGGCGGTGCAAGGGTCGAAGTTTCCTACAGCGTTTCATACTCTCGCGGAACCGAGGAGAATCGAAATCGAGATAAGGAGGTTATTAATATTCCTGTTGACTCTCTTGTCTTGCACCGGCGATCCAATTTGTTTTTTCTGTCGTTGATCGTAGATACTGCGACAGCACTTGTTCGATAAGCTAAATTCGTCGGCGAACGTCGAATCGTCGATCGATACAGGCAACGTTGACACCGGTATCGACGGCGACCGGCAAAAATCGGTTTCGAAAAGAAGCTATCCGTCACGCGGTATCAGCGAACGAACGCTTCCGCTGCGGAAACTTTCCGCTAGAAGGGTACAACAGTCGACCGCTTTTTTATCAAGCTTTTAATCGCGCCGCTGCGCATCCTTCGCAGTTGCCGCGGTTTGCTCTGCGAGATGTAAAGAGAATCCTTTTTTTAAATATCGTGGTCACTCAACTGAACGTCCAACGAAGCGTCCGTGACTTTGAAGCTTCAACGACTATGATCTTAAGAAAAGAAACTATATTTTATATTAATACTAGATGTATAGACGTTTATTCTGCAGTTTATTCTATCGCCCCTAGAAAGCTACGTGTTCGTCTATATAGATCGCGGAAGTTGTAGCTTCAAAACTAGAATGTTACAATGCGTATTCGCATAATTGCATGGATCATAATCAACTAAAAATGTTACTAGATTACGTTTAAAAAATTCAATATCCGTCGAATTGACAGTGTTAACCATTAGCATTCCAGGTTGTTTTGTAACCTATAAGCAACTGCAACTAATTTTTATAGTATTCCTAGCGAAAATGAGAAATGCTGTAACATTTCTTTGATCTTTTATTTTCCTTCTTAGTAGAACGTTTGGATGTGTGGAAAATTGAATAATTTTAGGGTGGTTTCTTTAAGATTCATTGAAATGTTTAATATTATAACTGGTGCAATATTGGAGCCTACAGAGTTCAAAGGGTTAATATCTACTCATCATGTTTCGTTATAATATTTGCTCATTACAATTAATATCACTCACTGATGCATAATGCTACGAAATTGAACCGAGTACAGAGGTCGTCGTTCGCGTTCCATCAAGCGTTTCAACAAACCCTCGCCCGTCCCCCGCGGTGTACGCGTCCCGGGGGCGCGATAGCGGACAACCCCCGCGGTTTATGCCGCGAGATACAAAGGGGAAATCCCTTTTCTCGGTCGTCAGGACGGACAATTTGTTTCAACGTCCGCCAGCGGGTCCCTACAAAAGACGGGGCGGAAAGGTCGATTCCGTATGGCGGGGGCGAGGACGAAGCCCAGAAGGGTGGAGGACGGGGGGGACGAAAGGGGGACGGCGTGCCTCGATCGTCCCGGAATTGCAGACGCGCGCAGATACGCCGCGATGATAACGGGGCCGTGCGAATAAAGGCCAGCGTCTTTATCGGGCCGTTGATCTCGACACTTACCGGTATCGAGATGTACTTTTTTCCTTTTTCTTCTCGGTCCTTTTCTGTCCTCCTCCTTTTTTATTTCGCTCGAGGGATGCTCGACAACCGGACCTCCATTCCGAGGCGGAAAATGTGTGACGTGCCCCGGTGAAACGGGGCTAACGTGCTCGCGGAAATAAATTTTCGAGAGAAACGCGTTTCAAGTTGTGCTTTTATCGTTTGAATTACTCGCGGGAAGTACCGTGAATGTAACGTAATAAGTAATGCTTAATTGTGAATTTTGAACTTTGTAGTTATAGCGTAGAGTATAGCTTTGGTTACGAAAGAGCGTGAAAGATCTGACTTTCTCGACGCTAAAACTACCGAGTAGTTGAATCGACATTTCGGAATTCCTGTATAGGAACTCCAAGAATTCATCCATTGAGACTTTAATTGATTTACAATTCAGTCCGCGTATCGATAAATCAATTTCTTTGACAATTTCTGAGAGAAACATCTGTTATCTTTTTAGTAATTGCGTAAAGGAGACATCAGGTATAGGGAATTTTGATCCGTCTAGTAGTTTTTGTGTTAATTCCATTATTAGTTTCTCTCTTTTTGATTCTCGACGTCGCTGTAACAACGAGAACTAATCGGAGTCGAATCATCGTTATCAGTTCCAGCGAGTAATAATTCGGCTAGATCGTCGGCGAAATATCCAGCCAAGTCTCCCCCGGCGGTTTTATCGAACTGGGACGTTATCCGAGGCGGATCTTCTATTTTTGTTATCGGGCTTTAATCGCAACGGGACGAACGGTTGTACACTCCGGATGCCGATTGCATAATTACGATGGAGGTGATTGGAGGAGCGGGTGAATTAATTGCGTTTGTCGCGGTGAACGGTGTAGACTGTCGCGTTCCGGAATTCTGCACTCGGCTCGACCGACGGAATATTTTAACGTTAATTCAATATATTTTTGTCGAATTCGGGGTTCGCGTCCTAAATTAAAGACAAAGATAATCGACGGTCTAACGCTTGAAAAGCGTTTATTAAGATCGGAAGAATCTATGACAGTTCGATGGCTGAGTTCAATCAACCTGGGACGAGGAAAGATAAACGATCGATTGTTTGAAGACCAACGAGACTCACCGAGGGTTAGTCACTGCGAAAAACCGGCACAGTAACTACGAGGATGCGCCAGAAGCTGGAACAGCTAGCGTATGCATCTTCCACGTCCCGTTTATGCAAAGTGGCAGTGGCAGCGAGCCACTTAAAGTGTTGACTGTCACCGATGATCGGGGATTCTAAATACCTTCGAAACGATTGCAACGAGAACATGTATCTCGAACGGAAATATTTAGCAATAATGAATAATAACGTAACGCGAAAAGTCTATTACGAAATCGCTGATAATTGATTTTCATATCACTCGTTTTTTCCGTGAAAGAGCAAATAATATTACACAGAACGCTGGAAATTCTCGTGGCAGTCAACGTTTCAACGCCTCGCCGGTTGTCACACCTCTCACCAAAGGCAATAGCCATCCCCCGAGTCGGTCCATTGAAATGCAGAGCGGCGACTAACAAAATTGCCCTCGAATTCATAGGTTTTACCCTCTAAACTGCACGATATCACGTCTGCCCGGCGATCTGTCGGGGCAAGAACGAAGCAACGTCGACAGACGCGAAACAGGCATGCAAACACGGCGCATGGGTGCGCAAGTGCGCGGGCAATAACGAAAAAAAAGGGACGGAGAGCGAGAAATAAAGGGGGAAGAGAAAAATCCATGGACACGACCCTGTTTCCCTCGATCCGTCTGAATTTCATCTCACTTTCAGCCGACGCCGCTCCACGAGATGGTGGGAGGACGGGGGAGGCCGGTGGAGTCTCACCTCCGGTCAAGCTGGTGGGTCGTCGCGACACACAGACGACGCGCCGACGACGCTATATTGGCGGCGCATTGATTCGGCCGCGGGGGAAGCGAAAAATAGTCGGACTAACCGGAGGAAGTGCATAATTGTGGAATCGAGCGCGTAGTTAGGTCACGGTTCCTATTTTTAGTTCGGCGCTGATTGTGAGTTCAAACGAAAGCAAAGGCCACCTGTGTGTGTCCCAACGTTTACTTTACGCCGTCGCTTTACCGTCTACCGCCTCTCTTTCCCCGCTCGCTCTTTCTCTTTCTCTTCTTCTCTTTTTTCCCTTTTCCCCTCTCCTTCGCTATTTGTCCTCCCTTTCCCTTCTGTCTCTTCTCCCCTTTCTCCTCCATTTCCACTCTTTCTCGTTTCCTTTTTCTCACTCCTCCACTTTTTTTTCTCTTTCCCTTTTCCTTTCGTTGTTTCTAGTGTACACACAATCCTCTTTCCCTCCCTCTCTATCTCTCTGCTTTTCGTTAGGTACTCGTGCACACTCGTGCGCGTCAGCTACTCTTCCCTCTTCTCTTCCTCTTTCTCGTCGCAGAGCTTTTCACGCGATCCTTCATCCGACAAAGCTCCGACGTGCGAACCCACGGGGAAAACGAGCCTCGACGCGCGTCAATTTCCCTTTTGTCGCCTGTGTGTAACCTTGTCATTGTTTCCATTTTTCCGGCTGCCAGCCGGGCCTACCGCGGTCCCTGGTACGCGTCGCAACGCGATATCCAATCCGGAGATTATTTTAGCGAAGAATGAACTTGAGACGGTTGGAGTAGATTGTAGTCTGTAGAGATCTTGGATAAAGATCTTTGATAATACATGTGAAATATTATAGTTGGATGGTTTTAAAGATATTTATCTATCATGTTTCTCAAAGCATGTGTCACGATGTGTCTATAGAAATAAACGCACTTGTTGCTGCTTGGAAACCAACATCCAATCTAATTTTCTATCTAATCATCGAATGAAATATTATTACTGTAAACGTAACATACGCCACTTATTGAATATCATTATTAAGAAATAACACTCATTGAAACCAGTTAATAATCGCTAACCAAGACGTCACCAAATGCATTTCACCTTCATCCGCCATTAAAAAAGAATCACAGCAAAAATTAATCTAGATTTAGGTCGAAGGAGATCCTAAGATCTGATCAAGGTTAAAGTTAAAACTTAATTCCGGTCGGATAGAATTGAGAGTAGCGAAATTACAGTCCAGCGGCGCCGGTTGACAACCACTGAGGGCTCACGCGCCCGTGACTCCGGCCGTTCGAGCGCGGACGCTCGCCGTGAACGGAATAATCGGTGAACGAACAATCGCCGCACGGACACGCTCGAAGATACGCGTGTACGGAGTAAACGCAGCCGACGATGAAAGCAACGGACTTCCCGCGGGTCGAGCGCGATCGATGGATTCGCTATTCGAATCGTTTCAAGGACCCCGTTTACCACGGGCTGTGTGTGCTATCCGATTCATCGTGTGCTCGATTCAACGTTCCCTCCTCCCGGCCCCGTGTCCCGTCTCCGATACCCTCGTGAAAAGTGCGTAGAATATTAACGGCCGGCCTCCGTGAATTCCGGAGAGCGAAGACGGGAACGATTGAAAGGAACGATCCGCTTTTCTTCGCCGATAATGCGCCTACTGTTAAGTCCTGCGACTATCAACAGAGGATCTTCGCGAGGATCGATTCGTCTTTTGACTAGAAAATCGCAATCAATGGGTAGATTATTATCATAATTATTATTATCTATTACCATTGTGATATCTGTTCGTTGATTATCGATTTTCGTCGAATCGTAAAGGAGAAAATTGGGCAATGATTGGGCGAGGATGAAATATTTTTAACCCCGTTCGGCACTATACCACAGAGTAATAATAATGTTTGTAAGTTATCGTGTTAGGAAAAATGTGTATCGAAGCTCGTCGCGTTATCGAAATATTTCGGTCTCGTTTGCGGCCGAATGGGATTGGACCAGCGTGACTGCTTATTGCTCACTGTTTCTACTTGCAACTAAGAGCGTGGTTGCATCAGATAAAAATCAATTTTCACGGGAGCCAGGTTAGAACAAAAGTTGTCGCTTCACAATTTCGATTAATTAATTCGCGTCGAATCTGGTTTTGAATGAGGAACTTAACGTTCGGATGTACAACGCGCGGGAATAAAGAAGCAACGCAATGAAAACGAAAATCTGTTTACCTGTAAATTGGGTGGCCTCTAATAACAATAGTAATAACGTCTTGATTGCCACTCAATGGGAGAGCAGAACAATGCGGGCCGCGAACAATATAACGAACAAGAGAAACGGGAGAACAGAGGGACAAAAACGTAGCAGCTGAAAAATTGTGTAAGAGCCAGGCTACAGAATATTCGCAGTTGATACATCCGAATTGCTCGATACGCGAACTTACGTAAGTGTAATTAACGGAGGGCCAAGTTGTTGTCAATTGTAGCTAAACAAATAAATATGCATTAAAAACATAAATAAGTCTACTTAATACATTATTCAATAGCCTGGGAATGTTGTATCTTCTTTTCAGAAGCAAACAACGAACATGAGTTTCAGGATTAAAATAGCATTTTTCGATTCGAATCGCTCTCATTTTTCGAAACAATAGTAGTTTCGTTATCAACTGTGACGAGCATTAATTTTACTCATCTATTTCAAAAAAACTTCTAACGCTGTCTAAGATTTGTTCTACTTTAACAAGTGCCACTCTCAATATTTCCACAAAACTCTCCTAAAATTTCCTAAAAGTGACCACTCAACAAACTACAATCTTGTATACGAAAAGAGTCTCTCAAACACACCGACTACTACCATCGCACTTCTCTTCCCTCATATCCCACCTAAACTTATAAATAACCCGACTCTGATCAACGACACCAGATCAATTTAATCAAACAGTTTTTCCCTCGAGCAACATATAACCGAGAACTCAGTGTCAGTGGCGTCTCGGGCGTCCGACGTGCAAGACCGACGAGTTAACTCCTTGACTGTCGAGCCCGTAGCATACACGTGCATGACGAATTCACGAAGAACAATATTAAACGTTACTAATTTCTTTAGATTCAGAACTACGTTTGGTTTCTCCGAATATACGAAAAGCTTCTATTATTAGAAATTATTTAATGGACAAATGGAAATAAGACTAAAGCCAGGATATCACCAGAAGCTTAATGTATTTTAAGTGTAAAGAACTCATGTATTCTTGTACTTTATTTCACACAAAGAATTTTTGAAATTAAGTAAATTGTCCAAACACGACAGAGCTTTCTTTCAGAAAGTTTTGGTAAGATTATTAGAACCGACTACACGAGTGTCCGAGAGCGTGTTAGAAGTAGTTAACACTAGAACCATCTTACGTCACAATCCTTGACATGTCAAAAAGGTTTCCGTATTAATCACATTAGAAGCTCATTAGTTCTAGTGTTAAATAAACCTCTGCGCAAGATCCAGTGTACCACTAAAACAATTACCACTAGATACAAGAACATTTACGGTTAGTTCTACCATTCTTACAAGAACTCATATTCCTTTATCTAAGCCTTCTACGTTAGATCCCTAAAAACAAACAACTAAGAAATACATTTTCCTAACTAGACCACTCAAAGTCAACCCAAAGGTTCGCCAAACAATATTTACAAAATTCAATGCAAGTAAAACTGACTCGTTCCATCGTAGCGTAAAAAAGACATCTGAAAACCTAAATGAGATCGAGCCAACTCATCCAGAATACCTCAATAGCCTCCAAGTAATTTCGACACCCCGGTCATCGGTGGCAGTCAACGTGTTAAGGGGTTAACACGTGTTCCCGTGCGTGGAACGATAAGTTGAACGATAAAGTTCGAGAGGGAACAAAGCCCGAAGCTCGAACGCGGCGGCCTTCACCGCTCGGCTACGCAACGAGATTTATCGGCCGACCTCGAGGGCGAGGGGGGAGGAAGAGGTGACGGGTGGGAGGACTAGGAAAATCCGATCCTCGATCTCCGGTGCATCCAGCCAGGACTTAAGCCTATCGAAATTTATCGGCGCGGAGCTGGCAACGGCCAGGCCACGGAAGACAGGCCTAGCGCCGCGTTAATCCCCGCCACATATTCCTCGATATCCGTTCGCCGATCTTATCGTTGATCCAGTAGCTTTGCCGCCGTAACTCACGCGGACTAATAGGACTATTGCGGGACGATCTTCGCTCGAAATCGATCCCGGGTCTCCTACCCTCCCGTGGCACGGCGCGCACCGCGCTCCTTCGACGCCGGAGAAAATTACTCGCCATCGAGCGCCCAGCCATTTTCCTTTCTTTATTTATTTACCTTTCCTTTTTTTAATCTTGGCGCCGGGAACACGACGACACGTGCGGCGTCTCGGCTTTATCGCTTGTTTCTTCTTCCCGGGCGGAGGGCGTTTCTCGTATTTTCCTCTTGTTTCTTTCTTGTTATTGGATTGCCGAGTTCCGCGGAGATTGGAGACACTTCGGGGTGTTCCTACGGTAATTGGGTATGATCATTTTGGGCGTTCGAGGGTGGTTATCCTCGTTCTCTGTTTGTCCCCGACGATGGGAATGGTTCTTTCAGTCGTGTCGGTTCGGTTTTCATGTCGGATGCCAGAACTTCGTGTCAATGAAGATGTTTGGAGTGAATTTTTCAGCGACCGGCAGTTTTATCTGTCACTCACGCTTATCGCTGTAGATAGTATCTGAATATAAATGGATTGATTATCGGATTGCCGATGGGTTGTCGAACGAAACAAGCAGCGTGTAGATTAATAGAGCTGAATGATGAATGCCGACGCAGCGATGCTTGTCTTTGATGTACCGTAGACAATGCGAGATACTTCTGCGCAAGGCAGAATGCGTAGAATCTTCAAGCCTATTTATTATAGCGCGCGGTGCTCCGTTATCACGGCGCGGGCTAATGTAATAATGAGCATGGTCCCTTGCTCCGTGCGCCCGCATAGATGAACATTCTTTGCGCGAGTACTTAGACTTTCAAAAACTTTTACGCGAGACGCTGATAATGATAATAATGGTTATTAACGGGCACGGCCTTTCCGGACTCGCGGGTGATGAAGAGCGCAGTTATAAAGAAAATTAGTGGAGAGAAAGAGAGCGAAAAAAAATCATCTCGCGTCCGTGGAAATGCATCAAATCAGGAGGTTCGAGAGGGAGCGTTCGTTTACGATGAATATCTATGGCGTCGAGTTTGTATGAAGAAATTTATAGAATCTAGAAAACCGAGTCTTTCTGCTGCTCGTCAAGCATTCAAAGTTCACGGTAACCCAAGGAAACGATTAAATTTCTTTGTTTCATTCGACAGAAGTTTTTCTGCCAGGAATCGCAAATGAATTTTTCGACGACGCCACCGTGCCACGGAGTATCATTAACTTCTGCCAAGGTACTTAGTCAAGGTTCCCGAGTTCCGCTGAAATAAGCAGTGAACACGGCTAAAAATAATCGATAGCTTATCGATGCACCTAAATAACTTCATCGAATTCCGCATAATTACACGTTACTATAAAGGCTGCTGAATTAATTATTTTCAGTGGTGCGAGCAGTGAATCGGCGGGAGTTCGATCGGGTTCGCCGATTCTGGCACGTTGAACGATTTTATTTATATTCTCCCCGCTCGTTCGGTCATTCCGTCTTCGTCTACCGTTCACCGTTCTCCTCTGTATCGTTACGATAACTTGTTGCAACGAAATCGAGTTATCCGCTATTATCATTCCAGGATGGGGAACAATGTAAACGGGACAGCCGGTAATGTAAACGCTAGGCGGCATCGTTCGCGATTGCATCGACGGTTCACGGCCGACGCAATAAAGCCGAGCAACCTCCGTTTCCATTTAACGTCGATAAACGATGACCGAAAACGCGCGGCATCGTCGTCTCCCAAAGGGATTATGAAACAATTGCTCGACGACGCGTCGCTTCTAACGGTGTTTGCGCTGTTCGCGTGGAACTGCGTCTTTTCGACGGCTATCGCCGATCTTCGGGCGACTGTGGCTTCTAAAAGAAACGAAATATGGAAATTTCAACAAAATTGTTTAACAATGCTTTTCTGTGATATCGCTTCTAAGAGATCAGGCAGCTAAAGGTTACTTCTGGAAAATAGAATTTTATTTGATCTCAGCTTGTTCTAATTCGTTTATGGAAGTGCGAAGCCCGAATCTGCATAAACATCCGCATCGTTATCTCGACCATCGATCTTGGGAAAGTAGATTGTTCTATGTGGTTTTGAATTAGAATATGAGAATTCTCAACGTTTACGATTACGGGGAAAGCCTTGATGCTTTACGCTGTAAAAGTACTTTGATCCGTTGATAAAAGAAACTTTTCTGTTTGATTGAAATAAATGTGGGAAAGATTCTGCGGCGATACAGATCGACGAAACATTGTTTACAGCAGTGTGCTATGTGAATACTGTAACTCGATGAACCGAGAGTGCTATTAATTGAGTGAAGAACACAACGGAAAGTTGCCGAGAAGAGATAACGAACTCGAACAAGTTAACTTAGCCCTTCGGTTAACAGGTTAAAGTGTCGTTTCCATTAACGCGCTTGTCGGAACACGCAAACATACTCAGATTCTCCTTGCAACATAATTTAATGTGAAGTTCCATTATGCTAATACTCTAACGGTTATACCAAGAGTACACGTAACATAAACGTTCTTCGAACGGTCTCGAAGTATCTTGAACAAAAGCGTCAAGTAAAAGGTGAAACTGACGAATATGTAATCTGAAAAGCAGAAGTTTAACGATGAAACTAAATAGAATACTTTCTCACCGACAATTTCCGACGGAGACAAAATTAAAACGATGCAAGACGCGTTAACCAGTTCACGCGAGTCTCCCCACCGCACGTCCCAGCGACGCGAGCTCGTATCCGCAGTAGATTCGACTCGCAATGGTCAGACAGCGTCTCTAAAAAATCATCCTCTCCTATCACGAAAAAAGAGATAAAAAAACTTCGCCTCGAACTGCCAGAATCTCAACGAAAAGAACGAAGGAAATCTCGTCTCTGGCAGCTTCAGAAATCTCTCAACCGTGACTTAACCCCTGGAAGAGGGGTGAGCAACTGCGTCGCGCGTGAAGCGTACAAAACATTGCTTCCCGGAGTGAGAGACCAGTTGCTCCCGTCGCTCGTCGTCGAACAGAAGCGAGAAGGCATCGCAAACACGACGGCAAGATCGAGAAAGCCAGTTGAAACGAGCGTAGAGGATCGTTTCCACGAGGACACGGCCGCCTAAGACGCGGTGCCGGCCGGAAGTGACGCGTGGGGAGCTGGAATCCGGTAGTATCTCGATCCCTCGTCAACCCCCTGGTACATCCTAACCGTCAATTACCTTTAACCCTCAAAAAAACCCACAATAACCTCGAGAAACCCCTGTCATCCCTAATCGGCCAGCATCGAGCACACCAGTGAAACGTGTTCTCTACTGATTAAACCCCGAGTACGCGGCAGTGATCGATCGGATCGTGCAAAGAACGCGTCTACGAGCGGTGCTAATCACAAAGAGCGAACGCACTTACGAATTTCCGAGACAGCGAGCGTGCACGGTCGCCGGGAGCAGCTGAACGGAGCTACTTCCTGCCGCTACGGAACCGGACTCGCAGCAGAAAGAGAGTACGAGGTTTCGAGCCGGACGTAGCGTAGACCCTTCCGTCAGCCGCAGCGCCTGGTCCGGCCTGGCAGTCTCCTAGCTCGGCTTCCCACGACCCTGACTCTGGCCTTTGCCTCTTCCCTGCTTCCGTTATCTGGCGTTCAACGGCTGCTCCTCATCGGTATCGGACCTTATTATCGGGCGAAGTCGAGCACGCCAGCCGCCCTCGGTTCTCCCTCTCCTCGTTGCCCGCCTTTGAAGCCCGCTTTCAGCTTCCTTTAGCCCGCTCCCCTGTCTCTCCACCTGTCTGTCGGCTGTTCTTCGCCTGTGCGCGCTTCGGGGCGGGGAAAACAAAGCCCGGTACGCTGGCCAGGTGAGGACGCGGCGCCGTGCGCGGTTCGCGGCCGACGCGGCTGTACTCGACGACGGACAACGGGTATCACCTCGGCGACGCAAAATCACGAGAGTACGAGATGCGAGTCCCGTGAGGCGAGAGCGTGCGAAAGAGAAGTAGGCCGGTTAACCGTTCAGGCCGCACTGACGAGTCGAGCCGCGGCCAGTAAGGGTAAACTGGCCTGGCATCCCCTCTCGGCTTCACCCCACTTCAATCCATCCCTCTTTCTCGCTCCATCCCGCTTTTCGTTCCTCTTCCTCTCGCCCGTCGCCTCCTCCCGGCCCGTCGCTCGCCGACCCCCTGTTCCGCCAACCCGACCCGTTCTCCCCGACTAACGCTCCTTCAGCCCCTCCGCTCGCCGATCCCCTCGCCGCCTGTCTCTTATTCGCATCCCCGTCTTCGTTCTTTCTGTTTCTCGCGCTATCATCCACCGACTACCCTCGCCCCCGCCTCCTCCCTCGCTCGACGACCACCCCCTAGCCGTCCATCCCCCCGCGGCGGCGATGTGTTCGTCGCCCCGCCACCGACCCTCCGCCAGTTCATCCCCTTTTTCTCCTTTTCCCACGGGCGACCAGTATCGGAATTTGATGGCACACGTCCGAGTGCCATGAGAGTGCTCCTTTCTCTTTCTGCATGTTCCTCTCCTTTCTTTCGTGTACCGATGAGCCAGGTGTACCTTGTGATTCTCGCCTGGATCTCTGTAAGCTCGTCTCAAAACTTGCTTTTCAGGTTAATTTTCGGATAAACCTCGTTACTGCGACTCGCTTTTATGGGCTGGCACGTGGAACGCGCCGATGTTTCACACGTTGGCCGCCGACTATTTGCTTCAATAACGGTTTCCGCGAACGCGATGGTTTACTGTATGCAATGTATCCTTTTTGAGGGTCATCGATGTTTTGGGTATCCTCTATGTTGTGATTTTAGCAGAAACCTGTGGGAGATTAATCACACTTTTTCTGTTGAGAATGGAAAATTGGGATTGCCGTGAACGTATGGTGCGCGTGTTAATCCTTGAACGAATAAGGATAGAAAATTAATTGTTCTTTGGGGTTTGTTCTCTTGGAATTGTGCATCGCAAAAGTCAAGCGTGGTATTGGTTCCTGGAATCTTTCTGTTTGAAAACGTTGGATACTTTTCGTTGATTGTAGCACTCGAAAACTTGGAACTGGATGTTCATTTGATACCATTGCTTGTTAATGCTTCGGCGGTCGTTGAAAAGAATAAAAATCGCTTTGGATTGACAAGTTTTTTCATGGTTTTCCCGGGAACTGCTCGCCCGACCGAGTTGTCCTTTTAAACGCATATTCCGTGCATCTGTCGCTAATCGGCGAACGATGAGGAACGATCGCGGGGAATTTTCCCGATCTATCATCTTTCCGATCTTTCATCGTTTGAAATGCCCGTACATATCGCCGCGCGTTTCAATGCAAACACGCTCGGCCCCGGGAAGTAAGTTAATACGCTCCCCGGCGAAACGTTTTCACGTGATTTTTAGCTCACATGAAAAAAGTGCGCGTTGCGGAGCTCGGCAAATATCTATGCGCTTTGAACGCTGACGTTATGTTTTTTAAAAAATTCGAATCGTAACATTTCGCTTTACATTGTTCTTCGATGATAAAAATATTCATTGGCGCGTGGATGGATCTCAACGTGTAGCAAAAATGGATGTTTGGGAATTTGAAAGTTTGAAAAATAATGGAATTCTTCCAAATGAATACTATGTCTGTGTCTTTCGTTTTTCTTTCCTTTTCTTTGTTATATTTTCTGTTATAATTATTTCGTATTATATCATTACACACTGACATACATTTCGTTGTATTTTAAAGGACGCAAACTGCTACGTTCGAAATGATTAGTAATAATACTCGGTAGGCGGAGCGTTTCGTTTCGTTCGTAGCTCAGCGGTGTTGCGCTCGTTACGAATTGTCTTTTAAATTCTATTGTGCCCCGTGCCTTTTGTTTCGTGTACACTAATCCTTGATATTTTCGAGCAAAATTACTTTTGCAAAATTAACGTAGAAAATCGTGTTAATTATCCGTTGCATCTTTAAGCTTCCACGTTTAATTACCAGATCCCGAAACGTGTTTTTTACGCTGACATGTAATATTGTAGTAAATACAGAACACGGTAGCAAAGAATTAGAACAGACATGAGTATACTGTTTGGAAAAAAAGTAAATATCAAATAAATCTCGAGTGAGCACACAAGATATCGCAATTGTAAACAGTCGAGATACCTAAAGCTCGAAGTGCGGTATTTATCATTTCTCTCGATGACGCTGATATCTTCACTATAACTGACCAATATTCTTTATCAGTCTCACTAATACTCTTTCAAAAGAACTGCATTGAAATGAGAAAACACAGAAAGAAATTGAAGAAAAATTGATGTACCGCTGTATTTGGGACAGGATTTATAATTTCAAAGTCTCGCTTTTACAGCGTTGCACAAACAGTCCAGTATCAATCGTTGTAATAATAACGTTATTAATCAGTTACAACAGCAGAGGGTCGATTTCACGTGTATCGCGTTTTAACCGGGCATCGAGACTCCCTAATTCGATTTAAAATTCGTTTATCCCTTTACTTTATGTACAAACGCAGCGACAAATTGGATATTCCAATCTCAATATAGCAAAATAATAAATTCTCTTCATTACGAAATAAAAACTCTCCGTATACAGCATATAATGATACTTCTATTTAAAATTCTAATACGTAATTCTACGTATCCCAGAATACTACATTCTATATATACGAAAATTGGGTAAACAACTTGCAAAAATTCTTTGCCCACTTAAAAAATTACCAAGCCATTCAACTCCCGAATTTCCAGTTCCATAAATTTTTCCGACCTGATGTCTCTAACAAACCCTGCACCGGAACTCGCTGGCAATAGCCAGACCGGCGGCCCGCAGCGACACTCGCCATTGCCGTGTAATTATCTAAACGCGAGCGGCGCCGTGGATTTCCATAAATTCGAAAAGGTTATTTTAGGTGGCCATGAAATTCGCGCGGTATCGATCGGCGATGCCGTAAATGTACGGTATTGGAACCCCGGAGAGATCGGAGCGACGTGACGCGTCGGGAGGACTCGTGTGTGCCGTGCGACGCACAGGTGGGGTATTTGCCTGATCTGAGCGGCCAAAATTAAGGACAGGTTTATATCGACTTTTTACAAGGAAATATGAGAGTGTAATGTAACGATGTGTAACAATGAAATTTATTCGTATGAACTGTACATTATTTCAAATAAATATATAAAAAAAATATATATATTTATATATCATATATTACATGATGTAATATAAATAATCTAATATATAATACATAATAGTACATTATAAATAATGTATAATTGTTTAACTTATTTGGTTTCTGCAAATTTTCAATATTAGCGAGCAAAATTGAAGAACTAAAATAATTCTGTTGAAAAATCGCTGAAGTTGAAGGGGATATTGATTTATAAGAAAGGGGACCCGAATAAAAACTTCCAGGAAAATATATTTACCCTCACAGTATAAGTTAAGCAACTTGTTTAATAAAAATAAATATTTTTATAACAAATGCTATTCTAATTGCCAAAAAAAGGTAGGTTGGTTGGTCCAAAGGAACAAAATAATTTATCGAATCGGTACCATCTTAGTGCTAGAAGTCATTGAATAAACTACAATTGCTTCTATTAACTTTCATTAATTGCGAAAGTTGAGAAATACTAGGTTAGAGTGAGCTATGAGTGAAATATCTCGAAGTCGGTAGAAAAACCTGTTCGTAAATCGCTCGCGAAGGGACGTTCGTATCTCGCGGAACGGTTCGATCACCGTCTCGACACCAGGCGCAAAAATAATACCCCTGTGACGCGAGAATATTGAAAATTTGACTTTTTTAACATCATCGAGCTCTCTCTCTTCCATTTATATCAGGCTTGGCTTTATGCTCGCGTCATGATCTATCGATGGGAATGATTCGTTGCGTGGCTCTCGCCTCTTCTTCGTCATTTGCGGATGAATCGCGCCTCGCACGGGTTGCGAGGTTCATGGGGAATCGTCGGAAGATAGGAAGACAAAGAGAAAATGTAATCTTCCTTAAAAATTTCATCGCACCGCACGGAGTGGTTTAAATAATCTATTAAAATTTGTTTCTTCTCAAATTACAACATACATCAACTATACGTTCACTTAATTAAATAACTAGGTCAAATATTTAAGGAGCAGGAAATTATTTTAAAACGAAATCAATTTTCTTCGGCAAATTGGTGTTATTTATGATACTTGTCATTCACCGAAGAAAATAAAAGAAGTATAAATGCCGGACGAATGTTCGATTTCAACTGACTACGAATGTAAGATGTTACTCTATTAATTTATTTTCACCGATGTGCAGTGTTATTTATCTGTCGCAGGTGTCCACAAATACTTTCGCGGTGCTGTCGTCACGAGATTAAAAGACAATTATTTCTTCAAACGTATCTCATTATCTTCCATTCGTTTAGCGTGCGCATTCTTGAGATCTCACGTTTGCTGCACAAAGATACGAAATAATAATATCACCCGGGGTAATCGGATTGTTTGAAATCGTTGATCGAACGATCCAGCGATTACGATAACGTGCATCTGATTATGAATACTAAAGTTCAGCTGATCGATACCGACACGTATATAAGAGACGGTAACGAGCCTTTGCCAGTACACTGTGTAAAAAGTATTTTGCGCGCGATCACCGTCGAACTCGAACACCGTGAGTATTTTTGCGCAGTTTCGTTTTCTCGCGCAGGTGACACTTGAACTTCCACGGAATCGCGTTCTTCCGGAGATTTTCGTTTCAGAAGATCTCTGTGGACGAATATTATCCGCGCAATCAATTTTCTATTAGAGGAAGATGGTCTTTATCTCGTACACGTCGCATTTAAGAGACGGCGGGAACTTAGCAATCCAACTTCACTAGTTGCTATAAGCGATTCTATAGCTGAATCTTGCGAAGTGATTAGGAAAATCGTCCGCCGGCTATAATTAAGACGTTTAAATTCCACGCGAAAATTCGCAAAAGTTAGCGACGATATTGCAGTTATTGAATTGTGCTCGTAACTGTCGCTAGAGTAAACTTCGCCTATATCCAACGAAAAAGTATGAAGAAAGAGCTTCACTTTGCTTACAATTAGCAATGTAGATGACACTTCAAACTTATCATAATTGATATACATACCTATGCTGCGCATTTTTCGCATTTCTGAGAACCTTCGAAGCTAATTTTTATTTTTAGTTTATCATTTTAATTCCATTTTCCTGATTCCCCTCTTAAAAATTCAAATTTTCGTCACTCGACGGCGTATTTCTACTCGTACACCTCTATAACTACAAGAACTACGTCGCTCTAATTACTCTTACTTCAAATCGGCGTGATTTTAGTAAGTTGTCGATTGTTCAGCATTCGCGATATCCAATTACCAAGCTCCCGATGCGCAGAGTGTAAATGCGAGCCAACGAATTTCGAAGGAAACAAAAATGGCCGAGAGAAATCGAATCGGCAGGAATCGCGGCTCGAATCCGGCGAGCGTCGGGTCACGGTTGAACGAATTTACAGCGCGCTGAACACGCGGAAAGTTGGTGGAACCCTGCGGCGGAAATCTGTCAAAAACAATCGCGGCCTGACCGTTTCCGCACAATTAACCGCGGGGCGGCCGACCGGCAGCGGGAAAATGCCGGCCAAGGATTTTTAATTAAACAACGCGCGCGAAACGATCCTCGCTGCTTAAACGTGATTCGCGCCGAAAGTATCGAGGCCCGGACGCCTCTCATTAAGCGGCGCGTACCGCCGCGTCCGCTGCGGACTCGCCCGAAATTCAATGATCCGAAAGCCCGGTCGTCAACGTTTTATTCGCGGCCGAACGTAAAAGTTGGCGAGAGGAACGCGCAGATCCGTGACTGGACTGCAGACGCTTACGCCGTCAAAGCGAGATTCGTTTCGTTTATTAACGGACTGCGGGCTTCTATGAATACGCGTGACACGCGACAACGCGCGAAACGCGGTGCAACTCGATTCGATGTCATTTTTAATACAACCCTGACATGGCGAATTCGTCGACGAAGCACATCGATTTCTGCTTAATAAGTTTCCATTTGTTAGCCGCAGAACATTTTGGGATTCGACGAAGTCTGAAATGACTTCGTTAATCGTTGAGTTACCGTATCTGAGTGTTCGCTAGGAACGCACAAGATCCGTCGGTGTTTATTCAAATTTTCACGCGCGTTTCGTCTGTTGTTTCGAGTTAAGTATCCTCCGTGGTCATTGGTAGATTTATAATGGAATTGCAATGCGATCAACCGTGTTGTACTAAAGTGAAGTAGTTTGAGATCGAAGTCCATCGGTTATTCAACCGTTTGAGTTCCGCAGGTTTTTGCGAAAACCCAGTCGAAAAGCCCCAAGCGAAGCGATCGATCGCGTTCCTTTCGTTTCAGTTCAGAAACCGAATGACGCTTTTCTATTTTTACGCGAAAACATTGTAAATAGTACGATCGCGCCGGTTTTCCATTTCTAAACGGGTAACAAGAAAAATGAAAATAAATAATTAGAAGGAAAGCGAATAAATAAAGTTAACACGTTAAATGCCGTGTCCGCCACTGATGTCCGACGCTTCTGAATTGCTTGAAAGAAAATCGCAATATTCAAGATGCCGCTTACCGCTCAAACGGTTGAATTAGGGAACGATATGAGATTGTGGTAGTCGAGGCGAAATACGAACAAATTTGAAGATCGAGAATGTTTTACTTTTCAGGAAAAATGTATCTGTCGGCGACGGTGTTGGCCATGATCTTGGTCTCTTGCCACGCGTTCGCGCCCGGCGACCTCGAGTCATTGGGTGAGTGGCATTTCTATTCTGAACCTCCGACGAATACGGATCGGTCGCGGGATAATTCGATTTCGAATTGGATATGAACTTCGAAGTGAAACGCGACGGGAACCGTTTCGTCTTTTCAGCGGCGGACGAGGCGGAGCCTTATGCTCTCACCGTCGATCTCAAGAAATTCCTTGAGTCGATGAAGGAAACGCTGAAGAAAGGCGATACGAGGCTCAACATCCCCGTCCTGGATCCCCTGAAACAGGACCACCTGGACGTGAATCTAAAAGAGAAGATAGTCGAGTAAGAGCATCCCCTTTATTCATTTTTCTATTATTTTATTCTACTTTTACTTGCCTACAAAATGTCCGTTTTCGTTGCATACAGCAGAGTACGAATGTTTATGCGAATCAAAGTCTTTAAGACCGTAGTTGCAAAAGCAAAATTACAATAGAGAATAGTTTTTCCTAAGCCCTTAGTTCGTATTACGAACGAAACATTGTCCAAAAAACAGGCGAACATTTACGGATTCAGGATAAGATAATGATCAATTTTCAATGGCAGATTGGAAGCCACGCTAGACAATCTGCGAGTGCACCACTTGTCTGATTACACTGTGAACAAAGGTGAACTGAAAATGATCGGATTCAAAGTGAGCGTCGATCTGATGTGGAACGAAATCGACCTCATGACACTGTACAAAGTCACCCACGGAAAACTCATCGACGCATTGTCATTTTACGGAGAGGGATCTATTGCGTAAGTTTATGCTTTCCTTTAATTCTTTAACTACGAATAAACTAATGCACACTCGGTTAACGAAGAAATTTAATTATCTCAAGCTAGAAAGACATTCAACGAACTACTGTTCTCGACGTCGACGACTAAAGTATTAATTTAAACTTCGAGAGAAAGGAATTAAATTCACCGCGAAACAAAAATCCCACTCTGTTTCCCGCTAATAATTCAAACTCTTCGGAGACGTTACCTGTTTTATCAATGTTACGTTGCCTACGTACAGTGTACCGATGGCGTGGAAACTACTGTATCGACGAGAATACGATTTACAGTGAGTCACGCGTTGCCTAGCGTTGATAAAACAGAATTACCCGAATCGGGTAGCATCATTTCCCGCTGCAGAACTTTACAACCCACTTAACCCACCGGAAACAGAAACTGAAATATCATCTGAGCTGTATTCCAGTTTTTTCATTTGATTTGATTTCATCAAAATCTCCTGTCTTTTATTTTGAAGAGTTGATCGTTTTAATAATTGAACAGTTTTTTTATGCCGACACGATTGGAAATTAAAGACTTTTCTTTTTAATGGTTCTTTTAGGGCTGTGATTAAGAACCTGCAAATATCGGTTGACATTGGTTTGTCCGCGAACAAAGAGGGCTTCTTGTTCGTGAGGGAGCTGGATTTAGGCGTTCGCTTGGGAGGATTCGACGTAAGTGTTGAACCGCGACGATTCGCGACGAAAAGAAATCGGCGTGCAATTTAACCATCGTTTTCAATGTTACAGTTTAGCATTAGCGGATTGTACAACGACGACGAAGTGTCAAAGATACTGAGCCAGATCATCAGCGAACTGGTACCGGAGATTGTCCAAGACTACTCAGAAAAGGTGTCAGATTATGGAGGCGAACTTGTGACTCGTCTGTTGAACCAAGTTCTGAGCAAGATAACGATAGATCAGTTGCTGGAGATGATTCGTGGGAAGTGACCGTGGCATTAATCATTGTATATGTGGTTACTAATAATAAATGCGAACGCTTCTAAAGTCGAGGAGAAAAAGCATTTTCGAAAATTCCAATTGTAATGGTCTTCAATTTATCTATACGTTTGAAGCGTTATGGAAAAAGCAGAAACACTAACGCACCACCTTTGACTCTTAAATTTCCTTCAAACTGAAAAGTACCTTTGGCAAAATGACAACGCGACGAAGCGACGAAGATGAATAAAATCTAACGGAGTTAAAGAAATGAATTTCAGTGGAAAAAGACCCGAGTTAAGGATAACCGTCCGCGCGAGAAACCAAAATTCAACAAACTTCCCTCGGATTTTAACTGAAAGTTTCAGCGCGGGCGGCGTTCCGAACTTCCGGCGGGATTGAACCGGGCGATTCGATATTCCGTCGGGCAACCGATAAATTCTCGGATTTTCTTGTCCGCCGTTACGTCGGCCCGTTTACTTTCTTCGCTTGATTCACCCGGGAATCCTTTAAATCCGAGCGCGCCTTTAGCCAGCCCGTCTCGCCGGTGTAATTAGCCGAAAATCGATGGGAAACCGTTGCAGGATGGCAAAGACTCGTTGCATAAGGATTTCGAACGCGATAAATCCTTGTCAAGTCGGCGTATCGTCGATCTAACCGGAATTACTACGGAAGTCCTTAATACTTCTTCTAAACAATACACCGCATAAATATAAAACAGAATTGGCACGTGCTACCAACCTTAGCTAGCGATTCAGGCATCAAACGAACTTGGAATATACAAAGGTGCGATAATAGAAATGTTATCTTCATAAATAACCCAGTGATTTAACATTGTAGACGGAAGTTATAAGATAACCACGTAGGTCATCGCAGAATAGGAACTTCATAGAAACTACGGTAAAGCGAACTATCGAACATCTAAGAGTTAGGGTCCAAAGATAGGAGTCTATTAGACTTAGCGTTCCCAACGAGTAGTCCTTTAACTTATCCAACATGAAATATGCCCTTTGCCTTTCATTTCCACAATAGACCTCGTCTCTCGTTCCCTACAGATTCAACGCATTATTCAAAACCACCACAAAATTTCGCCGGAGACGAGGTTGAGGAAGGTTCAAGCGAGTGGCGAGGCAGCGGGTAGCAAAGTAATCAGAAGATATTTGTCGGCGGCAGAAGACGCGAGCGGGAAGTCAAAGAAAACCGCGAACCAAGCCCGGGGATCCTGCGCCGGATACGGTTAATGGACTTGGAAACTTAATTAAGTCCGCCCGTCGGAGGATACAACCATGTCTCGTTCTGCTATCCGATCCGCTCTCGACCAGAAAATCCTCTGTCCCGTCGGCTTCCTTTTCTTCCGCGCCTCGTCGATTGATCGAGAGCACGGCCGGATACTTGGAGAGACTTTGAACTGGTCCAGCTCCCGAGGGCGGGGGATTAAATCCCGGCGGAATTCATGAAGAGATTCCGCCGGGTCCACGGACCACGAACTTTGACAAGAGCAACAAGTGTCTGTTTGGTGTACGCGATTCGAATCCGGCGACATATTTTCGAGAGGAGCCAGGATTCGTTTCGCCGACGCTCCCGAATCGTCCGTTACAAACGATTTAATCGACACCGAGCCAACCAGGATCCGCAGTCGACGTTATGTAGCCGGTTTTGTTCCCAAACGAACCAGCCCTATCAGCCGGTCGTAATTTTTCCGAGAAACACGATGATGCAACGCGATTATCGTAACGTAACGTTATCGCGACGAACGTGCGACGGGATCGCGTTCTCACGTGTGCACAGAGGAACAGAGGAACATGTCGCTGGGAAACAGTATCCGAAGAGTGCCCGACGCGCTATTCGATTTTCGGTGGAAGCGGTTTTCCCGGAGGGCAGGCCAATTCCGGAAGATTCAGATCGAGTTCGATCGCGGGAATGGGAGGGGCCGGTTCAAACAGGATGTAGGTAAACTGCACGGCAAGACACGCGCGAAAGTAACGCGGCTCTTTAAGTAAAACGCTGGTACAGACTTGTTGGTATTAATTAGGATGAAGATATTACGACCGCTATTGCTGTAGTCGCGAAACTTGTCTGCAAAGTCGGAGCGATCCGAGTGCTGGTAGATAGGGCCACTAAAGAAATGTGGCAATCCTGAATTCAGTTAATTATATGTAATAATATGAAATTATAGTAAAGACGTAAAGGTTTTAATAAGATCGCATCCACCGTCCGGACACTTATGCGAGGCACTGTATGACAGGAAAATGGCGCGGTTCGAAGGAAACCGGTCGCGGCCCCGGGAGCGTGAAATAAGCGGTGGACAGCCGACAATTACACCGGGTTGAATAAGCGGGTCGGCTTTTCCACCGTGGGACACCTGTGAATCCCGCGAAAGTAAAAACGATGCCCCGACCGTTTACGGACTAATCTCGTAACGGCTGGCCGACTTTTTTCCGTCCCGGCGCGGCCCGTTCGTACGCACGACACCCGGTACGTGCAACCCCGGGAACGCGTGTAAGCGGCGTGTGTGCCGTGTAATTACGTATTCCTGGTAAACGGCCGATGAAAACGGCCGGCATACCGTCCAGGCGTTTCTCATTTCCGTTGAAACGTCGATATCGTAGCAACGGACGCGCGTGCGAACGCGCTCGCGGCGGGAGGGCGCCGCGGCGGGGACGTTCCTCCTCGTGAAAACGCCTTAAATTAACGGCAAGTAGTTAGCGCGGTCGGTTGCGTAACGGGGAACTTTTGTTTCGAAGGAAACCATTGCACTTAACTGTTAAACGGATCGATTTGATTTAATGATTTATTGGGTAATAAGGTACTTTTATGTGGATATCGAACGAACGGTTTGATGCTTAGATATAAAATTGGTGTTCGAAACTATATTGAAAAATGATAGAAAGATAATAGAAGCGTTTAATAGTATACCGAGCACGCAATCGAGAATAATATAGCATCGAATTGATAGCAATGTTGCAGACTTGATCGATCGCATTTATATTTCAATCGCCGCTCGTGAAGACTGAAAATTAAACGATGCGATAAAATTGTTTTCGATTCGACGTGAACGACTCCGCTCCCGCTGCCGTCTATAATTAATGTCCGAGACGCAGCAGCGGCGTAGCAACGGTCAAGCTATAGCTCTAGCAGCGGCGGTCTTAATTGTACAAGATTTCAATAAAGTGTGTCGGCCGTGTGCAGTCCTTTCCTGGCTGTTTCGATGTCTCTTCCGAGAACGCGTATCGTCTTAATCAGGAAACTCGTACTGCCCCCACGGCTCGGTGCGCCTTAACGCCATTAATTAAGGGGAGATTAATTTCGTTACGTGCACCGTGATCTCGGAACTCTAATTGATAACACGGACTGTTCTTTGAAGCGCGGGTTCGAGCGGGGCCGGCTCGATAATCTTTCCAGGCGACTCGAAACGCTGATTAACACATTATCAACCGGGCACGGTAAAATTACACTTCCACGACCGTTAATTTTGTTCAATAAAACATCGGACGAAATTACGGTTTAGATGCGCCTGGCCGACTAACCTCCCCAGCGATGAACTATTCTTTCCCTTCCTCTCGGCGGGAACAATAACGATCTGGCTTTTGTTTGATTATACACGGTACGGTTTCAAGTAGACAGAAAGTAACCGAAATTAAAAAGCGTAAACATAATTATTGATACGTTGGCAATTACATCCGCGTGCACTACTATTTGAAAATATCCGACGAAACCTTCTATTCGCACGTTTCATTTGTATACTATATATTTGATTCAATGTTTCTATTCCCTGTCTCTTCTATTATTGCCGTATATTTATTAATATTATTTATATATCGTACCACGCAATGCGCGTCGATATCTTCCAAGAGGTTAATAAGCGAGTAAACGAAAGCAATCGTTAAGATTACTCCGGTTCGAACAAGAAAGTTACAATAATTCTCTGAAATATAATAATTTATCATCGCGCACCGCCAGCCGTCGATACGTTTACGCGGTATCGAGGGGCGTGTGCACATATTGAGATCGAGTTCACGCTAGAAAACTCATCTTTTCGCTTTAAAAGGTCTGCACGTAAAGCGTCGCGATGGCGGAACGCCGAGGTTTCGAGGAGGGCCGTCGAAAATTCAACGAAGTCACGCGGGAAGAAAAACTGTCGCCTTAACGAGGTGTCAAGGGAGGTGACGATCAATCAACCGAGTCAGATTCAATCCCAGCCGAAGAGCTGCGACAAATCACCAGCGCGGAAAATATTAGTTGCGCAGAAGCTGTCTCCTCGCGGCCAAGATCGAACGGTGTCGGGTTACGGAAACGCAATGGCAAACGGTGTTGGTACACCGTCTTTTTTCTCGATCCTTTATCTCGATCGAGATCGTTACGTAGCCATTGCGCGGTCTTATAGAAACTTGTTTAGCATCCAATACTTAAATTTGAATATTATACGCGATGGTCGCTAATATCAACTGCCCAGCGATCCAAATCATTTTGCTCTGTTCAATATCAATATCGACTTACAGTAAACTAGTCTGAATAGTCTAATACAACCTTCAAACAGTTTTCCAGTTATCATCGTTGTAGATACTAATACGTGTCCCCGTTTAATAGGATGATAATTAAGCGATTCTTAAACATAAATACGGCAAACCGCAAGAGATAAGACAAGAAAGCTAATGCAGCTCGACGGCGAACACGAAAGCAGCGTGCATAACGATTGTCATTGAGGGGTTAATAAGAACAGCTGTTAATCGTTTCTTAAATTCATCCGATTACATCGCCATAATCTTCGTCGCGTCGCGACCGGCTAAGGAGAAAACGACCGTTCGTGAGCCGGCGGTGGGTCGACGCGCGTAAACACGGGTCGGGCAGCGATCATCCGGCATAATCGTTGCCACACGACACGAAACGACTGACCGCATACTCGGATTCCCAGAATGCGAGTCAGCGAGAGTCGCGCGCGCACACGCCGTCGTCGCCGGCAAATAGATGAGAAACGACGGTGACGACGACGTGTGGGTGTCCCAGCGCGCGAGCGCGTTCGCCGGTCGTTGCCAAATCACGGACGTCGCGAACAACGTGGCCGAGTAACGTTTGAAACTGGATAATGAGAGCAACGCCTACTTCCAAGGAAATCGGGCTTTGATAACGAGAAATTCCGCCGGGGCGAGACGGAGAGGCTGAGACCGAGCGCGGCGGGGAAAATATGCGCGAGCGCGCGCGCGCAGAGTTAAAAATAAAAGGCGGATCACGATCGTGGGAATTAAACTGTCCGAAATAGAAACCCTCGCGTCACGAGACGAAATTTTGGTGATACCGATAACGACTTTCGATGATGAGTTCCGATGGAATATAAACGCCTGGGATCTCCTTTATCGGGGATATAATCTTCGCCGATTGAAACTGTGGGCGGCCACAGAGTACGCATTTATGTTAAGAGGATTGGGATTGTTATTTATGTGACTAAGGAGTTTCTGCGAGTGTTCAGGTTTTCGAGGGATAATTCGTGAAAAGTATTAAAGGTTTAGCTTGTAGTTTATTTTATCGTTGGAGGCATCACCGTTGAAAAAGGAACTCTGTGTTCTTCGTAAACTATGCGAAAGTTGAAGCGAAACGCTTATGCCGTATGAACGTTTCATTTTTGAAATGTTACTTTGTAACTAGAATTCTTCGCCGGGGAACGAACAAAGAAGAAACAGAAACCGTTTACAACTTTCGCGTAGCTCGAAAACGTTTATCTAGTTAGGAGTTCGTCCATCCCCGTTTCGCGGAAAGACGTTCTACGGAAAGACGCGATTCCAATGTTCCAAGATGGCGTCGGGCGCCCGATCGAATTCCCCGAAGACAATACGTAAAAATGCCGATGCGGCCAGCCTTGAACGGAATCTTATCCGCGAAAGTTATCCGGCTGCGGTGTCATTAAATACATAAATTTGAAATTTTATCGCGTTCGCGGAAACGTACACGACAATAATCGCAATTCGTACGAAACCCCGGGGTTCGTATCGTCGCGTCGCCTGAGCGGGGCAAGTTGGCCACGCGTCGTTAGGTCGCGTCGAAAAACACGGACGTACCCCGGCGCACTGTTATTTGTTTTCGCTCGTGTACACGCTCGCCTCGTTGTTTCAATTATTTGCGTTCGGGCGTCGAGTAGAAGGAAAGCAAACAACGGGACACCGCCTCGCTTTAGCGGACCTAACTGGAGATTCGCGCGGCGTTACTTCCTCGTCAAAAATTTTGCTCGCGACGCGAGGGGGAACGAAACGAAGAAAAAAAAAATGGAACAACGAGGCCGAGCGCAAAAACCGTGCCGCCTTGTCCGAGTACCGGGAAACGACCGCGCGTTTCGTCCTTTTTACTCGAATGTTTATACTGTACAGTACGATTAATGGCGGCTGTACCGGTCAGTTACGCGAATATAGAGTTACCATTTATTAAGAAAGATAGTCGAGCCTCGTGAAAATTTTGCTTCATTGTTTAGAAAGTCCATGTTCATGAATAGCTTCTCTGCTTCTATAAAGTGGCTGTTTGTTGTTCTACGAATTTTCTAATCGCTTAATTAGGAATCGCCATTTTTGGTAACCGTACGAGCTGTGCGTTCGTTTCAAAATTTCTACGTTTAAGAATCTGAATGTTCGAGAAATCGATCATTTGGAAATTCGAAAAGTTATTATTTTATCTCTGAAAATTCTATAGGTGATGAATATTTCAAGAACCACGGTTAACGAGAACGAATCAATATGTCCCGCTTTCCCGCCAATTTATATTTTGAGAGCAAAACATAACCGCCACGGGACGCGTAAAAAACAACGTTGTTGACGAGTTTTAACTTGTTGCATGAGTCACTAGAATATTGCAGTACGTTAAACATCGAATGTCTCATAAAAAGCGTTTCAGAGTAGAGCATGAATATTCATTTTATTTGCAAAGAATTGAAATAGTTCAATAAGTCCACTAACGCACATGTCTACGCACGTGCAGTCCGACATATTGGAAACTCAAGTATGCATCTTATACTTTGTCCTACCTGGACTATTTTTATTGAAAAACTGCCAGTGCTACCGGCACTTGTATCAACACATCGCAGTCTTCCGCACGGGAGTTTACAAGCGATAGATTATTTGCAGATACGTCTAACGATTGGTACAATATTCCAGTCACACACCATACGAAGTAATGAAAAACCCGGCTCACCGTACACCCGTATATCCGTCTTGCTCGCGGCGGCCGAAAAAAAACCCTCTCCCGAGGCTTTTCGTCCATGCTTTAACGAATAAAACGGTCCAGTCGTTTTCGTAACATCTGCTTCGCACATCGTCTCGCGAATCCATGAAAACTTCCGACAGAAACGGGTAGGGAACGAAGAAAAAAGAGCGTGGAGGGAAACAGTGCCCTTTCGACGAGTATACACAAGCTGCGAGTGTATTAACGCGCGACCATACCGGCGGCGTCGGTGTCCCGTGGAGGAACGCCGAGGACGGCCGAAGACGGCCGAGCGTGCACGAGGCAACAGGCGGCTCGTTTTAAACCCGTGGCCTACGGGGAGTTTTCCAAGCGGTTGCCTGACAGTAAGCCGCCGGCCTCCAAAGCGTGTGTGTCTTTCGTGTAGCTCGAGGAACGACGCTTCGGTGAAAGTAAGGTTTCGCGTGTTCCTCGCTGTACACTTCCGGAACCAACAATATTCCACCATCATTCCTGAGTGCGATATCGTGACAAGTGATGCGTGCGTGGCTTCACGAATGTTCGGATTCGAGTGACGTGACCGAAAAATTGAGGTTAGCCGCGTGACAAACGCGCGGTCGGAAGGATTCATTTTCACCGTTCGACGATCGAGTCTAGCGAAAAAGGATAATCTCGAGTAGAACCCGGTGTGGACGGTTAAACGATTCCTGTCGCGTCGCCGCGTGAAAATAGAGAACCGTTCGACAATCAACGGGTAAACACAGAGTGTACAGCCTTCTGTTTGACAACAAACGGAACAGACGGGACGCGTGTTACAGCGTTGTCTATTCGCGGACGTCGACGTCCAATAAGATCGATTTTCTGTGCACGCCGTCAGGGGACCAACGTGGTAAACGAGATTTTTCGATCGGGGAACTAGCCCCTCTCGGCCATGGCGGTTCACGTATTCGAAAAGCCCGCGCGTCTTTGAAACGGCGTTTCTTTCGAATCCGTTGAAACAAGTGAGATCAGCGAAGATGACAGGACCGGTCCAGCGTGGCCTGATCGTGTTGTCGTTCTTGGCGGCGGTCTGCCACGCGAACGAACTGAAGGACTACTGTTCGATGCACAAGTTCGACAATCTGCCGGGCGGCCTGAGGTTCACCAAGGAAGTCGTGACCACGGAGTACGCGAACATCGGCGCGTTCAAGGCTCTCCATTGCTGTCTACGCGGCTACAGGAGCATCGAATGGTGAGTGAAAGCACTTTTTCTTTTTTATTCTCTTCATCCCGCGTTCGTACCTGCACGCGGCGTGGCCCGGATTAAAGTCGTTCGCTGTCCCGTGACTCAGTACGTATCTGGGTCAAAATGATTTTAAACGAAAAGTTAGTGGTAAGTCACACGTAATTGAGGATAACAAGTGTAATTAACCTGGAAGCCATTTTGAAACCGGTGGAATGGCATTGTGTAATCCTTAAAAGGAGACCGTTCATTACCGTTCTCAAAAAGTCATGGTTCTTTCGCGTGTTTTCGAATAAATTATCGTTCGCAGAGATACGCGGATAGCACGGGACATGAAATATAAAAGAACGAAATAAAATTGGGTTAACGCTGGGCTCGCGGCCGGTGAACGCGTTGACGCGATGCTATCGAAACCAGGGCCATATTTTTCACCAAGCATTCCGGAAATCGCGCCACGCCGACATTATAGAGAAACTGTTGTACGATGTCCACGCGGCTGTTCGCCATTTTTCATCATTTCCTTGCCAACGAATTTGCATTTTTTTCGCATTTCCCACCGCCCACATACGGTGTTCAAAAAGAAAGACCAAATAACTTCCAATCCTACACGTGTATTCATCTAGAAATTTTTAAACTGATCTTTTGAAACAAAGAAATCATTTGAATTCAATTATTCGAATGGAACCCTGTCCCACATTTTCGATTACCACTAATTGTCAAATACATTGTTCACTAAACATCGTGGACGCGTCTCAAAAGCGTCCAACGGACGCCTTTGCGTGCCTGTTGTCGCGTACGCGGGTCGTTCGCGCGGTATTTTTTTCCTCGCGATAAATAAAAACGGTTTTTCTGGTGTTCGTCCACGAAAACACGGTCGTTGAGGAGTCGGCCGAAGGTTGAACCGTCGAGAGGTCGATTAATAACGCGGCTCGGACGCTCGGAACGTTTCCGCTTCGGAACGGTACTGTTCCAAAGACGCCGAGAGGGGACACGGAATTTCCCATGCTTTTATTTCCATAGCAAAGAGAAGGCGGGCGAGCCAGTCACGGGGCTTTCAAGGGCTGGGATTTGAATGGCGTGCGGCCGACATTCGTGCGGCGCGATTTCTCGCCGACCTTTTTTCGCCCGAGTTTCGCGAATACTCGGAAACGTCGCCGCTTCTCACCACCCTGGAACTAATCCATTTATGGAACGGGCGGATTTTTCTTTTTCCCTTCCGTTCTTGTTTCCTCCTTCGTTTTTTCCCCGCCCCTTGATGCTTTTTCTTCGCTGTTGCCCGTGTCGCCGTACGAATACGTTAAACCGGTTATTAGTCCGGCATACGGCACGCTCTTGCTCCGGAGTGCACGATTTCCGGCGAAACGCGGCGTTGTTCCCGTTCCGTGTGAAAAGGAACGCTGAATTTTTCAGCAGTCGCATTGCAAACGGCGCTGGCCGCGAAATGCAGGCCATTTTATAAATAAACCGGTGCAGGATGGATTTACGGATGATGAACGATCTCGGGAAGGTTGAAAATTTAAGGTCAAACAGATGTTCGCACCGCGTTTACTATATTCCGATCATCCATGCTGAAAGCACCGAGTTAAAGTTACAACGAAACTCTCGATTTACCAACCGTAATACTACCGATCGGTAATACTATACCTAAGAAGAAGACACCTAAGCTTCTAAGCCACATCTAGCACAAAGACACCTTCGTAATCCCGATTTCCGTGCCGGGAAAATCATCTCGGATCGCGTCCTGAAAATTCTTCTTGACCAATCGCTTTTCACGGGGCCAGTCGCGCACCGGGTTCCAGGAAAAACCGTGGTCGCCGTCGGAGCGTGTCGAACGAAGCCGATCACGGGACACGGTATTCGTAAAAACGACGCGCGGCGAGGCGACCGCACGGCTGGCGAACCGAGCCGAGCCAGCCAGCGAACGAGCGAGCGAGCGAGCCACGGCCAACCGAGCCGCTTGCCTAGCGAACGAGCGAGCGAGTCACGTCACGCGGTAATAACGTTTCCACGAAACGCTTGTTTATTCCACGATAAATCTAGAAGAGCGCGCGCGTCGAGGCTAGAGCTGCTCGCCGCGCCGGTTCGCGCGGCCCCCGATGCACCCAAGCCCATATACCAGCAGATGGAAATCGCTATAGGGGGTCGCGGCTCGAGGGACGCCTCGTGCCCCCGAGAAAGAGGGGAACAGTGTCCCTCGGCAACCGCAAGGCGCAGCCTTAACAAAGAAACGCTTCCGAGAAGCATTTCTGAAGGGTCCCTCCGGCCCCCGCCCCTCTGCCTGCAACTGGCCCATTGCCGATTTGCTCGGAGTCCCTTTCCCGTACCGGGAACTTCATTATTCCGTGGGACAAAGTGGCCACCTTCTCGGGCCCTCTTTTCTTCGTCCCCGCTAGCCGCCGACGACGGTACGCCATATTGTCCGGGACCAGGTGTCAAACAGTGCGTATTTGTCCGAAGCATTCGAGGCGGCGAGGTTCTCGAAAAGTCTCCGAGGGCAACGAACGTGTGTGCCCCACGCGCGCTGGCGAGGCGGACTCTCTTTTCTCGGCCCGTCCACACCTGTTACGTCTCTATCGAGCGTGTCCATCTTGGTGGCTCGCGGGAGGAGCGGCCGCCCGATGAACACGCACGAAATTATGCGGCTGGACCCGGCTCGGCCCGGTCCCGCCGCGATGCGTCACCCCGTTCGAATCGAATTAGTAGCAACATCGCGGCTGGAAGTTTGAGATCCGGATCTGAACGAGCTCGCGATGGGATGAGACGTTGTTATGGGAAATGGCGCTTTGCGGGTGACGATAGTGTAGGAGAGTTTATGTTTCGAGTACTTTCGGTTTGGATTTTGTTTGAAATGGAAAATGCTTTGCTGGTTTTAAGGAAGTTTCTGGGCAGATGCGAAGCACTTTTCGATCTACCTGTTGATAGGTGTGGGTATCTGATTTTGGTGAAATTGAGAGTAGTTAATTGTAGTGGTTAAGGAAGATGTCGAGGGAGTGATGTACACTGATGTCTTTTGATGAAGATACGAAACAAAGTAATATTCATGTGTATAAGAAGATTGAGATTATTAAGTAGCGGTGTAAAATATCGGCGGGTCGTTAATATCGTGACTGAGGGGGACGATAAAAATGGCTGAAAAATATCATCAATGTTTGGAGATGATTGAACGCTTCCCCGAACACACTGTTGGAGTTTTATACGTCGGGTCCGGTTTTAAAATAGCTTACAGCTGCCCTCGCGCGGTTTTTGGTTTACACAGGCGACGCGCTTCAATTAAGTATTCCGTACTTTGGTGAAAAACGAGCACATTGATTTTTATATCAATACATTATTTACACCTGTCGATCCTTATCGTCGTATTCGCTGTCACCGTTCGATCGTATATTCCCCGCGCGGATGAAATATTAGTCTGTCGCACGAATGAGCCGATTCCTTTTTTTTCCTTGGTTTAGCGATGCACGTAGGAAATCGTAAAGCAGTTTTATTACGGCGAGTTTGTAAGAGGTTCTTTGTGCTCTTTTACCTGGGAAACACGGGTTACGTTCGTAACGTTCACTCGCTAATCGGTGGTTCTTCGAACGCGATGAACGTCCGATTACTGATAATTGCGCCGCGGATGTTTATAAGAATTCCGGTTCTTGTAGATAATTGGAATTCCCGGTCACGCAAAAAAGGTCGGATCGAAGGAAGAAACCACCAAGTGAGAGTTTATTGGCTCGATCGCGGGATAGTGGATACGTTTCGCCGTGCTTCCGCGTTATCTCCGTTCGACTCGCATTTCACGCGATCGCGCGTATCGAGCGATATGCGCGAGCACCGTCCGTCCGATTAACTTTCATTCGCGAAAGCGTGCGGCCAGACTGCGTCAATGAGAACAGTTAATCATCCTGCACGTAAGAATCTAATAAAAGTCCTCCGTCGACTTTTGATCGTCCATTTGGGTCAGGTTTTAATAACGGCTATTACCCGTTCCACCGTATTACTCGTTCGTTTCTTCCATTTTCAGCCGATCTTATCGTTATTTCATTTATTTCACCGTTCCGCCTTACCCGCCCGCGTTACCTCGCAATTTTACTCTCGATTAATTTTTATTTCCGACTCCGTTTCACCGGCCTCTCGGCTCCTTTCCCTTTTTTACTCTCGCGTTATCGCCATCTCTCCTTCTGCCTACGAGCGTATAAACGCTTTTTAGTTTGTCGTATTATTGATTGTAATTACTAGCTGCTAATCCGTTCGCTCACGCGCGTATTCGCGATAGCAATCACGCTGCAACCAATGTTCTTCGATCGAGAGCTCTATCTTTGACCGTTTAATAGGATCGCCGACCGATAACTTCGGTACGGTTAGCATCGTTATTACTTCGCCGGATTCTCTTTCTTCGCGATTCCGTCTTTTCAATTCTCTCGATCGTGTTTCGTTTTCGATCATCGGATCCCTCGAACCGGAGTGATCGCGTTTCGCGCACAAATCGCTCGCATCCGCAGTTTCAGGGATCGACGATTATTCCGTGCCTTTCCTCGGCCCTCCCGTTCCCCCCTCCTCGCCGCCGGTATTTTCCCACCGTTGGCTTTTCGCCGTAAGCGATTTTCCCCCCATCGGCTTCCTGTACGTTGCGTCGCGTCGATGACGATTCCGAGAACGAGACAGGAGCGAACGAGTTCAGGGTTCGAGCGAAGAACAAAGGGCGGAATCATCGATGCGCGAAGGGACGCTTTTTATTAGCGGTCGAATTCATCCGCTGAACAACAAAGGCCGCGCGGAAGGCGTAAATTAGACAACAATTTTCTCTCCGCCTTCTAGCTGTGCCGACTTCCAGCCATGATAGTAATAACAACGGTAATCATACCCGTATGGGAGCAGGGGGAGGGACGCGCATAATGATTCTTGATTGATACGACGGTGTAAGGGAAACTCGATGAAATCGAGGGAGCGAGTCGGGAAACAGTTGGAAGTATTCTTGGAATATTCTGTTTCCAATTATCGTGGCTGGGAAATGTAATACAAGATAGTCTGATTGAAGCGAGACTCATTTACTTTGCAGAAAAAGATAGGTAACGATATATTTATCGAGTCTAACCTTAGATAGATATTTTAACGTAAAGTCCGAATAAAAGAGATTCTAGGTTATAGGATCTATATTTGAAAATTATAGTAATAATATTTTCTATACTATATTTTCAAACGCTATACCTACTCACGACACACTGTTGAAAACCAGAAGTCCCCTCGAGTTATTTTGCAAACGATCACGAACACTGTCCGTTTGAAAATCACGAGACTTGTTGAACTTCTGAGAATCAGTTCACACGCATAAGTACCATACGCGGAGACAATTGGAATAATGATTGCTTGAAAATTGTCGTGTTACGCAATCGCGTGGGACACCCGGTAGATGCGATCGATTCCATCGTGCACGCTCGGTAGGCATTCTTCGAGAGTGAAAGGCGGCGGCAGCGGTGACGGCGGCGGGAGGCACGAAGTTTCTTCTCCGTACTTGTCATTGTCATCGGCTATTTATACGGTTGCACGGAATTGCTGCCGCTGCTCGCGACAATGACACGGCTATGGGCTGCGGCAATCTTGTCGAACGCTCTAGACAATCGATGCGTCTACCGTGAACATCTTTCAACGCGTGCACCGCGATACTTACGCGCATATTACCATGATCGCCGAGTTGCACAGCGAAGCGGAGTCGCAGGATGCGATCGAAGGAACGAACAAAGGACGAAATTCGAACGGAATCGTCGACGCGCGAACGCGCTCTTTCGACGGTGGGCGCTCGCCCGTACAAAATGGCGCCGTTAGGACACATCCGCTTCCAGCCATTGCGACGCGATCTTTTCCACGTGATCTATCGACACACAGCTCACAAAAAAGCTGAATTTCTTCGCGAAGAATGAAGGTAATGCCACCGTCGAATAGTCACGTTTCTTGCTTACCTTTGAGATAGTTCAATTAGAACATTTGTAAAGGACAGTTTTGAAATAGTTGTACCCAGGGTGATGCGAAGAACCAACGTTTCTTACAGCGCAGAATGACAGAACGTATTATTTTCTCATTGCATCTGTCCTCGAAGGTTAACTACCGTTGGCGCAGCTGATTGTCGGAAATCCTGTAGTAACGAACACTTCGATAGAAAGTTTTTCCATCTTTCCGACTTCGAGAATGCTAGAGTGATGCCGTTAACACTTTGACTGCCACGCATAAACGTCGCGATGATCGGTCACCCCAAGGTCGTTAATTAAAAGAAATTCTGCCACGGTTTACGAGGTCCCCGAGTCGTTAAAAGAACTCGCGCCACGATAAATTCTGGTTTATCAAAATTTTAGTTTCGTTAAAGCTTCACGGTCCCAGCCCGCGGGGATTTTATCTGGTAATAAACGTGTCACCTGGAGTCCACATTCGACGCGGCGACTCTTTCTGTCCCTTTGTCTTTTATTAACGGCGCCGTTTCCCATTAAAGATGATGAAAGAATCGCGCGGACGTGGACAGCGCGAAAGCAGGCCACAGCTTATTTCACGGAAACCTGTATTCCCCGTCACGGCGGAGTTTTCCGGTAGTCTCGCGGCGAATTTCGCGAAACACGAGCTGGAAGCGGGACGCGTTAATCCGCCGCGTTTTCCCTGCGGTGAGCTGGCGATTACACGGTTGACTTGCGCGTGGAAAACCTCGAGTAAATTGTTTATTTTGAAATAGCACGGAAGTCCAGGAAAAAGCATTATCTTATCGCGAAGTTTCACCGCGATGATGACAGTTTACATCGATTAGCGACACAGACTTGATACAAAGTTTCACGGTTTTGATAACTTTATATTACTTGATCTATGAAATTGCAGACATCGAAGTCTTCTATATTCTTGAGGGAAGGAAACTGTAATCGAATCTATTGTCTTTACACAGCACTCTGCGTACACATTCCTAATGCCTTCCTTTTGCAATTATTAAAAAGATAACAAACGTTTCTCCGAGAAATGATTAATGAAATCGCTCCAGCATTACGTAAACTGCATTGTACATCAATTAAAGTAATAGACGATGCACTCTTGAAGTTTCTACAGAGAAATTTCAGGATGCCAATTTGGCTGCTCGTCAGTTTTACTGTTAATCTCAAATAATCACCTATAATCTACAAAATACGCTCGGTCGTTGTGATTTTTCGTTTCTATTCGACAAACACCGTTCGTGCTCGAGCTTCCTGATGCTTGTTCTCTATCGCCCAGTTGAACTCTTGGCGTCGGCCAGAGTAGGAAGAGAGAATCAGCGGTCGGTCGAGGTGGTGGCCGTTAAATGTTGAACGTCTAGACCGTTTCGCCTTCGCGGGACCCGTTACATGGTAATTGGCGGGCAACAGGACGAATTCGCGTAACGAGGACGCTGAACGGCGTCGACGCGCGGCTGCACGGGAACCGGAAGCGTCCGGCAAAGAAAAGAGGCATCGTCGCCTCGGACGAGAGCCCGGCGGAACGCTGGCGACGACGACAGGCTCGTTTTGTTCCTGTTCGGGAACGATGAACACTCCGCGACTCGCGTCGTTAGGGATAATGATGCTGGCGTGCGGAACGCGATGAGAGAGACAGAGAGAGAGAGTGAGAGAGAGGTGCTCAGTCGAGGACACGGTTTCGACGTGCCGGAAGCCGATAATCGTTTTGTGGAAAGTCGTTTCCCAGTTGTCGACGACGATCGCGCCCCTCCTCTTCGTCCGTGCGGTTTCCGGCACGCGACCGTGTCGAGCGCGCGCGAGCGACCCGCTACAGCTACGCAAGATGAGTCGCGTTTCTGTCATGGGGCCCGGAAAATTGCAATACAGGTGGTTCCGTTGGTAAACTGACAGAAAAATTGCGCACCATACACGGGGTGTGTCGTATGTTTCGCGAGCTTTGCCACTTGTTCTGGGAATTGGGAGTTGACGATGACACGAAGATACATGGAACGAATAATCTACATGTGATTCGAGGGTTACGAAGGAAATATGAAACTTGAAGTGAACGGACTTGCAGTTTTCTATTTTAGGATGCGACTATTGTATCGGTTCAGACATGATGGAAATGGAGAAGATCAAGCAAAGGTCGAGGATCGATTCAAAGGTTTCACTCTGCCTATTAGTCTTTCTACCTACTGCTCTTCCTTCTAATTAGGGGAAATCGATTTGATTCCCAAAGAAAACGACTTGCTTTGAGATTAAGCAATTTCCAAGCTTTCCCGCAGGGTATTATGAAATTCATCCTGTAGAAGGATGTGATATCCCGGTGAAAGAAATCGCTATCGCGCGTCGTCTGTGTTTCAAAGACGAGACAAAGTTGCAGTGCTGCAGACGAAGTTGGACGGCACGTAGAACACGTGTGTCTGGCCGCGTTGGTTCCCGCGGAGAGGGCCTCCGAGTCTGGATAATGACAAGCCGGAGAAACAGAACCGTAATTTCGCAGCAATGTCGGATAAGGGACTCTGCGGCTTCTCTCGGCTATCCGTTCATTCTCGGAACGTGGTTTTCGACGAGAGACCGATTCCTAGGACGGATCCGCTCGCCCGATGCATCGTGGCAAATTGACCGCCGCCCTTCCGTCCCTTGATTACGGTTCTCCGAACACGTTGGGAACCAGCTTGGATACCTTGGTGACTTGAGAACAAGGGTTGACCGGAATTTTTCCATAGACGCCGTAGCGTTCGTACGAATTAGAATAGACTTTCGTGCACGGGTATCATACGACTTGATTGGAAAATTTGATTTACAGTACCTGTTGCGTACTGCGATATTTCCTTACCGTTGGGAGTGTTCATAGGCAGTAACACATGGAATTCAACCTTATTAACTGGAAATTTGAAAAAATCTCCGGTGAAATAGAGAACGAACGTTTCTCAAGTATATGTCCAATTCTAATTGAATTTATCTGCAACGAAGGATTCGAAAGAAATCTAGTGGAACAGAGAATGAAAGTTTATTAGCTATACGACTCAGTTCGGTTTCATATCTCCGAGATCGAATAGGAATTTAAATCGAGTATTATTTCCCACTATCGTTTGTCTCGGCGCATTGCTGGCGCAGACGTTTATTGCCCCCGGTACCCGGTAGTCGGCGATATTTATGCATCGCGTACTTTTAAATAACTTCTTAACTCAAATAAGTAATTCCAAGGAATAGTTTAAAGCCATATATACTTACACAACACGTACCAATTAGAAATTTTTAAGCAGCGAAGCTACACGCGAACAACCAAGAGACACCACGTCACCCGCCTGTAAAGCGTTAATTAATTCCGTGCATTCATTAAGCCGCTTTACTGTTCAAGCAGACATTTCTCCGCAAGTACTCCGTTTTAACAACCGCCCGGCGACTTCAGTCGGGAATTTTCGTTCGCGGAACGGAATGTTAGTCAGTGCGAGCAACGTTCCGCGCGAATATTGCCCAAAGACGGCTTAAAGAAGACGTTCAAGTCCTTAGCATTAGAAGTATCATTATCTTTCACCTTCCACAAATATTCCACCATCACGAATACACGAGTTTATTTAACAATTCCCTACACAAACTCTTACGATTCCAATAGTAACAACGGAACGATTAAAATAGCTCTTTCCTAGCACCCACAACGGTATCGTCACTCAACCGCAAATATAAATTCCAGGAATATCGAATAGATACAGTTCTAATCGCCACACGCGAACATCGCGGCATGGAAAATACCGGAAATACGATCGAAGCGAATTCGTGCGACTGTAGCAACGACTAGCAAAAAGTTGAAGATGTATTCTCTTCCGCAGTGTGCAGTCGATCGGGCCAGTTGGAGCGAAAAATATTTCATCGTCGACGAGAACGCGTCACCGGTTATTCCCCAAGCGGAGGCCTAAATTTTACGGCGACGAACGGGTCAGAGGGCGAGCGGGGCAAAAGTTTTTCGATCTCGCGTCCGCCCGGTTTCCCTCCGTCGACTTTTCTCCCGTGGGTTGCCGGTTCCGCGTTGAATTCCGCTTCCGTTCTGCGGTCGTGCCACGATACGCGATACGCGTGCAGCCCCGGCGGTGGTAGCACGTGAACGCGATGGCAATGCGATTGAATTTAAGGAAAAGTACGATGCGCGACGTAGCGACCGGCGGTGATGCTTCGAGGAAAAGAGTGGGCGGAGAGGAGGTCGGGAACCCGCAGCGAATCGTCATCGATGCAAATGCGACTCGACGCGGAGCGCAGCGACGTCGAAAGGTCGGCTTTATTTTTAGAGAGTCGTCCGCGACGCGAAAACTTTTCCTTGTCGGCGAAGATCGAAGGAAACCGTTTTCCTACGGCGTTCGCAAGGGCGCCCCACGGAAAACAGCTTTCACGGGGATTTGATCGCGCTACGGGAAACTCCACGGTTACGGCGAACAATGGCGAACGCGGTTGCGAAACGTGGAACGCGTGCGAACACTCGCCGTCCGTTTTCCTTTATGGACGTTTTTACCTGTACCGGAGGAACGGCGGGGATAGGGGGCACAGTCGTAATCATGATTTTTAATAATGAACAGAGGTGCTTAAACTCTTGACCGGTGACGCGGAACTGTTGTGCCGTAGTAAATTTTAGGAACAAAAAACTGGTTATTGCGATACGACAATATGTACCGGGGTGACGCGGTGAGAAAGGACCGTAGATGGTGAAATTTGAACGAGAAAATGTAGCACACGGTGATCCAGGAGGAGACACTGTTAATTAGTTAGCTGCTTTTTATGAACTCGTCGCGAGGGAATGGAAGGTTTGGTGTTATGACGAGTATATTCGTCTAGAGACATGTATTATAGGTGTATATTACTTGAGTGAACATTTTGGGAGAAATTATTTATAGGTATGAACTACGTATACCAGAATAAGGTGACTTTTCAAAGATGCAACAGCTAACTGGTTAATTTGTCCGTTGACGATGTCGTAACACCGAGAACAATGGATTCCGATGTTTCAGCGATTCAGAAGTCCGACGGTTTTCGTTTAGAAAAATTGTCTCTTCTCTTCCTTTTTCGTTTTTTCTGGCGAACTGATCACCCCGTATATAAACACAGTGCAGTGCATTCGAACCTCTCTCTGTTGAGTGCAGTTTTTAGCGGAGCTCAACGGTTTGCTGAAAAATTGAAACCCTCGCGAAACCGTATCTATCGGCCGGTGTTGCGTTAATTCGTAGGTTTTTGCGCGGAATTCGAGGTCTTCCCGCACTCTCCTCTCCGCTCCTCTTGTTTCTCGGTTCCAGTGGGTCGAGTAGTGTACCAGGAACCAGAAGCTTTCGCGGAATTATTTCTCCTCACCTTACTGCGCGGCGTTCGGCCGCGATTTACGGCAGCGTCGCGTCTTCGTTTACGGGGAAAACCGCGTGAAAAGTTACGGTGCGGTTTCCGGGAACGCGTGGGCGGGGAGCCTGTAACCTCGAATTTCATTTCCCCGGTCGTGGAGATCGTTTTCCGGTGCTGGAACTATCCGCCGAATCGGTTATCGGACGATCCTCCGTTTCGATCGATCTTCCTGCTCGGTTTCTATTTATTTGTTTGTCCATGGACTGGGCGCTGGGTTGTGCTTGAATATTTGAACAGAGAGAAGAGCGCAAATGGAATCGTCATTTTAATCCTTTTTTATTCAGCTCGTTTGGTCGCCGACAGTCAACTCGTAAATAAAACGCTAAAACGGATTGCAAAAGATGAAAATCCTGCACATGGCAACACAATTAAATGGATTAGGGCAACAATAATCTCCGTTGCGTCGAAGATAATTTGCTTTCAATGTTACAAGCGTTAATCGGGAAATTAGTCGGAATGTTATTAAACGAGTCTTTCGCGGACACGCCGAAACAGTGCGAATTCCTTTCTCACGTTTCCATTCGACTCGTTTTCATTCTCGACGGCCATTACTTGTTTCCAGGAACGGCGGACCGAATCGTTGCGCTCGTTCGACGCATTTCGAAACGATCGCCGCCGCGGTTTAAAGGGCAAGATTACGTGTCCCGTTGCGAATTTTGCGCCCGTCGCGACGACGGCTCACCGCGGCTCCATTAATTATGCGCAGGCATTCCTGTTTCGCAACGGCGAGGCCGCCGCGCCGACGTATTTTTACCTGCGCGACGTCGAACTGTCTCTTCGCGTTCACGATTCCCGGACTACTATATTTACCGGTTGCGTGCGTCCCGCGCGCCGCCGCGGCCTTATTACGCTACGCAAATTTCTATCGGGTAACATCATTTCCGAGCGGCGTAATCGCCGGTTTTCCCGGTAACGATCCTAGCGCGGATCGCGTGAATCATCGCCGCAACCGCGCCGCGTCGCGAGGCTCTTCGTTTTTCACGCTCCGACAGGTTGCAATTTAACCTTGGGAAGGAAAGAGCGGTCCCCTGGCGACGGGACGATTCGCTTTTCCTTCCTCCGTCCCTTTTACGACGGTGACTGTACTCCCTGGCTGCAGTCTCATCGCTCGAGACTCTCGTTGCGACTAGAGAATAGGAAACTCTGCTGGCTCCTTTCACTTTTGCCACTTGATTGTCGGATAATTTTCATGTACGCTGGATATTTTGATACCTGAGTACACCACTGGGATCTGTAGATGTGACCATAATGTGGATTGAACACGATTTTGGCTCCTTTCACTTTTGCCCCTCGATTGTCAGCCAATTTTTACATATACCAAAAGTAATGATACATAAGTACATCATTGGTAACTGCAGATGCGAGTATAATGAGGATTGAACGCGATCTTGTACCTTTCACTTTCGCTTCTCTTGATTGCCCGCTAATTTTTACGTACACTGGAAGCAAGGGTGCATGATTACGTCATTAGGGACTGCAGATATAACAATAAAGAGACTGAGATGCGGTTATGATTTCTTTCGCGTTCTTTCTCTTGATTGTCAGCTGGATGTTTGACGTAACGAGACCAGCGATGTCTTATTGCATCACTTGGATCCGCAGATATGATTATAAAGGGAGTATGACGCGATTTCTTTCACTTGTCCTTTTCTTAATTGTCACTTGGATTCTATGTTCGATGTAAACAGCGATGGAAAATTAAATTACTGAGGACTGTAAACGCGATTATAGAAAGTAAGGAACACGATTTCAAGAGTGTTGTTGCTGTCTTGCAACTTGTTTGCCAGCTACTCATTAAATGCGCTGAAACCTAGTAGAGGACGTGGGACGCAACTGTAAGATCCTCTTAGCTCGCTTTCCACATAATCGCCAAGCTAGTCCTTAAGCACACTGAAATTATCACCGCCCGAGAGTGTCTAAGCCTAAGCGAATGCAAAGAGAGAGGGACGCGATTCTGAGATCCTGCCCGCTTTCTTTGCGCTCGATTGCCAGTCAGCATTTAGATAACGCGGGAACCGCGATGAAACGATAAAGAGGCGATAAAGTGGGTTTACAGAAACGGAGATAGAGATTGTTCTTAGAAGTGATATAATTGTTTATACACACAACACGCATAAAAACGTAACGAGCAACATTCTCGGAAAGCGATGACTTGAATTTCTTCTTCTCAGTCCTTCGCTCAGTTTTTCCTTTTGAGGTTGCAAAGTGATTCGCCTCTCTTCTTCTTGCACGCGTTCAATTACATTTGCAATCGTAAACAACATTTACTGCTTGTTTACTTGGAACGTTTGCGTTTATAATCGGGATTTTTCTGCTTTGTCTCCTCAATCTTATTATGCGCGATGGCAAGAGAATAATTTACCTTAACGCCGGCGACGTTCGCGGAAACGACTCGTCGAGCACCTTTCGCAAATTCAGCGACGCGCGGAACCGTGAGAAAGTTCGCGGATGACACGACGATGACGTACAATAACACTCGAGGCAGGAATACGCGGTTGAAACGCGACGAACAGATGAACGTGTAGTCGAGTCGCGCCGCCGCGGACCTTGTTCGCTCGCGGTACGCAACAGTGAAACGAAGGGAAAGTGGCGTAAAGGTGCAGATACATCAGCAAGTCATTTGCGACGTTTTTTGCTGATACCGGCCATTCATGATGCGTGTAAAATGGAGGCGTGTAAGAACCTGAAAGTGTCGGGTTTCTCAAAAGAATCCGATTTGAGTCGAATAAAAACGGGTAACGACAGATCAAATAGAATATAATAAAATATTATTTAGTTCCTGTATAATCAGAAATTTCAGTTCTGTTCTTGATAGCAATAAAATCAAATAGTACAGTGGTGTAGACACTTCCGCGAGTCGTTATAAAGAAAGTGTTACAAATTATTTATTTGCTAAGTAATCTGCATTTTGAGAAACTCCTGAACCAGATACGCGCTTCCATCGTTCGTAACTCGTTTCTCCGAACGTTCTCACGAAAGCTCGCGAAAATCGAACGCCGTACGCGGAATTTTTCTTCCCCGAGAAAAGAGAACATCTCGACCGCATCTCGATTCGATCTCTGATACCGCGTCGAACGTTCCCCGAATTCTGCGGATTCCTGAAGTAACGGAATCTCCGAATATTCCTCGACGTGACAAGATAAGAGGGTTTGAAGCTAGGCTCGAGAGAAAGTAAATTACTTGACGCGTGTTTGGTTAGGATAATATGGGAACTTCGACGCGAGGAGATATATCCAGCGTTTATGAAAATTAAAACGCTGCCCTATAGTGTGGTGATGCTACGAAAAAGAGGATAACAGGTTGGTCGCAGATTTTGAGGTATTATAAGTTTCAAATTTGATTGTAACATATTTGAACTTTCAGCTCTAATTGCGATATATTTGAATGTTGAACTTCAATTGTCATATATTTAAACTCATAACTGTCGCAACAGGAAGACTCGCTGTGCTATGATTTCACCAGCGGAACGAACTCACGAAAAGCATCGAATTTTCGAAAATTTTTCGAAGCCAAACAGATGAGGAAAAGGTTCGAAGCTAGATTCAGGGGAAGATGAATTATTCGACGCGTGTTTGGTTAGGACGGCGATATGGCAGCCCCGAAGCAACGAGACATATCCCGCACCGGCGCAAATATTTGACGGGCACCGCGTTTATTTTTCTACCGATACACTTCCTTGTTTGCGCGCGTGTGCTCGCTCGTCGGGGAGTCACCGTTCCGGACGCGCACCGTTACTCGGGTCGAAACGGTCGACGGATGCGTCACGGATAATCGCTGACGGACAGGACTCGCGCGAAATCGCGGCGCCGGGCAGGCCGATCGCTGCGAGGATATTCGACAAACAGATACCGATCTGGCCTCGGCTTTGCAACGTCTCCTCGGAGGAAATTGCGCTGCCGCGATCAGTCCGATGCGGTCTTCCATTATCCGTTTAGCGGGGAATTGCGCCGGAGAAAAATTCCTTGCGGATGGAACTGTCGAGCGAGCTTTGCACTGAACAGTTCTTATTGTCAACAGGATACTATGCGACGGTACATCCTTTGTCTTATAATACCGAGCTCCTGTTTCTTTAGTAATTCATTCGAAGCCTTTAGGAGACGCTAAGTTTCCTAGATGATGTAATCAGTTTTGTATTGAGAGGAGGTGACAATCTATTTGGAACTTCGGAAGTAACTGGATCTTCAGTATTTGGATCATTTGGGAGACGTTTAAATACGCAAAGTGGAGCACCGGCGAGTTACGAACATAAATCAGCTAGACGTGTAGTAATTGGAAGCAAATTGTACGTCGCGTTTGATTAGAAATGTGACAAGGATTGAGAGCGATGGAACAGAGGATTTTGCTTGGAGTTATCGGAAATCAAAAATATCCCTGAATTATGGCAACCCGCCGAATGGCAGTCCGGGCGAGTTAGATCCACAGGCGCGTGAACCGAGTGATTTATCGCTCGACGAACGGACAATTTATTTCGAAAATGATTTTTGCGATTCGGAGTAGCATTTAGGAGACACGCGAACATGCGCGGAATACGGCAAGTTATTTATCTTACATTGCAGTTGTATTTTCACGGGTTATTCCACGATTTATTCTAATTTGGATTATGTAATAAATCGTTATCTTCCCGTGAAACGACTATGCCAGCGCGGAATTTATTTTTTCGCCTGTTAACACCCGATTTATTGGTTTCCGGATTGAAGAGGGTTTTCCAGTTTTTAACATACATTTGTTTTTCGAAGTCTCCGATACGCGCGCCGCGTTTGTTTGGTTGACGATCGCGAGCGCATGTTACACGGTTCGCTGCAATAAAACGGGCAAAAAGAGAATTCCCTCTCCGATGGAATCTGTTGCACAGTGTTTCGAAGCGTTTCGAACGTGAACGCGGAACAACACCGATCGCCGAGGAGAATTACCTTCGTTTGGTGAACTTTTAATGACGATATTCTCCACTGAAGCGGTGCACTTCCCTTGCACGCCAGAGCGAATCGATGGATATTATTTTCTACGTTCGTCCATCGAATGATTTGTATTTCCTTCCGTTTCCATCGCGATACATTATGCGGAAGTAATACAAACGAAACCGCTCGCGAGTACCGCGAAAATCCAATTTTTCGAAGAATATTCACGCCGAAGTTAACGCTGTACTCCTTTAATTAGGATATCTATAACGAAGATAAATATATATCTGACCCGGAAAACTTTATATCTTTAATTGGGGCAGATTGATCGAGTGTTCCGTGAAATGTTACACAAAGCGCAGCAGTTATCTGAAAATATTATCCACGAGTAGTAGTTACAAGTAGTCGCTAGTCTTCTAATTGCTAATTCATCGAGCTATATCATTTAATCAAATTTTCTTACATTCCACTAAATCCTCCTACTCCATAATTTCACCGTCGTCTCTCATTAAAAAGCGAACCAAGAAATCAATCTAACTCCATCAAATTCTTCATTGACCCAAACCACGCACCATCAATGCCCAACAAACCAAGAGAATGCTCTTTAAAACCCGCAATCCGTTGTTTCGCGTGAAAATCACGTCTCCGGAGGAATTGCAAAGCAACGAAAAGGAATGGGCTGATTTTAAAGGGCGGCGCGCGCTCGTGTTCGCTGCGCAACCCGAAGGGGAAGGAACCACGGTCGTTGGCGAGGGTAAACGGCGTTCGTTTAGCCTCCAATGGGACCATTGAAATTCCGCCTCGGTCGGCTACCAAGAAGAAGCCACTCGCGCGATCGTCTCGGGAGACTGGCGGAAGCTTTCGGTCCGCGGGTATCTTTCTCACGGGGGGCGTATGGGGTGGGCAGATTTTCGTTGGCCGGCATCTCGCCTCTTAATTCGAAATGGCCCTCGATATTTACATACCGCCGTGCAACGTGTACTTCCCGGGGCGCAATTTGCATCCGGGGAACGGTTTCGCCGTAACGGAAGAGCGGAGCTTCTTCGATAATGCGGTTCCGCCACCGTCGACCCATCGAGAGGTTGCGTTACGCGCCTATATATTTACTCCTCTTCACGAGAAGAGTCCCGGGACGACGCAAGGATAAGAGGTGTCTCGAGGGATTTTGTTCAGAATTTTGATTGGTTATGCGTGACCGTATTTACAAACAGCGAATTAGTATCGAAACTTAGATGAGAAAAGATGAGAACTAATCATCTCGTGCAACGCGGAGTACTTACAGACCTCTCACGTTAACTCCATCAGCCATAGATTAATTCTTTGCAGACGAAGATTCTTTGAAATGTAAACCTTCAGCGGTTGAAGTTAATTTATATATCAATTGCTCAAGTAATAGAAGAATAGGTAATTGATCTGTTGCTGTTTGGGCAATTAAATCATTTGTTTGCGACTTAGTCCTCCAAATATGAAAATTTGATCTTACCGATATTCGTTCGCAAAGGGTTAAAAGTGCACAGTGGCAAGAGGATTCTTTTAGTCAGAACCTCGGTGGGCGCCAATAATGAGCATGCGTCGAAAGTCGAGGCAACTCTAGCGTTGCGAGTGGAAAAGTCTCCTTACCCCTGTTCACTTTTAAACCTACGGTCGATGGAACTAACGTGAGAGGCGTATAGTACTTATCTGTCCCTCGCGAGTTCTTTCGACGTCGTTTCGATTCACCATTGTGAAGTTACGTTGATTGGTTTATATATATTTCAAGCGGAAACGACTTTTATTCTCCTCGAAGAGTTATTCGAACTAATGCTTGTTAAGGTAGGGAACCAAATGGAAGCAGTAGGCGTAAACATTTACGATTTCTAAAAGAGAACGAAGTACGAAGACAGTTGGAAGAGTTGCGAGTCTGGCCTGTAAAAAAAATGGTAACGCTCGGAATATTATTGGCGTATGATAAGGCAGTAATATAAACGCACTCGAACATCACTGGATGAAGTGCAATGAAATTGGCAGCCGTATTGAAAAACCCAATAAATTCCAGACTAGAAGCATACTTTTATTGTTAGGCAGGGAATTCTTCAAGTCGCCCTCGTAAAAAACGTGAATTCCCTTTCGTAAATCGTGAATACTCGATACGATCTGAAATTTTTGAGCGACGATGTATACCTATGGACGAGCAGGAACGCAGGTGCAATCGTAAGGGGGACACGTGCAACTGCACGCCGGTCGGGCCACTTTCTTCCTTATATACGCAATAAATTTCCATCCCGGTCGGGTCCCGCGATGCCTTTCTCCCCTTTTATTCTGATCCATTCCGCCCTTCCTGTGCACAGCTCTTCCGCGACGCGACCCGGTTTCCCTCTTCCCTCGTTACACAGCCACCCCCCGAACCGCAGGGCAAAATTCCATCCGTCGGGAAGGAAACAAGACGCTCTGACGCGCGGAAAAATTGGCCTTCTCGGGTTCTTGAAAGCTGCCGCTCCTGATGCTTCTCAAAAATCCGATGTTTCGAGCGATCCCGAAATTCCTCTTGCTCGACTGAATGTTACTTCAACGGGGATTTCGTTGATTTTTATCTGGTTCTTTGCCTTTACTCGATGTAAGCTTCCTGAACTGAATTTGATTTCGACCGTTCCGCGGTACTTTATGCGAGTTATGTCGTTTGGGTGGAAGATTTTTGGAGAATAAATTTTAACTGTTGGAGAATGAGTGTTGTTAGATTGTCCACATTAGGTTTTGGTATTTAGTAATGGAAATTGCAACTAATTTTATTGTGTAAAGAATTAATGACTTGTGTGTTCTATTGTTTTTGTCAAAGAATGTTTAGTTGTTCGGTGTGTAATTCAATTTTCTCTGAAAAGGATTAATACTTGAAGAGATCTTGGTTCGTAAAGGGTTAACCGGCACTTTCGACTCTCGTCGGTCGAATCCGACGGCTTGTTCAATACGGAAACCGGAAATTTATTTTTACCTGTTCACTCGGGGAACAGGGTTGAACTTGACCGACCAATGTTTGCTGTGCCAATAAGTGACGATGATGGAGCGTATTTTTTCGACGGTTTTATGCGTTTTCGGTTGAGCACTCGAGTGTCTTCCGGACGGTTTGCTTTCGGCCAGCATGGGGGACTGTTTGGAAAAGAGAATTAACCGCTTAAGTTTTGCTTTACGATTTGTTTTAAGGTAAACTTGCCTTTTCGGTCGAGTTTCGTTTGCGTTTGACTTCGCCGAGTCCGTGTGCGTGAAATTCTAGAGAAAATCGAGGAACACGAGCATTTGGTCAACCCATTTTTGAGGTACAATGACTATTTTACGTCTGATTCGACGAATTTTCAAAGTGATTTGTAAAGTTGAGATTGGCATTGAGACGACACGCGTGTAATGCTGGTAATTTCATCTCAAGGATGAAGGGAGAGTTGATTGTTGATTTGATTAAGTAATAAGCTGGGATTTGATGAGGAATAATGGGCCATTCATCAAGTTAATGTATCCGAAACTAATTTTTCGTTTCTTCGCTCATTCGTGCAAAGGAAACGCGCTCCACTGATAAAAAAGCCCATTAACCTTTATTTACTTCGATATATCCTGACTCGATGCGTTTACGGTGAAAAAGTAATTCGATTCACCGGCCAACAAGTTTACCATCGATGACGTACGAAACATTAAGAACCACTCTTACGAGCAAGTGATCATTTAGCTTGTTATAGTGTAATGAAAACGTCATTATTATTGCTGGTACTTCTTGCCTTATCATAAACGAGTCGTATAAAATTCATGCGAATGTAGTCATCACAGGAATCTTCTTATACGTTAGTATCGTTATCGGTATCATTCTCCTTTATTACTCCGTTAAGTACAATTATTACAGTCCTCTTGATTACCGTCATAATTTAATTTAACTTTTTAGTCATCGATTGTAACATAATCCTCCAACGATCGAAGCTCGAATAGAAATTAATCAGATAAAATACGGTACACAGTTTGCGTTCGATAATTTCACGGGTGATTCAGCTTGGAAAAAATCTATGATTATACCGGACGATCGTAATAAAGCTGTTAAACACAGTGTTCCATTCTCGATGATGTTTGCCACTGAGTCCGAACATTCCGATAATAAAACTAATCGAATGCTTGATAAGTGGAATTATTATAAATGAGGATTGATCAAAGATTGATTAACTATGTTCCTACTTGTAAAGCTCTATAACTTCGAAATCGAAGTGCGAAGAAATTTCTTATCTCGTACTGATTTCTTCTATTCTTGACACTTTGACTGGCACTTAAACCCTCATCAAAATTCTCATCTAATATTCAGTCGGTTCGATACGTTTGTAAGAAATTACATATTTAAGTTTATGCAAAAAATCGATTCGAATTCGGTTGACGTGGCAGTCAAAGTGTTAAAGCAACGTCAGTTTCATAGACCATCAATTCTTAATTATTCCCAGTCGAAGAGCTAATTGATAGGTTTCCGGCGAATAAAGTGTTCAGGCGACTTGCTAACTTATCGAAATCAAAGCAATCGACTTTTCCGAAGACTCGACCTCGACTTCCTTCCCCGAATCTTTAGGATCAATTTTATCGACCGACGTTCCATCGAATGATCGCTCGATGGCGATGCAACCGGTCGTCGCGTCGGCTATGCCATATCGAGATATGCGCGTTACGCATGCGAACACGAATACTATAAATAGTCGCGTTGCATACCGGCGAACGCGAATCGACGCTAATGACGCGCGCCGGGCTGCTCTCGCGGCCGCGTCCGTCGCCGGACACGATCGATCGGCCGTGATCGATTTGTCGGTTACCCGCGATCTAGCGTGCAAACGAACGTCCAACGATTACACGAGATTCTTCTTCTGTAGCTGCCCCATTTTCTCGGTTTCATTTCATTTAATGTATTCATTTATTTAAATGTAAAACATTGATCTGTACACTATACACATAATTTATCACTGGACTTACAGCACCCGTTAATTTGCATTGCTCTGACTTTGAAGCAACGATTTTCACGATTTATATGGACGAACAGGTAGTTTTCTGGGAATAGATTGAAGTATTGAATAAATGTCCATAAATCTAGTGTTAATGTATTAGATAAATATTCATTATTTATTGAAATTCAATTGAATTCTCAGCCTTGGATTATGACGAGGAACATCGCGAACAATGAACGAAAAGTTGATTAACATATTGTTGACTGGGTATTTCGAATGCATTTACATCAGTGTCTGTTATTAGGTTGAATAGAAAGTTACGTTGAGTTCTTTAGTTCTTAGTTTGAAAATAAATCGAATAAAATTACATTGATCGCCATTAAGTGTTGAATTTGTCTCCTTGAACGTCGGCAATCGACATGGAAATACCTTCCTGTTATTCGTGTTTGCAGAAAATATACAAATGGAATAAAAAGTCAATTAACACATTCGTGTCCTCGGGAATCTATTTATCGTTTTTGCCACTCTGAAATTCAATCGCATAAGTTTCGAACACACCAACGAGTGACAGCACCCAGGTACCATTCCTCGGATTAGCGATGATCTAGACCGCATTACATCTGGCTCAATATTCGGAACACAGTCGCGAGCAGATATAGAAAGCCACAATGCCGTAACACGGTGTGTTAACCGAAATAAACTCACGTTTGTCAGAACCCGGAGAGTTTAACAGGAACAGTGGAGGATACGTAACGGTAGAACTCGCCGAGCGATCTGTGTATTCATTCATTAACGGGCAATCTAGTTTCTGTATCCGGCCATTCGGTGTCCGGCGAAGGACAACGCGGAAAAACGAATTCGTACGTACGGTACACATGTTTCCCCGATGATAACGGTTCCATTAACCGATTAATACCCGATACCTTCCGCCAGCGGCGCTTTTATCCCAGAATTTTGTCCAGGAACGTTCGCAAATTCCGCAAACCAATTGAAACAAAAGTGCCATCGGATGAAAGCGACGCGAGAGCTCGCCGTTTTTGCACGGTTACGATCCCCGGCGCATTCGTGCGCTCGCATCGCGCACGAAATCCCGGGGCACTCCGGCTGAAACGGAAGAAATAACTCCGCGTTTGGTTCTCGGGTGGTGGAAAATTAGCGTGCCGCGAGGCGAATTTGCATACAACATCCGCAGTCTAATCTCGGGCGGGCATTAAACGCGTCCGCGTCACGAAACGGTCTCGACGCTCCGTTGTGTACCATGTCATTGACATCTAGCCGCGAACCCAGGGTTTCGTGGCTCGGCAAAACGCGCCTAAGTCATCGGCCGCGGAAGTGTGAACGACACGGTGTGTGTATATACACGATTCCGTCCGCGAAAACTCGTAAAACCGCCCGGCCGGCAACGCGTCCATGGACTTTTTCGCGCGAGTCATCCTTTGTTCCGTGCACACCGGCCGTTGTTTCCGCGTCGCCTCTTCCACGAACACGTAAATGTCCTCCGGGCTAATGATTACCGTTAACTCTGCTTTATAAAGCCTCTAACGTGGCGCGCTTAACGTTGGTAATTAATTTCACAGCTTCGCTGTTTGTTTGCCGACGTGTATACCTACATACGTCACGGAAATACTTGCGTGAATGTTAAGCAAATTTAGTGTCCCCCCGGTTAATGAAATGTAACATTTGCCCGGTTAATATTTGTTCCGTGCCGAGTGAATTTCGCGGATTATCTGAATTGTTACTTCAGAATGTCAGTAGCCAGAATTGATAGTGCTATATAAACTTTCCCGAGCGAGGCACTGAAAATTGCCAGTACCTAATCTCACTCGGCTAGATGAAGTTTCTAGCTTAACACTCGCAATCTTCGCTCAAATTGTCAGCAATTAGCTACGCTGCTATATCAGGTTACTTAAAATTGCAGGTAACTAGACTCTGGTACACAATGCTAGCGCGAGGTGCTCAAAATTGCCAATGATTGCCACCGTATGCAGATGCGAGAAATCGGCAGTAATTAATAGGAATTCTACAAAATTCAATTCTACAATTCTAGATATTCAAAATCGCTGGTTACTAATATCCGCTACGACATTCCCAGTCCAACGGTACCATTCATTCTCCATTCGCTCAATATTGCGACCAAAGCGTTAACTCGATTACACAGCTCTCCCGGAGCAAGCTCCAGACGTTCGTGAGCAGGAAAGCGAACGAAAAAATTGCGATCTTCGGTCGAAAAAACAACCGGACTTGATCTACCGGCGAGCGCATCGATACGCGAGGGCAACGTTTTAAATTATTAGCGGGGCGAAGATGAAAGCGCGGCCGCGGGCCCCGCGAATCGCAAAGAATCAGGGGTTCTTGCTCTATCTCGTTCCGCGATGGAACGGGTTCCTTTGTGCGCGTCTTTTTCTGGAGCGGCCCGGCGCCGCCGGCTGTATTTCACACGGCCACGGACGGCCGCGTATTAATCCCAGGTCCCCCGTTAATGGAGCTTTCTTTTTAAATGAAGTACCGGCCGGTAATTAAAGGGTGTCGCGCGGTAAGAGGATATTTTTCAAGCGACGCGCGCCACCCCCGCGTTTACGAAAATTAAAACGCCTCGCGCACGCCGCTGGGAAATTGGAGGGCTGACGGCGTTTTTCGCGCCTCGCGACGCTGATCTTCCCCGAGAAAGGGGACAGCCGGCTCGAGATATCGGCTTTCCCGGGCTGCCTTGGGTTTCGATGCGTACCGGGGAATACGAGAATATTTTACCTTTCAACTCTGCCGGGAGAAATGACACCGTTATTTACATTTTGCAATATCGCATTAGGTTCCGCGAGGTAGCGAAAAATGATGTTACGGCGTTGGATGAGAGCCACTGGTGGAACGGACTTGCGAGGAATGCTTGAGGGATATTTGAATTTTTCATTTTCTCTGTAGCAAGTAAGTTTGCTTCACTCTTCATTTGTTCGATCGATTACAGAGGAGCCGAAGATTCCTCTAACATCTCGATAATTGATTCATCCGGTGCTTCGTGGAATATTTTCTTATATTGAATTACCGATGCAGAATAAGTTTAACTCGGAGCCAAGCACAGCGATTCGCAAAGTGCCAGGTAAATGTGAAACTACCTCGCGAATCTTGTTGCGAATTTTCATTCTTCTCGAGTGTCTGAAATCGAAGCTTCTATTGAAACCGTATTTTCAGAGCTTGTAATTGATATTGCTTCTTGTTTCGTTTCTCACAGTCTCACCGGACTTATCGATGAATCAATTAATACAGAAACGTCTTTACTTTACTAATAATAACGGTGTTCCTTATTCGTTATTATTACTATCTGAAAACTCGCCGCTTATATCCTTCAGTGGGTACTCGGCATTAGAGCGGCACGCACAGCCGCCGTTCGAGGGACGCCGAATCATGTTCGTTCGATAACCGTCGAATTCCAGTGGGTTTAATCGAGGCCCGACGAATAATTGGGCTTCGACGTCCGGTTAATCTCGCTGCGCTCGAAGGCTCAGCGAATTAGGAAAAAGGCTGGGAGGGAAGACGCCGAGACGAGCTCCGGAATTTGGAAATTCCTGGGGGCAGGGGAGCTCCCGGCATCTTCGGCCTCACGGCCGGAGATCTAATCAGGACCGTGAGCACTACACAGCTTGCGGAAATCGTTTGGAGCGACCAGAGAGTCCCGATTTGCGGGGAAATCGGCATTCTTCCGGTCCCTCGCCGGGAACCCTTACAACTCGCTCGATTTCGTACCTCCAGGCTGAAACTCACTCTACCGGATCGAATCCGCCGACGCTTGACCCTTTCTTTGGTACTAAAGCAGCGTACAGGCTAGTGCATTCGCTGCAGATTCATGGTTTTAATTGATTGACTTTGAATCGAGGATTTCATCGAGTTCAAAAGATTTTGGTAGACCTTTTATTTATCTTCCGCTCACTCTCTATTTAGTCGCTCTTCGGTTTATACTATTGGTTCATAGTATTTGATTTGGCATATAGTAATTTCACGAATATAAATATTCATTAGATTATATCGACTAACTAGAATTTTCGACATTCTTCAGTTGGAATACGTCTCCGTTGAGATTAGAATTTTTATTCATCCAATTTCACGAATACAACGTGACATCGCGTTATAAGTGCCTCGGTGTGTACATAGCTTAAATGTTCCTCGATCAATAGTGCCACTACGAAGATGCGTAAATCTTCGCAATGCAACGGCCACAAAACGATACCTTAGAGTCGAACAAATATTTCTTATAGAACAGATATAGCGATACGTTTTTACATCTTCCCACAGAAATGTCGCGTTACGAGCTTCTCACTGTGAACGTAGCTTAACGCGGGCTCGGTCCACGTTGCTCCTTGCAAATTGCTTCGGGTTCGTGCTTATCCATTCCGCGGCGCATCGAAAATTGCCGGCTGCCCGCGGAAGCCTACACACGCACACGAGTTCCCCAGGCATCGGAATCACGTATTCGGTCCCCGTCCTCGATTTCGTTGCGCGCGGACGGTCATTTTTCAGATGGCGAGGGAGCCCGAAGGAATCGATAACGGCCAGAGGCGAACGGAGTTCGTTCCTCGATCGCCGCAACGCTTTCGCGACAGGACCGCGGTGCCATTTCCGGGAACTTGAGCCGCTTAGTTTATTGTTAATAGTTGACGTTGTTTCGGAACCCTTATAACGTCGACTCGCGCACTTTAACGGAGTTAACGGACCTCGTCCGAGTCCCTTCGCGTTCCCGCGAAACTCGGCCAAAGGGTTGTTCCACCTCGCGACGAACTTCTCGAACGTCTGTTGACTACAGTTGCTCCAACGTGACATTCGTTAGGTAAGAGTGGTTACCGTTTAAAGGCAGTCGGCGAGATTGATCCGATTGATGTTAAGTCTTTTGAGTTTTTGCTGTGCCGCGGATAGGATTTACCGAGTAAAGGGAAATATCGGCGGAAGTTTGTTGTAAAGTTTAGATGAAGGATTGTTCTAGACAATCGAGCTTGCAGAGACTTGTTCTAGACATTTGATGGACTAGGGGTTGGTGGTTTGTAAAAATTGGATGAGCTAAGGGTTGGTACTTCGTAGCCATCTGATGAACTGGGGGTTGGTGGTTCATAGAGGTTCGATGAATCAAGGATGGCGATTCGTGTAGATTTGATTTTTATAGACTTGATGCTACAGAGGTTCGAGTTCTTTTAAGATTTCCGTTTTGTAGATACTTTCGAAGACAGTGCAGTCAATAAACGTTTGATAATCTAGAGATACTCATCTCTCGGAGATAAGACTGCTCTTGGTACGCATTTTTCAAAGGCTTGCGGCGTGCAAAGTTTCGCGATCCGTAGGGATTTAATTCCGCGGGAACTGCATTCTGTCGAGATACGCAATCTGAAATTGAATGCAGCTGCGCTTTGTGCAGATTTGATGCCCCGCAGATTTGCAATTTCAGAGATACGATGCTCCAGAGATTAGCATTGGAATTCTCATGGGAAAAACTGATCTCGATTCGTCGCTTAATCTTTCTTTTCGCTTTGAATCTTCCTTTGGAGATCCCTCCGCCCCCTACAACCGTTTCCAACGCCGAATATCTGGCACAATTGCTCCACATTTCGAACGCGTTATTAAGTTCCCCATTGTGGCGCTTAACTAATGGACTTTCAATTGCGGCGTTGTTTGACTTCGCGGCAAAATACAGAAATTTTGCTTGAAACCGCGCTCTCCTCGTCGAGCGCCATTGTCATGGTTAATAGCCGCTGGTTTTGCCATCGCTGCCTCCGAGTGAATCTCGATTCCCCTTTCCCAACTATTCCTCGAATACACGGCTCCATTCGCTTACTCGACTACGAAATCCCTTTGTACCCAACATTTTCTCCGGTCTACATAACGTGTCCGAGGGGGAATTCAATCACAAATATCGCAACGACCGCGAATGATTAATCATTTCTAGAACAACCTTCTGAACGAAGCCTCTAATACAATTAGAACTCATCAAAAACGAATCCTAGATAGAACACACGAATACTTCCCAAGTAATAAATAACCACAGTCTCTCAAAATATTATCCCCGCAAGATCTCAATCTTCCATTCGCTACAATCATTCCAGCCTAAACGACAACAGAAGTTTCAAATATTCCCTCCGAATACCAACACAATTTTAACCTTCCCGTTTGTGAATTAAACAGTCGCGATACGTCGAGGTTGAGGCACGAGGAAAATCGGTTTGCCGATCAGTTAACGCGTTAATCGGTTTCGTAGGTGTTCGCCGGCAGCTATAGGTCTTCGAGAACGGTGCAATATGGAAGAGAAATTAGCGGTCGATCGTAGATGGGACATAATTGATAAAGCTTCGCCAGGAACCAAGACTAATTACACCGAAGCCCCTGAATATTTATGGTGGCCGTTCGCAGGCATGGCCGGGCGGAGCGTTCGCTTGCGAGTAACCGTGAAAGCAAACGATGGCCTGGTCGCCGGCCGCGCGTGCACTATCCCCTAAACCTCGGGGCCGATGGTGCAGCTGCACGCCCGGAATCAGCAGTTTTAGGTGGCCGGCTTTATTGGCTGGGCAAGAGTTACGATACTGTCGAGTAGTTGCCCGAACCGCCCGCCGCCTCCCTCGCCGCCCTTCTTCGCCTTTTTCGAATCGTTTCCGGGCTCGGAGCGCTTCCGCGGGATCGTTTAATCGAAGCCTATCTCGGAATACGTTAACCAACTTCGCCGCCGCGCGTTTCATCTCGGAAATTCATTATCGGGCCAGCATGTGTACAGCCTGCGCAAAGAACTTGCAGCGTTCGAATGGCGTTCGTCCTCCTTTTAGTTTGTTTTCGAAGAGTTCTTTGGCGATCCCTCGCCAGTGGCGTTGAACAGATAAGAATTTCTGTAACTTCTTTTGGTATGTGTTTAAATTGAAATAGAGTCGCGTTTGAGGATTTCTCGCGTGATGTTATACTTTATAATTATTACGAAAATTACTTCGCGTTGTCACTATTTTATGAAGCTGTGTTATCTTATGAGTTTCGTAATAAAGTTAGTGCTACGAATTTTTCGACAGAACTGAGAAGTCAATTTAGGAGTGGTACTAATGTATTTTTAAAGGTTTAGGTTTTCCCTGCAAAGATGTATCTTTACTCGAAAGGTGGACAAAGTTCAAGCGACACCTCATTAGTCGCCGGCTCGAAGACGATTAACTGCAAAGCCGGGGAAATCTCGATCTGCTAATTATAGTACGTATTCCCTTTGACGAAAGTTTGCTCGCGTAACCCCAATCGGGGCCCTAGTCTTCGGTTCCGTGACGATCCCCGCTAAACGGCCGATGTAAGGAACCCCATGCTCGTGACCCCCATCCTCTATCAATCTAGGCTAACGATATATTTATGTTACCTAGAGGCAGCAAGCTTTTATTATCGCCAGCGCACGCGATCCAGTCACGAAAGACGCGCCCGTTCTCCGGGAAACTTTCAGGATCAAGCGATCCCCTCGCGCGTGTCCTAAATACGCGGAGTTTGTTCACGTGGCACGCTCTATCGACCAAGGTCTTCCGAATGATATCGCCTCGTGGATATTTTTTCCATAAGTTTTTTTACTCGCGTAAATTCAATTACGCATTGAACGAGGAAATATATGTTTCCTTGAATACAACTATGTTCTGTATATTTTATTATTTGTATGTTTCTTATTCCTAGTTTTTCTATTTAAAGGTTTCCAGCTTATAGAATATTCGTATTAAAGAATATAATAATTTGTTATTCTTTTATCATTGTTTAGTAGATATCTCATGATAGGCGAGAAGAACTTTGAGGGACGATTTTTCATGATAATGTAAGACGAAAGTCAAGATTAAACTTGAACAGGAGAACTACGAATTTAAATCTGTTTCCAAGTTACTTATTATTAAATTCCCGCGCGCACTGTGACGACACACCCATTAGCGGCGTACGTGAAATAGGTCAGCGCGAGACCCGTTTCCCTCAGTGCTATCGGCAAATTTTTAATTGCTAATAACTTGAAAACGAAGCCGAAACTGCAATTTCTACGCTCCTGATTTTCGTTTTATATTGTCACGGAGATTTACCCCCTTTACATTTTCTCCCACCTGTTGCCGAATATTCTCTGTAGAGAAGATCGTGGCAAGTTGATGCATTTTCACTTCTGAACTGTTATTATTTTTATTCTATTCGATTCCTTAATGGAAAATCAACTAAAAAATGCCACCAGTTCTCGTGTCTCTCGCCAACAGCCAAAAAATCGTTGAAATGAAATTTCTTTTGCAAAATTACTGTACGAATCCCTTAAAAAATGATCATCAACGGTGCAGCTGTTTCTATCTTTGATTTCCCAAAACCTGAATCACCAGCATTCCTCAGCATTCTGTCAAATCAAGATTTACAAAATGCACATCCTCCTATAGAAAAGAACCGTTAACCGATCCGCGATCGCTGACAGGCAGAAAATTATCGTCGACAGGCAACCACGGGGCATTCCCTTCGAAAGATCCGGGAATCGATTCCGAGCCAGTTGCCCGGCAGAAAGATCCCTTTATCCGACGCATAGAGCCGAAAGGAATTCCTGCTGGCGTTCGAAGACGCGGGTCCGCTCGAACGGTTCGGAGCGATTTCCCCGGTCCCGCGGTTGCGCGTGTTCGAAGAAGGGGCAAAGGAAAAGATTCCTCGTAGTATAACGAGCTGTCGTTAAGATACGTGGTTCACGAAGTGCGCAATTCGAGGGTACTTGGCCGGGCTCTCGATGGATCAGCGTGGGACCTAGCCCAGCCGATTTGTCGAACAGATCTGGAAGCAGATTGAACGGACCACGCTAAAGCCCCGTGCAGATGCAGGACCATGTTGCAATGCACCAACCCCTAGGAGTCATGAATCCTGCATCAATGTCGGCCCGCTACATTACTGACTCTTGTCTTCGTAATTCAGCATACCATCTACTATCAACGTTGAAACGTGCGCTACAAAATGGACTGTTCAACTTTAGCACGATTGTCAACGGTAGAAAGTACATTAATCATAAAACCTAAGGAATTAAAGGTTAGCCAGAAATACATAGACAGATAGTTAATCTAGAGAAATAGATTTTCCACGTGATAAAATGAATTGAAGACAAACGAACCTGACGATTATAGAAATTATCTGTGTACGAATGGTTCTGATTTTTATTGAATATTAAATAACATTTGCCAAGGATTGAACAGCCTAAATAGTCTTGGTTCTTCAACTAATCATAAATTCTACACTTGCTGAGGAACGTATGATTAGCCAGTTCCCATCGTCTTTACGGCACCAATTCGTTATTTTCCAATATGGTTGCGCGTGACCAGTCTACTATTACATATCAAGTTATTTCCCAGCGATGCGTAGCAACATGAATCATGAAGCTTGACTGTTGGCGCATGCACCGCAATATGTTTCATCGTGTGTACGAGGCTTAACAGGTCTCCCGCAGACCTGTGGACGTTAAACGGTCCGACCCGGCAGACGGAGAGCCCAGTCGGCTTCTTCTCGCGCCTGCTGCTTTCAGCATCACGATAAACCGTCTATCCTCCCGGCCACGAGACCCAGAAAGGCCATTTACCACCGGGCCCATGGCGTGTCACGCGAGATTACAGCTGGACCCCACGCGAGGGCCGTCGTCCCCCGGACGCTCGAAAACCGCGTCGTGCATCGCTCCAACGTGATCGTTTTACTCGAACGCGGGCCGGATCTCTGCCGGTCTTCCAGGAGGTTTCCTTCGAGATCTCGACCACCGACAAAGTGTCCGAGGGCTAACGATCCCCCGATACCAGCTCCGAACGTCCCGCGTTCCATCGTGCCCCGGGAATCCTACGTACGCCTCGGACTTTTCTTTCTTTTCAGAGATGATTCGATCTATGCGCTGCTGCTTCCTGAATCGAGCACCCGTTCTCCTGGGATCTAATCTTCCCACGTGTTCCCTTTGTGAAATAGTTACCTGTTAGGCGGATTAGTCTCGGACACTGTTGCCAGGGTTCATTCTCGAGTAAACTGTAAAAGATCTCATTTAAGTCTTCACCTTTCTGTGGCTAACTCGGGTCGTCAGTTGATCGTATCAGGTTCAGTAAGACGAACGATACAAATTTTGTAGTACATTTTTCGTAACAGTATTCCTGAATTTGTAACAATTTTAAATTGTTGGCCGCGGTAAATAGGTGAGCGTTTCGAATGATTAATACGCATCAGCGAGGCCGATGCTTCTTGCACATTGTCCAACCAGTTCTCGGTCGAATGGAGGGCAACGCACGAGTCGTCCGATATAAAAAAAACACGGTCCCGACGGCGTAGGTAGATCCAGCGTTCATTCACATGCGCCGAAACGCCTGTCGGACGTTCCTGCATCGCGCGCGGGACAAAGGAGATCGCGATTATGCACTCGTCACGTACTCGGCGTCGGTACTGGCCGCGGAATGATAAATTCCCGAGGCATTGTCCTGTCCCGGGAATCGCGGTTTCTTCCGGGAACGCTTCAAAGGAGCCGAATCAAGGTGTTGGCCGATCGAGCCGAACGATCGCCGTTCCCGATGGTTAATAGTCCTTCGACCATCCTTCAAACGCGTCTCTTCTTCTGCGAGTTCCAATCTCCATTGATATTACCCGTTGAGATTCTCCGCAGCGGAGAAAAAGATTATCGAGCTTCATTCGCGCGCGTTAATCCTAACGATAGACTGGATTTCATACACACGTAAACTGTAACTGCATAAGCAAACGCAGTCCAATTATAAAGTTACCCGTTACTTTATGGTAATACGAACGCGAAACGTATGTTTGAAGCACCATCGAGGTGATAGAGTTCAACTGGTAACTCCGCTGTGGAATAAGGATTGATGCGCAAGGGTAATACGGAATTAATCCAATCGAGGCATCTGAAGGCGCAGCGTGCTGCGTATTCATGCGAAAAATTAGGCTTCGCGGTAAATGGTAATTTCATAATGATCCCGTAAGCGAGTGATACGTGCGACGACACTGAACATTTCGGAAGAATGCGTTTCTATCGATGAATCCCTCGACGGATAGTTAACCTCGAGGCTAGCTATGAAAATCTGACAAACAGGTTAATTAATTCGAAAGTTTCTCGAAAATCCTCGTCCCGACCGAAATTCCCAGCTCTAAGGAGCTGTCTCGCTCTCGGCAGAGTTTCGGCACGAAGTGGCCGCGCAGCGGTGCTTTGAGAAAAGCTCGAACCCGAGAACCGCAGGTTGTTAACGAACCTTTTCAATGGGCTCGGCGTGGCCGGGCATTTGGAGCTGCGCCGCGGCACGTTTCCCGCGTCGGCGAGTTCCATCGAGTTCGTCGGATGAAACGCCGTTTAGCCTCGATTCGGGGCGCCACCGAAATCCCGCAAAACGTAAAGTTAGAGGCATATCCGAGGATAGAGCGTAGCTAGGACGAAGCAGAGATCGATCGAGCATTCGTTTCATTGGAATGTAGGTTAAGAATGGAAAGATTGATCGCTTGTCAACGTTTAATGAGGTTCCTTATTGAAATAACGCAAGGAGAGGACACGTCTGTACTCTGCTAAAGACAAGTGAGAATAATGATTTCAGTTACCTGGACAGTAATAATTTATTACAAAAAGGAGGACAATTCTGGGCAACGCTTGTTTTGAATTGGAGAAAATTAGTATTTATGTTTGTTAAATTATGCTTCAAATCTTCACGAGTCTGATAGTAAGAAGTTAAAGATCTACGTTGTTCAAAGTTTCGTCTATCCAAAGAGTGAACAATTTGGATGTTTGGATCGTACCTTAAGACACATGTCATTGAATTTTGAAACTTTCGACACCTGTTTTTCGAGGCCCTTGAGTATTAGTATATTAAAATTGCCCAGACGATCTGTGATCAGTAATTGATCGATTTACGTACGGTTCGGTAAGTTCAAGTCTGCACGATCCACTGTAATGCTCTTCGATCTTCGCGAGGCTCGGTTCGTGACTCCGAAACCCAGCGTTAGCTTACAGAGAGCAATGTCCCGGACCCACGCAAATCTGCGCGTTAATTAAAAACATTTGGCCCAGATTCTATCGCGCCGAAAGTTTGTTTTGACGGTGTTCCGACTTGCCGGCTGAGTCGTTGATTCACGACTGTCGACTAAGCCGAGCTGGTCGGACAGGAATTACCCTAGCCCCCGGATCCATGAGATTCGGTAAATGAGGAAGCGCTTGAGAATTTTAATTGGGAATTAAGTGTCTTTGCGCTTCGCGGTGTGTTTGTTTAAGGGAAAGTTTGCTGCCGGTAGATATTTGTGCTAATAGTGGAGGAACAGGATAAATGAATTATACTTGCATCTGAAAAGAGGAACTCGACTGTAGTGTCTCGTAGATAACAGTTTAGCTACCGGAGAACCCTCGAGTACAACAGTTACTAGCTAAAGACTTTTTTTTGAATTTTCCAATACCTTCTGCCATTAGAATCACAAACTAAAGGCGTCTCGGAAATATACTCGAAAAAATTCCTCTTTCGATGATTATTTAACACGTTAAAGGAAAATCTCGAGTGATTTACATAACACTCGCTACTTCATTGCAGAGATAAGTATGAACAAGTGTTGGTCACTTAACATCGCGATCCTTACGTTACCTTATTATCAACCTATTTACGTTAAACGTTTTCATTCAACATCAGTCATCTTATATGTTATAATTATTGTCAAGTTCAGAAATTTCGGCCGTCAGTGACCGATATAGCAGTGAACGTGTTAAAAAAATGTATTATTGTTTGAGAGTGTTGATGCTCATCGCAAAGGATAAATGTGGAAACATATTCCCTACGACCGAACACCACTAAATCAGCCCTTAACGGGGCAATGCCATTTATGATGGTAAAAATCATTTTATTATTTTTATCACCGTTATTCTTGTACTATTTACAATGAACACAAGTATTGTGCTAGGTCACTTGTATGAATTTGCTTTCGCTCGTCATCTACGTTACGACATTTTTTCGCGGTAGGTCAACTTGAAATTCCTCCGATCGGTTAAGGGTTAAGATTATCGATTATCTCCGAAGCTCAGTTGAAGTCGGCAGTCTTAGAGGATGCTCAATGAACACGCGGAAGCCTAGGATCCTGATCCTCGGCCCCAAGCCACATAAGTTCACGAAGATCGTGGTCTTGATCCTCTCTCCCGCGAGTATCAACCGGTTTGCAGCGGTTCTATCGCGTTCGAGAGCATCGTTCCCAATTACCGTGAGTCGCTTAATTAAGCTGCTGATTATCATCCGGCCGAAGTAAACCGTGACAAGCGACAGCGTTAGGTGAACGCGTCCGCAACTGTTATTAGCACCTGTTGTCTCCACGGTCATTATCGCGTCGGACAGCCTCGCCGAGCCCCGAACGACATTAATCCGACCGCAAACACGTATCTATGGATCCTTTGACCGTTGTATCTGCCTTGCAGCCGATCCAACCAGCACTCGATGGTCCCGATCCCATTTCGGAATCGGTCGATCGTGTTCTTGAGCTTGTAGATTGGGAAGATACGGGGACTGGTAACACGATTCGTCGATTGGTTTAATTAGGAGATGCTGCGTTAAAATGGTAATTCGGATAGTTGTTGATATTAGAAATGGAACTGGAAATGACAGCCGTCTATGGGCGAGATTGGATGCAATTGTAATCAGTTAAACAGAAAAACGCATCTCAATCTTCATGAGGATATACCGACGTGTTTACTTATTGCCTTAGTTGAACAAGAATTGATTCATTATTCCATTATAAAAAACTAACAGTTAATGAATCATATTAGATACTATCAGAACGAAGTAGTGTTCATGTGGTGGTCACTGGTGATGAAATTGGACGCATATAATAGTGATAATTACAGTGTTAAGGATTGATGAGGGTGAAGAATGTGAATGGAAAGAGAATGTTTGGAGATGGGAAGTGTAATCAATATGTTCCATTCGTTCCTTTTAGGTTTTGATGGGATAATACTCGCGTTCAGTACTAAGAGATTAATTTTGTGGCTCGGAAAGTTTGCTTTGTAAAGAATTAATATTCTCGAGATAGGTAAACACGATGCAGAAATGGATTCTCTGTCTTTGTTGCATAATATGCGAGGTCCTCAACTGCGGATCCCCTTTCACGAGCTATTACAAACTAATACCGGCATAATCACAAAGCATGCCCTCAATTCGGCTATACCAATTTACAATCCACCTGGGTTTCGTCGTTACTTAGCTTATGGCATACCTTATAACTTACCGCTTGCAAATATTTTGTGAGCCATACTCTTATATTCGAAGCCACCGCGGCCGCAACGATCAAATTGATCTGTTTCGGCTCAATTCCGCCCGATTTTCTGGGCACGGATTTAATAACGGCATCAAAAATTACCTCGCCGCACTTCACTTTAATGCTCCGTTATTATATTTACTGCCATTAATTATACTTGTATTAAAGATCGTTACATTCGACGTACATTGATTACGTATTCCCGATCGTTATCGAACTTAGCAACCGTGATTCGATTTGAACATTTTCGTCGTTATTGCGCGTTTCATTATCATGTAATTGCATAATTGCGCAATCTCCCAGATGGAAACTTGTTCGTGACGCAACCGAACGTTCCTCTTCGCTCCTGAATTTTCAAGTTCCCATTACCTTTTGTTCCAATGGATTCAACGAAGTCGTTACCATCTTGCTCCCACCGAGAAGCACCCCCAAGGATGAAGAATATCTTAAAAAGACAACGAAAACTCGACATCCTAAAAGCAAAAATATCTATCTCACGATCAGTCCCAAGGCTAAAGAATATTCCAAAATACTCGTTAAGGCCATTACTTCCCACACCATCACCCCCAAACTACACAGAACTCGATATCCTGCAAAAAACTGATAATGCATGTTCGGAAGCTATTTCATCTTTTGCGTTCATTACGACACCAGTCCGTAGCAGCGATGGTCAGCATCTCCGCTCAAGGACATCCCCAAAAACGAAGAATCTTGAAACTCGGAGACATCCGGGCAGTGTAGCCAGAACGGGGAAATTGAGGGGAACACGGTTCGTCTCCTCCCAGGCGTTACCGTCGGATTCTTCGGTGGTTGCGGAGGTTGTTGGAGGGTGCCCGCTGGCGAGGAATGAAGTGGTGGAAGGGGTAAGGCGCAGTGGGGGAAGCGCAACTGTTCGGTTGCTTTCTGGCTTCGCTGTCTCCAGGCCAGCGAGAAGAGAGCCAGAAGAACGTATCGAATATACCTACTCGCGACGCGGATTTCGCCCGATTGCCTCGAAAACCGAGCGAAATTGCCCCGAGACCCGAAAAGAAGCCGCGCCGTGAACACCACGCGCACCACCTTCGATTCCTCCAGTTTCTTCTCGAACGATTCCCCCCCTCGCTGGGCTCCGAAAGGTAATTCGTGCTCTCCGAGCCACTTATTCTGTCTGTTTCTCCTGTTTTTCGCCGCTGCCCGCGTCCCTCGAGCGATCGGACCTCTCCGCTCGGATCCTCGCGGCGATCGGTGGCAGAAAAACAGCCCTCTCCAGCGATCCGTGAGCCGAATTCGCGATAATTCGGGAATAATCCGCTTCATCGGGACGTGTTTTGTCGAAGCAGATCCAGAGAATTTATGAAATGTGTATTCGAGAAGCTTGGTATTCCTATCGGTCGAATTTAAATGAGAATCTTCTGGTTAACTGAATCTCGTGGATTCGAGCTGCTTATTTGGGTAGATTCGGTTCCTGCAAATTGGGTATTCGAGAATGTTAATTGAGAATTCGGTAATGGTTATTTATTTATTTTAGGTCACTCTGAATCGAGCAGTCGGGCGTGGTTTCAATACGGGATATCACTGTCAATTATGCAACGGGGGTAATTCAATCGAGCGGCCGTAATAGTCCTAGAAATATATAAATTTAGCCGGCGTCGGCAGTTTGCGCGCGTCACAATTGTGTTACAAATAAATTTGTTTATTCAACGGTGCGTTAATTTTCATCAGAGTCGGTTCATAAAATATTTATGTAATAATTAACCGGGGACGCTGCGCGAACGGTTCACGTTTACCCGGCTCCGTGGCGTGAGAACAGCGCGCTCTGCCATTCCATCGGACTTTGGTATCATTACTATTCGGAATATTCGTGGAAGTAGTTGACTTTCATGGGCCAGCGGATCCTCGGCTCGTCCGGAGCCCTCTGAGCCTGCGCCCCGGGGGATCCCCCATAAGTTTTCGGAAGTTTTCCCCGTGAAAGAGCCGCCCCCGCCTATCTCGAACGGAGGGGAACGCGAGTGGATAACCGCGGAATAATCGCCCGGGCTCCGCGCGAACTTCCCGAAAGAGGTGAGAACAGACAGGTACCGCCGGAAACCGGGCACGTACGTAATTAAAGCTGTTACGCGTGTACACGGATCGCGTAATATACGTAACAACCTTCGGATCTCATCTTCATTCTCTCCCTTCCTCAATTTTTCTCCCGCGTAATGCGTCAATTTGTCAATTATCGCCAAGTTTCCGTACACTCGCTCCTCCTTCTCGGTAATCGTATATTAAACGAGACACGAGCGAAGAAGTAGAAGTACAGGACCAAGAAATAATGAAGAATTAATTCTCATTAAAGGGTAATTCGATGTAATAAAGAATCGATCCTCGTTAAAGTGATATTCGCAAGCTTACAAATTGAAGGCGATCGATTCTCGTTGAAAGTTTGAGAGATTCTACTAAAACTACTAAACCTTCAGAGTAAAATTCGAAAGATCTCAAGTAAGATAACGTTGATTCCCCTTGAAACAAACAAATCAATGGAAGCACGCTTTCCACGGAAAAACAGATGGATCATCGTAGCTTTCGCAGAGATCCGGATCTCCCGAAGTTCTCTCGTCGGGAGTACCGGCTCCCTCGAAGAAAGTCTCTCGAGACGAAAGCACAGGAGTGCGCGTTCACACGTGTGTAGAGCTCTCACGCGTAGCTGAAATGAGAATAGCTCGCGAGCCGCTTATTATCCTCCACTCGTTCCCTCTTCTTTCTCGATCTTCATCCTGCCCCCGTGTCACCCCCGGCCTGCCTCCTCTCTTTTCAGTTCCTCGGCCGTTGTTGCGTCGCTCATTTTTTCGCCACCGACGAAAGAATACTCGTCCCGAAAATGCGGCCCGCCATCGGCGCGTTTCGAGAGTCAGGTAAAACGCGGCCCAAGAATGTCTCGGGGCCTCTGTGAGCAGCGGGCGCAGAAAAAGGACCGGCGGCGGGCCGACAAGGGCCCGGCAGAGCCCGCCACCGTCGCTCCGTTTCGTTTCGATTTCTTTCGGCCGTGTCCAGGGATCGTGAGAACCTCACTCGACCCACCACCGCTAACTTTCGAATATTCCCTTTGGACCGCCCAGACATACAGGCTTTTACAGAAGCTCGTCTCCTGCGGCATTACTGTAGGTACCTGTATTCAAATACGGCGGAACCTCTAATATCGAAGACAGCCAGTAAAGATATCCTCTGTTCCGTTCTGTTCCGACGTGAGAAACTCTACAGCTTGGAATACAAAAGCTTTGTAATACTGGCCTAATACGTTTCGTGTGTATTTTACCTTTATAACTCGGGTTTAACCCTCTTGTTTCATGATAACGCGTCGGACTCGAGACGAAGAGTTTAAACAGAATTTAGTAAGTATCGATATTACTCGATTCTCTTGAGTTTAACCACTTGCGCTGGAAAGACGTGCCACGCACGTCGAGACGTTACCGTTGCAAAATTCTCAATTGTCTTTCACACATTGACAATCTTGTGCATTACGCCTGTTAGATTGTTTCGAAATGTATCACTCTACACAGAATGATTAACAAACAAAATTGGTGTACATAGTAAAATAGGTAAAAACAAAATTCATCGCGCGAGACATTGGCAAATCCTTAAATTTATTTCCAGCGCAAGTGGTTAAATTATATATTAGTCTTTTGTTCTTGATTGGTATACTTTAGAAGCGACGTGAACATGATATGAATCTGTTCCTTTTTCTGAGTAAATTATTAACGACAGAGTAGGTGTGTGGGTAATTAGTTGAGAAGCTAGCATTCAGAAGTTGGAATTTATATTTGGTATAAGGTAAAATCTGTGTGAACCTTCTGTAAAGTGAATTTTTGTTGAATCTCTTTTATTCTAAAGTTTTATGAGACGAAACCTGTATCACTCAGACATCTTAGCTTTCCCTTGCGATTTCGTTTATCGAGGTTTCCACTATATTTCGCCGTTTATTGGATACTCGCGGAAACGTCGAGGACATTTAGGAGGGTTTTTAATCGTTAAGGGACTCCGAAGTTAGTTTTCACGGGAAAATGACAGTCCGCTAGAAGTTAATATACCGTGGATTTTTGCACATTTACATTTTGATGCATAGGTGTTTTGAAATCGAGCTAAAATGGAATTTTACTCTCGAAAGTTCTATTTCGGGGTTCATCACTTTATAACGTTGTTTCCCGAAATACACTCGATTAATGTTCCCATCTATTTCCTATTTCTGCGTCGATAATTCGAATGGTCCGAAAATGATAAGATCCTATTAAAGTTCCTATCCGTTCCCTATTTTCCGTGCTAAAAGTAGCACAAGCTATAACTGATCTCTATTAAGCATCCCATCCGTTTCGAAAAAGAACCTTCGAGTTTTAAGCGAAGTCGCACATGCTCGACCCATCAATCGCACGGATCTTGGCACCATCCATTTTCACTCGTAAGTTCAAGTAACCGTCGAAGTCCCACGATGTCCAACGGAAAGAGGAAAATCCCGATGGACCTATTCACTCGTCCCCTCGGTCCACGAACTTCAGCATTTCGCTTGTAGTTCGTGTGTCTCGAAGCAGCGAGAGGGATCGATCGAGTAGGAGGTCTCGGGAAGGATCTGTTTTTTAGACTTTTTCGGTGCTCGATTCGCGGCTCGTTCCATCGATCACGGTTTTCGGGTCAGGGCGTAGGTCCGTCGAGGATTTCTCGGAGAACAATCCAGACACTCGGGCTCGGTGACATCTTTACGGAGCGGTCGCGGGATAAAGATACTCGTAAAGAGCTGGAATGGATGATGGTATCGGCTACTCGATGCAAAACGTGCGGGGACATCCGCGGTAATCCTCTCCGGGGATTCGGTCTCATCCTCCGATCCCTTGCGACTAACTTGGTTGCTGATTCAACGAGTGTTTGTCGGTCTCTGGTCGTTAATTGACGTACCTTTCCTTTACTGGCGCCGTTTGTTATCATTGCCGTTATTACATAGCTTTTAATCCTTACTTATACAATAGGCGTACACACCCAAAGCTGCGTACTTAGGGGATAAGGAAAAGGCTGCACGAAGGCAACATTAAATCGAAGGTAAATCTGAAGTTTCATAAATTAGTTTCATCTTCATCGGACGAACAGGAACTAACATTCATAGACTTAGTGATTACGTTAAGTGTTACGTATTACGTATCCCAAGTTAGAGTAGCTTAACGAAAGACTCAGCCTCTGGCAATTCGATGACTTAAAACTGATACAATCAATTCACAGTAACAGCTTGTATACTTAGAGAAAGAAACTTCTTACGAATAACATGAAAACTCTTTGCATCCCCCGAATGAGATCTTCGCCAACAACCCCCGCGACCCCAACCTCACAAAGCTGCAGTTAATTGCTACCCTCAGACAGGGACGAAGTTCGCGTATTCATTCGCGACTCAATTAATCGGAATTCAAACGAAACTAATCGTACGCTCCGTGAATTCGTCGTCGTCGAGGGAACCGGGTTCCTTAGGTCGAAGGGTTAATAATGGCGCCGGTGGGCTGGGCGTTTCATTAGCGGAATAAAAACGCCTCCGCCGCGAAATAATCCAATTTCCGTCACGGGAGGAAAGTTTCGTCTCGTAAACATCGTTACGCGAGCGCGCCTGCCTTAAACGCGATCCAGGGTTCTCTCCTTGTAAGTCGTTTACATCGAGGGAGGAAAGTTTTAGCGGCTGGGCGGCGACCCGAGCGTCGGCTAACTCGGTTACGCCGCCTTTCCGCCGCGGCTGACCGACGGAAACGCGGAAAGAAATACGGAAGACGTTCGGCGAGGGTCACTCGAACTCGATCGGCGGTTCTCGCCCTGAATCCGATCGCGATTTTTCCTCGAAAGCGGACCGACCGCCGGAAACACGGCGGAACCCGCAGAATTTCTGGAATTCTCCCTCGAGGTCGGTCCACCATCGCGACGGAATTATCGAGTTAAGGGAACGAACGGCTGCTCGGAAGTCTCGTAACAATATCGTCCATCGCGATCCATTGAATTCTGTAAAATCTTTTATTATTGGCTGCCGCTCTGCGGGAGTTGCTTTTACGTCGATTTACTCCGCGAGGACGAGTTGCGAGTTCTCGGGAGCTCCACCCTCGAAGTGTTCGGCGACGTGCATTCGATTTGTCGATATTTGCGGCGACGCGAGTGTGTTTCAACTTCCTTTGGTATTGGACGCTATTATATTTTAGTATCTCTTGGAAACTGATGCAGCTTTCATTGGTAAACACGAAGTGAAGGGAATAGTAGCGTGATTAATACAAATGACAACTTACAGTTACCGTGCACGCGTGTTTTAAAGGCTACATTTCTGAAAATACACGAAATTTTTCACATAAACCCTATCAAATTGCAATACAGCAACTGATGTCCCAGTTTCAACACGAAAGCAATCGCTTATACGTTCATTCAGCTCCAACAATCAATTCCCTATTTCTTCAAACGAATACATAGTTCTCTGACATTCCTACTTCCTTATCTCACCGTACATCAGAAGCATTTGCCCACATTCGAAGCGTACGCCGGCCGCTCGATTTTATTACACACCCGCCGAGAGGGATCTTTAAAACAAAATTCCACGGTGAACCGGTTAATGGAGCCCGGCGTTATCGTTCCGGCGGCCACCCTCGCCATTCCGATAGCAGCGTCGATCCGCGCGTGGCTCCGAGTAGGCTACCCATCCGCTCGATAATCCGGGAGAGCGGGTTCGAGTGGTCGGAGAGCTAAAAACAAAAATATTGCACGAAGAAATTGAGGAATTCGTGGTCGACCGGCGTATCTCCGGCGCAGCAGAAAGAGAAGATGGAAGCTCGAATTCCTGGAGCCCATTTTCGTCTGGCGCGGCGGCGGACAGGGGGATGAGCGAGCGAGCAGCCGCGAGGCGAGATCAACGAGTCGCGAAAGGAGGTTAAAGCGGACCGCGCTGTTGGTAGACATTATAGTTAGACAGAGGAGCGAGGAGACGTTCCCCGCGAACAACCGGTCTCACGGTGAGTTTTTGCGCGAGCTTCTCCTTCCTCCCGGTCCCTCTCATCGCCGGTTCCCTCCGTTCGGAACGGTTTCAGGCCTCCGACTCTACTCGGCGCGCGCGCACACCCTAGCCAGCGCTGGGATCTGGCCGGGTTCGAAACTTTTCCTCCCGCTTGATAGCGAGTTTAAGTTAAACTCGACGGGGGATTCTTTGTCTCGCGCGAAACGAGGAAAGTTAAGCCTGCCGGAACGCTCTTCTCCCCGATACAAGTTTTCTCGCGTCCCCTCTCCCCCCGCCGCTCTTTTTGTCTATCTTTCTACCTCTCACCCCCGCGTGTTCGACGACGCCGTAATCCGAGCGGGCGCAACGAAGCGGAGGATATCGGCCAACGACGCGGGAACCTGCAGGACACTCGCTGCTGCTGCTGCCGCCGCCGCTCCGTGTCCTTTCGTTGTTCTTTCGCTGCGTTTCCGCGCTGTGATGAGATTTTTTTTATGAACATGTTTACGGCTTCGCCGCTGCCTGATACCGGGATACGGCGGTGGCTGCCGGGTAACGAAGCAAGTTGCTGGGAAATATTGAGCTGCGCTGCGGGGTGGATTGATGCGGGAATTCGGCGGTTCCAGGGTGATGTCTTTTTGTAACGTAGACGTTGTTTAGGGAACGCTTGCCAGACGTGTCGGTGAGTTTATCTTGTAGACTCGGTGGATCTTGGGGATGATTATGAACACGGTGTTAATAGAAGTCGCAGTTTCACTCTGGGAATTTGAAGCTGTTAGGACAAGCGAAGAGCGTTTACAAATGTGCCTTGAAGGATTTCAATTGTAGTCGAAGATTCTCCCTCTGTTCTACATAAATGATATTAATCCTTTGAAGCCACGAATACACTGATTTGAACTGAATTAAAACAATCTGAAATAATCACATTTATATAATAAATGACTAACGACGTCAGTTTTATCCCATGGGCAATAGTAGGACACAGTACTATAATATAACAGTCACCTCGACGAGAGCCCAGAAACTATGAAAATTCACCATATCAACGTATCAGATACTTTAAACTCGAAGTACCCGAAAGTTCCGAAACGTCTCCGCGAAGATGCTTTCAAATTCCTGGCCGATCCGCTCGATTTTTCTCTGCTCGACCTGAACTCGTAATTTCAAGTGCCTGGAGCGTACCCGGTGGTAGCCCGGCGGTGCCAGGGACAAGATCAGCTTCCGCCGACAGGAAAGCTGGCACGCGACCCGTATATCATACTTAAGAAAAATCCTCCCGGGGTGAAAACGATTCGCACGCGTCGACCGTGCCGGTGAAAACTCGAGGAACACCGTAGGACGAGGAGAAGGGTGTGTACTCGACACGCGAGAGGAGAGCCCGTTTATTTCTGGGGAAAGGCGGAGGGAGAGAGAGTGAGAGCGCAGTGTGCACCTTCGCTGACCAGCTTTCCTCTTTTTCTTCGATTTACGAGCCACTCGTCCGATTCTCGAAAGCTTTCCCTCGAACTCGGACTTTTCGTACCCGTGATCCCGATACAATGCCGCGACCATTCACAATGGCCGACCCCGCCGTCCCCTTTCTTTTCGCGTTTCCACTCGGACGAGTCCTCGAACCGCCTCGGCATCCCTTGTCCCGAACTTAACGGGGATAAAGACGGATCGTTTGACTGATGGGGGATGGGGAAAGAGGATCGAGGAAAAAGCGGTCCGATCGGGAATTCGTAATGCGACTCGCGCTCCTTTCGACCCTTCTTATTTCCCCGTTTCTTCATTATGGCCTCTCGGTTTTCGTTGGCATTGTGTTGCTCGAAAAGGGTGGAGTGTTCATCGCATTCACTCTTGGACAATAAGAATATTAGATTCTCGGATGTTCTGTGTCATTTATTAATCCTTTGCACCCGAGAGGTGACTCTCAGTCACCGTACAATTTGACGTACCAGAATCATAAGGTCTTACACAATATTAAGCTTCTTACAATCCATGAATATTTGAAATATTGAAATAATAACTTTGCTTCTTAACTTATGTACATTACTTCATTCGATTCGTCTTAAGGGATGTTATCTGTAACTCATTGGTAACTGTTGAATATTGCTAGCGAAGAACTTCCGAGTACAAAGGGTTAATCCTTCTATTTTGGAGAATGCAAATTGATGTAAACGGTGTTCGGAGAATGAGGATATTGAACGATTTTGCTGTATTTTCGAGAGAACATAGTGAACGTGGAATAAAAGCGATTTTATATATAGAAACCGAATAGTCGAGTTGTTAACACTAGGTTTACAGGCATTTATTGTACAGTTTATTCCATTGTTCCCGGGGAAGTTGATATTCGTTCGTTTAGATTTTGAAAATTGTAGATGTAGAAATAGACAATCAGGATGCATATTCGTATAATTGGATCAACGAAAACCGATTGAAAGATTTACCAAATAATGTTTATAAAATTCAATCTGCGTCAAATCGACGCGTTCCGTAAACCTAGTGTTAAATACACGTCTTCACAGTTCAATTATACGTTCACTTTAAATAACTTTCGTTTTCCGTGAGCGTGAAAGTTTCCATTTCGAGCAGACAATATAAAACAGTTAAGCATCCGAGTCCTTTTACGTTCATGTGCCATTTTTCTTCTTTCGAGAGGAAAAAAGACCCGGTATCTCCGTTCGCGACGAACAATGGCAGCACAAAATTTTATTCTCCCTTCGTCGAACAATCGATTCTCCCTGGTCGAGCAGGAACGATCGGAAATCCGGCGTTCGATCGGGAAAGCGTAGCGATTCGTTCCGGTGAACGATTAACGAACGACCGGATGACGAGACGGAGAGAAGAAGACCCCTTTTCGCCGGGCGAAAGTTAATTACCGCGTCGCTCGAGCATGGAATCGAGCTCGTTATTAATTTACACCCCCGTCGTACCTTCGACCTGGGGCCATTAGTAAAATGGAACATTCCCGGCTAAGAAAAAGGGTGTCGGTAAAAAATGCGGGGAACGCGGCCCCTTTACGAGTCGCGCGGAAGTCGCTCGCCTTTCACGTCGCGTTAAAAATTACGTGGGTATCGGAGCACGTTTTACGATACTCGGCTGGGCTGCGAATGTATTCCGTTCCTGGCTCGATAGAGTTTAATAACGGTAATAGTGACGTTACCGTGTCATTCGTTGTACACTGGAGATGGAACAATGTTTATCGAACGAAATTTAAAATCTTGATAAACCCCTACGTTTCTCTTACAGTTACGTCTCTCTGAGTTCCATTATCTTCAATAATTCATTCAATACAGAGAGAAACATTGTCCCATTTCATGGTGAATCTATTTCACTTGAAATATTGAATTTCAGTAACAGTAGAATGGTACTTTAATCGAATTAACATTAAAACTACTGGATGGCTCAAAATAACCCATTTCTAATTTCTTCATTCTACGATTATTGAAAAAGTAACAAATGCTTCTCTGATAAATTGATTTACAATTCAGTTTGCGTATTGCTAAATAATTGCTTGAATAAAGTCTCGATAGAAGCACTCTCTTCTATAGAGGTTTAGTGTTAGTGTTAAGAAGAAATACATGATACTTGTATCTCGCATTACAGGTTTCACACGGTCTTCAATTTTCAAACGTCTAACTTGATAGTTTATAGAGTAGGAAGTTATGTAAATGGCGAGAGACAGGAGAGTCTTCGACCTTTCGCGAAACATTGTCGGCTCTGTTTGGTCCGGCTAGCCGGTCAATCACAGTTGTCGCACAACTGCCTGTTGCTTCTGCGAGGCGGACATATTTTTTTTCGTGTTTCGAGAACGTGCAGGCGGGCCAGTTTGACACGCGACGTGTGCCGGTGACGGTCTCCGGCGCGAGCACAGTTTTCCGCGGCGAAATGGCGTGCACGCGACGCGCAAAATGGTCGCCACGGGGGGTGTCGTTCTCGGCTCCGCGTCGGACGGTGTCTTGTTCTTCTCGGATACCCGATGTCGCCTCGGCATTCGCATCGAAACTCTTCGATTCTCGTGTGTCGATTATTTTCGCGTCGAATCTCGTTTAAATTTAATTGTGAAATTTCTATTTAACTTCGATCAATAGACATTCGTGAAGTTTCATATTTTTGCTGCCGGTTCGACGAAGCGGGAATCAAATATGAATCAATTACGGCGTTGCAACGATTTTATCAATCGAATTGAATAATAAAATACGCGGTTACTTATTGTTCGCGTATTCAAGTGTGCGTTACGGTTGTACCGAATACGGTTAATAATAATGCTTCGACGAATTTCGTCCGAGCACGGAAGAACTGGGATTAATTATTTGTCGATGCAATTGGTTCCTCGTTTAATTAACTCTGCGCTGTATCGCTTTCGCAGTTCTATTGTTTAACATTATCCTCTTTTGCGAGTCGGAGTAAAATACTGGTTTCCTCTTATTTCGTATTTAAACTTTCGATTAAATGTACATTGACACTTCTTTCTTCCGCTGTGAAATTGATAACGATAATCTTCGGAATATAATTAGAAATAATTGAAAAGGCCGAATCACGGAAAAATGCATCGACGCGCATTTCATTTTTTAACACGCGTAATACCCTCGGCTCATTTGCAACGCGCCCCTCCGGTCGCGTAAACACGCCAGTCAAAGCGAGCGAATCGAGAATTTGAAACATTTATCCGACGGTATTATGTTGCCGTGGAGCGGTTTTATTTGGAATGGTCGGCCGGTTTTCAATGTAGCTGAAATTAAGTATATAAATATCGTGAGAACTACCCATTCGAGGCTTGATCGAACGCGTTGCGGCAATTCGTTCGCTCAATGATGCTGAATTCTATTCCGCTGAAAATCCGGCTGATTCGAATTGTATCGTAGGCAAATAGCAGATGGTTAACTCTTCTAGTGTTGCTTTACTCTGCAATTTACGATTTTAGATGCCTGTTTGATAATTTCAAATTCATTTGAATAAACACGGGTATTTCGATCTTCTCACAGTCAATGTAAAATGTTCTTCGAATTGTTAATAGACGATTGTGAGCTATAATAAGAATTTTCGAAGGTTAAAAGAGTTTCAGAGGTAAGAATCATAGTGAAATCTATTTTCTAGATATATATTTTCATTAGAAAATTGATTACTATCTTATAAATATCGTATAGAGTTGTCCAGTCACACAGGAACTTCTTCAGTTTCTTAAAAACCAGCGTTCCCCACTGGCTAGTTCCATCTCGCCGATACGCCTTTTTTCGCATAGGCGATGCAAATCGAATTTTCAGGGAAGCGTTCCGCGAAGATTCTATTTTGAACCGGCGGGAGAGTCTCGTCGATTCATTCTGTATACGATTCGTCACGATCGCGGGATAAAGATACTCGAAATTGATTCTTGAGTCGGTGAATATCGTCAATGCCATTGACGATATTCATGGGAATGCTCTGGGATTCAGCGGTCGCGGGTCTTTCTCGCGTGAATGCGCGCGATTGTTCCGCGATGTAGCGTAATAATACGCGACTCGTAATAATATCGATGCGCTTTTATACCGCGGGAGTGCATGAAATGAAAAACAAAAACGACGAAGGGAAAAATAATACCGGGATTTTTCTAGCCAATGAAAATTGAATTTGCGTTTGAATGACCGCGGAGTGTCATCCCATTGACTGCGAAACAGCTTCCAGATTAATACTAGAATTACCGTAACATTCAAATAATTTGTTCCAATTTTCCAGTTTCGCGCTGATCGATATTTTACAATCCTGAATCGTTCACGATGATGCCGAAAATAGTTTCACTTGAATACTACACCGAATATCTACAAAATCTGAAAATAATCTATTACAATTTTCATATGGATTACATGTAAATCGTATTAAACACTCGGTGGTTCTAGTGTTAATCATACGAGCAACCCAACATCCTATCTTCGCTTAAAACTAACTCACGTATGACTCGCCAACTGTTTAATCGAGCCCGTCACATCGAATGTTCGCGAAAAAATCGATATTTATGAACCTGTCCGCGGAAACTGGAATCGAATCGGTTTATTCTCGTTGAGGTTCGATCGGTTCGGTATTATTAATCGTAACGTCAGCGAATTTATTAAAGTTTTTACTCGATCCGCTTTTAATACGCTGTCATTTTATAAAGACCGCTGTCTAGCCTTCGATCATTATCTAGGAGGTTTCTTCGAAGCCGTTGCAAGTTAGATATCTGTTTCGACGGTTTTTACATAACGCCGGACGGCGGAGACGCATTAATTAAGCAGAACAGAATACGCGTTCCGAGCACGTTTCATAAAGTTCGATAACAGTTCGCTGTAAATTCAAGATTAATACGCTGTTACGCTTCGAAAAGAATCGTAGGGGTTCGCTTTATTCCCTCGTGTAATTAATATCTTCGAACTTGATCGTTCGCGAGGCAAAAATCGTTCTCCGTCGTCCATTCGCGAGACTCGCATCAGGATTCTTCGAGTCAATTATATTTTCCTATGCTATTGTATGAATTTATTAACAAGATTTACAAGAACCAGTTGGAATTATAAACTGCCTTGATACCCTGAATGATCGTAAATCAACGGAACAGGAGTGTATTAATAAGTAACGATAAATAAATAGAAAGTAGGCGGTGGAAACGATTGAAATGCGAAATCTTCGATTCGGCGTGCGGTGTTGCGAGGCGATACGAAAATTCTTAGGCCGGCAAATTTGATGTGACTTTTAAGACGGCGTGCGAAGGATTCGATGGATCGTTGAACGGAATCGAAGCGGTTGCGGCTTTCTATCGGGCATCGTCGATTCGAGGGAGCCGAGTCGAGACGAGTCGAGTCGAAAGTTCGTTCCGCGTAGGTGTGTTCGCCGAAGAGGGGGATAACCACCTGTCTATAAAAAGCGTGACCGGATGTCCCGGACGGAATATGCCGTTTCCTGTAGGAGGAGAGGTGGCCGTAGGTGGGTGCCGGTTCACGCGGCGGCGCGTCGCGTCGCGTCGACGATTTTATGCGGCGGAAAACTCTCTCCGAGAGGATTCTCTTTCTCTTTTGTCCCCTTCGATCTTGATTAACACTGGGTTCACGGAACGCGTCGATTTCGTGTGCGTTGAATTTTAGAAATATTATTTTGTAAATGTTCACATCGATATGTATCGCAGTTGTCTATTATTCAATCCTTAATATCTGGAGTCTAAATAAACGTATATCGATGTTTCTAGGAATAATAGAATAAAGTGTTAACATTGGGTTTATGGAATGCGTCGACGCATCGTGTATGGAATTCTCAAAATATTATTTTGTAGACGTTTATGCTGATTCCGATTGACGTAATCGCAGATTTATTGCAATTACAGGAATATGTATCATAAATGTTGATTTTTAAACCTCCAATCTCTACGATCTAAACGAAGAACATCGATTTTCCTGGGAACAATAGAATAAACTGTGTACAATGAATATCTGTAAACTTGTCACTATTTTCGATGTTCCAATGAATTTTCTTCCACTATTAGATACTCCATATTCACGAATTGTTTTATAATAACCTACACCGACTCGCAAAAATGTCTGAAATTGATGCATCTACTTACATGTAAATATATATGCATTTTATTCAGATCGAGTGACACACATGAAATGTCTAGTTCTACAAACCAGCAACGTCAAGTATCTCTGCAGATCAATGTACACTAAAAAATGATTTCACCGATTCACAAATCCCCCACGGTAAAATAGGAGTAAAACTACTTCCGTTATTTCCCAGTGTAAATGTTTCCTCGCAAGGTACAAAACCGCAACTACACATTCAACTTACAAATCCACTTACGACATATAAAGTGAATCTCGACCAGTCGATCAGAGGTGTTCATAAATATTAATCTCTACAAATTAATTCAAGCTGAGTAAATTCCAACCGGTCGATACGTCGATAAGAGTCACTGCAGCATCCAGTTCGTAATAATTTCGCTTCGAGCAGAAAAATTCTCCACTGAAAACAAGTAGGAATCGAAACCCCGCCGAAAGCTAAAAATTCAACCGCATCGAATGCAACGGTAAATTATCCCCCTGGTTCCGCGCACATTCGCTACCAGCGACGCCTTCTCGCGTCGCGCGAACCGAACCGAACCTCTCGTTCCTTATCAATCCCACCGGTCGCGATCCGGGATCCTTGTAAACAAGTGGTAAACACCGATCGCCGGCCATAAATTCGTCTGGCGGCCATTAACGGGTACCCGTGGATAACCGGATACGCGGGGCCCCGGCCCACGGATCACGAGCCACCGATTTTCTGATCGGTGCGATGCCGGAACGTGTCCAAGGAGAGTCCGGGTTTGCCGTAGCAAAAAACGAAGAAACAACGACGAACGGGTGAAAAAGGAAGGAAAGGGAGGACGACGTACATATATATATATATGTATGTATATATATATATGTACTGGCCAAACAGGAGAAGCGTCGTGGTACGAGGTACGAGGGGAAGAAGAGGAGAAACGACGGCGAGAGAGTGGATCGGCGAGTTGGAACAAAGGGAACTCATAACCGCTATTCACCGACTGCTTCTCTGGGGCTCTGCGATCTGCCTCGGCTGATTATTCCGCGAACGGAGAACAGCAATTGGCCGGCCACGCCGGGGGAACGATCCTCGGAACCTAATGCCTGCTCTCGGGACCGACGGGCCTTTTCGATAATAATTGTTGCACCATCGCTATGCACCGCCGGCCCACGACCCAGTGGGCGTGCGCATCGATAATAGACGCCGGATCGATTTCACCGGGTCCCTTCCTCGTTTTTTTCCCCTCTTCCTGCCCTCGCGCGCGTGTTCGCTCGATCCTCGGGAATAATCGCGACGGGTTCTCCGTCGAGAGGCACGATGCAATTTGCAGTGTGGATTTTAACGCGATCGACCCGCGTTCGGAGAAATCGGGTGGCAGGCTCGTTTGATAATGTGGATATTGGGACTCGAGGGATCATTTTCATGATCGTTCTTTTAATCTCGCGCTATCGGGAATGATTGTTCTGTTACTCTTGCGTTTAACCATTTCGTCTGGGAATACGTGCTCTTTTCGGTATGAACTTTGTGGAGAAGAAACTCACGGCTGCGCGCTTAGCGAGAGACATGTACCGTCCGTTGCAGCGGACTTGGCACTTGCGACGTTATAAGGGCAGATACAGTCGCTTCGAGAAACCGAGCCTGGAAACGGCTTCCCCCACTCTTTGTCGCGCTACCCGCTTAGTGTGCGCGAGCTCAGCGAATCATGTGGCAGAACCGAATATTTGTGTGGATAAGGCGTGCGCCTTAGAATCTGACCACTTAGACGAGAGTGCCAGGTTCGCTGCAACGGACAGTACTGAGAGCTGATTAGCACTTCAGTTGTCGTAAGCAAAGGTCCCCGTGTGGTAGAATTTTTCTTCGGGCGTTTTCTTAGCTCTCCGGTGATTTAAAATGTTTGTTGTACCTATGTGTACCTTTCGGGATGAAAGGGTTAAGAGGTTACGTTGTATATTATTGGAACTGATTGTCGGTAGCGACGAGCGGAAGAATTCTGAAGGCGATTCTTGTTTGTGTGATGTGTGTAGGTATTTATAAGAGGAATGGTTGAAATTTATAGAATTACGCGACACCGAGTTTTCTTTCGCGCTTGCCTTTAATTTATACAGAAGTCCGGCAAGATCTCATCTAAAATCGATATCAGCCGACGCAACCGCCGACGATCGGCGTCGTTCCGCAGTAACAATAATTCTTCACCTGTACGACGGCGTAACGCGTCCGCAGCGTCGCGCCGAAATGGAAAAACTGAATAAATCAGATCGAGGATCGTGCTCGATAAAAACTTGCTATTTTAATTTATATCCGGCGACACGGCCGGCTCGCGGCTTCCATTCCTCGATAAATCAGACCGATCGACGGACACGCAGCAGCGGGCTTTTTGAACGAGAATCGAAGGAACAGCACGGTCTTGTTCGTTCGTGACACTTTGAGAAGCTTGTTACCGCTTGTCGCTTTTCAATTCGAAGTCGCAACGATTCGAATTCAACGAGTCACCTCGAGAAAATATGGTCCGATAGCTTCTTTTGACCCTTTGAACTCTGTAGGCTCCAATATTGCACCGGTTATAATAATAAATATTTGAATGAATCTTAAAGAAACTAGCCTAAGATTATTCGATTTTCCACACATCTAAATGTTGTACTAAGAAGGAAAATAAAAGATGGAAGAAACGTTGGAGCATTTCTCATTTTCGCTAGGAATACTATAAAAATTAGTTGCAGTTGCTGATAGATTAACAGTCTGGAGTGCTAAGGGTTAAAATTGCCACTTAATAAAATAACAGAATGACTACAGAATAGTAGAATAAACAATAGAAATATATAAATAATAATATCATTGCCACGTAAATAACAAAGATCCAATCTTACTCAAGCCTCCAACGCGCATTTTTTTACGGTAAAGCAAAGAGTACCTCTCCGTTTTTGTTTTTCACCGAACGGTAGCCGGAGGATTCCGCGGCGAGATGAAAATTCCACTCAGCCGTGACCCCGTCCACTTTATTATCCTCATTACGACTCGGCGAGGATTTCTCGAAGCTCCTTTCGCGCTCGATGCTCGGACCGAAATCCGCGTCCTTGCAGAGGCACGGCCGCCACGGAATCGACCGTCGCGTCGGTCGTTGATTCCCGGCGAACCGCGCGGAGATGCCTCCGGAGGATCTCGCATCCCACGAGATCCATCCTCTCTCTTTCTTCTTTACTCGCTCATTCGCTCGCTCGTCCGTTCGTTCGCTCGCTCGCTCGCTCGCTCGCCTCCGCGAGAACGCGCATTAGTCATCGTCGGAGAAAGCGAGCCAGCGACCCGGCACCGGACAAAAACCAGGATAGCGGGAGCGAGCCGCTTATCGTCATCGACGGAAAATGGCGCTCAGGATCAATCATCTTAGCTATTATGATCGTGGGTGATCGATAGGATTAGACGGTTGTAAACTTGAACGGAGGATGTCTTAGGGTTTGTGTTCTAAGTTGGACTTCATACATTTTGACGCTGGATTTGCGGATATCTATTGCATACTTTATCGTTCATAGAAAAATCGATGTTCCTTTGTTTAGATCTTGGAAATCAGGGATTTAGGAAGACTAGGATACATATTCGTGTAACTGGATCAGTCAAAATTTACGTCGTCTGTCTAATGATCTTAATAAAATTCGATATGCGTCAAATCGACGCGTTTCGTGAACTTAGTATCAAAGATATTTGAGTACTTATTACTTAGTGGTTTTCTGATTTCATTAGATAAATTTGATTAATGATTGTGACCTTGTTAGAGTGCTCAGAGTTTTTGTTCATCTAAGGAGCCTAGAAAACAAGAACCGAAATTTATATGTAATGAATTCACGTATAAAGTCATGAACGATTAACTGAAGTATATAAAATATTCACGTATTGCACCTATGGTTATTTTACAGTAAAAAAACAGACTATGCAACGATTCCGCAAAATATTTTTTAGCCTTTTCAGCGGATGGAACGTTTACACGAGTCGCGTGAGGATTCCGAAGGCGCCAGGTTAACCGCCGGCCCAAGAACAGGGCCCAGAACGATCGTGTTTCAGCGTTCGAGTTCCACCCGTTCCGTTTCTGGCCGCGCGATATTAGTTTCAGAAAAAAAGGGTGGACCGGATGCGTTTCTCAAGATCGTTATCCCGATGAGATCACCCGTGTGCCCCGACCGGACTTTAAAGGCCAGCCTCTCCTCCCCCCCTGTCTCTTTCCACGCTTTTGTTTTCCGACGGGTGCGGCTCGTTTCTATTAAAATCAGATGTCTCGTGTTTCGTATCTCTATCTAAGGCTACCACGGACAGGTATAAATCGCCCGGCACGGCCGAGATACGGGAACGAGGAACGGACCGAGCCTGCTACGGGCTCTCTCACGGAAAAACCTCCGATAACCTCGTTCCCCGTGGTTCCCGGGATTTTTCACTGGCCCTATCACGAGCTCCTAACCGTATCTTCGTTCAGTTTAGTCGGGAGATGGATTCGGGACCTCGGGAGTTCAAGTTCGGCTGCTTTAGGAGGAGCAGCACGTTGAATTGGGACGAGTTAGTGCTCCGACCACACCTGAAGCACATTAACTCCTTGTTTTATGTTTCCCTTCGCTGGTACGTTGATCGAAGACACTTCATCGTCGACGAAAGCGTTCGGAAACCTCCCGAAGTTTGATAATAACCGATAAACATCATCAATATTTTCATCGAGTATATTTATATCTCGGATACTCCAAATTCACGCGATATCCCTCGACAGAAATCTTACTCTCCACTTCTTTCCATTTTCAATACAAAAAAGATTCCTCCGTAGAACTCGTTCTAATCGCCTCGTTCATCCCTTCTTCAAGCAAATGATATTCCTTAGCTTCCAGCAACATTCAACTCGAAAGAAACAGCTAAGATACTCTACAAACTTAGTCCAAGGATCAATCCCCTGAACTATCTCCACATTCGTTTCCTCGGGAACACTGAAACGGCTCGCCACGAGCGTAATCCGAACGAATCGCCGCGCTCTTCGTTCCCTAATTACTAACTTAATCGCTCTGCCAGGTGAACGACTCGCGCGACAACGTTAGAGCCGTATAATCTCGCGGCGCCGCAATATTGCTTATCGCGGGCCGCGTGTCGAGCATGCCCAGCGAAATCATCTCACGCTATTTCCGTCCGGCGATACGGCAATAGTCGGTCTCGTTGAATAATCCATCAGCGGCGGTCGCTTTTAAAGGCGCTGGTCGCCGCGTCGGACTGTTACTCCCGGACAAGATTACTTATAGGGCGATCGCGCGCGCCCCTCCGCCCCTCCTGCGCCCGTTGTCCCGGCGATCCGGCGGACTATCGGTAACTCGTACCTTGTGTCGTCGAGTCCTCCGTGTATGTAGCTACCCGTGTACCTGGACCGGGAGAAGGTGTAATTTAACGGGAACAGCCGGATCGAACGCGAGTTACGTCAGTTCCCGTTTACGCTCTCCGCTGTTCCTCGCGCGCCGTCCCGGAACGAACACCGCCTGTCGGCCGATCCGACCGATTTTCCGGCGAAAAAATGGACTACTGGGAAAAACGGGCCTCTCCGTCGCACTCCAGTCGCTCCCCTGTCTCGATCGAGCGCCGATTAACGCCGAACGCGCCGACACTTTTTGCATTAACTATTATATACCGTAACTAGTGGAATAAGTGGGTATAAGACAGAAGGATATGCGGTTAAGTACGGAGAGAAACGTTGAAATGAATGATCTGGAATTTGAAACTATTATATATCATTTTCAGGAGCTACGAAAATGTTAATTTTGATAAGTTTATTAATATACTGAGTGTATTTAGCTGTGCTTGAGTTAACGCAGTATAAACAGTGGATGTGAACTTTAGTAGACTTTGATAATTGATTTTCGAGGCAGTTCTGGTTAGTTCTTGTTCGTACGTTGAATTTGATGGTGATCCTAAATTAATTTCATTATTTATATTTAAAGTAGAATTAATTTGCCCATCTATAACTAAGGAAAACTTTAAAACCTGTATCGGCAACAGATTACTCAATGTATTCCTATTCAGTCCATACATTCGCAGTATCTATACAAAATTTTAATCTCTACAAAGTTACACATCCATTACACGTTCGCGCACAATTCAACGAACACCAACATCTACGCAGAGATTCAGGCTAGATCGATGACCGCGAGATTTGAAGATTCCTCGGTCGTATTAACATAAAACAAAACCTTCAGCAGATTCGGCCGAATTATATATCGGATGCTTAAATAATAGGGAAAAAGGAGACTATGATCACTTGCTATTTGAGTTATTAAAATCATTCGTTCGTAACTCAGTATTCGAAACATGAAAGTTTGATCTCAGCAAAGCGTCGACATTCGTCCGCAAAGGGTTAATGCGCGACGGAGGATCCGGTTCCGACGAAACCTGGATCGGCGGCGAAGAGACTGCTCGGCTCGATTGCGAAACCACTCGCGCCTCCGAAGGGTTCTCCTCGATATTTTCCCCTTTCGTTAAAGCGGACCGGGGTACTTGTTGCTTCGAGAGGCATCGACTGCCGGAGACCCTGTGTGCGGGATCGGTCTCACGCCGCCCAGAAAAGGGGGAAGCGAAAACAAGCGACGCGAGGGAAAACGACAGCGGAGAGCGCCGGGACACTCGACGATGCGAGCAACGGTGGAAAATCGAATGAGAAGAGTTAAGCCTTCGAGCGTGCCGGCTTCGAGCGTTGTTTTCCATACCGCGCGTACTTTGTTTGCCGTGGTCTTGGTTTTTCTGTTTACCGTCACGCTTCTCGGAACAGCGACGGCAAAACTGAACGCACGCGAGTGGTTTGCGACAATTGCTTCTGAAGAATAGCGACACGAAGTTCTTCCGTGTCACGGAAAGAAGGGTGAAAGGACTTTGTGTTTCATTTGGTTTGATTCTCTCTTCTCTCGTATGGCTGATCGAGATTTAGTTTTAGATTCCGTTGGATTGGATTTTCTAATCGAACCTTATAGTCGATTATATTTTAAGATTGTCAGAGTTAAAGGAACAAAGTTATAATGAGAGAAGGTTTTAATAGAAGTCCTTAATCGGATTGAGCATTAGGAGAGGCGATTATAATGAAAGAAGGTAGCAATGAAGATTCAGTTTCAATATATACGCGACTCGGCTACTCGCAATTGAATCTTGCGCTACATCGAGTTCCATTTCTATGCTATCGAGTTCTAGCTTCGAGTGGGGAAAAAACGAGGAGCTAATAAGTGATTAAATCGAATCAGCCCGCGTTAATATTGGCCACGGGAAACACGAAGTTGTGAAAGGCGAAGGCAAACAGCATAGACGACGCCTTTGAGGTTCCGTCGCTCGAGGAAATTCGTTCGCTCGGATCGGGGAGAACTTTCGCAGGGTTTGTAGCAAAATGGTAAGAAAGCAGTCCTCGAGAGGAGGGGGGAATATCGGACCCGCCACTTATAAACTTGTAGATCCCGTCTCATTTCCCGAATTCTTAAGACTAATTCTAGTTAAGGCGATTCCATCGCGGCCAGTTTAATTCTCGCTCGAAGAGAACTTTTCGCTCGAGGGAACGAGACGGAGGCGTGGATTCTCGATTCTCGACGGAAAACATAATCCTGCGATGGAATAAAACTGAAAGTATCAGCCTTCAACGAAAGAAAACGAAAGCACCGTTTCCCGACGAGGCGGAACGTAAACGGTGATTTCCGAGGAAGAACCGACGGAAGTTAAGTTTTCCTTGTGAAGCGTAACGAGAGCACAAACGTCGAGCGGAACAGGGAGGAGATAAGTATAGAACTCGTGTAATCCCTCAATGGAACAGGACAAAAAACACAGATTTCCGAGGGAACAAGGCGGGGGCGTAATTTTCTCCGCGAGACGTGATAAGAGCACGAATTTCGAGGAAAGAAAGAGGAAAAAACAAGCACGCGATTTCTCAGCGGAACGGGAAGATGAGAGCTGAGATTTTCAAGAAAACGGGGGGAGAGAGAGAGAGAGAGGAATCTGCGAATGAAAGGAGACGAGAGCGCTGATTTCTCTGAGAAGCGCGGAAAGGGCGAAAGAACGCGAATTGTCGAGAGGAAACAAGGGGGAAGCCTCGACCTCGAGCCCCGAGGAGAGCCTCGATGAATCGCGTTAACCCCGGCGAGAGCTCGCGCGAACCAGCCTTTACCTTCGTCGGGTTTCTTTCGTCGCCGTCGAAGATTGATCGTCGACCTCCGCGTACCACGGGAACACACGGTGTGCAGCCTCGCGCATGCATGCATCGGGACTTTTTGCGACCTCGTGGCGTCCGTTCGGGACATTTATTGGACGTTCTTGCGCGACCGAGCCGGGCGTAGGTGTTCGCGTCCCAGAACACTCCACTGTCTACCGAGAATTTTCGGATTGCTCTATGTTGCAATGAAATTGTCTTTCCTTTGTGATCCTGTTATCGTCACTGTGTAGAATGTGGTGTTTGATATTTGGATGCTCTAAAATGTCGAATCTTTGGAAGTTTGAATCTTTAGAAGCTAGAGTCTGTGGAAGTTTGAATCTTTAGAAGCTAGAGTCTCTAGAAGTTTGAATCTCTAGAAGCCAAAGTCTCTAGAAGTTTGAATCTCTAGAAGCTAGAGTCTCTAGAAGTTTGAATCTCTAGACGTTTGAATCTCTGGACGTTTGAATCTCTGGACGTTTGAATCTCTGGACGTTTGAATCTCTGGACGTTTGAATCTCTAGAAGTTTTAATTTCTAAAAGTTCGAATCTCTAGATGTATGAATCTCTAGAAGTTTGAATCTCTAGACGTTTGAATCTCTAGACGTTTGAATCTCTGGACGTTTGAATCTCTAGAAGTTTGAATTTCTAAAAGTTCGAATCTCCAGACGTATGAATCTCTAGAAATTTAAATCTCTAACAACTAGAATCTCCAAAATAAATCTCCGAAATCTACAATTCCTACAATTTCTATCCCAAGCTTTCTAACCAGACAATTATCAATCCCAGTACTTCGTAATAATACAATCTCCGCTTCGAACCTCGCATTTTCTTCAACATTCGATCTCCGCGCACAAGATCTATCCACAAAGAGCAACACCGCCAAATGTCTCTTCTCGAATTAACATTACAAGACCGTCTGTACTCGCGAAATATCGTTCCACGAGTCACCGCGCAAGTTCGAAATACCGCAAGCCGAGGACTACGCGATCCATCACGGTTCTCCAACCGAAGGTGTCCACAAGATCTGTTGAACTTCCGTAGCGCGTCGAAAGGCATGCGCTGCTCGTCGCTCCGGCGTGGCCACGGAATCCCGAAAATTGAATGTTCGTCGCACGTGCGATCCTATCAGGAACTTTCCGCGGGATAAGACGGTTCCCAGCGAAGCCTCCTTCCTTCCTACTCGACTACTCGGTCCGCGGGTATAACTCGATCGTGAATTCCGCGGAAAACTTTCTTGGCTGAAGCTGGGCGGGCGGCCGCGGAAGACGAGAACGAGCGAGCCGGCGAGCCCGGCCGCTGGAATTTGTTGAAACGACGACTGTTACCGGTGTACTCGATTAGTTTAACGGGCTTCGTAACGGATTAACAAGTTCGCAAGACTGTTAAGGATCAACGAGTTCCCGCGGCCCGGATTCGCGGTACGCGGAAAATCTGCCGCTGTCGTTCCGGCGGACGGTCCAAGCGATTTTCGTTTCGGAAGTCCCGCTCGAGCGACGTCACGGAACGCGTCAGAACTCCGCGAAATATCGAAAATCTCTCGCTGACTCGCAACAAGTTACGCTAATTGCACGCTCGAATCGATGTTCACGTAATTCCTCCCTCGACGCGGGCGTTTCCGGAGCCGCCGTCGCGTTTGATAAACATTCGGGGGCGGACTTTTAGATTCTGAGCCGCGAGAAACCTAATAGAGGTTTTTACCTAGTTCAGCTGAGAGGTATAAGTTCATTTTTTATTTTATTATCTCATTTTGTACCTCCATTCCACAATTTTCCGAAGAGCTTCGAGCGAACTCGATTAACGGACTTCTTCGAAGCTTCGAGAACCACGAGACGTCTCCTCCGAGAACAACGAATCAGTTCACTCTTTGCAATCACAGTTCCTCCACTATTATGGAACTTCAAAAATCCCATTGGCGTTCGAAAATCAACTAATCAGTCTCGTGACTGCAGTCCCAAGGAAAATCGTCTCCGGAGTAAATGAGTAATTGGTCAATAACGCGTCCAGCGCCAAGAGGAGCGCGGTTTCGATTGTTCTTTTATTCGCCGAGAGCGCCTTCTCACCGCGTGATCGCCAATGCAAAATCCCCATCGCATTTGTTCGAACCGTAGATCCACCGTTTCGACCTGGTTTTCCTCCCAGTAGCCGAACACCCACGCGACTGCTTCTTTCCCGCGCCGAATCCTTCGGGAACCGCGATTTTATCCGATTTATCGCCGCCGAAGGTAGAGATCGCGTCGCTGGAGCGCGGAAACCTCGTAAAAACCGCCGGAATCCTGCGGCGAGCTCGACTTCCGGGTTCGTCTGCCTTCATCTATGGAGAAGTTGCTCCGAAAATTAATTTTCCACCGGAGGAACGCACTTTTCCTCCGGCTTCCGCTCGCCGTCGCAACGCGGACCGGAACGGATGCAAATGTTATGAGTCCAGAGGGTTACGAGCGCGATTTATGAGAGAGCCCGCGAGTCGCTGATCGTAATAATTATAATGCGGGGAAAGGATTCGTTGGGATTCAAGAAAACTTCTCGCGTTGAGACGTTTTGGGAATAGGGGAAATGTTTACGAGGAAAGTGAAGTCATAGGTTGATGGGTGGTTTTGATAGATTTTCATAGAATTAATTATCTTAATTCTTCTATCTCGTTTCGAGTTTAAGAATCTTAAATTTAAGAACGTCCTAATTATCATCAATAACTGTCCAGAATTTTTATTTCACTATCGAATCGTTCGCTTCTTACTGGTCATTTTCTGTACAGTCTCGATCATTCGCATTGAACCTTGACTGTTAGAGAAACTGGTTCGACCATAGAAAATTACCTTAACTTATTATCATGAAAACTACCGAGTCAATTGACTCTATAGAAGCTCCAATGGTGCATCTACTCAGACATTAATTGCTTTCCAATTCAGTTTGCACACCGCTGAATCAATTTCTTCGATCACCTCTCAGAGAAATGTCTGTTATCGTCTTCACAATTGCAAGGAGGAGAAATCAGGAATGAGTGATTTTGACCCGTAGTTTTGGTGTTAAGAGATACCGGTTGTCCGTCCGGTGCTGCCGCGTTCACGTCCAGCGACGAGATATCGAAATTTCTTTCACGGCCGTCCCGTTTCCCGGAAACGCATAGATTTCTGGATAACACGTAACGCCGATAACGAGCGTGCTGGCGGTCACGTTTCTATCTTGATAGATCAATTAACAGCGATTAGCGCCGGACGAGGATTAGCGGCCCGGCCGGATGAAGTCGATCGCGTTCGCACGGAACACGAACCTCCTTCGCGAGAGAATAATTTATTCTCCCCCTGTTCCGGTATTCCCTTTCCGAGCCCTTAGGGATAACAGATGCTTCGCCGTGCGCGCGCGTGTATTTGCGCGCACGTACGTGTGTATATATACCTACGTACCAGATGCGTGTGCTACCGTTCATAAATCATCGGAGGCTCGACTACACTTGGGGAAACAGGGGAACGCGACGCAGATTAATATTTCTTAAAGCTTATTTCGCAGTAGGTTTGCGAACGTTCATTCTACAGTTTACTCTATTTTGCTCTGGGAAACTCGATGTTCGTTCACTTGGATTCTGGAAATTCGAGGTTTAACGATTAGACGATTAATCCTTAAGGGAGCGGCGCCGCCATTGAAGCGGCACGGCGCTACTTAGTGAGTCCAATGTCGCATATATAGAGGTAGAAATCATTTTATTATCCTTATCACTGTTATTGTTGTAACATTTACAATGAACGTGTATTGCTAGGTAATTTCTGTGAATTTCTAGCCACTTGTTATCTATGTTAAGGGTTGAAATACACATTTCTGTTACTGTATCGATAAAAATCGACGTATTACTATTCTTAATATTTGAATTTTCAGTAGATAACGCTAAATCTGGTCTATCCCGATTCACTAATACGAATATTTAATTATATTTATTTTCTAAGAATTGTTGAATAATTTTCTTAGTATCTGAATCTTGAATGCATACCTTACAAATCCATTGCATCGTCCACTCAGCGAGCATAAAAATTCAATTGTTATTCCTGTAAGAAGCGTAGACCCGTCGCGAGTAATCCCTCCGCCATCAATACACAAATTCGAAATACACAACGACGCCGCAACTCCATCTCAATGCGGGCCGTCCGCTAGCTGCGCTGCAAATCGCAGAACCGCGTGAAATTGAAATGAAACAGCCGTTCAGGATTCAGTGGAACGACCGTGGCATCTTCTCGCTGCGTTGCCGGGGAACCGGGCAGCCTCTCGAAGGCTGTCCGAGCCTCGGCAGCGTGTTTCTCGTCTCGTCTGGAGTCTCGAGGAGCACCGAAAACGATTCGACCTTCCGAGAAGCGCGAGGCGAAGAGGGAAGGAGGAGGCTAGTCCCCCGAAGCTTCGAGGGATTGGTCCGCGTGTAACGTTCACGGTTAGTTACCCGCCACTTTCCGACGAATTTCTCGGAGCAGCCGGCAGAAACCAGACGAGCGAGCGAGCGAGCAACAAATAACAGAGCGGTTTTGTGGATTGTCGAAACGATCGGCTCGTTGCCACTGAAACGGACCCCGAAATCACCGGCTCCCCGTGTCGCGAGGAAAGTAGACGAATCCTAATGCGATAATTATGTAGAAGGCTTCGCTGTTCCCGAGTTAATTTAGGTTCCCACTGCGCTCGAGTGAGCAACGATCGGAACGGTTGTGGATCTTTGTTTTTACATTATCTTTGGTAGGTTCATAGCGTAGTTATTTGGGAGGATGAAGATCGAAGCTGTGATCACTGAATATGTTCAGTCGTTGGAAATACTATCAACATTTAAATTTCAAACTTTCGAAATCTTGTTCAATTTTCGTTGATCAAACTTAAATCACACTTTAGCTGAGTTATTGCCCTCGCCGAAGCATTTAACTTCAGCTTCATCACTGTACAATTCAAATCACAGTTTGCATCCAAAGTGACTAAAATACAGTCAACCCCGCCTCCCAACTGAAGAAATCCGTGCTCCCTCGATTCCTACACAAACTTACACATCAAACGTTCCGAATAACTCTCCGATCGAAAGGCTGAAGTATCATCTATTGTCAACGTGCTCGAGGCACGCTCAGCTGTACAAAAGCACGGGAGGCCTCGTAGTTGCCCCTAGAAAAACCTTGCAGTCCCTTCCTCGAGCGTGCCGGAGTCGTCCATGGGGGTGGATCCAGCCTCGGTTTTCAGTTCTCCAGTCGAGGGAGCTCTCGAACCGCTTTTCATCGGCGGAAGGGAAGTTAAATCGTCGGAAGAATTCTCGTCTAACGACGGCTGTCACCGGCCTCTCGAGAGGCTGGTGCGTTAGAGCGATCGACTGGGGTCGAGATAGGGGTCGCATGGTATTGTCGCGGCCAATGAGGGCCGGAGGGCGGTCGGTGGTAAAGGAATTCCGGCTTTGTGCAATTTTCCGGGCGAGCCCCGCGCCAAAATTCAGCCAAACGGACCGAACGTTTATGGGCCAGGGCGAGTCGGGGGCTGGTCGCCTGTTCGCTGTCGGACTGAAAATTAAATTCGCGTTTAATTGAAATTGGATTACAAACGGTCGGCGACGAAACGACTGAAACATGCCGGGAGAAATTGATATTGCGTCATCGACGATGGAGGGCGGAGGAGAGGACCCTCCGCTTTGTCTACGCGTTAGTGGGTGGTCCTTTTAATTAGCGGAGTAAAAGGACGCTGCGTTGAAAGTTTGAAATGAAGTTAGGCGGGAGCACGTGGAAAATGCTTTTGGTTGTTTTAGCTCCTTTTTATCACCGTTCTTTGTCTCGAGTTCGTTGGTCGGGAGATATTATTTTAATATATATGATTTTGGGTTATTCGCGTTCAATTTTGTGGGTTTTCTCCTGATGTTGTTTGTTCATTTGATAGATTTCGGAGGGTTAGAGTGATCGCGTGGGCATTGGTGAAAAATGATGCGGATAATGGATTGACAGACTTCGTCCACCTCTAATAAAGACAGTATTATCGTTAATACAGTGATTACATATTTTCAAACTTAACGAGACAAGTTGGGATTCATCGGTACGATTTCCCATTCGTATCTCGCTTCTACGAAATAATTACTCCTAAAGCGAGGTGCACTCGTTCCTGGTAACAGAAGTAACAAATGAAACGGTTCGCGGCGTGGAACATTTTCCATTAGGAGATTCGCTTTCTGTCCCGCGAACACGATGCGACCGCAGGTCCGCGAACGATTCGCGTTCCAATATGCTTTTCGGCATTCATAGAACGCGGAAGCGACATTCCGAAAGCGGTGAGAAGTCCATGTAACCACATCGAGTCCCAACCGCCGCGCAGCGTTTCGCAATTTATCCGCAAACTTTCCGCATCTGTCGAACCGCCGGGATTTGGGGGAACAGTTGTTGTGCGTGAGTTTTGTCACCGTAGTTCGCGCGCACTCGCCGCGATCGCTACAGGAGCGGACGGTAAACCGATTAGCTTGTTTTTGCGCTCGAGGTTATTCGATTCGAACTTCCTTCAGTGGGTTGTTTCATTCCTGGAGCTTCGGAATTCTTTAACTCTGACACTGAACGAGTTATCCTTCCACGTCCATGGTACATTTCTTTTGAAAGCATTCGAACATCTCGAACGCATTTTATGATACCATTAAAAACAAGTAGAATATAATTCAATACTAATCCTAGTAATATACAATTCCCAATTGTAATACCATTAAAAATAAGTAGAATACAAATCGATGCTATTATAAATTGAACTCTGAAAGATTCTTTTTGAGCTTGAATCTTCTTGTTTGTATTATTACATTAGTGTACTTGCGATTGTTTTAGAGTTCAATTTATCGTGAAGAAAAGGGACATTTTACGTTACTAGAATTATCATTGATTTATATTCTAAGAGAAGTTTCGAGAAACGATGTTCGAAAGATTCTTTCTGAGCTTGAATCTTCTTGTTTGTATTATTACATTAGTGTACTTGCGATTGTTTTAGAGTTCAATTTATCGTGAAGAAAAGGGGCATTGTATGTTACTAGAATTATCAGTGATTTATATTCTAAGAGAAGTTTCGAGAAACGAGTTTGAAAGATTCTTTTCGAGCTTGAATCTTGTTTGTATTATCACATTAGTGTACTTGCGATTGTTTTAAACATCGCTCCTCGAAACTTCTCTTATCCACGAATAATGCAACTTCCCTTTCATCCGCATCTAACCGAACACCGCCTAGCAACGGAGCGTACCCGAAATTCCTCGCAACGCGCGTCGAAACCGCGAGTAAAGCCAAATGGAACCGGTCCGGAAACGAAACTGGCAATTTTCGGTTGACACAACTGGATGATCGTCGCGCGACGATCCTACGTCGACGAATAACTATGGCGGCCCGGAGATAGGGTAGGACGGCGGTGGGCCGTTCCGCCAGGCATGGTTACCGCGAGATACAGTTATCGCGAGCGTGGGCGATAGTTATGGGCAACGTGCGCGCGCGCAATTATGCAAATAGCCGGTAGAAATGTCAGGGTGTGTTTACGGCGGAGCGTCGCGGCTGGTAGTTGCGGCCCGTGGGCTCTCCGCTCGCGGTGCGCGGTTGGGGAAAAAAAGGGAACGGTCACGAGGGACGCGGCGGGGGTTGATTCCGCGACGGCAGTTGTCGTCGTTATTAATCGACGCCCGGCTAATTGCCCGGTGAACCGATTACACTGAATTACTCGGTTAAGATAGCGACGGGGCAAACGGATTGCCGCGTAATTATCAAGCACCGCTTAATATACGGATAGATCCAGTTACATCGAACCCTTCCCTCTCCCCTTCGGCGACTTTCCGTGTCGCCGTCACGAAATCATCGGTCTTTCCGCCGAACGATACTCCACGATCGCGATAACGTTTAATCGACGATCGCGCGGCGCTGAACGAAGAACGCGAGCTACTGCTAGTTAGAAATGTTCAATCTGGAGAATTGGGATCACTTACGGTGGGAATCTGTCGAATGATTATAGTGCGCCATTTTTGGTTCTCTCGAGCGTGGATCTGCTTTTAATGGTTGTTGATTTATTTCGACATTGGCGAGTGGTTAGGGGTGTTCGCTTGCGCATCGGGATAACGATCGTTGAGGTATAGATCGTTAGGTTGCAGTGTTGTGTATTGTATTGGATGGAATGTATCTGTATTGTGTCTAGATGCTGTGATTGTTCGTTTACAGTAGTTCTTAAAGCTGGAAGTATACGGGCAGCTGGAAGACATTCTTTTCTTAATGAAAGATGACGATGCTTCCTGCACGCTTATAGGTGTCCGTTGTTTCCTGTAGAATCCTCTTTCACCGATCCGGAAGCTCGAAAGAGAAACGCAGTCTTTCGTCGGTTCTCTTAACGGCTCGTTAAAGAAACTTCGCGTTCGTCCAGGCTCGGGCACGAACGCTCGAGAAACGACGAGTTGTTGCGCGCAGGAGAGATTACAAAAATGGACGTCGCGCGTAAATCGAGAACTCGAGGTCCGCGTATACCTGGTGATCCAAGGAGACGCCCGGAACTCGTCCGATCCAAGAAACTCGACGACCACTGGCCGAAATTCCCTCGATCGACCTGTTTTCTCGTGGAAATCTAGTGGTCTCGTCTGACGGCGATTTCCTAACGGCCGACGGTGGTTCTTTCGGCTTACAAGCCGTATTATCCGCGCAATTTCTGCGACAAAGCCGCGCGCCGAGCAATTACCGCGGTCGGGAAATTTATCGTATGCGGGAATTTCATTGGCGCTGCGCTGGGAATTTATTTCGGCGTCGGATGGAAAACCGAGCGGCGGCGTTGACCCTTCGAACCTCATCGTTCCGAAATTCGATAACTGTGGAACGAATCCCGATTCCCGTGGAACGCGGGCGTCGGTTTGTAACGTAAATAAGTTCGGTTACGCGCTCGGCGCTTTTGTTTTATTATCGTTACATTATGCATTCGATATTTTTGTTTTATTGTTGCGGCATTCAATTCATGGAGCGGAGCAATGCTGGGTTTAAACTGCGAGTGGCCTTTCATTGTTCCCTTGGTTCGATATTTTTTCACAACTGTCCTCGCTGACTTATAATCCTCAACTTACCGGCACTTCGAATATACCAGTTCCTACCATACCCAGTGAAACAACTGAAAAACGATAAAAAGATACGCTTTACGATGGAAATGTCAGACGGAGAAACGATTATAAATCACTCATTCCGATCGAGTTAATTGAAACAGGCAATATGACTTTCCCTCCTTTCCCATGGAAGTAACGTCGAATCTTGCACGAACAGAAACTGAAGCAAGAGAAAGGAAAAAGAAAGTAACCGATGATTACCTAATTTATCGACGAAGGACAATGGAAGAACGAGTGCGGCGAAGGTCATAACATAAATTCGCGGCGTTATTAATTCCAATTTAGATATAATACTCCACAGACGGAAGAGTAAAAGAACAATAGGAAACGGGATAAAGGGAAAAACGTTAAAACCGGATGAATGAAATGTATATTGGCCCGTATAAAAGGAATAAATGAAGCGGCGGCCTCGATTTAGGATACGGTAAATGATGAAACAATAAACCCCAGCGTCCTTTATTCTCCGTTCGCCGCCAACAATTTCGCGAGCGACTCGCGAACAATATAAATGGTGAAATATTTTCGAACGGCGGGCTTGTGTATTCCCGTTTTATCACCTGCTGTTAGGTGGCCCGGCCTCGTCCCGGCGGAAACTTCGTCGATAATACAATGATGCTTGTCCCGGCCATTAAATTGCTGCATAAATTCGCTCCGTTAATTTCTCATTAAACGTAAGGCTGTGTCCTCCTTTGTTCCCAGAAACTCTCCTTATTGAACGTTCTCCCCATCAAATTCAATTCCCCGACTGACATTAAGCCGCGCCGGGAGTCGAACTCTTTCGACGCAATTCCAAAGAGCAACGAGCCTCGCGCCATCGATCTCATCCTCCCCTTATTAGTTTATATAACGATTCATTCAACTTTTACGAGCCGAGAAGAAGGAAACTATCTCGTCCATCCTTCGACGCGTATACCCCGAATCCATTCGTTCGAACGGATTTCAACGCTGCATATTTGCCGGAACTTGTTATTCCACTCTCAGGCGTCGACACTTACAACATTTCAAGAAAAACACGTGACACTATGAAACAAGGAAATTCACAGCGATTTCCATTCTCTTCTCGTACTTATCTTTCCATTCGTTCCACTCGGATTTCTCGTAATTCCATCATCCTCTCGTATCTCTCTCTCGAATGCAAACTTCCAACGACAAAGAAGCTCAATGAAAAGGAAACCGAACACCTGACAGGAAGAGAGACATTAGAAATTTTCGTAACCTCCGCGGAAACCTTTCCCTCGAGCTCCAACTCTTTCCTCGCTCGATGGAATAAACGGCGGACGATAAAATGGGAGATTCGCGTATTTCTTAGCCCAAACGATCCGATTGTCGAGTTTCGTCTTGTTCCTCGGTTCGAGTTTCGGATAAATCGAGCCCCGACGCATCGGACGATTTAAAGCGGCGATTTTTCGGTTTCTCTCCGCTGTTAACGGCGTCCGCGGTTTCGAGACGGAGGGTCGCGGACGGGAGTCTTAACGGCGCGATAAATCTCGATCGTAACCGGATCACGGCTAATAAATTCTAATCTCGGCGCGCGTATACGCAGATAAATACGGCTGCTGAATGGGCTGGAACTCCCGCGCACAATGTCGCGACGAAAAGCTGTCCGCGCCGCGTGGAACTTCTTCACTCGTCGCCCGGTGTAAGTCGCTTAACGACCGCCTCGACCGGCCGAGCGAGCGGTCGTTCGTCGGTAGACAATGAACGCTAGCCTGGAGGACACCGTTACGACCGGTGAACCGCGTTCTTGAGCCTGCTCGCTGTGTTCAATGTGATACAAACGGAATTTTTGATGTTCATTGATTAACACTAGGTTCACGGGCGTTTATTGTACACTTTATTCTATTATTCCTAAAAGAATTGATGCTTATTTAGACTGTGGAAACTGGAGATTTGATAGTAGGTAATTGGGGTACATTTTATTTCTAAAATCCAATTTGCGTTAGTTTGACGCGTTCCGTAAACCTAGTGTTAACCACTTGCGCTGGAAATGAATTCAGAAATTTAGATGAATTTTGTTTTCACCTATTTTACACTGATATGTATACTTGTGTTGTTTGTTAATCATTGTGTAGAGTGATACGTTTCGAAGTAATCTAGTAGGCGTGATGCTGCGTCAATTCTTATGCATAGCCAAGTCCAGGTCATTGCTCCTGGGTCTTCGCCATGTACAATAGAATAAAGTGAGATAGGATAGCAAAAGAGTAACGTTTAAAAGAAAATAAATAAATAGAGGTGTATAAATAACGCTGTAACGTTGATACGTTACATGTTGGAGTCCTATGTCGAGTCAGACTCGACGTTCTATTTTATTGCAACCCCTACCTGTTTTAACCATTTTTTCTATATTTATTTGTATCACAATTGTACCATTTAAAGGTAACATTTCAATGACTCCCAAATATTCTTGAATAAATAACAATAGTAAATTAGATGGTTGTGAACTTATGAAATCCTTGATTCATTGGCATGAGGAAGGTAGCAAAGTTGTAGGAGGTCCCAATGCAAGAGAAAATGTTTAAGGATGAGGAATTGGTTACATTGATCCAATATTTTCTATGAATGATAGCAATAATGATGGGTACATTGATTATCCTGAATTTGCACGAGCACAGACAGCAGCTGTCAATAGCTGCATACAATAGAGTAACATTAAGTATAATTGAACAATATTTTTACTTCATTTCGAACAAACCTACAGTTACATTTGTAAACATATCATAGTTTCCACTTGTTACAATATAAGTAATGGCAGAGACTATTACTTAGGATAGAATTGCAATTCTTTTTGGTCTATTCGTATTAAGCTGTAATCGAATGAACTAACGTCGACGTGAACCTCAAAGTGAGAAACCAAGAGCACTCCGGACCGCAAAGGGTTAAAAACTGTCCCACCCTTTGCTTAGCTTTTGACGCATAGTGGAGTATATTTGAACCAATGACAAGTTGAAATTACTCATAGTAGAGTTCAATGTTCTATTTAAAGTTTTTCATTCGGTTGACAATGCTATAAGCTAACTACATAGTAATAATTATGGTTGGCGAATTATGCGATGCAGCGAATTCTGTGCAACTTAGGTCCTTTTCTTCTTTGAAACCGTGTGCCTCGAAGAGTTAACCTAAGAGGCCTAACCAAGACTCTTATTTTCTGTTTGGTGAAACGAATAAGAGTTAGGGAGCAAGAAGAAATGGTAGCGGCGAATACAACGGAGCAATGCTCGACGATTTAACCTTATTCTTAATATAACTGATTACGAAATAGAGGTAAACAGATTAGAAAGCCAGTTGACGTGAACAGAAACGAAAGGAAACATGAAAATTGAGAAGCTAATGGATTTTTAATCAAGTTTAAAACTCGGTTATTTGATCAGTCGCGGTACGGTTTATATTTAATCCATTCTCTGTAAGTGCACTCCGATAGGTCAGTTTAATTTCATTGAAAACAGATTTCAGCGATTCGTGGTGCATTCGCGTATAATGTCACGAGTAGATTGTATGCAAATGTGATCCCAGCATTTGAAATGTCGGACAGGTTAGATTGTAACGTAAATAAGCATCGGCGAGAATGCTTTCTAATTCCGGGAGTTTGCGGTTTGAAGTCAGTAGTCCTACTTCAGTGCTGCCCAAAGCAATGAAAGGGCAAATTGAATGTAATCTACGTTACGAGTCAATTAGTGAAATGACATTCTAAATTGTAATGGAAGTATACACGACATCGACGCAAGTATTTAACTGAAAAACGGAGAACATTTTAAATAACAAAAAATCACTGTTTACATTTAAAATAAACTGCTCATCAACGGTAACGAAATTCGGTTTGATCAATGTATATCGTTAACACTAAAACCACCAGACGGGTAAAAATGACCTATTCCTGATTTCTTCATTTTGCGATTATTAAAAAGACAACAGACGTTACTCTGAGAAATTATTAAAGAAACTGATTCAGCAATACGCAAACAGAATTATAAATCAATTAAGTCTCAGTAGCTCTCTTAACCCTTTGCGGACGAAGACTTTTTAAAGTATACAAAGCTTGCAACGTATGAAGCTAAATTATACATCGAATGCTCAAACAATAGTAAAGAAGGGAACTGCACGCTAATCACTTGCTATTCAAGTAATTAAATCATTCGTTTGCAACTTAGTATTCCAAATATGAAAATTTCATCTGATCGAAACGTCGACATTCGTCCGCAAAGGGTTGAAGCTTGCGTAGAGGGAATGAAAAAAATCAATTTAACTGCTCGGTGTTTCAGTATTAGTGTTCTTTCGCTAATTATCAGCAAACCTTCCTAGCTGAACAGCCCGAAGTGTTTCCTGGTACTCGTTCGGCGAACGAGAATTCAATTAAGGCCAGTTCCATCACACTCGAACGAAAAATAATAACAATAATGGCGAAGGGACACTCGGCCGGGGACAACGGACGCGTCCAGCGAGCGTTCCGTCTATTCGTCGGCGGTTATCCTGAGGGAGGGCGGCCCCGCCGAAAGGTCGTCGGACAATATTAGGTCCGACGAGAAAGCCGTCGACTAATTAGAGTAGTCTCTGGCCTAGGATATTCCGTGTTCCCCAATTTCCTCGTCTTTAAACCTAATATCCAAGCGAGTCGCGGCGACCCTGTGTCCCGCGAGAAACTCGGAACCCCGGGACGAACAGCGCAGAGCGATATAGAGCGGAATTACGACGGCTCCGGGGAGCCAGGCGAGTCCTCGGGACATTAACGCGTCCGGAACACCGACGGAATTCGCTCGTTCGCTGCTTGCCTTTGTCGTTCGTCGTGAGCGCACTGCGAATTTTATGCGTTCAGGGGCTGTGCATATTTGCGAAACAAGGGTCGTGTGTGCGTTAACGCTGCGACTACCGAATGGATCAAACTGACCTATCCCTGAACTCTTCTTTGAGCATTATTCAAACGATAATAGATGCTTCCGTGGATTACCGAAGAAACGCGAGTCGGAATCTTAACCCTTCGCGAACGAATCTTGACATTTCAAGTTTTCAGACTGAGTCGCAAATAAAGGATTTAATTACTCGAACAGCAAGAGATTAGTGTGTCGTTTTTTTCTATTGTTGAGCGACTGATATATATTTTAGATTCGTCTGCTGAAGGTTTCTATATTTCGAAGAATCTTCGTTCGTAAGGGGTTAATAGGCGCTAGAGTTGCGAGTTGAGGAGAATCTGAGAAAGTTAATTATTGTTGACTGCTCAGTAGTCCTGGTGTTAACAGAAGTATGCGGTATGTTTATTTTGTTGTTAATAGAGTGGATCTAATTAGCGTGTAGTCATTTCGACGTTGCGTCGAAGTGATCGTGAAATGAGAATTTGCAATGGTCTGGTAAAAGGTTGTCGAAAACGTACTTGACGAAGCTCGATCTTGGAAATGAAATTCCTCTGGGAATTTCCTTGAAGTATGTCAAGACATCTTTCTACCCCCTTCAGTTTTGTCACGTAAAATCTTCCAGTTAGCGAAATCCTTTTTCAATCTCGCTTCTCAGGAAATTATCCCTGAAAATAGAATTTCCGAGAAAATCTTCATCTCGGTTACCGATCCCAACATTCGCGAACGAAAGAACGCAGGAGGGTTCGCGAATCTAAGTGGTGCAATATTGGAGCCTACAGAGTTGAAAGGGTTAATTTTTATATTGTATTATGACATATCTTATAAGATAACGCATCAACTATTAAAGAAGCACAAATACGAGCGGAAAGGGAAGAATCCCGAACTCGACTCCAGGTATTCCGAGCTTCGCGGAACGCGAGCAAATTTTCATTAGACCGGTGAAATATGTCCGTCGCCGGGGTGGACGGCGGGTCGAGGCAATTCCAGGACACGTTGCGACGCGTAAGAAAACGATTGCAGCCATCAGCGACCGGCACAGCGAGGGATGTCGCGGCCGGCGGGGGTGACCGCGCTACGTCACGGCTCTGAAACGACTTTCCGCGACTTTCCTGCCCCGCCGTGCCCCTTTTTGTCCCGTGCTCGCCCCGCGGGAAATACCAGCGACGGCAACGACGCTCTGTACGCCCCGCGAGATTGGATTCCCGGCGACGATGTAGACGCCGAAGACGAAACGGCCGCGGAGCGAGGGGAAGGAGGACGCGGAAGGATCGCGAGACGCAGCGGCGCGCCGCGCTGTTGCAGACAGACGGCGCGGGGATCGTGACGGGGACGTAATTGCGAGACAGAATTATTTGCTCGCGTTTCCCCGCAACTCGCCCCGGACGTCGCGGTGGATTGCTGCGACGACCGCTCGCTATCAGAAGAAACGGATCCGTTGTTTCGCAGACGAGTTACAGGGATCGGGAAGCGGATTGGATCGGAGTGTGCTCTCCGCCCTGGGTTCTGTGGATCTCGGAATTGTTCGGATGTTGAGCTTTATGGTATCGCGTGGAGATATCGGCGAACCAAGCTATTAGCGAATTGGTATTGCGTTCTTGTATTGGGCGAACGTTGTAATTCTCTTCTCGAGCGCGTCCGCGACGAGAGTAGTCATTTCTGTTTTCGACTTCGCGATTCACGCTCGGGCCCTACGACGTTTTACAGTGATAGGGTTAGTAAGAGGGTTGTTTCACCAAAAAAATATAATTTCACACTTTAAAGTGCAATGTTAAAATAAAACGATGATTCGGACAATTTTTTTGATTCTTTTGCTTCTCAGCCGATAGCGGTGAGTGCCCTACTGTCATTTTTGGGCGCGTAACAAATTCAGTTCTATCGAGATTCTGTAAAAAGTACCGTGAGTTGCTAAGAACTCACTCGTGACGTCTTAGAAGCAGAAACAATTGCGAGAAATCCAATGGTAAATCCGAAAACTGCTGTCGTGCTGTTCGTCACGCGATTAGGGTGCGTGAGCACCTCAGCGAATCATATAATACCCGAAACGAAGATCCGTGAGGGGCGTGCTTCGGATATGACCACTCAAACAAGAGTCATTTCACCCTTGCTTCATTGATTAATTCTTGATAGTCATCCTCGAATTTCCAGCGCGTAACAGATATTACCTCGTGTCTCCTTTAAAAATACATTCTTACCAAAATATTGACGCGTAAACGTTTATATCGCTTATAAAAAGGAAAGGCAGTGGCAACGAATCGTCAAAATGTATTTTCCGATGATACCCAATTCTCTTCGCTTAATTAAACTCGTTTTCAAATCGAGCCGCATACCTCGTCACCGAGGGCAGCTGCCAACTTTTTCATTCATACGGGGCCTGCGTATTTCACGGTTACCCAGATGCAATTGCGGCTCGCCCCTGCCGCGAATTACCGGATTAATAAATTGCGAAGGCCGGTAACACGCAAATATTAACGCTTCGGAGCAACCCGCTGGCGGAACGGCAATAAAATCTCGCGGTCGACCGGCGCGGGGGTGTCCCGGGGGCGGGAGCGCAAAACATTCGAACGCCCCGTAATCCGGGACACATGCGGCCCCGTTATTTACGCCGCGCGCTGCCTCTGCCCGCCGGAATTCTCGAAATTCTCGAGCAACGTTAAATCGCCTCTGCGCTGGGTCCGCTCTCGCCGTATAAATCGAGGACCGCTCACCTGTCTGCTCTTCCTCGTCCCCTTTCCGCCGACTTCCATCACCGAAAACCGCTTACCTCGCATAAGAAACAGACTCCTTTCCCCGGCCCGCTGGAAAATAGAGCGTGAAAGGTGGATCATGCCGCAGCCATGTCGCGTGTTTACGTTTGCATCGCGTGAACCTGCGGAGGAACTGCGAGACATGGCTTTCCGAGTTGATAGGGAGAGAGATTTTTCCGGGAACGTTCTTCCGAAGATGATTCACGGAAATATTCGAAAATTTGTATGTTTGTTTTGTTACTTTTCCAATGTTTCAATTAACTTTCCGATGTTATTGGAACGTTTATTGCTTTCTGCTCGGTCGAGTGAAACGTGGGTGGAATAATTGCACGTTGGTTCTAAATAAACATTAAAATATTGAAGTTTTTTGTTGTACATCGGTTTCCTGTTACATCAATAGTTTCTGATTGTTGTGTTACAACTTGAGAGTTGGAAAGAGGCACTTTAATTCGTATTATTTTAAATACACCAGTTAAGAGGAAATAATTAGACGCGAAGAATCGCATCGAAGCAAATCGGCGCTTGAAGGATTTCAACCGACGGACGTTCATCGATTCGAGACTCGATATTACTTTCCTCCGGCGAGCGGCGACCGGAAGCACGCGCTTCCACGGAGGAACTTCAACGCGGAAAAGTTTAACGAACAGGCTAGACAAGGAAAAACGCGAAACCACCGTTTCTCGTCTATTTCGGTTTCCCGAGATTGTCAACGGTCTCGCGAACGGTGCTCGTGGGACCGGACGCGTTGCGAAAGAAGTTCCAGCGACGTCGATCCGTCGACTTTTCCTTCTAACGGCGACGTCTCGAGACCTGAACCCCTGCCCGCAAAAACTATCCGGAATAACCGGTCACCGCAGACCGGCTTTACGCGCTCGAGCGAAATAACGCGGTTGAATTCGTTAATTAGCCGATCCTAATCGAGTCGCCCGTAAACCTGGCACAGGCTCGCGACCCGAACGATCGCTAAACTTCAAAATTTAGAAAATCACGTTAAACAATCTTCGGAAATACGCCCAATCACGAGAGAGCAAAATGTTTCTTCTACAGTGTGAAATAATGGTATTTACATAACGCACCCAGTAATTGATAATTAAGCATTATCGATTCGATCTCAGTAATTTGATTTAAATTACAGTAACACTATAATTCTTCAATTAACCCTTTGAACTCTGCAGGCTCCAATACCGCACCAGTTATAATATTTCAATGAATCTTAAAGAAACTACCCTAACATTATTCGATTTTCCACACATCCAAATTTTGTACTAACAAGGAAAATAAAAGATCGAAGGAAGGTTACATTTCTCATTTTCACTGAGAATACTGTAAAAATTAGTTGCAATTGCTGATTACAAAACAACCCGGAGTGCTAAGGGTTAACTCGCAAGAAAATCCCTCGAATTCTCTTCATTCTTCACGATACGTGCGTACAGAATAGAAGATCGAAGCGTATCATTCTTTTTTCGTAGTTACAACTTCAGCTTCCCAAGTTGTAAAGTCCACCGTTAGCTTCTCGTCGATCGAGATCGCGTTCCTCTCGCGAGCACTGAGTTCGATTAATTAAAACGAACATCCGTCTCGCCGGCTCTCCCGCGTCCTTTTGTCAATTTCGATCGGCCATTGAATGGTCCGCGGATACAATTAAGAATTTGCCGTTCGCGTTTCGCGAGTCGGCGCGCCGTTATCGGTTTTACGAAGTTCGGCCCGCGACGGGACGATATTGGCTCTGTCGGACGCCGCGCGGCGCGGGGGAAAGTTCGACGCAATTTTCTATGGGTTTTTATTCCACTCGCGTCCCGACGGAACTGGAGGCTTTCATAGGGGAATCAAGTCCCCGGTTAATTACAGTGTCCGTCGATTACCGCGGAAACGTCAATAATTCCATAAACATCCGCGACAGACTAGACTTTTATGGTCGGTCCACAAAAACTTGGAATTGACAGTTATCTCGTTTGTCGCGGAGTTTATTGCCCCTGAGTCAGCGCGAGATGCGTCTTAAATTCTGATCAATTATACGAAGCAAATAATCGCATATGGAAATGGTACTTTAATATGCTGTCGAAACACAGGAAGCATTAAGAATACTGAGTAACGCTCGCAGCTCGTAACATTGAACTAGATCAGCTGAACGCGACCGTGCAAGCGACTCCAGTCTGAGCTAATCACCGATCCGATCGCACTAACCCGTTGCAGTCGAAAACTGCTGCGAATGTTTATCACTTTCTAATGAAATATCCGTGACATTTTTCATGAACGTATAGAGTTACGTACAAGTTGAAGGATAGAATTATTTCAGAATATTCGACGTGTTATCACAACATAACTTTGCGTCACAGCGAATGGTCGTTTCTAGAGTACGAAGGGTCGGCGATGATTCCTAACAGCCTTCTCTAAGGCAACATCGGTCCTCGACAAACGCGTCGCTCTCTTTTTCGCCGGGATCTGAAATATTTGCAAGAAACCGTGTCCTCATGTAAGAATCCCTGTCGTTTCTTGCTCCGGTCCGATCGGAATCCATAAAGACGATCGGGACGCGTGTCGCGGCCGCACGATAGCCATCGTGCGTTGTGTCCGCCTGTAGAGCGACGAAATTAGCGAGGAAAAGGCGAGCCGACCGTCTCGACGACTTCATCGGACACAGAAACAGCTTGTAACGTTCCGTGAACGGCAGGTATAACAGGCTGTAAAAAAAGGGGGGAGGTAGCCGGCCGCCGGGGAGGGTGGTGAAAAAAAGAAAGGGAAAATGCGAGGCAGCCGGCCGGGCAAAACGAACAGCGGAAACAACGGGGCCTACCCGGTACAAATCTACGGAATCTGTCGAAAGCGGGCCGCTACCTGAAAAAGAGGGACCCGCGCCGGTCACCGGCGGCCTCGGGGACCCGTGGGCCCGCCTCCGTTCTTGCCAGCTCGTTAGCCGAATCCGGGATAACTGCCGAATCCGTGGAATCGTTTTAAATTCTCCTCGAACAATCGTCCTTCGATACGAATCGATTCTGCGCGCTCGGTCGGCGAAGTCGGTTTTGCGGATTTAGATGAAACGCGAGGGGGAAAAAAAAGGAAATGGCCGTGAAGGTAGCTTTAATGTACCCCGCGATGTTCTGTGATTTGGTGCGTCGTTCGTCGATGCAGGTGTGTATCGACGAGATGATGCTTTTCATGTGAATTTATGGTTTTGCTTTGCTTTTTGGTTCTACGGGACGGTAGATGGAAGTCGATACAGTAAACTTCAACCGTGTACAATGGTTCTGACCTTCATTTGAAAGCAGCTAGCTAAACAAGTTCCACCTTCGAAGTTCCACAGTTCTATTTAACCCCTTGGCTACTTACTTTCGCTACTAAGTTTGGGTAACATTTCATTACCGACAATTTGGAAGGAATGCAAGAAAATTTTCCATTCTACTTCAAGTGGAAATTTTATTTGAAGATACATTGGTAATAGCAAAATAATTTGCTTTGATCCGTGAGTAATGAACAACATTGACTGTCGTTAACACTAGGTTTACGGAACGCGTCAAATTGACGCACATTGGATTTTAGAAATATTATTTTGCAAATGTTTACGCCGATTCTGATTGATGCGATCACACTGACATACCCCAATTACCTACTATCAAATCTCCAGTTTCCACAGTCTAAATAAACGAGCATCAATTCTTTCAGGAATAATAGACTGAAGTGTACAATAACTGCCCGTAAATCTAGTGTTAAATTACTCTAGAAATCTTCATCACGAGTCTCACTCGTCATTGTACGGCAAGGAGTTAACATCGGTCCTGCTTCATCCAGTAAACTGACTAAAATCAGCTACTCGAATTCCTCTAAATCGAAGCATGATATACATTACCGTTCCAATCTCCACGAACGAAACAACCGAATCCCGAAAGTCCAAGGCCACCAAGAAACCCCCGCTTCCCGACGCTGTCAACGCTTCGCTTCGATGCTTGCCAAGATTACTTTCTACGTTTTAACGGCGCGAACAATCGAGAAAGAAACCGACGGAAAGCTGGAGAAAAGAGTCACGGGGAAAGGTAAGAAGAGGAACGGGCATCGGCGGTCAAGGGTCGCCGCCTGCCAAAGGGAGGAAAGCGGGAAGAGAGAGCGGGTTGATGGTCGCCGCTTCTAAGAGGGCTAGAGAAAAGGTTGCCACGACGGCCGAGGGGCGAGGGCGAGGGGAAAAGGAAGCAAAAGGGGCAGCGTAGGAGAGACGGTAGGCGGATCCTGTCTCGACCTGATGAAATTCCAGCATGTACCGGGTGCTCGGGAATAGAGCTGCCGTGGCGCGGACGGCCGGCTCGCTCGCGCGCGGAACGCTATGCAAATTAGAGAGCGTGTCCGGGCCCGCGTTAATTAATCCCGGGATCTCGCGGCCACGACCGCTGTCCGACCGGGTGCACGCGAAACCGTTTTTGTTTTCGTCTCTCCGCGTCGCTCCCTCTCGATCCCTCTCCGTCTCTCTCGTCGCCTATGCTCGCCGGCTCTCTATGCTAAGTGGACCGTCCCGGAGATGACGAATGAAACGGGAGCTCGGCCGGGAGCTGGCGGGCTCCTGAAGCCGACGACGCGCGAGAAATGTTCTCCGCGATAAATTAACTCCCCCGACGCCGCGCCGGGGAACACCTTGTTCTTATGGAGAGTCTTTCGCACCCCGTGACGCGGCGAACACCTGGTCCAAAAAGGGCTGCCTGCGGAATGGGGTCGTAGAATGGGAGGTTCGCAACGGTCGATTCGTGGAACTCGCGAATTTTCGGGGTAGCGAGTTTTGCAAATGTCGCTCGGTGACGGGTCGCTTAACACCTCGCCGGCCGCACATTTGTCGCATCGCCGTTAGGTTGGCGCGGGCGAGTATGACGCAGGAAGGCAGAGACAGTTTCGAACTAAGAAGCATCTGCTTGAAAGATTTTAACGAAAGACGATCTGGTAAATTGGGAAGGGAGAACAGTGGATGCAATTGTTTCTCTGAAAATATCAATATGTATTCCTGTACAAGCATCGGAATTATAATCACGTGACAGCGGCTGATAATAGCTGGCTGACGCGCCATTATAGTGGCTCTCGCGCTACCAATATATCATATATCATACCCAATTGTATTACTAATTATTAAATTGTTGAAGTTAAAGTATGTGTATCATACCTTTAAGGAAAATTATAATTTAATCATCGAATACTTCATTACTCGCGTAGAGAACAGCATTGTCCGTACAGACCTCTGCCGTACAGAGAAACAGCTCCGCGCAAAATTCAGCCGTGCCTAAGAGATTAATGCTCGGAAGGATTTCGGTTGAAGCTGGTTGATGGCTCTCTGGTTTCGGAGATGTTATTCGTGGGATTTTCGTGGGTCACGCGGTGTTTTGTTAAGGACCGCGCGGTACAGTCTAGAACGAGTGTCGAGGGAATGTTTCTTCGATGGACATTGCGAGATTCAGGTGAATCGGTGTTTCGTTCGTATCTTCGCGGACAGATCGCGCCGGGGAAAAGACGTCGGAACGGTTGAGTTTTTGAATATATGGAGATTGTTCTGCGGATTAAACGTGTTTCGTCTTTCGAGATTCGAAGTTTGATGTAAAAGGTAGATTTGATGTCAGACGTTCCACGAGGCTCGGAATAATCTGACGTGAAGATGGAATTTCGCGGAAGCTCGAGTCTCTTTCCCTTTAGAAGATCTGTGCAACTAGATTGCGGATCTTCGTGCAAATTCTAGTTTCCGTGGATCGTTTCGCAGGAACTAGAATGAAGGGGAAGCTTGCATCGTCGGCTGAAAGACTTCTTACGGTGAAATCGAAGTGAACGCGTTGCTGATTTTCAGCGATGTAAACGGTTCTTTGTATTTTATAAATTCCCACGTGCCCTGAATGCACGACGACCCATGGAATAATGGTATACATAATGGCGCAGGAGAATCTTAATTAGTGCAGCGATTACACTGTGGCGTTAGGAAGACCTACACCGAACCGCTTCATTACTATCGTGGTCTGTAGGGGTTCGACGAAATCGTTCATGCTGTACTATTAGTGGCTATAGGCTTTAATAACGGCTTGGATACCGTATTTCGTCCATGTTGAGTCATCATTCACTAGCTGGCGAGCAACCCAATTGGTCAACTTCGATTATAACGTACCCCTGCGGGATGATAGTGTACATTCCACTCAACGTTCCTTGATGATATATGCCGAGTAAAGAAGGGTTCCCAACGTCGGAATTTTACATAATAATAGGAACAGTAACAGCGCTTCCATTGTACCTGTAATGCATATACAAATCCCAAAATGGTTCAGTCCCAAGACTAAGCAACTGATCAACGTACAAAATCATTCGTTCGTATCAAAAATAGTTGTTTATCATCGATACATATACTCGATAGTACAAACATTATTTTAAATATCTACACAGAAGAGATATTACATCCCTTACACTTCGTAACAAAGAATCACACCAGATGGAAAAACAAAGAAAGATCACCCTTAACACAACCCTTTGAAGTATTTCAAGTTTACTTACCACCAAAAGATGTAACACAGATAAAAATCGGGAACAGAAACACAGAAATGATATATTTAAAATCAGTGGAAATATTAATGTGTGTCACGTTCATCTAAGATTTACTCATTTATAAGATAATTCATTAATTATCATACAAATAAGCATACGTATCCTACTAATGTATTAAACATTTAGTTAAAAATATATAATTATTTATTTAATTTAATAGTTTCATTTTAAATTAATTTAAACAGCACAATACTTGTTCATTGTAAATATTACAACGATAACACTGATAAAAATAATAAAACGATTTTTCCGATATACGACAGTGGACCCTAAGGGTTAGAGAATAATAAAATTTCATAATCTGATCGAATAAAAGTGCAAGATAAAATTACAGTTGTATCCTTCGAGACGCTTAAACCTACGCCTTACAACGAAATGAAATTTCACGGCGCGATAAAATTCCGAAATGAGAAATATTACGGTTACATCCCTTAAAACACGCAAGTACGATTGCAACGGTAAGCCTATCTTCAGTTCAAAGTGCACGCGAACCCACCGGGGAGCCTCAACGGAGAGAAGTTTCTCCCCTCGGAGCGTCTACTCGATATCTCGACCCGCTTTTCATTTCTCCGCTCGAGCCTTTCCTTTTTTATCGGGAGTTCTCGAGAACCGTGGGCACGAGTTGTTTCGCCAACCGAGACTCCGCCCTCCACCCCCGTCTTCCGCGGTTCTAATCCGACGATAACGTTCCCGATCGTCCGTGGGCGGCCCCCCTTCCCCACCGCCCTCTTCCACCCTCCGCGCAGCACGGAACAAGGGAAGAATGAAACAATATTTTCCCATCAGACTTGATGCTCCGCTCGGGATTTCTCGATCTTTCTGCGTTTCGTTTAATTAATTCTGTACACGAGTTGATCAACTCGCGAAACGCCGGACGGGTTGATTAGTGCTTTAACAGTGGGTTCGCGAGCGTTTATTGTATAATTCGTTCTATCGTCTATTGAAAAATCGATCTTCGTTTACTTTAATCTCGTGGATTCGGGATTTAACCAGTTAACTGCGGAATTCAGTTTGAAAAATCTCCCATTGTACGCAATAAAGTCGAGCAGTGAAGTATACATTCCCCAAATGCATTGCAAACACATGTATAATATATTCTGAGGATAAACTAAAGCAGAACGAAGAAGAATTGCATGTGTCTGAAAAAATAACTAATTCATCGCTGAAAAAATTAATATCATTTCAAATTTTGACGTATATACTCGTCAAACGCAGTTAACTGGTTAATAACGGATAATTGGGATACCCATGTGATCGATCGAAATGGGGATGAATATTTACAAAATAATGTTTATAAAATTTAATACCCGTGTAATTGACTTGATTCGTAAATCTAGCGTTAAAGCATCATTTTTTATCACAGCGTAGAGTGCAATGAGCGAAGCAATTAAACTCAGTGGAAAGTGTAAGGAGAATTGATTATTTCTCCGTGATTTTCCAATGTTCTGTATTGAATTTTAGAGTTGATTGAGTGAAGTGTTATTCTCATATTTTGAGTATTATAAGAGGATGGAAACAAGTATGTGTCTGGAAGCATTGTAGGGAAGACCAGAATATTAATGAATGTTTTATTTAGAAATTAACTCTGGTCGGTAGTCAATTAATTCGGTATATCGGTACGCTACGTGCGACAGCGAACCATAAAGTGTTACAACATATCGACCACTCGATGGAGATACGTCAGCACCGAGACCCGCGAGCCAGCTACATCTCCCAAAACGAATAGAACTTCCGTAACGAGGTAATAATTATAATTTAACAGGTCGCAGGGCCCCGATAGAAGTTTGATAAAGTTCCTGTGTCGACGGTGGGTTCACGGCGACTCGTTTACACTTCCTTATCGCGGACGACATCGTCGTAATTTCTCGTTTCCCTTCACGCACCAGGTGCGTTCGGAATCTAGCTCGAAAGAAGATGGCTCCCCTTGTCCATTTGCCCAAGAAAATGCTCGGGCGAGAAACTCTTCGCGATCATAAGTACTTACCACTTCTCTTCTTCTTTCCTCAGCCCGATAATCAAAGAATTTTTCCAAAATCTGCTCTCATCAAGCACGTGTAAACCTCGATACATCGTATATAATTGCTTCTTATAATTATAATTAAGATTACATCAACATCAAATCTCGTCTGCAGTTCGACAAAATTGAACCGGTAGCAGTTTCGTACGAAATTCGTCTGTTTATTTTACAACTGGCGGTCTATTTCATTAAAACAGAACTTCAGTGTCAAAGTTTCATTATGGTATCAAGCTGCTTCTAAACTATGCATTTTGCAATTAATTTCCGGTGCTTTCTCACTGAACTCGCGATAACATTGCTTGGGCAGAATTTCCGTTTATAATCCGATCAGCATTCGTACGAGTGTTACCTCGCGAGACGCGAAAAACGAGCGAGGACTTTCTATTCTCTCGAGGCGTCTCATTAATGCGGTTCGTGATAGTTACATAAGAATAGCGGCGAAAGGAACTCGACCGTCTTGGTCGTAAAAAGGGAAACGGAAGCAGAAGACCGGCCCACGTTTCAGGTTTCCGCGATTGGCCACGCGACGCCAGGTAATTTCCGTCCTCGAAATAGCCTGCGCCGTGGAGCGGACCGGAAGCAGCTGTCCCCGGGAACGCTGTCAGCCTTTCAATTCCCCTGGCCGTGCTCGAAACTAAGGAACTCGAAAAGTCCGCGGCGAGGATGCAGATGCAATTAAATTAACTCGCTGACCGACTGCCTTCCCCGACCGCGCTCCTCTAAACTCACCTTTAGGCCGCGTGCAGACTTGCCACCGCGACTTCGCTATTGTCCGTCTACCGTTCGATGGCTAGACTCAGGAATTGCGCGTCTAATTGATCAATTTTTCAACTTTCCTTTTAACACTAAAACTGTCAGCCGGTCAGAATGAGCCATTCCTGATGTTTAGAGTTTCAGTGGAATTTGAGGCAATTCAAACTTGCCTGGAGGTCTTCTATATTCTTGAGGAAAGGAAAGTAATCAAATCTATTGTCTACGCAGAACTCTATACATAGTAAATAATGCATTTTAATACTATTACTACCAAACGGATCAAAATGACGTATTCCTGATGCCTTCCTTTTGCAATTGTTAAGATAACAGATGTTCCTCTGAGGAATTATTAAAGAAATTGATTCAGCATACTGAATTGTACCTTAATTAAATTTTCAATAGATACACTCTTGGAGTTCCTACTTCTAGTATTAAAATACTTTCAATAATAATGAATCTTCGTGTATACTGATCATGAGGGTCGACGCTAAACTAGTAATAGTGTAGATGAAAAGTGTTGCTCGTATAGCGTGTGAACGCCATGTTGTCGGCCATGATTCTACAGCACAGGACCAGTGAATGGCTAACTTTCGCTATAGCGGGCCTCGCCGCGAAGTCCCTCGCGCAGAACGGAGCGCCGTGCCAAAAGTGGGAACATTAAGCGCAGTCTTCAGCATTCTGGGCCCTTTTGTCTCGAAACCGACGTTGTGACACTGCTGTTAGAAGCAAAATGATTTGTATGCATAGCACTGTGTTCGTCATTTTTCCATGAACCTATTTCTGTCATTATTTGTAATGTCTTAAACTTTGTTTCGCAAGAACTAGAATGAAGAAGCTTACATCGTCGGCTAAAAGACTTCTTACAGTAAAATTGAAGTAAGCGTTGCTGATTTTCAGTGATATAAACGTTTCTTTGTATTTTATAAATTCCCACTTGCCCTAAATGCACAACGATCCATGAAATAATATACATAATGCACAAGAATCTTAACAGATTGTTGACCGGTAATTCCATGCAGAAGCTATCTCATTATACCGGTTATTATTTCGTAATTAAATATGAAAGTGAAATAATCCAAATAAACTTCAGTATCCTTTATTTATATATAATGAATTGAAATATAATTTTGAATATTTTGCTTTTGCAATGTTCTATATTGCCTCGTGTTTCGAAAATAGCTAATGCAAGTGCAAACACGAGTTAACTCGTGACCGGTCAACAATGTGTTAATTAGTGCAGTGATCACATTGTGGCGTCAGGAAGACCTACGCCCAATACTATAGTCACCCGTCGTGTATAGGTGGCACCTTGTGACCGGGGACTATGGTCACCCGTCGTGTGCGGATGTCGTTTTGTGACTATAGTCACCCGTAGTAGCGAAAGGGTTAACACTGGGTTTACGGAACCCGTCAATTTGACGGATATTGAATTTTACAAATATTATTTAGTGATAGTTTAATCCTTTGAATTCTGTAGGCTCCGATATTGCACCAGTTATAATATTAAATATTTTAATGAACCTTAAAGAAACTACCCTGAAATTATTCGATTTTCCACACATCGAAATTTTGCATTGAGAAGGAAAATAAGAGATCGAATACTATACAAATAATAATAATTATAATTAATACTGGTTTTGAAGCTACAATTTTCGCGATTTATATAAACGAACACTTAGTTTTCTAGGAACAATAGAATAAGGTACACCCACACCTGTTTTCGTGCGGTCCTTTTCTATGCGATTTATTTTGTGCGATTTTTTTTATGCGGTATATGAATTCCAACTGTGTTGTTGTTTCTCAACTGACGAAAGCGACTTTGAACCAGTTCATCACAAAAAGATGCGCGTTTTGGACTACGACGAGCAGCAGTGAAATACGTGCATCGTGAAAATTTCTCCATGTATGAGAAATTAATTCTTTTTTAAATGATGCCATGTGTAATTTATTTATTTATTTTGTTCGAAAGCACTTTCTCGCTATTTCGTAAATTTCTGAACATTTTTCGCGGTTCTTTTATGCGATCTCTATCTACACAAAAACACGTTTGACTATATAGAATAAATGTTCGTAAATCTATTATTAACCCTTTGTGGACGAATGTCGACATTCCGGCGAGATGAAATTTTCATATCTCGAAGACTAAGTCACAAGAAAACGATTTAATTTTTTTCCTTTTGTTCTATCAATTATACAATTGATATATAATTCACCTTCACCCGTTGAAATGTGCGAAACCTTCAGCAGACGAAGCTAAATTACATGCCACTCGCTCGAACAATAGAAAAAACAGAAACTACATGCTGATCTCTTGCCGTCCGAGTAATCGAATCATTCGTCTGCGACATAGTCTTCCAAATATGAACGTTTCGTCCCGAAATGTCGACGCTCGTCCGCGAATGGTTAAAGCTTGTGTAGAGGAAATGAAAAAAATCAATTTAACTGCTCGGTGTTTCAGTATTAGTGTTCTTTCGCTAATTATCGGCAAACCTCTCTAGCTGAACAGCCCGAAGTGTTTCCTGGCGACGAGTCTGAACGCGACTTTACGTTCGCCCCTCGCCTGTTTCTCGTTCCCCTGTTCACCCGGTAATACTGTTTACCGTGAATAACCACCGCCTGCGGAATTGACGTTGTCCCTCCCTGGACGACTCATTGTTGGAAGTATTCTTTCTCGACGGTATCCAGCCCCTCGCACGTATCTAATTTCTGGGTAACGCGATTCCGAGCACTTCGGGGACCGTCGCGGCGCCTGTAAGAATTAACCCCTTTAAGAGTCGCCCGAGTAACTGACCCCGACCTAAACCGCCACCTGTAAGAATTAACCCCTCCCGCTAGGTTAGATTTGATGGGAGTTGGGACGAGGTTTATCGACGAGGGACGTGACTGTTGGGGACAATGGGGATGCTTCCGCGTTTGATATTCATTGTTTGCTACCCTTATTATTCTTATCGAATATCACATTAGAGAGAAGTAAATATATTACAATTATAGATTTTACTTGTGTTAAGATGAAAGTTTATTTTTACTTAGCTACGACTACGATTTCAGACTGTTTAACAAGAATTTGATTTGACGCAGTGAAGTTAGAAAATTTATTATTTAATATTGAACTATGTATAATGCATCGGTGAGCGAAATATTGGGATAAGAAAGCTTCGTTTCTCAATTTATCTGTGATTTCTCTTTGAATTCATTTATCACTAGGTTTCCGGCCATTTATTGAACAGTTTATTCTATCGTTCCTAGAACAGTTGACATTAGCTTATTTAGATTTTGAATATTATAAATTTAAAAATATACAATTAGGATATATATTCGTGTAACCAAGTGATGTTTACAAAATTCAATGTGCGTCAAACTGACGAAATATTGTTAAAAAAACCATCGTCTTCGTCTAGTTAGAAAATGTTAAGTACTGCTAACGAAATACTTCCGAGTGCAAAGGGTTAAATATTTCAGTGACTCTTAAAGAAACTATCCTAAAATAATTAGACCTTCCACACATCCAAATTTTGTACTGACAAGGAAAATAAAAGATCGAAGGAAGGTTACAGCATTTCTGATTTTCGCTGGGAATACTATAAAAATTAATCGCAGTTAATTACAAAACAACGTGGAGTGCCAAGGGTTAAAGATATACCTAGAATACCGTTACGACAGCGTTGCCGCGACTAGCAAAGAAACGTCATCGATAAACTAGTCACAGGAAAGATCAAAGCAAAAGATAATCATTGCCGACTCTCCCCAAGATAAGCGACAATAACCAGCGTACGTATAGCACGTCATTCATCGTTCGACTGTCGTCACAAAGGAAGTATAGCAACGGTATTCCAGAATAACCCGTTGCCAAGATCAAAGCGGGCCTCTAGCAGCAATCAGGTTAAATAAAGGTGATCATTGTCAACTATCCCAAAACGAACGAGCAACGGGTATAGTAAGCATCTAGGCGTGAGCATGAGAAAAAGCGACAAATTTGGGATTACGTATCGCGAGCTCATTAACGAAATCGAAGCAAACGTTTCGCTAATGTCCACTCTGCTGGAATGTCAATCGGTATCGAGAAAGGGTTAACAGAGGCGGCGACGTAAAAGGGAAATCAGCCGAAGGCGATACGTAAAATACGAGTCCGCTGTCCGTCGACTCCGTTGACGTCTGCGTCTGGCAGCGAGGACTGTATCAACGCGGAAAGTCGCTGACAGTTCGTTAGGAGCCAGAGGGCACCGTGTCGATTCCGCTTCGCGACGGTTGCCTGTCAAAACGAGCGTCTTCGTTTCGAAATTCTTCCTTCCTTCCGTTCGTGGGGAACGTAAAAGGCGGCGACGTGGCTGCGGCGGCTTCAGGAAATTTCATCACGCGTGCCGGGTGTCAGAACGAGCGCCGCCGTCTGCATACAAACCATCCTCGTAGCTGGGAACCTCCGCGCTCACCGTTCGCCTGTAACGCCAATTATTACCTGTCCTTTGGAAACAAACTGCTCGACCTCTTTTCCCGGCTACGGGAGCGTAACACCTTCTTTCTCATTTGCTGGTAATAATCGGAGGAAATATCGCACGTGTTCCCGCCGGAATTGCTCTTTCTTCGGAGTTTCGCGGTGTTTCGGGGACGTCTGTCTTTCGACATTTTTTCTTGCGCGAGCGTGTCGCTGAGTGGGTCTGGAAATTGATTCGTTCGGCGGCATTGCTTTCTGTGGAATTTGTATTGTCTTGTTGACAGTGTTAGCTTATTGTCGATGTTACTATATTATCTATATTGTAATTATTATATTAGCGTACTATCAATATTATAATGGTCATATTAGTATGCTATCAATATTGTAATTATCATATTGTAACACTGTCAATATTGTAATTATCAATATTACAATTATCATATTAGTATACTATCAATATTGTAATTATCAATATTATAATTATAATATTAGTATACTATCAATATTGTAATTATCAATATTACAATTATCATATTGCCACACTATCAATATTGCAATTATCAATATTACAATTATCATATTGTCACACTATCAATATTGTAATTATCAATATTATAATTATCAATATTACAATTATCATATTGCCACATTAGCAATATTGCAGTTATCAATATTATAATTATCAATATTACAATTATCATATTGCCACACTGTCAATATTGCAATTATCAATACAATAATTATCATATTGCCACACTATGTATTATCTTGCAATTATATTACCATATTATCAATATTATTACAGTACTAATGTTACCACATCGCCAACGCTATCATAACTTCCTACCAAAATCACATTAAAATTCAATCCCTTTAAAATACAATTAGTTCGATAGAACTCGACGAAGAAGTGAACACAACAGGATTCTACTCGCCTAAATTCCACGCGAATTAAGGCGGTACAAGTAACAAGAGTTCATTAGTTCGCAGAATGGAAGCTCACGCTCGTATAACTGCATTTCTGCTCATACATATTTACAGTTTTTTTTTCGGGTACGCTATCTTTTATGGATACAGGACAGAAACACGAGTTCACGTAAGTGGGCCGCCACGCGAAATGTTACGTAAACCCGGGTGCACCGGCGAAATACGTTCGAACTAAAAGAACTTCGCATAAATAGACTTCCAGCGCAGTCAACTGGGACACTCGAATTATAAAAAGCAAATATTGAAATTCGATAATTGCAGCTTTCCCAGAGACAACGAAACAAAACTCGAACAGTTTACCGGGAACTCGTCTAAATTTTCTTCGGACATCGTAGATCAAGTTGCCCTAATTCCATCGAAATTTCGCGGAGCAGCCCGCCGCTGTCTCGAACAAATTCGCCGCACAATTGCGTCGCTGAATCAGCTCTAACATAATTTCTTGTTTTCTGTTGCAGGTGAGTTCTGTTTTCCAGCGGTGAGCTCGAAGCCGTCGCGTTTCCTCGTCTCGGTGAGTTTTTCCGCGTTCCCCTCGGGAAAACCGCCGTCTTCGATCTCTATTAACACTGGAACTACTTAACCGCTCACTTATTTATAATCTCTCGCAAAAAATCAAACGAATCGTCGTGCATCTACACAAATCACATATTCCTTATTCCCTTTTCACGAATAATTGCGTTTCCGTCATTTGATCGATTGATCAGTACTCATACGCAACGAAAGCGCCATTCAAATTTTTCACGTGGAAAAAGAAAGTCATTAAGCCGAATATACTATATCGTTCCCCAATGTACTGATGATTTCTCTTCGAATTAGTCTCAAACACCGAGTGCAAAGGTTTAACCCCTTAACTTGCACGCTCGAGTTAATTCGAGCGCGCCAAACAGGCCAAATTGTGAAAATAACTGTGAAAACAAAGAAAAAAAAATCGTTTTATTGATACTTATCATTTACATGGGATTGTAAGCTACAACACTTATTCATTCAAGAATAAAATATAGCCTTTTTCCATGGAACAAAAGCGCAGTATATCAAAATTGATATTTTCGGCCTGTTTTTTTTCAAAAAAACTGTGCGTTAAGGGGTTAATATGACAGCCATCACGGGATTCGGTTTCGAGAAACGGGCGGAGCGCGCAGCGGAAGGGGCAATCCGTGAAAAAATGTAAACAGCGCGGCGCCGCGGATTAACTTGAATTGAATTTTCGCGGCGGTTGCGCGGAATTTCCTTTGGAAACGAGCCTGCCAGACTCGAGGTCCTCGGCGATTCATCAAGCGGCGGGTTCGAGCCCGACGCACTCGTTCACGCCGTTCCCGTGATTCTTCCAGGAATTAATTATCGCCGCGTTAATAACCCCGGGCGTGTTGCCCGGGAGGAAAATGAATCCGCGGCTGAGAAATTAAATGGTTTTTTCGTCGTGTTTCGCGTCGGATAAAATGGCCCGGGGTTCGCACACTGTTTCCCGTCGGATTCGGGAGCGAGGTATGCGGGATCCGAGGGCGGAACGCTTTCAAAGGCGCGCGAGTTCGCGAAAACGTCGAGTCGCGAATTTGATCGGCGCGCCGGGTTGTTGTTTCGAGCGTCGGAAATGCCGAGATTCCAGGGAATCTGGGGAATCCGATCGATACTTTGGAATTAGTTTCATTGAGCTTGAACGAATCTACCGAAACCGATATGGTCATCAGATATTAATCGTTTCCTGTGGAAATATTGACGTAATTTTTGCAGCGTAAAGAATTGCAGCACAGAAATATTTGCGCGGATAGATAATTAATCAAGTTATTATTAGTATTGCAGAAGTACATAAGTAATTGCTTCGATGATACAAAACTCGGTATCCGATGTTACATTTTTGAATATTGTATGCTGTCGCGTGCAACAGATTAGTTGTTAATTGCACCCGTTTGAAGTACGATTTAATCATGAAACATTGTGCACGGAGTTGTATTTTTATTGGAGGAAGCAACATGTGTCACTTTATGATGCATACAGTTTGATAATTAAAGGAACACTCATTAATAGTAGCTTATAGTAAATCGTGGCAAGGCGCTACTATTACGCCCGTTTATTTTGAACTAGGAAAATTGACAAATTCTGTGCATTGAGAAACGTTACCTTCATGACGAAGTATAGTCATTGGCATGAAACACTATTGACGAGCAGGCTAATTTTTACCGCAAGAGGTTGACCCCTTGCCCTACGAGTGAGACTCGTGCTGAAGATTTTCAACATGATTCAACATATATATTACTCAGTTCATTCGAATTCGTAAATATTATTCCTCTGAAATCAACTATTATACTGAAAAGGAAATATAGGCATAACATATACTTAGAATTTTTCTCTTTTTCCAATAAATTATTAACGACCAAGTAGCCGTGTCGATCAGAGTTCAGAAAGAATTCATAGGCCAGGGGGTTAATGGCGTATTCGAGAATGAAACTTCAGAATTTCTCAATTTTCACAGTTTTTAATTTTCAAGTCTTCGAGTCTACTATTCTTCATATCCTCGAATCTTTCAGCTTTCAAATTTCCAAGCCTTCTAATCTCCAAGCTTTCCAACTCGTAAAACTTCGAGCTCCCCAACCATCGAATCATTGTTTCCAAATCCTCAAATCTTCCGAGCCACCTAATTCAGTGAAACTTGTAAACTGGCATTTAAGCAACTTCCGAATGTGAAAGAGAAATATTCCAATTCACGGGTTGGAATCCTGTTAAGATTTCTGGGTCACTTTTTCCCTCTTAGCAACTTCGTTCGAAACCATTTGCCTAGATTCGCTATTCTGCAATCATCTTCGATCGGCTGTTGCGAGAGCTCGCGAAAACGCTGAAGATCAGAGAGAAATCATAAGCCAAGGAGTTGATTACTAATTGAATCGATTTCGTACAAACAAGTTCGCTAAGAGCAACCCCGAAACATCGACCCGAACTTAGAAATTCCCTGGAATCCTGAACACGCCTTCCATCCCTCGCGTTGAAACGCGTCCCGTGTCCCGAGAAAAGCTCCATTTGTCCGGCCCGCGGTTCCCGATCGAAGGAACATGAGAAACGAGCCAGTCGCCGGAATGAATAGCGGCGACGCTCTCCTAATTTCGGATTCCCGGCACCGAGTCTCGCCGCGGCGGCCGGGGGGACTCGCGCGGCTGGTGTCATTCCGCGCGATTCTTTCGCGTCGACTCCCGCAGAAAAGCTCGTCACCCTAGATTCCTCGCGGCGCGCGAATTTCACCGAGCAACGGTAGATTTCCAGGTAGATTCTCGTCGGACGTTTCGAGTCGGATGCGGGGAAATATAGATACTTCAAAGGATTCGGGCGCATTCGTTGGAAACGTTCTTTGCACCGTTCGTATTCGGACGAGTCGACTACGACTTCTGTTTTCTCGCGATTGACAATGATTTCTGGCAAGCATCGGCCAGATATTATATTATATTATATTATATTCAGTTCTTCAATCGCTATTACGAATAACGAAACTATTCAAAACCTCTCCGTTTACTATCAAAATCGAATAAAACCTGGACATTCAGAGAATCTTGCACTAAGCATAAAATTCGACAATGATCAACAGAACCTCCCGTTATTTCAAAATTCCAAGCCTCCGATCGACTTCGAATCATCAGCCATATCCACCGATCCAAGGGAACCTCGAAAGAATGGACAATAGGTAAATCTGCAGCTAATGCAGAATTCAAGAGGCCGCGAGATGAGGCAACATCGAGTGAGACTCAGAGGCAGTAATTCAGAAAGCAACTCGATCGCTGGCAATATCCCAGTCGCGACTTCCGGCGGCCGTTGAACGTTTCTTCGCCGTTTATCGGTTGAGCTCGTCCGATTGTTAGCCGGGGGAAATGAATCGAGGGGAACCGGGACGAGATGCCGGTGGAGTACACCGGATTATTTCCTCGGGCCGGGCACAAAGGCTCCTATCAAAACGGAAATAAGTATGGCGGGCGCGTCGTCCGATGGAAATCGGGTCGCGGACAATCCGCGGGAGGAGGGGGGACAGCCGGGATATGAAAGACGCCCCCAGACGCCGGGGGTTTCGTGTTACGGGGAAGATTCAGCCGTCTGATTTCGCGGGAACGGTATCGTTCGGCTGAAAAGCGGAGCGGAAATCCTTCTTTCAGCCGGCTGCGACGTCGTTGAAGAATTGCACGGAGAAATCCGCGACTCGCGTTTCGCCGGCTCGTTTCACCCTCGTCCGCGGGGATCCCCCGCGAGCTCCGCTTTTTATTTATCTCGGGACGAGGTCATTTGATTGCGAGATTATTCGGGGAGCCGCGATTGAATGTTCCGGTGGCTGGTGTTTTAGTGTCTTATGGTAATGCCGGTGAGACGGGATGGGGGGTAGACGCGGAACGTTAATGGCTGCTTGGTCTGGTGAATGCGGAGGATTGAGGTGCGGGGGTTTGAGTGACGGGGTTGTGACGCTTAATTAGAAATGCTTCTTGGAGATTTTTTGGCGGCTTTGTGATTTTTTGAGGTATTTTGAATTTGTTTTAACTCGAGAGGTGACTCTCAGTCGCCACTTGATTTGATTTGCAGAATTATAAAGTGTTATGTGTGAGATTAAGCTTTGTATGATGCATCCATATATGGACTATTGAAATAAAATAATTTTCGTTCTTATTTAGTTTATATATGGTTCCTCGTTAATTAGTTTCGAAGAACATCGTCTGTATCTCATCGGAGAATATTGAATATTTCTAGTGAAAAACTTTTGAATGTAAAGGGTTAAGTATTGTGAGATATTTGGGATTATTTTGAAGTATTCTGAGATGTTTGAGATTATTTTGAAATATTCTGAGATTTTTGGAGTCATTTTGAAGTATACTGAGATTGTTGGGGTCATTTTGAAGTATTCTGAGATGTTTGGGATTATTTTGAAGTATTCTGAGATTTTAGGCCCATTTTGAAGTATTCTGAGATGTTTGGGATTATTTTGAAGTATTCTGAGATATTTGGGATTATTTTGAAGTATTTTTAGATGTTTCGAGATATTTCTGTTGAAAGCAACATAATGAATAAGAAAAAGATAGCATATTTGCGTCAGTTTCTACATATACTTCTGAGTTTATTTTAAAGGTTCGAAGCATCCGGAGCTTCTCCGAAAGAAATTCATCAACAGAGATAATTGGTTCGCATTCCCAATAGTTCCTTCACGTATCACAACCGTTTCCTCCAGCGTTATCAAAACTCAACGAGCCGAGATTAAATAAATAAACCCATTCGCTGTTATTTTCCAGTAACGAAAAAACGTGAAAGACTGAAAGGGATAAACCAATCGATTTACTTCACATTCAATCCGTAAAAGCGGTCGACTCCTCGCAGCGGTGATTTGTTGAAAAAAATATGTACGTAAAAGCTCCGAAGGCGAGTATACAAAAACCGCAGATTTACGGAATCAATCCGGGGATACAGGTTCTCTTAACAATTTTTGTTTCGTTTTAATCCAGTTGCTCGCGAGATAAAGCCGTTCAATCAGAAAGCGAGTAATCAAGAAAAAACCACTGAAACGAAGCGATTACAGCCGCGAGAAACCGTAGAAATCAATAAACATGATTTATCTGTTTATTCTCATTCGAATTGAATGTAGACCTTTGTTTCTTTGCTTCCGAATATTTTCACGCAAATACAAGTGACAAATTCGTTAAGGGTTGAAATAGTATATTCTGCTAATAGAAGCTCCAAGATCTATTAAGATTAAATCTATCCAGAGTTTAATTGACTTACAATTCAGTTCACGTATTGCTAAATCAATTTCTTTAACACTAGAACTATCGTACCAGTCAAAATGACTGGTTTCGATTTTTTTGTTTAGCAATTATCTTCGAAGCATTGAATACTCGAAATGATTTTGAAAATAGTTTCATTTGAGCACTATAATGAGTGTCCGAAGAAACTGAAAATATTCTATTGTTACAATTTTTATGGGAATTGCGTATTAATCGTATTAAATGCTCGGTAGTTCTAGTGTTAATAATCTCTCGGGGAAACGTCTGTTGTCTTTTTTATCATTGCAAATTCGGGACGCCTGGAATGGAATTTCGACCCGTCTGGTAGTTTTACTGTTCACGCGAATAACTACATAGAATATAGGATGCCCGACTATTCCGGGATTTTCGTCTGTTGGTCAGGGTCAGTCGTCCCACCCAGCGTCTAATTTAATCGCGCGGTCTAGTTCTTAAATAGGAGCAGCCTGTTCTCGGTAAACGGCGAGTTTCGCCCGTCCGATAAGCTTCCCCCTACAGCTGTTACCCCGAAAAGTATTTTTCATCGCGCCGTTACCGCGGGAAAAGGATAGAAATCGGGAGAGAGACGGAGAACCGCGGGCGTGCAATCGTTGCCAAGATATAGCGAGGTCGTAAAAACTGTCGGGTAGTTAAACATGTTTGAATCAACAGGACAAGTAAGCGACAGGAGCGTGATCTTAATTGGAACTCGGAATTACGAGCGATATCTTTGACACGCTCCTAAATCCGAATGGCAACAATTTCGCGGCTATGATTCGTTACTTTTTATACCTTGACTATAAAGAAATTAAGAGAACGAGGAAAAAGAAACGCTTATCAGAGTAACGCAACTAGACGCGTGAAAGCTTCCTTTTAACGATGCAATTCTGTCACCTTCGCACTTAACACTTAATTCCAATTGCTTCGACTGGTAATACTCCAACACCTTCATCGACTCAAAATTTTGATGACAAACTCTCTCAAACTACTAAAAACCATGATAGTATATACTCTGTATATACTCTGATTAGACCCCAAAATTACGATCACTTTTATCACGATCCTACATCCCACATCAATTAATCCCAGAGACCTCAATCTCTACCTTAAAAGTATGCTTCACAATCGACAATAAACTCTACCAAATTACTTAAGACGATAATATAACTTACACCGATTAACTTAGATTATATAGAGGGTCTCTAAGATAATCGGTGTAACTTCTTCATTTTAAGTAGTTTGGAAGAGCTTGTTATCAGCGTAAATTACACTTTTCACCCTTTGAGTGCCAGGGGGAATTTGCATACAATCCGAGAAATGCCAGACAATTTTAAACATAGAAGATTATTAACACGTTGACTGCCACGAGAATTTCGTATGTTTTGTGTAACAATACATATTCTTTCGTGACAAAGGCAAATGGTATTAGAAATGATTATTAATGACTTGGTATCACAGTACACTATCATCTAGTTGTTTGTGTTACTAAGTATTTTTATTCGACATCAATTTTCATATTGTAATTGTATTTAAGCAATTTTGAAGCTCCTAGGTCTACGGGCATTTATTGTACACTTCATTTTATTATTCCTAAAAGAATTGATGCTCGTTCATTTAGATCGTGGAAACTCGAGATTTGATAGTAGGTAATTGGGGTACATGCCACTGTGATCGCATCAATCAAAATCGGCGTAAACATTTACAAAATAATATTCCTAAAATCCAAAATGCGTCAATTTGACCTGTTTCGTAAACCTAGTGTTAATAGAAATTAAGTTTCAATCAATTTCGATTTTATAAAATTTATATACAATACTAAAACCATATTAGACTTCCCTCATTACTAATAAAATCAAAAGGAAACTTCGCAAGTGCCCGAGGGTGTATCATTCCTCGGCACTCGAAGGGTTAACGTAGAAGCCGAGGTGATCACAGGTCTCAATTACAGATCTCAGAACCGCGATCGCCAGTTTTAACAGGATCTCGGGTCCCACATTCGACACCGATCCCAAATAGCTTCTCTATCTGAAAAGTTGAATTTACAACCCGGCAGCCTGGTATCGCGGCGACGACTGTACCGTTATCGCGAGGAAGCCGCGGGAGGCGAAAAACGTAGCCATGTTTCTCGACGGGACCCGGCGAGCCAGGCCGTTTCTATCGGTGTTCATAAATTCACGAAGGAGCCCGCGCCCCCGCCTGCTGCCTCCCCTTTCATCCTGCACACGCTCTTTTATTCGCGGTCGGCCCCCACGGTTTCGACGCCGTGTAAACGACACCGAGCCACTTGTAAACGATCCTTTAACGAGCGAGTAACCGAGTTTCCTTAATGGCCCGTAAACGTACCCGCCGCGATTCTCCTCTGTCTTCCCCCCGCCCCCCGCCCGCGCGCCGCTCGATTATTGGAATCCCAGCTGCTTCGTGAATAATAATCGACCGGCTTCGGGCGAGCTTCCATTTTAACGGTTCAACGGGCAAGATGGTGGCAATTTTCGCAATTAACTTCGATAAGCACGGCTTGATCGGTCGTACACCGAACGAGGAAACTGACGACTTTCATTGATCTTTCGTCCGGTGACGTTTGTAATCTCACTTCGACTGAAAGGGGTGATACTGTCGAACCGTGGTAATTATCACTGAAACTATTGATCAGTTGAATTGACTTTTTGACATTTGTCTACGGAAACTTCAAGAGTGCATCTGTCGAGAATTGATTTATAATTCCTTTAATAATTTCTCAGAGAAACGTCTGTTACCTTTTTAATAATTTCAAACTGAAGAAATCGTGTCATTTTCACCTGTCTGGTAGTTTTAGTGTTATATACTGGTATCTATGTACCATCGTCGGATTGAAAGTGTTAACCCCTTGCGCCTCGAATGAACTCAGAGACTTGCAAAGTCCTCTGCGAAGAATTTTCACCTGTTGTTTCCATATTTTATATTTTGAGCATAGTTTTAGCTTTATTTTATTAGATACACATATTTGTTCCTAGCTCTCGATTACCCAAGATCCACCCTTTCATTATCTATACTACAATAACACTATAATACTAAACTTCGTACAACGCATTACTGCGCGAAATATCAAGGCAAAACACCTTTGTCCCTTAGTTCATCGATTGATTATTTACATTAGTCGCAACGAACATCGTATATTTTATCAAAGAGAATTGAATGTTTCTAGTACAAAGCTCTCGAGTGCAAAGGGTTAACATTAAAACTACTGGAGCAATTGGAGTGACTTTCTAAGTTTTTATAGATATTAGAATATATCGTTCGAGATTCGATGGGACCCTTATTGCACCTGTGCGAATACAGAAATTTAGTTAACGATTTATCGCGAGAGCCGTGTCATTAAAACGCTTGATTCGAGAATTACTCTTACTTAGCTCTCGATTGATCAAGATCCACCCTTTCATTATTTACACTGTACTAACACTATACGTACATATATCTGTAGAATCACATTGAAAATCTTCACGACGAGTCTCACTCGTAAGACAAGGGGTTGATCCAATCGTAAGTAGCGAAAGGAAAGCAGCGCAACCTGTAACACCGCGGGAGACGGCCGCGTCGCGCGCGAGGATCGATTTTCCATAAAGGTTTCCGTGAAGTGGCATGGCGTGTGCCGGAGGCTCGCGTTCCGAGGAAACGCAGGACCACGTGGCACCCGTGCCGTTCGAATCGATCCCTTTATCGCTCGGCTTCGCCCGCCGTCCCGCGAATTTATCGCCGGCCGCGCCGCCTCGAAACTCTACGCGTCCGATTCCGAGGAAACGATTAGACCCGCGTCGATTAACTCGGTTCTATTGTTACGTCGATAATGGAGTAACCGGGAACCGCCGCGCGCCATCCGAAACGGGCTAATATGATCCCCCGGTAATCGTAATGACTCCCCTCCGCAATTGGAAGCCAACGTCGGAGCCCCGAACGCTCGTTTTGCCGAACGCGCGGTAGGTAGAATGTGTCTTTTGTAATTGCAGAGCGCAATTTGCCCGATATAAAGCCGTTCACTCGATAATGGCACGGTAATTGGAACGTTGGCTGATAAAAGCGTGACGTCCGGGGCGCACCGCTGTTAACGTCGACGCGTCTCCAGCGGAAAAAACCGAATTGATACGGCGACTATCGATTTAACGGCTGAAACCGCCGGAAACGTGGAAATAACTGGAAGAAACGAATTTGTTTTCACTTTATATAATACGGTAGATTTTCATTGCGAAGAATTAAATTGACGGTTACCTTAACCCTTTGCGGCCGAATGATTCAACCACTCGAACAGCAGGGAATCAGTACATAGCTCCGTTATTTTCTATCATTTAATCATCTTGTAATTTGGCAGAATCTGCAGAAAGTTTTGTACAAACGATCTTCGTCTGCGAAGGGTTAAAGAGCGAACGAGTTGCCGTTGAGTATATACACAGTGTATATATTTGTAACGGAGGAACTGTGTTAAATCGTTTCAATTGAATCTCTAACTTAATTACGTAAACGGTTCGAAGAACTATCCTATAAAAAGATTAACCCGGAGCCCGAGGAAGGAGGAAAAACAACGAAATCGCCGGAACAGGGGCGAGCGAAGAAATTAGAGGGAGAGGAACGGGGACAGAGTGAGAATTGTTTCCACGGTGAAGATATAATTGGACGGCGTCGAGCCTGGGAGAATAGATACGAAAACTCGCCCCGAAAAATCGCGTCCTCTTTAGCCGAGGCACGCCGGTAAAAAGCGCGCGCCGGCTCGGGCTCGTCGGTGTCCGATTTTATTCCGCGCCGCTAAATAACGCCGCCCGGTTCCGGCGAAATCTCCCGTGAAACGGTACACCCCCGTCGCATTATTCTCTCTCGTCCGATGTTCGGCGTAGCTCGCGCCGGAAATCGCCCGCACGGGTAAAAGCGATATCCCGGTAGTTCTCGATCGACGAGTGGGCCGCCTTCAACGAGCGACCTGTTTTATATCGGACGACTCGCAGCGCGCCGGTACACACCGCGCAATTAAGAGGAAAAACTGCCAAATCGAAGGTAAATAATACGAGCACCGGCATTCGTGAACATTTCCTGCGCTGCTATTCGAACGCACAGCGACTTGCGTTGGGATGCGTTATGAATTCTTTCAACACATTTATTGTTGGAACGTCGACGTTGGCGTTTCATTTGTAGAAATGGAATCTGGAAAGTTTGGCATTTGGGAAGCTGGGAATTTGGGAGGTTGGGAATTTGAAAATTTGAAAGTTTGGAAATTTGGGAGGGTGGGAATTTGAAAATTTGAAAGTTTAGGAATTTGGGAGGGTGGGAATTTGAAAATTTGAAAGTTTGGAAATTTGGGAGGGTGGGAATTTGAAAATTTGAAAGTTTGGAAATTTAAAAATTTGGGAGGTTGGGAATTTAAGAATTTGAAACTTTGGAAATGTTTGAAAGTTTGGGAATTTGGGAATTTGTGGAATTTGGTAATTTGGTAATTTAGTAATCTTATAATTCAGAAGTTTGGAAATTCGGAAATTCGGAAATTCGGAAATTTAGGAATCTGGAAACTTGCAAGCTTGCAAACATGTAAACATGGAAGTATGGAGATTTGTAAACTTCGAAATATTAACATCTGCAACGGTAACCGTAACAATTGACTTAAACCTCAACCGTATCAGAAAAAGGAAAAAGAACAACTACCATAATTCTATCAATTCAGAATGTACGAATGCTCGGAAGACAGTATTGTGATCAATAAAAAAGCAATTATAGAATTTCCATCTGCTAATCCAGTGGACTGCTGCGTAATGTGCACCGATTTCCTCGGAATTGCACGCAAAAGAGGGATCGTCGATGGGGGAGAACGAAGGGGGTAAAAAGCGTTCCGTCGTCGGAAAAACGATCTCGTCGTTCGACCCCGGATATCCCCGGGACGTTCGACCAGGGCAAAAAGCGATTAAACGGACGCGACGCGCGGTGTCCGGCGCCGGCCACCCCTGCCGGCCTGTGTTTACGGTGCTGCTCGTTTCAAACTTTTCCCCGAATTTCCCTGGCCGGCTAATCTGTTTCGGCGAACAAAAGTTCAGGCAAACGGAATAAATTAGCGTGTCCCGACAGCGAACTCTGTTTTCCTTTCGACTCCCCCTTCGAAATTGACTTTTTTTCCAACCCTCGTCGAGATTTCCCGGGAGTTGGGGCTCGATCAGCGACGAACGAGATTGTTTCGAGCCCGGAGCCATTTTGTCTCCGGCGCAATTACACGGTGTTAATCGGGAACCTGTTTCGCGAAGGATTTTCATGTTATTAAGGTAGAGGGGATGTTCTTTAGAAGCTTTGTTTCTTATCCACGGAATAGTCGTATGGGAACTTAACCAGTTAACCGTGGAATTTAGTTGGAGAAACCACTGGTTCCGCGCGCAGTAAAATAAAAAAATGGAGCCTGTCCTCGTCGAACGCAGGACGAATGCAGGTAGTGTATTTTAATGAAAGATCAAAGCGAAACGAAGAATTACATGTTTATGTGAAAAAATAAAGAATTCATGAAAGAAGTAGTATCGTGTCAAGCTTTACGATGACGTGCATACTCGTCAGTTCACTGGTTAAATTTGGAATTGTTGAAGAATTCTAGTTAAGGTTCATTGAACTACTCAAATGAATCTGCATAAGGTTTCGTATACTTTGAAGAATCTCCGCAAAGAGAAGTAAGCAAAAATAGACATTTGATTGGATTGAGGAACTTGAAGAATTCTGTGAAGTGAAATAAAATACAGATGTTACTAAATATTCAAGGTGGAATTGAAATTCAAAACGCTATTACGTATTCAATACCAGTGTTGAACGTGCTAAATTCGCTAATTGAACGAAGCTAATTAGGGAAACAGCATCGATATTATCATACATTTTAATCCTTTGCACTCGAAAGTTTTTCACTTGAAATATTCAATCCTTTCTAGTTAGACGTAGACAAGATTCTTTAACACTAGAACTAAAATTTAATACAATTAATATGCAATCCCTGTAAAAATTGTAACAATAAATTATTTTCAGTTTCTTCAGATTATAGTATTCGGGTGAGACTATTTAACTTCAAAATCATTCCGAATATTCAATGCTTTTAAGATATCAATGATTGCGAAGTAGTTCTAGTGTTAAAATTAATTTATTAAGAAATCAAAATTATGGAACAAAGCTATTTCCTTTCAATGTTTCACGTATCGATGCAGTATACGAAGGTAAATGGTAAATACCAAAATTTATAATTTTCCTGTATCGAATCACCTGGCGACTAGGAGTCGCCTCTCGAGTGCAAAGGGTTAAAAATCAATTGTTATGATTGTTTTCGTGATACATATCGCTGTACAGAGACATCGACGTTCACAGAACATCCTCGGACAAGTTTCTTCCTCGATACTCGTCGGGACTCGGTTCCACGATAATAAAAGGGGCAACTCCCTCTCGAAGTCGTAGATCTCACCCTCTCGGCAGCGACACTGACCTACCGCACGGCGGTCGCGTGTCTGCCGCCTATAAGGTCGCAACTTGGTATCGAGCCAATCTCCCGCAGGAATTCCTCGTTCCGGCTTTCCGGAAAACGTCGGTATCTCCGCTCCGCGAAAGCTATTATTGTTATTGTATCGACTAAATTATGCGCTAGAAATATCAACGCTGACGTCAGTAACAATGAAAATGGCCGCGTTGATCTCTCCGCTCGAATTCCTCGGGGAGAACGTGGAACACCGCTCAGACGAAAAAGTCTGGATATATTTAAAATTGGAAATCGTTTAACGAACACTCCTATAAATTAAATAAAGCGATATTGGAGTTGAACAAATATCAATTAACAAGGTGTACGATTATTTCATAATCGATTTCTAAAGGTTGAAACGTTATTACGGTACAGTATCAATTATTCCTGCTTCCAAGTGAATCTTGAGTGCATGATATTCTAAAATGAATACCATTTCAATTTTGTAAATCAATAAGTCATTACGCGAACGATGAAATCTAGCGTTTCTCGTTCACAGTAATCGAGCGATCTTAATCTCTAAAGTTCCATTTCCAATCGAATCAATCGATAGAACATTAAAATAAGCTATTGTATCCGAACAGTTAACGAATCGTAAAAAAATTAACAGTACACAGCCAATAAATGAAACAATGTTCTCCAATAACGTTCAAAAACCTGAAATCAACAGCGTACGCCAAAGGGCTGAACAGATTTCTCTGAACTCTCGCCCTCGCTCATTTGCCATTCTCCATTCGTGGCAGCCAGATTTCCGAACAACAACTCAGCCGCCACGAAGAAACCACTCCGCAGAGGAAAAAGTGTCGAGGGACGCAAACGGATTCGCCGTTGAAAGTTTCGCGGGAGTTCGCATGAAAAGCGAGCGGCGTTGATACAGTCCGAAAACAGACCGGTCGCTCGGGAAACTTTCGGCCCGCCCCCGCCGGCGCATTTACAGGATTATTTAGGCAGGCTGACGCGGATTTCCTCGTCCTGCGAGGACGAGAAAGTTCGCCGGTCGAAAAAAAAAGAGCCCAGCGGCAACACGGCCCCGTTCCGTTATCCCGTTTTCCTCTTTCCCGGCCGAAACGCGCCGCGAGCGAGGCAGAAAATTATCATTGTTCCTCTCCGTCCCGAACGATTCCGTTGCCGGCGAGCCGAAAAGCATCGGGGAGGAAGAGCAACACGATCGAAATGGATTCTATAAAATCGGAGATTTATCTTCGCAATAATAAAAGCGCGGACAAGCAAAACGAAGACGCGGCCGTTCGTAAGCGAGCCATCGATCCCTGAAAAAGGTACAACAAGCCGGCCGGAATCGACATGATTTTATCAGGGAATCCTTTTCCCATCCAATCGCTGTTTGCTCCGACTCCCGGGGAACACTCGTAAAACTCCGGCAAGAAAGAACGCAACGAGAGAGAGCTTCATCTCGAAAAAAAGGAAAACTCCGGGTAAAACGACGAACTGAAAAAGTCCATTCGTCCGGTTTCGAAAGCCGACCGATCACTGTTACACGGGGCATCTTAAAAGGAGCAAAACCGGCAGAAAATATTGGACGCGATGGCAAATTAGCGTCGGCGTATCTCCGGCGTTCGGCCAAATGCGATTCGGGAGGAGAGGGCCCGGCTTATCTGGCGGACGGAGTTCGTGTATCGGGTCGCGCCGGTCCCCGCCGGTCACCGTTGTTCGTTGGCCACGCAATTAGCACGGCCCGATGGCGATAGCGTCGCGCCGGCCACGAGGATCAGTCTCGACGGTCATTAAAAAGCGTCGGGGGATCCTCTCCTCCTCGTCTAGCCTCTTTAGGGTCCGGCCGCGATGGGAACTTCTTCGCGGGGATCCGAAGGAATGCGCGCACGCGGCTTAATGGCCGGTCGATCAGCTGGCCAGGGCCCCCTAATACCAGCTCCGTGGAATTTCGCCGGCCGATCGACCGACGGAACGAGCCTGTCTTCGATCATAATGCACGCATAATTAGGGAGAGACCCGATCGGACCCCGGCCCGGGATTCTTCGAGGCCGGCCATAAAATTCCGGCCGGTGTATCATTATCGGTCGGAGATTAGAAACTGTCCCGCGATACCATCGATACCGACCTCTCCCGTCGGACGGCCTCGAATATGGAATTACTCCGACCGGAATGAACATTAACGCGTGATTGTGTGTATCCTGGAATTATGGTGTGCCGGATAGCAGGGGACAGGCCGGGGTTCTTGTCCTGCGAGTTTCTTCGCGGACGTGTTGATTAAGGATGTCCTGTCGTTAATGGTTCGACCAGGGGAAAAAGAGGTTCGTGGGCTGCTCGAGGCTGCTTTTATTGGACTTTGACAGCGCAAAAAGACAGTCGGCGGTATTTCTGCCTTGGAGAGGCGAGAGGGGAACTGCGGCGAGGAGTGGATGCCGGGAGTGTTCAAGATGTTACCGAAATTGCTGCTCGAAGCGAGGAAGTGGATAGATCACGCGTGATCGACGGCTACGTTGGAAAACAGATTACAGCGAAGTGGATCTTTCAACATTCCAGAAGGAAACGGCTACTTAAGACGCTATTAGAACTGGCAGTTGATTAAAGTCATTCGCTGGACAAGTCAATAAATCTAAAGTCTGATTGGCTAGAGGTATCGTGATGAATTTTGAAAAATTTCTACAGCAGAGAATGAAGTAGATTCAGAACTAAAGTCTGACTATAGAAAAGGCAACGAAATGAATCTTGAAAAATTCCTACAGGAAAAAGACACGATGTAGAATCAGAGCTAAAGTTTGATCGATGGATATAGAGAAACGTGGCGACGAAGTGAATGTCGAGGAATCCGAGAAGAAAAGAATTGAAAGTGATGAACAGGAGTCAAAGCTATTCGAGATGACGGAAGCCTGATCGACCGCCCATAGAAAACCGTCACGTGTTCACGGCCGAGGTTCGCGCCGGACAGAAGACGCGAATTACAGGCTGGTGTAAAAGGTAGCATCGGTATTCCCGACCGGTACACCCCGTCAGGATCCTTTTCAAACCTCGGATAATTGGATCGGCGCAATCTCGTCGGGCCTGGAGGATGATCCGTTCCCCTTTCCATTTTCCTTTTTTTTTCCTTCTCCCCTCCCCTTTCGTCGAATTGCTCGAAGACGAGATCAAATTGCTAGCCAGCAGGCCGCACTAATTGCATCTAGCCTATCCGCAGGGACGCCGGGGCGAACGGCGGCCGCCATTTTCTGATCCTAGCCGAACGGCGAAAACGAGAGTCCTGGCTCCGGCTCATTAACGTTAAGTGGCCGCGATAAGTAACCCGTTTTCTTTTTAATAAACCCGCCGGGCGGAATGAAAATGGCTCGAGTGGCTGTTTAAGAATAATTGTATTAAACGTAATATCCCGGCGGGGGCAATCCGCTGTTTATTTTAATCGGCCGACAGTAGAAGCTTCACGTCGAGACCCTCGGCTGGGGACGTTCAGGGGCGAGGATAGGAATATTGTTGAATTTATTGCTAATTACAGTTGGCGCGCGGTACTTGATTCTCGGGTCGTTTATTCGTTACCCGTTTTCATTGTGCTACGCGAGATATTGTTTCAGAGGGTGGAAACGGAGAGGTGCGGATAGGTGATGAGGTGATACTGAAACTACTGGACAGGTCAAATCGACCCACTTCGGAATGTTTATTCTGCAGCGTTTAAACTATAAAGGCGTTCTTGAGATTTTTAGTTAAATCTGTGTATCTGTATAGATACGAGACTAGGAAGCCCATCGAATCTCAAGAAACTTTATGATTTATATAAAAGACTGAAAATAAGTCACTCTAATTTCTAGTTTTAGTGTTAACACATTGCGTATCGGTAACGAGAAATCTCGTTTTTATATAGACACTTAGCTATGCAACTTCGCTGATTACAGCATTGAAGAAAATATAAAATTTGATTCGAATTGATTATCTATTTAAAATACATTACGTAACAATATGATATCTGAGTTCTTCTATGTATAGTGATACAAGTCGACCTCAGTGAAAATTGCCATCACAATTCAGTTTTCCGAAGATTAGCCGGTACGCAATGTGTCAATATCAATGATATCATAAAACACGAACGAATCGAGAAATTCTAACGTAAATCTTAATTAGATGTTGACTCGTGTCTGTTCATAGCGTACCATTTCCACTACGTGAAACACCGAACTCGATCTTTCGAATGCAATATTCGTGGAAACGAAGGCGTTCTACTCCTTCCCTGATATTTCCTTGAATTTAAAATAATCCTACACGCCATGCACAGTATTATATACCTTTAATTGCTTCGCAAAGTTTAATGAACAGAAGGATTTCCACGGAAGTCGAGCGGTTGCTCAATTATTTAAAAGTCACAAGATTGCTTCTCGCAGCTCCTCGCATTTCCGTAATTTTCCCCGGGATCCTATAACAGGGCAACGTGAACCAACATAGTTCTCCCTTTTCGGAAAGGTGGTTCTACAATCGCCTAGAATAAGAAACAGAAAGTTATCCGGGGCTCGCGGACGTGTCCCCGGCAAGACGGCCTTTTAATATTCTCGCGTTCCCTCGCGGCGGGACGAAGAAAGTTGGAAGGCCAGGACAAACTTCCCGACGGGCTTCCGACGCGTTCCTGTTGCTCTGTTCCCGCGGGAGACTTCGTCTACCTAGGCGAGAAATAATAATCCCTCGGGACCTCTCGAAGAAACGGTGAATCGTTAACGAGGCCGGCCGTGATTAAACAGTCAGCCGGTCGTTCAGCGTTTCCCACGATTTCCCGTTCGAACAAAAAATCATTCGGGGAATTGTCCCGGTTCGAGTACGCCGGGCGGGCGAAAATGATTTTAACACTCGTACGGAAGTAACGCGATTTGAAGTTTTAATTAAAAATTTCATTTTTAACTATTCCAATTCTTTCAATTCAACACGTTCCGTGCCACGGAAACTTCGGTTGTATTTTGCTCATGAACTGTATCGAGTTTTTCAATAAAATAATAAGTTATATTCAAGTTTCCATATTGTTTCATTGTTTTCACTGCTTTGTAACGTATGCTGACCGTGACTATCTATCCATTAAAAATATTTTCTTACAAACATTGGCGCGTACCACATGTACACGTGGCACGGAACGCGTTAAACTTGAAGTTGAATCGAACGTGTGCATTGAGCCTGAATTTGAATTCGAATTTGATATTCGGAGTTCGATTAAAATTGTTCTCAATGGTTCCTGACGATAAAGAGTATAATAATCAATACGATGAACGAAATACTAGAAATATCCGCATGAAACTCATGAAACACACTGACCAAACAAAGCCACCGCCTTAAATAACGAGCCCGGAGTTAATTGCGCCCGGGCAATCTCGGATTGAATTTCCAGGAGCCGATTTCTTTAATCGGTCGCCGCCGATTATTCGCGGGCGAAATTACGCCCCGCGTCGCCGGCCAATCTCGTGGTTTGCCTACGCTCTGCAATTACTCGCGATCCTCGAAACCGACCGTCCCTCTCCCGACCGTCGAAAAAAAGGAACGACGAGCTAGAGAGAGTAGAGTAAAAAAGAATAGAAAAAGGAAGAAGGTAGAGAACAGGAACGCGTCGTTATTTCAATCGTCGCCGGGATCCGCCATTATCCCGGCCGGGTCTTGTAAACCCGAGATTTCGAGGTCCAGCCGAAGATGAGGCTTTGTCTCGCCACGTGACTCGAATTTTGCCTTATCCCTCGGACGAACATCGATTTCGCATTATCATATCAAACACGGAATTATTATCGTTCGACGCGTATGATTGCTGCTTCGGATAACATAAACGTCAACTATTTTCGTCTGAATGAAACCTGCGAATTCCAAATTCTAATTTTACACCTTAAAAGGGAACGAAGAATAATCTTCCAGCAGATCCTTGATTATCCAATTTAACCAGTTAACTGTGGAAGTTTGAAAAATCTCTCCTCGAGCGCAATAAAATCGAATAACAAAGTATATACTCGTCAAACACAGGGCAAATGCATCTATAATATACTCTAACGAAAAACTGCAGCGAAGTGAAAAAGAATTATATGTTCATCTGACAAAATAACGAATTGGTCGTTGGAAAAATTAGTATCATTCTGCGTTTCAAGATGTATACTCGAACACAATTAACCCTTTGCGGACGGATGTCGGCATTTCGGTGAGATGAAATATTCAGATTTGGAAGACATGGAAAAATGATCTAATTAGTCAAACAGTAAGAGATCAGCCTGTAGTTTCTTCTTTCTATTAATCAAGCAATTGGTATATAATTTAGCTTCATATGCTGAAGGTTTTGTATGTGATTAATTGATAAGTGTCCATGTAAATACAGTCTCGACAAAGTCCAGAATATTCTTACAAAATGCAATCCCAATTGTTCCTAGGATGATCTCCTGGACGATCTAGATTACGAAAAATAACTCGCTCGATCGACACGCTGTTCCGTTGGAACCAACGCTGTATCCGACGACGTATGAACAATAGAACGGACGTTAAATCGCCGCTCGCATCTTCGATTGTCCCGGTCTAGTCGTCTGAAGCTGCAAGCGCAAAACCTGATTTCGAAGTGAGAGCGAGGATCAAGCTGCCGGCGTTCCCCCTTGCTCCTCGGATTAATCGTCGCCGTTCGACTGTATAATTGTTCGGACCCGGCTCCCCTTTCGCATTGTCGCGCGACGCGCGGATTCGGTGACACTTTTGCGGCCGGGCACCGCCCGCATTCGCTTTCAGAGGATCCTTCGGGCATAAGTGGTCCTGGCCGCAACTCCGCTTGATCATCGATCCTTTTGTATACGTCGTGCTTTGCTCCGGACTCGTTGTTCCAGCCAATCTTGTCCGGGGACGCGCCCGGCCGACATGAGGGCCCCTCGATTATACGCTCCCGGGATCAAAGAGTTGCTTCATTTCACGGAATCGCCGCTGACTCGGCGATTCGTTTGGTTTTGACCCCCTCGGGTTACACCGGTTTTTTTGATTCCTGTCGTTGTTCTTCGAAAGATTGAATGGATCGATTTGGTGTAACGCGAAATTGCGGACGAATATCGACATTTCGGCGAGATCAAATTTCCATATTTGGAAGAGCAAGGCGGAAACAAATGATTCGATCACGCAAACAGCAAGAGATATGTATAATTTCGTTTCTTTCTATTATTTAAGCAATCGATACATAATTTAACTTCGTCTGTTGAAGGTTTCGTATATTTCAGAGAATCCTCGTCCGCAAAGGGTTAACACTAGAACTACCAAGCATTTAATACGATTAATATGTAATCCCTATACAAATTGTAATAATTGATTGTTATCAGTTTCTTCAGACATTCGTTATAGTATTCAAGTGAAAATACTTTCAAGATCATTTCGAATATTCAATGGTTCTGAGATATCAATAATTACGAAATAAAAACGTTGAAACCAGTCATTTCGACTGGTACGTGGTTTCAGTGTTAAAGTGATTCCTTGGATGAAGGAGTAACTGTTTTCTTGAAAAATTGTAACTATGATATAATTGTTACAAAAATGTTCATGGAAATAGTTATAAACTAGAAATCAACCGAAAATAGCGTTCCTCTTGATTTATAAGACGAAAGAAGCAATTGTCATTCGAAACTATCAAGATGACATGATACAATTGTTCTAAAAATGCTCATGCAAATATTTATAAACCAGAAATCAACCGAAAATAGTGTTCCTCTTGATTTATAAGACGAAAGAAGCAATTGTCATTCGAAACTATCAAGATGACATGATACAATTGTTACAAAAATATTCATGCAAATAGTTATAAACTAGAAATCAACCGAAAATAGTGTTCCTCTTGATTTATAAGACGAAAGAAGCAATTGTCATTCGAAACTACCACCATGACATGATACAATTATTACAAAAATGCTCATGCAAACAGTTATAAACTAAAAATCAACCGAAAATAGCGTTCCTCTTCATCTATAAGACGAAAGAAGCAACTGTCATTCGAAACTCTCACAAGGTCACCTATCCGATCAAACAGGCAACAAAGAACCAATAGAAGCTGCAGACAGCGAACAATCGCAGTGATCGAGTCGAACTTCATTAATCAAAGAACTCCAGTCATAATCCCCGAGTGCTCAGCATCGGAATGAAAGACGAGCTGCCTTATTATCCAGAAATAGGGAACCGGAGCAGGAATAATTAAGAAGCCAGTAGAAACGGGGACACCGTTAATTGCCGGGGGGTTCCCCACCGATTCGTCAGGTAGCGGCGGTGTTCGTTTCGACTTTCGTATCGATTCGGGTTGATCCGCGGCTCGGCGTGTCGCGGATAGTCCGTCGGACGGAGATGGACGATTCCAGTCAGCCCGTTATCTGGCTTCCGAAATAACCCGAGCCCGGAACGAGCACCGGCACGGCCTGTCGATCACTGCGCGCGCTTCGCCGTCGACGCTCCTCCGTCCCCGAAATCCCCGATAATTGACTCGTTCCCCGGCCTCGTTGAAACGCCATCGACGTTTTCTAGCCCCGTAAAACATGCTGATAGACGCCCATCGATCTTCTTTCGCCCCGACAAAACAGCCCGACACCGAGTCCAATGTTATTTCCGAGGCGACGGACGCGCGTCCTCGCGGGCCGCTCGCGCGGAACTCTCGATCACCAGACGGGGAAAAGCGTCCGGTAACTTGTCTCGTTGCGTCGCGGCCTAAAGTGGATAAACGCGTTACGTGTGCTCGCTGTTAGATATTTTTCACCGAGAACTAACTCTTAGCGTCAGGTGGTTTTCTAATCAGCGGCTGGTGTTACGCGCGTTTAATTATTTAGCCGGGAGTTGGTGTTAGGTGATCTTATAATTAGCGGAGGCTTCTGATAGGTGTGTTTAGCTTATTTACTCGGGAATTCTTAGTGTTAGGTGGTTTTATAATTAGCGGAGGCTGCCGCTGGGTGTGTTTAACTTATTTAGCCGGGAATTCTTAGTAGGTGGTTTTGTAATTAATAGGGTTCGTTAAGGCGTGACGAGGCAAGCTTTAACGACGACAGTGTTCAACAATGAGGCGTTCGCTGCGAGCTCTTGAGAAATATTTCGTGTCTTTTGTTTAATATGGTTATAGTTTCATTAGTTGCGATAATTGCTTCCTCGAAGCTCCTCGTTGACCGACGATTCTGAATCATTGCTCGGGGAATCCATTGGAATCGGATGAAAGGATTTCTGTTCGCAACTGTCGGCGTCGACACTTCATTCTTTCCGTCCCAACGGTCTCCGTACATCGCCAATTAAAAAAGAGGACGGAAACAAAGAGGGAATCGATTGATTCGATCCAACAAAGCAAGGATACTCAATTTCAGAGCAACACGATCGAATCGGTGCTCGTTCCATCAAGCGCATTCCATCGTGAGAGAACGGGGTCCCCCGTACATAAATACATACGTATTTACACGCGCACGTGTATATACCGCGGAACACATAGGCTGCCTTTGAGCGTGGCGGACTTCCGGATCGGCCTTTGATCTCGAACCGGAGCCAACGAGAAAGTGGATTTACGTGGCGTGGCCGCGGGAAATCGAGTCGCGTGAAAGATTTCCTTTCTCTCCTCCGGGGAGATTTCCTCGATCCGCGATCGCGACCCCGGTTCGACCGAGGCCCGACCCACGGAAGCGGAATGATCATCTCGCAGCGGTGTACACGGTCCGTTTCACAAGAGTAGACCGAGGATATCCGCGAAACTCGATGCCTAATGATCGAACCGTGACTCTCGCAAATTCAAATGGCTGAGAACTTAATTAGAACAGAGTGTTGAACAATAGAATTAAAAGAATGCTGAAATTGAATTAGACGAAACTTGTGCCGTCCGATGAGTTGGCAGTGATAAGAGAGATTTCGATGCATCGTTAAATACGAATGAAATTACTATCGCTATAGATTAGCCTTCGGTCGATATAAATTCTATATATAAATTCTTTAATATATATAATAAATTATAATGTAAATACCTAATATAAATTCTTTCACATTCTTAGACTGTACCTTCGAGTAATTTGGATTTTAGGTTGCAGCTTCGAATATGTATTATGGAATTTTACAAATTGGACAAATTTCTTCTCAATTATAAATTCGCTGTTCACGATCTAGATTGTCCAGAGTTTTCTTCGAATGAAAATAATTCATATTCTTAGACCTTTCAGTTTCTGATTGAAATAAGTAAATCGAATTTTGCAAGTGACTTCGAAAGTAATTTTCATAAATGTCCTCTCGATCCTCCGTTTATCTGTATTATTAGGTGCTCAATTAAATCGGATAATCGAAGTCCTGCTACAGTGCAGCCATTGCACCTGTGCAATTTTCGAGATACGTCGAATACGTTTTTGCGAGACAGAGGCTACGTGTACGCGCTCGTCGAAGACAGTCCCCGTGCATCTTGGGATCCCTTTGATCCGCATGGATGCCGCGGCCAGTCGCCTAAAAGGCTCTCTCTCCGCTCCCTCCCCGTTCGGGGGAGTCTTTTATCCACTGCATTACGGATTACTTTATTCCGCTTTGGCCTGCGACGAAACGAAACGAAACGAAACGAGACGAAACGAGACGAGACGAGACGACAGGCAGGCTTTTCTTCTAAGGATCGATTCGAGAAATCCGAGGGAATGGGTTCGATGGATCCAAGACAGTCCGCGCGATACAGATCCCGACACAGAACTATGGTATTCCACCCTTGTTTGCTGAAAACGCGACCCTTCCGACCGGGAATCGATATCCAGCCGACATTTACAGGAACTCCGGCTCGAGGGAAAGGGGATCGACGGGAAATGCGACTGAGAATCTCCGTGGAATGTCCTTTGTCTGTGAGCCAGCGGATTATCTTCTTCTTTCGTGGGTTTCTCGGGGATAACTAGAAACTAGATTAATTTAGTTAATTACATTACCGAGAGATGAAGGAAAGAATTACAGTGGAAATTTTAGTATTCTTAAGTATTTCATACGTTTAACCCTTTATTCTGTAATTCCTTGCATACCTAGGATTATTTTATCGTGAATAATATATTATATTAATACTAGGTTTACGGGACGCGTCAAATTGACGCACATTGGATTTTAAAAATATTATTTTCCAGAATCTAAATGAACGAGCATCGATTCTTTTAGGAATAATAGAACGAAGTGTACAATAAATGCCCGTAAACCTAGTGTTAAGAATAGAATTCACGTTCATCTGTATCTACGTTTAGTTTAAAGCGTAACAACTGGTAACAATGATATTTAATTTAAACTTCACCGAATTGACTAACATTTATTTCTTTCAACCCTTTGCACTCTAGAGGCGACTCCCAGTCGCCAGATGATTTGATCCAGCAAAATTATAAATTTTGGTGTTTACCGTTAACCTTCGTATACTGCATCAATACGTGAAATATTAAAATAGTTTTGTTACCTAATTTATGTATGATTTCTTGTTAAATTCATTTTAAGGAATCTTGTCTACATCCAGTTAAGTATAGAATATTTCAAGTGAAAAACTTTCGAGTGCAAAGGGTTAATCGTTCATCATTCGTTCGCGTTGTCATTGACTCCCAGTTATTTCTGAATGAATAGCAACGGCAAGTTTCATTTTTAATAAACACTATCAACTTCTAGTAAACTCTGTCGCGTAAAATACGGGGCGACCACTGTCAAAAAATTACCCACCATCGAGTAAACTTCAACGAACACCTCGCCGACCATCTAGGTAGTAAAAGCAGCTGCTCCGCGAGAGAATGCCGCCCTTCTGTCCCCGAGCAACCCCGTAGGAAGCGGCTTACCGTGGAAAAAGGAAAACGATTGTTTGCTCGCATCAAAAATTCCTTTATTAAAATCCGGCACGCGGCTCGGCTCGTGGCTTTACGAGGGTCCCTTACGAGCCCAACTTCTTGCGAAGCGAATTTCTAATAAAGACACGGGGGCGCGCTTCCTGAAATAACGCGATTCGAACGTGTCGTCGAGGGAAGAAGGAGATGCGGGTTGATTTATAATATTCGTTCATGTGCGAGACAGCAACGGGATAATTCTGTCGATGCAAGTTCGGGATCGGAGTCGGGAGAACTGTTATTTGATCACGCATTACGGGCGATAATTCAAGTGCGGTTGATTCGATAACATATTATCTTCTGCGATCTTCGGTTGTCAGTAATCTACTGCAATTGAAATTCAGCTGATTACGCTGAGCCCTAATGAATGGACAAATAATGGATATCCGGCAAAAATGTTTGACACGTTGACGCTCATTTTGAAATCGGTGCTTCCAAAAACTCAGTTCTTTTTTTTGTCAATTAGTTAGTTCTTGGGGAGTTCGGTCAAGATTTTATACTTACAGATTAAAATCATTGTGTTTTTTAATAAATTTTCCTAAAAACTCTGATACGCGAAAGATAGCTATAGACGTTTTGGTATTTAACGATATTTTTTAAAAATATACAAGATACAAGAAAAAGATACCAGAACAAAAATTTCTAATACCATATGAAAAATTCAAAAATTCATTTAGAGATGTTAAATTTAATTTTAAGAAACACTTGTATCATAAAGCAAATGATAAGGCTCAAAGCATTCTGGGCATAAAGCTTTTTTTTCAACAATTATTAAAAGAAGCCTAAGGATTTAGAGAGTAATAAATTCAACAGTGATGTACATTTTTAAAATTGTTTTATAATACTAAAAATGTACGACTGCTGTAGCCGTCGTTTGCATCTGCAAGCACACCCAATGGACGTCTATAGACATCATTTACGTCAACGTGTTAACAAAACTAGGTAATAGTGTGACATAAGAATTGCAATACCAAACAACTCCATATATTATTAATAATAATTGTTTTACTACTTACAGCAGTCGAATAATAATAATTGTTTCAATACTGATAGCAATCAAATAACAATAATTCTAACCTTCGCTACGAAAGAACAACCGACACATAAAACTCAAAATTCTCGTATCAATCAAGATAAAAAAATATATCAGCTTCCACTTAATTTCCATCTCTTCACATCACGTCGATCCACCGTCCCCTAATTAACAACCAAAGGTAACAACCGTTTCACATGAAAAGAAAAAACTCGTCCGACCGTATCTAACCGAATAATATAGATCAAATTGCTCCGGCGGACAGGAATTTCCCGTCCGCCGCGGCCTCGGACACTGGCGGCGTTCGAATTTTCGGAATTTCGCCGGGATTAATTAAAGTAACTCGGATACCCGTCGGCGGAACGATCCCGGAGGTAAGTCGAGACGGCGCACTCGAACGGGCGCGATCGGCAGGAACCTCCGTCCACCACCTTTCCCGTTGGATACAGTTTTTAATTAACGACGTGCGTTTAATTACCTCGGTTGCCCTAACGGTGCAATCTGCGCCCTCCGCAGCGCCGCCCGCCTCGCCGTCACACCTGTTCGTCCGCGATTTTGTATTTTATCGGGCATTACCCGATCGACTCCCCGCGCCCGGGAATAATTGCCGGCTTACTCCTCTTTAATTGCTCCGATTTTCGAGCCCCGCTTCCAGCCCCGCAGCCCGAGCATAATTATAACCCTCCGGCTCCGGCCGTAAATCCTTGTTCTAACGACCGGGCCGGCGCACAGGACAAACACCGATCCACCGACGGTATTTTCGTAATTTTCGTGGACGCCCGATTATTAATCGATCGCCGACTAATGAACCGGCCGTCCATACCGGTGCTCGCCTTACTATCGGCCGATCGTTCCGTGACGCGAATATTAGCGGATTCCCTGAACAAAGGCAATCCTCGGGCAACACGTTAGATACAGTTCGCCTATCGCGTTTGTACCGTCGAGCTGAAAGCTCACAGGGGCGAGGGGGATCGTCTCCACGCTCCACTTCGGGCCTTCTAGGAAACAATAGCCGATCTTCCGTGTTTCCAGGACCGAGTAGACACCAAAGGCCGCCGAGACGAAATTCGACGCCAATGTTCGCTTGCTTCCTCTGTCGCGCGACTCGGCCAGTGACAAGGGCGTGTCGGAACTGGGGCGTTACTGTTGCCATAGCTACCAGATCGAGCGCCGCGAGTGGACGCCTCCCTTTACCCCTGTGCACTTGTAGCTTGACGGTCGCGACTACGAGCGAAGTGTAATCGGTGGAGGTATGCGAGCTCTCGACGCGTTAGGTATGGCTCGATCATCGCCAGTCATCCGGTGAAATTAAAATCGTATTAAATTAACGAAGTTACGGGCATCGCAGTGATTACCGTCATTATTTGATCACGTAAAACTGTAAACGCATGAGTTTCAATGATATTTAATCACTCGATGCAGCTTTCTTCATTTCAATGGGAATTCATTTTTACGTTCCGGAATGCGCGATATGTTTAGCGTAAAAGCCCCGTTGTTTGATGTTCCGTTGTCTGTTTGTCGAACACTGATATTCGGGATAAACCCAATTAGCAAGCTTGATATTGCAACGAAATTGAATACATAGGGCGCGCTATTGATTGTAGGGCAATACGGTATCGTTCTAGAGCGTTCCGAAATTGAAATGTTGTCGTCCGGATGCCAAGAAATTATTGATCCTAACTTTGCAGGAATGAAAATGGCGCTCGCTCGAAGAGGAATATCGATATCGAGCGTTCGTGGATTTAATATGCAACGCTCGCGGAACGCAAACAGGGAATTAACCCGAAGCAAAGATAAACCTTTGCTTCCAGCTACTTAGAGCGCGGCAAAGACGCGGCGCGGCGTTTTGGATCCGAGGAGCTGCGGCCGCGATAAATTTTCCAGGTTACGCGCCGACAGATATAATAAGGGCAAGGTTCCAGGAGGCGACAATCGAATTCCCCGGGGGACTCCCGTTCCGCAGAAGGGGAGGCGCGCGCAAGCTGGGAGGCTAGCCTAGATAGACTCTGCGGTCGAGCCCCGTGTTAAGCCCCATACACAAGTTGGATCATGTTGCGACGCATTCATCGAATCTCAAGTTTCGCGACGCATGTTGCAACGTAGGACCGATCGAAGAGTAATTTCCATACGGAGAGATCACTCGAATTATCTTCAACGAGGGATTGATACAGTTACAAGTAACGTTTCTTTCATTTGCGATGTTAAGTCTTGCCGATTATATTGGAAGAAAATAATTAATAATTTGCACTCGAAAATTTCTAGAAATCTTCAATGTTTTCTGATGAGACATGGAGAACGTTTTTGAAATTTATCGAAAATAACGCAGAAACTGGTAAACGGAGATATTGTATTCAATATGTAACGCATTGACGCATTACGCAAAATTGAATGTTAAACAACTTTGTAACTTTGCTAAGTGAAATGATGAGTCACCTCTCGAGCACAAAGGGTTAATTCCTTCAGTTTCCATTTATTTGCGTTTGAAAGGAAATGTGGCTAAGTCGACATCAGGAACAACATCGATGCATGAGTCAGAATCTAGCATTAGTCAATAAAGGTCTGTCTCTTTTCAATTCTTAGAGAATTATCTTGTCGATAGGTAATAAAATCATCTATACGCGGATCATTTCCGTAACCACCTTCGTTCTTCACCTCTTTCGGTAACGCATTAGATCAGGAAATTGTAAGATTTATTCGTTACTTTCTATAATGAACGTCTTCTCATTGACAATGACACAGTGATTGACACATTGTTGACCAGTCACGAGTTAACTCGTGTTTGCACTTGATATTTCAATTTTCAAACACACACGGTAATATAGAATATCGCAAAAGCAACATATTCAAAATTACATTTCAATTCATTATACGTAAATAAAGTATATTGAAATTTATTTGGATTGTTTCACTTTCATATTTAACACTAGGTTTACGGAACGCGTCAAATTGACGCATATTGGATTTTAGAAATATTATTTTGTAGATGTTTACGCCGATTTTGAATGATGCGATCACACTGACATGTACCCCAAATACCTACTATCAAATCTCCAGTTTCCACAATCTAAATAAACGAGCATCGATTCTTTTAGGAATAATAGAACGAAGTGTACAATAAATGCCCGTAAACCTAGTGTTAACCAGTTAACAGCGTTTACAATAAAATTGCCTATTAAAATTTGAAATGATATTAATCTTTCCAGCGATGAATTAGTTATTTTTTCAGACACATGCAATTCTTCGTTCTGCTTCAGTTTATCGTCAGAATACATTACAGATATGTTTACAATGCGTTTGGCGAGTGTATACTTCACTGCTCGACTTTACTGCGCTTATTAATGAGAGATTTTTCAAACTAAATTCCGCAGTTAAATCCCGAATCCACAAGATTAAAGTGAACGAAGATCGTTTTCAATAGACAATAGAACGAACTACACAATAAATGCCCGTAAACCCAGTGTTAATTACGAAATAACAACCGGTGACACGAGGTAGCTTCCGCACGGAATAGCCGGTCAACGATGCGTCAAGAAATGACGCGCATCTCGGAAACTCGCGTCTCGATAATATCGCCGAGATGAATGGCGAACCGATGGATGCGTCGCTGCATGTTTCATCGTGTGCAGGGGGCTTTAACCGTGAAACGATGGCGTTCCCGGAACTCCGTTCTAATGCCTACGATTCGGGGAACGGTCTCGAGCCGTTGGAGCGGATCCATCGATCGCACCTGCCGCCCCCGCCTTATTATATTTATACGAGATATTACACAGGCCGACTCGGAGAGCCCGGCGAGACACCGGGCTACCATGCTCCTTCGCTCCTACGCGTTCACTCGACGCTTCCTTGTGAATTACACTTCGCGGTAACGACGCAACGAGGCAGTAAAACCAGCGGGACCGTAAAGAGAAAGAGATTCGTGTCCGTCAGTCAACACGGGGTGTCGTGTCGCCTCGGCTAATGCCGGCGATGAGCGAAACGATTCTCTCCGTAGTCGGCTTCCTCTTCGGGGGATCTCCGAAGGTTTACAGTGAAACGGTTTAATTGCTTCGAGGGCTGTGCCAAGATGAAATTTGTGAGTAGAATCGTTTGTAACGAATTCTGGCAACTTGTGTGTTTATAGTGTGTAGAGTATACATCGCAGTGCAGTTACGGAAATATGTTTAGATTGAAATGTTGTAAAATGTGTCTGAGTTTTTGGTAGAATTCGATGTAAGAGATTTTTATACGGATTCTTGGAGTTCTGTTTGTTCGTGCAGTACCGGTAACGCGGTGGAAATATCTTTTCAATCCATTCGAGATGTAAACTTAATTAAAACGTACGGCCCGCTGTCTAAAGGCGCGCTGCCCCCTCGAAATCGCGAGAATTATCGAATCAAAAGAACCGGCGGCGTTAAACCCTTCAAGACTTCGCATTGAATTTAATGAATACGAATATTATTCAGTTCACGCCAATTGAAGGATAACGCCATTTTGCGCTTATGAATATTCAACCCTTACGGTGAATTTACTCCTACAATGAATATATAATTTCTTTTGCCGCTGGAACGAAAACTTCCGGCGGAGCCCAGCGGAGGAGTGATCGTAAGCAAACGGTTAAATGTATGTAGAATTTCTTAATGAGGAATACAGGTTAATAAATTATCACGTTGACGTATTAATCAATGAATGAACATCCGATCACAATATTCAATTCATCTTTCGTTTGAAAAATATTTAACATCTCGATCGACTTATATTCTACATATCACGAAATTAACTTCGTATCTAAGAGCAACTTTCATGTCTCAGGTAAATAAAAAAGAAATTAGAGACGTCACTTTCACTCATTTGATAATTCCACCGTTAACACATCTGTTACGATGGTGACTTTCACCCGAAACTTCCAAATTACTTGAAAACGACTGCAACAAGAAAATCGCTGTCAAGTACAAGTCTTTAGTAATACTATTAGAAACAGAATTAGCAATGACAGTCACCCATAGATTCGATTGGATAAAATTATAATCACTTAAAGAGAGAAACAAATCTCAACCTCCTTGACAATATTTATTATACAACTTAATATAGTCGATCAATTCTACAGAATGTTAAGTGTTTACTTATTGCCTTATTTAACCCTTAAAATGCTGAGTAAAAATATCAAAATAACGGTAATGTTTTTAGAATAGACAAATCATCCACAATACTTGACGATGAAAAAAGAGAAAATAAAATATGAAAAATTACAAAAAATTACTTACAAAATTATCAAGGAAAAATACTTTCTGGACTCCCCATAGGACGCCACTCAGCATTTTAAGGCTTTTGAATAAGCAAATTTTTGAAAAAAAAGGATGTCGAGTCCTGATGCCTTCCCATTGCCAACGACGAGTATACTCGTCTTTGATTTTATGCATGTAAATGATTATGTATAATAATATATGTGCTTTTACCAAGAAATAACAGAACTTTGGTAAACAGTACCACTCAAAATATAAATGGCAATGGGAATAGCTTCACATAATATAGACTTGGCAGTGAATGCGTTAACACTAGGTTTACGGGCATTTATCGTCTTCATTCTATTATTCCTAAAAGAATCGACGCTCGTTTATTCAGATTGTGGAAACTGGAGATTCGATGGTAGGTAATTAGGGTACATGTCAGTGTGATGGCATCAATCAGAATCGGCGTAAACATTTACAAAATAACATTCCTAAAATCCAATATGCGTCAATTTGACGCGTTCCGTAAACCTAGTGTTAAATCACATCTTTCGTCATTCCACTGTAAAAACCAACAAACGCAAATATATGTCCAACAATGCACCGTAAGGACCGCGGCATCGAATCACCAATAATCACTTCGAACCCCATCCTTCAGCGAAAAGGAATAAGCAACGTTCAACGGAATGCTAAAAGTTGCCGCAGCGTTTAACCAACACCGCATCCGAGGAAAACGCAATTCGCCGTTCGTCGAGACGCGGCGAACGATCGTGAATGCAAACGCTTTCGCGCGTCGTCATTCGGCAAGATTGGATCACCGTCGTTTCATCGGACGGTAGAAGAATTCCCGTCGGATCGATCGGCGGCCCGTGAAAATGCGCGGCGGTTCCTCGAACGTAAATATTATTTCGAGACGGACGAGCGGCGGTAACACGGTTTACCCCCAGGGGGCGCAATACTTTCGTGCGGCGCTGGGCCAACGGACCCAGAGCCGGCCAAGCGCAAAAAGAGGAAGAGACCGTCGAGAGCGGCGGGGGTGGGTCGGTTCCGATTCGCCCGGAGAAATTCTCGAATTATTGACAGGCCTTGCCCCGGAACCCGGATACCGTGGAAATTTACGAGCGTATCCCTCGCCGGCAACGCGAACGGCCTCCCTTCTACATCCGCCGACAGTCGGAAGCCACGTTTTCGCCGCCATTTGCCGTTTCGTCGCGATCCGTTGTGAAAGATTGAAAAGTTTCCCGAAAATTCTTCTTTCTCAGGTATCAACGCTTCGCACTCCGGGCCGCCGCTCGGTCGACAATTGATTGGATAGAGTGGAAACGTGAAGTTTTATGTTAACACTCGGCCAACCGAATGGGATCTCCCACTTTTCGCTTGGCAACGTATTGCCTTTTGTTTCTGTTTACCTTTTCTTTCGTTATTTAGTGAGTCTTGATGTGAGATTATTTGTAATTTATCAAACACGGTTCTTATTTTTATGAAACACAGTTTCTAACCGAATTAATTGAATTAGTTCGATTGAAGATAATGGAGGAGGTTGTAGTTATAGTTCCTTTTAGGCGGTCGCTTAAGTGACAACACATTGTGTACCAGTTACTTTTCGGAAAACTGAATTGTGATGGCAATTTTCACTGAGGTCGACTTATAACATTATATTGTGTAATATATTTTAAATAGATAATCAATTTGAATGAAATTTTATATTTTCTTCAATACTGTGGCAATTAGCGAAGTTGCATAGCTAAGTGTCTTTATATAAAAACGAGATTTCTCGTTACCGGTCGTTATCGAGCAATTAGAGCGACTTATTTCTGATTCCTTATAAAAATTAGAAGAAGTTTCATAAGATTCGAAGGGTCTCCTAGTCGTGTACCTGTAGAAATACACAAATTTGAAATCTCTGGTGCGATTTCTGGAGAAGTCTTCAGAAAGTGTCGTCTGCGTCTCATTAGGAGACATTAAGTATTTCCAGTGAGAAGCTTCTGGAGTGTAAAGTGTTGAAAAGATGACAGATGATTGACGCGAACTGAGGCATAAGTTGATTGAAATCCCAATAGCTGTGTTCTTAATTGAAGGTTAGCTTGACTGCTCTAGTTTAGTGTTGAGCAGGAATAGAGCAGATTTCGAACATAATTGTTCGAAACTGCTATGGAGAACCGAAATAAAATTATATGCCGAATATGTAACAGTTATGACTTTGTTTCTGCGTTCAACCACTGTCCGTCGCAATATCAGTCGGTTTCCGAGCAGAGAAAATAGTACGCGAATTTCCGATTCCTACTTTTGCAAGGAAACTGCACTTTCCGGGAGCGGATACTTGGGGGCGGGTTATTTTAATCCCGCCGCGATTCTTGATTTATTCCTGCGTTTGAAATATTGTTGGAAATGCTGGAGCGGAGTGGTCGAGGCTTTATATTCCTGCGGTGTTGTGGAATTCGGGAACTGCGTCGGGGATGATGAAGAATGTGAATTAACACTGAAACCACTGGACGAGTCAAAATTACCCGTTCCCAATTTCTTCATTTTGCAATTATTAAAGAAACAACGAATGTTTCTCTGGGAAAAGATTAAAGAAATTGATTCAGCAATACTCAAACTAAATTCTAATTCAATTAAAGTTTCAATAGAAGCACTCTTGAAATTTCTATAAATTCCAAAAAGTCGAGTGCCGCATGGTTCTGCCGAGAAAAATATACAAAATGAAAATGTAATATCAAATTATGTAATTGAAGTGCGTTACTATTATTCTAGGTTTATCTTGTTGAATATCACTACATAGTATCACTAATAATACAGAAAGGTTTCCAAATAATCATCGTTTAATTGAATAAATTATACTTCGATTTGGTTGAGGTCACCGGTGACCCCATGGCATCCAACGTGTTAACCCCTTGTCCTACAACGAGTGAGACTCGTGGTGAAGATTTTCAACATGATTCAACAAATATATATGTTACTTAGTTAATTCGAATTCGTAAATATTATTCCCCTGTAATCAACTATTATACTTAAAAGGAAATATAGGCATAACATATGCTTAGAATTTTTCTCTTTTTCCAATAAATCATTAATGACAAAGTAGCCATATCGATCAGGGTTGAGAAAGAAATCATAGGTCAAGGGGTTAAAGGGGAAACCCAGTGTTTAGGAAATGCTGAAAGCAACTTAATGCTGGTAAACATCATGTGTAACGATTCGATGTTCAACCATCGAGATTATTCGATATTTCAGTATCGACTGTTCAATATTTATGCATCGAATTCGTTCAATATTTAAATATGAAGATCAAATGGATACTGAAATATTCAGTAATAGAAAGGACACCGCGAGAGTTCCGTACCCTTTTTTTAGTTTCGCTGACTCCGCGATGTTGATTCGTCGCTCGGAGCCACGACTATTTACCATTTTTACGCTGCACGCCACGATGTCGGAGCAATAAACGTGTACGGTACCGAGATTCTTGCGAAATCATAATGAGACGGTCTCCTCCCATCGATTCCTTCTCGTTGCGATAAACAGACGGAATTGCGGGCCGAAATTACACGTCCGCGGACCGCGGGGAAGGACAGCGGGGCGGGGACGGGTACGGTGTACAGTCGCCGCCACGACACAGCGAAATCGTAAATTAAACTGTTAACCCCGCGGCGTCCTTCGGCCTCTTTGACCCAATCACCTTCACATTTTTGTAGAATCGTTACCGTTCTTTGCTCAACCCATTTGCATCGTAAGCGAATATACGCGCGCCACCGTTGTGTAATTTGTATATCACGAAAAAAGGGAAAGATGAATTTTATGAGAGCAATAATTGCCGTGTGGCTATTATAGGTTCATATTTTTTTATACGTTTCGAACCATTTTTATTCCGACGCAATTGAGACATTTATGGTGGTGAGGGCTCCATGCAAGTGGGTTAAGCACGCCCTCCTTAAGATAATTTGGGATTGAAGACGTAAAGGACTTACTACCAGTACATGTGTTACTCTTTTTAACCCCTTGTGCAATGACGAGTGAGACTCGTGATGAAGATTTCTAGACTAATTTAACACTAGACTTACGGGCATTGTACACTTTAGTCTATTATTGCTAAAAGAATTGATGCTTATTTAGATTGTGGAAACTGGAGATTTGATGGTAGGTAATTGGGGTATGTCAGTGTGATCGCATCAATCAGAATCGGCGTAAACATTTACAAAATAATATTTCTAAAATCCAATATGCGTCAATCTGACGCGTTGCGTAAACCTAGTGTTAACAACAGTCAATGTTGTTCATTACTCACGGATCAAAGCAAACAACTATTTTGCTATTATCAGTGTATTATCTTCAAATGGAATTTCCACCTGAAGTAGAATGGAAAATTTTGTTATATTTCTTACAAATTGTCGTAAATATTACACGAGCTTAATAACGAAAGTAAATAGTACGCCTAGGGGTTAATAACACTTCAAATGTATAGATAGACTAATAAGTGCAGCCATATTGGTATCTAAACTTCTCATGATTAGAATACTGTCATTAACTAATTTTTTTCCATTCGTCCTATCACACGATACATCTCTTCAACATACTAACATTCTCTTAACCCCTTGACCTATGATCTCTCTCTCAACTCTGATCGACACGGCTACTTTGTCATTAATAATTTATTGGAAAAAGAGAAAAATTCTAAGCACATTACAGAGGAATAATATTTACGAATTCGAATGAACTGAGTAATACATACATTTGTTGAATCACGTTGAAAATCTTCACCACGAGTCTCACTCGTTGTAGTACAAGGGGTTAACACGTTCATATCGGCACTCTTCGTATTACTCACGTGATCAAAGCAACGTTCCTAACGAAGCACCAACTGAGAAGTCAATATTTTCTACGATCGCTCTCTCAACCGTCTTGCATCTGATACGTCCAACAGAATTCAGATTCGACGTGCCATTAACACATTGGACGCCGTACGATTTCATAGGGCAAAATACACAAAATGGAAGAAATATAATACTAAATCATTCGATTGAATTGCGTTACGATTATCGCACATCTGGCTGAACATCACATTAGGTAGCATTATTTATAATATAGAAGTATTTCTAAATAGTCGTCGTTTAATTGAGTGAATTACAGTAATTCGAGTTAAGAAAATGATACTTCACGTTCATACAAGAAGCTGCATTGCCCGAATTCCAATGACACCGCGACGAAAGTGTGAACGGCCGATTTTACGAGCTCGCCGTATCTTGGCGACGACTGTACGGCGAGCGTCGTGCGCCTACCGATGATTTCCATAATCAGAGCATAAATCGTGGCTATAATGACGCCTGCGATCGAGCCGACAGGAGCGTTTCCGCGGCCCCGTACCGTGCAATTTTCGATATCCTAGCGAAAATCCTCGTCCCACTCCTTCCAGCCGTAATATCATAGGCGCATGCCAGCCGATATTCAACCGGGAGATTTAATATCGGCCGCGTATTTACTTGACAAGCCACCCGGAGACTTCCAACAGGTTCGTTTACCTGGAAATCGAGCCCGTCCGGCGTTCCGCGGCGCGATTATCCACGTGTCCGTCAACCGCGGGACGTCTAACAGCGGATCGGGACGCGAGCCTATTATTTTTCGTTTAATCGCCTGGCGCGTTCGACATTGACGCTACAGCGTCGTTGTGGAATAGAGATTGAAGGATTCTAGAGTATTCTATTCACAGTCCGATGGGTCCTAATTGCTGGTGCTTCATTTTATTTACTAGTACTAGTTTTATTCGCTAATAGTGGTAGAAACGTTAAAGGTTTAACCCTTTGAACTCTGTAAGCTCCAATATTGCATCAGTTATAATATTGAATATTTTAATGAATCTTAAAGAAACTACACTAAATTATTAGATTTTCTATTATGAATTAGATTTTTATTCAAAGATCGACGGTATGTTATAGCATTTTTCATTTTCACTAGAGATACCATAAAAATTGGTTGCAGATGCTGATAGATTACGAAACCATTTGGAGTGCTAAGGGTTACTAATTATTAACCCTTTGAACTCTGTAAGCTCCAATATTGCATCAGTTATAATATTGAATATTTTAATGAATCTTAAAGAAACTACACTAAATTATTCGATTTTCCACGCATCCAAATTTTGTGCTAACAAGGAAAATAAAAGATCGAAGAGATGTTATAGCATTTTTATTTTCGCTGGGAATACTATAAAAATTAGTTGCAGTTGCTGATTACAAAACAACCTGGAATGCTAAGGGTTAACCTATCGAGCAGTTAAATTGAATTTCTAGAACTTCTATAGAAACCTCAAGAGTGCATCTATCGAGACTTTAATTAACACATCGCGTACTGGCAACGAGAAATCTCGTTTTTATATAAAGACACCTATGCAATTTTGCTGATTACTGTAGTTCTTAGAAAAATATGAAATTTTATTCAAATTATCTATTTAAAATACATTACGTAACAATATGATATCTGAATTTTTGTATGTATAGCAATATAAGTTGATCTCACTGAAAATTTCCATCCGAACAATTCAGTTTTCTGAAAAGTAGCCGGTACGCGATGTGTTAATTTATAACTCAGTTTGCGTGTTGCTAAATCGATTTCTTTAACACTAGGTTTACGGAACACGTCAATGTGACGCAGATTGAATTTTATAAACATTATTTGGTAAATGTTTTAATCGGTTTTCGCTGATTGTCTATTTCTACATCTACAATTTCCAAAATTTAAATGAACGAATATCAACTTCCCCAGGAACAATAGTGTAAACTCTACAATAAATGCCCGTAAACCTAGTAATAATTACTCAAAGAAACATCCGTTGTCTTTAATAATTGCAAAATGAAGTCGCTCATTTTGAGTCGTCCGGTAGTTTTAGTGTCGATCACTACGCTTCGTTTTATTTACGCAACAGTATTTTACTCTGAAATACCTAGTTCCATTTTTCTCGTGCGTCTGTGATAACCCATTACCAAAGCACAAAGATTCGTTTCACAATTCTGAGACGAATGATCTTCGAATCTCTCTCCATCGGAAGTTTCGATTTTCCTTGCTCGTTCTCCCGAGCACAATACGCTTTTGAAATTACACGAGAGCTCTCAAAATCACGAGATAAAAAAGGGAGAAGAACGATCGAGCGGCTAGTCAACCATCGTCGCTGGTTACAACGCGGCGGACTTGAATGAGTATTGGTCCGCGCCGGTTCCCCTCGCTCCGCTGCCCCCCCTTTTTCCATGGTAACGGTTTTTCAGAGTGTCGTTGAATAATCTCCCATTCGCTATCGATCTCTCGCGAAGGGGGGAGGGGGACGGAAGTCCCGGGATCGACGGGGGTGGGGAATGGTAATTTCATTCGGCCGGAATCGAGCGAATCTGGAATCGACGTCGAAGCGACGGTTATTAAAATCGCCGACCACCGGTGCGTCTGATATCGAGCGGAATGCGAGCGCGGCCCTGTGTCCGGCCGACATGGATTTTCTAGGGCTACACACGAAAATACAGCTCGGACTCGGCTCGGGTATTGTTTTCGAATTCAATCAAGATCCCAGGAATTCGCATCGCGTTGGATTTTTAATTCTCTGAACGATTTCCATGAAAACCAACGCGTTCGCTGCCACATTCGTCCTCGACAACTGGGTTTTTTGGAACATTCGCAAATGATTCGAATAAGACGATCGACATCGGGAAAATGTATTTATCGAATGATCGGATAATAGTGTAGACTATGAACTGTGATATTAGTTAATAATGATTCTTAATATTGATTGTGTTTTGGAAAGATGAATGATGGGTACTGTAAGGCGATTAAGTCGCTTTTTCGCGATCAACATTGTTTAGAGTATCGATTTGAACTGGAAGTCAAGAATTTTTATTGTTAGGTAGTAAGTTGGAGTATATACGATCAAACTTTGCACATAAAGTTTGAAAAATTTCTTTCTAAGTCTCTGTTTATTTCGATTGTTAGGTGTTAAGTAGAGTTTTCGAGGTTCCACTGTATATGGAACGCTGAAGATTCTTGTAAAGGTTATCGTATGAGTTAACCCGAATTAAGTTTCGTATTCCAAAACGACAGGCGGTGAAATATATTTATAGTACCCGCAGAATCTTTAGAATTTTCGCCTCATCGGCGAGAAGAACGTGATTCGCCGAGAAATCTTTCGCGCCAATAGAAAAAGGTAAATTCGTCGCGTTTCTCCGCTCGCCTCTGGCTCGAATACAAAGGCGGGGATCGTGACTGGGCGCGTCACGCTTCGCAGTTTAGATTTTGCTGAATAAAATACTGTTTATCGAGCTTCGATCTGACCGCTTTAAAATTGTATGGGGCTGTTATTTATTCGAGCGAGGAATATCAAACGAGTGAGCCACTTTTCCGGAACGTCGAAGTTATTTTTGGTAAATCATTTATACCTGGCGTTATGTATTTATTCCGTGGGATATTTTTATTTGCGATGATCGCAGTCGCAGAGAAGAATGTTTTTTTTATTGGAGAATTATCACTTCATTGGTGGAGCCACCACTAATATAAATATTTTCGAGTATACAAAATATAAAAATTGAATGTCATCTCTAACAAAAAGTGAAATGTTTCGAAAACAGAGCGATAAAAATATTATAAGGCTATTATAACATTAAATTTTCAACGACGAAAACAAAAAAATCATAAGGTGGACAAAAACGAATGAACATTGCGAATTTCTAATATGTTTGCTATAAAATACTTTTCACCGCATTCAAATACGTTTCGTTGTGGAGTGAAGTAAATAAATAAAATAAATAAATAAATAAATACAAAGGAACCAGTGAAATAAAGTCCTAATATGAAAAGATCTAAAATATATTAATAGCGATGGTACAATGTTAAACGTGAAAAAATGATATTTTTGAACGAACGTATTAATCAGAATAAATGTATTAATAAATTATGCACTTATCCCACTTAAATCGAAATAAACGAACATCGATGAAACAATCAGCGAACAAACTGCGCGTGTTGCCGTCATTAACAAAATTTCATTCGAAGGCGGATATTCAATTCGGCTGTGCAGAGGCAGGAAACTGATCCTCGCGGGCTTCTCATTCGTCGAAACTATTTAGCGACTAAACAAATACAGGAATCGCAAACGAGAAAAGCATCCGAACGAAAAGTTTGCCATCGCCGGCGTGTTCGCACAATGCGGCTGATTTCATTCACGATTTTACACTCTCCGGGCCGTTCGCAGCCAGCGCGAAACTCCGGCCGGAAAACCTCGGGTTCCGGGTCGCTGGAAATTGCGCGGGAAAATTCGGGCGGATCTGAACTTTCGGTCGCGGCCTCCACGAAGCGATCGTGGTTCGAAAGACCGGTCGATCGAAATGTGGTCTGATCGTACATCGGTGACGACGATTCAAATGTAATCTACGTAGTTCATTCTATTACAAATTCCCTTTTCAAATCATCGGTTGCCATTAATTTCGAATGAAAACCGAGCCGATCGTAATGGATTCTTATTAACGCCGCGGCTCGAAGTTTTCAATCGAATCAAAGGTGATCCGTTAGGAATAATTCAGTATTAACCCGAATACCGGCGGCATTACGAATATAAATATATTCAAAGCGACGCATTTATCGTATTTCAATCGTTACACTTAGTACACGATCAGATTACGTCCCGCCCGGCTTCGTTCGAGGGATGAATCGATAAAAAGCCCCCGGATCGCGATAACCGCGCGCTGCGGATTCGTTCTGGTGCTTTTTCGAGGGGTAAACAACCGAAACGCGCGTCGATCATCCGTCGGACGTCGGGATCCCTCCGACTGCGACGGATATTCGGTTCCGCCGGAAATTTTCGACGGTTTTTCGACGGACAACGGTCGTATAAACGACGTTCGATCGCGATGCGGCTCCGGCAGGTCCGCGATTTCTCGATGGAAACTCGGTGACGCGATTACAAGTGACTAATTAAAGGCAATGAAAACTTGGCAGGATGTTTACAAGATGGCGGAAGGGAGGGTTGCCCAATGATCGCGCTCGTTTTATTTGCTCGGGCCGGCGAGAGCAGCTGTTCCAGGTGCTCGGCGTTAATTAAAGCCGATAAGCGATCGAGCCGCGAGAAAATCTCTCGGGCTGTTTTACACGGGCAACGGGCTCTTCGTTGCTTTACTCGATAGGAAAGTCCACGATCGAGGAGATGTTTTTTTCTTGCCGGCCCTTTGTGTTCCGAAGATACTTGAGAAGTTTCACTCAAAGCGCCGTGTTCATCGGAATATTGCCACGAGGTAGACACACTTGGAATCGCTTGGGAAATTTAATTATCCTCGTTAGAATCCGCGGGATGAACGACTACTTTAATGCTCGCGAGAATATTTGTTCCGTTTTAATAACACCGACGTCGTGTTTCGAAGCGAATATATAACCATGTTCACACTGGAACACCGAATTCCACCGTTTTGACTGTTACGGCTTCCAGTATTTCAATGAGGATTAATCGATTATGAAGCTAACGAAGGAAGTTCCCGTATATATAACAGTACATAATGGTAACGTTTATTACGCGACCCAGTTCCGAGTGAAAACGCCCCCGGGGCTTAGATTAAAACACATATCACCGTCGAAACCGAAAGTGTTGGATGCATTAGCAGGCAATAGTTCCGAATCGCGCCTCGAATTAATACACGCATCTAACGAACCTTGAATTTCAAGCGAAAATCTATTCATCCCCACAGTTCATCAAAGACCAAGATGGACGACTCCAAAACCTTCACAAAAAAAACAGTACCCAATCACTCTGTCGCAATGATCCAGAAACATCCCGTCAAACAATACTTAAAACAGTCTAAAAGCCTCGAGAACGAAGCCCAACGGAACCTCCGGAACCTCTTCGAAGACTGAATCGCAAACCAATGATTTAATCGCTGAAACAGCGAGAGATCAGCACGTAGTTTCTGTTTGTCCTATTATTTAAGCAATTGATATATCATTTAGCTTCGTCTGCTGAAGATTTTCTGTATTTCAAAGAATCTTCCTCGGCAAAGGGTTAACCCTTAGCACTCCAGGTTTTGTAATCTACCAGCAACTACTAATTTTTATAGTATCCATAGGGAAAATGAGAAATGCTATTTCTTCGATCTTTTATTTTCCTTGGTAGTACAAAATTTTGATGTGTGGCGAATCTAATAATTTTAGGATGGTTTCTTTAACCTCTCACGCTGGAAAGACGGGCCACGCACGTCGAGACGTTTCTGTTTCAAAATGGTCAACGATGTCTTTTACACACTGATAATCTTTTCGAAATGTATCACTATACGAAACGATTAACAAACGAAATTCGCACATCTGCGTAAAATAGGTAAAAACGAAATCCATCGCGCGAGACTTTGTCGAATCTCTAAACTCATTTCCAGCGCAAGTGGTTAAGATTCATTAAAATATCTAATACTATAACTGGTACAATACCGAAGCCTGCGTTCAAAGGGTTAAAACGCTCCAGATAAACCGAAATCGCACGAATAAAATGAAACAACGCCGCATTAGGGTACTATTTAAAGCACATTCGTATCCGAGCCATTACAATGCTTGATAACCGCGGCCAGGTTACGCCTATGTTCCCAGAACGCAACCCGGTTCGCACGGTAGTGCGGATTTCCACGGTGTTCGTCGCCGGGAAATCCGCGGGGACCGGCGTTCGCCTTTTCTCCCGTTCCAGGGCCCGGCGATGAACGCTCCCCGGCGGCGGTCGGCGTCTAAATGGCCGCCATTAAGGCCCGTCCCGCCGCCTCCCTCGGAATTCTTTCTTCTGGCCGGCGCCGCGCCAGAATTTCGCGGCGATCGCGATAACGGTAATTGTTATCGTTATTAGGGACGCGCAGCCGGCCGCGGGACGAGACCAGAGGCGCCGCCCGCGACACGGTTTTCCGACGTCGCGACGGAATCGATGCGGGGACAGAGGCAGGGGGAGAAAAAAAGGTTTCTAGGACGTTACGCCGCGGCTTCCGAGAATCGACCGCGACACGAGATGCAATTGCAACACGCACGACCGACCTTCGAGTCGCCTCTCGCGTGGAATCGCGACGATTCCTCGAATCACCGGCGCCGATGGCGTCATCGACGCTCGCGCGCCGAATTTCCGACCTCCCCCCGGCGCATCGCGTCTCGCCCCCGCGTTTTTACGCCGCCGCCGCGACGGCTTCATCCCTCTCCCCGCTTTTTACTGCTCGGCCGTGTTTGCCGTGGGGTTAGCGCCTTTTGTGGAGTGCCGGCGACGCTTCGTTTGCCGACTTAACGCTCCGGCCAGGTTGACCCGACGGTTAACGCTTAGACTCCGGGCGTTTCTCATTTTCAGCGACCGATCTTGGGTGTGGGAGGGCTTTGTTTTTTTAACGCGTCCACTGGTGTGTCGTGAATCACTGGGGCTTTCAAATTACTTGACGTTAGACGTCGGGTAATTGATGTCTGTAATGATGTTCAGTGACGCGGAACTGGATAACAGTTGAAGGTAAGGTATTGTTGAAAGTATACAAAACCTTTTGCAGATTCTGCTAAATTAAACACTGCATACTTAAATCATAGGGAATAAGGAAACTGTGTACTGATTTCTTGCTGTTCGAATAGTTGAATCATTTGTTTACAACTGGGTATTCCATGGAAGTTTGATCTCACCAAGATGCCGACTTTCGTCCGCGAAGGGTTAAAAGGAGTAACTGTTTTTTCGTCTTTTATGCGCAAGTGGAAGTCACGAAACTTTGAAGTTTCTCGTTACAGTCAACGTGTTACGTGTTACTTGTTGAGGAATTGGGAGGATTTCGCTTGAACATAGGGGATTTTGGACGCGAAGAAGTCGAAGGCAGTGAGAGTGGAATTGAGAGATGTATTTATATACATATAGAATATTTTGAAAATTTAGTTCAACCAGTCAACTGCGTTCGACGAGTATACATCTGAAAAACTCAAAATACTCATTCCTTCAACGATGAACTCTTTATGTTTTCAGATAAATTATTCTTCGTTTTATTTTCGTTTTTCGTTGCAATATATTATAGGTACATACGTCCTTTATTCGACAAGTATACACTTCATCGTTCGATTTCAATACGCTCAGTAAGAGATTTTTGAAATTGAATTCCACAGTTAACAGGTTAAGATCGAACAATATTATTCTCTTTGCCGGCGACTTTTACCTTAGTTTCACTTCTCGAGTACAAACGCAAATTTAAAGACCCGCTGTTTTCACGTTCCGCAACAAGACCGGGAAGATCGATTTCTCCGCTGTTGTTTCGAGAGGATAAAAAAAGAACTCCGCGGGAAAAGGAGCGTTAAGAATTGAAGAAAAGCAACCGCGACTGAGCGAATATCGATTTCTCTCCGATACGAAAAAGACACCGGAAGACGGCAACAAATCCTTTTCCGCTACTCTTTTCCCTATTTCCGTTCGTCTTGCGTGATATAAACCCTTTGCGGACGAATGTCGACACTTCGACGAGATGAAATGTTCATATTTGGAAGACTAACTCACAGACGAATCATTTAGTTACTTGAACAGCAAGAGATCAGCACGTTTCTCTTTTCTCTATTAATTAAGCGGTTGATATATAATTTATCTTTATCTCTCGAAGGTTTGGTACATTTCAAAGAATCTTCGTCGAAGGGTTGAAACAGCGGTAAGATAACACCTTCCTCTTCCTGTTCCGGTCGCCACCTTATTTTTCGCTCGTCGAGTTGTTCGCGGACCAAAGGGGAAACGACTATTTCAGCAGCCCGAAGTCGTAAACTAAAACAAATGGCTGTTCCGAGGCGAACCTCCCTCCGCAATGTGTATCTTCTAATTTTTCCCGGTGAAAAGTAAATCGCATATACATTTTAAACCGAATTCAAAGTTTATTCGCAAGGAAATACGATCGGGCAAACTTTCCGTGTGTTCAACATCCTGCACTTTAATTATAAAGCCGGACGTTTAATTCTCACTTGGTTTAAATTTCATTTCCTATAGCTCGAAATGTACTTTTTCGTGCGCGAACTTGAAGAAATTCAAATTAACGGAAATGTTCCTCCCTCCGTCGCGGAAGCTTCCGAACGGGCGAATTAAACGAAGCGGCTCACAGGTGAATTCAGCGTTTCAGTTTTCAATTTATCCAAGCTCCATTATTGTCATTATCGCCGGGAACGGGCAATTTTCCCATTTTCGTCGCGCGAGCGGCGCGACGCGCGACGGATTTCATCCGACGGGAAAAATCGTCGCACGGTCGCGCTCCATTAATTCGCGTCGATTCATTTTCCCCGGGCGCGGGACCCGCCGGCGCGTGGAATGGATCGTAATTAATTCCCAGTCGCAGTCGATTAAGGAAAGTTGGCCGGGAAGCCAGACGCTGCGAGCGGGAGGACTACGGTAATCAGCCGGAACAAACGTAAACCATTAAACAAATCCCCCCCCTCCCGATCGCGCGGCAACGGTTTTCTCTAACTGTCTCGCGAGGCTGCCGCCGTATATTTTACCGGTTATCTCCGCGTCGCCGCGTTATTCCGGAAGTTTTCGTTAACACGTCGACTGCCACGGTGGTTATCGACGGTCCTAAATTACTCGACAATAATTACAATGGAAACATTGATCGCGAACAGAAATATTCAGTGTCAGAGGTAATTGAGTAATACAACGAAGCACTGGAACTGCCGAGCAGTTCAATTTTCTTTTCTCGAATTGTTCCGCGGAAACTCCAATAGTGCAACGACTGAGACTTCAATTTGCAATTTAATTTGTGTATTGGTGAATCAATCTTTCCGATACTTTTTCAGAGAAGCTGTTATCTGTTTAATAATTGGAGAATGGGTTGTTTTGACTCATCTATTGGTTCTAGTGTTAATGTAAGATTGAATAGTGTGACTGAGAAACTGTAATTTCATGTTTTTAATAGTTAATTTTAGAAAGACTAGGTAATAAAGATTTTAATCTTTTTGAAGGGGAATACTGTAAACGAATGTAATTATTTAAACAGTCAATAGAGAAGTGGAATAGAGTTCAAAATAATTTCGTTTCCTCTTGGATCTCGTTTCGAATTCGTCGAATTTTGGAGAGTTTCGGCTTCTCAGAATTTCGTCAAAAATTTGATATCGCGGAAGCCTCGGTTACTGGGAAACTCCGCGTCCACGCAGAAGCTGAATGTAAAGCTTCGCGAAGTTGGGGATGTAAAATCTGTCTCATTAAACATGTCGAAAATTAATGAATTCGGACGAGAATTGTATGTTACTAGCATGAAGGAATTCCGTGAATGGAATTCACTGAAACACGAATTATCGCGAATACTATTAACTTTTTCACTCGTCGGAAATTAGAGTCCTTGTAATTGCATTTAGTCCCGGAATGTAATTAAATGTGGGTACCGCGGGGGTAACGTATGAGGCCTGTAGTTGCTGGAACGGCGAAAGAATCGCGCGAATTTTTTTGAAAAATCGTCACCACCGTGTATATGGGATCGCCAACGTATTTTTCATTTGCCCGTATTTACATGTGTTCACTGGCCGTCGGAAAATGTCCAAACAAATAAACAACAATATCGCGACGTAGATTTCGCTTTCGACTGTGAAAACGCAATTCATTGGATTTTTGTGTTGTTGATTGAATATTACTTTGTCTTTTTTGCAAAATCTGTTTCAAAGGTAGAATTGGAAGTATCGAGGTTCAACACAATAAAATACATTATTAATTTCGAATGCATACAGCGTACGAATGACGGTGTTCCGCGTATCAGCCGAAGAAGGGCTGGGAACGCGGGGAATTCAAACAACATTACCGCCTCATTGAAAGAAAACAGTCGACGCTGAAAGATTACATATTGGCGCAAGGTAACAGGCATCGTGAGCGATCGATGTTTCCATTCGCGAGTCCGGAACGAAAATATCCATTCATTTCTACCTGTCCGAAAATTTATATTTTAGCACGCAACGATGTAAACCTAGAACGCGATACGGGCACGGTTTTATCCGTTACAGGCACCACAATTTTAAATCAATTTAATGGACGTTGGTTACGGCTCCGTTGGACAGAGCCGCGATGCACGAGCAGTAGCCTGTATTATATATCAAAAATATCCATCCACCGGAAACTGGTTGAATTTCAAATGTCCCGTTCTGTCCTTCGCGCGAGTTAATTCCACCTCCGAACCGGGCGCGCGGGGAAACAGATTGATCAAAGCTGGAAAAAACACTGTACAATACAATACCTATTTTCAAAACACTAATACTTTCGAAATACTAATCTCAGGAATCTCGAGATCCACATTTCATTAATTTCCTCTCAAAACGCTAATTTCAAAAATCTCGAGACCTTCACAATCTTCCAGACAACAAAACGCAAAGCTCGATACTCTCTTTCTCGAACGCATTCGAATTATTCAAACATCAGTACCTTAACCTGTACTTAAACGGAACTACAATTTCATAATGCGGATATATTCATTCTTTATATTTCGCTCTGAACGATGTGGATAGAAGCGAGCGTTCTATCGATCCTCGGTCCCAGAAACGAGGAGTTACAAGCCCGCCGAGGTATCGGCTGGCGGCCATGTTTACGGTACACGGATCAGGCGGAAGAAGGATCGATGTCGATCGTCCCCGGCTCCGGAGCTAGCCGCTCTCGAAGCTGGCTCCGCTTTTCCTCGAGGCGTACGGAATACGGCAAGAAGATTTAATGAAAAGGGCGATCGCCGAGAGTCCTCTGTGTTTCGAGGGAAAATATTGGGAGAGCAGCGTGCGCCTGTGCCCGTCGACGGCTGATTTCTCAGCAAACAGAGCAAGTTAAACGACGAAATCACCGTGGAGCAATCGGAATCGATGGGCGCAAGGAGGAGCGGCTTCTTCTTCAAACAAACGCTCGATTCGTATTTTCGACGAGACACGAGAATTGAATAATTAACCCTGGCCCTCTGACCGCACCGATCGTTTCATTATTAAAATCCCGAGCGAGAAGAACAAAATCCGTGGATGAACGGCAGGATCGCTTGAAAATTTCAGAAACCTGTTTTCCGAGATCACGAGCTGGATACATTTGTTTATCATTTATTCGCGTGCTTCCGTTGACTGTTTCCCATATCGTGGTTCCGAGAATTTGTAACGTTTACAGTATACGTGGTGAGCTTGATAATTATTTAACCGGTTAACTGTGTTTGACGAGTATACGCATCATGGTAAAGCTTGACATGATTCTAGAGACTAATTCTTTCATGAATTCTTTATTTTTTCACGTAAACATGTAATTCTTCTTTATTTCGCTTTGATCTTTCCTTAAAATGTACTCTACGCGCATTCGCCCTGCGTTCGATGAGTACACACACCATTTTTTTATTTTATTGCGCGCAGAACGAGAGGTTTTTCCAAGGAAATTTCACGGTTAACTGGTTGAGAAACTTCGATGAAAGTCAAACGAACCTCGTGTTTCTATTGCTTGTTAACCTACCTAAAAGTGCCAGTTCATTTATTTCCCTCGCAATTATTTATTTTCATTTCCGTCATTGCCAGCTTGAAAATCAGAAAACGAAACGTTCGCATGCTTCAGAATTTCTTTGCGTAACAACAGAGAAGCGTAATTCTGTTTCTGAATTGAAACGAAAGAACCGCCATCGCGCTTGGCACTTTTCGACCGGGTTTCACAGAAAATGTTGTGCACATGCCTCATTTTCGGGGAAAGTGCACAGTTGTTGGATTTCTTACAATTTTCTTAAACAATTAAAATATACAAGTGAAATCGGCGTTTCTGTCAATGTTATTTAAAGCGTATTAACTCAAGTATTCGTTGATTTCAATAAATCTTAAAGTATTATGAAACAAATTAAAGATATATGGGTTGAAAGTCAAACTTACTAAAAACTGGGGTGCACTTACCCACTCCACCTTATACAAAATCTTCGGTGGATGAAGCGAAATTACGTATCAATCGAAAAGAACAATAGAGAAAGGAACTACGCGCAGATCGCTTGCTGTTTGAGTAATGAAATCATTCGTTCGCGACTTAGTCCTTCGAGGATGGAAATTTCATCCCGCCGAAATGACATTCGTCCGTGAAGGGTTGAAGTTAGAAGTAAAAGTAAGAATTTGACTTTGGATTATAATCGCGATCACGATTATAATTCTGTTACTAAATTTTACCAGTATCTGTTCAAATGGAGATATCGCTTTTACATTCTCGTATTATTTTAATTGTAACTTGATGTTCCAATTCTTGATGTCTCGCGAATCGCAGGCAATCTCCCGCATCCCGCAATTTCCAGTTCCATCCCCCCGGATCTGTCCTTGGACTTGCACGCGAGTCGCGGGGCAGCGAGGTGGTCACCGGAAAAATGACAATAACCGTCGGTTATGCAAGAAGAGAGGCCGCGGTCGATCGAAGAAGGACAGAGCGAATCGATTCGCGTTGGCAGCGGTGCCGATGAACTTTCCTAGAAGCCGGCGGACACGGCGACAGGACGCAACGGCGCTATTGCGGAACACGACAGCCGGCCGGGCTCGTGGAAATGTCGCACGTGGCGATACCGCGCGTTGCGCCGCTTTTCCCCCGGTAATCGGTTCCGCGAACAGAAAAAGTGGAAGCCTGTCGGACGCGAAATCGATCCGAGCCGGCTGCGTAATCGACGTGTCCTATCCGCCGTTTCTCGCCCCGCAATTTCCCCGGCGGGTAACCGGTTCGTCTGTCGCGACCCCAGAACAGTGGATCTCGCAGCGCGGCAACCCGCCTCTGACAGTGGCCCAAAGCTCATTCCGATAGACCAATCCGGACAAGAGTGAACGAAACACCGGTGCTCTCTGGGTCTAGCTGTTTCGATGTTCCGAGGGTTCGCTGTCGCTTTTTGTTCCCGTGAAACGATAACGGTCGATGGTATTCTTTTAGCGTTAACCAGATAATTGTATGATAACGATGATGGCGATGAATTTGTATAATAGTTGTTCATTGCAGATTTTAGGGATGTTTGTAGTCGAGAATCTTGTTTCATATGGGATCTTTAATTTCTAGATTTAATGATTGGATTTACTGCTTGCTATCATAGAAGTTAGGTTGATGGCGATGAATTTGTATAATAGTTCTTCATTGCAGATTTTAGGGCTGTTTGTAGTCAAGAATCTTGTTTCATATGGGAGGATCTTTAATTTCTAGATTTAATGATTGGATTTACTGCTTGCTATCATAGAAGTTAGGTTGATGGCGATGAATTTGTATAATGGTTCTTCATTGCAGATTTTAGGGATGTTTGTAGTCAAGAATCTTGTTTCATATGGGATCTTCAATTTCTAGATTTAATGATTGGATTTACTGCTTGCTATCATAGAGGTTAGGTTGATGATGGCGATGAATTTGTATAATGGTTCTTCATTGCAGATTTTAGGGATGTTTGTAGTCAAGAATCTTGTTTCATATGGGATCTTTAATTTCTAGATTTAACGATTGGATTTACTTGCTATCATAGAAGTTTTTACTGGTTTCTCGAATGTTTTTCAGTGATCAGCTTAAAAGTAGCGGAAAGTATTACAGAAAAGTATAAGAGGACAATAGAAAATACGCTAAAGACTCTAAAGTACCTTGAATATTCCAGTTACTGGCAAAGGACATGAATGGCTCCTCCGTCGTTCGCTAAGAGGAAAAAGTGTCTTTATCCGCAAAGGAATCAAAGACGAAAAGATCCTCTTAACAAGGTACCACCTACACGCAATCCCGTATCAGTAAATACACGTAGAATCATCATAGCTTTGAGACGAGACGCTCGTTCCCTTCCGTCAGGCGAAAGAGGATTCCTAGAGAGCCTCCCGTTCCTCCTATAATCCGTTCCGCGTAATATATATACGCACGCGTGCGTATCCGCGCGGGAGGAAGCTCGCGAGCGCAGGTTAACGTCGTCGAACGCAAATAAAGGCTTCTCGGAAGACAGGTGAACGAGCCGGGTGGCGAACGGCCGCCTTTGTCCTCGCCGGGAACAAGGGAGAGGCTCGAGGAGGAGGGTCCTCCGCGGCCGAAGAGTCCGCTTCTTGATCGTCGTCGAGCGGAGAACGCTTCCGGGGGAGGAACAACGAGGCGAAGTTAGAGGAGCGTTCTTAGGTGGACGGAAACGTGTCATTTGTTTAGCGCAAGAACCACCGGATTTCTGAATCCCCTCGCGATCATTGAAATTGACGCTTCTCTGAGAAATTGCTGAAGCAATCGATATAGCGCCAAAACTACCGAGCAGAGTGACTTCCTTTTTATAAAAATTAGAACAGTTTCTTGAGATTCGAAGTCTAAATACACGGATTTCATTGAAAATCTTTCGCAAAAACGCCTTCGTAATAGAAATAGCAAAATAAAGATTCTGAATCGTATCATTTGTTTAGCGCAAGAACCACCGGATTTCTGAATCCCCTCGCGATCATTGAGATTGACGCTTCTCTGAGAAATTGCTAAAGCAATTGATTTAGCGCCAAAACCACCGAGCAAACAGAGTGACTTCCTTTTTATAAAAATTAGAATAGTTTCTTGAGATTCGAAGTCTAAATACACGGATTTCTTTGAAAACCTTTCGCAAAAACGCCTTCGTAATAGAAATAGCAAAATGAAGATTCCGAATCATTAGTCAATCGAAATTATAAATACTCTCAGGGTTTCCATAGAGAAATTTCGAAAAGTCGACTCGATCGCTCAATAATTCTACTGTCAATCGCGATGTTAACGCGTCACGTGCCGGCCGTTATCGAACAGTTTATCGAAGTCTATTAAAACGCCCATCAATCCTGGGATAATCGATTAATCGATGGCTAATAATCAGTTAACGTCGAACTTCGTTGCCGTAGGATGTCTCAATAAATCTTTCGACAGCAACGGTAATTACAACTCGGCGCTCCGGCGTTGTTAATCCCGTGTCTTTGGGTCTATTATTCAAAGAAAATCGGTAAGCCGTATTTTAGTGTAAGATAACCGCCGATCGATCTATTAATAGTCGTCCAGTATGTAAGGTGTTAAGTTTGCGGAGGCGACGAGCCGCGGCCACGTTGCTCAGGCTTCGACGAGCCCGTCTCGCGACGCCCTCGAAAACCAATCGAGCGTGAACCGCGCGGAATTAACGGCTCGAAAACACTTGGCTCGCCGGCGGAGATGTTCGCCGAGCCTAGGCGCAACAACAGGCTGCCGGGAAAAATGGGGCGAACGGCGGACTGGTTGCTATTCCACTCGGGGCTTCCCGCGAATCCTGGCAACCATCGGCGTTAGGATTATATGCAACGCGAATCGAGTTCCGGGGATGCGGAGTGTGTGACTCTGTTATCCGGATGTGTGCGGAAATTTGCGTTTGTATAGGCGAACCCGGAGCCGCTGAAGTATAATGCAGCTTCTGTTTCCACGGTTCGAGCTTCTGTTGGTTGAAGATAAGAGGGGAACGAGTGGATGCGTCGATGGATGTATCGCGGATCCTGGGAGTTCGCGCAAATTTCTATTATAATCTGCCGAGATCGGATTATTATGAACTTTATTCTCCTGATATTTTATGCATCCCTGGTAGGGTGAGAGTATAAATATCGATTGCAGCGCAATTAACGCTAAAACTACCGAACGAGTCAATCCATTCCAGTATCTTTAGATTGATTTAAACGACAATTTTTGATTATATTAGTAAAAAGAATAGACATGTTTCCTATCATAGCTAATTTCTTTCGAAACAGATTTTAAATGACCACTTAAGACAATGTACAATTATCGAAAAGTGTAGACACTTTCATTTACACTTAAAATTAATATTAACACTAAAACTAGTCGAATAGGCTCATTTTAGAACGTTTAGTTTGCAAGTGCGTAAATTCTGACAAAGCTTCTGCGAAGGAATGCAGAATAAATTTGTGTATTTACAGATACAATAAACCCATCGAATCTCGAGGAATATATTCTAATTTTGGTTGAAACTTAGGAAGTCACTCCGATTGCTCGGTAGTTTTAGCGTTGAGTTGCAGACGGAACGTCGAATGTTCTCTTGGAATTGAATTTTTTGAGGATCAACGTCGAGGCTCTGCTTCTAACAGGTAACTCGCTATTGTTCCAGGTACAAGGACAACAGAGCTTATCCTTGGCCAGGCGGCGAGAGCCACTTCATCCTGTACCCGGAGAGCGCGAACCAGACGATTTACACGCAGAAGGTGAGGGCCTCGGATGCCGGCAGGTATTCCTGTCGGGCCAGGAACGACACCACCATCCTCGAAGGAGACATCACTCTCGCGGTTCTCGGTGAGTTCCCTCCTATATTCGCCGTCCGTGCGATCGGGCGAACACGGTTCGCGTTTCCGGGAAATTCTGGTTTATGCCCCGGTCTTGATCGAAAGCGCATACCTCGTGGCATTCGCGATAAAGATTTTTATTCTCTCGAAGCTACAACTGCGAGACATTGAAACCTAGGAATTACGGAATAGCATTAAATCTGCTCTTATTGTCACGGTGGAGACGTCGAAAAAGAAATTCCTGAAACTCTTGACAAACGTTCAAACGACATTTGCATTCCTTAAACTCCCTCACTGTCAAAGATTAACCCTTTGCGCTCGAAGGTTTTTCACTAGAAACATTCAACGCAATCAGAGACATTTTTTGAAATCAATTAATGAGAAATACAGAGTCGAGAAACGAAGCTCATTTCAATGTTTCATATATCGACGCGTTGTGCAGAGCTTAACCCTTTGCACTCCAGAGGCGTCTCTAAGTCAAATGACTTACACAAGAAAACTGTAAACGATATTTAATATTAAACTTTATATAATGCATCGATGCACGTAATATTGAGAGAAGTTCTTCCTCAATGCATTTCTTAATTCAATCTGAGAAAATGTCATCTGCATCTCATTAGAAAATATTGAATATTTCCGGTGAAAAACTTCTGGAGTGCAAAGGGTTGCATATCGAATCCCACGATTTTGCTGCATCGAACTAAATAACTGCGGTTCACCTCTCGAGTGCGAAGATTTAAAAACTACCATTCGAATTCAACCGAAGTCTCTCCATCGAAACGAACGGCCGACGTTCATTAAATTCTTCGCCGGAGCATTCCTTGAAACATTCAAGAGAACGGCGCACAAAAATCGCGGAACATTTGCGTAAGAACAATTCCTGCAAAGAATTCTGGCACCGTGACGCGTCCGCGAAAAATCCGGGAGGCAGCAGCGAACGAGCGAGCGAGCGTAAAGATGAATTTCCGTTGCAGCGGAGCGACCCTTGAATGTTCTAAAAGTGTCTGATTTTTGAAACGTAACTGGACCGCGAACGTTTCCGCGGATCCTCCGCTTTTCAGAGGCCATTTCCGCGGGCCTGGCCGTCAAAGGGAAATTTATCTGGTAACGGGCGAGGCTCGCGAGCCCGAAAAAAGGCTATTCCGCGAGGGGAAGAATAATGCCCCGCGCGGCGGATGAAGTCGGCCCCCGGAAGCCGATGGAAATTGCGGGGAAACGAGGCTGTCGCGGCCGCGACAGAGACGGATGCCTGTAACGAGGGGCGAAAAGACGCGCGAGAGGGTGATAAACGGGCCTCGGATAGGAATCGGCGGGGATGAAAAACGCGGCGGGCAAAACTAGACCGCCGCGAGCGGTTTCGAGAGCCGTGCTCGCTAGAGAAACCTTTCTCGCGGCTGGGAACGTTGTTTCTGGTTTTTCGCTCCGGATTTTCAACGTTGGTTCGCTCGTTTGAAATTTGAGGGGTTGTTCTGTTAATACTTTGTACTCGAGGGGTGACTCTCAGTCACCACTTGATTTGATTTGCGAAATTATAAAGTCTTGTGTATAATATTAAGCTTTGCATGATGCTTCAATATGTGGATATTGAGATAAAATAACTTTCCTTCTTAATTTATGTATGTTCTCTCGTTAATTAGTTTCGAAGAACATCGTCTGTATCTCATCGGAGAATATTGAATATTTTTAGCGAAGGAATTAATGTTTAACTGAGAATAATTCTTGATGAGGATGAAATGAATGAAATATTTGTATCGCGGATATATGAATTAGTTTCAACGATGTCATAATACATGTAAAGATCGCTAAGTGTATTGTTAATATAAAATTAGCGATGAATTAATTTCTCTTAAATTGAATTAATTGTTGCATCTTTTAGTTTTAACGATGTCATAATACATGTAAGGAGATTTATTTCGATATTTTATGCATTGATGTTACATTTGGGTTGCTGGGACATTTGGGAAAGAATGAGAGAAGTCATAAATATAAGATTGTAGTAATTATTGTTGTTCAAAATACTCTACCTCCATATCGACATATTTTCCATTATGTCGGGTTTGCAGTTTGTAGAAATGCGAAGCTTTACGAAAATGACAGAGTGAGTGACAGTGGATTCCCGAAACTTTCGCAGCGATTCATGTATGAAGATTAATATTATATACGACTTTCTGAATTTTATCTATCGAATCGAGTGGAGACTGAGAGTTAGCTCGGCAGTGCTAATCTCCAATTCCAGATTCTTCGTCAACGATTACTTTTTATCGACCATTACGCTGGAAGCTACGCGGTACATTAAAATACGAGGACTCGCGTGTGGCAGTCGTAACGTTACACATTCCACGCGAGCAGTCCCACGATCCACCTGCGCGTCACGCATAAATCTCACACTTCATCGATGCTTCCCGCTCGATTGTTCACGGCGTAAAGTAAACGTCTTCATCGACAGAAGCATCGAATCCGTCATCGGAGCTACACAGTGCCTCGAATTACAGCGCCCCCGAACTCCATAAATCTGGAAATAACTCTCAAGAACAGTAATCCAGCGCAGCATTTTGCTCGAGTAATTTACTAGAATCCACGAACGGTCCCTATAATTTCCGTAACGTCCATCATTCATTCAGATAATAGGAACTCAGGGACGGTTCACTGAATCTCGCGTAAAAATAAAGTTCCGATAAACGGAGTTCGAATAAACGACGTCCGGAGCTGCGGCGCTTGAATAAATGGACTCCCGATAGAGGTTCAAGCTTCAATAGAGTTCGGATAAATGTAGTTCAAATAAATAGCCCCCGGATGAATGGACCGCGAGGCGGATAGGGTTCAAATAAATGGAGTTCCGCTGTGCACACAAACATGCTCCATCGGTCAGCCGGCGAGACCGTGGCAGCTTCGTCGAACGAAAACTCCGGTTCGCGCGCCGCGGCGAGGAAAGGAGCGGCGAGTCGTCGTCGCCGGTCGCAAACTGGGACGAGCGTGAGAGGGTAATTAGTCGTCGCGCGGCAGGAGGCACGCGAGATACCGTGAAACGGCAGAAATTCGTTCGAGGAACGGTGCTAATCGTGTTTCCCCGAACGCCGCGCGGCGCGACGGCCGCAAGCCGGCCCCGGTTATCTCTCCGGACGCGTCCGATAACCATTGCGCCCGTTCGTTCGTCTGGCCGTCCGTCCGAGCCTGGTCCGGCTGGGCGCCTCCGCAGTCTTTCTTTATCGAGCAATTGCTCTCGCCGCCCCCGCCCCGGGACGATTTAATTTCCAGGAAAAAGAATCGATTCGCGCGCGGCGGCGGCTCCTGGAAGCGACGCGACGCGACGCGACGCCTACGCGGGACGGCTGTCGTCGCGTTATCGAACCAATACGACCGGTCGGTTCGCGGCAGGGATTATAGCGATTACGACAGAAATTGTTCGAAGCGATAGCGTGTACGATTGCCGTGGGTGTATTGGTACTGAACTGTGTCCGTTTTGGCTTGAATTCTTTCGAATTGATATTGTTTCTTATCGCTGTTGCTCTAAGTGTTTTTCGGGTTTGTATGGGTTTAATGGTTCGTAAGTGTTATTCTGATGGAGCGATTGATTTGATCGGTTGATTTGGGGTTGAGGTTGAAGGGGATTAGGCGTTGAAAATTGGGAATGATGCGATTGATGCGATAGGCGCGGTGACTACATTGAATTTCAAGTTTTTGCCTGGATGTAAGAGATGATCGTTTCGCTTCTATTGTGACGAAGGAATGGCGGGGATGGTTTTTTGCCTGATTTAGCAGCTGATCGCTGATTCAGTGAACGACCGTGTTAATAATAGGTTTCTCGGTAATAGCGTAGAACGATGGGTGTCCGTTGAATTCCTTGTTGACAAGGAATGTTTTAAAGATTGATGAAGTCCCGCGTGTTAATCCTGGCGAAAGCGACAGGTCTATAACGGGCGGAGCAGTGATCAGAGGAACGATCGATGCGGGAACGAGGCTGCTGTTAATCGAATTAAACATAGATACGGGTGTTGAAATTATATAACTAATTGGAGGAAAGTGGATCGCGCTGGATCGAAGTTAATCGGGTAAAACAGCCGAGGGATAGACTGAGCCCGTTCTATCCGACAGAAGCGAATTTTTGTCGCGGATTCCTCGGGTAGAAATCGGATCCTTGTTACGCAACCTTCGGAAGGTTAATCTGCTTTCTCGGCGTCCTCCGCTTATCGCGGATGAAAGTTATCAAGGAAAGTAATTGCACGGGGCGAACGTTAAACGGGTGAAAATGTTGAGCGTGTTTGAAGTTACGGACGCGTTTACAGCGAACGGACCGAGGGGGCCACGGTGTAAACGATGCCGCACTTCAACGGGAGCGAATATTGCATCGTAAAAAAGTCGAGCCGCTCTCTTAAGGTACAGCGACTCTCAAAAATCTGCAATAGCGTTTTCGAGATGAGATATAACGTCCGCGTGAAACCCTCGTAAATACTCGTGATTTATTTGTCTAACACCGAAAATACTCCGCAAGACAACGTTCCGGTGACCTCGTGAAACCGAATGATCATTAAACTAATTAAAACTGTGTACATCGTTGTTACAAAGAAGAAATAAATGCTATTCGTTTTGACTCGAGATTTGCTTTAAACATGGTTTACCAAATTTATAACTTAACACAGTTCATACTTAATACCAACTTATCGAAGGAAATAATACCTATCAATATTTACTAAAATTGTTGAACTTCATATTTTCCAAATCGAAATCTCCATTGGAAGTCTGGCGAGATCTTTGTTTCGTCTATATAAAGCTGTGGATCGAAACTTCCTTTTTCTTCTCTTTCGAAATCTGTATCATTCAATTGCTGTAAAGTCGATGCAGTTTTGAAGCGTGCTGTAGATAAGTGAACCGTCAATGTCCGTATTCCGCCGACTCCTCGGCGAAACCGATCAGGAAGTTTACGAGAAACAAGAACGAAAGTCAAGATGAGCATCCTGAATCTTGGCGAGTACGGACGTCTCGTAAATCGAACGACGATAGGGGACGACGATCGGAAGTTAACCCTGTGACGGACTTTCTTCGGCGGGTACCTTGTCCGCGAACCGAATGTCCAGTTTCGAAGACGATCAGTTAGCGAGCCAGTTTGGTTATCGGTTACACAGAGTTCGGTGGAACGTAATCCGATCGCACATTTCTGACGACCGGACTGCTGCAGTTCCTGCAAATTTACATTCTCGCGGACAAATTCGCTGAGACTGAAGTTAAACACAGTTCAGTTCATTTCCCTTTGGCAATGATTCATATACTAGTATCATGTATGTACATACATGTATTCGATAAATTTACTACATTTTGTGTTGCTTCATAGTTCGATTAGATGTTACAAAGCAAAGGGTATGGATACTAGTTTAATTACTGCGAACATAGGAAGAATAAGAAGTAACAAGCAAATCAAAAATCGTTGCAACACAATTCAAAATCGATTCATTACTCACAGTGCTTAAACTTAAACTCTCCATAAAGCGACACAAAATTCGATAAACTCAAATCCAAGCATTACTCGCCTCGCGCCGATCGAAACTTCAAAATCCTCCCGCGCTCAAAGATTCGCGGTACTCCCTAAATAAAACCACCCGCAAAGAACTACAATTCGATCGTTTAATCTCCACAATAAACTCAGCCCGAAACTCGCCGAAAGCAAAGCGCCCGGTCAAAGTCTAATCAACAGGAAACTCTCGGTCCGAGAGGGGAAACCGGTATACCCGCGCGGCGGCAGAAAAAACCGGCGCTAAAAGGATCGCCGAGCGATTCGCGTGATAGCTCGAGCTCGGAGTTGAAACTTTGTTCGAACAGCTAGAAACGCTTGCGTCGGGGGGAGGTGAAATCGCGCGAGAAAGGAGGAAACCCCGTCCGAAGCCGCGGTTAAAGGGTAGTCGGGCATGAAAGGTTTCCCATTCGAATCGGCCGGCTTTCATCGGCCCGCGAGGAGCTCAAAGCGCGACAAACAGTGAACGCAGCGAGCCAGCCAGCCTCCACCGCGGAAAGAGAAAGCCGAGGAAACGAAATTAATTTCCGAGCGAGTAACCCCTTGCAAACTCGACCCGCATAAATATGCATACACATTTAAGGGTGGCGGGAGAGAGAGAGAGAGAGAGTGAGGGGAGTCGAGGAGGGGGGATGGAACGCGGCGGCCGCCTCCGCGGGAGAATTATGAGCCAATGCCTCAGGGCTAAGTGCACCGAGTGGTTGTGCGCCACATACATTAAGTAAATGCGTATGATCTCGCGGCGGGAGGAGGCTCCGATGATGCTACCGGTAATGCAATTAGCCGGCGCGCCGGCCGCTCTATCTCTCGTGGCTATTTCTGCTCGGGGAACTATACACAAGGCTCCTCTCGAACTTCTCTCGAACCGAAAAAATTCACCGTTTCGGTGTGAATAACCCTTTGGTATAGGGTGAGCCGGTGAGATATGGTTCACCTTTTTCTTCGAAGTGTTACGATGAATGTTATTTATAGTTGATAGGAAGATATATTTGTGGAGGTTAACCCTTTGTCCGAAGTGCTCTTGGCTTCTCACTTTGAGGTTCACGTCGACGTTAGTTCATTCAATTGCAGCTTAATATGACGCTCTATTCATTTATTCAATATTTGGGAGTCATTGAAATGTTACCTTGAAATGGTACAATTGTACTGCAAATGAATGTAGAAAAAATTGTTCACCCTTAGCACTCCACATAGTTTTGTGATACGTCAGCAACTCCTAGCAATTTTAGAAGTCCTACTGAAAATTAACAGTAATATTTCTTAGACCTTTAATTCTCTTCTCAGTACAAATTTTGTATATTTGGAAGATCTAATAATCTTAAGGTAGTTTTCTTCAAATTCGTTAAAATATTTAATATTAGAACTGGTGCAGTATTGGAACCTACAGAGTTCAAAATCAGTAGACGTTGCCATAAAATCGAATGTCGAGTCTGACTCGACATAGGACTACTAAGGGTTAATGTGTATAAAAACATTTGATGGTTTTATGGTTTGAGAAGTGTTACTTGAGGCTGAACTGTCCTGTAGAAGAGTCCTTGGTCAACTGATTAATGCTTGGATTCGTTTAATGGATTCAAATATTATCGAAACGGGTGAGGGAGTGGTCGATTTACTTATTTAGTGGTTAGCTTACCAGCTTCGCCGAAAGCTTTTCCAACGTTTTGCAATCACTGCTGTTGGTTTCATTAGAGGATCAAAGACCCAGTGATATTGGCGCGGGTACACGAACACACTCTATGTAAAATGCTTGCGCTCGTGTTCCGCTTTGGCGATTGCTAATCTCTGTTAATTTGTCAACTGAATAGCTGAATGCCCTAATGAAGCTGGCAGTGGCGATGTAACATTGGCAGAACCGTTTCATTCGATCTCTCCCGAAAGCCTCGAATGATTTGTGCTTCTATCCTTTGTCTTTTCTTTTTCGGTGGATACCACCCGGTGCTTTTAACCCTTTCACAGATCCCTCGCAGGTTAGGCAAAGCCTCCGGGCCTAGCAGGTGGCGCGCCGCTTCCGGCAGGATCTTGCGGAAGATGCGTCGCCTGCGGAGCTACTTATTTATTTACTTTAAGCCCCCCCACCCCCCGAATGTATGGCGCCGCGTTTCCATCCTCAGCCTGGAACTGGTTCCCCGAGTGACTTTTTATTCGCCCTTTGCGTTTGCCTCGTGAATCTTTGATCGTCACCCGTGATCCCGCCTAATGCGTTATGGACGGATGACGAGGCGTTTCGCGGTTCGAGCGAAATATTTTATAAGTTCTGCGGATTTTGGAAGAGCGAGCGGTTTACAGTGCCTTTTTGAGGTTTGACGGCGTGGTTCCTGCTTTGAGGATAGTCGTCGGTTAATTTTCTTCAGCCGTTGGCGAGGAATATTTGATAGAAAGGACGCTGAGATTTAAAGTTTCAATCATTTTCAAAGATCTCTAACGTTTCGTGAATTATCATAAGAGAGAGGAAGGTACCAAATTCTAGAATTGTTACAGAAAGTGCTAGCTGAATGAAGTTCCAATCATTTTCAAAGATCTCCAACGTTTCGTGAATCGTCATAAGAGAGAGGAAAGTACCAAATTCTAAAATTGTTACAGAAAGAGCTAGCTGAATGAAGTTTCAATCATTTTCGAATATCTCTAACGTTTCGTGAATTATCATAAGAGAGAGGAAAATTCCAAATTCTAAAATTGTTACAAAAGGAGCTAGCTCTGAGCATGAGGAATTACAGAATTTTAGAATTACTTTTTTTTTTAATTGGATCACCGCAGCGTTAGGTTAATCCGCGGAAAGGGACACCAGACTCGCGTATCTAGGATTCTGCTCGTTCAGCGAGGCGGAAACGACGCGGTGGAGCTGCGACGCTTTGTCGGGCGACGCGTGCATCCCCAGATGTATATGCATGCTCACGGATCGCGGACTATTCCCCGCAGATGCGGAAATGTCCACGGTTTACGGTACTTTCCGGCTGGTTTCCTAAAATGGAAACATTCATCCAAAATGTGGATGCTTTGTGTTATTAAAAAATTCCCCGTCTCTGGAAATTTAATAAATTCGTTTCTATTTGCAGTCGACTTATCTATGGTTATTCAGGGTTGTAAGTGTTAACGTGCTACGTATGGGAAAGATATTAACCCTTCGTGGCCGAATGTCGATGTTTTGGTGAAATGTTCCTGTTTCGAAGACTGAATCGCAAACGAATGATTTAATCACTGAAACAGCAAGAGATCACGTAGTTTCTGTTTTTCCTATTATTTAAGCAATTGATATGTCATTTAGCTTCGTCTGCTGAAGATTTTGCGTATTTCAATGAATCTTCGTCGGCAAAGGGTTAATCCTTAGCACTTGAAGGATAATTCAGTCACCACTTGATCTGACATATCAAAATTATAAAGAATTATATATAACACTAAACATTGTAAAATGCATCGGCACATGAAATATTCGAACGCAATAGCTTTATTCCTTAGTTTATGTATGTTTTCCCAATATTTAGATCCAAAGAACGTCGTCTGTATCTAATCGGAAAACGCTAAATACATCTAGCACGAAACTTTCGACTACAAAGGGATGATCTTAGAAAACAGCAGAAAATCATGATTCTGTAATGTAAAAGAAATGAATGTAATCCATTGGAAGCTGTTTTAGCATAGCTGTCTTATATAGACGTCGTTTGCCTTAGCACTGTAGATGGTTTTGTGACCTATAATTCCCTTTTCAGTACAAACTTCATATATTTTGAAGATCTAATAATCTTAACACGTCGAATACCATGGGGGTCACCGGTGACCAACCAAATCGAATTACAGTTCACTCAATTAAACCATGATTATTTGAAAGCATTTCCATATCACAAATAACGCTAACTACTGTGGTGACATTCAGCTAGACGAACCTGCAATAATAACAATGCAATTCAATCAAATTCAATATTCTATTTTTCCCATTCCAAGTATTTCGTACCATGAAATCGTGCGGCGTTCGACGCGTTACGGTAGTTCTCTTAAAATTCATTAAAATATTTAATACTACCGCAATATTGCAGCCTAGAGAGTTCAGAGGGTTAATAAAAACACGCGATTCGATCAGTTCCATTAACCTCTCCACGCAGCGTACGCGAGACAACGGCCTACACGGAAGATCTGCTCCGCTTAAAAGGGTATCGCGGCGGCTCCAAAATAAATCAACCCCGCTCGTTCCGGCCGGAGTGTCGGCGATCGGGTCGGATCGTTCGATTGGCCGTTCACCGGCCATTGTAGCGGAGAGTTAACGGCCGATAGCCTCGCGAGGATGTTAATCAATTACCCGGAGCGGGCCGGTGTAACGAGGAAACGCGGGACCGGGTTCTTCGGTGTCCTGCGGTGGTCCGATAGCATCGCGCGCCCCGGGTAAGCCGCTCACCGAGGAATCCAGTCGGCGGAAGAGCACCGATGGCCCAATAACCTTCCGCTCGGGAAGACAAAGCCATTATATCGGTTATTCGCCGCCATCCCCGATCCCCGGCCGATCGAGCCCCGTCTGAAGTACTCGATTTTCAATCGGGAGCGAGGAATCCGCGCCCGACCGATCGAACGAGAAAAATGGAGATTCGCCACGGGGGGCGGCGAGGATAAGGGTGGCGTTCATAAGGACCGCCATTAGCGACAGAAATGATTTTCCCGTAGATTAATGGAAATCTTGGGAGCGAGGAATTGCAGAAGGCGCGGAGAAATGGAATGAGAATGGACGCCGTTGAGATCCCGCGTTCCCTCGCGCTTTCCCTCTGTAGCGTCTCGTTTCTGTTACCAAGGTGCACCGTGATGATTCCAATTTTATTAATGAGTGTTGTGTTTGCTTTGATTTGTTTGATTCGCGACGAAAATTGCGGTTTAAGTGTGTTGACGTGTAAAAATCGATGGGTTAATCGAATGGTCGCTTTTCGATGATTCGTCGGTGGTTTCGGGTTCGAACGTCGATTGTTTATCGCGAATCTGTTTCGTTGTTCCAAACGAACGGGTTAAGTTAGCAAGAGGCGATAAGCGAGACAAAGTCTTTGGATGCTGATGGATTACAAAACCATCTGGAGTGCTAAGGGTTACTAATCATTAACCCTTTGAACTCTATAGACTCCAATATTGCACCAGTTATAATATTAAATATTTTAATCGATCAAAGAAACTACCCTAAAATTATTAGATTTTCCACACATCCTTCTACTGAGAAGGAAAGTAAAAGATCGAAGGAATGTTACAGCATTTTTCATTTTCACTAGAGATACCATAAAAATTGCAGTTGCTGATAAATTGCAAAACCATCTGGAGTGCTAAGGGTGAAAGATGCAATCAGGGATGGGCCATTTTACCTAGTAGTTCTAGTGTTAACTACCCTTATCCCTATTTTCCTCTCCAACCGTGAATGTAAGAAAATCGAAGCGGTGCTCGAGTTGCATGGCGGATCTGAACATGTCTGTGAACAAATTTGGCGTACGGTATGCGAAAGGTTGGCCAGCTCTGCGTTAGAGCGTGCCCGGTCACCGGAACAACCACCAGAAGCCGGTGTGCTCTCTTCTCGGATGGTTCTCGAGTAGGTTGACCCGGGATATCGAGTCCCATCGATTTCTCTCGGTTAACGTGACCAGGTGGGACGAAGACGCCGGCGAAAACGGAACGAGGAAGGGACGAGAGAAAGACGAATGCCGCGCGAGTATTTGAATAAAGCTGCCCACGCGCGCGCTTCCGAGAAGCCCTCTTAAAATCGCGAAAGGAATCGTGCGCCCTTTTGTTCGCCGCGGTAACCGGGATTCTTGGAAGTCTTCCTGGTGGCTTCTCGAGGCTCGCGAGTCCAACGATATTCTCGCTCATAACCGCGAGGAATATAGAGCTGTCGCTTACGAGCAGGCTGTTGTTCTTTACGAATTCTAATTTCTTTAAATAATTATGAAGATAGGATTACGATGGGAAGCAGCGTTTTGTAGAAATAAGATCAAGCTGAGAAATAGTTTTTACTAAAAATGGTATAAAACGAATGTTTAAGTTCTTGTGAATACGTTTTACGAACTTTAACGTTCATTTTCTTGGTAACGTATGAAACAAATCGAATTTTATTAGATATATGAGGTATAAGAAAGAATAAGTCGAATTACACATCGAATGCTTAAATAATAGAGAAGAAAAGAAACAACTTACTGATCTTTCGCTGTTTGAGTAATTAAATTGTTTCTGTGCAACTTAGTATTACAAATATGAGAGTTTGATCTCGGCAGAGTGTCGACATTCGTCCGCAAAGGGTTAATAGCATTAACCCCTTGTCCTACGAGTGAGACTCGTGGTGAAGATTTTCAACATGATTCAACAAATATATATATATATATATATATCAACTATTATACTTAAAAGGAAATATAGGCATAACATATGCTTAGAATTTTTCTCTTTTACCAATAAATTATTAATGACAAAGTAGCCACATCGATCAGAGTTGAGAAAGAAATCATAGGCCAAGGGGTTAACACTACCGAGCAGTTAAATTGACGTTTTGAAATTCAATGAGAACTCCAAGGTTGCACCTATTGAGACTTGAATTGTTTTACAATTCAGTTCGCTAATTCAACTTCTTTAATAATTTCTCAGAAATCGGTTACCTTTTTAATAATTGCGAAAAGAAGAAATCAGGAATAATGATATGAATTAACACATTGCGTACCAGCTAATTTTCAGAAAACTGAATTGTGATGACAATCTTCATTGAGGTCAATTATATCACTATACATAGAAAAACTCAGATATCATATAGTTATAACATATTTTAAATAGATACTCAATTCGAATTAAATTTTATATTTTTTCCAATGCTGTAATTAGCGAAGTTGCACAGCTAAGTGTCTATATAAAAACGAGATTTCTCATCAGCGTTTTACGTATCACTTATTCTATCTATATCAAAGATACAAAGCAAGAATTATTAATTCGTTGATATGAAAATTCTTATATTACCCTATTATCTAGTTATTAACTTCACAGAAAATTTCTACTCGAAATCAATTATCTTCCAAGTGATAATCATTCTCTTGTAATTTGAAAGCTGCGGTCATCGGTGACCGCCGTGGCAGTCAAAGTGTTAAGATTATCTCTGCATGCGGGTTTCGATGAATTTCTACTTGTACGATCAAAATGTTAAAGGGATGTATCTAGGTAATTTTGCTCTAGCCAGGTTTCTCGTCGATACTCGAGTGCCTCGCATGCCGGGTTAAAGATGCCGGCTCTAGAAGATACAGCCCGGGGTCACAGGAGCCACTGCCGGAGGCGGGGGTCGTTTAATTTATCGGTCGAATCGCTGGCCACAGATTTTCCACGATCCAGAATAACAGGGTAATAATACCGTCGATCGCGATCGAGTTTCCGCCGCCACGGAATCGTTTCGCCGTGAAATTTCCGGCAGCTCGGGGAGAAACACCGTCGCTTGGGGGTGATTCGACGGGACGTGAACCTCGCCGTTGCTCGAATTGTTTTCAGACGAGTGGGAAAAGAAATTCGGAATTTCCGAGTCGGGTGCTAACACTTTATACAACGAAATTCCTTGGGTCTGATAATAATTTCTATAGTCTTTGACATTGTTGATTATGAGACAAGTAAACTTCGATCGAAAGAATTCGTTTGAAAGGAACGAGATCGTTTTTAGTTTCTGAGAAGAATAACGGGGAGTAAAATGGTTTTCAGGTGAAAAAGTAGTTCATTTCTTTTGTGTTTTCTTCGATTCTGGTTTTTATTTATATAATGTGTTTAACCCTTTGCGGACGAAGATTCTTTGAAATACACGAAACAGCAGATTAAGCTAAATGATACACCAATTGCTCAATTAACCAGTTAACTGTGTTCGACGAATATACACGTCATCTTAAAACTCTTAATGGTGCTAACTTTTTCAACGATGGATTATTTATTTTTTGAGACAAACATGTAATTCTTCTTCGTTTCGCTTTAGTATTTCGTTAGGATATATTTTAAGTGCATTTGGCCTGCAACGAGTATACACTTCATTATTCGATTTTATCGCACAATGATTTTTCAAACTGAACTCCACACTTAACTGGTTAACAGGAGAAGAAGGAAACTACATGCATCTTGTTGTTTGACTAATCATTTGTTCGCGACTTGGTTTTCTAAATACAACAATTTCATCTCGCTAGAATGCCGACATTCGTCCGCAAAGAGTTAATTATTAGTTGAGGTGATCAGAGAATTGTAGAAGTTTGAACTTTAGCGACTTCTATCCTCTAGAGTTCATCGGGACGATCCGCTGGAACTTCTGTTATCAGCAACAATGATCCGTTCCGTTCCATTAGCAAGCAGAATGCGGCATTTCGAAATTAAAAATCACGAACAATCGAATCCATCGATAAACCCATCTTCCGATTTGGATACTCCTACACCGTGTGTACCAGTCGTGGTTAAACAAAGGACGCGGAGGAAGCCCTCGAAGTCTCCCGGAAAGATCCTCGCAGCTGCCTCCGCTCTGCTCGTCTGTTCCTGAGATAAAACGCGACTGGAAGACGTTAAGCGTAGGATAACGGCGAATGTCAAAGGAACGGGACGAGCGTCGGGAATGTCGGGAACAATCGTTGTGCAGGTTGCGTCGGTGTTAACCTCTTGTCTTACAATATCGCGCGAATTTCGATGGGAAAAACATTAAAGCCTTAGAAACTAATTTTCGAAGAACGAAAATTAAGGAAAATAAATGTCCTCTTGTTTTATCAGCGTCAGTTGAAATCAGTTGAAATCAATTGAAATCAGATATCATTTTTCAGAATGTCGATATAAAATGGGATCTCATTCTGATGGTTCAAAAAGTGAATTTAACACTATTATTATGTTGATATTGAATGTTTTAAACATTATTTAGTGTAAGTTTAACACTAAGTTTACGGAACGATTTGACGCAGATTGAATTTTATAAACATTATTTGGTAAATGTTTCAATCGGTTTTCGTTTAATTACACGAATATGAATCCTGATTGTCTGTTTCTACGTCTACAATTTCCAAAATCTAAATGTACAATAAATGCCCGTAAACCTAGTGTTAAGTCGATTTTGCTTGGCGCAATTATGCAAATTCACATTATAATTCTCTGAAACTCGAATTTCCCCGAACTATAGGAACAAACATGTAGTTTATACGATAGAATAAATTGTAGACTAAGTATCCGTAAATCTAGTGCTAAGCTTCGATCAGTTAATAATATTGCAATATCTCCAGCGAGAACAGGCAATGATAAAAGTAACGAAATAGCAGTAATAATTACTGATCGAGGAAAGAAATCTGTTATCGATCCTTATTCTTCGCAGTTCGCGCAGACGTGGAAAGCGAATGGAATTTCCTTTTGTTTCTCGTAAACTGCCAACAGTATATTATTTGCGGGTGATCGTTAAGTTACGGAAGAAGTCGTCGAGCAACGGGTTAAATCACGTTTATCGGTGAGAGACGTGGCCAACTTTCGCTCGGTAAAGTTTCGATTGCGTTCAACAGCTTCGCGAGACCCGAATCCGAATAAGAGTCGTGCACTGGCAAAGGAGGAAATAACCGAAACAGTCGGCAATAAAACTGTCACGGATTCTCGAGCGTAACCGCGTTTTCATTACCTCCGCGGGGGAAACTTGTACGTGGAGATCAGTACCCGAGTAAGCGACTTCTTCTGACATGCTGCGTTCGGGTTGTTCCCGTCTCATTAACCCTCTGCGGACGAAGATTCTTCGAAACGTACAAAACCTTCAACGTATGAAGCTAAATTATGTTAATTATAGTATATTGGCGTCTTGTTGATTTATTTCGTTTTGCACTCAAAGTGGTGAATAAAATGAAGCAAATTAACTGCAACTTTTATACGCTGAGGCGTGAGAGTTTAACGTCATTGTAACTTGAAAGTTACTAAATATATTCGTTTGATGAAATTACGAAAGCTATTGAATACATTGTTAATTCGTATTCATATATGGATATTTATTAAGTTTGTACTGCGTAGATTTTGTTATAATCGTGAACAAAAATTCGGCCCATGGAGGGTTAATGGAACAAAAGATAACTACGTGTAGATCTCTTGCTGTTCGACTAGTTAGATCATTTTTCCACGACTCAGTCTTCCAAACCTAAATGTTTCGTCTCACCGAAATGCCGACCTGCGTCCACAAAGGACCTTTGCACTCAGAAGTATTTCGCTAGATATATTTAACATTTTCTGACTAGACAAAGACGATGTTTTTTTAAAGGAACTCAAAGAGAAATCGCGAGTGAATTGAGAAACAAAGCTTTTTGGTCCCGATATTTCACATACCGATGCATTATATGTAGTTCAATATTAAATATCGAAGTTAATACTAAAGCTACCAAACAATTAAATTGACTTTTTGAAATTCCGCTATAGAAACTTCGAGGGTGCATCTATCCAGACTTTAATTGATTTATAATTCAGTTTACGTATTGCTAAATTCATATCTTTAATAATTTCTCAGAAAAACATCTGTTATCTTTTTATTCACTGGAAAATGAAGAAATCAAAGGAGTCGTTTTACAGTCGTATAGCCGTCCTATAATCTTAATATCATAAATAAAACAATATGATAATTTGATTCTGAAAGTATGAAATCTTCATTAAATTAATTAAGAAAAAAAGAATTGCTTTTGTTGTCCATCACCGATTTCAAAGCATCAACGTGTTAATCATTTCATAGACCCATCATTTCACCGACGATGTTTCGTTGAAACTCATTCACTGACATGTTTAGATCATCGATGATCATTTTATCATATTTTCATAAAACTTCGTCGATAACTATACATTCAACCATTAAGAATATGAAATAAATAATGAAACATTAAATTATTATTTAATATAGACAAATATTTAAATTAATAAATGGAAAGTAGTTCGGGTAAAATTAGAAATCAGCCAGCGCCGATGTCCCGGAATAAATCCAAGCGGAAGCGAGGTATCTAACCGGAATGGAAGTACTGAATCATTCTATTACATATCTCGACGATTATTGCGAAGCCGCAATTAATTACAAGCTTAAATTTCATAAGCTTTAAACATTCATGAAAATCCGGTTGCGCCGCTCGCGTTCTGGCGATAACTATAACTACACAGTTTTGTCCGTGGACGATGTATCATCGTCCGCGGTTTGGTTTCGCGCGCATTTCCGTCGTTCCCCGAGTTCCGCGCAGCGGAATTCCTCCGTGCACGTTGCAGAGCGGTTATTAAACGCGGAGCGAAAAATGTTGAGAAAATACGGGGATTCTTGATTGAACACCGCTCCCGGGAATGTTAACTCCCCGAGCGAAGCGCGCCTCGGGATTGAGAAACTTAGCTGGCCGCGTGATCATTAATTTCCTGTTTTCTTCCTTTGAAGTACGCTTTTAATGAGTTGGAAAGAACATTTTTTCGATGGCGATACCTCGGAGGCATGCACGGTAGGAACATAATACTAATAACAATATAAATTGGATGCAATGTAGACTAGATTTATAGTGAACTTGGCTTTAGTTTCGTATTTACTTCAACGTCGATGTGTTTGGGTATATATTTCTTTCCTCCCTGTGTGCACTGGGATAACAGCGTTTTATTATTGCCATTGTTATATCCCTCAGCTGCTCAGAATCTTGAAAACAGAAAATAGAATAAAGGAATTACGCGTATTGTGCGCATTCATGGAACGAACGCGCGGAGAAATGAAAAGTGGAGCTCGAGTTGATAACACATGGTTGTATTCCTAATGGTACCTACATTATTGTGTAATCGTGTAATGTCACAACCACTGCATCGCAATGGAACAATGTTACAAAGAAATAATAGTGGTTTACTTCCGTGGATTTCCGTTGGAGTAAGTTATCGCGATGAAAACGAAATACGATAGTTTTCTGTTTCTCATTTGGTGGAAGTGTCAGTTTGATAAATGATTGTCGCATTTTCTGTTTGTTGAAGAGAATACAGTATAATTATAGAAGTGTGTAATGTTTGTTATTCCTTACAAAATTGAACCAACGGAAAATATTTGTGAAACGAAGCGTACTACGTGCACGAGCGTTCCGCGCTGTCGCTTTAAGAGCGACAGCGAGTCACGGAACAGCGAGACACCCGGGGACTCGCAAAATGATTTTTACGAGTGTCCCGCGGGATCGTGTATTTCACGGCGAATTGCAGCCAGTCCTGACCAGCCGCAAAATTTCGATATGTATGCGCGACGCGGCGCGCCGCGTTCGCAGCTTGCACGTGCGTCGCGACACGTGGCCTCTCGTCGACTGCTCTCTCGCCATTCGTCAAGGAACACGCTACTATTTCTTTCAGTCGTGATACCGAACCGTAAACTCGATTTTCATCGCAGACGCGGGGAGGATTGATGAAATATTTGATTCGGAATTCTCAAAATTCTCAAGTCTCAAAGGTCTTGGACTTTTTTAAATTCTCAACATTTTTAAAAGTCTCGAAGTCTTCGAATGTCTTAAAATTCTCAAGGCTCTCAAAATCCTCAGCATTCTTAAAATCGAAATCCTCAAAACTCTCAATTCTTAAAAGTCTCAATGCTCTCAGAATCCTCAAGATTCCTAAAATCGAAATCCTCAGAACTCTCAATTCTTAAAAGTCTCAAAATCTTCGAATGTCTTAAAATTTTCAAAGCTCTCAAAATCCTCTAGATTCTCAGGATTCTTAAAATCGAAATCCTCAAAATTCTCAGTTCTTAAAAGTCTCGAAATCTTCGAATGTCTTAAAATTCCCAAATCTCCCAAAATCCTCAAGATTCTCAAGATCCTTAAACTCGAAATCCTCAAAACTCTCAAGTTTCAAAAGTCTCGAATATTTTTACATCTTCCAAATTCTTAAAAGTCTGGAAGTCTTCGAATGTCTTAAAATTCCCAAGTCTCCCAAAATCCTCAAGATGCTCAAGATCCTTAAAATCGAAATCCTCAAAACTCTCAAGTCTCAAAAGTCTCGAATGTTTCCAAGTCCTCCAAATTCTCGAAGTCTTCGAATGTCTTAAAATTCCCAAGTCTCTCAAAATCCTCAAGATTCTCAAGATCCTTAAAATCTCCGAAGCCCTCAAAGTCCTCGAAACTCTCAAAAGTTGAATTCTGAGCATCCACTTCGCACATCTACCTTTCTTCCTACCTAATAAATACTACAACTCTTTCGCAGTTGAAAACGTAAACCAGCAGACTTCGGATTCACATGTATTTAATACGTGAACAATAGGCAAGTTAAAAAAACGTTCAGTACGAAATGCAAAGATCGGACGTGTTCACTTGTTATTGTTAACAACGCTGCCGTACAGCTTAAACCTGTTTTTAACGTGGCTACAACTCGTTACAATGCCTAAAACGGGCGAACGAAGAAGAAGAAAGAAAGCGAAATAACGAGAACGCATTCACTGCTAGAATTTTCTGTGGAATTGGATTCATGACGGAACAGTTTCCGAAGAGACCGCCGGCGGTAGTGTGGAATTCGCTTTTCCGAGCAACGTGGCCCTTCGTTTCGACACAAGACATTAATGTTAACACAATAGCGCGTTATCCGCCATGTTTACGCTCCAGCCAAGCCTATTAATAGGATTCAAGGGTTCCGTGAAGCTTTGCACGAATGTGGCCCAGGGTATTTGGATTCAAGAATACTCGAGCATCTTAGCGGCTCGATCGATCTCTTCGCGGAATCAATTTCAGCTTTCTGCAAATTCCTGTTGAATAAAGCAGTTTCGAGAATTATTCCGCCGTAATTCTGGTGCATTAGATTTAATAACAGCTCAAAGAGCGCGGACATTAATCGATTTAATTTATTCACCGCAGGAACCTACACCTGTTACATTCTATATTCCACTGATCTAATCTAATCTAATTCTAGAGACTTATTATTCTTTCATTCCCTTGACATGCGCTGAAATCCACCGTTGTCATCATTGCAAATCGAGTGATGGACATTTATGCGGATTTCAATTCCTCCAACTCAATCTTTCAATTTTCTGTGACTCTTCTTTTCTCAATAATCCCTCTATTATTTTTAATAATCAGTATTTCAACGATTCATAGTATTATAATCTAAAATCGATGTTTCAAACATTCAGGTGAACGATTCCTAGCGAGAGCACGCATTTGAATTGTTAATGGAAAATTGCATATTCCCGAATGGAGCTAATTGTTCCAATGTAATATTCATTGTACGATTGGATCGTAGTTCTTCGAAAATCCTCGATTGTCTGGTATGTTTTTGTGTTAGAATGAAATTTACCCAACAGATGTAGGAATATCGAGTTTTAGGAATATGGTTTCGTTTATAGGAATTATATTATTCGTTGTCTACATCGAAATATGGTATTAATTTGTGGAACACAGTACGAATTATCGAAATTCTTGTTACATCGCGTTTCAGCTTATTCGTTCGCGATGCGAATGCATGGAATTTGCTTTCCCCGGTAATACAGGGTGTTCCGAGGCTAAAAGAACATTCGCACATCCAGTGATTGATGGCGTTAGCATAATTAGTATTACTGGCGTAATCAGAAAAGCTAGTGGATCGAGGTCGGCAACATACCGAGCGCGTTACGATCACCAGCCAGGATTTGTGGATGACGTATTTACACACGCGCCAGCGTCGATTTCATTTCGCGGTGCATAGTTGCATCGCTGCACGCATGTAAAGTAGGATCCGCGCCTGATTCCCGCGAGGAAATGAATGGAAACCGAATAGCTTGGCGAATGAGGAAACAATCGTGGCTTATGACGTCTTCCGACTCGCAAAAGAAGCTGCAAAATGAAATTAATCGCATGATATTCAGCGTTGTGTACAAGGTGCCTCGTAAATTTCAGTCAAATTCGTTTGTTTGAAATTTCTGTTTCCATTATGTAACATCACTCTCGGGAAATTATTAAAAAGAAAAGTAATTGATTAAATAATTAATAATCAACTATGAACTTTTGTATGTACCTCATTGATAGTTTCTAGATAGATTTTTGAAAACACTTGAACTCTCGGTATTCAGATTATCAAATTGGTTAAACCAATAAAACATAGATGTTGATCTGAAATTTTCTAAATCTCAAATGTTAATATTATCTATTTTTGTAGCACTTCTCGCAGGAAATAGAATCACCTATATCCAGTTTCCTTCCTCGCAAGTAATTCCAGAAAATGTGTCAGTTGTTATAGTACAGTCATGACTAAGTAAAGCACACTCAGGACAAAGAGGCAGTAAACTTACCTCCATGTCGCTTTACTGTCGACGTTTTAGGGGACATTATACTCGCAGTACCGTCATAATTAGAATGCAGAAGAGAAAAACCAGAGCTGTTGTCCCATATAATCTGTGACCACTATTTTCCATGAAACTTTTAATCATTAATCTATACACTGCATACTTCGTTGCGTGATTAAATATCATCTAACAATTTCTCTGGTCTTCAAGCTCGGAAAGTTAGCGATTTTATTTTAATTATGCAGCGGTATAGCGAATATACTGAAAAGTAGACAAGTTAAACAACTCTCTCTAAATATTCATCTGCCGATGTTTGCATCCTTAACATTAAAATCACAAAATAATCGCAGCCAATTAGCCTAACAAAACCCTTCACAGAAAGTATTGTGCTCAGGGTAATGTTAGTTGCCCAGGTCTCACCACGTGGAGGTTGCTGCGAGGAGACCCTGGGAGGTGGATGGAAATTCAATTCCATCGACCTCCGTTCCTAATTCTAAATCTTATTATAAACGCATTTGTCGCTATCGCACTTAATACTAGTCCCACGGCGGCTGTCTTCTCTCTTGAGTCTGTACTGAAATGAAGAGATACATAGCAATAATTAGTAATATGGGATTAATATGGCATAATAGTAAATGAAAAGGTGTCCCACGGTGGACGATCGATGTCTTCTAACGTCTTCTTAATTCTAACTTAGTTTACGCATTACTTAAATTATACAATGATCGCAGTAGGGAGTGAAGCAAGGAAGAAGTCCTTGATTCGAGCATGAGACGAATCAGAGAAGTCTCTGATTCAACAAGAGAAAAATTGGGGATACAATCTCGATTATAACACAGTTCCGCCTTATAAGACTACGCATTGGCGATATGCCGAGCAATTATCGGGCCAAGAAGCAAAGGGAGCGAATCAAGAAGGAAGTCCTTGATTCGACAACTGGGAAAATCAGAGAAGAAGTCTCCGATTAAAAAGGGTGACGCGAGCAAACCGCGATCAACCAGCCAGACCACAGTCCCGAGTTACGGTGCTCTTCCTCTTTCGGATCAGCGGACGGACACGTGTTCTTCGTAGGCGCCCGTGAACTTCCCCACGCCCGGTCCTGGGGTCAGACCTCAGGACTAGGGGTGGATTACGAAGAAGTAGGATCCTAGGAGGAGCAGCGGCCCACGGTGTGACACCGAGATACGTGAACTGCAGACTGACAGGCGACACACGGCTCGATGCACTTGCAAACATGGTCAAGTGAACCGGAGTAAAGGGGACAGACGAAATCAGAGAATGAAGCTAAAGAATAACTACTCGGCATATTTTACACGATTCGCAGCCATTGGCCTAGCAGCATCCTCGACAGGAATTACTCTATCGGCGATGCTGCTAGTTTCCAGGCCCACCGCGTGGAGGTTGCTGCGAGGAGACCCTGGGAGGTGGATGGAAATTCAATTCCATCGACCTCCGTTCCTAATTCTAAATCTTATCTCTAACGCGCTTATTCTTATCGCACTTAATATTACGCTAATCCCTCGGCGGCTGTCTTCTTTCTTGAGTCTATTCTGAAATGGAATACACATTTGTGAAATGGTTACAGGGGAATTTTTTGGCTAAAATAAGTAGAGGGTATTGTTATAGTAACACATTTTGCAGCCTGTAATAAAAATGATTGAAGTTAGTTAAATGAAGTACAATTAAATTACACTGAAAATCAAATTATACGGAGATTAAAGTGAATGAAGCTGAAAGGAAAGAGAACCTTGGACCAAGTATAGTTTTCGGACGGCAGGATTGCACTTTCAATGGTTGCTTCTATTTTCTAGCTTCACAGAATGCCGTCTTCTAATCCTTACAGTCCTCTCTGCAACAGAAACTGCCTTATTTGATTAGTAGATAAATGTAATTTGAGGAATGTAGTCTAAGACGAAGGATGCAATTTTTACTTACAGTTACCTCTATAATATTCCCTAAAACAGAAACGCAAAGGATGATTTAAATTAAATTAAAATGAAAATTAAAATATATACCATTTTTCCCGTCGAATATCTTCTCGTATTGCTCTCAGTCCTCTCTGCAACAGAAACTGTCTTATTCGATTAGTATATGAATATAATTTAAGAAAAGGGGCCTAAGAAGGAGGATACAATTTTTCCTTACCATTACATTTGTAATATTCCCTGAAACAGAAACCCAAGGGATGAAATAGATTAAATATAAAATTTAAATTAATATATGTACCACTCTCACCATAGACTGTGTTCTCATATTCCTCTCAAATTTCTCTGCAACAGAAACTGACTTTATTACACAGTAAATTTCGTTCAATTTCATGGAATTGAATAGGAAGGATTTTTGAAATTGGGAATGTCCACTCTGTACATCATGCGTGCTATTAAAATCCCGAGAGTGGACTATTTCTTTCGCAACACTAATTTACAGAATATGCAACTATTTCAATAATAAACGCGGGAGGTGCGTTACTATTCGCCACGCTAGTTAATAAAATATGCAAAGATCTGAGTAAGAAACGCGAGAAGTGTATGATTAATCGCAACGCTACTTTAGAAATATCGTAAAATTAAAACGCGGGGGTTTCGGTATCGATCGCAACTCTAATTTATTTAATACAAAATGAATAACTCGCGTGCACCAGTTTCATTCTACGCAACGCTACATTTAACAACATAAGGCAGCTACTGTGGCTGCGGGAAATAATGTGCAGCTATTTTGGCTGCGAAGAACCACTGTTCGCAGTAAGCTGCTCTGTGGTTCTTATGGTTCCAGCATATTTTTGAGCATTCAATACGTACGCAACTCTAAAACAACGCGAAAAATCATTGTCGCGACACTAAGAAAAACGCTAAGAAATCTATCGATTTCGCAACACTACTTTAAAAAATGAACATTGTATCTAATAAATTACGTTCTATCAAACGCGTTTATTCAGTTTTTCGCAACGCTATCTCAAAATCAAAAGAACTGCGTGCCAGTAAACATAATCTGGCTTTATATTCGATAGTATCAAACTCAAACGCAATCAGTGTTTGTTATACGCGAAGTTACTTCTAAAACAATTTCAAAAGACAAGTACTAAAAGCAATTATAATCGAAATCGCGATTGTATCATTCGCAACTCTAATTTAAACCGTAATGCTTGTCTCGCAACGCTAATTAAAAATCGCGAGATGCCCATTGCTGGTCGTTGGGACGGCTATGGCCAGCCCGATTCAACTACAACTACTTTTCTACAACTACTACTATTTCTACTGAAGCTAAAGTGAGTGCAGTGACAAAGTAGTAACATAAAATGACGCCCCATCTCCATGCTAAGATGGAGCGCCATTAGTAGTTGCCCTCTTGAGCGACATTTTGTCGGGGCCTCTTCGGCATACGCCTCTTCGTTTCTTCGGCCGTCCGCCATTTCTGAAACCCTGAGCTTGCTCGACAGCGAATGGCCAATGGCTCGGGAACGGCCATCGACCATTCGACAGTGCAATCGAGCAATTTCGAACGTTTCGCCTAATCGAGCCTGACACCGATCGCGACCGCGGTATCTAAGTGGAACTTGGAAAGTCGAGATCAAGGTTGGTCAGCAAACGGCATGCCCCGTTTTGCTGTCAACTTTGAACCGATTTTTCAAGCTCCCCGGTAACTGACCATCGCGCAGAAACGACGGCCAGCACCGGCCCCTGCCTACTTATATCTAACATTCATTCCAGAGAGTATGCTACCTGCCTACCTATAGCTATATTTAAAAGGGGCAAAAGACTCATTCTCACAAACACACATCATTCCACGATTGTCTCTGATGCACCCGGGTGCGAAAGAACCTAACGAATAGAGAGAACGTCCCGGGACGTTCACTGACAACTACATTCATACTCTAGTTTATCGATTCCTGAAATCGACTGGCAATGGCTAACGATCTTTGAGAAAATATTTTATTTTGCACGAACGATTCATTGAAATTGATGTAATTCTACTGTTCTTTATGTCATTCGGTAACTTATGGACTATCAAAGTATTCTATGTTAATATTTGTACTCTACTGAGTAAGGAAATAAGGAAAAGTGTGCATATATTCCATGAATAATTTATTGCAAACATGATATACAGTGACTGGAATATATACGTGCAAAGAGTATTTATGATATAAAATCCGACGCATTTCCACTTCCTAACCACACACACACAAGTGGATAATACGTCGGGCACGATACGTTAGCCATTGCTCATCGCTCACATGTTTAAATAAATACAATTTCATCATGCCCATTGCTCTAACTCTCCCAAGTAGCACCTGAGCACGTGAGAGAGATCGAGCAACGAGCATGGAAACAATATCCTGAAAATCCTAGCTATAAAATCATATTAGTTTCTGATTTTTCTAACGGACTAATGTTCTTTGGTTCTCAATAGTGACTGTAATTGACTCAATATTAAGAATTTTACTCTCTAACTTTAGAAATGAAGAGTGTACTAGTGTACAACTATTTTAATATTCAATAAAACAATAAGAGAAACTGAAATTTAATAGAAAATGAGACTCTGAGTGAAATTGCAATAAGAATGAATCTATTTGAAGTACTTAATAAATTTTCAGAAACCCTCAGGTGATCCCTTTGTCGAAGCAGCTGTTTCTAATATCAGAAGAATGTTTTACAAGTAGTTGCTTCGATTCAGAGACCTACCCGTCGCGAAATGTTTTCTTGTACGATATTTACTACGATATTCCAACAATTAAATGAACTTTAACGCGAATAGTCAATCATTTCAATCGATTGTATCTTAGTCGGACTTTAAAAATCGAAAGCTAGACTGAACCTATTGATACAACTAATGTACCACTAAGTTCATATTATCTGAATCTTAAAGGTTGTTATATCTTATATACGAAACTATAAGCTAAAGTTACGTTGCTCGTAATTCGGTAAAAAGTCAAAGCATTGTTGCTAATATTTGCAGTTAACGTTAAACGCGACGTACAAGAAAACCCTATCCTATCTAATAAATAAACCAAAAAATGTTACTACTCTCGGGTATGCCTCGAGAGGCATATCCGAGGTCACTGCACTCACAAAATCAAAGACTACTAAAATGGTACCACCAGTCACCGGTGCCGTTACGGACCATTCGTCCTACGACATGATCGGTGACTGGAGTTAAAAAGGAAAAGCATGCGACTCACCGATCGCTGTTCGCAATCGGTACATAGCTTAGGAGGAGCCGAGGACCATTGGCATCCATCAGTACTGGCCACCATGGATCTGCATTACTCTCTACTGATCGGTGGTAGTCAGTACTGGTCACCAGTGCCCTGGAGAGAAGGTAGGAGTAGACCACTGATGCCCAGAGAGGTCCAGGATAGCCCAGGGTAGTCGAGGGTAGTCGAGGGTAGCCCAGGGTAGCCCAGGGTAGCCCAGGGTAGCCCAGGGTAGCCCAGGGTAGCCCAGGGTAGACCAGGGTAGACCAGAGAGGTCCAGCGTCGTCGAGGGTAGCCGAAGGTAGACCAGGGTAGACCAGGGTAGACCAGGGTAGACCAGGGTAGACCAGGGTAGACCAGAGAGGTCCAGAGAGGTCCAGAGAGGTCCAGAGAGGTCCAGAGAGGTCCAGAGAGGTCCAGAGAGGTCCAGAGAGGTCCAGAGAGGTCCAGAGAGGTCCAGAGAGGTCCAGAGAGGTCCAGAGAGGTCCAGGGTACTCGAGGGTAGCCGAAGGTAGCCCAGGGTAGACCAGAGAGGTCCAGGGTAGGCCAGGGTAGGCCAGGGTAGGCCAGGGTAGGCCAGGGTAGGCCAGGGGACTTCAGGAGAGTCTCCTGGTCCTCTCCGATCCTCCCAGTTCGGGAGGTCCCGACGAACTGAGCTCTCGGCTGTCAGGACTGTCCTTATAAGGTCGAAGGTCCCCACCTTAGTCCCGACCTGCTTGACATCAACATACAAACAATTGCTTATTCAACCGTTTGCACTCGACGATATTATAGGAACCTTGATTTTTTAATTAACACATTGCGCGCCAGCTCCGCGATAGTGGGGGATTTTTAGTCTATTATTTAATTGTTAATCCTACGTTAATATAACATTTTACATATGTAGAACACAAATCCAAAGTAAAACTGCAAAATCTAATTCCTTATTCGTTTCCATAAGTTACAAATTTCAGTGTGAATGATGTTTAACAATGTATCAATATAATCACCGACGATCGCATTTTTACCAGCTGAAATTTATCCGGCGTCCAATGTGTTAACACAATTTTATACAATTTCGCAGCCATTGGCCTAGCACCATCCTCGATAGGAACTACCCCATCGGCGATGCTGCTAGTTTCCAGGTCTACCACGTGGAGGTTGCTGCGAATGAGACCCTGGGAAGTGGATTGAAATTCAATTCCATCGACCTCCCTTCCCAATTCTAAATCTTATTTTAAACGCGTTTATCGGTACCGCACTGAAAAATACTCCCACGGCGGCTATCTTCTTTCTCGAGCTTGAAATGATGAACTTTCCCACGGTGGACGATCGGCGTCCTCCTTCGTACGCTTAATTCTAACTTGGTTTAGCCTTAGTGGATACCTTAGACTGTACAATCATCGTATCGACAGTAGTGGGTCAAGGAGGAAGTTCTTGAAGAAGAAATTATGTTCATCAAATTCAACATTGGTCGAATTGTCTCGTTCCGTGAATCTAGTGTTAACCCTTTGCGAAGATTCTTTGAAATGTACAAAACCTTTAACACTATCCCTACCGACACTTCACGTAGACCTATTCCTACCGCGATCAGTCAAATGACTGATTTTTAGCACAACTTATATTTTTTAATACAGAATGAAGATAATATCCAATTTGACAGTATACAATTATAGTTTCTTTTATTTAGAAATATATAATTTAAATTTTATTCGTTTTCACCGCATTTTTTACAAATAGGTTTGTCGATTGTACATTTCCCACACACGTACTTTTTACATTCTAGACAGATTTTGTTAGTATTGTTTGTGCAATATCTCATTCGGCATGGTTTCCGTTCGCGTGAACCTGTACTTGTATTTGTGACGGGAGTTCCTTGATTTTCTTTGCCTAACTCTAGTTCTTTTTGATATTCAATGGCAAGTTCTTCTACCAATTGAAATAAAAATTCCTGACTCGAAATTTCTTCTCCCGTGGATTCTTTATATAAAATCCATGCATTTATCCGGGCTAAATCTAGGATATTAAAAATACCTGTGAAGGCCATCTCCGACATTGAGATTTTACCGATTTTACCGAGGCCGATAGGCGAGCGAGAACCGTAAACACTTGGAAGTACCGTAAAGCAGTCCCTGAAAGGCACTTTTTGGCTAAAATCATGCCACAACTGCATTACCTCTCGTTTGTAACGACCTTATAGTTTCGGAATTGAGTCTTTGAGAGAATACTATTACAAAAAGATATAAATTGTTCTACCGGTCAAATGACGGTAGGTAAGACAGACTACAAATTGTTCTCAGAAAATAAACAATAAAAAAAGGTATGAATATTGAAAAATGATTCGTACATATATATTTTAGGAAAAGTGAAGTATAAAGGCGATTCGGTTACGTTGTCTCTAGCAAATTCTAATCGAAATTTTAAAAACAGTCATTTGACTGCCCGCGGTAGGAATAGTGTTAACAGATGAAGCTAAATTCTGTATCGATCGCATAACTAATAAAAACAAGTAACTTGCTGTTCGAGTAATTAGACCATTTGCCACGTACTGTTCCAAACATGAAAATCCGATCTCGCCGAATTGTCGACGTTCATCCGCAAAGGGTTAATTAATATATAATACTGGGAATTCCCATAAACGTCCGCATGATTGTTAACGATCCCCATTAGCGACCAGGGGGTGGTGTAGATGCGGCTTAAGGGCGCATGCATCGCGACACGTGACGCGCTCCGGTACACGTAGCCGGTGCTGTATGCACACCTGGCTCCGCGATCCTATCAGACGATATATCGCGGATATTACGTGTGCACGTGGCCGAGTAATATGCGACGAGGATCCTCTCCCGATCGGAGAAGGAGCCGTGTCCGAGCAGCAACCAGCACAATTTCAAGGATCCCCACTCGATCCTTCGACTATACGACACGTCCTGTTAACTACGGCCGATCCTCCATTATCGGATTTCGATTTTACCGGACCCTCGGCGAACAACAGCGTAAAAGTTCCGTATAATGTATGTAAAACGGTAGGTGCACATGCTCCATAATTTTCTGAGTGTGTTGCCAACGTTAACGCATTAACTGCCGCGACCACTGGCGTCGCTGAATTGTTTGTGAATGATTCCTGCGTTACCGTAAACGCTTAGTCACCTACAGAAACGTAATACAGAGCGTCCTCGAATGAAAGTCACTTAGGGAAGCAGTTAAAGAAAGACAAGAACGCACTGGTGAATATTTAACCCTTTGCACTCGGGAGGTGACTCTCAGTCACCACTTGATTCCCTACAGTGAAGCTGTAAAGTTTGATATTTAATATTATACTTCATATAATGCATCAATCTGAGAAATATTGACGTAACATAGCTTTGTCCGTCAGTTCGCGTGAATTTCTCGTCGAGTTGGTTTTACGAAATATCGTCTTCATCTCATCAGAAAATGTTGAAATATTTCTAGTGGAAAACTTCCGAGTGCAAAGGGTTAATGATCGTTATTAATACAAAAGCTTGACTTAGGAAACTAGATAGTATAGAAAAGTACAAAGAATGAAGCTAAATTCTGTATCGATCGCATAACTAATAAAAACAAGTAACTTGCTGTTCGAGTGATTAGACCATTCGTTTGCCACGCACCGTTCCAAACATGAAAATCTGATCTCGCCGAAATGACGTTCGTCCGCAAAGGGTTAATTAATACATAATACAGAAATTTTAAAAACAGTCATCTGACTGTTTGCGGCAGGAATAGCGTTAATAAATGTAACATTATCATTGTTCCTCGAGAGTCAAGCAGCATATTTACACGCGTATATACCTAGTTACGCGGCGGCGTAATGGAAGAGCTATGTCTGAGGAATATTCCGAAAGAAAGTTTCATTCCAGCAGCTTCCGTAGCAGTTTACGTCGACGTGCCGCGCGTTTATGAATCTCGGGAATCCCACGAGTTCTCGCGGTACGTCGTTTCGACGTCGAGTCTCGTTTCCCTGGCCCGAGGGATATAATCCGTCCAGGTTACGGATCGCTCGATCGATTCCCGTCCTCGGTTCGACGCGCCCGAATTCGAAACCGTCGTTCCACGACGTTCCCCGCTACGGATCGTAATAATGGCTCACATCGAATTCCACCGTTGGAAAAAGACAAAGCGGGTCCGGCGCTCGCCGCGGGCGCTCTGCCATTAATCCGTTTAAGTACGTGGCTCGCATTGATCCGCGACTGAGACGGGACCTGCCCTTCGTGGGTGATCAAGACGTTGTTTTGCGCCGGAGGAGCTGAAAATTGCGTTTTCGACGATGGAAATGGCGTGGTCGGGTGTTCATGATCGAACTGCGGATTGTTGCGCATTCGTGAAACGGAGGAAGGGTTTGCGTTAACCCGTTGCCGTACGACGAGTGAGACTCGTGACGAAGATTTCTAGACTAACTTAACAGCGATCGATGTTATTCATTACCCACGGATCAAAACAATTTTGCTGTTATCGATGGTTATCTTCAAATAAAATTTCCACTTGTAAATATAATTTCCAATTTCCACCACTAAAATGGTACATGAGCTTAGTGGCGAAAGTAAATAGTACGGTAAGGGGTTAACGAGCTTTAACCTATGGAACAACGAGTGAGACTCGTGGTGAAGATTTTCAATAGGATTCAATAAATGAATTAACTTAGTTCATTTGAATTCGGAAATATTATTCCTCTGTGATCAACTATTATACTGAAAAGGAAATATAGGCGTAACGTATGCTTAGAATTTTTCTCTTTTTCCAATAAATTATTAACGACCAAGTAGCCGTATCGATCAGAGTTGAGAAGAAAATCATAGGCCAAGGGGTTAACGGCGTATTTGAGAATGAAACTTTAAAATTTTTCAGTTTTCACAGTTTTTAATTTTTAAGTCTTCGAGCCTACTATTCTCCATATCCTCGAATCTTTCGGCTTTCAAATTTCCAAGTCTTCTAATCTTCAAGCTTTCCAACTTGTAAAACTTCGAGCTCCCTGACCATCGAATCATTCAGTTTCCAAATCCTCAAATCTTCCGAGCCACCTAATTCAGTGAAACTTGTAAACTGGCATTTAAGCAACTTCCGAATGTGAAAGAGAAAGATTCCAATTCACGGGTTGGAATCCTGTTAAGATTTCTGGGTCACTTTTTCCCTCTTGGCAACTTCGTTGGAGTCTCGAAACCATTTGCCTAGATTCGCTATTCTGCAATCATCTTCTAAAAGCGATCGGCTGTTGCGAGAGCTCGCGAAAACGCTGAAGAAAAAAAAGAATTCCCGTTTCCGAGTTTGCAACTTTGTTACCCGCCTCAAAAATCCGATTACTCCCCTTTGAAATTTCGCGAAAAGCTTTCGCGTCTCTTCCTCTTTAGGAATACCGGTGTTCTCAGTCAGCAACTCTGTTGCTCGTTCGTACATTTTATGAAAAGAAAACTTCCCCAAAGAACCTATCCAGACAGATCTCGCCGCGTCCTCAGATTCCGCGATACATCAAGGAATCCTTAAAAAATCTCCCGCTGTTAATGAACGTTACGTAAAACACATTTACACAAACATCCCTCGTTTCTTCAAATATTTTCTTCATTTCCGATGTATACAAAACTTATTCCTAAGATGATCTAAGTAAAATTTCGATAAGAAAGAATCTTTAAAATTTTTAACAAACTCTTAAAACCCCTCAGGTGACCTCTTCGTCGAAGCAACTTTTTTAATGACAGAAAAAGATATTACAAGTCTTATAGCCTAGGAAATCAATTACACACACGGTGTGCAATCGGTCTCTAATGGGTTAGGAGGTGCTCGATTGGCTTTTGCCGACTGATGAGTCCCGAAAAGAGAGCAATCAGGTGATTCTGCTACATAGGATGATAGACATCACAGAATTTCATAACACAGGAAGTCAACGTATGAAATTACACGAAGATCCCAGTAGCCAACAGACCTGAACCCATTCCAGCAGTTCCGTTTCATTCGAGTCGCACGGTCGACTCTCCGTTCGCCGAATAAAGAGGAAGTTCAGCGTCGGTGAAGGGGGTTGCAGTTGCTCGCGGATAATTTGCGGGATCCCGCGAGGGGAATGAAATTTCGTAATTATTCTCGCGGGCCCGGCGGACGGGGAACGGCGCGCGGCGCGCGGAGGAGAATGAATCGGCCGGGAAATGAAAATCGCTTTAATTACGGCACTCTCGCGTGAACGGCAACTCAACGGGCCCGCGGAAACGCATTCCGGCCGGGTTATGAAAAGTTCGCGCCGCCGTGTCTTCGCCGGATGATTACCGGCGATCCGCGAAAGAGTCGATTAAAGGCCGCGCCGACTGCCGCTGGAAAAGGGGCGAGCGGAGAATACAAACTGCCGGAACGGAACTTTCCCCCGGCCCCATTAGGCTCGAAATTCCCGGGCGTGCGCGAACTTCGCGAACTTCAAAGCTGGATCCGCCGAGGCTCCCACGGCTTAGCGGCGAAGTATTATTTGGCGAGACTGAGTGGAGAGTTTTGGGGAAGCAGCTCCGGGCGTCGTCGCGCGCGACACTTCAAACACCGTGGTATGTGGATCGACTCGATGGAACATGGAGATTTCGTTTTCTAATTGCTTCTTTGTGAGGCTTGTGGATAACAGAAGTTTGATAATAAACATGGAAATTCTTTAGTAATTTATGATGTTGGTCACTTTGCACTCGAGAGGTGACTCTCAGTCACCATTCGATACAACTATAAGGTTGAATATTTAATATTTCAAATTAAACTTCGCATTGTTACGTGAAATATTGAAGCAAAACCTTTGTTGCTTTTATCTATGAATCGTTAAATTAGTTTCAAACAATATCACCTATATCTCGTCGAAAAGTGTTGAATATTTCCATTGAAAAACTTTCGAGTGCACAGGGTTAATAAGAAATAGCCTTATCCAGTAAACAAGTTAATAAATACACTATTAAATAATTCTATTAAATACATTTCCTCGAAAACATATGACAAACTAGCAGTTACAAATCACACTAGTTTCCTAAATTATTCAGCAGCCTATACTATCGCACAATCCAACAATATAGAAATTTTCAAGATCCTCTCTCATTCACCGATCAAACTTACCTGAATCTTCCGAATCATCGTGTTTCTAGTATTCTAGCAGACGTCTAGCAATTGTTAAATTCCGCGTCCCCATCGGATTCATACACTGGCCAACAACGTTGATTCGAGGGATCGGTTAGTTGAGCAAGCAGGCTCGGATCCCTTACAGCCCTTTGAAACGAGCAACTTCCCCGGAGCGACGTACCTGCAGCGAATCCCCGCCATCCGAACTCGGAAACTCGCCGAACCCGGGACAGAAAAGCGCGGTCGGAGGCGGCGTTGTTTGACGACGAAACAACGCCGAGCCCCTTCGCGGCGCCGAACGCAGATGGGAAACAGGAAGCGGATAATGGAACGTAAACGGATTACAAGCGCGGAACTTGTGTTCGAGTAAATATCAGCAGCGGCCCGCGGTGAATTCACGTTCCGATTAAGCGCGCGTTGTATTTTTCCCGGGCCGGGATTCCGGGCCGTTCGCCACCGTTATTTATTTCCGGTTCAACCGCTTCCTGGCCGGCGTAACGAATTATGCGTCGTTACGCGCTAAAAAATATATCTGTGATTATTATTAGCATTATCGTTGGCACCGTGATTATGAACACGTTGAACGCCGCGGGATTTCGAGAAAATGTAATACAGTCGAGCCTGTTTTTGTTCGGTGGATAGAGACCGTATAAAAAACCGCGCGAAAAATGTTCAGAAATTTACGAAAAATTGAGGTAGCGCTTTCGAACGAAATAAATGATTAAATTACACACGGTATCGTTTTAAAAAGATTTAATTTCTCGTACATGGAGAAATTTTCACATTGCACATGATTCACTGCTACTCGTAGTCCGAAACGCGCATCTTCTTGCGATGGACTGGTTCAAAGTCGCTTTCGTCACTTGAAAGACAATAACACCGTTGGAATTCGTATACCGTATAAAAAAAGTCGCACAAAATAAATCGCATAGAAAAGGGGCGCACAAAAACCGGTTTGACTGTATTAACCTTAATCGTACCACGTGTTTTCATAACGAATCGTGACTCTCAGCCACTTATGAGAATAATAGGAATGATTAAAATGTTATTGCTTTTGTTTATAGGGCCCAAACTTTGAAATCCCAAAGAAAATTTTGAAAATGCAGTATGAAATAATCAAAAAGTTTAAGTAAACAGTTCAAATGTGACTCGAAGTCACATCGTGGTCCGTGATTTAGGGTTAAATCATTTGATCGAATTGCGTTATTATTATTGCAAACTAGTCTAGTTGAATGCCAACCCATTATGTAGCATTATTTATAATATAGAAATGTTTTCAAATAATCGTCGTTTAATTGAGTGAACTATAGTAATCCGATTTGGTTGGGGGTCACCGGTGACCCTCATTGAACGCGTTAGCGTGTTCTAGAACCGTTCAAATTCTGCGCTGAATATTTATGATTTTCGACTGTCATCTGTCAATTCCGGAGTCTAACTGTAAAACGAGTCGCTCAGAAGTCAGTGTGGTCCAGAAAACAAAAATTGAGAATGTTTAAACCTTAGCCCCCTGATTTTCCAATCTACCAGCAACTCCAAGACATTTTTAGTCCTCGTGATGAATATGAATAAGTATTATAACATTTCTTAGATTTTTTGTTTCTTAGGAAAAGATTTATGTGTGCAGCAAATGCAATAATCATAGGGCAGTTTTTTCACTTTTCATCATCGAAGTGTTTAATAATATAAGTGCCGTAGTAGAGCCTACAGAGTGCAAAGGGTCAACACATTGATGTTAAAACCTTTTGGTTTATTAGTGTGATCAAAGTATATAGTCTTGTTTCAAAGGATACGCTCTGCAATGATAGAATATTATTTATTCCATGAGAATTTATAAAAATCAGAAGACATTGTCTTCAGAGCCACTAACGTGTCGTCGATAACGTATTTTCCTGGGAATTTCTTTGCTCCTATCGCAGCCATTTTTTCATAAAAATGAGATTAGCTTTACGAGAATTTACATTGATAAGTTGCAAGTGGTTTAACATGGTATCCAACGATTATTGAGTTTCTTGTTTCGAATGACGCAGTTGTGAACAGCAATGATTAGACACCATGTGTTTCCTTATCTTTTATTTATTCTGTTCTCTTCGTGGAATTGGTAAGGACCGAACAAGTTTATGGGAATGTATTTCGTGAAATAGGAGAAGGAGGGGCAAGATATATCGCGAGCATGTTAGGCGCTGGTAGGAATTTGCGGTTGGTCAAGGATTTTCTAACGGGTCCGTTAAATTTTCAGGCGAGAAGTCCGGAGGGTACACTGGGAAGCCGTTGCCGACGTTCAGGCCGGCCTCGCAGTTGGTGCCTCTGGGAGGAGCAGCGAGGCTGTTTTGCGAAGCTTATCTCGGGAAGGTCGAGCTGCCGGACGCGAAGAATTCGGTGACCTGGTCGAAAAGCGACAGCAACGTCACACTGCCTGATCACGGGAGGATCGCCCAGCACAGAGTGTCCAGGTGAGTCCTTTCCTTCGTCGATTTTATTCGAGTTTCTTAACGAAATCCCGCTATAAATGGCTGAAGGAACACTCAGTTATTTATTTAGCCATTGTTGTAACTATTACGAAGCTATTCCTCGCAGATTTTATGCTATATGATACAGGTCACTTAAAAGTTTTGAATACAATTAACTCTGCACTCGAGAATATTTTTCTCAGCAGATATTCATTATTTTCTGATGAAATATCAATGACATTACAACTTGCATAAGTTAAGTAACAGAACTATTTTATTTCGCTGTTCCGTGTGTCGATGCATTGTATAAAACTTTAATATTGAATTCTAAATTTCATCATTTTCATGGGTCAAATTAAATGGCGACTGAAAGGCGCCTCTCGAGTGCAAGGGATTAATTTTGTTAATTTCCTCTTCTGTTCTATACGATATATATAATATCCATTGTAAATAGTTATCGTATAGATTATATCATTTTTCCAAGTTTCCGTTTCGTCCACCTTCGTCAATAGCATTTACCGATGAATATTATCTCCATCGAGTGTCTTCTGTTTATTCCCCTGAAAATTTGTCGTATCGCCGCCGTAATATCCGAGGTAGCATGAATTATTCAATAATCTGTTGCGCGGGTATCGAAACATGCTAATCGGGAGCGAATGAAACAAAGTCAATCTCACGCGGCGACGGTTCGATCAGAATCGAACGGTCCGAAGAACAATCGGAGATCAGAAGGCAGAGAGGAGACGGAGCGGTGACAGGGATGGGAAGACGTAGCGTCAGCGGCGGACCGCTAATTAAGGGACACGTTCGTCTGGGAGTATCGGAATTTCCCTTTGATCCGGCGGCGCATATCCTGCTTCCGGTAACCGCGGAAGGAGCGCGGAATGTGTACACTCGCGGATCGGTTGATAGGAGGTTTGCCTAACGAGGGATCGATAATGAAATCCCGGCGGTCGTTATCGCCGGAAACGAATTTCCTGCTCTTTAAAGCGCTCTTACATTCCGCTCGAAAATTATTTTCAATTGTTCCCGTGAACGTAACGGTTTGTTCGTGAGCACTGCGAGGCGGGACGCGATCAGACATCGGATAGACGTAAAATTGAAGCAGTTCGTGTAACAGAATCGAAACTTCTAACCTCGCTCGCCTCGTTGGCCTCGACGAAACTAGATTTATTTCACCTATTCTCTATCGCCATTTATTTCTATAACAGCTTTTAACCAGTTAAATGTGTTCGACGAGTATACACGTCATCGTAAAGCTTGACACGATACTAATTCTTTCATGATTCTTTATTTTTTCACATAAACATGTAATTCTTCGTTTCGCTTTGATCTTTCATTAACACTAGGTTTTTACGTCGACTTTGATTGATGCAATTATATCAATATGTACTTTGATTAACTGTTTTTAAATCTCTAACTTCCAAAATCCGAATGAACGAAAATGAATTTTTCTAGGAGCAGTAGAATGAACCGCACAGTAAATGTCCGTAAACCTAGTGTTAAAATCTACTCTACGTGCATTCGTCCTGCGTTCAACAAGTACACGCTCCATTTTTCGATTTTATTGCGGAACGAGAGGTTTTTCCAACTAAATTCCACAGTTAACTGGTTCACACGTTACTCAATTCAGGTTCGCTAAATCTAAATTTCACTAAACCCAAATTTTACTACATGAAAATTTAAAAGAATCTTACAAAAATCAAATATTTATTCCAAATGTCACTGTACATGTGCTAACTTGAAATTATTAACACGTTGAATGCCATGGGGTTTACCGGTGACCCCCAACCAAATCGAATTACTATAGTTCACTCAATTAAACCATGATTATTTGAAAACATTTCTATATTATAAACAATGCTAACTAACGTGGTCACATTCAGCTAGACGAACCTGCAAGAATAACAATGCAATTCAATCAAATGATTTAATATTCTATTTTTCCCATTTCAAGTATTCTGTACCATGAAATCGTGCGGCATTCAACGTATTATCCCTTATAGCTTTATTTTGAGTTCGCCATTGAAATAAAATAATAATATAAAAGAACCAATAAGTGACTGCCGCATCTAGACGGCGTCAGCCGCTGTGATGCACCAAATGACTGCCGTATATACACGGCACCGGAAAGGGTTAAACACAGAAATCTGTACATCATCCCAACTCGTCTCACTCGAAGTGCAATATGACGATCGTCCCAGAAACCTGACTCCACCATCACGTCAACCTAGATCATCGGAAAGACTCCAGGTTCGAAGAACCTCGTCAGCCGTAATGGCGGCCGCTGCGAACGAGTTCGGCGAGGACAAACGGCTCGGGCGAGACGCAATGTAACGGCGAGGCCTAACGAATCCCTTACAGCCGAGAAAGGAGCGGCGTTGGACGGGCGTCGACGCAAACACGCAAACGACCGGATTAATTCTGTAAACTATTGTCCGCGTAAACAGGCCGGCTGCGGGGGTTGGGGCGGCGCATAATCGACGGCCGACTGCGCGGCGGCCGGGTCGCCCCGTTGTCCGCGGTTTCCGCGAATGCAAATGCTTTCGCGTTCAACCATGTGTCTCACGGGTAAATTTCGAAATTGTACTGGAAACCTGTCCTCCAATTAGTGTCCGCATCCGCCGCCACGGTAATGGCACCCGCCGAGTACAAGCGAGCGCGAGCGATGTAAAGAGGGACGGCTGGGCGGCGGACGGTTTCAGCGTTTCGTCGGCCGCGCCGCTGCACCGACCACGAAATTCCTCTATTAAATCCAAGACGAGAGAGAGCCCCGCCCGTCGCCGTTCCGCCCCCGTACATCGATTTCCGACTTTAAATTGTGCCCGACAAACGGGTTAACGACGCTCGACAAATTGTTCCCGGTGCATTCGAGGGCCCTCGGTTATCTGGAAGTGAACGCCATTATGATTCTATGCGGAAACGGTCTCGCGAATCGCGGACTGTTGGGCAAACATTGGGATGTTATGCGAGGCATTCCGGAGGGAGTGAATGAGTCGGGAAACGGGGGATCGGGGATTTGAAGATTGGAAAGTTGAGAAAAGGAGAGTGGAAGGTGGTAGCTGGAAAATGGGAAATTAGGAAAAGGGAAGGTGGAAGATTGAGAGATTGGAAAATTGAGGAATTAGCGATTGGGGAAACGACAATATTGAAGAGTGTGCCGTCTATCGAAAATCATTGTGAATGTTTGACGAAGATTAGACAGTAATGCGAATGATATGTAATATATTTGCAAATAACTCTATGTTTGCTTGAAATAATAAACGGAATTCAAGTGTTGCAAGAATTCTTCTATCTCTCTTGGCACGTAGCGCGCCGAAGACGCGTGTTCCGTGGATGCACCGCGCAACTTTATGCAAATTCCTATTCTCACGGAAGAATTAAAAGGACGAGTATCAAGGAAACTATTATTTTCTCCGCCGTTGGTTCCAGCGAATCGGAAAAAGAAGGAGCGGTGTTAAATTTCGTCAAACTTTTTATTTCACAAATTGCTGTGCGAATGCACAATGATCGCCTTCGTCACGCCACACCGATTATTCTTCAAAACGAGAAACCCACGTAGCGAGGCGCGATTTGTTCGATATTTCTTCAGAATACGCCAGCTGTTCAAATGGGAGCAGTTCTCACAGTTTCGATGGGTTTCCTAAACATCGCCCACTGGAAATCTAAACGATAGAGTATATTACTCAAAATGATTTATCCGTCTAGAATAGTAATTGCCATTGCTAAGACTTCGATCAAGAAATCATCGAACATCAATTATTAACGCTAAAACTACCGGATAGATCAAAATGACCGATTCCTAGTTTCTTCTTTTAGAATCACTGCAAAGGTACAGATACTTCTTTCGGAAAGGATTAACCAGTTGACTGTGGAATTTAGTTGGAAAAACCTCTGATTCTCCGAATAAAATCGAAAAATGGAGCGTGTACTCGTCGAACGCAGGACGAATGCACGTAGAGTAGATTTCAATGAAAGATCAAAGCGAAATAAACAAGAATTACATGTTTACGTGACAAAATAAAGAATTCATGAAAGAATTAGTATCATGTCAAGCTTCACGATGACGTGTATACTCGTCGAACACAGTTAACACGTTGAATGCCACACGATTTTAATCTGCAAAATATGCGAAAGGAAATAACAATATTAAATTATTCAATTGAGTCGCGTTGTTATTATCGCAGGTTTGTTTTGTTGCATGTCATCGCTTACAATATAGGAATGTTTTCAAATAATCATCGTTTAGTTGAGGAAATCGCAGTAACTGAATTTACCCACGACATTCAACGTGTTAACTGGTTAACGAGGCTGATTCAGCAATAAACTGAAATATAAGCCAACTGAAATCTTAATAAATTCACGCTTACACCTTTCATAAAGAAACGTTCGAAACACGGTTCAAGTGCTCGGCAGTTCCAGCGTTGATCTCCGACGAACCGTCTAAATAACTGCCGGCAGATGATGCATTGAATTCCAGCTCTTATTCGATCAAATCGAACATCGAACAACGAACGATCGTTTGCGTAAACTCCTTTCCGGTGAAACTCCGGCAACCTGTGGCAATCGATAGACGAAGCGCGAGTTCGCGGCTCCGCTGTCCAAATAACCGGCAGCCGGCGAAATAATTGGGGACGCCGCCAAACAATCCGGGAAACACGCTCGGCTACGCGCGGGAACGCAAACTTCCTCGAGGCGGAGGCGTCCTACGTAGCCCGGATCGATGGGGACCGGGGAAATTCCCCGTGATTGCGGTTCCGCCGCGGAAAGCGGAATTCCCGTGGCAAAAAGTATCCGGCCGGACGAACCCGGCGCTCGCTCGACGCCAAAGCATTCCTGCGAAATCACCTCTTTCCCTTTTAGCGCACCGATCGCCGCGACAATCCTCGCCGTTACAGTCTGTCCCTCGAAAGAAAGGATCCGACGTTCATAATAGCTGTCGCGCAATTTCCGGCCGCTGCATACTCGTAACAGTCGCACGGACATCTTGAAAAATTCAACAAAAAGGGAACGGGACGAGGGAAGAATACAGTGGGAATTATTTAGGACGGTGTATAGGCTGCCTTAAGAATGCAGCACTCTGCAGGACGTGTTTGAATAGGTCTAGCAACCCTAGTCTCAAAGACGACGCCTTGACACTAGATTCACGGTCCTTTTCACGGATACTGAATTTTTTAAGCGTTATCTCCTAAGAATTTAAGTGAGCTTTTATCGATGCAATTATGCGAGTACACATTGTAATTCTCCGTTTTTGAAACCAGTTGCTTCGACCTATATGAACGAACATGCTTCTGGAAGCGATGGAATAAAGTGTAGAATGTCCGTGAATCTCCTGTTAACGCCTGATTCGAAATATTCTCTAATCGCGTAGCCTCCCTCCGAGCGAGTTTCTACAACTAAAACAAAGATCCCATCTGCGCCGATCCCCACAGCGACAGCAAAGATATCTAAAGCAACCAAGAATCTCATCAGAGCCTACAAGTGTCTACAACAGCCAAAAATCCTATTACCTATCTCCATCCATCACGCGAGCCTACAGAAAAGTCTGTACACCGAAGAAATCCGAGAAATCCCACTGGCACTTCTCAGCACGCAAGCCTACTCGGAACTCCGTACCCCGAGGAAGTCCCAAAATCCCATTAGTGCCTATTCCCGATCAGCCCAGAAGCTCACGCAAAACCAACAAACGATTTCGAGCGCTAGAATCCCGAAGCGAAGTTCCTCGAAAGGAAGGAGGCAGCTCCGGCGGAACGCGGCTCGCGAGAGGCAGCAGAGCAGCGTCTTCAGGGTCGACGAGCGCGATCGCGAGGTCCGGTGATTAGCCTTTTTGCGTCTCGGGCGATCTCTCTCTTTCTCCTTCCGCGAGCATTATAGGCTTAATAACGCGAGGATAAAGCTAGCGGTGAAGTCCGAACGGCGGCCACGACGAAGACGAAGACGAAGACGAAGAAGCACGGCGAAGCGGGGACCGAGGACTGGCGCGAGGAGGGATTCCGTGGAATGTTCGCGTCCCGCTCTTTCGACGGACGTCTACGCGAGCTCCGTCATTACACTAATGATACCCCGGTCTCTTTCCACGGGGAATCGGCCCCTTTTTCGTGCGTGTCCCCCTCGCCGCCGCGCCGGTGCCGATTCTCTCTCGCTCCCTCGCCTTCCCATCGGCGTCCTCTTCTTCGCCGGTCCTTGCTCGACACAAACCGAACACCCGGGAGGGAAGGGAGAAATACCGACAGGTAATCGTCGATCCTGCACAAGCCGGCTGCGCTCTCGGTTTCTTGCTCTCCGTGGCTCGGATCGATCGTTCTCGAACTTTCGGAGGTAAAAATCGTTCGGTTTTGATGATTGGTGGATGTACGCCGGCGGATGCAGGTTTTGACTGGTTTCTGCGGTCGATCCGACGCGCGTCGGGGATGAGGAGCCGGTTTCAAACGGAATTGCGCGCCCTTTCAGACCGTTGATTAGTTCCCTTTTTTCACTTCTTCCTCTTTGCTATCGGGAAAGCGAATCATTCGGGACGCTTCCGTGCGGATTGGGATGTTAGGAGAGTTAGGATAGGTTGTTGATTTGTTTTGGAGCTGTGCTCGGTTAGCTGTTGCGCGGGGTTTTAGGATTGTTCGTCTAAGATGAGGAGTGTAACGTTAGGAGCGCGTAGTTTGGAATGCGGTGGAAAGTTGTCGAAATGAGTGAACTCGTAGGGTAATGAGGCTTGATTTAACTAGATGCAATTTGATACCGCATTCGAGGATACATACTAATGACATGTGTATTATTGTAAAGGTTTCGAGCACTGCTTTAATGACTGAGAGTAATCCTTGGCTTCCCAACTGTCAAAATAGTTGGCCGGTTTAGCTGGAAGCGACAAGTGGTACTCTGTGGTGGTACATTTGATAAACTGCATCACGGAAACCGCATCGCTCGGTCTAGGCTAGTCATTGATTTATATTTCCCTTTACGAGCGCCCATTTAATGCGATTCTCTCGACAGACAATGCATCCGAACCAATAATTGCGGGATATAAAATCTCATAACTTCTCCTCGCAAATGAATAGAGGAACTCTGCAGAAATGAATCACTTCTCGTTTTACTGATATTACCAAATTACCAATTTATCAAATTACCAAACTACCAAATTACCAAATTACCAAACTACCGAACTACCAAATTACCAAATTCTTCAAAATTATCAAAAATATCTTCGAAGTTCATTTCAAATTCTATTCTAAATCGTGTTACCTTCGACCAACATCTAGCTCCCTTTTTTCACAAAAACTAAAGTCGTGGCTCGCCTTCGCCTTATTTTCCGCAAGAAGGTTCTATCAACACCATCGATACGGTTTCCTATGCAGCGCCGTCGATCCCGTGTCCATTCAAACGAACCCAAGCGAATGCACGAGTCTAAGAGCGTGATCGAGCGGAACCGACGTCGAATAGGCGAAATCGACGGTAGGGAAAAGCCCGTCCTTGTCCATTGAAGGACTCGCCGTCGTCGTCGGCGCGGCCGATCGATCGGCCATACCTGGGTTGCATCGGCGAGGCTTCTATCTGCCAATCACGGTCTAATTCCGAAACGGTCGGCGCAGGACGGTCATCCCTTCTGCTCGACTTCCGCTCTCGCCGATGGAATTAAGGATCCCACACCATCCCTGAAACCGAAATACATTCGCAGCGGAATTGCGCGAATAATTGTTCTTACACGCTCGTGCGCTCCGAAATGCGAAATTCGCACAATTGATTCAAGCGAATAGCTTCCCTTCTTCCAATTACAATTCATTGCTCGAACTCGTCGCGAGAAACATGGAAAAAGTAACAATCCGAGGAATATTATCGCGTACAGTTCGAAGTAGACACTTCAAAGGTAATTAAAAACTAGCACAACATAAAGACTTGAATAATTATTGAAGCACACTCCGCCGCTTCGATAATCAATGAAGCACATTCAAATCTAAAACAGTAATTTCAAGATACCAAGGAAGTGAACCACATCGACGTAGCTTCAATATCCAATTCCACTGCAACCACTCCATGTTCCACCACTTTCAAACGTTAACACGTTGAATGTCACGCGATTTCACGAAGCAAAATACATGAACCTAAAAAAGCTATAATATTGAACTATTGAATTAAATTGCGTTATTGTTACATTTATCTTGTCGATTGTCACTGCATTAGGCGACATCATTTATAAGATAAAAATATTTTCAGTCACCGTTTAATTCAATGAATTATAGCGATTCGATTTGGTCGGGTAAACATGGTGGAACGTTCACCGGCATGGCATTCAACGTGTCAACATTACAATCACACTAAACGCAACAGAAACTACCAAGCACAATGACACCAATCCCAAATTCCACAAGAAAAGCTGAAATCCACGAATCCCAGGGCGAAGCCGCAACCAGAAATCCGCAATAGAAGCGCATAATACCGGCGCGAGCGGTCGCCGGGTCCAATTAAACGCGAGGGCACGGTGCCCGGAGCCCGATAAGGCCCCGGCTTTTGTCCCAGGCTGGGACAACGGGTCTGAGGTCAATCCGGGACGGAAGAGAGGAAGAACCGGGTCGTGGCGGCGCGGAATGAAACGGAGCCAGGGTCACGGGCCTCTGCGGAGCCTGTCCGGCCGACCCTCCGCCGTTTTGTTCGTCGTTTTGTCGCTGGCCCCACTCCCCCTCGCTCTTTTTCTTTCTCTCGATCATCGTGGCGAGATAGCGGAGAGCTGGACCGGTCGCGGGTGGTCCGCGTCCGGCTTCTCATATTCTAAGCGTCGCCGCGCTCGGTCAGGATTAAACGAGATCGCCGATACCTGAGGAGCGGAGCTGCTGGCTCACGAGCTGTGCCCCTCGCCCTGCGCCTATAGTCGCCCTTCAATTTATATTCCGTTCGCTTTTAATCGAGCTTCCATTACGTGCCGGCGGGATCGAGTTAATACGATCGTGGCTCGTTGAACGCACGACCGTAAACGCTGCCCGGTCCTCGTGCCCGGCTGATCGGCGGACCGCGATTAAAAGACGCCGTGCCGATCCCTCCGCTGCTTCGACTTCCGTCATCCGCCGGGATTGTTGACCTGGGAGATGTAGACGTTTAGGAGAATTAGGCATGGAGTTCGGAGTAACAGAGAATTGGGAAGATCGTTCCGAGTGCTTGGAGATCAACAGGTTCGGTAGTTCTTTCGAATGTTCAATTGGGAATTGTCTCTTGGTGGAGAGGCGATTAGTTAGGCGATTCTGAGCTTGAGAATGAATTAATAGAAGCGGATCTTCTATTAACCCTTTGCGGACGAATGTCGACACTTTACCGAGATGAAACTTTCATGTTTGTAATACTAAGTTTCAAACAAATGATTCAACTACTCAAACAGCGAGAAACCAGTACATAATTTCCTTATTCCATGTTATTTAGGCACTCGATGTGTGATTTGGCAGAATCTGTGAAAGGTTTTGTATAGTTTAGAGAATCTTCGTCCGCAAAAGGTTACCTCTGAAGATTCTCTAAAGTATACAAAACCTTTTGTAGATTCTGCTGAATTAGATGTCGAATGCTTAGACAATAGAGGATAAGGAAACTATGCACTTTCCTGCTGTTTGAGTAAATCATTTGTTCGCGACTTGATACTCCAAACATGAAAGTCTGATCTTGGAGAAACGTCGACATTCGTCCGCAAAAGATTGATATTGAAGGAATGAAATGTTTTCTTAGTGTCTCGGATAGTGAAAGAAGGATTGGGTAGCAAGAAAAGAGGATAGAGGACGTTTCTCCATAGCTGTAACTCGAATCAGCGATCCCATTTTTCTAGACAAGTACAGTCCCTTTTCCATCAAGCGAATATCAATTTACCAGTTGATACGTATCTTAACGAGTCGGGAGAAAGTCGCTACGTTGCTCCGCGAAGAATTACCGCTCCCCCACGAGATCTCAGACGGAGCAGAGATCCGGTCCCTCCGGACGATGAAACATCGTTTGACTCCGAGGAGCCACCGGTCCAGAAATCAGATAAGGTCTTTTCGTCAAGGAAGCCAGGTTCTGCTTCTCATCGTGATAAAAGTATCCGCGAGACGATCCCTCCCAGCTGGTCCGTTCCCATCAACCGGAAATACGCTGACGCGGCCTCGGGATTCGACTTTCTCGCTCCCTGCGACAAAATGGCGGTCCGGCCGGCCCGGCGGACGAAACTCGGCCATCCGTCCGTACGCTCGTGGACCCAATGAAACCGTACGATACGCTTCTGCGGTTTTGAAAAATACTCGGACCGTACCACGAACTCTCCGCGATCTAAAGAAACTCCGGCTTTCCGGGGGGAAGACTTACGGTGACTTTTGTTTCGAGAAAATGACCCGTGAAACGTGAAGCGCCGGACTTCGGAACGCCTCGCGTAACTTTCGCAGGAGAAAAACGGGCCATTGCCTTCTGGACAAACATCCGGGATGGTATGAAAAGTTCGAAGGACCGCGAAGTACTTTAACGTCGTCTAGTTCTAAACAGAAGTATGTTTCGGGGATAAAGATGTCGGGGATAAAGGTGTGCGTGTTTCTTTTGTATGTCTGGGACAGTGATCACATTGGAATAAATGAGATTAGAACAGTAGAAATTCTTCATTGTAAATATTATAATCTAAAATAATCGTGCTTCAGTCGCGATTTTTCATGGGAATTTCGTGGATCTACGAAAGTGTTCGCATTGAAATAATCGGTATCACCAGTTACTGATTATTGTAAGTACATAACAGTCTGAAGTAACTTTCCTGCGATAATCATCGCGTGATAATAATCGTGTTCTCTAAAATATTCATATTTCAAACCTAATAATGCACGACAATTATGCTACGTAATAATTCACATTAATCTGAATGATCCATTCGCTCTCCCGAAGGTTAGCCATAAATCACATTTGAACGTTCCCATTCAGAAGGAATAAGGACACGTTGTTGCATTGTGAAAACGAATTCTCGCAGGACGCAAGGAGACCGAGGAAACGAGAAAACGCGGCCGGGATCGAGTCGCAACGCGGTGGGACGATTCATCGTCCGGCCGAGTTTCTCGCGATGCATTAGCCCGGAACGCCGCGCGCGCGTCGGTGATCGATAGACCGAATTGCCAGGTGTAACGAACAGATTCCGGCGGCCGATCGACGACGATTCGCTCCCGTAAATCTTGAGTGACCGGTTTCCCGGGGACTAATAGAGACGAATTACGGCCGGCGACCGCCACCGACGCGGACCCATTAACGTTGATTACGCCCGGATGCAAATCCGCGATTGTGCGCCGCCCCGCTCGCGGGACACGGCCGCCATTTTTGCTCGGCCGGCCTTCTCCGATGAAACACGATTATTCCGCGCCGCGGAGCTCGTGTTCGTCGTTGTCGCGAAACTTTGGCGTGGCATTAATATTGCTTTTAATTACATTGTTGCTGCGGTTCCCCGGCATTCGGACTCTTCCGCGATAAATTTCATTTGCGAGGGATTAAGCTTGGAAGTTAAACTCGATTATTTTTATGGCCGTTGACTTTGGATATCTCTTTCGAGGCGTGGTATCTTTAGTGCATTGTATAAAGGATTCTTTGATATCAACCTGGCAGGTATAAACAATGATTTAGATAGAAATTTCGTTCGCGTTCCACGAGAATATCCATGTTCTCGGTAAGTCGGAGGTGAATGCTAGATTCGAGAAGGAATTCGCCACTTTATATTTCGTTCGATCCGAGTGCATCAGAAGTACGACGTTTGTTCACGCGGAACACGGGAATTGAAATTTCAATTCGACTCGCGCAGTCCGAGGACGCCATTAGAGTTAATTGCTCCAACAGCTCGAAGAACATTACACCCGACCTCGTTTCCGGGAATTATAATACACGAGGCGGTCAAGCCGCGAACAAAGACGCAAACTCGATTAATCTCCATTCAGATTTCCCTTTCGCACCGTCGCGGTTCGTCCCGGCCCCGAATCCTGCTCTAAATCATCGCGCGTTCCATTTCTCGCGTTGATTCTCCTCTGGACTCGTTAAAATCCACGGCAAACACGTTTTCGTTGTGTCCATAAACCTCTGAAGTATCGAGGGGGCGAGGAAAATCGAGCGAACGTGTTCGGACGGAGTGCGGGAAGGAAGGCGGTACGAAAAAAGATGGCCGACGGGACGGGGACCGCTGAAATATTGAGAAGAGCCGGGCCGGGGAACAAACGTAAAGGGGAGGAGGGAAATGAACAGGACGAAGGCGCGAGCGGAAGAGAAATGAAGAAAAAGAAGTGGACATCGTTGGAGAACGGTGTCGCCGCGCAAAAAGAGAAGTGCCGACACGATGGCGGACGGGGCGCGAGTAAAAACGATATTCGATGAAGCCCGAGTGCCCGAGTTGTCGAAAGGGGACGGACGGGGGGCGATGAATGCGACGCAATTACCGTGGCCCGACCCACTTTCCCGTGTCGCGTTAATTGTAATGCCAGCGCGGCTGGAACATTTTTCCCGGCCGAAACACAACGGAGATATCCGACGAATCGGCGGAGGGGGTCGAAATAGCCGGGACCGGGGGGGCGGTTCTCCTGCTCGCGATTTAATTCCGTTCCCTCCGTCTTTCTCGCGCCGCCCGCAATTTTTCGCGCGATTACTTCCCGCTTCGGACGCGTTCACCCGCCGGCGACACCTTCGGCCTCTTTTCATCGGGACTTTTAAGGTCAGCCTCCCTTCAACGGAACGGGAGCGGCTCGACGTTCATTCGCAGGCGTGCGCGGCTGCGTTTTCTCGTGTGAATCGTGTCGGTTCTTTTGTGCGATTTATATTCTGCTCCTCGCGCGAGTTACTGTATATATACGAAAGAAACATCGCGGTACACGTAGACAATTTAGATTGTTATCGGACAGTAATTCGCGATGCGAATGATTCGGGAGTTTATCCGAGCGATTTTGATTTTTGTCTGAGAATGCATAAGAGAAGTTTCTTAACGTGTTACCGTAGGATTTATCGGTGAGTCCCATGGATGCGTCCAATCTGTACTATAAGGCTCACTGGTGTCGATAGTGTTCTTTTTGCCTCAGACATTTTGGCGTCGAATAGATGGCTACAACTTTGTAAATGTTACGAAGGTGTATGTTTCATAGAGTAGTTGGCTGTATGTTTTATTATTCGTAAATTATATTGGTGGAAAACGTGTTAAAACTTGAAGCATTCTTGGGTCTCAAGGTTCCGACGTTTCGAGTAATCTACTCCTAATTATGTATGTCGGCCTCGACGCGTAGACACGAACGCACAAGCGTGTTTATAGCAAATTATCCGACCCGTGTACTTACGTATTACGTTTCTTTCTTTCTTTCCAAGCGAAAGAGAGGGAGGGACGCGTGAAATCGCATCGTACGGACACGACGCGTGTAGGCTCGCGTATACGAAATTACAAGGAATGGAATATAAATTGCGAAACGCAGCTGCGTGACGCGTACGAGAAAACGCACCTTTGCGCGGATTCGTCCGCGGACGGCGCGCACCGTCACGGAAAACGCGTTTGATCGCGTACAATGTACCCGCGGGTCTCGCAGAAAGAAGCAGCTCGTCGCTTTACGATTATTGTTCCGTCGTTTCCATTCCTCTCGTCGTTTCCAGCCAGTTCCTCTCCATTTTTCTCGGTTTCTTTCGTTGGGAAGGCTGCGTTGTTCGTCGGAGAGACAAAGAGTGGATTTCGGCTGTTATCGGGCTGCAGGAGCTTCGGCAGATTTTATCTTTACGACGTCGCTTCTAATTCCTCGGCAAACAAACGCGTAACTTTATTGAGCCCGTTGGGTAACGAGGGTAACGAGCTTGAACAAATTACGTGCGTCAGAGCGTTGATGCGGCCCGCGGATCCACGTGTTTAAGACTTCGTGAAATTCGATTGCGTAAACATTCCTCGATGCGCTATCTCGGTGTTGTTGAACAGCGTTCCGCTTCCACGCGTTATAAACCATGTGCTGCTGTAAGAGACAAATAAATCTTCATTCAGTTCTTCCTTCGGTTCAGCCAACTTTGTTCCACGGCAGCTCTCGCGTCTGATAATCTCCGGTTCACTGAATGTTTCGAAGCGATTAGAAATAGGCTTCGCTTCTACGCGTAGGTTATTCATTTGTTATAAAGAAACATCAATTTTAAAGTTGAAATTTTCAAGTTTTTAAGTTCCATAGCAACCTTCGGGTATAATGGTCTCTAATTCAAATAGTTCGAAGTGATTGAAAACATTTAGGTTTTATAGGTTGTAGACTCTCTGTTACCTTACGAAAAGTACATGTTTCCAAGTTTAAAGCTTCGGATGCTCAAGCTTCACAGAAACGCGGTCAAATCTCTAATTCATCAAATATGTCGAAGTGATCGAAGACAGATTTGCCTCGTACACATTATAGACTCTTCATATTACCATAAGAAAAAGGTAAATTTCCAAATTTAAAACTTGAAACACTGAAGTTTCGTATAAATCCGGTCAAATCTCTAAATCATCGAAGATTTCTACGTGACCTCGCCACGGATTTGCCTCGTACACATTGTAGACTCTTCATATCACCATAAGAGAAAGGTAAATTTCCAAATTTAAAGCTTCAAACACTGAAGTTTCGTATAAATCCGGTCAAATTTCTAAATCATCAAATATGTCGAAGTGATCAAAGACCGATTTGCCTCGTACACATTGTAGACTCTTCATATCACCATAAGAAAAAGGTAAATTTCCAAATTTAAAACTTCAAACATAGAAGTTTCGTAAAAACCCGATGGAATAATCTCTAATTCACCGACGATTCGAGAGTGAATAGAAATAGGGCCCGAACGATTCGCCGACGGGCTGCCGGTGATCACGGCGTAGCCGATCGCTCGAATTCCGCGGGGTCGACGAGCCGAAATCCGACCGCGCGGCCGGAATCGATCGAAACGGCCGATAATACGCTAATTTAATCGAGTAAATTGCGCCATCGCGGCACGCGCTCCCATCGGCCGCGAAATCAAATTAGCGAAACGGTCAAATGTTAATTAATCAGTTTGTCGCCAGGCTATCGCAGCGTTCCGCGTGTCCCGGCGTTCGATCCGCGTTTCACGGTTCCGCGAGCGCTCGCGGGACGAGCTCCTCGTCGAATCTTTCTCTATCGCGAGTTTCCTCGTCAGCCGCCGGATCGAACGGCGATTTCGTTTAATTCCCTCCCATTCCGTTCCATCTTCTCGCGCGGAATCGCTCGTTCGATCTTCCTTTCCCGGCGCTGAGTGGATTCCCAACGGCGATAATTAACGCCGGAATTAGCGCGTTCGTCAAAAGCATTGGACACGGATTTCTTCTCGAGTGATCAACGGGATCGTGGCCATTCGCCGTGAAGTTCATACGCGCGGAACGTCTTATGGAATCAATCTGGGAATTGATTCATCTTAGTCCCTAATTAGCTGTTGCGACCTCTTCGCAAAGTATACTTAACCCCTTGAACTCTGTAGGCTCCAATATTGCAACAGTTCTAATATTAAATATTTCAATGAATTTTAAGAAAACTACCTTAAGATTATTAAGATTATGTCTTAAGATTATGTCTAAGAAATGTTATAACATTATTAATTTTTAATAGGACTACTATCAAAATTGGTAGGAGTTGCTGACGTGTCACAAAACTATATAGAGTACTAAGGGGTAAAATGCATCGCTACAAGTTGGAGCTGTTTTTCACGAGTACACGTTGCAACAATAAACTTTGCCGTTTCGTGTGCTCGTCAAACACAACTGATTAACACGTTGAATGCCAATTAAATTAAACGATGATTATGTGAAAACATTTCTGTATTATAAATAATGCTACTCAATGTGGTGACATTCAACTAAATCAACGTACGATGATAATGCAATTCACTCGAATGATTTAATATTATATTTTTTCCATTTTGCGCGTTTTGTTCTGTGAAATCGCGCGACATTCAACGTGTTAATAACTCCTATTGTTTAGATTATAGATGTTTTTAGATTTAAACCTATCGAACACGATAAATAGACTTAGGTAAACTACAATAGTTCTCGAAATAGTCAGATTTCTCATAAAACATCAATTTTATGATCCATTTCCACTTCAATTACGATGATCGCCGAAAGAACATAGGCGTTAAACGTTCTTGTACCAACTACTTCACACGAAGGCTTAATGAAAATCAACAGATGCCATTTCTACAGCTAATCCCCTTTACTCTATAAGAAAGGACAATTACGTCATAATTTTTCGTATCACCATTAACGCTAAAACAACCAGAGGGGTCAAATGACCTGATGCCTTCTTTTTGCAATTATTAGGTAACGAATGCTTCTCTGAGAAATTATTAAAGAAATTCATTCAGCACTACGCAAATTGAATTGCAAATCAATTAACCCTTCGCACTCCACAAATCTTCACTGGAAATACTCAGTACTTCCTAACGAGCTGCAGTTGACATTCTCCAAAATTGATTTGACAAGAAGTCGCGCGTACATTGAGGTAAACTATTTTCTTTCAACATTTCACATTAACGCATTATACAAAGTTGAATATTAAATCTCAAACTTTACAATTTAGCTGTGTCAAATCAATTATTGGCGCCTCCGGAGTGCAAAGGGTTAAAATCTGAACAGATGCCCCCTTGAAGTTTCTATAGCGAAATTTTAAAAAGTCAATCGGAGTGCTCGGTAGTTTTAGTGTTAATTCGTCGCCCCTTCCAAACGTCTTTTACAAGATTACCAAGGACCCCGCCCCGACATCCAACATTTCGCTCCCGTCCCTCTCCAGAACCTCTTTGCCCGGCGCGTCTTTGTCTCCGGCGTATTCCATTTCCGTTTTCAAATTACTGTAACATTTCTCGAGGCTCGTCTCCCCGTGGCCCGTGCTCCCGAGATTCATTGTCCTCGCTCTCAGGGGCCAATCCCTCCCGAGGCCCGTGAAATTTTCGTCGCGCCGCCATTTCCGGTCGACTTTCGGTCCCGAAACTCTTTCCCCGACACGGCCGGTGCATCGATTATAATCGGACCGCGCGAGGAGGGGCTGCCGGGTCGAGAATTCGCCCGATAAGACTATCGATATCCGGCTGCGTTGCACGCACCGCGCAGAGGAACAAAGCGGAACGCGCTGGAGCTGGCCATTCAACGAACCTCATTGGGAACTTGGATTTCGAGCGTGCGAAAATAGAATTACGCGCGGTGGAATTAGGCAGCGAGCTAATTTCCAGTGAATCACGCGTAGGTTTTTGGTGTGTTTTTCGATTCTAGGATAACTGCGACGAGCTCGTTCAGATTTATTTATGTATTTAGTACAAGGGTTTCAACCCTTTGGTACACAAAAGACAATAGACTACAAAGAGACAGATTATAGAGAATGTAGGAGTAAAAGTAATAAGGGAGGAAGAAAAATTGAGAGGAAAATCTATTGACATTAACGCGTCGACTGCCTTGGGGTCACCGGTGACCCCGACCAAATCGAATTACTGTAGTTCACTCAATGAAACAGCGATTATATGAAAACATTTCTATATTATAAATAATGCTACATAATACAGTGACATTCAACTGGATGAACGTGGAATAATAATGCAATTCGATCAAATGATTGAATATTATATCTCTTTCATTCGGCGTACTTTCCTCTGTGAAATCGTGCGGCCTTCAACGTGTTAATAAAAATTCTATTTAGGCAATTGAACTGGCCGTGAACCGTCCCATGAGTTTCAGTACGTAATATCAGATGGTATCTCAGAGATGACCGAGGTGTATTTAAATAAAATTTGGATAAGATCTCAGACAGCAAAAGAGACCATTTAGTATTTTAAAAGCAAGAATAAGATCAAATAATATTCCACGACGTTCAAGAGGTAAAAGGTTAAGACAGAATAAAACAGACGAATAATTATGATCAAGGCGAGACGTATTACAATTTAGCTTACGGGAAGCCAAACGCAAAAAATTATGTTGCACGCTTTCAAGTTTGGAGCAGAGATAGAGCAAATTGTCAAATATCTGTTTTCTATTGCTTTCGAGATAGAAAAATTGCTAAGAAGTGGGACAGCTCAGCCGAAATATTTCTTTTCGCTTTGAATACTACTTGAATAAATATTTCTCGGTATTGTGTGGTTCGTGTAAGTATGGATGGTGCAGGATTGTGATAATTATATATTTAACCATGTGAGTGCTGAGGATATAGCGCTCTTCGTGTGTGCCAAAATTGCGGAGAGCGCGGAGGCGCTTCTGTTAATGAGTATCAATTATAATTTTCCTGCTATATTCTTCAAGAACTAAATCAAAGTAAATTTATTTATGAATTTTTTTGTAATAACACAATATTTGCGATCTCATTAGAGAAGTACTCTTATTTCTTTGCATACACACTCAATCGCTTCCGTTTTTGGTAAATATCCACAAAAGTTGTTTAGCATCCAAACGGTTAAATGTTTATATTGTTGGAAAGTTAACGAAGCAGAAGAAATTAGAATACGAAGGTTACAAGAGCTATTCACATGCTACGACAATTATCGGTCACTGTAAGTTCGAATTCGTGCAGTTCGAACAGTAAGTAGATAAATCAACCTGTCACGTTATGACTCATAAAGTGACCCATATTTCCATCGCGATGATTACACTATTACTCCCAGGGTTCCGGGCATTTATCTACGTTCCCCCGTAGGAGTGTCATTATTCGAATCGGATGGTTCGGAATTAATTCTCGAACCCATTATGTATATCGTGGGACCATTAATATCGATTCCGGTTCCGGGAGATTAATTCGCCGAGCTGGAAGAATATCAACAGCGCCATCCATTCTCCATCGATTTGTTAATAGCGCGATAACTCGCGCGAGATTTCCGCTTTTGCGGTCGAGTAGATTCTTCCCCGCGAATTTTGCTTATCGCGAAGAACCGGCGCGAGTGAACCTGTTAGAACATCGTGAAATAGAAACAGAAATATTAACCCTTAGCACTCCAGATGATTTTGTAATGTAGATGATCTATCAACAACTCCAAGCCGTTTTTATAGTATCCCTAGCACAAATGAAAAATGTTATATCGTAACATCTCTCGGATTTCGTTATTTTCCTTCTTTCAAATTACAAGAAAATAATTATGATGAAGATAATTGATTTCGAGTACAAATTTTCTTTAACGTTAGTAACTAGATAATAGGGTGATATAAGAATTTTCATATCAAAGAATTGATAATTCTTCCTTTGTATCTTTGCTATAGAAAGAATAAGTGATACATAAAGCACTGATGAGAAATCTCGTTTTTATATAAAGACACTTAGCCATGCAACTTCGCTAATTACCACGGAATTGAAAAAATATATAATTTAATTCGAATTGATTATCTATTTAAAATATATTACATAACAACATGATATCTGAGTTTCTCTATGTATAGTGATATAAGTTGACCTCGGTGAAAATTGTTCGCACAATTCAGTTTTCTGAAAATCAGCCGGTACGCAGTGTGTCACAAAATTTGGATGCATAGAAGATCCAGTAATCTCAGGGTAGTCCGAAATTTATTCATTTTGTATATTTCCGAGAATCTTCGTCCGCAAAGGGTTAATAGTACAAATGGTGTCATAGTGGAGCTTACAGTTCTAACTGAAAACTCTTTATAAGTACATTCTCTGGATGAATACCTTCAATAAATATCCCACTCACATAACAATGAAATCGCTTCATCGAATGCATAATTTCTCAGTTTCATCTGTCGCGATGTTCTCGCGAAAATTTCAAATTCTAGAAGCTTCCTATCTCCGCGCGTCCCGCGGAAAATTGCTGGGTTAGTTATTTCTCTGGTAGATTTCGTTAACCGGCGAAATCTCTGTTCGGTCGGTGACACGTCCGAAGTCGGTGCACGTGGAACACAGAGAAATCGCGGCGCGCGGACACTTAATCCCCTGCCTGACCCGTTGCCTACGCACGCGAAACCGTCTACGCGGTGGAAACTTAATCTGGCCTGATTCAGCCGGCTGGAATTTGACAGACGAGACCCGTCTGTCGGGAGAACGGGCGACTGTCATCGCGGATTACAATGTGCCGTTTAATTATTCCGAGCCGGCACGCCGCGGCCCGACAGGAAATTGCGTCACGCGCATTGTCCTACCCGGCGACGACTCGCGTTCCTCCTAACTCGTCCTTTCGCCCCGGAGAAAAGCTCCGGATCTCCTTTGAAAGTGCCACAGGAATGTCAGTAGAGAAAAAAAAATCTTCCTCTCCATTCAACCCTTTCGTTCTTTGTCTCCTCTGTTGAAAAAATTGATGGGCGTTTTGTTACCACACTGTATAGCGTTAGAATTTTATAGTTCGTATTTTCATTGGACTAATCTGAGATTGGATTTGGAAAGTTTTTAGTTAACCGGTTGGTTGGTTAATGTAGATGATTATGTTGTAATTTTGTATATCGCGTTGCTAATGAATGCGGGTTAATGAACCTTCGCGGGAAAGGCGATGTCACGTTCCGAATGAATTGCGAATTCACGGCTGAAGATAAGTGAAACAAGCGGCACGTTTTCCTTTTCATTTTCACTTCCCTTTTCGTTCCAATCGTTTCACCTTTTTCTTGGCTCCTTTTCCTTTTGTTCCCTCTCGCCTGCGTCTCGATGCCTCCGATACGCTTTTCCGCGCTTTTCCGTCTAATACAGATACGATAATAACAGAGGTTCGCGGACCGATTCGGACAACGTTAAATGTCGGGTTTCACCGACGCGAGCGTCGTCGCGCGCCGCATCGGAGCTCCACTGTTTCTCCGGTTCTGTGAATCCGAGAACGGCGAATGAGATTGCATTGATTAGCAACGGCCTGCATTCGGATGCAAATCTCCGAATAGTTTCGCGCATCTGTCCCGAGCGCTCATTGAAAAACTCCGGTCCAAGATCTCCGAGTTTACTGTCACCCGCAGGATCAGCGCCTGCGGAAGAGTTCGCGAATTTTCAACCACGAAATGCTCAATAATTGCTTTACCGCTTAAGACATTTGTTTTAGAAGTATCCTTGTTGGAATGTAAAATATTCGGTGCCCACGGCAATCTACGTTTCACTTAGATTTCAATGTTAACCCGTTGCGGACGAATGTCGACGTTTTGCCGGGATCAAACTTTCATATTTCGAATATTGAGTTGCGGACGAATGATTTAATAACTCAAACAGCAAGAGATCAGTGCATAGTTTCCTTTTTCTCTATTATTTAAGCATCCGATATATAATTTGGCCGAATCTGCTGAAGGTTTTGCGTTCTTTAAAGAATCTTCGTCCGCAGAGGGTTAAAGTATAAACCAACCGTTAAATTTCATGGCTTTTAATACCGAAATTTCCTTTATGCGAGAAAGAATTCTATGAAAAGACGTGAAATACATAAAATCCCTTTGAGGTTGCGCACGGAGGGAAGTGAAGATTAAAGGAAATTCTAAAAAAAATCGATTTTTCCATTCAGAGTAAGAGAACCGCTTAGACGGTCCATCGCTCGGGTGCCGACAAGATGGCGGCCGCTCGAAACGAAATCGCCGAACCAGAAACGCCCGAAGAACCGTTTCAAAGTGCCATCCACGAGCAGGTCGAGAGTCGGGATGAAAAGAGTTGAGGACGGGAAGGGTTAAACTATTTTCGAATACATATCGCGTTGCGCGGCGAGTTTTCCGGGCCGCGGATGTGCTCGTTCCATGCAAATAGAGGCGGTGCGGCACGGCGAATGCACCTGGGAACCGGAAGTCGTTGGACGCGTTCCAAGAAATCCCAAACCTTTAACGAGAACCCGCTCAACGGTGGAAATTCGGTTGGGAACAATGCGCGGGGATCCGCGATGTCCCGGTATCCGTTGAAATATCGATTCCGCGTGGCAGGGTTGGCGTGTCGCGCGCTCCTTAACGCTAAATTGACTAAGGTTCGGCTCGCTGGTTGCAAAAATGGTTTATTCATTCTGTGCGAGACACCGAGGTACATGCCGAACGAGACAAAACGAAGAGAATCATTTTCGGGAAAGACGTATCGTTGAGAAAGAAACGTTTACGATCGTGTTATTACAACTTTTAATACTTTATTATTTCTAATTCTATTTCTAGTTATATTATTTTAATATTCTATTATTTCCAATTAAGATTAATATATAATTTAATTAATTAAAACTAATAAAAATACAGAAAATAGAACGTTTACAATCGTATTATTACAACTTTGTTCTGGTATTACTAATTCTATTATTTTAACATTTTATTATTTCTAATTCTACTTCTAGTTGTGTTATTTTAATATTCTATTATTTCCAATTAAGATTAATATATACTTTAATTAACTAAAATTAATAAAAATACAGAAAATAAAACGTTTACAATCGTATTATTACAACTTTGTTCTGGTATTACCAATTCTATTATTTTAACACTTTATTATTTCTAATTCTATTTCTAATTCTGTTATTTCAATATTCTGTTATTTCCAATTCTGTCTTTAATTCTATTATTTTAATATTCTACTGTTTCCAACCCTATCATTAATTCTATTTCAGTATTCTACTATTCCTATTTCTAATTCCATTATTTTACGTTACTTCATATCGAAGGTCGATGTCACCTAATGTTAATTTCCTTAATAAAGAATTTTAGGATCTCGCAACACCCTGGCAATTTATGCAATTTATTTCAATCAATTAATTACAGTTTATTTCACTCTTTTTACTTGCGTCCAGGCAGAATGTGATCCTTTTAGTTCCATTTAATCCGGTCGAGTTTTATCGCTGGCAATCGGATCGCAGCACGCTATAAAACAAAAGAAACAAGGCTGTCCCTAATCCTACCGCGAATGATTATTTTCCACGGTGAATTCCGCGCTCGCGCGTCGCGGGAGGCCGCTTAATCGCCGCTGGAATCGTTTCACAGGTGTTTGCGATCCCGTCCTTTGTTGTTCGAACGAATAAAATCAGGCCGGAACGTGATATTCGCCGGTCCCGGTGACATCCCCTGGAAATCCCGACGATTCACGGCCGGATCCCGGATGAAAGACGGGGAATTTTTTGTTCGTCCCGACCGGATCGAGAATATTTAGCCGGATCGCGCGTTCGCGGGATTGTTCCTTGGAAAAGAATAAACCTCCCGGAAGTTTATATCGATCGGACGTTATCCTCGATGATTTTCCAGCGTCCCGCTTCCTCTGACACGTCGAAACCCCATTCAAAAAGAGCGTTGTCCGTAATTCAAATTTCCCGCGCTCGGGAATTCCGTTTACACTGAATCAAAACGTCCCGGTGAACTTTCCAATCTCCCCGTGCGCGAATCTCGTTACATACACAAGATGAACAATCGATATTCGATATCGGAATGGAAAGAACCGTTCGGAAACCTACCAGATAGCATTACGAGGGATGACTGTAAATATTTTTCGACAAAAAACATTTCCAATGATTGCGCGAAGTAAGCTGCGATCGAGTTTTCCCAGTCGTATCATCCCTTAACGTCAAACTTTAAAAGCTTTCAATAAACAACTCTTCTCAATCATCTCAAAATCATTTCCAATTCTCAAAGATAAAATCACCGCAACAGAACAGAATTATAAAAACGAATTTGCTTCTCACCAAACCTCTCCATCTAAACAATCAAAAGCATCAGCGCCAACAGCCCGAAATCAAGATCGCCGCGATTCGCGTCGATCGTCAGAAAACGGTTCGCCTCCGCGATCGCGTGAACGAGAAAGCCCGAGGCCTCGGGGCGGATCGTAAAACAATTTGCAGTTCCCCTTCGTTCGTGTTCGTTACAGTTTACGTGGCCGACTTAAGCCGAAGTCGATCGGCTGCCGGCGACGCCGTTGAAACGGGCACGAAATAAAACTGGGTGAAGAGGACGGATATTATCGAGCGTTAATTAAGTTTCAACCGGGCAACCGGCTGCCGGGGAATCGAACGTTACGACGCTCGTAGCGCGAGCGGGTTTATTGGTTTCTCTTAATTAAGCAGGATCGGACCGGGGGCCCGATGTTGATACGCGCGCCGTCGCCGGAATCATTAGGCGCATCGATTTCCCGTCACCTCTTACGAGATTAAAGTCTATCCTGTGGGCTGGCCGGGCCGATCGTAACGCGCGCCGTTCTACGAACACTCTATAAATTCCGCGCCGTTAAGTCGATTTAAACTATTTCAATTGATGGGATACTTCGAAACCTTTACCGGCCGCCGTTCTATGAACTCCCGTTAGAGCCGGCCCCATCAATCTTCATTCCTGCCGATTGATCCCGAAGATACGCGCCGGCCGGGGCTAATGAAAACAAAATCAGGTGGCCGATCGTTTTCCGCGAACCGATTTGCTCGCGGGCCGCGCCGGGAATCGAAGATCGCCGCGCGAACGCGCAATACCCGCGCGCCGTGTTTGCCGGTGGCTGTCGGCGGCTCAGCGGATCGGAGATAGCTTCGATTGGCTGCTCGGGTTTCGTGGCTTTCGAATGGTACTCGCGACAAATGTCTCGCTCGATCGTGTGGCTCGATGGAAGGATACTTTCTACACATCGAACGCCGGCTGAATTTCAGCTACTGAAAACGCGAGCGTCGATGATTGTATTGATACATTTTTGACACTAGGTTTACAATAGGTTTTTACTTTTTTATACGTTTCGTATCTTTATTCTGATGCAATTGAGACGTTTATGGTGGTGAAGGCTCGCAAATGGGTTAAGCACGCCCTTGTTAGGATAATTTGGGATTGAAGACATAAAGGACTTACACATTGGACACATCGAACACATCGGAATAATCCCGCGTAACTCGGATCTCCGGTTCTGTCCTTCATATGATGCATCACTGTCGCCGTGACCTGCCGCAACCGCGTCGCTATTGATGCATCCTCGTCCTTCGCAGCGATTTTTACTCGTTAACTCGAGAACAAAGCTGTAATCGCACTTCATCCCTCAAAGACTCGACGACTGTCGGACTGAACCGTCAAACGATTCCAAAATATCCATGGAAAGCTCCGAATGCCGATCAATGTCAATCTAACGCACGTCGGAAACCAAGAAAACGAGAAACGAATGTTTCACGGGATTAACCGTTTGGATGCTAAACAACTTTCGTGGATATTTACCAAAAATGCGGATGTGATTGGGTGTATACAACAAAATTAATAAGAGTACTTATCTAATGAGAGTACAAATATTGTGTTACAAAAAGATATCAAAAAATAACATCTATTCAAATAAATTTACTTCGATTTATTTCTTGAAGAATATAGTAAGAAAATCGTGTGCGGTTGTCGTTTCGTGACTATAGTCAGCTATAGTAGCGAAAGGGTTAACCCTTTGCACTCGGAAGCTTTTCACCAGAAACATTCAACACACTTCTATAAGACGTAGACGACATCATTTGAAAGGAACTAATGCGAAAACATACGTAAATTAGAAAACAAAGCTACTTCAGAGAAATATTTCACATATTGATGCATTACACGAAACTTAATATTATATATAACAATTTGTAATTTTGTTCTATCGAATGAAATGGTGCCTGAGAGTCACCTATCAAGTGCGAAGGGTTAACACTAGGCTTACGGAACCCGTCAATATGACGGATATCGAATTTTTCAAACATTATCTAGTAATAGTTCAACCCTTTGAACTCTGTAGGCTCCAATATTGCACCAGTTATAATATGAAATATTTAAACCCTCTGTGAGCCGAATTTTATTTCGTGATTATAACAAAATTGATGCAGTATGACATTAATAAATATCAAAATACGAACAGAGATGATCAGTGTATTCAATAGTTCTAATAATTTTATTCAAACGAATGTATCTCGTAGCTTCGAAGTTACAATGACGTTGAACGTAAACTCCTGTGTATAAGAAAGTTGATCAATTATTTAATGGCATTCGTCAGTTCTCACTAAAAAATTAAATAAATCAATTTAACCCAGTACATCGACGTGTGACGTCAAAGTCACACGGGCCTACAGAGGGTTAATAACACGAGAAGAGCGCTATATCGCTCCTCGGCACTCGACCGGTTAAGAATCGCTAATCGCGTTCACGTGAAAAAACAATAGCGAATCTCCGGGAATCAGTCGGGCCGCGTAATCGATGCTTCGGCGGCGCGGCGCAAACAATTGAAACCGGGATCGACGTTAAGCACGTCGCGTCGGTCGAGCTTAAATTTGCTTTTGTAATCCGCGAACCGAGCTAACGAGACCTCGAGCCGGCGGCGGGGTGGCTGTTCCGAATTTCCCTGGGCCTTTTAATTAAAACTTGTCGAATTGTATCGCGCCGGCGGCTGGCGCGACGGCGATGGCTGTCAATCCGAGGCGCGGGAAGTTGGTCAATTTAAAATTCCCGTCGCCCGGCGAACCGCTCGCGCTCGCTCGTTCGCGTGAACCGGCGGCGAACTCTTCGGTAACGAACGGTTTCGCGGCTGCGAGCGCTTCAGCCCCGGTTGCTCGTCGAATTACCCCATTCGCGCGCGCAATTAAAAGCGACAGGCGAAATGAAATATTAACGAGAGGCCGCGCGCGTCTCCGTTCCGCGCGGAACGAGCTTCCGCGTCCGGTAAACCGATCGCTGATGATCTACCCGCCCGGAAAAAAAAACTAGTCGGAGATTCAATCTCGGCGCCGCTTGATATGTACCGGGCGCGAGCTGGATATCGGCTCGCCGTCGTAAACAGTTTACGGTTTTCCGAGCGCCGCGGCGCGTTTCGGCTCTTCCGGTTTTTACGCGGCCGTTACGTGAACCTGCCAGCCGCGTTCCTGCTCGTTGATGGAACGTTTCGGAGGTTCGTGCCGCGATTCATCCGACGGACACGTTTTCGGATTGTTAACCCTTTGCTAAAGGCGTGTATATACGCTCTCGCGAGTCTATCAATATGTACGAAAGGCGTAAATTTACGCTGTCTGCATTTTTCTTTTACTTTACGTTAAAATTGCCAAAATGAATTTGTTCCTATTATCAATTTTCGATTTTCTTCTTTATATTTAATTACCACCTATTGAAGGAATAATGTACAAATGTACAAATGTACAAATTAAGTCAATTAAGTAATATACAAATTAAGTGAAGTAAATTGAAGTTGCTCAAAAAGTTACTTAAAGCGAATGAAGCAATGGATATTTTAATTTCTTTGCGATTATTTTTTTAAACCCTAAGAATGGTATTAAATCTTCGGGTACTTTTTTGGTCACAGTGGACGACCAGCCGCAGCGACTGACATGCAAATAACGCGTCCATATTGATGAATTTTGAAAGTTTTGTGTAATATTCTTTCGTAGCTAAGCTAACTTAGATGTTAGAAGCGAATGCTAATAATTCGGTTACATAATTCTTCAATTGAACAATTATTAAGTAACTCATTAAATATCGTTATTCGACGATGCATTGATGCACATTACGAATTATCATCGATACAAAAGCACAACTCGATTCCGAGGTTCGGCGTGATCGCACGATAATTCTCATCGCGAGGATGCACGGGTATCAGCGGATCGGCTGAGTACATTACTAAATCGAAACAATTTACCGCGTTCATAAGACGTCGGCGCAAGTGTCGGGACGATAATCCGGGTAAACTTTAGCTCGCGAAGGGTTAAATCCGTTGAAATACGGCCTCGAGCTCTGAGTCACTCGTCCGTAGAGTTCGTGACCCAATTTCCGAGCGGTTTTCGTGGTACAGCGAATAGCGAGGTGCGCCTCGATAAGAAACGATAAGCCCTTGGTTGCGTCACGAGCAGACATCGGAACGCGGCCGAAGATGGAAGGAGAGAGAGAGAGAAGCGAAGACGGAAGGGTTCGCGGAGGGAGAGACGGGGAAAAAAGGTTCGGCGTAGTCCCGATCGAGCCGGCCGATTAGTTAATGCGACGGACGAGGGAGGGACGCGTTCCGAGTGATAGCTGGGCAAAAGTAACAGACGTCCCTGGACAGCTGACGGCTCTATAAGCTTAATAAGCCGCGACGCTCCGAGATCGCGAGAGCACGATGAAAGAAGGCACGGGGGAACGCGCGCGCGCGCGCACGCCGGATCGACTGATTTATAGCCGTCTTCCCTCGGTCGATCGCCGATCGCAGACCGCTCCTTTCCCTCTCGGCGAGGAATCTTTAACCGGGAGATCGCGAAACTCGGTGCGTTTCACTGGCCAGATCGAAAGAGAAACGAGCGGAGATGTCTATGGGCCTGAAGGTTGCGGAGCCGCTTGCTTTTACCGTGTACAATATCGTTCAAAAGTTTTCGACGGTAGACATAGTAAACGCTCCCCCGATTGATAATTTAATGATTCGTTTTTAGTAATGCGTGTTTAATGTCGAGACGAAGAAAGCTACTGAGGTGTTGATAGATTCCCCCCTTAACGTCGCGGTCTTATTAGCGTTCCTATCATTGTCTCGTGAGGTATCCAGCAGGCTTACGCTCGAGCATTCTGCTGAACCTTTCGAGTCGCGCGACGTTACGGAGGGAGAGCTGTGTTCGAACGAAGCAACCGTTCGCGAAGTTTACATCGATGTTTTTGTATCGCATTGAAGTAGGTAGAAGGTATTCGCTGATGGAATGTCACGGACAAGCGAAAGACGGATTAGACGAACGTCTTCCCACGTTTCGACACCGACACGCGACAGCGGTTAATTATTTACCCGGATGCTGGGGAAGATTTATACGATGCGAGCGCCTGATAGGGAATCCCGGAAGGAATTCCATGGAAAATTGAGAAATCATCGCGACGCGGACTCGCTCGCCCGGTGCTGACTTCATCGGGTCCGCGAGACGACGGTGATATTTTCTCGAAAGTACCCGCGGTACGGGTGTCCGGCTGGCAGATTTACAGCCCTGGGCTCTCGAACGACGCGCCTTTCCTCTTCCCGTCGAACCTATGGGCTTCTGTCCCCCGTTAGTGCGCCCCGGGTACACTACGGTTCATAAGTCTCCGGTCTATATAATAGAATCACTGCGCCAGTCCATGGAAAACAGCGTTCGATCTGTTTTCCATCGATTACAGACGAAGGTAACGAAGAAAGTTCGAGATCACCGTCTTTTGTCCAGTCCCCAAGCGGTACAGTCTCATAGATTCGAGTATTCTGTAGTTTCTATACGTCGAAGACGAGAAAACTGTCACAACTAATAATTCATTCTATCGACGACGATATCGTTGCAATACGTAGAATCCGGTCTAATGAATTTCGTTTAAATCTCCAATTGAAAGCGACATCTGCGGACATCGGTTCGGATAAAGCCTCCCGTTATTATATTCCAGTGTACTTCGTTACGCGCCTCCCCGCGCTTGAAATTTTAATTAACAGGACAAACACGTTGTATTATGATAGCAAGTAGAATATTTCCGGCGCGATTTTTCGAACCCTCTCCAAACAAAGTGCTGCCAATCGGTGTCACGGTTATTTCCCAGTGTTTTCGCGAACGCTCAATGATCTCATCATCTGAAAATAAATCGTCCGTCCAAGTACCGGAGTTTTATTGCGCGGCGATAATAATATTTATACGCGGCGGAGGATCGAGCAGTTTTTGCCACGGGGGACGCGCGATCCCGAATAAAATGCGGCACCGATCCCGGACCGCGATCTCGATCCACGGTCGATGGCCGCGCGTAAGAAACGATTGCGCGAACGAGGATCCTCGATTTTTGTCCCGGCCGACCTACTAACGATTCACGCGGCTCGGTTTCAGGGAGAACAATCAGATCATCGGCTGTTATTTGGAGATCGAGGACATAACTCTGGAGGATTACGGCGAGTACAAGTGCGAAGTTAGCAACGGCGTGGACGAGGAGATCACGTTACCCGCTCACGTTTACCGGCAAGGTAAAGTAACTAAGCCTTTTAATCTGTCTGGCGGTTAAGGAGTCGCCGAGCGGTTATCGCGGGAACGCCGGCTGCGTTCGCGAAAACGGAGGAATTCCGCTGCGGATGCATGCGTGCCGCGTCGCTGGAAACATTCAAAACTCCCTTGCGCCTTTTGCTCTTTCAGGCTCCGAGTAACTTCGCTACCTTCGAAGCGGATAGACCGTCGGTAGTTAACACGTTGAACGCCGCACGATTTCGTAGAGCAAAATACACAAAATGGAAAAAAAGGAATATTAAATCGTTTGACTGAATTGGATTATTATCGTTGCACGTTCATCGAATGTCACCGCAATGGATATGTTTGCGAATAATCATCGTTTAATTGAGTGAATTATAGTAATTCGATTTGCTTGGGGTCACCGGTGACCGTGGCATTCAACGTGTTAATGGAAACGATCAGTAGACTGAGGATCTTCGTGTAGATTCAAATTTTTAAATGTATAATTCGAAAAATAAGGTTACGATCGAAAATAGGTTTTCTTAACGAATATTGCAAGAAGCGGTACACTTTGGATACTTTAAATATTTCGTATCGCGTATCCTTGTAATTTTGATCTTTCGAATTTCGTGAATGCATGGAGTTTTGCAGTTTAACCTTCAATATTTCTGTCAACTTTTTATGAAACTTCGAAGGTTTCAGTCTTCTTCTTGTAAACATTCTGCGAGTCTTTTCGGAAAGCGTTGTACTAAAGTTACTCATCTTATAGGCATTGAAAGGCTGGCTCTGTTCAGCGTCCAGGCGCAGTCCTTCCGGGGCAAAAGGCGAGTAAACACTAATAAAACGTATCTTTATCACTGTCCGCAGAGCCGCAGTTCGCGTTGGGTCTCCAAAACGGCTCCTGGAGAAAGTCGTTCATGCTCGGAGTGCTGGTGCTGGTCCTGCTGATCTCGGCAGGCGCCTTTTACGCGCGTTGCTGGTTGCCCATGGTGTTGCTCTGTCGCGATAAATTCGCACCCTTAGAAGAGAACGGTAATTATCAAAGACGACTCTCCCTTCCGACAGAATTAATGCTCAATACGAAGATAAACGCCGCACTGCTGACGTCGGACTTTGATGTCTAGAATAGGAAGTCGCGAGCGAACGATCTCATTCTGTAAATAACGAAAGGTTCAATTCATAATTGTCCATTCTAGCATCCAAAGACGAAGCTACTTTTGGACAGAATTAATGCTCACGATCCTACGAAGATAAACGCCGCACTGCTGACAGCAGACTTTGATATCTAGAATCGAAAGTCGCGAGCGAACGATTTCATTATGCAAATAACAAACAGTCCGATTCATAGTTTCCTATTCTGAAAATCCTACTCGTCTGCTGCCTTGCATATTAAGGGAATCGTCCAAGTCCGTCCGATTCACTAGCCCCATTTCTTTCATCCGAGGCTCGCCACGACTATTTTATCGCGGGAGCTTATAATTATTAACGAATTTGCATTCAGGTCGAACGTGGATGCGGATTAAACATTTATTTCTCGGAAAACCGATATTCGGCTGGCCGTTTCTCTATCGGGAAACTGTTTCTCCGACCGAAATCGAGGCAACATATTCAAAGATGGCGACCGCGCAACGGTTCCGCGGCGTTCAGCCGAAAATTAACATATCGAATTCCCATTTGCTGAATGGTTTATGTACGATCTTCGACTGCGCCGCGGTCGATACTCGAAACTCGCTCCCCTTGTTCCCCCTTCGAATTGTCAGCCGTGTCGCGAATGTTCCATGAGACCGTACGCCAGCGCCAACATCGTCGGCCATTTTGAATACGCCGTCTAGGCTCCTCCGGGAGAGAATTTAACGCGAACTCCACGATAGTCGACGAATCAAAGTGAAAATACAAGCGTAGAAGTATCTTATATTTTTGTGGAATCATTTTCTCCTGGAAAAGAAGGGATCCGAGATGCCTAGGGTCTTAGAAACATTAACGCGGCCGCCGGTTTGCTTAATCTTCGTTTAATCCAGCTCGGAAAAGTGCCGCGGGCCGCGCGGCCAGCGACTTCCTCCTTCGATCTTCCTTTTTTCTTCGCCTAGCCGGTTAGAACGAGCGAATTTAACTGCCGCCCCCGATTCGCTCGCGGAAACTACGCGCCGGGTAATTAGAGGATCACCTTCGCGAGCGATCGCGAAAGATTACACGGCGCAACGAAATTCGAAATGAAGAATCGGGAAGTATGGTTCATTTTTCTACAGCTCCTGCTATCGCGTGGCGCTTTTGCGTTCAGGGGATGACAGCAACCTTCCATGGGAGATAAACGAGGAATTTACGTTTATGAATATCGTACGAAATTAAATGGAACGGAGAAACTATGGTTTTTACAGTTTTAGAAGAAAAACGCGATACGCGAATCGATTAGCTGCCTACGCGAGCATGTTTCGTTCGCTTAACGAAGCACGAAATGAAATCTTCGCAACATTTTCTGCGAACGTTCATTAAAGTATTGCTTTAACGATTCCTCATTTATCAGTGATTGAAAAGTATTGCGAAACGGGCACGCCCTGGCGATTAAAACCTTTAACTTCGCTCGACGAGAAATGGCAAATTAGTACCTTATCTCGTATTCGGTCCACGGTTGCTTATGCAGGATCACGCTTCCACGGAGACTAATTAGGGGAAACGGAAAGTAAATAGAAAAGGTCTTCTGGCTATTAAAGATTCTATTTGATTATGAACGACGCAAGGAGATTATTATCCCCCGTTATAGCCTACTTGTTACGCCGCGCGAACGCATCGAACCCGCAATCCACGCGACATTATAATTACCCATTCGCAGCGCACGGATAATTGTTACATTAATATTTTGCGAATTTAATTGGATGAAACTTGACGTCCAATTAAGGGAGGGAATTTGATAGTACCGAGTAGAAATATACACTATTGCTAATTGTTAATATTAAATTCAGCCACGTGCTCGTGTACCTGACAATACCATTCCAAAGAAACATCAAAAATCGGAACATTAAATTACCATTGAAATAATACAAGAATGTAAAAGCAATATCTCCATATGAACAGATACTAGTAAAATTTAGTAACAAAATTATAATCATGATCGCAATTATAATCCAAAGTCAAATTCTTACTTGTACGTCTAACTTCGACCCTTCACGGACGAATGTCATTTCGGCGGGATGAAATTTCCATCCTCGAAGGACTGAGTCGCAAACTAATGATTTCATTACTCAAACTACAAGCGATCTGCGCGTAGTTCCTTTCTCTATTGTTCTTTTCGATTGATACGTAATTTTGCTTCATCCACCGAAGATTTTGTATAAGGTGGAGTGGGGTAAGTGCACCCCAGTTTTTAGTAAGTTTGACTTTCCACCCATATATCTTTAATTTGTTTTATAATACTTCAACATTTATTGAAATCAGCGAATACTTGAGTTAACACGCTTTAAATAACATTGACAAAAACGCCAGTTTCACTTGTATATTTTAATTTTTCAAGAAAATTGTAAGAAGTCCAACAACTGTGTACTTTCCCCGAAAATCGGGCATGTGCACAACCGACCATTGAAATCGATTTGAAGCCTTATATCATATGCTACGAGGCAAGAGTATATATATACATAATTATTGATATGTTTACTATAAAATTCTTTTTACCGCATTCAAATATGTTTCGTAGTGTATAATGTATTTCGTAAGTAGACGTGCTCTTTACATGCGGTGCTTTCGAACTGGTTGGCATAAATCGGGGATTCCCCTTATTAACTGGGCGACATCTACGTGGATAGGATGGTATTAACTTTGAGTAGATTACTACATATTCGATATTGCAATTTCTCTCATACTATAATAATAATAACTCGTTCATGCACTTACCCCATTCCACCTTATTTCAAAGAATCTTCGTCCGCAAAGGATTAAAGGGAAAAAAACAAAGTCCAGAAGAGAAGAGTCGTCCGAACGGATTCTAGCGTCGTGAAAAATGGCGGGATCGATGTACATATCCGGGTGGCGATAAATGGCCGGTGCGTGTGGCTCGCGGCGTACACGTGTAAACCGTAGCCTGTTACAGAGCCACATATCCGTCCCGTGGACTAGAATTCTGTCCGCGGGGGTTACACACGTACTATGCCCAGTGTCGTCGTCGTCGTCGTCGTCGCCGCGAGTGTGCCCCCCGTATACGGAAAGTAGAAAATTACCCGCGATTACGCCGCTTCCGAGAACCACCGCCACGACGTCTCCTATTAACGTTTCTCGGGAGATCGTTTTCTCTTTGTTAACCGGCTGAAAGTTAGCCGTGCTCGCGCGCCAGCCTCGCGCCAGTTGCCCAGACATGGGAACGACGGATGGACAAAATTGTTATCCGCATGGAACGCCTCGAATAAGGAGCCCGAGATAAAACGCTTCCTGTCCGTCGTCGTCTTTCGCCTCGAAACAAGAATTTTAATTGTCGGATGAGGCTGCGATTCGACGCGAGTCGCGAAGCAAATAACCGTCTTTAAGCAGTCATTACCGCCGAAACCTGGGTAGCGTTCAGCGGTGTTCTTCCCTTTTTTCGTCGGGTAATTATGTCGTTCATTTGGAACGAAACGTAATAATTGGAAAGCTTGTGAGAGATACTTGAGAAGCCTCATCCTGTCGGCAGGAAATTATCGAAATACTTTTCGCGTCTAAAAGACCAATGAAATCCTCGGTCGTGATAATTCTGTCGTTAGAATCTGTTATAGATTTCATATGTAAGAAGAATGGAGAAAGAAACGTTAATCGCCACTTTCCAATCGTGGCTACCGGAATCCCGTAAAGATGGCGGTTGAGCAAACTCCAAGCAAATGGCGTCCCGGAATCGGTGGATTGAGCTTGTTAATCGAAAGCGCGAGCACCGATACCAGTTTAATAATTCCCAATCGTCCGAGGTACGATCGAACACGATTCCTGGGAAAATCGACGACCGAACGCGCCGCGGGCAAACATTTCGAAGATACCCCGTGCAGAATCCGTCGCCGGGGTATCGTCGACCGGAGATCAATCGGCGCGCGGGTCCCCGTCGAGGTGGCCGCTCGCAATTTTCATTCCCGTGTTCGATTTCCCAGTTGGAAATTAGTTCGTTTCCGGCGTGCCGCGGCGGGACGCCGAAAATAGGGTGGAACAAACCGATCGGGGGCAACGTGGAAAACTCCCGCGGAGGATCGATAATCGGCCGATCAAAGGTCTCGGGGACGGGTTATTCCGTTCGCTGCGTGCGTGCGTCGATCGATCCCAACGAGATTTATTGAGATTTTTCGCTCGTCGCGGGCCGTCGTTTATATGCGGACACGTGCACGCACGCGCGCGCGCGCGCGCGCCTACGGGCGTGGAAAGGCATCGCAAGGCGTTTGCATACGATTACTCTCGCCGGGGAATTTTATTTTCATTTGCCGGCCATTGTTCGTGGCCATCGACGCGATCTCCTCGTTTTTCCTTAGTGTTCGCGGAGGAAATGCCATCTTCTCGCTTTCCGTGGTTCGCCGCCGGACAGATGCTTCTTATCTGCGCCGGAGATCGCGCGCGTGCTCCCGAAATTAACGATAACGCCGCTGATTAAACCTGTCACGCGTCGAACGTGGGACAATTTATCTAATCTGACAGCGTGATTCGTTAGATCATCGTCGTATAAACGCGGACGGTTTGTTTTCCTCCGGACGCCGCGACATTCGAGAGTTTTATCTTCGGATCTCCGGCCGGTTCTCCGCAATTCTCCGGCGTGTTTCTCCGTCCGCCGGAGAAATACCGCGCGGCATTGCTGTTTTCGAAAAGAGCAATGCCACGTAAATAAGAGAAGTAATTCGCGCGCGAATTTATTTCGTAACGCCTGCCGAGGGAAATTGCGTTCGTTATCCGTTGCGAATGTTCCTTTATTTATTTCCTCGGCGAACGCCGTTCCTCGCGCGAACGGAAAAGCACGCTAGGGGGGAACGCGAAATTACAAAGTAAGAATGGGGATCACTGTCAGCAGCAGCGACCGAGAATATTCAAAGACAGCGATGTAGTTCCCCGGTCACGTTACAATGATTACACAGGATAGATACGGCGAGGGTGTAACGCGCAATGGCCGACGCGTTTCATCGTGCATATTAATAGTCCGAGCGCCGGTCGTAAAATTTCGGACACGGAAAAATATGTTTGTTTGCCTACCCGTTGCATAACGCGAAAACATCGCAAGGGAAAATAGTGATAAATAAAAAATAGAAGTAGAAGCTTGACAGTTTATAAAGATCTCGAACGGAAGTCGACGAAACTGAATGTTACTCGATTCCGTGGAATTCAAATACAATATTACTCACCATCAATGAAAGTAAACATAGATGCAAACGAACATTCTTCTTGGTCTCTAATAAATTATTAACCTTTCGCAGTCGACCGCCGTAACTTAGCCTTGACACCTAAATTCGAAAATGAATGATTCGATTATTCAAACGAGAGACCGACGTGTAGTTTCTTTCTCTGTTTAACACTTCGAAGCGCATCTCAGCTTCTTTATATAAAAGCTCTCCAAAAGTTTAACAGATCCTCGTCCGCAATTGATATCAAAGTGATCCCAGCCGGTTGAATCGCGAAAAGGGTCGCAGAACGACACGTTGGAAGTGTGCTGGGTAAAAAGAGGATCGTCACTCTGAATTACGAACTTTCAGCGAGCGAGTCCCGCGGGTTTCTAATTCAAGGGGCCGGATACACGGGACTGGGAACATCGGAGCTCGCCCCGGAGCCATCTCCTAGGAGACAGGCACAGTTCCCGCGGGGAAAAAATCGCAATAATGGCCCATAGAATTCTCGAAAGGATTATCGAGGCCGGTGGTACCGCGGTTTCGTTTTGCTCGTGACTGACTCTCCTTATTCGTGCCACCAGCGGGAATCGTTCCATAAACAATCGGCCACTTTCACTCGGGGGCCTCGTGTGCACGCCACGGAATTCGCGATACCGCGGCGTATCGTTTAACCGGGGCCGTAAACATGGCCGCCGGCAGCGAAGGCCTGCAAACAGAGAAGTAAATACCTTCGCCGTTCGATTTTCTCTTTATTCCTTTTTTTCCCCTTCTTTCCTCCTCGTTCGCTTTTTTCCATTCTTTTCTCCGGCGAGCCGTCGGAGGCCTTCGTTTTCGTAAATAGGAAGCTCCCTCGCCTCCGCGATTGTTTGCGGTCCGAGGCCGTTCTTATCGGGCCGTTATCTCGGATCTTTTTCCATCGCGCCGGTTGTTTGCCTTCCACCGGTCTCCGTAATCGGCCGAACCCCGCCGCGCCCTGCCCGGCACGGAGCCCGCGAAGTTCCGCGACACGAAACGCTTCACGACCAATTATTGTCCCAGCTGTTCCCGAAACCCTGCCTCGAACTTGCGAAACTGCAGCTCCCGCCGGTTTCCGCGAAAATGAAAACTCCTGTATTATTACGGTCCCCCCAGGAGATCGGCGCTCTCGCGGATGGAAACATTGATGTAATAGCAGTTCCCCTTGATTCACGGTTGTAGGAGGCAGCATCACGACGACGCTTCGCGATTGTTTGCATAATGAAATTGTGCTCGCGAGTGGTAGGAACGCTGTACCTCGTCTTTCTCGCCGGTCGGAAGAAGGACGGACCCACCGAGCGCGGCGGATAGGTAGACGCCGGCGCAGAGATTAAGGTCGCCTTATGTGTCAAGCACTTTAGACGTAATAAAACTTTTATTGAACTTAGGGAGGAGGACGAAGTTTCGGAGACATTCGTGGATCGTGTTGTCTAAAAAGTAAAGGACACAAGTAGGTCGAGTACAAGAGTGTCCGGAACTTGAATTTCAAGAATTACGTCTGCTATTAGTCAAACAGATGATTAATACAGAAAAGTAGAAATGAACGTACAGAATCTATGAATGAACAGTTCCATCCTTTAACCTTTTGCGGACGAATGTCATTTCGGGGAGATGTTCATATTTGGAAAATGATATAATTACTCGGACAGCAAGAGACCAGTATATAATTTCTATTTTTGCTCTTATTTAACCGATTAATACATAATTCAGCTTCACCTGTTAAAGGTTTCACTTCAAAGAATCTCCGTCCGCAAACGGTTAGATCTAGTTCAGACAAGCATCGTCCATAGACGCTCTAGCTCCTGGACTTGAACTTCGCTCGTTCGTGAATCTGAATCAGGATTTACCCGAGCGCGTTCGGTGATGCATGAACGAAAGCCGCGCTCGGCGGGCGAGCGTGTAAATATTCCGTTCGCTGGTCGAGCGTTTTCGCGAAAAACGGGCTCGTGGACCAAGAACACGTCCAGCCGGGAAGGACTTCCGTCGCCGTCGGATCGTGTACGGGTCTCGAGCCGGAAACGAAGCGGCCAGAGGCACCGGTGTACACCTTCTGATTGCGAAACAGCATGTTCTCGGTGTACGGCACGAGGCGGCCACGTACTCAACATGGTCACGAACATGAATTGCAGACGGGAAGGAATGCGACGCGCTGGTCTGCTACCACGAGAAGGACTCCAGCCTGGTCATCGGTATCGTGATACCAACCCTGGAGACCAGGCATCGATACAAGTGCACGGCGCTCGAGCTCTCCCACCTGAACCAGAACTGTGAGTCTCAACTTTAATTATACGCGAGCCGGACGCTTCCATCCGCGGGATGCTCCGCCTGACAGCGTCGTCGAGTTTGCCCTTGTTCGGGGGCTGGAATACTTTTCGCGCCGGTGGAATGCATTCGAGCCCGCCGAATCGCGGGTTCGTCGCGAGCGTATTTACCGTACAGCGACGAGAGAAAGGGGGGAGTCGGTTTCCTTCCTAGAAAGCGACGCGCCGGTTCGGAGGGGTTTCGAAAGTTCTCCGGGAATTAAGGTTAGATAAGTCTCGGAGTATCGTTCGGGTATGAATTCTGTACGCGTACTCCGCCGTGAAGAGTATGTTAGCACGCAAATGCGCGATAAAGCGTATAATTTACAGGATAGCACGCGAAATGAGTCGCCCGGAAGCGTGTAGTATCGTTCGCCGATGAATTCTACATAGAATCACGTCCCGCGGTACCGATCGGTGTGATTACAGGGAAATATGCGCGTTTCACAAAAACAGACGCCGGCAGTTCGTTCGAAAGCTACGCGTGGTACGCGCGGGTTAACCGTTGCTTAACCGTTTGTGCACCACCCGCCGCTTTCGCGCTCTTTGGATTTAACGTCGGAAAAATCCAGCGCGTTCGAACGATACGGGCAACCGACGCACTCGCGATCTGACGAGACGCTCGATTTCTCAGACGCCTGTACGTTGCGTCGCTACTTGTTTTGTGTGTAGGTGATCCGAGTAATATTGTATTTTGTTGTTACCTTTTAAATGTTAATATATTTATAAATTAATATATTAATATTTTATGTTTATATGTGTTTTCTTTGTGATCCTGTTATCGTTTCTATGTGGATCTGTCTGTAGAATGTAGAATATGGAGGTTGATATTTGGGAGATCTAAAATGTTGAACCTTTGGGAGTTTGAATCTCTAGAAGACAGTTTCTAGAAGTTTTAATTTATAGAAGCTAGAGTCTCGAGAAGTTTTAATCTATAGAAGCCAGAGTCTCTAGAAGTTTTAATCTCTAGTAGCCAGAGTTTGTAGAAGTTTGAATCTATAGAAGCCAGAGTCTCTAGAAGTTTTAATCTCTAGGAGCCAGAGTTTGTAGAAGTTTGAATCTATAGAAGCCAGAGTCTCTAGAAGTTTGAATCTCTAGAAGTTTGAATCTCTAGATGTTTGGATCTCTAGAAGCTAGAGTCTGTAGAAGTTTGAATCTATAGAAGCTAGAGTCTCGAGAAGTTTTAATCTCTAGGAGCCAGAGTCTGTAGAAGTTTTAATCTCTAGGAGCCAGAGTCTGTAGAAGTTTGAATCTCTAGAAGCTAGAATCTCTAAAAGTTTGAATTTCTAGAAGCTAGAGTCTGTAGAAGTTTGAATCTATAGAAGCTAGAGTTCCTAGAAGTGTTAATCTCTAGAAGCTAGAGTCTCTAGAAGTTTGAATTTCTAGACGTTTGAATCTCTAAAAGTTTGAATCTCTAAAAGTTTGAATTTCTAGACATTTGAATCTCTAGACGTTTGAATCTCTAGACGTTTGAATCTCTAGACGTTTGAATCTCTAGAAGTTTGGATCTCTAGAAGTTTGAATTTCTAAAAGTTCGAATCTCTAGACGTTTGAATCTCTAGAAATTTAAATCTCTAACACCTAGAATCTCCAAAATAAATCTCCGAAATCTACAATTCCTACAATTTACATTCGAAGCTTTCCAACCAGACAATTATCAATCTCAGTATTTCATAACAATACAATCTTCGCTTCGAACCTCGCATTTCCTTCAGCATTCAATCTACATTATATAGATTATATATAATACTATTAATAGTCTTAACATAGATTAAGCCAAGCGCTGTCGCGTCGCTCAACTTTTCTCGACAACAAAATAAAAGTACCGCTACCACGCTTGTATCTTCTCGCGTCCCATTCAGAAAGCGCTATTGCTCAGTTTTCCTAAAAACCTCCGGTACTCAAACGTTTAACGAAAAAGCCATTACCGCGGGAGGGGGAGCGAAAGAGGGGAACACCGTTGAGTCGGGGGACGCGCAATTAACGCGGATTCGGATCCTCGGTTTCCAGGGAGGATCGAGGGGTGCGCGTGAATCGTTAACTCGTGTCTCGCTTGGCTCGCGGCTGATAGAATCTTCCGGGGACAAACAGAGAGCGAATGGGTCGCCGCGCGCGATCGCGGCGCGAGCGAAGGCGGCCGAATGTTTGGCGTTTGTGGAGCAGCGTCGTTCTAGTTTCGCGGACGCGGAGCATCTCATGAATATCAACGGCTAGGCGCGCGGCGTGATAACGTGCGCTCGGCGAAAAATATTCAGACACTAATTTCCTTCTAATTGGCGGTACAAAATTGGGCCGTGTAGCCGGGCACCCGGCGAACCGCACGCTCGCGCACGCCTGTCGACCGCGATTTTATTAATGCAAATTGCTGCGCGCCGCCCGGCCCCAATCCGACGATGCAAAGCAACCTATACATAAATTTCGTTGCCGGCCTCCTCCTCCTCCTCCTCCTCCTCCTCCCTCTGTTCCTCCTTTTTTTCCCTCCGTCGCCCCTCCCGTTTTTTGCCCCTATTCGCCCACGAAAACTGGGGCTGCCCGCGCACTCGATAATCGGAAATTTACACCCCTGTCCGGTAGTTACCGGACGCTCGTATCGGCACGTAGAATCGACGGCGAACCGACGCGAAGTTATTACATGCAAATTGCAGTACGTGCGAACTAGACGGTCCTGTACAGTTTTCGAGTCTTCGGACGAGCAGCCGTGGAATACTTTGACGCTGATCCGAATTTCAATCCTCTGGCGAACTTTGTTTCTTGGTTCGCCTTTCTGTCCACTTGGAGTTACTCCTATTAACCCTTTGCACTCGGACGTTTCTTACTGGAAATATTTAACATTTCTTTGCGAGGCGGAGACGATGTTCTTTGGAACTAATTCGAAGAGGAATCGCTAGTACATTGAGGAACAAAGCTGTATTATTCTAATGTTTCGCGTATCGAGGCATTATAGAAAGTTTAACGTTAAATATCGCATTCTATAGTTTTACTGTGTCAAATCAAGTGGTGACTGAGAGTCACCGCTCGAGTGCAAAGGGTTGCTTGTATGTATGCTTCCTTTCTTTCAGAATTCTTGAGAAAAATTCAACTCCTTGTTACGTACTTTTCTAGATACTTTCAGTATCCCTGTATCAAAGAAATGACGAATTTCTCAGTAGAAATTTATGTCTCTAACACTACTACCGAGCATTTAATACGATTAATATGCAATTCCTATAAAAATTGTAACAATAGATTATTTTTGGTTTCTTCAGGCGTTCGTTATAGTATTCAAGTGAAACTATTTATTTTCAAAATCATTTCGAATATTCAATGCTTTGAAGATATCGATGATTGCGAAACAGGAAAACTGAAACCATTTTGACTGGTACGGTAGTCTAGTGCTAAGCAACAAGTGTACGCTTGAACGGCCCATGAAGAAGCATATAAAAAACATGCTCGACGGAGTCGGACATATATATTTACAACACCTACATGGTTTGCAGGGTTGTTTCAACCTCTTAGGCACGGCTGAATTTTGCACGGGGCTGTTTTCTACGCGAGTACATTAGAATGAAGCTTTTAACGATTAAATTCTATTTTTTCTGAAAGATATGATACACATAATTCAACTTTAACAATTTACTTCAATAACTAGTAATACAATTGGGTATGATCTATGATATATCGATAGCGACGTAGCCACTACAGTGGCGCGTCGTGCCTAAGAGGTTAAAGTCGTTAGTCAGTGCCCGAATAAGCAATGGAATCCGAGAATCGCGTTTGCATCGGAACTCGCGTGTCCCTCGGAGCAACTGTCCCGGGCAGCCGCGCGCGATTAGCCCGAGGCGTGTTCCGTCCTTCTCTATCGAGCGACGAAAATAAAAGCCTCTCGCGGCGGCCGGCCGGCCGAAACTCCGAAAATCGCATTTCCCCGCGAGCGCGCTTCGTCGGGGACGCGTACACGCGAGGAAGAAATAACCGGAAGATAACAGGGATCCTTCAGGATCACGGAATCACGCCGGGGAACTTGGCAAATTGAATTAGAAAGTTGCCCGGTCCCTCGGCCGTCGAGTGTCTCGTTTGTCTCCGGCAGACAGCCGCGGTTTCGAATTAGGTGTGTACAAGGAAGGCGACACCCGCCGACTCCGCGCATTTCGCTCCGGCAACTTCTGATAGTGCCTCGAAACCTGGGGGAACTGTTGCAATCCCCGTCGCGCTGGCTCCCCGCTCGGCCGGCGTCTTTCGTTCCCGGCCTAACCGGCGTCCGGACGAAAGCGTGTCGCGCGGATCTCACGCGCGACTACCTTCCGACAATCGAGAAACTTTGCTCGGACTACGAGTCGCTGGGTAAGAGTGTCGTTTCGGGTAGAAAGTGTCCGTCGAAATTGTCGGCTGAAAGAATGGCGGTAGAGGAATGAGATAGAGGAACCGATTCGGGACAGTTTTCGAGAGTATTGACGAATGTCGACGTTTCGGCGAGATGAGATGTTCATATTTGGAAGACTAAGTCGCTGAAAAGTGATTTAATTAGTCGACAGTTAGAGATCAGATTCCTTTTTTTCTATTGATTAAGCGATTGATAATCCAGTTTCTTCTATTGAAGGTTTTATACATTTCTAAAAACCTCCGCAAAGGGTTAAGCACTCTAGTTAGATAGTAAGCTGAAGTTAACGTTACAGTTAACCCTTTGCACTCGAGAGGTGACTCTCAGTCACTACATGATTCGGTACAATAAAACTATGAAGTTGAATGTTTAATGTTAAATTAAAGTTTGCATTGCTACGTGAAATACTTAAATAAAGCACCTCTGTCAATTCATCTATGAATTATCGTTAAATTAGTTTCAAACAATACGACCTACATCTGGTCAGAAAATGTTGAATATTTCTATTGAAAAACTTTCGAGTGCAAAGGGTTAACGCTAACCTGAAGTTAAGGCTAGCACCATAAACGAGATATGTAGATTCGTTGAGTCGTTACGACACCGTTCCCTGTGATCAATGAATATTTATCACATGGACGCACAGAATTTGCATGATTTACGGAATCGACCAAATTTCCATGTAGTTATTGAAAAAGACTATCTAATCGTTCGCTCGTTTGTCTTTTCAGGGAGCCTAGAGATCGGCCCTCACGCAGCGTCCAGCCGCAGAGTGATCGTAGTCTTGAGTCCCACATCGTTGGGCAACGTTTGGAACGAGACGAACGTCGGCGCTGTCCTGAAGCAACTGTCATCGCTCGCCACGCAGACGATAGTGATAGCAACGAAGCAGCTGCCGAACGTGACGACGATCGCGAAACGATCGAGCAGAGGATGCAACGACTCCGGCGAACTGTCCCTCGACCGCATGAAAATCCTGACTTGGAACGAAGACGGTGGTACCACTGGCGGTGCGGACAACCGAAAATTCTGGTACCACCTTCGGTTGGCAATGCCGCCAGTCCGGCCAATCAGCAACGAGACCGGCTGCCAGTCGGTCGCCATGATCGTCCAAGCGAACGGCAAATGCGGCCAGCAGAAGGCGAGATCGCGCGAGAGCCTCGAAGTTCTAGTTTAAAGCCGCGAGAAAATCGGTGGAACGTCGACTAATCACTTGGTTCCTCCGTTTCTTCCTTTCCTCGAGCACCTCACGATGTGCGCGCGAGTCGCGTCGCGAAAACCATCGAGATCCTCGTGATTCCCTCCCTCCGGGAACGGGAAAACCGCGAGATCGCGATGAATAACCGAAAGCTGGTCGCTGGAACCGCTCGAGAATCACGAGCGACTGTCATGGCGACGCGTTTAGCGTGTTTCTAGAATCTCTTTAAGACGTTGCCCGAAATTCTTCGGCGAAAAGCCACTCCGAGTCGCAAAAGTGTACGCGCGTGCTCCGCCGACGTGCTCGACGACTTCGAAGCTTCCCATTGTTCCAGCCACCTCGTGTTCGAAACGTTAACTCGTATAAGGTAAAGATCGCAATGTCGCGCTTTGATCCGTTCTCGACGGAAACGTTACATTTCCGAATTACATTTCGGAGTAGATTACAGTCGCCGCGCTCGTTCGCGTTGTATAACCCGTTGTTAAATGTTCACGCGGAACGAGCGCAGCCGAAACCAATGGACGTTCCTCGAAGTTTCTTAAGATCGAAAACGCCGACTACGCTTTCCCGTGAACCGCTGCACCGCAGCGTTTAGAATTCGACACGAACACCCCATAACCGTTGATTCCTTGATCCGGAGAACGGGGCTAAATGTTATGCAACCCGCCGGAAGTTCCGGTATCGAATCTCTTGAAAGTTTTCTTCAGCCACGGTCGTTCGCTTTTAACCCCTTATGGCCTGAAAGCACTTCAAACTACCATTTCCAGAGAAATCGCTGGCGCGAGTCAAATTTCAGATCTTATTTTTTGAAAAATTTCATTCAACCGATTCATACTTATTTTCAAACAAACAACGGTAACTCAGGGCATAATGGGTTCAAGGTGGACGCACTGTTTTCGAATCACGAGAGATTCGATCGCTAAGAAAACGTATTCTCAGCTCAACGATTCCCGTTAGTTCCGCGTCGAATTTCAAGTAATTGCGACCGACTTTTCCCGGTAATAAAGGCGTAATATTTTAATACCTTTTTTTTTACGAAAAAGCTAGATTATCTTGTTTTGACGCTCCTCGACGCGCGAGGCCGAGGAAAGTTGCGAACTTGGCATGGAAGTCACGTTCGATTTGAATCGCCGATAACAGCGAGAAGGGTTTTATCCGCGGCGAGTTCGACTTTTAAAAGTCACCGTCGGTAACTGTTGCCGACGGTGACCAACCGGTTAGGTCTCTCTTGCGACAGAGACAGCGATTCTCTTCTCTGTCACGCACAAAATATCTTCCCCGAATCGTTCGGGGACGTACGGTGCGCTTCGCCCGTGCAGAATTCGAGAAAAGAGGAAACGGACGAACGAGAACAGTCTTCCGTCTTGCGTAGCTAAATTTTCGAGCGGTATTGTCCGCGAGTGTAGTGGCGCTACATCGAGATCGATGAAACCCTAGCGTATACCGATCGGATCTACTTCAGCGAACAGAAACGCTTAAATTAAAGCAAGACAAAGAACGAGTAAAAACACATACACTCACACACACACACACACACACACACAAAACGAGAAGAAAGTGTATCACGTTGCTCGTGTCACGCAATCGCCGATTGCACGGGCTTTTCATTCTCTGTTTGTATATATTGGATACATATCGGTGCTTCTTTATTTATTTAGTTAGCCGTATATTTTATTTATAACCGTTTAGGTTCACCGGTTATTTGTAATGCGCCCCGAGACGCATTCTAACGAGCCCCGAGTCCTGGGCCTCGCGTTTTTCGCCGCTCGCGTGTTTCATAGTGTTTTTACCGGGCGCCCACGACTCTTAACGGATACGTGAACATTTTATACTGTTTTTGTATATACTTGTCAAAAGGGGGAGGATATATTGATATACATACATATATTTATGTATATAATATATATATTATATAATTATTCTATCCCTCTATCGGCCGAATTTCGTTCCGCGATTGTAAGATTTATGCAAAATTAATGTCAACGTACGAACACGAATTAATGTATTCGATAGTTTTAATGATTTTATTAAAGAATGTATCCGGTAACTTCGAGGTTAATGACGTTGAACGTAAACTGTACGAAAGTTTCAGTTGATTGATATTCGTCATTTTGCTATAGAAAATTAAATCAATTCAATCCAGTGCATTGATGTGACTTCAAAGTCACACGGGCCTATAGAGGGATATGTATATATTAGTATATTAATTAATATATATATTATATATATCGTCGGTTCAACTTACAATTAGAGGAAAACTACGCGACGCTCTTTTCAGTTGCGTGGTGAAGTTTTTAATCATAATCGTCTTTCTTTCATATTCCGCTTGTAGAACGATTGGACTCCGGATATTTATGCGGACGTCAATTCCCGAAAGTCCATTAAAAAGCGCCGAGGGGTTGTAGGGACAGTTCTTCGATTCGAATCGAGGATCGCGGGATATCGGTGGTTACGTAATAATTTTATCAGATATTCGCTACGTTCCTTGTAATCGCGCGGCGCGTAAATGTCCGCAGTCTGACGATAAACGGCACTTACATCGACAAGGGAGACGCGATGTATTTGTTCTTTCACCGAAGACTGCAGAACGTTCCCGCGGTTTCGCTGAAATCTGAAGTTGAACGAACAGTACATGCACGGCGTACATACGCGCGTCCGTTTTTCTACAAGGTGGGTTATCAGTTGCGTCCACGCGACTTACGAAAGACTCAAGGTGAATCGTGTAACCCGCGCGAACCGTGTGACGCAAGCGATAATCCTGTTGCCTCTAATACTTAAGGTGATTGATCATTACGTGTAATTGTATACAAGGTGGCCCGTTTTAATCTACCGTACATTTCTCTCGCGCCTCCACCAACCGAACTACATGTAAAATACATACATACATACATACATTACATACATACATATATACAATAAACGAATATATACATATACATATATATATATATATACATATATTGTACCAGCGTGCGATAACGTCCGCGTCAACAATAGATTAAGATGGGTTACCGTTAAGCCACGCGGTAATTATATAACAGAGCAAAACGCACGTCGCCGTTGTCAAAATAAGAAAACAAGCGATAATAAATATCGACACGTAAACAACAACGATTGTCGTAGAAAGAACGAAAATGCCTGAAATCTTCTCGGAATTTTCTTTCGATTGTTACACGAATCGGTCGGATGGACACTCTGTTCAATATAATTACCAAAAAAAAAAACAACACGTTCCCACGTATGCCGCGCGTGCGCATTATGCTAGCCGTTAATCGCGTTGTAAGTGTACTTTAGGTGTCGCGCAGACAGATCCGTGGGGCGAGCTTAATTTTAATGTCGTATAGTAATCTCTTTACTGTCAGTATTACGATACACTAGTGTACTTGTCTCGCGGGGACGCGCTCGCAGTTGGATGACGGATCGAATGTGGCGGAGTGTGGCGGAGGAGGAGGGAGTTGGGGGATGGGGATGGTAGCCACACACCGACTGAAGAGCGAGCGAGATCATTGCGAGCCGAGTAAGCAGAGTATAGATGTAGAAGTTGAGAACCCGTTTGTTCGTTTAGCGATTAGAGCACAGCCACACACGACCACGAAACGATTGAACGCGTTCACTGAGGATAAACCACGTTCCCCTTTTCTTTTCTATCCGTCTCGCATTTTCTTTTGTTCTCATTCTCCCCTTAATTCTCGTTTTCCCTTAACCGTGTGTCATCTCGGTCGCGATGGTCCTACGAACGACACCGGGGGGAACAGAATTCGGGAGCGTTCCCCCGACGTTCCATTTTCAGTGGCGTTCGCGCGCGCGCGCGCGTATCCAGTAGGGTCGCCGTAACAAGGCTCTACGTACCAAAAAAAAAAAGGCGAAAAGAACGAGGAAAAGAACGCAAAGCTCTGTTTCACTTCGCGGCGAGACGAAAATGAGAAAACGAAAAAAAAATACAGGAAACATTGTTGTTCGTGGAAACCGATAATAAACAAGAATATTTATATTTCCAGAAACCGTCGGTCTCTGTTGCTTTACTTCTCTCACTCGACGCAAAAGGACAAGACGCGCGTGATGTTTCCTTGACACGTTGATTGTCACGGCGGTCATCGATGATCGGAGCTTACAACTTGCTCGAGAACAATTGCAATAAGAAACTTGATTTGAAATCGAAATGTTTAGTAAGATTAGCTAGATCATAGCGTAGTACGACTACTGGAATACTAAATCATTGATCATCACTTTCAACGTCATTTGCCTTTGTTATTAACACATTATGTATCGGCTAATTTTCAGAAAATTAACTTATATCGTTATATGTATAGGGAAACTCAAATGGATAATTAGCTCGAATCAAATGTAATATTTTTTCAAATACTGCGGTGATCAGCGAAGTTGCATAGCTAAGTCTCTTCGTATAAAACGAGATTCGTTGCCAGTGTGCAATGTGTTAAGCGTTACTGTTCAAAACGCTGGAAATTCTCGTGGCAGTCAACGTGTCAACGGTTCGAGTCCCGCGCGCCCTTCAGATCTCATGTCGAGAAGACCCAGCGCGTTTGAGCTATCGTTTCAAACGGACAACTGACGGCGCACTCGCGATCCGACGAGACTTCTCAGACGCATGTACGTCGCGTCGCTGCTTGTTTTGTATATAAATAATCCGAGTAATACATTTTGTGTTTCGTTGTTACCTATTATAAATTAATATATATATATAAAATAGTATTAACATAGATTAAGGTGAGCGCTGTCGCGCTGCTCGGCTTTTCTCGACATGAAATAAAAGGAGCGCCATCGCGCCGCTTGGATCTTTCCGCATCCCATTCAGAAGGCGCCATTGCGCTGTTCGGCTACTTTCGACCGTGTTTCTCTTAAAAACCTCTGGTACTCGAACGGTTGATTAACCCTTTGACGGATGTCGGCATTTCGGTGAGATGAAATATTCAGAAGGCGTCGACGAATGATCTAATTAATCGAACAGCAAGAGATCATCATAGTTTTCTATTCTTCTATTAATTAACACGTTAAGCGCCATGTCAGTCACCGATGACGTTCCCGAATTACTTGAAAACAATCGTAACATGCAAGATAACCGATGTCGAATGAAAATGGTTAATAACGTAACTAAGTTGATAATAGTGTAATGCGAGGATCGTAACGCCAAATAATTAATTATTCCTGCTTTCTTTTGCTACGAAAGAATAACTCTGCAGAAAAACGGTCAAGATTTTCGTGGCGCTTAACGTGTTAATTGATATATAATTTAGCTTCATACGTTGAAGGTTTCGTATGTGAGAATCTTCGTCCGTAAAGAGTTAATAAGCGCAACATTCAGAGAAGTCCGTATTTCGCGGACACCCGTGCGCGAGACTATCGGCGGCATTTCCAGCGTTACAGAGGAATCCGTTGCGTAAGGGCCCAAGAATGGGAGATAAGGAAAACGGGGGATTCCCCGCGGAAATTGCGGTGTGAATGAAACCAGACTGCGTTAACGTTCTGGACGCATATAGATGCTCCGCATCTGTATTTTTCATTTTATAACAATTAAATTACATAGGCACTTGTACGTAAGGCAATTGTTTCTCGTCCGAGCATACGGTGCACGTTCATACGACGAACTAGAGTTGTAATAGCACCATAATCTGGTCGTGTACGCGCATGAGAGGACTACCCTAAGTCCCTCTCACAGACACTGCAAGTGTAGAAAGGAGAATCTCTTCGACGTTCGACGCAGTATAAAACTATAACTGGCCAACTGTTTCTCGCTCGCGTTACAAAAAACAAAAGGAAAAGAGAGAAGTGAAAGAAGACTCGCGTCCCGCGACCGATTCGGAAACACTCGACTGGGAAACACGAGAGGACCGGAGCTCGGAGTGATTCCTCGACGATTATGTACATAAGCCTTGTACACCGGTGTGTCTCGATGGAAACCGTTTCGACGTAGCACGCGTCGGTACAACGTTAACTCTATTTTAGGAAATAAAATCAGTTGGACTCTCGACTCAAGTACAATTCTTTCCTTTTCGTATTGTAATAACACCGACGCGCACGCGATAAGATAATCCTGCATAAACGCACGTGTATAAAATGAATGAGTTAGTTCCGCTTAGTTCACGCTCTGTGTGTATGTATATCCGCGAATGTACGTGTCGCGTAGTGTACAAAAAAAAAGAAAGTAGTGTGCAATACGCTGCACACTCGAGTCTAGGAAATCGCGGGACGGCACTCGAAGGCTATACAGTTTACCAGAGTAAAGACATCGAACCTGTTAAAAAAGTCTACGAGATAATACTGTATCCAGGAGGACGACGCGATCGGCCACCGTGAAGAACTCGAAAACGACGAATTGCAATCAGATTGTGTATCCCCGGTTCGGGGATATCCATAGAAAAAGAAGACTATTTGTTTAAAAGATTAAAAGCTACAGTTTATAAGTAATCGGACCTAACACAGTTCCCTGTGCGACAATCAAAGGTCAGTCGACATGCGGTTCATGTAGCTCTCGCGGGCGATTTCTTTCAATGCCTCCGCCATCGCCGGACCAGTCTCGCCGACCATACTCTTTAAGAACCCAGTGCTCTTCTGCAGTAATACGTGAGGGGCGTCGAATTCCTGCAACAATACAGTGTCAAGATATTTTAAGCTGCTCGTCAATTACGAAATCGATAATGCTAAAAATATACTAGAGCTCTTGTATAAACGGAACGAAAGATCCTTGATTATCGATATCTTGAAAGTGTGGTCATCATCGTAATTCTTTTACGCTTGATTCCGATCGATCGATAATTATCAACATGGTTTTGAGAACTCCAAAGTGATTCACCCGATAATTCAGTGAATAAAGAGCTCACCACTGCACAGCCGGCGTCCATCACCAAGATGCGATCGCTGTCCATGACGGTGTTAAGTCTGTGGGCGATAGTCAGCACCGTGCACTTCGCGAACTTCTTGCGGATGGTGATTTGAATGAGTTCGTCGGTGCGCGGGTCCACGTTCGCCGTGGCTTCGTCGAGCACGAGGATCGGATTGTTCTTGACGATGGCCCGAGCCAGGCACACGAGCTGACGTTGGCCCACGCTGAGGTTAGAGCCGCCCTCGTTGATGTGCGCTTCCAAGCCCATTTCCTTCAGCTCGACTTCCTCCAACGCCAGCCAGAGCACGTCGTCGCTGTAGTCCTCGAAGGGATCCAAGTTCCTGCGCAGCGAGCCCGAGAACAGGAACGGCTCTTGGGGTATAATACTGATCTCGCGGCGCAGATCGTGGAGGCCTATCTCGTTGGTCTTCACGTCGTCGATCTCGATCACGCCCTCGAGGTTAGTCAAGCGGAACAACGCCGAGATCAACGAGGACTTTCCGGCTCCGGTTCTACCGACGATCCCGATCTTTTCTCGCGGGTAGATCGTGAAGTTCAGACCCTTCAACACTGGTGCCTCCGCGGGGTCGTATCGCAGTGACAGATTCTTGAACTCGATCCTACCCTCCTCGGGCCACGTTTCCTTAGGCTTCTTGTCTGGCGTGCTCTCCAGCGGTGGCTCGCTCTCTATTTTACTGAAAGTTGATTCATAGCATGATCAATATTTATTCATTCATACCAACGTGTATTTAATGACTGTAGTAGTAAGCTATCCTGAATAATCTAGATTGCATAAGAGAAATTAGAGGCGCTACCTGTACTCCAACACTCGCTCAACGGATGTCATCTGATTCTCCAGCTCGGTACTCTGCCGCATACCCCACTGGAACATGCCAGTTAACCCGATACTCTGCGTTATAGCCAAGCCCACGTTGCCGCCAAGAGTCTCGCCGAGAGTTTTGTCTAATATCAGGAAGCTATATGTAACCAAAATGATGTAAATAACACAGAAGAGGTCGAGCCAGAATCCGAAGGCTCTCGAGGTCGCTATAAAGATGAACCACGCGGACGAATGCAAATCCTGATGATGATCGAACTCCCTCGTCAGGATTTCACCCGCTTCGAATGCACGAATCGTCGGCAATCCTTGCATTGTCGCGTTTAGATGTCCAAACACCGGCGATCGAGCTGCCGATAAACAAGCCGGGTGTTAGTCCGCGCTGTAAGCGAAGAGTTTTGTCTAGCGCATAGTCCTAGGACGTAGCAAGTACTCACTGACTCCTTCGAGACGCTTCACGCTGCGACTGGTCGACAAGTAGAACACACGAAGATAATAGAAGATAATTCCTATCACCGCTGTAGGTATCAATAGCCAAACGTTAGCCATAGCTACCACCACTATAATCCCGAGGAGAGTGAGGCCGATTTGTATACAGTCGATTAAAGCGAGAGGCAGCAGCTCGTCTATAGCACCCATGTCTTTCGAGAATCGGTTAAGTACACGGCCTGAATTGTTCGTATTGAAAAAACGCATGGTCGCGCGACTGATACATCGGAACATCTGATCATGCAACTTGACAGATGCTTTCATGCATGTCGTGAAAAACGTGAACGAACGTACCAGCGTGACGACTACCGTTAAGACGGTCAAAGCGCTGTACACGTATATGGAGATATCGCGAGTATTAGAATAATCCTTGTCCATTACCGTCGTGCCATTCTCTGTCACCTTTAAAAAAAATTGATAAAAATCATTGTCCATTGATACAATCATTTTCAAAGAACCGGAAGATTAAATCAGTTTATCGACGCCTCGCAATAATAACATTTTAATTAACGAACGTTTACGTATTTGTCTTCCATATTGACCCACTGTGAGATGAAGTAATCACCACCGCTCGCAGCTAGCTGCGCCAGCACGCATAAAAATAGCACCATAAATATGATACACCAGTTTCCACCTGCCTTGAAATATCCTGAGTAAACCTGGCCGGATACCTTGCCCTTTGTTCGCGTTTCGGCCACCTGTGTTCGTCGTAAAACATTGTGTTTTAATGATAGAACCAAGTAACTTAGGCAGTTTGTAATCTCAGTAATTGAGTTATGTGGTTAACTCTGGTGTTTCTACAGAATCAGTCAATTACCTCTATCGGATCCAATTCCTCCTTCTCGTCACTGACATATGACTTCAACGACGTGATACTCGCGTTCCTCGAGTTGCTTCTGCTCGGAGGAGCGGACGGTGCTCGTTCCCCTTCCTCGGCTTCTTGATTTGACGCCAACCTCCCGAAATCTACTCCCATTTTAGTAAGTTCATCGTAAGTACTGCGAAGAGACAAACGGTGACAGCATATGCAGAAATGATCAACCAATGAAAAATCAAGAAATAATAAAAACTTACCCTTCCGCATATATTTCTCCGTCCTTCAGCACGATTACCTTGTCGACGTTCTGTAAATACTGTAACTGATGCGTGACGAGTATTCTCGTCTTGCCTCTTAAGTGTTTGTCGATACATTCGTCGAACATGTGTTTGCCCACGTGGGCATCGACGGCGCTCAACGGATCATCGAATAAGTACAGATCAGCTTCAGCGTACACCGCTCTGGCCAAGTTAATTCTGTAGAGACGAAATCAATAGATAAGCTGTCGCCGTTCACCGTACGCTTTGTACATATGAGTTAACACTGTAATTACCTGGCGCGCTGTCCGCCCGATAAACTGATGCCCCTTTCGCCAACGATCGTTTTATCACCGTAAGGCAACAAACTGAAGTCTCTCTTTAACTGACAGACCTTGATGACACGATCGTATTGGAACTGATCCATCGGCTTACCGAACAGGATATTCTGTCTAACCGAGCCGGCAAATAACCACGGTTCTTGACTGGCGTACGCTATCTTGCCGTTTATCTGGAAAACAGATAAGATTTTGTAAAGTGAAATTATTTATTACATGTAAAGTGTAAAGAGGCTAAACAACATTGTCCCGAGATGAGTTTAAATACCGTCAGAAACTTTAACGACGAATTAGATATTTTATTTTCAATATGGATACGCACTTGCACAGAACCGTTGTACACGGGTAACTCCTTTAATATAACATTAAGTAAACTGCTTTTGCCAGCACCGACTTGGCCAACGATAGCGAGCAACTCGCCCCCCTTCAAATTGATGTTGATATTCTTCAACGTATCTTCGCTATCGTTGCTTATCCACTTGGCGCTAATATTCTTTAAAGACATGCAGTAATCTTCTTGGTTATTGTCTGCATTGTTCCCATCGTTTCTCGTGTCGTTACTTTCTCTGCTTATACCATTGATGTCCGTCTTGGTTTTCTCCGAGTCCCCTTGCTCGCTTTTCTTCATTTTATTGCGGGGCTCGATCTCCTCGTACATCATAAAATTCTCCAGGCGTTTTATAGAAACCATCCCCTCCGCTATCTGTGTTATTCCTGGGTAATAAAAGGGCAAGTCAAATGAAAACTAACATTTTTATAGGAATTCTCATGAGGTGAAGCTCGAATATTAGAATTGACTAGAAATTGCGAAATTGTACTAATTAACACAGTCATCTTAAAATACATACCTTGTGGGAAGAAGACGGTCATCGTCTGACGTAAAATATTATAGTATGCCGTCAACATGAACACTTTCTCGGCAGTTATTTTGTGATCGTATAATATATAAGCTAATATAGTAATAAACAATGCTATTCTAGTACTGAACATAATGAAAGACATGGTGACACCTCTAATTAATGATGTGGCTCGGATAACGTTGATTTCTTTTCTGTAATCATGGAAAAAAACGGTAGATAATAAAGTATTTTTCGGAAGATTAGTCATGTGCAAAATTACCTTCTTGCTCTTTCAACTAGAGCACTGAAAGGCTTCTCCCAGGTGTACATCTTAATTGCCTGAATACCGCTAATAATCTCATTTGTTAATCGAACCCTTTCATCTGTCCTGATAGCAGTTTTTAATCTCAAGATAGAGGTCTTTTTACCCAAATACCCTACATATGTTAGAAATTGCAATGTGAACTAAGGTGTGTCAACATGATGGTAATAAGAAGTAACTGAAGTGTTTACCTTGCAAGGGTACAAACATCAGAAGCAGTGCGACTCCGATAAAAGCGGATTCTTGAACTTCTGTATACATGAAGTACATAATGATAATGGTCTCGAGCGGTCCAATCCATAAATAGTGTAAAAATATAATCGCTATATCAAATCTATTCACATCGTTGGACAATAGATTTACCGCTTGACCCACTGTTGTTTCGCCCAATGCAGTCCTAGAAAGCTTTAACGCTTTCCTGTATATCAAGGAACAACAGGCCACACGCATTTTCATTCCCATGTGAAGTATGGCCATCATGTATGGATGAATAACGAATATTAACAATCCTGAACATAATACCACGCCAGTAGCGTACAAATAGGCTTCAGTTTTTGTTATGTCTCTGTCACTATAATATTTCAATAGTTTACCAAGAAATATCGGCTGTAATACCCTGTATATGAAATAAAAAGAAATTAGTATGCGAATTTCAATTAATAAATAGTAAAAATGGCATGCCAAAAATTCGGCCAATCTCACTATTACTGATTAAATAAATTCTATGAAACAGACTATCAACTCAGATATACACAACCAAAGACTAATAGTTAAGTTGTTCAAAAATAGGAGGTATAAAAAGATTAGTAGGTACAGGATATTAGGGAGTGTGGGACTTAACGATCTCGTCGCATCTTCATTTTCATGAAATTCAGATGAATTGCTGGTTGTAGGCAATAATTCACTATATATAGGAACATAGCGTTTAAGTTTTGCCTGTTTGAAGTAACGAATTAGAAGACCAAGAAACGTGGGCTGTGACAATCTGAACAAGTAATAGAAACATTTTTAGTATCTATATACTTGAAGATTATAAAGCTGTTTCTAATAATCTGTTTATTCAAACGTTATACCTAGATTCCCATCAGTATATTTACCTAAGTGAAATTTCAAAAACAGCTAGAATTAGTCCATATCCCATTAGCTTAAGACCAAAACACTTGATAAGGACTTTTGTCAAACTAGGTTTTTTGACATTCTTCACATCATACTTGTTATTATTTTTTGCTTCACTAAGCAGCTTGCGTTTTTCATATGCCTCAAGTTCTTTTTCCCAAGCTTTTGAAATCTTTGTACCTAAATTACTACTTTTATGTTCTTTAAGAGGTTTGTATAAATCTTCTACTTCTAAGTCCTTACGATAACCTATCCAAAAGGTACGTAGAATCCATCTGTTAATAAAAAATGAAAAAGAAAATTATTCCATAAATATTTTAATTATGTATAAATTAATTTTAAGTAACTTGTTTTTATTCTCTATTCTCATTACATCAAAAACTGCACTGAATATCTGTATTCAGTAAACTTATCTTTGTTTTTGAGTATATAATATCAATGGTAATTGATTAAAGAGAACATATAAGTCTTATTAAAAAGTTGTCCATAAGAATACTACTAGATAGCAGTAAACAGATAGATCATTTATTTGCTTGGTAAAGGAATTTAAGATAGTTCTGCTTTTATTTACACAAGGTTTATTTGTATCTGATATGAAGGTACTTTTAGAGCACTGTTCATTTATTACCTTGATTCTATGTTTCTTTAGTAGACAATGACACAGAAAAAATGCTGAATCGTAATATTTTTATAACTTACGCAAATGTTAATGTACTGAGAGGATTTGCGCCTTCCCGAGGGTTCTTCTTCTTCTCTGCCTTCACTTTCCCATCCATGATAGTTTCATTTATTTATTTGTTTTTCCTGTAAAATTTTATACATCATATACTGTGATGTAATACAATCATGAAATACTTTGAATTGGAATCAAGAAAAATGTACAGCCAAATTAATCCTTTTTCTCTATATGATTTAGTAATAGCAATAAATATAAAGAGATGGGGTGGCAAACATTAAAAAGTATCCTTCTTACAAATTTTATATTTATTGGTATTTAACATGTTACAGATCTACAATTTATACATATAAAACAGCCAACTACAATAGTAGTATATATAGGTGCAGTTCAAATTATCACTTGGAGTAATATGTTTACATACATATTTGAAACTATGTAGCAATTATAGAAGAAAACTTTACTTATCTTTATTTTATAAATCTTAATTCATAAAGTACATAAAAACGCACTCACTCGAAAGGAGATTTCACTCATTCTGATAAATAATGTACATAATGATAAAGTACTCCAGTAAATACAGAATATATTCTACAAATACTAATAGATTAATATCTGTCTACAACTCATAATTTATCACCAATTATACAGATGTAAAAAAAAAATAAAAAAGGTACACATTGGATTCTAATTGAAAAAAAAAACATATTATAATATGCTAATATAAAAGGCACAAAACATGCATACTTTGTGATGCATGGCAATATTTTAAGCCATCTTCAAAAATCATTTATTCATACAGCCTAGTTGCATTGATGTTACCGTGATGACACTTTTAATCTGCACGAATATTTCATGTAAGAATACATTGCAAGTTAAAACAGAATGAGTTTTACGTTTACATACTTTGATCAACTACGCTACGTACTACGGTTACACGTGATCAATAAAAAAGATAAAACATATAAAATCCTTTAACACAAAACACAAAGTAATGACATTACACTCGTTGTTCGACTGAATGAATATTACTGGAGCACGTAAATAAACGTAACTGAATGCGTAGCATTGTATTGTATGCTGAACAGCAAAAAGATAATACAAGTTACACACAGACAAAAAAAAAAGTATATACACGAATTCCGTAAGTATACATATATTTTTCTCATGAAGACCGTTGCGATTTGTCGAGACCAAATGAAGCGCGCGCCCTTTACGTTCTGAACTTGAATTTTTAGCGAAACGGCAACGCGTAGTACGGACACAAACAATCCGATCGTTAAACTCAATTGGCTTGTAATTATATATTTTCTGGAAGCTCAATCGAGTCGATCCAGAAAATTCCCGTTCAATAATAAGCTGATCAACGATGTAAACAACCGTGATCACAGATATTGAAATCGATTCGTGCTCGCGATAAGCGGCGTTAGATTTAATCAATCCGTAATTATTGTCGCGAAAGACGACGTGATAAAAAAAAAAGAACGATCCCCGAGCGGCCTATCGACGCCGGCGGACGGCACCGGATTTCATAGAAAGATGTGTCATGATGACGAGAGAAAAATACCCATAAGAATATCAGGCTTACATAATTGGAAAACACAAATTTTCTATGTACTCGCTGCACGAGACAATCGATCGATGAGTGTTTTCATGACTGACAATACACTTCCATCGGCATTTATGGAATTGCGTTCGACGTTTCGCCAATTGGGTAATCTATTTATTGTGTTGCGTCCCGGTTATCGTAGTTTCAATCGCTAAATCGTCCGTAGGATAACATGACAGAGATGCGTGGTGTATAAAGCGTGACGAAAAACTAGCGTGGCGTTTCGTTTCGTTTCACTTACAATCGAAGGAAGATACGGTTCCGTCTAATTCCCAGCACGTTAATGTCCCATTACTTTCCAATTGCTCAATTCGCGGGATGACGAGCGACATCCAGGTAAGTAGAAGGCCGTTACTCAACTGGCGCTGAACTGGCCGCTGCTCGCATGTGTCATTGGTTAACCTTAAACCGACACGTGATCAAGCACAGCGGCAACGATAGATCGGATATACCCACTGGTGAATCTCAGCGTTTTACCGAGCCTTCTTCGTATCGTCGTCGTTCCGTTCACGCCGTTTTCACGATCATCACGGCATCTATTGAGTGGACGGCAGACGTCAGATTTTCTTATCGGAGGTATCGGATTACCAGTGAGCCAACGAAAAAGCATTGTCATCGAGATAAAGAACTTCGCAAACAGACTGAGTGAAAATTCGTATCTGATGTCATTTAGAATGTTCAAAAAAAGAATAGCGCAATACTTTTCTCACGTTCGAAATGCCGAGCCCGCTGTGCCACCTGCGCTAACGAAAGCAAACTCTGTATCTCGAGTGTGTTTTCTTGTCGATTAAAGAAGCACGCAATCTTAATTACATTCGTATTTATATTAGCCACCAGTGTGTCTACACAGGAATGGCTGTTACCATTCTATTCATAGAAGAGTTACTTTGTATGGTGACTAAAGATTTAAATAGAAAATCCATGGTATTGATTGTTTCTAGACTCGGGTTTTCTACATTATCGACTGTATTAATATTGTCAATTATTTTCACGTCTATAATGTTAATTTTAGCTAATCTAGCTTTTTTATAAAATTTCATTGGTATACATTAGGAATGTCCGAATAGTTTTTTATCTTAAATTTAAGATACGAGTTTTTAATAATCTCTTTTCGTAGGTGGTGCCATCCATGGCAAATCGTTCAAACTGATGGAGAAAATTATCAAGGGATAAATGCTTTATCCTGCGTGGGTAATTAAATTCCTAGATTCTCTGCATGTTTAACTCCTTTCCCTACGAGTGAGCTCGTAGTGGTTTTCAACATGATTCAACAAATATATATATTACTCAGTTCATTCGAATTCAAAGTAAATATTATTCCTCTGTAATCAACTATTATACTTAAAAGGAAATATAGGCATAACATATGCTTAGAATTTTTCTCTTTGTCCAATAAATTATTGACAAAGTAGCCGTATCGATCAGAGTTGAGAAAGAAATCATAGGCCAAGGGGTTAAATCAAGGTATTTGAGCTTTTTTTATTCAACAAGTCAGATTGTGCGAGTAACAACAAAATAATAAACGTCAATAGTTCAAACAACTTTTAGTAAAAATGATTCTGCCTTACTATATCACACGCGTCTGTTGTAATAAAATGGTTTCAGGTGTTAAGTGAAACAAGCACCGACTAGATTTAAGATTTATTTCATGGAATCCATCAAACTTTCGGTAACATCATTTGTACAACATATATAGGTCCGTTTTCATATGTAGTAAATGCTAAGATAGGAAAATTAATTAGAGAGAAGTGTTAGAACACAGTTTTTAAGTACATGTCGCGCATACTCGCATACGAAGAATCTTTATTCTGCCAATGCAACGTTTGCCTCCGCATCTCGGACACAAAGCTTCGAGTTTGAACTCGCCTACGTAATACTTCGAAAATGGCAAACGACAGACAATATCCGGAATGTTCGTGTATAAGTCGAAAATTCATTAATATTTAGTCGAAGAACCGTACCGTTCCAGCGAACGGTAAAGTGACAACGATCGGTGGCGCACCGAAGGATGCTCGAAGAACCGTCCAAAAGGTCACATCAATTTCACCTGGGTTTCCAGTGTCGATTTCTTCGTATGGCGCGCAGGCGTTCAACGAAAATTCATAGAACCTCGTCGTGAAACGTAGCTTTTAAATAAACTAATCGCATTTGGCACCCTTGGAGAGAAGAGAGTGAAAAAGGAAAAATATTAGGGCGTTACAGTCGATTCGCTGCCCCGGTAAAAACATCCACTTGGTCTCGGTAACCGACGAACATATAGATTCGTTCCCACCGAACGCAACCAAGTGATATATATATATATATATAATATATAGAACTCTCTCTGTCGTTAAATACAAATAAATACGATATAATAATACATACATATGGGTATATACGTATACATACATACACATAGAAGAGTATATATCTACAAACACGGTTCCGTTAATGTAAAAAGTTGGAATATGAAACCCCGTTTCGCTACGCGACGAGAAAATTGGATTGGATCGAAATGCACGCGCGGATCCGCGGGTTCGGTCGAATCTCATTTGTCGTTTCCGGTTTCGCGGCGAGCAAAAAACTCGGCCGAGTGTCGCTCGCGCGCGGTGAGCGGCAACGCTAATACGCGCGCCGATCTGACGAGTCTAATTGCAATTAAACGCGGCGTGTTACAATTTCCCCGGCGGTAAACTCGCGTGTAATTGCAATTAAAGATCCGTCGGGTTTCGCGAACGTGATTTTCGCAACGGCGCGTTGTACGAATCGAAGTCGGAACGAGCATTATGGGCACGCGGAGACGCTCGGGACTGACCGAACAGCGCGCAACGGTTCCGTACGATCGAATCGAATTACAGTACAATCTCCGAGTAACGATTTCGAAGAATCCGAGGATCGCGAGTGACGCTGTTGAAACGAGTATCGAACACCGAGAAGAGCTGCTTAAGAGGAGGGCCGACGGCTGAATCCGTGAAATCGCCGCTGAAGCTGGCCCATAATCGTAATCCGCGGCTGCGACAGTCATTTTCAATATAATCCGAAGAATAACATCAACTTTATTTTCTCCAACTACTCGTTTCCTCATTCCCTCCTCTCTCTCTCTTTCTCTTCCTTTTCCTCTTCCTCGTAAATGCATCAAGATGTCTTCCGGAAAAGTTCATTGGAAACAAGCTCGCTTGAAAGGGGCCCGCTCTGCACCTACAATTGAAAAGCGTTCCTTAGACCTCGGGCTTACACGCAGTGGTAAAGACATTACAAGTGACAATGAGATCACTAAGGTGTACACCAGGATGGAACGACTGTTTCAATGGAAATTACACTGACAGAATAATGATTACCTGACGATTCTCAATGGCCTCTGTAGAACCCGACAGCGTTCAGGTGTTCTCCGGCTGATTCAAATTGCTGTTCAACAGCTCGGTGTTCGCGTTGTTCGCGTTCAGCCTCTGCTGCTCCTTCAGCTTCTTCTTCCTGCGTTTGTTCCGCTTGTGAATGCAGAACAGGCCGACGAACAGGCAAAGCAGGAAGCCACCGATGCAGCAGGCGATCAGTATCCAAGTGTTCCTGACCCTCTCCGTCTGGATCTTCAGCCGCATGATCTCCGCGCATCGGTCGAACAGCTCGTTGGTCCTGTTGCTGAACACCGTCGTGGGCGTGCATCCCTTCTTCACCTCCTCAGTGCAATTCAGCTCGGGCAGCACGCGGATCTCGTGCAGTTTCAGCCAGGAGTTCAGCGTCTGGCATTGGCACGCGGTCGCGTTGAACTTGATCGGGTTTCTGGACAGGTCGAGCACCTTCAGATAGCAGAACGGCGCCAGGTCTTCGGGCGTGACCGACATGATGGAATTGTAGGAGACGTTCAGATGCATCATGGTGGGGACGGAGCCTAACTTCGGGATCCGACAGAGCCTGTTGCCCGACAGCTGCAGGAAGTTCAACGGGGACAGAACCTCCATGTGCGTGAACATGTCGTCTTGCAAGGTGTTCACGCCGAGGTACATCTTGCGCAGGTGGGGTAGCTGGAACAGGCTCTTCGGCAGGTTGTCGCAGCCGTTTTGCGTCAGGTCCAACACCTCCAGGTAACGAAGGTTGTTGAACGCGCCCTCCTGGATCGACCGGATGAAATTGTCGCCCAAGTAGACGTACGCGAGGTTGGTGTACGGGGCCAGACTCTGATTGGTCAGTCCTCGAATTCTGTTCACTGATAAGTCCAGGATCTGGAATTGATGGAATTAACCGATGTCAATGGTAAGAAGAATTATTTCCTTCATTTATGAAATGAATTGAATATGCTGATTTTCATTTTATTGGAACTGTTTTATTTTATGATTGTAGGACTCTAAGAAAAACGAGTCTTGTCCAAGGGATTGGAATCGGGCCTCTTGAGATTCGTCGACCATGCTTTAACCCTTGGCACTCCAGATTGTTCTGCAATCTATCAGCTACTGCGACTAATTTCTATAATATTCCTAGCGAAAATGAAAAATGCTATAACATTTCTTAGATCTTTTATTTTCCTTAGCGCAAAATTTGGATGTGCGCAAAATCGAATAATTTTAGGGTAGTTTCTTTAAGATTCATTGAAATATGTAATATTATAACTGGTGCAATATTGGAACCTACAGAGTTCAAAGGGTTAACGCGTTCACGCTGGCGTGTACCACCGGTGGCTCGCAGTAAGATATATTAGACAGTGTGTGCCACTGATTAGACGTGTAGCATCAAATCTGTGGCTCGTCAAATGGTTTGGTAATTAGAAAACATCGCCGTATAGTTGAAAATTAATATACTTATCGATCATTTCAATATTTTCATCAATTTTGAGAATTCAGCCGCCAAATGGGTTAGAGTGGAAATTACAGCGCCGGTGTGAACGTGTTAACGACCATATCCACGGTGTCCAACTTTTCCTAACCCCTTTACGCTTTTCAACCTACCGCTTCATACCACATCCGACTGAAGATCTTAAATGGAATTTAATGAATACCAACACTCGTTTCATTACAGTCGAAATGAAATACTATTTAGCTTGCTGCGAAAGAGGTTAGAAGCCAACGGGTTGAGCAAACTCCGGACTCCCTGCCCTGTATCATTCAACACGATGTCATTTACCCACCGAAGACCATTAACCTGTTCCATTTCAATTAGAAAAATCAATCGTTCCCTCGCCGAGTAAACCAACAGCACCCACCTGAATGTCAGTCTTCAGATTGGCCGGCACTTCCGCCAGGCTAAGGTTCACGCATCGCACCTGCAGCATCGAGTACTCCTTGCTGTATCTGCAGGTCCTGGAAGGAAGGTCCTGGTACATGACCAGAGTGGATCCGGCGGATCCAAGAGCAATCGCGTCGGGCATGATGGCCAGGACGAATCCCATCAGCAGGATTCTTTTCATCAGCCGCAAGCCCATGTCTGCGAACAGGGGAAATCCCATTTCTCCGTTGAAACTGGCGGTCAGGGTAAATTTTGAGTAATCGGCGGAGCCATCTTGGGAATCGAGTTCTCGAAGCGAACCGCGCCGCCGGTGCAACGTCACAGGGGATCCATCGATCGCGAGGAATCTTCGGGGTCGAATCGATTGCCGGGGAAATTCGCCGTGGGGGCGTTCGCAATCCCGTTCCCGTGTATTGCTTCGGAAGAAATCGCGGGAGTCGAGGACGGCCGGGAAGAAGAGCGCTACCGATGCATTATTTCACGGTTGCCCCGGTTCTCCGCGGGAACAATGACGAGGGAATTTCCGAGACGCGTTGTCCATGCCCGGCCGCCGAGGGAGGAACGCGGCCGGATACCTCGCGTGAATTTTTTAACGGCACGGAATACCTATCGGTCGGCCTTGAACAGCGGGTTACCGCTGTCCCCGGCGAAACTAGAATCCCCGCGACGCCGGCCTCGATGAAATATTGGGAACTTTGTTTCCAAGTGGGCCTTTCGCCCTTCCTCGACCCCGTCCGCGTTTCCCGGTCGCTCGTGCATCTCGCGCCGCGCAATTTAGCTCGAACCTGCTCAACCGCCGGATCGACATCGGAATTTTCAGTCTCCGACGCTTTTAAACTTTCATCAACGAAGGAATTATTTTTACCGGCATTAACGATGAAACCTGTCTGGGCCGAGCACTTCTTCGTAGGTGTCAACCGCGTGTATCGCGTGTATCGCATCTATCGAATGGGCAGCTTTTCGAATGCTCGAGTTCCTTAACCACTTGGCGTATTATTTCGTTGCTAAGCTCGTGTAATATTTTACCATTTGTAAGAAATACAACAAAATTTTCCATTCTACTTCAGGTGGAAATTTCATTTGAAGATGATACATTGATAGCAAAATAGTTGTTTGCTTTGATCCGTGGGTAATGAACATTGATTCTGGTTAAATTAGTTTAGAAATCTTCATCGCGAGTCTCACTCGTCGTTGTACGGCAAGGGGTTAAAATAGAAGGGAATAGAAGAATCAGCGATCATTAACACGTTGAACGCCGCACGATTTCATAGAGCAAAATACGCAAAATGGAAAAAATACAATATTAAACCATTTGACTGAATTGGATTATTATCGTTGCACGTTCATCGAACTGAATGTCGCCGCAATGGGTATCACTCATTATAATATAGAAATATTTGCGAATAATCATCTTTCAATTTCACGCTAGCTTCGCGAAACGCTTCAATTCCATGGAATTTAATAGTTACTCGGTGAAAATTCATTTCGAATATGCACTCTGTCTACTTATAAACCTCTAATCTCCAAGTTCTAAGCAAAAATCAATTTTCCTATGAACAATAGAATAAACTGTACAACAAATGTCCGTAAATCTAGCGTTAAAATAAATTTCCTAGATAAAAACTCGGTCTTGAGTTTCCAGTTTTCATTAAGAGATCTTTACCACGAGTCTGACACGTTGTTATGGTTTTGTAATCTATCAGCAATTTTTATAGTATCCCTAGCAAAAATGAAAAATACTACAACATTTCTTAGATCCTTTATTTCCCTTCTTGGTGCAAAATTTGGATGTATGAAAAATCTAATAATTGTAGGGTAGTTTCTTTAAGATTCAACCCTTTGCGGACGAAGATTGTTGAAAGTATAAAAATCTTTCGCAAATTCTGCTGAATTAAACACTGAATGCTTAAATCATAGAGAATAAGGAAACTACGTACTGATCTCTTGCTGTTAGAATAGTTAAATCATTTGTCCACAACTGGGTGTTCCAAACACGGAAGTCTGATCTCAGCAAAATGCCGACATTCGTCAAAGGGTTGAAATATCTAATATTATTCCTGGTGCAATATTGGAGCCTACAGAGTTCAAAGGGTTAATCGGTCCTCGCGAAGAATTCGTTTCGGGTGTACGCGAAGAAATCAGTTCTCGCCGTTGACGGTGAATCACGGTTGGCCGCAGTCAGCGAATTTTGAAAGAAGACACCGGGCCCGGTGTTTGTTGTGCCAAGCTCTGATGAACTGCAGAGGTAGCAGCCGCGGAGCCTCCAGCGTATGTTAACTTTATATTCCCGCGGCCAGGTTCTGCCGGCCTCTCAATAAATTCGCGTTTGGGCACGGCGTTCCTCCAATTAATTCGCTCTTCCGAGTCCTTTACCCCATGTCGGTTTTCGTGAAATAATACCGGTGAAAAAAATGCAAGTGCAGACCGACCGAGCGCGCCGCGCTTCAATAATATTCCCTCCGCTTTGTCTGTTTTCCCGTAGCGAGTTCTGCGATGATCATGCGATTCGTAACCGAATTAAATTCCGCGAGCTTTTTTTCAGAAGCATGTAAAATGAAACATTGTTGGAGACACGAATTAAAAGTTCCTTTGTTTCGCGTCGGATAATAACCGAGGATAATTTGATTATGCAGCGATGCATCGTTGCGTTAGAATTATTAGATTTCAGAGCACTAGACACGGCTAGAATTCGTTTTTAAGCATACTAATCTTTTGTACGATCCTCTATGACTGAGCTTGTGGAGCTTTTTATCAACCGTTCGCAAGGGACTCGAAAATTTTCCATTGAAAGTGCAAATGCCATTGTAATACATTGCACTATATTATAATAGCGAAATAACTGTTTAGAGTAACGCTGATTTGTATTAACGCGTTCACTGCCATGAGAATTTTAGACATTCTGTACAATATTCCTTATTCTTTTGTAACAATGACAAATCTAGTAACCCATTCACTGCTAGCATGAAATGTGTGATTTCATTTGTACTTTCAATTTATACATTTCAAATATAGCCAAGATTGTACCAAACTGGCAATCTCTTGCTACGAGTATATTCGTGACGCAGCGAATGGGTTAAAACACTGTATTAAAGATCCTCGTATCGACAGTTTCCATTGTTTCGCAAGATCTCCCAGCAACACGTTATAACAGCGAGGTAACTATTTAGAGTAACACTGATTCGTATGAAACATCGGATCAAAAGATGCCTTTTTCGATAGTTGCCATTGTTCAGCAAAATACTCCAGCGAAACATCTGCCCGCGCGAGATAAAAAAATTGCAATCCAACGTACCGGGGAAATGATTGAAAATTATCCCAGCGTTCGATGAACGCGACTTGACCAGAAATGCCCGGCGATCGTTTCACTGGCAATCAGTTTTTCGTTTCCTCGTGCTTTCACGGGTAACAGGTACTGAAAAAAAGCGGGCAGAAACGCTGGGAGACAAGTCGTCGAACGAATCCGTCGGATTCGATAGCTCGCAGAGGCCGGCGGCAGCTGCCTGGCTGGCGTTTTCACGCCCGTCACGTTTTTCGGTTTCAATTTGCGGCACGCGAGCCGCGCGATCCCCTTTTACGGGAACGGTCAGCCGCAATCATTCGTAATTGTTCCGAGTCGCCGGAAAAAATAACCACCGCGACTGCGAACGATTCGTCGAGCGTTCAAATATCCCGCTTTTTTTCGCTCTCTCGCCCTCCGGGCTGCGGATCCGGCCGCGGTCCATACTGCGCGGATCCCCGAGGTCCTTTTCCCCCGGTTGGCGGGTGGGAAACGTAAAACACCTTCTTACCCGAGGCGTTTTTTCGGCCGGTCGGGTAGTTCCGAAAACACATTCGAGCCGGATCGTTTACCGGCCTGGGTAAATATTTGCCGCGGGTCGCTGAGCTTCTTCCTTCGCGAACGGTTTGCGCGACAGGTAACTCGTTCGGACGCGATTCTGGGGAGAACTAGGGGAGCTGCTGCGACGGAGACGCGATTGATAATTATTCTCATTATTTAGAGTGTTCGTGGAGCTTGGAAGATAGATTGGATTCTATTTCAATCCTCGTTCCAGTTTGATTCCATAGAAATAAAGCGTTACACAAAGTAACGATTAATCATTTTAGGCTGGTATTAGTTCCTGATGATCAGAGTGTTACGTCGCGTAAAGGTTTGTTTATTTGCTTTTAATGATTCTAGGATTGTTATATAAAAGTCTCGCTTGCTTAGGCAGAAGCTATTTAATACCGAGCAATAATATCGGAAGATTAGCGACTCTGATTCATATGATATCGTCCATTAATCGATCCGTGAATCATTCGCAAGAAATCCTGGAGGATCTCAGAGCACGAAGTTCATTGGAATTTGATAAACTTCCCACCCGCCAGCTGAAGCATGCGCGAAAATGACGAGGCGAATCTTTATCGGTATCATTTCCCTAGCCCCGAGTGCGAAGAGGTCTCCGACAAAGTCCCGCGACGTCTTGTTCCCGGAGGGGTCGGCGAGATTACGCAGCTTTTGTGGCGCGTTTTATCGGGGCAGCGCTCTCCGTTCCTCGGATAATACGTTATCGTCTGTTTGCCTACGGTTTCGAAACAATCCGGGGCTGTAAACCCCGCTATCTCGCGAGCGTCTTGCACTCCGGCGATCTATCACGTCGCCCAAAAGACGCCAGCCGATCTAATTCCGCTGTCGTAATCTGTTCTCGCGCAAAGGTCGGCGGACGTTAAGATCCGGCCGCGTAACGCGCGCCGGTGTTTGCCCCGGGATCTCATCCAGCGATTGTCGCCGCGACGATCGAGTTCCGAACGCGCGCGCGACCGAGGGGAAATCAATCGATCCGTCGCGGCGCGCGGCAGGAAGTTCGTCGGCCGGCTGGAAGAAGTCGTAAGTCCGGGGAATCCTGGGCTACCGAACGGATGACACGCCTGTACCCGACGATCCGGAACGATCGTTACGGCCCCGCCATAACGTTCGAGCCTTTCACGTCGACGACCAATTTTGAGCTTCGACGTTTTCAGGTTTACGGTCAGTTACGGAAGTTCCGCGTTTTACGCGATGACATCGTTAACGTGTTTTGCGTTTCGACTACGCGGCTAATTGGCTTTGCTGCCTTCAGACTTGGCTGCTAATGGGTGACTAACAGCTACTATTGCGAGTACGCCGTTGACTGATCGTGAGAACCGCGAGCAGTTTATTTATCGTTTACACCTTTGCGGTGGGGATTAATGGAAACGATTGTTAATCGTTTGGTGACGCATTTCTATATGCCGTTATCTACTGATTCACGCTTTCGGTAAATCTGTGCGATGTTAATCGTTTTATATGGCTTTCCGGAGAATTCGGAATCCATGCGGTTGAGGTGTTAAAGGCGAACGATATAGATCACAGAGGAAACTTTTCAACTAACACGCTGATTTTGATAACATTTCTGTGAGATGTAGTTGCTGGGGAATATTTCGCGTGTATTTTTTCTTATCGGCCATCTACTTTGAAGGGGTGAAAGCAACCCTCAAAGTTGAAGGTTGGAAGTATATTTTTCTTAATATCTCTGAAACTAGGGGGTGTAGAAAAGAAATCTAAATTGTCCATTTCGAGGCGAACAGTGGAAAGAAATGTCTTTTCTATAGCCCCTAGTTGCAGAGATATTGCGGAAAATACGCGTTCAACCTTCAACTTTGAGGGTTGTTTTCACCCCTTCAAAGTGAATGTTGGTCGATAAGGAAAAATACACGTGAAATATTCCCCAGCAACTACATCTCACACAAATGTTATCAAAATCAGCGTGTTAGTTGAAAAGTTTCCCTCATCAAATAAATTAGGTACATCATAATTAACACTAGAACTACCAAGTGGGTCAAAACGACCAATCCTAATTCTTTTACATTTGCTGCAAAGGTACAGATACTTCTTTAAGAAATGCTTAATGAAGCCGATTTAGTAATACCTAAATTAAAATATAAGCCAATCGAAACCTTAATGAATGCACGCTACAGCTTTCATAAAGGAATTTTAAAAAGAGGTTTTAACCCTTTGCGGACGGCCGTCGACATTTCGGAGAGATGAAATTTTCATATTTAGAAGACTAAGTTGCAGACAAACGATTTACTTACTCGACAGCCAGAGATCATCGCATAGTTTCCTTTTTTCATATTAATTAGACATTTGATATATAATTCAGCTTTATCTGCTGAAGGTCTTATACATTTCAAAGAATCTTCGTCCGCAAAGGGTTCAGGGCTCGGCAGTTCTAACATTAAGGTTAGTTCGATGCGACTAGTACAGACATGGAACAATGATACCGAACTTTTGGTTAAACGACAACGAAAGTCGCTAACGAACAGAGAAACGCCTTTCCCCAAGAATGTACGTTCCCCTGATCCTGATTGCCAGGAACAGCCTGCAAAAATGGAAGTTCGAACAATCCCGGTCCATTAAAATCGCCGAGTTATTCGAAACTCGTAACCGGATTATTCCGCTATACACAGTGTTTCGGTAATCCCGGTACAACCGAGGAAGCGAGTAATGCCTTCGGAATATTTCAAATAACGTAACACGAGGAAACTTCGAAGTCCATTACCTGGAAAACGGGGGCGTTATCTGCCCGAACGAATTCTCCTCTAAATTCTCGGCCCGCTTCTGGGTTTAGGAATCACACCGTTTCCGGCGCCGCGAGTTATTCCCGTCGCGCTGCGAGCTGTCCCGCGGTTCCCGCGTGAATTAACGCAAATAATAATCCCACAGGTTACAGAATACCGAGCCGATATTAAAGTCGCGGCTCGTCAAAGGCCCGACGGCTGTGCCGCGCGCGCGCGACTTGAAAAGACCGAGACTTCCGGTTATTACGGATTACCGAACGGCGTATAATCGGTCGAAGTAATACGCCCGAAAAGCCGCCGGGCTGCGGCGAAATCAAATGCGTGGCCGGCGAGTTCGTTATCGATTTATAGGAACCGGAGGGGGATGGGGGCGGCAGCGACGAATTTTCACCTGGACAATGAAAATAATAACGATAACCCGATAGTTGAGAAACTGGAACCCCTTCTTCAACGGCGGAGCGTAATCTCCCATCTTCGGGATACTGTCCGACAATGATCGAAACGGAGGATTTCCCGGACCGGAGTATTTCCCGTCGATCCTTTCAGTTTGGATCATTGCCGTTCGGTTTCAAGACGTCGAACGAGCCTGTACTCGTTAAAATTTTGTAACTGTTTTCGCTTCTTGAGACTGAGATTGGAAAGTGAAGGTTATTCGTCGATCGATAAGCTAGTTAAATTTCAGATCTTAAGAATAGACAGTTTCGAAAGGGACGCGATGATTTAACTGCGGTGATCTTTGGGTTTCCATTTATTGATTACGAAGATGGAGGAAAAGAGAATTCGCTTTGCTGAGAGAATTGTGTCAGCGAATAATCGAACTGAAATTACGAGAGATCTCGATTCGCCTGTACTCTCTGTTCATGTGTATACTACTAAATTGATTTTTGTAATGATTGCTCAGAGAAGCAATGTTTCAGCCAAGGTGAAATGGGCGACTCGGAATGAATGATTCCGATCTAGCCAGTAGTTCTAGTTTAATCTCCTTGCGCGGTCCATAAATCCAACGGCAATTCAGCTCGTTCGACGTGTCACCGAGAAAATTAATTTTCGAATTTATATATACGTAAAACCGTGTGACCCGAATTCGGATTACACGGTAGTCGAAGTGTTAAGAGGGGGACAGGGACGTGAGATTTCAGTTATTCCGCGAGTGAACGCGCGATGGTATTGGGTTCACGCGAAAACAGCCGCGGCCGCTAAATATTATTGCGAATCGCTGCTGCCGGGAATGTAAACGGAATTAATCCCCCGGTTGATGCGCAGAATCCGGCCACTGTTGATCGCTAGAAAACGAGATTCGTTATCAAGGTAAATTACTCTTGTTCCGGCCCTCCATATGCGTGATGTTTACCGAGAAATATTGGGACGAAGGGAAACAGACGATGGTAATGTATTTTTGAGTATATTAGTGAGAAAGTGTAGCTTTCCCTCCTTAGCGTCGCGCAGAGGAACGTGCAAGTGACTTTGTTTATAGATGTTACAATATAAACACGAACACTTGGATGAATGACTAACGTTATAATCGATTACCGCGAGACCTTATGGAGGGAGTGTCACCACTGCTGAGATTGCCAGTTGAATATGTGCAGAAGGAAGCGCAGATAACGAGGAACATGTATAACAGAGCGAAAGAAAGTACAATCCGCAATGATTCAGTCACGCATAAGGACTCGTTAACTTTTTGTCTGTTCTCCACATTTATTGTTGCTACTAGTTTGCAAAAGTTTGCGTACTAGGATAGCAGACGTAGAATCAACTCGTTGCTACATTTACCGATGCGCGACGCTAATGAGGTAACGCCGGAACACCGATTCGACTCCGTGACACGTCCTCGCTTGACGCCGGCGTCGGATACGGCCCTGCGCAACTATTTACATACATACGTACTTACATCGTTCGCCGTGTGGATATAATCTAGGCTGAAGGCAGTTTGCATTCCATGTTGATTTTAATTAAATAAATGTTGTTACGATACGCTGGTATTATGTGGAGGAACGCGGAATAATATATATCTCGCGACTCTGTCGCTGGTTAAACGAAGTTTAATCTGATTACGCGTTACTGTTGACAATTAAAATGCAATGGTTCGTTCGATCGCGTGCGGCCAGCGCAGTAATGATCGATCGTTATCAATCCAACGGCCCTTTGATTGGAATAATTACAGCCGCTCGTAATTAACAATTACGGAAATTAATTCAAAAACACCGAAAACCTGAACGGGCGTTATTCAATTCAATATACTAACCGATTAATCGAGTTAACGGTTGCGTCCGGACCCATCACTGTCCCGCGTCGTAATTAAATTTTACTTCGCCGAATTTCGCGACCCTTCGTGTTCGGGCTGTTGCTTTTTTATTTTCAGGTTAAACGTCACCGGCGGAGACTGCCTCGCGATTGATAATATTCGTTTAAAAACGGAATATCGCCGGGATTTCAGGTCTGTGACGTATCAAGATGCAACCCGCCGGAATAAATTAGTTTCGAATGCATAGATCGCGAAGTTTATGACGAGTTCGGGAACGACCCTGTTCCCTGTCACGGATTTCTGACTGTCAGTGCATCCGGGCGTCTGACAGTCGAAATAAAACACGTTGAAATAAAACACGTCGAAATTTTCTTGCCGCGGAAAATAGCGGAAGAAATATCAGCGAATTTCGCGCGGGGACGCGTCTCCGCGGAGTAATGTTTGCGAATTGTATGGGGATACGGTCGCCTAAATAATGTCGCATCATTTGTTCGAACATTCGCGGTGCACGGTATATTTGATTTTTTACTTTAACGATCGACCGCATTAACATCGCTTTTAATCTCTTATATTATCGCGTTACACTCGTGGAAAAACGTTTGAAATGAAAAATGTTGAATGAAAATATCGCTGTACTATATTCACTCGATTGAAGATTGAACGTTGCTTTCCTATTATTAGTTGTTGACCTTTCGAGCAGTAAACACAAGAATATATAATTCTCCTCTTCTAGTTAATCGTTAACGGCGCAATTGTTCCGGCGCAATTGTTCCGGCGCAATTGTAGACGAAACCGTAAATAATAAGGTTAACCCGATTATAGTATAATACGCTGCTTCATCGGTTTATTTAAAAATGTTCGAGCAATGCTAAAATTGTTCTTAAATATGTAATTATGATGCTCGTACCGTCGAAAGTGAGCGAAACACGAGAAATATGCGGCAATTGGAAGAACGCGTGGTTGCCATAGTAAAATTGAATGTTAACTCAGACGCGAAGTAGAAGGCTGCAGGGGATAATAATCGAGTGGAGAGGTTACTTTCTGTTTTTTCTCCCCCGGGACCAATGACTCGCGAACGTTAGCCGGGAAAGTGTTGGATGCAAAAGCTCGAGCGACTTTATTAACGAGCGCGGCCACCTGTTTATCGCGCTCGCGCGCCGATACCTCGTTTCCCGGCCGAACGATCATTCAATCCCCCTGTGAAATTTACTTAAACGGCCGTTGATTTGTTTCATTTCGCCTGTCGGCTCCGTTTAATCAACTTCATAGCCCGACACTTCCGATCGCTCCACTCGAATCCTTTCCCGTGAACCCGCAAAGAGTAGCTTGATCCTGCTTCCTCGCACGTTGCATCCCCGGAAATCGGTTAACGGCAGCAATTAACGTTCATTTACATTTTTTAAATAACCCCGTGGGTTCCCGGATTCTTCGAACGCAATCCTTCTGGCCTCTAGGTCCCCGGCGGACATTTAATTACCACGTTTTCCCGGAAACTTTGAAAAAAAAAAAAAAGTTCAATTCCCATCTGCAATCCCAGCCGGCAAATGTTTGAGCATCGTTTCCTTAATGGCTCCGCGAAAGTCCACTTTTTATCTTCGATTCCTGTAAATATTTAAGCGATCTCAAATTTCTGCCGGTGTGTGTTCAATCAATTTATCATTACAAGAGATCCGATCGCTAGGACAGCTTTCGGGATGATCGTGCATTAAGGATTACACGGCTCGCGGACGTGTACATATTTGCATCGCGCGTAAATTCAGAATATGCATGAGTATGCAAATCCACTTTTCCTTTATTCCGCGGCTCTTCAGAACTGATCTAGAAAAATATGAATTTACATAATCGCCAGACTCCGTACCGAGTCCGATGATAATAATAATAATAATAACAATACTAATAAGAATTTCAATTTGAAGTTCAAGGAACGCGGCCGGGTTCCGCCAGCGCGCCCCGCGCTCCGCCCGAACGCTGCGGGCGGACTCCGACCGCCGCAATCTCCCGAAAGAGAAGGAAAACTAAAGAAAAATTCAGATACCGGTCTGCATCGAATAAAACCCTATAAAACCTCCGTGCGACCTAAAGAAAGCGACCGCCGAAATTCAGCCGGAAAATTGCTACAGAACACCGAAAGGATTCGCTGTGCAATCAAAGTGAACCGCAGGCGAAAGAAGCATGGCGACGGTGGTCTTGGCGGGAAGTTTGAATCGTGTATCGTTAAAACCTCGCCGGGCGTCCCTGACGCGTCTCGAACTCCAATTCCTCGGTAGCTCTTTTGTCACGGAAACATCGGGAACAGATATTTTCCGAGCAAACAGCCGTAGCTCCCGCGGCGGCCATTAACGGACCGGCTCTTCAACCGTGGCAGCAGTTTAAAGAGGAAATAAATTAAACGAGTGCCTCGGCGAACTGTCGCGCGGCGTTGATATTCGCCGAAGAAGCCGGAGCTGCTAGCTAGCTGCTAGCTCTGCTAGCACCGACCCGATCCTCCAGTTCTCTCCCGAAAGTTTCTCTCCGCGTCTGTTGGTCCTGGTCCCCGTCTCCTGAATGCGAGCGATCCACGGCTACGTAACTCGCATATTTCCGCCGTGTCCCAGGCGTTTCACGTTTCCGCCCGTTTATTGCGCGCCGCGCCGCGCCGCGCCACCCGTTTCCATCGCAATTCGTGGGCCTCTTGTCACCCGTTCGTCCCGAGGAGATGCCGGGAATGCTCCCTCTCGCTCTACCTCACCTGCGCCGACCTTTTTCCCAAGTGCTCTACCATCGATTTCCGTTAACGAACGGTCACTTTCTTGTCAAGCAAGGACTCCGAGGCGCCGTCGACCCCTCGCCGTTGCGCTTCCTCGTGTTCATGGACATCGGAGGGACTGACGGCGCGCTAATAATGAGCAACGGACGCGACATCGCGAGGCGCTTCTTGCTCGACCTAAGAAACGTCCTATCAGTTTGGGCTCGACGGAAGTGAGATTCCGTGTCGTCGAATTGTGCACACAATATATAGGAGGAAGAAATTGCAAGAGATTGTGAAAGAGAAAAGAGCGATTAGTCCGGGATCTACTAGTGGACTCATCAATAAGACTTTTTGGTAGACATGTGCCTTAGACGCGGGAACGAGTCTAGTTTTATTCCTTTGTTTCGCTTGCGTACATTGTATCCAGTTCCTGGGAAGGCTCTTAGTACCTGGGTTAATTATGTTAGGAACTAATTATTTGCGCTGCTGGGTATTTTACGTACTTCTTAGTTTTTGTGCTTTCTGGCGACAGAAGACGGTTTCGAAAACCTATAAACGTGGACGTTAACCTTTAACTACGGCGGGATTTTCCGCAACACTGTATCTCTGTGCAAGTCTCGACGCGGACAAATGTAATGACGAGGACAGTTGGGCGATATGATAAACATATCTGTAGACAGAGTGAGCTAATTCAGTGGCATACCGTTTAAAAACATGATATCCATGAAAGCCACTATAGTAGCGCACTGTTCCAAAAGGTAGCGTACGCGAATGCCGCTGCAATGGCGTGGACTGACTAAAAGGTTAAAGATAGGGTTGGATGTTAGTGATGTCTTCTACACGCTGAAACATGCGGCGATGCAGGCACAACAACCGATGGATGGCTTTTTTCACTTTTTCTTTGAGTGCAGCAAGGCCATGAAACTTTGGAGAACTCAAATCCATCATTTGTAACGATGCCCGCATCGCCGCAAGTTTCCACGTGTACGGAGGCCTTAAGGGACCAGTGTAGGAGGTTTGCGGACGGTATATATACAAATAGGTAAATGATTGAGCAGAAGCGAGAAAGAATCTTAGGTGTCAGTAGCCTTCTATTGGCAGAGTATGAAAAGATGCCGCTGCGTAAAGAACAGGGATCGTGCTGCGTGGTTCGATGATGAATGAACTTTGTTTTTCCCTTCCCGTTGATTTGTTTTAGAATTGATTATTGCACATTTCTGAATAAAGCAGAGACTCGTCGGTGAGACCCGAGAAGTGAGATATTTTGTTCGCAGCTTCACATGCGGAGAAATTGATTGGCAACCGTTCAAACGGTAACTCCTGCAGCACGAGAAACACGAACAGCGCGAAAAGAATCGTAATAATTCGAACCGTCCCCACAAGTTTTATCGAACGAAGTCATGACCTATCGAACTTTCCTCGCGGCGATAATTAAAAGAGGTCAACCGCCTTAGAGCAATCGTCGAACGAAATAAACGGAGTTCACCGATCGAACTTCCGTTCCTGTCTGATCTCGCGAGAAATCAGCCCTGTCTAGATGAAGAATTACACTTTAAACGTGATGCTACAGATAGTAACGAGCGCGAGCCGCCACTCGATTCGATTAAACCTTCTTCTCCCGACTTGGACGCGACCCCGTAAACTTTCCGAGCGAATTGACTCGCGAGGAACAACGAACGGAAATCCTCACATATCGTAATCTTCGAAGATTACTGCTAGTCTCGAGACTTCGGATTTTTAGGTGTTATTTAGAATTTACTAGTCAATCGGTTCGATCTTAAAATCGAACTACTCCAGAGTCATCCTTCGAACACGAACAGATATACTAATACAACAAAAATTTAATAAAACCGCATCGAATCTCCAGCTTTTCAACATTTCTCGGTAAACCACGTTCCGAGAATAGAAAAGATTCTGCAAATCTATCGTGACACTGAAGTTCGAACAAACGTGAATGTTTTCATTGTTAATACGAGCGATTTGCGCTGGCAACGAATTGAGAAACTCGACAGGATCTCGCGCGAAGAATATTGTCTTCGCCTGTTATATACAGATATGTACACAAATGTCGTTTACCAATAATTTTGTACGAAGTGGTAGATGTCAGAGCAATCAGGAATACGTAATCTAATAAGACTATCGACGTGTACAATGTGTCGTTGGTAATTTTCGGACAAAAACATCACGACGCGCGTGACACGTCTTTGCAGCGCAAGTGGTCAATCGCCAAACACGATTGGCCTTTAGTCGCGTTTCAAATCCCCAGAACCAATCGCTTTCACCTGAACACCGAAAGGTGTTTGCCTTTCCAGTCAGCCAGCGGACGAAGAAAGGTAACGCGAGTCGAAGAACCTCACGCCTATTTCTCGCGTTCCTGTGTGCCGGACGTGTTAGCGCGGCTCACGGATCAACGAACGTCGAAAGGCGCCCGCGAACGGGCTCCAAAGCTGCTAGCGAAAATGAGATCTAACCAGAGACGAGGACGTGATTAACACCCGAGGCAATGGCATTAGCCGGCTTTTCTAACTAGCTTTGTTGCGTATCCTCGTTTACGAGGGCGGATGGAGAACCTCGCGACGTCTGCCGTCTGACGCGGATAATTTAATTTTACCGAGGTGAATAGCTCGAGCGGAACAATACGCGTCGCGAGACCTTCTTCAATCCTGCGCGTCGCTTTTCCATTACTTTATATACAGTTTTTCCCTCGCCGAGAGCTAGAAAGATCAGCTAAAAGACGGGACTGCGCGTGAACCCCGAAAACATGGCGGATCCCGTATTCGGGTCGCGTCGGGCAAGTCCGGAAGATAGTAAGGGACTCGAAAACATCGGGATTACCGAGAATTAAGGAATCCGAAATACTTTCCGGGGCTAACTTTGCCGAACATTGTGCTCGGAAGATTTAGTTTTGTCCACGTAGAGAACCCAGTAATCTAAGCTCGATTTAGATCGTTTAGGAAATAGGAAATTTGATTTATTATCAGGAACCAACGAAGATTCGAATGCGACTAATGCAATTCCGTTTTGGGATGAATCTATATTGTATTGGTAAATACTTTGTATAGAATAGTATTCGATAAATGTAGACTTTACATTAATTATGAAATGCATTTCGAGATCTCGGAATTCTTGATATTTTTGAAGTGCCAAGATACTTTTGAAATCTGTTGCCGATTTCAAAAAACATTCTCAACATAACCCGACTCGATGGTTTCGAGTTCCCGGACAATTTCACTGAAAAATAAAAAAGATCCCGGGGGATTTCGTCGCGTGCGACCCGAAAGTTCACTCCGACAGCTTCCTGGGCGGTCGTCGTTCATCACGGGACATCGGCACACGCCGCAGCCCGCACCCGCCGGAACACACACCTTCCGCCCGCGCGTTCTCGAGCGGATCCGACATGATAAACAACCAGAAAACGTCCTCTAATAAGATGTATGTAGGTACGCGCCGCTGCGGTGTGTCCGAGACCGATTTAACGCCCGGCGCGGCGGTCCTCTTTTTATCGGGACATAATTCGCCGGCGAGATAGAGAAATATGGCGGACAACGGAATATATGTAATAGGACAGCGGCTTCTATCTGCTAACCATTCGCAGTTAAAACTTCTTGTCCTGTATATATTCAGTAATTCTATGAAAGAAAAGAATGAATTTGTCTACGATCTACAAACGTAAACTGAGTCTACTTTTCTCGACTGCGAGGCTGAAAATGAAGATCTATCTATCTATATTCATGAATTTTTAATAGAGTAGGAACTGATTAAATCATTAATCCTATTAAATAGAAATAATGCAAGGATCGATGGACGAAACTAGGTTATATCAATATTTCTTGTCTAATTGCATTGCGCGGAATATGATATTGAATATTCAATATTATAATCGTAGTATATTAAAGTAGGCGGTCAAGTTTTTGAGATTTAAATATTTTTGAACGCTTCGAAGTTTTTCCGTTTTTGACTGTTGAACATTGGAATCGGATGGACGAAAATCGGAGGAACTTCTTTCGTTTACTGTTATTGAAAATATAACAGATGCTTCTCTCAGAAATTACTAAAGCAATCCATGTAGAAATATGGAAACTGATTTATAGAGCAATCGAAATGATAAAAGACGCGCCCTTGTAGTTTCTCTACAAAATTAAAACTCAATTCGTGTGCAGGCAATTCTAACGTGAAACGGTTCGATTTAATCGGAAATTCTGAATTTTTGATACGTCGAACGGACGAGGAAAGTTGAAGAGTTTGAAAAATTGAAATTTGAATAAGTAAAGGTTCGAACACTGCCAGGCGAAATTGAAATTTGAATATTTAAACATTCGGGAGTCCTAGGTCTTGGAGAATCGGTGTTCTCCGAAGTTTCGACGTTAACGTGTTTAGTTTCTTTTTGCAGTTTGATTAAACCATACTTCGGCATCGGGATCCGGGAGTTTTCAGGGGAATTTTAAGATATGAATCGTGAAGTTGCATGTTCTTTTTACTTGATAAGCGTTGCGCAAATCTCCGACTAACGCGCGTCCATCGGCAAATCTCCTTTGCCCCGATGGAACCCGAGGATCCCCGTTTTCGATCCATCAAATTTCCTCTTTCGCGACCGTTTCAGAAACTTTAATTATCCGGAAGTCGTCGACGATCGGGCGGAAGTTAGTATCGATCCACGGGGACCTGAGAAACGAGCTTCGACCATCAGAACACGTTGTTCAGTTTTAACCTCAACCTGGCAGAACACAGATAGCTCTGCGTAGTGTGCAATTCTTAGCAACCAAAATGGTTCTAGTAATAAACCAAAAATATCTATAATAAATGAAACAAACTAGAATGTTCAAAAAAGAAAGGACTGAAGGATACACACCATCCAGAGACGTTCTAAATATCTATATTGTCATCTATATAATTCTTTAGGAATTTTGTTGTCAATCAATCTTAATTATGACGAAAATGGCAAGCATTTCAAGTGCAAAACCCTGTTTTCACCTCACGAAATTAGCTACAAATGTTTACAGAATGTCAAACAATTGAGATATCCAAAAAATCCGTGACATTTCAAATAATAGATCTCTGTTTCTAAATTATTAAACTGATTTAGCAACAGGCAAATCGAATGTTAAATTAATTAAAGTCTCCGTAGGTGCACTCCTAGAGTTATATAGAGGATTCTTAAAAAAACAATTTACCTGCTCGGTAGTTTTAGCGTTAAGGACGTTTCTAGATGGCGTCATCCCTTAATTAATCAGCTCACCTTTCCAGGCACGGTTTTGAAAGATGAGAGGTCGCCGTGATTTTTTGGAAAAATGGCACACGATTAACGTCGCAACGCCGCGTCACTTGAATCGCGTGTTGTGCTGTTCCGCGGAACACACTCGAGGACGGTATAGATCGTGAGCGGATTAACGCGGCCGCAGCCTCGAAAAGAGAGGCTCGTCAGCCCGTCCGGTTGTAATCTATCGCTCGTCGATCGCGATTGCGCGATCTTCTTGAATATTTATGAGGCGACCGCCTTGTTTCGCGTTCACCCACGCGGCATCCACGCGCTCTGCCGTTTTTCCTGCTCGCCGATGCACCGCACGCTTTCTCGCGTGCGAGCGATTGTTCGCCGCGTGTCGCGACAAGTTCGAACGCGAAAATTGTCGGATAACGAACGAGAGTTCTTAAACATCTGATAGATCTCGAATTCGGAGCAAACGTTGCGTTGGATTTCGCAATTTTCATGATACATAGGTTTCAAGGTTTCGAACCGATCATTGTTCAAGGAATTTTTGTTGCTTTCTTTTACATTCTATCGATATTGTTCAGTGAGTTCGTTTGACAGACGACTTGAAGATGATAGAAATCTGGAAGATTAAATTGTCAAGTTTAATTGGAGAAGATCTTTCTATCAGATCCGTTTGACTCTAGAAGGAAATTAAAAGGTTACGTAAAAGATTGGTGCTCGACGAGTGTCGATTAATTACTTGTTCCGAGATAAAGTTTATCGGCGTTGTCAGTTGAAAATATCATATTTGTCGGAGCGAAGATTCACGAAAGATCGCTTTCGATTTGGGAGATTTATCGTTCTACGAGGCGAAGCATCGTTTCAAGTGTTCCATTCGCGACCGATGATTGTTGATACAGTGTTTTCAGTAGAAAGTATTGTTCCAACGTTATAAAGTTTGATGAACGAGCTGTCTATTGAATCGATACATGACTATACATCAAAATTACAGGAACGAAAGGGGTTGCATTCAGTTAATTCAATTTCTATCGAGTTCATGGTGTTATAACAGCTAATTGTAACAACGATGATTGGACTGTTTGTACGAATTACGTGTTTTAATGGTCCTCGTGACGACCGACCGAGAAATAATCCAAAAAGGATTACAATCCTATTAAAAAATTTGCGACCGCGGTTCCCTTTGAAGATTTAGGTCTCTAAATGCATGAAGATTCACTGTTCAACTATAACGAAGGCTTCAGGCCGCGCGCTTAATAAATATTTAATACCAGGACCATACGCTCCGAGCTACGTTCGTCCTCATTATTTTATATTTTTCACGATGTTGCAACTTTCATGCGGCAGCGACCTGCATCTCGCGCGAGAGAAAGAGCTCGTAAAGAACAGTGGCGAAAAATCGATGCCGAAGAGCAGAGAACTATCGAGGAACGGGTTGCTCGAGTCTGTCTCGGGTCTGTTCTGACCCCCGATTTTCAACAAGTTCTTACAGCTTCCCACTTTCTCGCAGCTGACTGTTCTTGTCCGCTAATTACATCGGAGGCGAGCTTGGTAAATTGTTAGTTAAATTCATTAAATTTAGTCAATTAAACTGTTTCAAATTTGTACCTAAGATAAGGTAAATTAAGGGGATCGTTTGTGAACAAGGGTGAGCGTAAAATATAAAAATTAAATTCCATAGATGGGTTCAATAAAATCAACGTCTCGTAGCACGACGGGAAAATTATTTAGAAAAACCGGTAAATAAAAATTCTAATGATATTCGAATAATATCAACAACTATCTCTGTCTATGGAATCGTGAAAACGGTTATTTACCTAAGTCGAAAGGTGTAAGTAAAGGGAACAGAACTTCATTGAATCTAATAGATTTAACGAGATCGACGCATCTCACACGAGAATCGCAAAAATATCTAGGAGAATTGATCAGTGAGAATTTGAACGATGCTAGACACAGCTGTCTACAGAATAGTCGAAAGTATCCGCACTCGCGGGGTTAGGAATCGAATGAAAGCGGCGGAAAAGTACTCGGAATCGAGTTGCCCGCGGGAGTTTCGATCATTTCCTCGCGAGGAAGAGGCAAAGGCCCTCGACGTGGGTGCGCGCGTTCAGAGCCGCTCGAATCGAATAAATAAAATCCTCTCGAGCGGCGCGCGAGCGGTGGAAAAGTGGTTGTTATTTTTAGTAAAGATACACGGCTGGAACACGTTCCGCGAGCGTGCGTGTCGTTTCAATTTTTTCCCCCTTTCCTCTCCTTTTTTTCCCTCCTCTCCCTCTCTCTTTTTTTCTGAGTGCCGAGAGGAGGATTGTTGCGCGTGGATAAGTGAAACACCGGCGAGAAAAGTGCCGGAGAAACGAGGCCTCGTAGTACGCCCGGATCGAGGGAGCGAAAGCTACTTCCGGCGTGGGAGCGATCGAATCGCCGTTTCGCCGGAGCGAGATTGATTCCTTCGCGTTCTGGGTGTTACCTTTAACCCTACGGGCGATTTTTTATTTTGACGTAAAGAGAAGTAACGTCGGTGCAGCGGAACGTTCGGGCGAAAAGAGAAAATGATGTTTGTAAAATAAATGAAGGTAAAATGGAATAAAAGATGAATGAGGTAGAAATAATTAGAAACGAATAGATGAAACAAAAGTAACGACTAGGAAATAAGATGAAAATAATCTTTATAGGTAGGTAAAATAGAATTGAATTCGAAGAATGATAATTAAATGAAATTTAATAAATAATGTATTATTATTACTGATAATATTCATTATGATCAAAAAGGAAATTCTTCATGCTGTTTTTGATTGAAATGATACGCCCGTAAAATAACGAGCAGTTTCATTATTAATACCTATATAATCCTTCGCTTTATGATCTCGCTTTTCGAATGATTTTAATATTGTAATTGCTTTAAATAATTTCCCAGCGAGAAACAAATTCCGCATTCACCGCGGACATGTATTCACGGCGAAATGTTGAAATATTTGTAAATGTAGAACTGGTGTTTGCCTCCGACCGATGTAAACAGCATAATGCGCACCGGCATTCATTAAATTCTACTTAAAATCTCTACCATGACTCGGTCTCAACATTACGAAGCACGTGATTCACATTTTAATGCGATATCGGAGCACCGTTGTAATTTTTTTTTAAAATAAATAACATTCCATGATACGTGAATATTTGAATGCGGGTAATATTTTTCGTTCCCTTAATATCCTATCAAGATGACACTACTTCATTTTCTTCCCCGACAGATATTCCAATAAAGTCATGTTAAAGCGAGATTCGCGTATATATTGGTCGCAATTAATCATTCAGAGTCCATAAAACCTTGGATAGATACATAAATAACACAAAACGAAGATACAATGGAAATATCCCGTCGATTTAACCTTTCAAAGATAAACGTCGCCAATTTGCTGATATCATATTTCCATGTACAAAATAGAAACCGACAGTAAATAGTTCATGTGTCCAACCGTTAAAATATCAATACATACAAGGTTACTTGACCTCCTAATTCAAGAATTAAATACATAATTCAGCTTCTCCATCAGAAGCTTTGAATAATATAAAAAACCTTTCGTCCGCAAGAGGTTAATCCCTCGCCTCCGCGAAGCACAGCGTCGACGATTCGCAAAGTTCACCGGCGCTACACGATGCACGGTGGCCGATTTAGTTGTTTTTAGCGGGCAAAAGTCAATTTCAAACATTGCGCACAAGATGTAAAAGTTTTGCTCTCCGGGGTACTTGAATACGTGAGCAACAAAGTACCAATTGTTTTTTTCTTCGTTCGTGCACTCATAAACTCGTGTGCTTTGTTGAACGTTCGGAGTTTACGTTGCGCACGATGTGCTCTTCTAATTCTTCGAAACATTTTTGTGTGTTTCAAAAAAATTCTTGTACACTTTCTTACAAGATTAAAGTTCCTCGAGCGAGTATGTACCATACTTTTAACCATACATAATGCTTTTATTTTGTATCGGCAAAAGTTTGCGTTTATTATACAAAAAAATGTTTTCCACAGATTTTCTCCATTTTTAGAGCGTTCTTTCTATAGCGAGTCACGACCCGTTCGAACGTCCGGGCCGCGTATAATTAATATTTATCAAACTACCTATGTATATTATTACTTATTCCATTATCAATATTCATCATAAGCTATACAATGTAACCCACTTTATATAAATATGCAGTTTTCCATACAAGAATATATAATTAACAATATTCAATATTTATTCATTTATTATATACTTCTTACCTGATTAATATCAAATATTATTATACATATAATCAGATTTTGTCGGAAAACTTCCATACTTAGGTGTTTTTAATTTCGACCGACCAAAATGGCCGAAACAGCCACTATGCGTCGCCGGCGCGAAATTTCCGGTTTCTCAAGGAGCTCGCCGATCGGACACATGGATCCTCGAACTGCCCCCGGACGAGCTCCGCGGGAGGACGCTCGTTACGGGTGCGGAATGTCCGATAAAAATTTCAATTTATACGCAAAAAAAGTGCTCGAAACTTAGATGAAGAAAGTTCATAACTGGCCATTAACTCGTTTGCCCGGCTGCGCAAGGAAGCGGCCGGGTTTCCGCGTTCCGTTCCCCCGGTCCCCTCGCCAGGGAGGTTTCATCTAGTCGCAGCGCGCGGAGGACCACCGCCGCCGCGTCGCGTCGCCGGCAGCAGCCGGTGGTTTTCCGCCCGGTTTTTTCCGCAGGCGCGGAAAAAGAAAAGTGCTGGCTGGCTCGGCTGGCCCTTTGCTTTTGTCGTCGCGAGCCATTATGCGCCGCCTCGAAATCCTGTCCCGTGCAATTGCTTCGATAAACGCTTCCCTCCGCCCCCAACGGTTTCGCGGCCCCTTTTCCCCCTGCCGCCCCATTCCGCCTCGTTCGTGTCCCAGCTTCCGGGGAATCGACCTTGATTTATTCGTCGCTCGTGCTCGCGATATTAAATACTCGGGGCCGTGGCGAAAAATTGCTAACGGAAGAATGTGTTTCGCTCGTTCGCTCGGCTCGCTCGGGGACGCGCGACGGCGTTATTAGCCCGACGTAACTTCGGGGAAATAACGGGGCGAAACGGCTTTGAAATTGCTTCGACCCCGCGCGCGGCCGTTCGGCACCGTCATCGTAACATCTTGAGCTGTCCTCGATAATGGTCGCGTCGCGCGTTCACGATCGCCGATGAAAATTAACCTCGCCACCTCGCCGGCCGCCATCTTGTCGGCGAGCGGCCATGTTGTTCTGCGCGACCGCTGGAATTCGGCATTCGTCTTTCTACCGATTTTGCGTTTAGAAATGATTGGTACAGTTCGTGCGAGGGAATTCTCGTGAACTGCGTTATCTAGAATTTGTATGGCGAACATTGAAATTAGCTTCACCTGACTTAATTTGATTTACATGAAGAGGAAGCTTGATCGAATGTGATTTGTAAGCCGTGAGTAGAAATACGAAGGTAATAAAATCACAATAGCGTTCGAGAGTTGGGAAGGAAAGCGGCGGCAAACGGGAAATTCTTTTCACCCGCTACGACAGCAGATACCCAAGAACAACCCGCACTGTCCATACCGATATTTATCTCCTGTACGTGCTCGCGCGAAGCGCCGGCCCGTAATAAACAAGCGGAATAAGAAGAATCCACCGTGCTCGCAACTCAGTATTTCAATTTGTTAGTTTCATTGAATAGCGGTCCAAGGATGCAGGCAGGAAATAACGAACCGCGATACGACAAGAATGCCGATGGAATCGCGGGATCAATAGACCGCCCTCGTCGGGAAGGAATACTGTATTTTATTACAATCCAACGGTCGTCCCCATTTTCGAGGGCGTTCCCGGTTCCTTCTTTTTTTTTTCGACCGCCTCAACTGTATTTCGCCGGGGTTGTCCAAATTGGTGGCGGCTCTCGCGCGTCTCGGCGTCTCGCGCGCTATTTCCCTATTCGTCCGCTGGAAACAACGCTAAAACGAAATAACGCGAACGGCCGGCGGTTTGGAGCGGTCGGGATCGGAAGGACGCGAGGAACGGCGAGCAAGAATTACGCGCGATTAATCACCGGCCGCGACGCCGCCTCGTGAAACAGATGGACGCGACCGCGCCGGAAAAAAGAGGCTGCCGCGGCGTCCTCGGTGATTTCACGGGAGCCAGCGCTGCCTCGACCTGTCCCGGAATCGTTAGACAAAATTTATGGACCACCTACAGCAGTTCCTCGCGCCAACAACGAGGCGCGAAAATAGCGAGCGTGAAGAACCGGTAGAGATTCCGCTCCTCTTTCTCCTTTTTCTTTCCCGGCGCCCGCGTAATTTCGTAAGACAGAACACGCTCGCGTGCTCCGGCCCCTCTCCTTTCTTCGGGTAGGTTATTATAGTGAACTGGGGAACGATATTTCAAGAGTAGGTCAAGTTTACCGGTTCACGACGCGACGGGATCCACGGACGAGTCCTCGTGTCCCCGCGTCGACAACCGGCTCGGGGATTAAGAACTTCAGGGTTGCGACGCCACGAGCCGGGACCCAGATCTTCGTTGCTATTCAATTTCGGGGGACGCTTATGCCGCGCCACGATCGCTTCGGTCTCGGTCTCTCGACTGACGTTTCGTTCAACTTTGAACGCTGATCTGCGGTGGTTCACTTATTCATGTTGCCGAGGGACCGGTTGCCCATCGGGGATCCCCCTAACTGTCTAAGCCGAAGTTTGCTAATGTAGAGTTATTGATTTTCGAACGTCTCTTTTCGATACTCTCTTAATCCACGTGTTTCGTTTCAGTCGCCGCGTTAACAATAAAACGAATGAAGTGGATTTACAAACAGCCGTTCCGGGGATTAAGAACTTCAGAGTTGCGGAGCTACGAGCCAGCAGCTAGATCTTCGCGGCTATTCAATTTCGGGGACGCTTATGCCGCGCCACGATCGCTTCGGCCTCGATTGCCTGTGCGGTTGGGATGCTTTGACTGGTGTTTGGTTAAACTTTGAACATAAATTTCTGGCTCTTCATTATTCGTGCTGTCAAGGGATTGATTAGGTATTTAATGAGAATTCCCTGAATGTCCAATTGCAGGACAATGCTTGGTGACGTACAATTACCGATGACATTCGAGCTTCCCTTTCAGTATTTTTCATCTTTTCACGTTTCATTTCAATCGTCAACTTCTTTGATCGAAAGAATTTATCAAATGTTTTCATCTAATTTATACGTCCTATCGTGTGTAAGTTATCAGAACAACAATCCAGTCTGATGAATTGCAAGATATTGATGATCAAAGAGTGAGCTCGCCAACGAGCATCGAATAAAGTGCTCTTCATCTTCGATCCGGTTCGATTCCTCGCCGGAGGGTTTACTATCTGCCCGGATTACATTGAGCGTGCTCCATGGCTGCTAAGAGCTAACGAAACTGGCCCGGTGTGTAATCGACGTTTCCCATCGAAGAATACAGAAGAAGAAACAATCGCGATGTACATACACGTATTACACATATACACCAGGCTGAAATCTTTCGCTAGCTGGAGTCTGGCCACGGATCGACCCACGCCTAAGCCAGATTTAGGCTCCTGGGACGCTGTCTGACGTCATCGGTTCGATCGCAACAGGATTCGCCAGCGTTCCAAGGATTATATACGCTGTATGAGATATAATTCAAAGGGGCGAAAGAGAAATCGAGAACTTCTGAATTCGTTGGACTGTCCCTGGGGATTTATTACTGGAACTCGAACTTTAAATTAACGATCGGTCAATTTATCATTCATACTGGGATAAAATCGACGAACTATTTAGAATAACTATTCATTAATGTATTATTAAGATATTTCAGTAGTGAGAATATTTGAAAATAACTCTGTATTAACTTGAATACCGTCTCCAAACGATTCAAATTTTACAATAACTCAAATATCCATACCATTCGAGTTCTTCGGATAACTTCAAAAATTCAAACGCTGGAATTAGCTCGATGGATCAATAAGAATTTCATTTGAAATTCAAGATACTCGTATGCATTAAATCAAATCTAGCACGGCCAGTAAATATCAAATATCGACACACCTCTGGTTGTCTATCAAGATATAGAGGACGCTAGGAAACGCGTGATCCTCTTGCAGATTTCTTGAAAGGTCGCGCGCCATCCATAGGATCGATGAGTACGCGGGGACCACCGGACAGCCAGGATTTAATTCTGTCGACGAGCCGGCGATTCCTCGGGCTGAGGAATCCTTTTGCATTCTGGGAGCGTCCGTGGTACCTGGCAGCCGCGCGCGCGACCAAGATTTACGATCCTCAAAGGCGCTCAGGTGAACCGAACGCGTCTCTCGTCCTGCCTTTGACATCCTCGGCCCGCTTTCCTTCCGGGTTGGATCGTTACAAGACAATTATTAAATTGAAAATGATTATATAAGTAGCGACTCCATCATCTTATCAAGATTGAAATCGAGAGGAAATGTTGTTGCTTTCCATTAAAGGCTGTATTACATTCCGGAGAAGATAAGAATTTCATTAGACGTTATTAAAGGATTTCATTTGCCGAGTTTCAGAGAACGAGGAACGCTACAAACGAATGAAATTTGTGCTTCTGCAATTATATGAGATTAATATCCGTTCGCGCGAAGGTGAGTTTTTCAGGCGGATCACCGGTAAAAATTGAATGAAGCGCGCCGATGATTCGATGCTCGAGCTTCGGTTCTTATTAAATAGAATAATGAATCGGCCCATTAGTCGGGTGGCATTCGATCGTTCCGCTCGGTACTTTTCATTTATTATATCGCATTGATTCGGTCCCATTATCGTTCGAAATGATTTGTTTATGAGCAATGGCGGACACATGGAGCTAATCGACGTTATTTCGTGAAATCCGCAGCAGAGACGGAACGGGGTTAATGGGATCAATGGGGATTAAAACCGGGAAGAATCAACGGGTCAATTGATGAATTATTTCGTGCGATTGTTTATTTAATATACAGTGAGGCGGCAACGTGTTTCGCGAGTGTGCCCACGCGAAATTATTTATTGCGCCGTATTGTTGAATGAAAAAACAATTACTAAAGTAAAGCGAATGTAATCCCACGTCGCGTAACAAATTCAAGCGATGCGGCGAGGTTTTAATTACCGCTTTCATATATATCAAATATGATGCATAAAGGTTTAATGCACAATACGCGTGCGTTTTCGCGGACGCGCAACAGTTCCCGCGGCCAATCGATGCAGCTACGTTTGAAGGACTGTTTAAGGGGTGTCCATTTTGCAAACTACTCTACAGGATCGTTTACATAGAGAAATACACGCGCAAACAATGAACAATTACAAAAATATGACTAACACAGACGTTAATGGTTAACCGAATATGCAGATCACGCAGATTCTTTTAACAACACGATGTCTCTCAACTTCGTTAAATCCCTTTTTTCATTTTCTCTTGTTTCCTTCACACCCCAGATATATAAAATAAAGAATTATCACCACCGCATCATTATTTATTTATTCAAAACGTCTCTTACACTTTATCAGAATTTTAACTGAAATAGGTTACCGCATGCCCACGGAAAACGCGCGGTCGCTAATATGTTAACCGGTTATCTGCGCAGTTGAGTTTTAAAAAGCTGTCGTTCGCTGCATAATAAAATCGGTCAGTGACGAGCGTACACAGCAACCGCACGGCAAATGCATTTACTGTTTAATGAAGAGCTAAAGCAAAATAACTGAATAATTCATCGCCGAGAAAGTGAATATTATTTGGATCTTCAAACCGGCCTGCACGTTCATTAAACGCAATTAACTAGCCTATAAACAACCGGGACGTTCACCTTCACACTCCCGTGACTACTCGTCTATCGTTCCGTTTCCACTTGCCTACTCTCCCATTTCCACTCATCAATCTTTCTATTTCCCAGCACGTCTCTAGCCTTCTGTCCCTAATACTTCACACTACTCCTCGCACCAATGCACTTTCTAATCTACTCATCCATCTCCTACCGTCCATTCTTACATTCAATCTACCCATCAACCCTTCTCTCGCCACTCAAGCACCCCATTTAATCTACTCATCTTCCCCCTCCCCCCGGCGGCGACCTCGTTTTTTATTTCTCATCCAACGGACTCCTCCTTTAAAACCATCCGCCCTGCCCGGCGATATCGCTACCGTCGCGATCGCCGTAGAATCAGCAGATTTCCGGTGACCCAGTATCCATAGCTCGAAGGGCTGAAGGAAGAACAACAAGCCCGGGGGGATGAAATCGCGCAGAAAGCCGGGCGGAAGAAATCCCGGCATCGTCTCGGAACGCTCGAGAGTTTCCCGATCGGATGCACCGACTTTTCTAACGAATAAAACGCGCCGCGTGCCTGCGTGCGCGCGTACGTGCGTACATCGAGCAATATCCGACAGTCGGATCGAATTTCCACGGACGCGACGCTACGAAGGGAACAGCTCCCGGGCAAAGATATATCTATTCGGACCAGGAATTCATCGGCTTTCCACCGAATGAAACCGAGTGCATACGTGTATCGCGCGATACCCGGGTGGTCCCATCGAATTTCCACGGGCGCGACACTACGGAGGGAACAGCTCCCGGAGTGGGGTACACCCATCCGAATCTGGAATTCGCGCGATCGTATCGCGTCTCGCCGCGGATCGCCCCGGAATTCGAGTGCGTTCGCGTATCTGCGCGGAATGCAGGCTTCGCAGGCGATTACGCGCGCGCGGAATCCCCTAATCGCTCTCCGAGCGCTACCCTGTGTTCCCGCGCGAGCCAGCTAGCAATTTTTCGAGCGAACGTCGAGCTCCATCCCGGACCTGTCGACGACGACGACGACGACGACGACGGCGGCGGCGGGCGTTCCGGCTCGTCGAGACGCCGTTTCTCGCTCCAATTATGGAGAACTTAAGGCGTCTTTTATCGACGAGCGACCCGAGAGCCGCGGACCGCGAGCTTCTTCATCCGCCTGTCCCGAAAAGACGATTCGTTGGGAAGCTGCCTTGAGAGTCTCGGCACTCTGCGGAATTTTTGAACGGATTCCGTACGCTTTTCGCGATGCTCGCTGATAGTTATGCTTCGAGGCGGAGTTGTTGGGCATTTGGAAATTTGGAAGTCGACAATTGAAGAGTGTATACTTTAGAAAGAGGTGTATAGAATATTCTTAGACGGTTTCGTAGGAAAAATAATTACACGATGTGATACAGTTTTTTCGATAACATTCCGAGAAATATGAATATTCGTAAAAATCTGTACTACAGTAATGACGTAGGATACAGCAATTTAGAAATGGATTATTACGAAATATTGGAGCAGTAAATTGCGAGTTGTGCGATTTTAATTGTAGCGTGAAATACGATTCCCAGTCGTAATGGCTAGCCAAGGTAACAATGGACCAGTAAATTACGGGAATATTGTAGCACAGGAAGCGCTGTAACTGCAAATTGGAATACAATCTTTCTATTCAAGCTTTCGTGTAGCAAAAAATTGATTTTAACCTTGCTGCAATCGAAGTCTGCGCGAAACGCTTCTCGGAAGCGTTTCCTATAAATTTGCAGCCCTGATTCTCTGAAACGGGGAATCCATAACCGCAGCACTTGTTTCTACGCTTTCAACTTGTAGCTTCATGCGCCGTCCTTCCGTTGATACCGTTGTTTATGGAACATTCGGTACATTACGGTCAGTTTCAACGCCGCGCGACTAGATTTTTGGAACGAACCGTGTATCACCTAAGAGTTGTTTATGGCTAGAACAGTATTACGTAGCTCGCAAATACTCATTAACGTAGAGACCAGCGTTACGAGCACAGGTTTGAGCGTGTGTGAGTGTTCGGAGAAACGAGTAAGAGAACGCGCGCGCAAACTGCGATCGCCGATGGCAATAAATCAAAGGAAGGCGGCCGCGACGCTCTTCCCCGAGGCCGTGGAGGCTCTCGCGAAGTGAATAAAGTGCACGGGTGTCGGAGCGACGTTGATCCTTGCCCCCGCCCCTGTCCTCCGCGATTTATCGCGCCGCCGATAGGAAGGAGAGATCGTCGATCCGACGAACCTCCTCCGGGGTATTGTTCCGTCGAGGGACGGGGGCTCGAGGACGCGCGGCAACCAGTAACAGGCATCGTTACGGAGAACGATGGGCCGCCCGTCGTGTAATCCGTCGACGTCGAAAAAAAAATTCTATCGTTAGCTAACGTGGGCGGCTACACGAAGAATCGATGGATCCGGCATGAAAATGAACAAAAATCAGTTTACGTGGCGCCGTGGGATACGATCGATATTTGATGCTGATAATTGGCGTGTCCAAATTGACACCTAAAGTAATATCTAAATGGACTTGTGAGTTAACGGCCACTGCAATAGCTGAATTGATTTTTGTATTGACAACTAGGTTAACGCCTGAAATAATAGGTTTGATTCCGAGGTTAGCAGCTGGATTGATATGTAAACCGATGCTTAAAACAATATTTAAATTAATGCTTAAAATAATATCTAAAATTAATACCTACGTTAATACCCGTTGCTTGAAGTAGAGAATTGTAACGAGGAACTGTCCGAGTTGTTTCATGTTTATAAACCTATTCAAATTGTTGGAGATTATTCGGACCGATTTAACTGAATTATCATCCACACACGGAATTGTTTCATTATTTGAGATAGTGTAGCGTTAGCACGGAATGAACGCATTACGATAGACACTGCGGACTGGCGATGCATCGCAGGATACAGGGAGAATAAAGATAACGACGTCTGGTATTTGGAGTTTAATGGAAAGTTAAATGGAAGTCCGTGATTTAAACCGAGTAATGGTTGGTTAGCTAAATTTAAATTAACCCGTGGATTACGGGAATTAAATATTTGCGGAAGGAAAGTTTCGGACAAGGAAACCGCGGAATCCTTCGGCAGCAAGTTTTAATAAATTACTGATTGAAGGATCTCGCGGTATCCTATGTTTCTCATGGATATCGGAAAAATATTCTAAATTTATTATTTCGGGAGGAAACTAACTGAGGAAACGGTTATTCCATGCAGCTTTGGATTACGGTAACGTTTTCCCACGGTGATGTTACACGTTGTTGATCATTAAATCCAAACTTATTATAGACGCTGCGGAATATACAAACTTCCGAAACAGACTTCATTTTATTCATCCGTCTCAGCCGTGTTTCTCAGCGGAGCGTGCGTCCGCTTAAGAGTTCGTGGCTGAATCGCGCATCGTCGATTCGTCACACTCGAGAGTCCTTTTCACAAAAGTGCACAGAGGAACGGCCGAGATCCGGAACGGCTCGTGAAAAGGGTAAACGTCGAAATAAACTAAAAACAAACTTCCGTGACTGCGCCACCTCGCGCTGTTAATACCTTCAACCGTATACCCCTTTTATCCGCGCTGAAACCGAAACTTTCTCGGAGAAACAGTTTGCGATTGGTCGCGGCGAGTACAGCTGATGGTCAACGCGTCTTGATTGGCCACTACACGCCAATGAAAACCTTACTCGGCCCCCACCGCCGCGCTTTCTTTCTTAGCTCCGCCCACAAACCTCAAGATCGCTCGGCAAAAACCGCGCGTCATGGAAATCGGAGTTCGCACGCGGGAACCGAAAGGAATTCCGGGCGAATTCTCGGGGCAAATGGAGGGCGGGGTTCGATTTTCGGGGAAAAACATCGGAGAGGAATCGAAATTCGCTTGCCAAGGAGAACGTGTCCCTCGATTCTCCGCGGATGCGTCCTCATTTATCGTGCGACGAAGATCGATCGAGGGTGGCGATCAAAGTCGAAACAGATCGGCGCTATTTACTACCGAGCTATCGTGCGATCTCTATCTCCGGACGCGTAGAGCAGGATACGTTATCCGTGTGACGAGGAAGTAGGTGATCCGTAACGAGATCGTTCACGAGCCTCGAGGGCTGCGGTCGAGAACGGGACGGGCGGGGCAACGTTACTGTGACACTGACTTTCATATCGGTTACGTAACAATTAGTTCGCTATTCCGAGGAAACTAGTTCCGCCGTCCCAGAAACGGGAACGAGCGCCGTCGAGAAATCCAAGATGTTCGATAGCGTCGCGCATCGTCGATTCCCCGGCGTACCATTCGGTCGAGAAGTTCATTTAACGTTGGCTTAATCAAAATTATATTAACCTCGAGACCTCCGAGAGCGTGGAGTTTCATTGAACGCGAAAGTCGACGAACTTTAGATGAGAACCACTGTTTCTGGGATTGGGCAGAATTACCGGGACTTCGGCAAATTAAGGAAGGATGCGATGCGAATGGAAATGAGAGACGAATGATAGTTCGCTGTCGGTTTACCGATGCGCGAACGAATCGGTTGGACTATGGAATAAGGAAATACGTGATTGATACGTTGATTAATAGTTAATGACGTCTGTTTACGCGATGAAGCTCAAGTGAACGTAGTACGCGGTCTGTAGGTTTATACACGATGCCACGATCACATTTGTTACAGAACAACTTCTTAGATAATTGCCACGTTTACATTACGATCGATTTATTAGCCACCAATGTTGACTACTATCCATTCCACGCGACTTACCCGACAACCATTAAAGCATTCTGGATTCCAAATAGAAGTTACTTTCACTAGAAATGCCCTTACCCTCTGTAAACCCTACAACCAAGCGTTGTTCTCGAGCACGTAGCTACCGTAAAAATCGTAACACTTCGTTGCAATTGTCCAATGAACATTTCCCGCCAAGGATTAACCCTCTCGGACATGGAAGAGAAGAAACGATCACGGTGACCGTCGTCTCACGGGATTTTCCGCGTCTTCCCGTCGACGTTCGGATCGGGGTTCATTTCCGACGATTTTCCAGCCGGTTCTCGCTTGGAACGCCTTCGACAATCTTTCGCCCGCCCCGCGAGATTTCCCTTATCGCGGCTGGGGGGATAGAAAATCCCATTATCAGAAAGAGTTCGCGCGCACTGCACGGGAAGAGGATTAAAGAGGAAACGGCGCGAACCCGGCCCAATATCCCCGAGCTACTACTTCGACGGAAATAATGTGGAAACGGCAAATATTATTTTAACCGTCGATTTATAGAGTGGGCCCGTCACTCTGACGAGAACCAAGCATTGTTGTTGCCGGCTGTTTCACGCGCCCGTCGACCGCACACGCGCCCGCCGTTTCCTTTTCGAAGCCGCTAATTATAAACGGACGCGCGCGCGCGCGCGCGATCCTGACTGCCCCTAGCTCTCCCTCAGACAGCACGTTCCACACGCGAGAGATCCGTCTGCCGATTGACCGACCCCTTCATTCCCGTTCCGCGCGAAAAGCGAGGTAAAACCGGCGATAGCGAACTCGGACCGAACGTTACCGTCCGACGACGACAAAGGGACGTTTTCGTTGGAAAAATGCTGCGAACTGAAGGATCCTCTTGTAAGTATATTGTTTCGATGAAAAGTTCGTGACAAAAGCTTCCCGGAAACTTTAGAACTCCCCGTGATGCGCTGAAAGTTTCGAACTCCTTTTTTAATTGACGTTGACTCCGTCGGGGGTATCGCTGGACTCTTTCTTTGAATTTTACCGTTAGCGGCGCGGGCGCGTTGTAACTTGCGTGGTTATTTGTTCGTTTGAGAATTATCTGCGGGCTTTGCTAATTAGTAAGTTACTAGGTAACGAGGTTTTTTCAACTCGCGACGCAAAGCGTTACAACATTAACGACACCGGAAAATTTACAGCGACCGTTTATTTGTCACGGCCGCTTTAATCCCGTCGCTCCGAAACTGCCGGTCACTAATGACCGCCACGGCGCCACTGGCAGGCCGAATGCCGGTCATCGATCACCCCAAACCTGCTAACAGGTTAGCCCGCAGAGGACCACGGTTTCCGCAGATTTTGCACCTCGCGATCATCACTTTGTGTCAGTGGTTACACGCTGGGTCTTCGTCGTACCGAGGAACTGGTTGCGAGGCAGCTAATACAACTTCGTCAATTTTAATGAGATACATCAAATCGTATTTGTCACGGACGGCGCGATACTTCGTGTCCTTTCAAGTACAGACGTAGGCTTTACGGTATCATGACAACCTTCGCTCTCGAACTGTTGAAAATCAAAAATTACTATTTATACCCACGCGGCATGAACGCAACTCGAGCGACACGGGCTCGCTCCGTGACGCCGAGGAGCGGTAACATCGAGAAATTTCGGCTCGCGAGCAAGAAACACGGTTGTTATTTTTCAAGTGGAGGCCGAGCGACAACGCAACGAGCGCGCCGAAAGGGAAGGAAATTTTATCGCGCGTAAAAATAATGCGCGGCCGAGTGGCGCGCGGGACGAGCGCGACCCCGGCCAAAGCCTTTAACGAAATAGCTTGCATAAAATCTACATGAAACGCGAGCAATTTGTAGCCGGGTGTAATTCATCGTGCCCATGGACAACGAATAATTTATTCTACTCCGTAAAATTTCGGTAATTCGTTCCTCCACTCGATATATCGGCGCGGCCCGATTCGCCGGCGGTTTTAATCTCCGATTCGATTCCGCCGGAATTTTTCCGCGGAACGGCGGTCGCGTTCCTCCCGTTTCTTTTCCGTTCGCGTTGAATTATTAAACGTGCCCGCACGCTACGCCGCCCTCGAACTTTCCTTAGCTCGAGTTCGACGTATAACCGACGCGCTCTTAATTCAAAAACGATGCGGCAAGTTCGGAGATCGAGGGCGGGACGCTTTTTGCAAATCCTTTTTCGATGGGGACGACGGACGTCGAACTGGATGGGAACGATAGTCGCGTAACGTTGTTTCACGAGATATTAATTACGTTTCCGTTGGTTGCCCGCGGTCGAACGGAGTCCCGTGTGCAAACGCGATGCAAATGAGTCGAAACCACGAGCGAACGTACCGCGAGATTCCCCAGCACGATATAAATCGCATTGGACCCGACTCAGGGCGGATTTCCAGCGAGCCCGCTTCCCCGCCGATAGAAACCGACCGAGAAACTTGTACGATTTAGAATTTCATTGATTCCGGTGTACCAGAGTCGCGCTCTCTACGGTCACGCCGCTGATAGGTGCTCGAAGACACCATTGGTACATACTCATCTTTACAGGGGACTCGGCCATCCTGATAGGATCTGATTCCCGAACCACGATTACATTCATCTTTGAGACTAGACGTCTTTGGTGTCAACGATCCATTTACTGCCTCGGATAACTTGGTTCTATCCCTTTGCAAGTGTATATTGATGTATGACCAAATTAATTATCGTCGCAGCCTAGGCCTCGATACTCCGAGATCCACCCTTTCCATTTTTCTTTCATCATTTCCATCATTCCACTTTTCCGTATCGTTGCGGAATATAATTAACAGAATTAGCGGAGGAAATAATTATTTTCTTAATAGTTCCGATTCAAATCCCAAGGAATCCAGACTTCTTATTAAAATGGCGAAAGGGGGTTGAGAGAGCCCGAGTAAACATACGAATGGCGCAAAACGGATCTTTGTTCGTCCGGGTGCTCCCCGGCGCGGTGCCTGCAAAAAGAGGATCGCGAGTGGCAGGAATTAATAAGAATCACCGGGGCTGAATAGCGCTACAAAGTTCGATCCTCGAAAGTTTAAAAGCCACGCGGAAGAAGAAGAAGAAGAAGCGGAGGGAAGTTTCGAGAGCGCGGGGGTGTGGGGATTGAAAAGTTGGTCGGCCCAGGTCTGCGCACTGCCCCGACAGGAATATATCGACGGGAATATATTGAATCATCATCCGAGTCTAATAAACCGACCGAGTGAAAGGGAATAACGAGCAATTAGACCGGATCCACCCTTCCAACGCCGGCTTGTTGCCCGATAAATCGTCCGCGGCGCCGAAAACCGGGAAGAACGGCGAGGGAACGGGGAATAATTTCTGCAATCGCGTCGATCGATCGGCGGATATAATCCTTCGTGTTTGTCAGCGTGACAAAAGAGCCGAGCGATTTTTACGTTTCTGAGATACACACTCCGGGAGTATCTAATAACGCCTTCTTTACTGCTCTCATTTCAGCCCGGCTGGAAATTGCCGGGTTATCCCCGGACACGACCGATTTGATTTTTCGTACGCCGCTCTTCTGGACATCCATCCGCGGGCAAAAAGCTGCGCCGTCGCCTCTAATAATTGCGATATTACGGCGACGAAGACGAACGAGCGCGAAAAACCGTTCCTCTTCCCGGAGGGTATCGCAATCCGTGACCAACGGTCACGTTCACGAGCTAAATCGATTTTTCCTCGCTATTTAGAGACAGTAAAATTTTTATTCCATCTTCCCCCGATGAAAGTGTCCCGGCTATTTCTCTTAGACATATTTCGTCGCTCATTCAAGGAGCGATGAAACTGTCGCGATTATCTCTGTTATTCTTGCTCGTTCAAGTTGCTTTTTCACCTCTCCTTGAGCTACTGTTCCAGATTAAACGAAACTGAATTACGTAATTGGGAAATTGCAATCCAGTTTTTGGTGTACCCGGTACAGACGTCGTTGAGATATATTAATGAATAGAAAATCAAGTTGAAACTTGGTTCCTGTAAGTGACACTCGCGTCGCGCATAAACGAGTCATGTGACCGATCGGAGCGACCAATGAGCTGCCCCCAGCGTGTACCTAAGCTATTAGTTAAAGGACAAAAATGGCGGAACGCGTCGAACGAGAACTCTATTAATTTCTTTCTGTGTCTTTGACCGTTCATTGAAACAAACGTGCACTTTGACGCTGATTAATCTCCGCGAGGTTATACTAGACAAATAACACTAAAACTTCGTTTGTCACGGGTGAAGCTCAACAAATTACGAATTTCATTAGCGACGAGGAATAGACCGTCGCTTATTTCCACGGCGGACCGGAGTGAAAAATAACGAGTTAAAAAACGATGACGGAAGGAACCCGATTACAAATAGCCCCGGGTACAGTCCAAGTTCCGAAGTTGGTCCAACAATACCATGTATCTTAAGAAACTTCGTACCGAGAGGCTATTTATCTCTTCCGCTGTTTCTGCTCTCATCGCGAGTCCGGAGACGACCGTGGAAAATCGTGCACCTTTTTTCCACGGCATCGGATCTCGTCATAAGCGTCGTTGCGATGCCACGAAAAATTCCCCGGCTCCCGAACGATCCCGGGCAGACCGCTTATCCCGGAGCGAACTTTCGCTCGATAACGCAGGCGAAACTTTAATTAACCGTCGGTGGGCCGCGCGCGCGTTCGTTCGTTCAAAATTAAAATAAGGTATCGAAAACGGGGAAGCCGGAAGTTCCACGGAAAGCATAGTTCGATCCCGGCCGACCACGTCTTATCATTAGATAACTTCGATCCTAACTTGGAATTAATTTTTAAAGTGTTCTCTCTGCCGCCGCCTCCGCCGCCTCCGCCGCCGCCGCGGGAGGCAGTTCCGGGACTTCGCGTTGAGTGGATCCTCGAAGATCATCCGGCTTAAAGATGACCCCAGTATCGAGTAGAACGCGCTTCCTGTTTGCTTTTCCGGGCCGTAGACAGTTCGAACGAGTTTGGACGCCGGGCAAGACGGTTGCCGCTGGTATCTGTTATCCCGAGCAAGCCACGAAACCCTTAACAGCTCTCTTGGCCGGTTCTAGGGCGAGCTCCGCGTAGAGTACATAAATAGAGACGTCATACCGTAATCCAGAAGCTCGTCTAGTCACGAACGTTCCCGTCCGTGAAGCGTTTCTTCTTCCTGTCTGCTCGAGCGAGGAGTCTGGTGATACTCACCGGGAACAAGCTTCGATCCCAAACTTCCTGGAGTCTCGGGATCGCTCGGTCGAACTCCCTGTCTACCACTATTCAGAACGGTTCGGGTCCTCCGATGACAAAAGTTGCAGAATTTCCGACGTTCCTTTTTTGTTCGCAAACTGTCAGGACCTTTTTCGCACCTCGATCTTATTCACGGCCGCTTGAACCGACGGGGATCCGGGCGTTTCAGCCCAAGGCGGGCCTGGTAACAAGTGTCCCAACTCGAATTCGATTTCCATTAGATCGGTACTTTGTGTTTCTCGTCAGGATTGAAAGCGGCTATCAAGCTGACGCCATTTTACTCTTTCTCGTTTTCGTTTCTGTGCTTCTCCCATTCGGCTCTTTTATTTACGTCCCCTTCTCTCTTTGCTCCGGTTTGGATCCCTATCTCGATTTAGCTTCCATCCATTTGTTCCCCGGCGTATTTTTGTGGCGGCAGAAATGTAATATGAACAGTATCGATGTAATATAAATTACTGTAGCTTGAATATCGCTGGAAAAAATGGGATACGTTCCTTTGACAAATCGGTCAAGTGATAAAACATCCATTTCAATGCGCTTCCGCTATGATACGGCGCTCAAAAAGTTCGATGCGTATTTTTTTTAGGACCGCACTCATCTAGTCTGAAGGGACCAAAACAGCCTTTGAAGTTAGGGATGAAAAACACGTTTGATTAAACCACTCGGGAGCTATTGATTCAAAGTGAACTGGATTGCAAATACGGCAGAGTATTTACGTTAACCAAACATTTTTCCAACAACTATCCCTGAAGCAGTATACAACTATAATTGACTACCCTTAAAAGTGCTGTTGTCCCTCAACAGTTCACTGAACACTAGATCTACGAACATTAACGTGCACTTTATTAATCCCTTGTCCTACGATTTATTTTCCAACTGTGACCGATATTTCGTCAGTAATAATTTATTTAAAAAAACAGAAGAATTCTATACATATCCTGCCTATATTCACCCCACAATAATTGATAACAGAAAAATGTTTGTTTTGATTTCAAAGGAATTCATTAATATTTCTGTTTGTTAGACTCTAATTAAAACGTTCACTACAAGTCTCACACGTCACTGCAACGCAAAGGGTGAATCTCTCACATAGACTTCATTTACAGCTTCAAAAGCTTCAAACTCCACGTGAAGCTCTGCCGAACGCTGTTTATAACATGGAATATCCATCGAATTAACAGATTCCTCAAAGCTGGTATTAAGTTCAGCCGAATCTTCTGAACTCCATGAACCTTGCCCACCCGGCGTTCGATTTTTAACGCGTTTCGTTCGAGATTCCCGCGGATCCGAAACGGAAACACGTCACAGACAACGTCGCCGTCGGCGAGACAGATCATCGCGACCTGACGAAACAACGTCCCCGGGTTTGACGTGTCCCCGATGAGCCTCGGCTGCAGGCGCGCAGAGGATCACAAAGCTTTCCGCGAACGGTTTCTCGTTCATCTTCGACGATGCTTCATAAATATTCGCGGGCTCGGTGGATATTGCGCGCGACGTATCCATTACCGGGGGCTCGCCCGACTTGGACAAATGAACCCGCGGAATTGCAGCCCCCTCGCACGCAACCATCGACGCAGAGAGAGAGAGAAAGGATATGTGGGCTGCGCGGCTCCCACCCCCGCGCGCCGACCTTTTTCGAGATTCAGTCGAGAATCCGAAAGCGTGAATATTTTAAAAACACTGCCTATGCATATACGCAACGGTTACATTTGTTTCGTTCCGTCTTTTTCCAACTGCCTGCTTGAAATCTAGGATATGGACTATGGGCAAATGAGGCGGGCCACGTGACCCGGCTGCCACCATTGTCGTCCCAGGCCACATGTGTCCATAAAAGGGACGAACAATTAAAAAACGAAGCGATATTTAAACCCTCCGCTCCCTTGGAGCACACATTGGACTGACCTAGAATTTCATGGGAGTTTCTTTCTTTTTTGGAAACAGAATGCGTTCGTTTTCGAAGGGAATGAGGCTCGTTTAAGAATACGGTTCGACGGTCTAATCCATTGCCATTGAAGTATTTAAAAGTAGAAATTAGAAAATAAAATAAATTCGAGTTATACGTCACTTCAAAGAGGTTCTCTCGAGTTCCCTCATGAAAAGATATTCTAGGGGTCGGGAATTAAGTACGATATGATAAAAAGGTTAACACGTTTTCGCAGCGCACGCGATTGCAGCATAATTATCGACTCGTAATTACTTCTCGACAAGTTGTTGAGGAACGAACGGGCTTTGGGAATCTTTACATTCGCTAATTATGAGCGCCTCCTGAACCGAACTCTTCCCGTAACAATAGAACGATGGTTCGCGCGGCTTCGCTTCCGGTCCCTCGATGGATCGAGTTTAAGGGCGTGGCGAATCCTTACCTTATACGTGTATCCGATAGTCAGCGCGATTCCTGGCCACGTAAACGGGAATTTTAAGTAGCCTGAGCTAGTTTCGGGGACGGTTTAGATTCCGGACATCGCCACTTAGTCTTAACCCTTCCATAGTGCTCACACTTTATGTTCTCACTTAAGATATTATTCAAGAAATAAGGACACGTAGGAAGATTTCATTGTACTCTCCAACAAATGCTAAAATATCATTTACTCCCGCACTCCGATATGCTTTACATTGTCTTCTCGACAACTCGGAATTATTTGAAATATTCCATTCCCAATGCACTCCAAAAGACAACTGACTGGTAGGAAACCAACGTAAAGAATTCTGTCTATCAATTACAACTAGTTAACACAGGCAAAAATAGAATTTAAGAATACAGATTCACAGCCCACAAACCGATGCAAAGAATTTCTAGAAAAGAATACACAAATGTACGAAAGAGTACCAAACAAAAATAACAGCGCTAAGAAAAGGAAATTCGATTAAATCAAAACAGACCCAAACAAATTACCAACAAAGTTCAATTTCCTTATAGAACGTGCCAGGCGGCGCGGAACCCGCGCGAGGACGGATCTATTCAGAGAGCGGGCCGACATGATTCCGCTGAAAGAGCAAACGCGCGAAAATTGATTCGCGAGATACGACCGTAGGATTTACGGGAGACAATTCCATGATTTAAAGCGTCTACTTCTAATTACATTAAATTATAGATAAGCCATCACCGACGCGCGACCCTCTCCGCCTCGCGAAACGTTCCTCGCGACACGGCTGATCGTAATCCCGGGTCCCGCACCGCGCGGAAAAGAAAACGGAACACGATCCCTTCCTCCGCGGGAATAATCGTTCTAATTAAAGATGCAAAGAGATCGTCCGGGGTGGAGCATTCTTTCTAATATGCCCGGAGGAATATCGATTAACCCCTTGGCCCGCCGGGGCCGCGAACGAGAATGGCGGTATAATCGAGACTTCGATCGGCCGCGTTAATAACGATGGTAACGATAACAGAGACGGAGAGGGCCTCTTGCCTTAATATTCATAAGAAAGCGCAGTTGCAGCCCGAAAAGAGGGCCGCGCTCGCGGAGCGCCGCAAAGAAAACGCGAGAAAGAACTCCGGCCGCGGCAGAATGCGACTCGGACCGTCGTTTCGACGAGAGCGAGCCCTTTTACGGGTCGCCAAGATGGTACAATTCAGTTTCACCCTGGAGGACACCATCTTATCGGATTTCGTTGAGGATGGACTCGGCTTCCGGCGGATGTTGCGGGTCGATATCGACGCGACGCACAGTGGAGTATTTGCCCGATCTGAGCTGACAAGATTAAAGACAGGTTTTTACGCGAAAATATGAGAATGTAGTGTAATAAAATTACTTTCACTTACCTGAAAACTTTGATTCTAAAGAGAAATTCGTACAACTTTTCGAAAACACATGGAAGCCGTTGCGAGGAATTTTGGGAGTAAACCGCGTAGTCGAAACACGCGTAACTTCGCGGATAGGTCAGCACTTTTCGAGTGTTCCGCGGATAACAAAATTTGCAGAGCATTGTCCTCGTATATCCGACCATTTCAAATAGCAAAAATTTTTCGGTTTACGTAAAATATTTTAAATGGACCTTTGGCCGCTCTGATCGGGCGAATACCCCACGTGCGACGCGTTAAATAAATACAGGCGGTCGCAAACATGTATTTCGACGCTCGATGCAGTGCTAGTGAAATGTTTATGCGTTCGGTATAATAGAATATTATTGCATACAATTAACCAGCCGAAGGGCCACTCGCAGTTCATTTCGTGCGGCCGAATGATAGAATTCGATATTTAATCTCGAATTTTGTGTAATGTATTGATACATGATGTATTGAAATACAATCGCGCTGTTTTCTCGGTTTCTGTTTGATTTCCGTGTACGCCAGCTTCAAAATATCATCGACGTTTCATTAAAAAGTGATGAATATTTGCGACGGGGACCTTTTCGAATGCAGAGGGTGAATGTCTTCGTTGCAACTATTAAACGTCCACACTGCAGGGCACGTTAATCCTACGATGATGTCTAGATCTAGTTTGCCCCAGATTTTCAGAGTCCATTTAACTTTTTGTCCCATCGTATGTAATTTGTGTTTCTAGGCAATTGTATTAAATTCAACAACATAATGCTAACAGCACACGGTGAAAGTACAGAGAAAAATATAACAAGATACCAGTAAAAACTGATAAAAACTTGAATAGTTCCAGTTCAGTGCTACTTCACTTTCACGCATATCTAACGATGCGGAAGTCTCCGGATACACACACACACGCGGTGGTGTTAATGCATGTGCATCGCAATGGTTGTCGCACAGTGGAAAAACTAGCGGGGGATCGCGAACCTGGCGTCCTTCCGTTCGCGCGTTTCAAGGGACACTCGACACCATCGGAGCGTTTCTGTTGCATCGACATTCGATATTAATAATGTATTTCATATCGCAGCAGAATCAATCGGATCGGGTGGACGGAGGTAGAATGCAATGTCCCCGCGGAACAAAGCGTGCAATCGATTCTCCTCGAAATTGTGTGACCTTAATATATAGCGTTTTTCGAGCGCCCGTTCTAGTGGAAATGGTTATGGCTTTTAGATATATACGTCTTCAAGACCGTAGTGAAATTAATGTTGAATGTATCATGCAGTTGTGAGAATAACAGAAACGGCACTGCTAAATACCTCGTTCTTACAACGGCAATATCGAGGCGTCGGTCGATTTTTATGAAACTTTCGTAGAAAACAGTCTCAACGAAAACATTTACTATGTATTTCCTTTAAACTTAAAAACATGTTTGAATATCCTGTAAACCAGATTCACGGATACCATGTACTGACACTATCGATAGTAATAATACTAATAACACCGTCGACGTTTCAATCAATCTCTGTTCACGATCGTGACAGAAAATCGTCGCAAACAACCGTTGAAAACTAAAATCCAGGACAGCGCAGTGCCGGAAACGCATCAATTGCGAGGTCTATTATCCGTCGGCGAACGATAAACCGTGATACGTTAAATAATAATAGTAATAATAAGATCTCCATTGGAAAATGCGCCGCTAATGGAAGTTCCACGAGGCATGAAATGGGTCCGAGCGGCGTCCGCGGCAAACAGAGAAGGGATGCGGAAGCTTGGTGGAAAGATATTTTAGAACAACATATAGAGACCGGTAGCTATCGCATGCATTCCCGGAGGAAAATTAATTTCCAATACGATGGAGACCCCCCGGAGCGCATAGCCGAAAGCGCGCAATATTGCCGGAGTGCACGCTAGAGCCACTTTCCGTACAGTCGCCGCCCGCCCGGCTAGACGTAAAGTCCCGATACCCGATCCTCCGAAATTTGCGGCCGGAGCATTAACAAACTACGATCGTAATCGGGAGCACACGAAAGGCGCGAGCGACCACCTTCCGCTCAACAATTCCCACACGTTTGACGATCGTGTTCAACAACGTGAACATTTTTTCTCTTTCCTCTCTAGGTTGATCGGATCTTACGGGATCCTGTGAAGAGGCAGGTTTGATATTTCATTTCGATAGCTACGTGTTTTACATACTCTGTACGTATTTGTTTGTAATATTGTAATTGTGTAGTGTTCAAGTACAAGTTCAACGATTTGAACATGTTTGAGGATCGTTTTTAGCAATGAGAACTATCGTTGCCTTGTTCCTTCTATAGATGGATCCTTAGGGGATGCTAGGTTGAGGCAGAATCGACATTAAGCTTCATTCAGACAGCTGCGTATTTTCAATTTCCGTTATGTTTGTTTGCAATATCGTAATCATGCAGAGTGTAACTATAATTCTAGCGAATATCGGATGTCCCTAAATAAATTACCGAAACGATAACCAATGACGATCATCTTGTGGTCAACGCTACGCGACCTCCAAACAAGTCGACTCGATGTAATTCGTTCAACCGAACGATAGTCGTTCGTGAACTTTTCAATATTACGAAGTTACGCAATGCTGTGACGTTCAGAAAGATAAACCACTCGAAGAACGATAACGCGACTCGATAACACTTAAATAACCTGCACTGCATTTCTACTGTGTTTCTTTGTTATCGCTGAACTAGGGGATTAATATGTTAGCAATCTATAATATTATACGCTTATTATATATATGTCCTTATCAAATGAGTGTGCAATTAGTTATCTCTTACCACATGCTGCAAATACACGTCTGAGCGCAAGTTTCCATTTCAGTTGTCTCGCTGTTTCGCCGTAAAACAGATATGCAGCTAAATAGGAAAACGTGTAATTTAATTTCAGTTTGATCTTACCCAAGTAGTCTGAGATTCATATGTTTCTTCAGAAAATCGTACAGAATTGAACGTGTTAATAAACTGCGCCGTAACCTGTCAGCCGGTACGCGACAACAGGAAAAACCCGGTTTTGGGTCAAGAAGAGCGAATTAAATTGAAGGACGCGCTCGTTGGTTAAATTTAGGCTAGCCGGAGGATGAGCCTGGCTACCGCTCACGTGTCCGATACAACGTCTGGACTCTTTTTCGTCTGATTTACGCGCGAGCAAGAGCGTTCTATGACGGTCTGCGGGCAAATTGCGCCGAGAAAGACTACGGCCCATTCGAATCGGAATGTTGATCCTGAACCGGACGACTGATAATATATTTTAATCCACGAACCGAATTAAGAAAGTGGATTAAAATTTTTGGCTTAGATTAGACCAACGGTGTTCATGCGATATTCACGTGTTTACGAAGAAGAAGAGTAATTTGCTGAAACTGGCAGAGTGGCGAAGCGGTGGCCATTTTGCGTGTTTACTTGCGAGTTACGTGTAATTGGAGAACCGATCTGTGTATTCTGTTTCACTGGAGATTCATCAAGATTTATACAGCAGAAATTTTGTACAATTTTCAGAGTTGCGAAGTGATATTTCAAAGCAATGAAAATATTGCTAAACCGTGTACCAAAGTTTCTAAGCTGAAATACCAGAATGAATTACTTCTAAGAATTACAGAATTAAAGAATTAATCATTTTAAGGGATGTAACATCTATACGTGATTAAATGAATATTATATGTTTACAGATCAGATCATAGCTGATGGATTGAAGTCTACGATTGCCGGGAAACGAATCGAAATCTTGATTAATAAACGGTTCAGACGGCTAGCAGGCGAGTTCGCGCGCAGCCTAGATTTCTTTCGATTTGATTTACACTCGCGATCCGCCTGTTCCGAGTTCTGGGAGGCCCTCCGGGACACTTCCGTCAGAAGTAACTCCCGGCTACACCCTATCTCCGGCCCCACCATTCAAATTCAAAAGTTAATCCTGAACAACGTAACAGAACGAGATCCATCCCGGCGAACAGACTCGTTCCAGGTAGTAAGATTACTCGGGCCCGTTGTTACGCGAATATACAAAAGCTCCGTCTGCAATTCACTCCGAAGTTTGTATTACTCTTACAGATCGCGAGAGCGCCGCGATTACGATTTAACGGATTCGGTAAGCGCCTCGTGACTAACCTGAACGACAGCGCTTGGAAGATGTTCTACGAGAGTTCCTCGTGGCATCGAGAATTCAACAAAAATCTTTCGATGAAAAATAACTGTTTCTCCTCGTTTGTTCGTGCCCTCATGATATTCAATCTTTAATATAGTATCGTTTAATAAAAATCCTCATAGTATTAATAATTCAACAAAAATCTTCCGATAGCAAAGAATTTTTGTTCGTTTTACAGCAATATTCAAGTTTCAATATTGTACTGTTCGATGAAATACGACTTCAAGTCTAAAGTAAACGTTTTTAATTGAAAATACAGATCTTCGATAATGTTATATAAGGTGGAACAGAGTATTAGTCTTTTGGAACTCTTATTTAATAATTATATGTAATAAACATGCAATTACTGTTGTAGAATATGTACTATCTTAATTCTTACTTGGTTATTCATTAACTTTTCGGAGATGATCGAACGGTTCGCAGGATTGAAAACGAATAACAGTGATAATGAATCATACATCCAGGGGACAAAAGAAATCCCGACTGAACCAGATGGAGAATTTAATCGACTCCTGGCCCCGAAGGTGTCAACGGCCGATCCAGTCAAGTGTCCTCCGCTTAATCGAACCCATCTACGAGCCGATAAAAATATCGTCCGATTGAATCACGAGCATCTACTTACGAACGCTAATTACACAGCTGGCGAGGTGGTCTGGGTTCCAGCAGGTGTCTCCTCTCGCCGACGACCGATCGATCGGCTTAACGTATTATGTCTGGATTGCGATACATTTACGGTCGAACGGCACCCTTGAAATACGCGATTGAATGCCCAATACACTATAAAAATAAATGTCTCTCGTATCTACGACATAGAATTCAATTCTATCGACTATCGAATTGAACTTCTCCGAGAATACACAGTGCTACGTACATAGATATCTTTCCTTCAAGGTGATACTTGAATTCCAACAGTTCAACAAGTGCCACGGGACGCAGCAGCGAAGTGACTCGGCATAAGAAAGAATTACCTACTCACGGTACTTCTACCTGACAGAATTCAAATCATCTATCAAGTATTTCTCGCGTCATTAACCATTCGTTGCCAACACTTCTGTCAATAATAGTCGCCGTGGTTACGATACCTTATTAAATGAAACACTTCGTCTTTACAAGATGCAAATAATAATCAAGAATTACACCAAACGTTACAATATCAAACGAAAATAGACGTAAAGGTAATTTACTCTTTTTCACAGAAAATATGAAACATTGATCGTCGCGAATATGCGACGCTGGCAGCGAACGTGTTAACCAGTTAACTGTGAAATTTAGATTTAAAAATCTCCCCCTTTTGTGCACGCAATAAAGTCAAGCAATGAAGTATATAACCGTCAAACGCAGTGAAAATGCAGCTAGAACATATTCCGAGGAAAAACTGGAGCAATTACACGTCCATATGAAAAAGTAACTAATTCATCGTTGAAAAGATTAGTATCATTGCGAGTTTTCAGATGACGCGTGCACTCGTCGAACGCAGTTAACCCTTTGCACTCGAGAGGCGCCTTTCAATCGCAATTTGATTTAACCCAACGAAATTATAAAATTTAAAATTCAATATTGAATTATTTTATAATCTACCAACACATGGAACATCGAAATAAAATAGTTTCGTCGCTTAATTTATGCAAGGTATTGCTTTATATTAATTGTAAGAAAATACCATTGATATTTCATCGGAAAATAAGGAATATTTGTTGCGAAAAATATTCTCGAGTGTAAAGGGTTAAAAGTTAATTCTTATTTCGGTCTTACGTAAAACGCCCTGTACAATCACGCGTTGCTCATTCGCAGAAGCGGATCGCCATTCCCGCGATCCCCATCGAATCACCCCCTCCCCCCCATCTGCTCGTTCCTTTTTCCTCGCGCCTCTGATTGGTAATCGCGTTGCCGTTTTACATAATCCGCGATTCGTGTCCGAGACCTCGCGAAAGCCGAGAAAAATCTGTCCTCCTCGGTGCCGGGAGGATTCAACGCCGCGCTTCCCCCGGTGAAATAATATCGCTCGCTCGCCGTTCCGACTCGTGCCTCGCATCCGTGAAGCGAGCCACTCAAGGTTTCTTTGTAGGGAAACTCGACGACCGGATTGATTAGAGGTTCTTCTCGCAACGATGAAATCGTATCAGCGGTAATTTAACCCTTCGCGCCGAACGAGGCACGCTGGCGATCCGCGCCGCGCCTCGAAAAACGTGCACACCGAAATAACAATTAAGCGGGAAGTTCTATTGTTGCGAGATTAAAAGAATTCGCTGCGAAGAGGTATTATAACGCTGGCAAGTAATCCGCGTTTCTTGCTGATAGGAACTGACGCGACGGATATAAAGTTCGCACCGCAAGCGCATCTGAAATTACCGTTGGCATACTCAATTCACTTGCGATGGTGATAAAAAAGTGTAAACGTTTCTTCGAGTCATCGAATTAGCATAAGCATAATGGACGTGTTTAGGTGACCGTTATTTTACTTTAACGATTCAGGGACTATTCTTTTCTCGGCGAGATTTACTTCTTGTTAACTGTAGGGGGATCGGCATTTTTTCATGAAAATAACGGTTCGTTTTTTTATCTGAATATTGATGTACTACACGTGTAACGTATGCAAGATCTGGTTCACTGAATATTAACCGTTGAAAATTTGCCATATCCTTAATAGAAAAGTAGACTGGATCGTTCCCAATTCAATTCAACGAAACGCAGTTTTATTTTCTTGCTACCCCGGAATGTCCATTTCTAAACTGCAGACCTTATCTGTGAAATATCCCCGTACTTTCCTCTCTCGGGATCGAAACGAATCGGGGGAATTGGCCCTTCGAACTTCTACCGGTAATACTTTTCCTCGTAACGACAAAATTCCGCGAGATACAAGCAGCCCCGAAATTATTTCCAATTTTCATTCATTCTTATTTGCCTTTCCGCGCGGCTCACGATCGTGCATGGTTTATCACCTTAATTGGAGTGCCTTGTTCAATTACTAAAGTAAATAGCTGCCGTAATAAACCTTCTGTACTAGTTTCGTAACTTCAAATATCTATATTACTTAAGGAGTTCAATTCTATTCTAACAATTATTTACCAATTTCTGCTAACATCAATTACCAATTTCGACAAACATCAATTACCAATTCCTCCCAATATCTATCACCAATTTCTCCCAATACCAATCACCGATTGCCCCCAATGTCAATCACGAACTACCACCCTAATCACTCATAATCCAACTATGTCGTAACTACAACTTCAATGCGCCCAAAACGGCCCCAAGCCACTGAACTACCCCATTAACCTTTCATCGAGGCAAACAGCATTGGCGCCTTTGAACCGAGAAGCCAAGAATACTTCGCATCGCGAAAGGTCAAGCGACTTCAATGGCAACCGCCGAAGTGAAAAATCGAGGACACTCCGCAGCGCAGAGGAGCGAAGACGCATCGCGCCGGGGTCGAAGGTGACCGTGCATCCCTGTATCCGGCAGCCGAAAGTTTGATCAAACACCGGTACACTTCGCGCGCCGCTTCCGGGCGCATTATTCGGCCCGGTAAAAGGGTGTATGGTCGAGCGGATTCTGTCGAACGATCTCTCGCTTGCCCAGCCAGTATTGCCGGGGAACGATCTAGCACTTCTAGCACAGGCCGGCCAACCCGGCCCGATAAAACCTGTTCCGCTCGACACGAATTTCGAGTGGCCCGATATTTTCCGGGCGCTTGTGAGAGCGTATCTGGAAACACGCCGTCGGCCCTCCACGCTCGACGGTGTCGTGTACACAGTATACCTCCCTCTCGTTCTGTCTCCATGCGGGAATAAAAATCGCAATTCCGCGGGAACGACGGCCGATGGAAGGAAATCGGTAACGATCCGCGGCCTCCATCCCCTATTCTCGCCCACCCTACTACTCTCTCGTGGATCGGAGAACGCGGGCCCGGCTAACTCGATACACGCAGGTTGTTACCCCTCGACTCATCCAACTGCCCGAACGAAATTTCCCAGCTAATTTCCAGAAGAATCCGGCTACGAACACTGTCCTCGAGAATTACTGCGATCGCTTCGAGAACAACCAGTCACGCGAGCGCTCTTGCCCCGGCTACTGGTTAACGTCCCGGGCTACCAATTATTTTGCTCGTAATCGCTTCGAGAAATTGGGATCGTTATTGTTTGTTGTGCGGGGAGAGCTCGTTGGGCGTTACGGCGCGGGGGGATGATGAAGGGGATGTTTACCTGTTATTGCTGTGGTATTATTTAGCACTGATTAGTATTATTTTCGTTGTTTCTGTTATAGTGCTATTAGCACCGCAACAAAGATGTATTGTTATTGTTGTATTTATTTAAAATGCATGCAAACAGTATGCTTTATGACACATCATAACGTGTACACGAATAAATTATGCATCAGACGATTTACGGTATCGTACACACCAAGAGACAACATTTGATTATCGTTAACCGAGGTTTACGGACGAGCGAAATGTGAAAAGTTGCGCGTTTTATTCCGCGGCGTCAGGACGTGACGCGTGAAAATCCCCCCTCGAATAATAATTTTTTTCTTTTTTTTTTATCGCGGCGCTTTATTACACCGCTAAACACGGAAGCGTAAAAACGAACGTGGCCGGGGAAAACTGTTACAAGTTTAGCTTCTTGAGCGGTATAACGATCGCTCGTAAACATTAACGCGTAAACCGTGCCGGGACTTATATACACGAGCCATCCTGGCGCGGTGGTTTCCCTGCCTTTCCGCGGTTCTGCGTTCCCCTTTCACCGTCGCTCTTTCATTAACGCTCGTTAACGTGCCGCGTACGCGGCTTTAACTGGACCATCGATTCGTGACATGCCCGAGGCAGCTCTGTCAATTTCGTGCTGAAACGAAAATAACGAATTTCGTGCGGACGAGCGTCGGTCCTTTTCGAGGTCCCTTTCGTCCCTTGGCCGTTCCCGATCCTTGGTCTTGAGGCACGACGGTAACGTGCAATCGAGAGCGGTCGTGGACAACGCGTCCTGGCCGTTATTTTCTTTCCGCTCGCAGTTAGAGACACGGCTGGGTTTGATAGCGGTACTCGATACTCGCGTGGCTCACCGTTTCCACGCGTTTATTTCGATTTTCCGTTTCATTAACTGCGATTCTGATTTTCATTGGGATTTTGATTGGATGGCATATACGATTCTGACTATCATTATCATTTTAATTGCAATGTTCTATTTTAATTTCGTTTCTGATTAACTCGTTCGTGTCACGATTAAACACAATGACGAAATAACTAGCGAGCCAACTTCTAGCGGACCACGTTTATCCCAGTGCATTTACATCGAACAAAACGGCACTGCAAGCAAAATTCGCGAAATGATTTACACGCCACGAGCAGTTCATGCTAGTGCTAGTGGACATACGAATGGGTCCACAATGAGTTAATTATTATTCCGAGCGTCATTCGTTTTATATATCACGTTCGTTAATAGACTTATGTAACAAATCCACTATTAAACTCGCTATTACCATTTCCCCAGCGCACCTATCTTTCGCGATCAACGAAGAACAAAACCGGACAATCATTAATCAAGCGCCAACAACTAACTACCATCGAGAACTGTAAATCGCCACTTCCCCTGAAAAATACCGCTATTTCCCTTATCACTTGGGGCTCACGTTCGACGGGCAAAAAGCATCGCGCGCGGCGGAAGGTGGAGAACCTATTTGGTCGAATACCTGGGAAGTGATTAATCGCGGTGAAATGAAATACTGAAGACAACGTGGGAAGGGCGTTGTTCGCTCTAAGCGCTGTTATTAAATCCGACGCCACAATTTCATAAGCGCGAAGGATCGATAAAGGAGAAGAGGAGGAAGAAGAAGAAGAAGGCAGAAGAGCGAAGAAGAAGAATCTCCGCGCGAAAAACGAATCCGTGTCGAAGACTGACACGGAATCGGCCCTCGGAGAACGGTGTCACGCGGGCGAAAAGCGTTGCGAAGAATTTCCGGCGGTGTCGGAGGACGGTTTTGCGGAAGTCTCGCGGCGCGATAAACACGTCGACGCGCCCGAACAGCGGTGGCAGCGGCGCGGCGGGGCGGGGGCAGCAACAGCTTAATTTCCCGCGGCGCGCGTTCGTTCGTTCGTTCGGGCCCGCTGAATTTACGGCTCATCGAAAATCCTCGCGCGCAACCCTCATTACAGGGGTTTCCCGGTTTAACGACACGACCTGGTTATAATGGCGGCGCGTACTCGTTCACCAGCTGTATATACCGGGACCAGAGGGCCGGGCCCGGCCGGAATTAACGTCGGCCCGCGCGCGTTCCGGCAATAAGCGGATCTCGCGGCATTCCTCCGGCCTGCCGATCGCTTGAAGAACCGGCGCAATTATAAAATAATAACGCGCGAGCACGATTTCAATTTCGGTCCGGTGTAATAACGATGATTAATCAAACGGTCTAGAGAGGAGAATGGGTCAGAGGGGATACGGACCGACGGATGGACGGACGGTAACCGTCGCGCGGCAAAATTAATATCCAGTAATTAACAAACGAACGGATCGCTGCGCGCCGATCATTCGCCCCTCGCTCACCCACGGTCCGCTCGAGTGACACTGAAATCTGCTGCGAGCGCGCCGGAACGTTCGGCCAATTAGCTCGCCGCGGATTTTCGAAGAATAAATTAATCCCCGTCTTTGCGCGGATGTTCTTCCGACATCTAGAATGTAAATAACTCGTTTATCCCGAGTTTTGAAGGAGATCTCGTGCGGAAGAGGATTACGCTAAGTGGCTGCAAATAATTGCGCTCGTTACGGGAAGTTCGGAGTTACGGGGTCCGGTGATAGTCGTTAACCCCTCGGACAGAGGGTGAACGGAGACGTCGGACAAGTTTCGGTAATGATAACGACACGCGCGCCCCGAGTTTGTCGGGAATAATGTTTTCCAGCGATAGTTCCTCTTGCGCATGAAAATATTTCTGGGAACATCCCGGCGGGGCTCAGATCCGACGCGGCGTTTTCGTCCGGCCGGAACGGATCGCAGACGCTGGAACGTTTCGCGGGCTTAAGCGGAATTAATAAATCACCGATCCGTAAATAGAGTTCGAGAACCAGGGCACAAAAGTTTTCGCGGGACATTATCCCGCCGCCGAACGGTTTGCGTTCGAAAATCCGGCGGAAGGAGGTCGGCTCCGTTTGACGAGCCGGAAGCGATCCAATTTCCCGGCGGAATAGGAATCTTTCCGTGCCGTTGATCGAATTTTAATAGGGCCGGCATATTGTTGATAATTAAACGGCGTATTTCGAAATCGAAACGGGGTCGCGGGTCGCGCCGGCGCGAACGGGGGCGACCGGTGTCCATTGGAAAAGTTGTCGCGCGCGCGACCGTTCGTTATTTAGCGTTCTTTCCTGCGTTGGATGAAAATTAAAAAGTGCGCCGCCTGCTCGTCCCTTCTAGGCTCAGAGGGAAATACATATCAATTAGCAGGGGAAACGCTGTTCGAATAGGATATACAATTTCATTGTAATAGCCACGCGTTTTACCAATTTCCGACGCAATTATTCGATATATTGCGACTGTACATCACATAATTATAATTTTAACGTTTCTCCGTGTCCACGTATTAATGGAATACATGTTAAAATTGAACAGCAAATTGAAAGCGATCGAGTCCATTTTTTCAATTATTCCTAATCTTCGAAAGGCGAAGTTAATCATCCATGCTCCGGTAATGGTCTCGTTACATCCCCGAACCGCTATTCCCTTTGCAAACGAATATTGCCCGAACAACACCCAAGTATTCCCGAATAAAAAGCCGATAACACTTCGAACCAGCGAAGTTAAATGTTAAATATCCTGGATAAGGGGAGGGCGAACAGGCGCGTCGCAGATCGAAGACAGCTTTTTACGGTATCAATTGCAGGGCAGCGGCATGCGGAGGGGGTCGGCCGGAGGGAGAAATTGCGCTCTGTTCGCCTATCGATTGCACGTCCCGCGATTGCAAGCGGTCCCGACGACGATACACCGATACGCAATTATCAAAAATATCGCTAACAACCGTGAAACGGGGCGGACGGAAAGTACCGGCGCGGAATTTCATTTCCGTCCCGGGACAGGGGCAAAAGTTTTCTCCTGCCGGCGTGTTCCGATACAGAATTTAACGACACCGTCGCCCGTAGCCCCACCCGGCGAGCAACTTGCCTGCACGCGACACAAAAGGATTCGTTTATCGTTCCGTTTGTCGTGACACGCCCTCTCGTTATGCAGGCTACGGGACGATCTATTCTTTCCGGCGAACGCGATCCAGGACACCTCGCGGAAAGACCCGACCAGCTGTAGTCGCAGAACGCGAGGGAATTCCATTTTCGAGGGCAACCGTCCGATACCCGACCACCACCTGCGATTGTTTCTCCGCGATTACTTCCGGCGCGAAGTGTCCTAGCGGAAAAATTATCCTGAATTTTCAACGAGCTCCGAGAGCTGCCAGAGATAATTCTCGCCGGGCGCCGCGAGTTGCGGTGATATCGCTGGAACGGCGGGATGAATTCCTGGGATTTATGGAGCTAATTTGGTACTGTCGAATCGTTCGATCCTACTTAATGAAAAATGCGCGGCTCCATTTTACGAACGAATGTTCGCCGTTCTGTTCTTTGCATCGCGGATGAATCCTGCAGTTTCCTTTCGACGAGTTGAAAACTACTATCACTGCTACTTTGGTCTGCCACCTTCAGCGAGGTGACATTTGCTGTGCGCTATCTAGCTAGACACACAATTCTCCCTAAACTGGATCGAATCTAATACGCAAAATATTCATGCAACAATTACCCGGCACGTGTGCCGGGATTAAAGCATTAAGTCTCCGCCCTAGTTCCTCGCTTCAGGAACACCGGGTACACTCCGAGACTGAAACGGAACTCCTAAGGTATTCCGCGCTAAGGGACGCGCGGCCTCGAATCCGTTCTACCGATTAACTTGTTTCATTCAATCCCTCACAGACCTCGGGAAAGATTTCCTAACAAGACTGTAACTGAAAGAAACTACGTATATAACTGTCGAATTTCACCGCGGACCAAAGGCGCACCAGCTGCAATCTCACAATCCGCCCGGTGCGTTGGCCACAATCGAATTTCCATAAAAATGTCCCCGGGTCTTCTTATCAGAAAAGATCCTCTGTGTTCCTTACTTGCCTGATTCGTCATTGAAATACCCGCGCTCGCGGAGCTTCTCTCTCCGTAAAAGGGCGGCGCAGTGTATCCCGGCCCTCGTCAAAGGACACAATAATACGTCGTCTAAAAAGGCTGCGGGGGAGGAGAGCAGCAGTGGAGATTCACGTTTCGACTCGAATCCGGAAGGGCCGTGTACCTCCTGATACCTGTCTCGAAGGTTTCCGCAAATCGGCTCGAATAAGGAACGCCCTGGTCCGGGCAGAAAAGCGTGGCTTCCGGCGAATACGGGCAACGAAACAAATATCCGTAGGAGCTGCTGACTTTCTCTCTCTCCAGCCCGCCACGGGACGAAGCGCGTGCCGCGATCCGCTCGCGCGCGTTGCACAATGAAGCAAAAGCAATTATTCCCTCGCGCTCCCCCGTGAAAGGAAACCCGGCGAATGCGCAAGGATTATTGCAATTTGCCCATGATGCAACGTCGTTTAATTATGCGTTTAGATACGCCGCGAGCGCGATGCGTGCCGCGTGCGACAATGGGCTGAGGAACCCTCGGAAAATCCCACAGCGACGTTCTAGTGCCGGCTCGCACTTCACGGGGGAGATTCGCCGTTGGATTCGGCTGATAACTGTGCCACCATGTGGCGGGAATTGAATATGGATTGCGAACAGTATTTGGTTCGTGTTTAACTTTGCTTCGGTTCGATTTCTCTGTTTCATCCCTTTGTGATCGAGGGACGACTCTTAGCCACCGCTTGATTTCCATGCAGGAAAATTGTAAGTATCGAAATTGAAATGAAATTGAGTTTGTCGCTTAATTTACGTGTTTTTTAATTAGACAGCTTTAAACAATGCCGTCTACACGTCGTTTGAAACTGTTGAACATTTCTGGTTGAAGACTCTGCGTTTAATGAATCGAGTAATATTTGAGTGGATTGGAATGTTCGGAGCGCTTTTCGAATTTTTCGAATGAATGGTCAATCGCTCGATAAAGTGTAAAGGGAAAGGTGTTTGTCCGAGAGCCAAAGAATTTTAGAGAGCTTAGAAGAGGCTTTAATAAACGGTTATTAATAAATCCATAGGATAACGAAATTTTACTAAATTTTACTTAACACCTTAATAGCCATAGTTACCATATGGAGCAAGAATTTGCAAAAGTTCATCGAGAATATCGTCATACGAGGAAACAACGTGTCGTATGCGCAGCAAGAAAAGACCGCGAATTAGTTTATTTTATGTGCAAGCAATGTAAAGTCTTTTATTGCGTCCAACAAAACGTTTTGATGAATTCCACACTAAAATACGTTTCTAAAATAAAAATCTCTTTGTAAGTATTTGTTTAGTATTTCCTTTTTTGTCATACTTCTTAAATATAAACATCCTTTTTGTCAGAAAACTAATTGTAAAGAGGAGCAATAAACTCAAGAGAAAAATAGAATTACGTTAAAGCGTGTTAAATTGCAAAAAATCTCGGAGGAAAACTCCACGTTGCACTGTTGCCTCGCGCGAAGAAATTCTCTGTTAAGCGGTTAAGATAAAATCAATGATTCATGATCGGATTTCCATTTTGTACGTATATACTTCATAGCATATACTTCATTGCGCTGAGAACGGTCGCCACTGTTTAACTTAAAAAGGAAAGCCTCGGAATAAATCCTCCGAGGACTGTTAAAGTAATATTTACGCAAAGCTCGAGAAACATCCCGACGAACGAAACCGAAAACCGAGCTGCGCAATAAGAAAAAGAAGAAACGGGGCGAAACGAAAATTTGCGTTTCTCATTTTTTAGCCGGAAAATAGCGCGCCGAAGGACTGACGGATAAAAGTTAACGAATCCGTCCTGCGCCGGCAAATGCGTACCGGGGACTATAATATTTAATACGCAAAAAGGGGCACGTCGTTCGGACTGAATTCAAAGCGATGGAAATTTTAATTACGCGCGCGAATATTCGGTCCGGCCGAGAGAACGCACCGCCCGCCGATTCTCTCAGCGAGTATTATTTTAATTAAACGCTTTTTTCATCCCCACCGTCGACGCATTCTTCCCGATTTTCCAAAGTCCAGGCTACGATTCCAAGATTCCGTTTTCACTAAGGGTGGTTTTGCTCCGAAGGGAAACCTCGACACATTTCAGAACCATAGAATGTTTCGAGTTTCAAGAATTCGAAACTTTGCACCTTCCTTTCTGTAATTCGAAACTCGAATGAGAATAACGATTAAATCAATGACTGAGGATCGTTCATCACAGCAGAATAGTGTTCTTCTGTACAAGAATTGTTCCAGTCAATAATGATTTGTGCGACAATATTATTCCTGTTACTGAATAAACTCAGCGCCTTGAGTTTCGAAAGCTCGCCAAGCTACGGATTCGAGTTTCGAGGATAAAAAGTTTAAGTCCGAACCCACCCCCAGTTTTCACCGATGACCGGCGACAAAATTTTATCGCGGTTCATATTTGTCTTTGGCTCTGTCCACAGATCAACTCTGTGTTTACATAACAAACGGCTCCGTTCCCGAAGACAAGCGTCGGAGTAGACGCGGTCGCGCGCTCGCATAGAAAAACTGTCGTCCGAGAACGATTTATCAACGCGCTCGAAAGAAGATTAGCTCTCTCGGGACGATAAGGACGCCCCGTTTGTCCCGTGCTCAAGGAAATGTAATTCCACCCGCCTCTTAATACGATCCCCCGTGCTGTTCACACAAAAATCCCGGCGGGGACGCCATTTTCCCCGCACCCTCTGCGACGCCGCTCAAAGGGTTGAAACCCGAGCATCAGCAAAGAAATATTCGAGATTCTCTTTGGAAAATACTGTGCGCCGCGCCAACATTTTTCTTCGATCGCGCGATAAGGCGCATTCTGAGAAATACTTCGGGGATTCTCTTCAATCGAGAACCCAATAGGAGCCTTACCATACTTCCAACTGAAAAATAATTTCCTTTATCATACTTCCTTACGATTTAGTATTTCATCCATTCGCTTCTAAAATTAGTGAAATCGAACGTTCAGTGACGTATTTTCTAAAATGGCGGACACAGTTTCTCAAAACCATTAAATCCACTCCGTATTACCGTTATCACAGATTAGTGCCCTCAAAACGATAAACTGACGTTACAACAAAATTACCATTGCAAAAACTGCACGTAACCTCTAATAAAAAGTGAAACCTACCGTTCTACTCTCTAGCGCGAACGTAAATCGCGTTCGCGCGAGTATCACGGTACGGCAGTGCGTTCGGTAGGAAAAAAGGGTGTATCGTGTTGTTGTTAATGCGCAAAAAAAGAATTGTTCTAGAAAATTTCTCGGTGTATTGGTAACGCGCACACGAGTACTCTATTTTTTTTCGAGCGTTAAGAGCGTAGTGGTATCCATATCTGACAACAAGCGCGGCGATTAAATCACTCGTCGCGATTCGAGTGATTCACTGGGATAGGATCGGTATTTAAACGCATCGAGCACTTAACGATTCCAGAGGATCGGTAAACATTTCTGAGGCGGGCTTTCCCAGGCGAACAATAATTTCCCTCTCCGGTGGGAAAGGGGAAACCCGGAGTAACGGGAAAGGTAATTGCTAATTGCGGGCAATGGACGCGAAACCGGCGAGTAGAAACGATTAAGAACCTGGGCGTCCTTGAGCCGAAAATATCGTCTGAAATTTACCGGCCGTCTCCGCGCGGCATTTTTACCAAGCCGTTACTCGTGCGGGACGAGCATTGCAAACACCCCTTTAACCCCCTGCCGTACTTTAACGAGTTCGACTCGTGATACAAATTTTGGACCGAACATAAATATCACGATGCGACAACGCGAGCGACATATCGGTCGCCGTAATTACGGGCAGGATTTTGACCGGTTGAAAAAAAAAAATATTTTTGAAAAATCGCTAGGGCGAAGCTGACCCTCCAAGAAATAACGGTTGGCAACGGTTACGAAACGGCGTTGTGCGTTCGGACGCGCGGGACCGCGATCGATTTTTCAGGAAGCGAGTCGCAATTCCTTTTGCGTCGAAACACGTTTATTTTAAACGTCACGGTACGTCATGGATCTTTCGACGCGTGACGTTCGAACAAAACCTGGCTAAATATTCGCGGAAGAAATGTGACTGTGTTCGATGCTCTCGTTAAAAAAAAAAAGGAAAAAAAAGAAACTGGGAGGGAATGTCGATTATCCAGATATTTCGAGTTATCGAAATTCAATTATTCGTACAATGGTTATCCGTTGAACTTCCGAGGAAAAATACTGCGATCGGTGTTTAAAATATTCGATGCCTCGATGAAATGTTCCGAACTGGAAGCGAGGTAATCGGCGATTGAAATATTTTTATTTCAATCGTCCGAAATATTTCCATCTTCCATTTCAAATATGCACCCAATATACGCACTGTATTTGGCAAAGCACATTCCGCTCTAATTTAAATGGGAACATACGTAGACGATAAAGTGGACGTTAACATTTTTACCGTGCTACTACTCCTTTCTGCCTGCAAAGTCCTTTCAGCGAGTCGAGCTGGGAGTACTCGAAAATGGTAAATTCGCTACACTGCAAGTATTCCCTAAATAAAACGCTATTTTAAAATCTCCCGACGAACAAAATATCTTTACCCTCAAACGTGCACGCGGTACTACTTCAAACATCGTTTTATTCGGCGCAGGCTCGCCGACGCTATTTCAAACGTTTCACGGGCTGTCAGGATTCTAACCAAACAGGCATAAACAACGAGAACGACGCGTCTCTGCGGGTAATCAATATATCGCCCGAATCGCGATCGATGTATCGTGTTATTTCGAAATAAATCGAAGATTATCATTTTTTCCATCGCTATACCGATCGGTGTTGCTAATATAAAAGATTCACTGATCCACTTACCCATCTTCTTAGCGTGCCACCCTGGTGAAACAGTCCGAGACAACCACATGGCGGGGGGAGCGGTGTTCCTGTGTTGGCGATTGGGCGAATTCCTTTCACGCGAGTCCGAAAGAAAACAAATTTCACAGCGTATCGTTCGTAGAGCCGTTCGAAGGACGCGTTTTCGCGTAGAACGCGGTCATGTTGCACCGTTCGCGGAACCAGCGAGCAAACATCGCCACCAGCCACAACAAAGGATCGAAGGGACGAGAGAAGACCCGTCCGTCCGTCAGAGCATCGTGTAGGTACGTAAGTATCCTTGCCCGTAATCAGAGAGCAGGTTCCACGCTACGTCATTATTATACCATTCCCGAGAAACTGCTCTTCCAGAGTTCCTGCCGTGCGGTTTTTACCGTGCCCACATGACTAACAGGTTGACCGTGAACGCCGACCGAAACTTTCGTCGATACACTATACAGCACACTGAACGACTCGCTCGACCTGCTGCCGCTTGCTTTCTTTCTCTCTCCCGCTCGCTACGTAACGGAACAATTAATCGCACCGAGAAAGGGTAACGCGAGGAAAACAATGACCAAAGTATGTATTCGTCGACTTATTGCGGTATGCGTCTCAGTCCGTACGAAAGGGGGATTCGAAGAAATCCTGCCGCCTCGCTGCACGGCCGTTCCTTCCCCGAGGGGACCGTGCTCTGACAACCGTTTCTACCGGTCCTTGCGAACCGAAGGAACAAATGCTGGACAGATGCGCCTGCAACGCGACCCGGTTTCCAGTCAATTCCCGCGCAAATCTACCCCGTGGTCCTTTTACGCGTTTTCGGTTATCCGTTGGAAAATTTGAAAAGCGTTGGGTGACTTTGGGAAAACGTTCGAGTGGGTTCGCTCGGTGTTTGTGTGTGATGTGAATTCAGTATTGTCAAACGAATCGGTGGTAGAGGATTGTGAAACGAGATTACAACGCACAGAACACGATGCTGCTTCCACGACGTCTCGCGCTAGACTGCGGCTCGCTCTCGGAGTCCCAAGACCGAGTTAAAGCTCTACCATAGGCTGGAGAGCATATCTCGAGCAGCGCCGATTTTCATGCCATTTTTCCCCGTGAGTGGTGCTCAAATCGAAGACGTTACTGCACGCTACGATCAGGTGCGCAATTTAATATTTCCCGGATAATTATTGCCGTTCGATCTACTCTTGGAATATCGAACGAAACGTTATACGTTTTAACCTGTTAATTGTGGATTTTAGTTTGAGAAATCTCTCGTTTTGCACGCAATAAAATCAAGGAACGAAGCGTGCATTCGTCAAACGCAGTACGATTGCGACTAGGGTATATTTTAATGGGAAACCAAAGTGAAACGGAGAAGAATTACATCGTGATTATTCAAATGATATATAAGTATGAATATTTGTTTGTAAACACATTTTGTTAATAATTATATGTTTAGCTCGTGATAGCATTTTAATCGAAATGGTACTGTCATGTATGAAATGGTTTTGAATGAAATTTCGATGGAAGTTTGAAGCAACAGCGATGGAACTATGAAATGTTAATGTTCCCAGAAATATTTCCTCGAAAGTATCCTTGGCACAGTTCCTAACCGAATACGATGCTAACGTGCTTGACTCGACAGAAATTACGGGCAGGTAATTTTTTGAAACTGAGAAATCCCGACGTCAGGATTGGATGGGAGTAGGGCCAGGTAGCGTGGAGCGGAGATGAATAGCAGAATCGATAAATTCTGCCTTCATTCGACCGAATCTGGCGTATCGGCACAGGAAACGTTTTAAGATCCGTTGGAGTCCTGGAAGTATCTCAGCTTTTCTAAGTGCTCCTCTTTGAACAACGGTAATTATATACTGCGTTGTCTGATAACCGATGAATCAGTACGACAATTATTTCGAACGGTATTTACCTTTATTTCATATATCGACGAATCGGTCGACCTTCGATCGGAATAATCATTCCGCATCGTATAAAAAATAATGTATATTTACAAAGTGACGTTGTTCGTTAACTTTATCTAGAAAACACGATTATGTTGATACATTATCTCATTTTTTATAAATTACTGCAAACGCTTATGGATTAATGGTAACCATATTTCTAACCATAACAAGTAAACACAAAAATATTAAAAAAATTTTCCATAATTCGTAAATAATATTTTAAATCTTTCATAGATTAAACTAACGTTATTGTATATTTACAGTCGCGTGTAACGGCCGGCATATGTAGGTAATTTGAAAAAGAAAAGGAAAGAAATTGCAATTTTCATGTGACGGTTTAATTAGTCCCGTGATAATCGCTATTAACTCTGTCTACTTTATTTTTGTTCGTTATCATCGTTTCTGCTGAAAAATGCACGTATATGTATACCTGTAACGCCCTTTGTGTTCTCGGTTCAAAGGCCCGGCCCCTCAGCTGCCTATTGTTCGTTATCTCTGTCTACTACGCATAGGGGGCGATCTTATATATTTTCGAGGGGTTCAGAACTATAATGGCGTGAAAACAAAGGACATCGACGTCTGGAACACCTGGAACCTTTTTTCTCTCTTTAAAAAGCTAGCTCCGCGTATGTTTCGAGTTTTCCTGAGACGATGAGAATTTTTGGTACGCATGGAGTTATAAGAGCGGACATATTGAAAATGCCTAGGAAGTAAACAGCGGAAATACATTCCTTTTCGCGCAAGAAAATAAGGCTTCAGTTACTTACGTATCTCATTCTCAATACATGCGACTGAAAGTGCACGTAACTATCTAGCGTAGACGTTGCACTCAAAGGATGAATTCATTGCAACAACAGATTATGAAATTTACGTAATTAAACATGAAATGTTATTCATAAGAAGCCTGAATCCTTTCTAATTTTTCCATGTATTTCATATTTTTAAATTATGCATAAATATCTAAAATTTTATAATTGGTATGTGTTTTTAAGGAAAGGACTTTCGTATATTATAAATTATTCAGGGGGGATTTCCTTTTTTCTTAGACAAAAATATCGATACTTTAGGATTTTTTATAAACAAAAGTGTAACATTAATTATTTTGAAACTTTGTATAACTTGAAAATTTTTTCAATTCAGTTCACTTAAAAATACAGTTTGAATTGCCCGTGAACTAGGACGCTCCGCAAAATTGCTTCATTAACGATTGACATGATATCTGCCTTCCAGTTCATATGAAATCAAAAATTCCAATGAGATTTTATTTTATACACATGTAATTATCGTTTGATTTACAATGAATAAAAAAAAATTATTTTTCGAGAAATGGTAACTTAGATGTTCGTTTTTTCGCAAAAAATTACCCGAACTTTTGGAAATTAAAAAAAATATATACAATCTATTGTTTTGCCTGTAGATCAAACAATAAAAGGATCCTTTCTTAACATTCAGTTAAAATTTCAAGTTGATTGATCCAATACTTTTTTTTTAAATCATGTCAACCAGCTACAAAAAAGTGGTTTCGAGAAAAACGCGTATAAAGTTTGTAATGCAGTTACTGAACAAATATCAGGTATTTACAACTAATCAGATATTCCAGGTCTGTATATTATTCCTTCCTCTTACTCGTTGAATTGATTTTTTTCTAAATTTGCTGATTTTTCTAATCGCCAATGTACACTTTAATAAAAGTCCATAATTTTGACAATTTTTGTGAATTTTAATTTAAAATTTTGCAGAGACATTCCTACAAAGTTAAACTACAAGATTCTGTAAAAAACAAAAAATTGATTTTTTTACCAAAAGAAAAGAGAATCCCATCTTAAATTGGAAAAAATTAGACGTGGATGTATATTATACAATTATTATACATATTTATAATAAGTAAATACATTTCTAAAATATTTTAATAATAATGGGGACAAACATAAATATTATAAACTATAGGTACTGTCTAAGTAGATTAATAAACTGCTACTATATGACATTCTGTATTTCATAGATTCTTTACATCTGACATAATAATGCTATATATACTCCAATAATTTCTAAATTAAATTAGTCAGGTATGCACTCCAAACCCTGTAAAATAACAAAAATTATGTTGAGTCAATTCTTTCAAAACAGAAAAAAAGAAAAGAATTCGAGTCTTGAAAAACATTATTTTAGATGAATTTGAAAAGATATATTGTCATTAAACAATTAAAAATTATTAAATTACTTACAGCATATGTTCCAGTAGTGTACAAAAAATGCTTATCTCTCTCAAGCATTCTTTTCTCATACCTAGTTGGGATCTGTCTTTTCACACCCTGAAATAGAAAATAAAAAGTAATTATAAGGTAAAGTATAAAAAGACAACAAATCAAGTAGATGTGTGATATGTGAAACATCTTGAAAAGGATTACGCAAACACCTGAATATAGGTTAAGTTTCATCAAATACTTACGTTTCCTGTTACTTTCTTCGTTATGAAATAAGTTAGATGTGGAGGCATGCTGACAGAAATATATAATATAGTCACACATGGGATTAAATGTAACCACCACATTTTTAATCAATTTCTTTTAAATTCATAAAGCACAAAACTAAATCACTTCGGAATATCTGCACAACTGGGTGTACTATGTGTATATACATACAAGTAAGTACGCGCTTGCGTTTATGAATTCCTTCATAGCACGCGATGTTTTTAATTTCTATTACATTTCTCGTTAATTTTTATAAACAGTTTTGAAATTTAACAAGAGTACTATGAATATATTAAATGAAAGCAATAATAAAAAAAATATTATGTAGTTTTTTGAATTTACGTATATAAAATGTTATTTAATTTTTAATACATTTCTTCATCAATTCCGAGTTAAATAGTATATATTTTTTTTCAATCGTTGTATATTTTAAATATAAATTCTTTCATTTCAATAATTCTGTACTTAACCAATTAGCGCCAAATGGTGAATGTTTATGTTTCTCTATTGGGATATTTATTTGAAATGTTCGATGTGGACAAAATCAAGACAACAGGTACAAATTTCGAAAAAGTATGCTTAAACTTATGCATTATTTTATAGTTTTCTGAAAACTGGTATTTATATTTGTCAACTCAGACATATTAGATTGATACGATATAAATTTTGGATAGCTTTCCCCGTAATAACATGATACGTTATCATAAAGTTCACAACAATAATTGATATAAGGTACATACATATATTTTGATTAAATAAAAACGTCTCTTTCGCACGTAATTGATTGCGACATTGTCTTTTGACACGATTTAGTTTACGTTTAATTTTAATTTCTTTTTTCGGGAAAATGGTAAGTGTATCGTGACAAATATTTCTATTTAGTAAAAAAAGCAGATTTCATTGATTACGAATTTCTGGAATTAACATTTTATCGGAGCCACGTCATAATATTGAACATAAGATCCGTTTAGATTATAATTTTACAGAAAAGTAATATATATTTAAAAAAAAATGTGTATCTTTTTCAGGAGAGGCTCTATAGAAGTTTTAGGCCACCAAAAATGCTACTAAAATTGTATTCTCTTTTTATTCTAATGCTGGATCTTGTAACACTTTCAGTTGGTATTTTTTTTGAAATTTTAATTGCAATATATAGGACATTTAAACCTTTACCCTTAAAAAATCTGCATGGAGAAGTTGCAATGGTAATAAGATTGCTTAAAGTAGTTCATAAACTACATGTGCAGCTTATAAGATACTTACGTGTCCTAGGTTGTGGGTACTGGACGTGGAATTGGCAGAGAATTAGCAATTCATTTATGTCAGTTGGGTGTAAATGTTGCTTGTGTGGATATTAATATTGAAAATTGTAATGTCACTGTAGAAAAGGCTTCTCAAGGATTGGGAGTAGCAACAGCATATATTTGTAATGTTACTAACAAGAAGGAAGTAAGTTTATTATTGTTATATATTTGTAATATAGAATAGAATAGTATACTAATGAAATTATTAATCAATTATAATAGGTGGCTAATACTGTGAGTGCCATTCGATCACAATTAGGTGATATTACAATGCTTTTTCATTGCTGTAGTATACCAAGCCCCAGATCCTTACTTCAAGATCGACCAGAAATAAGACGTACAATTGACTTAACAGTTATTAGTCATTTTTGGGTAACTATATTTTACATAGTGTATACTTAAGATGTTGTGGATGTAAACCATGAGATGCGCTTTTAGTTATTGGAAGCAGTTTTACCTAGTATGGAACATGCTGGTAAAGGACACATAGTGGTTTTGTCTTCTGTAGCTGGTTTATCAGGCGCTACAAATGGAGGAAGCAGAGTTCCATTGTCTACAGCACAGTTTGCTATTCAAGGATTAGCTGAATCACTGCATACAGAATTAAGGCATTCTAATAGTAATATTATAATTACCTTAGTTCACGTTTATCCATTTATCGTAGGTGCAGAAGCAGCAAGAGATATTCGTTTTAGGTAAGAGTTTCACTTTGATCAAAATGATGTTCCTGTAAAAATTTACTTTTTTTTATACTCCATATAGAATACCTAGTTTTTTTGGTACAATGCCTGCTATGGAAGCAGCTAAGCAAATTTTAGATGGAGTTCGTCGAAATTATGCAGAATTCAGTGTACCTGGATATTTACTATATATAGGACACATCCTTAGGTAACTCTGTAATTAATATAAATAAATATTATATGTGTAACTAACGAATTATATTTTCAGAATACTTCCTAAAAAGGCATCGTTTATGTTGCGCGATTTATTAGACACAGGAGTTGATTTCGGATGATATTTAATTTTTTTAAATAATTATAATAATTTATCACTTGTAGTTACAATATGCTCATTATAGGAGAATGTACAGGAGAAATTTGAAATTTGTATTACGAAAGAAATTTTATTTGTTGTTTCTAAATCATTCGATCTTTAAAGTGTCTTCCAATAAAGTAACTGTTTGCAACTTCTGTTTCATAATTCGTTGTCGTATATGTTACTGTTATATAGTTCTTACTCTGTTACTTAATATTTACATGTAGTAGTGTAAGTAGTGTTAATAATTAAATCGATATAATGTTTCATTGATTAATGTAGGAACAAATACATACACGCACAACGTACAAAATATGATAAACGCAACTATGGCACTTAATATTTTGGTACAAATCGAAAACTATGAGATAGCCTTTATACTTACTGTTTAGTTAAGAGCAGACATCTGGAAGAACAAATGTTAGTGATTCAATTGTAAGTTAAAAAATGCTTTAAGTAACTTATATGCACGCAACGTAAATCACATGTATTATATGCAACGGATAAAAAACGTTAATATATTTCATATTGAAAGAGTAATTCATATACACGAAATTGTGATGGTTTAACATGGCAAAATATTTATTTTATGTATGCTTAATGTAGTGTACTTTAAATCCCATATCCAGTACTGTGTACAAAATATGTACAAACTTGCAGTAATGTAACATTTGAATTTCTTTTAACAATGTTTTATATATTTCATGAAAGTATTAATAAATATATTTTTACAAATATAAATTTTTGATTATTAATAATAATCCTGTTTGATCCCTGTTGAAATGAAAAAAGGTATAAGCCAGAAATTGTCTTTATGTGATTGAATTAACTTTGATATTTAATGGAGGGTGTACTATACCGTGAAATTAACATACGTATGTATGTACATTCAATTGTGATCGAATATCTATTTACAAAACCAATAAAACCAACTGGATTCTTAACAAGAAATTTTAAACCCGTGTTATGTACATTTTATGTGTAAGTCAAAGAATACGTGGATCTAACGTTTCAGATTAGGACGAAGTATAAACAAAAATATTTATGATTTACAGTGTGAATTCGTTAAAGTTGGGACAATCTGTAGATGATGATTCAGATCCCAACACTGGAATGAGTTTATGCTAATCTAAACCAGGAGGTGCTGGTTCTGAAACATCAGTTTCCATTGTATCTGGTTTTTGTTCAATTGGATAATCACCGGGTGGTGCCTGCAAGAAATTGGAGGAAAAGCTGTTTGGATCAGTTCATATATTTATTTTGTTTTTACGATAATATAAAGATCAATTTTTTATATACAAGATTTACTCACAATATCAAATTCATCATGCATGTCGCAAGGTGATTTACCCTGAATAACATCCATTATCGACTGTGGAATGTGCGCTTTCTGTAAAACAGTTATTATGTTTTTTTTAATAAAAAATAGGCCTTTTATAGTTAATAAAATATTAGAAGCATATTAAACAAAATTACCTGATTTTCAGCGAAGGCCTCGACGTGCGCTAATAACGGGGCGCGTAAATTACTCGCCATCTTTAATGCTTCAGCCAACTGAGTTGGAGGAAGTTGTAAAATTACTGCAAAACTTTGTGGTTGCGTTCGTTCACAACACTTAACAAAACCTTCCCAGACTTTTGGCTGCTTCCAAACTTGTTTAAGGATCAATCGTTGAAGTATATTCATAACAAATCCACTTAACCTCGGATATAAAGCTAAACTTTGTATTACTGTACGCATTAATAACGTAGGTAACGGTGTCATTTCCATCAAGTGTTGCATTACAACGGCCACAGTTTCCTGCGTATACACTTGCTTCTCTGCGAAGCATAGAGACGTAGCTAAAAAGCAATATTATAAAACAAATGTTAACATTAAAAATATTAAAAATGAAGTTGTGGACATTAACAGTACTACACCTTTTATAATTGTTTTTAATTCCGCTTTGCTTGAATCTATATTATGTAAGGCTATTAACAATTCAGCAGGTGTGATGGGAGATGTATGAGGTACGCCACTTTCATTATTATGAGTTCCCAGTAACCTATTAAACACCTGCAAAAGAATCATTTAACCGTTTAACGTTCGATCGTACCTTGAATTTGCACACATATCATTGAAAGATCAATTACCTCTTTAACAACAATGGGATTTAGTTTTATAAGTTTTGGAAGGGCCGCTATTACTTCCTTTTTCGTTAGACCATTCAATACGGGTATTAAAAACCGAACATCGGAAACCCTGGTTTGATAAAGCTCTCGAACTCTTGCAACCAACTCAACACTTGGTGCAGCTAAATATGAAACAATACATTAAAATATCCAAAAGTAGCTAACATAATGTGTAAATTAGAGAACTGCATACATTTTTCTGTAAGAATATGAATGATTCTTGTAACCAGTGTCTCTGCTCCCTTTGGACAATTTTCAACTAAAGCTAATAATTGAGGACTGCCCATTCCTAGGGACCTCACTGGTCCTTCCACTAATCGAAGAACCATACGTTTTACATCTGCACTCATCGATGTATAAACTCTTGCCAATCTAAGAAAATATTATTAAAAGAAAGTTAAACATATTTTCAATATGTGCTTTCCAAAAACAACTCACTCATGGATCAAATCTTGATGTTCGCTCAATAGCGCGAGATATAATCCAAGGCACGCTCTCGTAGTCGATTCTGTCCACTGGGTTTCTACTTGCGGTCTACCCCGATCCTGTCCAAATACGATTTCGGGTGGAGTATGAAGTCGTAAGAAACCCAAATAAAGAACCGCGTACTCTTCTATAAGTTTACTTAACTCAGAACGACTATATAGTTCACAAACTAATTGTATTGCAGCTTCCCTTATCTAAACAAGGACAAAAACTTGAAAACTGAAAATGGTTTCAGTGCATCGCAAGCAGAAGTCGATAATATTACTTACAGTGTTATTCTCATGACCAGTGTGACATAATAACACATTTAAAAAAACTAATTGCTTCGTAGGTCTACGAATAACCATTTCTTTCAATAACTGCAGAGGTGCCAACCCTCTGGTCTCATCAGACGATACCATTTTCAAGGCCTCCACGGCATCTTCGGTAATTAAGGGAGCTTCCAAATATAACCTTTTTATAATCATATGTACAATCAGTATGTTGCAAATAACATTATTCATTGGTAAGTATAGTATTTAATGCATACCTGTTCAGGAGTGTGTCTCGATCTTTCCCTTGTACTAAATCTATTGCCGACACTAAAGTACACAACAGAAAGTTATAAGCCTGATGTGGTGCTTCTTGAGGCTTTGTACATAGAGTAGTCCTTCTTTGAAATCCTTGGAGTAACGCGTATTCTTCATATAACCATCCTAAAGCTAAGTCCAAACGATTTCTCATATCGTCGGTAATGTATCGTAATACTGCCTCCTTAATGTACGGATTAAATGTTGCAGCTAAGGTTGTTAAGATTTTAGACCTAAGATGCAATAATAAGTAGTTAATTATAATTAGTTTTTAGGTATAAAGAAAGTTATTTAATAACATTGATATACCTTATGGCTGCCACGCCACCAAATACGGCTGTCTTCTCGGATGAGAGGATTCTATTAACTGCCATCAGTAACATTTTTTCTTTCACTTCTTTTGGTAACGGCTTTGTAACTTCAGACAATTTCAAAGCTTTCAAACGATTTCTTGCTTTTGCAAGCGATTTTTCATGAGCTTCTAAAGAAGCCTTTGCTTCTTTTTCTTTCTCCCTATCTTTTTCACGTTTTCTTTCTCGCTTCGCTTCTGCTACACTAATAGTGGGATTCTTTACTAAATCCTCCATAACTGCATCTTCATCTTTAGCTTCTTTCTTTTTCTTCGCTTTAGCTTGTTTTATTTGCGTGGCTAATAATTTAGCAATCGTTTGTCGCTGAATACTAATGTCGGTCGTCGAAGTTGGCTGATATTCTCTTTGGAAAATTGTTGTCATTGTGTCAGGTACCCACGCCTGTAGGTGTAACATGCTTAATAAAAGGGCCTTAAAATAAAAATGACCGTTGAAAAAGAAATATATATGTATATATATTATACCATGCTGTCCATTACTAAATCTGTAGCAATCTCCACACTTAATCTTTCAGAAATAAAACTTTCTGAAAGTTCCAATAGTTCTGGTAATTTTGGAGGAGGAACAGGAGTAGGCACAACTTCTGGTTCATCTGGTATTAAAGGAGTTTCAACTTTAACACGTTTTGCAGCAGAAGTAGCAGCTGCCTCCTAAAAATTATATAAATTACTAATGAACAAATTGTCAATAATGCTAGCAACTTGCGTTAATAACGAAGTTACTTGTTGCCGCTTCTTCATACGCCGGATGTCCTCTGGTTTTGGATAAGATTTAATTATTTCTTGTTCTTTTGCTCCCAATTGCGTTAATTGTTTAGCTATGGTAGACGCGAATTCTATACTAGCAGGGTGTTTCATAAGTCCTAATAAAGTTAATTTTAACTGTTTTTGTACACTAGTTACTTGAGAATCAGACAATGTCGGTGGTAAGTCATGTTGTAGCCTTTGCAAAGCTGTAAATTAAAACCTAGTTAGTACAAAATCTGTGTAAACAAACTATTATCATGTATGCCACATACCTTGTATTACTCCTGGCATAAACTGGGGTCTTGATTTAGCAATAAATGCTAAAGACCCCATGCATGTCATTAAATTGACACTGCTAACATGAGGGGACCCATGAAATTTAATTAATAAATCCATTACGTCATTAGCTTCTTCTTCTAGTTTTCGTCTACGAGCTATTTTTAATGTTAGTGGAATATCTTCCAAAGAAAAATCATCTGATTTTTTCGGTGAGTCTGGATCAGGGTATGTTTGTATTAAAACTACACCCTCAAGAAACTTCACAGCTTGTGTTCTAATGCTGAAACAAAACAACTTGGTAACTGAAGGTTGATTAATTGTATTAAAAAAATAATTCAATAATCATTTTACCCATCATTATCACTATCTATCATATTTATAATCTGTATCTTAAGAGCACTGAGTTGACCCCATGCCACTTCCATTTCTGGAGTAATTGTAGTGGCAACAGATATCCATTTTAATGCAGCCCTCAATATTCTGCCACTAGCTCTTAAAGCTCTTTTAGCTACAGCTGATGATTCGTCAGAGACTAGTCTTAGAAGTATTTGAACTACACGTGGAATTATTTCTGGCTGTTTTACTCTGAAAATAAAATATGTAATAAATCTTAAATGAGTTAATGATTTCAACAAATTATACAATGTAACTTTTGATGAAAATTACCCAGCATCCTCTATGAAACCTGTCACTGTTTTCTTAACTTCTGCATTTCTATCTAATGAAAATTGCAAAACTTCGTCCAAGTATAATGGAAGTAACTGTGGTTCTTTGTTTATTAAAATTTCTTGAACTTTACATAAATTTGTAACTTTCACATCCTCTGCTGGATTTAGAGACGCTTCATTTAACCATTCAACTATCTGTGATATTTAATGTAAAACAAAACACCCAGTTATTTTCAATCTTTATGTGTGAAAATGTTATGAGCCTTTATAATTATTGTAAACAATTTACTAAATAGAAAATTCAAAAATATAAATATATTTTCTACAAGTGGAGAATCATGAAAATTTTGATACGAATTATTATGAATTTGTAACATATATGAAGTCCATGTACAATGAACGATTTGTTTATATTCATAAAAAAAATACACGCAGTTGTTGGAGGTTATGACACTGACCAAATCACCCGGTCCCTTTTCCGACTCTGATCTCCTATGTATTCGAGGATCCATGTTATATTTTTAAATAAACAAATTAAAATGGAACGTATACTAAAATTATCGGAAAAGAAGTTGTCGGACAATTTGTGCGCCGCAGCCCCGGTACGCTATACGGTTTACACGTATATATCGCATATGTTTAAGCTTATTTAAGAGACAAATAATATTTGTTATAATCAATCTAAAAGTATATGTTTTTTGTACGATAATTTTCTTGATATCGTGTTCGAAATTCTAAGTCAACAAACTATAAAAATTGTCTCGACATTCGATGAAATTGCTTAGTTGCCATCTTGGCATTTTTTACTGTTCATAAAATGCTACAATCGCTTCAGATTAAAGAGGCGGGAAATTTAATTCGACATCAATAGATTTCATTTTGAGATACTGACATTAATTATAAAACAGGATACAACATCTTTAACGATACAATTTACGTGATATAAACTGTGTGACGAGCAGATAATTTATACTAAAGTCAAATTTTTATTCCGTCCTTTGTATCTTACGTCTTAAGTCTACATTTAAACTAAAAATAGTATTATTAAGAAAGGAATGACTTCAGCTGTACTGATTTAATTGCTATATTATTTTTTATAAGCATCGTTATTGATATTTTTGGCGTAAAAGCTGCAGTAAGTTTAAAAGTTATCGATGTATCTCTATTCGAAGCGTCAAAGGTCAAGTAGATGGATTGCTTACTCGTAATCTGACAGATAACCGGGGAAATTTTGTTTAGACAAAACTAAAGTAAATATAAAGTATACATTATCAGTTCGTTAAATTTTGTTTCGTGTGTTCGTTGACCAGTCAGAGTTTCGTGATTGTTCAAGAGAAACGTGATGTGACAGAGTCCTCTGGTCTTAAAGTTAGTGCTGTGATCAACAATTGCTATGATTTCGAGTTTTTATGAAAAAATTATTGGAATGCCTTCTACAACAGAGCCGAACCAAAAGAAAGTTCTTTGTGTCGGATTAACGTGTTTAGATATCGTACAAGCTTGTAAAGAATATCCCGCGGAAGATTCTGATCAAAGGTAAGATTTTCTTTGGTTTACGTTTGCGCAATGTTGCGGAGTAGTGGAAGCCATTTCATCTTCGTCGTCATTGGCTAACGTTCATTGTTTATTCCTTTTTTCCGAAAGTTTTCCCAGTTGCGTCACGAAGCGATGAAGATAGAAATGTGACAATAACGGGGTTGTCAAAGCCTGAAGTTACGGGGGGAACGCTGTATTTAATGATGATGCAAACAACTCGAACAAGTGAATATTAATTATTCGTTCAATTACCTAGATAGGTACAATGGATTGATGGAAAGTTGGCATTCGATACGGCACAAGAATGAAGGTGTCATTCGCTGTGTGTTTTTTTTATAATATTGAATATTTATCGTCTGATCGTACTAATGAATAACACATTACTGTTTCTACTTTGATCAATTCGATTCGTATTCCTTCTCAATGCCTTTTTTCTATCAATGCGCCTTACATGTGTGTGTTGTCTGTGTTAAATATAGAACTATACTAATAAATTATCATAAAATCTTCATCACTTTGAATGATGCATGAAACTAGAACATTAATGTTTACGAAGTTTTAGAAACTATATGTTTCTTAAATTTTCTTCAGTTTATTGTTAATCTCTTTTTCTACCACTTTTAGGACTGTGGAATACAGATGGCAAAGAGGAGGCAATGCATCCAACACTTGTACAGTTCTTTCTCTCTTGGGAACTTCATGCGAGTTTTTTGGTACCATGAGCACAGATGAACATTTAAACTTTCTCCAGAATGACATGAACAAGTATAATATTGATTATTCTCATTGCCCTATGAAACAAGTAGGATGTCCAATCTCTACTGTTATTTTGAGTCTAAGTACTGGTTCTCGTACAATTTTACATCATAATCCCAAGATGCCTGAATTGACATTGAAGGATTTTGAACAACTGCATTTACAAGACTACAGCTGGATTCATTTTGAAGGCAAAAATATCAATGAAGTATTGTCAATGATGCAGTGTATAGAAAATTATAACAATGCATTAAGCAATAGTCAAGATTCCACAGATAAAGAAATGCATAAGAGGCAAATGCCAATCACAGTAAGCGTAGAATTAGAACGTCCAGATCACGAATTATTAGATTTATTACCATATGTTGATGTTGCGTTTATATCTAAAGATTTTGCTCAAAGTAGAGGATATGATAATATGAGTGAAACATTAAAGAATATTAGCGATGATGCTAAATCTGGGTAAATATACAAATCAAGAGTTACTTTAAATCATGTACTATGTAATAGTTGAACAATTTTATGTTTTTTTTTAGAGCAACTTTGATCTGTGCTTGGGGAGATCGAGGTGCTATGGGAAAAACTCCCGACAATGTCACAGTACAATCTCCTGCCTTTCCACCACATAAGGTTGTGGATACTTTAGGTGCTGGTGATACTTTTAATGCAGCAGTGTTACATTTTTTGAATGAAACAAAGAGAAAAATGTCAGACGTAACTGAATTAAAACATGGGGGATATAAACAAAATATAAAAAAGAATTATAATATAGAAAGCATAGAATGCAGTCGAACTGAATTTATTACACACACTACTTTACAAGGTGCCATAACCTTTGGTTGTCAAGTAGCTGGTGTTAAAGTTGGTATAAAAGGTTACAATAATTTAGACGAAATCGTTAAAAATGAAATATCAATACATTTAAACCAATGAAACTATTTTATACCTCTCTGGTTATGGAAAATCATATTTGTAAAATATTTTATATAAGATTTGAACATTGTATAAATTTATTAATTCTACATTTTAAGAATTTGTTATATGTTTCAATGCGATTAAGATAAAATAAAGTTTGTTAATGTTATATTACATACATATACATATATATATATGTATTATTTATATAATCAGACACATATATGTTAACATCCATTTAGTATAAATATTATCAGAGAAAAAAAACACGGTGATAAATCTAAATTTCTCGTTTGCACATGAAGAAGTACTTTTCAGTTTACGTTTATTATGTATAACTCCGTACAACCCACCAATAACAAATTGAGAGAGGAATAGACTATGTTCAAAGACGATGGTGTTGTATCCCAAAAAATTCCATTACCTATGTATACAATAGAAAAGTTATCTACAAGTTCACGGACGACATAATTACACGTGCATACAATGATACCAAGACATAAAACGGTACAGATACATAAAAAATATAGAACTATTAATGGTTCACGAGCATTAATATGGACCATGGGCGTGTTTTCATTTCTTTTAACATTCCCGTGGGTAGATCCTAGAAATATTTGTTAGCTGTCGGGTTCGACACCGGCATTTACAAAATCCAAAACGGCAGGTACGCACATGTCGGGCAGGCATCTGGAAAAGAAACGGATTGAACTGTTTATCAATGGAAATTACGGTAACTGCGAATGATCGGTCAAACTCGTACTTACCTGACAACATGGTCAAGGTGTATCAAGAACTTGGGAATGGATACTTGTTTTATGTTTCGCCTCTGCATCCGAACTATTTCGTCAGCTACCATTTTCGGTACAGCCAATGACATGATGCTCGGGAACCTAAATAAGGGGTGTATCCATCGGTCGATTACCTTCGTGCAAATCGTTTCTCTATTTTACTTCAATTAGAGTACAGGCCGCCTGATTTCCAAATGACTTAGGTCCGTATTTTACTTTGATTATTACGAAAACGAACGATCGGCGCGCAAATGTATCCCCAAATCTTTGAAACAGTTTCGAGAAGCAAGTTTCAAATTGAATTCCCGAACCTGGTATCACTTGAAGACCAAGCAGCCAGTATCCTGTTTATATTCGATTTGTTTTAGTCATTTTAGAAAGTACGCCCACCTTTAATTCGATAATCCAGCCTGTATGCAAGCACATACACACACACATACACGTTCTGTGTTATTATTAAGCATTAATTTCACGTAGGTACAGTTATATCGTGTTAGAGTACCTTAAAGGACCGTCCGCGTGACAGTCCCTTAATCAATTTAACGTTTAATAATAAGAAATTAGAAGCTGTTTCGCGCGTAAACAAGCTCGGGCGGTTCTACCTCATTCGCGGCTTCTTGCAGAGACCCGTATCCACCATGTACGGGCAAATGGTGGTGAATTTGATCTTCGAAGGCTTGTCTTTGCTCGATCGCCGAAGTTCCTCGTCCAAGCTCTCCATTAATCCTGTATCGAGTGGAGACGGTATTTTACACAAGCTCATTATTGAGTTTAAGGATAGAGGGATTCAAATTTCTCACCTCTTACGGCGTACTTTGAGACACAATATGGCACCAAGTTAGGCAAACCCACGAATCCGGCTACTGACGAAAGGGCAACGATGTGCCCGTGATTATTTTGGATCATACTGGGCAAGAAAGCTTGCAGAGTCTACAGATGAATGAATAAAAAAGGAAGGAATCATGAGCGCATATAATAACGGGTGGAAGATTCAGAAACATCGAAGAAACGACGAAGTTTACCCAGAAGTGCGCCATGACATTGACATCGAACATTCGTTTAATCTCTTCAGGCGAGTGATCCAGGAATGTATGGCAGGGCATTATGCCGGCATTGTTGATCAGGATCGTTACGTTTCCGACGTCTTGTTTGACCTTTTCTGCTACTTTAAATACTTCTTCCCTGTTCGCCACGTCACACCTGTTGTACCACAAACAACGTATGCGTTATATTGCAAATAATTATGTATGATGTTTTTATATCAATGCACCTGATATATGCCAGTTCAGTAATTATGCTATTCGACACTATTACCGATCTCACTAGAACAAAGTTAATCTGTTTGCGTACATATTAATGATAAATATATTCGTGCGCACGTACTTGTAGCCATAGACTTTTGCCACACCCATTTGTTTAATTTCTTCTACAGTTCCGTTATTTCCTTGCGGATTTAAGTCCCAACAAACAACTGTAGCTCCTAATGATGCGTATTTCAATGCTAATTCCTTACCAATACCGTGCCCCGCGCCTGTCACCTGCACGAAAGAAAAAAAGTGCGTACAATCCGCATCTTAAATTGTTCTCCAGTTTCAGTTACGTAACGCGATCACGGTTCAGCGACAAGTTTGAAAAAAAAAAACGTTAAATACATGCAAGGAACCGGTAGTTTTAAGCTTGTATTGTAAAGTGTTTGTCTCGCGTGTTTTTGTTACTTCATTTCATTGCAACGGAAAATTTGATTGCTGAGTACCAGGACAATTTCTCCGGCAACGCTCTTTTCCTCGACAGGGACGAATATCCTGTAGATTGCTTCCACTATGTAATAGAGTATCTTTAGAAGCAACAGCAGAGCATCTGCCACGATCAGCACACCCCCGTACGCCTTCATCATGATACTTCCAAGTATTTCTCTGAAAAAAAAAAACGAAAGTTTCGTGCCTATTGCAGGTAAATACCACTATTCTGTTTGAAGAAAACATGTTTCAGCGGTGAGGCAATGTTTATATTTCGTTGGTACCTGATTTCCTGAACGCAATGTATCCTTGACTTTCGTATTTAAATGGGATGCACGATATTTTCGCGACGAATGGAAATCAGGCAAATCCGAAAAATGAATATTCTTTACGTTCAAGATAACGTCAGGAATTTAAAAATAAATATACGATTAATGTTCTCTATTTTTAAAGTTTCTATTGTTCCTATTGTTAAAATCTTTTATTGTAGAGACCGATTTAACTGGAATTTTAAATATCGCAAAAAGTCCCGACTTTTACGTTGATTTTCATTCGATACGGAAATACATAACATTCAGCCGACGGAACGGAAAATTTTGCCCCGGAAGTCACTCGTTATTCATACGAAAATTCGTAAATCAAAGGATAAACATACTTCGCGGAAAAATGCCAAGGGCGCAGGACACGCGCAACCGTATTTCATAGAACTTAAAACATTAAAAACTACAAACATAATAGCACTATGCGTTCGATTGAATTCCTTGAAATTTCAGCTTCGTTGATAGTCGGTGTACGAAGGAATTATGAAGTAACGTCAACGTTTCGTAAATAGACACACCGCGCACTTTAAACAACATTGACACCAACGCGTCGGTTTATTTCAAATTAGCAGTTAGAACACTGTATTCTATCCTTAAAAATTTCTAGAGTCTCGCAATAACGTATCGCGAAATGGTTTTGGTTTTCAGAGAAAGACGACGTACGGCTGAATTTACCGTGGGATCTATCAGCTGGAAAATCGGGTGGGATGTGGCGAACCGTTTCTGTTCGTCTTCGGATCGCGACTGAAGCGTCTGGCTATAGAGCTTCCCTGACCACTACGAAGGTGAGTCGCGGTGTCGTTGCCTCGCAAGTATAGGAAATTGTCTGGATAGAGGATGACTGGTATAGCGGCTGGTAGGGTGGATTGTCGTTATCGCGACCATGCGTCGGTTTCGCGGGAAAATCGTTGCTAAAGCTGATGCAGCATGGGATTAGCAGGGTGCACTGGTCAGCGCTACGGGAAAAGAGCACCTTGCCTTCAATGGTGCTGCGGCTAGAAACACTTGATGAGAACGGGTTTTGATCAAGGAAAGAGACGTGCATCAAAATTGATCGCGGAAGGAAGTCTTGTTACTAGAGAAATAATCTCGTCAACCGTTTGTACACGAAAGTTTTCCACTGGAAATGTCCAACATTGTCCGGCGAGATATAGACGACATTCTTCGAAATTATTTTGCTTCACTATTTCATGTATCGATACATTATACAAAGCTTAAAATTAGGTCGTTGCATAAGCTGGTGCCGCTGTGAGTTAACACTTCGCGCGTTACGTTTTACAATTACAGAGCGATGCAACGACTTGGACGACTAAACCTTTATGCTTCAGTTTAGTTGGTAGAAGATATTCGAGAGCGACAGGTCTAATATCGTATGCAAGACTTTATAATTTTGCTATAGCAAATGACGTGGTGATTAAGGATCACCTCTCGAGTGCAGAGGAGTTAGCTTCGCATACCTTTTCCGAATGATTCATGGATGTTTAGAAGGCTGGAAATACCAGTGCCGACTCAAATATAGCGAGAACTTTGGATCAAAGGAAAAAAAGGGAACTCTCGAAAATATTACACACACTTCTCACTTTCGCCGTCCTGGCGAAAGCATCCGACCCGCGCGAAACTGCACTTCTTCCTTTCTTTTTGCTTCGTGGTCGCCCGCGATACCGGCTTTTATACGTCGCTTACACAATCACTTTCATTTTGCGACGCATTCCGCTGAAACCCGCCCCGGCGCGAGCCGGCAACTGTTCATCCATCAAATTGTTTTGACTTTCATCAAAGGATCGGCTGTTGAAACGGGAAAACATCCTCCGACTGTCCAAAAATATCTTTATTATGACTGATCTCGTCCGAGGATCACATTACTTTGAGAATTCTATGCTCTCCCATCAATTTCCCTCGCATTCGAGAGGTGAAAAGATATTTCGATCGGTACTCGGTGTCTTTAAGTTATCGACAACCTTGCTATTATAAGCAAGCCGTACTTACAATTTATAATGTTCGTCCATCGTTGCAAATTGCGCATTGGACTCTGGACAATGACATTTATAATTCGCAGTGAACAGTAAGAGAAACATGGGAGGGAGAAGATACATATTATTGCCTCGAAGGCATTTTAATGTAGCAAATTTGTCCGCGGCGCTCCGTCTGCTCATTTACTCGCTTTCCTCTCACTGATACGATTTTTCCCGATGAAAATTGAATTCGACGTGCCAAGCTTGTACGACTATAGACGGTCATGGGTCAATGCACCAATTTATCGATTTCCTATCCAGGCATAATGCGTCTACCGGACAGGTGAAATTTTAATTTGGTGTGTTGAACGATGTTCGTGCGAGCTGTGCTGCACTCAGTGGTATCCCCCCACGAGGAGAACTGTTTAAGCATCTTGTAAACCTTTACACTTAGGATATGTCAAATGGTTAGTGCAATATTCACACCAGTCTGAGTAGTGACATTTTGCCAACAGTTCCGTTTTTTAAACTTATAATGAATATCATGTCGAGGAGCATATCCAGTTACTTTAGATATACTCGGTATATATGTATCACGCCAAAACTGGTCGGAACTGTTGGAAAGTTTTGCCGAGAAAACTTCAGCGCTCAAAGTATTCGCTTATAGAAGGTGTTTTCTAACATTCAATAATTAGCAACTAAAGATTCACCAGTGCTAAACCTATCATAGACAATTATCTCGCCAGTATAATCTAATTATCTTCCCGGAGAACTTCAAACGCAAAACAATTTCCGAACTCCATTTGGAAAGAACGCAGTCACTGAGAAGCTTAATGATAGGCTTCTGGTGCGTGAAGTGTTAAAGTCACCGGGGGCTGTAATGAACGCGTTTCACTTTATAGTCCTGGATACTCGCACAATCCCCTTTCCTCTGATTGAACCTCCGATCGTAACATTGAACTGGGCGGTTAGAGCCACTCTCGAATAATTGAAACTCGCGAGGAGGAGGATCAAACGTTCCACCGGCTCCTTTGTGATCCGCCAGGGCAGTTAATTACAGTCTCAGCAGCCGCGTAAGACAATTCGGGGGAATGTGTCGCGACGCACAGGAGCGCCAAGTAAACAGAGGGTCGCGGGTGAATAATCCACGAATCAATCTGCGTTGAAGGAACATTTAATCGCGCCCATTCGCGAATCATTCGTCGCTCATTCAAACGGGGAATCTTGGCGAACAATTGACGCACGTATCGTTTAACCCTTGAACGGCGATGTCCGAGTCTACTTTAACCAGACTTTCAAGGGCCTCGTCTAATTTCTTATTTCCCAAGTTTAACTTAAGCTGTTAATTGATTGTATTTTATTCGGTAAAAAAATCAACGCATCGTATAATAGTACACTTGAAAAGATATCTAAAAAAATGGTGAAGTATAAGTTTGAATGGTCCCGCGCATTGTCGCTTATGGTCCCGACAAAATGGCCGTTCTCTGAAGGTTAATCGGAGCGCTTTCGAACGCAAAGATCGTCGGCAAAGGAAACGTTATCGCTAGAATTATTATCATTCATCCGAATGATTCATCTCTAGCTTCTTTTTTCGCAATTATTAGAAAGATGAAGATACTTTTGTAAGAAACAACTAAAGAAATCGATTTAGTAATACGCAAACTGAGATACATGTCAATCGAAATCTCAATAAACATACCCATAGAGTACCTATACAAAAGTTAATTATCTCGAGTTAATGCGGTTTCTGTGGACTCTATTTTCTTCACATTGTCAAGGTTTTTTCTGCATTCCGGTCTCGTACAGGCTGTTCGGAATTTTTCAGGGTTTACGCAAACGGAAGTCGCGCGAAGCATACGAAACGAATTAATTCGAGTTGCTTTTGCGATTAGAAACCTGCGGTCGCAAACACTCCGACGCGAAAGACGCAGAAAACGATTGTCTGTTCGGTACTTGGAGAGTTTCGACCGCGGCTTCGGACTATTGTTAGACCAGCCGATGCATCTAAAAGGACGATAGTCCATTGACCGTTCCTCGTCGCCTCTAGGAATAGTGAGATCGATATAGGGTTCACGAACCTTCCTCTGCGAGGTGCGGGACGCTTCCAGTAATGAAGAATGTATCGACAAAGTGAGGACGGAGGGCAAAGCGAAAAAGTTTCAGCCAGGCGAGTTTTCCTCGTTACGTTCCGCGCGAAACAGCGGTGTCATTTGCCCTTGGTAGAACTTGGGTATATTTTAACCCAGATTTTCAATGCTGCAACTTAACTTCTAATTTAAGTTGTTAGTGGATTATGTTAGATTCAATATAAGATCAATGTATTTTGTGGAAGTAGGTTCAAAAACATTATCTAGGAAAATTGATAGATAAAAATTTGAGCAGTACTGGACCGCTATAAAAACTGTTTGGTTTCCGAGTTTTTACCTTCGACTTGAGTCAAGAAGTTATTATAACATAATTGTTATTTATTTTCTAATTTTTTTTAGACGAAAATAAAAAAAGGTATGATAACAGGGTTAGATTTCAGGTATTATTTAGTTTAGACTGACGTACTGTCACCTATTAGAATTTGTATTTTCTAATATCATAAACTTGGTATCACGTGATTTAGATTATTCCAATAACGCGAAGGTCGCGGGTCCGATCATCTAGTGGGTGTTTTCTTCAACACGTAAGAATTTTCATTGTTTCTAGTAACATAATAATCACTAGAAAATTCTGTAAAAACCAGTCACCTACCACGTTGGCCCATTAGCTCAGTTGGTTAGAGCGTCGTGCTAATAACGCGAAGGTCGTGGGTTCGATCCCCCCATGGGCCAAATTTTTTTTTTCTCAACTAAATCCATTTCAATTATTACGTTCCGCTCACATTATTTTTCACGTTATCACGCGTGATATAAACATCACGAGAAGGTGCCATAAAAAAATAATACCAAAACTGGCAATATAAAATTTTATTCACAGCAGGTATCGAACTCGTACGGTAACGTACCAACAGTCGGTCTATACTTAACCGTTGGTAACATTGCGACGATGTCTGTCAAATTCACACCCGTATCGATCACGTAAAAAAAATGTAACAACACGGCGAAGATGAATTCAAAACACGGTAAAACGAATTGATCGGAAATACCATTGGAACAGAAATTTCGCACGACCACGATGCATTGCGGATCGCGTTCAACTCCCGGGCAGCCACCTGTCGCGCGCATGCGCACGCACGTTAAAACACCTCGCTGCTCGTTCTCGAGTGTCAGTGTAAACCAAAATGGCGAGTGTGAGGACGGTTCGTGACAGCTCTCGCCGCCGCTCGCTCGTGTCCACGGATTTCTGAACGGGACGCGCGCCACTATGTGACACACGTGACTGGTCCGACAGCGAACAGTGAATGGATACCATCGATTGATCGGTGACAACCTGGCGAACACGGGATTCTCCGTCCTCATCGGATCGGCACCCTTCTCTGCTCTCCCGATGCTCGGTGACGGGGTGACATTGACGTCGCACGTCGATTTAAAGTGCCCCGTCCGTTACGCGAATACCTGGACCGTTCACTGTCGCATTTTACACGGAGTCCGGTGTGTTGCGGGCAACAGCTGAACATCGATTCACCCGGGTGTGTGCCGTCCTGAACGATAGAAAGAGAGATCGTTTGATAAGTGTCGATTATTGTTGTTTCACGGAAGTGTCACGAGGTGCGCGTATTGTTTCGAAAGTATCGGCTCTCCGTGTGATCGTGCGGCGCGCTCGGACGTGCACCGATTACGTCCCTAGTCCTTGCCAGCCGGGGACGTAGCGCGTTGCGATACTGTGTGTTTCCCTTGCCTCGTCTTCGTTCCGGGGCTGCAGTTCCATTGACAACGGTAGGTTCTCAATTAGGGTGACGATCACACGCGTAACGCGGGGTGTCCCTTAACCCCTCCGCGAAAAACTGAATTAGTTTGCGAACGAACGAATGCTAGACATTCGAGAGTACTGATTGTTTCGTTATTTATATAGTTACGTTCTTTGATCGCAACTTTCGATTCCGGATACGTGAACTTGGTACAACCAATAGTAGGGCACTCGTGCTCGAGGGGTTAACATGTGGAACAGCCTTTTTCTCTTTTCCTTGATTACGTTATGAATAGACATTAAGCACGTGAACGTACGTATATAATAGAGTAGGATGATTGATACGTCGACGAATAGCGTTCTATTTCTATGGGAACTGATAAGAAATTGTCTCAACGCACTTGCGTGAATGTTCCGGGGTTATTTTAGCGTGTATATCTCACTCCTTGCGAAGTAAAATTTTTCGTATGTAATTTTCGAATGAGGTATTTGGCAGTAAAAATAATAGACAGGATTATGTACGATGTCTATTAGAAATCCGGTGGGTTAGAGAATTCTGGTAAATAATTAGTGGTCTATTAAACCGGAAGGGCGGTGGGAGAACATAAAAATGTTACAGAAGATTTGTTTGTACCGTGTTTGACCTTGTTCCCAGGTAACTGCCATTTCTGCACGCCAGTAATGTGCAACTGATTGCCTTTATTGGAAACTAGCTTAAACTACCCGGTATTGCTCGGGATTCACTTGGTAATTAACCGGAATTCAGTCGATCGCCAAACAGATCCGTTTGTTCTTTCGTCGCGCTCGTTCTATAACAATACGATATCTTACAGTTAACTGGCACATCAATTATTTATTGCACAACGCTTACTTGCAAATACTTCATTATGAAATGCTTAATTATATAACAATAGAGCGAACACGAGTTATCGCCAGAATGTCATAGAAGTGAAATTAAAGGAGGGGGGTGGAAAAGATAATTTCAACCCCTCGAATTAATTTTCTATAAGAAAATTGGTTTCAGCTAACTGTACATTGCGATTTACATGTATATAAAATACCGTTGACAATAAAGACTGTTCAGCGAGTTAGAAATATTACATCGCGTTAATATATCTACTTTTTAACGATGATCGAAGTATACCAATTTATGCCAGAATTAGAGGGGTTGTAGCAAGCGGTCCTGTGGCGCAACGGATAACGCGTCTGACTACGGATCAGAAGATTCCAGGTTCGAATCCTGGCAGGATCGAGCAAATTTTTTTTCGTTTTTTTAAATTTTATACACGTTGCATCACTATGCTCCATGCATTTGCGAGAAGAAGTATCCATACAAGGTAATTTACAATGTATTTTGAACTAGTTTCAGTTATTACTTCCGGGCATATGTACGATCAACCTCGAAGAATGATCTTAGGTGAATACAAAGTGTATTTTTGTCGAAGTTGTTAACCTCTTCTATAAAGGTCGATGTTGTAAGCAGCGTAACCGAAAGAATAACCACCATTGAATAACTAATAAGAGAAAGCCGTTGAAACCGTGACTGAACGACTATCAAGAGCACAACAAATAACCTTTTGCACTCGAAAGATTTTCGCTAGAAGTGTTCAACGTTCTAAGACCGGTTAACTCGAAAACACACGTAAATTAAGGAACAAAGCTGTTTCATTTCAATATTCCGCGCATCGACGCATCATACGAAGCTCAATACTACACGTACTTCATAATTTCTCCATATCGAATCAAGTGTTGCCATGTTTCCAGTGCAATGGATCTAACATTGAAAGGACAGTACTCGGAACAATCGTAAAAGTAGCCAACAAAGATCTCAAAACCTCTTTCCTCAACTGTAAGCTCGTAAACCCTCCTCCTCCTTCTTCTTCTTCTTCTCAGAATCTTTTTCATCGTCGGTGAATAGAATCCCGAATCGATCGTGTACATCCGAACGATACTTTCTAAACCGACCGGGAACAGTCGTGGAAACGGAGCGCGACCAGGAAGAACTTTTTCGCAAGCGCGAGGCAACGTGCCGGCGAGAAATCTCCAGGAATAGTGCGCATTCCGTCCGGGCCAGGAGACGATGCCCCTCGCACTTTGTTTCTCTTTTTGCGTTCCTCTCGCCTCAGAAACTTCACCCGGAAGATAAACAGAGGGGCCAGGGGGGGATCGGTCGGGCGAATCCCCAATCGAGATTCACCGCGCGTCCGTTACCATTCCACGGTGAACTCGAGGCGATCCCGCCAGGTGAATTCGAGCGGATCACGACGGAGCGATGAACACACGTTCGCGTAACCCGTACCAATCGATCTGGTTCAGTGAAAGCACTAAATTCCGCCACCCTAGACACCCGACGACGGTCACTTGCCTTTCGTTTTTTTTCTTCCTTCTTTCGAACGGCCCGTCAAGGGTCCCTTTGGGATTTATCGGTGGACGACTTGTCACGGCTACCGTGTTACCGCCAGACAGAGGATCTTGATGGTACTAAGAGTTGTACGAAGCGATGCGAGGGAACACGGGTTAACCCTTTGGATTAGAAGTCTTTTCTCGCTATTATCATCAGTGACTCGAAGAAGTAAAGAACGTGTTCGCGTATAAGTAAACGATATGAGTCGCTGGCTAAGCTCATTTTTTGATACTCTGAGTTTTGTACATTTCAATGGGATAATATATGATAATATTCTTTTTAGTTATTAGAAATTTACTCGGTTTTTTGTTCTTTTTCTAGGTAAAGCCCTTTTTATAGGGCTATTGTATTTTCTTTTCAGAACTTAACCGCGTTGGCTTCTGACTCATATGTGACTAAAAAGTAGAGTCGTCGATGCGTTTCGTTGCTTTATTTTATTGGTTACAAGAGCGAATGTTGTAATATATTTAATGACTGTCGTATTTGATTAAACTGGGAACAATTGTGTTAGATACTTTCTCGAAGTAGTGCCTCGTCATCTAATCGTTCGTAGCCTCAGAAGAACGTTTTCCAGGAACATTTGTTTCCTAGAAACAGAAGTGGTGGTTTGAGAAAGTAATAGTTCCTATTAGGAATCTCGGTCGTTTAATGGCATCCTTAAATTCTTATGCATGATGATTTAATTAGAGGCGAATTGGAACAGGCTTATCAAACGCGCGATTGCTCGGCGACTAGCAATAAATTCCGTAGACGCGGTTTCTTGCGGTCCCCTGGGAACGAGCGTTACACAATTATAAAGCGCACGGTTTCCCAAAGAGATGACTCCGGAATGCGTTTACGAAAGTTTGACGAGCTTTTCGTTTCATTCGGAGGCTGAAGCGGACGTTAGCGAAGTAATATCTATCCGGTCGCGGGTTTAGCAAATTGGTCGGGGCAGATTTACGTTTCCATAAACGTCCGTGATCCAACGATCTCGCCGTGGATTTCACTGCGGTTGTTACGAATAATCATTATCGAACAGCGTCGCGATCGAGCTAGACGGGGAAAGATAACAGGAGCGAGTAGAAGATACACGGGGAACGTGTTTCAAAGGTGTAGAAACACGATGTTCCATAATTGTCTTTGATCAGCCGTTGATTTCCGCTCGAATTTTTATCGCGTCGAATAATCGGCTTCCGTTATCGAGTTCAATTGGCCATTGTCGTTGGAATTGTTGTTCCGTTTACAGCTTCCGTTCGGCGTTCCTCTTCACGCGTATGATTCGAACGATTGCGGGCGCGCCGGGTAATCGGGGACCGGTTATCTCGTCGCGGTCTCCCTCGACTTCCGGTCGGGGACACGAATTTCCACAGGATGCTCCTGTTCCCGGTACGCTGGTCTCGCTGAAAATCGTCGCCGTACGCGCGCGTCGGTGTTTGCGCGGTTATCGCCGACAATTGGAGGCCGCGCGCGGCCTTCGACGCAATTTTAATTACTTACCGCGCGATCGGCGGAGAACGGACGGTCCAGTTCGTTCACTGGTTGCCGCGAGTAAAAGTGAAGCTTACGAAATACCGTGGTTTTCCATTTATAAAACGAGCGTTACGACAGGAGGTTTCTCCGCATAATTCTCTAATAACGTCCCACGAACTTCATCCGATTGTCCGTCCATCGGACTCGAAAGTTTCCGACGGTGTTCTTCGAAAAAGTTTCATAGTTCACGCGTGAGGTACGAAGGTGTTTCGGTAATAAATAATTAATATGTAAATTAATATCGAATATCGAGGTTACCATTCAAATTAATGTTGAATATCTAAGAGAATACTCAAATTAATATCGACCATCTAAGAGAACATTCGAATGAGTATTAACTATTCATGCTACTATTCAAACGAATATGAATCCAAAAGAATATTCAAATTAGCATCGAATATTTAACTTTATAATTCTATCAAATCAACCGGCGAGCGCGTGCCATTTCTCGAGCGCGAAGGATTAAGTCATAAGAGCCACACACGACGTAGCGCTCGCGGGAAGTCGAAGAATCACATATAAGGTGTCCGAAAGTATCGCGTATTCATCGGGCAACGCGAAGGGAACTTGTCATTGTAACATCGAAGTCCGCTTACGATTCTCGTTCTGAAGAACAGAATCACGAGCAGTTCCTCGGCAAAACCCTCCGACGATCGGGAATCATCATCCTCCGCTCGCGCAACACCGTTTTCCTAGGCCGCGTTCACTTTTCCCCTCGTTGCTCGCGGTAATTCGACACTCCCGTATAAATTACGCCGTCACAGTTATCTCTCGCCGTGGTTTCGTTTTCGTAACCCGTTAGATACGAAGAACGAAAGTTCCGCCGAGCGTGGAGGATCGGCGGGGGACCGCGCGCCGCTCGTTCCTCGTTAGGCCGTGTCCTCGCCGAAGCTACGTCTAGGAACTTCTCGTCGTCCCTCCGCTTTCAGAAACGTTTCGCCTGTGAACAACACAACCCGAGGAGCATTCGAGTTTTCGTTTCAATTTCAAGGCTACATTCGCCGAGAGCGACGCGAGCGAATCCAGGGGAGCGCGTTCAGCGAGGAGCAGCGGCTTTTTCTAGACAAGCGCAACATCAACACGAAGTCCGGGGTTAGATCGTTGCTCGTTGCTTGAGCGGGGCCGTAGCTTCAGCCTCTCCATCGGTTTCCCAACTCTCGACCCGGCAGATGCCTCTCCTCCCAGCGTGCGGCGAGCCATCCGCCATTGTTCGCGATACACGGGACCCGGGATCCTTATCCAGGACGCGAGCCGTGCAAGTGAAAGGGAACGTTCGCCGCGGTTATCTCGCCGCGCGGACAATAGACAATGGCGAACGTCGTGAGATGCCGCGGACTTTTCACGGGCCTCTTCTTCTTCTTCTTCTTCTTCTTCTTCCTCCTCCTCGTCTTCTTCGTCTTCCCTGTCTCGATTTATCAACCGACAATTACCTGATACGCGTAATCTACTCGGTGCCATCCGGCACGTGCGGCTGCCGTCTGCGTCCTCTTTGCTTCCTTTTCTTTCTAACACGTGCCGCGGTACAGCGTTTCCGGTACACAGTTAACACTGGGTTCACGGAACCCGTCGACTTGACGAATATCGAATTGCACGAACGTTATTTATATACATAGCGAACGATCGCGTCGATGTTTCTTGATGCGGTTGATGAACGTTCTTTCTACTGATGAGTTTCTAGTTCAAGGTAGAAGTAGAAGTGTATACAGTTGTTTCGCATATTCATCGAACTCGGTATCCATTCGTTTAGTTGGAAAATGCATGGGAGATGCCTCGCGATCAAAGTATTCGAAGGAGTTTCGTGTTGCTGTTACATTAGTGTTAATCAACTCGCGGATCTTATTTGCAACGATGTTCACGCAGGGCGCGCGGACGCGTGCAGCTGGTGTTTCGAGATGTGATTTTACAAGTGAAAATAAAGTGAAAATCGAGAGTGTCGAGATCGCGGTTTCTACTTCGTTTTCGAGTTTATTAACGCGTTGACTGCCACGGTGACCGGAGCTTCCGAATTGCTTGAAGACAATTACGAGGGAATTGATATTTAGATCGAAGTATTTAGTAACACAAGAAAATTATTTAATTATTAACAGAACGTTAATAATTATTTCAAATTCTATTTTCCTCCATGACAAAGCAATAAAACTTACTATAACGAAACGTTCGAAATTCTCGTGGCAGTCGACGTGTTAACGATTGAAGCTCTCTTTTTTAAGTTTTTACTAGCTTAAGTATTACAGATATCCGCAAATGAAACTACTAACAGCCTTCACCTAATTTTGCGAAGTATAAACTAGTTTTCCGCATCGCCACTGTATTTTGATTTTAATACGCTTATAGGTTTCGAGGTTATGCTTTCTTGTCGCTGGCTGGAGTACCTATATTTTAAGGTAGAAAGTTATCCGTGAATACAGAGAAGAAACCGTTTGCAATGTGTTAACGCGGATGGTGGGTTAACGATTGAAACACTGTAGAATCGCGTAACTCTGATCGCGTCTCCGTCCTTCGTCTGATACGCCGCTGACCGCGCTTGCACTGACCTGCCTCACGCGCGCTATTGTTGGCGGGTCGTCACAGTTCTGGGAGACCTTTAATCTTTAATAACTTTAGAACCAAATGGAGATTACGGTTTCGTCACTCTCGGTCTCCGTTTCACTTTGATCCGCGTATATTCTCCATGAAACGATAAGAAACTATTCGCCGTTAATCAGCGTCGAGCGACGGATATTTAAACGAATTAGGAACGACGAATAAATTCTATCCGATTATCAATTGCGAATAACGATTAATTAATATACACATCACTCACAGATAATTACCAAGTTGAATTTGCTCATCGCGTTATCGCAAGGAACGTAAGTGTCTCGCTATCAATCCCCATACGAATAACGATTATTTACTCGAGTTTCGCATAAGCTTGTGTACAAATCGACGATTTCGACTATCCACCGATTACCGCAGCTTAGGTAGATCGATAAAGAAATAGTCATTTCCAAGATGAATATCTTCCCTCGCAAAACAATCGCGTAATTTTTATCCAGCTCCAGTAACCGTCTCGCCCTACTTACTTCCTAACAGAGGCACGGCGAGTTGCTATCCGGCCTTAAACGTTAACAATAGACTTCTTTTAACCAATCCCGTTGGGACCAACGATATCCCAGGAAACTACCAGGAAGAAGTCTCGAAAGGAAATTTCGCTATCGATCGAGACTGAACTTTCCACGTCACGGAATAACAAACAGCTCTACCCGCCGAAGCGTTTAACTTTGTCAATCGTCCGATAAGCGAAAGTGAAGCTTCCAAACGTCGACGAATGGAGATCGAATCTTCCTCGACCGCCAGCCGCGCGTTTTTCCAGCGATCTTTCACGCCGTCTCGCCTCCGCACAATTTTTCCTCGGCCCCCCCTTGCTCCGCTCCGACGGGATTATCCCCAATTCCAGTTTTCGCCGTGCCAGGATCCAGTTATTCCTTCCAATTTCCATTTTTAATTTCATTCCGGCCAGGCCGGCGAGCTTTAACGAACCGGCCTTTCTCTCCGCCTGATTCCCCGTGGAAATTCGGACGGGGACATTCGATTTAATTCCCCGCCGGCAGTTTTTCCGGCGAACTCTCCGAGCCCGGTCGAAACGCTCGCGATTCCGTCCTCGTCGCTGATCGTCAAGCCGGAATTCTCATTGTTCCGCGCCGGTGATTTTGCAACGTTTACGCAACGAACGCGAATAATGGATCAACCTTTTACATTCCGGCCAATTAGACTGCACCCGCGTTGATGGCCAGGTTTTTCTGCTAGATTCCCGAGTTACGCAACGGCCGCGAAAGGATCTTGGCGAGTTGCTGCGTCACGCAACTTTCTTCGAACTTCGAATGTTTATTAGCCGAACGCGTTTATTACGGGCATACTGGGCACGGAAATACTCGGCAGTACCGTTGAGTTTAATAAGACCTTAGCAGTTTGACTGCCGAGACACTCGTCGACACTATCATGCCGCTGAAACAGTTTCCGTAACCGAATAGTTAAACCATTCGTTCGCAACTTGGTATTCCGAACATGGAAGTGTGATCTCAGCGAAATGCCGATATTCGTCCGCAAAGAGTTAAAGGTTTTCCTTGTTCTGAGGGAAAAAGAGCAACGGAGTTGACAGTCGCGTTCCCAACCGGTGACGGTACAATCGAAGCGAGCGCAGTGTTAGACTCCAGCAGGCGGCCCCGAATCGGAGATTAACGCGTCGATTAAACCGGCGACCGGCCGAGAATCCCGTGAAAAACAAAACCAAGGTCGCTCGGATGGAATTGCTGGGAAGATAAGAGGAAACGCTCGGTGAAAACAGGAAACCGGCGATTATTAACCGCGTCCTTCGCCGCCGCGTCGATTCTGCGGGCGAGTATCGAAGTGTTTCCCACGGAAATAGGCTGCGATCTCTCCAGCACGGTGGTCCGATCTCTGCGAGCCGTCTAAATATGTCGCGAGAAATATTCCGGGACCGGTCCGCTTCTTTTTCGGAGGCGTTAGGTGTCGGACACGCACGGCCGGCGCTAATTGTGCGTGATCCGAGCGAGCGTTCGGCCGGAAATCGCTCGGCTATGTTTACTAGACTTTTTGGCACGCGCGTGATCGGTTTCCGAATCGAGGCACGCGTTGCTGATGCGAGGATATAGCGGATTCGAGGAAGTATTGGCACACTTGACCTCTACTTGAAGAATTCGTTCGAGACGATAGACAAATGGCATGTCGACGCTTTTATTTTTACTTCAAATCCGATTTACCAACGCCGTGGTATAATTGTGCAACACGAGGTTCGACTTTTGAACGATTACGAACTGAAAATCGCTAATGTCGGGCGCGAATCGGGCCTCCATCTTTGTTCCACGCGAGACACGCCATGTTGGCGCTGACCCACCTCACGCGCGACATTATTGGCGAGTCTAGATGTTTAACCTTTAGGCCGGAATTCATAAGAACAGTCGGTTTGTTCCAAATGTTTGTAACGTAACATTCGAAGATCCGCGTAGGCGAAGATGCCTCGAAAGTCTCGGAATTTAATATTTAACGTCAAGCTTCGTACAATGCATCAATATGTGGAATACTGTATAAAAAGAATGTGTGCCACTTAATCTATGTACACTGTCTCGTTAAGTTGCTTTCGAAACCTGTCGTCTGCGTCTGATCAGAAAATATTGTATATGTCTAGCGAAGTATTTTTCTCGAGTGCGATGGGTTAACTTCGGAACGAAATAGAAATCGCGATTTATGGCTGCCGTTTGTCGCCTAACTCCCGAGTGCGGAATCATCCGTTGAAATATGCACGTAATCGAGCAGCCCGCGGACGGGTTATAAGCGGCTGAGTAAACCCGTACAGATAATCGGGCGGCTAACTCGCAAAAATGACGGTTTATCGAGCATAGCGAGGCTTTTATTAATCGGCGAGGAAAGCGACGCCGCCTGCTTTCTCGTCGGTTTTGCATGATCACGAGCCGTGACTACCAGTTGCGTTAGAAGCTTTCGCTTTCAGAAACACACACGTTGCCGCTTATTAACCGGTCACGGGTGTTCGAGGCGCGTTGCCTCGCGTCGCCCCGCGATAAATTACGGATGCACCATTTGCGTTTTCTCCCACGACGCGACGCCGCGGACCGGTCTCGCGATCCCGGCGTGTTCCCCCGTCGAAAGTGAAACGCGAGCATCGCAATTTCTTACCCCCCTCCCCCGACCCCCCCGCGTTTTTCTTATTATTAATTTCAACTGCGACGCGCATACCGCGATCGAACGCCGCGATAACCGCGAAGGATCCCGGGCGCAACGAAATGCTAATCCTCCCGCGGTCGATGGAAAAAAGTAAAAGCGAACGTTTGATTAAAATTATGCCGCCACGTCGTCCGGTATTACTGCACGCTATTAGAAATAACAAGTGCCTACGCGATACAGGCAGCACGGCGATAGAAATACTGCACCTTACAATTTATTCGTCTACGCTCGATAAACCAAACCAGTCGTTAGCGGTTCTCGGGATTAACGGTAATTTGCTTCTCGTGGATACCGATGCACGAAAATTGAATGTTACTGTTATTACCGCTGTTATCGACTTCATTACGCGTCATCGCGTTAAAGCGATCGAATGTGTTCAGCATCCCTTGCGATCGCACTCTTGCATCGCGTCTAGCTTAACGGTCATTCGAAAATTCTCACTTGACTATCGTCATTGAATCAAGATACTCTAAAACAAGGACGAATCAAATATTTCTTATCTAAACACAAAGTAAACATTATAACGTTACACATTATTGAAGTTCCTATTGAATAATTAAAAATCTCTGTTGCTGCAAATTCAAATCGAGTTAGTCGCGAGACGCAGGCTCGCTAACCGAATTTCGTTCCGTGTATTCCGTTCGCTTTCCCTCGCGATTCTCCGCCGCGGAAATGAAGCGGGAGCTTGCGCGGGAAAAGAACGATCGAGCGGAAAGACCGGCCCTCAGCGGCGTTTTGCCATCGGTCAACGATAACAGGCCGCAATTAAAAACAAATTTAACTTTGTCCGTTGAAGTGGACCGAGCGAGTCGAGGTCGCGCTGCGCCGCCGGTGATAATTGGTCGCCGCAATAACGAATCGTCTGGCCTGCCGCTAACGAGACCCACGCTCGCGCCGCGTTAATTGTTTCCTCGGCGCGTCCCGTTGTCCGCGCGCTGTTCGCGCTGTTTGTCTTCCGTCGCGCGTACCACGCGAACGACGAAACGCTGTTATCCACCCTTCGATCGCCGGCTGACTTTCAACGAGGCCTCGCCCGGGCGGGCAGCTCGTAATGCCGGCTCCACACTGGGCAGAAGAATAGTTTGCGAGCTGTTACACGCTCGTGAAAGTGTCCGAGAATGATCTGTCGGTCGTGTTACCTGCAATTCTCGAATCTTTGTGTTGGATATCGATACCTTGGAGTTAGACGTTTCTCGATATTGATACCTCAAAGGTAGGAGCTTTTGGGTATTGATAGTTCGGAGTCGGAGTTTTTAGATATCGATACCGTGAAGTTAGGAGTTTTAGATATTGATATTTTGAAGATAGAAGATCCTTGATACTGATACCACGAAGGTAGAAGTTTGTTGATATTGATACCTCGAAGTTAGCAGTTCCTTGATATTGATACCTTGCTGTTTTTAGATATTGATATTTTGAAGCTGGAAGTTTGTAGGTATTGATACTGCAAAGTTGGAAGTTTTAAATATTGATACTACAAAGTTGGAAGTTTTAAATATTGATACTACAAAGTTGGAAGTTTTAAATATTGATACTACAAAGTTGGAAGTTTTAAATATTGATACTACAAAGTTGGAAGTTTTAAATATTGATACTACAAAGTTGGAAGTTTTAAATATTGATACTACAAAGTTGGAAGTTTTAAATATTGATACTACAAAATTGGAAGTTTTAAATATTGATACTACAAAGTTGGAAGTTTTAAATATTGATACTACAAAGTTGGAAGTTTTAAATATTGACACTTTGAAGATAAAAGTTCTAGATACTGATACTTTGAAGTTAGAAGTTTCAGATATTAACACTTCGAAGTTAGAAACTTTCGGATATTGAAGTTTGATATCACAGTAATCTCCAAATTCACTACAAACGTGTTAGAACGTGTTACGCTCAGTCCACAGTAGGCAGAAGCATCCTCAAATAGTCCGTGAACCGCCACATACACGTCTTCAGAAGAATGTATTGAAAAGAACTGTCGTTTGCATTAGCTAGAATTGAGTGCCCTTCAAATTCGCGACCAGATTCTTTGTTGTAGCAAATGAACATTGTTCACTATTAACAGTAATGTCCACATTATCAGAGAACATAGTTCGCAAATGGCAGTGTGGATCGGGCATAACGTCCGTCTGGCATCAAGGCACAAATGAGCGCGCGTTGGATAATCTGAGAAGCGAAATCTGGGATCCCCATTCCTCCCCGGGGTCCGAGTGAAACATCGGACCGCGTCGCGGACCCCCGTTGCGGTAATTGTTAACGGCGATCGTAATTATAGCGTCGGCGTTACGTCGGAGTTCGTTACTGGCCGCTTCCTGGCGATTGTTCGAGTCAGATTTCACTGGTCTTTCGCTGGAAATAGAGTATCGACGATTCAGCCGCCGCTCGATGATCATTGGATCTTTTGTTCGTGAAAGTTGGTTTTCTACGAGGAGGGAATTGCGAATTGATCGTTGAGCTTTTGTGTACTTGAAGTCGAGCTGTGCAATTGAAACGGGAAGATAAACCGCCAGCTATAAGTACTCCGAGCGCTTTCCTATTGTCACGGTTTGTTTAGGAAGCTAAGAAATAAATTAAATGATCGCGATAGCACGATGGGTTCACGTAACTTGAGACTTTTCGCGCGTAGAAGCGGCGGCCATTTTGGGTCCCCGATGCGACAAGATGGCGCGTACAAACAGCTCGATAACTCGGGTATCTTTGGATTTTCTCATTGATCTCCTGTCATCGGATGGTTTCGCAATGTTTAACTACGAATCATTGTGTATACAAAATTCCTCGACCATAGAAGTTTGGTAATGATCACCGCGTTCCGTGGAAATCGATGAGATTAGATAAAACCATCGCTACGATAAGCACCGATGAACTGGGAACGAAGTTCACTCGAAAATTGTGGCTCTATTTCGAATATGTCGACAAATGACACGAGCAATCTCGAAGCGATAATTTCGTCCATGTCAGGCGACTAATTGACTCGTGAATTTTTCAGGACGCGCATTAATTTCAGACCCTTCAACGATAGCGATGTTAAGTGTTCAATTATTAACGCCTCGTTCACGAATGAAACGTGGCTCGTTGTTATTTTCATTTCTGAATATTAAGCTATTTAAACTTTAAATCGATAGAAAAATTATTAATCTTAATATACGTACATGTAAAGTTATAACAGAATGAAAATGGAATTATAATAATTTTTAAATTGATTAAATATCGGAATTAAAACTATTACACTTAATAGAATAATTTCTTCTGTACTTTTTTCAAATTGAAATGCCCGGGATCGTTGTCCAAGATCTCGATCCTACCAATTGTCCCCGGATGATCGCGTCAATTCGATCACGTCCGCGTTCATCATTGGATACTCGAATCTCGTTACAGATACAGCGAGACAATTGGATTAATTCAGGCACGCCGCTCCAATTCGGAATTACGATTTATCGAGTTAGAGGCGCGCAGATGGTTTGATCGCTCTACGTTGAAGACTTTCAACCGGCCCGATCGATGCTCCATCCTTGTCGTTAATCCGGGGACGAATCGAAACTGAGTCGCCTTTAGATTCCTACCGCGAGATCGCGATCGTACGCGTGCCTTTCTTATTTATACTTTTTACGTTTCATTAATCGGAGATTAACCGGCGTTAGGCTTGTACAGTTACAGCACAGTCATTTAATTCATATAATCAATCTAATTGCACAGTATTTCAGTTGAATTTTTATGTCGTTGTAATATGAAATCTCACAGCGAACGAACTTCCGAGAAAAATCCCAGGAAATTCATTTATTTCAATTAAGACTAGATCGGCGATGATGTTAATCTTCGCTCGGTTACACGTCGTTCAATCGAAATAAATCCGGATTAAACGAAACCAGGAAGAACGAAAATAATTACGAACGGATCGGAGAGATGGTTGAGTTTCAATATGAAATTCAAATTAATCGCGCAAACACGTATCAGCGTGTTCGAAGCGGACTGACCAGCGACCAGTGAATCACACGCATTCCTTTCTTCTTAACGCGAGCACCGAATTTTACTCGACTCGCCAAGGGAAAAGGAAGAAATAAAAAATCCGGCCGCTTCCCGAGTGAAAGCATGAAGCGCGAATCCAGGAAAGAAATCGGCCGGTTAGTGAAGCGGGACGATTTTTAGAGAAACGCCGCGAAAGTGAAATGAATTTTCTTGGGTGGCGGGTTTCGAAAGGTGAGTCGATCAGTTCGGAGTTTCGAAACAACGAATTCTCGGTGATCGGTTTCGATCAGGGAGTTCATTTAGGACAAGTAGAACCGGGCCGAAATGTAGAATCTTGGAGTTCTTAACGTTTCCTCGCGAAATATCGAAAATATCGTTATTCCATTATTATATTACACCGTTAATCTCCATGGTTGTAATATTTATTATAAACGCAACATTCATTTTTGGCCTTCGTCCGAAGGATTTCGAGTCGATTTGGATTTGTTTGCTTCCGTTTCTCGCGTTTACGTAGCGATGCAGGCTCAACACCGGTGAATAATGAATAATTTCTCCGGATCAGTATTCACAATGAAAAATTCAGCCGGTCGACAGTTTAACAATCCCGCGAAGCTTGCTCCCATCGCGATTTACCTAGTTTCCTCGCTTCCGTGACCGAGATTCTCACGATTCCCCCTACCAGCTGCCAAGATGCTTATCGTTCGCTCGTTACGGGATGATGTTCGAGCGAAACGCCGACGAATTTCTTTCTTACCGGTGAAATAATGCGCTGTCGGATTAGATACAAGAACTATAACGGCTTTGTAACGATTTTCACCAAGTCATGGCTGAAATTACTAATAGAGAAGTTACTAATCTCCATATAATCAATGTAATCGGTTGGCGGGTTGTGCGTGCATAATATCTTGCTAGTCGTGCATAATATTTGTTTTCTTTTTTTTTTAACAAGGCCGTTATTGAAACTATTACAGATAAGAATTGGAGTTGCAGGAAATTCCATTGTCTATTATTGGAATAGTAATTGCGTCTAATATTGGAGTAGTATTCTTCGTGTCTGACACGGGAACAGTAAACATTTCATCGGAAACTTACGGCACCGATTGGAATAAAATATTCCTAAGAATTGCGATTGCCAGCAGAAAAGATTACAAATTCAAAAGTTAAAAATTTACAAAATTTCTTCATTAGAAAGTTCCTTTGAATTTTAAAAATAAGAAAAACTAAAAAGCTAAAAACTAGAAAGCCATGAATGTAAAAGGTTCGAAGCCGAAAAAATTGAAAAGTTAGGAATTAAAAAATTTGAAAAGTAAAAAACTGGAAAACAAAGAGGTTGAAAACTAAAGAGTTAAAAATCGAAGAGGTCGAAAGTTAAGAAATATGAAAACTATTCGCCAGCAAAGGCTGCACGACCAAAAATTCCAATGTCGCCTCACTCGACAAAGGATCCAAACGATTCGGAGCCGTGCCCGTCGACATTGGCAGTATTAATTTTGGCAAGTGTCTCAAAGGAGGCTATCGCGCGCGGCGCGTACACACGGCTGGCCGATATTTTTTCGCGCAGCGAGACCTTATGCATTTAATTTCGTGTCAATCGGAGTTCAGCGGCGCGAAACCAGTTCCGCTCGATCGACGGGCCGGCTAGAGCGAGCTTATACGGTATTATGCAATCTGGTAATCGAAACGGGCCGCGGTTGTCACTTTTCTCCCCGTCCGGCGTCGGAAAAACGATCGCGTTTCCATCGGGAAAGATAAGGGGAAACGGCGTCGTTGTCGAACCAGACTACGAATTCGACGGGGACGCGGTCGTCGACCTCTGAACCTGGTGCAACGAGTTGACACTGGTTCGGCGGACGTAGACGGAAATTCCGATTCTCGAGTCGGCTCGCGTTAATTTGATTTCGAGCGTTCGTTCCTCGCGGAACAGACGCTATTGTTGAACGGCGACCGTTTAAACATTCACGCGATAACATCCTGTTACGCCTGATTGTCGGCCAACGAAATTTTCATGCAATTAGACAGTTTCGCCGGGCAGTCTACTTGTTATAAATGAAAACAATTACGACCACGGGATCGTAATTATTGTTTAATGGTATTATTATCCTGTTAGCAAATTGGTACATAAACCTCGACGCCGTTACCATGTGAATCAAACGGCGGACCGATGTATCGGTTTACGACGTTACAGCTACCCGTTAATTGAAGCAATTAAGCTGAAATTAATAAAAACGAGATAACAGGAGAAAGAGGAGAGATCATAGGAGCTCGAGGAAATAAATCTGCGAGGATCGGATGGGGAATACGATATAAGTGAAATCGACGGTACGATACCGCGAAGAGTTTCCCTGGAATTAATGGCGGTAGGAAACCGCATTGAATGCCGGGATCAGGTAAAATCGATAATAGTATATCGCGCGGTAATCGTTCGACGATGAAAAGAAACGTGGACAAGCGGAAAATATTAATTGAACGTCTCAGCCGTCCGTAACGATTCCGCGAACCGTAGAAGTGTATCGCGATCCCAATGATCAGCCGGCAACTTTCTTCGAGCGGTTTCCGGCGCGAGCGTCGCGCCTCGCGATTAGCCACCGAGTTTCGAAGAAACGGAACTTCCCTTTGCAGAGTGCAATCGTGACCTACATGCACGCGATCCGCGGTGGAGATCGGCGAAGCGAGTGGCGATGGAACGGCGGGAAACGAGTAAAAACTCGTGACTTCTTACGATTCCTATCACTTTACATGGAATCTTCTAATAGTATACATTATATTAATATAAATTGTATAAACTTACGCGTTCAATATTGAATCTTAAACTCGTAGAATATACATTATCACGTTATAATAATTTAATTATCATTTGATCGTTACATTACGATAATTCATGCTGATTATACGAGTCGTTCAGAAGTCGGTGAAGTCGATTCTTTATTTCCCGATTTTTCGAAATTTTTATGAAATAAACAATGTTATCTTTAATTATTCAAAGATTCGTCTCTTCTAGGTTAGAAAGCACTTCTTTTTATAGCTTCTGAATATGTCAGTAAGAGTTTCAAAAGCTAAAATATTAATCTTCTTATTTCCTGCACTCTGGTGTCCGAGCGACGCGTGTTTTTCTATTTTCCTATATTTGTCGTTCAATATTTAGTATCCGGCGTTTAGGCTTGCATGTTGTTACGCGTTCGCGTTAGAATATTTGCCGCTTGAAATGGCAATGTTAACGCTTATCGCTAATCGCTCTATCGTTCGGCGTTCTTTACGCGGCCGCTGCCTTATCCTGGTCCAGATGACCGGCAACGCGTTAACGATCACTTGTTGCGAGCACTGCCTCCCCTTTCTCCGGAAGTGGGAACCCGGAAGCTTAGATAAGGGATCCGTGACACGGGAGAACAACAATGGTCCCGGCAGACGACGACGCTCTCGAGCCATCCCACGATTCGATCCCGAAGAATGCGTGAAAACCGGCTTCGCTGTTTCCTTTCGGGCCTTTGTCTTCGTCGTTTCTAGAGGAGAGTGTCAGGCTTTGTCTGCTCCACTGGGCCCCTTTGTGCAATTCTGGACCACGGACTAAAATAAGATTGTCGAACAGTCTTACCCCTTTGCCCTAAGATTTATTTCTTAACACATCGCGTACCGGCTAATTTTCAGAAAACTGAGTTGTGATGGCAATTTTCACCGAGGTCAACTTATATCACTATACATAGAAAAACTCAGATATGTTGTTATGTAATATATTTCAAATAGATAATCAATTCGAATTATATTCTATATTTTTCCAATGCTGTGGTAATTAGCGAAATTGCGTAGCTAAGTGTCTTTATAGTAGCAATGTGTTGACTGCGATCGATACAACTACTTCATCGTTAATCATTTATTAGGAAAAAATTCTCTTGCTTATTCTACGTCTACGTTTACTCTGAAGGTTAAGGATTGATAATAGAGAAGTAATATATAATTTATATTTAAAAAATAAATAACACGTGGAGTTCTGAAATTCAGTTTAAAATTTTCGTCACGAGACTGACGCGACATTGTAGGTCAAGGGGTTAAATTAGAATGACCTCTAATTCGAGCAGAATCTAAGTAGAACCTAACACGAATATTCGATTTCAGTAGATTCTGAGTGGATCGAGTATTTTAACGAGGCACAACGTGAATTTAACTCTTCGTGGCTCGAGTAACGTGCATTAAGATAGCAGGTTTCCATTTGACTCATGTTTTCATTAATCAGTTCTTGGAAGCTTGAATTTCCATGAGTATCTGTAGTTCAATGGTCAAGGTACAGGTATACAGTATTATCAGTTTTCTAAAATTCACAAGAGAAGGATGTTCAACACTAAAACTACTAGTCAGAATGACCCATTCCTGACTTTTGTGCAACGATTAAAAAGGTAACGGATATCTTTCGGAGAAATTATTAAAGAGATCGATTTACCAATGCGTAAACTGTGAATCAATCGAAGTCTCGATGAATGCGCTCTTGGAGTTTTTACAGAGAAATTACAGACAATTCATTTAACTACTCGGTAGTTTGTGTTTGAAACATGATAGTACACTCAAGGCAACAGAGGAATATTTCTTTTGCTCTCATTTGTCCATGTTTCAAAGAGTTCTCCGTAAAACTTGAAGGCAATCAAACAAGGAATCAAGAAAGATTGTTAGTCCACGTTGATTACAGAATGTAAGAAAAATTCCCTCGGATAAACTTTCTTCGCGGGAGAAGAGTTCGAAGTGCTGGCGTAGGATGCAGCCTCCGAGCGAAGTAAGGGCAGAGGTTCAGAGGAAGGTTGAACGGGGGCAGCAGCTCGATTGGGAAACGTGATTAACGAGCAATTAGAGGCCGTAGTGTCAATCGCTAAAATTAACCTATGCCTCGCGCGGACCGGATTGCCTGTTAACAAACGACAGAAAGAGGCTCTGGGGCTAATCGGTTCATGGTCGTTTGCCTTGCGCCGAGGCAGGCTAACATCTGCTCGATAACGCTCTCCCTACTGCTCTCCCGTGGAAACACCATTTTCCTGTTATTCGAATCTTCACGCATCACGCGAATCTCTTCTCGCACAGGTGTCGCAATTTTCCTGCACCTCCAAAAATGATTTCTCTATATTACTTCTTTATTTCCCTCTTATTGCCAGTTAAGCCATTCAATTTTAGGAAGACAAATTAGTCGTATGTAGAAAATTTTGTTAATATGCTATTAAGAATCACTTCGATTTAATTATATTAATTACACCGTGTTCGTTTAAAATTATATTAACTTATCTTATTGATACTTTGTTTAACCCTAATCGGACCACGATATGACTTTGAGTCACGTTTGAACTTTTTACTGAAATTTTTTGATTATTTCATATTGCATTTCCAAAAGATTTTGGGCTGTTAAAATTTGGCCACTATAAATGAAAACAATAACATTTTAATCATTCTCTTATTCTCATAAGTGACTGAGAGTCATATCGTGGTACGATTAGGGTTAACCCTTCGAGTTGTTTTGTAACCTATCAGCAACAGCAACTAATTTTTATAGTATTCCTAGCGAAAATGAGAAATGCTATAATATTTCTTCAATCTTTATTTTCCTTCTCAATGCAAAACTTGGATGTGTGGAAGATCGAATAATTTTTGGGTAGTTTCTTTAGGATTCATTAAAATATTTAATATTATAACTGGTGCAACATTGGAGCCTACAAAGTTCAAATATTCTATGTTAATGCTTTGTCGATGCGCACAACAGACATCGTCAGAAATAATATCGTTGGAAAGAGGAATTCGTGAACCCGCGCTGCCGCGATTGCAACAACGATCGATTAGACGAAGAGTTCTCCGACCTTTGAAAAATTTCGCGAAGGGAGGGCGAAAGCTCGGTGCCCAGGGTATATTAAATTCTGCCGGGTACATGTCAGCGACCGGTCCCTGAAAGCGACCGATCCTCGTGGATTTCGTGCTCTCAGGCCTCTCGGTGTCCGTGCCAGGACAATGGTCCATTAGTCACGTGGACACGCAGGAATATCGGCGCTGGACGTGGACAGAGTGCTCGACTCGGGGATCGATTTAAAGCTCGAACTAAACGGGTGCCGAGTGCCCCGTCTGCTTTTCAAACGACAATGCTGGAGCCCCGGGAAATTCTGGCTACCTCGAGGTCCCAGGTCCGATCTTTTCCCCAATGACTCACGTTCGCTATGTCATCGAGGCTCTGAAAACACTTTTCTTGGTACACATAGTGGCAAGAATAAGAATGATGCCATGGGCTTATACTTGACTGGGTTCCTATAAATAGTTCGAAGATTTTATGAGCCATTAATAAAAAGCTGAAATCTGTAGGAGACTTCTAGCAGAAGTCCTCGAGAGTCCCTGTCAACGATACAGATGTATTCTGTCACCTCATTCATTTGTTAAAGGTAGCTACAGTTTGAAGATAACTCAGGATGTGTTTTAAATAAAACTTCGTCTTTTATAGAAGGAACAAAGAATTTATGAATAGAATAGAGGTTCTTGCAAATTAATAGAAAGTCGAATTTGCGTAAATACGTAGGAAATCGCGTTGCTTTTTATTTGCGTAATCTGCCATTGGAAAGTGCATTGTCTGCAGCTGGCGGACTTGTGAATATTGAACACTCGTTGGACTGTAATTGATTATGTAATCAGTAGACTGTTGTCGGTAATGGAACAATGAACGATTAATAGAATTCATACTTGTCCATGGTGTTTTACCGTTTGTTCCGTGTTCGTATTTTATACGAACTACCTGTGCAGAAAGCAACAGACGGAACTGTGCGCAACATTGAAACTGAAATGCGAAATTGTGACAAGGTAACGAAGCTCATAGTCTTCAATAGTTATCTACGTCGTTATCAACCTTCGGAGGTATAAAGTGTAGCCATAGCCGACCGAACGCGCGCGGTCTGTTCGTCATCCAGAAAATCGGATATTTCAGTGACTAATCGGTTGCTCAATCCGCGGTTTCAGCGTGACTCATCGCCAGAAGGAATTTTAGGAGCGGTGGACCGTTCTCCGGGCAACTTCTTCGTCCCGCGACGGCTCCGCTTTAAATTCTTAATTACATTCGATTCAAGCGGCAGCTCTAAAACAGGAATTACACAAAGATTTACACTCTCCACTAATAATCTTATTACACAATCAGACACAACTTAGACAGTGTACATTAAAAAAAAATCTGTAGTCGTTGTACCGTTTCTCAAGAGACAGTAGAAAGTCGTGCGACGAATATTAGATAATTATACAAGAACACGCGTGCGCAACGTTTCCCCAAAATCGAATTTCTCAAATTCTCAGCCCTAAGAAGAATGTGTCATATATCTTTCGTTTTCTTTCTCGTAAAAAACCACGGAAATACAAGTTACAATGGACTTCTTCGTATCTGACGAGCGGTCGAGTCGACGGCCGACAAAATGGCGGCTCGGAGGTCCGCGTCGAAAGTCGGCGCGCGCGTCGCGTCTTCGGCGAGAGAAAAGTCACGGGAGGAAAAGAAAAGAAGCGGGAGTCAGGGACGCGAAAAAATCTGGTACAGTTATTCGCAGACCGGTCATGCTCCCTTGACTGTGACCAGTTGCACCTGGACGTTGCGCGACGCGTCGCGACTCCGTTTCGCAATTTTCCCGCCGCCGTTGGTCCGGCCTCGGCTGCAAGATGCCGGAACAGAGCCGCGCGCCGCTCCCTTTCCGCTTGGTAAATGCCTCGCCGCGGTCCCTCCGCGGCGTGAATCGTGACGTCAATCGGAATCGAGACTGATCGAGCTCGATCCTTACGCTCCTCGCATAATTCGCGTTGCGCTTCGAACCGGGAAAAGATGGTCTTAAAAAATTCCATTAGTCACTAAAGATGCAATCTTTGGATATTATTTGGATCCTATTCACATTGATTATTTAAGTATTGCTCCGACATTATTTAGACTTTCCAGCTTCGTTTCAGCGTCGCAAGAAAGGATCAGCTTTAGCTTATTTCTATTGTACCGCTCTTGTTTACCACGAGGAACCTTCGAGCTGATTTGTTCGACTGATCTGTTCGAGGTAATCCATAAAAATGGGAATTCTCCTCTTTTCCTTCGTTTTCTTCCGCGATAGATATTAATAAACGGTAACAGATAAGTCACAAAAGGAACGCGTCGCGGCGAGCTTAAGGAAGATTATTAAATCTACTTCGCGTAATTGTGTTAATCGATACACGTTTATAGGAATGAGATAAAGAGGTTGCGTCTGACGACAGTCTTCTTTGTTCTCTTTCCTTCGTTGATTATGTGCTCCACTGAATCCTCGGTGCAATTTAGCGCACAATAAGCAACATTAATCGCGATACGAATATTAATAAGAAGAATCGAGCGACGGATTACACATTCGGGCCGCGGAATCGTGTAATCGGGACGAATAAATTACCGTTCAAATGGCAGCCAGCTGCTAGAACGCGTCCGTATCTGCTCGGAAAACTCTTTATCGGTTCCCTTTGTTAATTCTCGTTTTTTTTTTCTCTCTGATCGATCCCGAGCTGGTTACATAAAACGGCTCGATGAATCACACGGATAATAGAACTATAGATAATCACACGGGAACGTGGAACGCGTGAGTTCCACCGACGTCGTCATCGGGGATAATTCGCGAGTTAACATCCTGCAACAGTGTGTCCGGCCGCTCGTGTTCCTCGTTCCACATCGTTTTCAGACCAAAAAAGCTGCTCTGAATAACGTTCTGGCCTCATTCGCGGCCGTTGATTGTTCCTTGGTACGTGTGTTCGATGATGACTCGCCTCGCTTTGACTCCAGACCGTGGAGTTTGCTTCCTCCATAAGGTATTCGATCGAACAAACCAAACGTTTGTCGTAACGATTAGGTTTCACGTCGGCAAACACCTTCAGCGGATGTCTCCTCATTGTCTGGAATAGATCTGAATCGGTATCTGTCGGAATTAAATTCTTTTCGAAGAGTAAGTCACATATTTACTTTCAACAAATCGAAGTTTTCTTCTTTACTATTCCTCTGTTCATTCCAGTCACGACGAACCCCGTATTCGCACAGATTAGAAATTCGCCTGAATCATGAGAGATTCTAAATGCTTGCAAATTCTGTACTTTCCTCAAGCATTCAACCACAGAAACCTTCCAACAAGTGTATTCACGCTGAACTTTCGCGTTGAATCGTTAAGATCAGCATTCTTCGCCCTGAATTGTTTACTACCGGAGGCACCGTTTTCGCGCAGAGAGGCGTCTGCAAAGCGAAACGTTCAGAAATTCGTGCGACGGGGGTCGCTAATGCACCTGGAAGGTAGACCGAGGTGCCCCGTAAAGCCCGAGAACCGAGAGGAGAAGGAAAACGTGTTTCCTGAAAGGCGCGAGACGGCGACGGTTGATGGGGACCGTTGCGTAAGCGCATCTCGGCAACTCGTTTCATTCACTTTCCATATTAAACCGCTCGGGAGGTTGACCTTCGGCTGGACTTCACTTGAACGGCTGAAATTCGACCTCGACACCGCGGCCCTCGAAGGCCGCCGATATCGTCGGATTCTGGGTCGTGATCTTTGCGGATCGGGCGACCAGGAACGTGCGATATCTCGATCGCAACCATCAGCGACATTTGTTTGTTTCTTACACGTGAGCGTGACTAGTGAAACGTTTTTATTGACTTTCTTATCAATCCTCGAGTGACGAGCTGTTTTCCTCGATGTTTTCAACTCTCGTCCGATGTTCGTGTAACAGCTGCGTCAACCAGGTAGCTGTTTTCGACGAGTATACTCGTTGCGAAGGAATGGCAAGGTTTACGACGAGTATACTCGTCGCGAGGAAACGGCGAGATTTTGCATTGAAACGAGTATACTCGTAAAAACAGCGAACTGGTTAATGCAGTTATGAAGGAACGGCAAGGTTTATGTCATGACGAGTATACTCGTCACGGAATGGCAAGGTTTCGCGTTATAACGAGTTTACTAAAACGGCTGTAACTTTTTACGGCACATTTCAGGTACACACTTTTCAAACAGGTCGCAACGGCTAATTCAGTAATCCTGTTCGCATGCAATTATCGAGATTAACGTCTGATCGATTAAAGCCACGTCGAAATGTGTAATGCGCGGCCGCAGCGAACGCGTTTATGAATTCGCACGAGCCACAGAAATGCGACAGGAGAAACTTGGAAAAAGTTGCTTTTATCTTGTTGTCTGCTGAATTTTCATCCAGCTTAATAGCGTCCCAAATCCGAATTGGTAACAGAGTGCGAATAGATTAGAGATTTCTATGTTAATCGCGGTGCAGTCGTTCTCCTCCAGTTTCCGCGGGCCAGCGCGCACTCACGAGCGCCGCTCCCGCCGTGATTTCCATTTCTCGGTTTCGCTATTGGTTTCGGAGTAGAGTCGCGTGAAAAAAGGTACGCGTAACGGGATATCGCGAACGCGTATCGTCTAAAACTGTGCCAATGACTCCGCACTCCACCGGTGACACCGTACCATTCTTTGGGTTTTTTTCCGTTAAAGATCGCGCCCGATGCGAGATACAGTTAAAAATTTCGATACGCTCAGCCTGCCCGGTGGACTCGTTCGGTGGATTCTCGAGCCTGCGATTCTCAGTTTACCTAGACGTGTGAAATACCACTAATAATAGCACGTGGGCTAGTGACAATTGCTTCATAATATTCTCAAATCTAGAAGCATCCAGAACAAAGGAGGAACGCAGACTCGAAAAAATTTGAACAGACGGAAAGGTACTGAGAAAATGAGAATGAGAGTTTCCCAGATGACTTGATACAGTGATATTCTAAGGATTAACATTGAGCTTCATGTAACACTTCGATACGTAAAATACCAAAATATAATAGTTTCGTTTAACTCATTCGCGATCTCTCGACAAGTTAGCTTCAACAGATGTCTGCGTCTCATCGGAAAATGCATATTTCTACCGACCAACGAGCGCGAAGGGTTAAATCGAACCGCAGGACTATATCCCTTTGCACTGGGAAGTTCTTCAGTAGAAATATTTGAACACTTTCCGATGAGATAGAGACGATATTTTGTAGACTACCTGGAAGAGAAATCATGTACGTCAGAGGAAAGAGCTATTTTAATTGAATATTTCTCAAATCGATGCGTTGTACAAGGTATAGCATTAAATATCAAATTTTACAGTTTCATCTGTATGAAATCAGGGAAAGGGATATTATCATCTTCGTTCGCGAAGTAGGAAAATAATCTGACACCCCGTGCATTCCCGCAGTGAATCACCGAATCGCGCGTTCCTCGTTCGCGATCGTTCGTTCGGGTGCATCCGTTGCGCAATCGATCACTCAACGACGCGGCTAACAGCGCAACGCGCTCGTTTCTGTTCCAGGTACACGCAGATGACGCGATGACGCTGCACTGGTGGATGCACTGGTTCTGGGTTACCGCTCAATTTCTCGGTACGTTCTAAATAACGCCTCGGAATCAAGGACAACGGCGGCCTTCCCGCGTTTCCGCGCCTTTCACGCGCGGCACCGGCGTGCGTTCACGGTCCAGATGAAATTCGGGGGAAACGTGGACGCGTGAAATCGCAGACGAGGCGCCTCTTTCCGGGATCAAGGTCTCTGCGGCGGGAATCCGCGATCCTCGACACGGTTTCTCTCGATCCGCAGCCGGGACCTTGATTCCTGCGCGATGGACAACGATGCGCGAGCCCCCGAACCCCTTAAAGGGGGTGGCTCGCTCGGCTGGAAAACAACTTGACGGCTCCTCTCGAGATTCGATTTTGCGAATGCGTTTCGCGAGTATCGTTTCTTACGTATTCACGTCTCGCGGTTAGTCTTCTTGCGAATTTTAATGATCAACACGTTCGCAGACGTGAATGCTGCAGCGTTCATTTTCATTGTGATGCAGAATTACATGGATGCTATAACATTGAAATTTATAAGTTGCATTGCCATGAGTTTAATTCTATGTACACTGAACTTTTTCAAATTATTGTGCACTCTGACCCTCGATATTTGCATTTTTCCTGTTTTTGCGGGTTATTAAAATTTGTACTGTCCGCGGACGTGTTGACGCTGGAATTACGTAGCAATCAAAATTACTGGTTCCGGTTTTCGCAATTATTGATAGATTCAAAGCATTGAATATTCGAAATGATTTTGAAAATAAATCTCATTTGGATACTGCGACGAATGTCTAAAGAAACTGAAAGTAGTCTATTGTTAGAATGTTTGTAGGGTTGTATATCAGTCGTATTCAATGCTTGGTAGTTCTAGTGGTAAGAATCTTTCAGAATTTTAGGAACATTGGTAAATGTTTGGATTTCTAAATCTAATTTCTAAGATCTAAATGAACTTTAGTAGACTTCTGTAAAACTACCGTTAAGAATCTTCTTTTCAAGGCGGTTATTCCGTTGTAAAATGCACGGATTGCCCTTGCATAATTGATTTCGCACACGACGTCACAACGTGATGCATGTTTTCGAGATTTCATCTGGATCAACTGGTAAACGTCTATTTTCAGCTGAGCGACCACCCTCGAGAACGGTGCATTTAACAAACATCGCAACCCCCGTGCAGCGTGATATTTTAGCAATCGAGTGGGAGTTGATTCCAGTTGCGTGATGATCCCAGAGTGGACGTAAAGTAAAATGTTCTAAAAAAAAACAGGCGCACTGGAAATCAATAATCGAATATTTTATATAAAACGCAAGATTCATAATAGCGATCGAAGTAAAACGTACAATGTCCACCACGGTTTCAGTCTCTCTCAACCGTACTTAAATTTTCACGAGAGTCCTCAATTGCCCCAGCAGATAACACATTCGCGATCCGAATCACGGTAGCTTTTAAATATCTTTCAAGGCGGTACCTTTCTAGCCCGATTTCTAACTGCAGCACTCGATGCTCAGTGATTCTAGGGAACCCAGTGCCGTCGAGCACGACGGAGCCGCGCGTCGAGAGTCGTCCTAGTCCAGATCCGACGCCAGAAGTGCCTACCGTGGACACGGAAACGGTGGAGCCGCGGCCGAGCTTCCGCGTGGCGAAGGCGATCGGTTTCAATCCGGCGACGAACGCGGCCATGCTGTTGGACAAGCTGCCGTCGACGACGATCTCCAGCCTAGCGGAAAGCCGCGGGAACGTGGCGGCGACCAGCGCGGATCCCGTCGCCGATGATTTCCGAAGGAACTTCGGGAACGCGACCAGCCCGGAGACAGCCGGCCCGAAGACACCTAGCCCGGACAGGACTCGAAATCCTGTGTCGAAGAAGGACAGCAAGATCACCTGGATCCTGACGTCGAACAAGACAGCTAGGTCGAAGTACGAGCAAGAGGAGAGGATCGAGGAGAACGGGAACCGGAACGGCAGCGTGGAGATCGTCGAGGACCTAACGGTGTTGCCTCTTCAGGAAGAGGTGTCTAGGATCAGGCTGGTACTGAACAAGACCAAATCCTCGGCGTTGCTGTCTGCCTCCTCTTCTGCGTCCCTAGCTTCATCCGCCGGTGCTTCCGGCATAAGGACGTTCAACCGGTCCGACGACGACGTCGAGATCGACGAGGAGCTCGTCGAGCCGCAGCTCTTTGCTACGGCTGCATCGATCCTCGAAGGTGATTTACTGGCCGATTCCGTTCTATTGCGATTCCCGTTTCACCGATTCGAGACGCGGAGTTTTCTCGCGATGACTAGTTCGCGGGTACAGTTAAGCGGTAGCTAATGGAAGGATTAAAGGGAAACGTTCAGGTTCCGAAGATTAGTTTAGACGTCGAGCTACGGAATATTTAAAACTGAGATCTCCCTGGTCATTTGTTAAGCGATAAATCGAACCTAATTCGGTGTTCCAGTTGGCGTGAGCGAGTCCACGCGTCTAAGCCGAGCCAGGAGCGCGTTTCCCAAAGATTTTCAAAGGGATCAGGTCCAAGGGGACCATGCACCCGATTACAACGACGACGAGAACTCGAAGCAAGAGAGCACCTCGAGGTCCAACGTAGACATCGCCGCCATTACCGGAAGCTGTCTCGCGACCGTTGTCTTGCTCAGCACAATGGGCAGTCTCGGATTCATTATGTACAGGTAATTATCCCGGTGCAGGCTCAAGCTGGCTCTCCATTCGAAGGGATCGTAACGCGTTCTCGTTTGCAGGCGTAGGTACCTGAATCCACCGCAGACCTTGAATAGCGATAAGTGCAGCAACCCCGATAGTTCCGGTTATATCGACGATTCCACTATTCGTGTGAGTATTTAGAACTTGCGATTCCTTGCGACAGTATAGTATTATTCGAAGTCTTGGCTCCTGTCGTTGACTGTTCCCCGTTCTCGCAGGATAACTCCGAGGAGATGTACAGCCTGGACAACGACTCGTTCCTAAACTCGTTGGAGGCGATGACAATACAGAATTACTGGACGGACAGCGTGAAGCACACGAAGCTATGACAAAAAAAGATAATCCAACCGGGGAAGAGGATGGAAACGTTCAGTATTTCCGACGGTGAAGCGCACGAACAAATTTCATTGTTGGAGCAATAGTACTTACTCGACGCGCGTCGGGCGATTTAGTTTCTTGTTTTCCTTTTTAATCGAATGTAACGGGCGAAACTGGATTTCGAGAACGTTGGTTATTTTCCGTTCGTTTTCGTAGTTCTCCTCCTCTCTCGTCGGTGCGAACGAAACGTTCTGTCCGTTCCCGCTGCTCGACTCGACGTAAGCGCGGCCGCGGACGAAAAAGCGTCGACAACGCATCGAAATTGCGGGACGCACACGCATTCCTGTATCACCGTGCCGCGAGGACACGTTGGTCGACGCACGAGAAACACGGAAATATTACGTACGCCTGAATTTCGATTTCGTCACTAGCACCGTTCCATACATATATTTTTCTACCGCGGTTACCATTCGCAGCAGCGAGCGTTCTCGGAAACGTCATATCTCGTGGCGGACTACAGTGAAATCGGTTGGTGCAATAAAGCCGTACTCTATCGATGCGCGACGGTTAACCATAAATTCTTAGGACATTAAGTACAAATAAAACCATTAATTTTTAGCTAGCCGTAAACTAGAGAAGAGAGGGAGAAAGGGTTATTTAATAAGAACGAATTCCTAATGAATCGACGGAGAATACTTCCATACTACGCCGAGGGTAGCCATCAAACTTTATCACCTAAACCGAGTTTCCTTTGCTTGTAACGTTTTTATGGAATCTTATCTGAAACGTCTCTCTTCTTTTGTTTTATTTTTTGTTTTGTTTTTTTATTTGTTTGATTTACATGTGACCTTCGATGCCCTTTTACGAGTTCGAAACGCGTGACATTGAATTATTGCTGTAAGGATGCGACGTATTAGTAGCTTCTATTTTACGATGGAAAAAGGAAAAAACGAGAATGACTGTTCTCTCCCTCGAGGAAACTGTAAGCGAAAGAAATATTTATACGCGGCAAAGCGGAGAGGATATCCTGTATATATGTACTATGAATTTCTATTTGTACGACTACATGTAGACGTCACACCTCTTAATTTGTGATCAAGCTTGAACATTTCTTACGGTCTTCGAACCTGAACAGTATACATGGTTCTAATAGGATAAAGGAAATTAATTGTAATTCGCTTGCGCACGTACGGTCGGCTTGAGATACAGACTATTTTCGAAACGGCATCGGGCTAACGAAAGGATCGGACCAAATACATATGTAGTTTGTAGCTTTACGCCTTTACAACATATCCAGCAAAACTGTACACAGAGCGGAGATTCGATTCGTCTTTCCCACTACCGACTTCTAGCTTGTATATATGTACATGTACAATTACTGTACAATAATTACGGGATGTATCTCATAGATGTGCATATTATCGTGGCAGGCAAATCCCGCCGGACCTCGAAAATACGATTTATGTTTTAGTAGAAGGTTAGCGCGTGTTGTTTCAGATATATTTCTATACCAAGCCTCGCGTGATCGAGGGAAAACAGAGTTTATTGTGATAGATCGTAGCGTTTAATAAATGTAAAGTTATCACTGATTCATCTTATGGTAACGGTTGTGAATAAACCACTCGTATTATTATTAATCGTCTTATTTTCAGTTCACCATCCCATCAAACCTTATCGTTTATAATCTCACCGGCGAGAGTTTTCGTCGGTGGTGTAATATCGCAACTAAGTGCTTCTAATATCGTGCCTGAAATACGACGTGTGTAATACCTTGGCTGTGCTCCATTTCAACCCTCAGTGTTTGTATGGATCCGAAGTCTGTATTTAAATGCGTCCTTGAGCGTACGCTTGCACAGGTGTGACAAGGAGACAAGAGCGCACCGAGAGAAAAAGAATAGTTTATTTTTTAAGCTCTTTATTACAATTAAACGACGCTGTTATCTTTGTAGCACTTTATAAAATGTTCGAAGTCAAAAATAATTTCCTTTCTGTAGTTAGACATGGTTCCGTTTTTGAAAGTGGATAATTTGTTTTTGCATATATGGAGGAAATACTGAACAGTTGTAATTCAGATTCAATTATAATCAAGAAATAATGGCATAGAAATCTGTGTATAATAATACTTAGGATAGAAGTATATTACCATAACATATTTACATGTAGGAAACGTGTTATTGTTCTACTTTGTATGTGGTCGTGCTTTCGCTTTTTGTTTAGAACACTGAGCATGACTATGGGCTCTTAAACTGTTGAACACTTTGTTGTTTAATTTGACATCAAATCCTCCTGTGTCGCCTGTGTGAATGCCAGGAGGGAATTGCAAAACTCTGCAGGCGTTTATTCTTGAAGACATCAACATGTCGTGTTTCGTTACAATTTGCGAACCTTCACCCATCTTTTTGTATCCACAGCGTGGAATCGAAGCATACTCCTTTTCTATACTCTAAAAAATATTAAATATAATCCAAATATTTAGTTCATAGCATAAAATAAGCTCAGTGTACACTAACATATAGAATGGAATAGCTCGATAGTGCAATGCTAAAAATAGACAACTATTCTGTCTATTGGTGCAATTATAGTTACTAATTACCACGAATCGATCAAAGTCCCTTGTTGCATCCTCTATATCCGTATTACCTTTGTCATCCCGATCATTTGACACAGATGTTCGATAGTTTGTATAGGAAATATTAACTGCAAAATTAAAAAGAGGTCTTTAATTTTTTAATATATACCATACAAAAAGATATGTTACCTTTAGCATTTCGATTAAATTTCTCTTCTGTGCGTTTGATCATACGGTCATGTTCTTTGTTAAATTGATCTTGGAGCATGTGTGCAATTACTTCATCACTGTCTGTATCAGTGGCCTCGAATAACCCATGCTCCTCTATATTTACGTCTTCGAATGATTCTATCTGATACTTCTTTATTTCTCTGTTCGTGAAAATACAACAATTTGTCTTTTACTTGCGGGCAATAAACACAGGTATCATGATTAGCTGTTGCTTACTTTTCTTGCAAACTGTTTGCAAGCTGCTCCGAAGTTATTTCTAACAAACTAACTGGACCTTCCACCGGTTGGATTTTTGCCCATGGAGTCGACATTTTTAGGAGACAAAATTAAATTATAAACCTGGAAACAGTACTTCACAAGTATCTTAAAATTATAGGTAAGAAATAGAATTTATAACTGTATATTTTTATTAATGATTCTACACAAGGTATGTAAGGTTAAGTTACGTAAAAATATGCAACTTTCAAATAAGAAAGTATTAAACGTTGACATGCAATATTTTCTTGAAATTTTATCAATTTCTTGTAATTAAAGTAATTTGACAATGGTCTCTTGAGGATTTACTTGTTTTACACTTTTTATGACATACTTGAACGACGTAATGTCATTACAAGGTAAAATCAAAATTTTTGCAATATTATTTACAATTCAATGTTCATACAAACACAACGAAGATTTGTCAATTTTTACGTACCTTAAACCTAGGTAGATAGAAGAAATTAAAAAATTTGGAAGACGAGGAAACTGATAAACAGATAAAAGGTGTGAAGGAAAAACAATGAAGTGTACGATGTGAAGTTGTATTATTGTCAGACCGCAATGGGATCGATAAAATTTTAGTGGGAGTACCAACAAAAAGATTAAATCACCACACAAGAAATAGCTGATAAACTTATAAACCTTTCCTATATTCTTATACAGAGTCGTGATTGTACAAGATCAATTCAGCATTTCAAAAATATAAACTTAACATTTCTACAGATATCCTATTTAATATATGGTACAATAAATATGCCACTTAATAGCGCTATTTTCATCTCTGCCGTAAAGTCAAATTAACTAACTGTAGTATAAATGAAGTATATAATTCATTCAATTCCTACTAATAACGCTACATTCATTAATTATCGGTAACATAACATTGGAAATGATAATCTTGAATTCGTATCAGTCAGTATGAAGATTATTTCATCCATTCGTTGATAAATATGAAAAATAAATATAGATTGTTTAAAGAAGATTACACAACAAATGTAGAGTGTTTATGTTTCTTATTTTTAATATAAAAGAATGCACGAATGATTGTTCCATTTTTAAACAATTAAACAATTGATATCAGATTTTAGATAATAACTCGTATGTTCTAATGAGTGATAATTTTAAATGCTGTGTATGTATTCTATTCAATTCTTTGACTTGATTATAAAATCATTATTTTGCATTGATGATCCGAATACTTTTATATATTAAAGAAAACTTTCCACAAGCTGGTATCACTTATCATCGAATACTGATAATACAAAATAACCAAATTATTGTCGAATAAACCAAATGTATTCATTTAAGGTCAAAGTCCTTTGAAAACTGAGATTTTTGTCAATCGGTCAACATCCACGCATTGGCACATGCGCATTCGTTCGTGATTCCAGTTCGTATGGTGTGGTTCCATGCGAAGAATTTAATACTGTTTGTTCGGGTTTGCGGCTAATGCATTAAAATGTCGCAATACAGATTGTTGGGTGCTGTTGCACAGTTTTCCTTCATAAATAAGAGCTATGTGACGCGAACAGGTAACTATAAACTTTCAAAAATATGTTATATTAACAAGTTCACAATTTGAACCTTGTTCTCGGATACTTAATAGATAACTTTGTTGCAAGTTATGTATGATATAACAATGAAAGTACACGTTAAGCGAGATCATTTACATTTAATAGCTGCAAGTTTTAATAAAGTGTATAATTCTATATTATTTTTAACATGCATTTGTCTTTATAGTATATACTTGATCGGGATACAAATATTGCATATCTACTACATAATTAGCATCACTTATCTACTAACTAACAGGACCTTTAATTTATTCTTTCCACGTTAAAATGCCACATCATTTTGTACACTTTATTTTCAGTATATCACCAAACTATAAGGTCATTTGCAAGTATAAATGCGAAACATTTCAAGTACAGAGTCGTAGATAATGTAGCTGTGATTACTATAGACTCCCCAGGAAGCAAGGTAAACTATTTATATCGTGTCAACAGATAACAACAATTGACTATAGAAAATCAAACATGTCTAATTATGGTATATCTGAGTTGATTCACAAGACATTTGAATATAGGTTAATACCTTGAATGCTGAAGTGATGGGAGAAATTACACCAATTTTGAGAAATGTGGAAAATGATCCTTCTGTAAATTCTGCGGTCCTTATAAGTGGAAAGCCAGGATGCTTTATTGCTGGTGCAGATATTTCTATGATTCGGGATTTTAAGACTGCCGAAGATGGTTATAAAGTAGCTGTAGGGGGACAAGAAATTTTAAATGATATAGAAAAGAGTAAAAAACCAATTGTAGCTGCAATTCAGGGCAGTTGTTTAGGAGGAGGTCTTGAGGTAATTCAATTAAAACATTTTTACACATGCATATTCACCTTTTTTTACATATTTTTTCCTTACAAACTGTTTAAAAATTGATTTAATCATTATAGGTTGCATTGGCCTGTCATTATCGATTAGCTGTTAATGATGCAAAAACGAATTTAGCATTACCAGAAGTTATGTTAGGTCTGTTACCTGGTGCAGGAGGCACACAAAGATTACCTAAGTTGACTGCAATTCCCAATGCATTAGATATGGCACTTACTGGAAAAAATATCAAGGCAGACAAGGCTAAAAAAATGGGAGTTGTAGATATGTTAGTAAATCGTCTTGGACCTGGAATTGCTCCAGCTGAAGAAAAGTAAGACGTATGACAATGAATTTAATATTTATATTTACTAAACATGTAAGCTATACATGAATGTATATATTTACAATATTTACAGTACCATGAGATACTTAGAAGAAACAGCTATCAAGGTTGCAAAAGATATTGCTAGTGGAGAATTGAAAATCAATCGCAAACCTAAAACTCTGATTGATCAGCTCATGGATTTTGCTTTTTCTTTAAATTTCGTTAAGGATCAAGTATTTAAAAAAGCAAAAGCTCAAGTGATGAAAATGTCTGGTGGCTTGTACCCTGCACCACTTAAGATTCTTGAAGTAGTACGTACTGGTTTGGATAAGGGTCCAGCTGCTGGTTATAATGCAGAAGCCAAAGCCTTCGGTGAGTTAGCAGTTACACCTCAATCTAGGGGTCTTGTAAGTGTATTCTTTGGACAGACGGCGTGTAAAAAAAATCGTTTTGGTACACCTAAAAATGCTGTGAAGTAAGTGGATATACTACACATCATGATAAATATGATTAATTATGTATACAAAAATATTAATTTGCAACGCATTTTTAGGAAACTCGCAGTTGTTGGAGCTGGTCTAATGGGTGCAGGTATTGTCCAAGTGAGCATAGATAAAGGCTATGATGTAGTTTTGAAAGATACAAACGAAAAAGGTCTATATAGAGGCTTAGGTCAAATACAAAAGGGCTTAGATAATGGTGTAAAAAGGAAAAGATATTCAATGTTAGTCACAAACAAGTTTTTCTTTAAATAAGATTTATATGTCGTTCTGTTGAACATAATTTCATTGTAAATAATTTTTTTTATGATTTAGTGTTCAAAAAGATAAGTATCTTGCTAATTTGGATACTACTTTAGACTATAAATCTTTTAAGAACGCGGATATAGTAATTGAAGCTGTATTTGAGGATATGGCAATTAAACACAAAGTTATAAAAGAAATCGAAGCATGTACACCAGAGTACTGTGTAGTGGCAACAAACACATCAGCTCTTCCCATTACCGAAATAGCGGCTGGAAGTAAACGTCCAGATAAGGCAAGTATATGCGTTGTTATGTGTAAATATCTCATCTAGTAGAGTATTAATTTACAGGTGATTGGAATGCACTACTTCTCCCCGGTAGACAAAATGCAACTACTAGAAATAATAACGCATAAAGGAACATCGACTGATACTATTAAGACTGCGGTTGATGTAGGTTTGAAACAAGGTAAAACAGTTATTATTGTTGGAGATGGTCCTGGATTTTATACCACAAGGATTCTATCAGCTATGTTATCTGAATCTATCAGATTGATGCAGGTAATACTATCACTTATTGTGAGATTAAGCACAATATAAAATGTAATATGTATTATGAAAATAGGAAGGCGTGGATCCAATGGTCTTAGATAAATTGACTAAAAAGTTCGGATTTCCTGTCGGGCCGGCAACACTATCAGATGAAGTCGGTGTTGACGTTGGAGCTCATATAAGTGATTATCTAGTGACGGTGTTAGGTGACCGCTTTAAAGGTGGAGATGTAAACATAATGGGTGATATGGTCAAATCTGGTTTCCTTGGTACTTTCATTTATTCAGTTTATGTATTCTTGGTTCATGTGATTTGTGTTGTATTTGGACAAATGTACGAAGAAATCCTCAATATGTTCTTCCAAATCGCCAGTAAAAAATTGTAAAAGTTCAGTTAAACATCTTCTATGCTTTTATATGAGTATGACACAAATCAAGTGAATGAACTGAACCCTGTTATAATAATTGTTACTGTCTAACGCATTTAAAGAAATACAATAATTTTTAGGCCGAAAGTCTGGAAAAGGTATATACATATATGAAGCTAATGTTAAGGAAAGAGATCTTAATCCTGGAGCATTAGATATTTTGAAGAAATACAGACTTGAACCAAAAGGAAGTACATCTGACGAAGATCGTCAGTTACGTATGGTAACTCGATTTGTTAATGAAGCAGTACTTTGTTTAGAAGAAAGTATATTGGCTAATCCAGTAAGTAACATTACGAATATATCAAGCTGACGAATTTCACTTATAATATTTTTTTTATGTATAACCAACAAAATAAATGTTTTTACAGTTGGAGGGTGATGTAGGAGCTGTTTTTGGATTAGGTTTTCCTCCATTTACTGGCGGACCTTTCCGCTGGGTAGATTATTATGGGGCCGGAAATTTAGTGAGAAAGATGGAAGAATTCCAGAGTCATTACGGCGATACTTTTAAACCATGCCAAAGTTTGTATGATATGGCAGCTGATTCCAGCAAAAAATTCCACAAAAACTGAGTTAAATGTTGAATTTGATACCTATAACCACGAAGCAGTAAAATTGAAACTACATTTTTAAGATTTTGTATGTTCATAACAGTAATCTGTATGTAAAGCTACTTTTTGAAAGTGCTATATTTTTTTTATATATATACATATAGATATATCTGCTCAGATTGTTCAAACATGATTTGAACTCTCTACAAGAATCAATGCAAGTGAACTATATATTTATTAAAGCATTTTTATACAATTTATATCTGAAGATATTTTTAATATTTTCCACGGCGTACATGTTATAGTATTAAATATTATTTTTTCAAAATAATGTGGAGAAACGCGTAATAGATGTATATATGTACATTGTTATTAAACGAGTTATATGTATACATTCTATTGTTCATCAAGAAATAAATCGTAATTTTATAAAAACGGTGTTAAATTTTATATTATACAAGAAAATGTGGTAATCATCTTCCTCTGTAGAAGCTATGGCAATCAAGGTCTGTGAACACGTATCTAATATGCATCATCAAGGTATTCGGAAATAATTAGTAATGAATGCCAGATAAATATAGATGAATAAATTTATCACTTAATTACCATTTTTTATTCGCGTTGAATTATGAAAGACATAGGTGTGGAATTCTTGTACTTGATGCAATGTCCAGGAGATATTGCACTTTCAGGTATATGCTTATGTATGAGGGAAAAAATGTTTCCTTGTCCAGCAACAGTCACGTGTAAGGTAAGTTTTCTTTTTTTCCTGGCTTAAACCGAATTTCAGAGGAAAAGTTCCACCAAAATATACAAATCCCTAATATTTATAAAATATTTAAAAAAACATTTAAACATTAATATTAATGCGTATAAAAATGAATTTGGTAACGCACATTTAATAGCATTTAAATGTACCTATATACTTTCACTATACTTTGAGCAAAAATTTATTAATTGGAAACTGAGTGGGAGTGACCTTCATAATCAAAGGAAAGTATTAATAATGTAATTACGAAAAAAAAACTGTTCCAAAAAATAAATGACATATGTTAATGATGAATGGTGTTATAAATTAAATACCGTTTGTAAATTTATTTTGACTATTTCCTGTTTCACGTATATAACCTTTTTTTGAATATACAATGTCACTCTGATAGCCTATATCGATCAATATTGTAATGCCTGTTACGTTTTCAATAATAATGACTAATTTTAATAACCGCAAATGAGGGTAATCCGGAGGATATTTTGCGTCATCTACCGGTCCCACACCTGTTTGTGACATTTACAACATTAAAAGAGTTCGAGTCCTTGGCTGATGCAAGAAATCACAGCATTTCGTGAGAGACCATTACCAAGGATTGTAATTTTAAGTTGACCTGTACAACGGTATTACGAATATTACAAATAACTTAGATACACAAAAACTTGAAATCCCTGATCCTGCGAATACACGATTAAATATTTTCTTAATTAGTCAATCAAGTTTTTTCGCAACGCTCGTTTAACTACAGATCCACCATCCCAAATACGAATTTGGAATGCGTATAAAGGGGTGAGAATTACAAAATAAAAATTCCGATATTTTAGTTTCTATTTTTATTTTCTGCTTTCAGCAAGAAAAGAAGAATCTCACTCGAAACTGCTTTTACGATACTGCAAGAAATTAAACTCGGTATGTACTTATCGCGAACTTTTGTTTAAAGAGATTGTGGAGTACGGGAATATGCGTCAAAACACTCGTGGCCGCGAGAGAACCGCATATTTTTGGCCATTCGTTTCTCGAGCAAATGCAAACGATCGATAAAAAAAATCTTATCTTAATCTGCGGCCTCGCGAGTTACGTTTCATATGGAGTATTATCCATTTCGTACAAGTGTGAGCCGTGCGATAATCTGCAATGGAATATTTTATTTACACCCCTGTCAACCCAGCCAACGCCCCTTTTACCTGTTTAGGTCAACGAATCTCCCAACGATAACACGTCCAACGCGATTAACGTATTCTCTCTTAATCCGAAGCGACCAATCGTATTTATAGTAACGATAAACGCGGAGGACGAAACGCTACCTTGAAAATGAAATACTTCGCGACAAATAATTCGACAATTTTCGTACCTAAAACGCTTTCACGCGAAACAATATCGATGTGTCAACGTTACGTAAGATGGTATTCGTACATACAACTTTGCGGTACATGATTTAAAATTGTTTATCGTGGATATATTACGGAGATAAGAAAAATCATTTCAACGAAAAAATTCGTCCATCTTCAGTAAAAAATATCTTTGTGGATCTTAATCAAAAGAACGGAGATTACATCCACGCACTCGACTCGGCGCAGCTCTTCGCATACGATGCGTGATGGAAACTTTTTGCTCCGATAGAACATTTGCCTACCTTGCTCCACTCGGATCTTTGATTCCAAGAATTCGATTCTACGCCGACAATTCAGTGATTAAACCCTGATTAACATTGTACATGTATTCTTGAAATGCGTGATTGGCTAAACTGTTGGGGTTATACAAGATTTGTGTACCAACGTGAATATCGTTTCAATTGAATTCTATCGTAACTTACACGATCGGTACGATGCGGTTCTTCGTGAGCATAGAAGTGCAATACGCTTGTTGCATTGTTGCTTCTGCGTGGATCTATTCAACTGCGAATTATTTGTTTTTCATTGGTTAACGCCTGTACCATTGAGGATTTGAAAATGTGAAATATCTGAAACGCGATACCGTACAACGTCTACACGTGTTTACTCTTTAAGTGTCTTTTACCATGTTTATCTAAACCGCCGCAGACGGTACGTCACGCACGAATGGTTCACTATCGTTCAATCGACGTGTGGTGCCGAGTTCTTCGTAAATAGAAGTCGTTTTTCTTTTCTTGTCTTCGGTCATCTCGAGACATGACCTTCCGTATTGCTCTGAAACTCTTCAACGCGCGCGAAAAAATTCTCGAGATCTTACGATGTCTGTTACAGTCTCGCCTTTGGGTACGGTTATGCAACTGGAACAGAGAAAACAACGCTCGGTGCAGAGGTGTTTTTATTCTCTAATTGATAATGTTAAAGTAAATAAATTTAATGACCCTAATTAAAAGGAATACTAAAAAAAGAAGATGGATGGTAGTGGTTATCACTGTTAGAACAGTCCGCTAGAACAACGTGAATCAACGGTCGAACATGTAGGGACGCAGAAAGGACATTGCAAGAATGGTGAAGGAAATTTAAATACCCAAAACAATTTTACGAAAGTATAGAAGTTATTTAATTAATCTCTGTTGTTGTAGAAAAAGTCATTAATCTTATCCTTTACAGTAACAAGTCTCCTGTCGTCCGGAAAGGATTCCCCTATCAGGACATGTGACACTATGTATGTATGTACATTATACTTACATATACATATGTGACTCATAATTACATGACAAACAAGTCGGCATTAATGAATACAGCATAATTTCAGCGTGTTTCTTTCGCATAGCCGTTATATACATCATTCATAAAGACTGTCTTAAATAAATACTCTTTTTCTCGGTCAACGCGCTTATGCATCACAGATCACAGACACACTTAGGTACTTGGTTCACGGACGGCAAAGAAGCCTCGTTCTCATGACTTATCATCACCGCTCCTCGTGCCTTTAGGTCTCCTTGTCATAAGTACGCCTCGTATTAACATTTTCCATTCGGTTCACGATTACACACGTTAAAGAGGCGAGCGGAGGTTCACTCTCCATGCGAATCCGCGGCAGTTCAAAGTTCGAACTTCGAACGTACTGCTCCTCCCAACAAACTTTGTCCCGACATGTGCATACAAGATCGAGAACTCGTGGGAACTCCTCGAACGGCATCCCGAAATTCTCGAGAGGACATCTACCGTCGTTCCTCCGAATTTATCCTCCGGTTCTATCTATCCAGAGATTTTGGAATGGTTCTCAATCGTGCGGTAGCTAAAGCTTCGTCCACAGCTTTTGGTTAGGTCCAACCATCCTCGGCGACTTCACGTCGCCGGATCCGTATTTTTTAAGCTGCCAGTTGCGGCGGTATGATGTGCTGGGCTGGCTGCGTGATTCGCGGCGCGAGGACAGGCAGCAGGCTGACCCGCAACGGTCCGGACGTCATCTGCGCGACGGACGTTTGAACGCCGTTCGCTCCCGTCGACGACCTGTCTCTGGCATGACGTTTCACGTGTTTCGCCAGATGATCGCTCCTCATGAATCTTCTCTGGCATACGGTGCAGGCGAATTTCTTCTCGCCCGTATGGGTCCGCTTGTGCCGCGACAGTTCGTCGCTTCTTGAGAACCGTCTGTTGCAGTCTTCGTAGGGACACGAGAACGGCCGTTCGCCGGTGTGCGTTCTCGTGTGGGCTTTCAGATGGGACGATTTGAAATAATTCTTCCCGCAGCCCGGATGCTCACATTCGTAGACGCGACGTCGCGCGACTGATTCCGGGGTCGAGATGTTTGCCGTTGCCGTGGTCGTTGATGCGGTGACCAATAGAAGCGGTGCCCGCGGGAGGACTAAGGGGGATCCCAGGAGCCCGGTTACCATGATCGGTGCTGGTTTCGGTGCCAAGAGGTGTAATTTCGGCTGAACGGTTTCTCGGTCCGTGTTCTTATTGTTCACGATGATCTCCTCTTTCCGCAGGCTCATTTTAAACTTCAGACTCTTCAGAACATTCTCCGGCTCCGCGGTACTCTGGCGCGCGGCTAGATCCGACTGCGGGATGGAAGCCTGTATTTCACGTGGGACCAGTTGCGAGGACGTCACGGTTGTCTTTGGCGTTAAGTTGGCAGGACTGTAGGTACCATCCCGATTCGCACGCATTATGACCGACACTCGAGCAGGTTCTGGACTCGGCGGTGGTGTACCATCGAGCAATAGCTGACAAAAGAGAAATTTTTCAACTTCATTCTCTATTTAACTATGAAGATACATATGCGAAACATGTTTCTCGCGATCCGTTCGATTGTATTTCGATTTTTCAATATTTTCAAAAGGAGAGAATCGACCGTGTTACGACTTTAACGATTGCCCGTCGTTATCGGGGACCAACCGAAATCCGCGTAATCGGTAATTAAAGTGCCATCTGTTCACGGGCACGTGAACCCATCGTGCATTTCACGATTGATACCATCCGAAGGTATAGAACGTTCGCTCGAAGGATAAACGACAAAAATGGTGTAAGAGTGAATGCACGCTGCGAACGGGGTCATCTTGCAAAACAACTTCGCGGCCGTACGCGCATGCGTGTACGTGCATCGGAGCGGGCAGCCGATTGCGCGCGGAGAAAAAAATCAAAAAAGGGACGGTCTCCGCGGTATTTAAGATGCGCAGAAAGCGGTTTCACGATAAGACGGTATTTACCTTCACCAATTCGCATTGCTCCGTGCACCGCCGTTTCCGTAGAGGCTCGTCCTCCTCCGAATCCGACGGCTGGGGCGTGGGAGGCAAACCAGGCCGCGAGGTTGCGTCGTCGTCCTTTTTCATGTTTATTCCGGCGTTATTCGTTTTCTGCGACAGCTTGTCCCCCAGGAGCGCCGCGACGCTGAACGAGGACTGCAACGGCTCCACCTGTAACACATAGAACATTCTCCGTAAAGTAATCTCCCGACGATCGCACAGAAATAAATGACCGAGCGAACAGCAGAAGAATTCCTATCAAACGAAAACTTCACAGAAACATATACCCGACAAATCTACCGACAACACACGAAGAAAGAACGAAGTGAAAACGAGCGAAGGCAAGAAATTGCAACAAGGATATCGGAGAAATCTCAAAGATCCAGGACGACCGGGATCGATACGCGTAGCTAGTACGTGGTGTTCGACTGCGTTCGTATTTCGCGGGCAGCGAGCCGCGTCAACGGCTGGCGGCACTTTTAATTCGGCGTACACTTACATGCTTGAATTGGGGCGAGGCAGGCGGTGACAGTGGTGTTTGATTCGTGTCCATTCTTATATATTTCTTATATATGTATTTCTTTATTTTCTTATATTGTTTATATCGGTTCCCGTTCGAACTGAAACGTGGCGTGTCCCGTGTAGCTGAGAAGGCACGGCCCAGGTGACCGTGTGAACCAGACGGACGGTTCTCTTAGCGCGTACCGTATTACTAGTTTCGTGAAAAAACCCGCAAGGGAGGTAACCCGTTGAACGTCTGGTAACGCAATGAAGCTTTCTCAGGTCGGCTGGCTCGACACGCTGTGCCAGTTGTGTGCGTGATCATGCGGCGCGCACCGCGCCGGCCAATCGCGCCGAGGGGCTCGCCACGGCCGGCCAATGCCGGAGCCCCAGTCAGCCGACGACCGCGTGATCACCGGCGTGCTGTTCACGTGCTCGCGGTCTGACTGAGGCCGTGATCGTGACGTCAGTCCGCGTGGCGTGCTCGGTCGATACGTCATGGTATCGCGACCGCGCGCTCCCCAAGCGTCATACACTGACCAACCAACCCTCCTACACCTCTGCAACAGAACCTATCTGGGGATTCGCTTTCTCCGCGGGGTCTCTCCTCCACGCCCTCGAGGTCTCTTCCCTCGGCGGCCGGTCACGCTCCGCAGAAACACAAGGCGAGAGAGGAGACACACGGCGAGCCCCCGAATTATCCTTTCGCCGTGAGATCACCTTTACACGTCCCCCCCTTTTGATCTTCGTGTGCGGAACGCACGCGTCCGTTTCGCAATCCCGTTCCCCGGCAGAAATGTTCCTCGCGGTGTACTCTTGGCAAACGACTTGACGTCTAGCTGGACGACACAGAGGCGAAGGGGGTCCTTCGCCTGAGTGGTCCGTTTATAGCTTTGATTGGTTACTTAGGACTATGCCGGCGAGTAGCAAATTAGTATCGAAACTCAGAAGAGAAAAGACGAGAAGTAACCAATGGGACTCGGATTCGTTGCCTAGCCATCGGTTGATTCATCCAACGGTCCGGACGTGATTTCACTGCTATCTTGGCTCCTTATTGAGTCGCACGGAATCGCTGGCCTCTTCTGGACAGTGATAGGGGACAGAAAAGTCTCGAGGCGGGAAACCGTCTTCCGGGAAACGCGAGCTGCATCCTCCTCTTTGCCGATTAAGGCGGTCGCTGGGTGTTACGTTGCGCGGTTGGAGGAACTGCGGCGATTAGAGACGGAGAGACTGTCGGATTGACGGGTCGAGAAAGGCTAGCAGCTCCTTTTCTGCCAGGTGGGCTTCTGGGAGCTTGGATAGCAGTCGGTGTTTTGGACACTTGGCAGAATGTGATTGAATTTGAGAAGGGGTGGTTCGCGAAGTATCGAACGTTTGCCTAGTTTGCTACAGTACCGCGTTTTCTCTTGTGGTTGACAATTGAGTCATGGCTCTTGCTATAAATGTACTAGTTTTTAACGTTCATCGTCATTTAAACGCTTCTTAGGCGATAATGAGTGCTGCTGTTCGACGGCTTTACATTTCGGTTCGATCCGACACTTATTGGTTTATTGTATCTGGATCCCCAATCGGGGCTTCCCCCGGTCGGGGAACACGCGAAATGGCGCATCGGGCGTGCGCGCGGGCGCGCGAACGAGCGAGAGTGCGTGCAACTGAAAAATCTGGGGAACCGAGGTCGTCGGGAGGTCGGATTTCAATGAGGAAGCATTCTGGCGCAGTCTGCCGTTAAATATACCGGCCGCCCACTTTGCGACTGGTTAATTCGAATCCAGCTCGGACGGTGCTGGTCTTTGACTCGTCTTCGCCCCTCCCACACCTCCTCCCCCCCTCTGGCGACGAGCGTTCCCTTGTCCCGCGGTATTTTTCAGCGGTGCCCTCTCCGTTCGAGGCAAATTGGTTAGATGGCCGATCGAATGTCTGCATCGGTGCTCGCCGCTCCGTTTATTTAAAGCTCGATCGGCCGAAAAGATGACTGGGAGTTCAAAGATTAACCGGAGTTATAATAATACTACGATTTCCATTCTGTCTTAATATACATGCTCCACAGCCTATGGAACGCGTGATCCGCGGCGACCGTCTGCGATACCATTGCTAAACGTGGGATCCCCGAGCGTCGAATCCGGAAATATGGTAACACCACGATCGCTCGATGTAATCGTATGACTAACTATCCAAAGAAACGAGGACGAGAAATCTTGAAGATCTTCGCAAAATTCGTATATATCTTGAGGCATAACTTAAGAATCCGAGTTATCGAGTTTGTAGATAACAAGGGAATAACGACTCGGTTAATAGAGGTTTTACCGTATTTAAATTTTAGCACGTTTCCTTTAATTGGGGTTGGTTATTCGAGGGGAGAGCGCAACAAGTGGGAATCTGAAAAAAATGCCATCCCAAATAATGGAGATTCCGCGGCGCTGAATTTAGAATAGAATTCGTAATGAGGATCGGGGAATCCCCTCGGACGCTCTACATCCCGCGCCAGGGCGCTAAAATAAGATGGAGCCGCGGAACGACAACCGATAGTTGTCGGAGGCGTGCTACGGCCTCGGCAACGGGATGTTTATTGCTTCTCGTTAATCTAATCACCTGTTGTATATTGTCTTTGCGCTAACGTCGCCTTGAAGACGCACCCATCTCGAGAATCGCTATTTTCTATCCCAACCGCCTTGAACATCGACACTTTCCGCGACCATAGGCGCCCGTTACACCGCTAGACCGGCCGTCTTAACGAGATTAGGGGCGCGCGAAATATTATCTATCGATTTTCGCGCGCGTTAACGCAATTCACACGGCGGCGTGACCCACTTGCCGCCACGTCGCGCCGTGTGTCACAGCTTCGGGAACATAATTATCAATTTTCTCCAATTGCGACCGTGTCCGGTCCAGCGGCTAAAATAATATCGCTCGACTGTTTCGCTTGCAATCGCGCGATGGAAAAACTTTTTTAAGAACGTCCGATGAACCCGATACTCCGACGATCAGTGGATTTCAACGTTGACTTTCGACTTTCGCGCTACGCCTCAACAATTAACCGGTCGGCAACGCATCAGTGTCATTTGTCTCGATCAGTCGACAATCAGTGCTTAACGCACTTTAGGCTCCTTTGTCTAAGTTACTCGAGATGAATCTAAGTTGAACGCGTAAGCCATTGGTATTATTGTACGAGAAAACAAGGGAAGAGAATAAATTTGCTTTCGAAAAGCCAGATTGAGCGTTAAGTAGCTTTTCTTCTTAACGACCAGGGCAGAAGTCAAGAATTCCGCGCTTTCGAAGTTGTTGGCAACGAACGGAAAAAGAGTATTTCGCGAGGTAATTGGCTTTGAAAACGGAGGATTCTACTGCACGCGGTTACCTAATCACGTTCGACGCAGGGCAATTTATAATTGCGCCGTCTTATCAGCGCGACCGGAACGGTTCCGCGACTATTCATTAAGAAGCGACCGGTTTCGCGGCGCGGCGCGACAGGAATACGAACGTCAACGAGTTCGACGCCGTCGGACGAGTCATCGTTCTGAATTCGTGGTAAGGATACCTAGCCAGAAATCGAGTAATCGGCACCGATATCCGCGCGCCTTTCCGCCCGTCTATGTGCGCGGTTTTTATCGTCGGCTTTTTCTCTTTTCGAACGTGCCCGTTATCGCGCGCCACGCAATCTCATGGAATATTACTATGTAAATTTCTTTTTCCTCCGATGCTCTCGCGTTTCTAGCCGCCGAGCCGATCTTATCGTGCAGTATCTCGCGCTCCCGTTGCGCTATTGCTGCCGGCTGCAATCCGTTCGACCTGTTCGACGATTCGACGATCCGTTTGCGCGTACGCATCGAACGTCTCCGCTGGACCCGGGAAACCGTAAACAATTGCTCTCGCAACGAGGAGAGGCTGTGTCCGATGAAAAATTTACCCACGGTTTTTATCGGTCTTTTATCGTCGGGCCAGAACGCGGCCGCCGCCGCCGTTTTTTTCAGTAATTCCCTCGCGGTCTTTAATTAGCTTGTATCGATTCTCGTGAGCAGCACGCGTCCCGGCGATTTGACGAATTCAAAGGCTACCAGCGGCTCACGATAGACAACAAGAGAATCATTCGTCGGACTCGTGATCGGCGAACGCCGTGGCGTAGCGGGCGAGAACGAGCGCGCCCGCGCGCCCGCGCGCGCGCGCATCACTACGCCTCGCACGCATAATCGCGGCCGTACGCATCGACGCAGCGAAAAATGTCGCTGACTTTTGTTTTTACGAAACGCCGGTATTTATCAACCGGCGAAACGTCCGTACGATTACCGAAACGTTCCTCGAAATCGCCGCCGGATCCGCTTGGTACAAAACATCCGTGCGCATAATCGCCATCTTACTTTTTCTGCGGAGGACACCAAGGTTGGCCGGCCGACCTTCCCCGATCCTCGTTACGGAACGTGCCGCCTCGCCGGCCGTTTTGCAATCCGAATTAATAACACGAGCGAGGTGGCTGAACGCGTCACGAATATTATCAAACCGTTTCGCGGGAAAAGAGAAGGAAAACACCGGACAGGCACGACCGAGACGTGCCCATCGGATGCTGATGTAATTAATGATCGTTCGAGGAAATCGATCAATCAGTATTCAGATCCATTGTTAATTAAGACGCTTCCGAGCGATGATTTCTCTGAATGTAAATTTAAACGTACAGTTTTTCTATTAATCCTTGGTAGTCGGGAGGCGACTTCTAGTCGCCATTTGACTCGATGTAGCGAAATTATTTTGATGAACACCTTGAATAATGTTGCAAATTTCTATGAGTGAGAAACTAACGGGTGCAAAGGGTTAACTGATCGAGTACTATGGTGGTCACTGATATTGGGCTCTTTCGAATTCTTTCAACACAATTGAAATATCTAAGACGATACATGTCGAAAATGTTTGGTTTAACTAGATAAATCAACTAAATAGCAGTGTAACGTAAGAATCGCGATGTGAAACGATTAATGTTCCTATTTATCCTTGCCACGAAAGAATAAGTAATACATGAAACGCTCGTGATTCACGTGACGATCGTGTTGAAACACACAGTCTCATCGATCTCGAAGTCTCTTCTAAGAAGTTCGTAAGAAGAAACGGCTCGATGTTTGTACACGCATTGGAAATTCACGTGCACGTGACGAGCTTGTGACAGCGCTAACAACAGTTTCATGAACTTTACGATCTGGCGTGTCTATTGTATAGTTATTTATAGCTATCCATTAAAATTATGCGGCCCGTTGTTTTCGATAACAAACCGGTACGTATCTGGATGCGTTTTATCTAGCAACATCGAGGTTTCATCTACGTGCAAAACTGTTTGATGGTAAATGTTCAAGTACGAGACTGCAATCGCTGGGACACGTGTGTTCCATCGACACGAAGTCGGGGACCTGCTACGTCATCGGTAATTTCTCGCGGCGGTAATGTATACTTACAGTAATTCATTCTGCGAAAACAAAAATGACCTTTTTCCAGCTTATCGGCGCTGGCGTACACGATTCTTCATGTGTGTTTCACGCGCCACGTTCCGCTCGGTGTCGATCGTAAATTACTCTCCGATCCCTTCCGCCGCCATTTTTATTCTACGGTTTTATTCATTTACCAAGATCGTCTTCCTGCGCGCGGCCTTCGAAGAGTCGCGCGACTGAATTACAAGTATCTTCTAGTCCGGCGCACGCAGAAGCGTTTGTTGCCGGTTGTTTTCGCGCAAGGACTATCATTAAAAATTTTTATCGCATTATTTTTGGCTTTGCCGCCTCCCGTGCGGCCTTCGCCCGTACGCCATTAGATCATCCGGCACGAACTGCGTTTCTATACGAATTTATTCACACGGTTCTTCGTCAGATATCGATATAACGAAAGAATGACCATTTCAGGCAACGAAAGCGCTGAAATGTTCAGTGTACGTAAGCATTTACAGCGCTCCGACACTTTGTTTTGTGCAACTGTCCATCAGGATACTGCTATCTCGCGAGATTAGAAATATAAAGACTCGACTTGACTGAAGTAGAAATTAACGAGGCGATATTATTTTTAAGTACGCTGATTTACGATGTCAATTGAAGGAGACCAAGCTCGAACCTGACGCTTCTCGCTGCCTCGAGAGGGCTTCGAACGTCCTTTCGTCTCGAATTCTTGTAAAATGATCTTCCGGAGGTGTGAGAAAGATCCTTGCGGTAGAAGGAAATTTCAAGAATCCGTTGCATCTTGGCGATGCAAGGGAAACCGAATTCGAACGTGTTGATTCTTATGGGCCAGAGGAAACTTCGTGGTCGTTTTGTCAATTTTGTTTCATTTCAAAATCTTGAAATACAATCATCCCGAGGCGTGAGAAATGCTTTTGTCACTGAGAAAATGGGATTTTAAGGATCTGTCGTTAAGGGTATTCCTGGTCCAGTAGATCCTAATGATTCTTGATAGTATGTAGAGTTATCATCGAGGTACCAGCAGCAAGAATCATTGGAACATATGTTGCAGCACGCACAGTTGCAGTGGCCAGTGGCACGGTAGTCACGGTTCTGAAAGCGTGGGGCGTGTCTGATGTTAAACGGGTCAGAGCCCTTCGCGGAAAGTATCACGTAAGCATGGCATCTCACGGTTAAAAATACGTTCAATGGAAGAGCTGCGGGTACTTGTCGAAACGTTTATTCGTTTGTTGTTCCTCAGGGCGGACGTGCGAACTTTATTGTATCGTCCGCACCGAAAATAGAACGTATCGATAGTAGGAGCATAAAAATAATTGGTCATCGACGTGTTTACGTTCAAAGAAACAATGACACCGTAGGAATTGCAGTCGGAGAACGGAAACCGGCGTTGCCTCCGACGCGTGGCTGAAAATCAACAGGAAAGCACAGTTGCAACACGTTCAACAGAAGTAAACAAGAACGATAAGAGTACTGCGTGCCACCACGAAAATTGCAACGTCGGAGGAGTTCGTGTATTGCCGATAGAAATGGTTTATTTGTTCGTCTGGAATGATTATTTATAATACTAGGAATTAATCAGTCGTTGGTAATTTTAATGATTGCCGGAGCTCGCGTGACGTTTTTTGGCTTTTCTTATGGTTTCAATCAACATAGCGACGTGATCGTGAACGATTGTTTGTATTTACTTGTTTGTTTGAGGTTGTATAATCTGGAATATTGAATAATAAAATTAACTGACTTGTCCTGGGATTTCCTCGCAAAACAAACATTCGTCGGTACACGCGGTATCTTCAGTATCGACGGTTGTCAATGTTTCAGAAGTAATAACACCCATGAGAGACAGGATAGACAGGACATCTCATGGAACTTCGTGTTCGATAATCTGAAATACCGATTGTCTAAAAACAGCAGATGTTTTGATATGCCCTCTACGATTAAGAGTGGCGAGTTTAAGAATTACATTCGAACCGATACATCGGTATTTAATTCCTCTAGGAAAAGGCAATTGTAATCGAATGGATATCGTGTAATGTACAATTTCTCTGAAACAGTTATACCTTAAAAATTACTTTATATCTTGGTTTCTGTTTGCTACGTTTAACAACGATTTATACACGAAAACAGTTTATCACAGTGTTTCCCAACCTTTTTGTGTCATGCCCCACCACAGCTTTTCTAAAATTCTTATGCTGCCCTATATATTATAATATTTTTATAATGTTCATTATAATATTTTTGTTATTTTGTTTGCGTGCGTAAATATTGTGAAATATATGGAAGTGATATTTTAAATTTCAAATTGCTCCCTGTGGGGCGACGGCCACAGGTTGGGAAACACTGGTCTATCTATGTCTCGTCGATAGTACAATTTATGGTAGTAATTTTATTACCAGCCGAGTAATGGAAATTCTTTTATTTTAGGACCGATGTAGCTAGAGAACACTCAATTTTTTTAGATAAGCAGACCAGAGCTAATTTATATTAGAAAGCATTTAGAAATTTTCTGATGCATGACTGTAAAAATAACAAGAGCTTTAATCGAGTAAAACTATTCTTTATGGTGTCGGTAACGAATTCTAGATAACACGAAGTCCCACAAGATGTCCGTTCTATCCAGTAAGTAGTCTGTGCTTGTATAAAGAGGGCATTAAATCTACTGGCCATTTACGGTGTTGGTATTATATACCCTTGTTTGTACGATTATTTCTTATAAAACGAGGAAGATTCATCTGAAAGCAGGTTAAGTAAAATATCAGACTATTCTTTCGTGAAAAAGTAACGAACTCGATATGTTTCATGTATTACCTTGTCCATGGCGACACATCGTAATTTCACTATATTCGTAATTCTATTTATAACAGGTGCCATATTCTAAATACAACATTACTGCCAAATTTGAATAATTAATTTGAAACGTAACGTCCGCAAAGACTACTTGTCCTCGATTCTATTTGGCGTAACATTTGTTCAGTAAGCGACCTTCCCCATAATATTTCTAAATGATAAATAAACATTCATTTGAAATACCTCATCGCCCAAAATGGTATTTATTGGATGCTTCGAATAATCTGCATTCAGGTCTGCTGTCGCCATCTGCAGCCTCGACACCGGTCTCGGTCGATAACGGAGTTCAAAATTTCCCGCTCCTGGAAAGGGAACGCGCGTAGTGGGCGGAGCCTCTCCCCACTTCCCGTTCCCGTAGTCACGCTGCGTTCGCGGGAGTGGGGGTTGTTTGGTATCGCGTTTGTTTAGTTGCTCGCTGACAGCGGCCGCGGTACGATCCGTCGTGGTGTGTGTATGCGTTCTCCGTCGGCACTTGTGCGTGGAAAACGCGATAACCGGGTCCGTGGAGCCGCGGTATAAGACAAAAAACGAAATCGAAAGGAAACGAACGTTGAGAACGGTTTGGAACCGTGCAACGACTAGAACCGTTGTCCGTCCGGCGAATTCGGGAAACGTTTCTGTGCCTCGATAGTGTTCCGTCGCTGTTCACCGCTTCTCGTCCCCTGTATTTCTTGCCCGAAAGCTTTGTCGTCCCGTATTAGTCCATTTTTGTTTTCGTCCAACGCTGATCCTCGTCTCGTGTGCCTGTGGTTCGTTTGTTATATGTCGACGAAGTCACGACGATCTGCGACGACCGATCCTCGTCTTCTCCGGTCCCGTGCCTCTAACGACGTCCAGCATGTCGGTGCCGCTGATTTGGTGATGGTGATGGCAGAACGCAGAGGATGTCACGTCGCAAGCAGAGCAACCCGAAACCGCTGAAACGTGAGTCGTAGCCGATGTGATTCCGTTTCTAAGTATCCGTCCGAACGCTTTTCCTTGTTCCCGTTGTTATCCGGCCGATCGTCTACCGCGTGTGTTCGAATCGTGTCTGTCGCGAGAGCTGCTCGGGACGAACGGGTTTCTCGCAGGCGTGCTTCTAGCCGGTCGCCACGTTGCTTGACAGGTGATTGGGCGTCGTATGCTGTCAGGCTGCGTTTCCACTAGTCGCTTTCGCCTGCCATGCGGATTCTACTGAATAGTCGGTGCCGCTTGTTATTCCCTACTAAACGAACGTCTCCTATTTCGATCGAACGATTTTACCCTCTCGAACGTGTCGCGAATTCCCGCCCTTACACCCAGCCAATCGTATCGCTGGATGCCATCGAATTGGCGGGAATGCACGCCGAGCGAAATTCTATCGGAAAGCGGCGGAAGTTTATCGAAATGTATTTTTTAGTTAACCTTCCGACGACTGATTAATATAACGTGATAATTCGCGCGAGTGTACCTTTTTTCTCGTCTGTGTCGGTGTAACGTTACCTGCGAGAGAGACAGGACGTTGTCACTGGACAGGTCTTTACTTGTCAGCTGACCTCACCGCGGGTCACGTGGTCGACCACGCATGCAGCGCTTGACCGCGTGTGTACGCTAGCGATATCGGGACCGTCGCAATTTCGACTCGATAAAAATTGAACCTGTCGCTTGGAATTATTGAAATTAATAACGACCTTCGCGCTTTTCCCTGACTGTCCGTCAAAACAGCCAATCTTTTTTTGTTATTCGTCATGGAGGAATACGGAATTGCTGGTAGAGGATGGATTGGTTAACCTTTCTGAATGCCAGGCAAGTACTTTTGGAATCTAAACGTTATACAATACGAAATCTCCTGTTTTTTTTTTGGTTAGGTTGAACAACTTGGAAGTTACGTCGATTGTTACGCTTGAATGTTATTAGTACGGTTATGTTGTAAAGAGACTATTTTCATCTTCAGAGTGACCTTGAGAATGTTACGAGGTTTATTTAAAATGTCAATTTTTTATCACATCTGGTTCACTTTTTATTTTTGTCGTCGAGTAGTAAATGTCAATTCGTGGATTAAAATGGACACGCGTCTAGTAACTTTTAGTTCGTGCCAGCGTGTGACCGATCTTTCCACGTTCGTAGGTCACAACCCCTATAACCCGTGTAATTGCAAATATTATTAGAATTCTCTTTCTACGAAGTACAGATAATTGATCTTAAATCAAATGACGTTTTCATTCTGAGTAATAGAATGCGATCTTAAGATTGCAACACATATTTGTGGAACATTTTTTAAGAATCCTACTGAACTTCCCTAGATCAGTGTTCATCATTGATGAAAATCCATTCGTTATCCTCGGTTAACGAATTAACCAAAGACGAGCCTCGAAATTGCTGAAAACTTCAGTCCCAATTTCCAAATAATTGCCGCGAAAATTGCCAAGATGCAAGATTCCAAACGAAACATTTAACGCTAGAACTACCAAGTATTTAATACTAAGTATGCAATCCCTATAAAAATTGTAACAACAATTTTCAGTTTCTTCGGACATTCATTATAGTGTTCATGGGAAACTATTTATTTTTAAGATCATTTCGAATATTCAACGCTTTTAACCCTTTGAAGATTCTTTGAATCGCACAAAACTTTCAAGATATGAAACTAAATTACATGTAAACTCCTTAATTAATAGAATTAATAGGAAACTACGTTCTGATCTCTCGCTATTCGACTGATTAAATCATTTGTTCGCGAGTTGGCCTTCGAAATACGAACATTCCATCATACCGAAATGCCGACATCCGTCCGCAAAGGGTTAAAATATCAATAACTGCGAGACAAAGAAATCGAAACTAGTCGTTTCGACTGGTGCGGTAGTTCTAGCGCTGTACGAATTAAATTGAATCTGAAGAAGGGGCAATCGGTCTTGAATACATCTCAATTCTCCGTAACGGTGCTTAAATATGAAACTCATCGATATTATCGAATTCCGCGGAACAGGATATCATCGCTAATTAGGATCTCTCAAAGATGTCCGATCCGGTCTTCCGAGTGTTGAGTAAGAGCCGGGCGACATAAACGAAAGCCGGTAGACCGGGCTCGCTTTGCTTTTGCTCGTTATTAACTCAATTACAGGTGCTCCCAATTAGCGGCAACGCGCTCGTCCCGTCGTTCCCAATAATTACCGGGGACATTAACGTCCCGGTGAACAGGGTGGACCGCTGACCATGCGACCGAGGGAAAAAGTATAGACAATAAGAGAAATGGAACGAAAGTACAATAAAACGAAATAACAGAAATCGATTCGTTTTGCCAAAAATTCTTTTCGAGCAGAAAGATGGGAGAGGGACACAGACGAAGTAACTCGATTAACGAAGTCGCTACATTTCGCGATCTAGATCGTTCGGAGTCTTGGTTACTCGGAAACTCAACTTTTCGAAGTAAAATTTCAAATTTTAAGGGCCAGGTTAACTTGAAAACGCGAGATAAAAAGTCAAAGATTTAAACGATGAAAATGTAAAAAATCGGTAAATGAATTTCTGATAATTCTATACAGTAAGTTATGTGATCGGAATTCGGTAGCAGTCGAAGCGTCAGCGAACAGACGTGGGAGTAGGCAACGAGAAACGTAGCATTCCGAGGACGCACGGAACCGGACGAAAGAACGAAAAGAAACCCGGTGAAAATGGCGAGACACCCGGATCGACGGGTCGCCGCCGCCGCCGCCGCCGCCGCCGCCGCCGCTGCCGTCGGCCTCCACGTGAAAGTGGCCGACGACTTTCGTGATCGCGGGCCACGCGAGATCCCTTGGGCCGCGACGGAAGGGCGGGCGAGGGACGAACGATCCCGCGAAATCGGCACCCGCGATCTCTCTCCGCCGTCTGGCCTCGATCGTTTTACGCTGAGATCGACGGAAAACGAACAGAACGAAAAAAGGAAAAGGAAAAGAAAAAGAAAGAAAGGAACGGAAAGAACAGAGGAGGAGACGAAACGGCTGATACGAATTTGTGCAACGGTCCCGGCCGGCCCACGATCGTATCGATCCGAGTCGTGGAAGTCAATGGCTTTAATTGGCGGCCACGATAACGCGTGTCGCTCGACGCTGCTTAAGGATTTATGTTAGAATCGGAGCTGCCCGGAATGCACAGGCCAGTTCTTTTCTCGGGGGCCGTAAACGTCCAGCCTTTATCTCTCGATTCTTTATCGTTTCGGGAGGAAACTGTAACAGGAGAGATTTATTTCGAAGCGTGAATGACGCGAGGAATTGTCGGGAATGGATGTACATTTCGGGTTTCGAGTAAATTGTACCATAAAAGTGGCGATACGGTGACCGTTGCGTTGGCTCTCGGTCCTCGGCGGTGCAGTTAATTAGGGATTCGCTGATTGAGATTGACCGTAACGTTTATAGAGCTGTAGATGTATACTTCGAAGTAATACCTTGAAAGCAGATCGTCAAAAGTTCAAACTAAATGGGTCGAGGGGGAAGCGGAGCAGTGGCCCATCTTTGAAATGAAATTAAACATCGTTCGTTCGTTGATGACGTTGGCAAGCGTACGTAAGCCGATTGAGGGAATAAACAAAAACGATCGGGCTGCTATCCGATTATTTTTATTCGACGAACGCGTCAGAATCCCCGCGTAAAGCGATACAACGGGGATCGTAACTCCGAAGAAATCGTTAAAATTTACGCCGCGACGGCGATACGTGCCTGAAATCCGCGACGGAATAACGCGATCGCCTTAAAGATTACGCTATCTCCGCGTTATCGCCGTGTAGGATTCTAAAGCGCGCGCGAGCGGGCGAGCGAGCGAGCGAACGAACGGTTGTGCAACAAAAGTTTGGACGATTTCAGGCGAAAGGACGCGGCGTCGCCGGTCGCGATTACGTTTTCACGCTCGCAGATACGTCCTTCGCGGAAGAGGCACGGTCCCCGTCGACGATAAGCGTTCGTGCGAGCTGGCGAACGCGCGCACCGCGCCAGAGATTACGAATAATCGACGTCAGATGCGATTCTTTTACATCTTTTTTCTTTTCCGTCGTTCTACCCGATCTTTCTTGTTTTATCTGTCGGTCGTGGCTCGCGTTTTCCCGTGCCCGATCCTCTCCGAGCCGTGAGAATCCACCGGGAGGCGCAGAAAATCCGCCGCCGCGGGATCGGCTCGAGTCCCGCGGCTTATCTGCGCGCGTATCTCCGGTGTCCTCGCGGCGAAAACCGTTTTACCATTTTGGATATCGGCCACCGTGATCGGCGGGTACTCCTTATTACCGGCTAGTTCCTTATTGCGTCCGTTTTCCATGTATTCGGTCGCAGGGACGCCAGAATGCGTCGATCCGTTGAGGGATTAGGGTATCGTTAGTTCCTCTGCCGGTTCTTTTCCTCCTTCTTTTCTCCGATTGGCTTCTTTCCCGCTCTTTTCTCCTCTTTTCGTTTTGCGCCGGGCGCCGATACCGATATGGAGGATCGGGTCCAAGAGGCTCGAATCGCGCGGCCGCACTTTATCGAGAGCGAGTTCGACGATCGCGGAACGGCACTCGGTCCGAACAGTTCGGGATGGGATCCGCGAGAATTCGTAATGGGTTTATGAAAAAGATACCCGCGGCTGGAATTTGAATTGAATGGGTCTCGGGCGCGGAATGCTCGCGATCACCGGCAGCAGGCTGCGATTTTTGTTAGAGGTCTTGCAAGACTGGTTCATCGGAACTCGAATTGATACAAATATAGTTTTTTGTAGCGTAAACGCCGGTTCGGTCTCGACTTAATTGTACGGTGGCGAAGCAGATCGAACGGAGTCGATTACCTTGTACGATATCTAGGGATATCCGATATCCGATGGCCGCAATTGAGATTGAAACATTGAAAAACATTTGTGGGTGTTAATGAGATGTTATTGATCCTCAATTCACTTGAACAGTGCTGTCGATTATCGCGAATATTTAGGAAAATCGGCATCACCTTTATGTTAACTCGTTAAACTCGTCTCACGCTAACCTTTTCGGTCGTCGGTCTCTAATTAGCGTAATTGACTGATATCGTCCACCGACGCCCCAGTTCTAATTATCTTCTCCTGTACTCGAAGTCGACTAACAAAACCAAAGGCAAGGAATACTTCGTGATTTGCCAACGAAGCTATAGTACCATCCCCGTCCACGGTTCCGCCATGTTTCCCTTTGAAGCGTTCGATCCTCCCGAAGCCAGTTCACGATCGAGCCTCCTCAATAATAAGAAACACCCCCTTAATCTTGATTATTTTCCGTTGAAAACGCGCCGTTCCGACTTATCGGGTCCCCGGACAGACGGATGGTGCCGTGGTTTCGCGTACAAGAAGAAGGAGGAGGACGGGCAGGCGGAGAGTCCCGGGTCCCCTTGTATCGTGCCGGTAATCGTCGATGCCAGGGATAAAAGGCATCCCGCGGAGAGGCAGCAATCACCCCCCGTCGCGTTCAGCCGTCAAATTAATAACCAATGACTTTATAGAATGTTTTATTGAATCGTGTTCCACCGTAAATAATATCTCCGCGCGCCATCGGCTTGTTTCGGCGAGATGGCGAGAGAACGGAAACCCCGTAGGCAGGAAAGACGAACGGGGGAAAGGGGGGAGAGGTTCGAGGATCGTTTTGCAGTACCCGTTCCCGTTGTAATCGCCCGCCGACGCGCTAATAGCGACGCCTCCCGTCCTCGCTCTCCATCGTCTCGCCTCTCCTTTTTTCCGTCTGATGCGTCGATAGCGGCAGCCTCGATATCCTCTTTTTCGTGTGCCTCGTGATCGAATGTCCTTGTTCGTGGGTGTCGGTCAGCGGTATCCCTGGGGTCTGTTTCTTTTATTCTTGAATGTGATCCTGCGGTCGAAGGTTCTTGTCAATGTGCTTGGGGATTGTTAGATGTTTCCGGTGGATTTGGGATTGTACGAAAGTTGGTGGTGTATTTTCTAATGTTTTCAGTGGAATTGATGAATCTTCCTTTTAGCAGCCTCCGCATGAAACTCGACGACACGAATCACTCTGTTCACGAATAAATCTAATGAAATCTGCGATGTTCTCGTGTTTTTCTTACCATCCGTGTCTATAGAATTGCGGTGGAATTAAGTAGCGCAAACAATCGTGTTCCATTCGAGATAAATCGAGGAAGCAGGGGTTAAGGGATGCTGTCGACATCGGAAGCGACAGAGGACGATTGGCGAAAAGTGATACGAAATATTTGTACAATGTCTGTGACTCAATGCCAGAATCGCACACGGTGTTCTCGAAATCCTTCCGAACGCGTCGCTACGAGAAGGGGTGAGACACACTTTCTCCTTCGATTAATGTGGTGTCCCCGAACGAGGGGCACAAAAGCGGCGGGGTCGCAAATTCCGTCGTAGCCGGTTACCCGCGAGAGGAGTCGTTGCGGCTATCAGTGTCGATCGGCCGGCGGTGTGTGCAATGAGCGGGTGACGTGAAAGGGACGCAGCAGGGCGGTGAAGGGGGATGCGAGGGAGAGGACGAGGAACGCGCAGCGAGGGAAAGAAGGGGAACCAGGAGGAAGAACAAGGAGCGACCGACGAACAGCAAGAAGAAACAAGAAGAAGAAGAAACGTGGAAGGAAGGTCCATCAGCGTCCCTTACCTTCCACGGCCGGGTCCCCTTATTCCGCGCAAACGCATGAATCCGACCGCCGCAGATGTCTCTTCCGGCGATGTGTGTTTCCCCTCTCTATCCCTCTGCCTTCCTTCTCGCTTGTCCCCTCTCGCGTCTATCCGCCTCCGTTCCTCCACCGCTCTCTATCCCGCGTCTTCTCCGCGAAGAAATCCAGGAGAGACAACTATCGCGGCGTTGATCTCGTCTAGTTAGCCCCCACGGTGCCCTTCTCCTCCTCCCCCTCTTTCTCTTCTTTCCTCCTTTCTTCCCCGTTTTCTTGTTCGATCGGGCGGTTTGTTCGTTCGGGTGAAGGAGTACGGACCCCGTACTCGTTTCCGTGCGCGCCGGTCCCTTCCCCCGCGCGCGCGCGGTCCTCCTCCTTTGGTCCCCGAGGCGGAGGGAGACAGCTAGCGCCCCGATACAGGCGTTCTCCGGGCCCTCGGCTCATAAATACAAACCGGAGAGGAAGGAAGAGGAGGCCGGCTGCTGGAGGAGGCTGCGAGAGGAGAACGCTCCGAGGGAGACACACACCGCGCGGGGAGGAAGGACGAAGGGCGAGCCTACAAATTGCTACACCGCATTGTGGTGTCACTCCGGCCTGTTACGACACGGCCCTGGCATCGTTGGAATGGTGTCCGCGAGTTTCTTCTCCTTCTTCTTCTTGCCACGTCCGTCCGCTCGTCCTCTTCTCTCTCCTCCCATCTTTCCCTACCTCCCTCCCGCCCCGTGTCTTCTTTCGAAGATCCTCTTTCTCCTCTCACTGTTCTCCGTGTTTCTGTCTTCGTCGCACTGTCCGTTGGTATCCTTCCGCTCGCTCGCTGCCCTCGCGCGGCGCGTTCCCCATAGTCGCTCCGGTGTGTCAACCAGACCTCGTACCAGCTTTACACGCGTGTAAACGCGGCTTTACGCCGATAACCACGATGTACCTACGATGCTGGACACAACTGGAACCGTTCCCCTTTTCTGCCGGCCTCTGCCGCTACGATAATCCTCTCTCTCTCCCTCTCTCTCTCTCCCTCTCGCTTCTCTTCTCCTTTTCTAGGCTCTTTTCTTCTTGTTTCGGCTCGTCCTCCCCTTTCTTCCCGGCTTCCAACGGGTGCGCCACGTTTGTTCCGAGAATTTTTTTGATCGGCCGACCGCGATAAGGTTTATTAGATACGCGCGAGTGTGCTGATCCCGCTGGATAGGCCGGAGGGATGACGATCCGCGCGTCTTCCGCGGTTTTTAGGGGATCGTTGGGCAAGGAATGTCGCGATGCGCGGCACCGCGCTTAGGACTATGTTCGATAGCCCGCGATCGATATCTTTTATGGACGTTTCTCGCGTGAATTTTTCTGCGAGATCGTGTGGATAATTTGGGTTGTTCGAGGGGAATCCGAGGAGACCTTTTCAGATCAGGATTAATTAATTACGAAAGTTAGCTATAAAATCGATAAACGGAATCATTGTCACAAATTGCCGGGACATTGAGATTATACGTTGATTTCCAACGATGAAATGCCCCCGTGCTGTCCGGGATCTATGGACCCCTCTCTAAAACGAATGAACCCTGCCTTGCGCGTTGCACAGTCGCAGCGTAAAATCAAACTGAGAGACCGGGGTCCCGATTGGAATCGCGGATACGATTTCGCGGTGCTGCGGTTATTGGGAATGGTACAGAGAAAGACTGGGAACAGAGGAATGAGAGGGAAAGAGAAAAAGAGATAGCGGTACACGCGTGCACACTGATATACGCATATACAAACAGCAAGAGAAAGATAGCGGTACAGTTGATCATATACATTCGCGAATAGTCACACACATAAGGAAAGCAAGAGGAAGATAGTGCTATAGATGAATTTCATATAAGATGAAAGGTACAGATTCATATAGTATGATTCCGTGTAAGATGGCCTAATCATTTAAATCGTCAAATGTCTATATGATCAATTATTTTCAGCAGTACACTGAATCCCACACAGAACTCATACAGTTACCTTAACGAATGAACTCTGTTAAGTATCAACGATACTTATGACGTAAGAGTTCGTTTCAAAAGTGGGCCATCCCAAATGTACAAGAAAGACTAAGAGAAACATAGGAACAGAGACTTATACGTGCATATAAGCGTAAATATATATGTCCGCGAAGAAGAAGAGAAGGATAGAGCTAGAGAGACACACAGACACAGGCGCGCATAGAGAGAGAGACGGTCGCAGGCCCAAAAATGGCGCGACCCGTGCACACGTGTAAGTACTGGTTGCGCTGCGAGGGACACCGCACGCGGAGGAGACACACAGAGCGCAAAAAGGCATTCGCGAAACGCGAGAGGCACGATCGAGATACGGTATCGGGCCGGCATTCCGAGTGAATATTAGCGTAATGAGCTGATACCCACCGATAGCAGATTTTAACCTGCCCGACCGTCACGTTCGTACGATCCGCCGATCAAAAGCATCGCCTACGACTAATCGACAATACCGGTCGGCGGCCGCGCGGCAACCACCACGTGGATATGAATAATCTCGGTCGCGGACCGCGCCGCTCGGAACAATACGTACGTTCGCGGTCGTATCTGCCGTTTGTGCCGCTCACACACCCTTATCGAATGCATTCTTTTGTCGTGATCCTCGTGGATCGCGTAAATCTGATGGTCTTTCATGCCGCGCTCTAATTACCGGTCCGGGCTCGATGCGATCGGATTTTCGCGGGTTGCCTTTTGGCTCGGTCTATGGCTTTGCTTTGTGAGGCGGAGTTCGGTTAATAGACTTATTAGCTTGTTAGTTGACACACTATTATTCTACTTGTTGTAGAATCAGCGTAGAATTAACACGAATGCCACGTGTTCATAGGGCAACATACACGAGACCGAAAGAATAATTATTACTGCTGCATGTAGCTGAATATTACTATACTAGGTAGTATGATTTATAGTGTTAGAATGAACTCTAGTAATGCGATTTGGTCACGGGTCACCGGTGACCATTCAACGTGTTAATTGATATATTATCATTCTGTTAGTTATAGAATTAGCGTGCAATAGTTCTAGCTTGTCGTAGCGATACAGACATCTGCAAAAGGAATCACCGTATCTTCAGAAGCCTTACGATCAGTATTGATTGATAAATTCTCTTCTTAAGCGATACTCGGCTCGAAGTAACCAAAAAGCGATCCACGTCAGTAATACAACTAACATTCGGTGCGCAGGACTTTTGTCATCCCAGCGGTGTCATTCGATCCGCGAACCTGCGCAGGAAGGTTCTCGCACACTCGAAGTTCCCCAGATTCTGTCCCGTTGTCTCTGGCCTCGCGGCGGTGATTTTTAAGGCCCAGATAACCGGCCAGATTAGCCCCGAACGCCGCGTAGCGTCTGCGTTTTCTCAAGTCCTCGAGATAACGCGGACAGCAGGGGCAAGGGCGGCTCTGGTCCGGTTCCGTCCGCTAGGATCGCAGATACCGCTGACTCCGTGCTCGATATATTGACGTATGCGAACCCAACGCGGGCAACGCTTGCAGCCGTATTTGCGTGCCGATTGGAATCCCACGCGTTACGGCGATTCCCGATTTCCTCTCGGCGGAACGTTCGCGGTTGGCTGGCCGCGTAGAAATTTAGAAGATGATGTCCGATGAGAGATGACTCCGCTTGATAAAAAGTAGACGCTGGAACAATGGAGGGAAATTCTCTGGTTTGAGACGCGGTTCCCTGGCAAACGGGATTTAGCGCTGCAGAGTGTGCTAGTGGATGTTTGTGCATTTAGAGCGGACAGTTTACTATCGATCTATTTACGATCGAATATTTTACAGTTGTTGACTTACAGAATTCACCTTTCGTCTTCGAGCGAACGCAGGAATTCAATTTCGATATGAATACATCTGTACGAGCTAATTAAGAAACTTCATCTGAACTTAATTTTATTATTCTTATTACTGTTATTGTTGTAATATTCACAATTAACAGGTACTATACTAGGTCACTTCTGAATTTGTTTCCGCTTGTTATCTATACGGTATTTTCTCGCGGTAAGTCGATTGAAATCCCTTAAGGGTTAATTCTCAACTGGACACGATCAATCGGTTCTTGATAATCGAAATCAATTTGCAGAATATTTCTCGATTCAATGTACCGAAGAAAACTGATCAACCATTCCTAGAATATTCGTAGACGATAATCCTCGAGCCACGCAGAGCCGCGCGCCGATATGAAAGAACCGCAACGGCTGCGGCCGGTCTTCCAAATATATCGCTCATTAGCGTTAACTGATCGGAACAACGAGAGTTTCTTCTTCTCGTGTCCGTGGGGGAGGTTCGCGGGACGGGGAGCGGAGGATGGCGGAGGAGGAGGGTGGTTGGCGGTCCGCAGATCGCATCTGATCTCGGTCAGAACGATTTGGCCGTTGTTTCGTTCCGCGGCCGGATCAGATAATTGTCTCGCTTTCGCAAGTGGAGTATTCCGCGAACGATTCTTAACGATATGGTGGCATTCAGCTCCTTTTATTCCCGTGGCCGATCCACGAGATGAGATACGCTCGGCCGGAGAGGGTGGCGGACGGGCGGGGACGGTAAGGGCGGCGAGGGGCGGGGGCGGGACGTGTCAAAGGGTCCCACCGTTTTCAAACGAGTTTCCAAGTGAAATCGGACGAAATCAAACGCCCGGCGTGCACGTGAACCACGTGCGAAACTCTGATAATAAAAGTATCGCCGATAAAATCGGAACCGGCAACCCTTGATCAGGGAACACGGTTACATCGATCCAGGCGCGAACTATGTACAATCGAAAGTTTTATCAAAGCTCCGCTGGCTTACCGTAATTTGATAGTTTTATGGAGCGGTTTGTGTTGCGAAGTGGAGCTTGATTAATATCAGGTGTAGGCGGAATTTGAATTTCGAAAGTGATCTTCCGTGGATCGGGAATTATATGTAATCTGATTAGGATCTCGATTTACGGTCGAAAGCTTGGTCAGCCCTTTTTGGAGGATCGTCGACGTTTCGGGGAGATGAAATGTTCATATTTGGAATACTAAGTTGCGAACGAAGGTTTTAGTTACTTGAATAGCAGGTGGATATCGATGGATAATTTAGCTTCATATGTTGCAGGTTTTGTGTAGTTTAAAGAGTCTTCGTCCGCGAAGGGTTGAAGGTTCATTGGGTTATTGTAATTTCGTTCTTTTATGGAAAAGTTTGTATTGTGAATTGGGATTTGATTGGTGTTAGGTGTAGGTGAAGTTTGATGCTCGAAATAGTTTCGAGTGAACTGGGAACTGAATGAAGTTGCGTTAGAGATCCTATCTGGGAGCTTTGTTATCTACTGCATGTTATATTTATGCATTTATGTGATGTAAACGCAGGAAACTTCACGGTAGAACGACAAGCGTTAACGAAAATCGTTTAATTATTTGTGAAGGTTCGTTATATTTACACGCTAATGTGTTAAGGATATTAATTAAGACTTCGTTAACTTCCTGTAATTTAATTACTTCCACGGAACTGCTTGTTAATACGCTGCGGAAGTTCATGAAAATTCGCGTGCTCGCGGAAGTATTTCGAGAAACCGAGGGATACATAAAATTTCAGTTTTCCTCATTTGGTCGTTTCGGTGAACCACTGGAAAGACTGTTAGAACTTCGTGTCGGACAATGATCTTTTTTATTCGGAGGGTTTTTTACAGGTCGACGCAAGTGTGTAAAATCCCACGGTAATCGCAGGTGTTACAATTAAAAGGGAGCATATCCAACGGAGATTTATTGGATCACACGTCTATAGTTGAGGGAATATTCCTCGCGATGTAATTACGCGTGTACAGTTTAACCGACCGAAACTGAATCCGTAACGCGAGGTCACATGACTCGTCCGCGTGGCCATTACGCTTTGTTTTCGTTGTCTTATTGGCCGTAACCATAAATAATTGGTAATACAATACGTGCGATTGAAGGAAATCAAATGTTACCGATACAACATTGAAAAGATCGCTCGCAGGAAAAAGGAAGATACTTAATAACAATATCGTACGGTAAGGTACCACTTACCTTTCCGTGTTACGAATTATTCCATAATCGAGCGGTATAAAAATAGAACATAACCGAAGGCAAAGTTGCAAATTACAACTTGTTGCTTATCAACATGTTCGCTGCCAATGCTGCAACACGTTCTAGATCATTCGTGAACTTAGTACCGTCAACCATTGGAACCTGTCGATTAATCGCTCATCTTGTAGCCATTCATTAAATAACCGTTTAACTTTTTTATTGGAATTTAATTACCGGTTACCATCAATAAGGAAACGTACCTCAAGTTGCGTGGAAAGTTAAATATAACACAACCGCCTTTGCAAGTCTTATCGTGTTCCCTGCTGCTGCGTTGATTGGCGGAGTTGATGCAAAGGAAACCATCGATAACTGCCACCGGATTCGCCAACGTGGAAACGCAACCGTGTACGTGTTAGTGCGTGTGTCATTTCTTAACAATTTCTGTCTGGTCCCCTCCACCTCGATCCTCTCAGAGCCGGTGGAACCTCGCCGACGCCGAGGTATCTCGAGTGCTCCTTTTCTCCTCAATCATCGGGCTTATCCGTGCCTCTTGAGATAAGAGTGGCGCCTCGGTCATTTTGTGGCAGTACCGGCCTCGAATTCTCCCGATCGAGATAACGTAAAATTAAGGACGACCTTTCGATGGCAATTAAACCGCGACCGAAGGCTGTCCGGGCGAATAAACACGTTCTCCAGGCCCCTCGATACAATACACGCGAATATCTCGTTGTAACTATGTTTCTTCTGCCGATGAGGAATCGGAGGATGGTTCTTTATTTCTGGATTGTCGATTGGATTGTGGATTGTGATGGGTCTCCATGGAATCGTTGAAGGTGTTGCTCTATTCTGAAACTTCAACCGAGTTCTTGTAGAAAATGGAGAAAAGGAACAGTTTATTTGACTGATTAAAGGACTGTCTACGGTGAAAATGAAGTAGAAATTTTAAAGCTCCAAATTTTCAAGATTTTAAGTTTTCAAATTTCAAAATTTCATATCTGAAGATCTCAAGATTTCAACATTTCAACGCCTAGCAATACCAATTCGACACAAACACCCTTCGATCCTTTACCTTCCAATTAAACACTAGATACTCTTCAATCACGAATTCCAGACTGAACACTCGCGCGCACAGTTTAGGCCACAAAATTCTCCACTTAAACAATCGCCCGCAATTCAGTTCTATTTATAAAACACATCACGAGTCGGCAATAGAGTAGAAATTCCGTTCACCAAAAAAGACTTGATGGTGAATCGTCGGTTCGTAAACGGCCCGTGATAAGCAGCGATCATCGAATCACGGTCTCGGCCGACGGTAACGGTGAGTCACCAGGTGATTCGTGGCGACAAGGAAGAAGGTGGTTTCTATCTACGAAGGTGTTTGCCGAGCAAATACGAGGCGCGGGCAATTAGGTTCGTTCAGACACGGCGCGGCGCGCGTGCCGTTGTTTGTCCGGCTAAACAAGATATTATTACGGGCGGCGCGCGCGCTAGGGACGAGACACGAGCCACCATGGGGATCTCGTTCTCTCGCCGGGTTTCTGTATCGGCCCGCGAAACAAATAACCAGACCCGGCCGTGTTACGGTGGTCACGATGCTCGTAAACTTTACGCGGCCGCTATGAACCGCGCCGGAAACTCGCCGCTGGCCCGCGATAAAGTATTTATAGGGCGACAAGCTAACGGGAATTTCGCCAGATCCGAACAATATCGTTCGTCGTAAACCCTGAGGCTCCTCGTTCACGACCGCGGATTTTTCAATCCCACGGAAGAAAGGATTTTTTTCGATTTAACGGGGACTTTGTCTTTGCGATCTCGGTACGAACGTTCAACGCAGAAATCTCGTTCTTCGCGTTCGTGAGACTGTTCTGGGTAGATTTATATTTGGGAATGGTTTCAGGAATGTTGTAGTTTCGGATAGGATTTTACGTTTTCGAGAAATTTTCGGTCGAAAATTTTAAATGCTTTTGCGCGGGCGTTGAGTAGTGAGGATTTCTTTAGATTTTGTTAGGGAAGATAATTTTGTGATGTAGATTGAGTTTCGAAAGTAGTAAAGTAAAGGATGATTCGAATGAAACCTTATAGTTGTATGTTCTTCTATATAACATACCGGAACTGTTCGAAAATTCTACTTTACGGGGGCTTCGAGAAATTAGGCTATAAAACCGGAAATTTGCATAGGAATACGCAGTGTAGCTATTACTGTATCTATGATCTATACTATTCTTTAATTCCGTAATTCATTACAGAAATTACAATTTCCACTCTATAAACATGCTCTGAGAACCTCGTTATGATCGCACAGTCGTGTTTTGTGCTGCGTAGCGATAACGGATGCTTAGTCGCATCCATTATTGTCCATAGTCACGTCATCGGTCCCAAACGGTGCCTTTAGAAAGAAGAGGAATCCTTTGTATTAATGAAACACTGGGAATACTGTCAACGAAATAACTATTCGAAAACAAAAGTTCAGGAAACTTCGATTCTATTTTATTTCAGACAAATAAAACTATATAATTTCCAGCCCATTGTATATAAAATCTCATCGCAATGTCCTGGCATTATTCTATTCAACACATATCAATATTAATTATCCTCTACTCAACATTTATTTTTACAATTAGTATACAACAACTTCTATTCCCCTCAACAACGTATTAACAAGCCAACTCTTATTGCTCAGAAAATTTATAAGACTCCTCCATCAATTTCCAACGCTAGTTTCAAAACCCCTCTATCATTTCACGCCACGTTACACAAAATTCTATATAACTCAATTTTCTCAAAAAGAACCTAACATCCCCCATCACCCCAATTGCCAACCGAAAAACCAAGGAACAGGTGACGAGCAGCCGAAGACTGCTACCCAGCCTGTCTCCGTGGCTTCTATATCTTCCGTATAATCGTCTGCCCGTTCACCTTATGTTGCACGCGTAAGGGCGTCACGAAATTCTCTCCGCTTTCATTCGCGTTTCGTTAGCCCACACTCGCATTCTATTAGCCCTGATATACCAACGTACACATATACTCCTATCTACATCAGCATCCGCATCTTAAACAATGAAATATTTCACTGAAATTAATACATCTCCTTAAATCAGATGAAAGTACATTTAAACGTCTCGTACAGCAATGTCTCTACGAAACATCTGCTTATCACATTAGTCTGTACTAAACAAACATATTCCAATACTGTATAAATCATTTCTTATACTATCGCATATGTATGTAATGAAACGTACACGCACAACGCTTTTGAATGCTTTAGTACGAAACATCCCGTTTGACACATAGGTTTCCGACTTTTTTCATACATACTACGTAAATATTGAATTGTTGGTATCGAAAGATTTTCAATTGTAACAATAGGAAGTTTTTAATACATACACACACCAAGACAGCCCGTCCCCGTATTTATTCGGAGACGCGGGCACACGTGCACTCCCGCCGGGAGATGCATAGATAAGAGGGCGGAATGAGGTGATGCCGCTCCTCAGTCTTTCTTAAATGTCCTCCTTCTCTGTCGGTTCCTCGGCGAAGCCGGAGGAAAGCTCCTCCTCCGCCACCTCCACTTTCTTCGTCCCTCGTTGGCCGTCGAGTCTTTTGTCCCCTTCTGTCCCGGCCGCGGCGCAGCCACCCACGTGCTCGCTCGCGTCTTTAAACGCCGCTCTCTTCGACGAGAGCAATGACGTGTCCTCGCGTCGCCGAACGAGGAACAGATCGCGTGGGTTACACGTAATCAGTCAGGCCCGCTGGGAATTGATATCCGGCGCGGCCTGCGAAATGGGAAAGACGGATTGTCTGGGTTCCCAGTGCATGCCTTCTAGCCGAGGATCGAGAAGGCTCCGAAAATAACTGTTCGAAACTGTTATGCATCGAAATAGAGTCGTAACTGTTATTAGGTATGTCGGTCCCGAGCTGCATCGGTTCCTATACTGTATCGGATCCAAATGCAAGTGTTATTTTTGATACTGCATTTCTTTTAGAATGAATACCGAACCGATACACCTAATAAAAATTACGACTTTATTTCGGTTCTTCATAATTGTTTCAAGAACTGAAACTGTTTTCAACTCCCTGCTTTAAGCTTTCTTTCAATGGTTTCTTTCCGAATAAAAACTCCGCGGTTACAGTAGAAAGAGCTGCATTTCTGGAAGCTCTCCAGATTCACGCACGGTTCATATTCGTAGAATGAAATCTAGATCCCGGATAAGATAGTCGAGCTTAAGATACATAAACGCGATCAGCGTCACTGACAGATCAACTTCCCAAATCCCCGGTCACCTCGAGAACTCGCCATAATCGATCAGCGAGCTAAAAGAGAATCGTACTCTCGCGAAGAAACTAAGATCACCGAGGAACAACGAGTTAACTGGTCGCCGGATAAACCGATTAACACATTCCAATCGCGTCCGAAATGACTAACGATCGAACACGAGCCCGTCGATCCTAACGCCTCATTTATCCGTTCGAAGAAGCGGCGAGGAAGAACGCAGAAACAAAAGAAAAACCAGGTGGAAGCATCGTCGCATTAACATATAGAATTCCGTCCCCCTGCCCCGGCCACTGCTCGGCTCGGCGCGGCGCGGCGGTTTCGCGAGCGACCCGGTGTTAAGTCCTCTAATCGATCTATCCGCGATAGGGAGAGTTAATGGTACGTGTCAGTGTCGATCGGCAAGACCGATCGGCGTGTTATTTTGACAACGGCGTTGCACGCGGTTACGGCGTTAATTAGGTGGAACGTTGCCGCTTGTACGGCGAGGTGTCAGCGTTTTCTTGGTCGTCGTCGTCTTCGTCGTCCTCGTCGTCGTTGGTCGTCTTCGTCTTGGTTCCTGGATCCCGCGCGACCGTGTTACCTGGTCCCGGGATCGCAACCGTGCGACGCCGCGAGCGTATCCGAGGTCTTCCCTCGCCCCGGCATCGACACGCCGGCTCGATCTTATCGGCGATATTAGCGAGCGTGTCGAGAGCGTAGGTAACACCGTTCCTCGCGCGCTGTAGCATTCTCGTATTCCTCTCTCCCGACGTCTACCCGCGATCTCTTTCGCTGCACGCTTTATAGCCGGCGCGTCGCGTTGCAACGGTAGCCGAGTCGACGAGAGCCGTTCGGCGGGGCCCAAAGAAAGCCGTTTAATTGAAATTTCGGTTGTTTCCTTTTGGAGCGGAGACTCACTATCGCAGCTTATCGTTGATCTTCTAGTTCCGCGCTGACCAGATCTACGAGATTGCGCTGCTCGTCGGGGTTTATACATTGTGTAATGGGTTTCTTGTCTATGTTCAGATAAGAGTGTGTGGAGAGGATTCTTCACGGATAGATGACTCGCGGAGTTTCGTCTTTTTCGAGCTTCGATTAGTTCCCGATACTCGGTTTGAGTTCTGCGCTTGACGGGGACGCTTTTGCCTCTAAGAATAAATAGGTGGAAACAGTTAAACGAGTTCTTAGGGAATGAGACTAGGAAACGTGATGAAGCTTCCCTAGGTGATAAGAGAAACACGTTTGTTTGGTTTACACGGGAAATTGTAAACGGCGAATTCTATGATCGCTGTTTCAATAAATTGGATGCAACAGTGAAAATATAAAGTTCTCGAAGAAATTCGAAAATCTCGCGGAGAAGCGAAGGAACAAAATTCGAAAATCGTGCGATTCTCGTAGAGGGAAGGACACCGAACGGTTTCCTTTCCCACTGTTCCTTTCTTCCGTTCGTCCGCGAACCACCACGGCCGGAGAACGTGGTAGCACCAGGTAGTCGAAGGGTTTTGAGCCGAGTCGCCGATATAGGTACGGGGACGGTCGTTATCGGCCGCGAATCTCTCACGAGAAAGGACTACTGTCTTCTCGTCCGGCCATAAGAAGATGCACGTCCCCGGTTGCAACCGCTCACCTTTACACGGCTGCTGCGCGGCGCGGTACGTAGCGCTTGTAACCACCGCAAACCGCTTTGATTCGAGACTACGATCTCGCCCGGGGATCGATAAACATCTCCGTCTCGGTGTTCGAGCCCGGTTCCGGGGAAATCGCGCCGCTGCCGGACGGATATTGATGGACTACCTCTCCGTGTCCTCTCTCTCTCTCTCTCTCTCTCTCTCTCTCTCTCTCTCTCTCTCTCTCTCTCTCTCTCTCTCTCTCTCTCTCTCTCTCTCTCTCTCTCTCTCTCTCTCTCTCTCTTTCTCTCTCTCTTCGTGACGCCGATGAGAGTTTATTGGTGTTGACGGTTATGGTGTTGATCGGCGACAGCGTGGGACACCGGGGTAATTGTTCAGCGAGGAATCGAGCGGATCGTCGGTAATTAGCCGCGGTTTGGCAGTGTACTTGTGAATACGCGTACGTCGAAGATGGCAGTGAACGTGCGGTTAGGTAGCGTTGGATTTCCTCTTGAAAGTCAATATTTTTCATCGAAGCTAGTTTGCGAGATAGCTTGAGTAGCTTAAGATGGCTGCAGATTTTTATTGTTGTATTGTGTATACGTATCAGAAACTTTCTGTAATGATCGTCTGAGTCTCAGAGCTATTTTCGATAGAATCTTTCCACTTTCGATAGAAATTTCTAAAAATTTCCCACTCTGCGATCTATTCTTCCCCCGCTCTTTCAATCCTCAGCAAACTTTCCTTCATCCCTCTCTTTTGGTTTTAATTTACAAGATTTCAAGTCTAAGTTTCGAATTTACCAATTAAAACTGGAAGTTCCCGCAAGCAACTTCTGACTGTTCCAACGTTGCACGGTGCAACGCGAGCGCCGGCGAGGCGTAAAGGGTTGAAGGAAGAATCAAAATTCGATTTTATCGGGTCGGGGCGCAAACACCGACAGTCAGGAGCGGTTTCCGCGCGAGAGGATCGGCTTCTGGGGGCGAAACTGTTCGTTCCGCCGCATGCGGAAGCGCGAGATTATCGCGGATAGTCAGAAACAGACGGACCTGGGATGAGAGCCGTCGGAGGTGGCGGAGGGGGTGGGCGGCGCGTTATCATTCGCAGTTTTATCAGTCTCCGCATCGTCTGGGGCTGCTCTCTCTTTCTTTCGTTCTTCCTCTTCGACGGGCCAATCCCCTTGTGCTCCCAGCCCCCTCGAGGCAAACCCGGTCCACATGTTCCGCCACCGCGGCTCGGATATCTCTGTAACTCCGGGGACGTTTGTCAACCAGGGGTGGATTAATCGGGAGCGACTCGGCTGTCGCATCGAAACAGGTGACGTTACCGAACATCGTTCCGTTAATCCTTAATCACTGTACAACGTCTGTGAGACTACACCAAACCGTTTATTCTTATTTCCTCTTCTGTATATCCTGTACCTTTCAATTGAAACCTAATGTTAATCAAATAATTAACTACTATAAACGTTAATGGTTTACTAGGTTTTCTATGATACTGAAGTATTTATAATACTTGATTCTTAAGGATCAAGCGCAAACTTGGAGAGGTTACTACTTCAGCAAACTTCCAAATATCAAATGTAATTTAGAGACTATATATACTAACTCAGAAACCTAGTTACGAGGAAACTTATCGAGCGATTTAATATTATTACCTCCAGCTATTTCAAATCCCGACACAACAAACCCATCTCCAATCACCCGAACCCCTCTGCCCCTCGCTTCAGACACATTCATAGCGCACGCCGAACTAAGCCACCCGAAGGAATCGGTTTTTCGTTGAATCCGACCCTGCGCAACGTTTATTCTTCCTCCCGACGTTCGGCTGTGTGCATTCGCTTTACGTGTCCGGCGGCACTCGCATGTGCGGGAGTCTCGGGGGGTAGAAGGCGAGCACGCGCGAGAAAGAGAGAAGGCCGGCGAGGAAACCGCGCGCGGAAGGGAGAGGGAGAGAATGGCCAGGAGGAAGAGAAGATGAGGAGGTGGAGGCAGAATCCTATCTGGTTAAAAATCGTCTGCGTGCCGCTCACTTGGTTCCATTCGCGAGGACGACGTCCGGCTTAATGCATTCCGCGAGATGGAAACGCGCGGCTTCTCCGTGCTTCCTCCACCACGGTGTTCGTCTTCGTCGTCCGCCGGGCACCAACGACGAGGACCGATCGATCTGCCTTAACGTTCCCCACTGTCGTCGTTGTCGTCGTCGTGGCCGTCGTCGTGGTCGTCGTCTCGCGCGCCTCGTCGATTCTCACAGTTCGGCCCGATTCTTATCGGCACCGGCGACGCTACACGGAAAAAAGGGGGTCCGGGGAGAGGACAGACGGACAGACGGGACTCGCGGTGGTTACAGGTGTGGTCGTTAAATCCGTTAAATTGCCATAAGTGATCGGCCTGGAAGGAAACGCGGCGAACGAGCCGCGCCAGGACAAGGCGGGGAATACCCTCCGACCATCGCGGCCGCGCGCTTTCGTCGTTCGCTGTGTTTCGGGATCAACCGGTTGATGCTTTCTTTGGGTACTGTTCATACGCTTTCTCTCTTTCTTTTGCTCCTTGCTAGTTGTAGCGAGGATTTATTTGTCTCCGTGGGATTGTTGTTCAGATTGAGATTTGGATTATCAGGATGAGCTTTTGCTAGTTACTGACTACTTTAACTAACCTTTGTTTATATTGGGCGAGTGGGAGCAGTTCTCCTAGTTGATAGTGAACATTCTAGCGAAGAAGTTTAGAGGGAGGAAGGCTCTGTACGCCAATCTCCTACTCTTATACTTCAAAGTCAAAAACCTCTGTGTGTTCACACTGTTCGTCAAACACACGCTGCATACAGTATGCACCGTAAAGATTGAAAATTTCCCTAAACACTCTTCACTAAAAACCTGGTAAGCTGAAACTCTCTTAACTCCTGGTCCAGCCCCCAACTGTCCACAGCCGATAAATACCCAGCGATCTCCGGAGATCCGCTAGGATCTCGGTGTATCGAACAAAGACTTCAAAGGCCGCGTCCTCAGCCCGAAGGAGCATGCATTATTAGCGTGCGGCGGCGATGCTCGTATCGCTACTCGAAGAGCCTGGAAACCGTATCAAGCCGAAGGGTCGCGTCGATGCGGGGGTGGTCGGGAGGCGAGTCGCGTGGACAAACGCGGGACAAAAGGTCTCGCCGTGCGGCCACGTGAAAGATAAAGGAGTACGACGATCGCGCGGGAGTGAGAGGGAGGATCGGGATCGTGGAAGACGGAGAGAGAAGGAGGATGCTCCTGCCGAAAGTTAAAAGGGAATCCATCCATAAATAAGCGCGGGGCCTCTCTACGGGGTTTGCCTTGGCGAGACCCGTGGAACGGGCCACGGATCAGCGCGCGATCTCCAACGGAATAATAATGCGGGTAAAATAAAACCGGCCTCCCCCTCAACGGAACGGCCAACACACGCTTACGCACAGGGTCGAACACGCGTCAACCGTTCCCCCGTACGTGTAACTCGTGCAGAACCCATATAATACCCCCATAGAGAGATGGGAAGATCAAACACTGAAATTACAGCATTGTGAGCATTCTTCTTGCGGCCACTCTTCTTCTTCTCCTTCTTCTCCTTCTTCTTCTTCTTCTTCTTCTTCTCCTCCTCCTTCTTCTTCTTCTTCTTCTTCTCCTTCGTTGTCGTCGTCATCGTCGTCGTCGTCGTCTTCGTGGTCCTTTTCTTGTTCCTTTTCCCGCTTCCCTCTTCTTCCCTGGAACACCGCGATAACGGTCTTCTCTCTTCCAGCCGTCTCTCTCGAACGCGAGCCACGGTGTTCCTTTATCCTCGTTTCACCTTCTCCTCTTCGCTCACCCCTCTGGACCGTTCGGTTCTTCGCCTATCGCCCCCTCGCCCTTCGCCGGTCCGCATAAACACACACTTGCCGCGCCTGCATAAGGCTCCCTTTATTATCAAAACCCGGATCGCGTGCATATTGCATCGGTGCACCGAGAGAAGACCGACCGTCCGTTCGTTCGTTCGCTGGCTGGCTCGCTCGCTCGCTCGCTCGCTGTTCTTCCATCTATCCGCGCATATCGAAGTCGTAGCCGGGCCTCGTTCACTCCTCTCCCGGCTTGTTCCGCGCCGCTTCATGGCCGAGCCTCTTAAAGGACCTGCTGTCCTGTACGCGTCCCCCATCCACCAGGCCGACCGTCCCGGCCGGCGCAACATTTGGCAGGCCTCGATTAAACGAACCAGAGGGTGGAACGGAATGACACATTCGCGGGCAACAAAGTAACGATCCACAGGATCACTGCGGTGTCCAGTCGATTATCGGTTTCAGGATATCGGAGGGTGGTGCCCGGCCCGATGATGCTCGAGGTGATATCCCCCGTTCCCGGACAGCGCGGGAATGATTATTATTGGTCGCTCGCCGCGATTGGCACCATTTTTGGTAACCTGCCTCTCGGATGTGTCCGAGTACCGTCCCTTTTTTTTTTTGCTTCGCTTTCCTCGGGTGTACTTTAAATTCTTCGGAGTCGCTCGGATTCCTTGAACTCCTCTTCTCTTGATTTCTTGCTCCCTCTTTGCGTGCCATTTGTATGTAATCGATACTTCTGAGGATTTTCTCGGGTGCCTTGGTGTGTTCCTCGGGGTTGTTCGAGTTATCGAGCTAAATGGTTATAGATCGTTATTGCTCCTTCCAGCGGTGAAACCCTTAAACCTCGTTCTTTTTTCCTCGTTGCGTTTCGTCGAAATATCTTCGTGATCCTCAAACTTTACTGACGACCTCGTTTCTATCTCCTTCGCGAAGTTCTGCAATCTGTTATCAAGGATCCCATCGAAACTACGTAATTCCAAATCGAGCCTCCGATTCGCGAGCATTCCGTATTCCCGAGGATCGCCGGTCTAGATACTCGAAATCGGAAACTCATATTTCCAAATATTTCTGATGCACGCTTCAGTCAACCGTAAAAGGGTCAACGACTTCCGTCCACTCTTCTCTTGGCTCGAGCCCGTTTTGAATTCGAAATCGTCTAACCATCGCCTCCAACCGCGAAATCCGAAATCCAGTTTGACCTTATCGACTCGCCGAAAGCGTTTCGCACGGTAATCGTGATGCATCGCGCTACAACTACTCAACACAGAGCGCCGTGCACACAAAGAGATACCAAGATCATAATTATTCCGTCCGTCCCGTCTGGTTCTCCCGTTTTTTCGGCGTCCGGGCGTATCGCTCGCCGGCGTCGTCGCTCCGGCGATGAACGTTCGGGAAGTGAATTCGGAATTCATGGAAGTTCTCCCCGTATCAGGCCGCTATCTCGGCCGTGGAGCGTAATCAGTCCATCATCCGGTCTCTCCCGTCTTCCCCGCCCGTCCCCTCCCGCCGCACCTCCTCGGCGTCCCCCTCTTTTCTCCCGCGACTCCTTTTACTGGTTATTCGCCCGATGGTAACTTTCCTCTCGTCGCTCATTACCGCTATCTCCGTCCGGCTGACCATCAACTGATATCCTATCGACGACTAACAACTCGTAGGCCATTTTTTTTCCTTTTCTTTTCTTTTCTTTTCTTTTCTCTCCGCTCCTTTCTTTTTTCTTTTTTACTAAATTCTCGGTCGGTCAGCCGTGCATTTAAAACGCTGTCCGTCTCTGTCGCTCTGGAATTTTCACGGGAAAATATAAAACGAAAGGGATCGACGAGGGAACGAAGAAATTTGAGTCCAATTTTAGATTTCGATTTAAACCGTTCGGGGCCGGAGGAACTTGTTTCTTGAAAGATTCTTGGAATTAGTTTATGAGCTCCGGTTTCGTGGGAATTATGTCTGATTTTAGATTACTATTGTTCTAAGATCGAATTGGAGTTTGTTAGAAGGGAGTGAGCGATTGTCGATCGTCGAGGGAACTTTTCGATCGGTGAATAGATGATTTTTAGGAGTATCGATTCTTAATTGTTTCGTGACACTGATGTAGTACGTAATCGGACACACGGTTTCTTCCTGGGTACTGTCGATCGATCAACTTGCTTATCGGCTGGGTAAAAGCTTCGAGGACGCGACTCTTTACTCGAAACGATCTTTAAACAAGGAAACACGTTGTTAGAAGATAAGATCGGTGTATTATACTTCCTACGAGCAGCGAGATTTTACAAGGAGAGTCGTTAAATTACTGTTCGCGCGTTTCTTGCATTATTTATCGGGGATCGAGAAATCGAACCAGGAAATTGAATCCTCTCCCGAATCAGAGACGTCTGTTGAACATCAACGTGCCCACAAACCGAGCGCGCAGAAAGCAAGTTTCGTTAAATGTTCCACAGGATAAAACCAATCAGCTACAAAACACGGATACCATTACCATTATTTATAGTATATATTATACAGATTACCATTATTTGTTCCCGTCACAATCTTTTCAATTACAATACTTCAATCAACCACAACGCATACCCACTCCGCGAAACGTCAAAAAACTGTAACAACATTCCTGACCTTCTAAAGACTATCTCAACCAATGCTGTCCTTAACCGAAACCTGCACAAAAAAGAAATCCATGTTCGCGCGAGGCACAAGATCACCGCCTCAAATACCCAAAGTTATCAGCGAACGTGTGAATATTTCACAACGCGTTGCATGCGGATGCGTCGTGCAAGGTGAACCTTATCTCTTTCTTTTAAGAAACAGAGGATCCTCGATCTGCGTTGCCTCGCGTCCGAATCTTCCGATCAACGGCATCGAGATCTCGGTGTTCCCAGGTCGGTTTTCGTGTGCTGCCCTCGGCGAGCAACGCAATTCGATAACGGACGACTGTTTTCCAACGATCGCGCGCCCGGACAGAGCGCAGATTGCATTGTTGTCTTGTCCCAGAGATCACCACGAGGGTATCGGTCTTCCCCCGATATCGTGGCAGAAAGCGAGGAAGACGAAGGAGCCGCGGGTGAAAGCTTTCCAGGCGGCCGGCGGAGAAAGCGGGGAGGCGTCGAACGATAGGGCTCGGTCGACCCGCCGCGAAGGGGGAGGGGGTGGGAATTAAAAAAGCGGAGAGATGCGATGTCTGTCAATATTCCGCGATGCAGTTTATCTGTAGCCGCGATGCAGCCGGTCGCGCGAACCCGCGTGAAAACATCCATTAACACTGATTCTCTCGGAAAAACACCTTATCGTCATCCGCGATAACCGGGGGGCCGGGATCTTCCATCTGTTCGCGCGGATTGATAAGACCGATCTCGACGTGCCCGATTGGCATCGGTCCTGATCACCGCAGATCCTTCCTTTGATCCGTCGTACAGGTGGATGTATCGCGAGCGGTCTGCAGAAAGATTTCAGTGTAAAGTCACTGATATTTTTATGTTCAGAAAGAACATCCGAATTCTTCTGTAGCGGATCATGGAAGTCATCTATAAAAGTAGAATATGTTTCGCCAATGGCTTAGACTGCATTAAACGCGTCGATCTCTGGTCTTAGATCTTCTGTAGCTCCCATCGATTACCGAGCTTCCAATTGTATCTTTAATTACTGCAACAGTAACTGCAATACTACTCAATGTACCCTAAATACTTGTACAAGCAGGTATACCCACGTACTGAATCGCTAATTCATACAACTGCTAGGATACGAGCTCAATGTACCCTGAATCCTTATGCCCCAGAAACCTATCTACAAAATTGTTCAAATTCTATCAGAATAAACCTAGTCGTCTACACTCATCAAAAGCCTTGTCCAAAGATTAATCTTGAACCTTCTAACCCAGTATCTAAATTCAAGAGTTGAACAATGTAAAAAGAAAGCTTTACCTGTTAAGCTAACCCGCGAATATTAGGATCGCGGATCGTTCGGTTAATGGGAAACAGGATACTAGCGCTGGCGCCAATATCAGCTCGCGGCAGGAAGCTGGTTTTTCGCGATGGCGGTGCCCCGGCTCTTTTCGGCCTTTCAGCCGGTGGCTTTCGCAGCGCGGCAGATAATGAACGAGCACCCTTGCGCGCCAGCAACGCTCTCTCTCTCTCTCTTCCTCTCTCGGTCCTTGTTCCTCGGACCGCTGCCTCACAACCGTTGCTTTCCCTCCCGCGTCACCCTTTGTCGGCGCCCGCCCTACGGCCACCCTCGATTCACCTCGGCCACCGATGTCAACAGGTGGGCACGCGGATGCGACCTAACCAACGAACCTGGTCCGTCGATTCGATCGGCCGCGACCTTCTTTCTCTCTCTCTCTCTCTCGCTCTCTCACTCTTTCCCTCTCTTTCTCTCTGCATCCACGTCGGGGCTGTTGACACACGCGTCCCAGGCTGCGTGGTTCCACGCGACGGGGGTTAAATACGCGACGGAAATAGCACTCGAGCGAGGGATGATCGATACGGCAGGTTCGCGTTGATTTTAAAAGAACTGGAAGATATTTTTTGGTTGTCACCCTTGCTACGAAACATTCAACTGAATGACTCGCGTTGCTTATCTCGCCGCGGTTTGATGTACTTTTAATTGGTTATTTCGGGATCCGTGGGAAGAGCGATAAAGTATGCGGTGGAGTTGGATGAGTTTAGAGCGATATAGGATTTCCGATACGGCGAGGTTTTTGATACGGAGAACAAGTGACGCGGACAGACTTTTGCCTGTGACAATTGTAGAGTCGGCTTTCTGATGTAATGACCGATCGTTGTTGCAGCACCTGATGCAGCGAAGATTGATCCAACATTGTTTTGGGAATTGCAGAAAATTGAGAGTACCTTTGCAAAGATGCGTGAAAAATGTCTCGTGTTAGGATAGATTTTCTCAGATAGCATATAATTTTGTTACTAACGTATGAAAATCGGTACGATAATTATCCCATTGTCCCTTTAAATCTCGCATTTTCCTCTGTGGTCGTATCGCAAATCAACTAGAAGATTCCCCGAAGCGATCGCACGTTGACGATCATTGTAAATACGAGGATTCCGAGGCGCCGGCGAAAGTAAATCCAACGGAACCATAATTGTCATCTGGATTTCGCGGGAATCGAGTAAATAACTGTTATCGCGGATGCTTCGTCTTTTTCGGCGTATCTCTCGTATGCACTTCACGATGCACGGGTGTAATTGCGTCGAACGCAAATAAAACGCAGATACGGGAGCGCTGTTTTCGAGCGAAAGAATGGTCGCAATTACACTCGAAGGCCACCTTCCGGTATAAAGGCCGTCGAGGAGCTCGCTACCGAAAAAGATACCGATTTATCGCGCGCAGATTGCCGTTCGAGGAGAAACGCCTGCAGCCCGATAAACCGCGGTCTTCCCGCGAAAACTTTCTTATGCACCTAACAGTTCACCCGATGAACTCCCGTAAATCAAATATCCTATTAAGCGGTTTCACCCCCGCGTCCGTATTGGCTCGATCCGCCTCGAACGTATCGGAAATCTCCAACGCGCGATAAGAACGGTTTTCCTTCATTTCGCGCAACGTTCACTCGAACGCATTCCGAATTCGAATATTTCCTAATTAAAATGTCTACGGACATTCCAAGTATCCGGAGTCGAGAAATCTCGGAATTTCGAGGCATCGTCGATAGTCGAGGAACAACTTATCTTCCAACTAATTTTAAAATGACCGGGAAACGATCAAACGTGAACTGCAAAATTTGTAATTGCTCATTAATCGAGGAAACGTCAAGTACACATCCACGCTCGAAGTATGTACGACACATGCGTGAACACGATAAATCACTCGGATACAACGAAAAATTCGATTATGACATGTAATCGAGCGACGTTGAAAGCGTCACGGACGTTCCGAGCTAGACGGGAAGGCGAAAACGCGCCAATTAAAAGTTCGTTTCCCCTCTAGCTGCGAATTTGTTGACGATCTCGTTATCACGGTCCCGTCGACACCACTTTTTCTCGACGCGCGAACGTGGAAGGACGCGAGGAACGCGTCGCCGGGAAGAAAGGGGGGGGAAGTAGACGGATGACGAAACGTTGTTCGAAACCCGTCCCGACGTCTGTTCAAAGGATGAGCGCGTTATCAATCGAGCCGGCTGATAACGGCGCCTCCGCTCATCGAAGCTTCCGAGGGAATCTTTCGCGTGCCCCGTCCTCCCGTTTCTTCACCGGCCGCCCCACTTTTTTCCTCCCTGTTGCGCGAAATATCGATCTTGCCTCCGCGCTACGCTATCGACGATATTGCGCGGCCATTTAATCACGAGCGTCGCCGCGGTTACGTCGGGGAAACGGATACGTTAAGGGTATTACGATCTTAATAATCGTCTTTCCGATCAATCGGATGATCCGACGAGAGTAACTTCAGTTTATTGGAAGAATAGAATTGTAATTGAGTACGGCTTCTTATTCCTTTCTTCCTCTTCCAGTGTTATACAGATTCCATGCGAGACAATCGTTTTTATTTAAGAAACGAGGATTGTAAGAATTCCGTAAATATTGCTTCTTCTTTTATTTCTATTCTGTATCAGTGGATTGATAACTATCGATGAATCTTGTCGAGGTTCTATAATTTTCGAGCCAAAAGTGCTTCTCAATAATAAACGGAAGTTGAACCTAACATCTTCCAATCGAAACAGCACTAAATTAAATTATCACACAAGAGTCATCGAACACCAACGATCAAAGCTTCAAACGAAATCAATGCTACCCCAAACGTTAAACCACTCGACACAGTTCCAACTCTCAATAAAGACACCTGCACCAATGGCCCGGGTCCGACTAGACCCACCCTTTGGCGAGGATACAGAACACAGTTACGTTATCAGTAAGAAGTATCGAGGAAATCCCTCCCAGCTCGTCAAAGCAGGTTCCCTCGGCTTATAAACGATCCATTAAAACTGGTCGGATCGATTTCAAGCGGTGTACACGGTAAACACCGTAAACTAGCCGACCGAGAAACCGGAAAACTCTAGGGCCGGCCGTGGATCTCGCGGTGCGTGCAATTACGATCGTCGATCCGTATCTTCATAAATACCCGGCGAAAATAACAGCATATTCCGGGGGCTGGCCGGTGGCCGGTCGGTCGGTCGGTCCGTCGGTCGCGCGCGCGCACGCGAGCCGCGAGATTAATCGTCACTCGGGGCAGCGGCGGTTGTCGGTAGTAAATCGTCGATTGATTCAATTACGCGCGGCCCGAGCCCGTGGCGCGCGATCCGTATCCCGGAGGGCAGACTTCTCTCTTAAGCGACCGCCGGGTTTTATTATTTCGCCGCGGATGGATAGCTGTAACGGACACCTAGCCATTATAGGCGAGAACGCCTCGATTGGCCGGCGGACACGAGCTCGATGCTTGTGTCTTCGATACCTCCGAGTGTGTGAAAACATTCTATCAAATGTTAGCGCTCTCGAGTTGGTACATTTGGGAATATCCGTTTACTCGAGACTTTTCTCGGTCGAAAGTTAGGGTAGCTTGCACGTGTTGAGGTTTGCGTGGTTGAGGCTGTCCGGGAGGAATACTTCGAGACGGGATGAATTTTTGTATTTTATGTTGAGTAGATTATGGTGGACGTTTGACTACTTGGAGAGAAGTGTTAATGAGAAGGAAGTATGGATTAATTTGTGTCCTGGAGGAATATTTGGAGAGCGAAGGGATGAGTTTTTGTATCTTGTTTAGAGCAGATTATTGTGGACGTTTGATTACTTGGCGAGTAATGATGCTAAAGAGAAGGAAGTATAAGTTAGTTCGTTGATTTACTACTGATTGATTTGGATACTTTGTGATTTCTTTTCATTAAAATCGGTAGGAGATATTGTCCGTGATTTTCTTGGTGGAGGACACACATCCACTAGCTCGATTGACGGCTACCCACATTATCGCGGTGTCCATTGAACCGAATCCGCCGGGTATGGATTTCAAGATCGGCCGGATCAGTTTATGAAGGGTTAGTAGTTTCTCCAGTGTTGCTTGATTCGCGGTTCTTCCGCTTAGGATAATAAAACCGGGCGATGTAGGAGGAATGCAGCCACCCTCCTCTGTTGTTGGCTATCCGTATCGGGATATCGATTGGGTTAGTGGATACCTAGTCTAGAGTTTCAAGTTGTTATTAGAGCAGGTTGTTGATGCTCGTTGACTCATAATTTAGAATTCTTCTGCTCGCCGCTGTATCAAACCGTTCAACGATAAACGTCGTTAATTTCGCGTGAAATGTGAAACAATATAAGGGATGGGAGATACGTAATCCGCAGGGATATCACATTTGCTTCGAGTAGACTCACTATCCCTATACGTACAGGAAATGACGAATACCTTTTAATCGCATCCGATTAAATTCGATTTCCCCAACTTCCAATTATCTTATCATTATCATAATTATCCCGGAGACAACAATTTCATAATTTCAATTCGGGTACACATTTCTATACACAATTCCTAAACTACAGCTACCTGTCTTCTATAAACTGAGTTATACAAAGATCCCATAAACATTTCTTTCACAAGCATATCACTCGATATCAAATTCCTACCACAACTTCATTCGTATTAACCCTTAACGGACCGGAAGTATTTCAAGTTTACTTACCAAAAAACACCGTAAAATTATATAACAAGCGGAAACGAATTCACAGAAGTGACCCGGCTCGATACTTAACGCGTTCATTGTGGATATTACAACAGTAACAGTGATAAAAATAATAAAACAGAAAGCAAAACTACCACGTCGCTTCCGTGGCATTGCTCCGTTAAGGGTTGAACAGCTTTCATTCAGCAAGATGAAAAATCTCCCGATCGCTTTTATTAAAATCCACTTAATTATGAAACAGCGAACGCCTCTGCCGTCTTCATACACCTTTCCGCGTTTCGACGTCAACTTCCTCCCCCGTCGAGGCGAGTTGATCGTCCCGGTGACCACGAGAGCTTTAATTGTTCCCCTTTGACTAGATTAAGCGAAATTATCGGAGCGTGTACCCGGCCTGCGAAAGACGGACGTCAACCACCCTCGGCGAGAACTCGTGGCGACATAGGGGTGCGCGATAGGAGAACGTTACCGTCGTGGTCGGACCCTGGCCCGATACCGTCTGCCACCCTATATATATATATATATATACATGTTTGTGTGTGTATGTGTGTGTGTGTGTGTGTGTGTGTATACATGTTGCCATTGCGAAATGGTCTCGCACCTGCTTACCGGGAACCGATTACAGGCGGCGCGCACTTTTTCTTAACGGCGACGTAACGAGGGGGCCGTCGCTGGCACGAGGGTTTATTGAATTCGAATTACGAACCTGGCGTTGACAACGTATCCCCGATAACCCGGCCAGATTTCCGCTCTTATTTGCATATCTTTCTCTTTTCCTCCTTCGCGCACGCTATCTCTGGTGGATCGGGAGTTGCGGACAGACTTGAAAGGCGCCATTGTTTCAGCGAAACCGAGAAATACGAATTGGATGTTTGTTAAATATCAAATAATTTGGTTAACACTTAGCGTTCCTGTGTTAACCACTTGCTTTGTTGATTCTTGGGTAGATTCCGTGTGAAATCGTCGTCTAGACGGAGGGCGACAGGATTAGGAATGGAGCAGTGTAGAAAAGATGAATCTTCGAAGCTAGATTGAGACGGAATTAGAGTTTCCGTATTAATCATATTCATACTTGATCTATTCCTGAGTTTTTGTATGAAACCGTTGTGTAGGAAGTCAGAGGACAGAATTAAGGGACAGTGTATCATCGATAAACAGTACAGGCAATCCTCAAACTGGTATTCCTCAAGTTCCCCAGCTGTCTCAAGTCGCAAAGTTGCCTTCCTCGAACGTGGAAACTTCTGAGAAAAACGTCGTCTGCGTTCACAATGTCAGGTGAAGCGACCAGTTAACAATTTCGTCGAATACCAGCCAAACATCCGAACGTAGACGCAGGAGACGCCGTAAGGACGGTCCCGGCGCGATCGTCAAAAACATCGGCGAACGCACCGGCGCAAGACACAGAACCGTCGCCGGTCGTGTGTCGCTTATCAGACACAGCGGTATCACATACGGGTCGCTAATGTCTCCTTATCAATGGTACCTACCTATTCCCTGGGCTCTCCTCCGCCTCCCCCTTCGGCCTCTTCACCCCGCGTCCGCGCCCCCTTGTCCCACACATAGCGCACCGGCCCCTGGTACCATTGGATTTCCAGCTACCAGCACCACTTACCTATACCCGGCTCTAACGTCACCGTTGCTTGCTATCACCGTCGTGGGACAAAGACTTTCTAGTTTCTCGTTTCTGTTTCCGCGGCTTCCCGATACCGGCGGCCGATAACGCTCACGCGCGCGGGTGCTGCGTTAAAACCGGGCTCTACACCTGCAAACGGTTCCCTTGTCTCGGCGACGAATATTTTCGCTTGTAATTACCATCGCGATACTTTTCCACCTATCCTTGTTTCCCCTGTTTTTTCTTTTTGTCTTGTTCGCTTCGCTTTTTTGCTTTACCATTCTTTCTCTTTGTCTTTTTATTCCGTTTCCCGTGCGCACCGGCAATGTGTACGTGTTCCTGGCTTCCCCGTTCGCCGGTTTGCCCCTTTTTTTTGTTTCTTTTTATTTCGTCGCACCGATGACCACCGTCGAACCTGGCGAGGAGATAAAGTTCGCCGCGGGGGGTGGCGTGGACGAGGATTCGAGCCTTATCGAGAGTTACGGGGCGGATTTATCTACCGCTTATCTTGTACTCGCCGAATCGGAATTGGAAGTTTCCTGGGCGGCGTTTGATAAGGGACCGTGGATCGAGGCGTCCGCCCTTACGCGTCCACGTCGCCTGAAATTTGTCTTCGCGCCGGCTGCATTCATCTTTCCGCGTCGCTAATCTCGCCTCCTGCGAGGCTTTTCCCGTGGAAAAATGATCGGGGATAAATTGAATGTCCTTTTTTCCACCGAAATTTGGTCGATAGTCGGTGGACTTCTTGTTTTTTAATTCGAAAGTTTCATCGTGATGTGTTCTGTCCTGAATGGAACGATAGAAAATAATATTATGTTCATTGTATGCGAGTTATTGGTTTTAGGAAGAAGTAGAAGCAGCTTGCTATGAACAGACATGGGTAATATTGGTAATCGAGCACTTTATGCGATCAGAGCAGTTGTCGACAGTGCAGCTGAGTGTGATGTGAATCTTCATAAAGAATTCCTCATACATTCATCGATAATAATTCTGATAATCAAGTAGCATCAGTCAGCTGTAAGACAAACTCAACACCGATTTCTAACAAGTTCCAATCTCGCCCTGCACACGATAAACTTCCATCTCAGATTTCAAATATTCAAAAACATTTAATCTCTACTTCTCAATTTCTCCAAGATCCTCCGCGTCCCCAGTGTATCACCTCACCAATTTCTAATCAAATGGATTCCCAGAACAAGTTACCACATACTCAACAACGCAGCCTACTCTACGAACCCAACCCACACGAAATCGCGAATGCCAATGTACAATTCGACAGAAACTCCATACCCACGTATCACGATCGTCACCGAACCCCGAGCATCTCACCCCGAAATATCCCTCGCGAAGCCTGCGCGGAACCGGGTCGCTCCAACATCTCAATCCTGCGTCCGCAAATACCCGAAACCCGATCGGAGGGGTTCAATTACTCCCTCACGCCCATCTTAAGTAGCTTCGTGCACGTGCGCGCGTACACCTACCAACCCAGTGGAATCAAAGGCGAGTCGCCTGGCTGAGCATCGGCGCGGCAACGCGTGTGCGTGCGGTGGTACACTCACCGCAAGAAGTGCGCCCGCTGTAGATAGGTGCGGAGTTCAGCGTGACGGTATAGCGTACCGTCAAGAGAGTGCGAGAGGCCCGGTGGTGGTGGTACGCTACGCGTCGCGGGGAGGCGGGAGCGTAGCGGACAAGACGAGCCAATGGTGGGGGGACTACGTAGCGCGTGGGTGGGGAGCGGCCGCGCGGGAAGGAGGAGGCAGAGAGCGTGAATTAACACCTCTACCGCGGCATCAGATAGTGGCCCGACCCCTCTCGCCCTCTCGCCGCGAATAGGAGCGAGAGAGAGCGAGGTGCGTCAGCGGTGGCGGTCCCTCCCCTCTCCTTTTCGCCGCCGCTCGAGGGAGGTTGCCGCGTTTGGGGGTGGGGGTTGGAATCGCCGAGCGCGGGGAAAGGGAGTTTATAATTGGCGGCGTGCGTATGCAAGCCGGAGGCCTCTCTTCTCGCCGCGACGCCGGAGTAGCGGCGGGGCGAGGGAAAGGCAAGGCAAACGGCAGAAGGCCGGAGGAAAGATGAGAAAAAGAAGAGGCGACGAAGAGATTTGTTACCCCGGCGATTCTCTTACACGCGCGCCTCTTCGAGCTGTACGCGCGCTTACCGTCTCGCAGGATCTCTCGGACGTTCTGGCTCTTCTCTTCTTCGTCTGTCTCCCCTTCCCTGTCGTTCTCTCTCCCTCTCTCTCTCTCCGCGTTTTGTTCTTTAGCTCCGTTCCTCGCGCCTGGCTGTATTCACTATTTTTCCTCTTTCTGCTCAGCCCTTTTCGCGCCAGCGCATGCCCCGGCCACTTGTTAAGTCGTTAAGTGGCCGTTACTACTTGGCGCGGGGCTTGAATGGGGCTGCTCCTTGTTGGTCGGTTTTTCTGGGTCTTTCTAGGAATCTTTGGCGGTGCGCGGCTGTGGTTCTGGGAAGGTTTGGTAATTGAGTTTGGGGCGTTCTCACTGCGGTGTGCGTCGCGTAGGGTTTTATGATTGTTTGTTCGGGGGTGGGCGTTGATTTCTGGATGTGTTTCTGGTGTATTGGAATTGCTAATGTATCGGTAGGTCTGTCGGATGAGGGACTTTTCAGTGATCGTTCCGCTTTTGAATCGATTCTTCCGATTTTGTGATTTGTACTTGTCTTATGCAAATTAACTCGTCCTTAGTAATTGATGACGAATATTTTTGTCGTTTTTCCTTGCTTTTGATGCACTAACGTTAAGCTGGGTGCAAAGTCAGAATTTATTTTTTGGAGAAATTTACAAATGATTTTCATTTCGCTAAATCTTGAAGAATGACCACTAGATCTTTGATCCCCCATATGGATACAAGGCATTTTTAGACACCTATGCTCCTTTGGCACTGATTCTCCTCATGAGCCACTTAACACTAAGACGCAATCTTCATGGCGATGCACGCTGCTCCGTAGTCTAATTTTCCACGAAAACGAATCATAAACACGACAGGACAATATCATCGTCCACGGCCGAGGAAAGTGTAACCTGTTGATCGGTCAGATTACCGAGACCGATTTCTGCGCCACGACTTGAGCCCGTGTTCGTAGCGCTCAACAGGTTAATCGCAGGGAAACGTTACGCTGTCTAGAAAATTGTTCTTGAGCATTTTTACGTGGAAACTTCGGCCCGCGCCGGGATTAACTCTTTCGCCGTCTCTTTTCGGGTTATAGTTTTCCATGGATTAGCGCGCCGGCGTTTCTCGCTGATTCGTGGTAGATATAGGGGAATGTACTTCCAGTCAGGTACAATTGAAAATAAATAGATCAAACGACAATAAAAATCCGCGAAACTGTCAACTTGTTATATCCAACCAATTCTACACATCTATTTTTAAAAAATTCCAAATGCTAGCATGAAAATACAATTAACGCTAAACATGTTGATACTTAATGTATACCTATTTAAAATCAAGGTAAACGAATTAAACAATAATTTCTTTTCGTGAAAACAAACAGAAAGAAAGAGCAATTAATAAACTGAGTAATCAGACAATATAAGAAAGGATATAAAGTTGAATGGACGAAAGAGAACGCAGAATTTTTAATGATAAAACCAGTCGCAATACGTTGCACGTTAAAAACAAAAGATAATCGTACTATTTCAAATAATCTTCATACTCTGGTGTTTTAAGTTACACCAGCAACCGCAAGGACACGAGATTCAATCACCATTATTACACGAAACGGTCATCGCTGACTCTCAACTTCTGCCGAATATCGTAACTTAAAAAACCAAGGGCAATTAGCGGAAAAAAGAAAACAGCAAGAAAGCAGATGCGATCGCCAGCGCTAATCCACGAAGCGAGCGCCAATTAACACGCAACGGGACGGCTAATTTGCACAGCAGAAGGTTCTGTTCCCGCGCGAGGAATCGCGACGCAGCAGAACCTGACGGATTGTTCCGACGATTGAAGACGGGGGCCCCGAGTATTGCCGCTCGATTTCCCTGCGTACGCGCCGAGCGGTATTCGTTGTTCCCGCGATAATTGTCGGGATTACGGGCGAGTACGCGTGGAAGGCCGCCTCCTTCACGGTATAATAAATTTCTACGACGGCGGCTCGTACGCCGAACGCGACCGGGTCGAAATAATTTATTGCGACGCGGCCCGGGCCCGGGATATTTCATACCCGTTGCTTAATTATCGTCGTAAGAACAACGTCGGCGGAGAGTTCCGCGAGCCTGCGCCCGTAATTGTATGGATCCTCGCTCGCGCGGACCTCGTTACCAAACTCACGCGGATTAATTATTTTTCAACCGATTTGCATGGGCCCGCGCGCTCGTATCGCGGCTTAATCGCGATCCCGCGCTAATTATCTCGACATCTCGTTCGATACGTTCTTTCCTCGCGCGCTTCGGTAGATACGCGCGATGTACGCCGACGATACTTTTGATAAATGGCGCCATTGTCCGGGGATCCTAAGTCATGCTTTATTCCCGGCGTCTCGTATTATAGATTCTCCGGAGCACGGGGATGAGTGATGTAGTATACTATTCCAAATTGGTAATTAGCTGGTAATTAATTTGAATTTGAAATGTATTTTTATTAATTACTCGTTTGCCGATGCGCTGTTAGATACATGCTTAAAGACTCCTTTTTCTCCATCTTGGATCTTTCTTTTTGAAATGCTAGTTTATACGCTGAAGTGCCTCGTTTATATACAAATTAGACACGATTATCTTAAAATGGAACAACGCGCCTTGAGAACGTATCTAAGAGTACTTGAAAACTTTGTCGAAATTGTTTGCTTATAATATTGTAGTTGACAGTTGCAGACGCCTGAGTCCCTCGAGCAGCGAATTAAAAGTGAAGCTGTGAACGTATGTAGATGGATTACGGTGTTCGTGAGAAAACGGTTCGAACGGAACGAGCAGCGATTCGTGATCAAGTCGTCAAACCGTGTTCCGTGACAAATATTACATCGGCAGGAATGAAATCATTCCGAGAGAGTCCTCGGAACGGAAGGAGACCCTTCTCACTCTCTCTCTTTCTTCACTTCTCTCTCTCTCTCTCTCTCTCTCTCTCTCTCTCTCTCTCTCCCTCTTTCTCCCTCAGTGTCTCTTTCTCTCGAAGATTAGACCCGGCGCTTCACTCCGGATGCATCGATACGATCGGCTTCTACTAACGAAGTCACCCGGTATACCTGCACATGGAACGGGGGTGGGCAATCAGCGACGATCTCGTGTGTCTGTCCAGTGTACCAACTTAACGACCATATCAGATAATTTCCCGTGTTCGTGTTGGCACACACGTGCACACCGGTGCCTTCTTCTCCGTCGCTGCGTCCATCGGCTACAATGAATCATTTCCATGTTTATAATTAACATCGTCGTTCCGTTCGGTTGCGTTTACACGGGAAAAGGGAACGCGACCTGTTTCGGGAATTTTTCAGGGATGCTGCGACGGCTCGTTCGTCGGTGAATAGTTTCGGAATGCTCGGTTTCTCGGGGAAAAGGATCCTCGTTAGATTCACTTCGTTCTTGTTCTATTTTTAGGCTATTCTCAAGTGCAGACAGGAAGATGATACATTTTGTCGCGTCTGAGAAATATCCTCACAAAAATATAGCTGTCGATAGTCACTTCTTCAGAGAAATTCACATTTGAAATCTCACATTTCTAACACCACTTCGAAAACTTATATCTTTCGTTAGTAAAAAACAAAACGATGTTTTACCTGAAAAAATTCTAAATTAATATTACATCCTAAAATTCTAAAATTCTAATTCTAAAACATTATCTAATATACAGTCATCCTCTTCACAGTTACGCAGCGTCCTCAAAATTTCACGGGTGCCGCCAATTTCCGTTGGCGATCTTCGAAACGCGGCTGAGGTATTATTCGAGGATCAAGAAATTTATGAATCTTTCCTTAGATCGGTATCTGGATGCATATTTCATTATGACAGTCGGTCGGCGTTACGATGTGACATAACGTCGCGGGGCACGATAACGAGGTGAAAGCATAAGGTCGTATAAAACGATTGCAACGCGGGGGGAATCAACATTCGACGTCTGAATAAACCTTCGCCGCACCCGCGCGGCGGCCGACCTCAATATTATAATATTATCACCTCGGGCCCGGGCTGTAATAAGTCGTTTGCATCGTCGTCACGTGCCGGAGGGGATCTCGGTGTCTGCTATATACCCGTGCCCGATCGACAGTTAGGATAAGACGGAACGTGTCAGTTGGAAAAGCTCGAAGGCCAATGACCAGTTTCACGGGTACCCCCGTTTGTCACTGCGGCTTCGAGCGAGCCTTTCGTTACACACCGTTTTAAACACCGCGCTCCACTTCCCGCTCGTTATTCCCGTTTTACGTACACATTCTCCCGCCTTTTGAATTACAGCGCTCTTCTTATCGCGGTACGGTTATTGGTTGTATAAAAAGTAAAACTTACAAATTTGTGTAAAGAAGCTGGAGGTTCGGCTCACTTCTTCGCACAGCTTCCCACCCCTATTCTGTTAAAAGTAAAGGCTTTAACAGAAAAATATTATTCTACACTGTTTATCTACTATTCATCTATATATTATCGCTTCACCCGATTGTCTATCTCCGATACGAAACCCCGAGAAATTCACCTCGAGATATTAGAAAACGCTCTAAAATTATCCACCTTTCTCAGAGCACAGAGACGCAGTCTGCATTTCCTGGCTCCGCACACAAGCGCGGAGGTCGGCTCGTCTAAAAGCGGCCGAATTAAGGAAGCACTTACCCCCGACCCGGTCGCGCGAAAGGCAGAAACCGCCGCCCCATTTCCGTTTCATCGCGGTTCTTCCGAACTAAGCCGAAAGGATCGCGGAACGTTCCGACAACCTCCTCTCCCCGATTGTTCTCTTTAAAAACACCGAGTGGAAGCCATTTAACTTTCCCCGCAGAACGCAGGGGCGAGGAGGCACGCGTGCGTAGTTATATCCGTGTTATAAACACTCCGTGGGGTGGACCGATAGCCGCGAGTCGCGTGCGAGTGCACACTGTGAAACCGTGGGCCGGTGAACGCACGTATCTTGGAAAACGAGAAATGGAAGGAAAAAGAGAGACAGATCGAGGAAACTGGGGAAAGGGGGTGAAAGGAGGGCGGAATGAAATAGAAAGAGAAACGAAGGATGAAGGGAAGAGGGAAAGAGAGAAGGGGGTGGAAGGAGAGGGAGAAAGAGATGAAGAGGCAGGATACCAGGTTCGTTGTCATGCAGGATGCAAAAGGGGGATGAACGGTGTCCGCCCCCTCGGCCGTCCCTCGCCGCCTGTTCCCTTCCAGATGGCAAGCCGGCGCACTTCATTTCCGCGTCTTACAGCTAGCCGGCACGCCGAAGGAAATGAAAACAATGAGATACAGCGGTCATCCGTTACCTATGCTCGTCGAGCTCTCCGCGTCTCTTAACTCGCATTTATATTACTTAAGCGGCTCTAAAAGCGTCCGACCGTTCCCGCCATCCCCCTCGCAGCCCGTCCCGCGGGCTCTCTTATCCGGCAACAAGGGTTCTATGGCGGCCACAATTTCCATGGTTCGGGCGTATAGCCACGGGGGAAACTTATATCCGCAATGGAATTGCGCCTCCTTGTGAATGTTCTTATTAATTTCGTTTAACTGAGCTCGCTCTCGCTCCTCTGCACTCTTTCACTCCCGGATCGGTTCGTTCCAGCGTCCATTCGTGGATATACGCATCGCGACCGTTTTCCGGTGTTCTTTTTGCAAGGGAACCCGACGCTGGCCGCGGTGATTGATGCTACGGCTCGTGCATCGACGATGCTCGTTAAATGATCGCCGCGACCTGTTCGTCGCCAGGTAAATGACGTCGAGTCCTTCGATTCGCTCGTTGATAGCTGCGGATTGGTACGGTTCGCGGGCCAACGCCGGCTGAAAGTGGGCCAAGAAGATTCGTGAAATTAATTTATCGAGATCCGTTGGCCAGATTGGGCCTGGTATTAATGCGGAGGGTGGGGGACGTTATCGCGTTTTTAAAAAGCTCCCATTATCTTCTCGCTCGCAGAAGTTCACTCTACCACGTGTGCATTCGTGAAAGTCTGCGATATCTTTTCATTTGCAAACGTTGGCGTTATCAGGGTTTCATTTGCAAAAGTGCGCGCCACCTTTTCATTCGTGAATGTTGACGCGTTTTCATCGGTGAAATGAACACTCCCGCGGAAGTGACGGTCAAAACAGCTCAACTCGGAACTCGACTTCCGAGAAACTCGAGTTCGTCTTCTCCACTCGCCCCGAATCACCCTATAAAACCTTAGAACGATCCAACCCTTCCCGCTTCGAGACTCCAGAAGCGTAACCGCGGAGGAGTCGGAAAACGCGCGATACGGCGGAGCTTATTTGTTGCCGCGTCCAGGAAGACTGCCGCCTGCCCCCTCGCCCGAAACAGCCCGAAGTTCCATCCATCTCCTTGATCCGGGCGTTCGCCGTTTATTCAGTCCGGCGTGCTCCCGTCGATGCTCCGCATTAAATCCCGGCCCCGCGCCGGCTCACGTCCCGCCTACGGAAATTATGAAATCAGAGACACAGAGCACGTACTTACCCGTGCCCGCTTTCATGCAGCGCGAGGTAGCGCCCGTCTGCCCCCGCGCACCCCCGGCTTCGAAACCCTTCGGTGTCCGCCGAAGGAAGGAGATTGGCAAAAGTTGCCTGCGCGGATGATGTATCGTGTCGATGATAATGCCTCCTCGCGCGCCGCCGGATAAATGATCTTCCCCGGCAGCCGCGACGCGTCCGAGGATTCGTCTTGAACCCACCAAAACGACGGGACCGATCGATGGACGCGGCGTTTCACTTCGGAATTGGTAAACCGGCTGCTGAACCGGTGATACGCGTCATCGTCTCGTTCCGATGATTCATCGCGGGAATTTACTGGGTTATGACTGGTTACTGTTCAGCGTGTTCCGAGGAGGAATTCGTTGGCTCCTGGGATGCTGATCGGTTCGGTGACTTTTGGTACTAGAGAATTATTATGAATCTAGAGCTGGAAGCTTTCTGAGAATGTCAAATGAATATTTCTGATTTCTAGGGAGATACTTAGAGCTTGCGTCTCTCGCAGAGTTTTGAAGTATTTGGAATAAGATGTTATATGGTTGAAGAAGAAGTTAGGACAAACGTTAGGGGATGAAGTGTTTATAGTAGTCACGTAACGAAAGTAATGTTTTAAAAGGATGGAAGGGTTGTTAGGTTTGAAACGGGTTATTCAATTGAAGGCTATAGTTACGTGTTTCGTAACGATGTAATCTGGCACTCGATCTTCCGTCCGACCGATAAGCAGCGAACTTTCCGAGTTTTTGTGCAGTTCTTCGAGGGCTCGTATTACTTCGGCAAGTAAATTTCGTCGGTCGCTTCCAATTCTACGCCAATCGGCACGATTTATTTTTACCCGTTCGTAATTACGGCATCTAATTGCGAACGTTAACTGGTTCGATGCCAAAAGGGGGCATCGCAGGAGGGGTCGAACGAAAGGGAGGTCTAGGAGAGAGGGATGAGGGAACGTTATCGCGGTAGGGCGGTTCGTTGTATTCGCCGCGATGCGATGCGGAGAGGGCTAATCAGATGAGAGTCTCAAAAGTAGCGGTGTTCCAGTTTGGAAAAAAAACTCGCGGTGTCCGGGCGCGATTACACGGTAACGAAGCCAGGGGCGCAGCTTGCGTCATTCCACCCCTCGTCGATCTTTGCTGCTATCCCCGTTTCGTGACCGTCTGTGAATAAGAAATCGAGAAAAATCGGTAGTTCGAGAATTACCGTATAGAATCGTTTCAATGGAATCTGAACGTTATTGTATCTTGGCTTCAGCCTCTTCAACTCCTTACTTCGAGTTATATTTGCTGCTACAGAGAATAGAAGAAAAATGTTAATTATATCTAAAGTACTGTTCAGATTTTCCAGTGAGGTAGCACATAAAACGATGCATTGATAACTGCGGTAGCAGTTAATATACTATAAAAACACCTATTTTATTAATAGCTAAGACAGCTAATAATACACATACGTTACCAACAATTATAATACACAGAGCCGATTACATCTGAGCATGCGAGCAAAGAGGCAACTAAAAGGCGAATAAAGAAAACGTAACACCGCCGTTCGCGGCCGGGCTCAATATCGTAGCATCAAAAAATTCTCTGCCGCGTATAACTTTGCCCACTTTGTATTCATCAGCGCATAATTATGCACGGTGTAACCTGTAATTGTACGTATGTACGTATGTTAATATAATGCAAATTTCAAGACGGTCGCATCGATGAAAATTTCCGGCTGAATTTCGCAATGGCGCCGACCCTGGACGCGGCCGAGCTGCCCGTGTGCCGGGGGAAGGGGGTGGCCAAGTATATATGTGGGATAGAGTTTGATAGGGGTTGGATTCAGGCGAGACGGAGAACGGGGGAGAGGGTTGCGCGGCGCGCACCTTATCACGCCACTCTGCTGTTTTAGTTTTTGTCCGGCACCTGCATATTCCAACTTTCTTCCATTCCCCGGCATCGGTGCTGGATGCACTGTTTACACGTACGGCCCGTTGCACACGGCGCGCGCAGCGGTACAACGCGGGGGCCAGCCCCCTCCGGACATGCACGCGCGCCCGTAAATGAGATAAAATTTATTTTGCGACAGTTTCATCCAATTATACATCGGGAAGATTGCGCAATCTGGCCCCGGCTGCCGAGGAAAAAATTCGAGAACTCTCTTCCGAGGGGTGGTTTCAACCCCCGGACGAGTAGACCGCCATGTTTGCCCGTTGATAAACATTTCCCGATGATTTACGCGCTGATTCGCGGAAGGAATTCTCTTTTGACGAGGTTTCCCGGGTACGAATGGATCCTCCGGGAACTTTACGGTTGAACGTTATTTAAATGATGGCGGAATTGGGGTTTCAAGTTTGTTGATAGGGAGGTGCTTGAAGTATTAGGGAAATTAATGGGAATGTGACATTTCAGAGTGTCATTCGAACGAATGAAGATCTATGGAATCTGTTTATATAAGCAATCGATTCTTCATTGATTTTTTGCAAAGAAAACAGTTTCAGTTTCAACGTCATTGTATATCTGCTAGTTTTTTATTGCTGTAAATAAGGGTCAATAAAAGAAAAGTTGAGGGCACGCGTGAAATCGGTATTCTTATTTTATTAGAAACCTTGTTATCTTCTTATCAGAACTGTTTTATCGAAGCTAAATTGCATTTTTCCGTTAACCCACAAAACGAAGCAACACCTCGGCAATTCAATCGCCAACAAAAGCGCCATATAAAGTCAGTCGCACAGAAATTTCCATAGGGTCTCAGGTGCACGCGAAACGGTAGCAGGCGCGAGTGAATCATCCGAGGTAACCCTCGCGCCCGCAGGCGAGATTAGGTGTCCGGGAAGCTTGAAATTTCAATTCTCCGGGCGGCCGATTAACATAATTTCCCCGTTAACGTCGGTGGCGGCTTTTCCTCGTCCGGCTCGATGCAGGTGCATCGCGTAGCCGCCGCCGCGCCGATAAGACCGAGAGGCGGCGGCGGTAACACGCGCGCCACGGTAACATTCAAACAAAACGCTGGAAAAAAAAGAGCGGCCGGCGGAGGCACAACGCCGGCAGGAAGCGGCGGAGGAAGAGAAAGGACCGTGGAGTCGGTCTCGTTCGATTCGCGAATGAATATCGCGAAGGCAGCCGCGCGACGCGCCGCATTTGCGAAGTAAAACTGCGGGGGTGACGTTAGAGAGGGAACCTTGTATCGGGAATACGGATAGAGCCGAGAAGGAGAGAAACTGGAGAAACGGAGAGAAGGTGAATAGGGGGGGAACAGAGATAGGAAAGAGAGAGAAGAATACAAAAAAACAGAGAGAGGAAGGTAGACAGGAGGCAGAGGAAGACGGAAGATAGAGAAAGAGACTGGAGAGAAAGGAAGACAGAGGATCAAAGAGAGAAACACAGAAACGGTGGGAAAGAGTGATAGAGGTAATAAAGGACGAACAGAGGCAGAAACAGTGAAATAGAGGTAGAAAGATACATAGTCAAGCAGAGAGATAAAGAGAGAGACAGGGGTAGAAAGAGGTGAACACGGAGCCAAAGAGAGAAACACAGACGGAAGGAGTGAAACGGCGAGAGAAGCAGGCAAGACAAAGAAAGAGGGAGGAGAGCCGCGAGAGCAGCTTCCGATCCCTTGGCGTTTTTCAATCGGCCCGCTTTTATACCGCGCCGTTAGCCGCGAAAGTAGGAAGCTCGCTGTCGTCCCATTGTCCACGCGGAACACTCAACCCGCTGTTTCCCCCGATACGTGTTCCACCGGGGCGACGGCCGGCCATTTTATCGGGACAGTTTCTCGCGCGGACAAGCCTAACTAGGATGACGCGACGGGGATCTGCAGTTTGGTCGGCGAATGCTTAATAGAGCAAGGAAACGCAACCGAGCCGAAGGGGATGGCCGGGAGCGATGGGGTTGCTTGATCGATTGCCTTGGATCCATTAAGTTACCGACGTTCCGTTTGCTCGGGTGACTGCTAACGCGATGCTGGACATGGATCGGTGACCGAGACGGCGGGATTGGGGATGAGGAATGATTGGTGATCGATTTGGCTGTGCTAGCTGTCCGGGAGGTAGTTGGGAGGCTTGGGAGTCGGAAATTATTCTTGTTCTTTGTTTTCAGTTGTGGAGGACGGACGCGATAGACTATGTTTGATGATAGGGTTTAATAGGGATATATAATAGTCGAAAATTGTCATGGTGTTTCTACCAAAGAGATAATTTAGTTAAAGACTTTGTTACAAACCAGAGTCAGCACTTTGATCGTGGTGCTTCGATCACAAAGATAGTTTAGCTAGCAAAGACCATTAATTCTTGCTTTTACCAAAGAGCTAGTATAATTACCAAAGACTCTATTAATCTCTCTAGAATCAAGGATTCTTCAGAACATCAATGACCAACATGTCTTCCTAAAGCTTCCCTGTCTCCCAGATCTCTTTCAAACTACATAATATCTAATAAAAGGTCCATTACCAAAACCCGTTAACGCAAAGTCGAACGAAATGGCCCCCCTGATCAAACTCCGACAGCAGTAATGATGCGAGATCAGCACCGAATTTATTCGGCTTCCACTTATCCGCATCGTTGAGTGGATTCCTTAAGCAAACGGGCGGCGATAACCGACAAGGCGAAGCCCGGCGGTGGGGGTTGATAAATAGCGAAAGTTATCGTGCGTTCATTTACACCCGAAAGCATCGTTTGTTTCGAGACCAGAAATCATTCGGTCGATACGGGATCGTCGGCGATATCAGCGGGCCGGCCCGCACGGGAGAGGAGGGAAAAAAAGCGCACTTTCCTCCACTATCTGGAGAACTATTTCTCCGGTGTCTGGAAAAGCATTGCCGCTACGATAACGGCTGCGAGGGCGGCTCGCGGAGAAAGGGCGAATTTATCGGATTGACGATGGCCGAGGCGGGCTGGGCCCGCGCGCTCGCGCGCGTGCAAAGGTGCATTTGTATGCGGCGTGTACGTGCACACGGCGCCGCCACCGCCGCGCGTTCCCGATATGAAGAAGAATTGTTCGGACGTAGACATTGAAGGCTTTTTTTCCCCGGGCTGGCTGATAACCGGCCCGATAACCGGGGAGACCGGTGGAGCGTCGCCTTTCCCCAATTAAACGGTGAACGCTGCCGATGTAGGCGGTCCTTTTTTATCCTCCGCTCCTTTTTCGCTTTCTCTTGTGCCCCTCCCATCGCGCGCGTCTGCTACAAACCGTCCAATCGTGAAGGATGCAAATGTCCTAATAAAATTGTTTTCTTTTTAATCGCCCCGCTTTTTCTAATCTGTCCCCTGCTCGACGCTGTTCGTCACGCGTGTTGCGCGCGTCGCTCTTGTGGACGCTCGTTTCGAATCGGGGTTCGAGCAGTTGGTTTTAGTTTTACTAGCGTTTGATGTTGCGTTGAGTATTCTTTACTTTGAATGTATGACAAAGCCGTAATAATAACGAGAACGGTGTTTATCTTTTGTATTGGTATTTATGCGGATGGACTTATAGGTACGTCCGTCAAGGAAGACGATAGAATCTGAATTTGTATGTACAGTTTAATTTTCCAAGTATTTAATTATTGAAAAGCGTTACTGTTTTAGTTGTTCATTTTTAATACATTGGTTAGTGATTAATTGTCGAGGAATGCACATGTAGGCTGCTGTCGCAGTGAGAGGACCTGAGGTGCATCCAAGAAAACAACTCTAAACAGGGTGTCGAGCAGGGTGTGGAGGAACGGCGGCGAGTCGGATAGCCGTTTCACCGGGGGTGCAGTTGTGTACGATGCACCTAGCTACAGCTATTCCAACGGAGACCGATAAGGGTGGCGAAAACGGCTGGCTGTAGCCCGTAAATATCACAAAAGGGTGGGAAACCCCAGTGCCCACTCTGCACACAGACACCCTCTCCCCCTTCTTGCGTAGTTTATCGCCTGTATCGGAGCCCGTGGAACCAAAATCGCGCCAATTGTTTTACGTTTAGCCATCCTGCTTCTTTGAGGGTTACGAGGTTAACATCCTATCGAGGATCGCTGCGTTGCTGACCCTTAATCTTGTTCTGGAAGCTGAGACATCGGGCTTCGAGTCATCTTCGAGGTCTTATAATCCTTGTTTAAACTCTAGGCTAGAAGATCCATCACTTTCATGTCCGACGTGCCACAAGATTTCAAATTTCAATACTGGAAGCTTTTAATTAGACACCAGGCTTATTACATTTTAATAAGATCCAAGCTTCCAAGATAGAAGTCTAAACACAGAAGCTGCTAGTTGATCATTCTTAGCCCCCAGTTACCAGCATTCAATGCGAAAAATATTGTTACTTCTCCAGAATTCTACTCCATGAAAGATCAAGAGAAGACAATCGAATTAGGAAGCTCCACTTAAGTGATTCGATAGATTTTTCTCAGATTGTCACGAAATTTTCTTCGTTTCCAAGGCGAAACGGTGGAAACGGCGAGCGAAGAAGATGGATCGATTGAAATTCCGCGATGGGAGCGGGCGTTCCGCGTTCTCAAAGACCGTTCGCGATTAAAAACCCCCGGGAGGATTGAGCAGGGATGTATCGGGCGCCGCGGGGCGCCCCGATCGCCCGATTCAATTATCGAGATCGATATCTGGCCGGTCGCGCACAAACGGACGCGCGTACTGGACGCGGGACCGGGCACTCCTCAACCTGGAACACCTTATACGAGCTGTCCGCCTTCTCGCGATGACGCCGACGATCGCGATGATTAATGACGTCACCCGACCCGGCGAAAGTAACGGCCATTAACTACAAATGACGGTACAAATGTTTGGCGTAGGTCCGCGCCGCGCCGCGTCGGGGAATAAAGGATCGGGGAACCCCGCTGTTATTACTGGAACGATCGATTCGAGCTGCGATCATCGAGCCGACGATTTTTTAACACTCTCGGTCTTGCGAGAGCGGTGCTTCTTCAATTCGGATGGAAAATTTGATATTTCGCTGGTGCACTATTTAAAAATTAATGAAGTAAGAGCAACAGAAACCTTCAAATACTTATCTAGATCCATTGATTAATTACTACTTTCTATACCTATATTTCTCCCCGAAGAAGAAATTCCGCTATTCTGAAAGGATTTCTAAAAATTGTATTTGTCGACTATTATCTAGTGTCTTTTCGAGTTATAATTATTCTAAATCCTTCGCTCGACAGAAGTTGTATTCAATAATGATACTAATGAACTAAATTAGGTACGATCGTAGGGCTGACGCCGACCTTACGGTTCGATCGTCGAGAAACTGGATGCGCAAGGAAACAGTAAGAAATTTTTAATGAATTGCGTCCCATCTTTCAGCGTCAGTAATTATGATGGTACATGTACATTTACCGCAATTAGCAGGGGCGAGTTCAGGCGGTTGCTAATGAAACATCGTTATAGTTGTCACGGGGGCCGCGCGAAGACTAACAAGAGCCGCGCACGCTGGAAATGTTTATCTTGTCACAAATCGATTGGAGCGGCTCTACGCGCGGCTTAATTAAATTTACCTCTTATCTGCGATCGAGACTATACCCCCGCCGCCGGTGTGGCGTACGCAGCGTTGCGTACGTCTCCGCGCGGAATACGGTGGCGCGAACACCCGCGACGGTGTAACCGCGCGCTCGTCAGGACTCATTAATTGAGAAATTAATCCCCGATAATTGTCCAGTTTGCGCCACGTTCGCTCGTTTTCGCGCGGCGTATCTGCTTCGTTCCCCCGTTATCGTCTCGGGATCTTCTCGCAACGCGCTCGACAACGTTTCCGAAGTTCTCGTCAATGTCCTTTAACGTGCCTCTCGTTTTTATCCGTCGAATATTAAACCTTTAATCGTCATATTGTCGGAGTGCTGAGTTTTGGTTTAGAAATATCTAATAAGCATTTTGGAAGCTGGAAGTTCGTAGCGTTTAGCGAACTGTGCGGTTTAGAGTAATGTTTAGTATCTTGTGGACTTTGGAATTTGTTTAGGAAATTATGGGTTTCCGAATTTGTAATATTTTTCATATTTAGAAGATTGGGGATGCGATTCTTTAAACTGTGAACAGAACCTTTTAACTTCTCTGTTCTTTGTCCAGTGTTTCCAAAATTCTCCTATTTCGATTTTTCTGATGACCTCACGGTTAAGAATAACGAAGAATAGAATATTTCGTATAGTAAATGATCAGTTTGGTTCAAGGAATTGCGAGGAGTGAATATTTAACCGTTTGCACTCGGAAGTTTCTAACTAGAAATATTTAACATTTTTTGACAAGACAAAGACGATATTCTCTGAAACTATCTCGAAGGGAAATTAAAGGTACATTGAGGAGCAAAGCTATTTTATTCCAATATTTCACGTATCGAGGCGTTGCACAAAGTTCACCATTAAATATCAGATTTTATAGTTTTACTGCGTCAAATCAAGCGGCGACTGAGAGTCACCTCCCGAGTGCAGAAGGTTAATTCAGAATATCGATACGGAGGATGAATACACTCGCTTGAAGAGCTAACTTTCTTTTTTAACTTACCAACGAGGTGAACAATGAGGAAAGTACCTACGTAGAAAGTGCATAAAGACAATCGATGCAGCTTCGATACGCTGGTTACCGGCGTGAGTAAGGCCGGCGCAATGCGGTCCGACAGGAACGAGAGAGGAAGAAGGATTCCGTCGGTTCGGTTGATACTCGTTTTTCGTGCTTATCTGCCTCGCCTGAGTATTATCGAAAGGTCTCCGTCTTGCTGTTCGACCACCACACGAGAACACGCGTATAAGTACACTGTTTCCTTTGTCGTTACACGTAAGGACGCCTTATTTGACTCGTGTATAAAAACGAAAGAAAGAACGGAAGAAAGAAAGAATAGCAAGGAACGAAAGCGAAGAAAATAAGAAAGAAGGAAACAAAGGAAAACTAGGTATAAGAAAAGAAGGGAGAAGGAATGAAGAAAGTAAAAATAGAAAAGATATAAAAGAAACCAAGAATGATGTCGAGTCGCTCAGAAACCATTACGGTTAAGTCCAGAAAAGAAAAATCGAGAAAATGTTTTATAAATGAAAATCGTTATACAACGTATTCAGAAGCTGTGAAAAGAAGTGCTTTCACCTAGAAAAAACGAAGAACCGTGTAAATCGTCGAATACCTAAAAAGAATATTATTCATTCCATTAAAATGTACGAAAATCAAAAAATATCCAAGAATTCACTTAACCGCGTTGGCTTCTAAGCCACTCATGTAAATAGAACAAAATAAATAATGATCTATAATAATAAATAATCTGTACGGAGGGAAAATGAGAAGAAGGGAAAGCAAGAGAAATAAGAAAAAAATGGAAAGAAAGGAACGAAGGAGAAATAAAAGAAAGAGAGGCAAGCAAGAAAGAAACTTCCCTTGGTGTTTGTCAAGGCATAACAGAAGGTTATTTATTGATATTATTACTGGCAGAATGCGCGGCCTCTGTTCGCGGACAGATAGGCGTGCACGGAGCCGTGTATCGATATCGGTGGCCGATAACTATTGCGACGAATGAGGGAGTACAGACACGGCTCGTCCATTACCACTTAAGAAAGTCGCCGGATCGACGGGCTCGTGAAGCGACTCCGCGGCCGCGTTGACTCATCGTGTCACGCCGGTGCCGGATGCTCCGGGAAAACCGGTATCCGCCGAGGATTCCGATTCCCTTTTTCTGCTGTTCGATTTCTTCCGATTCGGTGTTTCCTGGGATTATCGCGGATCGTTGCGCGCCGTTCGCTTCTTCTCTTTTCCCTCACTGATCAATTTGCAACAACCGCGTATTGGGTGGTCTGGAAAATTCGTGTCGACTCCGTGCAGTCTGCCTTTATCGACCTTTATTCGACGACTGCGACTTAATGTACCAGTCTTCGACGTTTAATATAATTATAATAAAAACGTCGATTATCGCGACGAGGGATGACGATTATGTTAATTACTACGGCGTCCTCGATAACGGTAACATCGATAACCATGATCGCTGTAACATTGACGACGACGGAGATCACCTTAACGACGACGACAATCGATGGTGATTCATGTAGCAATCATTGCCATCTTTAACAGATACTCTCCGTCAATTCTCAGTTCCGAGTTTCACGTTCGATATGTGTTCAGTCTTCCTGGGAATGATCTCTATTCGCATTTATTCATACATTAAACATTTGTACATCCTGATACCTACGCGTTAAATGTCTGTACATCGCAGTAAAAAAATCGTGTAATGACGTACTTAGATGGCATTCGAGGAATCGATCGCTCGATTCCGCAAATCGTTCGCGTCCGTCGTCCCGAGCAATGTGATGCGGCTCGCGTGGGAAAGCGCGACGCAACCGAAACCCTGCCCGATCTTGAGCAGTGTGTTCACGTGGCGGTCGTTACAGAGGACCGTTTGTTGCGCGCCGGCTTGAGAAAAGCCACCGGTCGTCGCCGCGGTGCATCAAGTGCCAATCAAGGGAGGCGCCTAAGCGTCAGGAATGTTCTGGGATCGCGAGCCACCTGTTCGCCGCTCGCATGGCAAGCGTGTGCTAATTGCTCCCCGTCTTCCTTCGTCTGTCCGTCACCGATCTGCCCTCTTCTTTTCGCTGTCGAGGTTCTTCAAGGATTCACCACAATGATTTCCTGCTGCCTCGGAGTTAACGGTCCGACGTCGTTCCTCCCGGAGACGCCGATTAATTCCGCGCTGATAGGATTATGTTAACTAGTCGACCAGGGACGAGCTCGACTTTTCTCCTCAGTCGTCAATCTCGTGCTTCGATCATACCCCTCGTTCGTTGTTTTAGGTGTTCAACGTTTCTCGCGGCCTCCGACTCTGTCATACCGTCGAGGATAACGCGAATGATACCATTATCAGGCTTGTTCGAAGGCAAATTGCTTTAGGCTCTCGTTGCCAGTGTTCTCGTTCATTGATATTGATTCGTTTAAGAGATTCTCGCAGATGTTCAGGGACGGATCGTTCAGTTGAAACCGAACTTTGCGATTTTGTCGGGAGATTGGTGTTATAATCGTGACCATCGTCGTTAATATGTTAACGAACGTCGGTACCAATATTATCGGACGATTGTCGTGGCAATTCGCGTTCGTTATCACCGCGAATCACGGATTGCCCCGGCGCGCCGTGATCTAACGATATTCCGCGCGGATTTCATTGGTCCTTGCAGGCGAGGATAATTGTTGCGCGAATTGCTTAGCGGATACCCGCGAGGAATCGACGATTAGCGTTACCGTCGGTTGTTTCTGATCGCGTTTGCGGCGAGCCGTCTACGTGGCGTGCATTCGGAGCGTGCGTCCTCGCGGCCGCTCTTGAGTATGCTGGCGCGCTGCAGATAAGGCGTTCGAGCCGGTCGAGGCGAGGGAGAAGAATTTTGCCGGATGACGATCAACGTTCGATCATTCCGCTGAAAAACCGGGCTTGAAATCTTCGTTCGCGCGTCCTCGGACGGGAACCTTCGCTCGGCGAAAGTGTCTTCTCAATTTCTTCTTCGTGCGCGAACGAACGTCGCGAGGAATGAATGCGAGATTACAGAAACTTGCGGAGTATAATGGACAATGGACGATACGGAACTCGTATACTGAACTGATATAAAGGACATATTGCATGAGAGGGTACTGTAAAACAATCAGCACCATCTATTCCTTATACATACCATTTCAGGAATAAATAATTCAACATATTCAAAGTTTCCGACCAGAGTGTTCAAAAAAGAAAGTAATGCTTCTTTTCCATTGTAACAATAATTTAATGTATAGTATTCAACATATTACACTTAGTATTTCTTGCATACCCCTTGCACTAACCTTTCCGTTACGATTTAATCATGAAAACTTCTGAAGCATTTTATTTTCATTAAAGAAAACAACGTGTTCCATTTTATGATTCGCACATTTTCTTAATCAGAGTATTAATCAAAAGTAATCTAGCGAAGTACTACTATTATGCCAATTATTCTCAACTAAGAGCTGCACAAAGTTTGTACAGGTGAAAGCATGTTGCCTGCAACTATAGTTTGACGAGCTCATTGTACAGTCTGCCACGAAAAACCAATGACCACGAGCTGTACTCGTCATTTCACAAGGGGTTAACGGCAGCGGCACGTCGATGTATAATTCCAACAACCATCTGGCCAGGAACTTTTGAAGTCTACTGTATATCTCTGACCCCGTCAAAGAGTCGAGTCAAGAGACGTTCGTAAGGGACTGTTAGCAGCAGGATGACCAGCTATATCGGGAAAGACAGCTTTCCGCCGGCTGAGCCGATCGGTTCGGTTGCGAGGGTGCTGGAACACAAGACTGCCTGGAAATACTGGACGCACGGGGGTGCACGGGGTGGGTGAACGACTAGGGATTGCGCAAAGGGAGCAAAAAGGGGTGGCTGGTCTTGTCGGGCCGGGGGATCTCCGTCGGTATCCCCGCGCATCTGGGAGACGGCTATGCATTTATGCATGTTTTGCGGGTATCGCATGCTTCTTGCCAATAACGCAGCATTCTACGTGGCACACGACTCGCGCGCACCGAGCCTCCATTTTCTGGCTTCCACGGCTAGGCCGTCTCGACAGTGTCATGACGTCCCCTTCCCGGCGATCCGAAAATTTTTAGACCATCGCGCGGTGTCGGATACGCGACCGGTCGCTCGGGAAAAAATCATTTCGAAGGGGCTGAATTGCTTTTCACCGTGGGTTTATTTTAGACGGGGATCGAAGGACACGTTATGTACTCGAAGATGACACGATGTCCAGCGAGACAGCAATGGTTCGTTTGTACTATTGTTTATTTGTTTGATCAGATTTGTCGTTGAATGTAACCGTTTCTGTTTTGAGTGTGCGGGAAGATACTTTGAATTGCAGTCTCGTGTATTGGATTTCATGGTTTTGAGAAGGACAATGTTTTATAATTGTGTAGTAATTAAACATTCTTGGAAGAATGTTCGGAATTGGGTGTGCTTCGTTTTCCCATGGAATAGGTGTAGGTAACGTTGGTATCCTTCAAAAATTCCGATGGGGAAAGTGGGGTTTTATGACAGATTGAGACTTCTCGGAACCGTTCGTGGGACTTGTTTCATTATTAAAGAAGCAAGAGTGCTGTTTTATGTCGCCAATGAATAATTTGTCAGTCAATGGACCGATTGGCCTTTCGCAATCGATACTGAAACGAAAGTCGCCGTTAGAGACCTTCGAATCTTCGATCTTCGACCGTCTTTATCGTATTTTTTATGCCTCTAACTGGCGAATCTCAAACGGTACACCTCTCCTTCACAATTTCCTCTTCCCTCTGAAACATACAACAGGCACCATCTATAATTACTTTTTACTTCCTTCCAAATATCACAGAAACGGCTGTTCTTAAGAACAAGAATGTCACCCTCTAAATTTCCTTAATACAGCCAATTCCCCAACACCAAAAAACATCTTTCGCGTCCCACTAATTAACAGGACACATTCCACTAAGCTTAACACTCGAACCGGTCAAAATGACTGGTTCCAATTTTTTTGTTTCGCGATTATGGATGCCTTAAAAGCATCGAATATTCGAAATGATTTTGAACATAATAATCTCACTTGAATACTATCCGAATATCCGCAGAAACTGAAGATCATCTATTCTTACAATTTTCATAGAGATTGCACATTAATCGTATGAAATTCTCGGTAGTCCTACCGTTGAACACTCCCTACACTGCCGTATGCACAAAGATTTCCCCGCAAAAGGGGAAACGTTCTCGTTGCCCACGAAAGCACGTTCAACTCGAACAGCGAGAGAAAACGCCGAGAAATAATCGTGATTTTAATCGATCCGAATCTCCGGCAGTTTCTTTGAGACAGATTGATCGTACTTACGTACCGTAAGCAGGACGTCTCGAAGGACGCCGGTAATTCCGTTTAACGATCGGCGTAGCGCCCCGTTCCCCCCCGCGGTCGCGATTTTTCAGCGGTTCGCGATTGTCATTTTGCGCTTGGCTCGGGTTTGTGATCTCCGAATGTCCCGGTCGCGCGCGCACATATAGAAACACTTATTATACGTCGTGGCAGTCTGTAATACTGGCCGCGGCCAGTAAAGTCGTAAGTGGGCCCCGTTAATGGCCGCCGCGGTACAAGATAAGGAATTATTGATCGTAAATAATTTTGTAATGTACGCGACGATAATGTTGCAATCGCTGCCTTTATCGACTCGGCATTCCGTAGATGCGCGATCGGACGTTAAAACTTTTCGCGGAATTCTTTACCCCCGCCCCCTTCTCTTCTTTTGCCGCCCCCCACCCGCTCGACAATACTTCGCCCCTCCCTCTTTAAGGGCGTGCGCCCGACCGGGAGCGTAAAAAGGAAACACCTTTGGGAATACTTTTAATGGACACCGATAAACTTTGTTGGGTAAATATTTTTATTTCGGAGAATACATACTCGTTAAATTGTAGATGTTTGACTCCGTTGAACTAGGTTTGTATTAGTGGAGACTTACACGAACGAACGGTTAAACGTTTCAGATAAGCGGCCGTCGCTGAAAGACAACGTATCGAGGGGACTGGGCAATTATGAATTTTAATTAGGTTGAATTCAATGAACCAATATATCTTTTATTGGAACCTCCAATCGCGAAGGATTGATAGAGCGATAACGAGGATTGATAAGCGTACCGTTTACGTGGACGCTCGTTTTGTTTATCTTTAGTGGAGCATTGTGTAATCGGGCTCATCAAACGGCTTCCGGCGCGCAGGAATTTGCATTGCGTTACAATAATTAATGGAATATTTCCATGAACCCACGATCGGGGCACGCAGCACCTCGAACAAAGAAAGAAAGTTACTTATCTTAAACAGACTTCATCATAAATAATTCGACCGTGCTTTTCTTAAAAATAACTCCGAGATCAGAGTTGATCGTGACTGAAACGATTACATCGGAACCTTCCCACATCGTCAACGTTAAACCAAACAAGAGGCCATTTATCTCGAACGCCTCGCGCTCTACACATTCATTACCGTTCTCTCCCGTACACTTAAACGCATTATCTGAACGCGTTCTCATAGATTACACAATTTCCCGCGCCGAATAATTCCGCGAGAGGGGAAAGAGAAAATCCGACTCGGAATATAAATCCGACGAGCAAGGTGCTCATGTACTACATTCATTAACGTCGAACTCCTTCGATCCGTTTCAAGTTTCCGCACCGGAAGTCGCATTCCAACTCTTTGGCTACGACAGAATTTCGCGGCAACCCGTATTTCTACGAAAGTGTATTGAAACCATGGAAACACCGAATTGAACTGAATTAAACCAATCTAGAATAATAGCGTTTATATAACATATGAATTGCAGTGTTGAGAGTAGGCAATATTAATAAATAATTTGTCAAACCGTTTGTCACTTTTTATTGGGACAGCCGGAGTTTTGTATAATCGGTATTATACATATTTCATATCATAATTGGTATTCTACACAAATAATAGGTATTTTATACCACGGTGTTTCATATCACTAATCTTTATTGTCGCGAAAGTTGAAGTTCAAGTTGCTCTGTAACATACGTACGCGTTGGTCAAAAGTTTGGGACTACTTGCACATTTCTTGTATATATAACTATATATTATTATATATATTACTATATAACTATATAACTATATATTACTATATATATATATATATGTGCAAGTAGTCCCAAACTTTTGACCAGCGTGTACATATATTACAGAGCAACTTGAACTTCAACTTTCGCGACATTAAAGATTAGTGATACGAAGTACTGTGGTATAAAATACCTATTATTTGTGTATATTCATATTATATTTATTTTAGATATTTTTGGTCTCTCCTTCAGTTCACTTCACGCAGGTATTAATCGCTATCAGATTTATCGAGGAGCCCATAATTCAGGCCGTCCACGTTGACACGTGAACGTAAGCCGGCCGCAACACGCTGCGTACACACGCGGCGGACCGGTGTGCGCTTCTCCCCCTCTCTGTCTATATCGTAATTTTATGCACTTCGGCGCGATGAATATGGATTCGCGGACCCGTGCGCCGATTTATGCGGTCAGCCCGGTAAACCGCTATTTATCGAATAGGCGTGTAATCGAAGAAAAACGCAAGCGGGCCCATATCCTCCACGGGTCACGCGACCCGGCCAACGGAAATACGGTCCGATCTTCCGGGATCGTGGCACTGATGGTTAATTGATATTTTATTCGGTTAGGGTCAATCCAGCGCGCCGATTGTACGCGGAATCGCGTGATTCTCTCAGCTTTCAACGCTGGAATTACGAGTCATGTCGAAACGATCTGTTCCTGATTTCTTCTTTTATAACGATGGAAAAGATGTTTCTTTGAGAGATAATCAAAGAGGCTGATTCGGTAGTGCTTAAACTGAAATATAAGGCAACGGAGTTCCCGATAGACGTACGCTTGTAGTTTCTATAAAGAAATTTTCAAAAGTTCAAACGATCGGTAGTTTCAGTGTTAAGTTGGAAATTGTTCTGTACTTTGGCACAATTGAATCATGCCGATTAGGCAATACGATGTATCGAGGGGGTTGGAATGCTATGTACTGTGACTCGGGATATTTCTACTGGAAGTTTTCGGTATTCGTTGCCTGTTCGGTTAACTAATACCAGAGTATACATTCAAGACATTCCCGAAATGAATCTGGGCCCATTAAAATTTTCAGACTCGCCGATTACATAGGCAAGCGTGAATTACGTATTCCAGATGAACAAAATTGATATCCACTCGAAACGCACATAAAATCTGCATAAAACATTCAACTTGAGAAAATCAATTTACACTTCGCAACGCCGCTGCCGTCTCAATCTCGCTGCAAATACAAAACCTGAGTCACGGAACGATGAAATTATACTCCAACGAACCACAGTTCAATAAAAGAAAAATACTGAAAACAATTTTAACCGTTTGAGCGGCAACCGACGCGATCGCGCTTCTCAACGCTGTAAACTGCTAACCTATCGGTTCTTAGGATCGAATTCAGTTTATCCATCTGTTTTCCTTCTAATTATTGATTCCGATTTCTGTCAATAATTAAGTAGTTTCTAAGTAAACAGAAAACCGGAACAATATTTACAATTTTCTGCGAAAATAGAAAAGCCTGATTCAGTTTCCGAACCGAAACGCAAGGATCGCGATCGCGCTTAGCATTTTTCAACCAATATTTTGCAAAGACCCGTGGCACTTAGACGGTTAACGTAACGTTTCTAATAATTCCCAACGGAAACGCAACAATTTCGCGAAATCTCTTCACTCGCGAACGTGGAAACTTAAAGATGGCGAAAGAAGAGAGGAGCCTCGAAGGTGTAGTGTCAATGCGGCGGCGGTGAAGGGAGGCGGCGAAGGGGGGGAGGGATCGAGGCTTAGGAGAGACCGTAGGTGGACGAACGCAGGGGTTCAGGGGGGGCCGGGGGGACGCATGTGCTAATGAACGCCATTAAAAGCAGCGTTAATTAGATTGCGCTAATCAGATTGTCCCGTCCGTATCTGCTACCCTTTTTTTCGTACGAGCCCGCAACATTCGTAGCCGATGGTAGGAATGTTGGGTAGGCTCGCACGAAAACCTTCGCTGCGATTATTCGCTTTTTTCCGATTCGTCGACCCCTCCGCGTCTCTTTCTCTTCCTCACCCTCAGCTCTTTCTCTTTTTCTCTGTTTCTCGCCCTCCTCCCCTCGAAAGACCGCGCCGTCTCGCTGTTCTTTTCTTCCCTTCCGTGAAATACTACGTGTTCCGAGCAACGTGTGCTCTAATCTACCCCGCCGGATCTAATATTTCCTCCCGCTTTGTCGAGAATCTAATTAAATTTATAGCGATCGCGAGCCAGAATTTTCGACTCGCGGCTCGAGCTGGGCCCGGTAGCCAACGGATTTTTCGAGAGTTTCTGCTTTCTTTTCTTCCTTTTTCTTGGGTTCTTTTTGTTTACTTCTTCTCGTTCACATTTCAAGGAAGTACGGTTGCCACGTATTTCTTTGATTCCGGTTTTCTCCCTTTCCTCTTGTTCGATCAGCGAAGATAGGAGATAGGGGCTCCGGATGTTATGCTAATTGTCCGTTATATGGATTAATTGGCGGTGATAATAGTAATTCCGTGGGATCTTTATGGAAATATTTTTGGCTCGTTTTGTTCCCCGCAGTGGACGTGGAGGAACGCGTCGAAAACGGAGGGGGATGACTCCGAGATAATCTTGTTTGGAAGTTGGTCGAACTCGCGTTCCGTTCAGCGGGATTTTTCTAGTTCGATAAGGTATCGTCAGCGTAACGTTTCCAATGGCAGGGATTAAATCGTACTCGCGCGAGATACGACATCAGTGGAAATTATTCTGATTCGCATTTAATCCCGCTTGGTTGGATGCAAGGTTTGTCACTTGTTTGATAAGTTACCAGTCGAATCGCTGATTAATGCTGGAATCATTCGAGCCCGAAGCAACCACTGACGTCTGGCTCGCCGTTTCCCCAGCCCCGACGAAAACGAAGTACGATAATTGCCGAGAAATTAGCCGGATCGCGGCGTTAACACGAGCATTACAACAAATTAAACCGAGTAATTAGTTGCTTAGTTCCGGTGTGTTGCCGCCGTTAAACGATTATTAAATGTAAATCGGGCGTCGGGCCGGCTAGTCCCGTGTCTCGTTGCTGATTCCTTGATGCATCGCCGCGGGTCGGTATACAGTATTAACGTTTTATCTACCGGAAGCCTGTCGGTACACATTTTCTCAATGTATACGCTATATTCATATGCAAAGCGCGGTTTAATAATTTTCCTGTAAATAATCATGGAAGTCCTCGCGTCGTGTTAATTAAAGGGAACTCCGGGTTCACAATTATAATTAGCGTTAGTATTGAAAAATATATCGAGAAATCCTCTATATTATTAATAAAGGAATTCATTATAAAACATTAAAGAACTATATAAAAAGCATTGCAATACTTTACAAAGAAATATATTAACTCTAAACTTAACCATTAAATTATATAATTACAAAAACTAAACTTCTATCCACCTCTTTGCAATACGAACATTTCACTACGCTCTTTATCTCATCTTTCTCATTCAACACTAGGTTCACCGACATTTTTATATATCCATTTCTACCAACGGGTCAATTTGACTCACGAACAAGGTCACACTCTTTACAAAGCAGCTTGAAAAACGACATAGTTACACAATGATCTTATAAATAAAACTATGAGATGTTCAGATAAACGTCAGTACAACTGACAGAAAAGAAACGTGAGCGGTTTATATAATTTTCGTCGGAAAGTTCGAAATGAGTGAAGACCCGCCCGGTGAACCTAGTGTCAATTACAAGATTCAACTTGATTTTCCCACGGAGATCCGCCATGCGCGAATGAAATGAAGGATCGACGTAGGTGCCTCCGATCGCGAGGAAAAGCGGCGTCGCGACGATACCGATATCCAGGATCGGCTTTTGTAATCGGCCATTAGGCGAGCTGCACGGGATCGTGGATATATTGTACATTTCGGAGGAAGGGAAAAGCGATGTTAATACTGACCCGTGTATGGGAGGTGCGTGACATTGTATGGATATTAGCCGATCCGGCTGGCCGATAATCTTCCAGTGGCCGTGTGCCAACGTACATACATACAACTCGCGGCCGGGGCCTCTTTACGCAAAAATCTTAATTCATGACGTCGCGACGGTCCTAAGCAATTATGACCTAGATTTGTCTCGGGTTCCCGTATTCCCGCCGCCGCCGCAGCCAGAACACGAGAAGAATTCCGCCGTTCGTTTCCGAGATCGGTATCGGGCCACGCGAGGAATATGGGAAATGCTGGGAATATACCGTAAACGCGCCGCGGCGTTTCAACGCGAGACGTTTTACAGTAAAGTGAGAACGGTACGTTAACGCTGGAACCGAAGCCTAACACAATCGAATTGACTTTTTCAAGTGTTCCTACGGGAACTCGAAGGGTAGCTACGTATCGAGACTGCAGTTTGAGTATTGCGATTCGTTTTAGTAATTTCTGAGAGAAGCGTGATTTTTTGAATGATCGGTAAACAAGAATTCAGAGGAATTCATTTAAACAAGAATCAAGGCGAAGCGTATTGACTCTGGAAAAATATGAAAGTCGATTCGTTTTAGGGGTGGATACAAATTTTCATTTAAGTTTGTTCTCTTATAAAATCAGTGCACTGAATGAGAATTATGTTTTGTCGTTTATCGGATCATGGAAAGGGTTGGTATTGTCCGATTGATGTTCATTTGGTTCGAAATGATCGTAATAGTAGCCGCTTATTAGATCTGGTTTATTGAACGAGGTTTATTGCGGATCGACGATTGTAATGAAAAGTAATGAAAACAATTACAAACGAGTTTCGATGGCGGGAGGTCACTGCGAGATTACGGTTCCTCGTTTTCATCGGTGAATGTCGTCTGTATCTGTCGGATGCGAAGGAGCGAAGAGAACTTATTTGTTTTCGGCGCATTTCCGTATCTTTCCGCCGCGATACCGATGCTCGATACGCATTCAAAATATTCGAGAATAATCGTTTCCCGATAATGAGTACGTGGCCGCCGCCTATTAATTAAACACGCTGCCGGCATACTTGACCGTAAACACAATAACGACGATGGGAAAATAATAATCTGATCGGGGTGGGAGGGGTGAGCGTTTCTTCTCATCTCTCCTCGTCTTTTTCATTTTTCTCTTCCTTCCTTTTTCTTTCTTCCTTCATCATCATCGTCATCTTCTTCCTCCTCTTCTTCCTCTTCTTCTTCTTCTCGTTTTTTCATGCGTTCCTTCCCTTTCCTCGTTCCCGGCCCGCACCGCTCGGCTATAGATTTCAAATTTATGCACGCTACGTCTCGCGATAGTTAATCTCCCGAGTTCTTGAACCTCTTTGTTGCCCCGTTTCGCGTTCGATGGAATCGTTCTGTCGCAATTGTTCGGCTCGCATGACGCAATTGGGAACGCGGAGGAAATTAATATTTAAGAGCGATACCGAGTATCTTAGGAGAAAATTGTGAAACGAAAGGGAACGCCGCCGCGCCGGTAAGTAGGCTGCGGAAAATTGATATCTGGAACGAAAATATGCGTGACACGGAAAGCTTCGTTTAAATGCTGACGGTTGTCGCCGGATCTCGCATTCGGGGGGGAAACAATCGTTATCCGACGATAGCGTCGGCTTTCCTGAAACGTGATCGTCGGAAGTGAAGCATTGCGTAATGGGAAAACCGATTTTCCTCGAAGGGGAAGGGAGGAAAGAAAGAAGGCTCCGCGATCTGAGAAACTGCCATGGGAAAGGAAGACGGGAGAAAAGACAACCAGTCCATTACAAGAAAATTTCTATTCAGCGCAAACGTCCGAGCTTCGAAAGAAAATTCAGTAACCAAAAGAAAAATAATATCCAAAAGAAAGCCCTCATTTTAATCTCTCAATCTCTCATCAAAGAACAACATTCAGCAGGCAATTCTAAAACCAGAAAACTATTCTCCAAAACAAAAGTTACGAAATATCCTCAAGACACCCAGTTATCCTTATCATTCTCAGAGCACCTCAACACAAAGCTCACCCGAGGAGAACTCCAAACAAAAAATCTCAAAGAACACCTCGATACAAAGCTAACCGAAAGAGAACAAACAAAAACTCGTCATCCCCTATGAAAACCCCCAACAAAGTCAACTCGAAGAAATCCCGGGGCGCCACGTAGGATCGTGTAAGAGGACTCCAAGCGTCCATCCGACATCCATAAACACGGCTCCCCGTACAGCTCGCGCCATCGAAGGGCCGGTAAAAAGCCGATGGCTCGCGGCTGAAACGCCACCCAGTAAACGCGGGAGATTCACAGTCGTATGTCGCCCAAGTCGGAACGAAAGAAAGAGAGCGAGAGAGAGAGAGGCAAAGTCGGTTGCTCGTAAAACGGTTATCCGCGGAGGGGAGTCCTCCGCGCGGCGGCGGCGGCGCGTAGGGGTATATACCTACGGTGAAGGTGAGCGTCATTCGGTCGCGCACGATCATTTGATATCCATACAATGCGAGAGCCCGCGAAATACGAACGGTCCCGCGCGGATCGTCCGCTCGCGGCCTTCTTTATTTCCATCGCGCCGGCCGGCGAGCGTGCGAGCGCGCAGGTAGACGGTTTCGTAGGTACGTATTCGCGTGCTAGGAGATAAAGATGGGAGCGGGGCGGGCACAGACGCAGGTACACGGACACGTACGCGCGCACACAGCCGCACGGGAGGAATACGGCCCCGAACGGCAGCGGAGATAAGGCATGGCACACGTTGCTAGATATGTAGCAGATATCAAGCGACGCCGTTCGCCCCGGCCACGGGCTATACCGAGTGTACAACCTACAACTAAAGTAGGTACTACCTACTAGGCCTACTACAACGTACCTACGGGGAGTGGTTACAAGTACCAGACGCGATCGAGACATCCATGGGAGCAGTCGCCGCCGGTTCGTATAATCGTCCCGTAACGGGGGACCCCGCTACTGTCGCCGATTTACCTCGTGCTACAGGGTGTTCCTGTAAGTCCGGCCCGAGGAACGGCGGAGAAAGCCTTGCCGGATGAGGATGCATTGGGAAACGGACGATGAAGATTCACCCGGGGACTCTCGGGAGTTTCGCCGATGTTGGTCCTTGCGAAGAGGAATTGGATTTCGTCGGAGGTTTTCGTTGGATCAGACGGAGTTGCTTGTTTAGGAGTGTCGTTGATGTTGCCATTCCGGGTGGAGGGAGAGGAGTGGTTGGTTGTGTTCAGTTAATATTTGTTATCGCGGTCGGTTACGTCGGTTGTATTATCAGTTGCATCGCGTTGCAATTGATTGATGTTTTCCGATAGGTAGCTGATATTCTGGAGAATTGTAGCGCGTGACCTTGGCGTGACCTTGGATATGAATATTCTTGGATTGTAAGGTACACGTGCTCGGGAGGTGTAGCGACGAACTACCGTGAATGGAAATTTGAGATTATTCCATTGAAGTATGAATGAAGTCCAGGCCTGAATGAGTGGAAGATTAATTTCGTCCCAGATGCATCGCGACTCCGTCACTTCAGTCGCTAACTCGGCGTTGCGTCAGATCTGTTACTCGCGGCCGGAGTTCGAGCGTTCGTCTTTATCCGAGCGCTATCTCAATTATTTTAATCGGCGTTGTTATTTCATCTTACGCTTGTTTTCGCGCTCGCGATAGAATCGAGGTGTAGGTAAACGATACAGCCGCGGGGGAAACGGGAACGAAAACAGACGGAAGAGATTCCGACGCGGAAAGTTCGGTCTGAGAGAGCGATCCCGAGCCGCGTTCGTCGATCGGTCGTTTAGGACGTGTGCACTCGACTCGTACGTTTATTATTCACCGTTTCCGCTTGTTATAAACATTGGTAACAGCGCGGCGTTATCTGTTTCCCTTCGATTTTCTTATCGTTCGACTTATTGTTGAAAGTAAATAACACCGCGGCATTATCGATGCGTGTTTATATACGTTAACGCGGACGAGCGTGAGTTATGTTAAACATTTTTTTTGAATAAGACGCCTGCGACGCTTATTACGTTGAACGTTTTTCCGGCGCGTTCGCCGATGGAACGAGATATCGGGAACGATCGCGATACCGGCGGAGTATACTCGATTCACGCATCTGTCGTTGAATGATTTCAATCGAGCGGACGGGGGATCTTCGTTTCCCGAGGAACCACTTGTCTTCAGGCGACGAATGGTTTATTATTCTGCCTCGCATCACTCTGCATAAGTTATTCATAAGCAGAAAAGAGACCCGCCTTCGTTATGTCCATTCAAGGACTCAAGTAGTTAACATACCAACATCACCTTCAGTTAGAAAACTAATGAGAGTTGCGGAGTACAAATAATTAATATTGATACTTTAACGCTATTTTGGTCTGGTATATTACTCGAAGAAAATACTCGAGGGAACGGTGCCAATTAGTCGGACAAATTTGAAATCACCACCCTCGTCAACCCTTCGGAATTTCAACTTCTCATGCAATTCTTCAAAACTATAAACCCGAATCAACGCAAACTCAACAGTTCGTCATATCTTCAACAATACAGAACTCGAACGCATAACTCTACCAAATTTAATACCCGTCAAACTAACATTCTCCAAAGCATTACCACAATCCTTCTTTCATTACTCGTCAAAAACTATCGCTGACGTGCAGAGAACACGGAACACTTCTACTAAAAAAAGAGAAAGAAATCCTCGCAAAATCTAATACCCATCAAACTAACATTCTCCAAAGCATTACCACAATTCCCCTCTCATTACTCATCAAAAGCTATCACCGACGTTCCAAAAGCACAGAACACGTCCATTAAAAAAGAGAAAGAAATCCCCGCAAAATCCAATACCCATCAAACTTTCTCCAAAGCATTGCCACAATCCTCCTCTCATTACTCGTCAAAAACTATCGCCGACGTTCCAGAAAACACGGAACACTTCCACTATAAAAAGAGAAAGAAATCCTCGCAGAATCTAATACCCGTCGAACAAACATTCTCCAAAGCATTACCACAGTTCCCCTCTCATTACTCATCAAAAACCATCGCCGACGTTCCAAAAGCACAGAACACCTCTATGAAAAAGAAAAGAAGAATAAAAACCGTCAAGTGCAAAGGGTTAAACGATCCCGCATGGATGCTGGCAGATATCGCGCAGCGGGGGCAGCGTTTAACGTTTAACGTCGCGCGTCGTGGTCATCCGGTGAACGCGTCACACAGTCAGCCATCCCGTGTTGCGGTGGTTTTTACGACGTGCGTGCGTGCGAGCGTGCGTGCGTGCGTGCGTGCGTGCGTGCGTGCGCGAGTTACCGCGTGAAATCATGCGTGCAAAGCCTGTTAAAGCAGGGACAGGAGGCGGAGGCGGCGGCGGAGGTGTAGACGGAGGTTGGCGGAGGGCCGAGGACACGATAGCGCGAGGCAAGGGATCCGATATCTGTTCGCACGTCATTACCCCAGACTGCAGCAGCAGCAGGATCCGACCGTAGGATCGTTCTGGAGCCACGGAGAGAGGCGCCTTCGTCGCCGCTCGATCTCCCATGATCTATGGATCATAGTCCGTTTAATTCTGGCTCGTCCCGGGGAATCTATCGCAGCGCCGATGCGACGGAAGACGCGCCGCCGTATTAGATCAATGACGCGGCGTATCTGCGCCGATCTCCGCGTTATAGAAAATCGAATGCGCTTAAAAATGATACATGGTCGATGGGTGCGGCGAGATCGCGGCTGCCTCCGCCGAGGAAAACCGTTCGAGGGAATTTTCTGGGGAAAGAGACGATCGCGATGATAATTTTTTGTTTTATTGGTAGTTTATCGGTGATTTTCACGTGTGTTCTTTTAGTCGTGCGTAATTGATATTTAGGAAGGGAGATTGAAAGGGAATTGGAATTGTGCGGTTAATGATAGGTCTGCGGTAGGTGATTTTTCTTAGTTTATTGATGCACTGGATTTACATACGGTTTTATAGGTGATATTGCGAAGTGTATCGAGTGTTAACGAGTGGTCTTTTAAGTTAACGCGATACAGGTTTATATATGAAGAGTGAATATGAAGTTTAGTAAACTTTATGATGCGGTGTGCACTCTTTCAGCGTATTGTCTCGAATTGAATGGGTTTCCTGGTTCTGATAACTGTACGTGCTTTCCAGATCTGTGCAAGTACCGTGTATGTCGGTGTGTTGCGACAGTTTGTATAGTTGCTATTAGGATATTGGGAATTTTAGGAATTACGAATTGTTTTTGGGATTTTTATGTGGTATTTTGTAATTGGGAATGACGGATTTTGTCGTGTGAAATTATAATGTTCGTGTTTTCGGGTAGGCGTTGGAACGTTGAAGTGGTTGAAGGTATTGAAAGTTTTGAACGCAGACTCGACGAGAGTGTTAAATAAATTCAGATTCATGCTGTGATTCTGCATCGTTTTTATCTGTTTTGTGTCGGTATCTGCGCCTGATAGTGATTAGTCATCTGTGCGTAACACAGTTTATTAGTCATCGGACAAGCTGCGAGTCCAGACACTTTTAATCTCGCAGTTACGCCGTAACTGAATGCGTCGGAATAAAAATGTTAAGTCGACGAATTATTTAATGGGATCGTAGGATGCTCGCTTAATTAATCTCTATTTGTAGTTACTTAATAGTTAGACGATGTACTGTAAACGGCACAGAAATCGTACACGTGTTTTACACTCGTAACGCTATTAATATCTATCTTCAAACTATTAATCCGAGAAGATAAATAAAATCATTCGCATTTATAGATAACATTGAAGTTTCTCATTTATTTAGCTAAAGATTTTTACATCAAATTGCATCGTAATATTCATAATGGCATTGATAAAACAATAATTACGTATATCGTGGGATGAATCTTGGATCGTTATCGTTCCCCTTTACTTCTACCTACAGTAATACTTGTTGTGAAATCACATAGTTAACACGTTAACAATCTACTAACTTTATTACATGACAATGTTTCCAAAATGAAAAATTACAAAATTCTTAATTCAATTACACGAAATACAATATCTCTCTCAACGTTTCACCTCTTCAACTCCAAAACTAACCAAAAACCAAAAGCATTTATCCCAAAAAATCACAAAATGACTAATTCAATTGTTACAGAATATTCCTCTCTACGATCGTATTCTACAACCCCAAAACTCCCCCAAAAAAAGCATCAATCCCAAAAAATGACAAAATTATTACTTCAATCACACATGACACAATATTTCTCTCTATCCCATTCAACCCTAGAACTCCCCAAAACAAAAAACATCAATCCTGAGAAAAAACCCAGAATTATTACTTCAATCGCACATTACACAATATTTCCCTCTACAATCCACTCTTCCGACGCCCCCGGAGACTAAAAATCAAGCGCAATCGTCGCGATAAGGAAACTAGTCGTAAGCGTTCGATTTCTTCGAAGCCCGGTATCTTCGCGAGCCAATCCCGGAATCGGTCGGCCGAAATCCACGGTATCAAGTTTATATGCGCAGCGGCCGGACGATCCGCAAATGTACACAGGTAAAACGCGTGTCCGCGCGGCCGGTGTTCGCCAGGGATCTCTCTCCGCGCGCGGAATGCACACTCGCAACGATCGACGACGGCGCACACACACACACACACACACATGCACGGAAACACTCGCGCGGAGTGGGACGCGCGGCAATCGGTGGGAGCGCCGTGGTCGAATCTAATTAAATATAATTAGCTGCGATTTGCATAGATAGCCGATAGAGACCGGACGCGGTGATAACCGCGATAACGGGCGTGCACCGCCGATACGAGGGACGATTATTGTTGCCGGCCCTGGGTCTCGCTGCTGGAACAGACATCGCCACGATCATCGCGAATCCCCGCTGTCCTACCGCGTACCCGCCCCCTCTTCCGATATCAGGCATTTTTGCCTGTACCTTTTTCGATTCGCATCAATGTTCCAGCCACGGAATCTTTAAGGGTAGTTTTATTTTCGCCGGTTACTTCACGGTGTTCCTTACCTTGCCTCGACAAAGTCCGTTGGAGTTAACTCCGTCGTTAACGATAATGATGTATCGTCGAATAATTGAGTATTGGTATATTATATATTATCGAATGTTCGCACGGGAATCGACAGGCTGAATATTGAATATTCTATATAGACGAATCGTGTTTCAGACCGAATCGAGATATTTCGTTTCTTTTAATTCACCGTTGGATTTCTAGCACGGTTTCTCTAAGGGTGGTTTCACTGTTAAATGTTCAACCTTCCCCTTTACTTTTATTCCGATGGATATTAAAAACAAATACTATAAGTAACACCAATTCGAAGAATTCCATATTATCAAAATGATATTTGCCTGTTCCTCCCTGCATGAAATCACTCTAGAGAACGAACCATTCGAAATTCCGTCGCAAAAGTTCTACAACACCTTCCGAAACGTTCGTGTTTCCTGAGAACATTAAGAAAAGAAATATCCGCGTGTTTCCCTCGAAAACGCAGCATTTTTCCAAGCGGACCGCGCGTAATCGCGGAAGATAATGGCCCGTCCATCCGGCGCGAGGTCTCTATTTGAAATATTAAGAGATCGTATCTGACGTTAACAAGGTATCTGTAAATAGAAGAGTCGAAATGCAAAGGCGGCCAGCTGTAACTGTATTCTCGCCGTTGTAATTGCGAGGCTGGTATAGCGCGCGCCGCGATGTAATGTCTCGATACGGGTCAGGCCGGTGGGGATCGCCGCGTACGCGGAGAGGAGGCAACGAACGACGCCGGGACGGGGTATCTTCGGGAGCATCCCCTCGCCGAATCACCCCCTACCCTTTTAAATCGTTATCTTTACGAGAAACGTCGCGGTTTACGTCGAAGCTTTAACCTTCGCTCCGGTGCGCTCGAATTTCCAAACGCGGAATTTCTGGAGTGGTGCGTGAGGTTTTCTCCTCTTCCCTGATCAATTGAAAATAATCTACGAATGTGTGTACACAAAGTTACGAGCTTCTCGTGCAATGAAATATTGTGTAACAGTTGTGAGATTATCAGATCTAGGTTGCCATATATGCGATCGATATAAAATATTCTCTCTTTTTATGTGGATTTTCTGCGATAGTCATCGCAATAGTATGAATCATGTTAATTGGGAATATTTATGGTGTGCACACGTGTGCCTTGAAGCAATGTCGTTTGCCATTAACATTAGATTTACGGGAACCGTGACTTTGCCGGATATTGCATATTTTAAACATTATATCGTAACGATTTAAGTCGATGTTGATTTATTATAATTTACATTATAATTCTCCGTTCTTGATACGTCAATTGCCGCCGCCTATATGAACAGATATATAGTCTTCTAGGGACGATAGAATAAAGTGTAAAATAAACGTCCGTCAATCTAGTGTTAACGTGTGAACGTTTGTTTTGTTCGTTTCGAAAACATTGATTGAAGGTTAGATTTTGTAATATTTAATTGGACATGACGCGGAAAGGTTGATATATTTGAAATTGACACTTTGTTTGCAGGATTGAAGTCGGAAACGTAGAGTAGTTGTTTAAGTGTATTGATTAATCGATCGATTCGATTGATTGGTCTCAATGGAACGTATAGTAACGCAGATTTAAACGTTCCTCGTTTCGCGGTGAACGAAATCCGAACAACTCACCCAGAATCGCTGCCGCCACTTGACTCGCGTGACGAATGCACGATCGAATTGGCGTGTGCCGTGATACATCAACCGCCGCCGCGCCGCGGCCTGTTATTTTGCGAGAAATTTTTATTTATTCCCGTGCAGATTAACGATCCGCGTTAACTGAAAGTAATTATCTTGCGAGGGTGGCAAAATAGCGAAGCACTTGTAATTAACCACTCAAATAAATTTCCTTTCGGTAATGAATCATATTTTCGCGGCTACAGCTCTAAATGTTAATAACGCTTACAGCTGCGATAAAATTCAACAGGTACTTGCAAATTACAAATTTCTTCAAGATCCACGAGTATAAACTGTATATACCGAGAGACGCGATCGCTTTCGGGATCGAAAGCTTCGATGATTGAGATTTTGGAGTTTTGGAGCTTTGGACCTTTGTAGCTTTCGAATTTTGAAACATTGAAGCTTTAGAATTTTGAAACTTTGAAATTTGGAAATTTCGAAGTTTTATTATTCTCCAATTTTTTAATATTCACGGTTTCTTAGCTCGAAATCTTTTCCCTTCGATTTCTTTCGATTGTGTTTCTTTTTTTTTGACAAGCGTTCGTCGTTGGTTTTGGGACACCGTGTATATAGAAACCTACCTGTTGGGTGCCTGGCCGAGGTAAGGCCGGCCGGGATCGACCTCCCCCTTCGTCGTGACCTTCGAGAAAGTTTGATCGAACCCTGACCCCTCTCTCTCTCGATCCGCGGACGGATCTATTCCACGGCCGATCCGACGAATCTGTAACGCTTCTTCCTTCACGATCTCTCGTGACCGTCGCGCGTATTTAGGCGCGATCCCCCCGGCGTGTAATTAACGGTCGCCATTCTAATTAGGGAATTTTTATGTGTACGATTATGTTAATCGGGACCGGCCGTTAATTGACGCGGCCGTTCTCCACGGGGAAAAAATCGTCGATCGAGATATGTACTTTGTATCTAATAAATTACTGTTCCCCGTGTTGCTGAACTTTTTGCGCCGTTTATTAATTTACAGAAAAGCTATGTATCGTTACCAAGTTATCCCAACTATGTCCCGAATACACGTAATTCGCTAATTGAAAAACATCAACAAGCGGAATTTCATGCGAGTCCACATTTTTCGGAACGAGTTCCGCAGAGACTGCGATGTTATCCGTACGTGTAATCTAAAATCAAATCTAAATAATATAAAATGATATTTCATTAAAATTCCTGCTTCATCTCTTTTCAAGCATCTTCATAACCCACACTCACGCATCTCAACAAAATTACAACTGGCGCAACGACCGCATAAAATCCACGATTTGACTTAATCAAACGAATATCTCTCCCAGAAATACAAATACCTTTACAAGTTCAATTAAAAGATTATATATGGAGAAAAATTTCACTTCTCATCTGATTCCAATTATCTCCACTACATTATCATGATTTCCTCAAATACTATTTTCACTATTCGACATCCTTTTGCTCCTTACCAATTACACCTACATTTTTTTCTCCTATATCAGAACACGTCCACTTAACTCCGTACAATAACGACTGAGACTCGCGATGATCTAGATTAATTTAACAAAAATCAATATTATTTATTATCCACGAATCAAAGGAAAAAATGATTTTAGCAATTTATTCTCTTCGAAATATACTTGCGCTCACAATGGAATAGAGAATTTAATTTAAATAATTATTATCAAGAAAAATTAACATTCCCCGAGATATCTTCTTAACCCTTTCCTCTACAATATCGTGTCAGGCTTGTGTTAAAGATTTGAAACAGAATTTAACAAACATAAATATTATTCAATTTATTTGAAGGAATTTTCTCTTTGTCTTAATAAATCATTAATAACAAAGTACTTACATCGCTCACAGTTCAGAAAGAAATCACAGCAATCGACGAACGTCGACACGTTTCTATTCCAAAATTCTCAACGATGTCTCTCACACATTGATAATCTTGTCGCCTCACGCCTATTAGATTACTTCGAAATGTATCACTCTATACCGAACGATTAACAAGCAAAATAAGTGTACATACAGCGTAAAATCGGTGAAAACAAAATTCATCGCAGGAGACTGCCAAATTTCTGAATCCATTTCCAGCGGAAGGGGTCTACCACGGTTCCAGCCGTTCCTTCGATTTCCCGCGTAGCCCCGTATCAACTGTCCACCCCGGTCAACCCCGTGGAAACGTCGATACGCGGTGGTTCGCGTGAGAATGCGTGCACAGAGCCGCGCCGGGAGGGCATCACCGTTCGTCGCCGTAAGAGTTACATTAGTTATCTTTGGTGCGGTCGGAGGTGGTTCGGGGACGATAGGGTAGGAATGCAACCGTTGCTTTATCGACGAAGCGTGGGTTTCGGAGTGCCCCGTCTTCTCCTCGGCCGACGGCGAGGGGCGGGGAGGGGGCAGAATGCAGGTGCTTTATCTCCTCAGCCACGTACGAAACGGAAACAGAAGATCCGAGACCGAAGGAGCAGGAAACAAGGGGGACAAAAAGAATAGGAAACGAAAGGATGATCCCGTGTCTTAGGCGAGGGTGGCCACGGGGTTCAGGAGGGGTTTACTCCAAATAAACTTTTGTCGAGATGCGTTTCAACCGTATTTAACGGTGATCCGGGACGGGAATCTTATACAGGGTGTCTTGATCCATCGAGAGGCGATACGAGGAATTCGTGTGAGCATGTGTGCTACTTAACCCTTGCATTCTAAAGTTCCTCACTAGAAACGTTCAATATCTTCTGAGGTATAGATGACATTCTTCGAAACCGACTAATGAGAGAACATGTATAAATTAGAAAGCTATTTTACTTCGATACTCCACATATCGATACACTGCGAAGCTTGATATGTATGACTTTATAATGTTGGGTAAACTCTGTTTTCTAGTTACAATGAAGCTTATATTAATTATAATATATATTTGATATATTATTATTATATAGTCAATTTATTATTAGATTAAATTATTATAATAATTATCGAGCTCGAGATATTATGATACTTGAAGAAATTCCATCTTGTTACTAATAGGTCGCATCTGTAGAACTTTATATTTCCACTTTGTAAATACTTCCTTGTTGCCATCTCTCCTATGTTTCTCAGCGTTAACCTTCCGCGTGACAGCGCCAAGGAGCCATCGTCAGTGTCTGTTCAGAGGCAAGGTTAATTCGAACATCCGCCGCGAGGATAAACATTCGTAACTGAAAAACGAGCTCGAAAGAGGCGCACGATTATAGGAACTCCTCTGTCTCCGCGCGTAGAATCCAACCGGGACACCGTGTATCTCGCGCGGCGGGGCCACTCCGCTTAAATAATTATCTGCCGTGTAAATCTTAGATTTCTTAATCTCCAGAGAGAGATTCGCCGTTGAAAGGGTCCGGCCCGGGCTCTGTATCTCGAACGAGTCGACCGGCCGAGCCTCCTCTCGAAACCTTTGTGTCCGGATAGCGGACGAGCCTCGTTTCCTCGAAGTTTCCTCGCTCGGCGGATACGACGCAGCGCCCGCGCGGGGAATCTGCCCGCGATAACGCGCGGCCAAATGAATTCCCGGGGAAACCGTCCGGGGAGGGAAACTTGTTCTCGCGATGGATTTCGAAGTGGCCGGAGCGGATCGGGCTCGGGGATATGATAAGTAGATTGGCGATGATTTACGCGAGTGTAAAATTTTATTGGCCTGTTCGTTTTGGCGTTCGACGAGAACAGTGAGTTCCTTTTTCTCTCGAGTTGCTCGGAGTTCCTCGGAGATTTCGGATGAAGAATCTCGCTTTATCGGGGGCTTTGAGGTTTACTTGGTACTGTGTTAATGATCTTTCGCCGCTGCGCGTTGATAGTTCGGTGAGATATGAAAATTAAAGACAGCGACCAAACGCAACGTTTACTCGAGTGTGTGTAAGAAGAAAGATTCGTAACGGATGTCTTTGATATCATTTTCTGTAGATCCTTTTGTAAAGATGCATTTTTTCTTGAGTGTTCGCATCGTGTTCGGTTCCACAAGTAGAAACTGCAAGCAGACGTGCAGCAGTGTCGAGTTCGTACACGGTTTATATTTCAAGATTTGAGTTTGATGAATATTTTCTTTGGAAAATCATAGCTTGCCAGATTGTTATCTTTCATGAGAATCGCATATTTCTCAATGACGCCGCATCGTGGAGTCAAGATCCTTCACAGCTGAGGAGATCGGTTCGCGGAGCCGCGTTTCAGTTGGCAGTGCGTACGAACAACGGCCGTTTTCCCATTTCACTTTCGACAGTTGCGACTTAAAAGGGGTTCGAAAGTTGCGAGACAGCCGCGCAAAAACGGTCGTTCACCCGGGATGAACGGGGGAAAACAAGGACGGCTGGATGCAGGTGAAGAGGCGGGAGAGGGTTTAACGAGGCAGGCGCTCAGCCAATGGCACTAATGACGCTAATTAATTGCACCAAAGACGGCGACCGACCATTATGTACTTCTCACGGAAACACGCGAAACTTCGAGGAAGTTTTGTTAAACTTGCTCTCCTGCTCGGTCGTTACGTTGACTGGAAGAAATGCGACTATTACTGTCGTTACGTACCCCTGATTCGCCTAACCTTGCCGAGCGGAAAAATGGCGATCACCCGGTGACCCGCATAGTTCGTGGATTCTGCATCGAAACAAAGAATTCTGTGATTATTACTGGCGACAGACAAATTGAGTCGTTGGACAAAACGATTTCTTTCAGGATACATTCATTTACGACGCTTTCTTCAGTGCGAATGATAGTTACTGTCTTTTATATTTCTAATATTTACAGTATACGATTATTCATTTACGGCAATTTTCGAGGAATAATAATTGTACAGATTCTGATCAGTCATTTTTATATCCCGATGGTTTAAGTATAAATATCTTTCAATACATAGTACTCCTACGACCAACTGTAGCAAGTCAACTTTTAATTGCCTCTTAAATTGCCCCTGCAAACCTAGAGTTTAACGCAGTCGTGTAACGAGCTCCGTGATCGAGCATATTCCTCGGTTCGCTGAAGATGAATTGGAGAACTCGGAATAATGAAACGTTTAGATCGATTTGTGACTGCTTGTTAACTCGCCGCGAACGTATGAGTCTATGATACGAGGAATAAATGATAACGGAAGAATACAAAAATCTTCTCTTACAACGTATCATTTGAGATCAATTAATACAATACATTACAAAAGAATCTTCTAATAATTTAAATTGCTCTCTACCATAATAAACTTCCCTTCTAAAAACACGCGTCCGAAGTAATTCGAATTAGCATAAAAAATGTCCATCCACCAAAGAATCTGGAATTCCTAATGGGTATTTAATTTCGAGGAATTCCCTTTTTTCAGTTCAGCCCTCATAAAGATCGCAACGCGTCGATCACCGATGCAACGCGATAACGAGCGTCGTTTCCCCGAGCCGTTCCCCGGTCGAACGTAAAAAAAAAAGAGGAAAGAAAGGCACCGGGCGAGCCGTGTTCCTCGCGCCAATTTCCCCCTTTATCCAATCGATGTTATCTGCTCGGTAAATATGTACGCCGACCGTCCCGCAGCATCCCTTATAGAAAATCGCCGCTCCGTCTCCCGTAACCGGGTTGTTGCCGGACAAAAGCCGCACCAAGAATGGCCGGCCTATGCTCACCTATTCTTGTTATCATCCCACGGAGCTATTGCCTCGATATCGAATGAATGGCCGGGTTTATGGCCCGATCGCGCGGCCGATACATCGACCGCGCGCTGCGCGACCGGGCTGCATGCGAGTCGCGGTGCACGTCTACAGATTTTTCCGAATATTCGAACAAGGAAAGTTTCTTTGATCGTCGGCCAGTTTTTCCTTGTCGCCGTGGTGTGCGTGCAACTTTTCACGATGGATTTATTGACAATCGTTGGACACTCTGTTGCATTATTTTTAGGATAATGGGTGTTCATTAGATTTTCGGAATCGGAGCTTCGACGGAGAACTAGGATAGGAACTTGCGTTCAATCAATGTAAAGTGCAATATCTGTGGAATCGAAGGGTTGTAATTCTATTGTTCGAACGAAGATAATATTTCTTACCGATCATTAACCCCTTGGCTGTCTGCGCCTAAAGTCGCTTAAAACTTGTATAATTGCAGCAAAGCTCGCTTAGATTAGACGCGAGTGAACTCTAATTCAACAGTTACATCTTCCGTCAGTCATATATTATATAAACGTGATTATTTAAGATTCTCATTTAGTTCGATTCAATGTGTTCATGGTTTCAATACACTTTCTTAGAAATACACAAAATTCTGCCGTCAACTGAAAAGTTTCAATTATCCAGTTGAAACTTCGCTAAATTGGAACCCTAGGAATTACGAGTCACTAAGAAACTAGGTGAAACGTGGAATTTCGATGACCAGCTTCCTTCGTTCCCACTGATCAAGGAACACACAATCCCAGCTTCCGTATGAATCAGATAAAACATCAACTCTCAGAATTCGAATGAAAATAGAAACAGAAATTTCCAGGTTTAACGCTATCAGCCGAAAGTTCGGCTGTTCGTCGAGCGATGCTGCCAGTGAAATTACCGCGCGGCCGGTTACCGAGCCTGGTATTATTTCTAACACGCGAGATCCGCGGCGGGGATAACAAAAACTGGTAGAGACACGTCCGATCATCCGACGTTATTTTTACGCTGCCAGCGGCCGGCCGATAATGCGAGTTAAGTCATCAGATTGATTGCTCTTTACGGAAGACGGTCGGGTGGGGTGAGGCCGGCGGGGGCGGGGTGGAGGCAGGGAACAATGCGGGCAACTTTATCGAATCTCGACCTTCGCGACCTCTTATCGCTCACTCCTCGATAGACAGTCCCGGCTATCGCGATCCGAATTGCTGCCTTTTAAGGATACCACAAATCTCGCTGATCCGTGGGACGTGTAATTAAACGCCCGACCAGGAAATCGCGCGCCCATGGACCTCGAGGACCTGCGGAATTAGACTTACAAATTTCCTGTAATTATTCGTGCTCCGTGCCTCTTTTAACACGTTGACCACCGCGTTGCTGCAGCTGTGATAGATTACAGCCTTCGTAGAGTATTCTGTGTACGGGACTACTCTTCGTATGAGATTCTTTGTTAAATTAATTCTTTAACCCTAAACCACGTGCTTTAGTAACGAATCATACCGATGTGACTCTGTCACTTATGAGAATAAAAGACGATTAACATGTTATTGTTTTTGTTTGTAGGACCCAAATTTTCAAAGCCTAGAGAACTTTTGGAAATGAAATATGAAATAATCGAAAAATTTGAGTAGAAAATTCAAATGTGACTCAAAGTCACGTCGTGGCCCGATGAGGGTTAATTATCTAAGTATCTAGTGAATTCAATTTTGGGTCTATGAAATGTTGGGAAGGTTTAAAGAGTATTCAGTATGAAAAATTTTGATCTTTCTAGTTCCTGTTGTAGTAAGTAGATTACTTTGATTTTGTGGGATTTTTACGAGTGCCGGTTCATTCATTATTTTTCCTGCAATGTTTGTTGAGACGTGTAGCAACTGTTCAGAATGGAATGAAGTAAAAGATCTCGCGAGCGAGATTTCCCGAGATTCGCTATCGAAGGTATCGGGGGTGCGAGAAATCGTAAGCAGCGTTTTTCTTCTCGAAGTTAAGAACACGCCCGCAGTGTCCCTGGACTTAACTCGCCGATACCGTGCCCGATACTTCAGGCCCGACCTCTTTTCAGCGTTTCCACTTCTGTCGTAATCTCTTTACCTTGGGTATCGAGCGAAATGAGGTTGTCGCGCGACGCCGAGGTTTATCGTGGCGGATTGCGCGCTCCTCGCCTCGTTTCGTCCGCGACGCGCGTACTGTTGCATCTTCCGTATCGGGCAATGATAAATGCGTCGTGCATTCCGGGGATTTCGCGAGGGAAACTGTCTTAAAGCTTTTATCGAGTCTCAGCGTTTTTCTCTAATCCTTTCACGTGTCGGTCACAGAAAACGCACAGGGATTGTAACGAAATTAAATCAGATTAAATTCCGTGGTCCTTAATCAAGGTACGTGTCCCTCGCAAAATGAATTAGGAACAACCCAATGAAACTAAATATTTCAATCATCACACCAAATCAAAGTACATATAAACATACCCAGAAACCAAAAACAACCCCTTAATACTCTCGCCAAAGCTCTTCAACCCGAGCATCTCGAACGTTCCCAACTCACCCTATCTAAAACTAAACATTCTACTCATCCCATCGAACCAAACCCATCACACCTTATCTACAAACCAAAAACAACCCCTTAACACTCTCACCGAACCGCCCCGTTGGGAACATCGGGAAGACACTACCAACTCGCCCGTGCAACTCGCAAACCGCACATATTTCCATCCGCAATAAGAAGCAGCCCAAGGGGCAATCGAAAAATCCCACCTACCAGCTTCGTCCAAGGAACCTCCCGAAGATAAGCCGCCGCAGAAGCGTTATCGCCGGCAGGGCAGCGTCGCGACGCGAGATGAATATTCAGCCGATGGCGTCGGATCAGGAAGAAGCCGGCCAGGGCGGTCGGTGTTCCGCTCGCCGGTATTCTCGCCTATTTCCACGGCGTGTGTACAATATAAAATACACGTCCAGCGGATCCTCCTTTCTTCCTCCCCGCGGAAAGGTCTCGGTCGTAAGGGGCGTAGCGCAGAAAGAGATCCCGCGGCCGAGGAAGAGAGAGAGGGGGGGGGCGAGAGAGAAAGAGGGAGGGTGGTCGGCTATCGGAAACCCTCGGCCCGACCAATGCCACGCCGCCTTTATCGTTTTACAACAGAAAGGCGCACATCAGTCAACCGGTATCTCCTCACGGTTGATTTCCCGTGGCCGCGGCGGAACCAACCTAACTCTCTCTTTCCATCTCCCTCCCTCTGAGGCCACCCTTTCCACCCCTTCCCACGCACCCCTCCTGCAACCTGTCCCCTTTCTCTCTCTCTTACCGCGCCGGCGGAGCATCTTTCTCCCTTCCATCCTCACGCCTTTTCCACCCGCGCGCTCTTTCATTTTCCCTCTTTTCTCCGCGTGCCGGCTACGCTTTCATCCACCATCCCCCTCCGAACACCATCACCGGCGAGCCAACCCCCGCCCGCCGGCCCCCCGTCCCTCGAGTCGTCGAGGCGACTCGAGGCGTGTAGAGCTGTAGGTGGAGCAGATAGCGGCGCACGGTAGCGGCCCGGCCGCGGTAGTTATGAAAACATATGAAATATATTCAATCTGGGCCGACGCGATAACACCGCCGCCGACCACCGACCAACCGAACCGCCGACCTACCCCGCCTCGCCCTCGTTCGGACCCTTGCCGCCTCTACCTATGTACCGGCCAATGAACAGGTGTGCGAGGATCTGTGTACATGTGTGTGTGTGTGTGTATGCTAGGTGCGTGTGGAGGAACAGGAGCATATAGGTCGGCTGCGTGTGTGCCAACGGAGATCACATGGCTCTCTCTCTCTCTCGATTCTTCGCTTCAGATTCGCTTTGGAAACTTCTGTGGACGTGCTGGGGATCTTGGATGGCGGGACTCCGGGCGGGTTTGGGGGCTCTTGGTGTCGAATGGATTCGAGGGATTTTTGGGAGGATAGCAGTGATGGTTAACCCTTTGACTACGGCAGACTTTGAGACGCACCAGTTGGAACTTAGTCGTGACGTACACTGAGAACGGCGAAACTTTTCGAGTAATATTTTTAAACGCCTTATAGGTGCCTACGGTATCGAGCGAATTTTCTGAACATCTTTGAGCGCCAATAGCCAGAGAGTTGACTTTGCATGGCCCAAGAAGGCAGTGAACCTAAACAGAAGTGACAGTCGACTTTGGTATGATGGAGATAACTGTCAATCGTGTTTAGCTTCTGAATGTTTTGTTTACTATTGCTGTGTCTTGTTAGAGTATTGGACTAGCGCCGAGGAGCTTTGGTTATATGTTTAACTTGGTTTAACGACCTGAGTCATCGATAATCATGTTGAACTCGCAACGTTGATGTTTAGGTCGACTAATTCTCGAATAATCGACTTAGCGTTGAATAATTCCACCAAACATGCAGTTTCATGTAATAAAGATTAACTGATCCACGAATCTCTGAAGTATTCCCATCGAGCATATAATTCGCACGTAACTTGACCCACGCGCATCGACGCGGACCTCGAACGTAAAAATTTCGAGCGAAACGAATCGACCTGCAGTGCTTCATCCCCTATACTTCGGTTCTCCGCGAAGTTTCCCGAATCAGGATTCGGTTCGCTCGTCTTCGCGAGTTTCACCGAAGCGTACGGCGGTCGGGGGTGAACGCGGTGAACGACGAGTCACCTCTCACCCCCGGCCGGTCCGCATAATATACACGTAGCACGGCGCCGCGTACGTGTGCAACCGGTCCGCGGGGGAGTGAGAGAAAGAGAGAAAGAGGGATGGCGGGAGGAGCGCCACGGCGAGAACGAGAGGGACAGAGTTTGTTATCGTTATCGCGCGACGTGGCCGCGCGGCGATCGCGATAACCGCTCGCCACCGCTCTTATCGCCGCGCCGGTTTGCTTCGCCCCGTACGTATACATATTCCGTCGCATCCATTCCAGCTCGCTCCACTTCGCCCGGACGACTCGTATTTTCGCGCCACTTCACGGACTCGGCCGTGACGGATTTTTCGACGGTGGGTAAACAGAGATCGGATGAGTACTTGGAGCTCACGATCGTCGGAGCGTCGGATTCGCGGGGTTTCGCTTGATAAATAATAATAGAGACGCTATTAAGGGACCGAATAATACTGGGCAATAACGTTGGAACGATATAACCGTGGCGATAACGTAGCAATCGGAGCACTAGAAAAGTGATCGAGATCGGTACTAAGGATACAACGGCGTGATACGAAAGTAATAAAGGTAAGGATAGGTGTCGAGTTTAAAATAATGAAAAATGCAATGTAGTAGTAGAGTTTGACAAGTACAGAAGTAAACAAGATTGATATAAGAGTTATGTAAAATTCTAAGGGAAAAGGAGTTGAAGTATAGATGACTTTCGATCTTCAGATTTCTGAAGGCTCCACGTTTGCGTTTCGAATATAAAGAGTTAAGAATTGTAGCGATACATCTGGCAACTGAAAAAGACTCGTTCAATTCTAACCACGGAGTACCGTCCAGTCGACACGACAGCCGTCTGCACATCGAATTCTACCATGACTTTCATTCATGCAACCAACGCTGATAAGAATGCAAATACAACTGCCGACAAAGTCGCCGGTTGCAGAGGGCGGGAAATTCAAATCCTCCGAATTCTAATCTCGGCGCGCCGCCCGTAAACCGCCAAAGCTCTTTTCACGTTCGTTTCGCCCCCCGCGCCGGCGTTTGATAATCTAATTGCCGCGAGAATTGCAATAATCCGTAATCGCGCGGTCGGATCGATCTTAAAGCCTTCGTCGCCCCATCCCGTGCGCGGCTCGGGTCGCGATTATTTAAATCGGAACCGACCCTGCCTGAAACTCGACAAATACCGCGAGCGCCCGCGCTGCCATTATAATTATCTCGCAAATTTCTAATCGGCCGCGATTATTTGTCTCGATAGGTTTTTACAAGCCGGCCGGCCCGGCGCGGCTTTACGTGGGTTCCGTTTCGAGCGGGTGGACCGATAAAGTGCCGTCTTAATCGTTATGCAAAGCAGGCGGCCCGTACGTGGAAAAATGCCCGCATAATTTCGTCCACCGATCCCGCGATCGGGAACCGTGATCCACGCGAGACATCTCTTTACTCGTTTTTCCTTGGGGTGCGTTTATGGTGGATTATTCGGTGCCCGATACCGGCGACGAGAGTGAAGCGAGGAAGTGTGCACGTTCAACCCGTTGCAATTGAGAAGAGACTGTTGATCATTGATTTGGTGCAGTGATGTTTTAGACTTCGATGATGTTCGATATTAAATGATTAAATCATTTAACGATTTGCACTGTGGGTAATTTTTCAGGTAAGCTCTCAACAACTCCGAGTCCTTTCTACTATCGTGTTTCGTCATTAAAAGCGTGTACATTTTAATGTTATGGTTTATTAATACAATTGCAGTGTGTAATAAATATAACAGTACGAAAAACCGTTTATAGAGAAGAAAATTGTTTCTAGACGCTATTTCAGAAATTTCATATTTGGAAGACTAAATCGCAAACAAATGATTTAATTACTCGAGCAGCAAGAGATCAGCACTTAGTTTCCTTTTTCTCTATTAATTAAGCAATTGATATATAATTTAGCTTCATTTGTTGAAGGTTTTGTACATTTCAAAGAATCTTCGTCCACAAAGGGTTAAATGATTCAATAGTAAACGTCGTTTGATGTGCGAAATATCGTTACAAAGCAGAATGCACGAAATGCGAAGAATATAATATTAAATTGTTCTATTGAGTTGCGTTATCTGCATTGCGCGTTCATCTTGCTGAATGCCATCGTTTCAGGCGATGTTATTTATAGAAAATAGAATATTATAGAATATATTGTAATAGAATACATTATAGAATATATTACAGATAAGTTTTCAAATAATCATCGCTTAAACGAGAGAATCGTAGTAATTTCGATGTGACTTTATCTGTAACTTCTCTTTACGTAAGTGGTACAAAATGTCATCAGTATTCTTCAGGAAATTACGAATTTTTACATTGAAAAACTATCGAGTGTACACGGTTAAATGAAAGTGTTTACGTCGAAGTCGCGCGTAGGGCGATATTCGGTTAATTGATCAACGACATAAATGTTGCGAATCGACGTTCCATCGGCTTCAATCGCAGTTCAGCTGTAAACGTACCCTTGCTCTCTCTCTCTCTCCGTCTTCCTCGTTCGTTTTTCCTTCAAACATCGTTTGATCGTCGCGAAGTGGCGCGAAAATACGAGTCGGTCAGGCGAAGTGGAGCGAGCTGGAATGGACGCGGCGATAAGAAAGTCGCCCACTCGTTATCGCTTATCCTTATTCCAGCGCCGGCGCGCGAAAAAAAAGAAGGAAGGACTATCTCGAATACGATCGGGTATCTATCCGCGACCGTATCTGGCTCGATGAGACGCGACGCGGCTCGCAGGATCACGGATATTATTGTAGCGTCGGTTCGTAAAGGGAAAAATGGACGATGATCGAGCTTGGACGCAAGAAATTGCGCAGATTTCACGTGAAACTGGTAACAAGAACCTCGCTCGAACGACATTTAATACGATCGTTGCATCGAAACGAAGAGTATCTCGGATAGCTGCGATTCACGCGACCGTCAAATTTGGCTCGCCAATTAGCAATGCGCTGGAAAATGGTTACAATTGCACCGCAGTTTATACAAATTCTCGCTTTCGTAAATCGTTTCGTGAACAGTGGTCTTGCTGGAAGGAGTTTCAAACTGATAAGAAGCCATGTTAGTGCTTCGATTATATTTAAATTTCGAGACGCAGAATATTCAGCCCTCGATATCAAAGAACCAATTATAATTCCAAATATCCGAATTCCGTCGGTTACTTTCCTCGATGATTCCATGAAAAATATTTCAGTTACTCGATAGCGATTAGCATTAGTTTCATGTTTATCTTTAACGTACGTTTCATATACGTTAATATATGTTCGTTGTATATATTACAGTAGTTCCACCCTCTAATTAAAAACCCGCTCCTTCACATATCTGCCATCAACGGCGCTGCTGTTAATCCCCTAAAAACGATTAGTCCCCTTTTTCCAAATCGAGCAGACATCAGCCATAAATAACCAAGTAGAAACGCAGGTGGTGGATTGGCACGGTGCAAGGGTTGTTCGGTTTCGTGGCGGCATTCGAGTCGGTGATTTGGCGGGATCGCAGATTGCGATAGCCCGGGCTAAGTAAGATCGAGGTGTCGGCGAAGGAGGGCAGACCGCCACGAGCATAAACTCCACCCTGTCTCCCACCTCTTAGACGGGTCCCGGAGTCACGTCGATCCACGGTTTAGGGGATGCGAGGCACGCGACTGCCGCCCCATTGCGCCGCGTTAGTTTTCACCCTCCTCCGCCGCAGTTTTTCAGCCCGCGAAACCTTTGGCTGTTCGCCATCCAACGTGAACAAAGACGGATCCCTTTTATACCTTTCACCCCTGCCCTCCTTGGCTGCCTCGACGCATGACCTACCCCTTATAAATCAGCTTTCAGCCTGTGGCTTCGGGAAGCGCAGCTATATCTGCATTTTGGAAGGTTCTATATGTGGATTTTTTAAATTTTGTATCTGTTTACATGGTGACTAGGTGAACGAGATTTTACATAGTTAAATACTGAACAGTATTAAGTAAAAGAAAATTACTAGTTATTAATCAGCACTCCACATAGTTCTGTGATATGTCAGCCACTCCTACCAATTTTGATAGTGCTACTGAAAATTAACAATAACATTTCTTAGACCTTTAATTCCCTTCTCAGTACAAACTTTCTATATTTGGAAAATCTAATGATTTCAAGGTAGTTTTCTTAAAATTCATTAAAATATTTAATATCAGAACTGATGCAATATTGGAGCCTACAGAGTTCAAAGGGTTAATTATAATTTGTAGAATAATTGTTTCTCAATTGTTTTTCTTCTGGACATTCTGTAAGTGTTTCTAGATTTCGTGTTAAGTTGTTTCTTGATTTATATTGAATTATTTGTATTAACACTAGAACTACCGGTCGAAATGGCCTATCTGGAAATTCTTATTGAAAATTCTTAAAACCGTACTTTTACGAAAGATTACTTAATAAATTAAATTATTAAATTAAATTCATTATTAATTTAATTAATTAGATCAGTAAGAGGCATTTCAAATCTCGAGGAACATACTGTTCCAATTCTTCTCAGAGATTATGGAACGATCACTCTAATTGCTCGTTAGTTCTAGAGTTAAAATTTCCTAGGCACTGTACCGAGTTTTCAGGTAGACAAATTTCTCTTCAAATATATCTCTGTTCGAATAAGTTTCTCGAAATGTTAGGGTACTATCGAGGCTAAAACTCCATGCGCTGTCAGCCGCACTTCAGTGCACACGCCGCTCTTCAAATTCTAACGAAGATGGATGACAAATAGATAGAAGGCTGGCAGCAGGGGAGGATGCTTTTTACTACGGACAAAAAATGCAAACTTAAGCTTCGGCGAATTATTGTTTTCCCCTGGGGGTGGTGATTTATCGCGCGCGCGGTCGGCCGCGGATCGAACCCGGAGAAAATGAAATGCGCTGCGCGCCGGTGTCTCTGTCCGAGTTTCGAATTGATCGGGATTTATGGGTTTCCTCAATTTGCCGCGTCGCGTGGACGCTGTTCCCGTTTCGGTAGCCGAATTTCGGTTGCACACTCTCAATCGAAGAACAAGTGGCCACGCAATATTCTCTATTATACGTGGAAAACCGAAACAACGGACAACGTTCACGAGTACATTACAAAACAGCGAATAAAACTAACAATTCGATTATCAAACTACAGACATTCATTCGCATCAGAATAAAAACTACAGCGTACAGAGAAACTAAAAGAATGTCATGCTCTCCCAGTTTACCAATTGCAATGAAATTCTATCTTCTACCTTCCATCAAATTTTCACCTCCAAGACGCTCGCCGAGAACACACAAGAAAGCCATTCCCTTCAATCGGCAAACAATTACGCTCGGTGTCCCGCAACAGAGATCGCCGATTCCTCGAGGCGTTATCCATTCATCCCAAAAGGAATTCATCCGTAGGCCGGTCACGTACCGCGCGGGATACGCTTACAACGCGTTTACGCGCGAGCCTGTAATTAACCCCGAATAAGGAGTAAAAGGGGACCGAGAGCAAGTGTCCCGTCCCCCCCCGGCGTGGTTTCCGGGGCCCAGATCCTATCTCGCGGCAATAATCTTCGGTGAATCGCATCGGGCGGCGGCCGATATCGATCTCTGATCGATTAACACCTCGCTGAGATAACGGGCGTAGTGGGTTTGGAAACACGATCGATAATCTCACGGAACGGCCGCGGCCGGCGATAAGCTCGGCCGAGTTCCTCGGCACTCGCCACGGTGAATTATATTATGATAATCGCGTCGCGATCCCCTACTCCGCGCTCCGCTCTCCGCGCCATTAACATATTAATACGAGTCGAGCAATAACGGGCGCGTGTAAAAATGCGACGCGATAATATTCATTTCGTTCGACCCATTTCCCGGGCCGCGCACGCATTAATCACGCGTGATGAGAGGCGCACCGCGCGGACGGCACTCGTTTCTCTCGGAAGTGGTTCTGTTAGGTGTGGGAAACTCGGTTTTCAACGGAAGCGGGGAACGGTATCCCTGGGAGCAAGTGACAGTGCGATCTCGTCGATTTACGAGATCGGTATCAGTGATTTCGATGGGGTGTCACAGTTTCGATTAGACGCTGTTGGAGATCGATGGAGATCAATAGAAAAATGTACTGTGACTTGAGAAGTGTGTAATTTTTACTTTTAATCTCTGCTAGTTTAACAGCTTTGGAATGTGATGGTAAAGGGCTCGACAGTGATGCTCGTTCGATGGCAAGCTTCTTGAAAATGGGGTAGTTTTTGTGGATCGTGAGGAATGTAGGACTTTGTTTATTCTGTGATTGATGTTGTTTATACTTTGATCGTTTTGGACTGTTTAGTGGTAAATATTACAAGTGAATGAGAATTTGTGTGAGACTAGCTTCGTAGTTTTTTTATTATTGTGGGTGTTTAGCGTCGTTGCAGTGTGCGATTGCGAGGGGAACGGTAAATGCGAGGGGTTAAATCCTCGGCGAGTATCGAACGAACATCGAGAAGAAAGTTCGCGAACGGAGGCGCCCGTTTGACAGATCCTGCCACTTTCTCTCGGTGTTGCGAAATAGTTGAACGCTTAGCGTTCACGGTTATGGGCGTCCGCGTGCTTGCATAAGGCAAATGTCCCTGTCCGCGGCTGCATTCTTGTTGCCGGTTGCTTCCTTTGTCTTATCGATAATTATGATTCACCGGTTTGAAATGAAATGTGATTAGTATGTTAATCGTCAACTGTTGCCGTGTTAATTATTCTAAGTGAACTCTGTTAATTGCCTATTTGTTAGTTACTTTAAGCGAGGTATGTTAATCATCCGTTTGTTAGTTATTCCGAATGAAGTATGTTAATCAACAGTTCCTTAATTATGGTACACACTGGAATAGTTTGGAAATTTTGAATAAACAACGGTTCGCGCGTGAAATATTTTAATGATATTTTAATAATTCGCAGCGGAGTAGTTTCGAAGGAGGAGGATCCATAATTCACGTTCTAGCGTTTCAGAAATTTCCATCTCCAGCTCGTTACTTTCCAAAAAATTCATACGAGCCGCGCAGCGCAGGCTAGGGAGCCAAAAGGAATACTGAAAATTTCCATTTGGAGATTACGTCAATGATTCATTGCCTGCGATGTACACACAGTCTGCTCCACGTGTTATCGAAAATTATATAATAATTGCATGAATGTATTCGAAACGGTGGTACGGAGTTGTTAAGTGTAACATTGTATTAAAAATTTATGAGCCCGTTAACGCGCGGCGGTACGCTAAATAGCATTTCGCGGCGTGACATGCTTGGAAACGCTTTTGATAATGCGCCGAGGAAAACGTGATTTACCGACTTCCGTCAACGACGCCTTGTAATAATTATCTTTAGTCATCCTCGCGCGCGCGCGCGCGCGCGATCGAATGGTATTTATCCGGCGCATCTGTATTCATCTCCGCGATAAACAGGAGGAAACCGTTTCCATCGGGAACGTAGCCGGGCAAAACGCGATCTGATTACCTATTCGGACTCGGGGCTTCATTGAAATGCAACTTTTGATTTAATTGCAACTATTACTGTCCGTAATCGTTAATTAGTATTCACTTTAATCACCTCAATTTCAATTGCAGATTACCCGACGATCAACAACTATAAAAAACAATTTGTAGTTTAATCGACTATTACATTTTAATATAAGAACTGCCAGCCGGGTTCGTAATGAATTATAAAATAAATTAACTCGGTCGTATACTAATTAAGACACAAGCGAATCTAGACCTCAATAAACAATCTCTCGTAATCTCCGTAGAAAAATACTGGAAGTACAATTCAGTGGTCTGACATGAACAGAAATTAGAGTACAAGTCAATGTAAATTGCAATGACACACAAATGCACGCTCCCGTAATTTCAATCGAAAAACACCGAACGGCGCGTTCGATTATTCCACATTCTCGATGCGAACTATCCCCAGTAACGCGCAATTGGATTACACTTTCTAATCTCGGCACCGGTCCACGATCTCTAAATCGTGTCTCCATCCTCCCACCATTGAATTTTTCCTTCGCCGCTCGGCGTCTCGTCTCCGGAGCTGTTTCCGCGGCGCGGCGCGGCGCGCGGGCCGTGCCGTTCCGATACGATCTCGACAGCGCCTGGCCATCGAAGCAAATCGATTAATTGGGAACGAACGCGCCCGATCGCCACGCTCTGACGTCTAAAAACCAGCTCGACCGTGTTTACCGCAATAACGCGAGCACGGGGAAACGAAAAAATCGAGGAGACACTGGCCGGCCCGCCGGCGGACGCTCGGAACACGATGGAACGCGCGCGCGAATCAATCGCTCGTAGCGAGCCGACGCACTCTGCGTTCACCTATTGTCCGGGAAATTGAAAAACCGAGTGTTCTTCCAGCGTTAATGGGTTCAGCGAGCGTGCTCGGGGACACCGGTTCGAATTGGAAACAAGGTTCGACCCGTTGTGGCGACCTGTGTTACTTCGAAGCCGCCTATTTATCCGCGCGAACCCTTTAAGACGTCGTTTCGACTGAAAAATTGACTCTTTTTTGCAATTTCTGGAATAGTGAGGATACAGTAGCATTCAGTTTTTATAGTGCAATACATAAATGCTCCATTTATGTAATTTTAACTAGCTACGGTAAGATCTAACGCGGTCTGCACATAATAAGTATAATATCGCTGCGATTTGGGACTGATAGAATCTTCCACTGTGCAATTACGTTGGATTAGACTATAATGTATACAACTGTCGATGACAGAGAAAGAATCAACGTTATAGTACCGTTCGAAAGGATATACACGAAAGCTACTATACTGGCGTACAGTAGCTAAAAGGTTGAAGTGAAAGAACAGAGTTGTAGAGAATTAATACGTTCGATACTAGGGACAAATATTTATGAACGTTTCATATTTTCTGCAAGGAAGAGTAAATTACATTTACGTGTGTCTAACATTTCTCGATAGTTATTTGTATTTCGTGAAAACGATACGTTTCATTCAATAAAATGCAACCGCGGAGATTGTCATCGAAAGAAGTGCTCGTATGGAATGAATTAACTTCAGGAGTACCGCATCTTTAACTATCCCGCTGACATCTCTCCCTCCACTTAGTGCAACGTCGATTTCTCAAAATCGCAATTGCAAGCATCTTTCCAAACTCTCGGAAAGTAGGCTCCAACCGCGGGAAACAATACGGCCAACAGAATTGACCAAACGAACCAATAACACTTACGCAAAGCACCGACACCGTTTTCCACTCAAGCTGGATACAAAAATAACCACCTGCAAGGATCCTCCAGTCTACATACCGTACAGCGAGATCGGGTTCCCAGAGAGAGAGAGAGAAAGACAGTCCTCATCTCGTCCCCGATAATTTGTTCATTTAAATTCCCCGGGATCTTATCTCCGATCGTTGTTGCGCATATTTTTCGCCGGCCCGGATATCGCGAGCTTATCGGCGTCGAAAATAAATACACCGATTCTTTGGGCGTGTTCGCGCTTACGAAATTGCATTCCGACACGACACATTGTCAAACTTCGTTGTATCCCGCCGCTTGTCTTGGTGTACGTGCACACCGTGGCGAGATAAAGGGAAAGAGACCACTCGAACCGTGCGAAAGACAAAGAGAGCAGGCGAGAAAGAGAGAGAGAGAGAGAGAGAGAAAGAGCGTGCGACGAAACGAAAAGTCAGTCGGACGTGTGCAACAAGCACGCATGAATGCTCGGCTACGATCGTACTTGGCCAACACAGCTTCGCCTCGAGATCTCCGGAGATCGAAAACAAAAAAGGGGGCAGGGGAAGGTGGAAAGATCGAGAGAAGATCCGTGGCGAGCTCATTGAAACGGGGCGGCCGGATTCCGGGCAACGGGTCGCGATAAAAAACATCCCTTTCTTTTTCTTATTCCTCCTCTCCTTCCTCCTCGGCTTCGTTTTTTCCCCTTTTCTTTTCTCCTCTCTTCTCTTGCCGATGAGAAATTCGATCCCGATCGTGCATCGGGGCCTTTTTGCAATTCCTATCGAGTTTCGCGTCGCGGATACCCACGGCTTCGCCCCGCGCCGCCGCCGCCGCCGCCGCCGCCGCCGCTTAAATCTCGATTTAATCTCCTTCCCCGGCAACCACCCCCTTCCTCCCGCGGGATTTTTCTTGTCCCACGGAATCCTTATATAACGCTGGTCTTGTATCGGTCCTCGTGAATATCTCGCTCCTCCCGCTGAGGCATGAATGAGCCTCTGATTGGCGTGAAATTGGTTCTTTTGTTGGACTGTTGTTTGAATTGGTGATCCGCTGGGTGTTTTTGGATGGATATCGTTTCTTTGGTTTGAAGGAATTTAACGAATAAGGTTGGCGACTCTACATGGGATTTTGAGTGTCTGAAAATCTGCGAGAATGAGATGTTCATCGTTGTGTTCTAATAACTGCATGGACTTGATCTGTAGGAAATTTCGGTGTTTGTCTTTGAAAGATCCGACTTCTAAGATAATGGATCATCAAACGTTCTATTTGGAAGCACTGTATCTTAGTTGAGAAGCAAATACTCGATTTGTTACTATTTTTCTCCTAGAACTATTATACTCTGAAGCGTAACAGTATATTCTCATAGTGCGTCTTTCATAGTTGAGAACCATAGTCGAAACAACTGCTCCCGTATCTCGGGGCGGAGATATATTTCTATAACGCATCTTCCACAGTGGAAAGCCAGATATTCGATTTATCACTGTTTCACCAAACAACTGTTCTAACGTCTCGAAACAGAGGTACATTTCCATAGCGCATCTTTCACGGTTGAAAAGCAGATATTTCCAAAGGATCTTAAGCATTATAGTCGCTCGAAAGAGAGAATGTTTTCCCGATGAAATGTCGCGAGGAGGAAAGCGCGACGGGGGAACGGCGGCGTCGCTGGCGGAAGAGGGGGTCGCAGGGGAGGGGCGCCTTACTCTCGTAAAGCTTATCGGCTTCGTCGCGAACGGCGCTTGGAAACGAGCTGTTTCGTCAGCAGCGATTTTTTCCGCGACGGCTTCCTACACCGTGTCGCCCAGGAAGGAATCGTTTGCCCGCGATACACTAACGACGTTTCCGCGAGCTCCGTCCCGGTTCCGATCGTCTGCCGTCCCATAAATATCTTCACGCTATAAAATTATAGGAACACCCCCGTTGCCGCTTCCCGCCCTTCCTCCTCGCACGATCCCTTTTCTAAATATTTCCCTCGCGCGTCAACACATTTCCTATTAAACGTGTCAATCGACGGTTGCGTCAGTCGTATGACGTAACCTTTCATTCCAGACTTAACGGTACACTCTTTTTTTGTGACGGTCAATGACGAACAGCGTTTCGACGGGATCTGCGCGATGCAAGATTGAAAACAACAGCTGCGCGAAGCTGAGATCTCTGTTTCTCTGCAACGAACACCTCTGATTCCATGATATTCGAAATATTCGATCGAAACATTCGGAACGCCGAGATTGCTTCATTACAATCGAGAATTTCAATATATTCGCGGAGATGTTATCATCGGTATCATCGAACTCGATCGTTATACACCGCGGCATTCCACGGAAGATAAAACATCTCGAACGTCTCAATTCCCGAAGACTCCGATCGAACGCGAGGAAGCGATCATACCCAAATATCGATGAACGTTTCCCTTCGATCGTGAAATATTCAACGCGAGAATGTTCGAGGAAAGGAGACGAGCGTTCGATCTAGAAGCGCAATAATCTCGGAAGAGCGGCCGCGCGCGGACTCTCGCGCGAGTCTAGTCGGTTTGATCCATCAAGGTTTTCCCGAGCATCGAGCCGGTCACTCTTAATTACGATCGATGTTATCTCGCGCGCATTGTCCGTGCCAGCGAGCAAACAAGCTCCCCGATATAAATAAGTCGAGAAAATGCATCGGCGAAGACACATCCTCTCGTCCGGTCGCCAGATAAACGATGGAGATGTGGCCGAGGGCCTGGGTCAGATGAGATTGTCCGCGGCGTTGTGTATCGCGCGGCCCGTAGCTTATCGGCTCCGCGGCTGATAACACTTGGACGCCCCCAGATCACTCGATAACCACGTTTTATCGACATCGGCCTCGTCCATCGGTCATCACTGGCCGCGAGCCTGATGGAAAAAGACCAGGTCCCCTTTTCTCTGTCCAGCCCCGGGGCCGCCGTTGATAATGACGTTCGTGCATGCCCTGCGCCGGGCATTATTCGAGCAAATGTTTATCTAAGATAATTGGCTCGAACGAGCGTCTCGTATCGGCACGTGAATATTAATTGTTCGTCGATGGCGAGTTGTTTTGTACGTGTAGCAGGATTACTCGAATAAGGTGTTCCATCGGTTACATTTTGAACGTGTTAATTAATTTGATGTGTATCTGTTCGAATAATGTGTTTGGTTGGTTTCATTTTGAACGTGTTAATTAATTCGATGTGTATCTGTTCGAATAATGCGTTTGGTTGGTTTCATTTTGAACCTGTTCATTCATTTGATGTGTATTTGTTTGAATAAGGTATTCGATCGGTTCCATTTTGAACGTGTTCATTGTTTCGATGTGTATTCGATCGAATAATGTGTTCGATCGGTTTCATTTTGAACGTGTTAATTGATTTGATGCGTGCCCGCTCGATATCGAGCATCCTCATTCGAGAATGGAAGATTATTTTATTTAGTATAATTGATTTATCGAACGGCGATATGTGTTATTTTTAGACTTAACGTGCGAGAAGATGAATCGATTGTGAACGGTTCGTGTATGAAGAGCGGTGTACGATAATGCGCGGAGAAGATGATAGCGGTTCGAATAAGGAACACGTAATTGTTTGGATAAATTCTTCTTCGGTTGGTAATCCGTTCATTAGCGTCGTGCGCGATTTCGAACGGAGGAAAAGTTGATTCGTTAGCTTTATCTGGTATCTGTTATCGGAATAAAATGTTGTTCATCGCTGTGTAGTAATACTCGCGTAATAGTTCCTGCTTGTCGTCTAACAGGCGACTAACGTGGAAACTCGGCGTAACAGACTGAAAAGACCAGAGATTAGGTGAACGTGTTCGCTTTTATAGTCAAACCTGTGGCCACCAGACCAAAGAAACGTAAACAGCGTTTCTCGCCTATTTATTAGACTACAAAACACGGCGGAGTCGCGTACGATAGACGAATTTCGAAAAGAGTGTACTCGCTGGATCTATAGAGCCGACCACGTGCCAGATCTCCGATAAAAAGCAGCGTTATTATCTCCGAATTAATTGCCACAATCGGCGAGATTACCAGCGACACGACTTTTATAAAATAAAACAATCTTTCTAATGCAAATAAATCATTACGTTACATAATATCAATAAATCTTCCATACATGACATAACCTTTCAGACCGATGACACGGAAGATTAACATATTCTAGATGAAATTTTAATTGCTCGCATGACAAATGCTAACTTCTATTATCACTTCGTTATAGTCACGTTTTTATCCTCATTACGTCACGCTGTCGCTAATAGACAATGCTTCGCTCCCACTGCCATCGCTCTGAAATACAAAATAGTGTGCAAATTGATCGAACTCCTAAATCGGAACAGTTCAACGTGAAATTACTCAATCGAAATAATATCCATTCAATAAACTTAATCATCGAACAACAGAACAACAGAAAATCAAAGGAGATAAACCTCGATTAAACGATTCCCGCATCGAATCGAGCAAAACTCCTCCGTTTACATCTGCCTCACGTATCGACGTATATCTCCGTGTTATTCCAGATTCACGTAAGAATGATAACGATATAAATATCTGTTTCATCATTGATCCCGTCGCAATTTGCATCATCGCGAGATCGAACGGCTCGATTCCTCGAAATCGTTGCGCGAGAGAGACCAGTCACATCACAGGATCGCGATACGGGACCGGCTTTATCGGCGGCTCGCTTCGTTATAAATAGTTCCATTACGATATTTCCAGTAATAAATTGAGAAAGCATGCGCGCGCGCGCGCGCGCGACGCGGCGCGACTCGATAGGGAACACATTCACCCGAGCCACGAGGGATTTATCTTTTTAAAGTTGCCGTTCTCTGCAACTGCTGACGATTACCAGAGCTTTCTGTCCGCGCTGATAAACGCCGGTTGCAATTAATGCCGACGGTACATTACCGAAACCGTTCCTCGCCGGGGAAAGTCGCCGAACGCGGAGCCGCCGTTTCCCTGTTTCCTTTAGGAAAGTCGCAGCGACGCAGACGCGCGCGAGACGTTTCGCCTTTCCGTCGTCGCGACTCGAATCGCGCGTTCGGCGCCGTTCAATCGTTCCGAGCGATAATCGTAATTTACCTAATTCGAATTCTTGCGATTTCTTTCGCGGCTCGTCGGAAGTATTTTATCTTCCGCTGCTGTCTGGAGTCCCGAGGTTACTGGAAATTCTTGTTCCAGCCTGATGAGATCTACAGTTTCTCCGTATGTTCTGAATGTTACTGAAAGTACTTTTAAGTGATAATGTTTATTTTCAAGAAACAACTAAGAGATTCAGAAGATGTAAATATCATGTTCGTTTTCTAGGCGTTACATCTGGATTAGCGTTTAATCGCAACGTTGGAATTCCATGCTCCTTTCAATTACACTAGTTCAGCCATTGAAACTATGGATAGCTCATACTTTCATTTGCGTTCTAACATTGATTTATACTTTGCCAATCATAACACATATCAGTACAAGAAACTTTACATTTATCATTCATCCCCAAATCAGTGTCCCAACACGCATTTATCAAAAAAAGAAAACACCCCTTAAATGAGATTTATACGCTGACTCACAACTCATCAGCTTCCCCACTTAAGTGGTAACTTAAGTAACCAAGAAAATCCATAATACAAACTCCAACCACATCCACAACAAACCTTTCACTACCGTTCACCCCTAAATCAGTGTCCCAACACGCATTTATCAAAAAAAGAAAACACCCCTTAAATGAGATTTATACGCTGACTCACAACTCACCACCCACTTAAGTGGTAACTTAAGTAACCAAGGAAATCCATAATACAAACTCCAACCACATCCACAACAAAGCTTTCACTACCGTTCACCCCTAAATCAGTGTCCCAACGCGCAGACAGTTAGCAAAAAAGGGAACGCCCCATAAGCGAGAACCACGCGACGGTGTCCCCGGTTTTCCGCGGCGGAACGGTACCGCAGAGAGGAGAAAAAAGTCTGTTGTACGGCCCTGGCATTCCCCGTGGCGGGCCCCGGTATCGGAAAGCCATGGGAAAGAAAGAATCCGCAGGAAAGTCATCCGGCGCGATGGGACCGTCCGATATCGCGGGCCTCGCATAAAACTCGGCTATCTTCGCAATCTGATGCCGCACGAACCAGTTTTCGGTACGGGGCCGAGAGGATCCGCGAGGATCTCCCGTGGCCACGGACACACGGAGCGCATCTTCCCTCTCCGTCTCTCCTCTTCCACCCCTTCCCCCTTCTTTTTCCTCTAAGCCCGCCTTTATCCGTCCTCGAATCCTTGCCGGATCCCGCGACTGCCGCTCCCCCCCGGGGCCCTGAGAAAAGAGAAATATATACTCGGGGCCCCCCGATCGATCGGCGGAGGAGAAAGCGGAATCGTGCCGCGTTCCTCGCCTCGAAAGTCGAACGGCGCTTAATTGAAAAATGAACAAAGGGAGGAGAGAGGAGGATGAAAAGTATCGCGTGGCGACCCGGGAATCGACGGCGGATCGATCTTCGGCCGATCTTGCGCCGACGGTGTCGACGAGGATGTACACCGATCGAAATACGTGTTCGGGAATTGTTGCTTCGGTGGCAGATTTCGGAGAGTCGGTATTTCTGAAGCTTCGAATTTTCTCAAGCAACATGTTCGAGGATTTATCACCGATGAGTAAAATAAATATCGAATCGTACGAGGCGAGACGTAAAAGGTGGACGAATGCGAAGCGTGGAGAGTGTAATGTCGTACGTACCGCTTTCGTTTAATTAAAGTAAAGGCTTGCAACCCCATGAAAGTTTTATGAAGACCGAACCGGCTAATGGATTCACGCTCCGTCTTCTCCAAACGAAATGTCAACGAGCGCAATTTATTGTGTGCAAATGAAGAGCGAAGCGTTAAGTTGTACAGGACGGTCCATGTAGAGAGGCCGAGCTGTGGGTTCGGAACGAGGCGGGGTGGAACGAGGGAAAAGTCGGATATTTTCGAATGAACTGGGATTTGGAGATTTTACGGTGATTTCGAAAATTGAATTGTGCGAAGTATAAATAGGAATTTGGGGTGATTTTGGATTGTTCGAGGTGACTTTGTTTCTAGGGCACACGCGTGGATCCATCATTTGCAGTCGTTCATTTTGTTTTCAGTGAAATTTTATTTTTATACTTCACTCTTGTAGCATCGCAGCTTGGCCGGGTCGCATGGGACACCCTGTATACTCGCGAGCGCAGCTCGTGCGACAGCGGACGGGACGCTAATCTCCGAACACATCGTAACTTGCATCACCAGGAGTCTCGTTCATTCCGACAATTGAAACGATCTCTCTTTTTTTCCGTTTCTTCCATGTACAGGGTGTTCCCAGAGTAAGGCACGTTACCCGGCGATCAGGCATCTCCGCGGCAATTCTTTTTATTCAGCCTCGCGATCGTTATCGGTTACGCGAGCTGATAACATTTTCCTTCGCAGATCGACCTCGATACACGCGATCCATATATTACCGGATCCCGGTCTCACAGGATCGCTAAAGGTTACGAAAATATTGTTCATCGAGAACAATAAAACGCATGAGAATGAATTTATGCGACCCGAGCGAAGTTGAAATGAAATCTCAAAAAATTGAACGATGCCTTTCCCGTTTGAACGTTAGCTTCAATCGATATAGAAATCGTTGAATGAATCAAGAATATATTGAAATTCTATTTTCAATACAATTTTATCGATTGAAGTTCTCGTCGACAGTATAAAATTATCTTAGTTTAATAGTCACATCATTCTTTCCGTATGAGAATTTAAAACTAAACCTACCGAGCAGTTCAATCGACTTTTTAACGTTTGTCTGTGGAAACTCCAAGAGTCCATCCGTTGAGACTTTAATTGATTTACAATTCAGTTCGCGTATTGCTAAATCAATTTCTGGGATAATTTCTCAGAGAAATATCCTTTATCTTTTCAACACTTGCCTGATGCCTTCTTTTTGCAATTATCAGAAAGGTAACAAATGTTTCTCCGAGAGATTATTAAAGAAATTCATTTAGCACTACGCAAATTGAATTGTAAATCAATTAAAGTCCGAACAGATGCACTCTTGGAGTTTCTATAGCGAAATTTTGAAAATTCAATTGAACTGCTCGGTAGTTTTAGTGTAAATAATTGCGTAAAGAAGAAATCAGGTATGGATCATTTTGAGCCGTCTGGTGGGTTCAGTGTTAATGTCGGATCGAAAGCTAGGTCATTAGCGACTAACGCTGATAATTCTATCTAGCAGGTATTCAACTGTAATCGTACGTTTGTAGAAAACTTTCGAAAACGTTTCACTTTAATTACCTTTGCGCGATTCAATTTCCAAGTAATAATCCGCGCTGAAAAGTAACCGGAAACTGTGCGGAGCGAGCGAGCGAGCGAGCGAGCGTGCCTCGACCCGCCCGCTTCCATCGACCGCATAATCGATCAATCGGCTGTCGGCCGGCAATTTAAATCGAAGTGTCGAACTTCGTTAACCGCGGTCTTGTCCCTTGTTCCGCGTAATTCGATTAAATTACGAGCAATATTACTTTGTACGTCGTCGCCGCGGTATCTGTTGAAAGCGATCTTCTCGGAATCGAGAGAAGGACGCCGCGAGGAATGGAGAAGGGAACTGAATTTCATTCGCGGGGGAAATTATTCGAGAAACTCGGTCACCAAGAATGCAAATATTTAGGCCGTTTAGCGAGCTAGCCGCTAAAGATCGATTACCGACGATTAACCGGCTCGTAATCGATCAACCGATCGAACGGACACGAAATAGTCCGCGAGAATGATGTCGGCTACAACCTGTAAGCCCACGCCGTCCGTCTGCAGCTACAGGGTGGGTCATACGAACGGAAACAAGAAGAAATATCAAGTTGTAGTGTAGATAAGCTCGGTTACAAGTCTGTACACACTCTAATCCTCGGTATACGTGATTAACTAAGTCACTGCGATTAACCGGGAGCCACTGGTAGTCGGATTAAACACTCCTACTTCGTTGCTTCATGAAGCTACTGATATAATTTTATTTCATCGAGTTCCTGTACATTTATTTATTTCAAACACATTATTATTTCTATAAATTTAAATAGTTTAATAAAAATATTGAATTACGATCAGATCGAAAATTCCGATACTCCGCGTCTAAGATAATTCGTTGATTCATTTGTATCTTACGCAGCACGGATATTTAATCGAATTATCCGATCGCAAAGAGGTTTCCTCTGATATAAAGTAATTCACAATTCGTTTACACATTTGAAAGATATCGATGATTTAGTCAAGTATAAAATTATCGAGAGATCAATTGCTATGAAAAATCCTAACTCGACGGATTCCATTTCGTTGAGAAAACTCCTTCGATCGCGTGCGACTTCGAAGGCTACCGATTCGTTAGTCGACGCGTTGATCAAAGGGACGAGGTGAAAAAACGAACGGTAGAAGTACGATCGAGCCGCGCGGCTGATAGAGTCCTCGCGTTCGAAAGATTGCGAACGATGTTACGTTGTCTGATCTCTGGTCGTTGGCTGGTCCCGATGGGAAGAGCCCGGGCACGGATAGAAAGGGAAAGAGAATGAAAGGCCGACACAGGGGGGGAGGGGCGGAGGGCGCAGAAGGGGGCAATCAAATTGCGGACGAGCGTAAACAAGCGAGCGAAATTAACCTTCCAATTTCTGCGGCTTGTTGCTAAATAATCGATTGCCGCGTACCGAACTCCGTGCCGCTTTGCTGCGGCGTTGGCGTGCGGCAACAGGTGTGAGTCGGCCGGCTGATGTTACACGACGCGGACCTGACCGTTCGCCTTTGTGACGACGGCGAACCTTAACGCGTTCATTGCCACGAGAATTTTCAATGTTTCGTGTATTGTTTTCACAGTGAAAATCGAGACACCATTGATTACTTGGTATCGTAATTCTTAGTATTTAATAACGCTGTCAAACGTTTTCGTTTGACGTTGATCATCTCATGTATTGCAACAGTAATTGACCATAGTGGCAGTCGACACGTTAACCGAGGATTTGGATGGTTGGAACGAGTACAGAGTATTTAGATCATTCCTACTATAACGTTGATTGTACAATTGTGTGGTAATCTGATACAGGTTTATACATCATTAATATATAGTAGTTCCCAGTGTTCAGAACGTCAACCTGCAGATATCTGAGCCGAAGCCATAACGAACATTCCATCGAAGTTCAATACCGAAACTTTACCGATAACATCAGAATGAAACTCGCGCCGAAACTTCAAGCCGAAACCCTCGATCGCGTATTCACGGTGATCCACTGAGACTTCGACTTTTATCCCACACGAGTTCTCTCGCAGCTCGGAACAGGTACCATTTTACGATCCGGCCATTATATACTCGGTATCCGACGCGATCTCGAGGCTCTCTATCAAACAAGTATAAACAGTGGCCGGAGTCTACGAGGAAAGCCCACGCGCGATCCGGGCGTAATCGTTCGAAGGAAAGCCGTCTGGAAACTGAAAGCCGCGTCGGCGCATCGCGTTGTCCCATAAATCCACGAAAGCCGGCGGAACGGGGAGCGTTTTCGGATCCATCCAGTCCGCGCGTCGATTCAATTCGAGCGGCTTTTATCTCCGGCGCGGAACGGACGCAAATACGCCGGCTCGGAAAAAGGAACAACGGCGACAACAACGACAACTACCACCCCCGGCCCTAACGGGACGATGGAAAAAAAAGGGAAGAGAGGAGTCTATCCGACTCGGCGAGCGGTGTAATCGGTGTTCGGCAGAGAGAGAAAGGGGGAGAGAGAGAGAGAGAGAGAGAGAGAGAGAGAGCACCGGCGCGGCGTCACGACGCGACGCATCGTGTGACGGGGGCCCGATCGACGCCGGATAAGCCGCGGCAACTATTTCGAGTTATAGCTCGGCGAGAGAGTTACGGGCCGCTCGCGGGATTTATTAATCGCGGCAACGACTGACTCGAACCTCCGTCCCTCTTCGCTCTCTTTTTTCCCTTCCCTTTCAACCCCCCCTCTTTTCCTTTTTCATTTTACGGTCATCCTCTAAATGATAGCCTCCATCTCTGATGCTCTTCATCTTTCGGTTTATTCTAATCCTCGCGGTATTGGCGATTAACACGTTTCAGGCGGATGGGATTCGATCGTACTCATTTGTACGTTGCTTGCAGGTTGATAATGTAGGTGGTGAGATGATATTGTGGGTCTCGAGGCGGTATCGATGTTCTAGGTACTGTAGTTTTCAACGCGATAGGTCTCGGAGCTACGGTTTTTCAAGCGATACGTGGTACCGAATGATGATAGTCTTTTGCGAGACGATACCGTAGGGTCCGAGGTGATTTCGGAATTTGTGAGGCAATCGTTCATGTGTCGGGGCAATACTGTAGCTTTCAAGGTTATAGTCTTGTCTAGTCTACGGAGCGACACTAGCTCTCGAAGCGGTGATGCAGGTCCGAGAACTAAAGTGTAGGTTCCAAGGTGATGTTTTCGATCTTAACCCTAATCGGACCATGATGTGTCTTTCTGATTTGACTTTTTACTGAAATTTTTTCACTGTTTCATATTGCATTTCCAAAAGTTTCTTTGGGCTTTTAAAATTTGGGCCCCAGAAACAGTAATATTTTAATCATTCCTTTTATTCTCTTAAGTGACTGACAGTGACATCGTGCTGCGATTTATAAAAACACGTGGTACGATTAGGGTTAAACCAATGCTACACTTATAGAAGACGGTACTGTTTGTTTTGAAATTAATACTCTAAATAAGCAATACCCTAAACTCTAAACAATACCCTAAATTATAAGCAGAACCCTAAGTTCTAAGTAATACCCTAAATTCTAAGCAATACCCTAAATTATAAGCAGAACCCTAAGTTCTAAGTAATACCCTAAATTCCAAGCAATACCCTAAAATCTAAGCAATACCCTAAAATCTAAGCAGTGCCCTAAGTTCTAAGTAATACCCTAAACTCTAAGCAATACCCTAAAATCTAAGCAATACCCTAAGTTCTAAGCAATACACCAAGTTCCATACTTCCTAAGACGACACATAGGTCCCAAATCAGACCATATCCGCCCTATATTCAAATTTTGTTGATGCTCACCGGTCAACAGCTTCCATCCATCCCAAATGTGTCAATTTCGCTCGATATCGAATTTAACGAGCGGCCACGAAAAATCCAGCTTCTAGATCGGCGAATCGATTCGACCGACACGGAACGAACGAAAAAATAAAGTATCCGGTCAGGGGACACTGTTGGAAATATGTACCGGTGACTTGTATCTGATAGTCTTCAGGAGGCCGCGCAGCTGGATTTATAGTGGCCCGGTCATCGCCTTGATGGTTTTATGAAACCTCGCGCAATGAATCTCTCTCTCGGCCCGTGTCTCGGTCGCCGCGGCGCGTAATTCATTACGCTCGCGCGTGTCGCGCGTGTCGTAAATATAGCGCGGCGGATCGCTCGTTAACGCGGTTCGACCCGGTTGTCCGGGTCGAGAAATCGGGTCGCGACCGAAATTTGGTCGCGATAAGCTAGCTGCTTTTGGGTATCGGGTTAAGAGTTTCATTCGCTAACTCGCCCGATATTTGAATTAGTGGATTCGCAGCGATCCATTAGTGAATTAGAAATCGTTACGTTACCGATCGATTAATTCTTGCTTCGACGTTATCGAATTAAAGACGCTCGGACTATTAACACGTTGAATGCCACGGAAATTTCGGTCTTTTGCCTATGAACTGTATTGATTTTTTAAATAAAATATTAATATATTCAAGTTTTTTTTTAATTTTATATATTTTGATATCGTTTCTTGATGTTTTCGGTGCTTTGTAACGTATACAGCTATTCTTGACCATGTATCTATTAAAAATATTTTGTTGCAAAAATTAACGTACCACATGTGGTACACGTGACACTGAACGTATTAACACTAAAACTACCGACCGGGTCAAACTGATCCATTTCAGAATTTTTATTTTGCGAGTATTTAAATTACGAATGGGTTTATACGAAAGATTTTTAATTAGATTCGTGCATTCGCGCAGATACATTAGGGGACTCTGCATCTGAAGAAACGTATTATTCTAATTGTTATAGAAAATTAATCGCTCTAACGGCTCGCTAGCTTCAGTGCTAAATCGTCAATTTAATCCTGAAAATAAGTGAAGACAGAAATCTTCGATCGCTGCATCGGTCATTACGATATTCCAATATAGATCGCTGCATTGAACTCAAAACGAGGACACTTCCCGAACTCGATACGTACCTCCGAGCAACACTGAATAATACCATTCTCCAGCGTACCTTTACCGAAATCGAGAATTCCGTGCTCCGAGCGCACGCGAGACACAACAAACCCGTTTCTCCGGAATACGAAATTAATGCATCCACCATCGATCATTTCGCGATTTCCCCCGGAAGTCTCCAGCCGCTTGATCTATTCAGTTCTAGCTGGGTCCGAGCTCGATATACCAGAACCGATTAAAAGAACCGTCCGGCTTTCCCTCGTCCGAATCGATATAATGCACGCCGGGTCGGGCCTGAATTTCGCCGGAGATCGTGCAAGTGTTCTCCCCGATAATAAACGTTCTCGCGAAACAGGAACGAGAGAGAAAAAGCGAAGAGAAAAAGAAAATGGTCGAAGACAGAAAGACGGAGGCAGAGAGACACAGACGAGTCGGGCTGGGACCCTTATCGATTATCTCGCGGCTCGTAATTAATGTCTCATTAATATGAGAAATCGACGGACCGTTATCGATATCTTGCAGCCCGTAGCGGTCGTCTCCTCTGTTTTCTCGGAAAACAGTTTCGTCATATTTTATCCGCTTTTATTATCGGCTCGTATCAACGCGAACGCGGCTCCCAGTCGATTTTTCACCGCGACAGCGCTGCGCCGTGCGTGCGTATGTCCGTGCGTGCGTGCGTGTATCCTTCGGCCGCGTTCCCAACCGCCGTGGATATCGGCGAGGTGTGCACGCACCGTGTCCTGTGTACTACGCCTAAGTTTATCGTCTACCTACACGCGTTTACGTCCGGAGGACGTATGGACAGCCGACTTTCCACGCCTCGCGCTCGCGCTCGCGCTCTATCGCTCGCTCGCTCGCTCGCCCCGGTATGCGGCCGCCAGATTACGATTTGTCGTTAGCACCGCGATAAACTTTATGTTCCGCCGGCGATATCGGCCCGATTCGAAACGCGTAAAACATTATTCGCCGCCGCCGCGCGGCCTGGCAACACTTCGACGCCGTCGCTTGATCGAAGGGTCCGCGCCGTGTCCTGCCGATTTTTCTCGGATTTACTCGTACCGCCGTCGCTTGGCCGCTCGTAGATCGTGGATCGTGGATTTCGCGAGCGATAGCTGTCTGCGAATGTTTCGTGTAATAAGGTAGTCGAGTTTGCTTGGGATTTATTGTGCACGTATCGGCCGCGTTCTTGTCACGAACTGATCGGTCGCTACGGTTCTAGGAAGATTCTTTTTTGGGAAGTTCGCGGTTAGTCGCCTGGTGTGCGAGGGTTTGAGGAAGTCGAGTGTAGGACTCGCGTGAGGGAACTAGGTGCATGGTTATTTTACGTTTTTGACTGTTGAACGATCGTGTCTTCGCGTTTCAGCTGGTTCGAAGGGACGAGAATTATCTTCATTTCGAGCGTTACATTCAGAACAATACTCCTTGATCTAGAGTTCTGCATTGTAGAAATAGTCGTGCTACAATAGGATCTGTATTAATTATTACGCGAATTCTTAACCGACACCGCGCGATTCCGGTTTCCGGCGACAATGAATTCCACCGAGGGAAGCAAGGATTCGCGGGAAGAATCATCATTTTCACCCGAGTCCGTCGATCCCGCGTCTCTGGAAACCGCATATTTCCATGCAAATCCCTCGCGGAGAAGACACGGGAATTACGTAGAGACGTTTCTTTCCCGGCGGATGATCATGCAAGAATGAAACGGCCCGTGTAAAGGTTCGTTAACGTTCCTAATTATTTTATTCCAGCGCAATCTATCCCATCGGCTCTAGCCAACACACGGAATCCGCCGGTGTATTAACAATCGGAATTTTTCCTTCGTTTCCCCGTGCGCATTATCCGGGACGGTAGATAACGATCCGGGCGCGGAGGAGAGCAACGAGATCCCGTCGTCGTTGGAAATGACTAACAATCGATCTTTAAGCCCGAACGGTGCGTTCCGGGGAAATATATTTATTTTCTCATAAACCGGTCGGAAAGCAACGCGCCGCTCGTTATCGTATCGCAGCCGCCGCTTACCGAGATACCCGTTGCGTTTACATTGTTATTCAGCATTACGTAATAATAATATACTTTGAGATAGACCGCGGTTTCCGCGTGTATCTTGGCGAACGCCGCCGCGCCGGCCGAGCGTACGCGCCTCACAATATGTCCGATCGCGTAGATAACCGAGGCGGCTTGAAATGCAAGCGCGGTTCGCTCGTCTAAGTGGCGGGTCCGTTGTCGCTCCCATTGTACGATGGGTCGATTGTTTCTATTCAGGTTCCCGTTAACGGTGCGTATCCTGACTCTTCCTCGGCGCAACGTTTTCCTAATTGCACCGCTTGCCTCGCCGCGATATCGATGCGCTTACTCGATCCCACCTGCTCGCCGTTCAACATTCTTCCGAACGGCTTGCGACTTCGTTGCGGTTTCAGATAAAAGGCGCAAGAAAGTTGAACGTTACGTGGGGATAAGCCATTTCTCTTTTCCTGAATCTTTCGGTAGAGAAGGAACGTTTTGCTTTTTGTAGGATGGTTTCGCATTTGTTATAGAGGACCTCGTTCGTGGGATCAGTTTCGGTTGAAGTGGTAGTTGTCCATAGATAGACGCGGTTTTAGTGTATAGCGTGCGTGTTAGAGGAATAGTTGATTTTTAACCGTTTGAGTGCTGGGGGCGCTTCTGTTTATCAGTATAAATTTTGTTACTATATTCTTCAAGAAATAAATCGAAGTAAATTTATTTCAATATATGTTATTTTTTGGTATTTTTTTGTAATACAATACTTGTGATCTCATTAGATAACTACTCTTATTAATTCTTTTGCGTACCAATCACTTCAATTTTGGTAAATGTCCACAAAAGTTGTTTAGCATCCAAACGGCTAATATGGAGTAGAAATAAGGAATAAAGCTACGATCGAGAAAAGAATGATCAAAAAAGGGAACGTATGATCCAAGTAACCTGAATATGTCGTCAAATTCTCCAAAAAATAAAGAAAAGAGCAAAAGAAAAAGAAAGGAATTCCCAAACTCCCCGGAATAAAAACCGCGACCAAGGAAATCCGAAGAAAAACGGCCTAAAAGCGAAAGAACGATCGAAAAAATGATGCTTGACGCGAGGGCAACACAATGGTGGCCGGTGGTGGTATATCGCGGGGCGGACTGGTCCCGATCGTGTTCGTCCGGCGGGCTCTCACGCTTCCCGCATCATCGTCGTGGATCGAAGGGGCTCGGGCACAGAGCGCGGCGCGGAGCGGGGCCCTACACGATTGGGTAGCCAGCCGCTCGGCGCGGCGCGGCGCGGCGCGGCAGCAGCCGGGCCATGGGCTTCGGGAACGGTAACGCTTCAGGCTGTGTGCGTTGCGATCCCGTATCTCTCGTTACACTTATGCAACCCGAGATTTATTGCCGATGATTATGCGCGGATGGAAGTACGCGGCGGAGGAGGTGGGGTCTCGCCCTCGGGTGGTTCGCCCGGTTCGAGATATCGAACGGCCACTATCGATTGACGTGGCCACGCCGTCCTCGATATATCCTCTATCGATGGCAACGCTGCCCGGTACTCTCTCTCTCTGTCTCTCTGTCTCCCTCCCTCTCTCCCTCGTTCCGTATCTGCTGCTTTCTCTTGCTCTCTTCGTTTCATCGAGCCAGAATCATGAGCTCTGTCGCGCCGGGAGGACAGCGAACGGAATATGATTTCATATCCATTTCTCCGGCAACCCGCCTCTCTGCCTCGCTCCTCTTCCCGGACACGTTAATCAGATCTATTGGTCACGAGGACGATCGTTGCTCGTTCTCTCCTCGATCCTGAGTTTTATTTAATTTTCGCGGGACGATCGTGACCGCCTACGGCGATCCGTTGTTAACATTGTTTTTATCGTTTTCGTACGAAAGATTTGGAGCTTCGACGCGCGATGCGTGAGACCGTCGAACGGCGCTTCGGTTGGGATTGAATCGCCGCGATTCGTTGGGGAACTTCGTTTGAGATCGGAGTTGGTGAAAGTTGGAATTGTTCGAGGTGGAAGTCGGAAGTGGGAAGTGTTTATGATGGAACGGGTTGGAAGTTGAGATCGCTTCGGATCGAAGTTCGTTGAGATGGATTATTTCGGACAGGAATCATTTAAGGTTGGGGACTTTTGACTTTGTGACTTTGTCTTGTAACGACGAGTAACCACAGTTATTGCATTGTCATCGCAATGAAACTCAACATGGAAACCAAAGAGATACCGCGACACGTGACATTTAAAGCAGTTCCATTTGCTGCCGAAGCAAATCGAACGGAACTCTGAAAAAATCCATCGCTCCGATGGTATGCGATCGATTGTCCCAATAAAATCCTGCGACCGTCAGACCGTTAAGAGAAATGTTACGTTTGATATATAACATATTCAGACACGTCCTGAACCGATCCTGCATATCTATGCAGGCCAGCGCGACCTCCATCTCCCGCCTGCATCGTGTTTTTAATTGTACCAGTTAATTTTATGCCGGTTAATGCTGGTCGACCGTAGATATCGAGCGACCGTTATCTTCCAGATCTCGATTGACGTTGCAGAGGCGTCCCCGATATATCTTCTATCGATGCGTATCGCGTCCGCTCCAGCCCGCCGCTCTATCGTCCCAGGCGGCCGGAAACAAAACACGATCGAGAAACACTTTTCGCTGTGCGATCAAAGCGCTCGCGCGCGCACTCGGCCACCGATAATTAATCGATCTTCCCCGGTTGTCTCTCGCCGCGCACGATCGCATTCTACTTCCACGGAGCGTGCGCGCGCGGGCGCGCGCGTAACGAACTCGTATCGCGACTGATTATCGTTTCATTAAGTCTCATCTGGACAGGCCAGCCACAACAGATGTTTATGCAAATCCGACGTTACAGGACGCCGATCCGTAGAAACGCGAAACACAAACTGCAGAGGCTCCTCGTTTTTTCCATCGACGACCCGGCGTCCCTTTCGTTCTATCGTCTCGTTGCTTCACCGAGACTTGACAATTAATTCAATGAATGGAAATGTTATTCGGGACCGTGTCGATACTGCCGCCAGCTTATGAATATTTATCCTCTATAAGGTAATTTACTGCTACGATAAATATATGTATGTATATTTCCGTCTTCTGTTCGCTAATTATTGCAGCTAATTGGAGAGAGAATTATGTGACAACAGGTCGAGCGTTCGCTTCGCGGATCGTTCGTTCTCTATCGAAACTTCGCTGTCGGTTCCCCACTTTTCGCCAAGAACCTCGCTCACCGGTGTCTCCTTTGTTTTATCGAGCACAGCGCGAGGCAAAATTCTTACCGGGCTGCGTTATACTTTCTACCTTTTCCTATTTCAACTTTTACTTTCGGCTAATCAACCATCTACGGAGCGCGCAAAATTCCCTGATCGCTGGGAACGCGCCAGTACCGGTACTGCGGCGGGTCTACCGTGAACACCGTCGGCTCCTCGCGATCGGCGAACAGCAGCCTCGAAGCGGTTTCTTGAAACGGCCGTTTCGAAAAAGCAAATGAAATCGCCGCTCGTAATATCGCGTTACAAACTGCGCGCCGGGTCTATCGCGGCAGATATCGAAGCCGGTATCTCGCGCGCAACCACCGCCGCGTTACGTCCGCGCGCACGCGTTCCTGCCGATCTGATAGCCACGCCGATCGCGTGAATCACCGTCGCCCGAAAAGAACCGCGGAAAGATCGCCGACGATCGCGGCCGTTCCGCAATTTCGCCTGTTGATCGGCTGACAATCTGTTAAAACACGCGTAACAGGTTCACGTTAATAATAGCCCTACACACGGTCGCGATACACGTACCGATACTGGCAACTATTTTAGAGTCCTCAATATATTCAGTGTTGCGTGGATCGTCGATAGCACAAAACTGAATCGAATTACTGTAATTTGTTCGATCGACCGATAATTGCTGGCGAACTTTTCAGTTACTGGAGAAGCTATCTGAATAGGATGATATTTTAATATTCGCCGAGGGGAGTGTAAACACGACGAAATTTGATTGGATAAATCAGTACTGTAGCTTCTTAATTTGTAACTTTGTGAAATGCTCCGTTGCCGGAGTGGTATCTTCTGTTCTAACGATTCCAACTAATACGATCAGTGAATCACCGACGATCAACCGGTTCCACTGTCCGACGTTTTCATAGGATCACCGGTGAACAGCGAGAAACGGTGACCCGATTTCCACCGCGTTTGACACTGAAAAAATATGAAAAGTCACGACGGTGTCCGCGCGCGTTTCGCAATTGCCCGTGCTCGTCGGCTGACGTCACGTGATTTGGTTATCCGACGTCTTCACGGAATCGGCGAACGGTATCAGGAAACGGTGACCGCGATTTCCGTGAGCGCGGAAAAATAAGAAAACGAACCGCGTTGTCGCGGTGTTCGCTCGCGATCGCCGGTTGTGCAACTCCCGATCATCCGAGTTTCTCTTAATTAGCACTGGAAAACCGCCTCGCGACGCATCGCGCGATGAAAGGAGCGAGCGAACCGCCGCCTCCGACCGTTCGTGCCCGGCCGCCTTTTTCCGCGGCCGATCTTAATTTGTCGTTAATTGCTCCGTGTAATCGTTTATCTTGATGCCGGTTAGACCAGCTGCTTAATGCAGCCGCGATAGACAATATTCCGGCTGATAACCGCGGGCTCCGAACGATCGAACGGGATTTTCCGTGAATGAAGGCGGTTATCAATTCCGCGCGCGACTCGTTCGAGTCTACGCCATGGCCAACCGTTTGCATTCTGAATTAAGGCGTCCTCGGTTATTTCGTTCGCCGTACTTGCTCCGTATGTAACACTTCATTACGCGTTTAAGACATATTCCCGTAAATATATTCCGCCACCGTTAGTTCGTATAAATTCAACCGATCGAGTGGGTAGAATTGAATTAAGCAGGATTGGAAGAATCTTCGAATCTGTGTTCGTATTAACCTACTTGAAAGAAGGGAATCTTATTGGAATACGAATGTATGCACGATTTCTAAGACCATAGTAGAATAGTAGAATCTATCAATCTACCTCTTGAAATCTTGCAAAATTTCGTATTAATTATCAATTACTATAGTTTGTTGAATTAAACCACCTAATGCGGCTACATTCAGCAAAACCAACGTGCAATAATAATAATCCAATTCAAACAATTTAACCCTTTACGGAGGAATGTCGACGTTTTGACGAGATCAAACTTTCATATTTCGAATACAGAGTTGTGAACGAATGACTCAATAACTCAAACAGCAAGGGATCAGTGCATAGTTTCCTTTTTCTCTATTGTTTAAGCACACGAGATATAATTTGGCCTAATCTGCTGAAGGTTCTATGTACTTTGAAGAATCTTCGTCCGCAAAGGGTTAATACTACATTTTCCCCGTTCTGCGTATTTTGCTCCATGAAATCCTGCGGAATTCGATGCGTTAAAGTTCCTCAATACGAAATTTCAGTGAATTATCGAAAAATTTCGTAAATCATCTCTACCTCGTTACACTTACAAGATCAATGCGATCTCCCGCGAGTATCGCACGATTTTTCGAGCCGATACAGATTCTATCGTTAACGAGCATCTGCCTTAATGCCTCCTTTCGCTGCTCTCCGATGTTTTATTACTCTCCACCTCTCCCTCCCGTTCGTTTCTTTTCCCTCATCCATATCTGTCGTTCCTCGGGCCTGCCCAATATCCTCCCCGTCCCTCCTCGGATCGTCCGTTCCGCTTGCTCCGCGGATCCTCGATCCCTCGATCCCCAGGAGCGTTTCGAGCCCGGGACACGTTTATCGGCCGGGCCGATCGGCGAAACGCCACCTCGCGATAATTGTGAAATATTAATAATAACGCGAAAGCGCGGGGAGCGCGGGCCGGATCACGAGCCCGGACATCGGCCGTTCTCGCGATCGAGGAGACGGGATCCGGAGATCGAAGACGTGCGGCCGTCGGAGCTCGTTAGGCTATGTCCTCACTGATGCAACGTCGGAGCAGTTTTTGCTGAACCGTTACTGCCTGGTTCAAGACACTTTCTATTGGACATGGCTGATTACGTAATGAAACAGTATATATTTTTCGGTGTAACTTTATTATAACGGATGTGAAAAACACGTCTTTCAAGTTCTCGAATGCGAATCACTAGGAATACCCAAAAGTTGGGATACGCTTTTCTTTATAAGTCCCTTGACTTCGCGTGACAAAATCCAGACACGTCTGGTTGCCTTTCTATCGCCTTTGTTTAAACTAAAGATATATGAACGTTGGACATCGTTGCTTTTGCTAGCTTAGCATTAGTAAATTCAACGCTTTCAACTTGTACCTGCTTACAGAGATAACTTTTTATATTGAAACGTACAGCTACCTCTGAAATATGCACCTCATGACTTTGATACGGGATAACTTTACGTTTTACATATCAGTTATTCCTTTAAAGCAGCGATAGAGGATAGAATATATATCACAATGCTACACTGTTATTGATTCCTTTATATCGAAGGTGAATGGTATTACAGAGGAATATTACAATCCTTAAATTATGCTATTACATATTTGTACGATAGTCTTATAACAGTTTTGACTAACGTCAATTAACCACTTGCGCTGAAAGTAAATTCAGAAATTTGGCAGTCTCCTGCGACGAATTTTGTTTTTACCTATTTTACGCTGATATGTACACTTATTTTGTTTGTTAACCTCTTAGGCACGACGCGCCACTGTAGTGGCTCCGTCGCTACTAATATATTATAGATCATACCCAATTACTAATTATTAAAGTAAATTGTTAAAGTTGAATTACGTGTATCATATCTTTCAGAAAAATTATAATTTAATCATCGAAAACTTCATTCCAATGTACTCGCGTAGAAAACTGCATTGTCCGTACAGAACTCTGCCGTACAGAGAAACAGCCGCGCAAAATTCAGTTGTGCCTAAGAGGTTAATCATTCTGTGTAGAGTGATACATGTCGAAGTAATCTAATAAAGATTGTCAATGTGTGAAAGACATCATTGAGAATTTCGAGATAGAAGCGTCTCAACCTGCGCGTCACGTCTTTCCAGCGCAAGTGGTTAACGTCACTCAAACGCTGATCGTGATCCAAGGGAAATTGTTTGAATTTGAAACCTACATTTACAAATCTCAGTAAGCATTCGCCAAGAAGTTACTTTTCACGCATACGACACCGGCAAAAGTTCGTCTGTTGGCCCAGTGAGGACGTAGCTTAACGCGCAGCTACCTCTCGGCCCGTATCTCGTTTCGCCGCGTCGCGTCGCGTCGCTACGCTAATAATATCGTTATGCAAATTCTCGCGGGCCTTCGCCGGCGAGCTTCCGACGGAACGATTCTCGGCGCGGTCCGGTTCGATCGAATCGAGTCGTAATTCAATTCGCGGCCACCGGTACCGCGGCGAGATAAATGTCGGAAAATTAGGGGTTCGAGTGGGCCCGCGTCCACGTTAATTGAATGTCTGACGGGGGATGAACGAGGAACGGTTCCAGAATACCGATCCCAGGCCTCTCCTTCTTCTGTTTCAAGAAAAAGGGACGTCTCGATCCGTTCCGATTATAACGGTCTTCGATTAATTCCGCGATAATTTTTGAGTTATGCCGGACATTCATGATAGTCGAGAGCGCCCTTTCTTACTTTCCTCCGGGAGGATTCTTCGATCGGCCCCGGATTATAATGGTCTCCGATTAATTTTGACGATAATTTTCGGATTACGTTGCGCACTCACGATAATCGAGTCTTATGGATTCTGTATGGAAAAATTGTTGCTCCGAGTGTGTAACGGCCGTGCTCGGCGCGCACGTTGTAGACGTTAATGTTGCCACTGATGGGAGGGTGGGGGTCGGGGCGGTTAACGATGTACAGTAACTTTGTTTTTTGATCGAGCGATCGGCGAATTGATTTCCTTTTTCGAGTGATCGTTTTGCACAGAGTATATAGGGGGGATGGCGAGGTTACTCGTTTGGGAATGTTGGAGTGATTCCAATGGTAATCAATTATTAAATGTATAATTGTCATATACATTCTGCGACGTTGAAAGTGCTTTCAGATTTCTTCCTGCGAACTTCTCTTATTATTAACTGCTTCGAAGATACAGGGTAATTGTATTCGCAGCGGAATCGGTGGGAATACTTTTCGCAGCGCTGCGGAACGTCTCGTGTACGATATTATTGAATAAAATTTGCAACATCGTGGTCCGCGGAGCGGCGCATCTCATGAGGTCGTCGTTCGGACGTTAAGATCCGGCAAGTTAATAAATTGATATCGAGGGTAGGGTGATTTAGCTGGTAATTGGCTGCGAGTGGCTGCCTCGATGACTCCGGTTATCGATGAGAACCCGGTTTTTTTCGACCGCGGGCTGTTTGTCGGGTTACTATTCAATTAACGTATCGTTTCGTCTCGGATGGACGTGCAACCGCCGCGCCGCGCCGCGCCGCACACATGTCCCACCATTCGGTTTTCAACGAGGTTATACCGATCCCCCCGACGTTCGATTCAATTTTTCGAACCGTCGCCTTCCTCCTCTAATATATTCAACACCTTCGGAATTTTTATTACGCAAAATTAAGTCGGTTGACGTAGCATGCGGATCGTGCAACCTTATCAACGAAGCAGCGTCATTATTCTCACTGGGAATGAAGTTCGTGATAAATCGAACACGAATCCTGCATTCTGGTTCGTTTCGGAACGGTAACAGTTCCACTTTCGTGTATCTACATCGACGAATTGATTCGCCGATTCCTTTACTTTGTATATTCATGCGCTCGCTACACTTTCGAACTCGACGATGCAAATGTATCAATTTTTTCGGTTCTCGTACTCGTCGGATAGAAATGATGAGGTCAGCGTTTATAAGGAATTTCGCGTTACCAATTCCTTCCGTTGTATATTACCATCGCAGCTGAAAGACGTAACCAACAATTTAACCGTATACAGCCACGCACAATTTATTACGTCTCGCTCTGAAATATCCAAGGCTACCCATTTCGATATCCAATGACTCGACAGAGGAAAATTCAATCTTTTAACGGACGCTTTTTAATTGGAAACAATCTTTGTTTTATACGCTACAATTACAGACGAAGAACATATCTATTATCGAAACAGTCCACTTAAATCTTATCAAACCTCTCTGAACTTATACCTCCCGCAAACCTGTTTCTCAATTGCTAGTGCCTAACGATCCATAAAATTACGCTGATTTAAAACAAAATAAACGACATTCAAGATTCCCTTATACTTCGATTTCAATCCTTCGCGGATGTCGACACTTAGACGAGATGAAATTTTCGTATTTCGAAGACCGAGTCTCAAACAGCCGATTGAATTATTTGAACAGCAAGGGATCAGCGCATACTTTCCTTATTTTCTACTGTTTAAGCAATTGATGTATAATTTAACCCTCTGTTGGCCCATGTAACTTAGAAGTCACACATCAGTATATTGGCATCTTGTTGATTTATTTCATTCAGCACTCAAACTGGTGAATAAAATTAAGTGATCAGTTAACTGAAACTTCCGTACACTCAGGCGTGAAGGTTTAACGTCATTATAACTTGAAAGTGACGAAATATATTCGTTCGATGAAGTTATTGAAAGTATCGAATACATTGTTAATTCGTATTCATATGTGGATATTTATTAATTTTGTACTGCATAGATTTTGTTACAGTCGCGAACAGAAATTCGGCCCACAGAGGGTTAACTTCATCTCGCGAAGGTTTCGTATGTTTCTAAGAACCTCCGTCCGCAAAGGGTTAAACGTGACAAAGCCTCGCAAATTACGGCCAGCACTCCCGCGCGATGGCGGAATCCTTATTGGCGGTTGTACAGCGAGTGGCTGCTTTGATCAGGAGCGGTAGAAAAAGTGTTAACAAAAATCGTCGGAGGTACGAAACTCTATTTGCGGACGCGTCCCGCGCCAGGTGCCCGGGCGGCGAGGATGGGAAAACCGTATCGCGATAAAAGGACGAGTAAATCGGTCTCCGAGATTGCGTTTCGCGTGACTCCGTCCCGGAGCCGCTGCCCCGGCTTCGTTGCGTATATGCGTGCGCCTTCTCCTGAATAATGTAGCCAACCTTTATCAGCATAACCTCGGACGAGTGGCGGCGGGACTCTCGAGGAGCCAGCCCGCAGATACTTGGCTCATTCGCGAAAGATCGCCGGAAGATTAGGTATATATCCTCGTCCCCGTTCGACTTATCGGATCGCCGCTTGGTTTGCCGCAAATTCCCTCTGTCTCCTCTCCTCGTTTTTCCCTCCACCTCTCTCTCTCTCTCTCTCTCTCTGTCCCCCTCTTTTTCGTCCGTTCGATTCGTCCGTCCGAGCTAGAGATCGTCCGCTATTCATCTGGACGGGAACCTGCTTACCACCGGACTTCCCACGAAAATTTCCTTTGTTCCGGTGACGGAGAGGTTCATCTTTGCCTTGTTCGTGTTGCTTCGATTGGTAGAATTCCGGTGCACTGTTTGCAGATTCGTCGCACTCGCGTGACATTCGCGCCGCGTTTGTATGTACGTGGATGGTGACGTGATTGGGGACTGTGGGACTCTTCGATTCGTGAATAATGTGTTGTTGGTTAATTGTCTGATATCGAAATGAAGTATGATTAGTATAAATATCATTCTATCGACGTTCGATCTGTCGACTAAATATTATTCACGCGTGAATGTCGAAATAATTCTCTTGTTAACTCATTGCGTACTGGTAACGAAAAATCTGGTTTTCATATAGACACTTAGCTATGCAATTTTGATAATTAGCATTTAAAAAAATATTCGATTTGATACGAATTGATTATCCATTTAGAATATATTACATAACAATATGATACTTGAGTTTTTATATGCATAGCGGTGTAAGTTGATCTCACCGAGGATTGCACAGAGTTCAGTTTTCTGAAAATTGGCCGGTGCGCAATGTGTTAATATTTCATTTGTGGAGTAAATGTGTTCTTGAACGCAGTATGCGTTTCTCCCGACGAATGATGTTCACAACTTCGAGACAAAAGTCCACCGGACTGGAGGCCTCCGCAAACCGCGTCGATCAAACAAAAACCCCAACCCCCGGCTCGCGTTGACGAGCGAGCGAGCGGAACGTTCAAAACGCGCGCTGCGAGGACGCAGCGGAATTAGCATCGGCGTAATAAGCGATATCGCGGGATCGTTCGTACGCTATCGTAAATTCCTCGCGGCAACGGTCGCAGATAGCTCGGCCCGATAAAAAAAGGTGTGCACACAAACTCGGGACACGCGTTCGCGCAACGCAGCCGACAAAGTTTTCACTCGCTCGCCTCCCCCTCCCGATTCGAATAATTTCCCTAGGCGTGTGGGCGGCAAGGGGGAAAAAAGGAGGCGGCAGGGTTGCGCTCGCTCGATTTTTTTTTATCCTCCTCCGCCGACGAGCTACTAAGCCGACAGGAAACGAAGCGGGAGATAGTCCACGAGCGGCGACGCCATTGCAGCGAGATAAAACAGCGATAGGGAGATCAATGAAGGCGATAGTTGAAGTTATTACCGGATAGAGGAAGCGGGTCGGGACGAAGACGGAAACGGACGAAAAGAGAGAGTGAGATCGAGTGTGAGAGAGAGAGAGAGAGAGAGAGAGGGTGGGGGAGAGGGAGAAATGAAGAGAAACAGAGAAGCGGGTCCGGGGTTTGACGATGGAACAAACGGGGAAAGGGAGCAGAGGACACGAAACACGTAAAGCAGGAAAGAGATCAAAGAAACAAAGATGAAAAAGGATTCCCCGGCCGACGGAGAAGGAGAAACGACGCGTTCGAGTTACGAGGCCGATAAAGATGGATAGAGGAACAGCGTGGCGGTTGGGAGAGTGGTGGGGAAAGGGTGGAAAGGTTCCCGGTGCTCGGCCGCGGGGGCCCGATAAGCAGAAACAGTTATCAAGGAATGGAAATGACTGATAAAGCAGGCGGCTCGCCGGCGCTGCTACGTTTTTAATATTACATTAAGGCGGGATCGCAACGACCGCGACGGAATTCGCCTACCCCTGTGCGCGGCCGGGTTGACGCATCGCTCCCGAACACGCGAAATTTCACGGGCCTCCGCGTCGCGCCGCGCCGCGCCGCGCCGGGAGCCGTGCGCGATGATTTAATTAACGGCGCACGGGAAGCCCGCGAAGAAAGTGGGAGAATGGAAGCGGGGGACGATAGGAAATGTGATTACCCGCGATGTTTTCGAGATCGCTGGAAATTTAGGGAATTAGAAAGGTTGGAATGACGGTGATGCTCGCATGGGGGTGTCTTTGGTCAGTGTTCCTGGGGTTTACGAGTGAGACGTATGGTGGAATTGCGACGATGTCGAGGCTGAGAAGGAAGTTAGTTAGTATAGATTTAATGCGAGGAGAAGATTCTTTAGGGGTGAGTTTTATACGTGGAGGGTCGGTTTTCATGGAAATTATGGCTATGCGGACATTAGTCGGAGAATTCAAATTAACCCTGTGCACTCGAGCGGCGCATTTCAATCGCCATTTGATTTGACCGAACGAAATGATCAAATTTAGAATTTAATATCAAATTTTATGTAATGTATCGACACATGGAACATCGAAATAAACTAGTTCTGTCACTTAATTTATACAAGGTATTTCTTTATGTTAGTTATGGAGCATATCATTGATATTTAGTCCGAAAATAATGAATATTTGTTGAGAAAAATATTCTCTGCAAACGGTTAATGATGTGTCGTATTGTTAGAGCATAATCTTGAGTTTTGTGAATTGTTCGTTAATTCGAATATAGTTGTAGTTTCAAGAAAGAAGCATGTACAGTTTCATTACGTGAAAATATAGTTTCTAATGCGAGAGGAATGGAAGATTTAGGCACGGTAACATCCGACGCGACAGGAGTAAATACAAAATGGCGAGTCCGTATCGATCGATCTACGGAAACGATAAGCGTAGAGCTACCGGAGACCGCCACAGCCGCCATATTTGCATTTCGGTGACGGTTCCGAGGGAATTGCGAAATCGGTTAGATTTTTCTAAAACGACGTTCACTAGGTCCTAGTGACTAGGGTATAGTAGTGTCTCGATAGTTGTGCAACCTATTCTCTTGCACAGTGGTGGCCAACACGGTGTTCAGACTCCATGCTTCTTTTTATATAGTGCAGCGGAGTTGCGATGGTTTCTTCAAGATTGGAATCTATACGCTTATCTCGGCACTGCTATTTCTGTTTTTCTTTTCTTGTCGCTGGGTCACCGTGGTTGGAAGTCGGAATAGAATGCGATAGACTAAATCTGTATGCAGTTCTGCGCTGAACTCTCGCATATCTGTACCGCAGACTTTCGTGAGGAATTAACAAATGGATCTGTTATCGTGATTGTTCCCATATTAACGTACGTCTCTCGTGATTACAATGTTCTTAATGTACCATTCCTACATTGTCCAACTTTAAACCCATATATATCTGTTAATCTCAATTCAACATAGAAAAACATCCTCTAAACCCTTGTCATTAAACATCTCCAGACACATTCAGAAGCCAGAGTCTCGCTCGCTTCTCACACCGAATGGAAACAATTTCGTTCAAATAAAACACATCGTACACACCTCCGAAATTCAAGTCGCTTAACCCTTTCCCGACGAATGTCGATATTATCAGATGAAATGTTCATATTTGAAATGCTAAGTTGCAAAGGAATTACTTAATTATTTGAATAGCAAGCGATCAGTGTATACTTCCCTCTTCACTGTTGTTCAAGCATCCGACGTATAATTTAGCTTCAAATGTCCAAGCTTCGTGTACTTCAAAGAGTCTTCGTCCGCGAAGGGTTAATCCTGTTCACCGCAGCTCGGGCAACTCATCGAGAATCTGTTCCCCCCTCGGGAATGACTAATAACCGAAGAAACCCGAGGAAATACCTAATGCATCAAGAATAATCGTCCACGTCCGAACGAAAACGAATACTCCTCTCGCGCCGTTGATCGCGCGACCGATAAAGAATAAATGAATTCGAGCGATTCGGATGCCGAGCGCTCGTTGGAGGAAAACGCTCGGCCGTCCGGGAATCCGCGCGGGACAATTAGCGGCGCAATGGCGCGTGTCTGTTGGCCGGCACAAAAATTCTTCTGGCCGGCAAGGACAACCCCGGCCGGAGTTTGAAACAGCGATTCCCGTTCCGAGATACACAACCGCTACTTTCGACGGTGTGTCAGGGGGAGCCGGGGCAAGATGGCGGTCCACTGCCGCGGCCGCCACGCCGCGCCGCGCCGCGCCGCGCGAAGGAGAGGCACGAGGACGTTGGTTATCTGGCGCACGTCAAAACGGCGCAAAGTTGTTCCGGCCGAGAGAGGCGTATCTCGGTCGCAGCAGGTTGTACGCTGAGACTTGGTGGCACAGATACCGCCGCCTCAATGTCAGGAAGATAGCAGTCTGAGGACTCCGCGAGAACCCGTCACGGGAACCACCGACTACCGTGCGCCCCCTTTGACTCCTTCCCGTTGCGACGTCGCTCGCTCGACCCGTTGCACCTACGCGCGCGGACGTTTCCTCGGGTCATCTCGGTAACCTCGATCGGCGACACGTAGATGTTACTCGCGTGTCCACGTACCCGTCGCCTCGATTTTCGTGATATTTCGTTCCGAGCCCGACACGGTTTTCTAACTTCCAGTGGAACTCGCCGCTTCGGGGAATTTGGCTTTGATGCTGTTTCTGGTAGTTTCCGGAGATTGGATTTTTCCGCGCCCGTGGGAATTGTTGGAATATAGAGTTTAAAGCCGCGTTGCTGTACGAACGTCTTAAGTATGTATTTTAGGGGCGTCGATATGGAATCTGGCGTTGGGTGTCTTTGATGTCTGCGGCTTCGGCGATTCCTTTCGAAGTTTGGTATCTAGGTTTGAAGGTAGACCGTTGAAGAATTTCAATTATCGATTCCGCGATCTTGGTTGCCTTAAATACTTTTAGCGAGGTTTGGTAGATTGGAAACTTGACGTACGAATTGAAAGTTTGCGTTTGCGATGATTAGATTGTGGTACTTGTGTATTAATAACGTCTACGAATGACGGGATACGGTGGAACAAAGATTGAAGTGGGACTTAATGCTGCGCGCATGACAGAATCTTCGCGGAAAGAGCAAGAAAAGTTTTATCCGACGTTAAATATACTAGACGTCGCACGAGAAGAGAGGAGTAGGAGACGATTAGGCGGAAAGTGGTCCGGACGAGTCCATAGATATTCCGATATGACCCGGGATGGAATTCAGAGGCCGGCGAAGAAAAAGGCAACACGTGGAAGGGGGGCCTGGTCCCAAGACGGACGAGTGTCAAAACAGTTGGACTCGTGGCATCGTGTTCGCTCTTTCAAACCGGCCACAATGACTCGGGCCGTCTGTCGACAAGGCAGCCCGATCGCAAACAAGTTTCTTTGTCTACGTCGCGATTGAAGGAAGAGAGTCGGCTACCTGAACCATCGATCGCCGATCCATTCCCGCTTCGATCTTCCGACCGATATTGCCCGCGTCCTTGGACCAGCCTTAAATGATCCTGATCGATTAACATCTTTTTTCAACCATACTTTTTACATTGCTGGCACAGTTCTGTAGTCGAGCTGCGTTGTAGACACAAAGTTCCCAGTGTAAATAATAAAATCCCCAAATCAACGAAATAATAATGAATAGATACTGCCTCATCAAAATGTAAATATCGCCTTTCTTCTCGAGCCGCCTAAATCACTAACCATTTGCGGACGAGCGTCGACATCTCGAGATGAAACGTTCATATTCGGAATACTGAGTTGCAAACGAATGATTTAATTACTCGAATAGCAAGAGATCGTTGTACACCTTTATTTCTATTGTTCAAGCATTCGATGTATAATTATCTAGTATCTCATATAATTATCTAGTATCTAAACCTAAACAATTACCCTCTAAAATATACTCCCAAATCGAACTCTAATCCCACGTCAACGAAAAACAAAATCAACAAAATCTCCAATCTACCGATCACCCTACTTTAAGAGATCACCAATCCCAAATCCGCAAATCAACTTCGAACCTCCACAGACCAAGAACCGAACACCAACAGCGATCCGCCCGGAGAGACCCACTAAAATCACTCAATCCGAGGTGTCCACTTAAAACCGTTCACAGCCGAACGTCCGATCTCGAACGATCCGTCCGTCGATTATCCATCATCGATCTCATCCCCCCCGTCTGACAATTTGCCATGCACGCGTTCCAATCGGCACCGTAAACCGGCGGTGTCAAGTCCCAGTTATCGTCGGCCGTTTCCGCGGGACAGGTTAGCGGCGCGCGATTTTCTGGAGTTCCGCGGGGAGAGCCACGCTGAGAAACCACGGCGCACAGGTATAAAGAGATGCGCTGGCAGTCGTTTGACGACGGCTATGAATTATTCATGGACGGCGTTTCCTCATACAGCTCGAATGCTCTTCTGAGAACGTGGCAGGACACAGGAAAGCGGCGATAACGATCGTTCCCTCTCTCTCTCTACACCCTCATCCCCTTCTACCTATACCCTCTCTCTCTCTCCCTCTCTCTCTCCCTCTCTTCCCCCACCCCCTCTCTTTCGCCGGTTCTCTCTTTAACGATCCGTCCTCGTCGCGCCACGGCTCGGTTCATCTCCGTCTCGTATCCGCGCGCGGACTCGCGCTATCGAGCACGGCCGCGGCGGCGGCGGCGGCGGCGGCGGCGGATGGCTCGTCACGATGCGTCAGTGCGTCAGATAAAGTCACCGTACGCTCCCGTGTACGCCGTATCCTCTCCCGCCGCCACCGCCGCCGCCGCCACCACCGCCGCCGCCGCGTCATTCTCGTTGTGTCAAGCCTCGCGGCTCGCCTGTCACGCCGCGCCGTGTCCTACATCGACGCCGCTCATTCTTTCCGCGCCCGTCGCGCTGCTGGACGGTTTCTAGCGGCGGATCCCGAAAATCGACCGGCGGATCTCCGACGATCGGTGTCGATTCTTGCGGAGATATCGGGTACAGCTTCCGGCCGGCGAGCTTCCGGGATCGATCCTGTTTGGATGCTTGTCCGATGGTCTTTGGAGGACGGGGATTAAGCTCGGTTCGTTGGATTTCGGTTCCAGCTGTTGAGTATCGGCTGGTTCTCGATACGTCGATGAGTTTTTGCCGATGATATTCCGGTGTAGGTGGGTAATTAAATGGAGATTCGGCTGGAGGATGAATGAATTTCTTGAGTGTTTCGGACTTTGGATTTGGAGTTGCGTCGGTGACTGATCAGGATTTAGATCCTGACGCGGACCTAGAGCTAGGTGTCTATTGATGATGGAACTTATGAATGAAAGGGTGTCGTTGATTCCGATGCTAACGAAAGTTTTTCTTTTCTGTTTTAGGTAAGTCGAGACTGTCGCGTCCGGTAGATACCACAGGGAGTAAGTAATGAAAATGTACCGTCTAAATGCGGCAGTTAATCGAACCGATGGATGGTTAATGAATCTTACCGTGAGATTCGACAACGAGTAACTCGTTGCGATCTTAGCTAAATCGTGAAGGATTCGAGGATAAGATTATTTTCAATTCAATTATACTTTTCGTCGTAATTGATTAGATTCTCGAAGAGTCTCGTGCCGTTTCATCGGAAACGGGCGTTGCCAAAATTCGTTAGTTCGCCGAAGGAACGTGCGCCGCCGGTTTATCCGTACGAAAATCGTTGCGTACGCGATAGGCGAAGCACGCGGCGCGATTATCTCGCCGTTTCGATCGTGTGTACACACGCCCCGCCGCCCCGTGCGTGCGTGTTCGTGGCTTCACGGGGGACACGCGTGTGTACTCACTTTTCCCTGCATACCCTGTGTCGCGCAGGAAACGGACCGTTCTCCCGTTTCTTGTCCGCCGCCGTTTCCTTTTATCTTAATCTGTTGCCGTAATCCACGCGGATTATGCAACGCGAGATTAAAAATTCATAGACCTTTATTAATAAGCTCCGTGTCGCGTAACGGAGAATTAAAAGTGGATACTGGATACTGTACTTTTACCACGAATAAAATGAATCACTCGAGCGCTGTGCGTTTCATTTGAAGAATATGGATTTTACCCATATTTCAAAGTCAGTCGTTACGTGTACATCACTTTTACGTTCGTCATTTAGTTTTCTTATTCCACTAGCTCGCGTACGTTCGAAGGGCTGGAAGTGGTAAACATCAAACCGATTTGCTCCAACGGGTTAATACAATATATTCCACAACATAGGCGTAGAAGTTAGAAACAGGTGAAATATAAACAAAACTCCTACGTTCATCTAATATACAATATCACAGCTTCTCGAACTGCATATCATCCAACAGAAGCGCAGACTATCGATACGAGTACAAGACGAAAGCAAACATTTCAACAATTCTTCTATACCCTCTCTCGTTCGCTAACCAATTCACAACTCCCGTTACGAGATCAATTCCTACGAGCCCCCAGTAGAAAAACGTCGGCTCGACGCTTTTGTCATCGTCGTTGCGGTGCACGGGCGTAAAACATCTCGCGAGCCGCTCCGTTTTCGCCCGCCGGCTTTTTACGGCCGCTATCCGCCACCAGGATCGCCGGTTAGACCTTAATCTATTTCATTTCGTCTCGTTAACCGACGTGTTGCCTCCCCCGGTCGGTGTCCCGTTCTTCCGGCGGGGTTTTTGCCTAGCCGGGTACGCTCTCCCGGATCAACGGCGATACTCGGCGATATCGGGCGCGCCGGATAACGGAATTCCCGGCCGTGGTTCCGGCGATCCCTGCCAAAAAGTACGTTAATTCGCGAACCAGTCCCCGGCAGACATTTATCTCGCGGCCGACTGACTCACCCGCCGGCTTTATCTCCGCGTTTCGCCTAGACGGTATTGTCCCGGCCCCGTTATCTGGCCACTATTTACCGAAGAAGAAGTGGTTCGATCAACAGATACCAGTCCAAGTCATTGTCTAAACTCGTGCGCCCCCTCTCTCTTCTTCTCTCTCTGTCTCTGTCTCTCTATCGGCCGAGTAACCACCCACCCGCCCGTCCTTCCGATCTCTGGGATCTCTTTATAGTCCGTGCCCCCGTGCAAACGCGGAGTTCTTTCGCAAGACAACATTATAATGAGAGGAAAGTGTCCCCGTCGGGTCGATCGAACGTCTTGATACCCGATCCGCGTCAGCAGGACACGGTATTCCAGGCTGCTCGGAATTTCGATGGGCTGCTAAAAATAGTCGGATAAGGGATGCGAAAGTGTCCGGTGGTTTTGGGATTTTTCCGATGCGGCGGGCGTACCTTGATGGTACAGGTACGTTTCAGGAAAATTAATATATAGCGGAAATATTGAATCTTTGTCATTGTAGCTGAATTTGGGGATGATTCGTGTAATTGTGCTTTTTGTCTTGGGATCTGTGGTTCGACTGTTGGGAACTGGACTCGTAGTCATTTGATTGGTACTTAGACTCTAATAATTCCCTATCCACCGTATCACTTTCTTTCGAATGTTGAAAGAAAATCTAATTCAGTGAATCTTACGGTTGCAATTACTATTCTTTTTAATCTGTTTCTAATCATTTCGAAGTACCAGCAAGTGAATCATGGAGTTCTTGGATTCGAGTCTCTGTTCAAGCCACTGACAAATTGAAAATACGAAGTGGGGGTGGCACGGAACTATTATCGAGGCAGGACTCGTTCCACGCTAGATAACTTTCCTCTCGCGAGAGACGCAACGCCATCCTCTTTACACTCGCCCGCAACTCGCTATTCTTCGAGTTCCCAATGAACCGGCGCTTAAACGCGTTAAACGAACAGAAGCGGAGCACGGGGGAGAGGTCGGTCTATCTCGCGACGTTAGCTCCTTCCCCCCGCGCCCCTCGTTTTACGTCACCGCTGCCGGGAGGAGCTGAGCCCGAGCGCACAATAATTCTATCTATCTATTTATCTTCTTCAGCCTTCAAAAGAAGAGAACAATGACGCAGCTCGCGAGACGTTCGGCAATTTGTTGCGGGGAGGGAGCGAGAGGGATTGTGATGGTAAATAGAGAGGAAAAGAGAGAGAGAGAGGGGTAGGGAGAAACGAGGAGAGAATGAGGGGAGCGAGAGTGGCAAGTAGGGAGTAGAAAAAGAGCGAAAGAAAGAAATAGGAGGAAGAGAGGAAGACAAGGAGGAATAGAGGAAAATACAGAGGTGAGAAGAGAAAGAGAGAGGGCAGGAAATAAGAGGGAGACAGAGAAAGCAAAAGACAAAGAGGGAGGGCAGAAAATAAAAGGGAGTCGGAGGAAATAAAAGAGAGAACGAATGGGAAGGGAAAGAGGGAGAATAGGAAACAAAGGAGAGAGCAAATGAGAAAGCAATGAAGGGAGGAAAGAAAATTAAACAGAGAGCAACTGGGAAAGAGGAACAATGAATAACAGAGAGAAAAAATGGGAAAGAGGGAGAAAGGAATATAAAAGGGAGACGGAGGAGATAAAAGAGAGAGCGAATAAGGGAAAGAGGAATAGGAAACAAAGGAGAGAGCAAATGAGAAAGCAATAAAGGGAGGAAAGAAAATTAAACAGAGAGCAACTGTAAAAGAGAAACAACGAATAACGGAGGCAAAAATGGAGAAAAGGAAGGAAAGAAAATAAAAGGGAGACGGAAGAAGCAAAAGAGAGTGCGAATAAAGGAAAGAGAATAGGAAACAAAGGACAGAGCAAATGAGGAAGCAATAAAGGGAGGAAAGAAAGCAAGAGGAAGGCAAAGGAAATGAAACAGAGAGCGACTGGGAAAGAGAAACAATGAATAACAGAGAGGAAAAAAATGGGAAAGAGGGAATCAAAGAGAAAAAGAGCGAGAGAGAAAAACGGGGAGAAAGAGAAACGAAGAATGAAAGAGAGGCGGAGAGAGAAGGAGAGGAAGAAAGGAGGAAAAAGATGGACGAGTTGTACGCAGTCGAGGTAGCCTCTATCCACGACTGGGATCTAATCTCCCTTGGGAATCTGGCATCCTATACCGGTATCGTTCAGGGAATCTCGCCTCCTCCGCCTCCCACTTCTTCTTCCTCCCACCGGCCCCCTCCCGCCTCGTCGGCCAACCCCCCACGTATCTGAGCGCTGACTATGTCCTAGTTTATACACACTTCGATATCCTTGTGATAACGCCACATCCCCGGCCCCCGCCGACGTCCCGTCTCCCGTGCTCGCGCCCGGTGCTAACGTCGAGTTCACAGACGCTCGCAATTTCTCGAATGGCCCTCCCCACCGCCGTCTGTGACTGTCTTTCTCTCTTTCCCGTGCGCTCAACCCCCGCACGGTCGCCGGGTACGATACTGTTGACAGATAAAAATGTTTCGTGCACGGCTATCGATCGTACCGGAAGATCCTGCGATCGCGATGACCGGATAGAATCGGAGATCCGGGGATATATCGCCGGACGTCGCGACAGGCTTCGTCGAGGGCGCGGGGGTTGAGGCGTTCGGGGGTGGATTCTGAGTTTCTTCGTTGGAGATTTTTTGGTATACGATCGTTGGAGTTATTTCGGGAATTCTGAATAGAACGTCGGAATTTTGGGGAGGTCGAATGAGGGTGGTTTTAGAAGACTAACGTATCATGATTTTTCAACGTATGTGCTTCGGTTTTTTAACCGTTAGCGTTTTATGAAGCTTCCGACACCTCCATTCATTCAAATATCCATGAATTTATTTTACACTGGCATCTGGATCATCATTCGCGTCAACTCAGCTTCCGTGGACTCCTCGTTATCATTCTCGTCCGTTCGATGACTTCGATACTCGAAGTTGCGAGTTTGAAAATGTTACCGATGAATCGATGGGACCCGCAGAACGCTTACCAATGGCGGCGTTCGTTTTTATTCCATCGCCGGAGACAATATCGATCGAGGGAAGTTAACACGGTCTGTCGCGGTGAATTTAGAACGCGGGAATGAACGGTAATTTATTGAGCCGCCCCCGCGTCGCGAAAGGAAAACGGAAGGCAAATAAGGGTGGCGGCTTCGTGGCACACGTTGAACAAACAAGCCAGCTTGGAATAACGTGCCCGCGCTCGCGCGTCACAGTCGAAGTTGAATATTCACGGAGCGAGCGACGCGAGCCAGATAAGGAAACGTTCCGCGTGATCTTTCGACGCAGATAACGGCGAACGGGGAGAACTATCGATGATCTCCGGCCGGGACATGTCGATCCAAACATATTTTCCGAGCCGGGACGCGATGTTTCAGCGCGCTGATTAAACCGCGCGTTTATCTTTATTATAATCGGGCCGGTCGTAAAGCGTTCGGCCGGCCTGAGCGTACACACTATACGGAAATCCTTCCTCTACGAGTCGTTCGGTTCGATCAATCAAGGAAACGAGGGGCGGCGAGGGAACCCCTCTCGTCCACGAGGGCTGCAGTCCTGACGGTTACGAAACCATGATTTTCAGTCGACTCGGGAAGCATCTGACAAGAGTTCACGGTAGATCAGCTGCGAAGAATGAAGTCTCACCGTGTAAAAGTGGGGGTGAAGCAACCCCTTCCAACATTGAAATATCCTAGAACCAAGTAAAAGCACCTAAACCAAGTTCACGAAGGTACTTCGCACAGTGACAATCATTCAACATCCAACAGAACGAAACATTCGAAAATCCAAAAATTCAAAGATCACAAATTCCCGAGTTCCAAAAATTCCTCAGAACCTCCTCGAACGAAATCAAAACTCTCCAACTTCCATGAACGCTCCCCGCCAATCCTCACTTCATCTTCACTCACCGTCTCGTACCGTTCACCCCGCGAAAATAAAAAGAACTTCGCCCCGAAAGATCGAATCCGATTATAATGCAGAGCGCGGCTCGCGAATGATTCTAACCGGAGCGTAGGCGGGGAGGCTCGAAGTTCGTTTCGCTTCGAAAACACAGGCCTCGAAAGGAAATAGAATGCCTGAGGAGAAAGGGGTTGCTTCGGCGAGGGGGTAAAAAGATCGCGGAACATTTCGCAGAAAACGAGACCGTCGGCGAAGAGAGAGAGAGAGTGAGAGAGTGAGGAGAGAGAGGAGAGACAGAGAGGAGAATATATACGAGTGGTGTCGAGGCTGGAAAGCCTTGAGAGTTGCGGCGCCACTGGATGGAGATAAGGGAGCGTTATCGGCTGCGCGGTGGCTCTTATCAGCGATCGCGCTCTCCGTTTGCCTCCCCGCCCCCCTCGGCTCCCTCTGCCCTCGCCACCACCGCGCTCCGACTATCCGGCCCTCTCTCTGTTTCTCTGTCTGTCTCGCTCGCGCACCCCCGCTCCCCTCGTATATAGCCTCGGTTCGCGGCTCAGCGATGCTATCATCTAACTAGCTCCAGCTACTGATTCTATCTCGCGTACCCACCCAGCAGGGCCGCCAACCGAGACCAGGGGCGTCGCACGAAAATCCGGCGCCCGATCCGCGGACGTCTTTATCGGCGAGACACCGGCCGGCTACCGTCGGCGATCCCGGGGATCGGATCGATATCGGTGTTCCAGTGTCCGGTTGATTTAGATCTCGAGATCCGCGGGACGCGACGCCGGTCTTCCGAGGATTTTCATGTTCGATCGCCGTGGAATTTGTGTCGCTGTTGCTGGCACTGTGTGTTCGAGGATTTTCGGGTGGCTTCTTTGCTGATGGAAATGATCTCTTTGCGCTGAGAGTTTCCTTAGGTTTCGTTAACTGTATCAGTGGATTATGGGTATTCGATCGGTAAGCGCTTTGATTGAAGATATAGAACTAACGGGAGTTAACCGTAATCGGACCGCGATGTGACTTTGTATCACATTTGAACTTTTTACTGACATTTTTTGATTATTTCATATTGCATTTCCTGAGGTTCTTTGGGCTTTGAAAATTTGGGTGCTGTAAACAAAAATAATATTTTAATCATGCCTTTTATTCTCATAAGTGACCGAGAGTCACATCGTCGTATGATTCGTTATAAAAACACGTGGTGCGATTAAGGTTAATATTTACTGTACGGATTTAATTCTTGCAAAGGTTACGATTTTAACAGGATCTTAGCAAAAACGTCCATCGCGCTTAATTTCAATCGATCTTTTACCTTTCACCGTTACCAATAAGAACACCCGTCAAAACGATCGTGAAAGGTGAGTAAAGGCAGTGGAAAGCCTCTCCGGGCATAAAATTCCACGTCGAAACTCCGGCCGGTTGATCGATGAAAGTCTTCTGTCAATGAGAATCTGCTTCGTCAATGAGACCTTCGTTCCTCAAACTCCCCCCGCTTGTAATGGGACCAGCTTCTCCCGGCGGAACCGAAGGGGACGTGTCAGGTTAACGATCTCCGGCGTCGCCACGGTGTGCTGGCTCGATTATAAAATCGAGCGGACCCCGGTACGCTTGTCTTCCCCGGCGCAGATAGCGATCGCGATCGCCCAAACGGACAGAACATTACAAAACGTGCCATTACGCGGATTTCATAAATCGGCGCCGAGTCGCGCCGAGTCGCGTCGCGTCGCGCCGCGCCGCGGTTTCGAGCCCGTTGCTCCGTGTGAACGGCGTGAACGACTATCGCGCTTGTTCCTCTTCGGCTGTGCTAATTACGGGAATTATCTGCGCCCTTGATCTAGTTTTCAGGACCTAGGAGACCCCGGGACTGTCTTTGACGGCCCCGCCGCGCCGCGAGGCTCATTAAATAAATAAGCGAAGATTTTTATTTAGCGCGCCGCGCGTTCCCTACTCGCAGATACACTTTGTCGACTTCTTTGTAAACTGTCATCTCTAGTTTATCGTGGGACCAAGCGGCGTCGTACGAGCGTCGTTAAATAATGGGCAGAAAGGGAGCGTAGCGAACGCGGGGCGCCAGCGAGCGAAACGATCGCGGATTCGTGTCCGTCGCTGTCTGCGATCACGCGACTGTCGCGCACATTCGGATCAGATTGGCTCGACTGAAAACTGTTGTAGACCTTTTTGAGAAACTTCGAAGGCGAACTTCACTTCGGTCCACCTTACATTCTAGATTTCGTTCGTCTACTTTACATCGTATTCGTATATTACCATGCTTTTCTAGAGATGTCTCAAAAGATTCCCGTGCGATCGTATTTTCGATTCGTTGAACGTTTAGTATTCAACTTTAAACAGCTAACATGTTTGATAGTTAGGTTTACGGACATTGCACGGTTTATACTATGGTTCCCAGAAAATTCGATGTTCGTTCATTTCGATTCCAAAGATCAGAGGTTGAGCAGGTAATAAACATTTACCAAAGGATATTTACAAAATTCAACGATCGTTAAATCGACGTAATCCCGGCGTCCACAACGGGAGACCCGTAAAACTGCTGAAATTCCATGTACCCCTATCTTCCCGCGTACCCTGTTGCCACGTCACCTTTCAACAAGAGGCTAATCGAATCTTCGATCTCTGAAATAAATAACCGCAATAAGCATTAACAGTCGCCTACTCTTTTTATGATGCCCCGGCGAGGTTCAGCGTCTGTAGCCCGGCCTGAATTATCAAAATGGGATCAACGATCCGCCTATGAAGCGCATCGACGGCGGACGACCGTATCCTTTTACGACGCGTCTAGTTAGCATCCAGGTATATACGACTGTAAAACCGCGAGAGGAACACCTGGCGCGCGCGCGCAGCAGGCGAAACGTCTTCATCCGCTAATAGCCCGCGCTCGGCTAGAGCCTGCGAGGCTCTCAGAGGCTGCGCGGCACGGTTGATCCTTACACTGTCATTTCTTTTATTAGCGCACGCGATAAGCTATCCCCGCGAAATGCGTTTCTGCAGTTTGCACCGCTCGTGCCTCCGCCGCAGCGACACAGGCGAAACTTAGTCACGGTGCGCTGCGTCGCCTCTCCTTTCTTCCTTTCTCTTTCCGTCTTCCTATCGGCGAGACGCGCGCCATCTTTGTTCCCCCCACGGCCGACCGGAAACCATCCGGCGGGAGCTCTTTTTCACCGGTTTCGCCGTGTGTTCGATGCTGAACATTAATCCCCGGCCCGATATCGCACGCACGGATCTGGGAATTCTGGGAATGTCCCGATAGGAAAATGAAGCCTTTATGGTTAATACACGGGGCACCGAGCGGCCATCTTGCATTCGTGGAAGACGCTGCGAGCGGCTCCGATGGAACGCTCGTCGGCCGCGCGGCTGTCTTTTGTCTCGCCTTCGTACTCGACGCGTCGTTTTTATCGTCGACGGTGTTCATTGCGTACTTTACCGAGGAGTTTATAGGTTAGAGCGGGTTTTTTTTAATTTCTTGGAATTCTGGTGGTGATTTAGGGTACTCTGTGTCAATTTAATCAGGGTGTTATGGTTTTTATTTTAGCGTCGATCGTTTTGGCAAGGTGGATCTTGTGGTTTCTATTGTTGAGATCAGGGATTTGGGATTTTTAGGCGCTTCATGTGGTTATATTCTAGAACTTGTAAGTTTCATGTAGTAGCAACAGTAAATTTTCTTGTATATAATAAAGAACGGTCACCAGGAATTACGATCAGCATTTTTCCAAGCATTTTTCGTCGTTTTCCCGAAACAGTTTAATGCGGAAAGAGGTTTACACTGCGGAAAATGATTTGAACAAACGTGATTTCATTCGAAGCGAGTAATCGGTAATCGAAGCTATTTACGTAGGATATAATTATCTTGCAGATCGACTTTCCATTCGTTTCACGCCAGTCGCCAGGATATTCAAGTTTTCCTGGTCCGGAGCGGTTTTTACTCCTTTAACGTGTTGCGGAATTCATCACGAAACGGAGTCGGAGCATTTCTCCTGCAGTGTTTTCTAATACCAGATCCACTGATCAAAACGACTGGTTTCGACGCAGTTTCAAAATCAACTTATTTAACAATCCTTAAAAAATCCACCATCGCAATCGTAATTATTCGAGCAGGCGGGGTCCAATTAAAATTCAAAATTTAAAACTCCGAAGATTTACAAACTCCCAAATAGAGAAAGGAATTTATAAATTAATAAATCCCCAATCTCGTCAGGCTATTTTCAGTGTCAAATGCCTTTACACCAGAAATATTGCACCTATTCCATTATCAAGAATCTATGATACACCATTATATCGTCATATATTATTACAACATATTATTAAACGTCAACAAGTAACTTATTTACCATCTCATTTTCTAATTACGCGCAGGAATTCTCGATCGATCGGATCCCTTTCACCAGAAATTTCCTTCGATCGATCACCATCGTCGATCGTGAAAAATCGGTGCCCCGCCGGTCATCTTGTTAGACCGATTGTCGGAGTCGTAACTCACAGATGAAGTGAAGCTATTAGAACGAGAAACTGGCCGCCGGAGACCGGCGATCTAATTTAAATAGAGTGCACTCTTTAGTGGCCGTGTCGGGGGAAGAAAGAGAGAGAAAGACATAGGGGGAGAGAGAGAGAGGGTGAACGCCTGGGCGCCGCGGAAATTAACATATCTGACCGATAATCCTTGACTGCCGTGTACATGCAGCGGCGGGGCCGGCTGTGTGAGTGGTCGACGCACGGCGGCCGGTGTGTATCACCTTCGTCTCGCAGGATCGATCTTGCAGATTAATGATCTGAGAACGCGATCGCTCGTTCCCGAGAATTGCACAAAGGGAGCAACGAATGGTTCGATTAAACGTGAAATTGGAAAATTGATGGATACGTTAATTTATCCTATTTTTGATCGGCAATGCTAGCTGTCGGGAATCGCGCGCACCTATGGCCGGATATAAAACGCGCGACTCGCGATCGAGGCACGATGGAAGATCCGAGATTTCATCTTATATTTAGTAAGCTGTTCAATCGTTTCGAGTTGCTGTCAGTTCGGCGAATACGAATCTTCTGTGTTCTCTCTGGAAAATATTCGTTATCGTCGTTACGCGGATTCTAAATATATCTGTTTCGAGGATGATTCGTATCGACACTCTACGATCAATGAAAATTTGAATTTTTTCTATCGAATTATTTCATTGTCGAACGAACCGATACGCTTCGATGGGTTTTGAATTGACACGTTGCGCACTGGTAACGGGAAATCTCGTTTTTATATAAAGACACTTAGCAACTTTCCTAATTATCGCAGCATTGGAGAAAATATTACATTTTATTCGGATTGATTATTTATTTAGAATATATTACGTAACCAACCAAGTTGCTGCAGTTCACTCAATTCAACGATGATTATTTGAAAACATTTCTATATTATAAATAGTGCTACATTCAGCTGGACGTGCAATAATAATAATGTAATTCAATGAAATAATTTAATGTCTTATTTTTTTTCTAGTTCTTTTCAATTCAATTTTCTGAACATTAGCCGGTACGCAGTGTATTTAGGAAGCTTGTCTCGGAAGATTGAAGAAACCGACGCAGATATCAAAACGGTAGACATCGACGATCGATATAAGTCACATTTATATCGAACTAGCATCGATTCATTGCTAGAACAGACAGCCTGCCCGCCGTGGTTTACTTCCATCTGTTCGGTTCTTGTCGATACGCGTTCTGACGATCGCGCGGGAGCCTGGAACATCGTGAACACTTTAAGAACGCTCGACGCGCCGTGATTTCCATACGCTCTCGCATCGATACGCTTCGTATTCCCGGGATCTATCCCATGATCGCCAACGCGGGATTGAATTGTAGATAATTTCGTATTTGAAATTTAACTCGCGCTGAATCGCGAGCGCTGCGCCTACGTTCGGTGGTAAACAATATCCATTACGTACAAGATTAACCACAGCTACAAAAAGAGACTCGGCTATTCGTGAGAAATCCTTTTGGCAGTTACAATCCGTGAAATATGAAGAATATAACCACCGTATACTTACCTCTATACTTAACGACTTTCGCCTGAAGCATTTCTTTCTATCACTCATACGTTTCAACCCTTTACGGATGAAGATTCTTCGAAACATACAAAACCTTCAACATATGAAGCTAAATTACATATCAATTGCTTGATTAATAGAAAAAAAGGAAACCACGTTCTGACCTTTTGCTGTTCGACTAATAACATCATTTTTTCGCGACTTTTCTTTCAAATACGAACATTTCTTACCGCAATGCCGACATCCGAAGGGTTAACCCTTTGCGGACGAAGATTCATCGAAACATACGAAGCTTTCAGCGAACGAAGCTAAATTAGATATCAATTGCTTAAACGATAGAACAGGAAACTACGCGCCGATCTCTTGCTATCTGAGCAATCGAATCATCTCTTTGCGACTTAGCCTTCGAAACATATAAGGATTTATTTGGTCAATAGTAATTTATTTCGTCGTCAGCACAAAGTTCGTCTCGATACAAACGCTCAACTGCCCTTGCACCTTCCTTTCTTTCTCGTCGTTCGTTCAAAAACAACTCACACACATACACACACCTCCTTATAATACGCACGTTGCATATTTTCCTACGCCTGAAAGTTTCATCTCGGCAAACCGTCGACATTCGTCCGCAAAGGGTTGTCTCGAGTTTCCTCCAGAAAACGAGCGTTCGGCCGCACCGCGAGCCGCGATTAAGAAGACGCGCGCGAACAGAAGAGGAACGTCCTTGGACGTCTTCCAATGCTCGGATTCCTCTCCAATAACCCCGTCTCTGACCGGTTCCGACGCCACGGCTTCGCCCCTGACAAGCTTCGCAGAGACAAAAATTCCGCCCGCGCCCCGCCGCTGGCCGCCCTCCCGTTCTCCAGAGGTGCGCTATCTCCATGGAGATAGGGGAGGGAAAAACACTCATTTTTATACCGTCAAAATGTGTTATCTTGCCGGTGCGGCTCGTCTCTGCGTCCCACGCCCCGCCGACCACCCCCGGCCGCTCTCCCTCTGCCTTTTTACCTCTTTTTTCCCTCTTCCTTTCGGATCCGCGTCTCTCCTCGACGCACACGTAAACGGCCGCGCGCGTACATAGACGCTCGGGGGGCGGAATTAACTCGCCAGCAGATATCCACCCTCGAAGCCAGCCACTCACCTCCGCCGGCACCCCTTCCTCCTCCTCGCCCGTCCTCCCCGCCCCCGCGACATTTATATTGTCTGCCGCTCGTCTGGAGAGAGGGGCGAGACCACCGTGGCCGGGGGGAAAAAGTGGCCCGTCGCGCGCGCGGAACCGACGCCGACGCGACGGCCCGAGCAGGGTGCACGATTCCTTTTTTCCAGTTCGACACCTTCGGTTTGTACCGGCCCGCCACCCCTGCGCCGCTTTATCCGGAGGGTGGCAAATTCAAGGGCTAATGTAGGTGTCCGCCAGGTGGGTTGGGGACGGAGATGCGGGGATTGAAAGGATTTTCGGCGCGACGCTCGGAATGGGGTTTTACAGTTTATATCGGGACGCGCGTTAACCGTTTGGATGCTGAACAACTTTTGTGGACATTTAGCAAAAATGAAGTGATTGGGTGTGTATGGAAAAAAATTAATAAGAGAAAAATTAATAAGTTATCTAATGAGATCACAAATGTTATTACAAAAGAATATCAAGAAGTAACATTTAGTCGAATAAATTTACTTTGATTTATTTCTTGAGAAACATTTTTGAGTTCATTTGAAAAAATTTCGTCTTTGTCTAGTTAGGAAATGTTGAGTATTTCTAGCGGAATACTTCCGACTGCAAAGGGTTAATTGTTAAGATACTACTGTCTATTTTGTCGAAGGTTGAGCAGGTTGTAGTAAACAGAATTATTTTGAATTCACGATTGACGGTTATATATTTGTGTTCGTTCTTTGTCATACTCTGCTCCTCTACTTTTCGCTATCCTTTCCTGTTCAAGTTGTTCACTATTCCATCTTCTCTATCTTTCTTGATTTCCCTTTTGTCACGAGAAAACTTCAAACTCCTAAGAAATGCACGGAATCAAAATACACTATATTCCAATCTCAAATTTCGAAAGAAATGCCAATTAGAATTCCGTTTCATCGCGAAAAACCCATGCATTCCCTCTCACAAACATCAGCTTCCTCCTTTGTATAATACAACGAACAAACCAGTGAACAAACAAAATATCACAATACGAATCATACCACTAATTAACCGTTTGAGTGCTGAGGAGCACTATAGCGGTCTTCTTATGTTGTGCCAATTATAATTTTTCAATTATAATTTTCCTACTATGTTTTTCAAGAAATAAATCAAAGTAAATTGATTTGAATAAACGTTATTTTCTGATATTTTTATAATAACACAATATTTGTGATCTCATTAGATAACTACTCTTATTAATTTTTCTACATACACACCCAATCACTTCATTTTTGGTAAATATCCACAAAAGTTGTTTAGCATCCAAACGGTTAATAAGGAGTAGAAATAAGGAATAAAGCTACGGTAGAGAGAAGAATGAATGATCTAAAAAGGGAACTTACAATCCAAGTAACCTCAATATGTCATCAAATTCCCCGAAAAATAAAGAAAAGAACAACAGAAGAAAAAAGGAACAAATGATCTAAAAAGGTAACCGCGACCAAAGAAATCCGAAGAAAAATGGCCTAAAAACGAAATAACGATCGAAAAAATCTTGAAAACTGAACTATAGTGATTCGATTTGGTTGGGGGTCACCGGTGACCCCACGGCATTCAACCTGTCAATAATACTACCCGCAACACGAAAGTATTCTCGAGACGCTAACGCGCCTAGCACCGAAAGCCACGAACAGCCGACGAATTCGGATCTTCGTTAACCGAGTCGGATCCAAGATCCCGATTGCGACGAACGAACGAACGAACGAACGAACTTCCCGGCGCTCCATTTCGTTCGGTTCCGCTGGCGCGAGCCGTCCGCCGCTGAGAACTGTAGAGACCCGTATCGCTAAAACGTTTCCCGAAGACGACAAACCTTTGCATAACGGTGGGAAGGGGTGGGACGGACGCGGCACCGAACTTGGCGCAGAAATCCATTATGAGTCGGCGAAGAGAAAAGGGTGGAGCAGGGGTGGGCAGAACGAGAGATTCATTAGGGGCGATAATAATTAAATGAACGTCTGCCTGCCGGCTGGCTTCGCCTCGAACCACGGATTCTCGATTAAGGCTGCTTTCGCCCGGCCGAGCCGATTCTTTTCCCTCTTCTGCCGGACCGTCGCGGCGCGCTCGACGGAAATTGAACCACGAAATAAAGCTGTTTTCTCCGACCGCGCGGAAGACCGGCTTGAAGATCCATTTTTAATGCGGATTCTTGGAGTTTTCCTTAGATTAGCTCTCTTCACACTAGAACCGTGAATTAGCGAATACTCGATTCTTTAAGAAAATCTCTTTTAAAAATGATATTCTTGCATTTGAATACGACAGAGGTCACTTTAACCATCGCAGTGTACTGTCAGGATTATTCCTGTTAAGATTTAATCGACAAGGTAGATTGATTTACCAAGTTATCGAGAATCCTCAAGCGGGAAGCTTAAAACGAAAGAATACAGCTGGAAACGTATCACGGTGACGGGAAGATAGAAAATCATAACAAGATCATAGGGGAAGTATATTCTAAATTCGAAAAATCTCTCGCAGCCGCCGGAAGGCGGTCCGCGTTCCGCGTGGCTGTCAAAAGAAGAAATTAAACCGCTTATCTATCGTCTCCGGTGACCCAAATTGCGCTGCTCCGTCCCGTGACAAAATGGCAGGACGGGGTCGAAGAAGGAGCGAGGGGCGGTTAATGTAGACAAGAGAGGAGACTCGAATTAATCGGCCGCCGGAGAAAGAAGACTCTCCGCCGTGTTGGCTTCAGCCACCGACGGAGTTTCGGCCAATTTGTCATCCTTAGGAAGTTCGAAAGTATTTAAAAAGTTTCGCCGGCCCCCGGGCCACGTCCTGCCGTTTAATCGTCCCCCGGTCCTCTCTGACCTCCCGCCAACCCCTCATCCTCACCCCCGGCCGTCACCGGTGACGCTGTCACGCTTCTTAACGCTCGTTTAAGTTCCCCCGGCCTCGTCCCCAGCCTCCGGTACGCCATGGGAAATCGTTACTCGTGACGAGTAATTTGTAATTTTGTATAAACCCCGGGTACATTGTGCGAGAACTTTTTATCCTGACGGGGATCGTCTCTCCTCGAAGGTTCTCCGGGCTGTTTTCTCTTTGTTCCTCACTTTTGGTCATTTGTTTTGCACCCTGGTTCGATCTCATTTCTAGACCGAGATTTTCGAGTGTGCGAGATTGATTGATAGTCGTTTAGATTCGAAATCTGTATTATAGAATCGCGATTAATCTGTAGGGGTGAGTAATATTAATCTGGAATGGATAGAAATTCTCGATTCTCTTTTTACTGGAAATTTCGTTATATTCCATGGTCTATTACTTGAATTTTTGTAGTTTACTATTGTTGCGTTGGTAATTGCGAGGATTCTTGATTGATAGTCGTTTAGATTTGAAATCTGTATTATAGAATCGCGATTAATCTGTAGGGGTGAGTGATATTAATCTGAAATGAATAGAAATTCTTGGTTCTCTTTTTACTGGGAATTTCGTCATATTATATGGTCTATTACTCGAATTTTTGTAGTTCACTACTGTTGCGTTACTAAATAACTCTATCACAAAGCAGATACGATCGTAGGTACTTTCGAATTTCCCTCTAAGCATATCAATTAGTATACAAAGATAATGCAACAGCTTGTACACGTCTCAGGCCTCCTACGTTCAAAGAAAATATTCAAAACTAACTTCCCCAAGGCTCGGCTTGGCACACAGTATCTCCGTGTATCTTATCTAAGCGTTAATCTAGGGAGGAAACAGATAAAACCGGCGGACCGACGGCGAGATCTATTAATATTACTTAATCCCGGCTGTACAATTACCAGCGATTTCGCAGCACATTATTCTCAATATAGATATTACGGCTGGCGCAAGACAAACGAACGCGTCGGCCGAGGCGTGGTCTAACAATATTATAAACAACCCCCGACACACATAAATATCTATCGTGCCATGAATCAGCTTTCCGTCGAACACCTCGGCCCTCGATTATTAAACGCGGCCGACGGCCGTCTCTAAATCATTTCCTCGCCGGTACACGCCCGGGGACATCCTACACCGTAGCCGCGGCACACCGGGGCCCTCTTCGTCGCCCGGATTTCTTCTCTCGCGTGATCCGACGCGATCGATTCATCTCGATACGCGACCGACGATAGAAACGGAATAGGAGCGGGGACGGGACGTTAGCGCACGAATGTAGGGATGGGATCAACGCGTGTTCGCGGGTCCGAGTCAACGGGTTTCACCGGTTTCCAACGTCGCGCGGTTGATTTATTAATGTTCCAGTTTAAATGGTACTTGTACTCTTGTTGTTTAGAATCTTGGTACGTTGATATCGAAGTATAGGTAATGTCAGCTTTTGAATTTGTAGTTTGCTCGATGGTTTTTGTGGTTTCTGGTTGTCGCGAGTGCATAAGAATCGATTATCTGAAGGGGGATGTTGAATATAAGTTAGAATGATATGGAATAGTACGTACTGGATTTTCGTGATTGGAGTTGTATGAAGCGAACTATGAAAGTATGTTCGTGATATTTTTATGTTCTAGAATCTATAGAAAATCTATATAGAAGTTCTACTGTTCAAGTTTGGAATAAAACATAATCACGCGAAAATGGAATTAGTTTTTCTTCGTCAAAGTGTTGGAGGAAAAGTATTAAATCTCGTAAATCTATGAAATTTAATAAGTCTAATTCGAAATCAAAATGTTAATGTTCAAAACGATCCTTCCCCGAAGTATCACACACACGTTCGAAACGCTGAAACTATCTGCACTTCGTCCCGTTTATATGCTAATATCTCTAATCTACTGAATCTACTAAATCTACTAAATCAAATAAATCTATTAAATCTAATCTCCAAGCAAAATGTTAAGGTTCGAGGCAATCCTTCGGCAAACTATCATACACATGTTCGAAACGATGAAACGATGTACACTTCGTCCCATCTCTACGCGATAGAGATCCGATCTGGCGGTGGTCGTGAGACACAGAAATCGTCGGCGAGGAGGAACGTATCGCGCGATGAAAACGGGCACGATCGAAACGCAGCCCGGCAGATCGGCACGTAGATACGTGCCTCGCGTAGGAGTCGATCGAAAGAGTTTCGCCTGGGTCCCGTGGAAAAGTGTTCGACGAGTGAAATTATCATTTACAGTTAACCGCGGATAGGCCGATCCGATCCGCGGATAGGTGACTGGTATCTTCCGAGGTGGAAACCGGTGAATGGAGAAAGCCGGCCGCGCGATCGGGACAGAAAAGAGATGGATCGGCCCGATTTCGCGGATCACGATCCCGCGAACAATGATTTCGCGCACCGTTGGCCCGTGAACGGCTCGAAATCCGAACCCCCTGAGACCATGCGTCTGTGCCGCGACCCCTCGCTTATTGAACGAGCTATACCTCACCCGCGCGACCCGATGAATGTGAAATTGTGATGGATTCTTCGCGTCTGCTGACTTTTTTACAATACCAGTTGAGACGCTGGTTTTCCGTTGCTGTGACGGATACTTCAATTTGCAATATAACTCTTTGAATTCTGTAGGCTCCAAGCACCAGTTATAATATTAAATATTTTAATGAACCTTAACCTCTTGCGCTGGAAAGACGTGCACGCACGTCGAGACGTTTCTGTTTCAAAATGGTCAACGATGTGTTTTACAATAATCTTGTTGCATCACGCATATTGAATTGTTTCGAAATGTATCTCTCTATACAAAATGATTAACAAACGAAATTAATGTCCACATCTGGGTAAAGTGGGGAAAAATAAGATTCATTGCGCGAGACTTTGTCAAATCTCTAAATTTGCAGCGCAAGTGGTTAAAGAAACTATCCTAAAATTATTCGGTTTTCCACGCATCCAAATTTTGCACTGAGAAGGAAAATAAAGGATCGAAGGAATGTAATGGCATTCCTCATTTTCGCTGGGAATACTATAAAAATTAGCAGTTGCTGATAGATTACAAGACAACCTGGAGTGCTGAGGGTTAATACAACAGGGATTTAATTATTATTCTTTTTCTCAACTTACAAATTTCGGTTTGATCGATGTTTAAAAATATATTAATATAATCACCGACACTCTCGTTTCTAATAGCTGAAATTTCGCCGGCGTTCTATGTGTTAACCCTCTGCGCTCGAGGGGCGCCTTCCAGTCGCCATTTGAGTTGACCCAACAAAGTCATAAAACTTAAAATTCAATATTAAATTTTATATAATGTATTAACACATGGAACATCCAAATAAAATGGTCCTATCCCTTGATTCACGCAAAATATTTCTTTATGTTAGTTGAAAAAGAATATCATCGATATTTCATCAAAAAGCAATGAATTTTCGTTGAGAGAAATATTCTCGAGTGCAAAGGGTTAACTGGTTAACGAATTCTTCGAGAAAACTCCGTGTTCCGTTCGCGATACACTTGCAGAACACAGTCGCGTCGTGTTGGCCATCGCGTTCAGTGAAAGAGAGCCTTACGCCCGGCCAGGAATGGAAATGGCCGAGATCGTCCTGCGCCGGGTCGTGTTGCTTTTTGTTCGGAAGATACGGGCCGCTCGTTTGTCGAGGGAATAAAATGCTAGATCCGTCGGTGTTAATCCCCCTCGTACACTGGCGCGCCGGCCCCCGACGCGCGCGATTGTTTCGTTTCGGCGGCTCGCGAGATCCCGGTCGCCCTATTGATTCATGAGCGATTAGTTGTGAATAATGGATTGAGTTTGGTCGAAAATGTCCCAGTTACATTGGATCGCGATAGTTCGCCCGCCGAAGGCCGGAATGGATCGCGTAATTGAATATTTCCGGCGGCGAAGAATTTATTAGAAACCGTTCGAATAATCGGGCTTCCTGAATCTGCGGATGGATTCTTCGTTCTAACACTGTTACTTAACACGTTCGCTGCCAGTGTCACATATCTGTGACACCTATAATCCTATATTTTACACAAAGAAACGGAAATTAACCCTATAGATATTGCTCCTTCAGGTTATACGATTCGTCATTGTATTTAAGAACTCAGTGACTCGTTTCAGTTGCAATTTATCAATATTTCGTTTAGAAGATTCATGGGATTGAATAAAATGTTAGTAAATGTAGTTTTAGTGGTAGATATGCAAGCTCGAAGTCGCCATAATGGCGACATTCGACCATAAAGGTGTCTCGAGCGGCGCAATGGCGGTTCTCTGTTACATTGTTCAAAAGTGGCAGTCTGTCGGTTTGTAGAATCAGATGAAGCTTATTTATTTCTTTCCCTTCTAATTATTCATTTTTATTTGTTATTACCCGCCTAAGACTGGAGAAGTCTAACTATCGCACTATTTAAATTTGTTTTTGTAAAAACTTCCTCATCTCCGCATTCCTAAAAACAATCAACAAAATGAACGTCACACGTCCATAACTCAATATCTATCGTTTCTTCCGAATGAACACGCCACATTCGTTTCACCAACTTCCTCGGCCATTCCTTGAACTCAGAAATCTACGCGACGTTCAATACTCCGCCTCTCGCTTTGAACACGATCAAAGCGTCATCGAGACGCAGGTCTCGGAGCCTCTTCAAGTTCCAAGCCAGCGTTCGCTGGCAAACGGGGAAAAAGTGCAGCGGAGGCCGCGCAATCTCGACGATCAAGGAAAATCTATGATCGTGGAAGCGTTTCCTCCGTCCGGGTTAGACTGCCGTGCGTCATTTCCATCGTCGGCGGTCGGAGGATGGAAGAAAAAAAGGCAACGGGAAAAAAAGGGGACAAGGAAACGGCGGAGTTATCCAGCGGGCGCAACGCGCTGGAACAGAGCCCGTGGAAAGAGGAGAGGAAAAAAAAAGGGATCTGAATACAATCGTGAGACATTAAGGCCGGCCGAGTGCAACATCCGCGCGACCGCCGATGCGTGCGTGGGCGCGCACGTCGTATCGCGATAGAGATAGAGGACTGGGCGAGACCATTTAAGGGCATAGCAGCTTGCCGCCAAAAACGGAATAGGTAGCGTGCACCGTAAGGGAAAGCCTTCCCGGTGAAATCGTAAATCTCGTTTCCGCGGCGGCGACGGTAATGGCCGGCTCCCCTCGCGCCCGGGAAATCCTTCCTCGTTTCTATTCACTGTTTTCCGTTTTCCACGGCCCCCTTCTTCCCCGTTCGGATCGTATCTCTCGCTCGCGATGATTTTAACGGTCGCGTTGAGATACGTCTGCGATCTTACTTCGGTATCTTCGTTTATGGCGATTCGTAACGGTGTTCGTATAGTTTCGCTGGTAGCTTTGTCCATTCATTTGCATGTACAGGTAACTGTTAAATCAGAGGAATAGATTTCAAGAAAAAAGATTGAACATTAACTCTCATGATTAAACTCGTTTGCAACTCTTTTCAACTGTACGCCGAACAATTCAAAGTTATTAAAGCTTAACATTCTCCGCCGAATCATCGCAACGAACCACGAAAGAATCTCCGCGCGAAAGCCGAATCACCCTCGTCTGAGTGCGAAGCAACCGTACTCCATAAGCATCCGAGAAAAAAGCCACCCTCTCATCGATCTCAATTCCCAACAACGCGAAACCAGTTCACCCACCCCGTGTTCGCATCAGCTAAAAAAAGCCCGCTGTAACTCAAGCCATCGCGTTTCCAACCCGCCCGCCCGCCCGCGGCCCCGTCCTCCGCAAGACAATCGTCAGGTTCCTCGAGGATCGATCTTCCTCATTTTTCTCGTGCACACACGTCTCCCCCGTGCGGTTAAAGAGCGGCTGAACAGAGGGCGGCGTTCGCCGTCGTCGCCAGAGGAGGACCGCGACTGGCGCGGCGCTAATCTCTGACCAGAGCCAGCAGAGCTGAAGAGTAACGGAATGAAAAGCAGAAGGGGGAGCGGAGTAGGCAATGCCGAGTGGATGTATCGGCAATAATCGTGGCCTCCTGACGGCCTCTCCTTCTCTCTCGCCTCTCTGTCGATCGAGTGGCGACGCCGGAGAGAGCGTACAAGGGATTTCGTTGAATAGGCCGTGGTGGCCGGGGGGATGTAGATACGCCATGCTCGACGACGCCCGCAGAGAGAGAGACCGTGGCGATTCGACGAGCCGGGATGGGCTGCCGCCTCGGCCTTTGTCTTTCGGCTCGTTTCGTTTCGAACTGAAACGTGTAACGTAACCAACCAACCCCACCGCCCCCTCCCCCCGCCCCGGCAACGAGTCGCGAGCCTCTTTTCAAGCCGGCTCGACTATCATCGCGCTCCGCGAAGTCGCGCGCCGCGGTTTACACCGGGGGCCGGGCGAGAAGGGGATGATAGGGAGAGGGGGAGGCTCGACGAGCACCACGCCTGATTCAGACAATTATTGTCGATTCGCGCTTGGAAATCCATCCAGCCGACGCCAGCAGCTTTTTCACTCTCGCGAGCCGTCCGACGGGCTTGATCTTTATTCCCCCCGCCCCCATTTATACAGCCGCGTCCTTTTCTTTTTCCAACCCCGCCGTCGCTGCCGCGTGACGTTTTTCGAGTTATCGCGGCGACTTGGACTGCGAGCTCTTCGGGGATGGCTGGGTTGTTTAGGAGTCGGTTCTTTCCTTGGGATTGCGACGGTCGTTGAGATTTGGGTTTTCAAGTTGGCCATGGGGTATTGTGATTTAGATTTGGGGATGGCGGAATTGGCAGCTTTTTCAGATGATCGGGGTGTGTAGAGGGTTTGTTTGTTCGGGTGATTGAGGTAGTTAGGATGTCGAGAAGAATCGTCAGGGCTTACATTGTTGTTAGTGTCGCGTGATTTTGTTTATATACCCGATGACCGAAAGTATAGGATAATCTAATGTTTCATTGGAACTCGCTTCGAAGATTGAATATACAAAGTACTCTTCTCAACTAATGGAACCAATACCTTCAACTTCAGTTAACTCGATCCAACCCCCTTCGTCCCGAGTCTCTCTCGTTAAACAACAAAAGACTGAAAACCACTCGGAGAGCATCCTGAAGGGAACACCGTCACCTGCCACAAGAATCGGTAGGAACGTTCCTCGGTGGAAGATTTACAGGAAACGCTCGAAAGGGGTGGATCCCTTGGTCGAGGGTTGATTCAGGGAGACGGTCCCGGCCCGAGGAAACCGATCTGGATCGCATAACCGGCGCGGAAGAGAGGTGTTCACGTCCTCCGGCCAAGTGGTCGTTCGCAACCCCGTAACTTCGGAGTCAGTTCAGGGAGACAGTGCGGGGGATGAAAGAGAGAAAGAGAGAGATGGAGAAAGAGAGAGAGGCTGCCGGGTACGCTCGACTTGACGCGGCTCTAATTTCCGATAGGACACGCGACTGGAATCCACAATGCGGGACACGCGCTCGCCTCGGCCAACGATTCTAGAGGGACACTTTATTCTTATTCGAGAGCCTCCTTATCCACGTCCGGACTCGGGTGACGGGCTGATTTATCGAGGATACACGCCGCTGGATGCTCTCGAAAATTCGTTCCTAAGATAATTAGCCTTATTTCGGAAGTAATTTTCGCTGCACAATTTCGGAAAGCTATTAATTGGAGACTGGATGTTCTGGGGTGATTTCCAAGGTTTAATGGGAACTATTAACCGAACTTTGAGTTCTTTGATGTTCCGCGATGCAGCTTTTTCGAACAATGTATTAAATATGTGTTAATTGTATTAGAACTTTTTAATGCTGGTTTATTAGTCGATCGTGCATGTTTTCTAGCATTTGATTCGAAGTGTTCGAATTATTTAACGCTAAAGCTACCGAGCAGTTAAACTGACTCTGAGAATCCTCTATAGAAACTCCAAAATCTGTTGAGATTTAAAGTGATTTATAATGCAGTTTGCGTATTACTAAATTAATTTCTTAAATAATTTCTTATAGAAACATTCGTTATCTTTTCAATAGTTGCAAGAAGAAATCAGGTACAGGTAATTTTGACTTGTCTGGTAGTGTTAGTGTTAAGCTGAGATTCAGAGAGTTCAATTCAGAGCATATTTTGGTAATAATAATATAAAAACTGTGCTTACTTTCGAAAACTACCCCCACATCCCTAATTTCATTCTTCTGTTCCAGGTAAGTCCAAACGATTACGTCTAACGCCATCTTACCGATCCTCCGTATCAATCCAACAAGGTGAAGTGAGTACGATTTATCCCCTAAAGGCGACAATTAACCGCGAACCATACGGGGTGGTACATAAATCGCGATCGCGTCCGATAAGTCATGATCCACCCCCATCGATGTCGGCGGCGGTCGTCCGTGGAAAAAGGAAGAAACAAAAAGGGACCGCCGGGTGAAAATGAGAAGTGGCCGGTGGATCGAAAAAGCATCGGGCAGGACATCGGCTCGTTCTTCACCGGGTTTCAGGGGAATCCGCCTTAAGAAATCGTCCCGTCCCTTATCACCATAGAGCAGGAATCCTTCTGGTGCAGTCGCGCGCTCGATCATCGGCCGCGGAGAGAGCGCGTTGTGTTCCCGGGACAGTTCGAGCGATTTGTAACGCCCATAGAATGTAACGGGGGTTGCGCGCCGGTGGGCGGGAAACGGGTTGGTTACAGGCGACGACGCGCGATTTATCAAACGCCGCGAAAATAATAGCGAAATATAAGTGACGGAAAATAGAAAAATGAAGAAGCCCGCTGGAATTGATTCCGATGATCCATCTTCCGTGATCCCGCGCGATCGGGCCTCGATGCCCGAGCCGGTTGAGAAATCGCCGGATTTCTTTCCGTTTGACCTTCGTTGCCGATGTTTTCCTGCTGTTGGTTACTATCGGTGGCTGTTCGTTTATTCTTCCTCGAACTACCAGATACGACGGAGAATTCGAGTGAAACTAATCATCACCAGAAAAGTGATCTCCAATAGATAAATACTCTCAGGAATCTGTTGGTTTTGCTAAGTTCAACGAAGATCGTTGAACTTCAAGCAATTAAAAACAAAAGTCTACTTCAACATACAGATCAACCGATCAACCTACTATCCAATGCCAAACAAATCTCCATCTCGACAACAGCACTCAATAACCGAACATCCCCTCGAACTCCTGCAACCAACTCCAAAGGCAAGAAAAATCCAAAGCCACCGTCCAGGCGTATTAACCCTTTGCGGACGAATGTCGACATTTCGATCAGATGAAATTTTCATGTTCGGAATACTAAGCTCCAAACGAATGATTCAATTACTTGAATAGCAAGTGATCAGTGTACAGTTCCCTTTTTTACTATTGTTCAAGCATTCGATGTATAGCTTCATACGTCGCAAGCTTTGTGTACCTTAAAAAGTCTTCGTCCGCAAAGGGTTAAACACTCGCACCCTCCCGCTTCGATATATCAACCATCATTCATCCGTCAACCCCAAAGCCAAAGGGTCCCGGGCCCGAAAATCCCCTATTCCCGCAGGCCGCGACGCAAGCAAGAAAAAGAGGGAACGCCGCGTCTGAAACCGCGAGGAGCCGCAACTCGACGTCCAGAGTCCGCGGTCGAAAGCCAGAGGGAGAGAGAGAAGCCGCGAGGGAGGCAGCGGCGAAAGAGGAGCAGAATCATAGTACCACCCAGGAACCACCGACGCCGCCGCCCACTCGTGTGGAAAAATGATAGCAGCGGTACTGACTGAGTGCCCGTGCTTCTATCCTCCCTTTCCCACCACCTCGCTCCGCCGAGCCCCGCGCGGAGGGTGGTGGACTGCGGAGGCTGGCTCCCGGTACGTGGGTGGAGAAACGCGGGGGTGGAGGGTAGCCGAGAGATGCCTGCTCCCGATTCCCTTATCGCCGCGGCACAGTTGTGTGTGCCTTTATGAAGATCTGTCAAACTCTCCCTCTCCCTCGTTCTGTACCCCTTCGCGCTTCGTCTCTCTCGCTCCGTCGCGCCCTCTCTCTCTTACCTTCTCTCTCCCTCTTCCGCCTTCCGACCGCCGCTCTGCCACCACCACCGTCGCTACCACCACCGCGACCAACCCCTCCCACCAACGGCGTTGCTCGTCTCCCGCGGGTGTTGCGGACCTAGGTGTAATGACGTATCGCGTATCTAGCGCACGTCGAAGCCAAGCGTTCCTCCGACCACCACCTTCTCCTTTCGCCTCCGTCCCTTTCACTTATCTGGCTCCCGCCGGTTTTTTCGGGGCGGTTTCCTCTTCTACGCCTCGTACGGAAGGTGCTCGACTAGTCCGCGCGCGGGTTTCGCGGATTCGGCAGGTAAGATGCTTGATGATTCGGGGGCGAGCAGTGGAGCTTCTCGTTTCCCTTGGAAGTTCGTGGATGAAATACGGTTCGAGAGGAAGGTAGACTTTTGGGGGTGACTTTTGAAGTTCGGTCGCTTGCTAATTGTGCTTGGTTTGGGATATTATCGGGAATGTTGCGAATCCTACAATAGTGAATTCTTGAGAGGAAGTTTATCGTCTTTCAAATCATTCTTCATGAATGCCGATCAGAATTCTATGATTTCTATCGTTTTTGCAAAAAGTCACTATCAAGTAAAATCTTGAATTCTGTATTCTAGTAATTTATTCGCGACAATTCCCAATCCTCCGGAGCCCTCGACGCTCCATCAAAGGTGCTAACTCTCGTGTCTCCGCTGCGTTCGGGTTTTCGGCATCTACCGGGCGCGGATTACCGTGAAGAAGCCGCCGGTAACTAGCTGAAAGTAGAGTGCCGATATCACACGTCGTAGGACATCGGCGGTCTCATTCAAATGCTCAGATAACGGGGTCCGTAATGGCGGCAAGTTCTACGCCTCCCCGGCACCCCATGTCGCGCCCGCGCCCCCAGTCCCCCGGAATCAATGAATCCGAACACGATAATGCGAACTTCTGCCAAGAACCGTGCACCAAGTCGTCGCCTAATCTGCCGGCGTCCCCCTCGAACACCGGGGAAGTCGGATTTCCCCGTCGAACCAGCGGCAAAGAACGTCATCCTCCTTTCGACTTAGGGTCGCCGGGCTTCGTTGATACACCGAGGACAGATCGGCGAACGATAAACGTTTCCTGTTTGCGCCAGCTCGGGAGGAGGAATCTTTCGGCCGGATTATGACGCCGGGAAACTTCGCTGGCACGCGGAATGACTGATGACGAACCCTAAGATCGCCTCGGTGGCAGCGCGCTGTCGTTGGCTGCTAGGATTCGAATGGTTCAACGTGTCACGGGATTTTAGGGGTGACTTGACGTTGGTCTTGCGAACCGTTACGGCCCTGCTGAGTGCTTTGCGAGCGGTAGTTTGAAAGATTCATCCGTGAGAAGTTGTTTGCATTGACAAGGATAGGTTTGGGATTGTGTACCTATTTGGAATTGAGTAGTTATTTTTCGTGATTTTTGTTACGATTGATAGTTTCATATGTTGCGTTCGGTTTTAAGAATACGAGAATAAGAACTAGAAACATTCTATTCGTTCAACAGAAACTATTAGAAAACGTTGACCCCTCGAAACTATCACTCGAAACGAACCGTCGAAGCCATTCCCTGCAATTACCGTAAAACCCGATCACACATGAATCATGCTACAGCACAATTTAATCCAATACATCATGCGCTACACGCACTCCACAAAATTTAATATCGGTAGCATAAAATTTTACGACGTTACCCCATCGAGCCGAGTGGCAACAATGTTACCTTCCAGCTTCCATAAAACTCCAGCCCATCCCGCGCCCGTTCCCCGACCCCCGACGTTCTCGCGGGGCCCGCTCCAAAAGGAACGAGAAGGAAACCCGGCCCAGATCACCGATTAATAACAGCGCATACCCACCACGCGAAAAATGCGTAATATCCATCACAGGCTACCAATCCCCGGCAACAAAGTCTCCCGAAACGGCCTCGACCCACCGCATTAAACAAGAAAACAAATTGGAAGCAACGGCGAGGGGCCGGCGGGACGGCGCGGCGGAAGGGGCCGCATAAACTCTTCCAAACACTTCATTAAACCGGGCGCGGGGTCCTGGGACGAGCGTCAGCCCCACCCAGTCAGGTTCCATCGAGTTGTATTATATAATTAGCCGGGTCGGTAGACGGGGAGGGCAGCGTGAAATCCCGAGGAATTCGTTCACGAGGATCCCGGGCCTGCTCACCTCCCCACCACCGCCTCCTCTACCTGGGCCTCGGCCGTAATCCTCTATTCGGGGCCCCCGCTGGTGGGGATAGGAGGCGAGAGACAGCGAGGCAAGAGAGGCAGGAGATTTCACGATCGCTAATGAGATTCCGAGTGTCAAAACTCCGGCGGGCCGGGGCCGTCTCCCTTATACGAACACAGCTCCGTCCCCGCACACGTACAATGTGGCCACCAAATAACGGATCGCGCCGATTAGATGACGCTGATAAAGGTGTCCCGAGGTGGGCTTGGAAAGGAAGATGGAACAGGTATACACCCCTCCGCTTCCCTGCTTCTTCCTCGTCACCTTTCTTTCTTCCTCTCTTTCTCTTGCTGACCAAACTTGTTACGTGAGGAGAGAGAGAGAGAGAGAGAGAGAGAGAGAAAGAGAGAGAGACAGGGGCGAGAGGAGGTCGAGGGAAAGAGATGAAGAGGAGGGCACCGAGGTGACCGGCGGAAAAGAGGCGGATGAGGAGGCGGAGGAGGACGAGGGCAGAAAAGATAAAGAGAGGACTAAAGAGCGGAGATTAGCGCTAATGCACCATCGAGGGAATGGGATGGTACGGGGGCGAGGTCCGTCGTATCTCTCATATTTCAGACCCCCGTGACGTCGTCCGAGATACCGAATCATTCCCACCTAGAGTCGACCCGTGTATTTTTAGACGGTCGCTTTTTCTTTTCTGGCTCCCAGCGGCCCGGCGCGGCGCGGTCTTCCTGGTCGCCGCGAGAAACGGCAGCACGGATCACCGCGTTTTTCGACGTCCCTCGGATTTGCGCGCGCTGTCGGGATACCTCGGTAAGGGGGGACAGTCTGAGTTCCCGTGGTTCTGTGGAATTTTCTGTTTCGCTGTGATTAGGTGTCGAATAGAATGGGATTTTTGTATGGGAAGTTTGATTTGTTGATACTGAAGTTGAGTTCAGTTGAGTATCTGATTTAATTTTTATTCGTAGAAATTGATTAGCATTCGTTTGAATCGGTACGTGAAGAGCTGTAACTATTGTATTATTGACACTAACTACCGAGTTAAATTGACTTTCTGGGATTTCTCTGTAAACTCCAAGAGTGCATCTGTTGAGGCTTGAATTCATTTACGGTTCAGTTTGCGCGGCTGAATCAATTTCTGTGATAACTACTCAGAGGAATATTCATTCTTTTCAATAATTGCAAGAAGACATTGAGTATGGGTGATTCTGATTCGTCCGATGGTTTTAGTGTCGATGGCTAATGAAAATTTTCGCAGGTGAATTCGAGGTATCTCGGTAATATAAAATTTCCTTCGCGAATGGTTTCCGGAATCGAGAACTCCGGAGATTTATACGGCACGAGTGCATTAAATCGGATCCGACGTGAACATTTTAGTTTCGAGTCCGTTCTACTAATAACGGTCCGCTCTCAAATTTATTCCGCCGTTAATACACCAGCTACGAGCATACTCCAGTTCGAAGCCTATTCGAGTAATGTCGTTCCGTGAATTTTCGCCATTTCTGGAGAAGGTTATCGCCGATCGATCCCGAACAGTTTCGCCTGGCCGCGATTTTTACGCCGGATAATTTTCCCAACGATCTGCCGATGCAGAATACTTGTAAATCACCGACGCGCGGTTGCACGGGATACATACCGTAGCCCAGCTCGCCGATATTTATCTCGTAGAAACCGAGGAGAAGCTTATTAGACTCGGATCCATGTACCTTAACAGACGTTCCTTATCTCAGGTGTCGACGCCTCACGCGGAAAAGGTTAACGTCGAGACAAACGTTAACCTCCGATTTACGGTCCTGCACTTTGCGCCGATAAATAGCGCGTGCGCGCGCGCGCTCGCGCGCCTGCGAGCTAGTGAGCGAACGAGCGATCGCACGCCTATCGCGGTTGCAATTAGGATCGAGCCAAGTCTGCACACACGCTTGCGAAATTGCCGTTTCTTTTTCGCCTTTTTCCTCTTCCCCCCCATCGTTTCTTTTTTAAACTCGCTCCTTCCAGCGTGCAACAAAACCGCGGTTAACTTCGATTCCATTCGATCCAGCCGCGATTCGTTGCGTGAAAAATGGAACCGGCGACCGCGGAAGTAATAAATTATGAATTATTTAAAGCCACGGCTGATGGTTTTCATGGTATTTATTTTAGAATCTGTACTTCGATCGACAAAGATACGATTTTGCACGACGAACGCGAAGATGTAGGATAGAAGTTGGAGAATTTCAATGGAAACCTATATTCGTGAGAGAGTTCGAAACGGGAGAACACGTGAGCAATGTTTTACGATTTAAAATGATCGACGAAGTTCGCTTCTGCGAGTGTACCGTTCATTCCTTGAACTCGTTGGACCTATGCAAGTTAAAGGAACACGAACATTTGAATAGAAACTCGTTTTCGAGGAAACACAGTATGAAATATTATTCAGCTATGTTTGACTAATTGCCGACGATACGCGCTCGAGCTGCGCCTCTTCGAAAAACGAAGCCGTGAATAAACAAATATTATTCTGCATTATATCTTTGCGCTCACGGCCACTTGTAAAATAAATTCCCGGGTAACGCGAGCTTAACTGACGGAATATTATTGAAAATTGTCGACTTTCACGTGAAATCTCGCTCCTCTCGATCGTGTCATCGATTATCATCGGTTCGCGGAGCGTCCTGCACAGCATCGAATGCTTCGATGGAAATAATTTCGAGGGTTGACGGGGGAGGGGTTGGTATCGAAATCGTCGGGGAACGGTGTTCCGCATCGAAATTCGATTTTTTCACGCGTAACGGGCCAATCGGAATCAATGTCGGACAGTCTCGCGTGCGGCCGGGACACGTGAAAAGAATTGTTTACCGGAAAATTGATCGTCGCGGTCCGCCTGCGATTGATTGGGAAATACAAAGTACGAAGATATCGAACGCTCCGCGATAATGCCCGGTACCCGAAGTTTGTAATGCTATAAAACATAGTGCAGACAGCGGGAGTGGATAACGATTCGCTGAAAGCGTCGTTAATTTCTGCGCACGTTATGCAGGGACGATTTACAGGCCGCCCGTTGAACGCGGACATCTTTGCCGGCGCGCCGCGTGATATTTGCAACATTTCGACCACGTAACGGCCCGCCAATAATTAGATTGCTGATATTTACGGGAATCCACGATCCCGCCATTTATTTCGAGATTCGATTCGGTAAGGTCGAATTTAAATACTAACGTATTCAAACGTCGCCGACATGTTCTTTTCCAACTTTATCGTGGTTTTTACATGGTTATCAGCGCGATAACAGTACACGAAGTTACAAATGTAATAATTACCGCGCAATTTTTATGCAAACTCACGGCTTCGCCGGTTAGACTGCGGGCATTAATTAAAGGCTTCATATTCCTCGTTGAAGATATTATTGCGGCGAGAATGAAGCGAAGATGCGTTGAAATATCTACGCTGATGTTCTCGCTTTATTATTCTCCTATTAATTTCACGGATCGTTTCGCGAATTCTGCAGAAAGGATAATATTTCCAATATTAATTTCAATCACTTTTCAGTTGGCATTACCAGAAAGTATAATTCACGATCTACTCCAAGTATATCGGGTACTTACAAGAAATTAGTTCGAAAAACAATGGAACTTCGAATACTATCGTAAATTCCTCTCGAATCACCGATCCGGCGCATAACGATCATCGAAAAATTCCGAAAATCACGGGAACGTCGACTCCGCTTTCCTCGAACCGCGTCCCGCCGATGCTTTTCCTCCCTCTAATTACCGTGGCGCGGTGTCGAGCGATAATCGGGCCGCGGATCGATCGCAAAACCGGCCCCGTCGTTCGAACTAATATCGGCTCATAAAAAGAATCATGTTATCCGTTCACGTGTACGGGCTTACACGCTGCATCCGTTTTGCCGGGGACCCGGAGGGTAGCTGCGAGCGCGCCGCAAGATAGAGCGAGAAAGGGCGAGCGAACGGTCCAACGGGGGTTGAGGGACATCGAGTGGAAACGAAACAGAGTCTCGGTACGAGCGTCAGCAGCCAATTCACGGTGGCCCGATAACATCGAATATTTTTCGAGCGAACGTTAACGAAACAAACGGACAAAAACGAAAAAGAAAGAAAGAATAAAAGTGAACAGGGTCGGGGGGGAGGTGGTGGCGATGGTGGTGGCGGTGGTGGTGGTGGTGGTGGTGGTGGTGAAAGAAGAGTGGAAAGAGAGAAAGAGAATTCACCGGTGGTGGAGATAGTGGGGCGAGAGAGAATAGAAAGGGCGGGTGTCGCGGGTGGAGGACACTAAAAGGCCTGGTCCGAAGTTTTCGACAATAACCGGCGGCTGGCGAGCGGTTATTGAATTTTTATTGGCGACGACGAGTCAATTTGCGATTAAACCCTCTCCCTCTCTCTGGCTCCCACGTCGCCCGGCGCACGCCGGCCCGACGCGAGTTCGACAGTTCGTTTAAAGGAGGAGAAGACCCTTCGGCTCTCTTGTCCATCCGGCGGAGGACAGTTCCATCCGCCTAATGTAAAAGTTCTTTCGGGGATGAAGGAAATTTGACGATGTTATTAGGCGCGTCCGACAGGGAAATCCTGCTAGTAATGGGGACACCGGTTCCTTGGGACTCGGATTGCGGGATTTCGACGTGGGATGATCAGCTCGCCGCGTCTTCGGCCGATCAGCCTCGAGGAGACTTCGTTCGGACGGCTTCGAACGACGTCCGGGAAGTTTTAACTGGTTGGGTTCGATTGGATTTGATAGGTTTTGGAGAAGTAACAACGTTCAACGCGTTCACTGCCGCGAGAATTTCGAGCGTTTTGTTATTGGACGATTTATTCCTTTATAACAGAGGAAAATAGTAGTAGGAATGACTAATATTTTGGGATTGGAGTACTAGACTGTTATCTAGCTTCTTGTGTTACCAAATATTTCGATATCAATTTTCTTATTGTAATTGTTCCCAAGCAATTTGGAAGGCGACCATCAATGTTAATATCGAAGTGTGTACACTATTATTATTGAAATTTAGGAGCAACTTATGCCGTCTGTTACAGAAAACTAGAACAAAATGGGAGAACGTAATTTTGATTGGGTAAAGTATTTCACTTTAGGTCCACAGGGGTTAAAGTGAATATAGAGTCACAAGAGAGTGAAGGAGAGATGGACGAAGTCGAAAGTTTGTAATCTATAGAAGGTTGTAGAAAGTTAAAGGTTAATACGAGTAGAATTAGACGCTATATGAATATTCTGCAACATCGGTCTCGTACGAAATTGCGAAAGGCTCTCCAGGATTCCAGTCGACAAGCGAAAAAAGTCCGCAGTTGATTTATCTCTCGTCTTGTCCGGAATGAGCGTATCGATAGGCGTATTCATATATCTCCGGCTCGGGAGCCGTTATCTCGAGGAAGGTTCCCGAGGCTCGAGTGCTCGTTCAAAGTGAAGACGTCCTGCCACGTGTTCGAGGAGGCAGCGTATATCCTTTCCGGGCCGCGCGAGGAAACAGGAACGACTTGCCGCGATCGAGAACCGGAAGGAGCACGTGCAGCCTTAATGGATTCTTCGCGTATGGCACTTAACGGGTGGTTGCGTAAGAACCACGATTCTCACCTGACGCTGGGAAGGGCGGCCACGTGGTCGTTGAGCTGGGAAATTCGACGTTCCCGCCGACGTTATTCCTTCGACGTAGCAATTATCGTTTCCCCGGCGTTTCACCGCTTAACGAGTTTTCAAATTCCTCTTTACCTCTTTGACGGAGATTCTTTGCGAAACCTTCAACGCGCGAAGCTGAATTATCTATTAGTCGCGTAATTAACAGGATAAAAGGAAGTGCGCGCTGATCTCTAACCGCTCGAGTAATTAAATCACTCGTCTGCGACTTAATCTTACAAACGTGAGCATTCCATCTCGAGACGTCGACTTTCGTTCGCAGAGGGTTGAAAGTTCCTTCATACTCTGCAATTTTTATCTTTCAGCAACTCAGAGTCAGTTATAAACAAAGCAACTGTGAGCTGTTCCAGGGGTTTGCAAGATCAATATAAATTGATGATCGATGGTTAAAGAATTCTTAATGGATCTATCACTGATAGTCGTACTGATGGATCGACAAATATTCTGAAGCAGCATTGTCTGGGAATTTCCTTTTTGGGAATACAAAAGGGACGAAATTGTAGATGTTTACTACAATTATTTAGGAGAAAGAAATTTTTGTAAGTTTCAATTTAATTTTACTCCTGAGAAATTGTAACAGAGATTAGTGGATTCTTTGTTACTTCTAATCGAACGTTTTAAGGGTAAGTTCGAGTGATTAGGTTCCGATATAAACGAACATTCCGAATTAGTCACATTTCACCTATGCCGTATTGTTAATAAAAAATTTACAGCGAACACGGTACACGCGAATTGATTTTCGAAAGGGTCGATGCCCACCTGTCGTCGCAGAGGGGTGGACACGTGTCCAGGGGTCGAAAACCGCGGTATTAACAGGCGTGAGGGATGAACCGAGCCTCGCCGACCTCCTGACACGATCCAACAGCGGCGTTAGATCACTCTTGACGGGATATCCGGTTGTTTTTTTCGCGCGACGGGTAGCTCCAGTGCGCGGAAAATCTGGAAAAATCGTTCTCCGAGTGACATTATCGGTTTCGCGAAATAATGCACGCTCCGAACTCCAATGAACATCTGCTGTTCATTTGGAATTACGCGTACACTTATCAATTAGCCATTTCTCCTATTAAACCTCTTCTACACACCAACACCAAAAATAATATTCATCAAAAAAACATTTTCACGTACGATATATTCTCCTATACGTTCCCTAATTCTCATCGAAGAAAACAATATGATCCGACAATGTGATCCTACTTTCAATAGTACAAGAAAAGAGAAAAGTAGAATAACGTTTCAAAAAATCGGCATTAATAAACTTGCCATTCAGAAGCCTACCAATACGTTCAATCCGTCAATCTATTATTCCTCGAAACGCAGACTCGGATAACTCGCGGCCAAATGAAATCCCCTAAATTCTCAAAAGAGTAATTCCCCGCGATTCCTTTCGAGGCAGTAATTCCTCTCGAAAATCGCTTTCGCGCGAGATCCACGGCGCTCGTTAGATCCCGGCGACCTCCGGCCGGCCGATCGTCGATCTTTCCCTCGGCCTTGGCATTTGCGAATAAATGGATCCACTGTCCGACAGCGGTTGGAAGGACTTGACGAAAGAGGACGGCCGAAGAAGAAGAAGAAGAAGAAGACGAAGAAGAAACCGACGGCGACGGCGGGACGAGGTTCCACCTCTTTCCCTCCATTCAGCCTTCTCCTTCTTCGGGCTGATAAGATAAACACGGGCTAGCCGTTATCACCGGTTGTTCCGCGATACCGGTCGCGCACCGCGGAATCGACTGCAGAAGGAGCCAACGAAGACCGTGTAATTGTTCCGTGTATTCCGCATGAAATGTTGCTCCCGTCGCTCGGACATCGACTCGCCATTAAGCCATTAACCGTGGAACGGAACGCGCGACGAAAATGGCCGACGCCATTTAAGGACGCCCGTTACGGAGCGTCGGAAGCCGTGCGACCGGATATTGCGAAACGATCGCTGAAAGCGGGCCTTCCGTGCTCGTCGAATTCGATTGGAGGCTTTACTGCGGGAACGTCTTAGTCAAAGCACTCGCGGAGAGTACTTTTGGTATGCCTGAAACGCTTTTCGAGGATTTTGGTAGTTTCTTTCGAGAACTTGCGGGGCGGTCGCTGAAAATGGACATTGTGATTCGAATTTTTGTTTAACTCGACTCGACATCAGTTTTATTCACAGGTGTACTTCTTTGTTAAGATATTTTTGGTATAGATTATATTATTATGTTATTTTTAATATCATTAGTAAGAATCGTTTACTCTGCTCTACAAACTATCTATTTCTTAAAATACGTTTCAAATCAAATGTAATAATACAGAATTATCGGGGATGCAAAAGAAATTCGGAGTGCAAAGGGTTATGAAGTGTAGGATATTTGAAGTATGAAATAAATTTTCGGATTTTGATAGTTTCGATAATTCTGATGATTCTGATGGTGCCGGATGTTAGGTATGGAAGGTGGTTGTTCGATGAAAAATGTGCAGTCAAGAATCATTTTGATCGTGGACATTTGTTTCTTTAGGAACGATCGGGTATTTAGTAATGGAACGTGAATGTTTATGGGAACTGGGATTTTTATTGTTGAGAACGTTGAATTGATCGTTTCTATCGGAATTTTTGCTGTATGGAGGCGAAGGAGGTTTCTTTGGCTAGAAAGAAGCAGAAGTCAAGAGAGGATGGATTGCCAGATCCCGATCGCTGGCCAGTTCAGCAGGACCGAAGAGTCCTCGAGATAGGAAGCGATTCTTAGGGGTTGATCGACGATTTGTCAAAGTCTTTCCGCGTGACGTACGAAGAAGACAGCGTGGACGACAATGCTTCTCCCGGGTGGCTCGATATTTAACGCCGCGCGACAAAAAGCTCGCTTCGCTTCCCATCTCCGATGCGCTCGACAAAAACGTCGAAACCCTTCGACGTTTATCCGATCGATCTATCTATCTCTTTTATTTGTTCTTGCCCGAGCGCTAATTCTCCATTCGTAAATATCGTTCTTGCCGTATCGTCCTTCGATAAATCATCCTTTTACCGCCTTCCATCTTACTAACCAGTTACCAAGCCAATTATTACATACGAACGTTCAAATACCTCCAATCGCTAATTCGCTTATTTACGACTTTCAGCTTCCCTTGATAGCAGACGCGAGATGATCATGTTATAATACCTCGCAACCATCACGGAATATTTACATTCATTACATCCAGTGTAACTATACCGCCCATCACCAGATACAAACTACAAAGTTAAGCAATTCATAATTACTTTCGAACCATACCAATCCCGATTACCTTCGCTATCAAAAACCATTCACCAAGAAGCCAAACGCAACGACCCAAACGCTCAGCAAGCATAACAACCAATTCCACCCCCGAAACCCGGAAACAACCTGGAAGAATCCTCTGTCGCCTAAGAAAACCACTCATCAAGCGATTCAGCGAAAACCATTCACCGAGAAGCCAAACGCGACAGCCGAAACGCTCAGCAATCGTAATAATCGTTTCCACCCCCGAAACCCGGAAACAACCTCGAAGAATCCTCCCTCGCATAAAAATCCCCCGAACGTTATCGTCGTTCCAGTGAACAGATTACTTCGCTCGCATCAGTCGCCGAGGACAAGGTAGCCGGTGGTGCAGCGCGCACTTCGTCATCGTCGCCGCGTAGCCCGGAGCCGGGCGCGGTGAAAAAGAGCCGGACACTTTTTATCGTGGCCTCGCAATTATGATTAGCCGCCGCCAGGGAGGAAGAGGAGCGTCGCGGTCGAGTCGCGGCGCCGATTAGGGCAGAGTTCGCCTCGTCAAAACCGCCCCCGCGGAACAAATGGTCGCTTTACGCCGCGTCCATCCCCCCTCCCGGGAGTGTGGCGGGCTCTCGCGAGAGGAACGCCATCCCTCCGTTCTACGTTCTATCTGGAGCAGGACGACGAGGGCAGCGCGAGCAGCGCGGAGATTACACAAATGAGAAATGACCATCAGGCTCTATCGGAGAACTTCGGGTGGTAGCCGGCCGCCGCCGCCGCCGGTCGGGGGTTTTGCGACATCTGCGAGGGGCCGTTGGATGCGCGCGACCCGAGGACCGACTATCGCGGAGGCTGCGGCGTTTTTAATGCGGAAAGAAGCGGCTCGGGCCGCGCTCGCCGCGCCGCGACGGGCCAACGTCTGGGGACATTTTGTTACGCGCCGCTCGCCTGAAGAAGAATTATGCTTCGTCGATGTCGGGACCCGGACGGTTTATCTTCGAAGGATTTAAGGTCGGGCGGACCGGTTTGATACCGTGGTTTTATAGCTGGGACGCGGACTGTTTCGAGTAATTCGGATTTTATGCGAGTTCGGGAAATGCTTGTAGCGCGATATGGTTTCTGGGTGATCGGTCGATTAAACGGGAATAATTAGTTCACGGAGGACGGAGGGTTTCTCGGAATCTTCGAGTACCGCGTCGATCTTCGTGCGATAGTTTCTGTTGAAAATAGGAAACCTGTTATTCTAATACTGTACAAAAAAACTCTCAAATTAATCATTCCAAATATCCAGTTGCAGTTACATTCGAGTCGTTACCGTCGACATTTCCTCCGACGCCGAGAAGCGGAATCCCTCAATTATCACCGAATAACATGGAAAAGGTCACCACGAAACGTTCCCTCCTCGAGAGATCGGCTCTCTAGGGTCCGCGTTCGGCCGGGTCCCTCGAATCATCCACGTTTTCACGAATCAGTGGCCGTGACTCGGGCACGAGCGGCCAGCCACGATATCCCCGTCCATCTCCTCGGACAGATGAGAGCAGCAGCAAGATAAAAGGAGGATACGAGGGACCTGGATAGAGAGGGAGAGAAAAGTGGGAGATAGAGAGAGAGAGGAAGCTACCTAGCGGATGACAAGGGAGACGAAAGGGAGGGAGAGCGAGAGAGAGAGAGAGAAAGAGAGAGACAGATGGTTAGAGCTATCTCTCGCGTCGTCTAGACCCGAGGAGCCGTTCCTGGATTTTCTCCCCCGGGACCCTGGCCTGAAGGGGAGCGGGGTGGAACAAGAGAGAATCTTGCGAGACAGTGAGACCACTGTTGGATCTGTTTCTCCCCACCAGTTAGCCCGGAGGATCTTAACGAATAAGATAACACGGCGCCAGGGAGCTATCCTCTTTCCCTTCTCTTTCTTTTCTTCGCGTACGTGTACACGCTGGCTCTTCTTCAGCTGGGTTCCGTTCGGTGTCTGTGTTCGAGGTACTCGAAGAAGAAACGGTCACCGACACCGCGCGCCGATGATCCATCCCTGGGCCCGTTCAGACGCCTCCCGGCCCCGCGATTACGCGGAATCTCTTGTCCCCTTCGCGCTGCCAGGCCGGACCGGGGCTGAATATGTAACCGCGTTCAGGCCTGCTGTCGAGCTACGACGTTCGGCTGCCGGCTTATCCGCAACAGCTTCATCTTTATGATGTATTAATTGCTGCCGTCCAAGTGGGTGGCAGCGTTGTCGCAGCTTGTTCTTTGGCCCCGTTCGAGCGGTGGTCGGTTTTTCCTTGGCTAAGACCACCGTCTCATTCGTAGGAACCGAGTGACTTATTCGAATTCTTCGTTCCTAACGATGCTCGTGCAAGATGGACGATCGAACGTTGGCGAGATGCTTCTGTTCGGCGAGGCTATTGGTTCAGTTTGATTTCACAGTTGAATTCTTATCGCAGAGATGCATTGAATCTTTTTTAAGCTTCACCGCGTTAAGACGTATTAAGATTTTCCCTCCGCGAATGTCCTGCTCGTTTAACACGACGATTCTGCGGATTCCGGGGATACCAGTCGGCTGACATTATTCGTCAACATCTCGGAGCCGGACGACGCGCCGAAAGCAAGAACGAGAGGAAACATTCTCCGAATATAATCGCATTCCAGCTAATTAACGAGCAGACGGCCATACAAAAATTTATTCCTCGCCGGTCCCGCGAAGTGTAACAAGTGGATGCTCGTTCGGAACGATTTGCATCGCAATTCCGACTGAACACGCGGAATATAATTCTATCCGCGGCGCGTCGACTAATTCTCGGCCGGATGAGGTATTCGACTAACAGGAATTTCTGCCCGGCTAATTGTCCCGGGATAAATATTTATTCGCGGCAGGCGATCCGAAATAATGGCCGGCTCCGTTTACGACAATTACACCGTACAGCGTGCAGCGCGTATTTATCGGGATCGGTAAGAAACTAATTAACCGGTAGTCCCGCGGAGTGACCGCGGCACTCCGCGCGGCCGTAAATCATTCCGCGGCCGGTCTAATTAAAAAGGAGCTCAACAGGCGCAAGTTCGACTGGTTCTCCGGCGACGAACCTGCGCGCGAGGTGGCTGTCGGCGATAATTTATTGGCAGGTAATTAGCGATCGCGCCAACGATAATTGTCCGCTTTCGCAATCGTCCGGGAATAATAATCACGGCCGAACGGTCCCGCCACCCCTGCCGCCCTCTGGCGTTGCGTAACGCTCGATCCGGAGAAAATAGAAATGACAAATGTCCGGCCGCGATACCGGAAAATCGCGAGCGCCGGGGAAAGCGGAGGGTAGCGTCCGTTGGAGGGGATAGAACCGAGTGTAATTAATCCTTCGCGCTCGAGATGGTGGCTCTCAGTCGTCACTCGACTTGGTATAAAGTTATAATGTACGGTACGATATAATATTAACCCGTTTGCATCGTGAACGCATGTACACGCGAATTTTTCCTGATATGTATCAACGCAGCGCATATATGCGCGCCACCTTTCGAGGAATTACAACTAGAGCGCATATGAACGTGAACAAGAACAGTTACAACATGCTCATCATTACTGTAAAGATTTACTCGTCAACATTTTCCAATGTTCATTAACCCCTTGCGGACGGATGTCGGCGTTTCGGTAAGATGGAATGTATTTCGAAGACCAACTCGCGAACAAATGATTTAATCAGTCGAATAGCAAGAGATCAGAACGGAGTTTCCTCTTAATTTTAATTAAGCAGTTGATATGTCATTTAGCTTGATATGTTGAAGGTTTTGTATGTTTCGAAGAATCTTCGTCCGCAAAGGGTTAGGACAAGTTCATCGAAGGAAACTCGCGTGTGGTTTGTATATCACACAGAAAGAAAAGGTTTTATTTGTTATATTTCTTTGTTTACGCCGTTTTGTTTACAATTGTCTATACGGTCTGAACCGTTTTTACTTTGATGCAATAAATACACTTTCGGTGATATGCGCCAATTTTCCACTTTTTCGAATTATGCAAATGGGCTAACAAGGCGACTGCCACACCGGTCACTGATGTCCGGAGCTTCGAAATTACAAGAATAATTATTACTTGAGAGATAACTAGATAACAGTGTAACGTAAGAGTTATGGTACTAAATAGTTACCACCGGCAACAGTTACTTTGATATCAGTAATTAACCTTTTGTACCCCAGAGGTGCCTCTTAGTCGTCAATTGATTTGACACAAAAATTGTAAGGTGTGATATTTAATATTAAACTTCGTATAATGCGTCACCGCATGGGATATTGAAAGAAAATAGCTTTCTTCGATTTATACGCGATTTCTCAAGTCAAGAAACCTTGTCTGTATCTCATTACAAAACATTGGATATTTCCAGCGCGAAACTTCTCGAGCGCAGAGTTAACTAGAAACAAAGGAGAATTCCGTATTTGTCTATATCTGCGTTCACTTTAACCGTTTGGATGCTAAACAACATTTGCGGACATTTACCGAAAATGCGGAAGTAATTGGGTGTGTGTGCAAAAAAATTAATAAGAATACTTATCTAATGAGATCACAAATATCGTGTTATTACAGAAAAATATCAAAAAATAATGCTTTGATTTATTTCTTGAAGAATATAGTAAGAAAATTATAATTGATACTGATAAACAGAAGCGCCTCCGCGCTCTCCGCAATTTTGGCGCAACACAAGAAGAGCGCTATAGCACTCTCAGCACTCAAACTTAAAGTGCAACAATCGACGACAGAAACATATTTAATTTCGCCTGAAGAGAATCGAGATTTATTTACTTCCAATTCCAAAAATCCCGAATCTCTCCATAACTTCCTCAAAATCCCTATACACGAATCATTCCAAATGCTACACCACATCCCAAACAAAATCATTCACCACCCCCTATCAAATATCCCTTACGCACCGACATCCCTCCGCTAACCGAACCTCGAAGCAAAACCTGCAATACGATGAAAGAAACCGAACAACAAAAACACGTATATCGATCGAAAACAATTCCCAAGTAAAAATAGAAACAAAGGACGGAACGGCGAGTCCGGCGGCCGTACGCGTCGTGTCGCGCGAATATTGTAAAATCTAATCGGCCGGAGCCCGGCGAAACGGGCCGTCGGCGATAGTCGGAATCGCGAGACAAAAGAGTACGGTTATTAGATACACAGCCGTTCCCGTACGTGTCTTACGATCGTCCTTATCGTTATCGCCATTAGTCACGGAGCCCGTTGTGCCGCGTTACGAGTATCGCCCCGGCCACCCCGTTATCGTTATCCGTTATCGCGGCGCGCTATCGGCGAAGTTCAAGCTTCGTGACGGCAGTGACAGGAGGTGGTTGGCTTTCGGTGCCCCGAAGTCTGCCAATGACGCCGATGTATACGTGTTCGTAGTGCCTCGCCTCTTCGACTTTTATTCCTCCGGCGTTCCTTTTTTCTTCTTCTCTTTTCGTTTCTTTTTCCTCTTCTTTCTTTCGTCTTTATACTCCGCTTCCCCTCCGTCGGGGCTCGTCTTTTTTTAACTTCCCTTTTCGGTGGACGACGTGTAATTCGTGCAATCGAGAAGCCGGATACGCTGATAGCGGGCGAACGCGAGCACAATGGGAACGTTGTTTACCGGCGTGACTCGCCCGATGGACTGTTTCAATTGCCGGCTGTCCGACGGACGCGCTCTTTTCGACGCTGATCGCACGATTGTCCCGCAATTTTATCGATCGAGACGGCTTCTAGAGCTTGACTCCCCGCTTGTCTTCTTTTTCTTTTTCTTTTTTTTTTTTTGCACGACCGATCGACGCTTTTTACCTACCGGAAGCCTGTTGACGGTTCAACGATCGGTCGCGAGGTGTCTCGTTCGGGGTTTTGGCTCGCCGGGGATTTACCGGGGATTTTGGAATTTTCGAGAGGGAGGTTCGTTTCATTGACTTTTTGTTTAGTACTGGGTGGTGTTGTTTAGATTTTTAGATTGGGCGATGATGTAGATTTCGGGATATTCGGGGGGAATTCTGTTGGACTTCTCTTCTGCGTTGAGATGTTCGTAGGTTTTTGTTTTGTTGGGAATTGCTGTGGGTTTCCAAGTATTCGAGAGATTAGTTTAGTTTGTATTGGACGTAGATATTAACGGATTGCGTACTGGTAACGAGAAATCTTGTTTTTATGTAAAGACAATTATGCAAGTTCGCTGAATACCACGGCATTAAAAAAAATATAAAATTTCATTCGAATCGATTATCTATGTAAAATGTATTATATAACATGATGTCTGAGTTTTCCTATTTTTCAGTGAAAATTGCCATCCGCACAATTCAGTTTTATCAAATTAGCCGGTACGCACTGTGTTAATATTATGGCAGTGAACGCGTTGAATCGACCAACCGAGTTACTGCAGTTCACTCAATTAAACGATGGTTATTTGAAAACATTTCTATATTATAAATATACATTCAGCTAGAGGAACGTGCAATAATAATAAGGTAACTCAATGAAATGATTTAATGTTCTGTTTCCTTTCATTTTGTGTACTTTGCTCTATGAAATCGCGCGGCGATCAAAATCGAAATCAACGCGTCGATGTCAGTATAGTGAATAGATAATTGATACAGTTTCTACTGGAGTTTTTGTTTTCGAAATGTTATCGAGTATGATCGGACAGAGGACGACGACAGGAATTTCGGGTATTGGAGATTGAATAAAAAATTCAGTGGAAAAAAGAACGGGAAGGGTTCCGAGATAGTGGGGCTGAACTTTGTAATTGATGAATTGTCTTGCGGCAATTGATAGATACGCGGGTTCAAAGGATTAGATAAAATGGAGCACCGTGGATATTACGTGAAGTGGAGTGTTAAGAAGTATTATCTGGATGCACTTTAGATTGTAAGGGATTAATGTGTGCAACATGGCCGAACGTTCCTGTCACTTTCAATGAGTAACGAGGGGCGCAGCTCGTGTAAATATGGAGTGCAATATTATTTGCCTCCGAAGCGATGTGAAATTGATACAATATACGAGTATAGGATAATTCTACGTCTTATCAGACGGTGACATAATTGTTATTGTTAATTGTTATTGCCGTTTCATAATCGAATCGGAATTCATATTCCAAGGAACACCTAACCGCTAACAATGCACGTTAAACGCATCGCGATTAACAATCCGTATTCTAACTTTACATAATAACCGATTACCATAGAGGATGCATAAATCGATCAGCCAGTGACACAATTAAAACCAATTATCATTACAATTACGAATTCCAAGTATCCTCTAAACGCAAACATCGTATATATGCTAAACACCTTACAAATCATAATTAACAATCCCCGTCCTTGTTCCACGCGTCCGCTAATTACCCGGCGCAATTCGTGAATCGCTGAATCAGTGACACAATTAAAACTAATTGGGAAGCCCGAGTAACTTCTAAACGCGAGGGATCGTATAAAACACTCGAAAAATCCGAGTTAATAATCCCCCAGGCTTCGCCGTGCGCGATCCCCTATTACCATGCGCGACGCATAAATCACCGGGACAGTGACACAATTAAAACCAATTACCATTACAATTGTGAATTCCAGCGAACATCTAAACGCGAAGATCGTACACACGTCGGGCACGCCACAAATCACAATTAATAATCCGTAGTCCCGCTCTCGGCGTGCTCGCTAATCGCGGAATGGACGCATCCTCCGCGGCCAGTCAGCGCTGAATAAATAACCGGCAGCGTTCTCGGCGAGAGCAGGGAAGGACGAGCGCGGTGAACTGCGATAGTTGCCGGCGCGAACGCTCGTTTCGCGGCCTGTCGACGAAAATACACCGTTTGTCCAGTCGAATCCGCCGCTTAGACGCAAAAGGGAAAAGCGGAATGTTTGCCGGGGCATTATCGTGAGCTAGCAGAACGCGGAGAGCCGGGCTGCCACGGAAGAGAGAAGGAGAGGACGCCGGAGAAAAGCTGGTCGGGACGGAAGCGGAGAAGAGAGAGAGTGTGTGTATGTGTGTGAGAGAGAGAGAGAGAGAGGAGAGTGATAACAGGTAGCCATTGCTATGGGTCTCCGTGCCGCTTGGAAACCAGTGATAGTGCTTCCCCGCAGGAGCGAGCATCTCGCTGCGGTTTCGTCTTACCCTTCGCGCTGAAACAGTCTGTCGGAAGGAGCTTTCCGACTCGACGAGCGCGGCCGGCCTACGCGATATATCCTGGGAGCTACAGGGATCTACGGGGGATCGAGATCTGTCGGGCGATTCGCGCGCCGCAAGGGTCATCCGTTGTTCGTTAAAGGATATTTCATTAGGAGCTTGTTATGTCTCTTTGTTACACGTGTTTAGGAGACGAAGTGGTAGACTCTGGGGGACACTTAGCAGTGATCGGGGAATAGGGGATGTGTATGATTATGGGAATGGATTTTTGATGTTTGGAAGTGTATGATGAAGTATGTTTTGTGATGAATTTTGAATTGGTATATTTGGATTGGTCTGCAGTTTGCGAGTGTAGGAGTTAGCACTGGGAGTCGAATGTTTGGTTTAAGAACCTCCTTGGCCCAAGTGAAAGTGGGGTTATAGTGGATTGGTAAAGCGGAGGATTTGATTTCGAGTTTTAATCGAGTGTAGGAGTGTGTGGGATACTCCACGGGAATTAGCAGTGATCTGGGAGTTTAGAGTTTAATAGAAGACTCGTAGCTTTAAGTCCACCGAATCGTTCCCGGTGGAGGTGGATCTTAAGGCGAACCTATAATGAATTAGTTAATTAATTAAGCCTGGCGAGCAGATTGTTTTATTCCGTCTTTTAAATGCCAAGGACTGTGACTCGATCATCGGTGAAAGTGTACAGTGCGCGTTCGGCGGACGACGCTGGAAGCCGCGCTACCCCTCGCGCGATAAAACAAAGGCGATTCGTCTCCTCGGAAAGTTGGATGGCCGTATCACGGAAGACAGGCGGGCGGGTCGTTTTATTTTGTAAAATAAAGGAAGTCCGCCCTGTGAAATCGAGACCACGCCGATGCCGGAATAAGACGGTCCGGGGTTAGGGTGCACACGAATTTATTCCAGGGAATCCATTTGCAATATTCATAGCACGAAAGAAAAGCATGATCGTTCTCTGTTATTTTCTGAAACGGAGCACGATCTCCATTGCCAGCGGAAGATAGAGCACGATTGCTTATGTTATGCTTCGCAAAGTGTTGAAAAATCGACCGCTAGCGCTCGCCTAAGCCGGGAGCTGGAATCAGCGAACGTTTCTTATCCAGTGTATACAATATTCGTCGGAGCTGAGACTGATTCATAGAGAATAATAAACTGTCGTGACACACCGATTGAGAACCACTGTCTGAAACATTCGAAATTCTTCACGAACACTCTCGCCTTTAGAGAATATTCTTCTTGAATATATCATAGAATATTTCTTCAATTTTCAACCCTCTAATGAACCTAACGTACTCAAAGACAACGTAAAACCTCCAGGCCCAACATCTCATCCCCTAAGCTAATACTAAGTTACTAAATTGCTAGATGATACTTGAAACATCCTTTGTCCAATGATCTAAACCCTTCTGCTGTACCCAAGGAAGGCTACTTTAGATCATTTCGATCTAAGACGTGATCGCTGCTAAGAAGTTCCGAGAAAACCGCTCACCTAATTCGGCCGAGCCTCCCAGCAATCCGCAATTACTGGGTTTCCGGGGCCGAATCGGCGTCGCGCGTGTGCACAATCGATAAGATGCCGATCGTACCGGCTTATCGGGCTAGCTGCCGATAAGAGTTGGTCCCCGGAGCTGTCGGAACGAGCGCAGGCCGGCCGCGATACGCGGATTATCCGCACGGCTCGTTTATTCCCGCGTTCGCCGTTGCAACGACGACAATCGGCCTATCGGGCCGCTTCGTGGCTAGCTGCTTCCCAGGCGAAATTAGGTTCGCTGTTCCACCCCTCGCCTAACCGTCCAGGGGTTCGGCTTGCACACATCGCTCGGAAGACATAAGCTTTTGGTCGAAACTCTCGGACGCAGCCCCCGAAACACGAGAAACTGGACGTCGAAGATGGAGAAGAAATTGGTGAACACTGGAAGCTAGCTTCTTGGATCCTTTCCCTGCGAGAACAGTCGATGAAGATTGGATTTCTCGATCGATGCTGCTGAAAACGATGTCGAAGACGGTGTACGTTCATTGAAGTGGCTCTGTGGTCCAGTCTCTCGATGCTGTAAGATTTTGCGGCTTAATTTCTTGAAGACGACACGAAGGTCGGGAAACAGTGGATGCTGTTGTTGATCGTCGGGAATACTAGGAGATGAAACGTGGTCCGTGTCACAGAAGCTCGAAGATCGAATCGTTCGGTTTATTCAAGACTATCGAAGATTATATAAGGACTCGAAGACAGGATTAAACCGAGTGGACAAAAGCAAGTTGAACGGACTATTCCGAACTCGGCACTTACGCGTCGATACGATCGATGTAAAGTTTGAAATCTACACAGATTGTTTCCGTTATCGCGCATTCGTGTCTCGGCCCGATAACAGCCGAACGGAATAGCGTTAAAAGTAACGAGCAATTGCATTCGGAGTACACCTCTCTCTCTGCCGATTAAAGAACTCGAACGTGTCACGAGGAGATAATGAGCACCGATCGCAGCGATCCGGATAAAGTCAACGATTGATGGAAGTTTACAAGTGTCATTCGACCGATTCGCCGGGAGCGCGGTTCCATAAGCGCAGAACTCGATCCGAGTAATTAAAGGATCGCGCGCGGAAATCCCTGCCCCCGAAACAAAAGCGGCGTTCAATCTTAATCATCGATTAATCGTGCGATCTAGACGGTGTGCAGACGTCTCGCAGACGGGTCTCGGATTTGTCGACTCGCGATCGGGGACGGTGTGGGAGATCGATCGCCGCGAGATCGATCGCGATGCAGCCGGCGCGCCGCGATCCGCCTGGATCGTGATCGAGGCCCGCGATCGACGATACGGCCCCGCGCAGCTCGTGACGATAAGGTGACGCGGCTATCTCGCGACGATCTAGCGAACGTGATCAATCTGATCGACGGCCACCTTGAAAAATCGAGACCGTCGTCGCCGGCGAACGTTGACTCACCCGAAATCGCGTGCGCCACGAGCGACGCGCGCACGGACCGGCCGACAAATTCGATCGGAACGTCAGCGAGATCGACGACGAAATTACGATGCTACGAGCTGCGCGTTCTCGGACCAGTCTGTGCGTTACCGTTCTGTGGAAATACTTGGAACCGGTTTAGTGAGCGAGCGACACGATCGGGGAACGGAGAACTCCGATATGAGCATTCTGTTGTGGAGGCAGCGCAGGGCTAGCCAGCTGAGGGCGGAAACCACCCTTTCATTGGCAAGTAAGTGAGTGTTTACTCGGTATTTGGATCGATCTTTGATCGATTTCATAACCGTACCGGGAACCGGTGATGGGATTTAACCGTTGCGGACGAATGACATTTCGAAATGAAATTTTCATATTTGGAACGCTAAGTCCCAAACAGATGATTCAGTGCGTAGCTTCCTTTTTTTAATTATCTAAGTCATCGATGTATAATTTAGCTCCATGCGCTGACTGTTTTCTGTGCTAATCTTCGTCCGCAACGGATTAAAATTCTGCGTTTCCTTTTGTCCATTTAATTTCATGAGTTCCTATATTATCCGATAATTGGTTTCTCGATTCTCATCCTTCCTTTTGTTTCTGTTTCCAACTGAAAAAATATGTATCATCTAATTCGTTTATCTCTATTTTGTAGCCAGTTTGACTAGTTACGGTAGGAAAAATGGTATGGTTAGTTTTAAGGATTGAGATTGGAGTTGATTGTTTTAGATTTTTTAGATAAGTAGGTTTGCTATGCAAATTGATCTTCGAAAATTAAGAGTCTATTACGGTTCGCTGTTTTAATGTCTTAACGAGTAAGTGAGTTTGTTATTTCGACTGATCTTGGAAGATTTATAATCGTTTCTACGTGTTCGTTGAAAATCTTTTCCTTTTTTCATCTGCGACGTGCAAATGAACGTTTGGGTGTTTTATTTTACTCGCAGTGCCGGGGAAATTGATAAATTCACGTTGAAGTGGAGAAAATCGAATCTCGAGGAATAGCTTGTACTAAATAGATAGGTAGATGGATATCTGCGTGTTTGTGCATTATCTTCGCCACGAGAAATGTTCGAATCGACGAAAAAAATTGTTCCCTTGTTCCGAAGTGATCGATTAGGGTTTTCAAGGATTATATTCCAATGATCGATGGATCAGTCTAAGAATATTGGATTTTCATACGTTATTGCACCAAAAATAAACCTCGTTCGTATGCCTTTTATCGCTCTATAGATTTCTAATTTCCCACCTATGTTTATTTTCATGATGACCATAGTTTAAGTCGTTACAAACCAGACCTCGGAAGATGTTTGAAAAATTCTTTTCAATCTTATGCAATTATTCTCTTATGTTACATGTCGTCGATACAATTATCGTGGAACACATTTTCCGCGAATATTCTCGATAACACAGAAAATTATGCTGCCGGCGAGACTCGATCGACCGCGATTCACCAATAATTAATGACGCGGTTCTTGAATATAACGTACAATGTCGCAAGTGATCGTTTCGCGACGCGTTACAAGTGATACACGAGTTCAAAACACGATGCTCCGTTTCGCCGGCGTTGTCGATTGATTATCGCGGTATCGTCCGCAACTATTATCTCGTGTAAACTTCGAAATTTCCCACTTACGCGTGATTATACCTCATTACTGTCAAGCGTGACATTTTCGTCGACTGAAAAATATCGGGCGAACGCGAAAGAAACCGCACGGCGAAGGAACGATTAAAACCCACTGACACTTCAACTCGTTCCGCGCGTCGGCAATCTACGAGAAAATCAACGTAATGAAAATTATCCGCAAGTTCTGCATCGATAAAAAGAAACTTCCAACACCGCAGGTGATACTTTGAAACTTCCATTGAATCGAATCAACATTGTTCATCTCGCCGGGCCTTGTAAAGCGCAAAACACAGAACCGAGATCCTGAATGTTCGATCCGCGAAACGATATAAACTCACTCCCTTTCATTAAATATTGTATTAACGAAAGGAACCTAACGATTCCTTTTCTTCCTCGAAATATCACGCCGTACAATCCCATTCTTCTAATTATACCACGGAAATTTCTAGACCACAAATTCGTTGATAAAATGATGCGCGATTAAATTTGAACGTTCAGTAACCGTGAACTTCGCCATCGTAAAATACAATAAAATTCAAAATAAATTAAATTAAAATACCTCAGAATAAATCAGATTAAATTAAATTCAAATAAAATTCATAGCTCACGATATTCTTATTAAAAACACAGTACACAATTGAATTTCAACGTTCAACAGCGAAGTTCGAGACCGAAAATGCAATAAAACTCAGAGTAAATCGAATAGAATTAAACTAAAATAAAATTCATAGGTCACGGTGCTTTCGTTATAAACGTACACAATTAAATTTCAACATTCAACAGCCGTAAACTCCGAGACCATAAAATACAATACCATTCCGAGATCGCAATCGTTGTATCTTTCAAATTTATCTTCCACGATTACGGTCGGTGAATTCGGCTGAAAACGCGAGTTCCTTTTCCGCCGATCTTTTTTTCCACGTGATCGATCGCGACGTGATTTCGCCGGTCCCATCCTCCCCCGCTGCTCCGCGCTCAGAGCCCCGACCCTCGATCCGACGAGGGTGATCGAAAGCAGGCAAACAGAGAGAAAAAGAGCGGGTTTCGTCGAACGTTAGCCGGTCGCGGCCTCGGAGCCGCGTTAATGGGAGGAGTTCATTAAGATCGCGCGATTACCGGCTTATCGCGGCTAAGCGAGCCTCGTTACTTTGCCGTGACGTCACTTCCTCCCTGTGTCGCCCGGCGTCGTCGTGCGTTGCCTCTTTCCGCCCGTGCTTCCAGCTTTCTGCCCGCCTCTTTTGTTCCACGAATTCGTCGCTTCCAGTATCGCCCTCTCGCTTTCCGCCTCGTGGATCATCATTCATCGATCTTTCCGTGTTAGATAAATTACAGCGCGCGGATTCGTTCACGCGAACGGTTACGAGTTGCTCGGAGTTGCAGGAAGAAACGTGTTATAGGAAACGAATGGATAATATTTGTAACAATATTAAGTCTTTGGAAGATTTATAACTATGCCAGATATTTACAGTATTTAAAGTCATAGACGTTTGTAATATTGATAATAATATTAGGGGAGAGTAATAATAATTAACGATAACACTTTTAATGATATTATATAGTTATTGCTTTGAACATCTCTGATTAGATACCGGAGAATTTAAAGCAATCTTTAATTGAATGTTCTGATTTGCTGCAGATAGTAAATATAGATTTTTATTTGTTAATACGATAGATTATTGGATTGAGTATAAAATTGTCGATTCTTTTGGGTTTCCTTTTTACTGGAGTGCGAACGAAGTTTCTTCTGAGAATAATTTTGAATAGATTGAAATAATTTTAAGCGTTGCGAATGCACGAATAACTGTCTACCGATTGGATCGGAACGATTCCATCGAAATCGAAGATGTACGAGATGAATAAACAGTTGAGGAGGCAAAGTCCATGAGAAGATAACCCGTGATGAGGCCACGATATCGATCAATGACCAGATCGATGACATCTAACCTACTCGTACTCCTAATCATGGTGTAGCCGACTTATCGAGCTTTATCGTTGCACAACAGATCGTTCTCGAGATGGCATCGCGATAACCGACACGATGATTGTAAAAAGCCGATGAATGATTCCTTATCGGTCCTTGTGCCTTTGTTTTATATCTCGTCGAACGGTTGTACCGGAAAAATTCGATCGAGCACCGAACAAGTTCGATACCAACCGACACAGAGGTTACAAATAGAATTTTATTCGTAACGTCTCGAGAATTCCGATAACACGAATAATTAGTCGCACAACGGAATTCCGATAATTGGACAAAAATTTACTTCTCGAGGTTATCCACTGATTCCAACGTAACGATATTGGAATAAAAGTCAAGATTGCTCGCGATATGAACTTAGAAAGTCACAGAATACATATAATATTTGCAACAGTAATGATATGATAATATAGCAATGATAATATTGAATATGTTATCACGATGGAACTTTAAAATCTTCGAACGTCGATCTTTCAGTCAACCGACCAAATTACAAATAATCCATTTCATTTAAATACGCCAAGATCATTTTAACACTAAAACTACCAGATGAAACCAAAACGATCCATTCATAACTTCTTCTTGCAGTTACCGAAAAGCTACAAACGCGTCTCCAAGAAATCATTAACGAAGCTGTACTGTAGCTGTACTGTTCAGTACTATCTAAACTGATGCACAACCACAATCACAACCACCGATACACAATCATTGAAATCCCAATAAACGAACGCTCGTAGTTCCTACAAAGATACTTAGAAACGTCAAGACGAACGCTAAGTTTAACACTAGGTTTACGGAACGCGTCAAATTGACGCAGATTGGATTTTAGAAATATTAATTTATAAATGTTCACGCCGATTTTGATCGATGCGATCACACTCACGTGTACCCCAATTACCTACTATCAAATGTCCACTTTCTACAATCTAAATAAACGAGCATCTATTCTTTCAGGAATAATAGAATCAAGTGTATAATAAACGCCCGTGAACCTAGTGTTAACGCGTCAATTTCACGCGTATTGAAATAAATAATAACCTCATAAACGTTACTTAGCAAAAGTACGTCAATTATCATTGCCGCAATCTAATTTCCAAAACCTAAACGAACCGTCCGAGGAACAACAGAACGAACCGAGCAACAGTCGTTAAATCTAGCGTCAACTGCTCGATAATCCCGATGTTAAACCGAAAATCGGCCGATCGCCGGTCGCAGAGGAGCGTGGAACGCTCGATCGTCCCCGTTCGCGCGAAACCGATCGCAGCCGCGATTTCGAGGACAAGGGAAGAGAAGGCCGGGGAAAAGAAGAATGAGGTCAGAAGGAGGGAAAAGAACGTGGACGACGAACAGCGGCGAGAGGAGGAGATCGGAGGGGGGAGGTCGGGTGGTGGCGCGGACGGTTCCACGAAAGGCAAGAACGAAATAAACGATAAGAGGGACGCCGGGTTAACCAACAAGCAAATTAACACGTGGGAGGGTCCGATCGGCAAATGAGATAATTGTGCAACGAGGGGTCCCTGGGGGCTTTCTCTCCTCTCTCTCTCTCTCCCGTGCTTTCCGCGTTGCACGGATCTCGTTCCTCAGCGATTCCGGTCGATCCTCTTCGTTCATCTCTCCGGCAAAGAGGTTCATCCAGCCACGAGACGATCGGCAAGAGAGGAAGATAGAGAGGAAGAGAAAAAGAGAAAGAGAGAGAGAGAGAGAGAGAGGGGTTGAGAGGCGTGTTACCGATGGATGGACCCATCGATGGATCGATCTATCGATCCCCGTTACCAGCTCACCGTGCCTCTCTTTACCCGCTCTTCGCGTTCCTTCGTGTACACCCCGTCGCCATTGAGATTATAGGTGAGCACCGACAGCCACGGGCTTCCAATACTTTGTAAGTTTATTTGCGATCCGGCTGTTCGTATCTTTATTTATGAAATCCTGCCCGGTGGTACGGCCCGGGCGCCATTATTCCTCTCTTTGCAGCTCGCTTTCTTTGTAGCTCGCACGGGAGTCGGCTCTGCTCTCGTTTCGGCTGCGAAATTAATTATACCGGTCGCGGGGGACGGGCGTAGCGTTGTTCGAGGAATGATACCGATTGATGATATCTTGGGGGTTTAGAGATTTCTCTTGATCGATTCGATGTAATTGGTGTTTTGGAGTTGATCAGATTAACGGGTGAATTTGTGTGGTAACCGGGGTTTAGAGGTTCTCGAGAAATGGATTTTCCCTTTTTCACATCTAGCATTTATCGTTTTCTTGTTAACTTCCTTCTTCTTTGCAGAGAATTTGTACCTTTGCGGCTCTCAGCGAATTCAGGAGCAAAGTTCTCAATGAAGCTGCTCCAGACTACTCTTGGAACACAAGATGTTTCCAATATTACACAACGAAACAATAAAACGTCTAAACCCATCCCTCCATAGAATACTAATTTTCATACGCTATACAACTAAATTCCAATACGAATACACGCTCCTAATACTACACTGCCGACAGCAACCTGCTACCAGAGACCAATCCAGAATTCCAAGAGCATCCCGCGAGCCGACGCATTAACAATTAATAAAGCCCGGAACGATGCTCCCAGAGGAGAAGGGTAGTACGCAGCCGCGAAAGAAGTCCGATAAACCGTCCCGATATCGTCGCTCCAAACATTTGCCCGCCGATAAGATCCCGTATCTCCTGAGAAAGCACGGTTTTTTATGCCCGCGCACGTTCTCCGTGGCCGTTTCTCCGCGAAAGCACCCACCAACCACCGCGGGGCGCTACGTACCGACGAACGAGTGAGAGAGACGCGGCGAGCGCACCGCGGGCGAGCCGAAAGAGGACGCGAAGTGCCCGTGGAGCCCGCGTCTGGCATGGGCCCACGGTGTTGCGCTGTAGTACCGGCTTTCAGATAGAGATAGCTATTTTTAATGGAAGTTCCTTCGAGTGCTCGAGTGCCGATAGCCGACCGCCTATCTGCCGGCTGATATTTTTAATATCGGAAACGGCCAGATGGGGTGGCGGAGGAGAGAGGAGCCCCGGCCCCTACAGATAAGTCTCTCTCTCGGCCGGAGAGCCGGCCGATAGCGTGTCGGATCCGTGCCCGGTGTCTATCTCTTTTCCATCCATTTTTCCCTCGGCCCTCTCGTCGTCGATCTATCGGCCCTCCTTCGCTCGGCTTCCATCGCCGCGGCACACCCCCCCTTCGCCCCTACTCCTCTACCGCTCCCCGCCACCCTGGTTTTTCCCTTCCGAGATTCAGATACCGATTCCGTGGATCGTGGATCACGCGATGCAGGTCTAGCGACGATCGCTTTGGATATTTCGTTTGAACGTGCTCGGAGAAAGTTCGGACCGGAGGATCGGAGAAATTGCAGTGGATATTCGAGGATAAGCTGGACATTTTTGTAATGGTTCGATTGTAGCGGTAGATTCGGGTGTTGGATCTGTTGGCTTATTTGAAGAGTTTGCGTATGCATTGGAGAGGTTTGTTCTGGTTTTCTGCGGTATGAAGGAATTCGAAGATTGTTTTGTAGCTTGTTTTAGTTCTGTCGTTTTGAGGAATTCGTGGTTGAAGGTACTTGGAGATCAGTTATAGTGTTTTGTATTAGACGCGTTTGAATTTGGAACTTCGGAGTAGTCGCAGTTTTTGGAGGGAGAGGATCGTTTCGGTTGTCAAGTTGAAAGGGCGGCACGAGCGGCTGCGAATTAATTGAGCAATAATCAACGGCCCGTCGAAAAATTCAGAGATCCGCGAAAGTTGTCGCTGGTCTCGTGAGGGTCCCGTGGATCTCGCTATCGTCGATCTAGAGCCAACAACAATTAGCCGGGGGGTCAGAGTTCGGAGCTCGCCGCTGGCCTGCCACGATGGGCGGGTTTGCATCGCATCGAGGGCGATCCGAGTAAACAAATCATAAAGGCCGACGTGGAAGGTATTCCCGCGAACGATCTCCTTCTCCTGCGAACCTGTTCTCCCCGATCTGATCGCATACGCTTTTGCGTGAGTGATCTCGGGGAAAAAAGTAACGTGTACCGAGTGTCTGGGAACGAATTTATGGTTGCGCGCAGCTGAGCACGATACGGGCTCCAACGGATAACGATATAAACGAGATTTGATTTCTTTCTCGAGGACAATGTAATAATAATTGCCGAATAACTCAACCGGTTAACTGTGGAATTTAGTTGGAAAAACCTCTTGTTCTGCGCGCAATAAAATAAAAAAATGGAACGCGTACTCATCGAACGAATGCACGTAAAGTATATTTTAATAATCAAAGCGAAACAAAGAATTACATGTTTATGTGAAGAAATAAAGAATTCATGAAAGAATTAGTATCATGTCAAGCTTTATGATGACGTGTATACAGTTAACTGGTTAATGAGCTTCTTGCTGCTATAAAATTTCTAATCAATTCTGTGTTCAATAGGCATTTCAATTTTTCGCGTAGTTGGACGATTTGAAACATATTGAGGAACTTCATTTCGTACTTTCGAATCAATAAATGATCGTATTCAGAATATATCGGAGACGTAATCTCTGATTCGGTTAGATGCAGTAAAATTGGAATGTTTTAAACGTATCTCGATCTCTGGACTTTAACTCTCACTCGAACGCTAATCTAATATCCCCAATGAAGCATTGAAGATTTAATTTCCACCAGAAAATTACAGTAGATTACAACAAACTTGCTAAACTCTTCAATACTAAGATTACAGCTCTATTAACCGTTCGAGTGCCAAGCGGCGCGATTTATCGGTTCGTAGAATCAAATTAACTCTATTTATTTGTCTCACTTTTAATCATTTATTTTTATCTTTATTATTACCTGCTTAGAAATGTGAAAACGAAACCATCGCGCTGTTTACAATCTTCTTGTGTAAAAATAGAAGAGCGTAATTCGGTTTCTGAACTGAATCGAAATTTCATGCAAAAGCTATCTCGTGCCACGACCATGGCACTCTCTCGTTAATCGTGCCGATTAACCATTTGAGTGCTGAGTGCTAAAACTTCTGTTTATCAGTATCAGTTATAATTTTCCTACTATGTTTTCCAAGAAATAAGTCAAAGTAAATTTATTCGAATAAATGTTACTTTTTGATATTTTTTGGTAACAACACAATATCTGTGATCTCATTAGATAACTCTTATTAATTTTTTTGCATACACCCAATCACTTCCGCAATTTTAAATATCCACAAAAGTTGTTTAGCATCCAAACGGTTAATACAAGCGCTGTCGCTCGGATCTCTTCGCATCCACTTCAGAAAGCGGTATTGCGCTGTTCGGCATTTTTTCTCCGTGTTTCATTAAAAATCTCTGGTACTCGAACGGTTAACCAAGCATCAAATAAGAAATGACCCGACCGCGAATAAGAACCGCGGCGATACGGATCGAGCGGTGAGCGAAAAATGTAAGAGAATCATCGAATAAAAGAATGCCTATGAGAAACAAGGGTAGGGAAGGAAGATACCGTCGGTAACATTCGGAAACGGCGCGCTGAGACGCTCGAAATCGGGCGGAGGAGAGAGCGGGCGAGCCGCCGGTGTGTATTCCAATTTACCGTCGCGATACCAGCCCACGAAGGAGAAGAAGCGTACGCGGAACGATCGATAAATCGGTTTCCACGGCGCGTATCCGATATCCTCCGCGAACCGGGGGGAACAGCACGCTCGTACGCGGCGCGGCCAGGGTGCGGGCCCGATTAACACGTTGTTTGTATAGGGGAATGTATAATAACAGGTTGCGCCGTTGGCATAGGTACCCATTTGTATCTGTAGGAGGGCATCTCGGGTTCTCGTCCCGCGGAAGGATAAGAGGTGGACCGAACATGGTGAACAAGCATGGTGAAACCGAGAGGGACAGAGAGTGGGATAAGAGAGGCTCGAGCGAGCTGGAATTCGGCGAGGAAAGCCGATACGTTGGGAATAAAAACGAACCGGAGAGGAGGAAATTGTCGAGAAAATGTAATGTTTAAGAAATACGCGATCGGTAACGTTCGCGTTGATAGTAGAGAGTCGAAGATCAGTCTAATCCTTGAAATCTAACGGAACAAGGGTTCGACGGTTACTGGCGATCGGTGATCGAAGATTAACCCTTAGCAGACTGTTTTGTAATCTATCAGCGACTGCAATTTTTATAGTATTCCTAGCGAAAATGAGAAATGCTATAACACTTCTTCGATCTTTTATTTTCCTTCTCAGTAGAAAATTTGTGGATCTAATTTTAGGGTAGTTTCTTTAAGATTCATTAAAATATTTAATATTACAACTGATGCAGTATTGGAGCCTACAGAGTTCAAAGGGTGACCGCATTGAGAAAATAAAGCTAGTTTAGCAACTGCTATATACTACAACATTTCCAAACTATAACTCGCGCACCACAAGCAATATTCCAAGAGGACATTCGAACATCCCTGGAACCACATACAAGAATCCAGCGATACCAATCACGCGGAGATCCTACAAATTAATCTCCCCCGAGAAGCAAATAAAAAGACACCGGGCAAAAGATTCTTCGCCAAGTTCCGCGAGAAAGAACACGATCTCAAGGAGAGCCGAGAAAAGAAAGAAGGCCAGAGAGAGCGGGTTGGAAGCAGGGATGCATCCCGTATCTGCATTGCATCGAGGTAGTGCACGGCGCTCGTGGTCCAGTCTCGATGCACCTGGTGCGGATCGTCTCGATCTCGATTCCGCCCCCCGGGCCCGCCACTCCCGCCCCCTCCTCCTCCCCGTGCCCCGTACCCGATCCGTTCATCTTCGGGATCGCCCATAACCACCGCTACCCCCGGTCCGCGTCGATCCCCCCTCGAAACGCCCTGAAAATCCACTGTGAACCGTTCGAGGATCGATCGTTGGGTCCCGATCCACGGCCGATAAGCGGTCCGCGGCCGGCGCATCACGAAAAGAGAGCCGGCGCGCGCGAACACGCGTTGCCCGCGAGGGGAAAGGAGAGGACGATAAGAGGACGGTCGGCGGCTCGCCGGTGAACGCGCCGCCGAGACGTTACGACGTGTCGTTACCGCGAGAACAGACCACCTCCGCGCCTCACTTCCGCCGCGGACTTTCCTCTTTTACGGCCTAGACCGATTCCCGAGCGCCGCGGAATTGAATTACTCGCGGCCTCCGCGGCTCCGCGCGGAGGTTATCCGGCGCATCTCCGGCCGCCTGGGATACGTACGCCGGTTTCTTTGCTTCTCGTTTCGCGACGGTGTTCGGCCGCGCCGCGGGGACGCGTTCCCCGCGGTTTCTCTTTCTCGCGACGGCGGCGGCAGCTTTATGACGGGCACGTGGAATTTCGGATTTTTCACTCGGCGCGAGGGATCAACGCGTTTTCTAGCGTCGGTTGGGAGTGGCAATAGGTAGCTGTGCGCAATGCTTGGGAAGATGGGATTGAAGGGTTTTGAGTGATGGGGATTGTTTTTGAGAATATTGGGATAGTGTTCTTTAAGGGTTGGATGGTTTATGTGGGTTGTTTGAGGGATGAGAGGTTCCAGGTGTCCGTGAAATGAAGGGTATGGTGCTGTGCGAGGTTGTTTCGAGAGATAGAGGATTCGAAGGTTTTGTAAATCGTTTGTTTGAAGTTCGTTGACAGTGTTTAAGCGAAGCTGAACCGAGCCACTGCTGATGATGTTATTTCATTGCGTCGAAGACCGGGTGGAACTAATTTTAAATCGAGTCGGTCGGTAAGTTTTTACGATTTACGCCGTCCCCGGTGTTTGTTTCTCGTTTCCCCGTCGTTTCTTTGTTATTGGACGCGGAGGCGCACCGCGGTCCGCGATAAATCACGGGAATCGTCTCGCGGCTGAGCCACGGAATCGTCTTTCCAGAAAAGATACGGAACACAGAGGTACATCGACGGCGTACAATAGTGAGATACGGTTGCCGCGTCATTACCTCGACGCCGAGCGGCGAGGAACACGACGTAGACAACCGACGTCGCGCACTTTGTCAACTTTGTATATCAATCAACCCGGGACCCGGTAATGCTCCCGGGACACGGCGAACAGTCGATAAAGGACATCGATGCATGAAGCAGAGGCAGCCGATGAGCCGAGTCCCGAGATAAACTCGGGGGCTGGTCCCGTGTTCCCGGCGATATCCTCTTGGATTTTATTTTTCGGACTGATTGAAAATTTCGTTGCGTCACCGTTTAATCGAGCGGCCCTCTGTTTCATAAATAAATTCAGGCTCGATTTATATTTAAATCCCATTCCCCGTATTCCATACAAACAAAATAGGCGGCTCCCTGAAAACACCCGCGAATTCGTGGAGTTCGCGACAACCTCGATACGTCGCAGTTAAGATTCATTAGATTTCAGTATAAATAATCTCGAACACGCCCACGTTACAATCTCCGTCGCGAACGAAGTAATCGATCTCGCATTCCAAACGAAACTTTCCCAACGCCCGTCGAACAACGATCGTTCAACTACAACCCTCAGAATTCCCTTGAACGCGGAAACCCTTCCAACCCCCGTCAATCCCATTTTTCCTATTCCCGATCCCGCCGAAACAATTCTCCCCGCACTCAAAACCAAAGCCGACACGGTTCGCCGATCGCTGTGAAACTAGATTAGGGTTGCGAAACGGCCGGAAAGTTGCCCGTTTCCCAAAAACCGTGCAATTATCGGCGAACGATAAAACTCCGCTCGCAGACCGCCCGCCCACCCGGCAACCCCCCGCCTCCTCCCCCCGATCGTCGTATGCGGTTTTGAAAACCGTCCGACCTACGGCAAACTCGTCCGCGCACGAAACCGCGCCTGACACGTTTCCCGTTCCGCAAAAACCGGGCAATTATCGGCGGGTGGGGGTTGCCCGAGATAAGACATCCGAACCGTATGTCTGCCTGCCTGTCCGTCCGTCCGTCCGTCCGTCCGTCGGTCCGTCCATCGGTCGGTGCTCGCGGGCCACCCTCGTCGGCAGGGACCATAAATAAGCCCGCCACCGAAATCCTCCGGATCGTTTTAAAATTACCCCGGCAGTTAGCCTAAAAGCAGAAGGAGAACTCCGATCAGATATATCGCGACGCGGAGGCAACCGGGATGAAGATAACGGGGGGATCCGCGATGCGCGCAGATCGATCGGCCCCGAGGGCCGGCGAGGCCGCGAGCCTAAACCGATGCACCCCCGAAAACTTTCGCCGGGGCGAGAGTGTTTCCAGGATGACGGTGAGCAAAGTGGATGGTGTTCGTGATGGTGGCGGTGCTGGTTGCTGCTGGCGCTGCTGCCGTCGGTGGTGGTGGTGGTGGTGGTAGTGCTGGTGGTTAGGGGAGGTTGGGGAAGGGGTGTCGGTGCCGGCTGGAGGAGCTTATCGCGAAGCGCACGCGGTCGCCACCGCCAGTCACCAGCCGCGGAATTCCGAGGAATTCGAGGGGGTGGGAAAGGGTGCCACCGAGCCCCGACACCGAGGGGACGACGGGGCGACGGACGGGATGTACATCGTCGTTTAGCAGAACCGGCTTTTCTGATTGCGATGAATTTCTTTGGCCGGGTGGGAACCGAGCATCGCCGCCGACTCGATAGGGGTCGAGGGCCGGGATGTCGTGTAATAAGGTCCCCCCTATAGGCTGGTTGAATGCAGAGGATTCATTCCGACGATTGATCCTCGATCGGATTTAGGAGGGAAGTTATTGGCTCGCGTGATTATTCAGTTGGTATGCCTGTTATCAATTTTGGTATCGATCGCTAGAGCTCCGAGTGATCTTTTCGGCGAGAAAGGTTAGGTCAGTAGCTACTAGAAGTGACTCTATTCTATCTAGAGTCTTCGTAGAATTTCACACACTCTTATTCTGTCGAAGTTTTCTTGCAGTCGTTCTGCAGATCACTGTGTAAGAGTAACCCAGAAACACGGTATCCGACGCGTTAAGAAGAAATCGACGGAACTCGATCATAATCTCGGCACGGCAGACGCGATAAATGGCGACTCGAAGCTCGCGGGCGATCCGGAAGAAAGGAAAAAAAGGTAAATTGGCTGCGGCCGGGGTGTACGATACTTTCCCTACTTAACGATCGTCAAAATTTACGCGGCCGTTATCGGAGATCTACGCTTTCGCTCGTACGGCCGCGAGGAGCCACCTCTCTCTCCCGGCTGTGTGTAACCGCGCGGAATCGCCGGGTATCGGCACACAGCCGCCGCAGCCGGCGCGTATCTCTCCGCCCGCGACCCGGTTCTTTCCCGGCCTGGCTCTCCGCGAAACCAGAGAAATAAGAGAGGGGGAGACGCAGCACTTCCTTATCTCCCGTAACGACTGCTCGTTATTAATCGGCGCGCGCTGTTCGAGATACCGCGCCCCCCGTCCGCCACCCCTCGTTGGTCCGCTCCTCGCCCCTGTGCAATTTCCATCCGGCCTGGCCTCCTCTATGTGTATCCGTGAGCAACAAACTGGCTTCTAGGCTTGTTTGGAGGTGGTCAAAGAAATTCGAGGAATTTTCGGGGATAGTTTGTTAATGAGAAACTTTCGTTAGGTGGTTTTGAACGGTTGGAAGAGGGCCTTGGGTTTGAATGAACGAGTGAAGGTTAATTAAGTTCGTTCGCTTTGGGGGGGAGAAGAAAGGCGGTGGAATTAGAATTTGGTGTTGGAAAGTGGTTCCAGGAAAAAAGGAATTTTGAGGGTGATTGTGAGTGACTGCAGGAAGAATTTGAGCTTAATGAATGGAAGTTGTGTCGGAACTGTTAACGTTATTGGATCTTTGATACGAAACGTTTGAATTTCTGTTGCACCGATGATTAATATTGAATAGTGTATAAATAATACGGAAAAGTTCTCCGTTTCACAATGTGGGTTATAGACTGCGTAACTTTACACGCACGCGGGATAGATCTTCGAGGAATGGTGAAATGTAAATCACCCCGACGTTTAACACGGATTCATTTAATTTTTAATTTACCGAAACGTCTCGCGAGGGGAATAAATTTCATTTCATTTCGGCGGCTTCGGTTTCGTCTATAAAAATGGAGATCGGCGTACATCTTAATTAGCAATTAAAAAAAGGTTGCCCGAAGTTGTAATTAGTAGTAATAACTGGAATGAAACACCTAGCAATTACGATAGTTTGCGTTGCCGCGAACATTATCCTCGTTATATTATACCGACTTCGGCTCGAGTTTGGAGGACATTAAGGTCATAAAATTTAATAACAAGAATCATACTTTTTCATGATATTTACATATTTTACGTACATATCTGAAACATAATGAAACGTCTACCACGTCAGACGTGGAATTAGTATCAATTACCTCACCCGGGATATTCTTTTGATTTAATTATCGTACGCGTTTCATCGTAAACTTGATAATCCATTACGAATTTAGACGCGACGCCTGAACGCCGCTGCTCCTATAGAAACCTCTCTACTGCTCTCTTCCTTTCCGAATTTTCCGATCCTCCGGTTTCTTTCTGCCGTCCTCTCCATCCCACGCACTCGCAACCCCTCGCGCCGCCATTTCCGTATCGAGTCGCGATACCGGAGAAATCGGCAATGCATGTGCGTCTCGCCTCTCGTACACAGGTTGATTTATTATTTTTATCTCGCCTCGACTTCTCTCCCGGGCTACCACGAAGGAGGTGTCGGGGGGGTGTGGTCGGGATCGCAGAAAGATGTCCCGATCGAGGGAGAATCATTGCGGCCAATGAAATTCGAAAGCGGCTCCGGAATTTGTTCTCCCACTAACTCACTTCGGTCGTGGCTGTTTTTATTCGTAAACAAATGTTAATCCCTTGCCTTATGATTTACTTCTCAACTGTGTTCGATAGAACGACTGTGTCGTTGATAATTTAGTAGAAAATTAAACGAATGTTATACTTCGTGTCTACATTCTCTCTAAAGCTTAGAGATTAATAATAGGCAAGTAATACTTAATTTATGTTAGAAATTAGTAAGTAACGCTTAGATTTGTCGAATTCGTTTTGAAATTTTCATCGCGAGTCTGACATGTTATTATAAGTCAAGGGGTTAATCGTCTGTTCCTTCAATTGGTATTTCTACGGTGTGCGCATCCCTTAGATCAATTTTCGTTACTTCTATATTCCAGCAGCTCCATTCAGTATCAATATTACAATTCATCCTCATATTTCATAGATATCCGCGCAAAAAATAATTAAAGCAAATCAAACATTCGTTGAAACAAACGAAACGATCAAACACGATAATCAGATAAACAGCGAATATGGCGCTAAATCACTAGCCTCTATACCACTTCAAAAATTCCTATTACAAAACGAACACGCATCAACTCGCAAATCAATCTCCCAACCCCCAAGCAAAGCTAAAAATTTCCCTTCCCTGAGGTGAACGCTTTCCGAATCAACGAATCAATCTTCTCGCTCTTCCGCGAAACTCTCGTTCATTCACCGGCGTTCCCAGCCGCGTATGCCAGTCGACACTTCATAAAACCGGGCAATTACGCGCGGCGGGTCGCCAACAGATTAGCGAGGAAAGAAACAGGGGCGGGCAGGTTAAGGGAGCAGGAAATACGACGCGATTCGCGGAAGCTGTAATCGCTGGAGATCGCGGCAGCGGTGACGGGGCGGCGGCAGCGGCAGAGGGGGTGGTTTTAACGCGATCGCGTCGCATTAGAGCCCTTGACGGAGGAGAACGTACGATGGCGTGCAAAACTGGCCGATAAGTCGTCGGCGACGGTCGTCGAATCGACGGCGAAGAAAGAGGGGGTGGGTTTTCAGGTGGCTCGGCGACTCGGTTATCTTCAGACGTGGTTGCAGTTGCCCGCTAACTAACGGCTCGATGAAAAGCTCGTCGTCCTCGAGGATTTCCGGGGCAGCGTGTGCCCGTCGCAGGAGGAAAACCGCCGCTCCCGTTTGAAATAACCGCGATAACGCGCGATTTACCGCGAAATAGGGCCGCCGTTCTTTATTAACGGGCCGTTCATTAAAATATCGCCGCCGCCGGCGCGGCGTGCCCCGCGAATTAAGCCGGGGCGTTCGGATAGCCGAGCGCGCCGGATCCGTGGAATTACGCGGTATCAATAATCGATTAATATCGCCGGTTAAATACGGTCCCCGGTCGTTTCCTGGACGATAAGACCCAGATAACCGGCAGGGGTTGGAAAGAACTCGCTAACTAACGACTCGATGAAAAGCTCGTTGCCGCCGGCGATAGCGAGCCGGATAGATATTGGCGGGGGACGAGGCCGCGCGTGGCAGCCGCTAAATTCTACCCCGTTGATCGCTAAGAAATTACCACACCCCGAAACGGGAGTACGCCGCGCGCCCTTTAACGCGATTCCTTTCGAATCGCGGCGCGCCTCTTTCCCGCGGGGTAAATCGAGGAAATCCGGCGATTTAGGGGATGCGGTGGTCTCACCGGTAGACTGGGCGTTGGTAATGTTATTGAATGTCCGAGGTTGGTGTTCCTCTCTTTTGAAACCGCTGTTTCGGCTGGTTAATTATGAATTTTAAATGAATGACGCGTCTTCGCGCATTTGTACCCCGTAGATCTTATATACTAATGTATTCAAAGTGAAGGTAATCTTTCTTCGTTCTCTATTTTCGATGCTCAGTCGCTGCTCCCTTCGCAGTGGAGCGAGAATATTCAAGAGAAAAACACATATCGGTATTCGTTAACCCTTTGCGGACGAAGATTCTTTGAAATGCACGAAATCTTCAGTGGACGAAGCTAAATGATATATCAGTCAAATAATAGGAAAAGCAGAAACTACGTGCTGATCTCTTGTTTGAGTAATTAAATCATTCGGTTGCGATTCAGTCTTCGAAACAGGAGCATTTCATTTTACCAAAACGTCGACAGTCGTCCACAAAGGGTTAATCTCCAAAATTACAATTCTCTTATTAAGTAACCACAGCACACAGTTCCCGTTTCCAGAACTCAAACGTTCGACAAATAACACATTTTACAAACGTTTCGCCTCAAACAATCGTCCACGAACGTCCCATCTTTCCACACCTTCCGTCAATCAAACCACAAAGACGTCGCACACCGTCTTACCAGAAAATAATTCGCCCGCGCCCTCTCGCGACCCGAAGAGGCCGAAGTGAGACGGTCGCTGGCAGAGCAACCCCATTGGAAAAATTGAAGCGAGCGGCTCATTACGGGTAATCAATAACCGATACATTATCGGCGGGCTCGTAGGAGGCGGCCGGGAAGTCGGAGGAAGCGTAGGAGGGAGGCAGCGACGGCGAGAGAGCCGCTCGCTCATCTCTGCTTCCAGGGGGAGGAACTCTCCTGTTCGACGGGGGACGTTCGCGGGTTCCGATTTACACAAGTATATTGAATTTATTGAGATGAGCCTAGGGATAGCGGCCAGGAGGATATTAGCTGCCTACCAACCGCCCCGACGTTTCATACGATCCGTCCTCCCCCTTTCGAGCCGCGTTTCAACCACCCTCTCTGCCCTCCGCTCACCGTCGGCCACCGTCGTCCTCGCGCATTTATTAAGATCGCGGGGCTGATTTATGCCAGCCGATAGGAGGCGGCCGACCGACGGGGGTTGGGCCTCGAAGCGATTCAAAGCAAATCTAATATCGACTTGGGCGTCGATTATCGGCGGACGGGACGAGGTCGTCGGGCGGGAATCTTGCGGGTTGAATACGTTTCAATTTTAGTTCGAAACGGGTCTTCTTGCGGTTTTCAGGGAGTCGCGGGTTTTGTTGCGCGCGGGATTCATTGGTTCCAGTTGCTTCGCTGTAGACAGTTCTGTGTGTGTTCATGGTGAAGATTTTGTATTGATCGATCCTTCGGATGCTTAGCGATTATCGTAACCGTACGATTCTTCTTCTTGTCCTGCGAGCGATTTACGGTTATCGTGAGTTAGTTATTGATTTAGTTTCCGGCGAAGTGGTTTTAGACCGAGTCGAATAGAATTACGGGCAAAACGGATGAAAATAAGAATATTTGGCTATGTTTGTTATGTTATTATAGATATCAGCGTGCTGATTGTCTAGATTACTTCGTATACCTTCCCTACACTTAATACTTCAATTGTTTCAAACAGTTTGCCGCCGGCACGTGTTAGAATAGAAGCGAACGAATTAGCTAGTCTAAAATACGTTACTCAGAATTTCACATTCAAAGTGTGAGCATTACTTCTAGCGTAATAATAAGTATCCGTTAACTGTTTCCTTTTCTGTTCCAGGTAAGTTCAACGTGACTGCAGCAATGTTGCTACCGTGATCGTGAGTAAATCAGTATCCAGATTAACAATTCGAACGGTTTCAGAGAATGAGAATATCTAGGGCAGAGCTGGCCAACCTTTGCATACCATACGCCAGTTTTGTTCATAGACGAGTTCAAATGCACCATACAGCTACACCTCTTTGACCTTACGTTCACGGCTGTGATAATAAAATAGGGATAGATATATGTTTTACTTCGCTTCGGGGAGGAGAAGGAATAACTCAAATCTCGCAAATAAATTCATTGATTTACGCGAGTTCAAAAGGCACGCTTATTGAAGCACTTAACCCTTTGTTGTCCGAAGTGCTCTTGGTTTCTCACTTTGTTCACGACGACGTTAGTTTATACAACTACAGCTTAATATGAGGCTCTATTTATTTATTCAAGAATATTTGGGAGTTATTGATATGTTACCTTTAAATGGTACAACTGTGATACTATAAATATGGAAAAAATTGTTAAAACAGGTAGAGGGTGCAATAATAGAGTCTGACTCGACACAGGACTGCTAAGGGTTAAAAAGAATAAGTAGGCGCAAGGATATAAGGCGCCACTTGTAATCATCCAATGTGCCACGTTTGGCGCATGCGCCACGGTTTGGCCACTTCTGATCTAGGGGTTCGAAACGAAACTTCCGCGAGTATCGTTGATTTTCGTATATCCGAGGTCCTCGCAGGGAACGGCCAGTGGTGTACCAGGAGAGACGTAATTCCGACGGATTTTATCAGAGATTTTTCGAAGCGCGCGCGAGGGGTGACCGACGCGAGGCGTCGGCGTCGCGACGATCCTCGGGGGTAATCGGTACGGCAGGCTGAGAAGTCCTGCGGATCCTGCGGCTCTACGAGAGCGATTCGGGCTGTCCTTATCACCGGCGACCAGCCGTGGTTCTACAACTTAACCCTTCCAAGGCAACACGGTGCAGAGATTACCTTTGCAACCCCCGTCGTCCGCTTCGCCCGGCTCTTTCCTCGCCCGCCTCCCGGAATCCTGCGCCCCGTCTGTACCCTTTCATCTGGGATACGCTCCACTCTCTTTCGATCGTTCTCGATTTCTCGGCATTCCGCTCGATCTTCGACTTATACGGTTCCACGTGGAAAATGCGTTTCTGTTATCGCATCCTTCGAATTTCAGCCCTACGCGCTACTTGTTTGGGGACTTTCCGTTCTAACTGTCTGCCTTTGTTGGAGGTTTAGATATAATGAATTATGTAGTATTTGGAAGATGGTGGAATTTGCAAGGATTGAGTATTAACCCTTTGCGGACGAAGATTCTTCGAAATGTACAAAGTTTTCAGCAGACGAAGCTACATTATATACCAATTGCTTAAATAATAGAAAACTAGAAAGTACGTGCTGATCTCTTGCTGTTTGAATAATTAAATCGTTTGTTGGCGACTCAGGTTTCGAAACATCATTTCATCTCGCCGAAATGTCGACGTTCGTCAAAGGGTTAATAAAGAGAAGAGTGTTACATAGCGACAGTCGAATTCGTCGTGATATTAGCTGAAAAAGAGTTAGGAGAAACGAGTGTCAGTGTCAACTGTCGAACGACCTTTAAGAAATGAGAAACAGAAAATTCCATTTCGCGAGTTATCCAGAATTTCTAAGATTTCCCCGTCGGTTTCCGGAAATCTAGAAAATATCCCAACGCGATCTCCTAACTTATTCGAAACCCCGTGCTCCTCTGCAGTCGTCTCTCGTTTAAAGAGTGAAATATTTCTCGAAGCATTTACGCGAATATAATTCGATTTGCTCGCGGACGAGTGGAGGAGTTTTCCCGGCGAAAAATGAATATATATTTCCGGGGGATAATATCGAGCGGCGAGGGAGGACGCCGATACCGATAAGCATCGGAATGGTGTGCGCGTCGGCCGCTAACCGATGCCGCCCCCCGATCGGGCAAACATACTTTTCCCGGGTCCTCTGGCGGCTGTGAAAAGGGGATGCGTGCGTGATTGAAAAGGAACGCCACGGTGACAAGAAGCTGCCCGGGCCCGATAAGCCGCGGGATAAGCGAACGTCGGCGAATATGAATATGAAAATAGGGTGGAAGGATCTCGCCGAGATCTACCCTTTCTCCGCGGTGGGAGGAACGAAATGCAACAGTTATCTGCAACAATGCAGTGTATCTCCTTTTTTCCCCTCTCTCTCTCTCTCTCTCTCCCTTGCTCTCACTCTCTATCGGAAGTACAATTCTGTGTCAACCTTTAACAGGACAGGGGATGGAAGCTTTTCCGCGAAGAAACGCGAGATACCGAACACGGCAGCCGCAGGTTTCAAAGGGGCTGAACCGAACGATGCGACGGGTACGGAGATTTCTAAGGAATCCTTGAAGATTCTGGGATCCTTTAAATACGATTGGATGGTATCGTGTGTAACCTAAAAATCAAAATCTCGAGGAAGGCGCATGAGAATCTCAACCCTGTAGCTTAACCTCGACTTAATATCTCGAACGAATCGATCTCAAAACTGAAACCGTGGGAGACCCTCGACTCTTTCGGTACGAACGTCGCCATATTGGCGACACTAAACTTCCATATATAACACAGAACCTCTCAAACGAATGATGTAATTAAAATCTACCCCTCAGCGTAACCTCGCCTTAACAGTATCTACAACAAATCAATTTCAAAACTGAAACCGTGGGAGACCCTCGACTCTTTCGGTACGAACGTCGCCATATTGGCGACACTAAGCTTCCATATATAACTCAGAACCTCACAAACGAATGATGTAATTAAAATCTACCCCTCAGCGTATCCTCGCCTTAACAGTATCTACGACAAATCAATTTCAAAACTGATACAGAAATCCGGACGTGATCTCTCAGTACGGACAGCTACACTAAGCTTCCATATATGAAACAGAACGAACGGACAATGTAATTACTCGAAGTACAAAAGACTACGCGACTCTTCTTTCCCGGGCAAGAGTCCCGTAACACGATTCAGTTTCCTCCAGCGACGATTTAGAAAAGAACGTCTTGGCGCGCAAAGGGTTAAAGTAAATTCCATCGGCGCGGAACGCCGGTATCTCAATCCCGCGACTCGTAACTCCCGGAGTCGCGCGTATCGCGGCCTAATTGGAGATCGGCGTATACACACGCGGGCGCGGCCGCCCGAAAGGAACTGCTCTCTCTCGCTCTCTCATTTCTCTTTCTCTCTCTCTCTCTTTCTCTTCGAGTGCCCCGGAGACAGTGGGCATTAGCATAAGGGAGGCTGATTTATAATTATAGTCGTGGAACTTCGGGATGCCGGGCACGCAACTATCGTCCGCTCCTTCGGATCGCTCTTTGCACCACCGTTGCCCTGATTAACATATCTACGGGCCCGGACACCGAGCAACGGATAAGTTCAACACGTTCGAGCCACGGACTTTATTCCGTACGCCGAGCGTGAACGGTTGAGCGTGTGCGAGCCGTACGCTTTGAGCAGCGTGCGCACACGTGGGTGTTGTGTTTGCACGGAGGCTTAATCCCGCACGGGCGAAGAGAAAGAGAGAGCGAGAGAGAGAGAGAGAGAGAGAGAGTGAGAGAGCGGGTGAGAGAGAGAAAGGGTATCCTTTGTCGAGGACTTTCGATCCTGCGCGTCCGGTTTACACATGACTCCGTGACTCTGATAGAAGTGTACAGGGTGTTTGCTAAACCGCGGTAAGTGGACGCGGAGCGGTTCTAGGTGTAAAAGTTAATTCGAAGAAGACATTCGTTTACGCGACCCTTCGTTTTACAGGAAGACGGTTAGAATAATCTTTAACTGTAGCTGTGTTGAATTAACTGAGCATTCTGTGAAAAGTTCTGTTTCGAAATCAACTATGTATTCCACTGTAACAAGTTCTGTTTATAAATGAATTATATATTCATCGTAATTGTATTAAATTTGAATTGATAACATCAAACGCTGTAGAAACGTTCAAGCTTCGTGTTCTCGAGAGGAGAGCCTGGTATAAACAAATTCTCTCTTTCCTCTCGGTTTATCGTCACACGTAGGACCGTGGCTCAAGCCACATCCCACTGATTTAGGAACCACCCTGTATGTACGTTCGCAGAGGGCTGCGCCGGTAACTGGATCGCGGGTGGACGATCGCTATTGGTAATCAGAGACGCCTGGAACCTCTACGCCCCCGATAACAGCGGCGATTTCTTCGCGCTCAGCGGCCGAGATAAGCGGACACCGAAATGCCGGGAAAGTCGAGCGGGAGATAGCCCCAGCGCCGCTTTTACGATCGCTATCGTCGCACGCTCGTGATCCCGTGGATCCGTATCTTCGGGACGGTTCCCGCGCGCCGATTCGAGATTCTTATCTGGCAGCGGGCCGAACACGACCGGTGGACGGGGTTAATGAATTTTTAAGCGGTCGTAAACGGTTGCGCGCCCGGAGTTTTCTGCGGCCGGTGCCCGGAACGCGCAGACGCGCGTCGGAACGTGCGGATTAACGGCCGGGGACGCAGTGTTGGGTTTATTGTCAACACCGATGGTCTTGTAACGAGAAGCGTGGCTCCTGGATCTTTGTTTCTTTGTGTACAAGGACCGAGGGTGAATCGTAAGTTCGCCGATTCGCGTGAGACATCGCGGGCGCATTGGAGTTCGTGGAGAAAATGGAAATTGGAAGTTCGAAATTTTAGAAGAACATGTAGAATTATTAACCCTACACTCGGAAGTCCCCTCTGAGGGGACGATTCGAATGGAATATCAAATTCTACGAGTGCGAGGGGTTGAGAATGGAAAATGAATGTATACTTTCATCTGGATTGATTTATATCAAGTAATAATATAAGTAAATACATTTGCGAATATGTCGCATTGTTAATAATTACAACTATAGCACGTCTAGCTAGAAGCTAGACAAGTAACGAAGAAACATCAAGAGGAGGATCAATAACGGAGAATCGAAATTCCCAAGGAACAATGTACACAATTAAATAAGTTAGCAAACGAATGCACCGACAGCTAGAGTCCCATCGAAGTTCCGGCGCTATCGCGTTAAAGCGATGTTACAGGGGTTGAAAACCGTGTCTGATAAAAATGATGGAAAATCGTTGCCAAGACAGCGCCGGGAATGGCTTGTTAACCCCCGTGCCCCGTAAACGAGGGCTCGGAGATTCGGACGCGGGGAGGGGCAGAGGGAGGAGAGGGCGGTATTTAGATATTCTAATGGCCGCCTGATAACAAGACGCCACGGTGCGCGAGATAAAGACGACGGGAGCGCCGAGGACGCGACGCTGCGCGTCGCTGATAACGCGGCAACCCCTGCCCGTTGTTTACGTATACGACGGTACATGCACGTTAGGGGTGGATCCGCGCGGCGCGCGTGCACACGTGTACATTCAACCGCGCGGCCCGCGATTATTGGTGCAGCGAATATTAATGAAACGATTGCGGGGCGGAACGGCCGCCGAAAAAGCCGCGTGCACCGGCGACGCTTAATCGCGTTCCCCTGGCGACGTCGGTCGCGAGATAAAGACGCCGCCGCCGTCGGCTTCTCGCGGGAAATTGAAAAGATCTGCTCTTAATCCCGGCAACGAATTACCGGGCGCGAACCGATACGACGCGCGAATATCGCTTGTTTATTATTCATTTTAAGCCGGGGAATGGGTACTCGCAGGCTCCCAACCGAAGTGAATCAACACGAAAACTACCAGACGGGTCAAAATGACCCATTCCTGATTTCTTCTTTTTATAATTATTAAAAGGATAACAGAGGTCTCTGAGAAATGGTTAAAGAAATTGATTTAGCGACACTCAAGCTGAATTGTTAACTAGATCGTTCACTAGAAATATTCAATTTATTTTTACGAGATATAGATGACATTTCTTTAAACTAACTTAACGAGGAATCTATTCACAAAATAAGGGGAACAATGGTATTTTATTTCCACATTTCCCCTATCGACAGATTACACAAGACAACGTTAAATACGAAATTTTACAATTTTGATGCAATCGAATGGTGACTGAGAGGCACCTTTGAAGTGCAAAGCGTTAATCAGTTTGAATTCTCCATAGGTGCATTCTTGGAGATTCTACAAAGGAATTTCGAAAAGTCAATTTAACCGCTTGGTAGTTTGTGTTAACGAAAGAATCGGTAGATTGTGCTTGATCCGGATCGTATGATCGTTTAGAATTCGAATTATTTTTCATGGAGTGCTGTGACTTCTATGGTTTGATGGTCGCAGGAGTGTAGAGTAGAGTAAACTTGGAATTCGAGTCAACCGATGCATCTAACGATACCTCTGACGGTAATCTCTCTAGACTACACCAATCAACATCCCAAACTAATCGAATTCAATCGTCGAACAACATTCTCGCAGTCCCCCGAGCAACATATCAATTCCCTCAAAAATAAGACAGAAAAAGAGCAGCTCGAAGGGGGTGGAAACGGTGGCAGGGTTAAGATCTAAATCCCTCCGCGCTGAACGGTGACGCTTCAGCCAACCCCGCTCCTCCTTCCATCCCATATTCGATTCCAGGATCTATTTCCGCAGTCAGCTGGTCCAAGGATTCCGGTCGAAGGAATCCCCAGGCATAGAGCCGGCGGGTGCCGTCCGTGGGATGGGGAATCTGCCGAATGAAAGCCATTTTCAGCTGGTGAATCCGCGCGGCGCGGCGCGGCGTTCAGCCTAACGCCTCCGGAATATGGAAACAAATAATCCGCGGGGGGGATCCGAGCTGTGCGGGTCGCTCGCGCGGAAAGCGGTCCTCGAAGATCCACGAGCTGCTGGGTTTGCGCTCGCGCGACCCGAAAGCGAGCGAGAGAGAAAGAGAGAGTGAGAACGAGAGGAAGGTGGAGGGAGCGAGGGAAAGGGACACGTTGATAGGAGACAGTGACAGAGAGAAAGAGATGGCGAGACGGAGGCTAGGGAAGAGAGATCATATCGGTGCCATATTAGAGGAAGTTATAAATCGCTGCGAATCTAAAATTGATCTTTTCTGCAGCGGGTAGGACGACCGTGTCTGCGTCCGCGCACACATCAACGGAAAGACGTTTCTCGCTCGCTCGCTCGCTCGCACAGGCACAGACACACGGGTCGCGAGCGAAGAGCGAGAAACCCGGTCGTTCTACGCGCGACCGTTCGAAAACGGGTTGCCAGCGCGAGGGGGTCGGCACTCACCTATCGAGGAGAGCCTCCGCGAGATATATCGATTGCGACGCGTCTGCGAGTTCGAGATAAGCCCGATCCGCATAGCTTCGGCTGTCGTGCCGCCCCTACGGTTACTTCCACCCTCCACCCTCTACGCCGCGCCGCCTTCGCTACACCGAGCTCCGGCGAAGAATCAACATCCGATTTAAAGGGACTCCGGCCGCGAATTGGGTCGCGGATCGGTTGCGGAATATAAGATTCGAGGAGGTCTAATGGACGGCTTTCGCTTTGGATTTTAATTCCCGACGGGAGGAGGACGTGTTTACGAAGTAACAGGTTACAGGGAATCTGACGTAGAATAGACTCTTTCGAACGTAAATTTGGAAGTTTCGGAATCTTGCATTCGAGTTTGTCCTGGTTTGAAATATATTTAGCTTCCAAGAAGTTCCGAAGTTTTAAGTGCTCGAGAAATCCGCTGGAAAGGATCGATCTATCTTGATTTCAGAGGTATCGGAGATTTAATTACCAGAACAACTGTCTCGCTTTATGCGTCATAAAACAAGCCTTGCCCTCTCATTATATCGCTGTACGGCCGCTGGAATATAAAAGCAAATAGTACGGAAAGAAAAGGGCACACCGGTAGTAAAAGGTGAAACGACCGAGGGGTTGGAGAAGTGGCAATTCTTATCGCGATCGGGGATCATCGTAATCTCGTGACAAAGAGTTTCATTGGAATGGAACGTACCGGGGGAGGGGAACGAGGCTTAAATTAATTTGGGACTCGGAACCCGGGGCCCTGTCCAGTTCCACGCGGGGCCCAGGTACAACTTAATTGGACGGGCCAGAGAAACTGGTCCCTTCGGCCGGTCGGAAGGGCTCGCGGGCAGGAACGGGGCGATCCCCGGGCATGCGCCTCGGAAGAAGAGAATTTTAATTGGCGGCAATTTGTCGAGGCTCGAGGGTGGAATCCCCCGGGGCTCGAGGACCGGCTACTTAGCTTCACCCGAATGACCACTTTGTACGCCGTCACAGGAGTCATTTTGAAGGGTTCCAACGGCGGGACCGTGTTCCACGATCTCGATGCTCGCGACCCGTTAACCCTTTCCCTCCCGACCCGCGCCGCCGACTCGCGTTTCTGCGACTCCGAGTCGACCACTTTTTATTCCCCGGACCAGTTCGTGACGTTTTAATTAGACACACCCGGGGTACATCTATGAAAGATTCATTAGTTTTCAGTTTTGTTTACGATAATGCCACCTGGAGAGGTGCTTCTTATTAGCGATAAGTGCTTCGTTAAGGCTCGGGACCGAGTAGACGTAATATCGGGACGGTGTCGGTGTTGAGTTTTTATTCTCGCGGGGAAATGGAGATTTGGTGGACGTTCGTTGGAAGTTATGAATGATTCGTTTGGGTACTGGTGCTGGGAGGCGCTAGGGTTTTTGTTGTTGTTCATAGAGGATGTTGGATTCTAGGATTTTTGCGTTGGGAAGGGTGAAGTTTGTGATGCACAGTTGTGGAATGGGGTAATAGTGGATCGCTCGGTGATTATAGTATTTGCATTGCAAAATGTTGCGGATTAAACTTCGGCGAACGCGAGGTTTCTATTGTTTTATCGCGACGGTATAACTGGAATTAAGCCGGGCATAATTCTAAGCTATGTTCGACCCACATTCAAAGTAAACTTAACCCTGATTAACCCTGTGGCCGAACTCAAACAGTTTTGCGACTTGAAATTAGGGAGATGCCGTCCGATCGATGCTGGAGAGAATAAACTGTCCTAAACCATGTTCTGCTTTTGAGTCCTTTGAACTTGTTCGGAGAATTTACGAATTGAAAACAATACACTGAGTAGTAGATAGTACTCTACAATATAACATTCAAACAAATGTAGCTTCCACAGTCTATTTGAATAACTGGATTCGGTTACTCCCCGTCGCAGAATTACAGAAATTTAAATAACGAAACAGCGAAACTTGAATCAATGTCCCTCTGTAACTAAACATTCGACTAGGCTACAAATTAAAGATATTTTTACATTTCTTCTATTTATTTCAAATAAAGTAGGTAGCTTTTAATTAGAAAACAGACGAAGATCGCTGGACTATTTAGACGAACGCTTAGTTATCTGCGGTGAACACTCTTCCAGTTCCAATGCCCAAAACATCATTATTCAATTCTCATCTCAAACAACATCCATCCAACATAAAACAAGAAGTGTCAAACAATGACTAAAATATCATTATTCATTATTCCATTCTCACCACAAACAGCATGCATCCAACATAAAACAAAAAGTGCCAAACAACGAATAATGATATTTTGGTCATTGTAACTAGAATATTCGCCTTAGATAACCAACCATTCTCCCAGTTCCAATGCCCAAAATATCATTACTCATTACTCAACTATCACCACAAACAACATCCATCCAACACAAAACAAGTATCAAACAGTTCACCAAACTCTAAAAAACTCCGAGTATGAATCCATCCCCATTAACCCTTTGAACTCGGGAGGTAACTCAGTCACCACTTGATATAACGCAGTAAAACTAGTCAGATATTTAATACTGAACTTTGTATAATGATGCGTGAAATATTGGAATAACACAGCTTTGTTCCCCAATGTATTTTCCCTTCGAGTTAGTTCCAAAGAGTATCGCCTTCAAAAAATGTGAAATATTTCTAATGAGAAACTTCCGGGTCGCAAATTCCGAGTGAAAATCCCCCGAAAAAACAAGAAACCCATCGGAATACTACGAACGCTGCGACAATCAAAGTAGGAAGAGCGCAGGATCAGACAAGGATCGGCGACGGCGTCCGGCTCATTATATTCAACGGACGGCCGGTGTCTCGGTCACGACGTCGCGACGACTTCCAGCAGGACGACGATCCATCACGTTTTCACGCGAATTCCGTGCACGGATCCCCCTCGACCATCGCGTCGCGGCGCGCAATTAATGCCAGCAGCCGGAACGTGCGCGTCGACGACAGGCCTCTCATCTTCCGGCCGCGAAATTTCGCCGGGTGTAATCATCGTCCCCGCGAACGAACGAAAGAAAGAAAGCGGCCGAACGGAATTCCCGGACGCGGCGCACTACCCGGCGGATCTTCCAGGAACGTATTTCCTCCTGATTATTAATTCATTCGATCCCGGGTGTAATTTATTCCGCGGCTTAATCGTTTCGTGCGAGAGCGGCCCCCCTCTCGCTCTCGCCCCACTTAAAATATTTCGTCCCGCGCGATCGGTGGTTACTTTATTGGTCGAGTAAATTTACAGAGGCGAATTTCAAGGAGGCGAACGGCCCTAGCGGGCGGAGGGTGGGGGTGAACGGGGGTCAGCGTTTAGCGCGAGGGGCCCGTTTAATGGAGATGCATGCCCGTATGCAAATCCGTAATTGAATATCGAGGCCGGGGCGGGACCGGCCGGTTAAACGCCACTTTTCGCCGACCGCCCGGAAGCGTCGCTTTAAATGAGAGGCCACCGGTTTCGGGAAGGTGTTCATTTGCCGGCACTCGACAGTTCCGGTTAAATACCGGGCTGCGACGATCCACCGCGGACGCGGCGTCTTTGCGATCCCGTGTTAACGATTCGCACTCGGAAACTTCACTGGGAATATTCGACATGCCCCGATGAGATGCGGACATGTCCTCGAAGCAACGAGACAGTGCACGTAGATTAAGGAGCTTCTTTTTTATTCGGCGTTAGATATATCGATGCACTATACGAAGTTTAATATTGAATATTAAATTTTATAATTTTGTGTATGGCCTTTAGAGCGCGAGGTTAACCGTATCTTTGTCAGGTGCACCTTTGCCATTGTAGTGTGAAATATGATCGGAATGATGTAGACAGTGATACTGAGAACTAACAAAATTATTGTGTTTATTTACAGTAAAGAGAAATTGTATGTTAACGCTACTAGGAGACGGGTCGAAATGATCCATTCCTGATTCCTTCTTTCAGCAATTATGAAAAAGGTAACGGTTTTCTAAGAAATTATTCAAGAAACCGATTTAGCGATACGCAAACTGAATTGCAAACTATTTAACGTGTTGTATTTAACTCTTTGCGGACGAATGTCGACGTTTCGGCGAGATGAAACATTCGTATTTGGAAGACTGAGTCATAGACAAATGATTTAATTACTCGGACAGCACGAGATTAGCATGTAGTTTCTGATTTTGCTATTATTTAAGCGATTAATATATAATTCAGCTTCATCTATTGAAGGTTTTGTAAATTTCAAAGAACCTTCGTCCGCGAAGTGTTAAAGAATATGGTGGAAGCAAGAAAAATGGTCGTTATTGAGAAAAATGTTATGTATATATTTAAGAAAGAAGAAAAAAAGTACACTGAGACCCCACGTCCTCCTAAAACCGTCTCTTGCGACGAACTGGTGAAAAACGAACGACCGCCACTGTTCACCCCGTCGTTCACACATGCCATTTTCTCGGCGCGGAATATTTAATAAAATACACTTTAAAAGTTGACTCGTGTGGCAAGCGTTTACCCATTTTCTCGTGTAGATTTATTCCGCTATCGGTTTAGCAATCGGCGATTTTGTTTCACCGGTGAAAGCATGGAAAAGGGTAAATCTTGATCGCGGCAAAGTTCTCGTAACGAAAGGTTACGAATTACAAAGTTCATTCCACATTATCGTACCGCATAATTCATAACCGCATTTGCTCCTAATTTTCCCCACACTAATTCTCCAACACAAACAGCGCATAAACGAGCATTGAAATGGACTCCGGCGCGCCCGACGCGGATTAACCTGACCTAAGACACATTGAAAATCAGCGTTGACCTCTTCCCTGCGAAGAAGCCCGATTTCCATCGGTCGCAACAAACATTTCCATTCGAACGAACCCGCGATCACGGAATCAGCGAGCCGAAAAGAGCCGAACAATGTAGCCGCGGGAAATATCTAGACCAAACAATAAAGAAAAATATCTCGAGAATCGGGGTGACTCGAGACGGCGGCAAATAGCCCTCTTTCCCTGCGGCACGTGATCGGCTCGTTTGAGCGCGCCGCCGTGAGTACGCACTGATTGCGGCCGCAATCAGCCGCATAAAAATCCGCCTAGTTTATCGAACTTATCGGGGAAAGATCGCTGCATGCAACGGTTCGCGGAGAAGGAGAGAGGAAAAAATTGCGATCCGCGGCGGGCCTGCGCGCCTCGTTCATTACGCGCTCACGAGCAAAAGGATCGGCCTCGAAAGGGGCAGCGTTTTCGGGGAATCCCTAAGCGGAGACCCAGCATCTTAGCGCCATAAATAAGGGCGACCGTGATATTAACTCCGCCAGCCGACAAAGTGCAATTAATTGTCGAAGAAATTCCGGGGAACCGTTGATCCTCGGACAGTGTTATCCCCCCGAGACGTTCAATTATTATCCATTACACGGTATCTGTTAAGGGGTCCGCCGGTTTGGCGTCGTTATGGTCACCGCGGGGAACGATTGCGTAATCAGCACGTTCGGCCGCGACAATCCGCCGCTAATAAATTCGTACCGGTCTCCCTTTCCATCGTTGGCCAGCTAAAGACCGGTACCCGACCGGCCGGCTGGCTAGCAGGCCGGGTAGCCGTCCTGTTCATCGCGTGCGCAGCTCGGCCCGCGTGCGACGAGCACCGATCGGTATTCATTACGTTAATATCACGTCATCTGTGGCATATCCTGTAATCAGCGGCTCGCACCGCGCCGTTTGCTCGCTCGCTGGCTCGCGCGCGCGCGAAAGAGCCCCGGTTGGAGCAGGCTGGCCACCCCCCGGAGCGACGAGCTGCCAACCTACACAGGTGTGTTATTAGAAGAGCATCCAGGAAAGCCGGGCCGGGAGTAATACGGTAGTAAGAGGGCCCCTGCCGAGATTTATGGTGGACCGTCTCTAACTGCACCTGCTCGTTACGCCTCGCGTTCCGCTGCTAACACTTCCAGACGTGGTTTTATCGGCGGATGATTGTTGAGTCGTCACGGTGTCGAGCGCTGCTGTGCGATTCTCTTGAGCGGAGTTTTTCGGCTCCCGGGGGACTGTCTCGCGGTTGGCAGGATAATGATGACGGAGGTCGCGTTCCGCGGGGATGATAACGGTAATTACGATCTTGTCGTCAACCGGGTGTACGGGATTCGATTATAATGGTGAACTGCTGCTGCGAGAGGACGGGGGTTCGTTGCGAAGGGTACTCTTCGGTTTCGGGGTTTAATGGCGATGGAGATGCGTTGGGCAAGAGGTAAATGTTATGTTAGAGTGTCAATCGCCACGTTGACGCAAACAAATTATGAAGTTTAATATTTCATACTACGTGTCAGGTGATTGTATGAAATGTTGAAATAGAAAGTGTCATTAACATTTCAATAGAAACCATTGAATATTTCTGAGACACTGTCGAGAGCATTGAAGACACAGCAGAATATCCACCGAAAAATTCAGTTCAACCTACGCGAACGGTATACTAAAGAATACTAACCCAATCGAGCGGTTCCTCGACCACCGCGGAAAGGCGACCGTCCACACCCGAGACACATCAATCCTTATTAATTATAATTCCACGCAAGGGACAAGGATCCCGAAGGCGATCCAAGTTGCGGCAAGCCGTGTCGGTCGGCGATCAGGCGGAACGATCGAACCGCGCCAGGCCTCTCGCTCGGTACTTCCCCAATTTATTTAACCGCGAAGCGCGCTGGTGTACTCCGCTTCAACCCCTAATCGTTCCATCGACAATCATCGCCGCGGAACTGGGCACGGGGCACCTATCTTCGTCGCAGGGAGGAGGGAAAGCGGCGAGAAGAGAGATGATAAAAACGACCGGAGGAAAAAGAGCGAGGAGAGAAAAGACGAGGGGGAGGACAAAAAGAGAAAGAGGGAGAGAGAGAGAGAGAGGAGGTGAGGACAACGAAGAGAATAAGGAGAGACAGAAGAGAGGAGGTGGTCCGGCTGTATCTTGATACGAAGGGAGGCCAGAGAGAGAGGAGAGAGACCAACGAACGATTGGTCGATGCGGTACCAGAGTGGTACCGGTCCCGGCCAATCGGCACCGTCGACCTCCTCCGATGCCTGGTCCCATTCATAGATCAGCCTGGCCAAGAGGAGGCCTTCGGAACGGTCGCCCAGGATCGGAAGATCCTTGTCGATCCTGTTCCCTCTTCTCGGTTCGGGCCGCTCGCTCGCGCGCTTCTTTCTCGCCTTTCCTCCTACTCTCCTTCCTTTTCACCATCGCGTCGCATGGCGGACACCGGCGCAGAGCCTGCCAACCATCCGCCAATTATCCATGCACCACCTGAAGGAACAACGCGTCCCCCGCGTTCTTCTTCTCCTGTTCAAGGACCACCGATGAAAATTTTCTTTTAATACTCACTTTTCCACGCTGATCAACGGTGTTGATCTAGAGATTTTCGATCGATGGATTGTTCGTTGTTAGAGAGAACGTTTGGAGGGTAGCATATGAGGAATAGAGATGAGATTGTTTTGAATGGGAGATGATGTAGATCTCTGCATTGCGTTGGTTTCTAGGATCTCGGAAGTGTCTTTAAGAGGAATCTATTCGAAATCGTTTCCGGTTGTCCTTATAATTCGTTTGTAAAGATTCTAGTCTCCACAGATGGCGTTCATTCTATTCGCCCGCAGTTAGAGTAGTATGTAAGTAGAATCTCGCTTCGATCTGGAGGACATCAATTAAGACTATTTACATACTCCTCGAAATTTGTATACACGAGTAGCTACACAAATAGCTACCGATTCGACGCGATAAATCGAACTGTTTGAAAACCTTCATCCAACTAGGCGATGTCTCAGCTGATCAGGCGGCCAGTAACTTCTCGCGAGGCCGCGCGGACGCCATAGATACGCTGGCTCGCGCGCGTGCACGATTGCAATCTTCGGCGCGATGGGAACCGGCCGGACGTTTCCCTATTTCGATCGCGCGCTGAGATCCGAGGGGTAAAGAGGATGCAAAGCGCGTGCTCGCGTCGGGTAATAACTCGTCGATAACTAATGGCCCCGGGAATGCGAGGAAAGAAAGAAACGTAAACGCTGGGGGTTGGGGAACGGAGGAGGAGGAAAAAAAAAAAGCGATGAGGACCGAGGTCGCGGGGGACGAGGGGGCAGGAACTGCTCTCCGCCAAACATGGCAAGTTGTTCCGTCCCGATCTCCGGGGAGCCGCGAGAGAAGGAGCAAGGCAAAACTGTCCCGGACCGGCCCCGGCCTCTTCCTTTCGCCGCGGGAAGCGCGACAGATGCAGGAACTCTGATATACGCGCGCGGCACGCACCGGAGGGGCGAGCGAGGGTGCGCGTTTCAGGTATCTCGGTAATGTCGACGCGGAGCCGGTTCCACTCGCTCATAAATAGTCGATCCGCGGCTTGCTCTCGATCGTGGCGATCGTGAATCTTGAGGCCGAGTATTTTTATATTCCCGGGAAATGATGGGGCTTTTCCTCTTCTCGGCTACACTTGTTTCTCTGAGCGAACGCCGGGAAGCTCCTTTTTCAACGATGATCGTGGACTGACTCGATTTCTCTTCTTATAAGGCTTTCCGAAGTGGATACTGGGAGGATTGAAGTTCGAGATTGATGCATTGCACTGGCTACTCGTGACCCGTAGAATCAATGGCTTCCCAGCGACTTCGTATAAGGAGAAGTAATCGGTTGCAGCGAACGCTTTGATATTTCCAAAGAACGACCTGCCGATCCTTAATACCGACCATAATGTCATCCGTATACCCAATTTCAAATTTTCTATTCCACTTGAGAAGTCGAGGAGATTTCGAGATTGCGAACTGTAATCAGTCGCGAATATTCGACGTAGAAACATTTCTGAAGCCTTGCAGTCTTCGAATGCTCGATCCGCGGAAGTTTGAAAAGCTCAACGTTCCACTGGCAACACCTCCGAAGCAAAAGTCCACCCCCTCGGCGAAACCACGTAGGATCGAGGATCGTTACACCGGCGTCCAGGATCGAGCGTAAACCGGGGAAGAGGTCGGTGGATAAAGCACCCGAAGAAATTTCCGAGCGGCCGGTATTTGTGTTGCGCCGCGGCCGATTTCATCGCGATCCCCGGCCACGGGGGGAAAAAATCCGGGCGGCGTGGAACGCGGCGTTTCACCGTCGAAGGGAACAAATTGCGTACAAGACGAGGCGTGTGCACGCGTTACGGATACGATCCGGCCCGGAGATCGAGGCACGCAAACGTAAAAGGGACGACGAACGAGCAAAAATCGGGCCGGACCGGGGCCCGGGAGGGGGGCACGGCGAAACCGCCTCGTATATCGCCGCTGATCAGCCGCGTATTTCCAAACAATGCTCACGCGAGGCTCGACGAGGAGGGATTCGCATCATCTTCGAGGTAGAGGCCGCGGCCGGATCATTCCGCGGCGAAGGGTGGTTGCCGCGAACTCCAACGGTCAACGAAAATGGCCTCCGACGATTCATTATCGCCCGGAATCCTGCGCGAACGGTCAACATTTACGGTTTCGATTTCGCTGTTGCGTATAAAGCGAACACACGGTTGCACTTTTTGGGTGTTTCTTCGGATAATCGGTATACTTTCAGCAGCAGTATCGTGTGTTCAATCGTGTCGGCTTTGATTTTGGTGTTATTCGTTCAGGGATGCTCGTGATTTGGGAGGAGTGTGAGGATAACTTGGATGAATTGCGAAGCATCGATGATGAGAATTCGAATATTCTTTTTCCAACGAATCATACTACGATGCGACTCTGTCACTTATGAGAATAAAAGGAATGATTAAAATGTTGTTAGGGCCCAAATTTTAAAAGCCCAAAGAACCTTTTGGAGACGCAATATGAAATAATCGAAAAATTTAAGTAAAAAAATCAAATTCGACTCGAAGTCACATCGCGGTCCGATTAGGGTTAACAGGTTAAGCGCCATGCCAGTCACTGACAGAATTATTTGAAAACAATCGTAACATGCAAGGTAACCAATGTCGAATGAAAATGTTTAATAACGTAAGTAAGTTGATAGTAGTATAATACAAAGATTGTAACAAATAATTAAGTTCCTGCGTTTCATCGCTACATAGGAATAACTCTACAGAAACGCGCTCAATATTTTCGTGGCGCTTAATGTGTCAGTTGTTACGAGATTTGCGTGAGCAATGTAAAGAGATAAATATATTCGCGAACCGATTTTCTCGACCGTCTGGACCAGCTTCCCATGAATATTGCAACGAGTTATTCGCATTTGTCACGTTCGAGTTTTTCTCGTTCGCCGTACAATCGAATTCCGCGTTATAGTTGCGGAATTATCAAACGCGTCTCTCGTCAATCGGATCCATTCACTGGAACGACCGGTTAATAGCGAACAATGGCGCGGCGAATCGCTTTCGCACGCTTCCTCGGCGACGTAGGAGTCCCGAAAGGAGTGGCGGGCGCCGCGTGTCGCGGATTCCCTTCACCCACGTCAACCGCGGAATCTTTTCGTCATGCGGAGTCGTCCGTTTCCATCGAGCAACGCCCGCAGAAACACAGGAAGACTCTTCTCCCCGCGCTCGGGCCGGTCACGGGCAAGCCGGGGCTCGATAACGAGCCGGCGAGTAAATTCGCTGCCATTAGCCGCGCGAAAATAAAGGACGGGGGAGATATTAAATTAGCGGCTCGTCTGCTCTCGCCGCATCGCGTGTCTTCCCGGGGCCGTGCCCCTCGCAAAATAGGCTTCCCGAGTCTGTTTATTCTGCGGTCAGCACCGTGTAATCTGTTCGACGACTATCATTCAACCGTGTCGGGTCCGATTCGCGGGGACAGTATATCTACAGGCGAAATGTGTAATTTTTTTTATTAATATAAATACAATTTTGATACGCGAGTCGGTCGTGGGACGAGAATTGGAATATAAATAGATCGATAGAATATTCAATATAAATAGGTTGTCGATCGGTTATCAATAGAACAGAGATGAACTTATTAATAGAACGCCGATGGAATACCAATGAAATGAGAAATCGGTATTATATTCTACTGAATTTCGAAACAACCGTAATGGTTCATTTCGAAGACGATTGACTTTTGCAACGAAATACATATTAACAGATGAAAAACTTGATGCGAGGATAGAGCTTTCTGAATGACCGCGGATCAATTACTCTTCGAATATAATGACGTCGGACAATGGCGCCGAAGAGAGAACGAGGAACCGATCTCGAAGCCTCCACGGTTGAACAAGACCAATCGGGACACGATAAAACGTGCAAAAAGACCCGTCCCCCGGTACGAGGTTCCTAGATGACCTCGGCGTGGATCGAGCTCGATCTCCGAAAGATCTCTCCCTCTCTCTTTCTTCTTCCCTCGCCGTTTCTCTGTTCCGCTTCTGGCCGCGGTTCTGCGACTAACGAGACGTTTTCCCTGCGGTGGATTTATCGTCGAGCCCGGCGAGACATCGGGCCGAACGAGGACTCGCCGCCGACCGATTCGCACGTCGCGGACCCGTTTCTCGGCGCTAATCGTTGCCTGGTCGACACCGATCCCGCGATCGGCATCCGTGCATTCCCTTCAAAGGGATAGGCTCGACCGGTGACGCGGCCCGCGTCACGTCACGCGGACGGAATCTCCGGTAGCGGTCCGTCACGTCGCCTAACCGCCTGCTAACTGGGGCTTTTTAATCGGACCCGGGTCAGCCACCGAGGATCTTTCCCTGTATGCTCATTCGACGGGTTGACGGTTGCCTCGGGTTTTACCTGCATAGAATCCTCTAATGATCGTTGCCGGTTCGAGCGCGCATTCTTGCGCTTGATACGGCACGAATTAACTGGCTGCGCTTGCGTGGACTTTTGTTTGAGTTTCTGGAATTTTTTGGATTTCTTGGATTTGGTAATGGAGGATGGTTTCCATGCCTAGATCAGCAATACCTAGGTCGGTGTTCCTAGATCACCAATACCTTGATCACTGTGCCCAGATCACCAATGCCTAGATCACTATGCCTAGATCACCAATACCTTGATCACTGTGCCCAGATCACCAATACCTAGATCACTATGCCTAGATCACCAATGCCTAGATCACTATGCCTAGATCATCAAGACCTAAATCACTATAACTAGATTACCAATACCCAGATCACTGTGCCTAGATCACCAATGCCTAGATCACCAATGCCTAGATCACCAATGCCTAGATCACCAATGCCTAGATCACCAATGCCTATATCACTATGCCTAAATCACTGTGCCTAGATCATCAATGCCTAGATCACTGTGCCTAGATCACCAATACCTAGATCACTGTGCTTAGACCACTATGACTAGATCACAAATGCCTACATCGCCAATATCTAGATCACAATGCCCAAATCACTAATACTCAGGTCCCCAGGTCAGACTCACACCTGGCTCGCCAGTATCTGAAACAACAATCACGCACATTTCCATCGAAACGCTCGCGAAACTCCATAAAAGAAACAACAGCGCTATAACATACGCGGCCACGCTGCAAAATGCGCTGCCATCAAGCACAAGACCAGGATCGTTTCACATTCGCTCGCCGGTAATTCGCCGGTGTTTCCCCGCGGCCATAAATCTCGTTAAATTGAACCAGATTTCCGTGATCCGGGAGAAGAAAACAGGCGAGGCGGCCGAAATGGTCCCCGCGAGATTCCATCGGTATTAATATTCAACCGGAGGCAAGAAAAAACACCCTCGGCCGGCCGAGCCCTTTTATTTCCCCGGCGCATGGGGCTCTCCAGTCACGGCATCCATCCGAGAAGAAACAAACCGACCTGCATACTTTCTAATCACCCTATAGAGACCCACCCCATTCATCCCTACCGCGAAAGCTATCAGCAGAGGCACCGGCTCCACCGGCAACAACAACAACACCACCAGCAGCAGGCAAGCAGCAGCAGCAGCAGCAGCAGCAGCAGCAGCAACAACGGAAGCCTGCGAGCCTGCTCTGGGTGCTGTGCATTATAATGTAGAGTGTGAGTTATCAGACATCGGACCGTTATCAGGGTCTGGAATCGCCTGGTCCGCTGCTAAGCTCCCCACCGCCTCCCCTTCTCCCTATTCAACCCCCGATAACGAAAGGGTTATCACGCCACGCTCCCCAACTGCCATTCCTCGCCTCTAGAAAACCCAGCCGGCTCAACGTGGCGCGGCACGGCGCAGCGTGGCGCTGCGGGTCCGCCTTTCCAACGGGAGATTATTATTCTTTTTACTTGCAGCCGCTTTTTCGCGCCGGCCGATTACGATCCCTTTGACTCGGCCACTTTACTGCTCGCTCTCGCCCACCACCTTGAACCACCCGAACCGCGTACCGCGGGCACAAAGCGAGCATTGTTTCGCCGCGATTCGCATTCGTCTTCGTTTTTAGTTCTTTTCTTTTTTATATTGTTACTGCTCACCGAGATGCTTCGTACACTGTAATCGGATTGGGTAAACGATACGATTCGATGAGCGCGCTGATTTGATGTGCTGCGAGGAAATGGTTATTGTTTGTAATGTCTTCATATGCAAATTCTCTTAGTGCCTATACCAGACGGAACTTAGAATCCTGTGTTAGTCTCGATTATCAGAACATTTCAAATTTCGTTACCAGAATCGAGTCCTAATACCGAATTACTCATTCGAACCTTGAAATATAAAGAACCTCTTAGAGTTCCACTGAAGATACAAATCCCATGGCAAGGTGTCAAAAGTGCATGAAACCCTACATTTCACAGCTTCAAAGAGAAATCGAAGGGAATTCAATTTTTTCCAAACGTTTCCCGCGAAATAGCCTCTTAAGGGCAGCGAAGGGGTTTCCAGGACGTAAACGGCGAAACACCGCGAAACGGTGGCTTCCCGTGGCGCGATGATTCCGCGCTGCTCCGAACGAACGCCGCCGGAGCCAGGTTACCACCGAGATTCCGGCGGAGGGTTTTGCGGAGAGACTCGAACGCTGGACCCGTTTGATAACGGCTGCCAGCCACGTATCTTGGACCCTGCAGGCTTTATTATAAACCTCCTCCTTCACCGGCTCCGGCGGCGCGCAACCCTCCACCTCCGCCCTCCTCGTTCGTTCCTCCTTCTTCAACCGCGGAGACCGCCGTTCCCGACCCCTCCTCCGCTCGCTCGCTTCCGCCTCGAATTACGAGCATAATCCTGTAAATAGAAAACAAGATAAGGTAGGCAAATGCTTTTAACGGCCGCTTAAATCGGCTACCGCGCGACGGAAAATGATGATGATGTCAGAGAATTTCGCCGCGACCCTTTCCTTCAAGGGCGGATCGGTAGCGGTGGATTCCCGAGGATCCGACGAAAAGGGTTGTTTCCTTAGAAAATGAGATTCAGATTTTGCAACGTCGAGTCAGACTCGATACTTTTAATTCTCCTGAGTTCCTATGAATCTTTATAGCCGATCGACCAGCTGAAGTGTGTTGGAATAAATTTGCACGTCATAGGGCTGACTCGAACGAGCAGTGAACCGGTCGGAAGAACGAAAACTACGTTGCGAAGGAGACGCAGAAAGTCACGATGATTTGTAAGAACATCAGGAAGAACGAACCAAAGGAACACCGAAAGGAAGAGGGAAGGAAGGAGATCGATCTGTAAAAATCCAGAGAAAACTGGAAGGAAAGGGACAACGGTAGAAGAGCGGTGGTAGTGGTGAGTGAAGACCAAGAAGAAGAAGATGAAGAAGAAGAAGAAGAAGAAGAAGAAGAAGAAAGGAGGAGGTGTTGCAGCTACGTATGCCTCGCGAGAGAAGGTCTATACGGTGGTGGGACCTCTTTATCGTGATCCCCATCCTGCAGCTCAGCTCCTCATTAGCTTGGCCGCTCATCAATCACTCGTCCACGACCACCGTCTCGTAAAGTCTCGGCCCCCATATCGGCGCAACCTGGGTACCATGGTTCGAGAGCTATCTCACCGGCACGGTACAAAAAGAGAGAGGAGGAGAGGAAGACAGAGAAAGAGCGAAGGAGAGTGAGAGAGGAAGAGAGGAAAAAGGGGGATGTCCGTTTCGTATGTAAGCCGACCAACATACACCAAAGTGTAAACCCTCTTTCTCTTTCTCGATCTTTGAACAACGATCCTCCTTTTTCTCCTCTCTTTCTCGTTCTCCCTTTCTTCCCCTTTCTCTTCATCTTTGTCCAGCTTTCCTCGTCCACCTCGAATCTGCCTTTCCACGCCGTCTTCTTCTTGTTTCGACCGTCCCCGCTCGATCTCTGCTAACCTCCCGCCCCCCCCCCCCCCCCCCCACCCCGCCCCCTCTGCCGCTCGTGTTCGCGGAGGTTGGATCCCCACGAAAAGAGATCCGGTGTCCCAATATTTGGACCGTGGATCGCGGGACCTGTCCCTTCCACGGGCGCAGATTCGATCAACGGACCACTCCGACGTCTTGCTTCCCTTTCCTCTCTTTCTCTTTTTCTTCGTTGCCCTCACCTCCCCCTTGGCTCCCTTCTTCTTTCTCCGATCGATCGAGATATCGAAGACGCGAGAGAACCCAGGCGGCTCGTACCGCTTTGGTAGCTCGACTTTCTGTTGCGAGGGATTGGTTCCGCGGTTGACTGTTCCTCGCTTGAAATTCGTCGTCTCCCGATCGCCCACCGCCATTTTGATTCCCTCCGAGTGAAACGCGAACGTGCTTTCGGGTCCTTAACGTTCGGGAAATGTACTTTCCTTTTGAAAATCGATGCGTTTGCTGTCGACGGTCTCGTTCATAGATGCATAATGCAGTTGCCTGAATTCGCGACTTGCAATTATAAAAGAATTCTGTACTTTCCTATAAATATTCAATATCCGAAGACATATTCTACACCTTTCCGGATCTCAGAGATTCCGGTTCAACGCCGCGACGCTACGAATGTACCATGAAGTTCCTTAAAATTCATTCCGTCGTTCCAGTGATCCTAAATCAGAGGATCCCCGGATCTCGCAGCCAACAAAAATCCTCCGGAACTTCTACCTCTATATAGGTCACCGGCGGTGAATTCAACTTCCCCGCGGTAGCCCGCCATTCCACTCCCCGAGGGGACGGATACCGAAAAAAGGATGCGGTCCCGAAACGCGACGCACGGTGGAAGTTTCATCAAGTTTCTCCCCGAAGTACCGATACTCCTTAATCACGGGTCGCGCGTTTCCACGTACCGCCGCCCTCGTTCCATGCCGGCTGGCTCTCAGCGACGGCCAACCAACCCCCGGAGCAGCTTCCTCGAAATACGTCCAAGACCTCGGGGAGAGAGAGAGAGAGCCGATTCTTCGCAGATACCAAAGTATCTTCTTGCCAGAGACGCGGTTAATCTTCGGTCGGGAGTCGTGGCCCTCATATAGCTCGATATTGTTTAACTTGCCTCGTTATCGCTAGATGCACTCTATAGCCATCTCTCCAGGGGTGGAAGATAGCGTGCACCTTCGAACGCTGGTCCTCCGCTCTCTCTCTCCCTCCCTCTCTCCGCCTCTCTCTCCTTCTGCCGAGTTGCCAAAGGGGTTGGGGGCCTGGAAGGGAGCTGCATCCAGCTGATAACACCTCCCGGACTGATAACGAGCCGGCCAGGCTCTCGTCCTACGTACACTCCAACCCCCTCAAGACGCCGACCCTACCCCCGCCCCGCGCTCTGTGTTTCTACGACGTCGCGAATTCCCTGCGAGCCTCTCACGGCTTCTTCTTCGGCCACCCTCTTGCGAAACTTGCGCTGCGAGGAAATTCTTCCTGTTCTACGGCCAATGGATATACACGTCACGGGACTCCGATGCGGATGGCGGTAGAAGTTACCGTGATCGTGGATTAACCTCCGGTCGTTTTGTTTCGTGTATGTTCACGGAAGTCAAGGGGTTCGCGGAGAAATTCGCTTTTAATTGAACGTGGATTGCTGGCGTGTTTCTTGTATGTTACAGAGCAGTTTAGTTTTTGTTGTTTAATATACATTTTAGCGTGCTCTTTCTATTTTGAACGGTAAGATTCGAGGATTGTAGGTCGAATTCTAGTTGAATGCATCGCTATGCGTTCAATTTCTTATGAAGCGAATGACTGGGTGCACATTCGGAACAGTTTAATGGAACATCATTTAGTGGACACTAATGGTTACCCGAGACTAATTATTTCAGGCGCTACGGAATTCACGTAAAACATTCCCGAGCGAGTCCCTATCGGAGTGTCGCAACGGCCGGTCTTTTTCTAGATCGTTAGAGATCCATTTACGGCGAATTTATTCGAAATTTCGCACAACGGCGGCATTGTGCGGGCCAGATATCAACGCGTTTCCTTATCGGCGGGTACGTCGGGCGTCCAGACGCTCGTCTTTCCTCGATTCCGTCGTCTTTCCCGTTCCGCCCGACCGGAGGGAGCGGTCTCGCCGCGCGCGGAAGATAAAGTCGGCGCGATTAGACGCGGCGGAAAAAGTTTTCTAATCGACGGATAAGAGTTTCGCGTGACTCGCCGGCTTCTCGCGGATTATTTCGGCCGGTGGCTCTTTCTTTCTTTCTCTTTCTCTCCCTCTCCCTCTCTCCGACCCCGAAACGCACGGGACGCCGGACGCCCGAGTTAATACCGCTGTACAAGGAAGTTGTAACCGTTCCCCTTGAAAGTATTAACGTTTTATCTTATTATTCGCTTGTTCTTTGTTTCCCTCACCTTCTCGCGTTGCGACGGAAACGATTTCCCGCGATCGCTGTGCGCCTTCTTTGAAACTCTGTGGGAAGGTGAACTTTCTGTTTTCTTCGATTGGCCTGGTCGACGGAAATCGGACAAGTTTGTAAATTCAAATTATTCTTTGAATCGGTTGTATTGAATAGCTTCGTTTAGGATAAGACTTATTATTAATAAGACTCACTTATATTAATTTGTAACAGAGATAATGCTGTTATATCATCTCGCATTATGTAACATATAACGCATATCAAACGAAGTGGCTGCAGGTGATCGTACTTTAGACACTGCTGAATAGTAATAGTTTCAATGTAGAAGAAAGGAATTCGTGTAACGTGTAATATGTATCAGACTTAATGAGCTCCGAACATTTTCGCAATCAATTTCGACATTACTGAATTGGACCGTCGCGAGTATTATTCAGCAGCAACGACTCCACGGAACAAACTGAAACAAAAACATTTGTAGTTGTTGCAAAAATCTAGGAGTTTGTTTCTAATTTAACAATTTAACTGATACAAATAAGTTCCTGCTTAGTAACAGTATTTGTAAATCAGTCAGCAAGAATGTGCTACATGTGTCGCAATCAAAAACGAGATAAAGACTTTCATCGATGAAGAAAAAAAGACGATTTCAAAATGGCGTCCAATTATTCTAAACAAGATGGCCACCGCCCGCTATCGCCGCGAATCAATTTCCGTTCCCGATAATCTTCTCTTGAAATTAACATTCGCGCGATCGTTCGTCCTCGAATCAAAGATAGTCCGACTATCAAAGTTCTCCGGCGTCGGGATTGCGATAGATTGCGACTCGAAATGCAACGGATCGTAATACGGAACACACAGATGATCGAAGGTCGGTCACGCAAAAATAGACCAACAAATCGACGCGGTATCTCAGCACGCGCTCTCGCGGGAGAAAGAGAAAAATGCGAGAGGACTTCTAATCGCATTCGCGCCGGCATCTCAAATATTCTATACATTAGGTGTTCCGTAAATAAGATCTCCAACGAAGAAAAATGCAATGCTGCACGAAAATATTAATTACTCAAAGACGATATCCCGAAAGAACAAAATGTTAGTCTACAATTTTCACTTCTCTTACGCGATACAGAACCCTGTCAATTAAATATTCACCTATATTCAACGAAGATATCCAAATTCACTCGTACTTCGTAAATTTTCAATTTTTACCCCCTTAGAAAATGGAGTCTCGAATGGAAGAGTTTCGTCCTATTCTTTAGAAGTATATGTTTTACATCGAATCATAGACTTTTTGGATGTAACAGCTGTGCTCGCGTCGATCAGAGGACACCACGTATACGTGTGTGAATCGTGCTCGCCGGAAACACGTTACAGAACCAAGAAATAGTCGACCGATGAATCATCTCGGCCGGAGAGTTCTTCCATCAGTTCCCGACGATAATGCATCCCGTCGGGGAATGAAATTTTATTTCCCTCGACGGGAGATACCGTAATCGCCCGGCAATTGCTACCTCCGTCGCGGATACTTCACGGTATCCCATGGAATTCCACGAAACCGTACCGATTTTCTTTGTTGGACGCGAGCACGGCTGTCGCGGGCTTCTCGCCTTGTCCCGCGCTCGTTTCCCATCAGATTGATAAAAGTTTATCGCGACAGGCGGCGAGCGGTGCTCGATTTCTGTTCGCGACGCGTTCTTCCTCGTCCGCGTCTTCGTTTTCCCCCCCTTTCTCTCTTCCGTCGCGTCGCCTTTGAACAAGACGAGCTTTACGATCGGGAAAAGAGAAGTTTCATCTTGATTTTCAAAGGAATCCTTTTTCCAGAAGGTGGCCTCCGAGCGGAATCGCTATACCTAATCTCTTACGCACAGCTGTCCGCTAGAAACTGAAAATGCACATTCGTAATGCGCGTTATCTAAACAAGGAAAACTACTTCTAAGATAATCATCATTGACTCATTCATCCCCGCTGACACGTCGACAGCGCTCAGTCCATCTATCTGTTCAAACTTTGACGCGCGATAGAGTGACAGGTGATGCCAAGGATCAAGGTACACAAGTTCGCTCCGAACAGCCCCGGAGCGTTTCGTCATCGCAGAATTTAGACCGCAGCTTGGATGACGACGAAGACTGCAACTTCACCCTTTGCACTCGACAATATTGCTCATTTGAAATATTCGTCATTGCCCGATGAATGGTTTATAACACTATTAGCGACACGAAGGACCATTTCATTTCTACGTCCCATGCGTTGACACCATCTTCAAAGCTGAATATTCAATTAAACATTGTACCGTCACACCGCGACGAGTCGAACGGCAACCGAGAGTCACCTCTCCACTGCGAAGCATCCTCAGAAACTTAATCCTCGAAATCGAACTTCGAAATTCATGGCGGCCGCCGTCAACCCTTCATCCCCCAAGCAACAAAACCAATCGAATACCAGAGCGAACTCGAAGAAGACGGAGCAGGGTAGAAAAAAGGACGGTTAGAGTTCGAAAGAGACCAAACAGCGAAGGGGGGGGGGGGAAGAAGAGAAACGCAGCGGCAATCTCTGTTGCACGCGAGGAGCGTGGAGGTAAAAATCGTCGAAGCCTTTTAGACGGTTTACGAGCCCGCGGACGAAGGCATATCTCGAAGGCTGCCGAAGAGAAAGGCGGACTTACGGCGGGAAGAGGCGACGAAGACGAAGACGAAGACGAAGAGGAAGAAAGAAGGAGCAAAAAAGCAAGAGAAAGAAAGATAGAGAGAGAGAGAGAGAGAGAGAGAGAGAGAGAGAGAGAGAGAGAGAGAGAGAGAGAGAGAAGATAGAGAACTAGAGAGTGGGAGAGAGGGACGAGGCGAGCGAGGCCGGCAGATACGAAACCGTCATCATATTGAAAACCATAATTCGTAGGACTGGGGGCCCCAGGTACGTAGCCCAGGCAGGGACGTACCGTGACCGCTATCTGAATCCGCGTCACAATAAATACTAATTCCTGGAAGGTGGCCCTTGGCATTATCTGAGGACCGTGTGGCAAAGTCACTTATACTTACTTATACTCCCCACTTTCTGCTCCCTTTCCTCCCGTCGTCCTCCCCCCTACATCTTCGGTGTCCCCCACCGTTGGGCCCCGCCGCGTACTTCGCCATCGAGCTCACTCGATAGAACGAAAATAATTATTTCCGATAGGTCGATGATAGTCCAGGACCCTCGTTATTGCTTATGCTTTATGCGCCATCCCTCTTCCTCCTTCCACCGCTTCTCCTTCCTCCTCTTCCTCTTCTTGCTCTTGTTCTCCTTCCCCGGGATCCCTGCCATGTCCACCTCGCTCGTCTTTTTTCGCGCGTGTCCCGTTGTCTCGGCTTTCGTTGTCGGGATTGCTCTTTCGCGTCTCCTTTTTCGTCGCGTCCCCTTCTCCCTCCACCGGCCGTCCGTTTATCCGGGGAAGCCTAATCGCGGGCCATCCGTCTGTTTAATGGAGAACCGATGGGGGTGACTTCGCTCCGCCGACTCGTTAATTGTTCGACTGGTCCGACGAGAGAGCGAGGAAGCGCAGCCGGATGGATCGGGGATCGTCCGATCGGAGGTGTAGATTTTTGGGAGTAGATCTCCGACGGAGTTTCCGGCCAATCGGAATTCCTGGAGGGAGATTTGCGAGTTGGACTCTGCGAATGAGGTTTCGCGGGGGATTTGTGAGTGTGTGAAGATTCGTGGATAAGGATTCGTGAATCAGCGTTTGCGAAGAGGAATTGTTTCGTTGGAATTAACGAGGGGGAATTTGTAATTGAGAGTTTCTGCGTAGGAATTTTTTCGTTAGAATTAGAGATGGCGAATAAAAGTTTGTGAGTGATGATTGGAACATGAGAATTAGCGAATGAGGTTCGCAAGTGAGAATTCGTGAATAAAAATTTGTACACGAGGATTGAACGTGGGAACTTGTGAATGAGGGTTTGCGAAGGAACGGAGGAATGAGAACAATAGATTGTGACAGACGGACACAGGGGAAAAAGCCGTTATCGATACTATCGATGCGATACATTATAGTTGCCGCACGGTGCAAAAACATTTTAAGCGACTCGGAAAGACACGGTGCAGGTGCGCGAGTGCACAGGGATTAGGTTTAACGACGGCGCCTGAAAAAGCACGATTACCTTTACGACTTTCCTCTCCGTCTGTCGACTCAACCCCCGTGGCTGCATTCTCCCACGGACGAAGAGCGGAGGGGCGTTCGTCACGTGCTCCGCAAATTTTCAATCGGATTCTGCTCGTTTCTTGCCCCGGACATCGATTGGCGCGTTAAAATTGACGATTATGTGTTATCAATCCATTACTGAACCGCAGGATTTACGTGCTTGTAAACGCAATCGATAAAATTGCAGCGGAGCAGCCGTTTTCGTTTCGTTTTCTACGCGACGAGGTTGTTCGCGGCGGAAACGATTTTTCTTCTTGAATTTCTTTCCCCGAGTTTCCGAACGAAAGAATTCCAGGATTTTTGGGGATCGAGACGAGCGTTCAAGAGGAACGTGACGTTCCCAGTATTTTTGGAAAAGCGAATGTTCCAATGGTGGAATATTTAACGTGGAAACCTTCAAAAACGAAATGATTTTACGCTCGCGATATCGAACAGCTTCGCGCGAAATTAACAAAAATACCGTTTGCATAAACACCGTGCGCCGGATGGCAAAAACACGATGCACGAGCAAAAAGCGCATACGATTGCAGCATCGACCGATTGCGTGTTTCGCAAATCGTCGAACAATTAAAAAAGAACCCGCCAGATAAAGGGGTCAGCCCACAATCCTGCAATATATCACGGGTCCGATGCGACCGACAGATACATAACTATTTTATCGTCGGAGCGCCTGGAAAAAGTAAGCAGGCAACCGCGGGACGCGTGTAAATCCGCGTTGCTTAACAATATTTTTTATCACGAATTTCTACAATTATTTTTCGAACGCGCTGAACATTCGCCGCCTTTGACGAGCAAAAAGCAAAGAGCCATTAAGACAAAGGGGATACTGGCAACAAAATTATTTATCTCTACTCGAGTCTCTGTGCATGCATTCTCGCGAAATCTCGTTACAAGCGACTCGGTTACAAAACTGGCGAGCCTCCAATAATTAGACGAATAAATTACCGAAATGTTCCACCCCTCTTTCATTCCCACGCAAGGTCACATTGATTTCTCACAAAATACGTCACTTCTCCGCAAACTGAAACCTCGGAATACACAGAATTCACTGTAAGCTTCGTCGAAGTAAAAAGCCCGCATCCATAAAATATAATTTCTATCCTGGCAACCACCTCGCCCGCGACTTTTCGAATCGCGCACCTTTCGCAACTCGCTCTGTACAATAAAATCCTCCCCTGCCGCCTCACCCCCTCTCTATCCGCAGCTCCTTTCTTTCTCGCGATCTCCGTCTATCCGGGTCGGTTCAGAGTTTCGCGATAAAATCCGCGATAGCACGTCAGGGGGCGATAGATGAGCAAAAGGGGGAGATAGCCTTTGGTGCACCGGCGAGGCGGCCCTGGGAGGAAGAGAGAGAGGACGAGCCAGAAACAGAGGGAGAGGTGCACGAGGAAGTGGAAGGGAGGGGGTTGGTGGATAGAGATAAGCTCGATTATGATCCCCGGTGGTTAAAGTCGAAGTTTTTACGGTAGATAAGGTCGCAGGAATGGGTTGCACGGAGATAACGCCGTGTCCGCTCTCTGTTTTCTACCGCTCCTCCTCCCCAGTGTTGCTTCTTCTCGAAGCCACGCCATTTTTCTTAATAAGGCCCTGCGCGCAACCCCTTTCCCGTGGCGCCCGGACGTGACGCAGACGCTTAACCCGATTTTCCGTCGCGCTGATAACGCCACAGCGACAGCCGCGCGAAAAAGACAGGGATGAAGCGGAGGCTTGAATAATTCGTCGATGAGGGATGAAACGGTCGACAAAGAGATCTTTCCTCTGGAGAGAACCAGTTGGTTTTCTTTGAATCGCGAAAGAACGTCGGACGTGTCGTTTGCATTTGAAACATTCATAGGGGATGAAAACTGTTTGGATAAGCGATCGTGAACGCTGAGAACGTCTCTCCTTGGGAATGAGTATTGTTTCTGATTCGTTAGAAACCGCTTTGACGCGTAGCATTATAGATACGAGATGACGGGGAGTTTACGCGATACGTAGAAACTCGAGGAAATAATTTGAATGAAAGTGAGATATTAAATCCGGCGGATTGCAGTTCTCCGAGGAGTTCTTTTCAATGATTACAACAGTGTTCGCCGTTTAATGGGATAATAATCCGGCGAAAAATAATGTGAAGATAAACGAAAATGTGGAAGGATCCGGAGGGAAACCGATAAACGGCGCAAAATTAACTTCCACTCCCGGCATCCCCCGGCGCAGACTTCCTCAGCCGCCCGATAAAAATCCATTTTCACGTATCGCCCTCCTCTCCGCGTAACAATTTACGACTTTCTCGCCCCCTTTCCGAGTCTACGCGAGCAACACCCGCCGGCGAGGTCCAATATTATCGGAATTGAGCGATTCCACCCCCTCCCCCGCCCCACAGCCGCCGTCGTTCCACCCCTAAATAGTAAAGTGGCAACTTCTACTCCCCGTTCGTCTTCGAACGGTTTACACCCGCGGCGGCAAACGAACGTACGTGCCCGTCCCCGGGCCGGTGCATCCGCATGCATAATGCAGGCCCGCAACAAGAATATAATTTTAACGAGCCACGCACCCCGCCGACCCCTCGTAAACGCCGCTGAAACCGATGCTCCGTTCGTGAATTTACGCCAGCCAGCTCTTCGAGTCGAGTAATTCGGTCGCGGGTATCGAGGAGGGATTTATTTGGAGGGGTGGAAGCGTTGAAAATGTTGAGAAGGGGATGGGGATACTTACGTATGTGGAAATGAGTAATTTCTATTTATATATTATATATACGTATAAAAGAAAGAGAGAGAGAGAGATGTTTTTTAATTCTTAGAAGAAGTTTCGAATAATGTAGAATGAGGAATCTTTCGAAATATAGAAAGCGTTGAAAGGATGAAAATGGGGATGAAGATTTTTGTAAACGTTCAAAAGTGTTTCGATTCTTTCCAAATAATTTCGAGGTTCTCTTTTCAAACAATTGGCAGAGACAGAAGGAAATATTTACAGAGATGTTGAATATGTGTTGATTAAAAACATAATCTCATATTTTCAAGGAGTTTAAGAAATTTGCACCCCCTCGAAGACCGGGCTTCTGTATTATACTTTTACGGTGGTTTAAGTGTATCTTCCCTCACTCTCCCTCCTTCATTTTCTCGATGTTTACGGTCTGTGTACAGCGTCCTTAAAACATTTTACCGGGAACTGGATGTACGGACTGGTTATACCGAGATATAACGGGGTGGTTAGTTCGGGGCACGTATACTGGTACGTGAGAGTTCGAGACACGGGGGATTGTTCTTGAACGCGATCGTAAACAACCCCTTACGACGACATTCCCGTATTACCAGGTAACGTTTTATGAAACGATGTTTTGCAACAACTTCTTTCAAACTGCGCTCAACTTGGATAACCGCTTCCATTAAAACGTTCCTCGTTAACAATTCTTCTTTTATATTTCACTGAAACTCGCCTTCAATTTAAATACTCGTAACCATTATATATTCCCTTACAGTTCGCTTAACTCGAGTAACATCTATATTTATTAAATTCGATTGAAACACAAGATGTTAATTCGAAGTACGAAGAAGAAGCAAGAGACCGTCGAATCCGTTTTCACGGAGGACAAGCTAGACGAACGCTACACGAAGCGAGACTCTCGTCGACGAGAAAGTAAAATCGAGAAAGAGGACTCCATAAGCTACCTGAGAGAGAAAGAACGAAGGAGGGCGAGGAGGGGCAAGGTGGCAAGATATAGCGGGTCCTCCCATTGATAATTATTCATTCGGTCGACTTCCAGAGCGGTTCGATATCGATCTTAAAACGTCGTCCAGAAGGTAGGCGAGAAGTGTCCTGGTCAGATACGAAATCTTGGTGTGTCGATTCACCGTCGTCGTCGTCGTCGTCGTCGTCTTCGTCGTCGTCGTCGTCTTCGTCGTTGTCCTCATCGTCGTCGTCGTCCTCGTCGTCGTCGTAGTCGTCGTCCTCGTCATTCGCGTACGAACTCTGTCGCACGTGTACACCGGAACAGCTGGGGAGCGAGGAAGATAGAAACAAAGTCGGACTTAATATATGCACGTCGAGGTCCTGCCGAGCGATAATTGCCCGATGTGGCATTGCCTTCGTGGCAACGAGCATTGGTCACGTCTCAATGTTTAAGCCCCGTTCACAGCGGTGCCGATCGATTCGCTGATCGACGCTAAAAGATGTTTCTTCATCGACGTCCGGGGCTCGAACCCAAGACACGATACCAACCGTGACGTATTAAGAGATCGGTCCTTTGCGTCTCTTTTCGAGCAAACTTTGTAACTAATTAACTGCTGATTCCGCGCGTTTTATTGGGGAAACTCGAAGCTTGGAATCTGGGATTCAAATAGAACATGACATCGAATCGAGTTGGGCGACGATGAAATATAATAATGAGAGAAAGAAATGCTGATTATTCGAATTCCTTTGAATGAGAATGTACGAATATTATCTGTGTTCAATTAGATTGCCTGGTGGGTAGAAATTTCGTTGCATTATTGTACGATACCTTCTGATATTGTGATATTAAAAGTTTCTTATTAGCGACGCCTGCCATGGCATCCATCCGGACAAAGACGATTAACAAAGATCCCGGGACGATAGTTAGCACGCGTATGGGAACAGTTGTTCTTCTAAGCAGATGAATGATGGGTTCTATTCAGGAGGCAATCATCTTATCGTTCATCGCAAACATGCCAATAGCCCAAAGCTTCTCCCGTAACCTTAATTGCTTGTATCCGAAGTGGAATAATGAACCCGACACGTATCCCGACACGAACCGACGGGAAAAAACGAGATAGAAGCACGATAATTCTTTCAATGGTAAACCCAAGTTTTTCATTCGACTCACAAAAATTCTCCACACTCGTCAGTGAAAAACGCTGAAATCGGAATATTCGAATACGATATATCAAATACCATTACACGATTATCACATAAGAGAAACAATTAAATTACCTACCAAACGCATCCAACAACAACCAACCAATTCTCCTACTAGAAAAACAAACGTGCATCAATGACTGACACCGCTTAGCCACGAAGAAACGATAAACGAAAGAGAACAGACATCGTAACCTACTGAATCCCCCGAAAAGAACTTTCAAACTCAACGTCACTCTCATTTCAACCGAACGTCTTGCCGAACACGATCGACGAACTTCTGAATGGCAGCCCGCCGGTGTTCTCCATACGCGGGCCGTTTCTCATGGCGCGGTCCCCGAGGAAATTTGTAAAGAGTCGAATCGACTCGATCCCGGCCGTACGGAGGGCCGAAAGGTAACGAGACTAAAGATTGACCGGATCAGATACGGCCGGGGTAGGACCGGCCAGTCCAGATCCTCGAGATAGGAGAATTTAATAACCTGCTACGTGGCGGCGGCAGAGGGGGACAGGGTGGTGGTTGGTTGGCAAAGCGATGGGGTGGCTGGAAGGTGGCAGACGGGGGGAGGGGGTGCAATAATATCGAGAGATATCGATCTTTAATTAGGCACGCAGCGCGGGAACGAGAGATTAGATCTACAGCTAGACGAGAAGCGGTTCTGGCCATCTTCTCGTCTCTCCTCTCATTCCTCTCTCTCTCTCTCGCTCACTCTCTCTCCCTTTCTCTCTCTCTTTTTCTCTCCTCCCTCTTCCCGCCGCGTTCTTTTCCCTGTGTTCCCTTTTTGGACGTTCGCCTCTCCGCCGGTCCTCCAGAGATCTTTCGGGTAGTTATACGTCGTAGTATCCTCTCCTGCCACAATGAGACTCGATCCAGATCCATTTTCGTTGATTGTATCGAAAGAATGAAGAAAAGGGAGTTCGATGGTATCGCCGGCCGCTCGCCCCCGGAATATTTCGTGAATATAATTGCCTGGATTTTGTTTTATTCCTCGTCGTCGTCGTCGTCGTCGGGATCCACCGGCCGGACCCCGGCTCCCTTCTTTGTTGCCTCCGCTGAATAGGTTTATCTCGGCCCGATGGAAAGAGGACAGAGCGCGAGCGGGGTGGACTCGGTCGTTACGCGGCCCCGTTGTTTGTTTAACAATAACTTATCCGCCGGACCGTGGCCGCCACTTCCTTCTGCGGCCGGCTCGACGATCGCCGCGATTAGTTTCCGCGGATCGTGATTAACGATCGGATCAGTGGAAACGAGTCGGAACGATCTATTCCAGATTCCTTGGTTTCGAACGGTTCAAGATGCAGAACGGTATCGCGGTGAGTTGTTAATTGCGTCGTTCACGGGTTAGAGTGATTAATTCCGCCTGGATGTCTTCATACGTCAGCGTTAAAGGATTTAATTGGTTCTTTATGTATGCGGTTTCATCCGATCTTTCTACTTTTCACAAAGATAATCAGTTTGACGAATGAGCGGATCGGGTTAATTGATTCGTTTGCGCTCGCACTGCGACGGGAATTGATGGAAATTCGGGTGTGAGGTATTTTTGTCGTTTCACTGAGGAAACACAGAGGCGTCGTATTGATTATTTGGTGGTTTCAACGTTGAAAAAATAGAAAAAACCGACAGCGGCGACGGAGTTTTGTCGCCGTTCACGGATTCGGACCGCGCGACGCTCCTTGCCCGGCATTGAAATCACCGGAACGAAGATTGTATCGATTATGCTTACCGTTCTGCCGCGCGAGAACGTTGAATAATTTATCGCGGGTTCTGTAATTTATCATAGGATCGTAGAATTAACAGAAATAATATTTTCAGCGAATTCTGTTTTCACTTCTGTTCCTCCGTGCTAAATCATTCTGAAATTGATCCACGGTGAAGATTAAAACTACAGTTATCCTTTCAACGATGTAATATTTTACATCTGCGAATCGCGTACGATCGAATGCGTAAATATTCCTCGGAACGATTACACGGACAAATGAGTGATCTGCGTCCGTCCGAATTCATTAACACGAATAAACGGGATATTAATGTCAGGCCTGAATATTATTCTTCACGGAAACGGACAATTATAGATAGAAACCCCAGAAAATATTCACGCTCGCAATGTCTTCCAACTAACCAATACTATAAAACTTAAGAAACCTATCCCTTGCATAGATAAACGACCAAGATTATTATCCAAGATTATTAATATTCCAAATCGCTAAAAAAACAATGACAAACAATTTCTGAATTCAAAAAGTATTCAATAGCATAGGCTATTATAATAATGTAACCTAAGAATATCAACACCGAATCATTAATAATTCTTGTTAATACCGTCGCTCTTCATCCTGAAGGAACAACTGAAACGCTAAAAATTCTCGTGGCAGTGGACGCGTTAAAAGAACCGAGAGCAGGCGACCGAAAAATCTGCCTTAAAATTTACTCGGTTCTCCCGAAAATGGCGGCGAGACGTTAACTTCCGCCTCCTCGAACTCCTCCGATCCGTGATCCGCCATAATTACCGGTACATCGTCCGGCGCTCCCACCGGCGGATTTAAATTGCCCGGCACGGAACGGCACAGCGCGGCGCAAAACGTTCGAAAAAATCGCGGAGCCGCCAAGGGTTGAAGCCCAAAGGCCAAAGCGAGGCACGCCGGGAGGCGTGATCGCGAAACGAAAAAGGAGGAAGGTTTATCGGCGCGAGTGTCTTCGCGGTGTCAACGGCTGGTATCTCTTAATGACTGCCCCATCTTTTAAGGCTTAATCGGCGACACGTATAAACCATATCCTGTCCCCTGCATATTCAATGCGCGTGGTACACGGGCTCGTGCTGCGTACACGCGTTCAAAATTATCTCCGGCCGCCTCCTCCTTTCGATTAAAATTCCGAATTCCCGTATACGGCGAACGAACAAAACGTCGACGAGGGCAGCGGGCAAAAAATAAACGCGAGACCGTGTATTTCCTTTCTTCCCACTTCTCGGCGGATCGCGGCAGCAACATCCTCCGAGGAATTCGTGAAAAATTCTTTCCGGATCCGTCTGTCTTCTCGGGTTCGGTGTTCCCGTTTATAAGTGAAAATTAACGGGGAATGAAAAGGTTATCATCGATATTCACTTGTCAGCAAATTTTTGTTGTCAGGATTCCTGTTTTGCGATTGGAGTTTCGATTTGTTGAAAGATACGTGGAAAATGATTACTAAGTATTGGTGGCATAGGCTTTTTGTATCGTGTTGTAGAATATTGATTGGAATAGAGTGGAATGTTGGAACAGAATTTTTAGTAGAAAATGTCGAGACATGTAATCTACCGGTTAACGAAGTTTCAATGTACAGATATCGAAGTGTGTAGCGATTCGAAGTTGTACATAGGTGGAATAACAATTAATTAAATTCCTCGTCGCATTTCCCTCGGCCGATCGGAAATGGCAAACGGCGCGCACGGAGCGTTTCCTCGCCGGTTTGGGATTCTGGTTTCGCGCCGGGCAACAGAAACAAAATCGCCAGCAAAAGCAGTGAAAACCAAGTCGGTGACAGATGGTGAGTACTGATAACGTCCCTCGAAGGTCCTGCTAGCAAGCGAAACGACCTGCACGGATCCTGTTCCTGTCGCGCGATAAAAGAAGAAACAGCTGCGTCCCGGCGCTGATCGGAGATCGTTCCCCGTACCAGAATGCTTTCGACGTAGGACAATCGTATGGAAATTTATGGGGATCATTTGTTTATCTATTTATTCGCGGCCGTAATAGACAATGGCCGGGACACCGGTTCGCTACCAGTTAGATGGGTTTAATGACGATGGATTCCACGATGGTCTCGATTAATCGAGAATTTATACAATCACGATTCACCGGTGAATACAGTGGTAATTATATCATACGCTTACACAAAGCATAAAGAATAACGTTTGTGCATATTCAATTGTTAAAAACAATGTTCCAGATCAGCGGATAGTATCATGAGAAATCCTTCCCTTCCGCTCTGTATTAATTGATCCAAATGTTCAGATCATTCCGTTTCCGCTAACACACATTCCTCGTTTCGTTGTATATATTTATTCTCGAAGAACTAAGCGCGAAATCGAACGCTTAACTGTTGCACAAATTTATTCATCCTTCTCAGTAATTTACATGTTTTGTTATTCGCAATTTCACCTCGAAGCTCCATTTTATTATATGACGGTTAACGATGATCTCGAGGAGCATACCGTACAAGCGGCTCGTAGCTAATATTCTCGACAAGTAATTGGCATGTGTACCGCGTGGATCTAGACGCGGCCGATCGGGTAATTAAGTGGTAATGGCTGAAAGTCGGAATGTTTTGGTATCTTGTCACGATATCTCCGCACGGATTTATCGTCACCCTTTAGCATAATTACTATCATTATTGAGGGGGCTACGTGTGCGAACGCGCGCGCCGAGCGTAAATGCTCTCGCATGGAACGCGCGAACACGCAACAGAACGACGTTCGCCGGCCGCGTTCGACGAAAACGATGATCGCAGATTGATCTCCGATCGGAATCGGCGAACAATATAATTCAATTTTCGAATTGATTGTGCGCGACGCGACTGTTCGCTGGAAAATTATTGCCCCTTGGATCGATTCAATACGGAGCACTTTGAATAATCAAAGTATGGCGCTGCAGCGACGATTACTTTAAACATAATTATTGTTCATAGGGTTTCAATTTCCAAATGTTTCATCGAGGATCGCTTGCATTCGGAAAATAAGATTCAAAGAAGTGTCTTGCAACATCGCACTGCATTTTTCTTAAGCGATTCGACCGAGACCCGGTCCGCTTTGCGGATCAATTTAATGGACAGATCGATCGGTTCTGCGGGAAGCATGATGTAACCCGCGTGACACGTTCAATCCGGCGTGGGTCACTACTGAGTCACGCTGCTATTTATAATTTTCCGCGCTGGCAACGTGATTCGAATGCTATTAATTATAGAGAAAGTAGCGTCGATCACTGTAAAGTAACATTCGCGATCCACCCTTGAGCGCATTGGATCGTCTGAAAAATCATGTTCGATTTTCCAAACTTTCATCGTCTCGAAGCTGATTCGGCGAACATCGGATTCGCTTGTTTCCAAACCTCCGACCGTCATTGTTTCGAAACTGATTCGACGCGTCGCGAACAATCCCTGGCAAGATCAGAGGTAGCCAAGTCATCTATGGGAACCCGCACGAGCTGTCCCGAAAAAGGCATATGAATGGTCACGTTGTGTGAATGACGTTGAACAGTGGATTCCTGGCACATAGATCCAAAGGGGGCGACACGAATCGACCGTGCCGGCGTTCGCTATACACGTATGACGTCCACGTATGTATAGCCATGCGTGTTGATACGCAGATAGAGACGAAGGTGGACGTAGTAAGAGCTTTGCATGAATAATGTGCTCCACGACGTGATCTGAACTTCTTGGAAGGGATGGACGAACGTGGACGGTCTGTACAAGATTTCCTCTCTCCGTTCCTCCCGACCCTCCTCGCGCTCCGCCCCATCCCCCTCGTTCCCCCATCGCCGATCGACGAAGAAAACGACGGGGAGAGCAGGTCCGGAATAAAGGTAGATCGGAGATATCGTATCGATCGGGTAGATTTGCGTTTTAATGAGGTGTGCTTGCGCGATGCTCGGTGAATCTTGAAGAGCGAAGTGTAACGGGACGAATTGAATTGATCGATTGTATCGACGTTTAATTGAATCGGGACATGGACGAGCGACGTTCGGTAAATTGTGGCCAATGTGTACTACATCGCGCGATCCAACGTCCGTCATGCCCATTGTCCGTTAGTTCCTCGAGATCGGATCGTGAACTCGCCGGGAAATCCGGCAAGTCGGAAAATTTTCGAATTGTCCTTGCGAAGGTTCGCCTGGGACGCGGATCCGTCGAATCTTCGACTCAAAGAATCGATATTCTTAGCGTAGATGTTATTAGCTGAAACCCTATAGAAAGACGAACTACCATTCAATTCCCCTATTTAGATATTTCGGATCAACAACGAAAAACTTCCTAAAGTTCTCACCGATAAAGCCGCAAATATCCGCGGTCTAACGACGGCGATAACTCTCCGTTCTCTGGAGTAACGTTAGATCGTTACCTCGACCGTAAAAGGGTTAAATTGAACGTAGAGCAAAGGCGTCGTTCTATGCCAGTGGCAGGAGGTGCTCAGCTGCTTCCTGCGGCCATCATCCGGGGCGCGTAGCGATCAGAAGTGTACACCGGTGGCAGGAAAACGAGCGCAACGGTAGCAGCTTCATCGGCGCTATGCAAATAGGATCCTGATCGTGACGCGGGTAGGCAAACACGCGACGTACAGGTAACAGGCAGGGCCCTGGTAAGGCCTGAGTGAGTCCTCTCTCCTTCTCTTCTTCTTCTTCTTCTGCTTCCTCTTCTTCTTCTTCTACTTCACCTTCATTTTCTTGTTCTTCCTCTTCTTCTTCTTCTTCTTCTTCTTCTTCTTCTTCTGCATCGTCTTGTTCTTCGGAGAGTCGTATTATGGTAGTGTGCGCCCTCTTTTCACGGGGCCACGACCCATGCCAGAGATGCATGCCACTCGTACCGATGCATCCATGAACACTTCGCTTTTCTCTTTCTGTCCTCCTCCACCTCTTTGTCCTTCCCCCGGCCGGCCGCTCGCCCCGCCACGCCTACGATCCTCGTCGCGCTTACGCCGACCCGAGCCACCGTCTTTTTCCCCTCTGCTCTACACGCTGCACCGTGGAGATATGCTAATGCAGCCGTCCCGATCGTGACACTGCGGCTGCTAAGTGAGAGCTCAAGTCGCAACCTTCTCATCGGCTCCTACGCCGCGCGAACCGGGCCTCTCTGGCTTCCTCGTGCTCCTCGAGCCGATCTCGCCTCTCGGCCGGTGTTCCTCGGAGTCCAGCCCCGGGAATCTTTTCTTTGACGTTGACGGTCCAACTCCTGCGATCCACTACCGCCTCGCGACCGGGCTCGAACGATGAACCTAGCTTGTTTGGATGGCAAGGCTTCATCGGGTGGACGCTGACGGGCTCCGATGGACCTGGGAAAGTCTGGATTAAACCTGAGTGAAATAGACGAGCATGGGAAGCTTAGATTAACGCGCGGATCCGTGAAAGTTAGTTGTTCGCCGTGCGTCGGTGCAGGTTGGAAATTATATATTTTGCTGTAGGTGTGTACGATAGCATTCCGTTGAATGCGAGTTAAATTTTATGGTAGCTGGGATGATAGATAAAATGAAGTAGTGGGTTAATGACATTCATCACGACGGAACCGAGTGATTTTCTAATGAAGACTGCTTGCATCTGTCGGTTAATACTTAATACCGTGTTCGCCGCTAACAAATTGTATTAAACTTCTCGCGGCGCTGTTCGGCCGTAGTCCGTGCCTTTTATTGTCGTTACCAGCTCCGAGCGTTCTTAATTGCGCGTGCATGCAAGCGTTCCCGATCGAGAGGGCTGCACCTTACTCGCCTACAACCACCTACAACTGCCACCAACCACCTCCGGGTGCTGAGGGTGTAATATATCTCGAAAAGAAGAGGAGGGGGTGGGGAAACACGGCCGCCATTAACATATCCACCGGCTGATAAGCCTTTCTCAGAACCGATACCGCGCCCGTGTACACCTTCGGCCCCGCTTTATGCGAAGAAACGAACAGCCGCGGCCACGTGAGAAACGGGCTTCGGAAGCATCGCTCTTTCGCCACTTACGGCTCTGTTTCGCTTTGTCGCGGCCCTTGTTCCGGTTGTTTCCCGGCCGAATTCTCGAATCACTTCGCAATAAAGATAAAAATCCTCTCTCACTCCTCTGTAACCTGTTTCGCCTATCCTCAGAGCCGAAAAGTTCGGCACAGTTTCGCTCGGAACGGTAGTCCACGCCTTCCTCTCCGTGCGAACGCGTCGCTCGGGACCGGTGAGGTGACTGTAAAGAGCGGAGGACACGATTCTGCAACCCTTGCATTGGTTCGCTTCTCTTCGTGTATCTTATTCTAGTACCGAAGACTGATAAATACATATATTCATAGAAAACGCGAGCAGCTGAATATCTTGCCATAAGTGCACAAATGTTTGCGATCTAGTAATGTTAGTTTATGACGCAAATCACAGGTTCATCGAAAACCGCCGATAAGCTTCGAGAAAGTGTTATCGAATCGATAGGACTCTCTCTCTCTGCTACTAAACGCGAGACTCCGAAAGAACGCGAAACCCCGGAGAAGTAACTCGATTGTCTGCCAATTTCGATCCTCGTTATCGCTGTTAAGTCCGGGGGCGTACGTATCCCAGGTAGCTTGTACCCAGGCGTAATTAAGAATGCTACGGGACGGTTCGTACCTAGGAAGCGACGGGCGAACGAAGAAACAGACGGCGGACGAGATAGCGCGTTAGAAAAGCGGGAACGGTGAAAAAGTAACGTGGGACGGGGACAAGGGAGCGAGAGAGAAAGGGAGGTAGAACCGTGGTGCCTTGCGAGGAGGCACCGGTGCCGGATCCATCGATGACCGCTTATTTACAGAGAGGCAGAAGGAACACGACTGAGCTGTAGATGCGAGCGCGGGATAGCCCAGAAGTGCGCTGCAACCCTTTGCCCAATCTCCTTCGGCATCTCGCGCCTCCTACCTCTTTTCCCCCTCTCGCCTGGCAGAACTCTGTTCCGCCGTCGCTGAGCCTCGCCCAAGGAGGCAATTAAAGCATCCGGGTAATTCGACGAACGATACGCGTGTCGTCTCGATTTCGAGGACAACCCACCTGGACGGAAGGTGCGGGATAGGGTGGCTGTCTCCCGGCGTCCCGCTCGTGGATATCCTCGGGATCGGAAAGAGAAGGATTTGATGCTGTCCAAGGTGGTGTCCGGATGGTGTTACACCTCTTGGCAACAGGATATTTTCGAACCCGGAGATTCGACGATACCGCCGGTCTCTGGTAGAACTCGAAGACAACTGCTAGCCTACCGGCTCCGTTGTAGTACCCAATGCATACCTTTTCGTTACTTTGGTTTCTTTCCTCGCTTAGTATAATTGAAGCAAAACATGCTCTCGCCGTGGAAAGTTCACGTTTAAAGGTAACGAAAGTTCGCCGAGATTCCTGGGCGTTGCATCCCACTCAAATTTTTCATATGCGGATGTCATCGGTGGGACATTAACGGTGTCGCCTTTTCATAGTCACGAGTCTTGTAATTATACTTTCAATCCTTCACGAGGAACCATAGGTACTCGCTTCAAAATGCGCGCCGATCCTTCATACCTCGGCATCGAGAACAGATAAACGAAGCTAGACGATCGCTAGATCTTAAGAGTACCCTGAGAGTATCTAGCGATCTAGAGATCTAACCGAAAGATGAAAACAGAGATTGGTCGCGCGTCCTCAGTCGAATTCTGTGAAAGACGGTTCCATTTCGAGGGACGGAGGACCGGCCGGGCAATAACCCAAACAACCCTGGCCGGCTTAACCGAGATTTCGACGCGAGAAGCAGCCCCTTCGGGCGTCGGAGCCGACACGCCGCGAAGCTCGTCGGCCGAATGGTGGGGAGCCGAGAGGCGTGCGAAGGGTGCAGCGAAGTGGGGTGGGTAGCTGGTAGGGGGATAGATAGATGAATAGAGAGAGATAGGCGGGAAGGAACGGCAGGGGAGAAGGGAACAGAGGGTACGCAAAGGCTGGCGTGGCGAGCGACCATTAGGGAGCCGTACGGCCATAGGGACGCATCGTTGATCGTGCGTGTGCCGGCACTTTTTTCTTTCTACTTTTCTTCCGTTCGCCTCGACTTCCGGCTACGGCGAACCGGCCGCGTCCCTGCCACGTGGATCCGCTATGGTCGTTTCACGGGAGGCAGATCGTCGCTGGGGTGCGCTGAAGAAATGTACGAGGAATAATAAAGATAACATTTCAAATATATCTTCTTGCTTTCGAGATCGCGTTTATATCGTGTCTTTTAGACATCTTTCTTTCGTTAACGCTTGTTAATCTGGATACGGTTGACGAAGGATGATCACGGAAGATACGTTACCTCTGTTCTAACTCGGTTTGTTCTTTTGCAGGGGAGGACGAGGAATGGAGCGACTCGGAGAAGACACCGTCGGTAAGCAGTGGCGTGGACGGCGGTGGATCAGCGGTTTCCAGCCCGATCGCGCCGGTCGTCGAGGAGGAATCAAGCCTTCCGCCACCGCCGAGACTGAATCCACCGTCCTCGTCGGTCTCGATCGCGAACTCGACCGCGGAGGATATCAGATTGAGGCTTAGCGTGCTCTCCGAAGACGCTCGGAAACGGCTGGCTAGTCTTACCGAAGATATCGAGGTAAAACCGATAAACAACGAGATAACGATAGGAACGATAGATCCTGGAATCGCGGATATGTTAATCCGTCCGATTCTCCTTTATCTGTAGGTTACCAGGAGCTCGAGGGACCGACATGCTACCTCGAAGCCGAATCAGAACCGCGAGTCGAGTCCCAAAGACACGGACGAGGAGACGATGATCGTGGTTAAAGAAGAGGATTGTCTGCCGCGGTCGTCGTCGTCCTCGTCCTCCTCGATCCGTAGGAGAGATTCCGTCTGCAGGAGAGACTCAGAGGACTCGTCGAGGCGGTCAAACGCGGATGATCCACCGTCAGAGAAGAAACTGAAGCTCGACGACGAAGCAGCACCAAGACTGAGACTCAATGCTAGTCTGGCGACGGATCCCGCTCTTCGACCTGCCGCTGTGGCCGCGCTCACCATCAAATCAGAAAATACCTCGCCGCCGAATCCTGTACCGCCACTGCCAGCTGGCCTACAAAATGGTAATTTTCAATGGTTTCGTAAAGGTCTACTGGTATTCAGTATTAGTTCCCACTGTAAGATAAAACTAGGCTTACACAATGATTCATTCATCCTTTAGCCTGACTTTGATGAGTTTCTTAAGTGTACATAACTGTGCTAAGTTACTTCCATTAAGAAGCTCATGTTTTACAGTGTTGACATTAAAGAATTGATAAACGTTTCAGCGATCGCTTCAGGTCGGTTGTACGTGCTGCCGACCGACGGCAAGGAGACGATCACAGTGGAACCAGCTAGGCCAGCACCCCTCATCTGCCCACCCTGCGGTATTCGATTCAGTTCAGCGAGCACTCTTGAAGCTCACCGCACCTTCTACTGCGCGCATCGTCCACGGCTCGAAGAGGAAACCGCGAACGACGAGGACGAGGAGAAGTCGAATAAATTCGAAGTCAGGAAGGCGTACGCTTGCCCGCATTGTTCGTACAGCGCGGATAAAAAGGTGTCCCTCAACAGGCACATGAGAATGCACGCGGCATCGCCGGCTCCGCCTACGATACCGACGGTGCCGGCTGTGGCTACAACACCGGCGACCGGCGCTACAACGGCTTCCAATGGATCATTGAACGAAGAGGCGGAGAGATATTGTAGAAACTGCGACATCAGGTTCAGCTCGCTGAAGACGTACAGAGCTCACAAGACTCATTATTGCAGCACCAGGCATGTAGTCAAGGACACACCACCGCCGGCAAGCGCCGCGTCCTCGTCGGTAAAGGCATCGCCTCCTACGAGCGCAAGTCCCGGGGATTCTCCACCGCCGCAGCCCTGCTTGGCATTGCCTACCAATCCGATTCTCATAGTACCGTACTCTCTTTTCCGGGGAGCTAGCGTGTTGGCCGCGCCAACTCTACCTGCTCCTGATACCGCGTGCTTCCTCCTGCCAAATGGTTTGTGGATAAACTGGTTAATTACTTTCATGAAAACAGTGCCATCGAGGGAGTAGATACAAGAATCGTTCTCGTTTGGTTACAGGTCATCTTCAGCCGATGACGAGAGGTCTCGCTACAACGGCTCCCAACACTGTCGTTGAGCCTCCGCCTGTTCTTCGAGTAGCAAACAAGCCAACAACGCCAGCATCGGTTGTAGCATCGTCCACGTCGCCACCTGGCTCGGTACCGCTAGACCTGAGCGTACGGAAGTCACCGGCACATCAGGATGAAAAGGAGAACAGAGTTTCACCAGCTCCTTCTTCTCTGCCTCCGCCACCTGGCAGCCCCAGATCTAGGGGTAGCGGTAGTCCCAGGGCCAGGTCAATCGGTTCTGCTCCGACACCGGTTGGCACTATCGTACCACCACCACCGACAGAGCTTGCTCAAAGACTGGCAGAACTGCCACCACCACCTGTCCCTGGAGTCCTCGTCAAACAGGGTGTCTCCAAGTAATTAGACTAGTGAATACCTTAAAAACACAAGTACAAAGCTTTCTATTAAGTGACACTAATAATTTTTTTCATTTGCAGATGTAAAGAATGCAACATAGTTTTTTGCCGTCACGAAAACTTCGTCGTTCATAAAAAACATTATTGCCAGGCAAGAGAAACCACAGTTAGCAACAGTCCACCACCACCAGGTACACCTTCGCCACCTTTGGTTCAGTTGATATGCGCCGCGTGCGGTATAAAGTTTACTTCTATGGACAATTTGGTGGCCCATCAAGCGTTTTACTGTCCCAAGAGGCCAGAACCGCAAGAACATCACTCGAGATGCACTAAGTGCAAGGTTAGTAATCTGTGATCGTCTATTCATTTCTCTATGAACGATAGTGACGATTATTAAACCTGATCATTGTTCTTTTTTTTGCGTAGGCCATAATTGAATCTGGATCTACCCACACGTGTACCAGCGGCACAACCGGTGGCTGGAGATGTCCTGTGTGCGGTGCGGTTAGTCCCACAGCAGGTGCCGCCCAACGTCACATGGATGCTCATCAGGGTGTCAAGGCTTTCAGATGCACGATTTGTCGTTACAAAGGAAACACGTTGCGTGGCATGAGAACGCATATCAAAATGCACTTTGAAAAACGGGGAACCGACCTGCAGGTGAGGAAACAGTGACATTAAACACCAAATTGAGCCTTTCGAATTGGAACTGTAAGTTTTAGGATGGGAGTTGGTCAATATATTAATAAATTGCCTAATCCAAGAGAATATCAATTATAAATATTCCAGAAAATTCCTTTCCCTAACGGACGAAGTTGCTTCTTTTTCAGGAGGAAAACTATATAACGTGTGTGTTGGACGACGAAACGGTCCTCCCGACGCCGGAACCGGCTCCAGCTACGACGCCCGAAGAGATCCCTGCAGAGGTGCAAGTGAACGGTAAGACCGAAGTTCGGAAGAGTCCGCAACCGCCACCGCCACCACCACCCCCACCACCTCCAACGGTAACGAACAAAGTGAAACAGGAACGCGAGGATACACCGCCACCAGAAGAAAGCCTCGACCCCAACAAAAGTGGTCCCCGTTACTGTCGATCATGCGACATCAGCTTCAACTATCTAAGCACCTTCATAGCTCACAAGAAGTTCTACTGTTCGAGCCATGCCGGGGAAGCGAGCAACAACAATAACAACAACAATAATAACAATAACTCGAGCAGCCACACCACGACGCCTCCGAGCGGCAGGACTGAAGCATCCGTACTTTAAGGACTCTCGATGATACAAGGTGTCCACGGTGATCATTCCTCGAATGTAGCCATTAGGATTAACCTGACGGGACTGTTAATTGTTGCCAGTTTATAAATATATATATATATATAAATATATATGATAGAATTATCGACTATCCGTTTTAGTTGACTACCGTTGTGTGATTTCTGTTGATCCAGGGAATTGTTTGTACTTATAACTTGATTCATCCGACGTGTACATACGCGTGCGTGGACACGAAACTGCGAAAGGATACGCTGAAAGTTCCAACAGCGGCGACATTCAGGCGGTCGTGGTTAGTAGTGTTTTTCTTTGAGAAGGTAATTCGCTTTGGAACGATTGAATTCGAAGGTAAAGCTGTGCGTGAAGTTTTGTATGAAGTATACCAAAGTGAGGCTGCCGAATGAGACATGACCCTGTGCATGAGGGATCGCGGTTGCGGTTTGTGAGCGAAAATGTGATTGGTACGGAAAGCCTCGGCCGGCTGTTACAAAGGTGTGCAATCTCATGACTCTTCAATAATCTCGTAGCTGTAACTAATTAATCGACATACCTAGGGAATTACGGATAATAAAGATGAGTGTAAAATGTTGTACAGTAGATGAGTAGAGTATTACCGGAACGATAGTAATTATCCCGAATGATACCAATCTCAAGCTTGTGAAAACGCTAAGTTGCAATATGACATTTAATATATTATATATTATATATATATGTTATATATAATATATATATATATATATAATTTATATATAATATATATAATATATATAAATATATAAATATGAATAAAAGTGACTTAATATCTATAAATCGCGCTCATACATACTGGGGGAGTAAGTACGTTGATAAATGTATCCATAGACTGCCATAAAGATTTCGGGGATATCCACGTAGTAATGCTAATCGTCTCGAAGGAATGAAAATCTCCCTACGAATTCAGGATTCGCTGTACAATTGGATTCTTCTACCAACGCATTTGCTTCTTTAAAATACAATCAAAAATTCATCGCGTGTACGTCGCTTGGTGAACAAGCGGCTGCTCGTGGCGAGCGCGTAAATGTAAAAATTAGAATTAAGGCCAGTGTTACACGTATACGCAGCGTACTATTCATATCATATATATATATATAAACGAGTTCGTTGATGGCATCAATTTTTCTCCCTCGTGCGAGACTTGGACGACGAGAAAAAGAACATTGATGCGCGCACGTTGTCAAGCTACGACAGCATCTCCAAAAATCTCAGTTACATGTAAAATTATTTCTCGTATTTCGACGAGTAGCGTAGCCAGATAAAAGCGAACCATTCGCGGATACTTTTATAAAAACAACTGTTATGTTATTTACAGATCCCTGTATTCTCGCTAATCGTTGTCTAAAGGAGCGCAGGACTCACGATATTCCATTTAAAAATAAATACAAATGATTTGATAACGCATCACGAAGAAGCTACCTATACTTTATTGCCGAACACTTGTAAATCTCTATCCGGTACTTCCAATCAATTTGTTATACATTATAAATCTGGTGTATTATTATATGCCATATATCGTCGATGAAAACGATTCTTTTTCTAAATACCTATACACCCTCCTCTGTCACTTTGACGCCTAGGATTATTTTTATTATTTTTATTTTGATAGATGAATTTTACACGCAAAATATATCTATATAAATATGTAATAAATATATAAACATAAATAAAATTCTAAGACCTTTATGATCCTTATTTCTAATGCAAGAAAATAATAGCAATTTAAATGTAAATCTATTTAAAACAAAAAAACATTTTCAGTACAAAACAAGACATATTTATTTACTTACTGAAATTATTTTAAGTTGAATAGGACTTGGGACTTTACAAAAATAGTTATAGCAAAGAACAATTACACTGAAGTCATGTTTTGCTATTCATACTTATGCAATAGAAAAGACTTATATATACATTTCATCTGTGATACCTCGTATTCTTCTAATTTAAATATATGACAATATCACTAACAAACTTAATATTAAAACCCACTAGAATCTAATTTATCTGATTCGTTAATTCCACATTCTTCGTTATCAGAATTACTGTTATCAGAATTACTATTATCAGAGTTACTATTATCAGAATTGTCTTCGCCAAATTCTTCCTGCATCTTTGCTTTATACCTTGCATATTTGTAACCATAAGCATTTACATCTGCCTCACTGTATGCATAAACAAAATCATCGTCGCTTGATAAATCAGAATCTTCGCCTGACCTCATGTTCAGAACAGCCTCTCTCATACAGTCTTCATCGATTGAACTTCCAGAGTGATCTGAATCAGGATAATCATTCCTCCAATTCGATTCAGAGTTAGAATCCTCTGACTCGTATTCAGCCTCTTGATAATCCCTGTAAGTCTCAAATACTAATTCTTGATCAAATGGGTGCACAGATACCTTATCGTCTATATAAACTTCATCTTCAGTTTGCCCATAGTACAAATCATATACATAATCATCATCCTATAGAACATTATTAATATTAAATAAGGATCAATTACAATAAATATAAAGGAATCAATTAACAATTACTTTTTCTATAGCCTGCTCTTTTCCATTAGCACAAGAAACTGAATCCTCTACATCTATCACTGTCATGATCTTGTCTTCAAATGTTTGAAGCTTGGCATTATCCAAAGATCTAATACAACTGATTACTTTATAACGATTTTCTGCTGAAGCTAGTTTAGCCTTTTCTCGAATTTTATTTATAATATCCACCGGATGTTGCTTGAAAGTCTCCTTCAGTTTATCTTTATTCAAAGTTTGCATCAAGTGTTCAACAACATTACTTTCCTATTAAAAGAAGTTGAAATATAAAGTATATATGCTCCTAAATAATTTTTAAGAACATTAATGAATTGCTCTTAAATGTTACCTGATTTTTAACAGTTCCAGCGAACTTAACAACTGTGGTTAGTGGACTAGCTGCAGTCGATTCTTCAACTTCTTCATTTTCTGAAGTTTTCATTCGTTTACATGCAATTAACAGTGCATTTAATGGCTCGTCATCGTGTCTACGTTTCACACGCAATACTGCTGCCATTTTTCCTAATCTTTTTCCAAAGAAATACTCGAAAACAATATTCACACTTTTCGTACGATCACAATATTCGGCGTCTTTTGTAGATAAGTATAACCTGTTCCACACTCTGGCTTTCTTAATATTGGCGCTGCAATACTACTTGTCCCAGCTGAGGTTAGAATCGTTCTCAGCAGTCGACATATCGATTATCATTCGCTGGTCTGGTCAGCAACAACGCTGCCAGGGCGTAGAATTTCTCGGTATGTTTTCGACTTGGTATTTCCTCGTTTTCTTCATATTGAACGACTCATGAGAGGTCTGATCGTTGGTTTCGTTTAAAATGAGTCGTTAAGATTATCGAAAAATATGGCGCAATCGATTTTCGACGCTCTAACAGGTAATACTTTTCTACTGTAGAAATAGGTGGGGTTAACCAACAAGTATTCTATTTATCTTTCTTTCTGAGAGAAAATTACGATAACATTTAAGATGTTCAGCATTGTTACTTTCTATTTCTCGTAGGCGTGTCGCTGGACAGTCCTTCTGTACAATCTTTATTAGAGTCCCAGACTCTAATAACTGAGGTGGAGCAGTCAGGTAGATTTTTTTCTGAACTTTGATAACCTATTAATGGGTGATTCATTACTTCACCATAGCCTCTACAATAATAATTTGTAATAAAATCTGTTATATTTTTTATTTAGCAATTGATCAGGATGAAGAAGATATCTTTCAATGTGGAAAATGCAAAAGTCAGTTTACATCGTTGCACATGTTTGTATTGCACAAAAGGACTCATCAAAAAACACAAGAAGAAACCATAGATTTGAGTCAGTTTTTGGTAAATGATGATAATCAAGCTGTTCACCAAGAAGATAACGACCAAGATGCATCACAATATAATCCACAAGAAACATTTGTTCAAAATGATCAACTTAGTGAGCCAATTATACTCGAAGAATCAGACATGCTTTTTAGGTTAGCTACAAATAATTGATGGTTTAACGTGCAATGAAATTTTACAATATATCTTATATTGGTTGCAGCATGGACCAAGAGGGTGCTAGTTATTTTACAACAGATTCCACGTTTAGTGTTCCAATTATATTGAGTTCAGAAAGTTTGGATACTTTTGCAAACTCTACTATTCCAACAGACAATGAGCCTATGAAAGATGATTCAAACGAAGTACCTCAAGTTCTACCAAGTGATATCTCTCAGGAGCAAGCTGCTAATACTTTAGAAACGGTTGATTTATCAATATCTAGTGAAAATCTTTCAATGGAATTAGACACCTCTAATAATCAAACACAAAATTTAAAAGTATGTACTTTGGTGAATTTATATGATTCTTAAGTTTGGATTCTTTTATTTTTTTTGTATTAAAATGATTTATTGCAGTACAAGTGTAGTTATTGTAACAAGCAGTTCGCAAAAAAATTTTATTGGCAGCAACATGAGCGCTCTCACACAGGGGAAAAACCATATCAATGTGTTGTATGTGGACGTGCATTCGCACAAAAATCCAATGTGAAGAAGCACATGTCATCCCACAAAGTGTGGCCTGGCACTGCCATACACTCCCTACCCCCTGAGGTATATTAAGCACTGTGGCCAAACTTCGCAATTACTTTCGTCACGTTTTTCCTTCTTTTAATCCTATAACTATTGTTAGGCACCACCAGATGGAAGTATAGATCGTACCTATCACTGTCAGTTTTGTAAAGAAATATTTGATTCGTACAAAGCTCTAAAGGGCCACCTTATAGTCTCTCATTTAGCACTGAAAGTGTACAAATGCGTGCAGAGTAGTTGTAGCATGATGTTTTCCGAGCTGGAAGATTTTTTGGAGCATACGCGTAGTCATAAGAGATCAGAATATCGTTGCCATGTGTGTGGTGAAGTGTTCAACACTCTATCTGATCTTGGGCTTCATCAGTATGCCCATTCCGTCCAAAAGCAAAAGACAACAGAAAAATATTATTGCTGCTCTGTTTGTAAATCCTCCTTTTCTAATCTGGAGGCTTTACAACATCATACAGAAACTACAACGCACGATTATGCTTGTCTACATTGCGGTAAAAGTTTCTTAATCGAACGATTTTTACGGCGTCATTTAAAAACACACGCCTCGTCCGCTCGATTTGCATGCGAGGATTGTGGAAAGGCCTTTAAAACTGAGCAATACCTAGCCAATCATAAGTTAATACATAGCGAGGAGACACCGTTTTTATGTCCTGTAAGTGATCTTACAATTGCCTTGAAAATTGTAAAATTTCTTTGTGTGTTTGGAATACATAATTTTATTTTTTTCCAATAGCATTGTCCAGCCAGATTTAAACGAAAAGATCGTCTGGGCCGTCATATGTTGATCCATGATCTTACCAAAAGGTTAAAATGCCCTTTCAGAGGGTACTTAGGTTGTATGAGTGAATTCTCGCGTCCTGATAAATTAAAGCGTCATCTTTTGACGCATAGCAATATCAAAAGATTTAGTTGTAGTCATTGCAATCGTAATTTTCATCGGGCACAAGCTCTCAAGCATCACGAGATGAACAAACATAGTTTGAAATGCGATATTTGTTCGCACGTGAGTGTTTTATCGATTATAGTATGATAGAAAGCACAATTTGAAGTAGAAACTTGTTCATTGAAATATACATTCATTCTAGGCATTTAAAACTAAAGAGCAGTTACTCACTCATAATTGTGATCAGTCAAATGAGTCTAAGAAGCACACAAGTTCACAGTTACCTAAGAAAGCTTCTGGATCATTTAAGCCAAGAAAACCTACTCCAAAGAGACAAACATCATCAAAGACTGCGATTGGACTTGCTGATAAAGAGAAATTAGAGAAATTTAAGGCTGATGATATACAAAGAAAAGTAATGGATTTAAGCTTGTGTATTGATCGCATTGTCAGTTAATTTCGAATTTTTAGTTATTTATTTTGTTAATTTCATGTTCTCTTTTTAGATTACCTCCGAAACGTTCAAGTCTGACGACTACAAAGACGAAACATGTACCAAAAAATTAGAGAATAATTCTGTATCAAAAGAAATGGGTTCAACGATTGAGGCATTCATGAGATCTGATGCAGCGGACAATGAAATCAAACGCAACATTGATACATATTCGGTACAACAGATAGGCGAATAGAGTTTTTAAATATATTTTTTAATTGTATTTAAATTATAATAATAGTCTAGAGTGTAGATAAGTTGTCATAGTACGTGCAATGGGATCATTGGCAAACTGCAAGTTGCATTTTATAATAGCATATAATATTTTGTAGTTTACATATCTGTGATAATTGTATTATAAAATATATTAATATAAGTAACTTATATCTATCTTAAGTATTTTTAATGTCGCCTTCCTTAGGTCGTTTGGAATTTATGGTTGTATGTAAAAGAAATGGTGTTTGTATCAATCTAACAATTGAATTTTATTTAAAACCAATTCCCAACGGACACTTCCTTGACTTTCCGTCTAACGTGCCTCCTTGACGAAAGTTATAAGCGTTATTATACTTCCTGGCTATGCGCTTCAAATCATAAGATAACTAATCAGGATGTGGTTAGTGATACTGCAATCATCACCTCCTTTTTAACATTAACTTCTAATCACTACTGCAGGAGAAACGGTACGATATTTCTGTTCTGTTAAACGACCAGTTATTATTTTACAGTTCTCGGTGGAAGTGTTCTCAAAAGTATAGTATAAGAAACCGTGAAAAAATCATATTGAAAATAATGTCGCGTGGGGTGTATCATGTCACCAATCTAGAGGAGGGCAAAGCAGCTCAACGAGATCAATCTTATAGGAGTTGCCTTTTATCATTAGTGATATTTCTCTTTCTCTGTATAATACTCATCCTCGCCTCACTTCCATGGAGGAAGAATTATAGTTACAACACCAATTTCGAGAATGGGCATCAGAAATCTGCAGAGGTACGTAATGTATTAAATAAAATTATGACAAACAAAACAACTTAATATTACATAAAAACATAGGGACTGCATAATCAGCATCATCATAGCGAACATCAAACGACGGCTGACGTCCCCACTGTTACAAAAATTATAGAAAAGCATAGTAATTCCACTAAAACTGAAAGATTCTTAAGCACGTCAACCACTACGGCAAAAATATTAACATCCTCAGTGCCAGATGACAAAATATACTTTCCAGAAGAAATATTAACGCCTTCTGTGCCTCAACATAATTCTACTATTATACAATTTCCCACTACTCCGCATTCAACACCCGAATCGGAAGCTACCACAAGTGTTGTTACCGATTCTACAACTGGAAGAGAAGAAGAAACCACGATTAAAACTATTGCTTTTACAACTACAGCTACTGCTACAACAAGTACAACCATTCCCTCTACAACTACAACCACTCCTTCTACAACCACCGTGTCTACGACAAGTACAACTATTCCTCCTACAACTACAGCTTCTACGACACGTACAACCATTTCCTCTACGACTACAACCATTCCCCCTGCAACTACAACTACTGCTTCTACGACAAGTACAACCATTCCTCCTACACCTACAACTACCGCTTCTACTACAAGTACAATCATTCCTTTTACAACTACAGCTTCTACCACAATTACAACCATTCCTTCTACAACTACCGCTTCTACGACAAGTACAACCATTCCCTCTACAACTACCGCTTCTACGACAAGTACAATCATTCCTTTTACAACTCCCACTTCTACGATAACTACGACTATTCCTTCTACAACTACCGCTTCTACGACAGTTACAACCATTCCACCTACAACTACAACTATTCCTTCTACAACAACTACAGAAAGCATTATTACCACGGATTCAACATTTGTCACAAATACAAATCTCTCCCGCGATCTCGGGACTGTCACAGATATCGTTACCAATTCCACAACCGAAAGTGAAGAAAAATCTATAACTACAAGTACCCCTATAACTGAAGCTTCTACGACAAATACAATCATTCCTTTTTCAACTACCACTTCTACGATAACTACGACCATTCCTTCTACAACTACCGCTTCTACGACAACTACAGAAAGCATTATTACCACGGATTCAACATTTGTCGCGGATACAAATCCCTCCCGCGATCTTAGGACTGACACAGATATCGTTACCGATTCCACAACCGAGAGTGAAGAAAAATCTACAAGGACAACTACCCCTATAACTGAAGCTTCTACAAATACAATCATTCCTTTTACAACTGCCGCTTCTACGATAACTACGACCATTCCTTCTACAACTACCGCTTCTACGACAGTTACAACCATTCCACCTACAACTACAACTAGCACTTCTACGACAACTGCAACTATCCCTTCTACAACTACAGAAGGAATTATTACCACGCATTCAACATTTGTCACGGTTACAAATCCTTCCCGCGATCTTGGGACTGACACAGATATCGTTACTGATTCCACAACCGAAAGTGAAGAAATATCTATAATTTCAACTACCCCTATAACTGAAGCTTCTTCAACGATAACAACAACTATCCCTTCAACGACGACTACACAATACGCGACTACCACGAATGCTACAATTGCTACTACCTCCAGCCATAAAGAAAAAAGGGAAGTGTGCACAACAAGCGAATGTAAAAATTTAGCTAGCAAAATGCTGTTTTACATGAACCATGCGGCTGATCCGTGCGAGGACTTCTATGAGTACGCTTGCGGCAGTTTCGAGGCGAATCCGCAGACCGTGAACCTGGATTCCGAAAAAGTAGCTTATCAACGTATACAGAGTATGTTTTTTGTTTATATCATTGATAAGAAAAAGTTGATTTTCAAAAATCATGGTGTCCCATTATAACTTTTCACGCAATTTCTCCCGAGATTTTAATTATCCCCTGGCAACTCTCTAAGATTTCAAAGTGTTCTTTGGTTCCTTAAATGGAATTTATCCAGGCATCGGCTTAAAACGCGCTACACCTTAAAAGGTCACCTTAAGTCCTTAGAGTCAGTTCCACATAGACCAAACTTGCGTTCATTGTAAGATGTCTTCCTCGGAATATATCGTCCTTTTGGAAAATTTTTTTTGCGAGTAATAAATCAGTCGATAGAAAATTGCGTAGAAAGATTCAAATAGGACAGCCTGTACAATGTTTGAATCTTTGTCAGGGCAAATGGAAAAGGAAATGAATGCCGGCAACACATCCTTGTTCATCACATACTACAACAGTTGCATGCAATACGAGGACGTGAACCAAACGGAGAGGATACGCGAGGGTGTGTGAATGGCGACCGATCTTTCTCTAACTTTCAATACGCATTTAATATACAATAATTAATGGTACAGTATCTTTGATACAGCGAGGAAAGCGTTGGACCGTATTGGAAAATTTTATACTGCCGACAATTTCGATAGGAGCAACGTGCACTTCACCGAATTAGTTGCCCAGATGTTGTTATATAACAGGTACTAGATTAACACGCTGACAACCGTACAAAAATATTACGTATTCGTCTAATTTTTCAGTCCGTTGTTATTCGACGTGTCTCCGATACTCGACAAGAAACATCCGAATCAGTTCACACTGAAGATAGGCCCTACCACGTACAGTAGTCCATTCGAGACAGAGGAGAATTCTTGTTACGCCAGCTGGCAAAAAAGGGACCAAGAAACGGTAGATCTAAAGGAGCTCTACAAAGAATACGCACAGTGCAAAGTACGGATATGTATTATGGATTGATAGCAAAGTCCAAATTTATAAATACTCAGTATTTGTAATTCGTTTTATTGGATTCGATCGGTAACTTGGCAACTATTCTTATAAGCAGAGATGAGCGAATTCTTCATGTTTTCTCAATGAACACAAGCATCGTAATTATTCAACGTGATATTTTAAATGTTGAGTGCAACATTTGGGTATCGTTTCTTACTCATCTATGCTTATAATAACTTTGAACTCGATAAATATCAAATAGTTTTCGGGTGATATTCGAACTTCATCGGTTTTATACACGCGTGTACAGGTATAAAAAATAAATAAGCGAAATACTTGTACAAGATTCGAATATCCATTATCAGGCTTTTAGTGAACTACTTAGTACTCGAGTACTCGTTTGCCCTTGTACATACTCGCGCACCTGTCAAGCTGGTATACTTGGTACTATCACTAGATGCCGATGACAAAAATTTTGCTACTTCGTTAAGAAAGGGCACTAGATTCTAAATCACACTGTCAGATATGTTCTGAATTGTTCCTCTTATCTTTGTCAGCACAATACAACAAAGTTTATAAAGTCCATCGCGGACGCCTTGACAGCGCTCGGTGTGTTCGACGAATTAGGCAACCAGTACAACATCAGCCAGTATGTGCAAACTACGGTCTTCAACATCGACGTTGAAATCGTGAATAACTTTCTTATGGTAAGCAACCCGGAGTTTCACAACAATTATTGAAGCTTTTTTCGAGATACGGTCTTGGTGACCTTTAACGCGATCCAGACTGACTTAGTAACAAGTTAAATGAAAAATACTTGTGTTTTAGAATTTTCCACCCAAGGAACTAATTCGCGAGCCGCATCTTCAAGAAGAAGTCAGCAGTAGTAAATTCGATAATATGGCAGCTAATTGGAAAATCGTGAGACGAAGTTCCACGTTTCTAATTAAATACAATTAATAAAGTTAATTGCTCGCTCAAGATCAGTCTGTCTTTCGTCTCGACGAAAACGTCTGTAATCGTTGAGCGGTCGATTGAATTTTATCGATATAGAGATGATTGAGGGAAATATTATTTCATTAAGTGCGTACGCTATTTATAGATAAACTGGAAGAAGTTGGTTAAACTCTTGATGGAAAGTGAAGTTGAAATCGCTGGAAACGCAACTATAGAAATACACTTTTTCAATGCTCTGAACAAGGGATTCAAGAACCTCGAAACGTTCGGATCCGAAAACCCGATGGAATTAAACAACGCCTTGCTAGGATTGTACGCGCAACAGATTTATCAGCAGGTAAACGGTAACATTTTCGCGCGATCGATTATGCACTTTTGAATGAACGTTCTTCAGATGGTTCTGTCGAAGCGAAACGAAGACAGGGAGAAATACTGTCTTCGCGTGGCCGCCAATCTTTTAATTCCGGACGCTTCAAGTTTATACATCTCCACTTTTTCGAGTGACGAGCTCCACTACATGAATGAAACAGTAAGACTCGATTCGTGTATACCAGAATTAATTCGAGAACATTTTCGTAAGACAATAAATACCGTGAAAATTACCAGATACACAGTTTATTCGAGGAACTGAAGGAAACCTTGAAATTGACGATGGAAAATGAAACATGGATACAGGAAGGGCACCATGAAAAATGGCTCGCCAAAGTAGATCATCTGAAAGTCGTCGCGCCCGATATCTCTTATCTCACTGAGAAGAACTCGACTTACAATTTGATGAAAAGTAACAAGGTGTGTATAGGAAACGAGGTTTTTAATTTACAGGAAAAATGATAACAAACGTGTACACAGTATTCGATGCGTCGTATGGAAAAGCTAACATTATCGATCTTGTAAAGAAAAAAAAAAAAGAAAAAAAGAAGATTATTTACACTGAATGAAATAGCAATTTAATTGCAGATATATCTAACGGACAACTATGTGAATAATTCTATGAATTTAATGCGAAACTATCGGGCGCGGATGTATGCCCAATTGATCACGGATGCAAGTCACCCTGAACAAATGTAAGTTGCTTGCTTACAGTAAAGATGCGCGACGAACGTTTCTGAGTTATTGTATTCGATGGTTTAATCCGCAGTTGGACATATCACGCAACACCGTTTCAATCTAAGGGGCTTGCGATTCGAGAACTAAATCTGGTTGTAATACCGTTCGGCGCGATCGACTGGTCCGCTAAGTACGACGAACCATCGTTTTATTATATTAAGTTGGCGACGCTTGGCACCACAATAGCGCACCAAATAGCTCATCATTTCGACGCAAATGGTAATTGTAACAATACATAATAATATCATAGTATACAATATTATAAATCCGTAAGAGTAAATCTATCAAGGAACTGTGGGGGTACCATCAACCTAAATGTCCAACAATATGATTTTCTGTACAGCAGCTATTATTAGGGGTGACGACTCTCGGTCAACCGACACCGATAAAGACTTCGATGTCACAGGATACATAGAATGTCACAAAGTTCTTTATGGGAATCGTTTGGATATGACATTACCATCTACTAAGCAGACTGTGTATTTCAGTGTGAGAACATATATTCCCATCTCTCTCTTATCTCACTCCCTCACTCTCACTCTCTCACTCTCTCTCTCTCTTTCTCTCTTTCTTCCTCTATAAAATCTTTGAAATTTAAAAATATTATTTCAAACTAAAATATTCTTTTCGGTATACTTTGCTCGTTAAAAGCGACCGTACACTTTGTCCACGTAAACGTTTCAGATTTCGGAATTGACACTAAACGAACGATTATCCGAGACGATGGGACTCAGATTAGCTTATGACACTTTGGATCGATTAAGATCTCATAAGATGAGATCTCATAAGGAAGTTCATCTTCCATGGCTTGAACTTGTTTCAGATCAGTTATTTTATCTCACATATGCTCAGGTACTCTTATTACAATGCAAGTCATGGCATTAACGTTTTATATCTACAATTATTAAGACGGTTACTATTATAAACAGAACTGTTCATATTTTCGTTCTTTTTACAGATGCACTGTACAAAGTTACCACTTACGTCGTCGTATATATCATTGTACGAAGACGAGCAGTTACCGAGTCGCATACGCATCTTTGTTTCTGCATCTAACGATAGACTCCTAGGCGACGCTTGGAAATGTCCGGAGGGTTCGAGGATAATTCCAAGTCTTAACTGCGGTGTATTTCCACACCTTCCCAGTTCTTCGTAAGCGCAATGACTGTTACGTAAATGATATACTGACTGATTATTTTCTTTTTTTGATTTTTTTTATATATAAGGAAGCCTGATATATTAAATGGTAACGATACTTTTCTTCATAACATTCACACAGGCGAACAGACGCAATATGCGAAACTCAGATGAGCTCATACATCCATCAATAATCTACTAAATTTATATACTCTTCTCGTACGTTTTCATAATGCGACTAGAAAGTTTGATAGTGTTAACACTTCACCCTTAAGTCGTTCGTTTCTTGCTGTGAACTTGTTTACAACTGCTTCTTTTCCAATGTATCCACAGGTTTTGTAGAAAGAACCATACTCCCTAAAACACATATCTCAATTGCTAAAATTGTATATTACACTAATATTTTTTGAACCAATGATGAACTGAGCTCTGATCACGTGTTTTTTAATATTTCAATAATACATACGAACATATATAATAAGTCAGAAATGTCTTTGTGCATGCAGATGCATTTACATGGATCACAAGTTTCTGTTACACTTACTATATATTTTTTTAATATTGTTCAAATACGTTATGCAACGCATTAAAAAATCTGTACTTTTCAATGTTGGGGACATGAAATGAAGCATCCATGACACAATTTCCTCTGCTTTGATACCATTCGTGTTGATTAGGTAATAGACTTTAAAATGTTTGGGTGGCACTCTTGTTTTATATTTAGTAGTTGTTAATTATAAATCAATAGCTCAGTACACTATCGGCTTAGTATGATACGTTATGCACACTTCAAAAGACTGTGGTAGACATCAACACATACCAGTGCTATGAATTACGTCCACATGGTTGTTGCCTAGCTGGGTAACTGACTGTTTTGTAGTAGCTTTCTTTTCAGTCTGAAAAGACGAGAGCCATGCAAAAGGCATAAAAGAAAACACAAATAATCATACAGTTAGTTACGAGGTGAACGATACTTTCACTCTAAAAAACAGGAGCAGCAGGACACATACCTCAAAGTATTGATGCCAAAGAACACAGCCATAGACACAAAGAACGGAGACTAGAGATTGACAAAGCAACCATAAGAGTATATTTAATGCTTGAGTACGTTCAAATAGTGAAGCACCATGTCTTATACATAGTAATGCTTCTGTAACCATAATTGCACCATATACCCAACATTGTGTCCCTACTCTACTGCATGCTGGATCTGTTACATACATGTAGTATTGCCTACAATTTATGTAAATATTATATCACTCAAAATAAGCAGTATTCAATAAAAATTTTAATATCCCTGTTTTATTAATATTCATATACTATATATTAACTGGGTGCAATAACTTTGGCCTACCTAACTGACGGTGCAACAATTACTCCAACCAACACCAGCCTTGCCACAACGAATGGATGAGAGGGTGGAAATTCATATACATGTTTCAAAAAGAATGTATTCAGTTCTGACACTTGCCAGAAAATAACCAACTGACAAAGAGCGACAAATCTCATGTATGTACAAGTTGGATCTAACCATCTAACAGCAGTCCAACTACCAGGTGTGAATTGTAACATAGCTCTCTTCAACTTTCCAGTAGTGCTTTCAATGTCTCTAATGCTGACCCACTTGTACTCTCGCATTTCCAAAAGAGAACAAATTTTTAACCCCACCCAAATACCTAATCCGTTACAAACTAAAACATCGAGTATAAAAGCATCCCACCAACATTCTATAAAGTTTGGTAGTAAATGAGCAAATGCTATCTCTGTTACTTCCCACATAACACTGATAGCCCATAAAATACCAAGATGCCTAATAAGAATAGCTTTGAACATCCAACCCAAGAAATGGGCCACTGCAAAAATGTCTAAATGATTCCATATCTTCTCTAATGTAATATCTGAACAATTAACACCATATTCTTTGTCCATATCGATGTGAAATGATTCCAAGGCAGGATCTATCCACACAAAAATTTTTTTTACTGTATCATAATCTTGAAATAATAAAAACAATAGTCCCATTAGATACAGCACGCTACAACCAAATACAAGTTTCCAAACCACTGGATGAGGTCTTGTGAACGGTCCATTTGGAAATGTAAGTATTGATATAATTAGAAAAAAAAATATGATGCAAAGTATTCCAGCCCAAATGTTATCTTCAACACTCGTCGTACTCCTGTGTTAAATAATCAAATAATTTATACGTGCATAATGAGGGATCTGCGTGACAAAGTAATCGAAATATTTAAATACCTAGTGAAGGCTGAATATATAACAGCACCGATTGCTATTAGGAGCAATGTAATGCTGTGTGGTTTATAAAAGAATTCAATAGAAATATCATCGACCGGTCTTTCATTAATGTTTGGAAAACTGTCTGTGCCATGTCGTAATTTATGCCCTTCAATGTTGTCCGCGCTATTCCTCCGGCATTTCTTAACCTTATTTTCATCACTCTTGACAAGCCTTTCCAAAAGGCTATCACTCGCAGATTCTTGTTTAGTCAACATGCTCGTGGAGGAGTTGATCTTTTCAAATTCGTATCTTGATCATTTCACACGTTGCATCACCACGTTTTCACCTCGCGGTTTCTATGTTCAACGCTATCACGCTATTGAGAAATTTAGTTGGTTACTTGGTCGTAGACAAACAACGAATCAGACAGGAAAGTACTATAGCGAACAATTTATTTCCGGTTGTAAGTCCATAGCAAATAAAAAAGAAGAATGAGAAAAGATTCAACCAATCGCCTAGCGGTTATATCAGCTGATTGGGTGTACTCCTTTGCAAGCAAGCCTTTATATATATTAAACAGCTGTGCAGATGACGCGTTACTCTCCATTCCTAAAATATTTGTCGTATGAACTTGATCGTTTGCTTTGTTATTGTTCTTTTTGTATATCATTTTCGAAACAAGTTCATATTCATAAGAAGAAATGGCTGATTACTTAGATGCTGAAGCCGAAGAAAGTGAGGTATGTATTGAAACGTTTAATAAACAGACAATAAAATTAGATGATTCTGAATAACCTAGAATTTCGTGGCATTCTAGGAGGAAGAAGAGCTCGATGTTGCTGAGAGAAAGAAATTAAAGAGGCTAAAAGCTATGCACGATAGTGACGACGAGGAAGATGATGATGAAGGTATAAAATAGCCTATTTTCATTTATCTTCATTTTATTTTAACCTTTCACGCTGGCAACTGGTTCACGGATACGCGTGATCAAACGTACTCAACAATTCGACGCGAGCCGTAAAAGTAGAGCACTGGCAGCGGCAAGAATTCTTTCTGCACATATTTTAAGCATGCAATAATTCTGTTTATAGACAATTCTTATACAGATATACAGTATGTCTGTTTTATTTCATTTTCTTCATGTCCCACTACTTATTATATTCCCTCTGCTATAGATAAAGCTACATCACTGTTTTCACAGTTTTCAATATAAGAAGTAATAAATTTATTATTTCTTTTGCTTGTGTTATATTTAAATATATTTAAAACTAATGTGTTGCTCATTTACTGTACAAAATAATATTGCTTTCTGTGAACGTGCCACTCACGTTATTTTTGTTTTCATGACAATTAACAATCAACATCTGACAAGTTATTCCAGCATAAGAAGTTAAAATTACATACCTTTTTATTTAAGATGCATAAAAAATATAAAAATTTTGTAGATGGGGAAGTTGATGGACTCATTGATGATAATCCAATCGATGAAAATGATGGTGAGGATAGTGATGGATCAGATGATTCTAGAAAACGTAAAAAAAGTGATGATGAAGATTTTGATGACCGTTTGGAAGATGAAGATTATGATTTGTTGGAAGAAAATTTAGGAGTTAAAGTTGAAAGGGTAAATAGAGAATGTTAAAAAAGTTAAATAATCTAAAGTATGACTGCATAAATTTCACATTATTCGCCTTTTTAGAAACATCGTTTTAAACGTCTCCGCAGAATACAAGATGAAGAATCAGAAGGTGAACAAGAGGGAGAGGTAGATGATGGAAGAGATGCAATAGCTAATGAATTATTTCAAGGCTCTGGGGATGTAAGTTTATCATAAACCTACTATAGTAAAAATTTTTCTAATGATTTATTTTTGCTTCTAGGAGGATGAACAAAAAAGTGAAATTAGCCATAGTATTAGAGTTGATGCAGATGGATATGATGAAGAGGAAAGTGAAGATGAAGATGATTTTATCGTGGATGGCGATGGTGTACCCATAGCTGAAAAAAGAAAAAAAAAGAAACCTATTTTTTCTGACGCGTAAGAGATATTGACAGTATAAAAATAATGCATGTATACATTTTTTACATAAATTGATTGATTATATTATCAATGCAGTGCTTTACAAGAAGCCCAAGATATTTTTGGTATCGATTTTGATTATGAAGAATTTGAGAGGTATGGGGAGGACGAATACGAAGAGGAGGAAGAAGAAGATGATGAATATCTTCAGGAGGAAGCAGAAGATCGTCCAAGGCGATCGAAGAAACATATAAAGAAAAAGAGTACAAAGAAAAGTATCTTTGAAATCTACGAACCTAGTGAACTTATACGTGGTCATTTTACCGATGTCGATAACGAGGTAATAAAATAATTAAAAATACTGTTAATGCGATTATTAATGTTTAAAAGAAGATTTCTATAAAAAAATGTAAATATAATGCTTCAGATTCGTACTACGGACATTCCGGAACGTATGCAAATACGATCTGTTCCACTTACACCAACAGTGGAAGGTTCAGATGAATTAGATCTTGAAGCAGAGTGGATCTACAAACAAGCATTCTGTCAACCGACGATTTCAATACAAGATGCTCACTTAAATGAAGAAGCCAAAGAAAGAGCAAAGAAGGGTCCACAAACAATTGGCAAGATTAAGAAGGCTCTAGATTTTATGCGTAATCAGAGTTTTGAAGTTCCTTTCATTTCATTTTACAGAAAGGAATATGTCCTGCCAGAATTAAATATTAATGATTTGTGGAAAATATATAAATTTGACACGAAATGGTGCCAGTTGAAACAAAGAAAACAAAATTTGTTGAAGTTGTTTGAAAAGATGAGGGACTTCCAATTAGATGAAATCATGAAAAATCCGGATGCTCCGCTACCTGATAATATACGAATCATTAAAGACGATGATATCGAACGACTCAAAATCGCCCAGACCAATGAAGAATTGAATGATATTTATCGGCACTTTATGCTGTATTATAGTCAAGATATATCAGCTATGCAGCAAGCTCTACATAGAAAAGAGAAGGATGCACGAAAAAAAGCTAGAATTGAGAAAAGGAAGCGACAGATTGCAGAAGCCGAAGAAAACGGAGAAGATCCTCCGGAAGAAACATTTGAGGTAGAAGATTTGGAAGAAGAAGTTGAAGACACATTAAAACAGCCAATTCGGAAGGGTCCATATTATCTTTGTAGGAAGGCTGGTTTGGATGGCCTCGCTAAAAAATTTGGTCTCTCGCCTGAGCATTTTGCTGAAAATCTCAGAGACAATTATCAACGTCACGAAGTAGAACAAGAACCAGCAGAACCTAGTGTAGTAGCTAATGAATTCTGTTCAGAAACTTTTAAAACGGATGATGAAGTGCTTAAAGCAGTACAGTTAATGGTAGCAATTCAATTAGGACATGAACCATTAGCCCGCAAGTGTGTTAGAGAAATGTACATGGAAAGAGCAAAGTTATCCGTGAAACCGACAAAGAAAGGAATAAAAGAAATTGACGAAAATCATCCACTTTATGCGCTGAAATATGTTAAAAATAAACCTGTAGCGGATCTTGTTGGTGATCAATTCTTAAAATTAGTTATGGGAGAAGAAGATAAGTTGGTTACGCTGACATTTAGCGACGTGATAGATGGAAATACTACTAGTAACTATATTGATGAAGTAAAGCAACTGTACTATAGGGACGAGTTTAGTAAAAATGTGCAAGACTGGAATACATTGAGAACCAATAGTGTTGAAATAGCTTTAAATCGTATTCTAATACCACAATTAAAAAAGGAACTACGGTCCAATCTTCTAACAGAGGCAAAGGAATGCGTTATGAAAGCTTGTTGTCGCAAAATGTATAATTGGATAAAAATTGCCCCGTACAACTGTGAATTTCCTGATGAGGATGATGATGATTGGGATACTAAAAAAGGAATTCGAGTGATGGGTTTAGCTTATGTACCTGATCAATCTCAAGCAGCGTTTGCTTGTATAATTTCTCCAGACGGAGAATGCACAGATTACTTGAGACTGCCACATTTACTGAAGCGAAAAAATGGTTTTAGAGAAAACGAAAAAATGATGAAGGAGGCTGATTTATTAGCAATTAAAAATTTTATTGCTACAAAAAAACCACACGTTGTGGTAGTCAGCGGCGAATCTAGAGAAGCATTAATGATAGTATCTGACATAAAGGAATGTATTACAAATCTAGTAGAAGAAGAACAGTTTCCTACGATCCAAGTAGAGATATGTGATAATGAATTAAGTAAAGTCTATTCAAACAGTAATAGAGGTATATCAGATTTCAGGGATTATCCAGATCTCCTGAGACAAGCTATATCCTTAGCTAGAAGATTACAAGATTCATTGCTAGAGTTTTCACAATTATGTACTATAGATGAAGAATTTCTGTGCCTTAGATATCATCCTTTGCAAGATCAACTATCTAAAGATGAGCTTGTTGAGAATTTACACATAGAATTTATAAATCGTGTGAATGAAGTGGGAGTAGATTTAAATAGAGCTGTCCAACAACCTTATACTGCAAACTTAGTACAATTTGTATGTGGTTTAGGACCTAGAAAAAGTCAATCATTGATGAAAATTCTGAAACAAACTAATCAAAGATTGGAGAATAGAACACAGCTCATAACCGCTTGTCACATGGGCCCTAAAGTATTTGTTAATTGTGCTGGTTTCGTTAAGATAGATACAAATAGTTTAGGGGACAGTACTGAAGCATATGTAGAAGTGTTAGACGGTTCCCGTGTGCATCCAGAAACGTATGAATGGGCAAGAAAAATGGCAGTAGATGCTTTGGAGTATGATGATGAAGATGCAAATCCTGCTGGAGCTTTGGAAGAAATTCTTGAATCACCAGAAAGATTGAAGGATTTAGATTTAGATGCGTTTGCCGAAGAATTGGAAAGACAGGGCTTTGGAAATAAGTGTATTACACTTTATGACATAAGAGCTGAATTGAATTCTAGATACAAAGATCTCCGCGTATTATACCAAACCCCAAACGCAGAGAAATTATTTGACATTTTAACCAAAGAGACTCTTGAATCATTCTATGTTGGTAAATTAGTCTTAGCAACAGTAGTTGGAATAAGTCATAGGAAACCGCAAGGAGATCAGTTAGATCAGGCGAATCCCGTTAGAAATGACGAGACAGGTTTATGGCAGTGTCCATTCTGTTTGAAAAATGATTTCCCTGAACTGTCAGAGGTATGGAACCACTTCGATGCTGGATCTTGTCCGGGAAAAGCGACTGGAGTACGTTTGAGACTAGATAATGGAATATCTGGTTATATTCACATAAAAAATTTATCTGATAAACATGTCACTAACCCAGAAGAAAGGGTCCATGTTGGTCAGGTGATCCATTGCCGCATAATAAAAATTGAAGTGGAACGATTCAGCGTAGAATGTACAAGTAAAACTAGTGACCTTATAGACAAGAATCATGAGTGGAGACCACAAAAGGATGTTTACTACGATGCGGAAACAGAGGAAAAAGATAAAAAGGTTGAAGAAGATGTTAAAAAAGCACAACAGAGACAAACTTATGTAAAGCGTGTTATAATTCACCCTAGCTTCCATAATGTGAGCTTTGCAGAAGCTGACAAATTGATGCGATCAATGAAACAAGGAGAAGCGATAATACGGCCGAGTAGCAAAGGATCCGACCACTTGACAGTAACTTGGAAAGTTACAGAAAATATCTATCAGCACATTGATGTAAGGGAAGAAGGCAAAGAGAATGCATTTTCCTTAGGACGCAGTTTATGGATTGGCAGTGAAGAGTTTGAAGATTTGGATGAAATTATTGCAAGACATGTTAATCCAATGGCTTCGTATGCTTCGGAACTCTTAGACTTTAAGTACTTTAAATCGACAATAGAAGGCATTAAAGATAAAGGAGAGGAAATTATAAAAGAACAGAAGAAACTAAATCCTGGCGGAATACCATATATTGTATCCGCTGCTAAGGTAACACTCGTTTAAAATTAATTATTAATTGTTTCAGCATTTGTATGCTGCATCTAATTAGCTTCTTTTTATTTCAGAATTATCCTGGAAAATTTTTGCTGTCGTATCTTCCACGAACTCGTTGCCGTCATGAATATATTTCTATAACACCTGATGGATTTAAATTTAGAGGTCAAATGTTTAGTAGATTGAGCGATCTGTTCCGTTGGTTTAAAGAACATTTCAGGGATCCTATACCAGGCCAAATCACGCCTGGTACACCCCACGGCGCTGTAACTTCCAGAACACCATACAATAGTACCCCAGCAATTAGTGGTAAATTTTATAGTATTTTTTATACAACTCGGGCATATCAGTATTCTTACACTCTAAGAAAATTATATCTACAATGTAGGAGTGAATCCAGACGCTATACAGAGAGTAGCTCAGAATATGCCACACCATATGCTACATTCCCTCTCAAAAGTTGCAAGTCAAACTCCGCATCATTATCCACCACATACTCCAGGAGCTGCAAGTGTCAATAACTATGGAATATACGGAAGTACTCCTTATACACCTTCAGGCCAGACACCGTTCATGACTCCGTACCATACTCCACATCATCCCCAGACGCCCAGCAATCACCAAGGGTCATTCTTACAACCTATTCCCCCTGCAATTAATTCAAATTCTCATAGACCTTCAAGATCTCAGAGAACTACTTCTGCTACATATGACAATACAAACTGGACGAAAGCTGCTGAAGCTTGGGCGCGTTCAAAGCAATCTACTTCCAAAGAATCGTAAGTTACATACGATCTGACTATATATGAATCTACATAATCACACTTTTAATAATTCTACTTCAATGTACAGTGATGAATCTCGAAAAACGCCACGGAATCAGGACACTAGAAACGATAGAGAGAGTTCGCGGTGTAGAACACCGTCTGCTCGTACACCATCGTATAAATCTCCCAGAGGAACTCCATTTACGAACTCTAGTCCTCGCAGCATGTCCCTAAGCGGTGACGGTACTCCCTTGTACGACGAGAGCTGAGACAATATTGTGCTCTGCGAGTAGCTAGGACAATTGATTATCAGATACTATACTTCGTTCTGTAAACAAAAGAATGAGTAAGTTAAATCAGGGATGAATGATCTTTCTTTCTTTTTTAGCGGCATTGATCATTCTTTACTGATGGGAAGCATTTATTATGAGTACAAATTATACACTTTTTTTCTAGAACTTTTTCTAGACATTTTGCTACGAATATTCAACAATGTCACGATAGACAGATATTTATGTTACGCTAAACAACAGAAATGAATTTAAATAACAGTCTTTTAATGTAGAATCTCTATGACATATAAATGTAATGTTAAAACATTCGCTATTCCGTTTTCTATATCTGTATAATACTTAATATATTCTACCTCAGTGAAATTACATTTTCAGACAACAATTATGAACAATACATTTATTATATATTTGCTCAATAATTTCATGAATTATGATATTTAAATGCAAAGACACTGCCCAGCTGGAGATATAAGTATAAGTTTTATTTGTATAAGGTATGATTTGATACAAATGTATTACCATGTGCAACTTTGACATGTATATTTTACTACGAAAGATGAGTTACACAAAATATATATACTGATTGAAATAAATCTTTCTTTGTCTTGCAGATTAATGGTTTCGTTTAAAATTATGATTGAATTTGAATACTTTTATCGCTAATCACGTTCAAAATTTATAAAATTTCAAAAATATGCGATCAATATCTTTCAGTAAACTATGGTTCCCCTGTTTACTGCTGAAACATATGATTTCTGTTAACGATTAATGATAAGAAAAATATGACAAGTTGAATTGGTGAAAGTGAAACTCCTAACATTTAGCTAAAATCTTAACGAATATATCGCGTCTTCTCGTAAAATCATCGGAACCAGTTATAACGACTCGACCATATTTGGAACGGATTTTTATGTTCGTATGGTCGCACAACGGTCGCAGAACTTCCCACACATATTGGTCGCACGTTGCTGGAGATGTAGAGACATATGATTCATCCGGAATGAATCTTTTTTAAACGGCTTGACGGTCTGCCGCTCGAATATGTAGACGCGCATAATCCTACAAAGCTAACTCTCTCCAAAAAAAAGAAACAAAAACAAAAAAACTAAACAAATAATTTATCGTACTGAAATCGTAAAAATTACAGTACGCCAATCATATTTATCGTTACTCCTCCCGATGAATCTCATAAATAATAATACCTACCCGAACATTGTATTTTGATTTCACAATTAACAGATATGGTACTTTTATTGCGTTGTCTTTAAGTTATTCATCGAACGGTACAAACGTCTTTGTACCAATCGGTCTGCGTCTCGGTATTGCTGTCCGACGCAGATAGTACAGATATCCGCGCGGTAAACAAAGCAAATACGAAAAGAAACAAAACTACGGTTACCTTCTCGAAACCCGTCCTATTTACAATCACCATACTTTTAAACAATGAAACGGTACTGCGAGTGCGTGGTGGCCGATCCGCGTGACATGCCTGTTACGGCTTAACACAACGTTCCGGATTCAAACGGGCGAATCGCGGCGCGCCGATTCGTCGGAGCGGCCAATGGGGGCGCGCGGACGTTCCAGACGTTTCGATGTGTTCGCGCGTGTTATGCGTGTAGCCAAACGGTAACTGGTGTGAATCGCTGGAATACACAGGGATACTTGCATGTCGCAATAAAAGCAGCTAGCGAGTCCAGCGACCGTTCAGATCTGCTTGCATTATTGTCGAGTGTGATACGTGATTCCATCCTGTCGCGTTATTTCCATACACACAGTGCAATACCCGACGCTACGTTTCTTTGTTAATCCAAGGTGCAAAAGGTAAGTCGAAAGCATTTACAAGAAAATCGGTGCGACATGTTCCGCGTGCAGGGATACACAGGGACGCTACCGATTCGAACAAAGAGACGCCGTGCCGGTCGTTCAGCGTACATGTGCCACCAGCAAAACTTGATCTCCTGCTTGACATGGGAAACAAAGAGCGCGTCCTGTTCATTTACCTTTTTTCCGGCAGCAACGCGATCGACGTTTTCCGCGATTCGATTTGCAGCGTGACTGCGGTATGTTTTCTTGAACGGTGATCATGCGTAGAAGTAAATCGCACCCATTGGCTTTCCACGGACACGTTCAAACGGGTCTGTTGAACGCTTGTTTTGTTAAACTACGTGAAAAACTATCCAAGATTCCTTTCTCTGCCGGGTAAACGACCGCTGCGACAAACTACACGGACATTTCTGACATTGTGTCACCGAATTATCGGGGGGAAGGATTTCTACCGAGCCCGAATCCCTTTGCCTTTTTCGCAGCTGCCCTCCTTACGTAAGAACAACAAACCCGCAGTAAATGATAAGTTTTGTTTGCTGAAAATCTTACCTGTCTACTTCTGGATAAGATAAAATAAACAAAGGAGGCAAACTTTGAAAACGTTCACACGATTAACGAGGCGTTTTATCAACGATCGGATTAGCTTCTAGGGAAATGAAAACAATAAATAAATGGGTACGTTGCTCCTTTGTGCAGTTTCTTTGTTCGAAGAGCGTGACTCGAGCGGACGACGCTTGTCAAAATAAAGCATTGTAGAGCTGTGTGGGACAGATGAAAAGATGATAATAAATATAATCAGAATCTGAAATAATATTCTGATTCGCACGATACGCGTATTAGTTTCATGAGATCGAGGTGTTTTCTTCTAGTGATCCTGCAATGGCTACTGCAACGGAATCGCCTGTCAACAATGAATGTAAGTGATGACATTTATGTACATGGGCAAAATAGCCTATATCCGTTTCGCGTATACGCTATACCGAATAAAAAGTATCGACATTGACCGACGCGAATAATGCTGTTATCAATCTTAAATAATATCTGAAAGTGTGTTAAATAAATCGATTAATAAAGATTCCATGTAGACGGGACTTTCTAATCCGATACGCAGCAGAGCTAAGGAACATTACGAATAAAAATATTTCAAATACCATTTAAAATATGAAACCCCGTTCGGTACAATTAAAATAGTATTTTGCATAGTAAACGAACTTTCGCCAAATAGCTTTCATTCAATCATACGAAGAGAAATATTTTAAAAGAAATTCCCATTGTACTCTCTGTCTTTGGAATAAACTGATATTTATAAATATTATTTTAAAACTCTATTGCAGTGAATACGTTATTTTATTTTTACAATCGCGTGTACTATTTTAATTTGAATGGAGCGTTTACTATCTGAAATACTCTGAACCGACACGCAAATACAGATCGATTTATTTGTGGACGATAAAATTTACAACGTCTCTGCCGCATTTGTAGCTTCCTTGAAGGACTGATCCGACGTTTGCGACAAGATTAACCAACTCGTCGCCAGTAATGTACCGAAATCGCGTCGAACAAAGAAAAAGCGAGCAGGATAGTGCGTAACATGATTTTTGGGCAATCCCAATGCGAAGTCAGCGCGACAAAGGATCCTTAATTAGTAAGGCAATTTAGGTGGCAGTAGGAACACACCCTAAGGCAGCAGAAAGTAGATAGTTGCTGAGAAGAGGTCAGAGCCCTCCATTGGCGTCCTCGGAGAAGTGCATGCTGCACTTCTCCGTGGCAACTGCAGCCTGACTTGACTGCAGTGCTTGAACGCCTTTCAGTGGTTCTCAACCCCCGGAAATAAATTGCATTTCCAATGAAATGCCGGCGAAACGAAAATCGTTGAACATTGTACAAATACTGTGATTTCTGAGATCAATTATCGCTTTCAATCGGATCACTCGTGGATTATGTTCCTTAAAATGTAATTGCTTCATTTATAAATTAACATTGAAGGGAAAACGACGTTGTTTACCGGACGTTATTTCAGTTTCATTCTCGAAATAAGTTAATTCCCTTTCTCCTGGAAATGTAATTCTAAAATTATTATCGAACAGACAGTTCGTATCCTTTGTTATTCAATTCAGATTTAATTTAGCCGATGTACCTCACAGAAACTAATATTTGCAATACTCGTCAGCACGTGCACGTTCTGCTCAATGTTACCACCGATGTACAACGAACCAATGAAACCGTTCTCCAAAAGGTGTCAGTGCCCAAGTGACTAGAGTCCGTTTCCCCGGCTCTTAAAGCTAATTCGCCTTTCACCGTGAATATCGATTCAACTGCATACATAAAAAAGAAACCAACGAGTAATTTAACGCCATTTCATAAAATCAAAATCAACCGTGCGAACTCCATTGCAAAACGGTAATTGACTCGCGAGTGAAATCGAATTTACAAAGTACACACCGTTTGCCGATGTTATCAACCCGTGGACCGCGGTAAATACAAACAAACAGTATTGTTTCGATCCTCCGCGATTCAAGACATTGAATTCCCCGATATCGTTATCGGGGTGTCGACATGAATCGGAGCGCTAACGAATAATCCGTTAATAAAGGAACGCGAACGATAAAGCCCTACCGTGGGAGATCGTTGAAATTTGTTTCCGTAGCGCGCAATTTCGCGGCGCGATCGCCAATTTCGCAATGCGAAACAATTGTATCGATCTCCCATTACCGGCGGCCGCCGGCGGAGAGGACGGTGTGCGACGGGACACCCGCGCGAGTGTCGGGTATCGATAAATAATGCCATTTCACAATTCAACGCGGCGTCGACCGGCAAAGCAGCACGCGACCAGAACCTAGTCGCGACCAGAATCGTTTCAGCTTAACGCCGATCGGCCGGGAAACGGGATCGAATCGCGCGTACCTCGCTTGAAAAACCGCTCCCTCGAGTACGCACGTTTCTTTTTCAACTGTTTATTGACAATATCCTGATTCACATGGGTCAACAGTATTTCCGATAAATTTGGAACTGTAGATCCGTTTGTTTCGCTGCTTACTGGCCTATTGGCTAGACAATTCTAGAGCGTTATTTCGCGATAAAAGAGAAACTTGTTTACGTTTATACTCTATTATTTGTGCAACATTGAGATGATTCATCTTAACTTAATATTACCGATACATTGCACTATTAATGCCAGTCTACTTGGAGAAAGAATCGCGAAGGAATAGTTTTTGTATCTAGTTACAACGGGAGATCAAAAAACTGGATCAAGTACGCGCGTATGTACGTTCGCCGCAAAGAGCACCGCGGCACACGTTGACATTGAAGTGCGTAGGTTAATCCGATTGTCCGGCGACGCGCATGATATATCGAGCCGAACAGTCCGCAACCGCGTTTTCTTCTTTTTTATCTTTTCCTCCCGCGGAGAGAAACTCTCTCCTCCTGGTCTCGAACCTCTTCCTCCCGCCTTAAAGGGCATGCAACGTCGATAAAGCACGTTTTAAAACGATGCATTTTTACACGGTCGAACGGGAACACCTCTCACCACCTCCTCCGCCTCTCTTTACCTTTTACATCTCTCTTTTCCTTTTTTCTCGATTTGTTAACGCTTCTTTAGATCCAATTAAATCTAACGAGCCGGCGAAACTCATTAAACGTCTTGCGGGATCAAGTTCCGCGAATTTTTTTCTTTCTTCGACTGGGTAGACTTCTTTAACCCGCGGTGCGCCGCCCGCGGTAAACGATGAATTTTAACTCGAGAGGTTTTTGTTCCCCGCGGCATACACGTGTATATATATATATATATACCTATACATTATTTTTCTAGCGCGAGTCCCGCGGAGTTGTTCCGTAATTGAACGTGTTTCCCCTCCCGATTTTAAGCCGATCGACTTCAAACCAACTCCCGCGTCCCGTTACCCACGCTCCATTTGATTTTGCGGGCGGCGCCAATTATTTTTTAATACCTCTTAAATAATTCATTACGTAACGTTCGCCTATCGCGTGCGCCTAAGGCTGAGCACGGGATGGCATCGTTCTGTAATATCCATCGATCCTCCCTCCGGTTTTTCTTTCGGCGAGAGTCAGTCGATCTGGTGTGCCTGCTTGGCTGTCGGGGACTCCCGGCTCGGCTCTCCTTGGTCTCCGCTCCAGTCGTTTCACCCATAAGTCTGGTGGATGATCCCTTGGTTCGGGGAATTGCCTTTATACGGGGGATGGCGTGGCGTATCGAAAAGTTATCCGGAACCTTTGCCAAACAATGCGGTCGGGTTTCGAGACACTTCCATAACGGGTGCCGTGCTTCCGATTTCTGCGCAATTTACCAGCGGTTCGTGACCACTGGAAAAAGAGGGCGAATGCATTATTAACGTCGCCTCCTGTTTCCACCCAACCCGCCGTGGGTCGGTGTGTGCCTGCTTCTGAAAATATTCCACGATATCGATCCGCCGTTGGAAGATTCATTCACTTTGCGGACGTATCCTTCGGCCGTAATGCGTCACGTCGGGTACCGGCACTGCGATTCTTCGATCCGCCGGAACGGAAAACTGTACGGCGCGCGAATTCTAGCCCACCCCGCATGTACCCGGCAACCGCTTCCACGGACTTGTCGCGTCTATTGCTGAAATTTCACTGAATGTAGCTTTCTTTGGGATCGTCGTGTTTATGTACACATGATTTCTCTGGAGAGCAGTTAGCACTGACGGTATTATGAGATATCTTAATTTTAGCAGGACTGTCATGATATTTGAGCGATCATTGATGTGTCATCGTCTTGACATTGTTGGTACGATGATGTATATAACACTTTTCATGATTACTAACATTGAAATTATATTGTAATATTTTTATGATTGAACGACGAACGCTTGGTCCAAGATGTTCCTGCTGTCTCGGTGTTGGAGGAGAGAAGCTTGAAACAAGGAGATCGAATTACGGATACACGAATTGAGGGGCACCCGATGTAACAGGATATTCTTGCTGAAGTATGCGCGGAATTCAAGAGTGAAGCTCCGCTCCGCATCGAGGAATTTTTAAAGACCTCTTCAGAAAACGTCAACAACCAGACGGTCAGGTCTGTTTGAGAATATTACTGTACGGAAATGGAAATGATGTGAAAAAAAGTGAGAGCATTCTTTTAGAATCAGCGTGGTAAACATTATTTCCAGCTAATCCCGTTGTTATTTAATTTTTGATAAATCGAATATCGGTCGGCAATGTGTCGCTAAGCGAAAACCTGAGTGAGGATCGATCCGATTGGCCGGCAATGTGTTAAGACCGCGGCGGTTATGATATGCCATACCAGGACGAAGAAAAGGAATGGATCCGGTGATGAGGGACGAGTCGCGCGGCAGAGGATGGGAGAGTTTCCGGACGGAGAGCAATCTAGAGCAAATATAGACGTGGGGCAGCGAGAAAAAATATTGATGAACCATTTGGAGGAAAATCGGGGAGGAACACAATGGCTGAATTGTGCCGGCTCCCCAGCCTCCGGGAGGGTGGCTCGGGCTGCGAAACAATTAGAGGACACGTCCGTGAACAATGCAGGATGATTCCGGTGTCCGGAAATTTGTTGGTGATCAGCTCGTCTGCATTTTCGGTAACCCAGTCTTTATGACAGTTTTCCTATCATTTCTCAGTAATAAAAAAAGGAACATGCATAATGTTTAGATGTTCTATAGACGCAAGACTGCACGTTTCAGCTTCGAGATGTTTGAATGATTAGAGGACTAACGAGTAATGAAGGTAATAACAGTGATAAAGTAAAAACGTAATAAAATAAAAAGAATCACGCTTTAGAAATGATTACGAAGATTATTGCCCGAGAGAACTCAAGTGGAAGATCGAAGGGTAAAAAGGGAAATCTCAATGGATACCGCAGAAGATGAAACCTGAGCGATCCCCGGAAATTCGAGTTGCACGCGTTTAACACGGATACTGGCGGTGTTGATGCAAGATTTTCGTGGATTCCGGCTGGCCTCCGGCATGTCAACTGCGAAGTTGACATTTCCCACATTGCGGCCCAGCCGGTGCAACCAACCGGACGGAATCGAAGATTTGCCGGGGAAGCTAGATCCGCAGCCGGCTTGGTGGCGAAATGGGGCACGGTTACGTAAAATCTTCGCAAACTCGAAAATCAATGAAGTGAGCAACAATCACCGGCCGTTGTGCAGCAGTTGGCTTACGGAGCGTGGTATTAGGCTCGGACTGGTCTACACGCGATACTATAATCTTCTATTACACTCCTATTGCTAGCGACGTGGAGTCTAGGAACGGTTGAACGATACTAGCCAATGTAGCTAGACCACGGAGTTCCGCAGAGGTGTCCATTGATCAGAAAGTTGGCTGCGAGCCGGAGACAGCGTGGAAGAAATTGGCCGACGGTTTTAGTAAACAGCTTAGCCCAGGAAGATCTATTTCGGAAATAGTTGAGAACGTCGTCGAAACGCTGGATACGATTTCAATTCGCGTAGAACGCCGATCGATCGAGGGATTCCGCTTCCATTCTTTGGCGTGACTCAGCGGTCGCCGGATATCTACGGATGAACTGCGGAATTTCACGAAAATCGCTGTAAGAAGATATCGTCCATTGATCTGTGTTCTGGCTAGGGGCCGAGCCAAAAGTATAAGTGGTTCCATAGTGGACGGGGCAGGACAGATGGCCTTCGTACTTCGGGAACTGCCAACACGTAATTAAGACCCGATTGCTCTGCATGAAATATGGGAATGTCTTCTCGAGGACGTCGAGTTGTTAACGTCCCTTTTTGAGAAGTTTTTTAATTAAGTCCACTGGCATAAATCAACCTGGAAAACCGTTAAAACTAATTGGGGTTGGAAAGATATTTTGCATCCCTATTCAAGAGAACAAAAGTAGGAAGACTTGGGTTCATTAATAGTCTAATATTGAAAGAACAATAGAATAGGCTCGCAGCCAAATCAATAGATCAAGTATAAGTAAAAGCACACGGAACGACGTGGAACGTTTTTCGAAGAAATACAGAAATCTACTCTCTGATAATTTTTTATGTCTTCATTTGCTCCGATGACTTAACACCTGCAAACATCGTTGTTAAATCGTGCAATTTCGTTTCATTCATCAACTAGTTCGCTACGAACCTGAGATGAAATTCGAGCAACACGACGGTAAATTTACTTTCAGATGTTGGTTCAACGTGAAATTAGAGCGTAATACGGATCTTGAAAAGAAAGTCTAAAAAGAAACGAAAAAGTTTCACAAAGATCTTGGAACGAAGATATCGTCTATTATTCAGTAGGAACGCTGCAGCCTCAAGGGTAGCTCTGATCGGGCAGATACGTCACCCCTCTGACGCAGAATATCTTAACATTACATTGCTCCCTTTCTAAAGAATATCGACACAAAGTACACAATTTCTCAAGACGATTGCTACTCAATAATCCCGACGCAAAGTAAAATCCAAAAATAATAAGCCTAAGGGTGGCTAAAATTAACCGGATACTTCAGCTCTGCTAGAACAATCCGCAAGCATCTCAACGCTCCAATGAATTATCCGTTTTAACGAGGTTACCTCTGCGCAACAAGCTTACAAATATTTCTAAAATCATCGTCTATCATGCTTCACCCCTTCGCGTGCCGTTAAATACTCGAACAAACAATTGTCCTCGAGGAGCCATTCTCCCAACGAAACGCCTCTTTCGCGGAATAGAGCCGGACGAACAAAAGTCCGGAATTGTACCGGCGTCGCGGTAGCTGTTTCCCTCCCCCGTGCAACGAGGAAAAAAAGAAGGAAAATTCGAAAGCCTCCGACGTCGAGGTCAGACGTAATTTCAATTCGAACTTCAACTTTTTGTCGCTTTTCTCGGCCCGGCTAAATATTTCCGCAAAACCTCGCGAAGACGTTCCCGAAGAGGGCATACACCGTCCATTGATCAAGGGTAGGAGCCGAAAGTGTAAGAGGGCTCGGAGGGGTGGTCGGGGTTGGACAGATGGTATTTTACGCCTCCGCGTAGGTTTCCACACGTGCCTAGCGACCGGCGCGGCAGCCGGGTCCACGATATAGGCATAGTTAAAGCCTGCCCGAGGTGGAGGTTGGAGGTTGGAGGTTAGCGTGGTAGAGGTGGAAGGGTGGCTTGTCGTCGGGTAGGCTAGCTCGAAGCGGCGGGGGGACGGTCCGCCGCGGCTAGGGGCGCAAGAGGCACCCGGTGGGTGGATATTGAGCGACGCCGGGTTGTCGTGGCGCACTCTGCGGATCAGTCGCCCTCCAGCCACCGCCCCAGATACGAGTTTAGCCACTTCCGGCCCTCCTCTTCGCTAGTCGGACGTGTGTCTCCTCTTTCGCCGCCCGACGTCCACCGGTGCTTCGCCTTTTTTTCCGTTCCCTTCTCACGGTAGCCGCCCGGCTCGTTCACGCGGAACCTTCCCTCTTCGGTTTCCGTTACGGCTTCAACCGTTAACTTCGTTCGTTCGCGGATAGCAAGAGCACACGGCTAGGAAACATGCTGATCGGTCTCGTGCGCGACTCAGTGCTGCAGTGCTTCTGTCACAGCTGCAAGGCACCCCTGGGCATCGTAGGTGAGTCCCACGCTAGTTCACGGTGTGTACACGATCCGCCGGAAACCGGCACCCAAGATGCAACCGTTCTCCGCTTCGAGGCTGCTGTGTCCGAGCGCATCGAGGCTTCGAAAGGGAGGAGCCGACGTACACGGTGAACGATTCTCACCGATTTCCAGGTGATCGGCTGAACTAGCTCGCTTAATTTTTCATTTTAATACGAGAATGGAGTACTTTAACCCTTCTCTTCTTTTTTTCTATGTTCTTTGCTCGATTTCGACTACGATCATCGGTTTCGATTTTTCCAAATTACACAATTGTTCGTTGTTCTCGATTTATTTCGTTAAGTACTGTAGACATTTTTTTACGAAGGAAGAAATCATTCCGATCATTCCTGATGGAAATATAAGAGATTCGCTCTTTTATCCTCCCTTAAAAAGCCTGCGTTACACGCGATACAGTTTCCGAACTTGAAGGCAGCCGTATTTTCGCCGCAGTCGACGGTGGTCGATACACCGCTGGTATCTTATTATCCTAGACACCTGCAGTTCGATCAATTTCTCCACCGTCCACCAATCGGTACTCATGGTGCACTTGTGCCACCGCGGTTCCACCACCATGTGTACCGAGCATTTAACACGCCGGTAATCTCGAACGAATCAAAATTTGTATTCCCGCTGAAATAGAATAGATCAACGAGGCATCGAAATTTCTCCTCGATTCTTCGGAATTCTCTGCTCCGATCGTTGAAAAATCTGGCCAAGTACGCGCAAAGGTCGCAAGGGCGGTCGGGTACGCACGTGATCCACGGAATACCTCCGCAAAACGATCGGGGTGCGGCCCAAGATGGCCACCGTTTGCTGTCGGCCGATAGTGGGTAGACGGTTGCATCGATTTCCCGATAATTAAAGCATGATCCCTGTTTCCCTGGTCCCTCGCGGTAATACGGCACCTCTCATCGATTCTCAATTTTCGAAGCGGGCGATAGGAGGGGCAACGCGCCCTTCAAGAAGCCGAGCGGCAAAGGAAAGCCGCGGACCAAGCAGCCGAAGAAAGTGAAGTTCATCAGTGAGTACCCACTGGAGAATCGCTCGTTTTCTTTTCACTTATACGTACACTCGCACAAACCTTCTTCTATATGTATTGTATAATTTTAATTAACAAGCCCCGTCGCCGCGCTCACCTTCTCATTACGCGTCCGTGATCGAGCCCCGGCGTTAATCGCCCCCGAGTTACACACGCCTCGTCACGGCAAGCGCTACCCTCCCCGTCAATGATTTTAAAGTTGATGATCCGCGACCGCTGCCGGGGATCGGGAATTCCAAAGTCAAGGTGAACGCGCGTGCCGAGGGCTCAGCGCCCCGAGAAGAACCGTAAAGTGTTTTCGGGCGAGAACACCTTACCCTCCCGCGGAGCGCGAACACGGTTCCCCGGAAAATCGATCGACGGGGGCCGCGCATCGGCCGCACACTCGATTTTCCGAGAAACCGAGGTGGTTGCGAAGGTGCAACGAACCCGGCACGGTCGCCAATATGTCGCCGGGTGAATTATAAATCGACACCGGGCGAACGTTGGAGCTGTCGCTCCAGCGGCGGCGGTGCGAGGCCGTGTACGTGTTGGGGTGGCGATTGAGCGAGCTGAAAGGTGCGTGTGCCGACGCTAGACGTCGTGGCGCCTAGAGACAATCGTCCCGTAGGCTGATCGATCCTTCTCCGCGTCTCTGAGTCATACTTCCGTAAACGACTCCCGTACCTCCTCGCGGCTGAACCGAGATGGACGAGACTCTTCGGTGTCTTCTCGGACTGGGCGTTTTTTTTAATCGTGACTTTTTCAATCACGCCGGTATCGGGGCTGCGGGTTTCCGTGTTTCGGTACATTACGAATGGCGACGACCGATTAACCCTGCAATTGGATGAAATTAATTGTCTCTGTCTGTTAATGTTTTATATTTATTATTTATTCGAATGGAACGTAAGAGTACCTTGCGCAAATGAGATTGGGGTTTAAATGGTAAACGAGTATATCTTTTGTTGGTATTTTTTGGAAAGACTGCTACGGGATCGTGCAGTTGCTAATTCTCTATTAGAGATTGTAGAATATTGAAAATACCACTTTGGTATGATATTCTCGCAGTTATACTTCGAAAGTAGAACAGGGTTGAATAAATCGATCCCTGCAACCCTTACAATAAATTGAATTAGCAGCAAGTGGTAGAAGGATCAGCACGATACTTAGGCTTGATTTAATTATAACGAACGAGGGGGGAGTGTAATTTCGATCCGATCGATTTCACATCCACGATACCACCCCGCAGCGACTGAGATTCGATGCCAGGAGAAATCCAAGGGTGGACTCTGCTACGAGGTGATCTTAGCGGAGCCGACAGTGCCGAAGAGAGCACCGTCGCCGCCGCAGACGAGCCCGACTCAACAAGTCGCTATCGAGGACAAGCTCAGAGCGGCGGAGGAGAGAAGACTTTCGCTGGAGGCTCATAAGCTCGCCGCTCTCGCCGCTAAGCTTAGCAAAATCGAGGAAGCGGCTCGCAAGAAGGATGAGCTTAGCGCCGCTTTCATCGCTGCGACCCGCGAGTCGTTGCATGCCAAGATGAACAACACTGAGGAGAAGCGAGAGGCACACATCGCGGAGCTGAAGAACAAGCTGAAGGAACATGTCAGTTAAACATGAACTTGCAATCAGACTAAACTCTCTCGTTAAATCCTCTTTTCGTGTCTAGCCCGTTCATTTCTGTATCGTTTACAGTTCGAAAGTATCGAGAAGAGTCGTTTGAGTCTTGAACAGCAGACCAAGGAGGTTCGTTGCGCCATCGAGGAGAAGCTGCAGACCGCTGCTGCTCAACGCGATGACAACATCAAGAGGATGCTGGTTCGCCTTAAGGAACATGTTAGTGCAATCGTTAATCAGATAATCCTTTAGTAAACTTGATTGATTGTTCAAGGTGGTTTCTCGACAGAGCTGTCCATTGGATAAGACACTGATTGCTACAGCGCCGTTTGAAGTCGTTTCTTTGAATCATGATCGTCTCCCTTGATCAATCGACAAGTTCACTGGAAATTTATATCATTGTTCAACTGAATGCTTGTTTTTAAATGTCCAGGAAGAACAAGCGGCTCGCGTACGTCAGGCAATATCCGAACGCGTTCAACAGCTGGAGACCCAAATTCAAGACAAGCTGGACCAGGCCCGTGAACGTCGCGAGGACATCGAGCGCGATCAGAAGGAAAAGCTACGTAAACATGTAAGTCGCATGGGCCCGTCCAGAATCGCCCAGACCCGTTACAATTAGATTTATGGTTTGGTTCCATTGGTTTGGTTTCGTTGGGGCAGTACGCAGGAAGGATTTCTCGCTTCTTGTAGCTCTCTGTTTTGGTCACACTTGGTTCCTTTTTCGTTCCTTCTTCTCGGTCATGTTCGATCAGTTTCTCGGTCAGTTGACGTTTCCAGTGGAAATCCTTTCTCTCTCGCACTCAGTATGAACAGACTTACCCAACAAGGGAATTTGAAATGGTCGTTTAGAACACTGAGAAGGTAGCAAAAATGCGCAAGGCGGCGGAAGACAGCACTCCGAAGATAAGGTGCATTTGTACGCATAGGATTGATACTGCGGAGAAGAACCGATGGCGAGAAATTCAACGTCGTGTGGAGGCTATTCGCCAGCATGTAATTTCGCTCTCTTTCTGTTGACTTCGATACTCTTGATTGTCTTACTGCCATGCCCTCGTCTACCCCCGTAGACGCTTGCTTCTTACGTTATCTGTTCCGCTCACTGGTTTCAGTAGGTGTCTCGTGATTTCCGTAGGTCACGACCCAAGGAATTTTCGTTTCGAGATTGTTACCATTCTTCCCCGCCATACATTTCCAGCGAACCTTCCAGGGAAATTCAGTTGTTCGTTATATCTGTACAGGACGTAAATTTTACCCGGGACTCGAATGTTAAAATTAAATTCTGTTGCCGTTCATCTGTTCCGCTCGACTTGTCGAGGAAAATGCAAAAAAGAGCCGTGTGCCCCGAGGAAACCGTTTCCTGGTAAAACTTTATTGAAATTCGACCAATCGCGTGGCGCATTGCTTCCCCCACTCGTCCTTATACGCAGTATGACGACGGCGATGGGAGGGGCGTCGCGTGACACGATTGGTCCAACTTCAATTACCTTTTGCGGGGAAACGACTCGTTCGTGACGTACCGTTCTTTTTGATTCTTTCGCCGTTTCGGGACGTTGAGACTTGTAACACGGGAGGATCAATATTTGATTTACACCCTGTATACCTTTTACATTCTTTTCAGCATGACCCCCTGCATTTATTAGCTACGGTACATTCCTTAAATATATGTTAGCTTAATATTAGTTAGCATGGTGCCCTTTTATGATACCCCGTTTATAGAATTAGTGTTAAGCTGGATGAATGTTCGGCGGTTTAAAGTACCTGTTTGTTTCTATTGTCCCAAAGGAGATGCACGCCGAGATGGTGAGACAGAACAAAGCGGCTCTGTCCGAGCTGTCGGCCATGTACTCCGAGAACGAGACCGCCAGCTCTGGGTAAACGGAATGGGATCGTTCACGACCGCGATCCTCGTTAAAAATACCTTCTCATCGTTGCAATAAATCGAGGAAAGAGGAGAGCCCGGATTCGACTAACGGAGGCGCTTGCAGTGTCACTCGCTGAATAGGTCAACGGAGTTCACGTGTTTCAATTTCGGAATAAAACCAGGAGGGTCGCGCCCGTCGTCCTCGACGAGGCTCCGCTTACGCTTTGTGCCATTTTCGTTCGCTGGATGAAACAAACAAACAAACTAAAGAACAAAAACACGAGATAAATTTTCAAGGAAACTTGCAAGCGATCGTAGCTGCCGGAGAGATTTGCAATTTTAACGATCATTATTTAATCACAGCGATTAAATTAGGGAGACACGACGTTTGATTAGATAAGAGAGAAAAAGTAACACGGTGGCCGTGTGCCTCACCGTCCTCCTTTCTCTTCTTCTTCTTCTTCATCTTTTTTTAATAACCGTCTCCCAGTTTGTACTCGTGCAAGAAAATTACTGCCTTCGTCTAACTGAAAACTCGTTTGTTTTTTATGGGGAAAAGGAGGGGTTGCACAGACATATTATACACGTACTAATCTAAGATTTTGGATACGACGTGTAAAATATTCATTTTTCAGTTCTAACGTGCCTACCACTTACACGACTGTAGATCTTCTACGAGATGGCATTATAATGATTAACTTCTCTGTGTTTGTGATTGATTGTGTATGTTGGCGTCACTGATATTTTAAGATCTCTTTTTTTTTATACATTCTTTTTAAATAACTCGCTTGTTTTCAATATATACTTATATATTATTTCATTTTGTACGACGGCTATGGTGTTGTTATTGATTCTCATTACCCGATCGATGGATCGTTCACTTGAACCCCGAGAGAAAAAAAGAATCGCGACAACGATCACATTAGAATCGGGTAACGTTATGCTTTTTATAAACGTTTTGTACCATTGTTTTTTTCTTTTTTTTCTTTTTTTTTTTTTTTAATTCACTACATCGCATTTTCACTTCAAGTTTCGACTATCAGTTTTTGCTGAGCTTGTCGATGTTCTGTTTCGTTAGAATGGTTTTCGCTTTCATTCATAGAATTAATAAAATAGAATACTTACCGCTACAATTAGATCTTAAGTGGTAATCGCGACCATATGTGTGTACACATACCATGCGTAAATAAAAGGAAAAAAAAAACAAGTAAACCGTACGTGTGTGTGGTATGTGCCCGACATGTAAGCACACTTATAATATTATATGATAGTGCTTTATACTAGGCTTGAAAACTTTAAAAATCATTTTGTACTCGATCATTGTAATATTACTGCGCTAAACTGAAAACAAGAACATTCACAAGATATGTAGTCTAATTGAATATGATAATATGATGCTTCTGTGATGACTTAATTATTTGTCAAAATGTGTAGTGTTTAAGTGAGAGTGTGAGAGAGAGATTGAGGGGAGAGAGAGAGAGAGACATATTTGATTCCTCTATGCACGTATGGATACCGTGGCTAGGGGCCTTAATTACATTCGTACTATACATCATCGCTGGAAGTACATATTTATAGAAAAAGAGAGAGAAAGAAAGGGAGAGAGAGAAAGAGAGAAAGCGAAAGGGACGAAGGAATAATCGAACGACCGTACTGGAGCAAAGTTTTCGTCGGGTGTTCCCCCTTTTCTTGCAACACGACACACGCAGCTGACGATTCCTCGGCCTTCATAGATATTTCGTACATATGTATACATGTGCATCGTATGTAATGCAATATGTATATTAATAAAGGGGGTAACGGCATAACCGAGAGGAAAATTTTAGCTCTGGTCATGGTATCGTTGCGAAAAGGAAAACGAGAAAAACAGTGGCGCATAGGGAGAGCAACTTGCCGCAGTGATATTGCAACCGATACCCTACGATCTAGATATCGAATAACTATACAGAAAATTTTTACAAAAGGGGCTATTTGCAGAAGTGCTAACGCGAGATGGAAAAGAACGAAACAAGAGGGAAAAAGAAATGTAACAAATTAATTGATCGAAAAGGAGATCGAAAAACGAAAAAATATGGAGAAACATTAGAACTCTTACGTCGACGAATATGCAAACTGTAACCTATATTGCCGAGTGTTGCGGTTAATTCGTCGCCTGTCGAAATGTCGAGGACAGAAAGGAAAAAAAGAGGGGAAGAGAAAAAAGAGACGAGTGACCCTCGTTTTTGTCTCGCGGTTACGACGGGCGACGAATAACGTCTATTTTTGCATAATTGTTGTGATCTTTTTGCAAAATGTAACTCGCACCGATTATTATATAGATGCCCGACGTATGTATGTTGAATACGATTGTCCTTTTCGACTTACGTTATAATATATATATATATAAATATATATATAGATTTATACACGATGGTATATATATATACATATATATATAGATATGATATGGTTATTAAAAATGTACGTATGGTTTCTTGTGAGCTTTGGTATTGTCTTATCGTGAAGCGACGGAAGCAAAATCGACACGCAAACGGGAACTTATCGCAAAATGTATTCGTACTGACAAGAGAATCGCGAGAAACCAATTCCTCAACGATACATTGGCTGCCTTCGATATTCTTTTGTTTAACCTTCGGTTGGGGATATTATTGTGTGTTCGAAAGAGAACATGATTGTGTGAAGTAAAAGGCCGTACCTACACGCATTTATAATAGTCTTTTTTTTCTCTCACCCCCTCAAGTCGTAGAAAGATTTTAGATCATAATCCGCCACGGAACTGTACGTTTTTCCATTCTGAATTTTACAGTCACGAATTTTGGCGCTATTACTTAAGTACTAAACATTTCAGATTCCCAACTAAAATGTTAACCGTACGTCGGTAAAACAGATTGTTTCGAAATCTGCCAGTGCCCCTCTGTTTTTTTAGAGGACGTAGAACCCTGTGCATCACGAAAAAACGTGTAAATGTGCACAACAACTATTTAAAGGCATTTTACGTTTCAGGTAAAGAGTCTACATATACGTAATCTCGTCGAAAGGGATTTCCAGGTAGAATTTCGTTGGCAGAATGTAGCTTTCGTCGATTGATTTTTAAACAAACTGGTATAAATCCGAGACTTGCCTAGATACGGCACCGTGATCGACGTGACGTCAAAGGCTGTTGAATGGCCGAAAGCCAAAGGCTAAACGAAACGACGAGATTGGCTTTATAGTCGAGTAGGTAGAGGGCAAATGGCTACCGTGCGGGTGAATAATAATGCGTAGCCAGTGTAAGACGAGTGAGAAAAATCGTGATAAAGTGCGTGTACGATGTTACTGAAGGGCCGATTATCGGAGAAGAAGAACAGGAGGCATCATGGGAAAAACACCAAAGCCACGGCCGGTAAGTGGATAGACTGGTACGCCAGGAAATTTGCGAAATGGTTCGCCTGCCAGTCGACGAGATAGCCCTGCTGCGTTCACGGCCCTCCTAATGTTTTTTCATGGTATCAACATAACATAACTGAACTGTGAGCTTAAATTAATTACGTGCTCTTTAACGCAATCCACTGGACAACGACAGTAAATATGACCCTAAATGAGACAAGTGTATTCGATTCGAATATCGCTCCGTTACGACGTTACTGTTCGACGAAAAGTTTCTCCAAATGATATCAAAACGACAGCAACAGCGAAGATAAACATGTCTCGGAATGGAAACGATCAGACGCGCGTATTCTTCTCAAAATCGAGTCAAAGAATGCGTGATTACAGTGAAGTTGGATATCAAGGTTATATACAATAACGTGCACACCCAGGCAAACTTTCTCGCACAGTTTATTGATACAAGACAATAACCGGTATTCCATGATAATTGGTTCAATCGTGTCATTGAGTTTTGAATAATATTATTGGGTAAAAACGCTTGCTATAAAGATGTAAATATTGAGGTTATGCTGTTTTCAATATGGACGCCGTATGGATCTCCCATACACAAATGCATTTCACGCATACGCTTGGTAAACATGAAACATAATTTTTTCTAACGCTTCACAGATGGCTGTCATTTCCTAGTTACGTTCGACCTGTTTAAATTAACGTACACGATAACAAATCTTGTTCAAACCCGCGTTAATGTTGGCGATACACGGAACGTGGCCGCGATTATCAATGAATTTGAACTTCGTCCCTTCATTTGACAGGCGGTGTTGTTGATGCTGAAACGTCACCGATATCTCTTGCCCATGGTTATTTTCTACCCGCCTGGATAAAACACTATCCCTTCATTCCCGAGTTATCACATAAATTGTCCGGCGTTGGCCTTTTCATATTAACTGCGTAGATTCTGTCGCGCGAGATCAATTCAAATTCAAATCGATTTTTTCTTCGTACAGTCTTATCGATTCTATATATTAAATCGGTCGACATGCTACTTTACTTGCGCTAAATAACTACATTTTATTAAAAAAACAGAAAAGAACAGGCGCAGTGTATTATCGAAAACATTGTTTTATCACCCATTACATCATTACACGATTTTTTTTCTGGAAAGCTCTAGGCATAAACTATCTATTCTATAGAAACGCAGCGTTAACCGATCAGGCAACGAACGCACGCACACGGCCGTATTTACTTACACGACCGCATGACACGCTCGTGTTTACCGCGTTCCCAATATTAATAACGCCATTTCTGCTCGTTAAACACGATGCGTATCAATATACACCGTACGATTAAATGATTGCTTTCACTTTTCGCGGAATCGTGCGGACTAGTTCTCTTTCAGGTGTAATTCATACCGGTGTGGGTTATGCGGCGGCCGGTGGTCACGCCGCGATTAATCGAAACGATACTATTCGATAAGTTTGCAATCACGGAAATCGATAAATCGCTTCGATCCCGTATCGGCAATTAATCGAGCGTAAACCATTTCCCCGCCAGGAGAAAAACTATTTCGGCTAGGTGATTTCTGTTCCGCCACGTGCGTCACACGGAAAGTGCGTGTTGGTGAAACCGTGAAAATGCATTCTTAGCGTGCTACGATAAGAATAGAGCAAGGAAGATAGAGTAGGATAACGAATAAAGAAGAGGTATGTACGGGCACACATGTAATCGGCGAAGAGTCTTCTTCTTTACGTATATGCACACGTGTGTGTACGACGGAGTGCGTGGGGGCGCGCATGCCGACGATATTGTGTGCCGTATGTATAGAGGCGCAAGTCGGCGCGCGACGTACTTACATACACACAGGCGCAATTGTACAAGTGCAGACGTTGCCATGACGATAAAGACGCCGATCGATGTTTTTAACCCGGCGGAATGCATCGTGTTGATTTCGTGTTCGATACCTTGCGATATTTCTGTCTTCGTATTGCGCTTTTCCGTTCCTTGCCGTATCATATGCCTTCCATCTTGATCGATCGGACCTACGATATGCAGCTTTCATAATAAAACCAACGAGGAACCCGGGGAACGCTAACGGTCCGTCGCGAAGTTTCGGGATCTCGATCGATGTTGTTCCTCGGCCATTTTGAAATTTAAACTCGCGCAACGGACGAATTTATTTTTCAAATGTCTTTTCTAATTAAAGAATCTTAATTGGGTACAACTGTCTTCGAAATTCTTCCAACGATCGGTAAGATACGAAAGCCGATAATTGTAGGAAACATTCATTTATAAATAGGACGACTTTTTGCTAGTTAAGTTGAAACGTTTATTTCCTCAAATGCTGGTTTACTTTCCCGTTCGATCGCCTCGAAAGATTTCACGATCGACCTTTCGACAACCGTGTTCAGGTTTCGAGGCACATTGTGACAGATAATCTTGTCCTTGAAAGTCTCGTAATTCTCGTGATAAATCGACCCGACGACGATGACTTTATTCGTTCGCAGCCGTTGGTCAGTGACCATCTTCATGGTCTAGTTATAGGATTTTTTCTCGTCCCGATACGATAGCGGTTACCGCGATATCAACCGCGCCGCGGAGTTATATAAACTTTGTTCTGCGTAAAGTCTACACCCGTCCGCAGTCGCAACCGAATAAACGCTGGCCAGAGCCGCATGCCCACGTAACGCCGTCAGGTATCCTCGAATCGGCTAACGGTACCCGAATGGTCAAATTAAGTGGAACTAGTTCCCCGTGACTGTGAATTTCTCGTTTTATGTTTACCAATAAATACGACCCGGCTGTGCTAATGAGGGCCGTACCGATTACATTAAATATTAATTCCATTCTGTAGGAATATCTTCGAAACAGGAATTCGTCATTCTCCGCGAAATGAATGATTGCCCCATACTCGTTGCTCGGATACAGATAGCTCAACGAATTTCCATTTTTATAGAGAAATTTAGCAAATCGGTGAATTAATACCGGCTTAAATATCATCGGATTTCGAGCTTGATCGTTTCTCGAACATTCTTGTCAACTGCATGGAAATCCGTAGTCTGTACATAGTTATTCCAGTGAAATACACGTATCAGATCCTCTTCCCTGCTCGCGGTTCCTTGGGAAATCCTGGGAGGGAAGATAAATAGATCGATTGCATGTTAATAACGAAACGCATCGCGGTATTTGCAATATACGATAAGGGTTACAACAATAACTTAACGGCTGACATTAATTGACCAGACTGATCTGCCCACTTTCGACTATCTAACGCGTGACGGATTTAGAAACTTAAGAATTACACAATATGATCGTCACATGTTACCTCTTCCTGTTCTATATTCTCTTAACTGTATTATTCACATACATTTCAGAATTCGAAGCTTGAGGTAGATGGGTTGATGACTCGAACGGAGATGTTTTGCAGTTGCTATTAGTTATCCTCGTGTCAGACGTTAACGGATGCAAGGCAGGTACGACGAGACAAACAGGGCCAGGGTAAACGTACTACTGTTATCCAACGACTTGTTCACGAAACGTTCGTATTAGTATTATGCGCTTGTAGCGAATGCAACTATGTAAAGCACGGCGAAGGGACGATCGTTTAGCGTAATTTATGAACCGTATTCTTCATCCAACCAGACCTCCGTGAAACGGTTCACGAAGATCGAAGTGGACTCGCGTTAATAACGGCAGTCAGTTAATTAAACGGCCCATAGCGGCCACCTTATTGCAAACGAGGCACGAATAAAATAAATAACCGGTCGTTGCTTGAATTCTTTTCGAATGAATCGGCCATAAGGGAGAAAGATTGTTCGGTGTTCTACGAACGCGTTGGTCTCTCGCAGACCAGTTAATTGATGTTAACGAACCGATAGCTATTGTCGAGAATCCAAACGAGCGTTTTAATATCGCGATGCAGAGCCATTTGAATAATAATCGTTTTATCGATTTATATTGACGCCAGTGGCTCGAATACTTTCTACATAGCGAACGCCGTGTATACACACACGTAAATAAGTATATACATACATACATACATACATGTGCACACAGGAACGCGAACACCAGTTCGTCGGTGCTCGTAATTTATACTTGCATCGAGCGGAGAAGACACGAAGCGTATTTTTTGATTTCTTTCTTTCATCTTCGTTTTCCCTTTTTTCGGATATTTATACGCCCCTCCGGCGAATTACTTTATCGTTATACGAGATTTCCATATTTCCGACGGTTCCGCGGCTTAATATGGGTATTTAGATGCGAGGATGCACACGCATGTAAATTATACCCAGCGAAAAAGTTGTCAAGGACCAGCGTGTTCTTTCGGGACCCCGACGCTCGGTTTTCGGAACGGACCGGCACCGAAGAATTTCATGAGGGAATGGCGGCCGATAAATCCGGCGACGGGTGTTAAGCGAGCCAAGGCCTTCGCAATGTAGTCACAATCACCGTCAATCTACACTGATCTTAACAATTTACGGCAGCGTCACCTTCCCGGCCGGGATGTAGCCTTTTCCACTCTGAATTCGGCGAAACGACGGATATTCCTCCGTTGCTTTCCTCCGTCACGGGTAAACGACTTCCTTTCCGCGGATCGTTTGCTCAGAATGATCGATGAAACGTGCCTATTGCGATTCTTTCCTTCTGAATACCGTCAAGTTACAAGCAAAGACGACTGTCTTAATTATTAGGTATCGGACAAAGTTCGTTCGGGTTCTTAAATCAAAATTTAAGCACAAAGAACGTCTCTGTGAAATGATTTTATTTTATTTGATAGCAACGGTATAAACATAATTCGCCGCTAATATCAATAACATTCATTAAACTAATAAAATACTGATTGAAATCGGATCTCAGTTTATTACTAACAAGAAAACTGCACGAACTTTTGCCGGCACCTAATATTTCCTAAAGAACAGTTAAGTAATGTGTGCTCGTTCGTTCACCGCAGCTTATAATATTGCAAGATACGATTTATCATGTAAATACTTGTCGATATGAATCAGGAGGTGTCGAGGTAGGAGTCAGGAGCCAACTAAAACATTTGCGGAATCATGTCTTCTTATTCTCTATTACCGCACCGTCGGTCTTAACCTGAACGACTGTAACGAGGGAACACTGTGAAATCATTTTTAAACAAGCATTAACATATAGAATACAGTAACGAGAACCGTTGCATACCCTATAAAAATTCATAGTTTCAAGACTAATTCCCAGATACCAATAGTAAATACCGGTTAATTAAGACTTAATCGCATCGAAAAGAAGTATCAGATAGAATTTTCATTCGCGCAGCAACAAACGCACAGAATTCGCGGACTGGTAATTATTCATTTCAACCAGGGCAACGAAAGTTGGCATGGAACGCGTATGCTGGGCGTGAAATTACAGGCGCGCGGCTTTAATCAAACGGTGAAATGCTTCGTTTCGCGAAAGGACGCTCACAACAGTATATTCTCTTTTTCTGCCAGGCTGTCCGCTGCATTTCTCTTGCTCTACAATTTCTGTTCTGACCGCAGGAGAGACGACTGGCGCCGCGGCGCCCGACACCCTCCCCATCAGATCGTATCGCGACCCGCTCGTGGTTTATCACAGTTGACAGAAACATTCGCCGCGTCAATTAATCCTGAATTTTATCCGCTCGTCGATGCCCCGGGTCACGGAAGCGAGAAAGTTTTCTGCGACAATCGAACGACAATGGCCGCGGGAGGAAACAATATGTAATTCGTTGCTTAACAATTTCTAAACGCGGCGAGTCGCGCGTGTCTATTTAAAACACGGCACTCCGCGAATCATTCGCAAACACTGTGAGCCGTTACGTAACCAGTGTTATGTTATCAGTGTCCATAACGGCAGCACCGATACACTTAATGCACCTCTTGCGGTTTCCCGAGGCGACTCGTTTCAGTCGATGCTACTCGATTGAAAAATTGCACCTGTAACGGTTTCCAGGAGGCGGATCACTTTATTCATCGTTTCTTTTTCCGCTTGTTATTAGACGTTCGACGAGAGATCGAATTAATGTCGTTTAACAGAGTAATCTTGAAACTTCTAGAGATTACCATTTCTCAGCTTCACGATAACCCATTATTTTTCGCTCCATAATTTCTTATCTCTAGAAAACATCGAGCCGCGCGGACGAGAAATAATATAGAAAACGATTCAGCGAAATTACATTTGAATAGGAATCTTCTATTTTATTGAAGAATCGGTGGAAATGATATTTTGAATTTCTTGGTGCCTAGAAATATCAAGTACCTCCCAAAATAGACCTCCGCTTAAATGAAATCTTGAAAATTGCCATCGTTCGCTTTGATGGCCTGTGCTATTGCATTTTGATTCCGATAAACGTCTTGTTTACAATCCGTGCCGCTTATGCAACCGCGAGTTTTCACGTGTTCGGGCGCGTTGAACCGATTATCGGCAATAGTCCCGGCCAGAGGCACTTTCGTGTCTTCCACGCGCCAGTTCCGTGAGGGAAGTTCACGATCATCCCGGGATGCGTCGGCTATCATCTCCTGGCAACCGTTTCAACCGATGCAAATGCACCACGGAATGAGTCGCGAATGCGCATGAAATCATCATGATTTCTGCCGGTATAGATTTGCGTCACAAACGCGACCGGGGGCCGGTGTCTCGCAAAGCGGAGTAGTTTATGCATTTGTTTATATCGTGCTCGTTGCTTCAACAGGTCGATGCATATTTTTCTTTCCGCTCCTACTTACGTCGAATGAAATATTACTCGCAATTAAAGAGAAGTATTTTTCATTCGATGACAGTCTGCATATAGAAAAATGTGTATATGGAAATGCGAGACATGAATCTTCGCAGATGCATATGTATGCGCAAAAAACTTGGGTGACGATAGCTTCTGATTATATTCTCGGAATTGGTCCGACAGGACTCATTAAGGAATTACACTTAATGGACGCGTGTTCCTGGTGGCGCATATTTCCTAAATCCAATCGTTCCCCTAGATCTTGTTACCATTAACATACTCGCTATCGGATACGATAATCCCGATTTCTCGCGACACTCGGCCGTCGCGTTTCTATGATATTTATCGCATCGCTGTCTACGCCGAAACCAAAACAAGATTAACATACCAATCGATATTTACCTATTTTTATATGTCACAGCATCACTTGCCTTTTTCCACAAATATTTCTTCATCGAAAAGACAAATGAATATCGCCGAACGACAAATTGGTCCTCGAACGGTTCGCCGACAAAATGGCGAGCGCGTTGAAGTCTCCAAACCTAACCTTAACCTATATTCTCAAACAAACAAGACCTACTAGGACAAAAAGCGCATTACATACTCATAACATGACGAATTGCAGAAAAACGTATCCAGTTCAAGTTACAAACCAGTTTTTCGATTGCGTGCGAGACTTCGTCAACAAAAATCAATGTCAATGAAGCGTTGCTAGTTTCTAGCCACGTGACGCTTTCCTTCCGCAACGCACCCGCGTTTTCCTGTCCTCGAAATCGTTCGCGGGACTATTTGTATGTCGCAGTGTTTGTCTCGTGCGTCACCGTGTGCGTCGCTGTCCACACCGCGTCCTACCCGAATAAGTTCGCCCAAAACGAAAAGTTAAGTTCGCGGCGCGGTTGTTTTCGGTCCGCGTACGGAAAGTCGAGCAATGGCGGGCGAGCGGGCGGACGGGCGTTCGGCCTACCACCGCGCCGGTCGCGCAATACGACGTAGTCCGTCCCCTACGGAACACGAAGAATCCGGAGTTACGAGGAAAACCAGTTTGATGTTGGCGCCGTTCCGCGGACCGCCAACTCACCCTTCTTTCGCGTGTTCCTCTTTCGTATTCGCGCGGCGCGATTTGATCAACCTTGCCTACCGCCTCTTTGGGATTCATGTTTCGAGCGAAGCCGAAAAAGAGAGAAAGGAAGAGAAGGGAACAAAAAAGATACGACTGATCATAACTCCTTCGCTGTTGTCTCGATGAGGTGGCCCGATCTCCTTTCTATGCGCTGTTCCTTTTACCTCGGCCGTGTCTGCAAATTAAATCCCACCGCGTTCGGCGGACCGGAAGGCCTTCGTGCTCGTCCTACGTATTTAGATAGTTTGCGTATCAGAGGCTTCCGAGAGCCTATTTTTGGTTCGCCACGCGCGGCCTGTCCTCCTCGCGCAGCACCTGACAGGCTTGATGCTTGGTCCACCCGGAATTTTTATTGATCGAAGTCTCTTAAGCGAATGTATCCTTTGTAGTTTCAGTGAAGGAAAGTACAAGTTAATCGTTATAACCGCTCGATGCTTCCAATATTAACCGTTTGTACTTGAAAGCTCTTCACTGGAGATATTCAACATTTTCCAATGAGATATAGACGACATTCTTTGGAAGTAATTAATGAGAGAACATACGGAATTGAAGAATCAAAGCTATCTTATTTCAATATATCACATACTGATGCAATATACGAAAATTAATAGCATACGTAAGACTTTTTAATTTTGTTGTATCGAGTCAAATGGCGACTAAGAGTCACCACTCGAATTCAACGAGTTAAAGTTTGCGTGCAGTCGAATAGATCTTGATTCTTAAAAACTGTTGAAATTCGGGGAATCTCGAAGTCAAACGATACTTTCGATTCGAAAACTTGGTCGGGGAGAATCGCCGGCGCACAAGCCGCGTAGACAATTGTTGGTCATCTTCCCGTCCAGAGTCTGAAGCCCGACGATCGCCTCGTTGACCGAAGTGTGCTCGACTCGGATTAATAAGGCCAATTGCAGCCGTCGGTGCGGTCATGCTTTCTGGTTGTTTAACGAAAGTGAATACGCCCGTCATTAGGCGGCCGTCGGCGACGCCCTTTGATACTAATTAACCGGCCGATGGTTACGGCCGATAAATGCGGATTGAATTTTGAAGTGGCGTCGAAATTAATCTGCGATAACCGAAGTTGAAGTGTACGATGATCGTTCTTTAATTGTACGCGTTAATTCCGAGATAATATCTGGCCGTTTGTCCCGCGACAATTGTCGGCTCTCGGTTCGCGTCGCGTTTGATCGTGGACGGTGTCCGGCAGTGATTCTCATTGAAGGGAACATCGCGAGCTTCATTAAACAAGCTGTAAATGGGATCTTCTTCTTGTCGATTAATACGTGAGTCCTATGATGGGATTTATGAATGACGTATCTTTTAACTCTCCTTCACTTCATTCTAGTATCCCAAGAATTCTCATTATCATTCTGACTGAAGAAACACCATGCAAACCTGAAATATGATGATTATAGAATGTTCAGCTAGTTCCCCGCGCAAGATCCAGAAAATTCTAGAACCCCGGTACCACCTTGCGAAAGTAGGGACTACACCCAGAAGTGGGTGTTACGGTCTTGATGGATTGTGACAGTCCCGTTCGAGCGTCGGGGACGCGGCGAAATTGAGAAATAGTTTGCTTCAACGGGGTGGAGGACGATTAGCGCGATGTAAAACGGCACGCCGCTACAAAAATAAGCTCGGCCAGGGATATTTTAGCCGAAGATTAAGTAAAAATAAGCCGGGGAGGGGCATGGAGGCCATCGACTTATCGTAAAAAGCGCGCGGAGAGATTGGAAACGACCGCGTAATCCGGCACGATAGCCAACGAGTTACATTGAATTACATAAAAATCGGCGTCCGCGTCCCGTTTCGCGCGAAAAGACAACGCCGGTCGTTGTGTACCCGTTCCGCGCGACGGGAATAAAGGGAGAAGAGAAACGGCGGCGAGATGGAAATAAAAGGAAGACGAACGAGAACACCACCCGGGACCCCTTCGCCGTCCGTAGTCGATCAGGCAACAAAGAAGCTAGACAATCGCCGCGGCGAAAGCGGAAAATTTCTTCGGGGGCATTGCATCGCTAATTGGCGTGATAGTTCGCGGAGCTTTAATTAATTCGACGGATCGACGGACGGCCGGACATTCGGTGAACTTTGGAACGATTTCTCGCGGGGACCGGTCGCCGCATCGTTTGTATTTACGGGCTACAAAAAGGGATACACGCGAGGAGACGAAGGAAATCGCGGATAACTCGCGTTATCCTTTTTTTTCCTCTCCTTCTTTCTCGCTCTCCTTCTCTCTCCCCCTCTCTCTCACTCCCTCTCCTGACCCCTTACTCCACCCCCGTCGATGCAACCTCATTAACATTATCGTTATTGCCGTCCGCGACGCAAAATACCTCAAGAATTCAAGCGGGAAACAACGAACGTTCGCGATCGGTTATGGCCGGACGGCGAGAGGACACGATATTTTGGTCAGAATGTTGATCCGACCGCGGCCGTTCCATTCGGATTACAATAATAACCTTTAACTCGATTTTGAAGCGAGACACGGGCATAAAAGGAGAGTTACAAATTGCTTCCTCGTAATTAAATATCGTGATTCAGCTTTCGTACGGATTTTAAAACGACCACGGGAAACTTCGGTTTTCAGACAGCGTGGATCCTTGTTGACCGCGATATTGAGGTATTACTCATTCGTGAGGGTGATACATGCGCGTAAAAACATTGTTTAATCGATGCGACTAGATGGAGCTGGGCAACAGTAGGCGTGTCCTGTGTTCAGTCCTCATTGGCTCACCGTTGCTCCCCTCCTTCGTCCACAGCTATCAGCAAGCTAAACTATTAGCCAATCATAGAACCACAAATCGTGACCACTCTTCTTTATAGTGGCGTTGCCATACCGAATAAAGGAGCTACCAAAGAGGCAAAGATATAATCTGACTTTTGCTCCCTTAGAATGAAAAAGTTTCAGCTGTCGTTTATCATACTTTATTCTACGCAGAATCCCGTAACATCTACTGTCTCACACATTTCTGTTAAACAAAGAAATATATCAAATCTTCTTTCAGTTCTGTTTGAATTTTTGTTACTCATCGAGTAGCTTTCACTTTGAATGCATAAAGATTAGGCACATCGATTTTTCCTTTTCCCAGTGTCTTAGTGCTGTCAATTATCGAATTACATCAACGTTTACGGAACTAAGTGTTACTCTGACTTCGAGATTCGTTCTTCGATGATCGAGGGAGCATTTCGTGAGTAACTCGAACCGATTAACGCTATTTCGCGCGTGCCCGGCGGACCCAGCGCAACTTCGTAATGTCGACCAGTCGGTAAATGGTGATAAGGGGAGGCGGCAGCGTTCTCCGTTAATAGAAATTCGCTCCTAATTGACCGTCAGGGTCGTTGACGTGTCCTTGCGACGCAGTCGAAGCAATCATCTAACAGGTGCGATAAGACGGTTGACGAGACGACGCTTACCGCCGACTCTGATAGACCCGGGTCACCGACACCACTATATGCGACTGACGTCGAAACAACCAGTAAACCGTATGAACACACACACTGGTCTCAAGGACGCCGCCGATATCGTCGAGGAGACGTCTGCGCAAATGGAAATCGTGTTTTCCGGAAAAATGGCACGTGCTCTTGTAGACCACGTGCGGTATAGAATAAAATGCTATTGTTTTAACTCGACGGAGATCATGATGCAATGCATCGCAATAAAAATTCAGTTCACTCGGTATCGTCAAACATCGCAGCGTCATTTTTGTAAGACAGTGATTTTATCTTCGTTTGATTTCCATCGAACGAAACGCGAGAGATGTTCCAAATTTTATTCTTTACCGTTACGGTGGGATAACTTTTACTCGCCAATGCACTCGAGGAGTTCGAACGTCTCCGTTCCCCGTCTGGAATCCAATTATCAGAGCCTTGAGTTTCGGGCGCGCGAAAAATTCGGAACGGCGCGTTACACGCGGCACGCTTTCGACGAAAAATCGTTCAGTTTGCTCCGCAAATATTTGCACCGGCGCGAAGGACGAGATAACTCGCACCCGCCAGTCAAGGGTCCGGTTCCTTTCGATTAGACATTCAAATTTCTTTCGGGAAGAATGCACCGACCGATGCCCTCTTCATCCAAAAACGTTCGGGAATGTGTATACACGGTAGAAATACATTTTTTGTTTTTATTCAACTTCGATGTTCGTTCACGGCGTTCGATTTATTTGTTCGTATTGATTATTCAATCCTGTTCAGTCGAGCTCGAACTCAATTTTCAGGTCAATCGAACTTCAAACCCAATTTTCTTGAAAACGAAGCCTTAAATGAAAGAATGTTGTTCATCTTGACTTATACTACTTCCTTCATCAGAAACACCTTGTACATATGTGTTCCGGTGTATTTCGAGAATGTATTTATCTTTCGTTCGGTCTAAGTTTCAAAGCGGGCTCGAAGCACACGTGCGCGTCTTCGTGTCCGCTCGTGAACCACGTGCATTAATTAACATTTTACATAACATTGTGTCCGTTAAGCGTGTCGTAACGAGTCGATACGATGGAGTCCGTGGCCGGAGCGGGTTATTACGAAACGCGTTTAAATGTGTCCAGTGCCCTGTGTGTGTACGTGCATGAGTGGGGTATGTGTGTATTAATTCACAGTGCGGGGGGTGTTTCAACACTAATATCAGGTTTTCGGTGGTGTTTATGAGATTCACGTAACTGAAGACCCGGCCGAGACCGAGATTCCTCGCGGTCTTATCGGAATTCTCGATCAACGTCACAGTTGGATGAAAAGTATCATTCGGTGTGATTGAAGAATTTTTCACAACGGTCAAGAGGAAATCACGTTTAAAACGTTTCTGCGGAGATTAAAATATCCAAAGATATTTTTAACACTATATAAACATTCCATGCCCGGTCAAATGACCGGTACAAATAGAAATATGCATCTATAGTTTTCCGTTCTCCTTAAAAACAAATGGAAATATATAATCTTTTTCTTATTATACAACAGTCATTTTGTGCATTGTCTCTGTATTAAATAAAAAATGACCTATATTTATTTCGGAAAAATATGATCGGTAGCTGAAATGTCGGTACGTTTGGCGTTAAAAGATATTTATAGCGTTCGTTGCTTGCCAAAAAATGATTCTAGAGCGCGAGCAGTTAATGAAAATACTTTTCTGAACGATATCGACAGATTCTCAAAGTTCTCGTTAATATCTTTAACTTCAGGGCTGCGCAAACTGAGAAAAAGAAAATCTAAATAATCAAAGAAATGCGTGATTAGCTGCCTTTATCGTAGCAGTACAGTCGTAGGAGTATCACGCGTGGTAACCATAAACGCAGAGTTAATAGTTCTAGAAGCAGCCATCAAATTTCTTATGATTCACCGGCGGGGCTTTCTCAGTGTTCATTTTTCATTCACAAAACTGCACACGTGGGCCCGGCGTTCCGTACATGGCCATACTCACAACTCGAGACGCTTCGAGGCGGCAGCGGTAACGCGTCCCATTTACATTCCACAGGTTTTCAGTAGGTCGGGCGGTTTTTCTACCTGTTTTCAGCGCTCGAAGCAGTCAAAACGCAACGTTGTCGCCTGCTTCACACGTTGTCCGACCAGCCGCCATGTTTTCGGTGGTCACGAATTCAATGGCGGACAAGGCTAACTGAATTTCCGCGCGTCGCCTCTTAAACATTATATTTGCAACAACACATTTGACATAAGTGAAATGAAAGTATAAACCTTTTATCGTTTACCTTCTTTATTTTCTAATAAAAAAGTATAAAACTTACAAAACGTTTCTTTCAACGATGAATTTTCGATTGTACAACGTCCCTTAACGGGGACGAATCAACTATCGTTAACCTCTTGGCTCACAATATCATGTCCGACTGGTGACGAAAATCTTAAACTGAACTTACTGAATCTAAATGTTATTTATTTTGTTTTAAATATAAATTAAACATTACTTTTTTTATTATCAATCGTTAACCTTTGCAGTAAACGTAGACATGGAATGAGCATAAAACTGTCTTCTTTGCCTAATAAATTATTAATGATAAGCTAGTCGTACTGATCATACTTAACACGTTAAATGCCGTCCGTTTTGTTTGCCGTTCCGTTCAGGCCTACTTTTATTATATTATATTCTTTTTCTTAAAGCATTGACTGAGCAAAAACCGATGTCCTCTAAGCGAAACCTTTAGTCTCAATCAGTATGCGAAGGCAGACCCACGCGGTGCTGTAACGTGAACCTAAAATCTGTGGTCGATCCGTGAGGACCGGCGAGGACCGAACGAAAAGTCTAACGCCGGTCCCTACCGATCGGCGAGGACCGAACGAAAAGTCTAACGCCGGTCCCTACCGATCGGCGTGGCGCTTAACGTGTTAAGAAATAAATTATAGGGTAAAGGGTTAAATTTTATTTTATTCATTTCAACGTACTCCTACGTGACAGTTGCAACATTTATGCTACAATAAACACACGCCTCTGTTGTCATTCATATTATTAAGAGGCAATGGTCCCGGCGTCCAACTCGAACGCAATTAAACGAACGCGGAGCGTGTCCGTCTGTACGGCGATAATATTCGCGCGAACGGAACACTGTACCGAAAGAAGGTCGCCAGATAATGACTACTACTAACGATCGTACTGTTGCTTTTCTAGCCTCACACGTGACTTCTGTTCGCGACCGTTAATCCCTATTTACACCGTCTCGTTCCGCCGATAAGTTATGTAAACGCGGTGGAGAGCAGTCGGTTTCGAGAGAACGAGTCGCAGAGCGGAAGCGTGCAACCGGGACGCGGAAAACCGATGGCACCGCCGGTACAAACAAGAAACAGGGGGAGAGAAGAACTGATTGCCCTGCATCCTTCGCCCGAATTTCCTCCTGACTCAGGGATTGTGCCTTTCCCCGTACGCGCGGTCGTTCGGATTATCGCCCGCCGATTCAATTCCCGCCGCGCGTTTTTCTTTGCAGTTTACGACGTTCGTGACCGCGGATCGTTTAACCTTTTCGCACCGGGATAAAGCGCGTGAGTCACGCTGGTAATTACGGTTTTTACACGAATTTCATTAGCTTCTTTGTTTTTCACGATGCTCCTCCCTCTCTTTACCATAAGAATTCAATTTTCGACTTGCATTCCCTTATCTATTACCGAAAAACGAATTTTAACGCTTATCGCTCCAACCGACAGTCTCACTGCTAAACACGGATACCATCAAACACAACTGTAATACTGAAACATATGTAGGGACGATGTGCAACCCCCACGTATATATGAATTAATTTCCTATTTTTTGTTATTATTTCATGCTTATCCAATATTCATCATTCTACATTCCCGAAGTGACAAAGGTTCGAATATCTCCGAATTTTATTCCAATCTCCTCGATTCCCCTGCGGAACCCCCAACGCGTCGGAATATCATATCCGAGGAAAACAAGAAGTGCAATTGTGTCGATCGGTCGCACGTGAAAATGAAACATCGTTGGCACATTAACATGTTGTTCGTCGGAGCCCGTTCGCTCGTTCCATATTTCCGATCATTCGAGTGCCGCATGGTCCTGGGAAAAAACGAACGACAGAAAAGCGTGGTTGCGGCCGGAACGGAAGGGAAAGGAAAGGAAAGGCGAGCGAGCGGGTGATCGGAACGGCTCGATCGACCTTTCGGGTCAACTCGATTCGAGTCGAGTAATTTTAGAACCGCTGCGAAGAGTCTGATATAGAGGGGAAGAAGGGGGATAGCGAGAAACGTCGGTTCTCCGTTCCGCGGGTCCGCATTGTTTCCCCTTTTATCGGGAACCGGCACTCCGCCGCTGGACAATGAGAACCGCCAGCCGATAACAGGCCGTCCACCTATCGATAAACGGTCCAGACCCGGCTCGAGAAAACCGCAACTATGTTTATCCCAAACGTCGAAGGCTGTGCGAATGATCCGTAATAACTCTGCCTGCACGATTATTGTTCCCGGCCGATGATGCGCGCGTATAGTGCGCCGTGTCTGTCGGGTCGCTTGGTATTATTTACATAGGTCTATTAGTTGCACAACTCTCGTGGGACTTTGTAGGGTAGATATTGCTTACAACGTTTGTCCGATGGTTCCTTCTTCTTCGTCTTTCAATGATGTTCTATGTTTGATAATTTAGTTGCTCGTTGCAGAGTTTCCTTTCGTTTTTCTCGTACGGTAATATTTCATAATATTACAATAGTAATGGATCGATGACTCAGACTTAACTCGGTTTCATTTCGTTGAGTTTTTCTTAGATAGTAATATTTCGTAATGTTACAATAGTAATAGATTGATAATTCAGATCTGACTCGGTTCCGTTTCGTTTTGTTTTTCTTAAGTAGTAATATTTCATAATATTACGATAGTGATATAGTGCAACAGTGATAGTATCGTAATAATATCAACAATTGATATTATTTGTGGGTTAACTGGGAGAGATACGGGCGTAATGTTCTTCGTGGGAAATGATTTTGTAGAGTTCTCAGATGAGAAAGGGTGTATATATTTCTCTATGGATGACACTGTCACGAAATTTATTCATTTTATTTCTGTGTTCAATGTTCCGCTCGAATGTCTGTCGTTACCGATTATGTATTTTCAGTTGTGTATCTCCGTAGCATACGTCAAACCGAAAATTCTATTTAATCATCGTAGATAGCTATTACGCTGCAACGTTGATCCGTTTCAGGGACCACTGACATGTTTACTGAAGATTAGAAGATCTCGGTATCGACCGGCTTCCAATCTCGATGATTAATTATTCAACGTTTGCCATATTAGTCAGTCCAATCTGTACCGATTAAATCGGGGGAATATTAATCCTTCTAGTTACGTTTCAGACCGACTTGATTCATTAATACATTCAATCGTTTAGTTTCTCACGATAGAAACGATCGTAGCAATGTTTATCGTGTGATTCACAGCGGCTGGTTCTTTAATCTGTTTGGTTACTCTCTCTTTCTGGAGTCTTAAGTCCGTTCGGGACTCGTCATTTATGGCAGCGTACCGAAGTTATCGACGCCCGATTCATAACCTAGGTAATCGCTATTGTTGTTTGCGAGAGATAACAAGCCACGCGACAACGCTATTCGCGTTGCCATTTTCGAAAAGTAATAATCAGGACGAACAATCAACGGGAAACGTCGGTTCTCAGTGATTTTAGGGAGTGACTCTTGACAATGATCTATCCCATAAAACGTCTTATAAACATTGAATCTGATTTTTTGGAAATGTTAAACTTGAAAATTTCTCATGTAGTCATGTTGACTAAATATCGTTAGAAAGAATGAGCATCGGTTTTCTGTCATCACTGTTTGAACATTTTTACAATTTTATTCGAAATATTTTGGTATTGTTGCTTTATGATAAAAAATTTGTTCTTGTCATTAGCTTCTGCTTAGAAATATCCCTTCGATTTGGTACAGAGAGCTGAACATTTTTTATTTGAAAATAGTGATTGTCTGCGTGAAAGTTCTGGAACATGTACTATGTTTAAGGACTGTAAGATAATAAACAACACTTTTTCTTCCGTAATAAACATGGTGAGCTGGACTTCGATGTCAAAACATAAACACTCGAGATAAATGTAAACATTGTCGACGATAAACATTGTCGGAAGTCCGTCGTTACATGTACCGTAAAAAGTATCTACATTCCCTCGGTGAAATCAAATAACCGATAGTTCGATTCGAATGCAACTAATCAGCGGAAACATAATTATTCAACCGCTCGGATTGTAACGCAGGGGAAATCGTTAAAAACAATAAACTCTATCAAAACGTGTTTTATATATATACAGCCTACCATAGCTCACTACTAATCACAGGAATAGATCAGTAACAAAGTATCATAACGTATCATAATAAAAAAGAAAAAAACGTAATTCCCTGATCATCAATTTATTTCTAAAATTCATAAAGAAGCTTCAGTTTCTCGTATCAATAAAAATCGAGATAGTTTTTCAAAACCCTCCATCCATTAGCATCTCCTTAGACATTCGACTCGGACCGTTAAACTCCAGTCATCTCAATTCTAAATCCAGTCAGCGATCAGAATTTCGAACGAATCCATCAGCATGATTATCATTGGAAACAATGTTTTGCAAACCCAGCCGATAACAATAATCAAGTGACCAAGCATCTAACTGCGTTTGCGAGCCACCCTGTGACCGGTTAAGAAGGACGCAAACTATTCCCTAGGATGACGCAGGATCGAAGGACGAATTTCGTTTAACCGAAAACTATTCGTCCTGCGTCTTGATAAGATTGCATTTCTCGGATTCCTCGGATGCAATTAAAAGGAGATCGTTGGATAAAAGTATCGCACGTTGACGAAGAAGAGAAGCAAACGAGCCGATGACTATTGCGCCAGCGAGCGAGCGAGCGAGCGAGCAAGGGAGAATACTCATCATCGTGGACGTTGGGACGCGGGCACCGAATGTAACAGTTAAACCGTAACACAGAGGAAACAGCGACGATAAATAAGCGCGACGGGTCATCGTCCAGCCGGGAGACGAGATTTATGTTCAACGAGCCGAACGAGACTACCGATCGTTCCTCTTCGAGCACACTCACGCGCGAAATCTCGCGCCGCCTGTGAGCGTGTTCCCTGGCGTCGACGCAACCAACCCCTTTCGCATCCCTCGGATGTCTATTATAGATTGGACTTATTTTTTTGCGGCGCATTACGTTTCCTGTCCGCGACAACGCTCGCTGTTCATCTAGACGCTTCATCTTTCGAGCTGGCCGCTCGACTTTCACTTACACCGAATTAACCGATCAGCCCGTTTTCCTGCTACAGTCTCATCATGGATCGTATTTATCTGTATTCATCGATTTTAATAAGCTAAATTAGTATCGCGCATAGAGAATATTGTGTTAGTTCAAATGTTTTATTAGCTTCAAGTAAGTTTGGAGACTTCTTTTGAAGATATATCATTTTAATCCTCTAGCGAGGGGATGAAAGTCTCTATAACAGATCTGAAGACCTAATCTCCTCGACGAGGGTAGAAATTGTCTCTAAAATAGGGTTGAAGAATCGGCCTCTAGGAAAAAAACATTAGATGTAATCTTGATGATGCTCTAGGACCTTTTTCGACCCAAATCGGGACTAATTCTTGCTGTGATTTGTTTTAAGGACTGAATGAACGTTAAAGTCTATTGTCTAACTCTTCAAGCGTTTATCTTTGATCCATGAAGAAACTATAATTAATATGTAATTCTCGATCCTCGTGGAACCGAGACAACCGTCATCCATTCTTAATCTCCATTTCGATATGGTGATACGTGTAATCCGCACGTGCCGCAAGGAGCCGTCGCGGACCGGGAAGCCTGCCGTACACCGCGGCCCGCCATTTTGTTAGAAGACAGTGCATCTGCCGATTACTTTCGACACCATTACGCTCCGCGCGTGCATGCGTCACGCTTTTACACGAGTGCACGCGACTTTTACATGATATTTGCATGCGACTGGTGGGCGCGTGTGCACACGCTCCGCCGTTCCGACGACGCTGGTGCGGTGGGGGGTTGATCTCTCCGTCTGAAGGGATGACGTCCTTATTTCCATTCGCCGAGGGTGACGTGAACTTCAATAACAACGGGACGCCGTGAGACACCTGAGCGGAATCGAACAGGATTTTTGATAAAAATAGAATTTAAAAATTGAGGTTGAACAGGGGTGAAGAAGATTTATTTTAAATATCTATCGTTCACTTGTTTACGATAGAAATGAAACGAAGTGTTGTTATCAAGACTCGTATTATTACTTATTCAGTAAAATTAATAAGTAAACACTGGAGTAATAATAAACACAGTGCAGTAAGCAAAGCGCAATCGAAATTGTAGAACGTTAATAGATGAACAGTGCGGTGAGTCATGGATTGATCGATGCGCTACCAAATAATAATGGTCTTAAGGGAACTGCTATCTAATTGCGGTTTCATCAACATTATCATCTTTATTTTTAACATTCTCCTATTAGTCATATATATATCTGTATCGTCTGATACAAAAATCGAAATGTAAATCATTCAGTTGCATATGGAAGGAAAAATAGGAATTACTAATTTGCAGAGTAAAATTTCGTATCGTGTACACTTAAATATTTATTTAGTCCCACAGCCTTGGTAAACAAAGGCACAGCGAAATTACAGGCACGCGAGCGAGCGCGCTCGCTGACGTCCCGTCTTCTTCACGGTTTAATTGCAGTTCAGTGGGGGCAATTGCAGTTTCGCCGAGGCGCGAGTGTTGCGCCGCAAATAACGTCCTATCTGAGAACAATTATTTACAATTATCGGCGAAGGCTCGAACGAGCGCGCGTACGCGTCGTCGCCCGGCAAACACGCCGGCCGCCAACGTCGGCGTCTTCGTCTTCGGTGTGTCGTTGTCGCCGTCGTCGTCGTCGTCCCGCTGCACGTTGGACTTTATTACATCGCTGACTCACGCTTTATGTTAATAGTTGCACTGTTACGACGATGCCCGCGCCGATATTAACGCATTTTTTCCTATTTATCTTGTTAAGGGGAAGGCCGGGAGCGGCTCTCCGTGGTTACCGTGCGTCGAACAGTAAACAAACACCGTCGAACCGACCAAATTCTCTTATCGCAGTCTTTTGTTTCGGCGGACGATGCGACAGAAATTCCGTGCACTTTCGTATTCTATGCAGCGGTTTATATTTGCAGTCGATTAAAAATTGATTTGACAATTCGGTTGAATCCGAAAATAATCGAAAGGGTATCTTTCTAGTAATTGGAAGGGGAAATAATTGGAACCTATTAAACGTTGACCGATGGTTATGCTGACCGATGATGTTACATACAGAACTGTCAAAAATTATAAAATAGTGATTTAACTGAATACAATAAATAGTACCTCAGTTATTAATTAAGCGGACACCGACAGATAATCATTAACAAAAATAGATACAAGTTAAAAGGATTTTTCATTCCCAATTGTTTCTACTCCGACGTATCGTATAACTCTTCGTTAGTTTCGCGAATAACACTGCCATAAATATCACAGCTACTTTTAATTTCAAATCCAATGTTTTCTATTCTCGGGCAAAACAGTCAGGCGCAAAATGTCCACAAAATTTTCCCGTTGAATCATTCGTTCCGGCGGTGCACGGATTGTCACGCGATCTTCGACGGTTCAATTATCGGGCGTGGACAGATTGATCCACTTCGCGCAGCAACAAGTTGCCACCGGGAGACGATCGGAAAAGCGAGGAACGTGTCCCGACGCCAAAAGTGCAGGCAGACGGTCACGCGGCCTCGCGAAACGATCGCGAACGAAATGAAGGAAAAAAAAAAAGGAATGGAAGATGAAAAGGAAACGAGCTCGATGAAAAACGAGCGGCGCATTTCTTCAGTACGGTCGGTCTAATCGCTCGTAACGATCGGATTATGAGATTAATCATCAGATTTCAGTGTAATGGTTGCCGCGGCGGTTACGTTCGCGGAATAACGCAGCGACGACGGTCGCCGGTCGGTTCCGCTGAAAATAGTCCGACGAATAAATATTGATTATTCCGCATATTCCGCCTTCCATTCGGAAATCTGCTGAATCCGCGTCGAAAGAGAATTTTCGTTCCCCGCGATCGCCATCGTTGTCGATGAAAACATCGCGAACTGCTAATCGCGTCTCACGCCTTATTGTCCGATACACATCTATTTTAATTGTAAATCAATGGGTGTGTCGGACGTCGAAAAGAAGGAAAAAAAAAGACAGATTCTTTTCGGATTCAAGTAGATCGTTATACGGTCGAATGAAATTATTCTTGATTTAGAACTCATTTCTGTATTCTTAGAATTCGTTTTTCGTACTTTTCGAATTTATCTTTGAAATTTTTGGAACCGCTATCGTTCGGTTTCGTTCTTCGCCGCGAGAGAACGATCGAGGAATCTTAAATGAAGGCGCTATTGTATTCCGGCGAGTTTAACGATTTAACTATGGAATAATTGTGGCTACTATTCCCCCGACAAACACAGTATCAGTGTTATTAAAATGCGCTCTGAACTCTTGATCTCTCCGGGAGTTTTCTATAGCCACGTTAATGAACCGATTATGTCTGCGTTCCCGTGCACGCACCGTCGTCGCTAATAAACCGACGATCGATGACTGAAATTATGCCGCGTCCCGTCCGCGCGCTAATTGTTCGTGTCAGTCGCGATTATTTAATCGCGTCCTGGCCGTGCTTCCTTAAACGAGATGCCGCGCCGCGCCATTTTAAAATCGAAGGCGCGCCGACGATCGGCGAATTCGAAAACGGTGATACACAAATGAACAAATTCAAATTTCCTCCGAAACAAGATTAAAAGCAAATGGAATTGAACATTTTTCGAAGAAAATATTATTCGGATAAAAGTGACTTTATCGAGTTCATTTCACTGGTATTCCGGTTTAAACCGAATTTCGTATTTAACGTGAATGAAAAGTTAATGAAACATCCTTTTCCAATTTCGATAATCTCCATCGAAATTTGTCGATTAAGGATCTTAGAAATAATACATCTATGTAGATTTACGAGCCAGTTGTTCATTTGTATTTTAATTCAGACTTATTCTATAGCGTGTTCCAATCGTGTCGGACTGTGCAGCGTTCTCGATGGCCGTTTCGGCTAAGAAAAGCCGATTACCGGGTCAACGATCCCTGCAAATGAAAAGCTGACTAATCGGCTATTGATCGATGACGTAAAGTGTTTGTCACAAACGGACACCAGGTACGAATCGAATGCTGTGCATTTAATGTGCCGTAACGTCTGTCGCGAGTCTGTTCGCAGATATCTCTTGTATGAGTTGTTTCAAAAGAAGAACGTTACAAAAAATATTCATGAATTACGTTTCGAGTAAATATCGTGGAACATTACCGTAGACTATATCGTTTGAAGCGAAAAGATCGATAAATGAGTTGAAATGGTATTGAGTCTGGCATATATTGAGCTCGATTGTCTCTAGACAGTGACTGGTTTCCAGATAATCTAGACCATTTTAAACAATGTTCCAAAGATAACCGCACTACAGTTAGAATTTCGATGTTCCTCAAACGTACGTGTTCGCACACGTGCACGAGATGATTTCCGTTCTCTGATTTGCTAATTTTCTTAACACGAGTTGAGTGTTCAGCTCTTTTTAACGTCTTACACGCGCATTCCTCGTACCGTGTTTCTATCATACATAAAAGACCAATTAACTCGCAATTTGCATTTGACTGTGCCGTCTGTTTGTATCTTCCTCAACGCTCGGTCTTAATCACTCAGCTGCGATTCACCAGAATTTTATTCCGCGCTGTTGCATTTTCGCTCAAAATGCACCTTGTTTAACACTTTCTGTAGCGTAATTTTCGTGCCAACTTCCGTTGGCAACTCGTCGATTTCAACCGCGATAAAATTAATCGAATTCCACGAGAACACGATCAAAGATCGATCGAGGATCCTCGGCGCTAACATCGTCTTCATTGTCCACAATCTGTTCTCTTTCTTTTTCCTTCCCTTCGCTTTGCTCCTCTTTCATCCTTATCTGAATCGCGGCTCCGAGATAACCGAATTATTTTGTTCTTAGTGGGGGCGGCCGATCGGAATAATATTTGAGCCGATTTTTTGTTAAAGTGGTACAAATCCATTTATTCATATATTGAGATATTCAAAGGTTTTCACTTTCATCGACTAAAGAAACATTGGTAAATATTAATAAATTCGGGTAGTTCCTCTACAACCGTCATAACAAAAGTTTTTGTTTTACAGTTGAATTTATTTCGATTAGTTTATGAAGATATCGTACACCATTGGCTTGTCATTGTAATTACAAAAAGAGGCTCATTCGAATTTTTGAGTCTGTGGCTTACTAAAATTTTTCATTAACTCGGTTTTTGCGAAAAATGGGTTTATACCACTCTCAGAAGAGTTAAACGGCTAATTTCGTGGACAGCCTTCTCGCGCGCATGTGCACGCGCGCTCCGGCACGACGAAACCGCCGCGCGGCCGGGCCCGAAATCGCTTCTATCGCACGTGTCGCCCGGCTCTTTATCTTCTCCGAATTAATTTGCTCTCGTTGTTGTTCACGCAGAACGGGGATCTATCGTGTGATCTGTAATAATCGAGTGACCGTGACGGCCACCAGATACCGCAATAACGTTCTCCTCTCCACCTCCGCCGCCCTCCTACTCCTCCCGCGCCTCTGTTTATCTCGTTCTCTCTAGGTTTTCTGCGGCGATGTAATTCTTACGCACCGAGTTTACGAGTAATTCCGGAGAGTGTCGGCGCGGTCTCGCCGCGGATTAATGCAAATCGATTCACTCGCCGTCCCGTAAATGCATCGAAACGGAATCAGGATTGTGCTCGTTTGAAAGAAACACACACAAACATATATACATATTTATATATTTACACGCGGAACACCGGCGCGCAACGATGGCAGAGGAACTACGATACGATTTTATCGCTGCTTTGCGATTCAGAGCCGAGCGCTGTTCGCATATGACAGGTAAATAGTCAACCTTCGCTGATACAAAGCGAATTTACGACGGGTTTCTCGCATTGTTCGGTTCGTTCTTCTGATATTAACGGGATCTTGTTTCCGCGGTAAGACGCTTGTACCGCGGTGAATTGATTATCGTTCGAAAGGTTAGATTGTAGTTACTGTAGGTGGTCGATTATCATACTGACGAAAGAGAATGAAACGGTGTTAACTTCGATGAACAGTTTACGCGCAATCGAGGAAATCGTGAGCGGACGAAAGAATTTTCTAGCGGCGAGTAAAAGTTTCAGCTGAGAAGGTTTCTTGGTATTTCAGAAATGTTGTTTGAAATCAATTTCAATCAATGTCGAAGGTATCCGTTATTATCTATACAGTTATTTGTTAGAAACCTTTCATTATTTCTAGAGTACAAAGTGAAAGCTCCATTTGCCAGGGAACTTTTGCATGCCACTGTACGCAAGACGAAATTTTCGTAGTTCTAATGTCGGGTACACACGATTCCCAAGTACCTTTATGAACGAGTTTATGGTTGAACCATTTGCATTCGAGCCCGGTTCCGCGAAGCGCGCTCATCACATGTTTTCGTCTCACGTGAAATGAGTCAGCGCCAGTCGAACTACTGCATTTTGACGACGCACGACAGAGGTTACAGGGTACAACGTCTGCTTAAATGTTCCTTCTAACCGATTTACAAAGTTACAATCCACCTTCTTCCACATTTCCAACTCTTGACTGTTCTGTTAACCATTAATGGTCTGATAATCAGATTCTCAGACGGTATTAAAAGCATTCATTCCACTGATCAACCACTTTGCCCAAATTACCCTTTCTATTTCATCTCCCAAACATCTGGCCAAAATTTCTGGAATCGGAAGGTTGCACGTGATCCGTACTCCGATTTTTACATTCCTTTTTGCTGTGGCCCGCTCAATTCGCCCCGCGTTGCGTATCCGCCTTTAGGCAGTGCCGCCACGATAAGGAAACCGGCTACGTCGGATTCGCCGGTGAAAGACGCGCGACGATTGGCGCTCGCCCGTCGAAATGAAGAAGTTCTCGCTCGCTATACACGTGTGCGATACGCAACGTTCCCGCGAGCGCGGGCTCGGATCGCTGCCGCCGGCTCGAGCGGAGTGTGGGCTCACTCGATTAGAGCTCGACCTTAATGTCACGGGGGTCACGAGTCCCGAGCGTTGCCGCCGCCGCCGCCACCGATGGGCATCACTCTAGATTTGTTTACCCGACGAACGCCGTTAACAATCCGTGTCCCATGCCGAACGCTTTGCGGTATCGGCAATGGCCTCCCTCCAGCCTCGACAAGATTATACACTTTCTTCAACTTTTTTTGCAACAACAGCCATAATTCGGCGGTTTTCTGATGCAACCGAGCATGCTCGTTGCGTGTACCGTCGCCCTACGCGATCCAAAAATTTGGAGGAATTTTGGGGAGGAACTAGACAATTTTCGAATCTCGAGGCTCGCGTTTGGTTTCGTTTCTTTAGCTGCGTACGATGGCTGAGGTAGATGGTATCAATCGTTTAAGCATTGATCTTCGCACCCTTGGAATACTTCAAAATGTGTAAAATGCGTAGGGCTGCTTTTATATGTCGGAAAAGATAAGTGAAAAGTTCTGTTGAGAAATTCTGTTAGTTCAGTGCGATATCCAATGACGAATTGTTGTTCAGCGGAAAGGCGATTCATTGGTCCGCTCGGTTGGTCACGTGTCTCTTTGCGCACGCGCAGCGTGGCGTCACTTTCGCTTGGGAATAACTTACAACTGAGGCTCAAATTAGAGTGACACTGGATACGCTATTGATGCTTCGTTTGTCATGTGTTTCGATAAATATTATATAGAGTAAACGAACAAAATTATTTAGTAAAGAAAAGATGAAGTGGAAATTTCAAGAAGTTATTTTCTTTTCTTTCGATATTGAGGTATTGTTTCTTCGTACTGTTATTTGCTCATTTTTCCAAGTACGGGAAATTAACCTGTTTTTTTTTTAACGAAAATTGAGCTAGTAATTTGGCGGGAGCCAGCGGCCATCGGATCATTATTCATAGAAGCTTCAACCACTATGATTGGCTCGGGGGTCAGTGACCATGTCTACAAACATGTAACAATTACTGGGGTGTCGCTGAAAGGGTTCCACGACGTCCGATCGATCCACCCTGTATTACAGTTATCATGGCCGTCGTTACCGTGTCAAATTAACTGGAAATATAGCACAGAAAGTAGCAAATATCGTCGACCAACATTTTTGTCTATTTTTAGTCCAACGAGTGTCGTTTCTCTTCGTCGTAATCGATAATGCAAGATGAACATTTTCCACGCCATTATATATGTATCTTCGGCACCGTAGTTCAGTTTTCACCTGTCTTTTTATGCAATCATTCCGTTGCTTTCAATTACAGAAAACTAAAAATATAGACGTTTTGAGAGTAAAAACAACCAATATGACGTTAAGTTGGACTTGTCAAGTTGATAATTGTAGACAGTGAAAATTAGTACCTATTTACAGCCATTACGCCTTGACATAATTGTTCGAGAACTGTCTGTTTCGTTGTATACAACGCGTAGACAGGCATAAAAGAAATTCTCACGATAACAACCATGTTTTACTATATTTTACTTATGAATCGTCAAAGCCGTCATTACCGATCGATCACACTTTTCTTGACGACGAGTATGAAGAAATGTACCTAATATAAGTATAATGACGACAAGAAACTGGTATTTAAATACGCAGAATCATTTATGAGGCAATTAACGTAACATTATCCTCGGCATTACCAAACGAGTTCAGCGGTGTTGTTTAGTTTATTAGCATTACCCAATCGATGTAGGTTCGTCAACATCGAATTTCATCTTCGCGACACACTGATTAAGGGGACTGTCAAACGTAAACGTCGAACGTAAACATCCACAATAATCAACCTCAGCCCCACTGGCTGATCAATTTATGTAAGATCGTCACGCGAATGGCAAGGAAGCAAGGCAAACTAGTGGATCACGATCTGTATTAGCCGTCAAGTAATTAATCGAGTTGAAGAACTTCTGGCCTTTAAATTCGTAACGCTATCTCATTATCGACGCCCCGAGAACGAGTGATAAAGCTAAAGATTATCGCTAACGAATGTACATCATTCAAATTACATTCTGTCATCGAATAAATCTTACTTGATTCTTTTTCATTCTAATAACTATTATTTTTCTACTATCAGTAACCTACTTTCAGAGTAAACGTAGACGCACATAGAATTCTTTTCTTTTCCCATAGAATTATTAACGACACAGTACATATACAATGATAATACAATAGTACAGCTGCAATCCAGTTGTTACGAGTACAATCGCAAAATAAATGATCGAGCAAGTGGTTAATTAAACATTCCATCGAATCAACATCGATTTTTCATCGATCGCATCCATCGTTCTCTTCAACGCCTGTTTCAATCGATCCTCTCTCTGATTTTCCTCTTCATCAGACCCCTCATCCCCAAAATATTTAATCACAATCAATTCGCGAAGGATCTTCCCTTCCCCTTAACACCTGTTCCGATCGATCGTCTCTTTCTTTCCTACCACAGTTACGCAACCACGTTTCAGCACATTTCTCCAGCATTAGACCGGCTGGATCTTCCTAAGGAAAATCGCCGTTGCAATTAAGCGGACAGATAACCGTGAGCCGGTCCTGAGCTCGTGTGGTAACTCCGGGAAGTCGGAGTGAATCGCGCGAGCTTTCTACTCCGGTTGACGTCAGCTTGTAACGAGGGGCTCCGAGTCATTAACGCTTTAATGACGGAGATTGCTCACGAGATGTTTTCCTTCGATCAGCCCCGACGACGAGCGATTATCGATCGAAAATGGAATTCCAATTGCCGGAATCCTCGCGTGTAATCTATTAATTCGGTGGAACGATCATTCTCGAGACCCACGACGACGGTAATGATGATGAGGACGATGATGATGATGACGACGACGACAACGACGATAATGACGAATAAAATCTACGAATCATTTTTACCCCATTAGACGGATCCTCGAAATCGGTCGTCACTGGCTCGAAAGAATGCATCGTGGGTGCCAAATGTCTCGGCTCGTCGATGCGTGCGATGGAAAAGGTCGATGGGAACATTAAAATATTATGCTGCAAGAGAGAAACAAAAAGGGTGGACGAGGAACAATTCGACGAGCGAGTGGAAACAACGCCAACGCCGCGCTTTATCGTCGCGCCGGGACCCTGAAGCCACCGGTAAATCTAGTTTTTCCGGATATTCGAGACCGTGCACGGGCGCGGTTCTCTCTTTTTCCAGGTCCCCGCGCGTGAATAATCGTTATTCCTGAATGAACGCCGCGAAAAAAGGAGAGGCTCCACTGGATGGTTTAATAATATCGATGGGAAGGAAATTGAATGGGTCTGGCGATCGGTGTGGATCGTAAATCAGACGATCGCCACGAAGACACTTTTTCCTCTCGCTCGTCTAGAAATAATAAGAGGATTGTTCTCTTGTTAGGTTCGAGTTCCGAAGCAATCGCGCGACGATATTGTTGTGGAAAATGAATAACAGAAGGATTGTTCTCTCGGCGGGTTCCATTCGTGCAACGGTCTTGTCATAGAAGAGATTTTATCGGTCGCTCAAGGAGGACTTCTCCACATTCGTCGTGAAGATGCATTAAAACGCAATGAACGCGTGGCAAAAAATTGTGCATCCGAGCTCCCGATACAATGTAAAGACTTCGGCCTGCGATTTTATGACAATCCTCTCTGCGCGGAACTCCCTGGAGACATTCTTTCGAAGCGTCGTAAAGAAGCTTGAATCCACCGATGAGAAACCTTCCCCTTTCAGCCTGTTCCCCGTTGCAAGAGCCTCGAATCAACAATCAATTTCATACGCGCATATCCAAACAAAACGAGCTATGCTCACAAAAGCGTCCACCTTCCAAAGCGCAATCGGTTACTGAAACCCAACGGGAGCCGATCGAAAGGGAAACCACGATCCACCAGGACGATCCATCAAAAAGGGGACAACGACGGTCTTAGGGGATGACGCGAGGCCGCGCGACGCCGCCGTCGCCGCTAGGCGTTCCCGTTTTCCCCCGGAAATCCTCTGCGCCGCTTGAATCGAGTAGCCGGAGCCGCGTAGCCGTGGAACACGTCGCGTCGGCAGAACAGTAGCCGAAGATACGGACAAGATAGCTGGCCAGTCGGTAATTAGCGGGCGCTGATTGGTCACCTTCTTCCTCGGCACGGAGCCGGCCCGGTCGGGGATGAAGGAAGCGTATGAACGTGTCGCGTGGGCACCGTGGTGGGGGCTTATTTACTCGGTGTTCAAAGCATGCCGGGTTGGCCGATCGTCGACGGATCGAGGAACGCCAGTCCGCGGCTGACACTCGTTGAGATCGCGTGACCCGTTTTTCCGAATGGTGCGACTGCCACACGCCTCGGTGTTCGCCATCGACGAGGGCCGCTCGTGGTAACCTGTGCTGATCAGTGCTAGAGAGGACACTTCGCCGGCCGCTTCCCCTGTTGTGTTGAATTTCTCACCCCCCGTCTCGAGCCGATTCGCGCGAGAGACCTCGCCGCGGCCGGGAACACGGTAGAACATCCGATCGAGTGCGACGTGTTCCGAACAGAGACACCGTGTGCGAGCGCGGACACGTGGATCATCGGACCACTGACATGGAATTGTCGTTCGGCGGACCGCGCCGGGACAACGGACAAAGTGAAAGCGCGCCGATCGATAGATTCTGATCGGCTCTCGCGGTGATCGGTGCGCGGCCGCGCACCCGCGCGCACGCGACAATCGCTCCCGTTTTAGAGACACCCGGGAGAGATCGCTGCGGGGCCCCACTGGTCCTCGGAGATCTAATGGCACCCGACCTTGAGAAGAAGCGGCAGGAACTCAGGAGGACCAGCAGCGGCACGTTGGAACCGGCGCATGACCACTTTCACATGTTGCTGCAGCTACGGTGCAACGGAAGCGCACTGACCGAGCCGTACCGACACGGTAAATCTTGATCCACGATCGATTCGGTCGATCGCTCGCCGACCGGACCGCGAGATTTAGGTGTACGATTGTTTTAGTGTTGGATGTTCATGCGTTCTTGTGGTCTATGAACGGTTCTGAGATTCGCCGGTTTTGTTGAATGCCATGTTGTTTGTTTTGATTGTAGTTCGTTGGTTGGGGACGAGGTATTCTGATGTCAGTCTTCTTGAGTTTCGTTTGTAGGGATGTGTAATGAGTTCGATCGTAATTTTTAGTTGTTGTTTCGGATATTTATATTCGTTCGGAAATCGGTGGTTTAATTGTTACTGTGTTATTATTCGGCTGTTTACTTTGATCTCTCTGCGTTACTTCGAATGTTTTATTCTTTCCATTGACTTTCAATCTTGTTCGATAAACCGCGGACTATATACGTATACAACTGTTTGAATGCTTTGTTTGCACACTGACAGACTCGCCAATACTGTAAACACAGTTTGATTTAATTTTAACTTCTCTAAGTTGCTGTACGAGTCTGCAGCTTTGCGGCAATACTCGCGGTTCACTGATGACGTTTCGAAGAATATCTCGGAACGTCATAAATCAAGATGATCTAAATCACATTACCTTTCCCCAGTAACTGCACGATCAGATTCTTCTCGCAGAAATCTCCTTCCTCGCGTTTGATATATTGCTGTCGCCGGTATATGTTGCTCGATTAATGTTTAACCGGTTCAATATGACATCCCCGCAATCTCGAGCAGCATTATTGAATTCGGATCACTCCGGTTTTCAGTGTCTTCGCACTAACATGAGTGTATACACTTTTTAAGAGACCACGAAACTGTTGGCGAGGTTTTCGATTTGATTCGACGATTAATAAACTTGTACGGAAAGATCTACGAGCACTTGCGCCGCGTGATCGGACGAGGTTAGATAAGGATCTAGATAGAAAGTGAGACGTTATTTGATTTTAAATTAGTCGATTATTTGTATGTTATTCCGTGACGGTTTGCGATTAGTTATTCAAAGAACATTTCGTACACTCGTGTTCGGTATACCAGTGATATAATATTCAATTCGATTTAGGGACGGATGAAAGATTCGTCCATTTACATACGCAATCCATTTTATCTTAAATTCCCTTCGTACATTCCATTCCATAAGGAGATTGTATCATTTTCTCTTATTCTAACAATCTGCCTGATACTTGAGACACAAGTAAATACATAAAACAAAGTCCACTTTAACAAAATATAATTCTGCCTACCTAACTGAAGATTATCTTCATTATCAAAATCATTTTTTAGTTTCCAAAAATTTAAGTAATATCATCCAATTTCTTCTATCTGCAATAAGAAGACATTAACACTAAAACCACTGGACGGCTCAAATCGGTCCATTCAAAAATTTTCATTTCTCTACTACTTGAATTACAAAGATGTCACGAAATATTGTAAACTGAATGCACCCGCTCATACAAACACAACGATAACAGATCCTCCAAATCCCGAAAAATGTATTGTTCTAATTTTCGCACAAAATTAGAAACAAGCCACTCCAATCGCTCGGTAGTTAGTGCTGAAATCGAAAGCTAACCGGAGTCTCGGGATTTCTATTAATTTCATGCGTTCCAACCTAAACGAGGTGTCGTCGATCTCCATTAATCATCGGTCGCGAAAGAGGAAGTCGGCGCTTTGCACTCGGAAGCTTTTTCCGCCAGACATATTCATTGTTTTCTAATGAAACATTAATGGCACTGTTCTCAGCCAACATGAATACGTACAATGTACGAACGAAGGGATAGAATTATTCTATCTAAAAATTTCATTTCTAATCGCATCACACGAATATTTCCATCGAATATCGAACGTTGTAATTTCACTGAATCGAACCAGATGACGACTGCAAGTCGCCTGTCGACCGCAAAGGGTTAATACCGGTGAAAAGTTGCCGCCGCGCATTTCTTTTCGTCGCCGGCACGATTATTTCTCGTCTTCGACGCTCTCGAAGTTCGCGTCACATGTAACGCCGATCGATCACGCGCGCCTTCGACCACTATAAGATTCCGAAGGTGGTCGATTCATTTCCACGTTATTTTTCCATCGCTATCTCCCGGTTCGATATTATTGTTAGAAATATCCTCGCGTGTTGCACCGTCTAACGCCCGGGAAATTGATGCACTCGTTTCGCGATAACCTTCGCGGGACACGTCACTGTACGCTTCGCTCCTTCTCCCTCGCCCCTTTCTCGCCGCCATGACAATAAATCACGAGTTCCCTCTAGACGTCCGGCGCATTTTTCTGCATTCTATCTGCGAAACTCCTTTGTGATTCATTAGAGACCCGTCAGGACTGAGATTCACGTCCTATCGGGGCTTGATATCTTTGTTGCCGGTCGTCGAAAACTGACGACCATTTTCATGGGCTTCGAATACGACGCTTCGGAGGCGTGTTTGTCTGTCGGAAATCGTCTGTAGGAATTAATGGTTAACGATTAATCGTTAATTAATGATTCCTCCAATTTCTTTTCGAACCAACGGGACGAGACGTTCGTTTAATCTGCTGTTAGTTACTATTATATTTTATTTTTATTTTCAATGATACTCATGAATTTAAGGAAAGTAAGAGAAAGATTGTTACTAATATTTATATGTTTCTAATCTTAAAATTATAACAGATTTGTATGTAATGCAAGTTGCAAGGAGGTTAAATCGATGATCTTCACAGAAATCTTTATTCAAAATGCTGACAGGAATGATCGCACGTTGTTTACTAGAAACGAATATTTATTTAGAAAAATGAATTATTGCAAGCGATAATGGATTATTAATTATATGTTTACACACGATTGAAGAGCCTCGCGTTTTACTGTTCGCGTGCGTTCGTATGCGAGACTGCTTCACGCGTGCAGGTATCCGCGAGCATGGTAATGAAATAAATATCATTTTTATGATTTAAAAAGTAGGTTAATCGATTTTCGACGATTCGTGGTCCGGTTTTGGGTCGAATTCTACAGAGAAAGTGCTTTCTAGGCGTGCGCTCGGGTTTCAGGGGATTCCGTGGTTGCGTGGCCATATTGAATTGCGTAATATTAAGCTTACGCTGGTTTCGGAAACCACTTGACCAGGGAACGTTGAGTAACAATATTCCTTGTTTCCATATTTTATTCGAGTAATTAAATAGTTTCGAATTTGCTCGCAAGATTAAAACACAATCACAGAAAGATTCTGTTCTGGATAAAAATATAGGTTAACGAGTGAAGATCTGTTATCTTCCTTATTATTATTCAGTATTACAAATTCAGGTTTTTGAAGTCCCACATTCGATGACCACATTTTAGTTCCAATGTCAACGTTCTCCTTTTTATTCCTTGCTTGAATTATATATAGAACAGTTGTTTCGATGTGTAAAGGTTCCCTCTCTTCTCGTTTCTTTCACCGTTGCCGCATTAACAACGCCATCGTCGACGTTTTTTCCAATGATACGATACAGTATCCACAAACAGAAACGATAATACTATCACGGTGGTCTCACCGTCGCTGCATGATTCATAAATGTTCGAGGTACGTTAGGAATTACGGGATCTACGTGCGAAGTCCTCTGGCGTTTGTACTTTTTCAACGCCATTAACACTCCCCTGTTAAATTAAAACGTGCGTCCCCAGCGCGACGTGTTCCTCCTTCGTTGCTCTCGGGCGACCATTGTTTCGTACCTTTTGCTCTTCCCTTATTTTCTGCGCATTCGCGGCTCATTAGCATACACCGTGGAACAATGATTTAGCTGGACGGCGGGCTGACCTTTCGATAAATTGATCGCGCTACCTGTTTCTCACGCGTGCACATCGCGCGCAGGTGATCCGCCGTATTCATTCAATTCACCGCTTTTAAGTGACTCGACATTAAAGTCATTACCGGACCGCGGATCTCCGCGAACTGATTTATAGAAGATGCAATCGGAAAATTGCTTAGTCACATTACAAGGAAGATACAAATGCTACCAGTGGTATATACAAATACATAAAATCCTCGACTCAGTTGTCAGAAATTAACACACAATGGCTAAGCTCGCTGTTTCGAGTCGGGAATTGAGAAGGTTCCGAAAATAACTGTTTGGGATTGTTGTATATCGACTGGAACAGTTGCCGAGAATCGAAATCGATATGACAATTGTTTCCAACCCCTGTTTCGAACTCGAACTAATCGATTGCATTCGTATTCAATGAATAACGCAGCTTTCTATTCATAATTATTGCATGAAAATATGCAAATGTTTGATGCGATCGTTAAATATTTAAGTATTCCGTTTAGTGATTGGTATTCTATTTTTCATTGGAATGTTATTCGAGGAATACGCGTCGGAAGACAATAGCGTTGTCCATGTGTCCTCATACGAGCTCAAACGATCAGAATTAACCCGTTTGATCGATATCAGGAATGCAATTATGCGACCGTGAAGTCGTTCTGAGAAACTACTTGAAAATTAGTCTCTTTTTTTCACGTGTTAGAGCGTGAACAATGCCAGCGATCATGGAAACGGCGGGAAGCTTTTAGCACCGTTCGATACGGGCAACGCGTTCGCTCGAATTCAACGTTGCTCGGATGGTTCGTCTTCGGTTAAATGTTTCCGGGAATGTAGGTGAGCTACTGTTTCGTTGGAGAAACCGAGCACGATGAATCGTCGCTGATGATCTACCCGCGCATTGCTTGCATTCTTCACGATTCTTGCCTGGAATCGTGACCATCCGCCATAAACACGCTGTCCACGCGGTTACCATATAGCGATAGGCGTTGTAAATAGTTAGCGTGAAGTTAAAGAAACTTGATCAGGATTTTGTTTTGTTTTGTTTACGATACATTTTCTTCTTTATTTTAGCGGGCGTGTTAGTTGAAGTATTCAAGCTGCTCAATAATCGTTCACTTACTAATCTTCATTTCACTGACTTTTACTAATTCATTTATAATCGATCTTTTACTGTAAGAATTCTGTTCCGTTACGAGCAAACTTTTAAATCAATTTCCACTGTTAGACGGACAACTTCAGCCAACGCCGATGACCTCAATCTCCTCGGGAGGCATTAAAGTCTCCGACGCGATCCGAACTGCACATCAATTTCTCTTTATTGATACTCTACGCTTCTATTATCTAATTTGCCTCCATTGTTCCAAATATCACGAGAAGATTGATTTATCATCGACTTACGCTGTTGATAGCGGACTTCCAGATGAATGGTCAAAAATAGGGTCTAATTTCAACGTCTCTTTATTCTAACATTGTTATTCTTCAATTTTAATCATTCCTTTTCATAGTTCCACATAAAACATCAAAGATGGCGCCCGATTTTAGCATTCCTTCTTCTCGAGTATCGACAAATCATTTCAACTCTTTGCTCCAATGTTCTCATCATTCAACTTGTTTATTTTCTTTTAACAATTTCCAACAGGCAACATCTCATCATTCCTTCCCACAGTTCCCTATGAAAGATCAAAGATGGCGCCCGATTTTAGCATTCTTCTCGAGTATCGACAAATCATTTCGTCAACTCTTTGCTCCAACGTTCTTATCATTCAACTTTTTCATTTTCTTTCATCAACCTCGAGAAGACGGTGTCTGATCGTTGTTCCCTACGATCCCGTATGAATGGATCAAAGATGGCGTCCAGTTTTAGCGTCCCCTCCTCTTGCGGATATCAACATTCGTTCAGACAGCTCTCTACTCTAATCGGATTCCGGTCGCGTCGCCAGTTGAATCAACTGTACTGTTAGTCGAGCGTACGAGCGAGCCGTATATATTACTCAACTATGTGTACATGTGCATTATTAATGAGTGTCGGTTCACGCGTCGGGTTCGCGCGAGCGCGACCGCAGCACATGTTCGAGACACGTGCGCGCGTGTACGGCCGCTCCGCGAGATTTTCTCGTGAGCGATCGCACTCGCGTTGCGAAATACATAAAATTCATGGGACAGGAGCAGTGCTTCTTTTTCTATTCTTTATGAATAATTGGAACGACAGTTATCGCTATGGGGGACGGTATCATCTCATTTTAAATATATTTTTTTTCTTCGATAAATTGTCTTTTCTGCCTCTCGAATATATGTGATATTTTTCCTCGCGATTATTGTTTCTTTAAATAATTGTGTTCTTATTGCGTGTACATTGTATATTTAGCAGTTCGCGCAGTTTAAGCGATTTTGTCGCTTGCATCGTTAAGGAGGGAATGTAATTCAGCTTATTTCTTTTTTTATTTATTTTATAGAGAATTCTGATTGAAAGAGATCTGAATTAAAAAAAATTACTAGGAAAATGCTGTATGTTATCAGCCAATGTTTCGGGGACGGAATGTTAAATGGAACGTTAAATGCGGAGTGTGTTTAGATTACTAATTCTGGTCTGATTTATTGGTGAACTGAACTACTCGCGGTCCCTCGGTTCCAATTTTGTATAGACGTTCCCTCGGTGTTTCGTTTATTTTGAATCGATCGGCAGACTTTTAAACGGCGAGAGCAAAACAAACCGCACGTTTAATATTTATTATTCCTTCCTGCTTGATGCTTAAATGATTCTCCGAAGAGCCCTGTTAACAAGAATCGAACAATGTCAAGGAGAGAGAAAAAAATAAGGAAAAGTGATACGAGGTATTCTTTAAATCTACATAATCTTCAGACTATTTCGATCGGTATTCGAGTCGACTTTGTTATCTGTACACTTAATATCTGCCGGTATTATCCGAAACTTCAGTAGGCCATCTTGATCCTCCCTCCGTTTCAAACATTCAAATTAATCCGTTGTCCCGCAATTTTCCCTAAAAATTCATCATCAATTTCCTCCAATAAACAATAATTCCACGTTCGTTGTTATCCCGCCTTCGCTCCAAACATCAAACGCAATCATTCAAACGAACGACACACGTGTCAATTAACGTATTCCCCATTGATGGTCACCGATTACAGGAGCTTCCAATTTGCTGGAAAACAGTAATAATGTCGAATGCAAATATTTATTAACGTGACCAGACAGATAATAATGTAACGTAAGAACCGCGACACCGAATCATTAATAATCATTTCTAATACCATTTATCTCTGTTATGAAAGAACAAATGTTATTACATAAAACGCTCGAGATTCTCGTGGCAGCGAACGTGTCGAGTTCACTCTACGATCCTCTTCACCGTTTCGATTAGACGCTGCGAGGCTAGATTTCGAATCGAAGAAAAAAAAACTGAAGATCGTCGAAATCTTTACAGCTTATCGAAAAGGCAGCGTGTCGTGGCCGGGACGCGCGAGCCGACAACGAACGAATCGGAATCGCCGATAACGAGGCATGACCGGTTTGTTTCTCCCACAGTTACGTAAACAACAATCGTCAGCCCATCCGTCGTCGCGCATTCTACAATGATAGATCTGATTAAAAAGTCGGAATGTTGACTCACTGCCGCGCACCGCGGACAGCCCTGTCATCCCCGGTTGGCAATTAGAGTAATTCCCATTTAGACTGTCAAATATCAATATTCTCAATTGTCTTCAATGTTACATCGAAATCTGTACAGAAGTCGATCGAACTGTTCCCTCGGCGCGTCTCTACACGCGTCTTTCGTTTTCAAAATAGATTTGAATATATTTAGATAATTCGAAATATATTATATTTCATACACTTAAAGTCGTATTCCCGATAAACAAAACATACTGTAACCTAATTACAATGTATAGATAAATAATCTACAGATAACGAGGAAGGACACACTTTAGATTAAACAAAGTTTCGTGTATCGTAACTTTTACAACTGAAACAGTCGCACAAAGGCCGCGATATTTATGGGATGAATATTTATTTTCGTAAATACACTATCTTCCGTTAGGTATCAGCGATGCTCGTGATGTAATAGTTGTTTTAAAAAAAAAAGTGGGCCATCTTTCCCCGACTTACCCTAGCGTTACAGAGCGCGGCTGGTGCACGCGGCAACAGAAGCCGCTGATAACGGGTCGGCCGCGATAAAGAGTTAATATTTATTTACCGAAACGTTAATTTCTCGTGCCTCGCGGCCTGTTCCCAGCCGAGCGTCGTTCTCGAGGTCGCCGATCGAGCGCCGTGCAACTTCTTCGCCCAGCCGCTCGCCCGCGTAATCCGCGGCTGGCCAAGGTCGGAGGTTATCGTTATCGATCGTTTATCGGCGCGGTGAACAATCGTTGATCGGCTGGTGTAAACACGCGGCCGGCATCGATACCTGCATCGCGGCAAAATCCAATCTTAACACTTTGACTGCCGAGTAAACACTCGTCGGAATTCCCATGCAGTCGAAACACGTCTGTTAATTAAGCAGAAACTAAACGGTCAAGATTCCTCGTAACAATTATTCCACTATCTTTCTTATATCTCGTGTATTAAAAGAAAAAAATTCGGTTCGTGCGATACGTCAGCAAGAAAATTAATGTTTAAGTTTATGTAAAAAAAAACTAGCATCGCTCGAATTTTGGTGACTGGACAGTCGAAGTGTTAAGCGTGCTATCTTGGCAAAAAGCCGGGAAAAACGACGCGCGTGAACTGGGTTTCGTAACTCTGGAACTGGATCTGGGTTTTTGTTCGCCAGGCAGCGGGTCTCAACCACGGGGCACGATTTCTTAAAGATATTTTAAATAACGCCGGACTCGAGCATTGATATGTTAATAACAGGCTATTAGGAACCGCTGATCCAACTCTTTGTTGCTTTGTACGAACGCGCGTACCAGTACGTAACATGAACTCCATTTTCCTCGGGTTTCCTTGTGTTGACACTGCTGCGAGATATTGACTGCTGTAACGCCGGAGATCCTCTGTATCGCGGGAACACAATGGGAAATAGTTTTTCTTTGTGAATCGACAAGGATCTCACCTTGAAAATAAAGTTTCTTAATAGGCTATTGCATTTGCCAGCTCAGGTAGAGGGGAATAAACAGGTTACTGGATCACAGACGTTTAGGCTGTTGAAAGTTGATACGTGAGCTACGCTCTCAGTCTTTCAAGAATTTTCTCTGTGACACTATAACCCTTCCCTGCTAATGCAGACATTCGTTATGTCTTTCGGTTGAACTCTGTTTTATTCATGATACAGTTTTCGAGAAATTCTGAAGACATTCTATAGAAGACCCTGTCTCGATTAAAACATCCATAGTCTCGAAGAGACCAGAACACTGTCGAAGAGAAAACGAAGTCCAGCAAACTGAAAATTCTTCAAACTTGTGTGTTCCAGCGAATTTCCAATGGACTCATTCTAAAAACCGAAGTACCACGATTTTTCTATTCCCTGTCGCTGTGTCGGATACCAAGCGGCCTCGCCGAGCTCCTCAGAATTTGAATCTGAAGAAGCGTTCGCGTTATCGAAATCACTGTCCTCCTCCCCTTATCGATGCCTCGAGTGGCGGCGATACCGATTTATCTGTCCGCGCTTTCTAGTTCGCGTTTTTCTTTCCTTTTCCCCTGCTGTCCCGGAGACGTGCCCTCGCGGAATTCACGGCCTTATCTCGGCCTCCGGAGAAGACTGTCGTCATTAAGCGAGTTGTCAACGCGTCGCGCGGAACTCCGTCCCCCGAGGAATTCGCGGAACGCGGCGTTTCCGGCTTCGGTTCACGAACGAGAAGGAGAAAAGGGGGAGAGAGAGGAGAGCTTTCGAGTAGTGTTTCCCGTCGAGTCGATGATTATTGGATAGTGCTGTGCATGCCGGTCGAAGGTAAACGATAGCGGTCCAATGGCCGAGGAGGGAGAAACTGTGAAGTCGAGTCGTTCCGGAGTCGTCAGTGAAAGTAGTGGAACGTCGAAGATAAGAAAGTATTGAATGGTAATGACGACGGTAAGCGGCGCTAGAATATATTTCGCTTCAAATTAGCGGGATAACTCACGGGCGGTTTGACGGGAGTCGCTACGCGTAGACCGTCGGAGACTGATTATTGGACAGTTTAGGGGATTGGGCAGGCTTTCCCCGTTATCTTCCCATCGTTATTCGTGTGGTAATACCCTAACACTGAGTTATTTCACTTGGAATCGGGTTGGCCAACTCGAGGAGCCGCAGGGTGTGGAAATCGGTTTTGGAATCACGGTACAAGTGGTATACAAAGCGTTACGAAACCCTGATGGCATTCGTAGGCCATTCTTTCGATGAAATTCAGTTTTTGTAGCACCGAAACGCGACTGTTGGCCATATTGATCTTCTCGCGCGCATTTCTATGATACTTATATGCAGAGAAAAGTATTATTAAAGAAAAAAATATATTTCGGTAGCTCTGGATTCGAACTCGGAATCTCCGTTAGTTCGAAACCTGTTGATCTCTCGTGAACATTGGGTCCGAGAGCTAGATAAGATTTGGTTGGCAGTTCAGAGACCACTTAGAACTATACATAAATCTCTAGTTAGGTAACACGGGCAGACAGAAAACGATGTATTATCAGCTCTAAAGGCTGTTTTTTTTCTAATTATAGAAGTTGAGCAATGTTGTACGCAGAGATGTACTAGTTGGGCGCTTTTTCGAAGGACGCTCGGGCACGTCTGCTCCGACAGCAGCCTGAGTCTCGTCTGAAAATCGGGATAAAACTACCGAGTGATAGTAGGGGTTGCAAAGGTTCCGTGTTCCAACGAAACAGATTCCAACTGAGCACAGCAGAGCGTCGTAACACGTTACATTACAAATGTTTCCTTACCTCTGCGATCAGCCTTCATCTTCCAAACCACGAATTCGTATCTAATCTCATTAAATTTTACTAGATATCGCTCGGCAACTTCGTCTGCAGATACTATCAACCCTGCTGCAGACATTACAACTCAAGAAAATTCCAATAAACCTTTGATAAATGAATAACAAATAAACATAAAACAGACGTGTAAGTTTCGATCAGTTTACCTTAGTTTCCTATTTCAATGTACATACAGCATTTCGCCTGCGCTTGACGTGTATACTCGTCATCGTTCGATTTTATTGGGCGTCAAAAGAGAAAGTTTTTAAGCTAAACACCATTAACAGTAAGATAACCGATTAACGAACGATAACGTTGACAATTTCACGACCGAGCCTGATCGAAGGAAAGTGGATGACCAGTGGCAGCGGGTAGCACGCCTTACTTCCGGCGCCGATCGCGCGGCGATACGGATCGAGCGGATCGATCGGCGGCGCAGGTAACAATATCCTTGAGACTGGAGAGGCGTCGTAGTTAGCGCGCGGCCCGACGCTCTGTTTACCGTGTAATAGTAACGATGTTTATCGATCCTGTTATCGGGAGTACACTCGCAAATGCACGGAGCCTCCACCGGTTCGAGGACGAACCGCGGGAGACGTAAATACACGTCGTGTGTGCGGGGGTTGGCGGCGGTGGGGGGGACGGGGGGAGGCCTAATTCCAGAAGAAAGGGAAAAGAAAAATGCACGTGAGCGGAATTCGCCAGAATTTCTTCGCGGCTCGCGGGAAATATAGGGCGCGAGCGACGTGCAGTCGATTTCGATGCGATTTTAGTGTGACACAGTGTTGACGGAACTATTTCACGCGCGCGTCTTTCGTACCTGTGATTATTCGAAGGGTGAATAAAGAATATTAATCGAATAATTATAATTATCCACGCGAATATTTGCTACATCTGCGGTCGTCCTAGGGGTGATAGTAGAATATGGATTGAATAGTTGAGTCATTCAAGGATCATAATTGGATCGGAAAGATTGAATACGAATAGTGAATACGAATATCGAATATCTTGGTGACTTCGATGTTTAATTGAACGTGAAACGTGTCGATCGTATCGGTGAATTGTATATGTATGAGTTACGTGTATCCTGTGGATCTGTGTTGTTTGCATTTCGTCAGGCGGGATTGTGTTAGGTTTTAAATGAGAAATTGAATAATTTTGTAAATTTGTGAATTTTAACCGAGACTCGTAATGGTGTACGAAATATTAGATTAAAGTTGAGTTAAAAAGGCGTGTTTTCGTCGGAGAGAAAGGGCAGGAAATCTGTCCACCGTCGGGTTCATCAAGAAGTCTACGGAGGTTGTTTCCATAGCAACAGTGTTTTTCGAGTCGATCATTATCTCGTTCTCATTACGTTCGTTGTCGGCGACGTATCGCACCTCGCGGTCTAGCAACGCGTCCCTCTCGATCACCTTAGAACTGTTTTTTCAACGTCGTCTCGACTTCCCGTGTACGCAGTATTTTCACTGAGGGTTGCTCCTCGAGCAAGCGATGCGAGAAATCAGCATTGGTGGATACTGATCGTTATATTGCGCGGTGCAAATTCTTTTTACTCTCTATCTGTCTCCTCGTATGTTCGATTAAAAATAATTTAAAGACGTCAGTTTTATATAATGTTCAAAACAGTCTACTTTCAAAGAATGCTTTCTTTAATTCGATAGCAGTCGTGGGCTAGATTTGATATAAAATTAACGAGACTTCGATTTAACGTTTGTCACATCTGACTCGCGATGCATCTTCGATACAATTTCAAGGCATACACCTGATACATCTCAACATCTCCACGAACACCTAACAGTCACGAGGACAATCTGCATAATGCGCAAGGATTTGTAATTCCCTGCATTTCCACAAGATCCTCGCTCTGCGCAAAGAACATGTCACACAAATATTCATCCAGTAGTGTTATTACACGTTCCAAGGCACGTGCGTCGTCTAGTTTCTAACAATCCAAAAATAATTGCCATTCGAGTCTTTCGCGACTCAAACTAACTCCACTCCGTCCATGTTACCAAATTTCAAAAATATTCCACGTACAGGGTTCCACGTTTACAAATTCCTCATAAAATTCCCCTTTCGGATACTGGTCTAACTTACATGTCCCTCGGCTCGTATCAGTTTCTTACGGAAAACCTCACTTTCATAGTTACCTGTCAACCATTAACTCTTTGAGCTTAGGTGCGTTAAAAACTGTTTCATTTCAAGTTCTTCATTCACTCGGCAATGCTATGAATTAACGGTAAATGAGAACAAAAATGTATATAAGTCGAAACATCTTAGTAAGTTGAAACCGTTGCGATTGAGGTTGTCGAATCGTCTGGTATAGCGAATTCTGTGTAACTTAGGTTATTTTCTGCTTTAAAATCGTGCGCCTCGAAGAGTTACTTCCATTATAAGTAATCTTACTGTAACACCGAACGAAGACACAGAGGAAACAATAGGAGAAAAGGATGAAGAGGCATCTTAGCCGAGGGAGGGGATGAGAGAGAGAGAGAGAGAGAGAGAGAGAGAGAGAGAGAGAGAGAGAGAGAGAGAGAGACAGAAAGAGAGCGCAATATAGTCTATCTATAGAAGTTCGACCACTGGATGGGATAATTGCGTAGGGTTGAAGTTGCAATCGCGAATGCAACTGGTGGTGGTGTGCGGAGGTGGGGATGGGGAGAGAGAGAGTTCAGCCCCCGTTCGCCCCCTCCCTGCGCGAGCAATAGGGGGTGGGCGAGGGCCGACGTGTAATGGGCTCGCGATCGCGTGAACGCGCTCGCGCGCGCGCGCGCCTGCACGCGGTCAGGGTGTGCACGCATCGGTGTGATCGTCGAGGAAAATCACGGGACACGATGTCAACGACCCGTGTTTGCGACGATCTTCATCGTTTCCGACCTCGTCCCCGTCGTCACCTCGCGATGGTGGTGCATACCACCCGGCCTCGTTATCCCGCTTCTTTTCCTTTTCCGTCGCGAATCGCTGGCGCGCGATTTAATTACCGGCACGGACGGATGTTTTTTTAATACCGGCCGAGGTGTAACGAGTGAACCATTATTTTGCTCGGCGAGTCGTGTTCGGTCGTCCCGACGTCGCCGTCGGGTGAAACTGCGACGGTCTTCATTTCGTCGGGGCAAGAATTGTTCCTGGAGAACGATCGTCTCGCGTTTTTCGTCCTTCCACGCGAGACTTTGAAAATCTAGGCGATAAGAGGATGGTAAGGCGTGTCGCTCGGTTGCGTTGCACGATGTGAATAGTTTGAATGAATATTTTGGGCGAGCTCTTCTTGCGTCGGCTATCGTTTTCTTGTTCGAGGGATGATAGCAACCCTTAAGGTTTAGATCGATATAACCGTATTGACGAATCTTTGAGGTATGAGACGTGGATGGGAAGTTTGTTCGTCGAACGAGTACATCGAAAATGCGTCATCGGAGCGATGCAGCGAGTCTTGCAAAACTGTGGGAGATATTCCTGGCACGATAGGAAGTGCACCGTTTGTGCGAGGGATATAATGAAATATATAGAACCATCGAATTGAGCCACGTTATATTTCGCGCGTTTATCTTGCCAAGCCCCACTAATCTACATTACAAGCATTGTTTGCATCGATAAGTTCACAAATACCAGCTTCCTCGCGTCGAATGACGTTGCTTCTTTCTTAATTACATTTGTTTCTCACACTCGCGAGCAATATCATCGATTTCGTATCGAAATTTCGCGTTCCGGGAAATTTGAATCGAACCGTTCCACAAATCGTTAAGCTCTAACTCGATTAAATTCTCCTGCGAATACGAACGTGATCCAATTCTAAGGATTAAGAAATTAGAAACGAGGCACCGACTGAACAATGAACTAATCGTATACAAGAAAATACCGAATATAATCGAACTTACGTATGTCACGATCTAATAGTCTCGAGCGCGAAATCGCAAAACCTCGAGCGTGGCGCGCGAAAACCGCAATTTATTCCCGAACCGGCCAATAGAAAAACCGAGGGAGAGATCGACGGAGGTGACGGCGTATTGTCCGCTCCATTTGTCGATCGCGGCGCCTCGTTAATCGTCCACGAGAGATAAACCCGCCGCTTTTTACTACGGCCGCGGAGGGACCGTCGATCGTCGATCGGACTTTGTACGGTTCGATGTCTCTCGGCCGCCTCGATACACCCGACGGAAAAACGAAAATCACGAGTGTCCGACTAAAAACCGCCTCGCCTCGTTGTTTAACTCGGTTTTCCTCCCCCGGCGTTAAGACAAGGGAAGTCGCGAGTTCAGAGCAAAAATCGCCGCCATTTCTTTATTATCGATCGTTTTCCGACTTCGCGATTGAAAGTATCCTTTCCGAGTTCCTGGTATAGTTTCTCGACGCGTGTTCTCTGTCGCGTTGAGATTTGACCAGGAAAAATTTATGAAAATTTATTAAATTGTCTCAAATCGAACGTTGAACCTCTCGAACGTCGAGACGCGAAAGAATGTTCAGATCAGTGAATTAATCGAGCTTCTTCAATTTTGAAAGATGAAAGGAAGTGCAAATTCGTCGAACGAGTTGAGCTCTCTGAATTCTGAGACACGAGAGACAAGTTTCAAATTCGCCGAACACTTCGAAAAACGATATCTGCGAGCTCTCTCCTGATGACCCACGGCTCCGTTTGTCTTCGTCGCGGCAACGCGAACGTGCCGGCTGTCTTTATCCTTGAACTCCAACCCGAGACATGTCATTGTCCGAATTTACTTATTTTCTCTCCTGTTCCTCTGTGTCGTAGATAATATGTTTTTCTGGATATATTTTTATTGTGCGTCTTCTATTTATCCTCCGCTGACGTCTTCGCCCCGTAGATAGTAATAGTAACAGGAGAGCATGACAGGATGGTTGTCCAATACAAAATCTTGGAGAAATTTTAACCTTTGTATAACTTCGATAATTTCACTTCAATTTAAATATGCTTGCAGCCGTATGAATGGAAGTTGATAGTTAAAACCCTATCTGAGCTAACGAACAGTTATCTCGATTCAACTGACATATGGTCTACTTGTGTTCTGATAATTAACACGAGTGCCGCACGATTTTGCTAAGAAAAATACACAAAATGAAAATAATGTGACATCAACGTCTACAATTGAATTACGTTATTATTATTGCAGGTTTATCTTGTCGAATGTCACTGTATTAGGTGGCATTACTTGTAATATAGAATAGTTCTCAAATGATCATCGTTTAATCGAACGAAGTATAGTAATTGAATTTTGTTGAGCTCACCGGTGACCCCTATGGCGTCCAACGTGTTAAATACTAACAACAAATCACTTTTCGCTACCAATTCCTGTATCATTGAAAATTGTTTTCACCGTTCCCCGAGCTGCCGTACACGTGCATCCGATAAGGAAGATTTACCAACGCGAGTTACATAAAGAATGTCATGTTGCAGGTAACAATGCAGGAGGTAGATCGTCATCGGTGACAGGATCGGTTCAAAGGAGCACCGTCACGTCGAGTAACCGCGCGCACTCCGCCAGCCGAAGGATCAGCCATCAGCAGCGTCAGCAGCAGCAGCAACAACAGCCGCAGACCAGAAAGCCCTTGGGATCCTTACGGAACTCGGATGACCACGTGCCAAGAGCCAGCTCGGCACAGGACGTTTGCGATAACTCGAACGATTCCGGGCTTGGCTTCGAGGAACGTCAGCAACATCTCAGCACCGCAAACGTTCGTACCACGATTTCGTTCGATCTAATCGCGCAGCAGAATCTTCCCTCGTCCAATCAAAAATATCTTCTTCCCATTCCGGTTCTTTCGTCGATTCCTCTGTCATCTCGCCGGTGACTTAAATAAAAAGAGAATAACAATATTCGTTAAACTAAGCTTCTCCTCTTCTCGGTAGACTCTCGATCTTCCAATATGTCTGCATGTCAAAATTAATGTTGCGCATGATTTATATATAAACACCGATTATTATCGGCAACTTATTTGTCATTAATTCACTCGTTATCTTGCTAGTAACTCGATAAAGAACAGCAACTTTAGATTCCGCTCTTTATCGAGAAATTTCATTCGATCTCCCTATATTTCTGCACCCCGAACTGAACTTCTCGCATGATTTATATACTGAAACCGATTATCATCGGTACGATGACTCGCGCATGCATCGCGCGAGCGTTATCGACCTCCGTCGCCGTGAAATTGCACCGCCTTCTCCGCGTTATCTCAGTTTGTCTTCGTTCCGATCGAATCGCGGGCTCGGATACCCGGCGAGATCGACGGCGAAGCGCAATTCCGCGTTAATCTGTGTCTCAATATTATTTTTTCCCTCGCTTGAAAACAAGCAGGCTAGCCAGTCAACGTCCTGGTAAAAGAAACATCGTTGAAATCGGTTTTTATCGTGCCGCGTGAACGCGCCGCAGAAGCTTTGATTGATATCTGCACGTGTACCGATAATTTGTCCGCCGCAGACCCGTTCCCGTAACACTTCGCTACGCGAATAAATCACCGGCGCATGTATACGTGCGGATACATTATGCAGCATTGCACAGTAACAATCGATTCTCGACGGCTGTATATTGACGGTAATTGGGGAGCTATTTAAGTAACTTGGTATTGACCCAAAGCGTTCTGGCATCTTTTGTCACTGTCCATTGGCTCGAGCTCTCAGCGGCGAATGTTAGTGAATGTTAGACTCGTGTTACGGAATTGTCGATTGATCTCTCAATTGTGACTCTCAAGTACGTCCTCCGGGAATGTGTTCGCCTCCTCCTCGACCGCGTTTTCATTCACTTTCGATCGTTCATGTAAAGTTCACAATTCCCTTTCTTCTCGTCGTCGTCTGTTCGTAGCATTCTCCTTTAGCCTGCGATTAACAGTGTAACCTTAATTCCAAAATTCCCTTTCACCAAAGCATTCGATGAAATCTACCTTTCCACCTCTAACCTCCTAACCATCTTCATCCCTGAGACGATTACCAGAACAAAAACCCCAAATGGAAACACTTGAAACCATTTTCAAGCACAATCTATGAACTGCATCTACGTTGCATCTCTACGAAAAACAAGATTCAAGCCTACTCGTCGTTTCCCAGCTCCGCCTCGTTATTTCCACGAACCCCGAGACCTCTCAGAAGATCCATTCCATCCCCGAGCTAGAGATAGATCTTTCCTCTGGAGTAGAGGAACGGGGTCGAGCCCTCGCCAAAAACATTTCCCAAGAGGGAAATTCTCGAAGCCCCAGAAGCTTCCATCCCCTTCCCGCGCCCCCGCCGCCCGGTTACGCCATTGTCCCGTGCATGTGCAAGTGCGTGTCTAATGCGATCACACGCGTCGCGCCGCTGTCGATTCGCCTGTCTTCGTCGTTGTCGTCGTCGACGCACCGACCGACCGACCGGTCTCTAACGGTGGTTGAACTCGGCCGACGGGTGTTCCGATTCGTTAAATTAAGTGCGGCAACGTCTATCGCGCGCGTACACACCAGCCAATCATGTCCGTTGCTTAACAGGCTTGGAACGGCGCCGGCGAGGAGGACTCGAAGAGGAGGAAGATGGACATCAAGCTCGAGTCCGAGGATGCTAACTTCTCGTTCCCCGAGGTGGCGCACACCACCAGCCCGGACACCAAGACTGGGACCAGGAGCACAGTGAACGGCGGCATCGGGGGACTAACCGCGATCTCGAGTAGCAGGAACGGGACCGGCGCCACCGGCAGGGTGGTCGACGTGCCCAGAACACGACCAGGGATGGGCGTCCTCGCGAAGAGGCCACCCCCTGCTCACCAAGGTCCAATCACCCTCACCTCTCAGTTGTGTACGTGTTTGTATCCGAATGATGTAGTTAAACGTTCGTTCTTCCTGTTCTCTCATGTCGATTATTGGGCCTGGTTGGGTCTAGCATGTTCAATCGCAAATGAGGATCTTTAAACTTCGATTTTCGTAGGTTGCCTTGGGAATGATTGAGTAGCTTCGTCTGCTGATTGGAAGATTCTTGGATGATTGATATTATTTAGTTAGTGTATGGAAGAAATGAAGGTTTGCTTTTTAACACTAGAACTACCGAATGGGTGGAAACGACCCAGTCGTGAATTATTCTTTTACAATTATTGAAAAGACAGCGAATGCTTCTTTGCGAAATTACCGAGGAAATTGACTTAGTAACGCGCGAATTAAATCATAAGTCAATTGAAATATCAGTGGCTCTAGTCTTCGTTGGAGTCTATAGAAAAATTTCGAAACTTCAATTTGACTGCTCGGTAGTTCTAGTGTTAATATTGTGAAACTGGAGGATAGAATTAGGTGAAGCCGGTAAATGGGTCGCTCGGAAGTCAATGCGTTTAAGTTGGTTCCTTGGTATTTGATGATTGTTGTAAATTGTGATGGTATAAATAATATGCTTTGTAGTTATTAAAGGATTCGCTCGATTCCTCGTTCTTTCTGTGTCAGGAAGTCCTTCTTTTCATAAATTTTGAATATGTTGTATAATCATTACAGAAGCCGGAACATGAATTTTCTCAATTTTTCGTTTTCTGGACTTAACCGCCATTGTCTTCTGAACGACTCTAATGTAAAGAATAGATACTTGAAGCGAAAAACTGTCGTTTATGATAAAGGAGATACGCTGAGCCAGCGGTTAGCGACCACTGTGTCGGAACAGAAAGAACACATTTTATTTACATTTCGTTCCGGTTGGTCTGTTAAAATCGAGTGCAACGTCATTTTTCCTGTAAGAGATATTGCTGCGTCGTTAGATACCGGTGCCGAGGAATTTGCGTGGAGATTCGCTTGTTTGCATCCGGATCGAGACAGATTTTAACTGACTGCTCTCAGGATCATGCGGACTGATAACCTTCGGCTCACGCGACTTCTCGGGCTATGTTTTCACATGTATTCTCTGCCGGCGAGAGATAAATACGTTTCCGGCGAAACTTTTCACCTCGACGTCGCTTCTGCGCCGTGATGTTGCGTTAACGTTCTTCAAGGACTGTTCTCGTCCTTCGGGATGCTTTTCTTGATATCAATCGTGACGTTTGATCTATGTCGTTTCTTCGATTCATTCACAACTGATGATCGAATTAACCTGACCTAAAGGCTATCCTGTTAGCATATCGATGTTCCTTCTGTTTTTTTTTTTTAAATTCTTCAATGATAACGACTCTTCAGATATACCGTCTAGAAGCAGCTTGAAATCGAACAAAAAACCGATAACGTTGATAGGTTTATTGAACTTTAATCGAAATTTGTATCAAGAATGTACGAACCACTGTTCCTTCTAGAAATATATAGATCCTGAATCAAGAACTGTAGGCCTTTTTAGTTGGACTCCTATTTCTTTCTACTTTTTACGAGATATTATTCGAAATTAGACGTTTTGCTTCTGTATATGCTCGAGAAACTAGCTCGCGAGGTTTCGATCGCAAAGTACACGATACTAATGTAATTTCTGTCTTCCTCCGATGTTCAGGCAGCGCTTCTGCGGACGGAAAGGTCCAGCTACAAATCATCTGTCAGCCGGAACAGCAACACCGGGCTCGCTACCAAACGGAGGGCTCGAGAGGTGCGGTGAAGGATCGTACCGGGAACGGGTTCCCGATCGTACGTCTGGTCGGCTACGACAAACCGGCGACCCTTCAAGTTTTCATCGGCACGGATCTCGGCCGTGTCGCGCCCCACATGTTCTACCAGGCTTGCCGCGTCAGCGGCAAGAACTCGACGCCCTGCATTGAACGGAAAATCGATGGGACGATAGTGATCGAGGTGGACATGGACCCGACGAAGGACATGATGGTCACTTGCGACTGCGTCGGGATCCTCAAGGAACGGAACGTGGACGTCGAGCACAGATTTCCGCAGGAGGCTGGGATCCTTCAAGGTCGTAGCAAAAAGAAATCGACCCGTTGTCGCATGGTCTTTCGCACGACGATCACTCATCCGGATGGCACCTCGGAGACTTTGCAAGTCTGCTCGCAACCAATAGTTTGTAGTATGTACAGAGGAATATATTGTTCAAAACAGCTAATCGCTGTATGCTGGTTTGTATATTATCGTACAATTGATTGTTCGTTGCAGCTCAACCACCTGGTATACCAGAGATCTGCAAGAAGTCTCTCACCTCCTGTCCCTGCACCGGTGGATTGGAGCTCTTCATTTTGGGGAAGAACTTCTTAAAGGACACCCGTGTGGTGTTTCAACTGGACAACGACGACCTATCGAGTAGTTTGGAACCACACTGGGAGTGTGCGGTCCTGCCTGACAAGGAGTTCCTGCAACAGACTCACCTCGTTTGCGTCGTACCCGCTTACAGACGGCAGGACTTGGCACCCTCGGAAACGGTCAGCGTGAAACTGTACGCGGTGTCTTCTGGAAAGACGAGCGAACCGCACACGTTCCTTTATACCGCTGCTTCTACGCCACCGGAGCCATCGATGGGCAAAGCCGAATCCCTAACGCCACCACTGCCTGCGGTGAACGGAGAGACCACGTCCCCTTCGGCGGTGCCCCTGACGACAGGTGTACCAGCTAACAGTGAGTGAAATTTAATGTCGTCTCAAGGAGTCCACGAAATTAGAGTATTTGAAGGTTCAATTGTCTTGTAGTAATACCATATAAAAATACAATTGAACGGCGATTGATACAATACGGAGTTTGATTATACGCGAAAACAACGTAGTAGTTTTGAATTATTAATCGATTTGACATTCAAAGGTAAGAGTTTATTTATTGATATTCGATTGCTACACCGATATTCAGCGGTGAAATAGTTTTTCGACCACGAGATCTTCGTCACTTCGTATCAATGCGTTATTATTTTTCTGTAAAACTATTAGGATAAAAGTGAGTATACAAATACTCTCTCGCTATGATTCTCCTCAAACGGTAAATTGGTGAAAGTACATGTAAGCTTCCGATGTTTCAGCCCTGATCACTCAGGCAACTGGCGGAACGCCGACCTTCTTGTCTACGATGCAACCCCAACAAGCAACGTCTCAAACGAGCGAAGCTCTGAAGAGCGACCCAAGCCCGCCGCCGGTAACAACCCCCTCGCAAGTAACGCCAGTTATGATGTGGGCCACGCAAAGTCCAAATTGCCAAAATTCGCCGCCTGACGTGATGATGCCGCCCCCAGTTTTGGTCGCAAATCCACTCTTGAATCGTAGATCGTCCTCAAATCTTCAATTAATCCTGCCGGATAACTTGAAGACGGAAGTACTCGACGAAAACAGTGAGAACAGCATGATCAGCGAAAACAGTATGCAAAGTATACCCACCCCGACAGCGAACGGTTCGACAGGCACCAGCCCGTTGCAACAGCTGGTTAATGAGAATACGATTGAATCGTCGCAAACTAACATGATCAGGTCCGTGCCAGTCGCGCCGAACGGTTCGCCGGTTCAAGAGGTTAATCTTTTGGGTGTAGTTGATTTGATGAGAAACCAGCACTCATTATCCATGGTAACCTCACACCAGAATACCTACGGCGGCATGCACGAATCGTCTCAAGTCAAAGTCTTAAGTCCCCACCATATCAACAAAGAGACTAATCCAATGTTGGCGACAGACGGCAGTCCGAATGGAAGTCTCCAGGGCGGCGGTGTTGTCGACCTTCGCATGAAACATCACCAATCGGATTTCGCGGCCCTCTCGAATTTCGCGACGTCGTCGAATGCTCAGCCCTTGCCTGAGCAGAGCGGTCACAGCGTGGAAAAATATCTGAACCATATCGAGTCGAATGTAAAAGAGGTCGAGAGCCAGGAGAACGGCTATGTGGCCAATATGCAGCAACGTGCTTCCATTATCGCTTCGGGTCGGCAACCGCAGCAAACGCAACCTTCCAGCATGTTGTCACCCGCCGCCCAAGGTGTTAAGTTAGATACCCTGGTCAATCCCGCCGCAGACACTCACCAACTGGTCTCACCGCTTCGAACCGTGAACCCTAGCAGCGGTGCTCTGATGAGCCACGTTGCTGTCAGTGATCACGAGACCATTTCAAGTCCCCAACAAACCAGAACTAGCCCGCCTATACCGGTGCTTCTTGAAGCACTGATGCCACCCCAAACTGTACAGCCCTTGTCGGCGAACGGTGCTTCATCCGTCTCTCCTCCAGCAGTTCCAGAACAAGCTCCTGACGAAAGCCTATTAACCAGCATCAATGCCGCGTTGTTACCGTCAATGCAAGAGCCAGCCGTGTCGGGCGCTGGTACGTCTCCCGCCTCCGTGTCATCTCATAATCAATTACAAGTCACCAATGAGACAATGTCGGCGGCGGCTGATCACATTCCTCAAATCCAAGGTCTCATTCAGCAGGACGTTGTAGCAATGCAGCAGGTACAGCAAGTGGAACAAGTCGTGGCACAGGCACAGCAGCAAGTTGAGCAAGTTGTCGCCCAAGCACAACAGCAGGCAGTGCAAGCGGTACAACAAGCGCAACAGCAGGTTGTTCAGCACGTAGTGCAGCACGCACAGGTTGTACAGCAGGCTGTCCAACAAGTCCAAGCGGTACAGCAGGTTCAGGCTGTGCCAGCAGTTCAACAGGCTGTACAACAAGCTACTCAGGAGGTTGTGCAGCAGGCGGTTCAGCAAGCAACTCAGGAAGTAGTGCAACAGGTTCAGGCTGTTCAACAAGCGGTGCAGCAAGCACAAGCTGCCCAGGCAGTACAGCAGGCAGTTCAGCAGGACATTGGTTCGATGTTAAACCAACCAGCTGGCTTCGTTGCTGAAGCTAGCTCCGCTTTGGCCAGTGGAGCCGCACAGGAGCCGTCGCAACAAAGATTGACAACCGCTGCTGAACAGGCGATTAATAATGTTATCACGAACGCTACACAAGATATCATTAACAATAGACCAATTACTACGACCACCGCGCACGCCATCATCGCTACGAAGAAGATTTTGAACAGCGTGGCCACTCAAAGTGCCCAGCTGATGAACTGTGCCATGGAAGGGATCCTGCCAAAGTCTCCATCCAGCCAGAACAACATTGTCGAACAAGTAACGAGTAAGTCACCACCGGTTGCCATGCCGGTAACGCCTAGCAGGCAGAATGTAAATCCACCGATAACGAATCCCACCGGTAACGCGGCCGGGACTACTATCAGGAAGCAGGAAGACGGTATGCTGCCACAAGAACTGACATCGATGTCGGAGCATGATCTTCTGAGCTACATTAATCCAAGTTGTTTCGATCAGAGCGGTTTCCTTATGTAGTGTTGATGTACTCATGTTTTCGAACATGAAATTTTATATATGGTATTCGAGGTACTCGGATACGGAATGAGTGACTAACTCCAGCCAATCAAATAACGAAGTTGTTCCGTTGGCTTGATACGAGTTCTATATCTGTGCCACATTATTGTTTCAGACTTTATATGTGATAGAAAAAAAAACAAAACGAAACAAAAGTAAGAATTCAGCTTTTTGTACGACGAAAGAATGGACGAAGTTTGCACCACCTTTGTAATCAAATTGACAAAACTATTATCTTTGTTAAGTAAGACGGGCGCATGAGAGCGCGACAATTAGGGTTTTCCTCCTTTATTCTTCCCTTTTTTTTCTACGAATTGTCCGATGTGATAATTCATTTTATTTATCTTTATCAACGCCTCTTGCGCATCCAGGTGCCTTTCTTCCCTGCTCCCATGATCCCATTGTAAATGTATCTTAGAATATTGGTATTTTCCTTTACAAAGGCAACGAGTTGTGTTATTGTGTTTTAATAATCGTCAATGTACTGACCCCACTCAACTCTAAGTGGAGCCACCGAATTGAGTGTAGCAACGATGAAAAAATTAAGTTTCCCGGTACCGTAAAATAGTTATACTGAACCCTACTGAGTTCATCGATGCATCCTTCTATTTTCTTTCTTCCCCCAAATTTCTTGACTTGATTTCATTCTGAAAAATGGATCATCTTGTTGTTTGACGTCGTTTCTATTATATTTTTAAGTAATAATATATATATATATAGTATATATATACATATTTCGTATGTTGTTTAATAATTGAATATTTTTGTTGATAATTAATACCAATAATAGAATATTATGTGATTGCGTTGATGGTTATCGATATCTAAATAAGTGAATATGAAAATGACAGAGAGAGATTATATTATATGTCAGTACGAGGAATAACTACTATAGAAATATATATCATTGAGATATATAATATATATTTTACATTTACCCAAAGAGAGAAGCAGATGATCGGACAAAGTGAGCTTATTAAAAATATGAAAATATTATATATTATATATTGTAACATCACGTTACGCGAGGGGTCCTCCCTTTTGTTCAAGACGAGGGGTGCTATGTACCGTGTGTACGAATACTCGCCAACATTAATCTAGTAAGAGACAGATTTTATATTGAAAGATATTGAAACATTTATTGTCGTGATATGTCTTTGTAACAAAAAAAAAAATATATATATATATATACTCAAAACATTTATCAAGATGTATGTACATGTATATATATATATTTTTTATATTGATCATCTATTTACGTGTCACGTGTTTTAAAGGGTCGTTTAAAAAATAAACAAGAGCATAAACACTGCATTAATTAAACAAACCAATCATTATACTATGTGGTATGTACTTTCGTGAAATTGTAACATTTGCTATACACTGTACTGTACGCACATTCGTAGCGTCGTCAGCTTATACATTGAGAAAAAAATATAAGCATGTACTATCATTTTATTCTACTGTAAGTTGAATAAATGTTTCACAGCATTGCTTTTTCAATAATTTTTTCAATCAACTTGGATATGGAATTAAGGAAAGCTTAATAAAGTTATAAAAGGATACATGATAGTTGATTCTATTTATTTAAAATTTATGGGGATAATTTTACAAGCATAAATTTAATTAAATAATTTACAATTTTATAATATTAGAATTAGTTATGTCATAAAACTTGCCATTTCCCTTTCTCACCCTTCACTTTACCGTCTTTCAATAATTTATTAAGATGATGGTATACATTATATGCTGCTGCTTCCCACATAATTTGTGAGGTGTCCTGAAAATATCAAAATGCCCACTGTATACTCTACATTCCACTTAATATTACAGAAAAAGCATTCATTCTTACTGTGTATATATGTTTTACAATATCCATTTCAGACAATGTGCTGGTCTTTGAATTCTTTTCTAAAACACTTAAAATGTCAGCTTCTCTTTTTTGTCTATGTTGAATATAAAAATTAATACTAGGTATAGGATCTGATATTACTGATCCATGACCAGGATATATTACTTGAGGTTCTAAGGCCAAAATTTTTTTCAATGATTGTAAGTAAGTATATAAATCTTCAAAGACAGCTGTTCTTTCTCCGAGAATGCAGTCTCCGCTAAACAGAACTCCTTCAGTTTCAAGTAAAAGGGAAGCATGGTCTGTGCTATGCCCAGGAGTATGCTCAATTATAAGTTTAGCACCTTCCACTTCCATTACCTGTTTATCCTTTAATGCTTGCCAATTAGTTGATTTCTCTGATTCACTTGGATCATTACTGTCTTCTAATGATCTAGGTAATTTCCATATTGTACTATTAATAGGTTCAGTGGAATTCATGGTTTTTAACATATTCTGAACGTCATTTGCTCCACCGATATGATCTCCATGCCAGTGCGTAATTACCACATGTTCTATTGTAGCTTCTTCATCCTTCAAAACTTGCGACAATACATTTACATATGCATCAGCAGTTTTTCTGTCTCCTGTATCAATTAGTATACGTCTACAGAAAAAAAGTACATAAAAAAAGTTTTTACAATAAAATCCAATTTCCATGTTATGCACTTACCTGGATCCTGTGCCCACAAGGTATGTATTAGTACCTTGCAATGTCATAGGTCCTGGATTACATCCTAGAATACGTATTACTGTCTTGGACAATCTTGAAATCACGGGCAAAGATGCCAAGGGCTTCATTTTTTAAATTAAACTGAAATTAAACGTACGTAAATTGTAATTTAGTGTTCTGCGTGTCACGCATGATGACTCGTAACTGTTCTTACTGGTACTATATCATGATATTATACTATTCACGTTTCTTATATGTATTGAAATGTTTTTATCTTGACACGTGAAGATTACATGGGTAACTTCATAATGAATCATTGAAAAACAAATAGAGATGGTAACACTTAGCTATGATGTCACCTGACTGTATGTCACATGTTTGACGTTAAGTGGCTAACATCGAGTTTATACTAAACAATAAAAAATAAATTATGCTAAAGTTGTTATTTCTTTTTGTAATAAAAAGTAATATTTATTAGTGTTTTAATTCAGAATCATTCTCATAATAATTCAAGACATCAAATGTCCTTCATGTACTAAAACGCTTCTCTTCTACAGATAAGATACAAGATTTAAAAACATATGTATATTTTCAAAGTTACTTTCTTATCAACATAGAAATTAGAACCATAGATAAGTTCCGTTTATTGTTCTGAAATACCGACAGTCTCAAAAATTCGTAACCTAAAAAGTGTACGATCCATTTAAACGTTTGTGCAAATTTTAAGTCTGTGTTGAGGTATACATTCTTTGCGTGGATAAACCTTGAAATTGAATGTAATTTGAATGTGTGTAAAATTCTAACGATAAGGAAAATTCTATTTTATTGATAACTAGTCTATCATGTGCTATCCAGCTTAATTATGTGATTTGAACATTTCATCCTAGATGGCGCAGACTTCGCGAGAATGTTGACAAATTTTGAATTGTAAGAACAGTCTACCTTTTAATTTTGCACAATGAAATGTAAGAAAGTACCTATGTTATACATTTAGTATGTTATCTTAAAGTAAACGTTTTTAGCTTTAATTTGGTGTGCCGGAAGTTGACAAATCATGACTACTTTTTTTTCTATGGCAGTTACTCTATGTCTTATCTATTTTCTCTCATCCTCAAATATTTAATTTTATTTCTACCTCCTTTATTCCAGCTTCTTTCATTTTTCTCTGCTTTATTTGCCATTGTTTTATTTATCATTATTTATCATTGTATTTATTCTTCATTCATTCCTCCTTCTTTAATTTCTTTTTCCTTTATTCCATTTCATTTCTGCCTCATTCATTTTTCCTTCTTTGCTTTCTTTCCCCTTTATTCCATTTCATTTCTGCCTCCTCTATCTCTTTTCATGCCTCTCTCTTTTATATCTCTTTCGTTCTTCACTTTTTGCCTTCATAATTTCATACCAAAGAAAAACGCGATCACGCTTAATGCTAATCCCTCGGTGGACGATCGATGACTTCCTTCGCAAGCTTCATTCTAACCTAATTTAGTCTTACAGACAACTTATGTTTTGTATCTTTGTATAAAGCAATTTATTCTGTAGATGTTTCAACGTAGTCAAGTTAGATATAATAATTTAGTTAAAATGATTAATTTTTGAAGAAGTATTGGTCACATTTTCAATTACTTATGTCAATTTACAAGTAACAAATATTTTACTGACAAATCATACCATAGATTTATCCATCTTGGTGCCACTGATTCGAAGATTTCGTTTTTGAAGTCGTGTCGTTGTATTACAATTGTATGCGGTAGTTGTGTCGATAGATTCAAGATGGCAAGTGAGTTAAAGGAAATCGTTACCCAAATTATTGAAAATATAACAGAAACAAATGTCCCGACATCCCCTAAAATACCCTCGACACCCGAGGGAATGGCCATCGCTTACGGTAGTTTAATCATTATGGCAGTATTGCCAATTTTCTTTGGCAGTTATCGGGCCGTTAAATACCATATGGAGCAGCAGGTACGCCATGCGTTTTGACATGTATTTTACCTGTATTTTTTACGAGAACTTTTACACCTCTGTGACCACTTTTTAAGGAAGGAAAATTGTTTATAAATACTTCCACATTTTCCATTCATCGAATCATAATTGTAGAATATATGTAAATAAAATCATTATATAACATTGCTTACATCGTTAAACTGTCCTATTAATGTTGTAAAATTCTAAGCTAGGACTAAATACATGAAAAATTTTTAATTTATTGCACATCATATTAAGGGTAGAATGTTGACCATTCTATTTAATACATTGCAGGCGCAATATGAAGAGAATGGAGTACCAGAAACAATGTCACATAAAGAAGCAGTGATATTCCCTTTCATTTGTAGTTTTACATTAGTGGCTCTTTATGTAGTATATAAGGTAAGAAGCTAGTTAGCTTTTTCATGTATATTTAACAACAGTTTAGTATTATAAAGTTACATTTCAAATATTTAAATTTCAGATATGTGCAAAGGAATTTATCAATCTTATTTTAGTTAGTTATTTCCTCTTCTTAGGTGTCCTTGCTTTGTGTCATCTTACCAGGTATGAGTAATTCATTGATATTAAATATATGGATTTATTAATTCAAGGATTACATGTTATGATTATGATCATTTACAGTCCATTAATATCATCATTAGTACCTGCTGCAATTCCAAAAACTCAATATCATATATTGTTCACTAAGGGTGAAGGTGACAAAGTAGAAGACATTATAAATTATAAATTCAACCTTCATGACATTGTGTGTCTGATATGTTGCTCTCTTGTTGGAGCTTGGTATGTCCTCAAAAAGGTATATGATTAAATTTAAATGCATGTACTTCTTTCTCACATAAATTTATTTAAAACAAAAGATGTATATTATTACGATCATTTTCAGCATTGGATTGCCAATAACTTGTTTGGTATTGCATTTGCAATCAATGGAGTGGAACAACTTCATTTAAACAATGTTGTAACAGGATGCATCTTACTCTGTGGTCTTCTTTTGTACGATGCATTTTGGGTATTTGGTACAGATGTGATGGTAACGGTTGCAAAATCGTTTGAGGTGCCAATTAAATTAGTATTTCCACAAGATTTATTGGAGAAAGGTTTCACTGCCAACAACTTCGCCATGCTGGGCTTGGGAGACATTATTTTACCTGGAATTTTTATCGCTCTTTTATTGCGATTCGATAACACTTTAGGCAGAAAAACGAACGTGTACTTCTACTCAACATTTTTCGCATACTTTATGGGACTTCTGACCACAATGTTGATCATGCATTTATTTAACCACGCACAACCGGCTCTTGTGTACTTGGTGCCTGCTTGCTTAGGCACTCCTTTATTATTGGCATTAGTTAAAGGAGATTTGAAGGCATTATTTTCGTACGTGCTGTTAAATCCATTATTTCAATACTTTTCGATGTTGGATTGATTAAGGAAATGTATACATGAAATTAATCGTAATTTATCGTTTTTATTCTAGTTATGAAGATCATCCGAAAGTTCCAAAAGAAACAGAAAAATGCGCACAAACACAGGCAGAATCAAAGAAATCGTCGTAATGTTTGTAATGAGCTGAATGATATATCAGACTTCAGCATTGTTATCATGCTGATAGTGGTTGAACAATTCATTGGATGTATAAAGGACCCATAATTTATATCTTATGCTCAAGATATATCATGAAAAACATAATTGTGCTATGGATGTGCTAAACACCATATTTCCATATATCGAAATGCAGTTAAGAATTTTATGTTCTGAGATTGACGCATTCCCGTTTCGTTTTCCATAAGTATCAAGAAACAGGGAATACGATAAAAATAATGCATAGGGAAATTACTAAAGACTATAACTTATATATAAAATAGAATGCAAGGTATAGGAAACAAAAATTATTTCCTACCAAAGCATTTGTTTCGTCTTCTTTTCAAGTAAAGTACATTAAATGAGAATTCTATAGAGAATTGGCATTAGTATTCCATTTACATTAGAAATTTAGCTTTTGCTGCGCATAACGTTAATATTATATTGTCTTCATAACCATTGGATTAAATTTCAATTTTAATCTTCCTATGTAATAAATCACCTGTCTCCTATATATATTCGGGACAGTAGTAAGATATAAAATTAGAGAAAATATTTTTAGGTTAAAATTTTACATTTATATATAAAAGACAATGTTTACCATACTGTAATTGGCAGTACATTTTGCACTTTAAATCTACTAGTAAGTTAAACATTTCCACCTACAGATTCGTGTTTTTGAATATATGTATTTACCTCTCATAAATCTTAACTAAAGTACAATCTACGTATCTACTGAGGATCAGTAGCAAACAGCCTGATTTTAGGAAGTCAGGCTTAATCTCATTAAAAAAATAGAAGATATTTTTCGATTTATTATTCAGTTAAATACATACAACTTTTTGTATACTCTGACCATATGTTAATTGTCATAAGTTTTTCATGAAATTAATCATGTAAAATATGTACAGTTAGGATGATTTGTAAAAAAGATTTTCAAAAATGTAATAAAACTACCTTTTTTTTAATTTGTGCATCAATTGTGTTTCTAATTACCATTTATTAATAGATAACAAATCTATAAAGTTTATTGTGATCATTTTTATTACTTGAAGTAAAGAAATATTACAAATAAAATGAATTAAATCAGATGGCTTATGCTTTAGCTTCATCTTCTTTTGACAAACTTCTTGCAGTGATTGGATCCAAATCTTTTATACCTTCCTTAGATACCTTCTGTATCTTAAAGGAAGGAAGATTAACGATCAATCGTTTATGAATTTCTCTGACACACTTTTTCATTATTATATATGCTTCTTCTTCTGTTGAATCTATAATATAAAATAACAGATACAATTTAATATACATACAATCATACACAATGAAATTATTTTATAAACAATGTTTATTACCTAGTTTGTGATATCTATCTAAAATTGACAGACAGAAAAAACCTCCGTAACCATGTGCTGCATAAGGTACATTGACACATGATGCCAAATAATCAATGAAATATAATTCTGGTCCTGTATCGTCATCATAGCCTGCCATTAGTAAATTAACAACGTATGGTGTTCTACTCCTGAGATAATCAGCTAGATTTCTCCTAGTGAAACATGCAGCAGCTTTCGGTGACAGCTCATAACCGTTTCTCATTTTATAAAGCTGTATGTTCTTGCCTATATACTCTGAGAACTGTGTTGTATCGCCAGATTCTCCACATACTGCCATCACAAGTTTGTCAGAGATTTTATGAATTTTTTGCTCGTCTGAAATAATAGGAACATTGAAACATATAATATTGACTTGCACAGAAATAGATATTGTTACAGTATTTTTCATCTTATATATTACAAGAAATTGCAGGTTTATAAGTTTTATGAAATTTTAATATATATTAAATAAAAATTGATTCCTAGAACTTCTAGACTTTTGACTCCTAGAACTAATTCGGAAAATGTGATTAAAATAATTTCTTACCGCTTTTCATCACCATAATTGAATGAGCCGTAGTCATATCAGCCGCGACTAGTACAAAATCTTTGAACTTTATTCCAATTAAACATTCCATTTTGATCAGATTTATCTTTCAATAGTTCTATTACAACTCAACTCTTAGCACACAAACAATGAAAATTGCTTGTCACGTAATGCCAGGTTAACTTTTACCGAATTGAATGAAAATACCGAATAATGTTTTATATACTCTATGGACAACTTGGATCACAAACAAAGTATACCTCGTCTCTGACAGTCAAGTCACAGACAAAGTGTACAGTAGACATTTCAAGCTTATAGGACTCGGTGCCACATATTATGAATTACCAACTATGTAAAAAATCAGAGGTTTTGCTCTGCCCTCTATTTCTAGGGATCAGTCCATAGGAAAACTACATCAAGCAAAATGATCGAAGTGGACCAAGTAGTAAATATGATAAATTAGCATATAAACGTATCCTTTACTTTACTTATAGCACTGGCATGCAAAAGCAGCCTCAGTTGATATGATAGGGTGTGACACGAAAATGTTAAGGGGGTCCTAGGACCCCCGGAGCGTGTGGGAGAATTATACATTGCATGTTATATCTAGCTATACCTCGTCCGTGGCCAAATAATGCATTTATCTGTCGGCAACGTTTCTTTACGAGTTTCAATTTATTACCATTAATGACACCACGTACCCGAATACCAGATTTTTTTTATAAATAGTTAACATAATGTGTACAGTAATGCGGCAACACTTTATAAAATCAAACCACGAAAATACATTGACTGTTAGACGTATTGTCAAATTTTATTAGTACTTTAACCAGTATTTTTTAATAAATATTAGACACGTTAAAAGATATCAATTCGAGGAATATATACAAAGAAATTATTGCACAAGACAAAATGAAAATGTCGCAGATGCATTTAATGTGCATGAAATTTTTGGTAAGATTACCTACTCTTGTAATAATCATGACTAAAGTTATTATTTATTGTTAAGGTGGGAAATAAATACAATAAATAACACTATTGTATTCACAAAATTTATACATTCAGTATTATCTCTTTTTTGTTTTAATCTGTACTGTTGACAATGGATTTTTTGGTGGGTTGAATACACCTTTCATAGGTTGTTTCCTTGTTTTATCAAATGATGTATCTGTGATTTCTTTTTCTGAAGACTGATATGCATTTTTCGTATTAGACCAGGCTGAAATACAGTTAAAATTTATTATATAAAAAATTATCTTTCAAACAACTCTTATGGTTAATTAAAAAATTACTTTTAGACATTGCTTTTACTAAGTCTTCTGAGTTTACAGCAGTCATAGATTGATGGTTTGTCATATCTGGAAGCTTCAAGTATGTTCTTACTCGTTTTAGTTGTAATACTTCAGTTTGGATTAAAGTACAAATATTTGTTGTTATAAAATAACACAACATAATCTGAAGCAATACATGAATGGATGAATGATTAATATATTAATATTAAAAAACGTGCATTCAAAATAGAATTGCTTACCCCTGGAAAATTGCATAAGAATGGAAATGTAATAACTGGAAGTATATAGAAGACATATTTTATCTGTGGAGGGAGCATGATTTCACCAGTAGCTAAAGAACGTTTTAGAGTCAGATATATTGTTAAAGAATTAAGTAAAGGTAAAATGTAATATGGGTCGGCAATAGTTAAATCTTTACACCACCACAGACCACCTTCTTTTAAACTTTCAAGTGGAGTATTTGCCATTGCTCTTAAACCAAAGAACATTGATATGAATACAGGAACCTGATAAATATGTAAATTAAATTCTAATCTTTATAAACAACAAATTATTTTATACAATATATAATACATACTGGTACCAGCATTGTACTCAGAATTTTAGGAATGCTAATCTGTTTTTCCTTCATAAGTTTATGCATTTCCATTAAATGTTTATTAGCTAAAAGTAACAGCATAATTTATTACTTTTATCAACAAACTGGAATAGTGGTATCATACCTTCTTCTCTATTTTTGGCCAAGGCACGTTTCTTATTTAACTCTGTTATTATTGGCATATTTTCTTTCATCTTGACACCATTTTTCTGTGCCTTAATCATGAATGGTAGTAAGAATAATCTGATGACAACTGTTCCTGCAACAATTGTTGTCCACCAAGACAAGTCACAAGAGGTGTGAAGTATTTCTAGACCTTTTTGAACCAGAACTATAGGGTCCAATATACTTAATCCTAAACTTTCCGAAGTAGGTTCACCATTTGGATGAAATTTCAATATAGTTTCTGCTACTTCTGCTACATTTGGTGTATCTACAAAATATATTTTACACATTAACCATAGTTTTCTTACATGTCACAGTTATATTAAACATGAAAATAACTAATGTTTTACACTAAAATTTGGATCTACTGTTCAGTCTATGCCGAGAAAATATATTTCAGTTAATTATGTGAAAATATAAAAATTATGTATATTCGTACCTTGAGGAATATCTGCTATACATGCAATCGGTTCTGAATTAATTGTACTTTGATGCCGTACTGAGGTAATTGCAACGAATTTCATTACTTTCTAGACAGAAATATATATTTTTAAAGTAATAAAATTCTATTTATAATGGCGCGATAGCAGAAGAGTATAACCTCTGAATAAAATGTAACTTTCAAATTACCGGAGAACTTCTGTTTGAAGTTGACACTAATCGCTGTCCGAGATTCATAGACAATCGCGACAACATTTTGTCAGTTATATAGTTTACTGTTATTGTTTATCTTTATTTATCCGTAAAATAGGAATGAACCATGCGACAAGTACGTATAATTTCGTAATTCCCTAAAGCATACACAGCGTCTACGAATAACGAGAGAACTACCTATAACCATCTATTTCCTGACTCATGAGATATTGTAATTTGACGGTAACGTAGAACCCTGCGTTGAAATCGAAGACCCAAGTTGGTTCAAATTGTCACAGATGGCGCGGTGAGTTTGATTCCTGGATGTGGTCTCCGCATATTTAAATCTGAATAAAAATGATTTTATCATTCAAAGCATAAGAGGATTGAAAAGAGGATTGAAATAACAAGGTACATCTTATATATTGTGCGAGTGATAATGATACGTTATTATCAAAACACAAAGTGCTCTGACCCGCAGTCACATTATAAGCTAACAAAATCTTCATTACGTGTACATTATCCACCATACTTGAATGAGCAAAAATGGTAAAAGGTCATCTCGAATCTTAAGTTACACGTTGCACCGGAAAGGGTGCAATAACTTTCCGATCGTCGACGAAGGGTTCTCACACGAGTTGAGATGAATGTTCAAAACCACGCGTAATGACAGTCACCGATGACTGACGCTCCTGAGTTACTCGAAAACAATCGCAGCATGCAAGGTAACCGATGTCGAATGAAGATATTCAATAACGTAACGAAGTTGATAATAGCGCACTGCAAGGATTGCAACGCCAAATAATTAATAATTGTCCCTACTTTTCTTTGCTACAAAAGACTAACTCTACGAAAAACCGGCCAAGATTTTCGTGCCGCTTAACGCGTTAAAGGGAACCCTGACGACTGTGATGCAACGGCATTATCGAAAAGCTACCACAAACTTTCGGCGCGCAACCGATCGACGATCACTGTACCGAAAATTCCGATCAACCTTCGAGCGACTGCGCCCGATTTGTTTCAATTAACCGAGAAACAGCGGCAACACGTCGGCAAGCTTCATCCCGGGTTTTTGTATACCTGTGCGCCATCGTTGCACGTCTGTTGGCGTCATCTGAATGATCCGGCGAAGAGCCTTGGTCCTGGTTAGGTTCTTCCTTCCCCGTTCTTCCACGAATCGATGGGTTTCCGTACGCCGCTGCTGCCATACCGATAGTGCCGACTCACGTGATCGAATCTACTGCAATGACAATCAGTTTGGGCCCCGGGACGTGGGTTATTATGCGAGACCTACTATTAAAGTCCCTCTCGTGCCATCCCCCTCCCCGGTTTCGGGGTCCCAGACCATGGCCACGGAACTCCTTTCGGGCCGCGCTGGCACCGACCCATAGGAGCGGCTCTGTTGATTTAAGGCGATAATACCGGGGCTGCAAGAGATTTTACGTGTGGAAAAAAGAAAAAAACGACGTGGCTCGGCCGGAGAGGGTGGCGCGGGGCGGAAGGGCAGAGCTGGCAGTTCAGAAGACGGCGCGCTTATAATTACAGATTCGCATTGTCCGTGAAGGCCCCTAACCATCGCGCTTTGGTACCGGCTGTCAGTCTCCCTCTCCTCGAAATAATTCGGTAACGATTCGCCTTCTGGACTGGTGCAACGTCGGCCTCGTTGTTATCGTCCTCCACTCGTTCCCATCCCCTGTCGGGACCGGCGCGCGGCGCAACGTTCAATTATACGAAAGTCAAATTATTTACGGGGCCGGGGGATTCCGCGCGCGCGCGAGAATCGATTCGCGGAATCATTCCGAATCGGTATGAAGTCTACGAGAACTATCATCGTTGAGGTGCGCATTCCACGGGAAACATAAATTCGGAGGGAAAGGATGAACGGCCGCGTAACTAAGGGAAGAAACCGGCGTCGATACCCGAAGACGAACCTGACGAGTCGGGTTTCCGTTGGTGGATCGTTTGGCGCGGTTACGGTGGCAAACGGGAATAAACGGAGGAAGAATGTCAGCCAGAAGAAACAGCATAGACTCGAATCTTTACGGGAGCGCGGATAAAAGGGTAGGGGCCGCGGACGTTCGATTGGTTATCGCGACACGTCTGTGTGCGTTCTCGGTTCCGTTTCCCTGGAACAATCACGGTTTTACTGTACAATAAATTCAAGGCTTAGAGAGCACCCGTAAATTCAGTAACGCTAGTTCGGGATTACCCGGCGCATTAAAAACATATTTCATCTTCCGCTCGAAAAACGGGACCAAAACGAGAAAGGGCACAGTAGCTGCGGGCACTAAAAACGGGGGTAACCTTTCCCCGCCGCCGTATATTATATGCCCGGTGGCTCCCATATTCCGCGCTCGCGCGCCTGTATTAGCAACAGTTTTACAGCGTCCCTTCCCCGATCGAAAGGCGTCGCAATTAAAAGTTGATTTACAGCGGACGAACGCCGCGGCGCTCGGCCGTCCGTTCGCATCATCATTAACAACATTTGAGGGACGGCGGCGGCCGGGATGCCGCGCCGGTGCATGCAAATTTCGCGATAATTGGCGAACGGGCGCGTGATTCGCGCGCCGGCAATATCGCGATGGAAAATCGCCCGGCGAGGGAATCGATCAACGGTAGAGGGCTTTTACGGCGGTCGCCGCGGCTTATGCGCAATTTGTCATAGACAAGATCTGCCCGCTTCCGTGGGGAGAGGATCCGCCGTACGGCCGGCCTCCACGGGACCTTTATGATCTTATTAGCGGGATCCCGATCGCTGAATCCTCCCGATCCGCCGTTTCGTCAACGACGCGACTCATCCTAGAACAAGGTGTAACGTGTTAATCGCCGGCGAATCGGACGGCGATCGGGCTCGGCCTGTCTCGTAAAACTTTACGATCGCTCCGTTAACGGAACACCGAGGCGTAATAAGCGTATGGTCTCCGTAGGCGCGGCTCAGCTTCTCTAGATGTCTCTGCTCGGACCTCTCCGCTGGCCATCAGATTAGAACCGTGGAAAACGACGAAAATTTCCCGGACGGAGTTTTATCCCGGCGCGATCAAAGGGATCCCGATACCGCAGTGACACGAGGCTCGGGCAACCCGCTGTCATCTCTTTCCTCGAGTGATAGCTTCACTATCTTGTCCTGTCCGGGGGACGGTCAATCCCATTATCTAGCCGGCTTGACCTGCTACCCAGGCGTAAAGTGGGCAGTCTTGTCCAGGAGGCAATCTTCGATCTCGGAGGCTTTCTCGGGGAAACTGGCAGGAAACTTTCGGGCATGATTCATTCTCTCATTCATTCCTTGTTTCTAACGTATTCCTTCGGTGGTGGAACCTTTTTCCGTGGGCTGGGTTGAATGGTTTGCCGTCAATGAGTGAAGAATGGCAGGTGAGACTAGAATCGGGGGCTCTGAAATTAGTGCTGCGATATTTGTTCGATGTTTTCGACCGATACCGATTCGAACTATGAGAGGATTCATTTCCGTGTTTATTCGAGCTGAAACATTCAATGCTTCGAAATCAGTTTTAATCCTTAATAAAAGTTACCGTTTCTAGCTTTCCTTATACCACGTTCGACACTTCTACCGGTTACCTTCCAACAGTATTCACGACTCATTTTCCTTCTTCCTCCTATTCCAGGACATTTTACTTCATTATCTTCCGCCTCCGCGGCGGCACGAGAAAAAGTAACATTTCGTTCGTAATGCCTGCAATCTGTTTCAGTATATCGGAGTCATCAGCCGCAATTTTTCTGGATCGTCGTCGGCGGCGGCGGCGGCGGCGGCGGCGTAGGCGACTCACCAGTTTTCTTCTTGGCTCGCGTGTCGAGGTAATGGTATGTACAGAAGGATAATCTAAGAGGATACGTCGCCGCGGAGCGTTCTTGTGGGATCATAATGTGTAAAAGGAAATCGCTTTACTTTAAAGTAAATGGTCGGGGAGGCAGAGCGACGTGCGTGCCCAGCCTCGTGTGAACCACCACCGGTTTCCTTTCATTCAGCCAGTTTCTTCATCGCGAATGTCGCACGATTCCTGGGCCCGATTATCGTTGTGCGAGCATCATCTCCGTGGAAAAAAAGGCTGCCTTTACCGTCGCTCGCTGATACGCGCCGTTTTAACGGGAACCGCGGAAGTAATTTTCACCGGCAACGCATCAACCCTTTTCAACGCGATCCGCTCGTTCGCGATACGAAGGAAATCGATCACACCTTTCGTAAATTTCGGATTGACGAACCCTTTCCAGGGACGTCTCTTCTTCGTCCGACTCGATCCTCTTATCCTCGAGATAACGATGCATCGTTATTTCATAGAATTACCGAAATACAGCGCGTTCGGATGATTTCCACATGATTTCAAACACTCCTCGCTCGGACAGATGGTACTAACGATTCCGCGTCGACCGAAATTCCAACCGATAGGAACAATCCCGAATTTCGCGACTGATTTTCGACCGATCGTCCGTTTCGGCGCGTCGTCTGTCGGGCACACGGGCGACCGAGACCAGGGACTCTACCCGAGAAATTCATAATTTTCAAGCGACGCTGCGGTCCTCGAATCGGAGAACCGGTCGTTCCATGAGAATATCGGCCTATACACATACGAGAGAGCCGGCCGACCGAATATCGGTGAACGGCCTATTCATCGTCGCCGCCTTTTAAAGCGTCGGCGTCTGGCGACTCCGTGGAACCGAAGGGAGGCATAGAGGCGCTAGTGAAAAAGGAGATGGCCCCGTCTCTTTCTATTAGGCCACTTTTAAACGTCTTTATGAGTTTCGGCTGTTAACACGCCCGTGGAACCAGGTACCGGGGCTCGTTCCTTTTTTCTTCTTCTCCTCCACGGTACCTGCGTTTCCACGTATCTGCGGGATCTCAGGTGGCTAGGTGCCCGGCGACTATTCGTGAGAGACAAATGAAGCTGTGATTGGACAGGAAGTATGGCGCTGTAGCGAAAGAGAGCTCTCCGCCCGTTCCCCCCCCTGCCCCTCGTCATTCCGCGTGACCCCCTTCAACCTATACGTGTCGCCGAGGACAGGTTCTCGAGAGGAATTGCTCAATAAAAGTCAGATTTATTGGTTTATCTGTCGGATCCCGTGAGACCTTGCCCGCTCCTCGTAACATCTCTTGATAAGATTAGCCCGCGCTTTTTCCTCCTTCTCGAAAGTATGCGAATCGACTTTCGGGTTAATCGCTGAAGGGATTTCGTAACATTCCTCGCAGGGATGATCGAAGAATCGTTTATTTTATCGCGGCAACGACTGTTCCGCTGATGAAGTCGTTATCGGGAATTCGACCAGCGAATCGTTTATGGAGATCGAGTGCACTGGAAATAATCGTTTCGCTGTATCTGAACTTGACCGGTTTAAAATCTGCGTCCCGCGACCGTAGGAGGGTAGATAATATTTTTTAATGAACAACTATTCGAACAATCGATTCGAACGGTAGTAATCCGTTACAATAGAATTACCAGTGAAATCGCCGCGAAAAATTGCATCGAAGCGCTTCAAGCCCCGGTCGCCGTCCGTCCGAAGAATCACGCGAAAATCAACGACTGCAAAATGTATTTACCGCTCATCCGAAAAATTGCTGTTCCCCGGTCGTAAATGAACAATTTTAATCCCCGAATTGCACGCGGAAAAACGTCAGCCCGCGGCTGGCTGGCTGCGCGGGTCGCGCGCGCACGCTTTTATATCCCCGAACCGCGCGACTCGATTTTATTCCGTTTCCCTCGAACCGGGTTAATGCGAGTACGTGATGACTGGAAATGACGCCGCGCCGGTACGCCGCGGCGCAATTAATCGTGGAATCGGTATTGTCGGTCGGAGAGAAATTTTTCGATTATAATTTTATGAGCGCGAACGCTCGCTCGCTCGCTCGCTCGAGCGTTTGTCCGCCATGGCGCGTCGCGTTTTATTGTTTGCAAAACGAGAAATGTAGTTCAGGAGATCGGGCCCGTGTTCCCGATTGAATCGCAAACAATCAGCTGGATCGGAATTTGATGCGATTCACCGTCGGTCTCTCCTGTCTTTCCCTTGTTCGGTAAATTAATCGCGTATCCGTTCCACAATGAAACAACGCTCGCGATTGTTCGGCGCGCTCGAACACGGCAGGGAAAAAAATGGGCACGTATAAATCTGCCCGCGTTGCGCAGGCTCGCGTCCGCGATTCGTTGTTCCTTCGCAATCGGTCGAACGGAACGAGTCCTTTCGAACGATTTTTCGAAATATTCGAAGGGAAACGTGAGGCTGCCGAGTGTACGAAACTCCGGAGTTTGATTTAGCGTTCGATTCTTGACGGCTAATCTCTCGGCAAAATGACTATCGTGTCTATTCATGTTTATAAAATATGTTCTTAGCGATAGTATATAGTTTCGTCAAGTTCGAAAGTTAAACCGTTCAGATTTAAAGTTTTGTATCCTTTAAGCGTGCCAGAGGAAAATCAGAAGACACGTTGAAGTTGTCTAATAGTCAACACGTTGAATGCCATGGGAACACCGGTGTTACCAAATCGAATCACTATAGTTCACTCGATCAACGCTAGAACTAATGTACCAGTCAAAGTGACCGGTTACGATGTTTGTTTCGCAATTATTAATATCTTAGAAGCAACGAATACTCGAAATGATCTTGAAAATAGATAGCTTCACTTGAATACTATAATGAATCTCTGAAGAAATCGAAAATAATCTGTTGTCGCAATTTTTATGATTACATATTAATCGTATTAAATGCTCGGTAGTTCTAGTGTCAAGCAGTGACCATTTGAAAACATTTCTATATTATAAATAACATCACCGAGTGCGGTGACATTCAGCAAGATAAATGTGCAATAACGTGAATCGATTCAATAATTCCATATTGTATCTGTCTTCGTTTCTTCTATTTCCATTTTCGTGCGCCGTTCAACCAGTTAAAAGATCACCGATCGACGAGTCTGTTCGAAGAACGAGCTCACGGCTGCGACAATCCCCCAGAATTCCCTAGTATCCATGGAAACAGCGGGCTCGCGTGACGAGACAAGCTGAGATTCGCGCGCGTGGGACAGCGGAGGCCGCGAATTGGCTCGCGAACACGCCACTTATCATAATGCTTACTTAATGCTCGTCGCGAGTAGATGCTCCCGCGTGTAACCAGCTCGTGGGACCAGAAAGACCTCCCTCTCGCGATTCGCCGCCGGTCGAGGACGTGCGAGCCCGCGCCGCTTCCTCGTCGCGCGCATCAAGAATATTCCCACAAATTGGCAGCGGCCCGCGCGCGGGGGCGAGGTGGTTTGAAAAAAGCAAAACAGAAGCAAAATAGAAGAGGAGCAAAACCTCGTGCGGGGATTAACGAACGAAAACGGGAATGTTTGTTAACCGTGTCGCTCGCCCGGCGAACGCTGCGGTACCACGGCGTCCGCCGGGGGATGATAACGACGCATCCGGTTACGCAATATTCCCTCGTTCAATCTCTGATCCGATTCGACCGCCTTCGTCTTTGTCGCTTTTATTTTTGCAACTGTTTCTGGTTCGTTGGTTGATCGAGTTCCGCTAACTGGCTGTTACTTCCCTCGCGATAGCTACGTAAGTTTCCGGTCGGGGGAAGCTTTTTTCGCTGTGATGGTTTCGTAGATTAAATAGGTAATTTAGAGGTTGTTCTATAAAATCGATTGACCTTATCGCTGCCTGATATAGACGGCACTGCCGGGGACTTTCTGAACGGTCGTTTGCTAAGGAAATTGACATTGAATTAGTAACATATTGAAATGTTACTGTTTTATATCGTAATTTTGTATTTTTAAGATATAAGAAAATATTTGGATTTAGGGATTCGTACGTAAGCTTTCAACGTAGTCTTTTGAATGAAGAACTTTAGGTCAGCTATTAGATGACCGTTCGTTACCGATACCAATCGGACAATTCGCAATTGTCGACCCGGGATGATTTTTCTAGGGGATCATCTCGATGTTCCGGTTGCCCGAGAAACTCGGCTACCGGATTTCACGGGGGAAAAAGCGCCGCGGACCGAGCAGTCGCCAGGCCTTTTTGCTCGCCTCTGCAATTTTACGAGGATATTAAGTTTTTAAAACGTCATCCGATGATGCCCGCGGAGAGTCTTGTGTCCCTTGTCGCGCCTAATTAGTTTACGGGCAGGCAATAAATCGGATCGACTTATTAATTGGGAATTTGACATTCAGATTCCTCGATTGGAATGAAACAATCTCGTTTTAAGAGGCAATCATCCTGCCGCCGTGGGGTGGGGGAAAAGAGAGTGCACGAGAGAAAGAAAAAGAGAGAAAGAGAGAGAGAGAGAGAGGTAGAGAGGCCATTCGTAAATTAAAGAACGGCTTTTTAACGGCGCCACGTCGAAAGGGCAATTCGAGATTGAATTCCACTTTAAACGAAACGATCGGGCCGCGCTAAATGTTAAACAGCGCGACGATATTTTCGGCGGATTAACACAAACTGTCCGTAGCTCTTTGAATTAGACGCCGGTGGCGTAGGTGGCCGGCTGGTTACAAAGGAAATCGTGCGCGACGATTACGGCCCATGGAATTGATATTTCGCCACTCTGTTTGAACGCTAAGCCATCGCACAGTGCGACCGGCTATGGACAAAACCCACGAATTCGACTATTCAGATAGCGAATGAAGGTTACCAATGTGTTGCCAAGCAGCCTCTGCTATACAAAATGATTTTCATTTGAAAAGTAACAATTTCCTGTAAATATATTCCGTTTCTATATTTATATAACGTTGGAATCGAAACGCAGAATATCCATTGTCACTGAAAAAACTTCATATTCCCCGAATATTCCTCGCTCTTCGGTCGTTTGCTTGTGAAACGTAGATTTTTAAGCGTTTCAGAAGTTATTGCTTATATCGAATGTCTACTAATAAGAAATTTATGAAGAAATACGTCGATCCCAAGTGTTAACCATTAGTTTTTGTTAAATCTCAACTGATCCGATTCGCCTCGGTCTAACCTAAAACAAGAGAACACTCTTCTTTTTTTGAAAAAAAAGACAATAATCTTGCAACTTTTCAGAATCAGTTTTAAACACTTCAAGAAGGAAGGCTATCAAGTGAAACAATTGTTTTCGTTTCACTGATTTCAAGTTGGCGAATATTAGCTGGAAGAGTTGTAGTATTCTGAATTAATGAAAGAAAGAGTAGGTTCATCAAGATTTCAGATATACGAAAAAAGTGAAACATAGATGGCAAAACTGTGAACAGCGGGCAGCGAACGTTGTTGGTAATGCGAATCGTTAAATCGCTTGGCAAAATCGCTGTGTAATTTCGGGTGCGCAGGAAGGAAACCGAAAACCGGCTCACGGATCGATCTAGATCTGTCCACCGGAAATGCATACGTTTCTATGATATATACACATCCGGCGCCACGCCTCCTCGCCTCACCTGCTGCATGAAGCCCCGCGCGATGATGATAATAATAATAATGCTCATCCGCATCGTCGCGGACGAGCATTCATAACACACATCTCGGGGCACGTGAGCGATAACGCTCGCCTGTAGTTGGATCGGCCCCGTCTTGTATAACGAGCGACTCGCCTCGGAGTCGAAACGTTGCGATAGCGTTCACTTCGGCCGGATCAACATTCCCTCCAGCCCTTTTAATAATAAATGTTTATTAAATAGCAGGACCCTCCTCGAGACACGGAGAAAACACGTAAAAAAAAAACGAACGCGCAGTTAACACGTTGATCGCCGTGAGAGTTTCGAGTGTAACATTGCTTATCGTATCATAACAAACGCGAATGGTATTGGAATTAGTTATTAACGGTTTGGTATCGTAGTTCAGAAGTTGTACTATTATTCAGCTAGCTGCGTAACGAAATATTTCGATGCGACACCAGTTTTCTTCTTGATCGCGGCGAATAGAATCACACGGCAAAATGGTTAAACACAGGAATATTTGGCTATATTTGTTATGTTATTATAGATATCACCATGTTGATTGTCCATATTACTTCGTACAGTTTCCCTATACTTAATCCAATGCATATTCATTTGTTTGAAACCGTTCTTTGCTACCAGCACGCATTAAATCGAAGCGAATGCGACGAATCTGTGGCTAGTCTAAAATACGTTATCCGGAATTTCACATTTAAAATGGCAAGCCAAGCTTGGAAATTCAAATGTGCTGATTATTCTTAATCTCTAAAGTGTTTGAATTCAGTATTTAATGCACTTCAACCAATTCAAAACCGATTCACCCCGAGATTTCGTGTTAATCGGATATTCCTCGCTTTCAGTTTTTTGCCTATAACACGAAGGTTCATAAGTTTGTTAATAATTTGTTTACTCGTATCTTACCATATACTCCGGTCATCGGTGACATTCAACATGGTAAATATTTCTTGGAAGACATTAAATCTGTCGGAAGAAATCGTAGATAGACCGACGACAAATTAGGTAACGAGATCCGGATCGACGGACACCGAGAAGTCCGCGGACTGTTCAAAATGAGAGACTCGTGTAATTCAACGGAAACTTCATTCGATAATGGCGGGCAAATTTGTACATGTTTCTTTTTTGTCTTCGCGCGAGATTACCTCGGCTTAGGGAATTTTCGTAATTAAGTCCCGGCGGACTTTCTTCCATAGTTCGGCCGCTTTCAACCTAGGCGTGTTATTAAAACACTGTGAAACTTTAATGAAACGGTCTCGTTGATCATTCCGCTCGCGATCATAACCATTTTTTAATTTGCACTTGCTCGCCGATAAGCGCTACTCGCGGTCGGCCGATTTTCCTCTAGATAAAGCTCGTGCCCTGTAATTAGAAAATCAAACGGGCCGGCCGCAGTCGATCGAACGATTTCATTCGTAACGGTTCGGGCCCAGACATCGGCGATTTCCTCGAGCGCGCGCGAGAGACTTCTAAACGCGCACGAGCAACATTGAACTTCGCTCGCCTCGCCGCCGGTTTCGTCGACGACTGAAAGGAAGCATTATCTCTCGCATTAACGGTTATTAAAATGTCCCGATCAGTTCCTCCAGACGAATTTCTGCGCCATCGGCGAATTAATTAATAAGCGGTCGTAGACGAGCGAGGAATAATTAATCAGACAGCGGTATGCGTTACGGACACGTGTTAAACCGTCACCCAGAAGGGACAGTTAAAGTCAAGGATGCTCATTTTCACCAACGGACGATTTTATCAACCCTTCCGAGCTGTAAATTAATGACGAACTGCCCGACCTTGCTTCCGACGATCCTCGCTCGCTCGCTCGCGCCCGCCGGTTTTTTATCATCGTCCGCCGATCGATCCGCCGCGTCACGCATAAATTATCTATGCTATTAATTAATTTATAAATACGGTGCACCGTAACGCGCGCTGCATCGCGATCAATAATATCCGCCACGGGGCGTATAAACGATCGGTTCCGCGCCGCGGGGAAATACATCAATTGTTATCGATCCTACGGTCGAACTAATGGAAGATGCTTGTCGCGAGATGGGGGATAAATTCGTGAAACGATTCACGTCGCGGAACAAGATACCGCGTGTCGTTGCGACAGCGCAAACGCCGTCGCGTCGAACACGGACTCGAGCGTATTGACACGAAGATTTCGCAGCTGCGAAATTTATAAAGAATGGATATATTTCAGACAGTCGTGTTGATTACTTCGTTACAAATTGATCGCGCGAGACTTTCGCAAGTAATTAGGACGTTTACATCAGGCGATCTCTGTTCGATCTACACCTCTATTATTTACCAGCGTCATAGATCACCGAGTTACAGAAGTGTTTTCGAATCGGACTCCAATGTCATTGTTCTCCACACGAAGACACGTAAGCAACCCTGCACGAGGGTTACGACCAGCGCCATCGCGAGGATCATACAATAATTCGCTGTCAATCGCGTCCGTCCATCTACGAAGCAGTGATAGCGTCCACGGTGATTCCGAGACATCTACATCGGTCACATCCCGTCCCCTCGCAGCCGAATAAAACGGAACATTAATTCGACAAAATGAAACAGAGGGTTGTTCGCTCCTTATCCGGGCTCGGCTGCCTCGAGCAGCAAATGGCTAAACAGAAAGTTTCGCCGTTCCCCACCCCGTACAATTCCGCCACATTTTGCCATCGATCCGTCGCGAGATAACCACCCGTTTGCCCAGCCACTGAGACGATCGACGTTAATCGAAGGCGGGCAACCGCACGTTTACAGCTAAGCGACATGCAACTAGTGTCCGCAGCCGGTGCTGACTCTGCGGCCGCGACCCTGGCCGCAACGAAAACGTGGAGAGAAAAAGGAGGAGCGGAAAGGGGGACTCGGCAGAAGAAGAGGACGAAGAAGAAGGAGAAAGAGAAAAAGAAAGAGAGGAAGAAGGAGAAGAAGAAGAAAGAGGTGAAGAAGAAGAGCATTGTTGCTGGACTGCGCCCTGATCCAATCAGCGGCCATGCAACCGGAGACTCTCTTGCTTCTACGCGTCTCAGGAAAACAATGCTTATGCGCTGATATGGTAATACAGTTTAGAACGCGGTCTCCGTGGCCTGGCTGGCTGGTCTCGTGGAACCGAAAGAGACACGACACCGGTGGTCGGACATCAGATCACCAGGTGAGAAAATTGGGACGTTGCGTCTACCTCGAGGCGGGTTCCACCTGCGCGCGGTTTGGTTTCCTTAAACGTTTCAATTCTGGAGGATTGGCACTTACTCTTGGTGCAGTTCTTCCAGTTCTTTAATTGATCTTCGTACTGTTGATCGTATATAGTAGATACGATAGTTTTGGCTTCAAGAAGAATTTAATATTCGAAGTGTCGGGAAGTAACTTCGATTGTGGCACTAGATCTTACAAAATTACTCAAGACACATTCTTAACATTAAAGCTGTCAAACGGGTCGAAATGAGCCGTTCCTGATTCCTTGATTTTGCAATGATCAAAAAGACAACAGATGTTCGCCGGAGAAATTAATGTAGAAATCGATTTAGTTTTAGTGTTCCCGTTTTTATATAAAGACACTTAGCTATGGAACTTCGCTAATTACCACGGAATTGAAAGAAATACTAAATTTGATTCGAATCGATTATCTATTTAAAATAATATTACACGACAAGATGATATCTGACTTTTCTATATATAGCGATACAAGTTGATCTCACTGAAAATTGCCGTCCGCACGATTCAGTTCTCCGAAAATTAGCCGGTGCGCAATGTGTCGACCCTTCGTACTCCATAGGCGCCTCTCGGTCGCCACGCGATTCGCGAAATTATGAAGTACAACATTCAATGTTAAGTTTCTTACGATGCATCAGTACGTGAAACATTCAAATAAAACAGCTTCTAGTTTACGTACGATTTCCCGTTAACTCAGTTTCCAGAAATTTCGACCATACTTAGTCAGAAAGCGTGTGTATTCTCAGTAGAACACTGAGTGCAAAGGGTTAACCCTTCGCGGTCGACATTCCGGCGAGATCAAATTTCCATATTTGGAAGAGTAAGACGCAAACGAATGATTCAATTACTCAAACAGCAAGAGATCAGTGTATAATTTCTTTCCTTTCCATCATTTAAGCAATCGATATACAATTTAACTTCATCCGTTGAAGGTTTCGTATGTTTCAAAGAATCTTCGTCCGCAAAGGGTTAACGATGCAAATCACCGGGATCTTACTCAAAGCGATTTTACCGAGAACCGCGATAGGAACCGGCGGGAGTCAACCAACGAGGGATCGCGCGGAAAAGGGAAAAAAAAACACGCGTCGAAGGGAACAGCGGAGCCCCACCCATGGACGTGGCGAACGAAATAGACCGACCGGGAGTAGTTGGCGTGTCGGTGCCGAGGTGAGCAAAGTCGGACGTGCTGTCTCGTAAATTTCGCGTGCGCCCGTGTCGTTGGATGCGGTAAGCCGTGTAATGCCTCCCGTCGCTGAGGCCGCGGCGGGGTATACGTATCGTGCGCATAAAAATGAGCGAACTCGGTGCATTAAGCCGAGTAATGGGTGGCTTCGGGAGGAAGCGGCGGGCATAGGCGCCGCAGCCTAGGTGTAATACGCCATGACAAAGTGGCGCGTCTGGCCTGGGTTGCGACGTGGATACACGGCCGGGCAACGAAGCTACCGGGGAAACATATCCTTGACCATCGTCCGGCCGCGTTTTACAGCGCGGCAGCACGCGTTTCAAGAAAGCGTATCGCCGCGTCTCGTTGTGCTCGACTCGACCGGGATAATTAATACGATCGATTCTAGCCGCGGCAACCTCCGCGCGGTAGCGGCGATTAACACGTTCAACGCTGCCGTCGCCGGTCACCGGCTTCCGCTTCCGAATTCCTCGAAGATAATCGCAATAGAAAGATTTATGTCGGATAAAGGTGTTCTCCAGGAAGTGGTGTAACTCCGTTGCATCACCGGTCGATGGAGTAACTTCGATAGATGGCTGGATGATATAGTAACTTCGCTAGATTTATGGACAGCGGTGTAATTTTCATTGATGGCTAGATAGAAATGTAACTTTACTGGATTAGACGATAGAGTGACTTTATTTAGATGCTAGTGTAACATTGGTAGATCACTGGGTAACACTGTAACGCGAGGATTGTGATGTTAAGTCAACGATCGTCGTTAGTTCGAGGATATTATTCGATTATTAGCCAGCTTAAGTAAAGTTGGACATTCTCGCTGCGATACTGCGGGTTGAAGTAATAAGGGTTAACGTCTTTAATATCGTTTATCTCTATAATGAAAGAGTAACATGCGAAGCATTCGAGATTCTCATGATGGCCAATGCGTTAACATATAGAATATCGAAGGGATCGTCGGTGACTCTCCAATCAAATCAAATTACCGTGACTCATTCAACGGAACGGTACTTATTCGAAAACGCTTGTGTATTAGAAATACCGTAACGCGAATCGGCGACGTTCAGCAGGATAAACGAGCGAAGAATGATAACGCAACTGAATTGAGTAATTCGACATTCCGTTCCCGGCGTTATGTATATTTCCATGAAATCGTCCAGCATTCAGCCGGCGTTAAGCCAGTGTCAGTCCAGGCGAATAAGTAAACACCTCTAACGGGGCCCGCGGACTGATATTACATAAATAATTTATATACGGTGCCTCGTAAGATCGCGCCGGGGAACGGGGCAATTTACACGTAATTACGTCGAATTCAACCCGGTCGGATTAGATTATTAATTATGGAACGGATTATATTATGTAACGTCCCGTGAACGGTTGCATCGAGAACCGGACAGGCGAACGTCGAATGTGTAACGACTCCTGAACACACCGGAACGATGCGTTGGAATTTCTGATCGGTGGGGCCCCCGGTCTCTAACACGTTGCTGAACGCTTCCGTGAACCGTTGCCGGCCCACTGTGTTCACGGTACCGCGAGGTGTTGCGGTGGGAACGTAGCGTCGGCCGCGGTTCAATCCGCGGTGAGAAATTTCAACGCGGAGCGTCGCTTTCAGAATTCGTTCATTCTAATTCCTTGAATAGGTACACTTCATGCCTCTTTCCCCTGAAAGCCGCGCTCCGTTTTGAAAACATACCCGAACGTATTATACGCACGCGGAGCCATTGAATACGCCGAAATCGGGGAAACTTCTATCGCGCGGCTCGAGCGTCGCAATCGTCGGAAAACGGGTCAAGAGACAACTAATTAGAAACACGAGATTTAGTGTGAGCCAGCGATACGCTCCGCGGACTTCGCCGTGCTAGAACACGTATCCCGGGCTCGCTTAGACGCGAGTGCCATTTAGAGACCGACTAAATTGACAGTGTCGAGCGCTGCCTTTCATCTGGCGCATCCTCTCGGCGCCGCGGCGATAATCGCGTGAAAATTTCTTGACACGGGTCCGAGCGTGATTATTCAGTTCGTTAATGGAGACGCGATGAGGTCGAGGAGCACCGGCGTTTCCATGGTGCGAACGGTGCCGGGCGTTATTACAGGTTATGGCGCCCTATTCAGCCAGAGCGGAAGGCATTTTGTGCTGGATAGTCGCAATAACCGTCCGCCTGGTACACCATGCGCGCGCTCGCGACAAAAAACTGCCTCCTAAGCGGAGCGCACTTCTCCCTTCTATGGGCATGAACCTCTTTCTACCCTCGGCCGGGGATACGCACGCGACTGCGCCTGCGCGGATACGCAACCTTTGGCGCCAACCTACGGGATTCCCATTTTCCCGACGTTCCGCGCGATCCTCTTCTTTTTCCCTTTGCAGCCGCGGCTTCGCGGAAAAGCGGCGAGGTTTCGCGCAAGCTGACGCCGCGACAATGCTGCGGGCTTGCTCGACGTTTTTGCGGCGTCGCGCCGGGCCCTCTTCTTTTGTTCGCCCGGAGGAAACCGGTGGCGTTCTTGCGGACACCGGAAGAATTCTAGGTGAATTAGTATACAATGGAGGTGGAGCTGATTGTTTTTTTAGTGGCGAGTTGGGGGATTGGGCCGTCGGTCGTGAGGTTTTGTGTTTGGCTTTAAGGTATTTGGTAGGGTACTTTTTCATATTTTTTTTTTTGTATCCGTTGATGAGCGTTCCGTTTTTGTTTAGGGTATTTGGCAGAGGATGTTTTGATATATTTTTTGTGTATTTGTCGATGAGCGCTCTGTTTTTGTTTGGGCTATTTGGTAGGGGATTTTTTGATATTTTCTTTTGTCCATTTGCTGATGAGTTTTTTTTTGTTTACGACATTTGGTAGAGTATTTTGGGGTAATATTCGTTGATCCGGTGTACAGGTCATGAGTAGAATTACCGAGTATTAGCTAGACGCGTATAAGTAGATGCATTTAATAATGCGATCGATCATTTTGCAAGTTACAGCTTGCAAAGGAATAAACCCGTTCCCTCTGTTCCTGTTCCTTCGTCCGAGGACTATTTCGTGATAGGTTTATCTTCGTTTCACATTATCTGCGATCTAAATCATCTCGCACGCACCTGTCCGCGAGTATTAGGACACCAGCTGTGCCCGCAGAAAATGAGATACTTTACGGAGATTATATATCTTAAACGGATTCTATTATTTTACATTAGAAAGGATATAATCTATTCTAGAAATGCACGCGTAATGGCGTACGGAAGTTCCTAACTAGTCCACTCTTCAATTTTATTAGAAAGAACTAAAACGTAAATGTGCAATTAATATTTTCTTCATGGCTTCCACTTCCTCTCTGGCTACACAGTCGTTCTTTATTACACTCGGCCTTCATTCCGCCATTCTAGGAACACGACGTGTCAAGTCCAGCCACTGTACACGCTCGGTACTCCCGTATCACCGTACGATTTCACCAATAAAATCCCTACGTGACCATTAAAAAAAGAAAAAAACAAAACTACGACCAAGTGTGCCTCTAACAGGCTGAAATTTTTCCAAAATCCGTAGGAAAACGATTACAATCTTCGATCGTATATCCCGCTTACGCTGTAAAAACCTGCAGCGAACACTTTGTCCGCAACATTGAACTGTTGTATCGGTACCCGGGGTGATCACGAGTTTTATAGTCGATAAATAACCGCGACACCGCGTCGCAATCTTCGGAAATGTAGACGGTGGGCGGGGTGAAATAGTAATTATAAATTTTTCCGTTGGTCCGCGAACGCCTGGCGCCGGGCTGCGGCGTTCGGAACGAACAGAAAGAGGGAGAGAGAGAGAGAGAGAGTGAGAGGGCGAGGTAGAAACGGGGGAGGGGGCAGGGAGAGAGAGAAAAAGAGAGATGCCGCTTTTGTGTCATTATATATTACACGGGGCCATTTGCACTTCTCAACCAGACCGTAATCTGCGGGACATGGCATGAAAGTGCGCTGCGAAGAGCCCAGACCAATCCCGTTGCGCGCCGCTTACATAAATTAGAATATACTCCCGGGAGAACGCGTCTAAGAAATTGCATTTTCTCGGGCAAGATATTGAAAGCGTTATAAAAAATCTCTGCCCAGCGTGCACACGAACGCACGAACACGCGCCGCGTTCGCACCAACACCGGCCCCGCCTTCATGAATATTAACGCGACGCTATAAGTTTTCTGTCGGCGCGGAGCGTCCGCGTATTCCTCGCTCGCGTTCCAGCCGGACAACATTACAAAGTTCAGTTAACAATCGGTCCGCCGGTTGGCCCGTCGTTCGCCGGCGATCCGTAGGTGAGCAGGTACAGCAAGAGATAATCGATCGATCGAACGACCGATCGGACGGGAGCTTCACGGGGATCCGGATTTCACGGCGCCGCAGTCCGCCGGTTTTACAACGCGTTTATTCAGCGGATTGTAATTCAACCGAGCAGCAGGAATTAGATACGGAGGAGCGGAGGAAGCAACAAATGCGATGGAAAGCAGTTTCAGATTGTGCCGGAGATAGGAGGAAACGATTGGGCGGAAGCCTGTGAAACCGTGGTAATGGAACAAAGTTCTGAATTTCACTCTCATGAAAATATAATTATCGTACTCCGGCGAAGCCGTCGGCGAAACGTTCGATTGGAAACCGGTGGGATCACGGATGAGTCATGCCGCGTTCTATTTTCCAATCGAATTCGGCGATCCTCCGGGGGCCAATCCTGCGCTACCGATGATTCCGTTTATTGTTCCGTTTGCATCGCTCGCGGACGTTTCGCTGGGAGTTCCTCCGAGGAGCTGGAACGTAAATCAATTTAATTTATAGTATCATTGTATTCGGGAAAACGAGGGTTTGTTCATTAGCGGCGTCGTAAAAAATGTGAAATGATTCATCCATTAATCAGCTTTTATCGCCGGGAATCTTCGAAATCTCCGATCTCTTCCTCTAGCGCGTTCAACGCGCTTCTGTCTAGAACGAATAGATCGTCCGTGTTTAAAACTGAAAAAGAAACGTTGCGCCGGCTGATAAATACCGAAATAGCTCGCTGACGAATACTTTTACGTACGCCAGGAACGATCGAGGGATACATCTGTTACACCTATGCCGCGAGGGAACAGGAATGCAACTAGAATGTAACCGTGCTCCTCGAACCAATTAGTCGGAACTGAAATTTGCGCGTTCCAGGATATTATTTACGGGAAACGTGGTCAGGGGGAAGGTTGGTTTAAAGGCGAACGAGGTAAACGAATGACACGGTGTTTCTTACTTCGTCTCCGGGCACTTTAAAATGTAGTGCCATTAAGAGGCCGCCTCCCTTATTTCGCTTTTTTTCCTCGTCTCGCGATACACTCTCCCCTTTTCGACGCAGCCAGACGGCGACGCGCGCGTGCACGAGCGTTCGAGCGGATAGTCGAAAAGTAAAAGGAAAGAGAAGAAGGAGAGAAAGAGAGAGAGGAAGAGAGAGAGAGAGAGAGAGAGAGGAAAAAAGGAGAGCGAAGCAAAGATCGCGCTCGTTATTCACCGTATCCTGGAGTGGCGTGTAGATGATTTCACGCCGTGACACGGCTGCTCGACGAAAGGTGTGTTAAGTGTTGCATTCGATGCAGTTGCAGCCGCGTTGCGCTTTCGAGGTCCCTCTTCAGAGGGGCGCACGGCTCGGCGGGGACGTTTCGTAACCATGCCAGGGGCCGATGCTACCCCTACGAATGAAATAAAACTGAAGGAACCGTTCTTCGTTCCACGGTTCTTATTCATTTCTAGACGCACACCCTCTCGTTTCCTCGCTCCGGCGGGTTCGATTGTTCCCTAACTCGAGATAATTCAAAACGCCCGAGGAATGAGACATCCTGTACCGTGACTTTGTTGCGAGTAATTATAATATATTAGATAGAATCGGACGAATCTTCTATAACTTTCAGCGCAAACTACTAAAATTCGATTCTCCCGTATGTCTACATAATAAAAGTATATCACTGAAAGATACCGATCACAGGAATTCTCGTATTATCACAATAATGTATTAAATATTCGAGTTACTCGTGAGAAGTGATCAAATGAAACTGATACAGCAATCACATATCGAAACATCTGCTGCACCAACTGCAATCGACAGCGTAGCTTTCTCGGCCGCTTCTCATTCCTCCGTCCGCATTGAATTTTACCGTCTCCCGATAAATCTCCGCCGAAGGGGGAACAATTAAACTAATCCGAAAGAAGCGCGCAACTAAGAATACCCGTAAGGACAAGGGGATAAACCGTCCGGCGCGGCGTATCGACACGGGGCGCGTACGGGAGGCTCGTCATCGCATCGCGCGGCGGGGCCGGCTGGAAAAACGAGAACACACGACCCGCGGGTGGCGGAGGTGGCAGTCGCCGGTGCGGTTGGGGTGGAACGGCGACGACGAAAGGGGAAGTGTGACGGTAGCCAAGTCCTCATTAGCGCATTCCGCTGCGACGCCCGCGACTCAAAGCGTCGTAAAAACGGTTGAGATGTAGCGAGACAGAAGGAGAGAGGAGAGACACGACGGCGAGAAAACCGGGGGGAGGACGGGGGTGTGCGAGGCGGACGGACGCGATGGCGCGGAGGGGGGCGGGGGGTCGCGTAGCCGCGGAATCGCGCCGCTCAAACGCATCCACCCAGCCCCGATAGAAAGGAGACGAGGCGGAGGGTGGCGCAACCTTCTCCTTCGCACTCGGAACACCACCTCTGTTCCCGTGGTCTATTCCGAGATGAAGCTCTCTCCCCGGGAGGAGAGAGAACTCGGCTGCGATCCGCTTGCAGCACGCTCGATTCTTCGGGGACAAGGATTATTCCTTTCTCGCGGATCGGCGTGCTGCTTTCCGATGGTTCTGGTTGATTGGCGAGGGTTAGATTTATGGAGTTTATTCTGGAGTTCGTTGCGTCATTTGAGAAACCGAGGGGTTTTTTAGGTTTCGGAGATTAGGATTCTCTTTTGGAATAGAGGATCGGGATAGGTGTTCGTATGATTGTATATCTGCGACGTGATATGAAGGTTTGTTAGACGATTGTTGGAATTTTGGGAATGTTGAGTGAAAGGGTTCTGTTGGTTCAGTGTCGATTTTGGTTTTGGCGTTGAGGATTGGTGTTCTTGTAAAGGGGACAAGGATCGAACGGATTGTCGTTGCTCGAGGAGAAATTTAAGGCTGAGGTTCCCGTCGATGTAGTTCGTCGCGATGACGACTAATGAACGTTTAGATGTATTTTTGTCGGTTAGTTTGAGAAAAATTGGGATATCGCTGTCGGTTTCAGAGCGAAGAAGCTGGATTCAGATGTATTGGAGTTTCTTTTACATTTAGGCGGATAAGGATCGCGCAGGAGATGGAGGGAGGAGGAGGAATGTTTTCGAGATGTTTATTAGAGGACGCTAATTCGCTAATTTGCGGGCCAATTAATTGTACACCCGATAAAATGATATACAAGCGAATACTGATTCGAGAAAATATACGCGATTCATTGCTTCCGCCGCGGCGTCTTCCATAAACTGGTCGAAATTTTCGTTCCGCGGTCGTAATTAAAAAACGAAGGAGGAGAGGCCGGCAATAAAGAATCATTATCACGGGCTGTTTAAAAATTCAAAACAGAAGCTACGTATTTATCGTGGCTCTTAAATCGTCAATACGTTCTGTTAATTATTGCGATGATCCCCTCTACGCGGCGAGGCACGTCCAGAGCTTCACCTCGCGCTCGGTCCACGAGGGAAAGAGAGGAGTGAAAGAGAGCAAGAGTGAGAGAGAAAGAGAATGATGGAGAGAGATAGATAGACAGATAGAGAGAGAGAGAGAGAGAGAGGGAGCGAGAGGGGAAAAAGAGGAAGAAAAAAGGAGAACACGCGCTTCAGAACCCGGCGAATCGATACAGAGGCGTATAATTAAATAACCAGCGGCTACGCGCGTCCGATCCGAGCCCGTCTGTGGTCCGGTCAAAGTCCCTAATTAATCGAATCGGAGTCGTCGCAAATTACGAGTAACGTCTTCATGATACGGGACAAATGGTTCCTTGCCTATGGGCACGCTTCTCCTTGTTCTCGCTTTACGAGGAAGCTGGCAACGGACGAAACGCCGCGGCGAGATCGCGAAATAAGAAAGAACCGAGCGAACGAAAAAAGAGGGAAACATAGAAAAAGGAGGAAGAGGAGGACAGAAGGGAAATGAACGCGGACGACGGAGAAACGGGAAAGAAAGAAATTAATTAACCGTGGATTAGGCGGCCGCGAATACCGGGCTTCCCACGATAAAAAGTTCCACGGCGTCGTAGACTTCCTGGATCGCGGCGGCAGGCGGCGTGGATCTCCCCAAGTCTCTCTCTCTCTCTCTCTCTTTCTCCCGTACGATCTCGTAACTAAGACGCGCGGGACGAACCGAAGAGAAATCTGGGTGATTTATGGAGGGAGAGAAAGGGAGACACCGAGCCGCGTCGCGTCGCGCCGAAGTAGAAAGAGGCTCCTCTTGCTCGCGGCGCGGCGCGGCGTGGCCGGGGAGACGACGTGCTTCGTCACCGTGTTCTTTCGCGGTGGCTTAAATTCATGTAGCGTGAGAGTGTTTATAAATACGGGAAGCCGAGCGGATTTGTCAAGTCGCGCTCGTTTCACTCCGCGGTCCCGAGGAACCGGGGGAGACCCGGCGGACACGTGTTCCGACGAAGGAGAAAGTATGTATCCGCGGGATCACCGACTGCGGATCCAGCCACCTTGGACCCCTCGCGCACCTTTCTTCCTTTTTTTGCCTTCCTCTAGGTGATAAGGCGACTCCGGCTCTTCCTTTTTTCATGCGGACGGTCGTCAACGGTTTCGAGGACAGCTGCTTCGACGTTGTTTACGGGCCTCGGTTCGTCTTCTGCAGGAATGTGTTTGCGAAACGCGTCGCTTCTGAGTAGTTCGATGAATTGATTGTGGTCTCGGGTGGTTCCGGATAATGGAGCTGACGATGGAAATGGTACGGAGAATAGATTGAAAACCTTTGCGGATGCATCGTGTGTGTAATGTGGAGTAATCGTCTATGAGAAGAGTAAGGATTGCGTTTGAAGAACTTAATTCTACAGAATCTATGCAATATATTCTATATTGTACGCGTTTGAAAACATTCCCTAACGAAGCGTCGATCAGCACGGATTGGAACTAGAGGTGAACAATAGAAGATCACAGGAAAGCATTGATATCGATGAAATTTCGTCCCGCGAAGGGGTGGTCTCCGTTCAGTGATTGGTAGCCTATCTGAAACAAACCATGGTTACGTGTTAACGTCTGCGGAGATATTTCGTAAATTAGTCTTGCAATGATTAATAAATTTATAGATCCTGTATTAGCATTGCTGTCGGACGGGTCGTCTTCCTGTTGAGAAATCGTCTCCTTTTTGCTCGTCGCCGTTTTATTGCCTACCCGAGGGGGAAACGGCGGACCGCGGGATCATCGGCGTAGAGTAGAGGGCCTCGTCTTAATTGATGATCGTTGCCGGTTTGCATTTTCGTCGTCTTTTTAATTGCTGTGATTTAATACGATTTATAGATTTTTGCCGTGAATATTCAAGCTGGCTATCGTCTATGCCCGGGACGACGACGACGACGACGACGACAACGTCGGACGGTGATCGTTTTGGCGCGGCAGATTTAAGCCGGTGCGCGGGCAAGATCATCGTTATCGTCGCCCGCTGAGCCGCTGATGATCTACGAAGATTGATCCGCTCTGGGCGGACACCGACGATGACGCGTCCCTGTCGCAGAAACGTTCCGCCTTCTCCACCGTGCTTTTAATACGTCCACAGCGCCGTTTATCTGCCGAGTAAATCAGCAATAAAAATAGCTCACCGAGACAGCAATAAAAAATAATTAGCCTGACCGACGGCTATTGTGTTCCTCCTTGACGGTATTTTGTACGTTTTTACAGCGAGACAAGGGAATCGCTGGAAAAGAAGTGTATACTTTTATTGACTTCTTAATTGCAGTTTCTATCTTTGCCGGGGAACAACGTTGTGTTTCACCGATTAACCTCGTTTTGTTCCCTCTTTCGTGTATCTCAAACGATCGTCCGTTTCGATCGAGTTTGAAAACCATTCGAAGCTCCTTACACTTTTTCTCGACCGTCCGCTCGATTTTTTGCATCCGAGAACGAGGAGGGTATTAAATCATTCCTCGAGGCACCGAATATTAATATAAATAGTCCCAGCGTTACTCCCGGAGCAATTTTATCGCGCGGCGAGGCGATATTTCGTGGAAATATTCGAAACTTTACGACGGACATTCCGCTCTTGTCCCGAGTCATCCTGCATCCGGAATTCGACGTTTATTCCCGCGAGAAACAATTCCGACGTAATCGCCGACTGTAAAGTCGCCACCATAACAATATTTAATATCGAGGGAAAAGCATCGTGTTACGCCATACTCTCGCGAGCAGTTAATAAATAAACTAGTGCATAAAGCGCGAGATTTAAACATCGTGTTACCTCGAAATTTGATGTATTAACCGTCCGTTCCCCGGTTATTCCTTGGCAACCGTGTAGCGTCGTCAATCATCGTTTACTTCGCGACATCGGCGAACAATGCATCAACGCGAATCACAATACTCGAAGTGACCCACAGTCGCGCGCACGAATCACCGGCGGGAGCTAGGAGGAAAGTTCGCGTGCAAGAAACTAATAGAAAACGCGCCACCCCTGTCCGTCAATTAATTTAATTCTCCCGGTCGCCCTTTCGCAAACTCTTCACTTGCCGGCTTTCCTCCGTTTGCACTACGATCAGTCATGTGTACCCGAAGATTACAAATTTCAACCTCACCGGTGCGTGACGCGGTGTTACATTCATGACCGACCCTCGAGAGCCAATCCTTTCACTCCCTCTTTCTCTCTTTGTCCTTGTCTCTCTCTCTCTCTTGCTCCCCGTGGCCGACCCCGTTTAGTTTAGGGACGAAGTTAGTGCTGTGCACACAAACGTTTGCGGTCGTGTTTGCCCGGAGCCTCTGGTAGCCAACGTAAGCCAGTTTGATGCTCGGTTGCATCGATCCCGGTAGATACCATCCGAGGGGTGACTGAATAATACGCCATGATTATACCCCGGCCTACCCCCGTAAAAACGAGGGAGGCAAGGGATAATTCTCCGGCCGAGCCCGGGGTACCGGTAATCTTCGCTAAAGGTGCTCGTTAGTTTTGCTTTTGCGTACCTCGACCTCGCCAGGATCTCTGATCCCCGTTACGCGCTTTTGCGACCTCGCGGACGAGTTCTGTGTGCTTCCTATGCCTTTGGAAAGTTAGAAATATCGTTGGAGATCTGTATGGAGAGTGATGTGGAAATTAATGGGTTTCGAGGAGAATGGGATTCAATGATTAAATTGAAGTAGGTGGATTCGAAGTAGCTACGTTTGAAATGATTGAACTTGAAGTAGTTGGATTGTTTTGAATTTGATTATTTGAAATGTAACCGCTTCAAACTCGACTCTTCTGAATCCAAATAGTTCCATATTCAAGTTGAAATACTCGAGTTAAGTGACATTTGAAACACTCGAATCTGAGATAATCAAATTTGAGAATAATCGAGCATTCGATAAGATTTCCGTAATCCAGCGACGATTCATTAAATTCACAGGTTGCCCACAACCAAAAATGACTGGAAACATTCCTCTAATCGAGAATCTCGAAACCAGTCACTCCTAGGACACCTAACACAGCGGCGTTTGAAGATTCCTCGGCGGAATTGCGCAACCCTCGCGGCGCCCTTCATAAATTCTTTCCAACGTATCTATTTTCTAACAACCTCCACATGAACGTTCCCATCAGCCGGGCAATATAATTAAAATTTACAACGCGCGCCGACGGCCATGAATTTTTCCTGCCACTTGTGCCGGCATTGTTGTCCTTTCCTCGTTAAAGGGACGCGGCGGCGTAAACTCTCGGCGTGAGGAGCATCGGCTCGATCCGAGTCTGCAATAAACGAATAAAGCGGTAAAACTCTCTGGCGCATTGTTCGTGAACGAACCGGCGAACGGTGTTGCACGCGTGACGTCCCATTCCGGGCTGCAACAATGATCGCCTGACAAAGTGACTCCGACGTCGTCACGTAAAACAAGGAAGCGGGGGATTTATGAGTTATCACGCGGTTAACGCGTCCCCGCGCGCGACGGGGCGGCCGGGCCGTTGTTAGATTCGGCGTAAATTAATTTATGAACGCCGTTAGACCGACTTTTCACCGGTCGACTTATGGCATTCCCGTTGGAATTATGGCCGCTCGAAGGAACGAGTATCCTTTCCGCCGGTGTAACGCGCCTCTCTTACCTCTGCCACCGATGTAACGCGCAATAACGCGTTTACGTAACCGTTATTATTACGATACTTTGTGACCGGAAGACTTTTCGCCGAACGGACGATAAAAGATGTAATCGTCCATTCGGCGGAATGGAATCGCGCCGGATCGTTTCGGCCGCGGTCTTGTTGACGTTGCACAATGACGTGTAACGAGCCAATGACGTTAAGCGTAATTTATGGACGCTTAACCGAGGGAAGGAACACTTTCTAATACCTTTTACGTCGATCATTGGATATGTAGATTCATCGATTTTTCATTATGCAGATGAGATTGTGTTTTACATCTAATTCCCGGGGAAAAGAGACCAACGTTCGATACATTAAATCATTACAACACAGAAACACTAAACGGAAATTGCAACCGGTGAACGAAACCGAACCCTTTCACCCTTCGCGCTCGTAAAGCGACTCGCCGTCGCGTTACAGTAAAATGATAAAATTCAATATTTAACATCAAACTTCGTACAATTCATCTTCAACTGAATTTCAATAGATGTCCTCTGTATCTCATCGCGAAAACACCGACACCGATGAAAAACTTCTGACAACAATTTAGAACGCAAGGCGTCCAATGAAAAATCTACACAATCGTCGTTCAAAGAGGAACGAGTCGAAGAGAAAAAGAATAGAGAGAGGCGAAACGAAAACCGCGGTACGATTACGACAAAACGGTCGGCACGATCAAACCGAGTCGAAATGAAACGGCTCGAGACCGGCGGAACGGCGGGGCAGAAAAAAGGAAAGCCGGCGATCCCGATCTTCGGGGCCCGCTCGAATACTAATTACCGCATTAGTGGCGCGGCCATTCCCAATTTGTCTTCCGCGAGACGAACATTTTCCCCGGCGCGTAGCGTTCCACTCCGTTTAAATAGTTATAAATAAGCCCCCGGCGGCGGGAGGCGGTCCGTCGCCGTCAGGACGCGCGGAGGGGAGGTGTCCGGAGGCTTTTACCTGCGAGGCTAACCGTAAACCCCGGCCCCGCTGATATACGATTTCGCGCGATATTAATTGCGCTGCTAACAGCATCCGCCTTTTTACCCCGGACAACAACGGCGGCGGCGCAGCGAGGAACCCGGGCATGCCCGGTGCCCGTGTAAAAGCGGAGAATTATTGCCACAGGAAATTCAATCAGACCTGCCCCACGGCCCTTGATGTTCGCCTTGATTTTCCAGCCTGTAAGCAAGGGGCTCGCCGCGGACCGTTCCGCACCCCGCCCGCCCCCTGTCCCACCAGGTCGCCCCGATATCTTCGTTAAGGCCACTTATATCGCGTGGCCCCGGTGGCACGGCACAATGGCCCTCGCCGGGCCCTCCGCTGTGTGCCCAACACGCGTAATTACGCGCGAAACTGATAACATCGGTGATCCGGTGCCTATCATTCCGATCACCCTTCGATTTCATGCCGTATCGATTCATCGGCGGCGGGAACGGGTGGAACCGGGATTGCCGGGGCATCGGAGCCAACCGATGGCGATGGCTGGCTGGATGGGCTGCCTCGCGGAGGATCCCCATTCAACAGGGGTGAGAACGTTCGCCTGTGAAAAGGATTGGCCGGTTCGTTAGCAGACGTGAAATTTCGGCGAGACGAGGCCAATCTGGCTCGAGGATCTTTGGAAAAGCCTCGATCGCGATCGACGCGGCGACCAGGTACCCCGGGGGACTGCGCCGATGCTCTTGCCTTTTGTGGGAACTGTGAAGGAGCACGGAAGCCCTTTCGCCGCCTGCGAATGGCTTTTTTCGCGGTGGTTTTCGGGGGAGGTTGAGGAATAGTGGAATGATTGGATTGTTAGCGTTGGAGTGGTTGATTGTGATTTTTGGTCTTGGCAATGGATGCTTTCGAGTGTGAAGTTGTGATTTAAGGGTATCGTTATGTGGTCGTTGGATGTTGATGTTGCAATGGTTTTTAAATTTATGGGGATCAATTAGTGTTGAGGTGATTATTTAATTATTGAGTTTGGATTCTATTGGAAGGAGCTGTGATAGTAAATCTTTAACACCGGGCTGGGGAATTGTACAAATTTTCTGTTTAATTGAGCATGATAATTGGGGGTTCTTTGATTTCCGAAATATGTGGGTGTTGAGATAATAATGTGACAGCGGTGAACGATTGAATGTCCAATTAATTTTATCGCGGGTCATATAGTTTCGTAGTGAATTTTTCAGGTTTAGCGGTAGATTGTGCGTGTCGATTAATTTTGTAGTGCGACAGGTTTGCCGACTGCGTCTGCGGTTGCTTTCTCGAGAGTTGGAGAGTTGCTGAAGGATGTAATGGAATACTTTCGAGGACGTTAGATGTATGAACACAGAGTTTGAAGTACGTTAGGGGGAGAAATTGATCCGAGCTCGGTTCATCGACCTGCGGCAACTTCTAATTATTTTCATACATTCCAGCGGTACACATGTCTTCATAAAAATTCCTGAATATATACTAACACTTACCAAGTCATTAATCACTAATCACGGCTTGTAATAGCTTCACTAAATTAAACTATCTGAAATTCTTGGGCACTAATGAAACTAACTGCAATACTAATTGCAACGATAAAATGATCGTAAAAGAATCTGAATGAAATTTAGAATAAAGAAAGAATGTGATAAACCTAACAAAAATGCAGATATTCTATTAATTGTAGCATTTTTATAATAGCCCGCAGACACAAAACGTTGCTGTTCAACTATACCCGATTAAATTTTCTTCCGCTCGAGGATACCCGCAGAGTGAATCCACATCAGTGTCAAACGATTTGTAATTTATCTTTAGTCTTTACAGTTTCACGTAAATAAATAGTAACAATATTTCAGTACCTAAATGTAAATATCGGAAACGTGTCCTTCGCAAATACGTTCGCGTGTTAATAACAAATATTGTCAGAAAGTTATAAAGGCAAAGATTTAGTAGAATGAAATACTGATTTATTTTCCTTTCAATCTGCCGAAGTCATTCAAGGAGGAAATAAACGTTCATTTAATTTTAACTTCTCCGATGTTGCCCATAAAAATGAGAATTTGCATAAAACTCCGCAATTTAACGATGACCTTTACGTTAATCTCAGAAAATCAATTAAAACTCGGGCCACTGCACATAGAAAACTATCGTAAAATCAAACTTGCAAAATACATCTATAAATTACGGAACACTAAAAGAAACTGCCCAACAAAAACCAAACCACCACAAACATCGAACTACCAACAAACCCATAAAACTGTATAGAACGCTCACGAATTAAACAATGTAACTCACACTCTCGTTTCAAACGTTCAAAGTACGTCTCTTTTTCCAATATTTCAAATACACTGACAGGAGACTCCATCACTTGATTTACTAAAATCACAAACTCTTACATATAACATCAAGCCTCCCATAATCCATCAGTACCGAAAACATCCAAACAAAATACCTCCGCGTCTTAACACTAAAACTACCGAGCAGTTGAACTTCCCGAAATTCCTACACAGAAACTTCAAGAATGCATTTATCGAGACTTCAATTCACTTATAATTCAGTTTGCGTATTGCTAAATCAATTTTCTAAATAATATCTCACAGAAGCGTCCCCCATCCTTTTAATAATCGTAAACCGAGGAAACCAGAAATAGGTCGTATTGATCCGTTGGTAGTTTCAGTGTAATTTCATATACATCTCCTGATTAGTCTTTCCAAAAATATCCGAATCTCGTCGAGAAACGTTGAACGCTTCTAGTAACGAACACATACAAGTGCAAAGGGTGAATTCCTCCATCCTCCATATGAACTATCCACGTCGGTTCCCGGAACACGGACGGGGGTAGAAGAAAAACGCGACGCGGCTTTCCCACAGTTAATAAAGCTATTAACTTTATCTGGCCCGGCCGAAACTCATCCGGGGGATAGGTAACCCGGGACACACCGGGTGAATATAATTCAAGTTGTCGTGTTATCCGGCGGACATCTACGGGCCAGTGCGAACTATGGGCTTTTAGATCGGCCAGGGACTTTGGCCCCGGTGGTCGCGTGGCGTTTTACCTATGGCCGGCGTCGCGCGCGCATTGTCGGTCCCCGGAGCCCGTCGGATCTTCACCGAGGACAGGCACGGTTAAACGCTATCTGATGAGCCTGTCCAGCCCAATAAGCCCTCGCCTTTGTGAGCCCCGAGTGGTTTGCGCCAGGTAGACATCGGCAGGATCACGTGAAAAGTCCGTAGCGAGGAGAAACTCGTGACGCGGATGACCCGGGGACTCGTTTCTCGCCCGGTGCCTTTTCCAGTTTCAGGTGAACGCGTTTCACGGGTTCTGTACTGGTCTGTCCGACGCTGTCGCGCGGGATTCTAATTGGGACGCGGTTCGATGCCGTAGCGGGGTTGTTAATGTTTTCATTAGTCGGCCACTCGGTTGCTCGGTTTCTTATTTCTCCCGGGCGACTGCGCTTCTTTCTTCCCTTTTTCTGTTTTCATTATCACTTAGAAACTGGTATTCCGACTTTTTTCATCGACGGGAGTGTGTGTCTGGAGGGGAGGGGGAGGGGACGTTTATTAAGAAGATCGTAATATACGGAGAGTAAAGTTTCCGATAAATAAGGGACTACAAAATAGAGTTTCGAGCGTATAACCGTTCGAACTGTACAATCCCGGGCGACCCCGAAGTGTCCGCGCAGCCTCGGGAGCGCGTATTTAAAATAAAGTCCCGCCGCGGATAGGCATTGAGACATTAATACACAATATATTACAAATAATAATCTTTCCTGGTTGCGTTTAAAGCCGCGTTCGATACAGTCCGCGCGGATGTAGACGTCGCCCGAGGGCCGGAGCGGCGCGGCGGGGGGATACGGAGCAAGCCACCGGTAAAAAGTGGAGAGGCTTTCGCTAGCGTTCGAATATCGTCGCGGGCTGACATAAACATCGAATGTTAAGGTCCGAAAGGACAGCCAGCCTACGCCGTATAATTAGCCGGTTTTTAAAATCGAGCCGGCCGCGCACCAAGCGCGTCCGTTTTTCACCGGTTCTTCAGCGCTCCCCGGATCGCCCGTTAACCTCCGGCGAGGCGTCGGGAGCGCGCGGCGGTCGCCTTTGACGATTTCGCATTCCGGCGAAACGGCCGTGGAGCAGGAAGCGGCGGCACTCGTCCTGGATCCGGTAATCCGGCCATTTGCAGGTTCAGCCGTGAAAATGTGTCCTTCTTAAATGCCATTGCGAGCCGCGCCGCGCCGGTTTCTCTCGACGGACCCATTGTCAACGGGCCGGGACGGATAATCTTCGCCGGGGAACGGGGAAAGTGCAGCACGCGTTCGACTATTCACACCAGCTTCTCCGCGGAAAGTCCTCGGACTCGGCGAGGGGGCTGCCGGGGGCTTATCAGGCCCGGCAAAAGCGATTATCGGCGGTAACCCCGCCACCAGGTGCCCCGTGGCACGATCCGTCGATTGTCGAGCCTCCGGTTTGTACACGGCGGTGTAAGGTTTATTGGGTTCTCGGGGAAACCTTGAAATCCCATCCGTCCGGCTGGTGCGGCGAGCCGCAGCCTGCGAGATTTTACGTCGATACTTTCCAATTAGGGGGTTGCTTACAAATTGGAGGCGGACGGTCAACGCCGCCGCGCTAACGAGATTCGTGGTGTTTGACCTAGTGATTGGGGATTTAACGCTGCGGCCAGATGGCCGGAATGATCACCGGCGGACCGTCTTTTTGTGAAATCACGTTTTCCGGGGGTGATCGCGTCTGTTGGAGTTTCCTACTCGATGCGGCGATGTCGCTAACGCTAACGAACCGTTGGGATTTTCATCATTTCCGTAACTGTAGGATAGGTTTCAAATGTTGTAGTGTTGAATTGATATGTGGAATTAATAGATTCTACGTTGAGAAGTTAATCGTAACTTAAGTCTCCGGAATTTTGAATATTTTTGGTAACGGACAACCACTGTACGTATCAAGATGCACACATTGTTAAATTAGAAATCAAATTTGTACTTTGAGATTTCGAATGTCCACGCGATTACAATCACTACTCTAGTTCCGCTGATCGTTCACTACTTAGCAAGATTGTCCCAAACGTATGATTAAGACGAGTGTTACTACCGGAGCGTTAAAGCAATATCTTGTTTGTTGCCTGCGGTCGGTGTGCGCCGCGATCACGAGGCGATACGAAGTCGAAATACGGGCCCAGGAAGGACTGTCAGGAAGCTTCGTGACTTTTGACAGCCGCCTATCTTCCTCCCCTTCGTGTTTCTTCCCCGTTCCCCGAAGGAAACAAGCCGCGTATACATCTTTACGCTTTCCTGGCGTCCGGAGCGCTGCTCTTTCCGACGTATCCGGTGCAACAAGCTGTTCCCCGCTGCCGAATAAATATCAGATGCTGACTAAGCGCGATTAAGATAAAGATTCGTCCGACCAGCGACAGCGGAGGGTCGCCCTTAATCGCATTAACGGGTAAATGCGTTGTAAACCTCGAACACAATGTACTATTCGCACATACAAAGTATCTACCGCAGCGGCGATCCGGTGAACGGTTCGAAGAAAGTAGCTCTTCCCCGTTGACACCAGTAGTACGAGTAATATTTATAAATTGTTACCTTTTTGAGCGTCCGCGGTGAAAGTTTTCGAGAGAAAGCCGATTCGCCTTATTCGAAATGCTGATGCCCAGTTTTTCATAATTCACGCATTTCATTAGATTTTACGCCGCGGCTCCGCTCGCGTGCGTTAAGGGTACGTTTCAAACATAGAGACACATACATACTTCCGTTACATAACAGATGCGTTTACATTGAACACAAAGATGAATCAACTTTAATAATAACCGTCACGAATACTAGATTCCCAACTCCCCTGAAATTCACCCCATCACTGATCCGCCCTCGCGAAAGTCGAAACGTCTAAGAACGCGCGGCTACCGCAGCTCCGCCACGAACGCGACAAAGAAACACATTTTTATCGGCGTTCCGATCGGCACACTCCTGCATCGCGGTGTCTTCGCTGCTGAAAACGTACCCTAAGGCGAAGCGAGCCGGACAAAAGCGCGGCCACGCCGTCCCCTACCCCGGCCAGACGCGACCGGCGAAAAATTTCTTCTTTTACGAATTAATGGAATAGTTTGTTTGGCTTTAACCAGACGATCTTATCGGGACCGGCAGACCATTTTTTTTCTGCTTGAGATCACACGTGAAGCGCGGCTGGTTGGTCGGCGGCCAGCCACGGCGCGGTTGCGCGATCTGCGCAGCTCGCGCGCCACTGCGACCGCGCATGCGTGCTAGATTCACGATTTCCATGCGGAGCAAGGCGTGGAAGAGAGAGAGGGAGCCAGGACGCGCGGGGACGACCGGTCGATCGAGACCGGGAGGAAGTGGAGAACCGTTAATATGTAAACGGAAGAAGCGAGAACGAGCGTGGATAGCCTGGCCGGCATGATATAATTAAGCCGGCGGGCTTGACATTATTAAGTAATAAATTCGGTGGAAGGTTTCCTTTCGCGAGCGCGTACCCGCACAGGCGCGTCCCGGCTGCCAGCGAGTACATATTCCATTCGTGAAATCGAGATGGAGGGCCCCTCCGCTCTCTCGCCGATCACGGTGGCTGAATCGGACGGGGATGGTCCCCCGCTGGAATAAAACTTTTTCCTCGAGGCGATTTCTTGTTCTAGGGACTTAAGGAAATTTCCATAAAACCTCATGTCAAACCGCGGCTCGATAGGTCCGAGTCGGTTAGAGCTTCTCCCCGGATGAGACGGACGAGCAACGGCTCGCTTCGGAAATTTATGCACGGCTCCGGGTTTAATCATTCAATGCGCGGTATCTTAATAACCGGGATCGCGTCGATGCCCCGTCGTAACGATACACGGTTGAACAAAGTAATCCTGGTTTGTCGTTTTATACGACGCCGGAGGAGGAATCCGGCGTTGCGTTTCGATTTAACATGCACGATAAACCGGCGATCAAACCTTTTAGCATGCTTTCAGAATCTTTTTAGCACCTCCTCGGCCGCGATTGGAATCCCGCGGTGATTTTGACATGCCGGTCGTCGGGACGGGACGTTCGTGTTTACGGATTCGTCGCCGGAGCGAACAATTCGTCGAACGGTACAGCCGTAATCCGCCAGTTCCTCCGGAGCAAGAAACTTTCCTCGGTGGCATCGGAGATCGGCAGGATACCGCGGCGGCAGTTTGTTAACGAATAACGATCCGGCCGATCCAGCAATTATTATGAATTGTCTATTCTTCTGCGTACGTTCTTGTTCCGCGCGTTTCCATTGAGCACGGCCGCGCGATCCAAGATGGCCGCGCGGCGAAATATGTATTCCCCGAACAGCCGGCATCCCCGCCGGCTAATGAGTCCCCCGGCGTGCCACGCCGCGACCCTGATGAATCCGTAACGCGCAAAAGCTTCGCGACTTAGAGGCGCACGCGATCTCATAAGCCCGAGCGATAGTCTGAACTTGATGATGATCATCGATTCATGAGGCAGATACCCGGCGCATACATAATCGCGGCATTATTTCGTGGTTCTCATGGATAGAAGCGCGCCGGAGTTTCCTCGTTCCCAGCCCGCGCGCAGATGTGCCAACCGCATTAATTAAAAAATCTGGGATCTCTCGTTAAGTTCCCGTGGCACCGATCCGGCAAACCATGTCGAACCGACGTTTCCTACGTCCGCGGTGTTTCTTTACAATAATTGTAGCGCTCATCGTTTCGCGCGCCGCGCCGCGCGGCTGCGCTGAGAGCACATCGCTCGCTGGCTGCCCCGATACATGTTCATTTCGCTGTCAGTTGCGCAGCATTCCGTTTCCTGTTTCCAGGCTCACTCTTGCTGACCATTACCGACCACCGCGGCCTGCATTTTTCATGAAACGCCCGCCCGGCGATCCACTAACCGCGGCTACCCTTCAATCTTTGATCTTTCGAGGCGGTTAGCTCGCCACCGTTCGTACCGGAGGCTTCAAAAGGCCGTCCACTTCGCGAAAAACCGTTACCGGCCGGAAACATCGGTCATGAATTCTTCAATGGCCGGCGATAGGTTCGCTCCCCGTCGAACTTTAACAAACTAGTTTCATGGTGTTTAATTATCCGAGGAGCTCCTTGCTGGCCGTGATCGAAATTACGGTGCGTTCACTCTTTGATGCCTCTCGCTTTGTCGATCTGATGGGTGTTGTCCGAGAGCTAGGATCGCTGTCTTAGCTACCTCTACCTTATAATCTCTTCCTGAATGGTATTCCCTAATTGTAATAATATTCCAATCGAGATTGAAATCTTCGAAACCCTGAAATCTAAACGGGCATCTTCATTCGAAGCTCCAGAATCAATCTAAAAATTGTTTAAAACTTTCACACCTTGCCCGATCAAAGGACTCCGAATTAGCGACCGACACTAAAATTTACACATCGCTCCACAAGCTCCAATAAATTTACCGTCCAAGTATAATAACCGACTTATTAATTGCAGCTTCCTTCAGATTCCATCGTCCGCGACATCGTTCCACGCCGTTAATGCTCGTAACGTTCAATGATACACCGTTAGCCGAAAGACCATTTCCTTATAAACCTGTCGTGCGATCGGTCCCGATACGAGCGCTCGATATCACGTCGATAGCGCTAGCGATCGATACGGTTTTTCGGGATGCACATTGCACTTTATAATTATTCTTCTATGGTGCTACAGGTTCCGGTCATCGCGCGGCGATGTTTATCCTATATGACTGGCAAACACCTGCCAAAACCGATACGCAATTAATGCTAAATGTTCAGACATCATGCGATCTTTATATACCGGCCCATCCCTCCGAGAGAACGCGCCGGTCGGCTTCTCTCTTTCGCAACCGGCTGCTGTACCCGAACGTTTCCTCGTAGCCTAATAGACGCGGAGATCCATAAAGGCTGCTTACGTTATCTTAACCGTATCGCGAGAAAGTTTTTAATCGGGCTCGCTCGTAGCGCCTCTTTCATTATAATATGATCAGCTTACGTCATCGCGTAACACGCATATTAATTATTCGTTAACCTTCCCGCAACAGCCGGGTAAAAGTCACGCTTCGCTATCGAATAGATTCGAAAGCCGGTCGCGGCGCAACGTAGTCGACTTTGTGATTCGCTCGTGGACTTTTATGATCAGCGAACATCGGCGAAAGCGGATCGGTAATATATCTCGTCCGTTCGACGGAAACTGTTTCTCGCGGGGAGGAAACGCCGCCACCTGATTACGAAGTATCATTGTGTGTCAGGGGCGCATGCGATACCGATCCGTGGTTGCGAACCGGGTGCCCGATAAAGTTCCATTTCGCTTCATTACGAAGAATTATTCGCCGATAAATTCTCTTAATCAAATGTTCGGTCGCGGAAATTGCAACATTCGCGGCGACATATCGCCCGGTCACGCGATCGACACATCTATATTAAAGGCGAAAAAAGAAGTGTGCGATGGAATAAGGAACGATCGGACGGGAGGCGATACGCCTCTTACGGTACATCTTGATAAAACGCGCGCACGTTGCCGGGCCAGCGATGCGCGTTCATAGAAAGAGAAGAAAACGAAATTCGGAAGAGAGGAGAAAACATGGAAAATATATAAGGGGGTCGGGGGAAAAGTGTGGAACCGGGGCATCGAATGGTCGCCTCGTAACACCGTGTTTTGCATATTTCTTTGACGTATGGGACGCCTCGGTCAAATGAAGCGCGTACCCATTAAAGTGAAATTGCCCATACAAAAGGGGCCCGTAAAGCCGGGGCCCTCCTATTAAGGAGACTTCGGCGATGGCTCGTTGACCGGGGCCCCGCCGATCCTGCTTAGCGTAGCGCATCGCGAAGCACCTGCCGCCGCGCCGTGACGCGCCACGCCTGCCTCGTACACGCGTATTACGTGCCCAGTGCAATTTCCTAAAGTCACGGGATTCTACGGTGCAGCTGTGCACCGCCACGACGGTGTGTCTCCTTTGGGGAACGTTGCCTTCCAGGTAATTCGGCTGATACGATAGATCTCCGATCGTTTCGTCGACATCGGGGTCGTTGAACTGCTCTAGCTTGTCCGAGATTTTGCACTCGTATTTTTGTGTACGAGCTAAGTTTAGGTTTGTTGCTTATCTTCTTTGATTAACACTAGAACTACCGAGCAATCAGAGCGACTTCCGACTTTTTATTAAAATTAGGATAATACGTTTCTTGATATTCGATGGGTCTCCTAGTCTCGTACCTGTGCAAAGACACGAATATAATTGAAACACTTGCAATATAAAAATTCTGCAGTGGGTGAATCTGACTCGTCCAGTAGTTTTAGTGTTAAAGACACTTGAATGTTGGATATTACTTTGATTCGGTGTTCTGTAATATTAACACTAAACTGCGACCGATCGGTTGACGTGTTTTAAAGATTCAAAATTCTGCGCTTTACTACGTCCATTTAATAGTACATCAATTTGTATAGTGCCTGATTAATCGATTCCTCAATTTTTGTTTTCCCTTCTATCTTTATTCCCGCTAGCCAAGACAAATTTATTATCTAACTTATTGGCTTTTATCTCGTAATCAGTTACTCGACTTTAGAAACAGGCGTGCACAGAGTACTGGCACATTCAGCGTTAAGTATAATTCTTCAGAACGTGTGGACTCGGTTCCACATCTCCATAAGTTTGGAAAGTAACGAATTTTACGATAACAGAGAGGTAAAAGCGTAGTTTCCTCGACGGTTTTACAAACGTCGACGCTCCCTCCGAGGAAATAATGCGGTGCGAATCAATGCGTGGATTTTCCGCGCGCTGGAAACGCGGGTGGCCAGGCCACGGTGTTGCGCGGTCGCACGTATCCGCGCTGTTTATACGACAATACGGTGTATCTCGGCTGGATCTTGCATAGATCACACGCCTGTGACCTCTGTAAATGTTTGCCCGACGGAGAAAGTAACGTGTAAAAGTCCCGCTTACGCGTGCACGCTTATCAGATTAATTACAGGCCGGACACGGTAGTAGGAGGAATGGTCAGCGGACGGTCCGTTTCCTAGTATCTAGGAGCGGAGCCGAAGTGTATTAATTAAGACGTGATTAGGCCGGCCCTTGGCCTTGCTGTTGCGTTCGCTCGCCGGAAAAGGAATCGTAATTGCGCGGAAAACAAGTCCAGATGATGTTCACGGACGGGTCTTGATCTTTTTCTTTCCATCGCACCGCGTTCCTCTTTTTCTTACCGTGCGAATCGCGCCGGATATAAAATAGCCTGTGAAACTGTTCGGTCATCGGAACGCCGGTTTCTTGCCGGACATTTTTTGAATCACTCGACTGACAATTAATTGATCTTGTGGCTGTTGTACTAATTGGAAGATAGCTGCTTCGATCTTCTTTACGTTGCGCGTTCCTACGCAGTCCGTGGAAAATCGCGTTTGCCCATCGGACGTCTTCTTGCGGGTAATATTACTTCGAGGAGATCGAAATATTTCAGAAATTTATTTTACCCAGCATCCGGAAAGTTTCAGTTAAGAACTTGAAATGTGCACTGGCGGCAGTTAGAAAATGAAACGACGCACGCGTGTCTTGAGCTTCGTAAATTAAACTTTCCAGGGGCACGTTTCCCACCGACAGAAATGGAAAATGTAATCTTCCTTGATGAGTATTAGCACGTAGCGAATATTGAATCAATAATTAGTAATACTAGCCTGTGTATGAAACATCAGAACGAAGTTCTCATAATTCCTTCCTTTGCGTATTCCCGATTCGAGCGAAATCCTGTTGAGCTGACTACGTTTCAAGTGTACGTACGACATATTCTTCTACTTTATCCCTGATACAGCGACTCCTTAACCAGTTATGTAGCTGTCTTCGAAGAGTACACTCGCCACGAAGAAATGACAAGGTTTCATGTTACCAGTATATTCGTCACAAGTATCGCCTCCGGTTAAGTATTAGCCGAAAGCCTGGACGCCGGCCTCGCTTGCAGCAGTTAAAGAAAATATTGGAAACCTCATACATTTTCATAAGTCAGTATTTATCGATCAACCGTTCGTCGTATATCCTTCAAGAAAAATCCAGAGGTCCAACAAAGCTGAAATTTCTAATTCATACATAAACATGAGCGCGTAAGATGCGCATGCACGCAAGGAAAAAATCGCGCGGGGGCCGGCGTGCAATGTGTTAACACTCTGTTCCCGCGACTCGTCGTCAACCCCGTTTCCTGCGCGCGCCCAGACAACTGCAACGGTAAGCAGTCCACGTTCAGAAGTGTGTCCCTATCGTAAATCACGTCTCGTTATGCCTGTAAATGCGCGTCTTATTTCGCAGTGGACGAGGGAAACTCGCGACTGGTATGTTCAAATGGCTGAATAAGGGCAGACAGCACGGAGGAGCAGGGGCCGATGGAAAAACGAATCCGACGGGAGGAGACGCGTGAAGCGCGACCAGCGCCGCCGACGATCACGTTTCGGCGCGCAAAAAAGGAAAAAGAAAAGGGAAAGAATAACCGACGGCCGATCCGACGAACGAGGAATACGTTGGCTCTGTTTACCATGAAGTAACACCCACCGCTCTACAGACAGTTTAATTACACGCTCCAGCAAAAGGTTGATGCACGTTTGGCGTTAATCTCGCGAAAATTATTCCCCGGCAACACGCCGCCGCGTTTAGGCACATAAATTTCACGGCGACGCGACGCCGCCGCGGCTAGGAACAATTTCAGCCCCCTCCCCCGACGGCAATTTGGCGAACACCGCGGATTCTAGCTGCTCCACCGCTTCCCACCGTTTCGCGTTCGTCCTTTTTCGTCTCCGTTCCATTTTTTTCTTCGTCTCCCCTACGCCGCGACTCTATCCCGTTTTCCGTTTCCCCTTTCTCTTTTTTACTTTTGCTCCTTTCCCAGCCTGTTCTCGAACGATGTCCGGGAACGGACGGGCGAAATCGTCGGCGAGCGCGTTTCGTAACCAGGAATCGCGATCGCGCCGCCCGTTTCCTGCCGGAAATTGGCTCCGGTGATAATTCTCGTGTAACGGAAGAAAGTCGCGCGTCGATCGCCCATGTCGACGAATAGGAAGCTGGTAACAGCCTCCGCGCATAGATCATTTCAAGTTTCTTTATTCGGGATCGTGGGACTTCTCGGTGTCGCTGGGAGAGATCGAAACCTCGGCGAACTTGAATTTCGTGTAGCTGTTAACCTCTTGATAGCGATAATCGCTGTTGTCGTGCGTTCGCTAACGTCTCTATGTAAGTGTCTGCTTATTATCTCCTTTTTTATTGTATTTATTAAATATGAACGACCTTTGTCGATAGAAAATTAATTATGTTGCAAAGAAGGGATAATAAACTCAAGGAAAAAGAGCTAAATTAAAGCGCGGTAAATTGGAAACAATCCCGGAGAAGAACTCGTTGCAGTGTTAATTTCGAGTGAATTCCGCGATTAAGGGGTCGACGGATATTAATTTCATTAGACAATTGCAGAGTTCCTTGATTTATCCCTTATTCACCTACTAATACCAATTTCACACAGTCCTCGTTCCACCGACCCAATCTTCAAAAGAGATACCTCGCTCGAAAAATGCTCAGCAAATTCAATAAAACATCAGATGCACGCCACGCGAAAACCACTAAACCTCTCCATAAAGCATTCAAGCGATCCCCCACAAATCCCATTTCCCGGGACACACCGGGTGTCCCAGTATCACCGATTCCTGCGCGTCGCATCCACTCAGCCGTTCCGAAGCGACCGGCCAGCCCTAAGATAAATCAAATCGCCCGATCACCGTCGTTCTCTCGAAATATCCCGTTCAATTACGAGTCTCGTAACATCGCGTCTATCCCTCGGAGAGGATCCAAGCTCAGAACGCGCAGAAATTTGCCGGTCGTCCCTCTCTTTCTCTCTCTCTCCCTCTCCCTCTTTCTCTTTCTGGTTCCTCGTCCTCTCGCGGACGATCGCGCACGTGGGACCGCCGCGGGCATAATGTAACAGTTTTATTCACCGCGGCCAATGTAAATATGCGAGGTTATGAGCGGGTGCGAGTGCAACACGGGCCTAGGCCGCCGCCGACGTCCTCTATATCTGCGGATACGCGTTTTGCGCCTAATTCCGAGACGATCCCGGCCGGTCTGCTCCGATGATTCCATTAGCGGTTTCTTCGTCCGGCAATCCCGTTCCGGCCGCTCGCGGTACGATCCCGCGATTTTCTGATAATAAATGGCTCGCGAACTTTAATGGAACCCGGCGGAACGGGCGCGGGCATGATGCGGCACGTTAACGACTTATGGACCCGGCATTGACGATTACGCGACGGCATGCGGCCGTTGAAAGGGAAACACCGCCGGCCACCCTACGATTCCCCCGGCTAATCGGCTGCGAATCGCAACCGTGGAGTCGTATTTTTTTGGATGCTTGAGGGTGGTTCTTTTGGTTTAGTCGACTTGTATATACTTGGCACTAATTATGCTTTGGTTTTTCGAACGCCTTTCTGCGGGGAAGTTCGTAGATTGTTGTTAGGCGATCGTTGAGCTGTGGACGCTGTGAATGAGAGAAAAGTGTTTTCTTGTTATAGTTGCATGGTGATGATAGCTAACCGTATAGTTATACGGTTATTAAGTATAGTTAACCATGTAGTTCTATGACTATACGAGTACCATATCAATTTTCTTTTGCTTCGAGTAATTCATCTCGAATGGCACGTCGATACGCTGATGAATTGAAACTGTTCAGGATTTCAAATCATTAGGTGTCGTCGGTATTGAGATGGGAAACTTGTTTACATACATTCGCGATCTCGATAGACATCGGTTTCATGTGAAACTTTAATTTTTGAAGATCAAGCTGATTTCAAGCTCATGTTATACACATCCGAATATGTTCTTCAATCAGTTACCCGATGCAATAAAAAAGAAATGTTGTTATACTGTCAAAAAACATCGATGACTTTAATAACTCCGAAAAGAATGACCTTAACAGAAAAAGTATTCTTCCTAGATATCGCTCCATCGACACCTGGGTAGATCCTTAATCTTACTCAAGAGGACCACTCTTGTAGATTGGAAAGAAAAGTTTAATCAGAAACCACGAACAGTAAACAAACTTGAAGTCTCCGTCATTAATTTAATCAGACAATTATATATCCGCGTACATAACCATTTCCAAATATGGACACTATACACCTTCAACCTCATTCCAAACCACCAACGATAACAAAAGATCCCAGCGACAACGGAAAATAGCATCCTCCCCGTACCGGAAAACGCACTTTTCCTTCTCTCCGCCGTTTCAGCGAGCCAAAATCGGACCGGCGACGAAAGGAACCGCATGCGCCGCGCGTTCGCCGGCCACACAGAGCTCGCCCGGCCAGCGAAAAGCGATCTACGATTCGACAACAGGCGTGTAACATTTTCCCACGCGCGGCCGCGCGCATATCGCTCTGAATTATTATACACATACAGATCAGCCGATACAGGGGCCGGCGAGCACAAACCAGAACACACTCGAACACGTACGGGCCGGTGCTCCCAGAAACCTGAACGAAACGGAGGGGTTTGCGCGCGGTTACATGGCCGCGTTGCATGTAGATACGTACGTGCATACGGTGTATTATTCTATCGGGGGAAGCCACGCCGGAGGTTGCGTCGGTGTATCAAGCTGAACAGTACAACTATGCCCGCTTCCTTCCACATTAAATCCTGAGCGAATCGCGGATCTACTGCGGTGAATTGCCCTGGGACACGCACGAGAGTCCTCGCGGAAAGCCGCGGATGTTGCCTTCCCCGGGGTGAGAACGGAGCGTGATACCAGGGTATAAGGTAACCTTCGTGTTTTCTGTTCTTTCGCGCAACGCTCTTTTTTTTTCATTCATGAATGAGAAAAAAAGAAGAGACGCAACGGCTGTCACTACGCCGAGCGTGGAATTAACGCTCGCGCGGCTGCTCATTCCGACGAGCGATGTTAATTGAATACTGATAACAATGTGTCGGGACAGGAAACGGCCGCGGAGATCGTTGTTCAGTTAACGCGTTAACGCGTACACAAGCCACGCTGAATTTTCCGTTTAGACCGGAAATGAATTTTAAGAAACGAGGAACTTTTGAAAAATTCGTTGTAGAGTTAAATATAGGCATCTTAATGTCATGTGTACTGCGTTTATTTGATTTTATTTCATTGTAAAAGCGTGGGTCGTATACGCTCCGTACAGCTTGAACGGAATGTCTTGAAAAAACCGTCCGGCATAGTGAATTATTCAGCGGGGATAATGATTTCAGCGAATCGCGCTGGGATTGCGGCATTCGGACCAGAAAATTTGTTTACACAGGAATATAATGCGAAGCGTTAACGCTAAGCGCGCCGGCGGTTTGCATACGCGTATTATTAAAGTAACCAGTCGACTAACTGGTTATGAAATGAAAGTAAACGGGTTAGATGAGAATTTCTTCTTAGCGGAAACTGAAGCGGAAGGGAAGACGGGTTTCGAAGAACTATACAATCGGACAGTGCAGGAATTGATATACGGTGAAATGGAAGGAAGAATGTTACTTTCGATCCGTCGAGGTGCATTCGGTGTTAACGAATAATCAATTATTACGCACGATCGTTCTATTTGATTTTGTGGGTGGCTCCGGTGAAGAGAGACGTTTCGTTCTCCTTTCTACATCGCTGGGTTCGCGTTTCATCCGATTCGGGGATAATTGGGGATAGATTGAAACACTTGTGAAGGATTTTTCTCCTGTCACAGAGGAATACTGTTAACTCGATTCATAGATAAAGATATCAAGAACATCTGAGGATTAAAAAAAAACGTCACTTTCCAAACTTCTCAAGAATCATTTGTCTCTGTAATTCCCAAATCATTGAAGATAACGTAACCAGACGCTGCTCTCGAATCGTTCAACGAATCCCCGTCTCCGTCGCGATATTAATAATTGCGTACAGGGTTTCAGGTCGTTTAATACGATACACCGAGGAAAAAAGCGAACAGAATTCTCGGCACAATATGTTAACTTCACCAATTATCTCCGGAAAAGAGAACGGCGACCCTCGCTCGCCTAAGATACAGGCCGCGGTGAAAAATGTTCAGGTTCGAGGAAAGGGGGAGTGGGAGAAGAAAAGCAGTATTCTGGTTGAAAAATTTCATCGGTCGTGTAGCGTTTCTTGTTAACGTTTCTGCGCGTTCAGGAGGCGAGGCGAGCGAAGAGGGGACACGGTTCACACCGCGGTTTAATGGGGAGCCACGAACTAGATCTAGTAAGTGCAACTCAGCCACCCGCGCACGTATTTATTGCCCGCCGCGGACATGAGGGATGGCTCGTGCATAAAATTAGCGATACTCGTAATTGTTATTGCTTATGTGCCGGACGTCGCCGCGATAGCGGTTAATGTACGTTTATTTGTCGGGGAACGAGCGCGTTTCATGCGCACTTGCCTTCCCCTCCGCGCAATTAGCGACCCTTGACTCCGTTGTCGTGTTCCCTCGCCGTTTTTGGGCCTGCTCGTAATTCCCACTGGGTTTAGACTCGCTAAACACTCGGCTGGTCGATAAAACTGGCCGCAGGAGGACGGGGACTGAGTAGTGCGAAAGAATCCTTGACGTTTATAGCTTTATCGCGAATCTGCGCCGACTGTGCGCAAGGTGTTTTTCCACGAAAGTTGAAGTTGACTTTAAATTTGAATCCTTGGGTAGAGTTAATTTAGACTGGAATTATTATTTAGACTGGAATGCTATGGAATAGGATAATAGATTTAGAATATTCCATCGATCGCAGTATCTTTCAGGCTTTGAGAGATCTTGTGAGTAATCTAAAGAGAACCATATGCCTATTTACAGCATTCAATTTCTATTAACTTTTCGATACGACATTAGGAACAGTGAAATTCGATATTCAATTTTGTATTAGTTATCAACACATGAACCTTAGAAATAAATTGATTTCAACCCTTAATTTATGTAAGATTTCCCTTTATATTACTTGCTAATACTATTATCAATATTTAAACAGAAAGTATAAATATTTATAACGAAAAATATTGTCGAGTGCAAAGGGTTAACTGCAGAAATCAATTCGTTGGCGTTCGATAGATTATACACTTCAAATTCAGATTCTCCATTCGATTTCTATTTCGTTTTTGAAAATGGAACCGAGCGACGCGCGGTCCAATTATAAACACAAGGTAAATATATATGAAAAGGTCTCTGCATTCGCTTCCTGCAGCTAATAAGATATTGTCCAGTTATGAAGCTTATTAGCTGCGACCGGCAATCATCTTCGTTTGTCACGTAACCCGATATTCGCGATTCGAGCGAAGCGTTTCTAATCTTTTGCTGTTAGCACCTCGGCTAATATCTGTTTGATCTAGTTATTCAAACACTCCGGGAAAGGGAGGACAGGTACGAAGACGTTCCGATTCAGCGTCGAGACGATGGAGACCGAGAAAGGAAAAGCCAACATCGAGGGAACCGGTGGCATCGGTCGGCCGGGTTAATTTTCGCGGGATAGACAAGAGGAAAAACAGGGAACGGGGAACGCAGGGCGATGAAATAACACGATTTGCCTGCTTATGCAAGATAATTGCTTTCTTGAGTGAGTTATATCTTGTATCTGTTCATGCTAACTTACCCGTGGCCGAGCGCAGTTAATTCTCTTTTTCGCTGTTTTACGCCGTATCCGAGTCGATTTACTTTCGTCTCGCGAAACGATACGGCGCGACTCGTAACGGACAAACGACGGGACGCGTCGGAAGCGGTCGGACCCGACCGTTAGCGAGCTTGTTATGGAAACTTTGATGTACCGTCGGCCAGTCGGGATCGGGATTACGAAACTCTCGTTTCTTCCGGCTGCCGGATGGCCAGCCTCTATTTAGAGCGAGTCAATCACGGCAAGGAAGTTGTACCGTAACAACTGTATCACACCGACATCGACTTTCAGTCGTCCGACCCTTGACCGGGTCGTCTGGGAGCTAGGTAGCAAAGCGGAATCGAATCATTCGACGCTTCAACATCTTGAACAGGAACGACGAGTCCAGCTCGTGACGAACTATCTTGAGCAAACTGGCGATGACGAGCTGCACTGGAATTACTGAGAGTTGAAGCTTTTTATGCGGGAAGTAGACTTGGGAGATGACTTCTCGTCTAGCGGGACGACACATAGCACGGCCAATAAAGAAAGTATGAGTGATACAAAAAGATCAGACAAAAGTTGTAAGGTATAGAGCTAAACGTATGGTGGTTATATTTTGTGTACATTATGGGGATATGGAGTTTTTTTAATGACAAGGGACATTTTGCACTGATTCAACCGTTATATAAATAGAGATACCGAATTTATTCGCACAAAATTTGTATCTTTCAAATGAAAATCATTTTATAGCAGGGACTGCTTAGCAACGCATTGGTAAGCTCCGATTTTCCTTACGTGAGTAGCCGAATTTTGGGGTTTCGTCCTTAAAGTGAAATTCTCTGGCTGAGCGGTGCTGCCTGAAAATGAAATACAGTTCAAGGGGATAAATCTTAATGAAAGTCGAATTCGCGTTGTCCAAGACGCAATCGAAGCCAAGCGGTACGCCGGATACGTTACGTATTACTTCCTCGAAGCACGAAAGGCTGTTACTCCGTTTACCGTCGTTTCGTTCGACTCCTTACAATCGTGTGCTTCGCGGGTAATAAACCTGTATTCGATCCGATTCCCACGTGTATTTATTCGGACATCTGAACGCAGCGCGATCGAACGATCCGCGATCCACGTGGCGAACGATCCTCTACAGTTAGCCAGGTTTTCCTCGAAGCGTCCCGCGGTGTTGATCGGCACCGCGAGACGAGCGCACAGCCACGGAACGGCCGGCGTAATACGAGCGGAAAAATTCCGTGGAACTGCATTTACAAACCTTTGTCGGCGCGGCCGAGTTTTAATTCCCGCGCGTCTCCTCGCATTGGACGCGGTAATTGCCGGTATCGTTAAATTTCACGCGCGAGCTATTTCCCCGTTGCTCCGTAATTAAACGGACGTCACAGGCGAAACAAGTCATTGCCGGGAAATTATCCTCTCCCTCCCCTCTCGCCCCTATCGCCCCTCCACCTTCCACCGTCCATCCTGACGTCGAAGTTTACGGAGCGCGGGGAATCTCTAATCTGGCCGTGATCCGGGACGATTAGAAATGGTAAAAGGAGGAATAATTGAAACGAACGCTCGGACTGACGGGGCTGAAACGCTAATTGTTTAATTATTTAAGTGGATTAGTAGCTTATGGCCCCGCTGACCAGTAAACAGACGTTATCTTATTACCTCGGACGCCGGGGAGAGAATATTCCGCTACCTGCAGCCGCTCCTTTTCTTTATAATCGGCGGTTCGTCGGCTATCTTTTATAATTGCGTCAACGGTCGTCTCCGGCATACGTCGATACCGATCGGATGATCATCGAGTCGTGTCTGTTACTGTCTGCAATCACGTTACCGGTCCCGGGTGGTGCGTTTATGGCCGGCGAATACCCCATTCAGCTAATTATATTCGAATGAATCCGCGCTTTTTACTCCGCACGGGAAAAGTAGGAATCATTTCCATCGTAGGAAATGTCTCGGGTTGCCCGTTGATAGCGAGCGCTCTTAGATAATTGCTATTATTATTGTTATTGGCGTTTTCATTGCCCGGTAATTGAGCGTAAAAATTGGAAGTGCGTATTACGCGGGACGAGCATCGGGAAACGAAATGTCCGCTTAAATATATATCTCTCGCGAATGAAAGCGGTGGGGAATATTCAAATAGGATCTTATCATATCGAAACGACCGAAATTAATGTATCGAATTTCTTTCGTCTTTCCCGAGTCGTTCGAAGGTTAACGATATTTTTCCGAGTGGTGTTAGATAAGCAGAAATTGAAACTTACGCTGATCGGATCGTATCATCCGATGAATTCAAGGTTCCCGTTCTCTCGAAATATATTCGGTCGAATATTCCTAAAAAAACGAAAAAAACGTGTTCGCCGGTCACCGCGACCGGAAGGTAGCGAGAGCAATAGAATCGCGTCGCGATCCACGGCGGCAAGATGATTCCATCGCGGCAACATCGGGGAACAAAGGTGGAAGAGGGTAATTTCAGTCCGTGAAGGCGAACGGAAAGCAGCTCCGCAACGCGATTACCACGGTGGATACCGTGTTCCTGTCATCGACGGATCGAGATCTGTTATCTGTTGCTGATTACGGTTGCGCGCCCACCACACACGTAGACATAATGTGTACGTGCACGGGCGGCGCGCGGGTCGTTGAATAAAAAGGAGGCAACGCGTCTCGGCTCGACTGCAACAAATACACCTTCGGGAACGCGAGCGCTTAAGCATTAAGCTATGTCCTCACTGAACCAACAACAAGGCATTTTTCGCTGTCTCGCGTTGCTGATAACCGATCTGCTTTCAAAAATATTCCGTCCACGTCGAAGCAACGCAGTTCGGGTGACAATTGAGTGTTACTTCGATTTCGAGGCTAGCAACATAAAAGAATTTGCAAGAAAGCGTGACATTATTCAGACAACAAGGCGTTGCTCGTTGTTTAGTGAGATTGTAGCTTTAAGCTACCTGCACACGTCGAAGTATTGCGATGCATGCGTCGACTGTTAACTCGATTCCTAATGAAAGGCTTTCGAGTGCGAAGGGTTAGGTTCCGTGAAACCTGGATCGGTATCAATTTGCCTCCACACTATTGTTTCTCTCACAATTAGCTTGACGTGCGAATAACGTAGCAGTTGCTTCTAATACAGATTCATCGAAGCCGAATTGTATACGTGGCAACGTGCATCGTAAAATTTGCTAATTCACGCATGCCTCGCGACATGTCCGAAGTTGTGCAGGGAGCTTTACGCGCCTACGTGTCTTTGGCCGGGCTATTACGCGTGAACACTGCGGCACCGAGTTCCGGCCTGAGGTATCCGCCTAGTCGGCGGGATCGGCCACGCGATCCTGGCGTCTCTGATTGGTAATTAAACGCATGACATCCGACTGTCGTTTCATCAATTCTCAGTTCTGCGCATTCTTCGGTACCATCGGCGAAAGGTAACGTCTTTGTTCCGGGATGTTGCTCCATCTTTGGCGTAGTTAAATGAAGAATATCCTGAAGAACAGGAGCGCGGTACGTGAATTCCATGAATTAAACGTCGGAAGAAAGGGGACAGGAAATCTTAGCTCGCCCCGATTCGTGGGATTATGAATGGACGCGGTTAATGAAGGTGTACGGAGGGTTTAGGAAGAGAAGTTGTAGAAGGTATCTCCGATATTCGTGCTAGGGGCCCGTTTACAGCTGATTATGACATCGTCGCATATCTTATTAACGCGTCTCTTTTAAGGAAGTCGTTCTTACCGCCACTTTTTATCGAATTCACTCGAACGGAGTGGTTACGCTGTAATTTCTATCGAGGAAAGGTAACTATGCTTTACAGCTCGCGATTACTCTATAAGCGATCATGTTTGATTAGTCAGGAACGTTCGGGTCCTCTAACTAGTCTCGAAAACGAGCGATCGGTAACCAATTTTTACCGAACCTTCTAACAGTCACGTCAATTAAGAACCGCGAATCTCGCGTCTAGCGATCTCGGATAATACGACGATTCCTTTTGAGTTCGAAATTGAAAGGAAAACGATCGATTTCATCTTGAATATGACACGGGCATCGGGAAGAATATTGACGAGCTTCCGGCCGGCGAAGCGTTAATTAAAATATAAAATAATTAGCACCTGATAGATAACCTTCCATTACCCGGGGATTCGCATCTTCAAATTGTTATGTCTACTCGTTTCTCGGGCAATAAAGGTTCTAACGCGAGCTTGCTTCGCAGGAATGAAATAAACTGTCAGCGTCGAGGATTCGCGCGTCGCTCGCGTCGTAGCCGCGATAACGATTCACGCGCGGCACGGCGTTGTCCCCCGATCCGTGAAAAAGGACGCGATCAGCGCCGGGTAACTACTTAGAAATTAGAGTCGGTGTTATTTAAGAGGTTTCCCAGCGGCTTCCGGGCTGGCGGGCATGGTCTTCCGGAAGATTTACGCCGCACATTGTTTCGTAATCGTAACCGGGCCCGGTTGTTTCTCGTCAGGTCAGTGAACAAACTCACACGAACGCTATCTCGAGGATACTCGGTGGAAAAGAGCCCGGCCGTCGGACAACGGAATCAGGGAGCCGGTACACCCTGGCTGGCTGGATAGCTAGCGGTTCGTTCAGATCTAGATCGTAGATTTAACTGCAAATATTAATTAGGCTAGGCTGCGCTCGTGAATCCTAACGGATTGCGTCACTGCCGCCGCCGACTCGGCCCTGAGCTACCGTCTTTTGTGCAACCGCCGGCCAGGTCGTTGAGTTTTTCGTGCTATCCAGTTTCGTCGCTTGTATTTCGAAGTTTATCCGTGAAAAATTTGAGCAGACGATATTTGAATATCGTCATTGATTCTTAGTTATTTCTAAATGCTCCAACACTTAGTTGAACGGTATGACTTTAAGATATCTTCTCTTATCTAATAATCTTTCACTGATGGATCTTAATTTTGCGAGAAATCTGGACTACGAAAAGTAGGACTCGAAGAATATCGAAGTTCCGAGGATAACGATCTTCCGAGATCCGTAACAACGCAGTTAATCGCGGATAAAAGTGCGCGATAACTATATGAAATATACACGATGTTTTATTCGATAAAAGTAACCTAGAAAGCTGTGCTATTAATTTCCACAGTCTTTCTTCCTATATCGCTGCCGATCGGATGAAATAAGAGAACCGGAAGCCGAACTGCACTGTAATATATTACACCTCCTCCAGTTCGGTGATTCAGTAATGACGATAGGGGTAGATCTTTAGGATCAGTTAGCCGAGCGTCGAGTACTACAAACTGGTCTACCGTGTACTGAACGGACAGTCCGTCTTCCGCAGTTTGTCTACATTTGTTCGAGTAATCGCGAACAGATTTGCCGGGTGTCGGCGTTCTAAAAAGCGTTGTAACGATGACGCCGGAACATCAACCCTTATCGGCGGGACTCGTTACCGGAGGCGCAGTGGCGTCCAAGGACATCGTCCTCGGGAGCGCCGGGGCTCGTAACCGGCATCCAGGTCGATTTGTTGAAAATAGTCGTGTGCAGGATACGCTTCGCGTTATATATCGCCGGTGGTATGTCGCATAGCCGGGATTGGAGCCCGCCGGTTACAAGCGGCATCGCGCCGTACCCGCTGCGCTAGCAGCACGTCAGCGCGCCGCCACGAAATACGGCGGACTCATGCAGCGCTTCTCAAACCGGGACAAATGCCGACCGATATCATTGAAAAATTCAAATCAACTGGATCATTTTTTTCGAGCAGATGTGCACGGAGAATTATAAAATGAAAGTATATTCGAAACATCGTCGTATTGTTTGCGTAGCTGGAGTAACAGCGAATGATTCGATGCAGTTTCCTTTGTTAATGATCGTGCCGAGGTTAATTTTTGTAGCTAATGAAACTGTTGTGATCTTACTTCCAAAGGATGATTTAATGAAAACATACGAGACATTAATCCAATTCTAAGATCTGCGATTCGAATTAGAAGATTCTTGACCGATGCACAGAAATAAGAGTTTCGCAAGACATGGCAAAAATGATTAAGCCAGCCGAGCTTTCGAAAGAACCCTAGAGTTTCAACACGTCCGAGTTTAAATCCGCGCTCCGGCTTCCCTTCGAACCGATAAATTATTAATCCGCTCGCGGACGGATCGAGGCGGAAGACGTCGGATCTCTCGGAGGAACAACGAAAAGAAAATCCAAAAACATCGAAGATCACGTAGACGATCGTACCTGTGCGCGTTCGCGTTGAGAAAATTCGATTCCACGACACGGATCGGCGATGCGTAATTGTCGAACGTACCGTGTCCGCCGCGGCGGGGTATTTTTCACCGGCGTTTATTATTACTAATCACAAATGGAATCCGCCGATTACAAAGTCTCGCTCGATTGCCTAACGATCCCGCGATCGGCAACGATCCGGCCGGGCGAGCACGCCGGTTTGAGTATCACTGGACGATTGGGACCGCATTCCCGGCTGGAAACCGCAGCAGCCCGGCGTTTGAAGACTGCATTTGGAGCGGCCACGTAATGCAAAGAGATAACCTATATGAAGAGCTGTCGGTCCGGCCGGCGGCAGTTATGCCGAATAAAATCGCTGATTTGTTGTACTGCCACCGATTCCGATTCCCTTGCCGCGGCACGATGACCAACATTCCGTGGCGCGTTTATGGGCCTTCCACGTCGATCACCGATCGCTCCGCGCGGCCCCCGGGGGCCCACCGATTGCTCCCCCCACCGGTCCTTAAAGGACGGCGAAAGTTTCGCATCGGGGACGGGAAAACGCGCGGCTGCACTTTATAGGATACTTAATAAGGGGCCTTATCGACCGGCGGTGAAGTTAGATACACAGGGAACGAGGTATCCACGTCGATATTGGCCGAGATATATCGGGTATTAGCCGGCCCGTTTAACCTCCTGAGCTGTCTTCAGCTGTTACGCGACGAGAACTCTCGCGAAATATCGGCGAAGATAGAAAGTGCTGAATGGCTCGTGACTCGTCCCCTCCTCCTCCCATATTTTTCACCGTTCACCCAAGTAATACCCGATCGGTACGAGCTTCGCTCCTATAGATTGATTCCTCCTTTTTTTTCCCACGTTTCCTTTCCTCCTTCTTTTCGCTTTGTTTCTCTGTTCCCCGAAAGCGATGCCAGTGGCAACGGTGAATCGTCTAGGAAAGAGGCGCTCCTCGAGGGCAAGAAGAAACGGTGTTACCGTAGATCGTAAAACTATCGTCGTAAAAAGACATTTTAAGCTGGAATTTTGATGGAGAGATCAACATGACTCGAATTGCCGGAGTTACGATAGCGAACGATAGAGGTTTTTGGGAGCTGTATAAGCGAGCGTACGGTCCGCCTCGGAAGTAGGGTTGGTGTTCTCGTTTCAGAGGAACTTCGCCGGTAGGATCCATTACACTTTTATTCCGAGGCGACGCGTTCCTTCGTCGCGACGGAGGAATCCGACGTGCACGAAGGGCGATTTCGTAACGGTTCAACTCGCGTTGCCGTTGTACCTCCTCCTCGCGATGATTCCGTGGAATTGGCCTTAGGACGCGGGCAGGTGTGCGTTCGTGTGCCGTGAAAAAGCGAGCCGTGGCTCGCGGCGTTCACGGAAATCAGAAAAACGGTGGAAGAGATTCCCGGAGGATCGTCGCTGCCCGTGTAGATGAATGACAGCGATAAACGAAGGAGAAGGGGGGAAGGAGTGATAGGACGTTTCACGCGCAGGAACACGCTTGCCGCGGGACACCGTTTTCTTCCTTTCCGGTAAGGATCGACGGTGCATTCGTGTCGACGGGACGTGAACCCGACGAATCGGTTTCCCTCGCGCGTGACAGAACCGTCAAAAGCGGATATACGGGGCCATAAAACGATGCAAATGATTGTATAATGTGGTTAAGCACACTCTGCGCAATCAAGTTAACCCCTTTCTATACTATTTAACCGGGCAAAATCCGGGCCTTAATTATGGCGACCGATATCTCTCTGGTGTTGTCACCTCAAACCAGACTCGTGATATTTATGTTTGCTCCAAAATTTTTATCACGAGTCAAACTCGTTGCAGTACGGCGAGAGATTAACACGGTGGACAGGCTTGACGCGTCTGTGAAAATTGCGCGTTACGTTTACACGGCAAACAAACCGTGCAGACGGAACGACGGCAGCGAAATAAGAATATTCGCTGGGACAGGAATTTCCCGTAAACCGGCGACTTTCCGAGTGAAACGTGTTCGAAATTTCACACGGATCGACTCTAGCGTCGTCCGCCATTTTGCATGGCGTGCGCGCGCAGCCAATTTCGCGGTGGAATTTCTCAGCGACGAAGGGAAATTTTCGAAAAATTCCGCTCGCCGGTGAATCGTCCGTCTGGTATCGGTCTAGAAAAATCAATAACATCCTTCCTTTACGATTTTCTACGATAGCCGGCTGAGTCATCGGTTCAACACGGTAGCACGGGGATCGAGCATCAAACATGGCTGAATTACGCTAGACGCGATTACGTAACAGCGCGCGGCGGTGTCTATGCGGATAGCCAGCAGTTAAATTTTCACCGTCACGCGAGAATAATTTTTATTGCTCAATCGGAATGGTCTTTGATCAAGAGATTTGTACGTCAGCGGGGTTTATGAGCCGAAGCGTTTACGTCCGCCCGTTATCTTCGTTTCAAGGAAATCCCGGGACCCTTCGAAACTCTCGCGAGAGGCCGCGCGCGCGCACGTTTTCAGATGAAAAATGCACGGGGACACGTATAGCGGCATTGTGTCGCCAGTAACGTGAAACCTTACGAACCTTACGCTCGCCGGGCATAACACGGAGAGCTCGCATAACGCATGGCACGAGTCTCGGGAACGGGTGTGATAAACATGTCAGCGTGACTAGACCCCCTGTAGAGGGCCAGGGACCAGTGGGTTTGATGCCCCCTTACCTGGCCCCCATCAGACGCTACCCCGGCCACGACGATATCGGACCTGCTTTCTCGAATTTTTCGGTTCCTACGGGCCGCGACGCGGAATCCTTTTTTACACCTGTGCTCCCGCTACGGCGACCTTCGTTCTCACGGTTTGGCGGTGCCGTCTTCCCTTTCTCCAGGTGATTTTCGTGTTGAACTTTGCGCACCATTCGGAGAATTGTGCTATTGTTTTATCCGACGAATACCGATACCGCGGACTTCGTTTGATCAAACGTTTGTACGAGCGTGTCCGCAATTCTTTGCAACGGAATTTTATTTTAAATTGCATTCGCGTCTTCGTTTGTAGCGGAATTTTATTTTAATTTGGACGTTACAGCTCATCAGTGCCGTTTCGGGTAGGAGAAAGCGCAAGCTGCCTCGCACCATCAACTTTTTGCATTTGTCGCAGCGAAAGAGTTAATTATCGTTGCCCCGGCGAGGATGGTTAGCGAGTTAAGCGGCGACAGATGGTGACCGTGTCAGCCGTTCCGCCATTTTCGCCAAAATCACCGAATCATTTCCGGAGCAGCAGGAGCAAAAATACCGCGGCACGCTCGTCTCGCCTATCATTCTTCTGCAAGCTAACGACTTTAATCGGTCCTCGAGGAGCGGCCAGGCGCCTGGACCTCTCGTAAATTGCGGTTCAGCTGCGTCGCCTACCGTAACGTTTGATTAAATGCAATTTGGGTGAAGCGATTACACAATAACACCGGCTACTGGTCACGTAGGACATTTATCATCGGTAATGTGGCCGATTTCCGATGCAATGCGTCATTCGAACGGTTCCGAGGGATCCTTTACCGAATAATGATATGCGTCCTTTTTGTATTTCCATCGAGTTCACGAGTTTCCTGTACAAAATGACATTGTACACTTGCAACAAAATGCAACAAGACGCGTCAGCAAATTGTTGAACTATTAACGTAACGGGTGTTTCATCTTGTGTCTTCACGTTGCTGCTAAGCTACTCGCGATCTTTATACGATTTTAAAGCTCGAATTATCGTAGTACCTATCTAATTCGATAAGTGAAATAATTTCCTGCGTTTACATCGAAGACTGAAGTTACCGGATCGTTTAGATTTCTAGTTACGCAAGACCCCCACCGATTTAAATAGCGCAATTCGGGGGTAATGATCCTCATGATCCATCTCGGGCACACCGTTTCCTTGTCTCCGCGCTGGCTCTAAGCGCCACGGCGCAAGATAGATGCTTCCGGGAAACGGAGTGAAGTCGGAATTCAGTCGGAGCACGACTATCTGTACAGTCCAGATGTTCGGGAGCCTTCAGTCAATGGCCCGTGAAGCTAGAGACGCGGCTGCAGATAAGGCTTAACAGCGATTCGCCTTCGAGATAACGGCTGGTCGCTTCTAATTCCACTCGAATAGCTAAAGTAGTCATTGTCAGTATCTTTTTAAGCGCACGAAGAGTCTGAATCTCACAAAAAAGAATTAGAAACATGTCTCGAACTTGAAACCGTGCTTTGAATTTCGCGTCAGCCCTTTTAATAATTAGACTGTTTGTTCGCTAGTTTCTATATGGCGACATTCATTCTCAAAATGTTAATATTACGATCACTCGAGAATTTTATTTTAACAAGCATCTACTAGCAGCAGTTGCTAACCGGTTGCAAATGAAACGATCGTAGAGCCCTAACTCCACGACTGATAGACGCCGCCGGCGGAGCTAATTTATATTTCGTCCCTTAATTATAATAATTTACGAACTTTCGTCCCACAACCATGCCGGACTTTTAACTGACGTTGTTAAATGTTATTTTACCAAACAGTTTTTCAGCCGAGCGCAGTTTTCCGGGCATGGGGATGTAATTCCCGCGGGTTAAATCGATAAAACGCCATTCAAAGTTGTGTCCCGCGACGTCGTTCCCGGGAAATAATAATATTTCCGTGGAACGGTTCGAATGCCAGATATATTTAATTGCAGGGATGCTGTCCTGATAATTAAACCTTCTGACGGGGGCGTGATCGTCGCGCTCTTCGCTGTGTAGACAAATTATCGTTAGCCCAAGGAAGATCAATAGTAGATATTCACAGGTGAACGAAAAGGAACAGAAAGGCGACGGCTAATTCGGTGTTTACCCAGCCATTGTCTCCATTACGGAGTCTCTCTTTCTCTCTCTCTCTCTCTCTCTCTAGGAAAGAGACAGGTCAAACGGTTCGTCGCGACCTAAGAAAATATTTAGACGGTGCCCGACCCAGCCGCGACCCGACCTACTAATTTTTGCCGAGAAGAAAGGCGCGAAGTGGATGACTCCGCAAACTCGATCGCCGGGAGCTCTCCGTTTCTCTGTTTTCCTAAGATCGCGTCCAGCGGATCGCGATAAGGCATGATTTCTCGCCCCATTTGCGGTGCCGTTACAGCCGGTCGCGGTATTGCCTCGATCCTTCCGGTATTAGAGAGGGTTCAAGGAATTAGTAGCTGCGAAAAGACACGGGGACCCGTGGCTTCGAGCGATAAAGAGAGCAGTGTAAAGGGGAAAAAACGGAGAGTAGGAGGGGGGGGGTGGGGGAGGCAGAAAAAAGAGAAGAAACGAAAGAAAATCACGGCCCCTGTGTGTCGACGAAGCGCGCGGTCCTCGAACACGATGTCGTCGCGATAACCTCCGACTTTTTTGTTCGTTTTTCAAGGATCCGAAGCCGCGCGCGTCCATCGTGCTTTCTCCGCTGTTAATTTACTGGATCGTAAATGTCGCGGAGGGAAGAGGGACCGCGGCGGTTTCCCTGGGCCCCGGGATTTTTCGAAAGGAGCGACGACGGCCGGCGACATTGGGCAAAAAAGTAACCCAACGCCTATCACACTGACACAATTTTCACGGCATCGCGTCGCGGTGCGCGGCAACAGGCGCGCACCGACCGGGACACCTGAGTTATTTACTGCGCGTAAATGAAGATATATCGTAGGGAAATCCTTTTTAACGACCGTCCTCCGCTGGCGCTCTTTCGGGCTGCTCCCCTGGCAACCATTAAACAGCGCGCGCGTGCGCGGTCACGGCCGATTCCGCGCGACAAGCAAGCGCGCCGATCCACGCGCGCGAAATCGTCTATCCGGGGGATTTAAATCCGACGTGGATCCATTGATTTTAATAGTCCCGGCTCGATTTCCCGCGGCCCCTGCCCCCGGGCGCCATCTGCGCCGGTAATGGCGGATGGATGTTACCGTATCGCGACTTTAACGGCTGGCTAAAAAGCGTGGAGACGTTTTTGCGAACTTCTGGGACGAGCCGAACGATCTTCGGATGTGAAGAAAGGCTATAGCTAGCTTTGGTCTCGTGTATAATCCTCTGGTATGGTTTAAATGAAGACAGTTGTGGGATGGCTTCGCTGTCCGCCATGTTGGCCGGTAATACCGTTTGTATCTCCAGTGAGGATTCGAACACGCAGCCATTGATCGCGTAAACAAATGGAAATTCTATTTCACGTTATGTCAGATGGCAATCTTTAAAAACACCTTGACATCAGCAATCGATGCTTTACGTATGACTCATCTACCAATATTTTGCTTCGTCGATAATGACATTAAGCGCACGAACGATATATCAACGGTGCAAGAGCTAACGCAGGATCGCCTCGAATCACTCAACCACCCCGTCGCAATGATCCCCGTATCAAACGTACAAAACCATCGAGCAAAACACGACGCCCCTCCCCCGCCGTCGTCGTTCGATCGATCATATCGGTCCGCCTGGACAACGAAGAATTTCCATGGTATCAGCGACGGTCGACTGTTAGCGAAAGATCTCCAAGGGGCCGCCGAAAGGGAAAGATGATCAGGACAAGCCGTCGTCGCAGCTGTGTGCCCGCGATGCAGTCGCATAATTTATAGCATCGGTCGGGGGACGCGAAGCCGGAGAAGGAACACGGCGGCGGGGAGAGAGAGGATGCTGTGAGGAGGTGGGGACGGGACGCAGAGGATGCACTCTGCGCGCCGATGAGACACGAAGAAACAGCGGAGAAGACGAGAAAGAGAATGGACGAGGAAAAGGGAGCGAGGCAGGGATGGGGAAGGGACAGAGGAACATTAAGATACCGACACTAGCTGGCAAGAGTGACGGGGGAAAGGCGCGGCCGTAGAAGAGAGGGACACGAGGGACAAGCATTCTTTATGCGTCTTATCGGGCTTATCAAATGGCCGGTAGTGATGTGACTCTGGCCAACTCGATGCCCCTTCCTCCACTCTCACACTCTCTCTCTCTCTCTCTCACTCCTTCTTTCTTTCTCTCTCGCTCTGTCACTCGGTGCTTCCAGGCATATTCCCCTTTCGCCCCGTCGGCGCTCGTTCCGTCGACCGTGTTATTTACGAGCATCACCGATGCGAAGGGCACGGGGGGTCCAGACTGGCCAGGGAACCGGCGTTTTCTTTTTTAAGCTCTGCTCCAGCTGAATACGTCGAAGCGGGTCATCCTGGCGCGCTCTACAAACCTGCGTCTCCGGGCCCGAATCGCGTATCGATTTCCTAGGCACGATAGCGGCAGCCATTTTGGAGCTGGATCGTCGACCAAGGGAGACACAGGCGGCCGAGACACTTACACCTCTTACATATTCACACGGGAATTCTGTTTTCCGTTAAAACTCCAGACCGTAATTCGTGAACGCCCTTCTGTCCGTTCGCGCGAGCGTGTCGCCTAACGAACACCGTTCTAAATCAAGATCCTTACAGTGTATCAGATCTACGACTATATTTACCGGGAGTAGCCACTTTGTTTGAATTCCGTCCCCCTCGCATCCTCGTTTCCCACTTGTTCGCGGCGCTCGTCCGTCCGAAAAAGGAGCCCGTCTTCGAGCCAGCTAGGCCAGCGGTCCATAAATCACCGACGCGCACTCGGTGTCCGCGTTTTCTCGCCGTGACGGGCTTAGATTATTTATCACCCGCGCGATCGACGGCGTCCCGGGCCCCGTCACCGTTAATGCAACCGTCCATACGTTCACATTGTCGGCCAAAAAGTCCGGGGCCACTCGCCACACCTACGTAACCGGCTCGCCCGGTGGGAAGACGGCGCGGCGCGGCGTGGCGTGGCGCGGGCGCGCGAGCGAGCGAACGTAACCCTCTTCACTCTCGAGGGGCTGTAGCCGGAGCTGGCGTCTGATTGATATACGGACTGTTAAGTGTTTGCAATAACCGACGTTTATATCCACCTCTAATACATCCAGCCATAAATAACCGGCCACTTCGAACGCCTGCACGCGGCACGAAGCTAACGCGAGAGATGCCGGACTCGCAGCCTCGAGGTGAGACGTTGACCAGAAGTCGGCTTTCGGGGAGAGCCGACGGTGCCGGGGTGTCGATAACCTATTTTAACGCGCCGCGGATTTTTCGCAGCCCGTTTCGTATACGAAACTTCGGCGATTCGCGTCGTTCCGCGAGGAGCATCGCGCGTGCCAGAGGTATCGCGAGATGGTGTGTAAGACGAGAACATGATAGGTGGATGCTGAATTTGAATTTTGTGGAAAATGGTTTGAACGAGGAGATTGCGCTGGCCTTTGATTGGGTTTACGATTTTTAAAGAATTGTTGAAATGATAGAAGAAGAGATAAGTGAAGATTCTTTGAGGGTGAACTAATTAATTTTCTTAGGAGTGACGTTTCACATAGATTCCTGGAGGACTGGTTACGATTCAAGATCGAGACTCATCGTCCACTTAGCAACGCCGAGATCTCGTTTATTCGTCATCAGCCAGCAGGCGTTAGGGATAATTTAGTGGGCGCTATGGTTAATTTCTGTAAAATCGCCCGTTTACCTTTGACGCGCTCAGTGTGTCGCCACGCCCTTTTGTGCCCACGGAGCCATTGAGTCCAATGGATCTCTAGGAGGTCCTCCCGAGGGAACACCTGCGATTCCGGGATCCAGGTGTCGCTCACGGCTTAAAATCTTCGAATTTTGCTAAATCCCCGGGCATAAGCATCCTCTCGACGCGTCGAGACCGTCCGTTTTGTCATCGAAGGGCCATTTCTACGGCTGTATAGCTATAATGCCCCGTCATTAGTAAGTAGGTAATAAATGGCGTTAAATGGGATTTTAGGGACTGGTCAGGGCACTAAGGCACTGTAACATTACTAGCTGCAAGCAAATTTAAGAATTCAATGTACCATTGCCGTATTAGTATGTCTTTTATGTTCCTTTTATTACTTTGGTACTTAAAGCGGGAAATAATAGGTTCGTCGCAAGATTCTAGTGTTCCTGCTGTTTGAATTCTATTAATTCCATCACTGCGATATACTTGTAGATCAATTGCAAATCAAATGTTTCAAAAAAATCAAAACTGCCCACTTCTACCAACGATTACAACGAAGGATAAAATGTCTCTATTCAAAGGGGCAGTTGTTTAATTCAATGCCCATGAGAGCGGAGTAAGCTTAAAACGTCAACGAAGTTCGCGAAGTTCCGCTGGGTAAGGATCCTCGTCGGATTTTGCCTAACCGATTTGACGTTTTATCAATCACGAGCTGCCACCGGCTGTCGTTTTCATTAGGCCGCGACCCGCGCGGCTTTTTCCTGCTTGATGGATGAATTCTGGAAGTCTGTAACACGAGACCGGCGGCTGACGGGGGTGAAAGGGACGCGCGTCAACCGACGTACGGGGGCTGATCCCGTTGTTTATGAGATTTTTATGGAGGTGAAATGTTGGGAAAACGCGGCGCAACCTTCCGCGATAAGCCGGATAATAAAATGTCGCGCAATCAGGGAGACGGTTTTTTCCCCGCTCTCCGCGACGAGGGTTCGTAATTAGTGAGACTTTCCCCTGGACGGGGAAGAAAGATCGTCGTCGATAAATTATCCTTTTTTCCCCTACGAACCTGTTGAATCTCCTGGTGAAAGTTGTAACTGATTTCGTAAAACATACCACTAGCCTCGACTTCTATCTCTATTTTTTTCACTGCCTCGTCTGGGAACGACGGAAAAGTGAAATTAGGCGCAACCCTCGTGACCGCTTATATTAAGTTTCATAAATTATTAATATAGGAATACGACCAGAATTTTTTCAGTATTTCTTTCACGGTTATATACGAATCTTATACAACAGAACGGAATACACCAGAATCAGGAAAATTTATTGTCGAATAATTTTCAATGAGAAATTTGTTTACTCGTTGAACGACAGAATTCTACTTACAATGGTGAAAATTATTTTCTCTACTTCTATGTTATCAATTATATTAATATTCGTTCCGGTAACATTATGGTTATCATTAGCAAAATGTATTTTTTCAATATAACGGTAATATTATTTTCCCTCTACTTCTGCAGTAAGAATGAAGTCATGCCTGTAATGCATCCCCCGTCATTTTTCACGAGGAAAATATTATGTAAACGGTAATGGCCGTCTTTTTTTCCTTCCTGCGCAGTGGCAAATTGGACTGCGCTATCTTTCTTTTTTCACGAGCGGGGAGAACCGGCGGTGTAACGGGTGGCTCGTAGCTTTCAGACCGTTTCCCACAATAAAGGGCACACGTGAGCTCGTTGCGGGGTGTAGAATGTAGCTTTTTTTACGGGGGTATCCCTTACACGTCAGATCGGCTCTCGTCAGCGACTCGTATTGCTTTACACGGTATATTAAACCGTCAAGCTCTCAAAGAGCAGATCTTCGAGCGGACGTGGTTCATCAGATTTTCTGTGTTACTTCTGTCTCATTTGCCTTAAACCTTCGCGTAATACCGTGTAACGGATTGGCCAGCGAAATTAAATTCTAATAGCAAACGGATCGTGAAAATTCACTGATCACTTCTCATTTTCATTCTTATCGTAATTGATCTTTCAATACAAGAGGTACAATGTTACATACAGCACATATTGTTCACCGAGTAACGAGGTAACGAAAACATAATTGAATTGCTCGAAGAATGATTTTAATAATCGATTAAGATAAACTGAATTCTTGAACCGATGATTTCATTCGACGATTCCCGCGTTCCTCGGATTGAATATTAAAGGAAATAAATAGCTGATTTACATATTTATTTAGCAAAAGTAAGAGTCAATAAAAAAAGTTAGTACCCCAAGCACAAAGGGGTTCAACAGCATCGAAACGAAACCGAAGCTGTTATCGAGCCTCCATCGCGTTACCTCAACAATCGCTCGCAATCTTCCATCGTCATCCTTTTCGTGTTTCACTTTTCGAGACTAATTTCCATAACAAATATTCCATAAGGTCCATTACCAAGGACCAACAGTGAAAGCGTGACCGTGCTCTTCGCGCGGAGCCCAAATTTAATTAGTCCAATCTCGGAGCGACGATCGTAAAGAGACTCGAGGCAGAAGGCTACAATCATTTCGCTGGAAACCCTTCGCAAAAACGGTCGGAAGTCTCGTACGAAGATTCAATCATAAAGAAATTCAAGACACAAGATTATGTATATTTAATAGAACACCTGACACTCGCGAAAAATATTCAACCTATTCAAGCCATTCTTATATTTCCTTCTACACACTTCCATTAAGTTACCACGAAAACGACTCAGTCGCCATTTGATTCGATATAACAAAATTACGGAGTGTTACATATAACATTAAGTTCCGTATAAAACATCAAAATGTAAAATATTTATATATAAATCTTTGTTCCATAATTCACGGAGGTTTCCTCATTAGTTTCAAATAATTTACGTCTAATCGGAAAGTGTCGAATGTTTCTACTGAAAAGCATCCGAGGGTTAAACAATTCTACACCCCTACCTTCTAAACATATTTACATCAACTCACATTTAAAAAATAAACCATCCACTTGAACATATTAAAACAGCAAAGTTCAAACAATCGAAGACATTCTAATCCCTCGTACAGGGGTGAAAACAGAAGACCACGATCATTCCGTAGGACACTCGCAGAAAAAGGGGGTTCGAAAATCTCGTTCCCTCCGCTAAGGAACGGGAACCTTCAATTCCCTCTGCCACCCCCTCAAATTTCAAAGCTCCGATAAGCGTGCGTGCGTGCGTGCGTGCGTGCGTGCGCGCGCAAGTGGAGACTCGAAAAATCTGACGTGTCCCGAATCTCGCTTAATTAATAGCCTTAGAGGGTCGAAGAGAGGGGCGTCGTTGCGCCGAAGGACCCTCTCCGCGCTCCTCGCAGAGACTGGTCGGTAAAGGGGGCACGTGCAGGCCACGTGTCGGTAAGAGGATATCCGCCCGTGCTACCCTAAGCGGCCGCGTTCGCCGGAGAAGGACAGCGGTAAGGGGGCACTGGCAGCGTTGCCCGCTGGTCTCAGGTGCCACGGGCTCCGTCTTCGTTACTCCCTCGTCTCGGCACCGCTTCTCCGCCGGCGAGTCGCGTAATCCCGACGAGAGTGGAACAGAGAAGGAGAGGGTCGAAAATAAAAGTAGGGAGCCGCTCGTGTTCTTACCGGTCGGCTGATTTCGCGCCGGCTACGCGAACGTTAATCCCCGGCCCGCGGCGAATTCGACTTCGATTCGCCTTCCTCGGGGGCTCGCGACTCGGTCAGACGATTATCATTGGGTTTCAGCGTGACTCGAACGGCTCGGAGGATTTCGAGCTTGGAGACATCGACTGGTTCGGTGTGATTTTCCGGCGAAGAATTTTGTTTGTATGGATCCAGCGGCGTTACGAGATTACGAAGTTAGGAAAGTTGTGAGTAGGTGTATAAAATGTTTTGTGATTTACTTAGGCTCGTAGCGTAGAGAAACCAGGGTGCTCAGAATGTTGTCTTGGGCGAACAGTTCGGAAACTAGGGAAGAATGAAATTTAATGATGAGGTAGTAGTGTGTTCATACAAATATAGCTATTAAGGGAACATCTTACCGGCGCGGGGACAACAAACACACACGGGATCACCTATAAAACAGTAAACGAATAAACGCGGACCATCGATCATCACGCCAACAAACAACCCCCATCCCAAAAATTCCTCGTCTGTTTGTTTATCCCCGCGGATTAAGGCTAATTCGCAGCGGCACGCGATACACGCCCACGACTATGAAACTCCATGTCCGTTCGAGGGTCGCTGACAATCCGGAACAACCTACCGGAAAATTCCCCGTACAAAGACTTTTCGCTTCCGACTGTCCACTTGGAGAGACCGAGGATCGAGGCGAAATCTCGTAATCCCTACGGTGTCCATTGACCAGCACGCGTTTCCTTATATCCGCTGTCCACGGTTTGTCCGTGCCGCGACAGAGGTTTCCGCTTCGGGCCGCACAATGGCCGGGAAATATTTTCCAGCGGGCCACCGGGCCTGGACACGAAGAGCTGGACAGGACATTGTAATATCGTTGTCGTTTGAGGGCGTGTAACTGGCCCCCGCCGGTCATTCATCGGTCTTCGACTTCGTTCACGGCTCGACCCGGACGCGTGCTTGTGGGCGAGACACGGACCCCCGGCGACAATGGCGACAATGCGCGTGGGGTGGATCGTTTAGGGGTGCTGGCTCGCTTTGTGAAGAACGACCGTACGCCCTCTACACCCCGATGGAAATTGCCGCATTTCGGGGCCCGTGCTGCTCTCCTTTCTGATGTCTCTATCCAGTCGTGCACCCTACGCCACCCTCTTGTCCGCTTCCTTTCGCTCGTGGCCGGTCCTTTGTGATGACTTCGGGGATCGTTGGCTCACGGTGCTGATGAACAACGTATCGCCGTTGGTTTCAGAGGAGTGAAGGCGGATTCTGCGAACGATCGTTAAAGCGACGGTGGGCGATAAATCTGGGACGGGATTTTTGCTCGAGTCGTGTTGGATTGGGATTTGTAGGTAGGCGTTGTGGAATCGGATCTTGTGTAATTGTGTGATAATGGGGATGTATTTATGCATCCGGTTGTTAGTAGGGAACGAGGTGGAGGAATCGGGGGATTGAAACGTAATGATTATTAAATTTAATTCGTGGAATTGTAATATTTCTGTTATAATTGGAAAGTGGACGCCGGAAAAATGACGCGAGAATGTAATTATGATTGGTGAATGCAAGTATCGCCGAGTACGAATGTTAACAAAACTGCTGATAGATGTTGCTTTCTAATTTATACGTGACTGTAGTACAACGAAAATGTTGTACAAAATGAAACGTATAAATAACGTGTATCGAAGGTACGCGGGAAGTAGCAATTTTCAAGACCATTAACTTACACTTCCTCCATTTAATAAAAAAATATAACGAAGGAAACAAGAAACATAGAGCAGAGCGTAATTCCCATTCCACTTATTGCAGAAACTAAAGCAACGTCGAAGGCAGAACTTCATTAAAGTGCAGCGGGGGAACCTTGACCAACTTTAGTCCGCGGCGAAATCAACAAAGCGACGGCGTGCACCTCTTCGCGCTCTCTGAATCCGGCGCAATTTACATCGAATATTTAGCAAACGGGAGGGGCCAGCGCAATCGGTGCAACGAATCTAAAGGAGCGGTCGTAACAATTTCGTCCGTGACGAGACTTCTGTTTGCCGCGGAAAGAAAATCGCAAAGAAAAAGGGGGTATAAAGAGCAGAGCGTTTTTTAAAACAAAAAAAAGAAAGGATAAAAAGAAGAGAGGAACGAGCAACGAGTTTTCTCTGCTACCGGGAAAACCCGGCGGGTAAAACAACGTCGACGCGTGAATGAAATGGAAAAAGCGTTTTTGCCCTTTGACCCAGAATCCGACGCGGAAACTGCTCTCGCGCGGAAGAATACGCTCTTCCGCTTCCTCTTTGCCCTGTCATTTCGCTCGCAAAGCGAGCCAGAATTCACTGACACTCGTGCGCGCAATGAAATCTCCGGTTTTTGAATTTCGACTGTAAACAGCGCGATATTCAGCTCGTGAAACGCGATGGTTTTAATGGACGCGTTCACCGTTCGCGCACGGAAGCTTTCAAGATGGCGCGTATTCGCCAGACGCGGATGAAAACGCTGCAAACGAATTAAATTGCCTGTGAAGGCGTTTCGGATCTGTATTCTGCAACGTTCGGTGAATGGTGATTTTGTTCACTTGGTCAAGGTCGCCTCGAAGTTCACGTGTCGAGCGTTCGCTTATAAATGTTTCTTTGAGGTGCTTCTTTAATCCAGGAAGTGCAATTATTCGCGTATTAATTGTTTTGATACATGAAAGGTTGTTCCAAGTTCTACACCGTACAAAAACCACATTCGTCTTTGCGACACTTTTAACCACACAGCATTCTAAAGGATTCATTTACGAAGATTGTAGGATACATTAATAATATTTAACGTCACAAACAAATCCCAACAACGCTAATGTTAGACAAATAGGAATTCGATCATTACGCGTGAAATCTACCGGTCAATTTCCCCCGAAAACGTAACAAATAGACCAGTGGGGCACACTGGGGTGTTCCAACGCTCGTAGAACGTTATTGTGTGCCTATCAATGAACGAACACAAATTTTCAACAGTTCATCCGGTTACGTTGATCCCGAAGGTATAAGCGGTTTCACGGAGCGACCCCCGAAACGCAAGGTTTCGCGCTTCTATGAGTCTTTCATGGGTTTCCGTCGAGTCCCACTCATGGGGGGTTCTCAACGGGCGGGGCCCCATTCTCGGTGGGGCGCCACCGTTCATTGTACCGTCACTGCGTGTTTAGCACTCGCGCGTCAAGTTAACAGCATCCCTCCCCTTCTCACCTCCATTCTTTTTTTTTTCCTACTCTCTATTTCCATCGGCGAGATCTGTTTCCCCCTTATCCGCGTCTTCGCCGCGGTAGCTCCCCCGATTGCTGCCCGCCACGATTTTCTCAGAGCTAGGCTCCACGAATAGTCGCCAACTGTTTCTTTATGCCGTTAAACATCTCGTTTCGTTTGCATGTTTATAGGTTCGCTGGGGTCCACTTAGAAGCTCGGGACACCGAGGGAACCACGATGAGAATTCTCGGATGCAGCATGATTTTTAACAAGATGGGCGTTCAAGGCACCATTGACGCCTTGAGAAAAGAGGAACAGAGTTTGGGGAGTATTTTAACCGACTATAGAGTTGTTAGATGAAAGTAGCATAAATGTTTTCTAAAGATTATCGATGCGATTTCAATCGTCAAGATTACTCTAGAAGCATCAACTTGCAATTTTCAAAGACGAATATGAGGTATCATATAAATTGTCACTGTAACGTTCCAAGAAACCTATCCACTAGCGAAAATCGAACTATCGCGACAGAAACTTCCTAGCACCCTAGAAAGACAGACCCTACCGCTCCATCCCCTATCATTGCTGTCTAAAGTGCCCAACTATCAAGCATATCCTAAAGTTACCTTAACCTCGCAAACCGTCGTTCCTCCATCAGCAAGACACGAAGCAATGTGGTCGATCGCATTGATCGGTAGGCAAAAGAAGATGCCATTGAACCGTTCCGCCGTCGTTTCTTCCGGACACCGGTGGCACGATTCCTCGTCGGTTTCACCTCAAATCACGACGGCAAGAAGCCGAGTCACTGGAAACCGACAACTCACTTCGTCGACGTGTTTTTTTCAGCGTTTCGCGCGAACCGCCTGTAAACACGGGATTTTAATCGCGTCACGCGGGGGCCCGCTCGCGCATACGAGCTGCGACGCCGGGTCAGTGGCGATGTTTGCCGCGGATTCCCCGTCGTTCGGCGGGCGTTATCGAAGCCACCGGGGCGACCGACGGTTTCCGTCTACATTGCAAACGGAACCGGTTCCTTTTTATGACGGAATATCGGACGGGCACGGTCGTCGTTCTGTTTCAGCTGGTCGCGCTGCACCGCGCCTGTTTTCATCCTTCCCATCGTTCGCCGGGCCGGCCCTCTGTCCTGTCCTGTTCTGCCCTGTCCTGCCCTGTCCTGTCCGGGGCCGCTGAAACCTGTCGTTTTTTCCACGCAGAGGACGCAACACCGGGAAGGAAGCGGACGGGCGCGTTACGCTCGAGCCACGGCCGCCTCGAGAAAAAGGATGAAAACCGGGCTCCTTTTTGTTGCACCTTTTGTCTCAGACCTGGCTACGGTCTCTCCCCCAGCGGATCGAGGTTACCAGATCTCTACCGCATCGAGAGTCTCCTCGGTTATCGGACATCGGAGGTGTCTCCTGTGCGCCGGAGGATATTGGGCCTCGGTGGAGAACGAGGGAGGCTTTTGGATAGGATGTTCTCGAATAGAATCATGAGGAATTAAAATCGGTGAGTTCGTTCTCTGATGTACACCGGTTGTTATTGTTTAGGTTGTACAGGTAAATATTGCACAATTATTTGTCTTCCGTATTATCGGTAACAACCAATGAATCTTTCATTTCATTCGGAGTGGACTTTCGAAGCAACCTCCAAATTTGTTAAGAATTCTGTTTATGGTCCATTATATATTTATCTATTAAACAATTTCAAAGCTACGATCATCGGAATTGTTTGTTGTTGATAAAATAATGCTATGAAAGATAAAAGCAGACGATCGGGACTAGGAGCAGGGAAACGGAAGCTGTAACCTCCGTTCTCGGTCAAAGGAGAAAAAGGAAACTGTGGTCCGATCGGACGTCTAGCAATTCCCGTCTATCGTGGACAACCGGACCGAGACAGGACGGCCGGTTGTGTAACAGCAAGAAAATCAGCAGGTCAAAAAGTTCCGAGCGCGCGGTATAGAGAGGCGAGCGAACAATGTCGTGTACAAAGGCTTCGGCCGGCGCTCGGCAAAAAGATGAAGGCCGCCACTGTTCCGCCGAATCGACTTTCCAGAGAGCGAAATAAAAAGGCCTCGGACCCCGGCGGAGAGAGACCGCAGAAAGCGTGGCCGGATGCGACTGCCCCGCTCCGCTGACTTCGGGATTCTCTGCGAGGATCATCGATGACGCGAATTTCACCGGTATTATTGAGAGACGAGAAGTTTGGTCCACTGTCAGCGCGTCGAAATTACGCAGGGGTGAAAGGAATCGTCCGTTTTCTGTTGAGAAGACTTCTAATACGTCGTAGCGGGTGTTCCATATCTGCAGCACATTAGCGGAGAAGTGACCATCAGTGATCACTTGATTTGACATAGTAAATTTCTAAAGTTTCGTATTTAATATTGTAATGTTTGAGATAAGGATAATGAATATTTCTAATGAGAAACTTTCGAACGGAAGGGGTTAAAATTCCGTGAACGTAGCGGATGGTGGATATGGAATTTTAGGCCAATGTCGTTATTTATTAAAATAGAGGCATCAACGTTGCTATAGCTACCTTGCTACTTTAGCTTGTTGACTTGTTGGCAGCCGGCCAATTTCTTATACGTATATCGAACTCTTTTTCCCTCTCACCCCCACTCTCTATCTCGGTGAACCATCCGAGTGCTCCCTTCTGGACGTTCTCGTGACGAAAAAAATCATGGTTAAACGACGATCACCTGTAACGCATCGCGTGACGAAAGGGCAGACGCTACGCCTCCGTGTAATTTGGTTGTTTATGCAAATGGGTGGTTGAGCGAACCGTTCGCCTAAGGGCCGGGCGTGTTTTTTTTTCCTTCGATGCGCGGACTGAAAGAGTGCATTGGTTGGACCCGTCGAATTTGGACTCCTAATGAAAGAAATAAGCGTTATGGATTGGTCACTGCCGTGCGTGTCTGAATTTTGGCCAAATTTTCATCACTTTCTTTGAAGTCCCATTCGAAATTGCTACCTTCAGATCTTTATTATTTTCAATAACTTAGTAGAGAGGAAAGAGGAATTCTGTATTCATTTTAACTCCGTGTTTACTACAAAACTTAAGCATCAATAACAAAGCGATAAATATCATCTTATTAAATATTAATTTCGATTCAGTGGAAAAAGTACCGTTTAAATTCATCAACTTCGGTTACGATTATTCAAACAACTCATTGGCAAAGCTGTTAACTAAATAAAAAACGCGTTGTCCCGGTACCTCCAAAAATAACCAAAAAATCAACTCCAAACTCAACCCCTATACAGCAGACATTTGCAAACACGCCGTATACAAACATTCGACAAAAGCTCTCCAGTTTACGCGTCGCTCATTCGCCGAACAAGAACGACCCAGTCATCCTCTAAACTATAAGCGAATCGAACATCGGCTAAAGGTGTTAGGAACAACTGCGCTCGCGCTAATCCGCGCCGGATTCATTGTGCCCGTCCAGGGCCTTATCCTCGGTCAACACCTAATAAGCAACCTAATTTCCCCCTCCCCGCCGCGTGAATGTTACAGCTACGCACAAAGGGGAGACGGTAGGGGTAGGCAGCCCGAATCACCTGGTCAAAGGGTGCAGAACGCGCGTCTCGAGCCGTTACACAAAAGCTCGTCTACGCCACTGTGTTCCTCCCGTGCAGTCGGCTCCTCCGGAGTTGCCGGTGGCGTGGAGCGAAAGAGAGTGCGGTTCCCGTACCAGAAAGAGAGTTGCGAGTGGAAGGAAGGCAGGGATCGAAGTAGAGAGGGAGATCTGTGGTTCGGTGGATGGGCGTGGCCAGTGATTCTCGCGGCTCGAGCGGTGGGGGCAGAAGTGGGCGGTCCTTCGTGGAATTGTGTCCGCCCCACCTCACTGTGCCAGGTTTCCGGAGTTCCGCCGCGACGCGGCGCTGCCTCTGGCTGGAACCAGTTGCAGCTGTGCCGGTTCCCTCACTCCGCATCGCGGCTTCGGCTCGACAGACGGGCTGTATTTACCGTGGCGCAGCGTGCTCGGCGCGTACCTCGTTTTCCTCGGGGTTGTTCCTCTGCAGCGGCGTGTGGCTCGGTCGGTCGGTCGGTCGGTCGGTCGGTTGGTCGGGGTCTTGTCTCGAGTTTCCGCGCGGGCCACGAGGCACATGCGCCATAAAACGGGCCTGACGTGACGCCGGTCGTCCCTACAGTGGAGCACGGGTGGAGATCCATCTCCGTTTCCCGTTCGAATTGCGCCCAAGGACAACCCCCTCCGACACAGTGGTACCACCGAAATTCGTGTGCAGGTGCGCGGACCCAAAGCTCGGGGTGTCTCAGCTCGCTGCTTCGTCTACGGCAGTCTTCCAGTGATTGTGAACGAATTCCCTTCTCCCCCAACCCCTCGAACCGGGCGTTAATTCCCGAAGATGGAACCAGCAATTCCGCGGGTGAATCCTGCGGCACGGACTGACCACGGTCTGCCCGGCTCGCGCAGATGAACACCCGGTCATCAGTGAATTGTGCTAACGATAAGTGAACCCGGGGGTGTAACTGTCGAATCCCGGAGGACCGTGACTTTGCCGTGTAACTGTATAACTTTTAGAAAGGTAGCGAGTAGAGGGGATTGGCCCAGGAGTCCGAGGTGAATCCGTTCGATGATTATGTGCCTGTGACAGATAATCGCGTCCGCGTCGGGCAGACAGGTGATATACCCTAAGTCATCCGGCTGGTGTTGCGGCAGCGCGACCTGCGGGGTTTCTTTCAGTTAGTGACGTTCCTCTTCGATTCAGTGCGGAAACATTGCCGGGGGACCATCGTCGGTGGTTCCTTTTTCCCCTTGGTCAGGGAACGCTCTTCTTGGGAGCGATAAAGGGTGACCGCGAGGATCGTGGTGGAGGAGGAGAGGAGAGACAGGGGAAGTGAACCTGCGCAGCGGACGCCATCTCCGCGTTATCGGCAAGCGGATCCCCCGGGACTCCCCCCCAAGCAGCTTCGGCGTCGCGCACCCTCGGCGGGAGCTACCCCGTGACAGCAGCCACCCTGATGGGAGTGTATGAGGAGCGCGCCCCTCCTACCACCGGCATGCACTGGGTGAGTGTCATCCCTCTGTTCTTTCTCTTCTTTGCTTATTGGCCGTGCGCACCGTCGTCGAGAGCACCCCGCACCTCCGCCCATCCTCCAAACCCACCGTCTGCGGGTAGGCCTTTTCTCTCGGTGGCCTCGATGATCTGTGGATGATAATCCTTGCCAGCTCCTTTGATCTTACGTATCTACACTCACGAGCGAGTTGAACTTGTGTGCCGGGATAGGCCGAAACTCGGTTAGCTTTCGTTCGAAACGAATTTCCGATGTTTTCTGGTCACGGTTTTATCGTAATGTTGCGGTCTGCTGGATGATCTCCGTTGGTTTCAGCGGTTGACAATATGAAACGGTTGGAATCGCCGACGAAATTTCAGTCGGCGATGATTCCCTACGGGATGTTTCGGAGTAGCCTAAGATAGTTTGTCTCGAACTAATTCGGTATTCTTACGTAAACTGTAGAATGTTGCGAACGGTTTAGCTATAGATAAGCAAAATCTGAAACTGTCAGCGTAGTCTTGTTTATTTATCAAAACGACGAGCATCCGCTACCGAAGCGATTCGGTCAGCAATAACGGTCAACAGCAAATCTATCGTTAGAGATCCTTTACAGTGTCACGCTTAGAATATCAAAATGCCTAACCAGATTCGAAACGGCTGGACAAAATCCATTAACAAGTTCTCAGCTGTTGCTCGCTGGTATTCTCGAAAGACTCGAACAACCGGCGGCAAAGCGTAAAACGGTCACTCGAGCGCGTTTCTTGTCCTCTCAAGAAAAACGAGGAAAATCTTCGTTCGCGGTAATTCGATCGGCAACGGCTGTCAACGTTACGAAACCTTCGGCGTTTACGGGCAGCGCGGGATGCGAATAGAAAGTCCCCGTACGGTAGGACGAAAAGGGATCGCGAGCGGAATCCCACGCGACGCGCGAGCGCGCGCCTCGGTCGCGCCTCTTAATGGAAACAAATCCCGGGTCTGGATAATTCAATCCGGCGGTTTTATTGCCCGTGATTCCGTAATTGGAATATTGCTGGTCGTCGCGCGACCAGTCGCGGACGAGTCCGACGCTTATCGGCGACGTAACGCCCGGGTGATATATATTCACCGGGCAACGGCGACACGGGCGAAACGAGTTTCTTGATCCGCGACGTTGTAGATCGATGGCCGACAGAAAAAAAACGCCGGTATCGGGATGCTGCGGACGGGCACTCTGACGGACCCGCGGCGAAGGTCACCGATTTCGGGTGTCAGCGGAATAATGAATCGGGACATGGGAAGGCCTAGCTTGAAGATTGAGTTCCGAGGAATGGGAAGTGTCTAGGCTGACTTGACAACTCGATGACAACGATTAATCCCATAGGCTACCCCGAAATCGAATTTTTTTTAGATATTTGCCTTTAGAGGTTGACGATTTTCGGAGCAGATTTCGTTAATTTGTTAATTGGAGTATTCGGATGAGGGATTTTGTTGGTTTAAAATAGTGGAGATCGATGCGTATTTGTCTCTTTTGGTGTTATGCGTATAGTACTCTAATTGCTGCTTTCGAAAGTTGCATAATCGAACAAGTTACGATTCTACTAGTGGATATTAAAGTATAGAAGTTTAGAGGCATTTGGTAGGTCTGGTAACTGAAGCATGTTCTAACTATATGTATTAATTCTACTATGTGAAAAGTATAGAATCGTTCGTTTAAAAAATTAGAGTCAAATAGGAAAGGTACTTTTGGGGAAATTGGTCGTGTAGTGTAATCGTTTACTCCAGGATGCTGCAGAGCTGCTGTAAAATCATTTTCGAGCGAGGAATTCAAGTCTTGGCTACTTTTCCAGTTCACCCGCGTTTGCGCCTCTTGTAAAGTGAACCGCAGGAACGTTGTTCTATGGTCTGAACGGTGACACACGTTTTCCATCGCACAAGCGTTCCGAATGCCCGAACAATGTACGATCAGCGAAAACGGCGTTCATCTTCGCGGAATGTTAATTCCGTTTTAAACGACTGCTGAATGGCCGCGCCGTTAACGGGTACACCTTGTAAACAAACGTAATTGATTGTTCCGTGTCACCGCGTTGGCCGCTAATTGAACCGATGCATTAACCGCGGCTACGCCGACGAAAGGAGGTGGATACGAAACCCCCGGTATTCCTTTCAGCTCCTTTTTTCCCCACCGAATTCCCTTCGGATTAAATTCGTCGTCAACTCGAATGATGTTTAAACAGCGTTACCAGTTCTGGACTTGCCGTCGACACGTCGGACTTTACGAGCATCGTTTCTTTCGGCAGAACCTTTATGCACGCGTTTCCTTCTCGTTAGATTCGTATTTAAATATTCAAAGCGGTTAGACGTGTGATCCCTGGATTCGAGTGATCTAATGATTAATTTAAACAGTTCCCATTGATTTTTCGTGTTCTATAGAAAATATTCTTATACATCTTGTTATTAACGCAGGACAAATACATTTGTCGTTGGAGTTCGTTAGAATATATAGATTCTCGACATTTAATCAAATTTCGCAACCTTATTAATCCTTTTTGTAGCTTGAACCCTCTTTCCGAGATAAAGATAGCTTTCAAATCATTCAGGATCTCATTTCACTGCATCCTCGCAATACTCCCGAATACTCTATCTCACTACGTTGCTCAAACCAAAGGAACATTGTCGCGTTCAACACCATTGCATTCGAAAATGAAAGAAAAATTACCCACGTCCATTCCTTTAAGTTAACACATTTTCCACGGCCAATCCGTGAACGCCGTTCCATCGTGGCCGTAAAAATCTTTAAGCTTTCAGCATAAAGTTACGAAATTTCATAAATTCTTCTCGATATTCCGAGAGAGGGCCATGGGAAAGACACAAAGATGTCATTGTCCACATTCCTGCCGTTCTTTTGCAACCGTTTATCGGAAGTTACGAACAAGCTCCATTCTTCGCATTAATTTTTCTCGCGCGAAGGATTTAGGTCACAGAGGCGAGAGAGGAAAACAAACTGATAGATAGATAAATAGATAAATAGATAGTAGATAGATGGAGAGAGAGGAGAAAAATATTGTACGCTTCTCCCCGGTTTCATGAAACCGCGAAAACCATTGGAACGTTCGGTCCGCGATGACCGGCGCGGCGGCGGACATATCTCGGCCGGGCCGGCTAATAAATTACGCTCGGCACAAACGGACCACTATCACGAGCAGACACGTTCGTGGCACGATGCCCTTATCTCATCGAAGTTACAATAATCACACTCTCTTCGGCCGCGCCGGGTCTCGGCTCCAGACTGACGCACGCGCGTGGAAAACATCGGACGCGTCCTGAGACTAAACGACGCCGAATACGGACAACGATAACGCCGATTCATGTTGCCACGGGACGGGACTTCCGGTTCCTGGTCCAATTTATTCGTGGGAAACGGTCGAGCCCCCTCGAAACATCGAGAAAGCCGTTTAACATTATCGGCGAACTTTTTTAGGCGTCCGTACCGTTATTGACAGAATTTAACGACGGTTCTTGGCAACGGTAAAATTGCAGAATGATTTTATAGTTATCGGATGACGCGCGATATATGAAGCGCGAATTATGCCAGTACCAAGTGTTCTCCTGTCGTTGACAGTAGTAATTTTTATAACGACTGTGCGTCGAGGTGCAATTGAAGCAGATAATGATGCTGTTAGTATAGAATGTAGGACTATTTCCGGAAAGTCTAGAGAGAAATGTCAGGCGAGTCTTCCGCACGTTATTAGCCAGTAAGTTAATCACGGTAAATCATAGATTCCGAGCTGCTAATTGAATCATTTGCTACAATTACGGCAAACCAGTCCGTATTGATACACGAGATGCTCAGTATCGAAAAGAAGCGACGATATCGTGAAACAAACACCATGATCAACAGTGCACGCCTCTCCGAGAGCAACGGACAAGGGAAGCTGTTCTTTTTCGTTGACCTCAACGGGAAAAGTTTCCAAAAAGACTGTGACACATTTCGACAAGAATTCCCAGCGGTGGAGTAATTCTGCTCAAAGGCCCAGGTCGGCCTTAAAAACTCGCCGGGAGCGGGTAAATTTATGACGACGTGCAGCGTTCGGTTATTTATTTTCGTGTTTTCGCGTTGATGGCGTCGAAATGAATTATAGGAGATCCGGGCCCGGAAAATCTGGTTGCGCAACGCTCGAAAAATCTGCTAGCACCGAAGAACCATTTCGCTGGCTGGCTCTCTCGGCTGTTTCGTCGCGATAAAAGTAATCGCCGGCCAAACGAGATTAGGATGTTCGACGCGCGGCACTCGACTTCACGCAATACGCTTTTAATCGGGCACGCCGCTCTCGGTAAACAAAATATTTACGCGTTTCGAGCGACCGCGGGCAACGTGCTGTTCCCTGCGATCGCGTTTGAGTCGGCCGAGATGCACCCTAAAGTAACGTTGCAAATGGCGTTAGGTTCCGCGACACGGTGACTTATTGCTTTCGCACTGGAACCAAAAACGTTGATGCAGCCTTCGTTATTCGTATTGTCGCCACGTTGTATTTTCGTTTCCGAAAATAAACACACTGCACATTATATACTTCCATGTTTATTGTAGTGGAGTGCTGTTTATCTACTAGATTGTGGATCATCGTGTATTCATAGCGTATGCAAGTCATCGAAAAGTTGCGTACAAAGTTACGTTCAAAGGTACGTGGCCTCGCCTATGATTCACTGAAATCATTACTAAGGAGAAGAATGCTTTGGATGAGACATTTACTTACCTGAGAAACACTTTGAAGTCTGAACTCGTTCCAAAATTTTCATTCAGTGCACGTCGGTTCATTTATTACTAAAGGCGACCGAGCTTGTAACATTTTTGACACGTTGAATTGCTACGCGAGATCGTTCTATGAGCTGCGGGCTGCTCGAGAGGCGTAAATATTTAATACCGAACAAATTGGAACAAGGATTTGGAAGTTTCCGATATTAAATAGCGCGATCACTTACGCGAGGGCGATTCCGAGGCACAACAGACTTCTGTGCGCAGCTTGCCTCCGGTCGTCTCGCGTGGACAGTGAGAAATCTATTAAACGGGCCGAACAAATGGCGGTGATCAAATGCAGACGAGTCCTGGGATTCGGTCTCGGCGAAAGGGCGACGGAATCGCTACCGGTTCGGGCCGGCCGACAGAAATTAATTTCGACGAGAACACGCCGCTGTCCGACGAGCCTCCTAATCCGAATTATTTCGCAGGCACCCGGTGGATTCCTTTTGGCCAGGCGAGAGCTACCTGGCTGGTCGATTGTAATCGATCAAATGCTGCTCGATGATAAATGACCAACTCCGCGTTTGGTTATTTCCTCTGGTAACCCTCACCTAGGCGTACGTTATTGAATCGTCCGAGAGATGAGAAATAATTCTAAAGAAACAGCAACCAGATGCGAAAGTTACGTTTTCGAGCATAATCGGAGGAAAAATATCAAGTGCGACGTTGATTTAATGGTAGGCTTTGGTAGTTTAAAATAGCTGGGAATATTATTCCACAGAGATCATCAGAAATATTCCCAAATCGTTCTCAAATTGTTTGGAACAACGTTTGCCAAATTTTCGAATTTTCGTGTCGTCCAGTGGAGCACGAGTCGAATGGAATTTTCAAAATTATTAGGGATGTTCGTTCAACCTTTCAGCGAGCGGATTAACATTTGACCACGATTAATTACTGAAATTACCAGCCGGTTGACAGAGCTAGGCGGCACAGAGGCGATCTGAATTTTCGCGGAACGCGAGGGAAACCAGTATCTCGGGGTCGGGTCGTGATTCTTGGCCTGCTCGGCATGCGTCGCTTTCTGTCACTGCATCTCGCACCGTTGAATAATCAGTTTCTGGTGTCTCGTAAATCTCCGAATATGTCAACTCCGATGGCGTCGCGTCAATGATCGTTCCCCGAACCTTTGGTTTTCTACAGCGATTTCAACCCATTGCCTTAACACTGAAACCATCGAGCAGATGAGAGTGACTTTCTGAAATTCCTCTATGAAAACTCCAAAATTGCGTCCACTGAGGCTTCAATCGATTCACAATTCAATTTACGTATCGCTGAAAGCAACTTCTCTAATAACTGCTCGGAGAAGCTGTTATCTTTTTAATAATTTCGTTAGAAAACGAAAAGAATCCCAAAGATAATGAATCGATAACAGGGGAACAATATTTAATTTCAACTGGAAACAATTCGATGACATTCGCCGTTTCCATTTTACCTCCGCAGACCATCGATCCTGTCTCTCCGGTTAATTTTCTGCGCGCCGACGTATTAATTGTTTTTTGTGGGAGTAAGAAAATAAGTTACGGCCGGGGATAAACTTACGGTCGACTCTCGGAAGGATAATAATGAAAACCGGTCACAAAACGAGCAAGATTACGTCGGTTGACAATTTCCAGGACGAGCAAAAAGGACTGCCGAGACTAGCGGCTCCTCGATTGGAGTTGCGCTCGCGTCTCGTTCGCAAATCGATCAAATTGCTGCACGTTTCCTTTCGTCGCTCGGCTGGTTGTGCAATGTTGCACCGGATACGAGGCAAGGACAGCATTATACGATTTAATATTTCTACGGATCGCGTCCCCTTCCCTTCGGCAATACGCGCATCCTCTTCCACGCGTCCACCTCCATCTTGTCAGCGCCGAAAGTGGTCGCGACGCGTGTGCTAGAGCGCGCAGAAAATCGGCGAACAAACGAACGCGGTGGAAAAAACGAAACGAAATTTTATCGATGCGATTCGAAGCGGAAACGCACGACTTTGCTCGCGGACCGCGGGATGACTCATCGAACTTGCAAAACGCGGGTTTTGTAACCGGCCGTAAAAACGCGCGAGTTTTACGGAAATTAATATTCATGACGGCCGCCGGTGTGTTTCGCGCGCTGGAAAGTCGTCCGATAAACATGAAATTTCGAATGGAGGCGGCCCGATAATTGAAATCGTTTAAGAGCGTCACTCCAGAAAGAGAAACGCCAATCGATCAATGCCTTTCACTCGGACTGCAATTATTCAGTTTTCTCAGCGAAGCCCGCCATGTTTGTTAACCTTAGACACTCTTGCGAGGAACCTTGAATTCTTAATTACAATGCATTAAAAAGTTATTTGGAGTATTGTAAAGAAGTTATTTATTGTCATGTTTTTAGTTAAGATATTCTAAGTGTTGGAAATCAATTGTGTAGGTAGATTAATTTCTGGAGATTAGAAACTGTTGAGGTTTTCTGAAAAATTGTGGAAATGAATTTTCAGTTGAAATACTGTTTGTTATAAAACATCATAAGTACCTCTGTGCCACCGTTTAAAGAAACAGGGATAAGTATGCCGATTATTATGCTGAAAAGTTAAGCGATACTCAATTAGACGACGAGTAAGAAGAACATACCAAAACAATTGCTCTCTAATATATTTCTACGTCCACGTTTTTGTGCCTTCGTCCGCGGCTTCCCGCATTTCAAGCAGCCACATTCGCCCACGCAAATTGGAATAACATTGTACCCACATTTATCGCGAGTATAATAACGCAAGACCATCTCATCCACTTGTAACGAGAGTTTACGATCGAAGAATCGTCCAGTTACCAGATTAACACGGTTATTATCCTCTCATCTAAGCTTGAACTTCCACAGAAACAATGAGTTTCCCATGAATACTAAAAAGACAATCTAAAGATTCTGTTCTATAATTCCACTGGCTTCAAAATGGCTTCTCAGTTAATTATATACAAAACACCTATCTCACATCTTCGTACCGTCCTAACAATATTCCTACGTCGTTCTCCAATCAAAATCGAATTCCTAATCACCGGCAGCACTCAACGAAAACCAGACTTCCCTAAAAGATCACCCAACAGAATCATCTCACTCTTGTATTCACAACCTACCTTGAATATCGAAATCATCGAGTCTAAATCTATCTGACCTACTGTGCATTCTTTAGGAGACGTTTCTCGCCACGTATTTTCATTATGGTTTATACTGCTCGGCAACCAATTGTCGAATAGAAAATTGGTAACGATAATTAGATGTCAAAATACGAAAGCGAACCACTTAGGGCCGCATTCCTTCCAAGACTCATCTCCCGAGCAACGTGCAGTACCCGCGTCAGAGATGAAAGGAGTAAAAATCCGCTGGAAAGTCACTCGAGACTTCATGAACAATGGACAGAATCCGGCCAGAGGTTCGACTGGTCGGTGGCGAGTTTTTCTCGGTAGGCGAATAATCGAGGTGGCACAGTAGCGCGAGCAGAGAGTCCACGGACCAATATTTTCGTCCGGCGTCGAGAAGTGGCCGGCTGCGGCCGGTTGGTAGCCGGTCGCCGCGGAGAAGTGCAGATAGCGAGCCAGTTTATCGGTCTCCGCGGTGTTAACCGTCGCCCACGCGTTTTAAGAGAGAAAACCACACGTCCACGTCCCTGCTGGCCGCGCGCGCGCGCGCGCACGCTCGCCGCGAGCAGACGACGAGGCTGTTTATTGTTATCACTATCACAGCCGGCCAAGGGAAGCTGATACGCCGCCAGGCAACACGGTGGACGCGCGTGCTTGTAAAACCGTGAAAAAGCCATGGTTGCCTGCAGTTTCTCGCCGGGATCGGTTTCACCCTTCACGCGTCCGTTCGGTTCATTTTTCGACTGGGATTACATTCTTTTACTTTCGTCCCAGCCGAGACGTTTTATGGACCGGAAACGTCGGGACCCGAGAAAGTCGTCCGATCCCAACGTCCTTGCTTTGAAATTTTACACTTTGACGCGGAACGTGTACGAAGGTGTGCGCCGTTGACTCTTTCGAAAGGGGTACTCGGCTTTTTTGTTGCACAGAAGTATGACCGTGGGCTGTAAATTGCGTTTGTACGTCTGGTAGTCGAAGGATTCGACATTTCCCGATAGAATATAACGTATTCGATCGCCTCTTCTCCGGTTTCTCGGGGGAAATTTCAGGAATTTCGTTTCATCGGATTCGTCCCCGGCTATCGTTGCGATTGTTAATATTTTCGTGTTTCATAGGCGCGCTAACGCGCGCAGAGGATTCCTATGAAATTCAATTACGAAGCTTTACCACCCGTAAAATGGTTCGAGGAGGATTGTAATTTTCTCTGGGAACGCAACGCCAGAGTTAATCGGCAAAACGGAATCGCACAGAAACGAATTGAAGATAAGATGTGGTAATGGGTATTGAGATTCGGAGCGGTTCGAATGGAACCACGTAGAACTGATTTTCCCAGCACATGAGACGGAATCGTCGGCAACCCGTGCAAAAACTTTTGATCCGGCGCGTGGATCGGCAGCGGCGGCAGTGATGCACTTTGAAATCTCTTTCAAACCGTGTCTAATGAAATTTATTTCACGGTGTCTTATCGCGAGCGCAGAAAACACCACGCGAAATAACAAAAGCCTCGCAACTTCGTTGCCGGCTCCTTTCCCGTCACAGTTTTCTTTCTGCCACTCTTTCTTCCACGAACGGGGCATTAACACGTTGACTGCTGCGGAAAACTTCGGCGTTTTACGTAACTTATTTTTCCGTAGCGAAGATAAATAGGAACAGTTGTTGATACATTGCCTGCCGGCTGACTTTCAGGAAACTGAATTCTGCGGATAGTGATATGTATATAAATAAAAATTCAAATATCATATTGTCATTTAATATATTTTAAATAGTTAACGAAATCGAATCAAATTTAATGTTTTTTCAATGCTGTGGTAATTAGCAAAGTTGCATGTATCTAAGTGTCTTTATATAATAATATTATTAATCTGATTGATGTGTAATCCCTGTAAAAATTGTAATAGATTATTTTCAGTTTCTTCGGACATTCATTATAGCATTCAAGTTGAACTATCTTTTTCGAAAATCATTTCGATTATTCGATGCCCTTAAGGTATCAATGATTGCGAAACAAGAAAACCGAAAGCAGTTACTGTGACTGGCACGGTTTTTTAGTGTTAATTATTTATAACTAAACCGATTGGTAACTATTACAAATTTACTTGTGTTCTTAGATATTTGTATTCAGCGTCGATTATCTTACAAATTAGAATTGTTCTCATGCGATTCAGAACCGTCGGTCACCAGTGACCGCTGCGGCAGTCAACGTGTTAAAGCAACTGGGGCGCGAGTCATTCTGTCGCGTGCCACGATCCGTTGCGGCCCACGAATCGAATTTCCCCGAGACGGCTGCCTTTTCCTCGGAAAACGACGGCGGCGCCCGCCGCGTTTTAACGATGGGAAAACTGCGTCCAATCGATTCGGTTCACCCTGAGAAGTTTCCACGCGCGGCTCTGCCGGGAAAAGTTTCAAGGATGCTCTGCGGGTTCCCAGGTAACCAGGTAAAAACGTTGCCAACGATTTTCAGCGGATAATGACGAATCGCGGTGGCTCGACCGTCAATCGTTAGACAAAAAGGACCGCGAAATTGAGCGACGAGAGTTCGAATGGTGTGAAGGTCGTCGAGAATCGAATTGAAAATCACGGTGTTCGTACGATTCCCTTAACAAATTTTTCTTCGGTACAGTATCAACAAAATCCAACTCAACTCTTTGGCGTATTATTCACGTTCACTAAGCTCGTAACATTTTACCATCCACAATTTAGAAGGAACGCAAAAAAATGATCCCTTCCACTGTAAGTGAAAATTAACTTTGAAGATAATAAATTGGTAATAAACTGTCCGTTACTCGTCAGTAGGACAAAGGGTTAAAGAACCTTCTCAATTTTATCGTACACTTTTCAAAATCCTTCGACTCAATATCTACCACCTTCCATATCCCCTTGTCTCGTCGTTCCCTCGAAAAATCGTCACACCTCATTACCGATTCCCAGCTCCCTTTCCACTTTTCAATCAGATCGAGTATACCATAGCGATCGAACGAAATCCCTCCTCGAGTATCGAATAATTTCCATGCCCCCTTCCCACCGTGCTCCCCGAAAAATCGACTCGCTCCTCATTACTTATTCCTCGCGAGCTCGGCCTCGCGGTCGAGCCTCGCAAAAATGAATCTCAGATTCGTTATCGACCGCGGGACTCGCTAAATCATACCGTTATCGTCGCCGGCGGTCAGTCAACGTGTCAGCGCGTATTCGCGGCGCGGGCGAAAAAGGAGAAAACAGAAGCGGAGGCGAGAGTGCAGGTACATACGGAGAACGGTTCGCAATTGGCGGTCGATATCTCGAAACGGCGCGCGGTCGACGCACGACCGACGACGGAGCTGGGCCCGGACGACATTTCTGCCGGCATTCTACCGGGCCAGCTCGGCCCGGCCCGGCCCGGCTCGGCACGGCCTGGCCCAGAGCGACGCGGAGCGGAGCGGATTCCGCGCGATCGTTATTTACTTCACGTTTCGCGAAAATGAAAAAGGCGGGGTCTTGTGCAAGTTCGCCGGCGCGCCGCGCGGTGAAAGTCCGTTCCGCGGGGTCCGAGCCGGCGCGCCGCGGGTCCACTTCTACGGATGGATAAGGATCTGCGGGCCCGGTGAAGATCGATCGACCGGTCGCGGCCGTTTCGTGGGAAATTTATAGGATGGCCGCGCGAGGATAGCGCCTTGCGAAATCGCGGGAAATCCTGGAAATGGACTTGCACTCGTGCTGCGTTTGTGGGAACCTTGCTTCGATGTTAGAGAATATCCTTTCTGTCGTGTAGGATCGAGAAGTGTGGGAGTAATCTACTGTAATCTGTTTTTCGTGGGTTTTGGGCTTGAGATGTTGGTGTTCTTTTGTTTAGTGATGACGTTGTTGAATGTGGTTTTTTCGAATGATTAATATATTGTAGATAGGTGGTCAATTTGGAGTCTTTTGAAAGGTCGTGGCAGTCTTTTCTATTAACTTTAACACAATGACTATTAAATGAAGAAGGTTCTTGACTGATTTCTTTGCAAACAGGAGCGAAAGCATGGAATCGTTGGGAAGAGTTGAAGGTTATCCTCGTGAAAGATTTATTTCTGACATCCTCTTTCGGTCAGTTCCGTTGCCGCAGGCATTTCCGTCGTCGGTGTCCGCTTTTCCTCGGAAGCGACTAGATATCTGGGTCACAGGTCGCGGTTCTTGATCTGCATAAGGAACGGGCTTCTTCATTCGTAAAATTCTCGCATGGCGTAGCGCTGTGCTCGCGCTCCAAAATGGAGGACGGCAAAAAGCGGCGCGTCGCGACGGGTTCGTGAGAAACCCGGCGCGCAAATGGAAAAAAACCGGGGCATAATTTCCAGCCACGGCTCGTCGGAGGTGGAATTTACATTTACACTGGTTGCCGGCGATTCCGTGGATGCCCGATACAAGGAGCGGTTGGGAAACCTCATTGAGACACGTCGAAAGAAAACCTGAGCCGGCCTGCTCCCGGGAACGTCTTCGGCCGCACAAGTGCAACTTAACACAATGGAGTGTTAAGAAACGCGCCTCAACGCTGGAAAAAGCGTGCATTGTTCGAACGATTCGCTGGAGGTTAATGATGACATTAAGCCTGGAACGGCGTACGTTGTCCGTTCCTCGCTCGAGACGCTCAGCTTCGAAGGCTAATGTTAACTGTAAGTCAAAGTTGACAATTTTCGGAAAGAGTCTGCCGTCATCGTTCGATCCTCGTGTTCCGTGTAATCGCATCGCGAGTTTAGAAACGACCGCAAGAAGAACAACGCGTTAACAGTTGAACTCGCAAGGAGCGGACGCTAAAAATTAATTCATCGGCGTCCGGCAATTTCCCGACAAACTAGGCCAAGCAAAAAATAAAGAAACTTTCACTATCGTTTCGAGAGGAAACAAGAATTCTCCGAGTGCCAGCGAAGTCGTCCTCCACGTATCGGCAGAACTAGTTCAAAAATTACATATCTCCGCGAGAGAATCGAGTCCACCTCTGCGGGGCGTACCGGCGCGACACGGCGACGGCGGCAAGAAATTCGTCCAATCAAAGTTCCGATCGAAAGCTAGTCAATGATCCCCGATAGAAAACGGCCGCGGATCCCGATCGGTCGCCGGGACAAATGGAAACTATCGCGTTCCTAGGATTCCTTCCGCGACCCGGTTTATTACATAAGAAACAACGGCCGTCCGCGTAACCGTTACGTCGCGCGGTGAAAATCCGGCGACGAACCAAGCCCCGGCAATTTCTACCGCGCGGTTTCCTTGGCGCGTAACGCGCGGCCCGGGATTTATCCGGGCGATCTCTCCGCGCGGTGGGTGTCTGAAAACGTATCGACTTCGATCGGACAGGAAAAGAAGGAAAAAAACCAAGAGCGGCGTGTCTATCAGAACGCGAATATCGCGCGCGGATCATCGTCCAGATTACTTTGTTCTTTATTTAGCAGCCGGCGAGTGTCCCGCTCCCCGCATTCATCGGGAATCCATCCACGAGGATCCAACAGGCATACAAAAACAAACTACAACACGGTCCCTTGAAAATCGCTGCTTCGGCATATTCGATCACCAAGATACGCCTCGCTCGCAGACGTGAATCATGAATCCAGTAATTGGATCGGATCAGAATATTCCCCGAAGCATCCCCGAGGCGCGACGCGCGTCGAAGTCGCCAATTAATTCCGCGCGGCCAACGGAATCCTTGTTTAAATTCGTCAGCGAGGCCGCGGGTACTCCGGCTCGCGGTCTTTACGATATCCCGCCGCCGCGGAGAGCAGTTTACCGCCCTTCCGTCGATCGCAAACGCGCCGCTCGCTCCGAGTCGCAGTAAATACCGGTATCTGGTGTCGTAAACTTCAGCATCGGTTTTCCGCGAGGAAGACGAAGAGCGGCTGGAAAGGAAACCGCGGAGGCAAGGGTTGTCCGAAGAGGGTTGCTGTGCCGGGAAACAGTCAGAGGGGGGAAAGGGAAAAAAGGGATAGACGTGCTGGTAGAGAGAGAGAGAGAGAGTGAGCGAGAGGGAGAGGGACGGAGAGAGGACCCAGGGCTGCAGCAGTAGCAGCAGCAGCCGCAGCAGCGGTAGCTAGTCCGCGTAATTTATGTCCGGAGCGAGCCGCGGTGTACGCCGCGCGCTGCCGCGTTGACAGTTGAAACACGGCGGCGACTCGGATTGGTCGGCTCCGGGCGCCTTATAGGGTCGCGCGCATGCGCGTTACACCGCCTTGCGACATCCATCAGCGGCGACCGGCTACTGGCCGTCAGCGTGCCGCCGACTCTTTATCTTTCTCCTTTTCTCTAGCCCACCGAGCTGCCCTTTGCCGATGTCAACCGAGCCGTAATCCGCTGTCACTTCGGCTGCCGTACCATCTTCCCGTCCTTCCTCCTCCTCGTCTTCGCCAGGTTCGCCCCCGGGTTGTTGTCCTATTTCGCCTATTCCGGCCGTCGCCTGTCCGCGACGTCTTCCCGGCCTTTACGGTTCCTCGACGTCCGCCGCCTCGATGGAAAGTGTCCTCTCGCCGTGTTCGCCGGTTGCTTACTTTTACCGACACACATACCCCCTTCGCGGACGACGGACGCCGTTGGAATTGGTGAACCACGGGGTTTTCGATAAGGGGTGGATCACCGGTGTCCGCCGGCGTTGTATTTTTGGTGCCGTTGGTTGGACTTCGTCCACGCTACGCGAGCTTCACCGCGCGATGGAACCTTTAATTGGATGCTCCTTGATCACTTTCACCGCGCGTTTCTCTTTGGTCATTGATTTCTCGCCGGCGACTTTTTTCCGCAGCACCGTGACACCGTTCTAGGTGACTTCTTCGCGGCACCGCCGCCAGGATAGACGTTTAAGGACGCGAGGCCGCGGATCGAACGGCGACCGATCGATCCTCTTTCTTTCGCGCGCGGCGCGGGCCGCGCTGAAAGGGCCGATTCTACCGAGTCGGTTTTGCCATCGGCGAACCGTGAAGAAATAGAACAACGTGCTCTTTTAGGTAGCGTAGACAGTGTTGCTGAACGGCCGAGCCGATGCTACGGGTATGAATTAACGAGCCATTACGTTCGATTCGTTCTTTATTCTCGGGGTGACACGATCGACGGTAGGAGACGGGGGACTTCGGGTTAAATGACTTCGAAGCGGTTCCGCGAGATCATCCAACGAGGCTCGACTAGATTCAACCGTCGTCGAACGTGCGCTCGAATAGACTCGGATCTATCGGAGCGAGATTACTCAGCGATTCGAGGGACCTTGCCCCGCGAACGGTTCCGTTCCGTTTTCGTCGGCGGCCTTCGCAATAACCGTTCCCAATGGTAGTGTCCGATGGCCGGTCAGTTGAGCGCAACCAAAAGTCAATCAAAAAGTGCTCGATACGCAGTCGAGGCTCGCGAGAGGCAGAGTTTCTAAAGTCCTCGACACCGGTGTTTGTTCCAGCAGCCGGCCAGCTCGCAGGAGCGTGGCAGCGGCTTGGCTGTGGGGCGTCAAGGGGGGCCCGGCAGTGCGGGGGGGCCCGGAGCAGTGGACCAGGCGAGGGACCTAAGTCCCTGCCTCCCCGCGTCCATGGGCGACGCTGCACGACCTACCACCTTACCGTGCAGTCCTCCTGCCGCCCACCATCACGGGCCCCATCATACACCCCTGCATCAGACCCACTGTGGCACGAACAACAACTGCTACGACGGACCCACCACCCCTTACGACTCGAGGGACTACGATTCTCCTGGAGGTGGGTTGCTTCTTGGATGTCTGATGTTTTTATGTAAATAGGGCCTCAGATTCTTTCGTCAAGTGTTTATGTGTGTTCGCTTCGTTAGAATGTTACTGGATATACAGTTGAATGTAACTTTGGAATAAATAGTAATTCAAATTGATGCAACGTAGAATATGTTCGCACCGTTTCACTATGAAAACTTGATACCCTGAAGAAGTTTATTCAAAAATTGATAGACCATTGTAACTATTAACCATCGCAACTACTAACTGTCACGATCATTACCTATCGTAACCATGAGCTATAGTCCCAACGGTCTACTATAAATCACCTATCATCCACGTAATCCCATCTGCGCAGAGATTCATTTTGTCGTTTACGTATGAAGCAGGTGGACAGGAGTACAGGAACAACAACAGCAACTTCGAGAACCCCAGCGACCTGAGCATGCCGCCCCAAGCCACCCATCACCACCACCATCACCACCACCACCATCACCACTCCCATCTCCATCCGCAGACACACTCGCAAGAACAGCAGACATCGGAGCATTTGCACGCTATCCCGAAGCTGGAGCCCCCGCCCACCCCGCCGGCGCAGTCCGACGACGTGCCGGGGGTGGTTTGCGCCGGATGTGGTCTCCGGATATCCGACAGGTTCTACCTGCAGGCTGTTGACAGGAGGTGGCACGCCGCCTGTCTTCAGTGCTCGCACTGCCGTCAGGGCCTGGAAGGCGAGGTTACTTGCTTCAGTAGGGACGGAAACATATATTGCAAGAAGGACTACTATCGGTGAGTCGGTGTCCATGTTTGTTTGTTACGGACGGTTAAGCCTTGATTGATCGCGATCGTCGATCCGCGGGGCCGAAACGTTAAGTGCAATGTAATTATACCGTTTGCCCCGGGACGAAGATTTATGTCCCTGGAAATCTTGTACTCTTTCCGCCGCTATCAATTTGAACGTTTAATTATCTTGATATTGGTGTTAATGAACGTGTAGAGCAGCGACACCTGTTTCGCACCGGTACAGGCAATCACGATTTCCGAACGTTCAACGGGGATTTTTCGCGAAATTTGATAGCACCGCGTACTTCTTTTCGTCACTTTCTCCGTTTTCTTGCCACAAATCGGTACGGTTGGTTTCATGGGAATTCGAGAAACAGGATCGGCGGAAACTGGTCTCAACGGTGACACGAAACATCGGCGCGGTTATGTTCCCGTACAAGAAATAACGCTGGTACCTATGAATGCCCGATAACACCGCGGTAAACCAATTAGAACCACAAAAATTTCCACATTTATCAGCAGCGCTTCCCGTGGAAGTTCGCGCAGCGTTGTGGTCGGTTTCATATCTTTACTCTCGAATGATTATCTGCGCGTCATTGATGACCCTGAATGCTGAACGGCGAGTTGTACCTGCAGCGCGGCGCCCGCGGAGATACAGGCGGGATTGAGAAATGTTTTGAGAGCTGTTTTATTGAAGCCTGGAAACTAGTACTAATTTCGCTAATCGAAACGCGAGTATCATTACCGGATGAAAATTTACTGTCCGCAAACAGAAACAAACGGCGATAAGTGGATCGCGGACGCCAATAGAAATTGTTATGGACTAGTTTATAGGAATTGGAACCATAGAAAACGAGGACATCGTTAAACGTTATTGGGAATTTCATTATCGCCGTTGCAGGACTTCGGACGTTTTAATCCCCGATAAATTCAAACGACAGATCCTTTTCTTACCTTTCCGAGATCCCGCCTCCTCGATTCACCCGATCGGAGCGATCATTTATCTTTACGCTACCAATAGCCCGGAACAATGCGAAGTCAAAGTCATCGCGGTAATTGCTTGTCTTTGTGCCGTCGGTAATTCGAACAATACGAGTCAAAAGCCGTCGAAGGAAAATTCTGGCCGGTCTTTGTCCGAAATCGTGCGAGGTCGGTCGAACGATTTTCGTCCGAAAGGATCGCGGTCAAGTGGCCCGGCGAACGCCTTTACCTGCGGAATTGTCGGCCGTAAGCCGGGGGATTAACCGTCTGGAGTCGGCGCGGCGCGAAATATGGCGGGACAGGTGATTTCCGGGTATTCCCGGCCGAGCGGGGCGCAATTGTTTCTCGGAATGGAAATCGCCGGGACCTGTGAAACGTGAGAGAATTCCTGCTGAGCCAAGTGCACTCGCCAGTATGGGAATTTCGTCTGGTAAAGGAACCGCGGAATTTCCGCGACGCGACATTCCTTCGGTAGAAAGAGATTCCGCTTTTTCTCGCCCACCGGAAATCGGGGAGTTGCGTAACTTCCTGCGTGATTATTTATCATATGTATCATTGCGGGGAAAGTTGTCTAATTGTACAGCGAGCTGCACGGAAATTGGAGATAAGCGTTTATAGATGACGAAAAGAATGCGCATTCCCGATTGCAACCGGTATGCATTATTTATTATTGTTGCTAATCGGTTTATTTCTCATTCTATTGATCATTGGCTCACTCTTACACCCTCTGAGAGATTATAATTTATCATTTTGAACGTGATTAGTAGAAATCCATCGAATTCTTCTATAATAATATAGTTGCAAGTAGATTGTACGATTGTTCCATTGAAAATACCGAATATTCGCTTGAGTTATGCAAGTGAATACGCTGTACGCGATACAAACATGGCGACCGTGTTTCGTAGGAACGGTGTCAAATGAAATCATCAATCTTTGACCCGTCGAATCTCGAAGATTCAACGCTGCAACGACAGATACCGAAGTAACTCGCGCACTTTTTCCTCCAGCCGACAATTTGAGTAATCTCGAGAGCCCCTTTCTCAAAATGATGTGCATTTTTCGAGCACTTACTCCGATTCGTGCGAGCCGCACGGTATCTCGTTGTTTTCCGAACGTAAGCAGGTCGCGGCACGATAATTTTTTGTTGTGCCACGATCGGCTGGCGCATGATTCGCCTGTGCAGCGGCAATTTATTGTCAATTGCGTGCACGTCGATAAAACGGGGCCCTTATCGTGACGCGCCGCGGCCGTAGCGATTCTAGGCCTCCGCCGCGGTTGCGCAAACGTCGCGGTTCCCGAGCGTCGTCTTCGAATGGCCACTGGAATTACAGAAATTGCTTCCCTGCTTGACTTGCTGCCGTGACGAGCGTGGACCGGCTGTTCCTGGCTGGTTGTAACGAGCTGACCCGGTTGCGTGGATCGTTCCGCGATTGAAATTGCGAGGCTCGCCGCGGAAACAAGGCTCGTAATGGCCACCGAAATTACATTAATATCCACGGAAACGGGAAAAAATAGAGGGGACAGTTATTACCTCGTCTCTGGAAGAAGCTTCATTGTCATTTCCTTGATCCCTTCAATGCGAAGGTTGGCTGTTCACGGTTGTGGATGGAAAAAATAGAGGATTCAATAGGTAATCCCATAGAATCGTTGACACGTTCGTGACGTTTATTGAGACAAACGTTCGGAAATGGAAACTCGGATTCTATAGAAGCCATTCGTCCATAACAGGAGTATCGTTTATCCGCAATTTAATTTATGGCGCGTGTAATGATCGAAGTATCAATTGTAACAGTGCTTCATAAATATTCTTTCTATTATTTTATCCGTTAGATCGGTGTTAAGCTTAAGAACAATAAATAGCGGCTGGAGGAGCCTATAAATATTTCAACCGTAAATTATCACCCCGCTGAAAACGTATCAATTATTATCCGTCCGAACGATCGTAGACAATGCGTCCCTTAATTGCGCATAACAAATATTTCTTTTTCCCCCGGGTGCATTCCTTTCACCGGCGATCATTAAGTCGAACGTGTAATCATTCGAATCGATAAATCTTTCGATCTTAACGGTCAAATTCAATTAATTTACACAGCGGGCGTTATATTCTGTTTTATTTGCATTCATATTTACACATTAGACACGGCCTATTCGCTCGCTTGTGAAATCATTCACTTGATACTCACGTGATCGGCCAGCCTCGGGTGTCATTCGGATTCGTCGGGGGCCGTTTACGATACCCGCCACCCTACTTTCCCCTCGTACATTTCATCTTAACACGTTTCGCATCGGGCGTACGTGTAATCACATCGTTTCGCGGCACTTTTAAATCGTCAGGCGAAAACCGTTTGCTGGGAATTAAGTCGTAGACGGCAGGTGCGCCGCGGAGTGCGTTATAACGTTGGATAACCTCCCGGTGATAACCGTATCGATGAAGTGAAACTTCAACAGCGCTGTTTGGGGTTCGATCGGTCACTTATACCTGCAAAAAAACTATACGCACTTATGCAAGCAGAACGTTCCTTACATCAATTCGCAACAGGCAGAACCGTAGAATATCGATTTCTCTACTAAAACCGCTGTGAGATCCCAAAGTAAAATTAGAACAATACTTGCGCTTAATTTTAGTGCATCCGCACTACAATAACTTAACACATACCGATCAGAGAACTCATAGACCAGAGAAGACCTTTCGAACAATACACAACAATTCAATAGCACTGATTTATTTGTCACAACTAGAATACAAAGAAGATAAGATATTATAAACTATAGTAGTCAAAGGACGACGCGTTGCTAAGAGAACCATGAAATCTCCCCAGATAACGCTAAAACTATCGAGTGATTCAATCGACCTGAAATTTCTCTATAGAAACTCGAAAAACGCACTCATCGAGGTTCCCGTTGATCTACAATTCAGTTTGCGTATTGACAAATCGATTTCTTTAATCATTTCTCGGAGGAACATCTGTTATCCTCTTAACGATCGCAAAACGAGGAACTCAGGGTCGTTCTGACCTGTCTGGCACTTTTAGTGTTGACAGTACGCGAAAATCCGCACAGGCAATCCGGAATCTCGGGATCACTCGCAATCCCGTAACTCAGGTCCCATTGCTCGATCCGCGGGAATGAAAATATCAACCCGTTCCCCGGCCGCTCGTAATTCCCGATTGTCCCGAGCCGATCACCGGGGCGAAATAATTTAAAGGTCCACGGCGGAATATCTCGATGGACGTTAGGTGGAGAGACAAGAACATCGTGTTGGGCCGGGGGAAGGCCTCACACGGCGCGGATATTAGCGTACCTACTCCCTCGCCGGGCCGATTCGCACACACGGGCTCCTCCGCGACGTACAGGGCTGGCCAGTCCGTGAACTAATGGTCACGACTCGACCATTTACCTCCGGCGAAGCGTCGATTCTTGATAAGTAAATCACCGTCGATCTACATTTCACGAGCGACGGACGATATACACGTGCAACGGTCGGCCGTCATCGGACCGGTGCACCAACGACGACGACAACGACGACGACGACGACGACGACGCCGTTGCGGCGTCATCCCCCGGATGTCCTCGGTGCACTTGCCTCGACTTCGTCCTTTTTCCGAGCGTACCGTGACCCAGCGTTGCACGCCGCGGATTTATTCTTCCCCTTTCCGGCTCGACTCGCTCACCCTCCGCGGACTGGAAATTTCAGGTGTATTTCTTTGGGCACGAAGGGGTTGTAAATTTTCTGAGACGTTGAGACGGCGATTGCGCCGGGGGAAAGGAATTTATACAAATATGTATGTAAATCTTGATGTATTGTAAGTACCTCCGAGGGGTGGGTGGTTGTTTAACGTTGAATGCGTGGAATGTTGCCGTGGCAAAGAGCGAATTTTCATTTTTAAATGGGGGCTGTTTTAGAATATTCATCGCGAGCTACGGGAAGCTTGGATTTAATCTAGGATCTGAAAGAATTTTCGAAGTTTCGAAGCGTTTTCTTACACGGGGTAGTTCTGTGTTTTCCAACTCCTTCGGAGACCTTTACTTGGAAACGCGCCGGAGTGGCTCTTTGGAGAGTTAAATAGTCGAAGGAAGGAGGAAGGGGATTTTTTGAGTATCAGGGAAATTATTTATAACCTCATTATTCTTGGAAGGGCTTTGTCAGTTCTCGTTTGTGTTATATTTGGAACCATGAAAGTTTCGCGCAATTTCGGTAGCCAAGCGCCCAACAGAGTCCCGTCTTTTGCCCTCTTTGCTCTTTGTACGCTTCTGCTCGCTCGTAAACGCGCTGGTATGCCTCGAAAATCGCGCCAGCCGATCTCTGAAGCCACGCTCGAGATCGTTTGCGATAAGCGGCTGGTTTTATCGCGCGAAGGAGGACGCGGTAGGGAAGACACCCCGTGACAGCTACGAGATTAGACTGCACGGAGCAAAAGGTCGCCTATCAGACATTTAAATGTGTGTTCCGATGACTTATGTGTCACATGCGATTCCGACCGCTGAAATTATATTCGAACATTTCATTTTCCACACCGCGTTCGATGTTAGTGCTCGCGTTAACCGTCTACAGTGATGTCCATCCCCTAAATCTGTGAATCATACGTGGAATTCCAGTGTTTTATAGCTACAAGTTGTTTCATAATAAAAATATTAAAAATATTAGAATTTGAGAATTCGAAACTGCATTAAGAAACTTATCAACTTATTTTAGAAAACCAATAATTGTTTCTTATGATATTCGAGTAACGCAAAAATATTTAAATACGTACACTGGAGAAGTGCTTCTGCACATTGTCTATCGTTTAAGGAGAATCCCACTCGTCGTCCGTTCCGTCCCTCCTTTCGTCCAGTTTCCATTCGTCTCGTTTCTCTCGTGCCGCTTTACTGCCGTTTTACATACACGAGGAGGCGGAAAGATATCGAATAATATTATACAGCGAGATGTCGGTCGAGAATCGTCCGGATTCCGGAGCAGCGTTCTAAATTGAGACTTAGATTTTTCTTGTCGCGGCCCTCGCCGGCCGCGTTTCCCATTGTCGCCCGGCACAGGAACTTCAGTCGCGGCGGATAGTGTGTCGGCGATACGCGATATCTACTAGGAAAAGGAATAAATTTGTCGCTGCGATGTGCGCCGGCGATTCCCCGTGATTTACTCGCGCGGCACTCGTAAATTAAGCCTTGAAATTTGAGAACGTAGATTTCCCGTTGATGCGATTGTGTAAGACGAGCCCCTCTAGGTTTTTTGCGCGCGACCGTACTAGCTCGCGCGAGGATCACGTTGATTCGTTGTTTCGTGCCCGAGATGCAAATGTTTCGCTCGCCGATTACGCGGCCCGCCGCCGGAATCAGCGTCAGCCGGGTCAGCGGACGACGTGATAACCTTATTTCGAAAGACGCTGGCTCGCCTCTTTTCCCTTAGAATTCCGGGGACGCGACAAATAATTCGTCGCGGCGGCGATCGGCCGCCATTTTGCGTGCGCGCTGAATCTAGCCGAGAGCCTGATGTAGGATAAGACGTTAGCTCAGCGACGACGGGGAGAAGCGCACGGATGCGTTTAAAATTCAGTAACAAGGGGACTCGGCAGGCATTTCAATTTGCATGCTGTTGAAATACTCATAAAGAAATTGATCAAGTGCTCGAGCTATCCTGCGGTATACCGGTTCTCGCAGGAACTGAGGTTACCTAATGCAAATGCAGCGCAGAAAACAGTGACTCGGGGAGTAGTCACAACATTGTAACAGATACCGATGCTACTAAATGAAAACAAAGCCAATATCATTGCAGGAGTTACGTCATCCCCAGCTTTCAATCGCTTAACCTCAACACTTCGCAGACACAACAAAATTCCCCCTAGCTCTATTTCAAACAATCAAATCTACCGTCGTCCACGCGTTAATAACCACATCTCGATCTTCCATCGTCTTCCATCTTCCAATCACCGAAACCCAACGCATCAACGCAACGAAAATTCCCCATCAGCAAATCTTCCGCTCAATTTCACTCTCCACCAGCCCCAAATGCCACGATATCCTCCAGAGAACTCACTCACCCCACAGGCCGCTCTCCAAATAGACACGTTTGCCCCGGAGAAGACTATCGAACGGGACACGAGGAATTATCGCCGGTGTGTTGCAACAAATTCGCCGGTCGCGTTCGCGCGGGGGTTTTCGCGGGCGCGCGATCAACCCCCATCATCGTCAACCGCGCTCCGGTCCAGTAACCCGATACCAGCAAGCCCGGGACGGCTGAACGCGTCGTCTGGTCCGATCAGCGGCCGGGCCGCGGCGATTCCGGGAGGTTAGAAACGCTGCTGGAAATAATTCCTTCCGATCCTTGGGAAAGGGTGTCACGCGCGCGAAAGACGGGTTCAGTGCACGGACACGCGAAGGCACGGCCAGGCCTGCAGCCTAATAGCACCGGGCCGCGTCGCGCCGCGTCGCGTCGCGCGGCGGCGGCGACAACGGCTACGCGGCGACACAGCGCGCGCACCAGATCGCACATGCGAGCCACCGAGATAAGAGAGTTTCGGGCCCGAAGCGGTGTCGTGACGGGATGTCCGCGCTATTCCATCTTGCCTGTCACTCTTGTATGACGACACACTGCGCTGCAGAGCTACACGTAGGTACCTACCTAGAGGTTTCGACGAGGAAGCGTTCCGAGCACTCGCGTGCAAACGTTGGCCGACGTGTGAACACGACGGCCCGGTCTCGTCGGTTCTCGAGATTCGACGGTGCTCCGAACACTTTGCGTTACAGTAATTGCCGTGCAATTAGCTGTGAACGTAGCTCCGCGGAGGATGATGGACAGGGGTAGCTATCCGGAGTCTCGTCCGGGCGATTATCGGATTGGCTTCGCTCGGGATTGTTTTGTAATCGGGGTTTTCGTATTGAGTCGTGGATGATAGTTTATTAGTTCTATGTTGGGAGACCTTTTGTACCGGAGATCCATCGATGTTGGGAAATAGTATGAGATTGATTTGTCCGGTTAGTGGGTCAGGCCTGAGGATTGAGAGGTGCTCGGTTCTCCGCGTTAGATCATCCCGCGGCTTCAGAATCGTGACGAGAGGTTCTTTCATTGTTCGGATGAGAGGTTGAACGTCATCTCCGCGCAGCTTCTCATGATATGCGTCCATTTCGCGAAGGACCTTTAACGCCGACGTTACGTTCTGTTTCTGTGATTGCGGTTATTACTAGTGGGAGAGGCTTCGCGAATATAATTGGATCTTCTTTCCGCGGGGCTCGATGCGCAGGATGCTTTCGATTATTCCGTTTGATATTAAATCGTTGAACGCAAGCGTAAATTGTTCTGTGATATGTTTATCATTACATCTTGATCCTTCGTATCGTTAACGATCCCCCGTCTTAGAGGCAGCGTCCTCGTCAACGATTCGCGAGACGTGCGTGTCCATCGGCGAGAAAGGAACACCGGGACATTCCTCTATCCTCGTTCCTGTGCCCTAAATAGCTGATAGACGCCCTCTCATTACAATATTCAGGGAACTCGAAAGAAACCGAGCAGCCTAACAGCACCGCCGCCGTGGCCACGAAGGCAAGACGAAATCGAGACCATCTCCGTAACACAGTCTCGCTTTCCCCGCTATCTTCCCCTTATCAGGTACGTTTCGGGTCCTCTCTCCGTCCCGGCAAAACGAGGAACAAAGTCGGCCGGTATCTGACCGGTGACCAGATCTTGATATTTTGACAGTGTACAGGATGTAATTAGCGAAACCGGGGAACCAGTCGCGGTTTAGCCCGCGTATACAGCCAAGGAACCCCCTTTCGCCCTGTGTCAACCAGCTGCTTGGGCCGGGGTTATCCGGCTTTATCCGTTTTCGTTTCTGGCCGGGGCCGCTTTAACGAGCCACTTTCCAGGGAAAATTACGAGCTACACGTTCGACGGCTCGTATAACGCGCAACAGCAACATCGAAAGTATGGCCGTCACCTCGCGTGCTAGCTCGGCCCGGCCCGGTGGCTTCGTCGTGAAAATTGCTTGCGCGTAAAGAGATCGTTGCTCGCCGAGGTAAGAGCTTCCTGGATTGTGTTTCGTTTCCTCTCTCCACCCGTTCCGTCCCATCTCTGGGTTCGTTTCTCTCTTCCGCCGCTTCTTCTTCCCTTCCATCGTTCTTCCTCTCGCCCGTCCTAGCCGAGTTACGTCCGTTCGGCCGGCATCGCCCGTTAATATGAACGGTGTTGGTAATCGAAGCGTGTCCAGCCCCCTGATCGCTGATAAATTGCTCTAATGCGACTAATGAACTACCCGCTACAAGATCTCGGCCGAGCGCGCGAGGAAGATGCTTTTGTTGGGCTAGGGAGGACGCGTTGCTACGATGATGGCTGGCTGTTGCTCGCGTCCGCGCGAGCAACCGCGCCGCGCCGCGTCGGAGCGCGCGCACATCGCCGAGGGAAGTTCAATGCCGGCGGGTAATTAATTCGGGGCCCGTCTCGCTCCGTGGACCTTTCGGAATTTCTTGCCCACGCCGGGCAAATTCGACCGTAAACGATGCAGATTTGTTACGTAGGCGGCCACCATTTCGGCCCGCGGACCACAGGAGTGTCGGCAGGCTGGTTCGTTAATAGATTCGAACAGTAAATGCCTAGAGGTTTCTTTTTCTCTTTCTTTCTGCCTTTCCGTCGTGTTTTTGTTTCGCCAGCTGATGCTGGTATGCGGGAAATTTGATTGGACAACGGGGAGTAATTTGTAATACGTTGAATCGTTGTATTAGTTAGAGACTTTTGTGGATGGGATTTTTTGTGTTTGGGTGCAAGAGGAGGATTAATGGAAAGAAGTAACTTAGTAATTTTCTTAGATCTGGTCATACCGGGGATAAATATCGATAGGCAGCGTGTGCTTCCTGGATAGATTAAATTTCGGACGTGTCGGTGAATTTTGTAACATGGGAATTTCGACGACTACGAAAAGAAACGAAATAGTTGCTCGAGAAATCCTTTTCCTGGTGAAAATGCTAGAAAACACGGGTTTCATTATGCAAGTCGGAGTCCTTGGCAACTCGTGCTGATTTTAATAAAAATGGAGAATCAGGAATACGTTTACTTACAAATATAGACGGAATTATGCGCGGCTTTACAATCACTTTCTGGAATGCTTGAATATTCAGCCGATCTGCACGACCGCCGTACACTTTCATCGATTTTCTGTAGTTTTGCACCGCGGAGGAACAATTGCGGGCAGCGAGTAAGATCGATTAATTAATGTTTCGGGTCTCTCGCAGGAATTCGAGACATTTCGACGGCGGAGTGCCGACGGAGCGCTTCGTGCTCGTGTACGGAGACACGGCCGCGCGTTTCCACGTGTCACGCGAGGGTAAGGAACAGAGGGGTCGTTAAATTTACCAACGATTCCGAGTACCGAAGGGTACGTCAGATCGGATTTGCCGGAACGTACGTTCCTGCAGGTTTATTTTCGCTATTGGTAGTCGAAATCGTTGCCGGAACCGGGCGCACCGTCTCTCCCTTGCCTCCGATGGGTTTTCGGGCACGGGGGATGAGGGCCTCGAACCCCGCCACTCATTATTTATCGAGTAAACTCGTACCAGCGCCACGTGGGACGCTGGACACGCATAATTTATTCGTCGCCCTTTTTGCATACGACGAACGTATGAAGTTTCGACGGAGATCCACGCGAACTTCGATCTACGAAGTTTACGATTCGCTTTGCGCTAAACCTCCGTCGAACTTTGCGAATTTTTTACTCGAAATGTCACTGGTCTGGTTTTTAGAATGTTAATACTTTGTTATTAGATTGCTTAGATGTTGATGTAGTATTTAGTTTTCAACAAAATCAATTTTATATCGTTGGAATTGTCGAGTTTCGGTGAAGAGATTTTGGTACTTTTCGAATTCTCAGTTTTGAGAAAACTTGTTTCGATAGTCATACAAGTTAAAGTGTATCAGCTCGCAGGGAATCGAATGGAATATTTAGCACTGGGAGCTTCAAGAACGATTTCGAATCGCATGGAGGAATATCATTTTTTAAAACGCGAAGAACAATGGATACGAGGGAGATTGACACATTGTTGCGTTACGTGATTAAGTTGCCATTTACGGTTCACCGAGCCAAGGCAGCAATTACGCTGACGATAAATCATTGTGTATGCCTCAATGTTGTCCGGTATCTGCGGAATGTCATCATATTTTCGCATTGGAAGATACACGACCGCATAAAATTCACTTATTCCTTGTAGAGCCAGTGATACGTTTGAACCGGTTCGCCGTAGTATCCTGAGACCGCTGCCCGCCAATGGCTCTGTTTTCTCAGGACTCACGTACGGACTTATCTTCCCCGGATTCTGGTTTCTTTGGAGCTTCACGGACACTGTAACCTTAATGTTTCCGCCGAAGCTTCTCCGCTTTAATACCGTGCAATCCGTTCCCTTCAAAAAGGTGGCGTTTCCTCAAACGTTCTTCCTCGACCATTAAACGCCGATTTCCTGAAAGCCAGCGGATTCCATGGACCTCGGATTCTATAAATCTTTCTTTGAAACTGTACCAGCGTCTCTTTGACACGATCCTTCAAAGTCTCTTAATAATTTCTTAATATAAAAACGAATTCACTCGAAACGTAAATCACTGCTGATCCTCAATTCACAAGCTGCAAGGGTTCGGCTAAGAGAAGACCCGAAGAAAATTCGTTTCCCGAAAATTTCTTCTTCGAAGCTCCATGCCTCGAGCGAAAAATTGAAATTCGTTAAATATTTCGTTCCAAAGGAAACCATCGCGAAGGGATTTCGATGTCTACCTGAAAGATGGTTTCTCCGTAGAGCGAGCCACTTCCGAGCGACTCCATCTGAAACCAGTAAAAACGATAACCATCTGTCAAAGGAGACGAGCGGAGAGGACGACGCTCCTAATTGCAGACGAAAAACGTCTCGGGGAAATGATCTCTCACGGGCTCTGACGAGAGAGTGCGAGACTTCCTGGACTTTCTGGAGTCTGGCTCTCCGGGCCGGTGGCAGTGGTCACGCACCCGTGGGCATGGCGTGTGTTGCGCCGGGACGGCCTCTAATGCGCATCTCCGTGTTAGGTGTATGTGTCTCGTTGCGCTCGGATATTAGTCGTAAAGTATATATCGCTGTAAACGTCTCGGCGGATAAAGCTGCGTGCGTGCGGCCGCTCCGATGACTGAATTTAGCGTTCATGATTCCATCTAGGCGCAGACATTGTCTTCCTGCAGGCTCTAATTGGCTGAACGAAATTCTCGGCCTTCTTTCTCCTTCCTGGCGAGTACAGTCGCCTCTACGCATACCATTTCGGGAACCGACAAAAATATTTTATACTTCAAATCAGCGCAATGTTTACTCGGACGACGAAGAACGCTTCGATCCTTTCTCCTATATTCTTTTTCGAAGTTATAACTTCCACGATATATGAATCGTAATATGTAATTTTCAATATTGATATTCACAAGATTTTAAATAACTCTTTATCTTATTCGTCGTAAAACTTCCACCTTTCTAATTTCGAATTCTCTCGGATCAGAGTCCAAAGACAATTCGGTTTTCGTCTCCGGAGAAGGGGAGCGGACGGTTTAGAATCGACCGAACGCGAACCGATCGAGAGGGGACAAAGGGATCGACGCGAAGCGGTTCGGTAGGATCGCGAAAGATCAAACGGCACGGTTCGCTGGTTAATGGCGGACGACGGGGGAATGTCTCGCGGTTTCAGTCGGTCGAAACGCTCGCGAAGGACGTCCTTACGTTCGCAGGAAGTGGTCCCCTTAAATCAGCGACTCGCAAAGGAAATAGCGAGTGGTAATTGAGCCATAACCCTCGGCCGGCGAACACACAAATATTTCAGCGCCGGGAGCTCGCTCATAATTTAGACCTCATAATTAAGATGCGCGGCGCAGACTCCGGGCCCGCTGGAACCTCCTGCTCGCGTCGTACGCGCGAGAATCCTTGCACGAAAAAGGACGAGCACGAGCCCGCGCGACCAGTCCGCCCGAAAGATTCTCACGAAAATAGATGTGACCTGTTTTGAGACCCGCCGTTCGGGATCATTCCCATTTTCGGCTCATTTATCGAGTCCTTGCCGGGGTGATCTTCTCAGAAAATATTCCTGGTGGGTCTGGAGTCTTCATAATGAATTCACTTAAATCTCGAGTCCTACGGAATACGATCCCACCAGTTAATTCAGAGATATTAACTGTAAAAAGATTAATTCACTCTCACATAAGTAACTTCTCGTTCGAAGTACTATATCTTTACGTCAATTCTCAATTCTACGTATTAATATACATCTACAATTGTCTCTACAAAACTCAGTACTCACAATAATTAATCTAGGAAGATATATCTCAAACATCAAAGTAGCAAAGTCTTCTATAGACCCTAACTTAGACAAACCTCATTCCGAAAAGCGGTCCAATCGATCTCCTTCCGCAAATCCTCCCTACACCTCTAGTACCTTATCTACTACATAAAATCCTTGATCCACATACCCAGCGATCGCTACCTAACCAGACTCCCAGTGTCCCCGCAGCCACCACAGAAGACAGGGCCTAGACCGAACGGTACCGAAAACCGCGGCATTAATCAGACCGCAAGCAGCCACCCCCGTCGCGGCCGGTGCAACGATAACGAGGCACCGGGATATAACTCGGTGCCTCCACCGTGTTACGATCTAAGAAAGGGGCCGAGAAATACTGCGACACCGGGACGGCTACCGATGATGCATGTCCCAGAAGTGCGAGAGCGGCCGTGCACGCGTATTATGTTACCGTGCAACGCACCACCACCTAACCACGGTGTCCGTCTACCGTGCGTGGATCCCCAGGCCCCGGGTCATGACTCTATCATATTTATGTCCCCGGCCGGCTGTTCTCGGGCCCCGGGAACGTCGAAATCCCGGGGGAACCGTAGATCCGAGGACAGATAGGGGACGGATCTTCGATGAACGCCTGGTTATCTCTGGCCCAGTCTAATCGGTCCCTCGAGGGGACTGATTAGAGGACGTAAACGGGAAACGGACGCCACTCACCTCGCTGCTTTAAGGACCGATTTCGAAGATACCCTCGGGGACGCTGCATTCCTGGCGTGTAATAGCGGTTAGCCGCGATCCTCCGCTGGGTTTATCGGTTGCAGTCGCTTGTTAAGCTCGGTGCCCCTTTTTCTTTATTCCTGGTAGCCCGGGAAAACCGTTGATCGATTTTTCGGCTGGTCTTGGGGATCGTTTAGCGATGATAGAGGATGGTCGTTAACGTATTTGGAACTAATGGGGGATGCAGGTTTGTCGAGGGAACCCTGTGATTACCTCGGGAACTAGAGTACTGGCTTGGTAACTAGATTCTTTGGGAAAGTAGAATACCGTCTTAGCAATTCGCTCGTCGACATTGCTCTGGACTAGTTGAGAGCCGCGAGAAAAAGTTGGAATTCACTGGCTTTGGGGACGGTTTTTATCCGGACTGAGTGTTTTAAACGATGGACGGTGCGAAGGATCTTCAAGGTTTTAGAAGCTAAATAGTTAGTTACCATGTTCGGGGTTCGGATGCGGGATTACGCAACACGAACGTCGATGCAGGTGTCTCGAGCACCCATCCGCGCGGCATTGACTGGTATTCGTTAAGGGTATTACTGCTAATTGAAGTCTTCGGCAAGTTTTTCTGGAATTACTATCTCCCTCGTTGTCACTGCTGGGCAGGGGAACAAGATTAAATTTTATTATAAAATTTTAATTGACAGTTTCACCCGTATTACCGATCCGACTCGTTATCCGTGAATTGGTACATCGATACCGGTGATCGGTCGTGCTTCCGTTTTCATTAATCGATGATAGACGTTAATTGCTAATGCGCCGGCGATGTTTCAATTATCGATGAGTTTCTACTTTTCCAGGAATTTATCGCGTTCTTAATCCCCCGATGCGCGTTGCAATTAGGCAACGGCTGCGACGGAGTCACCGGCGAGACGAAAAAATCGACTTCCGTGTATCTTCATTCTATACGAGACACGATTTATAGAGGGCACGCCGAAGTAGCTTGTGTATAAGTGGGCACAGAGCGATTCCTTATCGAACAATTCGAAAAGAAACATAGATTAACACCGTTCCACTCGAGACTCCGTTTTCAAGAACATCGAATTTGAAATGCGTCTCCACAGAGTTGCAATTAAGATACGGTCAGATAAGATTCGTCGGGTGACGTTAAACACCGAAATATCTTCATGTTTCTTTGAACCTAATAATCTTCAACCGTATCTCAGCTGCAACTGTACACGGAAGCAGCAGATATTCAATCTCCTTTCTCGAAAATCAAGCTTTCTCAACGGTTTCGCTCGAAATTCAAACTTTTACTCAACTGTGCTAAAATTTGTCCAAAATTGAAGCTTTAGCCTAAATGTCTCTCTTATTTCTTCACGAAGAATCGTCGTGCGCTCTCTTATTCCAACGCATTTTGTTCGGTAGATGTCAGAGCTGAACGCGAGTACAAATAGATCCCTCATTTTCGAGGATCGAAGAAAAAAGGAGGCTCGCGGTATCTCGATGTCGTAGATCCCGCGGGAGATAGCCCCGGCCAACCGTATTTGTTCGGCGACACCTGCGCGCAGGACACTTCATGTATCAGCCGCAGGATGCGAGCGAGCCGCGAGCGGGAATACGAATGATAGCTCCGCGCCGGCGTACACCTTCGATATACCTTCTTGCCATTATCAGATTCACGGGCAATGGCGCCCCGCTAGGAGTCGCATCGGCCGTTCGTGTTACAACTGCCGCCGTATCAATTCCTTTTTGCCCGGCCGTTCAGCCCGGTATTAATCCCTGATAATTCCGGCGTGACTCTTGAACGACGATAACGATAATTTTGTTTGCCGCGGCGAATGGTAACGCGATCGCCGCGAAACATTGTTCCTCGATATTTCACCGGGCGGCGGTGCTGCTCCGATTCAATTGCAATCTGCTGCGAGCTGTTTCGCTTTGGAAAAATAAATATGCCGTAGGAATATTTGCAATGCGAACGAGAATGTAGAAATTTGCATCTTTTGCATAGAAACTTCGGACAGAAGTGAATATTCTCTAAACAGTGATTCCATATAGAAATAGATATTTGATAAATAGTAATTCCAGCTAGGAATAGATATTCCCTAAACAGTAGCTCGCGATAAAAATAGAGATTTCCTAAATAGTAATTCCAGATAAAAATACATATTTCCCAAAGAATAATTCTATCCACAAATAAATTCCCAATAATAATTCGAAATAAAGATAAATATTTCCTGAACAGAATTTCTAAATAGAAATCCTACGTGAAGATAGATACTTTCCAAATAATATCTCGAAAATTCTAGATAAAAATACATATTTCCCAAAGAATAATTCTACCCACAAATAAATTCTCAATAATAATTCGAAATGAAGATAAATATTTCCCGAACAGAATTCCTAAATAGAAATCCTACGTGAAGATGGATACTTTACGAATAATATCTCGGAAATTCCAAACGAACGCGAACATTTACTATAATCTATCTTTATCGCATTTTCGGCGTTAGGGTATATACGCGCACCCCGAAATTTATATGAAATTAAATCGCGGCTGCGTTAGAAATCAGCATCAGCCGGTGGCATCTAGCCATTTGTCAGCGGCCTCGGGGGAGCCGTGGCGCAGCGCCGCGGAGAACAAGGAAGAAGAAAGAAGGGGTAGTCGGAGACCGGGATCGCGGTAACCCGATACTTTTGCGGGGATGGTTTATGTGGTGACACTCGCAATTCCGTGGTCGACACACGACTCGCCGTGACCTTGCGGGCCCCTTACGAGATGGACCCCCTGCCGGGCTACGCCGAATCCTCTTAAGAAGTAACGATGACCAACGGCCGAGCCACTCGTAAAAACTCCGTATGAATCCCCGGCGAGGCGTATGCAGAACGGGGTTTATATGCGCGAAAGTGTCGCTGGCATGCGTACGAATTAAGAACCACGAAGTTCTGCCCTTGACTTACCGCGTTGAAACTCGCCGAAGCTGTCGGGAGACGTGAAGGGTCCGGCGAACAATCCTTCCCGAGGATTCTATGCAATCGTTTCGGGATCTCGAATGATTCGCTCGACGACCGATGCAATTTTCGAAATGGAAAAGTAGAGCGATAACAGTGAAATCTTAGAGGATCGTGGATTACTCGGGGAGCAGGTGATATACCGGCGATTTTACAATTTTCCGCTAGCGTGTCTCCATGCAAGCCGAACGTAACGACATTATTTATCGCGGAGGTTGAAACAGGATTTAGATTGCAAGAGTATTTTGTTATCTGTATATGATAAGGTGGAACATTTTATCGTTTGTAGTACAAGAGAATACAAGAGGAAACGTTTATTCTTGGAACGATAAGGGTAACGCGGTGGAAGCTGGTTGCGCGTACGCGAAATCCAGTTTTCAAAATGGAATCGCGCGGGCGAGTGATATCGTCATCGATGAAATTCAGTAGCCTTAATACAGAATGTTACGGAAGGTATCAGTTACATTAGAGTGCGTTTTAATGTAAATCTAACCGTCGGGATAGAGCTGACCGTAGACCTAGCTGAAATGATGACGTGATTTAGCCAGACATGATTTGCGTAATGAAGTGATTTGTCTACGACTTGAGTGAAGTCGGAATCCGATCCAAACCAGTCCCAGCCGATGTTATAGCATCAAGCATGGATTTATTCTGTTAAGTGATTTGTCTATGGTCCATTAGACATGATTCGATATTTAAGAAACCTGCGCACGCCGTTCGGGAATCGGGACGCGGTTACGGGTGGCGGCGAACGTAATTATCTTCTGTTCCGAGCTTTAATGTAACGTCTCCAGCGTCGATTAATTTCTGGAAATTATCCTCAACGGTCGGACGGCCGCCGTTACATCTGATTTCATCTAACGTTTAACAGCCGGATTCGCGCAAACGTGACTTGATCCAACGAATCCGAAACTCGACGGAACATTAGCCAAATTGAACGATCGCTTCGATAGTCCTGTCAATAAATAAATCAATACACTTCGTTCACCGTGCTTAACACTAAAACTACCGGATAGATCAAATCGCTTCACTTCAGAATTTTCATTTCGCAAGGTACTTCAATTATGAATTCGTTTTTGCGAAAGTTTGTTAACTAAACGTATGTATTTTCAGAGATACAAGACTAGGCAATCCTTCGAATCTCGAGAAGAGTATTCCACTTTTTATAAAAAGTTGGAAATTCATTCTAACTGCTCGTAGGTTTCACGTTAATGAACTATGAAAAATATCAGAAACATTGAAATCCAAGATTTGGCTTCATAACTCATCCACTCGCGACGAACGTGCAGCCATCGAAGCTTCGCAAAACGATTTTCATGAAAGCTTGTTTGTCCGTTCCTCGTACGAAGCTTCACGCGAGAATATGCTAATACGTTCAAAAACAACCCGATAACTCGAGGTGTCCGATAAAATCCAAGTTCGAAGGACTGTAAGTCAATGGCCAGTGGCGTCGGCGCGATGGTGTGGGTGAATTACAGCCGAGCAACATTGTAATCGCGGGTATTTATTGCGCCGGTGGAGATGAGGTACGTACCCTCCGGCTAGACACCCCGCATATCACGCGACGCAGCGTGTCTTCCCGTCGAGTTTATATTTCCTCGCCAAGCTCCTTACCTCCCCTCCCCACCCGTGCCCCCCTCCTCGCCCTCTCTCTCTTTCTCCTTGCTCCGCTTCTTCTCCTCCTTCGTAGATCAATAATCAGATTAGACTGTTCGGGAGATAGGCGCACGCTCACCGTGGGGAATTTCTGTGATTATTATATCACGGAGGATGGTTTTATGGTCGCTGGTTCAGGAGCTGTTGCTCGTTAGAAAATGTGAATGAATAGGAGCATCTGCGGCGCGATTTTTAAGTCGGGGGGTATAAACAGGATATAAACAGGGAATATAAATTCTGGTTACGGCCGAACGAAAACTGGATTTCCCGGGATTGTTGGGACTCCGGGATTTAATTATTTCAATCAAGTTAATGGAATAAATGGATCCCTTAATGCCCGGCCATGAATCTTCGAACGGCTGTTAATGAAGAGATTATAAGACAATTTACCTGTAACAAAGTGTCTTCGGGGAATCGTTTAACCCGACTTCCATTAATAACCGCGCGAACGTGTAAATCTCGTTCTCTAAGTTGCCCGCGGTAACGTATCGAACAAATTGCATAATAAAATCGGTTTATAGCGCAGCGGGTAGGTTCGGCGCTTAGAAAATTCTATTTTCATCGGCGGAGTCGACCGGGATTCTTCAACGGTGTCCGGCAATCGAAGGGGTCTCGACGCGCGCGCTTCCTTCGAACCAATCCGACTCGCAATTTCCCTACAGAAAAATCAGTGGAACCTGTCCACCGGCGTCCGGGAAGACAAACGATGATAGGAACTGCGCCAGAGCTCCCGTAGATCATCGGGCAAATAATTTCGCTAGCTTCCTTTCACGAGCGCTGCGGCCATGGCCGATCGTCCGGCCGATGATGGATGCATCGACATTAATCAAGCCGCGCTGCGTGCCCGCTCGCTCGGCTTCGCCCTCGTCCGCTCCTCGGGACTAATATTTCCTAAAGCGAAAGAAACGATGGATATAAATTTTCCCCATCGGGCCGTGGGCGTTCGTAAATGGATATACACGCGGCCGTTTTCGGGCTCCGGCCAATTCGTATACGCTCTCGTTCCATTCGCAGCGTTCTCGTTAGATCGCACCAATAGCGGTAGCCGCGAGGCTGCGAAACGACAATCCGCTTACAAATTTTCCATCGATCCGCGCCGTTCCTATCGGCGATACACCAATTATATGTAACGGTTGACACGGTTGTAATTACGGCGACTACGATGTACCTTGTCGCTCGGGAGTGTTTGATGGATTCGGAATGCTCCGCTCGCTGGTATTTATGTTAATTTACGTTTCCGGCATTGGACATCGCGCGGTTGGAACGAAATAGAATGTTCTTTTCGGTGTTTCGCGGAAAATTCGAGGAACGTTTCACATTTTCCGGAGATTTTTAAAGAAATGGTAAAATGGTCATTGAATGTAGCTTCTTACAGATGACGTTTCGTCGAACTTCCAGCGTTACTGTACATTTTATTATGTAACGCGAGTCTCATCGTGCTTTGTTCGACCCCGCGGCTGGTTGATCAACGCCGTCACGCGTTTTATCGATACATCAGCGGGTTTTCACGGTGCACGTACCGCGAGACGTTTTCCTTTTGGGCTTCTTTGTGCAGAGGAGCCTCCAGTGGGGGTAGATGCCAACGAGCGATACCGGCAACTTGTTTGCTCTGCGAAGTTATTGGCGATGATGCGAAGAATATGACATCTTTACGTCTAATTCAACGGGGAATCCTCGTCGGAGAACGTGCCGACGGGTTCGAAGTTGAAGATTTTATTGGCACTTCAGTGGAAATCTCCTCGTTCCCGCGGAATTGATATTTCTTTACGCGAAGAGGCCATTGTGAAGATTGGCTTCCGTTCGCTATGCTGCGGATTTCCATATCTTCATACTGGAAGACACGATACATAAGACTTTGCTGAAGTGTTTTACAGGATGTTCACTGCTTCCTGTTCTGCCAGGTTCACACAGGGTTGCTTTCAACATCTCGACGCCTGTAACGTTTACTGTCGGAGAAGTGAAGCTAATAAGCTGCGATGACTTCATACCGAATACTCCGTTCGTTTTGCATCAGATAATTCTGTTGATATTTACGAGGGACGGTTAGAATCTCTGAGAACGTGAAATGAAATGATGGAAACGATCGGGATACCGATTTTCCTGTAATACCGTTACGCTTAAATGATCAGTCGCCACTTGCTGGAGATCGATTTTCAATTGCTCCGACTTTATAAAGTCGAAACTCGTGTTCGAACTGTATCAATCGTTCGATATCCGCTACGATTCTTAACTGTTGATACTTCTCTCGGTATTAACTATACTATCGCAGCCTCGAGGAACTGTTAAATTCCCCCGCAGCGTCGAAACAAACAGAGCAAAACCGGAATTCCCAGAAACTCCGACGGATCTGCTGGTGGGTGGCCATGACTCTCCATTTTATCAATTCCGCGAGGGGGTAGTTCAGCGCTTTCTCACGTTCGCGACAGCGAGAAGCTGGAGTAACAAAAGTCTGGCTGACAGGATTCGCAAGGAAATCCGTGGATCGCGGCAGTCCAGGGAATACCGAATGCCACGCGGCAGGAGGCGATAATATAATGCTGTGATCTAGATTAATGCAAGGCGCTGCCGGCACCGTCCCACGCGCGGCCGCGCTGTGTCCTCCGCGAGCGCAGCGAAACCCGCCGGTAGGCTGTCGCTACATTATTCATAAAATAAAACGCGAGACTGGTGCCGGCTAGCCGGCTCGCAGACGAGAAAATCAGCGAGGATGCAACGAGCCGAGGCGAGCTAGCACGAGCGGCCTGTTACGAGAATTATGCGCAAAATCATTCCGCGGCTCCCGTCATCGCTTCCGGCGGCCCGGCTTGCAATAAAACGATACTTCCGTGACGCTGCGCGCGATCGAGAAACATGCATGGAATGAAGGGAAAAAAAGCGGGGCGTATCTTTCATCGAACACGCCGCTGGAACAGTTCGATCGTCTATCGGCTTTTCGTCCGTGTGCCCGTGAAACGTCGCGATCATCGTGATTCCTGGCTAACCGAGGGGTGAAATTACTGGTTCGCATGGTTCAGGGAGTCTACGAATGAAAACGTTGAAGGGGAAATTTTAATGTGTGTTGTTGCAGGAAATTAGATTCGGTGGATTGTTTCTGGTGCGGTTTCTTAGCTTTGATTGTTTTAGAAATGGGTTTTCCTCGCCGTGAAACGTTATTCAAGATGGCGGACCTCGCGTCGGGCTGCGCTATCGCGTTCTGCTCTTCCGTGGACGCTTAGATTGAATCGACGGAGTTAATTTTACTATTGCGAAATTTAATTAAATCGAATTGAATGTAATTTAATCGAATATCTTCAACGTTGAAGTACTTCAACGCTTGGATACTTCACATTTTTACTGAATATCGTGCAAATGTGGAAGCAAAAAGTCTTCTATCATCTGTTATGGTAGCACTACAAGCGTATCAGCGTACATGCATCTCGAGAACAGCAAAAGCCATCGTTTTCCGCTCGATACGCCGGTCACGTCTCGTCGAATCTTCTCGATCGCGCTGAAAGAAGAACAGAAGCCGGGGCGTTTATCGGTGGATGCATTAATTACGTCGTCCGCAGGAATCCCGGAGCCCCGGGTAGGACAAGGTTTATCGTGGAAATAATAATTTACAGTGTCGCGGGGCCGGTCCGGCTTAAATCCCGGCGCGGCTTGTCAGAAGCGTGGCGAGGCCACCTTAACGTACGACGCCGGAGAAACGGATAGAGCCGTCGCGTTGCATCTTCTCCGACGTCCGAGACGCTGACTAACGCCGCGAGGACACGGCACGCGCGTAATCCGCGCCAGAACGCTCGTCATCGGACGGAGCAGTTGAAAAATCGTCATCCGCGGACACGTTAATTAATTCGCCCGGCGTGATCGATGCCCAAGCCACGCGAGATTAAGATGGCGAACGCTCCTTAAGATGAAAACACGTTGTTGTCACCTCGCGTGAACGTTAATCGATGCAAACTATTCGAAATTTCAATCTTTCTTTCACCGTCGCCGTTGTCAATTTAACATGTCAATTAAACGTCAGCTCATAATAGACAATCGTTCCTTCTCGAAGCTGAGCGTTCCTACAAAATTCTCGTTGCAGAAATTATAAGATTCACGTCGTTGAAAGTTAGGAAAGTGGAAAGCGTCATATTGGTTGTCATAATTTGTACAATTTAATTTGAAATTCCAGAGAGATCGGTGTTCGATAAGCATTCCGTTACCACGAGGTTCAACGACGACGCGAAGTTGCGTATTTCGAGGTTCAACTGTTAATCGAAAGCGCGTCAGACGACAAGCAAAGTAGAGAAGGTCGTATCTTCGGTAGAAATTACTTTTCGTGGCGCGATCGGCGCGATGTCCGAAGCGACCGGCGATTTGTATAGCGTCTTAACGACGTTGCTGAGCGGATTTAAGGCCCTATCGCCGGCATCCGCGCTGCCCGAACTTTGTTGCTACATTATGGGGAAATCGCAGGAATGTTTAATTAGCCGCGGCCTCCTCGCGAATTTCGCCGCCTTTGACCGCCGGTTTAACCGGCGATCGGTGTCCCTGGAATCTCAAACGCGTTTGATAATATTTAGTCCCCGATTAACTCCTGAAATTAGCCGCGACCCTTCGGGTTTAACTAACTGCCAGCGATTCGGCGTGGCTCTCGAATGAAGTGTAAGGAGGCGCGTAACACAATATCGGGCCGAGTGTTTTACGCGTCGAGCAGGCGTAAAACGTGACGAATTAAACACATCGTAAAACAATTCGAACGCGGTATATTCACCGAATAATGAACGGAGGATCGACGTCGTTTCACAAAATTCTTTTCAACCTGCCAACCACCGCGAAACGATCTAGATCCATCGTAAGCGCAACGAATACCGCGCAACGGAATAACAAACTGAAACAATACAAAATACCAGGTCGACCGATAAATTTCATAAAAAAAAAAAAAAGGAAGGGTAACACCCGCGGGCGTCCCGTTTTCTACGCCATTGTTACGCAAATCGAATTCCGCGGATACTTTCTCGAAGAAAACCGTTCGGAGAAGCGTCACGCGGGTGGCTCGGCGCTCGGAACCTTTCGAGGCGGGTGCGGCCCAGAAAGTCGCGATACCGGATCGGGAGGCGCACCGGGCCGCTTATCGTAACGCGAACCCAGCAGCCGGATTAACAACTGGAAAATTATTCAGTACCATTCGCGGTGGAAGTTACGCGTCGGAACGGCTGCGCAACGGTCGCCGAATGAAGACGCGTGAACCGCACGCAGCGCGAGCCTGGTTCCCGAGGCGGCACGTGAGAAATCGCGGTCTCTGCGGGGCTCGTGTCCTCGCGGGCATATCTTGGCGTTCCCCCGGGGGGAGAGGTAGCTGCGACCGGGGGGAAAGAACGGGAGGAGAGGCCGCGAACGAAGAAAGGAAAGAAAGGAAGAAAGAACGAAAGAAAGAAAGGAAGAAAGAAGGCCGACGAACGAGAACCGGGGATCGAAAAGAAGCACGAAAAGGAAACGAGCGGACGGAACGAGCCAGCGAACGAAAGAAAGAAAGGGAATCCACGTGCTCCACGGGTGCCGAGTGTGCGAACGCGCGGCAAGTGGTCCCCGCGGCGAGTAATCGCGTATATAAAAGATTTCCGACTCTTTGTGGCGACTGGGTTCTGTTTAGGAGCGACGAGTACGGGACTCCGCAGCCCTCCGCTGCGCTTAGAATGCTAGGCGCTCACATTGTATAATAATGTATCGCATATGGCGCATCTTGTAAAACTCTGCGGGCGTCCCCCCGCCGTTCCAGCCCTGGAACACGGATGTGCGAGGAAGGACGGATGGAAACGTGAATGAGGTTATTCCCGGTCGTGCGGCTCGCTTGCGCGCCTCCGTTCATTCATCCATCGGGGTTGGGCCTCTCGGAGACCGAGACACCACCGGTGCCCCCTTGACCTGCCCAGGAATCGGCGAAACATCGTCGACCTCCCTTAGACCTCCTCTTGCCCTCACCATCTCTCGCTCTGTTTCCATCGGATTTCTTTATGAATTCTCCTTGTTCCCCGATACTTGCTTCCCCTTTGTGGACCCTGAATGCCTCGCCGAGGTGTTCAGACCTGCGATGCGATTAGAGGATGGAGCTGTGATGAGTTAATGAAGTGGGAACGTTTGCGGGATGCTCGGCGGGAGCGTCTATGGCTGGTGTTTGGAGTTTAGGGGATTTGGAAGATTGATACGAGGATTGAATTTCTTTGGGTGTTGTTTTTTTCGGTTTCGGTAGGTTGACGTGTTGACGAGGATAACTGTGACAGGGTGAGTGTTTGAAGGAAACTCGTAAGTGTGAAAGTGATTAGCGACGGATTGTGTAGGTAGAAACCTAACGATTCTTCCGAGTTAAACTGTTAAATAGGTTAACCGTATACTCAAGTAATAACAAAGATATTTCACGGTTTTGCAATAGCTTTCCATGAACGAAAATTAAGTCCCGGAACCTACCGTTGGTAATCCCACCGGCACTAAATTAGCAGTACAGTTAGACACGGCCCTGACAAAGGAATAACAAAAGAGTCCCCCTGGTGGACACCTTCCGGAGCGTCTCTATGCTGGTCAAAGGTGGATCCGCAGTAGTCCGGATTCGAAATGAGGCCAGTCGATTACCCAACATGGTTCAACGGATCCGATTAGGTGAAAATACGCAGTCCTGTCCCGCTGGCAGCAAACCAGGCTACCGCAGCCATTGTGTGCCCGATGCGTAGCTAGGTTTGGGTCCGACAATAGGATCAGGAACCAATAACAATGTGTCCCGAGTCAAGAGACCCTCGACAGTTCCGAGTCTCGGCGTGGCTAATGCATTAGATTAGGTTTAGGTTTTACGGGGGTCCCAGACTGAATCCCTTCGAATTTGACGGCTTCTGTCTCGAGTCTGGATTCACTAGAGTTTGCACCAGTGACGGATGACTGAGCTACTTTCAGGACGCTCAGGTTATTTCGTTTGTCCCCGTGAAGAGGCGTTGACAAGGCTACACGGTAACTATCGTGGACACCTGAATGGGACCTCGGGACGATGGAATTCTCTCTTATTAATTTGATGGGATTAGAGCAGTTAACCCTTTTATACGGGATAATTCCTGGGGAATCAATTGATAATAGCTTCTACCTTTATTTTCTTCCCTTCCACTCGTGAGCTTTGAATTTCATTGAAATTTCTGGGAATGAAATGTATCATGCAGGAATTAAGTGTTGGGAATGTTCGAAATTATTCAGATTTTACTGGGATCTTTTCCGTGCGATCGGGCAGCGGCTCGTTAATTAGGATAACGCGGAATATCGACAGCTCCGATTTTTCGTTCGTTTTGCGGCGGTATCGAATTGATATATTTCCGTTTCGATTGTATTTCGAAACCGTGAGCGCAGAATGTCCGGCGCACGGATTTGTTATTCGATCCCCGTTGAAACAACGAGACTCGTTATGGTACGGGGCTCTGCTTTTCTGTTCTCGGTATCTGATCATTATTCTCCATTTTCTCGTTTTCCAATTGCTGAGATCGTTGCTGCACGGTGCGTGCACGATGTCGTGTGGCCACATCCTCCTTTTGTTTTCCCGTATTTCCCCATTCACTGCACCGATATCTGGGATCTCTTTAAAATCATTGTCTTGCGATACCGAGTGACATGATTTAGAGGGATCGCTCTGGAAAAACGCTCCTCCCCCCAGGGCTCCGTACTTTCCCTATTCAGAAAAACTTCGTTCCGCGTAAATTCATATCGAGGATTTCAAGCTTATGCTCCTATCCTCGGAAAGCAGGATGAATCGTGTTCTTAACAGATTCTAAAGATCGACTCCGCTGTTTCGAGGAAAATTGATCGCAAGACCGACTCGGAGCCTTCGCTGCGATGGGATCTGTTGCAGTGCTCCTCTGAATATTCTCGATGACTCTCAGATGACGAGTAACGATATTGCTCGCGATAACGAAACTATTTCTACCATCAACGAACCATAACAACCTCTTAACCAAGCAGATGACCGTCAAACAAGAACAAACCTTAATTCCACTATTTCACCCTGAAAATTGATCCTCGCAAGATCTCCAATAGATAAATCTCCAAACTTCAACTACATTTAAATTACCTACATACTCTACCTATACCCACGCATTAACTCCAATACCTGCCCAAAGCCGAACACTCTCAATCCCCTATACTACTCAAAGTGTAATCGTACCATACAAGCAACAATCTCGAAAGCACCCGATGATTCGCTGTGTCCATCCCGACGATACTATCCCCTATCACAGGGCCAATCTGAAGACCTCAAACGGAAGCTGGCCAGTCGAAAAAGCCGTGCGTGTCGGTCGCGCCGCGTGCAGATGACGGCCGTCGTATAAATACGCGCGGCGCGGCGGTTTGCCGGGGGGACTGGATCCGACGCGGCATCAGGGTTATAAGATCGGCCACGTCTCTATCTAGGTTCTTTAGTACGGCTGCGTGGGGACGTAATATATTTGGGTGGTGGAGAGTGAGATAGGTGGTTAGGTAGGTAGCCGCGGTGGATGTCGAGTAGATAGTCGACCGGCTTCGGTAATGGAGACTGCAGGGTGCCGCTAATGCAGTAGCGATGTCACGGTGCCCGTTGCATCGGTATATTCCTTCCCTTTCCGGCCTTTTGGGCTCCACCGCGGTTTACCATACGTGTCTCCCTTCTTACCTCCGCGATATCACCGGGATTCTACGTGTCCCGCCGCCTTTCTCCCCTCCCGCCCCCCCCCCCTGACCCTCTCGTTTCCAGTGTCCCCGGCCCCGCGGAGATCGCTCCGTCGGTCGTTCTTTATCTTCGCCGCGCGCGGGGCCTTTCTTTTTCCTTGTCCGTCGCCTCGCTCCGTCCCACCTCCCGGCCAGCGTCTGTTTAACGGAACCCTATCTCGGGAGGACACGGCAGATATCCGGACGATGGGAAACATTCAGCCGCGTCGATGTGTTTGTATCGTTTAAAGTGAATGGAAAAATGGACGCCGCCTGCATCCCGCAGTTACGATAATTTCTTGGTTATTTTTGTTATGCCGCTGGCTCGCCTGCCCGCTCGTCGATCCTCCCTTGCCCCCGTTGCGCGCGCCGCCGCTCCGGCAGTCGTTGCTCGACTTCTTACCTCGTTAATTGGCCCCGGCCGCGCTCGAAAAATATGCAACCCCCGCCGGCCGACGGGAGCCGCCGCGGGTTTTCAAACGCCGCCCCCTTCGAATCCGAGATTTTGGAGAGGATGTTGCAAATTGGTTCGACGTGGTCGGATTTTTCGTTTTGCGCGCCGGTATGTTTACGATGGTAACATTCTCGCAAGGTAGCCGCGGCGCGCAAGACCCGCTGAAGACATCGTGTTCAATCCCCGAACGAAAGTAGCGTCGTAAAGATTGTTGGGATAGCGATTCCAGCGGCTCCTGGAAACTGCGCCGCTACCCGCGGCCTGGAACTGGTTATTTAAATTTCCCGCTCATAACCGTGAATTAGTTTCTAACCGACTGAAATAATAACAGCGTTTAAGTAAATAACATGTTCCAGCCTTTGCGTTAGCGACGGGGAAGTAGAGTCTCCGCTGCTTATTCGTCGAGCTCGCGTCGCTTTTAGCTTGACGTATTACCCCGGTTTTACTATCACACTTTTTCAATGATGCACGAATCTACTCCACTTCACCCTTTCTGAAGGTGTAAATCACTCTGAAGCCCTAGGCTCTAACCAAGCGTCTCGTTTAATCTACATTCAAACCACTCCTAACACCGTTCACGTTCCGTTTAAAACTCCCTCTCTGTCTATTATTTTCGATAATATGGAGCATCAATGAAAAATAACACCTGGATTCATAACGTGTACAAGTCTATTATCAACAATTGCATAATATTTGATCGAACCGAGTAGATCAAGGCCTAACCAACGGTACGTAGGATCTTATACTTCATCGCTAACATTTCGTTTCATATGTTTCAGTATGTTCGGCAGTATGAAACGTTGCGCCCGGTGTCAAGCTGCAATTCTGGCCTCGGAGCTGGTGATGCGAGCCAGGGACCTCGTGTTCCACGTCCGTTGTTTCTCGTGCGCGGCCTGCGCGGTCCCCCTGACCAAGGGCGACCATTTCGGGATGAGGGACGGCGCGGTGCTCTGCCGACTGCACTACGAAATGGGCGCGGAGATGCACCCATCCCAGAGCCCTCCGGTCCCGGTCTATCCGCCCGGGCCGCACTACCCCGGCCAGCCGTTCCCCTCCCCGGAATTCCTTCATCATCACCATCATCATCCCTCCCATCCGCCGCATCCTCATCACTCGATGCACCCGCAGCACCCTCACAGCCACGTTAGCCCCGTGCCGCTTCAACCCTCGACGCCGTCCGTGCCCGACGCGGGCTCGCCGCCGAAAGTGCCGTACTTCAATGGCGCCGCAGTCGTGCCGCCACCTAGGCAGAAGGGCAGGCCGAGGAAGAGGAAACCCAAGGATCTTGAAGCTATGACCGCTAACATAGGTGAGGATCGATATCTTTCGGTGGACATTTGTCGGAGAATTTCTGGTGTTCGAAGGTCTCGAAGTTAGGATCGGCAATGTGGACGGGGGTTGATGGTATTTTTTGACATTTCTGGGGAATTCGTTGTATCCGAGGATTTCGAAGTGTCCGCTAAAGGAGATTAGCGTCGATGATACGTTGCGATGGAGATTTTTTCAGGAATTGGATATATTTTTCAAACCCTTCCGGTGCAGGATAGTTCACGGTCTTCTATTTAGTTTTATTTTTCGGTTGTAATTGCTGGATGAGCATCGTTGCCCGACATAATGCGCGTAACGGGAGGCTGACGTTGCTCGGGGAAATTAACAACGCCGTACGGGATAAAATATTGTAATAAAATGTGTATAAGTTTCGGAGCACGCGTTAAAAATACATCACGCAATTAGTGGACTGTGCAATTAGAAAGCATTGACTTGCAATCTCACCAATTTCGTATACGGCCCCCTGGACCGTAAAGTGGGCTACACTTCGAGCAGCAGCACGAAAGTATCACTGATCACGGTTCAAGAGGCGCGGAGTGTTACCGAACCCCTTATCTTACACAATTAATAGCACGGAAACATTGTTGCTGTCAAGAGTACAGTTAACCGAGGATTCCTACGAAACCGGCACATCGCATTGGCATTTAATTGATGGCCGAGCGGCGCGTTCAACGCTGAAATAGTATTCATTTCAATTAGCATTTAGATAAATTCATTGTGTATAAAATGCGTGCGGTAGCTTCAATCTACATACCACCTCCTTTTCCCGAGTCATATCCTGTAACTAATTCTCTCCTGAATGCACTCGAAAACTTTCAACGATTCCTACATTCTCAATTTCACTGTGCCTTAATAATTCCCAGCTAATTAAGCACCATCCTCTAAGAATTCCTCTCCTCCAAGCCGGGACCAAAATGGCGGGCAATACATCATCCGCGCTGGTTACATAAAAGTCTCCCTTCCGTCACAGCCAAAGCCCCGTGACACGAGAAGATACAATATCTAAAATAGTCCTCCTTCATCATCCGGCTCGCAGCGTCACGCCAATGTCACGATAATTTACCACTTTCGCTCTAAAGTCTCCATTTTCACCGGATCGTCCAACCTCGCTCGGTTACCAGTGCAAGCCGAAACCTCCTTCAAAGTAGCCTCCGTAGAAACAATCTCCGAAACGCAAGAATCTATCTAGAAGCTAGCGATTTCGGGGTCTAGGAGGCCGGTCGTTTGCGGCCGGGAACACCGTCCAAGCGAGCGCTGCCGCACAAAGGCCCGAGTAAATCAGGCGGCCGGTGTCCAACGCCGTCCGCCTACCAGAAAGAGTTACACCCGGCGATCGCGGCTACCTTCTAATTATATTGCAACGAAGACCTGTCGGCGTAACGTGGCCAATTTAGCGCCGGGATCCGAAAGCTCGCTAGACAGAGGAAGTGGCGCAGTGAGTTATCGACTCTTCCTCGTGTCACGTTCTGTCTTGCAGCGTCTTGTAGCGGTTGTCAGTACCCGTAGACCGAAATTTTCAGTAAACCTTAACAGCTTCTCCCAGTCGTGGACTATTCCGCTGCGCCCTCTTCTCGAAGCTTCGGTCGGTCGCTAACTTGGACCCAACCGAGATTCAACTGTTCACGCGAAACGGTACCGAATAAACGGTAAAAATCGGAGAAAATCCGTGCACCCGGCGGATTTCCATTATTCCCGCGCGGCGGCGTGGCTCGTCGTCTCGCCGACGATGGCAATCAACGGTGCCCGGCACGAAAATTCCTCCGCGAAGCAGCCGGCCGGCGTTGTCCGGGGATCGCGAGCGGAGCAGAAGACGTGCAGGACGCGGTCAGATCGCACGTAGCACCGGCGTGTCCCGGATACACGGATCCCGGGGCTCCTCCCGGCGTGATTTACGGGCGCGCGTGGGCGTGCGGTGTTTGCCACCGAACCCTGATAAAATTTGTCGCCGCGACATAAATTCACGAATCCAATCCCGGCGAAGCGTGTACGTGTCGCGCGTCGCCTGACCGCGCGCGCCGGCAGCCTTACCGTCTCTCTCCCCCTCGCCCTTCATCCCTCTCCCCCGGTTGCTCTCTTTTTCTCTCCACCCACACAAGGAGAGAACTTAATTTCGATTGTTGACCGACCGTGGGAACAAACGGATCGCCTCCGCCGCGCGCGGCGAGCCTCCGCGACGAGAGCCACCCGGCCTCGATGTCCCTCGGACGTCTTAGGGACCAGTCTCTCCCCGGTCCCGGTTCTTTTTCCTCGATTTCTGTCGAAACCGGGCAAAAAGAGAGGAACAAAATCAAAAATCGGAATCCTCATCGGCCGATGATACCACCCTGGCCCTCCCCCTGCCGGGGACCCGCCGATGAACCGGGAGTCCTCTATTTGGTCTTCCCGGCCTGGCCCCGATGAGGCGCGAAAATTTATCGTCGGAAATAAAATAATTTGGTAGGGGGACTGTCCGTCGATTGGGACTTTTTTTCTGGCAAGGTCATCTGGTCTCTCCCACCTTCCCCCGCTCTCTGTCTCTCTCTCTTTTTCTCTTCCTCTAGGAGCATCAACGTTTTATCATCTTCCACCCTTTTTGCTCGCGCTCGTCGATTTTGCCCGGCCGCCGGCGGGGATTGGGGGACTGGACTCGTTCCTGAATGAGACGTCGCGCAGCTTTTATTGGAAATTTGAGATTAGGGGTTGGGAAACGTGTAAAGTCCTCCGGAGACATTTCAATTTCGAGGGAGAATGATAGCGGCATAAAACCGGTGTTATTAGATACCGGGAATCTTAAAATATTATTTATTCCGAGAGCGTCCTCGCTTTCTTGTTGCCGGGGGTAGAAATTGAAATCTCGCGGGAGATCTGAATTCGGCTGGGAGGACGGGATCCGTAACGAAGCGACGACGTCGGACGCGAAGTTCGCGGCGACTCGCCAGGCTGGACTTCGTTCTTTTCGACGAGGTCTTCCTTTAGACTAGTTTCCCGACGAGCTTCCGTTGATCTGGACGCGATAGCGCCCAGCGATCGCCGATCTTATCGATCCCGCGGTCGATTCATCGTGCTACGGTACTTGGACCGACCGTCGAGCGACTGTCAAGCGCCGCTTTACCGTCCGCGGACAGGATCGGTATACCGGAATGAGGTATCGTGCCTGCAAACTATTTGCTGCATAGAGTTGTAATTGGCCCGTGTATCCACCGGTCTTTCGCATACGCTATCACCCTTCTTGTTTGCACTCGAGGAGCTAATGAGCTGTGATACACATCAAACACCGCTAGAGAGTCGCGGCCGGGCCGCCTGAACGCCCGCTTCCGACGGTTCATCGCGTTCCTCGGTGCGCCGGCAATTGTTCATTCGATAACTTTATCCCGCGATCGGGATGCCACTTTTGTTCCGTATCGCGCTGATGCGATTACGAATCGGCGGGCCGGATTTTTGTGCGCCGGGGAAAGGGAAGATAGGGGATCGTTCGTCTATCGATGGGAGATCAACGGCGAGATAGCTTTCGAGAGGATGGTCTTGGTTTGATCGGCTGGTGACTGGGATATGCTGTGGCTTTGGTGAGATTGTACGGTTTAGAGACCAGTGATCCGAAGAATCACTGTGTTCCGATCTTCGCGTGAATCTAAATTCGTTTAGATCGCGAAAGTAATGATACACTTAGATTATAAAACGACGTCTTGGAATTGCGGTTGGAAGCTTTGATAGCAGAAGTGGCGTTAATAGCTTCCCGATGCCCTTGGAATATCAAATTTCTCGACTTGCCGTGACTCGAATGAACCGTTTGAACTTGAGATTTGGTATAGGAAATTTATGAAGTCTCATGTATAATATTAAGCTTCGCATAATGCACCAACATATAAAATATTGAAGCAACGTCTTTGTTTCTTAATTTACGTACGTTCCCCGTTAGTCATTTTCCAAGAATGTCGTGCATATCTCATCGGAAACTGTCGAATGTTTCTAATGAGAAACTTTCGAGTGCAAACGATTAAAACCAATAGATACGATAGGTTTGAAGCGTTTATCGCTTCGTGGATCACTTCGCACGACGGAATGTTCGACTCAATTAAGAAACAATGTACGGTATAACGATATTTCCCGAATATCGACGTCACCGGCGACCGGAAAGACGAACAGCCCCGCGCCGGTGCATAAATCTAAATGGTCCAACCCTTTCGGCCGCGCCGGAAAAGATCCCCTGTACTGATACACCCGATACGGGCGGCTTCAAAAATACCAGGCGACACCGGTGTTTAATTAAGACGCATAATCCGGATGTTCGGGATTTATGTTGCAGATTTAAACGCGGACTACATAGATATGCCCTTCGGTAGAGGGGGGCCGGCGACTCCCGGCATGCCTGGTTCCAACAGCAGAACAAAACGAATGAGAACGAGTTTCAAGCATCACCAGTTAAGGACGATGAAGAGTTACTTCGCGATCAATCACAATCCGGACGCGAAGGATCTCAAGCAACTTTCCCAGAAAACTGGCTTGCCAAAAAGGGTGCTGCAGGTAAGCCTCCGCCATGGATTCTCTTATCGTTAGTAAACGCGCGCCTCGTCCCCGGCTCCCGGTAAATTGACAATCTCCTTTTTGATCGGCGACTTCTGTCGCTGTTCTTCTCCGTGAGCCGTCCGATCTCGCTGGTATCGTTTACCCGCGGTCCAATTTGTTTTCGCGAGACATGTGCCGGCCGGGGAGCTTTTCACCGGGCTTCGCGTAAATCCTGCATCCCCCCTCCCTCTCCTCTTGTCCGCTCGAGGAATCTTTGTTCCGTTGCGTTTTACCTTTACTTCTTCATCCGCTTCGAATGTCCTTTCTTTTACGATCGCTTGTTATAATTGTTAAGGGAACAAACTCAAGGCTTCGTTACCGTGCCTCCTCGACTCGGGACACGGGTTATCATTCCTCGAGAGCCATTTGTATTGCGAGATCTCGAAACTTTCGTCCCGTACGGTATCTTCTGTGCCTTGAATTGTTTAAAAGTTACTAACGTCGAGCGGTTCGGATTTATGTTGCCATTTCTCTTATTACTATAGTAATGTACCTATCTAAGCCCGCTATCGATTCACTCATTCCAATTCGACTTTCTTTAAAACTCGTTTCCACGTCACGCGTTTAATTCCGATTTTCCGATGATCACGATTTAAACGAACGAGTTTCCTTCTGGTCGACTGATTTCCGATTCGTTTCCTGTAGATACGGTTTCGAGGAATTCGCATGTGCATCCACAGTATCCTCGCGCAACGCTCAACTAACCCGAATTTGCTCGCGACGACACGGCCCATTCAAGCGAGCCCCGCGGAACGTCGGCGGGATCGTCTTGATGCGTAATTAAAACGAAATTTACAGGGTCGGTTCGCGGGAAAAATATAAATCCGCGCGACCGGCCTCCTCCAATTAGCGCGCGGCGTCAATGACGCATGACGACGCCCTTCATAGACGCTAAAAGTGAACGCCGGGTGGGGAGCCTCGGGGGACACGTCGTTTCGGACAGATTGTATCGTTGGAGGCTGCTCGTGTTGTTCGATTCTGGTGGTGCCTTCGGAATTTATGCGAGCGTGTTACGTTTATTTCTGCGGCTGTCGGAGGCGGCGAAACGGGCCGCGCGGCTTGGTGGGAGGTTAAAGATAGCAGAGATTGCTAGTTACGCGAAAAGGCAAGGGAAAATTCTTATCTCTAGACCCGGCCGGAGATTTCTGCGACGTTCCGTCTATTCGCTACCTCGATCCCGTGGAAGATAAATGGCTCGACGGATAAATATGGCGGCCGCCTTCCGAACTCGTTCAAAGAAGCTCGTTCCGCTCGTTTCACGGACGGTTGAACAACCTTTATTATCAAATACGATGTTTTGATGATCCGATTTGTGAATGTTTTATGGTAATTTCTGTAAGGAGGAATTAGGAGTATTCTATATTTGTGCTATTGTATTTTAGAGAATATTAGGTTCTCCCTTAAGTTCGCGCTTGTGATTTCTCTACCGTACAAAACAATATTTTATTAACTAATCGTACCACGTGTTTTTGTGACTTTGAGTCACTTATAAGAATAAAAGGAATGATTGAAACATTAGTGTTTCTGTCTATAAGGCCCAAATTTTAAAAGCCAAAAGAACTTTTGGAAATGCAGTATGAAATATTCAAGAAATTTAAGTGATAAGTTCAAATGTGATTCCAAGTCACATCGTGGTCTGATTAGGTTAAGTATTTCGTTCTCATAACTTCAGGACTTGCCGCTGTCGAATACCTCCCACCGATTAAATTGAAACAGTTCAAACTCGTATCCGCGACTACAAAAAGGCGCTGCGAAAAGTATTAACGCGCAACGACGCGAACTTACGGGACGACGTAATATTCTAATAAATAGTATATTGGTTTTTAAAACAACATCCGACCACTCGAATCGAATTTCGAATTCCGTCACTAGACACGTTAGTATTAATAAATTTTTGGATTAAACTAACATCCTTCGTTAAAGGCCCGATCGCCTATTACCCGGCGACACGGAAGAGCACGGTTCACCGTAAGCCCGCGTTGTTTTCGGTGACCTAAATGTTGCTGGTTCTCGATAATCCGAAAGTTACGACGCGCGGGTCTCGCTAGAATCAAAACGGACCCGCCGGTCCCCGTACCGTAATTAATTTTTTACCCGGCCCGGAGAGAAAACACCGCGAACTCGTAAACTTTCTTATTCCACATGCCCCGACTATTTCCAGCGTAAAACCTCCACCGCATCAATTACCCTGCGCCCCGTTCCCGTCGTCCGGCAAACAAATCACCGGTAAAGGATCAGAGAAAAATCCTCGTTAAAGCACGCAAGAAACTCCGTCCCGTAGTCTCAATTTCTCAATTCTCTTTACCCAAAGATTTCCCTCGCGCAGGAAACGCAAGCCGCTCTCGAAACCCGACTACGGTCCCTGGTACGAAAATAAAACGAGACGTATTGGTTAGAAAGTCTCTCTCGCGGATGGTCGTCTCCCCGTCGGATACCTATCGCACGTGCAAAGAAAGAACGTTTCGAAATGGGGTAGGAAGGGGAGAGGGTAGACCGCTTTCCAGGGTCCGGGTAAAAAAGGTGCAGAGAAAAATCGCGGCTGGAAGATGGATAGCCGGTGGTTCGATCGTTTTTCTGTGTTGTTTTTTTCCCCCTTTCTTTCTCGCCCCCCACCCACCCCCCCTTGCTCGTTTTTTCCTCTTTACCCCGCTCGAGCCTCGTGGTCGCGCGTTGCCAGCCTCCTATAAAAATATTCACGTGCGGCGACGGCGGCGGCGGTCGAACCGTTCGCGCTACAGACGTGTGCAACACGCTCGCGCGCTCAGACCGCGGCGCACGCTTCTCCCAATTAGTGTGTGCTGCCGGCGGCGGCCGCGTCGAGGTAAAAGAACCGCATGGGCCGCGTGATATTTCCGTCGACGAGCCTCTGCGGCCTTTCTCCGTAATTATGGCCCTCCGTCAATCCGCCGCTACTCGAAATCCCCGCGGCCCCGCCGAGGACCGGGGCGAGCGAAACTTTTGTCGTAACGAGCGCCGACCGTCTCGCGGCGCTGCCCTCGTTAACCCACTACCGTTAAATTACATAGGCGAAATATCTATTCCGCTAAATCCGGGCCGGACCGGGCCCGTCTTTAATCCGTGCGCCCGACCATCGATCGCTGATCGGACGCCGGCCGTCAGCTCGGGCCCCAGTTTTCGACCCGGCCAAATCACCGGTTCCTGGCCGAGCTTCTGGGCTTTTGCGGGCCCGCCCGCCATTACGTGAAATCACTTCCGCTCGGCTACCGTGCCGCGGTTTTTTATGGGGAATTAATCTTCGGCGCGTCGTGGTTTCGAGGCATTTTGCGGGACGCCGGTTCCCGAGGATTCTCCTGGAGGGAATTATGCCGGGGATGTTGTTTAGGTATTTTCTCGAAGCGGATGTTTATATGGTTCTGGGGCTGAATTATTGCTGGTGCGTTATTGTTGCGGATTATTGGGAACGTGGGTAATAAATGTTTCTGTGTAATAAATTGTACACATGGTATCGCGGTTTAGTTGGGCTGGAAGGTTGCGACTGCCTTTAAAGCGAATTTAAGGATTTATTGATAATTTGAGGACGATTTATGGGACAGTTCATTTTCAATAGGCAAAATAGAAGCTTGCGTAACTATGCCCTTGCAGTTCAGTATGCATTACTTCGGTAATAACCTCGGTGTTTCTTACGACGTTCCAACAAATGGACTTCTAGATTTTTCATCTAAACTGAACACACAATTTCAAGTTAACCGTGTCTAACAGCCGTGTTATTCAAGTTTCCCAATCCAATCCGTGGCAACAAAACCATCTCCCGCTCCTACATAAAAGGCCACAACAAAAACATCTCCAGAACCCCCTAGAATCATCCTCCGTCGAGCGAACTTTCACGCATCCCGAAAGACAATAACCATCCAACATCCCCCAACAATATTCCAGACTCGGCGAATCACACACGCTGAACAGACCCTCATCCCCCCAGTCGAAAGTTCGCAGATCCTCGCGTGTCCTCCAGGACAAACATCTCTCCTCGCACAAAGACCTCCTCCCTCGGGGAGTGGGCACGTGAAATCCTCGAAAACCTTGGCTCCAGTTCGCGAGCGGATTCGGGGATCCGTGTAGACGCGCGGTGACTCGATGGCGCCGGCAGCAGCCAAAGAAGATATAGAGAAAGAGAAAATGCCGGGGTCGTCGGGTGGCCCGGGGGAGGCGGAGAACGAGAGAAACAGAGAGAAAGGGAGAGCCAGCAAGAGAAAGAGCGAGGGGGGGTCAGGGGGAGGGGGAGAGAGAGAGAGAGAGAGAGAAAGCCAGCCTATTGTATTCGGTGCGGCGTAGGGTTCTTGGTCGCCATCTTGCTTGATATTGATCGCGAAACGCACGAATACTCGCTCATTCGCCGCGGCTGCGTTCGTCGCCGCTCTCCTCTCCGTGTTCCCTTGTGTGCACGTACTAGACGCGCGAAATATACGTGTGCCTCTAGCGGCATATTCCCCACACGCGCAGGTGTATGTGGAAACCCGTACAGACGTAGAGGAACGCTCGCGCGCCTCGACCACGAAGGGGAGGCCCACGGTTTCTGTCGGTTGCAAGGTCTCTCTCCTCCCGGTTTTCAGTCCGCGGGGGAGGAGACTGGATCTTGAAAATGGCGACGCGGATCCCGTGTGCATCGGGGCCGTCTTTTATCTATCGGTGACACAAGGGGTGGAAAGAAAGGGGGAAGGAGCGGCGGATGGCCGGAGGGACGACGCCCGGACGAGGCTCGAGTGTGTGTCGTCGCATTATATATTGTCGCATTGTATGGACGATGTAGCTATCCTAGCGGGGCCCGGCCCGCTGACGTGCCGGTGCACGCGTGCGGCTGCATTTAAATTATTCCCCTGCGCGAAATCCCCCCTCGATGAAGATATATAACTGCGGCGCGCCGCGCGGCGAGCGTTTTTTCGTACGAACGATATCCTGTCCTCGCCGTTGTTTCTGCGGCCCGTGTTCTTCTTCGGGTGTCAGGTGTAATGACGGGAGGGGTATTCCGTGGTAGGCGTGTTCTTTTCTTTTCCGAGGGGAGGTGAGGTACTTTTGTTGGCGACGTGGACACCGTGGGAGCAGGAAATCGTTAGATTTTAGGAATACTCGATAAGATTGTTCCGCGAGATTGTTGCTTTAAATATCAAGGAAACTAATGCCTTAGAGTGTTCCTATAGTTACATCTAAACGTTTCCGCGGAGATCCTTGAATTCGCAAATCCGTTAGACTCTCAGACCTTTAGATCAGATTCCTATAAACTCTTCGATTCTTAGATAGCATAGAATAGTCCCGCGAGTCAAATTCTAAATTATTCATCAAACTGTGGCACCTACGTAACAAATACCAAGATGACAGTACTATAAATACGTTTAATTCTCCTTCGCACAGAAATCATCGTTCATCACTGAGCAACATCCATTATTTGTTCGCAGGTCTGGTTCCAGAACGCCCGCGCAAAATGGCGGCGCATGGTGTTGAAGCAGGAGGGGAAGTCGGACAAGTGCGACAGCGGCGTGGACGGCGGTTCCCTCGGCGACCTTGAGCTCTATGGGAACAGCACCGGAAGCGGTGGTCCACCGATGAGCCCACCGTTCATGCTGGGCGGGCCGCACAGTCCCGCGTCCCTGGCGTCCCTGGACTGCGCGTGATCCCCGAAATCCCTGTTCCGGGCGAAGTCCATCGAACGATTCCTCGCGACGGACGCGTAATCGAGAATCGTTCTCTTGCCGTTTCCCGCCGCGCCGGCGACCCAGGGAGCTCGCGACGGGAAACTGTTCCTCTCCAAGACCGCGATTCCACGATGTTTCCCCGTTCTCTCGACGCTGTGAATAATTTATTTGTCGCGGACGAACGCAGCGGCTCGTCGGTTGATCGCGAATAGGGGCTCCCGAAGAAAGAGGACGCTGTTTCATCCGGGAAAGCCTCTTTTATTTTCACGATTTTCTCGTTCCTGCGTGTCGACTCGATGTTCCCTGTTGCCGTTCCAGCCATTTCCATGGAAATGAACGTCGTTCCTGGTACTATGGCAACAGTTATACCTCGTTGCACCGCGGAACCCGTTGCCGATGTTGAATCATTGGCGAACGAACGGTGGAAACCGTTTCTGGGAGACAATATTCCCGGGTAACTGTTATTTGATAGTTTAAGATCGATTCTTTTGCATTGGATCTATACGAACTTCGCTTTTAAGCCGTGTCAAGGTATCTGTATCCCTTTTCTTTCTATTAACAACGATATATTCACAAATTGTCACAAGACAAAACAAAATACCGAGGGTTGATCCTTCAATTTTCTTAAATGTATTTTCAATCGTCTTAGTCGATCCAATTCATTGACACTTCCCCAAAAGTGTCCATGAATACCCTATTCGAAAAATTGAGTAAAACAGATAGTTCGTCGATCGTAAACTCTCAAATGATTTGAATACGCCCAGAAACTCCTCCGGTGCAAGGTACCGAACACATTCGATCGGCCATCTTCCCGATCGAGCTCGCGGGACAGAAGCTGAAGAGCACGCGAACAAGATGGCGGGTGTACCATAGCGTATGGTGGTCAGTTATAGTCGAAAAGCGTTAGAAATCGTATTTATTGTGTCCGACACGGTGAAGCTCCGCGCGCGTGTCCGGTTCGAATTCGTTCGACGGAAGTGCACGATATCGCGTGCGCGACGCATAGATGGGGATACTGAAATCGATCGGGAGCGTTTGTAATTAGTTGTCGATGTCTATTTATTGGTTATAAGCGTTCTGAGGTAAGCCTAGTTTGGGTTACAAACTTTACCAGTGCTGTGTGAAAATCCAACGTTTCCGAGAGAGAAGGAAAGAAAATTTTCGAATGGGAGATGTAATACTGTCACTAGTATTACATAATATAAATAAATTAAATATATATATATAATATATATAATATAATATATATATATTATTATCTAATACATATATTAGATACATATACATATATATTATTATTTAATATATTATTATCGGTAAACGAATTAGGCGTCGAAAGCTGGAATCGGTTAACATCGAATTATTCGTTCCGATTGATTGAAATCGCGACGTTCGAACGAGTCATTTGGAAATTGTTCAATAAAACGGAAGAATACAAAATTAAGCGGTGCGTTCTAATGGCGTTTCGCGTCGCGTGAAACGTTGGGTTTTAACGTCGATAAATATAAATATATAAATATATATATATATAAATATAAATATGAATATAAATATAAATATATTATTTATAAATAAATTCGGGCGCGAGAACGACGTGTAATTATAATTATTGCTCAAACGAGAGAGACGACGAACGTGTGCGGAGCGTGGTAATGCGATAGACATTGGCGGATCGAGCCGCGCCCGATCGCGAATCCTTTTGCGTAAACATTGACGTAATTGTTGTAAATAAAGGACGTTCCTCAAGTTTCTTAAGGCACCGCTGTAGGTTGTAGGGATTATAATTGCATTCGGTAGCGGTTCTGTTAGGCAAGGTAATAATGATGACGACGATTATTATTATTATCACTCCTATTATTAATATTCTTGTAACGAATGGAACGATTGTCTAATTTTACAAGATGATTTTTTCATTGAATATATTTTGACAATATACACGCTGCCTCTGTCGACTTTTTCTTTCTCAACCTTCACCGTCCATCGTCCGTCCTCTAACCGTCGGCATCCCTTCGTCTTCAAGGAAAACTTCAGCGAACTTCAACGAGGAATCGAGAGAACTCGAATCGATAACGAGCACCGAGAAATATCTTCCTCGTTAATAACGGGTGATTCCTCGGGAGGGGAGGAAACAGGCCTGGCACGGAAGAAACCGTCGTTTTCGAAAGTTCGTTCGCGCGAGCATAATCGCCGCGGAAAAATCTGTTGCGCAGGTAGAAGAAAAAAGGAGAACGAACATGAGATATAGTTTCCATCGAAGTGCTCGCTCTGGAGAGGTGTACCGCCGGCACTAAATGCACGTGACGAGAGGAGGACGTGGTTTGCGAGGTTGGCAGCAATTTAACGACCCCGTTACGCACACCTACGAGTGCGCTACGCATCCCGAAGGGCGGGCATTAAAATTAAAATTATACGTCGCGCGTCGATCCGAATCACGCAACGCTGGATCCGCGCGCAAATTATCTTTAACAGACGAACACGGGAAAAGAAACTCCTCGTTAGCTCTTGTCGAGCGGGGGCAACCGTTTTTACGAGTGACTTGCTCGCGGAATTGCCAACTTAATTGCATCACGGTATCGGGCGCAAAAATTTAAACACTTCCTCCGCCTAAGGTCGATCCCTCGCTCGCCTCTTTCGTTACAATTCACCGGGTTATGGCCCTATTCCTTATATTTTCTATAACGGCGGATCGCCGGCCCGGAATGTTTTCAGAATCCTAATGACGGCAATAAATCTTGCGCGTTACGCGTACACGCGAACAGCTACAGCCGACCGAGCAGAAGATCGAGAACAGTGGAGCGGATTCTTTTTTATTAAGGTCACGGATCAATGATTATTGATACCTTCGGGAATAATAATAAAATATATTCTCTTTTATTATGCAAAGAAGGAGATGTTCGCGCAATGGAATATAGTAAGGAGCTGGAAGCAGGAAGTTTATGGTTACCAAAATAAATTTATAGTGTCGCGAGATATAAAAGTTTGATTTCGATGTGTTTCCTCTCTTTTCGGATAGGTGATTGCTAAACAAATATTTGAAGTACGTTTCGTGGTGGAGGTTTAAGAATATATTTTAAAAATATTTTTTCGACGAAGTAGTTTGAATTTTTTTAAGAGAGGAGATTGCCTACTTAGAATAGGAATGCACGCCACCGAGAAGGCTAACAGAAACGCGAGAAAAAACTAGAATGGCGTGAGGCGGAATAAGATAAAACGGCGCATACAATATGCGTCCAGCTGCATTGTGCCAGTCGCTGAGTAAGCGTCTGCGATTTCGAACACAGATTATTCGTTGCATTTCTGAGTCGATGGAAATCACGGTAATCGACGTCATCGTCAATTAAAGTCTTACGTTCGGTACGAATTAAGTTCGACAATGTTCTCGACAATTTCTGCAGTTTCGTTTCTTCCAATGCGTTTCGATGTTTTCGACTAATCAGAAGTTTGACAAATTTTTGGCTAAAGAGAAGATTAGTAATTCACTTAGCACCGGGAAAGTATTTATTACATTTTGATCAAGGGTTGCAAGGATGGTAGTAGTAGCAAAGTGTATTTCCAGAGAAAAATTCTAATCGTCGTTCTCCCAGCCATTCCAACCAGTTCCAATAGCTCCCTGGGATCCGACTGGAACATGGAAGACCAAAGAACCAGCGAATGTCTGCTACACCCACGCGGAGTTCACGTTCACCGCGGCTGGTCACGTTCTTGCACGATTTCTTCCCAAGATTATTCCAGCCCAGCGAGGCAGTTCTTGGAGAAAAGAGTGGAGGGATGAAGCATGCATGAACGCGAATAAAACACTCCATAATTCTCCATGCATCGAAACTATCTTGCGACGTGCTAAAGGAGACGCAAAAGTTCCATGATTTCATGCAATATTTATTTCTGTAGAAAGTACACCTCTAACTTGGCAATACTAATATCTATTAGTACTTCAATAATACAAGTACGTTAACAATAATCGGTACATGTAATATCACCAAATTCGCCATATAATACAATTCCAGCACATTTAATTATCCCGAAGCGTCTTCAAAACCGTAACACCAATCGCATAAGACTCAATCTAACTTGAATATTATATTAGAATTTCTATAGACCGATTTGAAGATCGAATAACACAAAATCAATGAACACGATCTAACAAGCAAAAAGCCACTGAGGCAGCACAACAACCTTCCGTCATTAAAACAAAAAGACATTCCTAAAACCTCGCTAGGAAAGGATCCGCGTGAACAATCCAGACGCTGCTAATGAAATCTCTGGTTCCCCGATTAATTAAAAACTATTAAAATGGCCGAGGTCGAAAATTACAAGGCACCGCGGCGTCAGCAGATTAATGGACCAAAGCTAATAAACTGGAGGCAACGGTGGCTTCGAAGCGCGGGGTGGCGCGGCGGAGCGGGACGAGGGGATGGCGGGGTGGGAGAAGGGTTCTCACATTTTCTTCTCACGTTGGAAACAATGCCGGGAGAATCGTGGTACCGTCAAGCGATAAAACGAGAACGGGGCCCCGTTCCGTTCGCATTCGGGGACCGTTCATTCTCCGGCTCGATCAGGCGTGATCGAGAGGCGACCGAGAGATTCCTAGATCTTCCACATGCGATGTCACGGGCCCCGGAGCCCACGGGGCCGCTGTCCTCTGACCGGTTCGGGGGATCGAGATGTCGATAACGCGAATGATCGATGCCGGGCACCGTGCGACAGCGAGGAGACCTTTACCCGTTGACAGTGGTCCGGTGTCGATCTTCGGCAACGTCTCATTTACTTGGTTAAATGCATCCTGACTTTTTCACTAGGTCCCCTACTCCGCGTGTCCACCGGCGTAGACCGATGACTGAGTTTGCATTTTGTTTTCAGTGTCTTCGGATTGGTTCGTTCTGATATAATTGATCATTTACAGCTATTCTTGGCGTGGCGGAGCAATGAGCGCCCTTGCGTTGCGTGTGGGAAGGATGTTTACAGAGGATGGATAGAGTAGCGAGTAAAGATTAGAATCTCTACAGTAGATAGATGACGTGAAGTTCGACGAGAAATTGCGATACATCGATAATTGAATATTTTAACAAATTTCGTCACTCAGCCAAACATGCACCGAAGAACCTCAAAAAACTCTGAACCCACCCAACGAGCGTACAATCGCGTCTCAACCATCATCGGCGAACTCCCCGCACAGAAAATCCGCGCGTCTCGTCATTCTCGACGCAGAAATAGCTCGCGACACCGGCGCGCTGAATGGCGCCATTGTGTCAAAGAAAACGCGAGCGCGCGCGCGGGAAAAGCCGCGGAATATCCCGAAAAGAACAAAAACCTGGAAAAAGAGAAAGAGAGAGGGAGAGAGAGAAAGGAAAGAGCAGGAAAAAGGAACAAGGGAAGAAGAAAGCTCGGCAGTGGAATAGTCAACAATTTCCATTCCTCGGGTCGACCGCTCCTCGTTCCCTGGAAAATAGGCGAGGGTCCTCGACGAAGGCAATCCGGCCGCGTCGTCGTCGTCGTCGTCGTCGTCGTCATCGTTTCCCTCTATTCCCGGTGTGCAAGTATGTGCGCCGGGCCGCGAGAAACGTAACGAAAACTTCTCTCAGACTCTCCGTCTGTTCGCCGGTCGCGCTCGATCTCCCGCGGTAGAGGCTCGCTCCCAATTTATCGAGGCCGCATTCAGCGGAAACGAAAATACGAAGTGCGACAACGGCGGCGGTCGCTGATTTTCCCCCGCCCGCCTCCCACCTTTCACCCCTCGACCTCCGGCAACCCAGGCCCACCTCCTCGTTTTTCCCCTTTTTGTATATAAACCTCGTCACGTTATTATTTCTCGCCGCGACCCGCTCATTAAACTCCTCTCCTTGATTTTTTTAGTGCCTCCGCGGGTCTCCGGAGTCTCCTCGTCCACGCCCCGGTGCACTCCTCTCTCTCTCTCTCCCTCTCTCTCCTGCATGCTGTCCCCCTACCGCCGCTGCAGCGGCGTAGCCGAGTCTCTCTTTCTCCCTCGACTTCCCTCTCGGAGAGAGGCACCGGCTCACTCGTCTCGTTTGTGCAGTCCTCTTCGAGGAACGCTTCCTCTAAGCCCGCCCGAGCACCGCAACCCTTTGCCGAGGACTTTTGACGCCCCGCGATACGCTCGAATACCGTTCGACAAGAGGATTCGGGAGGCGACGAACGTCGTCTCTCCCCCTCACACTCCTCGCGTCTTCTTTCTCCATCCGTTTGCCCCCGTTACGTTCCGCGCTCTTCCTTTCTTTCCTCATTTTTTTTCTCTCCTTTGCTTCCTCCTTTCCTCTCCCGCGACGACGAGCCTCGGTATTCAGCCGAACGTGTTGATGGGATGAAGGATCGGTGAAGAAGCGACGCTCCGCGGCGGCGGAGCATTGTGTCGAGCACGATGAGGATTGGACTCCAGGTGGTTCTGTTTCTGGTGGATGGTCTCGGGTATCGGGATTTTCAATGACCTTTTTAGGTGGTTTTGTAATGATACCGCGCCGCGCCGGTGGAATGGGGCTTGGAGTGGGAGGTAGTTGATAGTCGATGGACTCGGGTTTTCTTCGGGGAGAAGAGACGCGGAGGGATGCTTGAGAGTTTGTGTAGTTGGTAGGTGCGATTGGAATGGAGGCTGAATTAGAATACGAGAGATCGCGGAGTATGTATTGATTTCAGTGGACTTGTAGATGGATGAGATTGTTGGTAATCAATTTTAAAGTTAACGAGTGTTTTGAGTAGGAATATATTGCTTCTAATAAACAATTTTCTATTATTCTCTTTAGGGCTTAGCTCGTACTGCGTTGAGCGCTAGGAATGTAATTAAATTCTGCGATCCTAAGATAGTTCCGATAGTATTAAAAAATAAAGATCCTGCGCGGTACAACGGACTGAATAGTCTGTCCGCCTAGTAACAAAGTTTCCCAATGACTTCGAAATTATACAGAACGCGAGTTGTTAGTTCCGCGCGCGAGTAGCGAGTTACATATAGAGTGACTAGCAAGTTTCCAGAGTGCAGCGCTGAAGAGTTTCCAAGAGTGTACCAACGCCCCTGCTCCCGGAACACGAAACCAACCGTAGACTCGTGTAAAATCCAGCCAGGCACGGTTCTCTTTGCCACCGAGCGCTTTCGACGCCCTGTATCACGCTCGGATACCATTCGACAAGGGGTGCCGCTCTTCGCGGCCAATAATTCAGACTTCAAGGCGCGGGCGCGAAGATCGCCCCGACGGAATATCAAAAGCCGTCCTCCGCGTTTCCCGTTTCCCCCTTGCCCCTTCAACCACCACCTCAAAGACGCCGTTCTTCGCCCCCGGCGTGCAAGGAGCCTCGCGAACTGAACATTTTCCTAGGAGCTTGCGGATGCTGGCTGTGAAGAGCTCGCGTTTAGCCGGATATGTAGACAGAATTTTAATTCGGATTATTTATGAATATATACTTTTATATCTTTCAATCTGCATATCTGAGAGTAACGAATTCATCTTAGGGGATCGATCGATGTAAATTATGATTCAATATTATCCTGGTGAATGTATTAACGAATTTCACCGACTAGATTCTATATAATAGATAAAAATTTGATCAACAATTAGATAAACTGCGAAATACAGTTCCAAATAACCCACTGAAATCGGTGAATCCATCGGAGTACCAAATCTGAAATAAAGCCGAACACTCAATGAGAAACCACTCGTCGCCTCTAGCGAAAAGCCAACAGAAAGCCCGCGAAGGATAACGACATAACCGCGAGCGAAACAAAACTACTCCGACCGAGCCAACACCTCCGCGCAAACGGGAATCACAAAGAAAAAGAGCCGAACGAAGCAACAGGACAACAGAAAACGCGACACAAAGATCAAGAAGATTACAAAAGCGACGTAATCAACGTCGCTGGAAACTTTCCCCGACGCGAGACAATGCATCATTCCAGTCCTCCTTTAGAATACTCGCGATCCTCGCGGTGCGTAGGATCAGCTCGAAAACCCGACCGAAAATTAGCCGGGTCTCGGAAGTCCGGGCGAGATAGCGCGGCAGCCGTGGCGCTCGAGCGAAAGCACAAAAGCGAGCAAAGAAAGTGGGCCGACACGAAGGCGAGGAGAAGCTGCCGGAGGGGTGGAAGGAAGACGCGGCGGCGGCGGCGGGGGCGGGGGAGGAGGAAGCTTCCTCCACGGTGCAGCGCGGGTGACAAACAACCGCGCGGATTCCACGGATCCATGCGGCGCGCAAAGTCCGCGCTAATTAGCGGTTCACGAGCGTGCCGAAAAAGAGACGACGCGCGACAAACGCGGCGCGAGAGAGGGGTCAGAGGACGGGCGGTGGGGGCCTCGAGGGGGTTGCCGGTGGCGGAGCGTAGGAAAGAAGGGAATAGAAAGTAAAAACCGAGTAAGAAGAACGGGCCAGCCGCGTACACCGGGTACCGGCCGCTGAAAAAGGAGAAGCGCGTCAAGATGGCAGGCCGTAGCGGGACATTTGAATATATCAGCCGGGGGGACAATGAGCGATGTTGCACCTGCCGCCACGAGTCACCGTAATAGCTGTGAGATGTCACGCCTGGACTGGTGAAATTCCCCTATAGCCTGTCCAACGAGACGAGAACAAAACGAGCTGAGCACGACGATTGGCACTTGCGGCGAGTCTGGGATATTTCGACCGCGATTTCCGTTGGTGGCTCGGGTCTTAACGGTTGATCGTTTCCTCGGTAATGGCAATTATGATTTTCGAGTAACTCGGGGCGCGGGACGTGCGACGGATTGGTGGATGTGCTTTGTTTCATTCGAGTCTTTGGATATTGACTTGTTTCGTGGTATCTGTTGCGTATCGCTTCCTGGGGAATATTCTGAATACACTGTATTATCTCAGTTGTATTTAATACTACGCTAAGAAAGTTGTTCGTTGAATGTTTACGTTCATTTTCATTGATGCGATTGTACGAGTATGAATGGTAATTATTTAAATCGAATTTTCGCGGTGTAAGTAAAGGAATATCAATGTTTCTGAAGACAATAGAATGAACTGTACAATAAATGTGAGTCTAGTAGACTTTATGTATTCCTTACTCTCTCGTAGCAAAGATAAAAGGAACAGCTTATTATTTGGCAATGTTTACGTTACACTGTTATCTGGTTATTTACGCTATCGAACACTTTCGTTCGACGTTAATTACTTAACAAATTGTAATTCATTTCAAATAATTCGACAGCTCCGGTCATCAATGACCGCCGTGGCAATCAACGCGTTAAGCGAACCGTAGCACGTTTTTGATCGCGATCATTTTTCGTCTCGTTGGACGTACTATTCCGCTTCCTCGGCTGATCTCGTGTTGCTCCGCGTCGGAGAACGCGCCGCTCCGGATGGCCGATTAGTTGGATGAGTTGCGTCGGACCTCGGGGGTGGAGAGCCGGGGACACGTCTTCCTCAGAGACAGTTCGGTTCGACGGCTTCGGGTAATTTCGGTCTCTCATATATTCGGTACGTGATTATCCTTCGAGCTTGGCTTAACGTTCGGCTTGATTCCGTTATCGTTAGACCCGGGATATTTAGGAATTCCTCGTTGGCCGGCGTCTTTGTTGAGCGCTGGTTGCTTGATGATTGATAATTAGGGGATCGCGAGTGATTATTATACTCCCGTGTTGAGTTCCGAATGGATAGTTAGAAAGAGTTTACGACTAGGCATCGCCGCCGCCGGACTTATTTATTGTCATTTTAATTAGCAAATTCTCGCTTTACGCCATCGCCGCCCAAGCATTTGATCCTTTGTCCAGTGATGCTAATGCGCACGGCTGATTTAGTTTAATGAGACGCGAATGGATGCATTAAGGCTATACGCGGTTATATCTGACACTAGTAAATCGACCAAAATGGCATAGACATGATCATGCAATATATTACGAAGTGTTTTAGCGAAACTTTTTAACAATAGCCCGGTCTTTTGCCACTTCGAGCATCTTAGAATAAACTCTATCTTATCGATCATTGCCACAATTACGCAGCTTTACGCCTTACCACACGAGGGACATAATTTACAAAGCGTCTCGCTCTTCCTTTATCACTTACTTTTAATTCCATCCGTGTCCGTATCCTCGAATCCTCGTTCAGTCGGTTCCTGTCCTCAGGTTCCGCGAACTTGTAGCCTTATCGTCGACGAAGGCCACCTGTTTACCTTAATCAATACAAACGTTTGCGGATCGTATAGTAATTCACCGGGAACAGCGTGACGCCACGTCGAATTCCTTCGGTGGCTCCAATAAAAGTTGGTCACGCGAATTTCGACGACGGATGCGCTACGCTTCCCGACCGTACGCACCATTGCCGAGCGAAATCGGTAGGCGGGGTCCCCGGTGAACGCGCGCGGTTGTCTCTCTCCCCGCGTATTTGTCAACATGATCGCCCACGTGGCTATCTATAGGCACTCCCGTAGACGAGAGTTTCCTTTTTCTTTTCGAAACCCGTCCCCGCTCGAAGGGGATGAAAATTGTTCCGCGTAAATCACGTCGCGCGGAATTAGAAGGAACACCGCTAAATCACGCGTAACGACGATCACGATCGCATCTACGGAAATCGATTTCGCGATCTCCGCCCGACGAAGCGGATACGTTCGCGAACGCCAAATGAAGTATTAAGCACCGGGCGAATAATTAAAGTCGACTTAACGTGCAGTTAACGCGGGACAATAAAAGTACCGGCAGGCTTTCCATTCTTCGAGCGGTAATAAAACGTTTAGACAATTTTATTAACTAATATTAATATAAATATTAAGATTCGAGTAATCTTGTATTAAGTGTGAAAACCTACTTCATTCCTTACTTCCCGCTTTCTAAGTTAACTGCTTATTGATTGGCCAATAAACGCGTACGGTATTAATAATAATTAGCGGGTGAAACAAATTCCTGGTTAATATCCGCTTCACGCTGCCTGATTCGGGGAAGCGTTCTCTTAATCACATTTGAATGCTATTCGAATACTATAGAATCGTTTCGAATACAAAAACGTGAATTTCGAATCTCAAAATCCCCCTATCGATCTCCGACAACGAACTCTAAAGGGAATAACTCTAAAATCATACAAAATCAATGGAATTCAACGAAAGCGCAGGAAGCGTGACGATAATTCTCGGTAAACGAATGAATCAACCGTCGGACGATAAGACAGATGAAAAAAATCGGCCCGGGAAGTACCGTTCCGGTAATAACAGTCGTCTAACGTTACCGTTTTTATTATTTGAATAAAACGCGTACGCCGTTTCGGCCGAAACCGGGGAAGGCCCCGTTCTCTGAGTGCACCACTGTTTAATGGTATCTTATCGAGCCGCTTTGTACCGGTTTAATTAACGATTAATAATATTCGCCGGGCGTTACGTAAATACGGCGTTTTACGAGTTCCGCCGGCCGGCTGATAACGCCGGGGTAATAGAAACGTATGAAAATCGAAATGGATTCGCCCGGGGAACCGGTCGCCGGGATACCGGAGATACCGTAACAGGGATTATAACAGGAACTCGAGCGGCCGCCCGCTTCTCGTTCGTTTCTCCTTTATCACGGGCCCGGCTTCAGCACGCCTCTGCCAGTCAAATTAACGTGTTAATTGCGGCAAAGGGAGAAAATAGAGTGCCGGCAGCGGCCGGCCGGCTAAACCGCCCGAGACTGTTTACGCCGGGGATTTACACGCGCTCGGACGTTTCTATCCCGGTCCGAACGGAATCGAAAGTTTTCGGCCGTGATTCATCGCGGCCGAATTTTCGGGGAATTTCCGCTGAGACGTCGCGCATCGCTAATAAATACCGGTATTCTTGGAACTACGCTAATGCTATCTGTCTTCCTGACCATCGGGAAAGTGAGTTCGACGCTGCAGGGATCTATCTTGCGGCTGGTATTTGAAATTATCGCACGAGTATCGAGGATTCGCTAACCCTTCGCGGACGAAAATTCTTTGAAATATACCAACCTTCGGCGGATGAAGCTAAATTACATATCGGTTGCTTAACTGGTCGACACGAATGAAACTACGTACTGATCTCTTGCTGTTTCAGTAATCAAATCATTTGTTTGTGACTCGACGTTCGAAATATGAACATTTCATCTCGAAATGCCGACACTCGTCTGCGAAGGGTTAAGTTTCATAGGGTTCTAACTTTTGGGAAGAGTTTCGGGTGTTGGGGTGTTGATTAGGGGTGGAGTTTCGATTCAGGAATGATGATCTAAATGGTACAGTGATTGGGATGTTAATTAACAAAAACTTTTGTGCTATACGCGGTTCTATGTTATTAACGAAGAAGCAATTCAATTTACTTACTAATTTATATATTCTTGTATGTTTGATTATTCAGAGAACTGAATGTAAATCAATTTTAAACGCCAGCAGTATTTTTCCTAGTTTAATGTATTTTGGAATAATCGACTAAATGGCACCGAAAGACGGCACCCAACTTTTTCCCGAGAATCCCATCATCCTCCGCTATCGACACCGTGACGCAATCGATCGCCACCAACGCCGACGCCAGTTATCCCTAACAAGGCCGCTTACTAGCTAATTAATCGAAAATGCATTATTGCACGGAACCGTCGCCGTCGGGTCGCGGCGAGCCGATCCGTTGATTCCTCCTTTTTTCTTCTTGAACCCCGCGCGACCGACTGGAGTTGACCTCCCGATAATTCCGACGACGTAATCGCTCAAATATTCCGCCTCGTTTCGCGATACTCTCGCGCGGCGTCGGCGTTCCCTCGCGGGGAGGATCGTGGGCGCGGAGGACTGTGGGTGTTTTGCTTCGGATGATTGATAGGTCGGCCGGTTGGGAAATGGATGATGCGTTCGGGGTCTTGGGCTTCTTCTTTGTGCTGTTTGCCTAAAGTATTCAGTGGAGATTATAAGCGAATAAGTCACAAGCGGCTTCTATAAATAAATTTGAAAGTTGATTAAGAAGAATCGGAACGTTCAGGAATTCGAGACGAGTTTGACGGTGAAGTTGATGTATTCCTGATGATATTTAATCTTAGGTACCCCGATGTCCAGCTTAGCTTCTTTGAACGCTGCGAAGCCCGTTTGACAAATAACTTATAATAAATCTTCCCGAACCTCTACAATGCCAACAGACCCGCAGCAAGAAGTTACTGCATTCAACGATCGCTACAGAACTCCATCCGAAACCCATCAAACGCAACAAATTCAACGTTGCATTTATCAAAATTGTCGAAAGCTGCTTCGCATCATTTTCGAAATCTCGTCTAGAACCGTGAACGCCATCGTTCAATTCCTCGTTTCGCAGTCCCAACGACGGTCTATTGGAAAGGAGAATCTACACGGCCATCAACGCATAATGAGTCCCTCCCAGAAGAAGCATCGTCCGAGAACGAAATCAAACAAACGTTCGGCCATACATCGAGACACCATCGGCCACCTGCGCGTGTCCTCGGCCCGGCGGGGGGCACTCCGCGGCCGTGGACGCCTCTCCGAGGGGGTGGCCGGCGCGGCGGGGCCGAGGGGTAGCAGAATTTAAATTAATTGATGGCCAATCCCGTACGGGGCTCATAGTCCGTTAATTGGCAGCTTATAGGCGAGCGATCCTCGTTAGCGAGCGGAGCAACGTAAGCGAGCGGAGCGTAGCGGCCGTGTGTACGCGTGGCCGCACGTGGTGTTTTCGGATGTGTTATTTCAGCCGAGCGGAGCAGGTACACGACGCAACAAAGCGAGGATAACAACGACAACACAGGTGCAACAACTGCCGGGAGCAGCCGACGGGATGTCATGCGCGTCACACGCCGACCGGTCGATCCTCGATGACAGTTCGGTGAACCGTGACCGCTTTAATGACGTAATCCCGCCTCCTCGACGCAACTCGTTCCCCCCGTTGTACGCCCCCTCTCGTGCACCCCGCAGGACACTCGAGCTCTCGATGGGCGCAGGTGGATGGAATCACGTCGACAATCGACGAGGTGTTTCGTCGAACACTTTTCGGTAGCTCGGTTTATGGCTCGGCTGAGACCTTTGATCAATCCCGAGTGGATCGAGGGAGGATCGATGGAGGATGGAGTTTTCTGGAGAATCCTGTGGATAACGCTGGTCCGATTCGAAGGTGATGTTTAGTGAGACGAAGATATTCGTCGTTCTTTTTCTGTTGGGTATTAATGGGAATTGTTTGGGAATGAAACTTGTTCGGTGTTGGTAGATTTAGGTAGGGTGAATTAAAGATTCTCGGTCTTCGTTTAATGCGTCGATCGAATGAATTCTCTTTGATTAATCAATATGAGCCCGTTTGAGAAGTATGATTTACGATCGTTGGTAATTCATGGTTATTCAATGAATCGTCTAATAAATATTAAGCGAGCGCATTCGCATATCGAGGCGCAGCGATGAATAAATGAATAAATAGAAAGACGGAGCCCCGACATAATCGTATTTGATTTTCCGAGGTGGAACTATCGGTAACGTACGGAGGTAATTTCAGATGAGCGATATCGTATCGATACCGGAGCGAGCCGGTGTTTCCAGAGAAAACACGAGTGCCTCGGCGAACAGAGTTAATTTCCGGTGAAGGGTGTCGCGGCAATTCGAGTATAATTTTCAATGGCTATTGAGCTACGAATACCTCGATACCGCTATCATAACGAACCTCGTCTCGTTGATATGTTATATCAAATCCGACGAATCTCCTGATCTGGAATTAATTGAACAGCCCGGTGTACATCAATTAGACACGCCTGATGCATTCTGTAATATTTCGTAAGCCCCGCACAAGAGGCGTGAATGTGACCGGGAAAGAGATTTTTCCATGATTTTTCAGTGTGAACTGAAACAGAAGACGATTACTCCCAAGTAGCGCAGCGACTTCGATTTTTAGAGGACCGGTGAGGGTTGGAAACCAATATTTAGATATAACCAACGGCTACGATGAAATTATGCCAGTTAAATCGTTTTCAAAGAATAATCACAACGGAGTTTTCCTACCTCTATCATCCAGATCACAATGAATAAAGTATTTAACACAAGAATACTCCTAATTAGACATTCTTCAACCCTTAGCGTCGAGAAATCACAACTACTCACAATCTTTCGTAGTTCCATGCCTCGTTTCCACAGGAAAATAATAAATAAAAGCTTGCCCTCTAAAAATTGACAATTCTCAAGTAAAGAGTTATCTGTTCAAACGAATAACTAATGAAATCCTGCTCTCCGAAACGCCTCAATTCTCAATTAAAGTGTTATCCGCTTAAACTAATAACAAATCAAGTCTTGGTCTCCAAAAGCCCTCAATTCTCGATGAAAGTGTTATCTGTTCGAGCTGATAATAAAGAAAAGCTTGATCTCCAGAAACCCACGCTTCTCAAGCGAAGAGTTACCTGTTCAACCTTCTAATTCGCCGGACAAAGCGCGTCAAGCATCCGGGCGCTCCTCGTCCCGGCCGGCGCGAAGCGAAATCGGAGTGCGAATCCAATTGCTTTTTCGCTCGTTCGCCGGCTATCTCCTCCGGGTTCTGGCAATAAATTCAGCGGAATGGTAAACACAACGGGCCGGCGAGTGCATCGAAACCCGAAACCCTAAATCACCGCGTAGATCAGGGAAAAAAGGAGGGAGAAAAGGCGCGGGCGAGGGCGAGGGCCCGGGGCCCGGCGCTGCGAGTCGCGCGCCCCGCTCCTCCCGCGGTGTTCAGCTAAATAAACAAATACAGATTAGTTCCACGGGGCCACGGGGACGTAAATCATCGCCAAACTCGTTACACACCATGTATATGCATACGACCGGGGCCCGCGGTTCCGAGGCCGACCGCCGACGAGAAAGGGAGAAAGACAGAGCGCGAGCCGAAAATCAAGCAAAACGGCTGGAATTATTACTTTTCTATCTCCTGTTCATTGTTTCGCGAACGGACACAGCGCTCCCCTCGCATTTCCTTCGGTATTAACGATAGTTATCGTCGGAGCGAGCTTTCTTGCGCTCCGTTTCGAGGATCGAAGATTGATGACTGGGCTGATTGATGAGCTACACCTGCGAGCCGTCGTGTCATACCGTTTACCCGTCTTATTTTAAGCATTTCGCAATTAGGGAGACATGCGCTCGGGGTTAGAGGTCGGATTAGCGGCGAGTTTTACGTGTACCTTGTCATTCGCATTGGCAGCGTTGTTTTACTCCGTAGAATCGTCCTCTAAGCAGATCGCTTGCATGCCACGAACACCGAAGACGACCGTCGACGTTAAATATTCCATTGAAATTTTAAAACGTACTCGATTCCAACGAATCTATCCGGTGTAAATAATCAATGAAACAGTTTCGGCGCCTTCATCAACATTCCTCGGTAACCCGCCGAAAAGCCGTCGCTTAGCGGAAGACACGGAACCAGCGCAGCGGCCGGCACCCAACAAGTAGCGTTAAACAGTAATAGTGGGCCGGTTCGAGCGCGTAATTATCGGGCAGCCGTCGACGACGATTTAGTTCATCGTCCAGCGGGTCGACGCGACAGAATCGGTCCTCTTCCAGGAAGAGGGCCGGATCATTAATTCTCGAGGTACATTAATTTCCCGTAACCACGAGCAACGTCAGCCAACGGGCGAAGCTGGTGACCAGATGGCAGTGGGTTTGTTGCTCATTAGGTCGTCACTGGACCTTCACGTTCCGGTTAGACGTGGTCGCGCCTACATCCGAAATCCGACGATCTTCCCCACGAAAACGATGCGCTACCGGCGCGGCGCGCAACGAGCAGCTCCATTGAGGAAGTTACAGGAATACCCGGCATTCGTGGACCACCCAGCTCGAACGGGCACCGGTCGATCGCGACCGGTAGCGACCCGATATCTAGCCGAGGGCGGACAAAATAACTCGTCGACCGTGATTTAGCCCCTGAAACCATCACCCCTCGGTCACGGTTCTCTTTTCTTCCTCCCTTCTTTTTTTCGTTTCTTTGTCCTCGTACTCTTCGTATTCTTCTTCTTCGTCTTCTTCTTCTTCTTCTGCGTCTTCTTCCTCTTCTTCTTCATTCGCCTTCCCGGCAAACAGGGTGGAGAACGCGGCCAGAGGTGTAGTATTCTTTGATTAGTCGTCGTAATTAGTGGCGGCGCTTGTTCCGGGCTAGACGTTAGGCGGGATTTATTGCGGACACTTTTTGCTTGTCAAGGAGGTGTCGCGGGTGTCTTCTATTTTAGAATTATTGTATCGAGCCACCGGCTGGATAGGGATAGGATTTATTGCGGCGGATTTTGTTGGGGAACGCGGAGTGATACGCTGTTACCGTGTCAATCGTTCTTATCACGCCTGTATGGATTCTGTTCGGTATTTTTGGGTCAGCCGGGTTCGTGATTCGGTTGCTTTTGAATGTATGTTAGCGAAGCGTAAGAAATAATGTGATCTATTCCCTGTCTTTCTAATTCTACATATAACCGAACTTCTTTTCCTTAATCAAACTATTTCTCTCTTATTAAAAAATCTGAAAAAATAGTTCCACTTGCCAATACGGTACAAGAATCACCGTGTTCACCAAAAATACCAACACTTGATCCTTAACCCTTCGCACTCCGAATTTCTTTTGCATTTCTTCCTCGATAACTCCGTATTATAACCATATTTCATTTTAACCGCATCTTAAAAAATACTAATAACATTGAAAATAACATAATAATATAATCTATTTAAAAAATATCTTAACAAAGAAGCACACCTGCGAATAAAACTGACATCGAGTCACACTCGACATAGAACCGCAAGGAATTACCCGCAGCAAAAATCCTTCCATAAACCAGCAATTACCGCTGTGATCGTTTATTGTCTCCCAGGATGAAGTAATTACGTTAAATATTCGAACGACCGCGATGGACCTATCGATCATCATCGATCTCGGGGGACTGCTCGTCTCCGAAATCCCGAAAGGCCCCGGAAACCGTGCTCGCCGATCATTAACCAGCGGCCCGGCTGATTCCTCTTCTACGCAGTTTAATTAATTGGCCATAACTCAAGAAAACCGTAAATCTCGGAACCCACCGCAGCCGCCGCGGCCGCCGCAGCCGCCGCCGCCGCTTATGCGGGCCCGCCACGCAAGAATGGCTCCGTAGGTGGCGATTGTCTCGGGGCCCACGCTCCGCCGCGCGTGGGAGGAGAAGCAGAAATGGCGCGGCTCCTCCGCGCTTTCAGGGGTTCCGGGGAGTTTTGACGCTCGATGGTAGCACCGGGAACCGAGTCCGCGTTATTCTGCCCCCGCTGGAACTCGCATTGAACGCGTGCTTACCAGGTCACGTCGGGGAAGACACGAAACGGCTCTCGATCCGTTGCTAACCCGACGTAGCTTGCGGGGCCGTTGCGAAACGACGCCATTTTTCTCCGTCGTTCGCGAATCGCTCGCGTGCATTGTGCGGAATAAACTGAAGGAGCGAATATTAGGTATTAATCTTTCATTCGGCGTTATCGAAGAATTCACTTTTTACTTGCATAACGGAGAATTTATGGATATGCATTTTAAATGCAGCTATCTTTGGTCTCAGTAACACTTACGCGTGCATTCTATGGGATTACGTCAGAAACCATTTTCCTGCTTTATTGCTTTATTATGTCAAGCCAGACACGTTTATAGAGAGCATAGAATTTATATGTATTTTACACATTGTTGCATAAGGAATGATTAAGTAAGTCGTTGAGCAACCTCGCTTCCTTATTCAACATCGTGTTCTTCAAAGATTAAGCCTGCGATCGATAAAAATTGGCGCGACAATGTTATACGTGACAATTATGGAGTCTTCCATGGATGATCGTAGAGTTCAGCTGGGTGTTCAAGAAGATTCAACGTAGAAATAAAATACTAGTGCGATGTTTTAGCATCAGAAAATCGTTTTTGAACGTGAAGCGTCATTGGAAGGACGACGGTTCGCTTCTGGCCAATTACAGGTCGTACCGGATTTTCTGTCTCGCGTTCCCTTCACCCACTCGATGCTCGGAGAATGGAAGTGCTCGTAGGAAGTGCAGGGGGTGATAAGGAGCAGATCGAGTAGGATAACACCGGGGGCTTTGTGTCGCCGGAAAGCGACGCGAGATCATCGATCATAGCCGGGCGAATATGAATGGTCGGCTGGTACTACTGCCTGCTCGCCGAAGTAGTTCCCTCGTACACAGAAATTTGCAAGTCGAGAGAAGGATGGCGGTCTTGGACCACACGCAACTCGAATATTCCGAATCTAACTTCTGCTAGAAGCTGGAGAGGCCGACGTGACGAGGAATCTTGAAATACTAGTTCCCCGATCTGCTAGGAATTACATTTAAAACAATAATATTCCTCTGAATATTATATCGATCCATTAAATCGATTAACTGATTAAAAATAAAAAATTCTTACTCTATAGTCGATAACAGAACGTTTCAACATTTTTAATTATTGCATAAATAATCGAATTTACTCTATAGTCGATAGCAGTAGCTTCTCAGCGTTTCTAATTATTACACGAATAACCTGATGGAAGTCGACAACAGAAATCCCTTCGCACCAGTTACTTCAAGGAATTAATTAAAGGAAGAAGAAGAACTGATAGTTTCAGTAGTTATATCTAAAACCATCAAGTCAAAAGGAAGTTACACGACGTGTCTTTGCAACATGACACCCAGGAATGAAATATCCTGAAAGGATATCCCGAGTGATTCATTTTCCCCGGGCTGAAGGTAAAGAGGCAGAATTGCTCACCGAGCGCGCGCATAATACTCAAGACGTGTTAAAATATAACGCGAGTAATAAATCGGGTTCCAACAATGTTGCGGAGTATTCGACGCACGGTTGATCTCACACAGGGAGGGCCGAGGCCGGCACGCCGCGGGGTTTTTGCAACCCGCCAACTTTACAAACCTCTTTACAGATCGTTATTCGTCCGATCGGGGCCACACATAAATCGGGGCCCGAAAAGGGGAAGGAAGGACTGGCTTGGCTTTGCCTACCAATAGCACCTACGTGCCGTGACCGGTGAATATATCCTCGGCCGGCCGGAAAACTTATTCCGATCAGCTTAGCCGGGGTCAAAGGCTCTCGTAAAATCATCTCGGGACACCTGCTGCGCCCGATCGGTGACCCCTCGAACCCCCGTGTCCGTTTCGCTGATTTCCATGATAGTTTTTTGGCCCGCTACGCGAGCGGAACGTCGCTCGAGAAAAGATTTACTGAAAATGAATTAACCCTTTGGGAATGAGCGTTGTCTCGCAGGAGACGTGAACCGTTCGCGGTCAAGAGGCGACCCTCGGTCGCCATTGGATTCGGCGCAGTAAAATGTTGAAGTCTGATATTCGATATTAAGTCCACGCATAACGTATCGTTACATGAAATACCGTCATCGAACGGACTTGTTTCTTTCCTTTGTATCGAAGTTTAATTTTCCTCGTTCCTCCGGTTCGGGTCAGCCCTGAAAGATGACACCGACACTTAAGCTTTCGCCTAACCCAACGAAAGCGAAGCATCACAGAGATAATTCCGCCGCGAGAAGTTATTAAGACCGTTTCAGTTTAATTCCTAATATCCGAGTTCTCGCTACGTAACGACGTTTTATAATCCAATAAATTGAACGCAGCGGATACCGGAGCGTACAATACAGAGACGCACAAAGACATAAAACAGAAGGCATTAATAGGTGCGTTTCATGGAACAGCTTTTTCATTTCCATCATCGGCGACGATTTTTGCCACCGGCGACACGGACATACGGGCAGGCCATAACAAAATGCATACCTCCGTCGGGGATATTTATCCATACTCCACACGCGTGCCAAGTTTCATTAGGATCCCGGGACGCGCGCTCGTTGCCGGTTAAATATCGCCGATCAATTCCGATGCTCCATCAAACGGGAAAACCGTCGCATCGATGTTCTATAATTTCCCTATAACTTTCGAGGCGGCCCGGCGCGTCCGGGGCGAAATTTTCTTATTTCCGCCGGGCGGGAATATGCGCCGGTACCGTTAAGCAGTAAAAGCCCGTGCCATCTCGCACGCATGCTACCCGGTGAAATCGTTCCGAGCGGAATACGTAAACTAAAAACTGGGAGCCGGTGCGGCGGCCGCGTATCGCGCGGCTGCTAGTGCAATAAATATACTTCGATTCTTTCATCGGATCCCGTAGGCACCGTTCGTATCGCGAGTAAGTCGCCGCGGAACGGAACGGAACGGAACGGAACGGAACGGAACGGAACGGGATGGAACGGGACGAAGATAGGTGTTCGAAAAAGCGTTCCGCGATTGGCGTGCAGCGAGGCCGAGCCCGAGAAAGCACACGGAAACGGCCGGGGTCATCGGGTCCAGGCTGGGCCGTAGGAAGAAAACGCAGTAAAAGGCAGCCAGCATTTTATGAATAATGGTCGCAAGAAACGTTTCTCGGCGCGAGGCGTACGGTGGGCGTTTCTTCGTTTTTTACGTTTCACTTTTACGATCCATTCGGTCTTCGGCCGGAGGTGGAGGCGCTGCGCACGTCCGCCGGGCATCAAGCGGGCACCGGCGCGGCGTGGCGCGACGCCGGATCGAGCGACGCCCGGATCCAGCGGCCGTCGCTACGGCCGTCCCCGTTCTAACGATTTCCTGCGATGAAATGTTTGTTCTAATGCTAACAAACGCGCCTCCGCGGCCTTTCATTAATACGGTACAACTTTTTCAAGCGGCGCCGGCTCGTTCGCGGATTCCTTTGCGTTGGCTGGCTTAAAGAAGCACTTAAGCAGATTTATCCCTCTTAAAGATACGAGCGCCGTGTCCCGGCCATTGAAGCGAAACGGGGAGGAACGGGCGGGATATATAGTGGTAGTTACTAGATTCCGCCGATCGGGTACAGACCTCCGCGGACCTTTTTCGATCTATTTTTTCGGGTGCCGGGGATTCGTAAAAACTGGAAATTGTTCGCGTGAGGCTTAAGTAGGTTTACGACTCATAAGGATGCGATTACCGCTGGCAGCCGATGCTGGAAAGAAATTCATCTGATCGGGGTATTGCGCTATAAAACGCGAAAATACTTGCGCGGATGAAGAAATTAGTATTCCGGGAATTTTCGTGGTTTCATCTTATACGGATCAATTAGCGATCCCTCGGGTGCCCCGTTGAATCGGGGCCCCGCGTAATTAATGTTTTCACGAGGGTAACGTAATTTGATTTAATTATTTTATAATACACGTCCGCGGCGGGACGCCGGGGATCGGAATGCATGAATTTCTTGTTGCGTAAAGTCACTAGTTAAATGCCGATGCAAAGAAATGGAAAGCACGCCGATAGAGAGAGCTTTTTAGTCGCTCTTAAGGGAGTTACTTCTTTAAGCGGTAATTCGTGTAATTGAATCGATTATTGGGCTTTTTTCGAACGGACGGGGGTAGCTAATTACATCAAATATTAAATTGTAAAACGGATCGAGCCGGGCAAAACGAGAAACGAGAGGTATTAAGGGAACATCGATTACAGCATACGAAATCTCGCTAATGATCTCTCGTATTCTTTCTAGATCGTCACCGAATAACCCCCGCCTAAACTGAAACGCGTAAGACTGAAAAAGAAAAAGGAAAAGAAACTACGCATTCCAAAAATATAAATTCTAATAATTAACTACGGGTGTACGTTTTCAGCTCGCCCGAGTTCATTCATAAACCTGTCCGCCGCTCACTGTCAGACATCGCGGTGATACATCATTCAGCCCCGAAGCCTCGAACGAGAACTTTAACGCATTCGGTGCGGATGGGAACTATAGTTCGAAAGAGTTACTAGCTCGTTCATTTTCGAAACCACAATATTGCCTCGGTAACTGTTCTTCACCGTCGTTTTAGGAATTTCAGCCTCACTTCGGAAACTACAATGTTACCTTCAAAACTACACCTTCCTAACTACAATGAAAAAACTGAAATTCATGTGCTAACTTTTTCCATAAGTCCCCTTCGCGCTTTGCTCGCAATATTTAGTCAACAATTTCTCACCATTATGAGGCTTCCAAAAAAAAATGGAAGAAAATTAACGAAACATCCAGTGCGAAGTTGGAATATTTGTCCACAAATTGATAACTCCAAACCTTCTGTCATTGCAAGTTTCAATACTAACTCTCTTAGCATCCAAGAGTCGAAATAACCATTGCAAGAGTTACCTTTATTCTCAGTAAAAATGTGTTAATTCTAATAATCTTCAATACGTTGATTTTCTAAGGTATTTCTAAATGGCACCCAGAACAGTTACAAGGCACTAAGAGAGTTAAAGAAGTTACTACATCGATATTACACATAATCAACAATACAACACAAGGCATGAAACATCACGAATCTAACATGTACCGTCAAGTCAAAAGAAACTTCTGTGACAAGCCAACACTTCAGAAACCAGTCTACAGCCACAAAGAGTGCGTGAAGAGCTGCGCCCGTCAGGAACGAGTGCAAAGGCCGTCCACAGGAAGTGCAAGGGGATATCGCAGCCTATCGATGGCTGGAAACGAGTGGTACACGACCGCGGTGTCCCGTTTCACAGCCGAAACCGTGCACCCGTTCCACTTCGATCCGTCCCGTGAAGTTCGCGGCGAGGCGAGGCGTCTGCGAGGCGTCTCGACGCCGGTTAGACACGCCCGCCGCTTCCTTGAGGAAAGTCGACGCCGATCAGGGAAACGGAGCACGTGTGGCCGATCGGTGTCCCGAAACGCGCGTACTACGGTTACAACGGAGTCGATGATTTTTGCGGTCCCCGTTCAAAGGGGCCCGAAAACAAGACGAGCCCTGGCGCCACGCCGTTGCGTGGCCGACACGTGATCCGTCTGCAGGGGTGTGAACCGCGCAAGTCCGAGCCACGGGTTCCCCTTCGGTCCTCTCCTGTTCCTCCTTTTTTCTTCCTCCTCTCTCCCTCTCGCTGTTGCCCGCGCCTCGCTCCGTTCAACCACGGCCCCTCTCCTCCCACTTCTACCGAACGGCTAATGACGCGTGCAGGAAGCAAGACTGAGCCACGGTTGCGGAATCCGAGCTATTTTCAAAAGCGGCACCGCCACCGAAACCGGAGGCCCCCGGCCGGCCTTGTAAACGGAACACCCCCGCGACGGCTCGAGCGGATTCTGGGAACGATTAGCCGGTTTATGGGCCGTTCGCGGATCCGGACGTTTTATTAGGTCGATTACGGGGACGCCGGATCGCTCGCTTATCGCCACCTCTGCGGGCCTAGGCGACGTTCCGTTACGCGTGGGACGGCGATCTCACCCGGTTACGGGAGGCGGAATGGTATTGTTACAGCCGCGAGGAGAGTTTTCTATGGGTACCGAGCGATTTTTCCGTGAGTTTAGAAAGTAGGCGTTCCGGGTGTTTAATATGGCAGTAAAGGTGGCGAGCGGCTCTGATTTATCAAGGGGAAAATAAATTTTAGGTTCGAGGGGAATTGCGCCAGGGAATTTCTGCGTTTACGACGTCGGGAACGTTTGTTTTTGTAAATTTTCCGATGAAATGTAGAGGGAGATTGTTAAGCAGGATAGGGGATTGCGGCTTTGTGCGAGCTATTGTTTCGTTAGCTGCGTCGAGGTGTATGGAATATGGAAGATAATGGTCTATCGCGTGACCATCACCGACGTACCCGAAGGAGCAACTGGTGAACCGAGGTGGAAGCGATTATCACCCCCTCCTGGCCTCGTTACTTCACCCCAATGCGAGAGGAGCACCGCGTGGCGAATCTCGGCGCAGCGGATCCGACAAGGTACTTTCCGCCGGACAATGGCACCGCGATCCCCTTCGGCACACAATTGATCTTGTATCAATGAAGTCCATTTATCTTTTCAGATAATAATTCTCTTTCTGGTACACGATACCCCGTGACCCAGGTGCAACGGGGGATGCAAGTCACCGGATGCGTTTATTACGTAACAACCTCTTCGAGGTCTGACGGGGACGTATCGATTTCGCGGGGGGCGAACTGTTTGCGAGATGCTGCTAGATTGCTGTGAATAACTCTCTGTTATTCTTAGGAGCTCGCCGTCGCGATGCAGCTTTTAGTTGGGGAGCGTTGCGAGTCTGAATTTAGCGAATTATATTATTGTAAAGAGAGATTGTTTGAAAATAATCGAGAATCTTCGTTGTCCCGAAGATGTAGAATATTTTGTTATCGTACTTTCAATTGCATCTCGAAAACCATTTCGTCGTACACATTATTCAAATCTCAAGTTGTCAATGCTCGATGTATTCTCCAATCAAACGATTGCTCCGTCAATAATTCACAAACATCGATCACTCTGACGACTGATAATCCAGATCTTCCTAAAATCGCACGGATCCCCTATGAAATAATCAATCAAACTAACCAAAACCGAACGACTCCGCATTCATCCGCGATCCAATCCCAATGAACCTTCCCATTCGCAAACGAACAAGCGCATGGATTCACAACTTTCCTCGGCAATTGTTCGAATATCGTAACTCAAGCGGGCATCGAAAGATTGCTCGTCGCCGGCTTGTACCGTCCGCAATCTCCTCGATCATCATCCACCCTCGCGGAATTTATCACCCGCGGGTACACGCGGCGGCGGAGTAACAAAAGTCTCGCTGCGATGAGGAGCTGCTACGTGTACAGAGTAGAGAAGAACTCCGAAGAAGAAGAAGAAGAAGAGGAACGGAACGAAGAGTAAGCGGTGAGAGGGAACACGGACGTGGAAACACGAGGAACGAGAAAGAGGAGAACGATATCGGTCGAAAAGAAAGCCCCGTAGAAGACGCACACCACTGCGGCCAGTGGCCATAAATCCCGGGTGTCACGTGGCGTTGAGTTGCGGGTCTCTGAAGGAGCCATTACTTCCGTAGCATCCCCGAGGACCTTCGTCTGGCCCTCCACCCCTGTCCGAGGTGGTTGGAGGGAAAAATGGCGCAATAAAATCGTCCCTCTGACGTGTACGGCGTGTACACGTAATACCCGCGTGTCCCGCGTGGGTGTGCCACGCGTGTGCACCGTCCGTGTACAGCCACCCCTGGCGTACGCGCCGCGCGCACGTACACACGCGCGCGTACACAGGCTCCCTCCCTTTCACCGGTAGCCGGAGAAGCGGTGGTCGGGGTGGGAAAACGGGATGGCAGGCAGGGAGGCGGGAGGAATCGGGTTCCGGGGTTTGGGGCGAACGGAGTTTCGCGTAACGAAGGTAATTTCATTCTTCGTAAGGAAGGTTAGCCTCTATGGAAGCGAAGGGTGAGAACTGGCTGGGAACAGGGACGACCGCGGAGCGGGGGGAACGCGGCGATAGATGGTGAGGGGCGCGGGGGGGAACGAGGTGGATGGCGGCGCGAGACGCGGCGCGGGGTGGAAATCCGCACAGGAAAAAGGGGTGAGTGGATTTGAAGAGCGAGCGAGGCAGAGGGCGAACGCGAAAGCGACAAGACGAGAGAACCGGCCGGCGGAGGAGGGTGAAACACGCGGAGAGCGGCCCGAAGAGGGTGGAACGAGAGGCGAGGGCGGGCGACGAGGAGAAAAGAGGTTATTCCGAGGGGCGGGGAAGCGAGTGGTAGGTAGACCGTTGCAGGGAGGAGCTGTGTCGAGTTTCTACGGTTAAAAAGAGACTTTCAGAATAACAAACTGCGAGGAAAACCGAGAGAAATACGGACGGGGGCGGCCGGGTCTCTGGCGTAGACGTCCGTCGAGCCGACGTCGGCGGTTCGCGCGGATTTCGTGGGTGGCTGGCCGGGTTATCGGCCACGGGGGAAGAATAGATATACGCCTTATTATGTCCCAGCGGGACACCGAACCGGAGGATTTCAAAGGAGGCGAGGGGCCTCGCCGCGTGAGAAACAAACGCCGTGAATTAACATTTCGGCGGCGCATGTGAACGAAACCGTGGAACGGTTGCGACGGCCTGATGATGAGGACGGCGGGTTCGATTGGATTTTCAACGTTCGAGTTGGAACCTTCGGGCCGAGAGTTTGGCAGATGTTTAGGGAAGTTCCGTGGAATGTTTTCAGAAACGAAAGGAAATTTTGGTATGTCGATATAGAATGTTGTGTATAGATGAAAGGATGTTTTATTGGTTTTTGTTGTATTAAAGTTAAGTCGAAAGGATCGATTAGGATTGTAGAAAGATAATGGGATTTGTATCAATTGTTAGTTGAATTCCAGTAGGTCGACTTGGAATTAGTAATTTGGAAGTTAGTAGTAGTACGAGTCAATCATTAGATTACGATTGGTAATGCAACACATGTAATAATTAAATAGATATTTATATAAGAATATATAAAGCTCGAACATGCGCGAAGGAACAGAATAAGATATTACATACCATAATCTGAAGTATCATACAACAGCGAAATACTCTGCACTTCAGCTCCTCGTTCAAACTCGATTACATTTCAATAAAATCCATGTGACAACTCGAAATTCTATTCGCCTGCGAACGATACGAATACAAAGAAAAAAGTGCAGGGTCGTAGAAGAGAAAACATTTGCACACTCGACCCCTCGCGTTCGCGTCGGGGAGGAAGCCGCGGTTTGAACGTCGAAAATGAAAAAAAAATCAGTCACCGTTACACGAGCCTTCTTTAGCATAAATGGCGGAAGTGATCGCATTAGGTCCACGTGTTAACCGCCGCAAATCAGCCGGTCCTCGAGCATTCCGCACCCCGGGACGAGGCTGCCGGTCTCCCCAAGTTCAGGTATTACATTGGTTTTGTGCGGCGGGTATATATTCGACATTCACAAAAGGTGCACCGTCGGTTAATGCGGGGCGACGTGTGTTTATAAATAGGCGGCCGAGTCGCCGAGGGGGTTGTGCGTGTATTCCGTCATCCGTGTCGATTCGCGCCCCGAATCGCTCGCAATTATTGCCCGGTCATCGAGGTGGCAGCTAAGTATAAACACGTTGACGTTTGCTGAAAACGATGAACTCCGAGAGGTTTATTGATTGCTCGGCCGGAGCTCGGGGGAACTGGGAATTCAGGTGGTGAGATGTAAGGAGACCTTGAATTTCATTGGACCCTGTTCAAATGAATGAAGCTTTTAATAATTCTACAAAGCAATATTTGTCTGATGAATGATAGACTGTACCGATTTTTCTTTCCTATTATCATAACGTGACATTTATTAGTGAAAAGGAAGGTTCACTTTCCTCTGGGTATATATTATTGTTCAAATGAATGAAGTTTTTAATAACTCTACAAAGCAATATTTGTCTGATGAATGATAGACTGTACCAATTTTTCTTTCCTATTATCATAACGTAACATTTATTAGTGAAAAGGAAGGTTCACTTTCCTCTGGGTATATATTATTGTTCAAATGAATGAAGTTTTTAATAACTCTACAAAGCAATATTTGTCTGATGAATGATAGACTGTACCAATTTTTCTTTCCTATTATTATAACGTAACATTTCTTAGTGGAAAGGAAGGTTCATTTTCCTCTGGGTATATATTATTATAAATTCCCTTTGAAAAGAACTTATCGATGCACAGACAGGAGAATAAACTCGGTTTATTGAAGGATCCCGCGGTTTCCATCGGCAACAGTCTAACGTGCTCGAACCGTGGAGCGGATCGCGATGGGGGTTGTTTATTCGATTGATCGCAAACCAGGGTGGCCAGTCAGCGGTAAACTAATGCGCGTCAGTGATGCTCGTTGCTCGCGCTAATTGATTGATTACGTGGTCAAATATTATGCTCATTTTCGTGTCGGCCGGATGACTGGCCGTGCAAACATATTCTCCCTGTAGCGCAGCGCAAATCAACCCCTATGTTGGTTCGCTTTGCAGCTTCCGCGTAACGAAAAGAAATAGAGGATAACGTATTTTCGAGCCAGTCTCGATTTTTCTGCAGAACCTGCGAACGATTCGTCTGCGAGTTTTATATAATACTTTAATTCCGACGCGCGAGGAAGAATCGAGACTATCTCCTCATGCACAATTACAAACTATTTATATTCAACATTACATTGTCCTATCGATCACTTATGGTTCCAGAAACCTGCGGAAACACGGCTCAAATCAAAATCCCGGATTCCCTGGAAACACGATCTACATCTCCATTAAAACTTCACCATCCCCCGAAGAATACAAATTTTGTTCACCCAGATAAATTCATCCTTTGCCATCCTCACCAGCCCCGCGGTACTCGATCCCAATTGAGAGAAGCGAGCGTCAGTCGGGGCGTGCGGCAGTCCGATCCTCGAGTCGGATCTTCGAAACAAGCGCGTTCCGTCCTGGCGCAGATCGAAGTGCCTCTTCCGTGCCCAGGAATCGCGTGCTAAAATTGAAAATCCCGTTCACCAAGGCACGCAATCGGTCACGAAGAAGAGGGTCTGCACTTGAAGAGGACGGCAGCTCCGATTTTATCCCCGGGCACCAGTCGTCCTCCTCCTCCTCGACGTTGGCATCGTCGTCGTCGTCGTCGTCGTCGTCGTCGTCGTCGTCGTTGATGTCGTCGTTCCACCCCAATTAGGGAGGAACTTCGCCGACGTTCCCTTCTCCCTTTCTCACCCCATTTCTTCGTTTTTTTCTCTCGCTCTACGCCTCCCACTATTTCCTACGACACTCTGTCTTCTGTATTCTTCCTTTCTCTCGCTTACTCTCTCTTACTTCTTTCTCCTCGACGCTGCTCTCTCTTCCTCTCTTTTATCTCTGTGACACCCTCCTGCTCTTTCTTCCCTTTTCCCTTACTCTTGTTTATTTCCCTCTTTTTATTCTCTTCCTCTGTTTATTTCTTTCTCTATTGCTCTCTCTTTTCCTGTAGCTCTTCTATTTCTCTCTCTATCACACACTCTCTCTCTCTTTGACTTCTGTTTTCTTTCTTCGTTACTCCTTATTATTTCTCTCACCCTCGCCCTCTTTTGCTCCCTCCTTCTTCTCTCTCTCTCTTCTGCTCCCTCCTCTCCGTCCTTCTCGCAACGTGATTCCTCCCTTTCCGCATCCAGTGACGTCGACGCTCTCGATTTCACCTAAAGCCGACGCTAACGAGCACATGGAAGTCACGTGGAAATACGACGTGGACGTAGCCGGAGGGAAGCGCGGGGAGAAAGCGAGGGTGGCGGAGGGTCGGCCGAACGTCTCGTTCCCGTGGAAAAGCCGTGACGGTCACGTGGATCTGACAGGTGAGCGCGAGACTTCCATCCGACGGCCTCCATTCGCTTCCGGGCTAATAAGGCTGGCTTCCGGCTGGCGAATCAATTGCACGCTTCCCTCTGCTCTATTTTTCAGAGGTTACACTTTGGATGGACACTTTACTGGCTCGGCGAGACCGTATTTTAGATGAGAATGTTCGGGTGGCGTCGGTGATACTGTGCGACGAATAGATTTCGGATGCGAAATGCGAATCTCGATGTCCATTCAAAGTTCGAGTAAAAGAATTTTGATTATTTTTCAACGAACTTGTTACTCGATGAAATCGCTTGATAACGGCGATAGCGAATTGCCTTTCCCATTTTACCCATTAATCATCTCCTTTCTCGGAAACTACTCTTAATTTCATGGAATCATCGTCGATCGTGCAATTAAAATCCCACCTCCACACATCAAACACCTCGATCCCTCGAACCATTCGTCTTCGTTAAGTCCGACCTCCCTACAATTTCTCGAGAACGTCCCACGTTTCACAATTTCCGATAATTAAGGCCTCATTAAAACCATCGATGATTCTTGAAAACGAGGCACGGAGTATTTGTTCGTGAATCAAAGCGCGGCGAAATAGAGTCACTCAGTCCCCCGTATCGGCGCGGCGGATCGCCCGATCGTTTCGAAAAATGGAAACATCTGGGGGAATAGTACGCGAAATTACGAGCGCAACAGATTTATCCTTCCACGATCGACCGTCGACGTCATAAGCTTCTCTCCTTTCGTACGCCTTATCGATTCGTAAAATCTGAGACCGAGTCACGACACCGTAGAGAACGAACCCACGAAAATGAAGGGTTCCTTTAATATTATCGCCGGCGATCGGATGGCGCAATCACAATTTTATCCATGAAAGCTGTACGAAGACACACGTAAAGGGGCTCGTTTATTCGGCATCGATGCACGGAATCTGAACTTGAACCGCGACGTCGAAAAGGGACAAAAGGACGGAGCCACCGGTGTCGAGGGGCGGATCGCAAATTGATACGTTGCCCGGGGAAAACGAGAGGAGCATCGGGAACGCGAAGGGGTGTGTTTACGTTGCAGTATCGGCTCGTGAAATCTGAAATTTAGCCAGCACTTCAAAGAGTCGCCGGAAGAAAACCGAACGAAAGCAACGAAAGGCTTGTTTATTCGCCGCTATCTACGGGATCTGAAATTCGTCCAAAAACCATTCGGCGCGGGGGGATGTCGAAAAAGAGCGAGGCCTGGCGGTTTGTTTATTTTTCACGATCGATTCGTGGATTCGCAAATTCAGCCAACCCTCGATGTTTGCCGGCGCGGCTCGCTCGCTCGCTCGCGCCCCAACCCTTCCCCCGATCCCGATCGTCAGCATATGAAGACATCAAGGGAATTTATGGGCACCGCAATCAATTGTCACCCGGGCCACCCTGCGTCGTCGTTGTTGGTTTTTTTTCTCTTCCTCCTCCTTTCGTGCGTTTAACACGACCGTCTGTCGCGGTTCGTGAACCTTGACTCCTTCAATTACGGTCTATTGTGCGGCCGACCGACTTAATTGCGCGAAGGGATTTGTTTCGTTGACGTGGATGAGATTTAAACGCTCTCCTTTTAGCATTTAAACGGTCCGCGCGTGTTTTTTTTCTCTTCTTTTATTGCGTGTACGCATGATATAGTGCTGAGATTAGGCTTCTTTGTAAGGGGCGTTTTAGAATTAACGAATGTACTTTGATAAAGTCGGCCATTAAGAGATTAAGAGGCATTGAATAGCAGTCACAGTGTAAATGGAAAGAGAATTCTTCGTATGAAATCATTTGTTCGAATGAAAATATACTTTTTTCCTCTGTCGACTTTAAAATGATAAATTTGATAAATTAGTAATTTTCTTGTGAAATGAATCGCAATCGGTATTGCCGATATAGAATAAATATATTCGTTCCGATTAGAATACCATTTAAAAATAACGAATTTCTGTCACGAGAGTATGAAGATTATCGTAACGATTGTATATTATTAATATATTTCCCACATGGACCATAATCGATATTGATGGCGATGCAAATATCGACACGGTACAATATAACGCGTCCATGAATTACATTAAACAGCATCAAATTGGTTGTCCATTTAAAATTACAGGCGGCGCATCTGCATGCAATATAAAACGTTTAACAAGCTGAAAAATGAAGTTAATTACTATGAATCATCTCCGGCCGTTCGGCCGCGGTATCGCCGGCCACGAAAACAGTAATAAACTGTCAAAAACGCACCTGAGAGCCCTCAAGTAACAGGTAATCATTACCAACACCTGATCACAGGCTGCCCCATTAAGTATTGCAACGGCGCGAGCGTTAACTCGACAAAGTTACCACCTTGCCGTCATCGCTCGGCTGCTCTCCTCCCGACGATTATCTCGATTACTCGCGTCCGTTTCTTGAACGAGCCACCCCTTTCCGGGGCCCGTTTGTTTGATGGATTAAAATGTGTTTGGCCAAATACTTAGACGCGCCCGAGCGAACAGCCATCCACCGGGCGCTATTAGATCCCCGTCTGTTTATCGATCCCGTGTAGTTTTATTCATTGCCGCGGGGATGATCGGTCCTTTATGGTGGCAAGTGTCGCGATTAATCAGAGGGGGACATTCGTCCTTCTAATCTCCGATGAAAAATCTTCGAGTGAAACTGCGTTCGCTTTAAACATGAAAACTTGTATCTTTGACATGTTGATATCGACGTATCGCTAATATCCGACATCCTAAGCATCGAAAATGCTGATGGTCTAATGACGAATTTCATGGATAAATTTATCAAAAAGCAAATCTACTTAACAGCTACACAGATGAAACAAAGAGTAACGAAGCAACGTAAACGCAAATCAGCGCGCTTCCAACAGAAACCCCCAAGGTACGTCTACTCGAAGATTCGAAGCAGCAATCGATGCGCGCAACGAAAGGAATCACGTTCTACTCGCATGTTGGCCCAACGAGAATCAAAAATAAATACTGCCCGCCCATTAAGCTCAACATTGCCCACTAATTATCTGCGAGATCGCCGCGAAACCGTCGGAAAACCGTTCCGCCGACCCTACCCGGGGAAGTAACGTTCGCGCCGTTGTTATTCCCCGTCCGGACACGCCCGAGGTGTCCATCGTTAGCGAGGAGGCCGCTTGACACTTCGCAGCAGGTGTTCCATCGCTTCGTTCCGAATCGTTCTCGTTCTCCGTTCGGCGGGAAGGACGCCGAGTAAGACGGCGAGCTCGAGCCCGACGAAAGGGAGACGGAGATCACAGAGAGCGGGACGGCGTCTCCAAGGAAAACAGATCCGGGGAGAGAGAAAAACGCGTCTGCCGGGGGAAAATGAGCGTCTCCGGTGAATCAACGGTGCGCGAACCAGCGGCGAAGAGAAAGGAGAGAAATATAAAAAGAGTACCGCTCTGGACGGGGCGCGGGAAGGGGCGGGGAAGTGCAAGCGATTCGTCACAGATATTATTTGAAGGGGCTCCCTCTTGAAGCCGTGGCACAATACAAGTCAACACGGCTGTCTGCGTAATGAAGTACTTTCCTGGAGGGTCGATCCCGCCTAACAGAGACGAAGAAGAGGCCGGAGGGGGTGCCCGGTAATTGGGGGGTAGCCCACTCTGCCCGCAACCCCCAGGAGGGGCAACGAGAGAAACCCCTAACATATGCTACCCTCTGATCGCCGTGCTTGTCCCTGTTCCCGGCCTCGCTCGGCGCTAATCCCGCCGATCTCGATGGCCCCGAGGACCCCCGTGTAATAGATAAATAAAGGCTGCGCGAGCCCCGCCGCGCCGATGCCCGAAATCTGTTCCGCGTCGAGAGGGGATCCCAAGTGAGCATCTAGCATAGGCGGTGTCAAGGGTTTCCTCGGATTTTCTGCTCACCCGTTCCGTGGGGATCCTCGGCGAGTCTCGACGGATCATGATTATTTGTTGTTCGGATTGGCTTCCTTGGCTTTGGGGACTGCGGATCGCGATCGTGTACTTGAATCGAGACGGACGGTGTCTCTTCGAGCTGGCAGTAGGGTATGCTGCGATCCGTGAAGACAGTTGGCTGTTTTGAAGTTGGAAGAGATTATGATAGGTGAATATGTATTCTAGTCATTGTTTCGGGTACGCATAGTTGGTTCGACGTCTGCGAATGTTGCATAGGGAGAGGTTCCGTCGGTCGTTTTGCGTGAAAACGTTTCATAGATGTAATCCCGATGTGTTTCCAATAGCTGTCACCGGAAGAGACAACGCGGCGATTATTCGAACATTTAATTCCACGACAGGAAATCAATTTCGGAATTTTCGGGGCTGACGAACGAACGTTCGGCGGGCCGAAAATCGTTAATTACTTATTCACGAAATCCCGGCGTCGCCGTTACAATAACATTGTCCGCGGCGCGTGAGAACGGCGTGACGTAATCCGTGGAGGTATGGCGTGCCGCGTACGAACGCACGGATCGAAGGAAGTCAGCCGATGGAAAAATAAAATCATTCTCTCTATCCGAGATCCGCTTAGACTGATTTATAGCGAAGGAATGATGAGGCATTGCGCGATGTTAAACGTTACCTTTATGACCCGCTGCTGATCCTCTAACGCCGACTTTGATTGCGCATCATTAATCAGCTGCCTCCGCGAGCATCTCCTGCTACCTCACCTGCGCCTGGACCCGGCTCGAATCGGCCCTCCCTTCGTTCTACTTTTAGTTTCGTAGAAATGGAGGACGCCGTTGCAAGATGCGACGAAAATAACGGGGAGATTAATGGTAACAACAAGGAATAACATCCTTGCACAGCGAAGATCGCCCGAACGATTGATGGAACTCAAACGTCATGTATTTTACGTCGAATACAGGGAAATTTATGGGGAGCTATAATTCATTTATAACGCTAGATTCCCCAGTCCTCGTTACTACAACGTAATGCTTGCAATTGTATACAGGTAATTTTAATTCAAGTTTGATATGTACCGAGTTCTAATTTTTATAGGTAGAATTATTGATTCTGAAAGCAGTATGATGGAAATATATGAGGGATTATAAGATTTTGATCAATCCATTCACGGCACTCGGTATCAAATTAAATAAACATGACAATTCTCGCCAACGACAAGTTCTTCTGCTCGGCTGGATCATCGTGATGTCACCTGCATAGATGAAATCTGAAAGCGGTGGACAAGCAGGTCTATGGAGACGGACAAGCAGACAAACGAATCGATAGTCAAACGTAGATGGGAGCAGATAGCTCGGCGGACACCCTTGTTCCTGTCGCGAGCACGTGGGGATGAACGAGAGGATATATTAATCTCGCGTCATCGATCGACCTTCTCGACGACAGGAAACTTTCTGAGGCTCCGGACGAAATAGAGACCCTAAGCAGCGCCGTTCCTTTCGAGCCGGCGAGCTTTGTGATTTGTTTGAACGTTACGATTCGCCTTTGAGAATCGGGCATAAAGCCGGAAGTATTAGAAAGGGAAGGAAGAAACATTGAAAGAAGAGCATTGAACCCCTGCGGTTTCCGGAGGAAGCTTATTTCATTACGATGCCTTTTTCCGCGGGATCGAAACAAAGTAGCTTTTCTCTCGTTATATTCGTCTTTGTGATCCTTTGACCGTACGGATTTCTTAGCCGCCGCTCCCGGCTCCGCGAACTTCTTCGTACCACCTTCGATTTCCAGAGTTCCCTTGCAGAAATAATTGAGGGTCGTAATAAATCTCGCCGAGAACGCGATTCGAAAAGCAATTCGAAGGCATGACCCTTCTAACAGAGAAACACGCAAGATAAATTCATTGCTTCGCTGGTTCACACATAATCGCGTGACATCTTAAACCTCCGACCCTCTCAAAATACTTCACCATAAATCAAATATTCCAGTGAAACTAGAAATTTCCCGATCACGCGAGAAATCGACGACCAAATCTTACCACCGAAACAAGTAGGCGATTTCCGAAAACGTTTACAAACTCCTTAATCCCTTCTGTCGCCGCCAAAGAGGACGGAGCCTCCAACGAAAGAATCGTCTTCTCTCTCCTGTGTCTTCATTGTGTAACCCCCCTCTCTCTACCTCTCTCTCATCGTAGCTGTCTTCGAGTATATCAGCCCATGGAAACAACTCGCCGCCTTTACGATCTGTTATATCGCACCACCTGCTGGTTTACGTTGCGCAATCGCTCACGTTGAACTTCGGAGGACCGATTCACGGCGATAATAATGGCCGGCGGCGGCGGCGGCGCGGCGCGGCGCGGCCCGCTCGCTCGCGAGCGTATACTTTTGCGCGCAGCGGCCCGCTCGTACCTCTCGCGCGGTAATCACACGGCATTGAGGATACGCGATCGCACAATGCGAGCCTCCGCCGTGCCGCCGGAAGAATCCTCGTCCACCGGCGTCCCGAAATGATTAATGTGCCGCAGCGGATCCGCGCTCACGTCTTAATTCCGCGGACATAATGGCCTTAACGATTTTTCTGCCACGAGCAGGCCCGATCCCTTCACGGGTACCGTGGCCCCTCCCCCCTCCCGGACCCCTCCCCGCGCGCCGATACCCGAAGAAAGCGAAGGTGTGCGTGTTCGTTAGCCTCCTCTTGTCGATCGAACATCGTCGCGATTACGATGCGAGATTCGGTTGCTTTGGAATTCCACCGACTACCGTGCTCTTCCATTTTTAATCCCCTGCCGAACTTTTCGTTTATTCTTTCTCTCGTTTATGCGTTTAACCCTGCCGCCACCTTCCTCTCTAAATCCTTTATACGAAGCTAGCTTCCAGCGGGATGGTCTTTTTGTGATCGCTTGTTTGATGGACACTGTAACTGGCATTTCTTTCGTTTCCCTCGGGGTTCATAAGTCGGATCGAGGGTTATTTTGTCTTCTTTCCGAAGGAGTTTACTTTTGAGTTCATGAAATCTTAGAATCTTCCAGTGGGAAAATTGGAAATGGCAATTCAACGGTTTCCTCTTCAGGCGGAACGCAAATGTTGCGTTCGTTCGCGGAAAGCTTCACTCGTTACGTAGAACTAATAAACGAGGGCTTTCCTACAGGGAAATACAAGTTTATAGTATTAGTAAACCAACGTTACGATTTGTTCCAACTCTTCAATAATATCATATCACGAATTCATGCTACAACTTCTTAATGTCACAAGTTCCTAGTTCAACGCGCAGATCTCCGTTCGATCTTCTCGAGCAGCGGTGGCAGCAGAGGTTGCTGGGAGCCGCGAGCAAACTAGAAGCGGTGGCCTATATCTGGATAATAACCCTTCACCGAAAGTGACATCGTCCGAGCGATCCTCGTTAGAGCCGATCGGTTTCGCGCAATGGCGAACCAGGCCGAGCGTGTCCCGCTCGGCAACAATATGGCCGCCGTCGCGTCGTTCGCGAAACGCCGGGACACCTTTTGTGCCGAGCCGTTTCTGTCCGAGGTGTCCGACCGATATCCGTCCCGTTCGATTATCGATGCCGGCCGCGTTCCGAGTTCGGTCCAGTTTCCTTCGTGCCGCGCTGATTCATTCGCGAGCCGAAGTTCGCTCTCTTTTTTCCCGTGGCCGAGCGAATCGCCAGGAATTTAGAGCGTTCGCTCGACGCTTATAGGAGTCGCGGTACGTGACACGGTTGACGCTGTCACATGGCCACGTTTTCATGGAGGCTGACGGGTGAAATAGTGTCCACGATCGCGCCGCGGCGGATAGTACACGCTCGGAAAGATAGAAATTCGTTTCCTTGTTGGTGAACGCGCGCTCCTCTCGGATACCCATTTCTGGCCGAATCAAATGAGATTGCTCGATTTCATGTAAACCGGCGTTTCATTCAATTATCTACCATATACACTGATGAGTAGAAACTCTTCGTAAATAGGCTGCGAGGTTTCCGAGATTACCGAGCCGATCGGCCGAGAGCTCGTTGAATTATGTTTCTTACGCTGAACTGTGTGTTTAACGGGTATAGCATGGTGATCCGAAACGAATGATATTGTCACAGAAATTAATTCGTGTCCGATCAAAAGATACAGTCCCGAGCAACAATATAGTCACTGATTAACAAGCCTTAATTTGCACAAGTATGTACGTACGACGGCGATCAATGGACTCGAGCTGCAACCGTAACATACATGCGGTAGCATGAATTAATGCGTCCTTACAGACGTATCTCGTGTAATCTATTCCTTCATTTATCAGTCGCGTTCAATATACATGAGTTACAATTGTTCAATGAAGCGCTACCTCGTCCATCCTTCGTATGTAAGGAGCGTATCTCGAACATCGATCAGAATCTTGATACAACCGGTGATCTAAATTTCGCCGTAATAACAATCGAATTAAACAGCCGAGGAAATGATCGGATATAAAAGCAGCTAACGGGGAACGATGACAATGATGTAGTCAGCCGTCGAACGAGGGACCTGCTGATCCAGCCATTGCTACGTAGCGATGGGGAATGATAGTGCTCAAGTCGTATCGATATTTAACGACGAAGTATTATATCATCAGTTCGCTTCAATACGTAGAAATCATGAACACATATATTATTAATCTCAATCTTAGTTCAAATAACAATCCATGTGTCTCCATTTCACATCTCTCAGTGCTCATTTTGATGTTGCTCCCATTGAACGACGACACCAACTTTCTGATACATATCGAACACCTTGGACGAGTGACTGCTCCAGCATCGAACTGCTTAAAACTCATCAGAAACACCGGTATCAAGCCCATCGCTAACTATCACCGTTTCGAATCGGTAACAATACTTGCGAGTAAGTGTCCATGCCGGTAAATGACCGAATCGAAAGGTCCATTTGTAACTCGGCTGGATCGTCTTCGGGTTCTTTGCCCGATGATCCACATCGGCTCCCCTCCTCTTCTGGCATGGAATCAAAGGGAGCCGACGGTCCTTATCTCCGCACGGGGTCAAAACGTCCTGGGTGGACTTGGAACGAGCTCCCAGGATCGAACAATGACGGACTATCCGCGGTGGCCACCGTGCGCCATTGTTCTTTGTTGCGGCGCCTGATCATCCTCCGGCCGCAGGAGACAAACCGCGATTGAGCGGACTGATCATCGGTATCGATCGGAGATCGAGCCTGCTCTTGACCCCTTACGTTTCAATCTTAGCGTCGTTGCTCATCGCGAAGGTGTCCTTCGAATTTTACGAGACAGATCTCCCGTGTCCGATAACAGTTGATACTTCATTTTCAGCGAGAAATGTACGTCTATCAACTGATTCCTTATTTTCCTTTTACTTTTAGAATTTACATGTAAACTGCATTAACGTCGATAGCACAGCTTTGATATTAACATTGCTTGGATTTCATAGTGGTTTAGCATAATTGGCAGGAGAGAATTTGTATAAAGCTTCGTTCAATAATTTAACGATTCCACGAAATTTACAAGCTGCATCAGCTCAGACCAGCTTACCCGAAAATATCCAATCCGCCGTCAAGCAGCTTCCAATCATTACGACTGTTCACGGCCTCATCACCGAAGAATTATTAACTAAACCATCCGAGTAATCGCCGGGGCTTCATACCCGGGGCCGGAGCCGTCTGTCAGAAATAAAAATCAGAGGCGAAAAAGTCCGTGGAGAAAAGGAGGACCGTTCCCTCCCCGTCCCCTGGACAAACATAAATTATTACCTACCCCGAGGAAAAGAAAAGAAGAAACGAAGCGTGGCGAAAAGGGCCGACCTTCGATGAGACGGTCTCTCTTGCGGGCCGGGCCTTCGGAGCCGAAATCAGCGATCGAAGCTTCCGTACGCTCGGATTCCTCTCTCACGGCGCGGCGCGGCGCGTCCGCCTCGTTGGAATCGTCGTCGTCATCGTGCAGGTCCCGGCCGCGATGACTGGCAAAAGCCGGCTGGATGTCAACGAGACCGGCAGCGGTCCTCCCCCTGCCGCTCCAACCCCGTGAAAGACCGGGAAAAAGGACGAACTCGCGTGGCGACGGCAGAAGCGTCACGAGTCATCGTCCAGTCATCCTTAAACTGCCTTTTAATATCTCGGCTGCGATCCGTGGTGACACGAAAGGAGGTGAGAGGGCACACGGGCTGATTGTGGGGACGACTACCTGCTCCGCACCGTCTGCGCGCGACTCTCATCCACGGGAGAAAAGGAACGGCCGACTGCGGCCTGAAGAAAAGTCGACGGTAACCGGGCGGTTTAATAGTCGGAGGCTCGAAGCTATTACTCGGCGAATTCTTTCCAGTGACGCCGGTTCCTGGACCCGTCCAGCAATCGGTCACCAGTCATCGCTATGTCCTACCGTCCTGCCACCGTCGCGACCGCCATCGGGATTTCGAAAAACCGTCCCACGGAGGACCCGTTAACGGGGAATCGCCGTGTTCCGACGGAAGTGACGACCGCGGCGTTAAGTGGTACCGGGGAATTCGAGAAACTGGCTTTGATTGATCGTTCGGTGGTTCGCTCAAGCTGGGTGAGCGGGACACGAGGGCGTCGGAGCGGAGTTTCGAATCTCCGCGCTCAGCTGGAGACGGCCTCTCGAGTTGAGTCGTCTCCGCGGAGCATGTTTACCGGCTTAGAACATGAATGAAAATTGGTGTTGAGTCGTTTAGCTGCGGTGGGAGATCGATTGCTCCTAGGATTCTAGCTGTCCGAGATCCGGGAATCTGGGTTAGGAGTCAAGAAGTATCCGTTGCAGCGCGTTAACGCTGTAATAAATGATAATAAGGGATCTTAATAAGTGATTACGCGTTTACGACGATACACTATTGTAATTGACTTGTTTGGACTCTGAAAATAATACTCCGAACCTTTAGTGCGCACTGCGGACGAATTACGACGAGGACCCTGTACGGGATGTGTGCCGCGGCGAGTAATAAACCTCCATTCCCAGTTTCGCAAGAACCTTCCCCCATCGTTTACCTAGGTGTCGTAAATTCACCGTCCTTGCGGCGTCTCGAAATTAACACTTCATCATGGCAGCAGCGGCAACAGTAACGCAACCAGATTGAAAAAAAAAAGCGGGGGGTCCAGATCACGCGTTCGCCTCGGAACGCGTGTAGCCCGTGCACGTACACGCCAGTGACACATTAAACGTACACACGCGATGCACCGCACTATAATTGAACGCAACTCCCGGTGTATCATTAACGGGGCGACTTTTTTTTCACCGCTTCCCTAACCGCGGCTCGTTTCCACCGCGTCGGTCAATTACCGATCGCGTAATTCGGGGAAACCGCGCGTGTAGCCGAGTCCAACTAAACCGGCGAACAGGCTGAGACGATTTTTGGGCCGGACGGCCCGCCATTTTCGCCCGTAGACACGCAACAACAATTTCAAGCTGGACCGCTCCCAGGCCGCCAATAGACGAACACCACCGCGGAGGGACGCGAGGTTTTTCCTTTTTAGGACGGAACCGTGGCTGCAACAATGTTGGGATAAGGATAGGGTGCGGCTGTGAAATTGACGGAGCTGAATTGGGGGAACTGTCAGTGGGCCTAGGTTTTAGGCTAATGCGGGTCACGGTTCCTTTCGTTGGAGGGTCCCTAGTCTTCACGGATTCTTGGACCCGGCGTTTCCGGAATTTCCGTTCGTGACTCGCGACAACCCCTTGGGGAACGAAATTGGATGGTGAAACAAAGAAAGGAATTGCTCCTTGGCCACCCTGTTGAACGACTCCCCTTTCTTAGGAGTTGGAAACTTGAAGAACCCGACATTCTTAAGAAAACTGTCATACAAGATCTAGAGAAATTGCGAATCCTTAAACATAGGGAACGCTGATTACCAAAGATTCGCCACGAATTTCCCTATAAAAATTAAACATCGATAATCCCAGCCTACCTCTAACTCTCCGATCACCTAAATTCTCTTCAATCTCCGATCCCTTATTCCGAAGGAACCGTTCTGAAACAGGAAATTCTTACATCCAACATCGCGATAACTTTTCCATTGAGTTACACAGACCGTCCGCTCCAATATGCCAGGACAAAGTCACCGGACGAACGCCACCGTGGTAGCCGCGCACGGGACGTAGTTCCATGGAAATCGGATCGGGGTAACCGTGCGGCGTTATAAATAATCGCCTACGAACTCGAACAGGCTATTTACCATGCCGATTCTTCACTGATCGTTTAACCATGCCCGTTCCCGCGTCCCGCCATCAATATTAACCGTCGAACATTCGAGGCCTAGCGCGCCCGTACGTTTTCCGCGCGCGACCGTTCCTCCTCGCGTGGTAGACCCGTCTTTGCGCGTGCACGCGCGCGCGCACCGTCCCGGCTTGTGTACACAGAGGGCCAACCCGTGTTATACCCGTACACGCTCAGCCCTCTCCCTCTGTCAGCATCCTCGCAAAGAGGAATATTTAGTGATAGTCGCCCGGAGCAAGAGCAACGGACGTTAACTAATACACGAAGCCGACTCTGGGACATAGTGACGTATGGGCCTCGGTAAATAAACTATTAATATTATGGTAACGTCACGCATTCCTATCCATATTGGCTGGCTCGCCCTGCCTCGCTCGTTGGCGCCTCCAACCCCGTCCGACCGAGGACAGAAGGAGCGGGAGAGGAAGAGGAGCGGCCGAGACCCGGCCGGAAGATTTACAAGCCGAAGAACAAATACGTAAATTACGGGCTGCGGCTAATGGCCACCAGTACTAAACCGCTCGATCCAGTTAAATAAGCCCGGGCGAATACGACTCGGCTCTCGAATCCGAGACTCCACGTTGGACCGGTCCGCTGATCCTACAGGTGTCTTCCGCTGTCACCGATCAAACTCGGAGATGATCGCTGCACTGTGGTCTTTCCTTGGAGAAAGTTGCGCTGATCGTTTGTTTCGCAATCGGATGTGAGAGGAACATTTTGGGGATGATATTTGGCTGCTGGATGTTATGGGTAGGCTGAGGATATTCTAATGAAATCATATTGAATACACATTATGGATTACTTAGTACCTAGAAAACAATTTTATCAAAGTAGTAAACTCTTGTTCAATTCGTAACCCCTCGCTTTGCAACTTCCTTCAGTTCCTTAGTAATAGAACCCTACGATCGCCGTGAAGATCGTTACCGCAATGAACACTGCGTCAATCGACGAATCGATGAAATTAATGATTTTGTCTTATCGCAGCTACCGAATGCTTCGTTATTCGATTTCCGTAAGAACCAAGAGCAAGGTGGCGAGATTAATTAGCGTATCTGAAACGTCCCGGATCCACGATAAACCGGCGCGATCGAAATCCGGGGATCGACAGCGTGGTAACGAGACGAAACGGCGCAGTTGCGAAGAAGGACGGTCACGATATGAGCCATCCGGCGGACGATAAAGTATTCAGGCATCGCGTCGAGCCGATAATAGACGCGTCCCCATAAATCACGGTTCTCCCGTCGACGGGCCCGAAAAGGGAGCGGATCGGTGAAAAAGTAGGAGAAAGGTGGGGCCCCGGATGCGCCGGGACGAATACGAGACACGGGGTGGAATGGTAAATTGAAATAATTCCCGGGGAAGAGAATAGCCGTCGGCCAGGCGAAGTGGAATCGGCCGGGATGCCAGCCGTACGGGCGAGCTCTCCAAAGGGAAACGATCCTGGGCCCCGAATAGGCCCTCGTGATGATGTAGCCGTAAATCGAGGCGAGTTGATGGCGCATTGATTGCCTCGCATCTCATCACGCTCGGAACCTTCCATGTTGCCCGAGCTATTCCTAGTCAACTAGTTTTACGACGGTCTCGCAGCCTCGAGTCCGACTGCGACGTCCCAGGGAAAATCGGGGAGGACTGTCGGGATACGCCGGTGGAGCTGACGACGAGTTCGTCGGCTGTTGTTATTGTCCGATCGTCTTTCTAACGTGATAATTGAAAGTAAGTGTCCTAACTGCCCGGCGTGCGTGGTACTGGATGAGAAGCTAGGCAAAGGTTGCTTCAAGTTTAGCTATGGAGATTTTATCTACGGCGTTATTACTACGATTTAAGTCGATTGTACCCTGAAATTGTAAATCTACCGTCCGCTTGCTACCGTTATGTTCTTCGTCAATAGTTTCTGTAAATACTCAACCACGAAGCTGAGTCACTTCCAGCCATCTTCGTTGATAACAAGTAAGCCGAAACAATGATTAGCGTTTAAGGTGTATTAATAACTCTCACGCGATAAATCTCTGAAACACCCAAGCGTCTAGAAAATAAGATCAACCGTCCAGTATCACTCTCCATCCCTTAAAAAAAGATGGTTTCTCGTCTACCGTTGAAAGTCTCCGAAACAATGACTCACTTTCAGCGCGCAAGGTCCCGATATTTACGTCGATCAATTACAAACGACGGAATTCGTCGAGGGCGACACTCCAGCTCGCGTCGAGATATCGCAGGCCGAAGGTAGGCGCGTTTCCCCGGCGAGACTTCTCGCCCTTTAATTAAACGTATTGCTAGAGAAAGAGTGGGCGACTGGGGCGAAAGGGGATGGAACGGGTCGCAGGCAGCCAGCAGGAGGAGGAAGAGAAGACGCGGAGCGTCGGGCGACGCGTGAGGAAGGAAAAAGAAGCGGAAGGAAAAAAGAGTAGAAGGAAGAGGAGGAGTAGAGCAATAATTACTACTGGGCTCACAGTTTCCAGGCCCGATGCCGGCGAGCAGTCATGTAAAAAATCCAACGCCACCCACACTGCGGCTCGAGGGGCCAGAGGTTAGTTATTCATGCGTCAAGGCGCCACCGCAGAAGTTATTCGAACCAGACCGTGCGTCTCTAATGCGTGCCTACGAAATTCTAAGCGGTCTCCTTCTTGCAGCGCGCGGGAACCGATAACTCTTGCACGCCGCGCGAGCCTCCCCTCGCCGCCGCAACTTTTGTCGAGACGGGGTTGCTGCCGGCTCGCTCTTCTCGCTCCTTCCGCGTGAAAAATGTCGGAGATTTCTCTTGTTTTTTTCCCCTCTCCCTTTCTTTCTTTCTTTTTTTTTTGGAAAACGAAGGAAATCATTTCGCCGACACCGGTACGCGTGTTTCTACCCTCGTGCTCGTCGTTACGGGTTTGCGCGCTTAATGTCGTGTTACAATCCCTGCCGGGGATATTTTATCTTAATTGGTATATGGAATTCTGTGTATTCGCTGCGCAGGAAGTATTCGAGGAATTCCCAAGTAAGTTATAAGTGTAATGTTATAAGAAGTACGTTCGAAGGTCTGAGGATTCCGGAGGTTCGGAGACATGTTCCATAATCACCAGTAAAATTACACTATTATAAATCGATGAAAGTTGAATAAAATATTCAACTGTCAGCAGAGCTCAATTCACGATACGAATATCACAAATCACTGTTTACGCTTTGAAGCCTTGAATCTACGAATGCCGCGATCCTCTTCAACCCCTATTTCCCAGGAAGCCGTAGTGCACGGACAGACATTCAATTTCGCATTTTCATCGTGCAAAATCGATTTCCATCAATTAACGAGTGGCGTGCTTACCGGGTAGTGATCGTGATCGCACAGCAGAGGAATCGCGCAGCCGAGTAAGAAGCGGACAGGCGGAGGAAAAACCGCGCGCGAGTTCCCCGAGGCCGAGCGAACGAGGAAGCGATTCTCACGAAATTTTCACGTGAAAAATGCTTCCCACGAAAGTTCAGCGAAGCGTTTCTCCCGGGAACGGCTTTTTAATAAGCCGTGCCCGCCTATCGGGAACACCTGACAGCCTCTCGAGGGCGGATACAGTGTACTTGATTCACCGCGCACGTAGGCCTTTGGAAAGTCGCTACATGGCTGCCGCTGTCAAATAAAAATGCTCGCCGAACCACGTTCGAGAAACGAGATGATTTATCGTATCCTCGAGACGCATCCGTAAGAAATCGTGGAGCGGCCGCGGGAGGCGCGGGGGCAACGAGGGTGAAGCGGGGCTGGATTCTGGAGGGGGGAGAAAAAAGACGACTGGACGAACGAGATTATCGATGGGGACTTCTGCGTTGTTGGAAATCTCTCCCGGCTACCGGCCAGGAATTTTGCTAACTTTTATTGCTACGGGGAATCGATTGCCGCGACGATTAAGGGGAAACTGCGCGACTCTTTCGTTTCGACGGATCGTCGTCGTGTGCGTACCGTAGTCCGGAGAGCTGAGAACAATGTTTTACTAGAGAACATTGAAAATATTTGTCGTATTCGTCGCTTCGAAGGCGTTCTTCGGTTCCCTATCTTTCGAATTTATGTTTCTACTTCGAAAGATTCTTCGCTGCTTATCGTAGATCGTGGATGAAATTTATTTTCTATTCTATGATTCTTCTTTTCGTGTATCAGAAGTCGAAGAACTTCATCGCGGATACGAAGGAAATATACGGGAGAAAAGAGATCGGACAGCGTTCTGTCGTTTCTGCATTTTTCTCGCGTGAAATGGAAAATCTTTCCGCCCGCTTGCTGCTGGCCGTCTAAACTCGAACCAAATTCGAGCGACTCGTTTCGTTTTATTTGACGAAAACGCCGTGCGCCGACGGGTAACATTCGTAGAAAAGAAAGTAAAAGTATGGAGATTATTACGGAGTAATCTCGCATTAAACCGCAGATCGTAACGTGTGCGGTGGAGTTTCTCATGGGGGAGGCCGTTCCGTCGAGGCTAATAATTAAAATGCATTCAGCCGAGTTATAAAGCCCTAACGACGTGCGTGCGTGACCGATTTTTTGCTACGAGCCCGAAGCTTTACGATACAATTTACTGCTTATTTAATTTTCGCTTTCCGCTCCATTGATTTAGGCTCGTCCGAATTGGCCCCTTCGATCACTCGATACTGCCCACGGTGCCGATGGCCGACGCCACCATTGCCATTCGTCGCGTGTATATGGTGGCTTCTGGGAAGCAGAAACTCGACCGATCGCGATTTTCGTGGAACGAGTGATAAAATGTTCGACGAACCGTGTGATTTGTCGGTAGAAAGAAGGCTTGCCGTCCAAGTTTTATTAGGGCGATAAAAGGTAACAATCGAAGACCGGGCTCCATCGGGGTGCTGCTTACTGAAATTTTTCGGCGTAAGTAGACAATAACAACCGACGGATGCTCCGTGTTAATCGACGAAATCCGAAGCCTCTTGTATCTCTGCTTCGCCAGTTATCACGCTGAATTACAAAACGCGACGTCCCATTTCGTAGAAACCCAGTAAAATACACGACTTCCGTCAAAATTTCTATTCAAACGATCCTCAGCTTGAAAATTCGAAACGAACCAGGTCTGAAGGTTTAACCATGGTTCGTCGGAGCGGGAGCCAACCGCGGGAAGTGAAATGGTCAATTTTGAATGAAGACGTTTGGACGATGACCGGGGAATTTCTTGCGATAACGCGCGTCTCGGTTGATTGACAATCATGGCAGATCGCGCCGTTTCCCGGACTCCTTTTTCGTTTCTCCCCTGCCAGCGGAAGGGGAAAAATCGTTGGCTGATTAAAAGGCCGCTTAGTATGCTCGGAGCAGGGCCACTGATAAATAGCTCCGCTTCTTCCGTGCCCGCAAAAACCTCGCTAGCGCCACGACCCATTCATGCCGCATACGAAACCATATGTGGCGTTGTCCTCCGCGTTACACTTACACGGGATTCCAGACCCGGCGGAGTCTGTTGCTCGCGCAGAATTTACATTCCTCGTATTTACGATCTTCCGCGGGCCTGTCGTCCCCTCGACACAACAGTTCGTTTAGGGGACCGTGCGCCATTACGGAGCCTCCTCGGTTCCGTTGAATTCGGAATCAGATGAATTATTCCTTTGCATTCTCTGCTGGCAAATTTACTCGGGAATTCCGCTGATTTTGATCTGTGTATTTTTCTGTTGAAGTTAAGCGCCTGTTACTGGGGAGCTGGCATTAGGGTTTGGACGCTAAGATGAATGTAGCTTGCCTTGGAAGAAGTCTTGGGCTTCTTAGTTCTAGATTCAATAATAAAAACTATTTCTACTAGGCAATAAACTCGAAAGGTTTGCTACTACTACTATTATTACCCAAACTTCTAATGTTCAAATGTGTAGCTCTAGACTTCTTAATTATAGATCCGATAACAGACAATATTTTCATTAGTTAACAATCTTAAATTTCTACTTCTAATGCTATGACTGCTCAGTCTTCCAATACTCAATAAAATGGCACTTTTCCACTTTCTAAGAGTAAAGGAACAATTAACTCCTCAAACCATCTCTGAGCGAACGAACTCAAGAATACACGCGATAAATCCGTCCAAGGAAGAACCAAATAAACAATCATTGTTCTCTGCCTTATTACTCGAAACGTTTCAGCGGAACGATAATAGTTATCAAGTTAGCCACCTGCGAACCACGCCAGTGCTCCGAAGAATAGATTGTGTAACGATTCCGAAAGCCCGGAGCTAACGAGAAGTCCACACGAGCGAATCGCGAGCAATGGAAGAAGACATCTTCGAATTCCTCTTCCCGGCGAGGAAAATGGAAGACGCTCGGTGCCGGGGGGAGCCTTTAATCTTCCTCGCGCTTATCTTCTAGCCGCCCGGTTTCCCCCGTGAAGGGACATCGAGGTTAGAACACGAAAGGGTCGACATCCCGCGGCGACGCCATAAGGACGATGATAAAGATGAAGTTGATACTCGCGGCTAGAGTGGACGCCAGGAACGCGGACTCTCCGGTGTTACGTGTAACCCGGCGGAGATTCTATCTGGCGTTACGGCTTCGGCCGCGGGACGGGGACTTTACGAGAAATTCGGTAAACTCGTGTGAAAACGATGCGCCACGGATTTTCTGTGGCCGCCGCGCTGCGCCGCTCGGAACGACGCTCTCTGGTCGCCTGTAAATCTTACGTCGGGTATGATCCCGGAGTTCTGGAACTCGAGGATTCCTTTATTTATAGAATAGATCATTTAGATAGAGGCGACTTTTGAGAACTTTTGTCTCTCCTGATATTTATGATCGTGAGACGGTGGTCTTAATGAAACTCCGGACACCGACCCTGGATTCTGCAGTTCTTACGCGTGGAATTTGTGATTCTCAGGAGTGAGTCACTTTGGAGGTTTCAGATTGTACTTTGATCAGTTTCAACGTTTGGTAGTGTCGCGTCTTGGATTGTTTTATATAGAAAGAAATTAATGGATTATTACAGAGTAACGCGAAGATGTGAAAGTAGTTGAATATTTAATTTTCATTTCGAGCAACCGTTTTCGAGAATGTCTCTGCTTTCTCCAAACTTCGTATCTCGAGGAAGGAAATTTCATCTGCTCGCTAGATAATCTCGCATACCAATTGAGTGCAACAAGCTCGAGGAGGCCTCCGACGAGCGACTAACGTTTTTCCCCAGTGTTCATAAATAATAATAATTTACAGATCTCTCCGTCCCCCCCTTTGAAATATTTCGACGGGGTGGCATCGTCGAACCATCGAGGATAATCTTACAGAAATTCAGTGACTCCGTGAGACCGGGGTGAGTCCGTGGACGTTCCTCCGTCGCGGGGAGGGGCAAGAAAGCTCATGCACCGTGCACGAGCCGACGTTTTCGTGCGGGAAGGATCTCGGAGGAATAGCGACACGAGAATTACCGAGCGGGCAGAAAATCATCTGGCCGATCGTGATAAGAAAAAAATCATCGAGCCGGTTCGTGGAGGACGGCGCAGACAGAGGGGAGAAAATTCGAAGCTGACGCAGCCTGCCACGGCAATACGGAGAGGGGACATTACCATAAAGCCGAGAATTTTACGAGAATTATGTCCGACGTCCGAATCGCGGGTAGCGCCGCGGGATGCCCCGTGGCGTTCTCTGTCGTTATCAAAATTCCGTCACAATGGCCACACATCAACTCCAAGCGCACCGTCTTCCCTCCGTCGACTACTCTCCTAGTGTTCTTCTACAGGGTGTGCCGTCGCCGTTCCCTAATTTCCTGGAACCAATTCCATTGATCATAGGAATTCCAGATTTATTTCAATGCGTAGATCGTCCCTCGTAACGCGAACGAGCTGTTGATCGTTTTATTGGGTAATTTAGAGAGATGTACGTTCAACTGAAATTCAATTGCATCCTTCGGAATTCGGTTGAATCGATGATCGTTGGAAAGAAAATTTCAGTGAATTTTGTATTTTATCGTACAAATGACTAGAATTATGGGTTAGAAAGGTTATGTCGGTGTTTCAGAGTTGCGTAAAGTAAGTTTCTTAGTTTTTGAAGCTGTTTAAGTAAGTGTATCTGATTGAAATTGGTTCGAAACTATCGTCCAGTTATTTTTAGTGCGATTAATGTTCATATGAACTCGCGTACGGAGTTATCAGCAGTGTATTAACGGCATACTGCGTGGTCTGGGAAGTTCAGACATAATAACAATATATTCAGGTACCGCGGAGTCAGGTTGAGGGAAATGATTGGATCATCGGATACCCGAGAACATCGTTTAAGGAATGAGAAATGATGGAATTCGTGTTGATGCATGGTTACATGTGACTGTGAAACTTGCAGTTTATTTCAGAAGCGTTCGCCGACTATGGGCTACAATGTGTACACGGTTATTTAATGTAACACGAGAATAATATCCGCGGAAAAATCTCGATACCCGCCAAATGTTCATTTGAATACCAAATGAATCTCGAACAAACACCGACTACCGATCTGAATAGCTCAAATAAAATCCACCTATTTTCGCTCTCCTATCACGTTAAACCTCACACTTTACAAGCGACAGTAATCCAACAACTCCAACAATCCGAATTATTACTGAACCGAGATCAGCATTCCAAATCGTATAAACATATTTCCAAACTTTCTACTTCAGCACTTCAATGACTGAAGAACGTACTCTCTACTGGTTCACGAATTGCAATTTTAGTAAAACTACACCCACAAACACGATGAACTCCAGAAAATCTCAATTAATAGAATTCCAAAACTTACTAAATAATGAATGATCAACAGTGTACTTTCCATCTAACAATCCCTCAAACATGTCTCAACAGCATCTAAGAACTTGTAACCAATTTCCCTATCACCATTCCTCTAGTATAACCCATCAAATTTCTTTTGCAATCATTATCAACACTAAAATTACCGGATAGATCACATTGACCCACCTCAGAATTTTCATTTCGCAAGTATGCAACTTATGAAGTCATATTTGCGAAAGATTTTTAATCAGATCTTCGTATCTGTACGGATACGAGTCTAGAAGACCCTTCGAGTTTCAAGAACCGTATTGCTCTAATCTCGATGAATAATTGAAAATAAGTAATCCTAGGTGCTCGGTAGTTTCAGCGTTAAAAGGAGAATCATAACCTAGTCAGCATCCGAAGACCACCGATTCAAGGCGAAAACGACAAATGTTAAACGATACGGTGCGGCGTGTTCGAATCGCGTCACCCGTTGGATGAAAGAAAGCTCGCGCTGGGGGCAAGCGTTCAGGTAGCAAAACCGGCGTGGCTGCTGCGTTTTGTCGTCCTTCGTGAGTCGTCCTCGTCCTGCTCCTCGTCATCGTCTTCCTCCGCCTCTCTCTTCCACTTCCTCCGCGCCGTTGTCTTCTACAAAGTGAACCCGTCAGCGAATCGTACGTCGAATAACCATAAAGTCGTCGCTTTATGCTGGAATCGTATTCCAGCCGTCCCGCGGACGCTCGTCCGGGATTAAAGCCGTCGGTCCTTTAATCGTGCCGAAGGATATGACGCTCCGGAACCATTCCGCTGGGACGATAATATACGAGGACCTGCGCCCGGATCCACGCAAAAATAAAACCTCGGATTTATCGGCGATCAGCGAATCGACGAACGCTGCGCTGATGTGATAAGCGTGAACCGAGGCGCAGGATGGATAATACAAAAATCTTGCGGGGTGCTCCGAATGAACAGTATTTAAATACTAAGAGTTTTTAATAACCAGGCGAACGGTTTTCAAGGGAAGCGTGAGAAAAACGAGAGCAACGCGAGCATCGCAAATTGACCCTCTTCCGATCCGTCTTTCACGTTTTACTGGAATCATTAATAAATATGTTAGTACGCAGCCTAGCAGGTGCGATGATCCGTTCAACGAGTAATAACGAAGTTACTAAGTCCATTGAAATTAGAATATCTCTCGAGATTAAACTAAAATCATCGTTACCCGCTTGACTGGCAAGCGTCGCGATCGCGCTTCTTCGTTGCACTGTCTGAAAGTGCTAGCCTATCGGTTCGTAAAATCAAATTAACTTTATTTATCTTCCTTCTAATTATCTATTTCCGTTTCTATTATCGCTATCTTGGAAACGAAAAAACGGAAGGTTCGCGCTATTTAGTATTCCTCTGTACAAAAGTATAAACGCGTAATTCAGTTTCTGTATTAAAATGGAAGAATCGCACATTTCAACCGGGTTTTCGCAAAAACCAGTGGCACTCGGACAGTTAGTAATACAATGACGTACGAGATTAACGTGAACTTGAATATTCTCATAATCAGTATCAACGATCGATACAAGAACACACTTGGAAGTAAACTTTAAGCGAACGCAACCACGAAACAGGGGACAGTATCGAGAACAGAACGATTACAAGGACACCACGCGGGTTCCCTATCCCGTTAACGGCCGTGAGTTATGAAAACTATCGAAAGACGAGAAAGCAACAGATCCAATTACTAAAATCCGTCGGCGGCGTAGCGCCGTTCATAGCTAGCCACTCGGGGCAGCCGCGTAAATTATTCCGCGCGTGCCTCGGGTCTATTCCTTATTGTCCGTCAGCCGCGGCGGTCGCCATTTTATTTACCTGCGCGCCTCCGGTGGAAGTCGGCCGACGTAACACGCTCGTCGTTAACGGCGTGAATGGCGTGAAACACCGCGAGGGGTTGATTGAACGACGGGGGAAGCCTTGGATAAACAAGTCGACGCAGCGCCATTTGGGGTCGTCAACGGGGACAAACGAGGGCGTCGCGTCGCCCGACGGGAACGTTGACGGGAGCCAGCACGAGGAGCGGCTTTTCCTCTGATGTCCTAGCGAAGCTTCGCGCGTCTAGCCAAACAATGCCGGGGCTTGTATTTTTGGTTTGTTCGACGACAGCCAGCTCAGTGGCTGCCTGTTATTCTTGGCCTGTAGGAAGTCGTCCCGTGGCTATATTGATTTTCCTCGTTGACTTTGAATTTTTAACACCGTGAAACCACTGGGTACTCGAAGGACAAATAAATAGGGATTTTTGTTTCGTTAGCTGCTGAATTCATTGGCGGCAGGATAAGAAGGGAGTTAATAAGGGTGGTTATGTTGTAGCTTGTCATGTCGTCGTGTATTTAGGTTATTAGAAATAGTTGAAACATGGATGTCCTATTCGAGGAGCAAGTGTAGGGAGACAGTTGAAAAATAATTACCGAAAAGACGAATGTTTCGAGTACGTCGCCTGCACGCGAACTGTGTGGACACTGCTTAACGTTCGAGTTGATCATTAATAATTCGATGGAATGAAACCGAGCTCTACGTTCAATTACGAGTTTACACTTCCTCCGTGGTTTATACGTTGATAACAGAAAAATATCGCTTCCCTTCGACTTGGAGGAAACGATTAATATTTGCATTTATTAAATTTAATTTCATATCTACTGCGCGCGTCTGATTTAACATCTTTCCTTGTAATATTAAATCAGACGGAACTGGCCGACCCTTTCCTTATAACCATCATCGAATACTGATTAAACAAGGGAAAAAATTGCAAGAAGAAACACATTACACAGTGAAGTTTCCATTGAACATCGTAGGGCAATAACGCAGCGTGACGTGGCAGCAAAGGAGTCCGAGTATCTCCTTGACCGGTCACGTGACACAGAGTAGTTTCGGCCTCGATTGACGTTATTAAAACCACATTGTTTCGAAACGAAAGAAACCGGAACAACATAACGAGCGCTCTCTGATATTTCGATCTTCAAATTACAAAGCCTTAGGAATACGACGATCCTCGATTATTCGATGTAGCGACGCATCGTTCTCCAATCATTCCACTACTCCATTATCCGAACCACCTGACGATCCAAACACTCTTAGTTCCAATTAATCGAACGATCAACGTTCTATCGCAGCTGCGTGCACGCCCACGCCGCCATCGAAATCTATTAACCAAATCGCTAACCGATCACCGATGAGCAATATTGCTTCGCACACGAATCGACGAACGATCGTCGTTACATCGTGAAATCACAGCTATCCCCGGTCCACTTTTCATCGACGGATCTACGGAAGGAAGCGCCGAGTCCCGGCGCAACCCCGTTTCCCATTATCAGATAACGAAAAGGAGCACCGCGCAGCCGGCACACGATGCACGGTTCCGGCATTCATTGAGGATCCCGAATGGGAAAAGGAGGCGTGTAAACGGGCGCGAGCGTAGCGGAAGCAACAAGCTAGATACACTGTTACAGTCACACTTCGCAATGGCTCCATTCCGGCCGCGGCCACCATAACTCACTTTATCATCGAGCCCCTTAATGAGTCTTCGCGTTTATTCTCCCGCGCTTCTTCTTCTTCTTCTGGCTCGTTTATTTTCCCCGCTCGTTGTCCTCCCCCTCTACGCTCCGGCAACTATCCGTCCCTGCCCGCCCTATTTCTCCTCTCTCGCCCCCTTTTCGCGCGGCACACCCACCGTCGCGGGTTTTCGCGCAACAATATAATAGGATACCGGGATCCGCGCGAGGAAGCCAGCCAACGCAAAGTGGTTATGGTCTATATCCTCTTTCGCCGTGATCCTGGCCTGCGATAAAGACGGAAGCTTAAATAAATCGCCGCGCCGGATGCTCAGCGCCGAACCAGCAACAGCTAGATAGCCGGTATAACGAACAGTCTCACCCCGGCGAGCGTACACCAGCGATCGCCGGGCGTTTTCGCCGTCATAAATATGGCGGAAAGCTGCCGGAAGGGAAAAACCCGCGCGCGGGAGGACGCGTATTTATGGGCAGACCGTTCCGGCCGGCAATCCGCCGCTTCTAGGACACGCGATTTTTCGCGCGCGATCCTTCCCCCCCCGACGGCACGTGAAACAGGGGAAAGCTCGGGGGACCGTGGAAGCGGGAGAGCGTTTCCTTAAGCGCGGGGAAACGCTCGGGAACGGCTGGATGTTTTGTAATAAATGGCGTGTCGGTCGGAGGCGGCGCTCGCAAAGAAAGAAACATTGTTGCACCACTCGCTGGAAAAACCGTTCGCCGCTTAAGGAATTTTTATAATTTCATTTGCCGGTCCGCTTGCAGCTCCGCTGCCGAGGGGCTGCAGCGACTCGCGATAAAATGCTACACGACCGTTCCGCCTACCCTTTCCTTTTTTCCCTTCCAACCTCTTTGGCGGCCGTAATTATGCCGGATTCGCTCGGACAAGATGTCCGTGGCGAGGAATTGTTGCCGGGCTGTCGGTAGCTCGCGCGCCGCGGGGATGAGTTCTTGGGGCTTGTTTCGAACTCCGCTTCTTGCTACCTAGCGAAATCTGCTTCTTATTGTTTACTCTTTGTTCCGGTTGCCCGTGGCCGTGCTGATATCTATGTTGCGAACGCGCCGGCTAAAGCGATGCATGCTGGAAATAATTGATTCCGGTGTAATTGCCGCGTTACACATTTCGTATCAGCAGCCCGGATACGATTGTGAGCTTGTAACGATGCTCGGGCTGGCTTGTAGCCATCTGAAAAATAATATACTGCTGTACGCCGCGTGGTTTATTCAACGAATCAGCGATCGCTCGGTTTTCGACTAATACGATCTCGCCCCGTAAAATGCACACCTTCTTTCGGCACGAAGTTATCTTAGGATTTTTCAGTCGCGTTTCTAATTCGCTAGCAAATATTCCACCTTTCCCACACTTTCTTGTCTCATGCATATTCAGAGATTCCGGCCGCCTCTCTTGAGTTGGTAAAACGAATTTCCTCCGGCGAGGCTCGTTCGCCGAGCGAACGATTTTCTCGGAGGCCGAATTAGAAATTATAAGTGAAAAATATCGCGGGATCTGATTCGCGCTTTTGTCCATTCATTAACGACGTAGAAACAAAAACCAACGCTGGTATCTCGACGCGGAGATCTCGCTGAGTCGAACGCGCAACATTTTTCTCTATCGTGGATTTATTCTTCCAGTGTATGATCGCCGAGGCGCAGGAAAAATCAGCCGGTCGACGCCAAGAGTGCCGAGAAAACAGCGTCGGATCGGCGGCCGGGGGGCGGGGAGGGGCGGGGAGGGGCGGGAGAAAAATGGAGAAGAACGAAATGGAAAGGCGGCTCTTGGTAACCGGGATCGTTCAGTTGGCAAGTTCCGCGCACCTCGTCGTTCTTGACTTAAGCGAGCAAGTTCTCGCGCTATCCGCTTAATACGAAACGAGATTCCTCGTATTTCGTTTCGCTCCTTGAACCCAAAGTCTCGCCTGAATACCGAAGTATTCTCGCCTCTGATTTTCGAGATAGAGCCGTAACTGGGGCGGGGACGTCTGCTCGAGCCACCGACCCGCGGTAAATTGATTTCCATTTAATTATCCGCCGGCGAATCGTAATCCGACTCGGATATTCCTAAAATGTTACCGTCGAAATCAACTGTGGCCCGCCTCCCCATTCCCTAACGCCTGCATTTTAATAAAACTTTTAACTACCCCGGGGCGGTATTATAATTCCGTTTCGTTACGTGCTCCCGGCCGACGGAAATCCCCGGGAAATTTTGATACCCGTGGCATCGTGAATATTTATGTTATTAATTTCGCTCTGATAAATTGATCGGTTTATAATGGCGCACCGATGGGAATTTCACTTGCACGGGGACGCGAATTAAGTTTTTTTCGGTATCCCTTCGGCCGAGGTAAATATATATATATACTCATTCCGATGGACCTTACAATTAGCGTACACGTAAATCTTCGTAATTATTCCGCTACCGATTCTTTCTCCAATCGAACGATTACATAGTCGGAGGAGAACTGAATTCCGCTAAACTCCTCGTATCAAGAATCATTATAAAACACGCTTATAATCGAAAATGTTCCACATTTTCGCACTACCAAAGAATAATCATTCTATTTCTCTAGTTGAAAGCACCTTTTAACTCAAATTCCCCAATACGCGTCGTTTCAAATATATTTCAAAATACCTGTTCCCCGAGCCCTATCAAGCCGAGTGTTTGAACAACAGCGCCTAAAGCCGGCGAACGATCGCCGGCGATCCCTAAACGCGTCCCGGGGATCCGAGCAGGTGGGTCGGGACGATGCTAACCGAGATACCGGGTGCCGGGAGCGCACCGCTACCGGTGGAACTATGGTTTTCTTATAGAGTGTGAGATGCATTTTTCAGCTTCCATTTGCAGACAATCGACGCGGTAATCACGGGTTGGGCGCCGGAAGCCGAGGAGATATTCGCGCGCTCGCGATCAGATAACCCCTCGCGCGCTGCCTTCGCCTGACCTGGCTTGCTTTCTTATTCCACCTACCCGTTCCGTGGGCCCCGGAGGCCCCGGCCCTCGCCCCGCCGCGCCCCCTCGTTGCCAACCGCGTCGCCTCTCCTGTTTCGCCTGACAGGGCCCCGGCATATCGGCCAGAACAATGAGACGAACTTAAACAGGGATCCGTAAAAGTGAGAACGCCGAACGCGGAACGGATCGCTATCTGGCCAGATCTGATTCACTGCCTACAAGCTCGCGCCTGGCCTCTGATTGTGTTTATGAAGTGACTGGCCGCCTCTCCCGGAGGTGGAGGGACGGATTAATTAGATTTCGAAGAGCGTTGCCAACGGTGAAAGCCTCGCCAGGCCTCTGCCTCGCTCCGCGATACCTTGAATGAAGCTTGCCCGATTCAAGCGGCCCGGCGCGGCTTCGCGCCGCTCGCTACCCTATCGGTCCGCCGGTAACCCGGCGATTGGTTTTCCCATCTTTTTTTTCTCTCGTTCGTTCGGATCGCGAGTCTGAAATATGCTTGTTGCGCGGGGCAACGTTGAGGCGAGTTATTTCCACCCCGAGGCGAGATAGAACCGGCGATCCTGTGTTAAACAAATGGTACCGGTGTCGTTCGCTAGAGGAACGAGTTAATTAATGGACCCGGGCTCTGATGAGACATCTCCGGGCAGGTTTCTTCCCCCTGTCATGTTCCATCATTTAATTTCGTTTATCACGTTTTAACCTGTATGCCGAATGGGACAGCATTTTTCTGGAACACGGGCCGTGTCTCCCAGATCTGTGCCCGATACCGAGATTACAAGCCGGCGGAGAATCCACGGACGAGCTTTCTGGTTCTCGTCCCCTCCGTTCCACCGACTACTGTGTTTTTCGTTATATAGCGCATATTTCTGCGGCGCGCAAGTTAAATACTTGTCAGAGGGCTTCGCTCGAAATTGGCGGCCGGCCTTTCGGGGGTTGTTAAATAAGTTCCGTTTGAAGGCTTACGGGCCGGAGTGTTTTGTCGTTGCGCCGTGCTCGAATTGCCGGCTACCTCCCGCGACAAGATTCTTATGTTGTAACGTCATCTGGGAATTATTTTCTGGAACCTGATCTTATCGATTAATCTTGATAATCCCTGATAAAGCAGAATCTGGATAACCCAGGTAGACTTCCCTCTTGAATTAGACGACAACTAGGATGACAACCGGGCACTCGCAGTATATTAATCCGATAACCAAGGGAACTAGATAAAAAGGGAAACAGTGAGACCTTATCACTTCGAGAATCCCTTTCTCTCCCGAACAACGCGTTAAGGATCCCATTTAAGCGATCCAAATCAAACTCATTCAATCATCCCCAAGACCCATTCCAACGAGACTCCTAAACCCATCTCTTCAACGTCATCACCGAAAAGAATGCTCAACAGTCAACGAACCGTTCCGCGGCAATTTTCCCATGGAGTGTCCCGGCCCTGACCGTTTCTCCAATTATTAACAATTCGAACGCTCTCTCCTCGCCGCTTCCCATCCGGCAGGAACGAGCGTAGCGATCAGTCGGCGCGGATTCGTGCGGGTTCGCTTCCTGAAGTTCCCGATCGTCGGCTGGCGTACCGAGAGACTCGAGGGCCCGGAAGATCACCGGGTATACGTCTCCCGCGGGGAAACGCACCATTTATCCACGTCAGCCTCATTCACCAACACCGGTGTCCCGGCCGCAATCTACGATCCTTACCCACGTGACGGTGCCGCACATAAATATACTTGATGCAGCCGCGCGCGCGCGCGCGCGCTCGCGGTCGCGCTCACGCACCGTTTCCCTCCCTCGTCCTCCTCTTGTTCACCACCACCTCTGCGACCGCTGTCCTCGTTCCGCTCGGATTTTCGGTCTCCCTCGTTGCAACGCTCGCCGCTGTAACGGTGTCCTTGTTCGTCGCATAGGATGCAAGCTCGAGCAACGTAGAAACGCACGGTAACACGCGAGACCGCGTGGAACACACGTTCCCGCGATCAAAGAAGAGGGACCACGCAGTGGACAGGTGTGTGCGTGAGCGGTACACGTTCGAACGGGCTGGTATGTGTCAGGTGTACGGATGCGGGGGACGCGCCGGTGTGCCGGTGGCCTTACGCGTACATCGCGCGGTCGCGAGCGCGAGGAATACAAGGCGGACACACGTGGAAGAGGCGACCGCGGCAGATTCACACTGCGAGAGAGCCGGCATCCTGCTGCTTGGGCGGCTGACTGCGGATAGACGTCGCGATAAAACGCGGTTAACACGGAAATTAACCGTTATATCTTTGCACTTATTTACTCTTACACCGGCAGATAACCTAGCGAGCGGCGCACCGTATTTTACATAATGCAATCGGGCCGAGCCGCGGCGCATCGTCGCGTTGCGACCCCTTTCTCTCTTTCTCCGCTTCAGCTGGCTTTCTCGGCTTGCTGCAGCCCGGCCGAGGATCCGTTACCGGCTTTCCCGATTCCTTGATTCACTTAGCGGGCTTGGATTCGTCGATTGCCCTTTGACATACGTGCCTGTGCGAGGAAACGGGTGAATAGGTTTTTGGCTGATCCTGTGTATGTCGTGTTCTGGACCTGCCTTTTAAGGAAAGGGTCTGAGAAAAAGAAATTTTGGAGTCTGAGAAGTATTGATAGAGGATTTGGTCCTGCGTTGTCGTTAGTTGAAGTTAGCCTATGGCGGAGACATTTTAAGGAATTTTAGAAGTGCGGTGTTTCATTCATCTATTTGGAATTGTTATAAATTGATAGAACTGTAGGAATGCTGGAGCGTTGTGAATGTTATTTTCCGTTTCTTCGGGATTCCGAGGAGCAAATGAAGTTAGGGGGGTTATCAGTTGCAGCGAGTTATAGATTAGAGAGTATACGATCGGAAACTGGTGCTTAATTTTTTAGTTAAATTGATTGGAGCCGTGTAAATCGATTTGCCAGTAGGTGCACCTAAATTTCCTTCGGGAGTTTATGTGAATCGATAAGAAAAATTAGCATTAAATAAATTGCCGTATAGTAACATGCAGCTATCAACGATAATTTCAGTCGTAGAAGTCCGAAGGAAGTTGTAATTGTGAAAGAATCTTTTAAATACATTTATTAGAGCGTATCAATAGAGATTTCGTTTTACGGACGTTACGGTATGTCGTAATCGTTTTGTTAATTTTGGAGTTTCGATTTCTTCCTCGGTTTCCTTTTACAATCGGACACTCCGATCGGAAGTAAAAAAGTTTTAACTAAGTCACCGGGATTAGATGGGATTATAGGATTCACTCTATCGGGAAGTATATAAAGAAACTATAAAGCAGATAATAAGTAACGTAAGTAAACCGTAGCTCACGATACGAAGATCGTTTAAGTGAAATTGGAGCATTGAGCTCGGTCCACGATGCGTTCGATAAAAAAGAAAAAGACTGTTAGAAAAGTCCGTTCAGAAGTGCTTGGTCTTCTTAATTATAGATTTCAGAGGCTCTCAGACCAAGAAGATTAAAATTCTAAGTAGAACATTAGTACATGAATTTCGGTGCGCATCCGATTTAGCTTGACTCTTTGCCAAGTTACGAAGTTCAGGAAGGGTGAGTGACGCGGTAACAGGAAGTCGATGAGACTTTCGAGACTGCTCGTTTAGGGCTGGCTCAGCCGAATTCTTAATGGCGCCGTCATAGAGCCTCTAGGACATTTTAGAACTGCATATTCCGAGGTAATAGATAAAACCTCGGACATCTAAAAAAGTGGATCTCTCTCCCATTACAGATTATTCCATTGCATTAATTACACACTCTAAAATCTGTGTCACTTTGATATTCAATTCTTCCCGTTTCAATATCTTTTACAAACTGTTGTACCATTGTATAAATAAGAAGATTAACTCTCACTAATAAATCCTTCAGTAATATATGCCAATTAAACTTACTAGTTACTATTTATTCCAATCAATACCTCTACCTACGACATAATACTAGGTTAGCCAAAAACTCTACCGCTCCAATTCCTAATATAACATTTCCATTACACAAACACAATAAACAAATAGACAAACGTACAATTCCATAAACCTGATGTACAAAGTATGCAGCACAAAACTCAATCAAAGGTCGCATTACAAAATCAAATTCCACTGGAATCTTCCCGAGGTGCAACGAAAGTCTATCGAATCTACTCGTACAGAAACCTCCCGTTTCAAATCGAAAAAAAAACCACCCTAAATCAGCGTCCGCGAAGTACCCGGGATTCGTCCAATCCCGCCTTAAGAATACCAACAGAAACAATCCCAAGTGCAACCCGAAGTCCCGGCAGATCAGTTCCACCCGGTGATTCCCGAGGAATCCTTCCGGTGTAAAACAGCCTCGAGCGGCATCCACCAGATGACTCCCATTCTCGGCAGGGATAACACGACCGCCGCGCCGGGTCCGCGGGATGCTGGTGGGACCAGTTCCATCTCGCGTGCTCCTCTCCTTCGCCGTTTCCCATCAGCGGCGGTGTCAGTCTGAATAGCACGTCGACCAATGGGACGACGGCTTTATCTTCGCCCGGTACTTCCATTGGCTGGAACCGGTTGGGCTTCTATCGAGCGGGCGTCAGAAGGCCGCGCCTAGCAGAGAGGTTGCTGCTTCGGATCTGGGGTTACTGTACCTTCGTTTTCCCCTCCAGCTGGCCAGAGAAAGACACTCCGGGGGAACTCGCTGCGCCGAGAGAGATGGTGACAACGTCTGCGAGAGGGGGGAGCGAGGAAGGGAGAGGAGATAGACCTAGTACTCTTCTTCTTCTTCTTCTACTTCTTCATTCTCCTCTTTTTCTTCTTCTGTTTCTTCAGCCTCTTCTTCTTCTTCTTCTTCTTCTTCTCCTTCTTCTTCTCCTTCTTCTTCTTCTTCTTCTTCTCCTTCTTCTTCTTCTTCTTCTTCTTCATTGTTAATATCGCTATTTCAGCCTTCGCTAGGCCTTCCCCAAAGTCTCTGATCGATACGACGCATCTCCAAAGTCTCGAGTGTAGAGGAGTCCTCCATCGCGCATCCCGTACCGTGTCTACAGGGGTAACTTCGTCTTTGGATCCTCTCGCGACATAATCTCGAGGATCCCTAGCAAGGTTGATTGATCAGGTCGATCCTTCATTTGTCCGACTCCCCGCGGGGAGAGCAAAAACCAGGTTACCCTCTTCCGGATAGATCGAATCCGGGGATCGCGGTATCGGTTGAACGGAATTGGCCGTTTCGAGGGTAGCCTGTCCCAGCGGTACACGCGGTTGTCACGATGTCGGACGTTTGTCGCTCGACGTCCCGATGGGTTCCTCGATGGAAAGAAAGCTGGAACGGAGACGACATTCCGGCCGACCGCTTCCGCGATTATTTCCTTTTGCCGCGATTGCGCCGGGGAACGAAAGTACACGCGCGCTCCGGTCGTTAGGAACGATCAATCCCCATCGGTACGGGGAACCGATCGGGCATTGTGCTTCCCTATTGTTCCACTTTCCGTAAACGGGTCGGTCGGGCTATTAATTCGAAGAAAGTCATCCGCGGCCCGGGGGGACGTAATTGCCGTGAAATCCCGCGGACGCGAAACCCGCGAGATTTCTGTCTCGGGACGGGGCAAGAAACCGTGTCGGATGGTGGCAGTGGTAACGGCGTATAAAAGGCGAGGCCCGATTTGTAGCGGGTCGCGCGCGCGATTGTGCCACCCGCGGTTAATGAACCTAATGGGATATTGAGGGGGAGGGAGGGAGAGAGAGGGAGAGAGAGGTTCTGTACACCGGAGACACGATTCCGTTGCTGGTAGACGGATGAATTTACGCGACGGTTGCGCCAAATACACGCGGCCGCTGCCTCCAGACGCCGCGCCCGCGCCAAATATAGTCGGCCGTTTGCGACAAGGCGGATCCAGAACTGGTCGCTGGTCGGGACAATACATCTAGCTGTCCGCGACGCGCCGATCGCGGTTTCAAAAGGGCCTCGCGGATAGGAAAATCGGATATCTTTGTCGCGCCCCGTGAAAAATTGCGCGCCGTGTTCGACGCTAGCGACGGGGCTGTTGTAGCCTTGTTTCGTTGCCTAGTTGGTCTTCGGTAGCAAATAGGCGACACCGTTGATGAAGTCCGGTCGGTGGAGTTTGTTGCTGGCAGTTTTAGGATGAGTATAAGTTGTTTGAGAAATTAGGTGGATTCCGATTGCAGTGATTGTTATTAATTGGGTGAGGACTCGGAGTGAATTGTGCTCCGAGTAACAGGTTCTGGTGGAGAAGATGAAGACGCATAGAGTGAAGATGCTTGTGTAGAATTTATCTTCAATTAGCGTGGTCAACCTGTTAACATTGTAGATTTATCATTTGGTTGAACGCTTTCTCCTCTTGTAACTCGAAGTGGCTTCTTCTGCTTTTGTTTCCTCTCCTTGGGCAGTCCAATCTGACAAGAGAGCATTATCTCTTGACTAGATTGCAGATTTGCATACCAATTTACATTTCGATAGATAAACGCGTCCCCTGCGTTATCGGTTCCAGTATTCCACCAGCTGTCGAAAACTTCGTTCAATAAACGCATACGTGTCTGCAGTCTGCTTAATTAGATTCGTCAACGACTCAATGTAAATTCTTCGACGACGTACCCTGCTCCTTTGAATCCTGATTACACAAATGTCATCGGTGCAGAAAACCTGATGCATCAACTAATTCCCAATAACAGCGAGTATCGGCTGCATAATAAACCAACGGCAGAAAAATTCTTTCCAAGCAGCGTTCACAGGGTAATAACAATTTTCCACTTTCACCGGAGAGAGGTGGCCGCAAAGGTTAATTCACGATCGAAACGTCTTTCATCGACTTCTTTAAGAATCGTCAAAGCTTCGCGGCTCAAAGTAACGCTCGCCGCGTTAACTTTCTGAAACACCGGACCGAGGGGATGCTGGGAAACGGCGAACCGCGGCGAAGGAGGGCAAAGAAGTGGGAAACGGGGAGCGGGGGAAGGTGGAGCGCGCGGGATTATTGCTCGAAATCTCCGAGTTGAAACGGTTCTAAGCGTTCCGCGGCGGGCCGGCATTCATTATTCATGATTAGCGCCTCCAGTCCCGTCGACATCGTTTTCAAAGCCGTTCGCCGTGCGTTCGCGTTTCACTCTCAATTAATTTGTAATCGGCGGCCTCTCAATGGGGAAGTGCGCTTTCTCGCGAAGAGAAATGACGTGACACGCGAATGGTTAGTCACGCGTCAGTCACGCGTTCAGGTACAAATCGCCGGCTGGAACGAGCCGGCGCGCGACGGCCCGTACGAAAAACGTGTTCCCGCGACGATTTTAATATCGACGACCGTTTGTCACGCGGCGTCGCGTCGCGTCGCGTCGCGCCGCCCCGAGATACGCCGCCGAATGTGTGTCCTCCGCGTAGCCAGCGTTCGATCGCCCTTTCGCGGCCACTTCACCGGCAATTATGGGCTCGAAGGAATATATCGATTTTATCCCTGATTACCGCGCGAGCCTTGCTGCGTGTCGATGTAGGGGTGGAATTTACTTGGGAGAGTAATGGACGGTTGTCGAATTACAAAGATATCGGGAGCCCCACTCTATCCGGCGTGGCAAAATTATGAAATTCGATATCCAATGTCGAATTCGATGGAACGTGATTAGACGTGAAACATTGAAATGGAATACTTCCATCCCTTGATTGGTATATCACTACCTAATACAGTCAACAATCGAATTGATGTTTCACTAGAAAACTATGATTGTACATATCAGAACTGTCCTCCTGCAAGGGGCTAAAGATTCTATCACCCGAAGATCTAAAGATCAAACTTTCATCAGTACAACTTCGAAGATCAATCAGAAACACTGGAAACGCATTAAATCCACCATCCGAATACAACACTTCTCAGTTGACCAGAAGCTGACTGAAATAAATCCATCCCTCGCGTCTCCACCCTACACTCGCAAAAATTGCCCCTCCATCTCTCCACGCTCCATTCCCAACCCCCGACCTCAACGTCTTCGCCCGAGACAATCCCAAGAAACGCGAGCCCCGCGAAACTCACCCCTCAGGACGGTTCGTATCGGTCCGACGTCTCCGCGTCGCGTAAAGCCGGCTAGGAGCCCAGGCGTCGTCGCAGAAGCGGCGCGCCGACGTCGGCGCGCGACGCCCGTCGGTTGGACGAGGACGCGGCGATGGGTCGTCATCGCGCAAACGCCGGGCGTCCCGACGCCTCTACCCCCCGTTCCGTTCGACGGCCGAGACCCCACCCCGTGCGGCGTCGGTGCACGCGGGGGCCAACCCCTCTATCCCGGCGTGGCGACGTCCGCCCCTGGCCCTGGCTCCGGCCAGCCCAGGATCGTACTATTACGCCGACGGGGAACAGCTTCCCTCGCGGGCAACTTGTCCGCCGCGCGGCCGACATTATCCGCTCGCTTGTTCGCCCCGTGGCCCGCGCAGCGCGCACCGATTTCTCCCTCGCCAGGGCCGAGGAAAACAAAAAACGCCGGCCGCCGGAGCTGCCGCTCGTTTCTTCTCGCGCTACGCGACACGGGAAAGTGGCGTCTTCCGGGCGTCGTCGCGGTGGTCAGGTCGACGCGAGTGAACGGGAACCGGCGACGGTCACCGGTGTGCCGACGCTGCCCGCCGGCGCGCGGCTACGCGAGGAAACGTGGTCCCGGCGACGGAGATGATACGGGCCAGGTGATCGCCGCTGGACACAGGGGTGTCTTCGAGCGAGAGGACAGGCAGGTAGAGGATCGACGGATCGGAGACGGGAAATTGGCTGATCGAGGAGGACGTGTCTTGGTCGAACCTACGAGGGGCCTTTGATGTTTCTCGCTGGAGAACGTGGATGTTCGGTGAACGAATTTAGGGGATTGTCCTGAAAGATACTTGAGTTCGCTGGGTTTCCCTTTGATTAATCTTCCTCGGACTCTATGAAACGTTCGTCTCGAAGAGAAAGTGGCAGGATCGTCTTATTTAAGTAGAGATTTGTGAACGTGAAGACCGAAGGACCATCAGGACATCCGGAAGGAAGACTGTCTGCCGAATCCTGAATCGATATTCCAGTTCCCTTGGCTTCACTCCCGATTTCCCGGCTCCGAATGCTTCCGACGGACTGCGGCGCTCGGTTCCGTCGGTTGTTCTGGGCGTGAAGGTTGGAAAAAGATTGTTGTCGCTGGTTCAAGGTCACCGGAGGGACTCGGATGGAAATAGCCGGGTCCGGGGCGTAAATTGGTGACGCGGGATCGTTCGCGGTGACGGGAATAGGCGAGCGACGGCCGAGGCTGGGAGCAGCGGAAGAGACGTCGACGGCGTCGGCACCCGACGCCGCGTTTCCAGCTGGTTAACCGCACACTTCCAGGTAGGTACGGAACGGTGGCGAGATCGGGGGATCGTTAAAATTTTGCGGGGGCCAGGATTCTGATGTTCGGTGGCGACGATGGAAATCACCGTGACGGACGAGCCGGGACGGGTCCGTCGAGGATTTTCGGTGTTTTTTAGCGTCCACTCGGAGACTACCTGACACGCCTTCCTTCGGGGCCCACGAGGCAAATTGTTTAATTTGTGCTGAAATGGACCATTGGCTTGACGCCACTTTGGAGATGTTGGACAGTGAGCGATGGCTTCTGATGGGCTATCGATGAGGGATAGGGGTTGAGACAGGCTTTCCGTGGGTTTAATAGTTGACTTCTGGGTTTCTTCTGTTTGGAGATCGTTTGTCTTTTTGTGCATTAGGTTTACTGGTATGCGAGGATGTAGTGTTTTGGAAGTCTTTATCGCTTGAAGGTACTCGATACTGTTTCATTTGAAACGTCGTCGTGAACGAAATGCGATCGAATTATTTTCTCAAATTAATCTTTATTCACTTCTGCGCAGAGTACATTTTTCCAGAGCGTCGGGAGTTACGAACGCGGTCTAACGCTCGAAGTAGATATCTAATGCTAACAGTAGATTTAATACACTCTCCCATAAAACACCGAAACACTGTTACCTAAAATAAAAGGAAAATTTCACGGAGTTATTATCGCAAGCATCTACCTCTGCTTCCTATACAGACACGAACGTCGCATACAGAATTAAGACAGCCGTACCAAGAGAAGTACTCTACAACAATACAATTCAACATGCATTCCGATCAGCCCAACATCAACAAAACTTCGGACCACGTGAAACCACTGTCACACGCCAACAGCCACGTTAAAACTGAAAAAAGGATCATCGTCGAAGCATAAGCGACCCTCGAACAATCGCAGATCCCGATAAAACGAATCGGCACTCGGTAACGGGCAACGAACAGCATTCGAACGGACCCGCGACACCGTAAAGCCGCGTGTTCGCGCGCGGCAATTCGAAATAATGAAACGAAATCGCTGGTCGAATTAGCGGTGAAAAACGAGGAAGAAGATAAAGGACGATCGAGGAGGATAGAGCGAGAAGGAGGGGCGAGGGCGTGGTGGGGATACTTGTAAATCAGTGGGCACACGTTCGGCCTAATACGTCGTTGACAGGCGGCAGCAAAACGGCGTCACCTTGGTAAAACGAGGTGTACGGTGATTCCAGGCGAACGTCACCTTCCATTTAACTTACAGAAATCACGTGCGGCCCGGTGAGAGAGAAACAGAGAGAGTGAGAGAGAGAGTGTGTGTGTGTGTGAGAGAGAGAGAGATAAAGAGAGAGAGTGTGTGAGAGAGAGAAAGAGAGAGAGAGAGAGAGAGAAAGAGAGATAGATAGAGGGAGAAAGAGTGAGAGAGCTCGTAAAGGACGTTGAGTTATTGTGGCGATCCGCAAGGTTCTACTAATTAGCTCGCGGCCGATTCGAAACCGAGAGAGCCCACTACCCCGGGAGTCATTCATTAACGGGACAGCAGTCACGAATTGTTTTCATTCATCGGTTCTTGCGTGCGCCGCTGCCGGAGAGAGAAGTGTCCTGAATGAATGCCGGCCGGCTCGGCGACGCCGCCACTCCTGTAGGAGCCGGGAGTCCTTCAAGCCTCCAACGGAACTCGTCATCGCGATGACGACGAGAAAAAGTTTCTCCTCGGCCGCCGCCTGCCGGGTGGGGGCGGATTTTCACCGTGAAACCGAGCAGGCCGAGGGGTGGACGAGTGGTCGCGGGCTCGAGTGTCCCGCTAAATACGCGGTGTCCCTGAAAAAGACGATTTTTTTTCGTGACGCAAGACGTTCATGGGAAACCTGTCTGTCATTGGAATTGCGATGATGGGAGAGTCGCGTGGGTATTTCGTTGTTAGTAGAATGTTTGGTTAATTGTGCTTTAGGCGACGTTGAGGGGGGTGGTTGCTTATGTATTTGAGAAATGTTGTGTATGCGTCGTTTTATAGGTGTCGGTGATGTTTCTTAAAGTTAACGTAAAGGGAAGTCGACTTGTCTGACGTTACATTTGTTCGTGCGTTGTATAATGTTTGATATTGAATATCTAATGATATAATTTTGCTGCGTTTGATTAATTCGTGTGAGGAGGGTTGAGATTGAATCGAGAAAGGATTTTGACAACAGTTGTATACTCTTTGATCGTGCAACAGGGTAATTCGATTTGTTCAATGGAAACGACGGTTAACGTGCAGTTGTAGGGAAGAGTTAGAGATGAAGATGTTAGGGATAGATTGTAAATTCGATGGTGGTACGTAGAAAAGTGGAATTTAATTGTTGAAAAAACACTATCCCTGATGTTCAGTTCGTTTCGTGTTCGTTTTGCAGGCGCGGCGTATTTACGCGTAGCGTGAGGGGATGTTATTTAAAGAATCATATAAAAATTTATGGAGACAGTTAAGAAGATTCATGAAAGGGTAAAGAAGTTGATAAAGCAATTAATTATGATGTATACAGGAAGGAAAATATGTATACGTTGAAAGTATACTACAGTTTTAAGGACTACTACGATTTAAGCTGCATACTCGGTGTAAGAAATATAGTGGCGTCGTAAAACCAGTAGGCGGTGGAAACAGTAGCACACTTAAACCGCGGGAGTTACGATGCTGAACGAAACTGAGTTCTTTTAATCCACAATAAAAATATCTATTTTATTGCTCCTTTGAAATTTGTGTAAACAGTAAAGATAAAATACATACGTATAACAGAATAATGTGACTTTTACATTTCGTTATAGCGCACGCGAGAGGCTGCACTATTATTGCTTCAACAAAATATTATTTTTTCTTTCTACACGGTTTCAAGGAGCCTACAAAATAATCATAGTAAACACGTTTCTCGAAACTCCTTTCAAAATCTCTATTCCCAATGCTTTTTAAAAAGATCATCGTATATATTCAGATTGATACTTTGATCGTAGGTGTCGTGCGTTGTAACTAAAACACATTAAACTTTCCACCTCACGATTAACACAATAAAGACCCCCGAACAAATGAGACTATCTAAATATACATCTTTTAACCTAAACGTGGATGTATTCAATTCACGAGAATACTTTACTTTCGAATAGAAATGTGTCTACAAATTACTTCCGTTGCAGTACTATATCTAGTAACAATAATATCCTATAAAATAAAAGACGAAGTACAAACTAAACATGAACGTCACGTTTGAAGATGAAATAATGCTTCTCAAATATCACCAAATTCTTTCCCCGCAGAATGGCTTGGAGGCAAGGGCCATTATTCTCGAGATGCTGAAGGAAGTCGGTTGCGGTAGCAGCACACCCCCGCCAGGGGATGGTGCGATCAGCAATCGCCAGGTCACCACCGGCGAGAACAACAACACGGACGCCAATCTTGGTTGCGGGGGTTGCGGCAGGGAGATAGCCGAGCGATGGTACCTAAGGGCTGCGGATCGTGCATGGCATTGCGGCTGTCTGCGCTGCTGCCATTGCCGGGTCCCCTTGGCCGCCGAGTTGACGTGCTTCGCCAGGGACGGCAACATCTACTGCAAAGAGGATTATTATAGGTTAGTACCGAGTAGTCGTAAGAGGATTAAGCGAGCGTTGCCTAGGGTTGACTGAAGGGTGTCCCCTAACTGCCACGAAATCTGAGGAGCGTCCAGGAATCACAGGGAATATCAGACCCTGCAGCAATGATCGCGGACTCCGTGTAACTATTAGCCGACTATTCCGATCTTCATTCTTTTTCATTACACCGGAACATTCGGCATTTGATCTTGACGCCGTGTCAGTTTGAAACGAGGCGATACGGTAAAATTCGGTGAGCTTAGTGGATATTTGATAATGATTACTGCTATGGAAATTAGTTGCCAGATAATTGACAATCGAAATAATTGTGTAATTTCTAGGAGAAAAGAAATTTGAGAGAATGAGTAACAAGTTTCTAATAAGTGAATAGCTTGCTTAGAATTATATAGAAAAAATAAATCTCCTTTACCTCGCGAGAGTTACCGTGAAATGATTCAATAAGAAAAAAGACAGCCCGATAACTCAAGCGATTTCCTTATAAGCAGCCGTTTCGATCCTCACAAAGGGATCCATGCGTCCACATTACGGATCAAAGACTTAAAACATTCCTTATGAATCTTTTATATTCTTTACAAAGATGAGTCTTCCAAAGTTTTAATAAACCCCTTGGTAATTTCCAACGATGCCATTCGGCTCGGGCCGCCCTTCCCCGTTCGACCCACCCCCGGTTATTTTTCTGAATTTAAACTTCTTTCAATCCCGAATAATACGCTTCGAGCACTAAAATGAGATACAAACGGAGAGCTTTTTCTCCGTTTCCCAGGATTTCTTCGTTGTCTCTGTGTCTCCCTCGGCGTCCACGCGCGAAACAAAGCGAGCCTGATCGCTCACCGCGCCATTATACGTCGAATTACCGGAATGACGAGCGGAATTAATGCAAGATCCGCCGTTCCACGGTTCCACCGGGCCTCCGCCATACGGCTTCCCGTTTCAGTATTTATTGGGGTATCCGCGAATTTGCATAGGAGCGTCCGCCCTGCTCAAAACTTCGCCCGGACCACACAAAATGTCTACTAATGGCCACCGGTAACCCGTGGAACCTAGGTAGCCTAACCCGGGGACCTGAAATTCCACGGCCGGTGATATACTCGCCGCGATAAAAAGACGCGGTCACGATTTCCAGTAATACGCCACCGGATGACACTTCGTTTTTCGTCCTGCCCCCGAACACTGTTCCGCTGAAGGAGGGAGGACTGATCGGGAGATCGATCGCCGCGGGTTCACGTGGGCGTTCCTACGATTGTGCTGGGCACAGTGTGTCGATAGCGATCTGGATAATCCTGTTGATTCTCGGCTTCAAACTGTTCGCGTCTTAAATTATCGTTGCTGCTTCTGGGTTTCCTTTATTCGAGATATTTGGCATTTGATAACGCGTACGGTGTGTACTGATACGTTTTACCAACCTTTTTCAATTTATCAGATATCGATCGTTATAACGTTTCAGTGGAAAGACTAGTCTACGGCTTTACTATTTTTCTGAAAATTATATAGAAGAGTTCAGTATTTCAGCGTTACTGATTGTTAGAAATGGAAAGAAATATTACATTTGTCGCATGTTGCTAAATTAACTTTGAAATATACATCGCGAGCTTGATCATAATGATAAGTTACGTTCAAGGCACGTTGCCTACGAGGAAAGTATCAACAGTAAGAAACATATACACATTTCCATTTCGGTACTCAATAAAGTACCACTGGACACTCGCAGAAATCATTGAACGATCGGACTCGATGGCAATGTAAATTGTAACATCGAACAAGATCGAAGGTAGCTGTTCTTGTCGACGTCCCCGCGTCATTCAATCGTTCCGCGCGGCGGAACCGCTCGCGATCGCACGTAACCACCGTAACCGGTCACGGCCGTGCCGGCGTCGCGGATTAAGATATTAAAATGCAAAGTCTCGATGAATGAAATTAATTAAGTTACACACGGCCATTGTGGAGACGGTAATTAGAAGCGACGAATCCGTTGTTGTGTTTTTGCTCATGGAACGGGTGTTCTCGTTGAAATTCAGAGCGCAGTTAACAAGGTCGGAGGCGGAGGAGCACGCGTTGCATAATTCTCCGGGAGTCCTCAAAAGCGTGAGAACCGCTCGGTCTCTTTTTATAGTTTCCTCCTTTCGTGCTTTTTTTGTTCCTTCTCGTTTCATTTTTCGCCGTCCCCACCCCCCCACCCCCCGCCACCCGTTTTTCCCGCTGTTGCTCGCGTTAAGCGGATTGAAATTGTTAAATTGACGAGCTTCGACGGGGAGAACGTTAAATATTCAATCCCGCGTATGAATTATTCACTTCGGAAATATTACCGACGGTCGGTGAATAAACGTGACCGAGACCAGGCTCGATACCCGCGCGCGCGAACATGAATTAATTGACAAAACGAACAAAACACGGTTCACAGGGAAGAGATTAAGAAATGTTTGTATACCGTTCGACAAGGGGTGAGACTGTTCGATACGGGTCTCGCGCGGAATAACGGAGAAAAATCGGTGCCGTGGCGGCGGCGACGCCATCGTCCGCCATCTTGAATGCCGTCCCAGTCGTTACGCCTTCAATGGATACGAAAAAAAGATCGTGTTTCGACCTTGCCACGCTGTAATCGTCGCCTAATCAGCGCCACGTCCTGAGCTTTCGTGGAACGATCTAATTAAAGGACACAAAGGGAACGGGAGTTAAGTTCGTCACCGGACATTCCGCCGGGTGGTGAACTGCGCCGTTACAACGAGAAGGTTCCAAGCTTTTTTCCCTGAATGAAAGATACGCCTTGTAACGAACGGAATATACCGTGCGTGTTCCTCTTTTTATCTGTGCCTTGGTCATTAAAGTTGACTTTCAAAAAAACATATTAAATCCGACATTAAATCCGACGATACGTAGAGATTTTCAGTTTTTAGTAAACGCATACGGAAACATGAATCTCCTTTGCATTCGATAACGAATGGAAGAGAAAATTCTTGCTCTATTTAACTACTCGTCTAGACTCCAAAGCAAACAAAATATACCGAAAGCGTCGTTCAAAGAATATCCCAATGCTCAATTACTATCTGAAATTCCCCTGGAAATATCAAACTTTCCGAACAACTAGAATCTCTTTGTCTCCTATCTCCATAGCACCGGTAGGCCACGATCTCTTTCCCCGCGCGCCGGAGACACAGGAGATTCCAGGCGAGGGTGTAACACACGTAGGACCGGTATTCCTCGAGGCTGGAACGGCTGCCAGTTCGTTAGAGAAGAATACAACCGGCTCCCATGCAATATGCAACGATCCATATCCAGGCCAACCCCTTTGTCTCTATTTGGTTTTCGCGCTTCGGAAACTGTAACGCCGCCCGGCTCGATCGTCGACGGCCGATATGAGGGCCCGCGAGGAAGAACCGTGTCCCACCCCCCTCGTCGTTTCCCTCCGCCCACGCGGCGGGGTTATGGTGTATTAGTGGAAGAAAAAAGCCCGTCTCGCGAGCCGCGGCGACGCGGGACGCGGCGGGAACAGAGGGGAGGCGGACGGCATTGTTCTCCGATTTTGGTCCGAGCGGATGGTCACGAACAACGGGGGGTCACGTGCGCGCGAACGGGGAAGAGAGGCAGCCCGGGGATCGATGAATTCGAGCGACGATCGGGATCGTTGATTTTGTAATTAGGGGATTCTACGAAGAACGCGTGATCGGGAGTCGCCTTGAAGGAACCCGGAACGGGACGGCTCGGCTGAGCCGAGCCACTGTGAGAGGCTCTGCTTCTACTACCGGAGGATTGAAACCGTTTGATTGGTGGTTAGATACCGGGACGACGTACTTTCAGGGGAGTCCTATTGTTGGGTCGGTCGGGCTGCTCGCGCGGGCTACCTAACAATAGGGCTTTGAAATTTTCATTGTTCCGGACGTGGCTTAGATAGTGACATCTCGTAAGATACGAACCGGTGACCGATTTTGTCAATGCAATTGTCGTTATTGCGGGGTTCGGCTCTGCGATATTCTTTGCTAATTGCGTTCGGTTCTCGTGAACTTTCAGCTAACAATAGGCCGCACTGAAGTAACGTTAAATGACGATTCAGGTAACTTCGTTAGAATGTAGCTGAGATACCTGGAAACTCTAAGCTATCTTACAGCTGCTAAATTATTTGGTTAAACGTATCTTTTACTCCGTGTTCGACAACTATTCTCTACTGTTACGAACGACGCCTGATATCTTAAGGTTTCATCCCCTTGTAATGACAACACGATGTCCTAGATCAATTTTATCCGCAGGTTGTTCGCCGTGTCAAGATGCTCGCGTTGCCGGGCAGGCATCTCCGCATCGGAGCTGGTGATGCGTGCCAGGGACCTGGTGTACCACGTGGCCTGCTTCACTTGCGCCTCCTGCGGCACCCCGCTGAACAAGGGTGATCATTTCGGGCAGAGGGACGGCCTGGTTTACTGTAGGTGAGAAACACGAGCCGGAATTACCATCCACCAAAGGCCGTCTCTTTGTTATCAACGAGTTTGATGACGAGAGTGACAGAAACACGAGCCGCGCCGGCCTGTTGCCAACACTTTATTATCTTCCCCCGTCCACGGCGCGTAATGACAGCCCTCCGACGCGCGGGTGAATCCGGTCTTTTCGATTCCGAGAAGCTCCGTCGCGGGAACCGGGCTTGACGCGCGTTCTCGTAAAGGGAAAGACGTCGTCGCGGTGGTGCCCGCTAACCCGCTCGGCTGGATCGATGGGATCGGTGCGCGCCGGCTTATCACTGGACGTCACGTACGTTTATTAATCCCCGTTCATGGCGGATCTTGATGGGAACCCTGGGACAAATAAGGGACGTACAAATGGCACCGGTTAATTTCAGAAGGAGACGTTCCCTCGGCTAGCTTCTTGGGTACACCGTGGAACACTTTGTTCCACAGTGCTGCCGACGGAGATACCGAATAATATAGACGTACAATTTTTTACCAGGAACAGTCGTGGTTTTTCTCATTATAAACGGCTACGGTGACTGTAAATTGATCCGTTTGGGGTATTCACTTCGTATCGCGCTTCACTTTACTGTAGTCCCTATGAAAGATCATACCTTAGACTCAAATCTTCACACAATTATTACAATCTACGGAACTTGAACGATTCAAGATCCCAGTATCCCAAAAAATCTGAAACACCCGAAGATCTAAATATCCAAAAGTCAAGAAGAGATTCCAGTCTTCTCAACGCACACTTCTTTCTTGTATCTCCGCTTCTACGTTGAAACCAATCGACTCGAACGTGGTAGACTCATCGATCCGTCGATCCGATCGAGCGCGTACCGTCTCGGCCATTAGTCTGTCTTCTCTCGCGAGCGGGTCCGCGTTCGCTCGTTCATCGAACTCGTCGGATAACGCAGGGCCGCCACTGAAATACTCGACAGCAAGGTTCACGAATGACGAGCTGGTCGGTCCCAAGACCTCACTACGAGTTGCTCTGCTGCGCGGGCGATTACGGGAGCGCGGCCGGAAGCATCGAGGACATCGGCTCGCCGGGGGTGTCGCCCCTTCCGGCTTATTACAGCGCCGCGGAGCAGAGCCCGATCACCTCGTCCGGCACGGTGCAGAAGGGCAGGCCCAGGAAGAGGAAGCTGTCTGAGGTGACCGGCTCCGAACTACCCGTCACGATGAGGCTGGCCGCCGGTGCGCTTGGTGAGCAATCTCTCAACCTCTTAATTGCGCCTTCTTGCCGCCATTCCGTCTTGCCCTTTTATCATCATATGCCTGTCCGATCGCGGTATGCCGGACACGAAATGCCGCGGTATGTTTTACTTGTTCCTGACCGGCCGCAGGTGACATCCCGCGAGATTTTTCAGGTTATAACGATAGGATGGACACCGGTCGGAGGTGTTCGGGACGTGTTTCATTAATGCTTTGCGCTATAACGACGAGCGAGGCTATTGATGAAGATTTATAGATTAATTTAGTCGTTTGTACCACTTTGACGAGTCTCATTAGCGATGGCAATTTTAGACCAAATATGGCCGTCGCGAGCGAGACCCGAAGCCATAATACGAGTAAAGTATCGTGCGGTATGATTATGGCTTGGATTTTGTTTGGTTAAATGGCAGTGCAAGGGGTTACTGGAGATTGATGTCGTGTATTATGCATGGATCAAAGTAAAACAGTATTTCGCTATTATCAGTTTCTATTATCTTTGAAGTAAAGTGCTTACGATGAACGTTCCTGCGAGCTGTTGATAGTAGGAAGTTATGCGAGCTTAGCGGCCGATGGAAATGATATAATAGGGGTTTATCTTGGTTTATTGAAAGTGATCGAAGGATATAAAGTTGGAGGTATTTTTAGGTGGATAGTCAGCATGCTTATTACTGATTCAAGTCGATGTTCGAACTTGATCCACTTGAGCCGGTTGGATTCTTTCGGTACAGGGGTGTGGTGATTTGGAGAAGGTTCAAGGATAATTATGAGATTACGGATTTCGAATGATTAATCTAATTAAGAAGATTGATAAGCCGAGAGCGCGATGGTTGGTTGATGTTTGGCTTTTATTGTTTTAGTTGCACTAGTTCTAGTTAAGTATAATAAGAGAAGGTAAGGTAATGGGCAGAAAACACGGCAAGGGATAAAATTATTATATTATCTTACAAATTCGTTTCATTTTCCGGTTGAAACTAATTTATTTCTTATCGAATGCTCATTTCAATTCGCTGCATAAGTTAAAATGGCAAGATGACATAAAGTTAAGCCTTTATGACTCTAATAGCTATCTTATAAGGAATTGATTTCGTCATTTACCTCGCTGAAAATATAAAGGGAAGTAAAACCATGTTAATGACATCCAGCTACAGCTCGTAACGAAACGTGATATTACATTAACGGCTCTGAGTGTTTAATAATTATTCCTACTTAATATACCCTTTAAAAATGTCCACGATTTTAACGTTTCCATCTTAACCTTTCCATCTTCCTTTAAGGCAATGAACTTTTTCTTGGCCGCCGTATATTCGCTATTTTATAATTCCTTTGATTATTAATTCGCATAAACGTCTAAGAAAAAGATGTCGCCTTCCCCGTGATAATATAAAACTGCATGAATTTTAACAATATGTTTGCCTATCAACAAGAACTTTTTCACTTCATAGCCGCCTATCCTGGCCATCGTTCTTAATAGTACGTCCATGTTTGCACGGGGCTCCCCTTTTTTTCACCCCTCCCGCCGGAATTACTGTCCGGCGTTATCCGACTTTATTATCAATACTAATTGAACTATGACTAGACCGCGAGATTTTATACAATCATAGTACACACAATTACATCAAATTCAATACGCGAAAAAAGGAACGCGAATGAAATCTAAGGAAGAATTAATATTATTTAGAATCTTATAAAACCCTTAACGAACCACAGGAGTTTCCGATTGGCTCTGCTATTAATACTACCGCGCAAAAATCTCTATCCACGTCCGTCCGCTATTAATAACAATATTTTATGCCGTACAAACTGTCTGGGACCCGGAACCGAATCATCGCTTAATTACGCGTTCGATTTCCCTCGTTTCCCGTGGAACAACCATTCAAACCAGCCAGCCGTCCATCGCGTTTCCATCGTATTCGTTCGCATCCGATCTAACCCTTTGCACATTAAGATCGCTTCCACCCTGATATTTCCCCCTAAAACGCTCGATTCTCCGACGCGACAGTTCATACAGTGACTAAACAAATCGCCGAACACCAAAAATTAAAAGGAATAGCTTCGTTAAAAACTATCGTACCTCAGAGACGCATGAATAACAACAAACCAAATCCATCTTTCTACTCGATGCATTCTCCACGAACGATTGTTCCATTAGCAGAAGTTCAAACAAATATCTCCAACCAATTCCTCCGTGCCCAACACACGACACCGAAACCAGAAGAATTCAATTACAATCGACCGAGGACTAACTACGAAAACAATTGTATCGCAAAGGGTTAGATCGAGGCCAATTGAAAGCAGCACAAGCGAAGGGGGTCAGTTCTCGAACGAGTTATTTATTCAGCTCTCGAAAAAAGGGAAAACCGTTTCTGCCGACGTACAAAAGCAGTCGACGGGCGAGCGTCGGGTCGTCTCGCGCCGCTCGCGACCCGAACGCCCGTTCGCCGCGCAGCCGCGCGTCCGAGGATCAATTTGGACGGACGGTGGGCGAAATCTCTTCGCTGAAGAATTCCGTGTGTGCCGACGTAAGAGGAACAGAGAACCGCTTATCGAGGCGAGCGTGAACAATCGTCCGCGCGCGGCTCGCGGGTCGCGATCCTCGAAAGCGCCGGCAAATGTTTGCACACCGAAGGAACCCGGCCATTATTCTCATTGCTCGGCAAATAATGCAACTCCCCCGACTAACCTGTTCGATTCGAGGGTTGCCGGGATGCCCGGTTGGTTCAACTGAGATGAAACTATAATAGCTCGATTCGAATGACTGCGAGAGAGAAAGAGAGAGAGAGAGGGATGGATATTTCGCGTATATCTATGAAGGGAGAGAGAGAGAGAGAGAGAGGGAGACGCGTAAAGAGAATGGAAAGAAAAAGGAGAGACCGCGAGCCGCGCACCACGTGTTCCCATGGTTTTAATACCAATGTTTGAAAGCACACCCCCGTTTACCATCCGGCCCAATTATCCCTCCGGCAACCCCTTCCGCCCCTCCCTGTTCCGCTCCCGCGTTGTTTCACCACTGCCAATTACACGTATTTGCGTCCTCGAACCGGATCAGAGCCGAGACTGAATTCTTGTGAATTCTTTATTGTTTCGACTGTACGATGAGCGGAACAAAGGGGTCCGGCTGCGTTTTCTTCCGTCGCCGTCCACGTATTGTCGACTGTTTTCTCTTCTGTCGTCGAGAGATCGATCGATCGGAACGGACGATTCGAATTCGACGGAGGGATCGTTCGAATCTGTTTTTGAGGAGGCTCGGCACTTCTGCGGGAAAGGGTTGCGCTGGTTCCGGAGGGTCTCAGATCTCTTTGTGCCTTAATGAACTCAGTTTTTGAGAAGTTTCACGTGGCTGGAAGGGTTGAAGGAGTTAGAGAGTTCCTTTTTTTCTTCGGATCCTCCGGGTAAGGGTGTTTGGATCTTTCTTGTTCGGCAACGGGGAAAGTTGGCTGAGTTCGGGGTGTCAAAAGCTTCTGTGCTTAACGAGCAGCTGGGATTGAGGATGTTTTTTAGGTCGCTGGTAGTTGAGGTTCGCAGACTCTCGGGATTTTTGTTCGAACGGGTGTAACGTAAATTGGAGATTGGTCGATTTCTTTTCGGGATAGAATCGCCTGGCGCGTCTGTCTATCGCTGATTAATTCCACTCGGAATAAATATCCATGATTCAAGTAGTATCGGCTAGCCCTGAACGGACGACGCTGGTTAACCGGTAATCAGATGCACTCGTATATCAGATACAGCTTTTTAATTCCTATACATCAGTAACATACCTCTTTGAACAAATATTTACAGACAAAACTCATCAGCTTCTATCTCGACGAAGAAATCAATGAGTTCATCCGAATAAATTCTTTACCATATATTCATATTTACTGTATATTACAAACAATACCCTATCCGAAAGCATTCCAAAAAAATGCCCCCGAAAGCGGAACTCCTCTAAAACCGTCAATAAAAAAATCAATCCCCCGTTTCACAAGGAAAACAACGTCTCCGATGTCGGAGGTAATCAATTCTCCACAATTAGGACCGCGATGATCGCGTCGCGAGCGTTTCGAACGGCTCGAGAAACGGCGAAGTTGTCGCTGCTGCGATCCGGCCGGCTCATCGAACGCGGCCGGCGGACGTCCAGACGGAATAGTCCGAGAGGGATCTCCGGGACGGGGCAAAAAGTGTCCCAATTATATATAAAGACAATAAAACGCGAGGCGAGTCGGCCGGTTCCCATCCCGTCCCGTCCCGGCGCGGCGCGGCGCGGCGCGTCGCGTCGCTTCATGGACGATTTTATGGCTGTTGGTCGTAAATTCCTGCCGGTAGTCCGAAAGTGATTCCGCTTGATCGCGCGTCGATTATAAAATAACTGTGGCCCGGTCGCGGCGTGCAAAACCGGCCGCTCCGGGGCTCGGCCGTTAGAGGGGAGGGGGTGAACGCGACTCTTGAACTCCACGGAAAACGTCGTAAACCATCGCGGAACAAATGAGATCCTTGATAACCGACGCCGGAATAAAATCGGACACGCCGGCCGACAAACGAGGGTGCTTTACGCGGCGCGTTAAATGAATTTATCGGTCGGCCGACGCGCGAAATGAACGCGTCGTTTTCGGGGATCGTGTTCTGCAACGCTGGCTCTCCGCGGGCCAGTTAGCGTCTCGTTAAATTAACATTTGTCCACGCAGTCCGGCGCATTTCGTTAACGATCGATCCCCTGTCCGGGAATTAGATCGCATTCGAGTAGACACAGTATCGAAATCGAACGATCGGGATGCGGATTTTTACGTTGCGCGCGTACCACAGCCTCAATTAGATTATTCTATACCGCCCCCGAGACGATAATAAAATTACGCTCGAATTATATACAATCGATTCGCGGAACGAGCGGCGGACGGCGGCGAAGTACGAAAAACCCTTCCGCCGAGAACTCGTTTACGATTATTAAGCGATTTTATCGCGCACTCGGTGTTAAACGTTCGCGTTCGTTCATTTTATTAAGTGTACCGCGGAATTGGCCGGCGCGAGGCTTAATTCGAGAACACGAGGAGAAGGAAGAGCCGAGGTAACGAGCGGCGGACGTATGCCGATTTCGGGGATACTTAAGCGTCTCGTTATCGCTCGCCGCCGAGGAACATCGCAACGCACTCTGTACTATCGTAGATTAGCGGCGGTCTTCTCTCCACGGTTGACAGAATGAGAATCCGCGGGGACGGATCGAACGAACGAGTTTTCGTGGCCGGTTTCTTCCCGAGATTCGCTGAAAAGAACACATCCCGGCAGCTTTCACCGGTCCGCGCGCGGTTTCCTCGTTAGCCGTCTATGAGTCGAAAGAACACCGAATTTTTTTCACTCCCGGAAGAGAGCCAAGGCGAGGTTTCAGGCTCGGCGGGCAATTTCACCGGTGCCGGCACCGGCGTCCCGTCTTTCAGCGGCGAGGCTCGGCGCTCGACGAGCGGAGAAAAGGCTAGGCCCCGCGGACAGTGACAGATGGGTATCGGTGGCGAGATGCATCGATTGGCCGATGTGGCCGGAAAAGAATGCTGCCGCGGCCAATACGTGGCCGCAGCCAGTAGAATGGCCGGCGGAACACTATAATGCCGCCTGCGTGCGTTTCTTGCTTAGCCGGAACGTCCCTCGGCCGCTTCGACCGGTCCGGCCCGAACGATTCCGCGTGATTCCGGCCTCTAGCCCCGGTCCTGACAAATTGTTAATCTCATTCTTGAACCACGAAATGCCTCGGCCGCCATTCCTGGCCCCGTTCCCGTTCCCGTTCCGCCGCCCCGGTGCACGCCGCGACGCGACGCGACGCCCGGCGACTTCTCCTTGGGAACCAGGCCAGTTTCGCGAAAAAACTTGCGTACTCCTTTTCCAGGACGCCACGCGTTTATTGATAGAGCTGGTTCCAGGGAAAGCGATTCTTTCGGCGTCTACGCGCCGCGGGGACTTTCGTTTCTGTGGGAACATAGGCGGACGGATCGTTGAAAAATTCTTGGCTACGGTTTCGTGTTACGGGGATTTTTGACTCGTGGAAATTGTGCGAGTTTCTGGGCTTGTGCTGGGGCTTGGAAAATGCGCGGGGGATGAAGAAATTGGAGGTTAGGGTTTAGGAGTGTTCTCGATATTTTTGAGTTTAGCAGGAGTTTTTGTTTGGACATTGTTTTTTGTTGGATGTTCACTTTTGGAAGTTTGGGATTTATGAGTATTTGTTGTCTGTGAGGTTCATGTGGGTTTGTTTTTAATTGTTTTTCGAGGAGGTATTAGGTTTCTTTTGTTTCATCGCCATTTTAAAAGCGCGTTGGATTTAGTAGGAATACATAGCTGTGTTCGGTGGATTAAAATGATCCATTTACGATTAATTGTTTCCTCCTTGCTGGAATCATAAAGATCGTACAGGTTGGTAAGCTTTTTGCGACGTCACAGATTAGTCACTTTTAGTGTCCAGTATTTCCAGTGTTAAATTATTCATACGTCGATCTATAATATTTCCCATGTTCTGTAAGTCAATATTGCCCGCGCAAAAACTGGACAAGAACTTATGACTCAGTTTAGTATAATTTATTACTCTTTCTCCAAACGATGTGCTGTAAATACCCTTATTCCCGTATCCAAACGAGACAAACAAATTCCCATAAGAATTCTTAAGAATCCCTCTAGCGAAAAGCGACTCCCACAGGATCCACTGTAGCAATGCTAATTTGTCCGGGTAAAATACCAATTAGGAAGAGGCGCACGGGAACGTCGCTTCCGCGGACAACAAGAAAACTCCTGTCCCATCATTCTTATCGATCCCTGGCATCGTCAATCAATAATACAACACTCGTGCTCTGACAGTCTTAAGTATGTACTTATCGTTTATCATAAATGTACAGAAACAAAATTATTTCACGATACACTGAAACCCCTGAAGCAAACAGTTATATAAACGGGACCACATTTCGCTAACATCAACTTCATTGCAACTCTGTAAATCAACCTTCAACTTTACAGCCACAACCATCAGACATAATATTCAAAAACATTACACCCACAAAATTCAGAACAAAAGATCCTCATCTTAACCGAACAAGAAACAGAACCTACCCTATAAAACCCTATCAAACCATCATCCAAATACCAATACCTTGGCAAACCTCAGCAAACCACAATACCTCTATCCACAAAACCCAAACTCCAAGCACAGTCATACAAATCCAAGACACAACTCATCAACACAAACTCACATTCTCAATCCAAAAGACCTAACCTCCCATGACCCATCAGCATACTCAATCATACTTCCAAACGATCCCAAAAGAATCTCCAAACCCGCAGGAAACACAGTTTTCCAGATCAGTCGGAAACAAAAATCCGTGTCGTTCACCCTGCAAAAGACACGGGAAGGGAGGCAATGGGGACGTTCGCGGTGCGCGCGAAAGCGGTTCTTCTTTTCTGGATCGCGAGCCAGAACAGCCCGTCGACGTCGCCGTCGTCGTCGTCGTCGTCGTCGTCGTGGTCGTCGTCGTCGTCGTCGTCCGTAGGGAATGGAAGTTCGGGACAATAAACAGTAATGGCGGATACGTGCTCGGGGATTTACTTCTGGATGACTCTGCCTCGCTGCTCTCCCTCCCCTCCCGCCGCCCCCTTTCCGTCTGCCCCTCGCCGCGGAGCACCGGGTCCACCGGCTGTCCACGAACGTCGTTGGAACCCGTTCTTTCTCTCCATTGAATTCAATGGTTACCCTCGTCGTCTTATTTATTGGATGCGTTCCTTCGCTCCGGCGCGGCGGCGCGCAACAACTACAACCCGCAACGGACCGACTGAACGGGTTGCACTCGATGTCGTCCCGATTCGCCTCTGTCCTCCTCCTCCCCCCTCCCCCGTCCGGCCCCCGACCCGCCGCCCCGTCAGCAGCAACGCGGAGAGCAGGCTACGTGCGGGTTACGTGCGCGGAAATTCGTTTGAACCGGGCGACCGCGCCGGTTCCCGTTCCTCTCGTTGCACGGCGAACGATCGATCGACGCCGGCTGACGGCCGACGCGTCCGGTCCTCCCGCCGATTTCAATGGAATTTTCGTGCGGCGATTGGCTTTGGGCCTAGCCGAAACGGAACCGTCATTGCCGGAGGCATCGAGTTCGGTCCCAGAGGTGGAATTTTGGAGAATTGTCCCGGCGGACGGAGATGTTTGAGGACAGGCTGTCTTCCTCGGGACGCGGAAGATGACGCGGGACGTGGCAATCGGTTTTTTGGGATTTCGGGTTCGATGAATTGGATCGTTGACGTGCGGTGAGTAGGTGTAACGTTCGGGAAAAGTGTGCGGTTCGTGTGTTCGAGTAGGGGAACGTTTTTAGTTGGCCTTTGAAGTTTCGAGGGGATTTTTTGGGGAGGGTAATTATCTCGAGGGTTGCAGTTCTGGGATGTAGACTATTCGATGCGATTTTATTTAAATTTCGCAGGTACTTTCCTCATGGCTGGGGGAATTTTGAAGTAACAGTTGTGGTTGGACTGGTTTATTTGATTTTGGTTAATGTTTCTCGATAGTCTGACTCGTTGACTGTCGTTTCTTGTGTGCGCTGTGGATGTTGTTTCGATAGTAATTGGTTAGTTTGATGTGGTGTAAGTACAACGTAATGGAATCCGCGCGGAGATTTTAACTGTAATTCCGCTATTCTTAATAATGTCTCGCCGTTGAAAAAGTTAATGAAAAATAAAGTGACCATAACCGTGCGATGTTTTATGGAAACGTAATAAAAGAAGCGTTTATTCCGCTGTTTAGGAATGTTATTCGGTAAAAAATGAAGCCTCCGGTGGTTGTTATAAAAGGCCCCTCCTCGTTTCGGCTCGCGCATTTTCGCGTGTTGTAAACGCAGAAAATCCGCGGCGAACACAAACGCGCGGCATTGCGTCACATTGATAAAGTACTTACGCTGCACCATGAATAATCTCTGATTATCTCCGTTGATCATTCTCGTTATGAATGCTTATTGCATTTTTCTTTTATTCCCCTTTTTACTTTATTGCGTTAATAAATATTTGCTTTAAGGAGGACTTTATGATTGGAGTCGCGAAGTGTACTTACGTTTTATCATCACCTACAAAAAATGACATAATAAATGCGTCATGGTTTATTATCGCAAAAATATCGTTTTCTGCGTCATCCCTTAAATAGTAAGTATAAAATATTAGGGAAAGCTCTTATCCATCGAGCGAAACGAGGAAAGAGGAATGAAACAGAATGGCGCATAAACCTTGAATCTTTTTTCGACTCCCTTATGTCGCAATTTTCATTCAGTCAAGCAGAATTTGTACGTATCTAACCAATGATTATGGAAACTAGCATCGCAAAGGGTGCGATAAAACTGAGTTACTTAATATGTTACGTAATAACTAAATTCGCTAAGGTATTAATTTTTATTCAACACAAATGTCTATAAGCTCTACAAAATTAATTCTAAGTTTTCTAATAAAGTAGGTACCCGGTAATGAATTGTTTCTTAACGACGAAACCGATAGAACAGCCGAGTTAATCGTCAACCGATGGTCGATTCCATCGAGAAATCGAAAAACCGTGGCACAGAGAAATTTAATCTTCCGCCGAAATCTTCGGCTGGACCGCGGGCCGAGTTTGTTAAAGGAGGTTATACCCCGCGCGTGCACGGAGTCCATACGGCGCGCGGGCTTTCGCGTACCTATTACAAAGATTTCTTAATCTGATCGGCCGGGAGGACGCGCGAAAGGAGCCCGGCCGTATCTGTAAAAAGACGAGACAGCAGACAGAAAAAAAGGCGGGCGTCGATCGAACGATACACTGGAGGCTCGATCGTAAATGAGAGGATTCCTCGGCGATCGTTTCTGAATGCTTGTGATCCATCAATCGATACTAACCGGCTATCTAACCTCCCTATCGATCGATTTGTTCTTCTGTTTGGTAAAAATCTAGCAGAAATGTCATCCCGAGCCTGATAACTAATTTATTAGAGAACCATCCATTGTGTCTCTCGCCGTTATTATTCAGTTAATTTATGCGTACCAACCGTGAAGATAATTAACGTAGCGTGCCGGTGATTCATTTCGAGCGAATCACTTCACCTATTCGAAGATGCATACGGTACAGCAGAGTCGATGTTCTTTATAAGTAGAAAAAGTGAGCGCTGTACAGACACAAGCAGGCAACTGGCAATCTGTTCATTGAACAAAGTTCGAAAACGAAGACGGAAATCTCATTGGAAACGAATAATGTAATACAATTTCTAAAGTGAATAAAGTTTCCGAGTACGTGAAACTGGAAAATAGTGAGATTTGGAATGAAGCAGTTGTTCCTCTTTTTAGGGATCACGGAGATAAAACAGATAAATTGAGCGTGTATTTCCGCCGGAATTCCGATCGAAACGCGTGAAATAAGGAGGATCGAATAATGTCGGACATTCTGTTATAGAACTTCTCCATCCCACCGAACTGTCTTCGTCCATGGAATCCCTGGCGGCGTACGACGCGTCTGTCGGATCACCTGGTCCCGTGCACCAGAGCCAACGAACGAAGCGCATGAGAACGAGCTTCAAGCATCATCAGTTGCGAACGATGAAGAATTATTTTGCTATAAATCAGAACCCCGACGCGAAGGACCTCAAGCAACTGGCGCAAAAGACGGGACTCTCGAAGAGGGTGCTTCAGGTAGGGCATAAATTTCATTCTCAATTCCCGTACGTTCTGGAATCGTAAATCGGATCGCCGTTCGGCTAATTAAGACCGAACTCGTAATTACCGTATGAGCACTTCAATTTCGCGTTGAAATTAATTTCGAAATTGTTACCTCTATATTACGAGCACTCTGAAGAGCTTACTCCGCGGACGAGGAGTAATTATAGAAAACAATGTTAGATACGTTCACGATCGAATGTTAACGAAAATATCTAACGATCGGGCACGATTGAAATATTACCGAACCGTAAACACTAGAAGCTAATCACGTTTCACCGCGTTACGCATCGCCGACACGTAACTTCGCGAATAACTCCAATTTATAAATAACGTTATCTATTGATCGTGATCTCAGCTTCATCGTCCAACTATTAATACCTTCTACTAACGGTCAACGACAATTCTACCCCGAAAACAACGAGAGAATCGCGACAGATCTCTTCTGAACTAGTCAATGTCCGGTTGATTCAGGTCTGGTTTCAAAACGCGCGCGCGAAATGGCGACGGAACATGATGAGGCAGGAGGGCAACACGGCGGCGAGCAACGTAGGGTGTCCCGGGACCCCGGTGCCCTCGAACACCGGCGGTTCGCCGAACGTGGGACCGGCGGCGAGCATCCTAGGGGACAGCAACAGCATGCCGTCGACCTCGATGGAGGAGCTGCACGCTCTTCATCACCTACATTCCGGCGTTTCCTCCCAGGTCTCGTTCTCCGATCTTTACTGACGACGGCTTGAGATGGAGGAAGACAGCTATAGCAGCCTTTCCAGCCATCTTGGATGAAGGATCGTCCGCGCGCCCTTCTTTCGGAACGACTTTCGACCGTCTTTTCGGGGGGGGAATGGCGGTCCGCGCGACCTACTTGCTTTTCTTTCTATTTTATATCCTCACGGTCGACGGAAGAGCAACCGGCCGCCGAAAACGGACACCGGTGTTCCGACATTCACGGGGATTTCCTCTTGAACAGGTGAACCTAAACAATTGGGACACGCCGACGATCTTCCCGGTGAGTAGCGAGAAAGTTGGCGAACTTCCAGGTAAACAGGTGGACGTCTCCAAAAATGAGTACTCCTCTGGATACCGATGAAGTGTTGACCCGTTAGGAGGTCTTCATTCGATGCTAGTGTTCTTTCTTACCACGAACATGCTAGATTCTAGTAAGCCATCGCCTCCGCTAGAAAGGGGCAGCTATTAAATACGATGGTTACGTAACGACTACCGATTTCGCAGACGTGAACCGCGCGTAATAGGAGTAAATAACTGTTCATCCATCATGGGGATCATAACTAGTAGCCTCTTGTGTATGGTCGGTAGATCAGCTGACGGGACTCTGGAACGATTTGCGAGCGAATTGAACAATGCTCACCGGGAAGTCGTCGGGCTTTGCGATTCGATCAGGCCGACGAGAGTCGGCGATGATCGACGGGTGTCCGAGAACGACAGATTATGTTTAAGTAATCAGTGATAATAATCATAGTTCCATGCACATCCGAATTACCAAAGGTACTAGGCGATAGTTTATCTCGCTAGCGCGAGCTGGGTATTTGTGCGGAGAACGAGTCACCATTAGAGATTCCTCGGAGGGGGGAGTGGGCCGCGTTCGATTATGAAAATGTCGCGCGGCGTTCCTTGGCTCGCGAAGTTAATGAGGGCCGTTTAGCATCTAATTGGGATTCGTCCGTTTTTCAGACGGAGTCTATTATCTGTTCTTTTTTCGTCTCGATCGTACTCGATTATACACAGGATATTTGAAAGTTTTGTTTTCGCAAAACGGTGACAATATGTGCTGAGAGTAAAAGCGAGGGAAGACGTAGGTTCGTTAATACTTTGTTAATGAGCGGCGTTAACCTACGAAGCTGGGAGATGATATTTGAAGAAGGTATTTGTGAACTAAGGTTTACATCATACATATACTGATTAATCGATTGATTTTCTCCGGTTTATAACTGTAATGTTTCGTGTAATTATAATTGGACCAACGACGGTCTCGCTTCGATACCTCGATCCTGCCCTCGCGACACGCGGCCCCGACTTCGCGCGCTGCTTCTCTTCCTTGTTAGCCGAACCGAAGAAGTTAATAGAGACTTTTTGATATCGAGAACGATGACGATTCGCGGCTAGGATCGCGGATGAACAGGTGACGTGTCTTGAAACGGCGTTCCTCTCCTCGTGCCAAAATGTAGCTAAGATACGAGTTTTTTCTACGGTGCCGCGCGAATCCAAAGGGATCACGGATTAACCAATGTCTGCAGCATTCAGTTCGTCGATCATCGGTCTTGTCGATACAGGAACATTTGAGGATTATTTAACCTTGAACATTCATGTAATTCCTTGACATAGACACCTAAGAAATTATTTCCATGTGAGTATAAAAATTCTTGAGGAATTTAAAGTGGGATTAAATGTGTCTTTAATAATTCAATGGTTAATATTTGCATTCACGATTTAATGAGAACGAAATTTACTTCCCTTTGCGTCTAATTGTAATATAGACTCGTAATTATCATTGAAGCTTCCCAACTCGAAGTCCATGCATGTTTAATCGATCCGTGCATAATGGACTGTAATGTACGGAGTACAATACACGAATATTCCTTTCGAATAGTCCATCTTTGGATTCGATCGGTACGAAAATACACTCATTCGACCACTGACGACACGGTATGTATATTAGTGAGAATGGAAAAAGAATGAAGGAAAATTAGCGGAGAACACGAACTCGCAGCATTTTTAGCCAGATTCAAGCCACACGTATGGCACGATTGCGAATATGGCTTCGGGGACAGTTTTCTTTTGAAATAATCGCGAGTCGATGTGTAGCAAAGTGATGGACACCAAACGTCGGTCTTTTTTTTCTGGCCAATTAAGTTCACGCGATTTAAATTCCCGAGATCGAACAAGAAGGTAATAGGAACGAGAATTCTTCTGCGCAAGAGAGAGAACGAGTGAGGTAGAGATAGATATGGAGAGATAGAGAGATAGATTGATAGATAGAGAGAGAGGGAGAAAGAGAGAAGAAAAAATAAGTTTACTATCAACCGATGGAGTACAATATTTATAAGCGGCGACAGCGTGAAGCATTACGCTTGTTAATTGCTGAACAAGATGGCCGATCGGAGGATTCTAAATCGTCTAATTTACGTGCAATTATTCCGCGCGAACAGGATCTCGTCAATTAAACGTGTCTCTTCCTTTCCTTGTTTAGCTCGTTTTCCACTCATTTTGCGACACAGAACCCGAGTCGTACATAGTTTGCATAGCTGGAGAAAATGGCAACAGTCGCATGTTAGGCAAGCGTAGCATAGCGATGATTTCATGTACGTCGGCGTCTTAAAGTGCGTGAACCAATTATGTAAAACTGTATAGATGAATTAATGTGCTGCATTCGAGTGCGACTAATTATCGTATAATAAATAGTTACGTACATCTGGACTTTTCGAAACGGCACTCTTCGTTTATCGTCACCTATCCCTATAAATACGCGTCCCGGTTCTACGATATATCCGCGGTAACGTGAAATATAATGTCCATAAAATCACGGCACCGGCGAGACAAAATCAATTTTCGCGCCGATATCCAGCAATGAATTCTTTATGGTTCGGTTTCTTAATGAAATCCACTTTTTCAACGCGCCGAATGAAAATTAGATTTCCGTGCTTAGCCTGACAAGGTTATTGCCTCGAATTACTTATTTAATTCTTGTATCGGCAATAACGCCGCCTCGGACGTTCAATTTCTCATCGTGCTCTCCCCAACGAAGCGGGAAAAAGAGGATCACCGACAAAGATAAATTTCCGAAATTCGATAAATATTTTAAAGTCAATACAAATGTATCAAATAACTTCTTAACCAACGAAACGTTACAAATCACTCCCCAATTCCAAACAAGAACACGAAAACCCTCGACGAAACCGTACAGCGCTCTCCCAAGAAGACAATTATGCATTTCGAGCGAATCTCGGTTCGCTTCTATCCCGGTGGAACGAGGAATAGTCGAGGCAACGGACAAAGTCGGGTCGAGCGGAGCGAAAGAGCCTGGTCGCCATGAAACACGAATTTTATTCGCGCGCCGCGTTATGTCCCCGTTACCGTTGGCTACGCCGCGACCCTGACAACTCTGTTCCCTCTAGGGGTATCGGTAACCGCGTTACGAGGCCTCATCCCCCTCGAGTTTCCGCCACACGCGAACCCACGGCGAGATCCGGGCCGCGGAGCAAGTGCGAGTTCTAATTAGCATCAAATTAGGTATTTAAGGATTTCACGTTCGTGCGTGAGCTGCGACGGGGTTGGCGCGCGTGTGTGTGTCCGCTGGACGGCGAGGGGAGCAGAGGGGGATGGAGAGGAGGCTGTAGGTTCGAAGAAGAAGAAGAAGCAGAGGCAACAGAGGAGGAGGAGGAGGAGAAGAAGGAGGAGGAGGAGGAAGAGGAGGAGGAGGAGGAGGAGAAGGAGGAAGAAGAAGAAAGGGAAGGAAGGTCGAGAGGCAGATGAAAAGGAAAAAGAAGGTATCCTACTTAGGGGTTATACCAACATAGGGATCTCCTCGTGTAAATTGTAGGCCCTGGAGTCGTATAAGTGCAGCGCGCTGCATGCCCGTACGCCGTATATATTTTGTCGGCGCTCATATAAGTTAATTTTCAATCTATATGCGGGTTCTCGGATGGCGCGCGGCGACTCATCAACGAAATGAAGAAATTGAGACTCTCGTTAATATTTAATGAGCGCGGGGAGATACAATGGCCGACCCCGTACCCGGGGACCTCGGAATATCACCTGAACGGGCGCGCGAGCGGCCGCGTCCGGCCCGATCGAGATGCGGCGTGTTTACAGGCGTGTTCACCGCGCCCAGGGAACGTGGATCTCCGGCGAGGGCGGATTCGGAGATACCGGAGAGGCCAGTTGATGGCCTGCTGCTACGTTTCTCGCTGGAGAAAAGGGTTTCGCGAGGGAAACACCGATCGATGGCCAGTTGGGCGGGTGAACGAGCGATTTTTGGGGTGCTCGGAACTGAACCACTGGAGAAGCTTTTTGTGCTCTTCGGTGGTGATGCTTTTGAGGCTTTTGTTCTTGGAATGTTGGAGAGAATTTTACGGATAAGAGTGACACTGGGATTTGTCAAAGATTTTTGATATTTGTAGAGTAGAATGATAGAAGAGAAGCGAAATCTGAGAATTGAGTTTAACGAACTTGTGTTATTTTCTTATCGTCCATTGTTCCTTGATATGACGAACGAATCCTGGTGTTTCTAGAATTGTGTTACAAGAACAGACTCGTTCATCAAGATTTACCGAAGTTCGATGAAGGGAAGACAATAACTGGATAAATTCGCTCAAGGACAATACAGGCGCAAACATTAAAATACCACCGTCAGAGCGAAAGAATTGACCAAACGTAAACTCGCGTTCAACAATAACTAACAGCCGAACCGGTAATTACCCGACGATAAATTAACCCGCGCCGGAGATCCATTTCTCAATTTCGTTCCCAATAAAAGCCCACTCCAAAGTATGAGTGCCTGAAAGGATCCTCGGCCAGCTGCTGACAAACGCGAGTTCCCGTCGAAGCCATTAATACAAACACCGCGGTAAACCGTACTCACCCCTCGGAGGTGCCAATTTACGCCTCTTTTGTCGGCCAACCTATTTACAACTAATTTGCGAGTTGGCTACGGGGACCGGCGTACGTGTAAACACCTAAACGACGAACGAACAAGGAGTAGGAGGGGAAGATATACCAGAATCGTCGTCTCCGCGCGTGTCCACGGACTCTTGTACATTTCCTGTTCGAAAAGCGGCCCGTCGTTGCCTTTTACAGAGCGCGACAGCTGCTCGCCGCCAGAATCTGGCGCTCCCCTTCCCGGCGATTCGTCGATCGCGAATCGCGATCGTTCGTTTCGCGCACACTTTATCCGGTGTCCGTCCGCCGCGGCATAAATTCGTTTTCGGCCCCACCCCCCCCCCGTCCCCCGTCGCGATTAACCCGATTTCTTCGGCGAGCCGGTGAAACGCAACAAAGTGTCCGCGGAATTATAAGCGACGATCGCTCCCGGCTCGATTGGTATCGCCAATTATATCGGCGGCCGGGTTCCGACACGAGATCCGACGGAGACAACAACCGGGACAACGCCACCGGTGATCCCTACAAGCCGAAATTTATGTTTCCGAGCGGACCGGGATGGACTCGTCGGTTGATTGGGCGAAGACGTTTGACCGAGGAGTCGCGAAAAGCTCGTTTGATCCGCGCACCGCCGCGACCGGTGTTACACGATCCGGTTACAGGTGTTGTACACGGGCCGGCCAACTTCATTTGTCCGTGGAAATCGGCCGACCTTTAACACCGGTCCGCGCTCAACGAGATAGCGGCCGTGATATCTGGTTCCCCCGTTAGAGAGAGAGCGCCGAGTAACAGGTTGTACGGTGTCCACCGGTACACGCCGCACCGTGGAGCGGCGGAGAAATGGCAGAGGAGTGGGCTGGAGGGAGGGGAAGTAGGAGGGAGAGCCCCGTGTTCCATGACCGATCGAATTTTACGTTAATTAGTTAAGCGTCGTTAAGTCGCGCGCGCGGAGGCGTCCGGGTGTCACAGGTAATGGAGGGCCGCGCGCGGCGCGCGAGTATGGGTGACACGAATATTTTTGGGCTCGCCCGAGGATCGCGTAACAGTTCCGCGTAATTATGCAAGATGAAATGGTAATTATGTCGGCGAGGTATTAAGCCGCTTGCCCCGCCAGGAAACGTATTGTGAGCGTTCCTTTGAGATTCCTGGCTAGATCGTTAATTGACGTTAATACGCTGAAAGTGAATGTTTATCGCGGGGGAATATAGGATTCGAGGTAAACGGTGAGTTTTATCTTCTTAACGATTGTTCTTGTTGCATCGGGTTCTTGAAGGAAAATCGACGACAGCTGAGAATGATTGACATGTTTCGATAAATGCGAACCGATCTGATTTGCTTCTTTACCCGGGATAAGTGTTAATTAAAACGGTACGCTTTTCATAATGGAATGCTAATGTGACACCGGTTTTTATCGGCAGATGGTAAAAATTTGGAAAAAAGTACGAGGGACACGAGTTTAACGGTCTATAAGAAACGTTTGGATTCAACTCGCCGTACGGGTAAATGGAACGCTCATGAACAAAACATGAAACTAATCATTGAATAATCATACGATAATATTCAAAGTGCTCGTATCGACGCAAACAAAGTTGCAAGGTGATTTATCAATGTCCACGCCACGCTTCACTGCGGAAAGAGTCTACCTGCAGGTTCGCGAACTCCACCGTACGCGTAAGGATTTATTTCAGACCTGTCAGATTCGTTTCGGTGTCCTGTACGTTCGGCACACCGACGAACGAAACGAATAACTGGGGAAAGTAAGTTGTCGAAATAAATAAATATTTTGCAAACAGAATGACCCATGGAGTCCAATGAAATACCTTACACCAGACCACGAAACAACGAAACGCATACTTCGATCAGGATAGATCCGTCGTTCGCAGTTCACCCATCGAAGGGGTGAAAAAGTATTAAGAACCGTTTAGAGAACCTAGAGACCCATCTCTAACAAGCAATTTAACTTCCATATGACCAGGTCCGCCGCTCGAGCTTAATAAAACCGCTTAACCGCTCGTTTTATCGTTGGTCCTGGGTGTAGCCTCGAAAAACCTTGAACCCCTTTTTTCAAACACCCTATACGAAGAACCAACTAACTAAAACCGCAGAGGCCTAGAGGCACCGGCTGCCAATTAGTCCCGCATCGCAACCCGTGTTCCCCTACATTTCAATTGGCCGGCGATCATCGAAATGATTCCGCAAAACGTAAAAACCGAGGATAGCCGCAGCCGTGGTCCGTCCGTCCGTACGTCCGTCCGTCCGCTCGTTCGTCAGGCGACCGCGCAAACCGTCGCATTCCCGGTTCACCGGGTAGCAGGCGAGTGTGTCCGGTCGCAAACAAGAAGAGTGGACCGGGTCCACGGGGGGAGAGGGGCGGCCTGTCAGGAACGGTATCAGGCGAGAAGAGTGGATCAGTGGAAAGGATCAACCGGCGGACAGATCTCGAACGGTAGCCGGTCCGGTATCCGGTGTCGAAGTGGCCGGGCCCGCTTAAAAAGTGGACCAATTTTCAGTAATTTGTACGCGATGGGGGCCGTGGATGTGCACGCATCCCGCCGTGTAGCTGATTCCCCTCTCCTGGTTCCTCGCCGCTGCCGTTCGGCGAGCCGATGAAGGACGGTAGCGCACATGCGTGCGTGCGCGACCACCTAGACAGCGACAGGGTGCAGGGACGAAAGGACAGGCCGGCGAAGATAGGAAGACAGGAAGAAGAAGAAGACGAAGAAGAAGAAGAAGACGGCGAAGGAGGAGGAGGAGGAATGAAAGGAAAAGAAGGAACAGCAGAAGAAGACGAGGAAGAAGAAGAAAGAGGCGGAGAAGAAGAAGAAGACGCAGGAACGAAGGGTAGCTGGGCAGAAGGTTACTTTCAAGGGAAGAGGAAGCCTTGGAGCCCGCGTTTACGGGTTCGGTCGATAGTCTTTTGTTCTGTCAAACGTCGGAACGTGGACCGCGCCCGGTTCCTCAGAGAGGGAGAAACGGCCGAAGGAGGGTAAGAAGGTGGGCAGACCTTCTTCTCTACCTTTAGTTCTCCCGTCTCTGTTCGCTGCACTGGCAACCGTCCTTCCCTCTCCTTCCATTCACCTCTGGGTTGAGGACGAAGCGAATCGAGAAGAGACAACGAAGAGGGCCTCGAGGAGTAGAGTTTTTATTGGGGCGGCTGCTCTTGCAGTCCGGGGTCCGGCAATCGTCTCTCCAACTCGACACACATGTACCCATACACGTATGCACATATGCGTGTGCGCGTTGAGTGTCTCCGGCAGAGAGTCACTGGTACGCGCGCCGCACACAGAGAGAAAGATACGGTGTAACGCGAGAGAGGAGAGACCGCGACTCGTTTTCTGACTGCAAGAAGAGCAGCCAGCCAGCCAGCTGCTACCGCTGCATCTACCGCCATTGCATCGGATGGTACGCTTCCGCCGATAGCCGAGGGGACCCGTCTCCGCGTCTTCTGGTACCCGCTTCTTCTTCTTCTTCCGACCCGTTCTTGCCCGCTATTCTCCGAGGCACTCGCGATAAGCTCTCTCCGCCGAGTCCGATTCGATTGCCGGCTACGTCTCGCCTTGCCTTGCCTCGCCTCGCTTCGACTCGACTCGCCTCGCCGCGCCTCGCCTCACCGGAAGCTGCCCGGGACACAGCAGATGGCTGCCGACAGGGTGACAGAGGCACGCGTTACCTGTGTACATTCGCCGGCAAGAAAACCAGTACCCGGCTCTCAGGCTCGCTCCCCGGCTGAAGATGGACCTACCGGGGTATCGGTGGCTACCGGCCGTATCGTTTCTATCGGGAGCCGCCAGGGACGGGTGAAAAAAGGGAAGGGTCCGAGGCTGCGAGTCAACGGCGGGCTGGACAGCGAGTCGGTGTTTTACACGGGCGAATGAGAAATTGCGTTTTAATTAGAAGAAACGAATTGCGTCACGGGGATGGTACGCCGGGACCGTTCACCAGGTGATCCGCGCTGAATTGCGACGAACGCTGCTGCGTTCGAGCTTTCACCGAGGGCAAAAAAGACCCGGGCACGAGAGTAGGGTGGTGGATGGGCGACGAGCACCTGCCCGAAGGGAACGCCGCGAGCGCCTCGCTGAAGGATAGACCGACGATAAAATCTATAATACCAACTCGAGGAACGTCATCCGTGTTCTCCTGGATGTCCCGGCTAATCATAGCGTACCCGTTGAATCGAAATGAGCCCGTCCGTCTGCGTTCACGGGCTGCGCACGGACAATGCTGCGGTCGGACGATGCGAAGGTAGGACTCGCTCGAAGGTTGTTAAGCCTCGATATCGCGGGTACTTCCTTCGGCAGCGGAAGGGAGGAACACCGAGGGGAAAGATCGACGGAGTGGACCGTTTCCGTAGATCCGAGACGGAGGGAAGACAATAAGGTCTCCGAGAGTAGGCAGAAACGAGGAGAAGTTAAAAGGGGGTTGGTCGGTTTCTATGGGAAACTGACACCGCTGCCAGTCCGATATATTTTACGGTCGGGCCCGGGTTGGGTCCGCGAGTTTATGATAATGATAGCGCGACGCGTCTCCTGTTCCCGGGGCTTCTTCTTCGTCTAGGTCCGCCGGCCCGGCGAAATAGCGGGGACGGCGCAGAGAAAACTAGAGAACAGTCGAAAGAGGGAGGCAGCCAGGGTTGGGAGGAGGAAGGAGCCAGGGAGTTCGCTCTTTTCTACCGGCGATGGTGAAGAGAGCCGATGGGATGGCCGGAGCAGATGCTGTTGCATATGGAGAACAAAAAAGGAAGGAAAGATGGCCGCGGGTACCCCAGCATTGTCTACCAAAGGCTCCGTTGTAAATAATGTCTCTCCATGGCGGCGAACCAGAAGGTTGGAGAGTTGGCAAACTATACGGTCTGGTTGGCCCCTGGCTCTCTTCCTCTATCTTCTTCTTTTTTCTTCTTGCCCCGTCTCTCTCGTTCTCTCTCTCCGTCTCTCTTCCTTTCTCTTTCCCTTTCTCTCTCCATCTTTCTTTCACTCGGCGTGTGTGTCCGTGTGCGCGAGTGTGCGACGTCTCTCCCCCTTTCTCCACCATTCCGCTTCTTTTTCTCTCTTTCCAGAACCTGTCGCGCATAAACTGATTCGGTCCCGATGTCCCCTCGCACGGGACTCCCATTGGCCACCGCAGTCACGCCGTTTGCTTTGTTCCCTTTGTCGTCGCTCCGCCGATCTCTCTCGCTCTCTCTCTCTATCTCTCTCTCTCTCTCTCTCTCCTCCCTCGTGTCTCGCCACCCGTTCCCCACCCACTCAACTTTCGGACCACCCTCTCCACACGGACCGCCGAATATTTCGCGAAAGTTACGCGACCAACGGGGGGACGGTTTATCGGCCACGTTAAATTGCGGCCTGCGACGATTGCACCCATGGGGGAGGACCGCTGGCTGCACCCTCGCGGTAACGAGTCACTCGCCTAGCCCCGTCTACTCTCCGTCACGAGCTGCTGCGTTTTCAAGCTCGTCCCCGAGCTTTTCGCCACGCGCGCTCTTCGACGTTCAACGTTTCCGGTGAAGGGCACGGCTGCTGGTTCTTTTCCCTTTTTTTTTTTCATGGAGCATCGATCAATGGGTTATGAACACCGGTGAACGACGAACGGAGTGCTTCACGGGAGAGTGATAATTTGGGTTTTTAAACGTCGGAGACAGGGTAGGAAATTCTCTTGGAGATTGATTGTATCGCTGGTTGTACTCTGCGAAAGCGTTGCTTCCGTGGAATTATTGATGTTTCTTCTAAGATGATGGATGAAGGATTGCAGGTATTTGTAGCTAAGCCGAGGAGCAGTGAGTGTAGAAATACAGATCGAAATAAAGATGTGAAATTGAAGGAGGTAATTCAAGTTTCTTTGTAAGTCGAATGAAGTAGAACATACGTTACAATAAATTATACGCTTTTGCTTTTGAACTTTAAACCGGCAGTTGTGGGAACTAAGTTTGCTTGCCTATAATATTTTAAGCGACCCATTGGAATAAATTGATATTTTTCTAATTTCACGCTGAAAGCAACAATATTCCCTCATGAGTCTGACGTGTTCGGTGGTTTCACAATGGAAGCTGTCAACCGCGAATGAAATCGCTTGCGAGGGAAATGTCAACGTGGCAAGTTTTACATGCCGCCTTCCACGTGACTACGCGTGCTGTAGATGCGTCGGATAAGCGGTGCATACACCGCTAGATACTTGCTATTCATAGAGAGCGGCGACAATGGCAGTTATAGTTTAATGCACGAACACCTGTGTGATAACTTTCACGGCGGAGGCATTCTTTCGTATCATTGTGAAATAAATTTACTAATATCGCGCGCGTTGCTGGGATTACAGATGTGCACGTCGAGGAAAGCGACGCGGCAGCTCTACTGGCAGCATTCCGAATTTATGACTTAAACAGATGACATTAAAGTGGCATCCTATGGCCGCACGGTTACTTTTGCGAAGAGAAGCATTTGCAAGATTATTGCTGAATAATTCAGGCGACGAGTAGTTATCTCACTACTTTCGTACTACGAAATGTAGATAAATCAGCCGAAGTCAGTCCCTCGGTTACTCCTTCAGATCCTTTGCATGAAGTTTACTTACATCTTTATGTCGCTTGATAAATTTCTGAGTACGACTCCGTATTACTGTATCTTCCAGTTGCGAGTTTAAAATATTTCCGAATAATCGTAAAAGGGCTTAAAGAATTTCACGACACTTAAGAAATATCAATGACGATTCAAAAATGCGAGGAACTACTTCAAACACAAAAAGAACACGCAAAAACAACGAAAAGGAGAAAAACATCGGAAATCCTCATTGCGCCTCAGTACACCTTTCCAAAGCTCTAAACGACCTTTGAATAATCACGAATCCACTTGAAACTCCCTCTCGCGGATCGCAAACGTTATTAACCACTATATCATGCGCAATAAATCTCGAGTGGCTTCATAAATAAAAACCGGACAGATTTAAATCGCGAGCCCGACACCTTTAATTCCTCGCGGCTCAAAAACTATCACTCATCCAAAGCCGATACCCACCTCCGAAAATCTTTTTCTCGTTTCAGCGTGCGGTACTTTCCACGGAAATAATTTATGAATCAATCCACAGAACGATGCTGGCCGGGAGATACAAGAACCGACTGGTTATTTATTTCCCGTTGACCGGGGAATATTCATTAACCGTATTTCTTTGCGCCGTTTAATATTCTGGATGTCCATCGGTACGGCTTTCGACTTTCCGAAAATGTGCTGCACTTCGATCCATCCTTGTACGTACAGGTTGGTACTGCGACGGTCGAAGAGGGCGAGGAGGAAGGAGGTGGCGGCGGCGGCGGCGGCGGCGGCGGTGGAGGAGGAGGAAGAGGATGAGGAGGAGATGGCGAAGGAGGGAGGGGTTGGGGTTGGTTGGTGCGGCACAGTGCGAGTTCACGTTTCGCGGTCTTTTTTCTCGGATTATCCAACCGGCGCATCGCTTATTCGTGTATCGACCTTTTTCGCCGTTTTGCCCTTTTTCTCCCCGGGGGTGCAGGGAGGATTCTTTGTTTGCGACGGTTTCTCCAGGAAGAGCGGAGAGCCGAGGGAGAAGATAGTGGCCATTGTGGCACGATCCGGACAAAGGTCGCTATAGCGACGGAATTCAAAGGAGCTGAAGAATGGCGGCCGATGCAAATTGAACGTTTTTTCTCCGTGCGTGGCTACCGTGGCCCACGGACTTTCCGCGGATAATAGATACAGCACTGCGCGAGATTAGATTGTCGGTCAGCGAAGTTGAACTGTTATCGAGATATCCTTGGCTGTTGGAATTTCCGAATCGTTTGGAAGATGGAGGAGGAGGTTTCGCGGCGGTCCGCGGCTGTCGATTCTGTAACTTTCACCTGTGGTTCGTTCATGCGACATTGTACTGTGATTTTGAGAAATTTGACAATACGACATATGTTGGATTTGTTCTGGATTCTTTAGTATACTTCCACTGGTAATCAATTTGCGTGCTGTGAACTTTAATAAAGCGAAAGTAGACACAAACTAGTTGGTTTCGTTTCATTTCGCACCTTATTTTTCTTGTACTTTACGTTAATGCTACTGAAGTACGAACATTCAATTCGCGAAGTAAGGTATTTTTCGCTGTAAGCGTAGCCGCCGATAAAAATGTCCAAGGGAATGACTGTCATCTTTACCAAACATTTCATGGCACCACTGATTACACGAAGTAAGAGTACGCTCGTCGTATCTGCAACTTTCTTGCGGACACGATACGAAAAGAAGAAGCACGAATTCAATAAAAGCGTCCACGTGATCCTAACGATCCTTTCGAATCGAATCGCGTCGAACCACCGCGTATACTCTTACTTTCAACGACCTTCGTCAATTTTTCCACCCCCCTCGCTCGCAGGCCAGGAAAACCCGAGTAGATCATTTATTAAACAACCATGGAATACCGTTCATTCATCAAACGCACACCTACAAAATTAATCATTGCGGTTCCGATGGTGGAAGGGAGAACTCGAGAGTCAGCGAGTAAAGTCCCGCCTTGGCTGGCCGGTTATCAAGATCATTGATCCCGCGCGCACGAGGAGCCAAGTGAAACGAGCGCCTCGAACGAACCAACGAACGAACGAACGAACGAACGAACGGTCGAACAGAAAAAACGAGGTACAAAATTTTTCCACGAAGTAGGTGCATTTTTTTCTTATCGGGGGCGAGAAGAAAGACCGGGTCCCGGCGAGAAATTTCGTGAATGGAATCTCGTCCTAGGAGGCACCATTTATTCCGAAGTTAATTCACTATCGTGCCTGTCGAACGCTCCCTGACAGCGCCCGGGAGATTTACTCCTGATCGGTTGATAACCCGGCAGTGGCCATGTCTGCTGTGTCTACAGTGTGTTTTTCAAGCAACCTTGCATATCTGGTCCCGAAGCTCGCCGGGGCACGAGTGTCTTACCTCTAGGCGACGTTCCGCGCCTCGCCGCCGCCCCGGCTTGATAAATCTCGCGTCATTTTTTCCCATCGATCCGTTTATTGCCGCGAGAAACGCGAAATAAATCACGCCGCCTGTCATTAAACTATCGCTGCATGACGCCGGATATCGGCGCGGCCCGCTCCCGTCTTCGAAAATCAGATATCCGCGGAATTCCACGCGGGAGATCGTGAAACGCCCGGCCAGACCGCGAGGGACCGGAGTCGCCGGGGACGCTGCGCCGGTAGCAAGGCTCGCGTTTCGAAACGCGAACGATCGGGCCGGTGTCCGTTTTGCATTGCTGCACGCCTGGAAAACTGGCGATAGCCTCGCTCCGTGTTGGTCGGTTCGTAGTGAAACACGATCATCTTCGTGAAATACGGTGTACACGAGATACTAATGGAGTGAGGTATTGATACCTTGAATTGTGAGGATTGCGAGGAAACGCGGGGAGATAATAAATTGCTTGAGATGATTGATAGCGTGCATCCGCGGCGGATGATTTGGATTGCAGGTGTTGGGACCTTCGTTGCCTTCGATTTCGAAACCGATGTGTGTTTCGCTTAATCCTTTCATTTCTGATTGCGTTTAAATTAATCCTTTCATTTCCGAATGTGTTTAACTTAATCCTTTCATTCCTGATTATGTTTAACTCACTCTCTCTCCATTTCTGTTTCAAATACTTTTAGTCTTAGGCTGCGAGATTCACGCATCCGGATTTCGAATTTTGACCAATGCCAGATTAGAAGTTTAATCTGTCGGCAGATTTCACCGTGAATCAGAGGGGAATTCAATTTGAATTCTCTTACTTTGATTGTGAGAGGGAGTATTCGGGCGACAGTAATAGGCGATCCATCACTAATTCCATCTCGTTTCCATCGATTCCTTCCGCGGTCAGCATTCGTCTCGAGGTCGTAGGGGTTTCAGATTTCGACTCGGGGCTTTTTTAACGCGCTATAACTCAATCTGCGGATGAGCTACGGGCTACGCCCACGTGGTAGCCTCTCTTTTCCAACGACTTTCGGGCTTTCCACGAAGGACGCGGACGCATTAGCCGCGATCGTTGACCTCCCCCGAGGGGCCGTAAATGAGACCGGACAGGGCTCGACCGTCGATTAACATTCAAATTGCTTGCGCTGGTCGCGGTTTGGAACAAAGTGGCGCGTCCCATCCGCATCCGAAATTTAATCGTTTCGACTCCCTCTGCTAGCCGGCTGAACCATAGACACTGCACCGGGAAAAGGTCAATCGAGATAGAAAAATTAATTTCGACCGTGGAGTGATTCAACTGCACGCTAAATCAATGTAATTTAATGACCGTGAACGGTTTCTATGCTGTTGGTTTCCTCACGAAATGCGCCCGGAATTTTTCATTCCAACACTGAAACGATAATGGATTATTGTTACTTTAATATGTGGACAACCTAAACTCAACAAGATTAAACATTACTAAACAAAGAATATATAATATCTTCTTTACAATCGTGTCGTTAATGAAATTACCGACGGCTCCAAAATACTGTACAAACAATCGAAAAGAACGACTCACTATCAATAAAAGAAATTGTCTCCAACAACGTTAGGCTCACCAACAACCTTCCTGGACTCCGACAAACTCCAGCACACCAGCCAACGTTTATCACTTAAAACCATTAGATCGTGCTAACAGATCCACATCTCGCAAAATACTGAAAGCCCAATTCACATGGACACGATCGCGAGTACCACAGGAAACCTAACAAAAACGCGAAAGGGTTGATCGTGTCCGTTCGTGGGAAGGAGCCCCGTTACGGTGGACCGATCCGCGCGCGGATCAGCACTCGGTGCCGGGGTCGCGGTGCGGCGGGCGGCCACGGCGACTTTTTCCATCGGCGCCGGGAGAGTTTCGCGCGGGGTCAAAGAGTTTACGCCGGGGTCCGTGATATATACCCGTCGGCCGTCCGGGCCGGCATGGGCGCACGGAGGAGCCCCAAGAAGGGCAAAAAGGGCGTGCACAGTCCACCTCGCACGGGCGTAGGTTTGTTTTAACAAGGCATTTAAAGCGTACTCGGTAAACATTCGACGAGAAATATTGGTTGTTTATGGCGCGGTGATTTATCACCTCGCGCGGGCCCGCCAGCGAAACGGCCGGGCCCCGCGTCCTCGAGTGGGGTTGGCGGAGGTGGCGAATGAGAAAGACAGAGAGAGAGGGAGAGAGAAAGAGCGAAAGACAGAGAGAAAAAGAGAGACGATGGTGGTTGCCACGTAGTAGTGGGAGGAGTGTGGGCCCGGGTGGAAATAAGTTCAGCTATGGTTCATTTGCGGCGACTCGAGGCCCGGATTCTCCGAGCCTCGGGCGCGAGGGTCCTCGGACCCGACGCGCCAGCGTTTTAGCGCCGCTTAGAAGGACCCTGTACCCTGCGCTCGCCACCCTCGCCACGGCGATGGCGCATTTATTTCGCGATAACCGCGAATAAATTCCCGGTACGTGGGTGTAATTATTACACCGGGATTAGCCTTGCCCCCGACCACCACCCCAGGGCGCGCACCGGCGCGGCGCTCCGTAAGTAATGTCTCGTCAGAGAGCTCCTCCGGGATAGACTCTACTCGAACGTTGGCCGCTCGACCGCTTGAATTATCGATGTTTTTTAATTGGACCCGTTGCGTGGGCGGTAGAGAAATTGGCTCCGCGATCGGCGCCCTTTCACTTTCCCCGGGTATCCTCGACGAATAATCCCCGGATAATTGTGCATCGAATGATAATTGGAGGAGCAGGGGAGAAGAAGTAAGTGCCGGGGAGCGAAGTGGGGAACGGATTTCGTGGGTGTAAATAATGATAAAACGCTTCGAACGGTTCTCGTTGTTCGGTAACGACGTTCCACCGTGGACGCGGTCTTATCAATTTTTTTCCCTCGCCGCTCTCCGGCGAACTTTTTCGCTCTCCCGCTCTTCCGTTCGCTTGATATTTCACGGCGTCCCAGTTTTCAGCGGAATTTTATTCGCGGAATATCGGGTGGAAGGGGGCAGGGGAGGGGGAATTAAGAGAAACGGAAGGATCGTACGGCGGACGGCTCCGGGAAAGCCACTCCGCCGATAAACTTCGCGTAAGGATGCTGCGGTATAAACAGGCCAGATAATGATGCCGGCTCGATATAGCCCGGCGCGCAAGCCGAGGCACGCCGATGAGTATGCCCCGGCCCCGCGTGTATATTTATGTCTTATCGAGCCCCGAGCCCCCGATAATCTATTGCCTTTCCACGGCTGATTGGCTCTTTACCATTGAATTGCAAGAAACGCCTGGATTCGTGCCTCCACTCGTGCGTTTCGCGTATCGCCGAATCGTTTACCCGGCAACGGAACGACACGGCACGGTGTGCGCGAGCTTCGACGGTTACGCGGCGACGCAATTCCGTTCGCGACGAACGAACGTGACGCGACGCGGCGCGACGTTCTCGCTGGCCGTTCCCCGATGAACGGGAATTTATAGTCCCTCTGATTTTCGGTTATCTCGACGGCCGGCCGACAAGCCGGGTCACGCGACCTCGTCGCACTCTCGCTTTTTCCGTATTTTACGCTTCCACGGAATCGCCGAGGCCCCTCGAGACGGAAAAATCACGCGTCCCCTTCGAGGTTTATGTCGCTGGTTTATGCGGAGCGAAGTTCACTCGTTTTTGAGTTGTTTTTTGAGTTTATTGGGGATGCAGCGTCGACCGATCGTATTTCGGATACGAATGTCCTTGTAATGCTCTCGCGGTGGATGTTATAGCGGAGGAGAATGAGCGGCAGGGTTCTAGATGAAGACGTTTCGGAATATCGACTGCGGATTGGTGATTATAGCTTGATTTGCGGTGTTTTAGACCTGGGTCGTTGGATCTCCGGCGGAATATGATCGATCATTGTGAAATATATTCTGAATTTGATGGTAGAAGCTTTCTGAAAATTGCGATATATGAAATGTTGACAGTATATTATATCTCTCGTCGAAAAGGGATCGTTTGTCTACAACTCTTTCTGAGTCAACCATACCCTATTCTTCTTGCAAAGTACTCTCACTAACAAACACATTGAACACAACTCCATCAAAGAAATACCCAAAATCACCGACGTTCTCCTTCCAACCGCAGGAACCACCGCGCTAACCGCAAACACGACCACGAAACTCGCAACAGGCGAACCGAACGATATTCAAAGATTTCCGTAGGTATTCAAGAAAGTGGCCATTAGTGAATTCTCAAAGACCAAAAATTGCAATTATAACAGACGGAAAACGGAATGTGCCGAACGGATTCCGGTCCCGGCGTCACTCGTCCCGACCACCTTCGTGGTCACCTGTTCGATCGTTGCCGACGTCTCAACTTCCCATATTTCGGAGTCAAAACCGCTGACACGCTCATTAACTCTGGTAACCAGGAACGTCCTTATTCGCGCCAACCAAATTAGGGTCCCCCGGGATCGGCGGTGCCCGGGTCGTTGAAATATTACAAAACGATCGGGTCCACGGGACCCGGTTCCACGAAGGGACACGACCAGGCATCCCGAGGGACCCGGTCGCGCGGCCCTCGGGCCGAGTAACGAAAAATTCAAGGAGCTATTAAGAGGGAATCCCTCATAGCGCCGCTACCGTTGAAGATGATAATCTCGGCAGGCTACCGGTGGCTCGCGGACCCTCTGGCCCCGATGACGGGCCCCGTGCCCCGATAGATTTTTACCTCATAGCCGCTGAAATATCGCCGTAGGAGGTCTGCCCGCTTGACACTATTAAAACGAAACCAGACAATGGCCGTTTCGCGGGAATCCGCATCGCAGTCCCCTAACCGCGCTCGTGAGATCGCCGGCGGGGAGGGAGAGGGGAGGCAGCTGAGGGTCCGGAGGCAAGGATGTTTTAGAAATGAGGCAAACTCCTTTACCCGGGGCATTCTTAATCTTCATTAGTTCGTTTAGGATTTGCATACCAGAGGCTCGCTCGTTTATCTGATCGTGGGCAACAGTTGAAGTGCCTGCGAGCTTCATCGTTCCTGTCCCCGGCCTGCGTGGTCTGCTCCTGCGGAGGTGTCCTTTCTGGGGATATTGTCGAAGTCGAGAATATCGATTTGCTGTGTGGCAGGAAAGGACGGTTCTCGTTGGGAGGTTGCTCGTGGGTTTTGTCGTTTGATTTCTTTCGATTTTGCTGAGTGGATGGTGCCAGCGTTGAGTCATCGATGAGCTGTAGTGGTTTGTGTAATAGTAGTATTGTTCTTTTTCCTACTTCGTGAAACTTAGGTCTCCCACTCAGTAATAGCAAAAGTTGATAAAAACTGAATGAGAACGATTGCTATCTTCGAACGACCGGTAAGAATTTTATATTACAACCAAACGCAATAATTTAATGCAACCTACTTCGCAAGAGTCGATTTGGATTTTCTGAGGCATATATCTCTCCGATATTCCTGACTTAAAATACAGGTTTCTCCAGCGCAGCTGATAAAACCGAATAACGGATCCGAAATTCGAAGATATCGCGGAAGCGTATCGACACTCGCAGTTCCCAATGGACGAGACGCAGGCCACGCGGTGGTATGAGTACCAATAAGAAACTTATTTAATCTCGGAACAGTTTGCCCGGCCCTGTCGAAGGCTCGCGCACGTGAAATCATTCTTTTAATCCGTCAGAGAGCGACGTTCCCTCGATGAAAGTTCTGCATACAGCACCGGTCCCCGGTTATTAGGCCCACCCAATCAGTGCTTAATCGTGACCTAACCTCCAGCGCGGACCGCTTTGGGAAGCGCAGACCGAGCGAAGGGGGGCCAAGAAGGTCAAGCTTAGCCCTGAGACGCTGAACCTCACCTTATCGCGCTCCCCCGTCCGGGTGGCCTACTCGGCCTTAATTGCGGGCCCATATCACGATCCAATATGGCCGCCCACCGCGAGTATTAGACCCTATGGCGAACGTCAATGTCCGCTTTATGTAAGAAATACGGTATATCGTGCATCAACGGCGCGCGGCCGCGCGGCCACTGCCGCCAAGGACAGCGACGGACACAGAAATTATAGTCCCCGGGCTGGTCGAACGGGAGACGCTCGCCTTGAGAATGCTCCGGATCACGGGTTGACAAGTTTTCTGCGACGATCGGCCCGACCCGGCTCACTCGAAAACGCGGAGCCGATCCGTTCGGGCTTCGTAATTATACAAATTGAATGTTTGAATTGGAGAATATTGCCCTCGTTCGTATAGATACCACGGGTCTACTCGTTTTATTGAACTGGTTAGTTAACGGGTGGTTGCACTTGCGCGTTCAATTAAGATTCAATTTGATTTTGAAGAAACGAGTCTGCACTGTAGATAAGGAAATTTGTTAAGTAAATTGTTACCCGTTTCCGAGAATGCTTCCAACCTCTCTGGATACCGATAATTCACAATTTGTATATCGAAGAGTCTACTTAATAGTATTATGGACATCGATCATCTTTGTTCTTCCAATTACTTTCAGGTTCCACTGGTTAAAAGCGAACTAAGCGTTAAACGAAAGCTAGAAGTTAAAGGGACGAGTACGATCTTAATACATTCCTCATCGGTCCGGAACACTTCATTTCCTCGTTGAAAATGATTCGCACAAGTCACAGATAATATCGTCAATCGGGGCCCAATTTATAGACACTTAAAGATCGTGGACAATCTGCGAACCGCCCGTGAAAAAAATGAGCACGGCTCAATGCGAGAGCGATTCCATTTGCAGTACATCATGCCGGCTATCAACAGTAACGCAATCTACCCGGAGAGATGATGGTATTCGAGATAAAGGGGTGTCTTACCTCTCTGGTTTCCGGGAAAAAATGCGCTCGTTCAATATTACGCGCGTCGCGGCAGCGTTCATTTTTCATGCGCGCCGATCGCCGGGGACGTCCCCGTTGGAAAATCGTCGGCGCGGCTCGTTTATCAACCGGCTCTCGGACTCCCTTCGTCGTGTAACGCCTTGAAAAATGATTCTTATCTTGGTGGTTGGCCTCTCGGTGCACCGGTGTTCATTTTACCATTCCTCTATCAGCGATCAGGTAGCCGCGAGTGTCTCAATCTGCCTTCTCGAGCGCCGGGGAGATCCCTCCCGGTCGGTGGCGGGAAAGAGAGATTTCAACGGGCCCGATCGAGGGAACATAGCCGATCCGCTCGAGCACGGCGTACGCGTGACCCGTCACTTTTCCAGATCGGTAACGCCGATCCGTGGACCGCTTTCCACTCGTGCGCTTCGTTTTCGTCGTCGTCAGGTAGCCACCATTAGTCTCGAATATTCCCGATGGCATGCCGATCTGGCATAACCGTTTCCATCGGCGCGGCGCGCGGCGAGAACGGCCGGATCCCTCGTGAAACCAATCCGCGTCTGTCAGCATCGACGTTCTTATCGGTGACATGATTAATTATTTTCACGTTCGAAGCGTTTGCTACTTGCCTGCCGCGCGATCCTTTTCCTCATTGCGGGCCCGGTCGCGCGCTCCCATCCGGCGATCTCCTCTTCTCGATGGACATCGATGCTCCGCGCGATCCATCATTATCATTTTCCGTTCCCTCGTTTCGAGATGCCGGTCTAATCCCAGATCGAGTTGGGAATGTCGGCCAACGAGATACAGTTTTCCGTGGAATCCACCTTCTCCCGGCAAGAAGTGCGAAATTCGCGGCGATCTGATAGGTTACGCGAGCAATTGCGACACTTTATTGCGTGGAAACGCCGCGACAGCGTCGCGAAAGGAGTATTATGAGCCGCCACGTGCATCGAATAAATCCGACTCGTCTGAACATCTTTGAGGAGATCGTTCGATCGGGGATGCCGGGCAAGATCTCGTTACGCGGCTCATCGTGATCCCTGATAGCCAGGATAACAAGCTGCTGCGTTTTGAACGGTGCCGGTAGTTTCTTTGAAGTATGATCAGCTTGTGATCGTACCTTTGGGGAGATTAAGCCTGGCGTATTCTTCGGATTTTCCTCTGCTCGTCGTCTTTCCGCTTTATTGACACTGATGGGGTTGGTTGGCTTCCTTTGACCTAGTCGCGTTGCTAATTCTCGGAAAAAAGTGCAGCAATATTGTTGACAGCAGCTAAAGTACGGGACCGCCATATTAGCGTCCGCCGTTCATCCACTGAAACGATCCTCCAAAATTCTTAGATCCCTCGTCAAAGGAGACCTTGAAGACCACCTTGCAATGATCGGTTGCTCCACCGAGACAGTCGCAGCTCGACAGATGTATCCTTTCCAGCCATGACGAGTACTATCCAAGCTACCATCGACCTGGCCCGATGCAAGGTACCAATCGGCAGTGTGTATTTCGCGTTGTAGAACACCCCTGTCAACCTCTCCGAACGGCGGAACAGCGATCCAGCCGTAAGTGCAGATACAATCACGCGTGTCATGAGGATGACCAATCGGTCCGATCCGTCGTAATGACCGCCTAAGTGTCCCGTCATCACTCGCGCGTCCGGGGCCACCTGTGAACGCACCCCCGCGTAATTTCGGCGTAACAGGTAGGCGACCGGGTCGCGATCATCGCGTTTCGCGGTAATCGGCCATCCGGCGTGAACTCCACCACCACTGCCATTGACCACTACCACCACCACCACAGCCACCACCACCACCACCACCATCGTCATCATCTCCACCACCGTCGAGCAACCACTACCACCAGCAGCGACACCGGTGTCGCCCGTCGAACCTCGAAGCTTTTCCCCTGACACACATGCACGTACACGAGAGGTATCGGTCACTGTACCGGGGGGGTGGTAGGCGGAGGGGAACGACGGCAGGAGGTGCGGAGGAGGAAGGTGGCAAAACGGGAAGGAACGACGGAGAGGCGAGAACAAGGGGGAGAGAGAAGTCGGCCGGGTTGCAGCTGCAATTTCGCGTGCTGCACGCATGTCGAATAGCCAAGAGGGGCGATCAAGGCAAACGCACCCTGGAGGACTGGGCGACGAGAACAAACTAGCCTCCGAGCATTGGTGGCCGTTCCGTTCGCTCTTCTCGGCGGCCTCTCAGAGAGCCGAAGAGAAGTCGCCCGGTTATGGCTACGCCTGCTACGCCAGAAGAGGCGGTTAACGAGTCTAATTAGCGACGAAAACGAAAACGAGTTTGACCCTTTTTTCTCTCTTTCCCGCTCTTCTCCCCCCTTACTCACCGATGCTCGTCCCTATACACCTCTCACTCGCGCTACCTTTAATCGGTGTCTACCCCTCCTATCCTTTGCTCGCTGTCTTTCTCCCCCTTGCTCGGGGATTCGAGGCGTCCACTGTTTCCCTCCCTTTCGCTCGCCTCTCATCATCGTCCTCTTCGTCTTCCTCCTTTCTTCGTTCTCCTTTCCCCCCTTTTCACGTCTTTCTCCTTTGACCAGCATTTCGATCACCTTGCTTCTTCCTTCTACGATTCTCTTCTTCGGCTTCTGCTGCTTCTTCTTCTTCTTCGTCTTCTTCTTCGCCGTTGTTGCTGTCTTCTCTTCCTCTTTTCAGATGACTGGTGGATGGATCGCAGCAGCCCCACAAACCAGCGGCTGCACCAGACGCCGCCTGCTTCCTTTTTTCCCGTGGAAACGAAATCAGGTCAGTGGGCCGCGCGAAGGGAGGCCGAGCCCGACGAGACTTTAATTTGCCTGGTTGCGCTGATTACGCTTAGACCGATCCGGACGTCGTGAAATAAGGCCTGCTTGAGACTCGGTCGGCTCACACTCGTGGATGCAGGTTTTCGGAGGATGGGCTGAGACTTCGTTTGCTTTGTTCGTCTTTTGGAACTTGTTTATTCGTGATGTTTGGGAGTGGTGGAGTTGGGGGTTAACGCGACGGTGTTTGGCCCTTTGACTCGTGTCATTCGGTCGGGTTTGGGGTGAAGATTTATTTCAGCAATAGTTTTTTATACTTTTCGTCCAGATAATAATTTTTTCGTGTTATTAGTTTCGTATAATTTTCATGAGATATGTGTATACGTTTGGCAAACAAATTTTTGTATTCCATAGTCAGTTTTAACTATTAAACGTCGCTAAAATAATGAATGGTAATAGAATATATAATTACAATGGTTCTAAATATGAAATTACTTGTTCTTTTATCATGGTAAGGTATGATAAAAAACGGTGAACACGATACGTTACGGTCCATAATCAACGAATGCATAAATTAATGTTAATGCAACACTATGTTTCAGTGATAAAACGAAACCCCTTGTAGTTAGTAGTTATATATGGGTTCCTTTTGTTCCAATTTAATACACGTTGTAACGTTAAATCTGAAATGATTTGTACTTCCCTTTTACATTATTCACGCGCAACATGCGAGATGATCTCGTCACAGTTTACAATTGTATGTATTCATCTTTGAATGCGGCATTTACAACGGGGGCATTCAGCCACCGGTTAAATGCTTAACTTAAAAAGGATAACACGCGAGTGTCAACTATAATTCATACGAAAAAAAGGAGATGTATCTCGGAAACAAATGGTTCGGAGATCAACGTTTTCTAGATAGTGCGGCACTACACTACCGTGCACTAGCGTGAGAAGGAAAAGGGATAGGCGATGGAGATTGCCATCGCGAGCAACGGAGAGCGAGAGTAAGGACGGGCGGAAGAAGACGAGAGTGGCCATTAATTAAAAGGAGTATAACGACCTTAAGCTTCGTTAGCATACCCGTGGGCGGTGTCCTAAGACATTTCGTTTGGTATTTGGGGACTAAACTGAATCTTGTCCACCTCTATCTTTATTCCTCCCATACTGCCCTCTTCATTTCTAAACTACAGATTTTTAATTCGACGAGAAACTTATCACACTTGCACTTGTGCAGTTCAATTCTTCGCGTTATAGAAACTTTATCTCTCCGATGAAACCGTGCAATTATTAATTGTGTCACAGTGATAAAAAAGTCTTAATATTCATTCAACTTTCCCCTTGACAGAGGTACGACGCTCGATAAGCAATAACATTCGAAGTCGATGAAACACGAGTTTCTCGTTTACTCAACAATGAAATTACAATTTTTAAATAGTGTCTTATCAACCGGAGTTGTCCAGTAATCAAGTTACCAAGAAGATAATAAATACTATAAGGAAACACGTGGTGGTAGAGGGAATAAAAAAAATGCGCGACGGTAGAAGCAGTTTGCCCACTGGCCGCGCCACCAGCAAACAAATAAACGAAACCGGGACCGGTGCTCCCAACAAATTCGGTTCGATGTGTACACCCTCGCCGGGTACAGCTGCGACTCGTCCCGTTTTTAAGATAATCGCTGGAAAAGACAAAGTTCAGTGCGGCACGCCGCGCGGCACGACCGTCCCCGGCCACCTCTAATCGAGATCGTACTCCGTAGTATTTTTTCGACTACCGAACGGCTTGATTGAGCTTCGGTGAAAAGCATTCAATTTATACGGGAGATATCTTGATCGGAGGGCGAGCGAAGAATGTACCTTCATTAAGGCGGGTTCGACGAACACGGTTTCGCTTTCGGTCGAAACCGTCCAATAATAACATTTTTTCGTAGAGGCCTAGTAGGGCCGCGGGAATACCTTAAAAATTTGTTTAACGACGCCGACCCCTTTGAAATAGTGCGGGCGATCAATGCCAGCCACCGAATAATACATCTGCCGGCGGCTCCTTGAAATTTCACCGCCGCTCCTGGAACTTCCACCTCCCCGTGTCCTATTCAAAAAATGATACGTCCCGGGCTAACAACCACTCGAAACTATTTACGGTACTCCGTTCATCGCCAGGTACAGAGGAACTGCCAAGAATGAGAATCCCTCCACAGAATTCTACAAGCCATTGAGAACGGTATCTTCGAAAAATTCCCTCAATTCTTACTCGCATCACAATTCCGCGACGAACATCCTCGAAAGTTAAGCTTCGTATACAATTCCAGCTTAACAACTGACGCGCCCAATAACGTCGCGATCATCTGTCCCAATGGGAAACCCTCTGAAAAAAATGGCCACGATTCAATTACATCTAATAAACTCGTTCCATCGGCATTACGGTCATAACATTACAATGGGAAGGAGCCCTTTTCTCTTATTGCTTCCTAGCAGGTAGCCCAGCCAACATTACTCAGCCAGTTCCCCATCGCGGGGTCTAACCCTCGGCCAGTCAAGATGTCGCCAGATCACCACCCACGATCCGCCGCGGAGAGCGAAGCAGAAACTGCGGAGCAAGCGAGGACGGGTGATTCCGGCGTGCTCCAATACGATTCGACCGAATCGTCGATCTTGAGAGTCACGAGCCCGTGGAATACGAAGGGAACCGGCGCGGCCGATGCAAAGCGAGCGGTCCGCCGGTTGGCGTACCGAGAGGGGCCCGCAGAAACATTGTCGGGCAGCGCGGAGCTGTCGTCGCTCGGAGGAGAGCGCTCCGTTAGCTACGGAGTGCCCGTTGTGTCTGGCTAACAAGTCGACCCTCGTGGCCCCTCGAGGGTGGTCGGCCCCGGGAGGTCTCCCGATCACGCGCCCGGTATCGGCTACTCGGACACGCCCGCGGTCCGTCATCCCATCATCTACGCTCCGAACCTGGACACGACACCGCCGCGCACGAGGGAAGATGATATCCGCCCGGACCGGCGAGCAGGTACACGCGGCCCGCGCGTCCTCCACCGCGGGAGATAGGATAATGTTCCGCTATTTAGAGGATGGACGCTCACTTCGGAATCCCTGCAGCCACCCATGGAGGCCGCTACGCGAGTCCTTCGGGTATTATGCGATCATCTTTGGTACAGTTCGAACGTGGCTTAATGGCGTTTTCGGATGTCCCAGGAGGTTTCGTTGGAGTTTTCGTAGAGGTCCATAGGTTCTAAGTTGATTTGTTGGCTGGAGTCAAGTTTCTGTATTGATGGTATTGATGCTACTTAGATTGGTTTGAATTCGTTTGATGAGGTTCGGAGATGAGGGAATTTGAGTTGTCTAAGAGTTTCAATGGATTACGTCTAGAATATCAAACTGTGCGTTTGAAGGGTCGAGTCGTGGGATACTGAAGGTTAATCAGTAATAATAATCAGAAATCATAGAAGTGAATTTCAGTTTCTGACTGTTGACTCGAAAATACAGGAGCAAGTGTGACTCACGGTACACACGGAGCTCATCCAATAACATCCAAATGAATTCCTCTCGAACCCAACCCCCGGCGCCCGAGTGGCCACTTGAATGACCGAACTGTCTGCGAGTCATCGATGCCGCGAAGTGCCTAACTCGCCCCCTCGACTCGAACGTTCCTCGAAGATCTCGAAAATAATAATAAAAAACCAGAGGAGAAAGGAGGAGGAGCAGGAGAAAAGGCAGAACTGACTTCTCCCACACGTGCGCGCGGCAGTCGAGCACCTCCCATCGATATTCTCCCTTTCATCGGGGCGGAAAGAAAGGCGACGACGACGTTTTCCCACGTGATCCGGCGAAACGAGAAGAGAGCCTCCCGGTTTTCTCTGTTCCGTCGAGTGGCCGGGCGATCGCGAGTGCCTCATTGTTTCACGGGCACAATAAATGGGCCCGCGTCTCGCTTGCTCGCTGGCAGTGCCGGGGACAAGTGTGCGAAAAGCCGAGAGGGCGCCGCTCCGCTCCGTCCCGGGGAAAGAAAAAGCGAAAGGTGAGCGGGGCGGCGGCAGGGCGCGAGCCGTGAGCGCGGAGGATCGTCGCACAAAGAGCGCGCAAAACACACAAACAGCCGGATTGCAATAATGGATGCGTGTTGTACAAATACGATATCGGGCTCGAGGGGGCTGCCGCGCGGCCACGTGACCCTTTCAAAAGGACTCGGAATATAACGAACACCCCCAATGGCGTAACCCCCACGGGGGGCACGCTCCGCGCTCGTGTCCTCCGCCGGTTAGCGGGGTTAACTTACAAGCCTACCGCTAATACGTGCTGGAACACGATTTTTTTTTCCACTCTGCGACCCCCCGCCTGAGCCGCTTTTTCGCTTGCATTTCGGTTTTTTCTTCTACGGGTGCCCGATACGTTGTTACCGGCGAAAACGACCGTTCCATAATAATCGTTTCTAGAATCCCGGTGACGTGTGTTTATCGGAGTTGATAGTTTCGCACGATCGTTTCGGTGGTTGATCGGGGGCGAGGGTTGTTCGGGGATGATTGTGGTTTTTGTGGATAGATTTTTGTCTTCTGTATTCGTATACTTAATTTGATAGGAATGATTTTGAATTGTATTTGATTATTGTATTTTCTTGAAGCCTCTAGTTGGAAGAATTGAAGAACTCGTTAGGAAATATTGATCTTCGTTAAATATAAAATTCTATTGTTAAATTTCATAGAGTGTCGTATAATTTATTAGTCTGTGAGACATAATAAATATTTGAGTAAAATTATCTTACATATATCGTTAATGATCAGCTTCTGGAACTATGTAATAAGAGATGGGAAAGGACGCTTGAAACAGAATAATTGCGTGGATTCCTTATTCCCGAAATGCCATGAGATTGTCCGATAAATCACCGAGGACAATTAGTGCGAAGTACGCAACACGATTCGCAGCGGCACGTCGGAAGTCCGTACTTAGGATACCAAACGACAGCAATTTAAGGCCCGTAAAGACACGTGTCGAAATAAACCGCGTGCCTATAATAGCTTCTGAATTGCGCGCACGCCCTTCGCTATTCTGCCCGTCTGTTGCGTGCACGCCCCATAGAGGGCTTCTAGCCGGGGCCGAAGTGTGACGTTTTTATCTCGCCGTGATATCTGCGCCGTGTGTCACCGATACCGTGATTTCTGACAATATCGTAGAAGGCTTCCGTGTCCCGGGAAATTTAATATCTGACGTCGATCGAACCTGACACTACCCTGAATGATTATTAGCAGCAATGCATCAGCAAAGCATTAGTCTCCAATTTTTGTGGATATTAAACGTAAAGCTTGTTAGACGAGCATACTGTTTCTTTATATTCGAATCTATAGTAGCTCTTACGTTCGTTTTCAATTCAATTTCGATTTATATCGCTTCAAATCTATTTTGTCCTGCAATTATTATATATTGACAACTGAAATAAGAGCCACGGAAGTACTAACTCTTTCATAAGATTTTGTGATCTTTTGCTATTAACGTTTCAATTATTTTTCACTCTTGTTTAATACTTTTCGCCTTCAAATATAATTCCCGTTGAACAGAGTGGAAAGCAGTGCTTCACTGGGAAAATCAATTCGGATGCGGTGAATTATGCATCGAGTTATGGACGGCTATAGATTGGGGGTGCGTGCAAATCACCGAGGTTCTCGGTGGTCTAATTTCGACGGCTCGATCGATGCTCGTTGTTGTGACAATCGGGATATGAGTGGAAACGCGTCACGCGTAACGTTGTTTCCTTTTTTTTTATTTACACACCGCTACGCAAATTGACGTGTGAAGTGCACACTTGTGTCTGACAGCAGGGCCTTCGAGGTTGGTGACGCGAAGGGAATGAAAAAGCTACTACATCGGCTGCAGCACGATAAAAGGAAGAAATCATGGATAAAAATGGGAAATCGAACGTTTCGGTTGACGGTCTTTCCCAATTAGTAAACTTAATCAACGTTGTAATTTATACTTGTGTAATATTAATCCGTCTGTAAGAAATATTCTTTCGTTTCTAAGGAAGCATTATGGTGCTGCTGTTCGTCGGAACGATTCGTTATTTTTTCGTGTATTTCACGTTTCGTGCACGATTTTAACAAACTTCCCCTCTGTGCTCTGTACAGCACGTAGAAAATTACAGGGAAACTTCGCGGAACAAGTTTAATTGGATTCATTCGGTTATCCAGTTCAATAAATCGGAAAAATCATATTCGAGAACTCAGCGTTAAATCCGGGTGCATTTAACATACGTGAACGTTGCAATTCTGCAGATTTTCGAATATACCGGAACGCTTCGGTGAAACAGTTTCCACGCTGATACGCTCACACGCATTCTCGATAGCGAATATCATTGGAAAGACACTCAGTTCTGTCTGTTCTTAATTTGCACTTTATACTTCGAATATAACTGAAAATGTTCTGTGTTCAATTATAAAATTCTCTAGCAATTACCAGTTTAATATCTTACGAAATCAGAATAAATTAATAAAAACCAAGTCGATATAAATGAATCAATAATTCGTCGATGGAACAGAGACGGTCTTCCATTTCAGCACCCTTCCGACCACCAGTTACCATCAAAGCTGAATTCCCTAGAACTTATATAGTGCTGACATCTGTGAAGTAAATGCAACACGCGGGAACTATCCACTGACATGACCTGTACGAATAATACGGGACTTCATTGACGGACGGCGCAAGGTAAATTATTTATTCCGCGAAATTCAATAAATATTCATTTATTATAAACACGAAGCGGATCGAGTATCGATTCAATCGAGTCGCAATGGGTGCCAGAAGATTTCGACGCACAACTTATCAAGTGTGCGTTACAATTTTAGAGGCGAGACACTTGCCGCAAAATGCGAGCTGTTTGGTGGTGGTTAAAGTTGGCAATCAGAAAAAGAAAACGGTGGTCCGCGAGAAAACCGATGCACCGGTTTACAATGAAGTAAACATTCGAATTGATATTCTTATCAGGTTAATCTGAAGGATGATACATTTTTAATATATATATATTTCAGTACTTCGTGTTCGATTTGTTCTGCAACTTAGAGGAACTATTGAGTACTAGGATTATAATAGCTGTGTATATAAAGCATTACCTGCGCTTGAAGTTCCATGGGAGCGCAAACTTCGAAATAGCTCTTGTGTGGGAACAACCAGGTGTTAATAATTTCAAAGTTTCATCGTTTATGTAATAATCATTTCCGAATAATTGTATCCATCGGAATTATGATAACAGATGTGTTCGAACAGATCGTCAATATTATCACAAATGGGCAATGTTGATCAACCCGGCGGACCCAGGTTCCGGTCTGAAGGGATATGTTAAATGTAACATTACAATGAATGTAAAAGGGGAGAAGATGAAGGTGCACCCGGAAACAGACGGCGAGGATGACATTGAAGGGTAATTTTTGCTTTTAATCAGTCTTCCTCAAATAATCTTAATTATCGAATTAATGGTGATTAATCAATCAATCCTCACTTTACGTATTATTATAAACTATAAGAATTTTAATATTTTGTGTTGAACATAAAAAAATGAAATTTCCTGCATAAAGTTAAATACCGACAATGTTAGCCGTGTCATAGCGCACTAGCGAACTCTATACTAATGGAACAGTCAGCCGCTGAACTACATAATACTGCAGCTGCAGACTTAAAATACGTAAGTACCGACCGTCCACGACTTGTTGACTACTACATATCTTAAGTCTGTGCTGCAATATAAAAAGTGCATCTAAAGAGAGCAAACAGTTTTATAAAATTGTCAATTTCAACGAATATGTTGATATGTCTACATAAATGAATTTATATGTAACAGAAGGTCATTAAAAAAATTGAAATCGAAGTTTAAACTGATACAACATGGTTTTCCATCAGAGGATAAGATAGTTACAACAAAGAATATCGTTTTGCTTGTAGATAAGCTCGGCTCAGAAGTTTACGCGATTTACCATTGACGGTGCCACAAATCGGCATGGCCATTTTCATTGTTATAACAATTCAAATATTCATTGATATTTATTCATTGATAACACTGTATTTGGTAAACCTTACTATATTATGTTATGAGAGGGCAATTTGTTATTATTTTAATAGTACTTAAGATTTTTGTACTCTTCATTATTATCGTAAAAATAGAAAAATCTTGAGTTTTATTGTTCCTCGCTTAAAAAAGGTAAAAATCTTCATTAAAGTCCACAATTTAAATATGTTTCACTCTGATTTCGAGTACTGCTGCATAATATATGCAGTTTTTACTAATTTAATCATGAAATATTATCGAAAGAATATATCAGCCGCTATTAATCTTAAATTTCCTTATGGTCAACAGATTTTCCACGTTACCAAAAATTTTTCATTTGTTCCCTCGTAACTTCGGTTTGTAACAGTTCATCTACATACATATTGCGCCTTGCCGTCGCGGAGACGGAAATATGGCCATGTTCCAGCATCCATTTTAATGTTACACCGTGTTAGTGTCGCTGGTATCTAGATAGATTCCAGCTTGGTCTCCTGAATCATGGAATATTAGTTAGAGAAACAATTATTCTCCGCTTAAACGACATCGGATTACTTTCCGACATGTACGACAAAAATTTCGATGCTTTAATTGAAACCTAACGATCGCAGAAATCTGCTGCTCCCCGTTGGTGGCGAGTCGCTGCCATTCAGGAGCCGCGCGCGTTACATTTTTGCGATTTATCGGGCAGACGGTTTACCAGATATGAGCAGCATGTGTATGAAAACTGATTTCGAAAATATCAATCCATACGTGCAAATATCCTTCGCTGGAATGAAGGTGCGTGAATCGGGAATCTTTCTATATCTGAAATACATTTATCCACTTTTATTCCTAACTTAAATTTATTTAGTTTTTAGTTAACCCCTTGGCCTATGATTTCTTTCTCAATTCTGATTGATATGGCTACTTTGTGATTAATAATTTATCGAAGAAAGAGAAAAATTCTAAGCATATGTTATGCCTATATTTCCTTTTATGTATAATAGTTGATTAAAGGGGAATAATATTTACTTGTTGTTGTAGGAGAAGGGGTTAAAAATTATGTACACGTGTTCTCAATAATCCTAGTAAATGAACTACCGATAATCTAATGAGTGGACGTGTAACATCAATTTCCAGGAGAAGACCAGTGAAGCATGGCAGACTTATAGCCCCAGGTTCAACGAGAAAATTATCTTCAAGGAAATGTTTCCTTCCCTCTGCCAACGCGTGAGAATTACCATAAAGCACCGTGTTAACAGTTGTCAAACTTGTGTCGTAGCGTCACACGTGCTCGACTTGAGCAAGATATCAAACTCCGGGGAATACGGTGAGTTCTCTACATTCTTCTATCCACACACAAATGAAGCCTTCATTGTAACCGTCGTTATCAAAAAAAGAAAGAATGATCTGAATCATACATTTGATTTTCTAGAAAGTATCTTATTTCAAACGACCATAAAATATAAAAAATTCCCTCATATTACCCCGGAATCAAATTATAATCTATTTTCCAAGCGGAATTTTATTATATCGATTTTGTACGTACTACGACCGCACAGTATAAATTCTCTATCGAGTAACGGAGGTCTCGGGTTTTTTAAACATTTCCGTCCATAACGGGGGGAAATACGCGTCGAAAACACGGCAGCACTTCAACGTAGAAATAAATCAAAGAGCGGGGTATAAAAATAGGGGAGCAGCAGATCGTCGCATAAACGAAACTCAAACAGCGGAACGGCAAACGGGACGTTGATTAACGGAGCCTGTTCGTCCCGTTACGTTTGTATTTTAAATTCTTTACGATCGAATAATTTGACCGTGCCCCGCGTAACTAGCTCGCGCACAACACCACTTAGATCTAATCGAACCGCCATTTTCCTCATTTTATCGTCCTCGCTCGCCTCGAGGCTATTCCCCGCTGATTCACTGCTTATACTGCGATCTTACAGCGCGAACTACGAAAATACTGCCTGCTCCGACCGACATATTGATAAAACAGCCGATAATTTTGCTTCGAACGAACCGGCCCTCCATTTTTATCAATTTTATTTACCTCGGATATTATACGTTCAAATATTAATATTCAACCGGCCTTAGGTTTTAAACATCGTTCTAAAACATCCTACAGGGAAAAAGAACATCATAAATCATTTCAACGTAACTGCTTCACGAATTCGTGGCAAGAAAGCAGTTTCCAACGCGTGCGAAGGAATCTTAGCTTTTACAAACGATACGATTAATTGAAATAATATGCACGATAAAATATCAAAATAATTGATTAAAACGACGTGCCCGGTACCGTTTACGACCTGTTTAGGTTAATTCGCAGCGTAAATCAATCGCGACCATGAAACGCGTCTTGTCGTTAATGAAAATTTATGAATCAATTAATTCCTGTTGCCTACGTTATGATCCATCCTGGTGTACTATACATAAATAAATCCCGTCAATTCGCTGTTCATTAATACTTTCGCTGATGCCTGCAAGACAGCGGTGAATCCGGACGATGAGGCAAGGATTAAAATTTAATAACTCGGAGACTTTTCTGCGAGGGTAGGGGACTATTACGCGAGAGCCGCCTGAATCGCGTAACAAGGTGGAAGATAAACGCTCATCCGACGCGGGCGACTGCTTCTCTCCTAGAGTAATATAAAGTATCCTTGATGTATTGCCTTGTCACCTTTATAAGGTTTCCTGCCGACTTTCGGCCCGTCATTCCTTCACTTTTACGGCTCCGGCCGCGCAGAGAAGAGTAGCTGTTTCGGCAAGTGGCTGACGGCACTTCCTTTCTATCGCGGCCGGGTTCTTCTATCCCTAAAAACGGAAATGGATGACCCAGAAGCGTCTGCCAGAATCGGCGTCGAAACAGAGCCCGCGGCTCCCATCATCGAGGTGCGCGCGTTTGATCTTATTTTCTTTTCTCGGCGATGTCTCGCCTATTACTCCTCTCCTTTTTATTGTTGACCTTTCGCGCAATAAAAACAACCTCTAACGACGCCATTAGATTGCCTTATGTAATCGTCCAGTGGCAATTTGAGGCCATGGCAGATATATCTGGTTGATGTTGAAATAACTGTCAAGATAGTCGGTGAGAACTGAATTTTCAAACTCTATTCCGTTCTGTGATTTATTAGTACTATTTTTATAGCGGTAATCATTGCCCGTGACAATTACAAAGTGTTATCTATCATAGGAATTCATTTTCGAAGGCTGAGTTATTATTACAGAGCTGTCGACCTAGTAACGGATAGACAATTCGCATTTGTCTAATATTCACTATTTCTTTCCAAAGAATCGCCTGTGGAGGACGGAGGAATACTGTCTAGTGGCCATTCTGTACGATGTCAGCATGATAGACAGGCGAAAATTTTGGACGAAATCGATAAGCTTCGAAATTAGCCTGGGAAACGCCGGAAATAAACAATTCCCTCGCAGCCAGTGCGTCGAAGGCGGCTACGACGGTATCAGCTCCATCGGGACAAACTTTCCTTTGTAGTTCCTCGGAAAATTTGTTGGGAAACGGGGAAATTTCGTCCACCGTTCCGCGTTCGTTCACTCGAATCCCTCGAAGGCTCATAGATCGCTTGTTAATACGCTGGAGGGTTTGCGTTTCAGGCGCATGATAGGCACCCCGTAAAATGTGATTAATTTTCAACAGGAAACCGGATGCCGGAGCGGCGACCGGACTTCGAGAGCGGCACCGCTCCACGACTGACTGGTTCACTGGATGGCAAATATAATTATCTGCCTCTTGGCTCGCGAAAACCGTGCTTGTACGTCAAGTCCTGGTGGCCCGACCTCGAGTGGAGGATGTACAATAGCAATAGTCTGGGTCGCGTTGCCGATTTCCTAGTAAGCATACCATTTCTTTCCTTCGTCGTCACTAGATCTTATATAATACAACATTTTTCTTTGCCAAATGAAAAATCTTTAAAATCGCTAAATTGCTACTCGTTAAAAAAAATAGTTTTCTTATTTAATACAGCCACGTCTTGACAAATTTAATTTGATTTTGCTACGAAACTTTGCATTTGAAGTAGATAAACATTCATTTATTTAGCTTTCGTTTCACGTACCAATCGATAGAAATATTATCTTCAATTATCGAACAAAATTCTTCCGTTCAATTACATCGGAACTGCTGCATCAATACCAGTAGCATTCTCGTAAGCCGAAAGACAGGCAGCCGCGAAACATCGAAAACCAACCGTAACTTCGCATGCAACATGCACGAGCGAAACTAGCCTCCGCGAGTTTCACGAAAATGCTTCGGGATCGAAAGTTCGCGAGGTAGAATTCCGGGCCGTTCGTAAAAATTTCACCGTGAGACCTCGGGTGCAAATTTATCGGCGCCGGACGCCTTGAAGTTGGAAAGCGTCGTTGACTTAAAACCCGTACCGGCTTGGTCGAACTTCCGGTACGTGTCAAGGAAATATTTCATACGTCCCGGGGCCGTGGTTCCCACGGCGTGGCCGGCGCAGAAGTTTGCTCCCGCGAACTGGAGCACACTGATTCCCAGGGACGAAATTTTAATTCGTGGTGACAGGACCAGAAGTTGGCGGAGCTTGAAGGGCTGGTCGCGTCGGAGGAGCAGGGAGCTTACATGCTCTACAATGAGACAGTTCGCCGCTTGAAGGACCACTGCATCCGGTATCTCGTAATGTTGCAAAGTGCTCGAGTCCTCGGAGCTTCAAGGCTGAAGCTTTAATGCTGAATCCAGCAGGCCTAGAGTTCTTTAATACCTCAGTTTTCGAAGTTTCAAGGTTTGGCATTAAAAGCTGAGTCTTGGGGGCTCAGAGTTCTATGAAGTTCGAGTCTTGAACGGTTAGAGTTTTATGGAACTCGAGTCATGGAAGCTTGAAGTTGTATAAAGTTTGAGTACTGAAGGCTTAGAGTTCTATGAAGCTAGAGTTTTGAAGACTCAGAGTTCTATAAGGCCGAGCCATGGAAGCTTAGAGTTCTATAAAGCTCCATTTATTACAACTCAGAATTCTATAAAGCTCGAGTTTTAATGGCATAGAGTTCTACAAAGGCAGCATCTTTGAAGCTTCAATATTCAACCTCAAATCTTTGAAAGCTCAATTTGAGCCATTTAAACCTTCAAGTTTGAGTATTTATAGAACTCTAAGCTTTGAGCGTTGAAGATTTGAGCTTTACAGCTCAAGGTATGAACCCTGAGAGCTCGAGCTCTTAAGAATTGAGTCATGGTCGCAGCTTTCAAGTCATGATTCGCAGTTAGAGCTTTCGAATCTCAAAACTAAGGACTCATCATTACAACCTAGGTACTTGCAAATGCTGAACACGGGCCGATACGATGATCACGGCGGTACCACCAAGCTCGATCGTCATCGTGTGAACCTATGTCGTAAAGAAATCGAGAGCATCCTGCAGAGGATCAAGATCAACGGCGAACTACCGAGCAATCGCTACACAAGGATCGCGATGGCGCACGCGTACCAGTACCTGAAAAGAGTGAAGAAGTTACGGGAAGACGTGAGTCGACTTTCATGACAGCTTCACACGCGAGCTGCCCTCTTCTCTGTTTTTTTTTTATTTTTCACTCGAAACGTAATAGCACGCGGGGATGAAACGCGCGGAGCGCACAATAAAGTGATCGATTCCTCGCGGGCTCGTATCTATGAATAAATGGAGTGAGGTCTTTGCACTCTGGGAGGGTAGACTAGTCGATGGATTCGTGAGTTTCGTAAACGTGAAGGTGAACGTATAATGAGACAGTTTTAAGGGAAAATTTATCGAGAGACGAATTTCAGTGAAACAAAAGAGATTCCAGTTTAAAATTCTCGGTTCGAAGTGAATGATTGATTAACCGATTTGTACGAGTATCTTTCATTGATGGCTTGCATTGTCGAAAAAAGACGTTACATTCGTTCCACCCAGTGCACGGAATTCCTTCAAAGGATAATGGAACTCCATCGAGCGATCAGTAGCAGGAGCCCAACCCCTATCGCAATTTACCGGGACGGCAAATTAATCTCCGGAGTTGAATGACTTCCGACCGAAGTTCTACGAAACTTCCCAGCGACGATTCAAAGGACGTTTTTTGGGAGTCATATTTAATTTCGATTCCGGCTGCTCCTTTTTCCCTCCGAAAACACTGTCCCGTAAGAGGGTGAAGAGCTCTGGAAACCTCCTAAACTTCCCGTACCCTTTCCTCTGCGAGAAAGAAAGTGACTTACTGGATGAAAAAGCGAATGAAGTCATAAAAGTTTCTAGGTTTCCCTGCGCGAAGATTTTCAACGGGAATTTACCGGAACGTGAACCGTAGACAACGCCGCTGGTACTTTGCTCGGTAGAAATTGCGAAATTTAAATATTTAAGCGACAGCACTTCTTAGTCGTCGCTTGTCTCGATGGAGGATCCGTCTTGGCGCGATGCGGAAGATTATTGTTATATATAGTGAAGGTTTCATACATTTATGACGAATATAAATAGATAAAATATAGACAGAGAAATATTTATAAGAAGTTAACAATTTACAATTACCATTATACTTCTTGACAGTATTCCTTTAAACTACTTTAAAGTACTTCTGAAAGTCATCATTGAGCACAGTAATTGCATTTATAATAAACACGAAAGCATAAAATGAAAAATAGAGAAATATTTATAAGAATTTAAGAATACTTTTAACTTATTCAAATTCCAAAAAGGAAGAAACCAATTTCTGCTTAACCATTTCGTTCGAATTACTGTAATAATTTACACGAACACCAGTCATTCCTCTAAACTACTTTGAATCGTTTTAGAAAACAACCATTTTGCATGATAATTCACAATTCACCTATTACGAATTGTTCAGCCGCAGCACAGCCTTCCAGACGTCTCCATCTGGATGACGGCCGGATCGAAGCGCGTCGCTTGCACGCGACTTCCGGCTGAGGAATTAATCTACTCCGAGGACCCGAACGAGAGAGGCTTGAAATGCGGGAAAAAGATCCAGGCGTTCCTGAGGAACCCGCGCGAGGATCAAGGAGCCGATTACGCCGCTTGCAAGATGGAGGCTTTCCTCTGGCTGGGCAGAACCGAGCACATCGGCGCGTGCTGGTCCGCCATTCCGCCGGGATACGACGTGGAACACGAAAGGAACCTCGACGTGTTCCCGAAATATGTGGAGTACACTCGGTCCTCGGTATAACCTTGAACTGTTTTAATTAATCATCGAATTTGGCCGAGGGCAGGCGGAAACAAGTGTAGTTTTCTTTTCGAGGGTTTCGTCGACGAGCGAAATTTATTATTGATTTTCCTCGAGTGTTCTTCAGTTTACAAATTGCGCTGAATTATGCGGCTGTGCGAGAGCAGATCAATTTTTTGAGGATGCTTTTTAACGTATGCATGGAGGAATATTTGGATGTCGGGAGAGATAGTTTTTACAGGAATTTTTTGATATTTAGGTTGTTCATGCGACATCAAAGTGAGAGGTTGAACGTGCAGTCGGTTTCAGATGTTATTTGGCTTAAATATAGATGTTTATTAATGAGATTACTGGAAATTGAAATGGTTGAAGGATTAATTCGGATATAAAGATCTACCGTGAAACGCGAGGAAAAAGAGTGACTGAGGTCGAGCTGTCTGCCCCTTTGTCATAACAGTAATGTGAAACGTAATTTAAACCTTTCTGGAATCACGAAGTAGCCCCCAGGCGAACACGCCTTTTTAAATGCGATTGAATGAACGTTTTAATCGTTAAACCTCTTTTGCGTTAGTTTCAATTAATCACACACCTCGTTTGGAGGATAGAGTGGGTCCTTTCCTCTCGTGACACAAGGATATGCGTACAAAATAATTGGACAATTTAAAATATTAAAATTAAATGCTAAAGTAAATAGAAAGATATTACAGTATCGAAATAGCGAAAATTATAAATTCGTAAAGGAAGTTCCATACAATTCGATATTAATCAAATTCGATATCGAATATGATTCCACTTTTTTCTAAATTACTCTAAGGAACCACACATTTATCAATCTCAACAGCCTGTTCGCAATGCAAAGAAAAATATTAATTTATTCGGGAACGAGGTCGTCAAACTACTCGAAACTCCGCGAACGAAATAATTTCAACCTATCCCGTATCTTGCATTGCAGGTATTCCAATTACGTGCTCACATATTCCAAGGTCGCTTTGATCCCGGGATGGATGCATCCGGCTTATTGGATCCACTCGTACGTGTTGCATTTCATGGCTACACGGCCGCCACCAGAGTAAGTTTTCTAGGTCGATATAATTCACCGGGTCTCGCTGACAAGTGCGCGGGAGTTGTGTTATTATTACAAGCCTAGAGCCTTCTTTTGTGAAGAGACTCGGGCTCGCTGTCGGTAAATGGATTCCCGCGGTGTCTGTCAGCGGCGAAGCCAATTTTCGGCTTTTATCTGGCCCCTCGTATGAATTCGAGTCTGTTCCTCGCGGAAACGAAGTGTACACGTGCGCAACCTAACTACCAGCTCCTTAATTGTTCCCTTTGAAGAACGTCGAATCAACTGACATCGATCGAACAAGAGGAACATAGAACCAAAAGATATATTATCGTCCCATAAATTCGTCTAACGATTTTATCGAGAGTGTCTCTCAATACCGTCAAAGAACTTTGACTTTGATTAACGATGAGCCACTAAAACTCAACTAGAATTATCGTCGCTATATTCCACGAGGCGACGAAGCGTCTCAGAGTATTAAGCAAACGCAAAGTTGGATAATATCAACATGGCGCATGTCAATCAGCTCAATATTTAAACTTCGCAGTTAATACCTATTAGAATAATTTATAGAACAATTTAATCCGCGCTGAATATATGTAAAGTAGAACCAGGGGAAAGTAGTCAGACCTCCAAAGCTCCCCGAGCATCGAATCAATATGCACCCCCGAATTCTCAACTTCACACCCAATTACTTAAGGGGATTTGCACTAACGGTTACCGGGCGTCAGCAAAGAGGATTAGAAGTAATGTACGTATCGCAGGCTATCAAGCAGACCTTGGACCCTTTCTGGGATCAGACGCTGATCCTTCCATCGTGCACCATTCACGGGACGAAGGGGCATGTCAAAGGGGATCCTCCGAAAGTGGTGGTGGAAGTGTTCGATCAAGACGTATGCGTGGGTACTTAACGATTCTCGCGACATGGACGTGTTTAACCCTTTCGTTATCACTGGTTAGTTAGTTAGAAAAGGTTAGTTAGTAAAGTAACTGCGAATAAGTAATAATGATCACACTTAGACTATAAGAAAGCAACATGGCTGATAGATTTCTATTAAAAAACTGATTACGGAAGCAAATTTTTGAGGCCGGCAGAAACACTTATCCACACGTTGAGAAGTCCAATGATACATCTGACATCAGCATAGTCAGTTTTGTTCGTGTTCTTCGTTACGCTAACAAACAACTAATGACAACAATGTGTTAAAATTAAGTCGTTGCTGTTTCTACAGCTACTCAATAGAGTATCGTCGCCTTTCCATTATGACTTTTCAGCTAGTGGGTCACCGGCTAATACATCTAAGCTCGAGAATGCACTCATGACATAGCGGTCGGTCCAGCAAAAATGATTAGATGTCTAAATCCACGGTAGCGAAAGGGTTAATTACACGTCACTGTTCCGCGGTGACTCTTGCGGACCGGTTCGAGCTGTAACGCGATTGGATGGGGATTCACAGGGCATCAAGGAGTTCTGCGGAAGATGCACAGCCGTTCCGTTAGTTAAACTCGCGGAGGAAACTTACTCGCCACCTGATTTCCCTCCGAAACTCGAGTGGTACAAATTTAAATCGCAAAGGGATTGCACCGGCTCCGTGCTCGCTGCATTCGAGCTTATAGAGGTGAGAGGGGGCGATACCAATCGATATTCGCGAGGTGCGAGCTGTATCGTGTCTCCGAGATTTCGGTCGTTGCTTTTGCGAATTAATTTCGAGAGGCAGATGACATCGGAACGTACCGAATTCAGTCGGTGTTTGCAATATTTGTATACACATGTTGCTGGAGAAGTTAAATTTAATAGTTAACCCTTAACGGAGGATCCAATGCCGCATATATGGCGGTAAGAATCGTTTTATTATTTTCATCACTGTCATTCTTGTAATATTTACAATTAACACGTTAAGTATTGCGCTACGTCACTTCTGTGAATTTGTTTCCGCTTGCTATTTGTGTTTCGGTATTCTTTGACGGCAAGTAATCTTGAGATAGTTCCGGTATGTTAAGGGTTAATTAATTAAATTAAAAGAGCGCGGAGAGGTTACTTTCACCGTTATCTATGGAGAGCTTAAAGAATCTCCGGATAATCGGAAAAATGGAACGAGCAATTATTTAGAGAGTCCGGAAAGAAGACTCAAGTTCTGTTCTCGGGAACTCTTCTGCCCCGTTTTAATATTAAGATAAGGAATCTTCAATATTAGAATTGTTTTTAGTAAGTTCAAAGTTTCTCGACGTAGACGGCGGAAAGTTCCTTAAGTCGCCTTGCTCGGAGACACTCCGCACGATGCATTCATTTCGTTCCGTCGCGCAAAGTTAAATGATTCCGACAGTTCTCTGTACCCAGATGTTCCACGTCGAAGTATCTGCGCAATGTTTAGGTTCAAGAGGATGAGACAGCGGACAAGCCGATAAGCGACTCGAAACAGGAGATTATATACAGCATACCGGAAGACATCAGGCCGAAAATGGCGAGGTACAGGCTCGAAGTAATATTTTGGGGCATCCGGGACATGAAGAAGATAAATTACGTGCCGGTGTTGAAGCCTCGAATTATTATAGAGTGTGCCGGTGTCGATGTCAAGTCAGAGGTGATGGAGAACGCGAAGAGATTTAATAACTTCGAGGAACCTCATATCGTCGTTGACTTGGTAACGAGTTTCTAAATTATCTCTACGTTTCAAATATTTCATTCCTCGATTTATAGTCAATTCTTAATAATAAATTCTAAAATCAAGGGAATATATTACAGTTACTTTTTAAGTTTTTTTAAATTTGAACTGTTCATAAGGTCAATGATTAGTGATATTTAAAAATAAACATTGACTGTTGAAGCTTTATGTTATAATGCAATTTTTTTACAGGACATGGCGGAGCTCGATATCTACTACCCCTCCGTCACAATAAAAGCTTACGACTCGCGAGGATTTGGTTGCTTTAAGTACATCGGTGTATGCATCGTGCCTACCGTCCACATATTCATAGAGCAATTAATAACGGAAGAGGATTATGATGCGCAGATATACGGGACGAGATTTAAATCTCTGTGGACGAAAAAGCAGTCCACCATTCGTAAGTCCTCCTAAATTGTTTTAATCATTTCCGAAACCTGGGAGAGATACGAAAGATTTGTTGAACCCTTCAGTGGGAGTAATATAAATGTGATAAAGCGGTAAGCGTACACCGTGTAATACCAATGACAATTTCATTTCGATGTTGACGCGACGATGAAACGCAATTCTCTGTTAAATATTTGAACACCGTGATTGAACATCGGAGCCCACGCATCGATTCGAAATTTCCGCTGAGGAAGTTAATAACCGCGGTGAAATATCCTGTTTCCATCTGCACGCAACAGAAAACTTTGTTAATTGAAGTTCACGGGGACGTTTATCCGCTTCGACTCGGAATTAAATGCTTTCCGCGGGTGCAAGAATCCCTGGAAACAGTAACGGGTCCAGTTGCGAGCTGAGAATTAACTCGTGTTTATTTGCTTCTGGATTTCTCTTCGGTATTCCATTCTGAACTTTTAAAATACATTTTGATGGGCATTCAATTAAATCTGTATCTTTGAACGTGTAAAAAACGTTGATGTAAATATAAACACAGTTTGGATGTTTTCGTGAGAAAATCTACTGGTTTGCTGAGTGAACTTCAGTTATAAACATTTTTATTTAGAAAGAAATAATTTATTAGTTCAGAAGTCTAATCATAAGAGATGATTTTTTATTAAGTATCATTGCCGACGGAATACGATTCATCGAAAGAGGAAAACAAGGGGTTGATTTCGTACAAGAAGATGGCCGCTAAACATTCATCGAGGACCCAGAGAATTCTGCGATCGCTGAAGAAGCTGTTCGCGCATTTATTAGGGAGGAGGGGCACGAAGAAGAAAAGGGTGGAACGTATGGAGGAGGAGGACGAGTCGCTCGATTGGTGGAGTAAATATTTCGCTTCTCTAGAGGTAGGCGAACATGACCGAAAGGCATCGGTCACGCGAGTAATGCGATAAGGTTAACGACCCTATCGCCGACCATAAGAGAACCCGATTGCGTCATAAGTATCACTTTTTAAAGAAATATACAGGCTATAAAGAATAACTGATGGTTTTAAAATATATTCTTGTGAGAAATTTATCACGAAGAACGTCTAAACACCAAATATAAAGATCAATCAATGATAGATGTTAGAATATTTCCTTTTTCCTGAATTATTAATTTTTAATTGATGCGAATAAGATCAATCAATGATAAATGTCAAATTTTAGCTTCTTCCAACATTATTGACTAATTAATACGAATATGATAAACGTTTTTCTGAACTACTAATTTTTGATTTATATGAGTACGAGGAAAACTTGTAATTGAAAATAAAAAACGTGGCAGCGGATAGGATCATTTACCTTATTATACTCCAGTTTCCACAGATTTCTGTTAAGTCGAGTAATTTCAGGAGGAAAGGAGCAGAGAGCTGGGAAGTTCAGTTCCCGCAGGTCGTGAGCGGCTCGCGACGTTCAAGGTACACGCTTTAAAGCATTTTCACCAGCTCACCTGTCTCATTGGACGGAAAACAGGTATACGACGGGGAATTGGAGATGCAACCGCAGTTCGCCGGCTTTCAGGACCGTCTCAGGACGTTCGAACTGTGGAAGGGCAGCAGGAACGAGAATTCGGATTACGACAGCGATAATTACGTCGGGAAGTTCAAGGTTCGGTTTAAACTGTTGCTTGTAATTAATGGATAATGACTGAAACTTGGACCGTGGCGGTGAAAGTGAATGCACTGCAGAAATTAGTCCAATGTCACTGCCGTAGCTGTTCCTCTAGCGTGTAGAGATAAAACTTTAATTCAATTTATAATGAACGTGAAAAGTTCCAGTTTATCCAAGTCGCGTTAAGACCGGTGTATCACATAATTTCCTTCGTGCATGAGCGATGTTGGAGCTAAACTGGAGACGAAAGAAAAACGGAGATAACAAGTTCCGAGTTGTTCACGAAAACATTTTAACTCCGCTATCTCCACAGTAACATGCACTTAAGGCCTCGAATACTTTCCATTACTTACACGCTAGCAATAAATTCTTCTCCGCTGTCTCTCCAGCGTAAACAAAAACACTATTACAGAAAACGTGTCGCTTAGAGGTAAAAATAGTCGAAGCCTCTCGGGCGCCTTTAAATAACACGTTAAAAGTCTGTTTAATCAACCGCCATTAACGAACCTGGATCGTCGCCAAGCAAGGAGTATCCGCTTTCCGGTGAACAATTACAAGATAATTTTCACGGCTCGAATGCCTGCGTTCCACCGCTTTATTTTCGCCAACGGAAATTGAATTCTGCCCTATCCCCCGTTTTCTCGCAATAATTCACTTTACGTAGATGCTACATCGACAGATTCCAAGGCCACTTCATTTCCCTGGTTAACGCCACCGTACATTATATTTTCCTAAAATATTAACCGTGCAAATAAGAAATCTACTATCGAATTATGAAGTGTTTACTCGCTCGCTGGACGAGCTGAGCAAATATCTTTTCCCGCAGGGGAGGATATGCGTGTACCGTTGGCCTCATCCGAGCGACGTTCCCTGCAAGACGAAAACCGGGAGGAACGCGGCGAACGGCGTTTGCGACGATTATCCGTCGCCAGAGGCCGTTAGGCTTCTGGTTAGACTGTACGTCGTGAAGGGTGAGTAGCGTGGAAGACACTTCTTCATCGACCTGCGCGACGAACTGATGGGAACGAATCGATCCTCTCCGCAGGCATCAACTTACAGCCTAACGATCCCCTAAGCGGAAAGTCTGACCCGTATCTCTGCGTCAGACTTGGAAAAACGTTTATCAACGACAAGAAGAATTATATATCTAACCAGCTGAATCCTACCTTCGGACGGCAAGCTGACGTTTTAATTTCCGATTATATCTTTTATCTTTTTTCCCGGGATAATTGATCTAACTTGGCCAGATAGAAGCCGCGTTTAAGCCGTCCCTCGGGTTAAGGCGCGCTGCTCGCATAATTAAAGTTGATCGTGTTCTTTTGTCACTCGTTCTACAGTCGACTGTGTTGGTCGATAACGAACGTTAATGGTTTTGTTTTAGAATTTTCTAAAATCGTCCATGAATCATCTGGGCTGCCAGAATACAGTATAAAAGTGCAGATATAATCATTTTTAATCGAAATGAGTGACTAAAGAATTAAATGCAATTTCTTCGTGTCCTGTCAACATTTCCCAGACTTCTATCCATCCCTTAAAATTGCTGACATCCTTCAATTGACAGGCTTTTCGAAATAGAGGCTTCTTTTCCTCAAGACTACCTACTAACAATTCAAGCCTGGGACTACGACGCAACATCCTCAGACGATCTCATAGGCGAAACGAAGATCGACCTAGAAAATCGATTCTACAGCAGACATCGTGCAACTTGTGGTATATCTCGAACGTACAGTGCATCTGGTTACAACGCTTGGAGGGATCGCGAGAGACCGACACAGATCCTCTTCAACATTTGCAAGAGGAATAGTTTACCTGCACCGGAGTACAGAAAGGATCACGTTAAAATTGGACGAAAAAGATTCTTTCGCAGTGATCCTCAATCGAAAGACGAGGCTGGTCTGTTTGATTGAAAAATCGTGTAACGCGTTGACTGCTGTGTGGACCGTCAGTAGTAGATCATTTGTCTTATTAAAAGATACCAAAAATACTATATTTCAATGAAAATCAGTGGAGCTAACAAGGAGTATAAGAATGATCAAAATTTTAAAGAATGTGACAATATAGTTGATTAAATGAAGAAGAGGGAATAGCACGGTTCACAAAAGGAGGCGGAACCCTCCTTTTCACAGCGATCGACGCGTTAAATTATCGATCATAAAAGCGGAAAGGGATTCTGTTAGATCACCGATTGGTGGCTTTCATACAGACTGGGAAGAATGCGCGGCACTGGACGTGCTTCATCAGTGGCATGATTTTCCCATTTGCGGTTGCTCTCTGGTGCCGGAACACGTTGAAAGACGGCCGCTCTTTAATGCCGCTAAGCCTGGTTTGGAGCAGGTTATATATATATAGAACTCATACACACACGCACGCAAAAAAATATAATTTTTTGTTCAATCGGTGAATGCGGAATACGGGAACAAGAGAATAAAGGCCCCGCCGCTTTTGAGAGCACAAGGTGCCACGGCCGCGAATGGATTCGATTGGCCCGCGCAAGGACCAAAGGAAATATCATTTCACGAACCCTCCTTTTTATCGAATATTTCTTTTGTCGAGCTGGATAAAAGCTTGAGAAGTAAAACGAATGGTTGCTAATATCTTACTGTCAGACCAATTCAATACACAACGAAGAATTACGGATTCATCATTTTTTTTCGATAGCCCACGCTGTCCCTCGTATACCAGAGGAATATTCAAAACGATTCGACATTCGTGGAAAAATTAGATATAAATTGAACAATATCAGTATATCTCAAGTACAGATCGAAGTTCTCCGTATAACAAATTTGAGAATTCATAGGTTGTCCGATAAATGCTCCAGATCGTTGTATGTCAGCCGATTTTACCGGAACTTCATTAATGTTTCGAACGAGTTCTCATAGGAAACTTGGATTCCGACGAAAAAAGATTACTTTGCCACTTTATGTTACCTATTTCGGGTTACAGAGTCGATCGCTTTTCCGGTTCCCATCAAAATTGAACGAATACCGTTAATCGACGCTTAGCCGGACGAATTTCCGTCAGAGATAGATTCGGTAAATGGCGTCGAACGCAATTTTACGGCGGAGAATCGATCGATTTGTTAGCGAAATGATATATATCGGGCCCGGTCGGCCGAAAATTGCGAGCGTTTTTCGGTTCGCGTAAATATTCAGTGGCAGGTCTGATAGCTGCGGTTTCCGGTGGCCGATGTTCCAGGGTAAATTGGAACTTTGGATCGACATGTTTCAATTCGGCGAGCTTCCGCCGAAACCGGCGTTAGACATTAGCCCGCCTGTGCCGCGGGAGTACGAGATTCGCGTGGTCGTTTGGAATACCGAGGACGTGCCTCTCGTCGATAGCCAATTTCTTACCGGGGAGAAGTGCTCCGACATTTACGTGAAAGGGTACGCTCAAGAACGACGCTTTTCGGTAAAACGGCGCTTCTGAAATCTTTGGAGTGCCGCGAACGGGGAATTCGGTTTAGGATTTCACGGTGAAACCGGCGACAGTAGAAGTCACTTTGTGTTCATTACTGTTCGATTCAATTTTAACAGAGATGCAACGAGGTAGATAGGAATTCTAGATAGGGAGAGACGCGTAACGTTTAGTAGTATTGGGTAGAATGTAATTTCCTGTATAACGTTGGGAAAATGTAACGAGAATATTTTGACAAGATTTCGGTTCGAGGTAATTAGGTTGGCAGAAATCAACGAGGATTGCGTGTTTACACAGCATTTGATAATTAAATTTGTATTATTGATCAACAATTCGTTTGTAAATAATAGTATGTAATTACCCGATTTCGTTGGTAATGTAATGCAAAGTGATAATTGGAATATGGGTGCGGGAATGAACAGCGTTGACAGTGAGCGGAGTAGTTAGAGTGAGTAATGATCAGACAAATGGGCGAAGTTCCATTCAAAAGCGCCCTCCATTGATTTTCAGGATTAGTAGCACTTCGCATGCATTGAGTGCGCGTAAAACTGCATAATTGAATGGAACCGCGTAATCAGAGGATTAATTTGGAAGTTAATTCAGAGAACTTAGAAGAAATGTGTTCGTCCTGTTTTTCTGCGATAAAAATATATTCTTTATCAACGTTCCCTGACACGATTCTTTCAATCTCAGCTGGATTATTTACGACGATTACCAAAAGACCGACGTCCATTACAATTCCCTGAGCGGCGAGGGTAACTTCAACTGGAGGTTCATATTTCGCGTCACGTACTCAAAGGGCGAGCGGGTTATGATCGTGCGTAGAAAGGTGTCGGTCCTGGCCAGGAGCAAAACCGAGGACAAACTGCCGTGCAAATTGCAGCTGCAAGTTTGGGACAGCGATCATTTCTCACCGGACGATTTCCTCGGTAACGCAGCGCCGTTCGAATTGCAGAGTTAATTACCAATATCGTCTGCGCGTGTAACCGCATGGCCAGCAAATTAATTGATCAATTCCCAGGCGCCCTGACCCTGGATCTGTCGAGGATGCCGCGCGGAAGCCCGAATTCCAAAAACTGCACGCTCAGGCTGCTCGATCTGGAATTGCCCACGATTGATTTGTTCAAAGTGTCTAGGATCAGGGCATGGTGGCCGTTCCAGCGGAGCGTTGGCACCGAAAATTACGTACAAGCGGTTCGTTTTGTTAATAGTTATCTCGCTTGTTTCAGGGTACTTGGGAATACTTCATTTGGAAAGGAAAATTTGATTCCTTTGAAATAGATAGAAGGTATAATGGCTGTGACAGTTAGGATTTTATATGCTTGATAAATTATTTAATAGGAATATGGTAACGAGTCGCGAAAATTAGAATCCTTGATAGAAGTTAACAGGTATAACAGCTGTGATAGCTAGAATTTTATATGGTTGATAAGTTATTTAATTCAATAATGGGGTTGAATAATGATTGAAATCAGAATATTAATTCTGCAACGACGTCTACGTCGGTCGTTGTTAATTCAGTGCAACAAGGTATAATACGATCTTTCTGGTATCAGTAATCAATGTCTGCAGCTAGTCTGCCCAGGGAATCGAAAATCACCCTTCACCAGCTGGGTGAAGGTAAAATGATTTTGACGCGTACCGCTACGAAAAATGTAGCTTCCTTCCGTTCTGACAATACTTTCCATTCCATATTGGAATTGAAACGTTTTATGAATATTTCATGAGGATTACTTGGTCCTCCTCCAAGTTATTTATTCAGAATACACCCTATGCACACAGATATCATGAAATATTAATTAATAAACTTTTTTCTTTCCGCGGAGACATCCATGAAATATTGGCACACACTCACGTCCACTAATATATCGATTCAGGGGAAAGTTGAACTGGAAATGTCAATATTGCGAGCAGAGGAAGCCGAGGAACAACCCGCGGGCAAAGGACGAGACCCGCCGTTGGAACTCCCGCATCCAAAGTATGACGGAACTTAATTAAAAAGTATGGTACACAGCGTAATAAGATGAAAAAGTTTCCGTAGGAAAGAATACATGACAGGAAGCAATGACGTTTTTAACGAAATCTAAGTAACCGCCCTTAAATTAAACGAGCGTCTTCCGCGAGACCGGGGTAATATCGTTAAATCCTGCTAATAGTTACCTCCTTAATTAAGCTCGAGTAAAAGAATTCCAGAGCAAAATCTCAAATCTAGGAAATCGTTACGTATTGAACAACAACAGACAATAGTGAACACTTTTATATTTTCCTACTTGCTAGTAAAAAAGCATGCCACTGATCAAAGTAATTTAATCTTGAAGCAACCAGGATCCTCGTCTAGTCGAATTCTAAACGTTCATCTAATGAGGAACACCGTTCAAACAGTTAATGGCCATCGTATTTTACCTACGTGATTAGATTATTGATTCGCCGCTGTAATTGAACCGAGCCTTGCGACCGCTGTCAGGCAGCCATTACATAATTAAATGTACACCAACCGACACCGTCGAGCGGAAGCCATATTGGTTACCGTAATCGGACGTGTTAACGATCATTTTTCGACGAAAGCCAATCACGGCGAGTAATTTCTATTTCCTGTGACCCGCAGCCGGCCGGATACCTCGTTCTCCTGGTTCCGGAACCCGTGGAAAGCGTTTCGCTTCGTGGTCTGCCGCTATTACAAATGGCGGATCATTTGCTGCTTCACGATCGTGCTCCTCGTTCTGTTGCTCGCCTGCGCGATCTACGCTTTCCCTGGATATCTGGTCAAGCGAATTTTAGGAGCTTAAACGGCGGAACGAAAGGTGAAAGTGGCGGGATCGAGGTTCATTGGTCCGCGACGAAGAAAACCGAGAGAAAACATGGCAGTCAGGTGGTCATAAATGAGGAATTGGGTCATCCCGGAGATAAATTATCGACTCGCGACTACTTCGGACCAATAACCGCACTATTTGGCCCTCGTTAATTGTAGGATAATACAATTCAGTCATCTGGCTAATGGTCGTTCTAATAATTAACGGTCCGTGTTAATTGAACACTTTAATTAATGGGTCAGAGCGCTTTCTCGAATTCGCCGAGCGATTTTCGAAGATGCCGTCGATAAGAGAATTAACAACGTAATGAATAATGGTATGTTACAACTCGTTGTTCAGAAGATTATTCGTGTATCTTGTTAATATATGTTCCAGGTAGAATAAACATATCATACGTTCTACGAATTTGTTCGTTTCTCGTTTATAAACGTAATCAACATGCTGAAGTGTGCTTAATGAAGGCACGGTTCATTGGGAGTAATTTATTTCGGTTACCTTGAAGTGCACCGGAACCTGTTAATATGTATCTCGCTGAGAAAATACCGAGCTAAATTTAAGAATAAAAATAGAAGCTCTGTTGTAGAGTAGAGTATAAAAACAGGTCGGCCAGACTATACATCTTGAGCAAATTGCGCTCGTGTTTCGAACGCAGCCTCTATTTTCTGGTAAATCAGTTTAATATTTCATCGTGTTGCGCGAACGTGGAGGATCAACTTTTAATTATATTTTCATCGAACGTGTCCGAAAGTCTTCAATGTTCCAGAAAGAAAATTTCAAGGAGAAAAATATAAGATACGAAAGATATTAAGCGCGTTGCAGTAAAATTGGTCCGCGACGAAGGAACACCGAAGATTTTCAATTTTTCAGATTGTTGTATATTTTTAAATCATTTTTACGTCACTGTATACGTGTTTCTCGCGTTCTTCTCAGTATACTTTCCAGATTCAATATCACATGCTTCGACCGTATCGTGCATCACACCCGAACTATCCTAAAATAGGTCGTAAATCAGAAACGGAAACTGTCTGGCGAACATTCCGCTCCGCGGCTTCGATGAAAATGAAATATGGATATTCCGCAATTTTCAACCTCAAAGGGCCCCCTTCCGCTTTCGCGAAACCCTTCATAAAGATCTGCTTCATCGCTCCACTTTCCGTATCGCGACGAGTGCGCTATAAAGCCTTTCAGCAAATATAAATCTCGCGACCGGTTTGCTCGCGCATTAATCAGATTACAACAAAGTTCACGCTTGCCGCCTGTTTGTTTGTAAATTTCCCGCGTCAACTTTCTCACTCAAAAATCCTATTCAGAAATCGGAGACGTCAAAACTATAATGTATATAAACGATTCGCCAAGATTTATGGAAATCACGAATCGATCCATATTTCTCACTTCTTATCAACCCATTGTCTTACGATTTATTTTGCTGGTTCTATTATTTTACCTAATTATTTAGGACAAAGTAGCTTCTCTGCATTCTATAGATACATATCTACATCTATATCTACCTCAACTGTTACATATTAATAAGAAGAAAATAAAATCTCATTTCAACTGAAAAAGAAAAACAGAATAATATTAATATTTACTGAATGTAACGCGAGAACCGCAACACAACTCCGACTCGATCTAATAAGGGGTCAAACGGATATCGCGAAGATTGAAAATAAATTGAACAGAAGAATCGTTTCTTTCGCGAGTCGTTTTTTTCGGATTGCCTGAGCTTGCATCGCTCGAATGCAGTCCGCTGTTCTATTCCAGGCGGCCAGGTGGAAAAGAGGCGACGTGACGTAACGAGGAGATCAATAACTCAACCGTTTTATTCGAAAGTTTATTGAACCCGCGACTTTTCTTAATGTCTGCACGGCCGTTGTTTCCCTCGCCCGGGCTGACGCCAACGGACCCGGTCACTTTTACGACATCGGCAAGCAACGCGTTCGATTTCTTTTGTGTCTTTCTTCTCACCCCTCGCCGCCCCCGCTGCGATAAACCTCTTTACGGCTGAACTCGAGGGGACAGTTCTAAGTAATCTAATCTTCCTTTCCGGCAGCTGGAGTCAACCCCAGTTGCAACTCGCGATTTTCCGACGTGTCGCGGAGAAAACCTGTATTTCGTTGAATCACATTCGAAGGAAATATATTTTCAAACGACTAGAGTATATAATCGTAATTAAACGACCGAAAACACTTTCGAGTCGATTCTACAATAAGAAAGTAATTTCGTATGAGAGCAAAACAAACGTGTAATAGAATTTTTATATACAAGAATTCATTTTCGAGATTATGGATTCTAGACGTTGATTGGAGACGCGCGGTGTTCATTCCTCTAAAAAAAAAATTTTCGATCCCATCGATCACTATACGTCGCGCAATTTTCTGCGCAACAGAGATGTGGGGAGATGTAAGCACTAGTCTGCAACAAGGGATGCGCCAGCGAAAATTCTCAGTTCGCTCCGGGTCTTTGGATCCGGAGGAGCTTCCTCTTTCTATCATCTGGTTCGCAACTATTCTTGATTCGACTTAATCGTATGGTCAAGAAGTAGCGAGCAAAATCATTTCTTCAGTTCTGAATGAATCTCACTTCTGATCTTATTCCAAATTCAAATTTCTCATCGCAGATGACTACCTTCTGTCGGGAAATGTTCAATGAATATTCAATATTGAAAACAGCTTCGGTTATCCAAAGAAAGAAGTACGTTTGAAACTTTCAACGAGCAGCGCATATATACACGAGCCTTCCTACCGCAAAAAAAAGATCTCATGTTTTTATATCAACAACACGTATATTTTCGTTACATCTCTATAAATATTTACAACCGCGAGGAACTTCTCCCAAATGTCGCGTTTCAGTACGCGCGGGGCACGAAGTTGAAATGAATTTCCTGCTAGACAACGGGCGGCGGGAACATATGGAGAGTTTTATCGGTATCGAGGAAGATGTACGGTATACGTATTCGT